>NC_054470.1:176994995-181994995 GCF_017639515.1 Carcharodon carcharias | reverse complement strand
GCGAATTCTTCCCAATGACCTGGCCAATGTTTTTCTTTAGTGTAGTAGAAACAGAAGGTGCTGAAAATACAATCTGTCCTCGGCCTGCTGCACTGTTCCAATGAACCTCAAGGCAAGTTTGAGGAACAGCACCTCGCCTTTTGATGAGGCACTTTACAGCCTTCTGGACTTGACATTTGAGGTCAACAATTTCAGACTGTAATCCCTGCAACCCCCACCCACCCCTCCAAATTTTGTTGCCTTTTCTTCATGTCGTTCTTAATCTTGTTTTACTCTTTTTTTTTGCTTTCAGACAGCGGCTGTCCATTATTCTATCATTTGTGCCTCCTGTGCACCCACTTTTTGTTTCTTTACTTGCCCCATTTCCAGTCCTTTTGTCCAGCCCCACAAACCCTCTGTCATTTAATGTCTCTCGTCTTCCGCCTATCACAGACCTTCCCTGTTGCCTTTTATTTCCACCCTTCCCCATATTGCCTATTTAAAAGTTATTAGGTTTTTAACCCTTCCCACTTCTGAATAAAGGCTGTGAGCTAAAGCGTTAACCCTGTTTCTCTCTCTACAGAGGCTGCTGGGTTGCTGAGTATTTCCAACATTTTGGATCCAGCATGGGTACTGAAGGATGTTTCCTCCTTGTGGGGCAGACTAGAACCAGGGGACACAGTTTAAAAATAAGGGGTCTCCCATTTAAGATGGAGATGAGGGGAAATATTTTTCTCTCAGAGGGTCGTGGGACTGTGGAGCTCTCTTCCTCAGACAGTGGTGGAGGCAGGGTCAGTGAATATCGCTAAGGCTTAATTAGATAGATAAAAGCAAAATACTGCGGATGCTGGAAATCTGAAACAAAAACAGAAAATGCTTCTCCAAAGAACAGACATACGGACTCGAAATGTTAACACTGTTTCTTTTCCTCTCCACAGACGCTGTTAGACCTGCTGAGTTTTTCCAGCATTTTCTGTGTTTGTGTTAATTAGTTGGATTCTTGACTGACAAGGGCATCAAAAGGTATTGGGGGGGAGGGGGGTGGAGGTGGTGTAGGAAGGACATTGCAGTTGAGGCCACAAACAGATCAGCCATGACCTTACTCAACAGCAGAGCAGGCTTGAGGGGCCGAATGGCCTACTCCAGCTCCTAATTCATATGCTTGCATGTACGTATTTTTTGCTTTTATTTCAGATTTCCAGCATCCGTAATATTTTACTTTATTTTAATGACGTTGGTTGAGGGATTACCCAATTAACTGGTCAATTATCTCATTGACGTTTGCAGGAGTTTGCTGTGCACAAATTGGCAGCCACGTTTTCTACATTGCAACAGTGACTACACTTCAAAAGTACCTCATTGGCTGTACAGCATGTTGTGACTTCCTGAGATCATGAAAGGCTCAATATAATGCAAGCCTTTCTGTTTTAAATCCAGCTCCCTTATTCCAAAAGTTAACCTGAGAGATGTTGTGCTCTTATAATGATGTTAAGTCCTTGAGCTTATTTATTGTATAAGATACAAGGCACCGATCACTCATAAGGGATTTGGTAAACATATTGTGGTTTCGTTTATTAAGATTAGCCACATGAGAACAGATTTACATGGTTGTAAAGCTTGGAGACACTAGGAGCTGTGTTGTCTGCTCTGCTGCTTAAAGCAAAAGTGAAACTTGAACTGGAACGCACAATAGACACATAATTTCCATTCTAGTGATGTATACACAGACATGCTCACATCCTTAAAGGCATGCTCCAACAAGAGGCACAGTGGGCTGAGCTTATGCAGAGTGGTAATCAGAATTGGAAAGAAAAAATAAAAAATACCTGGAAAAATTCAGCAGGTCTGGCAGCATCGGCGGAGAAGAGCACAGTTGATGTTTTGAGTCCTCATGACCCTTCAACAGAACTAAGTAAAAATAGGAGAGGGAAAAAAAATATAAGCTGGTTTAAGGTGGGGGGGTGGGGGGGAGGGGTGCGGGAGAGAGAAGGGGGGGTGGTTGTTGGGACAAGCAAGCAGTGATAGGAGGAGATAACCAAAAGATGTCACAGACAAAAGAACAAAGAGGTGTTGAAGGTGGTGATATTATCTAAAAGAATGTGCTAATTAAGAATGGATAGCAGGATAAGCAAGGTACAGATAGCTCTAGTGGGGGTGGGGTGAAATAAGAGTAAAAGGGCATAAAAGGTATAGATAAATGCTCGGTGGAATACATTAAAAATAATGGAAATAGGTGGGAAAAGAAAAATCTATATAAATTATTAGAAAAAACAAAAAGGAGGGGGAAGAAACGGAAAGGGGGTGGGGATGGAGGAGGGAGTTTAAGATCTAAGATTGTTGAACTCAGAATTGGAATGCTGGGGGTTAGTTAGGTCAGCTGAGGAGTGTGGGAGGGTCAGTGCTGGACTGAGGGGTTTTGGCCATCTGGGGAGGTGGAAGGCGGGGATATTGGGTGCAGGAGGGGGGCAGACAGTTGTGGGAGGGAGTAGACTGTCGTGGGGTTGTTGGACAGTCAGCGGGAGGAGCAGACAGTTCGGGGGGCGGGGGAGGTGGGGATTCGGATAGTTTTAGGTGGGCCAGACAATCAGGGAAGTTTGGCAGATGGTTGGGGGTTTTCGGAGTATCAGGGAGGGCAGAAAGTTGGGGCGGGGGCAGAAGGTCCAGGGGGGTTGGTGCGCAGAAGGTCGGGGAGGGAGCGGAAAACGGCCGGGTGAGGTCAGGTGGTAGGGAGGGCAGACAGTCAGGGGTTGGGGTGGACAGTTGGCTGGGGGCAGCTCGGACTGGGTCAGGCCTGTGGTGGTAGTCTGGGGTTGGTGGGAGTCCCATGGGTGTCCTGGGGTTGGGGGGAGTTCCTTGAGGGGTGGGATTAGTCGCAGGGTGGGGGGGGGGGGGGCGGAGTGCTGTGAGGAGTCCTGTGGAGGGCTTTGGGTTAGGGGGGAGTCCCATGGGGGGATGTCCCATGGTCGGGGGAGAAGTCCTGTTGGATGGCAGGGATGGGTGTCCCTTGGGAGTTCCGTTTGGGGTGTGGTGGGAGGCTTGGTGTGAGTCTGTAAAATAGGTACCCAGAAGCTAGAAATGGTTTTAACTCTTCTAACTTTTTCTGGGTAGCTATTCTTGTAAGGCAGTCGTAACGATCCAAATGTTGCAATTTAAATCGCAGTTTCTAATGATTCCCAGTGCAGGGCAATTGCCCATGGGAAATTTGCACTACCCTTACTTACCTGGGAACCTCTGGTTGTGTGAGTGGGGGTTAGGGTTCCCAAGCGCATCTTTGGGATACCCTCCAGTTACACTGTCCAGGAGCTTGGAAGTTATGGCCCAGTGAAAATCAGGGGCTGCAACTCTGCCTTTGGGGTAAGAGAGCCAGCATTCAACACACAAATACTGGGAGCAGAAGCATGAATGTCAGTTTCTTGGAATCCGAATTAAAATGGCTGCAGTATATAAACTGCTCTTGTTACATTTTCCTTTCATTTAGCTTAATAGGATAGACGTAGAGAAAACGTTTCTGCTTGTTTGGGAGTCCAGATCTATCGGTCATAAAGGTAAGATAAACGCAGTAAAAATTCAGAAGAAACATCTTTACCCAGAGAGTGGTGGAGTGTGGAATTTGTACCATATGGACTAGTTGAGGTGAAAAGCATAGATGCATTTAAGGGCAAAACTAGGTAAATACATGAGAGAGAGAATGGAAGTTTGTGAAATAGGCTGGGAGTAGGCTTGTATAGAGAAGAAACAGCAGAACAAACATGCTGGGCCGAATGACCTCCAATTCTATGTAGTTACTGGGGTCTATATATGCTAAACAGGGTAACAGCTGCTGACAGCCCAAATGCTGTGGTTACAGGTGCCCTGTCAACCAATTATTGTGGCCCTGAACACATCCATCACCTAAATTACTACAGCGAACTGACTGATGATAGTACCCCCATGCTGATATTGCATAATTTATCTTCTTGAGGGCATCATTGATCTTATGAAATACCCATTGGGTCTTCAAAATCTCTTGAAAGACAAGGGAAGGAAAAGAGATGGGGAAGGGGAGGGAAAAATTTCCCTCTGTGCGTTATTTGTAACAAAATTGTGAACGCCTTTGTCAAATGGTGATCTAATGGTGGAGTTTAAGATGATGAAAGGAATTGATAGAGTAGGCACAGAGTTTTCTCTGGTGGGGAGTCAAGAGTAGGGTTATGGAATCAAGGTGGGTAAATGGAGTTTAGATGCAAATCAGCCATGGTCAGAATCAGATTGAATGGCAGAACAGATTACAAGCTGTAAAGTTCTTATTAGCGTTCATTGTTTTATAGAGTTCATCCTAAGAAACACTCTAATTATGTTGGCAATAACTAAGTGCTATTATTTCCAGGCCTTCAAGAATATTGTGTCAAAGAATGATAAGAAAAAATACGAGAAGTTTTAATTCCAGCAATGGACTTACTCCCAGCAGAAAGCCACTCATGTTCAGTTATTAACATGAAAAACAAGACCTATCATAATCCCTCCAACAGAATTGCAAAGTGAAAATAATCAACTCCAAGAATAAACCTGCTTAACAGCTAAAACATTAAGTAGAGGCATTCAGACAGGACAGGACACATGGTGAAAATAAATAACCATAGCCCACTCTGGGTAGGATGCATCAAAGGTGGGTGAAGCCAACACCAGAACCATAAGGAAAAACACTTCAAGTCCGTGAGCATGATTTTCAAGTTGAGTTGACAGTGGGTTAAAAATGATTACATTTCTAACTTTTCCCAATTCTGTTGAAAGGTTATCAATCTGGATTGTTAACCCTGGGCAGAATTTTCTGTGCCTTCTGGCATTGGGCGTGTTTGGATGTGTGAACAGACAATATGGCGAGAAGGCCAAAAATCGGTTTCACGATGTTGTGAAACCAGTTTGCGATCGTCTGCTAAGTCCGTTGATGGCGGGCTGTGTTTTCTGCCATTGGGTGTCGGAAACCTCATTGTAAAACATCTGCATATCATTATAAGGTCAGCCCTCCGGAATCATCCCCCCCACGCTGGATCATCCACTTATCACGCTGACATGTTTCACAACAGCATATATAAGGAGTGCACGTGGCAGGCTGCACTTTGAGGGGAGCTCGGAGGTGAGTGCACAGTAATGTTGTGCAGTGCTCGCCCGGGTCGCCTGTTGGACTTCAAGGTTGAGACGCGTTGAGGGGATAGGAGGGGCAAGGGCTACCCTGTGGTTGAGGTAACTTGGAGGTGCAAGCAAAAGCTGCCCTGCACTTGAGGGACATTGGAAGGGGGTGCAAGGGCTGCCCTGCAGTTTAGGAATGTTGTAGAGGGGGGATCGGGAGGGGGTGGGGGTAGGCAAAGGCTGCCCTGCTGTTGATGGTAGTGCACAAGCACGTGCGGGGTGGGGGGGATGGACAAAGTGACCATTCCTGTGCAGTTGAGACTGTTCAGATGCATGGACCTCTAGCTTATCTGCCCACCAAGCAATGCAGAGGCCTGAAAGTCCCATCAAGTGCTCCAGAGCTTTTCATCCCTCAGGCAGAGACTGCAAACTAATGACCATTTTAGTGGACTGCTGAACAGTTGGACAATTGGGCACATTGTACAATCTCCTTGCTAAAGCTGGCCAAGGAACAGTCACTGATGGGAGCGCTCACAGCCCCTTGCAGTGTATCATCCTGGCTTGGATCAGTCTCCCCCATGGTTCAAGCTAACAGTGCAGCCTTGCAGTGTAGGTTAGGAGAATGCCTGTGCCTGAGCTGAGAGCACAGCATGTAGTCCAATGGGCAAAGCTGCCACCAATCGGTTAGGTGGAGTGGGGTTGAGGTGGGTGGGATTTCATGTGCCATGAAGCACATTTTTTCGGGCCATCCAAGTGGTGGCCAGCATTCTCCGTGATGAATTAAGGTGCCTTCAGACTTAACCAAGACAGGCTCTTGGTACACCCATGCTAACCATGTGTCTCTCTCTTTCATCTTGAAGGAGGAGTACATCAGGAGCATGGAGCCTATTGAAGTAGCTGCATGCCTTGTGGCATACAGAGAGCGGAGACAGAGGCACCTGGCTGTGCAGAGGGAGGATCAGCACCCTCAGGAAGAAGGGGCGGCTGGGGATCCTGCACACGCAACCGAAGAGCCACAGCAAGCTGTCGCTGGTTGGCGTCTATCTAAACCCAGGGTCTATAGATGCCGCCATTCATTCCTGCAGCTGACTGAGAGTCAGTGTCACCGAAGACTGCGCATGCCCAGTCAACTGGTCGGTCACACCTGCCAGCTACAGCAGGATTTGGCACCACGGGGACGTGGAGGGTATCCACTGCCAGTGACTGCGCAAGTGGCCACAGTGCTCAATTTTTACACCAGTGGCTCCTTTCAGGGCTCCTTGGGTGTTCTCTCTGGGATATCAGAAGCCGCCACCGACAAATGCAATGATGAGGTCATGGATGCCATCTCCACCCAGGGACCAGGAGAGCCAGGACGCCAGAGCAATTGGATTTGCCCAGATCTTGGGTTTCCCAAAGGTGCAGCATGTGATCAACTGCACTCACGTGGCACTCAGGTCTCTGACGCAACTAGGGGTCAACTATGTCAACCGCAAGGGCTTCCATTCACTCAATGTGCAGCTGGTGTGTGACCACCACAAACACATCCTACAGATCTCTGCCCGGTTTCAAGGGAGGGTCATCGACTCCTTCATTATCAGTCGCTCACAGATCCCTGATGTCTTCCAGGGACCACAGAGGCTGCAAGGATGGCTCCTCGGGTGCAAGGGCGTGGCTAATGACACCCGTATGGCGGCCTCAGACTGAGGCAGAGCAACGGCATAACGAGGCTCATGCTGCAACTTGCAACTTGATGGAGCAAACCATCGGGATGCTGAAAATGAGGTTCTGGTGCCTGGACCGGTCTGGTGGGGCCTTGCAATATAGTCCACAGAGGGTGTCACGCATCGTCGCCCCCTGCTGCGCCCTTTAGAGCCTGGCGCTGGAACTCAGAGAGGAACTGGCTGATGAGGAGTTGGAGGAACTGGAGGTGTCCTCGGATGAGGAGGATGTCGACAGGGATGAGGATGAGGAGGCCCTCAAAGGTGACGATGACTGGAATGAGGCCCTCTCACTCGCCAGATGAGGCAGGCACATTTGGGAGGCCCTTGGAGCTGCTAGATTTGTGGAGGATGATGACAACATGCAGTGAGGAGACTCCATAGATCCTCACATTGCATCAATGAATGCTTGACTTGAGTCTAGCTTATGGCAGTGCACATACTCTCTGGGATAATGCTCCTGTAATTGAGGCACGGTGGAGGACCTAATAGTCGATTGTAGGAGGATGATGACGACATGCAGTGAGGACACTCCATAGATCTTTACAAAGCTTCTGAGAATGTCTGACTCCTGTCTGGCCAAGGACAGCTCGCTTGTGATCTGTGATCAGGGTCATATCATAGAGACGCAGCATAAACCTTTAAAAGCATCTGATCCTTTGTCCACCTTCAGCACCTGAGCCCTTCAGGAGCACAGTGTCACTGGTCACAGATGCTGAAGAGATGGGGGCCAGCCCCACCTTAAAGGTGCTGAGAGCACACAGAGAGAATGATGCCTGCCCATGACGTTTTGGCAGCAATCACAAGGTGCAGGCATCAGTAATGTGTTCAATGAGTGTGAGGCCTGACCATCACTTTGGTCTGAAAGCTGCACAAAGAACAGGGAAGAGGCCCTGGACTGAGACACCTGCCTTTATCTTGTGCAGAAAGGTTTCACATCTGAATGACAAGAACACTGCTCATCAGATCATGGAGCCTTGGACAGGGAGATTTTCTTGGGAGTTTATTTACAATAGTGAGCATTATGTACAAGTGATTAACACCCGTGCCCAGGCTGTGCAACGATATGATCTTAACCTTCCTAACCCTGCCGCTATGTCTTGGAGCTACTGGAACATCCACAGCGGAAGTGGGGGGTAGCCTGATGACTGTGACGCCCTGTCTGTGATGACTTTGGTGGGTGTCCTCTGGAGGGCCAAGACTTGGAGGCCCACGGCCTGCTTTCGGGGCCGTGCTGTGTGGCAGTGGCGTCCTCTTCGATGAGTGGAGCTGGATCCGCTGAGGTCACAGGAATAGAGGATTCTGATGGGCCAGACTCTCCCGGAGTCACCTGGATGGATGGCCTGAGGGTTACTCCTGTTGATCCTCCTCCCTATGGGTGCCCAAGGGCCCCTGGCTGACTCCTTGAAGAGAAGGGGTTGCTGGAGTGAGATCGAACTGCCCCGCACCCCTCTTGCGTACAATACTGTTAGAGGCCAACTATGGCATCAATGTTGGAGTTCAACACATGCAGCAATGCAAGAGCTACATCCTGGACCAAGGTCTCCATAGCGGCCGCTGTCCTACCAATGTTGACCTTGGTGCGTTGACATGCCGGCGCTGTCACCTCAGCCTGAAGATGGACAGATGCCTCCATCATTCCTTGCAATCTGAGGAGTGCAGCGGAAATCCCTTTCTGATGTCCTCGAGCTTGCCTTTGCATCTCTAGCAACTGTGACATGACCGAGTGCCGAGGCTTGTCATCTGCCTCAGCCTCAGCAAATTTCCGGCCTCCATCAGTCCCCTGAGTGCCGGGGACCTGGGAAGTCCCTGCTGTGGATCAGAAAATGTGAAGTGCTCACCAGATTGTGATCCTGAGGCTACTCTAAAGCTAGGTCCCACTGAGGTGTGTGTCTCTGCACTGGTGGAGGGTGTGGGTGAGCACTGTGATGGGTCTTCAGAAAGAGTTTCAGCAGATTTCTCTTCTGAGCTTCCCTTGGGGCTTGATTGGAGACCCTGGGTCATGGACTCTGTCGGCTGTTTGGCAGATGTGCCTGCAAAAGCAAGGGGGGATAATTAGTGCATGGGAGTGGCCTGTGAAACAGAACACATCACTCACAGCATGGTTGTTTGATGGACATTGCATGCTGAACCCTCACTTAGTAGAGCACCGCTGACCTCACCGTCAGCACAGGAATGGTCCAGATCCTTGCCCGCCAGCTGGATGACTGTTTTCGAAGTCCATGAGGACCTTGATTTCAGGCATCCCTCCACCGGTCTGCGACTTCTCCCTCTTGTTGTGTGCCAGCTTGTCCTGCATGAATAGAGATGGAGAGAGTGCAAGCAAGATGCCTGCCAGGCCAGATGATAACTATGCTTGGCATGCATGGGTGGTGAGTGGTCCCATGGACGGGATGAGGACAATGAAGGTGCATGTGAGAGAATGGTGACGTCCCTTGAACTGGCAGTGAATGACGGAGTGATGGAGTGATGTGTGATGGGTTTGTGAGTGTGTGAGTTGAGAGTTATGTGACGAGTGACTTACTCTGGCGGAACGAAGGAGATCAGACACTGGAGGCCCTAGAGGACAACACAGTGCACCTCCACAACATCGAAAATGTGCTTGCCACGTAGTGCTTTCTCGAAATGGTGTTCAGCATGGAGCAGTATTGATTCATCTGCTGAGGGAGGGTGGTACATGATAATAAGCAGGAGGTTCCATTGTCCATGTTTAACCTGATGCCAGGAGACTTCATGGGGTCTGGAGGCAATGTTGAGGATTCCCAGTGCAACTCCTTCCCGGCTGTACCACTGTGCCACCACGTCTGCTGGGTCTGTACTGATGGTGGGACAGGACATACCCAGGGATGGTGATGGTGGTGGCTGGGGCATTATCTGTAAGATGTGATTCCGTGAGGATGACTATATCAGGCTGTTGCTTGACTAGTCTGTGAGACAGCTCTCCCAATTTTGGCACTAGTCAGATGTTCGTAAGGAAGGCTTTGCAGACTACACAGGGCTGAGTTTGCCATTGTTGTTTCTGGTACCGAGGTTGATGCCGAGTGATCTGTCCAGTTTCATTCCTTCTTTGAGACTTTGTAGCAGTTTCATACAACTGAGTGGCTTGCTAGGATCAGATCCAAGCACATTACTGTGGTCCTGGAGTCACATGTAAATCAGACCAGTTAAGGATGTCAGATTTCTTTCCCTAAAGGTCATTAGTGAACCAGATGGGTTTTTAACAACAAATGTCAATGGCTTCATGGTCGTCATTAGAATTTTAATTCCAGATTTTTATTGAATTCAAATTCGAACCCGAGTCCCTGGGGCATTACCCTGGGTCTCTGGATTAGCCAGCGACAGCACCACGACACCATCTCCTCTCCATGTCCTGCTACCTCCGTACCTTCTATGGAAATTCACTCCAAGGTTCCCATTCCCTGACTCTTCTTAATATCCTGCCATTTATTATCTATTTCCTTGACTTGCCTGTGTTCCCCAAATGCACTTTTTTTTCTTTCATGGGTCGTGGGCATCACTGGCGAGCCCAACATTTGTCGTCCATCCCTAATTGTCCTTGCTAGGCCATTTCAGGGGGTCTGGAGTCACATGCTGCCCATGTAAGGATGGCAGATTTCCTTCCCAAATGGGCATTAGTGAGCTAGATGGGTTTTTACAACGATCAATGATAATTTCATGGTCACCATTATTCAGCCTAACTTTTTTTTTCGATTCCAGATTTTTTTTATCAATGGTTTAAATTTATTAATTAACTGAATTTAAATTCCACCAGTTCCACCACGGTGGGATTCAAGCCCACCCTCCTGGAGCATTACCCTACACCTCTGAATTACTAGCCCAGTGACATTACCACTACGGCACAGCCCCCCCCCCCTTATATTTGCTACTTTTTTCTGCATCTGACCAGTCCATTGAAATCTTTCTGCAGTCTACAGCTTTCTTTCTCACTATCAATCAGCCACGCATACAATTTTTGTATCTTGATTTCCATCATTTTCCATTGAAAATAGGGCATGATGGAAAAGAGTGTGAGGAGGTTGGTGTGCAGCATTAACACTGAATAATTGGGTCGAATGGGACAGCGAATGGATTTAGGCCAGTGTGATTTAAAGCCGACTGTTCTTTCCACCAATTTTCTCCCACTCCCTACTTGAAGTCTAATCTCCTTCATGGGATATGGTTGAATTTCTGCTAGGCACCCAAGTGACACTTCTTTACTTGCGAGTCTTTACATTGAGAATTAGTATGTCATTCTACAACCGGAAGTACAACACAGCTCAGTCCTGGACTCATCAATGTCTGTAGATGCCCACTTCTAGCAAAGGTCAGGGGGTAATGTGGGGGTGCAAGGGGGTGGAGTGAATTTGGTGGGAGTTATGGGGGAGGTGGGAAGGTGAAAGGGTTTGTGACTGAATATTGACATGGAGCCTTGGCCAATCTTCCCTCCTGAGTCCAGCGATGCTGTGGCCAATTAAAGGATCCTTACTAACACTCCAACATCACGGCCCCCCTGCCACAAATAATTCCGCTCGTAATAAGGATTAAATCTGTGACCTTTATTGCTCAGTCCCTTGACGTGTTAACAAACTCAGCCAGTACCAGAGGCCAGGGAGACAGTACAGACAAGATAGTGTGGGAAAAAAATAAAGAGAGAACTGATAAGATATTTAAAGGAGTGGGTGATTTAGAAGTCATGGTTGACTGCAGTTTTCTTTTATGGTGTTCATATACTATCCTGCCTTCTCATTGCTTTGCCTTTCTGTTTGTACTCTATTCGTGGTGTGAAAATAAGTTGCTTTCATTTACTTCACTGTTTTAAGCAAACAGATGACGGGATGGTGCCAAGGAGCAATAAATGGGCTTGTTGTTGCTGATGGGAAGGTGGTAGTGAAGCTGTGGCCTGAGGACCTACAGCCCTTTGCCTGCAGGCTTATGGTGGATTAGTGTGATTGTGTAAACAGTAAAGGCTACATTTATGACATGATAAATCAGCTGACTGCATGTGCCTATGTGGCCGTTCTGGATGATGAGCAGACCCAGGACACCCTATTGTTTTCACTCAGCAGAGAAATGGTCTACGTCAGATAAATTGCAATAAGAGTGACAAACAGCAACATTAAAGGACTCACATAGAATATGCCAATTGCCTGTAAAGGAGTTAACAAATTAAATTTGTCTTTTGCTCTTTATTGTGTACCATACATCCCAGAGTAAGTTTAGATTTGCAATTGTTAGATCTCCAATTGCTCAATTAGTTTGTCCAATGAATGTCTGTGACATACACAGCAGAAAGGCTTGAATTGTAATGACTATTCTGGTTGCTGCCATTGGTCAAAGCACCCGCTTGGGGAGTTGGAAGATCGGCCATGGTTTCCCACTTTTGGCTATTGCTAGAAGTGCCCATTGGATTTCGCATGGGGACAGGGTCGGTTTCAGTTTTAATGCTTTCCCGGATGTCCTGTCAATACCCACTGCAAAGGTTCACACGTGAGCGAGCAATAACTACTTGGCTGAAGCACATCTACTTGTGTCAGCCATGGCTCAACTGGCATCGTTCATGCCTTTTGTGCAAAATATCAAGGCTGACCATCTAGTTCAGTTCTGAGGGAGTGCTGCACCATCAGAGGCGCCATCTTCTGAATGGGATGTTAAATGGATGCCTTGTATGTCCCCTTGAGTAGACATAAATGATCCTACAGCACTATTTCAAAGAAGAATAGAGGATTTATTGCCAGTGTCCTGGCCAATATTTATCTCTTCACCAATATCACATAAACAGATTATCTGGTCATTATCACACTGCTAGTGGGAGCTTGCTGTGCACAAATTGGTAGCCATGTTTCCGACATTGCAACTGCGACTATACTTGAAAATTACTTAATTGGCTGTAAAGCAGTTTAGGGCACCCTGTGGTCATGAAAGTCGCTATATAAATGCAACACCTTTTTATTCATTAGCTGTCCTACTTTGTTCCATCCGAGCATTGCCAGTATAACAATAAACTATTCTACACCCCGACCAGAAGGATAGTACCTTTACTAAATAAAACAGACTGCCTGTTCAAAATTAAAGTATATTGAATTGAAGTAATAATCTAGCAGCTGTCACAAAAGGTTCAAAGTAAGTTTGCCAACCCTGAAGGTTTCATCACTCATCCTCCCGGAGACCCAGGGTAATGCTCTAGAGATCTGGGTTCAAATCCCACCACGGCAGATGGTGGAATTTGAATTCAGTAAAAATCTGGAATTAAAAGTCTAATGGTGACCATGAAACCATTGCCATTTGTTATAAAACCCAACTGGTTCACTAATGTCCTTTAGGGAAGGAAATCTGCTGCCCTTACCTGGTCTGGCCTTCATGTGACTCCAGACCCACAGCAATGTGGTTGACTCTTAAATGTCCATGAACAAGGACAACTATGGATGGGCAACAAATGCTGGCCCAGCCAGCGAAGCCCACATCCCGTGAATACAAAATAAACAACTACCCTGACCAGGCAAGCAGTCATTTTTTTCTCTCAGCTCCAATATGTTTATAAATAAACAAGTGTTTTTTTCTCTCTTGTTGCTTTCAGATGTGTTTAGATTAATCTTTAATTCCTAGAACTTTGAGGTCAATCTGGATGTATTTGCAATCCAAGTTTGTGGTGAAATAGTGGACATGACACAGTCATGCTCTTAGATCACTCGGCTGCATATCAGGAACCAGAACATGGGCAGCCAGTTGGCGAGTTTGTTGCCAGTGATCTTTTGCAACCTGGCCCTGTGTGCATTGGATCTTGCCAGCCCCTGGAGCAGACTCAGCAAGAGATTCTCCAACCTGCGCACCCTGAGTGGCAAGTGAGCAAAAGGTGGTTGAGAACGTGGAGGAGAGAATGGAAGCCAAAAATTGAGGAGCAGCCCTCCTCAGTAACGAAGCTTGGATATTGTGTGTAAATATGAAAAAAATATCTCATCCAGGAAACAAAATGGATTTGCAGGACTCCCAGGATCTCTATGGTGCGGGGCTTGAGCACGAAAATCAAGCTTGATACTCCAGTGCAGCACTAAGGTAGTGCTATATTGTCAGGGATGCTGGCTTTCAGAGGATAGGTTAAACCATAGTCCTGTCTACCCTTTCAGGCAGATGTAAAAGATCCCATGGCACTATTTCAAAACACAATGGGGTGCTTATTTTTTGTGTCCTGGCCCATCTATATCCCCAATTGACATCACAGAAAACAAATTATTTGGCCATTGTCACATTGATGTTTTTGGGAGCTTGCTGTGTTCAAATTGGCTGCCATGTTCCCTACATTACAATGGTGACTACACTACAGAAAAGCCCTCCAGCACTCACCCCTCATGCACTCCCTGTGCTCCATCCAAGCCAACTCGTGCCCCTCACCTAGCTCCTATGGGCCCCCCTCATACCTCCATGCCAATGTATGTCCCCCAAACAATCCCTATGGCCCCTCAAGTCCTCCATGCCAAGCTTTGGCACTTCTATGCCCATTCACCCACTATAAACTATGTAGAGACAATAAGCTGTATAGTGACAGTAGGATGTATAAAAAAATGCCATCCTTTGATAACGACCCACTTCCTTCAAAAAAAGCTCCTTTTTAATAGAGCCCAATTTTTGTATCAGTCACCCAGGCCCTTTAAAGTTTCAAGCTTAGCAATAACCTGCTCACTGACACTGTTTGGGTTCTGCCAGGGTTACTCAGCTCCTGACCTCATTGCAGCCTTAGTTCAAACATGGACGAATGAGCTGAGCTCCTGAGGTGAGGTGAGAGTGACTGCCCTTGACATCAAGGCAGCATTTGACAGAGAATGGCATCAAGAAGCCTGAGCAAAACTGGAGTCAATGGGAATCAGGGGGAAAACTCTCCACTGGTTGGAGTCATACCTGGCACAAAGGAAGATGTTTGTGGTTGTTGGAGGTCAGTCATCTCAGCTCCAGGACATCACTGCAGGAGTTCCTCAGGGTAGAGTCCTAGGCGCAACCATTTCAGCTGCTTCATCAATGACCTTCCTTCCATCATAATGTCAGAAGTGGGGATGTTCACTGATGATTGCACAATGTTCAGCACCATTCGCGATTCCTCAGATACCGAAGCAGTCCACGTCCAAATGCAGCAAGACATTGACACTAGTGAAGTAAAAGAGGTTTTTGACAATCGTTTCATGGTCACTATTACCGAGACCAAGGGGAGAATTTTCTCCCCGTTGGTGGGGGAGGGGGGGGTTTGTGTGGGGGTGGGCGAGGGTGCGCAGCAGATCGGCACCCCCGATCGGCTGGGCGCCGCCATTTTATATGGGCGGGCCAATTAAGACCTTCCCAGTGTGACACGCGTGCTGGGAGTTGTGGCGGGGGGGGTGGTGGAGGCAGTAATCGGGGAGTGTGCTCTTTCACACATGCGCGCAAAAGTGCGCAGAAATCTCCCTGAGGCAAAGAGCTGCCTTAGGGAGATTAGTTGAAGTTCTGAAAATCTTAACAAAGAAATAAACATTAAGACGTCCCCTCATGTGAAACTGTCAATGAGCTGGGACATGTCCATGAATGTTAATAAAAATGTTCAGAAAACTTTAAATACATTCAAGAAATCTCTTCCTGCCCATGGATGAGGTTCCATAATAAATACGAAGGCTGCTTGGGCTCTTCGCCTGCCCCCCCCAACCTTAAGGTTGGATGGCCAGCTCCGTTAATTGTTTTAGTTGATAATTAAATGGCCTTAATAGGCCTTTGGCAGTGCAGCAGACGCACAGCTGACTTGGTGCATGCCCACCGAACTGAACATCTGAATGACGTGCGGTGACGTTGGGATGTGCGCCCAACGTCACAGTGCGTCATTTTACGCATCAGCAAGCGGGCCCCACCCCCGCTTGCCAACCCAAGAATTCTGGCCTGGATTTTTAATTCCAGATTTATTAACTGAATTTAAGTTCTGCCAGGTGCCTTTGAGGGAGGGGGTTTCCAAAAGAAAACAAAAAATAAAATAAAAGTTTTACAACTGATTTAACAACATGTCCCCTGCTCGTGTGACAGGGTCACATGAGGGGACATGTTTTATTGCATTTTTATTTTCTTTATTATTTTTATATCTCTGCAGCTCCGTGCCTCGGGGAGTTTGTGCATGCGTGAAGCTCTCGCTTGGCCCTCCTTCCCCCCCCCGCCTGCATGGGCAGCCCTCTGCCTTAATTGGCCCGCCAGTGTGAAACCGTGGCGCGCTGCCGATCGTGGGCAGTGGTTGGCTTTCCGACTGCCCCCACCCGCACCCACCGAGCCCACCCGCCAAGGGGAAAAATTCTGCCCTAGATTTTTAATTCCAGATTTATTAACTGAATTTAAATTCTACCCTAAGCTAAAAGCAAAATACTGCGGATGCTGGAAATCTAAAACAAAAACAGGAAATGCTGGAAAAAAAACTCAGCAGGTCTAGCAGCACCCACGGAGAGAGAAACAGAGTTAACATTTCAAGTCCGTATGACTCCTCTTCAAAGCAACGTTAACTCTGTTTCTCTCTCCACAGATGCTGCTAGACCTGCTGAGTTTTTCCAGTATTTTCTGTTTTTGATTTAAATTCTACCAGCTGCCATCACAGGATTCAAACCCATCTCCCCAGAGCCTTAGCTTGGCCCTCTGGATTACTAGTCTGGTGACATTACCACTCCGCCATCACCTCCCAGTGCATTGATTTATAATGCCCCGTGAAGCACCTTGGGATATCTCATTACGTTAAAGGTATTATATAAATATAAGCTGTTGTTGTTGATATAATTGTGGCTTTATCTCATTTCTTGATCTTCCTTGACCTCTATGCTGCTATTGGCAATGCCTCTCCTGCCCCCACATTCCTTGTAAAATTCCTTTGCCTTGACACCTCTCTTCTTGCCTCAGAATCATTTTTGAAACTCGAGCCTGAGACTGTGCTTTCAATTGCCCCACCTTATCATCACTCACTCCCATTCCTTTCTCTCCTCCTTGGTGTTTACCTTTCTGTGATGTGCCTCGAGGCATTGTTCAGCACTTGCAAATTGCTATGTAAATGCAAGTTGTTTTTGCTGCTCTTCTGGTATTATCACCTAGAATTAATTACCTCTGGTTCGTAAAAATGCTGACCAAACGAATTACAAAAGCAAGGGAGATGAACAAACCTTATTAAGGGCTTCTTAACTATGTGTGAATATTGAGAATGAACTTGGTGACATTTTTTTAGCATAGTAACAGTCATGTTTTACTCAGCTTAGAAAAAGTTCAAAGAGAGACACATTCGTGTCCAGACAGCACTGACTTTACTCCCAGAGTGAAGCTATCTTTTCCTTTGCGCTTGAAGACAGAAAGACTCGCATTTATATGGCACCTTTCACGGCCTCAGGACTTCCCAAAGGACTACACAACTAATGAAGCGCTTTTTGAAGTCAGTGCTGTAATGTAGAATGCAGCAGCCAATCTGTGCATAGCAAGCTCCCACAAAGAGCAGTGGCCAAATAATTCATTTTTGTGATGTTGGTTGAGGGTTAAATATTGACCAGGGTACCAGGGGAGAACTTTCCTGCTCAGCCATGGAATCTTTTCCATCCACCTGAAAGGTTCATTGGGCCTTGATATTGTGCTCAAGCCTGTAGATTGGGGCATGAACCTATGATTCGAATCTTCATTTAGAGCTCCTGAAGCATAGACAAAAGTGTTACCACTGAATTAAGGGTGACACATAAGGTAAGGAAACTATTTTCACCAAGCAGTCAGTAATAGTTTAGTTCACTAATTGTTTTTTAATTGTGTGCAGGCAGGAAGAAATAAGCCTCAGTGAGCCACACAATTTGGAGCAGGGTCCTTTCTTTTGCTGCAGATGATAATCTTGCTATCACTTTCAATGTGATCCCTGCTTTTAAATTTTGCTCTCACAGCCTCTGTGCTCAAATCCCACTTGGGACCTGCCACTGAACACAAAGTCACAGAATCACAGGATTGTTACAGCAAAGAAGGAGTCCATTTGGCCCATTGCGTCTGCATGCCTCTCCAAATGAGCAATGCATCTAGTGCCATTCCACTGCCTTCTCCCTGTAGCCTTGCACAAGAAGCTAGACACCATCCAGGACAAAGCAGCCCACTTGATTGGCACCACATCCACAAACATTCACTCCCTTCACCACCGACGCACAGTGGCAGCAGTGTGTACCATCTACAAGATGCACAGCAGGAATTTACCAACACTCCTTTGACAGCACCTTCCAAACCCATGACTACTACCATCTAGAAGGATAAGGGCAGCAGATAGATGGGAACACCACCTTTGGAAGTTCCCCTCCAAGTCACTCACCATCCAGACTTGGAAATATATCACCGTTCCTTCACTGTCACTGGGTCAAAATCCTGTAATTCCCTTCCTAACAGCATTCTGAGTGTACCTACACCACATAGATTGCAGCGGTTCAAGAAAGCAGCTTAGCAGTATCTTCTCAAGGGCAATTAAGGATGGGCAATAAATGCTGGCCCAACCAGCGAAGCTCACATCCTGTGAATTTCCTTTTTGGGTAATAATTCAACTCCCTCTTGAATGCCTCGGATTGAACCTGCCTTCACCACACTCTCAGGCAGGGCACTCCAGATCTTAACCACTCGCTGCATAAAAAAGTTTCTCCTTATGCTACTTTTGACAGTTATCTTTAAACTGTGCCTTCTCATGCTCAATCTTTCCACTATTTGAGCAGTGTTTCCCTCTCTGCTGCTAATTTTGAATACTTCTATCAAATCTTCTCTCAACCTTCTCTCCAAGGGAAACTTCCACCTACATAATTGAAGTTCCTCATCCCTGGAGCCATTCTCATGAATCTTTTTTGCACTCTTCTTAATGCCTTCACATCTTTATGGGCAGGATCTTCTGGTCGACAAGCAGGGGTGCGGCCTCCTCACCGACACGTAAAATGACACGGGATGATGTCGGGCGGTACTCCTGACGTCACCCTGCATCATTTCCATTTTCAGGCCGAGCTGTGCGCCCGCCAACCTGTCAACAGCCTATTGAGGCCATTTAAAAAATACTTAACATAATTAATGGACCTGCCCGTCCAACCTTAAGGTTGGCGGGCAGGCCGGGAGCCCTGGCGAGCTTAAGCAAAAGCACGAAACCTCATCCACGGGCAGGGTGAGGTTTCATGAGGCTTTTTAACTATTTAGTAAAGGTTTCACTAAAAGTGATGGACATGTCCCAACTCATGTGACAGTGTCACATGAGGGGACATGTCAGGGAAATTTTGTTTTCGTCTCCTTAACGTTTTAACATTTGTAGCCGATCTCCCTGAGGCTGCACTTAGCCTCAGATAGATGAGTGCACTCTCGCGCACATGCGTGAAAGAGCGCATTCTCGGCTGAGGGAATCCCCCCCCACCGTCTGTACAGGGAGTGCATAGCACTTCCTGGCAGACGTCACACTGAGCGGGCCTTAATTGGCCCACCCACATAAAATGGCGGCACACCCCTGATTGGGGGCACCGATCGGAGGTGCACCTTCTTGTTCTCGCTCCTGCACTTCACCTCCAACGGGGGGACAATTTTTCCCATATGTAATGTGGTCTTTGCTGCTCAAACCCAGAGCCCGTCTCTGGTGGGGCTGAACAAGGGGGGTGTCACCTTAACACGAAAGCAAAGCCATTCATAGGTGACATCAGGAAGCACTTCCTCACACAAAAGATAATGAAATTGTGAAACTCTTCCCTTCCTCCACCCTTCAAACATATTGAGGATGGGGCGGTCAATTGAAAATTTCCAAACTGAGATTGATAGATTTTTGTTAGGAAAGGTATTCAGGGTTATGAAACCAAGATGGGTAAATTGAATTGAATTGAAGATACAGATCAGCCATAATCTAATTGAATGGTGGAACAGAAATGAGAGGCTGAATGGCCAACTCCTGTTCCTATGTGCCTCGTAGGAAATTTGTCCTTGACAAATTTCTGCAAGGAAATGCACTTGCTGGAGATTACCATGTTGCCTTCTGTCACATACTGGGCGATTTGACCTGAAACCTCAAGATTCAGCTCTTAAATTTTCTGTACATTTTTTGACAAACTCGAGACTGGGTTGCTGGTCACTCAGCTGCTCTGTACATCAAATCTAGCTTTGTTGCTCAAGTTAAGAGAGGGGGCTGCTTGAATTGGTGTGTTAAAAAAATGTATGAATCGAGTTTGCAGACATTCACACGCATGAAGCACCCATGTATTCATTTCATACAATACGGTCTCAGAAGTCACAATAGGCTACCTTTTGGTGCCAATGTTAAAACTGGTGCACAAAGCAACTTGATGCAATTCTTCGGAGTGCAAGGAATAGTATTTATCAGCCAAAGCTAAGGGTCCTGTGGATAGTCTACCGGCATTCTTGTATCCTTTACTTAATCAAATGGGGCACAGCACCCATTGGGGCAGCAAGACGGCAGGGAGAGGACATGGTGGAGAATGCAACTAAAGGAAGCATTGAGGGTGTGGGATGTATCGGCTAGCCCTGTGGCTGTTGAGAACTGAAACACTTCTGTGGACAACATCTTCCTGATAATGACCCTCGATCACCATAACTTGAAAGAGAATGTGGTATTTTAAATGTATAAGTGCTTCATATCAGAGCATAAGGACATAGGAACAGGAGGAGGCAATCAAGCTCCTTGAGGCAGCGCTGCCATTCAATTCGATATGGCTGACCTGTACTTCAGATCCCTGTAATCACCTTGGCTACATAGCAGTTGCTACCCTTACCTAATGAAAACCCGTCGCTCTCAGTCTTGAAAGCGTCAATTGTTCCAGCATTAGCACCCTCTTTCAGGGAGAGAATTCCAGCTTTCTACCACCCTTTGTGTTAGAAAGGGCTTGGTGATTTCCCTTTTAAATGGCCTAGCTTTAAGAGGAAAGTCATACGTACATTCCAGCTGCTTACGTTTAAAAGAAAGGCTCAAGTTTCTTTAAAATGACAGACTTACCGCAATCTTGAAACTCACTTGAATAAGTCTCATTCTTTCTTTCCAAACTCCTCAGGTCCCATTTCGGTTTCACGGTGGGCCTGTTTATTCTTTGCCAGTTGTTCTCTCTGGCCGTCCTTGGATGGTGTTGATGTCCCTGAACCAATTCTTCTTTCCTTGGCTGGCAGCTTTTATTCTCTGTGTAATTTCTGCCCACGTCATGCCACATTCTCCAGATATGAAGCTGGGGGGTGGGGTTGGGGGTTGGGGAGGGGGGGTGGTGGTGTGGGGAAGGTGGGGGTGGTATGCAGGGTTTTACTGGGCCAAACGTAGCTTCTCACCTTTTTATCAGCAGTCCGAAGAAAACCTGCACTTTGGTTCTCCTTTGCCAAGGCTTGTGATTTACCTTTCCCCTTTAGCACCGGTAGAAGCACACAGGCTCATTGAGGAAGGTCAGATGGCTCCTTTCCAGACCATCAAACTAGCCAATTTTCGTGACTTAATCCACGGTTTTATTGGGCAGCTTAACATTGCCTCCTGCATGAATACCAAAAAAGGAATGTATAGAATTGGCACCCTGGCAGTAAATCAATGGCAAGGCATCTCATTTACAGCCCGCAAAAATCCCCCATGCCTGCCAAGTGTACATAATGCCATATTGATATGTAAGCTTTGATAATGCACTTCTTGTGCCATCAGTAGTTCCTGCAGGCTAGCATCTCCTCTGTAGATCAAGACACACCAGATACATTCGGCAAAAAATCAACAGAAAAGAGCTGGCGTTTCGTAAGTTAAAGTTATTTAATATTTTCAAAGAAGAGTAAAGCTAGCCAACATCATTGAAGGACTTCATTGTGGATGACAGCAGTTCGAGAAGGAGGCTCACTGCCATCTTCTCAAGGCCAGCTGGGGATTGGCAATAAATACTGACCCACCCCGTGACATCCACAACCCACAAATGAATTTAGAAAAAGTGGATGGTGGCACTCTGTAAGCAGGATTTCAGGAACGGCATCATTTATAAATTTCAAAGGCATTAAACTTGGGGCCTCACCTATTGCATGCAGTCTGATGTTTAGGCAGCAAAGATTCAGCTAAAGTGTTCTTCCCGTATGTGTATCAGCTACATCCCAACCTGGTACTGAGGTACGCTTCTCATTTCTGAATCCAAAACAACTGATCTGGCTAACCATCAATGCTTATTTTGGAAGTAAGTCACCAAAAGGACTCCAGTTTGTATTGAGGTAAGACAAGTGGTTAAGGGAGAGAATTAAAAAAGGGGGAGTTTAAATCAGCTGAAAAAGGAATCCATTTGTGCAGCACACTGCACTTAAAATGTGTCAGCAATTAAAATGCACATTTTCACATCTTTGATCAGTATAAACAGAACAGCTCTTTGTTGAGTAATGTTTATAATCAGTACAATCTGCTCTTAGCAAGGACGTAAGGACCATTGGCAAATGTTGAGATAAATTTAATAGATGATACAAAGATACAATGTGGATTCAAGGAAAATGATAGCAACTATTGGATCCTCCTAGGATGCTTGCGATGTGGAATGTGATTGGCTGACATATCCTGTGGGTCCATCACAATTAGAACACAACTTTAGCTTATGGCTTCCATTCATTTCCTTGTTTTCATGCTCAGCTATAACGAAACAAAAAAAAAATTGGATATAGTTTCTACTTCGGGCAAAGTCAGCTAAACAGGCACAAGTTGCACCCAAAATTGTGCTAGTTTTGAGAAATGCTTTTTTTCCCTTTGAGTTTCCACTTAAACTTAGTTATCAGAAAACAAAGTCTGCCATGAACCAACTCAATTGGACAGTGTTTAAAATGTAATTTTTAAAAAAGCATCTGTTTTAAAAATATCCCTTGATATGCTTAAGAGCTAAGTGCAGTTGGATTAATACAGCTGAAAATGAGTTTATTGCAAAAGGAAACATTTGGAATCAAAGTGCTACCACCTACTTTAAATGACTGAAAATTACTATAAAAAAACATACAGCATCGTTTCCTGGTTGTATTGGAGCCAGTTTCATAATGTTTCACAACAGCATATATAAGGCGTGCACGTGGCAGGCTGCACTTTGCTTGGGACTTCAAGGTTTGTTTGCCTACCTTGCCTCAGCACTCATAGTCATCAGCGCCAAGCTTCACAGACAGCACCACACCACTCTTGGGGGAGCTCACCGGCAAGTCTCTACCTACCAGATCAACCACATGTGGGTGGATTTTCAATGGCTGTAGGGCATGGTCTTGCTTGGGGAAGGGAGGGGAGTGGCCTTGGGCAAGAGAAGAGGCTGCAGGATAAGGCCGGTACTGGGGAAGGAAGGTATCCCAGGGTGTGTGCGGGGACACATCTGATCAAGTTGTTCATAGACCTGTGCAAGTGGCCTCAAGACAGTGAGGGCTGAGGAGGCAGTCTCCAGAGGAGATGAGGCCAGATGGAGATGTGAGGGTATGTGTGTGAGAATAGGGGATGATGTCCCTTGAGCTGGCAGTGAGTGAGATGCCAGTGAAGATGTAATGGGCTTGAGTTTGTGAGTTTAGTGTGATGAGATGGTTGCCATACCCTGGTGGCACAGATGAGATCATTCATCCTGTATCTGCATTGGATGGCTAATCTCTTCTGTCCAGCATTGGTACTGATCACCACTGCCATCGCCTCCCAAGCTGGAGAGGTAATTTCGCTGCCCCTCCTGCAATCAGAGCGGGGTTAGAGGACATCACAGCGAGCCTCCACGGCGTCCAAAAGGTGCTTGAGGGCTGCAGTTTTCTTGCCTTTCGGGGCCATGTCTTCTTTGCTGCCGTCCTGGGCTAGAAGTACTGAGTGTGGCTGTATTTTAAATGTGATGCTTGGTGTGATGAAGTGATGAGGTGATGGCGTGGCATGTTTCCCAGGAATACATAAATAATGCGACAGGTTTGGGATTATACGGCGTGAAAACCCAGCATCATAGCCAGCGGGTAAAACCCACTACCATACTTAGTGCAAATCTGTGACGATTCAGCCCTATGTGAAGATTAAAGTCCCCCTCAATTATTACATTGCCTTTGTTGCATGTTACAATGATTTATTTTGTTAACACTGTGTCCAACAATATTAAGGGGCCTATCAACTACTCTGTTTTCTGACTTTTGCTATTTTTAATATCCACAGGTACTGATTCTATTTACTGATTTTCTGAGCCAAGATCCTTTCTCACTATTGCCCTTACATTATGTTTAACTATCAGAGCTACCCCTCCTCCTTAGGCTTTCCGTCTGTCTTTTCGAAATGTCATATATCCTGGAATATTTATTTCCTAACTTTGGTCATCATATAACCATACATCTGCAATGGTGCTTAGATCAAAACCATTAATTCTTTAATAAGTTTAAAAATCTCTAAGTCTTCTTTGCTTCAGTGGAAATAGTCACAGCATCTCCGCTATTTCCTGTAAACTATAGTTTTTCTCCCACCTGGCATTACTATGCTATATGTTTTCTATGGTTTTAATGTCCTTTGCATAAGGGGCCACTCAAAGCTGTTGTCACAGACAGAATTTATGTATTTTATTGTTGTCCATGATCAAAGTGTTTTAGCGTGTGAGGTTACTGGGTTTTCTTTCTCTTAGAGTGATTTGTCCCAATTTAAATGATTTCCAGCAACAAGCTTTTGTTAATTTATAAATAAAGAAGGTTATTTATTGTCACGCACTTGCCCCAAAGGTTTAAAATGCAACGTCTCACACATACTATCATACACACAAAGATTAGTTACAGATTAAGAAAAAAACAATATGATTACAACTGGGAATTATTTCAGTCTCTTTCATCGTAGGCCTGCAGCTTCTTGGAAGAATTGATGCTTTCGCTAGAGTGGAGGTTTTCTAAAAGGAGACGATCCTCAGTAAGCTATAAGGCTTCTTGTAGTTGAATTGCCAGGAGGTCGGCTCTCAGGTGAACTTGAAGTTGGATTAGGTGGAGGGTAAGTCTTTCTTCCACTTTCAAAGTATGGCTGTACATTACAAAAACAGAATTACCTGGAAAAACTCAGCAGGTCTGGCAGCATTGATTGTTGTAAAAACCAATCTAGTTCACTAATGTCCTTTAGAGAAGGAAATCTGCCGTCCTTACCTGGTCTGGCCTACATGTGACTCCAGACCCACAGCAATGTGGTTGACTCTTAAATGCCCTCTGAACAAGGGCAGTTAGGGATGGGCAATAAATGCTGGTCTAGCCAGTGATGCCCATATCCAATAAATAAAAAGAGGCTGTTTAAGATGGCTGCAGCATGTGGCTTGGCAGTCTGCAGCTCCAAGCAGTCCTGAAACACAGGCAAATATCTAATTATTTATGTTAAATTCACACATTGTTTTGTAAAGGATGCACCATCTACAGAAAGGACCATGGACAAAAGAGACATGGAAACTGGGTGCAAGCCGAATAAGAAATGGATCTCATTGATCTTTTATTGTATTGTGATGGCTCCTCACCCCAAACACAAAGACTTTGGCTGTCAGAAATGCCACAACACAGGGTACCTTAACTTCTGAGCTCCCCAGTGTCAGATTGGGGTACTCCAAAGATGCTCTGGGGAATCCCCTTTGGAAGTTTCCAGATAAGATTTGCACAGCAATTGTCCAGAAGTGCAAACTTCCCCTGGGCAATTGCTCTGCATTGGGAACCACCCAAAAATGTGATTTAAGTTGCAAGCTTTGGATGTTTCTGACTGGGTTACACCAATAATTACCCAGATAAAGTTAGAAGGATTAAAACCATTTCCAACATCTGGGTAACTGTTGTACACACTCAGACCAACTCTCCCCATGGGACTCCCCCCACACCTTAGACTCTCCAGGGCATTCTCCCCAACCCCCTGACTACCCGCCCCCACCCCCCCACCCCACCCATGGGACTGCCTCACCGTGCTCCCCCCAGCCCACTACCTGACCCAACAGGGGACTCCCCCAAATCCCCAACTGCACCCCCCATGGGACTACCCCACCAGCCAGGAATCTTTCCGCACCCCCTGACCTTCCCCCCCACCCCCACTCAAGGGATTGCCTCCACCTGCATGGATTCCTTCTCCCCCTCCCTGCAACCCACCTCAGCAGGCCTGACTCTCACCTACACCGTATGCCCCCCAAGCCCAATCAGACTTGACCCAAGGATCGACTCCCCCACCCCCACCGCCTGTCCACCATGGGGCCCAACCCACCACCCTCCAGGCCTAACCTGCTACCCCGAGGCCTTCTCTCCCAGAGGGGGTGACAGGCTGGGGGAAAAATCAGGTAAGAAACTGGGCACAAAGTGGTAATTCAACACTGATTGCCAGCCTGAGGAAGTTCAGGCCCAGGGTGTTTACTAGTCTAACACACCAACTTATTTGGAAAAGGACTTTGCACTTGTCACAGGTCAGATGGTTAAGTAGGGTTGCCAGTTGTGATTAAGCGTATTCCTGGGGGTTACATCACATGACTTGCCCCCACACTCCAGCCATTAGTCAGCCAACACATCAATCCTTGGGATGCACTGCCTTGCTGTGCCAATTGGAAAGCAAAAAGATTCATTACTTAATTGGATGATGCTTGGCCAAACATCCTTTAGGAGAGGTAAGGCACCCTTTGATTGTTAAAATTAAATATGATTGTGCGTAGAAAGTGCATGAACTCATTGGAACTGTCACTGTTTCAAGGAACTGTCAAAGTTGTCAAAGAACTATCAAAGGATACTCAGTGAATTGGTATGGAAGGGGTAAGGGCAAAGGGTGGTGGGTGGGGGTCATGGGTTGGCTTGATTTGGCACTAAGTTGGCATGGGGCTATAAAGGGCCAATAGGATTTGGGCAGCATAGGGGCATGAGGGGCCATGGGGTGGGGGGGTGTAGAGGGGTATGAGTTGGCTTAGGAGAAATAAGGAGCCTTGGGGGTGGGTGGAAGGCATGAGATGGCATAGGTTGGCATGGATGGGGCTTGGGGAGTGTGTTGGGGTGTGAGGGGGTGAGGGCTGGAGGGCGTTTTTTTTTGTTTTAGCCTTTTTAAAATTTACTTCAACAAAGTGCTGGGGCACGAGGCAGGCCTTCCCCCCAGCCTATCTCCACACGTGGCAGCCTCCACACTCGTTCTGGGGAGTGGCAGGCCTGACTTCTAACCCAGTCTGCCCTCCTGGAATGAAAATCCCAACTGTGGGTGGCTATTTTTAAAAGTCGGGTTTGTGGAGCCGGGAAATCTACCGTCTCTGAGCAGCCGACCCGGGAGTGAAAATCTGGGCCAAGGGTACACTAATTGGGTTGGCACACCAGCGCGGTACTTAGGTGCTGTCTTTCAGATGAGACATTAAATGCTCTGGGGCGGCTGTAAAATAGGGGACTATTCGAAGAAAAGCAGAGACGTTCACTTGGGGTCCACGATAATGTTTATTCCTTAACCATCATCACTAAAACAGATTATCGAGCCATTTATTTTGTTGCTTTTTGTGGGACCATACAGTGTTCAAATTGATTGCAGTGTTTGCCTAAATTACAACGGTCAGCACACTTGAAAAAAGTTACTTCTTTAGCTATGAAGCACATTGCGATGTCCTATGAGCAGGAAGATGCTATACAAGAGCAAGCTTCTCCCTTTTCTTCCTCTTTAGCTCTGAAGAAGAGTCATAGGAGCTCAAAACGTTAACTCTGTTTTTCCCTCCACAGATGCTGTTACACCTGCTGAGTTTTTCCAGCAATTTCTGTTTTTGTTTCAGATTTCCAGCATCTGCGGTATTTTGCTTTTCTCCCTTTTCTGCATTTTTTCATTCAGCCTCTTGAGTCTGCTCTGCAGTTCAACAAGATCATGGCTGATCTGCTACCGCGTGCTATTTTCCCACACCATCCCCATCTCCTTTGATATCTTTAATATCTAGATCTCTGTCTTGAAAATGCTCAGTGACTGAGCCTCCACAGTTCTCTGGGGCAGAGAATTCCAAAGATTCACCACTCTCTGAGTGAAGAAATTCCTCCTCATCTCAGTCCTAAATGGCCTGCCCCTTATTCTGAGACTTTGTCCCCGGTTCGTGACCCCACCCTACCCCAGCCAGGGAAACATCCTTCCTGCATCTACCCTGTCACTATGTAAGAATTTTATTTGCTTCAGTGTGATCACCTCTCATTCTTCCAAATTCCAGAGAATATGGGCCCATTCCCCTCAATTTCTCTTCATAAGACAATCCCTCATCCCAGGGATCAGTCTAGTGAACCTTCATTGCTCTCCCTCTATGGCCAGTATATCCTTCCTTAGGTCAGGAGATCAAGACTGTACACAATACTCTAGGTGTGGTCTCACCAAGAATCTACATTGGCAGCATGACCTTTTTATACCTGTACTCAAATCCTCTTGCAATAAAGACCAACATACCATTTGCCTTCTTAATTGCTTGCTTTACCTGCATGTTAGCTTGAACAAGGACACCCAGGTCCCTTTGGACATCAATGCTTCCCTCACTATTTAAGAAATACTCTGCATTTCTGTTTTACTTACCAAAGTGGATAACTTCACATTTCTCCACATTATCGTCTTGCTCACTCACTTAGTCTGTCTAAATCCCCCTGACGCCCCCTGGCATCCTCCTCACAACATACATTCCCACCTAGTTTTGTGGTATCAGCAAACTTGGAAATATTACATTTGGTTCCCACATCTAAATCATTGATATAGATTGGGAATAGCTGGAGGCCAAGCACTGATGCTTGTGGTACCTCACTAATCGCAGCCTGCCAACCAAAGAATGGCCTGTTTATTCCTACTCTCTGCCTGTTAAACTATTCTTAATCCATGCCAGCATAATACCCTCGATCCCATGTGCTCTAATTTAGCTTACCTCATGTGTGTGACCTTATTAAAAGCCTATCTTCTTGCTTCATTATTTACGAATGTTACTTACATTCATCTTCAAACAATCAGATATAGTCAAACCCAAGCTGAGCATTTCAGCAAAGCATGAAGCACATCTTCTTGACATGAAGGAGTTGCTAAACAATTGACCAGAAAGGGTTGTGACTCCATCCTGGATGCAGACAGGCTGTGTTACATTGCTGGGCAGAATGGATTTTACATCACAAAATGAAAATAAATTACGAGGAAAATATATGAGTTCCCTGAGGGGAAAAAATTTTTAAAATCATACTGTGTGTTATAACAATCATGCTGGATCAATGAGCCTCCTTTGGATAAGCAAAGCTTTAATAGTGCCCCGAAGGCTTGTACATTCTCGTCTCTTGGCAAAAATACTCAATATTTTGGGAATTCAGTTAATGATTTCCTTTACAGATGTTTCTGCATTATTGAAGAAATGTTCTCATTAGATCTCACTGCAAACAAAATACCAATAAAAAGAACCATTTATTACACTGAAATCTTTACAGAATATTCAATGCTATTTATAGTCCTTTCTTCAGTGTTCCTTTCAAGAGTGGAGCCAAATTTTCCTCATCTTGTGTGTTGTTTGTCCAGACCACACAGTGAAGCAAATGCTATTATATTGCATTGTGCAGGGAGACTTTTAGCCGCTTGACAACGTTCAGAAACAAGGCAGGTGTGAAGCACTTGTGATGGCAATCGCAGTATATAATGACGAGCATGCAGATGAATTTGGATTCATACTTCTCTCTCTCGCACCTCATAAACTATATTCAAAAGAATGTCAGCTAGTTTGTAATTTGAATTCAAAAGCTAAGATGCAATTTGCCTTAATACAAGTAGGGTGTTACTCCCAGAAGATTGCAAACTAGTCAGTTATATATTTCCATGAGCTTGTTAGACAATTGGATGCAAACCAACAACAGCTTGCATTTATATAGCGCATTTAAAGTCCCAAGACACCTTTCAGGAGTACCATCTGACAAAAATTGGCTCTTCACAACAATCAGCTTAGTATCCACTTTGAATGAGATGCACCGACTTGTTTGAGGCCACCAAGGAATTGACAACACTCCTCTATATGGAACCAGGAAGAGACAGAATGCTCAGAGCCCATTGATTTGACACATAGCTACTACTAGGCTGCCACAGAAAGTCAGCAAGCCACCGGAGAGAACACCTGCATTACTGTTTGGCCGCACAGAAAACACTCAGCTATCAGAGGGAGAAAGGTGATTAGCCATTTGGTGGCCGCAGAAATAAACACATACCTTGTATGCCACTGTAGAAAGCAGAAACACAGCCATGAATGAGACAGCATAGATATTAAACCATCACACAAAATCAACAGTGCAACCACCAGACTGTCAGCTGAGTTCATCAGTGTGGGATGTTTTGCCTCTACGTGAGAAGGCCATGGATTCAAGTCATATTCCATGTCCTAGGCGCACAATATGGGCTAACACTTCAGTGCAAAGCTGAGGGAGTGCTGCGCTGGTCAGGAGGGCCATCTTCTGGATGAGACATTAAGCCGAAGCACCATTATGTCCATTGGAGTGGATCCTGGTCACCATTTATCCTTCACTCTTCAGCAGCAAAACCAGACGACCGTGCCAATTATCTCATTACTGTTTGTGGGATCTTTCTGTGTGCATATTCACTGCTGTGTTTGTCCACATCACAATGGTGGTTGCACTTTCAAAAGAAAATTAGGTTGCCCTGAGTATGTGAAGGACACTTAGAATTGATGATCTCTTTTTTTATTCTCTACAGCACCAGCCAGGTACATAATAACTATACTTTAAGTAGATAACAGGAGCCTAGTAAATACACCACCACATTTAAACTTGCCAGCTGTTCACTGAACAGAAGGGCACCATAGATTCAGTCATTGATTTTTTTCCCCCAAAATTATGTCTTATAAAATTTGTAGAGGGACATTACATAATGGTTCAACTATTGCATTACATAAAGTGCAAAACAGACCAGTTTCTTTCAATACCGTATGAGGTCCCTGACTACATTTACAATTACAGGTTACATTTACAATATTCACTTCATTTCAGGCAGAAGGGTTTTACATGGTTTCCAACCCTTCAGTACACTATGGCACGACAGCCTTTGACAGTGGCCTTCCCCTATTGAGCCTTTGCGGCATTTGCCCCAAGCTTTATTGTGTCCCTCAGCACATAGCCCTGGACCTTGGAGAGTGCCAGTCTGCAACAGTCAGTCAAGTTTTGAGCTAGCTGTTCTCAGCTAGGTTGGTGGTATGAATAGTACAATTACCCTCATCACCCAGTTCAGAGAGCACTTTATAACATTACTTGCTGAGTTTACTTGTCAGTTTCAATTCTTCAAATGACAAGTAACTGTCTTTTGCTTCACTTAAATGAACTATGATACAGCAGCACATATGTTGCTCTATGTCCAGTTGCAATGATACACTCCACTCTATGGGCAGAATTTTACATTCAGCACACGGGCACGTACCCAACATGCCAGAACATAAAATGACGCGTGATGACATCGGGCGTGCGTCCCGAAGTCATCGCGAACTTGCGTCGATAACTGGGAGACCTATTAGAGCCATTAACTAGGTAATGAAGTTGAATTTTACACTGCCTGTCCAACCTTATGGTTTTCGGGCAGGTGAAAAGGCCAAGCGGCCTTTACGTTTTTTTTAGGAAACTTCATCCATGAGCGGGATGAGGTTTCCTAGGGTAGAATGTTCCCCCCATCAGGGGAGTTGTGCGGGGGTGGACCCGATTGGCGCCTCCGATTGGGGCCTTGCTGCCAGTTTACATGATGCGCACCCAGAAGCGCTTGTGAAGCCCCCATGTGGGCGGGGGTTCCCTGAGTCGGGAGTGCGCTCTTTCGCGCATGCACGTTTTTTAACTGTTCAATAAAGTGTTGAAAAAAATTTTATGACATGTGAAACTGTGTGAAACTGTCACATGAGCAGGGACACGTGCATTAATTTCCATAAAAATTTTTGAGAAAACGTAAAATCATTCATGAAACCTCATCCTCCCTGTCGATGAGGTTCCATGAAAAACGTAAAGGCCACTTTGGCTCTTTGCCTGCCCGCCAACCTTAAGGTTGCTTAACTCCCGTTAATTATTTTAATTGTTAGTTAAATGGCCTTAATAGGCCTTTGACAGTTCGGCCCGCTGAGCTGAAAATCTAAATGACGCGGGGTGCCGTTGGGATGCACGCCTGACGTCACTCCGCGTCATTTTATGCTTTGGTGAGCGGGCCCCGCCCTTGTTCCCTGAACCGAAGATCCTTCCCTAAAGCTAATACTGATGAAATAAAAACATTATTTTGAAAATAAAAACCTATCCCATCTCATGTGACACAGTCACGTGAGGGGACATGTTACATTGAATTTTTGATGACCTTACATATTTTTTTTTTAAAAAAGCGCTTCAATCTCCCTGAGGCTGCTCCGTGCCACAGGGAGATTGAAGCATGCGAGCTAAAGACGGCTGGACCCGACTCTCCTTCCTCTCCCCTCCTGCACAGGTAGCGTTCGTGGGTGGGCCTTAAGTTGCCCGCTTGCGTAAAATCGCGGTGCGGAGCTAATCGTGGGCGGTGGTCAGCTCCCCAACTGTCCCCGCCCGCTCCCGCCGAGCCAGGCCCCACGACTGGAAAATCCTGGCCTATGTCGTGCAAGCGCAACATCTCCCCCCCAATTCACACACCAACCTGATTGGGACATATATTATCATTCCTTCACTGTCACTAGGTCAAAGTCCTGGAACTCCCTTCCTAACAGCACTGTAGGTGCCCCACATGGGCAGCAAGGGTTCAAGGAAGTGGCTCACCACCATCTTCTCAAGGGCAATTAGGGATGGGCAATAAATGCTGGCCCAGCCAGTGATGCCCGCATCCCATGAGAACACTGTAAAAATTTGTGATGATGCAGCTGTGAAATAGTAAAGCTGGAGCAGATCCATTAATGAAATAATTTTTCAGTGATTATTTAGAAATGATCACTATCATTTAAAAAGATATCTGGCAATTTTTTGGCAACGTGTTTAACTCAGTGTCCCACTCAAGTTGCTTGAGCAGGTAAAGACCACCATTAAACAGAAAGCGACATTTGTACCATTAATTGGACATATAGTACATTTAATACAAGGCCCCCCAAGCCACCACAGAGTTGAATTCAAGGGGTCAGTTTGAAATATATATTACCTTTTGAAGACTGCCCGATCGAGGATTCAAACAGCACTTTAATGAAAACCTTCCTTGGGAAGGCCTGAATCTGCTGAAATGACCTATTTAAAATGACTCATAAAACAGGCAGGCCCATTGATGGTAATATCAGAATTAGGATATCCTGACAAACATTGCAAGTGGCAGAAAAGAAAGCGTAAATCATAGATCATAAAGGAGACTCATGCAACAGATGTAGCACCAACATCAAAGCCCCTTTACATGGAACTTGTTATTTTCTTTCCCTTTGCACGACCTACTTTATGGCACATTTTCATTTCATTTATTGCAAAAGGAGGCATTTATTTAAATGCAGTTCTTTTCGACTAATACAGTACCTCTGTTAACTTGTTTGCTCACTACTAGGTTTGAAATGTCTAGACCACTGCTCTGTAAAGGATGACAATAAACTGGTGGAGAGGCAGCAATTCTTTTACTTTCCCATGCACCCTTTGCCTTAATTCATGTCAAGTGTGTAACATTTGCCAATTCATTTTTTTACAACCAATCAAGCAGATTTTAACTGCAAAATTTCCATACCTACCCCACCAGTAAAACATTTACATTTTTTTATTATTTGATATTTAATTAGAAGCCTCAAAATATAAGTGAAGACAGCAAAATAAACGGTGGTAAATTATACCAACCTGTTAACTAACGATACAGTGCAGGGATGGTTTCAGAGAACTGAACAAAAGCTCAGATATTGGATGTTTAAGAACTGAAGTGCTCCATTCTCCTCGATGGAAAATATTTAGATGAATGTGATTGCTGCCACTTCAGAGGATACAGGACAGAGCCCCAGTGCTGTGCTTTTTAAGCATTCGTGGGATGTGAGCAACACTGGCAAGGCCACCACTTATTGCCCACCCTTAATTGCACTTGAGAGGGTGGTGGTGAGCTGCCTTCTTGAACCACTGCAATCCATGTGGTGTAGGTACACCCACAGTGCTGTTAGGAAGGGAATTCCAGGATTTTGACCCAGTGACAGTGAAGGAACGGAGATATATTTCCAAGTCAGGGTAGTGAGTGGTAGTTGCAGGTGGTGGTGTTCCAAGACCTGCTACCCTTGTTCTTCTAGGTGGTAGAGTCTGCGGGTTTGAAAGCTGCTGATCAAAGGACTGACAAAGTGAGAAGGAACAATCTGATGCTCAATATTACTTGATAAGAGTACAGGTCTGATCAGAACAGATGCACTTGTGCATGAGTCTAAGTTTGTTTTGTATTTCTGCACATTTCAAATTTCTTAAACCTTTATTTTATAACGTCCATTTCTACCAATTTAAGCAAGGCAATAAACATTTTTGGTATTAATGGTCTAATTGCCAGATGTAGTGTCTTGCTATATTCTGTGCTGGGGCCTGAACTATTCAGTGTATTTATTAATGAAATAGAAAGCCATGTATAAAAATTTACAGATGACACAAAAGTGAACAGCACTCTAAGCAGCATAGGCAGAAGCATAACATTACAAAGATATATTGATAGATTAAGTGAATGGGCAAGACTGTGGCAAATGGATTTCAATGTGGGCAAATGCAGAGTCATCCAGTTTGAACCAAAATTGATGGAACAAGCTATTTTGTAATATTGAGAAGCTAGGAACAGGGGAGGTGCCAAGAGATTTTGTGGGTCCAGGTACATAGGTCATTAAAATGTCATGTACAGATACAGAAAATAATCAAAAAGGCTAAAGGAATGCTAGCTTTTATATTTAAATGATTACAATACAAGTTGGTAGAAATCATTCTTCACCTTTACAAAGCCCTGGTTAGATCACCCTTAGGAAGGATATATTAGCCTTGGAGGAAGTTCAGCATAGATTTACCAGAATGATACTTGGATTCCAAGGGCCAACTTATGAGAAGAGATTATACAAACTGGGGCTATATTCCCTGAAATTTAGAAGGTTAAGGAGTGATTTGATTGAGTTTTCAAGGTATTGATGGGAACAGATAGGGTAATTAGACAGTAACTCCTTCCGCTGGTTGGGGAATCTAGGACTACAGGGCAAAGACTAAAAATTAGAACAAAACATTTCAGGAATGAAATGATATTGAAGTGATCAGGAATGAATAACAGGAAACACTTTTACACTCAAAATGTTGAGTAAAAGTTTGGAACTCTTCTGCATTCAGCAATTGATGCTAAATTAATTGTTAAAATTAAAACCAAGATTGATAGAATTTTATGAACCAAAGGTATTAAGGGGCATGGGACAAAGGCAGATATGTAGGTCAGCCATGATTTCACTGAACGACAAAATAGGTTCAAAGGGGCAATGGCCTCCTTCTGTTAATATGCTCCTAACAGGAGCTTCTTGAGTCTGTTCTGCCATTAATCGTTAGACTATATCTTTGCTTCATTTTTCCACCTTGCTCTATGCCTTTATTTAACAAAAATATATTGCTATTAATTGTGAAGGCTCCAATTTTTCCAACATTGCCAGGCTTTTAGGGGACAGAATTCCAGATTTCTAATGCCTATTGCGTGAAAAATGGCCTGGCTCTAATTTTGAAGATTATATTTCCCTGCTCTTAATTCTGCCTAGCACTGCACACCCCATACCCATGTTCCTCCCTCTCCGGAAGAAATAGTGTCTCCATTTTTACACTATGGAATTTTAATATGTTAAATGCTTCAATAGGATCATCCCTCAATTGTCTCAGATTGCTCCAAGTGAATACAGGGGTCTCTCTAAATCACCATTACAATGTGCATAAACTCTAACTTGAGAAGTGTACTTACACCTTCATGGCTTTTCAATTTCCTCAACTGCCTATCCTTGAAGCTTCTCAGAGTGAAGTTGCCAAATTAATGCCATGTGTGTTGAATCTAAGGCACTTTCTTGTTTTGCATTCATTTCAGCTGAGAACTGGCTTGAAACTATCCAAACCCTATTTTTGCTTGTGACCTGTAAATACATAATTAAGTTGTGATTTGTAACATTCCACCACAGTCATTTCTTGTTCCATTTTTTTCCGCACTGCATTGCAGTTCATAATAGAATGCTAATACGTTTTAACTATGTACTTTAACTGACACAAATAAACTGACATTGTGAAATAAAAAGGATGGAGCAATGTTTTATTGAATGTTCCAGTAAATTCCTGATCAGGTCAGCTCACAGAAACCCTATTGGAAGAAAGGACCACAGCATTTCATTAACACAATATAAATGATGTCACATATTGTATGGAGGGCTTAAAAGTTCAGATCCAAGAGGTTAAAAAAAATAAATCTGATGGATTTTATCTAGGACCCAGTGTCATTTTCAACCTGTTCTTATTATCAAAAAGTATATACCTATAGGATAAATTTGGCAAAGATGTCAAGGACACTGGTTAAAGGTAGTGTTAAAGACCACAGGAGGTGCTGGTAGCAGCATAAAGGTATGATAGCGGAATGTGTTAATAGCTGAACAAGGGTCAGTGCTCTGTGGAAGTAAAACATAAGAACAAGTGACAGATGGTCCTATTTTGGGGGAGGGGTGCGGGGAGGAGAAAAGGAAATTTAAAAAAATGAATAAATAAAGATAAAAGTAAAAATAAAAAAAAGTAATTGGATTAAAGAAGGGGTAAAGATGGAGGAGAGAGTTCATGGTCTGAAGTTATTGAACTCAATCTTAAGTCAGGAAGGCTGTAAAGTGCCTAATCGGAAGATGAGGTGCTGTTCCTCCAGTTTGCGTTGAGCTTCACTGGAACATTGCAGCAGGCCAAGGATGGACATGTGGGCATGAGAGCAGGGTGGTGAGTTGAAATGGCAAGCGACAGGGAGGCCTGGGTCATGCTTGCGGGCTGAGCGAAGGTGTTCCACAAAGTGGCCACCCAGACTGTGTTTAGTCTCCCCAGTGTAGAGGAGACTGCATTGGGAGCAGCAAATACAGTAGACCAAATTGAAGGATGTGCAAGTGTAACACTGCTTCACCCGAAAGGAGTGTTTGGGGTCTTGGATGGTGAGGAGGGAGGAGATAAAGGGACAGGTGTTGCACCTTCTGCATTGCACGGGAAGGTGCCATGGGGATGGGGATGAGGAGTTGGGAGTGGACCAGCGTATCATAGAGGGAATGGTCCTTACAGAATGCTGAGAGGGGAGGGGGGGGGTGGAGGGGGTGGGTTGAGGTGTTAAGTGGTGTCATCATCCTGGAGTTGGTGGAAATGGCCGAGGATGATCTTTTTTATGTGGAGGCTGGTGGAATGAAAAGTGAGCACAAAGGGGACCCAATAATGCTTCTGGGAGGGAGGGGAAGGGGTGAGGGCAAAGGCACAGGAGATGGGTCAGACACAGTTGAAGGTCTTGTCAACCACAGTGGGAGGGGGGTAATCTTGGTTAAGGAAAAAGGAAGACATGTTAGAAGTGTTGTTTTGGAAAGTAGTATCATTGGAACAAATGCAATGGAGGTGGAGGAACTGGGAGAATGGGATGGAGTCCTTACAGGAACTGGGGTGTGAGGAGCTGTAGTCGAGGTAGCTGTTAGAATCGGTGGGCTTGTAATGGATATTGGTACAAGTGGATTGAAGTGGTGTGTTCTCTCTCTCTCTCTCTCTCTCTCTTTCTCAGAAGTACCATATCCGGTTTGCAAAATGACTATCCTGGGAAAAAAAACAATTGTGAACCGAGAATTTTTTAAGAATGTGGAAATCTGCACTAAACACCTACACCAAGGAGAACAACTGAACAAAATAGTCACAATGATAAACATAGGAGCAGGGTAGGCCATTCACCCTATCAAGCCTGCTCTGTCATTCAATATGATCATGGCTGATCATCCACTTCAATGCCTTTTTCCCCACACTATCCCTTTATGTCATTGGTATTTAGAAATCTTTCAATCTCTGCTCTAAACATAATCAATGACTGAGCTTCCTCTGGGGTGGAGAAATCCAAAGATTCACAACGCTCTGAATATATTTCTCCTCATCTCGGTCTTAAGTGGCTTCGCCCTTTGAAATTGTGTCCCCTGGTTCTAGACTCCCAAAGCAGGTGAAACATCTTACCTGCATCTACCTTCTCGATCCCTTGAAGTATATTGTAGTTTTCAACGAGATCACCTCTCATCCTTTGAAACTCTAGAGAATACAGGCTCAGTTTCCCCAATTTCCCTTCATAGAACAATCCCTCCATCCTGGGAACAAGTCTGGTGAACCTTCGTTGCACTCCCTCTATGGCAATAATATCCTTCCTAAGGTAAGGAACCAAAACTGCACACTGGACTCCAGGGTGGCCTAACCAAAAGGTTCTATACAATTGAAGCAAGACTTCACAACTCCTGTACTCAATTCCCATTTGATAAAGGCCAACATACCATCCATCTTCCTAATTGGGGTGGATGGTGGGACGGCAGCCAGGTTAGTGGTCGGACAGTCAGACAGTCGGGGGGAGGGTTGGACATTTGTAGAGGGGGGCACTGACAGTTGGTGGGGTGGGGGTTGCGGGGGGGGGAGGTGAGGGCGGGTTCCCCATGCACATATACCACCCTGGAGCTTGGAAATTACTGCCCATTATATTGTTCTTTGCTTAGCCTAAGAAAACCTGCCCAAATAATTCTTTACAACTTCAAAGTATAAATAGTGGAACTCTTACAGAATCCGTGAAGCACATCCTCTCTAAATCCTCAAAAAGACCTTGTTATGGTCAAATATGGAGTGGGAGAATAGGGGATTCAATTCACCCCTCCTCACGTGGATGTAACACTTTAAATCCTGTTTTAGGAATTGTTTTGCTTTGCACCTGCATTATCACTTTAGAAACTCCATCAGTAGTATTCAGCAGTAATAATTTTATTACTGTATCCAAATGAATAATCAGAGTCTTAAGTAAAGGTGGCTATGCGACCATAAAAGCCCTGATGGTTGATTAACCAACAGTGTAGCAAAGGTAAAAGAGTCTAACTCTTCTGTTTGGTTATCATTAATAGCAAGGTGCTGACTCATGATCAAGTTTTGTGTTCAGAGGAGCTGGCATGATATTACATGTGAAAAAGAAAGAACTTGCATTTGTATATCACCTTCATGAATGTCCCAGGCACTTTACAGACAACGAAGTACTTTTGAAGTGTTGTAACGTGATGAGATATTATGGATTCATTTTGAGTCTGAATGGCCTCCAATTCACATACATTGCAGTCGGGACTTGCTGCTTTTCAAAAGTAGTTTAACATTTAAAGGTAGCTCAATTATATTGTGCATTGCACCATCTTCTTCACCTTTGTGCTGTAAACATACAAAACAAAAAAAATGTCTCCTGCTTCAATTGTCCAGAAGACAATATCAATCATTTGATATAGAGGTGATGTACGCTGTAACACCATGGCAGGTGTCCCTGATGCCTAAATCCAGTAACACACTGCTCGGGATATTCATTACCAAGTTTCACTAATTTTTTTTTAACCTGAAGGTACTGACTCATTCTATGGTTCACTTGAAGAATAGCCACTTGGATGGAGTAGGGAGTGCATCTTGTGCTTCCACAGCCACAGACCAGACAGGAGTAAACTCCTCGGAGAGAGGAAGAGCAGATGCTTGCTAGAAAAGAGCAAAAAATAAGGTTAATGATTAATTGAATGTTTTGTGAAACAGTAAATGTGTTCAAATAACATTAGCTGTAAAAAGCTCCTCTGAACACAAAACTTGATCATGAGTTAGCAACTCAATGAGTCAGCACCTCACTATTAATGATAACCAATCAGGAGAGTTTGGTTCTTTTGCCTTTGCCACACTGTTGGCTAATTAACCAATCAGGGCTTTTATGGTCACATGGCTACCTTCACTTCAGACCCTGGTTAAGCATTTGGATACTGACAGTAATAAAGTTATTACTCCTGAATGTTGTTAATGGAGTTTCAGAAGTGATAATGCTTGTATGGAAACTAAATTTAAGTGTAGTACAATTCCTAAAAAAGGATTCCAAGTAAGATCAGAAATGAACTTAAAGGCTGCAATGTAACTCTGGGATACAATTTCTCAGGGTGCTTCATGTCCTATGTGTATATACTTTTTGATAACAAGCGCAGATTAAAATTGACACTGGGTCCTGGATAAAATCCATCAGATTTATTTGTTCTACCCCTTGGATCTGAACTTTTAAGCCCTCCATGCATGAAGTGGCTATAATATTCCACTTTGCTATATTTGGCTGCACAGACAAGTGGAAGAATGAAGACGGATCTCCAAGATGTTCTTTTATATTCCTGACATGAAATATTAGGCTCATTTGTCTTGAGTGCAAAGTGGCAGTTTTAGTGTTCCTACAATAAATTACTGGAAATGCCTATTGTCATGCTTTCTCTTAGCCAAGAAAACAAATTAGTCCACACCATTTACTCAGTTTATGATGACACCATTTATAAGAGCATTGGCTGAGAACACAATGACTAAGAAAGTGAGAATCTGTAGCTCAGTCCTTACTGTAATGGGACTGATGGCATGTAGCCAGGCCTCCTTTTACAAATTGGAGGTTTACTTTAACAAGACAAGGTTCATCTTGCTGACCTGTGTCTAGGCTGAGATGAACATTCTGGGCAAAACTCTCATTCTTATTCGCATTGATGCTGTTGGTTGTAATATTTACTGGGGTAAAATTGACACTCCCTTCATGTCTGTCCATGTAGGTACTGAATTGCCCTGATTTTTATGCTGTTTACTCTGCTGACTGCTGTGCACATGATGATAAGAACAATGCCCTTTAACTTTTGACCCATTGTCCCAGTGGAAACCCAAAGAATGAACTTGCATTAATATAGTGCCTTTCATGACCTCAAGATGTTTTGCAGCCAATGAAGTACTTTTGAAGTGTAGTCACTGTTTAAATGCAGGGAAACACAGCAGCCACCCTGCATAGACAAGAGCAACAAACAGCAAAGAGACAAATGGCCAGATAATCTGTTTCAATGATTTAGTTGCAGGATAAATGTTGACCTGGACTCTAGGAGAACCTCACTGCCTTTCTTCAAGTTGTGCCATATTGTTTAAGTCCATCTGAGATGGCAGGCAGAGTCACTGAGAGACTGCAGTCTCTACAATGCAACACTCCTACATTACTGAACATATCCTTTCCTGCATAACTTACTGAGAGGGAGAAGGTGGAGTAGTGGTAATGTCACTGGACTAGTAATCTAGAAGCCCAGTCTAATGGCGGGGGGACACAGACATAAATCCCGCCATGGCAGCTGGTAGAATTTAAAGTCGGCTAATGAATAAAAAAAAACTGGCTTTGAAAGCAAGCCTCAGTAATGGTGGCCATGACAACTATAATTGGTTGTAATAAAACCCACCTGGTTCACTAATGTCCTTTAGGGAAGGCAATCTGCCATCTTTAGCTGGCCTGGCTGAAATGTAACTCCAGATCCTAAGCAATGCGGTTGGCTCATAAATGTCCTCTGAAATGGCCTAGTAAGCCACTCAGTTGTATCAAACTGCTACAGAACTTCAAAAAGGAATCAAAGTGGACTGATCATCTGGCATCAACTTAGGCACTGGAACTGACAATGGCACATTCAGCTGTGTTGACGCTGCAAAGTCCTCCTTGCTAACATCTGGTAGGGACTTGTGTTAAAATTGGGAGAGATGTCCCACAGACTAGTCAAGCAGCAGCCTGACAGAGTCATTCTTACTGAATCATACCTTACAGGCGATGTCCCAGACACCACCAACACCACCCCTGTGTATGTCCTGTCCCACTGGCAGGACAAATCCAGCAGAGATGGGAGCACAGTGGTATACAATCAAGAGGAAGTTGCCCGGTGAATACTCAGCACTGATACCAGACTGTGGCCTGGATTTTCTGTCCACGCCGTTCCAGGATCCACAGCGGGAGTTTTGGCGGCCCAGGCAAAAATCCAATGACAATAGATCTCCCAAACAACAATGTGATAATGACCAGATCATCCATTTTAGTGATGTTGTTTGAGGGATAATTATTGACTCGGACAGTGGGGAGAGCTCCCCTGCATTATTATTAAAAAGAAAGACTTGCATTTGCATAACGCCTTTCATGATCTTAAGACAAGACAAACGTTTTACAGCCAATTAAGTACTTCTTTGAAGTCTAGTCACTATGGTAATGCAAGAAATCTACCAACTATAATGTGACTCAAATATAAGCTTGTAACATTAATGTTATACTGGACCAAATTAATATCTCAAACCATGGTAAGTTGAAGATAAAGTAAATTTAATTTCTTCTTTTTCCTGTTCTCTTCTATTTTGTTAGTTTCACTTCAGTTGTATTTAATATATCATGTTCTGTCAACTTATGACCTTTTCTCTTACAAAAAAATAATACCAATTTCCTTATTATTCTTTCTGAACCTTCCTGTTCCCACTGTCTGCTTAAGACTTTGGAGCAATGAGAAAATAAATGGCTTCTTAAAAGATTGTTCAGAATCTTAGAAGTTGAGGGAGGCCATTCAGAGGTGAAATCAGAAAGCATTTCTGCATGTAAAATCTGTAATCCTCTCCTCCGGCAGTGAATGCTGGCTCAATGCAGATTTTCAAGCCTAAGATTGACAAAATTTTATGAGGCAGGGGTATCAGATTGGAGGGATTAAAGGCAGATAAACAATGTTTATCAAGGGATAGATCAGTTTGAGGGTCAGAATGATCTACACCTTTTCCTAAGTTGCATTAGAGTGGTTGAGAAACAACTCAGGCTACCAATACCCCGGAACGTATGCATGTACGAAATAGTAGCAGGAATGGGCCATTCGGCCCCTCAAGCATGCTCCATCATTCAATAAGATCATGGCTGGTCTGTTTGTGTTTTGAATTCTACATTCCCATCTGCTCCCGATAACCTTTGATTCCTTTTCCTAACAAGAATCTATCTACCCCCACTTTAAAAATATTCAACAACTCCACACCCACTGCCTTCTGAGGCAGAGTTCCAAAACCACACAACCCTCTGAGAGAAATTTTTTTTTCACCTATGTCCTAAAAGAGCAACCCCTAATTTTAAAGCCCCCTAGTTCTGGATTCACTTGCAAGAGGAAACATCCTTTTCATGTCCACCTTGTCGAGACCTTTCAGGGTTTTATATACTTCAATCAAGTCAGCACCCACTCATCTAAACTCCAGTGGAAACAACCAGTCTGTCTAACCTATCCTCATAAGACAACCCACTCATTCCAGGTATCAATCTAGTAAACCTCCCCTGAACCGCCTCAAATGCATTTACATCCTTTCTTGAATAAAAATTCCAAAACTGCACACAGTCTTCAGATGTGGTCTCACCAATGCCTTGTATAACTGAAGCATAATATCCCCACCTTTATGATCAGATATAATTTCTGCAGTCCTGCCACATCCAGTCGTGAATGGTGGTGGACAATTAAACAACTCACTGGAGGAGGAGGCTCCACAAATATCCCCAACTTCAATGTTGGGGGAGCCCTGCACATCAGTGCAAAAGCTTCACAGATGCCAGTCTTCAGCCAATTCGATTCGCTTCACGTGATATCTAGAAATGGCTAAAGACACTGGATACTGCAAAAGCTATGAGCCCTGACAATATTCCGGCAGTAGTACTGAAGACCTGTGCTCCAGAACTTGCTGCGCCCCTAGCCAAGCTGTTCCAGTACAGCCATTACACTGGCATTGACCCAACAATGTGGAAAATTGCCCAGGTATGTCCTGTACACAAAAAGCAGGACAAATTCAACCTGGCCAATTACCACCTCATCAGTCTACCATCAGTTTTACCTAGTAAAAGTGATGGAAAGGGTCATCAACAGTACTATCAAGTAGCAGTTGCTTAGCAATAACCTGCTCATCGACGCTCAGTTTGTGTTTCGCCAAGGCCACTCAGCTCCTGACCTCATTACAGCCTTGGTTCAAACATGGAAAAAGAGCTGAACTCCCAAGGTGAGGTGAGAGTGACTGTCCTTGACATCAAGGCAGCATTTGACCAAGTGTGGCATCAAGGGACCCTATCAAAACTGGAGTCAATGGGAATCGGGGGAAAACTCTCCGCTGTTTGGAGTCACACCTAGCACAAAGGAAGATAGTTGTGGTTGTTGGAGGTCAGTCATCTCAGTTCCAGGACGTCACTGCAGGAGTTCCTCAGGGTAGTGTCCCAGGCTCAACCATCTTCAGCTGCTTCATCAATGACCTTTCTTCCATCATAAGGTCAGAAGTGGGGATGTTCGCTGATGATTGCACGATGTTCAACACCATTTGCAACTCCTCAGAAACTGAAACAGTCCATGTCCAAATGCAGGAAGACCCAGACAATATCCAAGCTTGGGCTACCAAGTGGCAAAGTAACATTCGTGCGCACAAGTGCCAGGCAATGAACATCTCCAACAAGAGAGAATCTAACCATAACCATTGATATTCAATGGCATTATCATCGCTGAATTCCCCACAATCAACATCCTGGGGGTTACTATTGACCAGAAACTGAGCTGGACTAGCCATATAAATATTGTGGTTACAAGAGCAGGTCAGAGGCTTGGAATCCTGGATGAGTAACTCACCTTCTGATACCCCAAAGCCTGTCCACCATCTACAAGGCACAAGTCAGGAGTGTGATGGAATATTCCCCACTTGCCTGGATGAGTGCAGCTCCAGCAATGCTCAAGAAGCTGGACACCATCCAGGACTAAGCAGTCCATTTGATTGGCACACCACCCACAAACATTCACATCCTCCACCACCAACGCACAGTAGCACCAATGTGTACCATCTACAAAAGGCACTGCAGGAACTCACCAAGCCTGCTTAGGCAGCACCTTATTAATCCACATCCACCACCATCTAGAAGGACAAGGGCAGCACACACATGGGAACACCACCTCCTGGAAGTTCTCCTCCAAGTTACTCACTATCCTGACTTGGAAATATATCATTGTTCCTTCACTGTTGTTGGGTCAAAATCCTGGAACTCACTCTTAACACCACTGTGGTTGTACCTATACCACATGGACTGCAGTAGTTCAAGCAGGCAGCTCACCACCATCTTTTCAAGGGCAATTCGGGATGGGCAATAAATGCTGGCCCAGCCAGCGAAGCCCACATTCCACGAATAAATTAAAAAAGTGTTCAGTTCCTCTCATAATAAAGGATAGCATTCCAGTAACCTTCTTAATCACTAGCTGTATCCGTATTCTAACTTTTTGGGACTATGCACTAGAACACCTAGATTGCTCTGCAGTCATTCTCCATTTAAGTAATATTCCGCTTTTTTATTCTTCCTGCCAAAGTGAACAATTTCATATTTTCCCACATTATACTCCATCTGCCAGATTTTTGCCCACTCACTCAACCTATCTATAACTGTTTGTAACCTCCTTATGTCTTCTTCACAACATACTTACCTAGTTATCTTTGTGTCAGCTGCAAATTTAGCTACCATACCTTCACTCTCCTCATCTAAGTCTTTGATATAAATTGTAAAGAGTTGAGGCCCCAGCACCGACCCCTGTGGGACATCCTGCCAATCAGCAAAAGGACTCTGACAATTGACCTAGTTTTGGCTATGGCACTATAAGCTCCACATTTAAAATAATTTTCTCTCCTCAGATAGGCATCTGGTGCTGCAGGCTGAGTTGTTGGCTGATGCGCAGCATTGGTAGAATGATGGTGCTGAGACAAGTTGATTCAGGATCACCAACCAATGATCATTAGCAATTTTGGGCTGATGGATGCAATGCAAATTTTTCAGTTAAACTGGGCTTCATGATTCACTTCACATAGCTTCTTTCAGAAGATCAGGCAGACTATTCCATCACTCCTGTTCTCAGGCCTCTGCCAGCAATCCATCAAGTTACAGCTGAGAAGTCACAAGCCTTGTGCTAATATCACTGTGTAGTTAGCAGCTAAAAGTTGTAACAGTAACTGGAGTAATTGTCGAGCACCATCTAGTCATCCATTCAGCATCTCTCTGATGGCATAGCACATTTTCAAATTTGACTATGTGTCACTAGGCCTTTTAGTAAAGCATGGTGCAAACAATCATTTGAAGCAAAAGACCCCCAGCCAGCTTCTTGCTGAATCAGTATGCTTTTCTTTATTCATTCATGAGATGTGGGTGTCATTGGCTAGGTCAACATTTAGTGCCCATCCCTAATTGCCCTTGAGAAGGTGGTGGTGAGCTGCCCTCATGGACTGCTGCAATCCATGTAGTGTAGGTACATTTACAGTGCTATTAGGGAGAGCGTTCCAGGATTTTGACCTATTGTGGAATATTTTATATGTCACTTCATGAAATGACTGTTCCCAGTAGTTTGTGCTGCCAATGGCCTGTTTTTGGGCTGTAATTTACTGGATGTTAGGGGTGAATTTTCAATTGGGTTGAAGAGCTCTCCCTCTTGTTTGCTGTAACTTCAATGGGAAACTATAAAAAACCCAGGGAAATATATTTCATGCTCCTCCACTGAAATGATGGAAAAGGTTTGGAGGACCCATCCCATTGTAATTCACCCTGTAGTGCACTTCAGTCAGCTAACCTTAGATCACTTGTCAGAAGTGATCTCATTCTGCTTTATTATTGATAAACTGGAGGTGGGTGTTGTTGACAAGGCCAACATTCATTGCCCATCCCTAACTGCCCTCGCAAACGTGTTGATAGCCCTCTTCTTGAACCCCTTCAGCGCTGTTAGGGAGGGAGCTCCAGGATTTTGATCCAGTGACAATGAAGGAACCTCTACATATTTCCAAGTCAGGAGAGTGTGCATCTGAGGAATAATGGCGAGCTATGTGCTCTTTTGGTACCAGAGAACCACAGAAAAGTTTCAGGCAGAAAGACTCCATTCAGCTCATACTGGGTTGTTTTATCAAGACTGGCAGAAGCAATCAGATCCAACACGGAAGTGAAATTTTTAAAAAAGCAGATAGATACGTTTGTTGCTCAACCAAATAAAATAGAACAATGATTTTGTCTTAAGGATATAATTAGATGATCCTGAATTGGCCACCCATTTTCTGACATCCATTTTGTGGTATGTCCCAAGCTGAACTTATGCCTCACTATTGCTAACCTCTTATACTTCCACAAAGAAGGAAGTCTATAGCTGGAATAGTCACTTGGTACATTTTTGTAGAATTGGCTAATTAATGACGGCTGGTGGGCTCCTGATACTGGAGAGACAATAGGAGCCCCTCCAGCAGTGAAAGAGCTTCAGCCTGTTTTTGTAGGTAAGAGAGAGATGGGACATCCTCTCTGCACCTTAAAAATTCCTAAAAGTAACCATCGCCACAGCTGCTAGATGCCCGGGGTGGAGGGAAAGCACTTCAACCGGGATGGGGGGGGTGCAGTTGTTGACTGCAGCCACAGCTTTGGCCTTTCTTCATCATCAGGAGTGGGTATGGCACTCTTAAAAGCGATCCAGAGCACTAGTCCCTGGTCTGCTTTTGGGAGCCTGCCTCCTCTCTTTAGCCGGGATTCAGCCAATGAAGGGGGCCCACCTGCTGACTGGAAACTCCCTGCAAACTTAATTTGGCTCAATAGGCTACCGGCTGCATGCCTCATGGAAAATGTCCGGGATTCTGGACTGTGCCGGAGAACCAAGGACATTGACTGGCAGCAGGGAATTCTGGGCCTGTCTCCACCTCCGTCCCCAATCCCATCTCACCACAAAATATCCTATCTCTAGCCTTGATGCTGGACGTCTCAAAATAATTGAAAATGAGCATTCTTTTCAGAAACTAACAGACAGCCCTCAGGATGTTTTAAATATATGTTTCATGTTTTATGTTTTATTATGAATAATTATGAATGTGTTTGCAAATATTTATACTGGCACAACATAGACTTTTGAAAATGGATTTAACATATACAAAACACTCACAATTTAAGGCTTCAACACCTTTGTCAGCTCAAACACTTGCAAAGCAGTAGGCAGCTATGTGTTTGTTTTATTAATGTTAACTGTTTAAAAGCATCAAGGACTCAGTCCAAAGATCCAAACTACAAGTAACATTACGAGGAAAGCAAAGAAATTGAAGTGAGACTTTGGCCTCAAAATTAATCTCAAATGGGACATGACCGACTGAATGGAATTCTTTTCTCTGCTAGTCAGGTTCATGGCAGGCTATGGAACATTTCCCACGTCAGCCAGACAATGCTAGCGTCAGAAATTCTCAGATTTGTTTGAGCATATTTCAAGGATGATGGGAAGGTTAACTTAGGAACACACAAACATACGGACTGGGAGCAGGAATAGGCTACATGGCCCCTCGAGCCTGCTCAGCCATTCAATAAGATCATGGCTGATCTGATTGTAACACCCTACTGACACCTGATAACCTTTCACCTCCTTGTTAATCAAGAATCTACCTAGCTCTGCCTTAAAAATATTCAAAGACTCTGCTTCCACTGCCTATTGAGGAAGAGCTTCAAGGACTCACAATTCGCTGAGAGAAAAAATGTCTCCTCACCTCTGTCTTAAATGAGCGACCCCTTATTTTTAAACCTAGATTCTCCCACAACAGGAAACATCTTCTTCCACACCCACCCTGTCAAGGTCCCACAGGATCTTAAAGATTTTGATCAAGTCACCTCTTACTCCTCTAAACTCCAGTGCATAGAAGCCTAACCTGTCCAAGCTTTCCTAAGACAACATGCGCGTTCCTGGTATTAGTCCAGTAAAGCTTCTCTGAACTGCATCTAATTCATTTACATCTTTCTTTAAATAAGGAGACCAGTGCTGTACACAGTACTCCAGATGTGAGAATAGATTGCACAATCTTGGCTTGTAATCCCGACTCCGAAATCTCCTCCAGCTCTACAACCCACCAAGGTACCTGCGTTCCAAATGGAGTACAATGTGAGAAAATGTGAACTTTTCCAGTTTGACAGGAAGAATAGAAAACAATATATTGTTTAAATAGAGAGCGATTGCAGATCTCTTCAGTACAGAGGGATCTGGGTGTCCTGGAACATGAATCAGGAAAGTGAGTATGCATGTACAGCAAGTAATTAGGAAGGCAAGTAGAATGCTGTTGTTTATTGTGTGGGGAATGGAATATAAGAGCAGGGAATTTTTGCTACAGTTATACAGGGCGCTGATGAGACCACATCTAGAATACTGTGTACAGTTTTGGTCTCTTTATTTAAGAAAGGATATAATTGCATTAGAAGCAATGCAGAGAAGGTTCATTTGACTGTTTCCTTGGATGAAGGGATTATTTTATGAGGAAAGGTTTGATAGGAAGGATGGGGGAGGCGATGGCATTGTGGTAATGTTTGTCACTGGACTAGTAACCCAGAGACCCAGGGTAATGCTCTGGGGACCCGGGTTCAAATCGCACCATGGCAGATGGTGGAATATGAATTCAATAAAAATCTGGAATTAAAAGTCTAATGATGACCATAGAACCATTGTCAATTGTTGTAAAAACCCATCTGGTTTTAGGGAAGGAAATTTGTCGTCCTTGCCTCATCTGGCCGACTCCAGACCCACAGCAATGTGGTTGACTCTTAAATGCCCCCTGCAATGGCCTAGCAAATGACTCAGCTGTAACAAACCGCTACAAAGACACAAAAAAGGAATGAAACTGGATGGACCACCCGGCATTGACTGAGGCACCAGAAATGACAATAGCAATCTCAGCCCCGTCGACCCTGCAAAGTCCTCCTTGCTAACATCTGGGGTCTAGTGCCAAAAGTAGGGGAACTGTCTCACAGACAAGTCAAGCAACAGCCTGATGTATCCATCCTCACGGAATCATACCTTAATGTCTCAGACGCCACCATCACCATCCCTGGGTATGTCCTGTCCCGGCAGCAGCACAAGTCCAGCAGAGGAGGCAGCACAGTGGGATACAGTTGGGAGAGAGTTGCCCTGGAAGTCCTCAACATTGAGTTCGGACACCATGAAGTCTCATGGCATCAGGTCAAACATGGGCAAGGAAATCTCCCGCTGATTACCATGTACCGCCCTCCCTCAGCAGATGAATCAGTGCTCCCCCGTATTGAACACTACTTGGAGGAAGCACTGAGCGTGGCAAGGGTACAAAATGTTCTTTCGGTGGGGGACTTCAATGTCCATCACCAAGAGCGGCTCGGTAGCACCACTACTGACTGAGCTGGCCGAATCCTAAATGACATAGCTGCTAGACAGGGTCTGTGGCAGGTGGCGAGGGAACCAACAAGAGGGAAAAACATACTTGACCTCATCCTCACCAACCTGCCTGCAGCACATGTATCTGTCCATGACAGTATGGGTGTGAGTGACCACCGCACAGTCATTGTGGAGGCGAAGTCCCGCCTTCACATTGAGGATACCCTCCATCATGTTGTGTGGCACTACCACCATGCTAAATGGGATAGATTTCGAACAGATCTAGTAGCTCAAGACTATGAGGCGCTGTGGGCTATCGACAGCAGCAGAATTGTACTCGAAAACAATCTGTAACCTCATGGTCTGGCATATCCTCCACTCTGCCATTACCGTCAAGCCAGAGGATCAACCCTGGTTCAATGAAGAGTGTAGGGGTACATGCCAGGAGCAGCACCAGGCATACCTAAAAATTAGGTGTCAACCTGGTGAAGCTATAAAACAGGACAGCTAACATGCCAAGCAGTATAAGCTGCAAGTGATAGACAGAGCTAAGCGATCCCACAACCAACAGATCAGATCTAAGCCCTGCAGTCCTGCCATGTCCATTCGTGACTGGTGATGGACAATTAAACAACTCACTGGAGGAGGAGGCTCCACAAATATCCCTATCCTCAAGGATGGAGGAGCCCAGCATAGCAGTGCAAAAGATAAAGCTGAAGCATTCGCAACAATCTTCAGCCAGAAGTGCGGAGAGGATGATCCATCTCAGCCTCCCCCGGAGGTCTCCAGCATCGCCAGTCTTCAGCCAGTTCGATTCACTCCATGTGATATAAAGAAATGGCTGAAGGCACTGGATACTGCAAAGGCTATGGGCCCTGACATTATTCCAGCAATAGTACTGAAGACTTGTGCTCCAGAACTTGCTGCGCCCCTAGCCAAGCTCTTTCAGGACAGCGACAACACTGGCATCTACCCGGCTATGTGGAAAATTGCCCAGGTATGCCCTGTACACAAAAAGCAGGACAAATCCAACCCAGCCAATTACTGCCCAATCAGTCTACTCTCCCTCATCAGTAAAGTAATGGAAGGGGTCATCAACAGTGCTATCAAGCGGCACATGCTTAGCAATAGCCTGCTCACTGATGCCCAGTTTGGGTTCTGCCAAGGCCATTCAGCTCCTGACCTCATTACAACCTTGGTTGAACCATGGAAAAAGAACGGAACTCCCGAGACAAGATGACAGTGACTGCCCCTGACATCAAGGCAGCATTTGACCAAGTGTGGCATCAAGGAGTCCTAGCAAAACTGGAGTCAATGGGAATCAGGGGGAAAACACTCTGCCGGTTGGAGTCATACTTAGCACAAAGGAAGATGGTTGTGGTTGTTGGAGATCAGTCATCTCAGCTCCAGGACATCACTGCAGGAGTTCCGCAGGGTATTATCTTAGGCCCAACCATCCTCAGCTGCTTCGTCAATGACCTTCCTTCCATCATAAGGTCAGAAGTGGGGATGTTCGCTGATGATTGCACAATGTTCAGCACCATTCGTGGCTCCTCAGATACTGAAGCAGTCCATGTCCAAATGCAGCAAGACCTGGACAATATCCAGGCTTGGGCTGACAAGTGGCAAGTAACATTTGCCCCACACAAGTATCAGGCAATGGCCAACTCCAACAAGCGAGAATCCAATCATCACCCCTTGACATTCAATGTCATTACCATCACTGAATGCCCCACTATCAACATCCTGGGGGTTACCATTGACCAGAAACTGAACTGGACTAGCCATACCGTGGCTACAAGAACAGATCAAAGCCTTGAAATCGTGTGACGAGTAACTCGCCTCCTGACTCCCCAAAGCCTGTCCACCAACCACAAGGCACAGGTCAGGAGTGTGGTGGAATACTCCCCACTTGCCTGGATAAGTGCAGCTCCTACAACGCTGAAGAAGCTGGACACCGTCCTGGACAAAGCAGTCCGTTTGATTGGCACCACATCGACAAACATTCACTCCATCCACCACCGATGCACAGTAGCAGCAGTGGGTACCATCTACAAGATGCACTGCAGGAAATCACTTAAGTCACCGTTCCTTCACTGTCGCTGGGTCAAAATCCTGGAACTCCCTCCCCAGCAGCACTGTGCGTGTACCTGCACCACATGGACTGCAGCTGTTCAAGAAGGCAGCTCACCACCACCTTCTCAAGGGCAACTAGGGATGGGCAATAAATGCTAGCCCAGCCAGCGAAACCCACATCCTGTGAATGAATAAAAGAAAAAGGTTGGGCCTGTATCCATTGGAGTTTAGAAGAATGAGAGGTGATCTTATTGAAACATATAACATCCTAAGGAGATGGATGGGGTGGACACTGAAAAGATGTTTCTCCTTTTGGGAGAGATTATAATTAGGGGTCACAGTTGAAAAATAATGGGTTTCTCATTTAAGATAGAGATGGGGAGAAATTTTTTCTCTCAGGGGGTTGGTATTCTGCAGAGTTCTCTTCCCCTGTGAGCAGTGGTGGCAGGATTATTAAATATTTTTAAGGCTGAGGTAAATAGATTCTTGACTGACAAGGAGGGGTAGCCAGAAAAGTAGAGGCCACAGTCAGATCAGCCATAATCTTATCAAATGGCAGAGCAGGCTCGAGGAGCTGAATGGCCTACTCCTGCTTCTAATTCATATGTATGTGTGTTCATCTCATTCTGGCCTCTTGTGCATTCCTAATTTGAGTGACCCCAGCATGATGTCTGTGCCTTCACCTGACTAGTCCCTAAGCTGTAGAATTCCTTTCTTAAACCTCTGTGCCCCGCTACCTCTCTCCCCTCCTCTAAGATACCCCTTAAAATCTACACCCCGCACCAGGTTTTTGGTCACCTGCTCTAATACCTATGAGGCTTAGTTCACATGGAGCAGAATTTTACAAGTGACAAGATTTCCCACCCCATTACCCGAAGAGTGCGTGGAACGCAGCCCCCCCGGCGATGTTGGCAGCCCCAGAGCCATTGCCTGGAGGCGAAGTTTCCACCCCCAAACTCGGGACGCAGTCCCACCTCAGAGCGCTGCAAGCCGAATGGTCGGCTGCTCTGTGGTCCCAGCTTTGCCACCGGGAGCACTGACCCCTGATGGGACTGCAAGCAGTGCCACCAGTCATAGTGCTGGAGTCTACAGGACCAGGTCGGTGCAGGATCTCGTGGAAGGGACAGGAGGGGAGGCCAGGGGTGGTGGGGGTAGAAGGTTTGGCGGACCGTTGTAGAGTTTTACGCCCCCTCCCCCCGACCCTCCCCTCACCTGCAAACCCGCTGGTGGGAGACTCTAAACCTCTGCCCATGGGATAGTTGAGACAAATAGCAATGCTGCATTTAAGAGGGAGCTGAATAAAACACATGAGGGAGAAAGGAATAGGTTATGCTGATCGGTTTAGATGAAGAGGAGTGGGAGAAGGATTGTGTGCAGCAGCCTGGACCAGCATGGCCTGTTTCTGAGCTGTAAATTCTATGCAAATCTATGTGACCTCAAGAACCAGGCAGCAAGGCTCAGTTTATTTGTGGGCAATTATGAATCCCTTAATTAGACTATGACCTCATACTTCAACCTCTAAAATGTCTCTTTTAATTGGCATAAATTCAATAAAATCATGCAGATGACAATTACAAGTGATGCTGAAACATCATAGTTTAATATTGGATATTTAGGTGGTATAAATACTACAGAATTTTTTTTCTTTTACATTCCCAAAGAATTTTGGTCTCCATGGCACAGAGCACTCAGCTGCTTACCTGTTCCAGTAGCCACATATTTATTTACCTAGTCCAGCTGAGTTTCTGATCAGTGACCAGGTTCTTGATGGTGGATGATTTGCGATGGGAGTGTAAATGACTGTCAAGGGGAGATGCTTGGACTCTCTTGTTAGTGGTAATCATTGCCTGGCACATTTGTGACATGAATGTTACTTGTCAGTTATCAGCTCAAACCTGGATTTTGTCCAGATCAGCTGAGTGCTGGCATGGACTGCTTCAGTATATGAGAAATCACCAGTGGAGCTCAGCTCTGAAATCATCAGTGATCAGTCTCACTTTTCATCTTATGATGGAGGGAAGGTCATTGATAAAGCAGCTGAAATTAGTTGAGCTAAGGATGCAGCTCTGAGGCCGCAATGATTGTCCTCCAACACCACCGCCATCTTCCTTCCCACCAGGAAGCTCTCCCCTAATCCCCACTCATGTCAATTTTACAAGGGCTCCTTGGTGCAAGGAGCAGTACCTCAGTGGGAGGAGGTCAATAATGCAGCACCCACCACAGATCTTTAGAAGTATTTTGAACAGCTCAAATTTTCAACGTTGCTGCGTAATCAGTTACTGCAGGGGAAACGAGCCTTTGTATATTTCACATGTCTCACTTCTGCAAGGATCTGCATTGACCAGCAGGTCTGGCTGACACATGAGGTGTACGTTATGGTGGAAACAATGGAAGCAAATCTGGCTGGATCTCATCATCCAACCGTTACTCTTCTTTTAGAGATATCCATATAATCCCATGCAGTCATCATTATTTGCACTGAGAGCTGGTGCGTCTGGTGAATGAGGGAATTTTAAGGGCTAATTTATATCCAAAGTAGACTCATAGACTCAGAGACGTTTACAGCACAGAAGGAGGCCATTTGGCCCATTGTGTCTGCACCGGTCAACAAAGATCTGACTACACTAGTCACATTTTCCAGCGCTTAGCCTATACCTCTGGAGGCTATGGCAACGCAAGTGAATATCTAAATACTTCTCAAATGTTACAAGAAATGTTTCAGGCAGTGAAGTCCAGACTCCCACCACCTCTGGGTGAAAATATTTCTCCTCAACTCCCCTCTTAGCCTTCCAACTCTTAGCTCAGATCTATGCCCCCTATTGACCCCTCTACTAATGGAAAAAGTGCCTTCCTATCCATTCTATCTGTTCCCCTCATAATTTTATACACCTCTATTAGGTCCCCTCTCAACCTTCATTGCTCCAAGGAAAACAACCCCAGCCTATCCAATCTTTCCTCATAGCTCAGACCCTCCAGCCCAGGCAGCATCCTAGTAAATCTCCTCTGCACCCTCTCCAGCGCAATCACATCCTTCCTATAATGTGGTGACTAGAACTGCATGCAGTACTCCATTTGTGGCCTAACCAGTGTTTTATACAGTTCCTGCATAAGCTCCCTGCTCTTGTATTCTATGCCTCGGCTAATAATGGCAAGTATCCCATATGCCTTCTTAGCCACCATATCCACCTGCCCTGCTACCTTCAGGGAATTATGGATATGTACACCAAGGTCCCTCTGATCTTCAGCACTTTCCAGGACCCTACCATTCATAGTGTAATCCCTTGCCTTGTTAGCCCTCCCCAAGTTCATTACCTCACACTTTTTCTGGATGAATTCCATTTGTCACTACTCTGCTCACCTGACCAGTCTATTGATATCCTCCTGCAGTTTACGGCTATCCTCCTTACTATCTACCACCCTACCAATTTTTGTGTTACCCGCGAACTGCTTGATCATACCCTCTACATTTAAGTCCAAATCATTTATGTGCACCACATACAGCAAGGGCCCCAGCGGAACCCCACTGGAAACAGACTTGCAGTCACAGAAACATCCCTCTACCTCTGCTCCCTGCCTCTCAGCCAATTTTACATTCAATGTGCCACGTTTCCTTGGATCCCATGGGCTCTTAGTTTCTTGACCAGTCTGCCATGAGGGACCTTATCAAAAGCCTTTCTGAAGTTCATGTAGACTACATCAAATGCATTACCCTCATCAACACTCCTGGTTACCTCCTCAAAAAATTCAATCAAATTTACCAAACATGACCTTCCCTTAACAAATCCATGCCGACTATCCCTGATTAATCTGTGTCTCTCCAAGTGCCGATTTATTCTGTCCCTTAGAATTCTTTCTAGTAACTTTCCCACCACTGAGGTTAGACTGACTGGCCTGTAATTCCCTGGTCTATTCCTTCCTCCACTTTTTAATAATGGGACAATGTTAGCAATCTTCCAGTCCTCTGGTACCTCACCTGTGGCCAGAAACAATTTGAAAATTACTGTCAGGGCCCCTGATACCTCTTCCCTTGCCTCCCTCAACAGTCTGGGATACATCTCATCCGGGCCTGCAGATTTATCCACTTTTAAGGCCACTAAACCTGCTAGTATCTCCTCTCTCTATATATTAATTTCCTCTAATATTTCACAGTCCTCCACCCTGATGTATATATATCTGCATCATCCTTTTCCATTGTGAAGACTGATGCAAAGTATTCATTGACAATTGTACCCATGTCTTCCGGGTCCACACACAGGTTACCTCTATGATCCCTAATTGGCCCTACTCTTTCCCTACTTATTCTCTTGCTCTTTATATATTTAAAAATAACCCTTTGGGTTTTCCTTTATTCTGCTCACCAATTCTTTCTCATGCACTCTCTTAGCTTTCCTAACTTCTTTTTTAAGTTCCCCCTTGCACTTTTTATACTCCTCTCGGGACTCTGCCGTATTGAGCCCTTGGTATGTGCCTTAAGTTTCTCTTTTTTTCTTAATCCTAACCTTTATGTCCCTTGACATCCAGAGTTCTCCACACTTGGTCCCCCCCACTCCTTTGTCTTTATTGGAACATATTTGCCCTGTACCCTTGCTATTTCCTCCTTAAATGTCTCCCACTGCTCTGACACAGTTTTATCTGCAAGTAGCTGTTCCTGGTCCACTTGAGCCAAATCACATCTAATCTTACTAAAATTAGCCTTTCCCCAGTTTAGAACTTTTATTCCCGCCCAATCTTATGCTTTTCCATAACTATCCTAAATCTAACTGAGTTATGGTCACTACCTCCAAAATGCTCCCCTACTGATACACCTTCCACCTACCTGGGCTCATTTCCGAATATTAAGTCCAGAACAGCCCACTCCCTTATTGGGCTTTCTACGTGCTAGCTATAAAAGTTCTCCTGAGTTTTGCTCCTTCCCTATCTTGCACACTAAAACTATCCCACTTAATATTTGGGCAGTTAAAATCCCCTACCATTACTGCCCTCTTATTCTTACACCTCTTTGAAACTTGATTACATATTTGATCCCCTATCTCCCCCTGTCTGTATGGGGGCTTATAGTACACACCCAATAGCGGGTTTGCTCCTTTTGTATTTTTTTTACTTTTACCCACATGTCTTCATTTGATGATCCTTGCAAGATGTCATCCCTCCTCACTGCTATAATTGATTCCTTGATCAATATTGCAATCCCCCCACTTCTATCCCCATCTCTATCTTATCTGACTACCCTATAGCCAGGAATGTTGAGCTGCCAACCCTGCCCTTCTTTTAGCCAAGTCTTGGTCATAGCTATGATATCATACTCCCACGTGCCTATCTGTGCCCTCAGCTTGTCTGCCTTATTCCTCAAGCTCCTTGCATTAAAATATATTCCATTTAGCCTTGCTAAACTCACTTCTTTCTTGTCTAGCCTATGCTTTCCAGACTCACTGGCGTTTCACAAGCTTGAATCAGATGTTTTTTCAGAAAGCATAAAAGCAGGCTTTCCTCAATGCTGCTTTGTCTGTACTGAGTGCTACCCTGAGTGCACAGAGTGTAAAGTGGGAGTTTGGTGAGTGAGGGAGTTTTAAGGGTTAATTTCTATCTAAAGTCTAGTTTCTTCTTTAATTTAGCAATGAACTAAAAATTACTCCTTAAGTTAACAGAAGTTAACTTTTATTCCAGACCTAAAACAGGTGTATACAAGCTCTCTGAGGGCAGCTGCACCTAGTTAATTGGGTAGCTAGTTTAAACTGATTATCCAGAAGTTTGAATCAGTTGTTTTCCAGAAGGTATAAAGACAGGCCTTTCTTGGTGCTGCCTCAAGTGCACAGACTGTAAAGAGGGAGTTTGGTGAGTGAGGAGTTTGGTGAGGGAGATGCTCCTTTCTTTTATTTTACCCTTTTTCAGCCTCCAGTAACTGGCTCTTACTTTGATACAGGAGAAGAAGCTGATTGGTGAGTAACTGGCATGTTATTCTACTTATTTTAATTGCAATACATAGTTTTTAAAGTTACAGTATGACAGGTCAACTCAGTCGAGTGGAATGTATATCCTGTGGTATGTGGGAAATCATGGGCGCACCATGTGTCCTATTCGAACACATCTTAAGGAAGTGTCACCAGCTGTAGAAGCTTGAGCTCTGGGTTTTGGAACTTGAGTGGCAGCTGGAATTACTGTTGTGCACCCATGAGGCTGAGAACTACGTGGTTAGCACATTTAGCGAGGTGGTCACACAACAAGTTAGGAGTATGCAGGCAGAGAGGGAATGGGTGACCACCAGGCAGCCTGAGAACCAGGAAGGTAGTGCAGGAATCCCCTGAGTCTATCTTTCTTTGCTTATCAGTTTTCCATTTTGGATACTGGTGAGGGTAATGGTTCCTCAGGGAGTGCAGCCAGAGCAAAGTCCATGGCACCACAGGTGGCCCAGCCACCTAGGAGGGAAGGAAGAAGAATGTAAGAGCAATAACGATAGGGGATTTAATAGTCTGGGGATCTGACAGGCATTGCTGCAGCAGCAGCCATGATTCCAGGATGGTGTGTTGCCTCCCTGGTGCCATGGTCAAGGAAGTCACAGAGTGGCTGCAAGACATCCTTCTTGGGGAGGGAGAACAGCCAGAGGTCATGGTCCACATTGGTGCCAATGACAAAGGTAGGAAGAAGAATGAGGTCTGAAAGCAGATTTTAGGCAGTTACGAAGAAAATTAAAAAGCAGAACCTCAAGAGCACTAATCTCAGGATTATTCCCAGTGCCATGTGCTAGTGAGCATAGGAACACAGGGGGATTGATTAACTGAACACGTGGCTGGAGAACAGGTGTAGGAGGGAGGGCGTCAGGTGTCTGAGGCATTGGGACCAGTTCTGGGGCAGGTGGGGCCTGTATAGGATGAATGGGTTACACCTTGACAGGCCCAGGGCTAACATCCTTGTAGGGAGATTTGCTCGTGCTGTTGGGGAGGGTTTAAACTGGCTTGTCAGAGGCTGGGAACGTGAGGGGTAGCTCAAATTGGAAGGAAGTAAAGCTTGCAACAGGAAGTAGAAAAGTAGCAAGTGAAATTAGAAGGCATGTGAAACAAAGGATTAGAATGCGAAATAATGTCAAAAAGACAAAGGGCGGAATCATCCCAGAATTGCACTAAGTGTGGTAATGGGCGTGTAAAACGACCTTTACCCGTCAGTCACAATGCAGGTTTTCATGCTGTATCATACCCTTCCCACCTCATTATTTAGGTGGTCACGGGAAACATGCCGTTTTGTTGGCGGGCTTCCTCCGATTCGCCTGCCATGCCGTCACCTCGCGTTTCCTCACACTGGGCGCCATATTTTAACTGCAGCGGTGTGCACAGCTCTCAATGCTTACAGCTCAGGACTGCTACACAGGAGACATGGCCCTGAAAGGCAAGAAGACTGCAGCCCACCATTTTTCTGACACATCGCTGGAACGCCTTTTGGACACTGTAGAAGGCCGCCGCGATGTTCTCTACCACCACTCTGGCCGCAGGAGGCCCATCAGTGTCACCTTTCCGGCTAGGGTAGTGGTGGCAATGATGGTCGGCGCCAATGCTGCACAGAAGAGGTTCCCCATCCAGTGCAGAAAGAGGGTGAATGACCTCATCTGTGCTGCCAGATAAAGGCAACCACCTCATCACTTTAAACCCACACACTCTCAAGCCCATCACACATTCATTGGCATCTCGGTCACTGCCAGCTCAAGGGACATCATCATATCATCATTCACTCTCTCACACAAACGCTCACATCTCCATTTGGACTTACCTCCTCTGGAGACTGCCTCCTCAGACCTCACCCTCTTGAGGCCACTTTCACAGATCAACATGTGTCCTAACACACACCCTAGGATACCCCCTTCTTCAGTACAGCCCTCGCCCTGCAGCCTCTTCCCTTACCTGAGGCCACTTCTCCTCCTTCCCCAAGCAAGTGCTAGCCCTGCGGCCGTTGAAAAGCCACTCCCACCTTATGGTTGGTCTGGTAAGTAGAGACCTGCCCATGACCCCCCCTAAAAATGATGTGGTCTGCCTGCAAAGCCTGGCACTGATGACTATGAGTACCACTGGAGGCAAACAAACCTCGAAGCCCCATGTGAAGTGCAGCTCTCCAGGTGCATATCGCTCAGATTCAGTTGTGAAACACCAATGTGCCCGGATGATCCAGCGTGGGAGGATGATTCCAATAGGCAGACAAGGTAATGGGATGACAATGTATTGAAATTAAGCTTCCAACATTGGACGGTGGGAAATGCGGCCCGCCATTGATGGATGGAGCGGACGATCGCAAACTGGTTTTACAATTTTTGGCCTTCTCACCATTTAGTCCACTCAGGCCTGCCATGATGGCCATTGGCAATGGGGGCGGAAAATTCTGGCCAAAGTTAAGTGCATTCTGTCTGAATGCATGCAGCATTCACAACAAGATAGATAACTTAAAGGCACAAATAGAGGTAAACGGCTATGATCTAATTGCCATTACAGAACTGTGGCTACAGGGTGACCAAGGCTGGCAACTGAATATTCAAGGATATTCGATAGTTAGGAAGGACGGGAAAAAAGGAAAAAGAGGTGGTGTTACACTGATAATAAGGGATGAGATCAGTACATTAATAAGGGAGGATCTCAGATTGGAAGAACAAAATGTCGAATCTGTTTGGGTGGAGCTAAGAAACAGCAACGAGCAGCAAACATTGGTAGAAGTCGTTTATAGGCCACCAAGCAGTAGTAGTAGTGTGGGGCATTGGATTAATCAGGAGATTAGAGAAGCATGTAGCATGGGTAATATGGTCATCATGACTGACTTCAATCTGCATATAGACTGGATAAATCTAATAAGTATTAATGCTGGGGAGGATGAGTTTCTGGAGTGTATTAGGGATAGTTGTCCAGAGCAGTAAGTTGATGAACCAACTAGAATCCTGCAGATTGGAATGTAGCAAATGTCACCCCACCATTTAAGAAGGGTGGGAGAGAGAAAACAGGGAATGGCAAACCTGTTAGTCTTACACCAGGAGTAGGGAAAATACCAGAATCGATTCTAAAGGATGTGATAAATGGACACCTGGATAATAATGATCTGATTGGCCACAGTCAACATGGCTTTATGAATGGGAAATCATGTTTGATGAACCTGATGGAGATTTTTGAGGATGTTACTAACAGAATTGATAAAGGGGAGTCGGTGGATGTAATATACTTTGATTTTCAGAGGCTTTCAAGAAAGTCCCCCACAGGAGAACAAAAACAGAATTACCTGGAAAAACTCAGCAGGTCTGGCAGCATCTGCGGAGAAGAAAAGAGTTGACGTTTCGAGTCCTCATGACACTTTGGCAGAACTTGAGTTCGACTCCAAGAAGGAGTTGAAATATAAGCTGGTTTAAGGTGTGTGTGGGGGGGGGGGGCGCGGAGAGAGAGAGAGAGAGAGATAGAAGTGGAGGGGGTTGGTGTGGTTGTAGGGACAAACAAGCAGTGATAGAAGCAGATCATCAAAAGATGTCACCAACAATAGAACAAAAGAACACATAGGTGTTAAAGTTGGTGATATTATCTAAACGAATGTGCTAATTAAGAATGGATGGTAGGGCACTCAAGGTATAGCTCTAGTGGGGGTGGGGAGAGCATAAAAGATTTTAAAATATTTAAAAATAATGGAAATAGGTGGGAAAAGAAAAATCGATATAATTTATTGGAAAAAAGCAAAAGGAAGGGGGAAGCAGAAAGGGGGTGGGGATGGGGGAGGGAGCTCAAGACCTAAAGTTGTTGAATTCAGTATTCAGTCCGGTAGGCTGTAAAGTGCCTAGTCGGAAGATGAGGTGTTGTTCCTCCAGTTTGCGTTGGGCTTCACTGGAACAATGCAGCAAGCCAAGGACAGACATGTGGGCAAGAGAGCAGGGTGGAGTGTTAAAATGGCAAGCGACAGAGAGGTTTGGGTCATTCTTGTGGACAGACCGCAGGTGTTCTGCAAAGCTGTCGCCCAGTTTACGTTTGGTCTCTCCAATGTAGAGGAGACCACATTGGGAGCAATGAATGCAGTAGACTAAGTTGGGGGAAATGCAAGTGAAATGCTGCTTCACTTGAAAGCAGTGTTTGGGCCCTTGGACGGTGAGGTGAGAGGAAGTGAAGGGGCAGGTGTTGCATCTTTTGCGTGGGCATGGGATGGTGCCATAGGAGGGGGTTGAGGAGTAGGGGGTGATGGAGGAGTGGACCAGGGTGTCCCGGAGGGAGCAATCCCTACGGAATGCCGATAGGGGGGTGTGAAGGGAAGATGTGTTTGGTGGTGGCATCATGCTGGAGTTGGTGGAAATGGCAGAGGATGATCCTTTGAATGCGGAGGCTGGTGGGGTGATAAGTGAGGACAAGGGGGACCCTATCATGTTTCTGGGAGGGAGGAGAAGGCGTGAGGGTGGATGCGCGGGAGATGGGCCAGACACGGTTGAGGGCCCTGTCAACGACCATGGGTGGAAAACCTCCGTTAAGGAAGAAGGAGGACATGTCAGAGGAACTGTTTTTGAATGTAGCATCATCGGAACAGATGCGACGGAGGTGAAGGAACTGAGAGAATGGGATGGAGTCCTTACAGGAAGCGGGGTGTGAGGAGCTGTAGTCGAGGTAGCTGTGGGAATCGGTGGGTTTGTAATGGATATTGGTGGACAGTCTATCACCAGAGATTGAGACAGAGAGGTCAAGGAAGGGAAGGGAAGTGTCAGAGATGGACCACGTGAAAATGATGGAGGGGTGGAGATTGGAAGCAAAATTAATAAATTTTTTGGAGGATATTTAAATAAAAGGTGTGGCTATGGGTACCCGCATAGGCCCCAGCTATGCCTGTCTCTTTATGTGGTATGTGGAACATTCCTTGTTCCAGTCCTACTCCGGCCCCCTTCCACAACTCATTCTCCGGTACATCGATGATTAGTTCCGTGCTGCTTCATGCTCTCGTCGGGACTTGGAAAAATTTATTAATTTTGCTTCCAATCTCCACCCCTCCATCATTTTCACGTGGTCCATCTCTGACACTTCCCTTCCCTTCCTTGACCTCTCTGTCTCAATCTCTGGTGATAGACTGTCCACCAATATCCATTACAAACCCACCGACTCCCACAGCTACCTCGACTACAGCTCCTCACACCCCGCTTCCTGTAAGGACTCCATCCCATTCTCTCAGTTCCTTCACCTCCATCGCATCTGTTCCGATGATGCTACCTTCAAAAACAGTTCCTCTGACATGTCCTCCTTCTTCCTTAACGGAGGTTTTCCACCCACGGTCATTGACAGGGCCCTCAACCGTGTCTGGCCCATCTCCCGCGCATCCACCCTCACGCCTTCTCCTCCCTCCCAGAAACATGATAGGGTCCCCCTTGTCCTCACTTATCACCCCACCAGCCTCCGCATTCAAAGGATCATCCTCCGCCATTTCCACCAACTCCAGCATGATGCCACCACCAAACACATCTTCCCTTCATCCCCCCTATCGGCATTCCGTAGGGATCGCTCCCTCCTGGACAGCCTGGTCCACTCCTCCATCACCCCCTACTCCTCAACCCCCTCCTATGGCACCACCCCATGCCCACGCAAAAGATGCAACACCTGCCCCTTCACTTCCTCTCTCCTCACCGTCCAAGGGCCCAAACACTCCTTTCAAGTGAAGCAGCATTTCACTTGCATTTCCCCCAACTTAGTCTACTGTATTCGTTGCTCCCAATGTGGTCTCCTCTACATTGGAGAGACCAAACGTAAACTGGGCGACAGCTTTGCAGAACACCTGCGGTCTGTCCGCAAGAATGACCCAAACCTCCCTGTCGCTTGCCATTTTAACACTTCACCCTGCTCTCTTGCCCACATGTCTGTCCTTGGCTTGCTACATTGTTCCAGTGAAGCCCCACGCAAACTGGAGGAACAACACCTCATCTTCCGACTAGGCACTTTACAGCCTTCCGGACTGAATACTGAATTCAACAACTTTAGGTCTTGAGCTCCCTCCCCCATCCCCACCCCCTTTCTGCTTCCCCCTTCCTTTTGCTTTTTTCCAATAAATTATATCGATTTTTCTTTTCCCACCTATTTCCATTATTTTTAAATATTTTAAAATCTTTTATGCTCTCCCCACCCCCACTAGAGCTATACCTTGAGTGCCCTACCGTCCATTCTTAATTAGCACATTCGTTTAGATAATATCACCAATTTTAACACCTATGTGTTCTTTTGTTCTATTGTTGGTGACATCTTTTGATGATCTGCTTCTATCACTGCTTGTTTGTCCCTACAACCACACCAACCCCCTCCACTTCTCTCTCTTTCTCTCTCTCTCTCTCCGCCCCCCCCACACACCTTAAACCAGCTTATATTTCAACTCTTTCTTGGACTCGAACTCAAGTTCTGTTGAAGTGTCATGAGGACTTGAAACGTCAACTCTTTTCTTCTCCGCCGATGCTGCCAGACCCGCTGAGTTTTTCCAGGTAATTCTGTTTTTGTTTTGTATTTCCAGCATTCGCAGTTTTTTTGTTTTTACCCCCACAGGAGGTTGGTTAGCAAAATTAAAGCACATAGGATAGGAGGTAATATACTGGCATGGATTAAGGATTGGCTAACAGGCAGAAAACAGAATAGGAATTATTGGGTTATTCTCGCTTAGGCAGGATGTAGCTAGAGGGGTATCACAAGAGTCAGTATTTGAGCCCCAGATGCTCACAATATATGTCAATTATTTGGAAGTGGAGGCAAAATGTAATATTTTCAAGCTTGTGGATGACATAAAACTAGGTGGGAATGTTGATTTTGCTGCGGGCCCGCCTTCCTGAAAATTTAAATGGGGCGGGATGATTTTGGGGGTTCCCCCGGCATCATCCCGCATCATTTTACACGTCGGTGAGTGGGCCCCGCCCCCCCTGCTCGCCGACAGCAAAATTCAGCCCAGTGAGCGGGCAAAAACATGGCAAATGGAATATATTGTGGAAAAAAGTGAGGTTATCCAGTTTGGTGGATGGAACAGATGGGCAGAGTATTTCTTAAATGGTAAGAGATTACAAAGTGTAGATGTACAAAGGGACCTGGGTGTTCTCGTCCATAAGTTGCTGAAAGCTAACATGCCGGTGCAACAAGCAATTAGAAAGGCTAATGGATATTGGTCTTTATTGCAAGAGGATTTGAGTACAGGTGTAACAAAGTCTTGCTTCAATCGTATAGAACCTTGGTAAGACCACATCTGGAGTACTATGTGCAGTTTTGGCCCCCTTACCTTAGGAAGGATATTATTGCTGAAGGTTCACCAGACTTGCTCCCGGGATGGCAGGACTGTCCTATGAAGAGAGGTTGGAGAAACTGGGCCTGTATTCTCTAGGGTTTTGCAGAATGCGAGGTGATCTCATTGAAACCTACAAGATACTTAAAGGAATAGACATGGTAGATGCAGGTAAGATATTTCCCCTGCTTTGGGTGTCTAGAACCAGGGGACACAATTTCAAAGGGGGAAGCAGCTTAAGACTGAGATGAGGAGAAATATTTTTCCTCAGAGGTTGTGAATCTTTGGAATTCTCTATCCCAGAGGGCTGTGGAAGCTCAGTCATTGACTATGTTTAAAGCAAAGATTGACAGATTTCTAAATACCAATAACACAAAGGGATATGGGAATTGTATGGGGAAAAAGGCGTTGAAGTAGGTGACCAGCCATGATAGCATTGAATGGCGGAACAAGCTCAATGGGCTGAATGGCCCACTCCTCCTCCTATGTTCCCATGTCATCTATACAAAAGGGAATGGATTCAAATAAAACCAGCTGCCAACTCTGTTGGAATTTATAAAACTCAAAACAGAAGAACTGGGGGGCCAAATAACCGGGCTACCACCCTAAACCTCGGACTCTTCCTCCCATGCCATATGGCACTGTGGCATGAACTATCTGATCTCAGCTGGTGTGACACTGGCATTGTTTCCTTGCCTAATTCAAGGAAAAGGTCAGGTGGGATTCCAACTCTTGATTGTTATTCAATAATCGCAGTCAGAAGTGTGCTTATTAGTATGGGGTGACAATGTGAGCTGGAGTTGGCTATGAACCCTCTTTTCTACACCCCGCCTGCCCCTACCACCACCACTGTGCTCCATTTTGTCCAAGACCCCCTGGCTATTACCTGATCATTTCACTTGCCAACACTCATTGCCTCGGTACACAGATGAAACATGCCCAGCTTAGCGAGGTACAAGGCGATTACAGACAGGCACAGTGTTCTCCTAAAGCACGAGCAATTCTTTAGAAGCAGTGAAGAGAGAATTTAGAGCTGACAAAACAAAAATGAAATACTACCATATGATGCTTTTGATATGTGGTCTTTTTCCCTTAAGCTAGAATTCCCCCCTTCCCTGGTCAGAACCATGGTTTACAGGGCCTTAGAACATATCCATCCCATTTTGCGCACTTATGCTCTTCCACCTTGTCTTCCATCCCAGAATGATGATAGAGTTCCCTTGTCCTCCCCTACCGCCCACCAGCCTCCATATTCAATGGACTATGATTTCCCCATTTCCACTACCTCCGGCATAATGCCACCACTAAACACAGCTTCCTCACCCCTTCCTTTTCAGCATTTCTAAGGAACTGTTTCCTCCGCAACATACTGGCTTGCACCTCAATGACCCCAACACTCCTTCATCTTCCCCAGACACCTTTCTATTTAGTATCCTATATTTACTGCTCACATTGTGATCTCCTGTACACTGGGGAGACCGCATCACAGACTGGGTGACTGTTTGCGGAACACCACCGTTCAGTCCCCACGCATGACCCTGAGCTTCAGGTCGCCTGCCATTTTAATTTCTACCTCGCACCAACCTTGACCTCCCTGTCCTTGGCTTGCTACACTGTTCCATTGAAACTCAAAGTAAGCTCGAGGCACAGCATTTCATCTTTCGATAAAGCGTTTTACACCCATCTGGACTCAACATTGAAGTCAACAATTTCAGATGGTAACCACTGCCATCATTTATTTTGAACAGGAGTTGTGGGTAATGATTTTGTTGTGGTCATTTAATGCTCCTCTGGACCTATCTCTTGTCCCTTTACATGTCCCATTACGATTTTTTTGCTTTGCACCATCATCCCTTTCATCATTTAATCTCTTGTTTATCACCTCACCACGGACCATCCCTTTTGTTCTATCCTCCTCCTTTTCTGCTTACCCTGTACTTGTTGTCAGATCTCTAGCATTATCCAGTTCTGGTGACATGCTGACTTTGTTTCTCTCTCCACAAATGCTGCCTGACCCACTGAGTACTTCCAGTATTTTCTGCTTTTAAAAAGGACCGCAGACTGTTTCATGATCCTGACAAGAACAACTGTGGGATGGATCTTGCCTCTCTCTCTCTCTCTTGCGGTATTAATATGCAGAAACAGCAGGATTTCACTGGAAGGCGCTTGTTGAGAAACTTGACAACTCAGGATAACAGTATACACTTGGCTTCACCTCGTGCTATAAAAAGCTCTGGCACGCAACACTTTTCTATCTGTTATTTATCATCTTCCGACATGCAGCACAGCGCCAAGCGCCAACCTGGCACATGCGCAAGTGAGGAAGTGTCACATTTAGAGAAGAAAACAGTCACTTTTCCAGAAGGTTTTTCTTATATAAAGGTGGAGCAGTGGTTGAGGGATTATATATAAAATGTGTATATCATATATGTATACAATAGCCCAGTTTTCAAGGTCTCCTGGAAATGCTTCAGCCACTTTTGAAAAGCTATTGGAATTTTCACTGGCATTGCCAGAACATTCAAGAAGTCAAGGCTAAGAAAGAGCTAATTTGGTCCAGTAAAGGCTTGTCTCTGCATTCCAACTTTCTCAGTCCAGCACTTCATTTGAAAGTCCCTAAAAATAAGAAAGTACATTTCATGACCTCAGGACCTTGCAAAACATTTGACTGTCAATGAAGTACATTACACTATCGTCATGTTGTGAGGACCGACATTATTTCAGATTTTAGTCACAACCAGAAGTTTCAGAATGACAGAATAAGGGTACGTTTCTGCTCATTTCCCCCTGCCAGTGGGGAGCTTTATCCGCCAGAAGCACATATTGAAAAATTGTAAGCAGCAAATAACCAACTTTCTGATTCGCACTGTTAAAGAGAGAAGGAAAGCTTTTCACAACTACAGGATGCTCCAAAGTGTTTTACAGCAAATGAAGTGCCATAAAGACTTGTAAAATTCTCATGTGTAAAGGTCTCATGTATAAATCGACCCCATGAGTTTTAGCCTAAAAAACGGAAGCTTTTCATACACAGTATGAAACCTCATGTAAAAGTCACCCCTAGTTTTTCAGGGGTCAAAGCCCAAACATTTCAGAGCCAAAGCATAATCCTGGACATATTAGTGATGGGATTTCATTGTAAGTATATAAATGCTAATAAAATGAGTGCTGGTAAATAAATGCTTGGGGGACCTGTTAGCTCAGTTGGCTAGATGGCTAGCATGTGGATCAGGGTAACACCAACAGCATGGACTGCAATCCACATTCTGGCTGAGGTACACTCAGAGCCTGCCTCCTTGCCTTACCAATAGTAAAAATCCTGGCACTTTGCCATGGTTCAGGGAGTAATTACCGAGTACCTGCCTTCGGGTGGAGAACTCAAGAGGAAAATAAATGCTTAAAACATTTAAGCGTTTAAGTTTTGTTTCTATTTATGCAAATAATTAAAGTGATCAGATTATGAATGATAATTGATATGAATTCTTTAGTGCTGTTGGTTTTTCCTTTATTCCATTGTGATGTTTTTTTGGGTTTCACTTAAGCCCAAATACAGTGCCCCTGTCACTGAGAAAACCCGTTTAAACGTTGATCCCATGACTTTTGACCTCAAATGTTCTCAAAAATGCAACTTTTATACAAGTATGCATGATACCTTGTAAGTGTGGTCACTGTTGTAATGTAGGAAATGCAGCAGCCAATTTGCACACTGTAAGCACCTACAAAGAGTAATGTGATAATGACCAGATAATCTATTTTGGTTTTTTGGTAATGTTGCTTGAGGAATATATATATATATATATATATATATATATTAGTCAGGACACCAGGGAGAACTGATTTGCTCTTCTTTGAAATAGTGGCATGTATCATGAGAGAACAAAAGGTCATTTGGCCTGTTATGCCTGTGCTGGCTCTCCAAATTGATAATTCAGCTAGTGCCATTCTTCCACCTTCTCTCCGTAAACCTGCACATTCACCCTTTTCAGGTAACAACCTAATTCCCTTCTGAACGCTCCAGTTGAACCTGCCTCCACCACACTCTCAGGCAGTGCATTCCAGACATTAACCACTTGCTGTGTGAAAAGGATTTTCCTGATGTTGCTTTTGCTTCTTTTGCCAATTACTCTAAATCTGTGCTCCCTCATTCTCGATCCTTTCACAAATGGGAACAGATTCTCCCTATCCATTCTGTCCAGACCCCTCACGATTTTGAATACCTCAACCGAAATGCCGCTCAGCCTTCCCTTCCCCAAGGAAAACAGGCTCTAACTCCTTCATAACTGAAGTTCCCAGTACTGAACTAGAGCAATAGACTTTTGGGTTCATGTTTTTGGAGCTGAACCTAAACCTTCTGACTTAGAATAAGGGTTTGACAACTGAGCACGGCTGACAACTGTTTGTGGGGATGCTTCTTATCAGAATACGGAGTCAGGACATTATTGTTTGTGTGGATAACCCCAAGCAGTTTCTTCAAAAGCTGGCATTCCATGAAAAGTAGAGTAATTTAGAAAAAGGTATACTGATCATACATGACATTAGTAGTGGTTTTAGCTTTGTTGGTATTAAGTGATGTTAACTTGCTGGCACTCTGCTGTCCCGTGTGAGATGTATGTACACATGTTTGTACAGGTGTGTGTGTGTGTGTATGTGTGTGTGTTCGTGTGTTGGATAGTTATGGCATATTGCTTGAATACCTTAGAGACAAGTAGAGATTTTACAGGGATACATTATATCCAACAATTTTCCTGCCTGGCATTCCCATTATTTTGCAATAGTAATCTATGCCAGGATGTATTATAATCTACTAAATCTCATTTTGTGCAGAAAACAGATGTCAGATTTGCAGATTAATTTCCATTTGGAACATAAGATGATTTTGAACTAACAAGCTTACTCCAAGCAAGTCCCACAATTTGGCCCCGACTCACATCAGACGTTAGACCAAGATCTGCTTCGATTCAGAGCACTGGCGCACAAGCGAGCACTCGAGTGCCATTTTGAACCCTCAAAACTGAGAAAGTGTCTGCTGCTCATCTCAAACTTCCCTGGCCTCTCACAGCCAGTTCGCATGGGCACACACACTTTTCAGCTCCATACGCTCACTTTAACTGTTGAGTGTGGCAACCGGGTGAATAAATTTGCCACTACCATGAAAACAGGAAAAATGTGTATCCACAGGGACTGTCATTGTGAGCAAACATACATTGTAATAGTTTGTGCATGTGTCTCCCCTCCACCCACCTTGTTTTAAAAACATTTTTGCAATTTTATTCTCAATCAAACCCCAAGTCATTGCCCAGGAATAGGAAGAAACAAAAAACGTGTGTTTATATAGCATCTTTTGTGACCTAAGGATGGTCCAAAGTGCTTTATAACCAATTAAGTACTTTTGAAGTAGTTGCTGTTGTAACCTAAGAAATGCAGCAGCCAATTTGTTCGCAGCAAACCCCACACACAGAAATTTGATAATAGTCAGGTGATCTGTTTTTTTTTTGGTGTTGTTAGTTGAGGGATAAATATTGGCCAGGACACCAGGAAGTACTCCCCTGCTCTTCGTTGAAATCATCCAATATTTTACGCCCAGCTGACTGGGCAGATGGGGTCTCAGTTTATCAGGGAAAATCACCATTAATGGGTTGCAAATAGGCTCTAGAAGGACCTCAGCAATTCACCATATTTATTAATGACTTAGACAATTGGACAGAAAGCCACATTACCAAATTTGTAGATGATGCAAAGATATTGCAAGCAATGTAGATGGAAGCATAAAATTACAAAGATATTATTAGACGAAGTGAATGGGTAAAATTATGGCAAATGGATCTCAATATAGGTAAGTGCAATCCATTTTTGACTTTCTAAAGCCGAGGTACTTTCTAAATACCAAAAAGCTACAAACAATGAATATCCAAAGAGACGTAGGAATCCAGGTACATAGATCATTAAAATCTCATGAAGAGGTACAGAAAATAATCAAAAAGGCTAATGGAATACTGACCCTTATATGTAGAGGATTAAAACACAAGGAGGTAGAAGTTATGACTCAGCTACACAAAGCTCTGGTTAGACCACACCTGGAGACCTGTGAGCAGTCCTGAACATCATGCCTTACGAAGGATATATTGACCTTGGAGGGAGTGCAGTGTAGATTTACCAGACCGGATTAAATTACGAGGAAAGGTTACACAAACTAGGGTTGTAGTCCATGGAATTTAGAAGCTTAAAAGGTGAGTTGATCAAAGTTTTCAAAACACCAAGGGGAACAGGTGGAGAGAAACTACCTATATGGATTGGGGACATAGGCGGGGATTTTCCGGTCCTGCCGCTGATGGGCATCATTGCGAGTGGGATGAGAAAATTTGGGGAGTCGTTGTCTTTTAATGGCTCTCCAAGTTTTCCCATCCCGCCTTGAGTAATGCCCACTGGTGTCAGGGCCTATAGTTTAAAAATTAGAACCAGACCTTTCATGGGTGTAATTAAGAAACATTTTTACACACAAAGGGTGACAGTCTCTTCTGCAAATTGATGCCAAATAAATTATTCATCTAAAATCTGTGGGTTAATTGTTTTTTTACTCAATCAAGAGTATTAAGGGATATGGGGCAAAGACAGGCACTTGATGTTAGGTTACAGATTGCTGAGTGGTGGAATAGGCTTGGGGTTAAATGGCCATCTCCTATTTCTATATTCCTAAGTTGAGTCAGTGATTGGGGGAGGGGCAGCTCTGGTCATTTTGATCTACCCATTTATTAGTTCAGAAAATGCTCATTATAAACTAGCTGATCCCCTGGATATGGTGAGAATATATTTGTCACAATTTTCTGCTAAATTCGCCAAGTTCCGTTAGAGAAAGCAATATGCCATCCTTACCCAGACTGGCCTACACGTATAATTCCATTCCTACATGAAAAGCTGCTCTCTGAAGTAGCCTAACCAGCCACTTAGTTAAATCCACAAAGATAAATACAAGCACCAGCTTCTCATAGAATGGACCCTTGGCAGCAAAGCCGGTAACCCAGGAATGAAAAAAAATGACATCCATTTTTCTCAGTAAAAGTGAGCTTTATGGTATAAAAGAGAGCAGCAATAGTAGCTTCCAAACCCATGACCTCTACCACCTAGAAGGACGAGGGACAAGGGCAGCAGGTCCTTGGGAACACCACTGCTTGCAAGCTCCCCTTGAAGTCACACACCATCCTGATTTGGAACTATAGGGGAGAATTTTCCTCCTGTCGTGGTGGGGGGGGGGAGGGGGGTGTTGGCGTGGGTGGCTGTGCAGGGGCAAGGAGGAGTGAGCTCGAATTGGCATCCCGATCGGGTGCGTGCTGCCATTTTATGTGGCCGAGCCAATTAAGGCCCACCAGTGTGAGGCACACCTGAAAGCATGGTGCTGGCGGGGGGGCCGGGGGGGGGGGTGGGATTTCCTGGGAGGTTCCCTGCGCTCTTTCACGCATATGCACAAAAGAGCGCAGAGACCTCCCCGAGGCACGGAGTGCTAAACCTTGAAATAAAGCTTTGTATCACTTTTAAAACATGTCCCCTCATGTGACACTATCACATGAGCTGGGACATGTTAAAGAACAAAAGTATAAATTTTTATTACATTTTAAAACACTTCATGAAACCTCATCCCGCCCATGGATGAGGTTTCATGAAAAATGCGAAGGCCCCCTGGGCTCTTTGCCTTCGCCCCCCAACCTTAAGGTTGGATGGGCAGCATTCTTAAGAACTTTAATGACTTCTTTAAGGGTCTTAATAGGCCTTTGACAGTTCGGCATGCCCGCCGAACTGACAATCTAAATGACGCGCGGTGACATCGGGACGTTTGCCTGACCTCACCGTGCATCATTTTACGCGTTGGTGAGTGGGCCCCGCCCCCGCTCACCGAAGGGAAAATCCTTCCCATGCAGTTGTTCTTTCACTGTCACTGGGTCAAAATCCTGGAACTCCCTTCCTAACAGCACTGTGGTTATTCATATAACACAGGGACTGTAGCAGTTCGAACAGGCAGCTCACAACAGCCTTCTGAAGGGCAATTAGGGATGGGCAATAAATGTTGGCCTAGCCAGCGACACCCACATCCCATGAATGAATAAAAAAACAGTATAGCTTCACTAAGTGAGTAACCAGAGATGAGGGGTTAAGAAGAGATACTTGCAAAGGAAGTTAGGCCTTTTTTTCATAAGAAGGCTAAGGAATGGATTATTAGAGATCTTCAAAATATGTAACAATCTAAATGATGATAGATTGTTTGCGTTAATTGGCAAAACAGAAATAAGAAGGGACAAATTTAATATCATTACATAAAGAACAACATTGGCTCTAAAGTGCTTTGGGAGATCCGGTGGTTGTGAAAGATGCTATATAGATCCAAGTTTATCTTTTTAACAACATCCTGCATCTATAAAATAGCAAATATTCCAGTATGCTTCACAGAGAGAAGGGGGAAGTCAAATAGTAGTAGAAGAGTTGGGAGAGATGACAGGGTTGAAATGATAGATTTGCAGGGGGCTTTTAAAGACAATGTGAATAATCTTGACCATGAATGATATTATAAAATGTGCAAAAGCTGAATCGGCAGCCCATTTTAATTCTCTATAGTTTTCATTTCCATTGAAGTCAATGAAAGAAAAGAAAGCCTTGCATTAATACAGTGCCTTAAACAACCTCAGGATGTCCCAAAGCACTTTACAGTCAATGAAATGCATTGAAGTATAGTAGTGTACAAGAAGCATGCAAGTATACAAGCAAAGAAATCAGGAGAGTTGTAAAGTGAGCTGCCAATTCACTATAATTCACATTCGTCATTGTCGTCTCCTGTTCCTCCAAATGAGGAAGATGTCTGCCAGGCTTCGTGATTTGTGTGTCCTCAGGTGTCTCAGCAGGCCAATCCTGGAGCCACAGGTCTTTGCACGGAGAGGACAAGACTTGCCTTGAGGAGGGGAAGTTCTAAAGCCAGGGGTCTGCACTCTCTCCTTATGCCTTCGTCTATACTGCAGCAGAGGTTATGCAATCCAACGTCTTCTGAAGGGCAATTAGGGATGGGCAATAAATACTGGTCCAGCCAGCGATGCCCTCACCCTATGAAAGAGTAAAGTTTTAAAAATGCAGTTTGTGCTGTGAAGGCAGCAACATGTTTTTGAAATCTAGTCTTTTCTCCCCCCTTAAATGTAAAATTTATTAAGTATTTTTTGCTAAATTTGTTTGAACAGGATCACTGAATGAATGATTAAATAATCTGTAGAGGATTTGCCAATTGGCTTGATTTTTTATTATTGGCCCTTGCGTTACATTTTTTTGGCAAACTCCTTACATGTTTATCAATCTTGATGAATGCCCGATTAGTTTGCCAAGAATTCCACATTTGGATTAGGATTATCCCTGGAACAGGAATTCTTTAAATTGTACATTTTACAAAGGAACAAACAACCAACTTGCAAATATTTCCCCCTTGGCCTCTTTTATCTAATCACTAAGAAGGTGTCTAAATAAAAGAAAAATTAGGCAGACAGCGCAGATCAAGATTTGCAGCTAGTAGAAAGAAGCAAATGCATTTTAGCGATTTATCACTGTGTGAGCAGCAGTGGGCTGAGTACTTCCACATTAGCTTTTCCCAGCAGGAGGAGATGCCATCTTTCAGATGAGACGTTAATCTAAGGGTACCGTCTGCCCTCTCATGTGAGCGTAATAGATCCCAGGGCACTATTATGAAGTAGACCAGAGAAGTTCTTCCAGGTGCTCCGGCCAATATTTATCCCTTGAATATCACTAGGATACATTATCTGGTCATTATTTCAATGCTGTGCCTGGGAGCGTGCTGTGCTCAAATTGGCAGCTGTGTTTCCTATGGGCAGAATTTTTACTCCCGCGGGTGGGCGCGCGCCCAATCCGAACGGGAGTGAAATAGTGGCCGATGACGTGGGGGTGAGCGTCCCAATGTCATCGCGCACTCTCGCGGTCTTTCGACTGGCTGGTGTGCGCGAGAGGCGGCAGCGCGCCCGCCGACAATTAAGAGGCTGATCAAAGTCCTTGAGCAATGAATTAATTTGTATGTTTCGCTGCCCCACTCAACTGTTTGGCGGGCGGGCGGGCGAATAAGCTAGGTGGTCTTTGCATTTTTTACAGAACCTCATCCACGGGCAAGAGGTTTCCAGCGGTTACTGAAAAAAGTAATGAAAATTTTTTAATGCCAGTTTTTGCATGGCCCTCTTCATGTGACCAAGCCACACGTGGGGGCGTGTTTATATCATTTGTAAAATTTTTATTTTTGCATTTAAAAACCTTCAGCTCTCTGAGGCAGCTGTGCGACTTTTAGCACTCGGGCTCCCCCCCCCCCCGCCCCAGCAGCGCTGAGCGTTTCAGTGCGCCTTTCACTCTGGGCCGGCCGTGAATTGGCCAGTCAGTGTGAAATTGCGCTCGGGGCCCGATTGCGGGCGGCGGTCCATTTCGTGGCCTGGTCCCGGGCCCTGCCTGGCGCGCCTGCCCGACGAGGGAAAAATCCTGCTCTATGTTATAACGGTGACTGCCCCTTTCAAAAGTGCTTCATTGGCCGTAAAGCCCTTTGGGGCACCCTGAGATTATGGAAGGTGCGGCATAAACCTATGTCCCTTCTTTGGCACACCGAGTGTCAGAGAAGGAGATAGACCATGTCTTTTACTCTTCGTTGTAAAAAGCAGAAAATGCCGGAAATGCGCAGCTGCTCCTGAACGAAGGGCCCGCGTCAGTGCATTTATCTGCCTTTTCCTCTCGCTGATGCTGGGGTTTGAAATGATCGTGTGAAAGCCCAAAAAGGCCGACAGTGTTTGGGTGTTGTTTCGAAGGGGCCTGTCGATATGTGTCTGTCATTACCGTCCCCATCAGCACACCCCAACCCCTGCTGAAGGCCGATTTCAGCCTCCCACCACCCACCACCCACCACCCACCCCCAAAACTGTGTTTCAGTGCTTCTGTATGCACACAGAATCATACGGCACAGAAAGAGGCCATTCAGTCCATCATGGCCGTGCTGGCTCATTGAAAGAGCCATCCAATCATTCCAACTGCCTCTGCTCCTTCCAAAAGCCCTGAAAGTAGTTCCACTTCGAATATTTATTCAGTTGCCTTTTGAAAGTTATTATTGAATCTGCTCCGACCATCTTTCCAGACGGCGCATTCTAGATCACAACCCCTTCTTAAATTTGCTTTTTTTGGTCCTGATTCAGATTCATGTCTCTTGCCATGGCTGGGTTTTATTGAAATGTTTAGGTTGAGAATTCCCTCATGACAGCAAGGAAGGGGGAAACACTTGGATGGAGCTGGAATCCCACTTTGCATCAGAACTATGCTTGAATGAGGCACTTCCTTGGCTGGGCCCAAGCTTTGCGGAGAGCTTGTTTTGGGGACAAGTCTTGTGCCACCAAAGATATGAGAAGGAGGCTGTGGTTAAGCTATCCTCTGAAGAAGCTGTAGAAGGCAGCTAAGTCTGTAAAATCTACCACAGTGTTAGCTTTGCGTTAAGACAGAGAGAGAAATTTACTGTAACAATGGGGGAAATTACAAATCCAATAACACTTGGAAAGCAAAGTTAATTATTTTACCATTAGAAAGTAACAAATCAAAAACATCTTCTTTCCCTTACATGACAGAATGTGTTCTCCTTCCCTTTGTAGAAAGAAAGACATATGACCTTAGCAACAACTGACACAACAGACACACAGATGATTGTCTGTCGACTAAAGCAACTAGACAGATGTAGCAAACATCTAGATCGCGATCTGAAGAATTTGGCCTGAATTCAGTTGCCTCGAACTGCCCTCTCTTTTAACCCTTGAGGTCTTGACAGTTGGAAGATAAACTGTTTCCTTTAGTGCCTGCCTGTTATGAACCCTAATCTTCTGAAGTAATGAAACTAGCAGGGCTACAGGGAAAGAGCAGTGGGATGGGACTAATTGGAAGATGAATTTTAATGCAGAGAAGTTTTTTTTTTTAATTGTCTGCCTGCCGCCCTGTTTTTCAGTTTGAATGTGGTGAAAAATCACTCCGGAGAACCTCTGCACATTTTGGTGTAGTTCAGAGGGTTCTGGAAATATTGACATCCTCCTCTTCCCTGCAAATGCTGATGTGTTGCAGGTGACCTCCTGCAAGCACTGACATGCTTCTGTGGACTCCTGCACATTGCTGGGGACTCCATGTAAACACTCACACTCCTGGAGGCCCTCAACAAACACAGGCATCCTCCCTGGCACCCCCCTACAAGTACTGATTTAGCCCTGGAGTTAAAAAAGGAAAGTGTTAAATGTTATCAGTGTTACCTGCAGGTCTGTTTGATGACCAGGAAATGGGCCAATGTGCACAGGTCTTTTCCCACCCTTTGCATCTTGAGCTCAGATACATATATAAAAAAAATTCCTGACCCATTCCCCGCCTTACTGGTGGAATGTACATTCCTGTGTGAATCGTCCGAGTCTCCACCCACTCTCCCTTTATCACCTGCTGTATAATGGCTATTTAATATGATACATGATTTAGCTCTGTATGTCTGCAACTGTAATGAATGAACCTTTTATCTCACAGTCTTCAGTGTGCACTCTCTGTTTCAACTGTCTCACTGCTGGTTGAACTCACTTTCTACCTTGATTATCTCTTGTAAATTATGTACAGTACTTAGGCCTAAGATGTTGTCGACAAGGCGTGAGTGTAGACTGCAGTAGCTAGTGAGAGTTGTTTGCCATGTACTATGGTTACTATAAGCACATGGTTTTGAATAAATGTAATGGAACCAATGTGAGATGATTCTCAACTTAGCAAAACTGACTGTCTATAATTAGAAGAGAGATGTTGAATCTTAGACAGATGGCTGATATAGGTGCAGAATTTCCTATCAGACACTGTCCTGAATAAAAAGATAAAAGCAAAATACTGCAGATGCTGGAAATCTAGAACAAAAACAAAAATAGCTGGAAAAACTCAGTAGGTCTGACAGCATCTGCGGAGAGGAACACAGTTAACGTTTCGAGTCCAAATGACTCTTCATCAGAACTGATGAAGAGTCATTCGGACTCAAAACATTAACTGTATCCCTCTCCACAGATGCTGTCAGACCTGCCGAGATTTTCCAGGTATTTTTGTATTTGTTTACTGCCCTGAGCAAGGTTTTCCTCATTTCTTCAGCGAAGTTATGGCAGCAAACTTGGGGCCACGCTGTCTGTTTCTGAGTTCTCCAAACCAGAAAGATTCCAGGTGTGATCCTCCAGCCCAGGCTAGAATACAAATGATAGCGCAATTAGGGAATTGGATTAGTGTTGCTGCTCCTGATCACTGTGCAGCAAGTCCTACTCAAGGTTTGTGTGTGTGTCTGTGTGTGTGTGTACTAGTGTGTGTGTGTGTCCCTATTTATGTGTGTGTATTTGTGTGTGTGTGTGTTTGTGTGTATATGTTGTGTATATATTTGTGTGTGCGTGTCTGTGTCTGTTTGTGTGTGTATATGTTTGTGTGTGTGTATGTTGTTGTGTTTATATTTGTGTATGTGTGTCTGTGTGTGTGTGTGTGTGTGTGTGTGTATGTGTTTGTGTGTGTGTATGTTGTGTATATATTTGCGTGTGTGTGTCTGTGTCTGTTTGTGTGTGTTTGTGTGCGTTTTTGTATGTACGTGTATGTTTGTGTGTTTTGTTAGTGTGTGTGTTTGTGTGTATATGTTTGTGTATGTCTGTGTTTATGTGTGTGTGGGTATGCTGTGTGATGACATGAAGAAGCTCAACTATTATGTGTCCCCACAATTAAACTGCTGCTGAAATTCACCAGCAGGGCTTGTACATGAACCATGCCCATTCAGGGAAGCTCCTGAAAGGGAGCAATCATCTAGAAATGAATTTGTGTTGCACTATTTCAGATTGGCGGGTGAAAACAGGTGGCTGACAGCCCAAAGTAAATAGAGGGAGCACCAATAATAGTGAACAGTTACGGAAAATATCAGACACATGGATAGGGAAAAAGAGAATATTAGAAAGGGGAGAAAATGAATGATGGAAAATTATAGGCCGGTCAGTCTGACTTCGGTGGCGGGCAAATTATTGGGAACAATTCTGAGACAAAGGATAAACTGCCACTTAGAAAGGCACAGATTGATCAGGGATAGTCAGTATGGTTTTCTTTGGGGAAGATCGTGTCTTACTAACCTAACCAAGATTTTGTGAGGAAGTAATGAGGAGGATTGATGAGGGTAGTGTAGTGGATGTTGTCTACATGAATTTCAGCAAGGCATTTGACAAGGTCCCACATGGCAGACTGATCAGGAAAGTGAGATCTCATGGGATACAAAGGAAGGTGGCAGGTTGGATCCAGCATTGGCTCAGTGACAGGAAACATAGGGGAATGGTCAATGAATGTTTTTGCAAACTGAAAATGGTTGGCCAGTGGTGTTCCACAGGGCTTAGTGTTGGGGCCCTGGCTGTTTGTTGTATATATTAATGATTTAGACTTAAATGTGGGAGGCATGATTAGGAAATTTGCTGATAACACAAAAATTGGCTGTCTATTTGATAGTGAAGAGAATAGCTGTCAACTCCAGAATGATTGGTTGAGCGGGCAGAGAAGTGACAAATGGAATTCAATCCAGAAGAGTGTGAGGTAATGCATTTGGGGAGGGCAAACACAGCAAGGGAATACTTAATAAACGGGAAGTTATTGAGAGGGGTTGAAGAAGTGAGAGAGCTTGGAGTACATATCCACAGGCTCTTGAAGGAGGCAGGATAAGGGGACAAGGTGATTAAGAAAGCATATGGAATATTTTCCTTTATTGGGTGAGGTATTGAATACAAAAGCAGGGATGTAATGATGGAATTGTATAAAATGCTGGTTAGGTCACAGCTGGAATTTTGTGCACAGTTCTGGTCACCACATAACAGGAAGGATATAATTGCTCTGGAGAGATTGCAGAGGAGATTTACAAGAATGTTGTTCGGGCTTGAAAATTGCAGCTATGAGGAGAGATTGGATAGGTTAGCGTTGTTTTCCTTAAAATAGAGGAGGCTAAGGGGTGGCCTAATTGAGGTGTACAAAATTATGAGGGGCCTAGATAGGGTAAACAGGAAAGACTTGTTTTCCCTAGCTACGGGGTCAATTACCAGGGGGCATAGTTTTAAGGTGATTGGTAGAAGGATTAGAGGGGGCATGAAGAAAACCGTTTTCACCCAGAGGGTGTTGGGCATTTGGAATTCACTGCCTAAGTTGGCCGTTGAGGCTGAAATGATCAACTCATTTAAAAGGTACCTGGATCTACATCTGAAGTACTGTAACTTGCAAGGCTACAGACCAGTTGCTGGAAAGAGGGATTAAAATGAGCAGCCAGTTCCTTTGTTCTCTTTTTTATGGCTGGTGCAGACATGATGGGCTGAATGACCTCTTTCTACGTCATAACTTTTCAATGGTTCTATGGTTTTATGGAGTCTATTCACTGTAATGCAGATGTCAGCTTACTCAGCATGGAATACACGCTGTCAGTCATGCAGCAGCTCTAACAATGATAATGTTCCGTTTAAGTTTGTGTATGTGTCCCACATTTTACTAATCTAAATGTGGGTTATGATTTCAACCTAAGTTACTCAGAGATAAACTAACAAGATTGGACCGGATAGGCTGCCAATCGGGCATGGGGCGTAAAACGGGTGGGTCATCCAATCTGCTGGGCGAGTTGAAATTAAAATTGTTCATTGAATATTAATGATGTTTAATTGGATGTAGGTGGTAGGCATTAGCTAGAGGTTCACTTCGGCTCTTTTAATAGGAATAGACTGAAACTGAGGTTTGAGTTTAGGAGGTACATATTTGTAATGTCCATCTGTGTGAATTAGTACTTATAAAAGTGCGTAAAGATTGGTTCCTGTTCTATCTTTAACCAATGAGCTTTCTAGAGAGCGATCAAAATGACCTCCTCTGTGGAGCGCACAATACTTAGGATCCATGGTTCAACAGGAATTGGGAAAATTGCGAGTTAGTCAAGAACCTTGCCATGTGTGCAAACACTTTTGTTACTATGTGGCATCAAGCTCCCAATTGGGAGTGCTGGATGAACATTGTCAGAGGCCCATCCCGTTCAGTTTTTACCATCCTAGTGGTGAGATGATACAACAATAATCCAGTTGCGGACTAATCATGACAATTAATGGCTATCAATTAGTCTACAGCATGCCCAGACATAACTCAGGCTCTTTAATAAAAATATGGGCCATGGGGATATTTAAACAGAGGCTGGAGGGATGTGGGAAAGTGTGCAATCAACCAACGAACCCAACAATCATTAAATTAATTTCCCGCCCGGCAGCCATCCAAATTGACGGCCTGGCTGGCATTTGGGGATGGACCAACAGCCGAACATAGGACCAAGCGGAAGGTTGTCTATTTCGGCTTAGGTGGGCAGCTTGGGAAACAGATCAGGCATTGCGATTGGCAAAGGGGCAAGGCTTGTAGCCTTCCTTGAGAGGCAATGTGGGGAGCATTCCTGCTGCTTCTGGCCCACAAGGAGTGCTGCAAAAGACACTTACCTTGTGTAGCTGGCAGATCCTACCTCCCTTTCACCGCCATGTTTCCCAACCCCTGGGAATCCCGCACTTCAGCAATGAATATTAAATCCTGATCCCCAAGTCAGGATTGTGGCTAAATTGTGTGTATGAATGGGCAGAACGTCCACTTAAATTATAAAATCATACCACCTCCCCAACCAACACCCCACTTCCACTCTCACGTCACACCATATAATCCCTGTTAGGTTCATTGCTTTTTCTCATTATTTTGTTATTTGCATATCTTTGATAACAGATCAGTAATGAGTGAGGAGGAAAGGTATGAGAAATATCATTATGCGCAGAGGTGTTAGAGCTTTGCCAGGAGTCAAAAACCATTGCATTCTTTGAGGGAAAAGTGGTGAAGCATTGGAAGAAGAGGAAAATACAAGAGTTCCCTGCCACTCAGAGGACTGCTGGGAATCAGGCATCTGTGAAGTCTGAGTTAGATGATAAGCCTCTAGATTTGGCCTTCCAACTCATCCTGGAGAGTCAATGGATGGCATGGGAACATCACTCAGAACTTCTGGAAGCCCAGAACAGAGTGGCGTGAGAGTCGGAGGAGTGGGTCCGCCTGCTCTCTGATGAAGTGGTGCCCACATGTGCGTGTATGGAGGTCTCCAAGGGAAGGACGGCGGATGCCATGGAGACTCTGGTCCAGCAGAACACGGAGATGGGTACCTGAGCAGGGAGACAGAGGAGGGAGAAACAAGGATAGAAATGAAAGACAAAAAAGCAAAAAGCAAAAGTGGAAGGCAGAAATAACAAATGGGGTCATTGTGCAAAATAAAGTTAAGATGACTAGCAAGGTTAAAAAGACATGTCTAAAGACATTGTATCTTAATGCGGGGAGCATTCGCTATAAGGTAGATAAATTAACAGCGCAAATAGATATAAACGGTTATGATATAGTTCCTGCAGTGGCATCGCGAGAGGGAAACGGGGCACCTCGATGTCCCTCCAGGTGTGCCTTACCCTCAATAAGTCAGACTGGGACCCCTAGGAACTCGAAGGGAGGAGGACCTGCAGCTGGACACCCCTAGGCATCCTCACAGGAACCTCAGATGCTGTCCTCTCCCTCCGACTCCCCTTTCCCTGTAAGCTCCTCAACCTCATCCTCTGTCACTGCAGAGGGAGCAGCCAGTCCACGAGTGATTCTGGAGGGAGAAGTGTGTCTGTGCGTGTGTGTGTGTGTGTGTGTGTGTGTGTGTGGCAGGGCCTTTTGGAGCCTCGTGCAAGCACTCTCCCACGCACGTGGATCCTTCCCCCATCACACTCATCTCAATGTCCTGAACATTTTAATGCTGTCTGCTGGGGTTCGCTTTCAGTTGTCCACCTGAGGTGACCTCGTCATCCTTACTGCATGCGTCTCTAATTTCCTGTTTAATGCCTTCCCTTACATCTTTGTTACTGCTTGGGGGCTTATAGATAACCCCCACCAATGTTTTCTGCCGCTTGGTGTTTTTTATCTCCACCCAAACAGATTCCACATCATGATTTTCCGAGCCAATATTCTTCCTTACTATTGCACTGATTTCCTCCTTTACTAACAGTGCTACCCCACCTCCTTTCCCCATTTTTCTGGCCTTCCTAAATATTGGATACCCCTGGATGTTCAGTTTCCATCTTTGGTCACCCTGTAGCCAAGTCTCCGTAATTGCAACTATATCATAACCGTTTATATCTATTTGTGCTGTTAATTTATCTACCTTATAGCGAATGCTCCCCGCATTAAGATACAATGCCCTTAGACTTGTCTTTTTAACCTTGTTAGTCATCTTAGCTTTATTTTGCACTATGACCCCATTTGTTACTTCTGCCTTCCACTTTTGTTTCTTGCTTTTTTGTCCTTTGTTTCTATCCTTGTTTCTCCCTCCTCTGTCTCCCTGCTCAGGTTCCCATCCCCCTGCCATTCTAGTTTAAACTTTCCCTGACAGCACTAGCAAATGCCCCCCAACCCCCCCACCCTGAGGACATTGGTCCTGTTTGCACTGGTCCCACCTTCCCCAGAACCAGTTCCAATGTCCCAGGAATCTGAATTCCCCACTTACACCACTTCTTCAGTCATCCGATATATCCTGTTATTTCTACTCTTGCTAGCACTTGGCACTGGTAGTAATCCGGTCCTACTTTTTAATTTACATCCTAATTCCCTATATTCAGTTTGTAGGACCTCGTCCTTTTTTTAACCTATGTCGTTGGTACCAATATGTACCATGACCAGTGGGTGTTCGCCCTCCCCCTTCAGAATGCCCTTCAGCTTCTCCGAGACACCCTTGACCCTGGCACCATGGAGGCAACATACCACCCTGGAGTCTCTTTTTCAGCCATTAAACACCTGTCTGTTCCCCTTACTATTGAATTCCCTATCACTATAGCCCTGCCACTTTTCTTCCTCCCCTCTTGTATAGTGGAGCCACCTATGGTGCCATGGTCTTGGTTCCTGCTGCTTTGCCCCGAGACGTTGTCTCCCCCAACAGTATCCAAAATAGTATACCCGTTAGAGAGGGGGACAGCCACAGGGGACTCCTGTATGACCTGCCTTCCTCTACTCTGCCTGGCAGTCATCCACCCCCTGTTCAGTCTTTACCTGCACTGTGATCACCTCACTGAATGTGCTGCCCACAACAATCTTAGCATCATGGATGCTCCACAGTGAATCTACCTGCAGCTCCAGCTCCAAAATGCAGTTAGCCAGTAGCTGTAGCTGTACACACCTCCTGCATACATGGAAGTTTCCATGACTTCCCACATGGCGCAGGAGGAGCATATCACGGGTGCAAGCTCTGCTGCCATGACTTCCCTTTAGATTAAGCTAGTTAGTTACTCCCTTCGTCTCCCATACCCTCAATCATCATCTGTTGTAAGCATCAAAGGTGACTTTCCAGCCTCTGTGAGCCGCTTCGCAGCAGAGCCATGTCCATGAGAATCTACACAGCATGCCATGGACGTTCCTCCAGTGTGCCATTGCTATCTAGCATCTTCTTCTCCTCAGATGTCTGTGATTTGAGCAAGGCCCTGGCAGCAAGTCCTGACTTCTGGACATCACACTTGTCAAGACGTGTTCTGCATTGGGGTGTTTTCCCACTGATGTGGGCAGATGGTCCAGTTGGGGGGAGGGGGGGGTGTGGTGGTGGAATGGGGTGGGGGGATGAGTCTGGCAGGCTGGCCTTACAAAGATATGCTGACATTACAATGAGGTTCCCCACATCCGATGGCGGGGAACGTGGCCCACCATTGACGGGCTGAGCAGACTGTTGCAAATTGGTTTCATGACATCGTGAAACCAATTTTTGGCCACGTGAGCGGACAATATGGCGAGAAGGCCAAAAATCGGTTTCACGGCCGGTCCCAGGCCCACTCTCCGCGCCCGACCAACGAGGGGAAAATCCTGCCCCATAGTTCAAAGGTTATAAGGGAGTTTTATTTCTCCCTAGTTGACAGGAAAGGAACGTGAAGCAGTTAAAATGAAGCAGTTGAACTTCACGGTCCAATCCCGCCAACTCTCAATTTTACATAAGAATATAAGAAATAGGAGCAGGAGTAGACCACAAGGCTCATCGAACTTGCTCCACCATTCATTATGATCATGGCCAAGCTTCAGCTTCAACTCCACTCGCCTGCACCCTGCCAATATTCCTCGATTTCCTGAGAAACCAAAAATCTATCTATCAGCCTTAAACCTATTCAACATGGAACGGAACCTCCACAGCCCTCTCGGGCAGAGAGATTCGCAACCGTTTGAGTGAAGCGATTTCTACTCATCTCAGTCCTAAATGATCGGTCCCTTGTCCTGAGACTGTGCCCCCTGTGTTCTAGATTCTCCTGCCGGGGGGAGCAACCTCTCAGAATCTACCCTGCCAAGGCTCTTCAAAATCTTGCATATTTCAAAGAGATCACCTCTCATTCGCCTAAACTCCAGAGTACATGCCCAATTTACTCAACCTTTCATTATAGGACATCCCTTTCATCCCAGGGACCAATGTAATGAACATTCACTGTACCACTTACAGTGCAAGTATGTCCTTCTTTAAATATGGTGACCAAAACTAGGTGTGGTCTTATCAAAGTCCTGGCATAATTGTAGTTTGTACACCAATCCCCTTTGCAATAAAGGCCAAAACGCCATTTGCCATCCTCATTGCTTGCTGAACCTGCATAGTAACTGTCTTTTATAAGTACTCCCAAGTTTCACACCTCTTAAAGATATTCTGCTTTTCCATTCTTACTACCAAATGAATATCTTCACACTTCTCCATATTATTCTCCATCTGCCATCTTGTTGTCTACTTGCTTAAGTTATCTATGTCTCTTTGCAGCCTTTCTGTGTCTGCCTCACAGCTTATATACCCACCTGGCTTTACATGATCAGCAAACAATCCTGTCTGTGTCATTGTCAAAGTCATTGGCCCAAATCTTCCAGTCTCCGGTTATTTGGAGATGGGACGTAAGTTGGAAGATGTGTGTCAGGACCCCATGAATGTCCTGACATGCAAACATACATAGAAATAGCCTGTGAAGTTTAAACTTCCGAGGGGCTGACTTCTGCTGTCCCTCAGCAATTGTCTCCGACCCTGAGCTCGGGCAAAGACTTGGGCCAGATATGCAGGAGTTATTTGCATAGTTACTCTGGAAATGTTAGACAGTTTAGTATCTGGTGTAACTCAGTGGTTAGCCAGCATAACTCAACTGAGCACCACAACTGACCTCCCCAATCAACCCCAATCCAAGCCAACCAACCCGACCTGACTCCCCATCCCACCGACCAAGCGACTATACCCCGAACATCCTAGCCACCCTTTGACAACCTGACTACCTGCCTGACCACCTGACTGCCCTCCAACTACATCCCCCTATCTCATTAACCCCCGATCCAACTGCCCATGCACCCACTCACCCACAAACCCACCTCATCAGTATCATCCACCTAGCCATCTACCTACCTCAGCCACTTCACCAGCCACCTATTCACTAACTCACCCTATTACTGAAAGACTTGGACCTTTAAAAACTTACCTGAATATGGCAGCTACTGTCATGAAAAGGGGGCATGTACTCCCTTTTACCATCCCTTCTTGTGCCTGGTGGTCTTTCGCTGGAGAGGCTGTGCTAACTCTTTGAAGCTTCAGCTGGGAGCAGAAGCCCAGCTGAAAAATCGTAAAAGGGTCGTGTCGTAGAAATCTTTAATCCTGACGAGAAGATTTGGGCCATTAATATAGATTGTAAATAGCTGAGGCCCCATCAGGGATCCTTGAAGCACTGCAATAGTTACAACCTGCCAACTTGAAAATGTCCTGTTTCTCTCTACTCTATACTTCTTGTCTTTTAACCAGTCATCTATCTATGCTAATATATTACTCCCAATTCCATGACTCCCTTATCTCGCATACTAACCTTTTGTGTGGCACCATGTTGAATGCCTTTTTTAAATCTAAGTATGCTACATCTATTGGTTTCCTTTTTATTTACCTTGCCAATTACATCTTCAGAAAAACTGTAATAAATCTGTCAAACAGGATTTCCCTTTCATACAACATGTTGGGCAGAATCGTCCATGTCCTTGGCGTCAGGCTGCCCGCTGAAGTTTGCGCATTCCCGTGGGACCGCGCCCTGAAAGTCCCCTTAAGGCACGGAGCTGCCTCAGGGGGGGCTGAAGATTTTTAAAATGAGAAATAAAGATTTCACAAATAATATAAACACGTCCCCATGTGTGACTCAATCACATGAAGAGGTACATGTTAAAACCGATTTTGAAAAAATATTATTTTTTTAAATTCATTGTTGGAAACCTCGTCCCGCCCGTGGATGAGGTTTCACAAAAAATGCAAAGGCCGCTTGACCCATTCAGCCACCCACCAACCGAATAGCTGCTCAGGGGCCTTAGTAGGCTTCTTAATTGTCGACAGGCGCATTGCTGACTCTTGCGCGTGCCCGCCAACTGAAATGTCGTGCGAGTGCGTGATGATGTTGGGGACACATGCCCGACGTCATCGGGCGCTATTTCACACTCGGGCATGTCGGGCACACGCCTGCATGTTGAGCTGAAATCTTTGGCCATGGTGTCCATTTTTTTTAAGGGATTGTATTATATTCTCCAAGACTTTTAGTTATGTTGTTTGAGTTATTAATGTAAAGCCATTTAGCACATTGCTCCATAGTTGCTTTATGTATATGTTTGACGGTAGCAGCATCTATTTAATCAGGATAATTAATTGGAACTCCTGCAGTGATGTTCTGGAACTGAAATGATTGATCTCCAACAACCACAACCATCTTCCTTTGTGTTGGGTATGACTCCAACCAACAGAGTGTTTCCCCCCTGATTCCCATTGACTCCAGTTTTGCTAGGGCTCCTTGATGCCACACTCAGTCAAATGCTGCTTTGATGTCGAGGGCAGTCACTCTCACCTCACCTCGGGAGTTCAGCTCTTTTGTCCATGTTTGAAGCAAGGCTGTAATGAGGTCAGGAGCTGAGTGACCCTGGCGGAACCCAAACTGAGGGCGGAATTTTCCGTGCACACTGGCGCAGGCATCATGGCAGGTGTGAGCAGGCAATATGGCGGGAAGGCCAAAGATCGGTTTTGCAACGCCATGGGTATTACAGGTGGTCTTAACAGGGGAGAGGAAGATGGAATAGTTCAGGGTAGAAATTCTAAAGCTTCAGGTATAGGAGGCAGAAAACGTGGCTGCCAACTGGTGAGCTAAAAGAAGGAGAGACTGGCGCAAGAGGCTGGTGTGAGAGGAATGGAGAATTCTTGGGATTGTCATTCTGGAAGATGTCACATAAATAGAGAAGCCACAGAGGGATTCGAATACATGGATAGGAATTTCATAACTGAGGCATGATTGGACGTGATGCTTTTCACAACTGCACATAAGGGACGTGCACTTGGCGAGCTGCACTTCACTCGAGACTTTGAGATCTGTTTGCTTACCTTGCTTCGGGCAGCACTCACGGTCATCAGTGCCTGGATTGGTAGGCAGCACCACACCACTTTTAGGGGGCTTGCTGATCTCTACTTACCAGATCTGCCGTAAAGCAGGGTGGCTTTTCAACGGCTGCAGTGCTAGGTCTTGTTTGAGGAAGGGGGTGAAGTGGCCTCAGGCAAGGGAAGAGGCTTCAGGGCCAGGACATTACTGGGAAAGAGGGTGTCTTAGGGTGTGTGTGGACACATTTTGATCAGTGCAAGTGGTCTCAAGAGGGTGAAGGTTGAGGAGGCAGTCTCCAGAGGAGATGAGGCCAGATGGAGATGTAAGGATGTGTGAGAGAGTGAGTGAGTGGTGATGTCCCTTGAGCTGGCAGTGAGTGAGATGCCAGTGAATGTGTGATGGGCTTGTGAGTATGTGAGTTTAGAGTGATGGGATGGTTACCTGGCAGCATGGATGAGATCATTCACCCTCTTTCTGCGCTGGATGGCCAACTCTTCTGTGCATCATTGGCACTGACCACCCCTGCCACCGTCTTCCAAGCTGGGGTACTGATACTGATGGGCCTCCTGCGGCCAGAGCGACATTGGAGTGGGCTCCAACAGTGTCCAGAAGGCATCCCAAGGATGTGTTGCTGAATCAAGGAGTTGCAGTCTTCTTGCCTTTCGGGGCCATGTCTTCTGTGCAGCAATCATGGGCTGGAAGCTCTGAGAGGTGTGCGTGCGGCTATGCTTTAAAAATGGCGCTCGGCATGAGGAAGCTGCGAGGTGACGGCCAGCGAAATGGCCTGTTTCCTGGGAATGCATGATTAATGAGGCAGGATTGGGACGGTATGGTGTGAGAACCTACAATTGCAGCCAATGGCTTAAATGTCCTTTCTCCTGCCCGCTATAGCATTTAGTGCAAATCTGGGATGATTCCACCCTGATTGTCAGTGGGCAGGTTATTGCTAAGCGATTGCCGCTTGATAGCACCGTTGATGACCCCTTCCATCGCTTTACTGATGATCGAGAGTAGACTGATGGGGTGATAATGATGGGGCACCATGCCTCCCCCAAACATGGATTTTATAGAGGGTCTTAACGGAGGAGAGGAAATTGGAGTAGTTCAGAGTAGAAATTCCAAAGCATTCAAGTCTGGCCCCTGACGACATGGCTGCCAACGGGTGGGCTAAAGGAAGGAGACAGTGCAGGAGGCTGATGTCAGAGGAATGGAGAGTTCTTGGGATTGTCGTGCCGGAAGAGGTCACAGAAATAGAGAAGGTGAAACCACAGTGGGAATAGAGCACATAGAATTTTAAATCTGAGGCGTGTGAGACCAGAAGCCAATGTAGGTTAGCAAGGGCAGGGATGACAGATGAACAGTGCTAGGGTGGAGGGAATAGAATTTTGGATGATCTGAAGACTAATTAAGATGGTGGATGGGAGGCTGGCTTTGAGAGAAGGTTGAGCTCATATTCAGACAGTGTAATTGAATGCAAAAACAGAATTACCTGGAAAAACTCAGCAGGTCTGGCAGCATCGGCGGAGAAGAAAAGAGTTGACGTTTCGAGTCCTCATGACCCTTCGACAGAAGTGTAATTGAATGCCTAGTCTTATAAAAATGACCTTTGTGCACTTTTGAGTTCGAATCATATCCTGATCATTTCCCTTTTTAAAGCCATTTAAAGTTTTATTAAGGCAATTTTTGTATCCTTGACGCTTTTAATCTGGAAGGAACGCACATCACTTATCTGGCTGACAAATGTAAAGTCAAACTGAGTTTGACGTGGGGAGAGTTGGAAAGAGGAAGTGGCAGCATTCCAATTGGGACCAGTTAATGGGCACCTAATTTTTCTGAGAGAAAGAGTTCAGTATGTTTGGTAGACCTCTTTTATGAAGTCATTTTTATAACCTTTTTTCAATTTAATGTTGACATAAATTTTACTTGTGGGTTCAAATGGAAGACATAAAGATCTCAGTGAGAGGTTAGCTCAGAGGAGAGCTGGTAATGTAACAGGAAAAAGAACCTGAAGCACACTGACAACAGAAGGCAAGGGGGAAAAAAATTACTTGACATTATGAATTGCTGCAACTACTGTCTAATAGCTAATCTTTCAGTCACACCTTGTCTTGTTCGCTCAGTGAGAAAATTGAGTGGAAGGTCTGAGGGAAAAAAAATTGCATTGATATACCATCTTTCATAACCTCAGGACATCCATCTTACAGACAAGTGAAATATTTTTTGAAATGTAGGTACAGTTGCAATCTAGAAAACATGGCAGCCAATTTGCACACATTCCCTCAAATATGATAACAGTCAGATAATCTGTTTTAATGATGCTAATAGGATACTAGCAACAATTCCTTTGCTGTTTGACAAAACAGTGAAATGGGATCTTTTAAGTCTGCCAGAAGGGGCCTTCGTTCAACATCTCTCCAAAAGATGGCACCCCTGACAACATAGCTCTCCCTCAGTACTGCAGTGAAATTTTAGCTTTGTTTCTGTGCTCAAGTTGCTTGCCTTTATATACCTGTCCTTTCCTACTTACACCCTTAGTAGTCCTTCACAGCTAACTAATTCTTTTGAACTACATAGTTTGTTGTTCTGTAGCTAAACATGCCAGCCAATTTGGAGTGACAGCCCAGATTTTGTCCTCAAACCTGAGTGGGATTATGAACCCACAACCTTCTGACTCAGAGACAAGTGTGCTACCACCTGAACCACAGATGACATTGGTACCCATGTTAAAAAGAGCAAGAGAGAAGATGAGACAGCTCTGGAAGTTGATTAGGTAATGGCAAGGCCCTGGGTTGTAAAGACTTATAAATTGTAGGAGGATCAAAAGACTGAGGGAAGTAAGGAGTGCCATAGATTTGAGGCTGTCAGATATAGCCAAGTAGCATAGGGGATGAATAATGATTTCAAAAGAACCAGGATGCAGTGAGGAGGAAGATAATATAAAATGTGGCAATGATACAGAGGAATTGATATATGTAAGGGAGATAACCAGTGTTGACAATGGAGGAGCCGGTGTTCACTTGTTTGACAGTGAGAGACAAAGCAGCTAGAGCATGTCTGCTGTAGAAATGTTGTAAAGCTATAACATGAGAATGTAGAATTAAGAACAGAAAATGTTGCAAATACACAGAAATCGAAATATCTATTGTAAAAACTAAAGCATTTTTAATTGTGTACTCAGCGTTCGTCTATGGAGGCAGGATTCTGAATGTGACACATGTTGTGAAACTTATATTACTATTAGTTGGACTGATAAATAAAGCTAATCTTTCTCAAGCTTAAGACCTACGAGAATTTTCAGAGAGTGAACACTACCAGTTACTTTGAGATCTTATATATATATATATATATATGTATATATATATATATAAAACATACGTATATATTTTATATATATGTATATAATATATCTTATATACAGAACCACTAGTAGGATTTGAGTCCTCGAACTAATGATGTTTTTGGGTTAAATTTTACCAACCCGCTGGAGGCAGACTGGATGGCATCATAAAATATGGTGGAAGGAGTCAGGAGAGGAGCCCGATGTTTACATAAGAACATAAGAAATAGGAGCAGGAGTAGACCACACAGCCCATTGAGCTAGCTCCACCGTTCAATATGATCATGGTTGATCTTGGGCTTCAACTCCATTTTCTCACCCACTCTCCATATTCTATAATTCCCTGAGAGACCAAAAATTTGTCTATCCCAACCTTAAATGTATTCAACAATGGAGCATCCACAATGATCTCGGGTAGAGAATTCCAAACATTCACTGCCCTTTGAGTGAAATAATTTCTTTCCACCTCAGTCCTAAATGATGAACCTCTTATCCTGAGACTGTGCCTCCGAGTTTTAGATTCCCCAACCAATGGAAACAATCTCTCCACCTTATCAAGTCCCTTCAAAATTCTGTCAGTTTCAAAGAGATCACCTCTCATTCTTCTAAATGCCCAAGAAGTTAAGTCCAATTTGCTCAGCCTCTCATCATAGGACAATCCTCTCAAATTAGAGACCAATCTAGTGAACCTCCACTGTACCACCTCCAATGCAGGTATATCCTTTCTTAAATGTAGAGACTGAAACTGCACACGGTACTCTAGATGTGGTCTCACCAAACCCCTGCACAACTCTAGCAAGACTTCTTTATTCCTGTACTCCAATCCCCTTGCAATAAAGGCGAACTCTCATTTGCCTTCCTAACTGCTTGCTGCAACTGTAGGCTAACTTTCTGTGGAGAGGATCTCCGCAGATGCTGCCAGACCTGCTGAGTTTTTCCAGGTATTTTTATTTTTATTTTTGTTTTGGATTTCCAGCATCGGCAGTTTTTTGTTTTTATGCTAACTTTCTGTGTTCCTTGTATCAGCACACCCAAGTCTCTGTGAACATCTACACTTACAAGTTTCACACCTCTAAAAAACATATTATGCATTCCCATTCTTCTGACCAAAGCGAATAACTTCACACTTCCCTACATTATACTCCATTTGCCAACCTGTTGCCCACTCATCCAACTGTCTATATCTTTTTGCAGCCTCTCTCCACCCTCCTCACAGCTTACCTTCCCACCTACTTTGGTCTGATCAGTAAACTTTGACACATTACACTCTGACTCCTCATATAAGTCATTAGCATAGATTATGAATAGCTGAGGCTGCTCAGCTATTCACTGCTTACCAACTTGAAAAAGCACCATTTATGACCACTCTCTGCTTTCTATCCATTAACCGATCCTCTATCCAAGCTTAAATATTTTCTCCAACTCCATGAGCCCGTATTTTATCTATTGAACTTTTACGTGGCACCTTATCAAGTGGCTTTTGGAAATCCAGGTATCCTACATCCATCGGGTTCCCATCATTTATCCTTTTAGTTACAGCTTCAAAAAACTCTAATAAATTTTTCAAACAGTATTTCCCTTTTGTAAAACCATGTTGACTTGTTCTAATCATACTATACTTTTCTAAATAAATTGTTAAGACTTCCTTAATAATAGATTCCAGCATTTTCCCACAACTGATGTTAGGCTAATTGGTCTGTAGCTCACTGTTTTCTCTCCCTCCTTTCTTGGAAAACAGTGTAACATTTGCCAACTTGCAATCCAGTGGGATTATTCCTGAATCTAAGGAATTTTGGAAAATCATAGCTCTACTATCCACTATCTCTGCAGCGATTTCTTTTAAAGACCAAGGGTGTAGGCCATCAGGTCCTGGCGATTTGTTAGGTTTTATTTCCTTAAGTTTCTCCAATACTTTATCTCTACTGATATTAATTTTCCTAATTTTCCTCAATCTTTTTAGCCCCAAGGTTTCTGGTATGGAACTTGTGTCTTCTACTGTGAAGACAGACACAAAATATTTGTTCAATGCCTCCACTATTTCCTCATTCCCCGTGATTATTTATTTTATTTCTGCTTTAAGGGACTAATGTTTACTTTGTTACTTTCTACCTTTTTATATATTTATAAATGCTCTTACAATCTGGTTTTATGTTCCTGGCTGGTTTACTCTCCAATTCTATTTTTTCTCCTTTATCAAATTTTTGGTGGCCCTCTGCTATTTTCTAAAACGCTCCCAATCCTCAGACTTGTTATTGCTTTTTGCAACCTCTTCTCTTAATCTAATGCTCTCCTTAACTTCCTAAGCAAGTCAGGGATGAGCCCTTCTTGCTGAGTTTTTGTTCTTCAAAGGAATGTATTTTTGTTGAAGATTTTGAATTATTTCTTTAAATGTTTACCACTGTTCATTTACTTCCATATCTTTTAGTCTATTTATGTATTTAACTTTAGCCAGTTCTCCCCTCATACCTATGTAATTGGCTTTGTTTAAGTTTAAGATTTTTGTTTGCATTTGGAGTGGTATCACTTTCAAACTTAACATGAATGGTATTACAGTCACTATTTCGCAGTGGATCTTATACTGTGATGTTACTAATTAACCCTGTTTCATTACACAATACTAGATCAAAGATAGCTTTATCACTAGTCAGTTCCACTATGTACTGCTCCAAGAAACTGTCACTAAAACGTTCTATAAACTCATCTTCTAGACCATTCTTGCCAATTTGATTGTCCCAGTTCAAATGAAAAGTAAAGTCCAACTCAATTATTACATTTCTGTTGTTAAAAGCTCCAATAATTTCCTGTTTAATGCTATGCCCGAGGATATAACTATTGTTTGAGGAGGCCTATAAACTATTTGAAAGTGACACACTCCAAATGCAATAAAAAAAAACAATATTTTCTGCTTTTGCTATTCCTAATTTCCACCAATACTGATTCTACTTCATGATATTCAGAGGCCAGATCCTTTCTCACTAATGCCCTGATGTCATCCTTTACTATCAGGGTGACCCACCTCCTTTGCCATTCTGTCTGTTTTTCCAAAATATGTATTAACCTGAAATACTTATTTCCCAACCTTGATCACCTTGTAACCATGTTTCTGTAACGGCTCGAGTTTCTTGCTGCCACGGGATATTCCTGGGGGGTGGGAACTTGAGCGATGCAGTTGCCTGCCAACTAACAACAGGAAACCAATTAGGTGGCCAATCAAAGGCATTTCCCAGGTTCACCAGGAAATCATGGCAGCCTCCCAGCAGGTTCCTCGAATAGGGACATCTCCTTTACTGCCACTCAATTGCATGTGTAATGGCCCCTAGTGGCCATGGATGTCTGGTGGCTATAGTGCCACCCCAGAGGGTGAAACCCTCTCTTGGGCTGCATGACACCAGCATATTAAAATGGGAAAACTTACCTGGCCTTTGAAGGGTCTTAAAATGGAAACTTCTTCTTTCTGCAAGTTCAGCAGCGGTCCGCTCTACTGGTGGAGTTGCCGAGACTATCAAGCTGCCGACTCTCTGATTGGGCCAGCAGATCTGAGATACAGGCAGCCATCCTTAATTGGATGGCAGTCCTGGTGACAGCTTTTTAATTGGTTGCAGCTGCTAAAATGTCACCCAGGTTCCCGCTGCCCGTCTGGACGGCAGGATAACCCGGTGTAATAAACTTGGTGCACCGGACAGTTTTCTTGTTAGGAACAGTTAACTTTATTTGCAGAGCTCATGAAGAAATTGACATTAAGGCAGCATTTGACCAAGTGTGGCAGAAAGGTGAGCTAGCAAAACTGGAGTAAATGGGAATTGGGGAAAAACTCTCTGCTGGCTGGAGTCACACTTAGCACAAAGGAAGATGGTTGTGGTTGTTGGAGGTCAGTCATCTCAGCTCTAGGGACATCACTGCAGGAGTTCCTCAGGGTAATGTCATAGGCCCAACCATCTTCAGCTGATTCATCAATGACCTTCCTTCCCCCATAAAATCAGAAGTGGGGATGTTCGCTGATGTTTGCACAATGTTCAGCACCATTTGCGACTCCTCAGATACTGAAGCAGTCCATGTCCAAATGCAGCAAGACCTGGACAATATCCAGGCTTGGGCTGCCAAGTGGCAAAGTAACAGTCGCACCACACAAGTGTCAGGCAATGACCATCTCCAACTAGAGAGAATCCAACCTTGATGTTCAATGGCATTACCATCACTGCATCCCCCACGATCAACATCCTGGGGGCTACCATTAACCAGAAATTGAACTGGACTAGCCATATAAATGCTGTGGATACAACAGCAGGTCAGAGGTTAGGAATTCTGCAACAAGTAACTCACCTCCTGGCTCCCCAAAGCCTGTCTACCATCTACAAGGCACAAGTCAGGAGTATGATGGGATACTCCCCACTTGCCAGGATGAGTGCAGCTCCCCCAACACCCAAGAAGCTTGACACCATCCAGGACAAAGCAGCCTGCTTGATAGGCACCACATCCACAAACATTCACTCCCTCCACCCCGATGCACAGTAGCAGCAGTGTGTACCATCTACAAGATGCACTGCAGGAGTTCACCAAAGCTCCTTCGACAGCACCTTCCAAACCCATGACCACTACCATCCAGAAGAACAGAGTAGCAGATAGATGGGAACACCACCACCTGAAAGTTCCCCCATGCCACTCACAATCCTGACTTGGAAATATATCATTGTTCCTTCACTGTCACTGGGTCAAAATCCTGGAACTCCCTTCCTAACAGCACTGTGGGTGTACCTACACTACATGGACTGCAACAGTTCAAGAAGGCAGCTCACCACCACCTTCTAAAGGGCAACTAGGGATGGGTAATAAATGCTGGCCCAGCCAGTGAAGCCCACATCCCGTAAATGAATCTAAAAAAACCTATATGCTTGAGCCAGGTCCATGGCTAGAAAACTGTGCCCCTAAGATTACCAGCTCTTAGGGCTGATTCATCAGTACAGTAACGTGATCCTTAAGACAGTATGAAATGTTTTATTTACAATCACTACATCCACCCCCCCACCCTTTAATTTTTTTACATCTCTTATTTACAAGAATATCTTAATCCATAACATATACAAATATACAAATTCATGTGACTATAGATTAAGTCTCTGAGGTGGTTTTCTAATTTGGTTAGAATGATTTAGCTCTATGCCTTGAGGTTCTCCCAATGGCTTGACTTGATCAGGAACTGCAGCATCAGGGATATCCTTAGACAATGGCCATTCAGAATTATTTACCTCAACAGTGACATCAGATTTGTCTATTCTATGTCGACCTGGCACCTCAGAGATTAAAGGTTTAACTTCAATTTCAGGTGGAGTAACTGGTTGTTGGTGTATCTCTCTACTCCTTAGATAATCCACATGTTTTCAAACCATCCATTTTTCCACTTCCATTTGGTATGAGAAAGGTCCAGTTTCAGAGACAATTATAGCAGGAACCCAACTAGGTCCATCTCCAAAATTTTGCATGAAAACTGTCTCTTCAACTGTAAATTTTCGAGCTTTACTGTGAATATCATGATTCACTTTATGACTGTTCTGGTTCTTCTCTACCTTTCCCTCCAAGTTTGGAAACACCAGACTTAATGTTGTACGAAGGTGGCCTTTCATCAGTAATTCCGATAGTGTTGAACCCATAGTTGCATGAGGAGTAATCGATAGTTGAGAAGAAATCGTGAAACTCATGTTTCCAATGTTCCTTCGGATGACTTCTTATTTATTCCTGTTTTAAAGATTTGTACTGCTCTTTCTGCTAACCCATTGGATGAAGGATGATATGGTACTGTTTTAATATGTTTAGTCCCATTTAAGCCCATGAATCTCTGGAATTCTGTACTAGTGAAAGCATCACTGTTATCCGAAACAACATCTTCTGTTAGGTCACGTGCACTAAAACACTGGCGCAGCTTTTCAATAGTTGCACACGATGTTTGTGACCTAACTTCATACACATCCATCCACTTAGAATGTGTGTCGATGATCAATAAAAACATGTTACCTAAAAATGGATCTACTTAGTCTATATGTAGAGGTCACACTATCAGATACTGTCTCCGAGTTGTCTGTGTCAATGTCTGCCATCTTCATATCACAGGAGCCTGGGAATTTAAATTCAGTTAATTAAGTAAAATTGGAATAAAATTCTAACATCAGAAAATGTGACTATAAAACTATCAGCTTGTTATTAAAATTCATCTGGTTCAAAATGTTCTTTGAGGAGGGGAATTTACCAGATTTACGCAGCTTGCTGTCCAGCTCATATGAGACACTCGACTTTCAGCAGTATGGTTCACTCTTAACTTTCCTCTGAATGGCCCAGCAAACTCAGCTGCATTGAAAACTCACACTTACATTCTCAAGTGTGGTGAAGAATGAGGGATGCCTATACCCATGAATGGAAAAAAATACACAGACACACACACCACACACACAGACACACACACCACACACGGACACACACCCACACACGCACGGATACACACACGGACACATACAGACACACACACACACCTAAAAGGAGGCTAACATTGGCTTCATGTTCCAAAGCTACAAGCACATTGGAACCATGCAGAAGAAGTGTTCTTTGGAATGATACCAGCAATGGGAAGTTAGTGATATAAAGAAAGGCTCACTAAGGAAAGAAAGACTCTCATTGAGATCATGAATGCAGAATGATCCAAAACACTTTTTAGCCAATAAAGTGATTTTGAGGTGTAGGCACTGTTGTAATGGAGAAAATGCATCAACAGACTTGTGCACGGTAAGGTCCCACAAACAGTAATATGGCCATGATTTTAATGATTTCAGTTGAAGGATAAATATTGGCTTGGACACCGGGGAGAAGTCCCCTGCTCTCCTTTGAATATTGCCATGGGATCTTTCGCATCCACCTGACAGGTTAGACAGGGCCTTGGTTTTCCATCTCATCCAAAAGATGGCACTTCTGACAGTGTAGTACCCCCTTAGCACTGCACTGGAGTGTCAGCCCAGGCTTTTGTCCTTGAGTCTTGGAGTGGAACTTGAACACACAAATATCTAACTCGGGGGCAAGAATGACAGCTCTGAGCCATGGCTAAGAGCACAGGAAAATAAAATGAATTATTTTTTGTTCTTTCTGTGATGGAAAAGGTTGATGGATATTTTCAAAGTTATGAAAGGTAATTGTTGATATTTACCAGAACTGTCAGGTTATACCTATCAGGAAAGGGTGAACAGGCTAGGACTATTTTTTCTTGAAAAGAAAAGGCTGAGGGGTGATCTAATAGATGCCTTTAAAATTATGAAAGAAGTTGATAGACACAGAGAGAATGGGCTGAATTTTCCAGTGGACCTCAGGACCCCAACATCTGGCCCATACCACCCACCCCTGTTGTCAGTGCATCCCCCTGGTGTAGCCATTCATCTGCTCAGCCCTGTTATTGGGGCATGGAGCCCCCGTCTCCGAGGACCACCTGGCCTGCCTTCAGGAGACTGCATCAATAGTCACCAAAAAATAAATAGAAAATGTAGAAGAGACCTTTTTACCCAGAGACCGGTGAGAATTTGGAACTGGTTACCAAGGGAGTAATTGAGGTGAACAGCATAGACATATTTAAGAGATATCTAGATGAGCAAATGAGGGAGAAGGGAATAGATGGCTAAGGTGATGCAGTTAGACGAGAAAGGCTTGATTGGAGTATAAGTGCTGGCAAAGGCTAATTTGTTCAAATGGTGTGTTTCTGTGCAATGAGTTTTATGTAATTCCATGTAATTGTTTTCACTGTTTAATGAACAAGGGGACAGAGGCTTAGGCTTAGAGAAAGTCATTATTGAGAACGAGAATATAACATCATTAAAAAGTGAATTAGATACTCTTTGAAAAGGAGTAATATAAAAGGATTCAGAGAAAGACCAGGGAAGCCGAATTAGAGGCAATTGTTTCTAGGTGGTTTTTAAAATTCATTTATTCACGGATGTGGGCTTTGCTAGCTAGGCGAATTGCCCATCCCTAATTACCCTTGAGAAGGCAGTGGTGAGCTGTCTTCTTGAACTGCTGCAGTCCATGTCGTGTAGGTACACCCACAGTGCTGTTAGGAAGGGAGTTCCAGGATTTTGATCCAGTGACAGTGAAGGAACGTCAATATATTTCCAATTCAGGATGGTGATTGGCTTGGAGGGGAATTTCCAGGTGGTGATGTTCCCATCTATCTGCTGCCCTTGTCCTTCTGGATCATAACAGTTGAGTGTTTGAGAGGTGCAGTCTAAGGAGCCTTGGTGAATTCCTGAAGTGCATCTTGTAGATGCTACACACTGCTGCTACTGTGCGTTGGTGGTAGAAGGAGTGAATGTTTATGGATGTGGTTCCAATCAAGCGGGCTGCTTTGTCCAGGAAGTTGTCAAGATTCTTGAGTGTTGTGAGAGCTGCACTCATCCAGGTAAGTATGGGGTATTCCATCACACTCCTGACTTGTGCGTTGTAGGTGGTGGACAGGCTTTGAGGAGTCAGGAGGTAGTTTACTTGTTGCACGGTTCTTAGCCTCTGACCTGCTCTTGTAGCCACAGTATTTATATGGCTAGTCCAGTTCAGTTTCTGGTCATTGGTAACCCCAGGCTGTTGATAGTGGGGATTCAATGATGGTAATGCTATTGAACATCAAGGGCTCTTTCTTGTTGGAGATGGTCACTGCCTCTCACTTGTGTGGTGCGAAAGTTATTTGCTACTTGTCAGCCCAAGCCTGGATATTGTGCAGGTCTTGCTGCATTTGGACACGGACTGCTTCAGTATCTGAGGAATCGCGAATGTTGCTGAATGTTGTGCAAACATCAGTGAACCTCCCCCCTTCTGACCTTATGATGGATGGAAGGTAATTCATGAAGCGGCTGAAGATGGCTAGGCCGAGGGCACTACCCTGAGGAACTCCTGCAGTGATGTCCTGGGACTGAGATGACTGAACTCCAACAACCACAACCGTCTTCCTTTGTGCTGGGTATGAGCCCAACCAGCGGAGAGATTTCCCCGCTTCCCCATTGACTCCAGTTTTGCTAGGGTTAGCTGTGGCTCAGTTTGTAACACTTGCCTCTGAGTCAGAGGCAATGGGTTCAGGGCCATCTCAAAAGACATTAGCATGAAATCTAGGCTGACACTCCAGCGCAGTACTGAGAGAGTGCTGCACTGCTAGGGGTACTGAATTCTGAATAAGCCCTAAAAGTGAGGCCATACCTGTCCTCTCAGGTGGAAGTGGAAGATTTCTTGGCGCTATTTTGAAGAATAGTAGGGGATTTATCCCTAGTGTCCTGGCCAATATTTATCCCTCAATGAACATCATAAAAATATGGTCATTATCACATGACTGTTTGTGGGAGCTTGCTGTGTGCAAATTGGCTGCTGCGTTTTCTACATTGTAACAGTGACTACACTTCAAAAAGTAATTCGTCGGCTGCAAAGTGCTTTTGGACATCCTGAAGTTGTGAAAAGCAGTATGTAAATAACAGTGTTTTACATCCTGTTCAAGAAGTACCTTGGGCACAAAGGCATTGAGTTGAAATGCCTCCTGTGTTTTAATTTCTATAAATATATGTCTTTTTGTTGGCTTACAAGACATCCTGTGCTTATGAAGCAGGCATTTTCTGTGATACAAAAGTAGAGATGTTATGCTTCAGGTGTACAGGGCATTGGTGAGACCACATCTGCAGTACTGGGTACAGAATTGGTCTCCTTATGTAAGGAAGGATGTAAATGCATTGGAAGCAATTCAGAGTAGGTTTACTAGATTGATACCTACAATTTGCAAGCTGCCTTATGAGGAAAGGTTGGACAGGTTAGGCTTATATCCGCTGGAGCTGAGAAGAATAAGAGGTGACATGATTGAAACATATAAGATCCTGAGGGGCCTTGACAGAGTGGATGTGGAAAGAATATTGCCTCTTGTGGGCGAATCTAGAACTAGGGGTCACTGTTTAAAAATAAAGGATGGCTCATTTAAGACAGAGATGAGGAGACTTTTTTCTCTCAGAGGATCGTGAGTCTTTGGAACTCTCTTCCTCAAAAGCAGGTGGAAGCAGAGCCCGTGAATACTTTAAAGGCAGAGGTAGATAAATTCTTGATAAGCAAGGGGGTGAAAGGTTATCGGGGTAGGCGTGAATGTGGAGTTGAGGTTACAGTTAGATCAGCCACGATCTTATTGAATGTTCGAGCAGGCTCGAGGGGCTGGGAGGCCTACTTCTGCTCCTAATTCGTACATTCGTATGTATGTTTGTATGTTCTTGATCTGGTAGACATATGTGAACACCATAGATATGCAAGTCTTCCTTTGCTCTTTCTTATCATTGATGGTACTATATTCCGCTTAACTGACTGTAGGCTGGATCACTGAAGGATAATTGACATACTGAAGGATAATTCAAATTCAACCTCCCAGCCTGAGCTCGGTTAGTCACAATAGTGCACATAAATTTCACTATTGATATCAGATCACACAATAAATCTATTTATGTTTCTTTACTGCTCTATTTTAATTAATGGGAACAAGGTAGGTATCCTGGCAACCTTATGGGCAATTAATATGACATTCTGAAGCTGCCATTAATTGAGTTCAAACCAACCTCAATTTGCCTTTGAAGAACCCTTAAAGACAAACAGGTTGTTATATCCCAATGAATAGAATAGAATCATACGATCACTGAATGATTACAGCACAGATGGAGGCCATTTGGCATAAACCCAAGCCAAAGCCCAAGTAGTCTCTCTGCAAGAGCAATTTAACTAGTCCCACTCTCCAGGCATTTCCCCGTAGCACTATGAATATTTCTACTTCAGGCACTGAACCAATTCCCTTTTGAAAGCCATGATTGAATCTTCCTCCACCAACTCTCAGGCAGGGCATTCTGGATCCTAACCACTTTCTGAATAAATAAGCTTTTTCCTCATGTTGCTGTTGCTTCTTTTGCCAATCACATTAAATTGGTATCCTCCGGTTCTCGATCTTTCTGCATTGGGAACAGATTCTCAAGTATCTACCGTAGATCACAATGTACAACTCGACCCGGAGTATAAGTCGACCCCATTTTGTCAGTGCCAAAAATCATGATTTTGCACATACTCAGTGTGTAATTTGCCCCCCTTTGCAGCTACGAAATGCTATACTCACCTTAGTCAGCCTTAACTTTTCACTCCTAGAAATGCATTTTTTACTTGCTCTATTCTGTAAGTTGCCACTTGGGAACAAACAGGTGATATGGGTTGTGTTGAGAAGAAGATGTGCGAGAGTTTAAGAAACAGCCACACAAGGAAGACTGTAATATTATTAGGGTAATAACCAGAATACAAAGTATCATTTGGTGGTACGGAACTTGAGTATTGCTGAAAAAATAGACATGCTGTCGAAGCTTTTTGTCTTGCACTCATCAGGAAAGACTCGCAAGAATAATAATTGTAAAGGGAATAACAATTGATAGTGCATGAGCAGAGAGTGCTGATTGGTACAGTGGACTCTGATTGATAGAGGTGTTTCCATGGAGAATGCACCAGGGAACAATTAACTGTCACACTTCTGTTTTAATTCAAACCAGGCAGGTTGACTCTGATTGTTCAAGGCATTGCCCTGAGAAATGGCTGTCCCTCAAACTCTTAGTTGAAAAATGTGCAATGCGTGGACTTGCTCCTTCTGTCTATCAAGGACAAGGCCCTGTGTGTGAATATATGTAGCTTCTAGCATGCATAAGTGAGCCACACTACAAGCCCACACTAAAAACTGGTGATCTTAAATTGGTTGTCAGTGTAATTCTTAGCACAACCAGGGTTGTTTAGCAAGTCAAAAACAAAAGCAGAATTACATGGAAAAACTCAGCAGGTCTGGCAGCATTGGCGGAGAAGAAAAGAGTTGACGTTTCGAGTCCTCATGACCCTTCGACAGAACTTGAGTTCGAGTCCAAGAAAGAGTTGAAATATAAGCTGGTTTAAGGTGTGTGTGTGGGGCGCGGAGAGAGAGAGAGAGGTGGAGTGGGGGTGTGGCTGTAGGGACAAACAAGCAGTGATAGAAGCAGATCATCAAAAGATGTCAACAACAATAGTACAAAAGAACACATAGGTGTTAAAGTTAAAGTTGGTGATATTATCTAAACGAATGTGCTAATTAAGAATGGATGGTAGGGCACTCAAGTTATAGCTCTAGTGGGGGTGGGGAGAGCATAAAAGATGTAAAAAAAAAAAAATTTTTTTTCTTTTATATAATGGAAATAGGTGGGAAAAGGAAAATCTATATAATTTATTGGAAAAAAAAGAAAAGGAAGGGGGAAACAGAAAGGGGGTGGGGATGGGGGAGGGAGCTCACGACCTAAAGTTGTTGAATTCAATATTCAGTCCGGATGGCTGTAAAGTGCCTAGTCGGAAGATGAGCACTTGTTTAGCAAGTGCTGTCCAATCACAGAATCATATTTATTGTTGGAAATTGTGGCCGGGATTTTTCAGCCCTGCCGTTTGGGACCCACTGTGAGTGATGCGGCTGAGCAGCCAAAAGCGCATTGACTTTTAGTGGGGCCAGATGATTTCAGTGGTGAGCAGGGCTGGAAAATCCTGCCCTATATTTTGAATTTTGCAAGTACAGGCTGGTTGGGTACAACCAGTACTTTGCCTTTTGTGAACAGTCCCTTCGATTCTGATATGCCCTCAACCGAGCTGTAGAGTGGAAAGATTCAACAACAGTTCTACTGAAAATGATAGGACATGAGAAGACAAGATGCACAGTGGTACCAGCTTGCATGGCCAATGGGACAAAATTAAACCCTATGGTAATTTTCAAATTTAAACCATGCTGAACATTAAGTTTCTTGCAGGAGTTTCTGTGCATGTCCATGACACTGGTTGGATGGATGAGGATGGAGTGAAGCTGTGGATCGATAATGGATGGATTAGATGTTTCCGGAGGTCTTCACTAAGAATGCAACTTATTAGTGCGGGACATGTTTAGAAATGATAAAACCAATAAGATCCAGAGGCACCTGCGAAGAAATAATGTCCACATTGCAGGTATAGCGGGTGTGGGGGAGGGGAGGGGGGGTGCCTAGTGTCCGTAGTTCAAACTTCAGATGCCTGCCTCAACAAACCATTCAAGGATCACGTTCATGCCAGTTGCAATAGGTGGATGATTGATGGAGAAAAAACCTTCACAAAGAGTGGAAATACGTGTGCTGGCCCGCTCAATGGATAGGTCCTTGGTGATAGGTTATTGGCAGTAGGTGGGATGCAGATTTGGTTGCTATCAGATCAGCCATGATCTTATTAAATGGCGGAGCAGACTTGAGGGGCTGAATGGCCTATTCTTGCTCCTTGTTCATATGTTTTACGTGGTCTCATCATCAAATTATGACGTGCTATTAGTGCAACAACTGTCATTAGAACTTTCAAAAAATGCTGACTGTCCAATTCGATGGATGGAGAGGAAGATAATTTGTTGTGGAGGGATGATTCTGAAAGTGAAAGTGCCAAACCTGATCCAGAGTAGGATCCTAATGATGATGCCATAGCCAAAGTGATTCAGAATGAATTCAATGAACTCTTTGTATCAAATGCTAAAGCCAAAGCATTTGATGGGTTTAAAAAACACCTTGATTGTGCTTAAAGGTATTTTTGTACAATTAATTAATTCACTAAATTGTGCTGCATTAATTTAATATTAACTACTGGGTGTTAGATTTTCTTTTCACATTCCAAAATGGCGCCCATCGACATCCACGCCAGAGGTTCACATTTTATACTTGGCGTATAAGTTCTTACTCTCCGTTTTTGGAAGGATTTTTGGAGGCTTCAAAGGTTGACTCATATGCTGCAACCTACATTACTCTGTCTGGACTGCTCATAATTTTGATCACTTATATCACATATTATCTCAATCTTCTTTTCTATAAGGAGAAAAACCTTGACAATCTTCAGTAAATACAACATTTTTTGGCTCCTCTCTTTATCTACATTTTCTTGAACTTCACGGTTAGAATTTCCCCCTCGTAGGGCGGGCACAGTGGGTGGGCCCGGGGTGGCTGCAAAACCAACCACTGCCCGCGATTGGAGCCCGACCACGATTTCATGCTGGTGGGCCAATTAAGGCCTGCCCAGCGTGAAACACGGACTCCACCCTGGCTAGGAAGGGCCTAGTGGAGACGTGGGCCTGTTGGCCGCCGGGTCCAATGGCGGTTTACAGAAAGGCTGCCAGTGAAGGACGTCTGTCTACCCTTGTAACTACAGAGTCGAGTGTGGCTGCAAACGCCAGGCAGGAGGGCAGCTTGGGTCGGCACTTGGCCCCCTGCTTTTCCGATGAGTGCCTTGCCGTCTCCTGAAAGAGGTGGCTGCTAGGCACGACACCCTTGTCCCCAGAGATGGGAAGAGAAAGCCACTGCACCTCACCAAGAGGACATTGGAGGAGGTGACAGTCCTGGTTAGCCACCATGACATGTTGCGGAGCACATGGGTGCAGTGCTGGAAGCTTGCTGATCTCAGGAAGGATGACTACCGTGTTAGCATGGTCAGTGTGCAGAAGTGTTAAGGTCTGGCCTTCCCCCGTGGATCTCAGGGGTGGAAGTGTCTGAGTGCCAACTGTCAGTGACACTGGAGCTGGCCAAAGGGGTGAGCCCTGGCTGCGTGGACTGAACGCCTAGCAGCTCGAGGGCCATGACTCAGATGTGCCCTGTGAGGTGTTCCTCAGCTGAGGTTGGCTAGGCTGCAATGGCGTTGCAGGTAAAGAGTGGATTAATCAATGCTCCTCTGTTGTTTCAGGAGAAGATGAGCCAAAACCAAGCAGAGAGGGCATGTACAGGAGGAGGCTGTTGCTGCTGCTCACCAGGTTTAAGCAGGAGGTCCTGGAGCATGAGAGCTGGCACGATCCCCGTGCAACCGGGTGTGGAGAGGAGGGGGTGCCAGACGAAGGTTAGAGTGCAGTGCACAGGGGTGAGAGTTTCGGATTGTGCAACCATTCCTCATTGATGGGAGCCTCGAACCTGGAGTCCCCATTGATCATTGAAAGACGATGGAACCGTGATGCAGATCTCCATTGTCTCACCAGGCTGTCTGGCATGCACAGTGACAGTGAGATGACTTTAACTAATGACATGTCCTTCTTCTCCCTTTTAGGTTCACCAGCAGGCGTCCAATCTGCAGACCCCTGACACCGGAGGACAACTAGGCGTCACTTGCACCCACGTCACACCCGCTCTCGGAAGCAAGCACCAGCGCAGATATCAGCACCTCAGGGGCATTAGAGCAGTGGATAGTATCTTGGTGCACATGGTGAGGGCACTGCACAGTCGCTTGAGGTGCAGGTGGAGGCAGAGGGCCTAGGGCGCCACCAGTTGGAGCACTGCTGGGGACCAGGATGATGCTCAGTTGAAGGCTGATGATGAGGCTCTGGTGTCACTCATTAGGCGGCAGATGCTGGATGTCCAGCGAAATATGTGGGATGATCTGGCAGAGATCCATTAGGGTCTGTGTGCCATGGTCTCTGTGTTGGAGGAGTCCATGTGGAGCATGAGCACTGCGTTGACTGTCATGGCCGAGCACACGTCCTCCTCCATTGAGAGAGTAGCAACTGTCATGGAGAGGCAGCTTCAGGGGCAGAATGAGGGATTCCTAGGGTTGCGTTCAGACCTGCAAGCCCTCACACAGGCAATGACCTCAGGTGTTCAGTGTCAGTGTGCAAGATGGATGAGGCACCCAGCACCCCAGCTAGGTGCCCGTCCATCAATGGTGAGCAGGGAGGTGCATTGGCGCATGAGCTGCCGTTGTCTCTGTGGCCTCCTCTCAGGGTGCTCCGGATGATGGCAACAGTTCCTCCACCTCTCTGCCAGTGATTGTGGCACCTAATGAGGCTGCAATGACTGGGGAGATGCCAGGCATGGCACTGGCCACTCCCTCCTTGGCAGGGCCAGCACAGGCTCCACTGGCCAGATTCAACCGCCAAGGTCATCAAGGCCAACAAGACAGCAGAGTCAGCAGGCTGTCTCCAATGCCATTGCCAGCAAGGGGGGAACATCTAGAAATAGCACCTACAAACGTAAATTAAAGGCACCATGAGCACAAGAGGGACAGGCCACGTGTGATTTTATGTTTATATATGTTTATTTTATTTATACTGGCCTGGGAATGAAGACCAGAGAAGTTTATTTAAATAGCTTGGAATCGTCAAAATGAGATAAATTTTGCTTTTGTCATCATGGCCTGAGTTTGCTTCAACTTTTTATTTTATTGGTGTAGGGTACGCCAGTGTGTAATGCTGGAAGTAAGTGGCTCTGAACTTTATTACACTGGCACTGAGTGTTCAAATGAAAGGGTCCTTTCAGACATCCGGGATGGAGGCGGCAATCCTGGCATGTGGTTGAAGCTGATCTTTGGTAGCCTAGTTGAAGGAGAGTTGGATCAAGGCGGCCCTGGTGTCCCTGCCTCCCTGCAGGTTACTGAGGTCTGGCTCCACACCTTCAGTGTTCTCCTCACTGTGCTCATCTTCGGATGCACTACCAGTCTCATCAACTGTGGCCTGTGCAGCTGTGTCAAGATCCTCTTCCTCCAGTGGGTCCCCCCTTGCCAGTGCCAGATTGTGGAGACTGCAGCATGTGACCACGATCAGTGATACCCGCTCTGGGGGGGGGGGGGGTGGGGTGGTGGTGGTGGTGGGGGGGGGGGGGGGGGGGGGGGGGTAGGTATTGTAGTTCTCCCCTGAATGGGCCAGGCATCAGAAGCGCATCTTAAGAAGATCTATGATCCTCTTTACCACCGCCCTTGTGGAGGCATGACTCCTTTTGTAATGCTTCTCTGCGTCTGTTCTTGGGTGGTGGAGAACCATCATGAGCCACCTCTTCAACGGGTAGCGCTTGAAACCCAGGAGCAATTCATACCGTCGAGCTGGAACATTGAAAATCCTCGGCACCTGGGAGTGTCTCAGGATGTAAGCATCATGGGAGCTGCCAGGGTACCTTGCACAAACTTGCAGAATCTGTATCCTGTGATCAAGGGATATGGGGAGAAAGCGGGAGCAGGCTATTGAGTTGGGTGATCAGCCATGATCATAATGAATGGTGGAGCAGGCTCGAAGGGTCGAATGGCCTACTCCTGCTCCTGGTTTCTATGTTTCTATGTTTCTATCACACACTATCTGCACAATCATGGAGTGGAATTTCTTCCTGTTGACAAAAGCTGGCACCTTGATGTCCACATATGTGCAGTCCATGGCACCCTGGACATGGGTGATCCCAGCGATCACTGCGGAGCCTCTGGCTTGCACTGCCTGGCTAGGCTTTTCCATATGGTAAAGAATAAAGGTCAGTACCTGCCTGGACAGATCTTCTATCTCCAGCTTAATGCAACTATGGACGGCTGATCGGGAGACTCCACACTGATCTCCCACTGACCCCTGGAAAGAGCTGGAGGCATAAAAGTTGAGGGCCACTATGACCTTCAAAGCCACTGGCAAGGGGTGTCCACCCACACAGTCAAAGCTGATCACAGGCCCAATCATCTGACAGATGGAGGTCATTTTGAGAGGTGGGGCCTCCTTCAGCATTGCACCTCAGACAGATTGAGGTCGCTGCATCGCCGCTTGTAAACCCTGGCAGCAGGATAGTGGCATCTTCTGCGGCCTCGGACGGCTGCTGACCCTGCGCCCGTTGTGCCTGCACCTCTCCTCCAACAGGTACCTTCACCTGGAAGCTGCATTGGGACACCTGGCCTCCTCCCACTTCTGCCCCTCTCTGCCTCCTCAGAGGAGGTGCTACCAGCGGAGACCACAATCCCCATTACCAGAGTAAAAGAAGGCTAGCCGATAACTGAAAGGGTCCACACGGTCCTTAAGAGGCCTATTAATTAATGGCGGATGCCACTCTGGCACCCGCATGTGCCCGCCAAGCAAAATATTGCGCGTGTGCACAATGACTTTGGGACCCTCGCCCGACGTCAACCCGCACTATTCTACTCCCATTCGGGTTGGGGTGCGTGTCCACCTACAGGACGAAAGTTCTGTCCTATGTTTTGTCAGCTGTCAAAACCTCTCCCAACAGTTTGCTATTAATAAACACGTGAAAGGGAAAACATTTGCAGGGCTATGGACAAAGAGCAGGGGTGGTCGGACTAAGTAGATAGCTCTTTTTGAGAGCCAGCACAGTGGGTCAAATGGCCTCTCTCTGTGCTCTCTGGTTCCATGATTTTGTGTTATCTGGGGACAGCGATGGAGCATGCATTAGGGCTGGAGGGAGGGATGCAGAGGGCGACACACAGAGTCAGGAAATGAATCAGCAAAATGCACAGATGGGGACATAAATGCAAGACCATAAGACACCGTGTTCCCTCAGGCAGTGAGATTTAATATAAGAAAGAAGAAAAAAAAAGTCACCAGGATGCTTTCTTTATAGCGAGATTCTAACTCCACTGGCAGGCAACTACAACACATCAAGTTACTTCAATTCTACTCTCTGCCCCTTGTTGGTGCATATTTAAGATAGCCTGCTGAGGAAAGATGGTTTTGGCCTCTTGAATAACATGACATTACAGGCATCAGGTTATGTAGAAACAGGAACCAAATTAGAGGATTGTTACTTTAGGAAATTAATCCACGGGCCTCATGGGGCTTATTTCAACATCTGTACTGTGCTGCAATCCTTCATTGCAGGGGAGCCAGAGAACAGGTCAGAAGGTACAGTAAATCTCCTCAGATCACCACTAAATCATAGAAATTGGACATCACAGTAGATAAAACCCTGGCTGCGTTCACTCACGCACATTTATTCACTTAAATACACACCATACACAATCACACGCGAACGTACACATACTTACACACACATACACACACACATATACACAATCACACATCTTTTTTTATTTATTCATGGGATGTGGGCTTCGCTGGCTGGGCCAGCATTTATTACCCATCCCTAGTTGCCTTTGAGAAGGTGGTGGTGAGCTGCCTTCTTGAACCGCTGCAGTCCATGTGGTGTAGATACACCAATAATGCAGTTAGGGAGGGAGTTCCAGGATTTTGACTCAGTGACAGTGAAGGAACAGCGCTATGTTTCCAAGTCTGGATGGTGAGTGGCTTGAAGGGGAACTTCCAGATAGTGGTGTTCCCATCTATCTGCTGCCCTTGTCCTTCTAGATGGTGGTGGTTGTGGATTTGAAAGGTGCTGTTGAAAAAGCCTTGGTGAATTCCCTTAGTGCATCCTGTAGATGGTACACACTGCTGCTACTGTGCATTGGTGATGGAGGGAGTGAATGTTTCTGGATGTGGTGCCAATCAAGTGGGCTGCTTTGTCTTGGATGGTGTCAAGCTTCTTGAGTGTTGTGGGAGCTGCACTTATCCAGGCAAGTGGAGAGTATTCCAACACACTCCTGACTTGTGCTTTGTAGATGATGGACATGCTTTGGGGAGTCAGGAGGTGAGTTACTCGTCGCAGGATTCCTAGCCTCTAACCTGCTCTTGTAGCCACAAGGCTAGTCCTGTTCAGTTTCTGGTCAATGGTAACCCCCAGGATGTTGATAGTGAGGGATTCAGTGATGGCTGAAGGGGTGATGGCTGGGTTCCCTATTGTTGGAGATGGTCATTACCTGGCAATTTTGGAATGTTACTTGCCACCTGTCAGCCCAAGCCTGGATGTTGTCCAGGTCTTGCTGCATTTGGACATGGTTTGCTTCAGTGTCTGAGGAGTCGTGAATGGTGCTGAACATTGTGTAATCATTAGCGAACATCCCCACTTCTGATCTTATGATGAAAGGAAGATCATTGATGAAGCAGCTGAAGACGGTTGGGCCGATGGACACATATGCCTACACATATACTTGCACACGGACACACACAGCATGCACAAATACATACACACAGGCCTGGACTTTCATCCTCAATGTAGGTATTGAGAGTTAGAAAAATTCCCAGTTCGGCCGCCCGCCTTGGGAGAGAGCACCTATGAAGGCAAGATCTTAATTGCTAAGTGCCAGGCGCAGGCTGTGGTCGGGCTAGCTGACCCAGGAAGAAGTGCAGAGGCAGCCACAGGGGCTGCCGGGCGTGGAGTCGGGCAGTATAAAAAGCCTTCCTCGGTGCCCTGGTATTTTGTCCCAGTGAAACAAAAGCACAAAGGCCCTCCAGCCCTCACCCCTCACATTCTCTTCACCCTCTAAATGCTCTCCATGCCCATCCATGCCACCTCGTGCCCCATCCACCCCCTATGTCCCTTCATGCCCCTATGCCAAGCTCTGCCCTCTCACACACCTCCTCATGTACCGTCATGCCCCTATCCCAAATTCTGCACTTCCACCCACACCCTCAGCCCTTAATTCCCCCCCCAGGTGGCAGCCTCTAGCCACCCACTATAACCCTTCATGACCCCTGTGCTAAGCTATGGCACTTCCTTTTTTTTATTCATTCACAGGATGTGGGCTTCGCTCGCTGGGCCTGCATTTATTGCCCATCCTTAGTTGCTCTTGAGAAGGTGGTGGCGAGCTGCTTCCTTGAACCGCTGCAGTCCATGTTCCACTTCCAAGCTTATTAACCTTCTGTACACATTCTAGAATTAATGAACACTATAATGTATAGCAGCATGTGTAAATAAATAGCTTTGAAAAAATATAATCAAGTGATAACTTTCTCCTGTACTCAAAAAAATGTCTGGTTTGCAAGCTAATAAGCATCAATCATCCAGGCCCTTTGAAATTTCAAAAACCGCAAACCTTTGAAATTACTTAACTTGTGTCAACAAACATTATGAAATTGACGTAATAAATGTTTCCTTTGGGGAACAGGTGTTTTAGTATTCTCATATCTGTCTGGGCTCTCAGCTAAACATACATAATGAGGATTGGCTGAGAGCCCAGATAGCTATTATAATGTGAAAACATCTGCACCCCAGGGGAAACATTAATTGACAGCTCAGACTCCCCAGTCTTTGTAGTCAATTTCACAATGTTTGTTGACATAAGTTAAATGGTTTAAAGGGTTTGTGGATTTTGAAATTTCAAAGGACCTGAATGATTGACACTTTTATTGGTTTGCAATCCAGAGAATATTTTCAAGCATAAGAGAAAGTTATCAATAGGTTACATGTTTTCATAGCCTTTTATTTATACATCCCACTATACACTAGGGTGTTTAGTGGTTCTAGAAGGTTTGCAGTGAGTCAATGGGCACGGAAGTGCCATAGCTTGGCATAGGGGTCGTGAGGGGCCAAAGGGGGTGGGTGGAAGAACAGAACTTAGCATAGAAGGCATGATGGGACATAGGGGGTGGATCGGGGACATAACTTGGCATAGGCAGCATGAGGAGTACCATCTGAACTTAACTTTTAAAGGGTCCCCTCATGCAGACTAAGGCTCATGAGTCCTGTGAGGGGCTGTGAATCACGATTCTTTAAATGTCTGGCTGACTCCACGATAATTGCCGAGGGGCCATAGATATCTATTTCTGCAATAGAGTCGGACATGTTGGGAGTGCTGGATGTGGGCTTTTGACAGGAACTAGTCCACACCCCTTAAAGGCACTCCTGAAAATTAGACAGCCTGGGAATGGGGTGGGGAATTCTGGAATCAGGACCTGCTCACCATTTTTAAAAGGCTCCCGAGTCATCTCAACTCAGGGAAAATCCAGACTGCCAACACATGTGCAGCTATGTAAACACACAAGCATGTTGCACACACACATGCACACACACAAGTTTCTGCTCACCCATACACGCATTATCTGATTCACTAAGGCAGATCTTGACTTTACGCTATCATGTTAAATAGGCGATCATGTGATCACATTTTACATCTTTTCCACCTTTTATTTCTATTGATTTCAGTGGACTGCCTATTCATGATCACCTGCTTTATATTACAGAACTAAGGAACTAAGGGACAGGAGTAGGCCGGACAGCTCCTCCATCCAATCACGGCTGATCTGTACCTCATCTGTTGCACAAGTCAGAATTCCTGCCACCTTTAGCCACTCACTGATTCCCTCATCCGTTAATTCACTCACTTACTCAATCACCTTCATTCACCGGGCTCGATGTCTGACTGTTCCCATTAGATGGGCCGGTTTAAGGGGAAGGAAAAGCGCTGCTTTAAGGGGAAGGAAAAGCTCTTCACTGCCTGTTTCCCACTTTGCAGGAACAGTAGAAGTGATGCTATTCACTTAACGTAGAATTTCCTTGATTGTACAAGACAGAAACAAGTCATTTGACACAACTGACCTGCACCAATATTGACACTCCGCATGAGCCATCATCCACCCATCTGCATCTAACCAAGTCAGAATAATTATTCTATTCCTTTTCCCTGAAGTGTTTATCTAACCTCCCCTTAAATGCATCAATGCTATTTGTCTCAACTACTCTATGTGAGTTCCACATTCTAGGTATAGATATTTCTCTTGTATTCTCTTTTGGATTTATTATGGCTACCTTATATTCATGGATTCTACCTGTGGATTCCCCTACTTCAGTTATGTGATAGATTGGAGAAGCTGAGGTTGATCTCCTTAGAGAAGAGAAGGCCGAGAGGAGATTTGATAGAGGTGTTCAAAATCATAAGAGGTCTGAACAGAGTGGATAAGGAGAAACTGGTCCCATTGGTGGAAGCATTGAAAACTAAAGGAGGCCAATTTAAAGCAATTGGCAAAAGAACCAAAGGCAACATGAGGAAATGTTGTTAATTCTGGAGGTGGTTATGATCTGGGATGCATTAGCTGAAAGGATGGTTGCAGCATCTTCAATTATGGCTTTCAAAAGAAATTTGATAAGTACATGAATGGAAAAAAATTGCAAGGCCATGAGCAAGGGACACTGTACATGGGCCAATTGGGTTGCTCTTGCAGAGATCCAGCACAGACTTGATGGGCTGAATGGCCTCCTTCTGTGCTGTAACCATTCTATAATTCTATGCTATGATTCTATCAGTGGAAACAACTTCCATACATCTACCCTATCAAACCCTTCCATAGCTTGGGGGAGAAAGCCCCAGTCTTTTCAGACTTTTTTCACTCATATTCATGATTTGTTTATGCAGTTTTGCTAGATTGTACGTCTGTCATGTTCATATTTTCCCATTTATTGAAGAAAAACAGAAAATTATCAGGTGCTCCAATGACCCAAATCACAATATTGGATAAGTACTGCTTCCTCGCTTGTTGTTTTATCAACTAAATATTCCTTGGCAGGAATCCCAAGCAAGCTAAGAATGCAAGTCAAAGTTTCAAAAGTAGGAGACATAAAGGAGAGAAAGGACAAGTGGGGAAGGTTTTGGCAATAACGTCGAATAGAATATCCACTTTTGGATTAACACTTGGTAAGTTAAATGTGATAGCCAGTTACTTCCACTGGCTATCAAGTAACTTGCAATCTTAATACAGTCACTTTTATAAAATAAAAGGGTCAAAGAGTATGGGAAATAGAGATTTAGTAGAGCGAGTGTCCAAAGCAAACATGGGAAAACTAGCTTCCTATCACTCTCTGCCTTCCTGCCTTTCACACTGCATGTGTAGTGCCAGTGCAAAGTGGTGTCCATTTTACACTAGTATTAAACTTGCGCACTGTGAATTGAGTGACAAGATGCCAGGTAACTCTGAAGTGAGGTTGAGGGTAACTCCCTCCTCCAACAAACCTCATGCAGCTTTGCCATTGTGTAAAGCAGTAAGGCTCTTAACTCTTGATTCTAGCTACATTCATACTATACCAGCGTTGGAGCACAGCAAAGACTACAGGGTCACAAATTCAACCTTGCTGGCCTGGTGGGAATGTTGCAGGTGGGTTTGGTGGGGGTAGGGATGTTGAGATGATGAGGTGGGGGGTAATGGGTCACACTGGGAATGATCACATTCTTGTCTCTAACCCCCAGCATCATAACTGATCTTGGGACAGGCAGAGAAGGACAACTATCCCAAGCAGATGGGGGCCTACTTCACATGGAAATGCGGCATGATGACATCATTGGCACAGTGACCCATTTCAAGGCAAAGTCTTGAGAGACCTACATGATGCCAGACCTGACAACACAAGCCAAGAGGCTTAGATGAGTATTTAAAAATCTTGTTTAATGTGAAATCCTTCTGGGCTAGGAGAAGAAGGAGCATCTTCCAGAGGTCTCCCTCCCAGCACCAGCATCCTCATTCACATTCTCCATGTCCCCACCCCTCTCCAGCTTGAATTTTTTAAAAGCTACTAAGTACTGAAGGGTATGAAATAGCCAGTGACTTTCCATGCATGCTGATGATAAATGGCCCCCACCATTTGCCCGATACAGGCAGCTGTCAGGGACTCACAAGAACAGTGTAAATCTTGCCATAGATTATTTTATATCAAGAGCAAGCTAATGATAGATCAATTGACTTTTAATACAGGATAGAATTATAGATCTTCCATATTAGACCAATAATAAATAACACAGACAGGACGTAGCACAAAGACTGGAATGTGTCAGAAAGGCGGTGACACAATGGGTGGTTGAAATGACATTTTAAATGACAAGAGGTTATCATTATTTCATGAACCACAAGATATCCCACGTCTTATAGGAACATGCTCCAGCCTGCGTTACTCTCTTTATCATCAAAATTCCTTTATTCTAATTTTAATTGGGCCACTTTTTTTAAGCTGGTGGAAAGTATCATGTTGGATGGAGACAGATAATCAGCTCCTTTGACAGAAATACCTAATTTGAATTTATGCTGAGGCATCACGTGAATGCATCTGGAAAGTTGTCTTATCACACTGTCACTGGAAACATATCTTATACATATATGTGTGTAAGTATACAGTGTGTAAGCCTCCTAAACACCATCTATAATTGGAACTCTTTGATTAAGTTGCAGTCTTTAACTACGGTCCTAGCCTCTTCCTATTTGTGTGTTGAAGTTGATTTTCTAACATGTCCATTAAATATAGCTGCTGCGGGATACACTTCCTTACCCATTTTTGCCACTTCTCAGCATCTTGATGCTCTGTTGTAACTGCAGTGTTACTAAGATGCTGCAATCCTCAAAGGATGTGCTAAGTGCAGTGGCTGGGGAGGTGGCATTGAGGCAGAACTGAAGGACTCCTTCCTGATTTTACTTTTAGTTTTGGCTCTGCTTCCTTCAAAGCTCCTATTCCATGCTGAGAGTCCCTTGGAGATTGCTGGCAGTGTTGCAATATGTGATCATCAGCTCCGGCATATTGGGGATTGAACCTGTGACCTATCATTCCACAACGTTGAGACAGAGTGTTCAACAATTTGCACACCTGTGCTCTTGCATAACTCCTAAAATTAGAACGATTTTTATTTTTTCCTGAAAGACTATCCAGTCTTATTGTGTTACTGGAGGGTCCAAGTTTTTAGTAACCTGGAAACCCTGCAGTCCTGCTGCACTCAATTGTGAATGGTGGTGCACAGTTAAACAACTAACAGGAGCAGGAGGTCATAATACCACTGAACTCCACATTAAGTTTGAAAGTGCCATATTCCAATCACAAACAATAACCTTAAACTTAAACAAAGCCAATTACATAGGAACGAGGTGGGAGAATTGGGTAAATAGGCTAAAAGGTATGAAGGTAAATGAACAGTAGGAAACATTTAAAGAAACAATTCAAAATCTTCAACAAAAATATATTCCACTGAAAAACAAAAACTCAGCAAGAAAGATCCAGCCCTGGCTCCCTTAACAAGTTAAGGATGGTATTAGATAAAAAGGAGAGGTTTAAAATGTTGCAAAAAAAAAATCAGAAGCAAGACTGAGGATTGGGAATGTTTTAGAAACCAGCAAAGGGTTGCCAAAAAGTTCATAAAAAAGGGAAAGTTAGAATAGGAGAGTAAACCAGCCAGAAATATAAAAACAGGTTGTAAGAGCTCGAATAAGTATATAAAAAGGAAGAGAGTAGCTAAAGTCTATTATAATCAGAGACTGGAGAAATTATCATGGGGAATGAAGAAATGGCATAGACATTGAACAAGTATTTTGTGTTACAGTAGAAGACACAATTTCATATCAGAAATAGACAGTAACCTAGCGGCTAAAAAGAGTGAGGAAATTGGGGGATTTACATCAGCAGAGATAAAGTACTGGAGAAACTTAAGGGACTAAAATCCAATAAATCCCCAGGACCTAATGGCCTACACCCTTGGTTTTTAAAAGAGATCACTGCAGAGATAGTCAATGTAGAGCTATGATTTTCCAAATTTCCTTAGAGTCAGGAATAATCCCTCTGGATTGCAAGTTGGCAAATGTTACATTGTTTTTCAAGAAAGGAGGGAGAGAGAAAACAGTGAGCTACAGGCCAGTTAGTCTAACATTGGTTGTTGAGAAAATGCTGGAATCTATTATTAAGTCTTAACAATGTACTTAGAAAAGTATAATATAATTAGAACAAGTCAACATGGTTTAACTAAAGAGAAATCCTTTGAAAAATTTATTAGAGTGTTTTGAAGATGTAATCTGGCTTGTTTGTGTGAGTGTGCGGCAGCTCGGGTTGACGAAGAACTGGAGCCCTGCAATGTCCCACTCTGGCCGGGTTGGTAGGGACGCGATGGGAATTCAGGTGCAGGGTGGACTAATCAATCCTCCCCTCTCCTTTTCAGGAAAAGACTGCGCACAATGCGTCGGAATGAATGCGGACTGGTGGAGGGCGGGACCAGTTGGCCATCCTAATGGCTTTCAAGCAGCAGGCTATGGATCTTGAGAGGCGCCATGCCCCCAGATCCACCGATGGCGGTGAGGCTGGGGTGTATGTTTGGCGAGCATTCAAGTCACCAAATGTGTCACAGAAGCCATGGCACTGCTGAATGCTCAGTGACTGAAGTTAGCAACAAGGGTTTGCCCTTGATTATGGAAGGATGAGCACATAATGATCTGGGGGAGCGGCATGCAAGTTGACATTGTCTGTACTGTGACTAATCAAATGTTCTTTTTCTTCATTTCGACATCACAAGAACAGCGCCAGGAGGAGGAGACAGAGGGCCTACCTCTCACCCCTGAAGCCCCTGAGCAAATGCACTCACCAGCGTCACACCATCTCTGCCAGGCAGGCACCAGAGCAGCGATTAACACCTCGTTTGGAATTAGTTCTTCGGTTAGTGTCCCGGGGCATGGCAGTGAGGGCAATTAACACTGACTTGAGGTGCGGGCAGAGACAGAGAGTGCCCAGGGTGTCAGCAGTTGGAGGACTGCTGGGGACCAGGTACATGTTTGGTCAGTGGCTGATGATGTGCCTCTGGAGTCGTGTGAAGCAGCAAATGCTGGAAGTGCAGCAGGGTATGCGGGAAGATCTGGAAGAGGCTATGCATGGCATGGTGCCCGTGCTGGAGGAGTCCATGTGGAGCATCACCAATGCAATGAGCCTCATGGCTGAGTGCCATGCTTCCTCCATGGAGAGAGTGGCGACTCTCGTGGAGAGGCTCCTCTAAGGGAACAATCAGGTCCTCCCGGGGTTGCGCTCAGACCTGCAAGCCCCCATAGTGGCATTGGCCACAGCTGGTCAGTGCCAGTGTGGGAGTTGGTTCGGGCACCAAGTATCCCAGCTCAGTGCCCATCCATCTACGGTGAGCAGGGAGGTCCGAAGCGATCTCATGTTGGCGCAGCAGCTGCCTGTCATCTCTGCGGGCTCCTCTCAGGGCACTCTGGGTGAGGGCAGCAGCTCCTCCACCCCTCTGCCAGTGACCGTGGCATCTGATGAGGCTGCGGTGACTGGGGAGATGCCAGCTGTGGAACTGGCTGCTCCCTCCCAGGTGGGGCCATTAAAGGCTCCACAGGCCAGAGGATGCCCTCAAGGTCATCAAGGCCAACAGGACAGCACAGTGAGCAGGCTGTCTCAGATGCCAGTGCCAGCAAGGGGGGGAGCACCTAGACGTAGCACCTGTAAGCGTAAATTTAAGGCACCTTAGGTGCGCCACAGGTTTCTCACTGATGCTTTTATGTTGGCCCGTAGTACTTTGTGGAAGACTTGGTGTGATGTCCAACACCGTTTTTGTTTTGCTTTATGAAGTCACTTTTGTTTACTCAATAAATTTTGACATGTTACCATGCCTCAGGGTGATTCCTTACTTCTGCATGTGTATGAGAAGCCATGATGTTATGAGTGAGTATGAGTGAGTTGTTTGACATTGAACTTTATTGACAAGGGCCTTGGTTAATGTTATTGTCCAGGCAGATTTAGCTCTCAGGTAACGAGTGTGGAACCTGCAGCCCTGGTGTGTGTTGAAGGTCCACCTGTGGTGGGCTAGCTGAAGGTTCTTTGGATTAAAGCCTCCCGGGTGTCCCTTAAGTATGCCTGGGTCAGCGTCACGCCCTCAGCATTCTCCTGTGTGTGCTCATCCTCGGACTCACTGCTGGACTCATCATGTGCATATGGAGCAACTGCATCTATGTCTTCCTCATCCACTGTGTCACCCCTTTCCAGCGCCAGATTGTGGAGAGCGCAGCATGCAACCACCATCAGCGACACATGATCTGGGGGTATTGCATTGCGCACCCTGAACAGTCCAGGCATCATAAGTGCATCTTGAGAAGACCGATGGCTTTCTCCACCACAGCCCTTGTAGAGGCATGGCTCCTATTGTACCGCTGCTTAGCTTCTGTTCTTGGATAGTGGAGAGGCGTCATGAGCCACCGTCTGAGAGGATAGCCCTTGTCACCCAGCAGCCATCCATCCAGCCAGGCTGGAGCACTGAGAGCTTCAGCACCTGGGGGTGTCTGAGGATGTAGGTGTCGTGGGAGCTGCCTGGGTACCTTGCACAGACTTGTAGAAGCTGCATCCTGTGATCACACACTATCTGCACGTTCATGGAGTGGAAGCCCTTCCTGTTGACGAAGGCACCGGGCTCACCTGCTGGCGCCTTGATGGCCATATGTGTACAGTCTATAGCACCCTGGACGTGGGGGAAGACAACAATGGCTGCGAAGCCTCTGAATCACTGTGTCTGACTGGCATTTTCCCAGTGGTAGTAGATGAAAGTCAATGTACGCCTGAACAGAGCGTCTGTCACCTGCTTGACACAAGTGTGGATTGGGAGACACTGCAAAGATCACCCACTGACCCCTGGAAAGAGCCAGAGGCATCAAAGTTGAGGGCAGCTGTGACCATTAGAGCCACTGGCATGGAATGCCCATCCACACAGTTTGCGGAGATCTCAGGGCCTATCATCTGACAGATGGAGATGACTGTCTCCCTTGAGAGACGGAGCCTCCTTCGGCACTGCACCTCAGACGTATTGAAGTAGCAGCTTCGCCGCCTGTATACCCTGGCAGCAGGATAGTGGTGTCTTCTGTGGCCCCTTCCGCCTTGCACTTCATTTTGGCCCTGCACCTCATGTGCCTGCGACTCTCCTCCCAAATGTGGCTCCCCTGGAGGCTTAATGTGCACTCCTGGCCTCCTCCCCCTTCTGGCCCTCCCTTCCTCCTCAGAGGAGTTGCCTCCACTGGAGAGCACAACTCCCACTCCCAGGCTAAGGGAAGGCTCCCTGAAAGCTGCAGGCCCCAGAAATGGTCTCTACTGTAGAGTCCTGACCAAGGCTTTTACACCTGTCCTAGTAGCTGGTATGAGTTTTGAAGTCTTCAGGCATGTTTAAGTTACTTTCATACTTAAATACCTGAAAGATCACATTCGCGACCGCACTCAACCCTCTTATCCTGCCCGTGGATGAGGTTTATACAAATGTCTCCTACCCGCCTGCCTGTTGCGCCCATGCAACATCCTGAAGATCGCATGGGCTGCGAAAAATTGAGATCACTTTTCCCTCAAGGTTTTTAACTGGCCCGTTAATTGATGGTGGGTGCACATCCGAACCCATAGTGCACCTGCCTTCGCAAATATTGCGATAGCGCGTGCGTTGACATTGGGACGGTCTCCCGACGTCACCGTGCGTCATTTTATGTGCGGGCGTGCGCCCCCCGCCCCACCCCCCCCCCCCCCCCCCCACCCCCCCCTCACCGCACACCAGTGGGAAAATTCTGGCCAGAAAGTTAGCATGCAGGTGCAGCAAGCAATTAGAATCAAATGCCATGTTGGCCTTTATTGCAAGGGAATTGGAGTACAAGAATTGTACAGGGTTCTGCTGAGGCCAGATCTGGAGTACTGTGTGCAGGAAGGAAGGAAGGGAGAGCAGAAGTTGCAGGCGCACTGGCAATGGTTTTTCAATGTTCCCTGGATTCGGGGGCAGTGCCGGAGGACTGGAGAATTGGAAACATTACGCCCCTGTTCAATAAAGGTTGTAAAGACCTGCCCTGCAATTATAGACCAGTCAGCTTAACTTCGATGGTGGGGAAACTTATAGAAACAATTATTCAGGATAGAATTAATAGTCACATGGAAAAATGCCGACCCCTCGGAAGAGTCAGCATGGATTTGTTAAAGGAAAATCGCATTCAGCTAATTTGCTGGAGTTTTTTGAAGAGGTATCAGAGATAGTTGATGAGGGCAAGGCCATTGATATGGTGTATATGGACTTCCAAAAGGCGTTCAATACAGTGCCACACAGCAGACTTGTGAGGAAAGTTATAGGTCATGGAATAAAAGGGACAGTAGCAATGTGGATACAAAATCGGCTAAGGGATAGGAAACAGGGACTAATGGTTAATGGGTATTTTTTGGGCTGAAAGAAGGTTTGTAGTGGAGTTCCCCAGGGGTCGGCATTGGGACCCTTTCTCTTCCTGATATATGTAAATGATCTAGATCTTGGTGTGCAGGGGACAATTTCAAATTTTGCGGATGATACAAAACTTGGGAGAATTGTAAACTGTGAGGAGAACAGTGTAAAACTTCAAAAGGACATTGACACATTGGTGATGTGGGCAGATAGGTGGCAGATGAAGTTCAATGCGGAGAAGTGTGAGGTGATGCATTTTGGTACAAAGAACATGGAGAGACAATATAAAATAAAGAATACTATTCTAAGGGGTGTGCAGGAGCAGAGAGACCTGGGTGTATAAATACATAAGTCATTAAAGGTGGCAGAACAGGTAGGGAGAGCTGTTTCTAAAGCATACAGTATTTAGGTTTCATTAATAGGGGCATAGAGTACAAGAGCAGGGAGGTTTTGATGAACTTCTATAAGGCACTGGTTAGACCTCAACTGGAGTATTGTGTACAGTTTTGGGTGCCACACTATAGGAAGGTTGTGAACACATTGGAGAGAGTGCATAAGAGATTTACGAGAATGATTCCCAGGATGAGACACTTCAGTTATAAGGAAAGTTTGGAGAAGTTGGGACTCTTTTCCTTGGAGGGGTGAAGGCTAAGAAGAAACTTGAAAGAAGTTTTCAAAATAATGAGGGGCCTGGACAGGTAGATAGGGAGAAACTGTTCCCACTCTTAAATAGATCGAGAACCAAAGGGTGCAGTTTTAAAGTGTTTTTCAAAAGAAGCAAATGCACGGTGAGAAAAAACTTGTTTACACAGCGAGTAGTTAGGGTTTGGAATGTACTGCCTGGAAGTGTTTGCAGAGGCAGGTTCAATTGAGGCATTGCAGAGGGCATTGGATGATTATCTAAATAGAAGCAATGTGCAGGGTTACGAGGAAAAGGCAGGAGATTGGCACTAAGTTAAAATGCTCAGAGAGCCAGTGCAGACATGATGGGCCAAATGGCCTCTTCTACACTGTAACAATTCTGTGATTCTGTGCAGTTTTGGTCTCCACATTCAAGAAAAGATATACCTGCATTGGAGGCAGTACAGCGAAGGTTCGCTAAATTGACCCCTGTGATGAGGGGGTTGTCCTATAATGAGAGGTTAAGTAAATTGGTCTTATACTCTCTGGAGTTTATGAGAATGAGAGGTTATCTCATTGAAATCCACAAAATCCTGAAGGGACTTGCTTGGGTGGATGCTGAGAGATTGTTTCTGCTGGTCAGGGAGTCTGAAACATGGGGCACAGTCTCAGGATAAAGGGCCGCTTATTTAGGACTGAGGTGAGGAGAAATTATTTCACTCAAAGGATTGTGAATCTTTGGAATTCCCTGCCCCAGAGGGTTGCGGATGCTGCATTGTTGAATACATTTCAGGCTGGGATGGACAGATTTTTGGTTTCTTACAGGATTAAAGGAAATGGGGAGTGGGCGGGAAAATGGAGTTGAAAACCAAGATCAGTCATAATTGTATGGAATGCGGCAGGCCAGATGATCTACTCCTGCTCCCATTTCTTGTGTTTTTGTGTTCTTTTGAGGCTGCACAAATATCCTCATCCTCAACGATGGGGGAGCCCATGCAGCACATCAGTGCAAAAGATAAGGCTGAAGCATTTGCAGCCACCTTCAGTCAGAAGTGCTGAGTGCATGATCGATCTTGGTCTCCTCCAGAGTTTCCAACATCTCAGATGCCAGTCTTAAACCAATTCAGTTCACCCCAGGTGATATCAAGAATGGCTGGAGATATTGGATACTGCAAGGGCTATGGGCCCTGACAACATTCTGGCAATAGTACTGAAGACTTGTGCTCCAAAGCTAGCTGTGCCCCTAGCCACGCTGTTCCAGTACAGCTACAACACTGACATCTACCTGACAATGTGGAAAATTGCCCAGGTATGTCATGTCCACAAAAAGCAGGACAAATCCAAACTGGCCAGTTACCTCCCCATTAGTCTACTTTCAATCATCCGCGAAGTGATGGAAAGGGTTGTTGATAGTGTTATCAAGTGGCATTTACTCAGCAATAACCTGCTCACTGCTGCTTAGTTTGGGTTCCAGCAGGATCACTCAGCTCATGACCTCATTACAGCCTTGGTCCAAATATGTACAAAAGAGCAGAACTCAGGGAGGTGAGGTGAGATTGACTACTCTTGACATCAAGGCAGCATTTGACCAAGTGTGGTGTCAAGAAACCCTAGCAAAGCTGGAGTCAATGGGAATTGGGGGAAAACTGTCCACTGGTTGGAATCACACCTAGCACAAAGAAAGGTGATTGTAGTATTGAGGTCAATCATCTCTGCAGGAGTTCCTCAGGGTAGTGTCCTAGGCCCAACCATCTTCAGCTGTTTCATCAATGACCTTCCAGCCATCATAAGGTAAAAAGTGGGGATATTCACTGATGATTGCATAACGTTCAGCACCATTTGCGACTCCCCAAAAACCGAAGCAGTTTCTGTTCGTATGCAGCAAGACCTGGACAAGCTTCAGGCTTGTGCTGATAAATGGCAAGTAACATTTGTGCCACACAAATGACCATCTCCAGCAAGAGAGAATCTAACCATCTCCCCTTGACATTCAATGGCATTACCATCACTGCATCCCCCACTATCAAGATCCTGGGGTTTATTATTGACCAGAAACTGAACTGGTCCAGCCATATAAACACTGTGGCTATAAAAGCAGGTCAGATGCTAGGAACCCTGTGGCAAGGAACTCACCTCCTAACTCTCCAAAGCCTGTCCACCATCGACAAGGCGCAAGTCAGGAGTGTGATAGAATGCTCCCCATTTGCCTGGATGAGTGCAGGTCCAACAACATTCAAGAGGCCTGACACCATTCAGGGCAAAACAGTCACTTGACTGGCACCCCATCCACCACCTTAAGCATTCAACTCCCTCCACCACTGTGAATAGTGGCAGCAGTATGTACCATCTACAAGATACATTGCAGCGACTCACCAAGGCTCCTATGACAGCACCTTCCAAACCTGCGACCTCTATCATCTAGAAGGACAAGGACAGCAGATGTATGGGAAGATCACCATCTGCAAGTTCCCCTCCAAGCCGCACTCCATCTTGGCTTGGAACTATATTGTCGCTCCTTCACTGTCGCTGGCTGAAAATTCTGGAACTCCCTTCCTAACAGCACTGTTGGTGTATCTACACAACATGGACTACAGCAGTTCAAAATGGTGGCTCACCATCACCTTCTCAAGGGCAATTAGCGATACGCAATAAATGCTGGCCTTGCCAGTGATGCCCACATCCTGTGAATGAATTAAAAAAGGACCACTGGCCAAATTATTACGTGGGCTCCTTTTCCCTCAAAGTCTTAGTCATCCTTTCACCATGCGAAAAATAACCGCTTCTATTACCATGTGCAAAAAAATGTTCCAGTACATATTTGGTGATTGTGAGGGTTTTAATTGTTGCAGTAATGAATCTTTAGCATTCAGCAAGTTAAATCTGACTGCAATATGTTTTACCGCACCAAGGTTATTACTTTATTGACAAATATAGTCCCAGTTATTAGTTCACAGTTTGTATCACTCTGTAGCGTATTTTTGCTTTTGAATTAAATTAAATCCAAGCCATTTTGCATCTGTGAAACATTAAAAATCCCAGTTTATTTAGATGATCTCCAACACAGTTAATTCCTTCAATGTTGAGTTTCTTGAGCGTGACATTTCTGGAGCATTACTGAGGCCTACTTTTGCTTTTGCAACTGGCCTTCCCCACAAACTCCCACATTAGTGTGGGACAAGTGAGGATGTTTCAAAGGTTTTGAGTTTTGGACTCATTGGGATAGAGATCCTGTTTTGTACGTGATCAGGAAATTATATCTATAACACACTCGAAATTGTGCTGGACTTCATGTCTCTGCTCAAATTTATTTCCATAATTGCAAATGCAAATTCTTTCATGAAACTGTGCAATGAAAAATGAAAAAGTATTCCTTGGTGCACTTAAGAGTGGTATACTGTTACGATCCCGGTGACTGCAATGTAAACCAAAATAAATGAATTTACTCAGTGATCCCCAAATGAAGAAATTACCAACAAGATTTCACTTTCTGTAATTTTTACTTAAACCTGAATCAGATCCAGCCCAAATTAAACATGAATTAACGGCTAGGTGGTACTTCAAATAAAAAGTTAAATTTCACGTTGAATGGTCAATAGAACAAAGATGCATTTTACACAACCATAAGGGCCACATTACTTCCCACAGACATGTGGCATCATAGCAGTTCCAAAGTTCTCTAACTTGGACTTTGGTATGTAGGATCTCCCACTTTCCCACTCAAACTATTTTGCCCTTGAGTCACATTCACCAGTAGCGGTATTCCATTCAAGGTCCCTGTGGATGGTTATCACCCAAATGGCACACGCCTGTACAACATCCTTAGCTAGTTTTATGACAGTCTTGATGGCACAGATTCCCCAGAGACTCCTTTATCTGAGCTCTTTAATAAACCCCATGAAACAGTTTGGTTGGCAAAACTGAAGCAGCAGCAGTAAAATTGCCCAATTCACAATGCCTACTCTAATCCTGACTTCAGCTTTTTGTCCTGTTTCACTATATTACACACACACAGCTCCTTGTAAATGTGCCTTCTCTTTTCTGCTCTCTGCTGAAGCTCTGCTTTATCTGCAGCACTCCTTTTTGTCTGGCTATAAGGCTTTTGGTCTTAACTTTCTTCCTGTTGGTACTGTATCCAGGTCAAGGATCGCCAGGTCACATGGATCAGTATTTTTCATTATCCAAGAAACTTACAATTGATGCGAATTCTTCAGGCTGAATTTTCACTCTTGATTTGGGAGGGTGGAGTGGGGAAAATTCCCAACTCCGCAAACTCAACTTGGGAGAAAGTGCCCCGGATGTTCTAATCTTTTTCTGGACAGGCGGGTATTAATGGGACTCTGTCCCACTATCCCTGGAAAAAGTGTTGAAGCAGCCATAGGGACTGCCGGGTATGGAGGCAGGCTGTGTATAAGGTCAGGGCCTCAGTGCTTTGGGGCTAGTAAGAAGATGAATAATACAAAAAAAAACATCCCTCTATCCCTCACCCCTCACACCCTCTCAACCCCCCACCCCACCCCCAACACACACACATACTTTACAAGCCATTCTCGGTCTCTTCAATTCTGCATATAAGAACCTCGGCCTGTCCTTGAATGTCGCCAAAACAAATGTCATATATCAACCCACACCTGGTCAGCCAAATATTCCAGCTTCTACATATGTTGAAGGAGTGATTCTGAAATGTGTTGAGCACTTCCCATAACTTGGGAGCTACCTCTCTCAAAAAACCACTAATGATGAGGAGATCTGACACCTGATCAGTCATACCAGTTCTACAAACTATGGCAGCGCGTGTTTGACAACAAAGACCTCCACAAGTCAACAAAAGCCCCAGTGCACAGAGCAGTTGTCATCACCACACTCCTATACTGCAGGGAGACCTGGACTGTGCAACAGTGACTGATTTGTGTGCTTGAAAAGTTCCCTCAGCAATGTCTGCACCACATCCTCCAAATTCAATGGGAGGACCGTTGAACAAATGCTAGTGACCTTCTTAATGTCAGCTCCACAAGCATTCAGACAAAACTGCTGCAAAATCAACTTTGATGGACTGGATTCTGTGTCTGGGTCTAAATGCCATCTGGCTAAAAGCCATCTCCCCTGCCAGGCCCTGTTCTCTCCACTCTGAAATGGAACACATTCCAGGTGGGGACAAAGAAAATGCTTCAAGGACACTTTGATGCTCTCCTTAAAGCATAGCGCCATCGACCTTAATGACTGGGAGGAGCTTGCTACCAATTATTCAAAGTGGCAACAACTTGTCCATCAACTGCACGATGCCTTTGAGTCCCAACACTTGCTTGATGAGGCAGAGCGGCGGCAGAGAACAAAGGAAAAGGAAGCAAGTCCTACACGCTGGATTCCATTCCCTCGTGGGACGTCCTGCCCCATGTACCCAAAGATTCGCAAGTCAAGGATCGACGTGTGCAGTCATATGAAGACCCCTGGCAGAAACCCACGGCCTTGAGTAGATGTCATCCTCGAATCGAGGGGAAGCTGCCGCACATTCTTACCTTTTTAAATGAAGTGAAGAAATTATGTTGGAGCAACATGAAAATGGAAAGCAAAGCCCTGCTTTTGTTGTCCACAGCACAGTTTTATTTCCCTGTTTCTGCAGACTTAACGTTGGTAAGAATTCTTCTGAGTTGCTGTAACACAGTCACAAATGTGTTATTTCTGGCAAAATGTATTTTTTTTTGAAGATCCAGTATTTCCAATCTGGCACGGGGAATTGAATTGAGTGGAATTCTCAATGGGGGATAGACCTTGGGGGGGAAACCCAGTCTGCCAGCATTACACGAGTCTGCAAGCATGACCCCGGCCTTCCTGTTGCTTGCCATTTCAGTTTACCATCTTGCTCTCATGCCCACATTTCCATCCTTGGCCTGCTGCAAGTTCTAGTTCCAGTGAAGGCCAATGCAAACTGGAGGAACAGCACAAGGCCAATGCAAACTGGAGGAACAGCACCTCATCTTCTGATTAGGCACTTTACAGCCTTCTGGTCTTAACATGGAGTTCAGCAACATCAGACCATGAACTTTGTCTTCCCTTTTGATGTTGTAAAATTTTTTTTCCCCAACTCCCTCCCTCCATTTGGCCATCTGTCTATGTTTAATTTTCACAGAACGCTGGCCATTTTTCTGCTATTAACAGATTCTGCTATCTTATGTTTATGCCACTATTATCACCTTCTTTAGTCTTTAACACTATCAGTAACACTCCCACTGTCTGGTGTCCATGACATCTTAAATCTCTGCTGAGCTCCCATTTATCCCTGACCTTCTATTATGCTCCACTTCCTCCACCACCCATCCCCTCCACCGCCGCAACAGAATAAAATCCATCACAGTTCTATCTCTCTTCAGGTCTGAAGAAGAGTCATATAAGTCCACAGATGCTGCCAGGCCTGCTGAGTTTTGCCAGCATTTTCTGTTTTCATTCATGCCAGCATTTTAACCCGTTCTACTGTCCACTTTAAATTCTGTTGGGGGTGGGAGCTGGTGAGGGGCAGACAAGTCTTTTGCCTGAAATAAAAACAGGAAGTGCTGGAAAAGCTCAACAGGTCTTGCAGCATCTGTGGAGCAAGAAACAGAATCAAAATTTGCTTCCAGTATCACTCTCCTTCGAAATCCAAGTCTTTTGCCTCCTGCCAAGTAGGTGTCTGGGAAGGTTTTCTGGCTATTCTCGAAATTCTACCCAGAAATGCCTCACTGAAACTCACACCAAATGAAAGCTGATGCGAATCCCTTTGAGGCCTTAAGGAAAGCCCCAGAAAATAGACTCATAGACTCACAAGCATTTACAGCACTGAAGGAGGCCATTCAGCCCATTGTGTCCACACCCGTCAACAAAGATTTGACCATGCTAATCCCATTTTCCAGCGCTTGGCCCCTAGCCCTGGAGGCTATGGCAACACAAGTAAATATCTAAATACTTCTTAAATGTTCTGAGAGTTTCTGACTCAATCATCCTTTTAGGCAGTGAGTTCTAGACTCCCACAACCCTCTGGGTGAAAAAACATCTCCTCAACTCCCCTCTTAGCCTTCTACCTCTTACCTTAAATCTATGCCCCCTGGTTATTGACCCCTCTACTAATGGAAAAAGTGCTTTCCTATCCACTTTATCTATGCCGCTCATAACCTAATACACCTCTATCAGGCCCCCTCTCAAACTTCGCTGCTCCAAGGAAAACAGCCCCAGTCTATCCAATTTTTCCTCAAAGCTCAGACCCTCCAGCCCAGGCAGCATCCTGGTAAATCTCCTCTGCACCCTCTCCAGCGCAATCACATTTTTCCTATAATGTGGTGACCAGATCTGCACTCAGTACTCCAGTTGTGGCCTAACCAACATTTTATACAATTCCAGCATAAGCTCCTAGCTCTTATATTCTGTGCCTCGGCTAATAAAGGCATATATCCCATACACCTTCTTAGCCACTTTATCTACCTGCCCTGCTACCTTCAGGGATCTTTGGATATGCACACCAAGGTCCCTCTGATCTTCAGTACTTTCCAGGGTCTTACCACTCATAGTGTAATCCCTTGCCTTGTTAGCCCTCCCCAAGTTCATTACCTCACACTTTTCCAGGTTGAATTCCATTTGCCACTGCTTTGCCTGCCTGACCAGTCCATTGATATCGTCCTGCAGTTTACGGCTATTCTCCTCGCTGTTTATCACTCTACCAATTTTCGTGTCATCCGCTAACTTCTTGATCATAGCCCCACATTTAAGTCCAAATCATTCACGTACACCACAAAGAGCAAGGGTCCCAGCACCGACCAAGCACTTATCATAGTGCTTTGGGCTGGAAGAGCTCTCGAGAACTTCTCTTTGAGCAGCTATGAGGTGTTACATCTTCCAATGATGTTGGGCTGGGAACTGCTGAAGTGCTCTCACAGCCATGGGTGGTCCACCTTAGCCATTTAAGTGTCCCCAGAATTGGGGTTGGGTTCTGCAACCATCAAGTTGGGTGGTCATGAAGTGGGCTGCACTGCATTTGCACTGAGTGGAACCATCGGGCCTATAGCCCTGGAGGTGTTTATGATTTCAGTCGAAATAGTAAACCGAGGGTAATCTTCGTAAACAAGGCTGCCTTGGTTGTTCAGGCGTCGCCCATAAATCCCTTGAAAAGCTCTCAGTGCAGAAATATTTAGTTCTCTTAATTATTGTAAATTGTTGTGCATCAATAATATTTCATTTAGTATCAAACTGGCTTTTTGGATGAATTTATTGTGATAACGATATCCCAGTGATTGCAATAGTGATGGCCTTAATTAGTGATGTAAATTGGTAGCAGATGAAGAATCCTATAAGTACCATACACAACTATGTTGGAATATTGTCAGACTATAAGTGTCATTTTACTGTGCTGCTATAAATTCCTTTCAAATAGCACAAAAAATGCTGAAATATGTGTTTAAAATAAACCACAGAACCCCATCATAAGACTGCTATTGAGTCTTTCTTTCTTTATTCAAGTCATCCAGTTATAAAGGATAAGGGTTTGTTGGGATTTGGGAATGGGGTGGGTTAAGGCGACAAAGAATACTTGCTTGTATAGAGAGTAAGCACTGACACAGACTGTGCGGGCCTGAATGTCCTGTGTCCATCTTGTAACTTCTAAGTCTGGTTTAAGAAGGTTGATGAGCGGCATTTGAGTGAACTGGTTTGTGGAATACACCAGTGAAGATCTTTGCTTCCTGGAAAAATGGTTTTTATTTTATTTGGTCACCAAGATTGTTTAAATTTGAAAACACTTGAGAAGTATGTTGCAAACATATAAACTAAGGGACCCAATTTGTCTATTACTGGATAAAGCTCAATGCATTCACATGCAATTACTTTGCTATCTTAAGCCACATATTAACCTATTTAAAGTAAATTGCTTAATAGTCCTGCCAAAATAGCAAAGTAGTTTTATCCGGTTCATACTCATACAGTGATATGTTCATGCAGTTTCTAGTCTCTAACATTCGGCCACCTTCCATTTCAAAGCACCATCCTTGTGCAATTATTCAGCTTTCTTTTCAGCCATGACTAAGTGGTAAGAGTGTCGGGGGGGAACGAGGGGAGATGGTGGTTTGGTGATAATGTCACTGCAGGCTAATGTTGGATGGAAAATGTGTTCAAATCCACCATGGCAGCTGGTGGAAATAAATTCAAGAAATAAACCTGGAGTATTGAGCTAGATAATGGTGACCATAACAAGTATCGTTGATTGTTGTAAACACCCATCTGGTTCACTGATGCTTTTTAGGGAAGGAAATCTGATGTCCTTACCTGGTCTGGCCTACCTGTAATTCTAGATACACAGCTTAACTGCCCTCTGGAATGGTCTAGTGAGCCTCTCGGTTCAAATGCAATTGGGGATGGGGAACAAATGTTGGCCTTGCCAGTGATGTCCACATCCCATGAAAGAATAAAAGAAAGGAGCTGTAGGCTTTTCTAGTTGAAGCCAAAATTCATTGAAAGGCCTTCCTCATTCATATTGACATTGTGATTAAAAATGCAAATGAAATTTGTGAGGATAGCCTGATTATGTGTCGTATTCATTATCTCCAAGTGTGGTGAGTTTCCTTCACTGGCAAACAATATAAGTTGTCTAACAAGCCTATTACTTAATTAAAGATCTTAAAACGTCGATGGGTTGATTTGCCTCTGACTATTTAACTTCAAATGGGTTAACAGCCTCATTAAAGTAGCCCATAGAAAATAAATTAAACCCTCGATGCAGTTTGACATGATCTATTGTGCCAGCCATGGCTCAGTGGTAGCACTCTCACTTTGGAGTCAGACTGATTGCAGTTCCAAGTTCTATGCCGGAGGTTAGAGCCCAAAATTTCAGTTGACACCCCAGTGAAGCACTGAGGGAATGCTGCACTGTCAGAGGTGCTGTACTTTGGACTATGTTAAGCCAAAAGTCTCATCTCCCTCCTCAACCCTCACGGAACTATTTGAAGAAAGGCAATTGAGTTCTCCTGATATTCTGGCCAACAGTCATCTCACAACAAGCATCAGTGAAACAGCTTAATTACTTGTTTTTTTTTCTGGGAGCTTGCTGTGCCCAAATTGACTGATGCTTTTCCCTACATAACATTTCAAAAGTACTTCATTGACTATAAATTGCTTTGGGGTGTCCTCTTCCTTCATCCAAGTCATTGATAAATATGGTAGAAATCTGGGCCCTCAGTAGAGATCCCTGGAGACCACCATTTGTCACATCACGCCAATCAGAGAGAGTATACTTTATACCTACTCTCCGTCTCCTACCTCCCAAACAATTTTCATCCCAAGCTTCAAGGTCGCCTCAAATTCTATGGACTTTAATTTTTACTAATGATCTCATGTTTGGCACTTTTTTAAATGCCTTCTGGATGTCCATATAGATACCATCTGTAGACACTCCCTAATACATCCAACATGTTAGTCACCTCCTCAAAAAATCAACCTGAATTAGTCATTCATGACTTACGGTTCGCAAATCCATGCTGACTCTCTCTGATCAACTTAAATTTGTCTGAGTGCCCAAACAGTCTGTCCCTATTCACATATTCTAGTAATTTCCCCCACAATTAATTAGGTTGTAAGGCTAGACAGGTCATCTGGAGTTTCGCTTAGTTGGCCTTGGATTTAGGCAGCAGTTTGACAGAACTTTGACTCAAGAGATTAAGTAAATTGAACAGAGTAAGACTGGCCAAATAACACAAGTCCCTGTGGAAGGGAGGGGGTTGACGATCCAAAATTGTCTTTTCTCGTTCTATAGTTTCTTATGTTCTTATTAATATCCCAGTTGCTTTTGAATAAGGCCACAGAGACTTTGCACCGCTAAAATTGCCAGTTACCAGGAAAGGACCAAATTTGTGACAATTTGCAACTTTTTCCGCAAGGCAATGGGAGTTGCAACTGTTTAGACAAAGAATTGAAATTGTTCCCAAGAGGATCCAAAATGCAAATCCTAAAGTAATTTTTTCATTACATCATTCTCTCCACTCTGTTTATTGTGAAGTTTCCTTAACTGTTTCCTTATAGTCCTGAATTCTCAATTCTCTTATTCAGGTTAAGGTTACACCGTTGTCATGGTAACCATTTCAACCCCCCACCAACCCATTAAAAGTTATGTACACATGAAGTAATCAAAGACACGCTGGGGTGAAATTATTCTGGGCACTAGAACTAATGCTTGCTTGTCATTTCCCGGTTTTATGCTTCATTTGAGGAGTATTGCTCATATCAAAGGTGCATCGATGATTTCGCGTTGTTCTTCCTTGTCCTTCTGTTCAAATCTCTCCAGGCTTTCTCCCTCCCTAATTTTGTAATCTCTTCTAACTCTACAATCCTCTGAGATATCTGTGCTCATCTAACTCTGCCCTTTTGAGCATTCCTCAGTTTAATCACTTCACCAGTGGCAACTGTGATTTCAGCCAACTCACCTCTGAAATTCTCTTCCTAAATATTTCTAATGCTTTACCTCTCTTTCATTTCTTAAGATGTTCCTTCAAACCTACCGCTTTGCGCCTGTGAGGATTTGGTGGTGTGGTGGTAATGTTACTTGACAGGTAATCCAGAGGGTCAGGCTGATGGTCAGGGGTTCAAATCCCACCATGGCAGCTGATGGAATTTAAATTCAATTGATAAATCTGGAATTGAAAGCTGATCTCAGTAATAGTGACCGTGCCACCAGCAAGCCACTCAGTTGTATCAAACCGCTATAAAGTCACAAAATAAGAGTGAAGGAGGGAGGTGATGGCATAGTGGAACTGTTGCTGGACTAGTAATCCAGAGACCAAGGGTAATGCTCTGGGGACATGGGCTCGACTCTTGCCATAGCAGATGATGAAATTTGAATTCAATAAAAATTGTCGATTGTTGTAAAAACCCATCTGGTTCACTAATGTCCTTTAGGGAAGGAAATCTGTTGTCCTTACCTGGTCTGTTCTACATGTGACTCCAGACCCACAGTAAGGTGGTTGACAAGCCACCCAGTTGTAACCAACCGATACAAAAAAGGAATGAAACCGGACAGACCACCCAGGATCGACTTAGGCACTGGAAAGGACAATGGCAATCGCAGCCCCGTTGATCCTGCAGTCCTCCTTACTGATGGCTGGGGCTAGTGCCAAAGTTGGGAGAGCTGTCTCACAGACTAGTCAAGCAACAGCCTTGCATAGTCATCCTCACAGAACCATACGTTACAGAAAATCCCAGATTCTGCAATCATGATCCCTGGGTATGTCCCAGCGGCAGGACACACCCAGCAGAGGTGGTGGCACAATGGTATACCGTCGGGAGGGAGTTGCCCCAGGTGTCCTCAAATTTGAGCCCTGACCCCATGGGCAAGGAAATCTCCTGCTGATTACCACGTACCACCTTCCCTCAGCTGATGAATCAGTGCTCCTCCATGTTGAACACCACTTGGAGGAAGCACTGAGGGTGGCAAGGGCGCAGAATGTTCTCTGGGTGGGGGACTTCAATGTCCATCACCAAGAGTGGCTCGGTAGCATCACTACTGACCGAGATGGCCAAGTCCTAAATGACATCGCTGCTAGACTGGGTCTGCGGCGGGTGGTGAGGGAACCAACAAGAGGGAAAAACATACTTGACCTCATCCTCACCAACCTGCCTGCCGCAGATGTATCTGTCCATGACAGTATGGGTGTGAGTGACCACCGCACAGTCATTGTGGAGGCGAAGTCCCGCCTTCACATTGAGGATACCCTCCATCATCTTGTGTGGCACTACCACCACGCTAAATGGGATAGATTTCGAACAGATCTAGCAGCTCAATACTGGGCCATCAGCAGCAGCAGAATTGTACTTGAACACAATCTGTAACCTTATGGCCTGGCATATCCCCCACTCCACCATTGCCATCAAGCCAAGAGATCAACCCTGGTTCAATGAAGAATGCAGGAGAGCATGCCAGGAGCAGTGCTAGGCATAGCTAAAAATGAGGCGTCAACCTGGTGAGGCTATAACACAGGACTACTTGCGTGCCAAAGGGCATGAGCAGTAAGTGATAGACAGAGCTGAGCGATCCCACAACCAACGGATCAGGTCTAAGCTCTGCAGTCCTGCCACATCCAGTCATGAAAAGTGCTGAACAATTAAGCAACTCACTGGAGGAGGAGACTCCCCAAATATCCCGATCCTCAATGATGGAGGAGCCCAGCACATCAGTACAAAAGAAAAGGCTGAAGTATTTGCTACAATCTTCAGTCGGAAGTACTGATGGATGAACCATCTCAGCATCCTCCAGAGGTCCCCAGCATCAAGGATTGGCTGGGTGTTAACAGTGAGGTTGAGTGTCTTGGGCTGCAGGAAGATATATACGGGATAGTCAAATGGGCAGATAAGTGGCAGATGGAATTTAACCCTGAAAAGTGTGAGGTGATATGCTTTGGAAGGAGTAATTTGACAAGGAAGTATTCAATGAATGGCATAGCACTGGGAAGTTCTGAGGAACAAAGGGACCTTGGAGTGTGTGTCCAGAGATCTCTGAAGGCAGAGGGGCATGTTAGTGGGGTGGTGAAAAAGGCATATGGGACACTTGCCTTTATCAATCAAGGCATAGATTACAAAAGTAGAGAGGTCATGTTGGAGTTGTATAGAACCTTGGTGAGGCCACAGCTGGAGTACTGTGTGCGGTTGTTCTGGTCACCACTTTATAGGAAGGATGTGATTGCACTGGAGGGGGTGCAGAGGAGATTCATCAGGATATTGCCTGGGATGAAACATTTAAGTTATGAATAGAGGTTGGACAGACTTGGGTTGTTTTCATTGGAGCAGAGAAGATTGAGGGGTGACCTGATCGAGGTGTACAAGATTATGAGGAGCATGGACAGGGTGGAGAGGGAGCAGCTGTTCCCCTTAGTTGAAGGGTCAGTCAGAAGGGGACATAAGTTCAAGGTGAGGGGCAGGAGGTTTAGGGGGGATGTGAGGAAAAACCTTTTTACCCAGAGGGTGGTGACGGTCTGGAATGCGTTGCCTGGGAGGGTGGTGGAGGCAGGTTGCCTCACATCCTTTAAAAAGTACCTGGATGAGCGCTTGGCACGTCATAACATTCAAGGCTATGGGCCAAGTGCTGGTAAATGGGATTAGGTAGGTAGGTCAGGTGTTTCTCACGTGTTGGTGCAGTCTCAATGGGCCGAAGGGCTTCTTCTGCAATGTGTGATTCTGTGATTCTGTGATCACAGATGCCAGTCTTCAGCCAATTCGATTCACTCCAGGTGATATCAAGAAATGGCTGAAGACATTGGATACTGAAAAGGCTATGGGCCCTGACAATCTTCCGGCAATAATATGAAGACTTGTGCTCCAGAACTTGCTGCACCCCTTGCCAAGCTGTTCACAGCTACAACACTGGCATCTATCAAGCTGTGTGGAAAATTGCTCAGGTGTGTCCTGTACGCAAAAAGCAGGACAAATCCAACCTGGCCAGTTACCACCCCATCAGTCTACTTTCTATGATCAGTAATCGAAGGGGTCATCAACAGTGCTATCAAGCGGCACTTGCTTAGCAATAACCTGCTCACTGATGTCCAGTTTGGGTTCTGCCAGGGCCGCTCAGTTCCTGCCCTCGTTACAACCTTGGTTTCTCATAACGTTTAAGAAATACTCGGATGTGCACTTGCGATGCCATGGCATACATCGCTATGGGCCTTGTGCTGGAAAATGGGATTAGAATAGTTAGATACTTGTTTGACTGGCACAGACTCGAAGGGCTTTTTTCTGCGCTGTAGACCTCTAAGACTCGATGACAAACATGGACTAAACAGATGAACTCCCAAGGTGAGGTGAGAGTGACTGCACTTGACATCAAAGCAGCATTTGACTGAGCATGGCATCAAGGAGCCCTACCAAAACTAGATTCAATGGGAATTGGGGGAAAACTCTCTGCTGGTTGGAGTCATACCTAGCACAAAGGAAGATGGCTGTGGTTGTTGGAGGTCAGTCATCTCAGCTCCAAGACATCACTGCAGGAGTTCCTCAGGGTAGTATCCTAGGCCCAACCATCTTCAGCGGTTTCATCAATGACCTTTCTTCCATCATAAGATCAGAAGTGGGGACGTTCACTGATCATTGCGCAATGGTCAGCACCATTCGTGACTCCTCAGATACTGGAGTAGTCCATGTCCAACTGCAGCAAGACCTGGACAATTTCCAGGCTTGGATTGACAAGTGGCAAGTAACATTTGCATCACTCAAGTGTCAGGTAATGATCATCTCCAACAAGAGAGAATCCAACTATCACCACTTGGTATTCAATGGCATTTCCATCACTGAATCCCCCACTATCAATATCCTGCTGGTTGCCATTGACCAGAAACTGAACTGGACTAGCCATATAAATACTTTGGCTACAAGAGCAGGTCAGAGGCTAGGAATCATGAGACGAGTAACTCGCCTCCTGACTCCCCAAAGTCTGTCCACCATCTACAAGGCACAAGTCAGGAGTGTGATGGAATACTCCCCACCTGCCTGGATGAGTGCAGCTTCTACAACACTGAGGAAGCTGGACACCGTCCAGGACAAAGCAGCCCGCTTGATTGGCACCACATTGACAAACGTTCACTCGCCCCACCACCAATGCACAGTAGCAGCAGTGTGTACCATCTACAAGATGCGCTGCAGGAATTCACCAAGGCTCCTTAGATAGCACTTTCCAAACCCATGGCCACTACACCTAGAAGGACAAGGGCAGCAGATAGATGGGGCCACTGCCACCTGGAAGTTCCCTTCCAAGTCACTCACCATCCTGACTTAGTAATATATCACTGTTCTTTCACTGTCGCTGGGTCAAAATCCTAGAACTCTCTTCCTAACAGCACTGTGGGTGTACCTACACCTATGAAGTGAAGATGTTCAAGAAGGCAGCTCACCACCACCTTCTCAAGGGAAACTAAGGATGGGCAATAAATGCTGGCCCAGCCAACAAAGCCCACATCCCATGAATGAATAAAACAAACACCACCATTACCATCCCTCGGTGTGTCCTGTCCCACCGGCAGGACAGACCCGGCAGAGTTGGTAGCAGAGTGGTATACAGTCAGAAGGGAGTTGCGTTGGGATTTCTCAACATCGACTCCTAGCCCCATGCAGTCTCATGGCATAAGGTCAAAACATGTGCAAGGAAACCTCCTGCTGATTACCATGTACCGCCTTCCATCAGCTGACGAATCAGTGCTCCTCTACATTGTACACCACTTGGAGGAAGCACTGAGTGTGGCAAGGGTGCAGAATGTACTCTGGGTGGCGGACTTCAATATTCATCACCAAGAGCACCGTTACTGACCGAGCTGGCTGAGTCCTAAAGGACACAGCTGCTAGACTGGGTCTGCGGCAGGTGGTGAGGGAACCAACAAGAGGGAAAAACATACTTGACCTCATCCTCACCAACCTGCCTGTTGCAGATGCATCTGTCCACGACAGTATTGGTAGCTGTGACCATTGCACAGTTGTTGTAGAGATGAAGTCCCGCCTTCACATTGATGATACCCTCCATCGTGTTGTGTGGCACTACCACCGTGCTAAATGGGATAGATTTCAAACAGATCAAGCAACTCAAGACTGGGCATCCATGAGGTGCTGTGGGCCATCAGCAGTAGCAGAATTGTACTCGTACTCAATCTGTAATCTCGGCATATCCCCCACTTTACCATTACCATCAAGCCAGGGGATGAACCCTGGTTCAATGAAGAGTGCAGATGGGCATGTCAGGGTCTGCATTAGGCATGCCTAAAATGAGGTGTCAACCTAGTGAACCTATAACACAGGACTACTTGCATGCCAAACAGCACAAGCAACAAGTGATAGACAGAGCTAAGTGATCCCAAAACCAACAGATCAGATTTAAGCTCTGTAGACCTGTCACATCAAGTTGTGAATGGTGGTGGACAATTAAATAACTCACTGGAGGAGGAGGCTCCACAAATATCCCCATCCTCAATGATGGAGGAGCCCAGCACATCAGTGCAAAAGATAAGGCTGAAGCATTTGCTGCAATCTTCAGCCAGAAGTACGGAGTGGATGATCCATCTCAGTCTCCTCCAGAGGTCCCCAGCATCACAGTCTTCAGCCTATTCAATTCATTCCACATAATATCAAGAAATGGCTGAAGGCACTGAATACTGCAAAGGCTATGGGCCCTGTCAATATTCTGGCAATAGTGCTGTAGACATGTTCTCCAGAACTTGCTGTGCCCCTTGCCAAGCTGTTCCAGTACAGCTACAAAACTGGCATCTACCTGGCTATGTGGAAAATTGCCCAGGTATGTCCTGTACATAAAAAGCAGGACAAATCCAACCTGGCCAACTACCGCCCCATCAGCCTACTCTCGATGATCAGTAAAGTAATAGAAGGGATCATCAACAGTGCTATCAAGTGGCACTTGCGTAGCAATAACCTGCTCACTGATGCCCAGTTTGGTTCCGGCAGGGCCATTCAGCTCCTGACCTCATTATAGCCTTGATTCAAAAATGGAAAAAAGAGCTGAACTCCCAAGGTGAGGTGAGAGTGATTGCCCTTGACATCAAAGCAGCATTTGACAGAATGTGGCATCAGGTGAGCCCTAGCAAAACTGGAGTCAATGGGAATCGGGGGAAAACACACCTAGCACAAAGGAAAATGGTTGTGGTTGTTGGAGGTCAGTCATCTCAGCTCCAGGACATGACTGCACTACCCTGTCCCTCAGGGTAGTGTCCTTGGCCCAATCATCCTCAGCTGCTTCATCAATGACCTTCCTTCCATCAAGAGGTCAGAAGTAGGGATGTTCACTGATGATTGCACAATGTTCAGCACCATTCATGATTCCTCAGACACTGGAGCAGTCCATGTCCAAATCATGGACTGGACAATATCCAGGCTTGGGCTGACAAGTGGCAAGTAACATTCATGCCACACCACTTTCAGGCAATGACCATCTCCAACATGAGAGAATCCAACCATCGCTCCTTTATGTTCAATGACATTACCATCACTGAATCCCCCACTATCAACATCCTGGAGGTTACTATTGACTAGAAACTGAACTGGACTTGCTATATAAATACTGTGGCTACAAGATGGAGGTCAGAGGTTAGGAATCCTGTGACAGGTAACTTACCTCCTGATTCTCCAAAGCCCGACTGCCATCTACAAGGCACAAGTCAAGAGTGTGATGGAATACTCCCCACTTGCCTGGATGAGTGCAGCTCCCACAACACTCAAGAAGCTTGACGCCATCCAGGACAAAGCACCCACTTGATTTGCACCACACCCACAAAGATTCACTCCCTCCACCACCGACGCACAGTAGCAACAGTATGTACCATCTACAGGAAGCACTGCAGGAATTCACCAAGACTCCTTCAACAGCACCTTCCAAACCCATAACCCCTACCATCCAAAAGGGCAAGGGAATGCAGATAGATGGAAACACCACCACCTGGAAGTTCCCCTCCAAGTCACGCACCATCCTGAGTTGGAAATACATCATTATTCCTTCACTGTGGCTGGGTCAAAATCCTGGAAATCCCTTCCTAAAAGCACTGTGGGTGTACCTATACCACATGGACTGCAGCGGTTCAAGAAGACAGCTCACCAACACCTTCTCAAAGGCAACTAGGGATGGGAAATAAATGCCTGTGAAGCCCTAATCCCACAAATTAATAAAAATAAATAAAGCCCATCTAACTCACTAATGTGTTTTAAGGAAGGAAACCTACTATCCTTATCTGGTCTGGCCTGCAGTAATGCAGTTGACTAACTTGCCTCTGAAATGGCTGACCAAGCCTCTCAGTTCAAGGGTTAAGTGTGGGCAACAACAAATGTTGGCCTTGCCTGCAACACCCTCATCCCATGAAAGAATAAACAAAACATTTTCTATGGCTTTTTATAAAGAGATAATACTCCTGTGAAGCACTTTGGAACTTTTTTTATGTTAAAGGAGCAATATAAATATAAGTGGTTGTTGTTGATGTGGAAAGAGCAGACTGATACAGTATTCATTTCAACTGGAGACAGATATAGATGTTGCTGGCGAGCATCACATTCATTAATCTTATGTTCTTTCCTTGTCCTAATCAGTAACTTTGCAACCCTACTTTTTTGTCAAGAAAAGGACACTTCTTTTTCAAATTTAATTGCCAACACTTTTATCTCACGCAAGTAGCAGGGCAAAGTCCACTTTTTAATGTTTATGTTATACCAATAGTGGTCAGTTAATGTCCTCTAAGTCATTGCTAATTAAAGCCAGAAAATCTGTGTTTCTCAGTCCTGGACTGTTTGTTCCTGAAACATGTGCGTACTAACTGATGACAGGAACTAATGATCTTTCCCATGGAGCATCACTGAGCAGTAAACTGCGCACACTTAGGAACTGCTTGTTTTTAACACATTAATCATCGTTTTACATCAATAAGCTACTCTCTGCAGCACCAGCCTTTCCAGTATATCACTGTATTCACAGGTCAGTCTAAGGAACAGGATTGTCAACCTTCAGGAAAGCACTTTGATGTTCATGTTTTGAACATTCATCCTTTTATTCACTTGTTAATGCTGGGGGATATAATGCCTCCACTTCCTTTCTCTCACCATTGGCCGCAATGCTTTCTGTCATCTGGAATCCCCTCCCTAAACTTCTCCACCTCTTCACTTCTCGCTCCTCCTTTAGGAACCTGGTTAAAATCTACCTCTTGGTTACCTGTCCTAACATCTCCTTCTTTGGCTTTGTGTCAATTTTTGGTCTGACTAGACTCCTGTGAAACACCTTGGAATGTTTTAGTAAGTTAAAGATGCTATATAAATGCATTTTTTATTGCTGTACATTCACATTTGTAGTGAACTTGTAAAAAGAGTTCAAATGATGTGTGAGTGAGTTCACTGTAAACAACACGCGTTGTGATTACAATGAACATAGTACTTCCCTCCCCCACTACTGTTAAAAAAAGACCTTGGGCAGAATTTTACCATCGGCGAGCGGGGCTCGCTCAAGGACATGTAAAATGACGCGGGATGATGTCAGGCAGAACCCCCAACGTCACCCCGCCCCATTGAAATTTTCAGGTAGGTGGGGACACAGCAAAATTAGCTGCGGGCCCGCCGACCTGTCAATGGCCAATTGAGGCCATTGACAGGATCAATCAAGGAATTGAAGGACCTGCCCGTCCAACCTTAAGGTTGGCTGGTCGGCCAGGAGACCCGGCGGCAACTAGAAAAAACATGAAACCTCATTCAGCGACGGGAAGAGGTTTCATGCAGGGTTTTAAAAATTGTGATAAAGCTGTTATGTAAATTATGAACATGTCCCAACTCATGTGACATTATCACATGAGGGGACACGTAAGGGATATTTCCTTTCTCTATTTTTAATATTTTTAAAAGTCGAGGTGATCTCCCTCAGGCTGCATTTAGCCTCAGGGAGATGAGTGCGCTCTTTTGTGCGCATGTGTGAAAGAGCACACTCTCGATTTCAGGGATTCCCCCCCAACCGCACAGGGAGCGCATAGCGCTTCCCGGCGGATGTCACGCTGGGCGGGTCTTAATTGGTTTGCCCACGTAAAATGGCGGTGCGGCCCCGATCACTGGCGGCGATCTGCTCCGCGCCCGCTGGCGAGTGGGTCAGGCCCGCCCGACAAACGGAAAATTCTGCCCCTTGTGTCTTAAGGTGCTGCGCTTTGGTGACATCTTTTAACCTTGACTAGCTGTTAGCTGTCCTCAGTTGGTAGCACACGTACCTTCGAGGCAGAACCTTGTGGGTTCATGCCCCACTCCACATAATTGAGCACACAGATGTTTACAGCATAGAAGGAGGCCATTCAGCTTATCGTGTCCGTGCCAGTCAACAAAGATCATTTTCCAGAGCTTGGCCCATAGCTCTGGAGGCTATGGCAACGCAAGTGAATATCTAAACACTTCTTGAATGTTTCGAGAGTTTCTGACTCAACCACCCTTTCAGGCAGTGAGTTCCCAACTCCTGCCACCTTCTGGGTGAAAAAGTTTCTCCTCGACTCCCCTCTTATTCTTCTACCCCTTAGCTTAAATCTATGACACCTGGTTATTGACCCCTCTACTAAAGGAAAAAAGTGCCTTCCTATTCTGTGCTGATGCTCCAGTGCAGCGCTGAGGAAGTTCTGCAGTGTCAGAGACCTCTCAGGTGGGTGCATAAGATCTCATGGTATGATTCAGTGAAGAGCAGTGAGTTCTCCTCCGTGTCCTGGCCAATATTTACCTCTCAACCAACATCATTAGAACAGATGATCTGGCCACCACATGGGGCTGAAATTTAACATCCAAAAACAGCAGGGTTGGAGTTGGACCAGATGTTAATGTTTTCAAAACCTGATATTCGACCCCAACCATACCCCAATCCACTCACTTCCGGGTTTAACAGAAATAGGACATTGGGCGAGCAGCCAACTACTCCCAGGAAATAGTTGGTGATTTAAGTATTTTACTGGAACTGGCAGCATCAGATTTACAAAAAAAAACACTATAGCTACTGCCTTGCAGGTCTAACATTGACCAGCCAGGCTTCTCAGGCCTCGTGAAACCCGGCAGCTGAAGGGAGATGAGGGCATCTTCAAGGAGACGGTGCATTTACAAAACTGCTTGTGAGCCAGGAGGAGGATGATGCTTTCCCTATAAACTCCCGAGAACCTCCCCATCATAGCCTCGCTCATACCGAGACCCCCAAGGATTGAACTGCACCCCCATCCCTTCATCAGTGGGTTGGAAATCGGACACCCCCTGCCCCCTGATTGGAAACTAAGTCTTTCAATCAGGCTAACCTCCAGACAAGGAGCCGATCAACTAAAAAAAATGCAGTCTGTTTAATGACTCCACAGTATGTGGGGAAACTGGGATTTCCAGGTTTCTATTCTGAAACTCACCACCCAACATACATAACCTGTCTCTGTTAATTTCTGACCCTGTTTTTTATTTGTTCTTGGGATGTAGATGTCACTGCTTGTGGTTTGTGGGAACAAATTGGCTGCCGCATTTCCTAGATTGCATTTCAAAAGAACTTCAGTGGATGAAAGCAATTTGGAATGTCCTGCGATTGTGAAAGAAGCTACATAAATGCTATATAATATAATCTTTCTTTTCTTTTTCCTTTGGGCCCGCAGGCAATAATTGCATAGCACCATTGAGCCACTTGATGCTCGGCAGCATGGGACTGCTGGCCGCCACTTTGAGCCCACCATAATCAGGCCCCAGGTCTGAAGGATGCAAATATTTAAATAGTAGGGATGGTTGCCTGCACCCATAGGATTGTGATAGGGAGCTCACCCCACTGACCAGTCAGGATATGCTGCTGTATTGAAGCTGAGTACCAGAGGCTGAGGACTGTGGGCGGTGTTGGAGATTATTGAATATGCTTCAATTTCGTCAAGCCCTGAATCAAATAGTTAATTGAATTCTCTGAAATTAATTACTGTTTGATCCCTCAGTGACAGGGGAGCCCCATCTGAGTTTCAGAATGCCGCCTGCTCTCAGCTGAGACTATCAGATCCTATCTGGTGGAATTCACAAACTTCTTCAGCGATGCCCTCAAGTTGGTCTCGGGGTGTAGTGGATTGGGCAAAAGAAGCATCTGTTGATACCACCGCACCCCCCCGCCCCCCAACCCCACACCCACCTCCCCTCACCCACACACCCCATCCTTAATCCCAATTTGCTGATGTTTTGCCAAATCCGCTGATGTTTTGTGAATTGGTTGGACACACAATGGATTTTGGTACTCGCTACAAAGAGCAATTTAAACCTTCTGTACATTACAAGGGGCATTTTCTTTGTGCTTGTATTATATTGCTCTGTGTGTTATTTTCAGGCAGGTATTAACCCATTTAAAATAACCCATCTGGCCAAACAAAGGTAAACCAGAAAGGAATTTCCGCTCTGGCACTAACATCAGAAATTAGAGTGAGGTCTGATGCTCCTGAACTAAGTGGGCCAAAGTCTTTGTGATGAGAAATGCTGTTGAAGCTTTTCATTTTGCACTCATCAGGAAAGATACAAGAATGCCAAATTTCAAAGGGAGCAAGAATTTACACTGCATGAGAAATGGGTGCTGATTGGTTGGCAAATAAACTCAGATTGGTTGAGGCACTGCCATGTTATGTTCTGAGTTTTACAAGCACAACCTCTGTTGAATACAGTCAGTACACTGCCTATTGCAAACAGCTGAAGGGAGGCGCTGCCACTTTTGGACCTGAAAAGTGTCCAGTCTACCTCAAATTACCCTGTAAGGATAAGATATCTCAAAATGCGAGCAACGGGGGAAGCTAGCCATTTCACGCTGCTACTATGCACTAACAACACAACTGGTATTTTCCACTAACAGGATGCTGCAACCAAGCCAAAAAGACATGCTGACTATGACTCAAATGAGTAACGTGGTACATGAATTTCAGTGCCGGTGCGGTGCCAGATTGTACATCCCCAACGACTGGCAGATCGTATCAAACAGCATGTTGCCACTACTAATCTTTTGGATAGGTACCTCCACAAGAACCAAAATGTAGGAAAGATACCTGAGTCATAGGGGATAAGGTTAACTTGTGGAAACTGCTGTTAAGCCATTGGACTATATAAACTGCTGTTAAGCCATTGGACTCTATAAAATCCCAAGAGTGCAACAACTCATGGAGTGTTAAAGAGGAATTGGCACGGTTAATTCCCAATTTCATATCTGCTTTATAATGTGATTGCCCTAGGCTGCCACCAAGTGTTGTTCTTGAAAACTAATCTGACTTTTCAATTTTCCATGAAGAATAGTGTTACCAACTCTGCGGCGCTGTCCTAGACTCAACAGGAATTTAAGATTAAACTTGCCGGCATTAAACAAAAAGTAGGGGCACTAAAGAAAATGGTGCCTGTGTGCCTTCTCCCCCATTTTTTGAACACTTTTGTTTATTCGCTGTAAATATTTTGGAGAAACTGGCAGGCAGGGGCAGGAAATTCTGGTCCTCTGGGTGGGGGTGTCATGTAATCAAGCCCCCATCTGACCAAATTTGGTGGCACCATGGAGGGACATGAATGCCCCACTGTGACTGCATAAGCACAGCCATTAGTGCCCCTTGAAGTGACAACATGAGTTGGGAGGATTTTAGGGGCATGATGATAGTCAATTTTGGGAATTCAAATACTGTGATCCCAAGGACACCTGAAAATCATTGGCTCAGGCCATTTTCCAGACCTTGCCGGTCACCTAGATCAAGCATTCGGTCTCTTACATATATAAATGAGGGGGCCTAGTGCCTGTCATAGACCTCACCCACCTGTTCCAGATTCTTCAACAGCTGAAGGAGCCCAAGCAGCATCTAGCTCAAGATAAGATCCAAAAAAACTATTTTTAAGGCACATTCTGGTGGAGCCAGGAGGAGTAGGACACTCCCCTGATTTCACTACATCCTCATCTCGCCCACCACAACCTCACTTCTTCCTTATTGGGAAGAATTCCTCACCCTATAGGGGATGGAAATCGGCCCCATAAAGTGGTCAGTTAACTAGAAGTCATGGGGTTAAAATCATTGCCAAAAGATCTGGAGGGCTAGAGAGTTGTCAGGATCTGGAAAGTTCCACCTGAAAAGGTGGCAGAAGCTGCTCCATAAATGATTTTCAAAGGGAGTTGGGCAGCAATTTGAGGCTGAGGAATTATAGGGTTAGGGACAAGAAGCAGGGACCAAGCACGACTGCCTTTCAAAGAGCCAGCACGGGCACAATGGGCAGAATGGCCTCATTCTGTGCTGTGAATCACTATGAAAATCCATTCTTCAAATGAACAAGCTGCTTGAGGAGGCCTGACAGGTGCTGACAGCTTGACTAATCAATATTAATGAGGCGCAGTTTTCAAGTTGGTGCCCGTTCTCCTTTCAATAATTTATGCCAGTTTCTGTTCTGATACAAGGGGTGGAAGTTTCTGTTCCCGCTGGCGTCGGGCATGTTTGGTGGCGTGATCGGACAATACGGCGAGAAGAGCAAAAATCGGTTTCACGACGTCGTGAAACCCGTTTGTAATCATCCGATCTGCCTGTCAATGGCCGGCCTTGTTTCCCGCCATTGGGAACCTTATTGTAACAGATCGGCATATCGTTATAAGCCCTGTTTGCCGGAATCATCACCCCCCAACCCCCACTCCCCCATCCTGGATTCACCTACGCTGGTGCAGAAAATGTCTTGACAAGTGTGACATGCAGAAGTCGGGACTTACCGCCAGGACCTTGCTCACATCAGAGCATCCGAGGAGCAGAAGATGCTGGAGCCTGACAGCAACAGCACACTGGAGGAATATCCATTGTGTGCTGGGCAGATTCTCATGGACATGGCTCTATGATTCTATACGAATGCCTTTGATTTATGAGTGCTGCCCTGACATCCGCATCAGAGGTGGATACAGCTGGTGCAATGGTTGGCCTTGTTGCCTCTGATGTCTTCGGCATTGGTTGTCTGGAGGGCCCTCAGCTTGCTTCGGCTGTCCCCCTGTGGGCCAGCTACTCCCTCTGCAGTGACAGAGGACAAGGTTGAGGGGGTCACGGGCAAAGGGGACTCAGAGGGAGAGCACAGCCTCTGAGATTCCCAAGTGGGTGACACAGGTGTGTCCAGCTGCTGCTCCTCCTCCCTTCGAGTGCCCAAGGGTTCTGGCCTGACTCCTTGAGTGGAAGGAGCACCGGGAAGAACATCGAGGTACCCTATTTCCCTCTCACGTTGCCACTGCAGGAAGTCACCCCTTGCTACTGTGATGGAATGCAGGTCTGTGTGCATCTCCCCATCCTGCTGGGCCAGGGTCTCCATGGCATCCACCGTCCTTCCGATGGGCATAGCTTCATCAGTGCCGGCGGGTGCAGCCTCATGTGCCACTCTGTTGAGGGCTTCCAACAGCTCTGCTGATGTTCTCCAAATTTCTGCTGACTCTCCTTGATGAATTGGAAGACTGAATTCAGAGGCTTGTCATCTGACTCGGACTTCACAGATGCCTCTTCCCCAACAGAGCTCCGAATGTCAGGGAGCTTGGCTGAACCTGCCTCCTCCAGATTGTGAAATCCAGCTTGCTCTGTACCTACCACGGTGTGTGTCTCTGTGCTGGTGAAGGGTGTGGGTAAGCGCTCTGACAGGTCTTCCAGGCTGCTTATTTCAAGCTCTCAATGGAAGAGGTGTCCTCTTGGCTGGAGGTGAGGACATGGATGGAGCTGAGGGACCACCTAGCGGAGGGTGTTGGTTGCTTGGCAGATCTCCCTTTGAACCAAAGTAAAGATAGTTAGTCAATGGCAGCAGGGTCAAGAGCAGGAGAGAGTACACAGAGTTGCGTTGAGAGAGGGGTGATGGGATGTCAGACCGTCACATGGGTGTTCACCGCCACCCTCATCATCACTGCAGGAACAGTCCATGCCCTCATCAGGCAGAGTGATGGCACAGTCCTGAAGGTGAGTGAGGGGCCTAATGTAGGCCACCCCTCCCCCAGTCTGGACCTCTCCCTGCTAATGAGATCCAGCTCCTCCTGCATGAAAACAGATGGAGAGAGTGTGAGCAGGGCACATGGCACTGTGTGGAATGTTTGTGTGGTGAGCGGAGCCATGGACAGGATGAGGATGCGAGCTCCAGAGGATATGAGCCTGATGGAGATGTGGGGGGTGTGTGAGAGTTAGTGGTGTTGTCCCTTGAGGTGTGAGATCCCTGTGGATTTGTGATGGGTTTGTGAGTGTGTGATTGAGAGTAATGAGAAGAGTGAGCTACCCTGGTGGAACAGATGAGGCCATTCATCCTGTCGTGGCACCGGATCGGCTGTCCTCTATTGCAGGGTGTTGGTGCTGGCCATGGCTGCCAGCGCTTCCCCTGCTGGATTAGTGATGTTGTTGCCCCTCCTGTGGCCAGAGCAGGGATAGAGGACATCACAGCAGGCCTGCATCTGAAAGGCACTAGAGGGATGTGTCATTAAACCGGGGGCCTGCAGTCTTCTTGCCTTTTGGGCCATGTCTACTTTGCATCAGCATTAGTCTGGAAATGCTGAGAGGTGTTTGCGCGGCTACACTTTAAATATGGTGCCCGACGTGATGAAGCGGCAAGGTGAAGGCATGGCGGGTGAATGAGAGCTTGCCGGCCATCGAAACGCTGTGTTCCCCGGGAATGCATGACTAATGAGGCAGGATAGGGGCTTCAAATGCTCCCCTCCATGGAAATCCTTAACAAAAGATGAAACATTTATACAATCTGAAAAGAAAGCAGAATGTGCCATTATACTGAGGGGTTAATTCTGTTTTTCTCTCCACTGATGCTGTCTGAGCTTTTTAGCATATTGCGGACTTTATTTAAGAAATGGCAATTATACATCCAGGCCAGGAAGATCTCTGTCTTGGAGGGCCCTCAGAGGTGATGGAGTTCCCATGCTCCTCCTGCTGCTCTTTCATTTCTAAGTGGGGGAGGTTGTGGGTTTGAGAAGTGTTACCAAAGAAGCTTGCAGTGTACCTTGTGGATAGTTCACACTGCAGCCATAGTGCAGCAGAGATGGAGGAAGTAGAACTTTAAATAAATGCATTAAGTTCTTTTGCTATTCACCTTGAATCGATGTCCCCTGGTTCCTGACCTTTCCACCAATAGGAACAGTTTCTCCCTATCCCTCCATGCCCTCATGATTTTGAACACCTCTATCAAATCTCCTCCCAGCCTTATCTTCTCTAAAGAATTTCTAAAGAACGAAACCACATAACGAGAGTCCCTCATCCCTAGAACCAGTCTTGTAAATCTTTTTGACACACAAGTCCATATCATGAATACAGATTAAAAAAAAGCAGTGGCCCTAGTACAAATCTCTGGGGAGACCATACTGTACATTTTCCTCCAGTCTGAAAAACAACCGTTCAACACTACTCTCTCTTACTGTCACTCAGCCAAATTTGTAATCATGCTACCATTGTTCCTTTCATTCCATGGCCTTTATTCCATGGTCTTTAACTTTGCTGTCAAGGCTGTTAAGTGGAATTTTATCAACTATCTCTTGGAAGCCCAAGTACACATGTCAACCACATCTCCCTCATCAACCCTCTCTCTTACCTCATCAAAGAACTCAATTAAGTTGGTTAAACATGCTTTGGCTTTACAAATCCATGCCAGCTTTCCCTTTGGTCCATATTTGTCTAATTTTGTCCCGGATTATGTTTTCTAAAAACTTTCCCACCTCCTTGGTTAAACTAACTGACCTGTACTTGCTAGGCTTATCCTAATACCATTTTGAACAAGGGTGCAACATTTGCAAATCTCTAGACTCCTGGCACCATCTCTGTACCTAAGGAGGACTGGAAGACTGGTCACAATTCCTACCCTTACTTCCCACAGTATCCAAGGATACATCTAGTCCTGGAAACGTATTATCTTTATGTAGAAAGGCAGCCTTTGTAATAACTCCTCTTCAGCATTTGTTAGCCCATCCAATGTCTCAATTGCCTCCTCTTTCACTATGACTTTGACAGTACCTCCTTCCTCAGTAAAGACAGATGCTAAGCGTTCATTTAACACCTCAATCATGTCCTGTACCTCCATGCATAGATCCTCTTTTTAGTCCTAAAACCGCCCCATCTCTCCTTTAACTGCCCCTTTCCACTTTATGTGTCAACAGAAGATTCCTTTTTATGTTATTTGCCAGTCTCTTCTAATATGCTGTTTGCTTTTCTTAATTATTTTCCCAATCCTCTCCGAACTTTCTCTATTCATTCTGACATCTGTCGTATGGCCCCTTTTCCTGCTTTATCTTAGCCTCTGTCTCTTTCATTATCGTGTGAGCTCTAGCTTTATTTGCCTTGCCTTTTCCTCTCATAGGAATGTATCTTGACTGTATCCGAGGCGACAATACATTTGAGGACCTTTGAGTGGAAAAGGAGATTGGAGATGGGGCAGTATCTTGCAACGATGGTGGAGTCAAGAGTTGTTTTTTCTTAGGAGAGGGGGATGATGATAGCAGATTTAAAGGAGGGAGGAACAATACCAGAGGAGAGAGAAGCATTAACAATACAGGCTAACGTGGTGTCTGGGCAGTTGGGTGATCAGAGGTTTGCTGGAAATAGGGTGAAGGGAGCAGGAGGTGGGTCTCATTGGCAAGATGAGCTTGGAGAGGGCGTGGAGAGAAGATAAGAGAAAAACTAGAGGAAGATGTGAGTTCAGGGCAGGAGGGAGTTTTAGAAGAAGTTTGGTCAACTTAACATGCTCTTCTGAAATTCTTCATGCTGTTGTAGCGAAGCAGTTAATATTTTTGAAATGAGTGGGTTAACATCTCATTAAAATGTTATTATCCCGAGCTTCTAAGAAAATTTAGCATATATTTATGCAGCATTTTACTTTGCTTCGTGTATTCAATTAATTTGACAAGTGGTGGCTGTTGTTGACATACAGGCAAATGGGGCAGCCATTTTAGACATTGCAACATCCCACCACAGCAATAAATTAATGACAGATTAATCTATTTTTGGTGGTGTTGGTATGTTGGCTAGGACACTGGGATCCTAATGTCCACATGAACAGATGGGGCCACCATTTAACACCTCATCCAAAGGTTGGCAACAATCCCAGACCATTCTTAAAGCAATGTTACCAGTATACTGCCCATTAGGTTGTTGACCTGGAGTTTTTTCTTAACTCTACTGTTTTTATATATATACAATTCCTCTGATATTGGCATAACTGGTGCAAAAGTTTGCTAAAAGTTTTAAACATAAATTTTAATTGCATGTGATGATGCTTTGCGCTAGTTTTAAAAACATCATGCTAGAAGCAGGCCCTGTGATCAAAGCCAGCCAATCTCACGGGGTGAATTAATTACCAGTGAGAGTTTCTGCTAATTGTACTCTTTGGCGGACTTTCAGAGAGGCTCCAAAAATTGATGTGGATCTTTTGAGCACAAAGACACTAATAGCCAGGTTTTAAATGACTTCTTGTTTTGGTAAAAAAAATTAATTGAGAAGGAACTGAATACTATATTCCAATTTAAGTAAAATATAGTGTAGTGTATATTCAAAAAGTGATTTTCAGCTATTTAAAATTGGTTTAATCACAGGTTGACACTGATTTAAAATGCTTATATTGTTGATATAAACCCATTTTCAGCTGTATTGAATAAACTTCACCATGTTAGTTAGGTAGCATTCCAAAAATACGAAATGATCAAGGGGGAAAAGGGGGGAGGAAATAAATACAATAACAATCACCAGAGAAAAAGTACTAGGGAAACTAATAGGGCTAAAGGCCGATAAGTCCCCTGGACCTGATGGGTTGCATCCTAGGAAGTAGCAACACAGATAGTGGATGCACTGGCAGAAATCTTCCAAGAGTCTACAGAGCGATATAGACAGGCTAAGTGAGTGGGCAAAAACTTGGCAGATGGAATATGATGTGGTAAAATGTAAGGTTATGCTTTTTGGCAGGAAGAATAGAGGAGTTAATATTATTGACATGGAGAAAGACTGCAGAAATATACAGCACAGGGGGATTTGGGGGTCCTCATGCATGAATCCCAAAACGCCAAGATGGGCACATATTCAGCAGGTAATAGGGAAGGCAAATGGAATGTTGGCGTTTATTTTAAAGGGAATAGAGTATAAAAACAGGGATGTCTTGTTAAAACTATACAAGGCACTAGTTAGACCACACCTAGAATGCTGTAAACAGTTTTGGTTCCCTTATCAAAGGAAAGATATTACTGGCATTGGAGGCAGTCCAGAAAAGGTTCACTAGGTTGATCCCGGGGATAGAGGGATTTTTTTATTAGGAGAGGTTGAGTAGGTTGGGCCTGTACTTATTGGAGTTTAGAAGAATGAGAGATGGCCTTATTGAAAAATATAAGATTCTTAGGGGGCTTGACAGGGTAGATGCTGAGACAGTTTCCCCTTGTGGGAGAGTCTAGGACCAGAGGGCATAATCTCAGAGTAAGTGGTTGGCCACTTAAGACAGGGATAAGGAGAAATTTTTTCTCTCTGAGGGTAGTGAATCTCCACGACAGAGGGCTGTAGAAGCTGGGTCATTAAGCATATTCAAAACTGAGATGGGTAGATTTTTAATCAGTAACGAAATCAAGGATATTGGGGAAAAGGCAGGAAAGTGGAGTTGGGGATTATCATATCAGCCATGATCTCACTGAATTGTGTACTTCTGCTCCTATATATGGTTTTATGCCCACTCACCAGCATACACTATAAGCAGAAGCAATGAGCCATATATTAACAATGGTAAGTCTTGAAATGCTCCTGAATGAAACACACATTCAGAAATCTGCTTTGAAAATAATTGTTGCTATTAGGACCTTATAAAAGTGTTAATCAGACACTGCCATTCATAGTTTCAACTACAGAAGCTTTACTCCACTTCACACCTGTTAATCTTATCCAAATAAACATGTGGACATTGAAAAAAATCAAAGAATGAATAACTTATTATAACCTCACAAATATGTTAATCAATCAATTACTCCACTTCAGTCTCTGTAACCAGACCCCTGCTGAGCTGATCCATTAGTGAGTCTTGGAGCTCAGCCGAGCATTCCTAAAGAAGCTATCTGGCAAATGTATCAACATAAACAGATGGCCTCATTATGAAAAGCTGTGAACTATAACCCCTTGAGAAATCCTTGAAAATTGCAGGGCGGGGTGAGGTGGGCATTTTAAGATGCCTACCCCTGCAATAGAGCCAGCCAGGCCGGGAGCACAAAGTTTAGGCTCACGTCCTTTAGCCTGTGCAGGTGAAAATCGTCATCACTGGGAATGGAGCTGATCAAAAATTGGGGCCCACCTGTCATTTTCGAAGGCTTCTGGAGTTGGCTGGACTGTTGTAAAAACCTGGGTTGATACCTCCAGTTGATGAACTAACACTGGACAGTAAGATGTGCCGAATGACTATGAAGCTGAGAGGGCAAACAATTTATAAGAGAGGGATATAATTTTAACTCCACAGGTTGGCAAAGGACAAATGTGCATAATTTCTCTCTTTAATGTCTCTCTCTCTCTCATTGCAGGTTGTTTTTAATGGTATTGTTATACTTTGTACAATTACCATGTTCCTCGTATTTGACCTTTAACTTCAACTTTGAACAACAGTCCATCAGGTTGCTCAGAATTTGTTTTCCCCCGGCTCCATGATGGAGTGTGCAATTTTACTTTTGGTTGTTAATCTGTACACTGAGATGAATAATGTTACTGCTGCTTTTTGCAGCATTTGATAATCTGAACTGCTGTCTGGTGAAGTGAGAGGACAAGTTTAAATTTCAACGAGTTTATGCCAAGCAGAGGTCACTTTCATGCTAATTTGACCATCCAGTTTGTGCGCAGAATTTAAAAAGATATCAGCAAATGCAATAAGACTTGCAGGGCACATTGTTTATATAAAAAAGGGAGAAATACATAATCCAATCAGCCTGATTAGATGCTGATTTCTGTCACCTCGTGACAGAAATGTGTATACAGAATTGCTGCCAAATAACAATTAAGCTCTTACCTGCCCTCGAGATGTGTTTACTTACAATATTGTACTTAGAAGCCTTAAAGAGAAAGGTCCCTTAAATGCAGTTCCATCTTTGGGTAGAATAGTGTATTGTATAGGCTGATATCTCCCTGTCTTCAGTTACTATGCCCTAAGAGGGCATTGGCGACCATCCATGTGTTGGTCCATGGTTAAGTTGGCAAGATACTGCAGTGTTGAAGTCTGCAGATTCTGGAGACTCTTCCACTCTTAACACCTGCTATAGGCATTTTAGAAGGATTTGATGCTCAACTTGTTTGGCTGTGTTCTGAATGCACCTTCCTTGGCCATTAGGCCCTTGGGAAGGACTCAAACCTGGAGCTTCTGGCTCAGAGACAAAGATGCTACCCACTGTGCCACAAGATCTCGCTCATGTAGGATGATATATTGTACCAATTAAGACATTGAATAATGCTGCTGTCATTAAGAAACCGTCTTACCATCAACAGCAGGCAGGCTATCATATAGCACCAAAAGAGGCCATTTGACTAATCATGTTAATGTTGTCATCCTGTCACAATGAAGTGCATGCATTATTTGTAAGTGAGGGCAGCTGTTACTAATTGGGGAAAGGTTAGGGCTTTAAGTATATGTAAGAATCAGTTTCCACCTGGTTTTGGGGGGCGGGGGGGGTGGGTGGGGCGGTGGGAGAGAAAAAGGGAGTCTGTGTCTGTATTCTCTGAGTTATGTGAATAAACCCATGTTTAGGAAAGGCTGACCTAGGCTTTTCATTGGTCAAGTGGGCTTGGCAGGAGTGGGCGGGGGCGGTCGGGAAGCTGACTTCTGCCCGCGATCGGCTCTGCACTGCCATTTTACGTGGGCAGGCAAATTAAGGCCCGCTTAGCGTAACACGTGAGCAATGGGCGCTACCTGTGCAGGCGGGAGGAGTTGGGTCCAATGCGCAAAAGAGCTCTTCAATCTCCCTGAGGCACGGAGCTGTCTCAGGGAGATTGAAGCACTTAAAAAAAAATAAATAAAAACAATAAAAATTTAATGAAACATGTACCCTCATGTGGCTGTGTCACATGAGATGGGATATGTTTTTATTTTTCAGAAAAAGTTTTAACATAATCGTCATTAGCTTTAGGAAACCTCATCCCGCTCGTGGATGAGGTTTCTTAAAAATCATAAAGGCTGCTTGGTCTTTTGCCTGCCCATCAACCGTTAGGCTGGACGGGCAGGGTAACATTCATGTTAATTACCTGTTTAATGGCCTTAGTAGGCCTATCAACCATTGGCAGGTGCACAGCCCCCTCTGAATCTATAGTGAAAACTGATGTAAAATACCTGTTCAATTCATCTGCCATCTCATTGCTTTCCATTATCAATTCTCCAGACTCACTTTCTATAGGACCAATGCTCACTTTGTTAACTCTTTTGTTTTTTAAATATTTATGAAAACCCTTACTATCTGTTTTTATATTTCTGGCTAGCTTTCTCTCAAACTCTAATTTTTCCCTCCTTATTAGTCTTTTAGTCATTCTTTGCTGTTCCCTACATTTTGTCCAGTCTTCTGACCTGCCACCTGCCTTTGCACAATTATTATATTTTTTCTTTAAGTTTGATACTATCTTTAACCTTTCTAGTTAACCACAGATGGTCTGTCCGTCCCTTGGACTTTTACTTAATCGTTGGTATGTATCTATTCTGTGCATCCTGTAATACTAGCCACTGCACTTCTATTTAACCTAATTTGCCAATTCACTTTAGCCAGCTCATCTTTCATGGCCTCATAATTTCCCTTATTTAAGTTTAAAAGTTTAGTCTCAGACCCACTCCTCCCTCCCTCAAACTGAATGTAAAATTCAATCATAATATGGTTTTTGTTACCTAGGGGTGCCTTCCCTATGAGGTCATTAATTACTCCCGTCTCAGTGCATAATATTAGATCCAGTATAGCCTGCTGTCTGACTGGCTCCAGAACATGCTGTTCTAAGAAGCCACCCCGAAAACATTCAATGTACTCCTCATCTAGGCTCTCTTTGCCTATCTGACTTTTGCAGGCTATATGTAAATTAAAATCTCCCATGATTATCGCCATGCCTTTCTGACGAGATCAAATTATTTCTTCCTTTATGCTCAACCCTAACATGTGGTTACTGTTAGGGAGCCTGTACACAACTCCCACAAGTGACCTCTTGCCTTTACCATTTCTCACTCTACCCATACTGTTTCCACATCCTGGTTTCCTGAATTTAGGTCATCCCTCTCTATTGTGCTAATACCATCATTAACTAATGGAGCCACCCCTCCACCTTTTCCTCACTCTCTGTTCTTCCTAAATATCCTGTACCTTTAATATTCAGGTCAAAATTCATGTCTTCCTGCAGCCATATCTCTGTAATTGCTATCAAATTTTTATTATTTATTTCTGTGTGCACTGTTAGTTCATCTGTTTTGTTTTGAAGGCTACGTGCATTCAGATATAGAGCTCTAGTTTTATCCTTTTATTATTTCATAACCTCTAGTTTCATCTGTTGATTTACTGTTAGGTTTGCACTTTCTATCCCTTCCTGTCACGGTCTGTTTTCTATTACCTGTAATAATACCCTTTTCTTTTGTCTTGTTTCTACTCTTTGATTTATCACATCTTCCCAAATTTGATCCCTTGTCTCCTATTTAGATTAAAAACACCTCTATTTCCCTAGTTGTGCAGCTCGCAAGAACACCAGCCCCAGCACGGTTCAGATGTAGACTGTCCCAATGCTACAGATCCCACTTTCCCCAAAATAGGCGGCAGTGCCCCACGAACCTGAACCCACTCCTCCCACTCCTCTCACACTAGTCTTTGAGCTACGCATTCATTTCCCTAATATGATTTGCCCTATGCCAATTTGCACGTGGTTCAGGAACTAATCCAGAGATTATGACCTTCGAGGTTCTGCTTCTTAATTTGGTGCCTAGGTCCTCATACTGACTATGCAGAACCTGCTTCTTTGTCCTCCCTATGCCGTTTGTACCAACATGGACCACAATGACTGGGTCTTCCCCCTCCCACTGCAAATTCCTCCCCTGCCCCTAGCAGATGTCCTGCACCCTGGCACCAGTCAGGCAACGCAGCCGTCTGGCCTCATGCTCTTTGCTGCAGGGGACGGTGTCAATCCCTCTGACTATACTGTCCCCTACTATCACTACGTTCCTTTTTGCTCCCCCAACTTGAATGGCTTCCTTTACCATGGTGCCATGGCTATTTAGCTCAACCACCTTGCAGCCCCCACTCTCATCCAATAACCTGAAAATAACCTCAAACCTGTTGGACATTTGTAAAGGCTGAGGTGCCTGTGCTCCTGCTGTCTGAATCTCCTGGCCTGCCTCACTCACAGTCACACTCTCCTGTCCCTGACAACTTACTAAATCTGATGACCCTGTCCTAAGAGGTGTGGCTGCCTTCTGGTACAAAGAACACAAGTAACCTTCCCCCACCCTGATGCGTCACAGCGTCGGTAGTTCAGCCCCCAGCTCATAAAATCTGCACTGAAGCAGCTCAAACTTCAAAGACTTATTACAGTCTGCCCTGGGTCAGACTGGCATCCAGGAGCTCCCACATGCTACAGCTATGACACATCACCTGTCCTGTCCTTAATGTGTTTTAATTAACTATTTATTTATTTATTCAATTATATTTTTTACTTTATTTTTATATTTTATAAACCTTATCACTAGTTATTAGACTATTTTGAACCTTCGGAATAGAATAAACCTTAGCCACTTACCAAATAACTAGCTTCTTCTCCTGTAGCAGAGTACAACCACTTCCTGAAGTCTGAGAAAGTTAGAAAGCAGAAAGCAAAAAAGCACCCCTTTCCCTTCCTTCCCTAATTCCCTAAATTACCCAACTCCCAGCCCTCTATTCTAAGTCATATTTCTTGAAGCAAACCTTACCTAAAACACCTCTTTCCCCTTATGCACTGAATTCCCACTTTGAATCAAGTTCCCAAATATACTCACTCAGTCTCCGTCTCACTCAGGCCAAAGTCTCCCCTCGCTGATCATGCACCTCTTACTGATGCAGCTCTAACAACATTCAAGAAGCTTGACACCATCCAAAACAATGCAGCCCACTTGACTGGGACCCCGTCCACCAACATAAACATTCAATGCCTCCAGCATAGTGGCGGCAATGTGTACTATATACAAGATGCCCTGCAGCAACTCACCAAGGCTCCTTCAACAGCATGTTCCAAACCTGCAACCTCTACCACCTAGAAGGACAAAGGCAGCAAATGCTTGGGAACACCACCACCTACAACTCCCCCTCCAAGTCACACGCCATTCTGACTTGGAAGTATATCACTGTTCCTTCACTGCCGTTGGGTCAAAATTCTGGAACTCCCTCTCTAACAGCACTGTGGGTGTATCTACACCACATGGACTGCAGTGGTTCAAGAAGGCAGCTCACCACCACCTTCTCAAGGGCAATTAGGGATGGACAATAAATTCTTGCCTTGCCAGACACCCCCATCCCATGAAAGAATAAAAAAGATTTATGCACAGTATGGTCCCTGTTATGTTCCTTCTGGCAGGTCGCTTAGCTCAGAGAACACAGGTGCATGCCTATCTACTGGTGAGTTAGTTGGTAAACAAGATACTTCAGATGCAGAGACCAATGTAAGGTGAAACACATGCTGTTTATTAACGCAAGTCACAGAGCACTAACAGATTTGCGCTTCTCAACGCAGATCCTGTTCTAAATGACAGATTAACATTGTATCCTGCGCTACACTGCAATTGGGTAATACGATCGCGTGATCAAGCTGCTCACATCCTCTTACTTTTCTTCGACTCTTTCAGGCTCAATGGATCCTACAGGCACTTCCAAACCAAGTGGAGTTCCTTCCAGGTGCGGTGTGGACTCAAACAGGAATGTACTGCATCTCAGATTACCACATCTCTCTCCCTTTACTCGAAAGTACAATTTACAATCTTTACAATATATCAACTATTTACATGAATAAACTAGTTACAAATTCAATCTCTCTGGAGGCTTCCTCAAAAGCGTTGACTGTCGTTGTTCTACCACTTTGGATAGCTTATCCAAAGCCTCCCTCTTGGGAGTCATCTGTCCACTAGGCTCTCCAGGAACCTGTAAGTACTTTTCTTCGACTCTCTCAGTCTCAATGGATCGTACAGGCACTTCCAAACCAAGTGGAGTTGCTTCCAGGTGCGGTGTGGACTCAAACAGGAAAGCTTGGTGCATCCTTTCTTGTATATCTGTTTCCCTTTTCCTTAGGTGATCTGGGTGTCTCCCTAATTATCTGATCTTCGACCGATAAGTGATAGAACAAGGATCCTGTCACTGCACTAACTTCACCTGATAGCCATTTGGGCCCATCTCCAAAGTTCTTTGCAAAAACTGTGTCTCCAAGAGCGAAGTTTCTTTCATGACAGTGGCAATCATGTCCATTCTCTGAGCTTCCTGACTTCTCTCTAGCCTCCCCGCTAAATTTGGCCTTATGAAACTCAAACGTGTCCTGAGACACTTCTTCAACAATAACTCTGTGGATACAATGCCAGTGGTTGTGTTTGCTGTAGTCCTATAGCTGAGTAGGAAATGTGATAATCTAGTTGCAATAGAATCTCCATCTAGTTTTTTCATTCCGGACTAGAAGGTTTGGACTGCCCTCTTGGCCGAACCATTGGATGTAGGCTGGTATGGCGAAGTCTTAACATGTGTTATGCCATTGAGGCTTGTAAACCTTTGGAATTCCCCACTGGTGAATGCCGTTCCATTACCAGACAATGTTATCTATCACAATTTCTCTGGTAACACATGTATCATAAAACTCTGATGCAATCTGTCTATGGTGGTGGCAGATGCGGATGATCTCACCTCGTATACCTCCATCCACTTTGCGTGAGCATCTATAATCAAGAGGACCATTCTGCCCAAAAAAGGCCCCATGTAGTCAACTTGGAGGTAGACCCATGGCCTTCCTGACCATTCCCAGGGATGTAATGGAGCAGAAGGCGGCAATTTCTGTACCTGTTGGCACTGTATGCAGCTCTTGACTAGGTTTTCAATTTCTGTGTCCATTCCTGGCCACCATAAGCAGCTGCGTGCCAACATTTTCATTCTAGAGATGCTGGGGTAAGCACTATTTAATTCGGTCAATAATGGCCTTCTTCCTCTCAGAGGCACAATGACTCCTGCTCTCCACAGCAAGATGCCATCCTGGTAGGTGAGCTTGTAGCTCCTATTAAAATAGGGCTTCATTTCATCAGACTTTAGTTTGTTAGACCGTCCCTGTGAGACTTGTTCCCTTACGTGAGACAAACTGGATCTTGGTGTATTCACACTCTTATTTGTTTGGCATGTATTGCTGATGAATCCAGAAAATTTAATAACAAGACAAGTTCTTGTCTTGGGGAATTGGGACGTTCTGCTGTCTTTTAGAGGTAATCGGCTCAGTGCATCGGCATTTGCAAACTGGCTTCCCAGCTGGTGGATAAAAGTTTATCTGTAAGCAGCCTGAATCAGTGCCCACCTTTGGATGCCTACAGCGGCAATTGGGAGTATTGCCTTATCTTCCCCGAACAAGCCTAGTAGTGGCTTGTGGTCGGATACAATAGTGAAGTGGCAGCCATGGATGTATTGATGGAACTTCTTGACGCCAAATATGATGGATAAGCCTTTTTCCTCTATTTGTGAGTATTTTTGTTCTGCAACACTGGGTGTTCTTGAGATGTAACCAAAGGGCCATTCAGAGCCATCTGCCATTCGGTGGGAGAGTACTGCCCCTACTCTGTAAGGGGATGCACCGCAGTTCAAAATTAATTCTTTCTTTGGGTCAAAGTGTTTCAACAGGGCCGATGAATGTAGCAACTGCTTTACTGCCGTAAATACCTGTTGTTGTGGAGCTTGCCAAGTCCACCTGTGGTTTTTCTTGAGTAACCCGCATAATGGAGCCTGTACTGTTAACAAATTTGGGAGAAAACAGCCATAATGGTTAATCATTCCCAAGAAAGACTTGAGCTCTATGGTGTTTTTCAGTGCTGGCTCCTCACGAATAGCTCTCACCTTGTCTTCTGCTGGGTGAAGGCCCCACGAGTCAACCCTATCACCCAGGTAATCCACTTCTTTTGCTTGGAAGATACATTTTTCTCTCTTCAAACATGCTCCAATACCTCTTCCAGATTAGCCCAGATGTTCTTCATCAGTTAGTCCTGTTGCTAGGACATCACTGCGATAAACCACACCATGGGCACACCTTGAAGTAAATTTTCCATTGTCCGTTGGAAAATGGCACAAGCCGATGAGACTCTGAATATACTGGTATAACCCCCTATGCGTGTTGATGGCACAAAATCCCGAGAGGCCTTTTCTAGCTCGACTTGCTGGGAAGCGTGTTTCATGTTGAACTACGTATATGCGGTTCCCCCTACCAGCTTGGAGTACAATTCATCAATTTTTGGTATAGGATGCCTGTCAAGTCCAGCCATTTTATTAATGGTCAACCTGTAGTCCCCGCATATCCATACGCTCTGGTCAGGCTTTAGTACTGGAACTATGGATGCTGTCCATTCAGAAAATTGTACAGGCTGTAGGACTCCCAACCTTTCCAGCCTGTCTAAATTTTTCTCGTAATGCATAGGAGACTGGCCTCGCCTTCAAGAATCTGGAGGTTGCCCCAGCATCTTTGTGGATTTTAGCTTGCACTCCTTGAATCTTCCCAAGCTCTTCCCTGAAGACAGAGGCATATTTCTGTAATAATTCTTGCAGATCTTTCATTCTGAGTTGAAGAATCTCGGTCCACTCCAACTTTATTTCCTTAACCAAGTTCCGACCAAGTAGACTTGGACCCTCACCTGCTACACTATCAGGAGTAAATTAGCAGACTGATTTCCATACTGTATTGGAACCTTATGTATACCTCTTACTTGTATGTCTTCACCAGTGTACGTCTTTATTTAGGATCTGAATTTTCCAGATTTAATGAGTGGTCTCCTCCATTCAAATATGTTCCTCTATAACTGCCTTGGATGCCCCTGTATCCACCTCCATTCGGATGGGTTTCCCGTTGACTTTCACTGTCATGTAGATCGGCTGTTTTACTCATTTTTAAGTTGTGTGGTGAGTAAATATCTGACTCTGTTTCTTCTGGTTCCTCTATTATGTGGATTTCATGATTTCTACCTTTTTGCTTAAAGTTTTGTGGTAATCTGTCTCTACAATATCGCATAATGTGCCCATTACGATGGCAGTAGAAATACTCGAATCTTTTGAATTGTCGTTTGCTTGCAGACTGTCTGGTTCCATTTCTGCCATTGTTATTGTGGGTTTTCTCTGTTAAACCATTGCTTTTTGCTGGTCTGTTAATGGTGGCTGTTTCTCGCCTTTCTGCAGAGCCCAGCGTTTCTGCGCCACTTCTAACTGGTGCTTCCCTCCCGACGTGAAGGACAGCGCCATTTTGTGCTCCTTGATTACTTCTGAATCCCTGATTGCGCTTTCCATTGTGAGCACCAACTCCAGCGCCTTGCTGAAGTCTAAACTCGTTTCTGACAACAACCATTTTTGGATGGCGTCTTCATTAATCTCTCATACTAATTAGTCTCTTAACATGTTGTTAATTGATGTCTCGAACTCACAGTGCTCTGTCAGTTGTTTTAAGACTGCTACATAGCAAGCGACTGTGTCTCCACCTCAAATTAAATTTTAAAATGCTGTGTTGTTACCAAGGGTTTCAGCTGAAAGTGGTTTTTCACAAGATTTACCAACTCATCAAAGCTCTTGGGATGTGGGGTGTTGCGTGCAGTTAGACTATGAATTAGGCCATACGTTTGACTGCCATATGTTGATAAGGGGGTTGCTCGCCTCTTCTCCTCCCCCAAAAAGCCATTGGCCAATATAATGTAACCAGTTATCAGTGGTCTTATCTAACAGTTCGATACAGTCAAACTGTGGCATACTAGAGGAAGGTAACTTTGACAGCTATGATGAAGGCTGTACTTACAATCTTGTTGCAAGGTACGGCTGATTTACTTCTGTTTACTTTCTGTGGCTTTCTTCTGTGTTGTTGACTGGTCGTGTTTTGCCTCAATGCAAGTTGTCACGTTCCTTCTGTCGTGTCACTTTGCTCAGTGAACATGGTTGAACGCCTATCTACTGGTGAGTGAGTTGGTAAACAAGATACTGCAGACGCAGAGACCAATGTAAGATGAAACACATGCTGTTTATTAACACAAGTCACAGAGCACTAACACATGTGTTCTTCTGAACCCAGGCCCTATTCTAAACTACTGATTAACATTGTAGCCTGTGCTACACAGCAATTGGGGAATACCGTCACGTGATCAATGTGCTCACATTCTCTTAAAGGTGTATTGCACCTCAGATTACCATAGTCCCACAAATGGTAATGCGACAATGACCAGATAATCTGTGTCGCTAAACACTGAGACAAACATCAACTGCAGCTGGAGGATCACCAACTCGGTGAAAGACGCTCTTTGGTCTGCCCGAAACTTGTTGGTCTTCCAGTGCAAAGAGTTGTCCCCAACTGAGTGTTGCAGACTGGCACATTCCAAGGTCCAGGATTATGTGCTGAGGGATGCACTAAAGCTTGGGGCAGCCGCTGCAAAGGCGCAATGGGGAAAGGTCGCTGTCTAAGACCTTTCTGCCATAGTGCACCGAGGGGCTGGGAAAGGTATAGACCCCTTGGGCTGTACGGCTCAGAATAAATGTATGCATTGAATATTAATTGTATTATAATTGTATTGAGGCACCTCAGAGTGCAACATGATGTATGTTGATAACTCCAATACCATTGCTTTGTCTGATTGTCTGTAATGACCATATTGAAATGATTGTAACATTCATTGATTGTATTGAAGCACCTCGTGATCCATGTGTAAAAGTTGAATCTGATTGTACTTTTTGTGATGGCCATTTAGAAATGTTTTGTAATGTTCTTCCAGATATTTTATGAATAAAGAATATTTTTCATTAAAAAAAAAATCTGTGTCGCTGGGTGAGAGATAAAATTTCACCCGGGCACTGGGAAAACCTTTCCTGCTCTTCTTCAAAAAATGGCTATGGATTCTTTTACTTCTACCTGAGAATGCAGAGATTTTCATGTGTCACCCAAAGGACAGCATCTCTGTTGGTGAAACACTGCCTCAGAATTATCAACCTAAATTTTGCGCTCATGTCTTTGGAATGGAACTTGAATGAGCAAGAGCATGACCCATTGAGTCAAGGATGACACCTATGCCTAGGAAAGTAACACCTAAGTTCATCACTCAGAAGAGAAAAGGGCACTCGCAAAACACAATGTGACAATTTGAAGTAAAGACACAGCGTGACAAATTTAGTTCCTTTTCATGTCGATTGTCTTATTCTGTAAAAAAGAAAGCAGTTCAGCATAGTCTAAACAAAATGGTTGATTCCTTAGAAATTCTTTGTGGGGGCATTGGATTTTAAGGTGAATTTAATCATTTGGAGCGTGAAGGAAGTGTGTGTCAGAAGTAAATGGGCTTTGACCTATTTATTCCTGACGCTTGGTGTCATTTCAAGTTCTTGCCATTTCTTCCAACCATTCCTTCGTAACATGACTGTTAACATATGTGTGGCTTACCATCTTTTCAAATATTCAAGTTCCTAAGGTTACCCTCAGTACAATTTTTGGCTTATACCAACCCAGCTCTTACTATGACGCTGGTGGTAGTATTTCAGACGTTTGCATGTAGATTTAATTTAATTTACTTTCCCCTTCACTGTCTTCTTTTGCATATATTGTTTGCTCTAAGAATAAAACATGACTTAAGGTTGTGTTTGCGTTCACTTTTCAAGTTGAATTCTCTCTCAGCTGCCTCGATTGCACCTCACGGGAGCACTACACAGATCGAGCTATCGGCATCTGACAAAAAAAATAACTGGTTCAAACTTCTGCCTTGTAGTGTGGTGGCTGGTGTTTGGAGTCCTATGGTAGAGCCCTGATTTTTCAGTGACCTCTGCTTGCACTGAGTTTCAGGATCATTGCTCAAATAAATCACTTGAACCAAAAAAGAAATGCTGATGGAACAAAGTTGGCACTTTGTCCAAGCTCAGTGTTGGGTTCCTTCTGGTGAGTGATAATGCATCTCAACCCAGCTCCTGAAGATCACCATGTTAAATTGGTGAGGCAATATTGTGCCTATAGAACAGACTATTCCAGTTTAACTGACTGGGGAAAACCAGGGGGTGGTGAGTTTAAACTGCACAAGGAGCAGGAATAGACTGCAAGTCAGGTGGTCTTTCATCTCAAAGTGAGTATTGATCCTCTGGAATTCATTGCTGATTGGTGTGATGGTGCAAACTCTCTGCGCACCCCTTCGAGAGGGAGCTGGGCCAGTTCTTGACTGGTGTGCAGATCCCATTGTGCCGAGGGTCTTAACAGATGAAAAAAGTGGACTGGTTTCGATCACCCAAGGAAGTTGGAGATGAATTTTTTCAGTTATTGGCCTGGATTTTCCTTTGTACTTTTGCCTCTCTCAGGAAATGACATGGCTATGGTTGGAATGGAATGGTCAAGGTGCATAGAAAGTTTTCAGTCACGATGTTCCAGCCACCATGAGTGTGGGGCAGCCTCGATGGACCAATTGTTGTTTTCCTGCCCATGATTTCCCTGTGTCCGTATGTATCGCTGATCCTATATAATAAGTTTCTCTGCTGGCCAGGGGTTCCAGATACCAGGGATTCCGGAATCCTGCCATCATATCCATGTTCTTATTGGATGGATTTTGAGCAGTTGGCACCACAGGCCCTTCAGCAGATTTTAATATCACTGAAAACTCTTCACTTCAAAACTTAACTTTGTTCACAGTGAGTTCATGGGTAAGAATGTACAAAGCTAATGGTGGAGTGGGTGTGACATCAGGGATAAGAAGTGAAATGATGAAAAATTATAATATAAATACTAATTATAAACTTTATCCCAATGCAATGGCAGTATACGGTTGCAATCTTCTCACCTTGTAGGTTCCATAGCAGGTTCGTCCAAAAGATGGTGATTATCAGAGATGATCTTATCGCAAAGAGATTGAAACACTTCACGCCCATATTGATCTGTGGCTGAGTGTAAATGAAGAGAGACCATTGCTGGACATATTCTGGCTGCAATCAGATTGGTCAGAGCGAAACCAAAGTGACACCAGTTCTGATCAGCAGAACAATGGAAAAGAGCATTGGCTGTGTCCATGTCAAAAGCTGCAGAGAGCTCGAGGAAGAAGAGAAGGGTTAGTGTGGCACAGCCTCAGCCAAAGAGGATGTCAGTTGCGACTTTGGTTAGGGCTTTTCTAACGCTGTGGCAGGGGGGTAAACCAGATCAGACAGGTACAAATGGGGTCGCAGAAAAGGTGAGCACAGATTTGGGAGCTGGCAACACATTCAAAAGCTTAGGAGAGGAGAGGCAGATTGCAGACGGAGTCATAGCTTATAAGGACTGAAGGGCCAAGAGTGGTTTTGAAAGGAGGGGCTGTACAGTACCTGAGGAGATGGAGCACGAGGTGGGTCTCATGGATAAGATGAGCTTGGAGAGGGCATGACAAGAGATAAGAGAGAAATAAAAGAATGGCATGCATTCAGCATTAGGGGTAAGGCAGTAAAGGCAGCTGACAAAATGATCTAATTCTTGGATACAACAAAGCCTGTGAGTTCCTCGCACTTGTTGTTAGAGGTGAAGGTGGAGGGGACAGGGGACAGCCGTTTAAGAAGATGGTTTGTAATGGGGAGAAGAAGCTATTTGCTCCCCAGAATGATCTCTGAGTAATGGCAGTTTTGGTATGAATAGATTGAGGCCCGATAGAGACTTGATGTAGTCAGATCTGATAGTAGATAGCTCATAATCATAATAGATGATCTTGGAGGGCAAGATGCCCTCATTTCGGTTCATTGTAACAAGAATTTTCAAAGGGTGCATTTAAGTCACTTTACACATCTATCTTGGGGTTCCGCCTGTATTTTTGGCAGTTGATAGGGAAGGCGCACCGGGAAATTTACGATGCCTGCATTTCGCCATTATAAGGATTTAATTGTTGTCAACCTTAAAGTATTATGGACCCATTAGTGAACAGTGCTGTGTGTGGCCCCACCTCATTAATGCTTCAATTGAAAGTATCTGCTTTTGCAGGGGCTGCTGATGGGGATGGGGGGTGGGGGGGGGGGCGGAGAGAGGAAGCCAGGTGGGTTTAAGTGCAAGATAATTATGCACTCCATTTGAATACTGCAGCTCTATGCAACCTGATGTGAGGAAATGTAACAAATTGATTCTGCACTTGAGCGCAAAGTTCCGTTGGATTGGGCCTGGGGTTATCCTATCTGCTTTCTTGCCTCATGAAGCATTTACAATAGGCACCTCATCGTGCAGCCAGGGTTTAAAGGAGTTATGTTGTCCATGAGTGCATCTTTCCCACCACCCCAACCACTTATTGCTAGCAGCATGGGGTTCTCCCCAGTTCTTTTATCCTATCGGGTACTTTCTGTGTTTGTTTACAGTCTCCCGTTGCTTTGCAGCTTGCTTGATTTGTATCTGAGAGCGTATAAATCCAACTTCAAAGGCTGGATGGGAGGCAGCTTCACAGTTGAAGGAGAGTTGGCCGGTGTTGCTAGGGAGTGTGTGGCAGGAGCAGTGGGAGGAGGGGGGGACAGTGGGCTGGAGAGGGAGAGGGTAAATTTCAAAAAAATCTTTCCACACTAGCACCTGGCAGTAATGCTCTTTTGGTGTTAATTACAGCAAGGGTTTGGGATGTTAATTGCCTGCAGTAATGTTGTAAAATGCCACTGGGTGTTAAAACTCACTGCCTGCCCCCGGGTTAGCTATGTGAGGCAAGCAGGCTGTTACTACATATCTGCCGGTCAATCTATGTATCCTTCCAAATTGTAGGAAAACACGAAGATTAATAGTGCCGGTAAGTTGTTAAAAAAATACTACTGTGTAAAAAGAAAAGTTTTATTTTGGAAACTGGCACAGTCCAGATGTTACCCAACTGTGTATCTGGCTGTTGCATATTATTGGGAAAGTCTTTAAACTGCAGTTTTTCTGAGGGCTTTTATAAGCTTTAATTGAAAATGTACAATAGTAAAAGGGCATACTCAAAAAAGTCTCACCCTTCTCGCTCTTGAATCAAAAGTGTTTTTTTTGAAGTCTTGGAGCAGGGAGCTCCAAGGGTTTTTTTTTCACTACACTGGCTTCCTAATATTTTAACCGGGTTTCCAGTGCTGGAGACGGCTCCCTTCTCTCCAATAGTATTCAATATTTTTTTGATGTTGCCAATTACAGCACGATAAATTCAGTGAAAGCAAATCTTTCAAGAAACGGGAAGTTGTGGAAATGCCCAGTAGGCCTGCCAGCATCTGAAAAGAGAAAACAATGGGCCTGTTGCTCAGACTTTTCATCTGAATTTCCATCACTTCTGGAAAAGTCCCCTGCATCCCAAGCGTTAACCTGCCTTTCCTCTAGTCTGGTGTGTTTTTAAACAGAATTTACCCCCTTTTATTTGAGATTTTCAGCATTTGAGTTTTTTTTAAGCAATGTCCCACTCAGCTTGGCAGAATGTTTAGATCCGTACATTAAAAGCCCTCTGAGAGAGAGTCTAGCGTGTCATCCCCTAGTTGGCAATCAGCCCATGTTGTTTGATTAATGCTCTATGGAAAGTAGTACGGTTTCCACTCTGGTGAACTCTTTCATGTAAACACATCGCACCTGGATCACATTGTTAAAAACCCTATCCTTCTCCTTTTTCTCCTCTCTCTCTTTCCACTGTGAACTTTGTATTAGGGTGTGAGATCAGTGTAGTTGTATTGCAAACTAGGCTTGACTAAGCTCCAGCTCATGTTTTTGCAGTAACCCAGGCCAAAAGGGATAGCAAGTGTTAGCAAATTTGCATAACTGGATTTCAAAGTACAGTTGCTACCAGAAGTGTAAATGCTGTACACTTTGTCCGCAGTGGCAACTTTATGTTGGATTCACCCAAAGATTTGCTTTACTATGACATCTTTCACAACTACAGGATGTCCCGAAGTGCTGTCCTGCCATTAAAGTATACTGTTTTGGATTGTAGGCACAATTGTCGCATAGGGAAATGTAACAGCTAATTTGTGCACAGCAAGCTCCCACAAATAGCAATGTGATAATGGCCAGGTCATTTGTTTCAGTTATGTTTGATGAGGGGGTCAATATTAACCAGGACATCTGCTCTACTTTTAAATAATGCCACATGTCATTGTCAGGCTCCAGTTTTGACCTGGTATCTTTGTGAATTGAAGATTAAAATCTTCAAGACACTGGGCAGAATTTTTCGTGCCCGTCGGCGTTAGGCATCATGGCGATGGCGAGCGGACAATATTATCGGGAAGGCCAGAAATCAGTTTCACGCCATCGTGAACTAAGTTGGCAACCGTCTGCTCTGCTCATCATTGGTCGGTGCGTTTCCCATCGCCACACACCGGGAACTTTATTGTAATGCATTTGCACATCATGAAAAGCCAGCTCGCCGGAATCATGCTCCCACGCTGGATCATCCGAACACGTCGATGTGTTGCACAGCTGTACATAAGCGATGTGCGCTTGGCGAGCTGCATTTCACTTGGGGCTTTGAGGCTTGTTCGCCTACCTTGCTTCGGGCAGCACTCGCAGTCATCAGCGCCAGGCTTCAACACATCACGCTCACCTACCAGACCAACCGTAAGGCAGGGGTGGCTTTTCAACAGCTACAGGGCTATGGCTTGCTTAGGGAGGGTGGGGGAGGGGGGAGTTTTCCTATGGTATGTGTGTGGGCACAAGGTTGACCTGTGCAAGTGGCCTCAAGATGGTGAGGGCTGAGGAGGCAGTTTCCAGAGGAGATGAGGCCAGATGGAGATGTGAGGGTGTGTGTGTGAGAGAGTGAGTGGTGATGTCCCTTGAGCTGGCAGTGAGTGAGATGCCAGTGAACAGGTGATGGGCTTATAAATGTGTCAGGTTAGAGTGATGAGATGGTTCCCTTACTCTGGCAGCATCATTCATCCTCTTTCTGCATTGGATGGCCAACCTCTCCTGTGCAGTGTTGGCACTGACCACCACTGCCACTGTCTCCCAAGCTGGAGTGGTGACACTGATGGGCCGCCTGCAGTCAGAGCGGGGGTAGAGGGCATTGCGGCTGGCTCCAACTGGCGTTCAGAAGGCACTATATCAGGAGGCTGTAGTCTTCTTGCCTTTTGGGGCCACATCTTCTGTGCAGCAGTCCTGGGCTGGAAGCTCTGAGAGCTGTGTGGCGACTGCACTTTAAATATAGCGTGCAGCGTGATGAAGTGGTGAGGTGACGGTGTTGCAGGAGAATCGGAGGCTGCCCGCCAGTGAAACGATGTGTTTCCTGAGAATACGTGATTAAAGAGGCGGGATTGAGACGAAATGGCCCGAAAACCCACCACTGCAGCCAGTGGGTAAAAGGCCCTTTTTCTCCCTACCACACTTATTGCAGATCTAAGATGATTCCTCCCATGGGCAGTAAAAAGAAATGTTTTCTTTCAATTTCTTTGAATTTTTCTGTTTATTGTTTGTAAAAATATTGGAGGTGGGAAGAAGGCCGTTTGGTTGGCAGTCTAGAATCACCAAATTGGCCGGTGAAGATTGTCTTAAATTTCCAACTGGTCAGCTGAGAAGGTGGTGTTTTGCAAGGAGTGGTCTCGTCATGATAGAATGAACATCATAGGGTTGAGGAGGCTTATTGGACCAGCTGAGCTTTCTCTGCTGGTTTCTGTTGATTTACTGCCGATGCGTAAAATGACGCGTGGTAATGTTGGGTGTTCATCCCGGTGTCATCACAAGTCATTCTGACCTTCCATTTGGTGGGCGTGCACCAGAGTCGGCTGCGTGCCCGCCAAACTGTCAAAAACCTGTTAAGGCCATTAATAAACTAATTGCAGTAATTGACAGGTCTGCCCGTCCAACCTTAAGGTTGGGGGGCAGGCGAAGAGCCCAGGCGGCCTTCACATTTTTCGCGAAACCTCATTCAGAGGCGGGATGGGGTTTCATGAAGGGCTTATTAATTAAATAAAATCTTTAATGAAAATTCATTAACATGTCCCAGCTCAAGTGACACTGTCACATGAGGGGAAAAGTCTCAATAATTTTTTTTTTTACTTTTTCCATCTTTATAACTGAACTTAATCTCACAGACTCACAGAGCTGCCTCAGGGAGATTTCTGAGCTCTTTCGGGTGAATGCGTGAAAGAGCACAGGCCCCTACTCTCCCTCCTCCTCCTGCCCGCACTGCTACCGGGTGCGTGTCACACTGGGTGGGCCTTAATTGGCCTGCCCAAGTAAAATGGCGGCGCGCAGCCGATTGCGGGTGGTGATCGGCTCTGCGCCTGCCCGTGCCTGCTCCTGGCCGGCCCACCCGACAGGGAGAAAGTCCTCCCCCGAGGTCTGGTCGCCATGAAACTACAGTCCTACAGTGTGTGGCTGGCTCTTAATACCCTCGAGGTCACTCAGAATGAATGGTCAGTGCTACCTTTGGCGAGAACCGCTGCATTCTAAGAACAAATAAGATAGAGCTGCACCTCATGAGTGGCACATGTGATAGGATCATCTATGCGCCTACTATTCCAACTGGCCTGAAAGTAGCAACTCGGGTACATGCTCCTGCTTTGTACAATATGTTCTCACATTGAAAAGTCTCAAAAGGATTTCATGCAATAAATTGCTTCTGTTGTGTGGGCGAATATGGCAGGTACTCTGCAACAGTCACTTCCTACAAACCGTGAAGAAAGCAAAAATCAGCTGGCCGATTTTATCCCCATCATTATTGGTTCAACATTTGCAATGTTGTCGAATGGGCTGTGAGAACAGTATTTCTCTTGTCCATGACTCCTCCGAAGTGTCACCCTACATGATGGCAGCAAATGCTGCTGGGAAGCTTGAACTCATTCCCTTCTGAAGAGGAAAGAGTACTGCCAGCTGAGACAAGCTGATATAATTTTGCATTTGTGCCACTACTAAATTTTAATATTTTTGGGAACTACTCTTATTAAAATAAATCCGAGAATTATACAGCACCAAAGGACGCCATTTGGCCCATTGTACCTATGTCAGCTCTGTGAAAGAGCAATCCAATTAGTCCCACTCCCCCTACTCGTTCCACATAGCCCTGCAAACTTCTCCCCTTCAAGTATTTATCTAATTCCCTTTTTGACAGTTACCATTGAATTAGCTTCCCTGTCAAGCAGTGCATTTCAGATTAAAGCAACTTGCTGCGTAAAAATAATTCTCTTCATCTCACCCTTTTGCCAATTCCTATAAATTGTGCCCTCTGCCCATGGAAACAGTTTCTCCTTATTTAGTCTTATCAAAACCCTTCATGACTTTAAATTTTAAATTAGATTAATTAGCTGCTTTAGCTTCAGTTGCAGCAACATATTTAACAGTGTCGGTATTGGGTCTTGTGGCCCTTATACTACATCTAAGTTCTGCGTAGTTCAGCCTGATGTTGCATGAATTTAGCACATACGACTCTTTGCACAACAGACTGCATTGTGTATTCTGGAGGGGTCTTAGTGGAAATTATTCCACTCGATGTTTGGCTTCACAGGTTACTCGTTAGAGCTAATTTGGTGACCCAGTACTCCTACCAGGAAGTGGAGCTCACCAGGAGTGCATCGCAGGAAGTTGTGGGGAGTGTGCCGACCACGATTTTCCATTTCTTCATTTTAATGAATCATTCAGCACAGGAGGAGGCCATTCGGGTTGTCGTGCCTGTGCCGGCTCTTTGAAAGAGCTGTCCAATTAGTCCCACACCCCTGCTCTTTACCCAAAACTCTGCAAAACTTTCCTCTTCAAGTACATACTTAATTTCATTTTGAAAATTATTACTGAATCTACTTCCACCGCCCTTTCAGGCACAACAACTTGCTGCATAATAAAAGCTTCGCATCTCCCTTTTGATTCTATTGCCGACAAGCAAGTAAATCTGTGTCCTATGGTTACTGACACACCCCACGCACCCCTACTGCACTGGAAACCATTTTGATATATTTACTCTATCAAAACTCTTCATAATTTGAGCTGTTCAGTCTCTATTAAATCTCCTTTTACCTTCTCTGCTGTAAGAACATCCTCTGCTCCTCTCATTTATCCACATAAGTGAAGACCCTGTTATCATTCAGGTGAATCTCACCTGCACCATCTTTAAGTCCTAGGAGTCCTAAACCCCAGAATAGTATTCAGACAGTTGTAGTACACACACCTACCTGTAAGTGACTTGTAGAATCCAAACATTGCCTTTAATAGCATGTATTTAGTTAATCATGGGATGTGGGTGTTTTTGGCAAGAATCTTTCTGCCCTGGTGAATGAGAGAGGACTAGTGTAAAGACTATGGAGGAGTTCTATCTTTCTTAGGGCAAACCTAATACTGGAATATGGGGTGCTGGTAGGAATTGAGGAAGAATGCATCTGTCAATGGTCTGTTTGGGCTTTGTTCACATCATGGGCCATACGATTACGTTCAGTTTGCCTGAGGACTTAATTAATTACTCAAGTGTTTAGATCAGGTTCCACTGCAAGTCACCACAATAAATATTAGGGGGGGGGGTTATGTAGGCACGTGACTGAGATTTCTGCTCTTTGAGTGTGGGTTGGACCACATGGTGATTCCTCTTGACCTTATGGGCAGCAAATTTAAATGAATATTCAATTCTTTCAGCCATAGGAACACACAGGACAGCAAAGATCAGGTTATTGTGCCGATACCCCTTGGAAGACCATTAGGTCAACCTGAAAAGGGAACTTCTTTCAAAATGTAAGGGCAGAATTTTATGCCTTGCATGCGGGCATGCGCCTGACCCGAAAGGACATGAAATAGCGCGAGATGACGTTGGGCGGGTGTCCTGACATCATCCCACACGCGAGCCATCTTCAGGTCAACGGTTTTCCATTGCCCGTGTGATTTCGCCCTCATCACACGGGCAAAATGGGCAGGCGGGCAGCCCACTTTTAACGAAACCTCATTCAAGGGTGGGATAGAAAGGATCAGCAGCATTGTCAGGGTGAGAAATGAGGAGATAGGTTTGCTGCTGGTTGCTTATTTGAACTTGATATCTTCATCTTTGTTCTGAGCTTCCGTCTTAGTATTTCCAGGCTTCATCCCAGGACTCATTGGTATCTCCAAGGTCCCCAGGGGATTTTGACCACGTGGACCCCTCCAGGTACCAGACAGCCTCCTGTGACCCTGGTAATGGGGATTGTGCTCTCCGCTGTTGATGCCTCCCCTGAGCAGGAAGAGAGGGGCAGAAGGGAGAGGAGGCCAGGTGTCCCTATGCAGCTTTCAGGCGAGTGACTGTGGGAGGAGAGACGCAGGCACAAGGGATGCAGGTGGTCCCAGGCATAAGGGGCCACAGAAGACGCCACTATTCTGCTGCCAGGTTTTACAGGCGGCGATGCAGCTACCTCAAAATGTCCGCGTTGCAATGCCAAAGGAGGCTCCGCCTCTTCAGGGAGACTTTTACCGCCATTTGTCAGGAGATTGGGCCTGAGATCAGCTCCGGCTGTGCGGGTGGACACCCCAAGCCAGTGGCTCTGAAGGTCACAGTGGCCCCCAACTTCTGTGCCTCCGGCCTTTTCCAAGGGTCAGTGGGGGATCAGTGCAGAATGTCCCAATCAGCTGAGCGAGCCAGAGACCTTGCAGCAATCGCTGGCTTCCCCCACATCCAGGGTGCAATTGAGTGCACACATGTGGCCATCAAGGCACCAGCAGGTCAGCCGGGAGCCTTCATCAGCAGGAAGGGATTCCATTCCATGAACGTCCAGATAACTTGTGACCATAAAGTGCAGATTCTGCAAGTCTGTGCAAGGCACCCTGGCAACTCCCATGATGCTTCCACCCTGAGACACTCCCAGATATTGAGGCTCTTCAGTGCTCCAGCCCGGCTGGGTGGATGGCTGCTGAGGGACAAGAGCTAACCATTGAAAAGGTGGTTCATGACGCCTCTCTGTCACCCATGAACAGAGGTAGAGAAGTGTTACAATACGAGTCCACTCTCTACCTGCAACGCCGTTGCAGCCTGGCCAACCCCACCTGAGGAACATCTGGCAGGGCACATCCGAGTCGTGGCACCTCGAGCCGCAAGTCTCTCAGTCCAAGCAGCCAGGGCTCACCCCCTTGGCCAGCTCTGGTGTAATTGACAGATGGCACATAGGCACTAACACTGCTGAGCTCCATGGGATGCGCAGAAAGCCCTTAACACTTCTCCACACTGATCCATGCCAACTTGGTACTCACCCTTGCTGACTGCAGCAGGTTGTTGAACATTTTGCGGCACTGCACCTATGTGCGCCGGGCAATGCCGTGGTTGCTGACCTCAGATGCCACCTCCTCCCAGGATTTTTTGGTCTCATGTAGTGGCGCCCTCCTACCATTCCTGGGCATGAGAGTGGCCCGCCTGACACCGACCTCCTCTACGAGGACAGCAAGGCACTTGTCCAAGAAATAGGGGGGCCCGAACGCCCACCGGACTTTCCCTCTCAGCTGATGTTTCCCGCCGCTGGTGAAGCCATTGTTCCAGTCTCCGACTCTAAAGATTCTTCCCGGGAAGCCTTCAGGGATCTGCCTTTTGCTGGTTTTAAAGCTTCCGCCGGTTCACCATTGGACTCGGCACCCGACAGCCCCCGGCCCCGCCCCTGCCCCCGCCCCTGGCCCCGCCCACGCCCCAGCCTGGCCCTTCCCGACCATTCAGAAGATGCGTTTCATGCTGGGCGGACATTAATTGGCCATCCAGTGTGAAATCTCTGGTCGGGAGCCGGTTCCGCATCTGCTTCCGCTCCTGCTGACTCGGCGCACAGGCCAAGCATGAAATTCAGCCCTAAAAGTAAGGAGGTTATGCTTCAGTTATACAGGGCATTGGTGAGACTGCACCTCGAATAGAGTATGCAGTTTGGATCTCCTTATTTAAGGAAGGATGTAAATGCATTGGAGGCGGTTCAGAGATGGTTTACTAGATTGATACCTAGAATACCTAGGTTGTTTTGTGAGCATAGGTTGGAAAGGCTGGGCTAGTTTCCACTGGAGTTTAGAAGAGTGAGGGGTAATTTGATTGAAATATACAAGATCATGAACAGTATTGAATGGGTGTGGAAAGGATGTTTACTCTTGTGGGTGAGTCCAGAATAGGGGTCACTGTTTTAAAATCAGAGGTCACCCTTATAGGGCAGGGATGAGGAGAAATTTTCCCTCTCAGAGGGTTGTGCGACTTTGGAACTCTCTGTTTCAGAAGGTGGTGAGGGGAGGGTGGGGGGGTCATTGAATATTTTAAGGCAGAGGTAGACAGATTCTTGTTAGGTAAGGGAATCACAGGTTATCGGGGGTAGATGGGAATGTGGAACTCGAAATGCCAACAGATCAGCCTTGATCTTATCGAATGGCGGAGTTCATGGTTCGAGGGGCTGAATGACCTACTCCTGCTCCTATCTCGTATGTTTGTAAATTCATAATCAAAAATCTTGGGAAACTGCTTTTAAGTTGTAAGACAGCAGAATATCAAAGGATAGCAAAGTTGCTTCAAATCAAAATGCAACCGCTGGCAGGAATTTTTTTAAATTAATTTATCAATTCATGGGATGTTGGTGTCACTGGCAAGATCGGCGATTATTGTCCATCCCTAGCTGCCTTGAGATGTTGGTGATGAGCCTCTGCAGTATGTGTGGTGAAGGTTCTCCCATATTCTGCTCAATAAGGAGTTCCAAGATTTTGATCCAGAGAGAGTGAAGGAGGGCTGATTACTCGGGAAGCAGTGACACGGTGATAATGTCATTGGATTGGTAATCCAGAGGTCCAGGCTAATGTTCTGTGTCCCACAGGTTCAAATCCCAGCATGGTAGCCGGTGGAATTTGAATTCAGTTAATAAAATCTGGAACGAAAAGCTAGGCCCAGTGATGGTGACCATTGACCAGAAACTGAACTGGACCAGCTATATAAATACTGTGTCTACAAGAGCAGGTCAGAGGCTAGGAATCCTATGACGAGTAACTCACCTTCTGACTCCCCAAAGTGTGTCCGCCATCTACAAAGCACAAGTCAGGAGTGTGATGGAATACTCCCCACTTGCCTGGATGAATGCAGCTCCCACAACACTGAAGAAACTTGACACCATCCAGGACAAAGCAGCCCATTTGATTGACACCACATCCACAAACATTCACTCCCTCCACCACCAATGCACAGTAGCAGCAGTGTGTACCATCTACAAGATGCACTGCAAGAATTCACCAAGGCTCCTTCGAGAGCACCTTCCAAACCCATGACCACTACCCTCTAGAAGGACAGGGCAGCAGACACATGGGAACACTGGAAGTTCCTCTCCAAGTCATTCACCATCTCGATGAGGAAATATATCGCTGTTCCTTCACTGTCGCTGGGTCAAAATCCTGGAACTCCCTTCCTAACAGCACTATGGGTGTACCTACACCACATGGACTGCAGCAGTTCAAGAAGGCAGCTCACCACCACCTTCTCAAGGGCAACTAGGGATGGGCAGTAAATGCTGGCCCAGCCAGCGTAGCCCACATCCTGTGAATGAGTAAAAAAGAAAGTAATGCCTACTTCTATACCAGGGTGGCAGTGCTGCTGGTGTTGGTGAATGCTTTATTGGATTGTGTTGTGTTATTGTCTCTCAGTTTCCCTGAAAATCAACTAGGCTGCCTGATCTGTAGTTGCTAGGTTTATTCCTTTCCCCGTGGTAAACAGGGATGTAATGTTTACAATTCTCATCCCTCTGGCACCACTCCTATAGCTAAGGAGAATTGAAAGATTGTGGCCAGAGCTTCCACCATCTCCACCCTTCCATCAGCAACCTAGAATGCATTTTAGTTTTCTACTTTGATCATTGTCAACCTTTTATGCATCTCCTCTTTTAAACTGTACTTTGAGTACATAAGTTGTAATTTTGGTTTAATATTATAGTATCAAGTGATCTCTTGACATTCATGCATCTTTCTTACTGTAGAGTTAGTATAGCTTTCAGCGTCATAATGTGTGAGGAGAAACTAAAACGAGAAGGATTTGAGTTGATGTAACACTTTTCATGTACGCAGGTTCCTCTATCCTGAATATCTTTTTGCATTCACAACCTTATTCACCTTACTGATCTTTCCACGACCATCTTTCAGATATTCCTCCTTCCCTCATTCTCTCCAGGACTATGCTGTTTTGCTTCCTGAAATATACCTCTTCCTGACCTGATAATTGAATTTCCTCCTAGCTCAACTTTGCCTTGATTTTCTTCCTGTCCTACCTTCCCACTTGGTTTATTCCTGAGCGTCTCCTTCACCGATTTTCTAATTTCCTCTCCCTCACAGCCAGTCTATAGTTCTCCTACATGTCAACATCCCCCAGCCCCTTTTCCTGCAGCCTGCCACTTTCCTGATGACCTGTTCTTCCAGTGAACTCCTTTCCCTGTTGATGTGTCACTCTCCATTTCACTCACTTCTATTTTGCTTTGCAATTTGCTGCTTTCCTGCTTTGCCCCTCTCTAACTTCCACTCCAACTGCCCCATATAGTTGCACAACTGTTGTACTTAACAACCTACAAAGTACCTCTTGAAACAAAAATGGAAAATGCTGGAAAAACTCAGCAGGTCAGACAGCATCTGTGGAGCTGGAAACAGAGTTAACATTTCAAGACCATACGCCCCTTCTTCAGAGCTCAGCAGGTACTTTTTGAAGTGTAGTCACACTGTATTAATTTTTATTAAAGATACTGATTGAGGGATAAATGTGGGCCAGGACACGGAGTGAACTGTCTTGTTCTTATTCAAAATATTTTTGTAAAATGTTTATGTCTACCTTGCAAGTGGAAATGGGGCTTATTTTTAACATTTCATCTGAAAGGTGTCACTTTTGCCCTTCTTTGATACTGTACTGAAGTAACAACCGAGATTAATTGTTTAAGCTCTGGAGTGGATCTTGAACTTGTGACCTACTGATTGAGAAGCTAAGAGTGCTGCCAACTGACCAACGCTGACACTGTTTGCGCCTTGCTTAGAAAGAAGGAACCAGAAAATATAACACAGAATTCAACAGGTATCAGGCTTCTGTTAGAAAGATCTGCATTTATTTACTTATTTTTATTTATTTACGGGATGTGGGCATCGCTGGCTAGGCCAGCATTCATTGCCCGTCCCTAATTACCCTTGAGAAGGTGGTGGTGAGCTGCCTTCTTGAACTGCTGCAGTCCGTGTGGTATAGGTACACCCGCAGTGCTGTTAGGGAGGGATTTCCAGGATTTTGACCCAGAGACAGTGAAGGAATGGCAATATATTTCCAAGTCAGGACAATGGGTGACTTAGAGAGGAACTTCCAGGTGGTGGGATCCCATGTGTCTGCTGCCCTTGTCCTTCTAGATGGTAGTGGTCGTGGATTTGGAAGGTGCTGTCTAAAGAGGCTTGATGAGTTCATTGATGAGTTGTATAGCACCTTTCATAACTTCAATGATAGACAGTCAATGAAATAATTTTGAAGTGCAGTTAGTATTGCATTAATGATGTTGCCTGATGATAAATATGGGCCAGGACAATGGGCGAGCTCCCTTGCTCTTGCTCTTCTGTTGTATTCCTTGTCACTGTTGCAATACAGGAAACATAGCAGCCAATTGTACAACAAACTCCCACGAACAGGACAATGACAACGATCAAATCAGCTGTTTTTGTGATGTTGATTTGGAAATAATTCCTGGTCACAACACTGAGAATAACTCTCCAGCTGTTCTCTCAACCTGCACCAATGGGATCCTTGATGTCCACCTGAGTAAACAGGCAGGACCTCGGTATAACATCACAGTCTGAAAGACAGCACCTCCGACAGTGCAGTGCTCCCTCTATACGGCACTAGGGTATCAGCTTAGATTTTCTTTGCTCATGGCTGGGTTGTGGGATCTTCTGAATGCTACCGCTGTGCAGCAGCTGTGCAACTATACAGGGCAGTTGGAGGGAAATATAGGGAGAGGAAGTGACAGAAGGAAAAGCAGGAAAGCAGCAAATTGCAAAGCAAAATCGGAGGGAGTGAACTGGAGAGTGACACATCAATAGGGAAAGGTATTCACTGGTGGAAAAGGTCATCAGGAAAGTGGCAGGCTGCTGAAGAAGGGGCTGGGGGATTTTGGCATGTGGGAGAACTATAGACTGGCTGCAAGGGAGAGGAAATTAGAAACTCGGTGAGGGACATGCTTGGGGATAAATCAAGTGGGAGGATAGGACAGGAAGAAAATTAAGGCAACTGAGGGTAAAGTGGAGCTAGGAGGAAATTCAGTTATCAGGTCAGAAAGTAGAACTGTGAACGGAGAGGTACACTTCAGGAAGCAGAGCAACATAGTCCTGGAGAGAATGAGGGAAGGAGGAATAGCTGAAAGATGGTCGTGGAAAGATCAGTAAGGTGAATATGGGTGTGGATGCAGGAAGATATTCAGGATAGAAGAACCGACCTTGAGCGAGAGCCGGGGAAGATGGCAAAGGGAAGGTCAGCTGGGGCAGGCGATGGCGTAGCGTTATTGTCACTGGACCGGTAATCCAGAGACCCAGGGTAATGCTCTGTGGACCTGGGTTCGAATCCCACCATGGTGGAATTTGAATTCAATAAATACCCGGAATTAAAAGTCTAATGAAGATCATGAAACCATTGTCGATTGTCATAATAAACCATCCGGCTTCCTAATGTCCTTTAGGGAAATCTGCTGTCCTCACCTGGCCAACATGTGACTCCAGACCCACAGCAATGTGACTGACTCTTAAAAAATGTCCCCAGAACAAGGGCAATTAGGGATGGGCAATAAATGCTGGCCCAGCCAGCATTGTTCACATCCCACGAATGAATTTAAATAAAAAGCTGGTAAAGCGATCAGATTGAGAGCAATCTGGAGAGATGTAGGCAGGATTGAAGTGCACCTTGTAAAAGGCAGTGCCATGCTTCCACTATGAAGTACCTGAACCCTGTATAGGACATTCTCCCAACGGAGAGATAAACCATTGCTCTTCACAGTATATACGCTGTTCACAAGTCACTTTACAGCTCATGTTAGATAATTACGTGGAATTGATTAAGTTGTTCCAGCAGGGATTTGTGAGAGAGGTAAACTATGGTCCCTGTGTGGTATAAATAGACCGTGTGCATAATGGCTTGGTTTTAATGCCCTTACAAATCCTCTATAATTAGGGGAAAATATTAGCTCTATTTATACATTGCACATCGGATGTGAAAACAGTTTTCCACTCGGTTACACCTTCAAAAGCACAATTAAAAACACAGGTATTAAAACAAACATTCCCCAAGTTTCTCCAAGCCCATATTTTAGGAATGAGTGCATATTACACATAGATGAAATCTGTTAACAACCTTCAGCTGTCAGTACTGGCTGGATTTAGCCTCAATACATTCAGCATTTACCCTATCCCACTGGCTGTGAGGTATAATCGGTACTTTGTAAGCTATTTATCAGAGCTGCGGAAAACAAATCACTGCCCAGAGACAGTCCCTAGCATGGGGTACATTACTGTGCTATTGCATGTGGGGAGTTGACTTCGCTGTGCTTTCATCTTGGTTGCTTGTTAAGCACATGTGTCTGGTACTGATGCTGAACTATTACCCTTAATTCCTGAGACCCACTGCAGGGTGCAAGCTCACTGAGGTGTCAGCTTGAGCAGTTAGCAATTAAAGGGGAACTGCCACTCAGAGAGAGCAAGAAAATTAAAATAACTCCGCAAAAGTTGGTTTGGTCTCCGCAGTTTAGGAAGGATTACATTTGTCCTAGAGGCTGTGCAACAAAGGTTCACTAGATTGATTCCTAGTGGACTAGAGGGTTGTCCTTTGAGGAGAGATTGATTAGAATGGGCCAATGTTCTCCAGAGTTTAGAAGAATGAGATGTGATCGGATTGAAATGTATTAAGTTCATGAAGGGCTTGCCAGGAGAGATACTGAGAGGCTGTTTCCCGAGGCTGGAGAGTGTGGAACTAGAGCTCATAGTCTTATGAAATGGATTTCACTGTTTAGAACTGAAATGAGAATTTTTTTCACTCTGAGTGTTATGAATCCTTAGAGAATTTTTCACCCTAGATTACTGTGGATTCTCAGTGGATGTCTATATTCAAGACTGGGATTGGTTAATTTTTGGACACTTGATTGAATCACTGGATATGGGCTAGGGTGGGAAAGTGGAGTTGACCTAGTAGATCAGTCAAGTTCGTACTGAATGGCAGAACAGGTTTAAGGGGCTGTACATTCAAACTTATGAACATATGAATTAGGAGCAGGAATAGGCCATTTGGCCCCTTGAGCCTGGTCTGACATTTGATAAGATTGTAGCAGATTTGACTATGGCCTCAACTCCACTTTTTTGTCTATCCCTTGAACCCTTTGACTCCTATATCAAACCAGAATCTATCTAACCCTGCCTTAAAAATATTTGATGTACCGCCTCCACTTCTCTCCGGGGTAGAGCATTCCACAGCCCAACGACCCTCTGAGAGAAAAAAATTCCCATCTCCTCCTTAAGGGGGAGACTCCGGTGACCAAAGTATCGCGCAATTGCTCGTTGACATTCACCCGCCATCAATGCGTGTCATTTTACGCTCGAGTGGGCCCAGCACTGCCTGCCCGCTGACGTAAAAACTTTGCCCAAAACCTTGGAGCTCTGGTATATTTTTTGTTCCTTCTCCAGTACCTTTATATATGCTTTTTATAGTGAGGTGATTTGAGCTGTACACAGAATAGTTTATCCTTCTTTCTATGCTTCCCAAAATACTCCAGATAAGTTGAGGACAATTTACAGACCGAACATGGCTTCCTCTGATTCACAGTCTACTAGTTAGACTTTACAGTTCAGCATTGGGCTTGCTTTTTTGATTGCTGCTCCACAGAGGTTTGATACAGGTTAAACATAGAAGGCAGAGGATATGGCTGAGGCTTTTTTTCATTACTCATGGGATGTGGGTGTCGCTGGCTAGGCCAGCATTTATTGCCCATCCCTAATTGCCCTTGAGAATACTTTGCATCTGTCTTTACCAAAGAACAAGATGCTGGCCAAGACATAGTGAAAGAGGAGGTAGCGGAGATATTAGATGAGCTAAAGATTGATAATGAGAAGGTACAAGAAAGGTTGGTTGTACTGAAGGCTGATTAAATCCGGCAGGACCCGATGGGGTGCATCCGACGAAGCTGCAGTATGTTAGGATGGAAATTGCGGAGGTACTGGTTCCTAGATACAGGGATGGTGTCAGAGGACTGGAGAATTGCAAATGTTACAGCCTTGTTCAAAAAGTGCTGTAAGGAAATGCCCAGCAAGTGCAGGCCAGTCAATTTAGCGGCAGAGGTGTGAAAGCCTTTGGAAATGATAATTCAAGACAAAATTAGGAGTCACTGGGACAAAAGTGAGTTAATTAGGAAAAGCCAACACCCATTTGCTGAAGGACAACAGTGTTTACCTAACTTGATGGAGTTTTTTGATGAAGTAACAGAGAACTTTGATGGGGGTAATAAGCATGAACTTCCAAAATATGTCTGATAAAGTGCCACATAATAGGCTTACTTGGAAAGCTGAAGTTCATGGGATAGTGCAGCATGGACATGAAGTTGACTGAATAACAGGAAACAGAGAGTAGTGGTTGGTTTTTTTTTGGACTGGAGGAAGGTATATAATAGTGTTCCTCAGGCATCAGTACAAGGATACTGCTTTTCTTAATACATATGAATGACTTAGATTTGGATGCATGGGGCACAATTTCAAAATTTGTGGATGACACAAGACTTGGAAGTATTTATGAGGACGATAGTGATAGACTTCAAAAGACATAAACAGGTTGATGGAATGGGTGGACACATGGCAAATGCAATTTAATGCAGGTAGGTGGTAAGTGATACATTTTGGTAGAGAAAATGAGGGAATGCAATATTCACTAAAGGATATGATTCTAAAGCAGTTGCAGGAACAGAGAGACCTGGGGGTATATGTGCACAAATCATTGAAGATGGCAGGGCAAGTAGCTAAAAAGGTATTCGGGATCTTAGGCTTTATAAAGAGGGGAATAGAGTAGAAAAGCAAGGAAGTTATGATAAACATTCATAAAACACTGGTTCATCTTCAACTGGAGTGGTGTGTCCAATTTTGGTCACTGTGCCTTATGATGAATGTGAAGGCTTTGGAGAAAATACAGAAGAGATTTATGAAAGTGGTTTCAGACATGAGGGACTTTAGTCATGCGGATAGAATGGAGAAACTGGGGTTGTTCTCCTTGGAGAAGAAAAGGTTGAGTGGAGATTTGACACAAGTGTTCAAAGCAATGAAAGATGGAGGCACGGTAGATATAAATTCTTGCCATCGGTGGAAGGGTAGCTAACTAGAGGGCATCGATTTAAGGTACTTGGCAAAAGAACCAAAGGCGACATGAGGAAGAAAGCTTTTCTGCAGTGAGTGGCTATGTCCTGGAATTAACTGTCTGAAAGGGAAATGGAGGAAAATTCAATCGTAAAGGAATTGGATAAGTACCTATAGAGAGAAAATTTGCAGGGCACAGCAGGGGAGTGGTGGTGGGGGGGGAGGGGAATGCGGAGATGTGGTGTGATTAGCTAAGGAGAGCCAGCAGAGTCTTGATGCACCAAATGTGCTGTAAACATTCTGTGGTTCTATGAAATCCCCAGGAGTATCAACACCATTCATGGAGCTTTTACATTGTCCATTGTTCTTTGTATGTACATTTTTCAATGTACATTAATAAATTTCAGCTGCCACTGTTACGTCTTAACTGAGAGGCCAACCCTCTTGTATATGCAGTTTGTGGGACATAGTTGGCTCAGACTATACAACAATTGTCATATTTTAAAAGTGCTTCATTGTCTGAACTTGTTCAGAGAAATACTTTTTAAAAGTACAAACAATGCAGTGTACATAAATATTAAAACAGCCTCTTCAATTCTGGCATTCCCTCAGCCTGAGGTGATTTCCATGTGAATGTCAGCTGATCAGCCAATATAACTTCAGCAGGAGTTCACCAGAAGTCCCGTTTGCACAGTGTGTCTGGGATTTTCTCCAAAATATGGTGACCAAACTAGGGCACCTGAGAATGATTTGTCGAGGCTTTCTATCCTGTCAACATAATGGGCTGTTTGAACTTATCAGCAATTGTTACAGTGAAGTAAGTGACATCCTTGACTCATTAAATGTAAGAAAATTGACAGTGTTGCATTGGTACAATAGAGAGAGATGACCATAGTTCTGGAGATCAAGATTTCGAAGCAGTTTGGATAGAGATGAGAAATAGTAAAGGTAAGAAGTCACTTGAGGGAGTGGCTTATAGGACCCCTAACTGTAGGGTGGGGTATAAAGGAAGAAATATTGGGCTTTATGAGAAATTCACAGTGGTAATCATAGATGATTTTAATCTACATATAGATTGTACAAATCAGATTGGTAAAGGTCGCTTGGATGATGAGTTCATAGAGCATTTTCTGAATAGTTTCTTAGAGCAACATGCTTTAGCACCAAGCCGAGAGCAGGCTGTATTAGATCTGGTAATGTACAATGACACAGGATTAATTAATGACCTCATAGTGAAGGGGCCTTTAGGGAGCTGCAATCATAATATGATTGAATTTGATATTCAGTGTGAGGGAGGGAGGAGTGGATCTACGGCTAGTGCTTTAAACTTAAATAAGGACAATTTCAAGGGCATAAAGACATGTCTGGCTAAAGTGAACTGGGAAATTAGGTTAATGAATAGGCCAATGAGCATGCAGTGACAGACATTTAAGGAGCTATTTTGGAATACTCAGAAAATATACATTCAGTGAGAAAGAAAGATACTAAGAGAAGGACACACCATCTGTGGCTAACTAAAGGTGTTAAAGATAGTGTCAAATTGAAAGAAAAAGTATATAATCCCTCAAAGATGAGTGACAGGTCAGAAGATTGGACAGAATATAAAGAACAGCAAAGAATAACTAAAAGATTAACAAGGAGGGAGAAAATAGAGTATAAGAGAAAGCTAGCTAGATATATAAAAAACAGACAGCAAGAGTTTCTACAGGTATTTAAAAAGGAAAAGAGTAAGTAAAATGAGTGGTCTTCTAGAGAGTGAGTCTGGGGAATTAATAATGGAAAATAAGGAAATGGCAAATGAATTGAACAGATATTTTGCATTTGTCTTCACTGTAGAGGATATAAATAAGATCCCAAAACTAATTGTGAGTCAGGAGATGAAAGGGAGGGAGAAACTTAAAACAATTACAATCACCAGGGAAAGGGTACTGAGAAAATTATTAGCACTAAAAACTGACAAGTCCTGACAGATTTCATGTTAGGGTCTTAAAAGAAGTGACTGCTGAGATAGTGGATGCATTGGTTTCCAAAATTCTTTAGATCCTGGAAAGGACCAACCAGATTGGAAAAATGTGAATGTCACTCCTCTATTCAAGAAGGAGACAGAAAGCAGGAAACTTCAAGCCTGTTAGCTTAATGTCTGTCATAGTAAAATGGCTGGAATTTATTATTAAGGAATTTATAGCAGGGCAATTAGAAAATCCCAATGCAATCAGGCAGAGTTAACGTGTTTTTGTGAAAGTTTTGATGTCATGTTTGACTAATTTATTGGAGTTCTTTGGAGGAAGTAACAAGCAAAGTGGATAAAGCGGAACCTGTGGATGTGCTATGCTTAGATTCCCAGAAGGCATTTGACAAGGTGCCACATCAAAGGTTACTGCGTAAAATAAGAGCCCATGGTGTAGGGGGTAACATATTAGCATGGATAGGGGATTAGTTAGCTAACAGGAAGCAGACAGTGGGAAGAAATGGGTCATTTTCAGGATGTGATGAATGGAGTGCCACAAGTGTCGTGGCCTCAATTATTTACAATTTATATCAATGACTTGGATGAAGAGACTGAAGGTATAGTTGCTGAATTTGCTGATGACACAAAGATAAGTAAGTTGTGAAGAAAACATAAGGGGCTGAATCTCCCCCCCCCGTTGGGGAGGAAGTTGATGGGCCGGTGTGTACGGGCGCGCTTCCGATCAGCGTCCCCAATTGGAGCTGCGGCGCCATTTTATGTGGGTGGGCCACCCCAGCGTGATGGCTGCAGGGAAGCGCTATGTGCTCCCTGTGTGGGCAGGGGGTGGGGGGGGAGTGCCTAAAATCGTGAGTGCACTCTTTTGTGCATGCGCGCTCATCTCCCTGAGGCTAAGTGCAGCCTCAGGGAGATCGCCTCTACATTCAAATTATTAGTAATAGAAAAAAAAAATTCCCTTACATGCCTCATCATGTGACAATGTTCATAATTTCCAAAAAGAGTTTATTTAAACTTTTAAAACCCTCCATGAAACCTCATCTCGCCGGTGGATAAGGTTTCATATTTTTTCTACTTCCTGCTGGGGCTCCTGGTCCACCAATTACTTTAATTGCTCTGTCAACGGCCTCAATTGGCCATTGACAGGTCAGCGGGTGCACAACTGATTCTGCTGCGCCTGCGCCTTTCTGAAAATTTAAATGGGACCACGGTGACATCGGGAGTTCTATCCAACGTCACCACGCGTCATTTTATGCATCGGTGAGTGGGCCCAGCCCCTGCTCGCTGACAGTAAAATCCATCCCAAGGAGTCTGCAAAGGGTTAAGTAAGCGGGCAAAAAAATTTGGTAGATGGAATATTCTGTGGGAAAATGTGAACTTGTCCACTCTGGCTGGAAGAATGGAATAGCAGTACAGGTACCAGGGTTCCAAAATCCGGAAGGACCCGGAAACTAGGTCAGCTATTGCTATCCATCTATTATTAACTATCCATCCATTTATTAACAAGGGGTCAATTTACATGATTCAATTTATGGCCTGAAACGCAATTATTTTTCTTCCCATTAGTTAGTTCTTTTCTTGTTGGCAGTGGTGGGGTACCTCTGGTATGCTGGAAAGTCAGAGAATGAGTTATTTTATAAAGAAAAATTATATAATGTAAAGCAAGATGTTATTGAGAAAATATGTCAACTACTAGCTAAAAACTTGCAGCCTATTTCCACCTGGAGAACAATATTGTCTGTAACAGTCAAGGCAAACAACTGATGACATCAAATTGACCGACTGACTTCAGTGGGAAGGAAATCAGGCAAGATCAGTCTGCCATGCGACATATCTAGGTCATGGCACATTGATCCCCTGCTCTTTGGGTCCAGCCTATTCTCCACCCCCTCAGGACCCAAAATCCAAAAAATCCCCATATCACAGAATCAGAATCACAGAATCATAGTACAGAAGAGGCCTTTCGGCCCATCGAGTCTGCACCAACACTTGAGAAACACCTGACCTACCTACCTAATCCCATTTACCGGCACTTGGCCCATAGCCTTGAATGTTATGGCATGCCAAGTACTCATCCAGGTACTTTTTAAAGGATGTGAGGCAACCCGCCTCCACCACCCTCCCAGGCAGCACATTCCAGACCATCACCACCCTCTGGGTAAAAAAGTTTTTCCTCACATCCCCCCTAAACCTCCTGCCCCTCACCTTGAACTTATGCCCCCTTGTGACTGACCCTTCAACTAAGAGGAACAGCTGCTCCCTATCCACCCTGTCCATGCCCCTCATAATCTTGTACACCTTGATCAGGTCACCCCTCAGTCTTCTCTGCTCCAATGAAAACAATGCAAGTCTATCCAACCTCTCTTCATAACTTAAATGTTTCATCCCAGGCAACATCCTGGTGAATCTCCTCTGCACCCCCTCCAGTGCAATCACATCCTTCCTATAAAGTGGTGACCAGAACTGCACACAGTACTCCAGCTGTGGCCTCATCAAGGTTCTATACAACTCCAGCATGACCTCTCTACTTTTGTAATCTATGCCTCGATTGATAAAGGCAAGTATCCCATATGCCTTTTTCACCACCCCACTAACATGCCCCTCCACCTTCAGAGATCAATGGACACACATGCCAAAGTCCCTTTGTTCCTTAGAACTTCCTAGTGTCATGCCATTCATTGAATACTTCCTTGTCAAATTTTTCCTTCCAAAGTGTATCACCTCACACTTTTTAGGGTTAAATTCCATCTGCCACTTATCTGTCCTTTTGACCATCCCGTCTATATCTTTCTGTAGCCCAAGACATTCAATCTCACTGTTAACCACCCAGCCAATCTTTGTGTCATCCACAAACTTACTAATCCTACCCCCAACATAGTCTTCTATGTTGTTTATATAAATGACGAATAATAGGGGACCCAGCACAGATCCCTGTGGTACACCACTGGGCACTGGCTTCCAGTCACTAAAGCAGCCTTCTGTCATCATCCTCTGCCTCCTACAACTAAGCCAATTTTGAATCCACCTTATCAAATTACCCTGTGTCCCATGTGCATTTGCCTTCTTTATAAGTCTCCCATGTGGGACCTTGTCAAAGGCTTTGCTGAAATCCATATAAACTACATCAACTGCACTACCCTCATCTACACACCTGGTCACTTCAAAAAATTCAATCAAATTTGTTAGGCATGAGCTCCCTCTGACAAAGCCAAGCTGACTATCCCTGATCAAACCTTGCCTCTCCAAGTGGAGATAGATACTCTCCTTCAGAACTTTCTCCAATAGTTTCCCTACCACTGACGTGAGACTCACTGGCCTGTAGTTCTCTGGCTTATCTCTACAAGTCTTCTTAAATAGTGGAATCACATTAGCTGTTCTCCAGTCCTCTTGCACCTCCCCCGTGGCCAGAGAGGAATTAAAAACTTCGGTCAGAGCCCCTGCGATCTTCTCCCTTGCCTCCCTCAGCAGCCTGGGGTACAAATCATCTGGACATGGAGATTTGTCCACTTTTAAGTCTACCAACACCTTCAATACCTTGTCACTCCCTATATCAATTTGCTGAAGAACCTCGCAGTCTTTCTCCCCGAGTTCGATACCTTCATTCTCATTCTCTTGGGTGAAGACGGATGTGAAATATTCATTCAACACTCTAGCGATGTCCTCTGGCTCCACCCATATATTGCCCCCTTGGTCCCTTATGGGCCCTACTCTCTGGCGCACATCCGGCCCCGATCTTCCTGGATACAGCGCCCGGTAGCTGTATATTATTTAAATGGATCGTGAATGCCTTTTGGAAATCCAAGTACACCACGTTTACATGTTTCCCTTTGTCCACCTTGCTTTGTCCTTCCTCAAAGAACTTCAATAAATTTGTCAGACATGATTTCCCTTTCACAAAGCTGTATTGACTCTACCTGATTAAATTATGATTTTATGTCCTGCTATTACCTGCTTAATAATGGATTCTAATATTTTCCCTATGACAAGCACTAGGCCAACTGGCCAACAGTTTCCTGCTTTCTGTCTCCCTCCTTTCTTGTGTAGAGGTGTTACGTTAGTGATTTTCCAATCTGCTGGGAACTTTCCAGAATCTAGAGAATTTTGGAAGATCACAATCAATCACAACCAGAGATCTCCTATCTCTGCAGCCACTTCTTTGATTAAAGCCATCAAGTCCAGGGGACTTGTCAACCTTTAGTTTTAAGAGTTTTCCCAGTACCTTTTCCATAGCTATTGTGATTGTTTATGTAGCTTCCTCCTTTTTAACTCATGATTTTCAAGTATTGTTGGGAATTTTTTTTTGATTTCTTCAGTGAAGACAGACATAAAAATACTTGTTCAACTCTGTGGCAATCTGAGGTGCAATACACCTTGAAGAGAATGTGAGCAGATTGACCATCTGACCGTACAATTGCTGTGTAGCGTGGGCTACAATGTTAATCAGTAGTTTAGATTGGGGCCTGGTTGGAGAAGCACACATTTGTTAGTTCTCTGTGACTTGTGTTAATAAACAGCATGTGCTTCATCTTACATTAGTCTCTGCGTCTGCATCTTGTTTACCAACTCACTTACCAGCAGATAGGCGTGCAACCATGTTCGCTGAGCAAAGCGACATGACAGAAGGGACATAACAACCGGTGACGAGGCAAAACATGGCCAGTCAACCACACCAAAGAAAGCCGTGAAAATTAAACAGAAGTAAAATCAGCCATACCTAGCAAGGAGATTGTAAGTACAGCCTTCATCATAGTCGTTGAAGTTATCTCCCTCCAGTATGCCACAGTTTGGCCATATCGAACTGTTTGATCAGACCACCGATGACTGGTCACATTATATTGAATGCCTCACCTTTTCTTTTTGGCCAACGACATATCAGGGGAGGAGAAGAGGCAAGTGATCCTCTTATCGACATGTGGCTGTAAAACATATGGCCTAAGTCATAACCTAATAGCACCCAACGCCCCAGATTCCAAGAGCTTTGATGAGTTGGTGAATCTTGTGAAAAGCCCTTTCAGCCGAAACCCTCGGTAACAACGCAACGTTTTAAATTCAATTCGAGGTGTCGCACCCCTGAAGGGACAGTCGCTTGCTATGTAGCGACCTTAAAACAACTGACAGAGCACTGTGAGTTTGGGATGTCGATTAACGACATATTAAGAGACCGATTGGTGTGTGGAATTAATGAAGACGCTGTTCAAAAAAAGGTTGATGTCAGAAATGAATTTAGGCTCCAGCAAGGTACTGGAGTTGTTGCTCATGATGGAAAGCACAGTCAGGGATTCAGAAGTAATCAAGGGAGAACAAAATGTGGCGACTTTCACATCAGGAGGGAAGCGCCGGTTAGAAATGACGCAGAAACGCTGGGCTCTGCAGAAAGGCGGGAAACAGCCACCATTAACAGACCCTCAAAAAGCAATGGTTTAACAGAGAAAACCCACATTAATCACAGCAGAAATGGGACCAGACAGTCTGCAAGCGAACGACAATTCAAAAGAATTGAGTGTTTCTACTGCCATCATAATGGACATGTTATGCGACATTGTAAAGACAGATTAAGACAAAACTTAAGGCAGAAAGGTAGAAATCGTGAAATCCACATAATAGCAGAACCAGAAGAAACAGAGTTAGATATTTACTCACTACACAACTTAAAAATGGGTAAAACAGAGCCAATCTATGTGACAGTGAAAGTCAACGAGAAACCCATCCGAATGGAGGTGGATACAGGGGCATCCACTACAGTTATAGGGGAACATACGTTCAAATATCTGAATGGAGGAGACCACTCATTAAATCTGGAAAATTTTCAGTTGCTAAATTAAAGACGCATATTGGTGAAGACATACAAGTAAGAGGATACATAAGGTCCCAATACAGTATTGAAATCAGTCTGTCAATTTACTCCTGATAATAGTAGCAGGGGAGGGTCCAAGTCTACTTGATTGGAACTGGTTTAAGGAAATAAAGTTAGAGTGGACCAAGATTATTCAAATCAGAATGAAAGATCTGCAAGAATTATTATACAAATATGCCTCCATTTTCAGGGAAGAGCTTGGGAAGATTCAAGGGCCCCAAGCTAAAATCCCGTGGATCCTGGGGCAACCCCCAGATTCTTGCAAGTGCGGCCAATCCCCTATGCATTGCAAGAAAACGTTGGTGTTGAATTAGACAGGCTGGAAAGGTTGGGAGTCTTACAGCTTGTACAATTTTCCGAATGGGCAGCACCCATAGTTCCAGTACTAAAGCCTGACTAGAGTGTGTGAATATGTGGGGACTACAAGTTGATCATTAACAAAGTGGCCGGATTTGACAGGCATCCTATACCGAAAATTGATGAATTGTACCCCAAGCTGGCAGGGGGAACCAAATACACGAAACTCGACATAAGCCACGCTTCCCAGCAAGTCGAGCTAGAAAAGGTCTCTCGGGATTTTGTGCCATCAACACACATAGGGGCTTACACCAGTATATCAGGTTACCCTTCAGAGTCTCATCGGCTGGTGCTATTTTCTAACGGACAATGGAAAATTTACTTCAAGGTGTGCCCATGGTGTGGTTTATCGCAGTGATGTCCTAGTAACAGGACTAACTGATGAAGAACATCTCCCTAACCTGGAAGAGATATTGGAGCATTTCTCACAAGCCAGAGTATGTTTGAAAAGAGAAAAATGTATCTTCCAAGCAAAAGAAGTGGTTTATTTGGGTGAAAGGGTTGACTTGTGGGACCTTCACCCAGCAGAAGACAAGGTGAGAGCTATTCGTGAGGAGCCAGCACTGAAAAACACCATAGAACTCAAGTCCTTTTTGGGAATGATTAACCATTATGGCTGTTTTCTCCCAAATTTATCAACGGTACTGGTTCCATTATATAGTTTGCTCAAGAAAAACCACAGGTGGACTTGGAAAGCTACACAACAACAGACTTTTATGAAAGTAAAGCATTTGCTACATTCATCGGCCCTGTTGCTACATTTCGACCTAAAGAAATAATTAATTTTGATCTGTGGTGCATTCCCTTACGGAGTAGGAGCAATACTCTCCCATAGGATGGTGGATGGCTCCAAATAGCACTTTGGTCATGTCTCAAGAACACTCAAGTGTTGCAGAACAAAGATGTTCAGAAATAGAGAAAGACGGCTTATTCATCGTTTTTGGCATTAAGAATTTCCACCAATACATCCAAGGTCGCCACTTCACCATTGTATCTGACCACAAGCCACTACTGGGCTTGTTCGGGGAAGATAAGGCAATACTCCCAAGTGCCTCTGCACGCATCCAAAGGTGGGCCCTGATACTAGCTGCTTATGAATATACTTTTATCCACCTGCTGGGAAACCAGTTTGCGAATCCAAACGCACTGAGCTGATTACTTCTAAAAGACAGCAATGTGAACATCCCAATTCCTCAAGCGCTTGTCTTGTTATTAAATTTTCTGGATTCCTCACCAGTCCATGCCAAACAAATAAGAGAGTGGACAGACCGCAATCCAGTTTTTTCTCACGTAAGGGACCAAGTCTTGCAGGGATGGTCTAATGAGCCAAAGTTTGCTGAAATGAAGCCCTATTTTAATAGGAGATACGAGCTCACCTGCCAGGAAGGCATCTTGCTGTGGGGAGCGAGAGTCATTGTGCCTCCGAGAAGAGAGCCATTCTTGACCAAATTGCATAGTGCTCACCCCGGCATCTCTACAGTGAAAATATTGGCGCGCAGCTACTTATGGTGGCCAGGAATGGATACAGAAATCAAAAACTTAGTCAAGAGCTGCATGCAGTGCTGACAGGTACAGAAAATGCCACCTTCAGCTCCATTGCATCCCTGGGAATGGTCAGTAAAGCCATGGGTCTACCTCCAAGTGGGGCCTTTTTTGAGTACAATATTCCTCTTGATTATAGATGCTCACTTGAAGTTGATGGATGTATATGAGGTGAGATCACCCACATCTGCCACTACCATAGACAGATTATGTCAGAGTTTTGAGATACATGGGTTACCAGAGGTAATAGTGTCTGATAATGGAACGGCATTCACCAACGGGGAATTCCAAAGATTTACAAGTTTCAATGGCATAACACATGTTAAGACCTCGCCGTACCACTCTGCATCCAATGGTTCGGCCAAGAGGGCAGTCCAGACCTTCAAGTCCAGAATGAAAAAACTGCATGGAGACTCTATTGGAACTAGATTATCACATTTCCTACTCAGCTATAGGACTACAGCACACACAACCACTAGTTTTGCCCCCGCAGAGTTATTGCTGAAGAGATGTCTCAGGACATGTTTGAGTCTCAAAAGGCCGAATTTAGTGGGGAGCGTAGAGAGAAGTCAGGAGGCCCAGAAAATGGACATGATTACCACAGTCATGAAAGAAACATCACTGTTGGAGACACAGTTTTTGCAAAGAACTTTGGAGATGGGCTCAAATGGCAGTGACAAGATTCCTATCCTATCACATATCGGTCAAAGGAGGGATAATTAGAAGATACCTAGATCACCTCAGGAAATGGGAAACAGATATACAAGGAATAATGCGCTAAGCATTCCTTTTTGAGTCCACACTGCAACTGGAAGGAACTCCACTTGGTTTGGAAGTGCCTGTAGGATCTGTTGAGCCTGAGGGAGCTGAAGACACAAACTTACAGGTTCTTATGGGAGAGCCTAGTGGACAGATGACACCTGAAAGGGCAGCCTCGGATAAACCATCCAAAGCCATAGAACTATGATGTTTGACACGTAGGAAGAAGCCTCCAGAGAGACTGAATTTGTAAATAGTTTATTTATGTAAATAGTTGATATATTGTAAGGATTGTAAATTGTATTTTCGAGTAAAGGGGGAGGGATGTGGTATTCTGAGGTGCAATACACCTTTAAGAGAATGTGAGCTGATTGATCACGTGATTGTATTACCCAATTGCAGTGTAGCACGGGACACATTATTAATCAGTAGCTTAGAATAGGTGCTCACTTCTTTGGGCAGGAGTCCTCTCCCAGTTCAACGGATCCTTTTACCCATCTCCAATATTCTCCCTCCACCTGGACCCCTCCCTCTGGATTCTTACCTTCTCTCGATCTTTTCATTGAGAACTGTCGGCGCGACATTAGTCGTCTCAATTTCTCTGCTCCTCTCACCCATTCTAACCTGTCTCTCTCTGAACTTACTGCACTCCATTCTCTCAGGTCCAACCCTGCTGCATGCAGTGCTGACAGGTACAGAAAATGCCACCTTCAGCTCCATTGCATCCCTGCAACCCTGACATTGTCATCAAACCCGCTGACAAGGGTGGTGCTGTTGTTGTCTGGCGCACTGACCTCTACCTCGCGGAGGCTGAGCGTCAACTCGCAGACACTTCCTCCTACCTCTCCCTGGACCATGACCCCACCACTGAACATCAAGCCATTGTTTCCAGGACTGTCACTGACCTCATCTCCTCTGGGGATCTCCCTCCCACAGCTTCCAACCTGATAGTCGCCCAACCTCGGACGGCCCGCTTCTATCTCCTACCCAAAATCCACAAACAGAACTGCCCCAGTAGACCGATCGTCTCAGCTTGCTCCTGCCCCACAGAACTCATTTCTCGTTATCTTGACTCCCTTCTCTCTCCCCTTGTCCAGTCCCTTCCCACCTACATCCGTGATTCCTCTGACACCTTACGTCACATCAACAATTTCCAGTTCCCTGGCCCCAACCGCTTCCTCTTCACCATGGATGTCCAATCCTTCTACACCTCCATCCCCCACCAGGATGGTCTGAGGGCCCTTAGCTTCTTCCTCGAACAGAGGCCCGAACAATCCCCATCCACCACTACTCTCCTCCGTCTGGCTGAACTTGTTCTCACGCTGAACAATTTCTCCTTCAACTCCTCTCACTTCCTCCAAATAAAAGGTGTGGCTATGGGTACCCGCATGGGCCCCAGCTATGCCTGTCTCTTTATGGGGTATGTGGAACATTCCTTGTTGCAGTCCTACTCCGGCCCCTTTCCACAACTCTTTCTCCGGTACATCGATGATTACTTCGGTGCCGCTTCATGCTCTCGTCAGGACTTGGAAAAATTTATTAATTTTGCTTCCAATCTCCACCCCTCCATCATTTTCACGTGGTCCATCTCTGACACTTCCCTTCCCTTCCTTGACCTCTCTGTCTCAATCTCTGGTGATAGACTGTCCACCAATATCCATTACAAACCCACCGACTCCCACAGCTATCTCGACTACAGCTCCTCACACCCCGCTTCCTGTAAGGACTCCATCCCATTCTCTCAGTTCCTTCGCCTCCGTCGCATCTGTTCCGATGATGCTACATTCAAAAACAGTTCCTCTGACATGTCCTCCTTCTTCCTTAACTGAGGTTTTCCACCCACGGTCGTTGACAGGGCCCTCAACCGTGCCCGGCCCATCTTCCCCGCATCCGCCCTCACGCCTTCTCCTCCCTCCCAGAAACATGATAGGGTCCCCCTTGTTCTCATTTATCACCCCACCAGCCTCCGCATTCAAAGGATCATCCTCCGCCATTTCTGCCAACTCCAGCATGATGCCACCACCAAACACATCTTCCCTTCACCCCCCTTATCGGCATTCCGTAGGGATCGCTCCCTCCGGGACACCCTGGTCCACTCCTCCATCACCACCTACTCCTCAACCCCCTCCTATGGCACCACCCCATGCCCACGCAAAAGATGCAACACCTGCCCCTTCACTTCCTCTCTCCTCACCGTCCAAGGACCCAAACACTCCTTTCAAGTGAAGCAGCATTTCACTTGCATTTCCCCCAACTTAGTCTACTGCATTCGTTGCTCCCAATGTGGTCTCCTCTACATTGGAGAGACCAAACGTAAACTGGGCGACAGCTTTGCAGAACACCTGCGGTCTGTCCGCAAGAATGACCCAAACCTCCCTGTCGCTTGCCATTTTAACACTCCACCCTGCTCTCTTGCCCACATGTCTGTCCTTGGCTTGCTGCATTGTTCCAGTGAAGCCCAACGCAAACTGGACGAACAACACCTCATCTTCCGACTAGGCACTTTACAGCCTTCCGGACTGAATATTGAATTCAACAACTTTAGGTCGTGAGCTCCCTCCCTCATCCCCACCCCCTTTCTGTTTCCCCCTTCCCTTTTTTTTCCAATAAATTATAAAGATTTTCCTTTTCCCACCTATTTCCATTACAAAAAAAAACCCCACTAGAGCTATACCTTGAGTGCCCTACCATCCATTCTTAATTAGCACATTCGTTTAGATAATATCACCAACTTTAACTTTAATACCTATGTGTTCTATTGTACTATTGTCGTTGACATCTTTTGATGATCTGCTTCTATCACTGCTTGTTTGTCCCTACAACCACACCCCCCCCCCCTCCACCTCTCTGTTTCTCTATCTCTCCGCCCCCCACACACACACCTTAAACCAGCTTATATTTCAACTCTTTCTTGGACTCGAATTCAAGTTCTGTCGAAGGGTCATGAGGACTCGAAATGTCAACTCTTTTCTTCTCCACCGATGCTGCCAGACCTGCTGAGTTTTTCCAGGTAATTCTGTTTTTGCTTAGAATAGGGTCTAGTTGAAGAAGCACACATGTGTTAGTGCTCTGTTCTTTGTGTTAATAAACAGCATGTGCTTATCTTACATTGGTCCCTGCATCTGCAGCATCTTTCCAACTCACTCACTAGTAGATAGGTGTGCAACCTTGTTTACTGAGCAAAGCGACCCGACAGACAAGGGACATAACAAACATGATTTGCCATTTCCATGGTTTCCCACTATTAATTCCCAATTCTCACCCTCTAATGAACCAATGCTGACTTTAGTTACCCTGTTCTTTTTTAAATACTCTTACTATCTGAGTTTTATTTGCAACGGCTTTCTCTCATAATCTAATTTCTCTCTCCTTTTTAGCCATTCTTTAATGGTTCTTAAATTCTGTCCAATCTTCTGACCTACCACTAATCTTTGCAGCATTGTATGCTTTTACTTTAAATTTGATAGTATCCTTAACATCTTTAATTAACCACAGATGGCACATCCTTATCATAGATTATTTCGTTCTCAATGGAATATGTCTTTACTGACAGTTATGGAATATCCCCTTAAATGGTTGTTACTGTTTCTTTACTGTCCTATATTTAAACCTATTTTCCCAAATCACTTTAGTGGACTCTGTCCTCATACCCTTGTAATTGCCTTTATTGAAGCTTAAATCACTGATCTTATACCCATACTTCTCACCTTCAAACTGGATGTGAAATTCAATCATGTTCTGATCACTACTACCTAGAGGCTTCTTTACTATGATGTCATTAATTAACCCTGTCTCATTGCACATTATCAGGCCTAAAATAGCCTGCTGCCTGATTGGCACTGGACGTACTACTCTAAGAAATTGCCCCAAATGCACTGAGTGAACTTATTTTCCAGACTACTTTTTCCGACGTGAAGGTTAAAATCACCCACAATCATTGCAGTACCCTTCTTAGAAGCCCCTATTATTTCTTCTTGTATAATTTGCTCTAAGTGCAGCTACTATTAGAGGGCCTATAAACTATTTCCACAAGTGATTTCTTACCTTTGCTATTTCTTATCTCCACCCAAACTGATTCTATACTTTGGTCTTCTGAACTAAAGTAATCTCTCACCACTGTACCAATGTCATTCCTAATTAACAAAGCTACCCTGCCAGCTTTTCCTAGTTCCCTGTCTACAAAATGTTAAATTCCCTTGAATATTTAGGTCCCAGCCTTTGTCACCTTGGAACCTAGCCTCTGAAATGGCTATCCTATCATACATGGCGTATCCCCAACTCAACCATTACCCTCAAGCCAGGTGATCAACCCTAGTTCAATGAAGAGTGTAGGAGGGCATGCCAGGAGCAGCAGCAGGCATCCCTAAAAGTGACGTGTCAGCTTGGTGAAGCTATAACACAGGACTACTTGCGTGCCAAATAGCATAAGCAGCAAGTGATAGACAGAGCTAAACGATCCCACAGCCAACGGATCAGACCTAAGATCTACAGTCCTGCCATATCCGGTCGTGAATGGTGGTGGACAATTAAACAATCCACTGGAGGAGGAAGCTCCACAAATATCCCCATCCTCAATGAGCCCAGCACATCAGTGCAAAAGATAAGGCTGAAGCATTTGCTACAATCCTCAGCCAGAAGTGGCGAGCGGATGATCCATCTTGGCCTCCTCCAGAGATCCCCAGCATCACAGATGCCAGTCTTCAGCCAATTCAATTCGCTCCACGTGATATCAAGAAATGGCTGAAGGCACTGAATACTGCAAAGGCCATGGGCCCTGACAATATTCCGGCAATAGCATCGAAGACTTGTGCTCCAAGACTGGCCACGCCCCTAGCCAAGCTGTTCCAGTACAGCTACAACACTGGCACCTACACGGCTATGTGGAAAATTGCCCAGGTATGTCCTGTACAGAAAAAGCAGGACAAATCCAACCCAGCCAATTACTGCCACCATCAGTCTACTCTCGATCATCAGTAAAGTAATGGAAGGGGTCATCCACAGTGCTATCAAGTGGCACCTGCTTAACAATAACCTGCTCACTGATGCCCAGTTTGGGTTCCGTCAGGGCCACACAGCTCCTGACCTCATTACAGCCATGGCTCAAACATGGACAAAAGAGCTGAACTCCTGAGGTGAAGTGAGAGTGACTGCCCTTGGCATCAAGGAGCCCTAGCAAAATTGGGGTCAGTGGGAATCAGGGGGAAAATGCTCCACTGGCTGGAGTCATACCTAGCACAAAGGAAAATGGTTGTGATCTTTGGAGGTCAGTCATCTCAGCTCCAGGACATCACTGCAGGAGTTCCTCAGGGTAGTGTCTTCTGCCCAACCATCTTCAGCTGCTTCATCAATGACCTTCCTTCCATCATAAGGTCAGAAGTGGGGATGGTCACTGATGATTGCACAATATTCAGCACCATTCGTGAATCCTCAGATACTGATGCAGTCCATGTCCAAATGCAGCAAGATCTGGAACAATATTGAGGCTTGGGCTGACAAGTGGAAAGTAACATTCATGCCGCACATGTGTCAGGCAATGACCATCTCCAAAAAGAGAGAATCCAATCATTGCCCCTTGATGTTCAATAGCATTACCATCACTGAATCCCCCACTATCAACATCCTGGGAGTTACTATTGACTAGAAACTGAACTGGACTAGCCATTATATATACCGTGGCTACAAGAGCAGGTCAGAGACTAGGAATCATGCGAAGGGTAACTCACCTCCTGACTCCTCAAAGCATGCCCATCATCTACAAGGCACAAGTCAGGAATATGATGAAATACTCCCCACTTGCCTGGATGAGTGCAGCTCCTACAACACTGAAGAAGCTGGACACCGTCCAGGACAAAGCAATCCACTTGATTGGCACCACATCCACAAACATTCACTCCCTCCACCACCGATGTACAGTAGCAGCAGTGTGTACCATCTACAAGATGCACTGCAGGAATTCACCAAGGCTCCTTAGACAGCAGCTTCCAAACCCACAAACACTACCACCTAGAAGAATAAGGGCAGCAGATAAATGGGAACGCCACCTGGAAGTTCCCCTCCAAGTCACTCACCATCCTGACATGGAAATATATCGCCGTTCCTTCACTGTCACTGGGTCAAAATCCTAGAACACCCTTCCCATCGGCACTGTGGGTGTACCTACACAACATGGACTGCAGCTGTTCAAGAAGGCAGCTCACCACCTCCTTCTCAAGGGAAACGAGGAATGGTCAATAATTGCTGGTCCAGCCAGCGAAGCCCACATTCCGTGAATGAATAAAAATAAAGAGTGGGTGGGTGGGGGGGTTGATGGTGTGTGAGGGGTGAGGGTTAGAGGACTGAAAATGTAATTAAGTAACTAGAATGAAGTTCTAGAGAACTGATATGGGCCTTTCAACCAGTTCACCTCAGCAGTGGGCTGCCAATGTGGCTGCCTCCGATCTGCTTCCAGGGGTGGGGGTCCAACCCTTTCCCATCTCTGTCTCCCTGGAGCAAAAATGGCACATAAAGGGCACTTTACACCAAGGCAGTACTGTTGAATTGGGAAAATTTGCCTAGGTAACAAAAATCCAACCCTGAGTCTCCCAAAGGTTCAGAAAAGTGTTTTAGGAATTGGATTATAAACAGTTGTGCTGTAAACTGTCCTTTTACTTCTAAGATGGAAGGGAGAAGATGTCAAGGATAAATAAGTAGCATTTCTACCGAGGTACAAGGCTGATGTGCTTCACATTGTCATGGAGTAGAGGGCAGAAGAAGCCATTTCTGAGATTAGGTTACAGGCTTCCCTATAAATCAACAACTAGCACAGACAGAGAGTGATTCGTTGTAGTCAGCAGAGAGAAGTTGCTTGTCATTGTGAGCTACCACAGGCGAATGCAAAGTGATGCATCCTGCAGCCACCGGAGGATTCTGGCAGATTTGTCTTGGCATTGCAAGGGGGAGGAAGAATCATTGGAAAAGGCTTCACCTCTGTTGAATTTAAGAAACTCTCCAAAATCTTAGGAAAATGTCTGGAGATGATTACTCAAAGTTGCTGTCTGGCTAAATGAGGAAATGTGAACCCATTGGAAGCTGGGAGCAATTGTGGACTCTTGGTAAAGGACTGCAATTCTGTGGATAGCGCAATGAGTGATAATTATATAACTTTCTGTAGTTTAAAGTATAAGTTGCCTACAAAAAGTTTAGTTAATAGTGTTTTTTAGTCATTTGTTGCAGTAAAAGCTTTAAAACATGAAATTTTGTTATGTCATTCTTTCAGCCAGTAACTGGAAGTTTGAATCTCTCTTTAAAAGTTATTGGTCTCTATGGAAATTGCAACAATAGATATAATTCATTTGGTACTCCTGTGAATTTCATTACATATGTGAAGTATATTTGACGGTGACCCTTCAGGAATAGGATCATGCCACAAAAAATAGTCGACTGGGAAAAATTAGTTAGGCAAATGAATGTACATTTATCAGAATAGCATAGCTTATATATTTTTGATATTAGATCACTAGTTAAAGGTGCCAGTTTTGGTTCACTTGGTAGCATGCTCATTTCTGAGTTAGAAGGTTGTAGGTTCAAGTCCCACTCCAGAGACTTAAGCACAAAAATCTAGGCTAACACTATAGTGCAGTACTGAGGGAGTATAGAGCACAATTTTGAATAACAGCAGGGGAGTTCATCAAATTTGTCCAGGACAATATTTATCCCCCAGTCAACATAATTACTGAAAGCAGATTGTCTGGTCATTGTCATGTTGCTCTTTGTAGGAACTTGCTGTGTGCAAATTGGCTGCCTGTTTCCTACATTACAACAATGACTACACTTCAAAAATATGTCATTAGCTGTAAAACGCTTTATGACATCCTGAGGTCATGAAAGGTGCTATATAAGTGCACCTTCAATCTCAATCAAGTGTGTCTTTCTTTTATCCTCTTATTTTTTCCCCAGAATATTAAACAGAGACAAAAATATTTTTAAAAACAGTAAGTTTCCTAATTCAACCAGTCCAGTTTGCCTTGATGCCAGTTCTAGGCCAAGAACAGGGAGTCCCGCCTATGAGTCATTATACAGCTGGACATCTGGGAAATAGGGTCAAGCTACTATTGAATGGGAAAGCGCAGCTGCGCAGTGAAGCGGCCTGTAAATAATAAAAACAAATAGTTTAATAAATTTCATTATATATTTTTTATTTGCCAGGCTGCTAGTGGTAGAATCATCATTAAACACTATAAAGCAAAACAGACTTGCAAGACATATGCTTGTTAAATACATATGTGCTCCATGCTAGCTCTGCTAAGTTTGGATTGGAAAGGGGAGAACACTTAAGGAGGATATTTTACACTTTATCGAGGAAAGTTTTTTAAGTTGTTGAGATGCCACAGTTCAAGGGTTAAGAAACCATTAAGGTTGAAAACACTAAAAAAGGAGGCAAAGTAAATCAGGAGGTAATAGGTTAATTTGGCAGCAGGGAGACAGTTCCAAGCTGGTGAGAAGCCAAACTGGGCATTGCTGCCAGGAAACTGCTCGTGAGGTAGGGTGATCGGCATTTGGGAACTGATTCTCAGGGCACTCAAGAGGCAATAGTGGGATATAATCCAGGTTTTGCTAGATGGGTGCACTAAGCTGGGCTGAATAGCAACACGATTTTGTGACACAAAGTTGGGTTTTAAAAGTTGGAGAACTGTAGAAGGAAAGTTAAGCGAGGAGCTCAGCATTTTTGACATCCTGGGCAAGAGTGCGCTAGAATTGGACAGCACGCAATGAGTCTTTCATTGAGGAACTGAGGAGAGCAGTGCAGAAGACGAGTGAAGAACTTGGCAAAGCCAGGGATATGGAGACCCTGTCAATCTTAACAGCATGGCCTTATTTAAATAAGTTTGGGCAGACTCCCACCCACCCCACTCCCAATCAGATTGCCTAATTGGCTGGTGGACACGAGCGGTATATGGTGGCAGAAGGCCACAGCCAGGGAGCCGTGGGCATGGTCCCTGGTGCTCAGTAGGGAGGCATAAGCCCTGGGCCACAATCAGGACTCAGGGTGGGTGTGGGGATTGAGTGATTGAGGCCAGGATCCTGGTAGGCAGAGGCCAACGGCTTCTTTGTAAGGCTTGAGGGGAACTACTGCTTAATAAAGATTTAAAAAAGGCATGTTTTTTTTTAGTGAAAGTGGAATAGAGAAGGATAAAAGATGGAAACAATGGTAATGATGGTCAGTCACGCTGGTGTTCCAATGCACTGCATCAGAAAATGACTCGACCCAGGTTGCTCTTTCTGGAAAAAGGTCATTGACCTGAAACAACAACTCTAAAACAAAAGCAAAGTACCGTGGATGCTGGAAAGCTGAAATAAAAACAGAAAATGCTGAAAATTCACAGCACACATGGAGAAAAAAGCAAGGGCCAACATTTCAGATCTATGGAATGGTTCTGGTATTTTACATTTTTATTTCAGATTTCCAGCGTTCAGTTAGAGGTAGGTTTTAAGTAGCATCTTAAAGAATGAGAGGGAGGTATGGAGCCAGAGATGTTCAGGGAGGAAACTTCAACCTTCAGGGCTTAGGAATGCTGAAGGCACGGCCGCTAATGAAAGATTGAAGAAAAGTGAGGATGTCCAAGAGGCCGGAATTAAAAACACAGAGGCTGGCCTGTGTTGATGTTTTTGCTCCAGCGTTGGGTGTGCAGGGTCCAGCCGTTTCTCGGCTCCGCAAACCCAACCTGGGGAAAAGAGGCCCCATAGGTTTGGTTTTTCATTCCGGAGGATGGGCTGGATTAGATTTCGGGCCTGCTGCCCCCCGGAGCAGGTGCAGAGACTGCCATTTGCAGAGGCAAGCTGGGCGGAAGGCCTGCCTATGTGCACCAGGACTGTGTGAAAGATTGAAAAAAAATACCCATCCAGCCTTCAACACTGTCCCTAAGTCCTAGCCATGCCAAGCTATGCCACCTCGTGCACCTGTCCACCCCCATGGCCTCCTATGCCACCCTATGCCCTCTACCCACCTGCCATGGCCCCTAATAACCCCTATGGTGCCCTATGCACCTCTACATACACCCTATGGCCCCCTATGCCACCCTGACCCCTCTACCCACTGCCATGGCCCCTAATAACCCCAATGCCATCCCATGCCTTCACTCAGTCCCATGACCCTTTATAGACCCTGTGCCAACATAGCACCAGCTCATGCCAACCCATGACCCCATCCACCACCCTTTGCCCTTAACCCCTCCATATAAATTCACCCAGCATCCACCATGGGCAAACCTCAGGAGCCATGCTGACATAAAATAAAGTTATGTGTTTATTGGTGGTGTCTCTATTTATAAAAAACTTCTCATCGGTAAAAAAATCCAATATATTGAAATTCCTTCAACTAATCTCTTACAAAAACAAACATTTTGCTTAACTACTTAATCTTTTATGAAAACAAACACTTCTGTTCTATAACTACTTGGAGCTGTCAATCAAACTCCTCACTTAAGGTCCCATTGTAATAATGTTAGGTTGTAAAATCAGTCATGCAGCACAAACCTTATACTGATTGCCCTTGGGCTTATATCAAGAGACAGAATGAAATATCAAGCACTGATTTTTTTTTTAATTAAAGCTCAGCAGAATTAGACCCCTTGATAGCTTTGAAGTTCCAATGAGTTTTGACAGTTCTTTGACAGTTGGCAGTTCCAAGACAGCTTTTATGGTTCTTTGACAGCTTGTCAGTTCCAATGAGTTTATGCACTTTTTATACACTATCATGTCTACTTTTATCAACCCCAAAGGCCACCTTACTTCTCCAAAAGGGGTACCTTACCTCTCCAAAAGAGTCCACTGGCTATCTAAGCGAATCCACAAAGTTCAGACCTGCTCCTGACAGGTCTAATCTGCACACTTCGGGTTTCAGACAACTGCCTCACCAGAATCACACATGAATGGAGGCAGCTGCTGATTTATGTGGGCTGCTGCCTCTGGAAACCATTGATTGATGTGTGATCTATAACTTGCTCCGACCAACACCCTCCCCCCAGGCCCCCCCAGCAAAAATGGTGGAGGCCAGGTTTGGGGGGGTGGGACCCCCCGGATTCGGGCCTCTGCCAGCACTTCTGTGCAGATGGAGAGGCATTTCGGCTGTGTGAAATTTCAGACTATGTGTCCACCTTGTTCCCACCTATTTTTGTTTCTTTCAACCATCTAGCAACATATTACAACAGTGGCTACACTTCAGAAGTATTTTGGGACATCCTGCTGAGATCCAAGGTGCTAAATAAATGCAAGTTATTTCTTGTTTATCGTGTTTACATGTTTTCTGCTTCAGTCGTAGCGAACTCCACTGCCCCACAATCCAATTTGTCCTCAACTACATATATTTAATCCTTATCCATGTCCCATCATTCTAGACCCCTTTAGCTACTTGGAAACATCCATCTGCTCCATCTTAGCCCATCATAATATAAAACACCAACTGGTGTAATGAACCTCCAACCCCCTTTTTTCTGAATGTGTGCGCAGAGAATGGTATTCCCCAGGGTAAAGGTCAGAAAACTTGGTGCCATTTTCTTTTACTCTTCCTTGGGTGCCTATTCAAATTCTATACACAATCCTAGAAAAAGTATATCGTGTTTTCATGAAGAAATGGCTTGTGACTGCCAAGCTTATATTTGAACACACACACAGCCAGTTTGTTTTTATACATGGGAAATCTGGATTCAGTAAAACAAAGTTTTGCATTTACATAACATTAAATCACATCTATGTTCAGAGTGCTTGATATGCAATAAACGACTTTGAAGAGCAGTGACTGTTGTGATATAGGCAAACATGGCAAATGTTTTGCTCACCGAGGGGTTCCACAACAACAAAAGATATGTTCAGAATTGCACTGTATAGTAGAAGGCCATTCAGTCCATCGTGGCTGTGCCAACTTTCTGAAAGAGCTGTCCAATTACATCCAACCTCCTCATGTTTCCCCATAGCCCTTCAAATGTTTCATTGCAGGTATTTTCCCAATTCCTTTTTTAAACTTACCTACTACATTCCAAGGAATATAATGTCAGTTTATGTAATCTCTCTTCATAATCTCACCTTTGGAGGCCCTTGCAGCATTCTGATGAATATGTACTTCGCTCTTTCTAAGACCAATATATTCTTTCTAAAGATTGGTAGCCAGAACTGTACACTGTTCTCCAGATGTAGTCTAACCAGGCCTTTGTATAGTTGTAGTAAAATTCCTCCCTCTATATTCTAACCCTCTAGTTATATAAGATAACATTCCATTATCTTTATTCATTGTTTTGTAAGTGACTACTACATTTTAGTTGCTTAAATCTCTTCGGACCTCCACTGTTCCTAACTTTTTAAAAATCATTATATAAGACTCATATTTATCCTTTTTTCATTCAGAAATGACCTTATAGTTAGCAATGTTGAAATCCATCGATTATGGTTTTACCCTATGATTTAATCAAGATTCCAGACCATGACAACTCAAACTGTAAAAAAAAATCTCCTAATCTTCCCCATAGTTATTTTTCCAGTCATCTTAAACTTATGTCCTCAATCCTGCTGCTAAGATAAGCAGTTTCTCCTTATCTACTCTTTCAAAATGCCACATGATTTTGAACACCTCGTAGTATAAGGGCCTGGCACATATAGGGTTAATATGGGGCTGAGTACAGTACTGCCCATACAGTGATGTAAGAAGGCCATGATCCAGAGCCAGGGGTCAGTGTGCTGTTGGGTAGACACGAATATAGACTTTAGCAAGGAGAGAGTGCTTAGCTTGCACATTTACTGTATATATGTAAATAGTTCTAGTAGTTAATAAAGACTGTTTACCTACAGAAGACTACAGAGACTTTTTTAAGACACACCAATCTGCAGCCAACACCCTCACAACATGGTGGCAGCAATGGGATAAAAACCCAGAACCTCAGTAAAATGCAGAGACAAACCAAAATGCTCAAAGACTGAGAAAAACTTCAGCAAAGCATTCTGACCTGGAAAGAATCACAGGCACAGAGGAAAAATCGCTGGAATGTGCTCCAAAGAAAGGCCTGGAAGCTGAAGGCAGAGATTTAATGCTCCTTGCTGCAGCAGAGAACTCCATTGAAGCTCCTTTGGAAGTCTAGCTTCACAGTGCGGAGCCAATAGGACCTACAAGGGTGAGCTAAATCTTTTAAAATTCCAGGCTGCAGCAAATCCTGAATAAAAGATGTTGTCAGGCAGCCGACCCAAGCAGCCATTGTTAATTTTTTTTTCAAGAAGAACGCCATCACTATTTTGCAGAGTCCGCCAAAACGGGTAAGGGCGGGAAATCCCTTTGTCTCTCAGTGAACGGTGGCACCATCTTGAAATGCAGGAAGCTCATAAAACTGAATGTACACTTTAAAAAATTTTAACATGCATCATAATTCCACCAAGTCCATTTGGACTAATCCAAGATCCAAACCAATCACAAAATTGGGGGCTTCTGGGGGAAAAGATTCTTAAAATACAATATCGCTTTAGGCTTAAATAAAAAGTCAAAAGATGAGCAAGTGAATGCCCTGCTTTATTCGATAGGCCTGATTGTAGACGACATCATTGTAAGACAGGGAATTAATGAATCATCCACAAAGAGGTACTAAAATCATTCAACATTTATTTCAAAATGAAAAGCAATAACACACTTGAAAGGACTAAATTCAATAAGAGAGTCCGACTGTCGGGGGTACAAAGAACAAAGAACAAAGAAAAGTACAGCACACGAACAGGCCCTTCAGCCCTCCAAGCCTGCGCCGATCATATTGCCCGTCAACTAAAACATTTTGCACTTCCGGGGTCCATATCCCTCTATTCCCATCCTATTCATGTATTTGTCAAGCTGCCTCTTAAACCCCACTATCGTACCTGCTTCCACCACCTCCTCTGGCAGCGAATTCCAGACACTCACTACCCCCTGCGTAAAAAACTTGCCCCGCACATCTCCTCTATAGTTTTCTCCTCTCACCTTAAATCTATGTCCCCTAATAATTGACTCTTCCACCCTGGGAAAAAGCTTCTGATTTTCTACTCTGTCCATGCCACTCATAATTTTGTAAACTTCTATCAAGTCGCCCCTCAATCTCCGTCGCTCGAGTGAGAACAATCCAAGTTTCTCCAACCTCTCCTCATAGCTAATAGCCTCCAGACCAGGCAGCATCCTGGTAAACCTCCTCTGCACCCTCTCCAATGCCTCCATATCCTTCTGGTAATGTGGCGACCAGAATTGCATGCAATACTAGTCGGTTCATTCATCAATGATCTGTTCAGGATGGCAGACTGTTGTGAATATGGAGATTTAAAGTCTGAACTCATCAGAGACATAATAGTGGTGGGAGTAACAGACAATGTGGTCTCTAACCTCCTACAAGCAAATGAAGATCTAGTCCTGGAAAAGGCAAGCCAGAGGTTTGACAGTCAGAACTCGATGAGCAGCACAGGACAATCTTATGGGGACAGACTAAAACCTGGTGCAGAGGCCAACCCTTAATCCAGCTTGTCAGGTCACAAAAGCACAGGGACACTCTAAGTCAGGGAAAGCAATTGCCAAAGCTGCCAGCGCTGTGGAGCAAAGTGCCCTCAAGGGGGGATCTACGTCCTACACCTGCAGCCCAACGTTTCCAACGCAACAGGGTTGGACACTATGGCAAATTTTGCAAGGGAAAACCTCTGAAATGCGCGGAAGGTCTAAAAGTGATCCATGAGGCTGAGACTGAAAACCCAGAAGAGACACCGACATGCTTCTTGGGTGAGGTCAGAGAGCTTGGTTTCTCAGTTTGGAATGCAGACATTTCTGTCAATGGCCATTTAACAAATTTTAAGTTGGATACAGGAGCCAGTGTGACGGTCCTGTCAGGCAAAGACCTCTGGCTTTGAACAATGGACACACCACTTTACAGGCCTGGAGGAATCCAACCTCCAGTCATTGCTATGGCAGCAAACAGATCTTTGAGCTGACACACGTTATCTGTAACCAGCCTTTCTCTTTCCTGACCGGGGATGCCTGCGTAGCTTTGGATCTCCTCAAGACGGCAGATGATGTCAAGACAACCATTGTCATTAACCAAACAGAGCTGCACCTACCTGAGTACTCAAACAAAAAAGAGTACCCTGACTGGGACTTCAGCTCTGAACTGTCTTCTCTCTTTGCAGAGCAGGTTTGTCCATTCTCATTGCAGGTCACAGAAAACTCTCAATCGTCAGGCAAGTCAACCACCCAGGAGGTAACCAAAATGCCTCCAGTGTAAGTGGTGTAAGGGAGTGATCAGCAGTGTGAGAAGCCTCTACCTCTGGCCTCGAAGATGATATAGCAGGTCAATGCTGCAACCACTGTGCACACACTGCAACTCCCAGCCAGCATGCCAAAACTACAAGGGATTCTGGAACGTTGTAAACAGCCGTCCATGGTCAACAATGGAGACCAGAGTTGAGCAGACCATTAGCCTTCTTCTCGCCATAGGAACACTCTTCCTCAGCTACAGAGGACATCGAGACAACCCACACAATGAGGGGAAAAGTGAAAGAAGCGACAAGGAGACAAGTACAATGTTCGTTCATCCCACAAAAAATGAATAGCAGCAACCACCAATAAACCCAACAGCCAAATCAACCAACCGCAGCTCAACACGAAGGAATAGAAGAAAAGAATGAAAGCATTCCCAGATGCCAGCTCAATCTCCAGACCAACAGGAAGAACCAGCAAGGGCAGAGCCTACCACTCTTCCGACAGAACTGTGAACAAGATACGGAAGGGCTATAAGGCCTCCAGACTGCCTGAACTTTTAAATTCAAGGACTTGAAGGGGATAGATGGGGTAGTGATAATGTAGTAATAGTGATAACGTAGTAATAGTGATAATGTTGTAATAATGATAATATACTAACAATGTAAGTGAATGGGAGTGATAACAATGTAAGACATGAAGTAAACCAGTATAACACCAAATACATTGGCTAAAGGCTTTGGGGAAGGTATACTATAAGGGTCTGACACATGTAGGGTTAACGTGGGACTGAGTACAGTATCACCCACACAGTGATATAAGAAACACTGAATGACCCAAACCCAGGGGTCAGTGCGGTGTTGTGCAGAGACCCTTTACTGTACATGTATAAATAGTTCTAGTAGTTAAAGACTTACAGTTAACCTACAGAAGACTTCTTTAAGACACACCAATCTGTAACCAATGACCTCTATGAATCCTGCCCTGAACCTTCTCTACAGCAAGGGGAACAATCTCAGTTTCCTTAATTGAGGAAGAAATGTTGGTCTGGACCTGGGAGAACTCTCCGCTATTCTTGAAATAGTGTCAGGGGATCTTTAATATCAACCTGAAATAGTGGAACATGGTTTAAGAATTGAAGAGTGGCACCTCCAACAAAGCAAAAGAGTGTAAGCCTATTTTATGTACTCAGGTGCTAAAGGAAGTGGGTGCATTGAACCCAATCATCTGACTCGCCGCAAAGAATGCTATCACTTGAGCCAAACTGACAAATGTCTTTATCAAGGAATAACAAATGCCTTTGCTTGCGGGTAACCTTGTAGTTCAAGCAGAAGGGTTTTGACCTTAAAATTGAGAGGGTCGTGGGTTCAAATCTTTGATTTGATTGACATTCAGACTTGATCACTTTTTTCGGTGAGGTTTACCAGGTGGAGTATAGCACGACAGCAAAAGGCCTCGTGTAGGGGAGGAGGCAGAATGGTGGAACATAAAGAAGAAACCCACAAAGATCCATTCACTCGCTCTTCCATAGAGAATCAGCTTCCTGCTCAGCTCTCTCAGAGCATCAAGATATTGAAAACCACCATTTCAACTAGAGAAGGATGTTTGGAACCAAAGAGCAACAGTGGCCCCCACTCCCCCATCTCCTCTCAAAAACCTTAAACGTGGATGAATTAACTATCATTTACAAATGTTTCTGCAGTACAATGTATTCCCAGATATAATTTAACATCAAGAAGAAAGATTTTTGTGACCTTCAGAAGGTGCAAGTGCACTCAGGCAATGATTGAGTCAGTTCATGTGATAAGTTACACAAAATGTTGCATTTGCCATCTACTTTTTATTCTTTCATGGGATGTGGGCTTTGCTGGCTAGACCAGCATTTATTGCCCATTCCTAATTGCCCTTGAGAAAGTAGTGGTGTGCCGCCTTCTTGAACTGCTGTAGTCCATGTGATGTAGGTTGTCACGACTGTGGATTACAGCCCCAAATTACTTACGGGCATATTGGACTTTTAAAGAAGACATGTGTTTTTAAAAAAGACATACAAGCAAAAGCTAGCTGAGAATGTAAAGTAACCACTTTCTGGGAAACTCCTATGTGGGTTATACTTGACCGGCTAGTCCAGAGAGACCATGGAATGTCGCACCTAAAACGGTGTCAAGGCTTACTTCAGACACTTGAAGAGGAGAGATGAAATGCAAAAAACAACTTTAATCTCCTGTCGTTGTGGATGGTGACTGATTACCACATCTCAGCCGAAATCATCTTGTGTTGAGTTATATCTCAGAATGTGGAAATGATCTGAGTTGAAAGAAAACAGACTCTGGGTGAAAGACATGTTTGTTTCTTCGCTTCCGGGAATTCACAATGAAATCAGTTAAAAAGCTAACTGCAGATATGATCTATGTGTTCTATCCTGCGAAAATCCTGCAGTGACGTCCTGGGACTGAGATGGGTGACCTCCAACAACCACAAACACCTTCCTTTGCACTAGGTATGTCTCCAACCAGCAGAGAATTTTCTTCCTGATTCCCATTGACCTCAGTTTTGCTAGGGCCTTTGATGCTGCACTCGGTCAAATGTGGCCTTGATGTCTGGTTCTCTGGTTAAAGTGATGGCGAAAGCTTTTGTCCAATTCCTGCTGCACCCAAAGCTGTAGTTAAACGTAACTGAACATTCTTTCTGCAGTAAGTTGGAGAAGTGATGAAAATGGGCTTGAAACTGCAGATGAGCACAAAATAATAGATGTTCTAAATGACTTCTTCTCCAAGTAATTTTCATCCTTGTTTTCAAAGCCCAAATGGTCTCCTTCCTTGCTATCTCTATAGTCTTCTCCAGTCCTACAATCCTCTGAAATCTGTGAGATCCTCCGGTCTCTAGCACATCCTTGATTTTCACACCATTAGCAGCTGGATCTTCAGCTGTCCAGGCCCTAAGCAATGGAATTCTCTGTCTTAGCCTCTTTGCCTCTCTGCCTCTTTTTCTCCTTTAAGATGGTCCTTAAAATCTACCTCTTTGACCAAGCATTTTGCAACCTGTCTTACTATCTGCTTTTGCGGCTTTGTTTCCACATTTTGTTTCAGATTTTTCCTGTGAAAATCCTTGGGATGTTTAACTACATTAAAGACATTATATAAATGTAATAGTCTGTGTATCACTGTGAATGTGAGAAGGCTGAATTAGGTATGTGTTGAACAATGAATTGGCTTTTGAAGTGCAAGGTCACACAAATTAGTATTTGTTTTGCTCCACTTACCCCTTCTCCCATTTCAACAGCATAAAACCCACCGCATTTCTACAACTCTCCAGTTCTGATGAAGAGTCATATTTGACTTGAAATGTTAACTCTCTTTCTCTCTCCACAGGTACTGCCAGACCTGCTGAGTTTTTCCAGCATTTTCTGTTTTCATTGTATACAAATGAGAAGTTATTGGTTCTCAGTTTTTCAAAGCATTTAAAATACAAAGTAAAGCTTTAAGGTTATTCAAAGTACCACATTGGTTTTAGTGGGAGCAGTAGTGACTGTTAATCCAGTGAAGCAATACCAGCAACCATTGTACTCATGTATGTGTGTGCATATGTGCTGGTAATCTGTCTGCATGTAAGGTACAAGTTCGGCTTTGAAATGTAGCAGGCCAGCATTGAAAGAGGCTTTCAGAAGGGATTGACGGCAATGAAGCATAGTCTTCAGCAACCAGAGAGAGAAAAAAAACAAGAGAGGAGAATGTGAGAGGAAAGAAAGGGTGAGAGAATCAGATCTGAAGAGACCGACCTTATTTAAGATTGGCACTCGTCCCACTTACTAGTCAGTCCTTTATAGTGGATGTAAAGGCACAGAATGAATCTAAACATTTTAGAAACATTGTATACTCAACAGGTATTAAAGAACCATTGAAAAATTAGGGGCTTGACATATTTATTTTTCCACAAATATGTTCCAGAGTTACTATTGTAATTCAGTGAAGGCTCAAAAGTCCCACTCACTCTCAGTGAAAAATGATGAGAACTTCAACCTACCATTTCCTCATGATATACCTGACAACCTGATGTTTGGACAGATATAGAACTGAAATTCTGTGGATTTATGCCAGACTAATCGCAGTAAAATTTGTGCTGTGTATGTGTGTGAGTTGAAATGCCTGTACAAAGGTCCAGCCGGGGGGAACTGGAGGCGTTTCTTGACATTGACATCCCAGGAGTTGCAACTCACCCACATGCACCACTTGAAATAGTTTCGCCCATTAATGGGGGGGGGAGGGGTGTGTGGTGGTGAAGGGGCTGGAATCAGGTGAGAAGGAGCCTCCTACCCAATGGACTTGTAAACAGAAGGTTGCCCATGGCTTTGTGACAAGAGGGTCAGGTCCCCTAGGAACATGCCTGCTAAAGAAAGATGCCTGAGGGACATCACACCCCCGTGGAAACACAGAGGTCAATCACCAAAAACGTGCAGCAGCTGACAGCCGTGACAGCTGGAGTCAACTGCTTTTGTTGGCAGAAACATCAGGGGAGGCTTTTCCTCATTGCAGACATTAATGGAATGTGTGGGAAGCATCATTTATCTCTGTGGCAGGCCCGTAACTAACAAGGGCCGGGAGCCATTTGGTGCCTTTTCCTTCGTGGAAGCACCAATGGCAACTCTGGTAATAGTTGAGCCTGGATTAGATAGCGCCTACCGCTTTCAGACAGGGGAAACATTAAAGTGGAAGAAAGGGACATTAGATGCCCAGGGAAAGCATAGTGTGAGGAATGCATAGAATGATAAATCTTCATTTTTATCTTCCTTGTAATAAAGGAGAATCTGCACACAGTACCTGTTCAGTTATTCATAGACAGTATTGTTACGTAGGATTTGTTATATTGTTATACCCTACTCAGTTATGCATTCATAGTATTTAAACTTTCATGGTCACTAGAGAAAGAATGCGTCTGATGCAATGGGGCTGCAGAAAAATACTTACAGAGCTGTTGTAGGGTGGCTGAGTTGTACTATTAGTGATAGAGTTGATCTGCAGATAATTCTTGGGTGGAAACATTAAGTTTATTTATAATATACTCAGCAGCACCTACATACATGCTTTCAACTCCAACTCTAACTCTACACTGTCTGCTGAAGTAGCCTGCGCTACTCTCCAATCGGTTACTAGAGATCATGTGATCTTCCTTAACAAGTATTATTCTTAAAGGTACAATACACTAAATAAAATCATAATTACTACATTCCTTCCCCTTTTAACTCAGCTATACATATTATATTTACAAGTACATAGTTTTCAAGACAACATAATATTTACACTGCGTAAGGAATTTACAAATTCAGTCTTTCAAGTGGTTTCCTGGTACGTGTGGAATGTCACAGCTCCACAACTTCAGATTCTTTGTCAGGAGCCTCCTTTTCTGGAGTTGCCTAAACATCAGGTGCTTCAGTGGGCACTTGCAGTTCTGTATCCTCAACTCATACAGGAACATCAGACATGTCTGTCCTGGGCTGAGTATCCTCATCAGGAAATGCAGACCCGGTTATGGTCACTGGTGGAACCAAATCTTGGTGATTTGTTTCTCTCTTCCTTAAATGGTCCACTTGTTTATGGATGATCTGGCCTTTCACCTCCACATGATAATATGGAGGTCCAGTCACTGCACTTATTTTCACCCAGTAACCACTTTGGTCCTTCCCTGAAGTTCTTCATTTATATCGGCTCTCCCACTGTAAATTTCCTCTCACGGCTATGCCAGTCATGTCTAATTTCCTGGCTTCCCTGACTCCTTTCCAGCTTCCCCTCTTAATTCATCATCATTAATCTCAATCTTCTCCTGAGATAGTGTTTCAACAATAACTCCACAGGTGTGATGCTTGTTGCTAAATAAGGGTTAGCCCTGTAATGAAAAAGAAAGAGTGCTAGCTTGGTTGCCGAGGAATCGCCAGTTAGCTTTTTCAGACCTGATGAACGTTTGAGCTGCCATTTTGGCCAGTTCATTTGAGGAAGATGCTACGGTGAGTGAGTCACATTTGTGATACCGTTGAGGCTGATTAACCTTTGAAACTCAGCACTCGTAAATGCTGTGCCATTATCAAAAACAACTACTTCTGGTAGTCCGTGAATGGCAAAACTCTGACATAATTTCTCAATTGTACTGCCTGACGTTGGTGACTTCACCTCATGTACATCCAATCATTTTGAACGGGCATCAACAATGAGCATTGTTCCCAAGAAAGGTCCAACGTAGTCAATGTGTAGCCGCACCCAGGATCTACCTGGCCACTCCCATGGGTGTAATGGAGCTGTCACTGGCAACCTTTGCAGTCGCTGACATTGCACACAGTGCTTTGCTAAACTCTCTATTTCACCATCCTCCCAGGCCACCATGGGTTGCTGCATGCTATGGTCTTCATTCGGCAAATTCCTGGATGGGTACTGTGTAGTTCAATTAAAAGTGGCTCCCTTCCCTTTGGAGGAACTATCACTTGTGCCCCCCACAATAGGATGCCATCCTGACTGGTTATTTCATGCCCTCTGTTGAAATACGGTTTCATTTCATCAGGTATGGGCCCATGAGACTGACCGTGTAGCATTTGTTCTCGTACTTGAAATATGACTGGGTCCTGGCCTGTCCAATCTCTGATCTCTCGAGCACATACCGGCGAGGAATCTAAGAAACTTAACAGTAAAGCAAGTTCCTGTGGAACTTGGACGTGCTCATCATTTTCTTGTAAAGGCAAACAACTAAGGGTGTTGGTGTTTGCGATTTGATTGCCAGGCCTATGTATGAAGGTGTATTCATATACTGCCAGAATTAAGGTCCATCGTTGTATTCTTGCTGAGGTTAAGGGTGGTATAGACTTTTCCTCACTAAACAAACCTAACAGTGGTTTGTGGCCTGAAGCGATTGTAAAATGGCAGCCGTGTATGTACTGGCGAAATTTCTTGACACCAAAGATGATGGATGGACCTTCTTTTCCTATCTGTGAGTATCCCTTTTCCACTGTGGTAAGTGTCCTTGATATGTAACCTATCGGCCGTTCTGTGCCACTGCCCATCTAATGAGATAGCACTGCTCCCACTCCGTGGGGCAATGCATCACATGTCAGCACCAATTCCTTTGTGTGGTCACAATACACTAATAGATTGGATGAGTGCAACAATTGCTTCACCTTTATGAAAGCTTCTTTCTGGGGCACCTCCCAAGAGCAATGTTGGTTCTTTTTGAGAAGAGAATGCAGGGGGGCCAGCACTGTAGACAAATTGGGTAAGAACCACCCATAATAATTGATCATTCCTCGGAATTTTGTGAGTTCTGAGGCGTTCTTTGACGCAAGTGCCTCTCTTATGGCTCTCACTTTCTCCTCAACCGGATGGAGGCCCTGTGAATTTACCTGGTGACCCAAATAGATTACCTCCCTTGCTTGGAACGTGGACTTTTCTTTTTTAGGGCACTCTAGCTTTCAAGAAATGTTTTAAGACTTCTTCTAAGTTTGCCAAATGCTCTTTTTCAGTGAATGCAGTCACCATTACATCATTTAAATAGACTACAACCTGGGGCAGTCCCTGCTGTAAGCTTTCCATTGTTTTCTGAAAGATGGCACAAGCTGAGGAGACACCGAAAGGCAATTCTGTATATTGGTACAATCCTTTTGTGGGTATTAATTGTGACAAATTCCTGGGAGGCATTATCCAATTGTAGTTGTTGATAAGCATGACTCATGTCAAACCTTTTATAGGTTGTCCCTCCTGCCAGCTTGGCATACAGGTCTTCTAGTTTTGGAATGGGGTACCTGTCCAGTTTGGCTACTTCATTAACCGTAAGCTTGTGGTCCCCACAAATTCAGACGCTTTGGTCGGGTTTAAGGATGGGGACTATGGGTGCTGCCCATTCTGAGAACTGAACAGCTTGTATAATGCCCAGTTTCTCTAGCCTGTTCAGCTCAGTGTCGACTTTTTCCCTCAGGGCATATGGCACCGGTGTCATCTTCATGAAGCAACGTATTGCTTCCGGATCCACATAAACCTTGGCCGGCAGGCTCTGGATTTTTCCCAGTTCATCCTGGAAGACGGTAGCGTACTTTTTAAGTAGTTCTGGTAGCCCACTTGCTCTCAGCTGAAAGATTTCGGAGCAGGGGAGCCGGTGGCATGGTGGTATTGTCACCAGACTAATAATCCAGACGGGGTAATGCTCAGGTTTGAATCCCATCAGGGCAGATGGTGGAATTTGAATTCAATAAAGTATCTGGAATTGCAAGTCTAATGATGAGCTTGAAATCATTGTTGTAAAAACCCATCTAGTTCACTAATGTCCTTCAGCGGAGGAAATCTGCTGTCCTTACCTGGTCTGGCCTCCATGTGACTCCAGACCCACAGCAATGTGGTTGACTCTTAAATGCCCTCTGAAATGGCATAGCAAGCTATCAGTTCTCAAGGACAATTAGGGATGGGCAATAAATGCTAGCCTAGTCAGCGATACCCACTCCCATAAATGAATTATTAAAAATTCTAACTTAAACTCCATTAACCAATTTCACCCCAGGATATTTGGCCCTTCACCTGCTCACACTATCATGGGTAGCTGTACCAATTGGCTTCCATAATTGACAATACTTATGCTTATGCCTTTTACTTGAATATCTTCACCCATATATTTTTTAGCTTGGCAGCTGTTTGTTCTAAATTTAAATGATGTTCATCATGATTCAAATATTGGGAAGTATGTTCGCCAATTACTATAGTGGAAGCTCCCATGTTTACTTCCATTTTAACAGGTTTGTCATTTACTTTCACTGTGACAAATATTGGTTCTGTTTTTCCAACTTTCAGATTAAACAATGAGTAAATGTCTGAATTTGTTGTTTTAGGCTCTTTTACATTGTAGATTTCATTGGGCCTCTTCTTTTATTTACAAGCCTCCTTGAACTTTCCCTGTATTGCCTCATCATGTGTCCATTTCTGTGACAATAATAGAATTCAATTTTTTAAAAACTGCCAATCACTGTAAGTTTGATCGTTTCCACCTCTATTAAAATTATTCTTCAATTTTGCTGTTGTTATTTTTCTCTATTCTTCGGCTAGCGGATCTGTTTTCCGCTTCTTGGCAGAGTCTCGATTTTTTGCGCCTCTTTCAGCTGGGGTTTCGCGCCCTGAAGGAGAGTACGGCGCCATTTTGCACACCCTGTATTGCTTGTGAATCTCTTACTGTGCTTTCCATGGCCAGCGCTATCTCTAGCACCTTCTTGAAATCCAGCTTCACTTCGGGAACTAATCTTTCCTGAATAGTGTCCTCCTTCACACCACACACTGAACAATCTCTGAGCATGTTGTTTAGAGTTGTACCGAACTCACAATGTTCTGTTAGCTGCCTCAAATTTCCCACATAGCATGCAGTTGTCTCACCTGGGGCTCTATTTCGTGAATTAAATCTGAACCTTTACATCATAACTGAGGGCTTGGGTTGAAAGTGACACTTCATGAGGTCCACCAATTCATCAACATTTTTTGAACCTTGGGTACTGGGTGCCATCTAACTTTGAATCAAACCATAGGTTTTTCTCCCACAGTATGCAAGAGGATTGCTCGCCTCTTCTCTTCCCCCATAATCTCATCTGCTTGAAAAAAGAACGTGTGGTGTACTATGTATTGAGACCAATCATCTGTGGCTGGTTCAAAAGGATCTATTCTCCCAAACTGTGACATTTTGAGAGACGGTAACTTCTTCAATTATAACGGAGTTCAGTGCTTACAATCACCGGGTGAGGTACAGTGCCGCTTTCTTTCCAACTTGATTTCTTCTGTTCAATCCTGTTTTATCCTCATTTCCAGTTTGTTGTCGGGTGGCCGAGTTGTACTATTAGTGATAGTGTTGAGCTGCAGACACTTCCTGATTAATGGAGCCATTGGCCAGGATTTCCCGGTCGGTGAGCAGAGGGCGGGGCCCGCTCGCTGACATGTAAAATGACGTGGGATGACACTGGGAGGAACTCCCGACGTTACCCCACCCCATTTCACTTTTCACGTCGGTGGGGGCTCAGCAGAGTCAGCTGTGTGCCCGCTGACCTGTCAATGGCCAATTGAGGCCCCCAATCGGGTCTGCGCCACCATTTTAATTGGGCGGGCCAATTAAGCCCCACCCAAATGACCCGCACCCGGAAGCGTGGGTGGGGGGTGTTTCCCTGAGTCAGGAGTGATGCGCGAAAGAGTGTAGAAATCTCCCTGAGGCACATTAGTTTATATCCAAAAAATTTAATAAAGTGGTGAGAAAAATTTTATGACATGTCCTCTCATGTGAAACTGTCACATGAGCTGGGACATGTGCGTTAATTTCAATAAAAATTTTTGTCAAAATTTAAAATCATTCATGAAATCTCATTCCGCCTGTGGATGAGGCTCCATGAAAAATGCGAAGGCCGCCTGGGCTCCTCGCCTGCCCACCAACCTTAAGGTTAGACGGGCAGCTCTGTTAATTACTTTAATTGAGAATTAAATGGCCTTAAGAGGCCTTTGACAGTTCAGCAGGCGCGCAGCCGTCTCCAGTTTTGAGAAAGGTAGGAGAGACATGTGCCTTTCTGGCCTGAAAGGAGGTGACTAATCTTTCAGGGATACATAAGGTTGTGCATGGAATGGGAAAGGTAAACTTGTAACATTGCTTTCTTTCTGCCTTGGTACATAAGGGATTGGACTTTACGTAGATAAGCAACGTCTATGCTTAACCTAATACAAATGTTATACATTTTTGTAGGTCTTTCTGTGTCTGCAGGTTGAAGCCATTCATTTGAAATAGAAACATCTTGAGGATCAGTTCAAATATGCATTTGATAGTCAGTTTTTTTTTGATATAATCAGAGAATTGGACAGCACAGAAGGGGGCTATTCAGCCCATCTTGCTTATGCAATATAATTGTTTAAATCTATTTTATTGTGGTCACTTTTTGGAAGGCATTAACCTGCCATCAAATCAAGGAATCCTTAAAAGAAAGATAGAAAGCTTTGATTTAATGGCTAGGAAAGGAAGGAAACTTCTATGTAAAATTATAACTTACAGTTTAGTATAGCAATTGCAAGCTATTTTCTATTGCATGCATTGCTCGTTAAACTTAACAATTATTGTAAAAATATATGGATCATACTCTTCTGAGATCTCCAGTTCTGGCTTCTTGCACATCCCCAATTTTCCATGCTCCACCATTGGCAGCCAATTCTCAGGTGTAGGTCCTAGGCTCCCCCTAATTTCCCCTTCTGAAGTCCTCTCTATTTCTCGCTCTTCCTTTAAGATGCTCTTTGATCAAGCTTTTAGTCATCGCCCTAACACCTCGTAATGTGGCTCAGTATCAAACTTATGGCTGATAATGCTCCTGCAAAGTGCCTTGGGACATTTTACTACATTAAACATTCACTCACTCCACCACCAATGCACAGTGGCAGCAGTATGCATCATCTGCAAGATGCACTTCAGCAGCTCACCAAGGCTCCTTTGACAGAACGTTCCAAACCCGCAAACTCTACCACCTAGAAGGACAAGGGCAGCAGGTAGATGGGAATACCACCATTTGCAATTTCCCCTCCAAGTCACTCACTAGCCTGACTTGGAAATATATCGCTGTTCCTTCACTGTCGCTGGGTCAAAATCCTGGAACTCCCTCCCTAACAGCACTGTGGGTGTACCTACACCACATGGACTGCAGCGGTTCAAGAAGGCAGCTCACCAGCACCTTCTCAAGGGCAATTAGGGATGGGTGATAAATGCTGGCCCAGCCAGTGATGCCCACATCCAATGAATGAATACGTTTTAAAAAATTAAAAGTGCTAATTACGTACAAGTTGGAATAAACCTGAATCAAATCCTCTGAGTCTATGCTTTACTTGTTAGATTTATGGTCTAATAAATCTGTTTGGCAGTCTGTGTTGTGTTACTGTTACATCTTCTAAAGAAAAGGGGGAGAATTTTCTCCCCGTTGTGTGGGCTGGGCGGGAGTGGGCGTGGGCGGGCACGCATCTGATCGCTACCCACGATCGGCTGCGCACCACCATTTTACGTGGGCGGACCAATTAAGGCCCGCCCAGCGTGACGCACACCCAGAAGCGTTCAGCGCTACCTGTGTGGGCGGTGGGGGGGGGTGGGGGCAGGGGGAGGAGGAAGAGCCTTAAGGTTGGACGGGCAGCCCTGTTAATGGTTTCAATTGGTTTTTAATTGGCCTTAACAGGCTTTTGACAGTCCGGGGGGCGTGCAGCCGACTCCAGTGCGCGCCCGCTGAACTGAAGGTCGGAATGACGCGCGGTGACCTCAGGACGCATGTCCAACGTCACCGTACATCGTCTACATGTCAGCAAGCGGGGCCCGGTCCTGCACACCGACCAGAAGATTCAGACCAAGGAGGATCCTGTAAATGACATGATGAAATTGGTGAATGAAATAAAATGAAGTGGGTTCTTTGTTCTGGAAAAGTGTGAGGTAATGCACTTGGGGAGGGCTAAAAAGGCAAGGGATTACACTATGAGTGGTAGGACCCTGGAAATTACTGAAGATCAGAGGGACCTTCGTGTGCATTCCCATAGATCCCTGAAGGTGGCAGGGCAGGTGGATAAGGTGGTTAAGAAGGCATATGGGATACTTGCCTTTATTAGCTGAGGTATAGAATACAAGACCAGGGAAGTTATGCTGGAACTGTATAAAATGCTGGTTAGGCCACAGCTGGGGTACTGAGTGCAGATCTGGTCACCACGTTATAGGAAGGATATGATTGCACCGGAGAGGGTGCAGAGAAGATTTACCAGGATGCTGCCTGGGCTGAAGGGTCTGATCTGTGAGGAAAGATTGGATAGGCTGGGGTTGTTTTACTTGGAGCAGCAAAGGTTGAGAGGGGACCTGATAGAGGTGTACAAGATTATGCGGGGCATATATAGGATGGATAGGAAGGCATTTTTTCCATTAGTAGAGGGGGCAATAACCAGGGGGCATAGATTTAAGGTAAGAGGTAGAAGGCTAAGAGGGGAGTTGAAGAGAAATTTTTCATCCAGTGGATGGTGGGAGTCTGGAACTCACTGCCTGAAGGGGTATTTGAGTCAGAAACTCTCGTAATATTTAAGAAGTATTTAGATATTTACTTGCGTTGTTATAGTCTCCTGGGCTATGGGCCAAGCGCTGGAAAATGGGATTGGTGTAGTCAGACCTTTGTTGACTGGCATGGACACAATGGGCCAACTGGCCACATTCTGTGCTGTAAACATCTATGAGTCTATTCAAATTTACCTAAGCAACCGGAGAATTGAAAACACTGAGGATGCAAGTGCCACATGCACCCCATGACAATGTTGAACTGAAACCCTCACAAGGATGTAGGATTATAGGGAGCTTGAAATCATGTATGAGAATAACTTGAAACGTTGATACCAAAAAATAGCTGAAGTAAAAACAAAAAGTTAAAGACTGCAAACTTTTTGTTCTCTTTCTTGAGATATGTGCAACTTGATAGAAATAATAATCGGAACTTTATCTCCGCCCATCAGTTCCATGATAGGAACAAGCCCATGAAGACAAAAAAAGGGGAAAAAAATAGGTTCTCCTAAATGGATCCAAAACCAAAGTAATTTGGATTCGCTCGGATTCAAAAGAAGCTAGAAGCTCCAACGTCTCTGTTTTGTTTAAAAAGCTAAAATTTTAAGGAATTGAATTAAAATAAATTGCAGCTTTGGGATAATCATGATCTAGAAAACCAAATGTTTTCTATCAGCCAGAGGCTTGATGATGACAATATGTCCACAGTGATAACACCCAAAGGTCACTCAACCTATTGAACTTGACAATCACGTTAAGCATTTGTGTAATATTTTATCTAAAGGTTTAACTGCTGAAGAGAGCATTGGATTACATAGAATTTTACAGCACAGAAACAGGCCATTTCACTAAGCAAAGCCCATATTGGTGTTTATGTTTTGTGAGAGACTCCTTGCGCCTTAAATTCATCTCCCCCTAAAACCATATCCTTCTACTCCTTTATCCCTCATGCACTTATCTAGCTTCCCGTTAAATATATCTACACGAATCACCTAAACCACTCCTTGTGGTAGTGAGTTCCACATTCTAACCACTCCCTGGCCGGGATCTTCCAGCCCTGTCGCGGGTGGGACCTGCCACAAGCGAGGCGGTGCCCCAGCCAGAAGTCCATTGACTTGCTGCGGGACCGGAAGATCATGGCGGCCGGCAGTTGTGGAAAACCCGCCCTCTGAACGAAGAAATTTCTCATAAGTTCCTTCTTGAATTTATTCGTGACCTTCTAACATTTATGGCCCCTCATTTTAGACTTCTCAAGCGGAAACTTCTACTTTTATTCTGAAGACCTCTATTAGGTTACCCCTCAGCCTTCCCTTTACTGAAAAAAAGAGCCCCGGTTAGTCACATTAAAGCTGAAACCCATTTTAGACAGCCATTGCACAGCTTTCTTCTGCAAATTGAACTGCTTCTCATTTAGCCAGTGGTTTTGGGCTGCTTGCTCTACATCTGTGGCATGTTGGGCAATCAATTCCAGTGACCTATGTTAACCTGAAGTGTTTCGTATTACAGAAGATGATAAATTGCTCTTTCAGACTCTCCCCTTTCTATGCACCTCTTGAAAGACTGAGAACTGGAGCCAGTGCTAAAACGTGTCCGCTGCTTGCTCTCTCTCTGGCACAAGAGTCTGAATGGATAGAAAAGCTAAGCTGTCTCGAGATACCTGGCTGTCACTCTATGGGTTATCCTTGAACTAGATGAGTCCATGTGTGTGAGGTCCAATTTGCAAAACAATTCAGAATTGGTTCCAGACTGCATGAGACCCAACAGTTAAAATGGACGATTTATTGCAGTTTTGTAACCAACCACACATTGACAGAGCTTAACTCAAACAAGTTAGCTGTAGTAATTAATGCTGGGCATAATTTGACCCTGAACAGTTAGCATGAGTAATTAATGTTTGGCATCAGAGTTTATTTATTAATTTAAAATACACATGTGCACTGATTCAAATGTAACCATAGTTTAAATCCTAATTCAAGTAATCAATGCACAAAAAAATAGAATCATATGTTATTTTCTCTTTGGCAAGAAATTGAATTATAAAAGTAAAACTACTGAATAATTCGGCCAATGAACAAACAGCGGCTGTGATCTGACTGACCGCTAAATTTACTGGGACTGCAAACTGATTATGGGTTTATCTCGGTTTCAAATATGTTTGCAATTCAGCCTTACAGTTGCATAAACAAAACACTGATAAAATATAATTAGCTGCTGAGATTACAGTGTAATTAACTTGGAGATCTTGAAGGAGAATGTAAACTGCTGATCCGGCTGGGTTAACGTTTTGCTGTTTATTATAGCACAGCTGTGATGGTCTTTAACTATAGCCTCCAGATGCAAGCAGCTGCTGAGCTATTAACTGCAACCATTAGGGAAAAGCTTCAGAATATATGATCATCCACTTGTCATAAGACCTCTGTGCAAAATTTCAAATGGCATTTGTCTTTGGTATAACACTCTTTTCACAGATCTGGGGCACCTTCGACAAGCCACTTGCGAGTCTCCAAACCAAACCCAGAATCATTGAAATAAAAACAGAAAATGCTGGAAAAAGAACACTCAGTGGGTTAGACGGTACCTGTGTAGAGAGAGAGAAACTGAGTTAACATTTCAGGCCGATGACCTTTCATCGGAGCTGTGGAAAGTTGGAGATGTAATAGGTTTTAAGCAAGGGGTGGGTGGGACAAGGGCAAAAGGAAGGTCTGTGATAGGGTGAAAGACAGGAGAGATTGAATGACAGAAGAGTTAGTCCTCCAGGGCCAAAGGGAATGGAGATGGGACAAGAAAAGAAACAAGAGAACCAAAAGAAGTGCCTAAAGCAGGTGTGCTGAAAGAGAAAGAAAATGAAACAAGGAAAGAAAAAGAAACAAAATGGGGCAAAGAAGACAATCTGAAATTGTCAATGTTGAGTCTGGAAGGCTACAAGGGCTAATTGGAAGATGAGGTGCTGTTCCTCAAGCTTACATTGATCTTCACTGGAACAGTGCAGCAGGCTGAGGCCAGAAATGTCAATGTGAGGGCAAAATGGAGAATTAAAGTGACAGGCCATTGGACGCTCGGGGTCAAGCCTGCAGTCTGAATGGAGATGTTCCATAAAGCAGTCACCCAATCTGCATTTCGTCTCCCCAGTGTAGAGGAAACTATATTGTGAACAGGAAATACACTTTACGTAAATTGCTGTTTCACCTGGATGGAGTGTCTGGGGCCTTAGACAGTGGGGAGAGAAGAAGTACAAGGACAGGTGTTACATCCGAATTTTCATGGAAAGCTGCCTTGCTCTCAGAATAAGGGCAGGCCATTTAGGACTGAGATGAGGAGGAATTTTTTCACTCAGAGGTTGGTGAATCTTTGGAATTCTCTGCCCCAAAGGGCTGTGGAAGCTCAGTCATTGAGTATGTTCAAGACTGAGATCAATAGATTTCTACATATTAAAAACATCAAGGGATACTGGGATAGTGCAGGAAAAATGGTGTTGAAGTAGAAGATCAGCCACGATCTCATTGAATGGCGGAATGGGTTGAAGGGCTGAATGGCCTACTCATGCTCCTATTTCATATGTTCTTATGGAAGGGGATGGGGTGTTGGGGGTGACTGAGGAATGGACCAGGGCATCACAGGGAGAATGGTGCCGCTGAAGATGGCAGAAAGTGACCCATTGAATATGGAGTGGATGGCAAGGTCAAGGGAACCCTTTCGTGGTTCTGGGAGGGAGGGGAAAGGGTGAGAGCTGAAGTACGGGAAATGTGGTGGACATGCTCAAAGGTCTTGTCAACCACAGTGAGGGGGGATATTCATTGAATAATTGAGCTTTATAGCACAGGAGGAAGCCATTCAGCCCATCATCTCCATCTTTGAATGCTATATCCGATTAGCTCCCCTGCTTCACTCTTACCCCTAGCCCTACCAATTTTTCCTTTTCAAGTGTTTATAATATTCTTTTGAAAGTTGCCGTCTTCCACTATTCTTTTAGGGCAGTCTATTCCAGGACACGAAAACTCGCCATGTAAAAAGATTTCATCTCATCTTGCCTCGGCTCCACGCTTTGCAACATTTGTATCAATCCCAAAAAAATATAAATTCACCTCTGTGCATTTTATACTGACACGCTTCATAGTTTTCTTTGCAGTGATAATTGCCCATGAAATGTTGGCTCCCCACTTGATATGGAGGACGTGCCAGTTCCTGGTTGGTTTGCCCTGTGCCTGACAATGAATGCTGGTGCATTCCTACTAGTTAGTCACTGCAACGTTTGTAAAATGACTTGCATTCGCATAACACCATCCAACTTCAGAATGTCTCAAAACAGTCAAAAACAGCCAAAGAAATACTTTTGAAATGTGCTTACCGTTGTAATGTAAGAATTACAGGAGCCAATTTTGTACACAGCGAGGACTCACAGACTGCAATGTGATAATGACCAGATAATCTGTTCCAGTGGTGTTGGTTGAAGGGTAAATATTGGCCAGGGCTCAACCTGCAATTCTTTGAAATACTGCCATGGGACCTTTCACTTCCACCTGAGAGGACAGGAGGGGCCTCGGTTTAACATCTTGTGCATAATATGTCATCCCTGACAGTACGGCTTTCCCTCAGGACTGCACTAAAGTATCAGCATGATTTTGTACTTAAGGGTAGAATCTTCGGCTTGGCGAGCGGGGGTGGGGCCCGCTTGACAAGGTGTAAAATGCGATGGGGTGCCGTCGGGCGGCAGCGCCCCCCAAGCTGTCAAAGGCCTATTAAGGTCATATAATAATCAATTAAATCATTGACCTGAGCTGCCCGTCCAGCCTTAAGGTTGGGGGGGAGCGCAGGCGAAGAGCCCAGGCGGCCTTCGCATTTTTCATGGAACCTCATCCAAGGGCAGGATGAGGTTTCATGAACGTTCCTAAAGTGTTGGAAATATTTTTATTTCCATTAATGGACATGTCCCAGCTCATGTGACAGTTTCACATGAGGGGAAATGTCCTTAAAAAAATTTTCTCCCTTTATTCAATATTTTATACGTGGAACTGATCTTCCCTAAGGCACCACTTTGCCCCCAGGGAGATTTCTGCGCTCTTTTGCCCACATGCGTGAAAAAGCGCAGGCCCCGAGTCAGCCTCCTCCCCCTGCCCGCACAGGGAGCGCTCAGCGCTTCCGGGTGGGTGTGCGTCACGCTGGGCGGGCCCTAATTGGCCCGCCAAAGTAAAATGGCGGCACCCAGCCGATTGGGGGGCTGGGGGGGGTGCGGGGTGGGCGCCGATTGGCTGCACTCCTGCCCCTGCCCACACCGACACAACCCCCCCCCCCCGACTGGGAGAAAATTCTCCCCTAAGTCTCTGGACAGGGTCTTGGACCTACAGCCTATCTACTCGGAGGCGGGAGTGCTGGACACTGAGCCAAGACTGATTTCTACCGCATTGAAGGAGGCCATTGGACCCATTGTGCCTTAGCCGGTTCTTTGGCCCAACTAGCTCTGCTCCCCTGCTCCTTCCCGACAGCCCTGTGAGCTTCTGCTGTTTCAAGATTATATTCAAATCTCTTTTGAAAGTAATTATGAATCTGTTTCCATCGCCCTTCCAGGCATTGCGATTCAAATCAAAATAACTCACTATATTAAAAAGAAAACCTATTTCCGCTGCTGGTTATCTTGCCAATGATTTAAAATCTGTGCCTTCTCGTGACTGACCCTCTCGCCAGTGGAAGCAGTTTCTTTAGTATTTCTTTTCCTTAAATCTGCTGTGCGAACAACAGCTGGAAGGCTTTTTATTTTTGTTCCTGCCGGTGCAGAAAGATTTGGGGAGAGAGAGGAAATAAAAAGCTAGCACTTTCTAAACGAGCAGCGTGCATACATGTTGTTGGCTGCCTGTAACCCAGATGCATTGCTTCAAATAGGATACCAAACCTGGCGAAATGTTTTGTGCCCCAGGATGAAGTTCGAGGTATTGGGACCCAGATCTTGCTTATTTCTAGCTAGCATCAGACAAGCCTTACCAGATGTGAAGCATTAGGTCCTCAAGGGTCATAAATGACAGTGGCTAAAAACTGGTACGGGGAGATAGTTACAGTGTAGCAGATTCCTCTGTAACAAGCGACTGCACAGAATTTCGCCAATCTCACACAGGCAAAGATATTCCGCCCTCATAATTTTTCACTTAAGCATTTCTAGAAATATACTTGTAAGTCTGGCAGCCTCACTTAAAGGGACACTGCCTTTACAAAAAGTGGCTGCGGAGTTTGCAGTCACAGTTAATTTAATGATACAGCAATGAATTGTGAATTGTGCCAAAGCGATGATGCACGGAAAGGGGAAACATAGGTTGTCTCTCTCTCTCTCTCCAAAAGTGTGAAATAAACTAATAATATAGGTATACAAGACATTGCTCAAGCCAGCTGTAGTCATATGGTTTACGTCTTGCATGTACACTGTATCAGGAGCATTTCAGGATCTGCTTTGGTGGAATGAGGTTCATTAACAAAGAATGTATTTTGCTATTAACGTAATGGAAATCTCATGAAGTAACTGCTTTCCATTATGACCTGGCAACAGTGCTGTGTATTCGCAGCTGTAAAAGGCCTCTAATGCGATGCAAAGATTGCCTTACGATTGCACGCCTGAGCTGCAGCAGCAAGCTTACGAGGAAAGATTCCTTGTGTGAAGCACTAGCCTGGCTGTATTCCTGGGCTGGTTTTAAGAAAGGAAAAGCCAATCAGCTTTGTTGCAACGCAACATTATCCAGCACTTCAAAGAGTTCTGAGAAATTATTGTGTGTTAAGTGAAATATTCTTTAAATAGCGTTAAATGCAGATTCAGAAATGCTGCCATACATATGATTCTGATTTTTTTCCTTTGTGAATAACTTTCCAAAGTTTAAATATACAACAACCACGTAAACCGTTTTTTAAATAAAGGCAGCATCATTCAAACAAATTCAAAACAAATTGATTGTTTAAGTTGTTGCCGTTTCTGTCATGATCTGATCATCCAGATGAATATAGAGCTTTGTAAAAAAAATTCTGGGGAAAATATTTAAATATGCATTCTTTACACCCAAAAAAAAATTTGTTTCAACAGTTGAAGTAGGATTCAGTTTTTCTGAAATAGAAAATGACACTCCTGATGCCCAGCTAACCAGCACTCAGATTCAAATTCTTAATCTCTTTTGTTTACAATTGCTGAATTGAAAATCCCCAAAAATGTTAAGAATGGATTATTTAAGCTGTTTTATCAGTTGATTACTGGGGCCCTTTGAGTTTAGTTTTCCAGCTTCAAGACGAGAAAGATGACACTGGGTGAGGCTATATACATGTGAAATGCTCCCGACTGCACCCGATAGAGTCAATCACTCCTGCTCCATTAGCTTCCATGGCAACAAAAACAGAGGGGGAGACTCCTAATCAGGGAGTCCTGACTCCCTCACCATTTGAATAGCACCTCATACAGCTGAGGGCACACACCAAGGAAAACTTGGTAGTGGATGCAATCATATTATCTGTAAAGTGGCACTGTTATCTAAGGAAATTCAATGGTAGAAATTTATTCAATGTTATTGTCAAATTCTACTGTTTGGAAGAAGAGTAGTGGAAATTGTCCCTGGTGTCCAGGTGAATACTTACCCCTCAACCAATGTCACTGAAACTGAGGAGCTGGTTATTTATCTCATTGCTGCTTGAAGGAGCTTCCTATGTGTAAATTGGATGCAGTGTTTTCTACATCCTACAGTTGGATAGTAGCAGACTTGAGGAGGATGTAGACAGATTGGTGAAATAAGTTGACGCATGGGAGATGCAATTCAATACAGGAATGTGTTAAGTGATGCATTTTGACAGGAAGAATGAGGGTTTTAAAAAATTTTTCATGGGGTGTAGGCTTCACTGGCATGGTCAGCCAATGTTACCCACTCTAATTGTCCTTGAGCAGGTGGTGGTAAGCCACCTCCTTGAGCCACTGCAGTCTACAGTGCTGTTAGGGATGGAGTTCCAGGATTTTGATCCAGCGACAGTGAAGGGACAGTGATATATTTCCAAGTCAGGATGGTGTGTGGCTTGGAAGGGAAGTTGGAGGTGGTGGTGTTCCCAATGTGTCTGCTGTCCTTGTCCTTCAAGGTGTTAGAGGTCATGGATTTGGATGGTGCTGTTGAAGAAGTCTTGGTAAGTTGCTGCAGTGCATATAGTACACAATAATGCCTGTGTGAAGGTGGTGGAAAAAGTGAATGTTTAAGTTGGTGGTTTTTTTATTCATTCATGTGATGTGGGCATCTCTGGCCAGGCCAGCATTTACTGTCCTTGTTCAGGAAGCATTTAAGAGTCAATCACATTGCAGTGGAACTGGAGTCACCTATAGGTTAGGCCAGGTAAGGACTGCAGATTTTCTTCCTTAAAGGGCATTAGTGAACTGGGTGGGTTTTTACTGCAATTGGATTCAAATTTTGCCTTGGAGGGATTTGAACCTGAGCCCCCAGAGGATTACCCTGGGTCTCCAGAATACTAGCCTAGTGACTATGCCACCAGGCCACCACCTCCCCAACTAGGGTGGGGTGCTAATCAGCTGGACTGCTTTATCCTGGATGGCGTTGAGCTTCTTGAGTGTTGTTGGAGCTGCCCTTATCCAGACAAGTGGAGAGTATTCCATCACATTCCTGACTTGTGCCTTGTAGATGGTGGACAGGCTTTGGAGAATCAGGGGATCACCACCCTCTGCAGAATTCCAAGTTGCTTATGAAGGAATAAGGGTCAAATAATATGGAATTAATCAGGGGTGTTGGGTTAAAAATTACTTTGGGTTAACCCACAGTAAAACATATTTTAACAATCAAACCTGGCTTCCAAACACAATATGATTAAGTTCCTTCAACACAACATGAATTCACTAATAAGAAATATACATTCCTAAAAAACAGTATTCTACAGTTCTTGCCATTACATTAGCACATACAATGCTACCCTGATAAGTAAAACCCCAATCAGATAAAGGAATGCTAGTCCTCAAGTCTTATTATCTCTCTGGACACTGTCCCTTGACTAGGCAATACTGAGCAACATGACTGTTACGTAAAGTCCAGTTTTCAAGAATAAATTTGAAATAACATTTCCTAGAAATTGAATGGGCACCCTCATCATAGAATACCAATTAGCCATGGTCCATTTTTGATCAAATTAAAATCTTCTGCATAACCATTAATTTTACAACCCCAAAATTCATTGTAAATACCTCAATCCAAACTCGAATTTTCAGATTCTTTAGATTCTCGCAGGTTAACTTCAGACCTGTTTTGAACCTAGCTAATCTCGCATACTCAGGATTAAGGTAACATTACTTTAATATTTGATAGATGTCCTTACTTTCTTTTGAAATACTATATGTGTAACAAGTAACATCTAAATCTAAGATTCTCTTATAGAAACAAGAATTAACTACCCTTTTTGGGATTTAACTAGCAATTTGTATTTTTTATATGACCACCACACTTGCATGCTTTCTTAATTCTGGTTGATTTCAATCCTTCATTTGAAGGGATCATAAGCCAATTACATGTCCTTGGGTCTAACTCTCTCTGTCTGAAGTTGAGGGGTATTAAACAGAAGGTGCACCAGACCTTGAATAAAATTCCAATATTAATAAAGGTTATAATACACCACCCTGACCTGTTCTTATAGCCACAGTATTTGTAGGGCTGGCCAATTCCGTTTCTGGCCAGTAGTAACCTCAGGATGTTGATAGTGGGGGTATCAGAGATGGCAATTTCATTAAATGGGCATTATCCTGAGGAACTCCTGCATCCATGCCCTAGGACTGAGATAATTCATCTCCAAAAACTGCAAGCATTTTCCTTTGTCCATGTTTGGACAAAGATCAGGTCAGGAGCTTAGTGGCCCTGGTGGAATGCAAACTGAATGTCAATGTGTTGGTTTTTGCTGCATACGTGCCACTTGGTAGCACTGTTGACAACACATTCCACCACTTTGCTAAGGATCTCGAGGAAGCTGATGGGGAAGTAATTGCCGGATTAGATTTGTCATGTTTTTTGTGGACAGGGCATACCAGGGTAATTTTCCACATTGCCAGGTTGATGCCAGTGTTCTGGAATTGCTTGGCTAGGAGGCACGGCTAGTTCTGGGCACAAGTCTTCAGTACTGTTGCCAGGATGCTGCCAGGATCCATAACCTTTGCAGTATCCAGTGCCCGCCTTCAGCTGTTTCTTGATGTAAAATCAATCCTTGGCTGTTTGAAAATGACTGTGTGGTTTATGCATTAAGGCATAGTGAAGATTGTATCAATTCATTGCAAAAAGATCTTCTGAAGCAGTATTAATTGTCACATTTGAGCCTCCTACTTCATATAGTTCCAGCCATGTTCAAACAGTGGCCACTGTTGGGAAATCAGCCAGGCCCTGAACAAGAGGAGTTTATGGAGTTAGGCTTCAAAGTAAGTCTGGGATATTGGCACGGCCTAGCTGGCAGACCCCAGCAAGGAGGATGAGGGGGAGTGCAGAGCCATATTTCAGAAGCCAGAGGATTAGGGTGAAAAGGAGGAGTATGACCATTGGTGATGGGGGATTGGGGAGAGGAATTGTGGGTGGATGCCTCTGATGGGCACAGGGGCCCCTCAAAGGTGATTCCCTACTGCCCCTTCCCTCCCACCCCTTTCCCTACACCAGCTCATGAAGTAAAAGCTGCCAGACTACCCACCTGCTGTGGACCTCTCCTTGTGTGGGTGAAATAGCGGTAGAGGCAGAATGAGGCACTTAAGTGGCCATTGATTGACCACTTAAGGCCCTCACTAGGCCAAAGCGTAGGTGGGCTGCCTGGCGCTCCATAAAATGGGAGACGGTTCAGGGGTGAGTGGGAAGGCGATGGGAAGGCCCTGCTACAATTTACGAGCCGCCTCCCGACCCATCTTCAAACAAGCCAACAGACAGCTGTAAAACTCAGCCCTATGATTTCATGGCTATGGGGAAAGAACAGGGGACTGGGACTAATTGGATTGTTCTACCAAAGAGCTGTCACAACTCCATGGGCCAAATAACAACCTCCTGGACTGTATGGCTCTATGATTTTCTATGAGTCACAACAGTGAATACACATCAAAAACTAAATTAGCTGTAGAGCGCATGGAGGCATCCTGATATCATTAAAAGTCTTTCTATCTTTTGTAATGTTTTGAAATATTTGTGCTGTGCTTTGTGATTTCAATGCTGCCCATGTTGGATCGGAAATAACCCCATGTCGAATGTTTCTTCCATTCCTTTTATGGCTCAGCGCCCAAGACTACGATTTTTAAAAATAATTATCTCCATGAAAAAACCGACAAATGACGTTTTTTGTGCTTGAAGTTTGGAAGCCAATAAAAGTTGTTGCGAATACGTAATATACAGCTGATGGAATTATGTCTCTGAATACAACTCATATTGTCCCCTCAGACATAGGTAAAGGTTTATTGACTGTTTTTAATGAAGAATTTCTGAATGTTGCTTGAAATAAAGCCAGTAAATATTTTAAAGAATCTAGAACATTCTAGAATCAACATCTTCTGTTTGAAATGATTTTATTTATTTACAGCATGACACTGTAAATAAAAATCAAAGCATACGTACCTGCCTAGAATGCCCACCATCTACAAGGCTCATGTCTGGATGATGGAATACTCTCCACTTGCCTGGATGAGTGCAGCTCCAACAACACTCGAGAGGCTTGACACCATCCAGGACAAAGCAGTCCGCTTGATTGGCACCCCATCCACCACCCCCGACATCCACTCCCTTCTCCACCGAGACACAGTAGCAACAATGTGTACCATCTACAATCTGCACTGCAGCAGCTCACCAAGGTTCCTTCGACAGCATCTTCTAAACCTGTGACCTCTACCACCTAGAAGGACAAGGGCAGCAGATAGATGGGAACACCACCACCTGGAAGTTCCCCTCCAAGTCACTCACCATCCTGACTTGGAAATATATCGCTGTTCCTTCACTGTTGCTGGGTCAAAATCCTGGAACTCCCCTCCTAACAGCACTTTGGGTGTACCTACACCACATGGACTGCAGCGGTTCAAGAAAGTGGTTCACTACCACCTTCTCAAGGGCTATTAGGGATAGGCAATATAAGCACTGGCCTAGCCAGTGACACTCATGTTCTATAAAAGAATTTAAAAAATCATAGGACTTACAGCTCAGAAGAAGGCCTTTCTCCCCACTATGTCCATAATAGTGTCAAATCTTAAACTGGAGCTTAACACAAAGCAAAATACTTCAGATGTTGAAACTTTCTCACATGCTCTGTGTCAACTGGTGGCCGATTACACTGCTGTGAAGCACATTGGGACATTTTTCACCATCTTAAAGGCACTGTACAAATGTAAGATGTGGTTGTTGTTAAACAGTTCTTCTCAATATAACCTTGGACATTTCAGGCAGGATACCCTGGGGTACATTTTTTGACCTGCACTGGTCCCACATAAGCACTTGATGTATTTATACATCCATCTGCCATTCTCTTTTAACTGTGGACATTTAAATGGGATAACTCCAAAGTTAGTGCAATTTGGCAAAAGACCATCAAGTGCTCACACAGAAGCAGAGCCAGTTGAAAAATATTTACCCTTGGTGGTGGAGTGTAACTTTCAACCTTGACTCCTGGCAGGTAGTTGCATTATATAGGATCATATAGGATATACAGTGCAGAAACATGCCTTTTGGCCCCAACAGTCTATGCTAGTATTTATGCTCCACTCAAGCCTCCTCCCACCTTTCCTTATCTAAATCTGCTATTGTAATGATTTACTTCCTTCTCCTCCAATGCTTGTCCAGTTTCCCCTTAAATGCATCTCTACTATTCAACCACTGTGGTAGCGAGTTCTACATTCTCACCACTCTTTGGGTAAAGGAGTTTCCCCTGCATTCCCTATTGGATTTCTTGGTCATTATCTTATATTGCCAGCCCCTGGTATTGCTCTTCCCCACAAGAGGAAACATTCTCTCTGTATTCATGCTATCAAAACCTTTCATAGTTTCAAAGATCTCTATTAGGTCACCCTTCAGCCTTCCTTTTTCAAAAAAAAAAATTCCAGCCTGTCAATCATTTCCTAATATGTCAATTTTTTTTTTCTCTCATGGGATGTGGGCATCATTGGCTAGGCCAGCATTTATTGCTCATCCCTAATTGCCCTTGAAAAGATGGTGGTGAGCGCCACCTTGAATTGCTGTAATCCATGTGGCGTGGGTACACCCACAGTGCTGTTAGGAAGGGAGTTCCAGAATTTTGACCCAGTGGCAGTGAATGCATAGTGATATTGTTCCAAGTCAGGATGGTGTGTGGCTTGGAAGGGAACCTACATGTCATGGTGTCCCCATGCAATTGCTGTCCTTGTCCTTCTAGGTGGTAGGGGTCACGGGTTTGGAAGCTGCTGTCAAAGGAGTCTTGGTGAGTTGCTGCAGTGCATCTTGTAGATAGTACACACTGCTGCCACTGTTCGTCGGTGATGGATAGAGTGAATGCTGATGGTGGTGGAAGGGGTGCTAATCAAGTGGCCTGTTTTGTCAAACTTCATATCTACCCACTCATTTCTGGTTATCATCCTTGTAAATCCTTCTGTGCACCCGCTCCAGTGCCCCTATGTCTGTTTCCTAACATGGTGATCAGAACTGCACACAGTTCTCCAAGTGTGGTCTAACCTAGGGTCTACTTTGGTTATAACCTGCCAGAGCAATCACCTGCCCCTTACAGAATTTGTCCAATTTTCATCCCATTGAAGTGACTGGGGTGAAAACCAGATGAGGTCCACTCCATCCACATTGCCGCCAGATGTCCAAGTTAAAAATGTAAAGGAAGACGTTACTCTTGTGTGTGGGACCAAACTAGGGTCCACAAATATAAGGTAGACACTAATAAATCCAATAGGGAATTTAGGAGAAATGTCTTTACCCAGAAAGTGGTGAGAATGTGGAACTCACTACCGCATGGAATAGTTGAGGTAAATTGCATAGACGCATTTAAGGGGAGGTAAATAAATGCATGAGAGAGAAATAAACAGAAGGATATGCTGATAGGATGAGCTGAAGTCGAGTAGGAGCTGGCTCGTGTGAAGCATAAACACTGGAACAGAACATTTGGGCCTATAAATTGTACTATAAATTCAACGTAATTCTAAGAAATTATGATCCCTATCCCAACAGATATTCCTTAGATAGAGATGGCCAAGGGTTACATCTGAAATATTAACCCACCATTTCTCCTCCAGGCACTTGATAAATTGACAGATTTTTGTTTGGCAAGTGTATTATGGGTGACAGAACCAAAGCAAGTAGATGGAGTTAAAGTATGGGTGAGACAGTAGTGGTAACATTACTGAGCTAGTAATCCAGCTACCCAGGCTAATTCTTTAGGTTCATGATTTCAAATCCCGCCACGGCTGGTGGAATTTAAATGCAATTAATGAAGTCTGGAACTGAAAGTTAGTCTCAGCAATGGTGACCATGACACCATCATTGATTGTCATAAAAACCCATTTGGTTCACTAATGCCCTTTAGGGTTGGAAATCTGTTGTCCTTACCATGTCTGGCCTACATCCAACTCCAGATCCACTACAGCAGGTAACTCTTAACTGCTCTCTGAAATAACCTAGCAAGTGACTCAGTTCAAAGGCTATCAGGGATGGGCAACAAATGCTGGCCTTGCCAGTGACACCCACATCCCATGAAAGAAAGGAAAGGCTCAAGCTGTTTATTCCTATGCTAGCTGGCCTGTTGTGAATTTCAAACCTATCCTCTGCACTTCGTTTCTGGTTCAGATTCCCACCCTTCATGTGTTTTTCTTTATATTTTTATTATATGATTCCCTCTTTTGGAGACAGCTTGGGAATATATATTCTTGAACAGCTTCAAATGGAATCATTATTCTTTCATGTGAAAATTCCTCAGGAGAGCTAAATCAAATTCAAGAATGCAAAACCTTTAAGGAATTGCTGATGAGCTCTCAGAGTCAACCTAAATCATTATCGAGTTTCAAGTTCCAACGGGTTAATGGTGGACAATCAGCAAAATCCTCCACTTGCTCCCAGGAATATCCTGCGTGCTTTGCTTGAAACTGCCAGGTTTTTGGTGCAGTTGAAAAATTGAACTTCATTTGTATCCTTCTCTGGACTTAAGCCAAAACATAAGTTTCTTTACTGGGATTAAGTGAAGTAAATCATATTGAGCAGCTTTGAAACAAAACTAAACTCGAGGTCAAGTTGGCACGTAGGCAGAGTAGACGATGTTACATGTTTAGTTTTACAGACAGCAATTTTTGTGTTTTCCGTGTAAGATGAATGTGAAAACTGAGTGCGGTGGGAGTTGCATAGTCCAGGTATGTTAGGCTGCTTCAGCAGCACACAGGGTCTTTTTATCCTTTCATGGGATGTGGACGGTGCTGGCTAGGCCAGCAATTATTGTCCACCCCTAATTGCCCTTGAGAAGGTGGTGGTGAGCCACGTTCTGGAATCGCTGAAGTCTATTTGGTGTAGGTACACCCACAGTGCTGTTAGGAAGGGAACTCCAGGAGTTTGATCGGGTGACAGTGAAGGAACGGTGATATGGTTCTTAGTCAGGATGGTGTGTGGCTTGGAGGGGAACTTGCAGGTCATGTTGTTTCCGTGTGTCCCCTGCCCTTGTCCTTCTAGGGGGTAGAGGTTGCATGTTTGGAAGGTGCTGTCAAAATAGGCTTGATGAGTTGTGGAGTGCATCTTATAGATTGTACACACTGCCCCCTCTGTGCATCGATGGTGGAGGGAGTGAATGTTTAAGTTGGTGGATGGGGTGCTGATCCGGCAGGCTGCTTTGTTGTGGATGGTTTTGGGCTTCTTGTGTGTTGTTGGAGCTGCACTCCTCCGGGAAAGTGGAAAGCATTCCATAAAACTCCTGATTTGTGCCTTGTAGATGGTACACAAGCTTTGAGGAGTCAGCAGGTAAGTTACTCACCTCAGAATTTCCAGTCTCTTAACTGCTCTTTTAGCTGAAGTATTAATATGGCTGGCCAAGTTCAGTTTCTGGTCAATGGTAACCCCCCAGATGTTGATCTGAGTAAATTTATATTGGTCATTGACATGTGGAATGTTTTGCAATGTATCTTTGATGGCATTTCCTTTTTTCCTATTTTGAAAACTTTAACGAAGCATTCAATGCAAAATTACACTGTGCCAACAGCAACAATGACCTGCATTCATATAGTGTATATGCCCTGAGGCCCTTCACAAGGAGCGTTATCAGATAAAATTTGACACTGAGTTACTGATTATTTTGGTCAGAAATTCAAGCTTTAAAGAATGTCTTAAAGCCAGAGAGAGACATAGAGAGATGGAATGGTTTAGGGAGAGTATTCAAGCACTTGAAGTGTGAACAGGTGGAAACACAGCAGCTAATAGAATAGCAAAGGAAATTCAGGATGGACAAGACTCTAGAGCTGAAGGAACACAGAGGTCTCGTGCATTGTAAAGATAGAGGAGATAGGGAGGGATTTAAACACAAGGATGGGGATTTAAAATTTGTGGCATCGCTGGACTGGGAACTCATGCAGGTCAGCAAGCACAGGGCAATGTGTGAAAGGGATTTGGTGCAAGTTAGAGTATAGGGAGGGGAGCTCTGGATCCCTTTCCGTATGAGATCCAATTTAAATGGCTATTGTGATTTTATCAATATCTATGCTCCAGGACATGGGGTGTGAAGGGAATTGTGGAGGACAAGTGAAAATGATATCCTTAATCATCATTTAAATTCTCCATTCTGTGTCTAGCCCTGCAGATCTAACCACCACAGTATATAGCAAAGAAACAAGTTGGTAGTTTCAGAAAACCTTTTTAAATACTAAACTCCTGGATCACCCTGCATATAAACATTTTTCATCATGCGATTGGTGTGTTCCCACTGGAATTTTCAATCAGGGTCAGGTTCTCTGAACAGCCTGAACGTGCGAGTCATGCACCTGGGCTGATGAGTTGTCCAAGAACAGTCATAATTATTTCACAGTTACTTTGAAAAAGGGCCTTCAATTACTCCAACTTATTAAAAAAAATGATGCAAATACAAAAATATGTTTAATAACTGCATTGCTATTTATTATCAAATTAGCTCATTTTCCATTCTGTTGTAATACTAGGCCAACACACCAGTGCGGTGCTGTGAGAATGATGTGTTGTTGGAGGAAGCCTCCTTTTGATCAGGGTGTTAAATCATCCACCTGTTCATTACTTTGGTTCAAGTATATACGTAAGACCCCATGGGACCGTGTGTAGAAAGTAGGGTATTTACTGATATCCCTCAATCATAGCTAGCAGTAGAGATTAACTACCCATTCTTCCATTTAACAGTAATGGAATCGTGCTCTATGTAAATTTTGCCAACATGACAACAGCCACTGCACCTCAAAGTCATTCATGTGTGTGCAATGTTTTAGAATGCTTCCAAGGGACGCGACTATCTTTCTTTCAGGCAGAGCTGCAAGAAAAACTGCTTTTATTTAGACCATCTCACAGAACGGTTTCACAGGAGAGGAATGCATTTCCGATGAGTGTCACTGTTATTAATAGGAGTCATTAACAATGATAGAAAGTGGTTGCAGATGTGTCTCAGATTTTAGTCTCTTAAAACTAGGGGAGAGGGATAAACTCAGCAATTAGAGGGCAGTCATCAACAGTAATGTCGACAATGGGGAAGCTTTTAGAGACTATAATAATCTGGGACAAAATTAATTAGCATTTGGAAAAGTAAGGGCTAAGAAATGAAAGTCAGCACGGATTTGTTAATGGCAAGATGTGCTTGACTAACTTACTTGAGTTATTTGAAGAAGCAGTAGACAGAATCGATAATAATGGTGCAATTGATGTTGTGGTTGTGGGCTTTCAAATGGTGCATGGCAAAGTACTACAAAATACATGCCAGCAAAAATAAAAAAATAAAGGGGCAGTGGCAGTATGGATGCCAAGTTGGCTGAGGGAGACATAAAACACTGAGCACAGGCGAACAGACTGGAGCTAAGTATACAGTGGTGTTCCACTCACTCTCGGAGAGTGTGGGCTAGCGTTACCAAAACTGACCAAAGTTTCCTGCAAAATTGGCACTCTCACTTGGATGGCCTAGTGCAGGAAATAGCGAAAAATGTTTACTGCAGCAGGAATGCTACTTTGAGTTTATGGCTACAGCACATTAATGGAGATGATTAAAGAAAGAAAAACTGCTAAATGCTGTTTGTGCCAGCCAGACACCCAGTTAACAAAATAAAAGGGCAGCGGCACCATCAGAAGTTCAAGACGCTCCTGTGCTACAGCTTGAATATTTGAGATTTTAGAGTGCACCATTCCCATTTTTAAAGCACTTTTGATAATGTCCCCACATATAGTTAAACCAAGAGATTACCTGTATTAAAATCATTGCTTCTGGTAATGGTCAACTAAAGCAGTCCTGGCGATGTGTTGCCTAGACAGACTGGCACAGGATGGCATGAGCCAGAACCCATGCCACCATGTTCCAGTGAATGCATATCAAGTTGCTGCTTAATGAAATGCCCATTGAATGGATGCCTGCAGACTATGTATAAGATAAACAGAAGAAAATCTTTCATTTATATAGCATCTTTCACGAACCTCAGGACATCCCAAAGCATTTTGCATCCAAGTTGCATTTGAAACGTAATCACTGCTGTAAGGTAGGCAACTCAGCAGCCAATTTCTAAACTCCTACAAACAGTATTGGCTTAATAACCAAATAATCTGCTATAATGGTCTGGCAGCATCGGCGGAGAAGAAAAGAGTTGACGTTTCGAGTCCTCGTGACCCTTCAATAGAACTAGGTGAATCCAAGGAGAGGGGTGAAATATAAGCTGGTTTAAGGTGTGGGGGTTGGGGGGTGGGGGCCTGGTAGTGCGGGGGGGGAGGGGGTTTGGGTGGGGGGTTGGGTGGGGGGAGAGAAGTTGGGTAGTGTGGTTGTAGGGACAAGCAAGCAGTGATAGGAGCAGATAATCAAAAGATGTCACAGACAAAAGAACAAAAGAACACAGAGGTGTTGAAGTTGGTGATATTATCTAAACAAACGTGCTAATTAAGAATGGATGATAGGGCACTCAAGGTATAGCTCCAGTGGGGGTGGGGGGGCATAAAAGATTTAAAAATAATGGAAATATGTGGGAAAAGAAAAATCTATATAAATTATTGGAAAAAACAAAAGGAAGGGGGAAGAAACAGAAAGGGGGTGGGGATGGAGGAGGGAGCTCAAGGCCGAAAGTTGTTGAATTCAATATTCAGTCCAGAAGGCTGTAAAGTGCCTAGTCGGAAGATGAGGTGCTGTTCCTCCAGTTTGTGTTGGGCTTCACTGAAACAATGCAGCAAGCCAAGGACAGACATGTGGGCAAGAGAGCAGGGTGGAGTGTTAAAATGGCAAGCGACAGGGAGGTTTGGGTCATTCTTGCGGACAGACCGCAGGTGTTCTGCAAAGCGGTCGCCCAGTTTACGTTTGGTCTCTCCGATGTAGAGGAGACCGCATCAGGAGCAACGAATGCAGTAGACTAAGTTGGGGGAAATGCAAGTGAAATGCTGCTTCACTTGAAAGGAGTGTTTGGGCCCTTGGACGGTGAGGAGAGAGGAAGTGAAGGGGCAGGTGTTACATCTTTTGCGTGGGCATGGGGAGGTGCCATAGGTGGGGGTTGAAGTGTAGGGGGTGATGGAGGAGTGGACCAGGGTGTCCCGGAGGGAACGATCCCTCCGGAATGCCACCGGGGGTGTGAAGGGAAGATGTGTTTGGTGGTGGCATCATGCTGGAATTGGCGGAAATGGTGGAGGATGATCCGTTGAATGCGGAGGCTGGTGGGGTGATAAATGAGGACAAGGGGGACCCTATCATGTTTCTGGGAGGTAGGAGAAGGCGTGAGGGCGGATGCGCGGGAGATGGGCCGGACACGGTTGAGGGCCCTGGCAACGACCGTGGGTGGAAAACCTCAGTTAAGGAAGAAGGAGGACATGTCAGAGGAACTGTTTTTGAAGGTAGCATCATCGGAACAGATGCGACGGAGGTGAAGGAACTGAGAGAATGGGATGGAGTCCTTACAGGAAGCGGGGTGTGAGGAGCTGTAGTCGAGGTAGCTGTGGGAGTCGGTGGGCTTGTAATGGATATTGGTGGACAGTCTATCACCAGAGATTGAGACAGAGAGGTCAAGGAAGGGAAGGGAAGTGTCAGAGATGGACCACGTGAAAATGATGGAGGGGTGGAGATTGGAAGCAAAATTAATAAATTTTTCCAAGTCTTGACGAGAGCATGAAGCAGCACCGAAGTAATCATCGATGTACCGGAGAAAGAGTTGTGGAAGGGGGCCGGAGTAGGACTGGAACAAGTAATGTTCCACATACCCCATAAAGAGACAGGCATAGCTGGGGCCCATGCGGGTACCCATAGCCACACCTTTTATTTGGAGGAAGTGAGAGGAGTTGAAGGAGAAATTGTTCAGTGTGAGAACAAGTTCAGCCAGACGGAGGAGCGTAGTGGTGGATGGGGATTGTTTGGGCCTCTGTTCGAGGAAGAAACTCAGGGCCCTCAGACCATCCTGGTGGGGGATGGAGGTGTAGAGGGATTGGTGGTGGGAATGGAGCTGTGGAGGGATTGGACATCCATGGTGAAGAGGAAGCGGTTGGGGCCTGGGAACTGGAAATTGTTGATGTGATGTAAGGTGTCAGAGGAATCACGGATGTAGGTGGGAAGGGACTGGACAAGGGTAGAGAGAAGGGAGTCAAGATAATGAGAAATGAGTTCTGTGGGGCAGGAGCAAGCTGACAAGATTGGTCTACCGGGACAGTTCTGTTTGTGGATTTTGGGTAGGAGGTAGAAGCGGGCCGCTCTCGTCGGGACTTGGAAAAATTTATTAATTTTGCTTCCAATCTCCACCCCTCCATCATTTTCACGTGATCCATCTCTGACACTTCCCTTCCCTTCCTTGACCTCTCTGTCTCAATCTCTGGTGATAGACTGTCCACCAATATCCATTACAAACCCACCGACTCCCACAGCTATCTCGACTACAGCTCCTCACACCCCGCTTCCTGTAAGGACTCCATCCCATTCTCTCAGTTCCTTCACCTCCGTCACATCTGTTCTGATGATGCTACCTTCAAAAACAGTTCCTCTGACATGACCTCCTTCTTCCTTAACGGAGGTTTTCCACCCACAGTCGTTGACAGGGCTCTCAACCATGTCCGGCCCATCTCCCGCGCATCCGCCCTCATGCCTTCTCCTCCCTCCCAGAAACATGATAGGGTCCCCCTTGTTCTCATTTATCACCCCACCAGCCTCCTCATTCAACGGATCATCCTCCGCCATTTCCGCCAACTCCAGCATGATGCCACCACCAAACACATCTTCCCTTCACCCCCCCCCGGCGGCATTCCGGAGGGATCGTTCCTTCCGGGACACCCTGGTCCACTCCTCCATCACCCCCTACTCCTCAACCCCCACCTATGGCACCTCCCCATGCCCACGCAAAAGATGTAATACCTGCCCCTTCACTTCCTCTCTCCTCACCGTCCAAGGGCCCAAACACTGCTTTCAAGTGAAGCAACATTTCACTTGCATTTCCCCCAACTTAGTCTACTGCATTCGTTGCTCCCAATGCAGTCTCCTCTACATCGGAGAGTCCAAACGTAAACTGGGCGACCGCTTTGCAGAACACCTGCGGTCTGTCCACAAGAATAACCCAAAGCTCCCTGTCGCTTGCCATTTTAACACTCCACCCTGCTCTCTTGCCCACATGTCTGTCCTTGGCTTGCTGCATTGTTCCAGTGAAGCCCAACGCAAACTGGAGGAACAGCACCTCATCTTCCGACTAGGCACTTTACAGCCTTCTGGACTGAATATTGAATTCAACAACTTTCGGTCTTGAGCTCCCTCCTCCATCCCCACCCCCTTTCTGTTTCTTCCCCCTTCCTTTTGTTTTTTCCAATAATTTATATAGATTTTTCTTTTCCCACCTATTTCCATTATTTTTAAATCTTTTATGCCCTCCCACCCCCACTAGAGCTATACCTTGAGTGCCCTACCATCCATTCTTAATTAGCACATTCGTTTGGATAATATCACCAACTTCAACACCTCTGTGTTCTTTTGTTCTTTTGTCTGTGACATCCTTTGATTATCTGCTTCTATCACTGCTTGCTTGTCCCTACAACGACACCCTCCCTCCACTTCTCTCCCCCCACCCCCCCAACGCCCCTCCTTCCACCTTAAACCAGCTTATATTTCACCCCTCTCCTTGGATTCACCTAGTTCTGTTGAAGGGTCATGAGGACTCGAAACGTCAACTCTTTTCTTCTCCGCCGATGCTGCCAGACCTGCTGAGTTTTTCCAGGTAATTCTGTTTTTGTTTTGGATTTCCAGCATCCGCAGTTTTTTGTTTTCATCTGCTAAATTGGTGTTGGTTGAGAGATAAATATGGCCAGGACACTGGGGATAATGCCCCTGGGCTTTGAAAAAATAGTGCCATGGGATTTTATATGTCTGCCTGAGAGGGAAATTGGGACCTCAGTTTAACATCACATCCAAAAGACAGCACCTCTGACAATGCAGCGCTTCCTCAGCACTGCAGTGAAGTTGCAGCCAAGATTTCACACATCTTGGTGTGGAACTTGAACCCGCAACCTTGCAACTGAGAGTACTGCTGCCTGAGCCACTGATGTCCCAGCAAGCACCTGCCAAAAGTCAAGGTTTGTATTGGAAAGTTGGCACAAGAGTAATCAGGGATCAAAGCTAGGCTTTCCTTAGTGCTGAATTGAAATACGAGGTTAGAGTTTATGCTTTGTGTCAGGATTTGAACCCACAACCGCCTGACTCAGGAACTGTGCCTTCAGCTTTGTCAAACATCCCATGGCACTTCATGGGAGTGCTATCAGATAAACTTTTTATGCAAAATGACATAAGGAGTTATCCACTGAGGTCAAAGATGCACGTTTTAAGGAGCAGCAGAGAGGTTTGGATCGGGGATTCCAGAGCTGAACGCACAGCTGCTAATCTCCGGGACAGTAAGTGGGGGATGTGCAGGAAGTTAGTGTTGGTGGAATGAGATCTCAGAGGGTTGTAGGGCTGCAGGAGGTAACAGGGATAGGGAATGTTACGCTCAGTACAAGCTTGAGGATATTGGATATTATGGATTGTAAGGTTTGCTTTGTGAAAGTGACTACAAACTCTGTTAAGATGGCTGCAACTTAATATGTGACTATGGACGCTTAAAATTCTGGACAGTATTCGATTAAGTTAAAGCTGGACCTGAATAAGGGTACTTTATGTTGTAATGTGCCTTTAAGGGATAAGAGCATGATATAAGTAGAAGGGAAGTGTGTCATTTTAATTTCACTTTTGCCTGTGAGCAGAACATAGCTCTGCTGCTGATGACTTCAAGCTTTACACCCATGTATGTCTGTTCTCCTGTGCCTGGTCTAAGTAAATGAGCCTACAATGTGTTTACCCAATCCCTTATGAGTGATTGCTGCCTTTGTATCATTATAATATCTCGACATGGTGCTCAGAGGACGTCAACAGTCTGGCAGGAAGATTAATTCAGGATGGTGAACAGTCTTAGATCGCACCACATGGCATGAGGTGCCCCTTGATATTTTGGTGAGACCGCTACGAAGTCACAGGGTTGAAGAGTGTTGCAAACACAGTGTGCTGACTGCGCAGGAAGGTTTGGAAGACACAGTGAGATAGTACTCAAGTAAAGAGCTGAAAAGCAGATAGATCTCTTGTGGTGAGATTGCAGTAAGTTCAGTGAGAAGACCAGCACCCAGTTAGGTCAGTCAAGGGAGGTGACTGACCAGGGTGTGGACCAGGTCAGTAGTGACCGAGGGAGGGTGAAACATAAAAACCCAATAAGATCCGTCATGAAAATTGCAACCAGAGAAGGTTGCGATTATAACAGGCAGGGCTTCAGAAAGGCATGCGAAAGCTGCTGTTGCTACACCCATCCTGGGTAGTATAGGAGAAGGAAGGCCAAAGGGATATTGTCAAAGTATCCAGTGACCAAAATTCCCCAGTTTGAAGTGGGATACAGCTAACCTAGTATCCAAATTCAAAACATTTAAATAGCGTACTGAGCTATGGTTTCTTGATTCAGGTGTGTCTGAACCAGACAAGCAAGGCATAAAAATTTGCCTAGCAATTGAGAATGAAGGTCTACATAGGCTGAACACATCAGGATTAACAGAGGAAGAGATAAAGGATCTTCAAAAGATATGGACTACACTGGAAGACCAGTTCAGAATCAGGTTAAACTTCCGTATTCATCGACTAGAGTCCACATCATTTCAACAACAGTCTGCAGAATCCAAAGATCACTTGATCAGTAGATACAGAGAAAAGGGTATGTACTGTGATTTACCAAAAGCAGAGCGAGCAGACAGAATTGCTGCGTTGGCGATTGCATCCACTCCCATGGAAGCATTCTAGAAAGATCTGCTAGACAAGCCCAAAATGTATAGCATCGAAGAGCTACTCAAGGCTAACTGTAAGTATGAAAAGAGTTCTCGCAAGTCCTAAGCACAACCCCAATTGTTGATTCATTAGAACACCCAAACCTACCACACCATGCGGAAGCTGTGGCCTTCTGCATGCACCAAGGAAATGACCAGATTTCCTGCAATTCTGCCTAGCATGTGGCAGAAAGTGCCATTGGCAGCAGCAGTGCACTAGAGCAAAGGTTGATGCAGCTACAAAGAGATGTGCACTGATCCAAACAGATCATACTCAATGGGTACCTTCAAGCAGGAAGAATAACCATCTGGTGTCCCATCAGAAACGTATACATGAGGTGATTCACAAACCAGAAAATGATGATGATGTGCACAATGAGACAAAGAGCGGTGAACAAATGTTTCACACTGTGAATCTCGTGGAAAACATAGGTATTGTCAAACCATCCAAAGTGTTTGCCAAAATTCAAATTCTCAGTTCTAAATAAGTTGGTAACTATCTGTTATTGGCCAAGATTGACACAAGGGCAAGTGTCAACATACTATCCTGCAAGTTCTAAAAGACATGTACCCACAGTGTGGAAGTCCATGCCAAATCTACAACTGCACAACTTCCAGGGTACAATAGTTCACTAACTCCATGTACAGGACCCATAGTCCTGGAATGCAAGTATGATCAATCTTCCTGGATGTCATAGATATTCTACATTGTGGAGACCTAAAGGCATGGTGATTGTAGGTCCAGTAACATGCCATGACCTCACATCAGTGACAATCCATGGAATCAGTCAGACATTACATGGCAGGTCAATCTCAGAAACAACTCATATCACCTCAATTCATGACTGAACATTAAAATATCCAGAATGTTTTGACAAAATTGGCTGTTTCAAGGGAAGTGCAACATTCCACTTGCAGAAGAATGCGAGTTCATCAATTGAGCCATCACGTTATGAGCAGCCAAAATACAAGACAAATTAAAAGTCAAACTATACAAAATGGAGAAATATGGCATTATTGGAAGAATACAAGAGCACACAGATTGGTGCAGCTCAATCACATACATCATAAAGAAAGATGGATCGTTGAGAATATGCTTTGATCCACATTGTTTAAACGCAGCTTTGAAATGTTGTCCTTACAAAATACCCACAGTAGAAGAGGTAAATCTGAGATTTGTAGGTGCAAAGTTCTTCTCAAAGATGGATGCCAAGCATGGTCACTGATCCGTAAATCTTGTGGAGAAGTGTCAAGAGATTACTACATTTCATTGTAGTTGAACAATACCATTTTCAACAATTCCCGTTCGGGCTATCTGTTTGCCAGGATCCCTTTCAAGCTCACGTGGACACCATTACGTGCACTGTGCCAGGATGCATCAGTATCGCCAATGATATTGCCTTTGTGGAAAGAGCAAAGCAAGAGCATGACCGTAATCTGCACTTATTGATGCATGTAATGAAGGTTGGTGTTCAACAGTCTGAAGTGTGCAATCAATGTGTAGCAGATCAATTTCTTTGGGGGGAATCATCCCACATTTGTGCAAAGTGCGATAGCGGGTGGGAAAAAAGTTATTTTTTGAGGAGCACACGGAGAGCAGACCTGCATGAGAAGGGCAGCAGTGGCGGGAGATAAAAACCAAAGGCAGAGAGGGAGGCCCAGCACACGGAGAGGGGCCCAGCATGAGAAGGGTTGCTGCAGTGGGAGATAAAATCCAGCAGCAGAGAACCCCTTCAACCTATTTCTGCCTGTCAGAGCCAACGTGTGACATGAAAGGAAGGCAGGTAGCTGATTGGTGGGTATCTCTTCCATGTCTCTTTTGATTGGCCAAGTGGTTTAAATCAGGAGACGTTATTAGAGCTGAAGAGTACAGTTAAGAAAGTTAAGAAATTTACTTTTAAAATACGTAACATCCAAATTAATTAATTAAATAGAACAGAGATGGCTGGGCAGGTGATGTGTTGCAGCTGTAGTATGTGGGCTCTGGTGGGCATCAATACGATCCATGGTGACCATATCTGCAGCAAGTGTTTGCTGCTCGAGGAGCTTCGGCTCAGAGTTGATGAGCTGGAGTATGAGCTGCAGACACACTGTGACACATCAGGGAGAGGGAGAGTTACCTGGGCACTGTGTTTCAGGAGACAGTCACACCCCTATGATTAATTGCATCAAATTAGGACCATGGTCAGGGACCAGAGGGTGTGACTGTGAGTGAGGCAGGCTTGGGAATCCAGAATTTAGCTTTGGAGGAGCCTCAGCCAGTCCCCTTGTCCAATCGGTACGAGGTTCTTGCTCCCGATTTGGACAAGGGTACAGACCGCAGGGAGGATGAGCAAACTGACCACAGCACCGTGGTACAGAGCACCATTCAAGTTGGGGAAGAAAAGAGAAATGTACTAGTAATAAACGATAGCATATTTAGGAAAATAAATACTGTTCTCTGCAGCAAAGGCAGAGAGTCCAGAAGGCTCTGATGCCGACCTGGTGCCAAGGTTAGGGACATCTCTTCTGGGCTGTAGAGGAGCTTGGAGTGAGAGGGGAAGGATCCAGTTGTCATGGTTCACGTAGGTACCAACGACATTGGTAGGACTAGGAAAGAGGTTCTTCTGAGGGACTATGAGCAGCTTGTGGCTAAATTAAAAAGCAGAACCACAAAGGTAATAATCTTCAGATTATGACCTGAGCCACATGCAAATTTACATAGGGTAAATAAGATTAGAGTGGTAAATGTGTGGCGTAAAAATTGGTATGGGAGAAATGGGTTTCGATTCATGGGACACTGGCACCAGTACTGGGGAAGGAGAGATGTTGGGACGGGCTTCATATGAACCAAGCTGGGGCCAGTGTCCTGGTGAATCATATAACTAGAGTTGTAGATAGGACTTTAAACTATTTAGGCGAGGGGGGAAGGTTCAATTGAAGGGAAGTTTAAAAAATCAAAAGGAAACGAGAGAGCAGAGATGCAGGGTAGTGAAGGGGTGAACGATAATCAAAGTGTGACAGGAAAGGGCAGAAAATATAAGCAGAGGAGTGCAGCAGAAATTTGAACCAGAATGAGTAATAATGGTAAAAATTCAAAGCTTAAGGCTCTTTATCTGAATGCACGCAGCATTTGTAACATGGTAGATGAGTTGACGGCACAAATAGAAATAAATGAATATGACTTGATAGCTATTACAGAGATGTGGTTGCAGGGTGACCGAGACTGGGAACTCAATATTCAAGGGTATACGACATTCCAGAAAAATAGGCAAAAAGGAGGTGGGGCAGCTTTGTTAATAAACATAGAAACATAGGAAATAGGAGCAGGAGTAGGCCATTCGGCCCTTCAAGCCTGCTCCGCCATTCATTATGATCATGGCTGATCATCCAACTCAATAGCCTGCTCCTGCTTTCTCCCCATATCCTTTGATCCCTTTCACCCCAAGAGCTATATCTAACTCTCTAACTCCTTCTTGAAAACATACAATGCTTTGGCCTCATCTACTTTCTATGGTAGCGAATTCCACAGGCTCACCACTCTCTGGGTGAAGGAATTTCTCCTCATCTCAGTCCTAAATGGTCTACCCCATATCCTCAGACTGTGACCCCTGGTTCTGGACTCCCCCACCATCGGGAACATCCTTCCTGCATCTACCCTGTTTAGCCCTGTTAGAATTTTATAGGTTTCTATAGATTCCCCCCTCATTCTTCTGAACTCCAGCAAATATAATCCTAGCCTATTCAATCTCTCCTCTTATGTCAGTCCTGCCATCCCAGTAATCAGTCTGGTAAGCCTTTGCTGCAATCCCTCTATAGCAAGAACATCCTTCCTCAGATAAAGGAACCAAAACTGCACCCAATATTCCAGGTGCGGTCTCACCAAGGCCCTGTATAATTGCAGCGAGACATCCCTGCTCCTGTATTTGAATCCTCTGACTATGAAAGCCAACATACCATTTGCCTTCTTTACCACCTGCTGCACCTGCATATTTACCTTCAGCGACTGGTGTACAAGGACACCCAGGTCTCGTTGCACATTCCCCTCTCTCAATTTATAGCCATTCAGATAATAATCTGCCTTCCTGTTTTTGCTATCAAAGTGGATAACCTCACATTTATCCACATTAAACTGCATCTGCCATGCATTTGCCCACTCGCTCAGCTTGTCCATTGAAGCATCTCTGCATCCTCCTCACAGCTCACCCTCCCATCCAGCTTTGTGTCATCTGCAAATTTGGAGATATTACATTTAGTTCCCTCATCTAAATCATTAATATATATTGTGAATAGCTGGGGTCCCAGCACCGATCTCTGTGGTACCCCACTAGTCACTGCCTGCCATTTGGAAAAAGACCCATTTATTCCTACTCTTTGTTTCCTGTCTACCAACCAGTTTTCTACCCATCTCAGTACACTACCCCCAATCCCATGCGCTTTAATTTTACACGCTAATCTCTTATGTGGGACTTTGTCAAAAGCCTTCTGAAAGTCCAAATAAACCACATCCACTGGCTCCCCCTCATCAACTCTACTAGTTACACCCTCAAAAATTTCCAGTAGATTTGTCAAGCATGATTTCCCTTTTGTAAATTCATGCTGACTCTGTCCAATTCTGCCATTATTTTCCAAGTGCTCAGCTATTAAATCTTTAATAACGGACTCTAGAATTTTCCCCACTGCCGACGTCAGGCTGACTGGTCTATAATTACCTGTTCTCTCTCTACCTCCCCTTTTAAATAGTGGGGTTACATTAGCTACCTTCCAATCTGTAGGAACAGTAATAAAGGAAGGTATCAGGGGGGTGGTGAGCAGTGATATAGTTGCAATAGATTATGATATGGAATCATTTTGGGTGGAAATAAGGACTAGCAAGGGGAAGAAATCAGGGGTGGGAGTTGTCTCTGGGCTCCTGAAGAGTTGCCTCTCTGTAGGACAAAGTTAAATCGGGAAATAACATAGGCATATCAGAAGGGTGCTACAATTGTCATGGGTGATTTTAATCTGCATATTGACTGGATAAATCAGATTGGCAGGGGTAACAGGGAAGATAAACTTGCAGAGTGCATCAGGGATTGTTTTTTAGAGCAATGCATTGCAGAACTTACCCGGGAACAGGTTATTTTAGATCTAGTAATGTGTAATGAGGTGGCATTAATAAGAGATATTGTAGTTAAGGCTCTTCTAGGGGCTAGTGATTACAACATGGTAGAATTTCAAATTCAGTTTGAGGGCGAGCAACTTGAGCCTCAAACCAGTGTCCTCAACTTAAATAAGGGCAATTACAGAGGTATGAAGAAAGAGTTGTTTAAAGTGGGCTGGGAAAATAGACTAAGGGAAAGGTCAGTGGATGAGCAGTGGCAGACATTTAAGCAGATATTTCATAACGCTCAGCAAAAATTTATCCCGGTCAAAAAGAGGACTTGATGAGAAGGATGAACAAGGCTAACAGAATATAGTTAACAAAGGTGCCTGATGGTCTATCATTTTCCCGCCATGCCATTACCCTGCTGCTTCCTCACGTTGAACGTGACACTTAAACAGTAGCTGCATGCACACTCCTCAATGCTTGCAGCCCAGGACTGCTCCAGTGAAGGCATGGCCTCAAAAGCCAAGAAGAGCGCAGCCCCACGATTCAGTGCTGCATCCCTGGGACACCTTCTGGATGCCATGGAGGTCCACCTCTGCCCCCAATCTGGCCCACCAGTCTCACCACTCTGTCTTGGGAGATGGTGACAGAGGTGGTCAGTGCTAATGCTGCACACCAGAGACTGGCCATCCAGCGCAGAAAAAGGCTGAATTATCTCACCCGTGCTGCCTGGGTAAGGTAACAATCTTATCACTCTAAGCTCACACATTCACAAGGCCATCACACATTCACTGGCATCCCACTCACCGCCAACTCAAGGGACATCTCTCACGTATACCCATGCATCTCCATCTGGCCTTGTCTCCTTTGGAGTCTGCCTCCTCAGCCCTCACCATCTTGAGGCCACTTGCACAGATCAACATGTGTCCCCACACACACCCTGGGATATCCTCCTTCCTCAGTACAGCCCTCGTCCTGTAGCTCTCCTGCCTCCTAAAAGTGATGTGGTACTGCCTGCGAAGCCTGGTGCCGATGACTGTGAGTGCTGCCTGAAGCAAGGTAGGCAAACAAACTTCGAAGTCCCGAGCGAAGTGCAGTTCGCCAGATGCAAGTCGCTAATGTACAGTTGTGAAACACATGCTTGGATGATCCAGCATGGGAGGATGAGTTCGGAAATCAGGGCTCATAACGAGATGCTAAAGTGAAATTAGGTTCCAGACATGTGACAGGACGATTGCGAACTGGTTTCACAACAGCGTGAAACCGAGTTTAGGCCTTCTCGCCATAGTGTTCCCCACCTCCCCCGACAAGCCCACCATGATTCCCGATGCCAATGGGGCCAGAAAATTCTGGTCCTTGGTTCTATTTATCACAGTATTGGCACTTGTCCTGATCCAAATGAAATAGATGATATTAAAGCCATGTCAACTCCTCAAGATAAGTTTGATCTTCAAAGATGTCTAAGTCTCTTTAATTACTTGTCCCCATATCTGTCCAATTTCACTCAATAATCTCCATCGCTGAAGGAATTGTTGAGAAAGGATGCGCCTTCCCTGTGTCACCAAGATCACCAATACCTCTTCGAAGTATTGAAACAGTCATTACCAGCAGCATCGACATTGCAATTTTACAATTGTAGGGAGACAACTACCTGGAGAGATAGATGCATCACAGAAAGGTCTGAGAACATGCATATCACAAAAAGGCAAACCAATTGCATTTGCTTCAAAACCTCTGTCTGTGTCACAATCCAACTGCTCCAACATTGAGCAGGAAACAGCAGCTTTAGTTTTTGGAATCATGTATTTTCATGCCTATCTATTTGACAAAAGACTGTGGTAGAGACCAATCACAATCACTGGAGACGATCTGGTGCAAACCGTTGACCAATGCAGCACCAAGGCTGCAGCTTCAAGATTCAAGGTTACCAACTGTGAGATTAGGTACAAGCCAAGCAACTTGATGGTGTGTTGGAACTCAAAATACTTACCTAAGTTGGCCATCGCAGTTCAGGAGCTACAGGTTCCAGAGGGCCTGGAGACTTATGCATGTGCGTTGGCTGCACAGCCACAGTTCAGCTTTTACTTTATGTGGTTTGGGCCTTTCATGCATGCGCCAGCCGGGAAACGGCCACAGATGCGCAGTTCGAGTTTTTTTTCATGTTCTTCAGCTGGGAGCCAGCCCTGCGCACATGTGCAGAAGAAAAGGAAGTAAAAAAAGTGAAACAGTGCGAAAAGCAGGTTGGGTGACCTGGAACTGGAGAGCCATTGGAGTGAAGGTGTCCCAAGGAGCAGAACATGAGGAGGGGGACAGGGTGAAGGTCCCAAGCCAAGAAGAATATCCCAAACCAGGGAGTGGGACAGAAAGAGGTCCCGGAGGAAAACCCCAGGCAGGGATAAAAACAGGGATCAGAGATGGATCCCATTGAGTCAAGATAAATTACAGGAGCAGAGATAAAGGCTCCAAATTAAAAAAAGAGCTGAGGGGAGCAGACTTGAAACAAAGCGGTCTTGAGAGAAGCCCTGAAGATCTGAGGCAGCAGCCAAAGGTTAATGAATCCATGCTGCTGGCATAAAGGCAAAGGTGCTCTTTTGGAGGAGTGGTGTTCTGCTTGGCACGGCCGATGGCTCTGAAAATGTACTTGGAAAGTGAAGGTTGAGTGTATTCAGAGATCTAGTGGAAAGTAATGGTCCAAAATTTATGGGTAAGCCATTTCAGGATATTGTGAGAATTGGAATCACTACTTCTCCTCATTACCCTAGAACTAACAGCTCAGCTGAATGAATGATTCACAAGATGAAATCCCTAATTCTCAAATGTAGACAGGTCAAGCAAGATCTACACATTGCAACATTACATCTGAGAGCGACACCCTTAAGTGTAACTATACCATCACTGGCAGAGCTCATACTTGGCAGAACAGTGTGTACCAATTTATCTACTCTTACCCATTCTACTCTCTCAGGAATGAGAGCAAATTTTAAAACTGCAAGAGAAAATGACCAATGTGCACAGGTACAGAATTGTCAGTTTACAGCTGGGACAGCAAGTTCACATCCAGGATCCCACAGAAGGTACTTGGCAACCAGCCGAGGTGACAAGGATTTGTTCAGAACCAAAATCTTATGAGGTCATTACACACAAAGCTGAAATGGTGAGGCATAACCAAAGATAAATCAGATCTGTTCCAGCTCCTCAACCACTGTACAGTCCTATTGCATCAAGATCCCAAATACATCCAAGAATGTCAGTCCCACCGATTACTGTGAGCAATTAGTGAAACCTCCAGACAAGATCTGGGCGTGCCAGTAGATTATCTCTATGTTTTAGTGACTCATAGATTCATATGAAATTCAGAACATACGAATTAGGAGCAGCAGTAGACCCCTCGAACCTGCTCCACCATTCAATAAAATCACGGCTGATCTGATTGTAAGCTCAACTTCAGGCCCCTGCCTGCTCCCGGTAACCTTTCATGCCTTTGCTTATCAAGAATCTATCTCACTCTGCCTTTAAAATATTCAAAGACTCTGCTTCCATTGCCTTTTGAGGAAGAGAGTTCCAAAGATTCACAACCTACTGAGAGTAAAAGATTCTCCTCATCTCTGTCTTAAATGTGTGAACCTTTATTTTTTAAACACCAACCCAAGTCCTAGATTCTCCCACAAGAGGAAACACCCTTTCCACATCCACCCTGTCATGACCCCTCAGGATCTTATATGTTTCGATCAAGTCACTTCTTACTCTTCTAAATTCCATTCATCTGTTCTCTCCAGTTATGTAATGGTAACGAAACATGAACATGTATTGTAAATAGTTACACTTCTTTAGAAGGAGGGATAATATTTTTAAAAAGAAAGGGGGTGGTGTGTTGTAATATGCCTTTAAGGGATAGCAGCATGACATCACGAAAAGGGAACTGTGTCATGTGATACAGTTTTAGTTTCACTTTTGCCTGTAAGCGGGACTTAGCACTGCTATTGATGTCTTCAAGCTTTGTACCCAAGTATGGATGTTGTTAAAAGCAAAATACTGCGGATGCTGGAAATCTGAAACAAAAAATGAAAATGCTGAAAAAACTCAGCAGGTCTGACAGCATCTGTGGAGAGAAAAACAAAGTTAACATTTCGAGTCTGTATGACTTTTCTTCTCTTTAGCTCTGAAGAAGAGTCATTCGGACTTGAAATGTTAACTCTGTTTTTCTCCCCACAGACACTGTTGGACCTGCTGAGCTTTTCCAGCATTTTCTGTTTTTGTTATGTATGTTGTTATGTACCTAGTCTAAATAAATGAACCCATAATATGTTTACACAATCCCTTATGAGTGATTGGTGCCTTTGCCTCATTATAACAAACCAATACTTTGTGAAGATTAAGCATCTCATTTGAGGAGTATGATATCTCTAGACTGTTGGCCTCCGAGTGCCATATTGAACAAAGGAAATTATTTGAGCTCAGTTTGGGAAAGGGATAAGAGTGAATGACCACCGTTAACTGCTATTGCATTGTGCTGGTCTGGACTCCAGAAGAGTTAACCCTGCAATCATGTGACTGAAATTAACTGTCAGGGACTGCAGGATAATACAACCAGAACATGGCGAATCCAGAAGAGAAACATCTGAAACACCAAGAAAGATCTGAAATAGCTGAACCATCATAGCTGAAAGTCTTCTAATGCAGCCAAAGTATTGTCCTTGTTCAGGCTGCCAAGTCCACCTGAGAGACAACCTCCTGGGTTGTTCACCTACATGAGGCTTCGGAGCTTCATGAAAATCCATTGTCTCTAAATGATCTTCATTCCAATGAAGTATTAGCTCAACCAAGTAGACAACAGGCCTGCGCCAACATAGAGACTGTGTTATGAATTCCATTTTTACAATTACAGCTTTAGCTTCATCTGTATCTTAACTTTGCATGTGTGATAGTGTGAGTGAGATAAGCGACTGAGACGTTACATTCAAATATCCAGGGCAAATGTAGGATAATAAATAACCTTCCTTATTTTTCATAATCACCAGAAAGCCTGCTGCTGGAATTTATTTTCAATTAAAAAAAGTCAGTAAATCAGGGTAAGGAAATACACACACCTTGCACACAAACAAGGGGAAGTGGTGGCGTAGTGCTATTGTCACTGGCCTAGTAATTTAGAGACCCAGAGTAATACTCTGGGGACTCAGGTTCAAATCCCATCCATGCCAGATGGTAGAATAAAAAATCTGGAATTTAAAAACTCTGATGATGATGGTTCACTAATGCTCCTTTGGGGAAGGAAATCTGTCCTACATGTGACTCCAGACCCACAGCAATCTGGTTTACTCCTAACTGCCCTGCCTGAAATGGCCTAGCAAGCCATACATCTGTATCAAACTGCTACAAAGCCTAAAAGGGAATGAAATCAGACAGACCAGGAGCTGGAAATTGCAATGGCAAACTTGACTGTGTGCCAAAATTTGGAGAGCTGTCTTACAGGCTGACATAGATCATACTCACAGATAATGTCCTCAACATCACCATCCCTGGGTATGACCTGTTCCACTGGCAGGATAGACCCAGCAGAGGTGGTACCACAATGGTATATAGGTGGGAGGGATTTTCCCCTACTCTACCATCACCACCATGCCAGTGGATCAACAGTGACTCAATGAAGAGTGCAGGATGGCAAGTCAGGAGCAACACCAGGCATACCTAAACAGGGGTCAACCTGGTGAAGCTATAACACAGCACTAGTGTGCCAAGCAGCAAATGATTCCACAACCAATGGATTGGTTCTAAGCTCTGCAGTTGTGGATGGTGGTGGACAATTAAATAACTCACTGCAGGCAGAGGCTCCACAAATATCCTCATCCTCACTGATGGAGGAGCCCAGCACAGCAGTGCAAAAGAAAAGGCTGAAGCATTTACAACAATCTTCAGCCAGTAAGTGCCAAGTGGATGATCCATCTCAGACTCCTCTGGAGGTCCCCAGCATCACAGATGCCAGTCTTCAGCCAATTTGATTCACACAATTCACACAATGTAATATCAAAAAATGGCTGAAGGCACTGGATAGTGAAAAGGCTATGGGCCCTGACAATATTCTAGCAATAGGTACTGAAGACTTGTGCTCCAGAACTTGCTGAGGCCCTAGCCAAACTGTTCTAGTACAGCTAAAAACCTGGCATCTACCTGGCAAGTTGCCAAGGTATGTCCTGTACACAAAAAGCAGGACAAATCAAATCCAAGCCAGCCAATTACTGCCCCATCAGCCTACTCTAGATCATCAGTTAAGTGATGGAAGAGGCCATTAACAATACTATCAAGCAGCACTTGCTCAATTCGGGTTCCGCCAGGGCCACTCAGCTCTGACCTCATTACAGCCTTGGTTCAAACATGGATAAAAGACCTGAACTCCAGAAGTGAGGTAAGAGTGATTGCCATCGACATCAAGGCAGCATTTGACTGAATGTGCCATCAAGGAGCCCTAGCAAAACTGGAATTAATGGGAAGCTGGGGGAAAACACTCCTCTGGTTGGAGTCATCCCTAGCACAAAGGAAGATGGTTGTGGTTGTTGGAAGTCAGTCATCTCAGCTGCAGGAGTTCCTCAGGGTAATATCCTTAGCCCACCCATCTTCATCAATGACCTTCCCTCCATCATAAGGTCAGAAGTGCTGATGATTGCACAATGTTCAGCACCATTCGTGACTCCTCAGATACTGAGGCAGTCCATGTCCAATGCAGCAAGACCTGGACAATATCCAAGTTTTGACTGACAAGCGGCAAGTAACATTCATGCCACAGACGTGCCAGGCAATGACCATCTCCAACAAGATAGAATCCAAGCACTACTCCTTGACATTCAATGGCATTTCCATGGCTGAATCCCCCACTATCAACATCCTGGCAGTTACTATTGACCAGAAACGGAACTGAATTAGCCATATAAATACTGTGGTGACAAGAGCAGGTCAGAGGCTAGGAATCCTGTGGTGAGTAACTCACCTCCTGACTCCCCAAAGACAATCCACCATCTACAAGGCACTTGCCTCCGTGGTGCCAGGGTCAAGGAAGTCACTGAACAGCTGGAGGACATTCTAAAAGGGGAAGGCAAACAGCCAGAGATTGTGGTACATATTGGTGCCAATGACATAGGTAGAAAGAGGGATGAGGTCCTGCAAGCAGAATTTAGGGAGCTAGAAAACAGATTAAGAAACAGATAGTAATCTCTGGATTACTTCCGGTGCCACGCGCTAGTGAGTTTAGAAATAGAAGGTTAGGCCAGATGAATGCATGGCTGGAGAGATGGTGCAGGAGGGAGGGCTTTAGATTTCTGGGACATTGGGACTGTTTCTGGGGGCAGTGGCACCTGTACAAGGTGGATGGGTTGCACCTGAACCGGAATGGGACCAATATCTTTGCAGGGAGTTTTGCTAGTGCTGTTGGGGAGAGTTTAAACTAACTTGGCAGGGAGGTGGGATCCTGAGAGGAGGTTCAGCAGGGGGGAGAAACTCAGCCAAAATTAGAAGAGAGAGCAAGTGAGTCTGGAAGGTATAGAAATTATAGGCCAGTTAAGGCACAAGGGAATGTGGCAAGGCTGGATGATATTTATTTTAACACAAGGAGTCTGACAAATAAGGCAGATGAGTTGAAGGCACAAATTAACACATGGAATTATGATGTCATTGCTATCACAGAGACATGGTTGAGAGAGGGGCAGGATTGGCAGCTCAAGATTCTAGGATATAGGGTCTTCAGGTGAGACGGGGAAGGAGGTAAAAGAGGAGGGGGTATCACAACATTGATCAAGGAATCAATTACAGCAGTAAGGAGGGATGACATCTTAGAAGGCTCCTCAAATGAAGCCATATGAGTAGAACTTAAAAACATAAAAGGAGCAATCACATTGCTGGGAGTGTACTATAGGCCCCCAAACAGTCAGAGAGAAATACAAGAGCAAATATATCAGCAAATTTCAGAGAAGTGTAAAAATAATAGTGTAGTAATAGTGGGGGATTTCAACTTCCCCAACATTAACTGGGTTAGTCATAGTGTGATAGGTTTAAAAGGAGCAGAATTCTTATAATGCATCCAGGAGAGCTTTTTAAGCCAGTACGTAGAAGTTCCTTCAACAGAGGGGGCGGTCCTGGACTTAGTTTTAGGGAATGAAGCCGGGTAAGTGGTAGAGGTATCAGTGAGGGAGCATTTTTCAGACAGTGATCATAACTCCGTTAGATTCAAGGTTGTTTTGGAAAAGGACAAGGATGGGCCTGAAATCAGAGTTCTAAATGGGGGAAGGCCGATTTTAATAAGATCAGATATGATTTGGCCAGAGTGGACTGAGAGTAGCTACTATTAGGTAAATCTGCATCAGAGCAGTGGGGTTCATTCAAGAAGGAAATAGGGAGAGTACAAGGCCAAAATATTCTAGTAAAGGCAAAGGGTGGGATCAACAAATCCAGTGAACCCTGGATGTTGAGGGATATACAGGATTGGATAAAGAGAAAAAGGGAAGCTTATGGCAGGAACTGAGGGCACAAAGCAGCAAAAGCCCTAGAGGAGAATAGAATGCATGGGGGGGATTTAAAAAGGAAATTAGGAGAGCAAAAAGGGAGCACGATAAAACATTGGCAGGTAAAATAAAGGAAAATCCAAAGTTATTTTACAAGTACATTAAGAGTAAGTGGATAACTAGGGAAAGAGTAGGGCCCATTCAGGACCATAGCAGTAAGTTGTGTGTGGAGCCGGAAGACATAGGCAGGGTTCTAAATGAATACTTTGTGTCGGTGCTCACAAGTGAGAGGGACGACATGGGTATGGAAATCAGGCAGAAGGACTGTGATATAATTAAAGAAATTAGCATAGAAAGGGAGGAGGTTCAAAGTGGTCTGGCAGACTTAAAAGTAGATAAATCTCCAGGCCCAGATGAAATGTAAAACAAAAACAGAATTACCTGGAAAAACTCAGCAGGTCTGGCAGCATCGGCGGAGAAGAAAAGAGTTGACGTTTCAAGGGAAACATCATTCAAGGGAAACGTCAGCTCTTTCCTTCTCCGCCGATGCTGCCAGACCTGCTGAGTTTTTCCAGGTAATTCTGTTTTTGTTTTGGATTTCCAGCATCCGCAGTTTTTTGTTGTTATCCAGATGAAATGTATCCCAGGTTGTTAAATGAGGCAAGGGAGGAGGTAGCAGGGGCGCTGGCAATAATTTTCAATACCTCTCTGGCCACAGGAGAGGTGCCAGAGGTCTAGAGGACAGCCAATGTGGTACCGTTATTCAAGAAGGGAGGAAGGGATAAACCAGGGAACTACAGGCCAGTCAGTCTAACCTCAGTGGTGGGGAAACTACTGGAAGCAATTCTAAGGGACAGAATTAATCTACACTTGGAGAGGCAGGGATTAATCAAGGACAGTCAGCATGGTTTTGTTAAGGGGAGGTCATGTCTGACCAATTCGATTGAATTTTTCCAAGACGTGATCAGGTGTGTAGATGAGGGCAATGCTTTTGACGTAGTCTACTTGGACTTCAGCAAGGCTTTTGATAAGGTTCCACTTGGGAGACTGATAATGAAGGTAAGAACCCATGGGATCCAAGACAATTTGGCAAATTGGTTCCAGAATTGGCTGAGTGGCAGGAAGCAGAGGGTGATGGTCGAGGGGTGTTTTTGTGACTGGATGCCTGTGTCCAGTGGGGTACCACAGCGATCGGTGTTGGGTCCCTTGCTGTTTGTGGTATATATAAACGATTTAGACTTGAATGTAGGAGGGTTGATCAGTAAGTTTGCGGATGACACGAAAATTGGTGAGATGGTAAACAGTGAGGAGGATAGTCTTAGATTACAGGAGGATATAGACGGGCTGGTCAGATGGGCTGATCAGCGGCAAATGGAATTTAATCCAGATAAGTGTGAGGTGATGCACTTGGGCAGGACAAACAACACACGAGAATACACGATGAATGGTAGGACCCTGGGAAGGACCGAGGATCGGAGGGACCTTGGTGTGCATGTCCAGCGGTCTCTTAAGGTAGCGGGACAGGTAGATAAGGTGGTTAAGAAGGCATATGGGATACTTGCCTTTATTAGCTGAGGCATAGAATATAAGAGCAGGGAGGTTATGCTGGAACTGTATAAAACACTGGTTAGGCCACAGCTAGAATATTGCGTGCAGCTCTGGAATCCCCTTTATAGGAAGGATGTGATTGCTCTGGAGAGAGTGCAGAGGAGATTTACCAGAATGTTGCCTGGGCTGGAGAGTTTTAGTTATGAGGAGAGATTGGATAGACTGGGGTTATTTTCCTTGGAGCAGAGGAGGTTGAGGGGGAACATGATATATAAAAACATGATGTATAAAATTATGGGGGGCATAGATAGGATAAACAGGAAGGAACTTTTCTCCTTGGTGGAGGGATCAATAATCAGGGGTGTAGATTTAGGCTCTGGGGCAGGAGGTTTAGAGGGGATGTGAAGAAGATTTTTTTCACCCAGAGGGCGGTGGGAATCTGGGACTCACTGCCTGAAAGGGTGGTAGAGGCAGAAACCCTCATAACATTTAAGAAGTATTTGGATGTGCACTTGCGATGCCCTGGCATACAAGGCTATGGGCCTAGTGCTGGAAAATGGGATTAGAATAGTTTGGTACTTGTTTGACCGGCGCAGACTCGGTGGGCCGAAGGGCCTTTTTCTGTTCTGTAAACCTCTATGACTCTAAAAGTCAGGAGTCTGATGGAATACTCTCCACTTGCTAGGATGAGTGCAGCTCCAACAACATCCAGGACAAAGCAGTCCTCTTGATGGGCACCCCATCCAAAAATATTCACTCCCTCCACCACTGACGCACAGTGGCAGCAGGGTGTACCATCTACAGGATGCACTGTAGGAACTCACCAAGGCTCCTTAGACAGCACCTTCCAAGCACACGGCGACATGCTACCATCTAGAAGGACAAGGGCAGCTAACTTTTGGGATCCACCACCTGAAAGTTCCCCTTTGTAGTAATTATGGGTTTATTTGTACCTTTAAAAATAATACTTGTTAGGATTTGAATTTGAAGTATTGCTGGACCAAAGTAGGTCAGCAAATACAGACCTGCTGAATGATAATGCAATCTCTTTTTAGAAGGATAACGAGAGTGTACCAACTGCGTCGAAGATTGGACTTGGATATAATGGCTGCCATAGTTGAAGATCTCACAGGCTCTCAATTACTCAAAGACTGGCCAGCTCTGCACTGCTAAAACATGTAGAAGAGCTGAATTCAGCAAAGTCAAGTTAAAGATTCCACCTCCTCAAGGGAAATTAAGGATGGACAGTAAATGCTGGCCTAGACTGTGACACCCACATACTGCGAAAGAATAGATAAAAGCAAGGAGCTAGGGAAAAGAAAATACATTTGAAAAGAGTTCGATGGTGAAACTTCACAGTTCAGCTTGTTAACATGTGTGCAAGGCAGCGGCAGGCCTTGTCATGGCTGCTGTCTGCCTTTGGCGCTCCTGCTCCAACAGGCATCTCCCACCCCTTCGCAAGGCCTGGAGCCACTAATTGGGCACTGATCTTGCCTCTGGCCCAATTAGGGCATAATCATTTGTGTGAGTGACACTGACGCAGCTTAGGGTTGGGTCTTGCAAATTATCCAGATGTTGAATTCCCAAATCCAATTTGAACATCAAGCCCCTGATGAGTGAAAAGATTAACAACATATGAAAGAGGCACTAAGGCCACTCTTCCTGACTTTGTATGGGGAAGATTATCTTCATTTTAAAATTTAACCTTCTAAAGATGAAGATTCTCTGTTGAAAAATATTAGACTTATGTATTGGAGCCGTTGAAAATTTTTCCATAAATAAATTAGAAAATATTGATATTAGAGATTATGGTCCTCTTTTAAAGAGAAAAATTTCTTTACATAAAATTTTCTATATCTTCACTCAACAAAGGGGGAGATGGTGGTATAGTGGTAATGTCACTATTAATCCAGAGGCCCAGGCAAATTCTCTGGGGACATGGGTTCCAATCCCACCAGGACAGCTGGTGGAACTTAAATTCAATTAATAAATCTGGAATGGAAAGTTAGTCTCAGAAATGGTGACCATGACAACTATCATCAATTGTTGTAAAAACTCATCTGGTTTTACTAATGTCCTTTAGGGAAGGAAATCTGCTGTCCTCATCCTGGTCTGGTCTACATGTGACTCCAGACCCACAGCAATGTGACTGACTCTTAGTTGTCCTGTGACATGGATTAGCAAGCCATTCCAGTCAAGGGCAGTTAGGGATGAGCAACAAATGCTGGCCTTGCCAGCAGCATCCACATCCCATGGTAGAATAAAGGGGGCAAAAAAAATAAAGAACAAGCAAAATAGTGCCAGGTAACTTACTCCAGAAAATCAGGACTGATCTGAATTGATGCTGTTGTTGCATGTGTGTCAGCCATGTCTCAGTTGGTAGCACACTTGCTGCTGAGTCGCAAAGTTCTGGGTTCCAGTTCCATTCCAGGGCTTGAGCACAAATGTCAAAGTTGACCCTCCAGTGCAACACTGAGGGAGAATTGACCTGTTGAGCTGCTGCCTTTTGGATGAGATGTTAAAGCAAAGTCCAATCTGCCTGCTGGGGTGGATTGAAAGATCCCATGGCACTATTTCAAAAAAGAGCAGGCAAGTTATCCCTGGTGTCCTGGCCAATATTTATCCCTCAATCAACATCACAAACAACACGGATTATTCATCCAGTGTCACATTGTTGTTTGTGGGAGATGCTGAGCATAAATTAGCCACCACCTTTCCTACATTAGTGACTACACTGCAAAAACATACTTCATTAGTTGTAAAGTGTTTTGAATCCAGTGGTTGTGAAAAGGGGAGATGGTGGTGCAGTGGCTATGTCACTAGACCAGAGGACCAAGCTAATTCTCCTGGGGACACATGTTCAAATCTCACCGTGACAGCTGGCGGAATTTAATTCAATTAATATATCTGGAATATAAAGCTAGTGTCAGTAATGTTAGCCATAAAACTATCATCAATTGCTGTAAAAACCCATCTGGTTCACTAATGCCCTTTAAGGAAGGTAAACTGCCACCCTTACCTGGTCTGGCCTACATGTGACTCCAGACCCACAGTAATGCGGCTGACTCTTAACTGCCCTCTGAAATAGCTCATCAAGCCACTCAGTTCAAGGGCAATAAATGTCGTTCTTGCCAATGATGCTCACATCCTGTGAAAGCGCTTACTTTGAAGAACTCAAATTTATAACTGGCCAGGAGAGCTGGTTAAAATACGTTCAATTCAGCTACAGAATGAGCAAAGCTTAGTAAGAATCACTAAATGAAGATTTTGCCAACCAATCATCTAACTGTCCCCCAGTTAGCATTTGTCAGCCGACCTGACTCCCAATGCCTGACCCACACCAAAACCACAAGTCAGAGCTTATCATTGACCCAATGTGGGCGAGTATATGGGTTGATGGATACAGAAACATCCCTGCTGCTGTCTGACCTACTTGGCGTCAATCCATTCAAACTCCTCTTCCTCATAACAACTCAGATAATGAGGGGACGTCCATTGGAAAACCTACTGGTCCACTAATTGGCCTATGAGGGAGAAGGTGGGATGAGTAGGAACCACTGGAATCATTGTGATAAACGTTTCTGAGAAGCTAAGTGGAAGACGAGAATAAAGTGTCAAGGAGAACAATGGGCTGAAAACCCTTGCTTGTGGTAAATTGGTGTGAAGAGTAGTTTGGTTTCTGCACCCACAAACATTGAGCAACAACGTACAGTATAATAGGATGATGTTGACTTATCGTCTGGGCACGAAACCGGCACTTCAGAGGAGAAACCATCCAATTACTCTGACACTCTACAACGTGCAGTTAATGGGACTAGCTAATTTGCACTTGAGAGCTGCATGGATTTGACAGGTTGAATAGCCTCCTCTGTGCTGAGACCTCTCAATGATTCTATGATTTTTAATTTGCAACATCTGAAGAGCAAGGTATGTCATTCAGCCTTGCCACAGTTGTAACACATCCCCCTCCATTTTTAGGTTGGAGATTGTTGCTGCCCCTGTTATTTTGACAACTGAGAAGGTAGTTGCCTAGTGGGATGGGATGGTTTTCGATTGGATGATAGTTTTACACACGACCGAGTTTTACCTCAGTTGAAACTAAAAGCCAGACTTAATGCTAAATGGGTGTTTGACCCCAAACATCATCGTGTTGAAAATTGGGGGCAGAATTCAATGGGTGGTGGGAATTCTTGCCCCACCACCACAAAAGTTGATGGGGAACTTACCCTCTCTCCTGATGGCTGTCTTGCAGTCATTTAACGCTCTGTGGGGAGTTAATTGGATAGAGATGGTCCTTCCTCCCCCATCTAGGGAGAAAATCCAGTCTCTTAAGGATGCAAGCAAATCTGAATAGCCAGAAGCTATCTGGTCCCTTGGGTTGCCAACCCTCCAGGATTGACCTGGAGTATCCAAGACTTGGAGATCAATCTCTCGGACACTGCTGTGCGCAATCCTGGAAAAAATCATCGGAATATTAAAAAAGATAGTCTTTTTAAAATTTTCTTTGAACATTTCTCTTTACCAGACATAAAAATATTGAAAATAGGGGGAAAAAAGATTATTTGGCTGGCAGTCGAGCATCATTCAATTGGGCAATGAGTCTTTTTGCTTTCCAATTGACATAGAATGGCAATGCATCATAAGGAAGGATTTGTTAGCCGTCTAATGGCTAGTGATAAAATATCCAGGGGCAGGATTTTCCCCCCGTCAGGGGCGAAGTTACAGGGCAGGTGCGCACAGGTGCACTTTCAATTGGTGCCCCCAATCGGGGGCGCGGCGCCATTTTATATGGGCGGGCCCAGCGTAACATCCGCGCAGAAGCACTGTGAGCTTCCTGTGCTGGTGGGTGGGGGAAATCCCAAAATCGAGAGTGCGGTCTTTCACGCATGCGCATGAAAAAGTGCACTCATCTCCCTGAGGCTAAGTGCAGGGAGATCGTTTGTAAATGTCAAAAAGCTAAAAATAGAAAAATATAATTTCCCTAATGTGCCTTGCTCATTGACGCATAAAATCCTGCCCCAGGAATACAATTAATTAGAGTTGGGAACCCTACTGGTCCCAACAGTGCCACCGAGAGCAGTGGCCACCGCTGGGACTGCATCCAGTCCCAGAAAACAAAGAGCTGGGAGCCGGTTGAAAGAAAATGGTGGGATCCCATTGCGGGGCCAGGGTGGAGGCCCTGGTGGGGGTGGGGGCACAGTGCCAAGGAGGGTGGTGGGGTGGGATGCAATGGCCAGGGGGCTATTGTAGGTTCCGCCCCCAGCGAATTAAGAATGTGAATTCCTCATGAGTAATTTCTTCTAAATTAAATCCGGCAGGGGTGGGGGTGCAGGCCCTGGGGTGAGCCCCTGTTAGAAAAGGGAGAGGGGGCATTTCCCCTCCCCAACTTTTCACACCCAGGGCCTGAGTCGGCTAATTTGACAGGCATCCCCCCCAACCCCGTCACAGACCTTCTCCCACTGGATTAAAAAATTACAGCCAGGCAGGAAGTGGGCCTTAACAGGCCACTTAAGGGCTTCAATTGAGGCTGGGGCAGGCAGGCCACCCGTAAAATTGTGGTGGGGTTGGGGGCAGGTGGGCAGGTGGTGGAAAAGTCACCTGCAGTATTTTCCGGGTCCACCCTTCTTGCAAACCTGCTCTTTGGGGGGGGGGTTTAAAATTCTGCCAGGGGTTTAAGAGGCAACCTAGACTATGTTTATGTCATCTGGAGTGGGGCTTGAACCTATAATCTCCATCGGGTTAAAGGTTCTACCACTGGGCCAAACTAGAATTTTAGAAAATAGCTTATAAAGAGTGAGGGAGTTTAAGGCTGGTGCTACAGTCTTGGGATCGAGATAACATTAATAAAGCAAGCTGACTTCCTTCTTCTGACCTACGCTATTGTTTGATCCTCTTAACTGAATTAGAAATGTAAAGCCCTCTTGGCTAACTGTTCTTCCGCATTAAAACAAATGCATGTATAGGTTAAATGAATGGTCTTTTGGTATGTCTGATTGAGCGATCTCAATTGTAAGACATTCTCAGAACGATGCCAGTTGTTACTTGGATTAGCATTTAAGGTGGGCCCATTCATTCAATTCCTGGCCCACTGTTCACATTTCAAAATACTTTGGGATTAAACTGCTTGTGACCCAATCATGGGGTGAATACGGTACGTTTCGAAAATGTAAGCGCAGCCTGCATTACTCTGTGGCTCTTGTCAGTGGAGAAATGACACAGGACCCTTCCCTAACCACAAGCTCCATTTAGCTATCAGCAGACACTCCATCACCATACGAGTCACTAGACTAAACAGTTCAAGTCAACTGAACCACTTTTCGCAAAACAAAGCTGCCAATCAGGCAGTCGCTGCCACCAGGGAATTGGTTAAAGGGATTTCGGGTGTTTATTTAGTGAAAGGTTTGTTTACCCCCAAACAAACCACTAAACCAAATTAACATAGCTATGTCCTCATAAAAGAAACCAGATATTCTGCTTGTGGGAACAACACTGAATACAGTAGGCCATTTTTGGCTATATAGTGTCAGGTTGGTTTAAAGGCGCATTTCAATTCAATTTAAATAATTACATGTAATGCCACTATTTTTACTTATTTCATAACTGCTCTGCAGATAAAGAATTCTTATAGTCAAAAGAGGAGTTTATGCAATTGTAAATCAAAGGTTAAAAAAAATCATTAAGAAAATGCCTGTAAGAATAGCCACAAGCTAATGTTGACTGTGAGAGAGCCTTCACCACATGGGCTGCAGTGGTTCAAGAGGAAGACGCATCACCTTCTCAAGGTAAATTAGGGATGGGCAATACTATCTGTAATGACCATGACTGTATTATTCATTGATTGTATTGAAGCACCTCGTGATCCATGTGTAGAAGTTGAATATGATTTAACTTTTTGTGATGGCCATTTAGAAATGTTTTGTAATGTTCTTTCAGATATTTTATGAAGTATATTTTTCTAAAAGAAAAATGTATATACAATTATATATATGGATATATATAAATAGCATATTATGTATATATATGGTTATAACCAGATGGGGAGGAGTGAACTGACTTCCCTCCTTTCAGCCTCCTCAGTTGGACACACGAAGGTTTTTAAATTTCTTTTCCCCGTGGATGCCTTTTCCAAATCTATATGTATTTTTTGCTATCTACGCAATGAACAATAAGGAGCCAATCATGAGATTTTCTTAGTCAAAGAAAGAGCAAGTTTATTGGTTACTAAACCCGAGGGAAAAAATAATAAAAGATGCGACGTTACACACACACACGGGTATCGGAAATAAGGAAAGTTTGAGTCCAAATAAATCTTATGAGACTATACGGTTAGAAGTCCTTTGCTTGTCTTTGAGGTGTGGTTTGTTATAAGCTGCGGCCCTCTTAAGTTATCTGGTTCCTTGGAACAGGTAGATGTAGAAGATTTTGCAATTCTTACAAGTTCTCGGCTCGTTGGCAGATTTTGGGTACATTGATTTCTTGAATTGCGTGCTGCACTTATTCCCAGGGAGAGAAAGAGAGAGAGAGAGAGAGGTGTCTTCAGCCTGTTTCTATGCTGAAGTCTTTTTCCAATATCTCTCTGTTGGCACCCGATTTGGCTTGGTAACACCCAGTTCTTAAAGGAATGCTCTAGATGCACGTTCCAAAGGAATTCGAGCACCCTGTCTGCTGTAGTCATTGTTGTAGAACAAGTAATCATGTTTAGATGTCTCATCTCAGAAAATATTGACACATTTCAAGATAATAGAAATCAACAGGAGGTGATGTTATTTCATACTCTACAGGGGTTTCGAGTGCCTGTTGGTTGTATGACCTGGCTGCCTAGCAGTTCCCTATTGTTTTGATAGGATTACAGTTGATTAAAGTCCAGCACTCTGCATTTTTAATATGTTCCTTAGTGTTGCATTTTGATGTTTATACGTTACCAGAAATCTCTTTCCCCACTTCCTTGGTGGGTCTTGTTTGCTTTTCTTACCTTCACCTTGCAAGGTGGCCTCGCATTTTAAAGAATTTTGTTTGGCTTCATGTTAAACTCCAGACTTTCAGTTGAAGGTTTTCTTTTCAATAATTTTTTTTTAAAAAACTGAAATTTCATGATGATAAAAGTATACAGATGGATTTATAGAGAGAGAGAGAGAGGGGAATGAATAAAAGGAGCTCTATTTAAAATTTCTGGTCATTTTATAAAATTAAATGTAGCATCTTTACAGTACAAAAATTGGCCACATGGTTAAGAGTGAGAAGGAAAGCTTTAGACTGCAGTTCCGAGAAGGTTCACCAGGCTGATTCCTTGGCTGAATGGGTTATGCTTTGAGTAAAGGTTGAGCGGGTATACTCATTGGAGTTTAAAAGAATGGGGTGCAATCTTAATGAAAGATTCTGAAGGGTCTTGACAAGGTAGATGATGAGAGATAAAAACAAAAAACTGCAGATGCCGGAAATCCAAAACAAAAACAGAAATACTTGGAAAAACTCAGCAGGTCTGGCAGCATCGGCGGAGAAGAACAAAGTTGATGTTTCGAGTCCTCATGACCTTCGTTAGTTCTGTTGAAGGGTCATGAGGACTCAAAACATCAACTTTGTTCTTCTCCGCCGATGCTGCCAGACCTGCTGAGTTTTTCCAGGTATTTCTGTTTTTGTTGTAGGTGATGAGAGGATGTTTCACCTTGTGGGGGAATCTAGAACTAGGTGGCGCAGTTTAAAGATAAGGGGCCTCCCATTTAAGATGGAGTTGAAGAGGAATTTCTTCTCTCAGAGGGTCGATAATTTTTGGAATTCTCTTCCCCAGAAAGCAGTGGAGGCTGGCTCATTGAATATATACGAGGTTGCCACAGACAGATTTTTGGCTTACAAGGGGAGTCAAGGCTTATGGGGAGCAGGTAGGAAAGTGGAGTTCAGGCCACAACCAGATTAACTATGATCTTATTGAATGATAGAGCAACTTGAGGAGCCAAATGGCCTCCTTCTTGCTCTTATTTCTTATGATCCTTTAAGATATATAGATGGCCTGGTCAGTTGGGCAGAAAGTGGAAAATGAAATTCAATTCAGAGAAGTGTAAGCTAATACATTTTGGGAGGAGCAACAATAAATGGGAGGATACTGAGTAATGCGGAGGAACAGAGGGATCTTGGAGTATGTCCACGGATCTTTAAAGGCCGACAAGGTGATTAAGAAGCCAAATGGGATGCTTATTTGATAAGCTGAGGGATAGAATATAAGAGCAGAGAGGTTATGTTAGAACTGTATACAACACTACTTAGACCAATTCTAGTCACCACATTCCAGGAACGATGTGACTGCAATGAAGAGGATGCAAAGGAGATTTAAGGGGATGTTGCCAGGACCAGAAAATTTTAGTTATGAAGAAAGATTGGATAGACTGGTGTTGCTTTCCTTGGAACAGAGGCTGAAGGGTGACTTAAGTGAGGCTTATAAAATTATGAGCGGCTTAGATAGAGCAAATAGGGATGACCAATTTACCTTAGCAGAGGAGACAAAAAACACAGGGCATAGATTTATAGTAATTAGAGGAGTGATGAAGAAACAACTTTTCACCCAGAGTGTGGTAGGGAGCTGGAACTCACTGCCTGAGAGGATAGTAGAGGCAGGAACTCTCACCATATTTAGAAAGTACTTGGATGTTTGCTTGGAAAACCGTGACCTGCAGGGCCCAGACCTATTGCAGTGGGCAGGGATGGGGTGGGGGGGAGGGGTGTGCGGGCAGGGGTGGGGGAGGGGCAGTGGGGGCTTAGTCTGTGTAACTCTTAGTTGACCAGCAGACATCGATGGGCCAAATGGCAGCCTTCTGAGTTGTAAATTTTATGATTCTATGGCCTTTGCATACAGATTAAGGCTAATGATCACTTAGATCATAAAAAGGTTAGATCATCTTTTCAGAGGGGTTAAGAGGATCTTCGACATATTGGCCATTGATAGAATATTTGGTGAAACAAAATTATTTTTGAAAAAACTTCCTTAAATGAAAAGCAAAACCTCAGCAGGTCAGGAAGCATCTGCGGAGAGAACATTGGGCTGAATTTTTCATGCCCCTTGTAGATGGAATTGAAGGTCGTGGTGGTGTGGGAGGAGCAGTGTGGTGAGGGAGGGGGAGTTGAGGGGGCTGGTAAATAAAGGGACCCATGTTGGGGCTGCTCCCTGATGCATTCCCTCCTCTGGGCAACTTTGTCAGGGGTGGCTTGGAACTGGGTCAGCTGTCTGTACTGAGGCAGGCCTTACACACAGCCAAGAAGTGCAAGTAAGGCCCCACTTAGGGGCCATGTTGTGCCAGTGTATGATGTTTGAGCAGTTCCCCGACATGTGCAGATACTGCCTGCTCATTGAAGACAGCCTCCAGTCGGTGGGCCAGGGACCCATCAAAGCCAGAGACTCCATGCCTCAATGACAGTGCTGTGGGGATGAAAGGCCACAGCCCAGTCCATTAATAGTCCAATGGAGAGGTTTTTTTCTTCAACCTGATGGCCTGCTGGCTTTGAGAATCTTTATTTCATCAATTCTATGCAGAGAACCAAAGGAGCCTCCATGTTGAGAACCCCTCGCCCTCACCTGCCTGCCTCTGCAGCACCCAATTCTCCGGGTGAAACTGCTGGCTTGACATTCATGTGGGCCCTCTGATTTTTTTAAATGAATTTTTATGGGATGTGGACGTCATTGGCTGGGCCAGCATTTATTGCCTATCCCTAATTGCCCTTGAGAAGGTGGTGGTGAGCTGCCTCCTTGAACCGTTGCAGTCTATGTGGTGTAGGTACACCCACAGTGCTATTAGGAAGGGAGTTCCAGAATTTTGATCCAGCGACAGTGAAGGAATGGTGATATATTTCCAGGTTAGGATGGTGAGTGGCTTGGAGGGGAACTTCCAGGTGGTGGTGTTCCCATCTATCTGCTGCCCTTGTTCCTCTGGATGGTAGTGGTCGTGGGTTTGGAAGGCGCTTTTGAAGGAGCCTTGGTGAGTTCCTGCAGTGCATCTTGTAGGTGATAAACACTGCTGCTACTGGGAGTCAGTGGTGGAGGCAGTGAATGTTTGTGGATGGGGGTGCCAATCAGTCAGGCTGCTTTGTCCTGGATGGTGTGAAGTTTCTTGAGTTTTGTTGGAGCTGTACTCATCCAGGCAAGTGGAGGGTATTCCAACACAATCCTGACTTGTGACTTGTAGATGGCGGACAGGCTTTGGGGAGTCAGGAGGTGAGTTACTCTCCATAGAATTCCTAGTCTCTGATCTGCTGTTGTAGCCACAGTTTTTACATGGCTAGTCCAGTTCAGTTTCTGCTCAATGGTAACCCCCAGGATATTGATAGTGGGGGGTTCAGTGATGGTAATGCCATTGAATGTCAAGGGGCAATGGTTAGATCCTCATTTGTTGGAGATGGTCATTGCCTGGCACTTGTGAGGCGTGAATGTTACTTGCCACTTGTCAGCCCAAGCCTGGATATTGTCCAGGTCTTGCTGCATTTAGAAATGGACTGCTTCAGTATCTGAGGAGTCGCAAATGATGCTGAACATTGTGCAATCATCAGTGAACATCCCCACTTCTGACCTTAAATGGATGGAGGGTCATTGATGAAGGAGCTGTAGATAGTTGGGCCGAGGACACTACCCTGTTGGTTATGTACTGGAGCTGAAATGACTGACCTCCAATAATCACAACCATCTTACTTTGTGTTGGGCATGACTCCAACCAGTGCAGCGGTTCTCTCCTTACTCCCATTGACTTAAATTTTGCTAGGACTCCTTGATGCCACATCCGGTCAAATGCGGCCTTGATGTCAAGGGCAGTCACTCTCACCTCACCTCTAATGTTCAGTTCTTTTGTCCATGTTTGAACCAAGGCTGTAATGAGGTCAGGAGCTGATTGGCCTTGGCAGAACCCAAACTGAGTGTCAGTGAGCAGGTTATTGCTAAGCAAGTGCCGCTTGATAGCACTGTTGATGACTCCCTCCATCACTTTACCTATGATCAAAAGTAGACTGATTGGCAGGGTTGGATTTGTCCTGCTTTTGTGTACAGGACATAGCTGGGCAATTTTCCTCATTGCCAGTGTTGTGGCTGTACTGGAAAAGCTCGGATAGGGGCGCGGCAAGTCCTGGAGCACAAGTCTTCCCTGATTGGGCCTGAAGCCTTGGGACCCTGCCCACCATCCTTAATAAGAGAGTGAGCATGGGGATGGGCAATTAGGAGGCTGCCTTCTGGATTGTTGCACCACTTGGTGCACTTCCAACATGGTTGAGCTCGGGATCCCCTTATGGGCCTGACATTGGGGTCTCGGTGCCTAGAGGAAAAATCCAGCCTTCTGTTCAGACCTAAAAATCCAAAACGTCAACTGATTTTCCCCCTTCACTGATGGCGCCTGACCCGTGGAGCGATTCCAACATTTTCTGTTCTTGTTACGGATTTACTCAGTTGTTTTGCATTTTGTTCGAGGAAACATTTCTGCTTTGAGGGCTAAATTTAAAAGCAGCAATCAGGAAGCATTATTTTTCTTAAAAAAATGATCTGTGGATCAAATTTCCACTTTGGGCATAATTGAGAAATTGCGACCAAAATGAACCTGAAGTTACACTGCCTAGGTTAGGCTTCAAGTTTCTACGAAAATTCATTCACATCAACACAAATATAACTTCTTCCAGGAACCTTCCTTCTTCATAGGCAGTCCCTCGGGGGCGAGCATGACTTGCTTCCATACTAAAAAATGAGCTGTCAGGTGATTGAAGGGTCCAATGCGCGACCTACAGTCTCTGTCACAGGTGGGGCAGACAGTGGGAGGGGTAACAGGTGGATGGGGTGCCAGGGTTGTCACGTGCTCCTTTTGCTGTCAACGCTTGGCCTCAACTAGCTCTTGGCGATGAGACTTGAGGTGTTCACCTGGTTCCCGGATGATTTCCCTCCACTTCGGGTGGTTTTGGGCCAGGAATTCTCAGAAGTCGGTGGGGATGCTGCACTTTAACCGGGAGGCTTTGAGGGTGTCCTTGAAGTGTTTCCTCTATCCTCCTGGGGCTTGCTTGCTGTGTCGAAGTTCCCAGTAGAGGGCTTGTTTCAGGAGTTTCGTGTCAGACATGCGGATGATGTGGCCCGCCCAGCAGAGCTGATCGAGCGCCGCCAATGCTTCGATGCTGAGGATTGTCGGCCTGAGCGAGAACACTGATGTTGGTGCGCCTATCCTGCCAATGGACTTGCAGGATCTTGCAGAGGCAGCGCTGGTGGTGATTCTCCAGAGTTTTGAGGTGCCTGCTGTGAACCAGCCTATTATAGCACAGCTACCCCTTCCTTTTCTTTCCATTAAGAAGTGTTCCTGTACGAATTTCAGAGTAGCAACCTGGTATAGTTTTATTGATATGACTGAAAATGGGATTATCAGCATAATTAAGCATTATAAATAAAGATCTCCATTCCTCCATCTTTTAGTACCCTGTCTTAGCGTGGCTGAAAAAAAACTAGATCAAACTATTTAAAAGTTTCATTGTTATACACTAATCAGTTTCTCAAGTAAATTAAATACTTTCTGATGTGAAAAGCTTTTAAAACATACCTACTTGCACGTGTGCACCAAAAAGCAGTATAATTTGAAGACCCCCCTGAGCCAGCAGACTCTGCAGAATCTGACCTGGTGGTCAGTTTTGCAGATTGAATCGGGTCTGTTTGCAGTGCGTTGAATCTGGGACAATCGCAAAAGATCATGGAAAACACGAAGTCAAGTGGGAGGTTTATGTTGAAAATTCCCAGTTCTTGTTTGGTTATTCTGCCGGTTCTGCCTGGATTGTGCTGGTCTTACTGATGTAAACAAGGAGAAACCAGAACCTATAATTGGGCATAAACTTTGGAATGATTCAAATATAACTGGATGTTATGAGGGGTTGACACTCTAGAGAGTTGAACTTTGATGGACTGAATAGCCTTTAACCATTTTTTAAACTTAATTTTCTTCTGTTTTAAAATGGATGTCAAGCATACGAGCATTGAAGTATGTGGATCCACTTGAGATTGTTACTCTCTGAATTTAGTAGTTAGATTTACTGTAACAAATTAACATTTTTTATCTCAAAAATCTATTGCAGATCAAAACGATTTAAATAATAAATGACAATAGTTACCTTCTTATATCAACTCGAAGTGTCTCAAAGCACTTTGCACAATCAACTACTTTTCGATTCCAGTGACTGCTACAGATGTGAATATGGCTGCCATGTATGGCAGCTAATGCCCCCCCCAAAAAACATGATATAATCAGCAGTCAATTCTCCACCAAAATCCCATCAAACTTACATCACATGTTTCCATATACTATTTTCGGAAGAAAGAATGTGAAACAACAATAAGGAAACTGCCAAAATACTCCTTCGTTAAAATTTAAGACTCCCTGTCGAAAAGTCTGCAGTCTCTGAAGATGACCTTTCAGCACAAGTGAAACCTATTTAAAACTGGGAAAGAAATGTTGATCCTAGCAGGACTGGATTTAACACAGTTCCTCCAGATTGTTTCATTTTACCTCTGACCGCTGGCTGATGTCCCATTTCCCTGACCACAGAGTTCCTGGAGCAGATCTATCACTCTGCTAACATTTTCCATGGGCAAGGTCACCTCAACGAAAGCTCATCCCCACAGACATTTACTATCATTTTCTTATATCCGCTAAATTTTATTTTCAATTTTCTTATATATTTATAAAGTTTTTAATATCTATGTATGAATATTTGCTACGTTACACTAGCGATTATGCTTCAAAAGTATTTAATTGGCAGTAAGGTGCATTGGGCACTCTGGAGATCTGGAAGTCTTCCTTTTCTTCAAATTTTAATTTTACCTGTTCAAATTGTATAATTAAAAGGTATAAATTCAATCCAGGTGACATTAACAAGCTTCACCATATTCCAAAAGGCCATTAAACCAAATAACAGAAGGACCAATAGAACAATCTTCTGAAGTTGTGCTGACAAGTGGCAGAATATGGACAAGCACAAAATAATGAAATAGGGGAGAGGGTTAGGTTAACAAATTATGTTTCAAATTAGTCCACTAATTTTAGGAGAGGAACCTGTGGTTTGCCAAAATCATCAGCACAATGTACTACAGCAAAAACAATAATTTGCACTTACATGGCGTCTTTAACCTGGTAAAGGAACAAGCAAGATCTTAGGATGTATAGCCAGAAAGATGGATAAAAATCATATTGGTGCAATGGGAAGTCTTCCTTTGAGGTTGGAATTAAGGTGGATTATCAATGCAAAGTAAAGAGAATGTTGTTTTGCTGCTTCATCTGATTCAGTGATAATCCCTGGTGTTTACGCTGGCAGTTACCAGGAGGAGGAAGCTTTCAAGAGCATCCTTATTCTCAACCATACAGAGTCCAGCATGTAGATGGAAGAGATGAGGCAAAGGGTTTACAACTGTCATCAGCCAAATGCACAGGCCAGGATTTTTCCAGCCCTGGGATAAGGTGGGTAGGTGGTAAATTGCCAGGGAGTCACATTGGGATGGCTCCCGAGGCAGTTATGCTGCTAAGGAACTGTCCAAGTGGATTGTCTGCTGACCAGAGGCAGATGCCCAATTTGCATAACTAAAGGCCCAATTAAGGGCCATTTTCCCAGGCAGTCAACATTTTGCTGGCAGCGGAGCAGCTTCCTGCCATGTGGGGAGGCCACCAGCTGGCTGGAGGTGGGCTCCCAGAGGCCCAAGAATGAGGTCATCAGTGACGAAGGCCACCCCTGCCACCCTGATGCTATTACTGGAAGGGTTTCCCCTCTGATGGCTGTGGTCTGCCTGCTTGGCCCTGGCAATAAAAAAATAAACAAGTTTCTGCCACCCCCTGTGAGGGCATCTCAGTATGTTGCTGATGCTGCAGAGCTGCCGGCCCCTCTGATTTGGCCAGCAGAATGAAAGGCCTTCCTTAATTGGCCACTTCTCCCATTTGCCATTTGTTAATTGGACAGCCCTGACACTATTACAAACAAAGAACTGCGGATGCTGGAAATCCAAAACAAAAAACAGAATTACCTGGAAAAACTCAGCAGGTCTGGCAGCATCGGCGGAGAAGAAAAGAGATGACGTTTCGAGTCCTCATGACCCTTCGACAGAACTGCTGAGTTTTTCCAAGTAATTGTGTTTTAGCCCTGACAATATTGTTTTCTTAATTCCATTTCCCCTATCAGTGCACCACACCACCAGCCTTACATCCCAATGTCTGGACTTCAGTGTTACATGCAAAATCTTGCCCACAAATTGGGTAATCCTCTTTAGTGCCCCCTTGACGTGCCCAGCTATTAGATGCTAATACATAGATAACTTAATTCATTCCATGTGACATTATTTAGTGGCTAAGTGTATCAACTACAACAAAGGCTGCGGGCCTTGACAACATGGGCTGTGCGTCACTGCTCATGACTTTCCTACTCAAGCTATTGCAGTAAAACAATGATCACCATCTAATTGACAATGTGGACAAGTATCCACAAAAAAACCAGAACAAACTTAAACTGGCCAATTACCAGTTCCCTCCTAGTCAATGATAGTATGATGGGCCAAGTCATTGATAATGCCATCAAGTGACACCAATAGCCAGTTGGACCTCGCTCAGTTTGGGTTCCTCCACAATCACTTGGCTCCAGTTCCCACCACAGCCTTGGTTCAGCAATGGATGCAAGGGTTGAATGCCAGAGAAGATGTGAGAATAGCTGCCATCATCATTAAGGCATCATTCAACCAAATATGGCAGCAAGAACCCCTAGGTGAACTGAGGTGTTTGTGGATAAAACAGAAACCCTCCAGTGGCTGGGGTCATAACTGATACAAAAGAAGATGGTTGTGGTTATCCTGGCCCATTCAACTGGGCTCCGGGACATTGCTGCCAGGATTTCTCAGTGAAGCATCCTTGGCCCAACAACCTTCAGCTACTTCAGCAATGAAGTATCGCAAGGTCAGGGGTTGGGCTGTTCACTGATGATTTCACAGAGTTTGACTCCATTCACAACTTCTTCAATAATGGAGCAACAGATGTCAATCTACAGCAGAACCTGGGTGAGTTGACAAGTCCAGGTAACATTTGTGACATGCAAACATCAGTTACAGTAATGACTAACTTGAACAAGAGAGATCATAGGCATTTCCCTGACCTTCAAAGGCATCACTGCCAGCATCTTGGGGGTTACTACTGACCAGAAATGTAACTGAACCATCCCTGACCTCTTATAACCTAATCTTACATCTATCTATCTGACTCAAATTGGAAGTTTGGTGAACACTCACCACTCACCTGAATGGCTGCAGCCACAGATCTCAAGCATCTTAACACCATCCAGGAGCAAGCAATCTGCTTGCCTGACACTCCTGCCATGGGATTCGCTATGATCACTTTCATAACACCTCCCTCCTCTTCGAACTCTTACCAGTGGGAAGACAAGATCAACGATGGTCTGGAAGCAGGCTCCAAGTTCCCCTGCAAGTCACATGCCATCCTGATGTGATAGATATTGTCATTCCTTCATCAATAGTGTGTCCATATCCTGGAATTCCCTAACTTACATCATTATGAGGGTCCCATCACCATAAGCACTGCAGCATTTTTCAGACAAGGCCCATCAACACCTTCTCAAGACCTGTTGGATTGGGCAATAAATGTGGCCTTGTCAGTATTGTTCACATCGGAGAACAGATTTTTTTAAAAATGGAACTGCCCCACTTCTGTGCTAGCTGAGGTCAGTGAATTCAGCACAGACTGGGGTTTAACCTTGAATAGCACATTGGATACCATGGTCCCGCACTGGGTGATCCATCAGAATGATCAGGGGAGCTCACAGAGTTCATATTTTCTATCTTTGAACTGATGGTGTCCCCTTTACTAAAGCAGTTTCACATATATTCATCTTGCAACGATTTCTGGAGATAGTCTTTTTAGAGTCTCTGATTTCTGTTCCTTGGTCTGCTTTTATTTAATCTTTTGGATCACTGCCTAAGAACTGAAGGAAAGAAGTTGATTCACATACAAATTGAAATTAGACTTCCTGTTACTAGTTAATCAATGGTAAAAATATCTCCAATGTATGGAATACTTGAAACAGTTGACTATGTCTTTAGCTTATAAACATTTCAGCATTCCTAGGCTGAGAGGAATTTCAGAGCAGATAAGCTGATTCTTAGCTCCAATATGAGTGTTGAAACAATGTTATAGGGAGAGAGATTCAGAGAGGGGGAGAGAGATTCAGAGAGAGGGAGGGAGATTCGGACAGGAGGAGAGAGATTCAGAAAGAGGGAGAGATATTCAGAGAGAGGAATAGAGATTCACAGGGAGAGTTTCAGATAGAGGGAGACAGATTCAGAGACAGGAACAGAGATTCAGAGAGAGGGAGAGGGATTTAGTTGAGAGGGAGATGGATTCAGAGAGGGTGAGAGAGATTCAGAGAGATGGAGGGAGATTCAGAGAGAGGGAGATTTAGAAGGAGGATGATTTAGAAAGAGGGAGGGAAAGATTCATGGGGGAAGGGATTCAGACAGAGGTAGATAGATTCAGAGAGGGGCAGAGAGATTCAGAGAGAAAGACATAGATTTAGAGAGGGAGAAAAATTCAGGCAACAAGTTCAGGAAGTTACAGAAACAAAGGTAGGAACAGTATCTGTTTGATTTTCCTGATCATGCCATACCGTACGGCACTGAGTTACTAACAGGTAAAGTTCAATGTCATACCCCTCAGTACTCAATTGCTAACCTGGTATTCATCAGATCCAATCTGCTGGCTCTGTTTCCAGAAAAAATGGGTCCTATTAGTCATCAAGGAACTCATTGCAAAACCTTAGATGAAAATCTGTCAGCATCCTTTGATATCGAAGGAGGGGCGATGACAAAGTTACTAACAGGTGGGGTCAGATTAATCTCCATGAATTTTGTTATATCAAGCACAAAACTACGTTGCCACCTGCCTGCGTATCTTGAGATCGTCATGCAGCCTATAATGTGTATTCTTAGTTCCTTCCTTTGAATGTAGAAAGGACAATGAGAATTGATCTTTTTTCTCATTCATGGGATGAGGGTATCGCTGGCTTTGTCAGCATTTATTGTCCATCCCTAATTGCCCTCGAGAAGGTGGTGGTGAGCTTCCTGCTTGAACTGCTGCAGTCCATGTGGTGCAGGTACACCTCACCCACAGTGTTGTAGGGAGGGAGTTCCAGGATTTTGACCCAGCGACAGTTAAGGAATGACAATAAAATTCCAAGTCAGGATGGTGAGTGGCTTGGAGGGGAACTTCCAGGTGGTGGTGTTCCCACGTGTCTGCTGCCCTTGCCCTTTGAGATGGTAGCAGTTGTGGGTTTGGAAGGTGCTGTCCAAGGAGCCTTGGTGAGTTCCTGCAGTGGATCTTGTAGATGGTACGCACTGCTGCTACTGTGCATCGGTGGTGGAGGGAGTGAATGTTTGTGGATGGGATGCCAATCAAGCGGGCTACTTTGTCCTGGAAGGTGTCGAGCTGCTTGAGTGTTGTTGGTGCTGCACTCATCCAGGCAAATAAACAGTATTCCATCAGGTCCTGACTTGTGCCTTGTACCCGCCGCAGGATTCCTAGCCTCTGACCTGCTCTCGTAGCCACAGAATTGATATGGCTAGTCCAGTTCAGTTTCTCGTCAATGGTAACCCCACACCCCAGGATTCAGTGATGGTAATGCCATTGAATGTCAACGGGATATGGTTAGATTTTCTCTTGTTGGAGATGGCCATTGCCTGGCACTTGTGTGGTGTGAATGTTACTTGCCACTTGTCAACCGAAACTTGAATATTGTCCTGGCTTTGCTGCATTTGGACATGGACTGCTTCAGTATCTGAGGAGCCGCGAACGGTGCTGAACATTGTGCAATCATCAGCGAACATCCCCACTTCTGACCTTATGATGGAAGGAAGGTCATTGATGAGGCAGCTGAAGATGGTTGGGCTGAGGACACTACCCTGAGGAACTCCTGCAGTGATGTCCTGAAGCTGAGATGACTGACTTCCAACAAGCACAACTGACTTCCTTTGTGCTCGGTATGACTCCAACCAACAGAGTGCTTTCCCCCTGATTCCCATTGACTCCAGTTTTACTAAGGCTCGTTGATGTCACACTCAGTCAAATGCTGCCTTAATGTCAAGGGCAGTCAATCTAACCTCACCTCTGGAGTTCAGCTCTTTTGTCCGTGTTTGAGCCAAGGCTGTAATGAGGTCAGGAGCTGAGTGAACCTGGTGGAACCCAAACTGAGCATCAGTCAACAAGTTATTGCTAAGCAAGTGCCACTTGATAGCACTGTTGATGACTCTTTCCATCACTTAACTGAAGGTCGAGAGGAGGCTCATGAGGCAATAATTGCCCAGTTCAGATTTGTCCTCCTTTTTGTGTATAGGACATATATGGCAATTTTCCACATGGCCGGGTAGATGCCAGTATTGTAGCTGTACTGGAATAGCTTAGCTAGGGGTGCAGCAAGTTCTGGAGCACAAGTCTTCAGACTATTGCCGGAACATTGTCTGGGCCCATAGCCTTTATAATATCCAGTGACTTCAGCAATTTCTTGATATCAGGTGGAGTGAATCAAATTGGCTCGGGCTTGAATCTTGGAATGTAATTCAGGTTTGTTGTCATTGGAGAGACTAAATTTTAGAATAGATGCTTCAGTTACTGTCCTAAGATGTTGAGTCTGGCAGCAGGAAGATCAATAAACACACAAGTTGTATAATTGACTATAGTTGTGTGTACAACATCAGGGCAGGCCATGTTTCATTTAGGGGGAATGCAGCTATTAGCAGATATCTGACTTGCAAGCCAACAATTCACATGCATAAATGGGAGATCAATTAAGATTATTGTGTACAATAAGGGGTGTAAAGGGAAGGAGGGGTAGCACCTTTCACAGATGGACTAGTGGCACCCTTTAGAGTGGCTTATCACCCAGCTCTCACCTGTGTCTCCAAATAGCTGTTAGCAGGCGACAGTGGTCACACCCCCATAAACAGGTAGGCCAAACCAGGTGAGTGTAGCCATTGGGTCTACTACGCTTAGTGACTTAGGGACTTTTCAACCTTGGCATGTGGAGACTAATTCCAGCAGACTGAGTGGGCGAGACCAATCTAAGGTTCAAGGTGGGTCAGCACCATGTTGTGAAAAGTGTAGAGCTCGATAAGAACACAGAAGATGTCCTGGTCACCCACTGCATCCGGATCTATCTCCAGCTGTCCAGTCTCAACTTGCCACTGGACCCAGGTAGGTCAGGACGGGAGAGTGAGGCTGAAAATATCCAACTCTCCCTCACTATAATCCAATTCAACCGCAAATCATGTTCGCCATCTTTCTATCATCTGGTATCCATTGTCTATCTGTCACAAGTCTCGTCGCGATGGGTGAGCAACATAGCAACAGGTGTGGATTCACTGGGAGCTGCATCTGCGACCATTTACAGAGGAGGATCAGGCCATAGGGTGGTTTATCAATGGAAGGAAGCAGGAGTGGAACTCAGCAGCCCCCGAGTCACTGTGCAGCCCTTTCCAGAACCACACAGCTCACCTCAGTAGCCTGAGGGAAGGGCTAAACATTGTCTGCTTCACCTCCCTGGCCAGCTACCAGGGATCCCATCAACACGGTCATAAGTCAATCTCAAAAAGAAAGTAAAGATGACCCCGGTTATCCACGGCGCATAGAGAGTGTGCGCACTCATGGACAACATCACAGCTGACAGACCTGAGAAAAAAGCAAAATACTGGTGGATGCTGGAAACCTGAAAAAAATCAGAAAATGCTGGCAATGTCAGCAGGTCTGGCAGCATTTGTGGGGAAAGAAACAGAATTGACGTTTCGAGCCTGTATGACCCTTCTTGAGCTCTGATGAAGAGTAATACAGACGTGATACGTCAACTCTGTTTCTCTCTCCACAGATGCTTTCAGACCTGCTGAGGTTTGCCAGGTTTTTTTGTTTCAGACCTGAGAGAAAAACTGCTCTTGTCAGTAAAGAGCACAAGTACAATGTCCAGATCGCTGCCCTCAGTGAGACTCGTCTCCCTGAGGAGGCTCAGCTCAAGGAAATTGGCGCAGGTTACGCTTTCTTTTGGAGCGGTCGTGGAAAAGAAGAATGGCGTGAAGCTGGCATGGGTTTTGCTGTCATAAACCATCATAAGTTTGTCATGAAACTATTAATGTATATAATATTTTGGAAAATATTTTTCTTTGAAAACAGAGGTTTAGTTTTTGGGATTAAAGTCAGCTAGCCAGGGTGCCTTGATGTGAACTAGTTTTGATATGTAAGAGAGATAGCATGCATTTGCATTTTTTTAATGCAGCATTCAAGAAGTCAGGTGAAAACTTGATGCCTTTCTAGCAGCTACCAAGAAATCTGTTTATATTACTAATAAAATTGGTACAATGAATGGGGTTTCATTGTTAAAGTTCAAAGAGGTTGTTGATACAATGAGAATTAACATTCAAAGGGACTTGTGGGTATAACTTCAGTAGTTTTTGGGTGTGCAGGCAAAGGCAATGTAAGATTGAAAGGCAGCTGCAAACCTCCAACTGGCTCCACAGTGAAAGGAACCTAATTTTGAATTCATAAGATGAAAATGCTTTGCCTGGCGTTTGGTTATGTCTATGGGTTGCTGTTAACTTAACGGAGATTAGTTTGGGAATTTGTTAAAAGTTATTATAGTAGCAATTTGTAGCTATAGAAACATAGAAACATAGAAAATAAGAGCAGGGAAAGGCCATTCAGCCCTTCGAGCCTGCTCCACCATTCATCATGATCATGGCTGATCATCCAACTCAATAGCCTGCTCTTGTTTCTTCCCCATATCTTTTGATCCCTCTCGTCCCAAGAGCTATATCTAACTCCTTCTTGAAAACATACAATATTTTGTCCTCAACTACTTTCTGTGGTAGTGAATTCCACAGGCTCACCACTCTCTGGGTGAAGAAATTTCTCCTCATCTCAGTCCTAAATGGCATACCCCATATCCTCAGACTGTGACCCCTGGTTCTGGACTTCCCCACCATCAGGAACATCCTTCCTGCATCTACCCTGTCTAGTCCTGTTAGAATTGTATAGGTTTCTAAGAGATCCCCCCTCATTCTTCTGAACTCCAGCAAATATAATCCTAACCGACTCAATCTTTCCTGATATGTCAGTCCTGCCATCTCAGGAATCAGCCTAGTAAGCTTTCACTGCACTCCTTCTATAGCAAGAACATCCTTCCTCAGATAAGGAGCCCAAAACTGCACACAATATTCCAGGTGTGGTCTCACCAAGGCCCAGTATAATTGCAGCAAGACATTCCTGCTCCTGTACTCGAATCCTCTGGCTATGAAGGCCAACATAGCATTTGCCTTCTTTACCGCCTGCTGCACCTGCATGCTCACCTTCAGTGACTGGTGTACGAGGACAGCCAGGTCTTGTTGCACATTTCCCTCTTTCAATCTATAACCATTCAGATAATAATCTGCCTTCCTGTTTTTGCCTCACATTTATCCACATTATACTGCATCTGCCTTGCATTTGCCCACTCAGTCAAATTAGCCAAATCACACTGCATCCTCCTCACAGCTCACCCTCCCACCCAGCTTTGAGTCATCTGCAAATTTGGAGATATTACATTTAGCTCCCTCATCTAAATCATTAATATATAATGTGAATAGCTGGGATCCCAGCACCGGTCCCTGCGGCAGCCCACTAGACACTGCCTGCCATTTGGAAAAAGACCCATTTATTCCTACTCTTTGTTTCCTGTCTGCCAACCAGTTTTCTATCCATCTCAGTACACGACCCCCAATCCCACGTGCTTTAGTTTTACAAAATAATCTATTTGGGACTTTGTCGAAAGCCTTCTGAAAGTCTAAATAAACCATATCCACTGACTCCCCCTCCTTAACTCTACTAGTTACATCCTCGAAAAATTCCAGTAGATTTGTCATGCATGATTACTGACTCTGTCCGATTTTGCCATTGTTTTCCAAGTGATCAGCTATTAAATCTTTTATAATGGACTCTAGAATTTTCCCCACTACCGACGTCAGGCTGACTGGTTTATAATTCCCTGTTTTCTCTCTAACTCCTTTTTTAAATAGTGGTGTTTCATTAGCTACCCTCCAATTTGTAGGAACTGTTCCAGAGTCTATAGAATCTTGGACGATGACCACCAATGCATCCACTAATTCTAGGGTCACTTCCTTAAGCATATGTACATATGTTTTAACCTGTGTAAATTAATAAAATGTTTCATTTAGTTTAATGTAAAACCTTGAGAACTAGTGGCCTGATTCCTGAGTTTAGAGTTGCGTCTCAAACATAACACTTAAAATTATAAGTTATGACAGTTGTTTAAAGTTTCCCTCTGGGATTTTTAGATGACTCCGCTTTACCAACTGCATTAGTCATAACAAGTTGACATGTCTTCCCAAGGGTGTTAATGGCAGTCTAGTGGTGCTTAAATTTCCCTTGCATGGCAACAGGCAAACAATTCTCATCAATGTGTACACCCCCACCATGACCAACCCTGATGAAATGAAGGTTAAATTATGTGATGAATTCCACTCCTTGAGTGCTGCTGAGCCAAAGTCAGACAAGCTAATCATTCTTGGTGATTTCAGCACAGCATCTTGCTGAAGATGTGTGCTGAGCGTGAGCTTAATCACCATCACAGTTTTCCACCTCCCTAATTGCAACAAGATGTCTTGGACGCACCCCCATTCAATGCATTGGCATCTGATCGACCATGTCATCTCCTGGCAGAGGAACAGGCAGATTGTGCATGTAATGAAAGCCATGTGTGACGTTCATGGCTGGACTGACCACTTTCTTAGCATTTTCAAAGTTCAAAATCAAGATCTATCCCCTAGATGTTCCAGGGCATGAAAGTCCAGAAGCGCCACAATGTCTCAAGACTCAAACAGGCAGTCATGAAGGAATCTGTCTCAGAGAAACTTGAAAGTCACTTCTGTACGGCAAAAATGGACACTCATTGTATTGAAGGTGACTGGCTGACCTTCAGGGATTAAGTGTACCCCGCTGCTCCAGAGGCTCTTGGCCCTACCTCCCATAAGTATCAAGATTGGTTTGATGAAAACAGTGAGGTTATCCAGAAAATACTGAAGGGTTTACCTCAATGAGAAGTCATCCCTATCCAAGATGCTGCCGACTGAAACATTTTTAGGACGGTCCAGTGTAAGCTTAGAGAGATGCAAAACATTTGGCTGAATCAGAAAGCAGATGAACTTCAGTCATATGCTGACCACAAAGACTGGAAGATGCTCTTTGATGCTCTTGTCTACTGGTTCATCAACAATTCTTAGAGCTTACAGGTGAAAACTGCTCACAGAAAAAGCCCAAATTCTAGACAGATGAGCAGGGCACTTCATCAATGAAGAAGCAAGCAACAGACTGCCACAGATTGTCATCAACTGCTCTCTTGATGACCCTTTGGAAATGATGAACACAATCAAAGTCCTGTCTGCAGCAAAGCTCCAGGAGCTGATGCTATCTCGGTTGAAGTCTCCAAGGCTGGAGGTCAATGTCTCATCAAGGAGCTCACTGAACTCTTTCAGTTTATGTGGGAGCAAGGAATGATTGCACAAGAATACAAAGACACCTCCATTGTCCACCAGTAGAAGTGGAAAGGAACTTGCCAATCTTGCGAAATCATAGAGGAATCTCATTCCTCTCCATTGCTAGCAAAATCTTCACCAGAAACCTTCTGAACAGTATGTACTGCCAGCAAGGCAGAGTGGTTTCAGAAACAGTTGAGGAACCACTGATAAGGTGTTTGCATTTAGACAGCTCCAGGTGAAAAGCCAAGAATAGAACGTGGATTACTGCAATATATTTGCCAACCTGACCAAGGCCATTGACATAGTCAGCCGTGAGGGCCTTTGGAAAGTTATGGAGAAATTTGACAGCCCTGAGAAATTCATTACAATGGTTCGACAGTTCCATGATGGCAAGCTAGCATATGCCCTGCACAATGGAATCTTCTGACCCATTCCCTGTCACTAATGGAGCAAAATAGGGTTGTGTGTGAGCACCAATCCACTTCAGCATGCATTTCTCCATCATGCTCTCCGATGTATTCCATGATAGTGATTCTGGCATCAAAATTAGGTATTACATGAGCAGGAAACTGCTCAATCTGAGACAACTCTAGGCAAAGACCAAGGTCTCCAAGGGCGTAGTTTGCAATTTCCTGTTTGCTGATGGCTGTGCACTAGCTGCTGCTTCAGAGCTGGATGTGCAATAGAGTATGGACTTGTTCTCCAATGCTTACACACAGCACAAATAAAATTGAAGTAATATGACAGCCTGCACCAGGAAATACTATTATGAGCCCAATGTTTCAGTTCATGGCCAGAATCTGTCATCAATGGATAAATTCACTCAATCTGGCAGCACAATATCTTGAGCTGTCCATATTGACAGATGCAAGAATTGCCAAAACGAGTCAAACATCAATCTAAAAATGAAGAGTAAATCTGCCTATAAAAAGTCTATAGAGCAGTGTTCTTCATTGGAAGGCCCTCAAACCAGTGGCAGCTCCCATCAACACCGAAGTGCAGCTCCATGACTCCATCCATTCATTTTCAGTAACCGCTTTATCCTCAGAGGGTCGGGGTGAGCCGGATCCAAGCCCAGCATTATATTCCTATTTATTTTATGGAATAAAAGGACATTTGCAACGTGGATATAAAATTGGCTGAGTAATAGAAAACAGAGAGAAATGGTCAATGGATATTTTTCAGGCTGGAGGAAGGCTTGTGGTGGAGTTCCCCAAGGGCCGGTATTGGGATTCTTGCTTTTCCTGATATATATTAATGACCTAGACCTTGGAGTGCAGGGGACAATTTCAAAGTTTGCAGATGATATGAAGCTTGGGAGTGTTGTAAACTGCGAGAAGGACAGTGTAGAACTTTAAAAGGGCACCGACAAGATGGTGGAGTGGGCTGATAGGTGGCAGATGAAGCTCAATGTGGGGAAGTGTGAGGTGATGCATTTGTTAGGAAGAACATGGGCAGACAATATAAAATAAGGGATGAAATTTTGAAGGGGGTGTAAGAACAGAAAGACATGGGTGTATATGTGCATAGATCATTGAAGGTGGCAGGACAGGTGGAGAGATCCTGGCTTTTATTAATAGGGACATAGAGTTCAAGACAGGGAGATTATGCTGAATTTATATAAGACACTCATTAGACCTCAGTTGGAGTATTGTGTATAAGTTCTGGGTACCACATTATAGGAAGAATGTGAACACATTGGAATGAATGCAGAAGAGGTTTAAAAGAATGGCTCCAGGGATAAGAAACTTCAGCTATGAGGATAAATTTTTTTTATTATTCATTCATGGGATGTGGGCTTTGCTGGCTGGGTCAGCATTTATTGCCCGCCCCTAATTGCCCTTGAGAAGGTGATGGTGAGCTGCCTTCTTGAACCACTGCTGTCCATGTGGTATAGGTACACCCACAGTGCTGTTAGGGAGGGAATTCTAGGATTTTGACCCAGTTACGGTGAAGGAACTGCGATATATTTCCATTGGAGAGGTTGGGATTGTTCTCCTTGGAGAGAAGAAGGCTAAGAGGAGATTTGATAGAGATGTTCAAAATCATGAGGGGGCTGGACAGAGTAGATAGGGAGAAACTGTTCATGCTAGTAAAAGGATCAAGAGCGAGAGGGCACAGATTTAAAGTGATTTGCAAAAGAAGCAAATGTGACGTGAGAAAAAACTTTTTCACACAATGAATGGTTCGGGTCTGAAATGCACTGCCTGGAAGTGTGGTGAGGCAGGTTCAATCGAGGCATTCAAGGGGGCATTAGATGATTACTTGAATAGAAACAATGTCCAATGGTACAGGGAAAAGGCTGAGAAATGGCACTAGGCCGTAATGCTCATTTGGAGAGCTGGTGCAGGCACAATGGGCTGAATGGCCTCCTTCTGTGCTGTTAAAATTCTGCAATTCTGAACATTAAAAAATGTGTACGGAGCCCATCAAAAATAAGCCTTCTTTACATGTCACATTGACCATATAGTACATTGTGCACCAATAAGTATATCTAAGTATGTGCATTGTATAATAACATATTACCAGAGCAACCGCCATAGAACGAGCAGAATATTCAACCATTGGTGTAGTTTATTTTTTTGGCCCAAGTGAAATACTGGAGTAGTAAGCAATGATAAATTAATAGTTAATGTGCCCCTCACAAGGCAGGTTTTTTGCTAAAGTGGCCCTTGCTTGAAAAATAGTGAAGACAACTACTATAGAGCAATAGAGCAATTGCCCACTCTGATCTATACATGTGAGACTTGGACTGTGTGCCAGCGTCATGCCAAGAAGCTCAACCACTTTCACTTGAGCTGCCTTCAGGAGCTTCTGAAGCTCAGATTGCAGGACAAAATGCCTGACACTCACGTGCTCATCCGAGCTGGCATGCCAAGCATGCACACCATATCGAGGCAGACACAACTGAGTTGGTCTGGTCATATAGCCGGAATGCCTGATGCTCCTTTGGCAAAGCAAATCTTCTATGGAGAGCTTGAACCTGGGTGCGCTATCATAGTGGTCAAAGGAAGCATTACAAGGACACTCTGAAGGCTTCACTTAGGAGTTTTGATGTCGGCTTCTCCCAGGAAACAAATAAAAGATAACAATGCAGCCTCCTTTGGAAACAAGCACATATTGGAGGTAGAGAAAAAATGCAAGGAGAGGAAATCCCGAGCCAGCAACTCATCCAAAACTCAATCGCCTGCGTTTTGGGCACAAACAGGCCTTAGCAGTCACCTAGCGGAACCCTACCAAACACCCCAGGTGATGAACATGATCATCTTCACCTTGAAGTTGAACAAATTGTTAAGAAGCTGGTTTTGAAATTGTGTTGTAATCACCACAGATACTGAAGCAGTCCATGTCCAAATTCTGCAAGACCTGGACAATATTCAAGCTTGGGTTGATAAGTGGCAAGTAGCATTTGTGCCACACAAGTGCCAGGCAATGACCATTTCCAACAAGAGAGAATCTAACCATCTCCCCTTGACATTCAATAACATTACCACTGCTGAACCACTATCAACACCCTGGGTGTTACCATTGACCAGAAACTGAACTGGACTAGCCACATAAATACTGTGGGTACAAGAGCAGGTCAGAAGTGGGAATTCTGCAGCCAGTAACTCACCTCCTGACTCCCCAAAGCCAGTCCACCATCTACAAGACACAAATCAGGAGTGTGATGGAATACTCTCCACTTGCCTGGATGAGTGCAGCTCCCACAACACTCAAGAAGCTCAACATCTCCCAGGACAAAGGAGCCCGCCTGATTGACACCTCATCCACCACCTTAAACATTCACTCCCTCCACCATCGATGCACAGGTGCAGTAGTCTGTACCATCTACAAGGTGCACTGCAGAAACTCACCAAGGCTCCTTCAGCAGCACCTTCCAAACCTGCAACCTTTACCAAGGACAAGGGCAGTAGATGCATGGGAACAATACCACCTGTAACTTTCTCTCCAAGACACATGCCATCCTGACTTGCAAATATATCGCCGTTCCTTCACTGTCGCTGGGTCAAAATCCTGGAACTCCCTCCCTAACAGCACTGTGGGTGTTCCTACACCACATGGACTGCAGCAGTTCAAGAAGGCAGCTCACCAACCTCTTCTCAGGGCAATTAGGGATGGACAATAAATGCTGGTCTAGCCAATGATGCTCTGATCTCACGAATGAACATGGGCAATAAATACTGGCTTTGTCAATGATTCCCACATCCGAAGAATGAACAAAAAAATGTTTCACTGCTTTTAGAAGATTACCCTGCCAACAATGCTAATGGACTGAGTTAAAAGTAGGTTGAAATGAAGGCCATGCAAATTATATGTAATACTTGAAGGTAGTTCTATTCTTAAACATGCATTAGGTAAACAATGTTACCTGCATGCAAATTACCAACACTGCTCCTAAATTCATTTACTGGGTGGATTTTAATTGAACCAGCTGGAGTGGGCATGATGGCAGGGTTGCTAGGACAGTCAGGTGGGTGTACCCGCATCCAATTCCTGGCATCGGGCAAACTGTTCACAATTTAGTTTGGGACGGGAAGGACACAATGTGTGAATCCCGCCCACTGGTGGGGTGATGCCAACTGACACCAATTAACCTGAGCCCACCAGAATTTAGTGGTGGCTGGTGATTTTATGAGACTCACGCAGGCCTGGCATGACTCCCGAAGGCCACCCAACAAAGTCTGTTGGGTTTGCCTGTGGCTTTGTAGGGCTGGCCCCTCGTGATCAGGCACTCAGTGCCCAATTGAAGGACCTGGCATCGGGAAGGGAGGAATCTGCTGAAAGCTATCACCCTGCTCTTGTCTCCATGCACCCTGTCCATCTCTCTCCAGCAACCTCCACCCCAAGGTCCCCACCCTGCCCCACTCACTTGTGTCCAGTGGTCCAGTAGCCATGGAGCATTACTAGTTGCAGCCTCTATTTCTGGTTGCTGGTGGCAATGGAGAACTTCAGAAATCTGATTGGCCAGCAGCTCTCAAGGGTAGGATTTCTGCCTGAAAGAGGGCTTGATTGTGTGGAAGGCCTGTTGCTTGCCAGTTAAGTGCCTGAGGGCACTTAAATCACATCCAGCCTCCCCCTAGTGAAGCGACACAGCATTCCCAATGGTTCTCCAGCCTTGGGGGATAGGGGAAGGACTGCCATCACTAGAACTAAATCCTGACCAATGTTGCAATTGGGAAACTGGTTAGATATAGATTGAGCAGGTCAACCAGTCTGCAAAGTAGAGTTCGCAAGATAGCAATGAGTTTCTAAATATTGTGTATATATATATTTTTTTTTTGACCCAACAATATGACATAAGAATGACATAGCATAGCTTTCCCTCTGATATTTATCCTCCCTTTCTGTTGCTATGATGTGGCAGGTGATGGGTGCTAGATGGACCAAATCCACAATGGGAAACTTGGCCAAGTTATCACAATGGTTTGGCAATTTGTATTTATTCCGAGAAGATTTGTGCACTGAATTCAGAAGTAATGAGTCCACTAACACTTTTACAGATTTTAAAAACTAAATGAAAACATTTATTAACAAAAGAAAAGCCTTCAAGCACATACATAAGATTATTTAATACTATAACAAATCCCAAAATCCCTAATTAGCCTGGCTGCCAACTATATGCCCCTTTAAGGCAACAATCCAAAATAGATTTTAACTTTAAATAATCAACCCAACAAGTTTACCACAGCACCCACTCGAAGGTGGAATTCCAAAGGCTTTCCTTTACCTTTGGTTACTGGACACAGCAGGCTTCTGCTAAAGTGGCTGGAGACTTTCCCGAGGTTGTTTTACATGGTCCTTTTAGATCTTAAATGCCCCCAATATAACAATCCATCCTTCTTTATAAATGTTTCTCTCTCTTTAATCAGTAAATTCCATTGTTTTATGTGTCTTTGGAAATTTACTTTCTCCATAATATAAAAATCTTTCCTGTGCCAATTTGGTCAGTACCTTTGGGGTAAATAAACATATGGCTTGGCCTTGCTTATCTAGTTGCAAACATCCTATCATCCCATTGAAACCCAAACAACTCCTTTACTTATCTAAAAATGCAAATTTCACGCCTTTCACACTAAGCCCTCATCCATGTTTACTCATTAACCTAAATGCCTTTTACCCCTAACTTCTTTTGATAATTCCAAGCTTACAGCCTATCTGACTCTAATTCAATTAAATCACACAGACAGAATCATCTACACTCACACCCATAAACCTACTTTACAATAAACCGCACAATGAAAAACATAGGTTAGTTTCATGACACTGTGTAGTGTTGCCAACCCTCCAGGAGCCTCCAGGAATTAAAGGTTGATCTTCTGGGCACTGCCACAAGCAAACATGCGAGAAAAATAAGAGGTCATTATGAAAACAAAACTTTTTAAAAATTTTCTTTGAACGATTTCATTTGTAAGTTATAAAAATGTTGTCAATGGTGTTTGACTGGATAGGGTTGTTGGACGCAAAAACTCTCATGGTGCAACTTCCAGAAATATGTCCAACCAGATTTGGCAACTGTACTGTGCTATATTACTCCTGTAACCTGTGTGTAGCACTTCCCCATTTGACATAGCTCAAACCACCAACTGAGTAGAACAAGACTTGAACTTATAGCTGACTGTTTAATGGCCCTGATGCTCTCTATTTATATTTTAAATGTTCGATTTTTTTTCTGTCAGTAGAAATTCTGACCAAAGTTGACTTTGATTTAGTCAGGGCCAAGACATCACATTCATTTGTCAACTGTGGTATTTTGCGTGACAGTTTATTTAAATTTCACCATAATCTGGCAAGACTCATACAGCATCACTGATTCAAAGGCAGTGACGTTCAGGAAGAAAGAAAGTTAATGCTGATTTTCAATATGTTCAGGGTATTTGTACAAAATGTGAACTTAAAATGTTATAATATCATGCACATTTGATGTGTACACAAATACCTTTTATTGACTGGCTATATTTTCAGCTTCTTAAAAAGTAATAAGCAAAGTTTTATTGTTAATCTTCAACCTTTTCCAGATGATTTCTGTACAGTTTTTCTTTTACCCATTGTTCTTGTTGAACTCTTATCAAAAAATATATTAAATGCTCAGCAGATTTGATTACCCAGAGTTGTACAGAATTTCCCGCACAGAACCAGGCCTTTCAGCTCAACTGGTCTGTATTAGGGTTTATAACCAACTCAAGCCTCCTCCTACCTTACTTCCTCTCACCCTATTAGCACAATTCTATTCTCTTCTCCTTCATGCTCTTACCTAGCTTCCCCTTAAGGGCATCTGTGCAATTTGCCTCAACTATCCTACGTGGTAGCCAGTTATGGATTCTAAAGGGCTGGATTTTCATGTTTCCATCCCTGTCGGAAGAGAGTCAGAAGGTCTTGAAAATTGGTGGAAAGGATCCGATTTCGGGATTCCCATCCCATTCCCATTTTTACCAATTTTTGCCAGCGCTGGATAAGGTTCTGGGTAGCAAGCCTGCATGCAGCGCTCCTGAACTTGCCGACCCCATTTCAGGGGTGGGAACTAAAGACTGGGATTGCTTTTGCAGGAAACATGGTTCACAGTTTCTCAAGGGAGCCATGAACCATTGGGTGATCCCTCATTTGAAGTTGGGAGCATTTTGACAGGTAAGTTTAAAAGGTGTTTAGATAGGCTATGATAAAATATGTTTTTTTAATATATAAGTATGAGTTTAAGGCTTTTGTATGGCTTTAAGCATATTTTCAAGGCAGTGATTGGTTACAGGGATCTCTACATTAGAGACCTTTCTCTGGTGGATAAATCCTTTTCTGAATTCTACAGTATGAAGAATCAGATATAGATATATGTAGGGACCCTATGGTTTGTGATTTAATGTTCTGACATCTGCTGAACCTTTGAAGCACTCACTCAGTATCCACACATTTATAGAGGAAATATGCCATATAATAACACTGACCAGTCTTTCAAATGCTCATGAAATAAAAAATAACAGGCATTCACCATTCCCTTTGAAAAAAATTGCCCCTCTTACATTCTCATAAAACTATCAATCAAACACAGCCTGTGAAAGTTCCATTGAGGAATCCTTTAATCCACTTAACACCTCATAATCTTATCCAAATAAACACACAGGCTTTTAAAAACTGCTGCAAAGAAAATTCAAATTTTTACAAGCTCATAAAACTGTCAATCAAACAAAGCTAATAGTTCCCTTTGTAGTTGTGTTCTGGGCTGAGTCCATTCATTATTCTTATTGCTCAGGTATGCATTCATAATAAGGCCATCTGGCAACTGTGTCAACAGAAGCAGATGGAATAGGTGGCAAGACATCTGCTTTGCCAGATGGCCTCATTATGAATGATTGGCTGAGCTCCAATGTTTCCCAATGGACTCAATCCAGTAGCAGGGGGAGGGGGCAGCAGGCTGGCTATGTCTGACTGACTGGCAGCTCACAGGAAACAGGACCTTTTCCCCCGGCATTCTTGATCATGGGGAAGACCCACCATTGGCCAGTTAAGTACCTGAGAGGAATTTAATGCCAGCGGGTTTCTCCAAAGGAGGTGATGCTGGGCTCTTATCAACTCTCCAGCTGGCAGATGAGACCCCTGTCACCTGGATTAAATACTGCTAAGAAAGTGTTGGTTGTAGATTCTGGGGATGATGGTAAGGTTGAGAAATCTGCCAGTTTATGGCCTGCAATATCAGGCACACAGGATGCCAGATTGACAGTCAGGTAAGTGAGCAGGTGTGGGTGGATCTGAAAAGAAAGAATGCATTTATATAGCACCTTTCACAATATCAGGATATCCCAAAGCACTTCACAGCTTTACAATCAAGTACTTTTGAAGTGTAGTCACTGTTGTAATGTAGGAATTACAGTTAGATCAACACCTAAGTTATTCATGAGATATTCTTCTATCCGATAGAGTAGCAGCATTGATAACTGATTTAAACTAAATGCCTTAAGGCCTCCACTAAAGCAGCAGGATGTCATGACACTAGCCTTGTTGGCAAATATTGACAACAGCAACCAAACAGCGTATAAAAAAGGAAACACAGCAGTGAGTTTATGCACAGCAAGCTCCCACAATGTGATAAAGTCAAGATCAGGTATTTTATTAACATTGTTTGAGTGATAAGTTATAGCTAGGACATGAGGTATAGCCGTTCAACTCTTCTTCTAAATAGTACCATGGGATCTTTTCTGTCCACCTGAGAGGGCAGAGGAGGTCTAGATCTAACATCTCAGCCAAACGATGGCACCTACGGAAGTGCAGCACTCCCTCAGTCCTTCTATTTCATACTTCTGATTCAGAGGATAGAGCGCTACCCACTGAGGCTCAGCTGAAGACTTCAAGGAAAGAGGTTTGGAGTCTCAATTGGCCCGAGTCCACACTATTTTGTGGAACTCACAGAAGCATTTGTGCTAGCTAGCACTGGTGGTTCCTTGCTGGCAGATAATCCTCTGAGTCCTCACTTTAAACTGTATTAAACCATATTATAAGTTTCTCTTCCTCAAATTTGCTTTACATTCCCTTTGCTCTAAGTGCACTTCACTTACCTGTTCAAAGGATTGTTTGATGTGGTTTGGAAATGACCAGGTACGATCATTATGTTTTACAAATTTTTTCATGGGATGTGGTTGTCGCTGACAAGGCCCGCATTTATTACCCAAAACTAATTGCTGTTGAACAGAATGGCTTGCTAGGCCATTTCAGAGGGCAGTTAAAAATTAACCACATTGGGTCTCGAGTGGCATTTAGGCCAGAGCAGGTCAGGATGGCAGATTTCCTTTCCTAAAGGACACTCATGAACCACATGGGTTACAATGATAATTGATGATAGTTTCCTGGTCACCATTACTGAGCTGAGGGATTTTCCGCTCCTGTTGGTGGCAGGCATCATGGTGGGTGGGGAGAGGGAGAACTTGACAGGAGAGGCAGAAACTGGTCTCATGCCGGTGTGAAATCACAGCAGGATCATCCAACGGTGTTGGTCACGGCAGATCACAAATCCCGCTGGAGGCCGACTTGAACCTGATTTGCATCTGCTAATGGGATGCAAAGTAAGGCCCAATCGGAATTGTCCCCCTATGCCGAATTTACCGTTACGCTGGTGGGAAAACACATCGGCCCAGAACGCGCCTGGACAAGTGCAGAAGTTGGGACTTCCCCTCAGGGCCTTGCTCAGATCACAGACATCTGAGGAGGAGAAGATGCTGGAGCCCTCCAGCTGCCAGAGGAACATATGCAGCGCATGCTGGGTGCATCCTCAGGCACATGGCTCTATCGCGAAGCAGCTCTTGGAAGGTAGGAGGTTTCCACGCAGCAGCTTCCAATTAACTGAGGCCTTGGACCTTCATGGATTTCACCGTGGTCTGTTACGCATGATCGGCAAAGCAGGGGGCCGGGGGGGGCGGTGGCAGATGAAAGTCTAGGTGTGAGTGGGCGAGGAAGGTGTTGTGGGTGTGCGCTTGGGTGAGGTTGAGGGGTGGAGGGGTGAAGGTGTCGGGAGGGTGAGGTTGGGAGGGGGAAGGAGGGTGTCTGAGGAGAGGAGGGTGTATGGGTGGAGGAGAGAATACGGGGGGAGGAGGGTGTAACAGGAGAGAATGCTGCAAGCGGAGAGGTAGGTCAAAGGGGGGGGAGGAAGGTGTCCGGAGGAGGTGGGAGTTCAGAGGGGAGAAGGTGTCTGGCGGGAGGAGGGAGTTCAAAAGGGAAAATGTCCGGTGGGAGGAGGGAGTTCAGGGGGATAAGTTGTCCCGGGGAGGAGGGAGTCCAGAGCGGAAAGTGTCCGGGAGGAGGAAGGAGTTTGGAGGGAGGAGGGAGTACAGGTGGAGGAAGGAGTAAGGATGCAAGAAGGAGTAAGGGGGGGTTGGCATATCCAGGTGAACGTGCAAGGGATGGGTCTGTAGAGTCACTGACTGCCTCCTGGGATGTGAACACATGGCGGGCGTGGTAGAATTGAATGGTGAGTGTGAGAATGGGCAAAGGGAGCCAGTAGGATGGAAAGGTGAGGGTGCATTGGTATCGGTAGAAGGGACACTGTGGGTGGTTGTTGGGGACACCAAGGCAAATAAGCATCCTGGGAGTGGTGGTTGGAGAGGTCAATGTGGACGGGGGTGGGATTTTCAGGAAGGTAGGGAATGTGCACATTCACCTGGACATTCATGAAGGAGAAGGGTTTGGGCTGTATGGTAATGGTAGGGAGGTGGGAGGTGATGCCAGGGGAGTTTAATGTAATGGGGGAAAGGACATGGGTGACTAGGGGAGGGGAAAGGTCAGGACAGCTTACAAGAAATTGGACTATGACCATGTTTTTCAAATCGAAAGTGAGTGGAGCCTCGTGCTGGATGGGCACAGTGATGCATGGGAGTGCGATCAGTGGGTGGGCGGAGATGCGGGTCAGCTCAGATGGACAACTGAGAGAGAACCCCAGCAGGCAGCATTGAAAATGCTCGGAATATTGAGATGAATGTGATGGATGAAGGCCCGGATTGGCGTGGGAGAGTGCTTGCGTGAGGCTCTGAAAGGCCGTGCCCAACACATCCGCTTCTCCCTCCAGGGAAATTCGTGGTCTGGCTGTGTGCAGCTGAATGGCTAGTCGGGGGAGATGCAGAGGAGGCATCACAAAGCCTGCCAATGAAGCTGGAAGCTACCATTGTACATTATTGAGCGAAAGTGAATATATTTCAAATTATAAAGTGACAAAATGCCCTGTGCAACCACTTGTGATCAAAATTTCTTAGATTTTTTTCGAGGCCCACCACTTCTTCTAAGTGCTGCCCTGACGTCCGCAGCAGGGGTGGAGACAGCCTGTGCGATGGTCGGCTCTGTTGCCTCTGATGACTTCAGCGTGCATCCTCTGGAGAGTCGAGGCCTTGAGGGCCCCGGCTTGCTTTGGCTGTCCTCCTGTGGGTCAGCTGCTCCCTCTGCAGTGACAGAGGATGAGGTTGAGGGGGATACAGGCAAAGGGGACTCGGAGGGAGCAGACAGCCTCTGAAATTCCTGAATGGATGACCCAGGGGTGCTCAGCTGCCACTTCGGGTGCCCGACGGTCCCGGCCTGACTCCTTGAGGGGAAGTAGAACCTGGAGGGATGTTGAGGTGCTCTGTTTCCCCCTCATGTTGCCACTACAGGAACTCACCCACCATGGCCATGTTGGCATGCCTGTCTGCGTGCATCTCCGCATTCTACTTTTTAAAAATTTAATCATGTGACGTGGGCTTCACTGGCTGGCCCAGCATTTATTGCCCATCCCTAGTTGCCCTTGAGAAGGTGGTGGTGAGCTGCCTTCTTGAACCGCTGCAGTCCATGTGGTGTAGGTACACTCGCAGTGCTGTTAGGAAGGGAGTTCCAGGATTTTGACCCAGCCGGACCAGGGTCTCCATGGTGTCCGCCATTCTTCCTATGGAAACCTCCATACGCGCATATGTTGGCACCGCTTCATCAGAGAGCAGGCAGATACACTCCTCCAACTCACATGTCACTCTGTTGAGGGCTTCCAACAGCTCTGCGTGATGTTCCCCCGCCTTCTGCTAACTCTCCACGATGAGTTGGGAGGCCGAATCCAGGGGCTCGTCATCTGACTCAGACCTCACAGGTGTCTCCTACCCAGCAGTCCTCCAAGTGTCGGGGAGCTCAGCGGAATCTGCCTCCTCCTGCTGCGGACACGTGTCTGTGCTGTGACCACCAGATTGTGAACGCGAGCCTGCTCCAGATCTAGGTCCCAGCGAGGTGTGTGTCTCTGTACTGGTGGGGGGTGGGGGTAAGCGCTGTGACGGGTCTCCCAAGCTGCTTATTTCCAGCTCTTCAATGGAGGAGGTGTCCTCTTGGCTGGAGGTGAGGACCTGGGTGGAACTGAGAGACTGGCTGGCTGAGACATCAGCCGCTTGGCAGAGCTCCCTCTGAACCAAAGTAGAGATAATTAGTGAATGGCAGCAGAGTCAAAGCAGGAGAGCGAGCCCTCAAGGCTGGGAGAGGATGATCCTCATGTCGGTGTTCGCCACCGACCTCACCGCAGGCACAGTCCACATCCTGACCAGTCAGCATGATGGCACGCTCTTCAAAGTGAGTGAGAGGCCTAATGCCATCCACTCCAGCCTCGATCTGAGACTTCTGCCCCTTGTTGTGAGCCAACTTCTTCTGCATGAAAATGGATGGAGAGGGTGTGAGCAGGACGCATGGCACAACATGGAATGCTTGTGTGGTGAGCGGAGACATGGACAAGAAGAGGACATGAGCTCGAGAGGGTTTGAGCCTGATGGAGATGTGAGGATGTGTGTGAGAGTTTGTGGTGTTTTCCCTTAAGGTCTGAGATCCCTGTGGATGTGTGATGGGTTTGTGGGTGCGAGAGTTGAGGGTGATGAGATGGTTGATGGAACGGATGAGAGCATTCATCCTCTTCCTGCACTGGATGGCTGACATCCTCTATACTTCATTGGCACTGACTGCTGCTGCCGTTGTCTCCCAGGCTGGATTGGTGACTCTGGTAGACATCCTGCGGCCAGAGCTGGGGGTAGAGTAGTTTGCAGCGGCCTTCCACTGCGCCCAGCAACCTCCCCAGGGAGAGGGCTGCCCTCACCTTTGCTTTCGGGGCCACCTGTGGCCTTGTGCAGTCCTGGAGTGAATCCTCATTGACATTCTCCTCCGGGGGCAGAGGGGAAGTGGGGCTTTGGAGAAAATCTTGCACCGTGTCTCAGCTTGGGCCTGATTTTGGATTTATTACAACTAATGCCCTCCTGGCAGGTCTTCCAAATTCTTCCCTCTGTAAAACTTGAGGATGTCCAAAAATCTGCAGCCCCTGTCTTAACTCAAACCAAGTTCAGTTAACCTATCACCCCTGTGCTTTGCTGACCTACACTGGCTCCCAGTCAAGAAACGTCATGATTTTAAAATTCTCATCCTTATTTTCAAATCTCTCCATGGTTTGGATCCTCCCTATTCTAATCTCCTCCTGCCACACAAAGCTCTGAGATGCCTACGCTTCTCTAATTCTGGCCTTCAGAGCATCCCCGGTTTTAATTGCTCCACCATTGATGGCTGAGCCCTCAGCTATCTAGCCCCCAATCTCTGGAATTCTCTCCCCGCACATCTCCACCTCTCTACCTCACTTTCCTCCTTTAAGACATTCCTTAAAACCTATCTCTTTGACCAAGTTTTTGGTCATCTGTCCTAATACCTCCTTAAGTGGCTCGGTATTATATTTTGTTTTATAATGGTCATGTGAAGTGCCTTGGGATGTTTTATTTTGTGCAAATATTTTTATTAAGTGCAAATATATGCAAATATATACAAATACAATACAAATATGGGCTTTTGTTGTTTTCATGCTGTCAATTTAGGATTGGCTCAAAGCGGAAACCAGTTTAGAAGGACTTTGAAATCTGTAGTATAAGCAGGCTGTGGTAAAGTGGAGTGCTATGTACCTTTAAGAGAATGTAGCTAGCTGTCTATGTGACTGTATTGACCAATTGCTACACAGCATGGGCATCTTGGGTAACTGTTAGTCTAGAGCTGGAGGTGATTGAAGAAGCACACATGGTGTTCGTGCTCTGCTCTTAGTTCCAATAAACCACCAGTGTTTGTTCAGTTAATCGGTCTCTCTGCCTATATTGTTTCAAATACCAACTAATGTGTTAATATCAAGAGGGCAGCTGGCGTTCGCTGGACAAAGTGAACATGATAGCCAAAAACATTAAAAAAAAGGCCTGTGTTTTGTCTTTAGCTGTTGAATTGGGTGGGTCATCTGTAGACCCGAGAAAAACAGTCGATAATTTAGGGACCTGTCAGGAAACACTGGTGGAGTATTTGCTGAGCCTGGGCCTTAATTGTCCACAATGAACTCCATCCGGGTTAACACTTACTGCCTAGCATAGCTTTCGCTTGCTACCTAACCTCATGTCCCAGAGTTTACCCGAGAATTATCGTGCTGGTAATTATTTTTGCCCAGCAAGTCTTTTGGGTAGCTACAGATGAGTTGAGGTCACCCAGGGTCACCTCCACAACATAACTTATGCATTTTTTAACCAAACAAACCTTTGGGTTTGGAGGTTATGCAATCAAAAAAAGCATTTGGGGAGTGTGGGGTAGAGGGGATGGCAGGGAAGAGCATTCAGTAGAACCCCTCCCAATGGTAGTTTATGCTCGATATAATGACGTGACCCATGACCTATATATAAGAAAGCCAGGACCATTGTAAGCTCTGTGCTGTCAGGAATCTCTAGCTTGCAAGAAATTTCCGTTTGGCAAACAAATTTTTTTTTGATTCACTGACACTAAAGACATTGTTTAGTGGCACTGAGTGGATCCAGTCAGTTGTACTTTAAACATATTTTCATTGTAAAGTATGCCCCGCGGAAAATCTCAAGCATGGAATCTTTACCAGCATGTAAACAGCGTACTGTAAACCCAGTGCACTTTTTTTTGGTTCTTCCATAGGGAGACAAAGGCAAAGCAGCACATGTGTTGGTGGGGCGCTATCGAATGGGCCAGAGCAGAGAGACGTGTTAACAGTGCAAGCACGTTCAGTTCACATCATTCTTTAGTTTTACAGTTGGACACCCTTTCTCCTCCACTTCCCCCCACCCCAACCTTCTCTATACTCCCGGACCGTTCAAAGGCTCATTATCTGATGAGTGCTGCAGATAAGAGTCAAGTAGCCTATTGTGAGAGGAGTGAGCTTGAATGAGTCACTTCCTCTGAAAAATAAGATTGCCTTCTTCAGTCCTTACATCGCACCAAACACAAGTTATTTTTTTTCCCCCTCATTACATGCATTGAAATCTTAGCATCTTACCATCGACCAGTTTGTTTTGGTTGGATTTTCTTTGTCGCTGTGTCTTAAAATGAGCGTTATCAGTTTTGATAAAAGTGATGTGAAAGGAGGGACATCTATAATTTCAGCACTGGCCCCTCTGGTGGCTTGGAAATTCACACCAAAAAATACAGAGGAGTCACTGACTTTTGTAAGTATTGCTGCCCCTCCCCTGCACTGAGGGACTGACTGCTGGAGCCAGGTTTCTCCCAATCTATCAAACCTTATCAGCTTGCTTGACAGTTCAGAAGCGAAGCTGCGGGGTGATCTATGGACAGCTAGGTCGCTGGAGACTAGAGGCAGTTTTACCCCCTTCACTGAGTTTTAGGATGAGTAGTATAAAAGTTGGGCGTGGGACATGGGCAGCAAAGATGGTTGGTAAGCAGCAGTATCCTAAACATTCAAGAACGTACTCCTGCTGGAGTGTTAATGCCATTTAGGAAAGTGAACAGACAGAAAGCTACACTGAAAGCCTAAATAAGTTGCCATGAATATGTAATGAAAAAATATATTTCTACATTATAACAGTGACTACACTTCAGAAAGTGTTTCACTGGCTTTGAAGTGCTTCAGTACATTCTAAAGCCTTGAAAGGTGCTACATATTAGTTTTTTAGCATCGAAGAAACAGCAGCAGCTGAGTTTCAGTTGGATAATGGTTTTAAGTCCATGAGTTGTGTAGATATTATCAGTGGTTTATGCCTAATGTCACATTTATACAGCCTGCGACCTCAGCACGGTACTGAATAGAGATAAGCAGCAGGTTTCCATTCAGTTTCCATTTACAGGATTGCTTTGTGAGGGTCACAAGATTGCAAGCTAATGACACATGAAAGATGCCATTCAGCCCATCAAAATTCATCCACTAGAAAGCCCCTACTGTCCCTCCTACTGTAGTATCCAACATACTCTCCATTTCCAACTCAGTATCTTTATCTGGGAATCCATTTTATGCGTTGGTCACTCTATACTGTGAAGATCTTTTTGATATCAGCTCTTCACCGTTGTGGCTGGGCTTTCAACTGTGCTGCCCTAAGCTCTGGAATTTCCTCCCTAAACTTTTACACCTCTCCAACTGTCTACTTTATTTAGATGCTCTGAACATTAAAGTTAAGAAGGCCCTGAAAAAAGTAAGTAAAGACCAAGACCTATTTGTAAAAGGATAAAATTGAAAAACAGAGAAGTTGTGTTATGCTTATACAAAGCCTTAGTTAGATCACACTTGGAGCACTGCGAATAGTGTGTTTTTTTTTGTTATAGAGAGCAAATAGAGACATCGAAGAAGTTGCAAAAAAGATTTACTGGCATGATACGAGAATGGAGAGGTTATAACTATCAGGAAATATTGAACAAGCTGGGGCTTTTTAGAAAAGAAAGGACTGAGACATGACTTGATAGAGGTCTTCAAGATATGAAAGAATTACATGGGGTAGACGGAGAGAAGATAGTTCCTCTTGTGACTGAGACCAGAAATGGAGCCAATAAATATGAGGTAGTCACTAATAAATCCAACAGGGAATTCAGGAGAAATTTCTTTACTCAAAGAATCACAGAATTACAGAATTGTTACTGCACAGAAGGGGCCAGATGTCTGTGCCAGATTTCTGTAGGCGCAATTTACCTAGTGCCACTCCCCTGCTTTCTCCCCGTAGCTCTGCACATTCTTCCTTTTCATATAACAATCCAATTGCCTCTTGAAATGCCTTGACTGACCCTGCCTCCACCACACTCTCAGGCAGTGCAATCCAGATCCTAACCACTGGTTGCATGAAAATGTTTTTCCTTATGTCGCCATTGCTTCCTTTGCCAATTGGCTTCAATCTGTGCCCTCTTGTTCTTGATCCCTCCACCAATGGGAACAGTTTGTCCTATCTACTCTGTCCAGACCCCTCATGATTTTGAATCAAAGAGTGGTGAGAACGTGGAACATATTATCATAGGGAGTAGCTGAGGCTAATAGCAATGATACATTTAAAGGGAAACTAGATAATCAAAGGCGAGTGAAAAGACTAGAAGGGTATGTCAATGGGGTTAGATGAAAGAGAGTAATAACTTCAACACAATATCAACCCCAGTCTTATTTGTTGTTTATTGTGTCTTTTGGTCACAAATAGGGGGTCAATAATTATTTTTAACAAACATTTGCCGTCTGCAATTAATTCATACTACTTTTTTACTGTAGTAAGTGTGCAACATTAATGAGTATCAAAGATTAGCACAGGAAAATGTGCCTGCAATGACAGATTGCTTCTAACATGATCCAACTGTCTTTAAAAAGAATAAGTGAACTATTCTGCAGCATAGATATTCAGGATGTTTTTTTGGCTAGCAATTGTCGTGGTTGTCAGGTTAAATCATAGGGCCAGGCCTGGATTAGATAGAGACAGGCTTATCATGAGCCGGGAAAACAGCACCACAGGACTGATAGCTCTGACATGGGGCCTTGTTTGAAAGCAATGACTCACTTCAGGGCAGCCCTAGATCCTTGGCCCTGTCCGCTATCCTCCAAACCAGCTATTAGCAGTCTAATGTTGAGGTTGCGTGCTTTACACTGATTACTCTAAGGGTCGGGACGGGACGTGGGGGAGGGGGGAGTGGGGGGGGTGGTGGTGTGGGTGGGGACGGGAGTTTGTGGGGGGGAAGGTTAACAGTGGGCATTCTTTGCTAATAGACATTCATCATCATTTATCAGTGGATAGGATGCTTTCCCTAAGTGAAAGCGACTTAAATGGACCTTGATTATTAGTTGATTTAATTTTTGCCGAGGTTGTTAGCAGAAGGTCCGTTGACTCTGAGGGGTTTTATTGTAAAGTGAAGCATTAATTGTTGGCATCACTTAGACCCACATTTGTCGGTTGATCCTATGCCCCTCCATGAGTCATGGGCTGAATTGTTGCGGTGTCACTCAGCATTCTTTCCTCTGAAAGCTAAGCGCTTTGGAATGCACTTTCCAGAAACCGAAATGAAAGCGTTATGTTCAGTGCCGGGGATTCAGCGAAATACAACGTCCTCATTCTGCTGAAGCGAGAAACACTATGAGCCGCGTTTAATTTAGGGAGGCAAGGAAGCACGTGTTTGATTTTCCAACGCAAAAAAAAATCAAACCATAAATTTCAGTTGGGGTCGGGTCTGTCAAAGGGTCTTTCTATACTTTGGGCGAACGGGTTGGGATCACTGTGTGAGTGTCTGATTATTCCTTCAAACTGAACTTTCCATGCCAGCAAGGATTCATGAGGTCCTAAATTAAAGAAAATAAATGCAGTACGCATTAGTGGTGGTGGGGGCACAGGGAGAAGTGGGTGGCTGGGGGGTGGTGAGGGGGAGGGGTGGTATACAAAGTTCACTAAAAGAAGCAAGATTCTTTTACAAGAAAGCTAAACGGAGCAATCATGCTTCTAAAGATAGGTGCAATTTGATGGTCCCTTCCAGGCAAAATAGACAATTATTGCCCAGACAACTAATCCCCTGTTTCTTTAGCCTAGACCCTGCCTTGCTGTCCAGAGTGTAATGGCTCCTCATAATTGTAAATAGTCTTTTCTATGGCACTGTACCTCTGTCTCTTGGCTTTCAATTAATATACCAGACAGAAGATAGACAGCAACTCATTTTCATGAATACTCTTTTACATGGAGCCATGACAATACATGCCACTGTTTTGAAGGGAAATAATGACTGAATGCACTACTCCATAAATTCATTGATCAAATTCAGCCCCTTTATCATACGAAATGTTGCGTGCTGCAATTGTTCTAATTCAACTGTGTACTTTTTAAAATCGTAAATGAAAGGGATTAAAATGTGACATACCATTGACAACCGAAATCAGTATTTTTCTTCTTCAAAGTTGCAGAAACACTGCTCATGTTTTTTTAAAAAAGATGTCAATCCCACAATCTAATCGTTTTCAAATTAAAAGCAAATTGGCCATTCAGTCAGTCCCTCTTGTGTGGCATTTTGGAAGCTTGGCCTGATAGCTGACACAAAAAGGGCAGAGTATAACTGCCCTCTGTTATAGTGCCACTCTTTGCATCACAGTCTAAGTTGGAGGTACTCAGACCAAGCTTCCTAGCCCTGAGTGACTTCAGGAGGAGATCAGTGACTGTGCAAGGTCATCAGGATAGAGTGTCTTTCTAAGTGTGCCAGTGTTTGCAGCTGGTCTCAGGGAATGTGCAGTTGGTCACTGTGAGTGTGTCAGTGTTTACAAGTCGTGACTGGAAGTGTTGTCCATGTTTACATGTGGCCACTGTGAATGTGTTAGTATATTCAGATGGTTCTGGGGAGTGTGTCTGCATTTGTTTGGCGGGGGTGGGGGGTGAGGGGTCACTGGGAGTATTGTCAGTGTTTGGTGGGGGTCACCGGGAGTATGCCAGTGCTTGTGGTGGTCTTTGGGGGTGTGTCAGTGTTTGAGGTGAAAGCAAGGAAAGACAAGACAAATAAAAATATATTCCCGGATGGATAAACCCAGCCAAGAGGAACATCAACACTTTGGTAACAATAGGGACTAAAATAAATAAACAAACTCAATATAGGAATGAGTTTTCGATCAGTAACGTGGCTAGAAAGCATTCCCACTGAGTGGAAAACCTGGTCTTAAAAGTTATTACCATAGTAACAGTTTCGGGCAGAAGAAAACCTTTGGTGTCTAGCCCACCTATCCACAATATTCCCTTGGTGGATTTGCAATAATCCAGAATTCCGTTTGCTGATAAGAACCTGCCTAGTTCATTCTTTAAGCACAATAAGATTTTTATTCTACCACATATACTGCTAATCTTTTGTAAATACTCACTACTCTATAGGTAAAAAAAAGTTCCTCCCACATTTCTGATTTTCTTTCACTGTCCTTAATTTGCAAATATGACTCCTCCTGCTTTCATTCTGTATGTGGCAGAAATGTTTACTTGAATCCAATTTGCCCAAACATTTCATCATGTTAAACACTTCCATTGCATCCCCTTTCACTCCTATCTTTTCAAGAGAAAAGCCCCAGGGCGGCCAATCTTTCCTTACACGCCGTTTAGGTTCTGAGATCAACCATGCATTTCTTGACACCCCCTTCTAATAGCTGAATAACCTCTTTGAAATAGGGAGACGAAAGCTGCTGGCTATACTCCAGATGAGGCCTAACCAGGATCAAATATAATCTCTATGAATTTACATATGATGCTCCTTGCTCTGCGTCTCAACGTTCTGTTTGTTTTTTCTTTAACAGACTGAGGGCATTGTGCTGCCAACTCTATTTCTCCGAAGCCACAAATGAATTCCCATTTAACACATAGGGCAGGAATTTTAGGTGGGCATGCAGGTGTGATTGGCGGACCTGGGAGCGGCCGGGAACAGGCCGTCAGCCGGGATCGGACCCCGACTGTGATTCCGCGCTGGCTACTCAGCCAGCGTGAAACGCCCGCTTAAATGCCCAGCGCTGCTGGGTCTGGGGGCAGGAGGAGGGGGTGGGTGGGCGCTGACGTAAGCACAGGCACAGGGGAGCACGGAATGAAGGCCAAGAGCTGCCTCAGGGAGCTGGAGAATTTAAAACCAACAGGCAAAGATTTTAAAATTCAGATAAAAGATGCCCATGCATCAGAATCAGTCACTTGAACATAAACATGATGAAAATTCTGTCCATACAGTTTAATTTTTAAAAATTTAATATCAGAAACCTCACCCCGCCCTTGGATGAGGTTTCATCAAATATTCAAAGTCCGCCCGGCAGATTCGCCCGTCTGCCAACCGCAAGGTTGGAAGGACCAAGAAAATTCAGGGACAATTGGAACTTTAGTGGGCTTAATTGCCCTCTTAATTGTCGGCGGGCGCGCTTCCAACTTTTGCATGCACCAGTCGACTGAAATATCGCACGAGTGCGGGATGACTTCGTGACGCTTGGCCCCAACGTCATCATGCGCTATTTTATGCTCGAGTTGGTCGGGCGCGCACCCGTACGCCAAGCTTAAAATTCTGCCCGTAATTCGCATTAACCTTGCCTCTGTCGAATTTCATAACCTTACATTTCCCTGTTTATTAAACTGCATCTGCTATTTCTCCATCCTCTGATTAACAAGGCTCCTTTGCCAGCACTTTCCAAACCTGTGACCTTTCAGATCTCGGAGGACAACAGCAGCAAATGCATGGGAACACCACCACCTGCAAAATCCCCTCCAAGTCACTGACCATCCTGACTTGGAAATATATCGCTGTTGCTTCAATGTCGCTGGGTCAAAATCCTGGAACTCCCTCCCTAACGGCACTATGGTACCTACACCACATGGACTGCAGCGGTTCAAGAAGGCGGCTCACCACCAGCTCCTCAAGGGCAACCAGTGTTGGGAAATAAAAATGCTGGCCTTGCCAGCAATGCCCACGTCCCAGGAAAGGACAAAAAGAATTAAACTTGTCGAGATCATTCTGAGTTCTGCACATCGATATTCAACATTTGCCACCTTTCTCAATTTGGTATCATATGGCAATGTAGATGCTTTGGTTACAATTACTTCCTCTAAATCATTTGCAAAAATTATACCAACTGCAGCCTCAACACTGAGTCTAGTCGTACTCACTGGCTGCCAACCAAATAGATATCTGTCCATATTCTGCCAACCAACCTTTGACCAATCCATTTTAATATATTTCCATATATCCCATGGGCTTGGACATTATGTAGCAGACTATTATGTGGAACAGTATCAAATGGCCACTTGCAATCCAGGTAGTTAACACCTTTCCCTTATTGATTAACTCTGTCACCTCCTCAAAGAACCTACTAAATTAATCAAATGTCATTGCCCACTCTTAAAACTATTCTTGGATTAGTTTATCTGCTGTCAAGTTACTCCCTTGTATTATCCCTCAAAAAACTTCCAAATTCCCAAAATCAGAACAATGGTTATATATAGGTCTAAAATTCAATCCCTCGTCCTTATTCGAAGATGGGGCTCACATTTTTGCTATTATATAACCATTTGGGATTTGACATAGGTCAAGAGAACTTTGAGAAATACTTGGAAGAAGCTTCATAATCTTTTGGTTTCACAACCATTTGAACCAATCGCTGCTGAACGCTGGAATGAATGGTGCCAGAACTAGGAATCTTATCCACTGAGAGTGTCAATGACCTCCCGTCTAGAGATTTAATCATTTTTCAATCTAGCTGTAACTGAAATTCTGTGAACACATCAGAGATTTCTCTGTCTTCGTACATCTCTTCCAGCTGTAATTTCTAGTGAGCTCCCCTCTCTTTGCATTTTAACTTTAATTCCTGACATGCTTGGGAAATGCTTTATTGTTTTGCTTTACTTTTCTACCTACATTTCCCTGACCTCTTGCACACCCCCAATTTCTTTTGCTCCATCATTTTTGGCTGTGCTTCTCCAACTCTCCCTTCATCATTATAATGCTTCTTAAAACCTATCCCTTTGAGCAAGCTTTTGGTCCCTTATCCTTAATAGCATCTTATGTGGCTTAGTGTTAAATTTTGCCTGGTAATGCTGCTGTGAAGTGCTTTGGAATGTTTTACTATTTGGATAGCGTTCAATTTCCTTTTGTGTAAAAAGTGGTTGCTTGCCCTTGGAGTTTGCTCTTAGTTATAATTTTTGCCAATGTAGCTTTTATGTCTTGGGTAAATTAATTCTTTGGCCAATTGAACTCTAACTGCACACCTTCCTATGTTCTCATCAATTGCTGCTTGCAACCAGAGACTGATGTAAGAATAAAGTGATGGTTTATTGAGATATAGGGCAGAGCACCAGATCATAAGTGCTCACTCAGAAACCTCCAGCACTAGGCTTACAGTTCCCAGTTGCTTGAGCTTTACAGTGATTCGTCAGTGCTGTCACATGATCAGTGCACTTGCATTCTCTTAAAGGGACAGGGACTTTAACACGGTAGCTAGCCTGCAAGTCTCTTTAAAACTTGTTCTGCAGAATTGGATTACTTGAGCAAACTGTGTTACACACGGCAAGTGTAGAAACTTGTGGGATGCCCCACTGCCACAAACCACATGCCCCAACTATATAATGATTGCTAATGAATGACAGTAATTCAATAAATCACAGAGGTCTCAAATGTAACAATTACACAGGGAAGATCTCTCCCCCCACCCAACCGCCCACCCCCCCCCCCCCCCCCCCCCCCCACCACCACCTTAAACCAGCTTATATTTCAACCCTTCCTGGGATTCACCTAGTTCTGTCGAAGGGTCATGAGGACTCGAAACGTCAACTCTTTTCTTCTCCGCCGATGCTGCCAGACCTGCTGAGTTTTTCCAGGTAATTCTGTTTTTGTTTTGGATTTCCAGCATCCGCAGTTTTTGTTTTTATCTCTAAGATTTGATGGAGACTGTCTCTTCACAGAAAGTGCAATTAAACCTTACTTTAATTGTGCACAGGTTTAATAGTTAAAAAGTATCACAAAAGCACCGTGGGGCTTAGTTCAGTCTGTCCCAAAGCCTGATTATTGATTTAATTGGTATTTTTTTTAACATGGTTCACATTGCTGAAAACCTGCAATAAATCCTCATTTTAAAATGCAATTTTGCCTGATTAATACTCCAAATTGATTTTTTTAAAACTCAGTTATCCTGACAATGTTTGAGTATCCAATCAAAAGCTGGACATTCCTATTTCCAATTACTGTGCACCAGTGATTTTCACAGGTAGATTAGCATTTGTACCTGTGAGTGGCAACAGGCTCAAGTGTAACTTCAACACGCTAGTAAGAAATTTTTAGATGTTGTATCAATGAATTTCTAGCTGTAAATTCTTATTATTAAATTGGATTTATATAGCATCGTTAACATAGTGAAGTGACCCAAGGCCCTTCAGAGGAGTGTAAGCAGATAAAAATGAATCCTAAGACTAAGAGGGAGACATGAGGACAAGTGATGATGAACTTTTTCAAAGAAAGAGGTTTTAAGGAGTACCATAAATGAACATAAGATGGAGAGGTTTGGAGAGGTTAAAATTTGCATTATTGCAACACCTTTAATGCACTAAAATGCTTCAAGCTGCTTCACAGGAGCGTAATCAAGCTTAATTGACAAAAAGATGGGCTCAATGTGCTTTCCTCATGCAAACACTTTGTTTCTTCATTCTGTGAAGTCTCTAAGAAATGCAAAGCATATATCTTAGTAGCTATGGCACAAGGGACCTGTTTATTTGAAAAGCATGAAAAACTTGCATTTATGCAGTACTTTTCACAACTACTGGATGCCTCAAAGACCCTTGCAGCCAATGAAGTACTTTTTGAAGTGCAGTTATTGTTGTAATACAGGAAACGCAGCAACTAATTTGTGCTCAGCTAACACCCCAAACTGCAATAACCGGATAATCTAATTTTTAGTGATGAGGGGAGATGTTGGCCAGGATAACAGCCCCTGGTCTTCTTTGAAATAATGCCATGGGATCTTTTACACCCATGCAAGCAGGCAGGTGGGACTTTGGTTTCATGTCTTGATTGAAGGACGGTGTCACTGACAGTGCAATTCCCTCTTGATTTTTGTGTTCACGCCCTGTGGTCGATGAACCCAGAGCCTTATGATTCAGAGGCAAGAGTCCCTCCAACTGAGTCATAGCTGACACGTTACTGCTACTAACAAATTGTTATTTAAAGTGTTTGTTGTAAGTGAGATTCATAGTGCAGTCTAATTGGGTACAATCGACAGGAAGGATATGAGCACACTTATTCTAAGGTTTTTCAGTTACACTGTAACACAGCCTGCTTTCTAGGAAGCGACCTGACCAAGACAGATCTTCATTGTAATGGCATACGATGGGCAGGATGTTTTGCTCGGCGTGCAGGCAGGTGCGCGTGGGTGCCAGAGCCGCGCCCGCCAATAATTAAGAGGCCAGTTAAGGCCATTAAAAAGCGACGCCGCTTTTTCGTTGCCAGTGCGATTTTGCGCTCGTCGCACGGGCAAAACGGGCAGGCGGCCCACCGGCAATTTCAAAATCCTCATCCACGGGCGGGATAAAAAGGGTCAGCAGCATTGCCAGTGTGAGCAGTGGGGAGTTTGGTAGATAGTTTGCTGCTGGTGACTTATTGGTACTTGGGAGCTTCACCTCTGTTTGGGGCTTCATTGTTAACATTTCCAGGCTTCACTTCAGCACTTCTTGGTGCCGGAAAATTCAGACCCCGTGGACCCTTCCAGGTATCAGACAGCCTGTTACCTTGGGAATGGGGATTGTGCTCTCCACTGGTGGCACCTCCTCTGTGGAGGAAGAGAAGGGCAGAAGGGAGAGAGGGCCAGGCATCCCAATGCAGCTTCCAGGGGAGGGACCTGTGGGAGGAGACGCGCAAGTACAGGGGGCGCAGGGCCAACAGGTAGTCCAAGGTGTGAGGGGCTGCAGAAGATGCCACTATCCTGCTGCCAGGGTTTACAGGCAGCGATGCATCTAGCTCGATATGTCTGAGGTGCAATGCCGAAGGAGGCTCCATCTTTCAAGGGAGACGGTGACCTCCATCTGTCAGATGATCAGGCCTGAGATCAGCTCCAACTGTGTGGGTGGACACTCCATGCCAGTGGCTCTGAAGATCACAGAGGCCCTCAACTTCTATACCTCCAGCTCTTTCCAGGGGTCAGTGGGGGATCTGTGTGGATTCTCCCAATCAGCTGTCCACAGTTGCATCAAGCTGGTGACAGAAGCTCTGTTCAGGCGGGTATTGACTTTCATCCATTTCTGTATGGATGAGGCCAGCCAGGCTCAGCGAGCCAGAGGCTTTGCAGTGATTGCTGAGCTCCCCAGCATGTGGCCATCAAGGTGCCAGCGGGTCAGCCGGGTGCCTTTGTTAACAAGAAGGGATTCCACTCCATGAATGTACAGATAATGTGTGACCACAGGATGTATATTCTGCAAGTCTGTGCAAGGTACCCTGGCAGCTCCCATGACATGTATATCCTGAGGCACTCCCAGGTGCTGAGGCTCTTTAGGACTCCAGCCCGACTGGGTGGTTGCTGGATTACAAGGGCTATCCCTTGAAAAGGTGCCTCATGACACCTCTCCGCCACCCAAGAACAGAGGCAGAACAGTGGTATAACAAGAGCCATGCCTCCACAAGGGTGGTGATAGAGAGAAACATAGGTCTTCTGAAAGTGCGCTTCCGATACCTGGACCATTTAGGGGGAGCACTACAAACCCCCCAGAGTGAGTGTCACTGATTGTGATTGCATGAGGCGCTCTCCACAATCTGGCTCTGGCAAGGGGGGACCCACTGGAGGAAGAGGATGTTGACACAGCTGCACAGGCCACAGAAGATGAATCCAGTAGTGAGTGAGAAGAGGGGCATGGTGACAAGAACACTGAGGGCATGGAGGCAGACTCTGTAACCTCCAGAGGGGCAAGGACACCAGGGACACCATGATCCAATGCTCTTTCAGCTAGGCTGCTAAATAAATGCTACCACCTCATGCCAGGCACTCAACATGACAGCAGCAGCTCCTCCACCCTTCCATCCCGGGTGTCTGAACTGACCCTTTCCTTTGACCCCAAAGTCCATTCAGTGCCTATGCAATAAAGAATAGAGCCATCTATGTCCAGCATTACATACTGGCATACGCTGCACCTCATTAAATAAAAATGGTGAAGCATACTCAGGACATTACGACAAAAGAAAATTGATCTCATGTTGACAGTCAAAACAACTTAACAGACCCTTCTCTGGTCTTCAACCCCAGACCAGTTAAAATAAGCAAAACATTGCATAATAGAAGATCACGCATGACCAATCCCACTGGTGATCATGGTGCCTTAAACTTACGTTTGCAAGTGCTACGTCTTGGTGCTCCCCGCTTGTTGGCACTGGTATTGGAGACAGCCTGCTCACCCTACTGTCTTGTTGGCCTTGATGACCTTGGCGGTTGTCCCCTGGCCAGTGAAGCCTGCGCTGGCTCTGCCTGGGAGGGAGCAGCCAGTGCCAGTTACCGCAGCCTCATCGGATATGGCAATCACTGGTGGAGGGGCGGAGGAGCTGCTGCCGTCATCCAGAGCGCCCTCACCTCTTATCCTATGCAGTAACCTTTTATGTGGCACCTTATCAATGCCTTTTGGAAATCCAAATACACATCTATTGGTACCCCTTTAACTACTCTGCTTGTTCCATTCTCAAAGAACTCTCATAAATTTGTCAAACATGATTTCCCTTTCACAGAACAATATTGACTCTGCCTGACTGTATTATGATTTTCTAAATATCCTCAACTACCTCCTTAATAATGGATTCTAGCATTTTCTCAATGGCAGATATTAGGCCAGCTGGCCTATGGGTTCCTGCTTTCTGTCTCCAACCTTTCTTGAATAAAGATGTTACATTTTAGTTTTTCAATCTGCTGGGTCCTTTCCAGAATCTTCGGAATTTTGGAAGATTTCAACTAATGCATCCACTATCTCTGCAGCCACTTCCTTTAAGATCCTAGGCTGCAGGCCAGCAGGTTCAGAGGACTTGTCAGCCTTTAGTCCCATTAGTTGTCTGAGTACTTTTTCTCTAGTGATCATGATTGTTTTAAGTTTCTCACTCCCTCTTGCACCACGCTTTTCCATGAATCTTGGATACTTTTGTGCTTTCTACTGTGAAGACAGGTTAAAAACTACTTGTTCAAGATTTCTGCCACTTTTTTGCTTCCCATCATTAATTCCCCAGTCTCATCCTCTAAGGAGCTACTCTTTTCCTTTTTATATACTTGTGGAAACTTTTACTGTCTGTTTTGTTCCTTGCTCGTTTTCTCTCGTACTCCAATTTCACCCTCTTTGCCTCCCCCTTCTTAGTCATCCTTTGCTGGTTTCTAAAATTTTCCCAATCCTCTGGGCTACCACTAATCTGTGTTGATGCTGCTTAATCATATTGTGATTTCCCAAGTAACGTGTTACCACGCCCTTAATAATAGCTTCTAGCTTATTTCCCCATTACAATGTCAGGCCAACAGGCTTATGGTTTCCTGTTTTCTCTCTTTCTCTTAACTTTCTCAAACAGTGTAGGAATGGCAGATTCTCATCCCAATGGTTCAAAAAGAAGGTCCAGCACCAGCTTCTCAGGAGAATGAGGGATGGATTAATTCCCCATTTTGATGGCGATCCACATCCTGAGGGTAAACAAAAAAAAAATCAATTCACATTTCTCAGTTGCCCTAATGATTAGCTAGTGACTAACCTTCTTGCTGGGATCTAACCATATTCTCTTCAGGCTTGGATTGATATAAAACACATTAGGCAATTGAAGATCGGATCAAAGTTAGCCAACTGTGTCAGGTATGCAAATTTGATTTATGAGCCAGTCAGATCTGTGATATTCCAGGGCGCTGTTGATAATTGATCAGCCAGTCTGCTTTATTAATAAGGCCTCATAGATTAGATCTGTTACTGTGGGCTAGGATTCTTCCTAATTGTTTGCCAGATAGCTCTGGCAGAGCCAATACGGTGGTGTAGTGGTATTGGCACTGAACAAACCCAGGATAATGCTCTGGGGACATGGGTTCAAATGCCGCCATGACAGATGGTGGAATTTGAATTCAATTAAAAAAAAATCTGGAATTAAAAGTCTAATGATGACCATGAAACCATTGTTGACTGTTGTAAAAACCCATCTGGTTCACTAATCCCCTTTAGCGAATGAAATCTGCCATCCTTACCTGGTCTGGCCTACATGTAACTGTTAACATGCCCTCTGAACAAGGGCAATTAGAAATGGGCAATAAATGCTGACATGTCATGGTCTAATTTCTACCCCCATCACATAATTGTTACAGGGCAGAAGGAAACCTTTTGGCCCATCATGTCTGCAGCAACTCTCCAAATGAGCATATGGCTCTCCCAAACAAAAACAGAATTACCTGGAAAAACTCAGCAGGCTCTACCAAATGGCTTGGACTTTGCTCTCATAATTTAGGTAAATGGAGTGTGTCCTGATGGAGAAGGAGTTTAATTTTTTTAATTATTAAAAGCATTTAATTATTCGGCGAATAGAAACTGTATCTATATTGACTTCTTAGCTGTGTCTCAGTGGGTAGCACTCTAGCCTCGGAGTCTTGAGCTGAATCACCTTGGCTGATGCTCCAGTGCAGCACTGTTGGCTATGCTGCCTTTCAAATGAAATGTTAAACCGGGGATGCATCTGCCCTCTTGGGTGAATGTAAGACATCCCATGGCACGAGTTAGAACAAGAGCAAGGGAGTTCTTCCTGGTGTCGCTGCCAATGTTTATCCCAAAACCAATGTCACTGAAACAAATAATCAGGTCATTATTAACTTACTGTTTGTGGGAGTTCGCTGTGGGCAAGTTGGCTGCTGTATTTGATACATCAAACAGCACACTTCAAAAAGCACTCATTGGCTGTAAAGTTCTTTGGGACGTCCTATGGTTCTGAAAGTCACTATATAAATGCAAGCCTTTGTTCCCTTTTGTTGCTTGGTTTAGAAACCCTTAAGCATAGAGATGAGTTTTGTTGTATGTTAGCCACCCTGTTGACCAAGAGCGAATCTTTCCATTCTCGTTAGAGTTTGACTGCATCTGTCCTAACATTACTACAGCCTATTCCATCACAGAGCTATGCCCTTCTGTCCCTGCCTTCTGATCAGCAACCTTTCCAGTCAGCAAAAACTCCACAATGGAAGATACATGTGGAAATAATCAAAAATGCACAGAATTTGGACTTCCAGATAAAACAGCTTAGTTTTCATTTCCCCAGTTTTAGTGGAAATATTATCAAAGTGGCATAGGACTGAAGATTTATCCATTAGTCAGCAATTAAGAAGTTTTTGTGGCGGAGCAAGGGGAAGTTATTTTTGTTCATTAAGGTGACAGATGTTAGCTCTTTAGGAATGCAACATTTTCCCTCATAATACACTCAATGTCAGCATCAAGCGCTTTCAGGTCATCTGTAGTATAGGTTATATGGAGGGTTAAGCTCCTTGTGCATTAACCTGGCAACATGCCTTAATCTTAACCAACTGCACCAGCATGTCATTTTCCATTTCCCAATAGTGCCTGTCCTTGTGGACTCTCTGAATGAGATTGCCAAATTAGTGCCAGTTATTGTTGAATTATTGGCAGTTTTATGCTGTGGACTAGAGCATAGTGATGCAGCTCCCCCCACCCCCCACAACTTTTACAGGCACCTCCAAGAAGAAACTTTGATTCACTCGGGTGGCAATTGAAGTGTTACACAGCTCCTCAGTTCAAGCATAGTGTTCAAGGTTTCACTGCACCACCCAGCTCCAACGTAATCACTCTGTTCACCTCTAACAACATATCGATTTGAAAAATGTGAAGCATTAAGAAATATGTTGCGCATTATCTCGTAATTTGTTGAATGTTTATCTTTGTAGTCCACAGTGTCTCTGAGATAAAATTGTTCTAATTTATACTATTTGGCAGACTGGCTGCAGAATTTGACTGAGTAAGGCTGAACACACAATAGAAAACACTGCTTATTTCTATTAAAGGTTGTAAAGGAAGCCATTCACCCCACCTCCCCTCCACCATTAACATCCCCAAAAAATGTTGCAGTAAGTAAAATTTTAGGCCTTAAGAGATAAGTCTGCCTGAGAAAGCAAGAAGAAAGCACTGTTTTTATTGCCAGACAGATAAATGTGTTCCAAATTTGCCCGTTTCTTGTGTTAGTTGAATATATACATTTGTGTGTTAAGTTAGATAAAAAGGGTTTCAGTTTCATGTAGGTTTGGCATGAGCCCTGTTGCCTAAATGTTTGGGTGGACCTGTGGCTGAAACAACATATTTATACTGCATGCAAAGAGAGTGCTGATTGGTTGGCAGGTTGGCAAGTGGGCTATGATTGGTAGAGGCGTTGCATGGAGAATGCACCATTGGATGGTGACTGACAGTTAACTGCCAAGTGTTGTTTGAAATTTAAACCAGGCAGCTTGACCCTGATTGGTCAAGGCATTGCCCTGAGGAATGAACCAGTGAATAGCAGTCACTTTTTTTGTGAAGCTGAAACAGACGCAATGTGTGTACATGTTCTTCCTGTCTGCAAAGAACAGGACCCTGTGTGCAGTTGCCAGTATACACAAATATACAACACTGTGAGCCTGACTGACAATCTTAAATGGGTTGCCAGCGTAATTCTTAACACGCTGTGGATTATTTAGCAAATGTTGTCCAATCATGGAATCACATCTAATGTTGACACTGTGTTTTGAGTTTTGCAAGCACTGGCTGGTTGGCTACAGTCTGTACCTTGCCCGTTGTGAACAGCGGCTGGGACATGTCTTTGTGACGTATAGCCTACATACCCAGCATCACACTGGCACTGAAACTCATATACCACATTACTCATTTGTGTGATAGGCAGAACATCTTGTTGGCTTGATGGCAGCATCCTGTTAGTGGTGAATACCACTGGGGTCACTAATGTATAGTAGCAGTGTGAAGTGGCTAGCTTCACCTGTATGCAATTGTCCTGATGAGGGCAAGAAGAAAAGCCTCGACAAAAAACATCTCTTTTTTCAGCAATACACAGGTTAGATGTTCAGTAATTTTGGGATAAAAACACAAAGAAGAAAAAACTGAATTGTTGCATGGCGACAATTTCGAGTGACACAGAGAAAGGGAACGAAGAGTTCGGTCTGTGTCAGAGAGTGAAGGCAGGGATTTTTCAGCGCTCTGAGAAAAGTACAGGCTGGTGGGGCAGTGGTTAACAGAACAGTCAGTTTTAGGACTCAGTAACGTGATCAGTTTAACGGCATTGCTACTGAAACAGAGGGCGGAATTTTCTGTGCCCTCTGGCATCAGGCTTCATGGCAGGCAAACAGTACAGTTTCACAATGTCGTGAAACTAGCTTGCCATCGTCTGCTCCGCCCGTCATTGGCGGGCTGTGTTTCCTGTCGCCGCACATGGGGGACTTCATTGTAACACGTCTGCATATCATTGTAAACCCAGCTCACCTGAATCACCCTCCCTCCCCCACATCAAATTTATTGCCCACGTCGGCAGGAAAACACGTCGGTGCACAATGCATCTTGACAAGCGTAATGTGCAGAGTTTGGGAGTTAAGGCCAGGGCCTTGCTCACATCGCGGTCATCCGAGGAGCAGAAGGTGCTGGAACACGACAGCAACGGGACCCTGGAGGAATGTCCATCGCATGCTGGGTTGGTTCTATTGGATATGGCTTTGCCACGAAACAGCTCACGGAAGGTGGAAGGTCACCCGTTGAGGGTCTGCTTCGGGACATCAGTGTCTTGGCCATGGTCTGCAATGGATGATCGCTGAGGGGGTGGAGAGGGAGGTGCAGGTTTGACGGGGAGGGAAAAGTATACGTGGGGTGGGGGACAGTGGGAGAGGAAGGTTTAGGTCTGACTGGGAGAGGAAATTGTGTCGTTGGGGGTGAGGCTGGGTGGGTGGGGGAAACAAAGGTGTCAGGGTGGGTGAGGTTGGGAGGGGGTAACGAAGGTGTTGGGGAGGGTGAGTTTGGGAGAGGGAGGGAATATGGGGGAGGAAGGAGTTGGGGGAGAGAAAGGAGTAAGGGTGGAGGAAGGAGCAAAGAAGGGGGAAGGAGTAAGGGCAAAGGAAGAAGTAATGGGGGTGATGTAGTAAGGAGGGGGGAAGAAGGAGTAAGGGTGGAGGAAGGATGAAGGAGTGGGAAGGAGTAAAGGGGGAGGATGGAGCAAAGAGAGGGGAAGGAGTTAGGAGGTGGCAAAGAAGTCTGGAGGGGGAAAGGAGTCTGGGGCAAGTAAGGAGTCTAGAGGGGGAGGAATGAGTCTGGGATGGGGGAATGGAGTCCGGTGGGAGGAAAGAGTAAGGGGGGAGAGGTCCACGTGAATGTGCAAGGGAGGGGTCTGTGGAGTCGATGACTGGCTCCTGGGGAGCGAAATGAGGGTGGCTATGATGGGAGGGAATGGTGAGAGGGAGAGAGGGCAGAGTGAGCCAGTAGGGTGGGATGGTGAGGATACAACAATATTGGCAGAAGGGACGGCGAGGGTCATTGGTGGGGACTCAGAGGCAGACACGGATCCTGAGAGCGGGAAGCAGGAGGTCAGGAAGGTCATTGTGGATGGGGGTGGGATTTTTGGGGAATATATACGTTCACCTGGCCATCCCTGAAAGAAAAAAGTTGTGGCTGGTAGGTGACGGTGGGGAGGTGGAAGGTGATGCCAGGTGGGGTCAACAGTGATGGGGGAAAGGAAATGGGTGACTGGGGAAGGGAAAGGATGGAGGAGCTAAAGACAAATGTTACATGCGCCATGCATCTAAAATTGAGTGTGAAAGGAGACGGGAACAGGTACTGCATGGGAGTATGATCAGTGTTTTTGCAGGTCAGCTCAGATGGACAACTGAAGGAGAACCCTAGCAGACAGCATTGAAAATGCTCAGGACAGTAAGATGGGTGTGATAGATGAAGTCTCCAAGTGTGCGGGACAGTGCTTGCACGAGGCTCCAAAGGGCATTACCACACACATGCTTCTCCCTCCAGAAGCACTGATGGGCTGGCTGCGTGCAACTGAATTGCTAGTGGGGAGAATGCAGGGGGAGTGCTTGCGAAGCCTGTAAATGAAGCTGAAAGACACCATTATATATTATTCAGTGAAAGAGAATATATTTTCAGATTATAAAGTGACAAAATACATTCACTTGTGCAGCCAATTGTGATCAGAATTTTTAAAGTTTTCTAGCCTTAACACTTCTAGGTGCTGCCCTGACATCCGCAGCAGGGGTGGAGACAGCCTGTGCAATGGATGGTCCTGTTGCCTCTGATGATTGGGGTTTGGATCCTCTGGAGAGCCAATGCCTTGGGGGCCCTGGCTTGCTTTGGCTCTCCTCCTGTGGGCCAACTGCTCCCTCTGCAATGACAGAGGATGAGGTTGAGGGGGTCACAGGCAAAGGGGAATCAGAAGGAGAGGCCAGCCTCTGAGATTCCTGAGTGGATGACCCATAGGTGCCCAGCTGACGCTCCTCCTCCCTTAGGGTGCCTGAGGGCCCCGGCTGGAATTCTTCAGGGGAAGGAGCACCTGGAGGGATGTTGAGATGCCCCATTTCCCTCTCACGTTGCTACTTGATGGAATGCAGATCTGCATGCATCCTTGCGTTCTGCTGGACCAGGGTCTCCATGCATCTGACATCCTTCCCAATGGAGGCCTCCATACACACACACGTGGGCACCACTTCATCAGAGAGCAGGCAGACACACTTCTCTAACTCGCATGCCACTCTGTTGAGGGCTTCCAACAGCTCTGCGTGATGTTCCCACGCCATCTGCCGACTCTCCAGAATGAGTTGGAAGGCAGAATCCAGAGGTTTGTCATCGGTCGCAGGCCTCACAGATGCCCCTTCCCCAATAGTCCTCCTCCTGCTCGGGAGCTCGGCTGAACCTGCCTCCTCCTGCTGCAGACACGTGTCCATGCAGAGACCATCAGATTGTGAACACGAGCCTGCTCTAGATCTAGGTCCCACTGAAGTGTGTGTCTCTGCACTGGTGCAGGGTGTGGGTGAGCACTGTATCGGGTCTTCCAGGCTGCTTATTTCCAGCTCTTCAATAGAGGAGGTGTCCTGGAGGTGAGGACCTGGATGGAGCTGAGGGACTGGCTGGCTGAGGGTGTCAGAGCTCCTGTGAACCAAAATAAAGATAATTAGTGCATGGCAGCAGAATTAAAAGCAGGAGAGATGCTGTGCTGCAGGATCCTCACGAGAGTATTCGCCGCCGACTTCACTGTCACCACAGGCACAGTCCATGTCCTCACCCATCAGCGTGATGGCACATTCCTCAAAGTGAGTAAGGGGCATAATGTGGGCCACTCCACCCCCAGTCTGGGACCTCTCCCTGCTGTTGTGAGCCAGCTTCTCCTGGATGAAAACAGATGGAGAGAGTGTGAGCAGGACGCATGGCACTGTGTGGAATGTTTGTGTGGTGAGCGGAGCCATGGACAGGATGAGGACCCAAGCTCGAGAGTATATGAGCCTGATGGAGATGTGAGGGTGTGTGTGAGAGTTAGTGGTGCTGTCCCTTGAGGTGTGAGATCCCTCTGTATGTGTGATGGGTTTGTGAGTGTGTGATTGAGAGTGATGAGAAGAGTGAGGTACCCTGGCAGAACGGATGAGACCATTCATCCTCTTTTGAAGAGCTTTGGCGCTGACCACCGCTGGCATGCTGGATCTGTTACCTTGCCTGCTGGTCTTCACCCAGATTGGCAGTAGAGGACATTGCGGCGGGCCTCCACAGCATTCCAAAGGCATTCACGGGTCGCATCACTGAATTGGAGGTGGGGGGGGGTGGGGGGTGGGTGGGCGGGACTTGATAGCCATGGAAGGTGGCCATAACTTGACTAAATGTAATGATTATCAGCCTGTAAATCCATTCAGTGTACCTGATGGCAGGTGGTAAGAGTGGGAGAGTTTCCTGGTCAACCATAATGTTGAAGCCAATGGCAAACCAGTACAATACTTTGTCAGACAGAATCATGGACCAAACCAATGGAAGTCCGTGGTCACCAATGCCCTCTTAGGGCATGGTACCTGAAGGAGGAGGGTATTACACTGATAATTTTGTGAGCAGATGGCGTATCCATTTCATGTTTCATCGGAATGACGGCAGGAGTGCAGCACTCCCTCTGCCCTGCACTGGAGTGTCAGTTATTTTGCGCTCAAGGACCTGAGCTCACAACTTTCTGACGCAGAGCTGAGACCACTACATACTGAACCACAGCTGATACACAAGCACCTTGGACGCTGGGCCTACCATGTATTTAGATTTTTATAAACTTTTTTTAGTTTAATTCTCCAGCAGCAAATGACCACCGACGCAGCGGCAGCAGTGTGTACCATCTACAAGATGTATTGCAGAAATTCAGCAAGGTTCCTTAGACAGCACCTTTCAAACCCACGACCACTACCATATAGAAGGACAAGGGCAGTAGGTAGATCGGAACACCACCACCTGGAAGTTCCCCTCCAAGTCACTCACCATCCTGACTTGGAAATATATCGCCGTTCCTTCTCTGTCGCTGGGTCAAAATCCTGGAGCACCCTTCCTAACAGCACTGTGGGTGTACCTACACCACATGGACTACAGCGGTTCAAGAAGGCAGCTCACCACCACCTTCTCAAGGGCAATTATGGATAGCCAATAAATGCTGGCCCAGCCGGTGAAGCCCACGTCCTGTGAATGAATTAAAAAAAATGCCTGAAAAACAGTATGATACTTGCAATCAAGCCTAACAATTTGAGAGTTATATATACTTACAATCACCGGAGTGCAAAACATAGTCACATTTAAGTTGCACCAATAAAATGAAGGATTTTGTCCACTCAAAAAAAAACACATCAAGTGTTTTCAGTCAATAAATTTATTCTCATCTCCAAAGCAGAAAATTTTAGCTTGAAGTCCCACGCAGCATTTGAGCAGATAGCCTAGGCTGATGGAGTGCTGTATTGTCAGAGGCACTGTCTCCCTGAGTGAAGCATTGAGCTGAGGCCTAAAAGTCTTAAAAGATTCATAGCTCTGCTCAAAGAAGAGCAGGAGAAGTTACTCCATCAGCCACCAAAACAGATTGATTTGCCATTTCTGGCATTGCTGCAGATAGGGTCTTGATGTACACAAATTGGTCGACATGCTTGCCTACATTACAGCAATGACCACATCACATAGGTAAATACTTTATTTAATATGTCATGAGGATATGACAAGATGCTATTTAAATGCAATTTCTTTCCTCCTGAATTTGTTTTGTGCAGCAATTCCCTATTCCATCAGAATGATTTTTATGTAAGTGTCAGTAGCAACCTCACCTCTGAGTCCAAAGTCCAACTCCAGCACTTGAACACAAAAGTCTAGGCTGACACTTCAGTGTAGTGCTGAGGGAGTGCTCCACTGTTGTAGGAGCTGTCTTTCAGGTGAAGCATTAAACTGAGGCCCTGGCTGCCCTCTCTTGTGGATGCGAAAGATCCCACATCGCTATTTTAAAGTGGATTTATCCTCAGTGTTCTGGCCAATGCGTATTTCTCAGTTGTTAACACATTGCTGTTTGTGGGAGTTTGCTGTGCACACTGGCTGCTGAATTTCCTACATTATAACATTGACAGGGGGCAGAATCTTCTGGTCGGCGTGTGGGGGCGGATTCCACAAGCCAACGTGTTAAATGATGTGCAGCGACGTTGGGGGTGCGTACCGATGTCACTGCACATCATTCCAATCTTCAGTTCGGTGGGCACGCACTGGAGTCGGCTGCGCGCCCTCCGAACTGTCAAAGGCCTATTAAGGCCATTTATCAACCAATTGTCAGACCTTAAGGTTGGGGGGGGGCAGGCGAAGAGCCCAGGCGGCCTTTGCATTTTTCATGGAACCTCATCCACGGGCGGGATGAGGTTTCATGAAGGGTTTATTAATTGAATAAAATGTTTCATGTAAATTCATAAACGTGTGACAATGCCTGAATCATTTTTTAAAAATTATTTTTCACGTTTTCAGGAAATTTCTTCATCTCCCTGAGGCAGCTCCGCGCCTCAGGGAGATTTCTGAGCTCTTTCGTCCGCATGCGCGCAAAAGAGCACGGGCCCCGACTCTCCCTTCCCTCCCCCCCCGCAAAGGTAGCACTGAGCACTTCCGGGTGCACGTCACGCTGGGCGGGCCTTAGTTGGCCCGACCACATAAAATGGCGGCGCGCAGCCGATCACGGGCGGCGCTCCCGTCCAGCCCGCCCAACAGGTGGAAAATTCTCATTCTATATTTCCAAAAAGGTGCTCCATTGGCTTTAAAGCTCTTTAAAATGTCACAGTGGCCGTGAAAAGGAATGCATATATGCAAATCATTTTTTTCATTTAAATAGTTCATTTATTTAAAACATCCTAATTTGGATATTAGGAAATTGAAAAAAAAATGGAAAGAACTACTTCAACAACCTCCTTGTTTTGTTGTTGAGTTTATATGTCGTAGTAGCCCCTTTAAAATTTTAGTTTTTTCAGAGGTTGGCATGTGACAGCAGCGTCAATTATTACCTAGCACGAGGGAACATTTCTCCTGGTCCTACTGCAACTATCTTTCCCATAGGAAACAATTCACTGTCCTTTTTTTTTAAGCTCCATAATTCTCACTCCTAAAAGAAAAGTTACATAGATTAAGCAAAAATTGTATTTTGCCAATTCAGAAACAGTACCTCTGCAAAACCTCCCGGGCCAGGTAGGGCCAGAGGTCAGCCTCATCATTTTGACTGACACTTGACATCTGCAGCTATGTGATGTTAGCACATAGCACTCGGGCCTTGGCTTCAGAGAGTTAAATTGATGGGGTAGGAGTTGCGATGATCTACCTTACAGACGCCATGGGCTTGGCTGGGTCATGGCCTATCCTAAAAAGGTCTCAGAAGATTCTACTAATAGCTTTAAGCTGTTGATACCGTGGCTTTAGGCAGTGTGGTTAAGAATTGCTTAATACCCAGACACACATAATGTCCCAGTCCTGGAAAATTATGCATTTTTCCATTAATGAGGCCACACACCAGACCCTACCTAGTATTTTAACCACTGCCTTTCAATCACACTGGGCGACCTTAGTATCTCACAGCAATTTTATTTGACAGGTACAATTTAGTAAAATTTGTTTGAAAAATCTGCAGCCACGTTCCTTTTTCTCTCTTGCTCCTTGCTCAGATAAGGAGTGTTGATTACGACATTGTGAGTTGCAAAGCTGAAAACACTTATGGCGAACTGAATTTTTCATCACATTAAGCAAGCTTGTTTTTCAGGTAATGTTGCTAAGTTACACAAAAAAAATTCTTACAGATTTTCCTGTTTTTAATGAATCTTGATATTACACATTCACCAGATGAATATACCAGTCCAAGAACACTAGTGACAAATGTTTATTAAAGGATGTTTATTTTCATTACCTTTGACATTGATTCAACATTAAAACAAATATTTCACAGAAGAAGAGACACGACGATTGAAGAATCTCTATTGCACATTTATAGCACCACAAATCAGTTGTGATGATCTACCTTGCAGACACCATGGGCAAAGATCTATTAAAATATCCTTACCTCATATATTGAAAATATTGAAACAGTTTTTAACTGTGAATAGAGGGTGTAAGCAAGATGGAAACTCATGTAAAGTCAGTCATAAGGTCTAGGGCAGGATTTTCCAGTCGGTGAGTGGGTGGGGGGGTGGGGGGTGTGGGGGGCCTGCTCGGTGACACATAAAATGAGGCGGGATGATGTCGGGCGGAACTCCCAACGTCACCGCTCCCCATTTAAATTTTCAGGTAGGCGGGGGCTCAGCAGAATCAGCTACGGGCCCACCGACCTGTCAATGGCCAATTGAAGGCATTGACAAAGTCATTAAACTCATCAATGGACCTGTCCGCCCAAACTTAAGGTTGACGGGCAGGCCAGGAGCCCTGGCGGGCATTAGAAAAAGCACGAAGCCTCATCCACGGGTGGGGATGAGGTTTCATGTAGGTTTTAAAAAATTTAATTAAAGTTTTTTAAAATGTTATGGACATGTCCCAACTCACATTGTCACATGAGGGGACATGTCAGGGATTTTATTTTTCTATTTTAAATAATTTATACAGTAGAGACGATCTCCCCGAGGCAGCACTTAGCCTCAGGGAGATGTACGTGCTCTATTGTGTGCATGTTTAGGGATCCTGCACAGGGAGCGCACAGTGTTTCCATGCGGACGTCACGCTGGGCGGGCCTTAATTGGCCTGCCCACGTAAAATGGCAGCATGCCCCCGATCGGGGGCGTTGATCGGAGGCCCATCTCCACGCGCCCGCACTTCAAGCTCCCCCTCAACGGGGGGAAAATCCTGCCCATATGAAATAGAAGCTGAAGTAGGCCATTTGGCCCTTGGAATCTGCTCCACCATTCAATGAATTCATGACTGAACTTCTACCCCAACCCCACCTTCCTGCACTATCCCCATATCCTTTAATTCCCTTCATAACCAAAAATATATCGAGCTTTCCCTTCACTATACTCAATGACTGATCATCCACAACTCTCTGAGGTAGAGGATTCCAAAGATTCGCAACCCTTTCAGGGAAGGAATTTCTCCTCATCTCAGTCCCAAATGGCTGACACCTTATTTGGCAATTTTGGCCCTGTGTTCTAGATTCCTCAGCATCTACCCTGTCAAACCCCTCAAGAGTTTTAGATGCTTCAGTTAGATCACCTCTCATTCTTCTAATCCTCAGGCAATATGGGCCTGGTCGAGTCAATCTCACCATCCCAATTCTGATGGAACTCCAGCTGATGACCTTTGATGAGAGTCTTCATATGGTCATCCAGAATGCTTGCTCAGTTCAGGTGGAAAGGCTACTTTTAGGCTGCAAATATGGACCCTATGAAGTAGGTAGGGCACTTATTGGAAGTCAGACAGCTTCCCACTCTATCTAAAAGGCAGGTTACATCTGAGCCCCACCCTCCAACCCACCAGTTGTTTTGTGCCGAGTATAAAAGCGGCCCCTATTTTCAGTCTATACTTCACGTCAACGTTCTCCATTATAAATGCTTACACGTGCTGCTAATGGAATTTGTCTATGTAACCTTGTCTCACTGGAATTAGAATCCCTGAGTGGAGGTTCTGCTGTATCACCACTTGTGGGAGGGTGTGTTTAGTAGGTGACATAAGTGCAGATGAATTATCTGTTATTATGCAGACATGTAATTTATAATTGAAATACAAGAATAAGGATAGAATGCATGATTTTAAGATGGGCACTGATTAAAACAGCTTGTCCTGGCCCAATTATACTGATTTGCATTTCTATAGTACCTTTAACATAGTGAAAATATCCCAAGGCGTTTCACAAGAGCATCATCAAACAAAATTTGGGATTGAACCACATAAGAGATATTAGGGAAGATGGCCAAAGCTAGGTATAGGAAGTAGGTTTTACAGAGAGTCTTACAGAAGGAGAATGAGGTAGAGAGGTTTAGGGAGGGAATTCCAGAACTTAGATCCTAAGCAGCTGGAGGCATGGAGACCAATGTTGGAGTGATCGGGAATGCTCAAGAGGCCAGAATTGGAGGAGCACAGAGATTTTAGGAAGATGAAGGGTTGGAGGAAATTACGGAGGTAAGGAGGGATGAGGTCATGGGGGGATTTGATAACAAGGATGAATATTTTAAATTTGAGATGTTGCTGTACCAGGAGCCAATGTCAGAGTCAACGAGTACAGTTATGCCCTGCTCCACAACCCTGCTTCACCTGAAGCATACAATCAGTTTTGCACCTAGGTATATTTTCTGTCCATTCTTTTAATTACAAGCTGCTATATTCACAGTTATGATAGAAATTGCCCCTGTAAACTTGTCACACTGTAATGACACATTGCCCTCAGTGCGGACATAGGGTAAGTGTATATGAACAAAGCATATGATTTTAAAATGGGGATTGAAAATGAGAATACATCTGCGTGTCCTGGTACAATTATCTCCCCCAGCTTTACCTGACAACTGCAGTAAACCTTAACCATGTCAAAGAAGATTAATGAAAAGAAATGCTTGCATTTATATAGCACCTTTCATGACTTCAGGATGTGCTCCAAAGTGCTTTATACAGCCAGTGACATACTTTTTGAAGTGTAGTCACTGTTGTAATGTCTATAATATAAGTCAGTGAAGAATAGTTGAAAGCTTTTTCTGTCTAATTACCTGTTGCACCTCTGGTATGTCTGCAACAAAATCAAACCACTGGTAGGGCAGGATGTTTAGTTTGGCGGGCGTGGACTAAATTAATGCCCAGCCAGTATGAAAGGCGTGCTGAAAGGCTCAGCGCTGCTGGGCTGGGGGCGGGATGAGGGTGAGTGCTGAAGTCAGCGCCGGCGCGGCTGAGCACGGAACTAAAGATTTTAAAAACCGGGAAAAAGTGCCCAAACATCGAAAGCTGCCACTGGAACATATGGATGATGAAAATTCCATCCAAACATTTTTTTAAAAAAAAAATTAACATTGGAAACCTCATCCCGCCCATGGGTGAGGTTTCCTGAAAGATGCAAAGGCCCGCTGGCCCCTTCGCCCGCCCGCCAACCATAACGTTGGATAGATAATGAAAAATCTCAGCTCCCTGCTACTTTAATGGCGTTAATAGGCCTCAATTGTCGGCAGGCGTGATTCCGAGTCTCGCGCGCACCCGCCGACCGAAATACTGCACGAGCGCGCGACAACATCGGGACATTTGCTTGACATCATCACGCGCTACTTCATGCTCGAGTGGGTTGGGCACGCGCCCGTATGCCGAGCGAAAAATTCTGCCCGTAGGATCCAATTATGTTTCTTAATGCTGCATTTTGTCAACTATATTCTTTGCACAATAGTCTTGGTAATTCTGGCCTCTTGTGGATCATTACTCCATCATTAGAGGCCTTGCCTTCAGCTGCTGGGACCCTGAACTCTGGAACTCCCTTCCTAAACCTCGATGCCTCTCTCTCCTCCTTTAAGACTCTCCTTAAAGCCCGCCTCTTTGACCATGTCGTTTTTTTGGTCACCTTTCCTAATATCCCCTCAAATAGCTCAGTGTTAAGTTTAAGTTAACACTCCTGTGAAGTACTTTGGGATGCTCCACTAAGTTAGTCATTGTTGTGAGGTTCAGGGTTTCCAAAACCCCGCTAAAGCCACCACGGCTGATGGAAGTATTCTATGTTTCTCATTAAGTTAAAAAGGTAACATAATCTCAATCCGCCCTGTAGTCCAGGTCTTATGCAAAAGGCCATGAGCTCATCCCAGGACTGATCATCATGAGAATACAGCTGCCTTTCTGAGAGGCCGCTATTCTTAGTTCTCCTCCTGAGTTGCAAGCCAGAATGTTATGGAGGGAGGGTCCAACTGGAAGGAAGTCAGGGGGGGAAAGAGTCATTTCAATCCTAATGGGAGAGCACCTCTTATTTTCTGATAATGAAGTAGAGCCGGGGGCGATCAAGGGAGAGTTCAGAGTTCAGGTCATAGCACACCTAAAGCAAGGGTGACATGATTCGACCTAAAACCTCAATTGCAGGGGAAAAAAAAACACACCAAAGATTCTCGCAGTTTTTGCAGTGAAACATTTTGAAACTCGCCTGCAGATATTTCTTGAACGGCGATCAATGCTTGAAACATGTAACACAGGCATCGCATGGTAAAAAGGTAAATAAATATTTGTGTCATTCTCTCCAATAAAAAAGGAGTTATCAGTCAGATAGCGACTGTTACTATTAGGTCTTTCCAAAGGATCTTGAGTGCGTGTTTACATTAATTTAACCGCATCGATTGAAGTCGGCATAAGGAGTTAGTGGGCTAATGCACCAGTTTTATAGCATGTCGGAACAAAATGATTTTTTATTGAGGAAAGGTCAAGCAAGTTACTGTGCTTTTGTGGTGTCACTGCAGATAATATGAGGCCAATGTTATAAGGAAACTCTATGCTCTCACTTGAAGGCGGCTAAGAGCTATGATTTAAAGCCCGATTATCCTGTTTCTAATTGGCTCTCCTTCCTCCTGCGGAAATGTAATTGAAGGAGGCAACGGAGGGGGGATTTTTAGCATAGCCTTCCACATGCACTTAAAGGAGGCAACATCTATTTCATGAGACCCTTTATTAACTGGCATTTAAGGATGCAGTGCCCTTTTAAATTGCACAGTAATCATGACATTTTGCTTCAAGCCAGTTGGTTATATCCTTCTGTTCCTTTTGCCCTTCTCTTAAAATTATACCCCAGAACACTGACTACCAACTGTTCAAGAACACCCCCCACCTCTCAGGCTTGCATATTCCTGATTTAACTTATTGATAAATTGTTCTGGAGCATTGCACTGTCAATAGCAATCATTGCCAGGGTCTTGTTTTTCAAAAATTTCAGAAGTAGCTATTTCTTTTCCCAGAGTGATCTTCCGATCCAGGTAAAAGGGCCACTGATTATTAAACGAGAAACAGAAGATGGTCAGTGGCACTGATGAAGTACGCTGCTTATCCGTTCAGGTATAAAACAGGTCACCAAGATCTGAAATGTGTGCTCGCTAATAATACTTATCTTATATCATGCAAAAAAAAGCAGACTTGTACTCCTGTATCTTTCAACACCCCTAATACAGTATTAAATCAGAACTGGCAGTGCCGCGCCGAAACCCTTTCATTAGACAGACGTTTCCTTTTTAATGGCTTCTTGCTGGCCTAGCTAAAGATTGACTTCTGAACCTGAGGTGGATTTTAATAGAAAAGGAAGGACATGATATAGGTTTAATGACAGGAAGCATGTGGCTTCCAACTGAACAAATTCTGCCACTGAGTTCCTTACAATGTGCTAATTATTTCCGTGTATATACTCAGGCAAACGACATACATAGAGGACCAGGACATAAATATGCTTTATAGTTATGTTCAAATTTCTTTATAGTTTGTTAAGCCAGCCCCATTTCTGAGACTGGAAGAAACTAATATGGGGCTTAAATTGAGCCTGTAACTTTTTGTCCTTGTATTAGGGTTGGGCGATTAAAACATCTATTCAAAAAAACTCCCATGTTATTTCTTAATAGATATTTGATTAGCAATTAACTGATTAATCAATAAATGAGAGTTTACAAATTGATTTATTTTCTAGGTAGGTTGCTCATTTAAAATAATGATCTGCCACCCAGTTTGTGCTTTGTGATGTCCAATTAATTATTTTTCAAACAGATTGTAAAACGCTTGATTTTAGGTGAACCTTATGCACAGGTCCGTTGTTAAGCTTACAAGCTTACAATTACTGTTTAGTTTCAGTGGGAAAAACAATTTGACCAGACAGCTGCAATTGAAGATCTTGTACTGGCCCAATGGGCTGAATGCCTTCAGTGCTGGAAATTCTATGATACTGCATTCCACAAATAACATGTTTATCATAGGTATAGATATCCGCTATAGCGCACAAATCAATTTGGCACAGCAAGCTCACGTAAACAGAAAACAAACAGCATCTGTTTACATGATGTTGTTTATATAGAGCCACAGAAACTTTGAATGGTTACAGGACAGAAGGCAGCCATTTAGCCCATCATCTCTGGCTCTCTACAAGTGTAAGTCAGCTTGTCCCACTACACTACAAAAACAGAATTACCTGGAAAAACTCAGCAGGTCTGGCAGCATTGGCGGAGAAGAAAAGAGTTGACATTTCGAGTCCTCATGACACTTCGACAGAAATAGGAAAGGGGTGAAATATAAACTGGTTTAAGATGTGTGTGTGTGTGTGTGTGTGTGTGTGTGTGGCGGGGGGTGGGGGTGGGGGATGGGGGGTGGGTTGGGTGGGGGGAGAGAAGTGGAGGGGGGGTTGTGGTTGTAGGGACAAGCAAGCAGTGATAGAAGCAGATCATCAAAAGATGTCACAGACAACAGAACAAAAGAATACATAAGTGTTGAAGTTGGTGATATATATCTAAACGAATGTGCTAATTAAGAATGGATGGTAGGGCACAAGGTATAGCTCTAGTAGGGGTGGGGGAGCATAAAAGATTTAAAAATATTTAAAAATAATGGAAATAGGTGGGAAAAAGAAAAATCTATATAATTTATTGGAAAAAAACAAAAGGAAGGGGGAAGAAACAGAAAGGGGGTGGGGATGGAGGAGGGAGGTCAAGACCTAAAGTTGTTGAATTCAATATTCAGTCCAGAAGGCTGTAAAGTGCCTATTCGGAAGATGAGGTGTTGTTCCTCCAGTTTGCGTTGGGCTTCACTGGAACAATGCAGCAAGCCAAGGACAGACATGTGGGCAAGAGAGCAGGGTGGAGTGTTAAAATGGCAAGCGACAGGGAGGTTTGGGTCATTCTTGCGGGCAGACCGCAAGTGTTCTGCAAAGCGGTCGCCCAGTTTACGTTTGGTCTCTCCAATGTAGAGGAGACCGCATTGGGAGCAACGAATGCAGTAGACTAAGTTGGGGGAAATGCAAGTGAAATGTTGCTTCACTTGAAAGGAGTGTTTGGGCCCTGTAGTTTGTCCCACTACACTGCCCTTTTCCCCATAGCCCTGCAAATTTTCTCTTCATATACTTATGCAATTTCCTTTTGAATGCTTTGATTGAATCTTCCTCCACTACAGCCTCCGGATCCTAACCACTCGCTGTTCAAAGATTTTCCGCACGTTGCTTCTGGATCTTTTGCCAATCCCCTTAAATTGTGTCCTCTACCCTTCTGCCAATGGGAACAGCTTCTCCCTACCTACTCTGTCCAGGCCTCTTGTGGTTTTTAAACACCTCAATCAAATCTCTGCTCAGCTTTCTCAACCTGCCTGGTTTGATTTGAGAGATAAATATGCTAAATATGCCCAAGAAAACAGACAGGAAGGACCCAGCACAGGATTGCTGTTTAATGAGCACATTTCACTCCATACAGGTTACTTGCTGGTTTGTCCATTTAGGTTGCTGGTTTATGTCTGGGCCATCTTTTTGTTGATTATTTTCTGTTTTCCATAGTTGAATTCTAACTCCTGCTAACAACCTGTGCTAATGTTGATGCTGGACTGTCTTTGACTGGTGTGGAAAGAATTCCATTGCAGGCATGGGTGGTCAGCTAAGACTGCATTTGGGGCTGGATGGTGAGTTGGAGCAACAACAATTTCCATTTATGTGATGTCTTTAACATAGTGTTATGACCGAAGGTGCTTCATTATCCCCTAAATGTGACACCTAGCTATGTTATTAGGGCAGGTGGCGAAAAGCTTAGCTAGAGGTAGATATTAAGAAGCGTCTTAAAGGAGGAGAGTGAGAAGCGGGGAGGTTTAGAAAGAGAATTCCAGAGTTTGAGGACTCAGAGTGGCTGCCAATGGGAGGTGCAAGAGGTCAGAATTCGACAGGGCAGAGATCTCGCAGGGAGGAGGGAGCAGCTGGGGAAGAAAGGAGAAGAAGGAAGAAGAACTGAAGAGCATAGAAGATAAGAAATAGGAGCGAGAGTAGACCCTATGGCCCTTGGATTCTGCACAGGCCATACCTGCAACAGGTCTTCAGGAAAGATTTCCCATACCTCAACTACACTGAAGAGCAAGGTGTGAGATATGTACATTTCACCAGGAAGCTGTCAGTGAGCCAAGCCACCTGCTGAAATCATAACTGGAGCCCCAGGTCAAGCTATGGATAACACTGAGGCTGCCATGACCATTGTGTCTCTTAACTGTTAGGCCACTGTGTGGTTCCAGTCTGTAGCAGCTGAAATTTGGGACCAGTCTGAGCGTACGTGGGAACGTCGGACTTTGGAGAAGGAGTAGGCCTTTCGGGCCTTAGGCTCTGCCCCGCCATCCAATAAGATCTTGGCTGAGCTGACTTGATTGTGGTTTCAACTCCACCTTCCTGTTTCCTGTCCATCTCTGTTTCAAGGGGATGACTGAGGCTCCCTATGAAGATATTCAACTAAACTTGACACAAAAAAAAAGAAAGAAGGCCTATCTTGAACTCAGGACGTCCCAAGGAAGTACTTATTAAAAATTGAGTCACTGCTTTAATGTAGAAAGTGAGGCAACCACTTTGAACAAGCTCCCACAAACAGCAATGTTATAATGACCACATAATCTGCTTTAGTGACATTGGTTGAGGAATAGATATTGTAGAAGACACCAGGGAGAACTTCCCTGTTCTGCTTTGAACGGTGCCATGGATCATTTATATCCACCTCAGAGGACAGCTCTCATCTGAAAGACTGAGCCTCCAACAGTGCAGCACTCCCTCAGTACTGCACCTTGTATCACCCCATTGTCTGCACTTTCTCCATACACAATGCTCCAGGTGTGACTGGACTACATATGGGATAAACTCCATCAGTCTACACTTGATTCCTCTTTTTAGACAATTGAACACTCATTTGACTTTGTTGCTACAGACATGATGTCTTAAAGGGTTTATCACTAAGGGCGGAATTGTCCCAGATTTGCACAAAGTGCTGTAGCGGTTGGGAAAAAAGTCATTTTACCCACTGGCCACAATGGCGGGTTTTCACACTGTGTCGTCCCATTTGTGCTCCATTAACTATGCAGCCACTGGAAACATGCCATCTTGCTGGTCGACAGTCTCCAATTTGCTCACCACGCCTCTTACCTCGTCATTTCCTCATGCCGGGCATATTATTTTAACTGCAGCCGTGCGCACAAGAAGAATGCAGCCCCCCCGATTCAGTGACACCTCCTGGACACCGTGGAGGCTCGCCACGATGTCCTCTACCCCCCTCTCCGGTTGTGCTGTGCTGCACACAAGAGGTCGGCCATCCAGTGCAGAAAATGGATGAACGATCTCATCTGTGCTGCCTGGGTAAGGTGACCATCTTACTACTCTAAACTCACACACTCACAAGCCCACCATACATTCACTGGCATCTCAATCACTGCCAGCTCATGGGACATCACCACTCACTCTCTCACACACATACCCTCACATCTCCATCTGGCCTTATCTCCTCTGGAGACTGCCTCCTCAGCCCCATACCATCTTGAGGCAGCTTGCACAGATTAACATGTGCCCACCACCCGCTACCCCCCCCCCACCCCCAACAGACCCTTTTCCCCCAGTACAGCCCTGCAGCCTCTTCCCTTGCCTGAGGCCACTTCTCCCCCATCCCCAAGCAAGCCGTAGCCCTGCAGCCATTGAAAAGCTACCACCACCTGACAGCTGGTCTGGTAGGTAGAGACATGCCTCTGTACCCTCCTAAAAGTGATGAGGTGCTGCCTGCAAAGCCTGGTGCTGATGACTGTGCTGCCCAAAGCAAGGTAGGCAAACAAACCTTGAAGTCCAGAGTGAAGTGCAGCTCGCCAGGTGGACGTCGGTTATGTACAGTTGTGAAACAGGTCATTGTGCAATCACACTGACATGCCCAGATGATCCAGTGTTGGGGGGATGATTCCGGCAAGCAGGGCTTATAATGAGATGCTAAAGTATTGAGATTAAGTTCCCAATGTGCGGCAATGGGAAACTCAGTCCGCCATTGAAGAGTAGAGCAGGCAATTGCAAACTGGTTTCACAGTGGTGTGAAACCGAGTTGTGGCCTTCTCGCCATATTGTCCCACCTGCCCGCCACGACATTCGATGCCAACGGCCTATGATTCCAGCCAATGGTTCTCAGCTTATTTCCTGGTTAGCTCTTGCCAGTACTTTCCCATGAATCCTAAGTTGTCAATTTCATAGCCCTAAAATCTATGGGTTTACACTTTATCACCATTAAACTGCATTTGCCAATTGTTGGCCCTCCCATCTAATCATTGCCATGGATACAGTTTTCAGGCAAGATTGTGTCCAATGTACACTTGAATTTGAATTGGTTAGGTTAAGCTTCAAGATTCCGCAAAAAGTTTATTTGTAGAATCACATTTGCATAAAACATGCCAAAGTAAATGAATGTAATTCCAAGGGCACTTCTGAACCAGCACAGCCAGCAGAATCTCACAATTTTGGCCTGGGGTCATGTCCAGTTTTGTGGGCGTGACCTAACTGGGTGACTTCAACCTTGACTTGAGTTCAAAATTCCTTGATCTTTACATTTGTTCAGCCGATTCTGCCTGGATTCCATTGATATTGCTGCCCCAGATATTTAATGCCTTGTTTCTATATGATTGTAAAGCACCAGGGAGATTCATGTCGTAGGACAGCCTTTATGTTTTTATAGGGTTTTCTTGAATGTTCAAGACCGATGAGATGAGTTTGCTGCAAAGAGCCAGTCTGGCTGGACAAACAACAAACGTGATCCACTGACAATAACTGCTCAGCAAATATTCACTTAAATCGAATGTCTTTTGCAACCAGGTGACAAGTAGATCCATCTCGAGCATCTATTCGGGTAGCTTTTCGAGCTGCAGACATTATCTGGATGAAACCCGTCAGACAGCCTGTCATATGTTTCCTTTAACAAGCGGGATACACATGTGTTCGAATAGGAAGAGAAGGTCGATAGCCTGAGAGAGCATTTTAAAATTTTGATTCATTACACCCTCACCCCTTCAGTGTAAGATTGTTATTCCTTCCAAGTTTCAGACTATCACTCTAGTTTAAGTATTGGACGATTAATCTGTTTAATTGCTAAGGTTTATACCTTCATTTACAATTTTTGCACCATCAGCTTACACTGTATTGTTCACGTTTGGTATGGAATTATGATTTTCTGCCCACCTCTGGTATGGATGGTTACATGGATTCTAAACAAAAATTCCAGCAGGGAAGGTTATTAACTGTTTGTGCTTAAGTCTGGGGATCATATATCTTTGTTTCCACTCTCCCGACAGAAATTAAATTGTGTACTCGATAGCGATTCTACAATGCAATTTGTTTTTGCTGCTCTCTTCAGTAAGGTACAGACTCAAAACACTATTTATAGTGTCGTTTTTGCTGTATTCCCCCACCTAATATATATGTCAGACATTTCAGCAACAGCATGCAGCTTTGGGGAGAGGGGTTATAAATTTTACTGACATTCACCGCAGGCTATGCAAAAGCAAATGCATTCTTTTGAAAATGTTGGAGCACTGGTGCAATCCAGTGAAAGGTACAGCTTAATCAAGGTAGATTGTTACAATCCCCTTACATTGCTCGGTAAAATGTTACCCTTATAAACTCTGTAGTTTGTATTGAGTTGTTAAGTGACTTCAAATCCATGTTTTAAAAAAAATAAAAGTGATAGTCTAGCATAATTACAAACTTCCTCATTTAAGAGTTTAGCAATCTACTTAAAATTTCCACACAAGAGATCACAGCCACTTTGGGTGGCAAGTAACATTGAACGGTTGCAAAACTTTTATGCATCAACAGATAATAGCACCACAGCAACTAACTTGCATTGTAGACTCAAGCGTGGCTAAAGTAAATCTTCAAAAGCACAAACAAACGGCATTCATTTGGAAGGAGTTTCAATATTACATTGAAGGAGTGACAATATAAAGAGAATCAAGAGTTTAAATTGCTCTCAGGCTATTACTTCGCTTTTCCTATTGGAGCGTGCACAAGCACATACATGTACACACACACACGAACATACATGCACACATGCAGATGCACATGTACAACTATATGCTCCCATATGCACACAAAATGTATGCACGCATACAAAAACATGCCAGTCCATAGGGATCTGATGAATGGCCACAGACCTGAGACATTAACCCTTTTTCTCTCCACAGATGCTGCCTAACCTGCTCTGTATTTCCAGCATTTTTTGTTTTAATTTCAGATTTTCACCATCTGCAGCATTTTACTTTTGCCCAGTTTCCTGTCCTTAGTCCATATCCTTGTAGGCTACGGTACTTCAAGTGCATAACCAAGTACTTTTTAAATGTTATGAGGATTTTTGCACCCTTACAGATTTAGTTCCAGATCTCCATCACCACCTTGGTGAAAATCTTTCCCTTTGAATTCTCTCCATACCTGCTACCTCTTACCTAAATCTATGCCCTTGGTTATGAGCTCTTCAGCCAAGAGGTAAAGGGCCTTCCTCTCCACTCTATTTAGATCCTTTATAAATTTATAAATTCAGTTAGGTCTCCCTTCAGCCTCCTCTGTGCCAAAAAAAGAAACACCAGCCTATCGAATATTTCCTTATAGCTAAAATTCTCCAGTCATGGCAACGTCTTGATAAATCTCTTCTCTTGTGCAATCACATCTTTACTATAGAGCGGTGACCAGAGCTGCATGCAGTACTCAAGTGGTGTGTTATGAGGATGTGCTTTTTAATGTGTTTCTTCTGGCTAGACTTTAAAAAACAATAAACCAAATCCTACTAAAACAATGGAGGACTGCCAGCCAGCTACAAAATACAAACTTGCATTCCACCAAGTGGGATGAAAACGAACAGACACTCAGACCTCCTGGGGAGCAAGAAAGACCCTATTTCCTTAGAGCTTTTCAAAAGTTTCTGAGATGAGACACTAAAACTTGTTCTAAAAACAATGACTACAGCTGACTTGGGATAATTGAATTTTTGTGGAATATACAGATAGCAGGACTTTAAGAACTGTTTACCAAGCCAGAGAGATCAGAGATCAGAATGCTGTACTGAAAGGCTGCAGAAGCTGTCTCTGTCTCTCTATCTCTCTCAAAAGTATTGCATCCAGGTTTGCAAAGTAACTATCCTGAGAAGAGCAATCTACTACAAACTGAGATCTTTTGAGGATAAGGCATGCAAATCTGATCAATACAACTAACCCAGGAAAGCAACTAAACAAAATAGCTGTGTCAAGCCCAGCCAAAGGACTCCTAACCAGATACTCCTTTGTTTTATTTTTTTCACAAACTGTAAAAAGCCTTAAGCTATCTTCTTATTCTGCCATCTGTACGATAGTGTGTGTGTGGGCCCAGGGAATGTTTGTGATGTATGAGTGGTGATTGTGAGTTACCTATTTTTTTTTTATTTAGGAGATAGTTTCAATAAATTTATCCTGTTCTTTGTTTAAATTCAGGAAACCTGTCTGACTAATTCTTTATAATCTGAAAGCGTACACAGTAGGACTCCTGCAGTATTGGCAAAGCACATTCTCTCTAAATCCATAATAAAAGCCCTGTTACAGTCAGACCTGGAGTGGTAGTATAGGGGAGTCATTTTTACCTCTCTTCACATGGTCATAACTCTGGTCCAACCAGTGTTTTATACAGTTCCAGCATAACCTCCCTGCTCTTAAATTCCATACCTCGCCTAATAAAGGCAAATATCCCATATGCCTTCTTGAGCACTTTATCCCAGCCATCAAATCCTACTAAAACAATGGAGGACTGCCAGCCAGCTACAAAATACAAACTTGCATTCCACCAAGTGGGATGAAAACGAACAGACACTCAGACCTCCTGGGGACCTGTGGACATGTGCTCCAAAGTCCCTCTGTTTCTCTATACTTCTTAGAAACCTACCATTTAATGTACATTTCCTTGCATTGTTAGCCTTCCCAAAATGCACCACATTACACTTCTCTGGATTCAACTCCATTTGCTATTGTTCCACCCACCTGACCAGCCCATTGATATCTTCCTGCAGTCCACAGATTTCATCTTCATTGTCTCTCACTAAATCTCTTACAACAATTTGCTACCTGAAGAAATGATAATCCATAGTTTAGGTTGTTTCTTTTTTGGGTGGGGGAGTTTGAGTAACATCACAGGAACATAAATCTTCACATTAAAAAGTACTTTTGCTGATAAGTGCCAGCTATAATATTCTTCAGTGAAGTAAATTGGTGAGTAATGGTTCAAATGCAGCAACATCTTGACAATCGTGGGTAGGATCTCACTGTTGCTACAAAACAGAGTAGCTTCTTCCATGTGACTCCTCAATCCCCTGTTCAGTTTCTCCTCTTGGCTCTCCAGCTAGCCTTCTTTGTAAATGTTTCACGTTCCTCAGGCAAAGTTCCAGTCCACTTTAAAATGGCTGTTCTCACTCTGTCCTTAAAAGTCATCAACCTTGACTCCCACACCAATCCATTTACTCTGCTTCCCGCCTTGCCCACAGCACTGAGATGTGCCAAGAGGCATCTCTATCCAAGCTGCTTCAATACAGCGATAACACAGGCACCTACCTGACAAAGTGGAGAATTTCTCAGCTATGCCCTGTTCACCGAAGAGGTCAAATCCAATCTGGCCAACCACCCCATCAATCTCCTCTCAATCACCAGAAAAGTGTTCGGAGCCGCTGTGAACGGTGCTATCAAGTTGCACTTACTCACCCATAACCTGCTCACTGAGACTTATTTTTGGTTCCATGAGGAACACTGTGCTTCGGATCTCATTACAGCTTATAGGTGAAAACATAGACAAAGTAGGTCAGTGAACACAGAGATGATAGGGGAAAGGGACTTGCTGTGAGGTAAGACACAAGCAGCAGAGTTAGGGATGACCTCAAGTTTATGCAGGGTAGAATGTGGGAGACCAGCCAGGAGTGTTTCAGAGTAGTTGTCCAGAGGTATTGAAGGCGTGAATGAGGATTTTAGCAGCATATGAGTTAAGACAGGGGTAAAGTGGAAAGAGGCATTCTTAGTGATACCACAAATCCGAGGTTAGAAGCTCACCTCAGGATCAAGTGTGACACTGAGGTTGTGAACTGACTGACTTAATCTCAGACAGTTGCCAGGGAGAATATGGCATCACTAGCTAGGGAATGGAGTAAGGAGCGGGGAGGAAAAACAATGGCTTCCATCTTCCCAAATTTTAATTGAAGGAAATTTTAACTTAGATGTCAGATAAACAGTCTGATAATTTGGCAATAGCAGAGGAGTCAAGAAGGATGCTGATCAGGTAGAGCTGGGTGGTGTTAGCATACATTTGAAAACTAAAGCTGTATCTTCAGATTGGGTTGCTGAGGGGCAGCATGTAGGTGAGGGCACCAAGGATAGACCCTTGGGAGATACCAGAGGTAATGATGCAGAAGCAGGGAGAGAAGCCATTGCAAGTGATTCTCTGGCTATGATCAGATAAATATGAATGGAACTAAGTGAGAGCAGTCCCACCCAGCTTCTTTGACAGCACGTCCCAAAACCTCACCCTCTACTACCTAGAAGATCAAGGGCAGTAAGCACCTGGGAACACCATCACTTCTAAGTTTTCCTCCAAGTCACATTCCACATTCCATCCTAATTAGAAGCATTCCTTCATCATTTGCTGGATCAAATTCTTGGAACTCCTTACCTACCAACACTGCAGGAGGACCTTCAGCATATGGACTGCAGCAGTTCAGGCAGGCGGCTGACTACCACCTTCTCAAGGACAAGAAGGAACAAGCTGCCCTTGCAAGTGACGCCCTTGCCAATCTGAATGAATAAAAAAGGTTAAAGTCACAAACCGGGAAATTAGGGCTGCTTTTTCCTTTCCTTCACTGCTTTTGATGCTGCTGCTGCGTAAAGTTACAATACTTGGCCGTATGGGGTGGAATCGTCCTCTCCCGCTTGTGGTGGGCATCGTGGCGGGTGGGTGGGGGTGGCAGAATTCGGCAGGAGGGGCAGAAATCAGTTACACGGCGGCCTGAAATCACAGCCGGCTCATCTGATGGTGTCGGCCAGGACAAACCGTGAATCCACGCTGGAGGCCGACGTGAACACGGTTTGCATCCCGCCAATGGAATGCCAAGTACGGGGCCTGACTGGGATCGTTCCCCCCACCCACCACCCCCCCCTCCCCGCCCCCCACAACTGGCCCCATGCCTGGTTTACCATTAGGCTGGCGGGGAAACATGCCAGCCCTGAACACGTTTGCACAAATGGGACGTGCGCAAGTCAGGACTTATCTTTAGGGCCTTGTGCAGATCATGGACATCTGAAGGAGATGCTGGAGCCCTGTAGCTATCGGTCCCTGGAGGAACACGTGCATCGCCTACTGGGTGGACTCTCACAGACATGGCTCCACTGCGAAGCAGCTCTCGGAAAGGGGGAAGGTCTCCATGCAGCAGCTTCGACTTCGCTGAGGCTGTGGAACTTCACGGGCTTTGCCATGAGCTGGTATGGACGGTCAGTGAAGGAGGGGAGGGGAAGAGAGGAATGTCTGTGTGTGAGTGGAAGAGGAAGATCTACTGGGGAGTTGAGGTTCGGTGGGGGGAGGGCGAATGTGTTGGGGGTAGTGAAGTTGGAGGGGGGCCAAGTTGTTGGGAGGTTGAGGTTGGGGGGAGCGGTGTGTGAAGGTTTGGGGGGGGTGAAGTTGGGAGGGGGAAGGGCATGCGTCGGGTGGGGAGGCTGGGGGGCTGTGAAGGTGTCAAGGGGTGAGGTTGGGGGCGGGAGGTGTAGGTGTCATGGGGTGAAGTTGGGAGGGGCAGGGTGAAGGGGTCAGGGGTGAGAGGGATGAGGTTGGGAGCTGGGGGTGGGCGGGGTGAAGGCGTTTGGGGGGTAGTGTTGGGAGGGCAGGCGAATGTATCGGGCGGTTGATGTTGGGAGCAGAGGGTTAAGGTGTCAGGGTGCTGAGGTTTGGGGGGGGTTGTAGGTTTCAGCGGGTGAAGTTAGGATGGGGAAGGAGGGTGACTGGGGGGAGGGTGGAGTATGGGGGAGGAGGGATAATGGGGTAGGAGGGAGTCTGAAGGGGCGAAGGTGTATTGGGGGAGAACGGTGCAAGTGGGGAGGTAAGGCATAAGGAAGGGAGTTTGGAGGGGGGAAGGTGACGGGGGCAAAGAGGAAGTCTGGAGGGAGAAATGAGTAGGGGTGGAGGAAGGATTCAAGGGGGAGAAAGGTGTAAGGGTGGAGGAAGGTGTTGGGGGGGGGGTGGTGGGTGTGGAATGTCCCAGTGAACGTGCAAGGGAGGGGTCTGTGGTTCTGCGTTGAATGCATTCTGGAAACAAACTCAGGGTGGGTGTGTTAGGGGGAAGTGGTTAGAATAACAGGGGTCTGGGGAGTCGGTAGGGTGGGAGGGTAAGGGTGCAATGGTATTGGTAGAAGGGGCGGTGAGGGTACTTGGTGGGGATGCAGAGGTAAACACGGACACGGGGTGGGAAGGGGAAGGTGGGGAGGTCAATGTGGATGGGGGTGGGATTTTCAGGAAGGTAGCGAACATGCACGTTGACCTGGACATCCTGGAATGATAAGGGTTTGGGTGAGAAAGTTATGGTGGGTAGGTCGAAGGTTATGCAAGGGGTGTCTCTGGTTATGGGGGAAAGGATATGGGTGACTGTGGGAGGAGCAATGGGGGTGGAGCTCATGAAGAATTTAACCAATATTATCTTTTTGAAATCAAAGGTGAGTGGACGGGCCTCATGTTGGACGGGCACAGGTGCTGCATGGGAGTGTGATCAGTGGGTGGGCGGAGATGCGGGTCGGCTCAGATGGACAACTGAAAGAGAACCTCAGCAGGCAGCATTCAAAATGCTTGGGACAGTGAAATGAGTGTGATGGAGGAAGGCCCCGTGTGCGTGGGAGAGTGCTTGCACGAGGCTCCAAAAGGCCCTGCCCCACACACACTTTCCCATCCAGAATCACTTGTGGTCTGGCTGCATACAGCGGAACTGCCAGTGGCCCAGCTCCACCCCTGCCTCATTTGACCTGCTGCTGAAACTCTTATCCATGCCTTTGCCACTTCGAGCCTTGACCATTCCAACATGCCCCAGGTTGGGTTCCCAACTTCCACCCTACATAAACCAGGGCTCATCCAAAATTCTGTTGCCTATATCCTAACATACATCTCATCCCTGTGCTCACTGACCTACATTAGCTCCCAGACTGGCAGAAACTCAATTTTAAAATTTAAAATTCTCATTCTTGTTCTGAAATCCCTCCATGGCCTTTCCCCCCCACCCGCCTCCCCCGAGCCTTATAACCCATCGAGATTGTCTGAGTCTATTAGCCTCCAGGGCTATGGGGCCAAGAGCTAGAAAATGGGATTAGTGTGGTCAGATCTTTGTTGACTAGCGCAGACATGATGGGCCAAATGGCCTGCTGTGCTGTAAATATCTATCTCTGCAATCCTCCACTTCTGGCATCCTGCGTAACCCTGATCTTAACCTTTCCACCATTGGGGGCCCTGCCTTCAGTTGCCTGGGCCCTAAACTCTGAAATTGGTTCTTTAAGCTTCTCTGTCTCCCTGGCCTTAAAATGTATCTCTTCCTTTGATTGATGCACTAAGGTCTCTTAATGGGGATGATGGGAGGAAATGGGATGAAATTTTGGAGATTCAGAGGTAGCTCGCCCTGATTTAAGCCCAGCCATCTAGCAGGGGTGGGGTGGCTAAATGATTCAAAATAAGAAAAATGACTCACGGTCCCATCTTCTCTCGAACCTCCTCTCACCCCCATTTGGAGGCTTTAGTGCATCGATGTTGTCAAGTTGTGTTTGATAACCCTTCCTGTGAAAGGTCTCAGGACATATTACTGGATGAAAGGCTTTAGATAACTGTAATTTGTTGTTGTTTATCAGATACATCTTACATTTACCCTGCACACAGGCAGGTAAATCTTCCTGCAGAAATGGTTCATGCAGCTTATCATCTAAAAACCTGACGCCCACTGTCCAAGATGTTTTGCGGAGCAGAGACGCCTTCTTCGTAAACTGCCCGGATATTCTTCATCTTGAGAAATCTTTGAAAAAGTTGGGTCAGATCCAAAGTTATCAATGTCATTTGAAGAAGAGGAAAAGAAGGAGATAAGAATGACCAGTGACGTCCTTTCAAATGAAAAATGACTACTTATAGAACCAATGAACTCACGACTATCAAAAGAAAAATATAGCTGCAATAATAGATAAGACTTTGAATCATTGTAACTGATACTCCAAGGCTCAAACTGTTTTCCCAGGCCTGCTGCATACTGCACACCAGGGAGAGAAGCAGAACCATAAAGGTGAAGAAATGAATGAATTGTTGATGGATTATATTTTTGTATGTTTAAACTTCAGTATTCATTGCCAAAGAGATGTATTGATTGAGCACAAAATGTAGGCTGATGCTCCAGTGCAATGCTGAGGGTTTGCCGCACTGTTGGAAGTACCGTCTTCTGTGAGACATTAAAGTCAAGGCTCCATTTGCCCCCTCAGCTGGATGTAAAAGGTTGCATGGAACTATTTTGAAGAATTGCAGGAGAATGGCGTCCTGGCCAAGATGTATCCCTAAACCAAAATCACTTTGAAAAAAGATTACCTGATCCCTGTGACTTTGCTGTTTCTGGGAAAATAGGGACAGGAATAGCCCATTTGGACTCTCGAACCTGTTCTGCCAGTCAATGAGATCATAACTCAACTGTGGCCTAAAGCCACATACTTAGCTTTGCCCTGTATCACTTAGTACCTTTGATTGACAAAAGTCAATCAATCTCAGTGTCAAAGTTCGCAATCAATCTAGCATCACTTGCCATTTGTGGAAGAGAGTTTCAAACTTCTACAACCCTTGCATATGGAAATGTTTCCCAATATCACTCCTAAAAGATCTGGTGCTAATCTTTAGACATTGCCCCCAAATCTCTTACCGTGTTTCCCTACAGAACAACAGAGATGACACTTCAAAAGCAATTCACAGACTGTAAAGTGCTTTGGGGCATCCTGAGGTTACGAAAGGTGTTCACTCAATGGGAGGAAATTTCAGAGATTCAGAGGTAGCTGGCCCTGATTTAAGCCCAGCCATCTAGCAGGGGTGGGTGGCTAGATGATTCAAAATAAAAAAAATGACTTACGGCCCCATGTCCTCTCAAACCTGCTCTCATCCCCTGCGGCGCTGAAAGCTGCTAGGCAGGCACCAGACCAGCCGACGCTTGTCAAAAATATGCAAATCGGGTCCCATTATGTCAATAGGACCCCAATACTGTTTTAAGTGGTTGGACCTGAAGTCATGCTTAGTGCCGACCCTGATGGGATTGACCTCAGAACTTGACTGACCAGAGCTGCTACAGGATTTAAAGGGGAGCTTTCCTGATGGCAGAAGATTACAAAGTGATCATGGAGCTGACGGGTTGTCACAAAAAACCCAGCTGATTATGTGGTGTCCACCGGGGAAGGAAACCTGCCATTCTTACCTCGTCTGGCCTGCAAGTGACTCCAGCCCCAAACCAACATAGTTGACTCAAACTGCCCTCTGAAGTGGCCTAGAGAGCCTTACAGTTGCCTCAAACTGTAATAGGGCAACCATGGATTGACAATAAATGCCAGCCTTGCCTGCAGCACGCACACACACACATCTCCACTGTACGCACACAGTATGAAGAGGAGCATTTCACATTATTTTTCCTTGTTGGGATTTCAGGCAATAGTCTTGCCATAGACTCAAGCCCCACTCCAACACATGAACACCTAATCTAAGATGACACTCCAGAACAATAAGGAGGAAGTGCAGCATTATTAGAGATGGGATGATGCAAAGCGCTGTCTGTCAGCCCAGGAGGATGTAAACATTACTGTTGTGTTTTGGGCAGCTCTGGACAAATGTACTACCAAAAACAGATAGCACTCTTGGAAGAAGATCAAAGGTGTTCTCCAGTGTCATATTAATCATTTATCCTCAATAATAATTAAAAACAGAATATCTGTTAATTGATCATATTTCTGTTTGTGGGACCTTGCCGTGGACAAATTGGCTGCCATGTTTGCCAACATAACAACAGTAACCACACTTCAAAGGTAATTCAACATCTGCGAAGCTCTTTCAGATGTCCTGAGAATGTGAAAGGCTGCTGCATAAATAGAAGCTCTCTCTTTCTTCCTAATTTAAAACCGTGATCGCTAACATCCTGTCTTGCGCCTGCTGTTATAATCGCTAAAGTTTGGATCGGAACATTCCCAATCCCATTGGATTCAATGCCAGGACCTGCATATGCTTTGCACATTATGGCATGGATACATGCACTACCAATCGAAGTATTATTCTTGGTTAGCGTTCAGATGGCAGCTCACAGTGAACAAGAGGCCTGTTAGCAATTTTCATGTTGGCACAGAAATAAAGAAAGTTATGGTCATTTGCTTAATCCTGTTCTAAAGAAAAAGAAAGACTTGCTTTCACATAGTGTCTATCGTGACCTCAGGATGTCCCAAAGCACTTTACAGTCAATGAATTACTTTCGAATTAGAGTCACTGTTATAATGTAGAAAACGTGGCAGCTGATTTGTGCATAGCAAGCTCCCATACACAGTAATGTGATAATGACCAGTTAATCAATTCTTAGTGATCTTGATAGAGGGATAATATATAGCCAGGATGCTGTGTAGAGCTCCCCTGTTCTTCTTCAAAACACTATCATGAGATCTATTAAGGTTGGTAGACAGGAGTTAGTTTAACGTCTCATCCAAAAGACAGCACCTCCAATACAGCAACACATCCCTGAGCACTGCACTGGAATGTCAGCTGAATCAACGCTCAAGCCTTAAGAAGTGGGACTATGAGCCTACAACCTTCTAACTTAGAGGCAAGAACCAAAGCTACAGCTGCAGTTCACTGGAATTGACCTATGGAGGGGCCAGCGTCTGAGTGGTGGCAGCATGAGGCATGGGATGTCACCTGATTCAGCCAAGTCATTTTTCAGAAGCAAACAAGTAAACTCCAGTTCTGGTGAACAAATTCAGTGACAAAGGTTACAATGAAATCATGCTCAAGGCTCACTCGCAATTATTTGCTGCGATTATCAGCCTGAATAATATTATGAAGCATGTGTTGGAACAGTTACATGTAATCTTCTAATGAATCAGTTACACGTGCTTTCATAAGAAACCAACATGAGGCATTGTAATTCAGAAGTTTTGTCGATCTGGAGTTCGCTCAGGTTTCACTAAATGTCCACTGTGAACATTTTTCTAACTGTGCCTGAGTGATATGTGATGTTAAAAGAAAATCTAGCAGAACCTGCTTTCCAAATGTCGATACAAAGTCAAGTCCAAACTTTGTTATTGTCAGATCTCCTTAAGTGTAGTGATGGTACCGTGATTGTGTAAACTTTCTTCATCCAGCCTAGTTTTTCAACTACTCAGCAATTCTTACGCAACTGAAATACTGATGGCACAGTGCCATGGAGACCACCTGGAACACGCATTTAATCCCTCGCTATAGTAGGATGTAGCACAATTCGAAGAGGTGAAATTTGCTCTTTTGACAACGCAAATGGCAGATTGCCATTTTGTTCCATGATAATTGACTTGTTAACAAGCTAGTGGGCGCTCATGGCTTTGAAAGGTGTGATTTCTGAGAACTCTGTTTAGTTAGTGGTTCATTAATTAGGGAGCCAAAAAAACAAGCACTGTGCTGTTTCTCGTTAAAAGAGGAATCTTGACCTGGTACTGCAGCAGCGCACATGTACAATAAGCAGTACTTATTAAGCCAGACATATCTAGACAATAATCTAGTCATACAATGGGAAATAGAGGGTGAAAGAAGGGAAGAAAAGCAAGGAAGAGGGGAAAAATGTGGGAGTAAAAATGAGATAGCCACTTGGTAGTACAGAACTCGAATATTGGTGGAAAAAGAGATATGCTGTCAAAGTTTTTTGTCTTGCACTTATCTGGAAGAATGCAAGGTGCCAAATTTCAAAGGGAACAACTATTCATGCTGAATGAGAAAAAGGATGCTGAACTCAGAACTTAGTGTCCAATAATAGATGTGATTCTGTGATCGGACAGCGCCTAGTGAATAATCCCGAGTGTGCTAAGAATTACATTGGCAGCCAATTTAAGACGATCAGTCAGGTTCATAATGTAGCTCACTTACACTTGTTAGAATCTGTATATATTCATACGCAGAACCCTAATTTCTACAACAGAAAGAACATCACAGAATCACAGAATCGCACAGGGCAGAAGAGGCCATTCGGCCCATCGAGTCGGCACCGACACATGAGAAACACCTGACCTACCTACCTAATCCCATTTACCAGCACTTGGCTCATAGCCTTGAATGTTATGACATGCCAAGTACTCATCCAGGTACTTTTTAAAGGATGTGAGGCAACCCATCTCCACCACCCTCCCAGGCAGCACATTCCAGACCGTCACCACCCTCTGGGTAAAAAAGTTTTTCCTCACATCCCCCCTAAACCTCCTGCCCCTCACCTTGAACTTATGGCCCCTTGTGACTGACCCTTCAACTAAGGGGAACAGCTGCTCCCTATCCAACCTGTCCATGCCCCTCATAATCTTGTATACTTCGATCAGGTCACCCCACAGTCTTCTCTGCTGCAATGAAAACAACCCAAGTTTATCCATAACTTAAATGCTTCATCCCAGGCAACATCCTGGTGAATCTCCTCTACACCCCCTCCAGTGCAATCATATCCTTCCTATAAAGTGGCGACCAGAACTGCACACAGTACTCCAGCTGTGGCTGCACCAAGGTTCTATACAACTCCAACATGACCTCCCTACTTTTGTAATCTATGCCTTGATTGATAAAGTTAATTTTCCCATATGACTTTTTCACCACCCCACGAACATGCCCCTCCACCTTCAGAGATCTATGGACACACAGGCCAAGGTCCCTTTGTTCCTCAGAACTTCCTAGTGTCATTGAATACTTCCTTGTCAAATTACTCCTTCCAAAGTGTATCATCTCACACTTCTCAGGGTTAAATTCCATCTGCCACTTATCTGCCCATTTGACCATCCCGTCTATATCTTCCTGTAGCCCAAGACACTCAATCTCACTGGTAACCACCCGGCCAATCCTTATGACATCTGCAAAGTTACTAACCTACCCCTCACCTAGTCAACTATGTCGTTTATATAAATGACAAATAATAGGGGACCCAGCACAGATCCCTGTGGTGCGCCACTGGACACTGGCTGCCAGTCAGTAAAGCATCCTTCTGTCATCACCCTCTGTCTCCTACAACTAAGCCAATTTTGAATGCAACTTGTCAAATTACCCTGTATCCCATGTGCATTTGCCTTCTTTAAGTCTCCCATGTGGGACCTTGTCAAAGGCTTTGCTGAAATCCATATAAACTACATCAACTACACTACCCTCATCTACACACCTGGTCACCTCCTCAAAAAATTCAAATTTGTTAGGCATGACCTCCCTCTGACAAAGCCATGCTGACTATCCCTGATCAAACCTTGCCTCTCCAAGTGGAGATAGATTCTCTCCTTCAGAATTTCTCCAATAGTTTTCCTACCACTGAAGTGAGACTCACTGGCCTGTAGTTCCCTGGCTTATCTCTACAACCCTTCTTAAATAGCGGAACCACATTAGCTGTTCTCCAGTCCTCTGGCACCTCCCCCGTGGCCAGTGAGGCACCTTTCTCAATTAAGCAAAAGCTTGGGGGACAATTGTTCCCTCGTCCATTCCCCATGGCAATACCTCAACTAATCAGAATCCACTAGCCAACCAATCAGCACCCTTTTTCTCATACAATATAAATATATGCCCCCTTTGAAATTTGATATTCTGGTGTCTGTCCTGATGAGTGCAAGACAAAAAATTTCGACAGCAATAAAAATGAGATTATCATTAAGGAAAGGAGCATAGGATGGAAAAAGTAAACGATTAATAAAAACAAAGCAGCCAAAAAGTGAAATCCTCAAATCACTTCAGGGCCCCTGGTGGAGATAATATTTGTAAAATGCAGTTTGCTATCTGGACTAATGATTTTGAAGGAAGGATTGTGTGATTAAAATGTGAGTGGGATAAAATGTCAACATCATGAGCGAGCTCAAATCAGCTCAAATTAAATTATACCAATAAAATGTATCTCAGCGAATTAAATTGCTTAATAAGCTGGGGGGAAGTGGTGGCATTGTGGTATTGTCACTCGCCCAGAAACCCAGGGTAATTCTCTGGGGTCCTGGGTTTGAATCCCACCACAGCAGATGGTGGAATTTGAATGATGAGCATGAAACCATTGCTGATTGTTGTAAAAACCCAACTGGTTCGCTAATGCCCTTAAGGGAAGGAAACCTGCTGTCCTTATTTGGTCCGGCTTATGTGATTCCAGATGCACAGCAATGTGGTGACTCTTAAATGCCTCCAAACAAGGGCAATTAGGGATGGGCAATAAATGCTGGCCCAGTGATACCCACATCCCACAAATGAATAAAAAAAACAGTGATGGTAATGCCATTGAACATCAAGAGGTGATGGTTAGATTCTTGGAGATGGCCATTGCCTTGCACTTGTCAGCCCAAGCCTGGATATTGTCCAGGTTTTGCTTCATTTGGGCATGGGCTGCTTCAGTATCTGAGGAGTTGTGGATGGTGCTGAACATTGTGCAATCATTGGAGGGATGTAGTGCACATATATAGTCAGTGGCAAATGGTGAAAGTCACTGCACACAGACCCCCTCAGAGGAGGGAGGAAAGTCCAGCAAGTCCAGGAATGTGGAGCCTCAGGAGTCACCTTTTGAGGCACAGAATGTAGACAATCAGCAGCAGATACATCTGGTGGAGTTCCTTGAGGCAATGGGAACTCTAGGACTGCAAATGGAGGAGTTCTTTGCCATCATGAGATCCACATTGTTCACAGGGCTGAAGTACATGAGCTCTGACCATGAGAGATTGGCCAATCCTGTGGAGGAACACACATAGCACCTTTCAGGGTGGATGCAAGAGCAGTATCTCAGCCAGGAAAGGCTGAAAGCCTCCTTCACTAGCCTGGATCAGTCCGCTCAGAGTATTATGGCTGTCATCCTTGGAATACATGAGGAGCTGCTTACCTTTAACAGGGCAGTCACACAGTTGGCACAGTGATTGCTGGATTGGATGACTGTTGTGCACCAGTAGCCAGACCATCAACCCCACCTGAAGGCCAAACCAGGGCTGTGGAGGTCACTGAGATGGGTGAAGGTGCCGAGAGCTCCTCAGCACCCTCATCTTCCACCACCTCCTCAGCCCCTCCACCGCAGCCTGGCACATGTGCCAGCAGCTACAGCTACCCATGCAGAGATTCAGAGGCCAAATCTGAAGGAGGTCCCCAATGGTTGCACAACAAGGCAGATTACCACATTTCTCAATGCTGTTTAGATTGTTTGTGAGCAGCCTGCCTCCACCTCCTCCAAGGCACACAGGGGGCACGTTGTGGAAGTATGCACACGTGAAGGGCGTTGAGTTGCCTAGGTCACTAATGGGTTCACCATGGTTACACTTTTCACATTGTGTATAGGACATTTGAGCACTTCTTTAAGTGATTCATTAAGAGGCAACACCGCTGCTATTCAGAATCCACTTGCCAACCAATCAACATCCTCTTCTCATGCAGTATAAATTGTTGTTCCCTTTGAAATTTGGTATTCATTTGAATCTATCCTGATGAGTGCAAGATGAAAAGCTTCAACAGCATGTCTCTTTCTTGAGCAATACTCAACTTTTTTAATATACCTACTTACACTTGTACATGACTTCATGTGTGTTTGTGGGCTAGAGAGCTCAAAAGGAACACTATGAAGGTGATTCTTACCAGTAATAATGAGGGCAGCATGCTGAAGTCTCAACAGAACCAAGATTTTCAGAGGGCTTCTTCCTTTTCACATAAGATCCCAGAGTTTGAAAGCCCAAGCACTGAAATTCTCCTTATATCATTCATTATCCACCCAAGCTTGACTTTAACGGAGGTTCAATGATCAGACTCCACAAGGTGATGCTGGGCAGCAGGTACGTCTCAAGAATGAGGGCTGAGTGCAAGGCATTTATCTGCACTGCATCATTATACGTTGGCGAGATTTAGGCATTGCAGGTTGAGATCATGCAAGTAAATAAAAACTGAAAATTCTGGAAATACTTAGCAAGTCTGGCAGCAATCTGGAGAGAGAAACAGAGTTAACGTTTCGAGTCCATATGACTCTTCTTCAGAGCTCTGTACAAGACATTGAAGAGGACTCATACGGACTTGAAACATCAACTCTGTTTCTCGCTCCATAGATGATGCCAGGTCTGCTGAGTTTTTCCAGCATTTTCTGTTTTTATTTCTGGTTTCCAGCATCTACAGTATTTTGCTTTCACCTATCGTGAAAGTAACATTGGTGATCCGCTGTGCTCACTGATTTGGCTGCCTTTGCATTCCACCTGTCGCAGGATGTGCTTTGTGCTGTCAGCTGAGATATGTGAAAACCAGGAATGTTGGATGTGGTGGCCATGTCAGGAACTGGGCCATTGGTCAGAATGGATGGTGTGCAAGCTCTTTCAGAGAGCTACTGTTGCACAGTTATAGGCTCCTCATGGTGAGATGTCTTCTCTACATGTATGCTACAACATACAATCCTATCAGCATGTATAGGGTTAGAAGCCTGATATTGTGTCACTCTCAGCATTGTGGGCATGGGTTGATTATGGACAAATTGGCAGCATGGGCCCCTCATTTACAGTCATTGGTGTTCATGTGAGGGGCCAGGTTGCAAATGATATGTGACCATATTTGTTTGTAATATGATGAGGCCCATGGTTATGATGGTGAGGGTTTCAAGCCATTTGAATGTGACTGAGTCCAACTCATTGATGTTGATGCTCTCCCTTGTGGGGGATGGGAATTCCCTGGAGTAATTGTGGAGTCAAGATAAGGGTACTTTAGACATGCAGTACATCACTACTATGCTTGATAGCCTTGCTGGGGCATACTGCAGAATGCCACCTGTGCGATTGAAGTACCTGAAGCACATCTTTAAAATGCCAATTGCATGCTTGGTGGTACTCCTGGTGACAACATGGCTGCTGTTGTAGCTGTGGTCTGCCTCTGTTTGTGGGTCATTCTCCAAGTTCTTAAGGGGTAGGTAGCCCTTGTCCCCTGGAAGACAACCATGGATCTGTGTTGGTGGCTGAAATAGCTGAGGGAGTTGGGAACTCCTTAGTATGAAGGATTCATGGCAGTTGCCAGCGAACCTTGCACACACACATGAAGGAAGGCCTTGTTGTGGTCACAAACCACCTGTAAATTTATTGAGTAGAAGGACTTCTGGCTGACAAAGAGGCCCGCATGTTGATTTAGGGCCTTTGTGGCAGCATAGGAGCAATCAATAAGACCCTGCGCCTGAGGGGAGCTTACTAATTAGGCAAAGGCTGTGGCTGCCTGTACTTGAGATGCCAAATCTTTCCGGAAATTAATGTGCTCCCACACATGAACAAACAGGGCATTAGTTACAGTCTTAATGCAGCTGTGTACTTCAGACTAGGATAAAGCAGACAGGTCTCCCGATGAGCCTTGGAAAGATCCTAAGGCACAGAAGTTGAGATCGACAGTTACCTTCATAGCCAGGGGTAGGGCATGGGGGTCGATGGATTGTGGCTTGAGTTGCCACTGGATCTTGTGACATATGTCTGTCATCACCTCACGCCTTAACCTCAGTCACCTTTGGCACTGGTTCTCTGTAATATTGAGGTATTATGTCCTAGGTCTGAGCACCCTTATCTTAGGGTAGTACCTGGTTACCCTGCCTCTCCTCCACCTCCTTCCTGGCGTGCAGGAAGCAGACTCTTCCCCCTGAATTTCTGCCTTCTCTCTGGCCTCCAGCTGATAATGGTGACTGGCTTCTATAGCCGCTATGTGCAAGGGTGCCATGTCCATGTTCTATGATCCTTCACATGAGGTGCTATGCACCCTTCTCCAGCACAAAGCACTTCCTTGGTACCTGGGTGTACAAGTTAGTAGGGGCAACAATAATTGCTCTGCAACACCAGGAGCCCCACCCTCTTACTCCCCAGGGTTAAGGGAAGACTGTTAGAAGTTGTTCTGTGCCACTTCTGGGGCTGTGAATAAAATGTTAAGGCAAATTCCACTGAAGGGTGATAGAAGTGGATTCAATAGCTACTTTCTAAAGGAAAATTGATAAATACATGAAGGTCAAATTTGCAAGGCTATGGGAAGATGCAGAGTAATGGAACTAACTGGATTGCACTTTCAAAGAGCCAGCAGAAATTTTTATGCTGCATGATTCTATGAAACTATAAAAGATTCTCAAAACAGCTGTCCTTTAACTAACCCACTCCTGTGTTCTGGGAAACATAGAAAGGAAACTGTCCCTCCCAGTTTCAAAGGAAACAAAAACAAGCTGAGATTTGGAAACCAAAACTTCTGGGCAGACTGAACCTGGTGAAAGATATAAAAGGACACAGGTCTGAGTAGGAGCAGTACAAGCAAGCTGAAAAAGACACAGTTCAGACCCAGAAGCAGAGAATAAGTTGCTGCAGCTGTTTCTGTTACTTGAGGTTAACATTGGTGGATCTACACTATCCAGGCTAATTTGAGCAAGTTCTGCAGTTGTGTGCTATTTTTGGTGAAGACTGTGTCCGTGGAATTTATGTTGGTTGTGTGTTGCTGTTGGCTAGGGATCAGACTACATCCTAGAAGTAGAGAAGCTGAATTGAAGGACTTTATGACTGTGTTAAATGCCTTATATGCTGTGTAGATTGCTGAGCTAATTCTTAAGATCTGTCTTAGTCGTATCTGCCATTTATGATTACAATTGACTGCAGTTTGGCTGTGAATTCATGTTGAATGTATGTTAATTCTGGATGTTAAAGTATGGATGGCAATCCAGATAGTGTTTATTGTTTGCTTTGTTTGACTCTTATATGGTAAAAATTCTTCGACTTTGAACTGTAGAATCCTGTGGCTTCATTCTTTTAGTGAATAACTGGAATTTCAGATTTAAAATAACAAAAGATAAAGTTACTGGTCTCTACTGAGATTGTAACAGTATTACAATTTGACACTTATCTCCTGTAGAAGGATAGAATTTAAGATTAGAATGACACAGCACAGAAGGAGGCTCTTTGGCCAAACATGCCTTTATAGCTCATGTCATTCTCATGGTAGGTTAAATGTCAATAGGTCTAGAAAATTCTAATAGTTCCATGAGTAGCACAGTGTAGGAAGCCAAAACTAGGGATCCTGAATATTGGATAGTCACTAATAAAGAAGGAATTCAGGAAATGTCTTTACTCTGAGAGTGGTTAGAATGATGGTTAGCACATGGAGAAGTTGAGGGATTAGCACAGATTCATTCAAGGGGAAGTTGATTAAGTACATGAGGGAGAAAAGAATAGGAGGATATACTAATAGGGTTAGATAAAGTAGGGTGGGAGGTGGCTCGTGTGAAGCATAAACACCTTCATAGACCAGTTGGGCCGAATGGCCTTTTCCTGTCTGATAAATTTTAAGAAAACTTTAAAAAAAAAGTTCACATGTAAAAGCTATTTTTAACAGAGTTTTCATGATGCTATATTCCAGCTTTGCCTTATCACACATCTCAGCATACTGTAGATCACATATCTTACGGTGCCTTGCGGTTAAGTATAGCGTCTTTACCACTCCATTCATCCTTGAGCTGTTCATTGTCTCCATTCCCCTATGAGCCATTGGCTGGATATGACTGACACTCCTTTGCACACATTCCTAGCATTTCCATTGGTCGAATGCCAAATCTAAACAGAGTTTATCAGTTAAAAGTCAAACCTTAGGAATTTTGGTACAAAGCCTTCAGTTGTTCCTTAAGAAGCCATTAACAAGCATAAGCACTATTAATACAAAATCAGTGTATTAACATTTTGTTACACTTTATTAACTTCCAGGAAAATACATTGGAACACGGGTGAAAGTTTGTGGCTGCTCTTTTAATAGTAATGCACCAAACTGTTGGAAATTAAAAGCACATTTCCTGTATCTGGCCTGAATTTTGCACGATCGGCGGGCTCGGAAACGGACGCAAAATGCGCTTCTGCCTGTGATCGGCACCCCCCCAACTGCGATCTTATGCTGGCTGGCCATTAAACACTAGCCGGGGGAAGGCCTAGCACTGCCACTGGGGGCAGGGAGAGGGCGGGCGCCGACATCACCGCGGGTGTGGGTGAGCACTTTGAGGGGGCTCTCCGAAAGCAGGCGGCTGCCCGTGGGAGCTGCAGGCCTGCAAATGAGAAAATAAAGCTCAAAAACTCAGCAACAAATGTCCATGCAGCACACTCAAGCACCTGAAAGCAGACCGGCATATGTAAAAAAAATAGTCCCCAGATATTTCTTTTTATGTTAAGTCCTAACGGAGATTTCATCCCGCTCTTGGATGCGGCTTCATCCAAGATGTAAAGCCTGCCTGGCCGATTGGCTCATCCGCCAACCGAAAGATTGGACTGAAAAATCGCTGACAATTGGGATGTTGGGCCTGATTGCCCACTTAATTGTCAGCGGGCGCTCTTCTGACTTTTGCGCCAAGTGAAATATCGCGCCGCTCCGTGATGAGTTCGGGATGCTCGCCCGACATCATCTCGTGCGATTTCGCAACTGTTCGGGCCGGGCACACACCCGCCCGCAGGATGTAAAATTCTAGCCTATGTTACTTGTAACGCACAATTATTTTCCCCAAGGGAGTGAGGTGCAGTGGGTGAAAGTCTGCAAGCTCAGCTAAGACTAATGATTTGAAAGTTTACTTTGTCTGTTATATGCAAAAATCCAATATGAAATGAGCATAGGTGCCCATGACTCAATTTCCACTAGGTAGACGGTCACAGCCTACAGTTGGTCCTGGATGAGGATCAGTGTCACTCAGGAGTTCTACTGGGTAACTTGTGTGTGGAATGGAATATCTAACATTGGTGGATGTGCTTCTTAGGTTGGGGAGGAGATGTGTTGTTTTGACAGAATTGGAAAGAATTTTAACTTGCATTTAACCGTGTTGTAAATGAGCTGGGAATCCTTGTTGCTGAAAGTAGAAACCAAAATGGAAAAAAAAAATCCTGCCTCCCCCAACATCTCTTGAAAAGCGTATGCTTCATGTGTAATCAAAAAGCCAAGATTCCTTTCCATTATTTTGTGCTCTCCTCCCTCAAAGCTGTTGATTCCAGCCACTCCGCAGCACCATGTCCAACTCTCAGTCATTGAGCCTATGCAGCAAATGTCAGCTGATTAATTGATTGAAGAGGATTTGGTGTTTGTACAGATGCATATACAGCTTTCATCACTGAACTGTAATAGGAAAGAGGAACTTTAGCTGATTTATGCAGCTGAGAAACACTGGACTGTAACATGTCCATCATTGGGGCAGAGAATTAAAATAACAGGCAACTGGAAATGCAGGGCCATGCCTGCCAATTGAATGGAGGTGTTCTGCAAAGCAGTCACCCAGTATGTATTTGGTGTCACCAATGTATAGGAGACTGCACTGTGAGCAGCAGGTACAGTATACTATGTAAAGAAGTACAACTAAATCTCTTTCACTCAGAAGGAATTTTTTTAAGTTTTGGGTGGTGAAACAGGAGGTAAAAGAAGTGTTGTGTCCCCTGCACGTGCACCGAAAGTGCTGTCAGAAGGGGAAGGATTGTTTGAGGTAACTGGGGAGTGAACAAGGAGGTCATGGAGGGAACAGTCCCTTTGGAATACTGCAAGGGGAGGAGAGAGGAAGAAGTGTTTGGTGGTGGTATCGTGCTAGTGGGCGGTCCGTTGTATGTGGAGGCTGGTGGGGTGGAAGTTGAGGGCAAGGAGAACCCTGTCGAGGTTCTGGGAGGGAGGGGAAGAGGTGAGAACAGAAATGTGGGAAAAGGGATGGATCGAGTCGAGGGCCCTGTCAACCAATGTGGAGGAGAATGCTGAGTTAAGGAAAAAGAATGAAAGCAATGATGCGAACAACTTCCTTGCATCCCTCATTACACTCATTCCATTTTTGTCCTTCAATGTCACTTCCTTCTGCCTCCACACTTGCAAAAAACTCGACCCTAAATTGTTTACAACCACAATCTCAAAGTTTGAGCTACCTAGGCTTTGGTCTTCCATTGAATAAAATACCTGGGCATCTGTTGATTTGTTCAACGACTTCCTATTATCCATCTTGGATGCCCTCAACCCCAGAAAAACACTCACTGTCTCCCATCCCAGCCTTTCTCCCTTGCATAACCCCATTCTGTGTTCCCTCAAGTCCAAAGGGTGCAAGCATGAGCCTATCTGGTTAAGCCCTCTATTGTCAGATCTGACTTGATCCATATCAAGCTCTGGCGGGCACGCTGTCCTGTGCCAAAATGTCTTGGGTAGCAAAGATAAGCTCCTGGTGGCAAAAGATAAACTATCACCTTGATAAACCCTTCTGCTCTGCGCCCTTCCACTCTCACCCCATGTTCTACCACCATGGCAGAAACCATCCGATCAACTGCCTCTGCCACTTCTTTCTCCCTCTTGCCAAACCTAATACCCAATTTCACCTCCACTCTTGCCCTGAACACTCATCACTCTCTAGATTCTCCCCCATCACCCAATTCCCCATGAACTCCCCACCCCACCCTAACCGCCAATCCGCACCCCCAAAGCTCACCCTGTCTTCTATAAGCTCATCTTCATGATACCCAGCTCCTGCTTTCCTTTCCATATTTTCACTAAATTTCAACTTCACTTACCGGATCCAGGTTTACCAGATTTCCCTTCCAACAGGGGCACTGTCATCTTCCCCCTTCAAAATTGCCATTATCACTCCCTTTTCAAAAATCCACTGTTGATGCCTCTGGCCAAATTAAGCGCAGCCCCACCTAGAATAGTACCAGGGATGAAGGACTTCAGTTATGTGGAGAGACTGGACAAGCTGACATTGCTCGCCTTAGAGAAGAGACGTTAAGGGGAGATTTGATGGAGGTGTTCAAAATTATTAAAGGCTTTTGATAGAGTAAATAACAAGAAGCTCCTGCCAGCGAAAGATGGGTCCATAACCAGAGGACACAGATTTAAGATGATCAGCAAATGAACCAGAAGTGACATGAGGGAACATTCTCTTAGTGACCTGTTGTGATCTAGAATACATTGCCTTAAAAGGCAGAAGAAGCAGATTCAATAGTAACCTTCAAAAGAGAATTAAATGAATACTTGAAGGGAAAAATTATAGAGTTCTGAGGAGGAAGCAAGGGTGTCAGGTATTGGATAGCTTTGCCAAATAGCTAGCACAGGCACAATAACAAGAATGGCCTCCTTCTGTACTGTAACATTCTACGATTTTATTATATCCAATTTCCCTGGCATCTCTAAGATTCTTGGTGTTGTTGTCTCCTCAATTCATGCATTCTCTTCTGTAATTCTCTATTTTAATGCCTGCAGTTAGATTTTCATTTTCTCTTTAGCACAAAAACAGCTTTAACCTGAATCTCAAATGAGAGTCTCCATGATTCTGATTGATCAATCCTCCTCAAGCTCTCTACAGCCATTCACCCCACCTGCCCTCGTTTGGTTCCACGCTTACCTAAACCAATCATAACTACAGCATCTCTAACAGAGGCTTTAATTCTGCCAACGTGCCATTGCCTCAGGGACTCCCCAAGAATTTATATTTGGCCCGTTCTACTTCCTTGTCTATATGCTCCCTCAAGGTGACATCATCCAAAGCCATTGAGCCAGCTTCCACATGTAGAATGATAACACCCAACTGTACATTCCCACCACCTCACTCGATCCCTCCATTGCCACTGTGCTGGCAGACCACTTGGTCAACATCATTTCTAATTCTTGCCATTCCTGCCTAGCCACCAACACAGCTGAGCCAAACTTTTTATAACCTTGGCACCATGTTAAATGAAAGTTTAATGACCTCACCAGGACGGCCATTTTAAGTCTGAGCTTGAACAGCGTTTGTTCTCTGCATAGGCCTTACTTTTCCTGTAAACTTCAAAAGAAGGTTAAAGGAAAAGGAACTTACAGGAACTTTTCCTGTCATAGGAACAGAGGACTTCATTTTTAATTCATGGAATGTGAGCGTGACTGATAATGCCAACATTTTTTGCTCATCACTAATAATCCTTGAGAAGGTGGTGGTGAACTACCTTCTTAAACTGTTGCTGTCCATATGTTTTTAAAATTCATTCATGGGATGTGGGCATCATTGGCTGGCAACCAGCATTTATTGCCCATCCCTAATTGCCCTTGTTCAGAGGGCATTTAAGAGCTAACCACATTGCTGTGGATCTGGAGTGATATGTAGGCTAGACCAGGTAAGGAAGGCAGATTTCCTTCCCTAAAGGACACTACTGAACCAGGTGGGTTTTTACAACATTTGGCAATGGTTTCATGGTCATCATTAGACATTTTCATTCCAGATTTTTATTGGATTCAAATTCCACAATCTGCCGTAGCAGGATTCAAACTTGGGGTCCCCAGGACATTAGCCTGGGTCTCTGGCTTATTAGTCGACTACACTATCACCTCCCCATGTGGTGCAGGTACATCTTCAGTGCTGTTTGTGGAGGTTCAGTGTGGTGGTGGGTGCTCCCAGTATTTTGATCCAGCAACTGTGAAGGAATGGTAATATAATGCCATGAAATCTACACTTTGAAATCTGTTGTCTGCCCTGACCATGGTTTCAAAGCCTGTACTTTTTTGAGATAGCTCCTAAATGAAACAGAAACCAAACCTCCAGGTTTATGGAAGGGGGTTGTAAATTGGAATACCTGCCTGTGACATCAGACTTCTGAAATATCAGCCTGTGGCTAAAATTGCTAGAGAAATGGGAAGCTGATTGGGAAGAAAAAAACGCCAAGCTGAGAGGTCAAATTTCAGCCAGTGGCCAAAGCAGACACAGGAGTTCAGTTTAAGAACATAAGAGATAGGAACAGGAATAGGCCACTCAGCCCTTCGAGCCCGATCCACCATTCAATGAGATCATGATTGATCTTCTACAACAAGGTAAGTTTTCTGCACTTCCCCTTATCCCTTGATGTTTTTACTATGTAGAAATCTATTAATCTCAGCCTTGGGCATACTCAATGACTGAACCTCCACAGCACTTTTGGGGCAGAGAATTCCAAAAATTCACCACCCTCTGAGTGAAGAAATTCCTCCTCATCTTAGTCCTAAATGGCTTACCCCTTATTCTGAGACTGTGTCCCTTGGTTCTAGAACCCACAATCAGGGGAACCATCCTTCCTGCATCTGTCTTGTTGAGTTCTATAAGGATTGTGTATATTTAAATGAGATCATCGCTCATTCTTCTAAACTCCAGAGAATAAAGACCCAGTCTATTAATCTTTCCTCACAGGACATACATAGGAACAGGATGCAGGTGTGGGCTATTCAGACCCCTTGAGCCTGCTCCGCCATTTAATAAGGTCACAGCTGATCTGATAGTAACCTGAAATTTGCATCCCACCTACCCCAGATAATCTTTCACCCCCTTGCTTACCAAGGATCTATCCACCTCTATGTTAAAAATATTCAAAGACTCTGCTTCCACCACCTTTTCAGGAAGAGAGTTCCAAAGACTCAATCTTCTGAGGGAAAAAATTTCACCGCATCTCTGTTTTAAATGGGCAACCCTTTATTTTAAAACAGTGATTCCTAATTCTAGATTCTCCCACAAGAGGAAACATCCTCTCCACATCCACCCTGTCAAGACCCCTCAGGATCTTATATGTTTCAATCAAGTCACCTCTGACATTTCTAAACTCCAGCAGATACAAGCTTAGTCTGTCCAATCTTTCCTCATAAGACAACCCACCCATTCCAGGTATTAATCTGGTAAACTTTCTCTGAACTGCTTCCAACGCATTTATATCCTTCCTTAAATAAGGTGACCAATACTATACATAATACTCCAGATGTGGTCTCACTAGTGCCCTGTATAACCAAAGCATAAATTCCCTACTTTTGTATTCAATTCCCCTCACAATAAATGATAACTTACTATTAGCTTTCCTAATTACTTGCTGTACCTGCTGTAGCCTTCTGTGATTCATGCACTAGGGCGTGCAGATCCCTCTGCACCTCAGAGCTCTGCAATTTCTCATCATTTAGATAATATGCTTCTCTTTTATTCTTCCTATCAAAATGGACAATTTCACATTTTCCCACATTATACTCCATTTTCCAGATCTTTTCCCACTCACTTAACCTATCTATATTTTTTGTAGCCTCCTCATGTCCTCTTTACAACTTACGTTCCTACTTATCTTTGTGTCATCGGCAAATTTGGCAATCATCCCATCAATCCCTTCAGCCAAGTCAATTATATAAATTGTAAACAGTTGAGGTCCCAGCACTGACCCCTGTGGCACACCACTTGTTACATCTTGCCAACCTGTAAAAGGCCTATTTATGCCTACTCTCTGCTTCCTGTTAGCCAGCTGACCTTCTATCCATGCTGATATATTACCCCCTACACCATGAGCTTATATTTTCTGCAATAACCTTTGATGTGGCACTTTAGTAAATACCTTCTGGAAATCTTAGTACAGTATATCCACTGGTTCCCTTTTATCCACAGCACATGTTACTTCCTCAAAGAACTCCAATAAGTTGGTCAAACATGATTTCCCTTTTAGAAAACCATGTTGACTCTGCCTAACTGCCTTGAAAATCTCTGAGTGCCCTGCTATAGCACCTTTAATAATAGCTTCTAACATTTTCCCTATGACAGATGTTAGGCCAACTGGCCTGTAGTTTCCTGCTTTCTGTCTCCCTCCCTTTTTAAACACATAAGTTTTTTAAAATTTTTCAATCGAATGTAACCTTCCCCGAATCTAGGGAATTTTGGAAAATTAAAACCAATGCATCAACTATCTCACTAGTCACTTCTTTCAAGACAGTTCACTTTAGCTAGCTCCGCCTTCATACCCTAGTAATTGCCCTTAATTAAGTTTAAAATACTTGTTTTGGATGCACTCATTCCTCCCTCAAGACGAATGTAAAATTCAATCATATTATGATCGCTGCTACCTAGGGGCGCCTTCACTTTGGGATAATTAATTACTCCCATCTCGTTGCACAATATCACGTATAGCCTGCTCTCTGGTTGGCTCCAGAACATGCTGTTCTAAGAAAATATCCTGAAAACATTCAATGTACTCCTCATATAGGGTATTATTTGCCCATCTGAGTTTTCTGGTCTATATGTAAATTAAAACCTCCCATGATTATTGCCACGCCTTTCTGACAAGCTCCCATTATTTCTTCTTTTATACTCCACCCTACTATATGGTTATTGTTTGGGGGGCTGTACACAACTCCCACAAGTGACTTCTTGCCTTTACCATTTCTCATCTCTACCTAACCATTTCCACATCCTGGTTTCCTGAACTTAGGTGATCCCTCTCTATTGTGCTAATGCTTGGCTCCTGACCTCATTACAGCCTTGGTTCAAACATGGGCGAAAGAGCTGAATTTCAGAGGTGAGGTGAGGTGAAAGTGACTGCCCTTGACAACATGGCCACATTTGATGGCGTGTGGCATCAAGGAACCCAAGCAAAACTGGATTCAATGGGAATCAGAGGGAAAACTCTTCACTGGTTGGAGTCATACCTAATACAAAGGAAGATGGTTGTGGTTGTTGGAGGTCAGTCATCTCAGCTCCAGGACATCACTGCAGCAGTTCCTCGGGGTAGTGTCCTAGGTCCAACCATCTTCAACTGCTTCATCAATGACCTTCCTTCCATCAGGATGTTAAAAGTGGGGATGTTCGCTGATGATTGCACAATGTTCAGCACCATTTGCAACTCCTCAGATACTGAAGCAGTCCATGTCCAAATGCAGCAAGACCTGGACAATATCCAGCCTTGGGCTGACAAGCGGCAAGTAACATTCGTGCCACACAAGTGCCAGGCAATGACCATCTTCAACTAAAAAGAATCTAACCATCACCCCTTGACATTCAATGGCATTACCATCACTGAATCTCCCACTATCAACATCCTAGGGGTTACCATTGACCAGAAACTGAACTGGACTAGCGATATAAGTACTGTGGCTACAAGAGCAGATCAGAGGCTAGGAAGGAGGAGGAGGTTTACTAGGATGCTGCCTGGTCTGGAGGTTATTAGCTATGAGGAGAGGTCAGAGAAACTTGGATTGTTCTCACTAGAGTGACGGAGATTGAGGGGCGACTTGATAGAAGTTTACAAAATTATTAGTGGCATGGACAGAGTAGATAGTCAGAAGCTTTTTCCCAGGGTGGAAGAGTCAATTACTAGGGGACATAAGATTTAAGGTGAGAGGAGAAAACTATAGAGGAGATGTGCGGGGCAAGTTTTTTATGCAGAGGGCAGTGAGTGTCTGGAATTCGCTGCCAGAGGAGGTGGTGGAAGCAAGTGCGATAGTGGTGTTTAAGAGACAGCTTGACAAATACATGAATGGGATGGGAATAAAGGGATATGGACCCCAGAAGTGCAAAATGTTTTAGTTGACGGGCAATATGATCAGCGCAGGCTTGGAGGGCCGAAGGGCTTGTTCCTGTGCTGTACTTTTCTTTGTTCTTTGTTCTTTGAATCCTGCGATGAATAACTCACCTCTTGACTCCCCAAAGCCTGCCCATCGTCTACAAGGCACAAGTCAGGAGTGTGATGGAAAAGTCCCCACTTGCCTGGATGAGTGCAGCTCCCAAAACACTCAAGAAAGTTGACACTGTCCAGGACAAAGCAGCCTGCTTAATTGGCACCACATCCAGAAACATTCACTCCCTCCACCACCAATGCACAATTGCAACAGTATGTACCATCTACAAGATGCACTGCAGGAGTTCACCAAGGCTCCTTAGACTGCACCTTCCAAACCCACGACCACTATCATCTAGAAGGACAATGGTGTTATGACTGATGCAGTTGGTAAAGTGGAGTTATTTAAAAATCCCAGAGGGAAACTTTAAACAACTGCCATAACCTACAATTTTAAGTGATATGTTTGAGGTGCAACTCTAAATTCAGGAATCAGACCACCAGTTCTTGAGGTTTTACATTAAACTAAATGAAACATTTTATTAATTCACACAGGTTAAATTATATATACCTGGTTATAAATTACTACAATCATAACTTTTAACAAATTCCCAAACTAATCTCTATTAAGACAACAGCAACCCATAAACTGAACCAAACACCAGGCAAAGCATTTTCACCTTATGAATTCAAAATGAGGTTCTTTTCACTTTGTTTCCTTGCAGGCACAATGGTAGGCTTACAGGTTTTGATCTTACATTGCCTCTGCTCTGCACACCCAAAACGGTTGCTTTGTTATACCCACCACTGCCCACTGAATGTTAATTTCATTGTATTACCAACCTCTGAACTGAACCTCTGTAACAATAAAATCCCTTTCATAGTATCAATTTTATTAGTAATATAAACATATTGCTTGGTAGCTGCTAGATAGGTGTCCATTTTCACCCTTCTTCTTGAATGCTCTATTCAAAAAATGCAAATACATGCTATCTCTCTTACATATTGAAGTTAGTACACATCAAAGCATGCTGACTAGCTGGCTTTAATCCAATTAAGACACACCCACAGACTAAACCTCTATTTTAAAAGAAAAATATTTTCCAATAATATTATATGCATTAATAGCTTCATGGCAACGGCCTCAGATAGATTGGAGTACCACCACCTGGAAGTTCCCCTCCAAGTCACTCACCATCCTGACTTGGAAAAGTATTGCTGTTCCTTCACTGTCGCTGGGTCAAAATCCTGCAACTCCCTTCCTAACAGCACTGTGGGTGTACCTGCACCACATGGACTGCAACAGTTCATGAAGGCAGCTCACCACCGCCTTCTTAAGGGCAACTACGGATGGGCAATAAGTGCTAGCCCTGCCAGCGAAGCCCACATCCCGTGAATGAATAAAAAATAACCAGCATTAACTAACAGAGCCACCCCTCCACCTTTATCTCGCTCCCTGTTCTTCCTAAATTGCCGGTATCCATCAATATTCAGGTCCCAAACCATATAGTCCTGCAGCCATGTCTCCGTAATGGCTATCATATGGTAATTATTTATTTCTATGTGCACTCTCAGTTATCAGTTTTGTTTCGAATGCTACATGCTTTCAGATACAGAGCTTTTAGTTTTCTCCTTTTACTCTTTTTATAGCCTTTAGTTTCATCTGTTGATTTACTGTTAAATTTGTACTCTCTAACCCTTCCTGTCACGGTCTGTTTTTCCATTTCCTGTAATGATACCTTTTTCATTTGCCTTGTCTCTGCTCTTTGATTTACTACACCTTCCTAAATTTGATCCCTTGCCCCCACTATTTAGTTTAAAACGTTCTCTGTTTCCCTAGTTATGCAGCTCGCAAGAACACCGGTCCCAGCATGGTTCAGGTGTAGACCGTCCCAATGGTATAAATCCCACTTTCCCCAGTACTGGTGCCAGTGTGCCATGAACCAAAACCCATTTCTCCCATGCCAGTCTTTGAACCACACATTCATTTCCCTAATCTGATTTGATCTTTGTCAATTTTCACGTGGTTTAGGTAATAATCCAGAGATTATGACCTTTGAGGTTCTGCTTCTTAATTTGGTGCCTAGGTCCCCATACTGACTATGCAGAAGCTGCTTTTGTCCTGCCCGTGTCATTGGAACCTACATGGACCACGATGACTGGGTCCTCCTCCTCCCACTGCAAGTTCCTCTCCAGCCCCGAGCAGATGTCCTGCACCCTGGCACTGGGCAACACAACCATATGGACTCATGCTCTTTGCCACAGAGAACGGTGTCAATCCCTCTGACTATACTGTCCACTACTACCACTAGACTCCTTTTTGCTTCCCGCACTTGAATGGCTTCCTGTACCATGGTGCCAGGACCAGTTAGCACATCCACCCTGCAGTCCCCACTCTCATCCAAACAAGCTGAAAATATCCTCAAACCTTTTGGACAATTGTAAAGGCTGAGGGACCTGCACCCCTGCCCTCTGACTCCCCTTACCTGCCTAACTCGCAATCACATTCTCCTGTCCCTGACCACTGACCAAATCAAAGGCCATGACCTAAGAAGTGTGGCTGCCTCCTAGTACAAAGAACCCAGGTAACTTGCCCCCAACCTGATGTGTCGCAGTGTCTGTAGTGCAGCCTCCAGCTCATATGCTCTGAGCTGAAGCTGCTCAAACTTCAAACACTTACTGCAGACGTGTTTGCCCTGGCTCAAACTGGCATCCAGCGGCTGCCACATGCTGCAGCTGTGACACATCAGCTGTCCTGGCATCCTTAATGTGTTCTAATTAACTATTTAGTTTTTTTTATTTAAATATATATTTTACTTTTGTTTTTATATAACTTACTAATCTTAACCATCAGTTACTGGACTATTTTGAACCTTGGGAATAGAATAAACCTTAGTCACCTACCAGACATGCATCAAATAACTAGCTCCTTCTCCTGTAGCAGAGTCTGACCACTTGCTGAAGGCTGAGAAAGTTAGAAATTTAGAACTAGACAATCCTTCCACCCCAGGAATTAGTTTGGTGAACCTTTGTTGCACTCCTTCTATGGCAAGTTTATCTTTCCTTAGGTAAGGAGACCAAAACTGCACACAATACTCCAGGTGTGGCCTCACCATGGCTCTATCTAATGACAGTAAGACATCTTTACTTCTTATACTCAAATTCTCTTGCAATAAAGGCCAACATACCATTTGCCTTCTTAATTGCTTGCTGTACCTGCATGTTAGCTTTCAGTGACTCATGAACAAGGACACCCAAGTCCCTTTGAAGTTCAACACTTCCCAGCCTCTCACCATTTAAGAAATGATCTGTATTTCTGTTTTTCTTATCAAGGTGGATAACCTCACATTTCTCCACATTGTATCCTATCTGCCAAATTTTTGCCACTTGCTCAGTGTCTCCAAATCCCCTTGAAGCATCTTTACATCCTCCTCACAACTCTCAATTCCATCTAATTTTGTGTTGTCTGCAAACTTGGAAATATTACATTTAATCCCCACATTCAAATGATTAATATAAATTGTGATTAACTGGGGCCCAAGCACTGATCCTTGCGGTATCCAACTAACAAGAGCTGCCAACCTGAAAAATAACCTATTTATTCTTACTGTCTGTTTTCTGTCTGTTAACCAGTTTTCAATCCATGCCAGTGTATTACCCCCAATCCCATGTGCTCTAATTTTGTTTACTAACCTCTTGTGTGGGACCTTGTCAAAAGCTTTCTGAAAATCTAAATATACCACATCCACTGATTCCCCCTTATCTATTCTGCTAGTTACATCTTCAAAAAACTCCAATAGGTTTGTTAAACATGATTTCCCTTTCATAAATCCATATTGACTCTGCCCAACCCTACCATTATTTTCTAAGTGCCCTGTTCTCACATCCTTTATTGTAGCATTTTCCCTACTACTGGTGCCAGGTTAACAGATCTATAGTTCCCCATTTTCTCTGTCCCTCTTTTCTTAAATAGTGGGATTACATTTGCCATCTTTCAACCTGCAGGAACCACTCCAGAGTCTATAGAATTTTGAAAGATGGCCACCAATGCATCTACTATATCTGCAGCCACCTCTCAACACTCTGTGATGTAGATCATCAGGTTCAGGAGATTTATCTACTTTAAGTCCCATTAATTTCTTTAGTTTTTTTTTTACAAATATTAATATCTTGCAGTTCCTCATTTACACTAGTGCCTGATTCTCAATTATTTCTGGGAGGTTTATTGTATTTTCCTCCATGAAGACAGCCACAAATTATCTGTTTAGTTTCTCTGCCATTTCCTTATTCCCCATTATAAATTCTCTTGATTCTGCTTGTAATAGATCCAATTTGTTTTTGTTAAACTTTTCCTTTTTACATGCCTATAGAAGCTTTTACAATCCATTTTTGTGTTTCCACTGGTTTACTCTCATATCCTATTTTCCCTTTCTTAATCTTTTTCCTGGTCCTCCTTTGCAGAATTCTAAAATGCTCCCAGTTCTCAGGTTTACCTTTTTTGGCAACTTTATGCACCTCTTCCTTTGATCTAATGCAATCTTTGATTTATTTCGTTAGCCGTGACTGGAACACTTCCCTTGCTGGGTTTTTGTGCATTAAAGGAATATATTTTTCTTGTAAACTATGTATTCATTCTTTAAATGTTAGCCATTGTCTACCATCATGCCTTTTAATGTAATTTCCCAATCCACCAAAGCCAATTTGCCCCTCATACCTTCATAGTTTCCTTTGCTTAGATGTAAGAGCCTGGTTTTTGATTGAACCACATCACTTTCAGACGTAATGTAAAATTCTATCATATTATGGTCACTCTTTCCTAAAGGTTCCTTTACAACAAGATTGTTAATTAGTCCTTTTTCATTGCAGAGCAGGAGGAGAATGGTACTTTGGCTGTGAAGTTGGGAGCGTGCTAGTAGTGGGTAGCTGGAAAAGAAGTCAAAAAAGACTAGTTCCATGAGCAGAGCTGAGAAGGATCCAGAAAGGTGTGCCTTTTGGTGGATGTTGTAACCCTGGAACTCGGGTTCAGTAAAGCTGTCGTCAGATGGGACTTCAGGGCTACTTGCTGTGTGGATAAAGGAACTGAACCTTTATGTAGTGAAGATCAGGCTTTGAGGGGCTTTGTAGCTGAGATTAATGCCATATATGCTGAAAGGCCTACTGAAGAAATACAAAATCTATCTTTGTTGTATCAGCCATTTAGAGTATAATATGTAGTTTCTATTGAATACAATTTACCTGTTAATTCATGTTTGATTTACATTTAATTTATGTTGCTCTTGGTTTTGTTGTTATAGTAGAATTTTTAAAGAGTGAAATCTTACCCATCGGTTCCTTCTGTTGGGGACATTTATGATGTTTGGTTCTTTTATGTTATTGGTCTCCACGGGGATCATAACAATAGTTCCAAGTCAGAATAATGTGTGACTTGGAGGAGAACTTGCAGGTGGCAGTGTACTCCTATGCTTGCTGCCCTTGTCCTTCTAGGTGCTAGAGGTCACAGGTTTAGAAGGTGCTGTTGAAGAAGCCTTTGGTGAGTTGCTGCAATGAATCGTGTAGATGGTACAGGCAGCTGCCATTTTGCATCGATGGTAGAGGGAATGAATGCTTAAGGAGATGGATAGGTGCCAATCAAGAGTGGGCTGCTTTGTACTGGATGTCATTGAGCTTCTTGAATGTTGTAGGAGAATAGTCCATCATGCTAAATTTATTGGGTGAAAGAAGTCCATGATCTATCCAATCGTCTTCCACCATCCTGATGTAGTGATCCATGATACAGTGTTAACAGAGTTGCCAGGAAGGTGTAAACATTGAGCAGATGACACTGATCTTGTTAACTGGCAATGGATTTTCATGGGATTACTTGAATCAGAGTTAGGAGTATATTTTTTGAAGATTGCCCTTTGTCTAAAATTAAGAAAGTATTCACTGTGAAATGGGGTTCAGTAGATTGATTCCTGGGGTGGGAGGGTTGTCCTATGATGAGCGGTTGAATAAAAAGAATCTATACTCTCTGGAGCTTAGAAGAATTAGAGGTGACCGCATTGAAACATTAAAGCTCTGAGGGGGCTTGACACAATAGATGCTGAAAGGCTGTTTCACCTGGCTAGAGAGTCTAGAACCACAGGCCCTGCAGTCTCAGGATAAGGGGTTGGTCACTTAAGACTGAAATGGAGAGGAATTAGAGAGTTGTGAATCTTCAGAATTCTCCACCCCGAAGGACTGTGGATGCTCAGTCATTGTGCATTTTTAAGGCTCAGGAAGATAGATACCAGGATCCCAAGAGATGCAAGAGGTATGGAGATTGGGCGGGAAAGTGTAGTTGAGGTAAATGATCGGTCACGGTCGACATAATGTCCCTTCCAAAAATCGGTACCTCCAACAGTGCAGCATTCTTCAAAGGTGCACTGAAATGTCAGTCCAAATATTTCTGTTCAGGTCCCTGAAAACAAATTGTTTCAATGGGATGAAGATTGGAAATAATCGACTTCTCTCTTCTCCCCTCTTCCTCTCCACTTTACTGTCCCATCAAACAAAATAAATTATTTGTCAGATAACGTGCCTGGAACTAAATTATTTGCATGCTTTAAAACAGTGAAGGCCTGTGAGGGCATTGCAGAGGGTACAGAAGAGGTTCATGAGAATGGCCTCAGGAATGGGGAACTTCAGTTATAAAGACAGTTTGGAGAAATTGGACTGCTTTCCTTGGAGAAGAGAAGGTTGAGAGAAGATTTGATAGAAATATTAAAAATCACAAGGGACCTGGACAGAGTAGATGGGGAGAAACTGTTCCCATTGGCGGATGAATTGAGAATGAGTGGGCACAGATTTAAAGTGATTGACAATAGAAGCAATGACAGCATGAGGAAAACTTTTTCATGCAGCAAGTGGTTAGGATCTGGAATGCACTGCCTGAGAGTGTGGCGGAGGCAGGTTCAATCGAGCCAGTCAAGAAGGAATCAGATTGTTATCTGAAAAGGAAAGAATGGGTCATGGGAAGAAGGCAGGTGTGTGGCACTAGGTAAATTGCTCCCGCAAAGAGCCAGCACACACACAATGGGCCAAATGGTCTCCTTCTGTGCTATAACCATCCTGTAATCCTGTGATTTATTTAAAGAGATGCAGTGGCTAAGCAAAATGAATCAAGGCTTTTTGGGCAATGTAGGGATAATCACCCCAACAACCCTTGTACAGGGAGTCCGTAATCCATGTCTCTTCAAGCTGAGTGCTTGAAACGATTTTGTTTGAAAGTTGTCTTCAGTTTCTGAATGAACCTTTCATCTCCCCCTGTCACAATTTGTCCTCCTGCTTAGGCAATTATTACAAACGATGCTTCATGGCAGAGTGAGTCAGCTGTCGTGTGCAAGGAAGAAAGAAAGGACACAAACAAATCTTGACTTGTAATGGCTGCTATTATCTGCCAAGAACCCTAAGGGGATGGCTGAAGACAGCTAGCAGGCGACGGAGCATTACTGTGTCCCACTATCAGAAATCAGATTAGGGGAAAAAAGATTCATGAGCTGATGGGGCATCAACTGTGCCTGCTTATGTCTGACTTTCCCTAATCAGTGCTCTCCATCTCACTTATACTGTTGTAGGCCAAGAGCAGATCAGCCCATGACAAATTAGATATTACCGCATCTAATTGTGTGTTTTTAAACATGAGGGAATTGAATTGTTTTGCTGCAGTCATGTTATTACGTTGACAAGGACCTTGTTTAATCTGTAGCTCTGGGTGCAGTATCATTGAACGGCCTTTGAGTCACACAGCCAGCGAAATGTCATCTGGAGGTCAAAGAAGAGATAGCAAGTTATGTGGGGGTGGGGGGAGGGGCAACGGAAATATTGACAACAAAGGGATAAATTTCATCAAAAGTTTACCTTGTGAGAACTCAGGCACTACACCAAGCTCAAGGCTTTTAAATCTTACATGGTTTGCATTGAGTCAACAGGCCATTCAGCCCAATTGTTCCATGCTGGTATTTAGGCTTCGCTTACCCCCACTGATTTAGCCCACTGAGATTTAAGAACGGTATGGCACTCATCAAGGGCTGAGAGGCAGTCATCGCTCATTTGAAGGGACACTTCGAGGATCTCCTCAACTGAGACTGAATCGTCGACATGAGTGTCCTTGACTGCATTCCACAGCATGCTACCTGCCACCAGACCGACCTGAGATTGAAAAGGCCATCCGACGGCTAAGAGCCAATTATGCTGCCGGTGCAGGCAGAATTCCCACCAAAATACTAAAATATGGTGGAGAAGTACTGTTGGCATGAATACATGATCTCACTTCCCTCATCTGGAAGGAGGGGAACATACCAAGGGACCTCCAAGATGCCGTAAATGCGACCATCTTCAAAAAAGGAGACAAGACCGACTAAGGTAACTATGAAGGGTTATCTCTGTTGTCTGCCACAGTGAAGCAAGAGTCCTTATCAATTGCATCCTCTCCATAGTTGAAGGGCTCCTACCGGAGTCACAATGCGGATTCCATCCATCAAGACGCACAGTGGACGTGATCTTCACAACAAGAAAAGCCCAAGGAAAATGCATAGAGCAGCAGCAACTATATTCATGGCCTTCTTTGACCTCACAAAGGCCTGTAACTCTATCAGCCGGGAGGGACTGTGGAAAATCCTTCTCAAATTTGGCTGCCCACAGAAATTTGTCACCACCCTCCACCTGCTGAATGATGACCTGCAAGCTGTGACCCTTACCAACCGGCCTGCCACAGACCTAACATGAGTGCAAACTGGGGTCGAGCGAAGCTGTGGCCTCGCACCAATGCTCTTTTGCATCTCCATGGAGCTTCGTGCTGGAGCGGAGCTACTCCACAGGATGAGCAGGAAACTACTCAACTTACGATTCCTCCATTCCAGGACCAAGATCAGCCCAACCTCTGTCACCGAGCTGCAGTATGCTGAAGAAGATTGCACATGCGCACGCTCAGAGGCCGAGCACCAAGCTGTTGCTGGAAGGCAAAGGTCCTCTACCAGCCTGCTCCTGCTGTGCAACACTGCACCCGCCCCCGACTATCAAGATCCATGGCGAACTTTTGAACAACATGGATCATTTCTTATACCTTGGGAGCCTCCTCTCAGTTAGGGCAGACATCGAAGATGAAACTCAACATCGCCTCCAGTGTGCCAGCGCAGTCTTCAGCCAACTGAGGGAAAGTGCGTTTGACGACAAAGACTGAAACCCAGCACCAAGCTCGTGGTCTATAGGGCTGCAATGCTGAACGCGTCAGGGACGTGGACAACATACAGCAGACACCTTAAACCCATAGAGAAACATTGGCAGTGATGTCGCCACAAAATCCTGCAAATTCAGTGGCAGGATTGGCGCTCCAATATCAGTGCCGTCTCTCAGGCCAACACCCCCAGTCTCGATGCACTGGTTATGGTTAATCAGCTATGTCAGGTGGGCCACATTGGCCGCATGCCTGATAGAAACTCCCAAAACAAGCTTTCCGCTCCGAGTTTTGCCACAGCAAGTGGTTACCAGGAGGGCAGAGGAAAGGTGTCAGAGATGTTCTCAAAACCTCCCTGAGAAAATGCAACATCCCTGCCGATCTCTGGGAATCTCTTGCTCGAGGCCACCCAAACTGGAGAGCAAGCGTCTGCAAAGGTGCCAACCATTTCGAACATCTCCAACATGTCCAGGCGGAGGCCAAGCACAAACAGTGGAAGGAGCGTGCCAAAATCTGAGCATCCCACCCTCCCGCCTCGACAAACCCTACCTGCTCCACCTGTGACAGAGCGTACAGATCTAGCACTGGATTTTTTAGTCACCTCAGGACCCACAACCCTGGATTGGAAGAAAGTCATCCTTGGTGCCTAAGAAGAGACTCTGTACAAGCTTCCATTCACCCCTTTTCATCTCACTCTATCAGTATATCCAATTATGTCTTTCGCCTTCATATCCTTATGTAGCTTTTCCATAAATGAATCAATGTTATTCGCATCAACTACTCCACAAGCAAGCTCCACATTCTAACCACTCTCTGGGTAAAGAAGTTGCTCCCAAATTCCCTGTTAGATTTATTAGCATCTATCTCCATGGCAATGCCTCTACCAATCAGAGTCCACTTATCAACCAATCAGTGCCCACTTCTCATGCAGTAGAAATTGTCATTCCCTTCGCATTTGGTATTCTTGCGAATTGTCCTGATGAGTACAAGATGAAAAGCTTAGATAAAAATGTATCTTTTTTATTTATTTTATTTCATTTATTTTAATTAGGTCTGCTGATCACTAATAATTGGCAGCCATGATGACTTTCTTAAATTCTATTAGCGGAGTGCAGGGAGGGGGCAGGGTCCATAAGAATTGCTTTGATTATTGGATCTTAAATGCACCCCTGAATATTCCATGCCTTTGTTATTTTCATGAGAGACATTGACCAGAGGATATCATAATTTCTGGTGTTGTTGCACATAATAGCCTAGGCAATTCTTTTCCAGAGGAAGCAGATTCCTAAGGGTTTACAGTATACTGTTAAGTTTTGATCACCATATACAAAGGAGCCCATTCAAACAATCAAAGTGGACTCCAGAAATTTGAGCAACTTCATCCAGGCTAGTGCAGGAAGGAGGGAGGTGACAACTTTCGGATAAGACAATGAACCGCAGGTCCATCCTCCCTCTCGGATGGACGTAAAATGCCCCATGGCCAGAACTGAAGATGAAAAGAGGAGTTCTCTCTGGTGTGCTTGCCAATATGTATCACTCAGCCATTATCACTTAAACAGGGTGTCTGTTCGTTTATCTCATTGCCAATTGTGGAAGTTTGCTGTGCATAAATTGGTTATTATGTTTCCCTTCATTTAAATAATGACAAGACTTCAAAAGCATTTAATTGGCTGTAAAGAATTTTGGGACATTCTGAGATCATGAAGAGCAATTTACTTATTTTCTTCATTTCCAAATACCCAAGCATGGGAGGTGCTTGCCACATCCCAAGTGACATTTAAGTCATGTGGAAGTGACCACATCATCTATCAACACAGGACAAAAGGTTGCAAACAGATACAAGGCTGAATTATACAGGGCACTGTGGTCCTCGTGCCTCTCCACCACTCTGCCAGCTAAAGATTTGGAAGGGGGACCTGCCGAGGGGAACAATGGCTGTCCCACAGCCTCATTGATAGACTGGAGGTGGGATTTCCACCCCTCAGGGACAGGAAGTCCCGCCTTAGAGAGCTACTGGCCCACCAGAGGCTGGTAGATCTCGCCAGCATCAGTAGCATCAGCAGGAATAGTGGACACTGCACTCAAGCGAAGAGGAGGTGAGTTGTGATGGGTCAAGTTTTTTTAAGTGTTTGGGGGCTGAGGGAGTAGAGGCGGGGGTCGAAAGGGCTGGAGTTTGAGAGGATGGGGGTGAAGGGAATCTGGGTGCACCCCAATCTATGCCCCGGTGGGGGGGGGGGGGGGAGTGAGGCCCTTAATTGGGCATTAATTGCCCACTTAATGGTATCAATTTGGCTATGGGTGGGCAACCCACCTAACCACTCCCCTGCTGCTCGTAAAATCGCAGTTGGTATGGGAGCAGGCAGGCAGCTTATGGGTCTACCTGTCTGCTTTCCTGTCAGTGGGTAATCCATATAATTCAGCCCATAGACAGGTTAAATAAGTGGACAGCAAGGTGGCAGGTGGAGTATAATGAGGGGAAATGTGAAGTTATTTACTTTGGTAGTAAAAATAGAAAAGCAGAATATTTTTTACAAGGTGTGAAAATGTAAATGTTGATGTTCAGAGTGACTTGGGTGTACTTGTACAAGGGATACAGAGAATAAGCATGTGGGTACAGCAAGCAATTAGGAAGGCAAATGACATGTTGGCCTTTATAGGAAGGGGATTGGAGTACAAGGATAAAAAAGTACAGGACCACAGGAAATAGAGAAGAACAGAATAAAGAAGTACAGAAGTACAAGATTGGAGTACAGAAATAAATAGTCTACATATAGACTGGAAACATCAGGTGAGCAAAGGTAATGTAGCCGAGGAGTTCATAGAATGTTTTCAGGGTAGTTTCTTAGAACTGCACGTTCTGGAGCCAGCCAGTGAGCAGGCTATACTAGACCGGGTATTGAACAAGGAGATAGGATTAATTGATAACCGCATAGTGAAGGCATCCTTAGGTAGCAGCGACCCATAATATGATTGAATTTTTCATTCATTTTGAGGGAGGAACGAGTGCATCCAAAGCTAGCATTTTAAACTTAAATAAGGGCAATTGTGAGGCCCTGAAAGCAGAGCTGGATAAAGTGAACAGGCAAATGAGGTTACGGGATAGGTCAATAGAGGCTCAGTGGCAGACATTTAAAGGGATATTTCAGAATACACAGAATAGGGATATTCCAATGAGAAAGAAATATTCCAAAAGGAGGGCCCACAATCTGTGGTTAACTAAAAAAGTTAAAGATAATATCAAAATTAAAGAATTGAACACAAAAGGAGGGAGATTATGCTTCAGTTGTACAGGGGATTGGTGAGACCACATCTGGAGTATTGTGTACAGTACTGGCCTTCGTATTTAAAGAAAGATGCAAGTACGTTCAGAGAAGGTTTACCAGGCTAATACCAGGAATGGGCAGGTTGTCTTATGAGGAAAGGCTGGACAGGTTAGGCTTGTATCCACTGGAGTTTAGAAGAGTAAGAGGTGACTTAATTGAAACTTTTAAGATCCTGAGGGGTCTTGACAGGGTGAATGTGGAGAAGATGTTTCCTCTTGTGGGAGAATATTGAACTAGGGGTCACTGTTTAAGAATAAGGGGTCACTCATTTAATACAGAGGTAAGGAGAAATATTTTTCTCTCGGAGGGTTGTGAGTCTTTGGAACTCTCTTCCTCAAAAGGTGGTGGAGGAAATATCCTTGCATATTTTTAAGGCAGCGCCAGATAGATTCTTGGCTAACGAAGGGTTGAAAGGTTTTTGGGGGTAAGCAGGAATGTGTGGTTGAGGTTACATTCAGATCAGCCATGATCTTATTGAATAGCTAAGCAGGCTCAAGGGGCCGAGAGGCCTACTCCTGCTCCTAATTCATACGTTCATATGTTCATAAATCTTCCTACAATTGTACAGTGCTCTGGTAAGACTACAGCTGGAATGTTGTGTACAGTTTTGGTCTCCATTTCTAATGGAAGGTGATACAGCAAAAGTTCACTGAATTGATCCCTGGGATGAGAAGGGTTGTCCTATGATGAGAGGTTGAGTAAATTGGGCCCATACCTTCTGGGGTTTAGAAGAATGAGACGTGATCCCATTGAAATATACAAGATTCTGAAGGTGTTTGACAGGATTGACACCGAGAGGCTGAGGAATCTTGAACATGGGAGAATAGTCTCAGGATTAAGGGATCGATCAATTTCCTCACTTCAGGGTTTGAGAATCTTGGAGTTGTTTACGTGAGAGGGTTGCAAACACCCCATCATTGAGCATATTCAAGGCTGGGATGGACAGATTTTTGATATGTCAGGGAAACAAGGGGAAATGAAGAGTTGAAAGTTGGAAAGTGGAGTTGAGGAAGAATATCAGCATGATCGTATTGATTGGCTGAGTTGGCTCAACTGACTATATGGCCTTACTCCTGCTCTTAGTTCTCATGTTCTTAAAGCTGAATTAGAGCTCAGGTTTTGCAAAGTCCAAGGCAGGCACATGCTAAACAGGCACATGCTAAACATGCACTGCCCGGCTTATGTTTGGGTGACTGGAGAAAGGAAATTACAGCCCCATTGTCAGATGAAGAATATTTGGGCAAGTTGGTGCAGTGGGCAGATAGGTGGGAAATGAAGTTCATTGTGGAGAAGAGTGAGGTGATGCATTTTGGTAGGAAGAACATGGACAAACAATATAAAATAAGGGGTGAAATTTTGAAGGGGGTGCAGGAGCAGAAAGACTTGCATGTGCATAGATCATTGAAGGTGGCAGGACAGGTGGAGAGAGCAGTTAATAAAGCATATAGTATCCTGGGCTTTATTAATAGGGGCATAAAGTACAAGAGCAGGGAGGTCATGCTGAATTTATACTAGACCCTCATTAGACCTCAGCTGGAATGTTGTGTACAGTTCTGGGCACCACATTATAGGAAGGATGTGAACACATTGGAAAGAATGCAGAAGAGTTTTGCAAGAATGGTTCCAGGGATGAGAAACTTCAGCTATGCGGATAGATTGGAGAGGTTGAGACTGTTCTCCTTGGAGAAAAGAAGGCTGAGAGGAGATTTGATTGAGTTCAAAATCATGAGGGGGCTGGACAGAGTGGATAGAGAGAAGCTGTTCCCACTTGTAAAAGGATCAAGAGTGAGAGGGCACAGATTTAAAGTGATTTGCAAAAAAAGCAAGTGTGACATGAGACAAAACATTTTCACGTAACGAGTGGTTCGGGTCTGGAATGCACTGCCTGGAAGTGTGGTGGAGGCAGGTTCAGTTGAGGCATTCAAGAGGGTATCAGATGATTATTTAAATAGAAACAATATGCAGGAGCATGGGGAAAAGGCAGGGCAATGGCACTAGGTCATAATGCTCATTTGGAGAGCTGGTGCAGACATGATGGGCCGAATGGCCCTCTTCTGTGCCGTTAAGATTCTGTGATTCTGTGACAGGGCCCCAGGTTTGTATAGATGTCCCAAATTGTTAATGACTGCTGGGATGTTCTTTTCACCCGAATATACTTGCCGCATTTAGACAGTATTTCATCATGTCAAAACACTTCATCGTTCTGGATGCAGTGAATGGTTTTCAGAGACCTATCACTGTTGTATTAGGGCAGGATGATGGCAACACCCAGAGACGAAACTGGTAGCTTGGAAGTGGGAGGTGGCAATGGCAGAGGAAGGAGGGCAGCAGTGTGAAAGGGTATTGATAGAATCCCTGGAAGCCAAAGGTACTTTGGGAATCAGCTGATACAATTCAAATCACTTTTACTTTTTTTCCCCATTTATTCTTTCATGAGGTGTGGGTGTCGCTGGCAAGGTCAGCATTTGTTGCCCATCCCTAATTGCCCTTGAACTGAATGGCTTGCTAGGTCATTTTAGGGGGCAGTTAAGGTGGGCCTGGAGTCACATTTAGGTCAGATCGGGTAAGGATGGCAGATTTCCTTCCCTAAAAGGGGATTTAGTGAACCAGATGGGTTTTTATGACAATTGATAGTGGTTTCATGTTTACCATTATTAAGGCTAGCTTTCAATTCCAGGTTATTAATTGAATTTAAATTCCACAGCTGCCGTGATGAGATTTGAACCCATGTCCCCAAAACATTAGCCTGGGCCCTCATCCAGTGACATTACCGCTATAGCACCATCTCCCCCTATCAATTACTTTAACTGAATTATAACTATAGTTGAAAAATAAATTTAAAAATAAAGTTTAAAAACCTATCACCAGTCTGGCAATGTTTTTTACTAACTGTCTAGATAATAGTTCCCACAACCACCTGCACCCCCGCTATCCCCCCGCACCCCCCACCCCCGACACTGCACAGCCAAAGCACCCCTTCCCACTCCACAAAGCCAACCAAATCAAGTCGTGCCAGTAACAGAAATATGTTTGGAATATAAACAGATCAAAGCTGGCAAGCAAAACACAGGAACTACGAGGTAGGATGAGTTCAGAGTGAAGATAAAGGAACACTGATAAGCAAAGGTCTGTGTTTTCCAGCAGTCTCCCTGGGTTTGTCAAAGGGGTCATCCTGCAGAAAGAAAGGATATATATATTTAGAGAGAGAGAGAGAGTATGTGTGTGTTTGTGTGTGAAAGAGAGCAAGGGAGGAGAGAAGTACTGACTCGAGAGCTGCTAATCTGCGTGGCCCCAGTGGAATTTGCTCTTTCATGAATGTCCTCCGAAATCTCCTATTGCTATCAGTGCAAGCCAAAGGTCCCCACTCTTATCCCGTCAAGCGAACTAACCCTAATCTGCAGCTTCTTACACTAGCAGCTTATACCAGCTAACCTTTATAGGTCAATCGTGCTCCTCCCTGATAGATTGATTATCCTGGTTTTGCACACCATAACTGCTTGGCGGACATGTCAGGGTTGAGGCTACGAACATTACAAATGTTCATCAATAGATTAATCTGGAACTGGCCCCCACTCTGCACCCAAACCCCACCACTTGTCATTCTCTCACAGGGTTACAGCAGGAACATTGTGATGTGTTTACCTTAAAGTAAAAGTATTTGCCTTAGAATCCATGGTAATAGGCCAGCATGGACATCCTTTCTTTGTTAGGGGAAGCAAAGGTAGTGGAGGAGGAAATGGAATGGGAGTTCTATTAACATTGTTTTAGAACCATGGAACCATACAGCCATAGATAAGTTGCAGTGCAGGAAGAGACCATTCAGCCCATCATGTTTGCGCTGGCCAAAATGTGAAAAAAGAAACAAGCCGCTCATTTTAACCTCACTTTCCAGCACTTAGTCCGTAGCCTTGCAGGCTACACCTCTTCTGATGCAGGTTTAAGTACCTTTTAAATGAGTTGAGCATTTCAGCCTCAACCACCAACCTAGGCAGTGAATTCCAGATTCCCACCACCCTCTGGGTAAAAAGGTTTTTCCTCATGACCCCTCTAATCCTTCTACAAATCACCTTAAATCTATGCCCCCTGGTAATTAACCCCTCAACTAGGGGAAAAAGTCTTTCCTGTCTACACTATCTAGGCTCCTCATCATTTTGTCACATCGATTACACATCAATTAGGTCACCCCCTAGCCTCCTCTGACCTAAGGAAAACAACCCCAGCCTATCCAATCTCTCCTCATAGCTGCAATTGCCAAGCCCTGGCAACATTCTTGCAAATCTCCTCTGGACCCTCCCCAGAGCAATTATGTCCTTCCTGTAATGTGGTGACCAGAACTGTACAGAAAATTCCAGCTGTGGCCTAACCAGCATTTTATACAGTTCCATCATTACATCCACACTTTTGTATTCAACACCTCACCCAATAAAGGAAACCATATGCTTTCTTGACCACCTGTCCTGCTATCTTTAAGGAACTGTGGACATGCATTCCAAGATCCCTCACTTCTTCAACCCCTCTCAATAACTTCGCATTTATTGAGTATTCCCTTGCTTTGTTTGCCCTCCCCAAATGCATTACCTCACACTTTTCCAGACTGAATTCCATTTGTCACTTCTCCGCCCACTCAACCAAACAATTGATATCATCCTGGAGTCAACGGCTAACCTCTTCACTATCAACTACACAGTCAATTTTTGTGTCATTTCCCAATCATGCCTCCCACATTTAAGTCCAAATCATTAATATATGCATATACACTTTTAACAGTAGAATACACTTTGTTGAACACGTTAGACAAATAATCTTTCCAGATCACAGAAAAAGCCAGAGCAAAAGCTTTGATTCAAATTATAGCTTAATATAATTGAATCACAAGCTAAATTACAATAAGGCAGGCTGTTCAACCTGTCTTAGCACATCTATCTAGAAATACCCCATAACCTCTGATCAGAATATCCATCTGTTTTTCTAAGTGAATTCAGCTCTTTCACTTCCATTAAACTACCTGAAGCCCATTCCATAAATTTATGTAAAGATTAATTTCTTGACTTCAGTTCAATATTTTCCTTTTGTTAGATTGTCCCATATTCTCTCGTGAACACAACTTTAAACTGAACCATGATCATCCTACTTTCCTGTGGAAAGCTACCATTTCCATTCCACTCACCATGTGTACCTCTAGTCTACAAGATCATCCCAATTGACTTTTTCTAAAAATGGCAAAGTGATGTGTCTCCTTTCACAATAACCCAGACCACTGACACTATGGATCAGTTTTGTGACTCTGCGCTGCACCTTTTCCAGTATGAGTGTCCCTTTGTGTCAGGGACCAGATTTGTACATTTAAGGTGGATTCTGATCGGAACATTATACAGTTTGAAAATGACTTCTTCTGGCTTACCTCCTGTTGTCTTGGCTCCTTCAGCACTCATCTATAAGATGTACCGCCGTAACTCATGAAGGCTTCTTTGACAGCACCTTCCAAACCCACTTCCTCTACCACCTGGAAGAACAAGGGCATGGGAACACCACCAACTACAAGTTTCCCTGCAAACAACACACCATCCTGATTTGGGAATATTGTCACCATCCCTTTATTTGGCTAAGTCAAAATTCTAACACCACTTTGGGTGTATAAGCACCATAGGGACTGCACCATCACCTTCTCAAGGCAATTAGGATAGGTAATGAATGCTGGCTTTGCCATGCAGCAACATTTACATCACATGATCACATAAAACAAAACTTCTCTTTGCATTACTCATTGTGTTCACCACTGATTTTCATCTCATGTGATAATCTGGCAGAACAGATTTCATGCCCTTTTCGAACCTGCCCAATTTTCATTCTATTGATTTCCAAAATGTATTGGTTATGTATAGGATGGGCAATCTGCTCCAGGAGATTACTGCGCAGGAGCCTGAAGACACAGGTCTTATGAAACCTATGCATAAATTGCATAAGCACTTACAAGAAAGACTTTACAAAACCAACAGCCACACACAGATGTCATTGGATTTCAAATAACCCTTTCATAGTCAGGCACTGTACACATCCTCTCTTTCAGAAAGACCGGAAGAAACTTTGTTCTAATTGGTCCAGTAAATTAAATCAGCGGTTACTAAAGACACTGTAGTGTCGGGTACCTTGGAAGATACCAGACCATGGCAATCTCACAGCTGCTGGTTGTGTTAAGTGTGACTAAAAGAAGTGGGACACACAAAGAATCAATCTGACCCTTATCTACTTCAGCAAATCGGCATTGTGACAAAGCAAGGTACAGGGCTGGAGGCAACAACTGTTGCAGTTGCAGAAGCAGATTTTACAATTTAGATCCAGATGACAGGTTTCAGCTTATCAGAAAGAACTTTACTTTACTCCTTTTGAGGTAGCAGAGCTCAATGCCATTCCTAATGCTATGGGAAATGACCTGGAGAATCAGAGGTATGACCTCCCATTTTGTAGCACAGTTAACCAATGCACATGGCACTACCCCACCAAGTCAGCCCATCTGAAAAGGCTCCTTGTCATTCCAAGACGTGAAACATAAGACAACACACTTTTGCTATTGAACAGCAGTACAAAGTCCTGTATTTAACCCTGTACATACTGCTGTAACAGGACAAGGACTATAAAGAGTATAAAGAGCAGTAATTATAGACAGTAGTTGCAATTGTGAATTCCACTCAAACTGAGACTGCAGTTGCATTGTCTTAGGATGTAAAAGCACCACTAAATTGGAAAGGTTAAGTATGATCGCTGTGGCAAAGTACAGAAGTGAGGGGACTTGACAGGTTGGATGCTGAGAGGATGTCTCACCTTGTGGGAGAGATTAGAACTAGGGGACATGGTTGAAAATTAAGGGGTCTCCCATTTAATACGGAGAAATTTAAGGGGAGAATTATTTTCTCTCAGACATTCGTTAATCTGCTGAATTCTCTTCCCCAGCGAGCAGTGGAGGCATGGTCACTGAATAATTTTAAGGCTGAGTTCTTGAATAACAAGGGAGTCAAAGGATATAGGGGGCAGACAGGAAAGTAGATTTGAGGACATAATCAGATCAGCCATGGTCTTATCAAATGGAGAAGCAAGTTTGAGGGGTCGAATGGCCTACTCCTGCTCCGAATTTGTATGTTCATATTTTTGTATTTCCAACACTTACATTCATCTCTTTAATGAGCACTAAACAAAGTCATTAGGCTCTTCCCTAACCTTGGTGAGTTGAGGCACACATTTAAAAACTGATAGTAAAGAATGCAGACTAGGAATCCACATATCTGGCTGATATTGTCAGGATTGCAGATGGCTGTTGTGAAATTAGGTTGAAAATAAAGAAAACTTGCATTTAAATAGTCTTTTCATGTCTCTCAGAAACATCTTTAATTGCCTGACCGACAACGATTCATTGGAAATGAATGACTGATAAGAAAGCAAGAACTTACATTTTCAGGATTTCCGAAGCAATTAAAAGCCAATCATTTAAATGCCAGTTTTTTGAATTGCAGTCAATGCTGTTTTTGCAGGTAACCCTAGCATCCAATTTACACACAGCAAGATCTCACAAGCAGCCAATTAAACTACCATCTAATCCATTTCAGTGTTATCGGCTGAGGAATGAATGCTAACCAACAAATAAGGACAGCTCCCCTATTCTGCTTTGAAAAAATGTCAACCATACCAGCAGGCAGACAGGACCTCAGTTTAATGGCTTACCTGGCTGCTAACAACCTGATAGTGTAACGCTCCCTCAGAGGCCAGGATGAATACTGGGAGGCTGTGACAAGTGGGGAGTCAGGATCACATTAGAAGGCAGAAAAGGCAGTAACTTGAATGCGCCATTATGTCACTGCCTGGCATCTTCCTGGATGCTGCATACTACAGTTGAAATGATGCCAAAGGATACTTCAGTAACATCTCTTTTTTTATTTTTCCTTGGGACGCGGGCATAGCCAACAAGGCTAACATTTATTGCCTGTCCCTAATTGCCCTGAACAGGTGGGCCACCTTCTTAAGCCGCTACAGTCTGTGTGGTGTAGGTACACCCACAGTGCTGTTGGGTGGGGGGAGGGGGAAGTTCTAGGACTTTGACCCAGCGATGATGAAGGAACAGCGATAAACGTTCAAGTCATCACTATGTCTCTTGGAGAGGAACCTGCAGGTGGTGGTGTTCTTGTGTGTCTGCTGCCCTTACCCTTCTAGGATATGAAGCTCCTGGATTTGGGAGGTGTTGTTGAAGAAAGATTTGGTGGGTTGCTGTGGTACATCTTATAGATGGCACACTGCAGCCACAGTTCACTAGTGGTGGAGCGAATGAATGCTTAAATTGGTGGATTGAGTGCCAATCAAGCAGTCTGCTTTGGATGGATGGTGTTGATCATCTTGCAGGACCTGCGCTCATCCAGGCAAGTGGAGAGTATTCCATCACTCTCCTGGCTTGTGCCTTGTAGATGATGAAAAGACCCTGGGGAGTCAGGAGGTAAGTCTCTCAGCACAAAATTCCCAGCCTCTGACCTGCTTTGATGGTCACAGTATTTATGTGGCTGATGCAGTTAAGCTTCTGGTCAAAAATCTGAATTACAACCAAAGGAGGCTCCATGGAGCTGAAGTGAAACATCTATACACTTCTCTCAGTTTTATTTATTTTTCCAGTTTGGGATATCACAAACTAATCATCCTTGGCAGGTGTTCTGTGCAAGGCATTTTAAAAGTTGTAAATGGGGTACAAATGATGGGAAAACGTTTCCGGAGCTGATGTGATGGAAAGTGTTAAATAGAACAGGCAGTATTCCTGTCACGCACTATCAAAAGGAACACAAGCCATGCGCTAGACCCATGCCAGGCGATAATAGAGTGGACCCTGCTGATTGGGTGCCTTGTTTGGTTGAGACTGAGTGACAGGTAAGCTCATAAATCAAAGGCCCTTATTAAAGCGGCCCAACTTGCTCAGGGGCTGTTGTGAATCTTTGTTGCAAACCTGTAAGCCACATTGAGCATCTCTGTGAATGCAACTCATGCCAGATGGAACCATGCAGCTGCCAAGCAGTGAACTGGGAACAGCTGCACAAGGGGCAGTTTTAGAATCACGTAAACAATACTGTAAATAGATTACCCATTTTTCTTATTCCATTAACGTTGAACTTACTTAATCAGGTACCCGAGAGCTAGCAGATTCCCTATTTATTGATTATATTTTGTCATTAACCCAGCCATTTCCTATTCATTATCATTTACAACATCCTGCTAAATGCATTGAGAAAGATGGGCCAACTCTGCAATTACTTTTCATCATTTTCTCCATCGACATTACCAACAGAAACCACATGCAATTTCAGGCTGTGTCGCTTGGTGACTCTTTAATGTTGGCTGTATCACTTCTCCAGGGATCTATTTATCGCTTTCAGGTCAATTTCATTTGATTGAAAGGAATATTGCTCTAAGGAGCATGATCCAGGTTAAATAACTCAAGAATTGTAATTGAAAGAAAATGCATCTCCATTCAGCACAGCTGCAGGTCAAATAGTGCAGTTCTAATGGAACACATATATAGTTACAGAAAGCCACACATCTAAGTTTACCTATGATGCAAAGATGGACACAAACATTGTAAACAATGTACTGAAAGCATTAAATTACGAAGAAATTTTAATAGATTAAATGAATGGGCAAACTGTGGCAAATGGATTTCAATGTAGACAAATGTGTGGCCATTCACTTGGGAATTAAAAGGGAAAGAACAAAATATTTTTTAAAAAGCTAGACACAGTGGAGGTCCAAACAGATTTGGCGATCCAGGTACATTAATCATTAAAATGTCATGAACAAATACAAAAAATAATCAAAAGACTTTATATTTAGAGGACTTGAATGTAACTGGGTAGAAGTCATACTTCAGCTATACAAAGCCCTGGTTAGACCACACCTGGAGTAATGTGAGTAGTTCTGAGCACCACGACTTAGGAAGGGTTTTTTCCCTTTATTCATTCATGGGATGTGGGTGTCGCTACAAGGCCACATTTGTTATCAAATCCTAATTGCCCTTGAACTGAGTGGCTTGCCACACCATTGCAGACGGCGGTTAAGAGCCAATCACACTGCTGTGGATCTGGAGTCACATGTAGGCCAGATCAGGTAAGGATGGCAGATTTTCTTCCCTAAAGGACATTAGCGAACCAGGTGGGTGTTTACAACAATTGACAATGGCTTCATGGTCACCATTACTGAGACTAACTTTTCAATTCCAGATTATTACTTGAATTCAAATTCCACCAGCTGCCTTTGAGGGAGCTCAGTGTAGATTTACCAGAATGGTACCTGGTCTCCAGGGATGACATTATGAGGAGAAGTTGAACAAATTAGAGTTGTATTTTTGGAATTTAGAAGGTTAAGGGATGTCTTCAATATTTCAATGGGAGCAGAAAGGAAAGATAGAGAGAAATTATTTCTGATGTTCTAGGACTAAGGGATAAAACTAGCCAGCAGTACCCACGTTCCATGAAAGAATAAAGAAAAAAAATTAAGGGATTTGGGACAAAGGCAGGTAATGGGAAGGTAAGTCAGATGTCAGTCATGATCTCAATGAATGACAGAACGTGCTCAAGGGACTTAGCTACCTATTCCTGTTCCTATATACCAATCTTCCTATTCTCCATTCTAGGATAATTGCCTGCCATGTAAATAACTTCAAACTGCTTTATGAAGTATAAACTAAACTTCAGAAGCTGAAATGCCATAATAAGGAATTGTCTTTATTCAAAACATTTACATTTTGATGCTAAAGTTCTGCCTACATATTTGAAGTATTATCTCAATGTCAATCAAATTTAGACTTTAGGTATGTTTTAACTTTTATTTTACATGTGTACAATATGGGTTCTAATTGTAAAATATGTTTCCACTTGTAGAAAGTCCAAAACTAGAGAAGGTAAAGAACTGGCCACCATATATTTATTTTCTGTTAGTGGATGCTGAAACAATTTAGCTTCTCTCTCATAGCAGAGGAGAGCTAGTTACAAACTGCATCCTGTTGTTCAAATCATGCAAATGAAAAATGGCAAAGGGCTTGATCTTCCAATGTCTGTTTTTCTACACAATCTTCAAACAGATTCCAGAGAAAGAAAGGCTTGTATTTATGTGGCGCACTATAACATGTCTCAGAAATGTCTTGAAGAAATTCACATACAGCGAATTACTTTGAAGCACTGCACTATTGTTAGGTATGCAACATGACTGACCATTTGGCATACAGCAAGATTCCACAAAACAGCAATGAGATGAACGATTGGTTAATCTGCCCTTTTGATGTTAATGGTTGAGGAAGGAATTTTGACAAGATCTCTGGATCTCTTTTATCAAAGAGAGGCATGGGATTTTTATTATCCATGTAAACTGGTGGAGAGGACCTCAATTTAACATCTCAACCTCTTAGCATCTCTAATAAAGCAACATCTTCTTCAGCACTACACTGGAGTGGTGGATTTAAACTATGAGCTCATGGGTCTTGACCCCACAACCTACTGACCCAGAGGCAAGAGCATTGCCAATTGAGCCAAGCTGGCACAAGAGCAGTCCAGCTGCTATTTGCAATGACACTGTAAAACCTTTCAGACTGAAAGATAGCTACATGAGTCATGAAGCTCAGGAAAAACTGTGCGAACAGCAGTACTGTCGGCATTGGCTCAATGGTAGCTCCCATGGCTCTGATTCTGTTCAATTAAGCCCCAGTCCAGAGCCTTGATTGCAAAATTTTCAGTGCCATAATGAGTTGACGTTGCATTGTCCAAGGTGTTAAGCTGAAGTTCCATCTAACCTCTCAGATGTGCATAAAAAAACCTCAGGACATTACTCAAAGCAGTGCATGAGGGGGTATCTGGGCTAACTTTTATCACTAAAACAGATTATCTGGTCATGAATTTCATTGCTGCTTGTGGGTCCTTGCTATGTTCAAATTGGCTGCCATGTTTTCTACTTTACAACTTTGACTACTCTTTAACAATAACTTCATTGGCTGTAAATTGCTTTGGGATGCCCTGAGGTCATGAAAGCCACTGTATTAATATGAGTCCTTTCCTTTCTTTCTTTTACAGGGTTGCATTTGGCCCAATCATGGGCCTAATGTACATAACATTTGGATTGAAATAATTGGCGTGAAAGGAAAACTGTCCCATTTAGCACTGGTGGAGCAGAAACGCTTGCGAGAAAGTTAAATGGAAGTAACTTGGCAGTCAGTCTCTTTGGGTTATTGCAAGTTCAGCCTGGCAAAGTTGTGTTTCCACAGCTGACAATCTGTAGCACTTAATACTTTTGGAAATTGCCTGCAGTGCAAAATATCGTTTGGGAAAATTTCTGGAAATGGTTCGACCATGCTAGTATAATCAGTTTGGAATTAAAGGGCACTTCTACAAATTTAGTTATAAAATATAGAAGAACCAATGAACCATGTATTTCCAATTAATGCAAAATATCAAGATGAAAAATATGTCCCATTTTATAGCTTAATTTTTAAAAGAGAAAATCAACTGTAGTTAAAATTGTCATCAAAGTGTGCTGCTAAAGAACAACTTGCATTTATGTAACATCTTTCACAGCCTCAGGATGTTCCAAAGTGCTTTACAGCCAATTAAATACTTTTAAAGTTTAGTCACTGCTGTAATGTTAGAAACACAACAGCCAATTTGCTCACAGCCAGAACCCACAAACAACAATGCGATAATGACCAGTTCATTTGTTTCAGTGACGTTGATTGAGAAATATCAGCCAGGACAGTGGGAATAAGTCACCTGCTCTTCTTTGAAATAGTGCAAGGGAATCTTTTTATGTACACCTGAAAGGGCAGAAAGAGCCCCTTTAATCGCATAAAAACTGCACCTCTGACAGTGTAGCACTTGCTATGTACTCCACTAGAATGTCAACATTGGTTATGTTCTTAAGTTGTGTGGAGTTGAGCCTGCAACCTTCTGATTCAGATATCCAAAGTGCTTCCACCACTAACAATTTTTTAAAGCAAGAAAAGAAATGGCACCATGTCGGGGTAATTCTTGTGATGTTACAATGTAACTGTGGACAAGCACATTTTCATTTTAAGCATTTTCTCTGCCTTTTTGTTTCATAGGAACTTCCTAAACATTTTATTTCTTTGTATTGGAAAAGGAAAGTCTTGAAAACAGTGATTTACAAGCCCAATGACAGAAACTGGGACTGAATTTCACACTAACCCTTTGAAGCCGAAGTCTTCCAGACCACTTTAATGCTATTCATTCCCCAAGTTAATGCTAAGAAGTGTCCTATGGAACATCAACAGGAAAGAACATTGCACTGTCAGATGACATTCAGTAAGCAATCAGTATTTTTATAGCGATTTTACGTAGTCATTTGGCAAGCAGATATAACAAGTACTTCAGCGGTTGCAATACCTTGAAGTCGACTCTTAACAATCTGTCTGGATTTAACCGATGAATGTTGAACGAGATAGAAAGAAGTACAAATGCATATTTTAAAACATCTAAGAACATAATAAATGGGAGATGTAATAGGTCATTTGGCCTTTCAAGCCTCCCCCACCGTTTAATAATATCATGGCTGATCTTCTACCTCAACTTCACCTTTCTGCATTATCCCCTTATCCCTTAATTCCCTTAGCAACCAAAAATCTATCAACCTCTGTTTTGAATATACTCAACAACTGAGCATCTGCAGCTGTCTTGGGTAGAGAATTCCAAAGGATTGCAGCACTTTGAAGAAATGCCTCCTCATCTCAGTTTTAAATGGCAGCCCCCTTTTTCTGAAGCTGTGCAATGTGTTCTAGATTCACGAGTCAGTGTAAACATTTTTTCAGCATTTGCTCTGCAAAGCCCCTTCAGAATTTTATATGGTTCAATTCGATCACCTATCATTCTGCTAAATTCTAGGGGGTAACAGCCTTGTCTACTCAGTCACTCCTCGTAGGACAATCCCTGTTCCCAGGAACCAGTCTAGTGGACCTTTGCTGCACTGCCCATAGGGCAGGGTTGCCCTTCTTTAGGTAAGGAGAACAAAACTGTACACAGTATTCCCTCCTCAATAATGCCCTGTATAATTCTAGTAAGATTTCTTAGCTTTTGTGACAAAGGGAATAGAGTATAAAAGTAAGTATACCATTCCTAATTGCTTGCTGCATATCTGCATTTTAACTTTCTGTGACTCATGAGCAAGGACGGCAGGTCCCTCTGAATGCAAACAAACCCTAGTCTCTCACCAATCAAAAGGTGTTCTTTTTATTGTTCCTACCAAAATGGATAACTTCACAATTCTCCATGTTGTATTTGATTCTATTGTATTCATTCTATTTTGTTTAGTGTCTGACAAACGACTCTTCATCCCATTAAGCCACGTTATTCACATTCTTTCGTAGTATTACTGACATTAATAAAGATTTGTTTGGTTATCCTGCATGTGTTTTGGCACCAGTAAGTGCAATCAGGTCTTATCCTATTTTATTCCAATGCATTAAGCTTTCTATCAGGTAAACGACCTAGCTCAAACTGCAGGTGTCAGACCTGCCTCATTCAGTTCCGATGAAGAGTCATATTGGACTCAAAGGGTTAACCCTGTTTCTCTCTCCATGGATACTGCCAGAACTGCTGGCTTTTTCCAGCAGTTTCTGCCTTTAGTTTTAGATATCTGACCAATCTTCATGTGGTTTTGCTAATTAGCATGCTGCAGCATTTTTTGAAGCATCCTGCGTGACCAGTTTTCCTTGCCACAGAGCAACAAAGCCGAGGTTGGTTATATTTCTTCCATTAGAGGATGTCATAATGGAAATGCTGTTGGACTATGACTTGAACCAACATTAGGCCATTCAGTCTCTCAATCCTGTTTCACCGCATGGCTGATCTTGATCGCAACACCATTTATTTGCCTTGTTTCCATAACCCTTAATACCTTTACCTGACAAAACTCTATCAATCGCAGTTTTGGCGTTTTCAATAGATGTAGTCGCAACAGCTTTGGGGGTAAAGAGTTCCATATTTCCACTTCCCTTTGTGATGAAATGCTTCCTGATGTCACCCCTGAACCACCCAGCACTAATTTTAAGTTTATGCCCTCTTGTTGTGGACTTCCCTCCAGAGGAAATAGCACATCTCTACCTTGCCTATTAAAATCCTTTAATAATCTCAGTTAGATGACCCCTTACTCATTAACACTGAAGGGGACGTTGTAGTCCAGTGTACTGGTACTATTACTGCCTGAGTTGCACTCAGCACTTTGACTCCCTCAAAGTACATTCAGTGTACAATTCCAGTAAACAGAAAGACTTGCATTTATATAACGCCTTTCCCATCCTCGGGATATCCAAAATGTTTCCCAGCCAATTAAAGAGATACCTCTACTGTAGTCATATGGGCAAATGTGATAGGAAATTTGCGTGCCACAAACAGCATTATTTATACCAGTTGAATGGCAGAATAAATTGGAAGGGCTGAATGACCTATTCCTCTTCCTATGTTGCAGATAAATAGCTGATTAATTTATTTTACAGATATTGATTGGAGATGAATGTTGGCCAAGACACTGTAAAAACTATCCTCTATTCTTTTATGTCCACCTGAACAGGGTAGGCAGGGGCAACAGTGCCTTGGCCATTTATGGAAGCCGTAGCCTGAATTTACATCCTTTCAGGGATGAGATCTCACCTCCAAGAGCTGCCAGCCAATCAGAAGGCTAGCAGCTCTTCAGTCCCAGCAGTGCCACCGGGAGCTGGACAGCAACCAGGCAGGTCCAGCATCAATGGAGGAGGCTGTGGAAGCCAGGTAAGTGAAGTTGAGCTCACCGGGTGCAGTAGGGTCATTCATAAGGTGAAGGAAATGTCTGCGGAAGAAGTGGTGCTTGGTGCCTGGGGCAGGGGGAGTGGGGGAGGGGGTCCCTCTGTGGGCCAGGGGGTACCCATACAGGAGGCCCCTTCCCACCCTGGACCTAAGGGTGGGAGGGCTGTCTGCCACCATGTCCTGCTGGTAAAATGCTGGAAGAGGCGGGTAGGTGTTGGGCACACTACTCAATGTCATCACATCTGATTTTTCATCTGCCTCCCCCCAATTTCCCAGCGCCTTCCAGGGGCCCTTTAAATTCTCAGCCAGGTGTAAGGTGAGGGCAGTGCAGTGCTGAAGTGTTTGCCTAAATGATGTACTTCAGTCCTAGAGTGAGACTTGAACTCAAAACCAGTTGGCCCAGTGGCAAGAATGTTATGACTGAGACATGATAACAAGAAAGCAGCCATTGAGAAAATCGTTTTTCCACTTCTCTACACTCTGAAGAAGAATCATATGGACTTGAAACGTTATCCCTGTTTTCTTCTCCACAGATGCTGCTAGACCTGCTGAGTTTTTCCAGCATTTTCTGTTTCTGTTTCAGATTTCCAGGATGTGCACTATTTTGCTTTTAAATTATGGAGAAAATCTTCTTGGACCTTCATGCTCAAACAATCTTAGTGAATTTTATCCAACTTATTTTGCTTCCTGGACATTATGGAAAGGCTTTCCTTACCTGGATCAATAAGCCTTCAGAATAACTTTTCATTCTTACATATGATATTCTATATCCTTTTATGCTCCCTTCATTGATGTTGCATTTTCATAGCATTAGCAGCTTAAGAACCAGTGTTCAAAACAATATTTTTCTCTGTACTTAACTTTACAATCCTTAAGTGCGTAGGACCAAATAGAATTTACTGCACAGAAGCAAGCCATTCAGCTCAACTGGTCGATGCCAGTGTTTAAGCTCCACACAAACCTCTTCTGCGTCATTGCATCCTGCACTTTCAACATATTATTCTATTCTATTCTCCCTCGTGCACTTATCTGGCTTTCCCCTTAAATGTATCAGCTGTGATAGTCATTTAGCTGTCTCTTAAAGGTGCTAATTAGCACAACATTGACTGGAGTCTGACCCACAAAATCCACCCTTTGAGAGTGGGAGAGGACAGGCAGAGGTGGGAGATGCGGGGAAAGGGTGAGGTAGGAAAAATGATCTTTTAAATCACAATTTTGTCTGTCACAATTTTGGGCTTTGCTGTACTCAGGAACGGTGCCCTCCAAAATATCATTTTGGTCTGATTTTCAAAAAACCCAGTCAACCCTTCATTCGTCTGATAGTTGTGAGGCTTTGCGTTAAGTCAGGTTACGCAATAGGAAATGAGATCAAGTATTGAAAAGGGCTAAAGCTCTTTAAAATAAATGAGACAAGTCCAGGTTGTAAATTGCAGTTTCAGGGCCTTCCCACATAATAATTCTATCTTTTTGGCAACTTTGAGTCTGAGATGCATCCTGTACTTTCCAGCAGATGGTTTATCTTAGAAATGTATGTGATTTAGCAGCTCCTCCAGTGATGCACGTATTTTTATGGTTTACTCAATTCTTTAGGTCGTGATTGCACTGTCAGCTTTCGCTGACCTCTGGCCCTGCAGCTGAACGAGGCTTTTCATTATGGTATTGCCACATTGCTTTACGTGGCTGCAGATATTCATTAGGTATCAGAGTTTTCATATGCTTCTCACCCTCCCTTTCCCGCCAACGTTTCCCCATTAATCCTCCCCCTAAGCCGTTGATTCTCGCTGTGGTTTTGATCAGCAAATGCAACAGAGTTAGTAACCTGTGAGTCACGCACTTGTACCACACCCAGGTTGTCATTTTTCACGACTGACACTAGATAGAATGGCTATTCAACCATGGGGCCTTCAGGGCTGAGGGCGAACATGTCTTGGTTGTATAGTCAATATGATTTTCTCACTGCCAGAGAATGGGGGAAGAGTTTTCCACATATTTTCCCCCCTCATTGGCTTTGGGATTTACTCTGGGCATTTTTTTGCTTCTCTCAAGAGAGTGCATTTCTGCAGCTGGTTTTCGGAGTGGTCTAGTCATGAGGCCCATGGCTTTGCAAGTGCAGGGCAGGCTTGATAGACCAGCTGGTCCTTCTACTGTCAGTCAATTTTCTAATGTTCATACATCGTCACCTAATATTTGAACATAAATACTTGTCTTGCAGAAGAGCAATCAGAATTGAGAGCCTTGGCCAGTTTATCCCCTTCTTTAACCCAGGGCACTGAGCCCAATTGTTAGTGTCCCTAACATAGTCCATTCAGCACAGACTGGGGGTCAATACTGAAAACATCCAGGTTAGCATAGCACCCCCACTATTAACTCCTGCAGCTGATTTCAAATAGATATAATCCAACCTTCCTGTAAACTGCATATGTAGATGGCTGAAACAAAAACAGAATTACCTGGAAAAACTCAGCAGGTCTGGCAGCATCGGCGGAGAAGAAAAGAGTTGACGTTTCGAGTCCTCATGACCCTTTTCTTCTCCGCCGATGCTGCCAGACCTGCTGAGTTTTTCCAGGTAATTCTGTTTTTGTTTTGGATTTCCAGCATCCGCAGTTTTTTTGTTTTTATCTCTATGTAGATGGCTGTGTGTTTATGCTGATTTATCCCATCAGCTAAAAATCTGTTGGATAGATGTTTTAAGGGATGACAAGCAACAGAGATGATCACCTGTGACTCTGGCTCAAGGGAGAAACATGAAAAAGTAGATTTCCACAGGGCTGAAAGCCAACAATAAAAATAAGGATATATCATATCACAGAACAGATCCTTAAACCATCCTTCTATGTCACAGCCCTACAGGAAGTGCTTTACATTGCAAGGGCTCCCCCTATACACTATCCATCTCATACATGACCGATAACCATTCTTTTCTCAGTCCCAGGAGTATTGGCAAATCCAGTACAGTAAGAAGCTTTGTAATTTTAATGAAAATAAATGATGTGCGCAGCCACCTCACTCTGTTTAAATGACAGCCTGCTGCCTATGAAAGGGCGCCCACGAAGTTTACAGGAGTGCAGCAGGATAGATTGATGCTCGCCGCTGCTTTCTGAAAAATGTGATCCATGGTCATAACAAATCAAAGTCACAAAAGTGCTGAGTGGCACCAAAATATAAATATGCTCATGCGGATTAAATAAATATTTGGCGATGTGAATAATTTACATCCTGAGCACCATCTTCATATGAGTGTGTTGACAGAAAGATTTCAAGAGTCCAATAAATCAGCTTCAGATCCTTCCCTGTCATCCCAGCCAATCCATACATTGCATCGCTAGTGCCAGTTGACGGAGAATCTAATCCACATCCACTTTTTGTTCAAGGATTTGCCTCTTCAGGCTAAGGTGCTGTGTACCTGTAGCAGCACCACCTGGTCAAATGGTGAAAGCACTTCTGACTGCTTAGCGATAAAAAGAAGACTTGTATTTATATAGCACCTTGCGTAACCACTGGATGTCCCAATGCACTTAACAGCCAATGAAGTACTTTTGAAGTGTAGTCACTGCTGCCATGTAGGAAACACAGTAGCCAATTTGCGCACAGCAAGCTCCCACAAATGGAAACATGATAACAATCTGATATTCTGTTCTTGTGATGTTAATTAAGGAATAAACATTGGCCAAGGCTCCAGGGACATTTCACATAAAAGTAAAAAATTCTCAACAGGTCTGGCCGCATCTGTGGAGAGAGAAACAGAGTTAACGTTTCAGGTCAAGGACCTTTCTTCAGAACCTCCAGCATCCACAGTATTTTGTTTTCATTCCAGGGACAATGACCATGCTTTTCTTCAAAACAGTGCGCTGGGATCTTTTATGCCCACCTGAGAACGCAGACAGGGCCCAGTTTAACATTGCATCTGAAAACGGTGCAGCATTTTATCGGTACGGCACTAATATATCAGCCTTGATCTGTGTCCTCAACTTGAATCCACAACCTTCTGACCCAGAGGTAAGAGTGCTAATAACTGAGCCAAAAGGATGAGGAGCACATTACATATTTCGGATCTGCAAGGAAAGACTTCTTTCTTGCTTTTCACTATTTCAGGACATCGCAAAACAATTTACAGCCAATGAAGTACTGGTGTATAATGCAAGAAACTCAACAGCTAATTTGAACACAGCAAACAGCAATGTGAAAATGACCAGTTTTAGTGGTATTAGTCGAGGGAAAATGATTGGTCAAGCCCCCAGGGAACTCACCTTCCTCTGCTATGAAACAGTCCCAGGAGATCACATGAGAGGACAGGCAGGTCCTCAGTTTAGTTTCTCATCCGGAAAACTGTGCTACACTCCCTTGGTGGGGCAATGAAATGTCTGCCAGGGTTCTATGCTCAGGTTTCTAGAGTGGGAACTGGATTCCCAGACCTATCTGAGTCAGAAGTAGGAGTACTGCCACTGAGCTCCAGCTGATAATTAGATGTCAGCAAGACTTTAGATATTAATGATTTTAGATATTGATGCAATCCTCTTGGGTTCAGTCTCATTAGTCTCCCAAAAAGCAGTTTCTGGGTCCTCTAAGATCAACCTTGCTGCCCAAGTACTGAGTCAAGGGATTATTTGACTCTTGAGTCAGAACAATTGAAAGCAATTTATCGTGCAGCTGGAAGCCACAATCTCACAGATGCCCTCATGTGTATTTATCCTCTTTTTTAGGAGCTGACTTTAGTGAGACAAGGCCGATTGTCAACCAACAATTGTTGGTATACTTATGAAGGAAGGAAACACAGTTTGCCGAAATTCAATTTAACTTGTCTAGCTCTTATTAAATCAAAGGTACCAAATGTTGCAAACTTAGCAGGTGACACAAGCCTAACTCAGTTTTTAAAAGCCAGTATTTGCTGAGCTGTCTTGGAAGAAAGATATCTCTCTATTGATCTACTTCAAAAACTAAATATCGGAATCTCTTGGAAATGCTTCAAGGTGTCATGAAAGCATTGTACAAGCACACGTTGATGTTTTTCTTTAAAACACAGTCCCTGATGATACCAAGTTTGGTGGGAAGGTAAGCTGCGGGGTGGACACAGAGAGGCTACAACGAGAGATAAACAGGTTAAGTGATTGGGCAACAAGGTGGCAGATGGAGTATACTGTAGGGCAGTGTGAAGTTATTCACTTTGGTTGTAAGAATAGAAAAGCAAAAGTGCAAAACTTGTAAGCCTTGATGTTCAAAGAGACTTGGATGTGCTGATGCAAGGAGCGCAAACAATTAGGAAGGAAAATGGTATGTTGGCCTTTATTACGAGTGGATTAGAGTACAGGAATAAAGAAGTATTGCTACGAATCTACAGGATTTTAGTGAGGCAACATCTGGAATACTGTGTGCAGTTTTGCTCTCTGCATTTAAGAAAGGGGATACCTGTATTGGAGTTGGAACAGTGTAAGTTCAGAAATTAGTTCCTGGGATGAAGGAGTTGTTTTATGATGAGAGGCTAAGTAAATTGGGCGGGACTGGAGAATTCCCGCCCAAAATGGACATTTCACAGAATCACAGAATCTTAATGGCACAGAAGGAGGCCATTCGGCCCATCATGTCTGCAACAGCTCTCCAAATGAGCATTATGACCTAGTGCCATTGCCCTGCCTTTTCCCCTTACCCTTGCACATTGTTTCTATTCAAATAATCATCTAATGTCCTCTTGAATGGCCCTTGGCTGCTTTACTGAATTTTCCTTCCCACCCGCGATGGGTCCCACCATGGGCAGACTGGAAAATCCCGGCCAATCTCATCAAAACATACAAAACTCAGAAGAGGCTTGGTAGGGTCGACGCTGAGAGATTGTTTCGCTGGTCAGGGGGACTAAAAATAGGAGCGCACAGTCTCAGGATAAGTGGCCGATCATTTAGGGCTAAGAGGAGGAGAAATTATTTCACTCGAAGGGTTGTAAATCTTTGGAATTCTTTATCCCAGAAGGTTGTGGATGCTTCATCGTTGAATACATTTAAGGCTGGGATAGACAGGTTCTCGGTCTCTCAGGGAATTAAGGGATATGGGGAGCAGGTGGGAAAATGGGGTTGAATCCCAAGATCAACCATAATCATGTTATATAGTGGAACAGGCTCAAAGGGCCATATGTTCTACTTCTACTCCTGTCTCTTGTGTCCTGTGTTCTTGAATCACTCGACTCCTTCACCTTGAATTTCTTCACTCCTGTGACTCAATATTTAGTAATATAGATTTCAGATTTCTGCTTACTACAAGCCTGAGTCAGTACTCCGACAATGCAAAGATGCAATTGCCAGACTGTTGGCTGAGTCAGTCCCCGCGACAGACGGACGTGTTATATTCTACTTATTTGGCAATTAATTTGTGGGATGTGACTGATGTAGCATGCAAATTTATTATTAAAAAATACGGTGGTGAATTCTATTGCAGGGGAGAGGGTGCAGCGTTGTGAAGATATTCATGACACATTTCTGAATTATTCATACGAGGATAAGGGAAAGGAACATTTTTCCCAGCCTCTCATGGCATTTCGGCTGAAGTCACTCAGACGAGTGGGAGAGCCCATATGAGAATTCATTCCCATCATGTTCCTTAAAGTAGGGAATCAACAGACAGGAGAAGATTGGGAGGAGAACATGAGAAATATTCACATACATTTGAAAAAGGTAGCAGAAGTGTCCCATTTTCTTGCTTCCCCTCACCATATTCTTTGACGTTCTTCTTTAATTAACTATCCAGTATATTTTTGAATGGTCTGACCAACTTAGCATTGATTACTACTTGAGGAAACTCTTCAACTTCAACTTTCCAATAACTCTGCTTGAACAAAGTTTACCCTCTTTTCTATCTCTTGTTTATCTTGACATCTTGGTTTGTGTTTTCAATTTATTTCAAAGCAGTGGAAATAATCTAGCTTTGTTTATCTTTACTCAAAGGAGTGATAAAGGTCTACTAATCAGCAATCGAGGCAAAAACAATGGGGCCATTCAAGTTGCAATTGGGACAGTTAATGTGGTCTTTTTCCCATCGCTATTTTCTCTTGTGTCCTTCATAGTGTACATAGTTGAACATCACGTTCCAAATCTAAGGTGCAAATCAGCAGAACTGTGTTGAGGGATCAATATTACATCTATTATCCAAAACAAAAACAAAAACAGAATTACCTGGAAAAACTCAGCAGGTCTGGCAGCATCGGCGGAGAAGAAAAGAGTTGACGTTTCGAGTCCTCATGACCCTTCGACAGAACCTGAGTTCGAGTCCAAGAAAAAGTTGAAATATAAGCTGGTTTAAGGTGTGTGTGTGGGGGGCGGAGAGAGAGAGAGAGAGAGAGAGAGAGAGGTGGAGTGGGGGTGTGGTTGTAGGGACAAACAAGCAGTGATAGAAGCAGATCATCAAAAGATGTCAACAACAATAGTACAAAAGAACACATAGGTGTTAAAGTTAAAGTTGGTGATATTATCTAAACGAATGTGCTAATTAAGAATGGATGGTAGGGCACTCAAGGTATAGCTCTAGTGGGGGTGGGGAGAGCATAAAAGATGTAAATTTTTTTTTATGGAAATAGATAGAAAAAGGAAAATCTATATAATTTATTGGAAAAAAAAGAAAAGGAAGGGGGAAACAGAAAGGGGGTGGGGATGGGGGAGGGAGCTCACGACCTAAAGTTGTTGAATTCAATATTCAGTCCGGATGGCTGTAAAGTGCCTAGTCGGAAGATGAGGTGTTGTTCCTCCAGTTTGCGTTGGGCTTCACTGGAACAATGCAGCAAGCCAAGGACAGACATGTGGGCAATAGAGCAGGGTGGAGTGTTAAAATGGCAAGAACAGGGAGGTTTGGGTCATTCTTGCGGACAGACCGCAGGTGTTCTGCAAAGCGGTCACCCAATTTACATTTGGTCTCTCCAATGTAGAGGAGAGCACACAAAAAAAAAATTTTACATCTTTTATGCTCTCCCCACTCCCACTAGAACTATACCTTGAGTGCCCTACCATCCATTCTTAATTAGCACATTCGTTTAGATAATATCACCAACTTTAACTTTAACACCTATGTGTTCTTTTGTACTATTGTTGTTGACATCTTTTGATGATCTGCTTCTATCACTGCTTATTTGTCCCTACAACCACACCCCCACTCCACCTCTCTCTCTCTATCTCTCTGCCCCCCACACACACACCTTAAACCAGCTTATATTTCAACTCTTTCTTGGACTCGAACTCAAGTTCTGTCGAAGGGTCATGAGGACTCGAAACGTCAACTCTTTTCTTCTCCGCCGATGCTGCCAGACCTGCTGAGTTTTTCCAGGTAATTCTGTTTTTGTTTTTGTTTTGGATTTCCAGCATCCGCAGTTTTTTTGTTTTTACATCTATTATCACCTAGCATCAAAATAATGCACAGTATGTGAGAACTTCTCCATTCCAAAATTCTTACAGAAGTATAACTTTAAAATATTCATTAGACAAACCATAATGAATTTAGAAAAAACTAGATTTGATTATTTGGTCACCCCATGCACCTCATTGCTTGATCAATTGGTGAGGAAATTGGCAGTCAGTCATATTAATGAATATCACACTACTTCATTGCATAAAAATCATAGAATTGGATGTTTGAGAAATACTCAGCCTGCTGAGTGCCATGATGAAGTTGCTTGTTCACGTGTTAATGGGCTGAGCAATAGAGAATTGAGGCGGCCTGCGCATCTATTTAATCTCCTAACAGGAATTATACTATTTCTGCCAAAGATCGGAAATCAGAGGTGGGACCTGGGAACAGTCTATCCCCTTCTTCAGATGCTTCAGTGGAGTACTGAATTGTCAGAGGCACTGCCTTTTAGATCAGATTTTAAGCCAAGGCCCCCTCTCTGGTGGACTTAAAAGATACCCCATGGAAAGAGAAGGGCCCCTGGGCCAATGTTTATCACTCAACCAACTTCACCAAAACAAATTTTCTCAATGCTTGTGTGAACTTGCTGTGTGTAAATTGGCTGCTGATAATCCTTACATTACAACTCACAAAACATCCTTCCACAGCACCTCTCCAAACCTGTGATCTTGACCGGCTAGGAGAACAAGGACAGCAGATGCATGGAAACACCACCACTTGCAAGTTCCCTTCCAAGCCAAGCTTCTCAAGGGCAATTAGCAATGGATGCCAAATGCTGCCCTAGCCAGCAACACCCTACAGCCCATAAAGAATGAAAAAACAAGCGACTACAGTTCTAAAGCACTGCATTGTCTATGAAGTGTTTTGGGACATCCGAAGTCAAGTGAGGCACTGTACAAATGCAAGTTCTTTCAGCTAGAGGACTTGTACAAGTAACAGGGAGACCTGAAAATGAATGGAAAGTAAAGTAGTGCATTATCATATGGGAAGGTTGGGAGCGAGGGAGGTGAAAAGCACTTTGAATCTCATAGTTCAACAAGTAGATGGAAAAATGCAGGAGCAAGTAAATTCAGGTTTGTTTGTCAAAATTGCCAACTTCCAACCAGATTATGTCTTTTTTAGATCTTAATCTTGCTGGGTCAGTAGTCATTAAGTTGAGTCAGAAGTTGCACCATCCCAGGTTCTGAATGTCAACTACATCAAACCCAGCCTAGATTTTTAGTGTTGGCAAATAAACAAGAACTGACTAGCAACAAATTTCAGTGTCCATTAAGATACAGCTGAACACTTGAATATTTGTAATTTTGACCCAGAACTCCCAATTATCAGGGTGGAGGGCAGGGGTTGTCATGTGGGTACCCCAGAAGATGCGCTGGGGGAACCCCCTGGAAGTCCCCATGCATGGACTGCACAGCAACTGCCTAGGAAGTTCAAACTACCAATAAGCAATTACCCTATACTGGGAACCATCCTAATCTCCAATTTAAAGCGGAGACTTTAGATGGTTCCCACTCTCTTAGCAGAATAATTACCCAGGAAAAGTTAGAAGGATTAAAACCTCTTATAACTCCAGGGTAACTATAGTACTGACTCCCCCTCAGCTCCCTCCCACCCCACCCAATGCACTGAGCACTCCCTCAACCACCTCCCCCAACTATCCTTCCGACCCTGTGACTACTCCCCACCTCCCGACTACCATCCTCACCCCTATCCTCCCCCCCCCCCCGAGCCTATCCTACCTCTGTGCCCCGCATCCTACCCACTTACCTTACACACCTACCTGATCCCTGACTTCTCAAAGTGGATGTATGCTTTAAACTTACCTGATTTAAGGCAGCCTGTGTTATAAAATGGGGTGTGGCATTACTTCCCCTGACACTGCTGCCCTGCACAGAAGAGTCCCGGGATCAACTATGCTATACATTCCTCACCGTGTCCGAGTCGGAAGGTCAGGCAAAACATGTACAGCTCCTGACTAATATTAGTAAATAGGAGCTGAGTGGAAACCCAACCATGACTGACATTCCTTGGAAGTTCTGGCCCTTTGATTTAAATGTTGCGGTGGGAGGCAGGAGGTGTGGGGGGTGAGGGGGGTGGCAGGTGGTGGGGTGAGGGATGGTGGGGCGAGGGGGTGGTCCACCCACTTGTGGGAGAGTCCAAAACTCGGGGACAGAAGTACAAAACAGTCATTAATAAATCCAAATTCTTTATCTAGAGCTTGGTTAGAACGTGGAACTTGCGACCATATGGAGTAGTTGATGCGAATGGTATAGATGCATTTAAGAGGTAGGTAAGTACATGAGGATAGATGATTCAGGGAGGAAGCTTGTCTGGACCATAAACACCAGCACAGACCAGTTGAGATTCTTGTAAATTGCTTGAAATTGATAAGTTTTGCAGAGTTTTTGAACAGACGATCTTTCCCATAAATCTGTTAGGAAGCGTTTCCAACTGTCCAGAATTGGCCTGGAGACTCCAGGAATTGAAAATCAATCTCCAGGACACTGCAATATGCAACCCTGGAGAAAAATCATTGGGACAATAAAAGGGATTTTTTTTTTTTTTGCATTTGCTTCGAACATTTCTTTTTACCAGATATAAAAATCTTGAAATTGGGAAGAAAACGCTGTTTGGCTGACAGTCAATCATCATCCAATTGGGTAATGAGTCTTCTGGCTTTGCAATTGGCATAGGAAGGCAGCACGTCACAAGGATGGATGTGTTGGCTGACTAATGGCTGGAGCGTGGGGGCAAATCATGGGATAAAACCTCCATGAATACATTTAATCACATTTGGCAACCCTACTGCTAGGACCATAGGAAAGAGAGGGTTAAAATATAGCTCCTGCATCTGTACCAAAGCGCATGAAGGTAAGAGAGAGAGAGAGAAAGAACAGCCACACTTGAGATAAGCATCTATATCTTTATCAAAGTATGGGCCAGTAGCCCATTGAGAACTGAAATAGTAACTCCAGGAAAGAGGGAAGTAAGTAAGCTGAGAAAACTAAAAATAAAAATGGTCGCTGATTGAGTCATCTTCATATCTTCATCCATGTCTACCAATAGTACAACAAAATCACTTTACCTTTTGTCATATGGTAGAGGTCATATTTGGGCATTTAAAACAGTGATTTGTAGTCAAGAAATAGATATAAACCAGTGAATTCAGGTCAAACCCAAAGAGATCAAGTTCTAGAACTGTACGGTCAATAATTTTCCACAGATCAAGTTTGCTTGATTGGTAATACTTTTACCTTATTTAAACAAGTAGACTTGGGACTAGTGAAACTTTGTTACTGTTATGGATTGAACTCACATAAATACAACTAGCTAGCTCACAAGTCCAAACTAGTGAGCTCTTGATCTTGTTCAAGCTGTCCTAGAGAAGTACTGGGCAGCTCCCACAAGGAGAAAGAGGAAATCAGAAGGTGAGGAGGGGCCACGACTTGTCAACATGTCGAAACTGGCTACGGAGAGAGGATTGGGAACAAGTCGTGTGACCGCTCCATCAAATAATAATGTGCAGAATAAGGGAGTGGGAAGAGAAACACAATCCCAATTTATCACCTTGCAGTGGATATTCCTACTGGAGGATCAAAGGAACTTTCTGCTTCCGCATGTGCCTGCTAGCAATTTTCTACTTTTTTTTAATTCATTCATGGGTTGTGGGCTTCGCTGGCTAGGCCAGCATTTATTGCCCATCCCTAGTTGCCCTTGAGCAGGTGGTGGTGAGCTGCCTTCTTGAACCGCTGCAGTCCATGTGGTGCAGGTACACCCACAGTGCTGTTAGGAAGGGAGTTCCAGGATTTTGACCCACTGACAGTGAAGGAACAGTGATATATTTCCAAGTCAGGATGATGAGTGACTTGGAGGGGAACTTCCAGGTGGTGGTGTTCCCATGTATCTGCTGCCCTTGTCCTTCTAGATGGTAGTGGCCGTGGATTTGGAAGGTGCTGTCTAAGGAGCCTTGGTGAATTCCTGCATTGCATCTTGTAGATGGTACACACTGCTGCTACATTGCGTTGGTGGTGGAGGGAGTGAATGTTTGTGGATGTGGTGCCAATCAAGTGGGCTGCTTTGTGCAGGAGGGTGTCAAGTTTCTTGAGTGCTGTGGGAGCTGCACTCATCCAGGCAAGTGGGGAGTATTCCATCGCACACCTGACTTGTGCCTTGTAGATGATGGACAGGCTTTGGGGAGTTAGTGAGTTATTCCCCCCCCATTCCTAGCTCCTGACCTGCTCTAGTAGTCATGGCATTTATATGGCTAGTCCAGTTCGGTTTCTGGTCAATGCTAACCCCCAGGATGTTGATGATGGGGGCTTCAGTGATGGTAATGTCATTGAATGTCAAGAGGCGATGGTTAGATTCTCCCTTGTTGGAGATGGTCATTGCCTGGCACTTGTGTGGCATGAATGTTACTTGCCATTTATCAGCCCAAGCCTGGATATCGCCCATGTGTTGCCACATTTAGATATGGACTGCTTCAGTATCTGAGGAGTCGCAAGTGGTGCTGAACATTGTGCAATCATCAACGAATAACTCCACTTCTCATTTTATGATGGAAGGAAGGTCACTGATGAAGCAGCTGAAAATGGTTGGGCCTAGGACACTACCCTGAGGAACTCCTGCAGTGATGTCCCAGAGCTGAGATGACTGACCTCCAACAACCACAACCATCTTCCTTTGTGCTAGGTATGACAATCAAAATATTGGGATGTGATGTCCTTTGTTTTCCTAAAAAGCTATGGCGATTAGCTCCCAAAGTGGTGTAATATAGGAAACATAGGGGACAAGAGTTGACCATTCAGCCCCTCAAGCCTATAGTGCCATTCAATTAGAACATGGCTGATGTGTATCTTCTCTCTATTGACCCACCTTGGTCCCAGAATCCTTAATATCCTTACCCCAGCAAAATCTCCCTATCTCGGCTTTGATCACTTCAATTACCCCGAGATTCAAGTGGTTCAAGAGAATGCCAGGTTTCCACGAAGCTTTGCCTGAAGGAACACTTGCTGACATCATCATACCCACCCCACCCCCCGCCCCCCACCACCCCCCCCCCCCCCGCCCCACCCCCGAATGTCCTAACTCTAATTTTAAGGATATGCCTCCTTGTTCTAGACTCTCTATCTATTCCATCAAATCCATTAACCACCATAAACACCTCAGTTAGATCACCTCTTAACCTTCTATACACAGGGGAATCACAAACCCCAGCCTTGCTGTGAATATCCTCATGAAGGACCACAGGAATTTTCCGCTTCCATAGGTGCCAGCCAGCAACTTGTCCTCATAAATTAACCCTTTCAACCCAGTATCATTTTGATGAACCTCCCCTGCACCCATTGTTGTCAAAGTGGTACCACGAGCACAGGTAGCATGTCACTCATCCTCTCCCATCCTGATTGACACTTGTACTTCACTTAGGTGACAAACTTCATCAACTATAATGTCGAGTTGGGGTGGTACTGGGGAAGTTAAGCAATATGAACGGAAAAATGACTTGCGTTCTCACCTCGTACATTAAGCCCATCTCAAGTGGACATAAAAATTCCCATTGCACTATTTCAAAGAAGAGCGGGTGAGTTATTCCCAGTATCCTGGCCAATATTTATCCCTCAACAAACATCACTAATACAGGTAATCTGGCCATTACCAATTTGTTGTTTATGGGACCTTGCTGAGTTTTTTCTAAATTCTTTAATGGGATGTGGGCATTGCTGGTAAGGCCAGCATTTGTTGCCCATCCCTAATTTTCCCTTGAGTGAGTGGCCTGCTAGGTCATTTCAGAGGGCAGTTAAGAGTCAGCCACATTGCTGTGGGTCTGGAGTCACATGAAAGCCAGGGCAGGTAAGGATGGCAGATTTCCTTCCCTAAAGGACCTTAATGAATGATTGATGATAGCTTCATGGTCACCAATACTGAGACTAGCTTTCCATTCCAGATTTATTAATTGAATTTAAGTTCCACCAGCTGCCTTAATGGGCTTTGAACCCATGTCCCCAGAGCATTAGTCTGGGTGCTCTGGATTACCAGTCCAGTGATGTTACCACCACATCACTATCTCCCCTGCAAATTGGTTGCCGTGTTAACCACATTACAACAATGAGTACATTTCAAAAAGTATTTCATGGCTGTAAAGCACTTTGTCACATCCTGGGATCATGAAAGGTGCTAAATAAATGCAAGTCATTTTCTTCCCATTTGCTCACAAGCAAACACAGCATTGGAAACACAGACTGCAGGCATAATTCAATTCCCTGCTCTGTTATGTGAAGGCAAAGGTACTACTGAGTTCAAACCTGACTCCGTAGCAAGGAACGCACCCTCACTCTGAGAGCAGGTGCATTGATCCAACGCAATGCTTGCATTGAGTTTAGTTCCTTGAGGGTTGAAGCATCTAACTGTGCAACAAAGACACCAGAGGGAATGCTGTGTATCTGCGTAATCACATATAGTTATACAGGATTTACAATGCGGAAACAGGCCATTGAGCTCAACAGGTCTCTGTCGGTGCTTATGCTCCATGTGACCCCTCTCTCATCTTACTTCATCTAACCATATCTGTAACGTTGAAACATTCTGATGCCAAAAAGATCCTGAGGGATGGCACTGTTTTAGTGAAAGGAAGAATTGATACTGGCACTCAATTCTTTAAGAGTTCTGAGATTTGATTAATTGGCAAGTCAAAATAGTAATACAGTTTTCCTAATATCAAAGTAGTAAGAGTTTAATCCATTCATGAGTCACCTTTGTAGATTTTAATCTTAGGATAAGGGGAGTAAGGATTTAGATTTGCACTCAGTACACCCACATCTCCCATCTGTAGAGTGATGGCCTAGCTGAAGAGTTTTACCATTATTTCTAACAAGATCTATTAATCATTGTGCTACACTGCACATAAATACACAGAATATGGAAACAGTTACGATGTAAAACAGCCTGTATCAGGACATTTTTCTGACAAATTATATTCCTCTGTTTTGACGTAGCTGTCTGAAGTCGTTTGTTATTAAAAGGCCTTGTTACTTTGCTGGCCTAATATGAGCTGAAATCATTGGCCTGACTTTGACACCCCGGCATGCCAAATACTCTTGATGTGTCAGTAGACATGTTTCCTAAGGGATTCGGCTGCACTTTATGGGTTTTTTTTTTATTAATGCTGTGTGAAACATAGCAAGCATTCTGGCACAGAACTCCAATGCTTATAGAGAGAAAAGGTAGTTAGTGCCAGCTTTGGAATGGTCGAGGAGTTCCTGACAAAACCTTAGGTTTGGATTGGGGCTAAACTCAGGGGAATGAATTACTGTTGTTCTATAATGGGATAATTGAGGAGAAATCCTTGACTAAGCTCGACTTGCCAATGTGGGTAGGTTACTAGGGGAATCTTAGGTTTCCAAGAGCATTTAAAAGCCACAAGCAAGAACACAGGCAAATCATTTGTAAATGTCCAGTCTAAAGTCTTATGTTGATATCCTAACATGCCCTATGATTATTATCTTCAAGTGGGAGAGGACTGGATGGGTTCAAACACTGCTTGTGCCCTGGAATTGAATCTAACCCAGCTCGGACCGGTGAGGCTAAGGCCCAGATTTTCCCTCCTGAGTTAGGTGCACAGAGACGGGAAAATTCCTGGCTCTGCAAACACAACCTTTAAAAATGGCCACCCGCAGTTAGGGTTTTCCTTCGGGGGCAGAGTTGGGGATGGGGGTGGGGGGGTGCTGCGGGCTGGATTGGAGGTCAGGCCAACCACTACCAGAATGACTGCGGAGGTTGCCAAGAATGGAGGTGGGCTGGGCGGAAAGCCTGCCTCCGTGCTCCAGCAAGTTGTTTCAGTTAATTTTAAAAGGATTAAAACAAAAAAAATCCCTCCTACCCCCTAGCCTTCACCACACCCACTCCCAAACATACCCCATGCCCAATCTATGCCAACTCATGCCCTTCTACCCACAACATGACCCCTCATACCCCCATGCCCCCCACCTCCCGATGGCCCTTTATAGCTCCTATCCCAACTTAGTGCCATCTCAAGCCAACGCATGGCCCCACACACCTCTCTTTGACCTTACCCCTTCCATGTCAACTCACCTAGTAATCTTTGACATCTAGGCAGTTCCTTGACAAATTGACAGCTCTGTGACAGCTTGACAGTTCCTTGTCAGCTACACAGTTCCTTGCCAGGCTTTGACAGTTCCAAAGCATTTATGCACATTTTTGTACAATCATCACAGAATCACAGGATCACAGAATCACACAGTGCAGAAGAGGCTCTTCGGCCCATCGAGTCTGCACCAACACATGAGAAACACCTGACCTACTTACCTAATCCCATTTTCCAGAACTTGGCCCATATCCTTGAATGTTATGACGTGCCAAGTGCTCATCCAGGTACTTTTTAAAGGATGTGAGGCAACCCGCCTCCAGCACCCTCTCAGGCAGCACATTCCAGACCGTCACCACCCTCTGGGTAAAAATGTTTTTCCTCACATCCCCCCTGAACCTCCTGCCCCTCACCTTGAACTTATGCCCCCTCGTGACTGACCCTTCAACTAAGGGGAACAGCTGCTCCCTATCCACCCTGTCCATGCCCCTCATAATCTTGTACACCTCAATCAGGTCACCTCTCAGTCTCCTCTGCTCCAACGAAAACAACCCAAGTCTATCCAACCTCTCTTAATAACTTAAATGTTTCATCCAGGGCAACATCCTGGTGAATCTGCTCTACACCCCCTCCAGTGCAATCACATCTTTCCTATAATGTGGCGGCCAGAACTGCACACAGTACTCCAGCTGTGGCATCACCAAGGTTCTCAACATGACCTCCCTACTTTTGTAATCTATGCCTTGATTGATAAAGGCAAGTGTCCCATATGCCTTTTTCACCACCCCACTAACATGCCCCTCCGCCTTCAGAGATCTATGGACACACATGCCAAGGTCCCTTTGTTCCTCAGAACTTCCTAGTGCCATGCTGTTCATTAAATACTTCTTTGTCAAATTACTCTTCCAAAGAGTATCACGTCACACTTTTCAGGGTTAAATTCCATCTGCCACTTATCTGCCCATTTGACCATCCTGTCTATATCTTCCTGTAGCCCAAGACACTCAACCTCACTGTTAACCACCCGGCCAATCTTTATGTCATCCACAAACTTACTAATCCTACCCTCCACATAGTCATCTATGTCGTTTATATAAATGGCAAATAATAGGGGACCCAGGGACCCTATGGTATGCCACTGGACCCTGGCTTCCAGTCACTAAAGCTGCCTTCTGTCTTCACCCTCTGTCTCCTACAATTAAGGCAATTTTGAACCCACTTTATCAAATTATCCTGTATCCCAAGTGCATTTGCCTTCTTTATAAGTCTCCCATGTGGGACCTTGTCAAAAGCTTTGCTAAAATCCATATAGACTACATCAACTGCACTACCCTCATCTACACACCTCTTCAAAAAATTCAATCAAACTTGTTAGGATTGACCTCCCTCTGAGCAAACCATGCTGACTATCCCTGATCAAACCTTGCCTCACCAAGTGGAGATAGATTCTCTCCTTCAGAATTTTCTCCAATACTTTCCCTACCACTGATGTGAGACTCACTGGTCTGTAGTTCATGTTTACATTTAACAATTCCACAGGGTGCCTTACCTCTGCTAAAGGTGTTTCGACCAAATCTCTCCACCCTAGCTATCCAATTAAATCCATCAAATTCAGACCTCCTCTTACCTGGTCTAATCTGCACATTTTGGGTTTCTCACTCATGCCCTATCAAAATCCCTCTTCAGTGGAGGCAGCTGGTGATTTAATTGGCCAGCCACCTCCGTTAACTGCGCATGTGTGAACCCTGGCCCAACTCCAATCCTGCCCCTGTGAAAATAGGAAGTATCATATTCACCTCTCCAGCGTAGCAAAAATCAGGCTATGGGCCAAGTGCTGGTAAATGGGATTAGGTAGGTAGGTCAGGTGTCTATCGCCTGTCGGTGCAGACTCAATGGGCCGAAGGGCCTCTTCTGCACTGTGTGATTCTGTGATTCTGTGAAATTTTCTTTCTCTGGTAGCGGTTATGTGTTAGACATGAAGTTAATTCAGGGCAATTGAGCCAGTCCCAAGTATACTCAAGTCAACAGTACAAAACTGTTTATAATTTGGCCCTACAAATTGTTTAATTTTGCTTAAAGGAGTTACAAGGATGTGGGAAGACAGAAATAGAAGTCTCCTACTAGTACAATAGAGGGTTTTATTACAAAGGAGAGTGAAGAACCATTAGCGCAGTATAAAGACGGCACCAGTTTTCCCATCCCTCGTTACTTTGATGTTGAAAAATTGGAATATAAACAATTTGGTCCCAATTTTAAGGAGGAGGATGGGTACAATGAGGGCCAGTCCTGAAAAGGACGGGGTACCTGGGGAATCTGGGACCGTGGGGAACCTCTCAATCCAAACAACCGGGTCTTATAACCCTAACTTTAATCAGAGTCCTGCTCGAACCCAGTCAGTTGCATTGCCTGGCTGGCTGGCAGGAGCAGGAGAGTAAAGACTGTGGTCCTGCGCGATGAGTCTAGTGGTTCAGGTGAGCGAACATACAACTCAAGCTGAAAATCTAAAGAGGACCCTGATGGTTTGGGTGTGAGTCCTGCATGCATACGCAAAAGAGCTGGTTAATATGAGGACATTTGGGGAGGTAGCAGGGTGTCAGGGGTTAAGGTAGTCCTCAATTTCTGGTGTTCCTTGGGAACAGCTGCTTTACATAACACCTCCAGTTGCTTTGCCAATGGCATTCTTTCTCTCGTGAGGTCAGGGGCTACTTTCTGATGATTTCCATAGTGATGCTCCTCCACTAACAGCTCCCCCCATTGAGAATCAGACCCCCAACAACAAGACTTGGAGGAAATCCAGGCTTGAACTGACAGCGATGTGGCAGATAACAGCTGTGCCGCATCAGCAGCAGGAATGTGTATCGCCAAAAAAAAAAGACTCGATATTGTCCCTCTGACCATCAATGAAATTTCAATTACAAAGTTGCCAACCATCAAATTCCTGGAGATCTCACTGACCAGAAGCTTCACTGTTTCTCGTTTGTTCTTTGAGGCAAAAATGAGCATGTTCATCATCTGGGGGTGTTTGGTGGGGTTCCGGAGGTGACCGCTAAGGTCGATCAGGGCCCAGAAGTTTCGGCTGCAAATGGGCTGCAGACTGCAGACAATTGAGTTTTGGACTAGTTGCTGGCTCGGGATTTCCCCTCCTCGCATTGTCTCTGTCTTTGATATGTGCTCGCTTTCAAAGGTTGCTGCACTTCTTTTCATTTGGTTGCACCAGGTGCAGCAATCCTGGACAAGTTTCTCCCAGGACTCGAAGTCGACATCAAAACTCCTAAGTGAAGCCTTCAGAGTGTCCTCATAACACTTTCATTGACCGATATGAGAGCGCACCCCAGACTCAAGCTCTCTGTAGAAGATTCACTTTGGTAAGCGAGTGCCAGGCATTCTAGCTATAGGACCAGCCTGACTCAGCTGTGACGTCTCAATATGGTGTAGATGCTGGCATGCCAGCTCAGGTGAGCACCTCAACGTCTGATATTTTTTCTTGCCGATCTTCAGAAGCTTCTGAAGGGGTATGGGGAGGAGGCAGGAAGGTGGAGTTGAAGCCAAAGATCAGCCATGAACATATTGAATGGTGGAGCAGGTTCGATGGGCTGAATGGTCTTCTCCTGTTCTTATTTCTTAAGTTCTTATGTTCCTATGAGTCAACATCCAGGCCTTCCCCACCTAAATTCCCCACTGCGACATGGGCAATAGCAATCAAAGGAAAAGCCTTCCTTACACCACTTTCTCAGGGTAACTAAGAATGGGCAATAAATGCAGTATCACCCAAATACCGAGAACTATTTAAAAAAAATACATGAATAAATAAAAGAAATACAGTATTAATCCTGGTTGCCACTAGCATTCAAATTATACAATACAAAGATTGGAATGCATTAGATCATTTTTTTTTATTCATTCATGCGGATGTGGGCTTCGCTGGCTGGGCCAGCATTTATTGCCCGTCCCTAGTATCACGACGGGGTAGAGGAATTTGTGATAGCAGATGCAGCATTCCCTGAGCTCTCTTAGCTATTCCCAAAACTATCTTGGAAAGCATTTTTATAGATCCATTCAACCATGCACAGACATGCAATAGGGATCAACCTTTCATCATCTCTGCTGCATAAGACAGATCGACTCAAAAGTTGTGCCAACTGGTGGAAAATGACTTGTACACAGTTCTTGCTGCAGAAGTGAAGGCTACCACAACACGCAGATCCCAAGCTACAAGCCATGCTATTGCCACCCTACCAGATAGTTGGCAAGACACACCTGTATCAAGTAGGCTCTCTTCCGAGCAAAGAAGGTTAAGAGGAGATTTGACAGAGGTGTTCAAAATCATGAATGGTTTTTATAGAGTAAATAAGGAGAAAGAAGTGAAAGAGTGATCGGTAATGAGAGGACACAGATTTAAGGTGATTAGTTTTTAAAAAGCGGTGATATGAGGAACTTACTTATAAAACAGCAAGTTGTTGTGATCTGGAATCCCTGTGTAAAGGAGTGGTGGGAGCAGATTTAGTAGTAACATTCAAAGTAGATGTAGACAAATGCTTGATGGGATAAAAGTTACTGAGCCATGGGAAAAGAGGAGAGGAATGGGATTAATTGGATGACTCTATCAAAGTGGCACAATGGAATGAACGACCTCCTTCTGTGCTGTACCATTCTTTGATTCTATGAAGTGACACTGGCTGTTTCTAAAGGGTAACACCTCCTTTGCTTCTGCTGTGGAGAGGAGGCCTCAGCTGGACAGAACACAGAGCTTTCGTTAGGTATCATAATCCCCTCCTTTGGATGTCAGAGCTCTTCATTTCAACTGCATGCTTTTCGAGAAATAAATGGAATCTTGCACCCATTGGAGAGGTTCAACGGGTTCAGAAGCATTATCATGTCCATCGATAGCCTTCCAGGAAGCAGCCACGATGTCCTTATTTTACAATATTCTACGGTGCTCACACGACCCATAGAACAAAGACTGGGTGGATCGATAGGGAGAACGTGGGTTCCTCTAAATTCTTGGCTAAATCCTATGGAAAATCCCCTGAAGAACAGAGGAGCAATTCACCCTGGAACTCTCAGCATCCAACTGCTGTACCACTCAGATGGACAAAAACATCAATGCGTGGGAATACCATGACCTGCAAGGACACCCTCCAACTATCACACTACCCTATTTGGGAATATATTACTGCTTTTCTATTTCCACTGGCTCAACATGCTGGAATCTCCTACTTAACACTATCGTGGGATCATCCACAGCAAAAAGAACTTCAGTGGTTTGAGAAGAGGGCAATTGCCACTGCCATCTTTCAGGGTCAATGGACAGGCAATAAATAAAGCCTTGCCGCTGCTGTCCACATATCAAGAGCAAATTAAAATAAGGGTGCTACAAATCAAAATGCTGTAATAATAGGAGGTATTAATGCAGAATGATGGCAGGACAGACCCGCCGCGGTGGCACAGTGGTATGCCGTCTGGAGGGGGTGGCCCCTGGAGCCTTCAACATTGATTATAGACCCCATAGTGTCTCATAGCTTCAGGTCAAACATGGGCAAGAAAACTCTTTGCTACCAATCACTCTCCCTCAGCTGTTGCAGTACTCACTCATGTTCAACACCACTTGGAAGAAACACTGAGGGTAGCAAGAATGTAGAATGTACTCTTAATAAGGGCTTCAACATCCATCACCAAGAGTGGCTCAGTGGCACCACTACTGACTGAAATGGCCAAGTCCTGAAGGACATTCTGTGCCAGACTGGGCCTGTGGTAGTTGGCGAGGGAACCAACAGGGCGAAAAACCTACTTGACCTTTGCCCTCACCAATCAACCTTTTGCAGATTGGTCCATGACATTGGCAGGAGTGACCACCACACAGTCCCTGTGGAGACAAAGCCTGGTCTTCACACTAGGAATACTCAGGGAAGATGGTGGCATGATGGTAATATCACTGGACCAGTAATCCCAAGGCCAAGGCTAGTGCTCTGAGGACATGGGTTAAAATCCCACCATGGCAACAATTAATAAACCTGAAATATAAAGCTGGTCTCTGTAATGGTGACAATGAAACTATCATTGATTGTTGTAAAAACCCAACTGGTTCGTTAATGTCCTTTAGGGAAGGAAATTTGCCATCCCTACCTGCTCTGCCCAAAATGTGACTCCAGATCCACAACAATGTGGCTGACTCTTAACTGCCCTCTGAAATGGCCTAGCCATCCTCTCAGTTCAAGGGCATTTAGGAATGAGCAAAAAAATGCTGGCCTTGTCAGAGACATCCACATCCCATGAAAGAATTTTTAAAAAGTAAGTCTTGCTACAATTGTATAGGATCTTGTTTAGACTACACCTGGATCATTGTGCCCAGTTATGGTCTCTATATCTAAGAAAGGATATATTTGTCTTTTGGCCAGTGCAGACTGATTCTTGGGTTGAGAGGATTGTCCTATGATAAGAGGCTGAATAGATTGGGCCTATACTCTCTGGAGTTTGGAAGAAACTCTTCTAAAGAGGGAATCTTATGAAAACATACAAAATTCTGAAGTGGTAGACACTGAGAGGTTGTTTCCTCTGTTTGGGGAATCTAGGACACTGGGGCTCAGGTAAGGGGCTATCACGTGGGACTGAGATGAGGAGAAATTTCTTCACTCAGAGTGTTGTAAATCTTGGGAATTCTCTACCCCAGAGGCTTTTAGATACTATATTGCTGCATACATTCAAGGGAGAAATAGATTTTAGATTTCCCTGGGAATCTGTTGAACCTAATTATTCACTTAGAGTAACACACACTCTAAATCGTCACTTGTGGCAATGAACTAATTAAACCAGAAGACATTATCAACATAAGAACCTAAGAAATAGGAACAGGCATTGGCCACTCAGCCCCCTCAAGCCTGTTCTGCCATTCAATGCAACCATTTTCCCAATTACAGAGTACAGAAACCCGCCTTATACAAGACTAAGTCCACTGTTATTCTGCCTTCAGATAAAAAGGGACAGATAAGTTTCCCAAAAGACAGCTACTAATTCTGGAATCCCAGGGAATAATAACTACTGGAGATTTATTCATTTGCCGTGTCATGGTGCCTCACTTATCTTACTGACAATGGCCCTGGCTTTTTGAAGGAATCCTCTTGACATCCTGCTGTACCCTTAGTGGCGTTTGGCTGAACCAATCCCCTGCCAATACTGTGGTGGAAGATTGGGACAGCTTGATTGGAAATTCAGAGCCTCTAATTTCAAGCTTATTATGGATTGCCTGCAGTTCAGGGAACAAGGTCCGTGTTCACTGGAATCAAGGAAATTATTATTGCTGCTGCAGCTACTTTCCAAAGTTCAAATGCTACACCTGGAAAAAGCAAGCTTATCTTATTGGCCCCTGACTGTTAATGTGTTCACATTAGTCAGGAAAGGGAGCAGGCACATTAGAATTAAAACCTAGATAAATCAAATTAATTCCAGCCAAATCTCAAGACATATTAAATGTAAGTGAATTATCCATTTTTCTTTCATTGTCTCTTTTGTTTAACTTGTCTCTGAACTTTTGTAACCTTCTTTGTGTTTATTTCCTGCCAGCTATTGGCATTTTTCCTGAGCGCTTTCTCTCTCTTATATCATTTCATTCTTTCTGTGGTCTCTTTTACTCATTTACCACTCTACTTCTCTCTATCTCTTTCACTTTCCTCCCTGCTCTACCTCTCTACATGGGATATCTACCACTCTCCTGTTCTTGTTTTTCCAACTATCTCCAGCACAACAATAAATGATATAAATATAATAATTAATGACCGGCCTTGCGATGACTGTCAGCTGTGGCTCAGTTGATAGCACCCTTGCCTCTCAATCAGAAGGTTCTGGACTCAAGCCACACTCCAAGTCTATTTGTCTTTAGGTGAAAATGCTCTGTCTGATTTCTCTCCTTGGGCCAGCTTTATAATATTTAACTTCCATCCTCTGGTATTTGAATCTGTATCCACAGTGACAAATTTGCCTCAATTAACCTGCCGAACCCTTCATAATCATCAAAACATCAATTAGGTCACTCCTAAGTTCCTTTTCCAAACAGAACAAGCCCAACTTCATTAAGTTTTCCTCATGCCTGGAACCATCTTTACAGCTAACCTCGGGTCCTTTTAAATGGCAGGGATGTCCTTCCTATATTTAAGAGACTAGAACTCCACACACTGTTCCACCTGGGGTCCAAGTAATTCTTTATGCAGCCAACAATGCAGCTTTTTAAAAATAATGTACTCACATTGCTAACAACTCAATACTTTATTTAACTTCCCCTTATTTCCCTGTTTATATCCTCTTAATCAACAGAAGTTGCATCTAGCATCCAGTGAGTCAAAACCAAAAAACTGAACAGGAGGCAAGAAAAATATCTAAAATGGAGGAAAACACATATGTGTGTATGCACAAAATGACCCCTCAATGTCTGGAGTTATGTCAACCCCAAGTTATTACAACACAAACTATCTGAGTGGCCTTTGCTAATGACATAAAACGACCAACGTATAGCAGCTTGGAGGGTTGAAATTTGCCTTCAGAAAATAATTACAAATGCTGCTACTTTTTCCCTGTGTCATTGACCGTTATGTGAAAGTTAATCAGCAACAACTTGCAAGGAACAGACAAAGCTTTTGCAGGCTATTAATATTATAGTTTCTGTACATTAGCCAGGCTTGTAAGGTTACTTATAGAAACGGGAGGCCTAATTCCACTCTGAACCTGAACAAAGTGGCTGCGGGTCTGTAGGAACTAGCCATTCAAATAAGGACATCAGAAAGGCCACACAGTCCTGTGTGTTATTAGCCTGTGACAGAAAACATGTTACCAAGTGAACTGTTTCGCAATCTGATGCATAAACAGGCACGCACACGTGTTCATGTTTACTGCATTATTCGTGTCCTCATGATGTAGGATCGCTGGCTGCTCAGTTTAAAATCCTGCACGATCATATTTCTTGAGCTTGTTGCAAAGAATCAGCGATAAACCACAAATTTAAGTGCCATCTAAAGACTGTTTCTATATTCAGATCCACAGAAAAATGAAGTGTTTAGAGATACTTTAACAGGCAAGTGGCTGAAAAGTAGTGTTTGACTCTGTGTATAGTCCTTTTTGAGATGTGTTGTGGTAGATAGTAAACAAATTGAACAACAAGTGTCATAAATTGCACAGTATAATAATGCTTGGTCTTGTACGCAGTATCTATCCGACATCATTCTTCTGACATCGTTTTTGTTAATGTGGCATGTGAGTGAGACTCCCAGCCACAGTGGAGCCAGAAGTCTAAGTGAGGTGGCTGAGGAAAATTAATGCATCAATGCTTTTAAAGCACTGAACATATCTGTTTAGAATTTCCTTTTGAGGGCTGGAATTAGAGCCAAACATCTTTCACACTGATGCATGTACAAAATGGCATCAACTCACTGCTTTTAAAGGATCCATTAAGAAACTACACATCTTACTCAAGGGATGTTTAAAGAATTGTTAAATGTGGAGGCCATGTCACTGCTTACTAACGGCCCTGAGAATGATCTCCGTTTTGTGTCCGATACAGAACGCAAATACTTATTGGCCCCAAATCCTACTTAATCTCCCATAGGGTTCTTACATATTTTACAACTCATTTTTAAACAATAACGTATTAGTAAGTAAATTACCTTTCAAGAATCTGTAAGGTGAATATGTTTTGTGGGATGCAGTAGCAGCCAACAGAGCATTGTGAATCCCAAAGGAGGAAACATACCTGAGTGTGAAGCATTAACTGGTCAATCAGAATTTTTATGTGCTCCATACCACTTTTTTTGTCAATTTATGTTTTATGCATCATACAAGTCATTCACATTCAGTTCCAACAGTCCTCACAACTATAATCAATGCCCATTCTGTGATTAGTTTGTGGAGGCAGAGTTCAGAGAATGTTTCGAATGAAGTACTTCCATTTCTCTTTTACCCTACCTTCACCCAGTTGTACAGATTACAATCTTCTTTTGCACCGTCCAACACTTTTTCACTTAATCTCTCCTGCCCCTCACAAGCAATTCGCCAGGCCTCCTTCAACAGCACCTTCCAAAGCCACAGCCTCTACCACCTAGGAGGACAAGGGCAGTAGATGCATGGGAATGCCGGCAACTGCAAGTTCCCCTCCAAGTCACACACTGTCCTGACTTGGAGCAATATCACTGTCACTGGGTCTAAAACCCTAACAGTCCTGTGGGTCTACATAATTCCCATTATTGCAGCAGTCCATGAAGGCAGCAATTAGAGATGAATAACAAATGCTGATCTTGCCGGCGATGCTCCCATTCCATGGATAAATCAGAAAAATCTTATGGCAAACCTTCCCCATAGTACTTTACCCCTCTTTCCACCCCCTTTCCCGCCTCTGCACTTGCTTAAAACCCATTTAAATCTCAAACTTTTCCAGTAATGATGATAGATCAGTGACCTGAAATCTCTGTTTCTCTTTGCACAGATGCTGCAAGACCTGCCGGGTATTCCTAGCACTTTCTGATTTTATTTCAGTTGTATGGAGCCTTGGTCAGACCCATGTGGAGTACTGCATCCATTTCTGAGAAGGATATATGGACCTTGGAAGGGGTACACTGCACATTCAATACCAGGGCTTAGAGGATTTAATTATGGGGACAGTTGCATAAACCTAACTTGTATTCCCTTTAGTTTAAGAGACTGAGAGGTGATCAGATCGAGGTAATCAAAGGATTCAATAGTTTCAGTTCAGAGTTTTTTTAACTGCACAAGTGGATATTCATCAAAGTGAATATTCATAAGATGAATAGTCATAAAATGATTAAAAATTGAATGTTTTTGAAGGGTTTTTCTCTACAAAACACTTCACAATACAGTGCTTAACGTAGACTGTACATGAAAATTACCTTAATGCAAGTTCCAATCTCTACACTACTTGTAGCGGTGAGGAAACATTAAAAGTTAAAGATCCAAAGAATTATAAGGGTGTCTTCTCCTGTGAAAATCAAACCATTTCTTGTCAATAGGCAAGTGAGCAAGATATCAAGTACTTCCAACAGGTTGGTAGAACAAGTAGAGGTGACTTGAAAGGTGTCAGGCATGAAACAGCAATGAAATAAATAACCAGATAATTTGTTTTAATGACATTATTATAACAACAACTTGTATTTATCTAGCGCCTTTACTGTAATAAACCATCCCATATCACTTTGCAGGAGTATTATAAAATAAATTATAACACCCAGACGTATGAGGAGATATTAGGGCAGATGACCAAAGGCTTGGTCAAAGAGGTTGGTTTCAATGAGTATCTTAAAAATGCAAGCAGCGGGAGGGGCAGAGAAGTGTAGGATGGGTATTCCAGAGCTTAAGGTCTAGACAACTGAAGGTATGACCACCAAAGGTGGAGTGATTAAAATCAGGGATGCTTAAGAGCCCGTAATTAGAGGAGGCCCCATATCTTGGAGGGCAGTAGAGATAAATGATGACCAAAGCGAGGCCGAACTCCTCCTTATTTTTACATAATGCCATTGGGCCTTTATGCCCACCGGAGAGGGGACTCAGTTTAATGTCTCATTCAAAAGACAGCACCTCCAACATTGCAGCACTTCTTCAGTGTACTGCACTGGAGATCAGCCCAGTATTGATGATTAAGGGCTGGATTTTTATCAAGTAGACAGGTATCAGAAGTTGGGAATTTTATAGACTCATAGACATCTACAGCACAGAAGGAGGCCATTTGGCCCATCGTGTCCATGCCAGTCAACAAAGAGTTGACTACATTAATCCCATTTTCCAGCGCTTGGTCCATAGCCCTGGAGACTATGGCAATGCAAGTGAATATGTAAATACTCCTTAAATGTTACATGACTTTCTGACTCAACCACCCTTTCAGGCAGTGAGTTCCACACTCCCACCACCCTCTGGATGAAAAAGTTTCTCCTCAACTCCTTTCTTAGCCTTCTACCTCTTACCTTAAATCTATGCCCCCTGGTTATTGACCCCTCTACTTATGGATAAAGTGCCTTCCTATCCACCCTATCTATGCCCCTCATAAGCTTATACACCTCTATCAGGTCCCCTCTCAACCTTCGCTGCTCCAAGGAAAACAACCCCAGCCTATCCAATCTTTCCTCATGGCTCAGACCCTCCAGCCCAGGCAGCATCCTTGTAAATCTCCTCTGCGCCCTCTCCAGTGCAATCACATCCTTCCTATAATGTGGTGGCCAGAACTGCACGCAGTACTGTAGTTGTAGCCTAACTAGGATTTTATACAGCTCTAGTATAACCTCCCTGCTCTTTTATTCTATGCCTCGGCTAATAAAAGCAAGTATCCCATATGCCTTCTTAACCACCTTATCCACCTGCCCTGTTACCTTCAGGGATCTATGGATATGCACACCAAGGTCCCTCTGATCTTCAGTACTTTCCAGGGTCCTACCATTCATAGTGTAATCCCTTGCCTTGTTGATCTGAAAATTACTGCCAGGGCCCTTGATTCTCTTCTCTTGCCTGCCTCAACAGCCTGGGGTACATCCCATCCAGGTCTGTGGATTTATCCACTTTTTAGGCCACTAAACCCTTTAGTACCTCTCTATGTTAATCTCCTCTAATATTTCACAGTCCTCCACCCTGATGTCTATACCTGCATCGTCCTTTTCCATTGTGAAGACTGATGCAAAGTATTCATTGAGGACTGCACCCACCTCTTCCGAGTCCACACACAAGATTGCCTCTATGGTCCCTAATTGGCCCTACTCTTTCCCTAGTTATTCTCTTGTTCCTTATATATTTAAAAAATCCTTTTGGGTTTTCTTTATTCTGCCCACCAATGCTTTCTCATGGACTCTCTTAGCTTTCCTAATTTCCTTTTTAAGTTCCCCTTGCACTTTTTATATTCCTCTAGGGACTCTGCCGTATTGAGCTTTTGGTATGTGCCATAAGCTTCTCTTTCTTTCTTAATCCTAACCTTTATGTCCCTTGACATCCAGAGTTCTGTGCATTTGGTCACCCTTTGTCTTTATGGGAAAATATTTGCCCTGTACTCTCGCAATTTCCTCCTTGAATGCTTCCCACTGCTCTGATACAGTTTTATCTGCAAATAGCTGCTCCCAGACCACTTGGGCCAAATCGTATCTCATCTTAGTAAAATTAGCCTTTCTCCAGTTTAGAACTTTTATTCCCGGCCCAACCTTACCCTTTTCCATAACTATCCTAAATCTAACTGAGTTATGGTCACTATCATCAAAATGCTCCCCTACTGAAACGCCTTCCACCTGCCTGGGCTCATTTCCAAATATTAGGTCCAGAACTGCCCCCTTCCTTGTTAGCCTTTCTATGTACTGGCTAAAGTAGTTCTCCTGGATGCAATTTAAGAATTTTGTTCCCTTCCTACCTTGCGCACTAAAACTATCCCAGTTAACATTTGGGTAGTTGAAACTATTACTGCCTTATTATTCTTACACTTCTCTGAAATTTGATTACATATTTGATCCTCTATCTCTCCCTGACTGTTTAGGGGTCTATAGTACACACCCAACAGCGTGTTTGCCCCTTTTGTGTATTTTACTTTTACCAATATGGCCTTATTTGATGATCTTTCCAAGATATCATCCCTCCTCACTTCCTTGATCAATTGATTCCTTGATCAATATTGCAAACCCCCCTCCTCTTCTATCCCTCTCTCTATCTCATCTGAATACCCTATAACCAGGAATGTTGAGCTGCCAATTCTGCCCTTCTTTTAAGCCAAGTCTTGGTCATAGCTATGATATCATACTCCCAAGTGCCTATCTGCACCCTCAGCTCATCTGTCTTATTCCTCAGGCTCCTTGCATTAAAATATAGTCCATTTGCCAATGTTAAACTCACTTCTCTCTTATCTAGCCTATGTTTCCTCTGCCTTCCAGACTCACTTACTAGCGTTTTAACTTGTAATTCCATCTCAGCTTCTTTCCCCTCTGAACTACTTTTCAGGATCCCACCCCCCTGCCAATTTAGTTTAAATCCACCCAAACAGCATTAGCAAATCCCCACACAAGGATGTTGGACCCATTCCTGTTCAGGTGTAGCCCGTCCAACTTGTACAGGTCCCACCTCCCCTGGAAATGGTCCCAATGCCCCAGGAATCTGAAGCCCTCCCTCCTGTACCATGTCTCCAGCCACATGTTCATCTGCTCTATCCTTCTGTTACTGTACTCACTGCTGCATGGCACCAGTTGTAATCTGAAGAATACTACCTTTGAATATCCTTGACCCTGGCACCCGGGAGGCAACATACCGTCCTGGAGTCATGTCTGCAGCTGCAGATGTGCCTGTCTACTGGCCTCATGAATGAATCCCCCACCACCATTGCCCTTCCACACTTTTTCCTCCTGCGCTGAGCGGCTGGACCACCCACAGTGCCATGGCCGTGGCTCTAGTTGGCCTCCACAGAGGAACAGTCACTCTCACCGTTTTCCAAGGATGTAAAATGGTTTGTGAGCGAGATGCACTTGGGGTCCCCTTCTTCTGTCTGGCAGTCACCCATTCCCTCTCTGCTTGCACTTCCTTAAGCTGCAGGGTGACCACGTCCTGAAACATGCTATCCACGAACCTCTCATCCTTGTGAATGCACCACAGTGCCCCCAGCTGCTACTCAGGCCGGAGCTCAAGTTACTGCAGTCAGAGGCACCTCCTGCGCACTTGGTCATTCAGACTGCCAGAAGCATCCAGGATTTCCCATATAGCACAGATGCGCAAATCACGAGACATATCTTAACTAAATAGAATATAGACCCTTGCTTTTATTTTACCCTTAACTTAATCCTACTTGAGTATAGACCAAATCCTTTAGATAGACTAGATCCTATAGATGCCGCTGACTGCCTGTGCCATGGTGCACCGCTCGCACTCTCCTCTAGGTGCTGCTGACTGCCTATCCCATGGTCCTCCTCTCACTCTCTCCTCTAGGTGCTGCCGACTGCCTATCCCATGGTCCTCCTCTCACTCTCTCCTCTAGGTGCTGCCGACTGCCTATCCCATGGTCCTCCTCTCACTCTCTCCTCTAGGTGCTGCTGACTGCCTATCCCATGGTCCTCCTCTCACTCTCTCCTCTAGGTGCTGCTGACTGCCTATCCCATGGTCCTCCTCTCACTCTCTCCTCTAGGTGCTGCTGACTGCCTATCCCATGGTCCTCCTCTCACTCTCTCCTCTAGGTGCTGCTGACTGCCTATCCCATGGTCCTCCTCTCACTCTCTCCTCTAGGTGTTGCTGACTGCCTATCCCATGGTCCTCCTCTCGCTCTCTCCTCTCCCTTTCCAAACCCCGTGGTCCCATCTCTGTCCTAGAGGAACCCATTCATTTTATTCTTGTATAATAATATAAAAGCTGATGCTGGAAATTTGAAACAAAAACAGAAAATGCTGGAAAAGCTCAGCAGGTCTGACAGCATCTGTGGAGAGAGAAAAACAAAGTTAGCATTTCGAGTCCATATGGCCCTGATTCAGAGCTGAGGAGAAGTGGAAATGTGATGAAATTTATACTGTTTAAGGGATGTGGGGAAGGTGAAGCTGGATAGAAGGCCAGCAATAGGTGGGGATAAAGGCGAGATTGGCAAAGATGTCATGAACAAAAGGACAAAGGGATTGTTGATGGTAATGGTTAGTGCTAAAAAAGTTGCTAATATGGCATAAAGGTAAAAAAGCAGAATGTGATTATAGCAGAAGAAGAGTAGCATTGTGTGAAAGAACAACATGGAACAAGTGGCAGATGGCCCTGTAGGAGATGGGATTGGGGGAGGGCGCAGTGGTTGGGGGAGAAAAGGGGATAAAATACAGATATATGAATAAAAATAATAAAAATAAAACAAGTAGGTAAAAAATAAAAATCAATGTAGAAGAAAGGGGAGGAGGATGTAGGAGAGAGTTCATGGTCTAAAGCTGTAGAACTCAATATTCAGTCTGGTCTAGTCGGAAGATGAGGTGCTGTTCCTTCAGTTTGCATTGAGCTTCACTGGAATATTGCAGCAAGCCAAGGATGGACATGTGGGCATGAGAGCAGGGTGGTGTGTTGGAATGGCAAGTGACAGGGAGGTCTGGGTCATGCTTGCGGACAGACCGGAGGTGTTCCGCAAAGTGGTCACCCAGTCTGCGTTTGGTCTCCCTGATGTAGAGGAGACCACATCGGGAGCAGCGAATGCAGTAGATTAAATTTAAGGAGGTGCAAGTGAAGCACTGCTACACCTGAAAGGAGTGTTTGTGCCCTTGGACGGTGAGGAGGGAGGAGATAAAGGGGCAGGCGTTGCACCTTCTGCGATTGAATGCGATTGTGCGTGGAAATGGGATGAGGTGCTGGGGGTGATGGAGGAGTAGACCAGGGTGTCCCAGAGGCAACAGTCCCTAAAGAATGCTGACAGGAAGATGAAGGGAAGATGCGTTTGGTGGTGGTATCATGCTGAAGTTGGCGGAAATGGCAGAGGGTGATCCTTTGAATGTGGAGGCTGATGGGGTGAAAATTGAAGACGCGGGGGACCCTATCATGGTTCTGGGAGGTAGGGGAAGGTGTGAAGACAGAGGCGCGGGAGATGGGTCAGATCATCAACGACAGTGGGGGGGAGCCTATGGGGTTTAATAATAATAATAAACCCAGGGGCATTGAGAAACCTCTTCAATGTAATGTCATGTTATTACATAGTAATAAAGCTGTCAATCAAACAAAGCTGTAGGGGAAACATTTTATCAACATCTACTAACAGATATATTAAAAGCCTAAAAGTACCACCGCACCTGTCTAAGAACAGTAAAAGGGACTGCTTAGTCCATGAACATTCTAAAAGATTTTGTAGCACCAATAAGCTTTTGTGCCAACCACTAAACTTAACAGTTGATAGGACTGTAAAGCTCTAGGGATAGGAATTCAATTCTGCGCAATACTTTATATTCCACAAAAAATGCTAACTGGCCATCTGTACAGCCTACCTCTGATGATGCAGTTGCCAGATGGTCTCATTATAAATGCTTGGCTTCAAGGCTGACTAATGGACTCAGCCCAGCAGGAGTCTGTTTACCCAGTTGCAAAGGGGAGTGCTAGCTTTGTTTGATTGTCATCTTTAGTACTTCTGTAATAACCTGATCTTTCTTTAAAGTGGTTCTTCAATGCCTGTGTGTTTATTTGGACAAGATTAAGAGGTGTAAAGTAGGTTACATGTTTTCTAAATGGGATTTTCAATGCCTGTATTTGATTGGCAGCTTAGTGAGATGTTAAGTGGGGCCATGTTTTTCACAGGGAATGTTTTGTTGGTTCCTGACTCTAGACTAAGACACCCTGAGGAGCCGTGAACCATGTCTCCTGCAAAAGCTAGCCTGACTCCATAATGGAGCTGAAAGGGTACGAGTGCTGCATGTAGGTTCAGTAGCTGCACCCTTATTCTGTACTTGCGTTAATTGCCAGAAACAAGGGCAGAAATCCTGGAATCAGGACCTGCTCACCATTTTAAAAACTTGGCTGCCTCCATTCTAACATGGCTGGGGGCATGGAAATCTTCAGTTCAAGTCTCTGCATTGGGATTTGAATGTACAACCTTATTACTTAATGATGAGAGTGCTGCCATTGAATCAAAATTAAGGACAGGACCAACGCTGGAGAATTGTCAGAGGATTAGTATTGGGATAAAAGACACTGGAATTCAGAGAGTAGACTTTGCGGAAATAAAACTTGACATTAGCCCAGATGCTTTACTGTAATAAAAATGTCTTCAGTCAAAATGGTGGAACAGAGACAGCAAAAGAGGGAGTTTCATTTCTAAGACCATTGAGATTAGGGCTGGAAGAGAAAATGACCCAAAAATGGAGCCTTTCATCAGAACATAGGAGCAGGAATAGGCCATTCAGCCCCTCAAGTCAAGGTTACGGCTGATTTTCTACCACAACAGTCTTCCTGTTTTATTCCCGTATCCCTTGATGTCATTGTTATCTAGAAATCTATCAACCTCTGCTTTGCACATACTCAATGATTAAATCTCCACAGCCCTATAGGGTAGAGAATTCCAAAAAAATCACCACCCTCTGACCCTCTGACAGAAGAAATTTCTCCTTATCTCGGTCCTATATGGCCAACGTCTTATTCTGAGACTGTATGCTATGGTTCTAGAACTCACCCCCACCCCAAGAAGAGGAGTTTAACAGGCCCCCACCCTTCAACAGTTTAACATACCACCGTCCATGCTCCCAACCCCCACTCCCCCACCCCCCCCCCACCATTACCTTTAGAAGAGTTAACTGTACCAACTTGTGTCTCATTTTTTCATGGAGAGAAGTGAGAATTCTTGAAGTAAAGGGAATTTGTTTTGATTATTACTCTGTATTTTCATTTGCTATCTGTAAAGTGAGGAGGTTTAAAATTTGTACATGGCCTTAGCTCACTATTTTTCTTTTTGCAATTTGTGGTCAGAAAGACTGGAGAAGTACATGTCAGGGAATGCATGAAACATGCAACGGTTTATGCCTCATGCTCAAAAAATTTAAGGGAAACACAACATCCAGTTCAGACATTGATATATCCCAGGGTCACACTTCTGTATAATTAGAGATTGGGCAGAATGAGAATACCCCTGAATGTATGACGTTGGACTGCTTACAGGAGTAATCAGCACTGTTATACCCAAGAGAACATCTAAGGCAGATCTGAAACTTCTGGCACTAAACATTTTCAGAATAAACAGAGCTGTCTCACCATAGAAGACCTTTAACAATGCAGAACTCCCTCAGTACTGCAGAAGATTATCAACATAGACTATCAACTCAAGCCCTGGAGCGGGGCTTGAACTCTTGAATTACTGAGTCTGAAGCAATAGTACCTCACAAATCCAAGGAAAAGTGGAAATCTGGCAGACTGGATGAGCTCAAGAAAAGCAGCGAAGGGATGTGGCGATGACATTTAACCTGGAAGCAGTACATCAAGGAAAATTTTAAATTTCTTTGCAATGTCTGTGGAATCTGTAGTTCTTTGTAAAAATGTCTGAAAAGGTTTTTTAAGAGTTTGCATCAATTGTAAAGGAATCAATTATAATTTCCTTGTATTTTATGAAATACAACTCCATGTGACCTAGCCACCCTTGACCTGGAAACATTACCAGCAGGAAGGAAGTTAAGAAAGAAGCCGTGTGGCTGGCAGACACAAAGGAGAGTCAGGGGCAGAGGAGCTGGAGGGTAAATGCTCGAATGCAGACACAAAGAAAAAGCAGAAAGAGGAACATAGGGAATTCTTACGAGGAGAAGAAACAAATTGCTCTCAGAAAGAGGTCCGTTTTTTCTGTTTTACAGAAAAGGAGACAGGAGTTCTTGTAGGTACTGTGCGAGCTAAAAGGTCTAAAACTTGGAAAGCTGTGTGAATAGAATGGAGACGCTAAACAGCTGGGTGTTTTACCAAAAGTGGCCAAACCATGAACTGGGGTACTTTTGGCTGGTCAGTTGAAGGGGAACTCAGGAAAGCTTCACCATCAGGATTATTCTGACCTGAGGGAGAGCGGCTTCACAGAAGCGTGCCTTGTTGTAGATAATAGCACTTGCGAAACTCGAAAGTTGTTGCCAGACAGGACCCATGACCTACCGTGCATGAATGAAGAACAGCATTCTGTGGAACTGTGTGGCTATGTAGTGCCACATTTCTGCAGGCAGTGATAAGGATGCTTGTGGTTTTGTAAGACGATCCTTGTTGTACTATTTAAAGTAAATTTTCCCTTTTTATTTGAAGCATCACTTGCCTGCTAATTTATGTTTAAATTGCAATACTTCTGATTCATTTTAAAGTAAAAGCTACACATAGTGGAATCTTGTTGGCAATTTCTTCATTTGGGGGTCATTCAGTAAATTTGGTCATTTGAGTTTACGGTTCCCCAAGGGGACCAGTGCCAAAAGGAATATACAAATATCGCAAGGGCTATCAAAGCTTGGAGAAAATGTTTTCAGAAATATTGTAAGAGAAAGGGAGTCACAAGGGGGATTGTGGGTTAATTAAAGACAGATGCAAATGATGTTATCATGGGTAATATGGAATTGCAAATAGGTTAGTTGAGTGTATCTAAATGTAGAGGAAGACAGAAAATAACATGCACAAGGGAATTGAAAACGAAGTGAATGGGAGGAAATTAATGGATTTATAATAAGTTAGAAAATTGCAATGGTGAAAATAAAAGATATACAAACCTCTACCAACGGTGTTAAAGGAAACAAATGGGGAATTTACAGAGGCATTAAGTCATGATTTTCCAACATTCTCTCTTGTGCCCTTGGATTGGAAAATTGCAAATATCACTCATTAATTAAGAAAAGGAAGAAGGGCGAAAATAGCAACTGTGGAGATGCAGTTAAAGTCAGTTCCAGGGCAGTTACTAAATCTATCATCAGACCCAAGGTAAATGATCACATGGACATGTGTGATTTGATCGTAGAGAGACAAAATAGATTTGTAAAGCTAGGTCATATTTGCACAATGCAGTTGCCTTTTCTCAGGAGGCTGTGAACAAGGAAGACAATAGAACACTTTTTGATATTATATATATGGTCTCCAGAAGGCATTTAATATAGGTCCGCACAAGAAATTATCACCAAAAATGAAAGCACACAGCAATTTTTGAAAATTCACTCATGGAATGCGGCCACCTATGGTAAGGCCAACATTCACTGTTCATCCCTAATTACCCTTGAGAAGGCAATGGCAAGCCAACTTCTTGAACCTGCTTCTTGCAATCCACGTGGTGTAGGTGCACCCACAGTGCTGTTAGCAAGGCGGTTTGAGGGTTTTGAACCAATGATAAAATGAAACAGTAATATAGTTTCCAAGTCAGGATGGTGTGTGGCTTGGAGGGGAACCTGCAGGTGGTGGTGCCCCTATGTCTCTGCTGCCCTTGTTCTTCACGTTGGTAGAGGTCATGAATTTGGATAGTTCTGTTGAAGGAGCTTGGAAAGTTTCTGCTGTGCATCTTGTAGACGGTACAAGATATCTGCCACTCTGTGCCAGTGATGGAGGGAGTGATTATTTAAGGTGGAGATGAGGTGTAAATCACGCAGACTGCTTCGTCCTGGATGGTATCAAGCTTCTTGAGTGTCATTGGAGCTGCACTCATCCAGGCAAGTGGAAAGCATTCCACCACACTCCTTTCATGTGCCTTATAGATATTGAAGCAGTCTATGTCCAATTGCAGCAGGACCTGGACAATATCCAGGCTTGGGCTGACAAGCAGCAAGTAACATTCATGCCACACAAGTGCCAAGCAATGACCATCTTCAACAAGAGAGATTCTAACCATCGCACCATGACGTTCAATGGCATTACCATCACTGAATTCCCCACTACGAACATCCTGGAGGTTACCATTGATCAGAAACTGACCTGGACTAGCCATATAAATACTGTGGCTGCAAGAGCAGGTCAGAGGCTAGGAATCCTATGGCGAGTCACTCACCTTTTGACTCACCAAAGCCTGTCTACCATCTACAAGGCACAAGTCAGGATGGAATACTCCCCACTTGCCTGGATGAGTGCAGCTCCAATAACACTCAAGAAGCTTGACACCATCCAGAACAAAACAGCCCATGATTGACATCCCATCCACAAACGTTCACTCCCTCCACCACCAATAAACAGTGGCAGCAGTATGTACCATCTATAAGGTACACTGCAGAAACTCACTATGTCTCCTTAGACAGCACCTTCCAAACTCATGACCACTACCATCTAGAAGGACAAGGGCAGCAGATGCATGGGAACACCACCACCTGGAAGTTCCCCTCCAAGCCATTCACCATCCTGACTTGGAAATATATCACTGTTCCTTCACTGTCGCTGGGTCAAAATCTTGGAACTTTCTCCCTAACAGCACTGTGGGTGTACCTACACCACATGGACTGCAGTAGTTCAAGAAGGCAGCCCAGCAGCATCTTCTCTAGGGCAATTAGGGTGGGCAATAAATGCTGGCCCAGCCAGTGACACACATTTCATGAATGAATAAAAAAGAGATGGTGGAAATCTTTGGGGAGCCAGGAGGTGAGTTAATTTCAAAAGAATTCCCGGGCTCTTACCTGATTTTGTAGCCACAGTATTTATATGGCTGGCCCGGTTAAGATTCTGGTCAATGGCGCTCCTCACGATATTGATAGTGGAGGATGCAGCTATGGCAATATTGTTGAATGTTGAGGGAAGATGGTCAGATTCTTCCTTGTTGGAGATGGTCATTGTCTGTTACTTGTGTGGTCTGAATATTACTTACCACTTGTTAGCCCAAGCCTGAATGTCCTCCACGTCTTGCTGCATAAGGACACGGACTGCTTTATTATTTGAACAATTGCAAATGGAATTAAACACTGGGCAATCGTCAGTGAGCATTCCTATTTCTAACCTTGCGATGCGGGAAATTGGAAGTAACATTGTGACACAGGTTGGAATTGGTAGTGGCAGAGCAAAGGGATAAAGGGAATATATTTTTGTGATGAAACGTGAACGCTTATGTTGATTTTAAAATTGGTAGATTGGGCCTTTCAACCGGAAACAGCCGCACACGAGCAGTTGGAGTCTTTTATCCTCTTTGGGCTGGGAACCGGCCCAGCACGCCTGCGCAGAAGAGAAAGGAAACAAGTGAAATGGTGTGAAACAGCAGGTTGGGTGACCTGAACTGGGGTGCCATTGGAAGGAAGGTGTTCCAGGGGGCAGGACACAGGGAAGGGGACAGGGAGAAGATCCTAAACCAGGGATCAGTGGGTCAGAAAGAGGTCCCAGAAATAATCTCCCAATCAGGGCAAAGACTGGGATCAGAAAGAGGTTCCAGAAGTAAAGTTTAAAAAAAAAGGAGCAGAGAAATAGGCTCTGAGTTAAAGAGAAATAGCTGCAGGGAGCAGACTTGAAGCAAAGTGGGCTCGAGAGAAACCCAGAAGATCCAAGAGGACAGCCGAAGGTTGATGACTCTGTGGTGACTCTATATTGCGAGCAGTAAGGGCAAGGGGACCCTTTCAGAGCAGTGGTGTTCTGCTTGGCACGGCCGAAGATCTGAAATTGTGCTCGGAAGGTGAAGTTTGAGGTGTACCCGGAGATCCAGGGGAAAGGAACCTCGGAAGGCAAGGCTGAAACCCTGGAGTTAGATCCTGGTTGAAGCCATTTGAGCGGAAGTCACAGTTGGAGAGAATTCCAAAGCAAGTTCCTTGAACATGGAAGTTAGGAACCCTCATAAGGGAGATAGAGTTTCAGTGAGACTGGTTGGCTCAGTGTGACAAGTGTCTGGGTGGGTTGTTGAGAAATCCATAGAATCTGCTTTGGTCGCATCTGTCATTTACTTTGGAGTGTGGTGTGTCTGACCACAGTTCGCAGTTGGTTTGCATGTACCACATACTTATCCTGAAATATTAGAGTATAAGGTAGATATGGTAATTGTTTTACCTTTCTGAATTTGTAGAGATGTCTGTAAAGATATAGATAGTGTGAAGGAAGAGCGAAGGTTTGAATAATTTTCTTGTGTTTGTATTGATATCTTTCCAACCTTTTGTCTGGTATAATATAGTTCATTTTTCTTGTTTAATAAATCTTTTATTCCTTGTGTTAAAATTTCATCAGTTGATTCCTATGAATTTGTTCAGTAACTTTCTTCCATGGTTTCAAAAAATAGTTAGGATGTTTTAAATTAATCATTTATGGGAGGTGGGCTTCGTTGCCCACCCCTAACTACCCTTGACAAGGTGGTGGTGAGCTGCCTTCTTGAACTGCTGCAGTCCCTATGGTATAGGTACACCCACAGTGCTGTTAGGGAGGGAGTTCCAGGGTTTTGACCCAGCAACAGTGAAGGAACGGCAATATATTTCCAAGTCAGGATAGTGAGTGGCTTGGAGGGAAACTCGCAGGTGGTGGTGTTCCCATGCGTCTGCTACCCTTGTCCTTCTAGATGGTAGTGGTCATGGGTTTGGAAGGTACTTTCTAAGGAGGCTTGGTGAGCTCCTGCAGTGCATCTTGTAGATGGTGTCAAGCCAGGTTTCACCCTGGGATCTGACTTGTCCAGTATTAACATCAGCTGGGATCCTAACCCTTTGACTGGCAAGTTGTGACAAGTTGTGTTCTCCAGGGACCCATACTGTGATTCAGCATTTCACTATGCATGTCAATGACTTAGATGGAGGAATAGAGTTGTACATCCAAGTTTGCAGATGACGCTAAGTTAGGAGGCACATTAAGTTGTGTCGTTGGGATTAGGAAGATATAAAGGTTAAGTGAGTGGGCAAAACTGTGGCAAGTGGATTTCAGAGGGGACTGTAGATCCAAGAAAAGCAAGTCAAAATATTTTCTCAATCATGAGAAATGGGCAGATGTAGAGAAGGAAATGAACTGTGCTGTCCAAGTACACAAATCACTGAAAGCTAGTGCACAGGTACAAAAAGCAATCAAATAACTGCTTACCTTGATATCAATGAGGCTGGAATGCAAATGGGAGGAAGTGATGCTTCAGGTATACAGATCCTTGGTCAGACTCTATTTGGAGCACTAACTTCAGAAAGAAATGTTGGCTTTGGACATGGCATGGTGCAGATTCACCAGAATAATACCAGCAGTTAAAAGATTAAGTTATGATGACAGTTTATAAACTTGGCTGATGTTAGACAGTTTAGGAATGGTCTTAACTGTGGTGTTTGAAATTACAAGAGGAGAAGCTACTTCCTGTGGCCAGGTGGAGGAATCCAGAACAAAGGGGAAAAATCCTGGAAAAAGAACTAAGCTGTTCAGGAACGAATCGAGGAAGCACTTTTCCACCCAAAGGGTAGTGGAAATCTGGAATTCTCTCTGTCAGAAGGTTATGGATGCTGGGGGTCAATTGGAGCTATCCAGGTCAAAATCAACAGAGATTGTGTTAGGGTAGGGTATCAAGGAATATGGGGGGAGTTTTCCCCATGTTGGGCAGGCTGTGTAGGAGCAGGCGCTGGCAGGCGGAGACCCCCATCGCCACTTGCGATCGGGTCCGCGCTGCTATTTTACGCGGGCGGGCGCATTAAGGCCCACCCAGCGTAGTTCATGACTCCTGAGGATAGCGGGAATGGGAGGCCGGCGGCCTGCGTGCACGGACTGCCTGTTTAAATGCAGGCCTGGCAGCCTTTGCAAGGCTGCTCACAACGGCCAGGAGAAGTGCTCACCAGAGGGCTTCTGTTGAGCGCACAAGTCCGGAGGATAGGCCATCGGGAAAGGCCAGGCCGGTGGGTTGGCCAGCGGGGCAGTGTGCCCCCCATTTCTCCGACGAGTGCCTAGCTGCCCTCCTGGAGGAGGTGGCAGTGCGGCGAGAGGTCCTTCTTCCGAGGGACGGGAGGCGGAGGCCTCCCCACCTGACCAAACGTGCGTGGGAGGAGGTGGTCGAGAGTGTTAGCTCACATGATGTGGTGCGGCGCACATGGGTCCAGTGCTGCAAAAGATTCAAAGACCTCCTGCACTCGGGAAGGGTGAGTACCATGTTGGCTCAGGTCACTTAATGCAGCCGTCACCCTTGCCCCAAAAACCCACCTCCACCTCCCCCCGCAGCTACTCTGAGTGCAGTTACAGCATTGAATCCTTCATGGCATGTATTCCTCACTGGGTACGCCAGCAGATATTGCCTATGCCCAGTTCACCCTGAGAGGGTTGAGCTAAGATGGGTTCTGCACCCGCAGCAGGTGTGACACTGACACACAGAGTATAGAATGGGGATGAAAGTCAAGGGTCTGCCCCTAGGCAGAGGGCTGGAACTGGGAAGCATGTTGAAGTCAGGGTGCTAACCTGCTGGGAGGGGAGCTTCCAGTTGGCGGGGCACCAATCCATCTGCTGGTCTTTGCGCTCCACATGCTTGTACCTCCTTGCTTAGCAAAGTGACACCTTGTGGTGCCACATGTGAAGGAGGCAGCATTTGGGCAATGGGGGGTGGGGGGGGGTGGGGGCAGCGGGGTGTTAGCCCTGAATTGTTTGGGTGAGTGTATGGCAGCTGCAGGGTGATGAAGAACTGGAGCCCTGCAATGTCCCAGTGGCAGGGATGTGATGGGAATCCAGGTACGGGCTGGACTAATCAATGTTCCTCGCTCCTTTTCAGGAGAAGACTGCACACATTTCTGCAGAGCGGATGTGAACTGGCAGAGGCTAGGCCCAGTTGGCGATCCGAACACCTTATGAGCAGCAGGCCATGGATCTGAAGAGGTGCCATGCCCCCAGGTCCACCGGCGGCGGTGAGGCAGCAGTGCCAAAGGGAGGTATGTTTTTGGAGAGCACACAGGTCACCATGTGTGTCCCAAAAGCCTTGGCACTGCTGAATGCTCGGTGACTGAAGTTAGCAACATGGGTTGACCATTGGTCATGAAAGGATGAGCGCACAATGATCTGTGGGAGTGGCATGCACATTGACATTGTCTGCAATGTAACTAATTAAATGTCCTTTTTCTTCCTTTCAGCATCACAAGAGCAGGGCCGGGTGGAGGAGGCAAAGGGCTCACCTCTCACCCCTGAGGCCCCAGAGGAAATCCATTCACCAGCATCACACCATCTCTGCCAGACAGGCACCAGCGCAGATACTAACACCTCGGTGGGAATTAAATATTTGGCTAGTGTCCCAGGGCACAGCGGTGAGGACACTTCACACTCACTTGAGGTGCGGGCAGAGACAGAGAGTGCTCAGAAGACTGCTGGGGACCAGGTACATGCTCAGTTGGTGGCTGATGATGTGCCTCTGGAGTCGTCCGTGAGGCAGCAAACGCTGGAAGTGTAGCAGGGTATGCGGGAGGATCGCGCGGAGATGCATGAGACTATGCGTGGCATGTTGCCCGTGCTGGAGGAGTCCACGCGGAGCATCACCGATGCAATGAGCCTCATGGCTGAACGTTATGCTTCCTCCATGGAGAGAGTTGTGACTCTCATGGAGAGGCTCCTCCAGGAGAACAATCAGGTCCTCCTGGGGATACGCTTGGACCTGCAAGCCCTCACAGCCACATTGACCTCAGCTGGTCAGTGCCAGTGTGGGAGATGGTATGGGCACCAAGAATCCCAGCTTGGTGCGCAGCAGCTGCCTGTGATCTCTGTGGGCTCCTCTCAGGGTGCAGCAGGTGAGGGCAGCAGCTCCTCCACCCCTCTGCCAGTAACTGTGGCATCTTCTTTTTGGTTTATGAAGTTACATTTGTTCTCTCAATAAATTTTGACACGTTACCATGCCTCAGGGTGATTCCTTACCTCTGCAAGTGGATGGAAAGCCATGATGTTATGAGTGAGTTCTTTGACATTGAGCTTTATTGATAAGGGCCTTAGTTAATGTTAGTATCCAGGCAGATTTAGCTCTCAGGTATCGAGTGTGGAGCCTGCGGTCCTGGCGTGTGTTGAAGGTCCATTTGTGGTGGGCTAGGTGAAGGTTTGTTGGATTAAAGTCTCCTTGGTGTCCCTGACTCACTGGAGTATGCCTGGGTCAGTGTCTACCCCCTCAGCATTTCCCTATGCGTGCTCATCCTCGGACTCACTGCTGGACTCATCATGTGCATCTGGAGCAACTGCGTCTACGTCTTCCTCATCCACTGTGTCATCCCTTTCCAACGCCAGATTGTGGAGAGTGCGGCATTCAACCACTATCACCGAGACACGATCTGGAGTGTAGTGGAGTGCACCCACTGAACAGTCCAGGCATCAGAAGCGCATCTTGAGAAGACCGATAGTTCTCTCCACCACAGTCCTTGTGGAGACGTGTCTCCTATTGTACCGCTGCTCAGCTTCTGTTCTTGGATGGTGGAGAGACGTCATGAGTCACCTTCTGAGGGGATAGCCCTTATCACCCAGCAGCCATCCATCCAGCCGAGCTGGAGCACTGAAGAGCCCCGGCACCTGGGAGTGTCAGAGGATGTAGGTGTCGTGGGAGCTGCCTGGGTACCTTGCATAGATTTGTAGAATCAGCATCCTGTGATCACACACTATCTCCACGTTCATGGAGTGGAAGCCCTTCCTGTTGACGAAGGCACCGGGCTCACCTGCTGGAGCCTTGATGGCCACATGTGTACAGTTTATAGCACCCTGGACACGGGGGAAGCCAGCAATGGCCGCGAAGCCTCGGGCTCACCGTGTCTGACTTGCCTGATCCCAGCAGTAATGGATGAAAGTCAATGCCCGTCTGAACAGAGTGTCTGTCACCTGCTTGACACAAGTGTGGACAGCTGATTGGGAGACCCCACAGAGATCACCCACCGACCCCTGGAAAAAGCCGGAGGCATCGAAGCTGAGGGCAGTCCTGACCGTTAGAGCCACAGCAGAGATCTCAGGGCCTATCATCTGATAAATGGAGGTGACTATCTCCCTTGAGAGATGGAGACTCCTTCGGCACTGCACCTCAGACATATTGAGGTAGCTGCTTTGCCGTCTGTAAACTCTGGCAGCAGGATAGTGGCGTCTTCTGCAGCCCCTTCCAACTTGCGCTTCCTGTTGGCCCTGCACCTCATGTGCCTGTGCTTCTCCTCCCAAAGGTGGCTCCCCTGGAGGCTGAATGTGCACTCCTGGCCTCCTCCCCCTTCTGGCCCTCCCTTCCTCTTCAGAGGTGCCTCCAGTGGAGAGCACAACTCCCACTCCCAGGCTAAGGGAAAGCTTCCTGAAAGCTGCAGGCCCCAAAAATGATTTTTACTGTAGAGTCCTGACCAAGGCTTTTACACCTGTCCAAGCAGCTGGTATGGGTTTTGAAGTATTCCTGCTCACACAGGCAAGTATCAGTAACTTTCACACTTAAATACCTGAAAGATCATATTCGCGACCCCACTCACCCCTCTTATCCCGCCCGTGGATGAGGTTTATACAAATGTCTCCTATCCGCCTGCCTGAAGATCGCACAGGCCCTGAAAAATTGCAGCCAATTGCTGCCCCAAGGGCCTTGACTGGGTGATTAATTAATGGCGGGTGCATACCTGAGAATATCGCACGCCCGGCCACCTAAATATCACGAGGGCGCGCGGTGACACCGGGACACTCGCCCAATGTCACCGCGCGTCATTATACGCGTCGGTGTGCGGGGCCCAGGAAAATTCTGGCCTTTTAATCGAAGGCGGGTCAATGGGGTTGAGGTGCAGCTCAGTTATGGTGCAATCCAATGGCAAATGGGCTCTGGAAGCTGAATGTTCAGCCCCTGTTCCTAATGTTCCTACTAATTTGAACCAATTTGACACCTACAGCTAAGAGGTTACAATAGAAGTGATTGAATGTAATGTGAAACATGATGCTTTGAGCTTCTGGCACCTGCTGTTACACTGAAACACCAATGGACCAAAATAAGTAAACTCGGTTCTGGAACAGATTACCCTTCCATTTTCCTTGGCGGTAAAAGATCACCTGAACCCATCAGACTTCCTTCTGCTAGTTTAAATGGATGGAAAAGTGAATGGGCTCCATTGCAAATGTGTGATCTTCCCCAACTGATGTTCTTTTTCTCAACATACAGTGACTACAATTGCAGGTACAATGTGTTTCACAGGGGCGTTATAAAGAAAGATTTGGCACCAAACCACATCAGGTGACATTAGGGCAGCTGTTCAAAGAGCTTGGTCAAGGAAGTAGAACTTAAGGAGAGTCTTGAAGGACGAAAGAGAGGCACAGAGGATTAAAGAAGGAATTCCAAAGCTTAAGCCCAAGGCAGTTGAAGGCACAGCCACCAAGGATGGGGTTAGTCAAATCTTGGATGCTCAAATGGCCAGCATTAGATGAGTGCAGATAATCTTGGAGGCTTGTGGGCTGAAGGAGATTACAGAAATAGGGAGGGGCAAAGCCATGGAGGGATTTGAAAACAAGGATAAGAATTTTAAATATAAAGGTGTTGCCTAACTGGGAGCTAACGTAGATCAGCAAGTATAAGAATGAAAGGTGGAAGAAATTTGGTGCAAGTAAGTATACAGGCAGCCGAGTTTTGGATAACGTTAAGTTTACTAAACTTGAGCAAACCTAAAGAGTTGTATCAGTTCTTCATATTCATATTCATATAGGACTTCATCAGTTCTGTATATTTCCTCTTTAGAGGCTGGCTGATCTAAAGAAGGTATCTTTATTTTTATTTCAGAATATCCAGCATCTTAATAGATAATCGCTGGAGTGCCTCTGAAATAATGGAGTTCTAAATTAAAGCTGTTCACTTACTTTGGGGGTAAAGTCTGCCAGTTTTGGTCGCTCAATACTCCCTCCATTTAAGTCTCATTTAAGATTCCCACAACAGATGACCATAACAGTTGAATTGCATAAATCTCCTTTGAAGAAGAAAGACGTGAGCTTTTTGTGCAACCACAGTATTAAACAGGATCTTCAGAAACCAGGGGAGAGCCAAGAAAAATTGTATTATAATTTTTAATTTTTGTTATTTGTTTGAATACTGAGTAGTCCAACAAGCAATGTGACACATATAATTCTGCTTTACATATTTTGAATGTGAAATTTAGAAACTAACTCACAGTGAAGCAGACTGGGAGGAGTTTGAAATAGGCCAGCGATGACTGTGAAGCAGACTGGGAGGAGTGCAAGGTGCTGTATAAGGGCATCTGGACTAGCAAGGTGAATGTGGAACTAGGAAACAATACTGGCCATAGTGTGATGTAAAGTTGATGGAAAGTTGTGGACTGGTCAGAGCCCTGTGTAGAAGCAAGCATGGAGTTAGCTCATAGCTTGGGCTATATCCTGAATATATGTACGGAGTTAAGTGTAATCAATAAACACACAAGACCAGACAAGGCCTACTGAACATACAACAGATAACATGGTGGCCGTGAATGGAAAATCCCAGGACCTAAGAGAAGGTAGAGGAGAAATTCAAATGCTGGAAAACTATAGGAACAGCATTCTGACCTGATTAAAAATACCTGAAGTGAAAACACAGGCCAGGATATTCAAGGCCTAAATCCCGTGGTGGAGGGCAGGAACTGGGAGTGCTTCGTGCTTTGGAGTCTGGTGCGCATTCGCATTGAACTGTGTGATGCTGGCCTAATTAATTATGCAGTTGGGGGTTTCCCGATGTATTGCACAGTGAGGCAGTCTGGATGGTGCATGCCCTGGCATTGTTTCTGGGTCCCATCATTAAAAGGGGCCCGGACATCAGCTTCTTTGTCGTGTACCCACCTTTGAAGGAGGAGCTGGCCCACCGGGGCGAGCTCCTGCCCCCAGATTAAGTCACGCTTCTCTCGAACTGCTGCTCAATGCACTGGAGGCCAGGAGGGGGGGCCTTGCACCCCTAGGATGGAAGGAGGAGACCAAACCGTCTGACCAACCCTGCATGGCAGGAAGTCGTCAGGCTGGCCAGTGCCCTGGGCCTCCACCGGAGGACTGCCCTGCAGCACCAGTAACAGATGAACGACCTCATCCGGCCATCAGGGTAAGTGAAGACTCAACTGCTCACGCTCACCTCACTGAATGGTAGAGGGGACATGGGTCTCAGTGGCAAGGGCACCATCTGTGCAGCCCAAGAGCTGCTGAACGTGATAAAGTTATGCCTCACAGCCCCACTGCAGTCCATCTGGTCTGCAGGTGGAGAGGCAAAGGTGGGTTCCTGACCCTTCCACTCACAGAGCTCAGATGCTGTTTGGACGGGGGTTGGTTGGGGTGGATGGGGTTGAATTAACGAGTAAGCACCCCTAATGACATGCCTCTGTGAGCCTTATCCTTTTATCTGCATTGGCTCACTGCTCTGGAGTGCGCTGCCCCAGAACCCTTGTGGATGACCTGCAGTGCATCAATCAAGTGGCACACAATCCAGTGGGTTATTTGTAACACTGGAAGCATGAGAAAGATACTTGAAACCCAATTGCTCTCAACCCCATCTTCTCTCTTTGTAAAGGGAAAGTTGAGGCATAACAGGAGAGAGAGAGAGAGAGAGAGAGAGTGAAGATGGGAGGGGGCCAGTCTGATGTCAGGAACCTCACTGAATTTGAGGATCAGGCAACCCAGCTGGAAGGGGGGAAATCGGACCGAGCCTGCAGAAATGGGGAGGTCGGCAAGCAGCCTCCATCCAATAAGGATCCATGCATGATGTAGCCACATAGAAATCTAAGGTCATGCATCCCTCCATGTTGAAGGTAGCTTATGCAGTCACTCACTCTCTCCTCTCACACAGGTGCCAGTAGGAGGAGGGAAAGGCAGGAAGGAGGAGCCCTGTCCAGCAGGTTCTCCAGCCCACAGAGGACCGAGGACATTGCAGAGGAAGAAAGTGCACCTGTAGAGGCATCACGGCAGTCACTGGCAGCCTTCACCAGTGCAGAGACACACAGCTCAGTGGGCACTAAGATGCAGTACAGGCAGGGCCTCACATTCTGGTGGTCTTTATACAAACACCTGTCCGTGGCAGGAGGAGGCATGGTAATAGTGATCCATCTCGGCCTCCTCCAGAGGTCCCCAGCATTGCAGATGCCAGCCTTCAGCCAATTTGATTCACTCCGCATGATATCAAGAAAAAGCTGAAGGCACTGGATACTGCAAAGGCTATGGGCCCTGACAATATTCCGGCAATAGTACTGAAGACCTGCGGTTCAGAACTTGCTGAGCCCCTAGCCAAGCTGTTCCAGTACAGCTACAGCACTGGCATCTACCCAACTATGTGGAAAATTGCCCAGGTATGATCTGTACACAAAAAGCAGGTTAAATCCAACACGGCCAATTACCACCCCATCAGTCTACTCATGATCACCAGTAAAGTAATGGAAGGGGTCATCAACAGTGCTATCAAGTGGCACTTGTTGAGCAATAACCTGCTCACTGACGCCCAGTTTGGGTTCTGCCAGGGACACTCAGCTCCTGACCTCAGTGCAGCCTTGGTTCAAATATGGATGAAAGTACTGAACTCCCAAGGTGAGGTGAGAGTGACTGCCCTTGACATCAAGGCAGCATTTGACCGAGTGTGGCATCAAAGAGCCCTAGCAAAACTGGAGTCAATGGGAATCAGGGGGAAAAGTCTCCACTGGTTGGAGTCTTACCTAGCACAAAGGAAGATGGGTGTGGTTGTTGGAGGTCAGTCATCTCAGTTCTAGGACATCACTGCAGGAGTTCCTCAGGGTAGTGTCCTCGGCCCAACCATCTTCAGCTGCTTCATCAGTGACCTTCCTTCCATCATAAGGTCAGAAGCGGGGATGTTCACTAATGATTGCACGATGTTCAGCACCATTCGTGACTCCTCAGACACTGAAACAGTATTGGGGAGGTGATGGCATAGTGGTATTGTCACTGGGTGAGTAATCTAGAGACTCAGGGTGACGTTTTGTGTTCAAATCCCGCCATGGCAGATGGTGGAATTTGAATCCAATAAAAATCTGGAATTGAAGGCCATGAAACAATTGTCATAAAAACCCATCTGGTTCACTAATGCCTATTAGGGAAGGAAATCTGCTGTCCTTACCTGGTCTGGCCTACAAGCGACTCCAGACCTCACAACAATGTGGTTAGCTCTTAAATGTCCTTGGAAAAAGGCCAATTATGGATGCACAATAAATGCTGGTCCAGCCAGTGATGCCCACATCCCATGAATGAATTTTTAAAAAAGCCAAGTTCACTGGCACTTGGAGGACTGCTAGCCAAGAGGCATCTATGTCCAAATTGGATGATGAGCCTCTGAGAGCGGCCCTGCCTGAGATGCTGGGGCTGCTGGAGAGGCCATGGAACATCAGGCAGAGATGTTGGAGGCCCTCAACAGAGGGGCACGAGAGGCAGAGAAGTCCCATCTGCCTGCTGGTTAATGAAGTGGTGCTGACATGTGCAGGCATCAAGGTCTCCATGGGGAGAGTGGCAGATGCCGTGGGGAGTCTGATTAGGCAGAACACCCAGTTTCTGCCAGGGATGTGCACAGACCTGCACTCCATTGCTGTAGCCATGGGTAAGCTTTTGCTGTGGCTATGAGAGAGGGGAATGGGGCACTTCCACCTCCCTCCACTTGCCCCTTCTCCTTAAGGAGTCAGGCAGGGGCCCTCTGGAGGACTGGCTGTTGAACACCCCTGGGACCTCCACTCAGGACTCCCTGAGGGCGTCCGGCCGTTCAGAATCCCCCTTGCCTGTGACCCTTCAGCTTCATCCTCTTGCGACCAGAGAGGGAACAGCTGCCCAACAGCAGGAGGGCCAAAGGAAGCTGGAGCCTTCCAGGCCTCCGGTCTCCAAAGGATGGCCACCAAGGACATCCAAGAGAGCAGGAAAACTGGTCAGCAGGCTGCATCCACCCCTGCTGCGAATTTAGAAGAAGTGGTAGGGAACACAAGATTACAAAGTTTTGATTTCACATGTGGTCGCAGGGGTGCGCTATGATTGTTAATGCTATGACACTTTTGTAAATAGAGCACACTTGCACTTTAATGAGGACTGATGTGATTTATTTGTGATTCATAGTCCTTAAGCCTGTGCGCCTCCCCCCCTCATCTTCCGATGGACACTCCAGGCAGGTATTTGTTAGAGCCTTTGGGAGCTATTTGCATGAAGTCTCCCACTCACGCTGAGCCTTCACCCTTCACACACTCATCTGTCCCAATACCCTCGCATTGTCAGTATTACATGCTAGTGTTCCCCTTCAGTTGTCTAGCTGAGATGACCTGCATCTCCACCCACCCCTGATGTCCCCACTCCCATGCAGTATCTTGAGATCTCCACCACGAGGCCCTGCATAGTTGCGAGCACCTATGGTTTGCGTTACATTTGATGTGCAGTCCAAAACCTTTACCCCTCCCCTGTGACGCACACCCACCCCCAGCACCAGGATCGATTCCCCCCACCCCGGTATAATATTTGATCTTCCCACAGTTACCCTTCAGGTCTCCCCCATCATCCTCCGTCCCATGCAGGTGAACAGGATGTGGGTCAAGGCCAGCATTTATGTTCCATTCCTAATTGCCCTTAACTGAGTGGCTTGCCAGGGCATTTCAGATGCCCTAGTTAAAGTTAAACCACACTACATTGGAACTGAAGTCACATGTAGGACAGACCATGTAAGGACAGCAGATTTCCTTCCCTAATTCATGGTCACCATTACTGAGACAAGCTTTCAGTTCCAGATTTTTCTTGTATATTGAATTTAAATTTCACAAGTTTCCATGATGGAATTTGAACCCACCATTTGAGCATTAACCTGGATTACTAATCCAGTGATATTACCACTATGCCACCTCTGGGTTACTCATGTACAATGAGCAAGTGAGCATAGAATAAGAGGAGATTGATTGTAAGAGCAGTTAATAAAGTATACAGCATCCTGGGCTTTAACAGTCGAAGCAGAGTATGCAAGCAAGGAAGTTATGTTAAACCTGTATAAAACACTGGTTCAGCCTCAACTGGAGTATTGTGTCCAGCTCTGGGCACCACACTTTAGGAAGGATGTGAAAGCATTAGAGATAGTGCAGAAAAGATTCACAAGAATAGTTCCAGGGTTGAGAAACGTCAGTTACGTGGAAAGATTCGGGAAATTGGGACTGTTTTTCTTGGAGAAGAGAAAGCTACGAGGGGATTTGATAGAGGTATTCAAAATCATAAGGAGTCTTATGCTGTGTAGATAGGGAAAAACTGTTCCCATTGATGAAAATATCGAGAACCAGAGGGCACAGATTTAAGGTAATTGGCAAAAGAAGCAATGACGACATGAGGAAAACTTTTTCACATAGCGTGTGGTTAGGATCTGGAATGTACTGTCCGAGATTGTTGTGAAAGCTGGGCCAATCAAGGCTTTCAAAAGGATTTGCATTTTCACCTGAAAAAGAAACATTTTCAGGGCTATGGGGAAAAGGTGTGGGAGTGGCACCAGGTGAATTCAGAAAGCCAGCACAGATACAATGGGCTGAATGGTATCCTGTGCTGTAAGCATTCTGAGACTCTAGGAATTCTGCTGAAATGTACAGAGAGGTTACATGCCTTACTGGTGAGATATGTAGAGAATGTCACAAAGAGAGTTGGCTTTCTGAATCTTGTACTAAAAGCCTCTATAATGATCTATATCCTGTCTGTAGGTCCTATTTATACTAAGTCTTTTTGTCTGTATCCCGAGATTTTTTTTTAACTTTAGTTCTTAATCCTTGAAACTGTTACAGTTTACAGAGCGGATTGATGGCCCAATGATTCTGCAGATCAAAGGATTAAGATGTCTTGAGTTAACTTTATCTGGCAACACTGATGTATGTCTCTGGTAGCAAATATCATTTTTTATAAGGTGCACAAGGCTGATTGGATTAGCAAAGCACGGTGATTTCGGTGGTTTAACACTTACACAACTTTTAGGCTCTTTGCCATGCTAATCACTTGGAAATGAGACGACTTTTCAGATAAGACCTTGGACATTGGCTCTCACAAGACTAAAGAGTGGTTTGCATGGGGCGCTGGGGGAGGGGGAGAGACTGAGTTTGTCGTCAGTCTGGAAGAATTCTCAAAGCTGAGTTCAATGAGTCAGTTCAAGCAATTGATGCAAAAACTTGGAATCGGAACTAAAGCTAAACTTGTGTTAAATGTCAAGGAGCATCGGCCAGTTTGTAACTTACAGAGAAGCCACGGCCTCATAACAGCATGAGTTCTGAATCCCATTCTTAACTAATGTTTAGCACAACATGCCCTCATAAGGTGAGATACATCAGCTCCTGATTAGGGAGGGAAGAGATGTGAACAGCATTCTATTTATGAGCCTGTGAGCACAGCTTAGTTGATATAATGCTCATTTCTGGGTCAGAGGGTTATAAATTTGAATGCTGGGGCTTGGGCCTATGACATGCATTACAGGATTGAGGGAGTGCTGAATTTTCAGAAGTACCATTTTGGGATGAGCTTTTAAGCTAATGTCCCTTTTTGCCCAGTAAGATGTCCCATTGCATTATTCAAACAGTAGCATGGCCTTCCAGACTGTTGACCAGCTTTCCTCCTTTAACTTCAGTCCATTAGGACACGGAGTTGCCTCTTCATCTCATTGATGTCTTGGGATGGCTGTGATGCAGAATAGCTGCCAGGTTTGATTGCATAGCAATAGTTACTGCACTCCAAAGGGAATGCACTGTGTGAAGACTTGATAAAGGGAAATACAAATACCACGTTCTATCTAACAAGAACAACTTGCTTTTATATAGTACCTTTAATGTACCAAAACATCCCAAGGCATTTCACTAATGGAAAATCAGTGCAAATTTGACACCAGGGCACGTAGGAGGTGTTGGGACAGGTGACCAAAAGCTTGGTCAAAGATGTAAGTTTTAAGGAGACTCTTAAAAGAGGGTGGAGAGACCTCAGGAGGAAATTCCAGCGCTAAGGGTCTGGGCAAAGAAAGCACAGCCTCCAATGTGGAGCAACCAAAGGGGAAGAAGGAAAAACTCACAGAAGTCACCCTATCTGCAGAAGCACACCAGAAGATTGACAGTAGAGGTGGAGATTCTCCCAACACAGACTGTCCCACTCTCCTGGAGGATTGAAGAAGTTCCTCAGTGGAAGGTAGTGTTCGAGGGAGAGGGGAGAGGTTACATCAAAGGGGAAACTACTGATGAAGGAATGAAGGTTTCACAAGTTTCATCAACTTATGGCATATATGCTTTAACTTGTCTTTTTTTTTGTTGTTATAGCAAACAAATATTGAGCAAAAAATTATTACTAGCATTCATGCTGGAATTTTTCATATGTTGTCTGAAGTGATGATGTCATAGTTGCTGCCTGTATGCAACCTAAACTATAACCAACAGTGGGTAGAAGATTAATAGTTTCAGCTTAATGCTGGGGTCCTGCGAAAGTTGATAAGATTAACTATGTTGTTAGGTATGTGAGTCACAGACACAGCCCCACTAATAATGAACAAACATCCATGAGATTTTGGTGGGAAAATTGGACAAAACGCAGGGTGAAATTAAGACAAATATTTTTAAAAGGAACACTTCATCATTGCTCATAATTATACTAAAATGGCATTTCTAATCACTTGACAAATATAATTTCCTGTAACAATTGCTATCCTTTTCCAAGCTGAATGACTATTGTAATTTTCCAAAGGTGGCTCTATTATAGTCTTTATTCATGGCAGTACTAGAAAACCACGAGTAAAGGCTAAGTTACCCGATAAGCACAAATGACCACAGAAGAGGATAACTATTGTCCCTATTGCCGTCCATTGCCTCGGATGATGATGGACATAGCAACAGGAGGATAGCAAAAAGATTAATAAATGGCAACAATAAATTCAGTGCAATCACACATCCCAGGAGGTGAAACTAGATCCCGAGCAGTAATCAGTAAAGGGTGACCAGAGGCATGGGAAAAATAAGAAAGAATGAGAGAGAAGTAAGGAAGAAGGAAAGATTTGCATTAACATAGTGCTTTTCATGATTTCTCAAAGTGTTTTACAGCCAATGAATCACTTTTGAAATACATTTGTTGTTATGTAGGAAGCATTGCAACCCTTTGCATACAGCAAGGTCCTACAAACAGCAATGTGATAATGATCAGATCACTGTTTTTTCTGGAGTTGGTCGAGGGATCAATATTGGCTACTGGAGTGTCAACTGAGATTTTGTTGAAAGACCATAAGACCAGAAGACATAGGAGCAGAAATTAGGCCATTTGGCCCATCAAGTCTACTCCGCCATTCAATCATGGCTGATAAGTTTCTCAACCCCATTCTCCCGCCTTCTCCCCGTAACATTTGATCCCCTTACCAATCAAGAACCTATCTATCTTGGTCTTAAATACACTCAATGACCTGGCCTCCACAGCCTTCTGTGGCAATGAATTCCATAGATTCACCACTCTCTGGCTAAAGAAGTTTCTCCTCATCTGTGTTCTAAAAGGCCTTCCCTTTACTCTGAGGCTGTGCCCTCAAGTCCTAGTCTCTCCTACTAATGGAAACATCTTCCCCATGTGCACTCTATCCAGGCCTTTCAGTATTCTGTAAGTTTCAATCAGATCCCCCCCTCATTCTTCTAAACTCCATCGAGTATAGACCCAGAGTCCTCAAATGTTCCTCATATGTTAAGCTTTTCATTTCTGGGATCGTTCTTGTGAACCTCCTCTGGACCCTCTCCAAGACCAGAACATCCTTCCTGAGGTACAGGGCCCAAAATTGCTCACAATATTCTAAATGTGGTCTGACCAGAGCCTTATAAAGCCTCAGCAGCACATCTCTGCTTTTATGTTTTAGTCCTCTCGAAATAAATGCCAACATTGCATTTGCCTTCCTAACTACCGACTCAACCTGCAAGTTAACCTTAAGAGAATCCTGGACTAGGACTCCCAAGTCCCTTTCCACTCCAGATTTCTGAATTCTCTCCCCATTTAGAAAATAGTCTATGCCTCTATTCTTCCTACCAAAGTGCATGACCTCACACTTCCCCACGTTGTATTCCATCAACCAATTCTTTGCCCATTCTCCTAACCTGTCCAAGTCCTTCTGCAGCCTCCCCGCCTCCTCAATACTACCTGTCTCTCCACCTATCTTTGTATCATCTGCAAACTTAGCCAGGATGCCCTCAGTTCCTTCATCTAGATCATTAGTGTATAAAGTGAAAAGTTGTGGTCCCAACATTGACCTCTGCGGAACTCCACTAGTTACCGACCGCCATCCTGAGAAGGACCCCCTTATCCCCACTCTCTGCCTCCTGCCAGACAGCCAATCTTCTAACCATGCTAGTATCTTGCCTCTAACACCATGGGCTCTTATCTTACTGAGCAGCCTCCTGTGCGGCACCTTGTCAAAGGCCTTCTGGAAGTCCAAGTAGATAACATCCATTGGCTCTCCTTTGTCTAACCTACTCGTTAGCTCCTCAAAGAATTCTAACAGATTTGTCAGGCATGACCTCCCCTTGATGAAACCATGCTGACTTTGCCCTATTTTACAATGCAGTTCTAAGTATTCTGAAATCTCATCCTTAATAATGAACTCTAAAATCTTACCAACGACCGAGGTCAGGCTAATCTGCCTGTAATTTCCCATCTTTTGCCTCATTCCCTTCTTAAACAGGGGGGTTACATTAGCGATTTTCCAGTCCTCTGGGACCCTTCCTGACTCGAGTGATTCCTGAAAGATCACCACTAACGCTATCTCTTCAGCTATCTCCTTCAGAACTCTGGGGTGTAATCCATCTGGTCCAGGTGATTTATCCACCTTCAGACCTTTCAGTTTTCCTAGCTCCTTCTCCTTGGTAATGGCCACCATACTCACCTCCGCCACCTGACTCTCTTGAACTTTGGGGATGTTACTCATGTCTTCCACCGTGAAGACTGATGCAAAATACCTATTCAGTTCCTCCGCCATTTCTTTGTTCCCCACTACTACTTCTCCAGCCTCATTTTCCAGTGGCCTAATGTCCACTTTTGCCTCTCTCTTACCCTTTAAATATCTAAAAAACTCTTGCAATCTTCTTTTATATTACTGGCTAGTTTACCCTGATATTTAATCTTCTCCCGTCTTATTTCTTTTTTAGTTGTCCTCTGTTGGTCTTTGTAGGCTTCCCAATCCCCTTCCCAATCACTGCTCTTCGCCACATTGTATGCTTTCTCTTTAGCTTTTGTGCTGTCCTTGACTTCCCTTGTGAGCCATGGTTGCCTCGTCCTCCCTTTAGTATGCTTCTTCTTCCTAGGGATGAATTTTTGCTGTGTCTCCCAAATTACTCCCAGAAACTCCTGCCATTGCTGTTCCACTGTCTTTCCTGCTAGGCTCATTTCCCAGTCAATTCTAGCCTGCTCCTCCCTCATGCCTCTGTAGTTGGCTTTATTCAGCTGTAATACCGTTGCATCTAATTCTAGCTTTTTCCTCTCAAATTGCAGGGTAAATTCTATCATATTATGGTCACTTCCTCCTAAGGGTTCCTTCACCTTAAGCTCCCTTATCAAATCTGCCTCATTACACATCACTAAATCTAGAATTGCCTGTTCCTAGTGGACTCCACCACAAGCTGCTCCAAAAAGCCATCTCGTAGACATTCCACAAATTCCTTGTCTTGGGATCCACTACCAACCTGATTTTCCAAGTCTATCTGCATATTAAAATCCCCCATGATCACTGTAACCTTGCCTTTCTTACACACCTTTTCTATCTCCTGGTGTATCTTGTGCCCCACATCCTGACTACTGTTCGGAGGCCTGTATATAATTCCCATTATGGTTCTTTTACCTTTGCGGTTCCTCAACTCTACCCACACAGATTCTACATGATCTGACCCTACATCATTTCTTGCTATCGATTTAATTTAATTTCTTACTAACAAAGCAACCCGACCCCCTCTACCAACCTGCCTATCTTTTCGATAGGATGTATATCCTTGGATATTTAGCTCCCAGTCCTGATCCCCTTGCAGCCATGTCTCTGTGATGCCCACCACATCATACCTGCCAATTTCAATCTGCGCCACAAGCTCAATAACCTTATTTCATATACTGCGTGCATTCAGATACAACACCTTCTGTCCTATATTTCCCATCCCCTTTCTCATTGTCGTCCCTTTATCTGATGTGCTTGAAGTTAGATTCCTAGCCCTTTCCAAATACTCTGTCCTATTTTGTGTTCTGGAGAATTTAATAGCCTCTCCTGGGCTCTCCTTTCTTTTCAGTTTTATCATAATTTTCCATGAAGTTGAATCCACCCCCCCCCTCCCACATACTAACTTGCTGCTTTGTTTCCCATTAGTCATTCTTCCTGGAGTTTTACCCTTCCCTCCCCCTCCCCCACTTTCTAGTTTAAAGTCCTGTTGACCACCCTATTTACCCTTTACGCTAGAACATTGGTCCCAGATCGGTTCAGGTGGAGACCGTCCCAACAGTACAGATCCCTCCTGTTCCAATACTGATGCCAATGCCCCACGAAATGGAACCCCTCTTCCCCGCACCACTCCTTTAGCCATGTTTACTTCCATTATTCTCGCGTCCCTATGCCAATTTGCACGTGGCTCGGGTACTAATCCGGAGATTATAGCCCTTGAGGACCTGTTCTTTAACTTAGTTCCTAGTTCCTGATAATTCCCAAACAGGTCCTCTTTCCTACTCTTACCTATGTTATTTGTCCCGACGTGGACCACAACAACTGGATCCTCCCCCTCCCTCTCCAATATCCATTCAAGCCAGTCAGAGATGTCCCTCACCCTGGCACTGGGCAGGCAACATACCATGCAGGACTCTCGATCCTGCTTACAAAGGATGCTATCAATTCCTCTAATTATAGAATCCCCTACAACTACCACTTGTCTTTTTGCTCCCCCCTCTTGAATGGCCTCCTGTGCCACGGTGCCCTGGTCAGCTGGCTCATCCTCCCTACAGTCCTGTTCCTCATCCGTCCCCTGTTGGACAAGGTCAAGAGCTGAGACTCCTCTGTTCCTGAACACAGGATCCCTCTACCTGTCTCACCTGCAGTCACACACTGCTGACCCTGACCACTGACCGAACTTGAAGTACTTAATCTACCGGGTGTGTCCACCTCCTGAAACAAAGCGTCCAGGTAACTCTCCCCCTCTGGATGTGCCGCAGCGTCCAGAACTCGGACTCCAGTTGATCAATTCTGAGCCGGAGTTCCTCCAGCAACCAACACTTGCTGCAGATGTGATCACTGCGGCTCGCAATGGGATCTGCCAGCTCCCACATCACACAGCTACAGCACATCACCTGCCCAGCCATCTCGACTTAGATAATTAATTTATTGATTAGGTTTGCAGTGTCTTTTTTTTCAAATTTGGTGCAGATTTCCTACCAACCAATCAGGTCACAGCTGTCCTGTGATGTCACTTTTTCAGTTTTGTCTTCAGTTACTCTGTGCCCCGATGTCGCCGGTCCGGTGGTCCTCCCTCCGAGTCTGCTCCCTTAAGACAAGGCCGCGAATCCCTGAGGTAAGCTAGATTTATACTCGCTGCTCCGGTGCTCCTCCCTCCGAGTCTGCTCCCAGGATTTACTCACCCGTCAGGTGCTTTTTCTTTAAAATCCACTTTCAGAAGAGTGTCCCTCGCAGATCTGGTGCACTCCTGAAGGCACTGCCTCTTCCTCTCTTGTTTTTTAGGTTTGAGGAGGAGGGAGGAATGGAAACACTATAGCAATTAAATGTTTGGGGCTATTCCGTTCTTTGACAGTGGGTCCTCCTCGATTCCCTCCTGAGTCGCGGTGGCTGCGGTGACTTCTCCCAGAATGCTTCAGTCACTTCTCACCAGCGCCCTCTGTTGGATCATTCCAAAATTTCAAATGTTCTCTTTCCAAAGGTAGGAACCTGTAAATGTGTAACACAGTCCATTTTCAATTTGGTGCATCACCCTGCTTGTTGCTCTGCCATCTTATTTGAAACTGACTAGACCAAGGTCCCCATGGTGGTCGCCAGCCTTCCCACGGTGACCGCGAGACACTTGTATGCTGGAGCCATGACATCAGACAGAACGTGGACGGACTCCTCCATCATTTGCTTTATGCTGCTGAGTGAGTGCCGAACCTCTGCTTGATGTTCGCCACCTGTTATTGCATCTCCAGCATGGATTTGGCAGCCACTTCCAGAGGCTCATCATCTGACTCGGACCGAGTGGGTAGCTTGTCTCCAGCAGCCCTCTGAGTGCCGGAGACCCGGGCTGTCCCTGCTTCCGACTGCTGCCGGGACCTGTCAGTGAGGCGTTCCCCAGAAAGTGAGCCCGAGCCTAATCTAAACCTGTGCCCCACAACGTGTGTGTCTCTGAGCTGGTGAAGGGCGCGTGTGAGCGCCGTGATGGTTCTTCCAGAGCTTCCTCCTTGGACGAGGTCTGGGGACTTGCACTGGTCATGCTGGACTGGCTTGGTGGCCTCAATGTTCTTGTGCCTAGAAAAGAGAGTTTCAGTTATGAGCATCATCTAGATAAGGCTGCATGTGACTCACTGTGAATGTCAGGGCCTGATCAGGTGATGGAGCTGTGATCTCTACTAGGTTGGCAGGAGAAGCCAATCTCCCCTTCTCCACAGGAGTGACCCCTGTCGTCCCCAGCCAGCTCGGCTGCAGCCTCCTTGTATTCACTGAGGACCAGGATGAAGGATGTCCCTCCCCCGGTCTGCACTCTCTCGTGCCTATAGTGTCCCAGTTTGGCCTGTATGAACAAGAAATAAAGGCATTTGATGATAGGAGATGGAGCAGAGGTTGGGTGAGAAGCATATCCCCCGTGTATGGTGAACCCTCCCCAGAAGAGCCAAAGAATGGATGTGAGCAGCAGGATTGATGGGATGGTGGTGAAGTGAGTCTCAGTGAGAGAACGAGTGTTGATATTTGTCCCCCGCAAATGGTTGCGTGAAACCCCTGGAGAGAGTAGCTGTTTGAGCGCAGGATGCCATGATGAGAGTTTGATATTGGAGGGTGTTGAAGGATGACTCACCCTGGCAGTAAAGATGAGATCATTCATCCTCTTCCTGCACTGGGTGGTACTTTGGGCGCGGGTGTCAGCTACATTGACAATAACAGGTGGCGGAACATCAAGCAGAGGTTCGGCGCTCACTCAGCAGACTAGAGCAAATGTGTCAGCTACGGTGTCCCAGGCCTGAGGGGTGAGGCTGCTGTGTTTCCTGCAGCCAACCATAGACTAGAGCACATGCCATTGTTCCTGCACCCCTTGGACCTAGGCCTGGAGGGCCTGGTGGGTGAGGCGGGGTGCAGACTTTGTCCTCAGCCTTTCTCTTATGCTTTCCAGGCATTTCTGGTGGGCTGGAGAGATTGAGATTGTGTGTTGAATTCGCATTTAAATATGGCACCTGGACCTACGAACCACCAGCTAACAGCGGGTGGATGAATCAGCTCCTGATCCGCCAGGTCATTTGGACTGATACGTGCCTCTGCATAATTAATGAGCCTCCAAGCACAGCATTGAGCGTGAGTTGCCGCCATTATGGATGACGGGCTGGGTGCTGCCAAAACCACCCCCCACCGCACTCAGCTTCATTTTGGGAGAATTCCGCCCTCTGATTCCTTAATTCCACGTATGATTACAGTGACTATTGCAAGTTATCTTGTCGTTTAGTCTCCTTGCTTCTTATACTTTATAATAGTCTATAAAATGGTCCTTATTCTCAAAAGATAAATCTAAAGAGCCAGTTCAGCCAATATCTTTGTTGAGGAGGATTAACGTGGAATGGGTGCTCATTGTGACAGTGGAAGGTGCCAGGTGACACATGGTATTAGGAGGGCCCTTTGTGCGATCGTTCCAGGTAGTTCCATGTTACTTCACAGTTACTTGTAGCAGTGAGACACTAGGTTATTCACAATAAAATGATTTGTGTTTATATTCATGCACGGCATTAGCCAGAAGAAAACGACAGTACCAACTGACGCCAAAGGTGAAAGCAGTTTTTTGGTTTGTTTGGCCAAATCAGCTGATTCTACACTGGACCACCCACTCGCAGCTCTCTGTGTCCTTATTTGTGTTGTGTAAAATGAGGTGATAATGAATGTGAAGGTGTTGCATTTATTGCCGCGTTTTATGCTGCTCATTTTGGCCCAGGGCACCTTTGACACCCTTGCTGCCGCAAAACTGTCGATTTTATAGGACAACTGTGGATTTTCCTCAGCAGTTTTAATTTTTCCCATTAAAATCTGTGATTACTGCAGCTCAAAGTTGACCTGATGCAGCAACCTGGGACAGAGATAAAAACGTCCACTTTGACAGAAGTCGTAATAACCCTGTGATCTAATAACGTTTTCAACTGGACTCATGGCTACATGGCTACCATGCAGAGTCGTCTGCTCAATCAGATGAATGGAGAGGTTTCCATGGCACTATTTCAAAGAAGAACAGGTGAGTTGTCACTGGGACGTGGCCAATATTGATCCCTCCACCAACAGCACTAAAAGAGATTATCTCATTGTTGTTTGCGGGAGCTAACTGAGAACAAATTGTCCGATGCATTTGCCGGGTGACAGAAGTCGCTAAACTTCAGAAGTGCCCCATTGGCTATATTGGGACTTCCTGAGGTTTTGAAAGGCACTGTATAAACTCAAGTCTTTCTTTCTCTTTATTGCTAAAGTAAAGCATAGCCGAAGGTCTTCAAAATCATGATGTTGTTTATTTGCTTTGATTTCTATCGATATGTGCACATTTTTGCTGGTAAATGTGTGGGTGGACTCCCCTGACTCCAGCAAAGTTCACATGGTCAGGTGGCAAGGCCGTGAAAAGCAGGCCTCGGGCACCTTGATGAGGGCAAATAGATGTAGGTTGCCCTCTACCAGACAGGGTTGTGAAGTGCAACATAAACAGAAAAACATGGCGGGGGGCGGGGGCGGGGGGGGGGGTGGCTGGTTGGGGTACACGGACACTCACTCTGGATGAAGTAGCCCTGCCCCCAATATGCATGGGTGCCATTCCAAATTCTAAAAAACAGTAATCTTCATTTGAATTTTTGATTGGTTAGGAGGTACAAGACAGAGTGTGGGAGTGTGGGAGATGTGAGACAGATAATGGGGACCCTCTCTGTTGGAAAGTGGCAAGTGATATTCCCCAGGAGTCCCTTTGGGGGCCCGTAGCTTTTCACCATGTATGTCAATGACTTGAATGAAGGAAAAAGAAAGTCTGCAGATGACACAAGGTTACTAAATTTTATGAATGAGAGAAGGGAGTTAGAAAAGGATATGAACGGTTTAAGTGAATGGGCAAAGCTGTGGCAGATGTGGAGAAGGGTGAGGTAAACCATTTCATAGAAACATAGAAAATAGGAGCAGGAATAGGCCATTTGGCCCTTCGAGCCTGCTCCTCCATTCATCATGATCATGGCTGATCATCCAACTCAACAGCCTGCTCCTGTTTTCTTCCCGTATCCTTTGATCCTTTTCACCCCAAGAGCTATATCTAACTCCTTCTTGAAAACATACAATGTTTTGGCCTCAACTACTTTCTGTGGTAGTGAATTCCACAGGCTCACCACTCTCTGGGTGAAGAAATTTCTCCTCATCTCAGTCCTAACTGGTCTACCCCGTATCCTCAGACTGTGACCCCTGGTTCTGGACTCCCCCACCATCGGGAACATCCTTCCTGCATCTACCCTGTCTAGTCCTGTTAGAATTTTATAGGTTTCTATGAGATCCCCCTCATTCTTCTGAACTCCAGCGAATATAATGCTAACCAAGTCAATCTCTCCTCATATGTCAGTCCCGCCATTCCAGGAATCAGTCTGTCAGTCTGTTAAACCTTCACTGCACACCCTCTATAGCAAGAACATCCTTCCTCAGATAAGGAGACCAAAACTGCACACAATATTCCAGGTGTGGTCTCACCGAGGCCCTGTATAATTGCAGCAAGACATCCCTGCTCCTGTGCTCGAATCCTCTCTCTATGAAGGCCAACAAACCATTTGCCTTCTTTACTGCCTGCTGCACCTGCATGCTTACCTTCAGCGACTGATATATGAGGACACCCAAGTCTCGTTGCACATTCCCCTCTCTCAATTTATAGCCATTCAGATAATAATCTGCCGCCTGTTTTTGCTACCAAGGTGGATAACCTCACATTTATCCACATTATGCTGCATCTGCCATGCATTTGCCCACTCACTCAGCTTGTCCAAATCAAACTGAAGCATCTCTGCATCCTCCTCACAGCTCACCCTCCCACCCAGCTTTGTGTCATCTGCAAATTTGGAGATATTACATTTAGTTCCCTCATCTAAATCATTAATATATACTGTGAATAACTGGGGTCCCAGCACCGATCCCTGCGGTACCCCACTAGTCACTGCCTGCCATTCAGAAAAAGACCCGTTTATTCCTACTCTTTGTTTCCTGCCTGCCAACCAGTTTTCTATCCACCTCAATAAACTCAACCCCATGTGCTTTAATTTTACACGCTAGTCTCTTATGTGGGGCTTTGTCGAGAGCCTTCTGAAAGTCCAAATAAACCTCATCAACTCTACTAGTTACATCTTCGAAAAATTCCAGTAGGTTTATAAAGCATGACTTCCCTTTTGTAAATCCATGCTGACTCTGTTCGATTCTGCCACTGTTTTCCAAGTGCTCAGTTATCAAATCTTTTATAATGGACTCTAGAATTTTCCCCACTCCTGACCTCAGGCTGACTGGTCTATAATTCCCTGTTTTCTCTCTGCCTCCCTTTTCCCACCTATGAAAGGAAAAGCAAAATATTTTCCGAATAGTGAAAGTCTGGGAGCTTTGGAGCAGGAAAGAGTTTGGGATGTCCAGTTGCACAGCCACTAAAAACTAGACCACACGTACAAAATGTAATCGAAAAGGTAACGGAATTTTGGCCTTTATTGTACATGGGTTGGGTTGGAATACTAAAGTAATGCTTCAGTTGTCAACTCTGGAGTACTGCGTTCTGTTTTGGCACCAAATCTTAGCACACAGTGTAACTCTTTTGAGTCAACCAAGTAAATTAAATTAACAAAATCAGGGAAAAAGTAAATGGCAGCCCCTTATAGGGGAACTGCAAAAACAAAGACAAAATTTAAAGGAAACCTGCAAACATTAAAGCAAAATGTGGTTTGTAAAACACCCCAGTCCCCTCGGTGCCCACCGAGCATGGAAGGCCTCAAAGGTGCCAGCGGACACCGCGTGCTCCCTCTCCAGGGACACTCTGCCATGAACATAGCTGTGGAAGAGGGGCAGACAGTTGGGTCGGAAGGTCACACAGGTTAGATGCACCAGTATGATATCAGGGTTGCAAGGGTTAAATTGGGAAGTCTTGTTACATGAACGTGAGTTTAGATGGTTGAGCGTTGATATATATACATTTTTTTTAGTTCACTCTCAGGAGATAGGTGGCGTGAACAAGGCCGGCTTGTTGTCCAATCCTAGTTGCTTTTGAGAAGGAGGCGGTGGGCCACCTTCTTGAACCGGTGCACCATTTAGTCAAAGAATGTTGAAGATAAAATGGAGGCTCATGTGAGAAACATATTAGGGCAACATTTGTTCTCAAAGACTTGTATGTGGGCAAGGAGAAGAATTTTTCTGAGCATCAGTGAGCGCACGGGGACTGCAGATGGGATTTGGTCATGTCATCACGAGAATGCACGCAAGCTGTATAATTGTACTCTTCCCAGATGCACAGAGCTTTCCAAATGTGTTAGTTCAACAGTTTGCCAGAGCCTGTGAAAGGAAAACCATTCTTATATCTGACTTTTCAACTTGAGATCTGTCACGTTCTCAGAAATTTCTTCAAGTGCAGCATACAAAGGGCGGAATTTTCCCATCCTGCCCCTGGCAGGTGGGACCGGAGGATCCAGCGGCAGGCGAAAAAGTCCCACACCTGCCGGCGTAAAAATAGTCTGCAGTTCTCCCGATGGCAGGTTAATGGCGGGTCAGGTAGCAGCGTGCACGCCATCTGCATTCATTAACATCTCATGAATAATCATTAAATTAGCTTCTCGCCGGAATCACGTGCCGCCTTCCGAGCTTGCGGAAAATCATGTTGGTCTGAATCTCGTACGAAAAGGGTGGCGCACACACGTCAGACCTCACTGTGCTCGTAGCTTCTAGATGAGCGCAACACAAGTCGCCTATCTTCCAATAGCGCTGTGCCAGCTTCATTGCAATGCAGTTGGAACGCCACACTGCTGGGGCTTGAGGTTTGCCCTGCTCCTGGTGCTTGCTCCATGGTCACAAGGACATCGCTGTGCAGCAGTGCTCAAGGAGGGCTCAACTTTCAGATACTGACCAGTATTGTGACCGGGGGGGGATAGGGTGGGGTTTGCAGTGGCCTGCTCCCGGTGGGTGCGACCATTGTCCAGAAGGACAGCTCTGTGCAGTGGTACTCAGACAGGACTGAACAGTCAGAACCCAGCATATCGACCGGGGTACAGGTTTGAGGGGATGGGGGCATGGTGGGGAAGGGCAAACACATGGGGGGGGCAATGGGGAAGGAAGGCTAAACAAAAGAGTTGGAGTGGGGGGGAAGGGGCTTGATGGAAGGCAGAGGGACAGGAAGGCTTTGCAAGATAGTGGAGGAGGAGGAGGGGGAATGATGGGAGGCAGAGGGCCATCCGAGGGGTGAGAATCTGGAGCACGACAAGATGCTAACACACAAGGCGGTGAAAGGGAAACCACATCTATGAATGGGAGGAGATGAACACAGACTCTTGAATAGGAAAGCGGAGTTGGGGGGGTGGGGGTGGTCGGGTGTTGGTGTTAGTGTGCCACAGGAGGGAAGGGTCACACGCAGATTCGTGGGGGGTGGGGTGGTGGCATTTGGGAGGGGAGACAGTGCAGTCTTCAGTCATCAGGACAATAAGCAACGAAGTGAAAGTCAACGTCCTTGGTCTGGGGCTTGACATCAGGAGTCCGAGGGTACAGACACCCCTGGGGCCTAATGGAAAGCAGCCAGAGAGCAGAAACAACTCTGGAGCTTTGTGAACCTCCCAGTCAACAGTCAGACAATGGAGACAGACATAAGGTGCAGGGGGCATGCTGCAGGAGTAATCATTGGGAGCTCCAAGGAGGGTCAAGGATAATGTGTTCAGTGGGAATAATGCATAGCTAGATGTGTAGGCAGTCTCACAATCGCTGCTTATGGCCTTGTCTGTCACTGTACTGGGTTGCAGGTGGTATGGTCATTGTATTGGGAGGCATCTGCAGCCTGTATTTGGGGAACACATAATAAAGTTGTGGGGGTGGCGGCGGTGGTGGGGGCACGGTGGTATGTGAAGCTTTCCTGGGGGATTCACCTTGGTAAGTGACTGAGCTCACCGCCTTTAGATGAGGAGGATAGAGGTCCACATGGGTCATGGTCACTTCAGTAGCGATGGGCTCAGGTGGGAGGGTAGGAATGTCTACACAACAACTATGGGATCCAGTATTGGGGAGGCTGGGGAATAACAGGGTATTGTGAGGTTCCAGGTAGATATCAGATACATGGACAGTCAGAGAGGGTGCATCGAAGCTCGTTTTGTAATAGTGGTACAGAACCACCATCTTGCTTTACTGGAGTTATTGCATTGCTTTAATTTGAAAGTGGAAGCAATTCTGAACAGGAGGGGTCTGAGGCTGTGTGTGAGGAGCACACTGCAACACTAAGGGGCCCTTTCTGGGTGTGCCCTCTAACTTGTTGGTGCTGCAAGAGTGACCTGGAATCTTATTATAGAGAAAGGAGGTAGTACTCCCAGCACAGAAAGCTATTGGAAGCAGATGCATTTTTTTGGGATACTCATAACCCAATGGCTTCGCATCAAATTCTCTGGGTGTGAGCATTAACACATCGAAATGTATCATCTGGGAATGCAGACAATCAGGGAGGAGTCTGTAACATTTATGGTATTCCATTAATGGAAGTCAGCCAGGTGCTCTCTAGAATTGGCATTCCTGACAGGCCATAGGGCATCTAGTCATTAATCAGAAGCAATGTATAGCTAATAGGAATGCCACATCATAGATTGGAGCACTGAGCCAGGTTAGCTAGCGCTTGTCATTCAAACCTTCTCACACCAATCAGGGATTGAGACATCACATGCCTGGGATGGCATCTTGGTCACCTCAAGGACAATGCAGCATCAACAACAATGCTAGTGGGGCCGAAATCAATGTAGGCCATTACAGAACTTAAAGATCGCAGATTGTGAGCTTTCACTACGTAAAACCATTCCTCATTAATGTCTACAATGTTGCACTTCAGAGACAAGGTCAAAGCAGAAATGTATCCAGGGCTCAATGCTGCCTCTCTGAGGGCCCTAATGCAATGGGGGAGGCAAAAGATTGAGAGACAACATGGAGCACGGCTCCACCAGGAGGCCCCGTCTGATATCCAGGGTCAAATGGAACCAGAGCAAGAACAAGAGGGTCAAGAGGAGATACCCAGACAACAGAGGCAAATTGCAAGGCCAAATGTACACCAAGGAAACCTCTCCCATTTACAAATGAGTGAGAGACCATGCTGGGCATGTCTGCACTTGCCCCAAACTCTGGTAGATCACATGGTCCACATTCTTTGTGAATATCTGACACCCTGTGGAGTTGGAGTCTATCCCCTGTCAGTAACTTTAAAGGTGACCGCCACGCTCAATTTCTTTGCTTGTGGGTATTCCCAGGGATCAACAGGGGACCTCTATGGCATCTCTCAGTCCGCAATGCATCAATGCATAAAGGAGGTCACAAAAGCCCTTTACAGGAAGGCCCATCATTTTGTCAGGTTAGCTCTGGATGAAGATAGCCAGGCTGCAAGGTTCACCGGCTTCGCCACCACTTCAGGCTTCCCAAGAGCGCAGGTGCAATCGGCAGCATCCATGTGGCTTTAAGAGCTCCATAGCAACAGAACCTGATGTTTATAAACTGCAAAACCTACCATTCCATCAATGTTCAACTGGTGTGTGCTCATCGGAAGCATATCATGCACGTTTGTGCCAGGCACCCTGGGAGTTCTCATGACTTATACATCCTGAGTCACTCCCAGGTGCCTCGGATATTCGAAGGGCCTGAGCATCTACAGGGATGGATGCTTAGGGATAAGAGGTACCCATTAAAACGCTGGCTGATGATGCCAGTGTATCGCCCTCCGAGTTATTCTGAGGACAGGTACTCACAGCTCCACACATTCCTTTATAGAGCAGATTCTGAAAATGCAGTTCAGATGCTTGCACCGCTCAGGTGGCTCACTCCAATAAACTCCCGACAGCATTTCCTGTATCATCACAGTGTGTTGCGCCCATCACAATCTGGCTAAGCAAAGAGGTCAACCCCCACCAGAAGGTGAAATGGAGGAGGGTGAGAGCTCATCGGGGATGAAGATCCTGAGGCCCTGGAACCTCAAGAGGGTGCTGAGGGCCAGTATGAACACAACAATGGAAGCAAGACGTGGGAGATGTGCCCGTAACACTTTAATCGCCGGCAGGTTCCAGAAGGAGCAAATTGAAGACAAGGGGAGGTGGTCACATCTTACCTAGCCCTCAATGCCATGCCCTTTCATCTCAGGGATGTCCAACCGTACACATCGAAAATGAGTCCAGCATCCACACTTGCACCTTCTGGCTTCATGATTCACCAGGCCAGATCTCTGCAAAGGTCCACAGTGCCCTGTATATGCATTCACTCTGGGAAGTGAGAATCCACTGAACAATGAGAGCGATGCAAGAAATGACTTGAAGCAGTTGCCACCAGATAATGATGAAAACACAGTGACCACTGAGATGAGGACATGGCTTGCTATCTCCTCCTCCCATCCATGTCTTGTCTTTTACCATTACCTCTGAGGAGACACAACTGCCGCTAGTCACTCAAGGCAGATGAGCTGCCCTCGCTCAATGGGTCTTCTGTGAGGAAGAAGGGTTAGAAGCACACTTCCAATAAGGGTTTTAACACATCTCCCAGACATCACAGAAGGGTGTGGAGACTATCTTCAGTGATGCTGCCATCACGTGAATGTTAATCTCACAGTGGGAGCCTATCAATGAGTGGGAGGATAGATAAACCTCGAAATAAGAGGATTCAAGTGTACATAATCACATGACCTTCGGTTGACCAATCCATTCACAGAAACATCAAATGTTTTTACCAAAGTGCAAATTTTTTACAATGGTTGCACAACCGTGACCTAAAAGTGAAATGAAAATTTCTTAACTTTCCTAACCCACCACCATGCCTGGGTGCAGCCCCGATATCCACAGCAGAAGTGGAGGCAGCTGCTGACTGCTACATCCTGATGCCTGTGATGGCCTTGGCCTAGGTCCTCTGGTGGTGCCAAATCTGGAGGGCCCGACCCTGAAATAGGTCTCCTGCTCAGGGCCAGATGCACTCTCCTCGCCCTGAGCAGCTAGAATAGTCAGGGTCACAGGCAGAGGGGGATTTGAGCAGCTGGACATCTTTGAAGTATCCTGAAAGGAGGCTCCCTTCCGACTGATGCTCATCCTCCCTGTGGGTTCCCGAGGACCCCACCCTGACTCCTGGCAAGAGATGATGCATCTGGAGGAAGGTCAAGGTGCTTAATAACCCTGTCACCTACATCTTGATCATGCCCACCAGGGTGTGTGGCCAAAGAGTCAAGGCCTGAGCACAAATCCAGCAAGACCTGCTGGACCAAGGTGTCCATGGTGGTCACCGACCTTCCCATGGTAACCTCAAGGCGCTGGCGTGTTGGAGCCACGACATCAGACAGAATGTGGACGGACTCCTCCATCGTTCACTCTAGTCTGTTGAGTGACTGTTGAAACTCTGCCTGAGGTTCCATCACCTGTTGTTGCATCTCCAGCATAGATTTGGTGGCCACTTACAGAGGCTCATCATCTGACTCGGACTGAGCAGGTGGCTGATCTGTAGCAGCCTTCCTAGTGCTGCAAACTCGGTTGTCCCTGCCTCTGACTTGTCAGTGAGATGCTATCCAGCAGGTGAACCTGAGCCTAATCTAGAGCTATAACCCACCGATGCGTGTGTCTCTGTGCCAGTGGAGGGCGCGGGTGAGCGCAGTGACAGTTCTTCATGAGCTTCCTCTTCAGACTTGGTCTGCAGGCTAGAACTTACAGTGGGCAGCCTTGTGAACCTCGATCTGCAGGTGCCTATAAGATGGAGAATAGAGTTTTAGTTGATGAGCATGAGGCACATAAGACTGCATGTCACTCACTGCGATTGTCAGGATGTGATTTAGGTGTGACCCGTACTAGGTTACTGGGGCAATCTGATCTCCTTTTCCCCACAGGAGAGATCCCTGTCCTCCCCAGCAATTTTGGCTGCATCCTCCTCGAGTTGCGTGAGGATAATGATGTTGGGATGTCCCTCCCCTGATCTGCGATCTTTCCTGCCTGTTGTGAGGAAGCTTGCCCTGGATGAAGGCAAAAGAAAGGCGTGTGATGAGAAGGGATGGGGCGTAGGTTGGGAAAGAAGCAAACCCCTTGTGTGTGGCGACCCCTCCCCAGAAGGGACTGAGGATGGAGCGTGTGCAGCGTGAAAGATGGGGTGGTGATGATGTGAAAGATTCGGTGGGACAAGGGCCGAGGTTTCTCAGCCCTGTCATGGTGGGAGCAGCCGAGGGAGATTTGGCAGCCCGGCCAAAAGCCCATTGACTCGGAGAAGGACCGGACGATCCCAGTGGTGGGTGGGGCCAGAAAATCCTGCCCAATCAGTGGTGATATGTGTTCCCTGCTAACCTGTGAGATCCTTGAAGAAAGGACCCCTTTGGTTACATGATGCCACGGTGGGAGTTTGATATTGGAGGGAGTTGGGTGAGATTTCCCTGCACTGGATGGCACTTTGGGTGCGGTTGCCGGGCCTGCTGATGTCCCCCTGTGATGGCCTGCCAGGCCGGGGGGGTAATGCTGGTGTGATTCCTGGACCCATCACCGGGTTACAGGACATCCCTGTGCACCTGTGGTCCTCTGATCAAGGCCTTGAGGGCCTGGTGGGTGAAGCGGGTTGCTGGCTTCTTCTAGGGACTTGCAACCTTCTCCTCCTGGGTGGAAGACGTCCCTGTGCGTCCTGGAGACAGGCGGGCTGGAGAGAGTGAGATGCATGTGTTCAGCTGGCATTTAAATATGGCGCCCAGACCTCCGACCCCACCAGCTAATGACAGGTGGACAGATCAACCCCCGAGCCGCCAAGTGATTTGGTCCGATACTCGCATAATTAATGAACTTCCAAGCGTGGAGTTGGGTGGAGTTTCCGCCAATCTGAGCAGTGGGGTAGGTGCTTCCAAACCCGTCCGCCACCGCACTTAGTCTCACAAATGGAAAATTCCACCCAGTTACTTTCAGGTTGTATGACGTTTGTTACGCTGGGCAGTGCAGCCATTTTGAGCATGGTAAGAGACCACTAGGAGTGAAAATAAAGGGGCAAACCAAACAAAGCACTTTTCACACAATCATGCAGCGTACCGATATGGTCATGCCATGTAGTGGTTATGTCATTGGTCTTCATAATCCAGTGAAAGCGAGATTGAATCCCACCATGGCAGCTTCAGAACTTAAAAGAACGTAATCTTTCCACTTGTGGGCGAGACCAGAACTAGCAGCTATAAATATAAGAAATCCACAAATGAATCAAATAGGGAATTCATGGGAACCTACCCAGAGAGTGGTTAGAATGTGTAACTCACTATGGCAAACAGTTAAAGCAAGTAGGTTGAATTAATTTGAGAGGAAGCCAGCTAAACTTGAGGAATAGAGAAAGAGGGATACATTTCTTGCACACGATCAGGGGAATGAGACCATCCTGAGTGAGACACAGCTAGAGTGGGTATTGGTGCACAGTGGGAATTCAGTGCATAGGGGAATTCAGTGCATTTTTTCCTTGCTATCCAACTTCTTAAATCTTCAGAGTGTGGTCTTGCCCTGCAGCAGCAGCAGAGGCTACAAGGGAAAGGAATGACTGGTAAGTAGTGGGTAAGGTATTTACTACTTTAATCCCTTACAATTTAAGGTCTTTTTGTGGTTTATAGTTTGTATATTCTACAGTAACGAGGATCAGGAAAGAAGGGCCCTAGAGTAATTGATTTAAAAGGTTTAATTTAAAGGGATAAGTCATAGCAGGAGCATTCAGCTCTATGTGGGAAGCTGGGGACATTTCCAGTGCCCGGGGCCAGCATGTGGGCAGGAAGTGTGTCCAGCTGCAGCTCCTGGAAGCTTGGGTTTCAGAGCTGGAACAGCGGCTGGGGACACTGTGGAGCATCCGCGAGTCTGCGAGCATTGTGGATAGCACGGTTAGAGAGGTGGTCACACCGCAGCTGAAGCGACTTGAGGAAGGAAGGGAATGGGTGACCACCAGGCAGTCCAAGAGAAACAGGCAGGTAGTTCAGGAGTCCCCTGGGGTCCCGCTCGCAAATCGGTATTCCATTTTGGAGGCTGGTGAGGGCGTTGTTTCCTCCAGGGAGTGCGAACAGAGCCAAGCTTCTGGCACCACTTGCTGCCTGCCTGTACAGGAGGGAATGAAGGGAGGAAGAGCAATAGTAATAGGGGATTCTGTAGTCAGGGGAACAGATAGGCGCCACTGTGGCCGTCAACGTGACTCCAAGATGGTATGTTGTCTCCCTGGTGCCAGGGTCCGGGATGTCACTGAACGGCTGCAGGGCATCCTGAAGGGGGAGGGTGATAACGCAGAGGTCATGGAACATGTTGGTACCAATGACATAAGAAGAAGGAGGGATGAGGTCTTGCATCAAGAATTCAGGGAGTTAGGCAGTAGACTAAAAAGCAAGACCTCTCGGGTTGTAATCTCTGGAATACTCCCAGTACCATATGCTAGCGAGCTCAGAAATAGGAGAATAGCGCAGATGAATACAGGGCTTAAGAGTTGGTGCAAGAGGGAGGGTTTTAGATTCCTGGATCATTGGGACTGTTTCTGGGGAAGATGGGACCTGTACAAGAGGGACGGTCTACATCTGAACCAGAGCAGGACTAAGATCCTTGCGGGCAGGTTTGCTAATGCTGTTGGGAGGAGTTTAAACTAATTCAGCAGGGGGAGGGAACACAGAATGTTAACAGAATAGGGACACATCATAATACAGTAAAACAATCAAGTCAGAGGGAGTACAGCTGCATTAAGTTTCAAGGGAGTAAGGCAAGGCTGGATGGCCTCTGCTTTAATGCCAGGAGTATTACAGGTAAAATGGATGAGTTAAGGGTGAGGATTGGACACGTGGGATTGTGATAGAGTAACCGTCACTGAGACACGGTTGAGGGAGGGGCAGGATTGGCAGCTCAACATTCCGGGATATAGAATCTTCAGCAGAGGGGGTAAAAGAGGAGGAGGTATTGCATTATTAGTTAAGTAGTCAGTTACTGCAGTAAGGTGAGATGATAGGGATGTAAAGAGAGGAGGCATTGAATGAAACTTTGTGGATAGAGTTTAGGAATAAAATGGGGCAGCCAAATTGTTAGGTGTTTATTATAGACCTCCAGATAGTCAGTGGGAAATTGAGGACCAAATATGTGCACAATTTGTGGAGGTGTGTAAAAACAATAATAATAGGATAATTATATTAGGTGATTTCAACTTTCCCAACATTAATTGGGATAGACATAATGTTAAGGGCTTGGATGGAGTGGATTTCTTGAAATGTGTACAGGAGAACTTTTTAGGTCAATATGTAGAGGGTCTAGCAAGGGACCGCGCAGTACTGGACCTAATTCTAGAGAATGAAGCCGGACAGGTGGCTGAGGTGGTGGTGGGGGAGCATTTTAGTGATAGCGACCGCAACATGGTACAGTTTAAGTTTGTTATGGACAAAGAAATCGACAAGTTGCAAAAACTTATTTTGGGTTGGGGGAGAGTGTATTTTAGTAAAATAAGGCAGGATCTGGCCAAGGTAGACTGGGAACAGTTACTTGTGGGGAAATCTACAGAGGAGCAGTGGAGGTGTTCAAAAAGGAAATGGGGAGAGTCCAGGCTCAACTTGTTCCCTCTAGGGTGATAGGAAGGAGTAACAAGCCCAGAGAACCATGGATGACCAGAGATATTCAGGTTTCGATGAGAAGGAAAAGATAGGCTTTTAGCAGGTACAAGGGAAGCAAATCAGCAGAGGCATTAGTGGAGTACATAAAGTGCAGGGTGGAGCTTAAGAAAGCAATTAGGAGAGCAAAGAGGGGATATGAGAAAGCTCTGGCTGGTAAAAGTAGGGAAAATCCCGAGATATTCTATAAGTATATCAATGGGAAGAGGATAACCAGGGAAAGAGTAGGGCCTATAAGGCACCAAGGGGGCAATCTAAGGGTGGAGCCAGAGGACATCGCTAGAGTCTTGAATGAATACTTCACATCTATCTTCACCCAAGAGAATGAGGATGAAGGTATCAAACTCAGGGAGAGAGACTTGATAAGGTTGATTCAAAATTGGCTTAGTTGTAGAAAACAGAGGGTGATGACAGAAGGATGCTTTAGTGACTGGAAGCCAGTGTCCAGTGGCGTACCACAGGGATCCGTGCTGGGTCCCCTATTATTTGTCATTTATATAAACGACATAGATGACTATGTGGGGGTTAGGATTAGTAAGTTTGCGGATGACACAAGATTGGCCGGGTGGTTAACAGTGAGTTTGAGTGTCTTGGGCTAGAAGATATAGACGGGATGGTCAAATGGATAGATAAGTGGCAGATGGAATTTAACCCTGAAAAGTGTGATACACTTTGGAAGGAGTAATTTGACAAGGAAGTATTCAATGAACTGCATGGCACTAGGAAGTTCTGAGGAACAAAGGGACCTTGGCATGTGTGTCCATAGATCTCTGAAGGTGGAGGGGCATGTTAGGGTGGTGGTGAAAAAGGCATATGGGACATTTGCCTTTATCAGTCGAGGCATAGATTACAAAAGTAGGGAGGTCATGTTGGAGTTGTATAGAACCTTGGTGAGGCCACAGCTGGAGTACTGTGTGCAGTTCTGGTCATCACATTATAGGAAGGATTTGATTGCACTGGAGGGGGTGCAGAGTCGATTTACCAGGATGTTGCCTGGGATGAAACATTTAAATTATGAAGAGAGGTTGAATAGATTTGAGTTGTTTTCGTTGGAGCAGAGAAGACTGAGGGGCGACCTGATCGAGGTGTGCAAGATTATGAGGGGCATGGACAGGGTGGATAGGGAGCAGCAGTTCCCCTTATTTGAAGGGTCAGTCACGAGGAGACATAAGGTAAAGGTGAGTGGCAGGAGGTTTGGGGGGATGTTAGGAAAAACTATTTTACCCAGAGGGTGGTTACAGTCTGGAATGCACTGCCTGGGAGGCGAGTTGCCTCACATCCTTTAAAAAGTACCTGGATGAGCACTTGGCACATCTTAACATTCAAGGCTATGGGCCAAATGCTGGTTAATGGGATTAGGTAGGTAGGTCGGGTGATTCTCACGTGTCGGTGCAGACTCGATGGGCCAAAGGGCCTCTTCTGGACTGTGATATTCTGTGATTCTGTGATTAATGGGGATATATTGAAGTGCAAGGCTTGCATGGAGCACATAAACAATAGTATAGACCTGTTGGACTGAACGGCCTAGTTCTGTGCTGCAAGTACTTTGGAATGCTTTGAAGTAATTTGGTTCACATCATGGGAAATTTAAAGTGGCCAGCCTCATTTCTCCGAACCATGAGACTGTCACCATTACTCTGCGACATCACATCATGGATTAATGGCCTGAAGTATGTGAGTTTTAAATCAGGAACATACATCTTGATCCATGCACATTATGGCACTGAAACAGGGGCACAAAATAGCAGCAGGAGAGGTTTGTGAAGAAAAGAATTTTCAACAGATTGCTGCTTAAATACTTTGAGATAATTAAGTTAAGAGGAGATAATTTCTGCTCACTGAGGCTGCTGTTGTTTTAAGTCTTTCTTGAAAATGTGCATTTTTCGTTGATAGCAGTTTTAACATGTCACACTGGAGCCAGGGTGAATTAAACTGAAGAGCAACATAGTCTAAACAAACAGCCTTCACCATTATCACTTGACTGACAACATAATAGCACCTCCTTCACAGAACTACAGCCTGTAGACCCACTCGAAAGAGGAATTGCATCACCGTTAAATGGATCTTACTCTCTTTGCAAATATTAAAGTAATCATACATCAAGCTGGGATTTCATATCATGAGACTAGAATTAATTATTTGCATGCGAGAAATGCAATATGAGCTGTTATACTCATTGTTCTGCTTTTGCAGATGGATTTTAAATAGGAAGTGGTTCTTGAAATTCATTTTCACAAGTGTGTGAAATGCAGATATTCCACAGCAAATGTTGTCCTCAACATACGTTCACGCTCAACCTCACATGCAATCAAATAATGATTACAATGTTTGCAATGCTGTAGTCTTTATTTGTTTCCTGAAACCCATGTAGAACTGTTCTGCTGCATATTAACAGGAGAGAAATTCAAGGAACATCGGAGTACTCATTTAGAAAGATTCAAAAGCCATTTTAACTCTCAAATTAAAAGTTCATCTCTAAAATGTTCCATATATTTTGTTAAACAATGGTGAAATGATCCTGAATATTTGAGGCTGTGCAAATATCACACTTAACAGAGAAGGAAAGCTAGAAACAGTGCAAAATATTAAAGAACAACCTTCGTGAAATTAGACTGAAAGTGCTTTACTTCAAATCGGAGAAGTTCTTATACTCTAGTAGTTCTGAGCAGTCAGGTCTCATTGCCAATTGGTGTTATGTCTCCAGAATGTTGCACATACTGATGCTATCGGCTTTACATAGCACCTTATCACATCTCCCAGGAAGGTCTCAAAGTGCCCCACATTGCAATGAATTACTTTGAATTACAATGGCTGTTGTTATGTAAGCAAACATAACACCCATTTTGCAGAGGAAAACCTCGCAAACAGCAATGAAATAACTGAATGAAGTTCGTACACATGCAAGGGTTTCAGTAGGTACTCAATGCTCAGTATATTTCAGCCATATAGAGCAACATCGACTAAGAAAATAGAATGTCGAACTATATAGCGGATAGTTGGAGTCACAGGCAGTCATGCCCGACATACTCTTATCAGACCACACCTTGAGCACTGTCAAATTCTGATCAGCCAGACACAAGGGAGACATTCAAACCCTGGAGGCAATTCAGAAAAGAATCAAGAGTTTGTACCTTAGCTTCAGGGGACTGAGTTATGAAAGTTAATTGGCAAAAGTTGGGGTTTTTCACCCTTGAAAGAGGGTAACTGAGAGGTGGATTGGCAGAGGTATTTAAAACATTAAACAAGCACAAAAGGTTATAAGAAAAACAGAAAATGCAGGAAACCTGCATTAAGAACTTTCTACCATATATGTGCCAACATTTCACAAGCATAGATGGAGGCTAGTGCCTCCTGCTCTCCAGTAGAGTATTTGCGTTCAGTTTTGGCCAACTTACCTGACTGATAATTCGCTTTCTTTCATGTGCTGTGAGAGCGCAGATCCAATTGCATTTCCTGCTGCTTCTAATATGTTTCTGCATGTGGGTTGAAATGTGTGAGGACTAGCAGAGATGCCACCTATGCCTTTAACGGGGTCAAATGCTATTTGCTGGGCAATTGTGCAGCTTTGTGCAGTAACTTTTGTAGAGGCTCCATGTATGTAGGAATGAATTTGTGCTAAAGGCTGGCAGTTCTGAGGTACAATGCCAACACGTTCATGTGAGACGGGGTCAGAGATGCAGTTCTGTCGAAGGGTCATGAGGACTCGAAACGTCAACTCTTTTCTTCTCCGCCGATGCTGCCAGACCTGCTGAGTTTTTCCAGGTAATTCTGTTTTTGTTTCAGAAATGCATGAATGGCTTTGACCTTGTTGTGGGGTTTACTCCAGCTGCTGTCACTCTGTAACCTAGAACATCAATCCCTGATGCCACGAATGTGAATTTGTCCTTATTGGGCATCTAATTGTGTTTTGTGAGTCAAGTGAGTATCGCTGATAACTGCTGCTTGTGTTTTTCTTTGTCTCTTCCATGGGTAATGGTGTTAGATAGGTTGAGCATCTTAACATCTGCCCAAACTGAAGAAATTATCTTTTGGAATGCACTAAGCGATGAACTTAGTCCATATCCATTCTGAGGTACTGAAACACACCTTCGTGAGTAACAAGATCTGTAAGGTATTAGCTTTATTCTGCTAATAGTAAATGAAGATAGCTTTATTGCATGCCAAGCTTTCTGAACACTGTGGAGTCAACAAGATGCTGATAGTTCTTGGATTGTAGGAGTGGATACTTGTCTGGAATAATAGTCTTGTTGACTGCCTTAAGGTCGAAGCATAGTCTAAGTTCACCATTTTTGCATCGTGCAATAATAAGGTTTGCTATCTACAGCGATGAGTTGACTTGCTCAATGATACCATCTGCTTCAACTCGTTTTAGCTCCTGTAACACTTTGGCATGAATTGCAAATGGCAGCCACCTTAAATTTTGCGGAACTGGCAGAATTGACGTGTCAGCGTGAGGAAAATGACAGTACTCCTTAACTTCCCCATTTCTGATAAATAATGAAGGATAGCATGGCATAGAACTTGTGTCACTGATCATGTGAATGCGCGATTGGCAAACTTGAAACCAAGCTTATTGAACAGATTTACTCCTATAAGGCTACATAGAGCACGACCTGTCAAGAGTGACATTTTTGTAGCGCACTGGAACTGTGATCACTCCCAGAAGCAGAATAATAGTCATCACAAGCTTGAAGTGTGTCTGTTTCAGGAGTGAGTTTGTTGCTCACATTAGATACTTCAATGAGAAGAAACACTGGAATGCCCGCAATCTCGACTGTGCATTCCTTAAATTGACCTGGTGCTTTACTATCCATGATTGTACATACATGCCATACCTCAATCGAAGTGATAAAGTCTTCTTCTTTGACCTGGTCACCTTTGCAAAGTGATTCTACTTTAAGCATGATTTACACTTTTTTCTCTCAGGCTGGACTTGGGGTTGTGAATTGATGGAGGCCTCCACAACTTGGGCACATTGTTGAGGGTATCTGTTAGGCTCTCTGTTTTTTCTGAATGAATGTATATTGTTTGATCATCATACCTTTCTTTGGTCAGAGGTATTTTTTGAGAGCATTTACTGTAGTATTAAATGTATACGTATGCTATGTAAGCTATTCAAGTATTCAATGGCCTTCTGCACCGAGACATATACGTGTCGGCTTCTTGCAGGTTGCTGCTACATTCTGACTATCCATCCTTGTAATATGCAAATAGGTCTTGAACCCCAAAATCCATTCATCCTAAGGCGTGGGTGGATCTCCCAGTGAAGAAAGAAAAGGTGCTGGAGCTAGCAAATTTAAACTATTCTCCAAATCATCACCAATGTTGTGGGTTATGCCTCGGAGATATGCAGAGATGACACCAATATCTGTGTCTGAACAAGAGTTGTAATTTGCTGCTTTAAAATGCCTGCACTCATTCGTCCAGCTTCTTGTTTTCAGCTTAGTTTCTCTTTCTCAATGACTACACCCAGCCTTAACTAATAGCACATAGAACAGAGAAAAGTCAACAGACACACATAATCAAATGCCGAACAATTGAACATCACAGTGGTCACTATTGCAATGCAGGAAGTGTGGTAGCTAATTTGTACCCAATAAGGTCTCATCTCCAAAAATGCAGCACTGATTCCACACTGGACTGTCAGCCTAAATGTTTGTGTTCAGGAAAGGAACTTGAACCCATAGCCTTCTGACTCAGAGGCAAGAACACTACCAATTGATCATGGTTGATACCAATTGAACAAAGGGATATGGATTCAAATTAATGAGAGGCAAACTTAACATTTTCTTTCATGACAACAGTGCACAGAAGTGTGCAGGACTGAAAGAACACTGCCGCCCATCTGCTCAAGCATTTATCAGAGAAATAACATATCAAATAACATATCCCTCTATTAACTTTTTCTCCAGCAACACGCCATATTTTTACTGGCTCTCTCATACATGCCTTTATTGTCCCTGGACTTAAATGTTCTAATGCACCCCTGGTCAGACTCCCATCTTCCATTCTCCATAACTGAAGCTCATCCAAATCTCTCCTGACTGAAAGCTAATTTAACCCACAGCGTTTTCACCCACCACCCCTGTACTTGCTGACCTACATTGGCTCCTGGTTGTGCAACGCCTCCATTTTAAAATTCTCATGCCTGATTTCAAATCCCTCCATGGCCTCACCCTCCCTGACTTTCTAATCTGCTCTAGCCTTACATCTATACAATGTGTTTGTGCTCCTCCAATTCAGGCTCCATCATTGGAGTCATTACCTTCCAATGCAAAAGCTGAGCTCTGGAATTCCCTCTCTAAAGCTCACTGCCTCCCAGCCTCTATGAGAGTAAACTAGAAGAAATATAAAGTGAGTGGGCTAGAATTTATCAGACGGAGTATTATGTGGGAAAATATGAGATTGTCAACTTTGTTGGGAAGAATAGCAATGCAAAATATTATTTAAATAGAGAGATGCAGAATGCTGTGGTAGAGAGGGATCTGGGTGTCCTCGCACATGAATCATAAAAAGTTAGCATGCAGGTACAGCAAATCATTAGGAAGGCAGATGGAATGTTGTCCTTTATTGCAAGCGGGATGGAGTATAAAAGTAGGGGAGTCTTGCTACAACTGTACAGAGAATTGATGAGACCACAACTCGAGTATACATACAGTTTTTGTCTCCTTACTTATGGAGGGATATACAGGGATAGTGCCTCAAAACCGGCAACCTTGGGGCTGAGTCCGTGCCAGATTCCGGATCTCGCGGGTTTTCGGGTCAGACAGTTCAGGCTGGGTCCAGTCAGGCAGGTCGGGCCGGGTCAAGTCGGGTTAAAGGTCACTTCGGCCACTCGGAGTGTGAGAAAAGACTAGCACGCAAAGCCGATAACTAGTCCAACGCACCACCACAGCATGTAACTGAATGAGTCTGTAAGTTATTTTACTCATTTAATAAGAATTTAAATTCATGTATGGCAACTTATATTCGAACATCTCCAGTTTTCAAGAAGCCAGATTTGAGACATTGTGCTTGCATTTGCATTGGATGCAGTTCAGAGAAGGTTCACTAGATTGATTCCTAGAATAAAGGGTTTGTCTTATGAGGAAAGGTTGAGCAGGTTGGGGTACTCTTTGGAGTTTACAAGAATGAGAGGCAATCTTGTTGAAACATTTAAAATTCTGAGGGGGCCTGACAGGGTAGATGCTGAGATGATGTTTCCCCTCCTGGGGAATCTGGAACTAGAGGAATTTCTTCTCTTAGAGGGTCATCAACCTTTGTAATTCCCTACCCTAAAGAGCAATGGAGGCTGGGCCATTGAATATATTCAAGGCTGAGTTAGAGAGATTGTTGATTTACAAGGAGTGAAGGGTTATGGGGAGCTGGCACGAAAGTGGTTAAGGCCAAATCACATCAGCCACATTCCTGTTGAATGGCAGAACAGGCTGAATGGTCTACTTCTACTCCTACTTCTTATGTTCTTGTGATCTTATGTTCTCTCTCCCCCTTTTAGATGCTCCTTAAAATTTACCTTTTTTTTAACCAAGCTTTTGGTCAATTGTCCTAATGTTTCCTTATTTGTTGGTGGGGAGACTAGGACCAGGGGCGCGGTGGGGGGCATAGTCAAAAAATTAGAGGCAGGAGTGATTTTGCAAAACACTTCTACATGCAAAAGGTGGTAGATGTTTGGAGACAGATCAGTGGACCAGCACTCCAAGTAGGCTTCGAGGCCTACTCTGCCTTGTTAGGTTCAGCTACAGCCATAGGTCATTGTCTTTCTTACTTTAAATTTTAAAATGTTGCTCTGCTGCAGCCTCCCTCTCTTGCACACTCTCCTGCTTCTTCCAAGCTGAAGATCCTCCCATTGGCCAGCTTTGAGGGCCCACCCACCATCCTTAATTGGACGGTGAGTCCATCTGGCCAATTCAGGGATAATGACAGGTGAGCAACTGTTCTCCATGCTTCTACAGGGGGCAGACAGTTTTTCCACCTTCACCCCACCCCAGAAGCAAAGTCAGCATGGAACTAACCCTCTCCATGGGCAGGCAGCCTGGATGTTCTTATTCATATGTAGACAGATTAATACAAGGAATAGATTTTTTTTAAATTTATTCATTTATGGGATGTGGGTATCGCTGGGCCAACATTTATTGCCCATCCCTAATTGCCATTGCTCAAGAGGGCATTTTAAGAGTCAACCACATTGCTATGGTCAGATTTCCTTTTCTAAAGGGCATTAGTGAACCAGTTGGGTTTTTACAACAATCAACAATGGTTTCATGATCATCATCATCATATCATCACTTAATTCCAGATTTTTTATTAAATTCGCCATCTGCTGTGGTGGGATTCAAACCCCAGTCCCCCAGGCCTCTGAAATACCAGTCCAGTGACAATACAACTATAACACTGCCTCTCTATGTAGGCTATAATCTAGGAATCATTGAAGAAACAGATGGCTATCATGATGTAGGACCTTTCTAGATGGATAATTTAAATAGAATGTACTTCATTCCTCATCAGTCTCAATTTTGCTATTGACCATCTGCTTTGTTTCAGGTGTTAGTTAAGATGGGAACGTCTCTGATCTTCTTTGAATGGTGCTATGGGATTTTAAACATCACCACTATTACAGACAGGCAAGCAGGCCTTCAATTTAACATCTCAAATGGTTTTTAGAAATATGACAGAGCACAGACAAAACTTGGAGAGATTGGGATCAATGTGCATCTTTCAAATATGAGGTTTAAATTCTGCAGAAGTAAGGCCACAGTGCCTACAGAGTAATACAAAGGTAAGAAGGAGGAAGGCTCACTCTGTCTGACTTCTGGAATGTGCCAGTGGTGCTAGCGAGTCCTTTGGCCTTGACTCAGTGCTGCAGGTCTCAGTGATTTGAAAAGGCCATCCCGACTCTTAAATTTAAAAAAATTTCACCATCCTAAACTGTTTCTGGGCAATAGCCAAATTATTCTAACAGCATGATCTTTAGATCGGCGAGCAGGGGGTGGAAGTCCGTATGTCACCCCGCGTCATCTCCATTTTCAGGTCGGCGGGGGCGCAGCCGAATCAGCTGTGCACCCGCCGACCTGTCAACTGCCTATTGAGGCCATTTGAAAAGTTACTAACCTAATTAATGGGCCTGCCCCTAATTAATGGGCCCAACCTTAGGGTTGGCGGGCAGGCTGGGAACCTGGCGGGCTACAGAAAACTCCACGGGTTTGAGTTTAAGTGATAGACATGTCCCAACTCATGTGACAATGTCACATGAGGGGACATGCCAGGGACATTTTTTAAACATTTACATTAAAAGTTTTAATTCTGAGCCGATCTCCCTGAGGCAGCACCTCACACTGGGCGGGCCTTAACTGGCCCGCCCACGTAAAAATGGCAGCATGCCCCCAATCAGGGGCGTCGATCGGAGGCGCGCCCGCCCGCACCCACCCACACCCACTCCTGCACTTCCACCCTGACCAGGGGAAAATTGTTCCCTAAGTATTTTGAGGCCACACAAACGTCACTTTTAATTGCAAGGGGAATGTGGGTACAGAAACAGCACAATATCTTAAACACTGACTTCTATGAAAATGAACTGACAGCAAAGTTTTTGACCGCCAAAAGTTTTCATTTTGCAACAGTTGCGAGCAGTCATCTCCCATTGGCTGTGATGTCTCCTGAATGTGAGTTTAGCATATGCTTGTGTCATTAGATTACCATTGTGTTTTACTTTACAAGATAGTGCTTTTACTCAATTTCACTGGGGACTGGCAAGTTGAATTGTAAACCCAGCCGCAGCTGGTCTGCTGTCTATAACTTGGCACAATTGTAGTTTTCAGAATGTCTGCAGTCACACTGTTTGAAAGTGTGAATACTAGATATTAATTGATGCAAATTAAAGGCAAGGTAAACAACCAGAAGGCAACTTCTCAGCCCAACAGGTCAAGGAGCAGCTTCATAGACTTCCCTCGTCCCCCAACACTCCCGTTTCTCACATACAGTGTTGAAGATCTTGGTGAAAGGGGCTGACAAGAGGAGGGACGTCCTCTTCAAACCAGGGGAGAGAAGGTATTTTGACATTCTACCTCTCAACAGTGGCCACAAGCGGCACTGCAGATCAGCCCCCCATGGACCACCCCCGCAATGCAGGAACATCCCGGTATTAATCGCTCCGCCATTAGTGGCCAGCCCTCCAGCTGCCAAGGCCCTAAGCTCAGAAATTCCCTCCCTAAACCTGTCAGCCTTTTCTCCATTCTTTCTACCTTTAAGACACTCCTTAAAACTTACGAGCGGGATTTTCTGGTCCTGCCCGACGTCAATGGGCCGTTCGCTGGTCCATCAAATTTTTCGCCCCACCGGCAACGGTTCCCTCTGCGCATGGGACCAGAAAACTTAGGCCTATGTCTTGTCCAACCTCCTTTGCAAGTACCTTGCAAAGTAAAACTGCAAACACCCGTGCAGACTAATTTCCTTCAGGCCCATCCAGGTCCTCCCCAATTCAAGGAGGGCATCAGGGAGATCATGGAGATGTGTTGTGTGAGGCTGGAGGATGTGGCTGACACTCTTTCTCTTCTCAGTGAAACCTCGCCTCAAACTCTATCCCTGACAAAGTGCAGTTGCTTCCAGCTGCCTCTCATCTGTCTCTCCTTAGCCTTGACAGTAAATGCTAACCTTGTTGTCCACCTTTCAGGTCAAGAGAATACGGAGCAGTCAGAGGCTGAGGAGCTAGAAGTGGAGAGCACACATGTTGGCTTTACCCTTAATAAAACTCTGCTGCCTGTGTCCTAACTTGCACTACCCATCACCCCTTTGTTAACTACCTACATTGGCTCTTGGTTAAACAATGCCTCAATTTTAAAAATATCATCTTTTTATTCAGTTCCCTTCATGGTCTCACCCCTCCCTATCTCTGTAATCTCTTCTAGCTCCACAATCCTCTGAGATGTCTGCTCCTCCAATTCTGGCCTATTGAACATCCCGATTTTAATCGCTCCACCATTGGATGCCCGGCCTCCAGCTGCCAAGGCCCTAAGCTCTGGAATTCCCTCCCTAAACCTGTCAGCCTTTTCTCCATTCTTTCTACCTTTAAGACACTCCTTAAAACTTAAGGGCATAATTTTCTGGACACACCCAATGTCAATGGACCTTTTGCTGGTCCATCAAATTTTTCCTCCCACCAGGAACGGTAACCGCGACGGATGGGGCCAGAAAACTTAGGCTTATGTCTTTGCCTGATCTCCTTATGTGGTTCTGTACCAAAGTTTGTTTGATAACCCACCTGTCTAAGCACCTTGGGATTTTTTACGTTGCTACATTTTGTTGCTGTTGTTTTCATTAACAAGCACCAGCCCAAGGATTGACACTATGCTGTATTTTAGAGGATAGAATCGAGGGATCAGGACTGAAAGACACACTGAGCAGAAGGGTGCAGGCGAATAGGCAGAGGAGTGTGACAGCCCAGGAAAAAGCTTGCCAGAGGTAGCACTCCACCCTAGACCTGCTGCAGAAAACACAGATGAAGATCTTGAGGGTGTAGCCTACATTTACAGACAAATCCTTATACAACAGGACTTTTAATTGCAACGTCCAGTCCACCAAAGAACATATGTGCAATAGCCCAAATGCAAGGGCATGGAGCCCAGCTCTAGCTTGTGTGGGATTGTCCAGCATAGCATTAAGACCATGCAGTCAACCATGGAGTGAGCGGTCACCTCTGTGAATACTGCAGTGGAATCCACAATGATGGACTCTCTGTTGACTCTCTGTTGACCGCCAGTTGACATCATGCATTTCGGATCAAAGAAAGACAAATCAAAATATTTTAAGAGCAGGAACCTAGGTGCCAGATGTAACTCAGTTGGTTGCACTTTTACTTTCCAAGTCAAAAAACTGTGGGCTCAAATCCAGAGAGTTGGCACTGCATTATTTGAAGTGCTGCTGCCCATACATAGGCAAATGCTCCTGGTGCTGCACTGTTGGAGGTGCTGTCTTTTGGAAGAATATAAACCAAGGCCCCAACTGCCCTCTCAGGGCAGATATAAAAGATCCCATGGCACTATTTCAAAGAAGAGGCGGGGAGTTCCCCCTGGTGTCCTGGCCAACATTTAGCCCCCAACCAACATCATTAAAAATATTGTTTGTTCATTTACCACATTGCTGTTCATGGAACCTTATCATGTGCAAATTGGCTGTCATGGTTCCTACAGTAGTGGTTACACTTCCAAAGTACGTTAGTGGCAGTATATTACTTTGGGTCATCTGGTGAATGGTGCTGTGTAACCACAAGTTTTCTGTTCAGGAACTGTGGATGAGCCAATGGACATAGGTGTTCAGACTTTCCTTCTTTTGGGCTAGTTTTATAAGTGACCTGCATGTTAACCAGCTGAAACTGAGAGGCTATTCCAATGCATGTTGTGATGGGGGAGCCCTGTTCGAAAATGCAATCTCCATAGATATCCCTATAAATGGTACGTCCTTTCACAAGCAAACACACGCACACACTGAACCACAGCTGGATCCTGTCACCTGTGGAGTAGGGATGTTCTTGTTAGTGTAACATAACCTCTAGTACACTAACACTGATAACACTAGCACCTCTCTTCTGCTCAAACTACTACCAGCCTCAGTACTTTAATATGGGGCTGGAGGATTAAGAGTAAATACTTTGAAATGGGAATCAGATCTGCAACAAGCGAGAGAGGCTTGGAAGATAAACTTTGTTGGCTTCACCCAGGCGGACTTCTTTACTTCCCAGATGTTTTTTTTAAATAGATCTATTCACGGCATCTGAAGGCAGGTCTATTCAGCAGCACAGGAACATAAGAATTAGGAGCAGGAATAGGCCATTCGGCCCCTCAAGCCTGCTCCGTCATTCGATATGACCATGACTGATCTGATTGTGGCCACAACTCCAATTTCCTGTCCATCCACAATACCCCTTGACTCCCTTGTTGATCAAAAATCTATCTAACTCAGCTTTGACTATATTCAATGACCCAGCATCCACTGCTTTCTGGTGAAGAGAATTCCTTAGACTAATAACACTCAGAGAAAAAAATTCTCCAAATCTCAGTCTTTAATGGGAGACCCCTAATTTTTAAACTATATCCCCAGCTTTTATTCTCCCCCCACAAGGGGAAGATTCTCCCAGCATCCCTTTTCAAGTCCCCTCAGAATCATATGTTTCAATCGGATCACCTCTCATTCTTCAAAACTGGACTAATGAAAGGGAAATCATGTTTGACAAACTTATTATAATACTTTGAGGACGTAACTAGCTGAATAGATAAGGGAGAACCAATGGGTGTGGTGTATTTAGATTTTCAGAAAGCTTTTGATAAAGTCCCACATAAGGAGTCAGTGTGTACAATTAAAGCACATGAGATTGGGGGCAATACATTGACATGGATTGAGAATTGATCAGCAGGCAGGAAACAGAGAGTAGGAATAAAAGGGTCTTTTTTGGAGTGGCAGGCGGTGAATAGTAGAGTACTGCACGGATCAGTGCTTGAGCCCCAGCTATTCACACTATGTATCAATGATTTGGAAGAGGGAACCAAATGTAATATTTCCAAGTTTGCTGACAACATGAAACTTGGTGGGAATGTGAGCAATGAGGAGGGTGTTAAGAGGCTTCAAGGGTTGAGTGAGTGAGCAAATACATGGCTGATGCTGTATAATATGGATAAGCGTGAAGTTATCCACTTGGCAGGAAAAACAGAATGGCAGAGTGTTATTTAAATGGTGATAGATTGGGAAATGTTGATGTATAAAGGGACCTGGGTGTCCTTGTACACCAATCACTGAAAGCAAGCATGAAGGTGCAGCAAGCAGCTACGTAGGCAAATGGTATGTCGGCCTTCATTGCCAGAGGACTTGAGTACAGGAGCAAAGATGTCTTACTGCAGCTGTACAGGGCCTTGATGAAACCACACCTGGGGCAGAATTTTTAGCTCGGTGGGTGGGCACTCGCCCGACCCAATCCAGTGTGAAATCGCACGAGATGACATCGGGCGAGCGTCCCGACATCATCCCTTGCTTGCATAATACTTCTGTCGGCGGGAGCACAGAAAAGTCAGAAGAACGCCGACCGACGATTAAGAGGTCAATTAAGCCCATTAACAGAACAATTGACTCCGATTTTTTGTGGTCCGTCCAACCTTACGATTGGCAGACGGGTGAATCGGCCAGACGGCCTTTCTTTACATTTTTCATGAAACCTCAACCACGGGCGGAATGGGGTTTCTGTGATGAAATAAAATATAAATAAATTTCGGGGACGGCATTTTCAGGAGCTAAATTTTCAGGTGATTTATTATGACGCGTGGACATTTTCTTTCTGCTTCTGAAACCTTTATTTTTGATTTTTCAGCTACTTCAGCTCCCCGAGGCAGCTCTCGGCCGTCAGGGATCTTTCTCTCAGCGCTGGCCCGCGCCCGCGTTGGCATCAGCCCCCAACCTGCCCTCTTCCCGCCTCCAGCCAGTGTGAAATCGCAGTCGGGGGCCGATTGTGGTTGGTGGTCCGTTCCCTGGCTGACCGCGGGCCTGCCGATTGCGCCCACCCACCGACCTAATAGTTCAGGCCCTGGAGTATTGTGCGCAGTTTTGGTCTCCTTACCTGCGAAAGATTATACTTCCCATGGAGGGAGTGCAGCGAAGGTTCACCAGACTGATTCCTGGGATGGCCGGGTTGTCGGATGAGGAGAGATTGGGCCGACTAGACTTGTCTAGACTGGAGTTTAGAAGAATGGGAGGGAATCTCATTGAAACATGTAAAATTCTGACAGGGCTGGACAGACTGGATGCAGGGATGATGTTTCCTCTGGCTGGTTTGGTGGGGTGGGGGGGGTGGGGTGGGGGGTGCAAGGGGGTGGGGTGGTGCCTAGAACAAGGGGTCACAGTCTCAGGATACGGGGTGGACCATCTCGGGCTGAGATGAAATGAAACTTCTTCACTCAGAGGGTGGTAAGCCTGTGGGATTCTCTACCACAGAAGGCTGTGGAGGCCAAGTCATTGAATATGGTTATGAAGGAAATAGATAGATTTCTGAACTCTAAAGGTGTAAAGGGGTATGGGGAGAGTGCAGGAGTACGGTGTTGAGATAAAGGATCAGCCTTAATCATAATGAATGGCGGAGCAGGCTCGAAGGGCCAAATGACCTACTCCTGCTTCTATTTTCTATGTATCTATGTTACTCCAGTGAGTATAGGCCCAAACTGCTCAAATTTTCCTCATAAGACAATCCCTTCAGACCCGGAATGAGTCCAGTGAACCTTCTCTGAACTGCTTCGAATGGAATTATATCCTTTCTTATATCAGGAGACCAAAACTGTATTTGGTACTCCAGATGCTATCTAACTACAGCTGCAGCAATTCTTGAAAGCAGCACATTTGAATTTATTGAAATGATTACATCCGTTATCATTTTCCTGCAGATGTATTGACATTGCATTTCAGTGAACCATTCACAAAACAAATGTTTATAAGTTTTAAATTAGTAGAAGCAGGGATCAAAGATTGCAACTTAAGTTTAATCATGGTACTGATAGGACGCTGTCCCTTATTTTAAAACCAAAATTACATTGGCTCTTATGGAGCATAAACACTGATCGGTATGCACCAGTTGCACTGAAAGGCCTGTTTCTGTGCTGTACAATGCTCTGCGTTATGCTTTATACTGGATTAATGGTATCTTAGATTATAGAAGGAGGCCTTTCAGCGCAGCTTTCTGCGTTGGCTTTTTGAAGGAACTGTTCAGTCAGTTCGACTTCTCTGTCCTTTCCCCGCACAGCCCCACAAACTTCCAGCACTTCATTCCCTTTTGAAAGTTATTGTCGAATCTGCTTCCACTGCCCTTTTGGGTAGTGCGCTGTGTTAAAAAAGAATTCTCCTCATACTCCCCCCTGGTTCTTTTGCCAATTATCTCAAGACTAAGCCTGGGTCAGGATTTTTCAGATGGCGGATTTTCCCTTCTCCAATGAGCGTTAATTGGCTGGAGGCGGGGCTTCCACTCCCCACCAAAACCACCCCACACCCTCGCTCGGGAGGAAGTCCCGCCTCAGAGAGTTGCCGGCCAATCAGATTGGCAGGCAGCCCTCTACCCTCAGTAGCCCAGTGGACATTACTGGGACTAGAAGCAGTCCCCAGAGTCTAAATCGCAGGAGTCCGGGACCAAGTAGGTTTTACGGCTCTGAGGGCAGGAAGGGGAGGTGAGGCATGGTGGGGTGGTGGGCAGACGGGGAGAGGTATATTAGTGGAGAAGCCAGAGGGCAGGGGAGCATCCACAGCGACCAGACCTCATGTGGGGGTGGGTGGGGGGGAGGTGGGGGTGGGATTGGGGGTGTGTCCAATGTTAAAAGGAGGCCGGTGATGGAGGTGCTCCCCTTCCTGCCGGACGCATGAGCAGGGTCGCTTTTCGGGCTTCTCCCCTCCCCCTGAACGCCTCTCGCCGGCCTGAAAATTGAGGTTGGGTGGGAAACAGCCCTTAAGTGGTCGTTAATTGGCCTCTTGTGGGCTCAATTAGGGCAAAATGCCAGGGGCAGGGGGGAGCGCAGCCTAGGCCCCACCCACCCCGACTGTAAAACTGCAGAGAGGTCGGTGCGGGTGAGAGACCAGAGGAAAGGCCATCTGAAGAATTTTACAGCCAATCCCCGCCTGCAAACCTGCTGCCAGGGGAACGTAAAATTCTGCCCCTGGAACTTTCTGATGTCCACTGATCCTTCGATCACAGATGTGAAGATGCCCAGCAACTCACAGGGCTAACTTTAACTGTCAATAGAGAAAACTGGCTTTGCCAAGTGGCTTTTTCAAGTGGCCTGATTGGAATCTTTGCCATATGACATATTATATGCACTGAAGTGTAAACTGATAACATCCCAACATCTGCCAGGACCCAGACCTAACCATTGAAGTTACTTTTGCACATTATTTTTCCTCTGATCTGCACATCCAGTGTACGTGCAGATGTGCAGTTGAATATAAAAAGCTGTAAGAAGTGGGATTCATTAAGAATGTGTGCAAAATCATATTCGGGGATATGCAAATCGAAGGGCTGTTTGGAGATGTGTAAGATGGAGTGCCTCACACAGGTAGAAGTCCATTGCATGCTGTTAAACCAATTAAAACAATTTGACCAGAACTGTTCTGCCTCTGATAGTGTTATCACCTGATGGCCACTTGAATCAGGTTTTTATTTTCTTACTGTAACGTTAAATTTGGCCTAATTGCAGGAACACATGCAATTTTCACTACGGAAACAGGTAGCTGCAACAACTAACCTAGTCATCGGGGTACAGGTCAGTGCACAATAAAGCAAGATGACGTTTTCTACAATCGTCCTCTGAAGAATGTGGTGCTTCGAGACATTTGCAATTGATCTTAATGCCTGCCAATCTGTTAGACGCATTCTTAGTTAGAAATTACACAGACAAATTGCTAGGCATAAATATATTGACCTCAGGAATTATTAGGGGTAAATTACAAAGACAGGTTCCATTGACTAGGCTTGTGTCCCCTTAAGTATAGAAGAGTAAGGGATGATCTAACTGAGGTGCTTCAGATGATTAATGTGGTGGACCAGGTAAATAGGGAGAAAGTATTTCACCTGATGTGGGAGTCCAGAACAATGAGGCAGAACAACAACAACAGCTTGAATTTATATAGTACCTTTAAAATGAAAAGGTCACAAGGTGCTTCACAGAAGCATTATAAAGCAAGATTTGACACTGAGCCATGTAAGGCAATATTAGAGGGGATGGGGGAATGGGTAGAGGGCAGGTTTTAAGCAGCATCTTCAAGGAGGAGAGATAGGTAGAATTGGAAACATTTCAGAAGGGAATGCCAGAATGTAGGTAGAGCTGGGCCATTCAGGGGTGTTCTCAGGAAGCATTTCTTTACAAATTGATTAATCAAGGTAGAGAACTTTCTGGCCGGGATTTTCCATGCCCACCAGCGTAGGGCGTGTTCGGTGGCATGAGCGGACAATATGGTGCAATCCATTTCACGATGGCATGAAACCACGTCGTGATCATCCACTCAGACCATCAACGGCGGGCCACGTTCTCCGCCATTGGACGTTGGGAACCTCATTGTAATATATCATTATTAGGCCTGCCTGCCGGAATCATCCTTCCCCCACCCCCCCACCCCTTCCCCCACCCCTCGCTGGATCGTCTGCCCATGTCGGTGGGAAAACACGCAGACGTGTTTCATAACAGCACATAAACAACATGCACCTGGCGAGCTGTACTTCACTAAGGGCTTTAAGGTTTGTTTGCCGACCTTGCTTCAGTCAGCACTCACAGTCATCAGCGCCAGGCTTCACAGACAGCACCAGGAGGGCTCATGACAGGTCTCTACCTACCAGACCAACCATATGTGGGTGGCTTTTCAACAGCTGCAGGGCAAGGTCTTGCTTGGGGAGGGGGGAGAAGTGGCCTCAGGCGAGGGAGGACTCTGCAGGTCAAGGGCTGTACTGGGGAAGGGGGGTATCCCAGGGCATGTGTGAGGGCACATGTTGATCTGTACAAGTGGTCTCAAGATGGTGAGGGCTGAGGAGGCAGCCTCCAGAGAAGAAGCGGTCGGATGGAGAGGTGAGGGTGTGTGTGAGAATGGGTGGTAATGTCCCTTGAGCTGGCAGTGAGTGAGATGCCAGTGAATGTGTGATGGGCTTGAGTGTGTGAGTTTAGAGTGATGAGATGGTTGCCTTACCCTGGCGGCATGGATCAGATCATTCATCCTCTATCTGCATTGGATGGCCAACCTCTTCTGTGCAGTATTGGCACTGATCACCACTGCCATCACCTACCAAGCCTGGTTGGTCATGCCACTGCCAATCCTGTGGCCAGAGCTGGGTACAGGACATCGTGGCTGGCTTCCATGGCATCCAAAAGGTGTTCCAGTCATGCGTCACTAAACCTGGGGGCTGCAGTCTTTTTGCCTTTCGTGAAATCGCCTTCCGGCCTCGATCGCGGGCAGTGGTCAGCTTCCCTACCACTCCTGCCTGCCCCCCCGCTGAGCCCACCCGACAAGGGCGAAACTCTGACTTAAGACCATGGCTGATCTGAATGTAACCTCAACCCCACATTCCTGCCTACTCCTGAAAACCTAACTCGAGGCCAGAATATTGCTGTCGGCGTGCGGAGGGGTGGGCCTGACACGTACAATGATGTGAGATGACGTCGGGCGTGCATCCTGATGTCATCACACGTCATTTCGAAATTGCGTTCGGCAGGCATGCACCGGAGGCGGCTGTGCAGCCGCCGAACTGTCAAAGGCCTATTAAAGCCATGAAGAAAGTCATTAACGTCATTCACACTGCTGCCCATCCAATCTTAAGGTCGGCGGGCAGGCAAAGAGCCCAAGAGGCACTTCGTGTTTTCCAGGAAACCTCATCCACGGGCAGTGTGAGGCTTCCTGAAGGTTTTATAAAATTAATAAATAAATTTGGTGAACTTGACAAACATGTCCCAGCTCATGTGACACTGTCACATGTGGGGACATGCTTAAATAATTTTTTACTTGAATTTTTAAAAACTTTTATTACCGATTCAATTTCCCTGTGAGGACACCAGCCCCAGCACGGTTCAGGTGTAGACTATCCCAACGGACAGATCCCACTTTCCCCTAATACTGGTGCCAGTGCCCCACAAACCGGAACCCACGCCTCCCACGCCAGTCTTTGAGTCACGCATTCATTTACCTAATCTTATTTGTCCTATGCCAATTTGCACGTGGCTCAGGTAATAATCCAGGAACTACCTTTGAGGTTCTGTTTCATAATTTGGCACCTAGCTCGTCATACTGACTATGCAGAGCCTCCTTCCTCATTCTACCTATGTTGGAACTTACATGGACCATGACCACTGAATCCTCCCCCTCCCAATGCAAGTTCCTCTCCAGCCCTGAGCAGATTTCCCGAACCCTTGCACTGGGCAGGCAACATAGCCATCTGGACTCTTGCTCTTTGTTACGTAGAACAGTGTCAATCCCCCTTACAATACTGTCCCCTACTATCACCAAGTTCCTTTTTGCTCCTCTCACTTGTGTGTCTTCCTGTATCGTGGTACCATGGTCAGTTTGCTCCTCCACCCTGCAGCCCCTGATCTCATCCAAACAAGTGGACAGAACCTCAAACCTGCTGGCCAATTGCAGAGGCTGAGGCTACTGCACTCCTGCCCTCTGAGTCCTCTTGCCTCCCTCACTTGTAGTCACAGCCCCCTGTCCCTGGCCACTGACCAAATCAGAAGTTCCCTATCCTTAGTGGTGTTAATTCCTCCTGGCATAAAGCATCCAGGTAACTTCCCCCCTTCCCTGATGTGTTGCAGAGTCTGCAGCTCAGCCTCCAGCTCAATAACCCTGAGCCAAAGTTCCTCAAGCCGCAAACACTTAGACGAATTTGCCCTGGATTATGGACTCAAGACTCCCACATGCTGCAGCCTTGCCACATCGCCTGTCCTGCCATCCTTAATGTGTTTTAAATAATTACTTAATTATATTAATCACTTATTTATGTTGCTTTCTTATATATTTTATTAACCTACCACCAATTTGTGTACTATTTTAAACCTTAGGGATAGAATAGAACTTAACCACTTAACAGATACTCACCAAACAGCTAACTCCTTTCCCTGTAGTAGAGCAGGAACCAATTTCTATGGGGTGAGAAAGATAGGAAAAGGAAACAAACACATCCTTCCCTGAACTCCCCTCTCACCAAACTCCAAGCCTTCACTCAGTTAGCTCAGCCTCACTCCGTTTGCCTAGTCTCAACCCTGAAATCTTTCACAGAATATCCTTCCTCCTTTCCCCTCTCAGTCTTTACACTGAACATCTCACCCCCTGTAATCTCATTTTCCATCTCAGCTCCTCTGAGCCAATATGGACTTCTGTCCATGAAAATACTTCTGTAGTTGTCAATTTGCTCAAACATTTCATCAGCCTCATCTCTGATACCCTTGTCCCAAACAAAACTTTCATTCTCTTCCATCCCTGGTTGTTCACCCTGAAATGGCCCATCTGTGTTACCTTGAGTCCAGTGGAAACATTCTTGAGCATACTTTGCACACAATGTCATGTTATTATAATGATATAATACCTTGGAGTTATTTATTGTGCAAGATACCAGGCACCAATCGCTCAGAAGAGATGGAGTAAACATGATGTGGGCTCATTAATCAAACATCGCACATGAGAGCAGTTATACTTGGCATAAAGCTTGAAAGCTCAGAGCTTTACTTTTATTCACTCATGGGATGTGGGCGTCACTAGCTGGGCCAGCATTTATTGCCCATCCCTAATTGCCCTTGAGAAGGTGGTGGTGAGCTGCCTTTTTGAACCGCTGCAGTCCATGTGATGTAAGTACACGCACAGTGCTGTTAGGGAGGAAGTTTCAGGATTTTGAACCAGCAACAATGAAGGAATGGTGATATATTTCTAAGTCAGGATGATGAGTGGATTGGAGAGGAACTTCCAGGTGGTGGTGTTCCCATGTATCTGCTACCCTTGTCCTTCTAGATGGTAGCAGCCGTGGGTTTGGAAAGTGCTATGTGGGGAGTCTTACTGAATTTCTGCTTGGTGATAATAGTAGAGTGGGGGAACCGTCAGGCCATGAGGTTACAGATTGTGTTGAAGTACAGTTCTGCTGCTGCTGATGGCCCACAGCACCTCATGGATGTCCAGTCTTGAGTTGCTAGATCCATTTGAAATCTATCCCAATTAGCATGGTGGTAGCGCCACACAACACGTTGAAGGTTATCCTCAATGTGAAGGCGGCACTTGTCTCCACAAGGACTATGAAGTGGTCACTCCTACTGATATTGTCATGGATGGAGTTGTACGTGTGTTTTGCTCAAATCAGAAGTGTAACTAAGGGCCGAATTTTCCGGTCCTGCCAGTGGCAGGAGTCATGGCAGGCAGGAGTACAAAATTGGGTGTGAGGCCAAAAGTCGGATTCTCCCAGCAGGAAAACAGTTTTGAATTTTCCTCTCAGGACTTGTTGGTGGCCTAACAAAGGCTCGACTTTCCTGCTGATCCATGTCAGGAACCCCATTTGCATGTATTAGCATGTCATGAATACTCATTAAAATCACAACTCACCAGAATCGTATCCTCCCTTCTAAGTTAGAGCCATGTCAGTGGGTAATTAGGCCTGTCTGATTCATAACTGTATGTAAATTGTGTGCACCTGCCCACCTTCACTTCACTTGTGGCTTCGAGATGTGTGCAACATTCAAAGCCTACATGCAACAGTGCTGCTGCCATCTCTCACCGCTGCTCCAACTCCTGAACGCTGGTCAAGCTGCTCTCTCAGGTGAGAAGCTGTTGGGGTTCATGGGCAGGGCTGTGTTGTCTCAGATTGAGAAGCTGTTGGGGTTCGTGGGTAGGGCTGTATGGTGCCAGGCAAGACCAGGCTAGGGCAGGTGGGAGGAAAGGAATAGGCAAAGTCATGTCAGGTGGGGGGAAGGTGGTTGTGGGGTTTGGAGGATAGAGGGAGTGTAGGAGTGGCTGGCAGACACAGGAATGGCTGGGGGCGGTGGAGCTGGAGCCTGAGATAGAAGGGGTGAATGCAGAATAATGAGGGGGGTGGGATGCTGTTAATAATACATGAGAGGGTAGGGGTGTACAAAGGCTTATGACTGTGGGAGGGGTGGTCTGAATGAAGTGGTGCAAGGACTGTTGCCAGATGGTGGGGGTTTGAATTTAAAGCCAGTCCAGGGACCGAGGCCAGGTTCCCTTGGAGTTCACACAATTCCTACATCCTGAGTCACTCCTAGATGCCCCAATCTTCGAGGGCCTGCAGCCTTACGTGGTTGGCTGTGGCGTGATAAGGGGTACCTGCAGAAGACCTGTCTTATGACATCTGCGCATCGTCCTCAAAGTGCCTCGGGGGAGAGGTTCAATGGAAAGTATTCCATTATAGAGCAAACGACTGGCATCCTGAAACTGTGCTTCCAATGTTTGGACCATTCCGATTGAGCTCTGCCTCACTCTCCACAGAGGGTATCCCACATCACCATGGTCTATTGTCCACTGCTCAAACTGGCACTTCAAAGGAGTGGTCACTTGCCAGAGAGAGACATGGATGAGGCAGAAATTTCTTCAGATGAGGAGGACCTGGAGGGCCCGGAACCTGGAGGGGGCCAGGACGGAGAAGTCCACTGTGAAGATGCTATTGCAGTGGCACGACGTGGAAACCGTGTCTATGGCACGTCGATTGCCATTAGGTTCTAGCAGGAGTGAGGTCCACACAATATGTCAAGTGTACATTTCTCCTGTTCCTTCAAGGCATGAAAGTGATCAGGAAGTCCTTCCCAATCACTGACATCTCCAGCAAGCTTATATTTCAGCCTGGGACCAGTAATCCTCAAGGATACCGAGGTGAGCAGCAATGGAAAGGCCAGCACCCAATGCTGCGTGTGACACCTATGTGATGTGAAAGGCTGCACACCAGTGCACAACCTGAGTCAACTGCACATTGAGCAGTCATTGCCATTAGCACATGCCACTTTCAGCAGCCATTGAAATATGGACTCGGTTGCAGTGAACATAATGCATCCAAGACATGTGCTTTCACACTCATAAGGAACACAGCTCAGTGCTGTTGAGGCAACATTAGATCTCACCCTTTAAGGAGCAGAAGCACACATAATTCAATCGTGTGTTGGTAGATTACAAGAGCATTTCTCTCTCCATGCAGTCTGGTTTGACACGCCTCCCTTAGAGGACACAAGCGGCGACTGGTTAACATGACTTTGCTAAACGTAAAATGGGGCAGAATTTTTCTGTCGTCGGGTGGGCGTGGACCCGACCTGAACAAGTAAAATAAAGCGTGATAACGTTGGGCGAGCATCCCGACATCATCGAACACTCGTGCAATATTTCAGCCGGCGAGCATGCGCTGGAGTTAGCAGTGCGCCCACTGACAATTCAACGGCCTATTAAGGCCCTTAAACAATTAACTAACTGGAATTTCTCACTGCCTGTCCAACCATTCGGTTGTCGGGTGGGCAAAAAGGCCAAGCGGCCTTTGCATTTTTTGGAGAAACCTCATCCACGGGTAGGATGAGGTTTCAGCCAGTGATTTTTAAAAATTAAAACCTTTTAACATTCAAATTTAACATATCCCTGTTCATGACAAGAGTCACATGAGGGGACATGTTTTCATTATTTTTAATATCTTTTTTTCTTAATTTAATTATCTTCAGCTCCCTGAGGCAGCTCCGTGCCTCGGGGAGCTTTTACTGAGTGCACCCGCGGGCATGCACGAACTTCCACGCTCGCCATTCTTCGCCGCCCCCCCCCCCCCGCCCTCACCTTGGCAGCGCTGAGCGCTGCAGCACGCGATTCACACTGGCTGGCCATTAATTAGCCATGAATCTGAGGGACAGGAAGATGGCCGATTGACAACAGTAGTTTTCTTTTTATACGGTCATGGCATGTGAGTGTCGCTGGCAAGGCCAGTATTTCTTCCCCACCCCCAATCGACCTTTAGAATGTGGTGTTGAGCTGACTACTTGAGTCACAGCCATCCATGTGGTGTAGGTAAACCCACAGTGCTGTAGAGGGGGGAGGGAGATCTAGGATTTCATCTCAGCAACAGTGAGCTAATAGTGATAGCAGTACACCTGGGGGTCTTCAGCCTACATGGCACCATGTTTAGCAAAGGAAGTTCTCAAGGGGCAGTGGGTAAGTGAGGAAGAGAAGGGGGGCAATATTGAATATTTTTGGTACCACCCAAGGCGATGGTGTCAAGGAAGGAAAAGAGGTCATAGCTGGAGATGTTTTGACTATGATTAGATAAATGATTGAAAAGTTACAAGAGTAGTTTGAGAGAAGGTTGATGATGTTGACTGCATCAAATGTTGCAGAGAGGTCAAGAAGAATGATGAGAGATAATGTACTCACAGTCATGGACACAGGATTGTGACTTTTTTTTAAGGTAGTTAAATTGTGATGCAGAAAAGCAGCCAAGTCTTGTCTTTGTGTTCCAGGACTGTTGGAGTGAATAGCTTTAGGAGAGGAGAGTGAGCCCAGTAATGCCTGATGTGGTCCAGCCACATGATAGATGTCATGATAGATGACTAAGCCAGCTTTGTGCTATAATACGCCTCTAAGAGACATAAATATTACATCACTGGGAAGGAAATGTGTCATGTGATCCAGTCTTAGGGCAGAATTCCTGTTTTTCAGACTGTGGTGATGGGCAGGATAAGCGGATTGTCCTGCCTGATCATCCGCTTGAAATCTCATTAATTTTGCATCAGCGAGCTGCTTGCTGAATCACGTGACGGTGTAGGTACTGATTCATCTGCCTGCCATTACCTCATCAGTTCAAAGTTCCTGGCACCACATTTAAGCAGTACTGAAACATGCATTCAATCTCTGCAGGCCTGCTGTATATCCACAGTGCTGTTTAGGAGGGATCGAAGATTTTGATACAGCAACAATGATGTTTGTGTAGCACAAGCCTGAATCTTCTCCAATGAAGATAATTCCAAGTCAGGATGGTGTGTGACTTAGAGAGGAACTTGTAGGTAGTCATGTTCTCATTGCATCTACTGCCCTTGTCCTTCTAGGTGGTGGAAGGCCACGACCACGACATTGGAAGATGCTGTCAAAGGAGCCTTGGCGGGTTGTTGCAATGCATTTTGCAATTGGAGCACCCTGCTGCCACACTGTACTGGAGGGAGTGAATGTTTAAGGTGGTGGATGGGGCGCTGATCAAAAAAGCTGCTTTGTCCTAGATTGTGTTGAGCTTCTTGAGTGTTGTTGAGCTGAACTCATCCAGCCAAGTTGGGAGTATTCCATCACCATTCCTGACAAGTTTCCTGTACATCTTGGAAAAGCTTTGGGGAGTCTGGAGGTGAGTTACTTACCACAAGATTCCTAGCCTCTGACCTGGTCTTTAAGCTACATTATTTACATGGCTGGTCCAGTTCAGTTCTCGTCAATGGTAACCCCCAAGATGTCGATGATGGGGGATTCAGTGATGGCTAATGTCATTCGATGTCAATCATGTTGGAGATACTCAAAGCCTGATGTTTGTGTGGCACAAGCCTGAATCTTCTCCAGCTCTTGCATGCAGGAGTGAATTACTCCATTATCTGAGCAGTTGCAAATGGAACTGAACACTATGCAATCATCAGTGAACATGCCTACTTCTGACCTTAGGACAGAGGGGAGGACATTGGTGAAGCAGCTGAAGATGGTTGCAGCTGATGGTTGATTAAAAAGCACAGAGAGAGAGAGACGAGAGGCCATTAAAGAGCATGGAGAGAGGTTAGAGACCATTAAAGACTGTGGAGAGAGAGGCGAGAGACCATTAAAGAGCACAGAGTGAGAGAGGTGAGAGACCTTTAAAGAGAACAGAGGGAGACCGATGAGAGACCATCAAAGAGCACAGAGAGAGAGGTGGGAGGCCATTGAAGAGCATGAGAGGGAAAAGAGTGCAGACAGCAGCTGATTGGTGAGTAGGATTGGTGAGTATTTCTAGGCTTTAAAGTAAAAATAAGGTCTTTATTTTGTGTTTAGGTCTCTAATATTCTGTTCTCTTTTTCTTAAAAAGAGCTTGTTAAGTATAGGATCGAGGCTGGTGTAAAAAACATAATTACAATAAAGTGTAAAGAGCGGGGGATTATTCAAGTGTAAAGAGCAGGGATACTAGAGTAATAAATAAAATATGATAGCAATGGCAGGACGGGTGATGTGTTGCTGCTGCAGTATGTGGGACTGCTGGACACCAAAGTGATCAAGAGCGAACACATCTGTTGTTAGCAGCTCGAGGAACTTCGGATCCGAGTTGAGGAACTGGAGTCCAAGCTGCAGACATTGTGCTATATCAGGGATGGTGATGTTTACCTGGACACTTTGCTCCAGGAGGGGGGGGTCACACCCCTCAGATTAAGTAATTCAAATTTGGTCTGTGATCAAGGACAGGAGGGTGTGAGGCAGGTATGGGGACCCAGTGGGTAGTGTTCAAGTAGCCTTGGCCCATGCAATTGCTACAAGGTTCTTGCAAGCTGTGTGGATGAGAGTGGGGGCTGCAGGGAGGATGTGTGAACTGACCACGGCACCATGCTACAGGGAGCCAGTCAAGTGAGGGGAGGAAATAGGAATGGAGTAGTGGTGGGGGACAGTATAATTTGGGGCCTAGATATTGTTCTCTGCAGCTGTGAGCATGAGTCCCAAAAGCTGTGTTGCCTGCCTGGTGCCAGGGTTAAGGACATCTCCTCAGGGTTGGAGAGGAACTTGGAGTGGGAGGCGAGGGACCCAGTTGTTGGCTCCACTTTAGTACCAATGACGTTGATAGGACTAGAAAGGAGGTTCTGCTGAAAGAATTTGAACAGTTAGGAGTTAAATTAAAAAACAGAACCCCCAAGGTAATAATCTCAGGATTACTACCTAAGCCATGGGCAAACTGGCATAGGGTAAATAAAGTCAAGGAGTTAAGTGCGTGGCTCAAAGAGTGATGTAGGAGGAATGGGCTTCAGTTCATGGGGCACTGGCACCAGTACTGTGGTAGAAGGGAGCTCTCCTGGTGGGATGGGCTTCACTTGAACAGCGCTGGGACAAGTGTTCTGGTGAATCAAATAACTAGGGCTGTGGAGAGGGCTTTAAACTAAATAGAGGGGGCAGGGTTCTGGAGAGAGGATATGTACACTTACAAAGCAAAAGGATATGGCAGAATTAGAGGGCAGCTAATTAGATAATGGTACCCAGAGTGTGACAGGAATGAAAAGAGTGTACAAACATGAAAAAAAACAACAGCAAATTGATCATAAGGGGAAAAAATGATAAAAAGGCAAAATTAATGGCTCTTTACTTAAATGCATGTAGTATTCAGAATAAAATAAATGAAATAAATGGTTACAAGGAGATCAAAGCTGGGAACTAAATATTCAGGAGTATGTGACTTTTTGAAAGGGCAGGCAGGAAGGAAAGGGTGGTGGGGTAGCTTTGTTAGTATGAGATGGAATAAGTACGATAGCAAGAAATGATCTTGAGTCAGAAAGTGTAGAATCCATATGGGTAGAGATAAAAAATAACAAGGGGAAGAAGACACTGGTGGGAGTAGACTATAGGCTCCCTAACAGTAGCTAAACTGTAGCACAGAGAATAAATCAGGAGATCATGAGGGCATGTAAAAAAGGGCAGTACATTAATCATGGGTGACTTTAATCTTCAGGTAGATTGGGAAAATCAAATTGGCAAGGTAGCCACGAGCAAGGATTCATACAGTGCATTCATAACAGTTTCCTAGAACAATATGTTGTGGATCCAACCAGGGATCAGGCTATTTTGGATCTGGTAATCTGTAATGAGGCATGTGTAATAAATGATTTCAGAGTAAAAGATCCCCTATGAAACAGTGACCATAATATGGTAGAATTTAGCATTCAGTTTGAGAATGAGAAACTTGGGTCAGAAACGTCTGTGCTAAACTTAAATAAGGGTAATTACAGAGGAATGAGGGCAGAGTTGGCTGGAGTGGACTGGGAAAGGACTTTAGCAGAAAAGGTAGTTGATGAACAATGGCAGATGTTTAAGAAAATAGTTCATGTCTCACAACAATATCCCATGACAAAGAAGGATTCTAGGAAGGGGATAAACCAACCATGGTTAACCATGGAAGTTAAGGATAGTATCAAATTGAAAGAAAAAACATATAATATGGCAAAGATTTTTGGTAAGCCAGGAGATTGAAAAGTTTTAAAAACCAACAAAAGATTATCAAAAAAATTATGAAGAGAGAGAAAATAAACTTTTGAGGGTAAACTAGCAAGTAATATAAAAACGGGCAGTAAGAGCCTCTTTGAATATATAAAAAGGAAGGGGGAGGCCAAAGTGAACATAGGCCCCTTAGAGAACGAGGCTGGGGAAATAATAATGGGGAACCAGGACATGGCAGAGGAGTTGAATAAATACTTTGCATCAGTCTTCATGGTAGAAGGCACTAAAAGCATTCCAAAGAATACTAAATAATCAAGGGGCAAAAGGGGTTAGGAAATAAATACAATAACTATTACTAGAGAAAAAGTACTTGGAAAACTATTGGGGCTAAAGGCCAATAAGTCCCCTGGACCTGGTGAGTTGCATCCTAGGATATTAAAGGAAGTAGCTATGCAGATAGTGAATGCACTGGTAGTAATCTTCCAAGAATCCTTAGATTCTGGATAAGTCTCAGAAGATTGGAAAACTTCCAATGTAACGCCTTTATTCAAAAAGGAAGGGAGTAGGGGGGAGACAAAAAACAGGTAACTATAGGCCATTTAGCTTAACATCCATCATTGAGAAAATGTGAGAGTCTATTATAAAGGATGTAATAGCAGAGCATTTAGAAATGCAGAATATAATCAAACAGAGTCAGCGTGGCTTCATGAAGGGGAAATCATGCCTGACAAATTTATTAGAATTCTTTGAGGAGGTAGTAAGCAGGATAGATAAAGGGGAACCAGTAGATGTAATATATTTGGATTTCCAGAAGGCATTTGATAAGGTACCGCACATAAGGCTACATAATAATATAAAAGCCCATAATCTTGGGGGTAGCATATTAGCATGGACAGAGATTTGGCTAACTAATAGAAAACAGAGAGTTGGGATAAGGGGACATTTTTAGGATGGCAACCTGTAACTAGTGGAGTGCCACAGGGATTAATGCTGGTGCCACAATTATTTACAATATATATTAATGACTTAGATGAGGGAAGTGAATGTACTATCACCAAGTTTGCAAATGACACAAAAATAGGTGGGAAGGCAAGTGGTGAAGATGACACAAAGAGTCTACAGAGAGATATAGACAGGTTAAGTGAGTGAGCAAAAACTTGGCAGATGGAATATAATGTGGGAAAATGTGAGGTTATGCATTTTGGCAGGAAGAATAGAGGAGCTGGATGTTATTTAAATAGAGAAAGACTGCAGAAAGCTGCTGCACAGAGGGATTTGGGAGTCCTCGTACATGAATCCCAAAAAGCTAACATGCAAGTTTAGCAGGTAATTGGGAAGGCAATTGGAATGTTGGCCTTTATTTCAAAGGGAATGGAGTTTAAAAATAGGGAAGTCTTGCTAAAACTATACAATGCACTAGTTAGACCATGCCTAGAATACTGTGAACAGTTTTGGTCCTCTTATCTAAGGAAAGATATATTGGCGTTGGATGTGGTCCAGAGAAGGTTCACTAGGTTGATCCTAGGTATGGAGGGATTTTCTTATGAGGAGGGGTTGAATCAATTGGGCCTGTACTCATTGGAGTTTAGAAGGATGAGAGGCAACCTTATTGAAACATATAAGATTCTTAGGAGGCTTGACAGGGTAGATGTTGAGAGGTTGTTTCTGCTTGTGGGAGAGTCTCAGACCAGAGGCCATAATCTCAAAGTAAGGAGCCACCCATTTAAGACGGAGATGAGCAGGAATTTCTTCTCTCAGAGGGTAGTCAATCTGTGGAATTCTTTACCGCAGAGGGCTGTAGAGGTTGCATCATTAAGTATATCCAAGGCTGAGATAGACAAATTTTTAATCAGTAAGGGAATCAAGGGTTATGGGGAAAAGACAGGAAAGTGGAGTTGAGGGTTATCAGATCAGACATGATCTCATTGAATGGCAGAGCAGACTCAATGGGTCGAATGGCCTACTTCTGCTCCTACGTCTTATGGTCTTATGGTTTGGATATTGCCCAAGGAACCAATATAAATGAAAGTTGTTGCTTATATAAATATATACCTGTGCATGTATGATGTTTATTCAAAAAAACTCTTACACTTCTCATTGTAGCAAAGATGCTTTGAGTTTCCAGATGGGAAAAAAAATGAGGCAGTTAGCAGGAGGGAAAAATGATGGGCTGTAAATACTGCCATTCTGAAACGCAAGCACAGAGGAAAATAGCTGAAAAGAGCACCACCCATGAACACGCCCTTGAGTTCCTGTCCTTATCAGGGTATATCAAACATATGCACGCCAGATGTACATAGGCAGAGCTAGATGCAAGGACCCTCAATAATCTTGACAATGATGGGAGGACAGCAGGTGTGAACTTGAGCTGGGCCAACACCTCATCAGCCCACACAGCTAATTGATTTCCAAATTAGGTCCTTCCCCACCCCAACTGTACTCTTAAAAAGCAGCAATAAAATAACTTCAAATTCACTGAGCTTTCAACGAATTTGCTCATTACCAATGGCCAGCACACCTGAGCAGAAACCTAGACGACCAGATGCAAAAAGAAAATGCTGCAAATGGAAACCATACTTGATACTTGAAAGTGGGACAGAGCTGAGATCTGCCTCACTGAATGTAACAAGATATATCCAAATTGCTGCATTTGAACCATTAGTGAATCACTCACTTCCAGCTTGTAATGTTGACATCTGTGATTTATTCTATAAAAATATGTGCCCTCTATTCACTTGTGCAGTAATTACTCCAATGTTCTCATGGTTTCCAGTACAAGCAGTTGAAGTTTGGAACAGGGCTGCCCACAGCCTGCTTCACTCAATCCTCAACTCCATGTTCTTAAACCTTGGAACTATTCGACATTGAGTGTTTGGCCTCAGTCTTTGGAAGATTCTGTGATTGCCGAGTGATTCTCGCTTCGAGGATGAGTCTGCTCAGGGTCGTGAGTTTGTGCAATGGGTCTTCATGTGACTGAACAGGCTGATTCTTTGGGCACGTGGGGCAGGACATCCCATGATGTCATGGGATCCGGCGTGCAGGATGTGCTTCCTTTTCTTCACTGCCACCAATCGGCTTCATCAATAAGAGGCTGGGACTCAAAGCATGATGCAGCTTGATGGACAAGTTGTCACCATTTTGGTTGCAAGCTCCTCCCAGTTATTAATGTCAATGCTGCCATGCTTCAAGGAGAGCTTCAGAGTGCCTTTGAAGGATTTTCTTTGTCCTCATCTGGACCGTTGACCATTTGAGAGTTTAGAGAACAGGACCTGATGGGGAAGATGTTTGTCAACCATCCAGACACCGTGCCAAGTTGGATTGTAATTGTTTTCACAGTTTTGCCTGAATACTTGTGGAACTGGCTTCAAGAAAGACCTTAGCATTTGTTTGATGGTCTTCGCATTGAATCCGGAGGATGCAGCAGAAGCATTGTTGATAGGATTTCTCTAGCGTTCTAATGTGTCACTGATATGGTCCAGATCTCACTGCAGTACAGGAGTGTGATCCAGTTATATGAACCGAGCAAAGTAAAATTTATTCAGAGCACCTCTTCTACCCAACCATAAAATATGGAATTGCTCCCTCGTCACCCCTCCTTCATTCATGCCAATGTAACTTCCACTTTCAACTATTTTATTGTCCTCCTGGCTGACCTCCCACATTACACCCTCCGTAAACTTGAGTTCATGCAAAAATCTGCTGCCTGGGCCCTGTTGTTTTCAATGATGCATGTCCAAACAAGCCAGGGATCATTGCTAAGGTCATGCTAGTACATTGTGCACGTTTGCGTTCCTCTGAAGTGTGTACTTACATCTGGTTTGAGTTCTGGAATTGGATGAATCTAAAATATTGATATGGAATTGATTTGGAAGGTCAAACTGGCATAAAGTTCCACAATAACTGATTCCCCTTTGGCCATACATTGGGGTAAATCCTGTCTTTGAGCACCAGTATAAGATAACTGTTAGCAAGGTAGTAACCCGGTTTACATTTTTATATCCATCCCAAATATTTATCATCTGTTTTACACTATCAGAACTTTGCATTTATACAGTGCCTTTGACATAGTTAAATGTCCCAAGGCGCTTCACAGGATCGCTATCTACTCAGTACCTGATACTAGGTAAAGTCTCCCTCCACAGTCTTTCACCAGGAAATTTTCACAGGAGGTGCACGATGAGCGCAGTCGATGGTCACATCAATTGAAAATGTTCAATAGACTTTTCTTAAATGGATCCTTAGAAGGCACAGAAGTTAAGGTTTGTGGAAGGTAGTTCCAGTCCTTAATTGCTCTTAGGAAAAAGGGGTTTGCAAAGGACACACATCGGCGTGTACACTGTTGGAGCTGTTGATTAAGAACTCTTTGAGCTCAGTCATTTTTGGTCTTAATGTGCCGCATATTAATATTTAATTGTTCATTAAAAATTTTATGGAGGCATGTCAACCTGTGGGCTTTTCTTCAGTTTTGGAGAGTGTCATGGCTGGGATGGGAGGAGTCCACAGTTGATCTAGCCCCTCTATTCCACAGGTCGCAACATTAGTTTAAATGTTCAATTCACTCACCAAAAAGGCCAGTTATTTAAAACAAAAACAAAAATACCTGGAAAAACTCAGCAGGTCTGGCAGCATCTGCGGAGAGGAACACGGTTAACGTTTTGAGTCTGAATGGCCCTTCAACAGAACTGTTGAAGGGTCATTCAGACTCGAAATGTTAACCGTGCTCCTCTCCGCCAGACCTGCTGAGTTTTTCCAGGCATTTTTGCTTTTGTTTTGGATTTCCAGCATCCGCAGTTTTTTGCTTTTATCTATGGCCAGTTATTTATTTCACTACTGTTGCCCAGAATAAAAGAGATTGTAACCAGGCTTCTTTCAATAAACAGCAAACGTATTGGCCAGGATCTTGAGGTCGGCGAGTGGGGGGTGGGGCCCGCTCACCGATGTGTAAAATGACGCGGGACGATGCCGGGCGGAACTCCCGATGTCACCCCGCCCCATTTCAATTTTCAAGTCGGCGGGGGCGCTGCCGAATCAGCTGTGCGCCCATCGGCCTGTCAACGGCCTACTGAGGCCATTTAAAAACTAATTCAAGTAATTAATGGACCTGCCCGTCCAACCTTAATGTTGGTGGGTGACCAGGAGCCCTGGCGGGCTTCAGAAAAAGCATGAAACCTCATCCACGGGCAGGGTGAGGTTTCATGAGGGTTTCTAAAAATGTAATAAAAGTTTGATTGAAAGTGATGGACAGTGTCACATGAGGGGACATGGTCAGGGAAATTTTATTTTTGTACATTAACCATTTTTAAATTTGGTGCCGATCTCCCTGAGGCAGCACTTAGCCTCAGGGAGATGAGTGAGCTCTTTTGTGCGTGTGCGTGAAAGAACACACTCTTGGCTGAGGGATTCCCCCATTCCCCACCTGCACAGGGAACGCCTGGCGCTTCCTGGCAGACGTCACGCTGGGCAGGCCTTTTACCCACGTAAAATGGCGGCGTGCCCCCAATCAGGGGCGCCTTTCAGAGGCGGGCCTGCACACGCCCGCTCCTGCACTCCCCACCCCCAAGGGGGGCGAAAGTTCTTCCCATTAGTTTATTATGAAACCAGTCTTGTCAAATAGAAAGACAAAGCTTATCAACATACAGTATAGAATATGAAATTATACTAATTACTCTTTCGAGATACCCTAAGTCTCACACACACACACACACACACACACACACACACACACAAAATTAGAAATGGAGGAATTCTGTCAAAGGTTAAACGTCAATGGCCGGAATGTAACATTCCACAGACGGGCGCACGCCCGAACTGAATGGGTGTACGATCGTGCGAGATGACGTAAGGCGAGTATCCTGATGTCATTGCGCACTCACGTGACATTTTGCTCGGTGGGCACACGCAAAAGTCAGAAGAGCGCCTGCCAACAATTAAGCGGGCAATGAAGCCCAGTAACAGCCCAATTGAAAGCGATTTTTTGCGGCCCGTCCAACCTTACAGTTGGCGGATGGGCCAAACAGCCAGGCGGGCTTTACTTTTTTGATGAAACCTCATCCAAAGGCAGGATGAAATCTCCATTAGGATTTAAAATAAAAATAAATACTTGGGGACTGCTTTTTTTTAATGAGGTCTGCTTTCAGGTGCTTGACATGGACATTTTTTGCAGCACTTTTGTGCTTTCTTTTATTACTTGCAGGTCTGCAGGTCTGCAGCTCCCTGAGGCCGCTGTCTGCCTTCAAGGAGCTCAGTGGAAGCGCTCATCAGCACCCGCGGTGACATCGGCGCCCGCCCTCCTCCCACCCCCAAAGCCAGTGTTGAGCCTTTCTCCAGGTGCATTTCACACTGGCTGGTCTTCGGGCGCAACCCGAGGGAAAAATTCAGGCCAATGATTCAAAGGCAAAGTATGTATGCTGGGATCCTTGAAATGGCATCCGGGTTATCTGGTTGATCTCTCAGAACTGATCCATGAAACAATCAATAACTTTGGCACTGCTTTTCAGGTGGACTCGAGGAATACTCGAAGGCACTCCATTCCAGCATAGAGCAACTTAGGAGCAGGTCAAATTCACTTCCGGCTGTAGACTGGCTCTGCGCAGCAAAAAGGCTGCTGTCTTCCTTCTAAAGCAGTTGGTCTTTTTCTTCTCAAAGCAAAACCAAAGCCAATTTTTAAACACAGTCTTTTAGGCATTGGCTTTTTCCAGAGCCATAAAAATCATGTGAATCCCCCTTTGTACACAGTCCACCAGGGCCAAGAGGTTGACCGGTTTTTTACAACTGCTTAATTACCCTTTCTTGTAAGAGGAAGTTTTTTTTTCAGGAATAGCAAAAAAAGTTTTAACTCTTTAAGGGACAGTACCTTTTAAAGCACAAATTCTTCCAGAATGTCATTAGTCCTTGATGATGAACCATTTTCTGTGATTAAATTGTTCGTGCTAACTGTGTCAGCCTAGTGATGTGGCACTATAATCTCACAAGTAATTGTTTGTAATGAAATGAGCTGATCGGCGTTGAACTTTATCAAGGAGGGTTGTCATTTTAGCAGTAATGGGTCCCAAGCAGCTACACCATACACTCCAATGTAATTTTGACATTGAGCCACATAAGGAGATATTCGGACAGATGACCAAAAATCTTGATCAAAGAGATAGGTATTAAAGAGGAGCTGAAAAGAACCAAGAGAGATAGAGAGATGGAAATGCTTAGGGGTGGAATTCCAGAGCGTAGAGCCTAGTCAGCTGAAATGGTGAAATGAGGAAAACCAAGGATGTGCAGATGGAAGAGGTCATTGAGCTAGGGAAGGGTGATGTCATGAAAGATTTGAAAACAGAACGGGAATTTTAAAATCAATGCCTCGCCAACCGTGAGCTAATACAGAGATAAAAACAAAAAAAACTGCGGATGCTGGAAATCCAAAACAAAAACAGAATTACCTGGAAAAACTCAGCAGGTCTGGCAGCATCGGCGGAGAAGAAAAGAGTTGACGTTTCAAGTCCTCATGACCCTTCGACAGAACTTGAGTTCGAGTCCAGGAAAGAGCTGAAATATAAGCTGGTTTAAGGTGTGTGTGTGGCGGGCGGAGAGATAGAGAGACAGAGAGGTGGAGGGGGGGGGGGGTGTGGTTGTAGGGACAAACAAGCAGTGATAGAAGCAGATCATCAAAAGATGTCAATGACAATAGTACAATAGAACACATAGGTGTTAAAGTTAAAGTTGGTGATATTATCTAAACGAATGTGCTAATTAAGAATGGATGGTAGGGCACTCAAGGTATAGCTCTAGTGGGGTTTTTTTTAATAATGGAAATAGATGGGAAAAGGAAAATCTTTATAATTTATTGGAAAAAAAAAAGGAAGGGGGAAACAGAAAGGGGGTGGGGATGGGGGAGGGAGCTCACGACCTAAAGTGTTGAATTCAATATTCAGTCCGGAAGGCTGTAAAGTCCCTAGTCGGAAGATGAGGTGTTGTTCCTCCAGTTTGCGTTGGGCTTCACTGGAACAATGCAGCAAGCCAAGGACAGACATGTGGGCAAGAGAGCAGGGTGGAGTGTTAAAATGGCAAGCGACAGGGAGGTTTGGGTCATTCTTGCAGACAGACCGCAGGTGTTCTGCAAAGCGGTCGCCCAGTTTACGTTTGGTCTCTCCAATGTAGAGGAGACCACATTGGGAGCAACGAATGCAGTAGACTAAGTTGGGGGAAATGCAAGTGAAATGCTGCTTCACTTGAAAGGAGTGTTTGGGTCCTTGGACGGTGAGGAGAGAGGAAGTGAAGGGGCAGGTGTTGCATCTTTTGCATGGGCATGGGGTTGTGCCATAGGAGGGGGTTGAGGAGTAGGGGGTGATGGAGGAGTGGACCAGGGTGTCCCGGAGGGAGCGATCCCTACGGAATGCCGATAAGGGGGGTGAAGGGAAGATGTGTTTGGTGGTGGCATCATGCTGGAGTTGGCGGAAATGGCAGAGGATGATCCTTTGAATGCGGAGGCTGGTGGGGTGATAAGTGAGGACAAGGGGGACCCTATCATGTTTCTGGGAGGGAGGAGAAGGCGTGAGGGCGGATGCGCGGGAGATGGGCCGGACACGGTTGAGGGCCCTGTCAACGACCGTGGGTGGAAAACCTCGGTTAAGGAAGAAGGAGGACATGTCAGAGGAACTGTTTTTGAATGTAGCATCATCGGAACAGATGCGACGGAGGCGAAGGAACTGAGAGAATGAGATGGAGTCCTTACAGGAAGCGGGGTGTGAGGAGCTGCAGTCGAGATAGCTGTGGGAGTCGGTGGGTTTGTAATGGATATTGGTGGACAGCCTATCACCAGAGATTGAGACAGAGAGGTCAAGGAAGGGAAGGGAAGTGTCAGAGATGGACCACGTGAAAATGATGGAGGAGTGGAGATTGGAAGCAAAATTAATAAATTTTTCCAAGTCCTGACGAGAGCATGAAGCGGCACCGAAGTAATCATTGATGTACCGGAGAAAGAGTTGTGGAAGGGGGCCGGAGTAGGACTGCAACAAGGAATGTTCCACATACCCCATAAAGAGACAGGCATAGCTGGGGCCCATGCGGGTACCCATAGCCACACCTTTTATTTGGAGGAAGTGAGAGGAGTTGAAGGAGAAATTGTTCAGCATGAGAACAAGTTCAGCCAGACGGAGGAGAGTAGTGGTGGATGGGGATTGTTCGGGCCTCTGTTCGAGGAAGAAGCTAAGGGCCCTCAGACCATCCTGGTGGGGGATGGAGGTGTAGAGGGATTGGACGTCCATGGTGAAGAGGAAGCGGTAGGGGCCAGGGAACTGGAAATTGTTGATGTGACGTAAGGTGTCAGAGGAATCACGGATGTAGGTGCGAAGGGACTGGACAAGGGGAGAGAGAAGGGAGTCAAGATAACGAGAAATGAGTTCTGTGGGGCAGGAGCAAGCTGAGACGATCGGTCTACCAGGGCAGTTCTGTTGGTGGATTTTGGGTAAGAGATAGAAGCGGGCCGTCCGAGGTTGGGCGACTATCAGGTTGGAAGCTGTGGGAGGGAGATCCCCAGAGGAGATGAGGTCAGTGACAGTCCTGGAAACAGTGGCTTGATGTTCAGTGGTGGGGTCATGGTCCAGGGAGAGGTAGGAGGAAGTGTCTGCGAGTTGACGCTCAGCCTCCGCGAGGTGGAGGTCAGTGCGCCAGACAACAACAGCACCACCCTTGTCAGCGGGTTTGATGACAATGTCAGGGTTGGACCTGAGAGAATGGAGTGCAGTAAGTTCAGAGAGAGACAGGTTAGAATGGGTGAGAGGAGCAGAGAAATTGAGACGACTAATGTCGCGCCGACAGTTCTTAATGAAAAGATTGAGAGAAGGTAAGAATCCAGAGGGAGGGGTCCAGGTGGAGGGAGCATATTGGAGATGGGTAAAAGGATCCGTTGAACTGGGAGAGGACTCTTGCCCAAAGAAGTGAGCCCGGAGACGAAGACGGCGGAAGAAGAGTTCAGTATCATGCCGAGCCCGAAATTCATTGAGGTGAGGGCGTAAGGGTATGAAACTAAGTCCTTTGCTGAGCACTGAACGTTCAGCATCGGAGAGGGGAAGGTCAGGGGGTATAGTGAATACACGGCTGGGGTTGGGACTGGAAGAAAGGGTGGGGACGGAGGGACAGGCAGGGGTGGAGGGTCCTAGATGGGTGTTGGTGTCGATGAGTTGTTGGAGCTTGCGTTCCTTAATACAGCTCAGCCGTAGGCGAATAGGACTTGGTGCAAGTTGGGATACAGGAAGCAGAGTTTTGGATGAGCTCAAGTTTATGGAAGGTGCAAGATGTCCAGGAGAGCATTGGAGTAGTTGGGTCTAGGTGTAACCAAGGCATGGATGAACGTTTCAGCAACAGATGAGCTGGGGCACCATCAATGAAGTTCACTGTTACGGAGGTGGGGTCTTGGTGATGAAGAGGATGTGGCTGGAAGCTCAGCTCAGGTTTAAATAGGATGCCAAGTTTACAAATGGTCTGGCTCAGTCACAGATAGTGACCAGGGAATGGAAATTATGAGAGGGCAGTGGGAAGCTGAAGACAACAGCTTCATAATATTTAGCTGGGGAAAATTTTGCCCCTGTGAGTTTGATAATGGTCTCATTATGACCCATGAGAAAATGATGGGCTATCAGAGGGATTCTTTCCTGTCATGAAAATCTATCTTTATCTTGTAATCTATCTTGTTTGTACAGAATACGTAACTACAAGAGACAAATAATACAAAACTTACTAAGCATCAAAGAGTACTCCAAGCAAAGCCAAAGGTTCATTTACAAGAGGCGACTGGAGATGCTCATTTTCTTTGTCAGAGATCTCAATATTTATACAATAAAGGGGCAGATGGTCTTGTTGCTTTTTTTCATGTATTGTTCTCTGCTCTTGTGTCACTTTTCCAGCTTATGATAGTTAACTCACAAATCGAACAGTTGGAACCATAATTTGCAACTCCATCCCTCTTGGCCAGCCTAATCTCAAAGTACATCAAGGTAACTGCATTAAGGCGCATGAGCAGGTATCTGGAGAACATCACTGTTCATCTACAAGTACTGGATAATATACTAACCTCCTTGTCCTACTTGTTTGCCAGCAGTCTTGACTGAAGTTGACCATTTGCTGGAACTATGTAATGCCAGCAATTAACGAAGGCTGGAAGCTGGCAAATCGGGTTACATGGAGACAATGAGCAATGAGAGAACTGTGTGATCTAATTAGTTACGACAATCAGAGCTCCAACTTGTGATTTATTGTTTCCTGTTTCATTACTGCTCTTCAGCCATGGTACTGTATGCACATCATTTCCAAATGATCCACTTATCACTGGCAGCTATCAAGAGAACAGCCTGAACAATATTTATTTAAGTCAACATTAATGCTTCCTTCTGCAATTAGGAAATTGCCCATGGCAGGGTGGGGGATAGTCTGGTAATCAGACGAGCATTACTCATCAACAATATTTCTTGATTTGCAGTCTTATGTACCAGATAATTGACTGCCAGTGGGATAGGATTATTGTAACCCAAAAAGATGTGATTCTTTGCATTAAATAAGAACATTACAGTTAAATTCATTTTGGAAATTTTAAGCTGTAAGGCCTCCCAGTTATGCTGTGAAAATATTAACTTCTGAGCTCTTCACCTGTTCATTTGAAAATATTTTGCTCAATATTTTAGGAGGGTGTTTAACATGTTTAAAATACCAGTCAAAGAAACTTCATGTGCCTGTTTCATCCTTTTGTCAACTGGTAGCTCGGCAACAAAATTCCAGTGGTCGGCTATTTTATTTTTCAATCTGTGATGTGCAAATAGCCTCCTACACTGGTCTACGTTCATGTTTTGCTCTTTACTCTTTGAAAATTAAACCTTGCATTCTCTCCCAAATCACTGTGTCAGATTACAACCGAGTAAAGTGGCAAGAGTCAGTGGTCCAGAATTTTTCCACAAAGGAATTTTTGAGGCAATCATGAGGTAATGTTGAGCATTCAGCTGCCCAATAGGGGAAAGCGAGACTAAATGGATAGCTCACACATAGCCTGCACAGGTATGATGGGCTGAATGGCCACCTTCAGTGCTGCATAATTCTATATGATTCCATTCTCTCCCTCTCTATCTTTCTTATAGCTGATCTATAAACAGAGCAACAACTATTATTTTACATTCAGGTTGTGAAGGTGATCACGTCAGAAGTAGCAGAGCGTATCGCTGGAATAGAAACGTCGAAACATAGGAACTAGGAGCAGGAGTAGGCCATTCGACCCTTCGAGCCTGCTCCGCCATTCATTATGATCATGGCTGATCATCCAACTCAACAGCCTGCCCCCGATTTCTCCCCATATCCTTTGATCCCTTTCACCCCAAGCGCTATATCTAACTCCTTCTTGAAAGCATACAATGTTTTGGTCTCAACTACTTTCTGTGGTAGTGAATTCCACAGGCTCACCACTCTCTGGGTGAAGAAATTTCTCCTCATCTCAGTCCTAAATGGTCTACCCCATATCCTCAGACTGTGACCCCTGGTTCTGGACTCCCCCACCATCGGGAAAATCCTTCCTGCATCTACCCTGTCTAGTCCTGTTAGAATTTTATAGATTTCAATGAGATCCCCCCTCATTCTTCTGAACTCCAGCGAATATAATCCTAATCGACTCAATATCTCTTCATATGTCAGTCCCATTATCCCAGAAATCAGTCAGGTAAACCTTTGCTGCACTCCCTCTGTAGCAAGTACATCCTTCCTCAGATAATGAGACCAAAACTGCACACAATATTCCAGGTGTGGTCTCACCAAATCCCTGCACAATTGCAGCAAGACATTCCTGTTCCTGTACTCGAATCCTCTGGCTATGAAGGCCAACATACCATTTGCCTTCTTTACTGCCTGCTGCACCTGCACCTTCAGCGACTGGTGTACAAGGACACCCAGGTCTCGTTGCACATTCCCCTCTCTCAATTTATAGCCATTCAGATAATAATCTGCCTTCCTGTTTTTGTTACCAAAATGGATAACCTCACATTTATTCCCATGATACTGCATCTGCCATGCATTTACCCACTCACTCAGCTTGTCCAAATCACACTGAAGCATCTCTGCATCCTCCTCACAGATCACCCTCCCACCCAGCTTTGTATCATCTGCAATTTTGGAGTTATTACACTTAATTTCTTCATTTAAATCATTAATATATATTGTGAATAACTGGCATTCCAGCACTGATCCCTGCGATACCCCACTAGTCACTGCCTGCCATTCAGAAGAAGACCCGTTTATTCTGACTCTTTGTTCCCTGTCTGCCAGTTTTCTATCCATCTCAATACACTACTCCCAATCCCATGCGCTTTAATTTTACACGCCAGTTTCTTTTGTGGGACTCTGTCGAAAGCCTTCCGAAAGTGCAAATAAACCACATCCACTGGCTCCCCCTCATCAACTCTACTAAACACATCCTCGAAAAATTCCATTAGATTTGTCAAGCATGATTTGCCTTTCGTAAATCCATGCTGACTCTGTTCGATTTTGCCACCGTTTTCCTCGTGCTCAGCTATTAAATCTTTTATAATGGACTCTAGAATTTTCCCCACTGCCAACGTCAGTCTGACTGGTCTATAATTCCCTGTTTTCTCTCTGCCTCCCTTTTTAAATAGTGGGGTTACATTAGCTACCCTCCAATCTGTAGGAACTGTTCCAGAGTCTATAGAATCTCAGAAGATGACCACCAATGCATCCATTATTTCTAGGGCCACTTCCTTAAGTACTCTGGGATGTGGATTATCAGACCCTGGGGATTTATCAGCCTTCAATCCCATCAATTTCCCCAACATCATTTCCCTATTAATACTGATTTCTTTCAATGATCACTTTGTATTTGTGAATTGGGCATTTAGTTGCTATATGTACCATTGCTTGTGCTGGGTGGCCACAGTCACATACTTCATTTTCCATTTTCACATCTGCCATGGTTTTGCGCATGTGGTTTAGGATTGCCTTTGTGCTCCATGGAGGATCAATGCCAGGGATCTTCTGCGCGGGTCTTCCATGAGGTACTTGTGACTTCTTGTGAACTCAGGTCAACTTTCCAAGCTTCGTCAGGTTTGAAGTCTCATTGTCAAAGGTTAAGATTGCGGGATCTAAAAGGTTTGCATGACTTCATGTGTTGTTGAGGGATGTTGTTGCGGACCTAGGGAAGAGAAGACGTTTGTTTTCCTCAATTCACCGTCCTCCTCTGAGGGTTGCAACATTGCAGTGATTGGATAGGAGAAGGATGTGCAACAGTATGGACACCCAGGATCTTTATTTTTTTCTTATTCATTCATGGGATGTGGCCATCATTGGCTAGGCCAGCATTTATTGCTCATCCCTAATTGCCCTTGAGAAGGTGAGGGTGAGCTGCCTTCTTGAACCGCTGCAGTCCCTGTGGTATAGGTACACCCACAGTGCTGTTAGGGAGGGTCAACTTTAGGGCTCTAATACACCACATTTCAGTGTTCAACTGAACATCAGAAATTAGAGCGTGGCTACTTCTAGCCCATATCAGTGCGCAGAATAGAATACACAAGGGCCATTGCTGCTGCCCAGAGCGCTGATGTTGATGTGCCCCAGCATGTACTTCCCAGTTCCTGGAGCAGGTTAACCTTTGTCTTCATTTTGGCAGCCACCTTCGCTGAAACTCCTTCGCTAAATCCCTTGGATTTCTTCCTCAACCTCCCTTTTCTCCATTAAGGTGCTCCTTCAAACCCATCCCTTTAACCAAGCTCTGGGTGACCACTTGCAACTTCTCTCAGAGTTCATTTTGTCTGCCTACGCATCTTTGAAGTACTCTGGGACCTTTTTGCTCCAGTAAAAGGATTGGTAAAATGGCAATTTAATGCTGTGTTGGTTGATCCCAAGGTTTTTTTTCCATGTCCTGTGGATTTTTTTTACCCGGTTATTTGAGCAATTTATCCATTCTAAGATTATTTTTCACTAATGTGCTACCCAACTATTTTTGGCAATCTGACTCATTGTTCATTGGAGACAACAACGACTCTGGCACTTCGTTCCTCTCACTTCTGTTTTTAATCTATATTTATTATAACAGTAAGGTGCTAGCAGAACCCGATAAATCTGAAAAGGGCCTCACAGCAGTGATAAAATCATGAGTACTGCTGTCAGTCCTGGAAAGGATTGACTTAGCATTCAGCTGTATCTGTATACTTGTACCTCGGCAATTGATTCATGGAACGTGTGGGCCTACTAATGGAAGGTTTCAATTGAGTATATCGTAGAATATATTGGGAATTGTTTATTCTTTCATGGGGTGTGAACAACATGGCCTAGACCAGCATTGATTGCTCATCTCAAACTGCCCTGGAGAAGGTGGTGGTGAGCTGCCTTCTTGAACCACTGCAGTCCATGTGGTGCAGGTACACCCACAATGCTGTTAGCAAGGGTTTTCCAAGATTTTGATCCAGCGATGGTGAGGGTACAGTGTTAGTATTCCAGCCAGGATGGTGTGTGGCATAGAGGGAAATTTGCAGGTGGTGGCAGGGGCAGGGAGAGAAATTATAGGCCCTGGTTCTTCTCCTGGTTTCTGGGCCCCTAATTTCCCCCCACTCCGCAACTTAGCCTTCCTCGTCAATCAAGCACAATACTTTTCCACCCTTTCAATACTCATACGAACATGCGAATTAGGAGCAGGAGTAGGCCATTCAGCCCCTCGAGCCTGCTCTGTCATTCAATAAGATCATGGCTGATCTGACTGCAACGTCCCACCTATGCCCGATAACCTTTTACCCCTTGCTTATCAGGAATCTATCTGCCTTTGCCTTAAGCATATTCAAAGACTCTGCTTCCACCACTTTTTGAGGAACAGAGATCCAAAGACTCACGACCCTCTGAGGGAAAACATTTCTCCTCATCTCTGTCTTAAATGGGTGGCCTCTTATTTTTAAATTGTGAGCCCTAGTTCTAGATTTTCTCACAAGAGGAAACAACCTCTTCACGTCCACACTGTCAAGACCCCTCAGGATCTTAAAGATTTCAATCAAGTAGCCTCTTACTTTTCTAAACTCCAGCAGATATAAATCTAGACTGTCCAACCTTTCCACATAAGGCAACCGGCCCATTCCTGGGATTAGTCTAAACCTTCTCTGGATTGCTTCTAAAGCGTTTACATTCTTCCTTAAATAAGGAGACCAATACTGTACACAATACTCCAGATGTGGTCACACCAGTGCCCTGTACAACTGAAGCATGACCTCCCTGCTTTTGTATTCAATTCCTCTCACAATAAACAATAACATTCTATTAGCTTTCCTAATTACCTGCAGTACCTGCATATTAACCTTTTGTGATTCGTGCAATAAGACACCCAGAATCTCAGAGGTCTGCAATCTCTCACCATTTCAATAATATTCTTCTTTTTTATTCTTCTTGCCAAAATGGACAATTCCACATTTACCCACATTATACTCCATTTGCCAGATCTTTGACCATTCACTTCACCTACCTATGTCACTTTGTAGCCTCTTTATATCCTCTTCACAACTTACTTTCCTACCTAGCTTTGTGTCATCACCAATCAGTTTATCAATCACAGAAAGGTACCAGCAAAATGATAATGCCCATTGTTAGCATCTGGTTACAAATGTCATCTGATGTATATGCAGCATGGGTCATTATTATTAAGAGCAGCAATCATATAATGCAGTGTTATTGTGTGTGCAACCTATAGGTGAGCTGACCACAATTATTAAACAAATCAGAGAGTACAAATTTCACAGCATCATGCAATATCATTAACCGGAAAGAAAACATCCCATTAGTTATTTATAATACCTTGCAGGAGGTGGTTTTGCTCTGAGGACCCAAGTTCAAATCCCATGATGGTGAAATTTGAATTCGATAAAAAAAATCTTAAGTTGAAAGTCTGATAATGACCATGAAACCATTGCCAATTGTTGTAAAAACCTGGTTCACTCATACCCTTTAGGGAAGGAGATCTGCAATCCTTACCTGATCTGGTGACTCCAGACCCACAACAATGTGGTTGACTCTTAAATGCCCTCTGAACATGGGCAATGGATTCTGGTGATGCCCACATCCCATGAACGAATAAAAAATAGATGATAATACTGATTTTGGTGACTGCCTCAGCCCTCATTAACACATTAACATGTTCTGCACATTGTACCATCTAAACAAGGTGACAATAAATTCATATTTAGGGAAAAGATTCATTACTTGCAACCCAGAGATAAACTGCACAAGTTATTTTCTATTCTGTAGAAGAACTAGAAGACTTTCTCCTGCCTGGGTGCATGATAATATTCAATATAATTATTTAAAAGAAGGGACTGAATTGGATTCTATTTTATCAATAATCTCACAGGGTAGAAAGATCAAATGACTCCTGAGCAACAAAGTGGAATGATTGAGCAACATATGGCTTCACTGTTAGTGAGAAGCATTGGAGTCCTCAGGTATCTCTACGTGACACAGCTTTTAAGAGGGCAGTCAGTGGTCAAAGATTGAATGGTTTACAATTGTATCTGTGTTTTCTTGATCAGGAAGTCTGAAGACTCTGTTGATCGTTGCATCTTACTACAATATATTTTCAATGCAACACAACGTTATCACGATATATTATTCCTCAAAAAGCTCATAGAAGCACCAAGGTAGGGTGGGATAATAGGCAAGTAGATTAAAGGGCAATATTGAAATCAATGGATAAGACTCTTGAGAATCATATGCAGGATAAAACAGGTTACTGATTCACTATGAGCCCATTACAAGTCTTGTCTTGGCAATTTCACCCCACTCACAGTAAATTCCCATTAGCAACAAAATAAAAAGAAATCCAGCCATGATTCAACCCTCTGTTTGCAAGATAATTATGGGTGACAAAGGCCACCTAACCCAGCTCATCTCATCCATCCAGAATGACGTACGAGCATATATATTAGTAGCCGGAGTAAGCCATTCAGCTCCTTGAGCCTGCTCTGCCATTTGATAACAAGTTGCCCACAATATATCAGTGACTACAACTCAAAAGTGTTTAATCGGCTGTAAAGTAATATGAGACATCGTGAAAGGTGCTGTATAAATGTAGGTTTTGTCTTTCTTTCATTATACCTGCATGCAGTAGGTAGAGTGGATAAGTAATCACAGAACAATCAACTAATGTTATGGAAATGCCTAGAAAGATATCACTACATTTATACATACAAACATACATTTTAGGAGCATGAGTAGGCCACTTGGCCCTAATTCAATAAGATAATGGCTGATCTGACTCTAACCTCAACTCCGCATTTCCGCTTTCCTCCGATAACCTTTCACCCCCTTGCTTATCAAGACTCTATCTCCCTCTGCCTTAAAAATATTCACAGACTCTGCTTCAACCACCTTTTGAGGAAGAGAGTTCCAAAGATTTACAATCCTCTGAGAGAAAAAATTTCTCCTCATCTCCGTCCTAAATGGGTGACCCAGTTCAAGCCACCATACAAATTGTGCTGTACGCTATGAATTTACAGCCTAAGACAGAAAAATGTAATTAATAAACAAGAAACTCCAAAAGCAATAAAAGAGTAACACACACCCCCACCCTATGTCACCCCACCCACCCCATGCCCCCAATCTCGCCCCACCCCTCCAACCCCCCAACCACCCACCTACAACACACCCCACCTCAACCCTATCCCTCCAACCTCCATCCCTGCAGCATCCCCCAACCTCCCCTTCACCTCTCCAATACGTCCCACATACCCCCTCACCCCTCATACACCCCCGACCTTCCCCTACCTCTCCAACAGCCCCCAACCTCCTCACTACCCCTCCAACACTCCTCTGCCACCCCACCCCTCCAACACTCCTCTAACTCCCCCCTACCCCTGCAACATCCCCAACTGCCCCCCGCCCCTTCAGCACCTCCCAACGATCCCCCCCCCCCAACCCACCAACACCACCAACCTCCCTGAACCATCCCCCTTTCCCAACATTCACATGGCTCTAAAATAGAGATCTCAATTATCGTTTTTCAAGCGACAGTAATCTCAGTTACTGCACTGCTGCTCCTGACCTTCAGGCAGCTTCATGGTTTTCTGGTGGGCTTTCCGAAAAATAAAAGCGGAATCACGAAGCTGCATGAAGGTCGGAAACTACAGCGCAGCAACTAGTGAAACTGACCTGATAGACCAGCATTAAAAAAAAATTCGGAACTCTCAGCATGACAGTTCTGTTTTTTTTTAAAGTCAGCCTTTCAGGTCTGCAGCTCTGCCTCTGGCTGCTCAGGCTGCGGGAATAACAAGAAACTCCATTTGGAGCAACAAGCTACTTCCCGCCGCCCATGAGACCATAAGACCATAAGACATAGGAGCAGAAATTAGGCCATTCGGCCCATCGATTCTGCTCTGCCATTCAATCATGGCTAATAAGTTTCTCAACCCCATTCTCCCACCTTCTCCCCGTAACCTTTGATCCCCTTACCAATCAAGAACGTTTCTATCTCAGTCTTAAATACGCTCAATGATCTGGCCTCCACAGCCTTCTGTGGCAATGAATTCCATAGATTCACCACTCTCTGGCTGAAGAAGTTTCTCCTCATCTCTGTTCTAAAATGTCTTCCCTTTGCTTTGAGGCTGTGCCCTCAGCTCCTAGTCTCTCCTACTAATGGAAAAATCTTCCCCATGTCCACTCTATACAGGCCTTTCAGTATTCTGTAATTTTCAATCAGATCCCCCCTCATCCTTCTAAACACCATCGAGTATAGACCCAGAGTCCTTAAACGTTCTTCATATGTTAAGCCTTTCATTCCCTGGCTCATTCTCATGAACCTCCTCTGGACCCTCTCCAGGGCCAGCACATCCTTCCTGAGATACACGCCCCCCCCACCACCACCATCCCCAGCCCCCAGGTCCTTGTGTTTGGCACCATCAGCAACCCACTTTCTTGGGCCCTGGGTGGGGGTGTTCCCATGCATGTGCTGTCCTTGCCTTTCGAGATAGCAGGGGCTGTGGGTTTGAAAGGTGCTGTCAAACAGAGGCTTGGTGAGCTGCTGAGGTACTTCTTGGATATAGTAAGCATTGCTACCGCTGTGCATCAGTGGTGGAGAGCTGCTTTTTCCTGGATGGTGTCAAGCTTCTCGAGTGTTGTTGGTGCCGCATTCATCTCGGCAAGTGAAGAGTATTTCATCACCCTCCTGACTTGTGCCTTGTAGATTGTGGACAGGTTTTGGGGAGTCAGGAGGTCAGTTAGGGTTAGAGTCTCACGGCAGAGTTCCCAGCTCTTAACTGCTCTTACAAACATGCATATGAACAAATGAAATGGGAGTAGGAGGAGGCCATTCAGCCCCTCGAGCCTGCACTGCATTCATTAAGATCATGACATCTGTTTGTGTTTCGATTTCCACATTTCCATCTACCCCCGATAACCTATGATTCTCTTGCCTAACAAGAATCTGTCTACCTCTGCCTTAAAAATATTCAACAACCCCACCTCCACTGCCCTCTGAGGCAAAGAGTTCCAAAGTTGCACAGGCCTCTGAGAGAAAAAAATTCTCCTCATCTCTGTCCTAAAAGGGAAACCCCTAATTTTAAAACAAAGCTCCTTAGTTCTGGACTCACCCACAAGAGCAAGCATCCTTTCCACATCCAACAATGTAATACCCTTCAGGATCTTGTATATTTCAATCAGGTCACCCTTCACTCTTCTAAACTCCAGTGAAAATAAGCCCAGTCTGTCTAACCTTTCCTCATAAGACAACCCACTCATTCCAGGTATCAATCTGGTAAACCTCTGCAGTATCCACAGTATTGATATGGTTGGTCCAGTTCAGTTTCTGGTCAATGGGACCCCCTAGGACGTTAATAGCTTGAACTGTATACTACTGTGCTCAGTAACTTGCACACATATATCCAACCAAACAGGTGACAGGACATCAACCTGGAAGATTAACTGTGTTTCTGTCCACGGATGCTGCCTAACCTGCTGAGAATTTCCAGCATATTTTTTTTGGTTTAGCTTTCTTTCTTTGTTTTTGCAACAATGGGACCTCAGAACTCAGATCTAAAAGTGACAGGTCAGTAAAATTCACACATCCTTGCAACAGGAAGCGTGACCGATAGAGGACGGACTGCATTTCTCTAAGCTGCGATCAGACGAAGACTTCATCTTGCTTTTTTTTTTCCGCTCTTGCTGCTTAAAGTACACAAGGAAGCTGTAAACATCAACATAGGAGGGCTTTTCCTTTAATTAGTAGATTTCATGGGTTTCAACAGCTTTCCTGGTTATTAAACAGAAGAACAACATTCCCTGTGTTAATGGCCATTTCGTACTCTGGCGAAGGAAGAAAATAAAAAGCACTTAAAAAGTAAAGCACAAACAAATTATATGCCACCCTCAGCCAACAGTGCACTATCTTGAATCGGTGACCAAAGGGCTGATAATCATTTCTTCACGGCCGCCAATCATTCAACTCAGTGAGTGGAAAAATCTCCACTTTAGAACTGGTTTTTACAGCGGGCAGGAAATGATAAAAATTAATTAGTGCAAGGATCTAGATATTGAAGGAGTGCTCTGCACATTAAAACACAAGTTGTTTGGCGCCTGGAATCTCTTTTAACATGAGAAAACTAGCATTAGCCATTTGTCTGGCCTTGTCTGGGTGTTGCTAGCATCAAGAGGAAAAGACTGTGGCCCGTAGTTTCCACTGGACAAGCCTGGTTTACACTTCTACACGTGTGTGGTTCTGTGCCACCGGCTGTTAGGGGAAAGTGACAGGATTTAGGCAGGTGCAGAGATTTATGGTCATGCCACCAGCAAGAGACCTGCTATGGTTTTCGGAGAGAGAGGATAAAACTAGCCCATTATCCCCGAATAAAGAATAAGCTGGCATTTTTCTAGCGCCTTTCACAATCTCCAGACATTGCGAAACACTTTTGAAGTGTAGTCACTGTTGTAATGTAGGAAATTCTGGCCTCTTGAACATCCCCGAGTTTAATCACTCCCCCATTGGTCTTCAGTTACCCTGACTCGGAATACCTTCCCTAGATCTCTCTGCCTCTCTATCTGACTTTCCTCCCTTGAGAAACGCCTTGAAACCTATCTCTTGACCAAATAGCTCCCTGTTTGGCATGGCATCAACTTTATTTTTAAAATGCTTCTATAAAGTGCCTTGGGGTGTTTTATTACAATACAGGTATGAGATGAATATAAGGTGTTGTTGTTGTTGCTGAAATGTAGCAGCTGCTTTGTGCACAGCAAGTTTTCAGCAACAATATTGAGTTAAATGATCAGACCATTTGTTTTAATGTTGTTGGTTGGGGCCCACAAATAATGGTCAGGGCACCAAATCTCGGATGGGCATTTTCTCACGCATGATCGGTGAGCCCGGAAGCAGATGTGAAATGTGCTTCCGCCTGCGATCTTATGTTGGCTGGGCCAATTAGTGGGCAGCCAGCGTGAAACACACAGAGAAAGGCTCAGCACTGCCTGTGGAGGCGGGAAGAGGGTGGGCACTGACGTCACCACGGGTGCTGGTGAGCGCTCTCACTGAGTTCCGTGAAGGCCGACAGCTGCCCCCAGGGAGCTGCGGACCCCCACAAAACAAAATAAAGCCCAAAAGTGCCGCAAAAAGTGTCAATGCAGCACCACCAAGCACCTGAAAGCTAACCTCATTTAAAAAAATGAGCCCTTGGATGAAGTTTCATCGAAAATGTAAAGCCCGCCTGGCCGATTGGCCCGTCCGCCAACCGTAAGGTTGGATGGGCCACGAAAAATTGCCGGCAATTGGGCCATTAAAGGGCTTAATTGCCCCCCTAATTGCCGGCAGGCGCTCTTCCGATTTTTGCGTGTGCCCACCGAGCGAAATATCACGCGAGTGCGCGATGACGTCAGGACGCTCGCCCAATGTCATCTCGTGCGATCTCACACCCGTACAGGTCAGGCACGCACCCGCCTGCCAACGGGACTTAAAATTCTGGGCAATATGTTATTTAGGCTCTTCATTAATCTGTTGCTTGTTAGGCTCAGCATTTAGTATTAATTCCATGGAGATGCCAAATACGTTAAAGACAAGTTGCTGTCAAAGTAACAACGTTCTAAAAGAACAAAATCAAAACAGAGCAGGTGCTGGAGATTTGAGCTAAAAGCTGGACAATGCTGGAAAATGCTCAGAAGGACCAGGCAACCTCAGAGTAAGAGAAACATCACTCACGCAACTCTGGTCACCTCACCACAGAAAAGACCTGATTGCTCCAGAGTGGGCGCAGAGGAGACTTACAAGGATGCTGTTGGTCCGGGAAATTTTAGTTATAATGAAAGATTGGATAGGCTAGGTTTATTCGAAACAGAGGTGGCTGAGGGAAGACCAAGTTGAAGTGTACAACATTGATGGGCCTAGGTAGAATCGCTGGGAAGATCCTGTTCCATTCCCCTTGTGCAGAGATCCATAACCAGGGGCATAAATTTAGGGTAAGAAATTGGAGAGTTAGAGGAGATTCAGTGCCTGCTTAGAGTCTGGAATTCATGGGCTGAAAGGGTGGTGCAAATAGAAGCCCTCACCCATATGTCATAAGCACTTGGATAGGCTCTTGAATGGTCCAAACCTGCAAGATTATGTACCAGGGGTTGGAAAGTGGGATTAGGCTGGATGTCAACTGGTGCTAACACAATGGGCCGCATGGCCTCCTTCCGAGCTGCAAGTTTTTACGTTTCTATGCTTCCTTTTGAAACTAATGAAAGATCAAGAATTTAAAAGATTAATTGTTTGTCTCTCCATGGCTGATGCCTGACTTGACTATAACTAATTCCTCTTGGGATTAATATGACTTTATTTACCACTTTTAGGAACTGTACTAGTCGGAGTGATGAGTATGATGGGGCCAAGTGATTTGTAATGATGAGGTATCCAATATCAAATCCCTCTGACATTACACTACTTCATGCATATTATTACCCAAGTGTCATGGTTTTGCACTAAAGGAAGTCCCGGGGCAGTGAAAAGAGAAACTAGGAATGGACAGTAAATGCTGGGCTGTGACACTCACATCTCCAAACAAATTCATTGATATATTAAAACCAAGTGATATGAGGCTCCTCCAGGAACCCCTTGTGCACCCACTGAATGCTGGCACGATGCAGAGAGCACAGCTCCAGTGCTGATGTCACAATTAAAAAGTACTTGAATGTTGTGGAACTACTGGAGCTTTGAGTGTTGCTGCGAGCAAGCACAGGCATGGGCGCACAGCTTTCTCCTAGCGGCCATTGTGCAATTCATGACCTGCGGCAAAATATGAGCATTCTGGTCAGGGTCCACATTCCACAGCTGCCAGTTGCCAACAGGTTAGCGCAGCATAGCTTTGGTGAAGAATGGGCACATAAAACATCTGGTGCATCCGAAGTTCATAGAATGAAGGATGCCATTCAGCCCATCGTACCTGTGCCAGCCCTTTGAAAGAGCTATCCAATTAATTCCACTCGTCTGCTTTATTTCCCCCACATCCCTGTAAATCTTTCCTTTCCAAAGTGATCCCTTGCAGGCAAGACATCCCGGTTCATAACAACTTTCTCCTCATTTCATCTCTGGTTCATTTGCCAATTAACTTAAATTTGTGACCTGCTGCGATCAATTCTCCCACCGGTGGGGGCAAGAAAAGCATCCTCAGCTCCAATGCATTGCTGAGAAAATGCTGCATTGTGAGGGATGTTGAACCTTGAATGAAGAGAATTCTCCCAATGAACTGGCTAATATTAATATGAATTAATGAATGGATTCTCCTGTCACTTCGATGGATGGGCGTTCAGCAATAAAAATAGACCAGTGTGCAGTCTAGCTTGGTGTTGTCTCATGTGTGATGTTTGGCCAAGTCTTGATTTGCATAGCTGATTACAAATATTGCATATGAAGTCATGAAACAAAAACAGAATTACCTGGAAAAACTCAGCAGGTCTGGCAGCATCGGCGGAGAAGAAAAGAGTTGACGTTTCGAGTCCTCATGACCCTTCGACAGAACTTGAGTTCGAGTCCAAGAAAGAGTTGAAATATAAGCTGGTTTAAGGTGTGTGTGTGGGGGGCGGAGAGATAGAGAGACAGAGAGGTGGGGGGGGGGGTGTGGTTGTAGGGACAAACAAGCAGTGATAGAAGCAGATCATCAAAAGATGTCAACGACAATAGTACAATAGAACACATAGGTGTTAAAGTTAAAGTTGGTGATAAACGAATGTGCTAATTAAAAATGGATGGTAGGGCACTCAAGGTATAGCTCTAGTGGGGTTTTGTTTTTATAATGGAAATAGGTGGGAAAAGGAAAATCTTTATAATTTATTGGAAAAAAAAAGGAAGGGGGAAACAGAAAGGGGGTGGGGATGGGGGAGGGAGCTCACGACCTAAAGTTGTTGAATTCAATATTCAGTCCGGAAGGCTGTAAAGTCCCTAGTCGGAAGATGAGGTGTTGTTCCTCCAGTTTGCGTTGGGCTTCACTGGAACAATGCAGCAAGCCAAGGACAGACATGTGGGCAAGAGAGCAGGGTGGAGTGTTAAAATGGCAAGCGACAGGGAGGTTTGGGTCATTCTTGCAGACAGACCGCAGGTGTTCTGCAAAGCAGTCGCCCAGTTTACGTTTGGTCTCTCCAATGTAGAGGAGACCACATTGGGAGCAACGAATGCAGTAGACTAAGTTGGGGGAAATGCAAGTGAAATGCTGCTTCCTTTGAAAGGAGTGTTTGGGTCCTTGGACGGTGAGGAGAGAGGAAGTGAAGGGGCAGGTGTTGCATCTTTTGCGTGGGCATGGGATGGTGCCATAGGAGGGGGTTGAGGAGTAGGAGGTGATGGAGGAGTGGACCAGGGTCATTGTTGGAGGGGTGGATGAAGGCATTGACTTTGTGCTGCACTTTCGTGTCCTGAAGACACTTGACTTTGTTCTCCTCAAATGTTGAGATCACTTGGTGGCAGAGACTTCTCTATTTGGCTTACTCCAAGGTTGACTTTTACCATGTATTAGGATCCAGCTTGCAAGCTCTGGGGCTGACTATCAGATTGTCCCTATATCTAAGTTTAGGACATCCTGTGGTACAGGTTCCCGTGCTCAGCTGGCTGGAGAGCACACTCTTGATGTCAAGTATACTGCAAGAACCTCAGTGTTGGGGGTCTTGTCCTGCAACCGGATGTTGCCAATGGATCTCAGACAGTGAAGATGGAATTCTTCTAGTTGTTTTATGTGATGCCGATAAGTTGTCCCAAGTCTCGCACCCACCAACCGGTGAGGTAAGAACCAGCACGTGGTAGATTTTGATCTTCATCCTGAGACAAGCTTCATGTTGTTTCCAAAGTGTGTAAGTGAGCCTGCCAAACACTGAGCTTGCAGTGTAACGTTATTGGAGAGGTTGCTCTCTAGACAGCAGAGTTTCTGAATTGAATGGAGGGGCATGTTGTTGATAGTGACTGTGGTGCCTTGGAGTGTGTGGCCAGGGATGGGTTGATACAAGATCTCTGGGCAGAATCATCCAGTCCGTTGGTGTCGGGCACCATGGCGGGAGCGAGCGGACAATATGGTGAGAAGGCCAAAAATTGGCTTCATGCCATCATGAAACCAGTTTACGATCGTCCGCACCGTCCATCGATGGCAGGCTGTGATTCCCACCGTCCAACATGGGGAACTTAATTTTATTGCATTTGTACCTCATTATTGTGTCCTCACACTGGAATCATTCCCCCTGTGTCAAATCTACCGCCCATGTTGACATGACTTCAGAAGGGTGTGCTTTAAAAGGCACGCACCTGGTGAGTTGAATTTTGAGGGAACTTGGAGTTAAGTGCACAGAACCTTGTACAGTGCTCCCAAGCATTGCCCCATGACGTCAAGGAAGAGGGCATTCGCAGGGGGCACAGGCAAGCTGCTTTCTCCTGGCCGGCTGTCAGTGCGGTTCCGGGGCAAGGACTCCAGTGTGGGTGAGGCCAGGGGAGGGGGATGAGGGAGCAAGGCAGCACAGGCTGAGGGAAGTACACGAGCACATGCCGGGGTTGGTGGTGGGGGAGGGGGTTGGCGGGAAATGGGGTGAGAGAAACAGCCATGCACTGGAAAAGTTTGTCAAAGGTGAGCATTCTTCCGCAGCTGGGACAATTCAGCCGCAGCTTCATTGATGTGCTTGGAGTCGGGCCTTTGAAACATTTCTGCCCACTCAAGCAATGCAAAAGCATGAATGTGCCACCAAATGCTTCTGAACATTTCACCTTCCAGGTGCAGACTGCAAGTTAGGTGTTTATGGGGCAGCAGAACAATCGGCTGACTGGGCAAGTTGTACAACCCCCTTGTGAAATGTGGTCATGGAGCAGTCACTGGTGGAGGCGCTCACAGCCCCTTACAATGTCTTTATTAAGGTGTGGACCAGTATCCATCATTGTTCAAGCTAACAGTGCAGCCTTGGAGTGCAGGTTAGGAGGATGCCTGTGCCTGAGCTGAGAGCACAGCATGTAGTCCAATGGGCAAAGCTGCCGCCAATCGGTCAAGAGGAGTGAGCCGGAGGTGGGTGCGGCTTCGGACAGCCAATGAGCATGCTAAACTCTGGCCATCCAAGTGGTGGTCAGCACGCTTCTGCATGTGTAAAGGAGCCTTCAGACTTAACCATGAGAGGTTCTTAGGACACCCATCCAGATCCACGCATCTCCCTGTTTGATCCAGCAGGAGGAGAACATCGGGATCATGGACCCTGGCGATTTAGCAGTATGCCTAATGGCTTACAGGGAGCAGAGAAGAAGAAGAAGAGTTTGGTGGAGGTGCCTGGCTCGGCAGAGGGAGGTTCACCTCCCTCATGAAGTAGGGCCTGCTGTGCAAGCAGCTGAGGATCCACAGTGAGCCGTCGCTCATATTCACCTCACTAGGCCCAGGGCCTATAGCTTGTCATTCCTGCAGATGACTGAGAACCAGTGCCGCCAGGGACTGCACATGTCTAGGGGGCTGGTCGTTCACATCTGCCGCCTGCTGCAGGGTTTGGCCCAATGGCAACATGGAGGGCATCCCCTGCCAGTGACCATCAAAGTGACAGTGGGGCTCAATTTTTACGCCAGTGGCTCCTTCCAGGGTTCTTCAGGTGACCTGTGCTGGATCTCACAAGCCTCCACGCACAAGTGTATCCAGGACGCCATCTTCGCAACGACATGAAACTTTGTGCATTTCGCTCGGAAACAGGAAAGCCAGGAAGCAACAGCACTGGGATTTGTGCCGATCTCTGGTTTTCCACAGCTGCAGGGTGCCATCCACTGCCCTCATGTGGCACTTAGATCCCCGTGGCAACAAGCAGTCAATAAGTCAACAGCAAGAGTTTCCACTCACTGAATGTTCAGCTGGTCAGCGACCACCACAACTGCATCTTACAGGTCTGCGCGCGATTCCCAGGGAGCATCCATGACTCCTACCCCCTTAGCAGGTCTCAGATCCCCGCCACCTTTCAAGGTTCAGAGAGGTTGCAGGGTTGGCTTCTCGAGGACAAGGGCTACCCACAGAGGACGTGGCTGTTGACACCCATGTGGCGGCCTCAGACTGCAACAGAGTGATGGTTCAATGAGACTCATGCCGTGACCCAGACTTTGGTGGAGCAAACAAGAGGCATCTTGAAAACGAGGTTCCGGTGCCTCGACAGGACCAGCGGAGCACTGCAATACAGTCCCCGGGGGTGTCATGCATCATCGTAGCTCGCTGCATGTTCCACAACCTGGCACTGCAACGGGGGAAGCACCTGTCTGAGGAGGAGACGGAGGAGCTGCACATCTGCTGTGCTGAGGATGACGTCCACGGGGGTGAGGTTGATGAGGTCCTTGAAGGCGAGGATGCTGGCAGTGAGGTCATTGCACTGGCCAGATGAGGCAGGTGCACTCGGGAGGCCCTCATAGCTGCAAGATTCATGGAGGATGATGATGAGAGGCAGTGAGGACAGTCCCGACATCCTAACCTTGCATCTGTGAATGTTTGACTCCTGTGTAGCTGATGGCAGCGCACACACCCTCAGTGCTCAGGCTCATGTCATGGAGATGAAGCGGAGGCCCTGATAGTCTCTAGATTCCAGGAGGATGATGATGACATGCAGTGAGGACACCCCATAGATCTTCACATAGCCTCTGTAAAAGTCTGACTCCTGCTCGCTTGTGCTCTGTGATCAGGGACATAACATGGAGATGCAGTTGTGAAACTTTAAATGCACCTGATCTTTTATCAGCCTACAGCACCTGACCCCTTCAGGAGCACAGCATCACTGTCACAGGTGCTGAAGAGATGGGGAGGGGGCCAGCCCCACCATAAAGGTGTTCAGAGCACACTGAGAGAATGATGGAACTCTGTGACGTCTGCCCACGACACTCTGGCAGTAACGAACGGCACTGTCGAGGTGCAGGCATCAGTAATGTGCCCATTGAGTGTGAGGCCGGACCATCACTTTGGTCTGAAGGTTACACATTGCACAGGGAAGAGGCTCTGGACTGAGAAACCTGCCTTTATCTTGTGCAGGAACCAAGGTTTCACATCTGAGTGAAAATAACACTGCTCATCAGAACAAGAAACCATAGGCAGGGGGATATTCTTGGGCATTTATTAACAATAGTGAACAGTATTTACAAGTGATTAACACCCGTGCCCAGGCTGTGCAACTAATTTTCCTTAACTTTCCTAACACTGCCGCTAGGTCTTGGTGCTCCCCGGACATCCACAGCGGAGGTGGAGGTCGCCTGCTGACTGTAACACCCTGTCTGTGATGACCTTGGCAAGAGTCCTCTGGACAGCCGAGAGCTGGACAGCCCTGGCCTGCTTTGGATATTCTGCTGTGCACCAGCTTCACCCTCCTTGGCCTGTAGAGCTAGAGCTGCAGATGTCACAAATAGAGGGGATTTGGATCGGCCAGGCATTCCCAGAGTAACCGAGGTGGATGGCCCCGGGGTTTCAAGCTGCTGCTCCTCCTCCCAGTGGGTGCCCGATGGCCCCTGGCTGACTCTTTGAGGAAGAGGGGAAGCTGGGGTGAGATCAAGCTGCCCTGGACCCCTCTCACTTTGACATTGCTGGAGGTCAACAATGACGTCAGCAATAGAGTTCACCGCACATCAGTGCAGTTCTGATGCCCTAGCCCAAGGCCTCCAAGGTGGCCACCATCCTGCTAGCGTTGACCTCGGTGCATTGGCATGCTGGCCCTATCACCTCGGATTGAAGACGGACAGACTTCCCCATTGCCCCTTGCAATCTGAGGAGTGCACCAGACATCCCTTGTTGATGTCCCCATGATTGTCTTTACAGCTCCAACAACTGATTGAGGATCGAGTCCAGAGGTCTTCATCTGACTCAGCCTCACAGATTCCTTGCCTCCGGCAGTCCTCCCAGTGCTGCCGACCAAGGATGTCCCTGCCTCCGCCTGCTGTGGAACAGGTTGTGTGCTGTGCTCACCAGGTACTGATCCCAATGTTGCTCTACATCTAGGTCCCACCAAGGTGTGTGTCACTGCGCTGGTGAAGGGTGTAGGTGAGCGCAGTGATGGATCTTCGACGGTGTTGCCCTCAGGGTACTCATCTCATATGGCGTCCAGAGTGAGGAAGTGGCAACGTAACAGCATGGTGGACAAATTGGATGCCGGGGACGCGAGTGATCCATCTTGTTTCCCACGACTGCATAATTTATGAGGTGGGAAGGGGACGAAACGACATGAAAATCCGTCATTGCAGCCGACGGGTAAAAAGTTTTTTTTCACGCCCACTACTGCACTAAGTACAAATCTGGATCCATTCCACCTCTGTCTTCTTCAGACTCATTGTCAAGCCAAAGTGTTCTGAGGCCAGGGCAAAGCGACTGACAAGGGCTGAATTTTAATCCATCTCATTGGCCCTGCGTACCCAGAATCACAGTGCATCTTCCGTGCAGGACGGGAACAGTGGACATGATGTTGCAGCACATCAAATTCAAGAAAAGTCCTGCAAACAAAGAAGGACATCTATATGGTGTTTGATGACCTGACCAAGGCTTTTGACACAGGGAAGGCCTGTGGACTGTACTAATATGGCTGCCCTGAAAAGATGATCAGTGTCATTCACTCATTCCACAATGGCATGATGGCCAGTGTGGTTACAAAGCGGTATGTCATCGATGCCTTTCCTGTCACCAACGCCACCAAGCAAGGCTGGGTATTGGCTTCAACTCTTTGCCATATACTTTTCGGCCGTGCTCCAGCACTCACTCAGAGATCTTAACGTAGGAATACGCATTCAATTCAGAACAGACAGCAATCTCTGCAGCTTTCAAAGGCTGAAGGATTGCACAAAGATTTACTGAACAGCTCCTGCATGAACTATATATGTGTGTGTATATCTATATATATATAAATATATATAAATATACACACATATGTAATATACTGGTATATATGAGTTTATAAGTCTGAGAAGCAAAATGACATAGAATCTGGTTCTAGTGAGACACACTTTTCTGCATAATGCCTGTTTTAACTTTCTCCGTGTTGTGTTGATTGGTCCTGACAGGAAAAACCACCCCAGTGAGCCACACAGGAGCAAAAGCAGGCATGTTCATAAATAATGACAATCAAAAATAATGAGCAGAAACTCCAACACTAGCCAATAAAAGAAAGAAGCATTTAAAACTGGCAATAGCTCCCTCTGAAGCACCGATTCACTTTAAATGCCATGAAAGCTTAATTTACCAAAGCTGGATGTAACAATTCACAACCCGCTAAAAACCTCTGGCAACTAACAAACTTCGCATGTGCTATATCTCTGGGCTAATGTCAGTGAAGGGTAGCAGAGGATGACACTGTTAACCATGTGCATGTTAATCCATGTAATACAGATTGTGGTATGGCAGTCAGTGTTAATCTAAAACTCCAGATCCTGAGCAAGAGCTGATCCTCCCCAAGCCAAGACAATTCATTTATAGTGTAAGGAACATATCTTTTTATATTTGTTGGACTGTTGTAAAGAACATATCTTTTTATTTCCTGCTGGACTGTGGATTAGAGTTACCATGGCTGCAGTTAAAGGGCATGTCCATTGGAACAGGATGAAAGATATATGCAATGTTGCAGTCCCTGGAACAGAGTGTGCCATGAAAGACAGAATGGTGCAGGAAAGGAGTCCTGGAACAAGGGAGCTGCCTGCCAACAGCATTTTAATTGGCTCCTGATCAGGTGACCAGGTTTTTTGTGTGAGAGCAGAGCAACAGAAAGCTCCTGGCCTGCAAGGGGAAAATATCTAAAATCTCTTTCCTCATATTTCCATAACCTATTCTGTCTCTGAGGAAACTCCTGTAAAAAGGAAAAGGGGTAAGCCACTGTTGGAGACATTGAAAAGCAAGTTCTCAACCAGTGAAAAAAATGCTGAAAGTGCTGGAAGACCACCTCATGTCATCAACAAGAACTGAAAGGAATTTGGAAGACATTGATCAAAATCAATCCATTGAATCCTGTACTCTGAATTGGTGCTCTAGAACTGTTTTTTCCCATGCTTAAAATCCATGTTTTGTGTGTCTTATGTGTGCGTGTGTGTGTGTGTGTGTGTGTGTGTGTTTGTGCCCACCATCTACGAGGCACAAGTCAGGACTGTGATAGAATACTCCTCACTTGCCTGGATGAGTGCATCTCCCACAACACTCAAAAAGCTTAACACCATTAAGGGCAAAGCAGCGCAGTTTATGGGCACCCCATCTACAAACATTCACTCCCTCCACCACCATACGAACATGCGAACATATAAATTAGGAGAAGAGTAGGCCACTCAGCCCCTCGAGCCTGCTCTGCCATTCAGTAATATCATGGCTGATCTGAGTATAACCTCAACCCCATATCCCTGCCTACCCCCAGCAACCTTTCACCCTCTTGTTAATAAAGAATCTAGCTAGCTCCGCCTTAAAAATATTTAAAGACTCTGCTTCCATTGCCTTTTGAGGAAGAGAGTTTTAGATACTCACAACCCTCTGACAGAAAAGATCTTTCCTCATGTCTATCTTAAATGGGCAACCACTTATTTTTAAACAGTGACCTCTAGTTATAGATTTTCCCACAAGAGGAAACATCCTTTCCACATCCACCCTGTCAAGACCCCTCTGGATCTTAAAGGTTTCAATTAAGTCACCTCTTACTCTTCTAAACTCCAATGGATACAAGTCCAGCCTTTCCTCATAAGACAACCCACCCATTCCTGATATTAGTCCAGTAAATCTTCTCTGAACTGCTTCTAGTGCATTGACCTCTTTCTATAAATAAAGAGACCAGTATTGTACACAATACTCCAGATGTGATCTCAACAATGCCCTGTACAGCTGAAGCATAACCTCCCTCCTTTTGTAATCAATGTCCCTAAAAATAATAACATGCTATTAGCTTTCCTAATTACCTGCTGTACCTGCATACTAACCTTTTGTGATTCATGCAATGGGACACCCAGATCCCTCTGAATCTCAGAGCTCTGCAATCTCTCACCATTTAGATGATAAGCTGCCAAAATGAATGATTTCACATTTTCCCATATTATATTCCATTTGCCAGATCTTTGCCCATTCACTAAACCTATCTATGTCACTTTGTAGCATCCTTACGTCCTCTTCGCAATTCACTTTCCTCCCTATCTTTGCATCGTCAGCAAGTTTAGCCACCATTCCTTCTGTCCTTTCATCCAAGTTATTTATATAAACTGCAATAAGTTGAGGACCCAGCACTGATCCCTGTGGCACACCACTTGTCACATCCTGCCAAGCAGAAAAAGACCCATTTATATCAACTCTCTGCTTCCTGTTAGCTAGCCGATCTTCTATCCATGCCAATATGTTACCCCCTAGAGTTTTTATTTTCTGCAATAACCTTTGATGTGGCATGTCATCAAATGCCTCCTGGAAATCTAAGTACAGTACATCCACCAGTTCCCCTTTATCCACAGCACATGTGACTCCTTCAAAGAAATCCAATAAATTGGATAAACATGATTTCCCTTTTACAAAACCATGTTGACTCTACTTAATTGCCTTGAATTTTTTTAATTTCCCTGCTATAACATCTTTAATAATAGCTTCTAACATTTTACCTATGACAGGTGTTAGGCTAACTGACCTATTGTATCCTGCTTTCTGTCTCCCTCCCTTTTTGAATAATGGAGTGATATTTGCTATTTTCCAATCTAATGGACTTTTCCTTGAACCTAGGGAATTTTGGAAAATTATAGCTAGTGCATCAACTATCTCTCCAACCACTTGTTTCAAGACCTTAGGATGAAGTCCATCTTGACATGGAAATTTGTCATCCCGCAGACCTAACAATTTGCTTAATACCACTTCCCTGGTGATTGTAATTTTCCTAAGCTCCTCCCTCCCTTCCATTTCCTGATTTTCAGCTATTTCCAGGATGTAACTTGTGTCCTCTGTAGTGAAGACTGAGGAAAAACCCCTATTTAATTAATCCACCTTCTCCCTACTTTCTATTATCAATTCCCCAGATGCACTCTCTATAGGGCCAACACTTACTTTGTTAACTCTTTTCTTATTTAAATATCTATAGAAACTCTTAATATCTATCTTTATATTACTAGCTAGTTTTCTCTCATACTCTAATTTTCCCTCCTTATTAATCTTTTGCCATTCTTTGCTGTTCTTTATATTCTTTCCAATCTCCTGACCTGCCACCTGTCTTTAAGTTAGATACTGTCTTTAACTTTTTCAGTTAACCACGGATGGTGGGCCCTCCCCTTGGAATTTTTCCTTCTCGTTGGAATATACATATTCAGTGTATTCTGAAATATCCCTTTGAATGACTGTCATTGAACTTCTATTGACATATACCCTAACCTCATTTGCCAGTTCACTTTGGATTCACTCTGCTTTCATGTCCTCATAATTGCCCTCAGTTAAGTTAAAAATACTAGTCTTGGACACACTCATTTCTCCCTCAAAATGAATGTAAAATTCAACCATACTATGATTGCTGCTACCTAGGGGTGCCTTCACTAGGAGATTATCAAGTAATCCTATCTCGTTGCTCAATACCAGGTCTAGTACAGTCTGCTCTCTGGTTGACTCCAGAATGTGCTGTTCTAAGAAACTATCCCAAAAACATTCTATGAACTCTGCATCCACGTTACCTTTGCCCATCTGCTTTTTCCAGTCTATATGTAGAATAAAATTTCCATTATTATTACTGTACCTTTCTGGCAATTTCCCATTATCTCTTCTTTTGTGCTCTGTCTACAGTGTATTTACAATTAGGAGGCCAGCACACCACTCCCACAAGTGACGTCTTGCCTTTATCTTTCCTCATCTCAACCCAAACCGCTTCTACATCCTGATTTCCTGAACTTAGGTGATCCCTCTCTAAAGTGCTATTACCATCATTAATTAACCGAGCCACCCCTCCATCTTTTCCTAACTTCCTGTCCTTCCTAAATATCATGTACCCTTCAATATTCAGGTCCCAATCAATGTCATTCTGTAGCCATGTCTCTGTAATGGCTATCAGATTGTACTTATTTATTTCTATTTGTACTATCATTTCATCTGTTTTGTTTCAAATGCTATGTGCGTTTAGATACAGAGCCTTTTATTATTTGTGTAGCGTTTGGTCTTATCTGCTGATTTACTCTTGGAATTGTACTCTCTGTCCCTTCCTGTCACGGTCTGTTTATCATACCCCAATTAATACCTGTCTCTCTTGCCTTGTCTCTACTCTTTGGTTTACCACATCTTCCCAAATTTGATCCATTGACCCTACTATTCAGTTTAAAACCATTTCTACTTCCCTAGTTATGTGGCTCGCGATGACACCAGCCCCAACACAGTTCAGGTGTAGACTGTCCCAACGGTACAGATCCCACTTTCCCCAAAACTGGTGCTAGTGCCCCACAAACCAGAACCCACTTCTCCTACACCAGTCTTTGAGTCACACATTCACTTCTCTAACCTTATTGTCCTATACCAATTTCCAATTTGCATGTGGCTCAGGTAATAATCAAGAAACTATTACCTTTGAGGTTCTGCTTCTTAGTTTAGTGCCTAGTGCATTATACTGACTATGCAGAGCCTCCTTCCTCATCTTGCCTATGTCGTTGGTACCTACTTGGACCACAACCACTGAACTCTCCCCCTCTCACTGCATGTTCCTCTCCAGCCCTGAGCAGATGTCCCGAATGCTGGCACCGGGCAGGCAACAAAGCCGCCTGGACTCTTGCTCTTTGCTACAGAGAACACTGTCCCCTACTACCACTATGTTCTTTTTTGCTCCCCCAACATGGATGGCTTCCTGCACCATGTTGCATGGTCAGCTTGCCCATCCACCCTGCAGCCCACACTGTCATCCAAACAAGCTGAGAGAACCTCAAGCAATTGCAGAGGCTCACACCCCGCACTCCTGCTCTCTGCAGGACTCGAACTGTTAACAGTGTTTCTCTCTCCACAGATGCTGCCAGACCTGCTGAGTTTTTCCAGCATTTTCTGTTTCTATTTCAGATTTTCAGCATCCACAGTATTTTGCTTTTATCTTAGTGTTTAATTCACTGGCAGTTCTCTTCCAGGAATGCCTACCTTGAAGAAGTACTGCTCTTCTCTCTGACAGGTCTTCCATTTGCCTCTTCCACCCTGCTTACCTTCATTGCTTTACCTTTATGCCACTCTCAGCACCTTCTTTGCTCTTCACCACTACCGTTAACACTCCGTTTGCCTTGTGTCCATGACAGCTTTGTCAATCTCTCCTTAGCTGTCACTTATCCCTGATCTTCCATGTCATTCCACTTGCTCCACCCTCTCTTAACCAATATAAAATCCACCACATCTCTACTTCTCTTTAGCTCTGGAGAAGAGTCACGCGCACTCGAGATGTTCACTCTGTTTCTCTCTCCAGAACTGCTGCCAGACCTGATGGACTTTTCCAGCCTTTTCTATTTTTGCTTCAATCATTTGAGCTACGAATTTCCTAAAGACAGGGAGGTGAGGCCAACATTAACATGTAATATTGCACAGTTCAAGTGCGACTCAAACCAGTCAAGTGACTATTTTAAAAGAGTCCAGAAGTACCCAGGCCCTTCCCGTCACCTTCTTCAGTGCAACTTGGGCTGGGAAATAAACGCAGCTTTTTCACAGTTTGAGAACAAATAGAGTTGGATGGAATATAATTCTGTGATCCCGCATGCCTAGTGGAGAAACACAATCGCAAGGGACAGCTACAAAATAAGGACAGCAATCTCACAGCTCTACCGGTGCTTCATTCTCCCCGGCAGTTGTGGCTTTCCCAATGGAGTACGGAAATCAAGTCCGCAATCCTCAAAATGTCAGTTAAAAAATTGCTAGAGTCCCCTGTAACAATATCGATGATGTTGCCTTTGATTCCTCGTTGAAGACAAGTTTCAGAGGGGCTGGTCACTCTTCCGAATGTCGATCAAATCATGAGGCCCTGAGTTATCGTAGAAGTCATCCCAATTTTAGTGACATAATATTAATGCCCAAAGGAAACTCACAATAATGACGAAGCAATGTAAACCACACCAAAGGTTAAGTTTTGCAGAAATTGCGAGAGCAGACAGGTTTTTTTTAAATGTATTAATTTACAGAATGTTGGCATCGCTGGCTAGGCCAACATTTTTATTTCCCATACCTAATTGTTCTTGTGAAGTTGGCATTGAGCTGCTTTCTTGAACCGCTACAATCCATGCTTTTAGGGAGGGAGCTCCAGGATTTGGACTCTGTGACTGTGAGAGTCATCCAAGTCAGGATGGTGTGTGGCTTGAAGGGGAATTTCCAGGGGGCGGTGTTCCCATCTATTTGCTGCCCTTCTCCTTCTAGATGGTAGCAGTCATGGATTTGGAAGGTGCTGCCTAAGGAACCTTGGTGAGTTCCTGCACTGCATATTGTGGATGGTATACGCTGCTGCCACTGTGTGTCAGTGGTGGAGGGAGTGAATGTCTGTGGATGTGATGCCAATCAAGTGGACTGCTTTGCCCTGAATGGTGTTGAGCTTCTTGAGTATTGTTCTAACAGCACTTATCCAGACAAGGGGGGAGTATTCCATCGGACTCCTGACTTGTGCCTTGTAGATGGTGGAAAGGCTTTGAGGAATCAGGAGGTGAGTTACTCGTCGCAGGATTCCTAGCCTCTGACCTGCTCTTATAGCTACTGTATTTATTTGACCAGTCAAGTTCAGTTTTCTGCTCAATGGTAACACCCAGGATATTGATAATGGGGGATTCAGTGATGGTAATACCATTGAACGTCAAGGGGCAATGGTTAGATTCTCTCTTGTTTAGATGGTCATTGCCTGTTACTTGTGTGGTGCAAATGTTATTTGCCACTTGTCAGCTCAAGCCTGGATATTGTCCAGGTCTTGCTGCATTTGGACATGGACTACTTCAGTATCTGAGTTGTCGCGAATGGTGCTGAACATTGTGCAATCATCAGCGAACGTCCTCACTTCTGATCCTATGTCGGAAGGAAGGTCATTGATGAAGCAGCTGAAAATGGTTGGGCCGAGGACATTACCCTGAGGAACTCCTGCAGTGATGTCCTGGAGCTGAGATGATTAATCTCCAATAACCACAACCATCTTCCTTTGTGCTAGGTATGACTCCAACCAGTGGAGAGTTTTCCTCCTGATTCCCACTGACTCCAGTTTTGCTAGGGCTCCTTGATGCCACACTTGGTCAAATGCTGCCTTGATGTCAAGGGCAGTCACTCTCACTTCACCTCTGGAGTTCAGCTCTTGTCTATGTTTGGACCAAGGATGCTGGGAGCACATCAATCAAGCTGACACCCCCATGCAGTATCCAAGGAGTGCTACACCATCAGGAAAGCCTTTACTCTGTTGCAAGTTTACAGAATGGTTCCAGGGATGAGAAACTTCAATTACGAAGATAGATTGGAGAAGCTGGGACTGTTCTCCTTGGAGAGAAGGAGGCTAAGAGGAGATTTGATAGAGATGTTCAAAATCATGAGGGGGCTGAACAGAGTAGATAGGGAGAAACTGTTCACGCTAGTAAAAGGATCAAGAACTAGAGGGCACAGATTTCATGGGATTCGCAGAAGAAGTAAATGTAACTTTAAATAACAACCTTTTCACACAACGAGTGGTTTGGGTCTGGAATGCACTGCCTGGAAGTGTGGTGGAGGCAGGTTCACTCGAGGCATTCAAGAGGGCACTAGATGATTATTTGAATAGAAACAATGTACGGGGAAAAGGTCGGGCAAAAGGCACTAGGTCATAATGTTCATTTGGAGAGCCGGTGCAGACACGATGGGCCGAATGGCCTCCCTCTGTGCCGTTAAAATTCTGTGTTTCCATGATACTCAGTTGAGACATTAAAGTGAGGCTCTGTCTTCCCCCTTAGTTTGAATTGAAAGATTCCATGACGCTATTTCCAAGGAGACCAGCAGAGCTCTCAGTTGTCTCTTCGATCAAAATAGATTATCTGGTCATTATTACACATTGCTGTGCGGAAATTGGCTGTCACGTTTGCTAGATTACCACTGTGCTGAGGAAGATCCCACAAACATCAATGTGATGGTGTTCAGACCATCTACCGCTTGCTAACACTGCATTGTTTAAATGGAAGTCTTCCTTTCTTTCCTGTAAATTTTGAATAAGGCCATGGTATCCTCAGATTATTTCTGAGATTTATGTCATACTGAGCGGTAACACAGCTGGATACTGTTGAGTATCCATCTTGAATGTAAATCACAATTAAGTTTACCGTGAAACTTCTTTTCAAATTCTGACATTTTGATCCCCCCCCCCCGAGCTCCGAGAAGCCGCACAGATTCTCCTCTTGAACTGGATTATTGGGCATCACCTAGCCCGGCATCTGGCTTTATACACTCCGCCAGAAGCAAAGCAAGATGGGGACAGATGTGACCCTTGTGACAGGGCCTCTCAGCCAGCTGTCACCCACAGGGAGCTGAGACTGTTAATTACCCCGATCAGCTGCAATGCAGCACCTCTGGGTCTGCCAGCTGGGCCAGCTCTCTGAAAACTGGCCACTCGCAAAGATTTCAGAACAAACACCCGGGGACTGGAATGTCAAAAGTTTTCTGAAGCATACATGGAGAGTAGCGCAGGGCACAATCTCCAGTGCAAGCCTTCAATCTGCATGTAGAACCCTAAGCGATTCAAGCTCAGAATAAAATCATCTTTAATGATGCTTTATTTGTAAAATTGTTTATTTAGCTGTGAGTTCTCTCCGCTTACCTTGCTATAACCCTGAATGAAAGCTCCATTGGCACTTCCAGCGGAATAGCTGCCAGAATTGTTTTTTTAATGGATCTCAAGCTGTTTAGCTGCTCAATTACAACAGTGACTACACTTGAAAAAGTATTTCATTGACTGTGAAATGCTTTGGGTGTCATGAGATTGGGTGCTATATAAATGAAAATTCTTTCTTTTCCCTTGCTTTTAGTCAAATGAGAATAAAAGACTCCAGCTCCCTGATTTCCACTCAAGTGACAAGGGTTTAAACACTATTGTTACAGATAGCGCAAATACCCTCCTGTAAGAATCTTTAGGCTTATGCAGTTTGCAGATAATTCACTCTTGTGTCAGTTTCATCTCACATTATCGCATTGTAAGTGCTTGTACTGAATTACACATGGGCCAGAAATTCGGGCACACCCATTTTTGGCTGCAAGGTTGGGAGGCACAGGCTTCGCATTCTGGAGCTGAGTGGCTAAGCTCAAAAGGCTCCTCAGATATTGGAGCACAAGCCTCAATGTAATCGAGCTGCCTCAATGCAATAGCAAGGATTATGTACTCAAGTTTCTGGAGTGTATAAATGACTGATCCTGTTATTGCTCCTCAGTTTTATTGAGGTGAAATCACGCTACTCAATATTTTATTAGGAAGACTAAACGTGTCTGTTATTTTAACAGAGACTTTAGCTAGGAGCTTTCGCCTGGCTTGTCCAAAGTTGTAAGGGCAAGATGGCTAAAGCCTTTCTGAACAATGGTCCAGTGCAGGGAGAAAAGAATACCTTCAATAAAATAACAGATCAGGGCATTCCATCCTAGAATAGCATCATAGAAAGTTTACGGCACAGAAAGAGGCCACTCGGCCTATCGTGTCTGTGCCAGCTGAAAAACGAGCCACCCAGCCTAATAATAATATAACATAATAATGTTGCACGTCATGATTTCACTCCCATGCATTGTTCATTCACAACTTCAGAGATCTTTACGTCATGCCATTCACTCCTTTCTGATATTTCCTTTGTGATTTTTTCATATTCTTGCTCACGTCAATTGTCCTGGTTCCAATTTGAATTTGCCTGCTCTGTCAATCTACTTCCCGAATGTCTGTTGTCTGAAATTATTGTCCTTGCACTTAGCAGGGACTTACCTGGGTGAGACTGGCTAAGGTGATAAAACGGTTAACACACTGTCCTGTCTCCAGGGGGTGGGCTGGGGGGGGTGGGGGGGGTTAGTCAGGATGCAAAGCTGGCCTAGAGCAAAGGGGTGAAAGCCTCCTCAGTATTTAACAGCCATCAAAGGTCCGATGTGAAATGCATTTAGGCAAGCTGATCACTGTTCCCAATGGACACAAGTCAACAGCACAAAACTACCCATAACGTGGCACTAATTGGAAAAGCTCACAGAGTGGTCATAAATAAAATGGATTGGGTGTGGGGTAAGGACTGTGTCACACTGGCGCAGTAAGAATTGGCCCTAGAGGTTTAGGTGAATCTTGCAATCAAATTTGTTCCCCCACAGATCGCAAATGCAGTTTAAAAGCACTTGAAGCTGCTCAGTTCGATTTATAAAATTGTAGAATCATGCAGTGCAGAGGGAGACCATTCATCCCATTGTGCCTGTGCCAACCCTTTCAAAAACTATCCAATTTGTCCCAATAGCCTGTCCTTTATTTTAATAATTGTGTTAAAAGGTTTGCTCATGTGAAATCTCTTTTTCCACCAAAGGCGGCATTGATTTCAAACAGGTTAGCATCTTCGTGAAAATATCAACAAAAGAATCGCATAAGAACACGTTTGTGTACTTGCTACTAATATTGCACCATATAAATTCCAACTCATGCATCATCTGTGTGAACTAAAATCGCAATGGCACAAACTTATCACGCCGTGCCTTTTATCTGCGATTATAATTGAAGGTCACAATCAGCAGCACTGTTGATAATAGCGCTCACTCAGTAAGACATGCAAACTTGTCCTGTAATGCTGCATTGGGCCAAAATATAAGATGTTCTCCAATAAACCAAATGGGGGGTTGAAGAGAAGCTTCTTTACCCAAAGAATGGTTAGTGTGTGTAACATGCTGCCACATGGAAATGTTGAGGCATTGATGCATTTAATGGGAAGCTGAATAAGCACATGAATAGATGGATATGCTAATATGATTAGATGAAGAGAGGTGGGAGAAAGCCCTTGCTGAGCACAGGTCTGTTCAGCTGAATGGCCTGTTTGTATGTTATAAGTTATTTTCTATTTATTCATTCACAGGATGTGGGCATCACTGGCTGGGCCAGCAGTTATTGCCCATCCCTAACTGCCCTTGACAAGGTGATCATGGTGAACCATCTTCTTGAATCACTGCAGTCCATGTGATGTCGGTACACCCACAGTGGTGTTAGGGAGGGAGTTCCAGGACTTTGACCCAGCAACAGTGAAGGAACGATGATATATTTCCAAGTCAGGATGGTGAGTGGCTTGGAGGGGACCTTGCAGGTGATGGTGTTTCCATGCATCTGCTGCCTTTGTCTCCTGTAGATTTGGAAGGTGCTATCAAAGGAAATTCCATGTAAGTCTTTGTAACTCTACTGCAAAGAGCTGCTGAGGCTAGATCACTTGAAAACTTCAAAACTGAGATTGATAAATTTTGGTTAGGCAAAGGCATTATGGGTTATGGAATCATTTACTTTATTCATTCACAGGATGTGGGTGTTACTGATGAGGTCAGCATTGAGTACCCATCCCTAATTGCCCTTGAGAAGATGGTGATGAAGCACTACTTTCGCAATACTTGGCTTGCTTGGCCATTTCAGAGGGTAGTTAAGATCCAGCCACATTGGTGTGGGCCTGGAGTCACAAGGAGGCCAGACCAGGTAAGGATGGCAGATTTCCTTCCCTAAAGGACACAGGTGAACCAGATGGGTTTTTATTGCAATCCAATCATTCCGTAAACCCCCTTATTGACACTAAAAATTTCTTCCATTGATTTAATTAATTAACTCCCAGCTGCTATGATGGGATTTCATGGTAACTCATGTCTCCAGGATCAATATTGTAAGGAACATATCTTTTTATTTCTGTTGGACTTGGGATTGAAATTACAATGGCTGCAGGTTGAAATATACGTCCACTGGAACAGGATGAGAGATATATACAATGTTGGAGTCCTGGAACAGAGTCTGCCATGAAAGACAGGATGGTGCCGGAAAGGAGTCCTGGCAACAATGTAAGTATATTCAAAGCTGAGATAGACAGATTTTTAATCAGTAAGGGAATCAAGGATTGTGGGGACAAGGCAGGAAAGTGGAGTTGAGGATTATTAGATCTGCCATGATCTCATTGAATGGCAGATCAGACTCAATGAGCTGAATGGCTTACTTCTGCTCCTACACCTTATAGTCTTATGGTCTTATGGCCCTGACCAGGTGACCAGGTTTTGTGTGAGAGCTCCTAGCCTGAAAGGAAAAATACTTAAAACCTCTCTCCCATGTGTGAAAGGATCCAGTAATTCCACAATAATAGCTAGATGGCTTTTTTCTCTCATATCTCTTTAACCTGCTCTCTCTCTCTCTGAAAACCTCCGGTAAGAGGCAAAGAGGAAAATCACTGTCAGAGACATTGAAAGGTAAGTGTTCAACCAGTGAACCAAATACCAAAAGTGCTGGACACCTCGTGTCATAAACAGAACTGAAAGGAATTTGGAAGACATCGATCAAAATCAACCCATCGAATCCTGTACTCCGGAACTGGTGCTATTGAGCTGTTCTATCCCAGCCTTAAATCATGTTTTATCTCAGCCATGTTTTTGTGTGTCTTATGTTTTCTTGTATGTGTGTGTATAGAGATTTAAGAAGGGGTAAAGTTTAGGATATAGAGTTAGAAATTAACAGTTCATATTTCTTTCTTTTGCCACTGGTTAACAACAGTTTATTCATAAACAGCTTTTTACTTATTAAGTTGACGAACCTGATGCTTGTATTCTGTTAACCTAAATTAAACAGTTGGATAGAACTGGGGCAATCTGGTGGTTTGTTCAAACTTCTTCACATTTGTCATGGCTCGGAGAACAGTGGGGTGATATTACAGCGCACTATCCCCAGTAGGTCGTGACAATAGTCCAAGTCTCTGGATCAGTCACTCAGTAATATAATCACTCAGGGGCCAGTTAACTCAATTGGCTAGATGACTAGCATGCGGTTCTGAATAATGCCAATGGTGGGGGTTTCATTCCTCTTCCGGCTGAGGTAGACTTGAGACCTGCCCCTGAGAATGGAAGGCAATGGCAAACCACCACTGACAAAAACTGCTAAGAAAATGGCTCAAGAAGACAAGAAATAGGAGCAGGGGTGGACCGCACAGTCCATTGAGCTAACTCCACCATTCAATATGGTCATGGCTGATCTTGGGCTTCAACTCCATTTTCCCACCCACTCCCCATGTCCCTTAATTCCCTGAGAGGCCAAAAATCTGTTCATCCCGGCCAAAAATGTATTCAACGATGGAGTATCCACAACCCTCGGGGATAGAGAATTCCAAATATTCACAACCCTTTGAGTGAAATAATTTCTCCTAACCTTAGTCCTAAATGCTTGGTTCCTTACCAAGACTGTGCCCCTGTGTTTTAGACTCCCCGATCAGCGGAAAAAATCCCTCAGTGTCCACCCTATCAAGCTCCTTCAGAATTTTCTAGGTTTCAGTGAAATCACCCCTCATTCTTCTGAACCCTAGAGAATATCAGCCTCTCATCATAGGACAACCCCCTCAACCCAAAGACCAATCTAGTGAACCTTTGCAGTACCACCTCCAATGCATGTATATCCTTTCTTAAATGTAGAGACGAAAACTACACACAGTATTCCAGAGGTGGTCTCACCAAAACCCTGTAAAATTGTAACAAGACTTCTTTATTGTTGTACTCCAATTCTCTTGCAATAAAGGTCAACGTGCCATTTGTTTTCTTAATTGCTTGCTGCACATGCATGCTAACTTTCTCCAATCCTCGTATAAACACACCCAAGTCTCTCTGAACATCAACACTGACAAGTTTCACACCTTTTAAACAATATTCAGTTCTTCTCTTCTTATGACCAACGTGAATAATTTCACACTTCCCTACGTCATACTCCATCTGCCACCTTGTTGCCCACTCACTTAACCTGTCAATATCTCTTTGCAGCCTCTCTGTGTCCTCCACACAGCTTTTCAGCAAACTTTGATTAATTATTCTCTGTTTCTTCATCCAAGTCAGTTATAGAGATTGTAAATAGCTGAGGCCCCAGCACTGACTCTTACAGCACTCCAATGTTCACTGCCTGCCACTGCTGCTTATGCCCACTTTCTGCTTGAGGACATGAAGCATCAGAAGATAATGGGTCAAGGACCTGCCTTCTGGCAGAGCACAGATGAATGAACATAACTACTATGCTACTGTGCCACAAATTTGTGGAGTTAAGACACTGCCCAAATGCAATCTATACCTGCAGGAGTAGTTGAAGCTCAACTACACTAATCTAAACAAGAAGGAAGGTCTAACACACTGCCTGTAATTTCCACACCTTAGTGCTGCTTGCAACCCAAGACTAAATTTTTAAAAGAAAACAATTTAAGGGCTGAGGCTTATATAAACAGGTTCAGGTGGAACTGCAATGGAACTAGAATGCCGAGATCCTACAAGCAGTATATATTCTGGCATCCCTTCATCTAGGAAAGATGATGAACACACAGCAAACAATCCTACTAGCTGTCTGGCCCGGCAGCCTCACCGTACAGAAAGACATTGCCTGGGGTTTTCCGGCCCCGTGGTGACAGTACCCACCGCAGGAGATTCACCGGACCAGCCAAAAGTCCATTGACTTTCAGTGGGACCAGACGATCCCAGTGGCGGGCGTGGCTGGAAAATCCTGCTCCTGGGGTATGCAACCATCTTCCATCCTGCGGGCGTACCTGAGCCAACGAAGCTGCCTCTGTTTGATGAGCGCTAACAAGCAGTCTGCATAACCACGGCACAAATTTGGAAAGTCCTCTGGTTAATATTATAGTACATTCTCTGACCGTCCTGATCTTCCTGTACATCTTTGTCACAGACACACTGGCTATCTTCCCTCCTACAACAATGTGCATCTTTATAGCACCTTTAACATAGTAAAACAACTCAGGTCCTTTCACAAAGAGTGTCAACAACCACAGTTTGACACTTAAGCCAATTAGTGATTGAAAGCTTGGTTGGGGAGGTACATTTCAAGGTGTACTTTAAAGGAGCAGAGGGAGACAGAGAGGTTTAAGGAGGAAATTCTAGATTTTTTTTTATTCATTTGCAGGGTGTGGGCTTCGCTGTCTAGGCCAGCATTTATTGCCCATCCCTCACTGCCCTCGAGAAGGTGGTGGTGAGCTGTAGTCCATGTGGTGCAGGTACATCCACAGTGTTGTAGGGAGGGAGTTCCAGGATTTTGACCCAGCGACAGTGAAGGAACAGCGATATATTTCCAAGTCAGGATGGTGAGTGAGTTGGAGGGGAACTTCCAGGTGGTGGTGTTCCCATCTATCTGCTGCCCTTGTCCTTTTAGATGACAGGAGTTGTGGGTTTGGAAGGTGCTGTTGAAGGAGCCTTGGTGAATTTCTGCAGTGCATCTTGGAGATGGTAAACACTGCTGCTACTGTTCGCTGGTGGTGAAAGGAGTGAATGTTTGTGGAAGGGGTGCTAATCAAACTGGTTGCTTTGTCTCAGATGGTGTTGAGCTTCTTGTGTGTTGTTGGAGCTGCAATCATCCAAGCAAGTGGGGAGTATTCCATCAACTCCTGGCTTGACCCTGTAGATGGTGGACAGGTTTTGGGGAGTCAGGAGGTGAGTTACTTGTTGCAGGATTCCTAGCCTCTGACCTGCTCTTGTAGCCATACTATTTATATGGCTAGTCCAGTTTAGATTCTGGATGTCGATAATGGGATATTGAGTGATGGAATGCCATTGAATGTCAAGGGGCAATGGTTAGATTCTTTCTTGTTGGTGACACTTGTGTGGTACGAATGTTAATTGCCACATGTCAGCCCAAGCCTGGATGTTGTCCAGGTCTTGCTGCATTTGGACATTGACTGTTTCAGTGTCTGAGGAGTCGTGAATGGTGTTGAACATTGTGCAACCATCAGCGAACATCCCCACTTCTGACCTGATGATGGAAGGAAGGTTTTGGGTCCTCAGTAGCTGAAACTATGGCTGGCAGTTGTGAAATGACAGAAATAGAGGATTCACAAGATGTCAGAATTGGAGAGGGGTAGAGATCTTGGAAAAATTTTACAGCTGTAGGAGATTTCCATAGGTAGGGAGGGGTGAGGCCATTGCTGGAGTTGAAGACAAGAATGAGAATTCTAAATTCACACAGGTCGGTCAGTGAGCTGTGGGGTGCAGGTGAGCAGGAAACAGCATGAGCTAAGCAACAGGGTTTTGGTGAACTCGTGTCTATGGAAGTTTCAAGATTAGAGGCTGGACAGTGGAGCGCTGGAATCGCCTGGATGGCAACAAAGGCTTGGACATGGGTTCCAGCAGCAGATGGGCTGAGGCAGGGACAGAGGCAGGTGAGGTTAAGGGAATGTCACAACCCACCTGCCGTTGCTGAAAAATTCACTCAAAGCTGCAGCTCTTTAAACTCTCAACATGCCGACTCCTCTTTGACAATGGCTTCTCGAGCCTCAGCTGCCTTCCCTGTGCTGCTGACAGGATCTTCTGCCACAACTGTGGCTTGGCTCCAAACACAATTCTGCAGATTGGGGGAAATGTAAAGTCCCAAATGATAAACATCTGGGGCTGTAATGATGACATTATATTTAATTGACCAAACCCAATGCTTCGCTTCGGGATTAAGAAAACATCCCTTGCCAGCTAGTGCCTCACGAGTAAACCTAGATGGAGGTATGAGAAACAGGAAGATGTAATCATTGCACAGTTGCCAATTTATACAAAATATCAAATTGTTTCAATGGATTGTACCAGTAAGGTTGCAAATACAGTCATAAATGCAACAATGAGAATTCCAGCCCCAACGTTAAAGGATGCACATGTGAAAATAATTCCTACATTTGGTCATTTGCCATGCTCTGCAGCTGTTTTTTAATAATATAATTTAATATCAACTTACCCTTACAGTTCCATCAACAAGACAGAAACAGAAGACAGTGAAGCACAATATCATTGAATATTACAATGTAAAAGGAGCCTATTTGGCCCATCGTGCCTGTGCTGGTTTGTTGATATCCTATCCAATCAGTTCCACTTCACCCATTCCTCAACCAAAGCCCTACATTTTGTTTCCCTTTTAAAGTGTATAACCAATTCTCTTCAGAAAGTTACTACTGAATCTGCTTTCACAGACCTTTCAGGTAATGCGTAAAAAGATTTCTTCTCATCTCTGCCACTAGTTCCTTTGTCAATTATTTTAAACCTCTGTCACCTGGTTACTGGCTGCCCCCTCCTGCCAATGGAAATCTGCTGAGTGCAGTGTAAACACTGTAAACCCAGTGAGAAGATTACCTCTGGTTGCTGTTCCAGCTAAAATCATAAATATACATTTTCAGAACTCTACACTTCTCCGACTGATCAATTGTGCATGCTCCTTCCATTGGCAATCATGTCTTCAGTCAGCTAGTCCCCATTCGCTGGAATCCCCCCCACCAACCCCTCGTCCCTTCTTTCTTTAGAGGAGATGGTGGCGTAGTACAAAGAAAGATTTGAAGAAACAATCTCTTTTAGTGTCCTGGTGATTTTTCTCTAGGGTTGCATATGTTTGTGAGAAATAGGAGCAGAAGTAAATTATTCATCCCCTTGAGCCTTATCCGCCAATCAATAAAATCATGGATGATCTATTTGTGTTTTGAATTCCAAATTCCATCTGCCCCCGATAGCCTTTGATTCCCTTGCCTAACAAGAATCTATCTACCTCTGCCTTAAAAATATTCAATGACTCCGCCTCCACCACCTTTTGAGGCAGAGGATTCCAAAGTCACACAACCCTCTGAGAGAAAAAAATTCTCGTCATCTCTGTCCTAAAAGGATAATCCCTAAGTTTAAAACAGTGCCCCCTAGTTCTGGACTCGCCCACCAGAGGAAACATCCTTTCCACATCCACCTTATCAATACCATTCAGGATCTTAGCTACTTCAATCAAGTCACTCCTCACTCTTCTAAACTCCAGTAGAAACAAGCCCAGCCTGTCTTTCCTCATAAGACAACCTAGGTTGTCATTCCAGGTATCAATCTAGTAAACCTCCTCTGAATCACCTCCAAAGCATTGACATCCTTCCTTAAATAAGGAGACCTAAAATGCACACAGTATTCAAGATGTGGCCTTACCAATGCCCTGCGTAACTGAAGCATAACATCCTTACTTTTATGTCCAATCCCTCTCATCATTAGCCTTCTTAATTACTTGCTGGACCTACATACTAACTTTTTGTGACTCCTGCACTAGAAAGCTCTCTGCACCTTGGAATTCTGCAGCCGTTCTTCGATTAAGTAATACTCTGCTTTTTCATTCTTCCTGCCAAAATGAACAACTTCACATTTCCTGCATTATACTCCATCTGCCATATTTTCGACTACTCACTTAACCTATCTATATCTGTCTGCAATCTCCTGATATCCCCTTCATAATGTCCTACCTATCTTTGCGCCATATGCAAACTTAACTACCATGTCTTCACTCCCCCCAACTAAGTAATCGATATAAATTGGAAAAGATTGAGGCCCCAACGTAGATCCCTGTGGGACTCCACTCGTCACATCCTGCCCATCAGAAAAAGTCCCTTTAATGCATCTTCTAGTTTCTCCCAGCCAGCCAATCTTCTATCCATGCTAATACGTTACCCCTACACCATGAGCTTTTATTTTCCACAATAACCTTTGATGTGGCACCTTATCAAATGTCGCTGGAAATCCAAAAACAGCACATCTACAGGCTCCCCTTTATCCACAGCACATGTTACTCATTCAAAGGCCTCCAATAAATTGATTAAACATGATTTCCCTTTCACAGAACCATGTTGACTCTTCCCAATTACATTGAGTTTCTCTAAGGGCCCAACTATAACCTCCTTAATGATCAATTCTAACACAGCGCTGCCCTGGAGGTTAATGTTCAATTCCTGGAGGCTCCAGGCCAATAATGGGAGGTTGGCAACCCTGCCTGTCGGCCATTAGCAGCAGGAGAATTGTACTCAACCACAATCTGTAACATCATGGCCTGGCATATCCTTCGCCCTACCATTATCATCAAGCCAGTGGATCAACTCTGGTTCAGTGAAGAGTGCAGGAAAGCATGCCAGGAGCAGCAACAACGATACCAGCGCTACAACACAGGACTCCTTGAGTGCCAAACAGCATAAGCAGCAGGCAATAAACAGAGTCAACCGATCCCACAACCAATGGATTAGATCTAAGCTCTGCAGTCCTGCCACATCCAGTCGTGAATGTTGGTGGTCAGCTGAACAACTCACTGGAGGAGGAGGCTCCACAAGTATCCTCATCCTCAATGATGGGAGAGTCCACCACATTGGTGCAAAAGACAAGGCTGAAGCATTTGCAACCATCTTCAGCCAGAAGTGCTAAGTGGATGATCCATCTTGGTCTCCCCCTGAGGTCCCCAGCATCACAGATGCCAGTCTTCAGCCAATTTGATTCACCACACTTGATGTCAAGAAATGGTTGAAGGCACTGGGACCCTGACAATAACCTGGTAATACAGAAGATTTGTGCTCCAGAGCTAACCACACCCATTGCCAAGCTGGCCCAATACAGTTGCAACATTGGCATCCACCTGACAAAAATCAAATTGCCCAGGTATTTCCTGTCCACAAAAAGCAGGGAAAATCGAACCCAGCCAATTATCGCCCCATTAGCCTCCTCCTGATCACTAGCAAAGTGATGGATGGTGTCCTCGACAGTTCTATCTAGCGGCACTTACTCTGCAATAACCTGCTCATTGGCACCCAGTTTGGATTCTGCCAGGGCCACTCAGCTCATGACCTCATTACAGCCTTGGTCCAAACATGGACAAAAGAGCTGAACTCAACAGGTGAGGTATCAGTGACTGCCCTTGACATCAAGACAGCATTTGACTGAGTGTGGCATCAAGAAACCCTTGTGAAGTTGAAGTCATTGGGAATCAAGGGTAAAACTCAATACTGGCTGGAATTATCCCTAACACAAAGGAAAATAGTTGCGGTTGTTGGAGGTCAATTATCTCAGATCCAGGACATTGCTGTGAGTTCCTCAGGGTAGTATCCTAGGCCCAACCATCTTCAGCTGCTTCATCAATGACCTTCCTTCTATCATTAGGTCAGAGGTGGGGGTGTTTGCTGATGATTGCACAATGTTCATTACCATTTGCAACTCCTCAGATACTGAAGCAGTCCATGCCAATATGCAACTAGACCTGGACAACATTCAGGCCTGGGCTGATAAGTGGCAAGTAACATTCACGCTACACAAGTACCACACAAGCCCCTTGACATGCAACGGCATTACCATTGCTGAATGCTCCACTATCAATATCCTGGGGGTTACCATTGATCAGAAACTGAAGTAGACCAGCCATATAAATAATATGGCTACAAGTGCAAGCCAGGTGCTGGAAATTCTGCAGCGAGTAACTCACCTCCAGTCTGCCCAATGTGTGTCCACAATCTATAAGGCACAAATCAGGAATGTGATGGATTACTCTCTATTTGCCTGAATGAGTGTGACTCCAACAACACCCAAGAAGCTCGACACCATCCAGGACAAAACAGCCCTCATGTTCAGCACCTCATCCACCACATTCAATCCCTCTACAAACGACACACAATGGCAGCAGGGTTAACCACATTCCAGATGGACTACAGCAACTCATCAAGGCTCCTTCGACAGCATCTTCCATTCCTGCAACTACTACCACCAAGAAGGACAAGGGCAGCAGGCGCATGTGAAAACCACCCAGTGCAAGTTCCCCTCCATGCCACACAGCATTCAGACTTGGAAATATATCGGCGTTCCTTCACTGTCATTGGATCAAAATCCTGGAACTCCCTTTCTAAAAGTACTGTGGGTGTACCTACACCAGATGGACTGCAGCGGTTCAAGAAGGCAGCTCACCACCACTTTCTCAAGGGCAACTAGGGATGCACAATAAATCCGGGCCTAGCCAGCAATGCCCACATCCCAGGAAAGAATAAAAACAAAGTATCTTCCTTTAAAACCATTACTGAAACCTAACTCCTTGATCAAACTCTCCTAACCTTTTGTTTGGTGTCCATATAACCTCATAGCCTCGAGGAGCACTGGGGGATGTTTTTAAACATGAAAGGCCCTGTTTAACTGTTGTAATCATTTTGCAAAGATGCAAAACCTTTTTAACATACATAGAGCATCCCCCTCACTTTGAAATGAAAGACAACTTCCATCCACAGTGAACAGAGCACAAGTAGGGAAAGGGGATGGCATTGTCTAATCAACCTGCTGACTCTGACAGTTGCTGAAAATGCTCACCTTGGAGAAGGTGGGAGATCTAATAGAGGTATTCAATATTATGATAGCTTTTGATTGAGCAAGCAGGGAGAAGCTATTTCCTCTAGCCGAATATCATAGATTTACAATAATTGATAAATGAATTAGACGGGAAATTAGCAGGTTTTTTTCTGCACAGAGGGTTAAGATCAGGGATGCACGACCTGAAAGGGTGTTGGAATCAGATTCATTAGGAACTTTCAAAAGGCAATTGGACATGCACATGAAGAGGACTAATTTGCAGGATTGCATCTTGGGTGTGGGCCTATGGAATAGCTCTTTCAAAGAACTGACACAAGCACGACAGACCAAATGGACATCTTCTGTGCTGTAAAATTCTATGATTTTATGATTGATTCTGCTACCACCAGTCAGTTTACCAATGTTATTATCTACAGTATGTTCACCAATAACTGTGTGTGAGAAATCCATTTCAACCGGCTGTGCAATTATCTAGCTACCTAAGAATTGACCTAAACACTCAAGCTCCAGACATTGACCGTAGATCATGAGGCCCCCAGTATGAGTGTGATAAACCTGGTACTGATACTCTTTCAGAGAATGGACTGGATACAATTCAGCTCACGATTAGTCTAAGTGCCATCATTCTACTTACATAAGAAGCCGAATATATAATAGGCAACTGTAAACATCAAGGTGTGTTATAAAATGCACATTTATTTTGTAACTCTAAAATGGGCTCACAAATTTAGTACATTGGACATGAGAAGCTGCCCTATTATTTCTGAACTTTGCAATCCAAAATCTAAAAGGAAGTCGCTACACTAGTGGAGGAGCTCCAGAGAAGTGCCTGTTCAGCTGAGATGATAGTGCTCACACCTCAGGGTCCTAAGGTGCTGAGATTCTTGAGCTCCTGCATCAGGAGTTGATTGTATAATCTAAAGTGGCATTCCAGTCTGGTAGGGGGGTGAGGGTTGGGGGTTGGTGGGGTTGACTGGTGCACTGTCAGGGATAGTGTCGTTTGGATGATCTGTTAAAACAGAAGTGTTGGACGTTCAGGCTATAATAGGAAGATGGTGGAGATTGGGGGGTGGGGTCTTTTTTGGTATGTTGAATCAAAGAACATTCAGCTCAGCCTACAGTAAGAAAAGAAAGACTTGCATAAGACTTATAAAGTGTTCTATCACAATCTCAGGACAAGCCAAAGTGCTTTGCAGCCAATTAAATAACTTTGAACAATGGTTATGTTGTTATGTAAGAAACACAGCAGCCAATTTATGCACAGCAAACTCCCACTAATAGCAATGTGAGAACGAACAGATAATTTGCTTTTGAGGTACTGGTTCAAGTATGAACATTGGCCAAGGCATCAGGGACCTTTATTAGTGAGTGGGAAAACAGTTTTACATTTCTTCTGAAAGAAGGCACCTCCAACATTACAGCACTCCCACTGCACTGAAGCAGCAGCCTAGATTTTGTGCTCAGGTCTCTGCAGTGGGAACTTAAACCCATAGCCTTCTGATTCAGAGGTGAGAGTGCAAACCAATGAACAGCTCTAATGGTGGAGCAGGTTCAAGGGGCTGAATGGCCTGCCCTGTCTTCCAATGTTATTTATAAAGTTTCTATGAGCAGGGAGGAGGAAGATGATGCCAATGAATTTGAAACTACAGCTGCTGATGACAAGTAGGTTTGCACCAATCCTCCAAACTCTTTGACTGGCTAAAAGAGATCTGAGGCTCATCTTCTAAACAATGCTGTCCAATTTAAACTCATTAGGTTGGGCTGACAGGATAAAATGCCAGTGACCTGATCCAACAAATACTTTCCTTGTTTTGAAATACTTTCCTTAAGGATAAAGGCTTCCACTTAGAGGGAGCCTTTTGCCAGTGTGTTTAGTCCCACATTGAGTCTATGGAAATAGAGAGAAGTGATATAATGCCTCACTGGCTTTTATGTCGCACTCGAGGTGAGAACTAATTCTAAGACCTCAGTTTCATGGGAGATTGTGGAACAATAACACATTCATACTAAGTACCAGTTAATTTGTTCCAAAAGTTTATAAAGTACCTGTGTCTGCCAATGTCTGCTGTTACAGACTTTAACTGGCTTTATCTAATCCTTTGTTCCTTATCAAACACAAAACCCTTAATATCCTTTATATTACAGAGACATGAATAAACTTTTTCAGCCAACTTCCCTCCCCTCTCCCCAATCCTGGTTGTGAATCAAACGGAGTGAAGTTGCTCCCAATCATATTTGTAACCGACAGATGGCATCAAAGAGAGAGAGAAAAAAAAAACTTGCATTAATCCTCCCAGCTCATCTTAAAGTGCTCTTCATACAGTGAAGCACTTTTGTAGCCATGTAGGGCTCTGGTTCTAAATTGAACTGGCTAATGAATGTAATTAATTTTCATACAAACACTTGCAAGGTGTCCTTTACTGAGCTATAACTGAGAGCATTTTCACCCCATAAACTCCAGCAGGACCCGGGGCTAATTCTGCCCCGTGCCTTCCCACAGACGTACAACAAAAGGAGAGAAAGATTACCGACGTCTGGAGAAATTGCTACTGGAGCTCTTGCATTCTAGACCTTTGCCATCTTGTGACTGGCAGATCTCCCTTGCAGGAGATGCAAGGCATTTACCCCCCACCCCCAGGTGGAAAAATTGGGATCAAATGCGGCCGTAGAGCAAGAAAGGGACATTTCTAATTTGAAGATACTTACCGCTTATCTTTTAAAAGTTTATAGGGTGCTTTTGACTCTGTGTAACACGGATAATAGTGAATCGGCAATCCGTTTTATACCCTTTTCCGATTTTTAAAATTTATTCTGGGGGTAAGTGCTATGGGAATAAATATCTCATAAAGTGAAAATCTACCTCTAACGATTCAGTAAAGTATGAGGAGCATTAACAGCAGAGTGCGCCAGAAATGCATATTAAGTGCGCGGGAAGTGAGGCTGGCACCCACCCACCTGCCATGTTAACGTGTCCATTCTCTCCCTAGGCTTCAAAAGTTATTCCAAAGTTTGTCGCTTTTAATGAATGATTTTCCGCTTTTGCTTTCTTGATCCTTTTTGTTTATTAAATTGCGCTCTTCTCACCTTTTCAAATTGAGAAATAGCTGAAGCTGGCTTATTCGAAAGCTGAACTGCTGTCGCTGACTATGTGCCAAGGGGTGATGGAGGGTCCCTCCATTTGTTAATCCACCCAGGGCGCCTACCCAAATACATTGACCAATAACTGTCAGCACTGCTCAGAAAGATCCAACAATGACTGAAATAGGCAGAACGATAGATTTTTAAATATATATATGTGTGCAATATATATTAATATATATTATATATATGCACACACACACAAAGTTTTGTAACTATCTCATCTTCATTCTGATGCTGAGAGTTTCTGGTTATGTTTTAGACTCGGATCCAGGTTTTTCGGGCTCTCTCCTGTCCTGCTTGCTGGGGACGAAACCAAAAATCATTGAAATGAGGGCACTGCTGCGTTCTGGCCGGTGGATAGTGAGTAAACGGTTTCAAGGGGCACGTTTTCAGTTGGAGAAGCTAATACACAGGAGCGCTCAACAGCACCCCAAGCATCTTGACCTGTTAGTTAGACTTAGGCAGTTTTTAACCCATTTGAAACGCACCTATTGATATCTACTTAATAGCGCTCAGAGGAATAAGTATATCAAGTGTTCATGCATTGAGTAGACCCAAAATGTCCACTGTATTTTAAAACCATCTTCTGAGTAACTCCAGGCTGTTAGTTGAATTGAACAGATGCCAGTATTCAAACTGGACTTGTCAAGGAGCAGACAAATGCCCAATAACTCTTATTCACAATATGCCTGTTAATTATAATTAATTTCTTATGAAATTCCGTTATTTGAGTAGTTTGTTTAAAATATTCTGCGCCACCTCATTCGCTGGGACATCTTTGAGAATGGACTAAGTAAGCCATAGGTCGGTGAAACACATTTGTGGTCAATAAAATGAGCAGACCTTTATGAGTTTGGCTGATTCTTTCCAACAGTTTTATTCAATGCTGATTTGTGTCAATGAAACCTACTGCCGAGACCTGCACTTTATAATGTTTCTTTCAATGAATCTCCCATCTTGGTCTTTACCGCCCATTCCCCCACCAGCCCCCCACCCCCCACACGTGGATGTGATGGGAAATGTAGCTTCACTGTAAACGGTTTGGTGATAAAATATCATTTATCTCATTTCGCCGCAAAAATAAGTTATATTTAGTCAATGACCTTTGACCTAGATAGAGCAACGTAAACAGGAAATGCTTGCAGTTGTGGGAAATTTGAGAGACCGAATAAAAAGAAAATCCAGAAACTGGGCAGAGAAAATCCATTCATTTTTTATTTCACAAAAAAAATTGGCAACTTGAACATTCATGGCCCGAGAATGGATATGAAGCAACCGTCAGGAAACAGGAACTCAGATTATGAACGATCTTCCCTCTAATTCAGAAGCTACCACCATATAATTTGCATCACTCCAGAACATCTGAAATGGTGAAATTCAAAAATACTGTGGGGAGACATGCTGAATTTATTGCACTTTCTGTCATTTTCAAATTGAACTGTTCTGTCGTGCACTTTTACAAATGTTGTTGTGAAATTAATATTACTATATTGATGTATGTTATTGTATTAATTATCAGAATAAAATAATATTTATTTTCATGGATAGAGGGGAACATGGCCCCAGTCAGATCAGCCATGATCTTATGAAATCGAATGGACCGAATGGCCTACTCCTGCTCCTAGTTCGTATTTTCATATGAATAAAGTATATTTTTTTTCGGAAAAACAAAAATGAATCCCAGTTCTGGGCATCACTGCATTTCATTAAACTCTAGAGGACAAGGAGTACATAAATTGACAATAAAACCTGGTATTGCTGGGTAAAAAGAAAAGAGACGGTGAATCTGTAACTTCACTGTCATTAATTTTCAGGCTGGTATAATTATCCAGACAATATCCGATTGTTGCCCCCAAAAATATACTTTATTCGTAAAATGTGTACAAGCGCATGACAAAACATTGAAAATTACAGAAAGTGCCATAAAATTGGGCTTGTGCGCACACAAGGCGTTCCACTCCTAGCTGGCTCTAACCATTATAATTCTCTTTGATTGTGCACCATAAACATTCCATGTCAGGCTGGCAGACTGTCAGAGCAGTGCCGATTATTAACCGGTTCAGAAATGCCCCGCATCCCTTACATGGCCGTCAGGCTCCGAGAGAATTGTCGGGTCTGTCCCAGGGTCTTCCTCCCCAAGAGAACGTTAGCCCCGTTGCGTGTCAAGCGCATTTTTATTTCACTTTATGCCCCGAAATGATGTGTTTCTCGTGTGGCGGAGAAAACGCTGAAAAAGCGGCAAGTGGCATCTGGAGCTTGAGCGCGTTAACCGATTTTCTGCGTGGCGAGCGAGCAGCTCTAACCTCAGCCGTTATGCCAGCCAGAAAGGGAGGACGACGATATTTTGCGCTGGTGACCGCCTACCTGAGAAAATAAATCAATACCAACAAATTAGTAAATTTATTTCAGTTAAGGGCAGCTGCTGGGGGGGGGGGGGGGGGGCGGTGAAACAGTTTGTTTTTCGGTTTCTTTTTGGGCCCTATAGCCATCCTCTTCTAGTTCTCCCTTGAAATAAATATTACTGCGATAAAGAGAGAGAAACGCAAATTCTTCCCCCTTTGTAGTGAAACACCAAAAAGAGGGGACAAGCATCTGCTTATTCTCAGATATTAAACCCAGCAAAGGAAAAGACGTCTAATGCCCTGTGATTGGGAATGCCTTCTTAAAACTCCTGCATCCACCTTTAACTGGATTGGAGACAAGAACCAATGGCACCAAGTGGCCCATTAGAGAGAGACTGATAGCGATCAGTTCAGACAAGCTGTGGGCTCCTGGCACAGTCACTTCAAAGACTTGCTTGGCTTAATCAACATTAAGTCATCATTTTACCTCAGATAGTGACAGCTGTCCACAATCTATTTGTTTCCAAACAGATTTTAAACCTGCTTTTGTGTCTGTCTGTCTGTGTGTGTGTGTGTGTGTGTGCGCGCGCGACAAAATTTGGCAAGCTTTGATGCTCCTGCTTGATATATATTTTTTTTTGCGGGGACGTTTTTGAATTTAAAAAAAACTGATAAACAGTATGATCTCCTTTGAGAAAAACACATGACCTGAGGGTGTTTCGGTCTTTTATTTTCAACCGCAGCAGACTCTAATGGGCTCTTGGGACAAGGACAGGGAATACTGTTGTTGTATAGCTCGAGTTTTTTTTAAAAGAAAAAAGATATGACCAGCTCCATTTGTTATGTCCGAACCACAACTCTGCTCCATAAAGAACTGACTGCCCAGAACTAGCTTCAGCTGTTAGGTGGCCCGGCACTGTAAAGATGGGCTAAGTACAAAGAGGGGTTGCTGTTAATTTGCACTAAAGCGCCCAGACCGAGGTATAAACTTCAAAAGAAACTGAAATCCCAGCGCCCTTTCATGTGTCTAAAAACCCTATATGTTTATAACTCAAAAATGCCTGTATTGTTAAATTAGGAGATGTTTTCAAAGGGCGCGCGGCGCATTTAATCCCCATTTAAAGATGTGCGGTTCCCGAACTTCGGAATTTGTTTTCGCAATTATTGCACAACCTTTTAGCGGAACACGCACAGCAGTCTGAGGTCAAGTGTGCCAACTCGTGGCACGATTTTTGAAGGGGGCAACGTTGTGAAAAATTACTTTCTGAACGCTGAATATTTTGCGCAGCGCTCTTTTTCATTCTAACCACAGAAGATCCCTCCAAGCCAGGGCAACGTATAGTTCCAGCAAGCCTCCATAAAATACACAACTGCGGAGCAGAACCGATCGGAAATTCTGAGAATGCGAATGAAGGCGATTCCTCCAGCCCTGTTCGACTTCAGAACTGGCGTCGAATTTAAACATCGGGACGGGCATTATTTTTTAATTCTCCTTAAACCTCTCTAATTTATCAGTGAGCTTGATTTTTATCAATTGCTATGAGGCAACCGAACGCTTTGGTTGTAGGCCACTGCGAAAAAAATATGCACGTCTAAATTAACTAGGATCTCTTATGTCTTCCTAGAACCTTAATAAGAGAAATCCAATATGAATTGGAGAAAAAAAATAGGTCATCTGGGAATAATTTCACTGATATTGGGTGAGAAAAATTGTCATTCGATTTATCCTTGATTTAATTTCTATATTTTTGGCGTTAAATGATGTGCGAAAATAGTGCCCCACAAAGTGTGAATGTATTAGGCTTCCAACTCCGAAATTTAACCAACCCTTCCCAGAAAGTTTAACGTTATTGGATATACACTTTCTCACATAGGGGATGCAATGTCCTACAAGGGTTACTGGCATCATTCATGTTCAGACCTGCAAACTGCTTCTCAAAAATTGAACTGAACTGGAAACATCCACCAGGAAACATGATTTTATTTTATTCCGAAAAGAATTGGGTTGACTTTTTAATGTTTTTATTTGGATCCAGTTCACAAAGTTAGCTGTTGGTGAAAAAAAAATAAGAGATTATAATTTCAAACACTTTTAGATAGACAAAATTACTACCGCAATCGAAAATGGTTCACCCTCGGTTTCTTGGATTGATCAACCTTCCATCTTTAAGTTGGGTGATGCGCAGCCTCAGGATGGCCAATGGCGGAGGCCAGAAATACTGGACACAAACCACGTGCCCGTGGCTCTCCCTCAAACCCGGCACATATGCAGACATAAGAGTGGTTATGAGGCAAGCCGAGACTTATGGGCCTGCTGATATAATGATTTAACAGGAGCATTGAACATTTCTGCTGCTACAATTGCCTATCTGTAAACGAGCAGAAATTGCAACTCCCAGCAAAGTGTTGTTCATTTGTACGAACATAGAAATTAGGAGAAGAGTAGGCCACTCGGCCCCTCGAGCCTGCTCTGCCATTCAGTAAGATCATGGCTGATCTGACTGTAACCACAATTCCACCTTCCTGCCCACCTCTAATAACCTTTCCCCTCCTGGCTTATCAAGGATCTATCTACCTCTGCCTTAAGAATATACAAAGACTCTGTTTCCATTGTTTTTTGAGGAACAGAATTCCAAAGATTCATGACCCTCTGAGAGAAAAGATCTTTCCTTATCTCTGTCTTAAATGGGCAACCACTTATTTTTAAACAGTGACCCCTAGTTCTAGATTCTCCCACAAGAGGAAACATCCTCTCCACATCCACCCTGTCAAGTCCCCTCAGGATCTTATATGTTTCATTCGAGTCACCTCTTACTCTTCTCAACTCCAACAGATACAATCCTAACCTGTCCAGCCTTTCCTCATAAAACAACCTGCCCATTCCTGGTATTAATCTAGTAAACCTAATCTGAGCTGCTTCCAACACACTTACATCTTTCCTTAAATAAGGAGGCCAGTACTCTACACAATATTCCAGATGTGGCCTCACCCTATGCCCTGTCTAGCTAAAACATAACTCCCTACTCTTGTATTCAATTTATAGTGATGGACTACAAAAAATAGAGGGGAGAAGAAACAGGATCTATCTTCAGTGAAGTTTGAGGCATGGGAAATACCCTCTCAGCAGCAGCCAAATCTGTTAGTCCATGTCTTCTTTCTAAGGAGGGTATCATGAAACTGCACCCGCTTCATTATTTTGTAAGCTAGCAATGTTGTTTGGTAATATCTATCCAAACATTGGACTTGCTGCTAGTCTAATTTTGGAATGGTTGTAAATGAGACAGCAAGAATATTTTCAAAAGGAAAGGCCACTTCTTTAGCTTATATCTGTATCTCGCATCTTAAGGACAGCAAAGATTTTTGATGAATTTTCATAAACAAAGGAATCTCGAGAATTTGAGCTACTGCCCAATCCCCCAATCTCTTTCAGTCTCAGCAAAATGTATTTAAAGTGATCGGTGAGACCTGGTCATTGCTAAGAACAGGCCTTCCCTCGGCTCGGCCATGCAGTATTGTGAAAAGCGTGAAGCATTAGACACAGCAAGTTTTTAAAGTGCCAGATGGAAGGGTGGTTCTGGTACCGGAACAGGCCCTGATGCAGAAATCCAGCCTCTCTGGTACAAAACCAGACTGTCTGGCCACACCGCGATACCCTGTCAAAATAAAGGAACAGGAATAGGCTGCTCAGCTGCTCAAGGCTGCTCTGCCATCTATAATTTCATGGTAAAAATTTAACTTAATTTCTTCAACTGCCGCAATAGGATTTGAACTCATATTCTGCTGGATTATTAATGAAGGAACTCTCAATTTCTAGCCCAGTAATTTAGCCACTATCTAACCATCTCCTCTAGACTTTCAATGGCATTACCATCACTGAATACCACACTATCAACATCCTGGGGATTACCATTGACCAGAAGCTGAACTGGACCAGCTATATAAATACTGTGGCTGCAAGAGTAGGTCAGAGGTTGGGAATTCTGTGGAGAGTAACTGACCTCCTGAGTCCCAAAAGCCTGTCTACCATCTACAAGGCACAAGTCAGAAGTGTGATGGAATGCTCTCCACTTGTCTGGATAAGTGCAGCTCCCACAATACTCAAGAAGCTTGGCATCGTTCAGGATGAAGTAGCCTGCATGATTGGCACCCATCCACCACAATAAGCATTCCCTCCCTCTACCACCGATGCACAGTGGCAGCACTGTGTACCATCTACAAAAGCACTGCAGCAACTCACCAAGGCTCCTTCAACAGCACCTTCTAAACCTGCGACCTCTACACCAAGAAGGACAAGGACAGCAGATACATGGGAACACCACCACCTGCAAGTTCCCCTCCAAGCCATTCACCAACCTGACTTGGAACTATAGCATCGTCCTGGGTCAAAGCCCCGGAACTCCCCTCCTAACAGCACTGTGGGTGTTCCTGCAACACATGGACTGCAGTGATTCAAGGTGGTTCACCACCATCTTCTCAAAGGTAATAAATGCTGGCCAGTGATGCCCACACCCCAGGAACAAATATATTAAAAAAACACTATCACATCCCACACTGTTCAACTATCAGGCCTCAACTATTTACAAATCTATGCGATATTAATCAGTTTTAATGACTTGGATGAAAGGTCAGAGTGATGGTACAAAGATAGTTAGGAAAACAAGTTGTGAGGAGGACACAAAGATTCTCAAAGAATTAACATAAGTTAAGTGGGCAGATGCAGTAAAATGTGATGTTGTCAACTTTGGTGGGAAGAATGGCAGAATATTATTTAAATGGAGAGTGAGGCTGCAGAATGCTCCTGTACAAAGTCACCTGGGTGTACTTGTACATGAATCACAAGAAGTTAATATGCAGGTACAGTGAGTAATTAGGAAGGGAAATGGAATGTTGGCCTTTATTGCAAAGGTTGGAGTATAAAAGTAGGGAGGACTTATAACTTTACAGGGTGTTGATGAGAGCATGCCTCGGGCACTGTACAGTTTTGGTCTCTTTACTTAAGGTGGGATATACTTGCATTGGATGCAGTTCTGGGAAGGTTCACTAGGTCGATTCCTGGGATGAAGGGTCTGTTTTATGAGGCAAGGTTGAGCAGGTTGGCCCTATACTCATTGGAATTCAGAAGAATGATAGGTGATATTATTGAAACATGCAAGATTTTGATGGGTCTTGACAGGGTAGATGCTGAGAGCATGTTTCCCCTCACGGGGGAATCTAGAACCAGGGGGCACAGTTTCAAAATAAGGGATCTCCCATGTTTAATCCAGAGATGAGGAAGAATTTCTTCTCTCAGAGGATCAGTAAATTTTGGAATTCTTTACCCCAGAGAGCAATGGAGGCTGGGTCATTGAATATATTCTAAACTGAGATAGAGATATTTTTTATCTACAAGGGAGTCAAGGTTATGGGGAAAAGGCAGGAAAGTGGAGTTAAGGCCATGAACAGGTCAGCCATGAAAGGCTCAAAGGACTAAATGCTCTCCTGCTCTTTTTATTGTATTGTTAGCTTAAACAGGTAGCATGACCACTTTTTTGATTCCTTTGTCATTTCTGGGACCAACACCCTCTAAGCAATTCTGCAGTCATATTGCAACAGCTGACCATGAGATTTTTCCAGTAGTCACAACTGGCAGGGATAATATTTTGGGGGGTTATTTGATGATGACTCTTTTCCCTTGCACATAATTTCCAAACTGCAAAAAAGCCAGTAGTATAGCAATCTTTCCAAACAAGCCTTAGGAGCAGCTTTCTCAAACAGTCAGGAGAAAATTCACCAGAAAGATGGCATCTTAAATTCGAACCAGGGAAATGGGCACTGTAACTGGGCCAGAATCTTTATCCTGGAGTGTGAGATCATGGCAGGGTTCAGGGGAGGGAAGAAGTGGTTCCAATTAATTTCCAAAACAGCTGAAACTATCCTTCTAGTACAAAAGGATGCTGGTTCCAATTAGGAGGTTTTATTTATGATGCTATTTTGTGAATTAAAAATGCATTAACAAAGTTAAAAAGGATCCATTGTAATCTGTCTGAGCTATAGAGATCATTGAACTGCAGCACTGGACTGTATAATATTGTACTCCACCCCAATTGGAGTAAACTGCATACAAAATGTGAAAGAGAAACTTGCATTTACATAGTGCCTTTTGCCACCTCACAGCTTTTGATGTGTAGTCGTTGTTGTAATGGAGGAAATGTGGCAGCCAATTTACATACGGCAAGGTCTCATAATGTCCCACAATGATGAAATCTATTCTAGTCATGTTGGCTAAAGGATAAGTATTGGCAAGGACACCAGGTAGAACTCCCATCTTCTTCAAAATAGTTCCAGGAATTTTTTGCGCCCACTTGAAAGGATAGAAAGGGCATTGGTTTAACATTTCATCCAAAGCCCAGCATCCCCCAACAGTGCTGCACTCACTCAATACTGCGCCGGCAGTGTCAACCTAGATTTTGTGCTCAAGCCTCTGGTGTGAGATTTGCACACACCACCTTCTGGAGGCAACCGAGAGAGTGTTATCCACCAAGACAACAATGAAATATGCATTTGGTGATACCGCTGAGATCATAACATGCAACTTGTTAGCCCAATTGGACAGACTGTGCCCTTTGCTGTGCACAGTATAGGTTCAGTGCCACAGTCTTCCATCACTAGCTGCTCAAGGCTTTCCCCTCCATGAGGGACACAGAAAATGCAAGTTGCCTTCATTGTTGTTTGGCTTTGTAACCACAGGATATAATCTGGGACTGATGTTAAAGAGGACATTGAAAGTGTTAGACTCACCTCCTCTTTGCTTGCAAGTACCTGGCACAGGAGCATAAATTGGAATATTTCATTGTGTTGTCTTGTGCACAACACCATTGAGATAAGATGTCACTGGGCCCTTCAGGTCCCCTCCAGAGAGAAAAAGAATGCCAAAAGCTTTTATGTGGAGGCAATATTCCTTTAAAAATGTCAGAAGCATGGTATCAATCTTGCTTAATAAGTTTAAAGATTTCCAATTAATTTTCTGTGAGTAATGGGCCCTTTGACATTGTAAATACTGCAATGTGGAAAACATTTAATGAGCCACAAATATTTCGTAGAGACTTAAGTAGGAATTCAATGATAGATATTCATGTGTGAGGGATTTATAGTGAGGCATTTTGAGAATGACAAAATGGTGATGTATATCATGTAAAAAACAAATGGTTTTGAGAAATTGTAAACTTTATAGATTTCCAGTATGTTGAAAAGGAAGGGTTGATTCATCAGAGGGTGCAGCTAACATATGAAGGCCCAGATTTCAAATATGACTGTTCACAGGGCAGTTTAGATGATGGCTTCTATTTTTAAACAAAAATCTTTTGTGTATATCTTACTTTAAATATATTACTCACAGTTTTCCCTCACGTTCTAAGCTGCTTTGGACTATGCAGCATATGTTCCTCATGTATCTGGATTAATGTTACAGTCCAGATTTTGTTAGCCCATTATTATGGGAATATGAAGTACAAAATTAGAGATATATCTATATCTATTAAAATCCATGACATGTCATACCCATCCATTGAAATGGGTGGCTGACAACCCCAATTGTTAAAGATTGTAAATGGCAGTGATAGCACTTGTTATTCATGCCTCTCCCAGATGATGGCGGTGTTACTCCCAACAAAGCCAATTGCTGGAACACCTGTTGTTCTTAATCTCTCCAGGTGTGGTGCTGTAATCTCTCCCTGCCTGTTAAAGAAAATACAGATAAATAAACTACACTGGTTGGAGGTTTTCCACTTCTTCACTCAACAACCTCCTTTAAAAAGAAACAGAAAGAGATTTGTATATTGGTAGAACCCCCCCCAAAAGCAGGGTGGGTTAGCACAGCGGTGATGTTTCAGGCCAATGATCCCACCATGGCGGTGTAAGAATTTGAATTTAGTTTTGAATATTTTGGAGAAAAAGGAACCATGAAAATCCCAACAAGGTCACTAATATCCTTTAGGGATGGAAGCCTGCTGTACTTGATGTCATTTTTGACTGCAAAATGAGCTTCCAACCATATATCCGTGCTATCGCTAACACTGTATCGCTAACCTCTCTAACATCACTCAACTTCACCCTTGCCTCACCTCATCTGCTGCTGAAACCCTCATTCATGCCTCTGTTACCTCTAGACTTGACTATTCCAACAGAATCCTGGCTGGCCTCCCACATTCTACCCTTTGTAAACTTGAGGTCATCCAAATTTCCACTGCCCATGTCTTAACTTGCACAAGTTCCGGTCACCTATCACCCTCTCTGCTCGTTGAGCTACATTGGCTCCCAGTCAAGCAACATCTTGATTTTAAAACTCTTCACCTTGTTTTCAAACCCCTCCAAAGCCTGGCCCCTCCCTATCTCTGTAATCTCCTCCAGCCCCACAACACTCTCTGAGTTATCCACGCTCCTCTAATTCTGGCCTCTTGAGCATCCTCAGTTATAATCGCTCCACCACTGGCGTTCATGCCTCCAGTTGTCTGGGCCCAAAGATCTGGGATTCCCACCCTACATGCCTCCAACTCTCTACATTGCTTTCCTCTTTTAAGAAACTCCTTAGAACCTACCAATTTGACCAAGATATCTCGTATAATATCTCCTTTTGTGGCTCAGTGCCATGTTCTGTTTTAGAATGCTCCTGTGAAACACTTTGGGACGTTTCATTATGTTAAAGTTGCCATATAAATATAAATTGTTGATGTTCTCCTCACTTGGTCTGGTCTGGTCTTTCTGAGGCTCCTCACCAACATGGATGACATTAACTACCCTCTCTGCAGCAGCCTACCCAGTTGACCATCTGAGGGCAAAGATGGATGGGCAGTAAATGTCAGCGTTGTCAGTGATGCCCACATCCTGAGTATGAACAAAAGGAAATGAAGCAGGTGATTCCTGGCCGCCTTTCCTCTGACTAGCCCCCAACAGAATTTAAATCAGCTAGCATTTCCCTGGGGTGTGGAGGTTCCCTGATCTATGTCCATAACCTTGACAGAAGAACTTCAGGTGATCCCCACATATGGCGTAAAGGGCCATTTACCACCGACCTTGCACCAAACATCTGGTAGAACTCACCTCCCACAGGAAATTCTAGGCACATGTCTTTCCTAATACAACCACTAATACTGAAGTCACCTGTTTAATAAGATGGTTAGGGACATCTCTCAGCAGTGTCATATTAATAACCCAGTTCTTGTCCTGCTTCGATACCACCAATGCCTCTTAATTCCTCTGTGTAACATTGGTATATGGATGCGTTAACACATTCAGATAAAACCTCTCTGTGCACTTGTCAGTGGAAGTTTGATTCCCTTTAAAGTAAGTTGATTTTGCCAATTAAAACACTGTACAGAGGGGTTGTGTATGGACAAATATGCACCATTGCAATGTAACATCGCATCATGAAGGCAGCTACTGTCAGCAGATTTAAGGCAGAGACAAATGGTCACATAAAACACTGACGAGAGGTCATCCAGCCTGAAACTTTCACCCTAACCTTCCTCCCTCCGCAGTCACTGCCTGATCTGCTGTGTGATTCCAGCATTTTCTGGTTGTTTACTAAAAGATTGATTACCAAATAAAAAAAATAGTATATCTTTCATCTATTTATATAGCACCTATAATTACCTCAGGACATCCCAAAGCACCTTACAACCAATCAAATACGTTTTTTTAAGTGTAGTCTCTGTGGTAATGTAGGAAATGTAGCAACCAACTCGCACACAGCGAGGTCCTACAAACAAGAATCTGATAAAGATCAGTCATGTCAGTTGAGGGATAAATACTAGCCAGAACTATCACATGGAATCTTTCATTTCCACTTGAGAAGACAAACGGGGCCTCATGTTGATGCCTCATTCAAAAGATGGCACTCTCAACAGCATAGCCTAGATTTTGTGCTCAAGTCTCTGAAGTGGAACCAGAACGCATGACCTCCTGATTCTGAGGCAAGAGTACTGTGGTTGACACTTAATGAGGGTACTCAAACTGCAAACTCCTAGTTTGCAAGTGACACGGAAGCCCCAGGATATCAGGTTCTCAAAGCCCAGGCAACTCACAACTGATTACCCTTATACTTCTTACTTAATGGTTTATTCCGGTTTGCATTTTGTGTGCTTGGAGAGGACTGCTTTTGGTGCTGTTGCCTCATAAATGAATACGTCCTAAATGAGGACTCCAGGATCTGTTTCGAGCATTTTAAGGTTAACCTAGGCTGATGCATTTTGGTAAGAAGGATATAAACTAAATAATACAATCCTATAGGGGGCACAGGGACAGAGGGCAGGGCCTTAAAATGCGGCCAGCCATTCAAAAGCCCATTGGCTTTAGCAGGACCGTAAATCCCTGCCAGCGTAAAATTCCGTCCAGAGAGATTGGAAATATGCTCACAAATCTTTGAAGGAAGCAGCACAAGTTGAGAAGAATGTTAAAAAGGCAAATGGCTTTATAAATAGAGGCATAAAATATGCAAGGAAGTGACCCGAACACTTTATAAAACACAATTTAGGCCCCAGCTGGAGTATTGCGACCAATTCTGGGAACTACACTTGAATGGCCTTCAAGAATGTGTAGAAATTTGGTAGATTGGTACCAGGGATGAACAACTTCAGTCATGTGGAGAACTCAGAGAAACTGGGGTTGACCTCCTCAGAACAGAGAAGATTAAAGTGATATATGATTAAGGTGATCAAAATCTTGAAGGGTTTTGGTAGAATTAATAAGGAGAAACTGTTTCCAGTGCCAAAAGGGTCAGTAATCAGAGGACACAGATTTGAGGCAATTGCTGATAAAACCAGAGATGGGGAAGACATGTTTTATACAGCGGGTTGTTATGACCCTGAAACAACAACAACATGTATAAAGAGTGTTTAACATAACAGAACGTCCCAAGGCACTTTGGAGGAACATTATGCAACAAAATATGACATCGAGCCACATAAGGAGATATTACATCAAGTGACCCAAAGCTTGGTGGAAAGAGGTGGGTTTTAGGGAGTGTCTTGAAAGAGGAACAATAGGTAGAGAGGCAGAGAGATGTAGGGATGGAATTCCAGGGCTTAGGACCTAGGCAACTGAAGGCCTGGCCACCAATGTTGGAGTGTTGAAAATCAGAGATGCTCAAGAGGCCAGAATTAAATGAATTCAGATACCTTGCATATGTGGGGCTGGAGGTGATTACAGAGATAGGAGGCAAAGTCCTGGTTAGATTTGAAAACAAGAATAAGAATTTTAAAATCAAGTTGTTGCTTGACCAGGAGCCACTGTAGGTCAGCAAGCTCAGGAGTGATAGGTGAACAGAATTTGGTGCATTTAAGAAAACAGGCAGTAGAGTTTTGGGTGGCCTTAAGTTTATGAGGGGTAAAATGTGGGGGATAAGTCAGGAGTCCATTGGAATAGTTAAGTCTAGAGGTAACAAAGGCATTAATGAGGGTTTCAGCAGCAGATGAGATGAGGAATGGATGAAGTCAGGCGATGTTAAGGAAGTGGAAATAGGAGGTCATGGTGATAGTGTGAATATATAGTTAGAAGCTCATCTTGGGATCAAATGTAACACCTATATTGCACACAAGCTGTTTCAGCCTCAGACACTTGCCAGGAAGAGGGATGGCGTTGGTAGCTAGGGTACAGATTGTGGAGCAGAGACCAAAACTGGTGGTTTCAGTCTTTCAAATATATAATTGGGGGTAATTTCTGTACATCCGACGCTGGCCAGTAGATTGGCAGTCCAATAATTTAGCATGAGTGGAGGAGAGGAGAGAGGTGATGGTGAGGTAGAGTTGGATATCGCCACAGAGTACTTGCAAACTAACACTGTGCTTTCGGATGGTGTCTCCAAGAGACAACACGTGGGTAAAAAATAGGAGGGGCCCAAGGATAAATCCGTGAGGACACCATAGGTAACGGTGTGGGAACAGGAAATGAAGCCATGGAAAGAGGCTATGATTAACTAGGCAGGAATGGAACCAGGCAAGAGGAATCCCAACCAGCTGCATGACAGTGGAGAGGTATTGGAGGAGGATGGTGTGGTCAACCAGATAAAAGGCAACAGGCAGGTCAACGGGGATGAGGAGGGAAAGGTGACCTCTGCCAACATCATTTGTGATTTGTTAAGAGCTGTTTCAGTACTGTGACAGGGATAGAAACCTAACTGGAGGGATTCAAACATGGAATTCCAGGAAAGCTGGACATGAATTTGGGAGACGTTCAAGGAATTTGGAGAGGGGAGGGTGGTTGGAGATGGGGTGGTAGTTTGCAAGAATGATGGGGTCAATGATTGTTTTTTTGAGAGGGGTGATGAAAGTAGATTTAAATGGGAGAGAGAGAGTGAGTGAGAGAGAGACCACCTGAACAGACAGAATCATAAATAATACAGGCAGGTGATGAAACCAGGTTTGAAAATAACTTTCAAAAGAGAATTTGATAAAAGAAAAATTCAAAGGGGTACGGTGAAAGAACAGGGAATTGGGACTAATTGGATCGCTCTTTCCAAGAGCTGGTACATGAACGAGAGTTCGAATGGCTTCCTAAACTCCCTGAATTCAGGGAGGGTCACTGTCGATTGGAAGATAGCAAATGCAACTCCATTACTCAAAAAGTGAGGGAGACAGATAGCAGGAAACTACAGGCCAGTTAGCTTAACATCTGTCATAGGGAAAATGTTAGAAGCTATTATTAAGGAAGCTATGGCAGAGCATTGGGTTAAGCTCCAGGTCATCAGGCTGATTCAACATGGTTTTGTGAAAGGGAAATCATGTTTAACCAACTTACAAACATAGAACCATAGAAAAGATACAACACAGAAGGAGGCCATTTGGCCCATCTTGTCCACGCCAGCCAGAGGACACCCAGGTGCCCTTTCTAATCCCACCTTCTTGCACCCGGCCCATAGCCCTGCAGCTTACAGCACTTAAGGTGCAGATCCAGATACTTTTTAAAAGAGTTTAGAGCTTCTGCCTCTACCACCAACTTGAGCAGCGAATTCCAGACACCCATTGCCCTCTGCGTAAAAAAAGTTCTTCCTCATGTTCCCCTACACCTTCTGCCACTTACCTTGAATCTATGTCCCCGGTTCTAGAATTCTCCACCAAGGGAAACAATTTTATCCTGGCCACTCTATCTATTCCCCTCATAATTTTGTACAACTTAATCAAGTCACCTCTCAGCCTTTTTGTTCTAAGGAAAATAACCCCAACCTATCCAATCTATCCTCGTAGCTACACTTTTCTAACCCTGGCAACATTCTTGTAAACCTCCTCTGCACTCTCTCCAGAGCTATTACGTCCTTCCTGTAATGTGGTGACCAGAACTGCAATACTCCAGTTGTGGCCTCACCAGTGTTTAATGCAATTCCAACATTATATCCTTACTTTTATATTCTATACCTCTGCCAATGAAGGAAAGCATTCCATATGTCTTCTTTACAACCTTGTCTACTTGAACTGCTGCATTCAGGGACCTGTGTACTTGTAAGCCAAGATCTCTCACTTCATCTACCCCTCTTAGTATATTCCCATTTATTGTGTAATCCCTGTAACTGTTTGACTTCCCTAAACGTATGAACTCACACTTCTCTATGTTAAAATCCATTTGCCACTTTACCGCCCACTCCACCAACCCATCTATATCGTTTTGGAGATTATAGCTATCCTCTACACTATCCACTGCTCAGCCAATCTTTGTGTCATCTGCAAATTTCCCAATCGCGCCCTCCACGTTCACATCCAAATCGTTAAGTTAATATATAACACAAACTTATTGGAATTCTTTGAGGAAGTAACATGTGCTGTGGATAAAGGGGAACCAGTGGATGTACTGTACTTTGATTTCCAGAAGGCATTTGGTAAAGTGCCACATCAAAGTTTCATGCAGAAAATAAAAGCTCATGGTATAGGGGGTAACATATTGGCATGGATAGAAGATTGGCTAGCTAACAGGAAGCAGTGAGTAGGCATAAATGGGTCTTTTTCAGGTTGGCAAGATGTAACGAGCAGTATGTCACAGGGATTAGTGTTGGGGACTCAGCTGTTTATAATTTACATAAATGACTTGGATGAAGAGATTGAAGGGATGGTTGCCAAATTTGCTGATGACACAAAGATAGGTAGGAAAGCAAGTTGGGAAGGGGATATAAGGAGGCTACAAACAGATATAGATAGGTTAAGTGAATGGCCAAAGATCTGGTAGATGGAGTTTAATGTGGGAGAATGTGAAATTGTCCAGTTTGGCTGGAAGAATAAAAGAGAAGCCTAATATCTAAATGGTGAGAGATTGCAGAGGGATCTGGGTGTCCTAGAGCATGAATCACAAAAGGCTAGTATGCAGGTCCAGCAAGTAATTTGGAAATCTAATAGAATGTTAACATTTATTGTGAGGGGAATTGAATACAAAAGTAGGGAGGTCATGCTTCAGTTGTACAGGGCACTGGTGAGACCACATTTGGAGTACTGTGTACAGTATTGGTCTACTTATTTAAGGAAGGATGTAAATGCAATGGAAGCAGTTCAGAGGAGGTTTACCAGACTAATACCTGGAATGGGTGGGTTATGAGGAAAGGTTGGACAGACTAGGCTTGTATCCACTGGAGTTTAGGAGAGTGAGAGGTGACTTGATTGAAACATATAAGATCCTGAGGGGTCTTGACAGGGTGGATGTGGAGAGGATGTTTCTTCTTGTGGGAAAATCTAGAACTAGGGGCCACTGTTTAAAAATAAAGGGTCGCCCATTTAAAACAAAGATGAGGCAAAATTTTTTTCACTCAAAGGATCGTGAGCCTTTGGAAGTCTCTTCCTGAAAAGGTGGTGGGAGGAGAGTCTTTGAATATTCTTAAGGCAGAGATGGATAGATTCTTGGTGAGCAAGGGGGTGATAGGTTATCGGCAGTAGGTGGGATGCAGATTTCAGGTTACTATCAGATCAGCCATGATCTTATTAACTGGCGGAGCAGGCTCGAGGGGCTGAATGGCCTACTCCTGCTCCTTGTTCATATGTTCATATGTATGTCCTTCTTGCAGTATCATCTTATAATTCTGACATTAATTGGAGCAAACATTATATTTGGTCCTGATGTTTCAAAATATATCCCTTTGAGGCCCACAGAGACAAAAGGCCTGGGTGAAGCCTTGAAGCCTTGGCATGTTGTGAAGCCTTGGTGGGGCAGCATTGACAGAAATGCACATTCTCGTATCCTTATGTAATTCAAGTCCCACACCCTTGTCGGCGTACTGTACTGCGCAGTTTGCAGTCGTGGGTTCTTCATTAAAACCTTATGAACCAAACAGTAGATCTTCTGTTCAAAAATGGAGGGGGGAATGTGTGGGTTGAGAGTGGCGGCCAGGGGTTGGGGGTGGGGGGGGGGGGGGGGGGGGGGGGGGGGGGGCGGGGGTCGTGGAGGGGTGGTGAGTGGGGGAAGAGGAGGTGTTGGCAGGAGGGAGCGTGGAGGGGGTGGGAGACTGATATTGGGTTCACCACACATCTGTCAGGACAGAAAGTTACACCGGAACATTGGCAGCTGGCGAGGCCGCAGGAGACTGCTTATTAAATAAAATCAATCGGGTCGGATTTCTGTGGGGATTCAAATTTCTTCAAAGTTTTTCTCCAAGATGTACATGAGTAACTGAACACAGAGCATGCAGTTCTAGTCAGCACTGGAGGTAAACAACAACTGCCCATTTAAGTGACTACCTCAAAGAATAACATCCAGAAACACACTGATTCCCACTCTTATTTGTCCCACGCTATCTGTGGTTTTGGTGGGGTGGGTGGGTAAACACGCAATCGAAGCTGATCATTGCAATGGAATGCAGTGTAGGGCTGTGTGTGCAGAAATGACAAAGAAACCAGCTCAGGGAGCCAGACCACAGAATTCAAACTTTTAACTTCACAGCCTATGTTCACAGGGGGGGGCTGTGGAATCAACATGGGACAGCATTCACCCATTCAACAGGGCATAGGCAGGTGTGGCAATAATGCTGGACACATATATGTGCACACATATATGAATCTGCTAATTAAATATTTTAAGTCTTAAATTAGATGTAGAGAACAATATTACACTGGCAAAAGTGAGCATGATTATTGTGTATTAGGAGATGCATGCAGGGCAATATTGTACTGGCGGCAGTGAGCTTGATAACAGCGTGTTGGAAACAGCGTGCAGGAAAGTAGTGTGTTGGGATCATTGAGCAGGATCATAGGGTGTTGGGAGCGGTCTGCATGATAACACTGTGTTGGGAGATGTGAAATGTATAGACCCCTCGGGCTGTGCGGCTCACAATGAATGTCTGCATTGAATACTAATTGTATTATAACTGTACTGAAGCACCTCAGAGTGCAACATGATTTATGTTGATAACTCCAATACCATTGCACTGTCTGACCGTCTGTAATGAACATATTGAAATGACTGTAATATTCATTGATTGTATTGAAGCGCCTCATGATCCATGTGTAGAAGTTGAATCTGATTGCACTTTTTGTGATGGCGAGATTTAGAAATGTTTTGTAATGTTCTTCCAGATAATTAATGAATAAAGTACATTTTTCAAAAAAAAAACCATTGTGTTGGGAGATGCGCAGGCACCATTCTAGAACCTATAAAATTTTGAAAGATGATCACCAATGCATCCACTATCTCTGTAGCCACCTCTTTCAACACTCTGGACATTTATCAACTTTCAGCCCCATTAATTTCTCCAGCATCACTTTTTTACTAATACAAAATTCTTTTATATCCACAATCTCACCAGTCCCATGGCTTCCCAGTATTTTAGGGAGATTTCTTGTATCTTGCTCCATGAAGACAGATACAAAGTATTTGTTTAGTTTCTCTGCCATTTCCTTATTACCCGTTATAAATTTGCCCAGGGGAAGTGATGGTGTAGTGGCATTGTCACTAGACTAGTAATCCAGAGATCCAGGGTGATGCTCTGGGGACCTGGGCTTGAATCCCACCCTGGCAGATGGTGGAATTTGAATTCAATAAAAATCTGGAATTAAAAGTCTAACAATGAAACCATTGTTGATTGCAGTAAAAACCCATTTGATTCACTAATGTCCTTTAGGGAAAGCAATTTGCTGCCCTTATCTAGTCTGGCCAACATGTGACTCCAGACCCATGGCAATGCAGTTGACTCTTAAATGCTTCCTGAACAAGGGAAATTAGCGTGGGCAATAAATGCTGGCCTAGCCAGTGATGTCCACATTCCATGAATGAATTAAAACAAATATATTCTCTGCCTGTGATGAGCCCACATTTGTCTTTACTAACTTTTCTTCAACATATCCATAGAAGCTTTTATAGTCTGTTTTTATGTTCCTCGCTAGTTTAATTTCATGTTATATTTTCTCTTTATCAATTTCTTCGTTCTCTTTTGTTGAATTTTAAAATTCTCCCAAACCTCAGGCTTTTTTGGCAATTATCTTCCTTTGGTCTGATAGAGCCCTGAACTTCTCTTGTTAGCCATGGTTGGATCACTTTTCCTGAAGGGTTTTTGTACCTTAAAGGAATGCAAATTTGTTGCAAACTATGTATTTATTCTTTAAGTGCTAGCCATTGCCTGTCTACCATCATACCCCAATCTACCTCAGCGAATTTACCCCTCATACCTTTGTAGTTTCCTTTGTTTAGATTAAAGACCCTAGTTTCAGATTGAACTTTCAAACTTCATAGAAAATGCCATAATATTATGGTCACTCTTCCCAAAAGGCTCCTTTACAATGAGATTATTAGGTAACCGTTTCTCATTGTACAATACTAGATCTAAAATAGTCCATTCTCTGGTTGCTTCCTCAACATACTGTTCTAGAAAGCCATTGTGTATACATTCCAGGAATTTGTCTTCCACAGCATTAATGCTAATTAGGTTCGCCCAGTCTGTATGTAGATTGAAGTCCCCCATGATTACTGTATTACCATTGTTCCATGCACCTCTAATTTCCTGATTTACACCATGTCCTATATTACCACTACTATTTGACAGCCTATAAACTATAAACAATTCCCACCAATGTTTGCTGCCCCTTGCTATTTCTTAGCTCCACCAAACTGATTCCACATCTTGATCTTCTGATCTAGGATCCTCTCTCCCTAATGTACTGATCCCATCCTTTATTAGGAGTGTGACCTCTCCTTTTTTGCCTATCTTTCCTAAATGCCAAGCACACTTGAACATTCAGTTCCCAGCCTTGGTCACTCTGCAGCCACGTCTCCGTAATGGCAATTAGATCATACCCATTTACTTCTATTTGTGCCATCAATTTATCTACCTTGTTGTGAACGCTGCGTGCATTCAGATAGTGTCTTTAATTACATTATTTTTGCAATCTCTAGCATTAACTGTTGGCACACTCTTATGTTCGTCTGCTCATGCCTCACAAGTACCAGGTAAAGACTATCCCCAATAAGAGAGAATCTAACCACCTCCCTTTGACATTCAACAGCATTACCATCGCTGAATTCTCCACCGTCAACCTCCTGGGGGTTACCATTGACCAGAAGCTTAACTGGATCAGTCATATAAACACTGTGTCAACAAGAGCAGGTCAGAGGCTGGGAATTCTACAAAGAATAACGCACCTGCTGACTCCCCAAAGCCTGCCCACCATCTACAAGTCGCAAGCCAGGAGTATGATGGAACACTCCCCACTTGCCTGAATGAGTGCAGCTCCAACAAGAAGCTTGACAATATCCAGGACTAATCAGCCCACTTGACCGGCACCCCAGCCACCACCTTGAACATTCAGTCCCTCGACCAGTGGCAGTAGTGTGCACGATTTGCGAAATGCACTGCAGCAACTCACCAAGGCTCCTTCGACGGCACCTTCCAAACCTACAGCCTAGAAAGACAAGGGCAGCAGACGCATGGGAAACCTATCACCTGCATGTTCAGATCGGAAATATTGCCAATCCTCCATCATGACTGGGGTCAAAATCCTGGAACTCCTTGCCTAGCAACACTTTGAGAGCAAATTCACCATATGAACAGCAGCGTTTCAAGAAGGCAGATCAACACCACTTTCTGAAGGGCAATTTGGCAGGGACAATAAATGCTAGGCTTGCCAGTGGCACCCACATCCCGTGAATTATTAAAAAAAAACACAAGGACTGCATGTGATTGATGATGGAACTGCACTTGCTTCTGATCGGTGCCATATTTCCTTATTGTGGGTGATTCTCTGGGGTGAACATTATGTCTCCTTTTAAATCGGGAGGTTTCTATGACCCCACGATGATTGAGTGCACATCGAACAAGCCAACTCTTGGTTTTGGATTCTGAAGCAGCGCGTGGAGGAACCCCTGCCACCTAGAGGCAGCTGGCATTAACTACATGAGGCTGACAACTCTTCCAAGCAAATCGCCGGATGCTGACACACTATCCTTGGTAACCATAAGAAAAAAAAGCCCTTTATATATTTGATGAGTTAAAAAGAGGTAGTACTTGCATGCTGGCTGTGCTCTTGGTGATTCTACTTTGTAACGTGGAGCGATTATGGTCAGATGCTGCAGGTTGGAATAATCAACTTGGCTATAAAACCAAGAGAAAAATTCTCTTCAAAGGGATAGAGGAAAAGATTACTGAAACACGGGATGCAACTATCTCATCCAATAAACTGCCTCAACAATCCAAAATTCAACATGAGGCCAATGCCTCATCACCTGTCCTCCACTGGCACAACAAGGAACAACTTGCATTGTATAGCACCCATCACAACATCCCAAAGCACTGTACAGCCAATGGAGCACTTTTTAAAAGTGTTGTCATTATTACAATGCAGCAAGCCAACTTGCACACAGCAAGCTCTCACAAACAGCGATGTGATAACCTGTCTCTTTTGCAGTGTTGTTGACCAAACACAACTCCCCTGTTCTGTCGAAGGGTCATGAGGACTCGAAACGTCAACTCTTTTCTTCTCCGCCGATGCTGCCAGACCTGCTGAGTTTTTCCAGGTAATTCTGTTTTTGTTTTGGATTTCCAGCATCCGCAGTTTTTTTGTTTTTATCCCCTGTTCTTCATTTGCCATGGGATCGTTTACATCCACTTGAGAGGGCGGTTAGGGCCTCAGCTTAACATCCTTGAGTGGGACTTGAATATACAACCATCTGACTCAGAGACCAGGCCACCTACTGAGCCGCAGGGACAGCTTGCTTCCTGCGATCTCTCTCCTTGCTGGTGGCAATGAAGGGGCTTGGCAGGGTGGATTTGGAAAGGACGTTTCCTTTTGTGGGTGTCTTGTACTAGGAGGTCACTGTTAAAAAACAAGGGGTTGCCCACTTAAGACAGAGATGGGGAGAAAAACGTCCTCTTAGAGGGTTGTGAATCTTTGCAATTCTCTTCCTCAAAAGGCGGTGGAGGAAGAGCCTTTGAATATTTTTAAGGCAGAGCCGGATAGATTCTTGATAAACTAAGGGGGGCGAAAGATTATTGCGGTTAGGCAGGAATGTAAAGTTGAGTTTAGAATCAGGTCAACCATGATCTTGTTGAATGGCGGAGCAGGCCCGAGGGGCTGAGCGGCCTACTCCTGCTCCTAATTCATATGCTTGTATGTTTGTATGACCGGAGATTAAATGCCCAGTGAAAACAGGAAAAAAACAGGCTAGACTAAATCCTGAAATCTAATGCTTTTGCATTGGTTCACCTTTATCTGCTCCAAACTGTTGTGAAAACTAATTTAAAAAGTGGACTCCACAAAAGCATCCTTTTTTGATATTCCAACAATGTCATGAGGCCTAATAAGATCACAATGATAAGGAATAACTAGCTGGACAACACAATTGTAACCAACGTTATCCAAACCAAGCATCAGCTAGTGTTACCAGTTCTGGTCGAGATGTATTTTTTGGATGTTTCATCATATGTCCTCTCACTTCCAACCACACCACCCAGAGAACAAGCCTCAACCCCATCTCCAACTTTACTTGCTCCATCATTGATGGATGTGCCTCCAATTGCCTAGGCCTCAAGCTCTGGAATTCCGTTCTTACACCTCTACCCCTCTCTACCTCACTTTCCTCCTTTAAGGCACGCCTTAAAACCTACCTTATTGACCAAGTTTTTGGTCAATAATATTTGCTTATGTGGCTCATTGTCATACTTTGTTTTTCAATGCCATTTTGAGAAGCATCATGGGATGTTTTATCATGTTAAAGATGCTACATAAGTATAAGTTGTTGTTGTTGAAAGTGATCAAAGAAATTGAAAAATAATTCAGAACCCTTTCAATGCATCATGAGGACTTTTTCCTCTCCTGGGTTCCTTCAGTTGCTTAGAGATTAACCTTAGATCCCTGGAGGCTCCAGGGCAATGCTCAGAGGTTGGCAATCCCAAAACTAGCAGATTGAACTAATCTGAGTCTCTCCAATGCAGGCCCCGACTCCCCACTACTAAAACTCACTCAACACAAGCAACTCGACACAAGCAACTCTGAAAACAGATTAACTGGTCTCACATAGCATTAACTGCACTTTCTGTCGCCATAACATTCCTGTCAGCTGAGTTCGCAACACTCAGCTCTTTTTCTCACACTCTCCTTACGAACAATTTACTTACATTTTTAAATGTTAATACCTGCAACACACAGCATCAGAAAAGTGAAGAGGCACATTAAAGTTTTGAGTGCGTACCTGGCAAGCTTAACTTATATTAATTTGTGTGGAGAGCTGCCAGCATGTTGCAGTTACTTCTATTTGAGGTTTTTGGCATTTGCAGCTCTTTGTGCTTAATCTCCACAGCTGAAGAAATGTTTTGTGTCTCTTATCAGCAATTTATAAACAGAGTACCACTGAGGCAATCTCAAGGAGCTCCAACATAATTAATTGTATATTGTGTGTTTGGTTGTTTGGGTTCCTCCTAGACAAATGGTGTGTGACACTGGAACCTGTGCAGTACCCTCTATTTATAAGATGCCTGTGTTAATGAAGGGTGATGGGGTCGGGGGTGGAGGTGGGTGGGGTGAGGGGAGTTAATGGGGGAGGGGGGACCATAAACATCAGTTTCAATGAGTCAAACAGCAGTGTGATAAGGGGTTGTTCCTTCCCGCAGACCAACCACCAGTCTGACACTTCCAGGCCCATTCTTATATTGTGCCTCTGGTACAAGTGAAACTCTGAACCTTTGAAGGGTTTTCCTTCAATGCTGGCATGGCCAATAAGTGCAATGATTTGGGAGTGGGAGGCTTCAGGTTGTGTTAACATTTAAATTATGTGAAATTAATTTCTAATAAATAGAATCAACGATTGGCAGAATGGCATGGCATGGAGGAAGACATTGGGCCAATTGAGTCTGCACAAGATCTTTTGAAAGGAATTAGAGATAGGCAATAAATGCTGGCCTAGCCAGTGAAGCCCACATCCCATGAATGAATTTTTTAAAATCCAGTTAGTTCCAGCCCCAGCTCTTTTCCCACATCCCTGCAACTTTAGCTCCTTTAAGAATTTATCCAATTCCCTTTTGAAGATGACTTTTGAATCTATATCCAAAGCCCTATCAGACAGCACATTCCAAATCCTAACCACTTGTTGCACAAAATGTTTGTCCTCATGTTCATTCTGTTTCTTTTGCCAATAACTTCAAGTCTGTGCCCTTTTGTTATCGACCGTTCATTTGAAACAGTTTCTCTTCATTTATTTTATCTAAACCCTTCATGATCTTAAGCACTTCTATCAGATTACCTCTTAGCCTTAAAATGAGATCATTGCCTGACCCATTTCCAATAAATCTTTAAACTTAGATTATTGTGAGATCAATTAGACCCCACCATTTCCAATAAACATTTCTCTTTCCCACGTATGTTAAGTATTCTCTTAATTATAAACATTATAAACTTTACATTCAATTAATTCACAAGGTTAATAAGGAATGTTGCATTATATCTCAGATGGACAGTCAATAAGAACATAAGGAATAGGAGTAGGTTTTGACCACATGGCCCATCAAGCCTTCTCCACCATTCAACATGATCATGGCTGATCTTGAGCTTCAACTCCATTTTCCCATCCACTCCCCATATCCTTTAATTCCCTGGGAGACCAAAAACCTGTCTATCCCAGCCTTAAGTGTATTCAACGATGGATCATCCACAATTCTATGGTCTAGAGAATTCCAAAGATTCACAACCCTTTGAGTGAAGACATTTCTCCTCATCTCAGTCCTAAATGATTGGTCCCTTAATCTGAGACTGTGCCCCTGGTGTTTCAGATTTCCCAACCAGCAGAAACAATCTCTCAGCGTCCACCCTGTCAAGTGCCTTCAGAATTTTGTAGGTTTCAATGAAATTACCTCTCATTCTTCAAAACTCCAGAGAATATAAGATCAATTTACTCAGCCTCTCATCATAGGACAACCACCTCATCCCAGGGACCAATCTGGTGAACCTTCAATGTACCAGCTCCAATGCAAGTATGTCCTTTCTTATATGTAGAGACAAAAACTGCACACATGCTCCAGATGCTGTCTCGCTAAAACCCTGTATAACTGTAGCAAGACTTCTTTATTCTTGCATTCCAATCCCCTTACAGTAAAGGCCAGCATGCAATTTGCCTTGCTGTACCTGCATGCTAAATTTCTGTGTTCCTTGTACCAGCACACCCAAGTCTCTTTGAACATCAACACTTCAAAGTTTCTCACCTTTTAAAAAATATTCTGTTTCTTATCCTTACAACCAAATTGAATAATTTCACACTTCCCAACATTATCCATTGATGCACATTTTACTGGAACTTTTGTATAGAATACAGCAGCTCCATGTCCTATTTTTACATTGTAGACTAAATGAACCTTAACACCACTGCAATCTCCTTACTGCGAATGCTGATGTTACACCAGCAAATAGTGTGAATTCATGAAGATATGCACAGGTTGAAAGGGTGGCAGAGGCTAATTCAGTTGTAAATTTCAAAAGAGAATTAGATATATTCATGATAAATCAGTCAGAGCTAACCAATTAATCCCACTAATAACCCTTAAAAAATTCTCCTTAATATATCATCAATCTGAAACGCTAACTCAGTTTCTCTTTTCATAGATGCAGCCTGAACTGCTGACTATTTACAGCATTTTCTGTTTTCATCTCAAAGTATTTCATTGCCCCTAAAGCACTTTGGGCCACCTGAGGTGGTGATATGCATTATATAAATGCCTTTTCTTTCTTTCTATGAGGATGGACAGATTTTCTGAGACACACTGGCACACGGTGTCTGTAAAAGTATCTCCAGCATGTTGAACCATGATAGTGGCATCAGGTCCTTGGGCAATTTTATCAGAAGTGGACTCTAGTTACAAAAAAGCATATTCGAGCCAATGAACACAATTCTCTGACTGAAAATAAAATCTCACTCAGACAACAAAATTAAGTTTTAGTAATAGCCATCTTGAAAATTCACTCTCTCCACCAATGGCACACAGTAGCGTTAGTGTGTACCAAATACAAGATGCACTGCAGCAACTCACCAAGACTTATTCAATAGCCCCTTCCAAATCCACAACCTAAGGGCAAGGGCAGCTGACACATGGGAACACCACTACCACCTGCAAGTTCCCTTCCAAGCCACACACCATCCTGACTTGGAGCTGTATCGCCATTCCTTCACTGTCGCTGGGTCAAAATCCCAAAACTTCCTCCCAAACATCACTGTTATAGAGTTGATTTTCCAGGCAACTTTTCTTGGTGGAAACATTGAACTTTATTTATAAGACAGCAGCAACAGCTACACGTGTGCATTTCACTCTATAGCTAAAGAAGAACTCTCCCCTAGAGGTTCCCCACGCTGTTAACTCATTGGTTTACACAAATCATGTGATCTTACAACACAGGACTTTTTTTTATTCTTCACGGGATGTGGGTTTCACTGGCTGAGCCAGCATTTATTGCCCATCCCTAGTCGCGCTTGAGAAGGTGGTGGTGAGCTGCCTTCTTGAACACCACTTTTGGCTGACCAGATGTAAGTGCATTGGAGGTGGTTCAAAGGAGGTTTACGAGATTGATACCTGGAATGAGTGTGTTGGCTTATGAGGAAAGTTTGGACAGGGATTGGGCTTGTTCCCACTGGAGTTTAGAAGAGCGAGAGGTGATATGATTAAAGTATACAAGATCCTGAATGGCCTTGACAAGGTGGACATCAAAAGGAATTTCCCCTTGTGGGTGAGTCCAGAACTACGGGGCACTGTTTTAAAATTAGGGGTCACCCTTTTAGGACAGAGATGAGGTGAATTTTTTTCTCTGAGGGTTGTGCGACTTTGGAACTCTGCCTCAGCAGGTGGTGGAGGCGGGGTCATTGAATATTTTTAAGGCAGAGGTAGATAGATTCTTGCTGGACAAGGGAATCAAAGGTTATCAGGGTTAGATGGGAATGTGGAAATCGAAACACAAGCAGATCAGCCATGATCTTATTGAATGGCGGAGCAGGATCAAGGGGCCGAATGGTCTACTCCTGTTTCCATTTCTTATGTTCTTATGTTCCCACCCAACTAGGACTACAGCACCATTTTGCACACCTTGAATCGCTTGTGAATCCCTTACAGCGCTTTCCATCACCGGCGCTATTTCTAACGCTTTCTTAAAATCAAGATTCACTTCAGCCAGCAATCTTCACTGAATAGTATCCTCTTGTATGCCACAAATCAAACGATCCCTGTGCATATCATTTAGGGTTTCACCAAAAATCACAATACTCCATTAGATGTTTTAATTTCACCACATAGGTAGCAATGGTCTCCCCCAGGCTCTATTCTGTGAACTGAATCTGAACCCCTGCATTGTGACTGAGGGCTTGGGTTGAAATGCTTAATGAGGTCTACTAATTCACTGAAGGTCTTCGAATCTGGAGCACTGGGGGCCATCAAATTTCAAATTAAATTGTAGGAGTCTTTTAAGTTAAATCAATCAAACCAAATCAACAAAATGAGGACAAATCAAGCACAGCCCCTAATTCAGGTCAGCTGTAGAACTAAAGACAAAATTTAAAGGAAACTTACAACTTTAAACCAAAATGTGATTAAGGGGGTCAATAAAGCACCCCAGTCCCAGCGGTGCCCACCGGGCACGGAAGGCCTCGAGAGTGCCGGCAGACACCGCGTGCTCCCAAATTAATTTGTAGGTTTTGCTCCCACAAATACTCAGGAGAATCACTCCGTCTTTTCCTCCCCCGTGTTTTTGTTGGCTTGATATTATGACCAGTCATCTGTGGCCAGTTCAAAGGGATCGATTCTGCCAAACTGTGGCATCTAGGGTGAGTATATCTTCCTTTCTTTTTAATTGTCTTAGATACTCACAATTGCTTGGTGAGAGAAACACAGGGTCTGATTTATCCTCGTCACCAGTTTTTTACAGAGTTGATTTTCCAGGCAACTTTTCTTGATGGAAACATTGAACTTTATTTACAAAACAGCAGCAGCAGCTACATGTGTGTACCTGACTCTATAACTAAAGAAGAACTCTCCCCTCAGGGTTCCCCACCCTGCTAACTCATTGGTTTACACAGATCATGTGATCTTACAACTCAAGATTATTCTTAAAGCTACAGTCCTACTTTTATCAAAACTATAATCACTACAAATCACTGAGGTGTACCTACACCGCATGGACTGCAGCAGATCAAGACGGCTCACCACCACCTTTTCAAGGGCATTAGAGATGGGCAACAAATGCTGGCCTTGTCAGAGACACTTGTATCCCATAAAGGTATTTTTAAAAAGGCAAAATTTGTTAAAATGCCATGCAAGTGACTGAAGCATAAGAGAGGAAAGGGGTAATTGTGCATTTTAGGCAAGAGAAGGCTGACTTTTCAGAACCTGCCCCTAAGCTTTTATTCGGGGAGCCATTAACACATACTTTTCTATGCTCACAGCAGGTCCATATGGCTCTTAATTGTGACGATATTTTGCAAACATTTTTTATACTCTTGTAATATTGATGTACATCTTCTCACCATCGAGCATGAGTTTTGTGTTGAAGGAACAGATAGAAAAATGCTATAGTCTGTGGGATTTATTCTATCCATTCTTGAAACGGGCATTGCTAACAAGGTGGGCAACCCTGAGAAGAGAGCTTTTCTTGAACCCTGTAGTCGTTTCATAAAGCCACTTCAAGGGGCTGTTAAGAGTCAATGGCATGGGTGTAGGATTGGAGCCACATATAGACTAGACTGGGTAAGGATGATACGTTTCCTTCCCTAAAGGACATTAGTGAGCTAGTTGGGTTTTTAATAACAATCTCAGAGATTAATGATCTTTTTACTTCAGAGAGCCACATCTGGATTTACAGTCCATAACTCCCCCAGTTGAGTAACTCTCACAATGTCACCTTTTAAATGTTATCTGATAAATCATTTCTCAAACACTGGGATCAGGAGAGAATTGGCTTGAAATCAGGCAGCGCGATATTAATACTGTAAATTGTGGCATATAAGTCGACCTGGCATATAAGACAACCCCATTTTTTCAGCCCCAAAGTTACATTTTTGCATATACTCAACCTTAAGTCAACCACCCACCCCTGTCCCCCCACACCACCTTTTCAGCCGTGACATTAGCAGTCAGTTTTAATTATCCACCCAACAAAAGGGGTGCTGTTTAACCGGGCATAAGGGATCAAGCGGGCAATACGGGCTGTGTTGAGATGATGTACGGGAATTTAAGACACGCCCACTCTTTGCATTTGATGCGGATGACCTTTCAAAATGGCGACCGGCTGCACCCGTGCCAGCAGTTTACTATTATATTTGGCGGATAACTTGACCCCAGTTTTCCAAGGGATTTTTAAAGGCTTCAAAGGCCGGCTTATATGCCGACATCTACAGTGGTGAATGTAACATGAAACCCTTTATTCCACCATTTTTAACAAAGCTATTCATTGATTTTAACAGCCTAACACCTTCATTAAATAAAGTGCAAAGGAAATTCACATGAATCTTTTAACATGTAAGTTTATAAGTTATATCTTATGAAACACAGCTCATTTGCCAGAATGGTTTGCACATTGAATTTAGATTACTGTCAAGCACAAGGAAGCAAAAAGGTGGAGTGCTACAATTGACATCACCGCTCCTTGGTTACAAGGCGAAAGATGAAAAGGAAAGAGTTGCATTTATTTAGTGCCTTTCACAACCTTAAGTTGCCCAAAATTCTTTAAAGCCACTGAAGCACTTTAGACATATAGTCATTGCTGTACTCTAAGAAACAGGGCAGCCAAGTTGTCCGCCAACAGCAATGTGATAATTGCCAGGTCATCTGTTTTTTAGTGATTGAGGCATAAATGTTGGCCAGGGCATTGGAGATAACTCCCCTGTCCTTCTTCGAAATAGGGTCTGGGCATCTTTTGCATCTACCTGAGAGGGAACAAAGGTTCAATGTCACATCTGAAAGACAGCTTTTTTAAAAATGTTTTAATGGGAGGTGTGTGTCGCTGGCAAGACCAACATTTACTGCCCATTCCTAATTGTCTTTGAGGAGGTGGTGGTGAGCTGCTTCCTTGAACTGCTGCAGTCTATGTGGTGTAGGTACACCCACAGTGCTGTTAGGGAGGGAGTTCCAGGATGTTGACTCAGAGACAGTGAAGGAACGGCGATATATTCCCAAGTCAAAATGGTGAGTGGCCTGGAGGGGAACTTGCAGGTGATGATGTTCCCACGTGCCTGCTGTCTGTGTCCTTCAAGGTGGTAGAGGTTGTAGATTTGGAAGGTGCTGTCAAAGGAGCCTTGGTGGATTCCTGCAGTGCACCTTGCAGATGGTACACACTGCTGCCACTGTGCATTTGTGGTGGAAGGGGTGAATGCCTAAGGTGTTGGATGGGGTGCCAATTAAGTAGGCAGCTTTGTCCTGGATGGTGTTGAACTTCTTGAGTGTTGTTGGAGCTGCACTCATCAGGCAAATTGGGAGTATCCCATCATGCTCCTGATTTGTATCTTGTAGATGGTGGACGAGCTTTGGGGAGTCAGGAGGAGAGTTACTCGCCACAAGGTTCCTAGCCTCTGACCCGCTATTGAAGTCACAGTATCTATATGGCTAGTCCAATTCAGTTTCTGGTCAATGGTAATCCCCCAGGAGCTTGATAATGGGGGATACATCAATGGTAATGCCATTGAATGTCAAGGGGCAATGCTTAGATTCCCTTTTGTTGGAGATGGTCATTGCTGATATTTGTGTGGGACGAATGTTACTTCCCACCTGTCAGCTGAAGCCTGAATATTGTCCAGGTCTTGCTGAATCTGGACATGGATTCCCTCAGTACCTGAGGACTCGCAAATGGTGCTGAACAATGTACAATCATCAGCAAACATCCCCACTTCTGACCTTATGATGTTGGGGATGGCCACTGTTGAAGGAGCGGAAAATGGTTGGGTCTAGGACACTAACCAGAGGAACTCCTGCAGCGATGTCCTGGGACTGAGATGATTACCCTCCAACAACCACAACCTTCTTTCTTTGTGCTCGTTGTGACTCTAACTAGCGGGGAGCTTTCCCCCTGATTCCCATTGACTCCAGTTTTGCTTCTTGATGCCACACTCAGTCAAATGCTGCCTTAATGTCAAGGGCAGTCACTCTCACCTCACCTGGGGAGTTCAGCTCTTTTGTCCATGAGGTCAGGAGCTGAGTGACCCTGGAGGAACCCAAACTAAGCTTCAGTGAGCAGGCTATTGCTAACTGCCTCTTGTCGACGGCACCTTCCATCAGTTTGTTGATAATTGAGAGGAGGCTAATGGTGCAGTATTTTGCTGGATTGTATTTGTCCTGCTTGTTGTGGACAATGCAGCGCTCCCTCAGTGCTACATTGGAAGGTCAGCCTAGATTTTGCAGGATGGAGCTTGAACCCATGACCTGCAACTGAAAAACAGTTTTTCCACAACCCCACTGAAGATTGTAGTTCAGCTGTGGCTAGACCTGCACTTCCATCCCATATATGCCTACTGACGTCTGTAAAATCTGGAGGTGGTCACTCTGACTTCCCACAACCTCATGGGCATTAGGAAACTGCACTCTCTGGAAAAACATGCAACCTTAAATCCCAGTAATTCCTTCCAGCCTTCGGTCATTACAAACCATCTTTCCAGCATTTACCACAAGTTGCGTTTCTATTTGGGCCAAGTTGCAGGGAGGAGGTCACAGGCCTTCATGTGAAATTTAACTGATGTCACTAAGCTACTGAGGCTTTCCTTCTGTAGTTTTGAGCAGCCCTCTCAACCAATTGTACTGAAAGAACTAGCACTTATGTAGTCTTTCAACACCTCAGAATGTGCTTTGCAGCCAAAAAAATGTTTTTTGAAGTGTTACCACTGTTGTAACGTAGGAAACGCAGCAGCCAATTTGTGCACAGCAAGATTCCACAAACAGCAATTTGATAACAACCAGATAATCTATTTTTTAGATGTTAGTTGAGGGATAACTATCGGCCACTTCACCAGAGAAAACTCCTGTGCTCTCCTTCGAAATAGTGCTATGGAATCTTTCACCTGAGAGGAAAGACGGGGCCTCAGTTTAGTACCTCAACCAATGAAGCAGCACTCCTGACAATGCAGTGTTCTCTCGATACCGCACTGGAATGTCAGCCTAGATATTATGCACATGTCCCTGCAGTGGGAATTGAACCTCCGACTTCCTGACTCAAAGGTACAACTGCTGTCGACTGAGCCATGTCAGATATTTGGCCCCAAGTAATGCCAGCTCAATAATCACAAAAAAGAGCATATTTTGTCCAAGAATGTAATCAAATTTCTAAAATATGTTCCTGAAGGCACTTGGCTGCGTGTCTCAAGAGCTTGAGCAATAGAAGCAGGAGAACTGGATCAGCATTTTGCTTTGATTAAGTGGGTTTTCTTAAAAAGGAAAAGCCATAGGAGACAGATCACTAATTACTGGTATAGGAATGATTGTTTGGTTCAATAGAATGATCGCATTGTTGTAAATGCCTTTAATGTTGGATTCATCCAATGTATTTTTGTAAAATGCCTGAAAAGAAAAGGAGAAAGGCTTATTGATTTCAAATTAGTTTTAATTTTAAATAGCTTTTGTACCAGCTCAGAGGAGTCACTAAATCTGTGAGTCTGAGGGATCTGATTTGGTGCGTGCTATGTCTGAATGACACAGTCACTCAAGCATGCTATGTAATAACAGGACTTACTGATAGTTCGCCTTCCTCCCATTTCACAGCACTGATCACAAAAGGGATTTCACCAGCAGTTACCATACAGGAAATGTCTTCTAATTTTAAGCTTCGAGAATGTTAGTCATGCAACAATTATTTTCAGCACCATATTTTGGGCAGGGGAGACGTTGAGCAGCACAACATGGGGTATACACCAAGAAGCTATTTCCTTTGGTGGTGGGCAAATCAAGAATGAGACTTAATTTTACAATTCATGCATTCATGCTCTGCCTGAAACAGGTCCTTGGCTCGTTGTCTGCTGATTCTTCATCCTGAGCCGTTTTCTTGGCAGTTTTTGTCAGTGGTGGCTTGCCATAGCCTTCCATTCTCAGGGGTAGGGCGAGGAGGCAGGTCCCGAGTCTACCTCAGCCTGAAAGGAAATCGAATCCCCGCTGCCGGCGTTATTCTGAAACACACATGAGCCATCTGGCCAACTGGGTTAACCGGCCCCGAAGATTAAAATTAGTACTGTGTTATTTAAGAAGTAAATCGCACGAAATGTATTGGAAATCAGGAGCTCTCACCCCAAAATGGCTATGGTTACGAGGAGTTTTCAAAACTGAGATCCATAGATATTTGTTAGGTGAAGATATCAAGGGGTGTGGCACAAAGCTGTGTATATGGAGTTGATGTACTGTTTAGCCATGGTCTAATTGAAGTGACATAGATGCCTACACTGTGCCAGCTCAGCTTTCCATTGACTGAGAAAAAGAATATTTGAGGACCAGGATCTCAAACCTGAGATTGGGATCACAGTTTACCGGACAGCAGTGATCCCCACGATCCTATATACTTTGGAGTCTTGGACAACCCACAGCAGGTATATCAAAACACTGGAGAAGTACCACACACAATGCCTTCACAAGATTGTCCGGTGGCAAGAAGGACAGTCCAACAGCAGAGTCCTCTCCCAAGCCAATTTGCACAGCATAAAGATACTAATTACTCAAAACCAGCTCTGCTGGGAGAGACATGTCATGCGTATGACTGACACCAGACTCCTGAACCAACTGCTCAACGCAGAACTTGGTCATGACCCGAGATTCCCTGAAGGAGAGTGGAAACACATTAGGGATGTCCTCAAAGCATCCCTGAAGAGGACAAACACCTCTGCTGATTCATGGTCATCCTTGGCTTGTGACCGACCCAAATGGATAAGGTTCATTTGTGAAGGCACCAAAAGCATCGAGACACTTCATCGGGAAAGTGCAGAGGCAAAGTCGAGACTTTGGAAGGAGCACACAAACCTCCAAATAACCCTTCTACTGGACCCTTCAAGCACCATCTGCCCCACATGTGGCAGAGACAGCAGATCGCACCTGGACTTAACAGCCATCGCAAAGCCCATCGACCCCAAGTGGAAGCAAGTTAACCTCGATCCCAAGGGACTGCCTAAGAAGAAGAAGGAATGGGAAGTGGGCTTGATGGGCTGAATGGCCTACCTTTGTTCCTATGTTCCTCAAAGATTCATGCCCCAAATGCATACAGAAAGCTCCAGGTATGAAGGATTTCACATTGCAGGAGCAGTTCAGGTGAAGAATATCCTTCTGTCCACTTATATCCAAATACTAAACCTAGTGTCTTCCCATTACAACCGTTAAACGTCTACCTGAGCAGGCAGGCAGGGCCTCAGGGTAACGCCTCATCTGAAGATTGGGTAGAATGTCCCAAGCTGTTTTAAAAAGGCACCTAAGTTGTGTTCTCAAATTATGCTGTGGAGACCAGAAGCAGAATTGTCTGTCCCTGAGCCAAAATGCAACTAACTGCACCAATATCGAACTTCAGGGGTAGGACAAGGGGAGTTAGGTTCAGACTACTAAATGGTAACTGTAGGACCAATGCCAGGAAATTCTTATTCAGGCAAATAGTACTTAATGTGTAGAATAAAAATCCAAACACAGTTGTAAAAACCTGGAACCATTCAAGAAACAATTGGATGCTACAATGAGGGCATCTTAGAATCTGGATGGATCAAATAGTTTTCCTCATCTGTAATTATCTTGTGGTCTTGTGGCACGGAAGACTTTTTGGCTTGCAGATTTATTAGAATCACAGAATAGTTACAGCACAGAAGGAGGCCATTCATCTCGATGTCTCTGTGCTGGTCCGCTGAAGGAGCAATTCACCTAGTGTCACCCCCCTGACCTTACCTTTTTAGATAAAGATCCAATTCCCCTTTGAAAGCCTCAATTGAACCTACTTCCACCAAACTGTCAGGCAGTGAATTCCAGATCCAAACCACTTTCTGCATGAAAAAGCTTTTCCTTATGTCACTATTGTTTCTTTCGCCAATTATCTTAAATCTGTGCCCTCAGGTTCTCAATCCTTCCACCAATAGGAATAGTTTCTCCCTACCTGTCCAAACCTCTCATGATTTCGAATACCTTTATCAAATCTCTGCTCAACCTTCCCTACATCAACGAGAAGAGTTCTGTTCAGTTATTTCTGAAGATCATTCTGAAGTTGGCTGCATGGACCTAGTTGATTTGTCTCTCAAAACAGTGAGTAGGAAATGGTTTAGTGCATCAGAAATCTATGCTTTTTGTTATTCATTCACAGGATGTGGGTTTTGCTGGCTGGGCCAGCATTTATTGCCCATCCCTAGTTGCCTTTGAGAAGGTGGTAGTGAGCTGCCTTCTTGAATTGCTGCAGTTCATGTGGTGTAGGTACATCCAGAGTGTTGTTAGAAAGGGAGTTCCAGGATTTTGACCCATAAACAGTGAAGGAACGGCGATATATTTCCAAATCAGGATTGTGAGTGACTTGGAGGGGAACTTCCAAGTGGTGGTGTTTCGACCTATCTGCTGCCCTAGTTCCTCTAGGTGGTAGTGGTCATGGGTTTGGAAGGTGCTGTTTGGAAGGGCCTTGGTGAATTCCCGCAGTGCATCTTGTAGACGGTAGACATTGCTGTCACCGTGCATCATTGGTGGAGGGAGTGAGTGTTTGTGGATGTGGTGCCAGTCAAGTGGGCTGCTTTGTCCTGGATGGTGTCAAGCTTCTTGAATGTTGTGGGAACTGAACTCATCCAGGCAAGTGGAGAGTATTCCATCATACTCCTGAATCGTGCCTTGTAGGTGGTGGACCCGCTTTCGGGAGTCAGGAGGTGAGTTACTCATTGCAGGATTTTTAGCCTCCAACCTGCTCTTGTAGCCACAGTATTTATATGGCTAGTCCAGTTCAGTTTCTGGTCACTAGTAACCCCCAGAATGTTGATAGTGGGGGATTCAGTAATGGTAATGCCATTGAACGTCAAGGGGCGATGGTTGGATTCTCCCTTGTTGGAGATGGTCATTGCCTGGCACTTGTGTGGCACGAATGTTACTTACTGCTTATCAGCCCAAGCCTGGATATTATCCAGGTGTTGCTGCATTTGGACATGAATTGCTTTAGTATCTGAAGAGTTGCGAATGGTGCTGAACATTGTGCAATTATCAGTGAACATTCCAACTTCTGACCTTATAATGGAAGGAAGCTCATTGACAAAGCAGGTGAAGATGGTTGGGCTGAGGACATTACCCTGAGGAACTTCTGCAGTGATGTCCTGGAGCTGAGATGACTGACTTCCAACTACCACAACTGTCTTCCTTTTGCTTGGTATGACACAAATCAGTGGAGTGTTTTCCCCCTGATTCCCACTGACTCCAGGTTGGCCAGGGCTCCTTGATGCCACACTTGATCAAATGCTGTCTTGATGTCAAGGGCAGTCACTCTCCGCACACCTTGGGAGTTTAGCCTTTTTGTCCATGTTTCAACCAAGGCTGTAATGAGGTCAGGAGCTGAGTGGCCCTGGCGGAGCCCAATCTGGATGTTAGTGAGCAGGTTATTGCTAACTAAGTGCCGCCTGATAGCACTGTTGATGACCCCTTCCATTACTTTACCAATGATGGAGAGTAGACTGATGGGACAGTAATTGGTCGGGTTGCATTTGTTCTGACTTTTGTGTACAGGACATACCTGGGCAATTTTCCACATAGCCCTGTAGACGCCGTGTTGTAGCTGTACTAGAACAGGTGGCTAGGGACGTGGCAAGTTCTGGAGCACAAGTCTTCAGTACTATTGCCAGAATATTGTCAGGGCCCATAGCTTTTGCACTATCCAGTGCCTTCAGCCATTTCTTAAAATCATGTGGATCGAATTGAATTGGCTGAAAACTGGCATCTGTGATGCTGGGGACCTCCGGAGGAGACTAAGATAGATCATCCACTTGGCACTTCTGGCTGAAGATTGCAGCAAATGCTTCAGCCTTATCTTTTGCACTGCTGTGCTAGGCTCCTCCATCACTGAGGATGGGGATATTTGTAGACCCTCCTCCTCCTGTGAGATGTTTAATTGTCCACCACCATTCACGACCGGATGTGGCAGGACTGCAGAACTTAGATCTTATCCGTTGGTTGTGGGATCACATAGCTCTGTCAATCACTTGCTGCTTATGCTGTTTGGCATGCAAGTAGTCCTGTGTTATAGCTTCACCAGGTTGACGCCTCATTTTTTAGGTATGTCTGGTGCTGTTCCTGAAATGCCCTCCTACGCTTCATTATACCGGGGGTGATCCCCTGGCTTAATGGTAATGATAGAGTGGGGGATATGCCAGTCCATAAGGTTATTGATAGTGTTCAGATACAATTCTGCTGCTGTGATGGCCATGAGGTTACAGATTGTGTTTGACTATAATTCTGCTGTTGCTGATGGCCCACAGCACTTCATGGATGCCCAGTCTTGAGTTGCTAGATCTGTTCGAAATCTATCCCATTTAGCACGGTGGTGGTGCCAAACAACATGATGGAGGATATCCTCAACGTAAAGGTGGGACTTTGTCTCCACAAGGGCTGTGCAGTGGTCACTCCTACTGATACGGTCATGGACAGATGCATTTGTGGCAGCAGGTTGGTGAGGATGAAGCCAAGAATGTTTCTTCCTCCTGTTGGTTCCCTCACCACCTGCCGCAAACCCAGTCTAGCAGCTATGTCCTTTAGGACTCAGCCAGCTCAGTCAGTAGTGATACTACTGAGCCACTCTTGGTGATGACATTGAAATCCCCCACCCACCCAAGTACATTCTGCGCTCTTGCCACCTTCAGTGCTACCTCCAAGTGGTGTTCACCATGGAGGATCACTGATTCATCAGCTGAGCTGAGGGAGGGTGGTACATGATAATCAGCGAGAGATTTCCTTGCCCATGTTTGAACTGATGCCAGAGACTTCATGGGGTCCAGAATCGATGTTGAGGACTCCAAAGGCAACTCCCTCCTGACTGTATACCACTGTGCCACCACCTCTGCTGGTATCTGGGACATTTTTGTAAGATATGATTCCGTGGGGATGACTATGTCAGGCTGTTGCTTGGCTAGCCTGTGAGACAGCTCTCCCAATTTTGGCCCCCAGATGGTAATAAAGAGGACTTTACAGGACTGACAGGGCTGAGTTTACTATTGTCATTTATGGTGCCTAGGTCAATGCCAGGTGATGTGTCTGATTTCATTCCTTTTTTGAGGCTTTGTAGTGGCTTGATACAACTGGGTGCATTACTAGGCCATTTAAGACCCTGGAGTCACTTGTAGGCCAGATCAGGTAAGGATGGCAGACTTCCTTTCCGAAAGTGAACCAGATGGGTTTTTGCAACAATTGGCAATGGTTTCATGGTCACCATTACACACTCTAATTCCAGATTTTTATTAAATTCAAATTCCACCATCTGTTGTGGGATTCAAACCCCAGTCCCCAGAGCATTACCCTGGATCTCTGGATTACTAGTCCAGTGACAATACCACTAGGCTATCTCTCCACCGCGCCACCCCCCCCCTTGATCATTTGGATTTTGGGTCATCTTGGATCATTTTTACATTGTCCCCATTAAAATAAGGAATGAGGACAAATTGGAAACTGCAATATTCACTTTCCTATAGCAGCATTAATAAGACAGCCAATTGACCCCTGACCTGTGAACTTTCAATTCCTTTCAGAATTCAAAACATCCTATTGAATTTGGATTCAGTCTTGCAAATAACAAGATACCTTGGCTTAAATGCAAATGCCATTACGAAACTTCACGAAACTTAAAGTAATGTCACAACACCAGAATGAAGTGCTCCTACGGACTAGAAGCCAGGGAAAGGCTCTCATTGTGAAATCAAAGTGCACAAACAAATATGTTTGAGAGTGGATTCACCCAAGTGCTCTCACGAAGGGTAAATAAAGACATATGAAGTAGTCCATTTGGAATCCTTTTGTAATTACAGAAATGGGTATCTACTTCACCAAGTAGACTGTGCTCAGCCTATAACATCTTCTAGTAATATTGGCTGAAGGGAAATGAAAGTCATGAAATTATTTTGTGTAGCAACATATTTATAAAGACCATGGCCTTCAAATTAGAATGAGGCTAGTCAGAGGTGATTTCAGGAAGCACTTCCTCATACAAGGGGTATTGGAAATCTGGAGCTCTCTCCCCAAAAAAGTGTTGAGGCTTGGGAGATGTGGGCAGGGTGGGAGGGGTGGTTCAATTGAAAACTTCAAAACTGAAATTAATAGATTTTTGTTAGGTATGGGTATTATGAGATATTGAATGAAGGCAGGTCATTGTGGTAGGCCCTTCCTTGTTTGAACATGGTCAAGCTGTCAATGATCTCATCATTTTCTGCAGGTTCTGTCATGACTGAAGAGTCTAATGGTAATTGTCATGGATGTCAACAGAACTGGCACTTCATGTTACCGTCATTGGTGTTTGGGCGATCGACTGCAGCTGCATCACCTCTGGTCTTCCTCTGGGCATGTCACATGTTGCGAGTTTGGCATAGATGGTCCTCAAAGCATGTTGAGCTAAAGTTCAGTGCTTGCCCACACATGAGCTGTTCGGCTGCAGTGTTTTCCCAAGGGAGGCGGTCTCCAAGCTGAAGTTTGTAAGGTTCTTTTGCATCATTTGTACTGACCATCTTGTTGTTGTTTGCCTTGTGACAGTTCCCTGTAGGAGGTCTGCTCAGAGATCCTGCGGTCATCCATGCGGGAGACATAGACTTACCAGAAAAGTTGAATTTTCTGGGGGATGGCCTCCATGCTGTCGAGCCCAGCATGATGAAGGACCTTGTTGTTTGTGGTTTTGTCCTGCCATTGAATCCTCATGATGGACCTCAGTTGCCTTTGATGGGAGCATTCCAGAGCTTTGTTGTGGCGCCTAAAGCAGAGCCAGGATTCTTGTGGGTGGTAAGGACAATGACTGGCTGGGTTGGATTTTGGTCTTCAGTTTAATGACAGGCTTATTCCCAACACAACCGTGGAGTCAACCAAAGGCAGAATTGGTTTCTGGATGTGTGCATGGATTTCTCCATCAATAGCAGCATCCCCAGAGACCACATACCAAGCTATGAGAATATTCTACAGCCTTGAAACTGGTGCCATCAATGGCTATGTCTGGTGCTTCATAGCATGTACCCAGTGCCGACTAAAACAAAACCTCAGTTTCGGAGGCACTGATTTGGAGACCAAAGTTTTTGGCAGCCCTCGAGAGTTTGTTTGCCACAGTCTTGATGCCCTCCTTGTGTGGGCAGCTAGGGCACAGTCCATCTGCATTCAGAAACTCTCTGATTCCTGCCTCTGTGACTTTGGTGGAGGCGCACAGTCTGCAGAGATTGAAGAGCTTCCTGAACAAAACCTAATGTTGATGCCTGCCAGCATGTCCCTGTTGATTTCCTAAAGCATTGCAGCAAAGAAGCGGTTGCAAAGCTGGAGAGCCACAACACATCCTTGCTTTCCACCCCAGTAAACACTAAAGTATTGGACATCTCACCAGAGGCACAAAAACGTCCAACCATGCCATCATGCAGTACAAGATTTTGACAAACTTGTTCAGCCATGCCATAAGTGAATGGCAGAACAGGTCCAAGAGGATGAATAGTCAACTCCTGATCTTACTTTCCTAATTCTAGCATGGGGGCAGATGGTAGCAAATTGGCACTAGTACTAGTAATCCAGAGGTTCAAGCTAACACCCTGGAGGTATGGGTTAGAATTCCACCATAGCAGCTGGTAGAATTTGAATTGAATTGATTAATGAAAAAATCTGCATATAAATCACAACTGGATGTGGCAGGACTGCAGAGCTTAGATCTGATCCGTTAGTTGTGGTGGACAATTAAACAACTCATTGGAGGAGGAGGCTCCACAAATATCCCCATCCTCAATGATGGAGGAGCCCAGCACATCAGTGCAAAAGACAAGGCTGAATCCTTTGCTACAATCTTCAGCCAGAAGTGCCTAGTGGATGATATATCTCGGCCTCTTCCGGGGGTCCCAACATCACAGATGCCAGTCTTCAGCCAACTCAATTCATTCCACATGATATCAAAAACAGCTGAAGGCACTGGATACTGCAAAGACTATGGGCCCTGACAATATCTCTGCAAAAGTACTGAAGGTTTGTGCTCAATAACTTGCTGCATCCCTAGCCAAGCTGTTCCTGTACAGCTACAACAGTGGCATTTACCTAACAATGTGGAAACTTTCCCTGTACACAAAAAGCAGGACAAATCCAACCCGGCCAATTATTGCCCCATCAGTCTATTCTCGATCATCAGTAAATTGATTGAAGCGATCATCAACAGTGCTATCAAACGGAACTTGCTAAGTAATAACCTGCTCAGTGATGCGCAGTTTGCATTCTGCTAGGGCCGCTCAGCTCCTGACCTCATTACAAACATGGAAAAAAGAGCTGAACTCCCAAGGTGAGATGACAGTGACTGCCCTTGACATTTGACCAAGTGTGGCATCATGGAGCCCCAACAAAACTGGAGTTAATAGTAATCAGAGGGAAAACCCTCCGCTGGTTGGAGTCACACCTAGCACAAAGGAAGATGTTTGTAGTTGTTGGAGGACAATAATCTTAGTTCCAGGACATCACTGCAAGAGTTCCTCGGGGTAGTGTCCTAGGCTTAACCATTTTCAGCTGCTTCATCAATGACCTTCCTTCCAACATAAGGTCAGAAGTAAGGATGTTCACTGATGATTGCACAATATTCAGCATCATTTATGGCTCCTCAGATACTGAAGCAGCCCATATCCAAATACAACAAGACCTGGACGATATCCAGGTTTGGGCTGACAAATGGCTAGTAACATTCATGCCACACAAGTGTCAGGCAATGAACATCTCCAGCAAGAGAGAATCCAAACATGATCCCTTGATGTTCATTGGCAATACCATCACTGAATCCTCCACTATCAACATCCTGGGGATTACCTTTGACCAGAAACTGAACTGGACTAGCCATGTAAATACTATGACTACAAGAGCAGGTCAGAGGCTAGGAATCCTGTGATGAGAAACTCACCTCCTGAACCCCCAAAGACTGTCCACCAGCTGTCCACAAGTCAGGAGAGTGATAGAATGCTCTCCATTTGCCTGGATGAGTGCAGCTCCAACTCTCAAGGAGCTTGAAACTGCCCAGGACAATGCAGCCCTCTTGATTGGCATCACATCCAAAAACATTCACTCCCTCCACCAACAACGCACAGTAGCAGCAGTGTTTACCATCTACTACTTGCGCTGCTGCAACTCACCAAGCCTCCTCAGACAGCACCTGCCAAAGCCCACAATCACTACCATCTAGAAGAATGAGGGCAGCAGATACATGGGAACACCAATACCTGGAAGTTCCCCTCCAAGCCACTCACCATCCTGACTTGGAAATATATCCCTGTTCCTTCACTGTTGCTGGGTCAAAATCCTGGAACAGCCTCCTTAACACCACTTTAGGTGTGCCTACACCACATGGACTGTAGCGGTTCAACATACAAAATAGGAACATGAGTAGGCCACTCAGTGCCATTCAATAAGGTCATGGCTGATCTATTTGTGTTTCGAATTCCTCATTCCCATCTATCTCCGATAACCTTTGATTCCTTTGCCTGACAAGAATCTATCTACCTCCACCTCAAAAATATTCAACGTCCCTGCTTCTACCGCCTTCTGAGGCAGAGAGTTCCAAAGTTGCTCAACTCTCTGAGAGAAAAAAATTCTCCTCCTCTCTGTCCTAAAAAGGGCGACCCCTAATTTTAAAACAGTGACCCTAGTTCTGGACTCACCCACAAGAGAAAACATCCTTTCCATGTCCACCTTGTTGAGATCGTTCAGAATCTTATAGGGCAGGATTTTCGGGTAGTCAGACGGGTGGGTAGGTGGGCCCGGGCATGGCTGGGCAACAGTCTGCCGCCCCCCATTGGCTCCTGACCGCGATTTCATGATGGCTGGCCAATTAACGCCCGGCGCGCTGAAAGGCCCAGCGCTGCCGGGATGGGGGCGGGAGGAGGGTAGGCACTGACATCAGCGCCAGTCCGGAGGAGCGCGCAATGAAAGCTCCCCGAAGGCAGAGAGCTACCTCAGGGAACCGAAGAACTTAAAAGCGAGGAATAAGGATGTGATAATGCAGAAAAAAGCGTCCACACATTGGACTCACTCACCTAAACATATAGATAATAAAAATTCTGCCCAAAACTTGTTTCTTAATTGATTTCGAAACCCTCAACCTGACCTTGGATGAGGCTTCCTCAAAAATCCAAAGACCACCTGGCTGATTCGCCCGTCCACCAACTGTAGCGTTGGACGGGCAACGAAAAGTCATCGCTGATTGAAACTTTAATGGTCTTAACAGGCCTCTTAATCGTCAGCGGGCGCACTGCTGACTCCTGTGCGCACCCGCCGACTGAAACATCGTGCGAGTGCGCAATGACGTCAGTACGCTCACCCAACATCATTGTGTGCTTTTTTGCGCCTCATCGGGTCGGACGTGGGCCTGCCTGTGGGATGTAAAGTTATGCCAATATACTTCAATCAGGTGACTCCTCGATCTTCTAAACTCCAGTGGAAGCAATTCCAGTCTGTCCAACCATTCCTTATAAGGCAACCCTCTCATTCCAGGTATCAATCTAGTACATCTCCTCTGAACCGCCTCCAACACATTTACATCCTTCCTTAAATAAGGAGACCGAAACTGCACACAGTATTCGAGGTGCGGGGCGGGATTTTCTGCTCCCGCCTGCCTCCGGGATCTTCAGGTCCCGCCGAAAGTAAATGGACTTCTGGCTGGGGCGCCGCCTCAACCACGGTGGGTCCCACCCTCAACAGGGCTGGAAAATCCCAGCCGCGGTCTCACCAATGCCCTGTATAACTGAAGCATAACATCCTTACTTTTATGTTCAATTCCTGCAGTCATAAAGGATAGAATTCATAAAGGATCAGCCTTCTTAATTACTTGCTGTGCCTGCATATAACTTTTTGGTGACTCATGCACTAGAACACCTAGATCCCCCTGCACCTTGGAATTCTGCAGCCATTCTTCATTTAAGTAATATTCTGCTTTTTTATTCTTCCTGCCAAAGTGAACAATTTCAAACTTTCCGTGCCAGATTTTTAACCACTCACTTAACCTATCTATATACATCTGCAACCTTTTTGCGTCCTCTTGACAACATACTTTCCCACCTTTGTGTCATCTGAAAATTTAGCTACCATTCCTTCACTCCCCTCATCTAAATCATGGATATAAATTGTAAAAAGTTGAGGCCCCAGCACAGACCCCTGTGGAACTCCACTCATCACATCCTGTCAATCAGAAAAAGACCCATTTTTCACACTCTGGTTTCTGCCAGCCAGCCAATCTTCTTTCCATGTTAATATGTTACTCCCTACAGCATGAGATTTTTTTTCCACAATGACCTTTGATGCTTTCTGTAAATCCAAATACAGTTCATCTACAGGCTTCCCTCTATCTACTGCACATGTTATTCTTCAAAGAACTCCAATAAATTGGTGAAACATGATTTCCCTTTCACAGAAGACAGCTCACCACCATCTCCTCAAGGGTGATTAGGGATGGGCAATAATTGCTTGTCTAGCCAGCGACGCCCACATCCCATGATTGAATTTTTTTAAAAAAATTTAAATCCATTTGATTCACTAATGTCCTCTAGGGAAGGAAATCTGCTATCCTTACCTGGTCTAACCTCCAGACCCACAGCAATCTGACTGACCCTTAACTGCCCTCTGAAATGGTCACTCAGTTCAAGACCAATTAGAGATGGGCAACAAATACTGGCCTTGTCAGCGACGCTCCCATGAAAGGATTTTTTTTTTAAAAAGCCCTTAATGCATCTGTTTGAATTTCCTTATCTGCTTTATTAACTAATTTGTTAACCCAATTCTGTAACACCTGCATTAAAATAAAGGAATGTTCCATCGAAGCATTAAACTTTCCTATGGTCACATATCACATAGTGTAAATTCAAGACCAAAATATTTTCCTTCTGCATAACAAAAGTCCAACTGCAATTTGAATAGTACATTTACTTAAGGGTGAAGTTAGCAGCACAGAGTGCAGGAGCAACAAAAGAGAGCAGAAGGTTTTTGGGCCTAAGACCAATCTGTGTGCATCTGCGCAGTGCAGAAGGAATGCAACTTCTTGTCTGCTGTCTTGGCACTAATTTCTGAATGCAGCTACTAGACTTGGATAGTCTGACATTTTCGGAAATCTTTCGTGGAACTAAGCAGAATAAATGGAGTACGGGTGACAGGGCAAAGCTGATTTCTCGTGACACAGAACATGTGCACAGGGAGCTTGCACATGCAGTTCAGAGAACTCTAGATCTCAGGCAATGTTCTATTTGATTTATCTGTTTAGTCAGATTACTCATATTTTGTTTTCAAAAAATTTGTTGGATAGATCAGATGATTTATTGCAAAAAAGCAGACATTTCCCACAATTTTTCAGAACGTCATTGAGAAATTGTGAAGAATGGACAGACTTAGAACATATTCCACATAATTTTCTTTAAGGAAAGTCTTGCAATATTATCGTGTCCTAATGCATCTGTCAGATGTGCGCACTTAGCCCTTCACAAATAATGAAGAGCAGTGACTGTTGTTATAGGACATTTGTGGCAGCTATTCTTCTCCCTGCATTTAGAAATTAGATGAATAATCAATTATATTGGTGGTTTTGGTGGGATTCGTTGAGGGAATGTGGTTCCAAATGCAAAGTTTAGCAAGGCTAAATGGAATATCTTTTAATGCCAGGAGCCTGAGGAATAAGACAGATGAGCTGAGGACACAGAAAGGCTCGTGGGAGTATGATATCATAGCTATGACCAAGACTTGGCTAAAAGAAGGGCAGGATTGGCAGCTCAACATTCCTGGTTATAGGTTATCAGACGAGAAGGAGAGAGGGATAGAAGATGGGGGGGGGGTTCGCAATATTGATCAAGGAATCAATTATAGCAGTGAGGAGGGATGATATCTTGGAAGGATCATCAAATGAGGCCATATGGGTAGAAGTAAAGAGCACAAAAGGGGCAAACACACTGTTGGGTGCATATTATAGGCCCCCAAACAGTCAGGGAGAGATAGAGGATCAAATATGTAATCAAATTTCAGAGAAGTGTAAGAATAATAAGGCAGTAATAGTAGGGGGTTTTAACTACCCAAATATTAACTGGGGTAGTTTTAATAGAAAGCCCATTAAGGGAGGGGGCAGTTCTGGACCTAATATTTGGAAATGAGCCCAGGTAGGTGGAAGGCGTATCAGCAGGGGAGCATTTTAGAGATAGTGACCATAACTCAGATTTAGGGCAGTTATGGAAAAGGATAAAGGTGGGCTGGGAATACAAGTTCTAAACTGGGGAAAGGCTAATTTTATTAAGATGAGTTACGATTTGGCCCAAGTCGACTGGGAGATGCTATTTGTAGGTAAAATTGTCAGAGCAGTGGGAGGCATTCGAGGAGGAAATCGCAAGAGTACAGGGTAAATATGTTTCCGTAAAGACAAAATGGGACCAAGTCCGGAGAACCCTGGATGTCAAGGGACATAAAGATTAGGATTAAGAGAAAGAGAGAAGTTGTGGCATGTGCCGAGGGCTCAATACGGCAAAGTCCCTAGAGGAGTATAAAAAGTGCAGGAGGAGCTTAAAATGGAAATTAAGAAAGTTAAGAGAGTGCAGGAGAAAGCATTGGTGGGTAGAATAAAGGAAAACCCAACAGGATTTTTAAAATATATAAAGAGCAAGAGAATAACTAGGGAAAGAATGGGACCAATTAGGGACCATAGAGGTAAGCTGTGTGTGGACCCAGAAGATATGATTACAGTCCTCAATGAATACTTTGCATTGGTCTTCACAATGGAAAAGAACAACGCAGGTATAGACATCAGGGTGGAGGAATATGAAATATTAGAGGAAATTAACATAGAGAGAGAGGAGTACTAGCAGGTTTAGCGGCCTTAAAAGCAGATAAATCCACAGGCCTCGGGTGAGATGTATCCCAGGCTGTTGAGGGAGGCAAGGGAAGAGATATCAGGGGCCCTGGCAGTAAGTTTCAAATCCTCTCTGGCTGCAGGTGAGGTGCCAGAGGACTGGAGGACAGCTAACATTGTCCCATTATTAAGAAAAGGAGGAGGGGAAAGACCAGGAAATTACAGGCCAGCCAGACTAACCTCGGTGGTGGGGAAGTTAATAGAAATAATTCTGAGGGACAGGATATATCTGCATTTGGAGAGACACAGGTTAATCAGGGATAGTCAGCATGGATTTGTTAAGGGAAGGTCAAGTTTGACAAATTTGATTGAATTTTTTGCAGAGGTAACTAGGAGTGTTGATGAGGGTAATGCATTTGATGTGGTCTACATGGACTTTAGCGAGGCCTTTGATAAGTCCCTCATGGCAGACTGGTCAAGAAAGAAAGAACCCATGGGACCCAAGGCAAAGTGGCACATTGAATCCAAAATTGTCTGAGAGGCAGGAAGCAGAGGGTGATGGTTAAGGGATGTTTCTGTGACTGGAAGTCTGTTTCCAGTGGAGTTCTACAGGGATTGGTGCTGGGGCCCTTGTTGTTTGTGGTGTACATAAATGATTTGGACTTAAATGTAGGGGTCTGATCAAAAAGTTCACGGGTGACATGAAAATTGGTAGGGTGGTAAATAGTGAGGAGGATAGCCATAAACTGCAGGAGGATATCAATGGACTGGTCAGGTGGGCAGAGCAGTAGCAAATGGAATTCAATCCGGAAAAGTGTGAGGTAATGCACTGGGGGAGGGCTAATAAAGCAAGGGATTACACTTTGAAGGGTAGAACCCTAGAAAGTACTGAAGATCAGAGGGACCTTGGTGTGCATATCCACAGATGCCTGAAGGTAGCAGGCTAGGTAGATAAGGTGGTTAAGAAGGCATATAGGATACTTGCCTTTATTAGCCAAGGCATGGAATACAAGTGCAGGGAGGTTATGCTGGAACTGCATAAAACACTAGTTAGGCCTCAAATGGAGTACTGCGTGCAGTTCTGGTCACATTATAGGAAGGATGTGATTGCACTGGAGAGGGTGCAGAGGAGATTTACCAGGATGCTGCCTGGGCTGGAGGGTCTGAGCCCTGTGAAAAGATTGGATAAACTGGGATTATTTTCCTTGGAGCAGTGAAGGTTAAGAGGGGACCTGATAGAGGTGTATAAGATTACAAGGGGCATAGATGGAGTGGATAAGAAGAAACTTGTTCCATTAGTAGAGAGGTCAATAACCAGGAGGCATAGATTTAAGGTAAGAGGTAGAAGGCTAAGAGGGGAGTTGAGGAGAAATTTCTTCACCCAGAGGGTGGTGGGAGTCTGGAACCCACTGCCTGAAAGGGTGGTTGAGTCAAAAACTCTTATAACATTTAAGAAGTATTTAGATATTCACTTGCGTTGCCATAGCCTCCAGAGCTATGGGCCAAGCTCTGGAACATGGGATTAGCGTAGTAAGATCTTTGCTCTCCGGTGCGGACACGATGGGCTGAATGGCCTCCTGCGTTGTAAACAGCTGTGAGTCTATGGATCTATGCCTGAAGAACTTCCCACTCTTCTTCCAATAGACATTGGCCTGAATTTTGCACACGTTGGGCGCGGGTGATCAGCGGGCCCGGGAGCAGACAGGAAACGGTCCCCTGACCGCAATCGGCCTCAGACCGCCAATTAACGGCCAGCCAACATGAAACACATGCTGAGAGAGCTTCAGTGGTGCTGGCGAGAGCGGGAAGAGGGCAGGCGCTGAGGTCACTGCAGGTACTGGTGAGCACTTCCACTCAGCTCCCAGGAGGCAGACAGCTGCCTCGGGGAGCTGCAGACCTCCAAATAATAATAGAAAGCACAAAAATGCTGAAAAAAATGTCCATGCTGCACAATAAGGCATCTGAAAGCATACCTCATAATATATTTCTTTTTATTTTATATTTTAACTGAGGTTTCATCAAAAATGTAAAGCCTGCTTGACCGATTGGCCCATCTAGTCCATTCTATTCCTAAAGTTTGAAATAGTAAAGGAACTGGTAGTAAGGCTAATAAAATACATATATAAGAAAAATAAATAATTAAATAACATAATTAAGTAGACAATTAAAATGCATTAAGGATGGCAGGACCGGTGATGTTTCGAGGCTACAGCACGTGGGAGTTCCTGGATGCCAGAGTGATCCAGGGCAAACACATCTGTAGTAAATGTTTATGGCTTGAGGAACTTCAGCTCAGACCCGTTGAGGTAGAGGCTGAGCTGCAGACACTGCAATGCATCTGGGAGGGGGAAGGTTACCTTTGTACCACGAGACAGTCATACCCTTTAGGATAGGCTTTTCTGATTTGGTCAGTGATCAAGGTAGGAGGGTGTAACTGCTGTTGAGGCAGATAGGGGGACCCAGAGGGCAGGAGTGCAGTAGTCTCAGCCTCTGCAACTGTCCAACAGGTTTGAGATACTTTCAGCTTGTTTGGATGAGAGTGGGGGCTGCAGGGTGGATGAGCTGACTGGCATGGCACTGTGGTACAGGAAGGTATTCAAGTGGGGGGAGCATAAAGGAATGTAGTGGTAGTAGGGGGCAGTATAGTGAAGAGGATTGACACTGTTCTCTACAGCAAAGAGTGAGTATCCAGAAGGCTTTGTTGCCTGCCTGGTGCCAGGGTTTGGAAAGGAACTTACAGTGGGAGGGGGAGGATCCAGTTGTCATGGTTCAGGTAGATGCCAATGACATAAGCAGGATGAGCAAAGAGGTTCTGCATTGTCAGTAATAGGAGCTGGCACAAAATTAAGAAGCAGAACATCAAGGGTAATAGTCTCTGGTTTATTACCTGAGCCACATGCAAATGGGCATAGGGAAAATAAGATTAGATAAATGAATGCGTGGCTCAAAGACTGGTGTGGGAGAAGTGGGTTCCTGTTTGTGGGGAACTGGCACCAGTACTGGAGAAAGTAGGGGCTGTACCGTTGGGGCGGTCTACACCTGAACTGTGCTGGGGCCAGTCTCCAGTGAGCCACATAACTAGGGAAGTAGAGAAGGTTTTGAACCAAATAGTGGCACCAGGAAATCAAATTTGGGAAGCTGTGGTAGATCAAAGAATAGAAACAAGGCAAGAGAGAACAGAATTAATATCAGAAATGATAAACAGAATGTGACAGGAAGGAATAGAGGGTACATCTAAGGGTAAATCAGCAGTCAAGGCTAGATGTTACAAAAATAATTAAAGGACAAAACTAAAGGCTCTGCAATTCTATGTAATCATTCAAAACAAAACAGATGAACTTATAGCACAAATGGAAATAACTAAGTATGACCTGATGGCCATTACAGACACATGGCTACAGGGTGACATAGGTTGGGACCTGAATGTTGAAGGCTACATTATGTTTAGGAAGGACAGGAAGTTAGGTTAAGGTGAAAGGGTGGCTTTGTTAATTAATGATGGTATTAACACATTAAGGAGGGCTGACCTAAGTTCAGGAAACAGGATGTAGAAGCGGTTTGAGTCGAGATGAGAAATGATAAAGGCAAAAAGTCACTTGTGTGGGAATGGTGGACAGGCCCCCTAACATTACCCACACTGCAGGACAGCTGATAATGGAAGAGATAATGGGAGCTTGTCATAAAGGTACGACAATAACCCTGGGGGATTTTAACCTACATGCAGGCTGGAAAAATCAGATAGGCAAAGGTAGCATAGATGAGGAGTTCACAGGGAAGAATTTTCCATTCAGCAAGCGGGGGTGGGCCCAACACACCGGGACGTAAAATGACGCGCGATGATGTCGGGTGTGCACCCCGACGTGATCGCGCTGTGTTGTGATATTTCATTCAGCGGGCGCGTTCCGGAGACGGCTGTGTGCCTGCTGATAATTGATAGCCATTATTAAAGCCATTAAACAGGTAACTAACATCAATGTTACCCTGCCCATCCAGCCTAATGGTTGGTTGGCAGGCGAAAAGGCCAAGAGGCCTTTACATTTTTTAGGAAACCTCATCCACGAGTGGGATGAGGTTTCCTAAAGCTAATAATGATTCTATTAAAAACTTTTTCTGTAAAATAAAAATATGTCCATTTCATGTGACACAGTCCACACTCTCGGCTGAGGGATTCCACCCCCTCCCCACCCCCACACCTGCATAGGGAGTGCATAGCACTTCCTTGCGGACGTCATGCTGGTGGATCTTAATTGGTCCGCCCACATAAAATGGCGGTGCACCCGATCAGAGGCACTGATCAGAGGCGCGCATCCACGTGCCCACTCCTGAACTTCCCCTCCGACATGGGGAAAATTCTGCCCTTAGATTGTATTCGGGACAGCTTCCTAAAACAATATGTTGTGGATCCAACCAGGGATCAGGCTATTTTGGATCTGGTAATGTGTAATGAGGCAGGTTTAATAAATGATCTGAGAGTAAAAGATCCCCTAGGAAACAGTGACCATAACATAGTAGAATTTAGCATTCAGCTTGAGAGTGAGAAACTTGGGTTGGAAACAACTGTCTAAACTTAAATAAGGATACTTGCAAAGGAATGAGGGAAGAGCTAGCTGGAGTGGGCTGAGAAAGGAGTTTAATAGAAAAGATAGTTAATGAACAATGGCAAATGTTTAAGAAAATAGCTCATGACTCACAACAAAGATATATCCCAGTGAGGAAGAAGGATTCTAGGAAGGGGATAAACCGCAACCATGGTTAACCAAGGAAGTTAAGGATAGTATCAAATTAAAAGAAAAAATCTACAATGTGGCAAAGATTAATGGTAAGCCAGAGGATTGGGAAAGTTTTAAAAAGGTGACCTAAATAAATAAAGAGGGAGAAAATAAAGTTTGAGGGTAAACTACCAAGTAATGTGAAGATGGACAGTAAAAGCTTCTTTAATTATATAAAAAGGAAGAGAGAGGCCAAAGTGAACATAGGCCCCTTACAGAATGAGGCTGGAGAAATAATAATGGGGAACCAGGAAAGGGCAGAGGAGTTGAGTAAATACTTTGCATGTGTCTTCACAGTAGAAGACACTGATAACATTCCAAAAATACTAAATAATCAAGGGCAAAAGGGTGGGAGGAGAAATATTCAAGAACTATCACTAGAGAAAAAGTACTAGGGAAACTAATGGGGCTAAAGGCCAATAAGTCCCCTAGACTTGATGGGTTGCATTCTGGGATATTAAAGTAAGTAGCTACAGAGATAGCGAATACACTGATGGTAATCTTCCAAGAATCCTTAGATTCTGAAAAAGTCCCAGAGGATTGGAGAATGGCCAATGTAACACCCTTATTCAAAAAGGGAGGGAGACAGAAAACGGGTAACTATAGGCCGGTTAGCTTCACATTTGTCATTATGAAAATGTTGGAGTCTATTATAAAGGATCTAATAGCAGAGCATTTAGGAATGAATTATATAAACAAACAGAGTCAGCATGGCTTTATGAAGTGGAAATCATAGCTGATAAGTTTATTAGAATTCTTTGTGAGGTAACAAGCAGGATAGATAAAGGGGAACCAGTAGATGTAATTTATTTGGATTTCCAAAAGGAGTTTGATGATGATAGTGTATTCACTTTCTCTGTAGCTACTTACTTTAATATTTCAGAATGCAACCCATCAAGTCTAGGGGACTTATTAGCCTTTAGCCCCACTGGTTTCCCTAGTACTTTTTCTCTAGTGATAGTTTTGAATATTTCTCCTCCCACTCTTTTGCCCTTGATTATTTAGTATTTTTGGAATGCTATCAGTGTCTTCTACTGTGAAGACAGATTACTGTACATAAGGCTACTTAATAGAATAAGAGCCCGTGGTGTTGGGGATAGTATATTAGCATGGATAGGATTGGCTAACTAATAGAAGACAGAGAGTTGGGATAAGGGGGGCATTTTCAGGATGGTAACCTGTAACTAGTGGAGTGCCACAGGGATCAGTGCTGAGGCCACAATTATTTACAATATATATTAATGACTTGGATGAGGGAAGTGAATGTACCATCGGCAAGTTTGCGGATGACACAAAAATAGGTGTGAAGGCAAGTAGTGAGGATGATACAAAGAGTCTACAGAGGGATATAGACAGATTAAGTGAGTGGGCAAAAACTTGGCAGATGGAATATAATGTGGGAAAATGTGAGTTTTTGCACTTTGACAGGAAGAATAGAGGATATTATTTAAATGGGGAAAGACTGCTGAAAGCTGCAGCACAGAGGGATTTGGGAATCCTCGTGCATGAATCACAAAAAGCTAACATACAAGTTCAACAGGTAATAGGGAAGGCAAATAGAATGCTCGCCTTTATTTCAAAGGAAATGGAGTATAAAAATAGGGAAGCTTTGCTAAGACTGTACAAGGCACTAGATAGACCACGCTTAGTATATTGTGAACAGTTTTGGTCCCCTTATCTGAGGAAAGATATACTGGCATTGGAGGCAATCCAGGGAAGATTCACTAGGTTGATCCCAGATGTGGAGGGATTTTCTTATGAGGAGAGGCTGAATATGTTGGGCCTGTACTCATTTGAGCTTAGAAGAATGAAAGGCGACCTTATTGAAACGTATAAAATTCTTAGGGGGGTTGACACGGTAGATGCTGAGAGGTTGTTTCCCCTTGTGGGAGAGTCTAGGACCAGAGGACATAATCTCAGTGTAAGCAGTCACCCATTTAAAACAGAGATGAGGAGGAATTTCTTCTCTCAGAGGGTCATCAATCTGTGGAATTCCTTACCACAGAGGCTGTAGTGGCTAGGTCGTTAAGTATATTGAGATAGACAGGTTTTTAATCAGTAAAGGAATCAAGGGTTATGGGGAATAGGCAGGAAAGTGGAGTTGAGGATTATCAGATCAGCCATGTGTGTGATTCATGCACAAAGACCCCCAAATCCCTGAGTCAGGAGGTGAGTCACTCGTCGCACGATTCCTAGCCTCTGACATGCTCTTGTAGTCACCGTATTTATATGGATCATCCAGTTCAGTTTCTGTTCAATGGTAACTCCCAAGATGTCGATAGTGGAGGATTCAGTGATGGTAATGCCATTGAACATCAAAGAGCGATGGTTGGATTCTCTCTTGTTGGAGACGGTCATTGCCTGACGCTTGTGTGGCACGAATGTCACTTGCTACTTGCCAGCCCAAGCCTGGATATTGTCCAGAACTTGCTGCTTTTGGACATGGACTGATTCAGTATCTGAGGAGTCGGGAATGGTGCTGAATATTGTGCAATCATCAGCGAACATCCCCACTTCTGACCTTATGATGGATAGAAGGTCATTGATGAAGCAGCTGAAGATGGTTGAGCTCTCATTTATTGTGCAGGGAACTGAATATAAAAGTAGGGAGGTTATGCTTCAGTTATGTAGGGCATTGGTGCGACCACATCTGGAGTACTGTGTACAGCATTGGTCTCCTTATTTAAGGAAGGATGTAAATGCGTTGGTAGCAGTTCAGTGAAGGTTTACTAGATGAATACCTAGAATGGGAGTGTTGTTTTATGAGGGAAGGTTGGACAAGCTAGGCTTGTACCTGCTAAAGGTTAGAAGAGTAAGAGGCAACTTGATTGAAATATATAAGATCCTGAGGGAACTTGACAGAGTGGATGTGGAAGGGATGGTCCCTATTTCGGGAGAACCTAGAACTATGGGCCACTGTTTAAAAATAAGGGGTCGCCCATTTAAGACAGGGATGAGGAGAATTTTTTTCTCTCAGAGGATGAGTCTTTGGAACTCTCTTACTCAAAGGTGGTGGAAACAGGGTCTGAATATTTTTAAGGCAGAGGTAGATAGATTCTTGATAAGCAAGGGTGATAGGTTATTGGGGGTAGGCGGGAATATGGAGTTTAAGTTAAAATCACATCTGTCATGATCTTTTTGAATGGTGGAGCAGGCTAAAGGGTCCAAATGGCCTACTCCAGTTCCCAATTCGTATGTTCGTATGTATGTTTATCTGTAAATCAAAGCTTGTTTCAGTACTGAGGGTATTTGAATCACCATTGCCCCACCCCCCACATCCCCCTCCCCCCACCCCTCTACCACCCACAAGGCAAAGTCAAGTTCTTTCTCACTGCTTCAATCTGTTTCGGTTCCCTATCTTTTTGTGCCTGCAATTCTTTCTCCAGTTTCCCTATCTCAAGACCTCTCCTCCGTTCACTTTCTGGGAATTCTCTCTCCTTCTCTCTTTTCTGGAATTCTCTTATTTTCTCCCTTGCCTGAAACTCTAAATCTAGTCTCAATTTTTCCAGGCCAATTTTTGCTAAGGTAACTTAGTCTGTTTCAAGTTATATATCTTCTGCCTGTCCTGAATCTGGAGTGAGACCAAGATGCTCAGCCAGCATCTTTCATACCTCGGGCTTCCATACATTATCATGTATATTAAGCTCCATCGGCTTAGCTACGGCTTTTAGCTTTCCATGGTTAGGGACACTGATTTAACCTAAGTTAAATTCTCTTGTTGCATAAATGCGTTTACATCAAAGTCAGCCATTTTACTTTCCATTTTTTAGCATTCACAAAGCTTACTGTTGAAATCCCTTTTATTTCAATTTCAACAATTTTGTTATCTTACTTTTGCCTTCTATTTCCCATTTTCCTTTCAAGTCAGATTTGGCTCACTTGCAGCAATGGATTTAAATCTTGGATGGAGCCTCAAATTCTGTCACGGATTGAACTTATCAGTACATGTTGTACTGAAAGAGGTCTGTGTTTTCTTGCCCTTGGAGTGTGTATTCCAGTTAAAAAAAAATCAGCAGCAAGCTTTTGTAAGTTAAAAAGGGTTACTCATTCTCATACACTTACCTCCAATTAAACTGACGCTTCCGATGGCTTTGGTGGAACTGCCTGCACACAGCTCCTAGCAGACAGAAAAAGAAAAACATGGCTGTCTCCATGTGGTTTTTTTCAAGCTGAAAGTATTTTCCAAATAAAGTGTGGTGTTCATGTTGATTCCACATCTTGTGTTGTGGGTTAACATATCTGTGGTCCACCCAGTCTAATCTGGATGGGGAAACCATCATGATATAATGGGAATTTTATAGTGGCCGTTCACCTCCGTCTGCCGCAAATTGAGTTTTGATCTTTCCTTTTGTCTAGCATGAGACATGGAGATAGGCAATCTGGTAACTCCATATTCTTTTGTATTGGCCTATTCTTAAACAAAGAGATGTGTGAATTTCCTGGATGTCCATGTTTAATTAGAGATTTGACTGAGACCTGCTCCTGCCTGTAGGCCCTAAGGCCAAAAGTCACATGATTTGCGGCAGCTATCTTAGCAGATGGTTTGCGTCCAATTTTTAAAAATATTGCCTGAAACTTCATAATGTGACATGCCAGTATTGGGCATGAGAGTAGACTGATGGGGCAGCAATTAGCCTGATTGGATTTGTCTTGCTTTTTGTGTACAAGATATGTCTGAGCAATTTTTTATATTGTTGGGTAGATGCCAGTGTTGTAGCTATACTACAACAACTTGGCTAGGGGCGTGGCTAGTTCTGGAGTACAAGTCCTCAGCACTGTTTCCAGAATGTTGTCATGGCCCATAGCCTTTGTGGTATCCAGTGCCTTCAGCCGTTTCTTGACATTATGTGGAATGAATCAAATTGGCTGAAGACTGTGATGCTGGGACCTCCCGAGGAGTGAGATGGATCATCCACTCGGCACTTGTGGCTGAAGATGTGTGCAAATGCTTCAGCCTTGTCCTTTGCACTGATGTGCTGGGCTCCCAATCATTGAGAATAGAAATATTTGTGGAGCATCATCCTTCTGTTAGTTGGCTAATTATCCATCACAGTTTATAACTGGATGTGACAGGACTGCAGAGCTTTGATCTGATCCATTAGTTGTAGGATTGCTTAACTCTGTCTGCTGCATGCTTTTTCCTTTGTTTGGCATGCAAGTAGTCCTGCGTTGTAGCTTCACCAAGTTGGCACCTCATTTTTAGGTATGCCTGATGTTGCTCCTGGCATGCCCTCCTGCACTCCTCAGTGAACCAGGGTTGATCCCCCTGCTTGATGGTAATGGTAAAGTGAGGGATATGCCAGGCTATGAGGTTACAAATTGTGGCTGAATACAATTCTGGTGATGGCCCACAGCAACTGATAGATGCCCAGTTTTAAGCTGCTACATCTCTTCTGAATCTATCCAATTTAGCATATTTTTAATGCCACACAACATGATGGAGAGCATCCACAATGTGAAGACAGGACTTTGACTCCACAAGGACTGTGCGCATCTGCAACAGGTAGATTGGAGGGGAAGTGGTCAGGTAGGTTTTTCCCTTTTTTCCGGTCCCTCACCACCTGTCACAGGCCCAGCTTAGCAGCCATGTTCTTGAGGACTCGGCCATCTCGGTCAGTAGTGTCACTACTGAGCCATATTTGTTGATGGACATTGAAGTCCTGCATCCAGAGTACATTCTGTACTTTTGCCACCCTCAGTGCTTCTTCCAAGTGATGTTCATCATGGGGGGATACTGATTCATCAGCAGAAGGGGGTGCAGTAGGTAGTAAACAGCAGGAGGTTCCTTGCCATGTTTGACCTGGTGCCAAGAGACTTCATATGTTTTGGAGTCAATGTAGATGATTCCCAAGGCAGCTCCCTCTCAATTGTATACCACTGTGCTGCCACCTCTGGTGGGCTGTCCTGTCAGTAGGACAGGACATGCCCAGGGGTGACGATGGTGGTGTCCAGGACATTGTCTGTAAGCTATGAATCTGTAAGTATGACTATGTTAGGCTGTTTCTTGACTAGTCCATGAGACAGCTCTCCTAGTTTTGAAACAAGCCCCCAGATGTTGGCAAGGAAGACTTTCAGGGTTGATGGGACTGGGAGTGCCATTGTGGTTTCCAATGCCCAGGTCAATGCTGGGTGGTCCATCCGGTTTTATTCATTATTGACATTTCTGCAGTTTGATATAAACTGAGTGGTTTGCTAGACCATTTTAAGTGCCAATTATTCTATTATGTTCTTTCCATCCTAAAGTTTAATGAGTCCTCCTGCTGTTTCATTTGAGTCGGGCTGGGGTAGCAAGCAGTTGTTGTTCCTGATTTTCTGTTTTAATTCACAAAGCAGTTTTAAAACAAACTCACAGAAAGATTTCAATGGCCCCTCAAATACATAAACACTCAATTTCCATTGACAGTAAATATTTAAATAACTGGATCATAGCACCATGCAGAAAATAATGTGGGCAGAAACCCATATACTTCTCCAGATGGAAAGGGCTTGTGCCTGCTGATATTCTAAATATAGGGCAAAGCGACATTAGGTAAGTGCAGGGTGTCTGATGCCCAGAGAAAGCCTGTTTCCAATCAGACAGAGACGAACATGGCAAATCTTTAAGCTACAAGTATATTTCTCATATTTTTATGTACAAATGACAATACTCATTTTAATCTGAGTAGACCATTCAGCTCCTCGAGCCTGTTCCGCCATTCAATCTGATCATAGCTGATCTGTATCTTAACTCCATTTAACGGCCTCGGTTCCGTACGTCCATACCCAACGAAAATCAATTTTGAAATTTGCAATTGGCGCTAACAGAATTTTGAGGGAGAGAGTTCCTGATTTCCACTACCATCTGGGTGACTAAGTGCTTCCTGACATCACCCCGGAACAACCTAGCTTCTAATTTTAAGGCTGTGCGCCCTTGTTCTGGATTCCCCCACCAGAGGAAATAGTCACCCCCTGTCTACCTTATCATATCCTTGTCATGCTTAAGCATCAATTTTAATGCTTAAGATTGTCCCTTAATCTGCCCTGCTTGCATGAAAGTATTACTGAAACATAAATATTGCTTAAACGCAAGCTCCAAGCACACGGTCACTTACAGCGTGCAGAAAACTAGCTCACAAAGCTGCCACATTCAGTGCTGTGCTTGTTAATCTTGTGCTCTAGCCTGGCGCACAGTTAATTACTTAGTCCTCCACTCATACGTTGCCTGGCGACTCAAACACCAGGTTGGCATCAACTGCAGTCAATCCAAAAGCTTTTCATTAAGATACTTTTTTTAATCTTAGATTTTATTAAATCCAAGAAAAAAACATAAATTAGTCGTGGCAGATGTAATTACATCATCGTCACTGGCATTATCGCAGTCTTACTTATCATGCATTTATATAAATAAGGAAATGCTCTCTGCAAAAATTTAACCCTCACAACCTTCTGCCTTCAAAATAAACTTTAATAGCATTTGAGAAAAAGCATGCCTTTTGTTAAATAAAAGTTAGAAATGACATTTAAAGGATTGGGTAAGGGGTGTCAGTCTGGCACTTGAGTTTGACATCTAATTGGTTGGTGGGATGAAACTTACCCTTTGCCAGCGATAAGCTTCTTGTGAAATGCAATTGTCTAGTCTCAATGGTGTCCATGAGTCCACAATACAAGTTCAACTGTTGTAATGCAGGAAATTCAATTCTAATTCTGATTAAATGAATAGTTGACCCTGGACAGTTCTAAGGAATACAACAACTTGTGTTTATATAGCATCTGTAACTTAATAATACATTCCAAGGTGCTTCACAGAAACCATTTTCTGACAAAATTTGACATCAAGCCACATAAGGAGATGTTAGGACATTTTAGTTAGGATTAAAAGCTTGGTCGAAGAGGTAGGTTCTCAGGAACATCTTAAAGAGGAAAGAGCTGGCAAGATGAAGAGATTTAGAGAGGGAATTCAAGAGCTTAGAGCCTAGGCAGCTGAATTTACAGCCACTACTAGTGGGACAAAGGAAATCAGGGATATACAAGAGGCCTGAAATAGCTTCACTCATTAAATGATGGTGAAATAAGAAAAAATGCATTTATATGGGAACCTTTTGTGGCAATAGAAATATGGCACATGAAAGCACTTTATATTTACTGGAGTACTTTTGAAGTGCAATGGCTGTTGTAATGTAAGAAATGCAGCAGCCAGTTAGTGCACAGCAAACTCTCACAAACAGAAATATGACAATGACCAGATAATCTGTTATTTGTACCCTTTTTCAAAGCTGCGCGTGCCCCCAGTTTCATTTTATTCTTCGGCTCATCCGACGCCTCAACAAGAAACTTTTTCTGTTTCTCTCAAGTGCTAAGGAACGCAAGCTCCAACAACTCATCGACACCAACACCCATCTAGGACCCTCCACCCCTGCCTGTCCCTCCGTCCCCACCCCATCTTCCAATCCCAGCCCCAGCCGTGTATTCACTATACCCCCTGACCTTCCCCTCTCCGATGCTGAACGTTCAGTGCTCAGCAAAGGACTTAGTTTCATACCCTTACGCCCTCACCTCAATGAATTTCGGGCTCGGCATGATACTGAACTCTTCTTCCGCCGTCTTCGTCTCCGGGCTCACTTCTTTGGGCAGGAGTCCTCTCCCAGTTCAACGGATCCTTTTACCCATCTTCAATATTCTCCCTCCACCTGGACCCCTCCCTCTGGATTCTTACCTTCTCTCGATCTTTTCATTGAGAACTGTCGGCGCGACATTAGTCGTCTCAATTTCTCTGCTCCTCTCACCCATTCTAACCTGTCTCTCTCTGAACTTACTGCACTCCATTCTCTCAGGTCCAACCCTGACATTGTCATCAAACCCGCTGACAAGGGTGGTGCTGTTGTTGTCTGGCGCACTGACCTCTACCACGCGGAGGCTGAGCGTCAACTCGCAGCCAGGACTGTCACTGACCTCATCTCCTCTGGGGATCTCCCTCCCACAGCTTCCAACCTGATAGTTGCCCAACCTCGGACGGCCCGCTTCTATCTCCTACCCAAAATCCACAAACAGAACTGCCCCGGTAGACCGATCGTCTCAGCTTGCTCCTGCCCCACAGAACTCATTTCTCGTTATCTTGACTCCCTTCTCTCTCCCCTTGTCCAGTCCCTTCCCACCTACATCCGTGATTCCTCTGACACCTTACGTCACATCAACAATTTCCAGTTCCCTGGCCCCTACCGCTTCCTCTTCACCATGGACGTCCAATCCCTCTACACCTCCATCCCCCACCAGGATGGTCTGAGGGCCCTTAGCTTCTTCCTCGAACAGAGGCCCGAACAATCCCCATCCACCACTACTCTCCTCCGTCTGGCTGAACTTGTTCTCACGCTGAACAATTTCTCCTTCAACTCCTCTCACTTCCTCCAAATAAAAGGTGTGGCTATGGGTACCCGCATGGGCCCCAGCTATGCCTGTCTCTTTATGGGGTATGTGGAACATTCCTTGTTGCAGTCCTACTCCGGCCCCCTTCCACAACTCTTTCTCCGGTACATCGATGATTACTTTGGTGCTGCTTCATGCTCTCGTCAGGACTTGGAAAAATTTATTAATTTTGCTTCCAATCTCCACCCCTCCATCATTTTCACGTGGTCCATCTCTGACACTTCCCTTCCCTTCCTTGACCTCTCTGTCTCAATCTCTGGTGATAGACTGTCCACCAATATCCATTACAAACCCACCGACACCCACAGCTATCTCGACTACAGCTCCTCACACCCCACTTCCTGTAAGGACTCCATCCCATTCTCTCAGTTCCTTCGCCTCCGTCGCATCTGTTCCGATGATGCTACATTCAAAAACAGTTCCTCTGACATGTCCTCCTTCTTCCTTAACCGAGGTTTTCCACCCACGGTCGTTGACAGGGCCCTCAACCGTGTCCGGCCCATCTCCCGCGCATCCGCCCTCACTCCTTCTCCTCCCTCCCAGAAACATGATAGGGTCCCCCTTGTCCTCACTTATCACCCCACCAGCCTCCGCATTCAAAGGATCATCCTCCGCCATTTCCGCCAACTCCAGCATGATGCCACTACCAAACACATCTTCCCTTCACCCCCCTTATCGGCATTCCGTAGGGATCGCTCCCTCCGGGACACCCTGGTCCACTCCTCCATCACCCCCTACTCCTCAACCCCCTCCTATGGCACAACCCCTTGCCCACGCAAAAGATGCAACACCTGCCCCTTCACTTCCTCTCTCCTCACCGTCCAAGGACCCAAACACTCCTTTCAAGTGAAGCAGCATTTCACTTGCATTTCCCCCAACTTAGTCTACTGCATTCGTTGCTCCCAATGTGGTCTCCTCTACATTGGAGAGACCAAACGTAAACTGGGCGACCGCTTTGCAGAACACCTGCGGTCTGTCCGCAAGAATGACCCAAACCTCCCTGTCGCTTGCCATTTTAACACTCCACCCTGCTCTCTTGCCCACATGTCTGTCCTTGGCTTGCTGCATTGTTCCAGTGAAGCCCAACGCAAACTGGAGGAACAACACCTCATCTTCCGACTAGGGACTTTACAGCCTTCCGGACTGAATATTGAATTCAACAACTTTAGGTCGTGAGTCCCCTCCCCCATCCCCACCCCCTTTCTGTTTCCCCCTTCTTTTTTTTCCCAATAAATTATAAAGATTTTCCTTTTCCCACCTATTTCCATTATATAAAATAAAAAAAAAACCCACTAGAGCTATACCTTGAGTGCCCTACCATCCATTCTTAATTAGCACATTCGTTTAGATAATATCACCAACTTTAACTTTAACACCTATGCGTTCTATTGTACTATTGTTGTTGACATCTTTTGATGATCTGCTTCTATCACTGCTTGTTTGTCGCTACAACCACACCAACCCCCTCCACCTCTCTGTCTCTCTATCTCTCCGCCCCCCACACACACACCTTAAACCAGCTTATATTTCAGCTCTTTCCTGGACTCGAACTCAAGTTCTGTCGAAGGGTCATGAGGACTCGAAACGTCAACTCTTTTCTTCTCCGCCGATGCTGCCAGACCTGCTGAGTTTTTCCAGGTAATTCTGTTTTTGTTCTGTTATTTGTGATGTTGTGTGAGGGATAAATATCGGACAGGACACTGGGGATAACACTCATGTTCTTTGAAATAGCATCATGATCTTTTAGATCTACTTGAAAGGCCAGGCAGGTTTAATATTGCATCCAAAAGAGGACACATTCTGATAGTGCAGCACTCCCTCAGTACTACACTGCCACATCAGCCTTGATTTCTGTGCTCAGGTCCAGGAGTAGGACATGAAACCCACAGCCTTCTGACTCAGAGGCAAGAGTATTATCAACTGAATCAGGTTTGACACAAAGCATAATAGCTAAGGCTATTGTTGAGAGAGATCTGTGCATCTTAGCACATGTGCTAACAATGCAGAGCAGCAATCAACAAAGCCAACAAGTTGACCAATGTTGGCAAGGCAGTAAATTGCAATTTAGAAAAAGCCATGGCCAAATTGTATTGTACTGATCTCACCGTATTAGCTTAGTGATGGAAAATCCCATTGACAATGCTCAGCAACAACCTACTCACTGACACTCAGTGCAGAATCGTCCCTGCCCGCTGGTGTCAGGCATACTCGACGGTATGAACGGACAATATGGCGCAAAGGCCAAAAATCGATTTCACGATATTGTGAAACTAGTTTGTGATTGTCCACTCAGCCTGTCAATTGCGGGCCACGTTTCCTGCTACTGGACATCGGGAACCTCATTGTAATACATCTGTATATCATTATAAGGCCAAGCTGCTGGAATCATACCCACCCACCACACCCCCATTCTGGAACATCTGCCCACACATCAGTGTGTTCCACAACAGCATATATAAGGCGTACATAGGAACATAGGAACAGGAGAAGGCCATTCAGCCAGTTGAGCCTGCTGCACCATTCAATATGATCATGGCTGATCGAACACTTCAATGCCTTTTCTCACACTATCCCCATAACCCTTTATGTTATTGTTAATCAGGAATTTATCAATCTCTACCTTAAACATACTCAATGGCTGAGCTTCCACGGCCCTCTGGGGTAGAGAATTCCAAATATTCACAACCGTCTGAGTAAAGAAATTTCTCCTCATCTTCGTCCTAAGTGGCTTCCCTCTTATTTTGAAATTGTGTCCCCTGGTTCTAGACTCCTCAATCAGGTTAAACATCTTACCTGTGTCTACCCTGTCTATTCCTTTAAGCATTTTGTAGGTTTCAATGAGATCACCTCTTATTCTTCTAAACTCAAGAGAATACAGGCCCAATTTCCCGAATCTCTCTTCATAAGATAGTCCCACCATCCCCAGAACAAGTCTGGTGAACTTGTGTGGGCTGCACTTTGAGGGGAACTTGGAGGTGAATACAAAGTCACGTTGTTCAGCACATCCCCGGGCTGCCTGTTGGGCTTCAATGTTGAGGCTTGTTAGAGGTGTGGGGGCAAGGGCTGCCCTACGATTGATGTGACTTGTGGCTGAGGGCAAGGGCTGCCCTGTGCTGAAGATAATGTGCAAGCACATGCGAGTGAAGGGGGGAGGGAAGCGGCCGTGCATTGTATAAAGTGACAATTGCTCTGCAGCTGAGAGAGTTCAGATGCAACCATATTGACATGCATGGCTAAGCTTCTAGCTTATCTGCCCAGTCAAGCATGCAGAGATATGTAATTGCCACCAAATTCTCCAGAGCTTTTCACCCCTTGGGCACAGACTGCAAACTAATGAGCATTTTAGTGGACGTAAGAACAATTGGATGACTGGGCACGTTGTACAATCAATCACCTTGCTAAAGCTGGCCATGGAGCTGTCACTGGTGGGAGCGCTCACAGCCCCTTGCAATGTCAGCATTCCGGTTTGGACCAGCACACCTACCATGGTTCAAGCTAACAGTGCAGCCTTGCAGTGTGGGTTAGGAGAATGCCTGCACCTGAGCTGCGAGCACAGCGTGCAGTCCAATGGGCAAAGCTGCTGCCAATCGGTCAGGTGGAGTGGGGCTGAGGTGGGTGGAGCTTCGGGCAGCCATGCAGAGCACTAAACTCTGGCCATCTAAGTGGTGGCCAGCATTCTCCAGGAGGGGTTAAGTGTCCTTCACACTTAACCAAGAGAAGCTCTTAGGCTAGCCATGCTAACCCATGCACCTCTCTCTTTCATCCTTCAGGAGGAGTACATCAGTGGCATGGAGCCCGGTGACCTAGCTATACGCCTCGTGGAGTACAGAGAGCGGGTATGATGGAGAAGAGAGTGACGGAGGCGTCTGGCTGGACAGAGGGAGGAACAACACCCTCTGGAAGAAGGAGTGGCTAGAGCACCCGCACAGGCCGCTGAAGAGCCACAGAAAGCTGTTGTTGGTCAGCGCCTAGAAAGACCCAGGATCTATAGATGCCACTTTTCATTCCTGCAGATGACTGGGAACCAGTGTCACCAGAGACTGCGCCTGTCTTGATAACTGGTCGGTTTCATCTGCCAGCTACAGCAAGATTTGGCACCAGGGGAACATGGACCTCCAGTGACCACGAAAATGACCATGGCGCTCAATTTGTATGCCAGTGGCTCCTTTCAGGGCTCCATGGGTGACCGTCGTGGGATATCACAAGCCTCCAGCCACAAATTCATCCATGAGGTCGCAGGTGCCATCTTCGCGAGGGCACACAACTTTGTACATTTTGCCCAGGACTAAGAGAGCCAGGATGCAACAGCGATTGGATTTGCCCAGTTTGTGGGTTTCCCACAGGTGCAGGGTGAGATCCACTGTAGTCACGTTGTGCTCAGATCTCCATCACAACAAGTGGTCAATTACGTCAACCGCAAGGGATTCCATTCGCTGAATGTGCAGCTGGTGTGTGACCACCACAAATACATCCTGAAGGTCTGCGCACGGTTTCCAGGGAGTGCCCACAACTCCTGCTTTCGCAGTCGACCTCAGACCCCTGATACCTTTCAGGGCCCACAGAAGCTCTAGGGATGGCTTCTCGGGGACAAGAACTACTCACAGAGGCCGTGGGTGATGACACCCGTGCGGCGGCCTCAGACTGCAGCAGAACAACGGGATAATGAGGCTCATGCTGCAACTCACAACTTGTTGGAGTAGACCATCGGGATGCTGAAAATCAGGTTCCGGCGCCTGGACCGGTCTGGTGGGGCCCTGCAATATAGTCCACACAGGGTGTCACACACCGTCATCGCCTGCTGCGCTCTTTACAAACTAGCGCTGCAACGGGGAGAGGAACTGGCAGAGAAGGAGATGCGGGAGCTGGAGGTTCCTCCGATGAGGAGGACATCGACAGTGATGAGGGTGAGGAGATTCTCGAAAGTGACGATGATGACCATGAAGCCATTCCACTGGCCAGAAATACATAGAAACATAGAAAATAGGAGCAGGAGGAGGCCATTCAGCCCTGTGAGCTTGCTCCACCATTCATCATGATCATAGCTGATCATCCAACTCAATAACCTGCTCCTGCTTTCTCCCCATATCCTTTGATCCCTTTCGCCCCAAGAGCTATATCTAACTCCTTCTTGAAAACATACAATGTTTTGGCCTCAACTACTTTCTGTGGTAGCGAATTCCACAGGCTCTGTGTAAAGAAATTTCTCCTCATCTCAGTCCTAAATGGTCCATCCCATATTCTCAGACTGTGACCCCTGGTTCTGGACTCCCCCACCATCGGGAACATCCTTCCTGCATCTACACTGTCTAGTCCTGTTAGAATTTTATAGATTTCTATGAGATCCCTCCTCATTCTTCTGAACTCCAGTGAATATAATCCTAACCGTCTCAATCTCTCCTCATTTGTCAGTCCCACCGTCCCAGGCATCAGTCTGGTAAACCTTTGCTACACTCCCTCTATAGCAAATACATCCTTCCTCACATAAGGAGACTAAAACTTCACACAATATTCCAGGTGTGGTCTCACCAAGGCCCTGTATAGTTGCAGCAAAACATTCCTGCTCCTGTACTCAAATCCTCTCGCAATGAAGGCCAACATACCATTTGCCTTCTTTACCGCCTGCTGCACCTGCATGCTTACCTTCAGCGACTGGTGTACGAGGACCCCCAGGTCTCGTTGTACATTCCCCTCTCTCAATTTATAGCCATTCAGATAATAAACTGCCTTCCTGTTTTTGCTACCAAAGTGGATAACCTCATATCTATCCACTTTAAACTACATCTGCCATGCATTTGCCCACTCACTCAGCTTGTCCAAATCACACTGAAGCATCTCTGCATCCTCCTCACAGCTCACCCTCCGACCCAGCTTTGTGTCATTTGCACATAATATTCGGCGAGACAGTCATGCTCGGGAGGCCCTCATAGCTGCTAGATTTGTGGAGGATGATGATGACATGCTGTGAGGAGGCCCTCACATTGCATCTCGGAACATTTGGCTCCAGTCTGGCTTATGGCAGCACACATACCGCATACCCTCTGTGAGAATGCTCCTGTCACGGAGATGCAGTGGAGGCCCTAATAGTCGCTCGATTGCAGGAGGATGATGACAGCATGCAGTGAGGACACTCCACAGATCTTCACACAGCCTCTGAGAATGTTTGACTCCTGTCTGTCCAAGGGCAGCTTGCTTGCGCTCTGTGATTAAGGTCATATCATAGAGAGACAGCCATGAACCTTTAAAAGCATCTGATCCTTTGTCCGCCTTCAGCACCTGAGCCCTTCAGGAGCACAGTGTCACTGGTCACAGATGCTGAAGAGATGGGGGCCCCACCTTAAAGGTGCTGAGAGCACACAGAGAGAATGATGGAACTCTGTGATGCCTGCCCATGAAATTCTGGCAGCAATGACAAGCACCATCGAGGTGCAGGCATCACTAATATGCCCAGGGAGTGTGAGTCCGGACCATCACTTTGGTCTGAAGGCTGCACAAAGCACAGGGAGGAGGCCCTGGGCTGAGACACCTGCCTTTATCTTGTGTAGAAAGGTTTCACATCTGAGTGACACAAAGACTGCTCATCAGAACAAGGAGCCCTAGGCAGGGAGACATTCTTGGGAGTTTATTGACAATAGCACCAGAAACTGTGACATGACAAAGCTCAGAGTCATCTGACTCGGACTCAGCAAATTTCTGGCCTCCAGCAGTCATCCAAGAGCTAGTCACCTGGGAAATCCCTGCCTCTGCCTGCTGTGGATCAGACAGTGCGATGTGCTCACCAGATCGTGATCCCAAGGTTACTCTAAAGCTGGGTCTCACCGAAGTGTGTGTCTCTGCACTGTTGGAGAGTGTGGATGAGTACTGTGACTGGACTTTAGGAAGGGTTTCAGCGAATTCCTCTTCTGAGCTTCCCGCAGGGCTAGATTAGAGGCCTTGAGTGCATGGCAGTGGCCTGTGAAACAGGACAATCACTCACAGTATGGTTGTCTGATGGATGTTGCACTGCTGAACCCTCACTTGGTAGAGCACCGCTGACCTCACCGTCAGCACAGGAATGGTCCAGATCCTCTCCGGCCAGCTGGATGGTTTTGTTTCCAATGTCCATGAGGACCATGATTTCAGGCATTCCTCCACCATTCTGTGGCCTCTCACCCTTGTTGTGTACCAGCTTGTCCTGCATAAATACAGATGGGGAGAGTGTAAGCAGGTTGCCTGCCAGGCTAGATGATAAGTATGTCTGGCATGTGTGTGTGGCGAGTGGTCCCTTGGATGGGATAGGATAATGAAAGCGTGTGAGAGATAGTGAATGGTTATGTCCCTTGAATTGGCAGTGAGTGAGGGCCCTGTGGGTGTGTGATGTGTTTGTGAGTGTGTGAGTTGAGAGTGATGAGAAGAGTGACTTACCCTGACGGAACAGAAATCATTCATCCTCTTGCAGCACTGGGTGGCTTTCCTCTTATGCAGGCCGTTGGCACTCACCCCTGCTGCCACTACCTCCCAAGCCAGATTAGTGATGCTGCTGCCCATCCTGTGGCCAGGGTGGGGGTACAGGACATCATGGCGGACTTCCACTGCGTCCAAAAGGTGCTCAAGGGACGCGTCATTGAATCTGGGGGCTACAGTCTTCTTGCCTTTCACAGCCATGCAACAGTCCTTGGCTGGAAGCACTGAGAGGTGTGCGTGCGGCTGCACTTTAATTATGGCGCCCAGCGTGATGAAGAGGTGAGGTGATGGCGTGGCAGGCGAATGAGAGCCCACTCACCATGGAAACAGCGTGTTTCCTGGGAATGTATAATTAACGTGACGGGTTTGGAATGACACGGCGTGAGAAGCCACCATCGCGGCCAACGGGTATAAAGTTGTTTTACCCGCCCGCTACTGAACTTGTTGCAAACCTGAGATGATTCCGCCCTCAGTTTGGCTTCTGCCAGGGCTCAGAACAACCTTGGTGCAAAGGTGGACAAAAGAGCTGAATTCCAGAGGTGAGGTGAAAGTGACTGTCCTTGACAGCATTTGATTGAGTGTGGCATCAAGGAACGCCAGAGAAATGAAGCCATTGGGAATCAGGGGGAAAGTTCTCCACTGGTTAGAATCACACCAAGCATAAAGGAAGATGATGGTTGTTGTTGGAGGGCAATTATCTCAGTCCCAGCACATCACTGCAGGAGTTCCTCAAGGTAGTGTCCTAAGCCCAACCATCTTCAGTTGCTTCATCAATGACCTTCCCTCTGTCATAAAATCAGAAGTGGGGATGTTCACTGATGATTGCACAATGTTCAGCACCATTTACAACTCCTCAGAGTTGTCTGTGCCTACTTGCAGCAAGATGTGGACCACACTCAGGCTTGGGCTGAAAAATGGCAAAATAAATTATTGCCACACAAGTGCCAGGTACCAACCATTTCCAACAAGATAGAGATTCTAACCATCTCCCCTTCACATTCAATGTCATTACCATCACTGAATACCCAAGAATCAACATCCTGGGGGTTACCATTGAGCAGAAACTGAACTGGACTAGCCAGCTAAATACTATGGCTACAAGAGCAGGTCAGAGGATGGGCGAGTAACTCACCTCCTGACTCCCCAAAACCTGTCCTCCATCCACAAGGCACAAGCCAGGAGTGTGATGGAATGATCTCCACTTGCCTGAATGAGTACAGCTCCAACAACACTTAGGCTCGGCACCATCCAGGAAAAAGCAGCCTGCTTGATTGATGCCCCATCCACCATTTTAAACATTAATTCCCTCCACCACTGAAACACAGTGGCAGTAGTGTGCACAAGATACACTGCAACAATTCGTCAAAGTTCCTTCGAGCAAATTCCAAAACTGTGACTGCCACCACCTTCCAGTTCCCCTCTAATTCACACACTATCCTGACTTGGAACTATTTCGCCGCTGCTTCACTCCCTTCCAAACAGCATTGTAGATGGACCACATGGACTGCTGCAATTCAGGGAGGTGGTTCATCACCGCCTTCTCAAGGGTAATTAGGGATGGGCAATATATGCTGGCCTGGCCAGCGATGCTCATATCCCAAGAATGATTTTTTAAAGAAACTATGTGCCGCGTCCAGTTCAGCGCAATGGAGCACGAGAAAGGCACTCAAACAGTGAAGCCAGATATAGAGGAGCTGCAAGGCTGATCAGAGGTCAGATTATGAGGAAAGACTGCAGAAATTTGAGCTTTTCAACCTAGAAAGGGGGCGAATGAGAGGTAAGGTAGTAAATCATATGTAAAAGGTTCATCTGAAATTAAACTGAGGGAGTAGGCCAGGGAGGCACAGGTTAATGTTGGTAACAGGTACCACTGATCAGTAAAAGTGGAGGAAAAAAACCCTAAAATTATTTAAGAAATAGTCAGATGCAGCAGTGAGGGTTATGAAAGCAGGAGGATAAAAGACTGTATAGCACAGCATTAAGATAATTGAGTCTGGAGGTGATCAAGGCATGGTAGAAGGTTTCAACAGCTGATAGGCTGAGATAGGGGTGGAAGAAGGCAATGTTATGAGGGTGAAAGTAAGCAGTCTTTCTGATGGAAAGGAGGTGGTGTTGGGAGCGTATTCAGTTTCAGTTCTTAAGGGACTCCAGAGGAAAATTTGTGAGGTGGATTGATAAGTCATTGTTGGAGATGTTCTGGGGACTGCAAAAGTAATTTTACAGCTCAGATAAGCATTTTAAGCATTTTCATTTCACAAACTATTAGTTATTTATGCATTGCTTGTAAAATGACTAGTGCATCTATCGCGAGGGATGGCTAAAAGACCTAAAAGGTACACATTAAAACACCTTTTAGCAGACATTGCTGTGAAGTTACACTCCATTGGATTGTATCATATTACACCAGTTACTCACTTTGTCGTATTTATTCTCATTACACTTGTTGACCTTTCCCTTGTCAGCAGTTTGCTGGATTCTTTCATTTCTTTTCTCCTGGTAAGGAAATCTATTCTAGATCGTTGGGAAAGTTAGCAATCAGGTGCAGATCCGTTCCTTCTTCCATTGCCAGTCATGACTTTAATGTATTGTGCAGAATTGCACAAAGATGCGTTGCTAGGTACAAAGAGCTAATTAAGCAATTAAAGGGTCAATTTAACCCTTTTCCGCTGTGCCGTGCTTGCTGGCCAAGAACAGTGCCCTCTATCCCCCTTTAGACAGTAAATTTATCATAATTAATTCCAACAAATCCTAAATTTACTAAGTTGATTACCATTACATAAACAAGGTCTGGTGTCTGCTCCAGTCAGTCTCCGAGCTGGCCCCTGTTTGAGTATTTCCACAAAAGCTTGCTGAAGTGGCTGAAACCTCATTATGGTTAAGAAATGCATCCAATATTTGTCCCGGTGACAAAATGGGTCTGTTTGCTCACCCATTTAAACAAATAGTTGAAAGGAACATGTCCAAAGCACAATGTAAAAGAACCCTAGAAATTGAGAAATGAAGACAAGTCATTTGGCAGAATAGCTGAAATTCCCTTTTAGAATGGCCTTGCTTAAGGTTTTTGAATGTGTTTATCTCTCAAGTTTCATTTGCCATTTACAGGGCCTCTTACCGTACATAACAGCTCCATCCAAAAATACTGCAACCAATACATGACGCATCTGTCAAAAGAAAGGTGTGCATTTATATAAGAAGTGTGGTGGTGCCATAGTGGTATTGTCAGTAGGCTAGTAATACAGAACCTACCACTAATGTGCTGGGGACCTGGGTTCAACTCCTACCAATGCAGATGGTGATATTTGTATTCAATAAAAGTCTAACAATCACCATGAAATGTTTGTCACAAAAATCACCAATGTCCCTTTAGGGAAGGAAATCTGCTGTCCTTTTTTTTTATTCATTCACAGGATGTGGCTTCACTGGCTGGGCCAGCATTTATTGCCCATCCCTAGTTGCCCTTGAGAAGGTGGTGGTGTTGCTGCCTTCTTGAACCGTTGCAGTCCATGTGGTGTAGATGCACCCACAGTGCTGTTAGGAAGGGAGTTCCAGGATTTTGAGCCAGCGACAGTGAAGGAACGGCGATATATTTCCAAGTTAGGATGGTGAGTGGAGGGTAAGTTCTAGGTGGTGGTGTTCCCATCTATCTGCTGCCCTTGTCCTTCTAGATGGTAGTGGTTGTGGGTTTGGAAGGTGCTGTCTCAGGAGCCTTGTTGAATTCCTGCAGTGCATCTTGTAGATGGTACACACTGCTGCTACTGTGCGTCAGTGGTGGAGGGAGTGAATGTTTGTGGGGGTGATGCCAATCAAGCGGGCTGCTTTGTCCTGGCCTGGCCTACATGTGACTCCATTGCTGTAGCTGACTCTTAAATGCCCTCTGAAATCACCTTTTCAAGAGCAATTAGGGATGGGCAATAAATTCTGGCCTGGCCAGCAATGCTCATGTCCCATAAATGAATTTTAAAAATAAGAACATATGAAATAGAGCAAGAGTAAGCCATATGGCACCTTTCAAGACCTCATGACATCCCAAAGCACTTTATGGCCAAGAATACTCTTGACAAAAATCTGTTGTAATATCAGGAAACACAGCTGCCAATGTGGACATAGAAAGTTCCCATAAACAGGAATGAAATAATTAACTTGATAGTCTGCTTAAGGTGTTCGCTGAGGGCTAAGTTTTGGTTAAGACCCAAGGGAAACCCCTCCTGCTCTTCTTCAAATAGCGGTAGTACAGATAGATGTGTAGCTCTTGGGCTGACTGAAAGAGGTGGTTGCGGACAGTCCCTCTTACCTCCTCACCCCCCCGTCTCCCCAGGAAACAACGTTGGCATGCGACAATCCTGTAGCCATGAAGCGCTGCGGGGCAGACTAATGAGGGCCAAATGGGACTTCCACTCATCTTGGGGAGGAAGTCCCACCCTCTGGAGTTGCCGACCAATCCAATTGGCGACCAGCTCCATCAGTCCTGGGACGCGTTAGTGGCTGCTGCTGGGACTGCAGAAGAAGAAGATGATCAAGGCCCATGGGTCCCCAGAGCAGCTAAGTCCGGGGACTTGGGCTGGGCGGGTTTGGGTGAGTTAGGGAGAGGAGCAGGGGGTGGATGGGATGGGTTTAAGGGAGAGAGTGGGTAGGAAGGAAGGAAGGTTCGACCCCACAATTACCAAAGGCAGCCCCAAAGAGTGCGCCCCCACTCCCTTCCTTCCCACCCTTTGACACTTAAGTGAAAAAAAATCAGGCTTCCAGTTCCCACCCGACTGCCACGCCAAACATTTTAGGGCATGGGCAATGTATCATCAGGGTCAAATGGCTGCCCCTGTATTATGGGGGTGAGCTTGGGGGTGGGCAGTGGGAAGGTGAATGTTATTGTTTTAATATCTTGGGAATATGGTGGTATTTTGTAAAGAAAGTTGTGTGTGTGTGTGTGTGTGTGTGTGTGTGTGTGTCCATGATTAATTAAACTGGGAAGTAAAGATAGCTTGTCTGTGAGAACTGAAAGATAAAGGGGTAAACATGCTAGATGTATGCATATGTAATGAGATGCTATGGTGAAGTTAGAATTACAAGTAAATAGGTTGGGTTTCAAAATTTGTATTATGAGATAAGTAAGCACTTGACTCTTTAGTTGTCAAATTTCAAACTGGTGTTTAGAATTGACAAGAGACTTATACAACTTACAGTTGTTTCATAAGTAAACAAGGCAAGGTTATTAAATTTTGTTTGGCTTGAAAGCGAAGGCAATAGGAAAACATGAAAGATTTTTATATTTTGGAAAAGTTGAGTTCAAAGAGGTGCTCAGGACAATGGAATCTAAGGTGAAAGGGCGAAAGGATATTTAAGGAAAGATGTTGAGCTGAGTAGTGTGGGTGTGTGGATGCATTGTCCTGAGACCAGTTCTGTGCTGGGAGAAGGTGCGAAAGTTGTGAATTTGAAGCAGCCATCAAGTTTTCAAGCCAGAGAAGTCTCTGTTTTCAGAAAGTGGTCCATTTCTGAATCTTTCTTTTGGATTTCCACAGCAGAGTGGAAGAGAGGAAGAAGTTGTGTGGTACACCTTTACTATAGCGGTAGTAATTTTTGCCTTACTGGGCTTTTATAGTTAAAAATCTATAAGGGAGCTGTTGCCAAGTAGTTTATTTTTGTGTTCTGATCAAGTGGGTTTTTTGGGGGAATGTTTTGGTAAGACTGTTCTAACTGTGAAGCTTTAATCTTGTGTGCTTAAGTCTTTTTCTCTTCCTGTTAATAAATCTTTTAACTTTAAAATCCTAAAAGCGTAACTGGGATTCTATGCTTCTAGGGTCTGTAGTTCTTTCCCTCGTTTTCAAAAGGCAAAAAAAAGTTATGATCAGGATGACAAGTTTCCCTCTGGGATTTGACTTGGTCAGCGAATAACACCACCTGTGGTGGTAACAGCAAGAAGGTGGTGGGATGGGTGCCCACACCATTTACATGCCCCCTTCCAACCCCAGCAGGAAACACACCCACCAGGGGCACATAATATTCAGCCCTAAGATTCAGTAAGAAACAGAACTGCTGCAAATACTGTTCAAACAGATTCCTTTATCCTCCTTCTAGACTCCCTCTGCTGGTATATGTGTGTATGGTAGCCTTAAGTGGACAAAATACACAATCTAACTTCCAATACTTGACATCCCTCCCCTTCTTAGTAAATGAAAGACATAATGTGTGTCAATGGGTTGTTTCCAAAAATGTAAACAGTAAACTTAAACATTACACAAACATTCAATTTCACCAGCAGTGCCACCAGTATTCTAACTTACGTATTAATTTAGCAAGTCACTCAATCATATATAACGAAAGATTTGTTCACCAACTGAAAATAGTTCACTTTGTAACAAATCACTTAAGTATGGTGGACATCTTCTCTGATGAGTGGGATATCATCTGACATCAGGTGTAATTTCATTTAACTCATGCTCTTCATCTGAGGTGATGATATCTAAATTGGATTCAATGCTGGCGAATGGTGTTTTCAGTGCTTTTAAGAATTATGCCTTTTGTGTAATGGTTTGCGAACTGCGCTGAGCAGTGACCAATGATCCTTTTATGTTGGTCACAACAAATAGCTGGATGCCATGGGGGATTGTTTGTTTTCCAACATGAGCATCATGTTTCACAAGCACTTTATCTCCTGGCTTTATTGGCAGAGCTCTAAATTTCGTGTTTTGTTCTGCATTTACTTTAATCTGATCATTCCATTTTCTATCATGTATGAGTTGACCATTAGGTCTGCGGGAGTAGCTCAAGAAGAGTTGTGAGTATTGAATGTGCAAAGATGAGCATGGCTGGAAGCTCTCCAGTGGCTGAGTGAGGAGTCGCTCTGTAATTGTGAAGCAAGCAATACAATTTTTGCTTCCACGACTTGCTCTCAGCTGTAGTTGTACCTGTTACTTTTTCCAAGGTATGCACAAATCTCTCAACTTCGTCATTAGCTCTTGGCCAACCAACAGGGTGTAATTCTTCAATGAGTGAAGCCCAGGTAGTTTAACCATTTACTGAACTCACCGCTGTTCAGTAGGGACCCATTGTCACTTTTCACTGTTTGAGGGACTCCAAACAAAGTGAAAATCTAGTCAAACTTCGGGATGACTGCTTTTGTTGAGGTAAACATAATTTTCTGTAATTGGGCAGTGACAACAAGTGAGTGTTTGCCAGTGAGCAAATCTGTGAAATCATTACTATCTTCAATCCATGGTCTTGGAGGTGGTTCAGACATCTTGTGAGAATCACAAAGATTTGATACTGTGGTTGGTTGATATGGCAAATACTAATTTTTCTCTCTATCATGCAGTCAACATACAATTTGAGAATGGTGGTATGCGTAGGAATCATGTGTGTAACTGCATTCATATGCAGATCTGTTGCTGTGTGGAAACTGTCACAATATCCAAATATGACATAGAACACAGCATTCATTCTAGTGTCTTTAAATGAGACTAGTGTTTCAATAGTCCTGAGAATCTTCAGTGGTTTGTCAGACCCTTATACTGTTGTGAAGATGTTTCCACTAGTGGGGGAATCTCAAACTAGAGGACATTGTTACAGAATAAGGGGACGCTCATTTAATACTGAGATGCAAAGGAATTTCTTCTCTCAGAGGATAGTGAATGTCTGGAATTCTCTACCCCAGAGAGTTCCGGAGACTAGATGACTGAAAGTATTTAAAGGGGAGGTAGGTAGATTTTTGAAATATCGAGGAGTTGAGGTCTATGAGGAACTGGCACGAAAGAGGAGTTAAGGCCTGAGGCAGATGAGCCATGATCTTATTGAATGGTGGGGCAGGCTTGAGGGGCCAAATGGCCTACTTCTGCTCCTATTTCTTATGTTCTTATGTACACCCATGATGTTGACAGATGCTCCTATGTCTGCAAGAGTGTTTATGTCTCACCAGCCATTAGTCAATGTTACATGTGGCTGATAGTGTGTCCGAAAGAGAGCACAAAAGTACAATCAGCCTCTACATTGGCTACATTCTCTCACCCCTTTGTTCTGGTATGCATATGTGGCACCTTTCTGGTGGTAGTCATCTTATTAGTTGACTTTGCTGATGAACAACAAACATAAGCAAAATGGTTGAGTCCGCCATGGGCTTTACTTTTTTTGCCAGCAGCAGGATATTATGTTCGGGAACGCACCACAACGCTGGAAATATTATTTAAACAAATCACAACTCTGTGAAACTGCTGTTGCTGCTTTGCAGGTGGCTTCCTGGCAACATAGCGATGAACAGTGTTCACATGAGTTGAACCTGGAGTGTGGTAATTACTGTTGGTAGCCTTGACTTCAGTAGCTCTGAACTCTGAATGTGATAGCGGTATTGCTAACTCCAGCAGTCTGTCAGCTTTCTGTCTTTCTCAAGTGCTTTCACTTTGGTTGACTAGAGAGATAACCTGTGATTATATATGTTTTGATTTTCCATATGACATGTTCAACATCTCCAAAGTCACATTTGTTTGCTAGTTGCTTCATTCGCATGCATTATCCGTCAATGGTCTCACTTGCAAGCTCAAATGTCAGAAGTAAAACTCTTACAACTCTGAAGAAGCTGGACACCATCCAGGACAAAGCAGTCTGCTTGCTTGGCACCACACCCACAAACATTCAAACCCTCCACCACCAGAGCACAGTAGCAGCAGTGTGTACCATCTGCTGCAGAAATTCACCAAGGCTCCTTAGACAGCACCTTCCAAACCCATGACCACTGCCATCTAGAAGGACAAGGGCAGCAGATAAATGGGAACGCCACCACCTGGAAGTTCCCCTCCAAGTCACTCACCATCCTGAATTGGAAATATGTCACTGTTCCGTCATTGCCACTGGGTCAAAATCCTGGAACTCCCTTCCTAACAGCACTGTGGATGTACCTACACCACATGGACTGCAGCGGTTCAAGATGGCAGCTCACCACCACCTTCTCAAGGGCAACTAGGAATGGGCAATAAATGCTGACCCATCCAGTGAAGCCCACATCCCATGAATGAGTAAAAAAAAAAGTCAATTGTTTCTTATATTGTATTTTTATTGGGTGTGAAGAAGGTTAATAGAGCATTTTTGCCGAGTTGTAGTAATTTGCATCTTGCGCAGGCTCAATAATATCTTTCAATTCAACTAAATAGAGGGAGCAGGGGTTCTGGAGGAGGGATACTTAGGCTTACAAAGCTAAAGGATGTGACAGCATTGCAGTACAGCTATTTAGGTAATGATACATTAGAGTGTGACAGGAAGAGGTAGAATGTACAAACATTAAAAAACAACAGCAAACAGGGTCAAAAGGGGAAAAAAAGGTTAAAAAAGGCAAAATTAATAGCTCTTTACTTAAATGCACATGCTATTTAGAACAAAATAAATGAATTAATGGCACAAATAGAGGTTAATGGTATGACCTTATAGCCATTACGGAGACATGGTTACAAGGAGATCAAAGCTGGGATCTAAATATTCAGGGTTATGTGACTTTTTGAAAGGACAGGCAGGAGAAAAAAGGTGGTGGGGTAGCTTTGTTAGTACGAGATGGAATAAGTACGATAGCAGAAATGATCTTGGATTGGAAGATGTAGAATCCATATGGGTGGAAGTAAGAAATAACAAGGGGAAGAAGATACTGGTGGGAGTAGTCTTTATGCCCCCTAACAGTAGCTATACTGTAGGACAGAGAATAAATCAGGAGATAATGAGGACATGTAAAGAAAGGGAGTACATTAATCATGGGTGGCTTTAATCTTCATGTAGATTGGGAAAATCAAATTGGCAGAGGTAGCCACGAGCAAGAATTCATAGAGTGTGTTCGGGACAATTTCCTAGGACAATATGCTGTGGATCCAACCAGGGATCAGGCTATTTTGGATCTGGTAATGTGTAATGAGGCAGGTTTAATAAATGATCCAGAAGGAAAAGATCTCCTAGGAAATAGTGACCATAAATGGTAGAATTTAGCATTCAGTTTGAGAGTGAGAAACTTGGGTTGGAAATAACTGTGCTCAACTTAAATAAGGGCAATTATAAAGGAATGAGGGCAGAGTTGGCTGGAGTGAACTGGGAAAGGAGTTTAGCAGAAAAGAAGAGAAAATGAACAATGGCAGACGTTTAAGAAAATAGTTCATGACTCACAACAAAGATATAAGCCCAGTGAGGAAGAAGGATTCTAGGAAGGGGATAAACCAACCATGGTTAACCAAGTAAGTTAGAGATAGTATCAAATTGAAGGGAAAAACATACAATTTGGCAAAGATTAGTGGTAAGCCAGGGGATCTGGAATTTTTTAAAAATCAACAAAAGATGACCAAAACAATAATAAAGAGGGAGAAAATAAACTTTGAGGGGAAACTAGCAAGTAAAATAACAATGGACAGTAAAAGCTTCTTTAAATATATAAAAAGGAAGAGAGAGATCAAAGTGAACATAGGCCCCTTAGAGAATGAAGCTGGAGAAATAATGATGGGAACCAGGAAATGGCAGAGGAGTTGAATAAATACTTTGCATCTGTCTTCACGGTAGAAGACACTAATAGCATTCCAAAAATATTAAATAATCAAGGGTCATAAAGGATGGAAGGAAATAAATACAATAGCTATCACAAGAGAAAAAGCACTAGGGAAAATAATGGGGCTAAAGGCTGGTAAGTCCCCTGGACCTGATGGGTTGCATCCTAGCATATTAAAGGAAGTAGCTACACAGATAATGGATGCACTGGTAGTAATCTTCTAAGAATCCTTAGATTCTGGGAAAGTCCCAAAGGATTGGAAAACTGCCAATGTAACACCCGTATTCAAAAAGGGAGGGAGACAAAAAACAGGTAACTATAGGCCAGTTAGCTTAACATCCATCATTGAGAAAATGTTGGGGGACTATAAAAGATGTAATAGCAGAGCATTTAGAAATGCATAATACAATCAAGCAGAGTCAGCATGGCTTCATGAAGGGGAAATCATGCCTGACCAATTTATTAGAATTCTTTGAGGAGGTGCCAAGCAGGATAGATAAACGGGAACCAGCAGATGTAATATATTTGGATTTCCAAAAGGGGTTTGATAAGGTACTGCACATAAGGCTACTTAATAAGGTAAGAGCCCATGGTGTTGGGGATAGTATATTAGCATGGATAGAGGACCTAATAAAAAACAGAGAGTTGAGATAAGGGGGGCATTTTCAGGATAGCAACCTGTAATTATTGGAGTGCCACATGGATCAGTGCTGGAGCCACAATTATTTACGATATATATTAATAAGCTATTTGAGGGAAGTAAATGTACTATCGCCAAGTTTGCAGGTGGCACAAAAATGGGTGGGAAGGCAAGCGATGAGGATGACACAAAGCATCCACAGAAGGATATAAACAAAGGCAAAATACTGCAGATGCTGGAAAAACAGACAATGGTGGAAAAACTCAGCAGGTCTGACAGCATCTGCAGAGAGAAAAACAGAGTTGACGTTTTGAGTCCATATGACCCTTCTTCAGAGCTTATAGACAGAGCATATAGACAGGTTAAGTGAGTAGGCAAAAACTTGGCAGATGGGATATAATGTGAGGTTATGCACTTTGGCAGGAAGAATAGAGGAGCTGAATATTATTTAAATGGGGAAAGACTGCAGAAAGCTGCAGCACAGAGGGATTTGGGGGTCCTCGTGCATGAATCACAAAAAGTTAGCATATAAGTTCAGCAGGTAATAGGGAAGGCAAATAGAATGTTGGTCTTTATTTCAAGGGGAATGAAGTATAAAAATAGGGAAACCTTGTTAAATCTATACAAGGCACTAGTTAGACCACACCTAGAATAATGTGAACAGTTTTGGTCCCCTTATCTAAGGAAAGATATACCAGCAATAGAGGCAGTCCAGGGAAGGTTCACTAGGTTGATCCCAGGTATGGAGAGATTTTCTTATGAGGAGAGGTTGAGTAGGTTGGGCCTGCTGGAGTTTAGAAGAATGAACAGCAACCTTATTTAAATATATAAGATTCTTAGGGGGCTTGACAGGGTAGATGCTGAGAAGTTGTTTCCCCTTGTGGGAGAGTCTAGGACCAGAGGGCATAACCTCAGAGTAAGGGGTCATCCATTTAAGGCAGAGATGAGGAGGAATTTCTTCTCTCAGAGGTTAGTGAATCTGTAGAATTCTTTACTGCAGAGGGCTGTAGAGGCTGGGTTGTTAAGTATATTCAAGGCTGAGAGAGGCAGATTTTTAATCAGTAAGGGATTCAAGGGTTAGGGGGGAAAAGGCAGGAAAGTGAAGTTGAGGATTAGCCGATCAGCCATGATCTCATTGAATGGCAGAGCAGACTCGATGAGCTAAATTGTCTACCTCTGTCTGCTCTTATGTCTTCTGGCCTTATGGTCTTAGCTTCATGGTGGGAAAGTAAGCCCTTTTTCCTTTTATCATCTGTGATTGCAAAATCTGCCATCCCACCTTTGAAACAGCACAGCCACTTTTACCAACATGAAAATACAGATGATGGCTCTGAATGCGCACCAAATGTGGTAGATCGGGCATCAACAATACCACCTTGATCTGCAATGCAGTAATAGTGCACTTTGAAACTTCTCTGTAATGATCCGAGATTTTTTTTTCATTTGGGTGGTTATTGCTGCAAGATCAGTGTGTGCATATGCTGTATAAACTTCCCTGTTGCCAATCCCGAGATGGAGTGCCTCGTGTGTATGTCTCTATCAACTGGCTACAGTTGCACATCGCATCCTGAAATACTGTTTCCAGAAAGTAGACAATACCTACCAAAAGTTGCATATCTGAAAGTAATGTTCCACATTTTCACCACCTTCATTGCCATTGTGAAGTAGTTGGGAGGAAACAGTTAGATTCAGTAAGAAGCAGGACTACTGTGAGTGCTATTAAAATGACTTCTTTATTCCCCTTCTAAACTCCCTCTGCTAGTATATTTGTGTATCATAGCCTTAAATAGACAAAATGCATAACACAATTTTCAATACACTAAAATGGGGTGTCGGTTTAACATGTCATCCAAAAGTTGGCACCTCCAACACTGCAGCATTCCCTTAATACTGTTCTGGAGCATAAGTCCAGATGTGGGATTTGAACCCACAGCCTACTAACTGAAAGACAAGCATGTTTGGCACTGGTGAGGAGCAATGATACACAGCTTCTCTCCGCCAAAAGTTGCCAGATTCAACTTATCCACAGTTACGTTTTTCTTCCATTCTTTCTCATTTCCCCCAGCCCACCTCTATCAGCATTACCCTGCTTCCCTGCTATTTAAATGGTGGCTCTCCCTCCTGATATCAGTACAGCAATTCACAATGTTGATTTTAAATCTCCTCATCCTGCAGTTATCCCTTTGGACTGTCTCTGATTTCAAGTCAGAAGCTTACACTTAAATATCAATGTGTCAGGGAAGGAACGAAACAGCTGCCTATATCTGTTGATGCTAATGAACTTGGTCGGTGAATCATTTGGGCTGACTGCCTTTCATGAAATGGCTTCCCTCGAGAGAAATCAGTCAGGCGGGTTGGCTGAGGGAGGTTATGGTCTCCTATTAACATGACCCTCTCCCCCAAATCTTTAGAGTCAAACGAGGACATGTTTTCTACCAAAACAAAACTAGCATTTATATAGTGCCTTTAACATCCTAAGGCTTAAGGAAGGTTATCATACTCAACTTGACACTGAGCCACGTATTAGGATAGGTCAAAGAGGTACGTTTTAAGCTTAAAAGGGGAGAGTGGTACAGAAGAGGATTAGTTTAAGCAGGGAATTCCAGAGCTCAGGACTTAGACAGCTGAAGGCATAGCCGCCAATGGGAAGACTAAGGAAATGAGGAATGCGTTAAAAGGCAAGAATTGGAAAAATGAGGATCTCTTTATGGGTTGTAAGCTGGAGGGAGTTACAGAGATAGCTAGTCTTAAATTGGAGTAAATGGTGTATTTCCTTTTGTTGGTTGAATTTTGCACTATCATCGTTCACCTCTGTTAGTGTCATTTTTATTATGAGCGCCATCAACAGAGTTCACATCAACAGTTACTGGCGTGCCCAGCTACAGGATTAGATGCAAGGCACACTTGTGTCCAAAAGAAATGTCTTTGCTTGGGATTTGCATCAACTCACTGAGTTGAAGAACTAGGTCAATTTATAATGAAAGGCAAACCAAAGCAAAATCTCCCAATGTGTGTGCACTTCGGTATCCATGAAGTTGTAACTCACCTCAGCAGGAAAAATAAAACTGGAGCCTATATTGTGGATAGATGGTTGGGATTTCTTTTTTTTTCACTCATGCTCAGTCTCTCTTTCTCTCTCTCTCTCTCTCTCTCTCTCCGGACTTAAGTAGAAGCCTAACCTGCACTTTGTCAGTAAGGTCGGGATGGCCTTGTGAGGGCCTGTGGGAAATGCCCAGGCTTTGACCTGCTGTAACTACAAGATGGATAACTCATCAGCCAGCAGCAATCAGAGTAATAAGGGCTTGAGAAGAACACCCACCTCAAACATTTTTACTTCCCAGTTCAGTGGCTGTGTTACAACTGGGCTGGTTAGCACAGGCATGCTCGAGTTCCAAAGTAGAATGTAGTTTTCCATGCGCTACATTAGAAATGCCCCACAAAATTATAATTTGCTTACTTAGGAGGCATGGCTACCACAATTTTATTGTAAACACCCCACAGTTAAAATCTGGCTTTGGATAAGATCATTTGGAAGGGCCCCAGACACTAACTCTTATTTCCCTGTCTTTATCCCATCGGGACTGACTGAGGTACCTTTGCCGAGCTCCCATTCCACGATAAACACTTTAAATTAAACGTTTCCAAAACTTTGTTCCATCTTGAGTTTTGCAAACCCTCGACCCCACTCCCAATCCCCCCAACCCCCTACTCCCACCCCCCAGCCCCCACCCCACCCCCACTCCACTCCCCTACCCCCGGGAACATTTTACCTAAAGATCAAACAGCAATGAAAAAAAGCCCTGAGAGTTCAGAAATAAGTCTGCCTGTTGGATGCTGGCCTGGTAATGTTGACCGAGTAATTATGGCTTCTGGACAGATGCATTAAACAGGCTTGAGGCTGGAGCCACTGAATATTATTTTAGTCCAAAGGCCAGAGGAACTGACTCGTTCTCAGAGTGCTGGGAGACTGCGTTTGTCGTAGTACTGGAGCTTGATCCAAGACCTTGCTGGCAGCTCCCTCCAATATTGCACTTCTGACTCGATAAACAAATATCATGACTGCTAAACTTTGTATCCTTAATGGGCGCACTAGATTGCCAGATGTTGTTTGGGACCATCATCAGCTTTCCGAGTGCTGCTTCTAATTTCTATAGACGGAAAGCTTTTCATTAACCCTTTGAGGGCTGCAACCATATTTCAAGAGCAAGAGGACCTAACTATAAAATTGGAGCCAGGCCGTTCAGGGATGAAGGCAGGAAATGCACAAAAGGCTCGTGAAAATCAGAAACTCTCTCTCCCAAAAAAACTGTGGATGTTGGTTCAATTGAAGCTATCATGACTGATATTTTGGTTGAGGTAACAAGGTATAAAGAGAAAAAGGAGGTAAATGGGATTGAGATACTGATCAACCATGATCTAGTGAATGCTGGAACAAGCTCGAGAAGCTGAATTGTCTACTCCTGTTCCTATGTTCTACATCGTAATCGAAAATTACTTGAGCAGTTGGAAGGGGGTAGGGCTCTATTCTTTGAGGAAAGCTGGAGTAGAACATTGACCCATCACTTCTTAACAATTGGCTCATTTTCCTGGGTCAGGGTTCATTATGGGATGAAAGCAGAGTCCCCAGCAAGGCTCCTGATGTCACAAGGGATCCTGCCAGTGCAAAGGCAGAGAATGCCAGAGATGCTGCAACGGGGATATCAATGAAGCCCAGAAGATCAGACGATGGACCTTAAAGTGTCTAGAAGACTCAGATATATGTCCCAATCAGGTCCTTCACATAAATTAGGGCCGTGTGTCGCTAATTGTTTGGCATCAGCTGGAGGGAAGGGGATTGCTACAAGATGCTCCCTGCCAATAGGGATGCCTCAGGGATGTTACCCCCCCCCCCCACCTCCTTCCCAGTGTTGACCCAGGAACATGGGTGTAAATAAGGAAAATTCACAGGGCACCCTGGCCCTAGTTCTCCTCCCCATTCCCACAATCATGGAGTAATTAGAGAAGGACCAGCAAAAGCAGGAGAAGCAAAATCACAGGTGGACCCTAAGGTTGTGGTAGACCTCACACTCCCATTTTCCCACTATCTCTCCATGATCTGGCCTGTAATTGGGCAGAATTAAGGAAAAAATCCCTTTCTGCAAACTGAGTTCTTTTCAACATAATGTAAATGCTCCATAATTAGTCCTGAATATATTCTGTCAAACTCCCTGTTACATTTAAATATCACCAAATAATAATAAGACTCGCACTTAATATAGCACTTTTCAAAACATCGGGATGCACCAAAACCCTTGATGTGTGTTACAAAGATTTTTCCTAAATTTTTTTGCTTCATAAAATTAGATCATAAGCGACCAAAAATAGTTTATAACATGACATGAGAGAGACCAGAAAGTGGTTCACAACAGCTTGTATTTATATAGCATTTTTGACATAGTGAAGTGCCCCCAGGTGCTTCATAGGAGCTTTATCAAACAAAATTTAATATTGAGTCACGTAAGGAGATAGTAGGGCAGGTGACCAAAAACTTTGCCAAGGAGATTGGTTTTAAGGAGTGTCTTAAAGAAGGAAAGCAAGCTAGAGAGTCAAAGAAATTTAGTGAAGGAATTCCAGAGCTCAAGACCTCAGCAGCTGAAGGCGCAGTCCCAAATGGTGGAGCAAGTAAAATTGAGAATGCACAAGTGGGAGTGTGGGAAGAGATTACAGAGATGGGGGTACAAGGTCATGGAGGAATTTAAAAGCAAAGATGAGAAATTTAAAATTGAGGTGTTACTTAACCAGGAGCCAATATGGATCAGCAAGGGGTGACAGGCAAAGGGAACCTGGTGAGAGTTAGGATACAAGTAGAAGAGTTTTTGATGAACATAAATTTATGGAGTTTGGGAGATCAGAAGCCAATCATGAGAGCATTGCAATAGTTAAGCCTACAGATATCAAAGGCATGGATGAGGGATTCAGCAGCAGATGAGCTGAGGCAGCTATGTTACAAAATAGAAATAGGCAGTCTTAGTGATGGCACGGATATGTGGTCAGAAGCTTATCTTGGGGTCAAATACGATATCAAGTCTGTGCACCTTCCAGTTCAATTGCTAAGTTGACAAGAGAAAGAAATAAATTGTGCCTTTCTAGACTTGATAACATCCCAAAGCACTTTACAGCCAAAGAAGTCTTTTTTTATTCTTTCATGGGATGTGGACATTGCTGGCTAGGCCCGCATTTGTTGCCGACCCCTAATTGCCCTTGTTTGCTCAGCCATTTCAGAGGGCAGCTAAGAGTCGACCACACTGCTGTGGGTCTGTAGACCAGGTAAGCATTGATTTGCTTCCCAAAAGGGGCATTAGTGAACCAGATGGGTTTTTACAACAGTTAACAATGATTTCATAATCACTGTTACCAAGACTGAATTCCAGATTTGTTAATTGAATGACATGGTGGGATTTAAACCCACGTCCCCAGAGCATTAGCCTGGGCCCCTGGATTATTAGTCCAGTGACATTACCACTGCACCACTGCCTCCCCCTCTCTGTTGTCATAATGTTGGAAGGGCAGCCACCAATTTGCACACAGCAATCTCCCACAAATAGCAACATGATAATGAACAGATCATCTTAGTTAATTGATAAATGTTGGCCTAGAGACCAGGGAGAAATCCCCTGCTCTTCTTCAGATAGCGCCAAGGGATCTTTTACATCCACATTGTAACAAACATGCCATTTATCATCATTACCAAAGCCTTCAGTTGCTGTTAATTGTTAACTGTTCCAGCACTGACTTTCACAATAATTAAGTAACCGCATTTGTTTCTGCACTCGGCTAACTGACCCAAGCATTTAGTAGACATGGATCAGCAGCAGAACTTGTCGTTAAAGCTTCAGTCCAAAGTCCCTCATGCTAACATTTGGCAAGGTTGTGCAATATTGTGCTTCTCATGAGAATAAAATGTGTGCGGCAGTGAACTCCACACATCTGAAACAATTCTATCAGATATTAAGGTGGAAGTTTTAACACTCAATGTCCCTCCCACCATACCTCTCCCGCTGCTTAAAAATTAAGAACTGCGACCCAAACCATTGTGCATGCACCTGCCGCCATTATTATAGTTGTGTGGGTGTCTGTGTCCAGCCATGAAGGGGTGGATCACCCCATTGTCATATTTAGATCAGGCTCCTTCAGTGCAATTGGGAGCTTGATTTAAATTTAAGCTTAGCAGCTCACGAAAGCTATCAGGGAAAGGGAGGTGGGAGCAGCCAGATCCAGCAGGTAAGTACTTTTTTATGGCACTCTATGTGAGCCAGGAGGAGCAAGAATTATTTCCTAGGCCCTTCAAGCAAACACCTGCTGATGGCAACTGCTCCTCACTGCCATGATCAGCCAGCCATAACTTCTGCCTGCCCATCCACCAAGGCCCAATCCTTTCCGATTGCTGGCCGCCATCCTCATTAATCATGCAATCATAGAATGATACAGTGCAGAAGGAAGCCATTTGGTCCATTGTGTCTGTGCTGGCTCTCTGCAAGAGCTATTCACCTAGTGCCACTACCCTTCCTTTACTCCTGCCTATAGCTCTGCAAATTTTTCTTTTTCAGATAACGATCTAATCCCCTTTAGAATGCCATGACTGAAATGGCCTAGCAATCCATTTAATTCAAGGGCGGTTAGGGATGGGCAACAAATGCTGGCCTTGACAGTGATGCCCACATCCCATGAAAGAATTTTTAAAAAGTCTGCCTCCACCACACTCTCAGGAAGTGCATTCCAGGACCTAACCACGCGCTGCATTAAAAAAAATGTTCCTCATGTTGCCATTGCTTCTTTTGCCAAGTACCTTAGATTTGTGTCCTCTGGTTCTTGATCCTTCCATCAATAAGAGCAGTCCCTCTCTATCTATACTATCCAGTCCCCTCATGGTTTTGAATACCTCTACCAAATCTCCTCGCAAGGAAAACAGTCCCAACTTCTCCAGTCTTTCTACGTAACTGAAGTTCCTCATCCCTGAAACCATTTCCTGCACCCTCCCTAATGTCTTCACATCATTCCCAAAGTGTGGTGCTCAGAACCAGGCACAATACTCCAGTTGAGGCCAAACCAGTGTTTTATACACGTTTAACATAACCTCCTTGCTTTTGTACCTATGCTTTAATTATAAAGCCCAGGATGCAGAATGCTTTATTAACTGCTCTCTCAACCTATCCTGCCACCTTCAGTGATTTGTGCACATATGCCCCCACATCCCTCTGGCCCTGCACCCCTTTATTATAGCACTGTTTGTTTTATATTGTCTCCCCATGTTCTTCCTACCAAAACAAAACATTTCACACTGTTCTGCATTATGTTTCATCTGCCCACCCGGTCCACCAACCTGTCTGCATCCTTCTGAAGTTCAACATTGTCCTTCTCGCAGTTCACAATACTTCCAAGTTTGGTGTCAACTGCAAATTTTGAAATTGTGCCCTGTACACCAAAATCTAGGCTATTAAAAAGTCGGGAAAGACGAAGCCAAAAATCTAATTGAAATTCAGGGATAGTACATTTGATCCTACGGAGATATACATATAGGTCCAGAAACATCATTTAAACTCTTGTCCTGTATTCTAACATAACTTTTTTGCCTGCTATTTTTTTCTTTGTTCTTTCATGGGATGTGGGCATCACTGGAAAGGCCAGCATTTGTTTCCTATCCCTAATTGTCCTTGAACTAAGTGGCTTGCTAGGCCATTTCAGAGTCAACCACATGATTGTGGATCTGGAGTCATATGGAGGCCAGAACAGGTAAGATTGACAGATTTCCTTCCCTAAGCCACATTAGTGAATTGGTCAAAGCAAACAATGATAGTTTCACAGTCACCATTACTGCGAACAGCTTTTCAATTCTACATTTCACTAATTGAATTTAAATTCCACTAGCTACCATAGTAGGGTTTGAACCCATGTCCCCAGGCCATCAACATGATCCTCAGAATTATTAGTTCATTGACATTACCACTAAGCCACCATCACCACTAACTATGCAAAGACCAAAGCCATCTTTTTTTGGCTCGCACCCCAAACTATTTATTCTTGTCGTCGATTTTATCCCATCCACAGGCAGTATCTCAGATTGAGCCAGACTGTCAGCAACCTTGGCGTTCCATTTGACCCTGAGCTGAGATTCTGACCCCACGTACTTCCACTTCAGTAGCAAGGCCTACCTCCACCCCTCCCTCAGCCCATTTACAGATGAGACCCTCATCCAAGCCACTGTCATCTCTAATATTAACTGTTTCAATGCTCTTCCAGCTTGGCCTCTCATCCTCCACCCTGCATAAATTTCAGCTCATCCAAAATCCCGTTACCCATATCCTATCCACACTAGGGCCCAGGAGAAGGGAGTGCAGGCAGTGCCAAATGCTGCAGCCCGGGGGCTGGGTTGGGAGGAGGGCTTTGGTGTCTGGGCTTGCCGCTTTGAAATGGAGTTTCTCGTCATCCAGATTGAGCAGCCAGAACTTGAAACCTGAAAGGCCGGCCTAAAAAAAAGGGAACCATCAGCCAGACAGTTCTGATTATTTTAAAGCAGGTCTGTCAGCTCATTTTCAGCTTATATTTCAGCTCTTTCCTGGACTCAAACTCAAGTTCTGTCGAAGGGTCATGAGGACTCGAAACGTCAACTCTTTTCTTCTCCACCGATGCTGCCAGACCTGCTGAGTTTTTCCAGGTAATTCTGTTTTTGTTTTGAGCTCATTTTCACTGGTTGCTGCACTCCTGCTTCCTACCTTCGGGCAGCTTCGTGACTCAATGCAGAGATGACACTAGTTCTAAATCCACAACAGGTTTATTTACAGTACTTTAAAATACCTCAGTAATCATGGGATTTTTCTACGCACATGCTCTTAGTCCAGATGCTGAAACCTTGGGCGAAATTTAGCTCAAGTCTGGTGGGCTCGGGGTGAGGTGGGGGGTTGGGGGGGGGGGGGGGGGGTGGCAGGCGGGGGTGGCTGGAAAGCCAACCGCTGCCCGTGATTGGGGCCGGACTGCAATTTCACGCTGGCGGGCCAATTAAGGCCCGCCCAGCATGAGACATGAGTGGCAGCGCTCAGTGCTGCCTGTGTGGAGAATGGGAAGGCAAGCAGGGCAAGCGTGAACTTCAGACATGCGCGCAAGTGAGCGCTTGAAAATCTCCCTGAGGCACAGAGCTGCCTCGGGGGAGATGAAGCCCTTTTTTTTAAATAAAGATTTGAAAAATGCAATAAAACACGTCCCCTCATTTGACTCTCTCACATCAGCACACATAGGACATGTTATTAATTAAAGTTTAAAACTTTTATTTTTATTTGCTTTTGGATGCCCGTGGATGAAGCTTCCAAAAAAAGTGCAAAGGCCGCTTGGCCTTTTCGCCTGCCTGCCAAGCATAAGGTTGGACAGGCTGCGAAAATTTTAAGTTAATTGATTCTTAAATGGCCTTCACAGGCCTTTTAATTGTCGGCGGGCACACTGGCGACTCTGGCACGCGCCCGCCAACTGAACTAATGCGCAACTGCGCATTGATGTTGGCACGCTTGGCCGACATCAACACGTGTCATTTCATGCTCGAGCGGGTCAGGCCTCCCCACCAAGCTAAAGATTTTGCCCCTTATGTATGTCAGTTTCTTCAGCTCTCTCGCTCCACCCACAGGCTTAAGCAATTAAGTACAGGGAACATAGATCAATAAACAGACTGATACAATCAAACACAGATCAATTAAATCCAGTTGAACACCACATTTCAGATGCCTGGACAGATCAGGGGGCGATCTTACAACACAAAGCCTGTATTTTTCTGCATGCTGCACGACTAATCTCTCGAGAAAGACTTTAAAAAGGGAGCAGGCGTAGAAGTGTCCAGCAAGCACGGATGTGATGAGAGCACATGCAGATGATGATGGTATCTCTCAGGGTGATGCCCACAAGCAGACTATCCAGTTACACCACACAAGTGACAGTGCTCATGTGTCATGACCACTTAACAGGCGTTTCCTTAAAGTGGTCCTTGAGCTAAGAATTCATGTGTGTGTATGTGGTCCCCTTTTAATTTATGAATGGTTCAATTTAAATATAACCCAGCAGACAGGCTTTAGTCTTAAACCAGATAGGTTAGGCATCATGGGGAGAGCGCAGGGGGTATGGTGTTGAAATAGAGGATCAGCCATGATCATATTGAATGGCGGAGCAGGCTCGAGGGGCCGAATGAGCTACTCCTGCTCCTATTTTCTATGTTTCTATGGGGAGGAGTTTTCCCTCGTTGGGCTGGCGCGGTGGGTGGGCCAGGGAGAGGCCGTGCAACAGTCCACCACCCGCGTTCGGACCCCGACCGTGATTTCACACTGGCTGGCCAATTAACAGCTAGCCAGCATGAGTGGCGTGCTGCAATGCTCAGCGCTGCCAGGGTGGGGAGAAGGGCAAGCGCAGAAGTCGGTGCGTGCGCTCAGTGAAAGCTCCCTGAAGGCACGGAGCTGCATCAGGGAGCTGAAAATTTTTAACTTGACAAATAAAGATTTTAAAACAAAGGAAAACAAATCCCCTCGTGTGACCCTGTCATATGAGCAGGGACACATTAAAAATGAGTAGTAAAAAGTTTTTATTTTTTAATCATGCTTCGAAACCTCATCCCACCCCTGGATGAGGTTTCGCAAAAAAATGCAAAGGCCGCTTGGCCGATTTGCCTGCCCGCCAACCGTAAGGTTAGACGGACTGGGAAAAATTCAATGTAATTCATTTATTAGTGGGCTTAACAGCACTCTTAATTGTAGGCGGATGTACTTTATATTGCCTCTCCCCATTTTTCCCACCACAATGTATTGCTTCGCACTTCTCCGCATTCATTCTTAGCTGCCATGTGCCCGCCCATTCCATCGCCCTGTCTATGTCCTCTTCAAGTCAATCACTAGCCTCCTCTCTGTTCACAATGCTTCTAACTTTTGTGTCATCTGTAAATTTTGAAGTTGCACATACTGTAAACTGATTTTGGGCTCCACCATTGTCACCACCACACCTTGCAGGGTCTTTGGCATGCTCTCTGGCCGAAAATAAACCCACAGCGGGGGAAGGAGGGAGAGGCGATGGTGTAGTGGTATTGTTACTGGACTGGTAATCCATAGACCCAGGGTAATACTCTGGTGACCCGGGTTCGAATCCTGCCACAGCAGGTGGTGGAATTTGAATTCACTAAAAAATCTGGAATTAAAAGTCCAAAGATGACCATGAAACCATTGTTGCAGAAACCCATCTGGTTTACTCAGGAAGGAAATCTGCTGTCCTTACCTAGTCTGGCCTACATGTAACTCCAGACCCGCAGCAATGTGGTTGACTTTTAAATGCCCTCTGAAATGGCCTAGCAAGCCACTACAAAGACACAAAAAAAGAATGAAACCGGATGGACCACCCGGCATCAACCTAGGCACCAGAAATGACAATGGCGATCGCAGCCCTATCGACCCTGCTTAATAACATCTGGGGGCCAGTGCCACAATTGGGAGAGCTGTCTGACAGACTAGTCAAGCAACAGCCTGACATAATCATCCTCATGGGATCATACCTGACAGATAATTTCCCAGGCTCCACCATCTCCATCCCTGGGTATGTCCTGTCCCACTGGCAGGACAGACCGAACAGAGGTAGTGACACAGTGGTATACAGTCGGCAGGACGTTGCCCTGGGAATCCTCAACATTGACTCCAAACCCCATGAAGTCTCAGGGTATCAGGTCAAACATGGGCAAGGAAACCTCCTGCTGATTACCACGTACTGCCCTCCCTTAGCTGATAAATCTGTGCTCCTCCATGTTGAACATCACTTGGAGGAAGCACTGAGGTAAGGGTGCAGAATTTACTTGGTGGGGGACTTCAATGTCCATCACCAAGAGTAACTCAGTAGCACCACTGCTGGCTGAGTCCTAAATGACATTGCTGCCACACTGGGTCTATGACAGGTGGTGAGAGAACCAACAAGAGGGAAAAACATACTTGACCTCATCCTCACCAATCTGCCTGCTGCAGATGCATCTGTCCATAACAGTATCGGTAGGAGTGACCACCACAGTCATTGTAGAGATAAAGTGCCTCCTTCACATTGGGGATATCCTCCATCATGTTGTGTGGCACTACCACTGTTCTAAATGGGATAGATTTCGAACAGATCTAGCAACTCAAGACTGGGCATCCATGAAGTGCTGTGGGCCATCAGCAACAGCAGAATTATAGTCAAACACAATCTGTAACCTCATGGCCTGGCATATCCCCAACTCTACCATTACCTTCAAGCCAGGGGATCAACCCTGGCTCAACAAAGATTGCAAGAGGGCATGCCAGGAGCAGCCAGGCATACCTAAAAATGAGATGTCAACCTGATGAAGCTATAACACAGGACTACTTGTGTGCCAAACAGCATAAGCAGCAAGTGATAGAGCAGGTAATGGATCAGATCTAAGCTCTGCAGTCCTGCCACATCCAGTCATGAATGGTGGTGGACAATTAAACAACTCACTGGAGCAGGAGGCTCCACAAATATTCCCATCCTCAATGATGGAGGAGCCCAGCACAGCAGTGCAAAAGATAAGGCTGAAGCATTTCCTACAATCTTCAGCCAGAAGTGCCAAGTGGACGATCCATCTCTGCAGCCTCCAGAGGTCGCCAGCATCTCAGATGCCAGTCTTCAGCCAATTCGATTCACTCCATGTGACATCAAGAAAAAACTGAAGGCACTGGATACTGCCAAGGCTATGGATCCTGACAATATTCCAGCAATAGTACTGAACACTTGTGCTTCAGAACTTGCCGCGCCCCTAGCCAAGCTGTTCCCGTACAGCTACAACACTGGCATCTACCCGGCTATGTGGAAAATTGCCCAGCTGTGACCTGAACACAAAAAGCAGGACAAATCCAACCCAGCCAATTATCCCATCAGCCTACTCTCGATCATCAGTAAAGTAATAGAAGGGGTCATCAACAGTGCTATCAAGCGGCACTTGCTTAGCAATAACCTACTCACTGATGCCCAGTTTGGGTTCTGCCAGGGCCACTCAGCTCCTGACCTCACTACAGCCTTGGTTCAAACATGGACAAAAGAATTGAACTCCCGAGGTGAGATGAGAGTGACTGCCCTTGACATCAAGGCAGCATTTGACCAAGTGTGGCATCAAGGAGCCCTAGCACAACTACAGTCAATGGGAATCAGGGGGGAAACTCTCCGCTGGTTGGAGTTATACCTAGCACAAAGGAAGATGGTTGTGGTTGTTGAAGGTCAGTCACCTCAGCTCCAGGTCATCACTGTAGGAGTTCCTTAGGGTAGTATCCTGGGCCCAATCATCTTCAACTGCTTCTTCAATGACCTTTGTCCATCATAAAGTCAGAAGTGGGGATGTTCGCTGATGATTGCACAGTGTTCAGCACCATTCGCGACTCCTCAGATACGGAAGCAGTCCATGTCCAAATGCAGCAAGACTTGGACAATATCCAGGCTTCCGTGCTTGGACGCAGTTATGTTGCGACACTATTGCCTCAGGTATCTGGGTTGGGGTCCCTTGCAGAAAGTAAATAGGAACAGATGTTGGAACGTTGGGGCAGAACCTACTGTTTGGCATGTGGGGGCCGCAGGCTGACGTGTAAACTGATGTCAGATGTGCTTCCCGACGTCACCCCGCATCATTCCGATCTTTCGTTCGGCGGGCGCGCACCAGAATCAGTTGTGCACCCGCCAATCTGCCAAAGGCCTGTTCAGGCCATTAATAAACTAATTAAGCTACTTGACAGGGCTGCCCGTCCAACCTTAATGTTGGCGGACAGGCGAAGGAAGAGCCCAAGCGGCCTTCGCACTTTTCATGAAACCTCATCCACGGGGGCAGGATGAGGCTTCATGAAGGTTTTCTTAATTAAATAAAACATTTTATTAAAATTAATAAACATGTCCCAGCTGAATAATTTTATTTTTTTTTGTTTCCAACTTTTCAACATGTACTTAATCTCCGTGAGGCAGATCCGTGCCTCAGGGAGATTTCTGCACTCTTTTGCCCACATGCACGCACAGGCCCCGCCTCTCCCTCCTCCCCACCGCCCGTACAGGATAGCACTGAGTGCTACCGGGCACGCGTCACGCTGGGCAGGCCTTACTTGGCCCTCCCACGTAAAATGATGGCACACAGCCGATCGTGGGCGGCAATCGGCTCCGTGCCACCCCCCACTCCCACGCCAGCTCCCGACTGGTCCCCCCTGAGTTGCAAACAGTGCAAACCCCGTCAAACAGTGACCAGACAATGTAATTTGGTGGTCCATGTAAATGATTGAGTTAGGAGAGAAAGAATGACGATTATAATAATGGCTTGTTCTTTGTTCATCTTGTCATGTTCCAGCATATTATAAACTGTCAATCAATGCTTTGTATTTTTAAAAACCACAAAAGACTAAAAAATATGGCTGTCCAAGGAGCACCTGACTTTTCCTTTAGAGTGAAGCACTCCCCTGTCTCAAGAGGGAACAAAAGGACTTTCCCAGACTGATGTTACCTTTTTCCCTGAAACTAATTCAAAAGGGTAATTTAAAATTGAATGGTTCATTCTGATACAAAGATGTGAGCTGTCTCAAACTCTCAAGGTGTGAAAGTCATTACACAGGATATATAATTGACCGGGCTGCCCACCTCACTTGGAAAATGACTTTGGACTTGTAACAGGTCACATGGTAAGACAGCCATGTTTTGTGATCTGCTTTTAAAATTGCAAGAAGTTCTGGACAGAGTTCCATTCAAATCCATCAGACGGCTGTCGAACCAGCTGCAAGGCAATCATTCAGCCAAGGTAATAAACATCCATAACTTGAAAGTGGGAGAAGACCTCTCCCCAACCAGTTCCAAAATCAAATTCACCTGAGAAACAACCTCCTGGAAATTGAACTACAAGAAGCCTCACAATTTACTGAGAATCCTCTGCTTACAAGATCTCTACTTCAATCAAAAGCATCAACTCATCTAAGAAACTGCAGGCCTGCCTCAAAAGAGAGACTCAGAGAGTTATACTTTGTAATTTCATTATTTTTGCTTTCTTCATCTGTATCTAATCTTTGTGTGAGTAATAGTGTGTGTGAGGCAAATGAATGAGACATTGCGTTTTATTAAACCTCTCTGGAGCAAGCGTGGGAAGATAAATAACCTTCTTCATTTTTAAACTCGCAAAAAATCTTGCTGCTGGAATTAATTAAATTGAGGGTAAGAAAATACACATACCTCACATACAAAGCACATCGATCATGGACAGTAAAAAAACACATAAATTCTGTCTGTGACAATCTATGATTCATCTCTAATTTAATACAGGTTAGAGATTCTTATATGACCAAGAAGTCCGATTTTTTTCAAGAAAAGTTTTCCCACATCAGATGACAGATTGACTCGTGGGCTGACCTTTGGGCAAGGATAACTAGAAAAGGATGGCTTGAACCCTCAGCTTTGGGAAGTCCTCTGTAACCCAACTCTGTAACCCAAATAAGTCCAACACAGCTGGTTTAAAAGTTTTCAGATTACAGTGCCTTTCTGCTGTTTGCGTTGGTTTCCATCTGTAAGGCACCACCTTGTCCCAAAATATGCAATGCAGTGTTGAGATGTTGTGATTTCAGGAACACATACAGTGTTCATTGAAGTGTCCAACTTTTATGCTCTATTATGGGTGAATAACTGGACATACACGAAGGAACTAGTTTATATTATAGGGTTGCTGACTGCGCTCACATTTGCAAAGGAAAATTCAACAGTACCTTCCTTTGGGAGTTAAACACAGCATTAACTCATTGCTGAGTGCACATTGGTACTGTCAATGGTTATTGGAACAGACATTGAGAACATTAACAGACGATAAAATCTCAATTGCCATTCAGGCCCAGGTTTAACATTATCTTTCAGTATTTCTTGGGAATTATGTGAAATCATATGGTTTGAAACCCTATTCATTTTGAAAAAAGAATGGCCATGAACAGACATCGCACAAGAATAAAACTGAAATATGAGTAGATCAATTAAGGTCAGGATAGGCTTCTTCCAAAGATGTCGGGGGCACACGTTCTTCCGTTGCATGGGTAGCAGTTTGGCAGAGCGGATTGCTCATTTGCTGTGAATCCCGTCCAAGGGTCATTCTACTAATTGTCAGTGGAATGCAAACGTGTTTGGCTCTCTAGCAGGCAGGCAGTCAGTTCCAGCAGTCCATGCGGTGAGCCAGAAAATTTACCCCATCAGTGAAACAAAACATCAGACCCGAATTTGCTAAAAATTGCAACATTATGATGGGAAGTTCTACACAGCATGCCATTCTTATGATGAAAATGTTCCAGAAAATTCTTGCCTAAGTGACTTACTCCACCACCTACCACCCAACGTAATTTAAGGAACCTTTTGCGCTGCTGCACACAGAACCCCACTGAAAACACTCGAACCGTCATTTGTCATTGCTCTGTCCTACGCCCATTCAAATCAACCGCGCAGTCGAGTTTGCTGAATTAGATTCACTGTGAGCATCACAGCCATTTAGACAGTTACAGAATGGGGCAGGCGGACACAGAATCAATAAAGTCTTCAATCACTCAGCTGATTGTCTCGTTCCAAGACTTGTTCCAGCGAACTCCAATGAAATTGTAAACTTCAATGAAGTGATAATATTAGTAGTTTGACAGCCTGTCATGTTCTGATTTTTCTTCAAATGATATTTTTTTAATATTAATATTTACTGAGCTTGTGTGCTAAGCCTGGGATGAAATATGATGCCGCATAATTCACGAGACAGCCCAATGCATATGGTTCCTTTTCAACCCCGATTATTATATATATATATATATTACCATTATGTGATTTCAGCATAAACTCATTAATCATATAAGTTGTTCATACTACAAGCCACCCCATGTTATCAGTTCACAGCCATCACTCTAAAGGAACAACTGTCAAATGGGGGAGGTGGAGGCGGCATAGTAGTTTTGTCACTGGACTAGTATTACAGAGACCCAGGGTAATTCTATGGGGACCTGGGTTTGAATCTCACCACGGCAGGTGGTGAAATTTGAAGTCAATAAAAACCTGGAATTAAAAGTCTAAAGATGACCACCAAACCATTGCCAATTGTCATAAAAACCCTTCTGGTTCACTAATGTCCTATGGGGAAGGAGATCATCTGGCCTACGTGTGCCTCCAGACCCACAGCGATGTGGTTGACTCTTAAATGCCCTCTGAACAGGGTAATTAGGGATGGGAAATAAATGCTGGCCTAGCCAGCGATGCCCACATCCAATGAATAAAAAAAAGCCTCATCTTTGCACCTTGGCTGATTATCAGTCATTGGCCGTGTTGTTCCTGATCCACCACTTTGCTTGCTGCGGTGTGTTCTAAGCATTTTTCCAACAAATCACAGCACGAATTCACCTCAGGAGGAGACCATCTAATTTACGGCATTCTGTATCAATATCAGCCATTACAGTGAATTCCAGGCCTTAGAATCAAGGTGCACAGATTGAAACTAAAATACTTCAGGTTGTAAAACTTTGAATCATCATTGAGTTAAAGATTGATACGTAAGTTAACCCAATCTTTGAGCATTAGGGGTGGTTGACTTCACTCTTTCTCTATTATGCTGCAAAAGTGTACTGGACTAATTCTAAATTGGACTAATGTGAGTACAACTGACTTGTGTCCTTTGAAGTGCACATACCTGTCATGGTGATATAGTGTTATGCTTCTGGAGCTACATATATGCATCATAAATAACATTTAAGTTACCTTTTTAATCAACCATTTTCCTTTCATCAACTGGCACCTACATAATCCTGCATTCCATATTTTTTTACTGATTGCAAGCATCGTTGTTTGTTTTAGAAATTAGTGACTATGTAAACACATTGTGTAAGTAAACTAGCCTCTCTCTTCTAATAGGGGGAAAAATCAAGGCACTGTTTATAATTAAGGAGCATTTTCTGTAATAAATTCATATTACCAGCATTCAGTACTTTCAGAAGTCATCAGATCATGCAGCACAGAAGGAGGCCAGCTCAGCTCTTTATGTCTTTCCCACGATGTTCTAGATCATTAGTATTTAAATCTGTTGTTGAATGATATGAAAGCTATGTGATGGGCCTCCTGTGTATTTCCATGCTTTGCTCTGTTTATCTCTTAAGAATGATTACAGCTGTACTGAGTAGTAGCTCAGTTCTCAATCCTGTTGTGCTTTTAAGAAGCAAAGTGAAAGTCAACACTTTGTCTCCACCCATCAGGTTGCAGGTCATTAATATTTAAATTTGCTGTTAATAACATGGACAGCGTGCCAAGCCGGTGCTTGATCCTCCTGCTGTGCCACACCTTCATGCACCCGATTATTTTTTCATGCCTCGAGTGCCAGGAGACATTTCTCTGTCCTGCAAGCCGGAAAATTAGACATTGTTTTACAAACCCTCAATGTATTGATTTCAATCTAGTCTGCCATTTTGATACATTCGCTAAAATGGTGGACAAAAGACAATTGATACAGCTGCATTAAGTATTCGTTGCATGACGCTATGCAGAACAGTCTTCAGGCTAGGGTTACTTGTTTTCAGAAGCTAAGATTTTAAAATGCCATCACTGGCTCAACACATCAGCCACACCAACAAAATTCCACTGTGTAACAAAGATGTAAATCCAGCATTTTGTTACAAAGCGTGCTGGAGACAGGGCATCAACTTGCACCTATTTTAGGAGCAATTGACCCTGTTTTCTTTTCATTTGCTCCTTGTATTTTAAGTTAAAAAAATCACCTTAAAACACAGAGCTTTTTTTTTGGAGAGTGAATGAGTATAGTTCATTAGAGGCCAGTGTTTGCGTAAGGAACAATAACATAATGATCAGCTACGATGGATGAGATATGCTGACCAAATCATATTATGTGTAAGGAAGGGATGAGACTTCCGAGTAGAGAGGAGTACAAGCAGCAAGTTTTTGCTTGGAATAGCCGATTGTAGTCAACGAGTTGCTTTAGACTTTTTCTAGTCAGAAGCAATTTGCTATGTGTTCATGAGCACTCTCAAAGAGGAGGAATCTGAATTATACCATGGATGAGATTAGCAACTAAAGAGCAGAAAAATAAACACGTTTCCACTCAGAAACAATTTAAACAGTAATTGAAATTTTGATAAGATTTGTCATCACAGAAATTGTTTTATGACTCGTAGTTGATTTAGATTTGGTGCCATTTTGTTTCGATGTTATTACACACACACATTTGAAATAAAGATGCAGGCCTTGAGATTATGCTGTGTGAATATTTAATGCAGTTTTTGCTCTTAAAGTAAATGGGTTAGCATCACTATTACAATAAAGGTAAATGAACTTAATATAAACACTTTGAGCATTCATAAGATGATACTTGCAGACTATATTTTCAAGGTTATAATACTGCAACTGTAGTAATATTTATAGAAACCAATAGCATCATGTAGAATCAGGATCAGTTCCAATTGACCATAAAAACAAAAAACTGCGGATGCTGGAAATCCAAAACAAAAACAGAATTACCTGGAGAAACTCAGCAGGTCTGGCAGCATCGGCGGAGAAGAACAAAGTTGACGTTTCGAGTCCTCATGACCCTTCAACAGATCCAATTGACTATATTGTGTACTATGACGGCAGCAATGTTTAGTTAAAGTTGTTTAATTACAACAGTACCTCCACTTCAAAGGTACATCAAACATGATTTGGGATGTCCAGAGGTTGTGAAAGGCCTATATAATATCAATAAGTGCTATATAAATTCAAACAAGTGACATTGAAAATAATTATTTCTTAAGGAAGCACGTTAAAATATATCATATATGTTTAAATTTATGTAGTGCCTTTAAGTTACAAGATTTTCCAATGAACCTCATAGGGAAGGAGGTTGTGGGGAATGGTGCAGTGAGGTGGGAAAAAAACAGAATTTGTTCATGGAATGAATCTTCGAAGGAAAGGTTATTATCTTGATTGAAAAAATGGGTTCCGTGTTTCTGATTTTCTGATTTTTAAAGAGGGAAAGAGAAGAGGAGATGCAAAGGCAATCAAGGAAGGGGTGCCCAGAGAGTAGAATCAAGGCACCTGTAGGCTGTGCTATCAGTGACAGGGCAAAGAGAGAGGGTTACAAACAAGGCTGGAGTGAAAGACGAATGAACATAAGAATTTATATAAGGGAGGTGGTGACGTAGTGGCATTGCCACTACAGCAGATGGTGAAATTTGAATTCAATAATAATATGGAATTAAAGACTGATGATGGCCAAAAAACCAATGCCAATTGTTTTTAAAAACCCATTTGATTCATTAATGCCATTCAGAGAAGGGAATCTGCTTTCCTTCCCTGGTGACTCAAGACCCACAGCAATGTGGTTGACTCTTACATGCCCTCTGAACAGGGGCAATTAGGGATGGGTAATAAATTCTGACCTAGCCAGTTACGCCCACATCCAATGAACAAAGACAAGATCAGAACATTTAGAAGGATTGGTGGTGAGGAGAAGCATTTTAAATTTCATACGTTGTAAGGCCAAGAGCCACTGAGAGCCAGAGTTAATTAAGTTTGTTAATTTTACAAGTATTCAAGATGTGCGACTTATGAGAAATTTCAGCTTTATTGAACAAATAATAACAATGTCACCTGTTTGGGTTTTGAAATACAATCATTACTACATGTCCTAACTGGCTTTCCATAGTCACGTGACCTCTGCCATGAGGGACTCCCTGCAGGCAGCCATCTTACATTCAGTTCAATAAAGGCAGTACACTAGAAAGACTGCAGTCTTTGAGCCTGTAACATGGGGCTGAATTTTTCTGTCGACGAGCAGGGGGCGGGGCCCGATGCCATTTAAATCTTCAGGAAGGCGGGGGCACAGCGAGATCAGCTGTCCGCCCGCTGACCTGTCAATGGCCAATTAAGGCCATTGGCAGGATAATTAAAACAATTAAAGGTTCTGCCCATCCAACCTTAAGGTTGGCGGGCAGGCCAGGAGCCCAGGGGGCTTCTGAAAAAACATGAAACCTCATCCACCGGCGGGATGAGGTTTCATGTAGGATTTTAAAAAGTTTATTAAAGTTTCAGTGAAACTTATTATCATGTCCCATCCCGTGTGACATTGTCAAATGAGGGGGACATGTTAAGGGTTTTATTATTTTTCTATTTTTAAAGTTTATGCAGATGTCAGCGATCTCCCTGAGGCAGCACTAAGCCTCGGGGAGATGTGCACTCTTTCGTGCGCATGCGTGAAAGAGCCCACTCTCGCTTTTGGAGAATCCCCCCTGCCCGCACACACAGGGAGCGCATAGCACTTCCCGGCGGATGTCACACTGGACGGACCTTAATTGGCCCGCCCACTTAAAATGGCGGCGGGGCCCACTTCTCCAGCAGGGATCAGCTCCCCGCCTGCCAGAGATTGGGTTGGGCCTGCCTGCCCGACGGGCAGAAAATTCTGCCCATGGTGTCAGAAGCGGAGCTGAGATTGAGTTTTGAAAAGCTGGAGGCGAAGACACAGCTACTGAAAGAAGAACATTGGCCAGGATTTTCCCTGAGTGGGGGGCAGGGCCCGGCCCATTCGCCGACGCGTAAAATGACCCTTGGTGACACTGGGCGGAACTCCGGACGTCACCCCGCCCCAGTTAAATTTTCAGGTAGGCGGGGGCTCAGCAGAATTGAGGCCATTGACAGAGCCATTAAAATAATTAATGGACCTGCCCGTCCAACCTTAAGGTTGGCGGGTACGCCAGGGGCCCCGGCGGGAATTAGAAAAAGGGTGGGATGAGGTTTCATGTAGGTTTTTAAAAATTTAATTAAAGTGGTTTTAAAAGTTATGGACATGTCCCAACTCACGTGACAGTATCACATGAGGGGACATGTCAGGGACCTTTTTTTTAAATATTTTTCAACGTAGAGCCGATCTCCTTGAGGCAGCACTTTGCTTCAGGGAGATGAATGCGCTCTTTTGTGTGCATGTGCGAAAGAGCGCACTCTCGGGTTTAGGGATCCCCTCCCCCCCGCCCGCACAGGGACGCATAGCACTTCCTGGCGGACGTCACGCTGGGCGGGCCTTAATTGGCCCATCCATGTAAAATGGCAGTGCACCCCCACTGGGGGCGCCGATTGGAGGCATGCCTCCACACGCCCACTCTTCAACTTCCCCCCCAACGGGGGGAAAATTCTGCCCATTGAGATGTTCGAATCTGCTAAAAGCTGCTGGAAAAAACAGACAAGGAAAAGCTAACACAAGCTGAAGGCTGCAAGTAAAATACTGGGTGAGACAAAAATGGCTGTAAATTTTCCACTCCCAGCTCCTGTTGTTTTGTGTGCCCTGGATCATATTGCGCTCATCCTTCCATAAGCAATGGTCAAGCCAAATGAAGAACTGGCAATTGTTCCACTTGCAATGGCAAACTATGAGGTTGCAACAAATTTAACTAACAAACCAGAGCTGATATGAATAGCAACAGTTTTGACACTGCTGTTGTTCCATCAAGTCTATAGGTAATGAATAGTTTGTGACTGTTAGGATGATGACTGCAGAAAACTATCAAATGAACAAGAAGCGTCAGATAGACACTGGTGCATCATTCACAGACCTGTGCAAAGTGGCTCAAAATGGCGATCCAAAAACGAAGCCCTCGAAAGTATGATTGAGGCTATATGATGGCACGATGCTCATACCAAGAGGACAAATTAGTCTGAGAGCCCAATGCAATGGCAAGACTAAAGATCTGGAGTCTCAGATTATAGATAGTATGCAACAGACACTCATCTCGGCTGGAGCAAGTCTAAAGCTTGGACTGGTAAACCGATAGGTGCCAACAGGGATTCACAATGTGTCTCAGCACACAAAACCACTGACTGCCAAACAGATCCTGGAGGAGTACAAAGATGTGTTTACAGGGTTGCGGTGTCCACCTGGTGAATATCATCTTGAAGTAGATGAGAGTGTAAGAGAAATTCAGCATCTTCTGAGAAGAGTTCCAGCTGCCCTCAAGTCAAGCCTAAAAAACAAGGTAGAAGAGCTGGAAAAGAAGGGAGTAATCAGTAAAGTGACAACTCCTACAGACTGGATTAGCAGCATGGTAACAGTGAAACAACCTGGAAAGCTGAGAGTATGCTTAGACTCAAAGGATCTAAATAAAGCACTGAAAGGATCTCACTACCCCATGACAACCATCAAAGGAATTTTGCCACAACTTGCCAAGGCAAAGATCTTCACTACCCTAGAAGTGAAGCTGGATGAAAGCCGTAGCTTTCTAATGACATTCTGGATGCCGTTTGGGAGATGCAGATGGTTGCAGATGCTGTTTGGCATATTCACGGCTCCAGAAGAGTATCAACGCAGACAGCATGAGATCTTCCCAGAGTGGAAGCCATAGTGGATGATCTACTAGTCTATGGATGTAGAGACACAATGGAAGAAGCCATAGCTGACCATGATCAGAATTTAATATGACTGCTAGAGAGAGCTCGCCAGATGAACCTGAAGCTGAATAAGAAAAAATTGAAATTGAAGATGCCTGAAGTCAAGTACATAGGCCATGTACTGACAGCAAAGGTCTCCGCCTGGATCCTGACAAGGTGAGAGTTGCAGCAGCAATGCAGCGACCAATAGATGTGAAAGCAGTGCAACCATTTGTTGGATTCATGAACTATTGGGCAAAATCTTTACCTAATTATGAACCATTATGCATGCTCGCTGCCAAGGATGTACAGTGGTATTACGGCACAGAATAAGAAACAGCATTCGCTAAAACCAAATAACTAGTGACAACAACGCCAGTGCTGAAGTTCTATGATGTCAATCATGAAGTCACCTTGCAATGTGATGCCAGTGAGACTGGTCTTGGATCAACCCCAATGCAGCAAGGATAACCAGTCGCATTTGTATCCAGGGTATTAATGCAAACTGTACGATGCTACCTTCAGATCAAAAAAGAGTATCTGGCTATTGTTTTTGCTTGTGAGCATTTTCATCAATACCTGCTTGGGAGAGACAAAATAACATGACCACAAGCCACTTCAAAGCATTTATCTCAAACCACAGCTATCTGCTTCATAGCATCTGCAAAGAATGTTACTTCATTTACAGAGATATCATCTGGACGTGACATACAAGCAAGGAAAACAAATGTATATCACTGACATGCTGTGAGGAGAAGCACTCCCCATGAAGAAAGTTGAGGATGCTACAACAGAATGTGAAATCTTCCAGATTCAACATGAGGCAACAGTTTGACATGCTTTGGATGTCTTCAACCCAGCAGAGATATTGAATCTGACTGACAAGTGCCTTGCTCAAATCAAGTGAACTACACAATATGATGTAACTCTCCAAATGCTGCAAGAAGTAGTGATGAAAGGATGGCCTGAGAGCATTCAGGACACACCTATGGTCACAAGAGCATATTGGGCATACCGAGATGAAGTGACAGGCCAAGATGGCATCTTGTACAAAGGAAATAGGGTCACCATCCCTAAGGAGATGAGAGGAGAGATGCTTAAGTGCATCCATGCAAGCCATCAAGGAATTGAATCGAGTCTGAGGAAGGCAAGAAAAGTGTTCTACTGGCCAAACATGAGCAATGAAATTAAAGACCACATCAGTCAGCGCAATGCTTGTAACAAGTATCAAGATAAATCAGCTAGAGAACCATTGATGATGCACAACATCCCAGACAGACCATGGATGAAGCTGGGGGTAGACCTCTTCACTATAGCAGAAACTGATTTTCTTGTCACTGTAGACTACTATTCTGACTATTGGGAGATAGGCTGACTTCAATGATGATAGGAGAGATAGTAGAACCCTTGAAAGCATATTTCAATCGTTATGGCATTCCAGACATTTGATGAGTGACAGTGGCCCTCAGTCACAAGTGAGGAATTCAGTACTTCACAAAGATTTGGGAAAATCAACACTATACATCATTTCCACACTATCTTCAGTTGAATAGAAAGGATGAGGCAGCAGTAAGAATCGCCAAAGGAACCATCAAGAAATAGAGCAAATCTGGCATAGATGTATACAAGGCAATCCTCAAGTGGAGAAACACACCGACCAAAGGCATGGAAAGTAGACCAGCCTAAAGACTAATGTCACATCACACAGAAACTACTCTTCCAAAAGCAAAAAAGCTACTGAAACCAGAAATTGTAACAAACATACATGAAAAAATCAAGGTGAAATGTCAGAAAGCCAAATTTCATTTTGATAAGGCTGCCAAACCATTACCAGAGTTGAGCATTGGAGAGCCAGTCAGGGTACAAACCTTCAACGTGCTCAACAGGAGTCAGCCCACGTGACAACTTAAGAAATGCATTGAGCAGTTGTCACCTTGATCGTACACGGTGGAAGTGAATGACCAAAGTGTACTCTAAGCAAGAATCATATAAATTTAATATTGTCACCCTGTTCTTGTATCCTATTCTTTTAGAAATGAACTCCAGTATTCTGTTGCTATTTTTAAAGATTTATATATGCGTATTCCCAGGTCCTCCCTCCCTCCCTCCCTTCCTCCCTCCCTCCCTTCCTCCCTCTCTTCCTTCCTCCCTTCATTCCTCCATCCCTTCCTTCTCCATATTTACTTATTCTACTGCTTCCAGTTACTCAATGTTAGCCTCTTCAGTGGATACTGAGCCAAAATATCTATTCAGTGTCCTAGCCATTTCAGTCCAATCTCTTGTGAGTTTATCTTGCTGATCTCTTATTGGTCCTTCCCTTATCCTAAGGCTCATTTTACTTGGAATATAATGTGGGAAAATGTGACGCTATGCACTTTGGCAGGAAGAATAGAAGAGCTGAATGTTATTTAAATGGTGGAAGGCTGCAGCACAGAGGGATTTGGGGGTCCTTTTGCAAAAAACTAGTATACAAGTTCAACAGGTAATAGGGAAGACAAATGGAATGTTGGCCTTTATTTCAAAGGGAATGCAGTATAAAAATAGGGAAGTCTTGCTAAAACTATACAAGGCACTAGTTAGACCACACCTAGAATACTGTGAACAATTTTGGTCCCTTTATCTAAGGAAAGATATACTGGCATTGGAGGCAGCTCAGAGAAAGTTCACTAGGTTGATCCCGGGTATGGAGGGATTTTCTCATGAGGAGAGGCTGAGTAGGTTGGGCCTGTACTCATTGGAATTTAGGAGAATGAGAGGTGACCTTATTGAAACAAGATTCTTAGGGGGCTTGACAAGGTAAATGCTGAGAGGTTGTTTTCCCTCATGGGAAAGCCTAGGACCAGAGGGAATAATCTCAGAGTAAGGGGTCACCCATTTAAAACAGAGATGAGGAAGAATTTCTTCTCTCAGAGGGTAGTCAATCTGTGGAATTCTTTACCACAGAGGGTTGTAGAGGTTGGGTCATTAATTATATTCAAGGCTGAGATAGACAGATTTTTAATCAGTAAGCAAATCAAGGGTTATGGGGACAAAGCAGGAAAGTGGAGTTGATGATTATCAGATCAGCCATGGTCTCATTGAATGGCAGAGCAGACTCGATGGGCTGAATGGCCTACTTCTGCTCCTACATCTTATGGTCTTTTGGTTTTATGTTTATAGAATATAACACTATTGCTTTTTAGATCCTTTGATATTTTTATTTCACATTTTCACTTTGTTTTCTTAACTATCATTTAAGCTTAACATATTCCCCTTCATCCTCTTTTCCTTTAGGCTTGTGTATTCCCTTTTCTTTAGATCTAGTAAGAATGCAGGTTATATTCTTATTGATATTTTATTTTCATTCAGCAATAAAAAACTTAATCCTGTAAGTGAAAATTGTTATGGCATCACCAACTTTTATAATGGGCAGTCATTGATTTGCATATCATCCTTGTCATCCACCTTATCTCCAACCATCTTCTGAGTGAGTCTGTCAAGCCAATTTAAGCCAAATCGTAACCATTTTTTGTCTTGGGAGACTCATATCCATTAATTACTGTGTTAAAACCACCCAAAATAACTTAATTTAGATTCTTTAAGAAGATTATTTTCCTTTCAGTCCAAGCTCGATTTACTGATTCAGATTCTAGGTGTGAATTCTGCCCCACTGTATCACTCAATCTCACTCAAGGCTAAAATTCCTGGTAAATGTTTTTGAACAGCAAACAGCTTTGGCTATGTTCTGAAAGAATTACACAACAATTAAATTGGTAGATTATGTGTGAGAGATTTATCTTTATGACTTCGCTGTTTGACAAGTGTTTGAGCCATTTTAGCACAATCTACCTTCAACACTGGAGACAAGAAAACCTTTGGAAGAGTAATTCCCGTTACATGGGCACTAGCTTAAGGATCAGATGGTAAATTACATACATACATACAAATTAGGAGCAGGGGTAGACCATTCAGCCCCTCGAGCCTGCTCCACCAAAATTGAGTTCTATCTGGTGCCATTGCAACAGTGGTGGCCATTGCCACTGTGGAGCTCCTCCATGGGCCAAAGAGCATCTGAAAAGGAGGTCCCCCATGAACCCACCATGAACCCACCAGTCTCCTCGGACATTGGACGGCAGCCGCAACCATTGGCAAGATGCCACAAGTGGATCAATTGGGCTCCGGGGAGGTTGGATAATCTGCCACCTTTCCCACCACTGTCAAAAAATTCTAGGTAGCAGGAGGATGACAAGCACACCACCCACAGCCTTCAAGCACCATTTTGCCAGCCTTCCTGCCTCTCAGTCTGTCCCCAAAGGGTTGGTAAAATTCAGCATATTTCAGCAATCACTGAAATGAAAGGCATTTGAATCCCATGCTGCCAATGCAGTGTTCTTCCCCGCATTATCTTATTCTGCAGATGATCCCTTGCTGAGATCAGACATCCAAATGAAATAAATTTACAGATTTTGAATTCCATCTCCTTTAACTGGACGTGAATTGAACTCTTTGGGGCAACCAGCAGGCTAGACAATGAATTTTAGTGCTCCTTAAAGTATTACAAAAATGGACTGATTATTTTCAAAGGCTGAAGATTTGTCAATAGATTTATCCTGTTGCTCTGACAGCACCGATATATCAGCAATATCCCATCAGACTGGAAATGGAAACCAAATTTGGGAAAGGGCTGATGAATCAGCCACTTACTCAGATTTTTTTTTTGTGTGCTTCTTGTCTTGGATACTTCTTTGCGGAAAGTGAAAGTGACTTGATTCTTACCTGTTACTTATCGCGGCTGTTTGATTGAAAATTGGAAGTGACAATAAAAACAGTTCACAGGACCATGAACACAACTAGGATGTTACCCTTTGTACCTTTCCTTTTTAATGCTTTCTAAAAATCGCCTTCCTGCACTGACCAAAGTAATATTAACTCTGCAGCCTGCATCATTATGCCTTTTAGAGATACTTTGGATTGCACGTATTAAATATATTAAAGAAAAGCCTTTTTTTCATTAATATTCCAGTCTTTCACCAAGCACCTGGAAAATCTCTTGAAACAATTTTTAATAAAGGAAGACAGCAGTTCAAAGATTTGCCTCAAAATATGTAGCAAAGCCTCTTCAGCAGATAAAACAACTTCATTTTCTGATTTATACAAGAAGGCAAATAAAATAGTGGATTTATGGAGAGAATTTACGTGCTGCCCTGATTTTTCTTCTATGATTGTTGTTACATCACTGTTTTGGTGTTGGATTTATGCTGGTATCAGTGTTAATGTGGTGTCAAACTCGTGGCATATCATCAGGTTATAGAAATTGAACTGCACTGGGCGTCTCTGTGTTGCTTCGGTCCAGAGTCTCAGAAAGTGGTAAAGTTGGAGCAATGTGCAATGGAGCATTGTGAACACTTACCAACATGCTTCTGACCCTATCATCCTGGTACTCCTGTCAGCAAAACTGAATATATGCCCAGCAGACCAACAGACCTCCTGACATTGGCTCACCACTTTGTGTATGCAAAAACGCACCAGAGATCAGAGGGAACCACAGTACCACATAAAAAATTTGCATTTATATAGTTCCCATTACCATTCTCAGAACATCCAACAACACTTTACAGCCAATTAATTTAAATTCAATTAATTAAATATGGAATTAAAGGCTAATCTCAGTAATGATGATCATGAAACTACCAGATTGTAATTAAAAGCCTGCTTGATCTATTAATATCCTACAGGCTAGGAAATCTGCCATACTGACATGATCTGGTCTACATGTGACTCCAGACCCAAAGCAATGTAGTTAACACTTCACTGTCCTCTGAAGTGGTCTAGCAAGCCACTCATTGAGTCAAACAGCTACAGTGAAATTGAATAAGAATAAATTTGGCATTGACCAGGAATGACCAATCTGCACAATTGGCCCCGTAAAGTCCATCAGGGGACTTGTGCCAAATTTGAGAGAATTTTTTTTTATTTGTTCATGGGATATGGGCATCACTGGCAAGGCCAGCATTTGTTGCCTTTAACTGAGTGGCTTCCTAGCCATTTCAGAGGGCAGTTAAGAATCAACAAAATTGCAGTAGGCCAGTGGTCACATGTAGACCAAATAAGGTTGGCAAATTTCCTTTCCTAAAAGACATTAGTTAGCCAGATTGATATTTACAACAATCAGTGATAGTATTCATGGTCATCTTTACTCAGACTAGCTTTAACTTCCATTTAGTTCCATTAACTGCTATGGTGGGATTTGAACCCATGTGTTTTTTTATTCATTTGTGGGATGTAGGCGTTGCTGCCTAGCATTTATTGCCCATCCCTAATTGCCCTTGTTCAGGGGGCATTTTTAAGAGTCAACCACATTTCTGTGGGTCTGGAGTCACATGCAGGCCAGACCAGGTCAGGACAGCACAGCAGATTTCTTTTCCTAAAGAGCATTAGTGAACCAGATGGGTTTTTATGACAATTGACAATGGTTTTATGATATGGTTATCATTAGACTTTTGATTCCAGATATTAATTGAATTCAAATTCCACCATCTGCTGTGGTGGGATTCAAACCCCAGTCCCCAGAGCATTACCCTGGGTCTCTGGATTACTAGTCCAGTGACAATACCACTACACCACCTCCCCAGAGCATTAGCCTGGATTACCAGTTCAGTGACATCATCCCTGCACCACTACACCACTGTCTCCCAGAGACCAATCAGACTAGTTGAGCAACAACCTGATATAGTTATACTCTCAGAATCATACTTTATAGCTAGTGTCCCAGACTCCTCCACCATCATCCCTTGGTATGGCCTATCCCACCAGCAGGACAGACCACCAGAGGTGGCAGCACCGTGGTATACAGTGAGGAGGGAGTGGCCCTGGGAGTCCTCAACATTCATTTCAGTCCCCATGAAGTCTGATGACAGCAGTCAAACATGAGCAAGGAATCCTCCTGCTACTTACCACCTACCACTTTCATTCAGCTGATGAATCAGTATTCCTCTATATTGAATAACACTTGGAAGAAGCACTGAGGGCAGCAGTGTCCATCACCAAGACTGACTCAGTAGCACCACTACTCACTGAGTTGTGGCAGGTATAAGAAAACCAACAAGTGGGAGAAACCTACTTGACCCCATTCTCACCAATCTACCTGTCACAGTTGCATCTGTCCATAACCGCATTGGTAGGAGTAACAACCACACAGTCTGTATTGAGATGAAGTCCTGTCTTCAGGTAGAGGGCACCTTCCATTGTGTTGTGTGGCATTATAACTGCATCAAATGGAATAGACTCAGAACAGATCTAACAGATCAAAATTGGGCATCCCTGAGAAGCTTTGGTCCATCAGCAGCAGCAGCAAAACTGCATTCAACCGTAGTCTGTAGCCTCATGGCCCGGCATATCCCTCACTCGACCAGTTCCATCAAACCAACTCTTATTGAACAAAGAGTGGAGGAAGGACATGCCAGGAAGAGCACCAGGCACACCTAAAAATGAGGTACCAACCTGATGAAGAAACAACAAAGGACTACAAGCATGTGAAACAGTGAAGGCAGCTTGGGATAGACAGAACTAAGTGATCCCACTACCAACAAATCAGACCAAAGCTCTACAGTCCTATCACATCCAATCATGAGCAAAAATGGACAATTAAGTAACCAGAGTGGAAGGTTCCAAAAACACCCCCTTCGCCAATTATGGTGCAGCCATACAATTCAATACAAAAGACAAGACTGAAGCATCTGCAAAAATCTTCAGCCAGAAGTGCCAAGTGGATGACACATCTGAGCCTCCTCCTCCCAGGAATACCAGTCTTCAGTCAATTCAATACACTTCACATCAATCTTCACCCAACAGAATGAGGATGAAGGTATTGAACTCGGGGAGAGAGACTGCAAGTTTCTTGAGCAAATTGATATAGGGAGTGACAAGGTATTGGAGGTGTTGGCAGGCTTAAAAGTGGACAAATCTCCAGGTCCGGATGATTTGTGTCCCAGTCTGCTGAGGGAGGCAAGGGAGGAGATCGCAGGGCCTCTGACCCAAATTTTTAATTCCTCTCTGGCCACAGGGGAGGTGCCAGAGGACTGGAGAACAGCTAATGTGGTTCCGCTATTTAAGAAGGGTTTTAGAGATAAGCCAGGGAACTACAGGCCAGTGAGTTTCACGTCATTGGTAGGGAAACTATTGGAGAAAATTCTGAAGGAGAGAATCTACCTGCACTTGGAGAGGCAAGGTTTGATCAGGGATAGTCAGCATGGCTTTGTTAGAGGGAGGTCATGCCTAACAAATTTGATTGAATTTTGACAAAGTCCCACATGGGAGAATTATAAAGAAGGCAAATGCACCCTGTCCATGCCCCTAGGGTAATTTGATAAGGTGGATTCAAAATTGGCTTAATTGTAGGAGACAGAGGGTGATGACAGAAGGATGCTTTAGTGACTGGAAGCCCGTGTCCAGTGATGTACTACATAGATCTGTGCTGGATCCCCTATTATTCATCATTTACATAAATGACATAGATGACTATGTGGGGGGTAGGATTATTAAGTTTACAGATGACACAAAGATGGGGCGGGCAGTTAACAGTGAGGTTGAGTGTCTTGGGCTACAGGAAGATATAGACGGGATGGTGAAATGGGCAGATAATTGGCAGATGGAATTTAACCCTGAAAAGTGTGAGGTGATACACTTGGAAGGAGTAATTTGATGAGGAAGTATTCAATGAACGGCATGACACTAGGAAGTTCTGAGGAACAAAGGGACCTTGGCGTGTGTGTCCATAGATCTCTGAAGGTGGAGAGTCACGTTAGTGGGGTGGTGAATAAGGCATATGGGACACTTGCCTTTATCAATCGAGGCATAGATTACAAAAGTAGGAAGATCAGGTTGAAGTTGTATAGAGACTTGGTGAGGCCATAGCTGGAGTGCTATGTACCGCTCTGGTCACCACATTATAGGAAGGATGTGATTGCACTGGAGGGGGTGCAGAGGAGATTCACCAGGATGTTGCCTGGGATGAAACATTTAAGTTATGAAGAGAGGTTGGATAGACTTGGGTTGTTTTCATTGGAGCAGAGAAAACTGAGGGGTGACCTGATCGAGGTGTACAAGATTATGAGGGGCATGGACAGGGTGGATAGGGTGCAGCTGTTCCCCTTAGTTGAAGGGTCCATCATGAGGGGATATAAGTTCAAGTTGAGGGGCAGGAGGTTTAGGAGGGATGTGAGGAAAAACTTTTTTACCCAGAAGGTGGTGACGGTCTGGAATGCACTGCCTGGGAGGGTGGTGGAGGCGGGTTGCCTCACATCCTTTAAAAAGTACCTGGATGAGCATTTGGCATGTCATAACATTCAAGGCTATGGGCCAAGTGCTGGTAAATGGGATTAGGTAGGTAGGTCAGGTGTTTCTCACGTGTCGGTGCAGACTCGATGGGTCGAAGGGCCTCTTCTGCACTGTGTGATTCTGTGATATCAAATAACAGCTGAAGGCATTGGATACTGCAAAGGCTAAGGGCCCTGACAACATCCCAACTGTAGTACAGAAGATTGTGCTCCAGAAATAACCTTACCCCTAGCCAAATTGTTCCATTACAGCTAGAACTCTGGCATCTACACAACAATTTGCAATATGCCCTGGTTTGTCCTTCCCATGAAAAGCAGGACAAAACCAATCCAGCCAATTTCCGCCCCATCAGCTTCCTGTCAATCATCAGCAAAACAGTGGAAGGTGTCATTGACAGTCCAACTTGCTGAGAAATAACCTGCTTGCTGATGCTGAGTTTGGGATCCACCAGGGCTACTTGGCTCTTGATTACAGCCTTGGTCCAAACAGGGACAAAAGAGCTGAACTCCAGAGGTGAGGTGAGAGTGACTGCCCTTGACAGCAAGGTGGTATTTGACTGAATGTGGCATCAAGGAGTCCCAAGAAAACTGGAGTCAATGGAAATCAGGGGAAAACTCTCCACTGGTTGGAGTCATACCTAGCACAAAGGAAGATGGTTGTCATTATTGGAGGTCACTCATCTTAGACCCAGGGTAGCACTGCAGGAATTCCTCAGGGTAGTGCCCTGGGCATACAAATCTTACCGGCTTGATCAATGACATTCACTCCACCATAAGGTCAGAGGTGGGGATGTTCATTAATGATTGCACAATGTTCAGTACCATTCATGACTCCTCAGGTACTGAAGGGGCCCAGGTCCACATGCAGCAAGACCTGGACAATATTCGGACTTGAGCTAATAAGTGACAAGCAAAATTCATGGCACACAAGTGTCAGGCAATGACCATCCCTAACAAAAGAGAATCTAACAATTTCTCCTTTGACATTTAATGCTATTACCACTGCTGAATTCCCCACTATCAAAATTCTGTGAGTCACCATTGCACAGAAACTTAACTGGGCCAACTTAACTGAGCAAGTCAGAGGCTGAAAATTCAATGGCGAACAACTCACCTCTTGACTCCCCAAAGCCTGTCCATAGTCTACAAGGCACAAGTCACGAGTATGTTGGAGGACTGTCTGCTTGTCTGGATGAGTGCAGCTCCCACAACACTCAAGACACTCCGCACCAACCAGCCGGCTTGATCAGCACCTATTCAACGCCTTAAGCATCCACTCACTGCATCGCCGATGCAGATAGTCAGCAGTGTGTATTATCTACAAGATGCACTGCATCAACTCACCAAGCCTTCTTCAGTAGCACTTTCCAAACCTGCGACATTTACCACCTGGAAGAACAAGGACAGTAGGTGCATGGGAATGTCAACATCTGCAAGTTCTCTGCCAAGCCACACACCATCCTGACTTGAAACTTCTTCCTACACTGTTGCTGGATCAAATTCCTGGAACTCCCTTCCTAACAGCACTGTGGGTGCACCTACATCATATGACTGCAGCTGTTCAAGAAGGCAGCTCACCACCACCTTCTCAAGTTATTTAGGGATGGGCAATAAATGCTGGCCTTAATTACCAGTGATGCTCTCAGTCCATGATTGAATGCAAAATAAAAACTAAGTATCTTTGAATTGTAGTGACTGTTACAATATAGCCAATACAGCAGCCAATTGACACACAGCAAGATCCCAGAAAACAGCATTGTAATATTGGCCAGTCATCCATTTAGGTAATATTGGTTGAGGAACAACTATTGGCCTAGACAATAAATATCACTATGAGATCATTTATATTCACCTGAGGGGCAAATAGGGCCTCATCTAAAAGACAGCACCTCCAACAGTGCAATATTGAGGTGTCAGCCTAGATTTTGTGCTCAAGCCTCTGGAGTGGGACTCCAAGCCTAGCATCCCAACACAGAAGTAAACATGCAGAGCCACAGCTCAGATAGGGGCAATCTGTGGCGGGTGCCAGTAAGACGCTTTGCATCTTTTGATGCCATCTCACTCATGTGGTAATGTTACATTTATAACAGCATCAGGACCAAAGCCATTCATCATTAAGCTGCCCCTGTGATTTATAGAAAAGGAAAATAAAAAATAAACTTTACTGTTTAGGTAAATATTGCGTAGTGTGCGCAGAAAGAGCTGTCATTCTGCTATCTAATTTATAAATGAGCAGTTTATAAATCCCATTGCATAGGAAAAATGCCGAAGATACTGTGGTTGTGTAAGTCTGCGATGTACATAGTTAGAGCAACAACATGTCTAAGGAGACCAACATATTTTAATGAGTCAGTACAAACACAAAACACAAATGTGCCAAAAAAGCAGATTAGTGTAGATGTTGGAAATATGAACTAAAAACTGAAAATGCTGGAAATGTTCAACAGCTCAGGCTGTATAAGACCCGAAGCATTAACTCAACCTTCCTCTCTCCATTGATGCTTCCTGGCCTGCACGATGTTTTCCAGCTTTTTCTGTTTTTATTGTATAAAAATATTCCATAAAAGGTGCTGACTGCTGTAAAAATTATAACATTGCACAGCCAGTTTGATTTGAGGTTTCCCTTTGATCTTGTATATTTTCTACAGAAAGTCTGGTATTTTGTACATGCCAACAGAAATCCCATGGACCTAAAGGTCAGAGAAAGGGGAAGATGGTGGCATAGTGATAATGTCACTGGGCTAGTAATCCAGAGGCTCCAGCTAATGCTCTGGGGACATGGGTTCAAATCCCACCAGAGGAGCTGGTGGAATTTGAATTCAAATAATAAATCTGGAATTGAAAATCTAGTCTCAATAGTGGTGACCATGAAAATATCATTGATTGTTGCAAATCCCACCTGGTTCACTAATGCCCTTTAGGGAAGGAAATCTGCCATCTTTACCTGGTCTGGCCTATATATGACTCCAGACCCACAGCAATGTGGTTGACCCTTAACTGCCCTCTGATATAGCTGAGCAAGCCACTCAGTTCAAGGGTGATTAGGGTTGGGCAACAAATGTTGGCTTTGCCAGTAATGCCCACATTCCATGAAGGAAGGTCTTAAGGATTCTTTTGTTGTATCTGGTCTTCCTCCAAGAATAAGATACACTCGGAACACTCTGACATTGTCACTATGCTGCATACAAATTTTGTGGGTTTTTTTGAGTCCAGCATGAAAAGCACCCTTTGTGCATGTTACGTGTGAGTTGGTAATATAACATCACAGTCTGAATCTCTGGTGGAAATGCTTCACAGCTTGTCAATCAATCTTTGCTGGTAAATGGGATTAGGCAGGTAGGTCAGGTGTTTCTATCGGTGCAGACTCGATGGGCTGAAGGGCCTCTTCTGCACTGTGATTCTGTGATTCTTTCACGCAAGGAATTTTGCAACTGCTATTTTGCCCTGCTATCTGATCTTCAGAAGATTATGAAGACAGCTCAAGTGAATGTGGTTGAGTTTCTTGGCATGACGCTGTTCACAGTCCAAGTCTCGCATACATAGAGCAAAGCGGGCAGGACTATTGCTGTACAGGCTTTCAGTTTGGTAGTCAGACTTACTCCACTTCACTCCCGAAGTCTGCCGATGGCAACAGTTGCTTTGGTAATTCTTACATGTGTCTCGTCCTCAATATAGATAGCTCAAGAGAACAAATCCATGCTACTTTGCATGTCCAGCCCTGAACAGGCAGCTAGTGCGCAGCCATGAATAAACGGGATATCGCAAATTATGCCCATGGAGACCTTGTCTTGCTCAGAGTTGTCTCAAATTGAGTAGCTTCTTGTCCATGCCAGGATCACCACCGTGGAAGATATCAGAGAGCATGACAGGGAAAAGATTGCTGAATAGGGCTGATGTTAGCACACAACCCTGGTTAACTCCATTAATGATGGGAATGGGTCAGTAGACTCAATATCATCCGGGACTGTTAACAGTTTTGGTCTCCTTATTTAAGAAAGGACATAATTGTATTGAAAGCAGTGTAGAGAAGCTTCACTTGGCTGATTCCTGGGATGAAGAGGTTGTCTTATGAGGAAATGTTGAACAGGCTGGGCCTGTATTTATTGGAGTTTAGAAGAATGAAGGGTGCTTACTGAAACATATAAAATCCTGAGAGGACTTGACAGAATGGATGCTGAAAGGATGTTTCACCTTGTGGGAGAGTCTAGAATGAGGGGACACAAATAATAAAGGGTGCCACATTTCAGTGAGAGATGAGGAGAATTTCTTTTCTCTCAGAGAGTCATTAGTCAGTGGAATTCTTTTCCCTGGAGAGCAGTGGAGGCATGGTCATTGAATATTTTTAAGGCTGAGTTGGGTAGATTCTTAACTGGCAAGGGAATCATAGGGTATGGGGGATGCAGGAAGACAGGAAATAGAAGCCACTATCAGATCAGCCATGATCTTACCAAATGTCAGAGTGGACTAAAGCCTATCCCTGCTCTTAATTTGTATGTTCTATGTGTGTTGGTATGTAGGACACAAATGAGCATGCTATCATGGAACTGTTGGACCATTGTGATGAACATCCCATGACAGCCTTATTTCTCCATTACCTTCCAATGGCCCTCAAGACTAATTGTGTTAAAGGCCTTGGTCAGACTAACAAACATGTTATAGAGATCCATGTTCTGTTCTTGGCATATCTTCTGGAGCTGTCTAACTGCAAACGCCATATCAGTGGTTCCTCAACCTTTTCTGAAACCACTGGCAGGCTCTCTGGCAGTAGATACTGCTCGAGATATTGCACTAAGCGGCTCAGAAGGATGCTAGTTAAGATTTTGCCAGCAATGGAGAGGAGTGAAATTCCTCATTGATTATCACAAGATTGGAGAGTTCCTTTCTGCTTGTACAGGTGGACAATGGAGGCACCTTTGTGGTTTTGCGGGATTGTTCCTTGCTCCTACTTAGGCTGAAAGGGTTCAAGAGTTTCTTGACCAGGCATTGACCTCCAGTCTTGTAGACCTCAACTGGAATAGCAACAGCTCTTAGAGATTTACCATCAGACAGGAGTTTCATTGTATTTGTCGTTTCTAAAAGTGTGGGAGGGTTATCAAGAAAGCAATTAATGGCAACCTGTTGATTGCTTCTTCATCAATGGATGAAGCTCAATTGAAGATATGGTTAAATTGTTCTGCCCATCCTTCTGGAAAAAAAAATGGAAAAATTCTATTTTAGGATATTATGTGGAAAGGTATTCCTCTGTCCTTTACTTTAACTCTAATTTTAAATTAACACCTCAGTTAAATTAGTGAGAAGGTTGACATGATAATCAGTTATTTCAGATATTAAATCCATTACTCAGTCCTTATTCCCCTGTCCATTTTAAATACGTTCCTAATCTTAGGCCCAACCATCTTCAGCTGCTTCGTCAATGACCTTCCTTCCATCGTAAGGTCAGGAGTGGGGATGTTCGCTGATGATTGCACAATGTTCAGCACCATTCACAACTCCTCAGATACTGTATCAGTCCATGTCCAAATGCAGCAAGACCTGGACAATATCCAGGCTTGGGCTGATTAGTGGCAAGTAACATTCGTGCCACACAAGCGCCAGGCAATGACCATCTCCAACAAGAGAGAGTCTAACCATCGCCCCTTGATATTCAATGGAATTACTATCACTGAATCTCGCACTATCCACATCCTGGGGGTTACCATTGACCTGAAACTGAAATGGACTAGCTATATAAATACTGTGGATAGAAGAGCAGGCCAGAGGCTAGGAATCCGGCAGCAAGTAACTCAGTTCCTGACTCTCCAAAGCCTGCCCGCTATCTACAAGGCACAAGTTAAAACTGTGATGGAATACTCCCCACTTGCCTGGATGAGTGCAGCTCCAACAGCACTCAGGGAGTTTGACATTATCCAGGACAAAGCAGCCCGCTCATTGGCTCCCATCCATAAACATTTGCTCCCTTCACCGCCAATGCACAATAGCAGCAGTGTGTACCATCTACAAGATGCACAGCAGGAATCCACCAAGGCTCCTTAGACAGCACCTTCCAAACCCACAACTGATACAATTGAGAAGGATAAGGGCAGCAGACACATGGGAACACCACCACCTGGAAGTTGCCCTCCAAACCACTCACAATCCTGATTTGGAAATATATCACCGTTCCTTCACTGTCACTGGGTCAAAATCCTAGAACTCCCTCCCTAACAGCACTGTGGGTGTACCTACACCATATGGACTGCAGCAGTTCAAGAAGGCTGCTCACCACCACCTTCTCAAGAGCAACTAGGGATGGGCAATAAATGCAAGTTTGGCCAGCGACACCCACATCCCATGAATAAATTTTTAAAAATTGTTTCAACTGAATGAGTTTTTTGGGTTAAACAGTGGGCCATCTTTCTTCAGACTGGGACAGGTACTGACCCAGAGGACACTGTGTTGCAGTAGTATGTTGCTGCCAAGCAAGTGATTTAGAAAAGGCAACTCCTTCATTGACTGCCCTTACATTTCTGGAGGTTGGTGAGTCGCTGAATGTCTCTGATGCCTTCACCCCCAGTTTCCCTCCAACCTTGCCATCTGTTTGGTGTTTGTATTCACTGATCTTTTGCGTGCGGCTACCAAATGTAAACAAATCTAATCCCTGTTCTAAAAAAAAAGTCCAATAATCTGAAGCAGTATCATGGAACAAAAACAAGCTTGGATTTTCTATGAATGTTTTGAACGATGTTTTGATGACTGGAGAGAAGCAATTTGAGAGTCTCCTTGAATTGTGGAAGAATTTGCGAATTGGCCTAGAAGGATTGATTACTGGAAAATAGAGCAATAATTTTGGTATTACCTGGTACCAAAATCTGTTCCACTGGTTAACAGGACCACTGAAAGAAGTGCCAGTGAAAACGAGGGATTTCGTTGCAGTATTTAAGCCTTATACGACACTGGCTGACACGTGATTTTCCCCCCTAAATTTGGCAGATTATCAACATTGACGAATGAAACGCGGTTGTATTTAGAAGTGAAGGCATTGACTCTTCAAGGTTAGATGGTCCTGCCATTCAGCTGTTTGCTAGGCAAGGGCGAATGAGCATTCACAAATGGATAACCAATTGAAAAATCCCTTCAGGTACAAACGATAGAAAGAGAGAGAAAGGGGGGGCAAGTAAATTTGAAAAGGGGGATGCGGTATTCATAATTGCATTTTTACAACTTTTGTTTTCATCCCACACAATCTTGACTGGAATGAAGGGGAAAATTAACCTTCCTCACCACTGGCGACGGTTCCATTACTCCTGGTGTCCCGTGACCTTTCGTGTTGACATTTAATATTTAATACGTGACTCCCCGTCAGACGAATCATGCTTTGCAACGTAAACTGTTATGTCTGATTAAAATGTCAACCGGCATGTATTGACCACACGGGATCAAGGACAGCGCTGCACCTTAACAGGAATTGCCAGCCACAGATCCACCTTGCCGCGTGTGCTAACCGACATTTACTAAATGTTTTTTTTCCCCCCCACGACATTTCGTAAGACTGAAACTCAGGCCAGCAACCAGGAGGCGGCAGAGTAGAAAGCTTCCAAAAACTTTGAGACGAAAACGATTTCATAATTTCGAGCCTTGGCCACCAGCGTGGATATACTTGATCAAAAACTGAAGTTGAGATTATGGAAGTAAAAGCTAGATCCAATATACATTGAAGTGTGGGCCTGAGTGGAGCGTTTGATTTTTTTTTACTGTAGTTTGCTACGACATCCATACGCCATCATAAATATACAGGTATTGCAACATAACATTGAAAAGGCTGTTTTAATCTGGCCAAATTTATGTTATAATGTTGACAAATATTTTCAAGAAAGAAGTTGTGCTCTACAGCGACTTAAAACTCCTTCAATCTGTGTCCTTCTGTTCAACTTCTCTATTGAGTTCAACAATTTTAGATCATGAACTCTCTCCTCCATCCCACCACCTTTCCGATCCCCCCTTTTCCCAATAATTTATACATATTTTTTCTTTTCCCACCTATTTCCATTATTTTTAAATGTATTTCCATCCATTGTTTTATCTCTACCTTTCAGCCTATTTCGATCCCTTCTCCCCACCCCACCCCCACTAGAGCTATCTGTACCTTGCTCGTCCTGCTTTCTACCCTAAATATCACCTATTATCACATTTCTTAGCTAATATCACCGCTTTCAACACCTTTGTCCTTTTGTCTGTGACATCTTTTGGCTATCTTCTACCTATCACTGGCCCTCTATCCAGCTCTACCTGTCCCACCACCACCCCCCCCCCCAAACCAGCTTATATTTCACCTCTTTTCTATTTTTCCTTAGTTCTGATGAAGACTCATAGGAACTCCAAACGTTAACTGTGTTCCTCTCCGCAGATGCTGTCAGACCTGCTGAGTTTTTCCAGGTATTTTAGTTTCGGATTTCCAGCATCCGCAGAATTTTTTTTGCTTTTATCTTACAATTATAAATGCTGCGGAGTAAACTACGGCTGGAACATGTTGAAGGGTCATGAGGACTCGAAACGTCGGCTCTTTTCTTCTCCGCCGATGCTGCCAGACCTGCTGAGTTTTTCCAGGTAATTCTGTTTTTGACATGAAAGCAGGGCCCTGATGAGGCGCTAGCTGCCTTAATTATTTTATTAGGGCAATATTCAGTGGCCACAGGCTTTCCGCTCGGGGCTCTGAGGTTCATCTAGGTCACATGGTCTGCCCAACTCCAATCGTGTTTAAGTCCTAATCTAAATCCTAAAGTTCAAAGAGACGAAATAGGTTTTGAAAAATGAAAGGCGTAAACATTTATTTATACTCAAGAGAAATAAAGGTATGTTTACATTCCGTCCACCTGACATCACAAGCGAATTTTAACTGTGAATCTACGCGTTTTTTTTTCTGTTTCAACCGTGTGAGCCGGACCAGCATTTGTTGCCCATCCCAAATTGACCTGGAGGAGGCATCTTTAATCCAACCCAAAAATGGGATGATACGTGGGTGTAAATTATTGTTGAAACAATAAGTTTACAATCGACGTCACTCGTTTGCTCCAGCTTTATTTTTCACCCATTCTCGTGTCACGTATTTTAAGGGTAAGTCATTTCACAGTCCATGGAAAAATCCTCGGTAGATTTGAAGCTGGCGGGCCTGTTTAAATGGTCCTTGAGCATCCGAATGAAATTGGAGAATAATAGTCGTTACCCTCAGTAGAGGAAGAGTCAAAGTTGGTTGGGAGTGGTGGGGTGGGGAGGGGGGAGGTGGTGGGGGGTGCGGTTGGAACACTTCGAATGAATGGCGAAGTTTGGACGAAAGTTATTCTGTCAACATCAGTTAGTTTGTAAAAACAAAAAAACTACGGATGCTGGAAATCCAAAACAAAAACAGAATTACCTGGAAAAACTCAGCAGGTCTGGCAGCATCGGCGGAGAAGAAAAGAGTTGACGTTTCGAGTCCTCATGACCCTTCGATAGAACGCAAGTTCTGCCAGACCTGCTGAGTTTTTCCAGGTAATTCTGTTTTTGTTTCAGTTAGTTTGTAATCAGAGGGCACCAGATTTGCAGAAGTTGCGATAAAAAAAGGTGGGGGGGGGGGGGGGTCCTGTGAAAGTGCCAGATAATTCGATGGAGCCAAATAGTTCTCAATCGAATAAGGACAATATCCTAATCCTCCCTTACGAGGGAAGCTTCGAGAAGTTTCATTTTTTTAAAAAGCACCGATTTCAGCGGTTTCCTTTTTGAGGAAAAAGCTTTTATTTCGAACAGCAAATGGCCACTCATCTGTTTATTAATTCAGAGGGATGGGGTATATATATAACATATATATTTATATATATATAGAGAGAGAGAGAACAAAGCGTGCCAGATATTGACAGGCAGTTCTGAACAATTACTTTCTGGTGAACCAATCGATGTTTAACATAGTTACAGTTACGCCTTGAATGACACTTGTTTGGAACACATCTATTAAGTAAAGTTCAGACATATCGAACCGTTTAAACGTAAATATGCAAGTGTTTTATTTACAAATCCTAACTCAGCGGGGAACCCAAGCCTCCCCAAACAGCAGGACACCGGTTGCGCTCTGTCAGTTGCAGGGACTGTACAGCACTTTCCACCCCGCCACCCCCAACCCCCCCCCCCCCACTTTCACCACAGCCACTGACTTGAGATAAAAACAAAAAAACTGCGGATGCTGGAAATCCAAAACAAAAACAAAAACAGAATTACCTGGAAAAACTCAGCAGGTCTGGCAGCATCGGCGGAGAAGAAAAGAAACGTCAACTCTTCTTCTCCGCCGATGCTGCCAGACCTGCTGAGTTTTTCCAGGTAATTCTGTTTTTGTTTTTGTCACTGACTTGAGATGTTGCTTCCACGGCCATGCGGCATCTCCCGCCTGCCTTCTGACACACATGGGCCTTGGTGGAAATGTTATTGATATTTCAAAAGTACAATGGGCGGAGCACAACTAAATATCCCCGGCGAGGCTTCAGGTCATCGAACTGTTCCGTCATGCAGGTGATAATTTTGCCAATCCGCTCCGGAACTGAAATCGGGTTTGCCCCCCACCCCCCTCTCCCTTTTAAGGCCTGTTATAGATCTGATCTGAACCTATAATCGTTTCTTCATATTTTTTTTGCCGATATGTGTGTTCCAGGAAGGACAGTGTGATACTGACTATGATTGATGACTATTAGGTTATTTACGAGGTCATTCTGCCTTTAACTTTTACTGTAGTACATGTAGCACTTAAAAACATTGGCATGTCTATTTGATTTTTAGTAATTTAAAAAAAAAACATAAATTTCCAACTCGTTTGCCTATTAACCGGACGGAAACTACAGAATATCGCCGAAAACACTGATGTTAAAATAAGTTTAAAAAGTAGGATTTTATTCGGAGACGGTTGATCTCTTCTAACGAGCATTTTTAAAGCGAGGATTCAGATATAATTTTCTTAAAATAACAACATAAATTATTTGGATTTATATATCTAATGTATAAATATTTAGCCTTGGCAGTCAGGGCAAATGTTTTTATCTGTGGTAGAATGGAAATGATAACTACAGTTAGGAAGAGGGGCTGCACCCACATCCAGGAGACCAGAGAATCTAGCCCCCAGTCCAAGAGCAAATTCTGAAAATAATGTGTCTGCTAGATTCCTGTGCATTTTCATTTTTCTGGTTCCGATTTTTTTCCCCCCATCATAAACCGATGTTCCCTACCTCCACCCCCCCAACGCCCCAACCCACTTTCACCTCCCAACAAGTGCTAGCACAACACATGAAGCAAACACCTATGTTGTTATGTGACTCAGCTCCAGGAATGCCCCGCACCGCATGGGTCTCAAGAGAACAGCTCCCACCCCACCGGGTACAGCGTGGAGTAAAAATGCCCCCGCAACGCAAACACGTCGCGCCCCGAAACCCCATTCCTCTTCCTAATCATTTAACTGTAGCATCTGTGAACGAATTCTTACTTTGAATTGCTTTAATGAGAAATGAAATAATGCAATAACGCACCTAATGTCTTCCAGATGGGATTTACTAGCATTGGTTTCGAATCCCCTGGTAAACAGGTACCAGAGAAAAGTGAAATGTGAGCACAGAATGATTACACACTTGCAATACTCAATATTGCGTGCACGTTTATGGGGGGGAAATTCTTTATGTACATATATATAAAAGAATCCAGCGAGTTGCATCTGGCCCATAAATAGACAACACAAACTTGAAACCTCGCAAATACATGAGCGTATTTGCCCTTCAAGTTTCAATGACAATCAGACCCTCTTCATAAATACTTCAATTTTTTTTAAAAATGGTTGAGAGCAATGCTTCATTTTACTCCAGGCGGATCCCGCCACGTTATTCTTACGGTCAAGGCCAGAAACGGGGTTAAAAGTTGGTTTTGGCTAGCGTTGTTTTAGGCTTCGGCCGCGCACAAGGCAGAGGGTGAATGCAGCGAGAAATCTGGGGAGGTTGATGCAGCGAGTCAGGTTGAAGGGGTTGTCACCACAAGGAACTTTAATCTCTCCAACCTACCACCTCCCGGCCAAACAGTATGAAAAGCGGACACTTGGAGCGGTGAAATTCATTGCGCGCTTTTCACACAAACACTCACCCCAAACACACAATCATCGCGTGTTCCCGTTCCCTACAAAAGAAGCAGTTAGCAAGGGTATAGTAATTGACAAGAATGTGCCTAATAAAGTGTGTGTGTGTCTTTCTCAGACACATAATATTCAGAGGAAAATTCAGCCACCTCCGTTTTAAACTTAAGCTGCACTGGCATGCAGAAAGGAAGAGTTATATTCATCCTTTTATTTCTTTTAAATCCCTGCGGCAAAAAATAAATTTATTCCCTGTAATTTTGCATTCAGATTAGGCCGATTTCTTTTGCCAACATTTCAGAAGAGAAAGTTTCACTCGTAATTTTCGTCAATAGCAGAGGACAAAGATTTTGAGCTCTGCTTTTTTTTCACCCAGATTTTCGCGCGTCTTCATTCCGAACATTTTATTTCAATTGATCTGCCGGGAACCCCATTGGTTTTATTTGAGAAGTGATGGAAAGCGAGGCAATAATGAGAAAGCAGGAGTCAAAAACTACAGAATCGTGGATCAGCAATGGCTGATTGCATCAATTACATCCTCCAGAAATTGCTTATTAAACAACTCGGCAGGGGGTATTCATTTGTTGGTAAATTAAACGTTTTTGCCTCGTTTCCTTGCGAGTGTTTTAACGCCAGAGTCACTTGAGTGGAGTTTAGCAGTAGACTGTGAGGTCGGTCGGTTCAATTCCCAGGTTATTTGTTTTGACTGGTCAACCGAGGGATAAGGAACGATAAAATAACCTGTATCTCAATACCATTGCGCCTTGGAACCCTTCGCGGTGACACGCTGCGACAAGCAGCCATCATGTGCCTGCAATTTTATTCCGAGAGAGGCAGCTCGGAGCGACAGCGTGGCGTCGGGATTTCCCCAAGTCCTTGTGTTGACAAACTGCAGCGTCAAATCGGCGAGTTTGACACAAGGTCTCATTAATCATTGGCCACTTCTGGCCACTCGTGGCTCTTTTGGGCCACTGGAGAGAGAGAGAGAGAGAAAGCCATCTGGACTCCCCAACAAAATCTCCTTTGATGTACCGTATTTCTCCTACTCGCCTGACAATCGTTATCAGGAAAGTTAACTATAGTTAATTTCGCGCCCTGATAATCGATTGGAAATTTTTTCTCTTCCACCCACCACCCCCCCCCCCCCCCCCCCCCCCCCACCCCCAACCCCAAAAGAAACGCTTATTTCCAACTCATCGGATAAACACAGTAGCAGCAACTCATGAACAACCTACGGTAACGGCCCAGTGCTTCTCTAACCTATCAATTTTTGCGAGGATTTATTTCTGACTTGCTTCCCTTGGGAAAAAAAAACTTTCAGTTTTATTTTTTTTAAATTAATTAAATTCTACGTTAAACATGCTCGCCCCTGGGCTAATTTTCTCACAAATCTGAAATACAAGGACTTGCTGCCAAGAGCTGAGGCTCTTCAGGTCAATCTTCCCACGTAGGAAACAGTCAATTTATTTCAAGGCGATTGAATCGTTTCTATAGTGGTGTAGGGGCTAAAGCTCTGAAGAAATGAGAAAGCCTTTTTTCTCAAACTAGCGGAAGCGGTTAATGCACAAAGCGCTTGTTTGATTTATCTCGGGACGAAGCACCGATTTCTGATTTTATTTTGGACGAGCGCAATAAATTTCGCCGTGCCGTCATGAATTGGGCTAGTGCGGTGGTCCGGGAGGTTTAGACGGATGAGTAGTGAAGATGGGTGTTTTACTCGGTTATATATTTTCGTTAACGCGACATTCCGTCCATGGGCAACAGTCTGTGTTCAGGCAGGTGTTTACGACAATGGCGTTTAAAAATGAAACGTACATTTGATAATCGCAACCACAACCAGAAAAAAAAATCAGACACACTTTGCACATTTAACGGTTTGCTTTTCCAACAGGCTGCAAGATGCATTGAGTCGGGTATTTGGTGATGGCAGGACAGCGCTTTAAGAGCCCAAACAGCTAACATTAAGCATTATTAAGTGCATATATATAGTATTTTTTTTATGTTGACTTTAAAATTTAGAGGTCAGCATGGTAGCATTTCGAGTGGAACGTAAGTGGATATCGATCTGGGGCGGTGTAGATGATGCTACAGTTTAATCCCCACAAGGGGCGCGGTTGACTGTCGTTTCAACGCCAGTGTTATGTGGATGATATTCTGGCTGAGATGTTAACCCTCGCGAAGTAATTATTGCAAGTTCCATCAACCTACTATTAAATAAAATGAGACAGGGTGTTATTTTTTTTGTTTTAAACAAAAACACAAATAAAACAGATTCAATGATCATTTAATACCCAGGAGTTGTTTCAAGGCAGTGATGTGATTTTGAAGGCAGGTTGAAAAGTCACGACCGTCTCGTTATCGATATTTTTTTTTCATTTATATACTGCAGGGTTTGCGGCGGAGGTTGTTCGGCACTGAATTCTCATTTTTCCTTGCAACTCCCGCCGCCGATCCGACGATATGGAATGCAAGTGACAATTTAATTGGAACAATCATAGTTTAAGGGAAGCAGAGAAGAAAAATCCGATTACATGAAAATTAAAATTGAATAAAGGGCGCGACCATCAATTTGAAGGTAACGCTCGGCATAAAAGATTTTACATTGGGTTTAGAGTGCTCTGATTCGGAATCGTTACAAGCCGCAGTTTATCCGACACTGGATTTGTCTTTAGTTTACTAGGTGGTGTCAGTGAGAAATAGGTTATGTTTCTGGTCCATGCGATCATCACGGTTCTTAAAATCAGGCAGCGGCATGTACGCTAGAAGTGGGGGGCGGGGGGGTGGTGGTGTGGGGAGAGCAGTTTCCTGAAGCAAAGTAAGGTGTAAGCTCAAAGCAATCCCAGTCCCTAGAACATAACGAAGTGGTGAACAGTGATGGAAATAACATTTACCGTGCAGACTATAGATACCGTGGCGTAGAGGCAGTGTCACTACACCGATAATCTAGGTAATGCCTTTGGGGTATAGGTTCAAATCCCACCATAGCAGCAGTTCAATTCAATTAATAAATCTGGAATACGAAGCTAGTCTTAGTGCTGATGTGCTATAATAGCTTTCACACTCAGCCTCATCTAAATTGTGCCCAACTCCCAGTGCCCCACTTTAGGAAGGCTGTAAATGCAATAGAGAGGGTGCAGGAAAAATAATCAAAAGAATGATTTTCGATTGAGGAACGAAGATAGAGAAGTTAGGGCTATTTTCCTAAGAAGGTGGAGAGGAGATTTGGTAGAGGCATTCAAAATCATGAAGGGTCTGGACAAAGTAGATAGGGAGAAAACTGTTCCCGCTCGTGAAATGATCGAGAATGAGAAGGCACACACCTTTAAACTAATTAGCAGAAGTGATAGGAGGAGAAACTTTTTATGCAGTGAGTGGTTGGAGTTTGGAATGCGCTGCCTGAGTGGAGGCAGATTCAAATGAAACATTCAGAAGGGAATTAGACTGTGATCTGAAAAAGAATGTGCAAGGTTACCGGAGGAAGGTGGGGGAACGGTTCTAGGTGAGTTGCTCTTTCAGAGAGCTGGTGCATACACAGTGAGCCAAATGGCCTCCTTCTGCGTTGTAACAATTCTGTGATTCCTTGAACCTTGACCCTTAACTTAGTAAGCCAATCAGTTCAACAAATGCTGGTCTTACCCCATAAAAAGATATACAGATGGATTGAAGATTTACAGTGCAGCTCTTTGTTCACTAATAATAAAATCTCAGATTTGCAGAAGGGGGCCAATTGGCTCATCAGGTCTGCAAAGGCTCTCCGAATGAGCAATTTACTTCGTGCCATTCTCTTACCTTCTCCCCAAACATTGCTCCTTTTCAAATAACAGTCTAATTCTCCTTTGAATTCCTCGATTGAACTTTCCTCTACCACACTCTTGGACAGTGTATTCCAGACCTTAACCACTTGACCAAGTCTCTTGTAATGTCTATTGGGAGAATGGAATTTAGGACTTTACTTTTTAAAATTAAATTTGTGATTGATCTTTCTCCTAAAAAGCTAAGGCTCATTCCTCCCCCCTTCAACCCTAACAATGTTCAGCTCCCTTATCCCCAACAATGCTTACTCTGCTCTGTCCTAGTTCGCCTTCCACTCTCTCACCCCAAACAATGCTCATTCCTCTCCCCAGCCTCCAACCCCGATAATGTTGAAAATGCTCACTACTCCCCAATCCCGATAATATTCACACACCTCCTGGCTCACCCTCAACCTCAGACCCTTCACCTCGAAGAAGGCTCATTCCTCCCCCCTTCAACCCTAACAATGTTCAGCTCCCTTATCCCCAACAATGCTTACCCCGCTCTGTCCTAGTTCGCCTTCCACTCTCTCACCCCAAACAATGCTCATTCCTCTCCCCAACCTCCAATCCTGACAATGTTGAATCTTCTGACATCGACTGGACAGGAGGCAGGGAGTCCGGAATTTCAAAATTTGTTAGAAAACTTGGAAGCAGTGTGAGCAATGATGACCACAGTGTAGAACTTCAAAGGACATTCCTAGGTTGGCCGTTGAAATTTAGTGCAAAGAAGTGTGAAGTAATCATTTTGGTAAGAAGAACACAGAGACACAAAATAAGATAATGGGCCCAATTCTAAAGGGGGTGTAGGAGCAAAGGGACCTAGGTGTATATGTGCATAGATCATTGGAAGGTGGCAGGGCAGGTTGAGAGCACAGCTAATAAAGCATACAGCATCCTAGACTTTATTAATAGGGGCATACAACAAAAAAGCAAGGAGGTTATGTTAAAGCTTGTATAGAACACTGGTTTGCCCTCAACAGGTGTACTGTGTCTAGTCTGGGTACCACACTTCAAGAAAATTGTAAAGGCAAAGAGCGTAGAAAAGATTCACAAAAATGGTTCCAGGGAGGAGGAAATTCAATTATGTAGACAGATCAAGTTTGGGACTGTTTTCTTTGAAGAGAAGATTGGGAGAAGTGTACAAAATCATGAGGGGTCTGAACAGAGTACTGTTCCTATTGCTGGAAGGATCGAGAATAAGAGAGCACAGATTTAAGGTAATTAGCAAAAGAAGCTATGGAGACATGAGGGGAAAGCTTTTCACACATTATGTTTGGGATCTGGAATGCACTGCCTGAGATTGTGGTGGAGGCCGGGTCATTCGAGGCATTTAAGAGGGAATTGTGTTATCTGAAAAGGAAGAATATGCAGGGCTACGGGGAGAAGGCTGGGGAATGACACCATGTAAATTGCTCCTTCAGAGAGCCAGCACAGACAACAGGCTGAATGGCCACCTTCTATGCTGTAACCATTGTGTGTGGGAGTGCAGGAGGGGTGAGCGCGCTGTCGGGGCGGGGTGGGGGGAGGGGAGAAAAACGGGGTGGTGGGATATTGTCAGGAGGAGGGTGAGCAAGGGACTTTAGCATTGTCTTGGTGAGGTGGATGAGCATTGTTGGCCAGGTGCTGAATGGTGCTGGGGACGGGTGTATTGGGGTTGCCGTGGGTAGAGGAGTGTTTTGACATTCCAACTGATTTACTCAGAACTGCACTCCTGAGTAGGCTTTGCACCTGTTAGGAAAAGCTCTCAGTAAATCCATGTGAAACCCAGAGTAAATATAGGACAAAACAGCCCAGGTCTACGTGGATGTGGTCATCTCAACCTACTGCCATTGGATATTGTGCAGCATTCCAGGCAGGGATAAACCGGCAATCAGAAATTTAAACTTACCACATTAAATACTGTTCATGTGTATGCGTCAAACTTCCTCAGGGCTCTGAGGCACCTCTGAGTTTGGGCTGTAAAATTCTGTGCTGTCATGGCTGGCGATTTTTAAATGCAGCAAGCCATTTAAAAGTCCAAGGACCTTGGCGGGACCATAAAATTCCACCCATTGAGTTATTCGCCACTCCCCACATTGGAAGATCCAAGGCCTTGTTTTTGCTAAAATTTGCAAATGTCGAATCTTCCATTAATCAGCAGAATCTAACAGCTTTAGCGGCAACACACTCTAAAATGGAGGGGTGCTCAAACTTTTGTCATTCAATAGCTACCGGGGTGTCTATCAAATGCCCCAGGGGTCACACAAAGTTTATATTCAATCTAAAAACAGTCCTTTCCAAAACTCCTTGCCCAATAAATTAAAACAGTTTAAAATAATGCAAATAAGACTAGAGGTGACTTGGAGGTCTGAATTACCAATGGTTAGGGTCGCAGATTGGATAGCCCTGCTCCAGGCAGAAATTAAATTGGTCTTTCTATTAAAGAAGTTAAGACACTGGGAACAGTTTTTAATTCCCTGCCTCAGTTTAAAAGAAATTATAAACTGACCATTTTGATCTTAAATGTATTTATGTGGCATGCAATAAATAACTTTACATTGAGAACATTTTTAATAAATTCCTGAATAATTTAGTCGCCCATTTTTCAGTGATCCTCCGTTTTTGTATATTGTATAGAATTCACTGAGCTTAAACATTCTGTTATTAGCAAGATGGGAATAGTAAAAAGCATACACCAGGATAGGACTTCAAAATTGTCTTTAATCATGTGCAACTTGACAAATTGTGTGCAGCACAAAATCTGACCCAAGAAACTGTAGAGCACCTTCTCTGTAGTTACCCCGTGAAAACCATAAGTAGATGGCTAGTGTATGTACTTACCAAAATTAACTTGCAGCCACTTTTAACATAATGCATTTTGTTTCAACAGTGAATTCTTCTCCTATTGAAATCTTTCAATTGTGTGTGCTAATTTCTATGTAATTGAAGGTACATGCAGGGGCATTAAACCAAAATGTATTTTGCCAGTAAACCTTAAACGTGCATCTTAAAATTATTCAAAATGAGCAAGTTTACAAATAAAATTAAATAGAATGCAGAATCAGACCCATATCACTACTTGTAGGGATTTTTTTAAGTAATTCTATAAAGCATGGAACAAGGTATTTATTATAAAACCACCTCACAAAATAAAAGCATTAGTTGCATTGTGAATTGCTAAAGTTTCAATATCCTTGAACATTGTTAAAATAATTCTCTACAATAATCTCACTGTTAAAATTCAAAACTTAAATTTCTTTGTAAACATTCAGAAATAATATTGTAAAACTGAATAGATGATTTGATTTACTGCTGAATGCAAGATGCTTTTTGTATGACACAGAAAACAAAATATCAATTTGACAGTTGTTTTTAATAAAAGTTATAAACCTCAAAGTACATATCATAATTAACAGATGTAAAAGAAAAAGTAAATATTTAATTCCATTAAATTAAGCATCCTTCCAGTCATTTTTTATAAAATTCCTATACATTCATCGCCTTGAGTCAAAAGATCTTTACTTCAATCTGTAAGTAGAGGCGAATACACTCACATTGAAAACACACACACTTGAAGAAGCCTCATATTTCAGGCATCTTCACTCTTCTCTGACATAAAACTGCAAGTTTTAAAATCACATAAAGGGGAGGGTGGGAAACAAAATGTAAAATATTCCACTCTGGAGGGAAGTTTCCTCTGGGATGTGATACATGTAACAAAGGTCATACCAATTTTATATGAAAAAAGTCTATAATTCTCCCAGTGCACAGAGGAAAGCTTCTCCAGGACTATTCATAAGTCAACAAAAGGGTGCGAATAAAAATTACTCGAAACACACAGAATGTCTTGCAACGTGAGTAAATCTATTTCTCAGCGCATGTGCCTAACCATTGACATGTAGCAACTATCTCCAATCAAATATCAAAAAACATGGTTTATTGCTGCTTAAATACCAGCAGTATAAAATATTGAAATATTTGATACAAAGGCTGATTAAAAATTCAAGTTGGTGTACCGCTGTATCTTTTAGTAAAACTGAATTTTCTGAAAAGCAAATAGTCTATGCAGGATTGTTTAAGAAATGATGTCCTGTAATAACACATAGGATTTTAAAAATTAATTTTGTTGCAGTCTATGTCTCAAATGATCAAGTTTTCACTACTTTCCTGTTGCTGTTAATCATATGGTAAAATCTGTAAACTTCACTGATGCTTGATGATCAGATTTCCTGTGCAGCTGGTTGCATATTGAAGCTATTTTTCTTACCATCATTTTCAGTAAAACCATAAGACATCAGATTGGTTATATAATTTAAAAAAATGTACTTATCAATATTATAGAATCAGGGGATACCTTTTCACATTGCAAAAAGATCCCCGATCACAGTGAGAGCACAGCAACTTTTTTTTTAGAAGACACACAAAATTAATGTGCAACCAACTCAGTGGAGAGATTTCTAGGATAATTAGTTAATTTGTCCTGATGAGTACAAGAAGCAAAACCTCAACAGGACGTTTCATTTTGCACAAATACTCAAGTTCTGTGCCATCAAGCGACAATTAGTTCTTAAATCGTTTCACCAAAAAGATGCAGTTGATTTAAAATAACTTTCAGTGCATTAAAACAAAATGAGGATTGGAGATGATTACACTCCGATTTATATGCTTGTTTAAAAAAAACATTCCCTGCATTGTAGACGCATTACTACATCTGAATCTTGCATAAAGCAGCAAAATGAAGCTGTAAAACAGGAAATTCAATTCCCTGTTAGAACTGTGGTGAAGTGAATGGGTTTATTATTTCTGATAGGCCCTACGGTACCAGGACATGCAGCATTCTAGGGCTAATCACACTGCTTCTACTCCAAGTACCATGAGGATGGAATCAATCATAATGGAATGGGGTTCCCCGGTAAGTATTTTGTTCAGTATTTTGGGGAACACAATACAATTTGCTGCTTGAAAAAGCTGCGCCTAATTTTTGGATGTCAGTTCACCAGCAGGATTTAGTTAAGTTGAAGTGAAGGCAACCCTAAGTTACAGAAAGTTAATTCTAGAGTCTTTTGCCAAACTTCAAAATAAAACAGAAAGCTAAACTTCTCGAACAGTGCCACAACAGTCTTTTAGTTGGAAGATGGATACACAAGATTAGTGTAAAACCCTGATTATATTATTGACAAAATGGATTACAAAAGTTGACCAGTTCCTTCCATATTTCATTAAAGCAGTCAGTATGAGGGTCAAAACTGCAGGGAAGTTTTTCTGTGTATGCGCCATGTTAAAAAAAAAAACTGCAAATGCATTCTTTATAAACACATTACTATATTGCTACACATGGAGCACACAAAAAGGGTGGCCTCTGCTTGTGTTCACCAACCCTTAAGTTTCCTCGAAATTATTTTAATGGGTGGAAAATCAGAAACTGGCAAGTGCAGAGAGAAAATCTTTGGCCAAAGTCTTCTCCAAAACACTATTTTGACAATCGAGTGGAAGAATATGCCTGGGAGGAAGGAAGGTGACTTAGGGCCTACGGTTCTATACTGGGGGTGTTCCCACCTCATTTTTCAGTCTGCAGTAGACTAATAGATAGAGATTGGTTGCTAATAATTAGTCAACAACTCTATTATCGTTGCATCATGCAACTAACAGGATGGTAAGCAATTCCTATGTTTTTAATATAAAACCTATTTTTTGGTAACGTTATATACAATCTATCAACAAAAGATTATGTAAAAAAATAAACTTATTCAATGCTAACTAAAACTACATTTGGAAATTAAAAAGCGATTCCCCCCACCATTATATTATTTTGCATCCAGGGGCTAGATTTTCGGAAGACTGCTACCTGTAATACATGATAGCAGCAATTGTCAGAGACAAATATAGAATAAACTTAAATATACAGAATATTCAATTAAGATAATTCTACAATGAATTCCTGTGCAAAAGAGCAGTTACCTACTTACAATTCAACTCAAATACATTTCATTTATAGCAACATTTAGATTAACATTTTTTTTTTTAAAAGAGTCTGTAAACTGAAAAGATCATCCTATGTTTTGACAATAAATGTTTGTACCGAATTGAAAAGTGGCTTATTGAACATTTTCTGTTATTCTTTGAACTTTTTATTTGTATTTCTGCAATGCAGAACTGAAAAAACTAAGCCATGATGAATTTTCAATTAGATTTTCGTGACTCCCCTGAAAGTACCACCTTCTTGGCTGATACAGAGAATCCTCAGGTCAGTGTTTTGGGCAATGGTTTTATATAGGGAAGCAGGCCTTGCAAAACAGCAACCATCTTCCATCACTGCTACTTCTCAAGGATACTACATTGTGTCAGTTGACATCTCCCACCGTTTGCCTTTTTAATTCAACACTTACGCTCGTGTCATTGGCATGTGCTACAACCAATACAGCTGAAGGAATATGTGTGTCGGAATCTTAAAATTACCAGGAAAAGTAAAGGTGAGTACTGATGAGTCAAATTATTCTTGCCCTCCAATTTTTGTAAAATGCAATGTAGCATAAACTTTCCTGCCCCTGTGATGGCAGGCTGGGAGGAGGGGGTGTCAGAGAAAATAAGGGTCATGTCTGGACTGGACCTGATGCACTCTCACTGCTAGGAACTTTCCGTGGGCTGACATGGATCAGCTGCTTGCTGCATGGAGGTGGGCAGCCGATTTACATACTTAAGGCCCCAATTAGGGGTGAACTTGCAACCTCGCTGACATTTTGGCAGTGGCAGAACAGCACCCCACCATGTGTGGAAGCTGCCAGCTCATTGTAGGTGGCCTCCCAGGCTGATGTAGGGTGGGGTGGGGGGGGATGTCATCAGAACTGGAGGCTCCATGCCCCAATACTGAGGTTACAGGCACGAAAAACTGCACCCCCACCCTCCCCCAGCCCACAAGTATGCCTGTAGGGCTTTCCTCTTCATTTCAAGGGGTCTATCATTTTCCGTATAGAAGCATCCACACGATCCCCAACCTGCCCGAGTAGCACCCACCTCTCCTGGTGGGTCTGCTGAGACACCAGAGCTGCTAGCTCACTGATCAGGCCGGCAGCATTGGGAGCCAGCCCATCCTCCTTAATTGGACAGCAAGCCCACTTGCCTCTGGGGAGATTACTGACCCTGTCCCTGCTGTTGACAAGTGCGGAATCGGGACCCCCTATTTGGTTCTGACCTTGGAGTCCCGAAGCCCATGGGAAAATTCAGTCCTCCACAAATAAAGACCCAGATGAACTTGTTCTCTAACTACACAACAGCTAGCCTACCTCTCAGGTGGGAGTTTTTTGATTTTCTGACACATCTGAATGATGTTGTCTAGCTGTTGCTCAATGTGGATCTAATTGCGGCCATTTTGTGCTGAGGATTGTGCATTGTGCTCACTGAGGACAAGGTTCAGGCTGCCAAAACCCACTTTACATGGAACCCCTTAGCCAATCAAAAGACTTGCACTTATTAGTTTAATCTAGGTAGAAACCCAGGTTCCAGAGAAAGTATGGGGTGTTTTTGCCAAATATACTACCCTAAATATTATTTTTCCATTAGTCGTTGGTGCACTGTGTCTTTCATGCATCAAAACAGCAATTTATCTACTTCAACCTATAAGCGTACCGATGATAATTAGTAACGAGGCCATTGGAACATTAGAATGATATTGAGTTCTCATTATGGAACCAGAAACATATCACATGGAAAGGAAACAGAGACCATTTCCAGTGCATTATAGGGGAGTAATTAAAAAAAGATCATTTTGGACCCTTATCCCATCTGAGCTTCTGTGTTTTCCCTAAATCAAATAACTCTGCACTACGTAAATCACTCCTTGATGGAATATATATCAATGACATGTGCAGGAGCTGTAATCCAAGTGATAAAATCCTAAATTACTTTTTGCCTTCCTCCTCCTAGTGGTTGTAGGAGTGCCTTGCCTTACATGCACATGTAGCTAACGGAATACATGTAAAAACTAATAAAGCAGCAAGGGACACTTTAGCAGAAGGGTTTGTGCAACACACATTTCTGATGTTTCTGCTGCATAAAAGATAACCTTTAGACACCTGACTTCAACTTTTCAATAGGAAATATTTTCAAAAATCAGTTTTTATCTTCTTCCAACATGTCTCTCCTCTTCTCAGATTGACACCATGTGGAAGTATGGGTTCTGTGAAGGATGGCTTGCCTGTGCAGCCATTATTTACGTGCGAGGCTTGATCCTGACTGCATGAAGGCTATTCAACTGCATGGGGCACCACAGCCAAGTCTGACCCTGTCCTCAACCTTCAGAAGCACACAAGTCAACAAGTGCTAGGCGTTGAATCATGGAAACTCTGGCTGAGTTTCCCCTAGCTAGCATAAGGCCTCCAAAGCCCATTCTAATACGCTTGCACTCCCACCATGGCCGAGAACAGCTAACCCAGCACAGACCAAGCATCAAATGTGGAATCCTTTATGACCTTGCACGGTTTGGATACTCACTGAACAAGGCGATTTTCTTGCATCCAACAAGAACCAACTTAAATAATAACTGGCTTAAGCACTGGGCTACATGTTACGTGACCAGGCGGGAGTGTTTTCGGTGGGGGGGCACGTAAAATAGGGTGGGTGCCAACCCCACCACCTTCCCGCCTACCTCTGAACTCACCCACATAAGGTGGCAGGTGGGTGGGCATCAAAATCGGCAACCTGCCTGCAATATTTAAATAAATAATCAAGGGTCAATTGAGCTTGCTAACAAGCCACTTGACCCAGATAATACCCTACTCACACTATAACATGTTTAGTGTGGGCAGTCGGACAGGAGTGGGCCGGCTGTCTTTTATACAAAACGTTTTAAAATGGTGAGAAGGAAGCAGGGCTACTAACTTCATGGGGTGCCCTTTGTACATTGGGGGGGGGGGCGCGCAGCAGCCCCCCCTCCCCTCCACCCCAAGATACCGACATGCTCGCCAAAACGCACCACCACCAGTTCCTTTCTTAAACTGCCCAAACCCTCCCCGCCCAATACCCAAGACTTGCCTGCTCCAGGATCCACTGTGCTTTCTTCTTGGGTCTGCTTGCAGTTCAGGCAGTACCCATTAATGCGCTCTTGGCGCTGCTGCCCCTGCAGGGAAGACTTACTTCCCAGTGAGGGCCAGAAGTCCTACTAGCAGGCTTTTTAGCCTGCCTGCAGTATGTAATGGCTGTGGGGTGGGCCGGCTCCAAACCGGCTTTGCTTCCAGGGAGGACGACACATCCACCTCACCAACCCCTGTAATCTGCAGCCCACTATATCACAAGATTGGTTTGGATGAACATCTCTACTTCCTAGTGTGCCAATACCTCAGGATAACTTTCTATTAAAATAGCACTATGGTGAAAAGCCAAGATAAATAAAAGTAGATGTTTAAAGAGAAGCAGAGGAAAAATGCATTTTACGAAGTTTTAAATAGGATTTCATAAAAATTACTAGTCAATCAAGCATTCTTTAAACCAGCGCACGTAACTTGATAAAGTTTCAAAGATGTTTTGATAACAGTTAAAATAGTGTTCTTTCATGACAGGATACTAAATGTGAAAATAGATCTTCTGTAAGTACAATCTGGGTAGCAGATCACCCCATAGAAAAAAGTATTGGTACTCTAACTACCTCATATGTCAAAAACTGCATAACAAAGTGCTTTTTTTTGCTTCTATAACATAAAAGTTCTAACTCAATAAAGAGAAAATAGTCACCTAATTTGTACAGAGAAAAATCTTTTAGTTAAAATACTTCACAATAAAATTATATAAATCTCTTATTTTGCAATATTTACACACATTACATGCATTAAAAAAAGGGGAAAAAAAAGAGTTGGGGGGTTCATAATCCCACTTAATTTGTAAATCCAACCACCAATTTCTAATGCTTTTGTAGTCCTTATACTTTTATGCCAGTTTTAGATTAAGCTATTTCCCAAACTGCTGCGTCAGACCATTGGCAGTACTATATGCAACTCATGATAACTAAAATAATATAAAACACAAACGGGTATTCAGTTAGCAAAGTGCTAACAATGGCAAGATGGAAAGCAAAAATGATCTGATTGTACACAGAGGTTACAATGGCCAGCACTAAAATAATCCTCGTGTTTACAAAAGGCCAATATACTTCATTGTGCAACTTTATAGGTTTGACCTTCATGTTCTGCAAGTGTTGTTAATGGTGCTTTTAGGCAGCTACATGACCAACAAGGTAGATATTGTCATATAGATGTCCTACAAAATCCTCACTAATATTGTGGGCAGCCCGACGAGTGTTCCGGATGAATTCCCGTTTGGACATCTTGTTCTTCACATGTGGACTATTCAAATCGATGGAAAGCAGGATCAAAGAATAACAAAGTACATAAACAGCATCTGTATAAAAGAAACAGAACTTGTAGTCAATAATGTGACACTAGATAGTGCAATTTGGATAATCCTGTCATTAGCAAGACAGCAATTCAATGTTGTGCAGTTGGATCTCTATAGAAACATATAAGACAAAGGCTGATTTTTCCATTTAACCAACAGATGCTACCTGTTCACTTTGGCAGTGAAAGTCAGAATCCAGTTATTTATCTTACTGACACTTTAAAAATAATCCTCTAATTTCCTATAGAACTTAACAAAAAAATCTTTTGTCACTCTTGTTTAAATTATATCAGAGCAGGAATAAACTGGATGTTAGGCAGTTCTTCTTTTCCCAGGGATTAATGAGCCTCTGGAATGTGTTGGCAGCTGGCGTAATGGGTGATGACTCTCTGCATGCCTTCAAAAAGGAAGCTGTGGTAGTTGTTGACTGGGCCAGACAGCAAATGCATCATACAGAAGGCAAGTGTCTGGTCCATCTAACCTGTCACACACAAATGCAATGCCTTGAGCATCACAAAATATAGACGGGGACCCCAGCCAAAAGCTATGCAATCTCCGGGGAGAGACAAGAAAACAGGATGCCATTCTATCCTGGTCAATATTGCACAGTTCCTACCATTTATAAAACAGCTACATTTAAGTATCAGCTTTAATGTAGTCCCAAGGCACTTCATAGAGAAACAGAATTTGACACTGAGCAAATGAATGGCCAAAAAGTAAGTTTAAAGGAGGAGAGAGAAATGGATAAGTTTAGGAGGAAATTCTGGAACTTAGGATTTAGCATACAAGATGCTATAATTAGTATAAAACAAGCACTAAAGGACAGGTTCCACACATCCAATGGGGAGTAATGCTCACAAGGAGGGCATTGTAGAAAATTGAGGGTTCACTGTGCATGATTTTAGGTCAAGCCTTTTAATCTGCAAAATTTCATAGGTTATGTGCCTGAGATGTATTTCTGGCAAGTCCTGCTCCCCACTAGCAGTGAGGAATTGAATCGTATACATCTTCACATGTACACACACCTGAAGAAAGTTAGCTTACCCAAATTCAGCAGCATAGAATCATATAGCATAGATGGAAACCTCTTTCCCCATCCTGCTCGTGCCATGCTTTTGCCCACAACTCTGCAAATCTTCCCCTGATCAAAATCTTAAATGAAAAAGCCTAAGCAACTGTACAAAACATTGACTCATGAAATGGGAATTTTGTAAGTAATAGTCACCGCACTCGTTAATTAATTATGTGAAATAAGTGCTTTGAGGCATTCTAACAGTGCAGTGAAGTGCTACCTAAATACAGGTACCAGTACGTATTTTTAAATGTTTTTTATATTGTTAAATAATTGATACTGATCATAAGAACAGGCACAAGGTAATACCACAGGTCGCTTAAAATGATGGCATAAGCTAAAGGGGTAAAATTAAAGCAGTTTAGCATCATTTGAACCCTGGGAAGCATTAAACTCTGGTTCCTGGATGGAAGTGTCCATAATGTCAAGGCAGTACTCAACTGCATATGGCACCAGGCAGCAAGCAATGTTAAGGTCAACGAGGGTCGAGGGGAAAACCTTTCAATGGCCAGAGTCACACAGGACAGACAGGAAGAGAGCTAAGGTTGCTGAAGGGCAATCGTTGCAGCCCCAGGATCTCGATGCAGCAGTTTGTCAGGATAGCATCATCAGCTCAAGCACCTTCAGAAGCTGACGAGCCCACTGTGGGCTCCATTCATAGCTTCTCTGGTATTAAACAGCTCATGCCAACCTGCAGTTGGAACCGGGACTGACAACTGGCTGGCAACATTCATGTCATAACAAATAATTCTAACTTGTTTTACAATTTCTAACACAAATTAGGAAGTCTGGCATTCAGCTTTATTCTACTTTGGTGCCTTTAAAAAAAATCTGATGGTGAGCATTATGGCAGATTAGTGCTATGGTTTAAACTGTTCCAATACTGAAAATATGAAATAGAATTCAAAGCACTGTATCCAGGCTAGCTTTAAACTCACTGGGCTGATTTTACATAGTATTGACAGCGCATTAACAGGCTGTTTGACCCATGTGTTCCACATGAGGTTTTGAAGCTTTACTGTAGGACCTGAACATTGTTTCTCCAGCTCACAATGAATGAAACCCACAGACTAATTCCATGCCATTATTATTTTTTAAATTCAGCTATTATAGGAGTACTGATACTACTTGGCTCCCTATTAATATGTTAATTAATCCTATGACTTTATTTGAGCTTATAGCTTGTGCCTTTCCATCTTTACACTGAGAAGACCACTCACAATTCCTCGATAAGCTACCCCTGTATGCAAGGTCCCGCCAATGGCCTGGGTCTCAGAAAATTCTGCCCATATTCCTCACGTATTTAACCATTCAGTGATGTTCATTCCTTACTATTTTAAGTTGACCAAGCATTCTTGTATCAATATGCTACACTCTTAATGTAAGAAACTGTAATTAGTCTGTTTCTTGGGTTTGAGTTTAATTCGGGAGACAATAACGAACTTGATTGAATAGTGCTACTCCCAAATATGCACTGATGTGAAGGAATTCTGGTTGTGCATTACCAGAGAAATGGTAACATAACTCCAAATGTAAATCCTGATCAGGTTTCAGAACACACTAAAACCAACCCTCACATCAGTTGAGCTCAAAATTGTGTGGTGTGCAATCATTGGACACTTGCACAAACACTTTATAAATTTACTTAAGGAACTTTTGAGCATTACCTATACCATCTGCACTGAAACTATTATATATTTATCTAGAGGGATAAAACCCTTCAGCTGAAGGGTTCTGAGTCCAACATGCATGTGCAGAGGTGTCCCTGGGCAGCAGAATGTAGAATGCAACACAACTTGGGCTTTGGCAACTGACTGATTAGTGCACTCTAATCACAGAGTAAGAATCAGATTACACATTAGAGCTGTCTATACAGTTGGTTACTTAGTATGAGTTGTGCCATTATTGGTATACATCGAACACTCTATAAAATAGTACAACTTGTTTTACCCTATTTCAGTGAATGATGAATAAGTTGTTAGAAAGCTTAATCACGCTTAACTCTGCCTTGGAAAAATATGCATACGTCATGAACAGTTTATCCAAGAAGGCAAAGCTTAAACAAAAACAGCAAGGTCGAGAGACTTTTCCTTGTTTCTGAGATTGCAAAATGTCATCGGCATCCTGCATCTTGCGCATTCTTTTTCATTAATGAGTAGTTGGTCCGAATTCCAAAAACACTTGGGAGCTGCAAAGAGCTGACGAGATCATGTTTATACAATCTCTGCAGGAATTCAAGCCAAATTCTTTGGCCCAGGCCTTTGCAAAGTCTGGTGGAGCTCTACAGGCTAAGGTAGGTTGTAAAAGGTCAAAGGTTATTACCTGGGCTTAGGCCAAGATCTCTGGTAACAGCAGGGTTACAAGCACAGAATCGTTGCGAAAATTTGGTGATTAGAGTCTCCAGGTACTCGCCACGTTCTTCAGGAGCATGGATGTGCCGAAAGAACTCTCTTAGTGCATTAGGTAGGAACTGGTTGCTGAAATTGTGCAGCGTCACAAGCTCATCTAACACGTCCCTCCTAGAGAAAATAAAGGTTTGCAGCGGTAAAAGAAACATTCATGGTTTTGTGATTTAGGATCACAAAAGTAAATCAAATATACTTCCATCAGCTCAGACACTCGCTGGCATCAGGACTGGAGAGCTGGCTGGCTGAGTTAGCGAAATAAAAAAAAGAGATGCTCAGTGAGAAAAATTAAGGTACAGGAAGTAGAAGAGCCAGTGAGCACAGCAGAGGAAAGAAAATTAGCATATGCGTAAGTACTGCTGATGTAACTGAAAGCAGGATCATAGGAAAAGAATAGGCCATTCAGCCCCTTGAGCCTGCTATACCATTCAATTAGATAATGGCTGGTCTGTATCTTAACTCCATCTACCTGTTTTGGTTCCACAAAACCTACCAGCAATGGACTGCAGCAGTTCAAGAAGGCAGCTCACCACCACCACCTTAAGGGCAGCTAGGGATGGGCAATAAATGCTGGCCTAGCTAGCAAAGACCATATCCCATGAATAGATAATAAAAAAATATCCTCGTTAACAAAAATCTTTTACTCTCAGTTGCCAAATTTACAACCGACCTACAGCTTTTGAAGGAGCGATTTCCAGATTTCCATTCCCCCTAATGTGAAGAAGTGCTTTCTGACATTACCCCTGAACATTCTAGCTCTAATTTTAAGGTTATGCCTCCTTGTTCTGGACTCCCTACCAGAGAGAATTGTTTCCCTTTCAGGAGCTGAAGTAGCTAAAGCCCTCCTCAGTCTTATCAGAACAATGTGGAAAATGTATGTCAGGTTTGGAGCCTGGTGGGAAAAAACTCCATTTTATGAGAAGAGTGATGGAGAGTAGAGGACGAATTTCAGAGGTATTGAAACACGAGTGTGCTAGGGAAGGCCTATGCTCCCAAGCGAGAAGGACACAGGGAGTGGATGTGCTGATTATACGCTCACACAGGAACGAAAAGCACCAAGAGTATGGAAAATCAAGGTTTGCAGACTCTTTTGGAAAACTTTATGCAGGTCTTTCAGTGTGGGGGAAAAAAATTATGTTAACAAACTTTGTATATCAGCTGAGAAAGCTAAGGTGCTAAGCTTGAGGGAAAGGCTTGATGGAAGAAATGGTCAAAAGAAAAATGTCAGAGTGATTCAAAGGGGAAAGAAGATACAGTAGCGAGTAGACACAGCCCCGAAAGTAAGGGCTGCATCATGAACAGGAAAGAGTATAATAGAACCACTGAAAGCAGGGAGCTTAAAGATGCAAAAAGCAAGATGAAAACCTTTTAAGGGTCTCAAAATATACAATATACTCTGAACATAAAGAAGAACAGAAGAATGAATGGTTACTAAAGAGGGTGGATGCTGATGGCAAGGAGGTGAAGGTGGTAGAAGAGGTTAGATAATTTGGCAGAGGAAGAAGTGAAAAAGAGATGAAGGTTATAAGGTGCATGAAGCGTTGGTGTTTATTGATAAATTGTGGAAAAAATTTGAGAGTAAAAGCTCTATCAGTGGATATGGGAGAATTTATGAAGCGAGTGCCAAGTCAATGCTTGAACATGGTGCTCTGAACTGGACTTTGAATGTGGCAGAGAGCCAGAGGCTGGATGTTTTTGGCATGTACTGCATGTGGAAGTTTCTGGATGTCAGCCAGGACTACAGAATGATCGATAATGAAGGCTAGAATGGTTTGCGTGCAGCAACAGAGCCAATTTAGGTGAAATAATAGTGAATGTTATTATAAGGACTGAGGATCAATATTCCAAGGAGGAATGTGTCTTAGCTGGGAAAAGGCCAAGTAAATTGCTTAAGCTGAAATAATGAGACTGTGTTTGAAAATATTTGAATGGAAGAGTGACCATGTGACTCACTAGTGGAGATGACGCACAATATGATGGCAAGTAGCTTTATTACTGTAATATTAACGTGAGCACAAAACTTTTAAAATTAAAATAAACTTTTACTCACTCCACTTTCCACTCCTGCTCCCATCATTTCTTATTGCAATTTAGAATATCTTTAATATTTCAATTAGAATTCCAACATTACAAATATGTGAGATGAAAACCTAAAAATTGCCAATACAAGTATTTTCCCAGGGTATATCTTGCATCCACTACACTGAAATTGTTTAATATATTGTGCACCTATGGATGAAAAGGTCACCTAAACCCACGCAAGGCTGCAAGAATTTATCTGGTTTATATGGATGCTGATGGCAAAGAGGTGAAGGTTGTAGAAGAGGTTGTATAATTTGGCAGAAGACCAGGAAATTTCAGGTTCAATTTCTGATGCTGAGATAGCCAGTGCTACAAAATAGCTTCAGTGTGCCAGTTTGAAAATCAACCAGAATTAGTCCCTCTGAATGGTGTTCGGCTTATTAAGTCAATGTGCATGCATACATGTGGATGTGCATACACCAATATATGATAGGCGAGAACAGAATCAAATTCGACATGATGTCTCTGTGATCAAGGTCTATTTCCTACTCATTGTCCAGGCTTATGACAGAGTAATGTCATCAGGATGAGGTACTGGACTAGGAACCATGAAACTGCACCCCAGCAAGCAGGGGATGTGCAGGAGGAAATTGGCGAGGAGGGGGAAAGAAAATAAAGGGCTATCTAGAAAGCTAAATAATGATAGAGAAACCTAGCTTGAGTTAATAACAGGACTGGATTTAAAAAAAAGAGATCTTGTGAACTTTCAAGAGGAATTGCAACAAATTATTCACAATTAAGTTGCCAATGGAAGCTAATTTTTTCAACAATAGATATGTGCAATAATCAAAAAAATATGACCAACAGCCAATTTACGCAATCATACAGATTTTATTCTTTTAAATTGCCTTTAAAGGCAAGTTAAATTAATAGATTGAACACATATTTATGTTTTAAAAAACACAGGAAAACAAGTGCCCAGTTTTAGTACTTAGTTCATTTGCTTTATACGTCATTTTCCAGTGCTTTGATTTTCGCATTTCGCTCTGAAGTTCAGAGAACATGCTTGAAAGAACACAATACGGATGACTCAGAAAAAAATGTATTTGAAAGCCTTGGCCTGGGAGCATCTCAACATGTTTGCAGCTTATATTTGTATGTACCTCAGGCTTTTACATAAAATCCAGGATCTTAGATTGTTAAAGTGGCTCGGCACGATACAATGCCCAAACCCAAGATGGAAGTCCAAAACTCTGTGATGCTCCAATTTACCTTTCCTTCATAGAGCTGAGTGAGTTATAGAACTGTAATATCCCACCGCAGTCACATTCTGTGAAGGCTGACCAACTTAAATTTTTTCCAGTTTTCTCCCTCATAATTCAGTCCTTTAATACCAGGGATCAGCCTCACAACTTGCCTCTTCGAAAATTCATTCTTGGAACGCGGGAGTCACTGGCAAGGCTGCCATTTATTGCCCATCCCTAATTGCTGTGAGGGTGGTGGAGGGCCTGCTTCTTGAACCACTTCAGTGTAGTGGTTTGCTATAACTAAGTTAGACAACTTCAGAGAGCAGATACCAGTCAACAGTAAGATTAAAAACAAAATACTGCGAATGCTGGAAATCTGAAACAAAAACAGAAAATGCTGGATAAACTCAGCAGGTCTAACAGCATCTGTGGACAGAGAAACAGAGTTAATGTTTCGAGTCCATATGACTCTTCTTCAGAGTCATATGGACTTGAAACGTTAACTCTGTCTTTTCCTCCACAGACGCTGTTAGACCTGCTGAGTTTTTCCAGCATTTTCTGTTTTTTAAACAGTCAACAGTGTTGGTGTGGGACCGGAGTCACAGATATACCAGATTGGGTACCAATTCCTATTCTACACTAGATGGTTAATTACACTTATTTCCACCTGAACATTGCCTGACTTCACCCCTGTCTCAGTTCATCAGTTGTTGAAACTCTCATTCATGCATTTGTTACCAAGAGACTTGACTATTCCTACGCACTCTGGGCAGATCTCCCACATTCTACTTCCTGCAAACTTGAGGTCAGCCAAAACTCAGCTGCCCATGCCTGAACTTGCAGCAAGTCCTGTTTCTCTATCACCGTGTTTGTAAATTTACACTGGCTCCTGGTCGAGCTATGTCTTGACTTTAAAATTCTCACGCTTGTTTTTGAATCCCTCACTGGCCTCGCCCTTCCCTTTATCTAAAATCTCCTCCAGCCCCACAACATCCTGAGGTATCTATGCTCCTCAAATTATGGCCTCTTGTGCATTCCCAATTATAACTGCTCCCCATTGGTAGCCATGTCTTCAGTTGCCTAGGCCCCAAGCTCTGGAATTCCTTCCTTACACCTCTCTACCTTGCTTTCCTGCTTAAAACTTCCAATTTGACCAAGCTCTTGGTCAATACCTAATACGTGGCTTGGTGTCATACTTTCTTTCATAATGCTTCTATGAGACGTTTCATTAAATTATACAACAAAGTTGTTGTTGTTAATTCTGAATAACCTCTGGTTTGGGATCAGATATATTTATAAGAATATTACCTGTCATCTAAATAAATTCGAAGTTTCTTCCAATTTAGTGTTCTTGTGTAGAAAATAAACTTTGCAATTTCCTTCGGAACATTGTCCAGTATGCCTTTGCGAAAAATGTAGCCTATTCCCTATAAGGAAATACATATTCTGTAATATGTGTTTAAACATTATAGAACTATTACAACATTTCTCTTAACAAGATCAATAAATATTGGGTAAAAGCAGTGGCGTTGTTTTCAGCAACATCTACGAGGTAAGCAAATCTAAAGAGCAGGGTGTAGGTGGGATCAGCAAATTTACACACTCAAGGCTATTTAGAGCACAGTATTGAAACTGTAACACTCATAATCCTCAGTTTCCATGTCCAGATAATAACAATTAGGAAAACTTGCAAATTAGATAGTTGTCTTGCAGGTTAGCCCCAAGAAGAACCTTCTTTATGTTCACCTAGGATATTACCACTGTACAATTAGAATGCACACACACAGTTGAAACTGATGAAATGCTTTGTGAATCATGATCGCTTCTGAATTGTGAGAACCATGAAAATATCATGCCAAAGGAAGGCAAAGCCAAGAATGAGAAACATTTAAGTTATATAAATCGCTTTGAGAAAATTCTAAATTGGCCATACGTAGAAATGCATTTTTGTTCCTGCTACTAACTCGGTGCAGTGATAGCAATGTCACCTCTGCACCAAAAAGTTTGATGCAACTAACTCCAATGCATTATCTAATTTGATCTTTCAGTGCTGCATTTAGAGAATGACACATTATTGGAAATGCCAATTTTCTGCATGACATATTAAATTGAGATCCTGTCTGCCTGTTCAGGTAGATGTAAAAGATCTCATGGCATTTCTTCAAAGGGTAGGGGTTCTTCAGGTCTTCTGGCAAATATTCATCCCTAAAACCAGCACCATCAAAACGGATTAACTGGGCATTCAGCTGCTTGTGATTTGTGAAACGTTGCTAAGCACAAATTGGCCATTATATCTGCCCAAAAAAACCAAGTGACATCCTTCAAAAGTAATCCACTGGCTCTAGGGATTAGAGTGGCTGAAGACAAAAAGGACTGGGGCTGAATTTTCCCCCTGTTGGGGGGGTAGTTTGTGCCAGGGCGGGCAGGTGCGAGCGCGAACCTGATCGGGTCTGCGCTGCCAGTTTACGTGGGTGGGCCAATTAAGGCCTGCCCAGCACGACGCTCACCTGAAAGCACTAAGTGCTGCCTGTGTAGGTGAGGTTGGGGGGGGGTGGTGGGAGGGGGGGCATTCCCTGAGTCCAGGCCTGTGTTCTTTCGCGCATGTGCGTGAAAGAGCGCAGAAATCTCCCTGAGGCACAGAGGTGCCTCAGGGAGATCAGTTTGATGTTTGAAAATTTAAATGAAGGAAAAAAAAAGTGTCACATGAGCTGGGACATGTCAATGAATTTTTATAATAATTTTTATTGAATTTTAAAACACTTGATGAAACCTCATCCTGCCCGTGGATGAGGTTTCATGAAAAATGCGAAGGCCGCCTGGGCTCTACACCTGCACCACCCCCCCCGCCAGCCTTAAGGTTGGACAGGCAGCTCAGGTAATTTAATTAATTGCTATTTAAATGACCTTAATAGGCCTTTGACAGTTCGGTGGGCGCACAGCCGAGTCAGCTGCGTGCCCGCCGAACTGAAAATCTAACTGACATGCAGTGACATCGGGCCCAACCCCGGCTCACCGACTGGAAAATTCTTCCCCTGAATTTTTTTTGTGACAAGGAATTATGTACGCATTATAACACAAAGCAATAAAGTCACTGCAGTGTGAATGGCTGGAAAATTACGCCATTTTTATGACCTGTGGTGAAATGCAAATGCTTTGAGCCAATGTGTAATGGGTAGAATTGTAAAAGTATCATGAAGTGAATACAACTGAGCTGGTTTTTTGACTCTAAATCTGAGAGCCACCTGATCTGAGCAGGAGCTGACTTTCCAGTGGCCTCATTATAAAGGAACAGGATACGAAATCCTCCCAAGTATCAGTGATATCTGTCAAGTATGAGAGAGAGAGGGCAGAGACAGAGAGAGAGGGCAGAGACAGAGAGAGAGGGCAGAGACAGAGAGAGAGGGCAGAGACAGAGAGAGAGGGCAGAGACAGAGAGAGAGGGCAGAGACAGAGAGAGAGGGCAGAGACAGAGAGAGAGGGCAGAGACAGAGAGAGAGGGCAGAGACAGAGAGAGAGGGCAGAGACAGAGAGAGAGGGCAGAGACAGAGAGAGAAGGGCAGAGACAGAGAGAGAAGGCAGAGACAGAGAGAGAAGGCAGAGACAGAGAGAGAAGGCAGAGACAGAGAGAGAAGGCAGAGACAGAGAGAGAAGGCAGAGACAGAGAGAGAAGGCAGAGACAGAGAGAGAAGGCAGAGACAGAGAGAGAAGGCAGAGACAGAGAGAGAAGGCAGAGACAGAGAGAGAAGGCAGAGACAGAGAGAGAAGGCAGAGACAGAGAGAGAAGGCAGAGACAGAGAGAGAAGGCAGAGACAGAGAGAGAGGGCAGAGACAGAGAGAGAGGGCAGAGAGAGAGGGCAGAGACAGAGAGAGAGGGCAGAGACAGAGAGAGAGGGCAGAGACAGAGAGAGGGCAGAGACAGAGAGAGGGCAGAGACAGAGAGAGGGCAGAGACAGAGAGAGAGGCAGAGGCAGAGAGAGAGGCAGAGGCAGAGAGAGAGGCAGAGGCAGAGAGAGAGGCAGAGGCAGAGAGAGAGGCAGAGGCAGAGAGAGAGGCAGAGGCAGAGAGAGAGGCAGAGGCAGAGAGAGGACACAGAGAGAGGACACAGAGAGAGGACACAGAGAGAGGACACAGAGAGAGGACACAGAGAGAGGACACAGAGAGAGGACACAGAGAGAGGACACAGAGAGAGGACACAGAGAGAGGACACAGAGAGAGGACACAGAGAGAGGACACAGAGAGAGGACACAGAGAGAGGACACAGAGAGAGGACACAGAGAGAGGACACAGAGAGAGGACACAGAGAGAGGACACAGAGAGGACACAGAGAGGACAGAGACAGAGAGAGACAGAGAATGCGGAGAGAGACAGAGAGGGCACAGAGAGAGAGGGCACAGAGAGGGCAGAGAGAGAGACAGAGAGAGAGACAGAGAGAGAGACAGAGAGAGAGACAGAGAGAGAGACAGAGAGAGAGACAGAGAGAGAGACAGAGAGAGAGACAGAGAGAGAGACAGAGAGGGCAGAGAGAAAGAGGGCAGAGAGAGGGCAGAGAGAGAGCGGGCAGGGAGAGCAGGCAGAGAGAGAGCGGGCAGAGAGAGAGCGGGCAGAGAGAGAGCGGGCAGAGAGAGAGCGGGCAGAGAGAGAGCGGGCAGAGAGAGAGCGGGCAGAGAGAGAGCGGGCAGAGAGAGAGCGGGCAGAGAGAGAGCGGGCAGAGAGAGAGCGGGCAGAGAGAGAGCGGGCAGAAAGAGAGCGGGCAGAAAGAGAGCGGGCAGAAAGAGAGCGGGCAGAAAGAGAGCGGGCAGAAAGAGAGCGGGCAGAAAGAGAGCGGGCAGAAAGAGAGCGGGCAGAAAGAGAGCGGGCAGAGAGAGGGCAGAGAGAGGGCAGAGAGAGAGACAGAGAGACAGAGAGAGAGACAGAGAGAGAGAGAGACAGAGAGAGAGAGAGACAGAGAGAGAGAGAGACAGAGAGAGAGAGAGACAGAGAGAGAGAGAGACAGACAGAGAGAGAGAGAGACAGAGAGAGAGAGAGACAGAGAGAGAGAGACAGAGAGAGAGAGACAGAGAGAGAGAGACAGAGAGAGAGAGACAGAGAGGGCAGAGAGAGACAGAGAGGGCAGAGAGAGACAGAGAGAGAAAGAGGGCAGAGAGAGAGAAAGAGGGCAGAGAGAGAGAGGGCAGAGAGAGAGAGAGGGCAGAGAGAGGGCAGAGAGAGAGAAAGAGGGCAGAGAGAGAGAGGGCAGAGAGAGAGAAAGAGGGCAGAGAGAGAGAGGGCAGAGAGGGAGAGGGCAGAGAGGGAGAGGGCAGAGAGGGAGAGAGAGACAGAGAGGGACAGTGAGAGAGAGGGCAGAGAGAGAGAGGGCAGAGAGAGAGAGGGCAGAGAGAGGGGGCAGGGGGAGGGAGAGTGGACAGAGAGAGGTGCCGAGAGAGAACGAGGGGGCTCGGGTGTGGGGCAAGGGGGGCCTTGGTCTAGGGGAGGTGGCACGGGTGAGAGGGAGTGGGGTGCGGGTTTGCATGGTGTTCAGTTCAGCGTGATAGGACAGCCAGGCTTGGGATTTTGGGAGTAGGTGCAGAGCAGAGTTGGGAACAAACGCACCCTCTCCCTCCTTCCTTCAATAATTGCAACCCCACCCCCACAAATCTGCAAAATCTGCACGACTCAGTTAACAGCTACTTCATCATTAACTTAATTCAGTATTACTGGAAGTGGCCAATTAGCTGTTAAATGGTTGAGGGCTGCTGTTCTTCTCCTGGGAGCGACCTTTTGGTTGGGAGGGGGAAGGGACCACTGAGAAAATCATAGTTCGGAGAAATCATAGGGATGATAGGAATGAAGAGACATGATTAGAATACAATGATGGTTGGACTCAGAGTAGTTGGATACTATGCATGACCAATGATCCTCCTAAATTACTACAAGATTCAAACCACATAGGTACTTTTCAAAAGCTACATGAACAAAAATGCAATGTGGCTTAACATTTGGCCAACTGGATCCATCATCAACATGACCAGTGATCCAATGAAGCAGGAGTTTGCCCTGCACTCTTCAGTTCACCATTTGGTTAATGTAGCAGACTCCTTAACAAGGTTAAGATATGGCACTATCAGAGCTTTGGTCCCGAATACTTCAGGTCCCGAATACTTCAGGTCCCGAATACTTCAGGTCCCGAATACTTCAGGTCCCGAATACTTCAGGTCCCGAATACTTCAGGTCCCGAATACTTCAGGTCCCGAATACTTCAGGTCCCGAATACTTCAGGTCCCGAATACTTCAGGTCCCGAATACTTCAGGTCCCGAATACTTCAGGTCCCGAATACTTCAGGTCCCGAATACTTCAGGTCCCGAATACTTCAGGTCCCGAATACTTCAGGTGCTGTTGCTGAGGCCTGAGACTAACACTCCCATGATGCAAAAATGGCCAGTTTCAGTAATATTAAGTGAGTATACGGTTAGCCTAGGGACAGGTTGCTGACTATCACGTCAGAATCATCCCTCTGGCTTTGTGCAAGTCACGGGAGCAGCTCCAGAAAAGATGGACCGGGAGCGGCTTGAGCTGTGGACTTGGATGGCACCCAAGTCTGGACTGACATGATGTGACTGATGGCTCCCATGGACCTGCTCCTGGCCTCGTTACTGGCAGAGATTTCCCAGGCTTTCTGAGGCTCCCTCCTCTTATTTGGCTTCTTTGCCTCAGCCACATTGCCCAGTGGCTGGTTGAAAAGCGACTGGTGTTGGAGCAGCCTCCTGCGTGGTGGCAGTGGGACTGGCTAGAATAAACTGCTCCTCGACCTCCAATCACAGGTCCCCTCCCTCCTGCCATTGCTGCTCCTCCAATTGTGGATTCTGACTCTGGAGGAACAGCAAGATTGGGAGAGAGGGAATTTGTGATTGGAGCAGTGAGCGTGGGAGAGACAGAATCTGTGATTGGAGGGGCAGCTCTGTCTTTCCTGCACTCACTACTCTTCAAATGACAACTCTGCAATCAGTTTCCATACTGACTGACAGCAGAGTTGCAGTTTTTGTTTAAGCCCCTTCTCTTGGACTAGCCCCGAAAGTCGAAACATATATTTAAATGGTGTATTTCTAACGCACCAATGTCAAAAATCTACCCAATAGCGGAAATTTCTCATCCCCGATTGGCTGTGAAGCACTTGGAGTGTTCAGAGGATACAAATTGCACTACAGAAATGCAAGCTCCCTCTCTCTCTCCGGTGTTTGCACCAACCACCAGCATACCTCGAAGGCTACACTGTGGACATTAAGAAATGTTTGATGAACCTTTTTTTTTGTTTGAGGCTAAAATCCAGAAGAAGGGGAAAAAGGATCAGTGTATTTTACAAATTTCAGGCAGCCCAGGCAAAACTTGGCGGGTTGACAGGCAGGACTCTGCTAATGCCTTTTCTACTTAGAACCACAGACTCAGAAATTTATTGCGCAAAACCATTTGCCCATCATGTGCGTGCTGGCCAACAAGTAGCCATTCAGGCTAATTCCACTTTTCAGCTATTGGTACATGGTCTTACAGGTTATGGCACTTCAAGTGCATCCAAATGCTTTTTAAATATTCCGAGTGTTTCTGCCAACACCCTTTCAGGCAGTAAATGCTACATATACAAATCACCCAAAGTAGTGCATAGGTACAAAGAGTAATTAGAAAGGCTGATAGAATTTTGGCCTATAGCTCAAGGGAATTGGATTACCAAGTGTGGAAGTAATGTTTCAGCATGCAGGGCCGAGTTAGACTCCATCTAAAGTGCTGTGTTCAGTTTTCAGTACTGAATTTCAGGAAGGATATAATGCCCTTGGTGCAGTGCAGATTCACCAGAATTCTCCGAGGGTTTCAAGCATTCAATTATGCTTCAAGTGCACAATCAAGTACTTTTCAAATGTTATGAGAATTTCTGCCTCTGCCACCTGTTTCAAAAATGAAGTTTATAAGATTGTTGTTTTGTGACTTTGTCTTTAACTTAGGATAAAATTTGGGGCGGGGGGGGGGTGCGGTTGGTGTGACCTGTTCTAAAGTGTGCCTAACAACAGGCCTGGGTATTGTGGCCATTAAAGATTAAAAGGAGGCTATAAGACCATAAGGTGTAGGAGCAGAAGTAGGCCATTTGGCCCATCGAGTCTGCTCCACCATTCAATGAGATCATGGCTGATCCGGCCTGTGTTGTTTGTTGGAAAGAGGTGCAAGATATTCACATTTGGAGACAATGGCAGCAGCATCTATGTTTACAGTGGATAGACTGCTAGTCACCAAAGTCCCAGGGAGGTGTTGAGAATGCTGGGTTGGAAACAGTTATGCTTTAAACTGTCCACTTACTTCCAAGTTTGAGAAAGTTGGGGTCTCAAGGGTAGCTAATCAGCATTTCTACCTGGATACAAGCTCATGTGTCTCACAATGCCATGGAGATGGGCTTTGAGAAGGGAATGTTTCTTAAAGGTATTCCTGAAAATCACAGACAAGTCAGTCTGCCAAGATCCAGGAGAGAAAGAGCAAGTCTCTCTGGTTCACTGCAGGAATGCAGGTGGGAGTTTGCACTCAGATTGAAAAAAAGTTTGTGAGGATTTAAAACGAAGTTGGAAAAACAACTAGCTTGCACTAGAGAGAGAATTGCCAGGAAAAACACTGTGAAAGACAGTTAAATTTATCAGTCTGGGAAAGGAAAAGAATGGAAGTAAACCCTGTTAGCTAAGAATTACTTTGGACTGGGTCTGGGAAAATTGAATGAATACTTAAGGTACAGTGTAAAGCATACCTGTGAAATAGGATTTTCAGTTGTATGTTGAGTAAAAGGGGAAAGTTTTGTTTTCTCTTGCCTACAAAAATATTGTTTAGTCAACAGTGCTTTTAGTCTACCTTTTACAGTAAAAGTCTTAAAATTTGAAGTAATGAAATCATGTTGTGTCAACCTTTATCAACTGCAAGTTCAAATTTATTTTTAAAAGTTAACAGTCACTACGGGGATGTACCCACACTTTCAGGCAGTGAGTTCCAAATGCACCACAAAGAGTGAAAAACTTTCTCCTCAAATCCCCTCTAACCCTTTTACCTCCTACCCTAAATGCATGTTCCCTGATTATATTCCTCTCTGCTCTGTCTGGACCCTTCATAATTTTATGTACTTCAGTTAGGTCTCCCCTCAGCGTCCTTATTCCAAAAAAAAAGCAACCCTAGCCTATCCAATCTTTCCTCATTACTAAAATTCTCCAGTACAGGCAACACCTTCGTAAGTCTGCTCTGTATCCTCTCTAACGCAATCACACCTTTCTGAAAGTGTGGTGATCATAACTGCATATAGCACTCTAGTTGTGGTCTAACAAGTGTGTTATACACCAGTTATCCAGCAAAATCTCCCAACCCTTATATTCTATGCCTCGGCTAATAAAGGCAAGTATTCCAATCCTTCTTGACCACCTTAATCGGTCACCTTAAGGATTCTGTGGATGGGGACATGCACTTCACTTATTTTCTCCTAATCCCAAAAAGGATTCACTTCAGCCAGGTCAGTATTTCTTCTCTTAATATATAAAAAGTTCCTTTCAGCATGGCAAGTCAGGATTGGATGAAGCTCAAATCTTTGGGGGGGGCGGGGGGAGAAATCCATGCTTTAGCCCTGGGAAATCAACAATATCTTTACTCACTAAAATTTAAAAATAAATTGTATTTTCGGTCGCTGTCAAAATGATCTCATGTTGTAAAAACAAAAGTGATCAGGTACAACATGATGATATCAGAAGCTGGGAAAATTTAATGAGTTGATTGTTCCGCAGCAATTTTTTCAGTAGCATTATGTACTGAAGGACTGTGCAGAATTGGTTGTGCTGATATGAAGCTCTCCATGAAACATATAATATTTGAAAGATCTCATCATCTGGCTCAAACATGTGAGTTACATGTCCTGGTTGGTCACCAGCAGCTCATTGTTATTCCCCGCAGTATTAAAAAAACAAAAATAAAACAAAATGCCCAGCACAATCGTTGACCCTTCCTTTGCTTCAATACTAACTCATCCACAGCTCTAGTTTTATTAGAGCACAAATGGTTGTTCTTGATAATCTCTGCTCCATGCCTCAGAGGGGAAGGAAATCATTTATGGGGCCAACTTTTGATCAATGGAAAAACCAAAAGACTTCAAGTGGCCTGGCAATTCTATCACAGGAATACAATAGAGTGGGCTATATTGGCCACTACATGGGCCTTGATGAATTTGGGGTAAAGCTATGCTTTAAAAGCTCAGGATAGCAAGACATAACATGAAATACAAACAACTGCCCTAAAACAATAAATCCTTTCTATTAAATGGTGCACAGTTGTGCTGGCGACTGTCTTCTTTAGACATAGAGGAGGCACCAGCCCATGCTCACATTGGCTGGAACTGGGGGCCACAGTTTTTCATTGCAAAAGTCAGTCTTCCTATGCAAGCTAACTGCAGTTCAAAGTATAAAAATGAATAAGATTAAAACAACATTATTGCAATAGTTCTTGTGAAAGTTGTTAGCACCTTTATAATCTCTGACGGACAGCAATCTGAGCGCTGTAGTCCAGATATTAAACTGCTCACTTTGTAAATCCATTCTAGCCACCCGCAAGTCAAGTAGCTTAATTTCTGCATTGAGGGTCCTTCCATATGATGAAAGCATTCTGTGCAGAAGCCTGTTAATTTACTATTCATGCCCACTATGTACTGTGCAGCTTGTAATGGCTGTGATACAGGACTGTGTAGAGTTAAGGCATCTTAATTGGCATCATCCATACACAGGCATTTCAACATCTACTAATACACCACTGGTTTAATCCACCAGTTCACAAGTAGTTCTTTCTATAGTTAAAGAATAAAGCTGTATTTTCAGTGACTAACCACTCCTCTCCTATACCAACAGCAACAGCAAGGAATGTAAATAAAAACTAATTGATTCAACACAACACTCCTCAGTAAAAGTCAAACCTTCAATACCACAACTGCCACACATTGGAAGGGCAGTTTACCCACATACTAATGGCTCATGAATCCAACTGGCCCAGTTTCAGTTCTTCCTGGTTGAGTGGTACATGACATCATTTTGTAACCCTGGAGGTTACTGCCTTTGGCTGGAGTGGGAGCCAGGTATAGGACAAAGACAAAGTCAGAAACAAGTTAACCCTGTTTAAGATGGAATGAAATAAAAACAAAGTGCTGGAAAATCTCAGCAGGTCTAGCAGTATCTGTTGAAAGAGAGACAGGGTTAACATTTTGAGTCCAATATAACTTCCTCTAAGAAGAGTCATATTGGACTCGAAGCATTGGCCAGAATTTTCCCGTCAGCGATTTGGGGGCCAGGCCCACTCGCCAACGGGAAAATGACACAGGTTGACGTCGGGAGAAACCCCCGACGTCATCCCAGTCCATTTAAATTTTAGGAAGGTGGGGGGACAGCAAAATCAGCTGTCTGCCCGCCGACCTGTCAATGGCCAATTGAGGCCATTGACAGGTTAATTAAGATAATTAAAGACCCTGCCCGTCCAACCTTAAGGCTGGCGGGCAGGCCAGGAGCCCCAGGGGGCTTCTGATAAAACATGAAACCTCATCCACTGGCGGGATGAAGTTTCATGTTCTTGTTTAAAAACTTTAATAAAGTTTCAGTGCTTCTTATTAACATGTCCCACCTCGTGTGACATTGTCACATGAGGGGGACATGTTAATAATGTTTTTATTTTTCTATTTTTAGAGTTATTTTAACCTGTCACTAATCTCCCTGAGACAGCACTTCGCCTCAGGGAGATGTGCGCTTCCCGTCAGGGATGCCACTAGGCGGCCCTTAATTGGCCCGCCCACTCAAAATGGCGGTGGGGCCTGTTTCAGCGGCGGGGTTCGGCTGCCCATCCGCCGCCGAGCCAGTGGGGCCTGCACGCCCACCAAAGGCAAAATTCTGCCCATTAACTCTGTTTTTCTCTGGAAGTGCAATAGAAACTAGCTACAAAATTGTGGCTGACAGTTAAGTACTGATTGTGGCCTGTAATCATACAGCAAGCTATCATTTAGTCAACACTGATTTTACACTGGGGCTGGGCACAAGTATACTCAGGATTACAACACAAAATATATGCTTTTCACCTGCAGAGGGAGCAATACATAATGATCAGTGGCAAAGTAGGCAAAAGGAAGAGGCACCAATCTAAAAAAAATTTAAAGGATGAAGTATCTTTGACCTCTTGGCTGTTCAGTTCAACTTATCCAGTTATGTAATGTATCATACCAAATCCATCTGTTTTTCACAATTTAGAACTTTATAAACTTTTCAAAACTGCATATGGAGTTATGAGCTTCTCAAATTTCTCAGGAACACAAAATTGCATCACTCATTTCAGGGAAACAAGAACTCTAAGCTATAAACCGTAAAATAAATGAATAATGGTATACCACAAGGGCTGAAATGCATTTTCACTGCTGTCTTCAAGCAGTACAGTGTTTATTCAGCATAAATTTGTACTTTAAATTGCATAAATGAAATAAAAACACTATGTAAAAGAAATATGGTTTCAGTTATAAAATAAAGACCCCATTTGTTATGGCACTTTCTGCACCTTGGAGGTATATTTAATTTGATATTACAGGACTATTTCTACCAAGAAAATGAGCCTAGCAAACTGAGTGGCAGGAGCAATCCCTAATCTGGAACGAGCAGGCCCTAAGCAGGCTTGATATTGAGCCTCAGGTCTCACCCACAGGAAAGGCATCCCCATGCAGTTTATTAGCAAAGAGAACTTTGATTTTGGGTTGCTATGTCTTCAGCGGGTAGGTCAAGGGAGAAGGGAAAGCAATTGGGAGGGAGGGGTGCAGTTGGAATACTTGATCCAGAAGGGGCTGAGTGGGAGTGCAACAGAGTTTGGCACTGCAGTGAACCCCAGAGGAGCACTCCTGAATCTCCTGGCTCCACTTATAAGTCACCGCTTACTTTTGTGATGGCAACCACCACCAGGCCCTTGAAGGACACAACTGAGGCCATGGGCAGGATTTTTCAGATGGCAAGGTTTCCTGCTTCATCACCCAAAGAGTTGGCAGGGATGCAGCCCCACAAACATTTAACGCTCCGAAGAATGTTAATTGGCTGGCAGCTATAGTCTCTTCAGCACTAGTGGCAGTAGTGGCCAAGACTGGGACTACAAGCAGTCCCCAGATTCCAAGTCCCAAGACGAGGGCCAGGTAAGTGCAGGGATTCTTATGGCAGGGAAGGTGGGAGGGGGGTCCTAATGGGTGGGGAGGGAGCACCCACAGGGAGCAGACCTTGGCTTGGTTGGAGGGGGGCAGTTGGAAGGTCACCTGGAGAATTTTATGGCACCACCCTCCCAATCTGCCTGTAAAGCCGCTGCTGGGGGATTGTAATTTCAGCCCCATGCTTTCCTGGCAGCTGGCTTCTTCCGGACAGCTGAATTTGGCAAAGGGGGCCTCAAACACATATTAGGTCTTTTACTTTATATGTGGAAAGGATCTGTTTCAGGCACGAGCCCTGGATCTTTTCTGCCTTTACCAGTTTGTGATGGCACATTTCCAATATGTACTTAGTGCACTTTGCACCTGAAAATTAGGCCACTAAGTTTCTAGGTCATTACACGAGCCTCGTCAAAATAACAGATTACATATAAACCAGAGATGTTCTAGCAGTTTATGTCCATTCAAGTGCAAGAGGTGCTATGGATTAGAAATAGAAATATTCACAAATGCTACAGTGAAGTTTTACACTGTCCCGTAACATGGGCATGCAGCATTTAATTACCTCATGAGGATTAGCATTGAACGTAAGGCTGCCTTCATCTAGTTGCATGTAGAGTTTCCTGTAGTTAAAATTTGAAGGATGGTCTCTATAGTATATGGAACAGTGACCCCAGGTGGATTTGCACAACCTGAAACAAGATCCATGCTGCCTGTTGGTAGTTTATCAACACTTGCCTTTCACTCACCTTATATGGCCTCATGAGTTCCCAGTCTGAATTTGCACAGATTCAATGCTAATATAGAGAAACAAACTATTTCATGGATCTTCATTAAAATTAATGAAATCCATGTAAGGTTGACAGGTTTCATTGTAAATAAGGCTGATTTGTCTCCATTTTCGGTCATATCATTTGTAATATTTATGACTAAGATGCATGATATTTGACTCATCCATCATTTGATTCCTATTAATGCGATCTTGGATTACGGATGAAAAGAAAATCATCCTGGACTGATCCTTTGATGAACAAAATTGAACCAAAATAAAAATGGAGAACTACTAAAACTCTCCAAATTCTCTGTAAAACTCAACTTATGCTTATGTAGTTCTGAATTTTTGATTTTCACAATTAAGCAAATAATTTCACAAATGCTGTATAAACCAAGTACGCTACCTTTTAAAATGCTTAATTTTCAATTGATGCATTTTCATTCATGCATTTAAAATTACAAATCCAAACACTCACGTGTTAAAATGTGAAATTTTACATTAAGTATTCAGTAACATGGATATATCACAACTAATAACATTGTGAACAGCAGGGCAATGAAACTAATTCTAGACTGCTGCAGCAAAGTCAGAACAGGCACAATGGCCAGTATTTTACACCCCCTCCTGCTGGCAGGATCTTCTGGTCCCGCTGAAGTCAATGGATGTTTGAATGGCTCACCACATCCGCCGCAGGGGAAGCCGCTGTGACGGGGCCGGAAGGTTCTGGCCCAGTGGGCCGATTTTAACTCTGTTGGAAGTGGGTGGGTTTGAATGGGTTAGAATCGTGTCCAATGACCTTGACATTATTGCCTCCATGGCCAGTGTAAAGGGATCAGGCATATTTAAAAAGTACCCGCAAAGTGACTACAACTTGTCACACATGCTTGCTGCCATTTTTTTTTTTAAATAGTTGCAGATCGCAGAGCATCTGAGTTCCACCATGGACAAAGGAATGATTAGTTAACATAAGTAAAATGGGGCACCTATAGCACAAATGGGTGGCCAATTTTGAAATTTACTGCTACAGTTATATGAGCTTCCCAGGGGTCAATGACAGCGAGGCGAGAGCTTCCAGGTCTCCAAGTTAAGTGCCTCCTTCAGCACTCTCTGAGGGCCTGGAGGAGCAGGAATCCTCCACAAAGAATCCGCAAGAATGCCTTTGTCATCCCCCAGCCCTGATTGTCAGCACCACTGCCACAAACACCAGCCTCAATCCCCATAGCCCTCATTAATAACTTCCCTCCAGGCCAAATGACAGTCTCTTTTCCTTCCCTAGAGCTAAGGACCATCTCCATGGCTACCTGACTGTGGCCTCCTGCTGTTGGTTTTTCCTTCTGTTCACTGGATGCAGGGCAGGAGAGGATCTATAAAATATTCATAAAGTTCTGCTGTTAAATTCGGCAGGACCTCAGAGTTCTGGACTTTGTCAGGTTCTTCAACTGCTTGTGTTTGGCTTCACCTGCAACCTCCCTATAAATATCAGTGCCTTTCAGTTGAATTTGCCGCCTTCTGTGATTCAAGCTTCTATTATTCTATTGCCATTGCCTTCTTTTTTCAAGTTTGCTTTGGCATTAATAATAAACCAGCCTAACAGAGACATTTTTGAGAGTAGCTTTATTTCCAGCAGTTACTTCTCATTTTCTCTCCACCTCCAGGGTTAATGCAAGACACATATTGAATCACAATATTGCAGAATTCTGCATTCCTAAAAAGTTCTTAAACGTTGCTGCTTTAAAAAGAGCTACCTCTGGTAGCTTACTGTAGTGTTATTTTTCACGCCCAGGCCAAATCCTTCACTTTATGGAGACTTATCACTCAACATTCAGACAGACACATTCTACCAAGGAATCAATGTGTAGTGACTCAGGGTAGAAACTTGAGTTTGCTCCAGGGACGGTGAGGCCTATTTAGATATGTAGGCCAGGACCTGGGTGCTTTGTAGACTTTGTGGCCATGTGCATGACACAAATGCTAATTGAGCTTGTCAGGGGGATGACCACCAACGTGCTGGCACTGTGGAGCCTAAATCTTATCAGACATTGACCATCTGCTGTTGCTGGTACTTGCAATCAATGAATCTTTGGACTGAGAAAATAATCCCCTTCATAATCATAATTTCTATAGCAACAATAGCAAAAGCAGTTTGGGAAAGTAGAATTCTACTGCATGATAAATGAATATGTGGCTGTTTATAATGCTAACCCTTTCAGCAGAAAGATAATTTCATTGAAATGTATGAGAAAGATTAGCCTGTAATAGCATGAGGGTACAGTTCAGTGGTAGACATTATAACATTACATCCGGCAAGTTATAAGATTACAACTCTTAAGTTAAAGTAGCTCCTCTAAAATGAATCGGATGGTCCAATTATTTTTATCAGTTGTAAAATTCTATTGTTGTCAAGTGTATAGAGTTGTTACCTATGGTAGTTAGGATTCTCCAATTACCTCTCAGATTATTAACATTACTCACTTTTAAACACACCCCAGAAAAATCAAGAGAACTTCCATTCTTGTTTTACAAAGAATTTTTCTAGAACTTTGCCTCAATTTTGACTGCAAACATTAAGCTGACTTCTATCTGCTGTATGGCATTCACAAAGCTATCCTTCACTTTCTGGCAACAAAACTTTAAGTTTTCACATGGGCAGGGCTATGAGTGACAACACAGAATGGCACTTACCCTTGCCAGAGGACATCATCATTAGCCAAGTCCTGCCAGACGCATGAGGCCAAACAGAGGTCAGTCGCATTCAAATATGAGAGAATAGTTAAGCTTAGCTCTGGGGGCAATAGTTCCAGGTCTGGAAATCCGTGTTCTTCCTTCGATCTGCCGACTCTCAAAATGTGATAGATGTCAATCCCAACCTGGGCCTGCTTGCGATTAGCAGCAATGAGTCTCCGGTCATGCTCTCCAAGGTAATAGCCTTCCTCACTGTATCTTCGATGTTGTAGCTGCTGATTCCTTACAACTCTCCACAGCCCCTGACCCATCTGTAAAAGTGAAACACAAGTACGACACTGATGAGAACAAATAATCAATGGATGAGAAACTGTCTCAGTTGTACTACAGAAGATGGGGAAGAGCAGTACTCAAGTAAGCGATTGAATTGAGGCGTATTTGTTATATACTGTTTGTTCTTGAGTACAGCATATACTTGTTAACCACGAAAATTCGCTTTTGTAGAGTTAAGCCCTACCACAGCTTTCCCCAGGTTTTAGCTGTGGTAAAGACAGGAAACGGCAGTAACTCTTTCGAGTACAAACCTGTTTCCATCTGTTCCTATTCAGATGAAGTTACATTGTTTCATAGTTTGCCATTGTGAGATTTGAACTCTTGATCTTGGGGTTACAAACCCAGTACCATAATGTAACTTCATCTGAAACAGATGGAAACGGGTTTGTACTCAAAAGAGTTACTTGTTAACCACCTGGTGTAGCATTAAATCAAAGAATGAGAATCAGTTAGAATGGGGTGCTAACTGTCAACTGTTTACAAAAGATGTGTAACACTTACAAAAAGTTATCACATGCCAATCAAAGAAATCTGTGTTGTGATCGGATGTTGCATTGCAGTGCACATTTGGGGCTTCAACTACAGAATGTCTTCCCTTTGCAGGAGTAACTGGAATCCAACTACATTAGAGTGAATAAACTGAAATGAGAGCTCCACTCAATAGCTTGGTGGATAAATGCCTTACAATGCCATACTACTACCTCATAGACAACGAAATCATTGGTTTGATTCCTACTCTGTGTTAAGCTGTGTGAACTTAGGGAGGGGGAAGAAATCAGCAAGATATGCGACTCTTTGTGGTTATCCAGTGATATATCCTGAGGGGTCTTGACAGAGTAGATGTGGAGAGGATGTTTCCTCTTGTGGGAGGATCTAGAACTAGGGGCCATGGTTTAAAAATAAGGGGTCATTCATTTAGGAAAGGTGAGGAGAATTTTTTTCTCTGAGGGTCCTCAGAATTTAGAACTCTCTTCCTCAAAAGGCAGTGGAAGCAGGTTCTTTGAATATTTTTAAGACAGAGCGAGTTGGATTCTTGATTAACAAAGGGGTGAAAGGTTATCGGGGGTAGGTGGCAAATTACAATCAGATCAGCCATGATCTTATTGAATGGCAGAGCAGGCTTGAAGGGCCGAGTGGCCTACTTCTGATCCTAGTTCACATGTTTGCTAGAAAATGTATACGTATGGATGTTAGGTGGGGACATGGCCAGCTGTGAACAATCGCTGTCTAAGGAAACACGGACTTGCATTTATATACTGCTTTTCATGACCTCAGGATGTCCCAAATCACTTTACAGCCAATTAAGTACTTTTTGAAGTCTGTGATGTAGTCAATGTTGCAACTAATTTATGTACAGCAAGCTCCCAGATATAGGTCATATGATAATGATCAAGTAATTTTTTTTGTGATGTTGGTTGCTCTTCTTTGGAATAGTGTCGTGGGATCTTTTACGTCCACCCGAAAGGGACCTTGGTTTAATACCTCATCCGAAAAATATCACCACTGACAAAATTCCTTCCATCTTTAAACTGTTCTAACTTAACACTGAAGAGAGGTAAGCTTAGACTAGGAGCAGAAAATGGTTCTTTATTTTCTAAAACAGCATGAGATCTAGCATTGTAGTGCACTTTCAGATAAATGCAGAGTAAAAAATCACTTTTAAGATACAATAAGTTGCAATTTTTTAAAATGCATTTTAGAATTGCATAGAAAGCATTTTTGAAGAGAATTTTTGGATGGAAACTGGCAGCTACTACTTCCAAATTTTTGTCAAAGTGCAAAAGCATTTTCGTATTATTTACCGCAAACAGGCCATTTGGCCCAGCTGGCCATACCAGTGTTTATGCTCCACGTGCGCCTCCTCGCACCCTACTTAATATCAACGGATCAACATATTCTTCTATTTCTTTCTCCTTCATATGCCGATACAGCTTCTCAGATGCATCCACGCTGTTTGCCTCAACTGTTCCATGTCAAAGTAAGTTCAACTTTCTAATCACTCTCTGTTTTGTAAACAATTGACATAAATACATTTCTCCTGAATTCCTTATTGAATTTACTGGTGATTATCATATAAATGACCCCTAGTTTTGGACTCCCCCTAAAGTGGAAACATCTCTACATCTGCCCTTTTCAACCTTTTCATAATTTTAAAGGTCCCTATCACGTCACCTCCCAACCTTGTCTTTTTGAGTTCAGTCTTTTATGCTAGTTATAGCCTCTCAGTTCTGGTTATCATCCTTGCAAGTGTATTTTGCTTCTTCTCCAGTGGCTCAGGCCTGGATTTTTGCAAGGACAGAGAGCCTCCCTGTCATTGCGAAAATGGTGGAAGAGGCCCAAATCCTGAAGTGCTGCTCCCGAATACGGAATCTACCATTTTTGCAGGGGCAATGGGCCCAGCTTGGGATTCATGCATGTGCGTTTCACAGAAGCAGCTGCCCACAAAAATTAGCAGCTGCTTCCACTCATGTGATTTTGGTGCGAGGTGTTTGAAAGCCGATGTGTGCAGATTAGACATGGTAGGAGCAGATTAAGAGAAACTGTCAAAAGTGTCAAGATGAACTGTCAAGAGGAGTTGTCATAAACAATTGTCGAAAATGTCAAGACGAACTGTCAAAGAGAACTGTCAAGGCATTTAAAACTCCTGCACTTGAAAAAACTGTCTGGACTGTTTGGAAAAAATGATTACTGGCTCTTTCACTCTGCGTGGTGACATCAGCTTTAGGGTTACCATTACTGGATTGATGCTGCATGAATGATTTCACAATTGTCCATTATCACAGCAGGGTGCCTGCCAGTTCACTGTTTGCTTGACAGCTACAAGTGGTTATGAATTCTTTGAGGTGGGACTATGAATTCCAGTGCTCAAGTTTTTAAATAAGGGATTGTGCAATTGAATGAAATGTTTGTTGTGATAAGGGATAATATAGTTGAAGGAATGTAAATGTAATAAGTGGGTTTTTAATGAATGAGAGGGTATTTCTTAAAAGATAAAGTCTGCAACCAATATTTGGAAGTTTATTTAATCTCAGCATGGGTCCTGAGTTCTGTGCATAGTGGGCACTGGGTGAGTTGGCACAGTAGGTGTAAGGACAAAAGGTGGTGGGTGGGAGGACGAGTTGGCGCTAAGTTGGTATGTAACAGCAATACGGAATCTGTGCCATAATGAAGATTCACTCCCCCGTACACATTTTAGCAAAAAGGCAATGATCTTAATTATATGGGTTTTTATGTTGGTAATGACAACTAATTCTGCAATCCCAGTACCATAAGGTTCAATGGCCATTTCTGTGCAAAGAAAAGTACAGCATTGATTATTGATACTGTTGTCCAGGTCAGTCAAAAATATTAAATGAAGAATAATTTAATGGAGTTTTGCCTGCGCACTCTAGTACATTAGCAGTTTGGGGATTAGCAACAACAAATAATAATGCATGGCAGTCACCATGAAATATTTCTTCTAGCTCTGCTATCTGAAATGCCAAAGTTTATTAAGCAGCAGCTCTTAGCTGCTGCACCATTGCTGACTGCTTGTAGCTTAGTAACCCACAATACATCACAGAGAATAGCTTAACAAATGATTTCTGCACTCTATAAATTAGCACTTTTCCTAAACAAAGCCCTCTGTTACCAAACACGGACATTTCCATAAACACAAAGGGATGCATTATATGTCAAACAGTGGAAAGGCCCTCTGCACTTATCCAATGCATCATTCTGGAGGCCTAGACTCCTGAAAGTGAGAGTGTTCAGTAGTGTTTACAAAAGCAACTATACAGGTTCATGTTTGTGGCAGGCTAGAAGCCATAAAGAGGTACAGGACTATATATAAACATCTTGAGCTGGGGGACAGATGACTAGATATCCAGAGAGAGCAGTCGAAGTAAGCAGTTTTCAGTGCAACTGCAGAATATCTAAAAGATTACAACGAAACTTAAGCAAATTGACATCATATATATGCTAATGATGTACAATAACCAAGGCAGGTCATAAACATTGCTATCTTTATTCAGCAGACATATGGATTAACCAATACATGATGGACAGAAAAAATTAAAAAGTTTAGGTACAGAATGAGGTTGTAACCAACTGGAATGAATGCACATAGTGAGGAGATGGATGTCTGCACTGTATAAGTAATGGTTTATAATTTTGTTGCAGCCAGAATCTGAACTGGAGCCTCAGAATGATCAGATTATTATCTTCTTTATGAAAACCAAAGAAGTCTACTTCTAAATTTGTATGAAGGGTCACAATGGCACCACTGAAAAAGTAAACGGTGCTAGGAATCACTCAGTTGAAGCTGTAACAAACATGGTTATTACTGCAAACCTTATGCCAACATATAGTAAGGGAAGCATGAGGAGACAGAAGACTACGTCCAAGTGAGGAGACAGAATAACAAATTAGGTTCATGTGGTAGCTTCTGGTAAGTCTTTTTCAGATTTAAATATAGATTAAGAATCAAGCTCTGACATAAAACTAACAACCCTAAAGTAAATTAGACCAGCTTGTTGAACAGGCAACTGCCTGGTAGTGGAAATTATCTGCTAATCAGCTGAAAGCAGCTGGCTCAATTGGATTTAATCAACTATAGCAGGAAGCTAAATTAGCTAGTGACTTATCTATAAGAGCCAGGCTTTTCAAACTGCATAAAAGCAAAATACTGTGGATGCTGGAAATCTGAAACAAAAACAGAAAATGCTGGAAAAACTCACCAGGTCTAACAGCATCTGAAGAAGGGTCATACGGACTCAAAACGTTAACTCTGTTTCTCTCTCCACAGATGCTGCTAGGCCTGCTGAGTTTTTCCAGCATTTTCTGTTTTCAAACTGCATGACGAGTAAGGGATGCGTAAGGAGGCAACGCCCGAGTGAGAAGCATATTAAGTGCCTGTGGGAATTCGGTGCATGTAACTCTTTCCACTACAAACACGTTTCCATCTGTTTCAGATGAAGTTACATTGTTTCATAGTTTGCCATTGTGAGATTTGAACTCTTGACCTTGGAGTTACAAACCCAGTACCATAACCACTTGGCTATTTAGGCCAAGCCATCGGTGCATGTAACTCTTTTGAGTACAAACCCAGTTCCATCTGTTTCAGATGAAGTTACATTGTTTCATAGTTTACCATTGTGAGATTTGAACTCTTGATCTTAGGGTTACAAACCCAGTACCATAACCACTTGGCTATTTAGGCCAAGCCATCGGTGCATGTAGTATACATAGGAATTATTCTAAGTTAATTAAGAAGGTAATTCAATTAAGTTAACTAAATAACATAACACCTGTCCTGCCATTGTTACTTATATTGCAACTGTGGAATGTCCTTGCTTTTAGACACCAAGGCGATCCAGGACATTTGCAGAGAGCGTAAGCAGCTAGAGGAATTCTGGATCAGGATTATTAAGCTGGAAGCCGAACTACAAACACTGCACACTTAGAGGTGATGACATAATGGTATTGTCACTGGACTAGTAATCCAGAGGCCCAGTGTAATGCTTTGGGGACCCCGGTTCAAATCCCACCATAGCAGATGGCAAAATTTGAATTCAATAAAAATCTGGAATTACAAAGTCTGATGAAACATGGTCAATTGTTGTAAAATACACTAATGTCCTTAAGGGATGGAAATCTGCTATCCTTACCTGGTCTGGCCTACATGTGATTCCAGACCCACAGCAATGGGGTTGACTCTTGACTGCCCTCAGAACAAGGGAAATTAGGGATTGGTAATAAATTCTGGCCTAGCCAGCAATGTTCACATCCCATGAATGAATGATAAGCAAGAATGAATAATGGGCGCGAGTCCAGAAAGCTGTGTTGTGAACGAATAATTAAAAAAAATAAGGCAGGGGAGAAGCACTTTGTTCCAGTAGATTATCACACCCCTGAGAATAGGGTTGTCTGCTTTGGTCAGCAGTGAGGGACAGGAGGATGAGTCCATGAGTGAGGCAGGTAAAGGGAGTGAGTAGTGGAGGAGCCTCAGATTTTGCAATTGTTAAACAGGTTTGAGGTACTCCTGGACAAAAGGTAGATCTGCAGGCTGGCCATGGCACTATGGTACAGGAAGTCGTTCAAACCGGAGGGAGCAAATAGTTAGTGGTAGTAGGGGATAGCATAGTGAGGGGGATTGACATTGTTCTCTGCAGCCAAAAGCGAGAATCCAGAACATGGTGTTGCCTGCCCAGTGCCAGGGTTTGGGACATCTACTCAGGAGAGGAACTTGCAGTGGGAGGGGGAGGATCCATGTAGGTACCAAAGACATGGCAGGACAAGGAAAGAGGTTCCACATAGTCAGCATGAGGAGCTAGGAACCAAATTAAGAAGCAGAACCTCAAAGGTAATAATCTCTGGGTTTCTACTTGAGCCACATGCAAATTGGCATAGAGCAAATAAGATTAGAGAGACGAATGTGTGGCTGAAAAACTGGAGTGGGAGAAGTGGGTTCTGGTTCATGGGGCACTGGCATCAGTACTGGGGAAAGTGGAGGCTGTACCGTTCAGATGGTCTACACCTGAACCGTGCTGGGACCAGTGCTCTAGTGAGCCGCATAACTAGGGAAGTAGAGAGCGCTTTAAACTAAACAAGGGGGTGATGGATCAAGCTTGGGTAGGTGTAGCAAATCAAGGGGTAGAGTAGAGGCAGGAGAGTAAAATAGTAATATGGGAAATGAGGGTCAGAGAGTGGTAGGAGGGGACAGAGAAGACCCATGAATACACCAACAGTCAAGGTTAGGTGTTACAAAGATTACAAAAAGAGAGAACTAAAGACTCTGTATCTGAATGTACGTAGCGTTCATAACAAAGTAAATGATTTGATAGTGCACATTTAAGTAAATAGACATGATCTGGTAGCCATTATGGAAACGTGGCTGCAGGATGACAAGGTTTGGGTCCTGAATATTCAGGAGTAGATGGCATTCAAGAAGAACAAGAAACTAGATAAAGATGAGGGGTAGCACTGTTAATCAAGGATGGCATGGTGGGATAATTAGAGATGATCTTGGTTCATGAAATCAGGATGTAGAATTGGTTTCGGTGGAGATGAGGAATAGTAGGTGAAAGAAGTCACTAGTGGGAGTGGTCTACAAGCCCCCTAATAGTAAGAATAATGTAGTACAAAGAAATATTGGATGCCTGTGATAAAGGGATGGGAATAATCATGGGTAACCATACATATAAACTGGAAAAATCAGATTGGCATTAGGAGCCTGGATGGGGAATTCATAGAATGCTATCAAAACAGTTTTTTAAAGCAGCACATTCTGGAACCTACCAGAGAGTAGGTTATATTAGACTTGGATTGTGTAATGTGACAGGGTTAATTAATGACCTCAGAGTAAAGGCACCCCTAGGCAGCAGCGACCACAATATGATTGAATTTTACATCTAGTTTGAAAGGGAGAAGAGTGGGTCGATTATTTTAAGCTTAAATAAGGGCAACTATGTGGGCATGAAAGCTGAAATAACTGAAGTAAACTGGGACAATAGGCTAGAGGACAAATCAGTAGAGAAGCAGTAGCAGACATTTAAGGGGATATTTCAAAATTCTCTAAGTTTATTCCCACTATAAAGAATAATTCTAAGGGGAGGATGAAGCTAAGAAAAGCATCAAACTTGAGGAAAAAGGCATCCAACTATGCAAAGATGAGCAGCAGATCAGATGATTGGTCAGAATATAAAGAACAGCAGAGAATGACTAAAAGGTTAATCAGGAGAAAGAAATTAGAGTATGAGAGGAAGCTAGCTAGAAATGTAAAAATGGATAGCAAGAGATTCTACAGGTATTTTAAAAGGAAAAAAAGTAAAGTGAGTGTTGGTCCTCTGGAGAGTGACAATGGGGAGTTAACAGCAGATAAAAGGAAATGGTGGATGAAATGAATAAATATTTTGCTTCTGTCTTCACTATAGAGGGTACAAAAATATTCCACTAATACCTGTAAATCAGGAGGTAGAAGGGAGAAAGGAACTTGGTGAAATTATAATCACTAGGGAAGTGGTACTAAGCAAACTGATGGAGCTGCGGGCTGACAAGTCCTGATGGATTTCATCCTGGGGTCTTAAAAGAGCTGGCTAATGAGATATTAGGTGCATTGGTATTAATTTTCCAAAATTCACTAGATTCTGGAAAGGTTCCATCAGACTGGAAAGTAGCAAATATAGCCCCTCTATTCAAGAATGGAGTGGGGCAGGAAACAGAAACTATAGTCTAGGTAGCATGACGTCCACCGTGGGGAAGGTGTTAGAATCTAAGGGAGCTGAGAAAGAATATAGGTAATTGGCAAGAGTCAACGTGATTTTTGTGAAAGGGAAATCATGTTTAAACAATTTATTGGAGTTCTTTGAAGGAGTAACTTGTGCTGTGGATAAAGGGGAGCATACTGTACTTGGATTTCCAGAAGGCATTTGCTAAGATGCCACATTAAAGGTTATTTCGGGGGGACAAAAGTTAATGGTGTAGGGAGTTACATATCACTGTGGAAAGATGATTGGCTAGCTGGCAGAAAACAGAGGGGATGCATTAAATGGGTCTTTTTCTGATTGGCAGGATGTGACGAGTGGAGTCCCGCAGGGGCCTGTGGTGGGGCCTCAACTTTTTACAATTTATACCTATGACTTAGGTAAGGAGAGCAAAGTCATGGTAGCTAAATTTGCAGGTGACACAAAGATAGGCAGGAAAGTATGTTGTGAGGAGGACATAAGAAGGCTGCAGATGGATATAGAGTGATTGGGCAAAAATCTGCCAGATGGAGCATAATGCCAGAAAATGTAAAGTTGTTCACATTGGCAGGAAGAATAACAAAAGCAGAGTATTACTTAAACGGAGAACGACTACAGAATTCCGAGGTGCAGAGGGATCTAGATGTTCTAGTGCATGAGTCACAAAAAGTTAGTATGCAGGTACAGCAAGTAATTAAGAAGGCTAATAGAATGCTATGCTTTATACAACAGAAATTGAACACAAAAGTAAGGACGTTATGCTTCAGTTATATAGGGCATTAGTGAGACCACATCTTGAATAGTGTGTGCAGTTTTGGTCTCCTCATTTAAGGATGTAAATGCATTGAAGGCAGTTCAGAGGAGGTTACTAGATTGATTCTGGAATGAGCTGGTTGTCTTGTGAGGAAAGGTTGAATGGGCTGAGCTTGTTTCCATTGGAGCTTAGAAGAGTGAGGGGTGAATTGATTGATGTATACAAAATCGTGAACAGTACTGACAAGGTGGACATGGAATGGATGTTTTCTCTTGTGGGTGAGTCCAGAACTAAGGAGCACCGTTTTAAAATTAGGGGTCACCCTTTTAGGACAGAGGTAAGGAGAATTTTTTTATCTCAGAGGGTCATGCGACTTTGGAACACTCTACCTCAGAATGCGGGGTCATTGCATATTTTTTAAGATGGAGGTAGATTAGATTCTTGTTAGGCAAGGGAATCAAAGTTATTGGGGGTGGATAGCGATGTGGAATTCAACACACAAACAGGTCAGCCATGAACGTTTTGAATGGTGCAGCATGCTTGAGGAGCCAAATGGCCTACTTCTGCTCCTATTTAGTACGCTCGCATACTGCACTCTTGAAGTGTCATAAACTCAGTTCCAAGAACACAAATTTTAGTTCACATCTTGCTTTGTCCCTGTTTTTCAATTTTCTCCATTCCCCCCTCTCTTTAGTAGAGTTAGACCCCTGGGGATGGGGGCATCATCTGATATCTTTCCCAAGTGACCATTGTTCTTGTATTTTTTAATTTGTTCTTGAGAATGTGGGCAACACTGGAAGGCTTCACTTCTCGTTGATCCCTAGCTGTTTGTGATGGTGTTGGAATTTTGTTTTTGTTATAACAGAGTGGGTTGCATAGGTCACTTGTGTGATTGAATCTCCTAAAGTGGGATTGAAGTCGCACGTAGGTGAGAACACGTAGGGATGGCAGGTCCTTATGCCAGAAGGAACTATATTGGGTTCTTATGACAGCCCAATAAGCTTTCACGGTCATTTTTCCTGGCATTATCCGATTTTTTTAACTTGACTGAACAAATTGCCATGCTGAGGTTTATATTCGTGCCCAGCACCACAACCGCTACCTGACTGCACCTGAAATGAGGGATTTGGAAAGTTGTTTAATCATAGGATTCATCTCAGGAATCCTGCCCTCACCTGATATTCACACTGATCACTTCAAGTAGGGTATCAGAAGTATAAAAATCCTAGCAAATATAGCCCCTTTCCAGCATTGAGGATACAGGACAGTAAGATAGAATGAAGAATCATTTGCACTTATATAGCACATTTCATGACATGCACTTTTGAGCAAATTAGCTCCTTTTGAAACATAACTGTTGTTATGCTGGAAATACAGCAGCCAATTTGCACACAGCAAGCTCACACAAGCAGCCATGTAATGATGATTAGATCATCTGTTTTTATTGGTGTTCGTTGAGGGATAAATATTGACCAGGGCACCAGGGAGAACTCCACTGCTCTTCGTCAAAACAGTGTCATGGAATCTTTTACACTCACCTAAGGGGGAAGCAGGTCCTCTGTTTAACGCCTCATCCTAAAGACAGCACCTCCGACAACGCAGCACTCCATCAGTACTGCACTGGATTGTGTGCTCATGTCTTTGGAGTGGGATCTGGTTGTACAACCTTTTGACTCAAAGGTGAGATTGCTACCACTGAGCCATGGGTGATGCTGACCAGCGGTAAATATCATGGGTTTTTCTGATCTGTAAGAATCTGTCCCACACATAAGTGATGGATGCACCCACTCTTATAATAGCTCTGAATACCCCATGGCCATGATTTGTTACAGCATGATTATGGAGAGGAGAAGGAAAAAGACAGAAAATAATACTGTGTTTATACTCTTTACAAAAGATAGTGGCATGGGAATTAGGACTCGTCCGGGTGGGTTTCTCAGGTTGGGACTGAGAAGAGGGAGCTTTGTTCTTTCGTTAACAGACCTGTACCTGGCCTGACAGTACTTGATGCTGATATGGGTACCTAGATGGAAAGGTTCCATTTTGATCTAAGGCTGAGAATATTATCATATTGATTTGTGAAGCTAGTCGAAAAATAAATTGAGAATGCAGCATGAAAAGCTACTAAAGAGATTGGGGAAAGTTGGAAAGAAAGTAAGCTAGCATAAGGGAAATCCTGCTGTAACCCCACTAAGCACAGAAAAACTTGAAATGTGACTGAAACATAGTTAACTTAACACCCAAGCTTGACAAGAAAATACTGCCATGGTCAACAATGGGAGTGGTTTTGGAAAGTTGCTATGCTATTTCAGCACAGTTCTCAAGGGCTCTCAGTGGAACAAAATAGGAGACTGGTAGAACAATCAGAAACCTGAAAAGGCCCCTGCAGAATTTAAGGCCAACGTGTTTGAAGTGGTGTCGATAGAAGAAATAGGGTGAAATAAAAGATAAAGGGTCTATGCATGCTTTGAGATGGTACTGGCTTGTTTTCTGAAAAAAAATTATTTTTCCTTTAATAAAATATTGACTGCTTTTGTGAACAAGGCATCACTTCTTGCGTTAGAGAAACATTTTCCAGCACCCACAAAACTATTTCACCTCAGCACATGACAAAGGATAAAAAAGAATAAAGATCCTTCAATCATAAGACTTTGGAGCAGAAATTAGGCCATTCGGCCCATCGATTCTGCTCCGCCATTCAATCATGGCTGATAAGTTTCCCAACCCCATTCTCCCGCCTTCTCCCCGTAACCTTTGATCCCCTTACCAATCAAGAACCTATCTATCTCCGTCTTAAATACATTCAATGTCCTGGCCTCCACAGCCTTCTGTGGCAATGAATTCCATAGATTCACCACTCTCTGGCTAAAGAAGTTTCTCCTCATCTCTGTTCTAAAAGGTCTTCCCTTTACTCTGAGGCTGTGCCCTCCGGTCCTAGTCTCTCCTACTAATGGAAACATCTTCCCCACGTCCACATTATCCAGGCCTTTCTGTAAGTTTCAATCAGATCCCCCCATATCCTTCTAAACTCTATTGAATATAGACCCAGAGTCCTCAAATGTTCCTCATACGTTTATACGGGATCGTTCTCGTGAACCTCCTCTGGACCGTCTCCAGGGCCAGAACATCCTCCCTGAGATACAGGGCCCAAAATTGCTCACAATATTCTAAATGTGGTCTGACCAGAGCCTTATAAAGCCTCAGCAGCACATCCCTGCTTTTATATTCTAGTCCTCTCGAAATAAATGCCAACATTGCATTTGCCTTCCTAACTACCGACTCAGCCTGCAAGTTAACCTTAAGAGAATCCTGGATTAGGACTCCCAAGTCCCTTTGCACTCCAGATTTCTGAATTAATTATCTAATTAATCGATAAACCAAGGACAGAACAACACAAGTCTGCTTTAAAGCTAGATAGTGAAATAAACACTGCAACGTGAACAAAAAGCAAGACAAATATCACTAAATGCTGGAAGTCTCAGACAAAATCAAAAAAATGCTGAAAACACTAAGCACTGTCTATGAAGGGAGAACCAGAAGGGTTCATGATCTGGATCAGACTTTGTTCAAAAGCTATAAACATTACCTAATTTTTTTTCACTACAGATGCTGACTGGCCTGCCGAGTGTTTCCAGCATTTTATGTTTCACTGCATCAGCGTTTTCTTAATCAGGCTTCTTTAAATGGGAAAGGCAAATGTTGCCTTTGGCAAGTTACAAAAAGCTATCCGAGAGCCAAGAAGAAAGAGTCTCTCAACAAAAGTGAAGGCATACAGAGCAGTTGTCCTTCCCACTTTGTTGTATGCTTCTGAATGTGGATGGCTCACTCCAGACATACAAACAAGTTACACCACTTTCAAATGACCTGCTTGTGGAGACTATGCAAGATTTAAAAAAAAAAATCATTCATGGAGTTTGGGCGTAACTAGCTAGGCCAGCATTTATTGCCCATCCCTAATTGTCATCCAAGGTGGTGATGAGCTGCCTTCTTGAACTGCTGCAGTTCCGTGGTGTAGATACAACCACAGTACTGTTAGGGAGAGAGTTCCAAGATTTTGACCCAGCGACAGTGAAGGAACAATGATATATTTCCAAGTCAGGATGGTGAGTGGCGTGGAGGGGAACTTTCAGGTGGTGGTACTCCCATCTGCCCTTGTCCTTCTAGATGGTGGCAGTTGTGGGTTTGGAAGGTCTAAGGAACCTTGGCAAGTTCTTGTAGTGCATCTTGTAGATGGTAGACACTGCTGCCACTGTGCATCAGTGGTGGAGGGAGTGAGTGTTTGCAGATGGAGTGCCAATCAAGCGAGCTGCTTTGCCCTGGATGGTGTCAAACTTCTTGAGTGTTGTTGGAACTACGCTCATCCAGGCAAATGACAAGTATTCCATCACACTCCTGGCCTGTGCCATGTAGACGGTGGACAGGGTTTGAGGAGTCAGGAGATGAGTTATTCACCACAGGATTCCTAGCGTCTAGCCTGCTCTTGTAGCCAGTGTTTATATGACTACTCCAGTTCAGTTTCTGGTCAATGGTAACCCCCAGGATGTTGAAGGTTAGGGATTCAGCGATGGTAATGTCAAGGGGCAATGGTTAGATTCTCTCTTGTTGGAGATGGTCATTGTTTGACACTTGTGTGGTGCAAATTTTACTTGCCAATTGGCAGCCCAAGCATGAATATTATCCCGGTCTTGCTCCAGTTGGTCACGGATGCTTCAGTATCTGAGGAGTCGTGAATGGTGCTGAATGTTGTGCAATCATCAGCGAACACCCCCACTTCTGACCTTACGACGGAAAGAAGGTCATTGGTGAAACAGCTGAAGATGCTTGGGCTGAGGACATTACCCTGAGGAAATCCTGCAGTGATGTCCTGGAACTGAGATAACTGACCAACAACCATAACCATCTTCCTTTGTGCTAGGTATGACTCCAGCTAACAGGGAGTTTTCCCCCTAACTTCCATTGACTCCAGTTTTGCTAGGGCTCCTTGATGCCATCACTCAGTCAAATGCAGCTTGATGTCAAGGGCAGTCACTCTCACCTCACTTCGGGAGTTCAGCTCTTTTGTCCATATTTCATCCAAGGCTGTAATGAGGTCAGGGGCTGAGTGGTGCTGGCGGAACCCAAACTGAGCGCGAGTGAGCAGGTTATTGCTAAGCAAGTGCTGTGTGATAGCACTGTTGATGATCCCTTCCATCACTGTACTGGAACCATGTGTAGACTGATGGGGCGGTAAATCGGCCAGCTTGGATTTATCCTGCTTATTGTGTATAGGACACACCTGGGCAATCTTCTGCATTGCTGGGTAGATGCCTGTACTGTAGCTGTACAGGAACAGCTTGGCTAGGGGTGCGGCAAGTCTTCAGTACTATTGCTGGAATCTTGTTAAGGCCCATAGCCTTCGCAGTATCCAGTGCCTTCAGCCATTTCTTGATATCACGCGGAGTGAATTGAATTGGCTGAAGACTAGAATCTGCAATGCTGGAGACCTCTGGATGAGGCCGAGATGGATCATCCACGCAGCATTCTGGCTCAAAACTGTTACAAATGCTTCATCCTTATCTTTTGCACTGATGTGCTGGGCTCCCCCATAATTGAGGATGGGGATATTTGTGAGGCCTCCTCCTCCTCCAGTGAGTTGTTTAATTGTCCACCGCCATTCATGACTGGATGTGGCAGGACTGCAGAGCTTAGATCTGATCTGTTGATTGTGGAATTGCTTAGCCCTGTCTATCGCTTGCTGCTTTTGCTGTTTGGCACACATGTAGTCCTGTATTGTAGCTTCACCAGGTTGACACCTTATTTTTAGGTTTGCCTGGTGCTGATCCTGGCATGCCTTCCTGCACTCTTCTTTGAACCAGGGTGGATCCCCTGGCTTGGTGGTGATGGTAGAGTGGGGGATATGCTGGACCATGAGGTTACAGATTATGGTTGAGTACAATCCTGCTGCAGATGATGGCCCACAGTGCCTCATGGTTGCTCAGTGTAGAGTTACTAGATCAGTTCAAAATCTATCCCATTTATCAGGGTGATAGCAGGTCTGATGGCAAGACAAGGGCCCTCATTTTTCCCTGATCAACATCTCTCCCTTACTGGGCTAGTAATCCAGAGGCGCAGGTTAATGCTCCAGGGACACGGGTTTGAATCATTGGTTGCAGAATTTCTTAGCTGTATCACTTGCTGCTTATGCTGTTTGGTATGCAAGTAGTCCTGTGTTGTAGATTCACCAGGTTGACACCTCATTTTTAGGTATGCCTGGTGCTGGTTCTGGCATGACCTCCTGTCCTCTTCATTGAACCAGTGTTGATCCCCTGGCTTGGTGGTAATGGTAGAGTGGGGGATATGCTGGGCCATAAGGTTACAGATTGTGGACAGACTGGCATCGACCTAGGCACTGGAAATGGCAACGGCAAACCCAGCCCTATTGCCTCTGCAAAGTCCTCCTTACTAACATCTGGGGGCTGTGCCAAAAATGGGAGCACTGTCCCACAGACTAGTCATGCATCGGCCTGATATAGTCAAACTCATGAGATCATACCGTACAGGCAGTGTCCTGGAGACCACCATCACTATCCCTGGGTATGTTCTGTCCCACCAACAACAGACACAGCACAGTGGTATACAGTCAGGAGGCAGTTGCATTGGGAGTTCTCAACATCAACCCAAGAAGCCTCATGGCATCAGCTCAAACATGGGCAAGGAAACATTCTGCTGATTATCCTACCTCCCTCCCCATCAGCTGATGTACTCCATGTTGAACACCACTTGGGGAAGCGCTGAGGGTGGCTACGACACATAATGTACTCTGGGTGGGCAACTTCTTAATGTCGATCACCAAGAGTGGCTTGGCAGCACCACTGCTGACAAGCTGGCTGAGCCCTAAAGGATATAGCTACCAGACTGGGCCTGCAGCAGGTGGTGAAGGAACCAAGAAGATGAAAAAATACTATTTGACCTCATCCTCACCAACCTGCCTGCCGCAGATGAATCTGTCCATGACAGTATTGGTCAGAGTGACCACCGCACAGTCCTTGCAGAGACAAATCCTGTCTTCACATTGAGGATTGTGTGGCACTACCATTGTGCTAGATGTGATAGATTTCGAACAGATCTATCAACTCAAAAGTGAGCATTCATGAGATGCTGTGGGCCATCGACAGCAGCAGAATTGTACTCAACCACAATCTAACCTCCTGGCCAGGCATTCCCTACTCCACCATGACCAAACTGGGGGATTAACCTTGGTTCAACTAAGAGTACAGGGAAACATGCCAGGAGCAGCACTGGCATACCTAAAAATGAGGTGTCAACGTGGTGAAGCTACAACACATGACTATTTGCATGCCAAACAGCGGAAGCAGCAAGCGATCGAAAGCTTAGCGATCCCACAACCAATGGATCAGATCAAAGCTCTGCAGTCCTGCCACAATCAGTCGTCACTGGTGGTGGACAATTAAATAACTCACTCAAGGAGGAGGCTCCACAAATATCCCCATCCTCAATGATGGGGGAGCCCAGCACATCAGTGCAAAAGATAAGGCTGAAGCATTCGCAATGATCTTCAGCCAAAAGTACCAAGTAAATGATCAATTGTGGACTCCTTTGGAGGTGCCCTGCATCACAGATGCCAGTCTTCAGCCAATTTGATTCACTCCACATAATATCAAGAAACAGCTGAAGGCACTGGACACTGCAAACACTATGGGCCCTGACAACATTTCAGCAATAGTACTAAAGACTTGTGCTCCAGAATGAGCTGTGCTCCTAGACAAACTGTTCCAGTAAAATTACAACACTGGCATCTACCTGGCAATGTGGAAAACTGCCCAGCTATGTCCTGTCCACAAAAAGTAGGACAAATCCAACTGGCCAATTAGTGCTCCATTAGTCTAATATCGATCATCAGTTTAGTGATGGAAGGGGTCATCAACAGTGCTATCAAGTGGCACTTACTCAGCAATAACCAGCTCACTGATGCAGTTTGGGTTCTGCCAGGGTCACTCAGCTCCTGACCTCATTGCAGCCTTAGTCCAAACATGGAGAAAAAAGAGCTGAGCTCCTAATGTGAGGTGACAGTGACTGCCCTTGACATCAAGGCTGCGTTTGACCGAGTATAGCATCAAGGAGCTCTAGCAAAACTTGAGTCAATGGGAACCAGGGAGAAAGCTCTCCTCCTGTTGGAGTAATACCTAGCACAAAGGAAGATGGTTGTGGTTGTTGGAGGTCAATCATCTCAGCTTCAGGACATCATTGTAGGAGTTCCTCAAGGTAGTGTCCTAGGCCCAACCACCTTCAGCTGCTTCATCAATGACCTTCCTTCCATTACAAGGTCAGAAATGGGGATGTTCACTGATGATTGCACAATGTTCAGCACCATTCACGACTCCTCAGATAGTGAAGCAGTCCATGCCCAAATGCAGCAAGATTGGGCAACATTCAGGCTTGTGCTGATAAGTGGCAAGTTACATTCAAGCCACACAAGTGACAGAAAATCATCTCCAACAAGAGAGGATCTAACCATCGCCCCTTGATGTTCAATGGCACTACCATTGCTGAATCCCCCACTATCAGCATCCTGGGGTTACCATTGACCAGAAACGGAACTTGACTATCCATATAAATACTGAGGCTCCAAGAGCAGGTCAGAGGCTGAGAGCTTTGCAGGGAGTAACTCACCTCCCAACTCCCCAGAGCCTGTCTACCATCCACAAGGCACAAGTCAGGAGTATGATGGAATATACTTCAATTGCCTGGATGAGTGGACTCAAGAAGCTTGACACCATCCAGGACAAAGCAACCCACTTGAATGGCGCCCCATCCACCGCCTTCAACATCCACTCCGTCCACTACAACGCACATTAGCAGCAGCATGTACCATCTACAAGATGTCCTGTAGCAACTCACCAATGCTCCTTCGAACTGCCTTCCAAACCTACGACCTCTACCACCTAGGAGGACAAGGACAGCAGATGGTGTGGGAACATTTGCAAATTCCCCTCTAAGCCACACACCATCCTGACTTTGAACTACATTGCCGTTCCTTCATTCCCTTCCAAACAGCATTGTAGGTGTAAATGGACTGCAGCACCTCAAGAAGGCAATTAGGGATGGGCAGCAAAAATGGTGGCCATTCAGCAATGCCCACGTATCATGAAAGGATAAAAAAAAATGCTCAGCATCCACATTCTGCTGAAGAGTGCTCTGATAAGATGGGCAGGACATGTTGCCAGAATTCCTGATGAGCGTTTCCCAAAAACACTCCTCTACAGCAAGCTAATTGAAGGAAAATGTTTACATCGATGCCAGAAGGCTACCCTGAATGTCTCACTGAAGAGTTTCAACATCACTCCTGAGAAATCCCAAAAGGAAAAAAAAGTAACACTTAGGAAGGACTGGTATTGATTCCAACTGGAGTTCCATCTTAAGGTATAAAAGATCAGTTCAGAACAGAACCAGTTATTTCAAGTTTTACTGGTTTTTCTTTTGGAATGGAGAACTATATCAAGCTGTATATGGTAAAGTCTCATCAACAAAGGCACCATTTCCTAAGAACAGAACAGAGTTGCAATGGCTAACAGGAAATATGAGCTTTGGAATTCAAGAAGCGTGAGTATCTCTTCTGCACCAACAATACGTGTGTGTGTCCAACATGCAACAGATCTTATTGGATGATCAACCATTTTCAAACACAGCACACCTGAAGTTTAACTCAATGAATTCTAGTTGATGTAATGGTCATCTTCGACTACAAGGGATGAACATGACACATCCCACTCACCTGCCCTAAATAGGTGAGAAGCTGGATGATAAGGCTCGGGAAATAAAATAACCCAGACCTCAGTTCTTCTGCAGTGGGTGAATTTTCAACAGACATCAAAGCTTACCCGCTCAAAGCTGTATCCCCAGTTAAAAAGCAATCATCTCTCCACCCAATTCCTTTTTTGTGGTGCTATAATCATGCCTCAATGGTATCAGGAGAATTATCCATTCCAAAGCAGTGTAAGAACTATGCAAGTTGGTCACTTCATTATTGCCTCATCATGGATCAGAAATATGACCAACTCCAGCTATTAAATAGGCAATTTTGCCCCATGAGACAACAGAATTACATTGTATAGCACTTCTGGAAAGGGCACAAGTTCCTTAACAATAGAAAGCTCCTGCGTCTCATTTCTTTGAAATGTTATGACCGTATGTTGGTTTTAAACCTTTCAGATTAATTAAAGTTGTTGATTGTTTTGCTGTCTCTCTGTGGAATCCTTGTGCTGGTTCAGCTGATGTCATTTGAACAGTGTACTGTTATACCCATAAATGGAAATAAATAATGTAGGCTGAACAATGCGCTGATGGTATGAAGTGTTCAAATTCACATGCTGAACTTCACATTGTGCTGTGATTAAGGAGCTCATTCATGTGTTTCTGCACAATACTGCAGAAATTTTTTGCAAAGTACTGCATGGCAGTAAAAATGTATATAAATAAGCAGAGCTTCAAAACTTCTGGGCTGTATGGCAAGTTACACTCTTGAAACTAAGATACCTCCTAACAGGTGAGGGGCATCTTAACATTGCATAATACTTCCCAGATCCATTTATTTTCTTGGTATTAGTTTGAAGTCTAGATCCATGATCATTTTTATTTCATGCAAATTAACACTTGCAAAATCTAATGTTTAGCTTTAATTCATTGTTATCACTTATACAATCAATTCTCCAACTTGATGGTTCCTTCTGAAAAAGGGTAACTTTGTGCTTCCGAGGTTTGCAACCTCTGTAACCATGTTACATAGCATTTTACTGCTAATTACACAAGAAGCCTTTATCCCTGAATGTATTGATGTTTGATTTTACATGCAAACATACGAATTAGGAGTAGTAGAAAATCAGCCCCTCGAACCTGCTCCACCATTCAAGAGGATCATGGCTGATGTGATTGTAACGTCAATTCCACATTTCCAACTACCGATAACCTTTTACCCCCTTGCTTTTCAAGAATCTATCTAGCTCTGCCTTAAAAATATTCCAAGACACTGCTTCCACCACCTTTTGAGGAAGAATGTTTCAAAGGACTCACTACCCTGAGAGAAAAAAATTCTCCTCAGCTCTTCATATTTGTCTCCATCCTTGATGCCTCCAGATTATGTGCCATTCGCTTACCAACATTGTGCACTGGTGATCTGCTCTCCAGCCAATGTTATTCTTCAGCTCAGGTTCTTCAATAAAAGATTTCCTTTTTTTAAAGAGGAGAGAATCCAAGGCAAAACAAAGCCAGTAGTACAAATCTACAAAAAGGGTGATGAATTAACCACAGAACAAGCTAAATCAGGAAGTTTGGATTTTAAAACTGTGATGTTCAGGGCATGATTTCAAAATTTGTAATGATATGAAGATAGGAAACGTTAACTGTGATGAGGATAGCCTTGAGCATAGACATGTTGGTGGATTGGGCAGACAAGTAGCAGATGATGCTCAATGAAGAGAAATGTAAAGTGATTCATTTTGGCAGGAAGAATATGGAGAGACAGTATAAAATAAAGGCAGAAACTCTAAAGGAGGTGGAGGAACAGAGGGACCTCAGTGTATATATACAAAAGTTATCGAAGATAGCAGGGCATGTTGAGAGAGCAGTTAATAAAGTATAAGGTATCCTAGGCTTTATTAATAGGGGCATTGAGTACAAGAGTAAGGAGGTCATGTTGAATTTGTATAAGACATTATGAGTTAGGCCTCATCTGGAGTACTGCATCCAGTTCTGGGTGCCACACTTGAGGAAGGATGTGAAGGCATTGGAGAGAATATAGAGGAGATTCACAAGAATGATTCCTGGGATGAAGAACTGTAGCTATGAGGACAGATTGGAGAGGTTGGGATTGTTTTCCTTGGAGAGAGGGTGGCTGAGAGGAGGCTTGATAAAGGCATTAAAGATCCTGAGAGGTATGTACAGGGTAAATAGTGAGAAACTGTTCCCACTCAAGGGAACATAAAGAACTGGAGGGTACAGATTCAAAATGACTGGCAAAAGGAGTAAAAGTGATGTGGGGAAAGTTTATTTTTTACCCAGAGGGTTGTTGGAGTCTAGAATGAATTTCCTGAGAGGGTGGTAGAAGCATTCAAAGGGGAATTGGATGGCTATCTGAAAAAGAATGTGCAAGGTTATAGGGATAAGGCAGGGGAGTGGGACTAGGTAGAATGCTCTTTCAGAAAGCCAGTGCAGACTTGATGGGCTGAATGGTCTCCTTCTGCGCTGTAAAGATTCTGTAAAATACTGACGACTGTAGGAAGGAAAAGATAGATGTCAGAGAGAGACATAGTCAGAAGGGTGGCAACAATGCTATTTATAACAACCAGATAATGTGCTTGAAGAACGAATATTGATCTTTTTCTGATCTCGCCCCTTCAGGCATAAACCTTGCTGGGATGCTCGGTTTTCTTGGGCAGCAGTCCAGCCTGGATGTTGGGCAGGATCCCACCCTGGGCTATGGTGACCCCTCTGAGCAGTTTGTTGAGCTCCTCGTCATTTCAGATGGCGAGCTGCAGGTGGTTGGGGGGTGCGGAATGATGCGGGTCTTCTTGTTGCCCCAGGCTGTGTTGCTGGCCAGCTCGAGGATCTCGGCCGTCGAATACCAGAGGATGGCGGCCAGGTAGACAGGAGCTCCGGTGCCGACACACATAGTGACCCTTGTGCAGCAGCCAGTGGATAAGGCTGACAGGGAACTGGAGATCGGCTCTGGAGGAGCGAGTCTTGGGCCTTGGCATGCCCTTTCCCTCCAGTTTTACCATGACCAGACAGCTCTCCCCAAGTACAACCTTCTCTGAATATTGACCAGGACAACAGGAAGAACGGGACTAGTGGAATAATATTTTGGCACAGACTAGAAGGGCCAAATGGCCTGTTTTCTGTACTGTAGTGTTCTATGGTTTCAAGAATGCCCCTGCTCTACAAAACAGTGTCATGGGGTCTTTCATATCCACCTGAGGGGGCAGGCAGGCCTCGCTCACCTAAAAGACAGCCCTTCCAACAGTACAGTACTCCCTCAGTCCTGCAATGAAAATTTTCTCTGTCAAGCTTCTGGAGATGAGGGAAATGAACCTACAAACTTTCTGATTGAGGGATTGAACCACGTTAATCAGGTTCTGAGTTCTGATTTTAAAGACAATGAGGACACTAATCTGATGAAATTTGCCTATCTTCCACCAGGATCTTTTCTAAACTAACACTGAAATCAGAAACTTGATGCTTCACGAATCACAAAGTCAAGTCTGCTTTTTACACAACACTGCATTACCATGCTATCGTAGGGGAAACTTGTATAATTAGGAGATTTTTTTTTTAAAAAAACAGCTTTTTACAAGCAATTAAACAAAAGGGTTGTGTGTTGGGGTCTTGCACTTTGATGTTGGGATTGTTGGTGGGGGCGGGGAAGTTACTTAAAAAATACAGAATGAAGAACTTTGCCTGGAATTTCAACCAACAACAATTAGCATGATATAATGATCTGGAGACAAAGGCTGTTAATGTTCCCTCCGTGGTAATCAAGGTGAACTCACTCAGTGTGTGAAACATCCATCTGGAAGCTTACTTTTCCTTCATACAAGATCATTTAATAGCTGACAGTGCACAGAAATAGATACTGAAGGATTGATTCTCTGTATTAAATAAAACTTGTTGCAACACTTTGAATTTCAACAGTTTACCCATTAAAACAAAAACCTGAAAATGAAATTGTGAAATCATAGGTAGTAAGTCACATTTAAGCTCAGCAGCATGTTTGCAAGCTTAATTCACAAATTTGTATGCCTCTCCCCATCTGCTAAGAATTTCCACCTAGCACTTCATCACCATCGTGAACTTCTGCTTGGGAAGCCAATTAGGGAATGTCAGGCCTTACTGAATACCAAGTTCAAAGTACAAATAGTACTAATAGGGCTGCAACAGTCCCAGAGCCTCAAGGCTTCGTTGAAACTGAAGCTGAAATGTTGGCTTCAAAAGTCCTGAAAAGGAGTCATTACTTAAGGCAAAGGCTGCAGCAGGAAGGATTTTGTAGCATGCAGGTAGGATTTGATTTCCTCATCATCTGTAGAGGTGCCTCCTGTAATTCAATTCCTCACAGCAAACGATAGAAGGATACTAGGATACCTGTGGAAAAAAATGGTACTACCCAGGTTTACGTTACAGTGAAGCTAATGTGAAAGGCCACCTATACAGAGACTAATGGCCAAGAAAGTCCAGCAATTTGTAATAGTTCACATGAAATATGTCCAAAAGGCTGTTGTCACACTATATTTATGTTTTATGAATCTTAGCAACAAGTAATTTCAGTCCTGTATTTCATTACACACCCTGAATCGCAAAAATAATTTGCATTAATACGGCAACTTTAATGTAGAAAAAAATTCCATGGTAGACCCAAACAAAAAAAAGGATGCTGAGCAAAAAGGACAGGTGACCAAACGTGTAGTCACCAGCCACAAGGTGGGTTTTAATGAAATGGAACTGGAGAGCTGGAGGGTTCAGAGAGGGGATGGCAACTGACCCTGAGCATGCAGATGAAGCCCGGGAGCTAATTCTTATCCACCCCTGGGTTTCAAGGTCAAGATCCAAAGATGGGCCCACACTAATTTCAGCCCTCAGACGTCCAAGGCAGGCCCAAGACCCTGCATGGACTTTATTGCAGCTGATCAAATTTTACAGCGTGCACATTTTTAATGCTGCTTTGATATATACTGCTAAGACCCCACAAGCAAACTCTCAAAGGTATTCTTTTAATTCAAAGGATCTCCACCAAAATTGAATTGTTCATCCTTGATCTGCATACAAAACATAATGCTGATCAAAGTAAGGGGAAAAGAACACAAAATGAAAATAACTAGGCACTCAAAAGCACCAAGGAAGAATCATTGTAATCATGAATTTACTTCAGTTCAATATGAATGCAAATGTTGTGCAACTACTGTAGGAGGCTTGCCTAAATAGCCAAGTGGTTATGCTACTGGGCTTGTAACCCCAAGATCAAGAGTTCAAATCTCACAATGGCAAACTATGAAACAATGTAACTTCATCTGAATAGGAACAGATGGAAACGTGTTTGTACTCGAAAGAATTACTGTAGGATCCTTGGAATCAAGACGCAGATTTCCCTTCCATTACTGCACCAGTTTAAAATAATTCTTTGTGGACATAAAAGCACACACAGGTCCGATTAATGACAGAATTAATCAACATTTCAGCAGATGTGAATTATAGAATTAAATAGAATTATACAGAAATTACAGCACAGAAAAAGGCTATTTGGCCCAACTGGTGGCAGGCCAGTGTTTGTGCTCTACACGAGCCTCCTTCAACCCTACGTCATCTCACTTTATGAGTAGGATTAAAAAGTTTAAATTAAATTTAGGACTAATGCCAGGAAACTCTTCTTTACACAAAGAATGACTCACAATTGAAATGAACCACTGGATATAATAATGGAGGCAAAACCATTGGAATCATTGAAAAAAATTTTGGATGACACAATGGAGCGGGGAAAATTTGAAGCTTTTTCTGGATAAATAATTTGGCGTAGCTGATTACTCAGTGTATGCTTACATTAATACTCCTGTAGTAACAGGTTAGGCAGAAGTTAGACCACAGCAGCATCTGTGCAGTGCGACAGACAGACAGCAGCCTATGTTATTTTCCAATTACGCATGAAACTATTCAATATCCGTGTCCTACACATGCACATATGTGGAGTTCAGCTCCCAGGGCAGCCAGATCTAATGTTAGGACAGTGTGGGTGGCACTATTAAGTCTGTCCCAACATTAAAATAACTGAAAAGTAAATATATGCTCCCTGAACTGTCTAGTATTTTTACAATCTGACTTTGCTCCAGGGCTGAAGTTACACTAAACCAAGTGCGAATCTCAAGCAGTGCCAAACTGCCCACCAGCTGGCCTCACATCTATTGCTTTATTGCACTTGAGAGTCAAGCTAGTTAACTGGATTTCCAAATTATGCTGCTATACTGCTCAACTACGCACACTAAATTGTTTAGTGTTAATGCAAGAATGTGAATAATTGTCAAAACCTAAAAAATTGATTTCTTTTAACAATTATTATAGTGGAATTTAGCAATAAAAGAATAGAAGTATTCAGCACTTGATTATGTAGACTCATTACCTTTCTGTGAAAGTCCATAAAAGGGGGGACGCCTAAGAAACTAATGCAAAAGTCCATAATATCATAAAGTGATTTCATGTTTAGTGGCATTTAACACTCCAACTCGCATTTTACAACATTTTCCATAACAGCAACACAAGGACCACATTCCCTTTCACTGTTCTTAATTACTGTTGAAACAAGTACTTTGCACCTAACAGACATGGGAAAAATATGGGTTTATATAGTCAAATAATGTTCAATTTGGCAGATGTGACTAATGCATGCAAGACTACAAAATATATTTTCACAACAAAATGCTTCTCGCGGGGACGGGGGCTTGGAAAATACACATAGAATATACTATATGTAAAGTCTGGAGCTTTGGGAGATCAAACTAGACTTGATTCTACTGTGCTTTTATTTTCTGAGCCTCTCTATGATTTATCTTGCCTAAACAGAGCAAGAATCTTGTCTTAATACAATGCAGATGGCATTATCCAGAACCCCAGTAGCTGAGTTCATGCTACACAGCCACAGCCACACTGGAAAATAGTTTGTGATTCAGAACCAACACTATTTAATCTGCCTGGATTGTATTTTGGGATAGCATTTAACAGGATTATAGGAAGGAAACAAGATGGCAACAAAAAAACATGGTCACTACCGGCTTGTGTTTTCCCAGCTAACCTTTTAACTATTTTTTTTAGATTCAGCTTGTCAGTACATTGGTACACAAGGATATTTTTCTTAAAAATAAAAACTGCTTCTTTTGAAGAGCATCAGCTGCCTTGGCTAAATCTCACAAAACTGCGTAAAGAGCTGGTGAGGAGATGGAAAGAGTTGATTCTACTGCACAGCTCATCTATAGTCACACAAGGAAGAACTTTAGAAAATTCGCAGTCAGGAGGCACCAAAAAGATGAGTTCCATCGATCGCTACTTCCTTATGTTTACAGTGGCAAACAAAAGTGAATCAGAATTTAGATTCACAGAATGACAGAAATGTTACAGCATAGAGGGAGGCCACTTGGCCCATCATATCGGCGCTAGCTCTTTGAATGATCAATTCACCTTGTGCCATTCCCCTGTCTTTTGCCCGTAACTCTGCACATTCTCCTTTTTCAGGTAACAGTCTAATTCCCTTTTGAAGGCCTGGATTGAACCTGCCTCCACTACACTTTCAGGCAGTGCATTCCAGACACCAGCCACTTGCTGTGTAAAAAAATTTTTCCTCATGTCACTTTTGCTTTGTTTGCCAATTACTTTAAATCTGTAACAAAAACAGAATTACCTGGAAAAACTCAGCAGGTCTGGCAGCATCGGCGGAGAAGAAAAGAGTTGACGTTTCGAGTCCTCATGACCCTTCGACAGAACTGTCGAAGGGTCATGAGGACTCGAAACGTCAACTCTTTTCTTCTCCGCCGATGCTGCCAGACCTGCTGAGTTTTTCCAGGTAATTCTGTTTTTGTTTTGGATTTCCAGCATCCGCAGTTTTTTTGTTTTTATTACTTTAAATCTGTGCCCTTTTGTTCTCGATCCTTTCACGAATGGGAACAGTTTGTCCCTATTCACTCTGTCCTGACCCCTCACAATTTTTAACACCTCTGTGGGTCTCCTCTCAGCTTTCTCTTCTCCAAGGGAAACAGTCGTAACTTCTCCAATCTATCATCATAACTGAAGTTCCTCATCCCTGGAACCATTCTTGTGAATCTTTTCTGTGCTCTCTCCAATGCCTTCACATTTTTCCTTCAGCGCGGTGCCCAAAAGTTGACGCAATACTTTAGCTGAGGCCAAACTAGTGTCTTATACAAATTCAACATAACCTCCTTGCTCTTGTACTCTATGCCCCTATTAATAGAGCCTAGGGTACTGTATACTTTATTAACTGTGCTCTTATCCTGCCCTACCACCTTCAATGACTTACGCACATATACATTCAGGCCCTTCTGCTCCTGCACCCCCTGCAGAGTTGTATCCTTTATTTTATATTGTCTCTCCACGTTCTTCCTACCAAAATGGATCACTTCACATTTCTCCGCATTGAACTTCACCTGCCACTTGCCCGTCCATTCCATCAACTTGTTTACGTCCTTTTGAAGTTTTACACTATCCTCCTGACAGTTCACAATGTTTCCAAGTTTTGAACTTGTGCTCTGGACACCAAGGTCTCAGTCATCAACATATGTATCAGGATGAGCAAGGGTCCCAACACTGACCCCTGGGGAACTCAACTACAAACCTTCCTCTAACGCAAAAAACATTCATTAACCATTTATTTCTGTTTCCTGTCATTCACCCAATTTTGTTTCCACGTTGCTATTTTCTCTTTTATTCCATGAGCTAAAACTTTGCTCATAACTCTGTTGTGTGTCAATGTATCAAATGCCTTTTGAAAATCCATGTACACCACATCAACAACACTGCCCTCATCAACCCTCTCTGTTACTTCCTCAAAAAACTCCAGCAAGTTAGTTAAACCCTAAACAAATCCGTGCTGTCGTTCCTTAATTAACCTGCATTTGTCTATGTGACTACTAATTTTGTTCCGAATTACTGTTTCTAGAAGTTTCCCAACACCAAAGTTAAACTGACTGGCCTGTAGTCGCTGGGATTATCTTATCTTTACACCCTTTTTTGAACAAGGGTGTAACCTTTGCAATTCTCCAGGCTTCTGACACCACCCCCAAGTCTAAGAAAGACTGGAAAATTATGGCTCGTGCCTCTACAATTTCCACTCTCACTTCCCTCAATATCCTTAGATGCATCTCATCCATTCCTAGTGCTTTATCAATTTTTAAGTATGGGCAGCCTATCTTATACCGCATTCCCATCAATTTTAAATACTTCTAATGTATTACTTATTTCCTCTTTCTGTATGGCCTGGGTAGCATTTCTTTCCTTGGTGAAGACAAATACAAAGTATTCATTTAATACTTCAGCTATTGCCCCTGCCTTCATGCCTAAATCCCCTTTTTGATCCTTAATCGGCCCTACTCCTCTTTTTACCACCCTTTTACTATTTGTACGCCAAAGACGATTTTGGGATTCCCTTTTATGTTAGCCTCCAGTCTCTTTACATGCTCCCTCTTTGCTTCACTTATATGCTTTTTCACTTCCCCTCTGAACCTTCTATATTCAGCCAGGTTCTCCATTGTATTATCCACTTGACTTCTGTCATAAGCATACGAATGCAAGAATTAGGAGCAGGAGTAGACCATTAGTCTGCTCGAGCCTAGTCCATCATTCAATAAGATCATGGCTGATCTGATTGTGGCCTCAACTCCACACTCCACCTTCCCTGATAGATTCCTGACTACAAAGGAATCAAAGGTTATCCACCTCTGCCTTAAAAATATTCAATGACCCTACCTCCACCACTCTCCAGGGAAGGGACTTCAAATGATTCATGACCCTTAGAGGAAACAATGCTTCTCATCTCAGTCTTAAATGGGAGACCCTTTATTTTTAAACCATATCCCCTAGTTCCAGTCCCTCCCACAAGGGGAAACATCCTTTCAGCATCCATCTTGTCAAGTCCCCTCAGGGTCTTATATGTTTCAATAAGATCATCTCACAATCTTCTAAACTCCAATGGATACAGGCCCAGCTTGTCCAACCTTTCTTCATAAGATAACCACTTCATCCCAGATATCAGTTAGGTGAACCTTCTCTGAACTGCTTCTAACACGTTTATGTTCTTTTATAAGTAAGGGGACTAAAACTGTACACAGTACTCGAGATGTGGTCTCACCAACTCCCTGTAGCAAAACAGCCCTATTTTTATATTCCAGTCCCCTTGCAATAAACAACATTCTATTTGCGTTCCTACTTTCTCTTCTTCATGTTAATTGCTACAATTTGTCCTCCAGGGAGCTCTGGATTAGTTTACCCTACATTTCCTTTTCGAAGGAATATACCTTGACCCCTCTGGGATATCCTCTCTCTCCAGCACGGCAATGCTCTCCTTAATCAATACTGCCACTCCTCCCACTTTTCTTCCTTTCCTATCTTTCCTGAGCACCTTGTATCCAGAAATATTTAACACTTAGTCCTGCCCTTCTTTGAGCCAGGTCTCTGTTATAGCCACAAGATCATATTTCCACATATCAAACTGCGCCTGTAACTCACCAATTTTATTAACTACACTTGGTGCATTCACATAAACGAACATTAACCCTGATTTAGATTTTATAACTTTCTCCCTTACTCTGACCCCACCTAATAAGTTATTCCCTACTCTGGTGCCATCTCTCTCTCTCCCAGTATTCTATTCATTTTGGTGTCCCTCTCTCATAATTCCATTGGTTCCCACACCCCTGCCAAGTTAGTTTAAACCCTCCTCAATAGCACTAGCAAATTGATGGGACTTGATGGGCCAAAGGGCCTCTTATGCACTGTGATTCTGTGATAAACTGTGACAAGCCTGGAAGTACCAAAAGCATGATGAGAGTTTCAGCAGCAGAATAGCTGAGGCTGAGGCAGAGGCAGAGGCAGGCAATATTTCAGAGGTGGAATTAGATAACCTTTGTGATGAAGAGGATATGGGGGTCAGAAGCTCAGGTCAGGGGCAAATAGGACTTTGAACCATGCTGTTCACAATCCCAGTCTGAGGCATTGGCCAGGAGGGGTATGAATTTGGTGGCAAAGGAATAGAGTTTGTAGCAGGATTTGAAGCCAGAGGCTTTAGTCCTTCAGGACCGAATATCAGAGAAGCAGTCTTTTATTATTCATTCCTAGGGTGTGGGCGTTGCTGGCAAAAACAGCATTTGTTGTCTATCCCTAATTGAAACTGAGTGGTGTGATAGGCCATTTCAAAGGGCATTTAAGGGTTAACCACATTAACAACCACAAAACACAGAATAAATTGGCAATTGAGGGAAGTGGTGGTGAGGCAGGGTTGTGAGTCCTCCATATACATATGGAACCCGATTACATGGGCTGTTTCTTGATGGACAGACTATGTAAACGAGGTGAGGAGTGCAGAGTTTCTGTCCAGAAACCCGGGAGTTTGGATTTCCCCACATGCTGCAGAGTAACTTGCCTATTGGTGTTTGGGAGAGTGTGGGTCTGACCCAGAAGCAGGGGCGAGGTGCTGAGGGGAAGAGGGACTGATATTAACCCCAGCAGAGTTTGGGGACGGGGGGACGGGTGGTGGAATAGGTTGGGAATGGTGGAGGATGTGAGGGGTGTGGCGGAGTTGAATGGAGGAGGAGGGGAAGAGCGGGAGGGCATTTACCTTCTCCCTGAAGCTGTCCTCTGCTCCCCTCATCTGCTCGCTTTCCGAAGCTTGGCAAACCCGGCCAGCCATGGTTAGACCTGGAAAGCAGGTTAAATCAGAGGCTACCAGCCTCATTAAAATGTTTAATTGACCCAAATGCCTCTTGGAGTGGGCAGGTTGCCCATCCCTTGTTCCACCTCTGGCAAACCCAGAATTAAGCAGTTTGGGATTGGGTATTTTTAAAGATTTAACAGCTCACCTGACTCCAACCCACTTATTTTCGCGAATTAAGATTCAGCCTCGTTTTTTTGGAAAATGGGGAGGTAACACGTAAACGAGAATAAAGGAAAGGCTAAGGATAGAGCCTTGTAGGTAACGGTGCAGGGGCAGGAAGCGAAGCCATTGAAGGAGATTCTCTCGCTATAACTGGATAGACAGGAGTGGTGGCCAGCTCACTCAGTTGGACAATGAAGGAGAGGCACTGGAGGAGGATGGAATGGTCAAATGTCTCAGAGGCTGCACAGTTGAGGAGAAGGATGAAGAGGGGTGGCACACCATAGTCACAGTCACACAGTCATTTGGGATTTTGAATCAGGCCATATCAGTGATATAGCAGGGGTAGAAACCAGATTGGCAAGGTTCAAACATGGAGTTGTGGCTCAAATAGTCACTGACCTCAATGTTTGGTAGTACAGGGCTTGAGTATTGCTGAAAAAAAAGAGACATGTTAAGCTTTTTGTCTTGCACTCATCAGGACATTCACAAGAATTCCGATATAAGAAGACAACAATTTATACTGTATGTGAAGAGATTGCTGATTGGTTGGCAAGTAATTCACCAGTGTTGGTGAATGACAGCTAACTGACAAGCATCGTTTGAAAATTAAACCAGGCAGCTTGACCCTGATTGGTCAAGACATTGCCCTGAGGAATAAGTCAGCGAATGGCTGTAACTTATTTTGTTTAGCTGAAACAGGAGCAATGTGTGTACATGTCCTTTTTGTCTGCAAAGAACAGGGCTCTGTGTATTAATATGTAGCTTCCAGTAAATGCAAATGCACCACGCTGTGAGCCCAACTGACAACCTTAAATTGGTTGCCAGCGTAATTCTTAGCACATTGAGGATTATTCAGTGCATATTGTCCAATCGCTGAATCACATCTAATGTTGGACGCTGTGTTTTGTAAGAATGGGCTGGTTGGGTACAGTCTACACCTTGCCCATTGCGTACAGCGACTGGGGCATGCTATTTGATTTGATCCATCCGTCTTTGGGACATACGGTCTACATACCCAGCATCACACTGGCATTGAAAGTCATATACCACGTTACTCATTTGTGTGTTAGGCAGCATGTCTTTTTGGCTTGACGGCAGCATCCATTTAGTGGCGAACACCACTCGTGTTGCTACTGCATAGTAGCAGAGTGAAACAGATAGCTTTACCTATTGCTCACATATTTGAGATATCTTACCCTTCCAGGATAATCTAAAGTGGACTGGGCACTTTTTAGGGCCAAAGGTCTTAGGCTGTTCATGAGTTTGCATGATACACAGCGTGAAATGATCTGATCAGGGTAGCCAACCATCCTGCAGGATGTCTTTGATGTGCCCTATTTCAGCATCAAGCTTGCTTGGTGAGCAAATGGCTCGGGCCCTATTTGCAAAGCTGTCAATAAGACCAATCTTATAGTGTGTCCCAACACATATATTGACCAGTGAAGGTAGGATGTTCTTGCGAGTGTCCTGAGGAGCACAAGACGAAAAGCTTAAACATGTCTCTTTTTTCAGCCATACTCAAGATACTGTTTACTGATGTAACAAAAATTGTGACATAAGTCAATGCAAACTTAATAGCTAATAATCTACAATTTTATTATGAGATAGTACCTTAGTCAGTTTATTCTGTTATTTGTGTGAATCACATGCATCAGTCCCAGTTACTTCATTAAACAAATCCTCTGGTGGCACAATTAAACATCTGGATTTTTCAGTGCATTGTTTACCTTGATAAAAATATCAAGCCTGAAGCAATAAGAAAAGCAAAGTCTTTTTTGAGAGTCACAGTCTAATTAGCATTGAAATATTTTGATATTTTCAAATGCAACTGCGTTCACATGATAAAATATTCTGTATATATCATATTGCAAGGAGGTACCACATCGAGGTAAGATATTTTCTATGCTATTACAAGACCGTCATCCATACCTTTATTGCCTCTAGACTCAACTATTTCAATGCAATCCTAACCAACCTCCCAGCTTGCCCCTCTGTAAATGTGAGTTAATCCAAAACTCTGCTGCCCTTATCCTAACTTGCACCCATTCCCAATCATCCCTGTGCTTGCTGACCTACGTCGACTCCCATTTGACAATGCCTATACTTTAAAATTCTCATTCTTTTATTCAAATCCTTCCATGAGCTCACCCCTCCCTATCTCGGAAAGCTTCTCCAGCCCCACAACTCTCAGATATCTCTCTGCTCATTCAATTCTGACCTCGTACACATTCCCAATTTTCATTGCTCCACAACTGGAGGCTGTTCCTTCAGATGTCTGAATTCTAAGCTCTGAAGTTTCTTCTGCAAACCTTGTGGCTCTTCTGCCTCTCTCACCCCTTTAAGACACTCCTTAAAACTTACCTCTTTGACCAAGCCTTAGGTCACCGGCCGTAATATCTCCTTAAGTGGCTCGATGTCAGATTTTGTCTGATTATGTTCCAATGAAGTACCTGGGGATGTTTTACTACGTTAATGGTCCAATATAAATACCAGTTGTTACTAGTAATTGTTTTTTTTTTAAAATCACAAATTCTAAACATATTAAATGGGCAGAAGATAATAGAGAATAATTCAATCTGAGCATTCACATGGCAAAGAATGTGATATCTTATGATGTAAATTAAACACCTCAATCAGATTATTCCTTTGTAATCCTCTCCATCTGTTCTGTACCTTCTGAATTTGGTGTCAAAACTGCAATGTACAGCTTTTATCCAATCCGTTAGCTCTGCTTATCCAACCTACTAATCCCCCCCCCATGGCTCATTTTGTCTGTAGGCACATTTCCATGCAAAAATTGTTGATTTTGCCTCTTTGAACTGGCGGTTTGCAGAATACCACTACCTTACCGAGGACTTAAAACAGTCAATAAGTGAGCAGCCTTTACAAGTTAATCTTTAGAAGAAACATTTCTCTTAAAGCAGCAGATGATGAATTTTTATGCTCAGAAAGATAAGGGGTGTTAGAGCTGAGGAATGAAATTACATTGGGCATGCAATACCAGAATAAAGCACTCCCAAGTCAGGTGCGAATGAACTGCAAAACTCGATTTACTCTGATCTGATCCCAGCAATGACAATTTTTACTTACCGCATCAACTACCCTGTGGTTCCTCAATCCAACTGACAATTTGCCCCAAATTAAGCCCAGCCTTATTAGTTACAGAGTTGAAACTGTCTGAGTTCAGTTCACAGAGCATCTGTCTTTACCAAGGAAGAAAATGCTACTGGGATCAGAGTGAAAGGAGAGGATCATCACAGCAAGTGAACAGACATTAATCCCATCAATCTGTGCCGGATTAAGTCACCGTCCTTGAAGTGAAAGTACAGTTTCAAAGCCACTTCAAACACCGGATTCCGTGGCCCTTGCACTGCAGTATTTTACAGGATCGCTGAGGCTTCTACAGTGGTGCTCCCAGTCCTCCACAGGAAAGAGAGGCATAAAAAGGACAACTCAATCATAAAACTTTGGAGGAGCAATTAACTGAGGCTTGCAAAATATGCTGTATGCTGGGATTCAGCTCACAAGTCCATATACTCCAAACAGACTAAATCACAATCAGCAGAATCATCATAGAGAATATTTTCCAAGGAACTGTCTTAGAATGATATGGCACTAAATGATGCAGATACTATTGTGTCTGTGACAGCTCTTTGAAAGAGCTATCCAGTTGGTCCCACTCCCTTGCCCCTTCTCTAATATGATTTTTGGAGGCTTCAAAGGTTGACTTGATGCTGACCTCTACAGTAATTTATATATGTCCTCCCAAAATGACCAATTGCAGAGTTGGGACCATCCCCTTGCAGAACCTCACTTCCATCAGCACCAGCTCCCATCAACGTGGATAGACTTGCATTTTTTGAACAATCTGATGACACTTGGTGTACTAATAGCATCCCACAATTTGATGATGAAACCGCCCAAAACATCAAGCTCTGTCAACCATCCACCTATTCCGTTGGGCATGAACACGATCCTTGGATTGCTTGTTCAGGCACGCATCCAAAGTTTGAACTACGGACGTTAGACCCCTGGTATAGCTGCAATGTGGGTATCATTTCTTTACAGGTGCCTCTTGATTCCATTGAATAGACAAGATCTGAACATGTCCCACACTAATAAGCTGCATTCTTTACATAGGCCCCCAGGACCAATCCATAACGTCACTCCATCCTCATCCAAGCAACCATTGTCATGAACATGCATAAAATCTCTGCAGAGGACTTAATTTTTGGCATGGTTTTACGTTTGAAAATTACTATAGGGTTCAATTATATTCTGTCCGCCATGCAGGCTGTTACCACTGTGGATCTGGTCTTTGTTTATTCTGTGGTCTACACTAGAGCCCTTTTCAAATCTTTCCACTTCATCCATGTGCCAATGTGACATAATGGGTACTTGTGGTTTTGTTGCTGTCTGATGATGCATTGCTGGAACCTGGTAATTTTGGCTTGAGGTCTTTGGATAAAGCTCTCAGCAATCTTGGTCTTCTGCTACAACACTAGACATTTTTGATCCATTAAGAGGCTACACCAACTAGCTGCTGTCTGAAATCTTTGCCAGATTCAGGGGTACATCTGGCCCACTTATAGTTATTGCAATTCTGATGATGATGAAACCAGTCTAATGGTTTTCGAAGACCCATTCCGATACATGCTTCTCAAGATCAGGCCAGTGGCTGATCCCTGTTCTTGTGGTGCATTTAGTCTCAGGCATCTTCTTCAGGGCAGATTCCTTCTTCTTCCATTCTTGCACCAGCTTTCCATGAACACCGAATTTCCTTACCACAGAACAGCTGTTTGACGAATTTGCAAATGGCACAACTTTTAGCTCGAAACCGGCTTCATACTTCATTTGGTTCATTGGAAGAGTCCTTTCTCTTTGTCATTTGCCATGCTGGGTCTGGTCTGTGTGAGCATGTCATAAACTCCCACCCATCTTTGCCACTCAGCTCATATCGCCTGTGCGATCCCTGGCGCCCAGTTATAAGATAAGCAAAATGAACACTGGTGGGTTGAAAAGTTGAAGCTGACTACTAATGTGAACATTTCAGGTGGCTGAAAAGGGGGTCAGCTTATATGGAACATATGCAAAAACACAATTTTTAGGGCTGTAAGGAGTGTTATTTTATATGCTGGGTTGAGTTATATGCTGCAATCTATTGTAGAACATAACCAAGCTGACTGACATTTGCCTTACGAAAGATCCAGACACCCTCACAGCCACAAAAAGTCATTGTCCTGCTCTGATGCTGCAGTTATGGGCTGCAGCATCTGGCAGATTTCAGTGAGGCCATCCTTATTGAAGTGGAGACGTATCATTGTTTCCTGAACATCCTGGCCAGATTTGGCCTCCTGCTGAAAGCCCTTCGCTCTCTCGCTCTTACCCCCCAATCTAGGAGTTTTCCCTGATCTGCACAGCATCTGCTCATTATGCCATTCTTGTTGCTTTCCAAGAGGAAGGCCACTACTGCACCCATGTCTCAGGGCAAATGAGGTATGCAGAAACATTTGCACAAAAAAAATCCTTCAGTACCTCCCTGTAGACTTTTGTAATTTGAAGAGCTTGAGAAAGCACCAGAAACATGTGCGATCATATCAACAGTCAGAATAAATTAACTGACAACCAACCTGTAAGTGATAATCCCTTTAAATAGGACAGGTAAGGGGTCTTTCCCACTGCCTAGCGTGCACAGCTACGTGAGCTCAACTGTTAGCTGTAGATGGCTGTAGCTTTCAAAATTGCTGATTTCAAATCTATGTTGCACACTAATTGACATCATGACCTTCCTGCTTTCCATTTGCTCCAATGTCCTCACCATAATGGCATCCACAGCAATTTGCAGAAATGTGCGCATGTGCATTGGATCCCATTTTGGTTCCTGAACAGAACCCATAACTGGGTCCATTGAGCCTAATTTTGACCCCCCGTGCCTCATGAATTACGATAAGGTCACACAGTCAACAACTGTAACCATATCGAAATTAAAAGAAAGTCATTGCAAATAATGAAAAGCTGAAACAAAAATAGATGAATCTGGAAGCACACAACAGTTAAGTGATCACTTGTAGAAAGAACATACAGTTCATTTTTTGGACTTGTACCTGCCTTAAAATTGGAAAACAAAACCATATTAATATAAAAGTGCATGGAGGAAAGGGGAATACGACACTTCTTTTTTTGCTCCTCTTTTTTCTGATTCTAGAAATATGGCCTGCTTGTGCGTGTGCACCCAGATCTATATCTTCTGTTTCTACAATAAATGCACTTGATTTTAATAAAACATCAATACTCCAATACCCCACACTTCTGCAACAGGAGCACAGTTTGCTGCTCCTCCTGAAAACATTGCAAATTATGTTTCTTTAAATACACACACTTACGTGTACACAGATGCTATTTGGAGCTAAAATCACGTAACCGCCCCCACCCACGCACCCAAATCATCCCATCAAAAGTCTGAGTTGCTCTCCCCTCCCCCCATCTTCAGTCCCAACATTACCCACTGCCGCAACCTAACCTGCTGGCAATACACAATGGCCCGCCTTTCAGCGACGGCAATTGGTTGCCCGCCGCAAGTCCTGCTACTGATTGGCCGGTGCCTGCCGTCAATCGCCTGACGTCGCCGGCCGTCAAAGTTAGGTGGGCCGAGCAAAGGGCAAGAAAGCCTCGCTGACTCCGCCTACCTGTTGGAGCCGCAGTTCCTCCGATTTCCACGACGGTCCCAAAACAAGAGGAAAGGACGAGAAAAAGGGTCCAGGGGTGAGGGGTTGGGAAAGGAGGGGAGGGAGAGGGTGAAATTACAATCGGCCGACAAAATAATAAATCAGCCTGCGAAAGTCTTCGTTCAGAGCCATCCGAGGGACAGCACTTGAGGGAGAGGGGGGAAGGAACAAAATAAATCAGATAAAAAGCCTCCGCGATACTTTCACTTTAAACCCCTCCTGCGTCTAATTAACTTTTTTTTCTAAAGCCGCTTGCGTGAAAGCCGACGTCTGATGTCAGGGTGGCGACGCAATCACGCTGAAAGCGGACGTCGAAGCCGTGATGTAATGACGCTGGACGTTTTGTTATTGGTGGAAGTGACGTCAGCGTTCGCTGGGCCCTGTAGGAAGGGGCGGAGCGATGGAGTGTCACCTGATCTGGGGTGGTTCTTTGGCTGGTTCGAAGGTCCCAGTCCTAATCTTGCTTTATTAATCCAGGCTGACAGTTTTGCCATTGTGAGATTTGAACTCTTGAGCTTGGGGTTACAAACCCAGTACCATAACCACTTGGCTATTTAAGCCAAGCTTAATCCAGGCTGATATTGCCGTCTAGCAGACGAGACGTTAAAACAAGATGACCCGTCCGCCCCCCTCGTTTATGCTTTCAGGGAAGGAGGGTGGCTGTGGTGTGTAAAAGATCCCGCGGCCGCTGTTTTAAAACCGTGCAGCATGGAGATCTCCACTGTTTTGATCTCCTCGGTGTCCTGGCCAATATTATCGCTCAACCAACACCACTTAATGTAAAAAAAAGATTTGGACATTGTTATTTGGTGGGATCATGCTTTGTGCAGAGTGACTGTTCAATAACAATAGTAACTCCACTTCCAACAGTACTTTGGTATGCACTGGGGACATGAAAAGTGCTTGTGTAAATAAATGCAAGTTCTTCTGCTCATATTGCAATAAGATTTCACAATTCAAAAATAAAACTACCTGGAAAAACTCAGCAGGTCTGACAGCATCTGCAGAGAGGAACACAGTTAACGTTTCGAGTCCGCATGGCTCTTCAACAGAACTAAGGAAAAAATAGAAAAGAGGTGAAATATAAGGTGGGGGGGGGGGGGGGTGAGACAGGTAGAGCTGGGTAGAGGGCCCGTGATAGGTGGAGATAGCCAACAGATGTCATAGGCAAAAGGACAAAGGTGTTGAAGGTGATGATATCTAAGGATTGTGCTAATAGGTGACATTAAGGGGAGGTTAAACTGACTGTAGTTCTTGGTCTTATTTTTACACCCTTTTTGAACAAGGCTCTCACATTTGCAATTCTCCAGTCTTCTGGCACCACCCCTATATCTAAGGAGGATTGGAAGATTATGGCCTGTGGCTCTGCATTTTCCACCCTGATCTCCCTCATTAATCACAAGTACATCTCATCTGGTCCTGGTTTCTGATTAACATTAAGTACAGCCAGCATTTCTCATACCTCCTCTTTATTGGTTTTTCACCCATCCAGCATCTCAACTACCTCTCCTTTCACTATGACTTTGGCACCACCTTCTTCCTTGGTAAAGATAGATGCAAAGTACTTATTTAGGAAAAAGGCTTCTGCCTCCATGTTTGCGGTCCCTAATTAACCCTACCCCTCGCTTTACTCTATATGCCTATCGAGAACCTTTAGAGAACCTATAGAGAACCCTTTTATGTTAGCTGCAAATGTCTTCTCATACTCTCTCTTCTCATTTTTTTTCATTTCCCTTCTGAACTTCCTATATTCAGTTCTCATTTGTTTATCATCCTGGCATCTGTCATAAGCATCCTTTTTCTGCTTCATCTTACTGTCTATCTCTTTTGTCATCCAGGGACTCTGGCTTTCTTTGTTCTTTCCCCTTCATGGAAATATACCTTGACTCCACCCGAGCCATCTCCTCTTTCAAAGCTGCCCATTGTTTCATTGCTGCCTGCCAATCTTTTAATTCCATTTTACCAGAGCCAGATCTGTTCTACCCCATTGAGATTAACCCTCCTTCAATTAATTTTTTAAAAATCTGGATTGCTCCTTGTTCTTTTCCATCACCTAAACCTTAAGGTACTATAATCAATGACCCCTAAATGTTCCCCTCCTGATATTCGTTCCACATGACCCATCTCATTCAACAGAACCCGAACTGGCAATGCCTCCTTCCTCATTTGACTGGAAACATTTTCATGCAGAAAATTCTCCTGAACACATTTCAGAAGCAATTCCCCCTCTCCATCCTTTGAAAATTGTGCACGTCACTCCACTATTTAAGAAAGGTGAGAGAGAGAAACCCTGGAATTATAGACCAGTTAGCTTAACCGGTCGTCAGGATATTACTACAGTCTATATTTCAGAATAGGGTGAATTAACACCTTGACCATTTTGAGATGATCAGAGAGAGCTAACATGGATTTGTAAAGGGTAGGTCATGCCTGATGAACCTAGTTGAATCTTTTTGAAAGGTGATTAAAGTACTGGACAGGGGAATGTTTATCTATGTTATTCATTTGGACTTCTAAAATACATTTGATGAAGTCCCATATATGAGCCTTTAGCTAAAGTTAAGCCCATGGAATTGAAGGGAAATTATTGACCAGGTCAGGAAATTGGCTGAGTGGTAGGAGAAAGAAGTGATGGCATTGGTCAGGTATTCTAACTAGCAGGTCATTTTAAAGTCTTAAAAGAGGCACAGCATCTGCTACTGTACAGTTTATGGTAAAATTGCTTTCCTTATCGCCATGGCTTGTTATGGTTAAAAAAATACAGGGTGCAGTACTTACCTTCAGGAACCTGACTCTGCAATTTTCTGATTAATTTTGAAGACCCAAGTCTGGGCCTTGTTCAACCCTGCAGCAAGTGGGGCAGAGAGGCCATTTTAAAACCAGTGAGAGAGCCCTGCATTGAGGCGCTAATCACCTCCACTGAAACGTTTTAGTGATGTCCTCAAAGCATTCCTAAAGAGGTCAAACATCTCCACCAATTCATGGTGACTGACCAAAGTTAAGAAAGTTAATTCGGGAAGGCACCAAACACAGAGAGACTTCATCAGGAACATACAGAGGTGAAGTCAACCTGCACAAAGAGTGCAAAAAACCTCCAAACAACTCATCTAACTGACCCTCCAGCAACATCTGCTCCACATGTGGCAAAATCTGCAGATCACGCATTGGACTTATCAACCATCTCAGAACCCATTGAACTGGAGTGGAAACAAGACATCCCTGAACTCAAGGGACTGCCTTATAAGAAATAGTTAACATAATTGGAAAAAGAAGCAATGGTGACATGAGGAAAAACATTTTCATGCAGTGAGCGGCGAGGATCTGGAATGCACTGCATGAGAGTGTGGTGGAGGCAGCGTAATGACAGGCTGAAGGGTCTCCTTCTGTGCTGTAACAATTCTGTGATTCTGTAACTATCCCAGTCAATATTAGGATAGTTAAAGTCCGCTAGTGGGACTTCTCTAGTTTTTTCACAAAAATTTACTTGCAAATTTGTTCCTCCATATCTTTCCCACGAGTTGCGGTGATCTATAGAATACAGCCAGGACTGTTATAGTATCTCTATTCTTTCTTAGCTTGAACCAAACATATTCTAGAGCAGTGATTCTCCTGCTTTTAAAACTATTTGCATCAATCAATAAAAAACATTGGAAGCTGACCAATAGCGTCCCACTGTTGCTACAGCATCTGACAATGAAAAATAGCTGTGATTAAGTACACGACATATGAAAACAAATAGTTATGCAGACCTTGTAATTTAATCTTAAGGTATATACAATATTTCAATTGTATTCAAATAGTTGTTTGGTAGTACAGAACTTGAGTGTTGCTGAAAAAAGAGACATGTCAAAGCTTTTCATCTTGCACTCATCAGGACATCCGCAAGAATAGCAATATAAGGGGAAAACAACAATTTATACTTTATGCTAAGAGAGTGCTGATGGGTTGGCAAGTGGTGTTGCCATGGAGAGTGCATCATTGATGGTGAACGACAGTTAACTGCCAATCATGGTTTGAAATTTAAACCAGGCAGCTTGATCCTGATTGGTCAAGGCATTGTCTCGAGGGATGACTCAGCAAATGGCTGTCACTTATTTTGTTTAGCTGAAACAAGCACAATGTATGTACATGTTATTTTTGTCTACAAAGAACAGGGCCATGTGTATTAACATATGTAGCTTCCAGTACATGCAAAAGTGCCACATTGTGAGCTCGACTAATAATCTTAAATTGGTTGTCGATGTAATTCTTAGTACATTGAGGATTATTTAGCAAATGTTGTCCAATCGCGGAATCACATCTAATGTTGGACACTGTGTTTTGAGTTTTGCAAGCAGGGGCTGATTGGGTGCAGTCTGTACCCTGCCATTGTGAACAGTGGCTGGGATATGCCATTTAATTCGATCCACCAGTCTTTGGGATATACGGCCTACATACCTAGCATCATAATGGCACTGAAATTCATATACCACATTAATCAGTTGTGTGATAGGCAGAACATCTTTTTGGCTTGACGGCAGCATCTTGTTAGTGGTGAAGACCACTCGTGTTGCTGCTGCATAGCAACAGCTTGAAACAGCAATTGTATTCAAAGTGAAAAATCATTAATATATAAAAGCCTGAAAGGAGAAATCCAGATATTGAAAATACAAGTTGACAGTGTATCACTGAGGGGATGGGAAGGGTATATGTATGTGGGATGGGTACAATGCTCCCAAGAACATTTGAATTTTAGACTCTTGTCCTTGTTTTCAAACCCTTTCATAGCTATGCTCCTGCCCAACTTTGTAATCTCCTTCAAGCACAAGATCTCTGCACTCTGCCAATTCTGGCCACTTGAGCATTCCTTGTAGAGGCGAAGTCCTGTCTTCACATTGCGGGTACCCTCCATCGTGTTGTGTGGCACTACCACTGTGCTAAATGGGATAGGTTTTTAACAGATCTAGCAACTCAAGACTGGGCAACCATGAGGCGCTGTAGGCCATTAGCAGCAGCAGAATCGTACCCAACCATAATCGGTAACCTCATGGCCCGACATATGCCCTATTCTGCCATTACTATCAAGCCAGGGATCAGTGAAGAGTGCAGGACAGCATGCCAGGGGCAGCACCAGGCATAACTAAAAATGAGGTGTCAACCTGGTGAGGCTACAATGCAGGACTACTTGCATGCCAAACAGCATAACCAGCAAGTGATAGACAGACCTAAGCGATCCCACAACCAGTAGTGAATGGTGGTGGACAGTTAAACAACTCACTGGAGGAGGAGCCTCCACAAATATCCCCATCCTCAAAGATGGAGGAGCCCAGCACAGCAGTGCAAAACATAAGCATTCATAAAAATCTTCAGCCAGAGGTGCCAAGTGGATGATCCATCTTGGCCTTCTCCGGAGGTCGTCAGCATCACAGACAATCCGATGCACTCCACATGAAAAGAAGAAACGGCTGAAGGCAATGGATACTGCAAAGGCAATGATACCTGACAATGGGCGGGGTTTTCCGCGCCCGTCTGCTGCTGGGATCTTCCAGTCCTGATGCAAGTCAATGGCCTTCTGGCTGAGGCACCGCCTCATCCACAGCAGGTCCCACCCGCAGCAGGGCCAGAAAATCCTGGCCATAATTCCGGCAATAGTACTGATGACTTGTGCTCCAGTACTTGATGCACCACTAGCCAAGATGTTCCAGTACAGTTACAACACTGGCATCTACCCATCAATGTGGAAACTTGTCCAGGTATGTCCTGTACACAAAAAGCAGCACAAATCCAACCCAGCCAATTACTGCCCCATCAGTCTACTTGATCATCAGTAAAGGGGTCAGCAACAGTGCCATCAAGCAGCACTTGCTTAACAATAACCTGCTCACTGATGCTCAGTTTGGGTTCCACCAGGGTGACTCAGCTTCTGACCTCATTACAGCCTTGGCTGAAATATGGAAAAAAGAGCTGAACTCCAGAGGTGAGGTTAGAATGACAGTCCTTAACATCAAGGCAGAATTTGACCAAGTGTGGCATCAAGGAGCAAAACTGGAGTCAATGGGAATCAAGGGGAAAATTCTCCGATGGTTGGAGTCATGTCTAGCATGAAGGAGGATGGTTGTGGTTGTTAGAGTTCAATCATCTCAGTTCCAGGATATCATTGCAGGAGTTCCTCAGGGTAGTGTCCTAGGCGCAACCATCTTCAGCTGCTTCATCAATGACCTTCCTTCCATCATAATGTCAGAATTGAGGATGTTCGCTGATGATTGAACAATGCTCAGCACCATTTGCGACTCCTCAGATACTGAAGCAGTCCATGTCCAAATGTAGCAAGACCTGGACAATATCCAGGCTTGGGCTGGCAACTGGTAAGTAACATGCTCACCACAGAAGTGCCAGGAAATGACCATTTCCAACAAGAGAAAATCTAACCATCACCCTTGACATTCAAAACCATTATCGTCGTTGGATTTCCCACTATCTACATCTTGGGGGTTACTATTGACCAGAAACTGAACTGGACTAGCCATATAAATACTGTGGCTACAAGAGCAGGTCAGAGGCTAGGAATCCTGTGGCGAGTAACTCTCTTCCTGACTCCCTAAAGCCTGTCTACCATCTACGTGACACAAGTCAGGTGTGTGATGGAATACTCTCCTATGGCCTGGATGAATGCAGCTCCAACAACACTCAAGAAGCTCAACACCATCCAGGACAAAGCACCCTCCTGATTGGCACCACATCTACAAACATTCACTCTCTCTACCATGACAAATAGTAGCAACAGTGTGTACCATCTACAAGATGCAATGCAGAAACTCACCAAGACACTTTCCAAACCCACGACTGCTATTGCAGCAGACACTTGGAAACACCACCCCCTGAGAGTTCACCTCCAAGCCAGTTAACATCCTGACGTGGAAATATATTGCTGTTCCTTCACTGTCGCTGGATCAAAATCCTGGAACTCCATCCTTAACAGCATTGTGGGTATACCTACACCACAGAGACAGCAGCAGTTCTAGAAGGCAGCTCACCACCACCGGCTCAAGGACAATTAGGGATGGGCAATAAATGCTGGCCCAGCCAGCGATGCCCACATCCCGTAAAATGAATTTTTAAAAATCACCACCGCTGACCTATGTCCTAAGCTCTGGAATTGCTTCCCTAAATCTCTCCACCTTTCTCCGTCTCATTCCTCCTTTAAGATGCTTCTTAAAACCTCTCTTTGACCAGGTTTTTAGACACCTGGCCTAATATGTGATCTTTTGTGGCTTGTTGTCAAATGTTGCTTTAGCTCCCGTAAGGGTACTTGTGACTTTATATCATGTTAAAGGTGCTATATAAATGCATATTGTTGTTGTTTACGATAAAAGTTGTGTATTGTAGTTAATTTTATACTTCATGGGATTAATAGACTTTAAACTAAGTAAGAGGGAAGAAAATAGTGGCCTTGGGATTTGCAATCCAATAATCAGACTGTAATTTCCCTGAAAGTTGGCATGTGTCACTTTCCCACTTCAATTCCATGCCTCATAGTTGGGAAGTACCCCATTTAATTCTCTATCCCTCATAGAAGCACTCTCAACTCTTACAAATCATACAGGCACTACACTTCCATCCTCCCCTTAATTAAACCTCCTATTCATCCCATCATGTACCACCACCGCACTCCCAATTCAACCTGCACTCTTCTTTCTATCTAATTCAGTCCAAACTCTTACTGCCTTCCTGCCATTATGTTAATGCTGGTATTTTCCCTTACCCTTTCCCTTCAGTTAATGTTGGTGCTTTCCTGCTCCCACTTTCTACACCATTTCTCTGTCCTTTATTTCTCTCTTCTGACTATTTCGAAGCACTTCTGGCTGACCTCCTATCTTCCACCCTCCATGAACTGAGCTTACTCAGAACTTTGCTGCCTGTATTCAAACTTGCACCAAGTGCCATTCACCCATCACCCCAGTGCTGTCTGACATATGGCATCTGACGATGCTCCCTGAAGCTTGGTGAGACAGGAAGTACTGGAGGGTCTGGCCTCATTGTAGGTAGATAAGTCACCAGGGCCAGATGGACTGTATCCCAGGCTGTTAAAGGAAGTCAGGGAGGAAATAGCAGATGCTCTGAGGATCATTTTCCAATTCTCACTAGATACATTCTTGGCCCCAGAAGATTGGAGGTCTGTGAATGTTGTACCATTATTCAAAAAGGGTGTGAGGGATAGGCCAGAAAATTATAGGCCGGTCACTTTGACTTCAGCGGTGGGCAAATTATTGGAAATAATTCTGAGACACAGGATAAACTGCCACTTAGAAAGGCACAGATTGATCGGGGATAGTCAACATGGTTTTGCTAGGGGAAGATCGTGTCTTACCAATCCAAACAGAATTTTTTGAGGAGGATTGATGAGGTTAGTGTAGTAGATGTTGTCTACATTGGTTTCAGTAAGGCATTTGACAAGGTTCCACATGGCAGGCTGGTCAGGAAAGTGAGATCTCACGGGATATAGAGGAAGGTGGTAGGTTGGATCCAAAATTGGCTCAGTGACAGGAAACATAGGGTAATGGTCGATGAATGTTTTTGCAAACTGAAAACGGTTCCCAGTGGTGTTCCACAGGGCTCAGTGTTGGGGCCTTTGCTGTTTGTTGTACATATTAATGATTGAGATTTTAATGTGGGAGGCATGGTTGGGAGATTTGCAGATGACACAAAGATTTGCTGTGTGGTTGATAGTGGAGATGATAGCTGTCAACTCCAGATTTATATCAATGGTTTGGTCGAGCGGCCGAAGAAGTGAGAAATGGAATTCACTCCGGAAAAGTGTGAGGTAATGCACATGGGGAGGGCAAACAAAGCAAGGGAATGCTCAATAAATGGGAAGTTATTGAGAGGGGTCGAGGAAGTGAGAGACCTTGAAGTGCATGTCCACAGGTCCTTGAAGGTGGCAGGACAGGTGGACAAGGTGGTCAAGAAAGCATATTGTCATGACTCATAGTGCACTGCAATATCAAGCTCCACTGCTCCCCGAGCTGCGAAAAAGTTTGATCAACCCATCTAATTGTTTAATTTATGTTAACAGAATATGAGCACCAGGCTTGTAAACTTAACAAGTAAATAACTGTTTATTGAACAAATTGTCTTAAACTAGTGGCAAAAGAAAGAAATATGAACCGCTAATTTCTAACTCTATAAGCTAAACTCTACCCTTTCTTAAAATCCTATACATACACATATAAGACACATAAGACGCACAACAACATGGATTTTAAGGGTGGGATAAAACAGTTCAATAGCACCAATCTGGAGTACAGGATTCAATGGGTTGGTGTTGATTGAGGTCTTCCAAATTCCTTTCAGTTCTTCCAGGACTTTCAGTCTTTAGTTCACTGGTTGAGCACTTGCCTTTCCCTGACTCTTAACAGTCATTTTCCCTTTTTTCTCTTGACAGGGGCTTTCAAAGAGAGAGAGCAGGTAATAGAGATATGAGGAGAGAGAGGTTTTAGGTCTTTTTCCTTTTAGGCGAGGAGCTATTCTGCTGCACTGTTCTCACACACAAACTCTGGTCACCTGGTCAGGAGCAAATTAAAACATTGTTGCCAGGCAGTTCCTCGTTAGACCGGACTCCTCCTCTGCACTATTCTGTCTTTCATGGCACACTCTGTTCCAGGACAGCAACTTTGTATATATTCTTCACACTGTTCCAGTAGACATCTCTTTTAACTGCAGCCATTGTAATTTTAGTCCACAGTCCAACAGAAATAAAAAGATATGTTCTTTACAACTTGGAAAGCTTTCCTTTATTGGCCAAGTTATTGAATACAAAAGCAGGGATGTAATGATGGAATTGTATAAAACGCTGGTTATGCGAAAGCTGGAATTTTGTGTACAGTTCTGGTCACTGCAAAACAGCAAGGACATAATTGTTCTGGAGAGAGTGCAGAGGAGATTTGCAAGAGTGTTGCCAGGGCTTTAAAATTGCAGCTATGAGGAGAATTGGATAGGCTAGGGTTATTTTCCTTAGAACAGAGGAGGCTAAGGGGTGGCCTAATTGAGGGGCCTGGATAAAATAGAGAGGAAAGACTTGTTTCCCCTAGCTGAGGGGTCAATTACGAGGGGGCACAGGTTTAAGGTGATTGGTAGAAGGATTAAAGAGGACATGAGGAAAAACTTTTTCACCCAGTCTGGCTAAGACACTGCCTAAGTTGGTGGTTGTGGCTGAAATGTTCAACTCATTTAGAAAGGTACCTGGATCTGTATCTGAAGTGCTGGAAAGTGGGATTAAAATGAGCGTTAGTTTAGTTTTTCTCTTTGTGGCTGGCGCAAATACGATGGGCTGAATGGTCGCTTTCTGCACCGTAACTTTGCTATGATTCTATGGAAATCCACCAACACGTCAATTTTAAAGTTCCTATCCTCAGGTTCAAATACGTCTCTGGACTTGCTGCCCCCTGTCTCTGTAGCCTTCTTCAGCTACAACCCCCCAAGATTTGCATTCCTCCAATGCTGGATTCTTGCACTTCTCCCACCTACTTCACCCCCATCATGAGTGAATATGCTTTCAGTTGTCCAAGCCCTAACTTTTAGAATTTCTTTCCCAGACCTCTTTGCCTCTTTAAAGGCATTGCACCTCTTTGACTAAGCACTTAGTCACTTGGCCTAATGTTCTATTAGCTTGCTTTCAATTTTTGTCTGAATACAATCATGCGAAGTACGCTGGGACATTTTATGTTTTTTCATCACTTTTTCATACCTCCATTCCATAAGACCATAAGACATAGGAGCAGAAGTAGGCCATTCGGCCCATCGAGTCCGCTCCGCCATTCAATGAGATCATGGCTGATCTGATAATCAACTCCACTTTCCTTCCTTTTCTCCATAAGCCTTCATTCCCTTACTGATTAAAAATCTGTCTATCTCAGCCTTGAATATACTTAATGACCCTGCCTCTACAGCTTTCTGCGGTAAAGGATTTCAAAGATATTCCTATCTCTCCTTCCCATTCTCCAGTCCTGCTCTTACTTCATTGCTGTTGTTAATGCACTAGAGAAGCCTTTCTGCGTTTAATGCCACTCCTAGCACATACCGTAATTCTAAATTCTATAGTTGTGCACATTGGCTTTCTCGATTACCTACACATTCAGGGACCAAATTCTTTCGATTAAGTGACAAGAGTGTGTTGAGGGGAGAATGATTTATTCTGGTTCATTTGCAGCAGGATGAGGGGAGAGGGACTGAGAAAAGTGGAAAATGATCAGCGCTAAATTTTTCTTCCATCATAAGATGATGCCATGCTAAATGAAGAAAGAATTGTATTAATAAAGCACCTTTCACGACCACCAGCTGCCCCAAATCACATTACAGCCAATGAAGTACTTCTTGAAATATCATTGTTGCAATGAAGTACGGCAGCCAATTGTATGCAACAAGCTCCCACAAACGGTAGTATGATGCAGGACACCAAAGTGGGTTTCTCTGCTCTCCTTCGAGATGGGAGGAAAATCAGCCACAAGAAGTTGCTATACTATATCGTTCACACCAATCTTATGATGCTGGAGCATGGAGCAACGCAGTGGATAAATTGTACCCATGTCTGCAGGTAATTAAACCAACCTTGGATCAAATTTTATGTCTGAAAGTTTGAATTGGAAAACGATAGACAGATTGAAAACCAAACAAAAAAGAAATGCACAACACCAGTGGGTAGTTAACATTTCTGGGATAGGTGCTCCCACAAACAATAATGACGAGATCATGATTTAGTGATGTTGATTGAGGTATGAATGTGGGCCAGTACCACTGGGGAGAATTCCCTGGGCCATGGGGTCTTTTAAATCTACCTGAGAAAGCAGCTGTCACACCATTTTATGGGTCATCCAAAAGATGATAACCAACAGTCCCTCAATACTGTATTAGAGTAACAGCCTAGAATTTATGCTCAAGTCCTGGAGGGGGGGGCTTGAACCCAAAGTCTTCTGACTCAGAGGCAAGAGTTCTACCAACTGAGCTACAGGTGACACACAAACTGTCTCCCAAAACTCTCTCTTGCCTTTTTTTCCAGGCTGGTATATCAGCAGATTGCAATACCCAAGTTGTAAATCTCAATTGAGATTGCTCCCAAATCCTACCCTCAAACTACTAATATTTAAATTTCCATTCATTTTATTTTTGTTTGATTACTGGAGAGTGTCCTGGCAAACTGTTTTCAGTCAACCTCTCCAAAGGTAGGTTAACTTATTGCTGTGTGTGGGACCTTGCAGAATGGATGCCAAATTGGCCTATATAACACCATCCATTGCACTGTGCACACGGGTGCAACATGCAAGCTTTCTTCCCATAGTAATTGCAGGGGAGGTGATGGTGTAGTAGTATTGTCACTAGATTGTAATCCAGAGACCCAAGGTAATGCTCTAGGGGCCTGGGTTCAAATCCTGCCATAACAAATGGTGGAATTTAAATTTGCTAAAAGTCCAATGATGACCATGAAACCATTGTTGATTTTTGTAAAAACCCATCTGGTTCACTAATTCCCTTTAGGGAAGGAAATCTGCCTTCCTTACCTGCTCTGGCTACATGTGACTAGTGAAGCAACAGCCTGATACAGTCATCCTCATGGGATCATATATAATGTCCCAGACACCACCATCACCATCTCTGGATATGTCCTGTCCCACGGGTAGGACAGGCCCAGAAGAGGTGACGGCACAGAGGTATACAGTAAGGAGGGAGTTGCCCTGGGAGTCCTCAACATCGACTCCGGACCCCATGAAGTCTCATGGTATCAGGGCGAGCACGTGCAAGGAAACCTCCTGCTGATTACCATGTACCGCCCTCCCTCAGCTGATGAATCAGTGCTCCTCCATGTTGAACACTACTTGGGGGAAGCACTGAAGATAGCAAGGGGGCAGAATGTACTCTGGGTGGGGGACTTCATGGTCCATCACCAAGAGTGGCTCAGTAGCACCACTACTGGCTGAGGACTAAATGACACAGCTAGTCTGGGTCTGCAGCAGGTGGTGAGGGAACCAACTAGAGGGACAAAACTACTTGACCTCATCCTCACCAACCAAACTGCCGCAGATGCAGATCAATAGGAGTCACCACCACACAATCTTTCACATTGAGGATACCATCCATCTTGTTGTGTGGCACTTCCACCGTGCTAAACGGGATAGATTTCAAACAGATCTAGCAACTCAAGACCGGGTATCCATGAGGCGCTGTGGGCCACCAATAGCAGCAGAATTGGACTCGAACACAATATGTAACCACATGACCCGGCATATCGCCCACTCTACCATTAGCATCAAGCCAGGGGATCACCACTGGTTCAACAAAGAATGCAGGAGGGCATGTCAGGAGCAACACCAGGCATATCTAAAAATGAGGTGTCAACCTGGTGAAGCTAGAAACAGGACTACTTGCATGCCAAACAGCATAAGCAGCAAGTGACGGACAGAGTTAAGCGATCCTACAACCAACGGATCGGATCTAAGTTCTGCAGTCCTGCCACATCCAGTTGTGAATGTTGGCGAACAATTAAACAACTCACTGGAGGAAGAAGCTCCACAAGTATCCCCATCCTCAATGATGGAGGAGTCCAGCACATCAATGCAAAAGATAAGGCAGCATTTGCTACAATCTTCAGCCAGAAGTGCCTATTGGATGATCCATCTTGGCCTCCTCTGGAGGTCCCAAGCATCACAGATGCTAGATTGAGCCAATTCAATTCACTCCAAGTGATATCAAGAAATGGCTGAAGGCACTGGATCTTGCAAAGTCTATGGGCCCTGACAAAATTCCGGCATTAGTACTGAAGACATGTACTCCAGAAATTGCCGCACCCCTAGCCAAGCTGTCCCAGTACCGCTACAACACTGGCATCTACCCAGCTATGTGGAAAATTGCCCAGGCATGTCCTGTACACAAAAAGCAGGACAAATCCAAACTGGCCAATTACCGCCCCATCAGTCTACTCTTGATCATCATTAAAGTAGGGCAGGGGTCATCAACAGTGCTATCAAGCAGCACTTGTTTAACAATAACCTGCTCACTGACGTCCAATTTGGGTTCCGCCAGGGCCACTCAGCTCCTGACCTTGTTACAGCGTTGGTTCAAACCTGGAGCTGAACTCCCGAGGTAAGGTGAGAGTCACTGCCCTTGACATCAAGGCCGCATTTGACTGAGTGTGGCATCAAGGATCTTGAGCAAAACTGGAGTCGATGGGAATCAGGGGGAAAAATCTCTGCTGGTTGGACTCATATCCAGCACAAAGGAAGATGGTTGTGGCTGTTGGAGGTGAGTCATCTCAGCTTCAGGACACCACTGCAGGAGTTCCTCAGGGTAATGTCCTCAGCCCAACCATCTTCAGCTGCTTCATCAGTGACCTTTCTTCTATCATGAGATCAGAAGTGGGGATGTTCGCTGATAATTGCACAATGTTCAGCACCATTCACAACTCCTCAGATACTGAAGCAGTTCATGTCCAAATGCAGCAAGACCTGGACAATATCCAGTCTTGGGCTGCCAAGTGGCAAGTTACATTCATGCCACACAGTGTCAGGCAATGACCATCTCCAACAAGAGAGAATCCAACCATCGCCCCTTGATGTTCAATAGCATTATCATCACTGAATCCCCCATTATCAACATCCTGGGCATTACCATTGAGCAGAAACTGAACTGAACCAGCCATATAAATACTGTGCCTATAAGAGCAGGTCAGAGGCTAGGAATTGTGCGAAGAGTTCTCCACCACCTCCTGACTCCCCGAAGCCTGTCCACCATCTACAAGGCACAAGTCAAGAGTGTGATGGAATACTCCCCACTTGCCTGGATGAGTGCAAATCCCATAACACTCAAGAAGCTTGACATTGTCCAGGACAAAGCAGCCTGCTTGATTGGCACCATATCCACAAACATTCACTCCCTCCACCACCAATACACAGTAGCAGCAGTGTGTACCATCTACAAGATGCACTGCAGGAATTCACCAAGGCTCCTTTGACAGCACCTTCCAAACCCATGACCACTGCCATCTAGAAGGACAAGGGCAAAAGGTAGATGGGAACACCACCACCTGGAAGTTCCCTTCCAAGTCGCTCACCATCCTGACTTGGAAATATATCGCCGTTCCTTCACTGTGGCTGGGTCAAAATCCTGGAACTCCCTCCCTAACAGCACTGTGGGTGTACCTACGCCACATGGACTGCAGCGGTTCAAGAAGGCAGCTCACCACCACCTTCTCAAGGGCAACTAGGGACGGGCAATAAGTGCTGGCCCAACCAGCGAAGCCCATATCCCGTGAATTAATAAAAAAAAGAGGTCTCTCTCACAACTTATTTCAATGATGGATGAGATTAACTAAGGTGAGAGGTGGTTCATTTGGGCAACATTTCCTGTTGGACCGAAGGCCAATTAAATTTAATGTAATCTCATAGAAGGTCGGCCAGAGATGTAACTTACACCATCAAGTGGTACAGAACAGCAGGAATTGGTCAGGCAGGGGGTCGGTGGGGAATTGGCGCAGCACAGATCTCAGACTCTTATTGCTTAAAGGGACGTTACAGAAACTGGTGAGTAATTAAGAGTTCGCCAAGAAGACAACAATGGTTTGCGAGGAGACAGAGTTACCATCTTCAAAGAAGTATAAATTAAAATTTATTCAGGGATTGCAAATTTGTGGGCAGTCAGTTTTGGACAAAGTTGCTTCCACCTTGAGTTAGTCACACCTGCCCTATGCATGCCCAGGTAAAACTGGGGAACAACAAAACTGTTTCTCAAGATTTTAATCCGATATGCAATGTGTGAACTGAAAGGTTATAACTATTTGGAAAGATAAAACAAGGTGAGGCTCTTTTCTCTTCAAAAAGAATGGTGTGGATTAACCTAGTAGGGGCCTTTAAAATTATGAAGGGCTTGCATGACTATGTGAGAAAATGTTTCCACTTGTCGGGAGTCCAAAACTAGGAAATTGTGTGCGATAATCACTAATAAATCCAACAGGGACTTGAGGAGAAACTTCTTTACACATTGGGTGGTGAGAATGTGAAACTTGCTACCATAGGGGAATAGTTGAAGTGCTAGGATTGGCAGGATATGGAGATGGGGTGAGATGAAGTGGATGGGGAAATAATGTGTAGCATAATAGACATTAGAATATGGTCTGTTTTATTCTGTGAATTCTATGTGTTTGTAATATCAAGCTTTTAGCCATGTGATCTAATATCTCTTTATGTGGCTTGGTTTATTTTATTTCGTTTTCCAACTCTCTTGTGAAATGCGCCTTGGGACAGTTTACTCGGTGCTGGGCACTATATAAATGCACGATGTTGTAACATCAGGATCACGATCCCTATTTTTGTAATTGAAGCGGCAGATTCAATCAAATGAAAGACGCAAGCTGAGAACATGAGCTACAACTTTTTTTTGGGGGGGTGGGCGAGATGGAAAGAAACTGTATTGAAGGGCAGAAACCCGGACAGTTGTCGGCTACACAGAAACTTTCTCTTGCTGATGAATGTGCGCCGCGGAATGGCGAGCTGCCGAATCCGCCCGCGGAGAGAGGGAGCCAGCGAGGCGGCCGTTAGAAAGCGAACCTGTCAATCAAATTTAAACCCCGGCCGCGCGAGGCACCCACTGCAGACCCTCAGAGAGAGGGAGAGCGAACCTGTCAATCAAATTCAAACCCCGGCCGCGCGAGGCACCCACTGCAGACCCTCAGAGAGACAGCGAACCTGTCAATCAAATTCAAACCCCGGCCGCGCGAGGCACCCACTGCAGACCCTCAGAGGGACATCGAACCTGTCAATCAAATTCAAACCCCGGCGGCGGCGGCGCGAGTAACCTGGCGGTGCCAGCCGGCGCCAAGAAGCCGTTAAACAATTCAGAAACCGATCGAGGGCAGCCAAGCAACAGGTGAGTTTTGTCAGCTGACACACTGCTGATCGCAGTAGCCGGGGTTCAGGATGCTGTCTGTCTGCCAGAGCGGAGCCGACTTGGCGACTTTCTCATCATCCTCTCCCCATAACAGGTCAGAGCTCCGACCCCCCCCCCCCAACCCCCCCAACCCCATCTCCCCTGGGGTCAGAGCCCCGACACCACCCCCCCAACCCCATCTCCCCTGGAGTCAGAGCCCCTCCCCCAACCCCATCTACTCTGGGGTCAGAGCTCTAACCCCCCACCCCCCAACCCCATCTCCCCTGGGGTCAGAGCCCCGACACCACCCCCCCAACCCCATCTCCCCTGGAGTCAGAGCCCCTCCCCCAACCCCATCTCCCCTGGGGTCAGAGCCCCGACACCACCCCCCCAACCCCATCTCCCCTGGAGTCAGAGCCCCTCCCCCAACCCCATCTACTCTGGGGTCAGAGCCCCGACACCCCCCCCCAACCCCATCTCCCCTGGAGTCAGAGCCCCTCCCCCAACCCCATCTCCCCTGGGGTCAGAGCCCCGACACCACCCCCCCCAACCCCATCTCCCCTGGGGTCAGAGCTCTAACCCCCCACCCCCCAACCCCATCTCCCCTGGGGTCAGAGCTCTAACCCCCCACCCCCCAACCCCATCTCCCCTGGAGTCAGAGCCCTCCCCCCCAAACCCCATCTCCCCTGGGGTCAGAGCCCTCCCCCCCCCAAACCCCATCTCCCCTGGGGTCAGAGCCCTCCCCCCCCCCCCCCCCCAACCCCATCTCCCCTGGGGTCAGAGCCCTGCCCCCCCCACCCCCCAACTCCATCTCCCCTGGGGTCAGAGCCCTGCCCCCCCACCCAACCCCATCTCCCCTGGGGTCAGAGCCCTGCCCCCCCACCCCCCAACTCCATCTCCCCTGGGGTCAGAGCCCTGACACCCCCCCCCAACCCCATCTCCCCTGGGGTCAGAGCTCCGACCCCCCCCCAACCCCATCTCCCCTGGAGTCAGAGGCCCGACCCCCCCCCCCCCCCCAAACCCCATCTCCCTTGGGGTCAGAGCCCTCCCCCCTCTCCATCTCCATCTCCCCTAGGGTCAGAGCCCCTCCCCCCTCCCCCAACCCCATCTCCCCTGGGGTCAGAACCCCGACACCACCCCCCCCCCCTCCCCCCCAACCCCATCTCCCCTGGGGTCAGAACCCCGACACCACCAACCTCTTCTCCCCTGCGTTCAGACCCCTGACACCCCCTACCCCCCCATCACCCCAACCCCATTTCCCTATGGGTCAGAGCCCTGACCCCCGAAACCCTGGGGCCAGAGCCCTGCCTCCTAACTCCATCATCCTGGGGCCAGAGCCCTCTCCTCTAGCCCCATTTCTCTGGGCTCAGAGGCCGGCTCCTAACCCCATCTCCAACCCAAACCCCAACCTATCCCCATGCGATCAGGAGCCTGCCCTCTAGCCCCATGCCGGCTCCTAACCCCATCTCCAACCCAAATCCCAACCTATCCCCATGCGATCAGGAGCCTGCCCTCTAGCCCCATTATCTCCCCCCCGCCAATTGGATCAGAGCCCTGCTCCCTAACCTCATCCACCTCTGGGGTCAGAGCCCTGCCCCCTCTTTACAATTTATGTAAATGACTTGGATGAAGGGACTGAAGTCATAGTTGCTAAATTTGCTGATGACACAAAGATAGGTGGAAAGTAAATTGTGAAAAGGAGGCTACAAAAGGATATGGACAGGTTCGGTGAGTGGGCAAAGATCTGACAAATAGAGTATGATGTGAGAGAATGTGAAATTATCCATTTTTGGCAGGAAGAATAAAACAAAGCACATTTTCTAAATGGTGAAGGATTGCAGAGCTCTGAGATGCAGGCTGATCTGGATGTTCTCGTGCATGAATCACAAAATGTTAGTATGCAGGTACAGCAAGTAATTAGGAAAGCTAATAGAATGTTATTGTTTATTGTGAGGGGAATTGATTACAAAAGTAGGGAGGTTATGCTTCAGTTATACTGGGCAGTGGTGAGACCACATCAGGAGTACCGTGTACAACATTGGTCTCCTTAATTGAGGAAGGATGTAAATGCATTAAAAGTAGTTCAGAGAAGGTTTGCTAGATTGATACCTACAATGGACGGGTTGTCTTATGAGGAGAGGTTGGACAGGTTAGGTTGTATCCACTGGAGTTTAGAAGAATAAGAGGCAACTTGATTAAAACATATTAAAAATTAAGACTGAGAGAACTTGACAGGGTGGATGTTGCAGGGATGTTTCCTCTTGTGGGTCGCTATTTAAAAATTTGTGGGTGTCTATTTAATACCGAGTTGACGAGAATGCTTTTCTCTGAGGGTTGAGAGTCTTTGGAATTCTCTTCAAAAGATGGTGGAGGCAGAATCTGAATATTTTTAAGGCAGGGCTAGATAGATCCTTGATAAGCAAGGGAGTGAATGGTTATGTGGGTAGGCAGGAAAATGGAGTTGAGGCTAAAATCAGATCAGCCATGATCTTATTGAATGATAGAGCAGGCACAAGGGATAGAGTGGCCTACACCTGCTCCTAATTTGTATTTTCATAAATTCACCGGCTGGGGGGCCATAGATTTCCCCCCATGTAACCAAAAATAGCATGTCACAGTGCTTGGACCGGTTTTGCATGATCTGCCAGTTACATTTTCCTGCAGAATAGTCACTGCTTTGCAGACTAATTAACTTGGCAAAGTGCTTTGGTCAGAAACATGATTGGGCAATCACTTTTCTTTATATCTATTTCCATCTTGCTTATCAGTACTACTGAAAAGCTGTGGAATTCACTTGTTAGCTAAAATGACTGACTCTCTGAACAACTTTTAATAAATTGCAGAAAGGTGAGATGGGCCCACATACTTTTTGACCATTTATGTCACTCTGTTTCTTGTGTTGTTATAGGCTTAAGATGACAACCGGTGATTTGAAGGGATCCCTTCGAAAATTAGAACAAAGTCTTCGTTCACTGAATTATCCGGAAGACATTGATTATAATGGGTAAGTAACCATAATATAACAGTGTGATTATTTAAATGCACCAGAAGATTTTAAAAAATGTGATCACTGGTTGCCATGCTTTTCACTTCCTAAAATTGTCATGAAATGCTATGCAGCCAATTGAGCAGTTTTAAATTTTAGTCACTTGAAACGTGGGAAATGTGGCAACAAACTTGCACATAGCAAGATCCCACAAACAGCAAGAGACAACAACCAGATAATTTGCTTTGGGGATAAGTTTTGGCCAGGACATTGAGGAGCACTCCATTAATATCCTTCAACCAGTGCCCTTGAGATCTTTTATGTCCACTTTAGAGGGCAGACTTGGCTTAACATGGCATTTGAAAGATGGCACTTACTCCCTCGGTAGTGCACTGTTGTGTCAACCTGGATTGTGTTCAGATTTCTTGAATGGAGGCTTGAACCCATAGCCTACAGTGGTTATGTTTTGTTCCAATCATGTACCTTTATTACCAAACTGACAAGAGTAACCCTTGTGACAAGCAAGGGGAAGTTCAGATCTCACCATATTAGTTTGAGAATTTGAAATCAGTTTAAAAAGAAATCTGGAACTAAAAAGCTGAAATCAATAATAGTGACCATGAAGCTGCCAGATTGTTGTTAAAACTCAGTTGGTTCTCTTATGTGCTTTTGGAATTGAAAATTGCTGCCACATTGGCCTACATGTGACTGGTAAGGGTGACACCAAATTCTTGGCCGAGTAAGCTACTCAATTGTATCAGATCACTGCAAAGAATTCAGGACAATTATGGAGGAGCAGTAAATGTTGACCTTGCCAGTGTCATTGTAGTTAGGGACTGGGGCTATATAGCTGTTTAACAAATAGAGTGCAGAAATTGCCCATGGACTGTAGTTTAGACTGTCTTCCTAAACACAGATCCACCAAGCTTCTCTTGATTGCCTGGCTTTTGAACAGAAAGAGATCAAGGTTACCAGCCTTTGTAACGGGTTACAGGAAACTTTCCACCAATAATGCTAAGTGGAAGAAGTCTGTCCTCTGGTATTTATCCAGACATTTAGATGTATTCTTGCGTGTGAAGCCAGGGATTTGAACTTGAGATCAAACACTATCAAAGTCCATATTGCAATAATCTTTCATATTTCCCAGGCTCTCTTGGGACATTTTAGAACTCATTTTATGAACAGAGCAAGGCAATGGCCAACTTGATTTCCTGTCTGTGTCTCCTGGAGATGCGAATTTTATTTTCAATGTATTTATCAAATTCCTTCAGTTCTTGTGTGACTTAATTGCATTGCAAGCTACCCTTCAGTAATCTCCAGGCATTGCTAGTCATTAGGCACTCCAGGTGCTCAAGTAGATTACCAGTATTAACAATCTTCACCTCAATGAGAACAGGATTATAAATATGAAAAAAGGGACAAAATGCAAATGGCTATTCCTGCTGGTTAAAGTTCCATGCAAACAAAATTCTTTCTGAGAACTGTCCAACTTTTTGATCACCACCGTCAACACCCCTTTGACCTTTTGTTTATTGCATCTTTGGCAATCTCTCCTTTGCCCCCACATATCACTGGCCCTCTATCCAGCTCTACCTGTCTCCCCCCCCCCCCCCCTATACAGCTTATATTTCACCACATTTCTATTTCTGTTTAGTTCTGATGAAGAGTCATACAGACTCAACGTTAACTCTGTCTTTCTCTCCACAGATGCTGTCCAACCTCCTGAGTTTTTCCAGCAATTTTTGTTTTTGTTTCAGATTTCCAGTATCCGCAGTATTTTGCTTTTATTTTGATCGGTCAAAGTGTGATTAGCTCAGAAACCATTATTTATAAACTGAGAAGTTGATAGGAGACAACATTTTTTAGTTTTTCATGGGATGCGAGCATCGTGGGCAAGTCCTGCATTTGTTGCCCATTCCTAATTACATTTGAGAAGGTGGTGGTGAGTCACCTTCTTGAACCGTACATCTTTCTGGTGCAGGTACACCCACTGCAGTTAGGATGATGTGTATCTTGGAAGAGAACTTGCAGGTAGTGATGTTCCCATAGGCCTGCTTCCCTTGTCTTTCTGGTTTAGAAAGTGATGTCAAAAGAGCCTTGGCTATTTGCTACAGTGCATCTTATATATGGTACATAATGCTGCCACTGTCTGTCATTAGTGGAGGAAGTGAATGTTTAAGGTGGCAGAGATGGTACATAGCGTCCTGAATAGGGTAGGACTTCTTCAGTGTTGTTGGAGCTGAACTCATCCAGGCAAGTGGAGAATATTCCATTACACTCCTGACTTGTGTCTTATTGATGGTGGACAGACTTTGAAAAGACAGGAGGTTAGTTACTTACCGCAGAATTTCCGGCCTCCAGGTATTTAAAATGTCGACAGACACAATGCAATTGTAAGAAGATAGTACAATATACCTGAGCCTAGAGCTGTAGGATATAATAATAAGCTTCAAGAGATGGTGGAAAAGAAAAGATTTCCGAGAATGGTTCTGGCGATGAGGGACTTAAGTTACGTCAATTTAAAAAAAATCTTTCATGAGGTGTGGCTGCCGCTGGCAAAACCAGCATTTTATTGCCCATCCCTAATTGCCCTTGAGAATGTGGTGGTGAGCTGCCTTCTTGAACAGCTGCAGTCCACGTGGTATAGGAACAAACATAGTGCTGTTAGAGAGTTCCAGGATTTTGACCCAGCAACAGTGAAGGAATGGTGATATAGTTACAAGTCAGAATGGTGTGTGGCTTGGAGGGGAACTTGCAGGTGGTAGTGTTCCCATGCTTCTGCTGCTCTTGTCCTTCTAGCTGGTAGAAGTCATGAGTTTGGATAGTGCTGAGGAGCCTTGGTAGGTTGCTGCATTGCATCTTGTAGATGGTACACACTGCTGCTACTGTGCATCGGTGGTGAGGGAGTGAGTGTTTGTGGATGGGGTGCCAATCAAGCGAGCTGCTTTGTCCTGGATGGTGTCGAGTTTCTTGAGTGTTGTTGGAGCTGCACTCATCCAGGCAAGTGGAGAGTATTCCATCACACTCCTGGCTTGTGCCTTACAGATGGTGGATAGGCTTAGGGCAGTCGGGAAGTGAGTTGTCCACAGAATTCCCAGCTTGTGACCTGCTCTTGTAGCCACAGTATTTATACGGCTGGTCAAGTTCAGTTTCTGGCCAATGGTATCCCCCAGGCTGTTGATAGTGGGAGATTCAGCGGTGTTAATGCCATTGAATTGTCAAGTGGAGATGTTTGGATTTTCTATTGTTAGATATGGCCAGTGCCTGGCAGATGTATGAATGTTATTTGCCATTTATCAGCCCAAGCCTGAATGTCGCTCCGGTCTTGCTGCATATGGATACAGACTGCTTCAGTATCTGAAGAGTTGCGAATGGTGCTGAAAGTTGTGCAAGCATTAGCGAACATCACTAACTTCTAACTTTATGATGGAAGGAAGGTCATTGATGAAGCAGCTAATGATGGTTGAGCCTATGACACTAACCTGATTACAGCAATGTCTTGAGACTGAGATGATTGACCTCCAATAACTACAGCTATCTTCCTTTGTGCTAGGTATGACTCCAACCAGTGGAAACTTTTCCCGCTGACTCCTATTGACTCCAGTGTTACCATATCTCCTCGATGCCACACTCAATCAAATGTTGCCTTGATGTCAAAGGCAGTCACTGTCTCCTCACTTAGATAGAAGAACCTAGTCTGTCATCCTTAGAGACGGTTGAGAGGAGATTTTGTTTTATATTCTTTCATGGGATGTGGGCATTGCTGGCTAGGCCAGCATTTAATGACCATCCCTAATAGCACTTGAGAAGGTGTTGGTGAGCACCCTTCTTGAACTGCTGCAGTCCATCTGGTGTAGGTATATCCACAGTGCTGTTAGGGAGGGAGTTCCAGGATTTTGGCCCAATGGCTGAAGGAATGACGATATAGTTCCAAGTCAGGATGGTGTGTGGCTTGAAAGGGAACTTGCAGGTAGTATTCCCATGCGTCTGTTGCCCTTGTCCTTCTTGATGGTACAGGTTGCGGGTTTGGAAGGTGCTGTCATCGGAGCCTTGGTGAGTTGCTGCAGCACATTTTGTAGATGTGCTGCCACTGTGCATTGATGGTGGAGGGCGTGAATGTTTAAGGCGGTGCCAATCAAGCAGGCTGCTTTGTCCTGGATGGTGTTGAGCTTCTTGAGTGTTATTGTTTGATCCAGGTATTCAAAATCATGATGTGCCTGGACAGAATAGATAGAGAGAAACTGTTCCTGTTGGTAGCATGGTTGAGAACCAGAACACACTGATTTAAGAAGATCAGCAAAAGAACCAGATGCAACATGGGGAAAAACCAGTGAGTACTTAGGATCTAGAATGCACTGCCCGAGACTGTGGTGGAGGCAGATCTAATCATGGCTTTCAAAAGGGAATTGTATTATTACTTGAAGAAAAAAAAATTGCTACGGGGAAAAGGGCAGGGGATTGGGGCTAGATGAGTAGCTCTTACAAAGAACTGGCATGGACATGGTTGGCCAAATGGCCTCCTTCTGTGATTTAACCATTCTATGATTTATTTTTGCATTGGGGTAGATATGCAGGACAGTCACCCAATAGAAGCAGTCAATCCTGTAATCATTAACTCCAGTTTTTAAATGCAACACCAGAATTTACAGTAGAATAAGAAATCATTCAGCCCACCTTGTCTGTCTGTACCAGTTCTTTGCTAGACCAATCCAAAATGGGTCTACTATCCCACACATTTTCCATTGCCCAGTATCTTCCTTTGTTTCTAATATTTATCCAATTTTCCTCATCAAGGTGCAGTTGTGTTTGCCTCATTCACTTCCTGTAGCAAAGCATCAATCACCATTCTCTCTGCAAAGTGTTTTCTCCCAACCTCTTGCCTCACTGTCTTGGTGACATATTTAAATTGATAGCTCTTTGTCACTGACCACCCAGCTAGAGGAAGTAGATTTATTCTGATCATATCCAAATTCTTCAGATTTTAAAAACCTTTATTGAAGATTATTGTTCCTACATCACAACATTGACTACACTTTAAAACGTACTTAATTGGCTGCAAAGCATTTTGAGACATCCGGTGGTCTTGAAAAGTGCTATATAATGCAAGTCTTTCTTTCTTTTTAAATTTCTCACAAACTTTTGATTCAATGAAATTAGTTGCAGAATTCCTTATAACTGTAACTTTCTATCCCAAACATGATTCTGGTGAATATGTGGTTTTACTTTAATGGGAATGTCCGCAACTCGATACTCTAACTTGTGGTCTAGTTCGAATTTGTCATTGTCAATTTACTTTTCTTTTACATCACTCTTTATAAAGCATGTGCTTGGGCAAAGGTTGCAAGATTTTATGGTTAATTTGAGACGATTAAATATTCCATGGCCTGAATTTTTCAGATGGCAGGGTCTCGCTTCCCGCCATCCAAAGAGTCACTGCCAACTCCAAGTGCCCTGCAGCTATTTTATACTTGAATGAGCATTATGTGGCTGCAGGTGGGACTAATGCCCTTCACTCGGGAGGAAGTCCTGCCTTAAAGAGCTGTTGGCTAATCTGATTGGCGGGCAGTTCTCCTGTCCCTGTCGCGACAAGAGCTGCAATGGATTGGTGAGGAAATGCAGGAGGACATCTGAAACAGTCCAGACACTGGATGACCAGGTAAGTTTAAAGGGCCCCAGGGAGGGTAGGGAAGGCCTGGGGGTGGGGGCGCAAAGAGGATGACCAGGATCTCGGGGGACAAGCCGGGGAGAGAGGGAGGTCTAGGGGCCACTGGGCCTGAAGGACTGGTTGCTCAGGTTCAGAAGAGGGCTCCTGATTGGGGCACCCCGATCCCCCCTTCCCGCTCGGGATCTAACTCTGTTGATTTCAGGCTTCCCCCAGGCAACTTCAATCTACACGCTAGTCTAAAAATTGAGACTGGGTGGGAAATGGCCCTTAAGTGGCCAATTACTAGCCACTTAAGGACCTTAACTAGGGCAAGGACAGGATTCTCATCCGAGGCCTTGCTTGCCCCTGCGTAAACTGCTGTGTGGTCGGGATGGGTGGGAAACTGGAGGGAATTCCATTCCTTCAATTTCACCCTCCCCTCCCACCCTGCCTATAAACCAGCCGGTCAGGGAGCGTAAAGTTCTGTCCCATGTGTTCTTTGAATTTTCATCTCTGAAAACGTGGTCTTAAAAACCTAGGCTTGAGTGATAGTGGTTCTTTGATGTATAGTTTTAGTCAGCTATCTTTGCAACAGGACAAGCTTAGTAGTAAGAGCCCAATATATGATAGGTATTATATGGCCTATGAAAGGATAGTCTTCATGGGTCCAATGGCCTGTGTTAATATTCTGGTATAATAAATGCAACATACTACAAATGCTGGAAACCTGAAATAAAAACAGAAAATGCTGGAAAAAGGTAGCAGAGCTCTGAAGAACTGTCATACGGACTCGAAATGTTAACTCTGTTTTTCTCTCCACAGATGCTGCCAGACCTGTTGAGTTTTTCCAGCATTTTCTGTTTTCATTTAATATACTGGTACCTTATTTGTTGAAGGAGAATGTGCTAATTTTGTATGCTCCAGTGGTTTTTTAATCCAGTTCTTTTTTCATCTTCTTTTGAAGGCAATAGTTTATGCTGGCAACTGTCCAGTTTGTCATCTAGGTACCCAATCTAGATTCATGTGTATAGACAGTGAGTGCTAGTGGATCAAACCTCAGATTTTCTGGGCCTGATTTTTTCCAGTCAGTGGGTGGGCTCCGTGCCCGCTGCCTGCACTCGGCTCCGTGCCGCCATTTTACATGGGTGGGCAAATTAAGGCCTGCTCAGCGTAAGATGCAAGCTGTAGCACTCAGCTATACCTGTGCGGGCTGGGGGGGGTGGTGGAGAAGGGAGAGTTGGAGCCAGTGCTCTTTTGTGCATGTGCGCGAAAGAGCGCTTCAATCTCCCTGAGGCACGGAGCTGCCTCAGGGAGATTGAAGCGCTTCTGAAATAAATAAATGGTTTGAAAATTTAATTAAATATATCCCCTCATGTGACTGTCACATGAGATGGGACATGTTTTTATCTTTCAGAAATTTTTTTTATTTAAGCGGTGAAAGCTTTAGGAAACCTCATCCAGCTCGTGGATTTGGTTTCCTAAAAAACGTGAAGGCACCTTGGCCTTTTTGCCTGCTTGTCAACCTTAAGGTTGGATGGGCAGCATAAACAATTACATTAATTAATTCATTAAAGGCCTTAATAGGCCTATCGGTTATCGCAGCTGACTCTGGCGTGCACCCACCAAGCGAAATATCGTGAGACAGCGTGATGATGTCAGAACGCATGCCCGATGTCATCACACATCATTTTACACACCAGTGTGTCAGGCCCGCTCCTGCATGCTGACAGAAAAAATCAGGTCTTGGTTTTTATGGTTTAATTACTGAATAATATGATCCAATGCTTTTAGTCAGTAGAGGGAGTGTTGTGATTTTTTTTCCCGCAAACATCTTACTGTTGTACGGTACAGCGTTAATTAGCAACTGGAGTAGCAGATGTATAGACTGAACAATACAGGGTTAATCATTTCAGCCCTGGTTGGTTCTGTTAAAGAGACGTCCCTGTAGTCTATTTATGGCAGATGCTTTCTGTTTGGCTCCAGTAAGGAAAATGTCAGCTGGTATCATTCAAGTTAGACAAAGCCAAAACTTTGCTGACAACTTTCTCTTTCATCGCTTAGCCGCCGAATGTTTTGGTTGAGGGAGGGGGCAGGATTACGGCCACTGATAATTGTAGGATAGATTTTGTAAATAAGTTCAAGATTACATTAACCAGCACTACAAATAAAATAGACAGAATTAAACATCAAATATCTAATGCCTTTGAAGTTCATATCATTTGAAGTTGATTTTGCTTTTATACACATAGTTAATGACTGCAGAGTAGAAATTTATTGCTCAGTAACTGGATCTTCAGATGGAACTAAAGGCCAACCACAGTAGCAAATGTAATATTTTCAGAAAGAAGAGTTGGTAAATTTTTAATTGAATATTTAGACTAGCTTTATAAGACAACTGTTGCCAATGCAGTGGAGCAATTATATTAAAATGTCAAGATATCCAATATCAAGATAAATTAGTACACAACTACAGAGTATAACTACTTTACCATGGCGTCCATTCTAGTTAAATTGTTGTTACGGATGGAGGTTTGCTTTCTTTTGATGTCAATGTTGAGGGTTACTGCTATAATTATACATCAACTTAGATTGTTTCTTGAATAGTATACATGGTCTTGTAAATTTTATATATTATTTCATCAACAGAATAACCTTCCTATGCTAACTAAATTCAAATTTAGTTCCCTAATATGAAATATAGCTTTCTTGAAGTAATGCTAATGCAGTTGGTTATAATCTCCACCATTGTGAGCTTGAATTCTTTGGCCTTGAAATTATACTATGAGGCAGATTTATGCTTAAAATTAAAAGGGTCAAAATAACTACTTCTGACTTAGCTAATCTCCATAATTGCAATGTTCTTTTTTAACCAAGAGACAAGATAGCATGAAGACCAAAAATGTTCTGCTAATATAAAACTACAATTGTTAGACAGTTGGAAAAATCTACATTTCACTAATATAAATTTATGAGAGATGGTGAACTGCAACAGTGTAGAAATCTGATTTTTCATTGAATGATTACTCATGTACATTTTATCACCAGACCTGAATGTTTTGACTTGGTCAGGCCCAAGCTCACTCGGCACATTTGAGTACACAGACCTCTTACTCAGTTTAGTTACAACACCAGGTTGATTGTGTAAGATTATGTAAATTGTCGGTTCTGAATGAAGTGTGAATTACTAGACAATTTAGATGCAGCTGTTGGTTGTGTTCAGTGAGTTTAGTGTAAGAAGTTAGCTAATGGTGATGGGAAGTATAAACTGTTTAAGATTTTACTTTATGTTTTGTAGTCTTGCTAAGGGTGATCCTGCTGCTTTTCTGCCAATCATCAGCTATGCCTTCATCTCATATTCCACATATGTGACCGAGCAGCTACTAACAGCTGGAGTAGAACTTGCAGGAAAGAATGACTCGCGTTTTCTTGATGCCGTTTATAAGGTACAATTGTCTTTTTTTGGCTGGTAAGCCTCCTCAAGCACTGAAATCTATGGGTGTTAGACATAAGTTGTAGAATTATAATTTGTTTAGACTTTTTGTAAATTAACTTTTGTATATATGTTTAAATGATAAATTTCTAAGCATCTAAATTTCTGCCATCAGTAAAACATCCTGTGAGGAGATGCCGATATACGTTACTCCTCCTATTCTTTGCTATTCTTGAATTTTTTTTCTCTTTCAGTTTTCTTTCCTTTCCTCCACTTCCCTTGTTAGTGAACCACCTTATAACACCAGCAAATCCTGGTAACTCTTTGCAAATAGCATTTTCTTATGTGTGACCAAATGTGTTGTGCTCCCTAATGGCTCAGGGAGTGAATGCAGCCACTTGGTTTTACAAGCAAGTAAGGTCACTTTCTTTTTAAAAGTTCATGGGATGTGAGCGCCGCTGACAAGGTCAGCATTTGTTATCCACCCCTAATTTTTCTTGAGAAGGGCAATTAATTAGTTACTGTGGGCAACAAATGCTGATCTTGCCAGTGATGCCCACTTCCCATGAACGTATAAATATTGTACACTGTTAGCAAATCTCAGTCAGTTTTACTGGCCTGTGGAAGAGAATGGGAAAAAAAGACAGGATTGCAGCTCCTGATGCATCTTTATACTGCTACAAAGTGAGCAACTGCGGTTATCTCTGTTGCCTCCGCTATTGGCTAGCCTGCCTGCATTCAGAGTTTGGAGTCATGAAAAATAGATGCTTAGATGAGATATTAGATGGAGACAGCAACCATTAAATTGTACTGCAGAGCAAGTTGAGGGAGAATGCAGTGACTTGTCAGGCTTGAATGGAGGGGAGGGTACAGGGCAAAGAAAGGTATAAAAATGGAGCCTAATTCTATCGATACATGATTCAAGTAAGTATGCAAGCTGGGAAAAGGGCAGCTGATATTTTTACTTTCATCCTCCCCTAGCTTGGTGGTACCAACAACATTTAACACATCTTTGCTCCCATCTTGGCTGAGGTCATCTAACTTTACCCAAATCAAGAAGTAAACCTGTGACCTTGCTGGCTTGTGCATTTTCTCACTGAGCTAATGGGGAACGCAACCTCTCCCAACTGTCATATTCATATGTTCATTTAAAGGGTTTTGCTGGCTCATACTCAGACTGTCTTTCTCTCACTCTACTCCTTCACTTGCCCCTTGCTCTTTCCTACTCTTTCACTTTATCCATCATGCTTATGCATGAATTAGTGTAGTTTCAAAGTGAAAAATTTGATATTCTATAATATGCCTCGAAGGGGTAATATTTTAATGTAATTTAGCTATTTATGAATATGATTATTATTAAATTTCATCTTGATAGGCCCAATGGCCTCCTCCTGTGCCGTTATGACTTTGACTCTGAGTAGAGGTTATTGGAGAAAAGTTGAGTGCAATATTAGCTCTAACTACCCATGTGTGCTTAATGGCAATCAAATTATGCAAAGCTGAGTAAATGTAAAATATTTTAGTCTTTATTTAAGTGTCTTATATCCTAGAACACTTGTAAAGCCCTTTTAGTATAATTAGTTACTGTGAAGATTATTTTGCAGACAAATGTGACAGCAGTTTCTCACATTTTTAAAAATTCATTCATGGGATGTGGGCTTTGCTGGCAGAGCCAGCATTTATTGCTTATCCCTAATTGCCCTTGAGAAGGTGGTGGTGAGCTGTTGTCTTGAACCACTGCAGTCTATGTGGTGTAGGTACACCCACGGTGCTGTTAGGAAGGGAGTTCCAGGACCTTGACCCAACGGCAGTGAAGGAACAGTGATATATTTCCAAGTTAGGATGGTGAGTGACTTGGAGGGGAACTTCCAGGTGTTGATGTTCCCATCTATCTGTTGCCCTTGTCCTTCTAGATGGTAGTGGCCGTGGGTTTGGAAGGTGCTCAGAGTCATAGAGGTCTACAGCACAGAAAAACTCCCTTCGGCCCATCGAGTCTGTGCCAGTCAAACATGTACCTAACTATTCTAATCCCATTTCCCAGCACTAGACCCATAGCCTTTTATGCCATGGCATCGCAAGTGCACATCCAAATACTTCTTAAATGTTAGGAAGGTTTCTGCCTCTACCACCCTTTCGGGCAGAGAGTTCCAGATTCTCACCACCCTCTGGGGAAAAGATTCTTCCTCACATCCCTTCTAAACCTCCTGCTCTTTACCTTAAATCTATGCCCCCTGGTTATTCATCTCTCCATTCTTCCAAGAGGAAAAAATTCCTTCCTATCTACCTGATCTATGCCCCTCATGATTTTATTCACCTCAATCATGTCCCCTCTCAAACTCCTCTGTTCCTGGGAAAATAACCCCAGTCTATCCAATCTCTCCTCATAACTAAAACTCCCCAGCCCAGGCAACATCCTGGTAAATCTCCTCTGCATTCTCTCTAGTGCAATCACATCCTTCCTATAATGCGGATTCCAGAATTGCACGCAATACTCTAGCTGTGGCCTAATCAGCGTTTTAGACAGTTCTTATATTCTATGCCTTGGCTAATAAAGGCAAGCACCCCTTATGCCTTCTTAACCACCTTATCTATCTGTCCCGCTACCTTAAGAGACCGGTGGACATGCACACCACGGTCCCTCTGATCCGCTGTACTTTCCAGGGCCCTACCATTCATCATGTATTCCTGTGCCTTGTTTGTCCTGCCCAAGTGCATCATCTCACACTTATCTGGATTAAATTCCATTTGCCACTGATTAGCTCATCTGACCAGCCCATCTATATCCTCCTAAAATCTAAGACTATTCTCCTCACTATTTACCACCCCACCAATTTTCGTGTCATCCACGAACTTACTGATCAACCGTCCTATATTCAGGTCTAAATTGTTTATATACACCACAAACAGCAAGGTACCCAACACCGATCCCTGTGGAACCCCACTGGACACAGGCATCCAGTCACAAAAACACCCCTCGACCATTACTCCTGCCACTCAGCCAATTCTGGATCCAATTTGCCAAATTGCCTTGGATCCCATGGGCTCTTATCTTTGTTATCAGTCTCCCATGCGGGAACTTATCAAAAGCCTTGCTGAAGTCCAAGTAGACTATGTCAAATGCATTGCCTTCATCTACACACCTGGTCACCTCTTTGAAAAATTCAATCAAATTGGTCAGACATGACCTCCCCTTAACAAAACCATGCTGACTGTCCCTGACTAATCCCTGCTTCTCCAAGTGTAGATTAATTCTGTCCCTCAGAATTGCTTCCAATAGTTTCCCCACCACTGAGGTTAGGCTGACTGGCCTGCAGTTCCTTTGTTTATCCCTTTCTCCCTTCTTGAATAATGGTACCACATTGGCTGTCCTCCAGTCCTCTGGCACCTCTCCTGTGGCTAGAGAGGTATTGAAAATTATTGCCAGCGCCCCTGCTATCTCCTCCCTTGCCTCACTCAACCGCCTGGAATACATTTCATCCGAGCCTGGAGATTTATCTACTATTAAGCCTGCCAGACCACTTAGAACCTCCTCCCTTTCTATGCTAATTTATTTAATTATATCACAGTCCTTCGGCCTGATTTCCATACCCATGTCATCCCTCTCACTAGTGAACACTGACACAAAGTATTCATTTAGAACCCTGCCTATGTCTTCTGGCCCCACACACAAATTATTACTATGGTCCTTAATGGGCCCTACTCTTTCCCTCGTTATCCTCTCGCTCTTAATGTACTTGTAAAATAACTTTGGATTTTCCTTTATTTTACCTGCCAATGTTTCTTCATGCCTCCTTTTTGCTCTCCTAATTTCCTTTTTAAATTCTCCCCTACATATTCTGTACTCCCCTAGGGCTTCCACTGTTTTGAGCCCTCGGTATTTGCCATAAGCCTCCCTTTATCTCTTTATCCAATTCTGTATATTCCTTGACATCCAGAGTTCCCTGGATTTGTTGGTACCACCCTTTGCTTTTACTGGAATATGTTGGCCCTGTACTCTCCCTATTTTCTTCTTGAATGAGTCCCACTGCTCTGACACAGATTTACCTAAAAGTAGCTGCTCCCAGTCCACTCAGGCCAAATCATATCTGATCTTATTAAAATCGGCCTTCCCCCAATTTAGAACTTTGATTTCTGGCCCATCCTTGTCCTTTTCTACAACAGCCTAGAGTTATGATCGCTATCTGCAAAATGCTTCCCCACTGATACCTGTACTACTTGCCCGGCTTCATTCCCTAAAATTAAGTCCAGGATCACCCCCTCTCTTGTAGGACCTCCTACGCACTGGCTTAAAAGGCTCTCCTGGATGCATTTTAAGAACTCCGCTCCCTCTAAATCTATCACACTATGACTAACCCGGTTAATGTTGGGGAAGTTGAAATCCCCCACTATTACTACCCTATTATTTTTCTACTTCTCTGAACTTTGCCGACATATCTGCTCTTCTATTTCTCTCTGACTGTTTGGGGGCCTATAGTACACTCCCAGCAATGTGATTGCTTCTTTTTTGTTTTTCGGTTCTACCCATATGGCTTCATTTGAGGACCCTTCTAAAATGTCAACCCTCCTTACTGCTGTAATTGATTCCGATCAATATTGCGATACCCCCTCCTCTTTTACCTCTTTCCCTGTCTCGCCTGAAGAACCTATATGCTGGAATACTGAGCTGCCAATCCTGCCCCTCTCTCAACCATGTCTCTGTGACAGCAATGACATCATATTTCCATGTATTAAAGTATGCCCTCAACTCATCTGCCTTATTCATCAGACTCCTTGCATTAAAATAAATACCATCCAAACTTGTCAAACTCCCTTGTGCCTTAACTGGCCTATAATTTCTATGCCTTCCAGACTCACTTGCTCTCTCTTCTAATTTTGGCTGCACATCTCCCCCTGCTGAACCTCCTCTCAGGATCCCATCCCCCTGCCGAGTTAGTTTAAGCCCTCCCCAACAGCACTAGCAAACCTCCCTGCAAGGATGTTGGTCCCATTTCGGTTCAGGTGCAACCCGTCCGCCTTGTACAGGTCTCGCCCCCAGAAATGTCCCAATATCCCAGAAACCTAAAGCCCTCCCTCCTGCACCATCTCTCCAGACATGCTTTCATCTGGACTAACCTCCCATTTCTGTACTCACTAGCGTGTTGCACCTGAAGTAATCCAGAGATTACTACCTTTGAGGTCCTGTTTTTTAATCTGTTTCCTAGCTCCCTGAATTGTGTTTGCAGGACCTCATCCCTCTTTCTACCTATATTATTGGTACAAAATGTACCACGATCTCTGCCTGTTTGCCCTCCCCCTTTAGAATATCCTGCAGCCATTCAGTGACATCCTTGACCCTGGCACCAGCGAGGCAACATACCATCCTGGAGTCATGGCTATGGCTGCAGAGACGCCTGTCTCCCCTTACTATCGAGTCTCCAACCACTGTTGCTCTTCCCCTCCTTTTCCTCCCCCCGTGCAGCTGAGCCACTCACAGTGCCATTAACGCAAAAAAAACGGTTCTCAAGCGAGATGCATTCTGGGGATTTCCTGACTACCTGCCTGACACCTTTCTTCTGACTGATGGTCACCCATTCCCTCTCTGTCTGCGCATCTGTAAGCTGTGGGATGACCACATCTAAAAACATGCTATTCACGAAACTCTCAGCCTTGCGGATGCACCTCAGTGCCTCCAGTTGCCGCTCAAACTCTGAAACCCGGAGTTCAAGTAGCTGCAGCTGGTGGCACTTTCTGCACCCGTGATCAGTCAGAGCGCAAGGAGTGCCCAGGACTTCCCACATGTTGCAGGCAGTACATAACACGGGGCTGAGCTGCCCTGCCATGCCTCTAGTTGAAAAAACCCCTTACTTTAACTTAAATACAGTTATATACTTTTAATAAAAACTAGAACCCTTACCTTTCCTTAGCTTAATCTGTTTTAAACTGGAGAAAAAAAACTGCAGAAAAAACTGTGCTGGTGAAGGAGTCTTGGTGAATTCCTGCAGTGCATCTTATAGATGATACACTGCTGCTTACTGTGCGTCGGTAGTGGAGAGTGTGAAGGTTTGTGGATGTGGTGCCAATCAAGTGGGCTGCTTTGTCTTGGATGGTGTCAGGCTTCTTGAGTGTTTTGGGAGCTGCACTCATCCAGGCAAGTGGGGAATATTCCATCACACTCCTGACTTGTGCATTGTAGGTGGTGGACAGGCTTTGAGGAGTCAGGAGGTAGGTTACTTGTTGCACGGTTCTTAGCCTCTGACCTGCTCTTGTAGCCACAGTATTTATCTGGCTAGTCCAGTTCAGCCTCTGCTCAATGGTATTCCCCAGGATGTTGACAGTGGGGGATTCAGTGATGGTAATGCCATTGAACATCAAGGGGCGATGGTTGGATTCTCTCTTGTTGGAGATGGTCATTGCCTGACACTTGGGTGGCACGAATGTTACTGGCCACTTGTCAGCGCAAGCCTGGATATTCTACAGGTTGTGCTGCATTTGGACATGGACTGCTTCAGTGTCTGATGAATCGTGAATGGTGCTGAACATTGTGCAATCATCAGCGAACATCCCCACTTCTGACCTTATGATAGAAGGAAGGTCTTTGCTAAAGCAGCTGAAGATGGTTGGGTCGAGGACATTACCCTGAGGAACTCCTGCCGTGATGTCCTGGAGTTGAGATGACTGACCAACGATCACCACCCATCTTTCTTTCTGTTAGGTATGACTCCAACCTACTGAGATTTTTCCCCCTGATTCCCATTGATTCTAGTTTTGCTAGGGCTCCTTGATGCCTCACTCTGTCAAATGCAGCCTTGATGTCAAGGGCAGTCACTCTCACCTTGTGTCAGGAGTTCAGCTCTTTTTTCCATGTTTGAATCAAGGCTGTAAAGAGGTCAGGAGCTGAGTGGCCCTGGGAGAACCCAAACTGGGCACCAGTGAACAGGGTATTGCTAAGCAAATGCTGCTTGATAACACTGTTGATAACCCCTTCCATTACTTTACTGATGATGGACTGATGGGGCTGTAATTGGCCAGATTGGGTTTATCCTGCTTTTTGTTTACATGATATACCTGGCAATTTTCCACATAGCCGGGTAGATGCCAGTGTTGTAGCTGTGCTGGAACAGCTTGTCTAGGGGCGCGGCAAGTTCTGGAGCATGTCTTTAGTACTATTGCCGGAACATTGTCAGGTCCCATAGCCTTTGCAATATCCTGTGTCTTCAGCCGTTCCTTGATATCACTTGGAGTGAATCGAATTGGCTGAAGACTGGCATCTGTGATGCTGGGGACCTCCAGAGGAGGCCAAGATGGATCATCCACTCAGCACTTCTGGCTGAAGATTGTAGCAAATACTTCAGCCTTATCTTATCAGCCTTAACACATAACAAGTTTACACAAACGGCAATGAGGTGCATTGGTCAGCTGATCTGTTTTTGGTGGTGCTGGTCAAAACATGACACTTGGTCCTTCTTCAAACCTTTAATATTCACCTGAATCACAGAAAACAGACAAGATCTTGATTTAAGATCTTACTGAAAGAACTGCACCTCCACTAATATGGCACCAGTGTATTGGCTTAGAATAGTTCTGATGCAGAGCTTGAACCTGCGACATTTTGACTCCTAAGCCAACTGAACCAAGCTAATACCTCAGTTCGCTGTGAAGTTGGCAATGGGACTGGGTAATCTCATGGATGCGCAAACTCTTAATTCATCTGTGGCATTGTACATGGCAAGCAAGGTTGAATGTAGCTTTCAGGGGAAGTAAGTGTGGAGGATGATGACAAGGATATGCAGATATAATACAATTCCCGTTTTACAATTGTGTAATCTGTCCTTATTTTTATAATTCATAATAAATTCACATGTCTACATTTATAATGGAAACTGACTACACAAACTTGTTACACTGTAATTATGCCCTCCTTCCAGGTGTGGTGTTGCAGAATATCCACTGCGAGGAGGGTGTAATTATGGCATGAAAGTTTGCATAGGTGCTTTCCATTACATGTGTGGGCATAGGAATTTATAATGACTGAGAGCATGCACAGTTGTAAGATTATTAATACATTAAGAATTGTGTTTCTTTTTCTCTGTCCTCTCTTCTGCACATTGTCACTTGCACTTTTATTTTTGACAAGGATTTATTTTCATAGTTTTAGAATGCTGTAAATTCACTGAGTTAAACTGTCATGTCTGTCGAAATATTACCCCTGCTTACATGTCTCTGAAATACCTGTTGTTAAATGTGGAGTGTAACGTGGCTGTAAATTAATCCCTTTCATCATTAACATCCTGTATAACTTCTTCAGTAAGTCACAAGACTTTCTAGAGGACTGGAGGATTGTGACAGCTTTACCAAATAGCTATTTATTTTTCTTGAAACTGCTGATTCCGATTGTGTATCTTGTTCTAACGCCACATGCTTTTTATCAAAGCCAATGAAGTAAGCAGGTTAAATAGGTTAAAATAGTAAATTATTCAGAAGCTAGTTTGTGTACTGTTGTGCTGGTAGAGTGCAGTTTTTCAGTTGATGGAATGTCAGGAATCAGCCAATAACTCTGCAGTTGTTTAGAGTTTCTAACAGTGGTGTAATTTGGCATTTGGGCATTTTGGAATTAGTCCTACCTGACCAAATCAATTCCATGTTTAAATTTTATATTTCTTTTAGTTTAATTTGGGATTAGTTGCAAACTAATGTTGGAGATTTCAATAAAAGTGACAGCATCTTGGGACAAGCACACTTTCATCTTTCTTAAATGTTACATGTATTCGAGTTGAACTGAATGCAAATGTTTTTCTTTTGATTAGTAATGAATGCTGTTTCAGAACAGAATGCTCTTATGAGCGTCCAAGTCTGAGACTCTTGTTTAAGTTAAATACATTTACAAAGGCTATTGCATTTATCCCTTACTGGCAAAGCCATTTTTCATACTAATACAGACCAATTTGTCAAAACATGCTCCATTAGTAAGATACTGTATGCTTTTAACTTTGAGTCATTCATTACTTTAATATGAAATGATGAAATTGTGCTGCCACCAGTACAAACTTTTAAACTTTCAATTGTGAAGGGCCACTGATGCAGAATAGTTCCTCTCAAGGTTCTTCAACTTATATCATTTTACCGTTTCTCCCTGTTGGTTATGCATTTATGTGTTGGTAAAAAATTCAGGTCATATGTTGACCTGCAAAATAAAAACTGAATATTCGAAATAGTTCAACTATTTACACTGCAAGTAGTGTGATATATCCTTTACCCCTGTGCTCGCTGGCTCATGTTGGCTCTAAGTCCTGGAACATCTCCATTTTAAAAGTCTCCTCCTTGTTTTCAGATTCCTCAAGGACTCCCCCTTCCCTATAGTTAAAATCTCCCCCAGCCCTACAACCCTCCAAAATGTCCATGCTCCTCCAATTCTGCCTTCTTGCATATCCCTCATTTTAATCACTCCATCATTTCAACTAGATTCTCAGCTCTGAAATTCCCTCTTGGTCTCTGTCCCTCTCCCCTCCTTTAACATACTAATTAAAACACATCTCTTTGACCAAGTTTTCAGTCATCTGCCCTAATATCTCCTATATGGCTAAGGGCAAAATTTTCCCCTTGTCAGGGGTGGGGGGGGGGAAGTGCAGGACTGGGCGTGGGCAGGTGGCCCTCAGCGCTTGCTCCTTGTGTGGGTGGGGAGGGGGAATGGCAAATGCAGAAGACTAAGTGCTGCCTCAGGGAGATCGGTTCCCAAAGGGAAAAAATTATTCTTTGGAAAATTTCATTAACCATCCATGTTTCCTCATGTGACAATGTCATATGAGTTGGGACATGGACATAAATTAACAGTCACTTTTACTTAAAGTTTTTAATTCAGTCATGAAACCTCATCCCGCCCGTGGATGAGGTTTCATGCTTTTTCAGGTGGCCGCCAGCGCTCCTGTCCTGCCCCCCAACCTTAAGGTTGGACGGGCAGGTCCACTAATTGCTTTTTGAATGGCCTCAATAATCCGTTGACAGGTCGGCGGGCGCACAGCTGACTCGGCTGTGCCCCCGCCGACCTGAAAATGCAAATGACGGGGATGATGTTGGGACTTCTGCCCGACGTCATTCTGTGTCACTTTACGTGTCGGCAAGCGGGCCCTGCACCCCCCCCGCATGCCGACGGGAAATTTCTTGCCTAAGTGTTTTATTTTGTTAATTCTTGGGATGTGTGTGTCAGTGCCAAGGTTACTATTTATTGCCCGTCCCTAAGTATCCTTGAGAAGGTGGAGGTGAGCTGCCTTCTTGAACCTCTGCAGTCCATGTGGTGTGGGTACACCCACAGTGCTTTTAAAAAGGATTTTGACCCAATGACGGTATATATTAGTAACAGGAAGATATAATGGAAAAGCAGGCTCTATTCCTGAGAGCAAAGAAGTTTAAAGGAAGTTTTTGACAATACTTCATAGAGTATTTAGTCATAGCCCACAAAGGACCATAGGCGTCTCTCACTGTTGAAGAGAGATATGTTAATAGGCCAGTCAGCCCAACCAGTCTGTGTCAGTGTTTACCCTTCACTCAAAAAAAATAGTTCTCATTACATTTACCTGTCCCTTTATTCCTTCAAACCCTCTTCCTGCATGCAGCTATCCAATCTAATCTGCCTCCACTCCTCACCTTGGAGTCAATTCTTCAGGGGCACTTTTGCTTTATTGCCTGCCCTGAAACAGGCACTGTCAGAGGAAAGTAGCAGGGAAAACTTCAGCCCCTTCTGTGTACCCTAAGCGAGCTTGATGCAGTTTCAGCCTAGGATCACAAATACAGCACAGAAGGAGGCCATTCAGCTGTTGCACCTGTACCACCCCTTTGAAAGAGCTATCCAAATAGTCCCATTCCCCCTGCTTTTCCATGTGGATCTGTACATTTTTCCTTTTCAAATCTTTATTAAATTCCCTTTGAAATTTACTAATGAATCTGCTTCCACCATCCTTTCAGGCAGTGCATTCCAAATCATAACAACTCACTGTGTAAGATATTATCATCTCCCTCTCCTTTTACTGATTACTTCAAAAATGTGTCTTCTAGTTACCGAGCCTCCTGCGAACAGGTTGTAATTTTGGACAATTTTATACTAGCAGAGAAGGTTACAAGAGGGATCTAATCTAAGTTTTCAAAATTCTGGGAGGTTTAGAGTGTGTAAACAGTAAAAAAAATTATTGTTTCCACTAGTTGAGGAATCCACTTTATTCCAACTGCAATCCTTTTACAAAAATTCTGTGCATCTACATCCCTCCCCCCATTATATATTACCCCACCCCAATTTTTTAATCATTTAAAGCATATTTTTATTCTTTGCTTTTTCCCCTCATATGCATATTGAGCTGCATATGCTATCTATATACTTCATTGTTTTCTATGATTCTACATTTACTATAAATTACTTTAAATATTAAACTTTCCCTTTGTTCATGTCCAAGTCACCCTTAATAAGTTGTGAAAGACAGGCGCAGTGTCAGTGTGAGCATGAAATTTCCATTGAGTTCTATCTTCTCGAGTTTTCTGCAGCTTTAATTAATGCTATGAATCTTAAGCTTTAAATGGTGGTTCAAAGCATCAACCACTGAGCTGGTACGGAATCCTGTGTGCAATAAGTAAATCAAGAAGTACTATATTTTTTCAATTACGGACTCAGTTCGAAGACTTCATTTGCATTCATTATTCTTCATTCTCAGCCCTTTCCTTAATTAAATCTAATGTGGCTTGTATCTAGCTTATGTTTATTGCAAAAGTTGATTATTTTTGAGTATTCCTAATTAAAAGCAAAATGTTGATGCAATGCTGCAGTAGCAGATCCAACAGTCTATACAAAGATAAAATTGTAAAATGTTTTCCAGGTTTAAAAAAAAAGGTTTCAGTGTCAGATATTTTAGATTTATTTTATTAAATATATCTAATTTTTGCAGAACAAAACAATTAAATGTGCCCAGAAACTAATCTGTTTTTGTCAGAATGGATATTGGACTTAAAGCATTTTTTCATGGAAAAATCATTGTTTGTTTTTAAATAGAACAGTCTGTAAAGTATTGATAAGTTTCTTGTGTATGCCCCATCTACATGTTTGTAAAACATGAAACCTAGAAAATTTGTGTCAACAGCAATAAATATGGAATCGGGAGTCATGAGCATTGTACTTTAAGAATTAGTTTATGTTTTCATATGCATTTTCATGCCTTAAGTGAATTCTTTCAAATATGATGGTGAATTTGATCAAAAATACTTAAATAGCAAGTTTAAGTTATAAAGATTTTAAATTTGTTTCTTCAATATGCAGCAATATAGCTGAATGACGTCCTGAAATTCTAATTTAAGCACACTTTTTAAAAAGCAAACTGGATAATAAATTCACTTTAAAGTGAAATGTTTACCGTGCCTTCTTACTTTTCCTTTTTATAGCTACTACGCAACCAGTTCCAGTATAAACCATTACTGCTAAAGGACCAGTTTCTACACTATGGGTTTGCGGAAAGAAAGATGCAGCTTTCCTGTGATATAATAAACATTGTAACAAAAAGACACAAGGAGCTGAGCAGCCTCAACAAGGTATTTGGCTTACAAGAATTTAAAAGTAAAATAATTTCAGAAAGTAATCATGTATACCAGTTAAGCGCCTGTTGTTTTGCAATGAGGAGCAGATGCCCTGGATATTTTTTTCTCTCCTCTTGACCAATGGGCATGGGCGCCAATAGCAATGTCTCCATCACCACCCTAGCTGTTATTGTCTAATTCAGCACAGACTGAGGATCAAATCAGAGACACCCCTGGTCTGAATGGCTCAGCTGCTCACTGCTTTAAGCAGCTGAACTGTCAAGAAAGAAAGTCATATTTTAAGTAAATTATACATATGTTGTCAGGAAATGAAAATTGTTGAACTAAATAGATGCGGCAAAATGCTTATTTTCATCTGTTGCATCACAGATTAAAATTTCAAGTTTTGCAGTTAATCTTTCCTTATTGGTGTGGCAGTATGTCATTTACTCCATAAATGATGTTTCAGTGGCTGACAACACCATCTCCAATAAAGTATGCAGGATTTAATCTGGCTTTTCCTAGACAAGAAAGGACACTTTAATAAAAACGTAAAACTCACCTTATTCCCAGCAGGTTTGCTCCCCTTTTCAGGCCTCTGGTTAAAGTAGTAGATTGGTTTCTGATGATGTAATTTGAACCCGATCTGCAAATTTAAAGAGGATCTTGTTGGCTTGGGATGGGTGTGCTTGTAGCCTGCAATTTATAAGTGCAGTTAGATTGGGCTATGAAAGGAGGGAATATGTCCCCACGCTCCATTTTAACTGTATCCCTCTCCCCTCAATTGGTTTCTGCCAGGTAGGGGAGTTAAAATTGAGGTCTATATCTCAATATTTGTAACATATAATCTGTTTTTGTTTCCTTTTTTTTTGCTTAGGAGGAGCCAGAGTATATACTGCATACCTCCTTTAACAAATAAGACTGTCAGGTATCTGGGTTATAGCTCTGCAGATCGAGATGTGAAGCTTTGCTGCATCTATCGACAGTTTGAACAAAATAGTTTGAACTCTTCCCTTCCAAATTTTGCTAGGCTGCTTTGAAAATGCAGCCATGTCATGCTAAATTAAGGAATAACGTCTACAGAGTATAACATATAATGAATTATTTTCTGTGTGTTGAAAACTGGAACTTCCTCCCTGCTAGCACTGTGGATGTACCTACATCACATGGATTGTAGCAAGGCAGCACACCACGACCTTCTCAAGGGCTATTAGGGCGGACAATAAATGCTGGTTGAGCCAGCAACGCGTACATCCCAAGAACAAATATTTTAAAAAATATTCTGTATTTTCTCAATATCTGGCGGTGGTCATAATGCAGTCTTCATCCCATCAAATCAACAACTTTATTTAATAAGTACTTTGGTTTTGCTTTTACAATTATTATTAACTTTATATTATTAACAATCCTGTTAAAATATTTATAGTACATGCATATGTATATATATGTGTGCATGTGTATATAGTTGCACTTATAAGTGGAGCTATAATTTTAATATATCAAGATGCTAACAATTAAAGAACAGCTTTATTTTCTTACTCTGTTCATTTTAGGTTAAGGCGCAACCATATAAGAATTCAAGTTGTCCTGTAAAAATCCACACTCGATTTAAATGTGAATCACTAATTCCTGATTCCTTGCCATCCGAATCAAACATAACAGTAAGTATCTAACTATAAATGACTTAGAGATGGACAACTTTACAGCACAAAAACAGGACATTTGGCCTATTAACCCCATCTTGTGCTTTTCAACACATGAACGACCGTATCCATATTCATTGATCTACTTGGCCCTTGTACCTTTTAATTTTCTAGTTTCAACTTAAACTATTTTAAGGAAACTTTTTATGAACTGCTTCAAAAATGATTTGTGGCAGAGAATTTCAAATCCTCATCAGCCTCAATGGAAAGAAACTATTTAAAGCTTATCCTTTAATTCTTTTTGTATTTATATTTGTTTTAAATATTAAATTTATTTGTTATCTTAAACTTATGAATATAATTCATTATTGTCTTTCTAACCAGTAGAATTAATCTACCATTATGTATCTTATAACCCTTCATTTGTTTTTGTGTAATAAAAAGCTATAACTTTTAAAATCTCTTTTTGTAACTGCAATCCCTTTTTGCTGGTAACATTTTGGTGAATCTGTGCTGAAATTTTTATATCTTTCCCGATAATAGGATGTCCCAAAACTGCAGGTAATGCTTCAACTGTAGCCTAACTTAGGTTTTACTGTCCGTGACCTCATTGTAGATAATTACATTGATATCTAACTTTAACTGATGGGTGAAAATACCTTGCGTCTTACAGAATCCTCCCTATATGGCTGTACCATGCTGCTAATATGGTGGTGTGGCTTGTATCCTCAAATCACGCGTTGGTCTTAGCCTATGCGCTGATATACTCATCATCCTCGATGATTTCAATCTTCATCTAAATTTGTTTTGCCTTCTCTGCAATGAAGTTTGACACCTCCAATAATTTTATCAATCACTGTTTGTAATAGGTGTTTTAACATAGAAACATAGAAAATAGGAGCAAGAGTAGGCCATTCAGCCCTTCAAGCCTGCTCCGCCATCCATCTTGACCATGGCTGATCATCCAACTCAATAGCCTGCTCCTGCTTTCTCCCCATATCCTTTGATCCCTTTCGCGTCAAGAGATATATCTAACTCCTTCTTGAAAACATACCATGTTTTGGCCTCAACTACTTTCTGTGGTAGCGAATTCCACAGGCTCACCACTTTCTGGGTGAAGAAATTTCTCCTCATCTCAGTCCTAAATGGTCTACCCCGTATCCTCAGATTGTGACCCCTGATTCTGGACTTCCCCACCATCGGGAACATCCTTCCTGCATCTACCCTGTCTAGTCCTGTTAGCATTTTATAGGTTTCTAGTGAGATTCCCCCTCATTCTTCTGAACTCCAGTGAATATAATCCTAACTGACTCAATCTCTCCTCATACGTCATTTGTTTTATTTTACGTTTATGCACAATTATTGAAGTAGTTGTTTGGTAGTACGGAACTTGAGTATTGCTGAAAAAAGAGACTTGTTGAAGCATTTTGGCTTGCACTCATCAGGACACTTTGCATGAATACCAATATAAGGGGAAAACAACAATTTATACTGTATGAGAAGAGAATGCTCGTTGCTTGACAATTGGATTTTGATTGGTAGAGGCGTTGCCATGGAGAATGCACCACTAATGGTGTCTGACAGTTAACTGCCAAGCATTATTTGAAATTTAAACCAGACAGCTTGACCTGATTGGTCAAGGCATTGCCCTGAGGAATGGTCAGCGAATGGCTGTCACTTATTTTGTTTAGCTGAAACAGGCACAATCGCAATGAGTGAATATGTTCTTTCTGTCTGCAAAGAATAGGGCCCTCTGTATTAATATATGTAGTTTCCAGTACATGCAAAAGACCCATGCTGTGAGCCTGACTATCTTAAATTGGTTGTCAATGTAATTCTTAGCACACTGAGGGTTATTTAACAAATATTGTCCAATCATGGAATCCAATGTAATGCTGGACACTTTTGAGTTTTGCAAACACTGGTTAGTTGGGTACAGTCTGTACCTTGCCGTTTGTGAACAGCAGCTGGGACATGCTGTTTGATACGATCTGCCAGCCTACATACCTAACATTACACTAGCACTGAAATTCATTTGCCACATTACTCATTTGTGTGATAGGCAGAATGTCTTTTTGGCTTGACGGCAGGATCTTGTTAGTGCTAAATACCACTGATGTTGCTACTGCACAGTAGCAGTGTGAGACAGCTAGCTTCACCTGTTGCTCAAATGTTTGGGATACCTTGCCCTTCCAGGGTAATCTGAGGTAGCCTGGGCACTTTTCAGCGCCAAAAGTTATGGCCTTAGGCCTGTTAATTATTTTGCATGAAATACAGCATGAAATGATCTGATTAGGGTAGCCATTATCCCACAGGATACCTTTGATGTGCCCTATTTCAGCATCAAACTTGCCTGGTGAGCAAATGGTTTGGGTCCGATTTACAAGGATGCTGATAAGACCAATCTTATAGCGTGTGGAACTGTAAGAATCCCAACGTGTCTATTGACCACTGAAGATAGGCTTGTGGTTCTCTACCATCTCCATGGCAACGCCTCTATCGATCAGAATCCACTTGCCAACCAATCAGCACTCTCTTCTCATACAATATAAATGACCCTTCTGGCGAAGTGTCCTGATGAGTACAGGATAAAAAGCTTTGACATGTCTCTTTTTTCAGCAATTATTGAAATATGTGGCATTGTCCAGTAGGAGTCTGAGACAATGATTGCATGCATGGAAAATTGGCCCACTAGCCATGCATGTGTGACGGAACATTTAAGCCTATGACCAAGCATTGAAATTTCAGTTCCAGCCTGAAACACAAACTGCCAACTTGAAGAAAGCATGATTTTGAGAGATTTGAAATAATTTATTGCCAACTTAATTCATAGATTGTTAAAACTATTGTCTATTTACTGCATTGCATTATAACTTTTATTTGGTTGGCTCAAAAATTAACAGGGCTGTTGGAAAAATTTTTGGCACACTTTGATTTGTGTTGTGCATTTGCTAAAAGCTTTTGCTTCTAGGTTTATTGAGTATAGGTGGCATTTGAAAAGCAGAATCTCATGATTTGTTGTCTTTTTAAATCAATGCAAACTGAACCCCTACAGGATTACTCATGTACACATTCTCCATTTTTTTCTCATTACTAATGGATCTCCAATGCTGTCACTTAGCCATGAGTTAGTGGTCACACCAGAACAGCAGCATGACTTTGGCAGCACTGTGGATTAGGCGATGTTGTGGCTGTATGATATTGGGAATGGAGGGAGTTCTTAGCATAGCAGCATGGTGTGGAGAGGGGATATTTTGAAAGACTAATCTTTGGCCCTGAGCTGAGCTTCCAAGCTCATACCCTGAACTCATACCCAAGACTGCATGCTTCCACCTTCGTAATTTTGCTTGTCTCTACTCCTGCTTCAGCCCATTGGCTCCTGAAACCCTCATGTATCCCTTTGTTACCTCCATAATTTTCTATTCCATTGCCCTCTCGGCCAGCCTTCCACCTTTCACTGTCTGTCAGCTTCAGCTTATCCAAAGCTCTTATTAACTCATGCCACGCCCTGTTCACCCATCACCCCTATACTTGCTGATCTACACTGGCAGGTCAGACAATATTTCAAGCTTAAAATTCTCATCCTTGTGTCAAATCCCTTCATGGCTTCACCCCTCCCTATTTTTGTGGCCTCCTCCAGCCTACAGTCTACCAAGATCTCTGCATAACTCCAGCTCTGGCATCTTGCTTATCACTGATTATTCATTCTCTCACCAAATCTATTTGCCTCTCCACCTCTCTCCTCCTTTAAGGCACTCCTTAAAAAGTTCCCCATTTAATCAAGCTCCTAACATCTCTAGTGGCTTGCTGTCGAACTTTGTTTGATAAAGCTCTCATTAAGCACTATGTTAAAGGCGCTATGTAAAAGCACGTTGTTGCTGGGGAGATCCTGCATTCTGCCAATATAGGAGAAGGTGGGATAGTTTGGTTTGGTAACACTGAAAAGTTAAGAAGATCTTGGCACGTGATAATACTCAGAAGAAGGAGAAGTAGAAAGTGGTGAAGTAGCTAGCACGGCTACATAATCAAATATTAATGTAACAATAACTGTTTAGAATTTCAAGTATGAGCCTCAGAAAACGCTGGCAATGCCTGCCTCCCTTAGCTAGATTCGGTCCAAAATATAAAAAATCAGAAGTTGAATATCGTTTTGATGTGAAACTTATGCTACGCAAACTTAGTAAATTTGTCTTCTAGTTAGTTTTCAAATCATTTGGAAAACAAAAACTCAGAAATATTGGGCAGAATTTTGCCCTTGGTGGGCATGTGGGCCCCACCGGCTCAGCGGTAGGCGGGCCAATTAAGGCCCACCCAGCGGTCTGTCCGACAGGAAGCGCTATGCTTTACATTTATTAAAGTTTTTAAAAAGGCACATGAAACCTCATCCTGACAGTGGATGAGATTTTATGTATTATCAGAAGCCCACTGGGGCTGCTGGCCTGCCTGCCAGTCTTAAGGTTGCACGGACAGGGCCTTTAATTACTTTAATTACCCTGTCAATGGCCTCAATTGACCATTGACGGGTGGGCGGGCGGACAGCTGATTTCACTGTCCGCCCTCCTTCCTGAAAATTTAAAGGGACTGGGATGACGTCAGGTGTTCCTCCCGACGTAATCCCGTGTCATTTTCCCGTCGGTGAGCGGGCCCTGCCCCCAAATCGCCGACAGGAAAATTCTGGCCATTGGTATAGCATGAGAATGACAGAGTGCCACTTGCACTGAGAAGCACTCTGATCATCCTGTTGCCTCGGTTCAGCTAACCGAGGAATAGCTCTGGAGGAAATTGCAAGCCAAAGCTTTTGAGGGAGTTTAAGGCCTCAACCTAAAATCATTGATGCAGATGCCACCACCCAGGGCACCACACAGTGGTTTACTGTACTTCTTTCAATTTAGCATATTGCTTTCGCTGCTTATGTTTCCTGTACATTGGGGAGACCAAAAGAAGATTGAATGATTGCTTTGTTGACCACCTCTGTTCAGCCTACAAATATGACCCTGAGCTTCAGATTGCTTGCGATTTTAATTTTCCACCCCACTCTTACTCTGACCTCTCAATTCTGTTCCAGTGAAGTTTGAGGGACAGCACCTTACCTTTCACTTAGTCACTTTACAGCCTTCCGGACACACCATCTACAATTTCACATCATTACCACTGCTGCCATTTTTTATTTGGGTAGCAGGTACATTAATAGTAATGATTCTGCTTTTCCTGTTTACACCATTGTAAACACATCTTTGGTTCATTTACTTCTGAGGTTTGTCTTGCACCATCATCCTTTGCCATTTCATCTCTCCTGTCTTTTACCCGCTCGCTTCCTTTTTGTTCTTTCCTCCCCACCCTTCCCCCCACTTCTGTACTTGCTTAAGACCTATAAATCTGTACCATTTTCCAGTTCTGATGAAAGGACGTCGACCTGAAACATTAACTCTGTTTCTCTTTCCACAGATGGTGTTTAAGCTGCTGAACTTTTCCAATGTTTTCTGTTTACATTCCTTAAAAATTCTTACTGTTGATTTTTGGATTATCTTGCTTTTGATTCCTACAACCCTGAACTGTTCAGTTTTGTTTGTTGCTGTTTTACTTTGCAATGCATGCTGCCAATGTAACATTCAGGAAATGCGGGGAAACATCCTGATTTGTTTATTTATTTATATATACGTGTATAATATATAGGTCCCCTGTAACATTGCTCATTAAATTGTTTTAGAAAGATTAGCTCATGTAAATGAAACTTTTCAGAAGAAATTTGCTTCATTGTATTTAAAATCATGGAATCATCCAGCACAGAAGGAGACTATTTGGCCTATTTTGTTTTGCCGACTTTTTGCAAGAGCTGTCTAAGTAATTCCACTCCTGCTGTTCTCCGTTGCTCTGCACATTTTTCTTTTTTAAAGTATATATCCACTTCCTTTTTGAAAGTTACTATTGAATTTGCCTCCACTATCCTTTCAGACAATACGTTCCAGATCATGACAACTCAATGAGTAAGAAAAATTCTCCTCAGCTCCCTGCTGGCCCTTTTTGTCAGTTTTTCTCTTTGTATATAACACATTTGTTGTGGCTATGGTAAGGATGATAGACACCATGAACATAAAGAAGCACTGTCTATTTATATACAATTGACTGGGGGAATAACGAGAACCAAAGTGATTCCAACTGTAGCAGGCCCTGTTGGCCTCCTTGTTGTGTCAGAAATCATGTCAAACTGGAATTAGCTGAGCTACATCAAATATATCATACTGAAATCTCCTGTTGTGTTTCATTTGGGGAATTAAAACCAAGTGTAGTCTTCAGGCAAAGTACGGTTGTGGCATATAATTGCATCACAGCTTGAAATCATAATTCAGTAATAAAATTAATTAATTACTTAACTGCACCTAATGTTATTCCATAATTTTGCCAATCACAGTTCTGACAACAAAGAAGCATATGTAAAAAATGTTTCCTCGTAAAATTTTCATCTACAAAGAATTATTTCAAATATATATTTTTTACACTTATGCAGGAGTGTAAATATGCCCAAAAAAACAAGTATTGAAATCACATAAATTGAGAGTGTTGGGTTTGTTGCTTATGCAACAGAAAACACCTGGGCATTGGTAAGGAAGCAGCAGCCAGTAGACAGAATGGGATGTAATCTGCCAGGCACCATTTTCACAGCAACGACTCTAAACTCATGGGGCAGGATTTTACCGTCGGTGAGTGGGGTTGCATAAAATAACGTGTGATGACGTTGGGTGGAACTCCTGATGTCATCCTGCCCCATTTAAATTTTCAGGAAGGAGGGGGTGCAGCAAAATCAGCGGGGGTGCAGCAAAAATGGCCACTTGAGGCCATTGACAGATCAATTAAGGTAATTAGTGGACTTGCCCGTCCAACCTTAAGGTTGGCGGGCAGGCCAGGAGTCCCAGCAGGAAGTAGAAAAAACATGAACCTTCATCCACAGGCGGGATGAGGTTTCATGTGGGTTTTAAAAATTTTAATGAAGTTCTGTTGGAAATTATGAACATGTCCCAACTCATGTGACATTGTCACATGAGGGGACATGTAAGGGAATTTTTTTATTTCTATTTTTAATATTTTTGCACGTAGAGTTAATCTCCCTGAGGCAGCACTTAGCCTCAGGGAGATGAGTGCGCTCTTTCGTGCGCATGCGCGAAAGAGCACACTCTCGATTTTAAACATTCCCCCGCCCACACAAGGAGCACAAGCCTTAATTGGCCCGCCCATTTAAAATGGCGCCGCACCTCCGATCGGAAGCGCACCTGACAGGGGGAAAATTGAGCCCATGGAAAATCTGCAAAAAAAAAACTCATGATGCAAAGGTAATCACCAGGCATGAAAAGGCAGGCCAATAATTAAAATATTTAAAATTTGATACTAAAATTAATTTTTAGTTTATCTAGTTGTTGTCTTATTGAGTTCTCTGCCTGATGGCAGGTCATTGGCATTTATTTGCTGTACCAAAGCAAAGTGCCATGATTTTTACAAAAGATAGGGTGGGGAGGCAGATCCCTAACCTACCTCAGCCAGAATGGGAATTGAATCCCATGCTTTTGGCACTAATCTGATCCACACAGCTAACTGAGCTAACTGCCTCACACCCCACCCCTCCACCCTCCATTAATAAGTACGATCTAACAGCCATTACAGAGACATAGCTGCAGGATTACATAGATTGGGACTTAAATTTTGAAGGGTATGCGTCTTTTGGGAAGGATAAGAAGGTAGGAAAAGGTGGAGGGCTGCTTCTGTTAATCTAAGACGACATTAGCACAATAGAGAAGGATGACCTAAGTTCAGGAATCAGGATATGGAAGTGGTTTGGGTAGAGATGAGGAATGATGAAGGCAAGAAGTCATTTGTGGGAGTGGTGTATGGGCCCCTGACAGTAATCACACAGTAGGATGGGGTATCAAAAAAAAAAATAATGGGAGCTTGTCAGAAAGGTACGGCAATTATCATGGGGATTTTTTATCTACATATGGACTGGAATAATCTGGTGGACTAAGGTAGTGTGGATGACAAATTCATAGAATGCTTTTGGGATAATTTTTTAGATCATGATCTGGAGCCAACCAGAGAGCAGGCTATACTAGACCTGGTATTGTACAATGAGGTAGAATGAATTAATGACCTCATAGTGAAGGTGTCCCCAGGTAGCAGTGATCATAATATGATTGAATTTTGCATTCAGTTTGAGGGAGAGAAGAATGGGTCAAAGTCTAGCATTTTAAAATTCAATAAGGGCAATTGTGAGGGCATGAAAGCAGAGCTAGCAAAAGTGAACTGGTAATTTAGGTTAAGGGATAGGTCAACAGATATGCAGTGGCAGACATTTAAAGGGATATCTCAGAATACACAGAGTAGACACATTTCAATGAGAAAGAAAAATTCCAATGAGAGGACCCACCATCTGTGGTTAATTAAAAAGTTAAAAATAGTATTAAACTTAAAGAAAAGCATATAATTGCGCAAAGATGGGTGGCAGAAGATTGGACAGAATATATAAAATAGCAAAGAATGACTAAAAGTTTGATAGGGAGGGAAAAATTAGAGTTCAAGAGAAAGCTAGCTCGAAATGTAAATACAGACCACAAGAGTTTCTATAGATAGTTAGAAATGAAAAGAGTTAACAAAGTGAGCGTTCATCCTATAGAACGTGATTCGGGGGAGTTAATAATGGAACAGAAGGAGATGGCAGGTGAATTGAACAGGTATTTTGCACTGGCCTTCACAATAGAGGATATAAGGAACATCCAAGAAACAGCTGTTAAGTCAGGAATTGGAAGGGAGGGAGAAACTCAAGAAAATTACAGGGAAGTGGCATTTAGCAAATTGTTGGAACAGTGGGTTGATAAGTCCCTGGGTCCTGATGGATTTCATCCTTGGGTCTTCAAAGAAGTGGTTAGTGAGATAGTTGATGCATTGGTTTAAATTTTCCAAAATTCACTAGTTTCGGGGAAGGTTCCATTAGATTGGAAAATAGCTAATGTACTCCTTTATTCAAAAAGGGAGGGAGGCAGAAAGTGGGAAACTACAGGCCAGTTAGCCTAACATCTGTTATAGAGAAAATTGGGGGCGAGGCCCGCTCACTGACGGGAAAATGACGTGGATGACATCGGGAGGAACCCTTGACGTCATCCTGGTCCCTTTAAATTTTCAGGAAGGCAGGCAGACAGAGAAATTAGCTGGTCACCCGCTGACCTGTCAATGGCCAATTGAGGCTATTGACAGGGTAATTAAAGTAACTAAAGGCCCTGCCCAGCCAACCTTAAGGTTGGCAGGCAGGCCAGGAGCCCCAGCAGGCTTCTGATAATACATGAAACCTCATCCACTGGTGGGGTGAGGTTTCATGTTCCTTTTTAAAAACTTTAATAAATGTAATGTGATATTTATTAACATGTCCCATCTCGTGTGACATTGTCACATGAGGGGGACATATTAATAATATTTTTATTTCTCTATTTTTTAACTTTTGTACACTGTCACTAATCTCCCTGAGACAGCACTTTGTCTCAAGGAGCACGCATGAAAGAGCGCACTTTGACAGTGGGGAATCCCCCCTCCCCCCGCACAGGATAGCGCTTCTTGTCAGGCAGGCCGCTGGGCGGGCCTTAATTGGTAATTGGCCTGCCCACTCAAAATGGCGGCGGGCCCCATTTCAGTGGTGGGGGTTGGCTGTCCACCCGCCGCTGAACTGGTTGGGCCCGCACGCCCACCAAGGACAAAATTCTGCCCATTATAACAGGGCAGTTAGATAAAATCAAAGTAATCAGGCAGTATCAACATGGTTTTGTGAAAGGGAAATCATGTTTAACCAATTGATTGGAGTTCTTTGAAGAAGTAACAGATGCTGTGGACAAAGATGGATGTACTGTACTTAGATTTTCAGAAGGCATTTGATAAGGTACCTCGTCAAAGGTTGTTGTGGAAAATTAAAGCTCATGGTGTTCAGGGTAACATATTGGCATGGATAGAAGATTAGCTATCTAACAGGAAACAGAGAATAGGCATGTGGGTCATTTTCTAGTTAGCACATATGACGAGGGGTGTGCCATACGGATAAGTGCTGGGGCCTCAACTCTTTACAATTTATATGAAAGACTTGGATGAAGGGACCGAAGGAATGGTTGCTAAATTTGTTGATGACACAAAGATAGGAAGGAATGTATGTTGTGAAGAGAACATAAAGAGGCGACAAAGGATATAGATAAATTAGGTGAGTAGCAAAGACCTGGCAAATGGGTTATAGTGTGGGAAAATGTGAGTTTGTTCATTTAGGACGAATAAAAAAGAAGCATGTTATCAAAATGTTGAGAGATTGCAAAGCTCTGAGATGCAGAGGGATCTGGTGTCCGCATGAATCGCAGAAGGTTAGTATGCAGATGCAGCAAGTATCACTGTCGCTTCCTAACTCCCTTCCTAACAGCACTGTGGCTGTACCCACACAACATGGACTGCAGTGGTTCAAGAAGGCAGCTCTCAAGGGCAACTTGGGATAGGTAATAATTATAGGTAATAAATGCTGGCTCAGCCAGCGAAACCCACATCCCATGAATGAATTTTTAAAAAGTAATTAGAAACTCATAGAATGTTATAATTTATTGCAAAGGGGATTGAATACAAGAGTAGGGAGGTTATGCTTCATTTATATAGGGCATTGGTGTGACTACGTATGGAGTATTGTGCACATTTTTGGTCTCCTTATTTAAGGAAAAATGTAAATGCACTGGAAGCAGTACAGAGAAGGTTTAGTAGATTAATACTTGGAATGGAGGGGTTGTCTTATGAGGAATGGCTGGGAGGTTAAGTTTGTATCTACTGGAGTTTAGAAGAATAAGAAGCGACTTGATTGAAACATGTAAGATCCTGAGGGGACTTGATGGGGCGGATGTGGAGAGGATGTTTCCTCTTCTGGGAGAATCTAGAACTAGGGGCCACTGTTTAAAAATAAGTGGTTGCCCATTTAAGACAGTGATGAGAAAAACTTCTTTCTCTCAGAGAGTTGTGAGACTTTGGAATTCACTTTCTCAAAAGTTGGCTGAGTCAGCCTTTGAATACCTTTAAGGCAAAAGTAGATAAGCAAAGAGGTGAAAGGTTATCGGGGGTAGGCAGGAAGAGTGATTTTGAGGTGAAAATCAGATCAGCCACATCTTATTGAATGGCAGAGCAGGCTCGAGGGGCCGAGTGGTCTACTGCTCCTAATTCATATGTTCGTTTCTATCTAGCCTGCTCATCACAATTCCATAGTCATCTGTAGTAAAAATTGTGTGATAAAAGGCAGAGTTTTAAAAAAGGAGAAAGCTAGAAAGGACTTTTTAATGCTTAAGGAAGTATTACAAAAATCTTAAATTTCTGTATACTTTTGTTGGAATGAAGACATGGCAAATTTTAAGAAATATTGATTCCTCATTAATTAACAGAAGAGAGGAAAGCTTTATTCAATACAACGATAATATATATTAAATAGGTGTGAGCACCTACACTCAGCTCATATTGCTACCATAGAAGATCAGATTCTTGTTATCTTGGCTTGAGCCCATTTACTCCTGCACCCTGTTGTTGTGCAGAGCTGAGTGCTGAGTGGCATTCTATACTGATATCGTGCCTGCTACCTGCTCTGTTGGACCCTTAGTTAATGAAAAGTTCATGTTGTGTAGATCTCAAAAGCAATCACTGCTGTGGGGGACAGCAGGCTGGATAAATTTGAGATCGGCAGTGAAACAACATTGAAAAGTTGTATCACAGCACCATCTACAGGTGGGACTAGTTAAGAGCAAGATTCCTCCACAAGTGTTAATGAAATACATGCTACATGTAGTGAATTTAATATAAAGAAAGATTTGCACTTCATGACTTCAAGACATTCCAAAGTGCTTTGCAGCCAATTAAGTTCTTTTGAAATATAGCCATTCTTGAAATGACTGAAACACGGCAACCAATTTGTGCACAACAAACTCCCAAAAAGAACAACGTGATAATGACCAGAAGATCTTGGGGTATATAGGCTAACAGAATGGGCAGACAAATGGCAGATGGAACTTAATACAGAGGAAGTTTGAGGTGATGCATTTTGGCTTAAGGAATAGGGACTTAATGGCACAGGTCTAAAAAAGTGTGCAGGAACAGAGAGACTTGGGGGTACATGTGCATTGATCTTTGAAGATGGCAGGACATATTGAGAGTGGTTGGCAAAGCTTATGGCACCTTGGGCTTCATAAAAGGAGATGTTGAGTCTAAAGCAGGGAAGCATGCTGAACTGTTGAATAACTCTGTTTAGGCCAGAACCTGGGCCCAGTTCTGGTCACCACACTTTAGAAAGGATGCGAGGATCTTTGAGAGGGTGCAGAGGAGATTTCCCAGAATGGTTCTAGGGAACAGGAATTTTAGATTCAATGTCAAGTTGGAAAAGCTGGGTTTGTTCCCCTTGGAGCAAAGAAATTCGAGGGAGATTTGATAGAGGTGTACAAGATTATGACAGGTAAGATAAGGTAAACAAAAATAAGCTGATCGTACAGAGACTAGGGAGTCACAGATTTAAGGTTTTGGGCAAGAGATGCAAGGGGATGTGAGAGATTTTTTTTTAACGCCATGGTTGGTAATGACCTTGAATTCACTGCCAATGTTCTAAGGGTGGCGGAAGCAGAGATGATCAATGAGTTCAAAATGAAATTTGATGGGCACTTGAGGAAAGTAAACTTGCAAGGCTGCAGGGATAGTGAATGAGTGGCACTGACTGGATTGCTCTGCAGAGAACCGACATGGACTCAATGGGCCAAGCAGCCCCCTTCTGTGCCTTTATGACCATATAACTAGTGATTGTCGGGACACTGGGAATAACGCCCCTGCTCTTCCCTGAAATAGTGCAATGGGACCTTTTATATCCACCTTTGAGAGTCGATTAGACCTCAATTTAACATCTTATCCAAAAGATGGAACCTCTGACAGTGCAGCACTCCCTCAGTACTGTGCTGGAATGTCATCTTAGATCTTGTTCTCATCTCTGGAATGGGACTTGAACCCACAACCTTCTGACGCGGAGGTTAGAATGATTTAATAGATACCTGCTACAATTATATTTGTTAATGAGATTGTATTCTGAGTTAAAGATTTAGTAGTAAAATTGTCAAGCTATGTTTATGGCTGGGTTGGTGAAAAAGTTCGAACTATGTGAGAAAGTAATAGGACTCAATGCACATTCAGGAGCAAGTTGGGCCTCATAAGAAAGGAGTCATGTGCTGGAGAGGGACTTGGGAGTCGAGAATTATGGGGAGGGCAGGCAGCTCAGCCGTGATTTTATTGAATGGTGGAGCAGGCTTAAGGGGCTAACTGGCCTGTTCCTACTCCTATTTCTTATGTTCTTGTGTTTTTTGTACCCATGAGAGAGAGGATTTTTTTTTTAAATCAGAAGGCAGCTGTAAATCAAGCCTTAAGCTCTTGGTTAAGGTAGCTTTCATTTGAAAGATGTGATATGATGGACACATGCTAGATGATAGATAATCTTCATTTATATGTTGTCTCTTATGGTATACATCAATAGTAACATCCTGCTCTCTATGGTATTTTTTTCCAAATATGCTACGTTACTAAGCTGGTATTCATTCTGCAACTATTTATGTTAGATGCTTCTAATGCAATGATTTATGATAAGGATATTCTCTTCTGAATTAAAAAAACCTAATTCTGTCATAAAGTATTGAATTTTAAATACTTAAATTTTATATTTAAATTACATGTTTCTGAAGAACATTAGGGTGGATTTCATCTCTGGTTGTTCCCAGTTCAGAATGCTGCTCGGAAGGTGTGCAGCCCAGGAAATTGTGGGCTCGAGTGCCTGATTTTCCATCCATTTAAATTAGTGAACAAATAAATCAGACACTGCAGGCCTGTGATTTCTCAACAAGCACTCTCTGCAAATGCCATTCTGTGCTGGGAGTACCTAACAGTGGATCAGCCCTATAGAAGTAGCACCATAATATGTGTGCGCGCATCCACCAACATGTGTTGGAAAGAAAGTGAAAGGGAATAAACTTCTCCATTTCTTTTTAGATAAAACCTTTGGTGGAACGTCATTTATCCAGTAATGATGTGAAAACAATTCACATTTCATCCAATCCTGAAAATGAAGTTGTTGAAGATAAACCTGTTAGAGAATATTCAGAACTACCCAGTTCACATGAAGTAAGTATTGTTCTATTGAACCTAAATGAAGGACAAATCTGATGCAAGATTTAGGAGGAAACTAATGGGAAATAAGACCAGTTAGTCATACTTAAATGGTGTCAAACCTGATCCCATAGGTTGTAGGAGGAAGGGATGACTGAGGAAAATGACTAAAACTAGAGTACTTGAGAAGAAATATGATGAGTGCATTATGCAGGGTCACAATAACTTCTTTTGAATTGTTCTCTAGGCTTGTAAAATGGTATTGGAAATGGTTGTTAAGTATTCGTTAAGCAATATCCTCAGTACTTTAATTTGACAGCATTAAGTTAAATATTATAGCACAATGAGACTAGACTTTTGGGGAGAATTTTAACAAGGTGGGATAATGGTAGGGTGGAAGGGGAAGGTGACAAAAATGGAGGGTGGAGGCGGGGAGACCTTGTCATATCAGCTCCCTGCCCAAGTCCCAGGGAGTTTTATTGATGGTGGAACCGGCATCTGACTGGCAAATTTAAATATCCAAATGCCTTATTAAGGGCCATTTTACAGGCCATTGGTATTTTTCCAATAGCAGATTGGCCCCCTCCCCTGCCCCCTCTCGCCAGATGGGAAGATTACCAGCTGAATACAGGTGGCCGCCCATCAGCTCTTCAAGGAGGAAGCAGTTTTTGAATCAAAGAGGAAACCGTGAGTGGTGAATGTAGCCCTTGTGGCTCCAGTGCTTTCCACAGAGGAGTTTCCCTCCATCAATCTAATTTTTACATTAAAAAAATTTTTTGGCCTACTTGGGGTAGGCTGCAGGGCCTCTTCCTCAGAAATGACCATAATTCCTGGTGGCGTTACTGAGGCTCCTGAGCAGCTGGAAAGCTGATCGCGAGGGCAGGTGACATCCTGAACTGAGCAGTAACCCTGGTGGCGGTCTATTCATGAGTTGCTGCAAGTAAAATTATTGGAGAAGTCCTACTAGCCGGTTGTGTATCCAACGCGCTTTTCTGGTTGCTGTCGGGACTCCGACCTTTTTAAAAAATTCTGCCCTTTGTCTCTGATTTCAAAGTTTTAATGGTTGGAAAATCAAGAATGCAGGGAATCAGCATATTGATCTGCATAACCAACTTCAATTGACAGGAGCGCAGATCAGAGAGTAAAGTATCATAATTTCAAGGCTTTTACCTTGAAAGTAATCTACATAGATTCATTGCTTCAGAAATCCCTAGGCAGGAGACTTAGTGTTCTGAAATTTAACATTGATGTTGAAGGCATTTTAGTTCCATTTTGAATGCTGAATTATCTTTAATTCTATCTTATCTTTACTGTAAGATTTTTACTTTAAAAAAATTCCTGTGGGAAAATGTTATAATTTTTGGCTAAAAATTTGGAGGAGTTCAATTCAATATTACATTCATTCATTCAATATTCATTCATTTTGCCCTCACCAGTTGCTATGTTTATGTGCCGTTGAAAGGGACCTAGAAAAGTGAGTGAGGTTTGAGCAGGTCAGATGAGTTGACAAATCTCTTGACTTTCAGGTCAAAGGACATAAAAACTAATTAGAAAACCCAACTCAGTGATAATCGAAAGCGCAGATTTATAAATGCTTTATCAATGTCAGTATAGGTAAATCAATATTCTAAGCTCAAAGAAGTTAATTTGTTAAAATTAGCTCCAGATTCATTCATCGTCATTTTGGACTAAATGCTACTCTGATTTCACTGGCAAGTTCTTCCCAGTACCTTTGCTGATACTCCAGCCCTTGAACAACTTCTGAATCCATTCCGTCTTCGCAGTTGACTCCAAACTTGGACAATGGATTCTGGATACTCCAATCTGACACCATACTATCTACAAACTGACTGCATCTCAGCATAGGGCCTAAGACTTTAACTTTGGATTGTTTCATGTTTCTTCCATGTACATTGTTTACAACCATGATATATCTTGCATAATTTCTACCATACCTAGGTAATAAAAAATTTACTTTAGGGCTATGACATGCATATTTTGGCTGACACTGGATCCAAGTCCATTACTTTCTTTTGTTGTTATCCTCTTCCCGGTCCAGCTGTTTTCTTCTCTTCCTGGAGCTCAGCCGTGCCATCTGTCATTTGTCCATCTTAGGTACTTTACCCTGTCAAATCCCTACAAATCCATCACACTTTTCTGCCTTCAAACTCTTCTTTATACTTTCTCAAGTTTGAATTCCCTGTGATTAAGACTATAGCTACCCTCTGTGTCTCTTATCATTCCTTGTGAGCTCATCAAGCATCTATTGATGCTCCTTGATAACTGCTCCACCTTTCTCTCTAATCTTCCCATGCAGTAGACCTGGGACTGAGCTTCACCAAACTGGCACCTGCTTTGCTCACATCAACAATCACCGTCTCCTTCAACTCTACTCACAATCACTGTCTGTTTTGTTTTTGTTCTGAAAAGCCTATTAACTGGCATGTTCACTGTAGGAAGGACGCTGGGGCAAAAGAGAGATTCACGCGGGTGCTGTCTGGTGTCAAGAATTAAGTATAAAAAGATTGGGGCTTGTTTTTCTTTAGAACAGGGGAACAGGGTAACTTGATAGAGGTGTCTAAAATCTGAAGAGATGGGAATATGGGGTTAGAAACAGACTGTTTCTAGAATAAGGAGGCATAGACATTGGAGATGTGGCATAGCGAGCAGGAGAAACATTTTTAGCATATCTTCACGCTCACATTTTTCCCTTTGGAGAATAGTGTGGAGATGGTGGAGGGATTCCCAGGTTGATTATCAGCCCATCGCACCATGTCAGGAACACTCCTTCCATGGCCAACAAGAACCTGGAGCTTCTGGCCCACAGAGAGGGAGGCTACCACTACACCACAAACGTTTTAATGCAGAAGTTAGTTATTAGAGTTAATGATTGACTTAAATACCAACATCAAATAATAGATTTAGACAAGTACTTGAAGGAAAGAGGGATAAAGGAATATGGGGACAAAATAGACCCATGGCTACTTGTGTGGAGGGTAAACACTAATGGTTGGGCTGATCAGCCTGTTCCCATGTTATAATCTGTATGTATTTTGATGTTAAAAACTTTTGGTTTCTGTGAACCTTTTTGGCATTCTTTTAATATCTCATTCTTTGGCTCAGCATCAATTTTCCTTTTTCTCTGATACACCATGGGATATTTTTCTACATTCAAGCTGCCGTATATAACTTCCTGCAGCTGTAATAGTAGTATTACTAGAAGTATATTAACCCTACCATTTCTTATCTGGAACTGTGATTTTAGATATTATTTTATTGTAGCGACAACCTTGAGCTGAGGCACTGATGAGATAGAAGATTATCTTTCTCCTGCTGCATATGGAATCCATAAACATGATACAAACTATATTTAAAAGCTTTGAGCTTTTTGGTGGAAGGGGCTTGGCAAAGTTGTGATGATGCCTTTTTAAACAATTGTCACCATAAACAACAGTTAATTTATTGTTATCAATACTTTTTTTTTTAAAGCTAAACGAGTGGTTTCTTGCTTGACAGTCACAGGCACTAGAGATTGAAATGCTTAAGCATCAGATTGCCAAATGTCAGGAGAAGCTCCAAGTACTGGACGTGGTACAGAGTAAGCTGCAGGCTTTAGAATGTGCGACAGCTGGAAAAGTGATTATAGATGAGAAGGATTGGAATAATCTGCTGAGCCGTGTTGTTCTGCTCGAAACTCAGCTGTTACTGCATTCCAGAAAGGTAAGCCAGAGTTTTATTTTTAGACATACTTAGTTTGCAGGACAATTCAACTACAGGCTGCATCACAACCAAAACTGACCCTGTTCTTACACAGTGTGAGCACTTCTAACATGGCTCAATGGCTAATGACCAGGATTGAGAATTTCCAGCTACTCCACCTCGCCCTTTCCAAGCCCTTGGACACTGAGGCCAGGTGAGATCAGCTAGCTCAACCAGGACCAGAAAGCCCCGTCACAGCTCTTCTTCTCCCCGTGTAAGCCTATTAAGCCACAACAAGACCCCTCCTTAAAGTATAGTATTTCTGACCTTGCTATACTTCATTTTTCATGAGAGAATTTTCATCTTGAAATACTTCCTCGCATTTCCTTTCTCTTCTGTTTTATTTTCTAGTACTGTTTCTTATTTTACCCCCTCGGCTACCACCTGCTCCAAAGTTTGCTCTTCTAAAGTTGTGCACCTTTGTATTACAGTTTGTGACTTCAGCTTTTAATACAATATCAAATCGATACACTGATCACTAAAACAGAGTAGCCACCTTAAGTTCTGAATGGCTGAACAGTAAATCTAATATTGCAACAGCTCTAAAATTCTGATTGTGTGTTTTTTATGGTCACTAAATATCTTTATAAAATTGCCTACACTTTCACTTTTTTTTCCTGATCTTATCCCTATTTTGAAGCTCTGAAATCCCCATAATTATCAAGACAATGGTCCATTCGCTGCCAAATTGTCAAATTAATTATTAGGCTAATGATGCTTACTGTTGTTTTTGCGCAAATGCTATAACAACTCAAATGAGGGCAGATATATGCTTAAATGCAGTAATGCAAAAGTTGCTGTCATAGACGTGCTTATGTTCACTCAGTATTAATGCCTGCTTCATGGGCATATCCATGCCAAAAGCTCTTTAACTGTTTTCTCCCCATCTTGAGTTTCCCTAATCAATAATGACAGTAAGGCCTGGATTTTGATGAAATCGTGCTGACTTGGAAGCCCTCTATAAATGAATGGCTGGAACTCCTGACATCATTCCCAGGCTGTCTAATTTTCAGGGTGCGGGCTGGTTCGGGTCACGAGCCAGCACCCAGAACTCCCAGTGTGGCTGGCTCCATGGCGGAGGTATGCATATCCTATTCCTCAGAATGGGGAAAAAAAAACAGACTTGGCTTGTTTCCACTGGAGTTTAAAAGAGTGAGGGGTGATTTGATTGAAGTATACAAGATCTTGAGCGGCCTTGACAAGATAGACGTCGGAAGGATGTTTCCTCATGTGAATGAGTCCAAAACTAGGGGGCACTGTTTTAAAATTAGGGGTCACCCTTTTAGGACAGAGATGAGGAGAAACTTTTTCTCTGAGGGTTGTGCAACTTTGGAACTCTGCCTCAATAGGTGGTGGAGGTGGGGTCGTTGAATATTTTTAAGGCAGAGGTAGGTAGGTTCTTGTTAGGCAAGGGAAGCAAAGGTTATCAGGGTTAGATGGGAATCAAAGCACAAGATCAGCCATGATCTTATTGAATGGCGGAGCAGGCTCGAGGGGCCAAATGATGTACTCATGTTCCTATTTCTTATGTTCTTATGTTGCATATTTCTTTGCTTTTCCTAGGAATAGAGCAAAGAAGCTCTGTTTATTTAAGGGGTATTAAAAGAGCCACTTAATGGCAACATTGACATCAAACATACCATATGACTTCATAGAAGAATTAAGTACTACCAAGAGAGGGCTACCCTATGCAATTACCATCTTAGTGCAGTGTTTCAGAATCACAGTGCAGAAGAGGCCCTTCGGTCCATCGAGTCTGCACCAACAGGTGAGAAACACCTGACCTAGCTACATAATCCCATTTACCAGCACTTGGCCCATAGCCTTGAATGTTATGACGTGCCAAGTGCTCATCCAGGTATTTTTTAAAGGATGTGAGGCAACCTGCCTCCACCACCCTCCCAGGCAGTGCATTCTAGACCTCAGGGTAAAAAAGTTTTTCCTCACATCCCCCCTAAACCTCCTGCCCCTCACCCTTGTGACTGACCCTTCAACTAAGGGGAACAGCTGCTCCCTATCCACGCTGTCTATGCCCCTCATAATCTTGTTAGCCTCGATCAGGTCGCCCCTCAATCTTCTCTGCTTCAACAAAAACAACCCAAGTCTATCCAACCCCTCTTCATAACTTAAATGTTTCATCCCAGACAACATCCTGGTGAATCTCCTCTGCACCCACTCCAGTGCAATCACATCCTTCTTATATTGTGGCAACCAAAACTGCATACACTACTCCAGCTATGGCCTCACCAAGGTTCTATAGAACTCCAACATGACCTCCCTACTTTTGTAATCCATGCCTTGATTGATAAAGGCAAATGTCCCATATGCCTTTTTCACCACCCCACTAACATGCCCCTCCGCCTTCAGAGATCTATGGACACACATGCCAAGGTCCCTTTGTTCCTCAGAGCTTCCTAGTGCCATGCCATTCATTGAATAATTCTTTGTCAAATTACTCCTTCCAAAGTGTATCACCTCACACTTTTCAGGGTTAAATTCCATCTGCCACTTATCTGCCCATTTGACCATCCCGTCTATATCTTCCTGTAGCCCAAGACACTCAACCTCACTGTTAACCACCCAGCCAATCTTTGTGTCATCCGCAAAGTTACTAATCGTACCCCCTACATTGTCATATATGTCGTTTATATAAATGCCAAATAATAGGGGACCGAGCACAGATCCCTGTGGTACGCCACTGGCTTCCAGTCACTAAAGCATCCTTCTGTCATCACCCTCTGCCTCCTACAATTAAGCCAATTTTGAATCTGCCTTAACAAATCACCCTGCATCTCATGTGCATTTGCCTTCTTTATAAGTCTCTCATGTGGGACCTTGTCAAAGGTTTTGCTGAAATCCATATAAACTACATCAACTGCACTACTCTCATCTACACAACTGGTTACCTCCTCAAAAAACTCAATCGAATTTGTTAGGCATGACCTCCCTCTGACAAAGCCATGCAGACTATCTCTGATCAAACCTTGTCTCTACAAGTGGAGATAGATACTCTCCTTCAGAACTTTCTCCAATAGTTTCCCTACCACTGATACGAAACTCACTGGCCTGCAGTTCCCTGGCTTATCTCTACAAGTCTTCTTAAATAGTGGAACCACATTAGCTGTTCTCCAGTCCTCTGGCACCTCCCCCGTGGCCAGAGAGGAATTAAAAATTTGGGTCAGATCCCCTGCGATCTCCTCCATTGCCTCCCTCAGCAGCCTGGGACACAAATCATCCGGACCTGGAGATTTGTCCATTTTGAAGCTTGCCAACACCTCCAATACCTTGTCATTCCCTATATCAATTTGCTTAAGAACCTCACCGTCTCTCTCACCGAGTTCGATACCTTCATCCTCATTTTCTTGGGTGAGGATGGACGTGAAGTATTCATTCAATACTCTAGCGATGTCCTGTGGCTCCACCCATAGATTGCCCCCTTGGTCCCTCTGGGCCCTACTCTTTCCCTGGTTATCCTCTTCCCATTGATATACTTATAGAATATCTTGGGATTTTCCCTACTTTTACCAGCCAGAGCTTTCTCATATCCCCTCTTTGCTCTCCTAATTGCTTTCTTAAGCTCTACCCTCCACTGTCTGTACTCCACTAATGCCTCTGCTGATTTGCTTCCCTTGTACCTGCTAAAAGTCTCTCTTTTCCTTCTCATTGTAACCTGAATATCTCTGGTCATCCATGGTTCTCTGGGCTTGTTACTCCTTCCTATAGCCCTAGAGGGAAAATGTTGAGCCTGTACCCTCCTCATTTCCTTTTTGATCACCCCCCACTGCCCTTCTGTAGATTTCCCCACAAGTAACTGTTCCCAGTCTACCTTGGCCACAACCTGCCTTATTTTACTAAAATCCACTCTCCCCCAATCCAAAACATTTTTGCAACTTGTCGATTTAACCTAATCTTTCAACCTAAGATTTAATGTTTTCCAGACTAAATAATGTCCCAGTTTTTTTGGTAGTGATGACAGCAAAGCTATCAGCGTTTGCCATCATGACTCCTCTGAAACGGAATGCAGCTTCTAGAGTGCACGCACGTATGCACACATGAACAACACACATCCAGACGTTGTTGTCAGTGATTCCACAGTTTCTGAAAAACTGATTTTATATGTGTGGAATGTCAAATTTCATAACATTTTTATCTAAAGTTTGTTTCTGATATTTCAAAGCCTACCTTAATTGCTGCCATAAGAATGCATCGGTGTGATTGACTGCTTACCTTGTGAATGTCATCACTGCTGCTGGAAATCTAGAGATCCCCTTGATTTGGCACCAGATTCAAACTGATATAGGGAAAGGGAAAATCTACAGCATATTGATCCCCAGATCTTTGCGGGCAGCTTTCTTTGGGATCAGCTGTGAGTGTTAGCTTCTCTGCAAACTATGAAATCTGAGTCATAATTTCTAGTGATCTGCACTGGTGTTGTTCAGAGGTTATCAAATAATATGCTAAATATTTGAGAAAGATGGGATTAATTAGTAGATCTTTCAGAGTGCTGATAGGCCCTAAGGCCCTTTTACTGTGGTTTATGATTTCATGGGCAGAATCGTCCATGTCCATTGGCCTCAGGTGTGTTGGGTAGTGTGAGTGGACAATATGGCGTGAAGTCCAAAAATTAGATTCACAATATTGTAAAACCAGTTTGTGATCGTCCACTCAGCCCTTCGATGGTGGGCTGCATTTCCTGCCTTCGAATGTCGGGAACCTCATTGTAATACGTTAGTATATCGTTGTAAGTCTAGCCCGCTGGACTCATCACCCCTCCCACTGGATCGTCCACCAATCATGCCGATCTGTTTCACAACAGCATATAAAAGGTGTGCACTGGTGGGCTGCACTTTGAGGGGAACTTAGGTGAGTGCACGTTAATGTTGTGGAGCGCTAGACTTCAAGTTGTTGGACTTCAAGGTTGAGGCGCATTGGGCTGGGGGAGGGGAGGCAAAGGCTGCCCTGTGGTTGAAGGTAGCACACAAGCATGTGCGGGGTTGGGGGGAATGTGAGCAACGGAAGCAGCCACACATTAGGGACACCTTGTATAAAGCGACCATTCCTCTGCAGCTGAGACAGATCAGGCGCAGGTGCAGCCACATTGAAATGATTGGAGCCAGGCTTCTAGCTTATCTGCCCACTCAAACAACGCAGAGGTATCAAAGTGCCACCAAGTGCTCCAGAGCTTTTCAGCCCTCGGGCACAGACTGCAAACTATTGAGCATTTAAGTGGACTGCAGAATAGTTGGGCAACTGGGTACGTTGTACAATATCCTTACTAAAGCTGGCCGTGGAGCAGTCACTGGTGGAGTCGCTCACAGCCCCTCACAATGTCATCATCCCGATTTGGACCAGTCTCCCCCATTGTTCAAGCTAACAGTGCAGCTTTGCAGTGTGGCTTAGGAGAATGCCTGCGCCTGAGCTGAGAGCACAACATGCAGTCCAGTAGTCCAATGCCGCTAATCGATCAGGTGGAGTGGGGCGGTGGAAGGTGGGGTTTCGGGCAGCCGTGCAGCCCTCCAATCTCTGGCCATCTGAGTGGTGGGCCTGCACTCCCCGGGATGCATTAAGGGCCTTATGACTTAACCAAGATAGGTTCTTCGTATACCCATGCTAACCCACACGTGTCTCTTTTTCATCCTGCAGGAGGAGTACGTCAGGATCATGGAGCCTGGTGAACTAGCTGTATGCCTCGTGGCGTGCAGAGAGTGAAGGCAATGGAGAAAAGAGTGACTGAGGCGCCTGGTTGCGCAGAGGGAGGAGCAACACCCTCTGGGAGAAGGAGCCGCTGGGGCTCCCGTACACGCCGCCGAAGAGCCTCAGTGAGCCGTTGCTGGTCAGCGCCTAGGTAGACCCAGGGTCTGTAGACACCGTCTTTCATTCCTGCAGATGACCGAGAGCAAGTGTTGCTGAAGACTGCACATGTCTGGGGAACTGGTCAGTTACATCTGCAGTTACTGCAGGATTTGGTGCACGTGGCCGTGGAGGGCATCCACTGTCAGTGGCTGTGAAAGTGGCAGTGGCACTCTATTTCTATGCCAGTGGCTCCTTTCAGGGCTCCACTGGTGATCTCTGTGGGATATCACAAGCCTCCACCCACAAATACACCCATGAGGTCATGGATGCCGAGGGCACACAACTTTGTGCATTTCACCTGAGACCAGGAGAGCCAGGCTGCAAGAGTGATTGGATTTGCCCAGAGCTCAGGTTTCCCACAGGTGCAGGGTTGCCATCAACTGCACTCATGTGATGCTCAGTTTCCCGCCGCAACATGTGGTCAGATATGTCAACCGTAAGGGATTCCATTCACTGAATGTGCAGCTGAATGTGTGACTAAAAAAAATGCATCCTGCAGGTCTGCGCACAGTTTCCAGGGAGTGTGCATGACTCCTATCTATGCTCTCAGTTGGTCACAGATCCCTGACATCTTCCAGGGTCCAAAAAGGCTGCAGGATGGGTCCTTGGGGACACGGGCTAACCACAAAGGACGTGGCTGATGACACCCGTGCAGTGGCCTCAGATTGCAGCAGAGCGACAGCATAAGGAGGCTCATGCTGCAACTCGCAATTTGGTGGAGCAAACCATTGAAATGCTGAAGATGAGGTTCTGGTGCCTGGACTGGTCTGCTGGGGCCCTGCAGTATAGTCCACAGAGGTTGTCACGCATCGTCACCTGCTGCGCCTGCAACTGGGGGAGGAACTGGCTAAGGAGGCGACACGGGAGCTGGAGGTCTCCTCTGAAAAGGAGGACATCGACGGTCCTCGAGCTGTGGAGCTGTAGCTGCTGGGATCACAGGAAGAGGGGATTTGGATGGACTTGACACTCCCTGAGTCACTAGGGTAGATGGTCCCGGGGTGTGCTCCTGCTGATTCTCCCTATGGGTGCCCAAGGACCCCTGGCTGACTCCTTAGGAGAAGGGGTAGCTGGAGTGAGATCAAGCTGCGCCGCACCCCTCTCATGTATTTACTGTTGAAGGCCAACCATGGCACCAGCAATGGAGTGCAGCCCACGCAGCAGTGCAGGAGCAATGTCCTGGACCAAGGTCTCAATGGCGGCTGCCATCCTACCAGTGTTGACCTCGGTGCATTGGAATGCTGGCACTATCACCTCAGCCTGAAAGTGGACGGACTTCTCTATCGTGCCTTGCAATCTAAGGAGTGCGGTGGACATCCTTTCCTAATATTCCAGAGCTTGCCTTTGCAGCTCCAGCAACTGTGACATGACCGAATCCAGACGCTTGTCATCTGACTCTGGCCTCCAGCAGTCTTTCGAGTGCCAGAAATCTGGGAAGTCCCTGCCGTTGCCTTCTGTGGATCAGAAAGTGCAATGTGCTCACCAGATTGTGATCCTGATGCTAAATCTAGGTCCCACCAAGGTGTGTGTCTCTGTGCTGGTGGATGGTGGGGTGAGTGCTGTGACAGGAGTTCAAGGAGGGTGCCTTCAGATTCTTCTTCAGCAGTTTCTTCGGGGCCTGCTTGGAGGCCCTGGGTTGTGGACTCTGTTAGCTGTCTGGCAGATGTGCCTGAGAAAGCAAGAAGAGATAATTAGTACATGGCAATGGCCTATGAAATAGGACACATCAGTCACAGCATGGTTTGAGGCATTTGCTTGTCATTTTAATTCTACATTCTGCTCCCAATCTGACCTTTCTATCCATGGCATGCTAGTGTTCCAGTGATCTTCAATGCAAGTTCAAGGAACAGCACTTCACCTTTCATCCCGGCACTCTACGGCCTTCGAGACTCAATACTGAGTTCAACAACTTTAGATCAGAACCTCTGCCTCATCTTGTGCTGTGTTCTTTATTAATTCATGGGGGGTGGGCATTGCAGGCTAGGCCAGCATTTATTGCCCATCCCTAGTTGCCCTTGAGAAGCTGGTGATGAGCTGCCTTCTTGAACTGCTGCAGTCCGTGTGGTGTAGGTACACCTACAGTGCTATTGGGAAAGGAGTTCCAGGATTTTGACCCAATGACAGTGAAGGAACAGCGATATATTCAAAGTCAGGATGGCGAGTGGCATGGTGTTGAACTTCCAGGTGGTGGTGTTCCCATGTGTCTGCTGCTCTTGTCCTTCTAGATGGTAGTGATTGTGGGTTTGTAAGGTGCTGTCTAAGGAGGCTCAGTGAGTTCCTGACTGAATAATTTAATAATATTAAAGTCACTTTCCTTCAATAAAATTGCTACTAAGCTGGAGAGTAGCTGCTGCAAAGAGAAAATATATTTTGATTTTGCCCATAATGGTTTTTCATCTCTCTAGAATGACATAGCTTCTGATTCCATCGGTGGGAATGAAGAATATACTTTGTGCCAAATGACAAGCCGCAATTCTTCAGGTAAACTGGTTATATTTTGGAGTGTAGAATTAGGTTTACATACACTTGTTTCTCACAGCACATGTAGAAATTGTCTTGTCTCATGTTGCGCAGATGGAGGGTGGGTTAGGAGCCACTGAGTGGTAAACATGGCTTCCCATAGGAAGGAAGACTCTTGTGCATCTCCCAGAAGTCAAATTAGATATAATGTTGGTTAGCATCTGGGCTTAGATTTCCTGCCCGTGTTCTTTCATTGAAAATAGTGGCTGACAAATGGGAAGTACCAAATATGAAACCCGGTGTACAAATAAAAGGGACTGTACGTACAAGGTAAAGTGATGTGTTTCACTGAATGCAAAATCATGAAGTACTACTTATTATTGCATGTTGGTATTCTTCACAGTTCCATCCTATGCTGATTTGCAATATTGAAAATAAAACAGGAAATAAAGCTGAGTATGTGGAGAGAGGAGCTGGAGTATAACATTTAAGTCTAATTGTTTCTTTGCCCAAAGCTCACCCCATCAGAGGACAAATCAGGAATGGGAACCCTGATTAGTTTTCCCCTTCCCTTCCCTGTCTCTAAACTAATTACGCTAAATACAATGTAGTAACCTCTATCCTCACTCTCCCTTTGGTATGCTGAGGTACAGAAGTACTGCATAAATTAAGCAATGGACCTGGAATCTTCTGAACTTATATGCATATGCCATGTGGTACATTTAACCACTTGTCCATTAGAAGAGTCACCCTTATTCATTGCATTTGGTTGTAGATAAATTAAAGGTCATTATCGTTCATTAGAAGTTTTACATTTCTTTATTGAATCTGAAGACTAAGGAAAGGCATAAGTTGCTAGTAACGAACAATTGGGATTTTATCCTAAACAGGCTCAGCATCGATGTATTATTCTGTGTTGAAAAAGAATTGTGATTTACACCGAAAGATGTATGTGCAATTGTAATATTCGTGCTCCTGCTATACAACACAGTTGTAGCGCTTGTGGTTTGCTTGTACTCCTCCAACATATCTTAGATATTCATATTTCTGAGAAGTGTCATTTTTGCCTCAAATTATGATAAAGTTGGAATTCTGGAGGTAATCCAATTTTGCAATTCTCTGCAGGAGGTGTCAATCAAGTTTGCACTCTAAATATTGGCAAGAGACATAAATGACCCCATATTGGAGCTGAACCAGCAATGTCTGGAGTTCTAAACAATGCCTGCCCTACTTTTTTGTGCACTGTAAATCACAATGTCTGGTATCTGACCCTGCATGGGCGTGCCGAAAGACAGAGGTTGACCAAAGATGAACATTTCTTTGCAGATAAAGAGATGAGAGTTGAGACGCCAGAGAGTCTTAGCCATCAGTCATCTGGATACAACTCACTGCTATCAGCAGATGAATCGCCCAAAGCAGCAAACATCAATTCATTATGTCTGACAGAAGTCACGAAGGTAAGCAAAATTGGCAAAGGTTTCCTTCAAATCTTTATAAGGTCAGAAGAACATGCTAATATTAAATGCATTTTTATTCAAGGCTTTTGTGTCATAAGTGCAACCAGCACTAAAATGCAGGAGTGTGAACTGAATGTTCAAGGTGAAAAGGCCAAGAAAAATTCTGAATACAGCTTTCCAACTCAAGGGCATTCATTCAGATTCCTCTTTTAAACAAAAGGGAAAAGAAATCATTGGACAGTTATATCTTCGCTTGACACAGACATAAATAAAAATAAAAGATGATTTCCTGTGACACTGCACACAAGTAGTCAAGACCAAGGACACTTTTAGGTCAGGTAAGGTTAAAGGGCAGGGAGATAATTGAACCAAGATGGTGGAGGGAAGAGAAGACAGATGGGATAGGGAGAAATGACAGGGAAAAGACAGCAAGGAAGTTGACTTTGGGTGGGGTGAAAGAACAGGGGATGGTGAGAGGAAGAGGAGAAGGGAGTGAGGCCAGCTGAAGAAGGAGGGGAGATAGAAAAGGATGAGGAGGCAAAAAGATTGCAGGGGTGCTTTAGAGGGAAAGAAGGAGTTGAGGAGACAATGGGAATGGATGATGGCATCAGAGGAGGAAAGAGGGAAGGGAGGGGAAGGGTCTAGGAACATGGGACTTAGCACAAGAATAGGCCATTCCGCCCTCTGAGCCTGCTCCGCTGTTCAATAAAACCATGGTTAATCTGATTATGATCTCAACTCCACTTTCCTGTCTGACCCCCATAACCCTTGACTCCCTTGCCTAGCGAACATCTGTCTAACTCCACTGTTTTCCAGAGAAGAGAATTCCACTTAGTAATGACCCTCTGAGAGAAAAAAATTCTCCTCATCTCCATCTTAAAAGGGAGAACTCATATTCTTAAAACTATGTCCCCTAGTTCTTGTCTCTCCCACAAGTGGAAACATCCCCCCAATATTTATCCTATCAAGCCCCCTCAGGATCATTTATATTTCAATAAGATCACCTCCCATTTTTCTAAACTCTAATGGGTATATGCCCAACCTGTTCAACCTTTCTTCACAAGATAAGCCCCTCATCCCAGGAATGTGTCTAGCGAACCTTCTCTGAACTACTTCAAATGCAGTTATACCTATTTTAAAATAAGGAGACCAAACTGTGCACAGTATTCCAGATGTAGTCTCACCAAGGCACTGTACAGCTGCAATAAAACGTCCCTACTTTTATATTCTACTCCCTTTGCAATAAGTGCCAACATTTGCCTTCCTAATCACTTGCTATACCTGCCTACTAGCTTTTTGCGATTCGTGTACCAGGATACCCAGATCCCTGGGTATCACCGAGTTTTGCAATTTTCATTTAAATAGTATACTAATTTTCTATTCTTTATGTCAAAGTCAACAAGTTTATATTTTCCTGCACTATACTCCATCGGCCAAATTTTTGCCCACTTACTTAACCTGTCTATATCCCTTTGCAGAATGTTTACCTCTTCTTGACAACATACTTTCCTGTCTATCATCAGTTAATTTAGCTACCATATATTTGGTCTCTTCATCTAGATCATTGATGTAGATTTTAAATAGTTGAGGTCCCAGCAGTGACCCCTGTAGTAACTATAGTTACAGTTTGCCAATCCGAAGAATACGCATTTAGACCTCCCTCTGTACGCATTTAGCCCTACTCTCTGCTTCCTATTAGCCACCCAATCTTTTATCCCTGCTAATATTTTACCCCCTACACCATGGGTAAAATTTTCCCCCCATTGGCGTGGGGGGTGGTGGGGGAGTGTGAGAGTGGGCGACCCTCCAATCGGCACCCCCAATCGGGGGTGCGCCGCCATTTCTCATGGGTGGGCCAATTAAGGGAGCGCTTGCTCCCTGTGCGGATAGGGCTGGATTGGCAAATGCAGAAGTGCGCTCCTCAGGGAGACCGGTTCCCAAAGTGAAAAAGTTATTCTTTGGAAAATTTCATTTACCATTGATGCCCCCTCGTGATAATGTCACATGAGTTGGGACATGGACATAACTTTAAGTAAAAGTGAATCTTAATTTTTTAATTCAGTCATGAAATCTCATCCCACCTGTGGATGAGGTTTCATGCTTTTTCAGGTGGCCACCAGCATTCCTGACCTGCCCACCAACCTTAAGGTTGGACGGGCAGGTCCACTAATTGCTTTAATTGCTTTTTGAATGGCCTCATTAGGCCATTGACAGGTCAGAGGTGCACAGCTGACTGAGCTGCGCCCCTGACGACCTGAAAATGCAAATGACGCGGGATGATGTTGGGAGTTCTGCCTGATGTCATTCCACGTCATTTTATGCGTTGGCAAGTGGGCCCCGCCCCCGCCCCCACCCGCTGACGGGAAAATTCTTGCCCCTGTAATCTTACCTTGCATAGTAACCTTGATATGGTACCTTATCAAATGCCTTCTGGAAATCCATGTACACCACATCTACATGGTCCCTCTTTACCTGCCTTGTTTGTTACTTCCTCAAAAAACCCTAATAAATTAGCTCAACGTGATGTCCCTTTCACAAAACCTTGTTGAATCTGCCTGATCAAATTATGATTTTCTAAGTATCCTGCTATAATCTCCTCAATAATGGATCCTAGCAACTTCTGGAAAAGGTGGAAGAATGAACATACAAATGTACAAAATAGGAGCAGAAGTAGGCCATTCAGCCCCTCGACTTGCTCCGTCAGTCAGTAAGATCATGGCCATTCTCTTTGTATTTCAAGTTGTGGGGAGGCAATGGCGTAGTGATATTGTTGCTGGACTAGTAATCCAGAGACCCAGAGTAATGCTCTAAGGGCATGGGTTTGAATGCCGCCACGGCAGCTGGTGGAATTTGAATTCAATGAACATCTGGAATTAAACGTCTAATGATGACCATGGAACCATTGTCGATTGTTGTGAAAACCCATCTGGTTCACTTATGTCCTTTAGGGAAGGAATCTGCTGTCCTTACCTGGTCTGGCCTACATGTGATTCCAGACCCACAGCAATGTGTTTGACTGTTAAATGCCCTCTGGACAAGGGCAATAAGGGATGGGCAATAAATGCTTGCTTAGCGAGCAACACCCACATCCCACATGAATAAAAAAAAAAGTTCCACATTTCCATTGACCCCCGATAACCTTAGATTCTTGTTAGGCAAGGGAATCAATCTACCTCTGCCTTCAAAATATTCAGTGACCCGCCTTCTGAGGCAGAGAGTTCCAAAGTCACACAGCTCTCCGAGAGAAAAAAAATTCTCTTCATCTCTATCCTATAAGGACAAGCCTTAATTTTAAAACAGTGTCCCCTCGTTCTGGACCTGCCTAGAAGAGGAAGCACCCGTTCCACGTCCACCTTGTCAAGACCTTTCAGGATCTTATATACTTCAATCAAGTCACCCCATACACTTCTGAAATCCAGTGGAAACAAGCCTAGCCTGTCCAACCTATTCTCATAAGATGACTCACTCATTCCAGATATCAATCCAGTAAACCTCCTCTGAAGTACCTCCAATGCATTTACATCCTTTCTTAAACAAGGAGACCAAACTGCACACAGTGTTCAAGATGTGATCTCACCAATGCCCTGTATAACTGAAGCGTAACATCCTTACTTTTATGTTCAATTTCTCGTAATAAAGGATAGCATCCCATTAGCCTTCTTGATTACATGCTGTATCTGCATAGTAACCTTTTATGACTCATGCATGAGAACACCTAGATCCCTCTGCATCTCGGAATTCTGCAGTCACTCTCTATTTAGGTCATGCTCTGTCTTTTTATTTTTCCTGCTGAAGTGAACAACTTCACATTTTCCCACATTACACTCCATCTGCCAGATTTTTGCCCACTCACTCAACTTATCTGCAAACTCCTTATGTCTTCACAACATACTCCCCTACCTATCTTTGTGTCTCTGTGGATTAGGTGCCTTGGATTAGGAAATAATGGTGCTTATGTCCAGCGTCAGTGCATAGCATGGGCCCATGTAATCTTACAATATAGTACATGGTTCCTGTAAATATCACAACATCTTCATATATTAGTCTTTTTCATGATTAAATTAACCTGTTTGTTGTACCTTGAGCTCTTCCAGGTCTGCCTATAAACATCTCTGTAATGCCTATCTCAGAACCTGCAAGATCAGTCTCCTGACCCAATACAGCTGGATGCTCCTCCAACCCCTTTACCACCTCTTGTTATTACCACAGCCCTCTCACAAAGACCCTGACTGGAATACTGCTGCACTGCTCACAGTCTGGTGCCCAAACCCTAGAATTGTAGTTGCCTGGATTGTCAGAATTTTCTTCTCTGGGCTATTAATATGTCTCCTTAATTGCTCAGACAGTTCCTGACTGCTTCAATTCAATGGAATTGTCTGACCTACATCTACCTCTCCTCTCCCCACCACACTACCTCTCCCTCTAAACCAGGAAATCACTGGATATCCCATGGCATTATTAGAGGGAGAGTCGATCATTTAGATCTTTGCCCCTTTTAATTCACCTTTGTACCCTTCAAACTGGTTTTCTAAGAGCAGAAGTTAGTAATATTCCCCAGGCACCATACCAATGGTTCTTTAACAATAAGTTAACTTGCTACCTTGAAGAAGCATGACCTATACTTTAACAGCAGAATAATACTTAACATGATTCAGCTTCTTGGCCTTCTACGATAGTACAACCTCTAATTTATTGAGAGTACAGATTGCATATTGTTTGCATGTGGGAGTCTTATCTGTATTTCAAATAAACATTAGACTTTAACAGTGGTGCTTCTTTTGTGTCGGCTGTGTCACTGCGAATTAGTACCTCAGAATTCTAAGTGGTAGATGCCATTTTCATAGTGTGTCCCATTGGTTGATGTGTAATTGTTGGAGCCTGTAATCCTGGCAGGTGTCATATGGGTGACGCATGATCTGTGGACAGCCTTCAGTCCCGTTTTTCTAACTTCGCCCCCATCTCCCCCAGACCCAAGTGACTGTTCTGGTAGACTTCATTTATATATGAACAAAAGTGGGCTTTCTTTATTGAACAGTATTTCAGGTCTTGCTTTTTATTGTGTGCTCCATATTGATTTGTATGTTAACTGCAGGTGCTTCTTCCAAGTCAAAAAGGTCTGCTTCCTTCCGAGCTACATTGCACCACTTTGCAACAGTGTTTGACAAGAAAAAACAAAGGCTATGTACTTAATGTTGACAACTTCTTTATCCTTTGAGAAAATATTCCCTATACACTCAATCAGCCCACAGGCTCCCTTTTGAAAGAGCTTTCTTTCATACTGATCTGAGCTCAGTTTAACGAAAGCTGTTTGCAAGATGCATGAAAAAATATTATCAGTATCTCCTGAAATCTGCTATACCTCTCCTCAAGCAGCATATCTGATTTCATTAGCCTTTTAATTGTTTTTTTGTACCTGGCCACTAGCTTTTAGTGATTTCTGTATTTGAACCTCTAAATCTCTCTGCTCCTCTACACTTTCTAGTTTCTCACTGTTTAGAAAATAAGCTGATCTATTGTATGTCCAAAATGGATGACCTCACACTTCTCCACATTGAACTCCATCTGGCATTGCTTTGCACATGCACTATCTATCAATGCCCCTTTGCAACTTTCTGCTTCTATCTACTCTATTTACTCCGCTAGATAACTTGATACAATTGGCAAATCTGGATCTCTATTCCTTCATCAGACATTTAAAAATACAGTGAAAGTCTGGGGCCCCAGTACAGATCCCTAGAGGACAACACTAGTCATAACCTGCCAATTTGAGCACATACCAATTATCCCTACTCTCTGTATCTTACTTTCAAACTAATTTCCTACCTATGTCAATAGGTTGCCTTCAATTCCAGGTGCTTCAATTTTTGCTATGCCTTGTGGAAAGTTGTCAAAAGAAAGTGCTTCCAGACATTTTCCAAGCTGTGAGATCTCGAAGTGGAAAATGTGCAATGGGACATCCACCGAGTGTTTCAGCTTAAACTTTCACAACTAATCAGCTGTGCAAGCAACTGCCTACCTAGCAGGCTGCCTCTGGGAGCTAGAAATTCAAAATAGAGCAGAACTGGTACTGAAAAAAATCTACTGTCCATCAAAACAATTCCCTTTTTTAACTTATGGAACACTCAATAAAAAGAACTCTGATCTGTGTTGATGTAGTAATGGAGGCACTCCTATGTGAAGTGGGTACATGGAGGGCTGCCTTTTAGCACTTGGGAAGATGTGACCATCGGTATAAATGCTGCCTCCAGCATTTAGCCTCTTTGATGTACTTTATTTGAAATGGACTGAATTACAAAAAATACAATGGTCATCCTGGGTAATGGGCTTCAGTGATATTCATTCCAAATGACCAACAAGTACCATACCCCATTGTGATGTGGAAAATTCCATTTGCTTGGGAACGGCAGAAGATGCCTGTAGAGAATGCATTCCTGGGAGAGGCAGTGGTGAATTTGGTTGCAAGGCATGCTGGAGAATCCCTCCATAAAAAAGTATTAGAGCTACTCCCCCTTTATTTTCTGGCATTAGAGTTATCAGCAAAAGGAATGAAAACTTGGGGGACTGTTGGAGACAGTCAGATTCTAAAGAAGAGGCAGTAAGAGAAAGGCCGAAGACCTGAAAGCAAGGTAATGACAAAAGGAAGTAAGTTAGCCCATGAAAGGGATAGGGGCAGGTAGCTTATTTTCCCATGTTTTTGAGAAGAGAAATGATTTTGAGGTAAGTAAGTGGAATTTGCTTTGATTGTTACTCTACTTTCATTTTCCATTGAAGTAAAACTACTTAATGACCTTGTTTCAGAAAAGTTTCTCTATCCACCTCCAAAAAGGTTGGAGATGTACATGTGAGGTCATGTACAAAATATATGATATCAAGTTCTGAACACAAGGGAAGGTTGTGGTGGGGTTTGGTAGTAGGTGGGATAGAAGTGTCCTATTGTTATGTCTCAGCGTTACACTATCATATAATTAGAAATTGAGCAATACAGGCACACTCCTGACATAAAACACTCAGGGTTCGAATAGAACTCCCACCTTCCTCTATTTATAGTTTTACTATGTTGTATACATGATAAATGAAGCTAATTCCATTAAAAAACAGCATTTGCTTGATGGACCTGCTGGTCTATTCCTGCCTGTCATTTTTATGTTTCTGAGAATTTTTTATGCTTTGCTATTTGAGGGTATGTCCTGTATTTTGCAGACAGAGGCAATGAAACATAAGGTGGAAAGGATAAGCAAAATGTAAGTATTTCCCTTTTGTCACTGAAATAATGAGAGCTGCTGGTTCTATATTGTGTTCCACATCTACACTTTCATAAGTTTGTTCATAATTAGGTTTTAGGACAAACCTCAGCAAATATGGCAGCATTATCCTTAATTGCTATATTTTCCCTACATTACAATCGTGACTACACTTCAAAAATTCTTAATTGGCTGTAAAGCGCTTTAGGATTTTTTGAGGCCAGACTATATAAATGCAACTTATTTCTTTCTGCTTCATCATTTCCTTTTATTCCCCTGCCCTTCCTCTCTTTTTCTGTCAAAAAGTGTATCCAGTTAAAATTGAATTCTTCTTCATTTACCTATCCATCATATATTAATGAGGATTCCCACCATTCCACCAGGGAAAATTACTTGTGTTACTGCCCCTTATTGCAATGATTCTCAGGAGGTGCTTGATCGCCCAATGTATTTTTTGGGATGCACTCTCAGTTTTTGCTGTCAGCAACAGATCCTCTGTTGTCTCTTATAGTTTAAAAAATACAGCAGTTGTTTCTGATCAGTACTGTGTTAGCACAGATTTGAAATCTTCCTGCGTGAATTTATGACTTAGGATATCATTGTAGTTTTTCAGTTTTGTTTTATTCTACAAATTTCTCATGCCTTTTGAATGGATGCCGTTTTGACTGATAACCTGGGTCACTTTTTAAAAATAAGGGGTCGCCCATTTAGGACAGAGGTGAGGAGAAATTTTTTCTGAAGGTAATGAGTCTTTGGAACTTCCTTCTTCAATAGGCAGTGGAAGCAGAATCTTTGAATGTTTTCAAGGCGGAAGTAGATAGATTCTTGATAAACAAAGTGGTTATCGGGGATAGGCAGGAAGTTACAGTCAGACCAGCCATGGTCTTATTGAATGGCTGTCCGTACAATCTATTTTGGTTAGATTGACAAAAACAAAAATACCTGGAAAAACTCAGCAGGTCTGACAGCATCTGCGGAGAGGGATACAGCTGACGTTTCGAATCCGTACGACCCTTCATCAGAACTAAGACATATAGAAATGAGATTAAATATAAGCTGGTAGAGGGGGGTGGGACAGGTAGAGCTGGATAGGGGGCTAGTGATAAGTGGAGGCCAAGAAGAGACTGCCAAAGATGTCATAGACAAAAGGATAAAGGGGTGTTGACGGTGGTGATATTATCTAAAGGATGTGCTAATGGGGACATTGAAGGATAGCAAGCAGGACAAGGTAGTGGCAGATGGCCCAGGTGGGGTGGGGGGAAGGGATCAAAATGGGCTAAAAGGTGGAGATGAAACAATTGATCGAAATAAATTTAAAAATAGGAGGGAAAAGAAAAATACATTTGTTCAAAAAAAAAAGATAAATTATTGGAAAAAGGGGGATCGGAAAGGGGGTGGGGATGGAGGAGAGAGTTCATGATCTGAAATTGTTGAACTCAGTATTAAGTCCGGAAGAGTATAAAGTGCCTAGTTGGAAGATAAGGTGCTGTTCCTGCAGTTGGCGTTGAGCTTCACTGGAACATTGCAGCAGGCCAAGGATGGACATGTGGGCATGAGAGCAGGGTGGTGTGTTGAAATGGCAAGCAACAGGGAGGTCTGGGTCATGTTTGCAGACAGACTGAAGGTGTTCCCCAAAGCGGTCACCCAGCCTGTGTTTGGTCTCTTGAATGTAGAGGAGACTGCATTGGGAGCAGCGAATGCAGTAGATTAAATTGAGGGAAGTGCAAGTGAAGTGCTGCTTCACTTGACGAGAGTGTTTGGGCCCTTGGACGGTGAGGAGGAGGAGCGAAGTAAAGAGGCAGGTGTTGCGCTTTCTGCAGTTGCATGGGAAGATGCTGTGGTAGGGGGTTGAGGCGTAGGGGTTTGAGGTGTAGGGGGTGATGGAGGAGTGGACCAGGAGGGTATCCTGGAGGGAACAATGATCCCTGCGGAAAGCTGCCGGGTGGTTGAAGGGAAGATGTGATTGGTGGTGGCATTATGCTGGAGTTGGCAGAAATGGTGGAGGATGATCCTTTGAATGCGGAGGTTGGTGGGGTGATAAGTGAGGACAAGGGGGACCCTATCATGGTTCTGGGAGGGAGAGGAAGGTGTGAGAGCGGAAGCGTGGGAGATGGGCCAGACATGGTTGAGGGCCCTATCAACCACCGTGAGTGGAAAACCTCGGTTAAGGAAGAAGGAAGAAGTGTCAGAGGAACTGTTTTGGAAAGTGGCATCATCAGAACAGATGCAACGGAGACAAAGGAACTCCCCCCTCCACCCCTCCATCATTTTCACGTGATCCATCACTGACACTTCCCTTCCCTTCCTTGACCTCTCAGTCTCAATTTCTGGTGATAGACTGTCCACCAATATTCATTACAAACCTACCGACTTCCACAGCTACCTCGACTACAGCTCCTCACACCTTGCTTCCTGTAAGGACTCCATCCTATTCTCTCAGTTCCTTCGCCTCCGTCGCATCTGTTCTGATGATGCCACTTTCCAAAATTATTCCTCTGACATATCTCCCTTCTTCCTTAACCGAGATTTTCCACCCACGGTGGTCGACAGGGCTCTCAACCGTGTCCGGCCCGTCTCCCGTGCATCTGCCCTCACACCTTCCTCTCCCTCCCAGAGCCATGATAGGGTCCCCCTTGTCCTCATTTATTACTCCACCAGCCTCCGCGTTCAAAGGATCATCCTCCGCCATTTGCGCCAACTCCAGCATGATGCTACGACCAAACACATCTTCCCTTTTTGGCGGCTTTCAGCAGGGATCGTTCACTCCGGGACACCCTGGTCAATTCCTCCATCACCTCCTACACCTAAGCCCCCTCCCACGGCACCTTCCCATGGAACCGCAGAAGATGCAACACCTGCCCCTTTACTTCCCCCCTCCTCACCATCCAAGGGCCCAAACACTCCTTTCAAGTGAAGCAGCACTTCACTCAATTTAGTCTACTGCATTCGCTGCTCCCAATGCAGTGGCCTCTCCATTGGAGAGACCAAATGCAGGCTGGGTGACCGCTTTGCAGAACACCTTCGGTCTGTCCGCAAACATGACTCAGACCACCCTGTCGCTTGCCACTTCAACAGACCACCCTGCTGTCATGCCTGCATGTCCATCCTTGGCCTGCTGCAATGTTCCAGTGAAGCTCAACGCAAACTGGAGGAACAGCACCTCATCTTCCGACTAGGCACTTTACAGTCTTCCAGACTTAATATTAAGTTCAACAATTGCAGATCATGAGCTCTCTCCTCCATCCCCACCCCCTTTCCGATCCCCCTTTTTCCAATAATTTATAATTTTTTTTTACAAATATATTTTTCTTTTCCCTCCTATTTTTAAATTTATTTCGATCGATTGTTTCATCACCACCTTTTAGCCCATTTTGATCCCTTCCCCCCACCCCACCCCCATTAGGGCCATCTGCTACTAGCTTGTCCAGCTTACTACCCTTAATGTCCCCATTAGCACGTCCTTTAGATAATATCACCACCGTCAACACCGCTTTGTCCTTTTGTCTATGACATCTTTGGCAGTCTCTTCTTGGCCTCCACCAATCACTGGCCCCCTATCCAGCTCTACCTGTCCCACCCCCCCACTCTACCAGCTTATATTTAATCTCATTTCTATATGTCATAGTTCTGATGAAGGGTCATACGGACTCAAAACGTCAACTGTATCCCTCTCCGCAGATGCTGTCAGACCTGCTGAGTTTTTCCAGGTATTTTTGTTTTTGTTCTAGATTTCCAGCATCCGCAGTATTTTGCTTTTATCTTTGGTTGGATTGACGCCAGTTAAGTCCCATTGTGACTACCACCACATATCGATTAATCCTAAAGTGGGGGAACATCGAGAAGTTGGTGATCCTGCTATATGGGTGTCAAAGAAAATGATATTTCAGTATAGAAATCTGTGTAATCCAATGGCTATGATCATATACTATTTGCTTTTAAGCAGTACCTTTAACATAGAAATATGTCCCAAGGCGTAGTCAGTCAAAAATGAACATCTTTCCTTTTTTTGTTTTCCTTCATTTTTTTTTCCAGAGTGACTGAAATTACTTTAAAACCTGTAGAAAATATCATAGACTCATCGATGTTTACAGCACAGAAGGAGGCCATTTGGCCCATCATGTCCATGCCGCCCAACAAAGATCTGAAGTAATCCCATTTTCCAGTGCTTGGCCCATTGCCCTGGATTTACCACTTAAATGTTTCGAGAGTTTCTGACTCAACCACCCTTTCAAGCACTGAATTCCAGAGTCCCACCACCCTCTGGGTGAAGAAATTTCCCCTGAACTCCCCTCTTAGCCTTCTACCTCTTAGCTTAAATCTATGCCCCCTAATTATTAACCCCTCTACTAATGGATAAAGTGCCTTCCTATCCACCCTATCTATATTCTCATAATCTTACACACCTCTATTAGGTCCCCTCTCAACCTTCGCTGCTCCAAGGAAAAAAAACCCAGCTATTCCAATCTTTCCTTGTAGCTCAGACCCTCCAGCCCAGGCAGCATCCTGGTAAATCTCCTCTGCAGCCTCTCCAGTGCAATCATATCCTTCCTATAATGTGGTGACCAGAACTGCATGCGGTACTCCAGTTGTAGCCTAACCAGCGTTTTATACAGTTCCAGCATAATTTCCCTGCTCTTGTATTCTATGTCTTGACTAATAAATGCAAGTACCCCTTATGCCTTCTTAACCACCTTATCTACCTGTCCTGCTAGCTTCAGGGATCTGTGGATATGCACACCAAGGTCCCTCTGATCTTCAGTACTTTCCAGAGTCCTACCCTTCATAGTGAAATCCCATGCCTTGTTAGCGCTCTACAAGTGCATTATCTCTCACTTTTCCGGGTTGAATTCCATTTGCCATTGCTCTGGCCACCTGACCAGTCCATTGATATCCTCCTGCAGTTTACGGCTGTCCTCCTCACTATTTACCACCCTACCAATTTTCGTGTCATCCGCAAACTTCTTAACCATACCCTGTCCATTTAAGTCCAGATCGTTTATATACACCACAAACAGCAAGGGTCCCAGCACCAAGCCCTGTGGAACCCCACTGGAAACAGACTTGCAGCCACAGAAACATCCTTCTGCCATCACTTTCTGCTTCTTGCCTCTCAGCCAATTTTGGATCCAACTTTGCTTTGGATCCCGTGGGCTCTTACTTCCTTGACCAGTCTGTTACAAAGGACCTTATCGAAAGCCTTGCTAAAGTCCATGTAGACCACATCAAATGCATTGCCCTCATCAACACTCCTGGTTACCTCCGTAAAAAATTCAATCAAATTTGTCAAACACTACCTTCCCTTAATCAATCCACGCTGACTATCCCTGATTAACCTGTGTGTCTCCAAGTGCATATTTTCTGTCACAAACAAAAACAAAAATATCTGGAAAAACTCAGCAGGTCTGACAGCATCTGCAGAGAGGAATACAGTTAATGTTTTGAGTCCATATGACTCTTCACCAGAACTAAGGAAAAATATAAAAGAGGTGAAATATAAGCTGGTTTAAGGGGGGCTGGGACAGGTAGAGCTGGATAGAGGGCCAGTGATAGTTGGAGATTGCCAAAAGATGTCATAGACAAAAGGACAAAGAGGTGTTGACGGTGGTGATATTATTTTCTGTCCTTCAGAATTCTTCCTAGTAACTTCCCCACCACCAAGGTTAGACTTACTGGCTTGTAATTTTCTGGTCTATTCCTTCCTACCTTTTTAAATAATGGGACAATGTTAGCAGTCCTCCAGTCCTCTGGCACCTCACTTGTGGCTAGAGAGGATTTGAAAATTACTGCCAGGTCTCCTGATATCTCTTCCCTTGCCTCCCTCACTAGTCTGGGATACATCTCATCTGGGGCCTGTGGATTTATCCATTTTAAAGGTCGCTAAACCCTCTAGTACCTGCTCTCTCTCTATGTTAATTTCCTCTAATATTTCACAGTCCTCCACCCTGATGTCTATACCTGCGTCATCCTTTTCCATTGTGAAGACCGACGCAAAATATTCATTGAAGACTGTACCCACATCTTTCGGGTACACACACAGATTACCTCTATAGTCTCCAATTGGCCCTACTCTTTCCCTAGTTATTCTTTTGCTCTTCATATATGTAATAAACCCCTTTGTGTTTTCCTTTACTCTATCCACCAATGCTTTCTCATGTACTCTCTTAGCTTTCCTAATTTCCTTTTTAAGTTTCCCCTCTGCACTTTTTATACTCCTCTAGGGACTGTTCCATGTTGAGCCCTCAGTATCTGCCATAAACTTCTCTTTTTTTCTTAATCCTAAACTTTATGTCCCTTGACATCCAGGGTTCTCCAGACTTGGTGTCCCCCCCCCTTTGTCTTTACGGGAACATATTTGCCCTGTACTCTCGCTATTTCCTCCTTGAATGCCTCACACTGCTCTGTCACAGTTTTATCTGCAAGTAACTGCTCCCAGTCCACTTGGGCCAAATCATAGCTCATCTTAATAAAATTAGCCTTTCCCCAGTTTAGAACTTTTACTTCCGGCCCAACTTTATCCTTTTCCATAACTTTACTAAATCTAACTGAGTTATGGTCACTGTCTCCAAAATGCTCCCCTACTGATATGTTTCCACCTGCCTGGATTCATTTCTGAATATTAGGTCTAGAACTGCCCCCTCCCTTGCTGGGCTTTCAACGTACTGGCTAAAAAAGTTCTCCTGGATGCAACTTAAGAATTTTTCTCCCTCCCTGCCTTGCACACTAAAACTATTGCAGTTAATATTAGGCTAGGTAAAATCCCCCACTATTACTAATTTATTATTCTTACACTTATCTGAAATTTGATTACATATTTGATCCTCTACTGACTGTTTGGGAGCCTATAGTACACACGTGTGTTTGCCTCTTTTTTGTTTCTTACTTCTACCTGCTTGAGTATAGACTAAATGTCGATAGACTAGATCCTCTAGGTGCTGCTGACTGCCTGTCCCACAGTCCTCCTCTTGCACTCTCCTCTAGGTGCTGCTGACTGCCTATGCCAGGGTCCTCCTCTCTCAATCTCCTCAGTTGTATTATTATAGTACCTGTTTCCAGCCACCGGGTAGCGCAAGTTTCTATACCGATACGTCATTTTACTTAACAACTGCAACTAACCAATGAGATAAAAACAAAAAATTGCGGATGTTGGAAATCCAAAACAAAAACAGAATTACCCGGAAAAACTCAGCAGGTCTGGCAGCATCGGCAGGGAAGAAAAGAGTTGACATTTCAAATCCTCATGACCATTCAACAGAACTGGGTGAATCCAAGGAAAGGGGTGAAATATAAGCTGGTTTAAGGTGGGGGGGTGGGTGGGGGGAGAGAAGTGGAGGGGGGTGGTGTGGTTGTAGGGACAAGCAAGCAGTGATAGGAGCAGATAATCAAAAGATGTCACAAACAAAAGAACACAGAGGTATTGAAGTTGGTGATATTATCTAAACAAATGTGCTAATTAAGAATGGATGGTAGGGCACTCAAGGTACAACTCTAGTGGGGGTGGGGGGGCATAAAAGATTTAAAAATAATGGAAATAGGTGGGAAAAGAAAAATCTATATAAATTATTGGAAAAAACAAAAGGAAGGGGGAAGAAACAGAAAGGGGGTGGGGATGAAGGAGGGAGTTCAAGATCTAAAGTTGTTGAATTCAATATTCAGTCTGGAAGGCTGTAAAGTGCCTAGTTGGAAGATGAGGTGCTGTTCCTCCCGTTTGCGTTGGGCTTCACTGGAACAATGCAGCAAGCCAAGGACAGACATGTGGGCAAGAGAGCAGGGTGGAGTATTAAAATGGCAAGCGACAGGGAGGTTTGGGTTATTCTTGCGGACAGACCGCAGGTGTTCTGCAAAGCGGTCGCCCAGTTTACGTTTGGTCTCTCCAATGTAGAGGAGACCGTATTTGGACCAACGAATGCAGTAGACTAAGTTGGGGGAAATGCAAGTGAAATGCTGCTTCACTTGAAAGGAGTGTTTGGGCCCTTGGACGGTGAGGAGAGAGAAGGTGAAGGGGCAGGTGTTGCATCTTTTGAGTGGGCATGGGGTGGTACCATAGGTGGGGGTTGAGGAGTAGGGGGTGATGGAGGAGTGGACCAGGGTGTCCCGGAGGGAACGATCCCTACGGAATGCCATCGGGGGGGGTGAAGGGAAGATGTTTTTGGTGGTCGCATCATGCTGGAGTTGGCAGAAATGGTGGAGGATGATCCTTTGAATGCGGAGGCTGGTGGGGTGATAAGTGAGGACAAGGGGGACCCTATCATGTTTCTGGGAGGGAGGAGAAGGCGTGAGGGCGGATGCATGGGAGATGGGCCGGACACGGTTGAGGGCCCTGTCGACGACCGTGGGTGGAAAACCTCGGTTAAGGAAGAAGGAGGACATGTCAGAGGAACTGTTTTTGAAGGTAGCATCATCAGAACAGATGCGACAGAGGCGAAGGAACTGAGAGAATGGGATGGAGTCCTTACAGGAAACGGGGTGTGAGGAGCTGTAGTCGAGGTAGCTGTGGGAGTCGGTGGGCTTGTAATGGATATTGGTGGACAGTCTATCACCAGAGACTGAGACAGAGGTCAAGGAAGGGAAGGGAAGTGTCAGTGATGGACCACGTGAAAATGATGGTGGGGTGGAGATTGGAAGCAAAATTAATAAATTTTTCCAAGTCCCAACGAGAGCATGAAGCAGAACCGAAGTAATCATCGATGTACCGGAGACAGAGTTGTGGAAGGGGGCCGGAGTAGGACTGGAACAAGGAATGTTCCACATACCCCATAAAGAGACAGGCATAGCATGGGCCCACACTCCTTTCAAGTGAAGCAGCATTTCACTTCCAACTTAGTCTACTGCATTCGTTGCTCCCAATGCGGTCTCCTCTACATTGGAGAGACCAAACGTAAACTGGGCAACCGCTTTGCAGAACACCTGCGGTCTGTCCGCAAGAATGACCCAAACCTCCCTGTCGCTTGCCATTTTAACACTCCACCCTGCTCTCTTGCCCACATGTCTGTCCTTGGCTTGCCGCATTGTTCCAGTGAAGCTCAACGCAAACGGGAGGAACAGCACCTCATCTTCCGACTAGGTACTTTACAGCCTTCCGGACTGAATATTGAATTCAACAACTTTAGATCTTGAACTCCCTCCTTCATCCCCACCCCCTTTCTGTTTCTTCCCCCTTCCTTTTGTTTTTTCCAATAATTTATATAGATTTTTCTTTTCCTACCTATTTCCATTATTTTAAAATATGTTTAAATCTTTTATGCCCCTCCACCCCCACTAGAGTTGTACCTTGAGTGCCCTACCATCCATTCTTAATTAGCACATTTGTTTAGATAATATCACCAACTTCAACACCTCTGTGTTCTTTTGTCTGTGACATCTTTTGATTATCTGCTCCTATCACTGCTTGCTTGTCCCTATAACCACACCACCCCCTCCACTTCTCTCCCCCTCACCCCCCACCTTAAACCAGCTTATATTTCACCCCTTTCCTTGGATTCACCCAGTTCTGTTGAAGGGTCATGAGAACTCGAAATGTCAACTCTTTTCTTCTCCGTCGATGCTGCCAGACCTGCTGAGTTTTTCCAGGTAATTCTGTTTTTGTTTTGCAACTAACCAATGCTGTGCGTTTGTTACTGAGGTATATCTGTGCAGCACCACACTGTGGAAGAAACTAAGAACTACAACAGGAGTTATTGCACCATTCACCTTTTGTAACAATCTTGTGTTAGTTCACCAGGCTGCAAATACATGCCTGATCCTCAGTGGGATTGAAAAAAACAAATGGGTATTAAACCAGTGTAATTTCTGATCGTTTTATAGGTGAGTTATTGAATGAGGCAATTCTTGAGGGAGAAAAAGATTAGCATTGTGAGATGGTGTAGCTGCGTGAAGACTACATTTTATGGCACACGGGGAGAAGCATCTGTCATTTTGCTGAACTGTTTTGTAATAAAATTTTAAGGACATACACTTTGGAACGTTCAAGATAAAGTAGAGTTCTGTAACTGTAGGATTTGATTCATGCTGACCTAGGAGCTATTTGTTCAAAAAAACAGTTATAAATTTGTGCCGACTATCATGGCACTCTTTCCTGTGAGTCATCTAGGTTGTGGGTTCAAGTCCCACTGTAGGACTTGAGCACAAAAATCTAGACTGACATCCAATTCAGTACTGAGGGAGTGCTGCACCAGTGGAGCTCTCAGATGACATGTTAAACCAAGGCACAGTCTGTCCCTTCAGGTGGACATTAAAGATCCCATGGCACTAATGCAATGAAGATCAGGGGAGTTATCCCGCGTCCAGGCCAATGTTATCCCTCAGTCAGCATCACAAAAAAAAATTATCTGGTCATTATCACTATACTGTTTGTGGGAGCTTGTTGTGCTGTGTTGCCACATTTCCTACATTACAATGGTGTCTACACTTCAGAAGTACTTCATTATTTGTAAAGTGCTTTAGGACATCCTTGGATTGTGAAATGATGCAAGTTTTTCATACCTTCAGTCCTTCCTTGTTAGTTACTTACAGTTTTGTTCTCGCAACACCTTAATCCAAAATCTGATTTGACTTCATCGTATTTCTAAAGTATGCAGATTCTCAAGAGTGGGAAGCAGAAGTTGTTATTAACTGACCTTTTTATTTTTCCCCCAGGATTGAAGAAACTACAGAATTGCTTAAATGTACAGAAAGTTCAGCTGACAATAATGCACCAAGTCCTTTATTGTCCCAAAAGCAAAGTACTACAGATGCTTGAAATCTGAAATAAAAATGGAAACTGGAAAGGCTCAGCAGGCCAGGCAGCATCTGTAGAGAAAGAAACAGATTCAGGATTCAAGCTCATGAGCTTTCAGCAGCACTAGTGCTGAACATTTTATTTTGCCAATTTTGTTTATAAACTATAGTATTTGTGGTGATAAAATTGAGAGTATATTTTTGCACTCTTTTATTTTATTTGAATGTTTAACTTTTTCACCAACATTGAAATTCTTATGAGCGAAGTATTTGCAATATTACTGTATAGGAGTAATTTCAAACTGTCAGAAGCTACAATAACAGTTGTCCAGAGTAAGGATGAAATTTGTGAAGAAATTATATATTTAACCTGTACAAAGTTATGTGATAGGAATAAAGAGGAGCTTTTGATTTCTGTAGATTTTGCTTTTAGTACTATGGCCATTGTGTACTGTTGGCTCCATCTAGTGTTAACTTATTACACAACCAGAAATAATGAACTGCAGAGTAACCTGTAGTGTCCCGCACAAATGAGTGTTGTCTTTTATTTGCTCATTCAAATTATCTCTTCTTTGCTTTACAATGCTCATCTTATGTTTTTGTTCAGATAGAATTCCTTATTTTACACTGTTCTAATCTCCTAGCAACCAACAGAGGTGGAAACCAACAAAAATTTAACCTTAACTGTTAGTAAACTTAAAACAATGTTTATTTTTTCTTTTACTGACCAGTCCCAACCTTAGCTCAGTAGTAGCACTTTCTGTGCAGTATTTAAAGGAGTGCTATGATGTTGAAAGTGCCACCTTTCAGATGAGATGTTAAAAGAGAGGCACCACTTGCCCTTTTAGGGGATGTAAAAGACCCCACAGCACTATTTCAAGTTCAAAGTAAAATATTGCAGCTGTTGGAAATTTGAAACAAAAACAGAAAATGCTGGAAAAACTCAGCAGGCCTGACATCATCTTTAGAGAGAGAAACAGAGTTGACTTTTTGAGCCTGTATGACACTGCAGGCATATGGACTCGAAACATCAACTCTTGTTAACATTGACCCCTCAACCAACATCACTGAAACCATATATCCCATTAATGGCTTAACAAACTGGCTGCTGTGTTTCTCTACATTGCAGCAGTGACTATTTCAAAAGTGAAATGCTTTGGGATATCCTGATGGTGTGAAAGACGCTACATAAATGCAATCATGCTCATTGTTTCCTTTTAAAGAAGATAGAAACTGTTGATGGTTTTGAACATAATATGCTACTTTTTAAAAAACGAACAGTTGCATTGGCAATGTCTAATTTTTATTTTGTCTATGCAAACATTTAATATGGAAGTCCTGCATGCAGGAACATCAAAATTGTAACTTTACCTCTACCTCAATATGATATTGGTTAGTTAGTGAAAGTGACAAAGGAAAGGATGTTTTACAATTTGTCTGGGTCTGCTTTTTGGATCAGTATGATCTAACGATAGAGACATTGATGGATTTAGTCCTAAAGTGGGGCAAGCAAGAAATCTAAGGGTAGGGGAAGATCCAGGAATTAGTGACCATGAACAATAAAAACTTGAATTTGCACAGCATCTTTACTGTAGAAAAGCATCAAAAGTTATATCATCAAGGCGTAATCAGACAAAAATGAACATCGGGCCAAAGGAGCAGGGGTGACCAAAAGCCTAGTCAAGGAGGTGGATCTTAAGGATATTCGAAAAAGAGATAGAAACATTTAGGAAGGGAATTTGAGATTGTGGGGCTAGACACAACGTTTGGCTGCCAATTGTGAGGAAAAAGGAGGGGAGGAATGCAGAAAATGCCAACATTGATGGTGATGTAGGATTAGAGGATGCTATGGGGGAGGGGTGAGACCACAAAGGAATTTAAGTGTGAATGAGAATTTTAAATTTGACACATTAAGCGATACGGTACCAATGTAGGCCAGCAAGAACAGAGTTGGGTGGAATGGCATAAAGTAGAAACATAGAAAATAGGAGCAGGAGTAGGCCATTCTGCCCTTTGAGCCTGCCCCACCAGTCATTATGATCATCCAACTCAGTAGCTTTCTCCCCATATCCTTTAATCCCTTTCGCCCCAAGAGCTATATCTAACTCCTTGAAAGCATACAATGTTTTTGCCTCAACTACTTTCTGTGATAGCGAATTCCGCAGGTTCACCACTCTCTGGGTGAAGAAATCTTTCCTCATCTCAGTCCTAAATGGTCTACCCTGTATCCTCAGATTGTGACCCCTGGTTCTGGACTCCCCCACCATTGGGAACATCCTTCCTGCGTCTACCCTGTCTAATCCTGTTAGCATTTTATAGTTCCTATGAGATACCCCCTCGTCTGAACTCCAGCGAATATAATCCTAACTGACTCAATCTCTCCTAATATGTTAGTCCTGCCATCCCAGGAATCGATCTGGTAAACCTTTGCAGCATTCCCTCTATAGCATGAACACCCTTCCTCAGATAAGGAAACCAAAACTGCACACAATATTCCAGGTGTGGTCTCACCAAGGCCCTGTATAATTGCAGCAAGACATCCCTGCTACTGTACTCGAATCCCCTCGTTATGAAGGCCAGCATACCATTTGCCTTTTTTACCACCTGCTGCACCTGCATGCTTACCTTTAGCAACTGGTGTACGAGGACACCCAGGTCTTGATGCACACTCCCCTCTCTCAATTTATAGCTATTCAGATAATCTGCCCTCCTGCTTTTGTTACCAAAGTGGATAACCTCACATTTATCCACATTATACTGCATCTGACATGCATTTGCCCACTCACTCAGCTTGTCCAAATCACACCAAAGCATCCCTGCATCCTCACAGCACACCCTCCCACCCAGCTTTGTGTCATCTGCAAATTTGGAGATATTACATTTGGTTCCCTCATCTAAATCATTAATATATATTGTGAATAACTGGGGTCCCAGCACCGATCCCTGCGGTACCCCACTAACCAATGCCTGTCATTTGGAAAAAGACCCATTTATTCCCGTTCTTTGTTTCCTGCCTGCCAACCAGTTTTCTATCCATCTCAATATACTACCCCCAATCCCATATGCTTTAATTTTACACGCTAATCTCTTATGTGGGACTTTGTCGAAAGCCTTCTGAAAGTCCAAATGAACCACATCCACTGGTTCCCCCTCATCAACTCTACTAGTTACATCCTCAAGAAATTCCAGTAGATTTGTCAAACATGATTTCCCTTTCGTAAATCCATGCTGACTGTCCGATTCTGCCATTGTTTTCTAAGTGCTCAGCTATTAAATCTTTTATAATGGACTCTAGAATTTTCTCCACTACCGACGTCGATAATTCCCTGCTTTCTCTCTACCTCCCTTTTTAAATAGTGGGGTTACATTAGCTACCCTCCAATTTGTAGGAACTGTTCCAAAGTCTATAGAATCTTAGAAGATGACCACCAATGCATCCACTATTTCTAGGGCCACTTCCTGAAGTACACTGGAATGTAGATTATCAGGCCCTGGGGATTTATCGGCCTTCAATTCCATCAATTTCCCCAACACTATTTCCCTACTAATATTGATTTCTTTCAGTTCATCCCTCTCACTAAACCCTGTGTTCCCCAACATTTCTGCTGTTATTTGTGTCCTCTGTGAAGACAGAACTGAAATATGTATTTAGTTGGTCAGCCATTTCTTTGTTCCCCATTATAAATTCCCCTGTTTCTGACTGTAAGGGACCTGCATTTGTCTTCACCAATCTTTTTGTCTTCACATACCTATAGAAACTTTTACAGTCAGTTTTTATGTTCTCCGCAAGCTTACTCTTGTACTCTATTTTCCCCTTCTTAGTCAATCCCTTGGTCCTCCTTAGCTGAATTCTAAACTGCTCCCAATCCTCAAGTCTGTTGTTTTTTTCTGGCCAATTTGTATGCCTCTTCCTTGGATCTAATACTATCTCTAATTTCCCTTGTAAGTCATGGTTTGGCCACCTTTCCTGTTTTACTTCTGCACCAGAAAGGAATGAACAATTATTGCAGTTCACCCATGCGCTCTTTGAATGTTTGCTATTGCCTATCCACCATCATCTCTTTAAGTAACGTTTCCCAATCCATCATAGCCAACTCGCCTCATACCATCATAGTTTCCTTTATTAAGATTCAGGACCCTAGTCTCAGAATCAGCTCCATCACTCTCCATCTTGATGAAGAATTTTATCATATTATGGTCGTTCATCCCCAAGGGGCCTCACACAATTAGATTGCCAATTATACCATTCTCATTACACAATGCCCAGTCCAGGATGGCCTGTTCTCCAGTTGGTTCCTCAACATATTGGTCTAGAAAAACATCCCGTATACACCCCAGCAATTCCTCCTCTATGGTATTGTTACTAATTTGATTTGCCCAATCTATATGCAGATTAAAGCCACCCATAAATACAGATGTTCCTTTATTGCATGCATCTCTAATTTCCTGCCTAATGCCATTCCCAACATCACCATTACAGTTTGGGGGTCAATATACAACCCCCACTAATGTTTTTTGCCCCTTCATGTTTCTCAGCTCTACCCATACAGATTCCATATCATCGGAGCTAATATCTTTCCTCACTATTGAGTTAATTTTCTCTTTAACCAGCAATACAACTCCACTGCCTTTTCCTTTTTGTCTGTCCTTCCTAAATACTGAATGCCCCTGGATGCTCAGTTCCCATCTCTGGTCACCCTGTAGCCATCTATCGTAACCCCGACTATATCATACCTGTTTACATCTATTTGCGCGGTTAATTCATCCATTTTATTGTGAATGCTCCTCCCACAGTAGGCGATGGGCAGAGTTTTTGGATGAGCTAACCTTTACTGTGGGAGGAAAATGGGAGGCTGGCAAGGAAAGTTGTTAGAGTGAAGTATGGAGATTATTACGTTCAATATAAAAATTGAAAAGGAGATAGTTATTTGACTGAAAAAGAATACATTTTCAATGAGAGGAAAGAGGAACCAGTCCAGATAAAAGATCAAATAGAAAAATGCACATCTGAAGCATTTGGACATGAAATTATTAGGGTACTTATTTAAACTCTCATTATATATCAACTCATAGAGCTGAATTTAATGGTCAGGGGGCGGACAGAAGTCCCTCCCAACGCACCATAAAATCGGGCATGATGACATCGGGCAAGGTTCCTGTTGCCTGAAACGCCTGATTCCGATAATACAGTAGGCAGGCTGGCTCAGAAGTCAGAAGCCCACCTATCTTCTGTGTAAGGCCAATTAAGTGATTTATTTAAGCAATTAAAGACCCAATCAATCCAATCTTAATGCAGCCCATGGCATTTAATGGTGGGCTCACAGGCAGGCAGGAATCTCAGCAGGGGACTTCTAATGGTTCCAGAAAAGGGTCAAAATCTACCGCAAAAGAAAACTGTGTGGAAGCTGCAGCTGAATCTGCAGGAGAGATCAGTAAGAATGTTTTAAGTTGAGTTTGTGCAGTTCTTTGGTCCTGTGGCTCTGAATTAGTCATCTTTTTAAGGCCCATTGATAACAGTGGCTTCCGTCTGGCTTGGGTCTTCTCAAGGCAGGCTGTTACAGATCTAGCCTGAGTGTTTTATTCATTCACAGGATGTGGGCTTTGCTGGCTGGGCCAGCATTTTTTTTATTGCCCATCCCTAGTTGCCTTTAAGAAGGTGGTGGTGAACTTCCAGGCGGTGGTGTTCCCATCTAGCTTCTACCACCGCCTAGGTGGTAGTGGTCGTGGGTTTGGTAGGTCCTGTCTAAGGAGCCTTGGTGAATTCCTGCAGTGCATCTTGTAAGCGATACACACTGCTGCTACTGTGCATTGGTGGTGGAGGGAGTGAATGTTTTTGGATGAAGTGCCAATCAAGCAGGTTGCTTTGTCCTGGATGGTGTCAAGCTTCTTCAGTGTTGTGGGATCTGCACTCATCCAGGCAAGTAGGGAGTATTCCATCACACTCTTGACTTGTGCCTTGTAGATGATGGGCAGGGTTTGGGGAGTCAGGAGGTGATTTACGCGTCGCACAATTCCTAGCCTCTGACCTGCTCTTGTAGCCACGGTACTTATATGGCTACTCCAGTTCAGTTTCTGGTTAATGGTAACCCCCAGGATGTTGATAGTGGGGGATTCAGTGACGGTAATGCCATTGAACATCAAGGGGTGATGGTTGGATTCTTTCTTGTTGGAGATGGTCATTGCCTGACACTTATGTGGTACGAATGTTACTTGCCACTTGTCAGCCCAAGCCTGGATATTGTCCAGGTCTTGCTGCATTTGGTAATAGACTGCTTCAGTATCTGAGGAGTCACGAATGGTGCTGAACATTGTGCAATCATCAGTGAACATCTCCACTTCTGATCTTATGATGGAAGGAAGGTCATTGATGAAGCAGCTGAAGATGGTTGGGCCTAGGACACTATCCTGAGGAACTCCTGCAGTGATGGCCTGGAGCTGAGATGACTGAACTCCAACAGCCACAACCATCTTCCTTTGTGCCACGAACCAGCGGAAAGTTTACCCCCTGATTCCCATTGACTCTAGTTTTGCTAGGGCTCCTTGATGCCACACTTTGTCAAATGTTGCCTTGATGTCAAAGGCAGTCACTCTCACCTCACCTCAGGAGCTCAGCTCTTTTGTCCATGTTTGAACCAAGGCTGTAATGAGGTCAGGAGCTGAATGGCCCTGGCAGAACCCAAATTGGACATCAATGAGCAGGTTATTGCTAAGCAAGTGCCACTTGATAGCACTGTTGATGACCCCTTCCATTACTTTACTGATGATCGAGAGTAGATTAATGGGGCGGTAATTGGCCGGGTTGGTTTTGTACTGCTTTTTGTGTATAGGACATATCTGGGCAATTTTCCACATAGCCGGGTAGATGCCAGGGTTGTAGCTGTACTGGAACAGTTTGGCTAGGGGCACAGCAAGTTCTGGAGCACAAGTCTTCAGTACTATTGCCAGAACGTTGTCAGGGTCCATCGCTTTTGCAGCATCCAGTGCCTCAGCCATTTCTTGATATCACGTGGAATGAATTGAATTGGCTGGAGACTGGCATCTGAGATGCTGGGGACCTCAGGAGGATGCCAAGATGGATCATCCACTCAGCACTCCTGACTGAAGTTTGTTGTGAATGCTTCAGCCTTTGTTTTGCACTGCTATGCTGGGCTCCCTCACCATTGAGGATGCGGATATTTGTGGAGCCGCCTCCTCCAGTGAGTTGTTTCATTGTGCACCACCATTTACGACTGGATGTGGCAGGACTGCAGAGCTTAGATCTGATCTGTTGGATGTGGGATCACTTAACTCTCTCTATCACTTGCTGCTTATGCTGTTTAGCATGCAAGTCATCCTGTTTTATAACTTCACCAGGTTGGCACCTCATTTTTAGGTGTGCCTGGTGCTGCTCCTGGCATGCCCTTCTGCACTCTTCATTGAACCAGGGTTGATCCCTTGGCTTGATGGTTATGGTAGAGTGGGGGATATGCCGGGCTATGAGATTACAGATTGTGCTCAAGTACAATTCTGCTGCTACTGATGGCCCACAGCACCTCATGGATGCTCAGTCTTGAGTTGCTAGATCTGTTCAAAATCTATCCCATTTAGCACAGTGGTATTGCCACACAATACGGTGGAGGGTACCCTCAATGTGAAGTGGGATTTCATCTCCACAATGACTGTGCAGTGGTCACTCCTACTGACACTGTTGTGGACAAATGCATCTGCGACAGGCAGGTTGGTGAGGATGAGGTCAAGTATGTTTTTCCCTCTTGTTGGTTCCCTCATCACCTGCCGCAGACCCAGTCTAGCAGTTATGTGCTTTTGGACTCAGCCAGCTCGGTCAGTAGTGGTGCTACTGAGCCATTCTTGGGTGATGGATATTGAAGTCACCAACCTAGAGAACATTCTGCATCCTTGCCACCCTCAGTGCTTCATCCAAGCGATGTTCAACATGGAGGAGCACTGATTCATCAGCTGAAGGAGGGCGGTACATTGTAATCAGCAGGAGGTTTCCTTGCCCATGTTTGACCTGATGCCATGAAACTTCATGGGGTCTAGAGTTAATGTTGAGGACTCCCAGGGCAACTCCCTCCTGACTGTACACCACTGTGCCGCCACCTCTGCTGGGTCAGGACATACCCAGGGATGGTGATGGTGGCGTTTGGGACATTATCTGTAGAGTATGATTCCATGAGGATGACTATGTCAGGCTAGTCTGTGAGACAGCTCTCTCAATTTTGGCACTAGCCCCCAGCCCCCAGATGTTAGTAAGGAGGACTTTGTAGGGCTGCAGTTGCCATTGTCATTTCCGGTGCCTAGGTCAATGCCGAGTAGTCTGTCTGGTTTCATTCCTTTTTGTGTCTTCATAGCAGTTTGTTACAACTGAGTGGCTTGCTAGGCCATTTCAGAGGGCATTTAAGAGTCAATCACATTGCTGTAGATCTGGAGTCACATGTAGGCCAGACCAGGTAAGCACAATATATTTCCTTCCCTAAAGGATGGGCATTAGTGAACCAGATGGGCTTTTACAACAATCAACAATGGTTCCATGGTCATCTTTGGATTTTTAATTCCAGATTTTTATTGAATTCAAATTCCACCATCTGCCATGGCGGAATTCGAACTTGGTCTCCAGAGCTTTACCCTGGGTCTCTGGATTACTAGTCCAGCAACAATACCACCATGCCATTGCCTCCCCTTTGCCAGCGATGCCGACATCCCGTGAAAGAATAAAAAATAGATAGGTATGAAAATGCATGATTCCAAACATTAAAGTGAATGTTTCCTGCTCAATATTGGAATAGTTGGATTGCTTTGCTGACAGAGATTTCGAAACAAATGCAACTGGTTTGCAAGCTCCCATAACTTTCAGTGAGGCATCTATCTCCAGGGTAGTTGTCCCCCTAGGATCGTAAAATTGCAATGCCGCTGCTTCTGATAATGACAGAGCTTCGAAGAGGTATTGGTGATCTTCGTGCCACAGGGAAGACACATCCTTTCTCAATAACTCCCTTAGTGATGACAAATCTTGAGCGAAATTGGGAATGTATGGAGACAGGAAATGAAAGCGACCATTCCCTTCAAAGATTGTCCTTACCTTGAGGAGTTGGCATGGCTTTAATATCCTCTATTTTACTTGGATTGGGACATATGCCAGCAATGGAATGAATAAAATCGAAGAAATTGCTGCAGGTTGATTGCACATTTCAGACTGTTGAACACCAATGCTTCATTACATGTTGCTTGCATCACTAAGTGCAGATTATGACCATGTTCTTGCTTTGTTCTTCTCACAACAGCAATGTCCTCTGTGATACTGATGCATCCTGGCACAGTGCATGTAATTGAGTCCCTGTGAGCTTGAAAGAGATCCTGGCTAACAGATAGCCTGAAAGGCAGTTGTTGAAAACATTATCGTACGAGCGGGGTAGAAAACGTAATAAGCTCTCAGGACATCTCCGCAAGATGTACAGATCAGTAACCATGTATTAACCAACCGTTAAGATTCAAGAAGAATTTTGCACCAGCAAATCTCAGATTTAACTCTTCTAATGTGGGTATTTTGTAAGGACAACATTTCAAAGCTCCATTTAAACATCGTGCATCGAGGCATACTCTAAATGATCCATCCCTCTTTATGACACATGCAATTGAGCTGCACCAACCTGTGTGCTTTTGTATTATTCTAATGATCCCTCCTTTCTCCATTTTGCCTGGTTCAACCTTCAATTTGTCTTGTAAGCGGATGCTGCATTTAGGTGGTGGATCAGTTGATGGACTTGAGGTCGTATGTCGTCAATAACAAATAGTTACCAACTTTCTTAGGACAGATAATTTAAATCTTGGCAAATACGTAGGATGGCCTGATGGCACCTACGTTTTCCACAAGATTCACGGCGTGAAACATGTGTTCACCGCTTTCCGTCTTGTGCACATCTTCGTCATTTTCTGGTTTCTCAGTCACCTCATGAATATGTTTTTGATGGTACCCATTGTGTGTGGACTGTTTTGATCAGTGCTCAGCTCTTTGTAGCTGCGTCAACCTTTGGTCTAGTGCACAGCTGCTGCTGGTAGCCCTTTTTGCCACATGATTGATTGAGAGCTGGACATTTCCTTTGTGTGAGCAGGAGGCTAGACCTTCCACATGTCTTGCTTGGTTTGGGTGTTCTAGTGAGTGTGCCAACAATTGGAGTTGTACTTAGGACCTGTAAGATTCGTTGACCAGCGAGGATCGCTTTGTGCTTAACTTCATCCTTGAGAAGCCCTTCAGTGCCATATGTTTTGGACTTGTCTCACTTGTGATCACCAACTGGACAATTCCTTCTGCTAGCTCTGTGTTTGAAAAATCTCAGTATGTACCCTTTTCTCTGCATCTGCTGATGAAGTGGTCTATGCAGACCGTAGGTTGTTGTCGAAATGACATGAACTCTAATAATTGAATATGGAAGTTTAACCCGATTCTGAACTGGTCTTCCAACGTAATCCAAATCTTTTGGGGATCCGTTATCTCTTCTTCTGTTAATCCTGACATATTCAGCATGTGCAGACATTCATTTCCAATGGCTAGGTGTATTCTTATGGCTTATTTCTCTGGTTTACACTTAGACCAAGAAACCATAGCTCTGTCCACTGTTTAAACATTTTGAATTTGGACAGCCAGTCAACTGCATCCCAATTCAAACTGGGGAATTTTGTGGACATTCTGACAATATCCCTTTGACCTTCCTTCTCTTATAGTTCCATGGGATGAGTATAGAGACATTTCGTGGGCTTTTCCAAAGCTTCACCCATTATAATCACAAACTTCTCTGTTCTGATTTTTATGACAGCTTTGTTTGTTTCGTTTTTGTCTGACTCTCCCCTGTTTGCCATCAATCCGGCCCACACCCTGGCCACTCGCCTTTCCCGGCTGAGCTAACCTGGTGCTGGCCCTCTCAATACGCCGCCCCACTCATGAAGCTGACAGGCCGTGTGCTGCAATCTGACCACGAGGGATCCACCTGCTCACCAGCTCTTTACTTGAGCACTGTATCAGAACTGTGTCTTCAAAGCTTTTCTGCGCAGTCATGTAGCATGATCTAAGACTACTCGCCATGTCATACCTGTGCTTAATCTTGCTGCCATGCCGTTTTACCACCACCAAGGACCATGTCGTGTTGTTCTATGACTCTTTTTCAGGCTGCCATGACCTGACCCCTCTGCCATGGTTAGTCATGCCTCAACGCACCTGGACAGCCGACAGGTGAGCTCAACGCAACAGCTCAACCTCCTCTCCCCCAGTCCAACAAAGGTCTCCGTACAAGAAAAGCAGCTCCTACTCAGTCCAAATCCACCAGGAAAATGATCTCACCGGCTGCACGCCAATTTTAACCAGCCGTGAATCTGAAAGCATGGGTTTCTCGTTTGCTGCCGACTTAATCGCAAACATACCATTTAATCTGATGAACATGTGGTTTAGTGAGTTCGCATGATGTGCTAATGCATTACAAATAGCTTCGCCGCTGCTTACCATTAGGAAACCTGACCCACCTACAATCCACTGCCAAACTGATCTTTAATTCCGATGTCTGGAAGCTGACTTTTCGCCTGCTGTGCAATTAAGTTCCTCTGCTCACTTTGTTTCCCACTCCTGGGAAGTTCAATTCCACCCTACAGAGTTGTGAGGCTGTGCAATTCACTTCTAACATTAATGCTTGAGGCAGAAACTATGTCAACATTCCTGAGGTGTTAACAGTTTCTATCTTTACAGACGCTGCTTGGCTTGCTGTGAGTTTCCAGCATTTTATGCTATTGTTTCAGGATTAGTTTGGGTAGGTAGATGAATGAAATGGGGTTGAATGATGGTTAACTGGTGGTTAGAACTATTGCTTGCATGGAGGGGAATGTGGCTTGCATGGAGGGAACTGGATGAAAAAATGGGACGTTTCTGTCTTGTAACCTCTGTGTATCTCTAGGTGTGTAATACAGATCTCCCCAGCACAGTGTTCTGAGGTATATTACAATGTTTAATTCTCTCTAGTCCAGAGTTGGTTTGTGTGTGTTGACATGAACATTTGAACGTCGTAAAATCATTCAGGAAATGATGCAGGAAGAGCAAACAAAAATAATTTAAAAAAGCCTATTCAGCCAGTCTGTAACGTCAGTTCTGTTAGTTCCACAATTATATTTACAGCCGTAAAAGATTACAACTGTATTTTATTTCCTGTTGCATCAATAACAATAAAAGGGGGTTTCGTTTTTGGAGATGGAGAATGTTTTTCAAGAACAGACTAAATTCTTGGCATTTTGCAAAATTCACAGCTTAAGCACATAATGCAGTAAGAACAGAATTTGGCTCTTCCCCACACTATTTGAACACAATCTTTAGCAAACCAATTATTGAATTAGGTGCAGAAATGATGAAGGCACTTTTAAACATATACTTAACAATATAAAGCAAAAGGTTTTCATATGGATTTTGTCCTGTTTCAGGGGCTCAAAACACAGTTTAAAGTTCCCATTTAATCGATGTTTGTTGAAATAGTCCAAATTCTGGATCAAGAAGCTCAATTAATCATCAGTGAGAAAACAGATGCAGACCAGCAAAGCCGGCTGAATTGCTGCAGGAACAGCCTTTGCATGTTCATGGGCTAATTCAATGTACTTGTGCCCAGCAACTTTTCACAGGCATTAAAGCTAATTTTCGCCCTAATTAGCTCTAACATGGGCGTATGTCACTGAACTCAATTTATCTCCCTTGATGGACGTTACATTAAGTTTGTGGCTTGACACTCTTCCCATTCTAATTGGAGCAATCAGTCTTGAAGAAAAATTTTCTGCAAGCCTAAAAGGTTTGGAAGCTCACAGAAATACAAGAGAAAAAGAGAGATGGTGATGGGTATTAAATGGTCAATGGTTCGTTGAGCTTCTTGTTATTTACTTCAGGATGTTTAATTTGGTTGCCTTTCAATTTCTCATTTAATTTCAGAACAAACTGTAAAACCCTTCTGTTTACATTTGGTCAGTCTTCACTCACTACCAACCAGTGTACAGCCAGAAAGTAAGAGAGAAAAAAAAATCATGCAGTGTTTTGAGAAGCAGACTGACCTCATCAATCCTGGTATGGCCCAATGTGACAATTTTACAGTTGGCATTATGTGTAATTATTATATATTTGATACGACTGTTTTTGTATTCCCCCTCTTTAGTTTAAGTTCTACTGCTGGTGGGGAGGAAGATAATATCTTTCACATACTTAGTGAAGAATGTGTCTTTCGTAACTGTGACATTGCGTAAAATACCCATGATTACCAATTGCTAATCCTAACCTTGGTCAATGTGACACAGTAAAGCATTAAACTAAAATGAGTAGATCAAAAATTTATCTGCTATAACACAATACAGTTCAGACGGAGGCCATTCAGCCCATTGTGCCTGTGTTGGCTCTTTGGGGAAGAGATTGGTCCCACTCCCCTGCCCTTTCCCCACAGTCTTTATTCCTTTTTCAAATATATATCCAATTTCTTTTTGAAGGTTGCTATTGGATCTGCTTCCACCACCCATCACTATGTAAATATGATTTTCTTTTCAGAAGGTATTTTAAATTGCACCCATTTCGATCAGCATTTTCTGCCTACATAACAGCAGTGTTAGCACTTAAAAAAGCAATTCAGTGGCGGTACATTGTTTTGGGATGTCATGAGGTAATGCAAAAGTGCTGTATAAAGGCAGTTTAGTTCCTCTTTTCCTCTCTGCCGTTCACTGATGAAGCAAGAGGTAAGTGTGCTCCATCCCAACATGTGCCCGTAATGGAAATATCCCAACCACACTGGCCAAGAAGCTGAGGCCATTGATTCAAAATCATTGGCAAGAGATCTTGAGAGAAGGCGAGAAGAAACATATTCACTCCGAGAATTGCCAGGATCTGCAATGCCCTTCCTAAAAAGGTGGTTGAAGCTGATCCCATAAATAATTTAAAAGGAGGGATGGTTGATAGGATGAGAAACTTACAGGATTATGGACAGAAAGTGGGGTGTGGGGGTATGTGCAAAACTGAGCACAATGGCTCTTTCAAAGAGCCTGAACAGGCATGATGCGCTGAATGGTCTCTTTTTATGCTGTAAATTTCAGATGGTTCTATGAAACATGTCTGGTAATAGGTCACACAATGGCAATTCAGATATGGGTGTTGACCTATCATTTGACTCTTTATAAAATATACCAAAGTAAAAATAGTAACCTAAACCTGGATTTATTGCTATTGTTTATAAAGTCCACGGAGTAAGTTCCTATTTGAGAGTCGGATAAAAATGTTTTATATGGGGACTGTTATTTAGAGACTAGTTCAATTTCATTGAAAGGCCTATAAATAATTGGTATTCCAGCAAATACACAACTGTTTTAAATTTGGTCACTCTGAAGGTACAGCAAGTAATTTGGAAGGCAAATGGAATGTTGGCCTTTATTACAAGGTGAATGGAATATTAAAGTAGGGAAGACTTGCTACAGCTGTACAGGGCATTGGTGAGACTACATCTGGAGTACTGTGTATAGTTTTGGATATTCTTGCATTGAAAGCAGTTCAGAAAAGGTTCACTAGGCTGATTCCTGGGATGAAAGGGTTGTCTTTTGAGGAAAGGTTGAGCAGTATATGGGCCTATACTCATTGGAGCTTAGAAAAATGAGAGATGATCTGATTGAAACAAAGATCCTGAGGCGGCTTGACAGGGTAGATGCTGAGAGAATGTGATGAAATCTAGAACGAGAGACATATTTTAAAAATGAGGGGTCTCCCATTTAAAACAGAGGTGAAGAGGAATTTCTTCTCTCAGAGGGTCATTAGTCTTTAAAATTCTCTTCCACAGAGAGCAATGGAGTCTGGGTTAGAGGTCTTGAAATTCCGTGGAGTGGCAATCAGTGTCGGATTGTCACTCTGCTCCTAGTTTCTTATCTTAAAATCCAGCCACTCCTTTCTCACCCAATCTTCTGATTCAGGCTGGGCAAGAACCGTCCAGTGCAGCGGGTTCCTGAGGCCTTGTGTCTAGGGCACAGTCAAGAGGCCCCCTTTTTTATGGCATTAGCTGCCATAGAGCAGGTAAGCTTAAAGGTAAGCTTGAGAAGCCAGAGAGAAGGTAAGTTTGTAATGTAAGTGGATAAGATTGGGGGGTGAGAGGGTTGGTCAGTGGGGTGTCGGATGGTTGTTGGGAGGCCGGTCAAGAGGGGTCATTGGTTGCTCGGGGGGTCAGTTGGTCAGGGAGGGTTCAGTTGGTAAATTGTAGGGGGGGGTGGTCAGCTGATCAGTGGGGATTGGGGTCAGGTGGTCAGTGGGGGTGGCTAGATGGTCAGTGGGGGTAGGGGGGCAAGGCAGCACAGGTAGACTGAAGGAAAGACTCAAGCATATGTTGGGAGTTTGGGGGCAAGGCAGAGCCAATGTCCTGAACCAAGGTTACCATGGAGGCTGCCACCTTACCAGTGTTGACCTTGAAGCATTGGCGTGCCAGTGCTATCACCTCAGAACAGACTCCTCCATCGTGCCTTCCAATCTGAGAAGCGCAGTGGACATCCCTTCCTGATGTTCCCGAGCTTGCCTTTGTAGCTCCAGCATCTGAGATATGACCTAGGCCAGAGGCTCTTCTTCTGACTCAGACTCAGCAGATCTCTGGCCTCCAGCAGAACTCTGAGTGCCTGAGACCTGGGAAGTCCCTGCCTCCGCCTGCTGTGGATCAGATGGTGCGATGTGCTGACCAGATTGTGACCCCAAGCCTTCTTTAGAACTAAGTCCCACCGAAGTGTGTGTCTTTGCACTGGTGGAGGGTGTGGATGAGCGCTGTGGTGGGCCTTAAATTAGGGTGTCATCAGATTCTTTTTCTGAGGTGAATCTAGGACCTGGTTTGTGGACCCCCTCAGCTGCTTCCGAGATATACCTACGAAAGCAATGAGAGATTATTAGCGCATGGCAGGGGACTGCAGAACAGGGGAACTCACTCACGGCATGGTTGTCTGATGGATGTTGCACTGCTGGGTCTTCACTTGGTTGAGCATTGCTAGCCGCACCATTAGCACAGGAATGGTCCAGATCATCGTGGGCTAGCTGGATGACTCTATTCTCAAAGTCTGTGAGGACCATGATGTTGGGCATTTCTCCACCAGTCTGCAACCTCTCCCTTTTGTTGTGTGCCAGCTTTCCCTGCATGATTACAGATAGAAAGAGTGTAAGCAGGAGGCCTGCCAGGCCAGGTGAGAAGGAGGCCGGGCATGTGTAGATGGTGAGTGGTGCCATGGACAAGATGAGGACATAATCCACAGGGCAGATGGAGGTGTGTGTGAGAGAGTGAATGGTGATGTCCCTTGAACTGGCAGTGAATGAGATCCCTGTGGATGTGTGATGGGTTTGTGAGTGTGTGAGTTGAGAGTGATGAGAAGGGTGACTTACCCTGGTGGAACGGAGGAGATCATTCAACCTCTTTTGGCACTGGGTGGTTGTCCTCTTTTGCAGGGTATTGGTGCTGACCACCACTGCCACCACCTGCCATGCTGGATTGGTGACCTTGTTTGCTGGTCTTTGCCCAGAGCAGCGTTAGAGGACTTCATGCTAGACCTCCTCTACGTCCAGTAGGCGCTCGAGGGAGGCATTGCTGAATTTGAGGGCAGCATGTTTCCTTCCTTTGGCAGCCATGACTTTCCAGAAGCTTCTGATGCCTTAGAGAGAGCTAGCTCTGTGCAGGGGCCCCCTTTAAATATGGCGCCTGGATGACTCAAGGCCTGAGGTGATGGCGGGGTGGACGAATCAGGGGCCACCCTGCCAGCGATCAGGCGTGTTTCCCGGGAATGCATTATTAATGAAGCGAAACGTGCCAGGAATGGGACGATACGATGTGAAAACCTGCCATTGTGGCCGACGGGTGAAACAAATATTTCCCCGTCTGCTACCGCACTTTGTGCAAATCTGGGATGATTCCACCCTTTGATCCAAATGACCAAGCTTCAAGATTTGCTGCAAACACCAACCAAATTCTAAATGCATTTTTTATTGTGTACTTAATAGCAATGACAAAACGAGGGCATCAACTCCCTATTCATGATCTTCTTGATTATAACTGCAAGTTCTACCAGTAACTATTTAACCTTTCTATCAATGCCATGGCTCCCAGTCATGATTGTTGTCTTATTTCTAGTGCTGAAGAGATAATAAATTATCCAACGATATTGGTTGCATTGTTTGCTGCTAACTTAGTCCACCTAATCAGACAAGATTTTATTTCCTACTTTCTGTCATATATGAGTGATACCCTTAACTTTTACCACAGGATTTCGCTTTGTTGCTGGTGTCACACGTATGCCGTTTGAATTTAATTGTGATTTCTCAGCATGGAATGATTAGGCTGGCTGTAGGGTCTTAGGCGGGAGGGTTGCGTGTTGGTGCTGTCGGTGGCTGCAATTCAAGCGGTTCTGTAGATTTTCCTGCAGCTGCCCAGCAATTGGCTGAACTGATTGATTGAACTTGGATATTGGAATACAGAGTAAAATTTCAAAATTCGCTGTTGATACCCAAACTTGGAGGTGTGGCAAACAGCAAGGATGATACCAATCAACTGCAACAGGGTATAGATGGGCGAGCAGTACGGGCAGACAAGTGGGAGATGGATATAATACGAAGAAGTCAGAAGTGAAGCATTTTGGTAGAAGGAATAGAGAAAGCCAATATACACGTAATGATACAATGAGAAAGAATGTGCAGGGTCGAGGGACCTGGGTGTTCATGTGCGGAGATCTTGGAAGATGGACCAACATATTAAGAGAGCAGTTAGCAAAGCACACAGAAGCTTGGAGTTCATAAATAGAGATATTGAATACAAAAGTAGGGAAGCTATGCAGAACCTATATAAGGCTCTGGTTGGACCACTATGAAAGTATTGCGTCCAGTTTTGGTCGCTATAGGAAGGATGTCAGGGTCTTTGAGAGGGTTCAGAGGAGATTTCCTAGAATAGTTCCAGGGATGAGGGATTTTAGTTACATGGTTATGTTGGAGAAGCTGGGATTGTTCTCCTTGGAGGAAAGGAGATTGAGGGGAGATTTGATAAAGGTGTACAAGATTCTGATAGGTTTAGATACGGTAGACAAAGCAAATCTGTTCCCATTAGCTGATAGTTCAAGGACTGGGGGAAACAGATTTAAGATTTTGGGCAAGAGATACAGGGGGGCTGGGAGGAGGAACCTTTTTATGCAGCGAGTGGTAATGATAGGCTAAATGGGCTCCTTCTGTGCCATAATGACTCCATGGCTATCTGTAAACTGCTTTGGAAACTCTTGAGATCTTTCTCACTTCTTACAAGTCTGCTAGCGTAAAGAGGACATAGAGATTAAGTTGGGAGTTTCTGTTCTCCAGTCCTTAGTGGGGATCTGGTGTATGGCTGGTCTCACAAGGTGTACCTGCCATATCCTTGCAGGATTGGAAAGGGGGAGACCATGGGTATCGCTGACAGGGTTGAGCCCTCCCAGGATTTCCATGGGTAAGCCTGCTCCTACTGTTGGCTTTTTAATGAGATATTTTTCTATTGAACCACTCACCAGCCAAAGGAACCAGGAATCTCAAAGTGGGTCTTCTGGGAGCGATTGACACTCACTTTCTTTTAGCTGGAACCCATACAGAGCCCTGGAGTGCTTATAACCCTGCTTCCTGCTGACATATTAAAACGGACATAACTGGTTCAGAAGAAGATTAGGGGGAAGATCTAATAGAGGTGTTCAGAATTATTAGGGGTTTTGACTGAGTAGATAAGGAGAAACTGTTTCCACTGGCAAGGGGGGTCAGTAACAAGAGTACACAGATTTAAGGCAGTTGGCAATAAAAGCATGGGAAACAAGGAGAACTCTTTCTACACAGCAAATTGCTATAATCTGAAATACACTGCCTGGAAAGGTGGTGAAAACAGATTCAATAGTAACTTTTAAAAGGAAATTGTAGAGATACTTGAATGGGCAAAAATTGCGAGGAGGTGGGGCTAATCGAATAGTTTGTCCAAAATGTTGGAACAGGTATGATGGGCTTAATGGTCTCCTTCTGTGTTGTATGGTTCTATGATCTGGTGGGATTTTCCGTGAGAAGCCAGGGCAGCTCCCTCCACTATTCTTCGTGGACCGTCTCCCAGCCTGGTGTCAGAGCGGATGAGTGGGCAGGGAAACATCTACTGACAACTCTGGAGCATCTATGTGAAAATCAGTTGCATATTTCTTATGCATGTGCCAGTAGTCGACTATGGAGGGGATGGTGGAATATCTTGAAAAACAGCACACCAACTTGTCATCATTTAACATTTATGTATTCACAGAATCGAGCTCCACTGTACTTGAGCGATGAGCTCCATTTCAATTAAGCGGCCAGGCATCTACAAGTAAAGACAGAGGTTTTATATAATTGTTTGATAGGGTTGGTTGAGAGTAGCTAATTTGCAGTGTTGAGCTTTTTTTTAATTTTTAAAGTCAGTTCGAAATTATTGGCTTAAATTCAATTTGCAAAGAATTTTGAACTAATTAGAATTTGCATTGTGTGTTAAAATCCGACCATTAACTGGGTTTTGGTGTGTTTAATTTATACTTGCTAGGAAAGAAAGTAATTAATCCCAATCCTGTGCCAAGTTTTCTGGGTGAACATGATGTGCATATATGAGCAAAGCCTAGTGACTTAAATACAGCACGAATGATTAAACTCTCTCTGGGGATTATTGTGGCCTCTTTTCCATCAGCATTCAATTAAGTGCCCTTGAATAGATAGAGTCTGCCACACTGCTGTTATACAGAATTAGGACATGTTTTAAATGCTTAGTGTAAAGGAGGGCTCTTATTAACTATAGAAGCCCAGAAACTGCACATCTGATGGTAACCAGTGTGCTTAATAGCAGAAATGATGCAACATGATCGATGTTAGCACAGACCATTGGTTGAATTTTACTCTGGGGGCGCCCGCAACCCGGGCATAAAAGTCGGTGGCGAGACCAGCCATTTAACACCTTTAATTGGTTTGAGCCGGACCTTCAGCCTCCATCGGAGAGAAAGTGCTGCCTCCAGGAGCTGCTAGCCAATCAAATGGCCAGCAGCTCTCTTGTCCCAGCAGTGCCACTGGGATGGCAGAGCTGGGAGGTGCTGTTGAAATAATCTTCAGAGAATTCCTGTAGTTCATCCCAGCAACAATGACAATTTGCGTCTACACAACACCTTTAATGTGGTAAACCATCCTAAGGTGAGTAATTAGCCAAAAATTGCCAGTCAGACTTCAGCGTTTTAGTTGGGCATCTTCAACATCAACCAGCTGATTTTCTGTTTATTCTTTTGAGAATTAACATTGCCTGATGATGCTATTCACCTTATTATTCAAATGTAGCCTTTGCACAGAAAGTGGATCTTCAGCTGCTTTTTAAAAATACATAAATTGGGGGAATGTAGGTCACTGCAGTGTCCTCTTGGTCAATGGTTACTCCCCAGCATGCTGGTGGTGGCTCAGTGAAGTTCAGCAGATGTTGGCTGAGCATTGTTGTTGGAATTGTCCATAATTAGCACAAATGTTACCTGCTACTTGTGATTCCAGCCTTGAAGATTGTCCATTAAATCGATTTCATCATCTGATTCCTAGATTTGTTTCCAAAAATGAAACAGGAAAATTGACATTGGCAAGTCAGTTTTCCTCTGAAGGTGATGAAAGACACTTGATCTTGTCTGGGTTCCATCCTTCTGACATCAAGAGCAATGAAAGCCTCTTGCGCATCCTTGATTTTCATCACTTTAACATTGGCCATGCCTTCAGCTGCCAGGCCCTGAAGCTCTGGAATTTCCTCCCTAAACCTCTTCACCTCTCCACCTTCTTTCCCTTCTTTAAGACATTCCTTAAAACCTACATCTTTTACCACTCCTCAAATGGCTCACTGTCATGTTGTGCCTGAAGAACCTCCTACAAATTGCCTTGGGTCGTTTTACAATGTCAAAGACTGCAAGTTGTTGTTGTAGAATTTGGCTACCAACCAGGAAGTAGACATTAACAACACAACCACAGTAATGCATTTGATTATCCACTTTATTGTTCTATGTGTGTCAGCTGTGACTCAGTTTGTAGCACCCTTGCCTCTCTGTATTCAACTCTCACTCCAGCACTTGAGTACAAAAATCAAGGCTGGCATTTTAGTATAAAACTGAGGGAATACTACACTGTTAGAAGCGCAGTCATTTAGATGAGATCTTAAAGTGAGGCCCTGTCGGCTATCTCAGATGGACGTAAGAAGTCCAGTGGCACTATTTGGAAGAAGGGCAGTGGAGCTCTTTTTTATTTATCCTTTCATGGGGTTTGGTCATCACTGTCCAGGCCAGCATTTATTGCCTATCCCTAATTGCCCTTGAGAAGGTGATGGTGAGCTGCCTTCTTGAACTGCTGCAGTCCATGTGGTGTAGGTACACCCACATTACAGTTAGGAAGGGAGTTCCAGGATTTTGACCCAGCAACAACCGAGGAACAGTGCTATGGTTCCAAGTCAGGATGGTGTGTGGCTTGGAAGGGAACTTGCAGATAGTAGTATTCCCATGCATCTGCTGCCCTTGTTCTTCTACGTGGTGGAGGTCATGGGTTTGGAAGGTGCTGTCAACGGAGCCTTGGTGAGTTGCTGCAGAGCATCTTGTAGATAGTACATACTGCTGCCACTGTGCGTCGGTGGTGGATGGAGTGAATGTTTAAATTGGTGGATAGGGCGCCAATCAAGCGGGCTACTTTGTCCCGGATGGTGTCAAGTTTCTTGAATGTTGTGGGAGCTGCGCTCGTCCAGGAAAGTGGAGAATATTCAATCACACTCCTGACTTGTGCCTTGTAGATGGTGGACAGGCTTTGGCGAGTCAGGAGGTGAGTTGTTCAGCACAGAATTCCCAGCATCTGACCTGTTCTTGTAGCCACAGTATTTATATGGCTAGTCTAGTCAGTTACTTCAATAGTAACCCCCAGGATGTTGACCATGTTGGATTCAGTGATGGTAATGCCGTTGTACATCAAGGGGCAATGGCTAGATTTGTTATGACCTGTCCCCAGGCGAGGTCCCCCAATTTTTTTTGATCCTAGACGAGATACCCCAAATTGTTAACTTCCCGAATGTGACCCCAATTTTATTATGCTCCTGGAGGAATGAGCTGGCTCCCCTTCTTTACTTAATCACCTCAGTTGGTTGCAATTGGGTTAATTTAAAAAGGATGCCTTCCCTCATTGATAACTTTTTCCAGTCCAAATGTACTTATGTTTTAGAAGGAGGCAATTTAACCAGACTCTCTTGAGTCAAAAAAAGAGTAAGTTCATTAGTCACTAAAAACCAGAGAAAAAATAATAAAAGCGCAACACACATACACACAGATCAGAAATGAGAAGTTGAGTCCAAAAATAATAGTTTAAAAAATATACGAATCAGTTTTTGGCTTGCCCGTGAGGCATAGATGGAGAAACGTTGTGGCCATTAAATTGGGTAATTCCGGTAGAGCTGACTTTGGCAACTTACCAGTCGGTTTGGAGACACTTGGTTCTGCAGGTTGGCTGAAGAAGCTGTCCTATTTCCTTTTTAATTTGTGGCTTTACTGACTTGCCTTCAGCAACAGAGAAAGAGAAAGAGAGACTTTTCCTTCAAGCTGCAAAGGGGTGCCTGGTCGATCTCCTCCTGCTGCAACTCTCACTAGCATACCAAGAACTAGAATACACAGATCCTTCTTAACCCATTTCATCATGTATTCTTGGAAGGGAAAAAGCAAACATGTCTTTCGCCCAGAGTTTAGGTGTGGCATTCTGTGGTCTCCCTGCACTAGTTGGTGAAATATAATCCACACAGGAATTTTCAGAAACAGGTTACTTTACAGTCTCAGCCATTTTTTCTCAATGTCTCTGTTTGAATGCCCTTTTTTTAAAAACACATGTCTTCCTTAAAAAGTTCAATATGCCGGTAAGTAATTTGGGGCTGTAATCCATTGTCATGACAAATTCTGTCTTGTTGGAGGTTGTCATTGCCTGGCACTTTTGTGGTGCGAATGTTACTTGTCACTTATCAGGCCAAGCCTAATGTTGTCCAATTCTTGGTTTTCCCAGTGTACTGACCAATATTTATCCCTCAATCAACATCACAAAGAAAGATTATCTGGTCATTATTGCTGTATGTAGGATCTTGCTGAATACAAAGTGACGACACTTCAAAAGTACTTCAATAGCTGTCAGCACTTTGAGACATCCAGTGGTCATGCAAGGTGCTATTTAGTGGCCAGTCAGCAGGAAGGAGGCCAATCAGAGATGCGAAGTGGGGGTGGGGTGGGGGGTGGGGGGGTGGGTTGGGGGGGCTCCATTGCCAATCAGTACTGTAGGTCAGGGTGTCATTTGGCAGAGGGGTTAATACCTCACACAGAAAGTCAGTCATGGTTACAAGTTTAACGGTCCTCTGTTCTCTGAATCTCTCTTCACTTTTTATTGAAGGCTCAAAAAAGCTCAAAAATGATTTGTTTTAAAAAAGCATGTCGGTGCCACCACCTTCGTCAGCAGAATCCACCAGTACATTTAGCCATGGTCCTGGTAGCAGGCCTTTCACCTTCACACCCACAGCCAACCCTCTGCTTCTTGTGAACAATCCCCTCCTAATGCCCCTGTCAAAACATGACCTTGTTGCTCTGACGCTTCACAACGTAGTTATTTTGATTTGCTATCCCGCAACGGTCCTTGTTTAATATCACAAACATGGGAGCCAAAAATCCAGGAGGACTCCCAATGCTTGGAGGAAGTGAGGCAGAAGGGCCAGAGGGCCAAGGCCCCAGCCTTCCCTGCCAGCTTCTATGAGAATGTCGAACCTCCGAAAGTCGTAGGTGGGTATGCTGTTAGGATGAGATCCAAAGTGGTGGGGGGAGACTCGAGTGGAACATACATTCAATCCAGCTGGCCTAGTGTTTATCTGTGATGTTGGCCGTATGCAATTCTAAGTAACTATGTATCAGTGGGGCTTAAGGCCAGGGAGAGGGGCCTCCCCAGCTAGGAGCATCCTCCGCTCCTAGACTGAGAAACTACTGGCAGGCCAGTATAGCCATAAGAAGTAAGACATGGGTCTGCTGGCTGGCATACAATTGCCCTGGAATGGTAGCTGGCTGTGACTCACATTGCATCGTCAGCAAGATTTTTTTCTTCCCCCTGTGCTTTTATGAAATATAAGACAATCGCTGGGATTTTCCAGCTCCGGCGCGATGGGGAGCAGCAAGCCAGCTCAAAGCCCATTGACTTCAACGGGCCGGGGAGATCCTGCCGGTGGGCAGGGCCAGAAAATCCCGCCCAACGTTTCCTTTCGGGATGGGGCGACCACCCCGAAGCTCGCAGCCTCCGGTTATATTTTACAGCCTCCCCTCGTTGGGTGCCCAAGAAGGCACCTCTGGTAGAGGGGATCGGCACCCCTGCCATTGATATGGAAATCATTCCAAACCCTAACAACTCGCTGCACTAAGAATAATTCTCCTCATTTTCCCTCTGCTTTTTTTGCCGATTATTTTAAATCTGCTTCCTCTGGTTAGCCGACACTCCTGCCAACGGGAGGGGATTCTCCTTATTTACTCTCCCACAAGTTTGCATGCCCCATCACCCCTTAGCCTTCTCCGCTGTAAGGAGAACAGTCCCAGTAATGTTCCTGCTTTCTTTCCCTGCTGATCGGGGGTTCGCAATATTTCTCTTGTCATTGCTTGAGGTCAATATTTGCTTCCAGACATTTTTATTGTATCTTAGTGCGCAGCCCATGATGTTAAATGGCTCTCTGTCTACGTGTGATGCAGAAAGGCCTGCTACAGTTTAGGGAAACATATGGCTTGAACAGAATCCTCCCAAACTTAATCATGTATTTGGAAGGGACTCATTAATCAAAGTTTAAGTGTTGTAGATTAGAATTCTCCATCCCTGTGTACCTGCTATTTACATTACTAATTGGAAATTGCTCTTAACAAGCCAACAATTATCTCTCAGTCAAACCCATGGTTAATTTGATATGTGAGGGGGAACATTAAATTGTACTATCAATATAAAAATTAAGGCTGAGGTTGGCAAGAGAAATGGGAGATAGATTACCTTGTCAACTAGATGGTGACCTTTGCAGCAAAGGCAAAGTCTTTCATAACCATTGAACATTTGCAGACATTTTGCTATTCTGATGATTAGGAAGGTCAACTTGCCCCATATTACTACATGCTGGGAAATTGATATAAAAAGTTTATTTTTGCAATCTATACTGTTTGTGTGGCCAGAATAACTGCTGAATAAACTCCATTGAACAATCAGCTCTGCAGAACACTTCCACCAACCATTCCCTTCCCCCATCCCTCAACATGGCTGGTATATGTTCTTTAATGAGGAACGCCAGTGTAGGGGAGCCTATTTTCATTTAAGGTATCTTGAGGGTGAAATTGATTTCTGCCAGCGGTGCCGAATTGCCTCATAGCGAATCGCCTGTTGATTTTTCACCGCTTTCCAGTCTTTTCACTCAAGTTCACCTTGGTGAGACAACATTTGGTCCCTTCTGTTTAGTTTTGGTCTCCACATTAGAGGTCAAATGGTGTCGGAGAGAGCAGCCGTTCCACAGGTATTAAACTGGCACAATTTCAATGGAACAGCTTCTTACACTGAAAGCACCTGAAACCGACCTGACATTAGCTTGCACCATTTTTTCATGTAACCTGGGGGCTGAAATTTACATTCCGCGGCCGGGCACGTGCCTGACCTGATCGGGCACAAAATAGCGCGCGATGATGTCGGGTGAGTGTCTCAATGTTGATATTTCGGCTGGCTGCTGGGAGCGGGTGCCGGAGCTGCACCCGCCATTAAGAGGCCACTTAAAAAGCCAATTGACGGTGATTTTTCGTTGCCCGTGCGATTTTGTGGCACGGGCAAAACGGGCTGGCGGCCCGCCGACAATTTCAAAAACCTGATCCATGGGCGGGATAAAGAGGGTCAGCAGCATTGCCAGTGTGAGCGGTCGGGAGTTTGGTACATGGTTTGCTGCTGGTGACTTATTGGTACTTGGGAGCTTTACCTCTGTTCAGGGCTTCATTGTTAGCAATTCCAGGATTAATTTCAGGAATCATTGGTATCTCCAAGGCCTCCAGAGAATTCAGACTGTGTGGACCTTTCCAGTGTTCAGACAGCCTTCCCTTACCCTGGCAATGGTGATTGTGGTCTCCGCTGGTGGTACCTCCTCTGAGGAGGAAGAGAGGGGCAGAAGGGAGAGGGGGCCAGGTGTCCCAATGCAGCTTCCAGGGGAGTGACCTGAGGGAGGAGAGGTGCAGGCTCAAGGGGCACAGGGCCAACAGGAAGTGTAAGGCGGAAGGGGCTGCAGAAGACAGCACTTTCCTGCTGCCAGGGTTTACAGGTGGTGAAGCAGCTATCTCAATATGTCTGAGGTGCAATGCCGAAGGAAGCTCTGCCTCTCAAGGGAGACAGTGACCTCCATCTGTCAGATGATTGGCCCTGAGATCAGCTCCAACTGTGTGGGCGGACATCCCATGCCAGTGGCTCTGATGGTCACAGTGGCCCCCAACTTCTATGCTTCTGGCTCTTTCCAGGGGTCAGTGGGGGTTCTGTGTGGAGTGTCTCAATTAGCTGTCTATAGTTGCATCAAGCTGGTGACAGAAGATCTGTTCGGGCAGGAACTGACCTTTATTCTTTACCATACAGATGAGGCCAGCCAGGCTGAGCGAGCCTGAGGCTTTGCAGCGATTGCTGGGTTCCCCCGTGTCCAGGGTGCCATGGACTGTACACATGTGGCCATTAAGGCGCCAGTAGGTCAGCCGGGTGCCTTCATCAACAGGAAGGGCTTCCACTCTGTGAATGTACAGATAGTGTGTGACCACAAGATGCAGATTGTAGCAGTTTGTGTGAGGTATGCTGGGAGCTCCCGTGATGTTATATTCTGAGACACTCCCAGGTGCCGGGGCTCTTCAGTGCTCCAGCCCGAATGGATGGATGGCTGCTGGGTAACAAGGGCTATCCATTGAAAGGTGGCTCGTGACGCCTCTCTGCCATCCCAGAACAGAGGCAGAGAAATGTTACAATGTGAGTCATGCCTCCACAAGGGTGATAGTAGAGAAGACCGTAGGTCTTCTTAAGATGCGCATCCGATGCCTGGACCATTCAGGGGGAGCACTACAATACCCCCCCCAGAATGGGTGTCACTGAGAGTGGTTCTATGTTGTGCTCTCCACAATCTGGCCCTGGCAAATGGGGACCCACTGGAGGAAGAGGATCTTGATACAGCTGCAGAGGCCACAGATGATAAGACCGGTAGTGAGTCAGAAGAGGAGCACAGTGAGGAGAAGGCTGAGGGTGTGGAGGCAGACCTCGGTAACCTCCAGGGAGGCGGGGACACCTTAATCTTATGCTTTTTCAGCTAGGCTACCAAAGATCAGCTTCAACCTCATGTCAGGGCTGCTGCCTCCATCCTGGATGTCTGAAAGGACCCTTTCATTTGCACGCCAAATCCACTCAAGTCCTGTGCAGTAAAGTATCCAGCCTCTCACCTCCAGCATTACATACTGGCATACCCTGCACCAGAAAGAAAAAAATGTGAAGCATACTCAGGCCATCAGGACCAAAGCAAATGTAATATTATCGTCCCATTGAAATCATTATGACATTACCATTACTGGTATTGATGTCCACAGCAGCAGACATATAAACCAAACATAAATGAACAGAAAATCACCCATAAACTGTCCCTCTCGTGCTAATGGTGCCATAAATTTGCGTTTACCGGTGCTACATCTTGGTGCTCCCCACTTCACTGGGCACCAGCGTTGGAGACAGCCTGCTGACTCTGCTGTCTTGTTGGCCTTAATGACCTTGGCGGTCATCCTATGGCCAGTGGCGCCAGTGCTGGTCCTGCCTGGGAGGGAGCGGCCAGTGCCACAGCTGGCATCTCCCCAGTCTGCACAGCCTCATCAGATGCGACAGTCACTAGCAGAGAGGTGGAGGAGCTGCTGCCTTTATCCAGAGTGCCCTGAGAGGAGCCCGCAGACATGAAAAGCAGCTCGTGCACCAACGTGAAGTCGCTCTGGACCCCCCCCTGCTCACCACTGATGGATGGGCACATAGCTGGGATACTAGGTCACCTGGGTCACCACCTAAGGTCATTGCCTGTGTGGGGGATTGCAGGTCCGAGAGCAACCCCAGGGACCCCTGATTCTGTCCCTGGAGCTGTCTCTTCACGCGAGTCACCACTCTCTCATTAGAGAAGGCAGTGCGCTCGGCCATGAGGGTCAACACAGTGTTCGAGCACTGCATGGACTCCTCCAGAACGGAGACCATGGCACGCAGACCCTCACGGATCTCTGCCAGATCCTCCCGCACACCTCACTGGACATCCAGCATCTGCCGCCGAATAGACAACTCATCATCTGCCTTCGACTGAGCATGGCCTGGGTTTCCAACAGTTCTCTGACTGCTGGTGCCCTGGGCACTCTCTGCCTCCACCTGCACCTCAAACGAATGTGAAATGCCCTCACTGCTGTGCACCGACCTTCCAGCTGCTGATCTAATGCCCACCAAGGTGCTGGTATCAGCGCTGGTGCCTGCTTCAGGGAGTGGGTGTGACACAAATGCAAGTGAAGCCTGGTGGTCCCCCAATGTCAGGGGTGGCCCTTCGGGGTCCAGAGAGTGAGTGCGTGCTGGCGAACCTAAAAGGGAGAACAAGGACTTGTCATTAATTAAAGTCATCACACTGTCACTGTGCATGCCAGGCACCCTGGTGAGACAATGGAGATCTGCATCATGGTGCCCTTGTCCTCCAATGATCAATGGGCACTCCAGGTTTGAAGCTCCCACATATGAGGAGGCTACACTAGAACGGTTGCACAATTTGAAACTCTCATCTCTGTGCACTGCACTATTACCTTCGTCTGGCACCCCCGCCTCTCCACGCCCGGTTCCACGGGGAGCGTGCCAGCACTCGAGCTCTAGGACACCCGTTTTAAGATCTTCTCTTTCTAAATTGGACACTGAGCCTGATCGAATCTGGTGAGCAGCAGCAGGTTGGGTGGGGCCTCCGCCTGTACGTGCCCTCTCTGCCTGGTTATGGCTTGTCTTCTCCTGAAACAATGAAGAAGCATTGATTAGTCCACTCTCTACTTGCAGCCCCATTGCAGCCTGGCCAACCCCTGCTGAGTAACACCTGGCAGGGCACATCCAAGTTGTGGCCCTCAAACCACAAGGCACTCAGTCTAAGCAGCCAGGGCTCACCCCTTGGCCAGCTCCCGCGTCATTGACAGTTGGCACTCAGACTCTAACACCCTGAGGTCCACGGGGAGTTGGCCAGACCTTAACACATCTGCACACTAACCCATGCCAACATGGTACTCACCCTTCCTGAGTGCAGCAGGTCATTGAACCTCTTCCGGCACTGCGCACATTTGCGCCACACCATGTCATGGCTGTTCACCATTGCTGCCACCTTCTCCCATGCCCTCTCTGTGAGGTGCGATGACCTCCTCCTCCTCCCATCTCTCGGGAGAAGGGTGTCCCTCCTGGCAGCCACCTCCTCCAGCAAGGCCGCGAGGCACTTACTCAAAAAGTGGGGGGGCTGAGTGCCCACCTGACCTGCAGCCCACCCCTGGCATCTTCAGCCGCACTCGACTCCGTCAAGGCAACGCAGAACAGGTATCTTTCCTTGGCTGCCTTTCTGGGGCTGCCCGGGCCGTTTTTAAACCGGCCGCCAGGCCGCCATTGACCGACAGGGCCCCGCCCCCCCCACGGCCCTTCCCGACCAATGGAGAGCTGCCGTTCACGCTGGGCGAGCCTTGATTGTCCCGCCCAGCGTGAAATCGTGGCCGGGGTACAATCGTGGGCGGCGGACTGTTTCCTGGCCCCTCCCGGTCTTCCCGGCTGCACCCGCTGACCTCAAAATTCTGCCCCCTGGTGGTCGCTTGAAACAGGCTGTAGCCCCCTTGAAAACAGGACACCCGTTTTAAGATCTTCTCTTTCTAAATTGGACACTGAGCCGGGGGGGAAGGAGGCAGGCCGAGATTTGTTATTTTTTGAATTCTTTCGCGGGATATGGGCATTGCTGGCAATTGTCAGCATTTGTTGTCCGTCCCTAATTGCCCTTGAACTGAACAGCATGCCAGACTATTTCAGAGGTCAGTTAAGAGTCAGCCACATTGCTGTGGGTCTGGAGCCACAGGTAGGCCAGAGCAGATAAGGACGGCAGATTTCCCCTTCCCTAAAGGGCATTGGTGAACCAGGTGGGTTTTTATGACAATCGATGATAGCCGTCATGTTCACCATTACTGAAACTAGCTTTAAATTCCAGATTTATTGACTGAATTCAAATTTCACCAACTGCCACGGTGGGATGTGGATCCATGGGTCTGGGTCACAGGATTACTAGTCCAGAGCTATTACCACAACACCACCATCTCCCCCAGCAGCTGCTAAAAATGGCGTTTTTATTCTAAATTTCAAACCCGATACAGAAGACAATCTAGAATTATTTACCAAACAATGGGATGCCACAATGGATGGGCCTGTAGAGTCCTTCGAGGTGGAATAAACTGTGAAACGTTGAACGACACTCGTCTGTGCTCATCTTCTGAAATTACACTATGCAAATGTTCAACACTATTTCAACAGAGGCATTAACCTATTTACTTTAATACTTTGATTATAAACCAGTCTTTCATTGTGTACTTTTAATGTCAGGGATATTAGTCCAATCGTGCAACTCACACTATTTGACTTTCCCTGTTGTGTTCCATAAATAACTTAGCCATCACCTTGGCAACGAAGGGACCAATATGTCCTGTGCTGCATTTGGTCATCATTGTCTCTGCTCATCCTTATGGTCTTCATTATCTCTCACCTCATCCAGTTTTGTTTCTGCCTCCTGTCCTAAAAGGGAGCCATGGAGCAGGGATTTGAGGTCGTTGGGCATGTGGGGTTGGGTGTGTCCGGTGGGTGGGGGTGGAAGGAAAATGGTCCGCAATCGGGCCCTGACCACAATTTCATGCTGGTTGTCCAATTAAGGCTCCCCCCACTCCCCCACCCCCCACCCCAGCGTGAAACGCGGCTCTACACTGGCTGGGAAGGGTCGAGTGGGGGGTGCCGGGGGGCTATCAGCCACAGGGGCCAATGGCGACCTGATAGCTGGTTATAACGCGGCCCAGTCAGCCCCTGGAAAGCTGCCATGGAAGGACATGTGTTCAGCATTCCCAATGGAGCTGACTGCGACTGGACAGGGCCAACGGGAAGGCAGGCCGGGTGGGCACTCGGCTTCCCACTTTTCCAACAAGTGCCTCGCCGTCCTCCTGGAGGAGGTGGCTGCCAGGAGGGCACCATTGTCCCCAGAGATGGGAGGAAGAGGCCACCACATCTCACCAAGAGGGCATGGGAGCAGGTGGCAGCAATGATGAGCAGCAATGATGTGGTGCGGTGCAAATGGGTGCCATGCCAGAAGCGCTTCAATGACCTGCTTCATTCAGGAAGGGTGATTACCGTGTTGGCATAGGTCAGTGTGCAGAAGTGTTCCTGACCATTCCCCAATGGGTCTCAAGGGTGCTAGAGTCTGAGTGCCAACTGTCGATGATGCCAGAGCTGGCCAAGGGGGTGAGCCCTGGCTTCTTGAACTGAGTGCCTTGCGGCTCGAGGGCCACGGCTTGGATGTGTCCTGTGAGGTGTTCCTCAGCTGGGGTTGGCCAGGTTGCAGTGGCTCTGCAGGTAGAGAGTAGACTAATCAATGCTTCTCCATTGTTTCAGGAGAAGACAAGCCATAACCAGGCAGAGAGGGCATGTACAAGTGGAGGGCAGCCCAACTTCCTGCTGCTCACCAGGTTCAAGTAAAATGCCCTGGAGCTCGAAAGCTGGCATGGTCCCCGTGCAACCGGGTGTGGAGAGGCGGGGGTGCCAGACCAAGGTAAGAGCTCAGTGCACAAGTATGAGACTTTCAGCTTGTGCAACCATTCGAGCATAGCATCTTCATTGATGGGAGCCTCGAACCTGGAGTTCCCATTGATCACTGGAAGACAATGGCACCGTGATGCAGATCTCCGTTGTCTCGCCAGGGTGCCTGGCATGCACAGTGACAGTGTGATGACTTTAACTAATGACATGTCCTTGTTCTCCCTTTTAGGTTTGCCAGCAGGTATTTGCTCTGCGAACCCCAAAGGGCCACTCCTGATGCCAGAGGACCACGGAACCTCTTTTGCACCTGAGCAACACCTGCTCTCGGAAGCAGGCACCAACGCGGATACCAGCGCCTCGGTGGGCATTAGGTCAGCGTCTAGTATCTCGGTGCACATTGGTGAGGGCACTTCGCTGGGGATCAGGATGATGCTCGGTTGAAGGCTGATGATGGGGCTCTGGAGTCGTCTGTTAGGCGGCAGATGCTGGATGTCCCGCGAGTTGTGTGGGAGGATCTGGTGGAGATCCATTAGGGTCTGTGTGCCATGGTCTCCGTTATGGAGGAGTCCATGTGGAGCGTGAACACTGCATTGACCCTCATGGCCGAGTGCACAACCTCCTCCATTGAGAGAGTGGTGACTCTCATGGAGAGGCAGCTTCAGAGGCAGAATCAGGGGTTCCTGGGGTTGCGCTCGGACCAGCAAGCCCTCACACAGGCACTGACCTCAGGTGGTCACTGACAGTGTGGAAAATGGATGAAGCACCCAGTAGCCCAGCTCGGTGCCCGTCCATCAATGGTGAACAGGGAGATCCAGAGCGACCTCACGTTGGCACACAAGCTGTTTGTCGTCTCTGCGGACCCCTCTCAGGACACTCTGGGTGACGGCAGCAGCTTCTCTAACCCTCTGCCAGTGACCGTGGCATCTGATGAGGCTGAGATAACAGGGGAGATGACAGCCGTGGCACTGGCTGCTCCCTCCCAGTTGATACCAGCACAAGATCCACCGGCCAGAGGATGACCACCAAGGTCATCAATGCCAACAAGACAGCAGGGTCAGCAGGCTGCCTCCAATGCTGATGCCAGAGAGGGGGACTCCAAGATGTAGCACCCATAAACGTAAGTTAAAGGCACCATGAGCACAATAGGGACAGGTCATGGATGATTGTATGTTCACATATGTTTAGTTTATCTATACTGTCTGGGAATGAAAACCAAAGAAGTTTACGTAAATAGCTTGGAATCGTCAAAATGAGATCAATTTTACTTTAGTTGTTATGGTCTGGGGAGGCAATGGTATAGTGGTTTGGCATGGGACTAGTATTCCAGAGACCCAGGGTAGTGCTCTGGGGACCTGGGTTTGAATGCTACCAAGGCAGATGGTGAAATTTGAATCCAACAAAAACCTGGAGTTAAAATCTGATAATGACAATGAAACCATTGCCAATTGTCACAAAAAAACCCTCATCTGGTTCACTAATGTCCTTTAGGGAAGGAAGTCTGCTGGCCTGGCCTACTTGTGACTCCAGACCCACAGCAATGTGTTTGACACTTACATGTGCTTGGAACAAGGGCAATAAATGCTGGCCTAACCAGCAATGCCCAGATCCAATGAACGAATAAAAAAAACCTTATGCTTCATCTTTTTATTTTATTGGTGCTGTGTACGCCAGTATGTAATGCTGGCCTAAGTGGCTCTGAACTTTATTGTACAGACACTAAGTGTTCTTTGTGTTCAGATGAAAGGGTCCTTTCAGATATCCGGAATGGAGGCAGCAGCCCTGGTATGTGGTTGAAGCTGATCTTTGGTAGCCTAGCTGAAGGAGAGTTGGATCAAGGCGTACCTGGAGTCCCTGCCTCCTTGGAGGTTACCGAGGTCTGGCTCCATGCCCTCAGCGTTCTCCTCACTGTGCTCCTCTTCTGACTCACTACTGGACTCATCCTCTGTGGTCTGTGCAGCTGCATCAAGATCCTCTTCCTCCAGTGGGTCCCCCCTTGCCAGTGCCAGATTGAGGAGAGCGCAGCATGTGACCACTATCAGTGACACCCGCTCTGGGAGGTATTGTAGTGCACCCCTTGAACAGTTCAGACATTGGAAGCATATCTTAAGAAAATCAATGGTCCTCCCTAGCACCGCCCTTGTGGAGGCACGACTCATATTGTAACACTTCTCTGCCTCTGTTCTTGGGTGCGGAGAGGCGTCATGAGCCATCACTTCAACGGATAGCGGTTGTCACCCAGCAACCAACCATCCATCCAGTCGGGCTGGAGCACTGAAGAGCCTCGATACCTGGGAGTATCTGAGGATGTAAGCATCATAGGAGCTTCCAGGGTACCTTGCACAAACTTGCAGAATCTGCATCCTGTCATCACACACTCTGCACGTTCATGGAATGGAATCCCTTCCTGTTGACGAAGGCATCCGGCTGACCCGCTGGCGTCTTGATGGCCACATGTGTGCAGTTGATTGCATCCTATACACGGGGAACCCAGCAATTGCCATGAAGCCTCTGGCTCACTCAGCCTGGCTGGCCTCGTCCGTATGGTAAAGAATAAAGGTCAGTTCCTGCCTGAACAGATCTTCTGTAACCAGCTTGATGCAACTATGGACAACTAATCGAGACACTCCACACAGATCCCCCACTGACCCCTGGAAAGAGCCGGAGGCATAGAAGTTGAGGGTCACTGTGACCTTCAGAGCCACTGACATTGGGTGTCTTCTCACACAGTTGGAGGTGATTTTAGGCCCAATCAACCGGCAAATGGAGCTAACCATCTCCCTTGAGGTGGAGCCTCCTTCAGCATTGCACCCCAGACATACTGAGGTAGCTGCACTGCTGCCTCTAAATCCTGACTGCAGGCTAGTGGCATCTTCTGTGGCCTCTTCTGCTTTGGACTACCTGCTGGCCCTGCGCCCCCTTGTGCCTGCGCAGGGCCAAACTATCTCCAAAACTCGTCACTACTCACAACAGGCAATGCTGGTGAGTGTTTTTATCCTGCCCTTGGATGAGGTTTATGAAAATGTCGGCTGGCTGCCTGCTTGTTTAGCCCATGCGACGAGCTGGAAATTTCATGGGCAAGAAAAAAAATCGCATTCAACTGGACTCTTGAGGGCCTTAATTAATGGCGGGCACACCTCCTGCACCCGTGTGCGCCCGCTGAGCGAAATATCGCGCGAGTCTGTGATGACATCGGGATGCCCGCCAGTCGTCATTGCGCACTATTTTACTCCCGATCAGGTCGGGCATGTGCCCGCCTGCGGAATGAAAACTTCTGCCCATAGAGTCATAATGGCACAAAAGGAGGCCAGCTGGCCCTTCCAGTCCATGTAGAACAATTCATTCCCCCTCTCTATCACCATAGACCTGTAAGTTTATTTTGTTCAAGTAACCATCCAATTGCCTTTGTGAAATCATTGACCATCTGTCTGTACCACACTCATAGGCAACAAGTTCCAGTTCATTACCACTTGCTGCATATTTTTTTTTTCTCACATTACCCCTGCATCTCTTGTCCAAAACCATAAATCTCGGATTAAATCCTGGACTTTGATCCAGTGACAGTGAAGGAATGGCGATATATTTCCAAGACAGGATGGTGAGTGACTTGGAGGGGAACTTCCAGGTTGCGGTGTTCCCATCTATTTGCTGCCCTTGTCCTTCTAGATGGTAGTGGTTGTGGGTTTGGAAGGTGCTGTCAAAGGTGCCTTGGTGAATTCCTGCAGTGCATCTTGTAGATGGTACACACTGCTGCCACTGTGCGTCGGTGGTGGAGGGAGTGAATGTTTGTGGATGTGGTGCCAATCAAGCGGGCTGCTTTGTCCTGAATGGTGTCAAGCTTCTTCAACACCCAGGATGTTGATAGTGGGGGATTCAGCAATGGTAATGCCATTGAACATCATGGGGCGAAGGTTGGATTCTCTCTTGTTGGAGGTGGTCATTGCCTGACACGTGTGTGGCACAAATGTTACTTACCACTTGTCAGCCCAAGCCTGGATATTGTCCAGGTCTTGCTGCATTTGGACATGAACTGCTTTAATATCGGAGGGTTCATCAAATGGTGCTGAACATTGTGCAATCATCAGCGAACATGCCCACTTTTGACCTTTTTATGGAAGAAAAGTCATTAATGAAGCAGCTAAAGACAGTTGAGCCAAGGACACTACCCTGAGGAACTCCTGGAACTGAGATGACTGACCTCCAATAACCATAACCACCTTCCTTTGTGCTAGGTAAGACTCCAACCACATTGGTGTGGGTCTGGAGTCACATGTAGGCTAGACAAGGTAAGGACAACAGATTTCTTTGCTTCCCTAAACAGCATTAGTGACAGAAATCTACAATGGTTTCATGGTCCTCATTAGACTTTTAATTCCAGGTTTTTTGTTGAATTCAAAGTCCACCATCTGCTACGGCAAGATTCGAACCCCAGTCCCCAGAGCATTACCCTAGGTCTCTGGATTACTAGTCCAGCGACAGTATCACTACACCATCACCTCCACCCTTTGACAAACATTATCACCTCACTCCTCTCTGTATTAAATTCTAGCTACCACTTGTTTGCACATTCAAACCCTTTTCTGGTTTAGCAGCTCTTGTACCACATGCAAATAGTCGTTCTTCCTGTTTGAGGCTGCACAATGAATGCTGATGTGTTGTTTAATTCTGGACTGCATCAGACTTAAGGTCAGTGCATGGCAACTGAGGGTAGACACATTACCATTCCCCCATTGCGATCAACCAATTCACTACAAACTTGCTGCTAAGGGTGGAATATTGCATCCTATATTACTCAGTACCTCACTCTCATTCTAATCCATCTCCTTTTCAAATGAGCCAACACACTCGTTTCGCGTGCTTACTTGGTAACATAATAAAACCTTTTAATCCCACAAGAGCCTTTTAAGTTTATACTCTAGCTCTGTAATTGCAGTGCACCAAAATAGATTAATTAACCTGTTATCTGATTGCTGTTTGTGGGCATTTCTTGTGTGTAAAATGGTTTCTTCAACTGCCTACATAAGAGTCACCTCACTTCAAATTAATTTACTGTAGGCGAAGTGCCTTGGAAGATTTCTGAATGAGATGCTAATCTGCTATAGAAAGGTAATTTTTTTCTTTCTAAAAAAGAAAAGTTGCATTTATATATCTCCTTTATATCTCCTCATTTATATATCTCCTTATATATCTCCTCAGCTCCAAAGACCTTCACAGCTTATTAAGTACTTACTTGAAGGTGGTTACATGAAGGGAATGAGGTAGACAATCTACAGACATCAAAGTCTCACGACCAGCAATGTACTAATGTCCAGATAATCTGTTTTAGTGATCTTGGTTGAGGGATAAGTATTGGTCAGGACATCAGGAAGAACTTCCTTGTTTTTCTTTGAAAAAATGCCACGGTATGTTTTACGTTCATTTAAGTGAGAGTAATTAGAGAAGCACATGGGTTTTTGGGCTTCATAAATACAGGCATTAAGTACAAAAGCAGGGATGTTATGTTGAATCTGTATAAAGCTCTGGTTAGGCCACAACTAGGGTATGGATTCCAGTCTGGGTCACCACACTTTAAGAGGGATGATTCTTGCAAGGGTGCAGAGGAGATTTGTCAGAATAGTTCCAGAGATCAGGGATTTTAGCTACAAGGTGACGTTGAAAAATCTGGGGTTGTTTTCCTTTGAGCTGTAAGAAATCACTGTCAAAAAATCTTATAAAATTTTGAGAACTTTATTGACTATTATAGAATTAACTTTCTCTCTTTCTCTCTATCTTCCTCATGAAGAAACTTCAAATAGCAGTTTGCTGGGCCTACTACAGGCCTACGCTAAGCTTTGGTTAACTCTGCCAAGGACATGTCTCTAACGCAGGCTTTAAAACAAGTCGTTCCTAAACCTGAGGGGGGAATCTCATGACACATATTGAAACCGATTGTCTGACAAAAGATGCCCAGCAAAGCCAGAAGCTGCGAGGTGACTTTATGGGTTCCGAATGGAAATAGGAAGGCTTTACCTTGGCCTGATTTTTTAGGTCGGTGGGCGGGTGGGCTTTGGCAGGCCCGGGATCGGCCGGAAAATGGACCGCCATCCGGGATCGGCCCCCGGGCTGTGATTTCGCACTGGTTGGCCAATTAACAGCCGGCCAGTGTGAAGCACGCGCTGAGAAGCTCAGCGCTGCCGGGGTGGGGGGGGTGGGGGGCAGGGGACGGGGTGGGGGGGGTGGGTGGCGGGCACTGACGTTAGCGGGGGCGCGGGCCAACGCTGAGGGAAAGCTCCCTGAAGGCAGAGAGCTGCCTCAGGGAGCTGAAGACCTGAAAGAGCAAAAAATAGAGGTTTCAGAAGTTGAAAGAAAGTGTTCACGCATCATAATAAATCACCTGAAAATACAAATGATAAAAATGCCTCCCACAGATTTTTATTTTTATTTTACTTCATAACAGAAACATCAAAAATGTAGAGCCCGCCTGGCTGATTTACCCGTCTGCCAACCATAAAGGTTGGGTGGACCACGAAAAAAATCGGAGTCAATGGCTCCTCTTAATTGCTCCTCTTAATTGTTGGCAGGCACGCTTCCGAATTTTGTCCACGCCCATCGACTGAAATATTGGGATGGGATGACGTCGGGACTCTCGAGTGACTTCATGCCGGGTTGGGCTGGGGGTGCGCCCGCTTGCAAAGCTAAAAATTCTGCCCCTTGGTTACCTATCCCTTGGTGACCACATAACTTTGTAACGCTCATTGATGATGTTTAACTAAATTTTAAAGCTGTTTACATACACATTCTGCACAGCACAGCAGAAATTTTCCCCAATATAAGCAACAGTGAGAAATTTAGCCCCAGATAAATTGTTTTAAAAAGAAAATACTTGACGTGATTCCATTCCTTGATTAACCTTGTAATGACAGGTTCACCTTGACTGGGTACTTGCAATAAATGGTCAATAATTACACACAAACCTTTTTCCTCTTCCACCTTTGCTAATGGACAGTGCAAAACAGTACCCATTCATTGTGCAATAAGTTTCAGATTTCCTGTTTCAATGCACATTGCCTTGTGTTTATTCACATTATAATCCATCTCCCACTCTTTAGTCCATCCAGTTTAGTTTGTTCAGATTTCTCTGAGTGCTATTAACCTCCCTTACACTAATCATCTGGTCACATAACTTTGTAACGTGCATTGATGACTGGTTACTGAATTGGGTTGATGAGTGGCTTTAGACTTGCAGTGAAATGAGACACAAAACACAATCAGTCATGTTGGTTAATTAAAATAGGCCACTGAGAGTGAGAGAAATGCAAGCACACTTATCCCAACCTTAAAAGCTAGTACAGAATTTCTGTGCAATTCTCCTTGTTCTGATGTGAACAACCTGTTACTCCAGGCTGTTGCTGCCATCAGGACTTTGCTGCTATGTGGACACGTTTATCATAATCCATCTGGTTTAAATATTGCAATGAAGTTCCTCGTCCTCTCCAATTTGTTGTTCTTCAGCTGCTAAGTTTCATTCTTAGACACTGAAGGGCAATGGAATAGTGCAATGACACTTATATTAAAGGCAGAACATTAAAAATTAAAGCCTTTCTTTTGCTTATAGGAAAATTATTATTCGACCAGAATGTGATGGTTTAGCATCTCATTATAGAAGAAATAGGGTGTGGAGCAAATTTACTGCTGCTGAGCAAATAAATAGCTGTCCTGTTCTTCGCCAATTAGTCATTTCCTTCTGTTAGAAAATGTTCAAGTTAATTACAGATCTCGGTTCTGACAGAACAACTTCTTTAATGCATTTATTTCTGAGAGGGTGAGGAGCTAGACACTTTCTGTGAATAATCGTGTGATACTCATGTTTATGTATATGACTAATTGTAGTATAGTCAGTTTTTTTTGGGATGTGGGTGTCACAGGCTAGGCCAGAATCTATAGCCTATCCCTATTTGCCCTTGAGAAGGTGGTGGTGAGCTATCTTTTTGAACTGCTGCAGTCCATGTGGTGTAGGTACACCCAAAGTGATGTTAGGGAGAGAGTTCCTGGATTTTGACCAAATGACAGTGGAGGAACGGCGATATAGCTCCAAATCTGGAAGGGTACTTCCAGCTGGTGGTGATCCCATGCACGTACTGCCCTTGTCCTTCCTGGGTGGTAGAGGTTGCGAGTTTGGAAGGTGCAGTCGAAGGAGACTTGATGAGTTCCTACAGTGCATCGTGTAGATGGTACACACTGCTGCCACTGTGCGTTGGTGGTGGAGGGAGTGAATGTTTAAGATGGAGGTTGGGGTGTCAATCAAGCATGCTGTTTTGTCCTGGATAATTTCAATCTTGTTGTTGGAGATGCACTCATCCAGGCAAATGGAAAGTAATCCATCACACTACTGATTGGTGCCTTGTAGATGGTGGATCAACTTTGGGGAGTCAGGAGGTGAGTTACTTGCTGCAGGAGTTTGCAGAATGGGATTTGGTATGATGGCAGAAGGCTCATTGAGAATTGGTGGCACCTTTCAGGACCAAAGCTAAAAATGGAGCCCATCTGCCTTCTCAGTTGAATGTAAAAGATTCCATGACACTATTTCGCTAAAGGGTAGGGGAACTCCAGAGGTAAGGTGAGAGTGACTGCCCTTGACATCAAGTCAGCATTTAACTGAGTGTGGCATCAAGGGGCCCTAGCAAAACTGGAGCCAATGGGAATTAGGGGGAAAACCCTCCACTGGTTGGAGTCATATCTAGCTCAAAGGAAGATGGTTGGGGTTGTAGGAGATCAGCCATCTCAGTTCCAGGACATCGCTGCAAGTGTTCCCCAGGGTAGTGCCCTAGGCCCGAACATCTTCAGCTGCTTCATCAATGACCTTCCTTCCATCCTAAGGTCAGAAGTGGAGATGTTCACTGATGATTGCACAATGTTCAGCACCATTCGCGACTCCTCAGATACTGAAGCAGTCCATGTCCAAATGCAGCAAGACCTGGACAATATCTAGGCTTGGGCTGACAAGTGGCAAGTAACATCTGTGCCACATAAGTGCCAGGCAATGACCATCTCCAACAAGAGAGAATCTAACCATCACCCCTTGACATTCAATGGCATTACCATCACTGAATCCCCACTATCAACATCCTGGGGGGGTTACCATTGACCAGAAACTGAACTGGACTAGCCATATAAATACTATGGCTACAAGGGCTGATCAGAAGCTAGGAATCCTGTGACAAGTAACCCACCTCCTAACTCCACAAAGCCTGTCCACCATCTACAAGGCACAAGTCAGGAGTGTGATGGAATACTCTCACTTTTCTGGATGAGTGCTGCTCCCACAACACACAAGAGGTATGCCAACATCCAGGACAAAGCAGCCCGTTTGACTGGCACCACATCCACAAACATCCCCTCCCTCCACCACCAACGCACAGTAGCAGCAGTGTGTACCATCTACAAGATGCACTGCAGGAATTCACCAAGGCTCCTTAGACAGCACCTTCCAAACCCACAACCACTACCATCTAGAAGGACAAGGACAGCAGAGACATGGGAATACCACCATCTGGATGTTACCTTCCAAGATACTCACCATCCTGACTTCGAAATTTATCGCCGCTCCTTCACTGTCACTGGGTCAAAATCCTGGAATTCCCTCCCTAACTGCATCGTGGGTATGCCTACACCACATGGACTGCAGCAGTTCAAGAAGGCAGCTCACCACCAACTTCTCAAGGGCAAATAGGGAATAGGCTCACAGCCCGTAAATTAATAGCAAATGCATTTACTAACGTCATTGATGGGTAGAAAATCAATGCTGGGCCAACTTCAGCTGGATGGTTTTCAATGAGAGCTGCAAGACAATGATAGATATTGTTAAAACAAATGCGTATTATAATTTCGTTATTATATAGTGATCTAAACAGCCAATTTAAATTCTTTTGTTCATACAGAAAAATTAGTAACAGCTGCTGTTGTGAAGTCTGTTGTGATATGATGTAAATGTACCTTTAATGGAGCCTATCATATACTGCCGACCATCACTATCCCCTATGATTCAGGATGTGATGTATAATCCTATGACACTTCCAGTGCAATACTGATGGAGTGTTACACTGTCGCAGGTGCCGTCTTTCGGAGGAGACATACACCATGTCCCCAGTTTGCTGTCTCAGGCGGCGGTAAATGGTCTATTTAATGAAGAGTAGGGTATCCTGAGCAATATTTAGTCATCAGCTGACTAAAGCAGGTTATTTGGTTATTATCACTTTTCTGTAAGAGGGTGTTTACTCTGTGTAAATTGTCTGTCACAATACCTACATTACAATGAAGGCTAAATACTCCATTGGCTGTAAAACACTTTGGGGTGTGTTGAGGTTATGAATGTTGCTGGAAAAATGCAAGATCTTTCTTTTATTTCAGAGAAGGTCATTTATTTTTTTGAAGAAGGAGATGTTCCATTTTATCAGCCTGACTTGCCGTGGAGGCATTGCTTTCTGTAGCTAACGTCTGCCGGCTGAAGCTATTTTAATCCTGGTTCTCAAAATAGCACAAGCTGCTTCCACATCAGCCAGAGAGCCAGGCAGGGGCAGTGACCTATTGCATTGTACATGGGCTGACCCTTCTATTTGTGCCTGGTCTAAACGAAATTTGATTCATTGCAGTAGACAGTTAATGTCTTGTCAGGAACAAGAGGATGCATTGAAATTGTTGGGGTTCCTTGATCCTGCGATTTGAGAAAAAAAACTTCCCACCACACATCAGATTTTTGTATTATATTTTCTCCCTCTGTCTTTGATTATTCTGAATCCCCAGCCAGCAGTACATGTAAGCAGATAGGCAGATGGCCTATTCCCATTCTTTTAAACTTTTGGGGCTGTATTTTACAGGGGAGCATACAGCTTGCCCCCTGGGCGAAAAGTAGGTTGGTTCAAGGCCCCGCAGTGATGACATGCTGATGGTGGCCTTAAGCTGAGAGTGAGCCTTCTGTTCCTTAGTGGAAAAGAAATCCTGCCCTTGAGAGCTACTGGCCAATCTGATTGTCCGGCAGCTCTTGCAGTCCCAGCAGCACCAGAGCTCAACAATTAATATTGCCAAGGAATCAGAGAGCAAAGGTTTCCAAGAATAAGTCTTTGAACAAATGAGGAGATCACAGATTTGTACCCTGGTATTTGCAGAGTTAGCTGTTCTAAGAGAGACCATCGGGCAGCTCCCTGCCCACTCCTGTCATGTTGAAACTCACATGAATAATGTGGGGATTTAGAAGAGGAAAGTAATTAAATAAGAGGGCAAAATGTGTTTTAAATGACTAGTTACCATTAGAGCAACAAAAACTTGCATTTATATTATGATTTTAATGTAGCAGAAGGTCCCAAGATCCTTCACATGAGCAGAATCAGAAGAATTTTGACACCAAGGCACATAAGAAAATATTAGGACACATGAACAAAAACGTGGTCTAAGAGGTAGGCTTAGAGAAGCATCTTAAAGGAGGAGAGAGGGAGGAGAGGTTTGGGAATAAAATTCCACAGCTGAGGGCTAAGGTAAATGAAGGCACGGCCATCAGTTATGGGCAAAGGAAACTGGAGATGCACATGAGGGCAGAAATAGAGTAATATAGAGTTTTGAGGCTGGAGGAGGTGACAAACATAGGGAGGGGAGAAGCAATGGAGGAACTTGAACACAAGAATGAATTGCATTTAAGTAGAATAATCTATAAAGTTGTAATCATTTAAATATTCTTACATGTGCCATGCATCAAGGTGGTAAATGTCATGTCTGTACTGATTGGCTAGTACAAATAACAACATAAGAAAATAAGAAAGAGGAGCAGGAGTAGGCCATTCAGCCCATCGAGCCTGTTCTGCCATTTAATGCGATCATGGCTGATCTTCTACTTAAAACCATTTTCCTGCACTATCTCTATATCCCTTGATGTTGTTAATATGTAGAAATCTATAGATCTCAGTCGTGAACATACTCAATGACTGAACGCCCACAGCCATCTGGGGTGGAGAATTCTAAAGATTCACCACCCTCTGAGTGAAGAAATTCCTCCTCATCTCAGTACTAAGTGGCCTGCCCCTTATTTTGTGACTGTGTCCTCTGGTTCATGACAGATACCCCCCCAGCCAGGGGAACCATCCTTCTTGCACCTACCCTGTCAAGCTCTCTAAGAATTTTGTATGTTCGAATGAGATCACCTCTCATCCTTCTAAATTCCGGAGAATAAAGGCCCGGTTTTTAAAAATCTCTCCTCATAGACAATCCCTCTATCCCAGAATTAGTTTGGTGAATCTTCATTGCACTCCCTCTATGGCAAGTATACTTCTCCTTAGGTAAGGGGACTAAAGCTGCATACAATACTCCAGGTGCAGTCTCACCAAGGCTCCAAATAACTGCAGTAAGACATCTTGGGGAGGTGATGGCAATGGTGGTATTTTCACTGGACTAATAATCCAGATATCCAGGGTAATGCTATGGGGGCCTGGGCTCATATCCTGCCATGGCGGGTGGTGGAATTTGAATTCAATAAAATCTGGAATTAAAAGTCTAATGATGACCATGAAACCATTGTTGATTGTTGTAAAAACCCATTTGGTTCACTAATGTCCCTAGGAAAGGAAATCTGCTGTGCTTACCTATCTCTATAACTATCCCTTTCAACAGGTCCAGGAGATTTATCAAATTTAAGTCCCATTAATTTCTCTAGTACTTATTTTTAACTAGTATTAATATCTTGCAGTTCCTCGTTTACACTAGTCCCTTAGTTCTCCATTATTTCTGAGATGTTTTTAGCATTTTCCTCTGTGAAGACAAACACAAAGTATTTTAGTTTCTTTACCACTTCCTTATTCTCCATTATAAATTCTACTGACTCCACTTGTCATGGACCTACATTTGCCTTTGCTAATCTTTTCCTTTTTACATACCTGTAGAAGATTTTACAATCCTTTTTCATGTTTCCCACTAGTTTACTCTCATATTCTATTTTCTCTTTCTTAATCTCTCTTGGTCCCATGTTGCCGAATTCTAAAATGCTCCTAATGTTCAGGCTTAGCATTTTTTTGTGAACTTTATATGTCTTTTCCTTTGATCTAATGCAATCCTTGATTTTGTTCGTTAGCCACAGTTGGAACACATTCCTTGGTGGGTTTTTGTGCATTAAAGGAATGTATTTTTGTTGTAAACTATGCATTAGTTCTTTAAATGTTAGTCATTGCCTGTCTACCATCATACCTTTTAACCTAGTTTCCTAATCTACCAAAGTCAATTTGCCCCTCATACCTTCATTGTTTCCTTTTATTATGTCCCCAGCTGAGGTTACCCCTGGACAAGCCTGATCCCAGAGTGGAACTCAGCTTGATAGACCCTAACTTTTATTTGTTTGTTTAGATACGTGGAGGGTAGCTACTGAACAGAGTCACAGGGGTCAGCTGATGAACTTTTAACAAAGGGATAAATTTATTCAACAGAAAAAGATGAACTATATTACAATACTTCTTCACCTACAACTATATCTTTACAGATGTATACAAATTTATAAGGATAACAAAAGTTACAAAAGCTATCTTATACTCTAATATACACAGTAAGTACACAGGACATGTAAATCTATGGAACCCTATGGTCAGACACACCACATTCTGAAACCAAGTGACAGATGCCATCTCAACCAAATGCTATTGATCTCTCCGCAACTCCCCCCAGACATTTGTCACACTGTGAACCAACCAATCTCACTGAATTCCATCATCTCTAAGACCTCACCTTGGAATCTTCTCCCAAACCAATGTTTTCCCTTAGATGCCTTCTGCAAGTGTTCACCTCCAGGGTTTCAAACTCTTCTTCTGATTTTGCTCTGTTCGCTGGGTCACCACATGCACTCAAGCTGTCTTCCATGCACTCTCTTTCACCAACTCAGCGTTAACAGTACACCACTGCTTCACATGCCAGTAATAAAGAATTACAGACCTTCAGTTGTCTCTTCGGACCTTCTTACCTCTTGCAAGCTGTTCTCACTTTAAATTTGCTTTTGGCAGCTTTTGTCTCTTTAAATCTGAAGCTTGGAGCATTTCTCTTTGCCCCTCACTGTTAACTTCACTTAACAGGACCTTTTTCCAGGTTCCTGTCCTTTCTTTTTCATACTCTTGCTTGGTTTGGACTTTAAGTTTTTTATGATATTATTGTTTCTCCAAATCCCATTTTGAACAGATCCTTTCCACTTATCTTTGAGCAATATCAATTATATTCTCCCTGTGGAGCTTCATAGCTTGTTCCAAACTTTCAATTCTTTTACATAACCCATGAACTACATCATTCCACTCCTTTACAGGTTTTGAATGCTCTTTTGCAAACTGTCCACTTGCCTGGATTTCAAAAGCTGTATTTTGTAAATTAGCACTGGCAAGCACTTGTAAATCAGTGTCTCTGCTCATTGACTTTTCCAGACCATTTTGCGATTTCAGTCCTTTTTGATGGCAATTCTTGATTTCCAATTCTGCAGGCACTTTAGTTGCTTTCATACTGTCCATTACTAAGGTTGACACAGCAGTGATTTCACTTGGGTCAGTTTTCTGCTCAACTGGACCACAATTCAGCAAAGAGTTTTTCTTCACAGGAACAATTTTGGAACTGTGACACTCCATATCACACATCTTCCCCTTCCTTTTGTCCTGTTTGCTTCGAAGATTGAGAATCTCGTTGCTCCTTTCCCGATGAAGTTCTAACAGTTTGTTAGTTTTAGGCTTTAATTCTGCATTCAACCAATTATTCAGATTTACCAACAATTCCTTTTCTTGCTCAAGGCACTTTCACTGATATTTCATAGCAACTATTGACGCTTGAAGTTCATCAAGATTTAGCTGCATGTTGACCTTTGTTAAATTTGCCTCTGCAAGTTTATCATATAGACATCTCAAGTTCTCAGTCAAGTTCTCATTCTGTGACTGGTTCTCAATTGATCTCACCGATTCTCTTCTTTCATTAGCAAACCCCTATTTCATACATGAAAGTTTTTTTTCTACGTTAATCAGTTTTTCCTACAATTGCTTGTTATCTGCAATAAGCACCTCAATTTTGGCCACAGAAGTTTCCTGAAGTTTGTTAAGATCAGCATGATCAAGCACCTGCTGCAATACAGTCATTGCCACATTACTGTCTGCACTAGCCAAATCATTACCCAGAATAAAATCCCCCCTTCAATAGGTGATCTAGAAATAATTCCCACTGTAACAATCCATTTACAAAGCTTTTGTAAGTTAACTTTACACAAAGAAACAGCTTTATAAATTCCATTAATATTCCTTATTAATACTTTTTCCTTCTTAAAACTATCTGTAACAAATTGTATCATCAGCCAACATCAATGATTGATCTGCCCCTGTATCTCTCAAAAGTTTAATCTGCTTGCTTATTTTGTTGGCGGTGTAAGGGAACACTTAAATATCCAGACCCTGTTAGCCTGACTTCCTTCACCAGTAATCAAAGAAGAATTCTCTGGAGTACCCTCAACCATATCCCCTTTCCTGTATATTCTGAGGGAAAACATTTCACCTGTACTATTGCTACAGTTTTAACAACCATTTCCTTTCCTGAGGAGTCCTTAGGCACTCCTACTACTGCAATAGGTCTACCATGTAGGTTCCAGCAATTTGCCCTAACATGTCCTACCTTATTACAATGAAAACACTTAGGCTTTTGAATATCACTTCCACTCTCAGCCTCTTCCTTTCTAGTCTGAGGAAAAATTTCCTGAGAATTCCTAACTGGCCCTTCTTTTCCCTGACTACTCCCCTTCCCATCTTCTATCCTTCTTGAGTTTATGGGGATGATGGATAAAAGGTTTAGATTTATGGAACAGTTCATAATCGTCAGCTATCTCCGCTGCCTGTCTAGTTGTTTTAACCTACTGGTCTTCAACATGGGTTCTAATTGCAAGAGGAAGCGAATCTTTAAATTCTTCCAAGAGAATTACCTCCCTAAGAGTTGCATATGTTGTCTTTATCTTTAATGCCCATATCTACCAGTCAAAATTACTTTGTTTTACTCTCTCAAACTCAATATAAGTTTGCCCAGGCTATTTTCTCATATTCCTAACTTTCCGACTGTATGCCTCAAGGACTAACTCATATGCACTCAGAATAGCCTTTTTTACTGCATCATAATCCACCGATACCTCTTCAGAAAGTGAAGCATAAACCTCATGAGCTCTGCCTACCGACCTACTCTGTAAAAGTAATGTCCAGATTTCTTTTTGCCACTTCATTTGCCTAGCTACCTTTTCAAATGAAATGAAGAATGCCTTGACATCTCTTTCCTCAAACTTTGGGAGAGCTTGCACAAACTTAAACATCTCACCACTAAGTTTTAGGCTGAAGGTTTTTTCCCTCATCAGAACTTTCCTCAGAACCTGAGATCTCTTTTTTAACTTCCAGCCTTTTAAGCTGGTATTCCCTTTCTCACTCCTTCTCCCTTGCCTGGAATTCCAGTTCCAGCTTCCTTTCTTTCTCCTGCCTTTTTGCTTGCTCTCTTTGAAAGTCCCCTTTCTCTTTCCTTTGGATATGGTCACATAGCTTTGGATTTTCAAGTCCCAGTTTTGGTTTCCTTATAGCCACATCTCTTTAATGGCTATCAGGTCATACATATTCATTTCTATTTGAGCTGACAATTCGTCTGTTTTATTGCGAATACTGCGGGGATTCAGAAACAGCCCTTAATTCAGTTTTTTTTACGGTTTTTATAAACTCTGGCCCTATCTGCTGGCGCACTCTTAAGTCTGCAATCACTGTCCCTTCCTGCCATACTCTGAATATCATTAAGGGGAAGTGGTGGTGTAGTGGTATTGTCAGTAGATTGGTAATCCAGAGACCCAGGGCAATGCTCTGGGAACCTATGTTTGAATCTTGCCACAGCAGATGGTAGAATTTAAATGAATAAAAATCTGGAATTAGAAGTCTAATGATGACCATGAAACCATTGTCAATTGTTGTAAAAACCCATCTGGTTCACTAACGTTCTTTAGGGAAGGAAATCTGCTGTCTTTACCTGGTCTGGACTACATGTGACTCTAGACCCAAACCAATATGGTTGCCTCTTAATAGCCCTCAAAGGCAATGAATACTGGCCTCGCACAGCAATGCCCACATCCCAAGAACATATAAAAATTATTACCTTTATTGTTACCTTGAACTACTGTCTTGTCAGTCCCCTTTAAGTTACTCAATCTTCCATTATGTGATTCCCTTTGCCCCTTCATTTAGTTTAAAGCCCTCTCTACTTCCCAGTATAACTTGCCAGGATACCAGCCCCAGCGTGGTTCAGGTGAAGTGTGTCCCAACAGTACAGCCCCCATTTCCCCCAGTACTGGTGCCAGTGCCCCACAAACTGGAACCTATTTCTCCCACACCAGTCTTTGAGCCACGCATTCATCTGTCTAATTTTATTTATCTTTGCCAATTTGCACATGGCTCAGGTAATAATGCAGAGATTATTACCTTTGAGACTCTGGTTTTTAATTTAGCACCTAATTCCTTATACTCCCTACGCAGAACCTCTCTCCTGGTCTTTCCTATGTCATTGTTACCTACATGGGCCATGACAACTGGATCCCACCACTGCACTGCACTGGCCACTCCCACCATCTCCCACTCACCTCCACAGCCCCATCCCACAACTCCCACTGCAGGTTCCTCTCCAGACCTGAGCAGATATCCCAAGCTCAGGCACCTGGCAGTTCTGACTCTTGCCCTTGGCTGCAGAGAACAGTATCTATTCCCCTTAGTATGCTGCCTCCTGCTACCACTACATTCCTTTTAACACCCACCACTTGAATGGCCTCCTGTACCATGGTGCCATGGTCAGCCTGCTTATCCACGCTACAGCCCTCGCTATTGTCCACACAAGTTGCAAGAACTTCAAAATTGTTACTCAATTGCAAAGACCAAGGCTCCTCTATTCCCACCTTCTCAACCCCCTTACCTGTCTGTTTCGCAGTCACACCCTCCTGTCCCTAACCACTGACCAAAGTAGACAACACTCAGCTAAGGGGTGTGACTGCCTTCTGGAACCAAGTGTCCAGTTAACTTTCCCCCTTCTTGATGCTTTGCAATGTTTCCAGCTTGGCCTTCAGCTTATTATCTCTGAGCCAAAGTTCCTCAAGCCGCAGAGACCTACCACAGATGTGGACTGAGATGGCATCCAGGACTTCCCACATGTTTCAGCCGGGACATATCACCCAACCTGCTATCTTTATTATGTTAATTGAATTTATTTTTCTGAATTAAATTATAGTTCCCCTCTTCACCTAACTCCCTCACTCACCAAACTCCCAGCTGCTCACTCTGTGAACTTAAGCAGCTCTGTATTTACACTCTCTGAAAAAACAGAGATGAGTCAATTCTGCAAAAGCTCAGAGAACAGTTTATGCTAACTACCTAACTAACTAGCTACAGCTGCACTCAGAGAGCTTGTATATCACTGTTTAAGCCTGGAAGAAACTTAACTTACCTCATAGCTCTTAAACAGTAATTTTAGTTAATTTCTAAATATAAACAAAATCTACACTTTAGAGAAAGATTAACCCTTAAGATCCCCTCATCCACCAAAGTCCTAGCTTTGTTCTCTGTGCACTCAAACAGCATTTCCTGATTATTCCTACCTGGGTTACTCTGACTCCTTTCAGGCAATTGGAACCAGTCCAGGAGATCACATCGAGCAAGTGCTATCCAGAAAGACAGTTACCTTCTATATGATATGACTTGGGGGCAGTTAGCTCAGTTGACCAGAAGGCTAGTGTATGGATCTGATTAAAACCAACAGGGTTCAATCCCTGTTCCAGCTGAGGTATACTCAGCACCTTCCTCCTTACCCACCAGCAGTAAAGAAATCATGGCCCTTTGCTGTGGCCTGGAGTATAATTGCCAAGGACCTGCCTTCGAGCAGAGAATTGAGGAAGAAAATGATGATGTACAGGGCCACACCTGGAGTACTGCTGCAGTTTTGGTCTCCTTACCTAAGAAAGGATATACTAGCTATAGAGAGAGTGCAACAAAGGTTCACTGGACTGAATCCTGGGATGGCAGGATTGTTGTATGAGGAAATATTGGGTTTACTAGGCCTGTATTCACTGGCGGTTAGAAGAATTGGTGGGGCTTCTTCAAAGTTTCTAAACTCCAGTGAACCCAGGCCTAGTAGGCCCAGTATTTCCTCATTGCAACATATAAAATTGTGACAGGGCTGAACACACTGGATGCAGGGATGATGTTTCCTCTGGCTGCGGGGTCTAGAACAAGGGGTCACAGTAACAGGGTATGGGGTCAGCCATTTAGGACTGAGATGAGAAACCTCTTCACTCAGAGGGTGCTGAGGGTATGGAATTCTCTACCACAGAAGGCTGTGGAGGCCAAATCACTGAATATATTTAAGAAGGAAATAGATAGATTTATAGACTCTAAAGGCATTAAGAGGCATGGGGAGAGAGCGGGAGTACGGTGTTGAGATAGAGGATCAGTCATGATTATATTGAATAGTGGAATGGGCTCAAAGGGCCGAATAGCCTACTCCTGCTTCTATTTTCTATGTTTTTATGTTTCTACGGTCTTGGCCCCAGTCAAGAACCAGGGTCCAACTCTCTCTCGGGGACATTTGCTTTGCTATAGACATTGGTTAAGGGCAGGATTGGGGTCACTGTGGTATTCATTCCCATCAAGGCTTTCCCATGAATAATAGACTATCAGCCAGATGTGCAAGTGAGAATACCAATGCAAGAGGAGGGGGAGGGGAAATAAATTAATTAAGAAAATTAATGATGCGAAAAGAATAAATTATTGAGGAAGCCCCAATCTCAGATTCCCTGAATTGAAGCATTGTTTGCGCTCTTTGGAGTGTTAAATTTTTCCATGTTTGATTATGTGAGTCTGTTTACTATTGATGCTCATTGTTCTTGATCAGTTAAGCCTGGATGTGGATTCAGAGTAAAGCAAAAAAATGGAAGCTGGAGCTGAAGCATTGAGTAGACATTTTAAAGCACTGTAAATAAAACCTGTTGCACACATAGAAACCAGTGTTATCTCTACATCTAGATCCGAGATATAAAATATGCAACACTCTAATCTGTTTATCCTTTTTTAGTACCGGGATGCTCAATGACACTTTAAGTAAATACTTTGGAGTAAAAGATTAATCGTTATGTTAATTAGACAATAATGTCAATGATGATGGAAGCATGACATCAGAGTCAGGTGACCAAGAGGCTCCAAGATAGCAAGACACATAACAATCTGTGTCTGGAGAACAATGTACTTACCACAAGTTCTTGGACTTAAGTAGCTCTAAATAAATAGTTTCAAGAAGAACAAAAAGTCACTCATAGAGCAAGCGAAACCTCATCAAAACATGTGGGAGCACTGCACCTTAAGAAATTGAGACCACAGATTGGTAACCCATGGATGAAGCCCTTAGAACAGCTCAACTTTGCAATGTAGAAGAACAAACTAAAATGTATCTTGGTTGTAGACAGTGAACCATGCATGATGTTGGCACCCAATGAGCAGCCCTTCCTTAGCCCTCCCAACACATCAAGGGTCCACAGCAAGGACAATAATGGGAGCTCTGGAGGCAATGGTTTGAAAGGTACCGAACAGCTTCAGGCTTACAAGAGAGAACACAAAAACACCAGGTCAGTACTCTTTTATATCTGATTGGGGCCATAGCTGATGACATTCTGCTGAGACAAGGAGTTGAAGAGACCTTGGCATACTACGAGAAGTTTTTGAAGGCCTTCAATAATTACTTCAGCCCTAAGAAGAATCCGGTCATCAAACGGGTGAGATTCAACCAAAGGAGTCAAAGGCTAGGTGAATCTATTGATTCATTTATTAACAGCTTGTATTGACTGGCCTGAAGTTGCAGATACGGAGCTTTAAAGCATGAATTAACTCGTGACCTCATTGTAGTCGGCATGCTCGATAACACGCTGTCGAGCTTTTCGCAAACCAAAGAAGACTTAACGTTAAAGAAGGCCAAATTATTTGCAAGGTAGGCAGAGCTGCAAGAACAGAATCGGGGTATACTTCAGGGAGATGTTGAGGCCCGGTAGGAGTCAATCCACTGTGTAGACCCAATGTTGGAAACCCTGCCCACCGAAAAGACTATGCAAGCGCCTGCAAAAACCAAGGGCCAGGAAAAACCCTTCCATTTATTTTAAAATTTTCCAGATGCAGCACCAAATGGCAGCTGCGTTGTGAAGACTGTCCAGTGGGGGATTCAAATGCTTTCTCTGAGGCAAGCCTGGACATTTTAAACAATTCTGAGGACCTAAAATTCAAATTAGAGGAAGAAAGCTTGAACAAGCTTCCAACCATTTTGAAGTCCAGCAATGTGGTTGACTCTTAAATGCCAGCTGAAAAATAACAATTAGGGGTGGGTAATAAATGCTGGCCTAGCCAATGATGCCCACATCCCATGAATGAATACAAAAAATTGGAAATATAGCATTTTAGATCTGACAATTTTCGAGGAGAAATTGAAGACCCCAATAAGTAGTCCTGGTCTGTAAAGTTGGAATTTAAAGGGTAAAAAGCAGAATTTAAACTGGGCACTGGGGTTGGGGTCATAGTCTTATTAGACAAATTGGTCTGGCTTCAGGATTGGATTAAGGAAGTAGAAAACCAGCCATCTACAATAAAGCTACAGACTCCAAAGTGAAGGTTCAGTTCACTATAACCCGTGAAGATATATTTATATATATTTATATCTTACAGAAAGTTCTTTGCTTAGCAGGTCAGCGTGTTTAGGGCTTTGTCTTCTACAAAAGGCCGGCGAGGTAACAATAGTGGACAATGGAGCAGTATTCAGGGAAGAATTCCAAAGCTGCTCCGAGGATTGGAAAAGCTCAAAACTGCAGCAGAAGTGGAATTCCACTCTTCTTTTAATTCTTTCATTGGGATGTGGGTGTCACTGGCAGGGTCAGCATTTGTTGCCCATCCTTAATTGTCCTTGAACTGAGTGGTTTGCTAGGCCATTTCAGAAAGCAGTTAAGAGTCAACCACATTGCTGGTGGGTCTAGAGCCACATGTAGGCCAGACCAGGTAAGGATGGCAGATTTCCCCTTCCCTAAATGGACATTAGTGAACCAGATGGGTTTTTATAACAACTGGTAATAGTTTCATGGCCACTATTACTGAGACTAGCTTTATATTCCAGATTTTGTTAATTAGATTTAAATTCCACCAACTGCCACGGTGTGATTTGAACCCATGTCCTCTGGACATTAGCCTGGGACTCTGGATTACTAGACATTACCACTACACCACTGTCTCCCCTCTTACTCAGTGAGGAGTCTTAATTGCAGAAACACCATCCATTGGCCCAGAGAAGATTGCGTATCTCCCACTCCTCTCTGCAGACAGGCTAGAAGAGGAAGAAACAGGATGTGCTAACAAAGGCATCTGCTAGAGGAGCTTCTAGACCTTGGTTGGCTCTTTCAGAACAGAGTTCAAGTGAATGAAGCTGTCACAGAAACAACTGATGTGTTGGAGGAAGGTCTTACCACACTGATTCCACTGCCAATGCTTGTGAAGTGTTCTTTGTCTCTTTTGCGGAGAATTAACCTTTTGTTGAAGGAGGTAATAAAGAATTGAATTTCCCCAGAATCACAGAATTTTAATGGCACATTTCAATTTTAATCAGCCCATCGTGTCTCACCAGGTCTCCAAATGAGCATTATGACCTAATGCCATTGCCCTGCCTTTTCCTCATACCCCTGCACATTGTTTCTATTAAAATAATCATCTAATGCCCTTTTGAATGCCTCAATTGAACCTGCCTCCACCACACTTCCAGGCAGTGCATTCCAGACCCGAACCACTCATTGTGTGAAAAAGTTTTTCTCATGTCACACTTTCTCCTTTTGCAAATCACTTTAAACCTGTGCCCGCTTGTTCTTGATCTTTTTTTGAGCAGGAACAGCTTCTCCCTATCTACTCTGTCCAGTCCCCTTAGCCTTCTTCTCTCCAAGGAGAACAGTCCCAAACTCTCCAATCTATCCTCATAGCTGAAATTTCTCATCCTTGGAACCATGCTTGTAAACCTCTTTTGCACTCTCTTCAATCTGTTCACATCCTTCCTATAATGTGGCGCCCAGAACAATACACAATATTCCAGCTGAAGTTTAACGAGGGTCTCATATAAATTCAGCATAACCTTCTTGCTCTTGTACACAATGCCCCCATTAATAAAGCCCAGGATACTATATGCTTTATTAACTGCTCCCTCCACCTGTCCTGCTACCTTCAATGATCTATGTACATATACACGCAAGTCTTTCTGCTCCTGCACCTCTTTCAAAATTTCACCCCTTATTTTATATTGTCTCTCCATGTTCTTCCGACTAAAATGCATCACCTCATACTTCTCCACATTGAACTTCATCTGCCACTTATCTGCCCACTCCACCAACTTGTCTATGTCCTCTTGAAGTTCACAACATTCCCAAGCTTTGTTTCATCTGCAAACTTTGAAATTGTCCCCTGCACACCGAGATTTAGATCATTAATATATATCAGGAAAAGCAAGGGTCCCAATACCGACCCATGGGGAACTCCACTACAAACCTTCTTCCAGCCCAACAAATATCCACTGACCATTACTCTCTGCTTCCTATTTTTCAGCCATTTTTATATCCACATTGCTACTGTCCCTTTTATTCCATGAGCAATAACTTTTCTCACAAGTCTGTTGTTTGGCACTGTGTCAAATGCTTTTGAAAGTCCATGTACACCACATCAATATCATTACCCTCATTGACCTTTTCGGTTACTTCTTCAAAAAACTCCAGCAAGTCAGTTAAACATGATTTCCCCTTTAGAAATCTATGCTGGCTCTTTCCTATCAACACATATTTTTCCATGTGACTACTAATACAATCCCGAATAATTGTTTCTAGAATCTTGCCCACCACTGAAGTTAAACTGACTGGTCTGTAATTGCTGGGCTTATCCTTACAACCTTTGCTGAACAAGGGTGTAATGTTTGTAATTCTCCAGTCCTCTGGAGCCTCCACTGAGTCTAGGGAAGACTGAAAGATGGCCAGTGCCCCTGCAATTTCTACTGTCACTTGCTTCAATATCCCTGGATGCATCTCATCCAGGCCCGGTGCCTTGTCAACTTTAAGCACCAACAGTCTATTAAACAACTCTTCCTTATCAATTTTGAACCCTTCTAGTGACAGTTGCCTCATCTGTCACCATGGCCTGGGTAGCATCTACTTCCTTGGTAAAGACGGATGCAAAGTATTCTCTTAATACCTTAGCCATGGTCCCTACGTCCATGTGTAAATTCCCTTTTAGGTCCCTAATCGGTCCTACTCCTCCTTTTCCTGCCCTTTTACTATTTATATGCCTGTAGAAGACTTTGGGATTCCCCTTTATGTCGGCTGCCAGTCTTTTCTTATAATCCCTCTTCACTTCTCTAATATGCTTTTCCACCTCCCTTCTGAACCTTCTGTATTCCTCTTGGTTCTCAATTGTATTTTCTACCTGACACCTATTGTAAGCACACTTTTTCTTCCTTATCTTAATTTCAGTCTCCTTTTTCATCCAGAGAGCTCTGGATTTGTTTTCCCTATCTTTCCCTTTCGATGGAATATACCTCGACTGTGCCCAAACTAATTCTTTTTTGAAGGTAGCCCATTGTTCAGCTATAGTCTTTCCTGCCAATTTTTGGTTCCATATAGACCCAGGTCTGGAGGTTTATCCCATTGTTGATGATGGTGCAATCTTACTTTCTCATGCTAATCCTGCAATCCCATTGTCTGCAGCGCCCCAGCCTTATGCTGAAGCAAGTGTGAAAATGATACCATTACCTACAGAAAGTGAAAATCCTACCCTAAGAGCAGAACTTTCCCGTTGGCATGTGGGGTAGGGCCCTGCATGCACATGCGTAAAATGATGCGCGGTGATGTCAGGCACGTGTCCCAATGTCACCACACCCCATCGTGATATTTCATTGAGCGGGCGCGCGATGATCTCCAATATGCGCCCGCCATTAATTAACAGGCCATGTAAGGCCCTTAAGGCGACAATCGACCACGATTTTTCGGCGTCCACGCAGTCTTTGGGTTGGCGCAATGGGCAGGCGGGTAGGAGACATTTGTATAAATCTCATCCATGGGCAGGATAAGAGGGCTCAGTGGGGTCGTGAGTGTGCTCAGTCAGATATTGATGTTTCAAAGTTACTGATACTTGCCTGTGTGATCTGCAATATTTCAAAATGCATACCAGCTGCTAGTTCTGGACTCACAACCTTCAGGTCAGCACTCTGCAGTGAGGAATCTTTTTTGGGCCATCCCTTAGCCTGGGAATGGGAGCTGAACTCTCCACTGGAGGCACCTCCTTTGAGGAGGAAGGGAGGGCTAGAAGGGGGAGGAGGCCAGGAGTGCACATTCAGCCTCTAGGGGAGCCACCTTTGGGAGGTTAGGTGCAGGCACAAGAGGCGCAGAGCCACGAGGAAGTCCAAGGCGGAAGGGGCCACAGAAGATGCCACTATCCTGCTGCCAGGGTATACAGGTGGCGAAGCAGCTACCTCAATATGCCTGAGGTGCAGTGCCGAAGGAGGCTCCATCTCTCAAGGGAGAAGGTCAACTATATCTGTCAGATGATTGGGCCTGAGATCTCCGTGAACTGTGTGGGTGGGTACCCCATGCCAATGGCTCTAAAGGTCACAGCTCCCCTCAACTTCTATGCCTCTGGATCCTTCCAGGGATCGGTGGGTGACCTTTGTCTCCCAATCAGCTGTCCACACTTGTGTCAAGCAGGTTACAGATGCTCTGTTCAGACGGGCATTGACCTTCTTCCTCTACTGTTGGAACCAGGCAAGCCAGACACATCAAGCCAGAGGCTTCGCGGCCATTGTTTGCTTCCCCCGTGTCCAGGGTGCTATCAAGGCGCCAGCAGGTGAGCCCGGTGCCTTCGTCAACAGGAAGGGCTTCCACTCCATGAACGTGCAGATAGTGTGTGATCACAGGATGCTGATTCTACAAGTCTGTGCAAGGTATCCAGGCAGCTCCCACGACACCTACATCATCAGACACTCCCAGGTGCCGGGGCTCTTCAGTGCTCCAGCCCGGCTGGATGGATGGCTGCTGGGTGACAAGGGCTATCCCCTCAGAAGGTGGCTCATGATGCCTCTCCACCATCCAAGAACAGAAGCTGAGCAGCGGTACAATGGGAGCCACGGCTCCACAAGGACTGTGGTGGAGAGAACCATTGGTCTTCTCAAGATGCGCTTCCGATGCCTGGACCACTCAGGGGGCGCACTCCAGCACCTCCCAGATCGTGTGTCGCTGATAGTGGTTGCATGCTGCACTCTCCACAGTCTTGCGCTGGAAAGGGGCGACGCTGTGGACGATGAAGATGTAGACGCAGTGGCTGCGGCTGCACATGATGAGTCCAGCAGTGAGTCCGAGGGTGAACATGCACAGGGAAATGCTGAGGGGGTAGACGCTGACCCGGGCATACTCCAGGGAGGCAGGGACACCCGGGATGCTTTAATCCAATGAATCTTCAGCTAGCACACCACATAAAGACCTCCAGGACAAACCTGGGCTGTATGCTCCATATTCGAGATCTAAGTGCAAAATCTGCCTGGTTAGGAACATTAACTAAGGTCCTTGTTAATAAAGCTGAATGCCCCAGAAAACACTCATTACATTATTGGAAATCATCCACCTGCTGAACAAAAGAGGCAACCTCAGCCATGGTGACATGTCTGTATTTAATATTGCAACCAAAGAAACTTAATGAAACAAAATGAAAAAGGTGCTCAAAATCACACCAACTCATAAAGACCTCATCTCGGGCCAACACAAAAGCACCAGTGATAAACCCGTGGTGTGCCTAATGTGCCTTATGTTTACGTTTTCGGGTGCTACGTCTTGGTTCTGACCCCTCGCTGGGAGTGGCTTGTGAGACAGCCTGCTGACCCTGCTGTCCTGTTGGCCTCGATGACCTTGGTGGTCATCCTCTGGCCTGTGGAGCCTGTGCTGGACCCGCCTGGGAGGGAGTGGCCAGTTCCACAGCTGGCATCTCCCCAGTCGTCGTAGCCTCACCGGATGCTACGGTCACTGGCAGAGGGGCAGAGGAGTTGCTGCCCTCATCCAGAGCGCCCTGAGAGAAGCCCGCAGAGATGACAGGCAGCTTCTGTGCCAAAGTGAGGTCACTTCGGACCTCGCTGCTCACTGTAGATGGATGGGCACCATGCTGGGAGACTTGATGCCCAGACCATCTCCCACACTGGCACTGACCAGCTGAGGCCAATGCCAATGTAAGGGTTTGCTGGTCCGAGCCCATCCCCAGGAAGCCCTGATGGGTCTTCTGGAGGAGCCTCTCCACCAGAGTCACCATTCTCTCCATGGAGGACGCATGGCGCTGTGATGGTCCATGTAGACTCCTCCAACACGGACACTAAACCAAGCATAGCGTCATGTATCTCCCCCAGATGCTCCCACACACCCGGCCGCAGTTCCTGCAGCTGCTGCATCGCGGACGACTCCAGAGGCACATCATCAGGCACCGACTGAGCATGTGCCTGGTCCCCTGCAGTCCTCCGACTGCTGGCAGCATGGGCACTCTGTCTCTCCTCCAGCAACTGTGAAATGCCCTCACCACTGTGCCCTGGGACACTAGCTGATGTTCTAATTCCCACCGAGGTGCTAGTATCTGTGCTGGTGCCTGCCTGGCAGAGATGGTGTGACGCTGGTGAGACTTCAGGCCCCTCAGGTGTGAGAGGGGGCCTCTGCTGCTCCTCCTCCTGGCCCTGCTCCAATGATGCTGAAAGGAAGAACAAGGACATTGGATCAGTTAACGTGGAGACAATGTCAATGTGCATCCCTGTCCCCCGGATCATTATGTGCTCATCCTTCCATAAGCAATGGTCAAGCCATGTTGCAAACTTCAATCACAGAACATTCAGCACTGCCATGGCTTTTGGGAGAACAATGGTGACCTCACTGCTGGGCAAACGTACCTGCCCCTGGCACCCCAGTCTCACCCACACCGGTGGACCTGGGCACATGGCGCCTCCCCAGTTCTAGGGCCTCCTGCTCGAAGCGGCTGAGAATTGCCAATTGCGCCTGCCCTCCACCAGTCCTCACCCACCCGGCTGCATTATGTGCATTCTTCTCCTGAAAAAGAGAGAAGAGCATTGATCAGTGCTACTTGTACCTGGACTCTCTTCGCGGACGGCCCACCCCAACCAGAGTGGGACATTGCAGGGCTCCAGTGACCCCTCACCACGCTGCTGCCGAACACTCACACAAAGACGCTGGGCCTGTCCCCCTCACTTCCCCCTTGGCCAAATGTTGCCTACGTCACATTAGGCGCCACGCGGTCTAACCTTCCATAGCAAGGAGGCACAAGTATGTGGAGCGCAGAGGACTGCAGATAGATTGGTGCCACACCACCTTGAAGCTCCCCTCCCAGTATGTCATCACCCTGACTTGTCCTGGAGTTCCAGCTCTGCGCCTGGGTGCAGCTCCTCCAGGTTGCCCCAAAACAGTAATGCAGGTCTCAGTGTACCACATGCCACGGGGGCAGAACCCATCTCTTCACCACCCTCTCAGGGTGACCTCGGCATGGGCAAAATCTGCTGGCCCACCCAGCGAAGGACACATACCGTCAATGATTCAATGCAGTAACTGCACTCAGACTTGGGTGGGGGAGGACACCAGGTGGGAAAGCCTACCTGCTGGGTTAAGTGACCAATGCCAACATGGTACTCACCCTTCCTGAGTGCAGCAGGTTATTGAAGCGCTTGCGACACTGGATCCAGGTGTGCCGCACCACGTTGTGGGAGCTCACCACCTCCGCCACCTCCCCCCAGGCACGTTTGGTCATGTGGGGGGGGGGGGGGGGGGGGAGGTGGGGGGCCTCCTCCTCCCGTCCTGGGGTGCCAGCACCTCCTGCCATGTTGCCACCTCCTCGAGGAGGGTAGCAAGGCACTCATCGGAAAATCAAGGGGCACAGTGCCCCCACTCCCGCCCTACCCTCCTGCCTGGCCTGCTCACCAGCAGGGCTCTGGGGAGCCCTTCCACTGGCCGTGATTCACAGTCTCAGAAAGGCTGCAGCAACTTTTTGCAGGCCGCCAGGTCGCTACTGAACCCAGTGGTCATTGCAGTCCCGCCGCCGCCCGTCCACTCCCACTGTCCTCAGGAGCTGCGATTCACACTGGGCGGGTCTTAATTGGCCCATCCACGTAAAATGTCGGCGCGGACCCAATCACGGGCGGCTATTGGGTCCGCGCCCGCCTGTGCCTGCACCAACCCCCCTCCCCCCTGCCCGCCAGAAAATTCTGCCCTAAGAGAAGGAGGTGAAGTCTTTCTTTCCTCACACCCAGCAGTGTCTTCAGGATGTTCTTTATTCTTCTTTTTGTTTACCTCATTTATTCATGTCTCAGGTATTGAATATTTCTCTTGTCTTTACAGCAGCGGTGAATGATGCAGCTGCAAAGTTCTTTGTTGGTGCTGAAAGAGCTTCATTTTCTCAAGCTGGTGCTGTCACCTTTCCCCAGTCTGCAATGCAGGAGAAGATTACAGAGAGAATGTCAGTTCCTCGTTTTCCTTTTCAAGGGGTTGGGATTGTTCAAGTCATAGAGCTAGAGAGGTCTACAGCACAGAAAAAGGCCCTTTGGCCCATCGAGTCTGCGCCGGTCATATAAGTACCTAACTATTCTAGTCCCATTTTCCAGCACTAGGCCCATAGCCTTGTATGCCAGGGCATCGCAAGTGCACATCCAAATACTCCTTAAATGTTATGAGGGTTTCTGCCTCTATCACCCTTTCAGGCAGTGCGTTCCAGATTCCTACCACTCTCTGGGCGAAAAAACTCTTCCTCAGATCCCCTCTAAACCTCCGGTCCCTTATCTTAAATCTATGCCCCCTGATTATTGATCCCTCCACCAAGGGGAAAAGTTCCTTCCTGTCCACCCTATATATGCCCCTCATAATTTTATACACCTTAATCATGTCCCCCCTCAATCTCCTCTGCTCCAGGGAAAATAACCCCAGTCTATCCAAAACAAAAACAGGATTACCTGGAAAAACTCAGCAGGTCTGGCAGCATCGGCGGAGAAGAAAGGAGTTGACGTTTCGAGTCCTCATGACCCTTCGACAGAACTATCCAATCTCTCCTCACAACTAAAAGTCTCCAGACCAGGCAACATCCTGGTAGATCTCCTCTGCATTCTCTCTAGTCGTGAAGATTTCCCTCTTGAATCAGTTTTTACTCGATTGGTTTTCACCGCCTTTACTCCAGGCTGTCATAAGAGTCACAGCCCAGGAGCCAGCTGTCGTGTGAATCTGCTATCCCACTCCACCAATGTGTTTGCCTTCCAAAGAGAAGATAATGGAAAACATACATCCTCCAAGGGAGCTGAGGACACTGTTGGGGATTGATGCCTTTTGTGACAATGACTTGGGGAGAGGTGGTTTGATGGAAAGAGTAAACAATACATGAGAAATTACAGAGGGTGGGAAGGTAGTGTAAATTTTTTAACAAAATGATGTAATAGTTTTGAGATTATACTTGGGGGAGATTTAGAGTAAGGGGTTAATGGTTATGCTAATTAGACAATGATGTTAATGATGAGATAAGCATCAGATGATCAAGGGACTCCAAGAGAGCAAGACACAGAACAGCCTGTGTCCAGAGGTCAATGTATTTATCATGATGCAGAGGATCTTGGAGGTAAATAGTTCAAAATAAATTCATTTAAAACAATACTCTGACTATCTCAAGTCACTCATAGACTAAGTGAAACCTCATCAAAACAAATACAGATTGTTATAACCCATTATTACTCTCTTTTCTATTTTTGATCAATAGTGTTGTTCTGACCAGAGATTTATGCTACTCACTTCAATTGAACTCAGTTCAATGCCCTGTTATTTCAAAGAGCACGCTTGAACCAGGTAATGTGAGAAAGGCTTGATTTTGATGTACCACATCAACTTGGGTGATGTTTTTGGAATACTTTAATCATTTACTTTTCAGTGCCCATGGAAAGAATTTGGGAATGAGTTACATTTCAAGTGCTCCGGTTTGAAGCAAACTCATTTGCCAGTTAACTTAGAGTCAGGACCATAAATATAAGGTCATGAGCTCAACTTTTATGATAAATTCCTGTTTGCGTTTACAATGGAAACGGTCAATGTAAACATGTCACGTTGTTCTTACGCTCCCCTGGCAGTGGCAGCATTGTACTTCAGTTTAGTTTCTCCTATGGAGAAATACCTACACACCAACAAATTCTTCCTCTGCTTTCCAAATTTCAACCTTTTTTTTCCTTATTCAACTATGAATAATCAATTATATAAGAGCAAGGATGGAATGCAAAATTTCACAGTGAGAATTGAATTACATCTGCACACCCTGGTCCAATTATCCCCAATCCACTAACACTGCTTCACTAAGACACTAATTGCTCTTCACTCCGTGTGCAATACCACATCTGTTACTGCTTTGTGGTTGGAAAGTAAACCATGTGAAGCACAAACACTGACCAGTTGGGCTGAATGGTCTGAAGCGGCTTCTTACTTCCTGAACCAGGCACTGTATTACATCAAGATAAGCCAGATTGTGGGATGTCTATTTTAAAAATAGTGAGACGTAGCTGTCCCATCTCAGCCAGGATGAACCATTTATACATTGAAATTAGGAGGAGATGTTAGCCTATTCTTGGCGGGGTTCTCTCAGACGAACGTTGGTGGGAGGCTAGTAAAAGCCCCTGGTAAATATCATAATCATTACCTTAAAGCATTAAAAAAGGGAAGAACTTGTTTTTATACAGCACCATTTACCAACTCAGGAGATCCCAAAGGGCTTTACAACCAATAACTTACATTTGAAGTGTAGTCTCTGTCGTAACCCCTCCACCATCTACAAGGCACAAGTCAGGAGTGTGATGGAATACTCCACACTTGCCTGGATGAGTGCAGCTCCCACATCAGTCAAGTAGCTCTACACCATCCAGGACAAAGCAGCCGGCTTTATTGGCACTCCATCTACAAACATTCACTCACTCCACCACCGAGACACAGTGGCAGCAGTGTCTACCATCTACAAGATGCACTGCAGAGACTCAACAAAGCTCCTTAGACAGCAACTTCCAAACGCACGACTGCTACCATCTAGAAGGACAAGGGCAGCAGGTAGATGGGAGCACCACCAACTGAAAGTTCCCCTCCAAGCCACTCACCATCCTGACTTGGAAATATATCACCGTTCCTTCACTGTCGCTGGGTCAAAATCCTGGAATTCCCTCCCTAACAGCACTGTGGGTGTACCTACACCACAGGGACTGCTGTGGTTCAAAGCAGCTCAGCACCACCTTCTCAAGGGCAATTAGGGATGGGCAATAAATGCTGGCCCAGCCAGCGATGCCCACATCCCATGAACGAATGAAAAAAAGAAGTCTTCACAAACAAGCGTGCAGTTGACACTCCACTCCAGGATAAAATTCTATATTATAGGGGGTTATTGTAGCGAGAGCCCAAGCTTGCAGGACCATTTGTTTTGACAGCCAGGGTGCATTCTGGGTGATGTAGTCCACCCTTGGCTGCTGTCTTGCCCTCCCACATCGGCACTGGCTCCCTAAAACCTACAGGAGTCAAGGAGGTGGAGTGGGCCACGGTGGCCCGGGAGAGCAGTGGTTACAGCAACAGCGAGACCCGGGGCAGCTGGAGTGTTAGATGGGCCCGAGGGGAAGTGTGTCTTGCCACCTTCACAGCTGTCCCGAACTCCGCCTCTGCAAGAAAATATCCAGACCTCCCGGGCCCGGGGCTGAGTGTGTAAGACCATAGCAGGACATGGATTGTGTAGTTCTGAGCACACTCAAATAGAAATGTAATAGGAAAGGGGCATTGTTGGTTTACTAGGATATTATGAAGGGCGAGGAGGCAGAGTTAGGAAGAGGAACTTCATGAGTCCGAGCTTTTTCACTAAGGCTGCAAAGATTGAGTGAGTGTGAGAGTGAGTGAGTGCATGTGTGTGAGGGAGTGTGTGTGAGAGAATGAGTAAGTGTTAGAGTAGTGAGTGAGTGTGTGTGTGTGTGTGTGTGGGGGGGGGGGGGGGGCAGAATTTTGCCCTTGAAGGGGGTGGGCAGGGGTGTTCAGGAAGCCACCCACGATTGGGACCGGACCGTGACTGCACGCTGGTGGGCCAATTAAGGCCCGCCCATCGTGAAACGTGAGCAGCAGCGCTGAGCGTTGCCTGTGCAGATTGGGGAGAGGATGGTGAGCGGGCCGAGTGCCAACTTCTTCCTTGCCCATGAGTGAGCGCTGCAAAGTCTCCCTCAGGCGCCGAGCTGCCTCAGGGAGATGCAGCGTTTTTAAAAAGGAAAATAAAAAAGTAATAAAACATGTCCCTTCATGTGACTCTGTTTCATGAGCAGGGACATCTTGTCATGAAGCTATTAATGTATATAATATTATTGGAAATTATTTTTTTTAAAATAGGGGTTTAGTCTGTAGGTGTGTCTTAATTGGATTAAAGCCGGCTAGTCTGGGTGCTTTGATGTGTACTAGTTTTGAGATGTAAGACAGGTAGCGTGCATTCGCATTTTGTTGAATAGAGCATTCAAGAAGGGGAGCGAATCCTGGCACCTAGCTAGCAGAGACCAAGCAATGTTTATATTACTAATAAAATTGGTACTATGAAAGGGGTTTTATTGTTAGACGAGGTGGAGTTCAAAGAAGCTGGTGACACAATGAGAATTTATATTCAATGAAATGCGCTGGATATAACCCATAGCAGTTTTGTGTGTGCAGAGCAGAGGCAATGTAACATCAAAGCCTGTAAACCGACCACTGTGTCTGCAAAGGAACGAAAGTGAAAGGAACCTCATTCTGAATTTTTAAGGTGAAAATGCTTTGCCTGGTGCCTGCTGAATGTCTATGGGTTGTTGTTGCCTTAGTGGAGATTAGTCTGGGAAGCTGTTAAAAATTATGATAGGAGTAATTTGTAGCCATGTTTATGTGTTTAATGTGTTGTTACTTAATAAAATGTTTCATTTAGTTTAATGTAAAACCTCTCGAGGACTGCTAGTCTGATTCCTGAATTTAGAGTCGCATCTCAAACATACCACTTAAAATAAAGGTTATGACAGTTGTTTAAAGCTTCCCTTTCGGGTTTTTAAGTAACTCAGCTTTACCAACTGCTGTGTCATAGCCCATGTCATTAATTAAATTTTAACATTTTTATTTTATTATTATTTGCTTTTGGAAACCACATCCCGCTCATGGATGAAGTTTCCAAAAAATGCAAAGGTTAGATTGGATGGGCAGCGAAAAGTTTAATTTTATTGATTATCCAATGGCTTTAACAGGTCTCTTAGTTATAGGCGGGGGCGCTGCTGACTCCAGCGCGTGCCTGCTGACTGAACTATCACGCAATTTTGTGCTGATGTCGGCACGCTCGGCCGACTTCAAGGTGCATCATTTCATGCTCGAGTGGGTCAGGTGCATGCCCACCAGCCAAGCCAAAATTTCTGCCCAGAGAGCGCGCGTGTGTGTGAGTGTGTGTGTGACAGTGTGTGTGTGAGTGTGTGTGTGTGACAGTGTGTGTGTGACAGTGTGTGTGTGAGTGTGTGTGTGACAGTGTGTGTGTGAGTGTGTGTGTGTGAGCGTGTGTGTGAGTGTGTGTGTGACAGTGTGTGTGTGAGTGTGTGTGTGTGACAGTGTGTGTGTGTGACAGTGTGTGTGTGTGTGTTTGTGTGACAGTGTGTGTGTGACAGTGTGTGTGTGAGTGTGTGTGTGTGAGACAGTGTGTGTGAGTGACAGAGTGTGTCTGCGTGAAAGTGTGTGTGTGTGAGTGTGTGTGTGTGTGACAGTGTGTGTGAGTAACATAGTGTGTGTGTGACAGTGTGTGAGTGTGTGTGTCTGAGACAGTGTGTGTGTGACAGTGTGTGAGTGTGTGTGTGTGAGACAGTGTGTGTGTGTGTGTGTGTGAGTGTGTATATGTGTGTGTGTGTGTGAGACAGTGTGTGTGTGTATGACAGTGTGTCTGTGTGTGTGTGACAGGGTGTGTGTGAGTGTCTGTGTGTGTGTGTGACTGTGTGTGTGCGTGACAGTGTGTGTGTGAAAGAGTGTGTGTGTGTGTGAGACAGTTTGTGTGTGTGTGTGTGACAGTGTGTCTGTGTGTGTGACAGTGTGTGTGAGAGTGTCTGTGTGTGTGTGTGTGTGTGAGAGAGACAGTGTGTGTGTGTGTGACAGTATGTGTGTGCATGACAGAGTGTGTGTGTGTGTGCGAGACAGTGTGTGTGTGTTTGTGTGTGTGTGTGTGTGACAGTGTGTATGACGGTGTGTGACAGTGTGTCTGTGTGTGTGTGTGACAGTGTGTGTGTGTGTGTGTGTGACAGTGTGTGTGAGTGTGTGTGTGTGAGACAGTGTGTGTATGTGTGTGTGTGTATGTGTGTGTGTGTGAGACAGTGTGTGTGTGTGTGACAGTGTGTCTGTGTGTGTGTGTGTGACAGTGTGTGTGTGACAGTGTGTGAGTGTGTGTGTCTGAGACAGTGTGTGTGTGTGTGTGTGAGACAGTGTGTGTGTGTGTGTGTGACAGTGTGTGTGAGTGTCTGTGTGTGTGTGAGACAGTGTGTGTGAGTGTGTGTGTGTGTGACAGTGTGTGAGTGTGACAGTGTGTGTGTGAGTGTGTGTGTGTGTGTGTGTGTGACAGTGTGTGTGAGTGAGACAGTGTGTGTGTGACAGTGTGTGTGTGAGTGTGTGTGTGTGTGACAGTGTGTGTGTGTGAATGACAGAGTGTGTGTGTGAAAGAGTGTGTGTGTGTATGTGTGTGACAGTGTGTGTGTGTGTATGTGTCAGTGTGTGTGTTTGTGTGACAGTGTGTGTATGTGTGTGCGTGACAGAGTGTGTGTGCGTATGTGTGTGACAGTGTGTGTGTGTGTGAGTGACAGTGTGTGTTTGTGTGTGACTATGTGTGTGTGTGTGACAGTGTGTGTGTGTGTGTGAGTGACAGTGTGTGTGTGTGTGAGTGTGTGTGTTTGTGTGTGTGTGTGTGAGTGACAGTGTGTCTGTGTGTGTGTGTGCGAGTGACTGTATGTGTGTGTGAGTGACTGTATGTGTGTGTGAGTGACAGTGTCTGTGTGTGAGTGACAATGTGTGTGCGTGTGTGTGTGTGCGTGTGTGTGACAGTGTCTGTGTGTGTGTGTATGTGAGTGACAGTATGTGTGTGAGTGACAGTGTGTGTGTGTGTGTGTTAGTGCGTGTGTTTGTGTGACAGTGTGTGTGTGTGTGACAGAGTGTGTGTGTGTATGTGTGACAGAGTGTGTGTGTGTGTGTGTGTGACAGTGTGTGTGTGAGTGACAGTGTGTGTGTGTGAGTGACTATGTGTGTGTGTGTGTGTTTGAGTGACTGTGTGTGTGTGTGACAGTGTGTGTGTGTGTGTGAGACAGTGTGTGTGTGTGAGTGACAGTGTGTGTGCGTGTGTGTGTGTGTGTGTGTGTGTGTGTGACAGTGTCTGTGTGTGTGTTTGTGAGTGACTGTATGTGTGTGTGTGTGAGTGACAGTGTGTGTGTGTGAGTGACAGTGTGTGTGCGTGTGTGTGTGTGTGTGTGTGTGTGTGTGTGACAGTGTCTGTGTGTGTGTGTATGTGAGTGACAGTGTGTGTGTGAGTGACAATGTGTGTGTGAGTGTGTTTGTATGTGTGTGTGTGTTAGTGTGTGTTTGTGTGACAGTGTGTGTGTGTGTGACAGTGTGTGTGTGTTTATGTGTGTGACAGTTTGTGTGTGTGCGTGTGTGTGTGTAACAGTGTGCGTGCGTGAGTGTGTGTGTGTGTGTGAGTGAGTGAGTGTGTGTGTGAGTTACAGTGTGTGTGTTTGTGTGTGCATGTTTGACTGTGTGTGTGTGTGTGCGTGTGTGTGTGTGTTCGTGTGTGTGTGCATGTGTGCGTGTGTGTGACAGTGTGTCTGTGTGTGTGTATGTGAGTGACAGTGTGTGTGAGTGTGTGTGTGTGTGTCTGTGTGTGTGACAGTGTGTGTGTGAGGGTGTGTGACAGTGTGCCTGTGTGTGTGTGACAGTGTGAGTGTGTGTGACAGTGTGTGTCTGTGTGTGTGTGACAGTGTGTGTGTGAGGGTGTGTGACAGTGTGCCTGTGTGTGTGTGTGTGTTTGTGTGTGTGTGAGACAGTGTTTGTGTGTGTGTGACAGTGTGTGTGTGTGTGTGTGTGTGACAGAGTGTCTGTGTGTGAGAGACAGTGTGTGTGTGATAGTGTGTGTGTGTCTGTGTGTGTGTGACAGTGTGTGTGTGACAGTGTGTGTGAGTGACAGTGTGTGGGTGAGTGACAGTGTGTGTGCATGTGTGTGTGTGTGTGCGTGTGTGACAGTGTGTCTGTGTGTATGTGTGTGTATGTGTGTGTGTGTGCGTGCGTGTGTGTGTGTGTGTGCGTGTGTGTGACAGTGTGTCTGTGTGTGTGTGACTGTGTGTGTGTCTTTGTGTGTGTGTGTGACAGTGTGTCTGTGTGTGTGTGCGTGTGTGTGTGTGAGACTGTGTGTGTGTGTGACAGTGTGTCTGTGTGTGTGTGTGCGCGTGTGTGTGAGACAGTGTGTCTGTGTGTGTGTGTGTGCGTGCGTGTGTGTGAGTGTATGTGTGTGTGCGCGTGTGTGTGTGCATGTGTGTGTGTGCGTGTGCGTGTGTGTAACAGTGTGTGTGTGTGTGACAGTGTGTGTGTGTGTGACAGTGTGTGTATGTGTGTGTGTGTGTGTGTGTGACAGTGTGTGTATGTGTGAGTGACAGTGTGTGTATGTGTGTGTGAGTGAATGTGTGTGTGTGTGTGTGACAGTGTGTGTGTGTGTGAAAGTGTGTGTATGTGTGAGTGACAGTGTGTGTAAGTGACAGTGTGTGTGTGTGTGTGTGAGTGAGTGACAGTGTGTCTGTGTGTGTGTGAGTGAGTGACAGAGTGTGTGTGGGTGAGTGACAGAGTGTGTATGTGAGTGACAGTGTGTATGTGTGTGTGAGTGAGTGACAGTGTGTGTGTGTGAGTGACAGTGTGTGTGTGAAAGTATATCTGAGTGTGTGTGTGTGTGAGTGACTGTGTGTGTGTGTGTGTGTGTTTGTGTGAGTGACAGTGTGTGTGTGACAGTATGTGTGTGTGTGTCTGTGTGTGTGTGTGTGACACACCTGTGTGTGTGTGAGTGAGTGAAAGTGTGTGTGTGTGTGTGTGTGAGTGACCGAGTATGTGTGTGTGAGTGACAGTATGTGTGTGTGTGAGTGACAGTGTGTGTGTGTGTGTGTGCGAGTGACAGTGTGTGTGTGAATGAGTAACAGAGTGTGTGTGTGAGTGAGTGACAGTGTGTGTGAATGACAGAGTGTGTGTGAGTGACAGTGTGCGTGTGTGTGTGAGTGACAGTGTGTGAGTGACAGTGTCTGTGTGTGTGAGTGACTGTGTGTGAGTGACAGTGTGTGTGTGAGTGACAGTGTGTGTGTGTGAGTGACAGTGTGTGTGTGAATGACAATGTGTGAGTGACAGTGTGTGTGTGTGTGTGTATTTGAGTGACAGTGTGTGTGTGTGTGAGTGACAGTGTGTGTGTGTATGTGTGTGACAGTGTGTGTGTGAGTGACAGTTGTGTGTGTGTGTGTGAGTGACAGTGTATGAGTGACAGTGTGTGTATGTGTGTGTATGTGAGTGACAGTGTGTGTGTGTGAGTGACAGTGTGTGAGTGACAGTGTGTGTGTGTGTGTGTGTGTGTGTGTGAGTGACAGTGTGTGAGTGTGTGAGTGACAGTGTGTGTATGTGTGTGTGAGTGACAGTGTGTGTGTGTGAGTGACAGTGTGTGTGTGTGTGAGTGACAGTGTGTGAGTGTGTGAGTGACAGTGTGTGTGAGTGGCAGTGTGCATTTGTGTGTGTGTGTGTGTGTGTAAGTATAAGAATGAGTGAGTGAGCAATGGCATAGTGGTCACTGAGCTAGTAATCTAGAGACAGAGACCCAGGACAATGCTCTGGGAGCCTGGGTTCAAATCCCACTGCGGCAGATGGTGGAGCTTGAATTCAATAAAAATCTGGAATTAGAAGTACGATATCACCGTTGTTGTAAAAACCCATCTGGTTCACTAATGTCCTTTAGGAAAGGAAATCTGCTGTCCTTACCTGGTCTGGCCTACGTGTGACTCCTCACCCACACTGGATTCTGTGCTCCCTATCAGAAGCCTTGTACCTTTATCAATTGTAAGCGATTCATACGAACATATGGGGCAGCAGAATAATGGCATGTGGGGATGGGCATGTAAAATGATGTGTGCTAAGGTTGGGTGTGTGTCCCGACATCATCACTTGATATTTCGTTCGGTGGGCTGTGGTATCTTGGAAACCTTGGTCAGTGCTGTCTGAGGACTTGTAGGTCCTTGTACTCTTGGAGGGAGTGAGTGTTTGTGGATGGGGTGCCAATCAAGTGGGGTGCTTTTTCCTGGATGTTGTCAAGCTTCTTGAATGTTGTTGGAGCTGCACTCATCTAGGCAAGTGGGGAGTATTCCATCACACGCCTGACTTGTGCCTTGTAAATGGTGGACATGCTTTAGGGGGTCAGGAGGTGAGTTACTCACTGAAGGATTCCTAGTTTCTTATAGCTACAGTATTTATATGGCTAGTCCAGATTAGTTTCTGGTCAACGGAAACCCCCAGGATGTTGATAGTGGGGGATTCAGCAATGGTAGTGCCATTGAATGTCAAGGGGAAATGGTTAGATTCTTCTTGGTTGGAGATAGTCATTGTCTGGCACTTATGTGGTGCGAATGTTACTTGCCACTTGTCAGTAAACCTGGATATTGACCAGGTCTTGCTGCTTTTGTATATGGGCTGCTTGGGACCCTTGCTCTTCCTTATGTATATTAATGATCTAGACTGTGATGTTCAGGGCATGATTTCAAAATTTGCAGATGATACGAAGATTGGAAATGTTGTCAGCTGTGATAAGGATTTTCTTGAACTTCAAAAGGACATAGATGTATTGGTGGAATGGGCAGACAAGTGGCAGATTAAGTTCAATGTGAGGTGATTCATTTTGGCAGGAAGAATATGGTGAGACAGTATAAAATAAAGGGAGAAACCTTAAAGGAAGTTCAGGAATAGAGGGACTTTGGTGTATATGTACATAAGTTATTGAAAATAGCAAGGCATGTTGAGAGAGCATTTAATAAAGCACATAGTGTCTTAGGCTTTATTAATAGGGGCATTGAATATAAGAGTAAGGAGATCATATTGAATTTGTATAAGACACTATTTAGGCCTCATCTGGAATACTGCGTCCAGTTCTGGACACTGTACCTGAGGAAGGATGTGAGGCATTTGAGTGAGTACAAAGGAGAGTCAACAGAATGATTCCAGGGATGAAGAACTGTAGCTGTGAGGATAGATCAGAAAGGTTGGGACTGTTTTCCTTGGAGAAAAGAAGGCTGAGAGGAGATTTGATTGAGGTATTCAAGATCCATTCAAAGGGCATGGACATGGTAAATAGTGAGAAACTGTTCCTGCTCAGTAGAGCATCAAGACCTCAAGGGCATAGATTCAAAATAATAGGCAAAAGGAGTAAAAGTGATGTGAGGAAACATTTTTCACCCAGAGGTGGTTGGAGTCTGGAATGAACTTCCTGAGATGGTGGTGGAGGCAGGTTCGATTGAGATATCCAAAATGGAATTGGATTGCTATGTGAAAAGAAAGAACGTGCTATTCTGGTCGCCACATTACCAGAAGGATATGGAGATGTTGGAGAGGGTGCAGAGGAGGTTTACCAGGATGCTGCCTGGTCTGGAGGTTATTAGCTATGAGGAGAGGTTGGAGAAACTCGGATTGTTCCCCCTAGAGCGACGGAGATTGTGGGGCGACTTGATAGAAGTTTACAAAATTATGAGTGGCATGGACAGAGTAGATAGTCAGAAGCTTTTTCCCAGGGTGGAAGAGTCAATTACTAGGGGACATGGATTTAAGGTGAGAGGAGAAAATTAAAAAGGTGATGTGCGGGGCAAGTTTTTTACACAGAGGGTAGTGAGTGTCTGGAATTCACTGCCAGAGGAGGTGGTGGAAGCAGGTACGATAGTGGTGTTTAAGAGGCAGCTTGACAAATACACGAATAGGATGAGAATAGAGGGATACAGACCCCGGAAGTTTTTAGTTTGATGGGCAATATGATCGGCGCAGGCTTGGAGGTCCAAAGGGCCTGTTCGTGTGCTGTACTTTTCTTTGTTCTTAGTTACGGGTATAAGGCAGGGGAGTGGGGCTAATTAGAATGCTTTTTCAGAGAGCTGGTGCAGACTTGATGGGCTGAATGGCCTCCTTTTGCACTGTAAAGATTCTGTGATTCTGTGAAATAGTTGAGACTCCAGCACTGATCCCTAAGACACTCCACTCGTTGCACTTTGAGAACCTGAAAATGACCCATTTATGTCTGCTCTGTTTCCTGTTAACTAACCAATACTCCATCCATGCTAATATGTTACCCTCTATACCATGAGCTCTTATTTTGTGTAATGATGTGGCACCTTATCAAATGCATTCTGTTAATCTAAGCACACAACATCCACAGGTTCCCCTTTATCCACATTGCTTGTTAATTCCTCAAAGAACTTGAATAAATTAGTCAAACATGATTTCCCTTTCACAAAACCATATCGATCCTGTCTGATTGCATTAAGATTTTCCAAATGCCCCGCCATAACCACCTTAATAATAGATTCCAGCATTTTCTCTACAACAGGTGTTAAACTAACTGACATGTAATTTCCTGCTTTCTGTCTCCCTCCTTTCTTGAATAGAGGAGTTACATTCACTATTTTCCAATCTGTTGTGATCTTTGGGAATTTGGGAATTTTGGACTGATCAAAACCAATGCAGATGATACGAAGATTGAAAACATTGTCAACTATGATAGAGACATTTTTGAACTTCAAAAGGACATAAACATGTTGATGGATTGGGTAGACAAGTGGCAGCTTAAGTTCCAGTCACAGGAGTGTGAGCTGACTCATGTTGGCAGGAAGAACGTGGACAGACAGTATCTATTATCCCAGCAGCTATTTTTTTTTTAAATCCCTAGGATGCATCAGGACCTCTGAACTTGTCAGTCTTTAGTTCTAATAATTTTCCCAGTTACTTTATCCTGGTGATGGGAATTGTTTTCAGTTCCTCCCTCGCTTTCACCCCTTATTTCTGGGATGTTACTTGTATCCTCTACAGTGAGGACAGGCACAAAATATCCGTTCAATTCATCCACCATCCCCTTATTTTCCATTATTAATTCCTCAGACTCATTCTCTGGAGGACCAAAGCTCACTTTATTTACTCTTTTCTTTCTTAAATACCTTAGAAACCTTTACTATCTGTTTTATATTTCTAGCTAGCTTTCTCTCATACTCTAATTTCTCCCTCCTTATCATTCTTTTAGTCATTATTTGCTGTTTTTAATGTTCTGTTCAATCTTCTGACCTGAATCTTCGTGGAATTATTTGCTTTTTCTTTCATTTTGATACTATCTTTAACTTCCGCTTCCACAAGCTGCTCATCCTGTCGGTCTGTGCCCACTATCCTGGGCAGCAATCGAAGCATCTGGCAGTCCTTTATTCCAATCAGGGGCGTCAAGTTGCAGGCTGGCTATTGGGGGACAAGGGTTCTACCCTCTGGGCGTGTCAGGAACCTGCCGGGCCTGGCCTACAAACAAGAACCAAGCCCCCACATGAAAGATCATCCAGGCGCCTGGGTGGGTATCCATGTGTGTGGTCGGCTGCTGCACGCTGCAGAACTTTGCCCTCATGAGGGCTCAGCCCTTACCACCCTCAGCAGCTACAAGTACAGGAGCAAGAGGAGCATGAAGGCGAGGGGGAGAAGGAAGGACATTGACCAGTGCTTCTAGGTGCCAGAGCTCGTTGAGAGCAGCTTAGCAAGGAACAGTTTCCCTTAAATCAGCCCTCCCACCAACAGCCCCTCAGCCCTTCCACCAGCTGAAGTCTCTTGAAAGACCCCAGCTTGAAAAGTTTCAGGCCCAGTTTGTTTCAGCCCCATTTGCACCTTATCCTCTGAGAGTGAACAGTGCTTCTTCTCTGTGTCTATCAAACAACCTTCACTAGAGCTTCCTTTTTATAGAAGCTGACTTGATGACAGAAACTGTTAGACTTTTTAGGAACACAAGTCTTAAAATAAAACCACGCAATATTAGGAAGCAAGAACTTAACGGTTTTTCTCCATTTATTTATTCAGTTTAGGTTGGCTGAAATGACGCTATGCTACCACAAGGTAGCGCCATGAGTTCTGTTATCCGATGCTTCAGCTTTCCTCCACTGATATATTATTTCTCTTTTTGGGATGTGAAATTTGCCTTTAGAGACTTGAAAATTCAGAATGTAAACCCAAAGACATAACCCTGCCTCTGATCATTGAAGCTTCCCATAACTAATAATTCAAACAACTTACGGCTGTGTAGAGCCATCGCATAAGGGGGAGGTTTAACGAGAGGAGACAGTTAAAAAAGGATGGACTTAGCATTTATGTAGCACCTTTCACAACCTCAGGCTGTCCCAAAGTGCTTTGCAGCCAACAAAATGATTTCAAAAAGTGGTCCCTGGTGTAATGTAGGGAGCGAATGCTAATTTGCACACAGCAAGCTCCCAGAAATGGCAATGGGATAAATGATTAGGTCATTACTTCCAATGAAATTGATTGCGGGATAAGTGTTGATCCCAGCAGGTGGGGGGAGAGCTCCTCTTCTCTGCTTCGATGGAGTCCTTTTCAAAGATGCCCGGGTCAACAAACCCCTTTGTGGCATCATTATTGCATATAAGTGTCTGCCATAGGAACATAGGAAGTCAGCCATTAAACTCATATCTGTCATTACCCTTACCAAACAAAAATATTTCCATCTCTGTTTTGAGATGTTCAATTGACACCACCACCTGGAAGTTCCCCTCCAAGTCACTCACCATCCTGACTTGGAAACATATCGCTGTTCCTTCACTGTAGCTGGGTCAAAATCCTGGAACTCCCTCCCTAACAGCACTGTGGGTGTAGCTACACCACGTGGACTGCTGAAGCCCAAGAAGGTGGCTCATCACCACCTTCTCAAGGGCAATTAGGGCAATAAATGCTGGCTTAGCCAGTGACACAGCTCCCCCATCTCCTGTTTCCTTCCCACAGGGGGAATGGGGTGGATAGGAGGCAGGCACGGCACCTGCTGGATTTTGTGAGGCCTACTGCCTTCAAACCTATCATTGGTGAATGTATAATCAAGCTCCACGATCACAGCCTTACGTTGTGCTGCACGAGGAAGGCATGCCAGAGCAATGAGGACCAAACCTTATGGGCAGAATTTTACGAATCAGCGAGTGGGGGCGGGGCCCGCTCGCCGATGTGTAAAATGACGGGCGGTGTCTTCGGGGGGACCTCCCGACGTCTCTCCGCCCCATTTAAATTTTCAGGAGGGCGGGAGCGCCACAAAATCAGCTGCGCGCCCGCCGACCTGTCAATGGCCAATTGAGGCCATTTACAGATCAATTAAAGTAATTAAAGGGCCTGCCCGTCCAACCTTAAGGTTGACAGACAGGCCAGCAGCCCCGGTGGGAACTAGATGAGGGGGGGGGTGGTGGGCGGGATGAGGTTTCATGTCGGCTTTAAAAAATGTTAGTAAAGGTTTTGTAAAAATTATGGACATGTCCCAACTCATGTGACATTGTCACATGAGGAGACATTTAGGGAAATTTTATTTTTCTACTTTTATCTTTTTTACATTTACAGCCAAACTCCCTGAGGCAGCACTTAGCCTCAGGGAGATGAGTGCGCTCTATCGTGCGCATGCGAGAAAGAGTGTACTCTCGATTTCTACCCCCCCACCACCCCTCCCCCCCCCCACCCCGCCACCACCTGCACAGGGAGTACATCACACTTCCTTGCAGACGTCATGTTGGACTGGCCTTAGTTGGCCTGCCCAAGTAAAATGGCGGCAAGCCTCCGATTGGGGGCGCCGCTCAGAAGCATGCCTGTACGTGCCTGCGCTTCAAAATTCAGCCCTACATGTTTTACCACATTCTGACACGATGCCATGTAAGAACAGAGAAACAAGATTAGTCTATTCAGCCCCTCAATCCCGTCTCTCCATTCAATAAGATCATGGCTGATCTGCATCTTAATTCCATTAACCCACATTGGCTCCAAAGCCCCTTAATATCTTTGCCTAAAAAAAAGTCTGCTCATCTTAATATTGAAATAATCAACTGGCCCCCAACCTCAACAGCTTTTTGGTGGGACCCTCGGAGAATCTGCCTGGGTATGACTGAAGGATCATGCCCTCTTGGTCTTGGGATTAGTGGGCGGGTGGAAGGGGAGATTGTCAGTTGTGCCACACCTCTGCAAAGAGAGCTGCACCTCCCTTGCAGTGTAGTGCTTGCACACAGAGCAGACATTAATCTGGGAATGTTTCAAAAAGCTGGCTTCACAAAGCTGCTGTTTGTATTATTGTCAAACACTATTGATTCCTTATTGCTCTTTTAGAGATGAAAACCTGCTGTCCCACATTCCATTCCACAGCCACATGTTTGACTGCTCTGGTGTGGTCTAGCTGCTCAGTTGTATCAAAACATGGCCAGCTGTTCAAGAAGAACATAAGGATGTAAGAAACAAGAACAGGAGTAGACCATTCAGCCCCTCGAGCCTTCTCCGCCATTCAATAAGATCATGGCTGATCTTCTTCTGTTTCGATTTCCACATTCCCCTCTACCCCCGATGACATTTTATTCCCTTGTCTAACAAGAATCTATCTACCTCTGCCTTAAAAATATTCAATGATTCCGCCTCCAACACCTTCCGAGGCAGAGAATTCCAAATTTGCACAACCCTCTGAGAGAAAAAATATCTTCTCATCTCTGTCCTAAAAATGTGACCCCTAATTTTAAAACAGTGACCCCTCGTTCTGGACTCACCCACAAGAGGAAGCATCCTTTCAATGTCCACCTTGCCAGGACCATTCAGGATCTTGTATACTTCCATCAAATCAACACTCACTCTTCTAAACTCCAGTGGAAACAAGCCCAGTCTGTCCAACCTTTCCTCATAAGACAACCCACTCATTCCAGGTATTAATCTAGTAAACTTCCTTTGAACCACCTACAATGCATTTACATCCTTCCTTAAATAAGAAAAGACCTGCAACACCCTTATAGCTAGTGATTGATTACAGAGCAGACATAAACCTGGAAATGTTTCAAAAACTGCACACAGTATTCGAGGTGCGGTCTCACCAATGCCCTGTAGAACCCAAGCATAACATCGTTACTTTTATGTTCAATCCCTCTTGTAATAAAGGATAACATTCCATTAGCCTTCTTAATTACTTACTGTACCAGCATACTAACTTTTTGTGACTCATGTACTAGAACACCCAGATCCCTCTGCACCTCAGAATTATTCAGCTGTTCTCCATTTACATAGAAAAACATAGAAACATAGAAAATAGGAGCAGGAGTAGGCCAATCGGCCCTTCGAGCCTGTTCCGCCATTCATCATGATCATGGCTGATCATCCAACTCAATAGCCTGCTCCCACTTTCTCTCCATATCCTTTCATCCCTTTCGCCCCAAGAGCTATGTCTAACTCCTTCTTGAAACCATACAATGTTTTGGCCTCAATACTTTCTGTGGCAGCGAATTCCACAGGCTCACCACTCTCTGGGTGAAGAAATTTCTCCTCATCTCAGTCCTAAATGGTCTACCCCATATCCTCAGACTGTGACCCCTGGTTCTGGACTCCCCCACCATTGGGAACATCCTTCCTGCATCTACCCTGTCTAGTCCTGTTAGAATTTTATAGGTTTCTATGAGATCCCCCCTCATTCTTCTGAACTCCAGCGAATATAATCCCAACCGACTCAATCTCTCCTCATATGTCAGTCCAGCCATCCCAGGAGTCAGTCTGGTAAACCTTCACTGTACTCCTTCTATAGCAAGTACATCCTTCCTCACATAAGGAGACCAAAACTGCACACAATATTCCAGGTGTGGTCTCACCAAGGCCCAGTATAATTGCAGCAAGACAACCCTGCTCCTGTACTCGAATCCTCTGGCTATGAAGGCCAACATACCATTTACCTTCTTTACCGCCTGCTGCACCTGCATGCTTACCTTCAGCAACTGATGTACGAGGACACCCAGGCCTCATTACATATTCCCCTCTCTCAATTTATAGCCATTCAGATAATAATCTGCCTTCCTTTTGCTACCAAAGTGGATAACCTCACATTTATCCACATTATACTGCATCTACCATGCATTTGCCCACTCACTCAGCTTGTCCACATCGCACTGAAGCATCTCTGCATCCTCCTCACAGCTCACCCTTCCACCCAGCTTTGTGTCATCTGCAAATTTGGAGATAATACATTTAGTTCCCTCATCTAAATCATTAATATATACTGTGAATAGCTGGGGTCCCAGCACTGATCCCTGCAGTACTCCACTAATCACTGCCTGCCATTCGGAAAAAGACCCATTTATTCCTACTCTTTGTTTCCTGTCTGCCAACCAATTTTTTATCCATCTCAATACACTACCCCCAATCTCATGCGTTTTAATTTTACACATCAGTCTCTTATGTGGGCCTTTGTCGAAAGCCTTTTGAAAATCCAAATAAACCACATCATAGAACCATAGAACCATAGAACACTACAGCACAGAAAACAGGCCATTCGACCCTTCTAGTCTGTGCCGAAATATTATTTCTCTAGTTCCATTGACCTGCACCTAGTCCATAACCCTCCAGACCTATCCCATCCATGTATCTATCCAATTTATTCTTAAAACTTAAGAGTGAGCCCGCATTTACCACGTCAGATGGTAGCTCGTTCCACACTCTCACCACTCTCTGAGTGAAGAAGTTCCCCCTAATGTTCCCCCTAAACCTTTCCCTTTTCACCCTAAAGCCATGTCCTCTCATGTTTATCTCTCTTAATCCAAGTGGAAAGAGCCTACTCGCATTTACTCTGTCCATACCCCTCATAATTTTGTAAACTTCTATCAAATCTCCCCTCATTCTTCTACGCTCCAAGGAATAAAGTCCTAACCTGTTTAATCTTTCCCTGTAACTCAACTCCTTAAGACGCGGCAACACATCTTAGTAAATCTTCTCTGCACTCTCTCAATCTTACTGATATCCTTCCTGTAGTTAGGCGACCAGAACTGCACACAATACTCCAAAGTTGGCCTCACCAATGTCTTATACAACCTCACCATAATATCCCAACTCCTATACTCAATACTTTGATTTATGAAGGCCAGTATGCCAAAAGCTTTCTTTACAACCCTGTCTACTTGTGACGCCACTTTCAGGGAATTACGTATCCACTGGTTCCCCCTCATCAACTCTACTAGTTACATCCTCGAAAAATTCCAGTAGATTTGTCAAGCATGATTTCCCTTTTGTAAATCCATGCTGACTCTGTCTGATTTTGCCACTGTTTTCCAAGTGCTCAGCTATTAAATCTTTTATAATGGACTCTAGAATTTTCCCCACTATCGACATCAGTCTGACTGGTCTATAATTCCCTGTTTTCTCTCTACCTTCCTTTTTAAATAGTGGGGTTACATTAGCTACCCTACAATTTGTAGGAACCGTTCCAGAGTCTATAGAATCGTGGAAGATGACCGCCAATGTATCCACCATATCTAGGGCCACTTCCTCAAGTACTCTGGGATGTAGATTATCTGACCCTGGGGATTTATTGGCCTTAAATCCCATCAATTTCCCCAACACCATTGCCCTACTAATACTGATTTCTTTCAGTTCCTCCCTCTCACTAAACCCTGTGTTCCCGAACATTTCTGCTATGTTATTTGTGTTCTCCTTTGTGAAGACAGAACCAAAGTATGTATTTAGTTGGTCAGCCATTTCTTTATTCCCCATTAAAAATTCCCCTGTTTCTGACTGTAAGGGACCTACATTTGTCTTCACTGGGATGAAACATTTAAGTTATGAAGAGAGGTTGGATAGACTTGGGCTGTTTTCATTGGAGCAGAGCAGACTGAGGGGTGACCAGATCGAGGTGTACAAGATTATGAGGGGCATGGACAGGGTGGATATGGTGCAGCTGTTCCCCTTAGTTGAAGGGTCAGTCATGAGGGGACATAAGTTCAAGATGAGGGGCAGGAGGTTTAGAGAGGGATGAGAGGAAAAACCTTTTTACTCAGAGGGTGGTGACAGCCTGGAATGCACTCTTGCTATTCATTTTTACATTTCTTGCTAGCTTCCTTTCATACTCTAAATTCTTTCTCCTGGTTAATCTTTTAGTCATTCTCTGTCGTTCTTTATATTCTGACCAATCACCTGTCCTGTCACTCATCTTTGCAGAGTTGTATGTTTTTTCCTTAAGTTTGATGTTTTCCTTAACTTTTTCAGTTAACCAAGGATGATGGGTCCTCCCCTTAGAATTTTTCTTCATAATAGGAATGTACTTATTCTGAACACTCTTAAGTTGTTCCCTTAAATGTCTGCCACTGCTTCTCTATTGATCTATCCTCTAGCCTAGTTTCCCCGTTCACTTCAGCTAGCTCAGCTTTCATCCCCACATATCTGTCCTTATTTAAGTTTAAGATATTAGTCTTAGACCTACTCTTCTCCCTTTCAAACTGGGTGTAAAATTCAATCATATTGCTGTCACTGCTACCCAGGGGTGTCTTTACTCTGAGGTCATTAATTAACCCTGTCACATTACACGATACGAAATCTAATTTAATCTGCTCTCTAATAAAGGCAAAATACTGTGGATGATGGAAATCTGAAACAAAAAGTCAGCAGGTCTGACAGCATCTGTGGAGAGAAAGACAGAGATAACGTTTCGAGTCTGTATGATCCGCTCTGAAGAAGAGTCATACGGACTCGAAATGTTAACCCTGTCTTTCTCTCCACAGATGCTGTCAGACCTGCTGAGTTTTTTCAGCATTTGTTGTTTTTGTAACCTGCCCTCTGGATGGTTCCAGAACATGCTGCTCTAAGAAACTATCAAAGAAAGCATTCTAAGAACTCATCATCCAGGCAACTGCTGGCGATCTGATTTTTCCAGTTTACATGTAAATTAAAATCACCCATGATTATTGCCGTCCCTTTATCACAAGCACACAATATTTTCCCATGAATGCTTTGTCCTACACTGTGGCTATTGTTAGGGGGCCTGCAGATCACTCCCACTAATGACTTTTCTCCCCCACTATTCCTCATCTCCACCCAAACTGATTCTACATCCTGATCTCCTGAACCAAGGTCATCTCTAACTATTGCACCAATGCCCCCTATGATTAACAATGCTACCCCTCCACCTTTACCTGGCTTCCTATTCCTCTTGAATGTCATGTACCCTTGAATATTAAGCACCCAATCTTTGTCGTCCTGCAGCCAGGTCTCTGTAATTGCTGTTAGATCATATTTATTTACTTCAATGTGGGCCATCAATTCATTTACTGTGTTATGAACGTTACATGCATTCAGATAGAGAGCCTTCAGTTTTGTCTTTTAGATACCTTTGTAACATCTAGTTTTGACTGTTGATGCATTCTTAGGTTTTTTCTCTCTGTACTTTCCTGCCATGCTCTAACCCTCATTTCTCATGTTACTATTTTGCTCTCCTTACTCAACATCTTGGATTGCTACCTCTACCCAAGCTTGATCTCTCACCCCTCTTGTTTAGTTTAAAGCCCTCTCTACTTCCCTAGTTATGTGATTTGCGAGGAAACTCGTCCCAGCATGATTCAGGTGTAAACCATCTCAACGGTATAGCCCCCACTTTCCCCACTACTGATGCCAGTGCCCCACAAATGAAACTCACTTCTCCCCACCAGTCTTTGAGCCAAGCATTCATCTCTGTAATCTTATTTGCCTTGTGCCAATTTGCACGTGGCTCAGGTAATAATCCAGAGATTATTACCTTTGAGGTTCTGTTTCTTACTTTGGTAGCTCCTTTGCAGAACCTCTTTCCTAGTTCTACCTATGTCATTGGTACCTACATGGACCGCGACAACTGGATCCTCCCTGCCCCATTGCAAGTTCCTCTCTAGCCCTGAGCAGCTGTTCCTGACCCTAGCATCGAGCAGGCAACATAGACATCTGGACTCTCGTTCTTTGCTCCAGAGAACAATGTCAATCACCCTCACTGTGCTATCCCCTACTAGCACTGCATTCCTTTTTGCTCCCCACCACCTTGAACTGCTTCCTGTACCACAGTGCCATGGCCAGCCAGCTCATCCACCCTGCAGGCGTTGCTTTCATCTACATAGATTGTGAGTTCCTCAAGCCTGCTTGACAATTGCAAAGTCTGAGGCTCCTCCACTACTGTCTGCTCAGTCCCATTACCTGCCTCACTGACAGTCACATCCTCCTGTCCCTCACTGCTGACCAAAGCAGGTGACCTTCTTCTAAGAGGTGTGACTGTCTTTTGGAAAAAAGTATCCAGGTATTTCACCCCCACCCTTATGTTGCGCAGTGTCTGCATGTCAGCTTCCAGATCAATAATCCTGATCCAGAATTCCTCAAGCTGCTTACACTTCCTGCAGACGTGTTTGCCATGGCTTCCAAAATACTCCCATGCCCCCCAGCTGCAACTGGGCCTATCATCACCTTCTGAGGCTAACTAGCGATAGACAGTCACTACTGGGCTTGCCAGTGATGTCCACATTCTGAAAATAAATAAACAGAAAATGAAGGACCATCAGAAGCCATTTGTGTGTTAATAGAATGGATGTCTATTATTCATGTACACAGTAAAATATGATAATTATCAATGAAGGAGAGCATACATCTCAATTCATCAGAGGGATCCTAATGAACATAAGTATGTCCTGTATAATTGCAATGGAGGCCAACATGCCATTTGCTTCCCTGATTGCTTGCTGCATGCAAAGTCTTACACTCAGCCTCATGCACACACACGCACACACAAGCATAAAGGTGGGATACAGATAAAGATAGTGCATTTTTACAGATCACAGTGTATTCAGTCTCTGATTTACAATTTCTGGTCTCCCACGTGGCAGGTCTGTGGTTTCTTGAATGGATTCAATAATTTAAAGTTGAAGTAAGAGTCTTGTAAAGCAAAGGGTTCACAGCAGGTTGCAAGGTTCCTTGTAGTTGAATAACTAGGAGATTGGTTCTCAGGTAAACTTTGAAACTGGAACAAGTTAAGTGCTTTGGCTGCTGGATGACTTGCAGCTAGTTTCTGGGTTTAGTTCTCAGACTGGTTGATGACTGATGGCCCTTAAAAGGTTAAAATGGCACAATCTTTCTCTGCAATTGTCGTCTTGTCAGTGTTCTGCAGTCTGCCCAGGTCTCTTTTGGGCTTTGGGATAATAAAGGATTTCTATTAGCTGCCAGTTTTGGTCACATGGTCAACAGCCATTATCCACCCAGAATGACTTAAAGCTAAAAGGCCATTGATATATAACAGGAGTTATATGGCGGTCTTTCACACTTTACTTGTGGATAACTGGTCTTATCAGCTTTCCTATGTTGAACCACAAACTGGAGGCATAGAGTCTTGGATTCCATTGGCTCTGTGTTTTGAGTAAGCTTTGAACAATGGCAGGTATGAATACTACAGATAACATTAGTCTTGGTATGTCCATTCCAGGGAGGCCCCCACCCATGGTTATTCAACTTGAAACATTCTAGAAACTTGATAGTCCATGTTGAATACGCAAAGGTCACTTGACCCCTTGGCAGCCATCTTAACGGTTCATCAGTGTCCATTTTAAACAAATACAAGGCACTTCTAGAAGTTTCCATACGAGCTCAGTTCATGTGCAAAGCTATGAATACGACATGTCTTTACTGGGCATGACATATGCTTTTCTAATCTTACGATCAAAACGCATAACCTCACGCTTCCCCACATTATACACCATCCACCATCTTGTTGCCCACTCAATTAACTTGTCTAATCTCTGAAAATTCCCTGTGACCTCACAGTTTGCATTCCCACCCAGCTTGGTATCATCAGCAAACTTAGATGCATTACTCTTTGACTCTTCATCTAAATCATGAATCTAGATTGTAAATAGCTGAAGCCCCAGCACTGATCCTTGCAGCACTCCACAAGTCACCGTCTGCCAACTTGAAAATGGCCTATTTATCCCTACCCTCTGCTTTCTGTCTGTTAATCAATTCTCTATCCATGCTAATCGATCACCCCTAAATCTATGAGCTCTTATTTGGTGTATCAATCTTTGTGTGGCATCTTATCAAATGCCTTTTGGAAATCCAAGTATGCTACATCTACTTGTTATGAGCTTGGAGAATGAAGTTTAGAAATATGACTCAAATATTATCTATTGTTATATTAAGCATAATAACAAGTTAAGCTATAAATTTAATGCAATATTTACATCTGCTAAGATTAAACCACCTCCCCCACTTAAAGGGATAAAATCTTAAAATCTACCAACCAATCACATGGCTGCTCACCTAATTTATGTCTGTGAACCAGCTACTGGAGGCTGAACAAAGGTCTAAAAGACAGCGCCTCCTTCCCCTTCTGCACTGAGTTCCCAAGTAGCACTCATACCTTGGTGTCACTCCCCAGCTCACTTTGTGCTCCACGCTCTGTGCAACAGCAAAACCTGTCTACTTTTATAGAGGGCTGAAGACCCACAACCAAGTTGCATCTGCTAAGTCAGCTTCAGGCTACAGTGGTTCACTTGCATTTGATTGACAGGTAGCTGCCACTGCCAAGCAGTTTCTGGTAATGAGGCTTCTCAATTAGCTTGCAATTTTAAAGCTCGAAGTCACAGGGCAGAATTTTGCCCTTGGTGGGCGTGTGGGTCCCATCGGCTCGGCGGTGGGCGGGCAGCCAAAATCTGCCACTGACGTGGGCCCCGCCGCCATTTTAAGTGGGCAGTCCAATTAAGGCGGTCTGCCCGAAGGGAAGCGCTATATGCTTCCTGTGCGGGGGTCGGGGGGGGGAGGAAATACCCATCTGTCAAAGTGCGCTCTTTCTCACATGCGCACGATAGAGTGCACTGCTCCCTGAGACTAAATGCTGTCTCAGGGAGATCACTGACACTGTCAAAAACATTAATAATAGAAAAATATAAAAATTATTAATATGTCCCCCTCATGTGACAATGTCACATGAGATGGGACATGTTAATAAATCTCACATAAAGTTTATTAAAGATTTTTAAAATGGAAATGAATCCCGCCAGTGGATGAGGTTTCATGTTTTATCAGAAGCCCGCTGGGGTTAAGGTTGGACGGGCAGGGCCTTTAATTACCTTAATGATCTTGTCAATGGCCTCAATTGGCCATTGACAGGTCGGCGGGCGGACAGCGAAATCAGCTGTCCGCCCGCCTTCCTGAATATTTAAATGGGGCGGGATGACGTTGGGGGTTCCTCCTGACATCACCCCGTGCCATTTTTGCATCGGCAAGTGGGGCCCCCCCCCCCCCCCCCCCCCCCCCCCCCCCAAATTGCCAACAGGAAAATTCAGGCCACAATCTGTGTGCCAATCTAAATCACATCTTGAGAAAAACTTACCAGAGAGATTCCCGCTTGCACAAAATTCCCAAGTCAGCGCTCGTGCCTGGGGTAGGATTTTCCCGTCGGTGAACTCCCGATGTCACCGCGCCCCATTTCAATTTTCAGGCAGGCGGGGGCTCAGCAAAATCAATAAGTAATAGATTGTAGGAAAAGGGACAACCTGAATATCAGAGAGAAATTTATGTGGAAGAAAAATATATTCCATTTCTGAAACCTCAATAATATCACTCAAAATGATATCAATTGTCTTGTCAATTGTCAGTATCCTGGTGCTCCATCTCCAATAGCACTGTGGATGTACTGCAATAGCTGTGCACCCGCCGACCTGTCAGTGATCAAATGAGGCCAGTGACAGAGTCATTAAACTCATTAATGGACCTGCCCGTCCAACTTAAAATTAAGGTTAATTTAATTAAAGTTTTTAAAAAAGTTATGGACATGTCCCAACTCATGTGACAGTGTCACATGAGGGGACATGTCAGGGAATTTTTTTCTTCTTATTTTTAATAATTTGCACATTAGAGCTGATCTCCCTGAGGCAGCACTTAGCCTCAGGGAAATGAGTGCGCTCTTTCATGTGCATGCGCGATAGAGTGCACTCTTGGGTTTAGGGATCTCGCACAGGGTGGGCATAGCGCTTCCATGCTGACGTCACACTGGGCGGGCCTTAATTGGCCTGCCCACGTAAATGGCGGCACGCTCCTGATTGGGGGTGCCGATCGGAGGCCCACCTCAGTGCGCCCGCACTTCAATATCCCCCAAAGTCTTGCCCCTGGAGACACTCTGTCTGCAGCTCACTCTGTGCTCTTGAACATTACATTAACCAGCTCGTCATTACCTTGTTCACAATGGTGAAGGGTTTGATTGCAAACTTAGAAGCTTAGAGCCATAGAGTCATTTATGCCGTAGAAGGAGGCCATTCGGTCCATTGACTCCATGCAAGCTCTCTGTAGAGCAAACCGGTCAGTCACATTCCCCCACTCTATCCCCATAACCCTGCAAGTTTATTTCCCTCAAGTGTCCGCCTAATTTCCTTTTGAAATCATTGATTGCCTCTGCTTCCAGCACCCTCATGGGCAGTGAGTTTCAGGGGCAGAATTTTGCCCTTGGAGGGTGGGCTTGGCATGGGCGGGCGGGGGTGGTCGGAAAGCCAGTCACTGCCCGCAATTGGCACCGCACCACGAAAGGCAGCTGGGGCAGCTCCGAGAAGGGGCAGGCGGGGATGGGGGCATGATGCCCGCCGGGTCCAATGGTGACCCGGTGGCCGATTCAAAAGCGGCCCATGCAGCCCCTGGAAGGCTGCCGTGGAAGGATGCTGAAGTCTCGATGGCTCCCAGTGTGGCTGGACAAGGCAGGCGGGAGGGCAGGTCAGCAGGGCAGTCGGCCCCTCGTTTCTCTGACGAATGCCTCGCAGCCCTGGAGTAGGGGGCTGCCAGGAGGGAAACCCTTGTCCCCAGAGACAGGAAGAGGAGGCCCCGCACCTCGCCAAAAAGGCCTGGGAGGAGGCGGCATCCAGGGTGAACAGCCACGATGTGGTGAAGATCATATGGGTGCAGTGCCGGAAGTGCATCAATGATCTGCTGCAATCGGGCAGGGTGAGTACCGTGCTGGCATGGGTCAGTGTGCAGAACCGTTGAGGACTGGCCACATCCCCCGTGAAAGGTGTCTGAGTGAGTGGCAACTGACAATTACACCAGAGCTGGCCAAGAAGATGAGCCCTGGCTGCTTGGACTGTGCCTTGCAGCTCAAGGGTCACACATCGGCGGAGTCCTGCCAGGTGTTCCTCAGCTGGGGTTGGCCAGGCTGCAATGGTGATACAGTGACAGAGTTTCTAATCAATGCTCCTCTATTCTTTCAGGAGAAGACATCCCATAACAATAATGAGAGGTTCCGAACTGGCGGTGGACACCCACACCTCCTAATCCTGACAGGCAATGAGCAGGAGGCACTGGAGCTCGAGAGGCACCTCAGTCAGCCAGCCACGGTGAGATTGGGGGTGCCAGACGAAGGTAAGCATGCAGTGCATTGAGGTGAGAATGTCGGCTCTTGCAACCATTGTAGTCTCATCTCTATATTGATGTGAACTTCAAAACTGGTGTCCCCAGTGATAATGGAAAGACAAGGACGCCATGATGCAGATATCTGTTGTCCCACCTGGAATGCTCAGTGACAGTGTCATGACTTAAACTAATGACATGTCCTTCTTCTCCCTTTTAGGATCACCAGCAGGTGCTTGCAATGAGGACCCTGACAGCCCACCCCTGACCCCGGAGGACCACCATGCTCGGCATGTACCTGCGTCACACCCTTTCTGTCAAACAGGCACCAGCGCAGATACCAGCAATTTGGTGGGCATAAGACTGCCATCTAGTCTGGGTGCACACAACGGGCCAGAGGATGACTGCCAAGGTCATCAAGGCCACCAATACAGCAGAGTGAGCAGGCTGTCTCCAATGCTGGTGCCAGCGAGGGGGGTGCACCTAGACATAGCACCCACAACGTAAATGTCAAGCACCTTAAGCACAAGACAATCTTACCACAGGAGATATTTTGTTCCACCATATTGCTTTAACTTTTTTAATGGTGTGATTAACAACACCGGTTTATGTTCATTTCAGCTATGTTTCACATGCGCAATTAAATTAGATTTTATTTTGTGCTATTGGCCTCTGCATGCTTCATTTGTTCTGTAGGTGAGAGTAGGCCATTATGTAATGATGGACATGTGTCTCCTGAAACTTTATTGCACAGACACAGTGTATGTTGATGGCCGAGGAAATGTTCCTCCCTGGGATTGAGGATGGAGCCTGCAGCCCTCGCATGTGGTGCTGGTTCTTATTTGGTAGGCAGTGCGCCTGCTGAACAGTCCAGGCATTGGAAACACATCCTGAGAAGACCTATGGTGATCTCTATCACCACCCTTGTGAAGCCTCTTGTACCGCTGCTTGGCCTCTGTTCTTGGATGGCGGAGAGGTGTCATGTGTCAGGGGATAACCCTTGTCACCCAGCAACCATCCACCCAGTCAGGCTGGAGCACTGAAGAGCGTCATGCACCTGGGAGTGTCTCGGGATGGAAGCATCATGGGAACAGCCAGGGTACCTTGCACTGACTTGCTGAATCAGCATCCTGTGATCACACACTCTCTGCACATTCATGGAGTGGAAGCCCTTTTTGTTGACAAAGGCACCAGGCTCACCTGCTGGCGCCTTGATGCCCACATGTGTGCACTTGAGGACATCCTGGATGTGGGGGAACCCAGCAATCACTGAAAAGCCTGTGGCTTTCTCTGCCTGGCTGGCCTTGTCCATACAGTAATGAATGAAAGTCAATGCACGCCTGAATAGAGCTTCTATCACCAGCTTGATGCAACTATAGACAGACTCCACACAGATCCCCCACTGAGCCCTGGAAAGACCCGGAGGCATAGAAGTTGACCTTCAGAGCCACTGGCATGGGGTGCCCATCCATACAGTCAGAGCTGATCTCAGGCCCAAACATCTAACAAATGGAGGTCACTGTTTCTCTTGAGACACGGAGCCTCCTTCAGCACTGCACCTCAGACATATTGAGGTAGCTGCATCGCCGCCTGTAAACCCTGGCAGCAGGATAGTGGCGTCTTCTCTGGCCCCTTCCACCTTGGACTACCAGTTGGCCCTGCCTCCCTTGTGCCTGCACCTCAACTTCCACAGGTTGCTCCCATGGAAGCTGCATTGGGACACCCCGGCCTTCTCTCCCTTCTGCCCTTCTCTTCCTCCTCAGAGGAGGAGCCACCAGCAGAGACCACAATCACCATTATCAGGGTTAAGGAAGGCTGTCTCATACCTGGAAGGACCCACACGGCCTGAATCCTCTGGGGGTCTGGAAGACAACAATGAGCCCTGAAATGAATCCTACAAATGCTCAGAATGCAGCCCTGAAGCGAGATGAAGCTGCCCAGTTCACAAAAGCAACCAGCAGCACACGATCTCCAAAACTCCTCACTACTCACATTGACAACGCTGCTGACCCTTCTTAACCCATCCAGGGATGAGTTTTTTCAAACTGTGGCCTGCCCGCCTGCTCGTGCGACGGCCGAAAATTTGCACGGACTACGTAAAGCTGGAGACAGTTGGTGTGTTAGAGGCCTTCACTGGCCCCTTAATTAATGGCGGACCTGGCTCCATCTCCCTTGCGCGCCCGCCTAGCGAAATATCTTGAGAGTGCGCATTGGCGTCGACACGCTCGGCCGAGGTCAACGTGCATCATTTCGTTCTCGAGTGGGTGGGCCGCACGCCCACCTGCCGAGCAAAACATTCTGCCCAGGTCATCACCACCGCTTGCTGTGCAGAACAGTTCTTCCTCATGTGCCCTCGCATATTAAAGCTGTATCTCCCAGTCCTGCACCATCAACTAATGGGAACAGTTTTTCCCTGCCTGTCTTACCTAAACCTCTCATAATCTTCTACACCTCTATCAAATCACCTCTCAACCTCCTTTGCCCCAAGGAGAACAACCCCAGCTTCTCCAACCTAACCTTGTCGTTAAAACCCTTCCATCCCTGGAACCATTCTGGTAAATCTCCTCTGCACCCTCTCAAGGTCCCTGACATTTTTCTTGAAGTGTGGTGACCAGAACTGTGGATACAGTGTTGTAGCTGTGGTCTAACCAGAGCTTTTATGAAGGTTCAGCATGACCTCCCTATTTTCGTACTCAATGCCTGCATTTATGAAGCACAAAATTATGTATGCTTTGCTAGCTCCTCCCTTCCCACCATCTTCAAAGATCCACGCACATGCACTCCCAGGTCCCTTGAACCATGCCATTAAGTCTATATTACCTCTCTCTATCCCTTCGCTCAAAGTCAGAAGTTAAAATCTAGGAGGTGAGACGGTAAGAGGTGGAGCGAGGAAGATCTTTTTCACTGATGATAATAAAAGCAGTGAACAAGTTGCCACTGAACTAAACAGTCAAAATGAGTTCAAGAGACAAACGGATGCATTTTGGAGAGAGGGACTTGTTGAGAAGACAGTCAAGTGTTCTGGAAAGGGACAGATTAACAGCTTCTCCCTGAGCTTAAAAAGCCTTACCTGCTGACCCAATGTCAGAGTAATCTCCTTGCAATGCCTGCAGAGGCCCAGTGACTGAAGAACTAATGGGTACAGTAACTTTAACAGCCACAAATAGAACGATTGGAGCCCCTGAAGTTCAATCGAAACCTAAAAGCTGCAATGTGCATCCCTCTGTGATTTCCTCTTTGCTGGGCTGAAACCTTATTGTACAATCAAGTTATTTGAACCCAGTGTCGACGTGTCTGCTGCTAAGGGGTGATAAACCTTTCCACCTTCCTGCTGCTAGTTCTTGTTCTTCCTCTTCCTGCTCAGACACAGCTGCAACTGGTCAATGCTATTTGCCACTTTTTGCAACAGTAACATTACTCTGCTGGTATCGATTAAATCTGATCAGACTCTGACTTGTGGCACTGATGACGCACCTCATGCTATACATAATTCAGGATATGTACTGCTGGCATTTTGATTTCATTTCTCATGCCCACCCACAACCCCCACACCACCCCCCCCACCCCTCCCCCCAACCGCCCCACTCTCTATATTTGGCTAAACTTGTGTTTTTAGCAGACTAGTGACAATCATTCTGATCTTACAGTGAGATATGTGAAGAGATGTCACTGTGCAAAATACCTTCAAGGGCTTCATTTCCCGTGGTTAACATGTTCACATGAGAACTAATTTCTCTGCTGTTTTGAGATACTTGGGAAACTATTTCACATAGCATTAAAATGGCATGCAACGGAATTTTGATTGAATTAACCAGGAAACATTAGACACCTCGGTTTCCTTTTTTCAATTCAGAATTTATTGCCTATCTCTCATTGCCCCGGAGAAAGTGGTGGTGAGCTGCTTTTTACAACTGCTACAGTCCATTTGGTACAGTTCTCCCACGGCGCTGTTAAGGAGCCAGGTTTTTGACCCAGTCAAGGAACGGTGATATAGTTCCAAGTTCAGGATGGTGGTGTTCCCATGTGTCTGCTGCCCTTGTCGTTCTGGATGGTAGAGGTCGCAGGCTTGGTAGGTGCTGTCAAAGCCGCCCTGTCGAGTTGCTGCAGCACATCTTCTATTTGGGGCACACTGCTGTCACTGAGCACAACTGGTGGAGGGAATGAATATTTAAGGTGGTGGATGGGGTGCTGATCAATTGGGCTGCTTTGTCCGGAGTTAAGCTTCTTGAGTGTTGTTGAAGCCGCAGTCATTCAAGCAAGTGGAGGGTGTTCTCTCATACTTCTGACTTACACCTTGTAGATTGTGGACATGCTCTAGAGAATCAGCAGGTATATTCCTCAATGCATAATTGCCAGCCTCTGACTGCTCTTGTAGCATTAAATGGCTGCTTCAGTACAGTTTCTGGTCAATGGTAACTCCCAGGATGTTGATGGCGGGGGCTTAGTGATGGTAATGCCATTGAACATCATGGGGCAATGTTTAGATTCTCTCTTGTTGGAGGTGGTCATTGCCTGGCAATTGTGTGGCATGAATTTCACAAGCCACTTATCAGCACAAATGTTGTCCATGTTTTACTGCATGTGGGCATGGGCTGCTTCAATATCTGAGGAGTCATGAATGGTACCAAACATGTGCTGTATGTTTTTAGGGTTTCGAGGTATAAAATCCTTCTAATTAAAATCTCTAAGTTCTGAATTCTTAATTTCCAACACGAGGGCCCTCAGATGTGCCTGAGCGAACAAGGTGTGATTAATTAGTATTTTTGAATCAAGTAGAATTTATTAAGCAAGATTTTACAAATGCTTAAAAAACAGTGAAGGCAACACAAAAGTCTCTCCTCCCTCAAGTTCCTAGGATTCCTTGAGCATTGTCAACACAGGCAATGTCTTTTCTCTTCTTCTGTCTCAGAGGTGATGTTGAACCGTATCCTAGGAGAGTCATACCACAGAAGTCATGGTAACACTGTGCCAACAAAGATTCCAATTTTCCAACTTTTATCCCCGCCTTTCATGATTCTGGCATTGCTTATTTGGAAATAGTCCAAATTCACCTCTTCCACTGGCTTACAGTGCAGGTCATCTGGTGTCACTCTACCTATGTAGCTAGAAGGCTAGAAAAATTGCACTCAAGAGAACTTTTTCAGCCAGCACGTAACAAGCCCAAGGAGAGGGGGCGCAATTCTAGATTTTGTCTGTGAATGTTGTACCATTATTTAAAAAGGGTGTGAGGGATAGGCCAGAAAATTATAGGTCAATCAGCCTGACTCCGGCGGTGGGCAAGTTATTGGAATCAATTTTCAGAGACAGGGTAAACCGTAACTTAGAAAGGCACCGATTGATCAGGGATAGTCAACACCGTTTTGTTGGAGGAAGATTGTGTCTAACTAACTTAGGTTGGAATTTTCCATGACAGCTGAAAGCGGGCGTGATAAGTGGTGGGTGCGGACAATATGGCGTGATCTGGTTAACGATGAAGGGAAGGCAGGTCGTGATCGTTCACACAGCCTGCCGACAGCGGGCCAGCATTTCCCGCCAACGGTTGGTTGGGAGCTCATTGTAGTACATCAACATCTCATTAAAGGGCCGTTCTGCCAGGCCCTGGACATCCGCCAGATCGTCCGTCCGTGTTGGCGGGAAAACATGTCGACCTGTTTCACAACAGCACACAGGCGACGTGCACTTGGAGGCCTTTACTTTGGGGGAACTGAGGTGAGTGAATGGCAGTGTTTTCCACAGCTCACCAGGGTCGCCTGTTGCTTTGCAGGCTTCAGTGGCACAGGGAGGTTGGTGTTAAGTGCCGCACTGCCACAGAGGTGACTGTTTTCGGGGGTGTGGTGTCCGGGGGCAGCTGCTGCCTGGCCCCGGAGGCGACTCTTTTTGGGGAGAGGGGGTGGTGGGGTGCGGGAGAGGGTGTCCGGGGGCATCTACTGTCTACTGCCCTGGCGTTGGATCCTGCGTTTCCAGGTGCGCGTCACGCTGGGCGGGCCTTAATTGGCCCGTCCACGCAAAATGGCGGTGGGCAGCTGATCAAGGGCGTCGATCGGCTCCGTGTCCACCCGCACCCGCTCCCAAACTGCCCCATAATTGCTCTGGCAACAGTACAGAAGAGATTTACAAGAATGTTGCCAGGGCTTGAAAATTGCAGCCATGAGGAAAGATTGAATAGGCTAGGGTTCTTTTCCTTATAAAGGAGGAGGCTGAAGGGTGACCTAATCGAGGCGTACAAAATTATGAGGGGACGAGAAAGGGTAGACAGGAAAGACCTGTTTCCCCAAGCCTCATAGATACTAAGGTCATTAAGAACAAATATTAATAACACTTCCTACCATAAAGTCAAAACAGAAAGAAAAGTTTCCCTCTGAAATAGATACTCTGCCCTACAAATATGGTTAAATCAATTAAATCATTGCATTTTGTTTAAAGATAATGTGTCATCCTAAGTTCAAGCTGCTTTTTCGTCATTTCTTCAAAGCTGATAACAAGGCTCTTAATTGTCCACAATATAATTAAGACAATCCACAACTACTCAAACCAAGACTTGCGTGCAACTTAAAGTCATAAATCCATTAAGTGTAATCTCGCACAAGCAACTGCCTTTCTGATCCCTTGTAACCCCAATTGCCTTGACTGCCCATTGTCTCAATAACAAAATTCAAACTGAACTGTTTAAAAAGTGGTTAAAATAAAATCCATAGATGTCATGTCAGACTGGCAACAAACACTAAAAATTAATAATATTATCAAAAACTTACTGTGCAATCATAGAGAAGGCCTTGCATTTATATAGCACCTTTCATGGCCATCCGACATCTCAAGTGCTTTGCAGCCAATGAAGTACTTTTCAAATGTTTTCATCGTTGTAATAGGGGATGCAATCATCAGCAAAATCCTCACTTCTGACCTTATGATGGAGGGAAGGTCATTGATGAAGCAGCTGAAGATTGTTGGGCCTAAGACATTACCCTGAGGAACTCCTGCAGTGATGTTCTGGGGAGTGAGGTGATTGGCTCTCAACAACACACAACCAACATCCTTTGTGCTCGGTATGACTCCAAGCAATGGAGAGTTTTCCCCCTGATTCCCACTGACTTCAGTTTTGCCAGGGTTCCTTGATGCCACACTTAGTCAAATGCTACCTTGATGCTACACTCTCACCTCACCTCGGGAGTTCAGGTCTTTCATCCATCTGTGGATCAAGGCTATAATAAAATCTGGAGCTGACTGGTTCTGGCCAACCCCAAACTGAGCAGCAGGGAGCAGGTTATTGCTAGCACTGCCGAGGACACCTTCCATCACTTTGCTGATGAGTGAGAATAGACTGATGGGGCGGTAATTGAATTGGTTGCATTTGTCATGCTTTTTGTGGACAGGGCATACCTGGGCAATTTTCCACATACCTGGGTAGATGCCAGTGTTGTAGCTGTACTGGAACAACTTGGCTAGGGGGTGGCAAGTTCTGGAGCACAAGTCTTCAGTACTATTGCCAAAATGTTGTCAGGGCCTTTGCAGTATCCAGTGCCTTCAGCTGTTTTTTGGTATCACGTGGAATGAATCGAATTGGCCAAAGACTGATATCTGTGATGCTGGGGACCTCAGGAGGAGATGGAGATGGATCATCCACTTGGCACTTCTGACTGAAGATGGTTGTGAATGTTGCAACCTTGTCCTTTGACCCTGACGTGCTGGGCTCCATTATTATCATGTTCCATGAAAGAAAACATTCAAGATAAGTGGCAGAAGGTGTAGGGGGGACATGAGGAAGAACTTTTTTACACAGAGGGTTGTGGGTGTCTGGAATTCGCTGCCCAAGTTGGTGGTAGAGGTAGAAACTCTAAACTCTTTGAAAAAGTACCTGGATCTGCACCTTAAGTGCTGTAAGCTGCAGGGCTATGGACCGGGTGCAGGAAGATGGGATTAGAAAGGGCACCTGGGTGTCCTTGGGCTGGCATGGACAAGATGGGCTGAATGGCCTCCTTCTGTGCTGTAACTTTTCTATGGCTCTATGGTTCTAAATAGAAAAAGAAAATCAGGACTTTTAAAAGTTCAGAGGTGCACTGACCACAGAGAATCATTAAAATAGAGAGAAAACAGCAAATTTTGGAAGCTTTAGCATTTTTATTATTCTTTTGTGCAAAAAATCGACATGCTTTTACCTGTCCCCATAGAGGCTGCAGAGTTCATGATACCTATTGTATGCAAGTTTATAACTTCACGCATTCAAGCAATGTATTCAGTGACAGCCAGTATGTGCCCATTTATATCGAGCCCCTCTCCATACAGAGTGGTTGTACATTGTAACCAAATATATACTGGAAGCCCATCAATACAGGGTGTGCATGTACATTATTACCCAATATATATTTAGCCGCAGGGATGCAGAGTACAAAAGCCTACTGGTCATTTCCCTGGATGAGTAATCCAGAGGCCTAGACCAATAATTTAGTAGACGTCAGTTCAAACCCCAATAGAGAACTTGAGGAATTTAAATTCAGTTAATTAAATAAATGTGGAATTAACAAGCTTGGGTGGAATCTTGTGCCCTCCCCCAAGTAGTCTTTGGTGGTGGGGATGGCATTTAATCGGGTGGAAAGATGGCAAGGAAAGACACCACCACCTTCCTGGTTCCACCCTGATTAAGCCCATGGCCCATGGTGGCCTTCCCATACCACTGTCAATTGAGTCACTTAAGCAGGCAATTAATGCCCACTCATTCTGCCGCTGGTTAACCCAGCAGCCGGCAGGGGATTCGCCAAGTGGGGAACATGAGAGGCCCCCCATTTAAAGGCACTCAGTTCCAGACTGAGGGAGCCGGTATTGGGAAGAGGAGGGCCACTAAAAGCCACACCCTGTCCTTGCTGCCAACACCATCCACCCCCTTCCTGCCACCACTCACCTGTGTCTTGGATGCCTCCTTGCGCCAAAGTTTTGGATTGGTGTAGTACTGGCAGTAGCCACCACCTCCCCAGTGGCGCTGCTGAGTACAGAAAAGCTGCTGGCCTCTGATTGGCCAGCAGCTCTTGGCGCCAAAATGTGGCGAGCCTTCCCTAAAATAGGTGAGCTGTGTTACCGCCACAAGATTTCACCCCTGGTATCAGTAATGATGACCATGAAACTACTGGATTGACATTAAAACCCAACTGATTCACTAATGTCCCTTATGGAAGGAAACCTGCTGCTTTCATTCCGTCTGGCCTCAATTTGATTGCAGACCCACAGCAATGTGATTGACAAGCTACTCCGTTATATCAAGCTACTATGAAAAAGTTTTTGTTTTACCCATTCACGCCTGTCCCTAATTATCCTTGAAAGTAGCGTACAGTCAACCACATTGCTGTGGGTCTGGAGTCACATGTAGGTCAGACCAGTTAAGGTTGGCAGATTTCCTTATTTAAAGGATATTAGTGAACCAGATAGGGTTTTTTTTTATTCATTCATGGGATGTGGGCATCACTAGCTAAGCCAGCGTTTATTGCCCATCCCTAGTTGACCCTGTTCAGAGGGCAGTTAAGAATCAACCACGTTGCTGTGGGTCTGGAGTTTTATGACAACTGATGACAGTTTCATGGTTACAATTACTGAGACTTAATTTTCAATTCCAGATTTTTAAAATAATTAAACTTTAATTCCAACAGCTGCTGTTGTGTGTTTTGAGCCCCTGCCCCCACAGCAATAGCCTGGACCTCTTTATTTTGAGTCCACTGCACCACCATCTCTCCATGAGAGAAATAAATATAAACGGACCACCTGCATAGACCTAGGTACCAGATAGGACAAAAGCACATCGAGCCTGGTCATATCAAAACTGCTATATCAGATTGTAGCATTGAACAAGTGGCTCACCACCACCTTCTCAAAGAAAATTAGGAATGGGCAACTCATGCTGGCATTGCCAGCATCCCTTGAATGAAGAAATCAAAGAAAAAAAGTGAGTGTACATTCATTGCTAAGGAACATATACTGACAGCCTATGCATATAAGGAGTGTATGTTCATTGTTAGTTATGACACAGCCGATGGTAAATGCTGAGCTGTTCAAATCCCAGACAGAAACTTGAAACAACTATCACAACTCATTTTCAATTTGTATAAATTTTGAGATGCGTGGCTTGAGTTCAGTAGTAATAAGACCACCAAATCTTATAGGTTTTCATAAAACTAGATTAAACATTTATTCATAAGAGAAATGATTTTAAATGCATACATAGATCTACAAATTGTGATCAGTTCTAAGCCCTCTAATCAATTTAACTCAAAGTTACACCTTTGTTAAGGCAACAGTAGGACACATAGATTTTAAAAGACCTGGACAAAGAAACTGAACAAGTCAACTTCCAAGTGAGTTTTCTTAACTTCAGTCCTGTAAAGACTGCAGCTTAAGGCATAAATGCTGAAGGCTTTTCATACTTGTAAGATCTTAAAATTGCCTTCACCGGCACACAGCCTTTGCTCCTTTATACATATTTCCCCCTTTGAATGCAAATACCCATTGTTTCACTATGTCTTTGGACTTTATCTCCCTGATGATAAAACCCTCTCATAGTATTATATAGTAATCTTTGGGAAAAATAAACACGTTTCTAAACTTCACCTGGCTAGGTGACACATTTCACCTCTCCTTTGAAAACAATCTAGTCTGGTTTAGTTCAAAATGCAAATGTTCCCTTGACACCCATGTTTCTAAACTTCCCCATGGGCAGGATCTTCCAGTCGGCTAGCGGGGGCGGGGCCTGCTCGCCAACGCGTAAAATGATGCGGGATGATGCCGGGTGGAACTTCTGACATCACCCCGCTTCACTTACATTTTCAGGTCATTGAAAAAGTAATTAAGGAGTAATGGAGCCTCCCGTCCAATCTTAAGGTTGGCGGGCAGGCCGGGAGCCCTGGTGGGCTTTGGAAAAAGCATGAAACCTCATCCACGGGCGGAATAAGGTTTCATGAGGGTATTTAAATTTTCATCACATCTTTCAATCACAGTGTCACCTGAAGGGACATGGCAAGGAAATTATTTCAACCTCTGTATTTAAAGTTTTAAATCGGAGACGATCTCCCTGAGGCAGCACTTAACCTCAGGGAGATGTGTATGCTCTTTCGCGCGTATGCGGCTGAGGGAATCCACCCCCCCAAACTCCCCCCCCACCCCCCGGCACTCCTGGCTGAGGGAATTCCCCCTTCCCCGCCCGCACAGGGAGCACATAGCGCTTCTGAGTGGACATCATGCTGGACGGGCTTTAATTGGCTTGCCCACGTAAAATGGCGGCGCACCCCCGATTGGGGAGGGTGGTCGAAGGCCCGTCCGCTCCCACATTTCCCCCTCCCAATGGGGGGATAATTTTTCCCCATGTTTATCTAACTAACATTTCAAACCTAACATCTCTTCTTAAATCAAAGCACAAAGACTAGCTGCTTCCAATGTAATTAAATCTCACATACACACACACACACACACACACACAGACAGACACACACACACACACACAGACACACACACAGACACACACACACAGACACACACACACACACACACACACACACACACACATATATATACATATACACACTATTACATTACAATTTGTATGCTTTAACATTACAATACATATACAAATCCTTTGCATCAACAGAAATCATTCCAGTTCAGAATCCAGGCTTTTAAATGTCCAATTTTCCCTTTAAGTTTCAAACTTTTGACAAAGCAACATGTTTAATCTGTAAATTAAATGGTTGCAGTAAGAAACTCTGCCTGAACAGACTTGCACTTGTGTCTCGAAATTTGTCCTGAACTTTAAAGGATTGTGGTCTGTATAAACAATCGTTTCTGATGAATTGATTGCCACATAGATTTCAAAATGCTGCAATGCTATCACCAAAGCCAATCTCCTTTTCAATCATTGAATATTTTCTCTGTTGTACATTCAAATTCCGTGAAAAATACCTTATCGGTTTTTCAATTCCAGTGTTATCTTCTTGTAACAGTACAGCCTCAATGACTTTATCACTCGCGTTAACAGCCAACTAAGATTGCTTGGTGTAATTGGGTACTGCCAAAATTGGTGTTGTAGTTAGTACAGATTTCAAACTGTCAAATGCCTTCCAACACTCCTACATTCATTGAACCTTCTTGTTTTTCTTTAAATAGCTCAACCAGTGGAGCAACCACATTGCTAAAACCTGCTTAGACCTACAATTACTTTATTCATCAGTCTTTGAAATGTCACAGGTGCATTCTTCATACCAAATAGCATGACTTTAAACCGATATAGTCCATTTGGCGTCACAAAAGCTGATATCTCTTTTGCTCTCTCCAGTAAAAGTATTTGCCAATTTCCTTTTAAGAAGTCAATCTTTGTGCTAACTTTTGATTATCCCACTTTCTCAATACTATCCGCCAACCATGGCATAAGATGTGAATCCGCTTTTGTCACCACATTCACCTTTCGATAGTCCACCCACAGTCTTTATGTTCCAAAAGGTTTCAGTACCAACACAAAAGGCGAAATTCCAGTAACTGCAACTAGACTCAATGATATCATTTTGAAGCATGAAATCAATTTCCTTCTGTACTTGTGATAACTTTGCCGGATTTAATCGATATGGATGTTGCCTTACCGCAGATAAAACTGTTACAGAGACATCATATATAGCTAAATCTGTCATTCCCAACTTATTTCTACAACTAGCTTTGTTTTTTCAAATCACTTTGGCACTTGTCTGGAAGGCAATTCAATATTACATTTAAACTTTCAAGTACCCCCTCATTACCCAATTTGATTAGAGGAAAATTAACTTCACAATCCTCCATTTCTACTCCTATCTCTTTATCTACGACCACCAACACCTCCTTTTGGTCCTCTTCCCTGGCAAAGTACTTTTTAAGCACATTTACATGACACACCCTCTGCTTCTTTCTTCTTTCTGGATTATTTATTAATTAAGTTACTTCACTCAATTTCTTTTCAATCCTGTAAGGCCCACTAAACCTTGTCTTTAATGAGTCACCTAGTACCCGGAACAGAACTAGCACTTTCTCTCTAGCAATAAAGTTCTGACCTGTAGCCTCCTTGTCAGCTTTCACTTTCATCACTTGCTGTGATATCTTTAAATGTTCCCTAGCTAACTCACATGCTCTGTCTAATCTCTCTCCTGAGGTTTGATACATAATCCAAGAGAGTAGTTTCTGGATTTTGACCCACCAGTTTCTCATAAATCAGTTTCAGTGGTTCCCTTATCTCATGACCATAGGCTAGTTTGAAAGGACTAAAACCTGTTGCATTGGGGATGTCCCTAATAGCAAATAACAAGAATGGAATTCCCCATCCCAATTCTATGGATAACCCTGACTGTATATCGTCATTGTCGTTTTTAGAGTTTGATGCCATCTTTCCAAAGCCCTTTGTGACTCCAGATGATAAGCTGTTGACTTAAATTACTTCATGCCCAAACCGTTCATTACTTCCTTAAACAGCTGTGACATGAAATTTGAACCCTGATCTGATTGTATTTCATTAGGTAAATCATATCTTGTAAAAAATGTAGTTCATTTTTCCACAATCTTCTTTGTTGGAATGTTTCTCAAAGGTATTGCTTCAGGAAAACTGATAGACACATCCATTATTGTCAGTAAGTATTATTTGCCACTTTTCATCTTAGGGAATGGTCCTACACAATCAATCATGACCCTAGTAAAGGTCTTCAAATGTTGGAATTGGAATTAAAGGTGCTGGCTTAATCACTGCTTGTGGTTTCCCTATCACCTGACATTTGTAACATGTTCCACAAAATTTGACTACATCCCTATGCAACCCAGGCCAATAGAAATGTTTCTGTATCTTCATCTGTATCATTCCTAAATGTCCTCCCTTTGGAATTTCATAAACTACCCTCAGGATCTTGGGCAGAGTCTTCTGTTCGGCCCCGCACGTCGACCTGTAAAAAGACCCATGGTAACATTGGGCATGTGTCCTGACATCACCACGTGTCATTCTGATCTTTTGTTCAGCGGACAGGCACTGGAGCTGGCAGCGCGCCCGCCGATCTGTCAAAGGCCTGTTAAGGCCATTAATAAACTAATTTAGGTAATTGTTAGGGCTGCCTGTCCAACCTTAAGGTTGGGGGGCAGGTGAAGAGCCCAGGCAGCCTTTGCATTTTTCATGAAACCTCATCCTTGGGCGGGATAAGGTTTCATGAAGGGTTTATTTATTAAATAAAAATTTTAATGAAAATTCATAAACATATCCCAGCTCATGTAACACTGTCACATGTCTGAATAATTTTTAATTTTTAAAATTTTTCCACCTTTAAAACTGAACTTAATCTCCCTGAGGCAGCTCTGTGCTTCAGGGAGATTTCTGCACTCTTTTGCGCATATGCATGAAAGAGTACAGACCCCAACTCTCCCTCCTATCCCTGCCTGCACAGGTAGTGCTGACAACTACTGGGCGCGTGTCATGCTGGTGGGCCTTAATTGGCCCAGCCATGTAAAATGGCAGGGCACAGCCGATCGTGGGCAGCGATAGGCTCCGCGCCCGCCCGTGCCTGCTCCCGACCGGCCGGCCAGATGCAGAGAAAATTCTCCCCCTCATTTCTATACCCAAATGGGATAACAATCTGATGTGAAAGCAAAAAACTGCGGATGCTAGAAATCTTAAACAAAAACAAAGATACCTGGTAAAACTCAGCAGGTCTGACAGCATCTGCGGAGAGGAACTCGATTAACGTTTCGAGTCCGTATGACACTTCACCAGAACTAAGGAAAAATAGAAAAGAGGTGAAATATAAGCTGGTTTGGTGGGGGGTGGGGGTGGGGTGGGGGTGGTGAGGGTGGGGTGGTGGGACAGGTAGAGCTGGATAGGGGGTCAGTCATCGGTGGAGATAACCAACAGATGTCATAGACAAAAGAACAAAGAGGTGTTGACGGTGGTGATATTAGCTAAGAAATGTCTTAATAGGTGACACTAGGAACTTCACAGCCTTCCGGACTGAATATTGAGTTCAACAACTTTAGATTATGAACTCTCTCCTCCATCCCCACCCCTTTTCCGATCCCCCTTTTTCCAGTAATTTATATAGATATTTCTTTTCCCACCTATTTCCATTATTTTTAAATGTATTTCCATCCATTGTTTTATCTCTACCTTTTAGACTATTTCGATCCCTTCCCCCTCATCCCACCCCCACTAAGGCTATCTGTACCTTGCTCGTCCTGCTTTCTACCCTTAATGTCACCTATTAGCACATTTCTTAGCTAATATCACCACCATCTACACCTCTTTGTCCTTTTGTCTATGACATCTTTTGGCAATCTCCACCTATTACTGGCTCTCCATTTAGCTCTACCTGTCCTACCCCTCTTAAACCAGTTTATATTTCACCTCTTTTCTATTTTTCTTTAGTTCTGGTGAAGAGTCATATGGACTCGAAACGTTAACTGTGTTCCTCTCCGCAGATGCTGTCAGACCTGCTGAGTTTTTCCAGGTTTTTTGTTTTTGCTAACAATCTGATGTACCTCCCTCCAGCTTTCATTTGCTGAAACATGATATGGCCTCCATTTTCTCATTAAAATATTACCTTAATGGGAATAACATTCTGGAATATATTTTGCCTCTGTTTCTGAGTAACTGCTTTAATTGAAAATCCTTTTTCTGTAACTCCACTAACTGCCTTGAGTTAAACACTTGAGCTGAATTGTGGTCTGCTTTGTTTTCCTGAATAATACTATTAAACACAATGGCAGCTAATTGTATTTGAACACCTTCTTCCTGCCTTTGAACTGCCTGTCTTTCCTGTTTTTCTTGTTTCAACATATGAGCCTGTGATCTCATTATCACACAATCTGGAAACAATCCAGGATGGTCTCTCTGTAACACTGCTGTTGAAGACACCTCTACAGGCCGCTCAGATACATAGGTATCACTCACATTTGTGACCTGCTATATCATTACCCAGAATAAATTGAAGCCCTGAAATGGGCAATTTTTCCACCACTCTGAAAGTCACTTCGCCTGCTTTACACTTATTCTTTAAATTAACCTTCCACAATGGAATAGTTTTAGCATCTCCATGAACCCCACTTATTATCACCTGTTCCCGCAATACTCCCTTTGGACAACAAATGTCACTAGCCCACAACATTAAGGATTGACTAACCCCTGTGCTTCTACTCCACCCTGTGCACATGGAAAGATTTTCCCTTCACACACAAAATCTCTAAACATTTCTGCAACCTGCTCCTCCGAATTCTCTTGGGTAAAGGTGTGAACACATTCCCACTTCTTTACCTATCACTGATTCTTTCTGTTTTACCTGCACACAAACCACCGCTTTTTTCCTGTACCTGAACCTCAGAACCCACAGTACTCTTACTTCCAGAACATTTTCTGCACCCCAATAATTCCAACGGATTTTCTCTGCAATTTCCAGCAAACTGACTTTGTGTCTCCAACTCTATGACAATGTAAATAACTCAATTATCGAATGTCACTTCTACCCTCAGTATCTTGCTTTTTATTCTGAGAAAAAAACTTCCTGGTAATTTCCACTACTCCTTCCCTTCCCTGACTACCCACCTTCCTTTCACCTTCCCACTTTCTCTCCTTTACCGATTTGAAAGAGTGATGAAGAAAAGTTTTAGCTCCATGAACTAACTCATAATCATCAGCTATCTCTGCTGCTAGTCTTACTGTTTGAACCCTCTAATCCTCTACATGAGTTCTCACTGCCGAAGGAATTGAATCTTTAAATTATTCCTAAAGAATTACTTCTTTAAGAACTGCATATGTTGTCTCTATTTTTAATGCCCATATCCACCAGTCAAAATTACTTTGTTTTACTCTTTCAAACTCAATATAAGTTTGCTCAGTTTGTTTTTTCATATTCCTAAATTTCTGCCTGTATGCCTCAGGAATCAACTGATATACACTCAAAATAGCCTTTTTTTTATCATATCATAATTCACAGACATTTCTTCTGACAGTGAAGCATATACCTCATGCGCTCTACCCACCAACCTAGATTGCAATAACAATGTCCAGTTTTCCATGGCCATTTCATCTGTTTAGCTATGTTCTCAAATGAAGTAAAGAATCCTTCAACGTCTCTTTCCTCAAGTTTTGGAAGAGCTTGTACAAATTTAAAGTTAAAGGGAAGAATTTTCCGGTCGGTGAGTGGGGGCGGAGCCTGCTCACTGAGGCTTAAAATGACACACAGTGACGTTGGTTGGGTGTCCTGACATCACCACGCGCCATTTAGATTTTCAGTTCGGCGGGCTGGCAGTCGCCTATTAAGGCCTGTTAAAAATAATTAAAACAGTTAAATGAACTGCCAATCCAAACTTAAGGTCGGGGGGAGGAGGAGTGGTGGCAGATGAAGAGCCCAGGCGGCCTTTGCATTTTTCATTAAACCTCATCCACGGGCGGGATGAGATTTCATGAAGTGTTTTAAAATTCAATAAAAATTTTTAAAAAGATTCAGCGACATGTCCCAGCTCATGTGACACTGTCACATGAGGGGACATGTTTTAAAAGTTCTTTTTGTCCTTTATTTAAATTTTAAAATCTTAAACTGAGCTCCCTGAGGCTCTGCGCCTCAGTGAGATTTCTGTGCTCTTTTGTGCGCTTGCCCCGACTCAAGGCATCCCACGCCCCCCCCACCCATGCCTGCACAGTGCTTCCGGGCAAGCGTCACGCTGGGCGGGCCTTAGTTGGCCCACTCACGTAAAATGGCGGCACGGACCCGATTGGGGGCGCCGATCGGGTTTGCGCTCGCTCCAGCCCACCCCTGCACAACCCTCCCAACAGGGGGGAACATTCAGCCCAAAGGTTTTTCATCATCAGAACTTTCCTCAGTATCTGAGGTCTCTTTAAATTTCCACCCTTTCAAGTCGATAAGATCTGCCTCTTTCCTTTTTCTCTTTTCCGCTGCTAATGTTTTCCTCTGGAGGTCTAGTTTCTGCATTTCCATTTCTTTTTGAAATAATCTCTCCTTTTTCCTTTCATTTTCTGCTGCCTCTAGTTCCAGTTTTTTTTTCCATTTCCAATTTTTTTTCCTTTTCGTCGGCCTCCAATTCAAGTTTTCTCAATTCCTTTGCTTGTCCAAATATAAGCCTCTTCTTTTAGAACTGAAGTTGCACAACCTCCAGCTGTGAGGCCCTGGTGTCAGGTATCACTTCCAACTTTAAGTGATGTGCGATACCTTCAATTACCCCCGCTTTCCTTAATTGGCCCACCAGCGTGAAATCGCGCTGCGGTGCTGGTCGTGGGCGGTGGTCAGCTTCCCGACCGACCTAACCCGCTGAGCACCCCCTCCAAGGGCAAAATTCTGCCCATAGACACATCCCACTATTATTCTAGGCTACAATAAATTCCAATAACATTATGAGAATTATTACATCTTCTTGACAGTAACTCAACATATATTAAAAACATCAATATACAGAGAGCATATATATATTGTTACCCAATATATATATTGAATGCATCTATATACAGAGAGCATATATATATTGTTACCCTATATATGTATATATATATATTGAAAGATCTATATACATGGAGCGTACATACTTTGTTACCCAATATATATTGACAATGGCTAGACACAGGGAATATATACATTGTTGCGCAACTGTATACTGAAATCCTCTGCACGGAGGAAGTGTATGGAATTCAATGAAATAGAAAGTGCAAGAGAGGAAGATATCAAGGTGCATTAATTACCATGGAACCAACAAAATAGAGAGAAACAAATAAGATTCCTAGATATTACAAACTTGTATGTACATTGCCAGTCAGTATATACTGAGGGAAACACATAGCAAGGCAATCCCTTGAGCTCGAGGATGACTTGTTTTCACTCCATTTCAATGGATTCTCTGAAGAAGGGTCATACGGACTCTCTCTCCACACATGCTGCTAGATCTGCTGAGTTTTTTCAGCATTGCCTGTTTTTGTTTCAGATTTCCAGGATCTGCAAAATTTTGTTTTTATATCAATGGATTCTGAGTTGGTTGATAAGTCCAAAGTGCGATCTGCAGACTCTGCCACATAGCAAGTGGATAGACATTGTCAACCGATATACACTGAGATAAATGCAGATAGCAAGTAGTATAGTATATTGTCAACCAGCATATATTGAAAACCTGTGTATAACGGGAGCTTGCCTATATTGGAAAATAGGGTAGATTATCAAATTAGTTTTCATGAAGCGGTATTATCAATTGAAAAATTTATGCTCCTGTATATTCTGGGTGCCTGTGCATAACGGATGTCCATGAATATTACTGCTCATTTCTCTTTGTCTAGTAAAAGAATAAAGTTATGACAATGGCCCTAAGCAATGTTATTATGCAAACAAGTAATGCTTTTGACACGTTTACACAGTAGGAACCCTTGAACAGTGCAAAATAAAGAGGAAATTCTGGAATAAGTGACTTGCAGTGTAACTCAAAACACACCATACTTTAGCTGGGACTTTGATAGATTTAAGAATAACTTCCAAAGGGAAATTGAATAAACACTTGAAGGGGAAAGGTTTGCACCTTTATGGGGATAGCAGAGGAGTGGGGCTAATTGGATAATTCTTTCAAATGGCCAGCAGGGACATGGGCCGAATTTTACAGACCCATTGTGGTGGTGGCAGGACCATAAAGCGCGGCAAGTCGTTCCAAAGTCCATTGACTTCAGCGGGACCATAAAATCCCACCAGGGGCAGGGGCCTTAAGATTCCGCCCATGATGGACCCGATTCCATCATTACCGTCGTTGAATGAAGTGAGAATTTAACGATCGTGGCCCTGCCCTCCCCCAGTAAAAACAATGACGATCCCAACATTCTTGGATTAATGCCACTAAAGAGTTATTGTGCTGGTTGGCTGGCAACACAGAGATTTATTGTTCCTATATCAATTCCAATTGATGATCACCATTGTGCAAATGTTTGTAACAATTTTGATTAAAAATAACAATTTTCTATTATTTGCATTGGCTGACAATGACATACTGTTTAAAATCCGGTCAGAAAGGGTCATATTATCTTTCCCCCATATATATTATGGTTTTACATGGAATACCATAAGTTGCCTTTTCATATATTTCAAAATTTTCCAATTTTCTGCAGTAGCAAGGAATGTAAGCTTGGAACCAGTGTAGGAAACTTTGAAAACAGCCATTTCTGGCCAATAGGCTAATTGGGTCACGATTAGCCCACTGCTGAGAGGCACGGTCTTGGCTAATAGTTCTCAAAATGAACACCCTTAGTTGTTGTGATTTTCATTACAGCTCCATTCAAACTGTCATCTTCAAGTAGTTGTATAAAACCTTCGGCTATAACTGATGGTCTGTAATAAAGAAGATGGAATTCAATGGTATGAGGAATAATTAAAAAAAATAACTATTCAGTCCTGGGCTTCTTTGAACAGCCTGAAATAGATTTCATCTGGATTGGTGATTTACCCACTTCCAAGGACGCTGGTTCCCTTAATACTTCCTCTCTCCCTATGTTTATCACATGCAATACTTCACACTTCTCCTCCTTAACTGCAGTGTCTGCATCATCCACCTCTTTTTTGAAGATTGATGCAAAGTATTCATTAAGAGCCATAACCACATCCTCTGCCTCCATACATAGGTTACCTTTTTGGTCTTTTATGGGTCCTACTGTTTTCTCAATTATTCTCTTATTCCTAATGTATTGATAAAATGTCTTATGATATTGTGAGATTAGTCAAAAAGAAAAGGGAAGCATTTGTAAGGGCTAGAAGGCTGGGAACAGATGAAGCCCGTGGAGAATATAAAGAAAGTAGAAAGAAACTTAAGCAAGGAGTCAGGAGGGCTTAAAGGGGTCATGAAAAGTCACTGGCAACCAGGATTAAGGAAAATCCCAAGGCCTTTTATACATATGTAAAAAGTAAGAGGGTAGCCAGGGAAAGGGTAGGCCCACTCAGGGACAGAGGTGGGAATCTGTGTGTGGAGCCAGAAGAAATGGGAGAGATACTAAATGAATATTTCTCATCAGTATTCACCAAAGAGAAGGACTTAACGGTCGATTTGTCTAGGGAAGAGTGTGTAGATAGCCTGAATCATGTTGAGATCAAAAAAGAGGAGGTGTTAGGCATCTTGAAGAATATTAAGGTGGATAAGTCCCCAGGGCCAGATGGGATCTACCCCAGAACTCTGAGGGAGGTAAGGGAGGAGATTGCTGGGGCCTTTACAGAAATCTTTGCGTCCTTACTGGCTATGGGTGAGGTCCCAGAGGACTGGAGAATGGCCAATGTTGTTCCATTGTTTAAGAAGGGAAGCAGGGATAATCCAGGAAATTACAGGCCGGTGAGCCTTACGTCAATGGTAGGGAAATTATTGAAGAAGATTCTTCATGACAGGATTTACTACCATTTGGAAGAAAATGGGCGTATTAGTGAGAGGCAGCATGGTTTTGTGAAGGGGAAGTCATGTCTCACTAACTTGATTGAGTTTTTCGAGGAAGTGACAAAGATGATCGACAATGGAAGGACAGTGGTTGTTATATATATGCATTTCAGTAAGGCCTCTGACAAGGTCCCTCATGGCAGACTGGTACAGAAGGTAAAATTGCATGGGATCTGAGGTGAGCTGGCAAGATGGATACAGAATTGGCTTGGTCATAGAAGACAGAGGGTAGCAGTGGAAGGATGCTTTTCTGAATGGACAGCTGTGACTAGTGGAATTCCGCAGGGATCAGTGCTGGGACCTTTGCTGTTTGTAATATATATAAATGAAATGGAGGAAAATGTAACTGGGCTAATTAGTAAGTTTGCAGACGACACTAAGGTTGGAGGAGTTGCAGATAGTGAAGAGGATTGTCAAAGGATACAACGGGATATAGATCGGTTGGAGACTTTGGTGGAGAAATGGCAGATGGAGTTTAATCCAGACGAGTGCAAGATAATGCATTTTGGAAGGTCTAATACAGGCAGGAATTATACAGTAAATGGCAGAACCCTTAAATGCATCGACGGGCAGAGGGATCTGGGTGTACAGGTCCACAGGTCACGGAAAGTGGTAATGCAGGTGGATAAGGTAGACAGGAAGGCATATGGCATGCTTGCCTTCGATGGCAGGGGTATTGATTATAAAAGCTGGGAAGTCATGCTGCAGCTGTATAGAACCTTGGTTAGGCCACACTTGGAATATTGCATGCAATTCTGGTCACCACATTACCAGAAGGATATGGAGGCATTGGAGAGGATTCAGAGGAAGTTTACCAGGATGCTGCCTGGTCTGGAGGTTAATAGCTATGAGGAGAGCTTGGAGAAACTCGGATTGTTCTCACTAGAGCGAAAGATTGAGGGGCGACTTGATAGAAGTTTACAAAATTATGAGTGGCATGGACAGAATAAATAGTCAGAAGCTTTTTCCCAGGGTGGAAGAGTCAATTACTAGGGGACATGGATTTAATGTGAGAGGAGAAAACTATAGAGGAGATGTGCTGGGCAAGTTTTTTACGTAGAGGGTAGTGAGTGTCTGGAATTCGCTGCCAGAGGAGGTGGTGGAAGCAGGTACAATAGTGGTGTTTAAGAGGCAGCTTGACAAATACATGAATAGGATGGGAATAGAGGGATATGGACCCTGGAAGTGCAAAATGTTTCAGTTGACGGGCGATATGATCGGCGCAGGCTTGGAGGGCCGAAGGGCCTGTTCCTGTGTTGTACTTTTCTTTGTACTTTGTTCTCTGTCTTTGTGTTGTCCTTGATTTTGCTTGTCAATATTTTTTCATGCCCTCTCTTTGCTTTCTTAATTTCCTTATTGATTTCACCCTCTTTCTATACTCCTCTCAGCTTTCTGTGGCATTGAATTCTCTCTGTGCTTGACATAAGTTTTCCTTTTCAACCTTCTCTTACCCTGTGAGCTCCTTGGCATTCAGGGGGCTCTAGATTTGGCCATCCCATCATTTTTCTTAGTGGGAATATGTTTACTTCAAACATCTTGAATTTCCCCTTCGAATGTCTCCCACTGCCCCGACACTGATTTACCTTCAAGTAGCTGTTCCCCCAGTCCACTAGATCACTCGCCAGCTTAGCAAAATTGATCTTACTCCAATGTAAAACTTTAACTCCTGTTCTATTTCTGTCCTTTCCCGTAATTATGTTAAAACTAATTGAATTCTGATCGCATTTTCTTTATTTATAATTGCACAGCTTTACTCTCACGGAGGTCTGTTTTACTAAAGTGACCTGTCAGTACAGTTGCTCCAAATGAAGTGGTGAACTGGTGAAACTTTATGTCTTCATCTCAACTCACTTTGTACTGAATTGTTGCTCAAGCCAGATCAAGTGGAGCATCTGGAATAATATCCACCATCTACAAGGCACAAGTCAGTGGTGTGATGGAATACTCTCCACTTGCCTGGATGAGTGCAACTCCAACATCAGATAAGAATCTCAACACCATCCAGGACAAAGCAGCCTGCTTGATGGCACCCCATCCACCACCTTAACACTTTCACTCCTTCCACTACAGTGGCAGCAGTGTGTACCATCTACATGATGCACTGGAGGAACTCACCAAGGCTCCTTAGACAGCACATTTCAAACCCATGACCTCTACCATCTAGGGCAAAGGCAGCAGACACATGGGAACACCACCACCTGCAAGTTCCCCTCCAAGCCACTCACCACCCTGACTTGGAAATATATCGCTGTTCCTTCACTGTCTCTGGGTCAAAATCCTGGAACTCCCTTCCTAATAGCACTGTGGGTATACCTACACCACATGGACTGCAGCGGTTCAAGAAGGCAACTCACCACTACCTTCTCAAGGGAAATTAAGGATTCGCAATAAAAGCTGGCCTAGCCAGTGATGCCCAAATACCAAGAATGAATAAAAGAAAAGGAGGTAATTGATGAGGAAACATGAACCCCCTCAGGAGCTCACGTACCCAGGAGCTGCAGATAATTTATCAGTTTTTAACCCCACTTCTCTTTGATCCTAGTGACCTAGAGAATCTAATGAAAAACATCTAGAATCAGATGAAGATATTTTGTGATATGATTACATAACATCACAATAACAGGATTACATAATGATAACTTACTCTAGTACTCCAAAGATATTTATTGAATCCTTGACGCTGTCCTTGAATTGATAAAAATTTCCCAGATTTTCTTCATGGTTTATAGTGTCAAGAATTGGAGTGTTGACAAAGCTTGGGCAGAGAGCGTTTATTCGGATCCCATAATTTCCAAATCTAGAAGCTTCCTGGAGGAAAGAGGGATTGTCATTAGCTCTTTTTCAGAAATTGCTGCTTCTCTCCATTCCTCCAATGCTTCAGTTTGCTGATCCACTGAATGTCTGACTGATCAGAACAGGAAGATTGCAGCTTTGCTCCCTCTTCAGTGCAGTCAGCAAATCTCAATGTGGGTGTTGCTGGCAGGATGGGGAGGTGGGGTTGTTACAATTGCCATTAACACCCCTAGCCTGGAGAGAGGGAGTGGGGTTGGGGGGGTGGGGGGGAGACTCAGATTAAAAGCAAAATCTGAAATAAAAACAGAAAATGCTGGAAACACTCAAAAGGTCAGGCAGCATCTCTGGAGAGAGAAACAGAGATAATGTTTTGTGTCTAGTATGGCTCTTCTTCAGGACTGCAGTTTTAAGACAATGGATGAAAGGGCAGGGATAAGAAGATTTTTTTTACATAGCCAGTTGTTATGATCTGAAATACACTGCCTGAAAGGGTGGTGGGAGAAGATTCAGTAATAACTTTCAAAAGGCAATTGGATATATGCTCAAAGGAAAAGAAAAGAGAACTGGGAATATGATTGATTGAATGGCTCTTTTAAAGAGCTGGCACAGGCATGATGGGCAGAATGGCCTTCTTCTGTGCTATATGGGCTGAAAGGTCCTCAGAGCTGCTCAGACATTACCACTGTAACATTGCTGGAAATACAGGGAAGCTCTGTTCTTTTCACGTTTAAACAAAGCTTCCGTCACACTTCCGGCAAAGTTAAGATGGTGTGGTGCAGAAAACTTCAAGGAAATTCCTGGCTTTACTTTAGAATTCCAGAATGTCCAGAGAGGTCTACACATCAGTCCGCTGAGATTTCAGTAACTCCAGTTGTGGAGCACAGTTTCGCATGATAGATCATGTTGCAGGTCTCAGAGAAGTTCCATAAAGACAGTTAGATGTTGAAAGATGGCCAGCGCTGATAATATTTCTGTCATGCATGTAATGAAAGAATTCTGACCATTTGCATTGGCAACTGGCAGGAGAAGCAGCAAAGAGGAGGGTAATATGTGATCCATGGAGGATTCTGCCCCTTCCCACCCTGTCACATCAATATGCTTCTCTTGAAAGTGCACTTGACTCATTGTTTCACATTTCATTAACTCAGTCTAAGATCAAAAGTACTGTGAATTCATAAACCCAACATTGAATACCATCTCAATCTACAATCATTCATTTGGTATCATCAAAGAGATCTCTTCACATGTGCCAGAACTCCTGATTTTGAGTTAGACAGGACACAAAGGTGCCAGTATTAACCTTTGATCTGTGCCAAGTTAGCTGATCCCAGCAGTGGGAGTGCTAGAATTAGCCTTGGTGGTCCTGATTGCCATCTACTAGGCTCAGATGGAAAACATGTGCATTTGCAAATGCACATTAGGTGAAGACAACATCAAGTTCAGCGGCAATACCCCTTCAGAGTCTATTGATACTCACTGTCCAGGATCATACTTGGTTAGCTGATGGAAGTACCATGAGGCTGCCATAGAACAATACACAAACCCACTTCAGCAGAGAAGGTGAATGTCATACTTCTGAAAATGTAATTAAATTTCTAACAGCTATTTTCAAGTGTCATTTGACAGTACATTAATTATATTTAATGTGATGAGCAATAAAAAGTATAAACTGGGGTATAGTTTGTATCTTAGTTGGCATTTTGCACTTAAAAATTACGATTGGTTGTTAAATTTTGTACAGTGGTAGTGAATGGGAAGTGCCTAGGATACTTGATTTTGCCTAGATGATGTCTGAGTTTATAGGTTAAACTTACCAATTCTAGGCTTCCAGTGGGTTGCCAGACTTGAAAGGTGGGCAATGTGTAGTCAGGGTTACGAATTGAAATGCAGATTGTCCCTTCAAACACACTACCTCATGAAGATGAATATATATGCATCTCAATCAAAGCCTCCATTGTATTCTTTACATCTCAAACATTTTTTCTCTTTTCCATCCATCCTATGATGACAGAAACAAGATTGTGGCCCAGATTGCATGGGCAACAGAGAAGCAACAGGGCTCGTTACTGATCTCGAAGAAATATGCCCACAAATTCACCAAGGCTCTTTAGTTAGCACTTTCCAAACACACAGCCATTGCCATCTAGAAGGACAAGGGTAGCAGACAAATGGGAACACCACCACCAAGAAGTTCCCCTCCAAGTGACTTGCCATCCTGACTTGGAAATATATCGCCGTTCCTTTACTGTCGCTGGGTCAAAACTCTGGAACTCCCTTCCTAACAGCACTGTGGGTGGACCCACACCACATGGACTGCAGTGGTTCAAGAAGGCAGCTCACCACCACCTTCTCAAGGGCAACTGGGGATGGGCAATAAATGCTGGCCCAGCCAGCAAAGCTCACATCCCATGAATGAATTAAAAAAAAAGGTCTAGTGACCTCTGTGGCATGGATTTCCCCTTTCCCGATGTCAGTTTGAATGCAGGTGCCAAGTCAAAGTGATCTCCAGGCTTCCAACAACAGTGATGTCATCAAGCAGGGTAAACATTAGCATTCGCACAGACAGCAAACCACGGAGTTAAAAATGTTGATTATCATTCACTTTTAATGAAAGTTCTACAAAGAGTGAAGTAAATTATTGGGATTTAAGCATGGGATTAAAGTAGATGCTGAAGTATTATAGACAAATATATTTTAAAATTATTTTTAGTATGTGAATTTTTTTTATCATAATGGAGAACTTTGGCATTCCAAAAATATAAAACTAGCTTTTTGGGGACAATGAAGCTGCTCATGAATAACCATGTACTTTGTAGTCTGTTAAACCTAGTTGCATCTCATTCAACAAGGCATAACTTTTTCAAGGGATTTTACAGAGAGAAAAGAAGGCAAGTTCTCAACAGTTCAACAATTTCTACTTGATTGCAGCTTGGGGAATTTCAACAGTGCAGCCCCTGTCGAAAAGTGGAGACTCACTGACAGAAATTTCTGATCTCCCTGTTTAACTGCTCATGAGCGGACGCCAGGAGTTGCTGCCAGTTTCGGAATAGTAATAATGGTGAATGTTGAAAGATCCGCCACCATTACTGCCACCAAAATCTGGGCCAGTGTGACTAAAATCTTCAATGCAGCTTTCTATTGAGTGACTGACGTCGAGGAAAAGGTTTGTTTGAGAAAGTCAAATGTCTGGAATTCCCATTGCAATGAGATTTGAAGGAAATTACAACCAAATTCATCACAGGGAAGATGCTTGTAATTCTGTGGAACCCAAAACTCTGGATCATAAATATTAAATAGTCACTAATAAATCACTAATAAATGAAAAGGGGAATTCAGGAGAAACTTCTTCACCCAGAGAGTGGTTAGAATGTGGAAGCTGTAGTTGAGGTGAATAGAGCATTTAAGGGGAAGCTGGATAAACACATGTGGGAGAAAGTGATAGAAGGATATGCTGATTGGCTGAAGAGAAATAGAGTGGGAGGAGATTTGTGTGGAGCATAAACACCGTATCAGGCCAGTTGGGCTGAATGGTCTGTTTCTGTGTTGTGAATTCCATGTAGTGCTGCTGAAGTAAATGTTGTACATTGCAGGATATGATGACCTGTCCTGATAGTATCAGGTGATCGACTGTTGTTGTTTACAATACTTACAGCAAGAGATCGAGTAAAGCCAAGTACTCCGTGCTTTGAAGCAGTGTACACTGGACAATGCGCTGCTGGTATGAAACCTGAATAAATTAAACAAATTACAGGGTAAAATAGCATGAATCAGCATCTTCATTTTGACCTAATCTTCCACTGGACTTCAGTTATCTTGTATGTGAATTGTCATGATTCAGTATAAGAAACAAAATGGGAATGGAGAAAATCTGGGGACTTAAGATTGATAAATCTCCAGGGCAGGATTTTTACCTCGTCAAGTGGGCATGGTTGGCAGGGCCGGGAGCGGTTGTGAAATCAACCAACGCCCAAAATTGGGCCCCGACAGCGATTTCATGCTGGCTGGCCAATTAACCGCGGAAGTTTGCGCATTAGCACGGGTGTGCGCACTGAAAGTCCCCTGGAGGCACAGAGCTACTGCCGCATGAGAAGGGACATGTTATAAATGAGACTTAAACATTTTGGTTTTATTTTTAATTCCTGTTGGAAACCTCATCCTGCCCGTGGATGAGGTTTCATAAAACAATCCAAACGCTGCTTGACCCATTCGCTTGCCTGCCAACTGTAAGGTTGGACGGGCAGCAAAAAATTGCATTTAATTATCACTTTCATGGCCTTAACAGGCCTGTTAATTGTCGCCGGGCATGCTGCCAACTTCCGCGTGCGCCTGGTGACTGAAATATCACGCGAATGCGCGATGGCATGGGGATACTCACCCAACATCATCGTGCATCATTCTACGCTTGAGCAGGTCGGGCGCGTACCCACTCGCTCAGCAAAAACTTCTGATGGTTTCCACCCCACAGTATAACAAGGTGAGAGTGCTCACCATAACCTTTCAAAGCTCTCTTGATTTGGTATTCATGTCATTGGTCTGGAAACTTTCTATAGTTGCTTCATTATTTAGGGAAGGTAGGGCAAAGGAACCAAATAGCCGCAGGCCTGTCAATTTAACATCCAAAAGGCAAGGGATTATTTGCAAAGAAAATCCATGGATTTGGAAGTAACCTTTTGACAAGTAGGATGATGGTTGGTAGGCAGGAGACAGAAAGTGGGAAGAAAAGGTTTGAAATCTGCTTGATGGATATGATAAGTGAGTGAGCTAAACTATGCTAAATGGCATTTAATGAGGGGAAGTTACATGTCATAGGCATGGGTGTTAATCACTTGTACATAATGTTCACTATTGTCAATAAACTCCCAAGAATGTCTCGCTGCTTATGGCTCCTTGTTATGATGAGCAGTGTTCTAACCACTCAGATGTGAAACTTTTCTGCACAAGATAAAGGCAGGTTTCTCAATTCAGGCCTCTTCCCTGTTCTTTGTGCAGCCTTCGGACCAAAGTGATGGTCCAGCTTCACATTCCCTGGAGACATTACTGATGCCTGCATCCCGGCGGTGCTTGTCATTGCTGCCAGAATGTTGTGGCCAGGCATCATACAGTTCTATCATTCTCTCTGTGTGCTCTCAGAGTCTTTAAGTTGTGACTGTCCCCCATCTCTTCAGCATCTGTGGCCAGTGATGCTGTGCTACTGGAGGCGGGGGGGGGTCAGGTGCTGCAGGCAGACAAAGGATCTGATGCTTTTAAATTTCATTGCTGCGTTTCTATGATACGACCCTGAACATAGAGCGCAAGCGAGCTGCCCTCGGCCAGACAGGAGTCAGACATTCTCAGAGGCTGTGTGAAGATCTATGGAGTGTCCTCACTGCATGTTGTCATCGTCCTCCTGCAATCGAACGACTATTCAGGCCTGCACTGATTCTCCATGACAGGAGCATTATCACAGCGGGTATGTGCCCTGCCATAAGCCAGACTGGAGTCAAGCATTCATAGATGCAACGTGAGGATCTATGGGGCCTCCTCACTGCATGTTGTCATCATCCTCCACAAATCTAGCAGTTATGAGGGCCCCCCGAACGCGCCTGTCTCATGTGGCCAGTGCGAGAGCCTCATCGCCGTCATCTTTGCTTTCAAGGACTTCCTCACCCTCATCACCGACGATATCCCCATTGGAGGAGACCTCCAGCTCCTGCCTCTCCTCCTCAGCCAGCTCCTCTCTGCGTTGCAGCGCCAGGTTGTAAAGGGTGTAGTAGGCAACAATGATTCATGACGCCCTCTGTGGACTATATTACAGGGCTCCACCAGACTGGTCCAGGCACTGGAACCTCATTTTCAGCATCCTGATGGCTTTCCCCACCAAGTTACGAGTTGCAGTGTGAGCTTCATTATACCATCGCTCTGCTGCAGTCTGAGGCTGCTGCACGGGTGTCATCAGCCACAGCTTCTACCCTTGTCCCTGAGAACCATCCTTGCAGCTTCTGTGGACTCTGGAAAGCTTCAGGGATCCGTGGCCGAACGAGAATGGAAACCATGCGCAGACCTGCAGGATGCATTGGTGGTGGTCACACACCAGCTGCATAATCAGTGAGTGGAATCTCATGCGGTTGACATAGTTGACCCTGTGTTGCGACGGAGATCTGAGCACCGCATGAGTGCAGTCGATAGCGCCCTGCACCTGTGGGAAATGCAAGATCTGGGCAAATCCAATCACTCTTGCATCCTTTCCCTTCTGGTCCCAGGCGAAATACACAAAGTCGTGTCCTCCTGGAGATGGCATCCGTGACCTCATGGATGCATTTCTGGGTACAGGCTTGTGAGATCGTGCAGAGGTCACCTGTGGAGCCCTGAAAGGAGCCATTGGCATAGAGATTGAGCAGTGCTGCCACTTTCACAGCCACTGGCAGTGGATGCCCTCCATGTCCACGTGGTGCCAAATCCTGCCATATCTGGCAGATGTGACTGACTTGTTCCCTAGACATGCACAGTCTTCAGTGTCTCTGGTTCTTGGTCATCTGCAGGCATGAAACCTGCCCAGACCCTGGTGCTGGCTAGGTGCTGACCAGCGACAGCTCACTGTGGCACTTTGGCAGTGTGTGCGGAAGCCCCAGCTGGCCCTACTCCAAGAGGGTGCTGCTCCTCCCTCTGCACAGCCAGGCGACTCAGTCACTCTCTTCTCTGTTGCCTCTGCTATCTGTACGCCATGAGGCATACAGCTAGTTCACCAGGCTCCATGCTCCTTATATACTCCTCCCGCAGGATGAAAGATAGAGACGCCGTATTAGCTTGGGTCTACTAAGAACCTCCCTTGGTTAAGTCTGAAAGCCCCTTAACGCATCCCGGAGAGTGTTGACCACCACTTGGATGGCCAGAGATTAGTGCGCTGCATGGCTGCCTGAAACCCCACCCACCTCCGCCCCGCTCCACCTGACAGATTGGCAGCAGCTTTGTCCATTGGACTGCATGTTGTGCTCTCAGCTCAGGCACAGGCATTCTCCTAACCTGCACCGCAAGGCTGCACTGTTAGTGTGAACCATGGGGGAGACTGGCCCAAATCGGGATGGTGACATTGCAAGGGGCTGTGAGCGTCTCCACCAGTGACTGCTCCATGGCCGGTTTTAGTAAGGACATTGTACAATGTGTCCAGTCATCCAATTGTTCTGCAGTCCACTAAAACACTCATTAGTTTGCAGTCTGTGCCAGAGGGGTAACAAGCTCTGGAGCACTTGCTGGCACTCTGATGCCTCTGCGTTGCTTGAGTGGGCAATTAAGCTGGAGGCCCAACTCCAATCATATCAATGTGGCTGCACCTGAACTGTCTCAGTTGCAGAGGAATGGCCACTTTGTACAAGGTGTCCCTAATGTGTGGCCGCTTCCCTCACCCAAACCCCCCATGTGCTTGTGCACTACCTTCAACTACAAGGCAGCCTTTGCCACCCCCTCTCCACAAGTGCCTCAACCTTGAAGTCCAACAGGCGCCCCTCATGAGTGCTCTGCAATGTTACTGTGTACTCACTTCCATGTTCCCCTCATAGTGCACACCTTTTATATGCTGTTGTGAAACATGTCAGTGTGATTGACGATCCAGCACTGGGGGTGGGGGGTGGGGGTGTGTGTGGGTGGAATGAGTCCGGCGGGCTAGCCTTAGAATGGTATGCTGATGTATTACAATGAGGTTCCCGATGTCCAATGGCGGGGAACGTAGCCCGCCAACGCTGGGCTGAATGGACAAGTGGGGAGGCGGTGGTGTAGTGGTATTGTCACTGGACTCATATTCCAGAGACTCAGGGTAATGCTCTGGAGACCTGGGTTTGAATCCCACCATGGCAGATAGTGGAATTTGAATTAAATAAAAAAAATCTGGAATTAAAGGTCTAATGATGATCACAAAACGATTGTCGTAAAGACCCATCTGGTTCACTAATATCCTTTAGGGAAGGAAATTTGCTGCCCTCACCTGTTCGGCTTACATACGACTCCATAGCAATGGGGTTAACTCTTAAATGCCCTCTGAGCAAGGGTAATTAGGGATGGTCAATATATCCCATGAGTGAATGAAAAGAAACAAAAATTGGCTTCACGATGTCGTGAAACTGATTTTTGGCATTCTCGCCATATTGTCCATTCACGCCACTGAGCCCGCCCTACGCCAGTGGGCATGGATGATTACCAGGACCTGCAAGCTCTTTTGTTCTACGTCTCTGCCTGAAAACTCTCTCCAAATTCCCTCATCTTCATCTTTTACCCTTTATCTCATTCCATTTCTCCAACCATGATTTATTTTGCAATCATCGCACAAGCTCCTGACCCATGCCCTTTTCTTCCTAACCGATTCTACTGCCCACTGGGGCACTGACTCTAGCAATGAAATCTGCTCCTGAATGTACAGGGGCATGTTATGTCGCTGCAAATACAGTGCAAACAGACTATACGATCTGAATTACGACTGAGAATGCTTGCAATGTTTCTTCTTTGACCTAATTCTTCAATTTCTGTATCGAATGAGCTGTCAGTTGCAGCTAATTAAAAACCAGCAGGGGTTTCTTATACTTTCATGGGATGTGGGCGTCGCTGGCAGGGCCAGTATTTGTTGCCCAGCCCTAACTGCCCTTGAACTAAGTGGCCTGCTAGGCCGTTTCAGGGGGCAGTTAAGAGTCAACCACATTGGTGTGGGTCTGGAGTCACATGTAGGCCAGACCAGGTAAGGACAGCAGATTTCCTTCTCTAATGGACATTAGTGAAGATGGGTTTTTACAACACTTGATGATAGTTGTCATGGTCATTGTTACTGAGACTAGCTTTCCATTCCAGATTTGTTACTTGAATTTAAATTCCACCAGCTGCCATGGTGGGACTTGAACCCATGTTCCCCAGAACGTTAGCCTGGGCCTAGGGTTACCAATCCAATGGTGACTAGTCCACTAAGCTAGCTGCTTAGCTTTGACATAATGAAAGAATAAAGAAAAAACTTGAATTTTATATAGCATTAAGGTATTTTTAAAAGTGTCTTCATTGTTGTTATGAAGGGAAACACATTAAGTAGTACACAAGAAATACATAGCAAGCAGTTACTTATTTGCTTAGTTCATGGCCTCCCTTCATTGTACTGAAACAGTGCAGTCAGAAGCTGGACTGACTGTGTTCCTCCGGTAGTACTCCTAATAAAAATGTCAATGTCCTTTGAGCTTTTTCAATAAACATCAGGATTTATGAAATGTTTACTTTCCGAGTAGCAGCATTTTTTGCCAAGACTGGATTCTTATCTATCGTGTAAGCTGAACTGCATCGGCTATCACCTCACCAATCTTTTCCAAAGGCAGCAGTCTAAACAATAATCTTTCAGTGAAAAACACATGGAAAAGCCCCATTTTATTATTCTTGGACAAGGCGCGAGCTGCACAAATAACTCTGGGCCTAGACTCTGTGACACACACTAAGGGACTTGGTGAAGCTGACAGCTCCAACACACAACTGAGAAGCCTCCTGATTAAAAGGCTCTATGAGCAAGGTCACTGCTTTGTTGTGACTGCATAAGTTTACTTCCTTATAATATATTGCATTTCAGGTTCTTTGATCTGTGTTTTCCTTTGGTCTCACATTCCCCAATTCAGTTCGCTTCTCCATGAAAACTGAAAATCAAGACCCTCTCAGAGGCACAGCAACATAGGAAATAGGAGCAAGAGCAGGAGCAGGTCATTCGGCCCTTTGAGCATGCTCTGCCGTTCAATATGATCATGGCTGGATCTTTACCTCAACGCCATGCTCCCGCTCTCTCCCCATACCCCTTGATGCCTTTAGCGTCTAGAAATCTATCTGTTTCCTTCTTAGATATATTCAGTAACTTGGCCTCCGCAGCCTCCTGTGGCAGAGAATTCACCACCCTCTGAGTGAAGACGTTTCCCCTCATCTCTGTCCCAAATGGTCTACCCATATCCTGAGACTGTGACCCCTTTTTCTAGACACCCCAGCCAAAGGGAACAGCATCCCTGCATCCAGTCTGTCCATCCATGACAGAATTTTATGTGTTTCAATGAGATCCCCTCTCATTCTTCTAAACTCCAGTGAATACAGGCCTAGTCGGTCCAATTTCTCCTCATACAACAACGCTGCCATCCCAGGAATCAGTCTGGTGAACCTTCGCTGCTCTCCCTCTGTGGCAAGTATATCCTTTCTGAGGTAAGGAGGCCAAAACTGCACACCAGAGCTCTCTTTCGAAACAAATAGTTGCATTGGAAGTGTAATGGGACATGAACATGGTCTCATTTAAGCTGCAGCCATACCCAGCATTTCATCAGATTATAATGAGACAAGCTGAGGCCTGTCAAGATGCAATTACAATGTGAAAATACAAACAAGGAGCAGGAGTAGGCCATTCAGCGCCTCGAGCTTGCTTCGCCATTTAATAAGATCATGGCTGATCTGACAGTAACCTGAAATCTGCATCCCACCTAATACTGGTAACCTATCACCCCCTTGCTCACCAAAAATCTATCCACCTCTGTCTTAAAAATATTCAAAGACTCTGCTTCCATCCACCTTTTCAGGAAAAGAGTTCCAAAGGCTCACGGCCCTCTGAGTGAAAAAATTCACCTCATCTTCTTTTTAAACGGGCGACCCCTTTTTTTTAAACAGCGACCCCCTAGTTCTAGATTCTTCCACAAGAGGAAACATCCTCTCAACATCCACCCTGTCAAGATTCCTCCGGATCTTATAGATTTCAATCAAGTCGCCTCTTATTCTCCTAAACTCCAGGGCCAGAATATTGCGCTCATCGGACAGGTGTGTGGCTGGTCCGAATGAATGTAAAATGATGTGAGATATTTTGGTCAGTAGCAAACCTGCTGACAATTAACAAGTCTATTAAAGCCATTAAAGATCTAATTGAATTAAATGTTTCGCTGCCCATCCAACCTTATGGTTGGTGGGCAGGCAAAAAAGGCCAAGCGGGCTTTGAATTTTTTAGGAAACCTCATCCACGGGTGGGGCTGAGGCTTCCGACAGCAATTAAAAACTAAACAAAAATTTTAACATTTCATTCGTAACATGTCCCTGCTCGTGTGACAGAGTCACATGATGTGACATGATTTTTTTTTAACATTTTAAAATCCTTTATTCTTAATTTTCAGAAGTCTTCATCTCCTGGAGGCAGCTCGGTGTCTCAGGGAGCATTTCCTGCGTGCGCTTGCACGCGCAAACTTCTACGCTCGCCCTCATTCCAACCCCTCCCCCACCCCCCCCACCCCGCCCCACACAGGCAGTGCTGAGCACTGTAGCACACGTTTTGCGCTGGGCGGGCCTTAATTGGCCCACTAGCATCAAATTCTGGATGTGGCTTGGCCACGAGCTGCGGCTGGCTTCCTGACCACTTCTGCTCACCCTCGCCAAGCCCTCCCAATGAGGGCAGAATCCTGGCCCAGAGGATACAAGCATAGTTTGTCCAGTCTTTCCTCATAAGACAACCCACCCATTCCAGGTATTACTCTGGTCAAAGATCTCTGAACTGCTTCCAATGCATTTACATCCTTCCTTAAATAAGATGACCAGAACTGTACATAGTATTCCAGGTGTGGTCTCACTAAAGCCCTGTACAACTGAAGCATAACATCCCCACTTTTGTATTCAATTCCCGTCACAATAAATGATAATGTTCTATTAGCTTTCCTAATTACTTGCTGTACTTGGCATACTAACTTTTGTGATTCCTTGCACTAGTACACCCAGATCCCTCTGAATCTCAGAGTTCTGCAGCTCTCACCATTTAGATAATAAGCTTCTTTTTTATTCTTCCTGTCAAAATGGACAATTTCACATTTGCCCACATTATACATTTGCCAGACCTTTGTCCACTTATTTAACCTATCTAGGTCACTTTGTAGCCTCCTTATGTCCTCTTCACAACTTACTTTCCTACCAATCTTTGTGTCGTCAGAAAATTTAGCAACTGTACCTTTGGTCCCTTCATCCAAGTCATTTATATTAACTATAAAGGGTTTAGGCCCCAGCACTGTTCCCTGTGGCGCACCACTCGTTACATCTCACCAATCAGAAAAAGACCCATTTATGCACATTCTTTGTTTCCTGTTAGCCAGCCAGGCCATGCCAATATGTTACCCCCTACAGCATGAGCTTTTATTTTCTGCACTAAGGTTTGATGTGGCACCTTATCAGCTGCCCTGTGGAAATCGAAGTACAGCACATCCACTGGTTCCCCTTTATCCACAGCACATGTGACTTCAAAGAACTCCAAAAAATTGGTTAAACATGATTTCCCTTTCACAAAACCATGTTGACTCTGCCTAATTGCCTTGAATTTTTCTGAGTGCCCTACTATAACATCTTTAACAATAGCTTCTAACATTTTCTCTATGACAGATGTGAGGCTAACTGGCCTGTAGTTTCCTGCTTTCTGTCTCCTTCCCTTTCTGAATAAAGGAGTTACATTTGCTACTTTCCAATCTAATGGAACCTTCCCTGAATCTAAGGGGCTGAATCTTCAGGCTGACGTGTGGGTGGTGGAGCCCACATGTCAGTGCGTAAAATGTTGTGTGCTGACATTGCACAAGCGCCCTGACGTCAGTAGGCGGCATCGTGATGTTTCAGTCGGTGGGCGCACTATGCAGCGTGATGCGCGCCCACCATTAATTAAAGGCCTTGTTAAAGCCATTGAGTGACCAATCGACCAGGATTTTGAGGGGCCCGTGCGAACTTCGGGTCGGCACACGGGCCCAACAGGCAGGCGGGTAAGTGATTTTTTTACAAACCTCATCCAGTGGCGGGATGAGGTTTGATATCGGAATTAAAAATGTGAAATAAAGTTTTTGCGTATTTCATTAACATGTCCCATCTCCTGTGACATTTTCACATGAGGGGGACATGTTAATGATTTTAAAATTTTTCTATTCTCCATGTTTCACTGCCTTTCAGCGATCTTCCTGAGGCAGCACTTAGCCTCAGGGGAGATGTGTGCTCTTTTGTGTGCATGCGTGAAAGAGAGCACTCTTGCAGTTGGGGAATCCCCACCCACCCCCCCACTACCTGCATAGGGAGCGCAAAGCACTTCCTGTCGGGCGTCACGCGGGGCGGGCCTTAATTGGCCCGCCCACTTAAAATGGCGGTGGGGCCCGTTTTGGCGGCGGCGATCAGCTCCCATCAAGGGCAAAATTCTGCCCGAGGAGTTTTGGAAAATTATAACGACGCATCAACTATCTCACTAGAAACTTCTTTCAAGATCCTAGGATGAAGTCCATCAGGACCCGGGGATTTGTCAGCCCACAGCTCCAACAATTTGCTCAGTACCACTTCTCTGGTGATTGTAATTTTCCTGAGTTCCTCCCTCCCTTCAGTTTCCTGATTTACAGCTATTTCCACTGTGTTTCTGAATGTTGCTGGAGAGCTTCACACAGATGCATGTTTTACCTTATTTGCATGTTACATGTCTTATATGTTGTAGAGTCACATGTCTGCCAATCGCTGGGGAGCCAGTAACAGGGTTATCAGTTTAAAAATTAAAATTGTTTCTTTATGAGGAGAGTTTTACAAGGAGTGTATTTAATTTTTTTTTCTTTCATGGGATGCGGGTATCACAGGTAAGGTCAGCATTTGTTGCCCATCTCGAATTGCCCTTGAGCTGAGTGGCTTACCTGGCTATTTCAGGGGGCAGTTAAGATCACATTGCTGTTGGTCTGGAGTCAAATGTAGGCCATGCCAGGTAAGGATGGCAAATTTCCTTCCCTAAAGGACATTAGTGACCCAGGTGGGCTTTTACAACAACAACTTTTTCACGATCGCCCTTACTAAGACTGACTTTTCAATTGCAGGTTTATAATAATTGACCTTAAATTGCACGAGCTGCTGTGATGGGATTTGAACCCTTGTCCACAGGACATTAGCCTGGGATTCTGGATTACTAGTCCAGTGACATTGTCATGAGACCACCGTCGCCTCCGAAAAGAGTTGAAAGAGGAAGCTGCGGGAGTTAGGTGCAATGTGTTGGACCCCCAACCCTCCCTCCCGCTCCCTGGGCATCCTCATGACTCATCAGCCCTGTTTGTATGGGGCTGGACTGGGTTAAAATCTGGTGTTGGAACAGTGATTCTGAACCGGGTCGGGTGTCTGCGGTTCCTCTGGGGGTCTGCAAGAAGGTTTCAAGTAGTCTGCCAAAAATACCAAGAGAGAGTGTAGAATGCTGACCCCTGCCTATGCGTCCTCGCTGTTATCAATTACTAAGCCCAGACTTAAGTGACATGACCACTCCATCCAGCCAGTGGCTGGTTACCAAACTTCCAATTTTTTTTTTGTAATGTCTGGGTGATTTGTTTGTGTGCACGGGCCCTTTGAATCTTTCCGTGTGGCTGTAACCCTAAAGGGGTCAACTTGTGGCGGCCTGCGCAGGAACTTCCAGGTTGCCTCATGGCCACGTGGTTTAAAGGGAACATTGTGGCAACTGAGCTCTGCCACTCACGCAGGTGGCAGCACATTACACCACACCCCCTCGCCCAAGTCTCAACCTGGTGCCTAGCATCAGCAACAAGTTTCACCTTGATTAAATCAAAGACGATGGACAGTAAGCTCACCTGTTTAATTCTGTAACTAATTTATGTGCAAGGAAGATAATACATGTGTGTTCCAGAGACTCCTTATAACACGAGGGGGCAGATTCTCAGCAGCAGAAAGGTTGAAAATCCCAGAGTTAGCAGGCAAAATGGTTGAGGAACGGGGCTTTCAAAAGCAGAACCATTTCTTGCAGTATATTTTACTTTAGCTTCCTCTGGGATAATAAAGTGCTGGAGGCTCTGAGTGGGTAGGTGGTTTCAACATCCAAATGTAAGAGCATTAAAAATTGGATCAAAGCAAAAATTACCAGTTGGATTCACAATAGGGAAGGCTACCACTATTAATAGCAAATTAAAAAAATACGTATTTGATTGTTTTTGCCACTGTTGCTGTTTGGGAGTCCCTGGAGGGGAAATGACACATAGCGACAACATCAGTGTCCCGTACTCAGTTTATGTCCCGGTGGGCAGCCTAGCTTCATCCAGTTTTGGGCCAAATGAGCTGACTGAAAACAAAAACAAAGGGAAGTTTGCCTAACGCATGTTCAATTATCCAGCTGATGAGGTAAGTCCCTCCAGCCACAAGGACCATTCTCCAAAGCTTTGGTATTAACCTGGCTTAGAGTTGATAAAAAATAGATTAGAGTTTAGTAACTGTCAGAAAATAACATTTAGGGATACCATATATATATATATATATATATATATTTATTTTTTATTATTATTTCACAAGGATGTGGGTGTCGCTGGCTAGGCCAGTATTTGTTGCCCACCCATAATTGCCCTTGAGAAGGTGGTGGTGAGATGCCTTCTTGCACCGCTGTAGTCTATGTGGTGTAGGTACACCCACAGTGCTGTTAGAGAGGGAGTTCCAGGACTTTGACCCAGCCGCAGTGAAGGAATGGCGATCTATTTCCAAGTCAGGATAGTGAGTAGCTTGTAGGGAAACTTGCAGGTGGTGGTGTTCCAATGCATCTGTTGCCTTTGTCCTTCTAGGTGGTAGAGTTCGCAGGTTTGGAAGGTGCTGTTGAAGGAGCCTTGGTGAGCTGCAGCAGTGCACCTTGTAGATGGTACTCACTGCTGCCACTGTGCGCTGGTGATGGAGGGAGAGAATGCTTAAAGTGGTGGATGGTGTGCCAATTAAGTGGACTGCTTTGTCTTTGGTGATGTTGAGTTTCTCGAGTGCTGTTGGACTGCACTCATCCAGGTAAGTGGAGAGGGTTCCATCACACTCCTTACTTGTGCCTTGTAGATGGTAGACAGGCTTTGGGGAATAAGAGGGTGAGTTATTACTCACATCAGATTCCCAGTCTCTGATCTGTTCTTGTAGCTATAGTATTTGCTGGTCCCGTTCAGTCTTTAGTCCAGCTCTTGCTGCATGCAGGCATGGAGATGCTTTTGTATCTGAAGAGTCATGAATGGTGCTAAACATTGTGCAAATGTCAGAAGGTATCCCCATTTCTGGCCTTATGATGGAGGGAAGGTCATTGATGAACAGTTGAAACTCTCTTCCCTCCATCATAAGGTCAGAAATGGGATGTTCGCTGATGATTGCCCAATGTTCAGCACCATTCGTGACTCATCAGATACTAAAGCTGTCCATTTTTAAATGCAGCGAGACCTGGACAACACAAGTACCAGGTAATCACCATCTCCAAAAAGAGAGAATCCAGCCATCACCCCTTGACAATCAAGTGCATTATAATCACTAAATTGCCCACTGTCAACATCTTGGGGTTTACCATTAACCAGAAATTTAACTGGACTAGCCATATAAATACCATGGCAACAAGAGCAGGTCAGAGGTTAGAAATCCTGCGGTGAGTAACTCAGCTTCTGACTCCCCAAAACCTGATCCCCTTTATAAGGTACAATTCAGGAGTGTGATGGATTATTTTCTATTTGCCTGGATGAGTGGAGTTCCAAAAACATTCAAGAAGCCCAGGACAAAGCAGACAACTTGATTGGCATCCCATCCAGCACCTTAAACATTCACTCCCTGCACTACTGATGGACAGTGGCAGCAGTGCATACCATACAGAAGATGTACTACAGAAACTCACCAAGGCTTCTTCAACAGGAAATCCAAACCCGCAACCTCTACCGTCTAAAAGGATAAGGGCAGCAGACCTATGGGAACACCAGCATATGCAAGTTCCCCTTTTCAAGCTATATACCATCCTGACTTGGAACTATATCGCTGTTCCTTCAGTTTCATAAGGTGAAAATCCTGGAACTCCCTCCCGAACAGCACTGTGGGGGTACCTACATCAGATGGACCGCAGCAGCTTAAGAAGGCGGTTCACCACCACCTTCTTAAGGGCAATTAGGGATGGGCAGCAAATGCTGGCCCAGCCAATGATGCTCACATCCCATGAAAAAATAAGAAAAGATGACCAGATAATCTGATTAAGGTTGTTGATTGAGCTTTTGGCCAGGACGCCTGGGGTAACATCACTGCTCTTCTTCAAAATAGTGCCATGGGATCCACCTGAAAGGGCAGACTGGGCTACAGTTTAATGTCTCATCCAAAAGTGCAGCACTGCCTCAATCATGTACTGGAGTGTGAGACTAGCTTTCAGTGCTCAAATCAAGGAGTAGGATTTGAACCCACAATTTGCTAATATCAGAGGTGAGGCTTTTATCCACTGAGCCACAGGCATTAATTACATCAGATCACTTAAAACATGGGACACAGTCTTTTTCAAAGCTGCTGCATCTCAAAGTTCCACTGAGACAGCATCATTGATGATGCCTCTTGTATCTTGCTTCCTTTCAGCTTCCAGATTTCACTGAGGTCAATGTACGTATAGCGTAAGTTGCAACAGGTTATGTGAAAGATAAGGCTTTGAGAAATAGGGGAGCTCTTTACTCAGCATCTGCAGTGGCAGTGAAGGCCTTCTTGTGTCTGGAATTGAAAGCTTGTGCGGTTCCACTCTAGGGGATGAAACGGTTTCTCTGCCGTTATGGATACTGAATAAAGAATTCATCACCCCACTGAAATTTTGAAACAGTTCTTAAAATGACCATTTTGAAAATAAGGTTGCCTGCAATAAATGGAGAGCCAATGCAAGTCCCTAAGGGTGTCTGCAATTCATAGGTTTAACATTCGATAACAGTGCAAAATAAAATTACATAGTTTGTGTTGTGTAATATTATTGAGAAAACCTGCAGACTATCTGTACAAACCTCACTTCCTCCTTTCGATAAGAAAACAGTGTTTGTGTTTCTGCATTATAAAAAGTAGCAATGCTATAAAAATAATCCCACAAGAATGATACATGTTTGGAAGGGAAGCAGAAAGGGAGATTAGGAAGTAGGAAAGATCAGGGCGGATAAAAGGAAGACCTGGACCATTCTAAAGGAAAACGGGGAGAGCTTTGACAAGCATGGGAGAAGGAAGAGGATTGTTCAAAAGGGTTGGGGCGACTATCAGCCGCAGGGATCAACTTGGCCTCGGGAGTGTTGCAATAGGCAAGGCAGCAATGCATTAAACGTGGGATAGTGAGAGTATCTCAAAAAGGTGTGGAAGGCTCACTTTTGGAGATAAATATTGAAAAGAATTAGAAAGAAGCAAACTGTCGCTTGTTAGTACAGAGCTTGAATGTTGCTGAAAGGAGAGACCTGCTGCTGAAGCTTTTCATCCTGCACTCATCAGGACAAACACAAGAATGCCAAATTTCAACCTATCACAATTTACACTACAGGAGAAAAGGGTGCTGGTGGCTGGCAAGTTGATTCTGATAGGCTGAGGCATTGCCATAGAGAAAGCAACAGAGAAAAATAGGCTCCCCGGGCTTTTGGGTAATTCACAATGGGTGCAACATGTCTCTCTTCACAGAAGAAAGGAAAAATCTTCCATTCTATTGCATGTTTCTTTTTTAAACTCTTTCACAGGGCATGGGTGTTGCTGGCTGGGCCAACATTTATTGCCGATCGCTAATTGCCCTCAAGAAGGTGGTGCTGAGCTGCCTTCTTGAGCTGCTGCAGTCCATGTGGTGTAGGTACACCCACAGTGCAGTTAGGAAGGGAGTTCCAGGACTTTGACCCAGTGACAGTGAAGGAATGGCTGATATATTCCCAAGTCAGGGTGGTGAATGGCTTGGAGGGGAACTTGCAGGTGGTGGTGTTCCCATGCGTCTGCTGCCCTTGTCCTTCTTGGTGGTAGAGGTCACGGCTTTGGAAGTTCCTGTTGAAGGAGCGTGACCTTCCATTGCTTTTCAGCCAAGTAAATCTTTCTGAAAGCGAATGCTAGAAATATGAAATAAAAAACAGGAAATGCTGCAAGTATTCAGCAGGTTTGGCGACATCTAACAGAGTTATTGTGACATTAACTCTTTCTCTCTCCACAGATGCTGCCAGATTGGCTGAGAATTTCCACTATTTTCTGGTTTAATGCAGTTTTGAAGTTCAGTCACTGTTCTTTTCTGGATGAACGCAGTGGTCAAATTATACATAGCAAAATCCCACAAACAGCAACAAGGAGAATGACTTGCTTTGGTGGTATTGCTGCAGGAGGAAATGTATTTGAGAAGAGCAGGAAAACTCATTGCTCTTCTGCAAAAAAGCACCATGGAAACCTTCAGACCCACCTGAACAGGCAGATGTAAAAGATCTGATTACACAGAATTTAGGTAATGCTCCACATGAGCCTCCTCCCATTCTACTCCTTTCATCTAACCCCATCAACATATCCTTCAATTCCTTCCTCCCTCATATGCTTATGAGAACATAAGAACATAAAGAATAGGAACAGGAGGAGACCATTCGGCCCCTCGAGCCAGCTTCGCCATTCTATAAGATTATGGCTGATCTTCTCGTGTTTCAATTTCCACAACTCCATCTAACCCCGATAACCTTTGATTCCCTTGCCTAACAAGAATCTATCTCCCTCTGCCTTAAAAATATTCAATGACCCTGCCTCCAACATCTTCTGAGGCAGAGAATTCCAAAGTTGCACAGCCCTCTGAGTGACAAAAAATTCTCCTCATCTCTGTCCTAAAAGGGAAACCCTTAATTTTAAAACAGAGCTCCTTAGTTCTGGGCTCACCCACAAGGGGAAACATCCTTTCGATGTCCATCTTGTCAAGGCTGGTCAAGACCTTATATACTTCAATCAAATCACCCCTCACTCTTCTAAACTCCAGTGGAAACAAGCCCAGTCTATCCAACCTTTCCTCATAACACAACCCACTCATTCCAGGTATCAATCTATACATCTTTCTTTAAATAAGGAGGCCAAAACTGCACACAGTATTCAAGGTATGGTCTCACCAATGCCCTGTAGAACTGAAGCACAACATCTTTACTTTTATGCTCAATCTCTCTCGTAATAAAGGATAGCATTCCATTAGCCTTCTTAATTACTTGCTGGAGCTGCATACTAGCTTTTTGTGACTCGTACTAGAACACCTAGATCCCTCTGCACCTCAGAGTTATGCAGCTGTTCTCTGTTTTTGCGTTCTTCTTGCCAAAGTAAACAACTTCACATTTTCCTACATTTAGCTCCATTTGCCAGATCTTTGCCCACTCACTCATCTTGTTTATATCCATCTGCAGCCTCCTCATGTCCTCTTCGCAATATACTTTCCTACCTATCTTTGTGTTGTCTGCAAATTTAGCTACCATTTCTTCACTCCTCTCATCTAAGTCATTGATGTCAATTGTAAAAAGTTGAGGCCCCAGTGCCGACCCCCTGTGGGACTCCACTCGTCATATCCTGCCAATCAGAAAAATACCCATTTATGCGTACTCTCTGCTTTCTGCCAGCCAGCCAGCCAGTCTAGCTTCCCTTGCTATCAATGCTTACCTATGTTACACACCTCACCCACTGCATGTGACAAGGTTTCACTTTTCCACTTCTGAGCAAAGAGGTGCCTCCTCAATTCTTTGTTATATTTATTAAGGGTAGTCCTACATTTACAGGCCCTAGTTTTAGAATCCCAAAAGAGGAATCATTGTTTCTAGGTCTGATCTATCAAATAATTCTTCAAAATCATTCAAGCCGCCCCTCAGTTTCCCCTTTTATTGTGAAAAGAGCGCCAGCCTGTTCAGCCTTTCCTGACAGTCTCTGCCCCCACCCCACTTAGTTCTGGTAGCAACTTTGCAATATCTTGTTAGCACTTTCTCCAGCTATGCTATATCCTTTTTGTAAAATGGAGATGAAAATGTATGAAACTGCTGGAACTGTATAAAACGCTGGTTAGGCCACAACTGGAGTGCTGTGTGCAGTTCTGGTCACCACATTATAGGAAGGATGTGATTGCACTGGAGAGGATGCAGAGGAGATTTACTAGGATGCTGCCTGGGCTGGAGGGTCTGAGATCTGAGGGAAGGTTGGATAGGCTGGGGTTGTTTTCCTTGGAGCAGCGAAGGTTGGGAGGGGACCTGACAGAGGTGTATAAGATTATGAGGGGCATAGATAGAGTGGATAAGAAGGCAATTGTTCTGTTAGTAGAGGGGTCAATAACCAAGGGGCATAGATTTAAGGTAAGAGGTAGAAGGTTAAGAGGGGAGTTAAGGATAAATTTTTTCAATCAGAGGGCGGTGGGAGTCTGGCACTCACTGCCTGAAAGGGTGGTTGAGTCGGAAATGCTGGTAACATTTAAGAAATACTTAGATCTTCACTTGCATTGCCATAGCCTCCAGGACAATGGGTCGAACACTAGAAAATGGGATTAGTGTAGTCAGATCTTTGTTGACTGCCACAGACACGATGGGCCGAATGGCCTCCTTCTGTGCTGTAAACATCTATGAGTCTAAAATTGTACACATTGCTCCAAGTGTGATCTAACCAAGATTTTATATAAGTTTAACATAACTTCTCTGCTTTTGAATTCTATACTTTACTAAATGAATCCCAGTGCTTTGTTTGCACTTTTTTTGACTGTGCTAGCCTGTGTTGCTACTTTTTAAGCATCTAATCTGAAAACAGCACCTCTGGCAGCACAGCACTCTCTCAGCACTGCATTAAAGTGTCAACCTTGATTATGTGTTCGCGTTCACAGATGGTCTTGAACCTGCTGACTCAGAAGTGAGAGCGCTACCACTGAACTACACAGAAACGATTCAAATGAAAGTTAATTGGCTTAAAAGTGGGAATATTACCAGGCCTAAATGGTCTGCATTCCTGAGCACTAACACGCTTGGCACGTTAGTGAGGCTGTCCTCAGTTGCTTCACAATGCATTATTTTTGAAATGCATTCATTGGTTATGTAGGCAAAAAGGTGTTAAGTGGCGGGTGTTGTACAAAAGTAAGTACCATTGATCTTGAAAAAAGCTGTCCAATTAGTTCCACAACTACGGTTATCTGAGGTGCAATACATCTTTAAGCGAATGTGAACAAATTGACCACGTGACAGTACGACCCAATAGCTGTGTAGCGCACACTACGATGTTAATGTTAGTCTACAGTAGGGTCTGGTTGGAGAAGCACACACCATGTTAGTGCGCTGCTGTCTGTGTAAATAAATAGCATGTGCTTCACCTCATATTGGTCTCTGTGTCTGCAGTATATTGTTATCAACTCACCCACCGCCAGATAAGCATGCAGCCAGTTCGCAGGCAAATTGACCCCATGGTGGAACATAGCAACAACCTTACCGCAAAAGTTTGACACCATTCTTGCATTTAATTGTGCTCAAAAATGATCAGCGATCATTTGACATCAGATGCTCTAATTTGGAATGAGCTTGGTTTTTTAAAATCATTTATGGGATGTGGGCATCGCTGGCTAGGCCAGCATTTATTGCCCATCACTAATTGCCCTTGAGAAGGTGGTGGTGAGCTGCCTTCTTGAACCGCTGCAGTCCATGTGGTGTAGGTACACCCACAGTGCTGTTAGGAAGGGAGTTCCAGGATTTTGATCCAGTGAAGGAACGGAGATATAATTCCAATGCAAATCAGCCGCATTTTGCCATCTTTGACATCAAATACGATCAAATGGAACAATGCGCTCAGAGCTATAAAATGCCCTCAGCAATCTGTATTGAAAAATCCAGGAAAGTAATTACTTAAATAATATCTGAATTTAATCAGTTTTTCATTCAATCCAAAATTTTTTTCCACTATACAGCAAATTCTTAAGAGTACCACCAGATCCTCATCAGTTCTTAATTCATTTTAGTCTCAGAGTCTATAATTTACACCTCCTAAATCTCAGGGCTTAAACTCTCTTCTCTCTCCTCCCCAGTCCCCAGTCTCAGGGTCTAAACTCTCCACTCCTTTCCCCCCACACACGGTCTCAAAGTTTAAACTCCGCCCCCACCCTTAGTCTCAGGGTCTAAACTCTCCCCCTCTCTCCCTCCAGCCTTCAAACTCTTTCCCCCTCTCTCTCTCTCATCACCAAACTCTTCCTGGCCCCTTCTCCGGGCCTCAGGCTCCGCCATCACTGCCAAATTCCAGGCCCTGGGCCCTGCCAAACTTCCAGCCCTGCCAAACTCGGGCCCCACTGGACTCCGGGTCTCACCGACCTCCAGGTCCCACCGAATTCCAGGCCCTCACGAGTTCCACCCCCTTCACAAATCTCCCCGCTGTCACACCCTGATTTCACCGCTACCCTCCCTCCCCCCAATACTCCCACCTTGTTGCCAGCACCATCGTTGCTCCCATGCAGGCTGCAAAACTGCAGCAGGGCAGGCATCACCATCACTTCTGATTCCAGCCGGCCCTGCAACCTGGACTCTGGTTGTGGGGAGGCGGGGAAAGAGAAAGGGAGGGAAGCTGGGGGGAAGAGGTGAGACGTGCAGCAAAGGACATGGGTGGAGAGATGGGGGAGGGGCAGGGAGGGAGGAAGGGAGGGGGCAGGGGAGGGAAAAAGAGGGATGGTGGTGGGGAGGGTGGAGGACAGAGAGGAAGTTGAAGGAGGGGAGGAAGGGGAGGGGAGGAGGAAGGGGAGGAGGTGGGCGAGAGAGAGAGATGGAGGAGGAGTGGGGGAGGGAAAGAGGATGAGGTCAAGAGGGGAAAGAGGAGGTGGAGGGAGAAGGAAGCTGGAAGGGTAGTCAGGGAAAGGGAGAGGGAGAGGCAGAGAGGAGGGAGAAGGGAGGGAGAGAGAGGCAGAGGGGAGAAGGGCATAGGGAGCAGGGAGGAGAGATAGAGGCGGGGGAAAGGAGAGAAGGGGGAGAGGGAGAGAGGGAGAGAGGGAGGCAGAGGGCTGGTTAGGGGAGAGGGGGAGGGTGAAAGAGGGAGGGGGAGAGAGAGAGTGAGGGGAGAGGGGGTGAGGGAGAGGGGGATAGGGGGAAGGGGTAGAGTGAAGGAGTGCGGGACTAGAGAGGGGGGTGGAGGGAGGGGAGAGAAAGAGGAAGGTGGAGAGGAAGATAGGAGTAGAGAGGGAGGGGGAGGGAGAGGGAGCGGGAGAGGGGGAGATGGAGAGAGACGGGGAGGGGAGAGAGGGAGGAGGGGAGGGGGAGAGAGGTTGATGAGAGGAAGAGAGGGAGAGGGGGCAAGTGGGCACAGCGGGAGAGGGAGGGGAGGAGGAGAGAAAGGGGGTGGGTAGGAGGGAGGGGGAAGGGAGAGAGAGGGAGCGGGTAGAGAGAGGGGGAGAGATGGGGTGAAGGGGAGAGATAGGGAGGAGAGGAGGAGGGGGACGGGAAGGGGAGAGAGATGGGTGAGGGAGAGGGGGGGAAGGGGTAGGAGAGAGAGAAGCAGAAGGGGAGAGAGTGGGGGAGGGGCAGGGAGAAGGGGAGAGGGGAAAGGGGGAGAGAAAGTGGGGGAGGAGAGAGAGATGGGGAAGGAGAGGGGAAGAGGAGTGGAGGGAGTGGGAGAGGGAGAGAAAGGGGAAGAGAACTGCTGGAACCTGGGGAGTGATATGGTGTTCAGGGGTGGAAGAACATTACCCCAGAGGTGTGGGGTGGGTGGTGGTAGTGGTAGAACACTGCTGCAATCTCTGGGGCAGGGGAGCGTGGGGACAGATGTATGGGGGGGGAGGGCGTTGCAGGTTGTGCTGCACAAGTTATAGGTTACAAAAAAATACATAAAACTAGATTATTAAAACAGATGTTAAAATAGAGTTTGCTTTTTCTAAAGTTAGCTCAGTTTTATGATGTCTGAAGATATGGAAATGCAGAAACATGGAAAATAAAGGCTATGGCCACGAATGTGCAGTCCCAATGAGGCATGTCTCCACCCCAGTGGATGCAGCGAGTTATTTAAATCTTCATTCGGTTCGAATGGACTGTAATATCCCACCGGGTGGGCGGGAACGTAAAACCCTGGCCTATAATGGTTTTGGGTGTCTGAATGCCGCTAATCACAAATGTTTGAGGGCTGTGGTTTGGGGCAATGGTGACATTGATGTTAGTTATGTTATTTATAATAGTTAAATGATTGCTTTTGAGCGCAATTTATGTCAAATGGGTGCAATAAATGCTGGCCTAGCCACTGATGCTCACATCCTTTCAATGAATAAAAAAAAACCCTTTGTCCCCCCTCCCAGTATGTACAGGCCAGAACCTTCTGTTCAGCCAGCGGGGGATGGGCCCCACTCGCTGACGTGTAAATTGACGCACGGTGATGTCGGGTGTGCGTCCCAACATCACCGTGAATCATTCAGATCCTCAGTTCAGCCGGCACGCACTGGAGTTGGCCATTTAAGCTCCAGTTAAGATCATTAATGGAGCTGCCCGTCCAACCTTAAGGTTGGCGGTGGGGGGGGCGTGGTTGTTGGTGGTGGTGGGGGGCCAGGTGAAGAGCCCAGGCAGCTTTTGCCCTTATCATGAAACCTCATCCATGGGCGGGATGAGGTCTCATGAAGGGTTTATAAATTAAATGAATTTTTAAATTAAAATTCATTGACATGTCCCAGCTCAAGTGACACCGTCACATGAGGGGACATTTCTTAAAATTACGGATGGTGATTGGCTGCGCGCCTGCCTGCGCCCGCGCCCGCTCCTGCCCAACCCTCCCTCCCCCGATGGGAGAAAATCCTCCCCATAGAGTTCACTTTTGTTGATTCTGCCTCCACCACCCTGTGCATACTAGATTATAACAACTGGCTGCACGAAAAGAAGTTCTCCTTATCTCACCTCTGGCTTGTAAGCTAGAATCTGTGCCCTCTGGTTAATGACCCTCCGCCAGCGGAAACAGCTATTTATTTATTTAGTCCGCCAAAACCCTTCATGATCCTGAACAGCTCCAGCAAATCTCTCCTTAACCTGCTCTCCTTTAAGGAGCACAATCCCAGCTTTTCCAGTTTCCCTGTGCAACGGATATTGTTTTAACTTCTCATGTTAGAAAATGTTAACTATATTAAAAAAACACTCTGTGGCATGTGACATCTTTCTATTCTTACCTGACATGGAAGCGATGTTCACAATGCTCCCACCTTGTCCACCACGATCACACCTCATATGGTCCAAAGCCAGATAACTTGCTTGTATCAATGCCACCTGCATAAGAACACACACACACAAACACACACACACAAAAACATGTCGGATGTAAAATTCATTGAGTGAATTAGACACAGCTGCATGTTCAGCAGTAAGCGCCATTCACCTCTCACCCGGGTGCTTGATAAACCACATTGGCTCCTGGTCCAGCAATGCCTCAATTTTAAAACTCTTATCCGAGTCTTCAAATCCTTTGAAGGTCTTGCCCTTTCCCTGCCTCTGTAACCGCTTCCAGCCCTACAACCCCCTGACTCAGAAGGTAAAAAAAACAGTGAAAACTGGGAAAGAAGAATGCTGGTCCGAACTGGTCTTGTATACCTTAAGATGGAACACCAGTAAAAACTGGGCGATAAGAGCACTGTTCCAAAAGGTTTTTTCCTTCTGGCGAGGCTTCTGCACTCTTCCAATTCTGAAGGCTTGGGCATTCCTGATTTTAAGCACTCCATCTTTGGTGGCCGCGCCTTCAATTGCCAGGGCCCTGAGTTCTGGAATTCCCTTTCTAAATCTCTCCATCTCTCTATCTTTCCTTCATCCTTTAAGATGTGCCTTAAAACTTATCTTTTTGAGTGAGCATTTTGCCTAATGTCCCTTTATGTGGCTCAGTGTCAAAGTCTGTTTGAAAACACTCCTGTGAGGTTGCAACTTGTTATCACTAAGGGTTGCCTGGGCCCTTCACTCTTAAGTGCTTATCCTAAATTCTTCCTTCTTGTTACCTATCCCCTTCCCTTCCAAAGTCTATTCAGAATTTACTCTTTGGATTGGGTCTTCCGGTGACCCAATCCCTCAATGTTCTCTGAAGCAACAGAGAGACTTTTATTTTAGCATTACTGGTGTTACGTAAATGCAAAAATTCTGTAAGAAACTTGTTGTAGTTGTTAGAGGGAATTTGGAACTGCATTAAAAATTTGATAGTTGTGTTTCAACACCTTGCTTTGGCAAACAGGGTATTCATCACATACTTTATGCACTGTTAGAGATCACTTAGGCAGTCTGAGTTGCTGTAGCAACATGCACTTTTACATGCATATTGTTGTCTGAAGCTATGGATTGTCACAGTAGAGGCTCCAACATTCTTCCCATCATGAATATCACCTGCTTGTGTCATTTGCCATATGTTGGAAGAATTTGCATGTTGACATTCAACCTTGTTTGTGTTATGAATGCACCTTCCTTGGCCATCAAGTCCTAGGGTGGGGCTTGAACCCAGAGCTTCTAGCTCAGAGGCAGGGATGCTACCCACTGCGTCACATAATGCATAACATAATAAAACCAATATTGACTACACCCTACTGATCTATTAACACACCCTCAATCACGAAAGGTCCATAAATTGTCCTTCTCTGCAATTGTTTACTTGGCTGAACAATAAAACTTTGAACACAAGTCAGAGAAAGTTTTCTATTATTCAGGCAATGAATAAGACTGGGACTAGCATCTAGAAAATAAAAAAGTTTGGTGCACTTATTTCATTATCAAAACATTTGAAAACACTTTCCCTGGCTAATTTCTTGAGTGTGCGATAATCTATTATTATGCAAGCAAAATGCTGCAGACCTTCAGTGCTAGTAACATCCTACACACAGTAATGAACATAGGAACAGGAGGAGGCCATTCAGCTCCTTGAGTCTGTTCCACCACTTAGTTAAATCATGACTGATCTGCATTGAAATTCCATGTAGCTGCTTTGATTCCCTTGCCTAACAAGCAGCAGCAGTGTGTACCAAATACAAGATGCACTGCAGGAATTCACCAAGGCTCCTTCGAAAGTGCCTTCCAAACCACCAACTGCTACCATCTATAAGGACAAGGGCAGCAAACAGATGGGAACATCACCACCTGGAATCCCCCTCCAAGCCACTCACCATCTTCTTGTGGAAATATATTGCCATTCCTTCACTGTCACTGGGTCAAAATCCTGGAACTCCCTCCCTAACAGCATTGTGGGTGTACCTACATCAAATGGACTGCAGCGGCTCAAGAAGGTAGCTCACTGCCACCTTCTCAAGGGCAATGAGGCATGGACAATGTATGCTGACCTTGCCAGCAACACCCACATCCCATGAAATACCCATCTGGTTCACTAATGTCCATTAGGGAAGGAAATCTGCTGTCCTTACCCAGTCTGGCTGACATGTGACTCCAGACCCACAGCAATGTGGTTGACTCTTAACTGCCCTCTGATATGGCTGAATAAGTCATTCAGCTCTAGGGGGATTAGGGATGGGCAACAAAGGCTGGCAATTGCCAGCGATGCCCACATCCCATGAAGGAATAATAAAAAACAAGAAATCTGTTAAACTGTTTTGACCTTTTCGATTGATCACCAAACTCAAAAAGTTTCTACTCCCCTTTATGTAAAGAAGTGCTTCCTGACATTACTCCTCAATAGCCTCACTCTAAATTTACGATTATGTCCACTTTGTTCTGGATTGCCCCAAGGGAGGAAATAGTTTCTCTTTATCCACTCCATCAACTCCTTTAATCATATTAAACATATCAATTAGTTCACCATTTAATTTCCTTTGGTGCCGTCAATGCCAACCTACTCAATGTAATCTGTGCTCCTAATTGAACCCTTTTATATCAGCCGTCATCCTGGTGAATCTATGCTCTACCCCATCCAAGTGCAATATATCCTTCTTTATCAATCGAGGCATAGATTATAAAAGTAGGGAGGTCATGTTGGAGTTGTATAGAACCTTGGTGAGGCCACAGCTGGAGTACTGTGTGCAGTTCTGGTCATCACATTATAGGAAGGATGTGGTTGCACTGGAGGGGGTGCAGAGGAGATTCACCAGGATGTTGTCTGGGATGAAACATTTAAGTTATGAAGAGAGGTTGGGTAGACTTGGGTTGTTTTCATTGGAGCAGAGGAGACTGAGGGGCGACTTGATCGAGGTGTACAAGATTATGAGGGGCATGGACAGGGTGGATAGGGAACAGCCGTTCCCCTTAGTTGAAGGGTCAGTCACAAGGGGACATAAGTTCAAGGTGAGGGGCAGGAGGTTTAGGGGGGACGTAAGGAAAAACATTGTTACCCAGAGGGTGATGATAGTCTGGAATGCACTGCCTGGGAGGGTGGTGGAGGCAGGCTGCCTCATGTCCTTTAAAAAGTACCTGGATGAGCCCTTGGCATATCATAACATTCAAGGCTATGGGCCAAGTGCTGGTAAATGGGGTTAGGTAGGTAGGTCAGGTGTTTCTCACGTGTCGGTGCAGACTCAATGGGCCAAAGGGCCTCTACTGCACTTTGTGATTCTGTAATTCTTGAAGTGTGGTACTAGAATTGAATGCTTTACTCTAAATGGAGTTGAAGAGAAACAAAGACACAGGGAGGTGTATGGAAGAAGATGGAAATGTATTTGACATGGCCACCTTAGCTGAGGAAAATCAGTGTGAGACAGGAATCTAGCAAGAGTGAAGATATAATGGAGCAACAAAAGAAGGAATGATTTCAAAGGCAGGGCTTTATATATTTAAGAGAAAAACATTGCCTCCGAATTAGGATAGATTTGGCAAGGAAATAACTTTTCATTATCCGGTACTTACCAGGTTGACAGAAATAGTCTTTTTCCAGGAATTTTCGTTGTTTATCCCAGCATTGTTGCACAGTACATCCAGTCTTCCAAACATCTGCAACGTTTCACAAAAAACATCTGGAAGAAACGGTGAACGAATTTTGATTTGCTTGATCAGATTTAGAAACTGCAATTTCCCTCTAGCATTCTACAATGGATGGGCATTTAAAATCTTTGGATTGGTGGAAGGTTTTAGGATGTCAGGAATTCGTACAGCTTTCATTTGCTTAGTGCAAGTTTTTAATACAGCTTTGATTGAAATACCCAACTGCACTGTCTTATGTGTTGGGGAGAAAACATCAGCTGAGGCCTCTCCTTCAGTTTATAAAGAATGTGTTTGTAATCTGAAATTTTGTCTGTTCTCACCACAGATGCTGAATGAGCTGCTGAGAGATTCTGGCATTTTCTGTTTCAGGCTCTTTTCTTTCTAGCTTGCAATACTGTTAAGGCGTCCCATATAGGCTCCATTGCCTTCTCACCTAACCAATAGGATGGCACAGCAAGGGCAGGAAATCTCTGGCTGGTACTCCAGGCAGGAGATCTGTTCCATTTGGGTGCCATTGCATCAGGAAGGTGACATCAGACATCATCTTGTGGGGCAACCCATCGGCTCCAGGTCACCGCGATGACCAGTGATCCAGTTGGCATCCAGGTCTGAAGAGTATACGTCCATTTGGGGTGGGAACATGGGAGATCCTGGTGGGAAGAACCCGCATGGGCCCCAGCTATGCCTGTCTCTTTATGGGTTATGTGGAAAATTCCGTGTTCCAGTCCGACTCCGGCCCCCTTCCACAACTCTTTCTCCGGTACATCGATGATTACTTCGGTGCTGCTTCATGCTCTCATTGGGACTTGGAAAAATTTATTAATTTTGCTTCCAATCTCCACCCCTCCATCATTTTCACATGGTCCATCTCTGACACTTCCCTTCCCTTCCTTGACCTCTCTGTCTCAATCTCTGGTGATAGACTGTCCACCAATATCTATTACAAGCCTACCGACTCCCACAGCTACCTCGATTACAGCTCTTCACACCTCGCTTCCTGTAAGGATTCCATCCCATTCTCTCAGTTCCTTCGCCTCTGTCGCATCTGTTCTGATGATGCTACCTTCAAAAACAGTTCCTCTGACATGTCCTCCTTCTTCCTTAACCGAGGTTTTCCACCCACGGTCGTTGACAGGGCCCTCAACCGTGTCCGCCCCATCTCCCGCGCATCCGCCCTCACTCCTTCTCCTCCCTCCCAGAAACATGATAGGGTCCCCCTTGTCCTCACTTATCACCCCACCAGCCTCCGCATTCAAAGGATCATCCTCCACCATTTCCACCAAATCTAGCATGATGCCACCACCAAACACATCTTCACTTCACCCCCCTTGGTGGCATTCCGTAGGGATCGTTCCCTCCGGGACACCCTGGTCCACTCCTCCATCACCCCCTACTCCTCAACCCCCACCTATGGCACCTCCCCATGCCCACGCAAAAGATGCAACATCTGCCCCTTCACTTCCTCTCTCTTCACCGTCCAAGGGCCCAAACACTCCTTTCAAGTGAAGCAGCATTTCACTTGCATTTCCCCCAACTTAGTCTCCTGCATTCGTTGCTCCCAATGCAGTCTCCTCTACAAACGTAAACTGGGCGACCGCTTTGCAGAACACCTGCTGTCTGTCAGCAAGAATGACCCAAACCTCCCTGTCGCTTGCCATTTTAATACTCCACCCTGCTCTCTTGCCCACATGTCTGTCCTTGGCTTGCTACATTGTTCCAGTGAAACCCAACACAAACTGGAGGAACAGCACCTCATCTTCCGACTAGGCACTTTACAGCCTTCTGGACTGAATATTGAATTCAACAACTTTAGATCTTGAACTCCCTCCTCCATCCCCACCCCCTTTCTGTTTCTTCTCTCTTCCTTTTGCTTTTTCCAATAATTTATGTAGATTTTTCTTTTCCCACCTATTTCCATTATTTTTAAATCTTTTATGGCCCCCCCACCCCCACTAGAGCTATACCTTGAGTGCCCTGCTATCCATTCTTAATTAGCACATTTGTTTAGATAATATCACCAACTTCAACACCTCTTTGTTCCTTTGTTCTTTTGTCTGTGACATCTTTTGATTATCTGCTCCTATCACTGCTTGCTTATCCCTACAACCACACCCCACCCCCTCCACTTCTCTTCCCCCCCCCCCCACCCCCCCACCCACCTTAAACCAGCTTATATTTCACCCCTCTCCTTGGATTCAACCAGTTCTGCTGAGGGGTCATGAGGATTCGAAACGTCAGTTCTGGTGAAGGGTCATGAGGACTTGAAACGTCAACTCTTTTCTTCTCCGCCGATGCTGCCAGACCTGCTGAGTTTTTCCAGGTAATTCTGTTTTTGTAGTGGACCAGGTTGGTTTTGTAGATCCCGGGGCAGACCCTGCTCCTCCAGACCAATAACACTAAACAGGAACTCACCCTTTTGGAGTTTCTCTTCAACCCAACTGCCAGCTGAGGGAAGCCACTCCACCCAGTTCAGTGCAAAATTGGTGTTCAGGATCCTATGTACATCATAGGACCTCAATTTGTATTTTACATGGGCTTAGTGCCTGACTCAAAGTGCTGTTCTAACCGGCCTGGTGTTAGGCAACAGGGATCTGTGCTGGTGGCAATGAAGCAGCCAATTTTGGGGTATTCCTGACCTGGTTCCACTCAATAAGAGGTCTTAGCATTCACCTCCACTAAATTTAAAGCTGCCTTCAGGACCTCAAGAGAGGCTAATCATGAAACCTCCTTGCCAGGCTGTCTTTTGCTATTCCATCATCCAGATTTTTCTATCTCAGTCAACAGGCACTGCACCCACTCTATGCATGCTAAAAGTTTTTGTTGTGAGCTTGTTTCAGGGTCCTTCCTTTTGTAAGCCAAAATTGAACGAAAATGAACGACATTTAGTTTGAAGCTAATAATAGTGATTGGATGTTCCTTTGCCGTCCACCTCAGTCCAGCCATGATCCCTGCCAACTTCCCTGGTTTGGGGCAACATTATACATTCCTGCCCAGCTCCTGGCCAGCGAAGGAGAGCCAGCGAGTGATCCCAAGGTGAATCCAAGTGTTGTTGCTGTAAGACCAAGGCTCCAGCACCAGAAGAGGCATGAGGCCAGTTACTAAGATGGAAGAGAAAGAAAGGATTGCATTTAGCCAGCACCCTGTATGACATCTCAAAGCGCATTTCAACCAGTGAAGTTCTTTTGGTTGTATCATTGCTGTAATATAGGAAATGGGACAGATAATTTGCACACAGCAAAATCCTACAAACAGCAATTTAATAATGACTGAATAATTTGTTTTCTGGGAAGGGTGGAGTGGGTGCGGGGTGACTAGATTTGATTGAGATGTACAAAATTGTGAGGAGCCTGGATGTGGGAAGGGGCTATTTATTTTAGCAGAGTGGTCAGTAACTAAGGGGCATAGATTTAAAGTGATTGGTAGAAAGATTAAAGCGGGGAATGAGGAAAATCCTTTTCACCCAGAGGGTTGTGCGGGTCCGGAACTCACTGCTTGAAAAGATAGTAGAAGCAGAAACCACCAATTCATTTAAAAGTTGTCTGGATACGCATCTGAAGTGCCGTAACCTGCAGGGCTGCAGGCCAAATGCTGGAAAGTGGGATTAGGCTGGGAGGCTCATATTTCAGCCAGCATAGACATGATGGGCCAAGTGGCCTCCTTCTGCGCCATAAAATTTCTATGAGTGATTCTAGTTAGTTAGATAGTTAGAGCTTGATGCAGAATAATGCCAACAGCAAGGGTTCATCCCGATATTGGGATGTAATCCTTGGGGCCTGTCTCCTCACCTTGTGCCACAGTAATACCATGACACAAGCCATGATTATCTACCCTTGGACAATGAGGAGGCTGCACAGAGAGAGGCAGAACTTGTTTTATTGAAGTTGGTTGAGGGAAAAATATTGTCCAGGGCACTAGGAAAAACTTCCCAGCTCTTACTCGAATATTGTTGTGGGGTCTTTTACCACCAACTGAGAGAGCAGTCAGGGCCTCAGTTTAATGCCTCATTTGAAGGACGGCACCGTTGAAAGTGTAGAGCTCCCTCAGTAGTGCACTGAAGTGTCGGCCTAGATTATGGACTCAAGCACATGTAGTGCAACCTGAACTCACACCTTCTGGACCCTGAATGCTTGCAGCAGATCTTGTACTGAAAACCTAGGCTGTTCATGAGACCTTCAGTGAGTGAAGCTTTTGTCCAAAATGGAGGCATTGAGCCTTTCTTCCTGTCCTTCTTTCTCTTGAGAAGCCTTTGAGACCTTCTTCCCGCTACCCTGGGGACTATTGGCAGATGAAGGGAAATGGAATCTGGCCTCTCTTCCAGCATTTCTGTGTGATAGGCAGGGAAGAGATGGACAGTGGTGGTCAAGGTAGGGGTGTGGGAAGATTAATAAGAATGGGGTGGGGAAGCAACTATGGACCCCAATGCTTGATTTTCCCCAAAGCTTCCATTGCTATCCGTCCAATTTGGGGCTAAATCAGAGAAAAATCCAGGTCTTATACCTCAGAGTTGACGGACATTAAACCTCTACAAAAATAACACATCTTGTTTTTGCTGTGTTATACACTGAAGGGTCTGCATGGGCCTGATTGTTAATTCAAACTTTGTCCGAATCTGAACGTTTAGGAATTGTCTCCAAATTTCATACTCAAAGTGAAATGAAATATTTAAATGAGGGAGCATTCATAAAGACCATACATTTCTATGACACTTCTATCTGAGTTTTATTTACCTTTTATTTATCAGTTTATTTTCCTTGCATTGCTTCATTAGTACCTTGTAAATATTTACAACAGGGATTTTACACTTTATAAGTGTACAATACTGAGATAAGGTTGTACAGGTAAGAGTCAACCACATTGCTGTGGGTCTGGAGTCACAAGTAGGCCAGACCAGGTAAGGATGTCAGATTTTCATGGGCACTAGTGAACAAGACAGGGTTTTACAACAATCAATTATGGTTTCATGGTCATTATTACTGAGACTAGCTAACGTTCCAGGTTCTTTTGATTAATAAGTCAAGGGCCACTGAGGGTAGGTCAAGGATGATGGAGGAAGGGAGGCTCCAGGATCACAGGAGGCAGGACAAGGGTGAAGGGTGGGTCAAGGGTGATGGTGAAAGGTTCAAGGGTGATTGAAGGAAGGCACAGGGTGAGGTTGGGAGTGCCAAAGGCGATGTGCTGAAGCTCGAGTGTGCCAGAGGGAGGCTGGACGGTGATGACTGACAGCCAATGGATTATCTTGGGCGTGTCCGATGACATGGCTGTAATTACAGGTTCAACTGGCAGAAGTCCAAGTTTAAGTGGGAGGAGGTCACTGTGGGGAGAGAGGACTCTTGGGTATGGCACAAGGGAGACTCAGTTATTCCCATTGGCTAGCTACTCTATGGATGATGGCTTACTCTACGGATGGCGGCCATGTACACAGAGATGCTCATATCTTTGCCTGCCTTCTTCCCACTGCTCATTTTGTATAGTTGCAATGGGTCTCACGCACCCAGTCTTTCTGTAACCACATGGGGAGGAGGAAAGGATTAACCAGAGACAGAGGGCTGTGAACAAACAACAACAGAGGCCATCAAGCCGTAAGCAGGCAGTACCGGGGGGGAGGCTGGTCAGGAAGAGGCAACCTGGGTAGGCTTCATCGCCGATGAGAAATGGAGCATCAGCAAGTGTTCCAAATGAGCACCAATTACCTTCAAAGCTCTGACAGGCAATGCCAGGAAAGGTTGAGGCTCTCCAATGAAAAGGTCACCGACCTTTCGACAGGACATGGGTTTAGAGAGAACCTGATGCCAGTCGCCCTCAAGCTGACTGCAGCGCTGAAATTTTATGCCACCGGCTCCTTCCAGGGGTCCACAATTGACGTACGTGGCATCTCCAAGGCTGCCTCACAAAGATGTATAAAGGAGGTGAGCAGTGCCCTGCTCTGAAGGGTTAATGATTTCATCGTTTTCGGCTGAGGCAGACTGCCCGACCTCAATGGCAATGGGCTTCGGGGCCATCACTCCGCTTGCACGACCTGCAGGGGCTGATTGGTTGCACCCATGTGGCCATTGGAGCTCCCCAGGAGCAGCCAGCAGACTATGTCAATCACAAGGGCTTTTATTCCCTCAAAGTACAGCTGGTCAGTGACTGCGCACACAGGATTCCGTAAGCATGCCCTCACTCTCCAGGAAGCGCCTTTGGCCCCTATATATTACGCCACTGCCAGTTCACAGAGCTCTATGAGGCCCCTGCCCAAGTTCCCAGGTGGATCCTGGGTGTCAAGATCTATATCCTCAGGATGTGGCTCATTACACCAGTGTGGCCCCCCCCCCACCCCAACAGCCCCCGCGGGGGTGTGGTACAATGCAGCTCATAGTACGGCCAGTGCAATCATAAAGCCGATCAAAGGCTTAGTGAAAATGCACTTGAATTGCCTTGACTTGGTCCAGTGGAGCATTACAATCTGCACCACCGAATGTATCACAGGTTGTGACGATCTGCTGCGCATTTGCACAACACTGTAATAAGGAGGTGGTGGCATAATGGTAATTTCACTGGACTAGTAATGCCGGAGGCCCAGGCTAACGCACTGGGTCTGCGTGTTCAAAACACACCATGGCAGTTTTAAACTCAAATAATTTTTCAAAAATCTAGAAATGAAAGCTCACCTCAGTAATGAAGACATCAATTGTCATCTGGTTTACCAGTGCCCCTTTAGGGAAGGAAATCTGCCATCCTTACTCAGCTTGGCCTACATGTGACTCCAGACCCACACAATGTGGTTGACTCCTAACTGCTCCAAGGCCTGAGTTTCGCGCTCATGGCCATGTGTGATTGGAGGGCCCAGAAGTGACGTCTGTTTCTGCCCATGAATGTTGGTGCGACTGGATTTCACGCTAATTAAGGGCTGGGCAGCATGAAACGTGCCTGGACATTGGTGCAGCGCTGCCGAAGGGGGTGGGAGCCTGGCAGGCGCCGGGTCGAATGGTGACCAAGAGGGGGGGTATGAAACGAGCCCAGGCAGCTCCCTGAAGACTGCCAGGAGTTGGGGAGGAGCCTGACGGAGCTGTCAATGAGTGACTGGAAAATTTGGCTTAAGTGATGGCCTGAGAAACTGGTGGGCACACGGCAGGCGGGTTGCCAATGCTGGTGGGCACTCAGCCCCACAATTCTTAAATGACTGCCTGCGCAGTCTAATGGAGGCACTGAGTGCCAGGCGTGAAACACTCATGCCGCGGGATGGTGAGAGGAGATCACCACACCAGATGAAGAAGGCCTGGCCAGAGGTGGCTGTCCAGGTGTCCGGGCGTCTTGTTGTGCGCTGCACATAGATTCAGTGCCAGAAACAGTTCAATGATGTCCTGCTCTCTGCAAGGGAGGATACCAACTTGGCATGGAAGTAAGTATGGATGTCTTGGAGGGTAGCCGTAAGTCACGGCGCTCTTGGATGTGTGATGCATAGCGCCACATATCCCTGTGCCTGCCAAGGGTGGGAGATGTTGATGCTCGCCTTGTGTGTATAGAAGGGTGAGGAGTGCTAATCTGAGACGCACCTCAAACTGGCCCTCCAGTAGGGGGGCTTAGGTCGCAAGGCTGTAATGGTGTTGCAGGTAGAGGATGGGCTAATGAATGCACTTATTTACGTTCAGAAAGGAAGCTATAATGAGCTGGAGTGAACACGAATGGGTGGTGGGGTGCTCAACATCCTGATCCTGTCCAAGTTTGAGATGGTTGCTCTGGATGTGGAATGCAAGCGAGGAGCAAGGTCCACATGTCTCGGAGAGCCAGGAGTCTTGGCGGACGGTAAGAGTGCGGTGAGCAGATGAGAGACTGGGGGAGTGTGCAAGAGGGGCAGGGTTGTGTCACCTCCAGTGAAAAGGTCAATTCCAGAATACCCATCGCTTGGTCACTCAGTGCCTCAGTGATGCACGTGTCCATTTTGGTAAGCAACCACCGTGTTTGCACAGACACTTAGTGATGATGTTCTTAACTGACATATTCTGTCTCTCCCTCAGAAGCGCCATCCTCACGATATGCAGCTGACCCCGAGGATCCCCCCTTGACATCCAAGGAGGGACCACCGAACGATGCACCCACGTCATGTCCACTCTGCGCCAAGCACCAGTGCAGATTCAGGCACATGGGTGGGCTATAGCACTCCATTTGGAGTGCACTGTGGTGAGGGCACATCACACTTGCATGAGGAGTTGGTGGAGGCAGAGAGTGCCCAGGGCGTCAGCAGTCAGAGGACAGTCCGAGGCTGATGTCGAACCTCTGGAGTTGTCCATCAGGTGGCAGATGCTGGATGTCCAGCAGGATGCGTGGGAAGATCTGGTGGAGATCTGAGGGTCTACGTGCCTTGCTATCTGTAATGCAGGAGCCCATGTGGAGTGTTCGCACTGTGTTGACTCAGAGCTCCGAGCACACTGCCTCCTCCATTGAGAGAGTGCCAACTCTCATGGAGAGGCAGCTCCAGAAACATAATCAGGGGTTCCTGTGGTCATGCTCGGACCTGCAAGCCCACACACCGGCTGTGACCTCAGAAGGTCGCTGTCAGTGTGAGAGATGGATGAGGTGCCTAGCCTCTCTGCTAGGCGTCCATTCATCAATGGTGAGCAGGGATGCCCAGACAGGCTGCCTGTCATCCCTCTTAACTCCTCTCATGGCACTCCAGACAAGGGCAGCAGCTTCTCTGCCCCTCTACCAGAGACCATAGCATCTTCTGAGGGCCAGAGGGCAACAACCAAGCTCATCAGGGGATGGGACGACAGCAGGATCAGCAATCTGCCTCCAATGCCACTGCCAGAGAGGGGTGCGGGGGGAGGGGGGTGGGGGGGGGGGGGGCGCCAAGATGCAGCACTCGCAAGCCTAAGTTTAAGGCATCACGAGCACAGGATGGGATTATCACAGGTGACGTGTTCATTTCATCAGTGCTAAATATTGCTTTTGTGTGACTTTGGCAGCCATATTATGATTTGTTCCTTATTTGCAACTCTGGTAAAGACAAAAAGCAAAATTTTGTTTCAATGGCCTGAGTGTCCTTCATGATTTCCATAGGTGCAGGCCTCTGCAGTGCCTTATGAACAGCAGGGGCAGCAGGTTTACAGAGGTTGTGAGGTGACACTGGGGTCATGGCCTTGCCTTCTCAGGAATGTGGGTGACGGAGGTGGGGCCCTTGCACTGAGTTGCCCTGGCAGTCTAGCTGAAGGAGCATTGAACCAAGGCTTCCCTGGTGTCCCTGCCTCCCTAAAGGTTCATCGCGTCTGCCTCCACATCCTCACCCTGTGCCTGCCTGGGCTCCTCATCAGATATATCTGCTGAGTCTTCCTCTGAGGCGTGTGGAGCTGCCTTGTTATCCCTCATCCTCAAAGGACTCCCCCCTTTGCCAGTGCCAGATTGTGCTGAGTGCAGCAGACCACGAGGATAAGCAACATGTCCTCTGAAATGGTCCAGGCAGCAGAACCTCATCTTCAGTAGCTTGATTGTCCTTTCAACCACCATCCTTGTGGAGGCATGACTCCGATTGTACCTCTATTCTGCCTCTGTCCTAGGGTGCCGGTTTGGCATCATGAGCCACCTCTTCAAGAGATACCCTTTGTTACCCAGCAGCCAACCATCCAGCCAAGCTGGAGCCATGAACAGCCTTGGCACCTGGGAGTGACGCAGGCTGTATGCATCATGGGAGCTACCAGAGTACCTTGCACAGACTTGCAGAATCTGTGTCTTGTGATCACATGCTATCTGCATGTTCATGGAGTGGTAACCCTTCCTATTCACAAAGGCTGACCCACTGGCGACTTGATGGCCACATAAATGCAATGTATGGCACCCTGGAAGCTGGGGGGTCCAGCACTTGTTCAGCCTGGCTGGCTTGGTCTGTCCGATAATGAATGAATGCAAGGACCCGTCTGAACAGAGCGTCAGTTACTAGCTTGATGCAGCTACGGACAGCTGATTGGACACTCCACACGGGTCCCCACTGACCATGGAGAGGACCAGGTGCATAAAAATTGAGGGCTACTGTAGCCTTCAGAGCCACTGGCATAGGGTGCCCCGCCTCCCTCTACCCCCCCCACACAGTTGAGGCGATCTCTAGCCCAATCATATGGCATTAAGATGTCACAGTATCCCTAGAGTGGAGGAGCCTCTTGCGGTACTGGATCTTGGACATGTTGAGGTAGCTGGATCGCTGCCTGTACACTCTGACACTCTGACAGCAGGTGAGTGGCATCTTCTGTGGTCCTGCCCCCCCCCCCCCCGCCCCCCCCCCCCCCACCCCCGCCGTTGCTGTCCCTGCTGGCGCTGAACCCCCATCATCAAGCGCGATTCAATGTTCTCCCGAGTCTGCTGCGCACCCGAAACTGACACATAAAATCCTGGTCCCCGAGTGGCCTAGCAAACCACCCAGTTCATGGGCAATTAGGGATGGGTGACAAATGCCGGCCTTGCCAGCAAGGCCCACGTCCTATGGAAGAATGAAGAAGAAAAAAAATTGCCAGACAAACAAACGGAGGTGAGGCACTCCAATTCCGACGAGGATGATGTTAAGGGTTTTGAAAATGAGACCAGGTATGTGGTGGCACCTTTCCAAGATGTGAGGGCCATTGGAGACTTGCCAGAACCAACTTGATTTTAACTTGCTTTGCACTGGTGTGAGGTATCTAACTGGGCAAGCATTCCATCACTGAAAAGCCCTTTTTCGAAATGCACGTCTACTATGTCAACCTGTCCCCGGAGGCAAGAGTGAAAGCCACATCCTCCAGCACCAAGAGGGGCAAGCATTTCTTTGTCACACACAATCGCGAGTGAAGACTGTTCCCGGAGACAACCGCTGTACACGTGTACATGCATCACAATAACTGGCATGACTGATGCTTTAGATTCTGGTCCATCTTGACAGGGCTATGAGTGCCCAGACAGCAGTTCATTTGTGTCAGTTATGAGTAACCAGCTATTCTCCTTGACACTGCATGTAAGGGAGTACCACCAGAGACTGCACGTTCAACCATAAGCCCTACTGTGTATATGGCACATCATGTCACAACCATGAATATCCAATAAAGACGGAATGCAAACACACAACAACGTCATTGGCTATACAAGTGCTGAGATGTCTCTCTGGCCCCAGCGGCCATCAATGATTGTCAACCGTGAGGCATGCCAGGACAATAAACCCTCTGACTATGCAAGTTCCAATAAATGGGCCTGACACACTGTCATGAAAGTATAATAATTCTCACACTATTATTGTGATTTATTGTAAAAGTAGGTTAATAGTGGGGTTTGAATTGTTTCTGTGTCTGTGGTGTGTGTGATTTAATTGAATTGGAGACAGCTAGTCTGGAGGGTTTGACTCATCAAAAGAAGCTAGGTTTGAAATGCTAAATACATAAATTGGCTGAAGTTTTAGAATGTGAGGTAAGGAGAATTTGTATTTGTAGATAAATCAGGGTAGCTTGAATTTCAAAGAGATGGTCGGATGTTACACCTAGCCAGAGAAGCTATGACAAGCAATGTGTTTATTTTTCCCAAAGATTACTGATAATATTAGCACCATGCTATCTGGAGTTTTTTGAAGAGGTAACAGAGAGGGTTGGTGAGGGTAATGCTGTTGATGTGGTGTACATGGACCTTCAAAAGGCATTCAATTCAGCGCCACACAACAGACTTGTGAGCGAAGCTATAGCTCATGGGATAAAAAGGACAGTAGCAACATGGATACCACATTGGCTGAGTAATAGGAAACAGAGAGTGATGGTCGATGGATAGTTTTTGGGCTGGAGGAAGGTTTGTAATGGAGTTCCCCAGGGACTCTTGCTTTCCTGATATATATTAATGATCTAGATCTTGGTGTGCAGGGAATAATTTCAGAGTTTACGGATGATACAAAACTTGGAAGCATTGTAAACTGTAAGGAGGACAGTGTAGAACTTAAAAAAGACATAGAAAAGTTGGTGGGCGTGGGTAGATAGGTGGCAGGTGATGTTCAATGCAGAAAAGTGTGAGGTGATGCATTTTGGTAGAAAGAACATGGAGAGACAATATAAAATAAGGGGTCCAATTCTTAAGAGGGTGCAGGAGCAGGGGAACCAGGGAGCATAAGTGCATAGATCGTTGAAAGGGGCAGGAGAGGTGGATAGAACTGTTAATAAAGCATACAGTATCCTAGGCATTATTAATAGGGGCATCGAGTACAAGAACAAGGAAGTTATGCTGAGCTTATATGACAGGAGTTAGACCTCAGCTGGAATATTCTGTACAATTCTGGGCACCACACTTGAGGAAAGATTGAGAGACAATATAGGTAGAAGATCAGCCATGATCTAGTTCAATGGAGGAACAGGCTCGAGGGGCAGAATGTCCTACCCCTGTTCCTAGTGAGACAAGAGGTTTACAAGAATGGATCTAGGGATGAGAAACGTCAGTTATGAAGATAGATTGGAGAGGTTGGAACAGTTCTTCTTAGAGAGGAGAAGGCTAAGAGGAAATTTCATAGAGGTGTTCAAAATTATGAGGGACTGGATAGAGTAGATAGAGAGAAACTGTTCCTGCTCATAAAAGGATCGAGAACAAGATGGCACAGATTTAAAGTGATTTGCAAAAAAAGAAAATGTGATGTGAGAAAAATCTTTTCACACAGCAAGCAGTTCGAGTCTGGATCGCGCTACCTGGCAGTGTAGTGGGCGCAGGTTCAGTCGAGGCATTCAGGAGGGCATTAGATGATTATTTGAACAGAAGCAATGTGCAAAGGTACGGGGAAAAGGCAGGGCAATGGTGCTAAGTCATAATGCTCATTTGGAGAACCAGTGCAGGTAAGATGGGCTGAATGACCTCCTTCTGCACCGTAACAATTTTGAAATACTGTGAAATAGGAGCAGGGGTAGGACGTTCTGCCCTTCAAGCATGTTCCTCCATTGAACTAGTTCATGGCTGATCTTCTACCTCGATGCCATTTTCCTGCACTATCCCCGTATCCTTTGATATCTTTAATCTCTAGAAATCTATTAATCTCTTTCTTGAACATACTCAATGACTGAGCCCCCACAGCCCTCTGGGGTAATGAATTCCAAAGATTCACTACCTTTTGAGTGAAGAAATTCTTCCTCACCTTGGTCCTAAATGTCCTAACTCTTATTCTGAGACTGTGTCCCCTGGTACTAGGCCCTCCAGCCAAGGGAAACATCTTTCCTGCATCTACCCTGTCGAGCCCGCTAAGAATTTTGTATGCTTCAATGAGATCACCTTTCATTCTGCTAAATTCCAGAGAATACAGGCCCGATCTCCTCAATCTCTCCTCATAAGACAATCCCACCATCCCAGGAATGAGTATAGTGAACCTCTGCTACACTCCTTCCATGACAAGTATATCCTTCCTTGGGTAAGGGGACCAAATCTGTACACAATGCTTCAGGTGTGGTCTCACCAAGGCTCTATAAAATTGCAGCAAGACTCCTTTACTCCTGTACTCAAATCCTCTTTCATTAAAGACCAACATGCCATTTTCCTTCCTAATCACTTGCTGCAGCAGTATGTTAGCTTTAAGTGATTTGAATAAGGACATACTGCGAATGTGGTGCATTTGTGTCTAATAGAAGCTACATATATTAATACACAGGGCCCTGTTCTTTGCAGACAGAAAGAACATATACACACATTGTGCCTGTTTCAGCTAAAGAAGACAAGTGACATTTGCTGGTTCATTTCTCAGGGCAATGCCTTGACCAATCAGAGTCAAGCTGCCTGGTTTAACTTTCAAGCAATGTTTGGCAGTTAATTTTAGTCACCATCAACTGGTGCACTCTCCACGACATGCCTCTACAAATTAGAGTCCATTTCCCAACCAATCAGCATTTTCCTCATACAGGTTGTTCCTTTTACATTTGGTATTCTTGCGAAATGTCCTGCTGAGTGCAAGACAAAAAGCTTTGTCAAAAGCATCTATTTTTCAGCAATAGTAAATTTTCCTGTTGTCTGCCGGTAGTGGGTCCACATTTATCATTGCTGATCTTTTCTTTTTACATACCTATGGATGTTTCTACAGTTCGTTTTTACATTTCTTGCTAGTTTACTTTCATATTCTATTTCTTTATCAGTTTCTTGGCCCTCATTTGCTGAGCTGTAAAATCCTCCCAATCCTCAGGCTTACTACGTTATTTGGCACCTTTACAAACCTCTTCCTATGATCTAATGCAATCCTTACTTTCTCTCGTTAGCCACGTTTAGATCATCTTTCCTGATGTGTTCTTGTGTCTCAAAGGAATGTGAATTTGTTATAAAGCACATATTAATTCTTTAAATGTTAGCCATTGCCTGTCTACCATAACACCTCTTAATTTCCCAATATACCACAGTCAATTTGCCCCTCATGCCTAGTACTTCCTTTGTTTAGATTTAAGACCCTAGTTTCATATTGAATACTAGTTGAATAGTATTTGGAACAGAAGAAATGATATTCCACATACACATACAGGCTCAGGGAGCTTATTCTCAAGTTAAACCCAAAGTTTAACCCATGAGTCACAAAACATTACTATGCAGGTACACGCAGGTACAATGCTATCTTTCATTACGAGATGGATTGAACATAAAAGTAAGGATGTTATACTTCAGTTCTACATGACATTGGTGAGACCTCACCTCGTATACTCTGTGTAGTTTTAGTCTCCTTATTTAAGGAAGGATGTGAATGCGTTGGAGGTAGTTCAGAGGAGGTTTACTGAGATTTATATTGGAATGAGTGGGTTGTCTTATGAGGAAAGGTTGGACAGACTGGGCTTGTTTCCACTGGCGTTTAGGAGAGTCAAGGGTGATTTGATTGAAGTATACAAGATCCTGAATGGCCTTGACAAGGTGGATGTAGAAAGGATGTTTCCTCTTGTGGGTGAGTCCAGAACTAGGGGGCACTGTTTTAAAATTATGGGTCGCCCTTTTAGGACAGAGAGGAGGAGAAATTTTTTCTCTCAGAGGGCTGTGCGACTTTGGAACTCTCTGCCTCAGAAGGCGGCGGAGGAGAGGTCATTGAGTATTTTTAAGGCAGAGGTAGATTAGGCAAGGAATCAAAGATTATCGGGGTAGATGGGAATGTGGAATTCAAAACGTTTCAGCCATTATCTTATTGAATGATGAAGCAGGCTCAAGGGGCCGAATGGTCTATTCCTGTTTTTATTTCTTATGTAAAGACTAGCACCGCCAATAAAATAAATGGAAGATCATATTGACAATGCTTTCTTATTGCTTTTGAATTGCTTGAGAGTAAAATAAACAAACAATGGGAACAAAGGGTTATCAATTACAATATAGAAAGTGGTGCATTCGGGATAACCGAATGGTAGCCAATCTAAGGCAAAGTGTACCAAAGGAGCCCAAAGGAACAGTTCCTAGCAATTATACAATTAAAGACAAGCTTTTATATTCTTTATGCTGAGAATTTGGTTTCTGAATAAACCTTTCAAAAGAAGATCTTTGATTATCAAAACTGAAAAAAAACCTATAGAGGCTGCAATTTTCAAATGTAAACACAAACATTAAAAATGTGATAACAAGCAACAATTACATATTCATTTCTTGCACAGCATTGGGCCAGTGTTTTGTTTTGAGGTATTTTCAGCCCTTAGTATTTTAATTTTTTTTTCAGCCTTTGTATATTAGATTATTTTCGTGGGTGAGTCCCAACTCCTTGGGGCAGAAATTCTATGGTTGGCCATCCATTTTGTTACTGTAAACAGGGGTTTCTGCTGGCCAGGCCTATTCTGGTGTATAGTTGCTTTACCATCCAAATTGGGTCCTCTGACATACGCAGGACCCTGATTGTTAAGGAACACAGAACTAATTTTTACAGATTCGGAAGGAGTATGGGTGCCTCCCCTTTAAACTTAATTGCGGGCAGCTGACAACTTGCGTCCCCCCCACCTTCTCCCCACTCAGATGCCCATTTTACCTTGGTCCTCCCCCATCCCCCCACCAACCCAAACCAAGGCCCTACCTGTAGGCCTCCCAGATCTAATCTTGAGTGTTTATGTGTTTGATTTAGATGCAGTCACTATATCATTTGGCTCACAAAGCATGTGAACTAAATTTTAATTTCAAAGTGACTTGAGTTGGGCAGTTTCAGGGTAATTCATGAATTTTCAACTGCTCCTGTTCCTGTCGGGTCTAATGCAGATTAGGAACAGTGAAGCAGCTCTCTCCCTTCTGTTTGAACCATTGTAAACAGACTGAATAAAAAGCCCTTATGATTTCAAAAGCAGAAACTCAATGGGGATGAGTCAATGCAGTAATGATAAGGGAACGAGGATAGCTGAACAGATGTTTGATCTTTCACCATTTGCAAAGATCATTTACTTAAATCTGTAAAATTTTGTTCAAAAGCCTGGCATTTGCTACCCCTAGTGAATTTATAATCTGTGGTGCATTCTGCAGGATTTGCTTGTAAAATCTGAACTGGTTTCTGAAAGCTAGGAACCCAATAAAGTAAATCATTCATGTGGCCTGGCATTCATCTGTAAATTTATTTTGCTCTAATATAAATGATTTCTGAAATAGGGCACTATAAATTCTTGATTTCCTAGTGGCTTCTTGTCTAAGTTTCTGAAGCACGTGTGCAGCAGTTGGTCATTCAGCCCCTTAAGCCTGCTCCACCATTCAGTTACACTGTTGCTTAATGTTCCTCAAATCCAATCACCCATTGTTTTTTATATTCATTCATGGGATGTGGGCGTCGCTGGCTAGGTCAGAATTTATTGCCCACTCCCTCATTGCCCTTGATAAGGTGGTAGTGAGCCACCTTCTTGAACAGCTGCAGTCCGTGCAGCATAGGTACACCCACAGTGCTGTTAGGGAGGAAGTTCCAGGATGTTGACCCAGCGACAGTGAAGGAACGACGATATATTTCCAAGTAGGATGGTGTGTGGCTTGGAGGGGAAATTCCAAGTGGTGGTGTTTCCATGTGTCTGCTGCCCTTGTCCTTCTAGATGGTAGTGGTTGTGGGTTTGGGAGGTGCTGTCTAAAGATTCTTGGTCAGTTCATGCAGTGCATCTTGTAGATGGTATACACTGCTGGCTGTGCGTCGGTGGTGGAAGGAGTGAAAGTTTGTGGATGGGGTGCCAATCAAGCAGGCTGCTTTGTCCTAGATGGTGTCAAGTTTCTTAAGTGTTTTTGGGGCTGCACTCATCCAGGCAATTGGGGAGTATTCCATCTCACTCCTGAATTGTGCCTTGTAGATGTAGACAGACTTTGGGGAGTCAGGAGGTGAGTTATTCACCAAAGGATTCATCGCCTCTGACCTGCTCTCGTAGCCATGGTATTTATATGGCTAGTCCAGTTCAATTTCTGGTCAATGGTAACCCCCGGGATGTTGATTGTGGGTGATTCAGCGATGTTAGTGTCATTGAATGTCAAGGGGTGATGGTTAGATTCTCTCGTGTTGGTAATGGTCATTATCTGGCACTTGTGTGCCACAAATGTTACTTGCCACTTGTCAGCCCAAGCCTAGATATTATCCAGGTCTTGCTGCACTTGGACATGGACTGCTTCAGTATCTGAAGTTTTGTGAATGGTGCTGAACATTGTGCAATCATCAGAGAACATCCCCACTTCTGACCTTATGTTGGAAGGAAGGTCATTGATGAAGCAGTTGAAGATGATTCAGCCTAGGACACTACCCTGAGGAACTCCTGCAGTGATGCCCTGGAGCTGAGATGATTGACCTCCAACAACTACAACCATCTTCCGTTGTGCTAGGTGTGACTCCAACCAATGGAGAGTTTTCCCTCTGATTCTCATTGACTCCAGTTTTGCTAGGGCTCCTTGATGCCACACTCGGTCAAATGCTGCTTTGATGTCAAGGGCAGTCACTCTCACCTCACCTCTGGAGTTTGGTTCTTTTGTCCATGTTTGAACCAAGGCTGTAATGAGGTCAGAAGCTGAGTGGCCCTGCTTGAACCTTAACTGAGTGTCAGTGAACAAGTTATTCCTAAGCAAGTGCTGTTTGACAGCACTGTTGGTGACCCCTTCCAACACTTTCCTAATGATTGAGAGTAGACTGAAGGGGAGGTAATTGACCAGGTTAGATTTGTCCTGCTTTTTGTGTACAGAACACACATGGGCAATTTTCCACATAGCTGGGTAGATGCCAGTATTGTAGCTGTACTGGAACTGCTCGGCTAGAGGCGCAGCAAGTTCTGGAGCACAAGGCTTCAGTACTATTGCCGGATTATTGTAAGGGCCCATAGCCTTTGCATTATCTTGTGCCTTCAGCCGCTTCTTACTATCACGTGAAGTGAATTGAGTTGGCTGAGGACTGGCATCTGTGATGCTGGAGACCTCTGGAGGAGGCCAAGATTGATTATCCATTCAGCACTTCTGGCAAATGCTTCAGCCTTTGTTTTGCACTGCTGCGCTGGGCTCCCCCATCATTGAGGATGGGGATATTTGTGGAGCTTCATCCTCTGGTGAGTTGTTTAATTGTCCACCACCATTCACAACTGGATGTGGCAGGACAGTAGAGCTTTGATCTATTCCTTTAGTTGTGGAATTGCTTAACTCTGTCTATCAGTTGCCGCTTATGCTGTTTGGCATGCAAGTTGTCCTGAGTGGTACCTTCACCAGGTTGACACCTCATTTTTAGGTATGCCTGGTGTTGCTCCTGGCATGCCCTCCTGCACCCTTCATTAAGCCAGGTTTGATCCCTGGCTTGGTTGCAATGGTAGAGCAGGAGATATGCCAGGCCATGAGGTTATAGATTGTGGCTGAGTACAATTCTGCTGCTGCCGATGGCCCACAGCACCTCATGGATGCCCAGTCTTGATTTGCTAGATGCGTTCGAAATCTATCCCATTTAGCGCCTTGGTGGTGCCACACAACATGATGGAGGGTATCCTGAGTGTGAAGACAGGACTTTGTCTCCACAAGGACTGTGCGGTGGTCACTCCTACCAATGGTATCATAGCATCTGCGGCAGGCAGGTTGGTGAGGATGAGGCTAAGTGTGGTTTTCCCTCTTGTTGGTTCCCTCACCACCTGCCACAGACCCAGTCTAGCAGTTATGTCCTTTAGGACTTTGCCAGCCTGATCTGTAGTGGTGCTGCGCAGCTACTTTGATGATGGATATTGAAATCCCCCACCCCGAGTACATCCTGCACCCTTGCCACCCTCAGTGCTTCCTCCAAATGGTGTTTAACATGGTTAATTACTGATTCAAGAGTTGTGGGGGTGGGGTGCAGTAATCAGCAAGAGATTTCCTTGCCCGTGTTTCACCTGATGCCATGAGACTTCATGGTGTCTGGACTCAATGTTGAAGACTCCCAGGGCAACACCCTCTTGACCATATACCATTGTGCCACCACCTCTGCTGAAGTCTGCCTTGTCCAAGGGACATGCCCAGAGATGGTGATGGTGTCTGGGACATTTTTTGTAAGGTATGATTGTGTGACTATGTCATTTGACTAGCCTGTGAGACAGGTCTCCCACTTTTGGCACAAGCCCCCAGATGTTAATAAAGAGGACTTTACAGGATTGACAGGGCTGAGTTTGCCATTGTCTTTTCCAGTGCCTAGGTCTATGCCAGGTGACACTGCGGTTTGATTCCTTTTAATGGTTTGATACAACTGAATGGTTTGCTAGAAGCGTAGGCCATCACAGCAGATGGATTTTTACATCAATGGACAATGGTCATCATAAAACTTTTAATTGAATTTTTATTGAATTCAAATTTCACCATCTGCTGTGGTGGGATTTGAACCCCAGTCCCCAGAGCATTATCCTGTGACAATACAACTATGCCACTTTAGCTCCATGCCCCTTGGTAATCTTGCCTGGCAACAATCTATTAATCTCAGTCTTGAAAGTATCCTAATGTCCACAGCCTTTTGGATGAGGGAATTCCATATTTATACTATCCTTTGTCTGAAAAAGAGCCTCTCTGATTCTCGCCGAAATACCCTGGCTCTAATTTTAATATGATGTCTCTCTTGTTCTTGATTGCAATGGTTGAGAATGTAGCTTCTCTGTATTTACTCTATCAAATCCCTCTAACATTTTAAACAAGAAGCTTTTAATTCCTCTGGTGTCAATGCTGTATCTTATTCATATGTTAGTTTTTTCAAAATCATGATTGATGCAAATCAAACATCATTTTGAATTCAAATGCATCCCAACGATTGTTGCTTTACCAAGATGGCACTACTGATCATTTTAATTAAACTAAGCCACTTTAGCTGGCCTTTTCTCATTTTATCCTTTGTGTCAGTTTGGCAGAAGTAATTAAATTGCTCTTTATCTCTTCTGCAAGAAAATTGTACACCTTAACAATTTCCTTTGCACTCAGAGGCATTCTGAATATCATCTTTATACAAATAATTGTTCCTGTGAATTTAGCAACAGAAGGGAAACCATAGCAACAACTGTGATTGTTCTCAGCTCCTTTCATTCCTCTTACTGTGTCAGCCTTGGCCCAGTTATAGTGTACTGTTGTGAAAATATAACAATTTTCATAACATTATTGTGATTTATTGTAGAAGTGGGTGAATAGTGGGGTTTGGATTAGTTTCTCTGTGTGTATATGTGTGTGTTTGTGTGTGTGTGTGTGTGTGTGCGCGTGTGTGTGGGATTTAATTGAATTGGAGACAGCTGGTCTGGAGGCTTTGAGTTATCATTAAGAAACTAAGAGTGAAATGCTAAATATGTAAACATGGCTGAAGTTTTAGAATGTGAGGCATAAGGAACATTTGCATTTTTAGATAAATTAGGTTAGTTTGAATTTCTAAGGGATGGTAAGATGTTACACATAGCCAGAAGAAGTGGAGACAAACTGTGTTCATTTTTCTCAAAGATTATTGATAAAATTAGTACTATGAAAGATTTATATTATGAGAAAAGTAAAGTTGCAAAGACATATCAGAGCAATGGAATTTGCATTAAAAAGGGAGAAACATGTATAATGGAGATGAGGTTATGTGTAAGGAAGAAGGCATTCTAAGATCTAACACAAGTGTGAAAAGCTTTCAACCTCTGTGTATCAAGTTGCTGTCTACAGGAACCGAAGCTAAGAAAACTCACTTCGAATATCACTGTCCAGGTAATCGTTTTGCTTTGCCTGGGTCTATTTAAATCTATTTGTTTTTACTGTTGCCTGAACAGAGGGGTAACTGGAGCCAGATTAATTAGGAGTTTTAGGCGTTATTATATTAGTAATTTATAGACTTATGTATGTGCTTGAAAGCTTTTCTTTTGTTAACAGTTGTTTAATTTAGTTTTCTAAAAACCTCCAAAGTCATGATAGTCTTATTATGTCTGAATTCTAGGCAGGCATCTTGAAATAAAATAAAAATTGCAAAACAGTTGTGACCACGTGATCAATTTTCCCTCGTGGATTTGATCCACCTGGCACACATCATCTGCCACGATATAACATGCACATACCTCTGAGTCAGGAAAGTTGTGCGTTCAACTCCCACACCAGAGGCTTGGGCCCAAAAATCTAGGCTTACACTCAATTACAATACTGAGGAACTGCTGCTCTGCTGGGGGATGTCAGTTTTCAGGTAAAACATTAAACCTAGGCTGTGACTGTCCTCTCAGACAATTCAGTGTTGCTATTTTAGAAAAGAGCAGGGAGCTTTCTCATGTCCTGGCCAATATCCCTCAATCAACAACACTGAAGAAGCAGATTATCTAGTCATTTATTTCATTTTAAGAGCTTGCTATCCCCAATTTGCTGTATTTCCCACATTACAACAGTGATAATACTTTATTGGCTGTAAAGCAGGAGGTTTTTTTTTCTTATACCATGTTGTTAAATTTCAGCAAAAGCACAGCTGCATCCCTTCCTTTCAATTGGGAGCAATTTTTTGTGCAAAGGAAACAAAGGGCAGAATCGTCCTAGATTTGCACAAAGTGCGGTAGCGGGTGGGTAAAACAATATTTTCATGCTGTATCATCACAAACCTACCGCATTACTTAAGCATTCCTGGGAAACACGCCGCTTCCATGGCAGGCGGGCTCTCATTTGTCCGCCACGCCATCACCTTGCTGTTTCATCCCGCCGGGCGCCATATTCAATGTCTAGCCGCACGCACACACCTCAGTGCTTCCAGCCCCTGACTGCTGCAGGCAAAATGTCCATGAAAGGCCAAAAGCCTGCAGCCCCCAGGTTTAGTGATGTATCATTGGAAGGCCTTTTGGATGCCGTGGAGGCCCACCATGATGTCCTGCAGGGCGGGCAGTGGCGTGATGAACCCAGGCTTGGGAGGCAGTGGCCGTGGTGGTCAGCACCAGTGGTCCCTCGTAAGAGGATAACCACCCAATGCTGCAAGAGAAAGAATGATCTCCTCCATTCCATCAGGGTAAGTCGCTCTTCTCACACTCTCAACTCACCCACTCACAAGCCCATCACACATCCACAGGGCCCTCACTCACTGCCAGTTCAAGGGACATCACCATTCACTCTCTCACACACTTCTTCATTGTCCTCATCCTGTCTATGGGACCACTCACGACCACACATGTCAGGCATACTTATCATCTGGGCTGGCAGGCATCCTGCTTACATTCTCTCCATCTCTATTCATGCAGGATAAGCTGGCACATAACAAGAAGGAGAGGTCGCAGACTTTGAATACAGGCCCACCCAGCTGGCCGGTGCGGATCTGGACCATTCCTGTGCTGACAGTGAGGTCTGCGCTGCTCTACCAAGTGAGGGTCCAGCAGCTCAACATCCATCAGACAACCATGCTGTGACTGATGTATCCTGTTCATAGGCAACTGCCATGCACTAATTATCTCCTCTGCTTTCGCAGGCACATCTGGGAAACAGCCGATGGAGTCCATGACACAGGGCCTCCAATCAGGATGACGAGCCTCGGGGCTCAGTCATGTCACAGTTGCTGGAGTTGCAAGGGCAAGCTTGGTCCGCTGCACTCCTCAGATGCAAGGCATGATGGAGGAGTCCGTCCGCCATTGAGTTGGTCCAAGTTGAGTGGAGTGCCTGAGGTGGCATTCGGTGGCTGCAGCCAAGGGCGGTGCAAGATGTCAAAGCAGTCGCTGACTAAAATCACCAAGACTTATCCAAGAAACAGAGGAAATCTTGCAAGCAGAGCAATTCCACTTACATGTACAGGGTGCTGACCCAGGTCTACCCTCCCAGCAGGATCTCGTTCAAGACCATGAGTGTAATAAATTCCTTTGTTGTCAACATTTTCGAGTGCATCACCTCCGAGGCCTCGCACCTCATTCACTACAACAAGTGCCACACCATCTCAGCCAGGGAGATCCAGAGTGCCGTCCGCCTCATGCTGCCAGGTGAACTGGCCAAACATGCCGCCTCCAAAGGCACGAGAGTGGTCACCAAGTACACCAACTTCAGGCTGAGGTGATAGTGCTGGCATGCCAATGGACTGAGGTCAACACTGGTAGGATGGCTGCTGCCATGGAGACCTTGGTCCAGGTTGTCACTCGTGCCCTGCTGCGTGGGCTGAACTCCATCACTGATGCCATAGTTGGCCTCCGACAGTGTATGTGAGAGGAGTGTGGGGCAGCTCGATCTCACTGCAGCTACCCCTTCTCCTCCAGGAGTCAGCCTGGGGACCTTGGGCAGCCATAGGGAGAAGGATCAGCAGGTGTCGCCCCCCCACCCCCCCCCCACCCCCTCCCCAGGAGCATCCATCCAAGAGACTCCAGGAGAGTCCAACCCATCCGAATCACCTTTTCCTGTCACCCCAGCAGCCTCAGCTCAAGAGGCCGAGCAGGGTTCCATTGCCACACAACAGGACACCGAAAGCAGGCAGGGGCCTTCCAAGGCTTGGCCCTCCAGAGGACGCCTCCAAGGTCATCCCAGACAGGGGGTAACAGTCAGCAGGCTGCCTCCACCTCCGCTGTGGATGTCTGGGGAGCGGTAGGTTAAAAAGTTACGAATATATAATTGTACAGCCTGGGCATGGGTATTAATCACTTGTACATACGGTTCACATTGTCAATAAACATCCAAGAATGTCTTCCTGCCTAAGGCTCCTTGTTCTGATGAGCAGTGTTCGTGTCACTCAGATATGAAACTTTTCTGCACAAGATAAAGGCAGGTGTCTCAGTCCAGGGCCCTTTCCCTGTGCTCTCACAGAATCATTGAATCTTAAAGGCACAGAAGGAGGCCATTTGGCCCATTGCACCAGCTTTCTAATGAGCATTATGACCTAGTGCCATTGCGCTGTCTTTTCCCCATACCCCTGCACCTTGTTTCTATTCAAATAATCATCAAATATCCTCTTGAATGCCTCGATTGAACCTGCCTCCACCACACTTCCAGGCAGTACATTCCAGACCCAAACCACTCGTTGTGTGAAAACGTTTTTTCTCACATCACATTTGCTTCTTTTGCAAATCACTTTAAATCTGTGCCCTCTCGTTCTTGATCCTTTTACGAGTGGGAACAGCTTCTCCCTATCTACTCTGTCCAGCATCCTCATGATTTTGAAAACTTCTATCTAGTTTCCTTTCAGCCTTCTCCTCTTCAAGGAAAACAGTCCCACCTTCTCGAATCTATCCTTGTAGCTGAAGTTTCTCATCTCTAGATCCATTCTTGCAAACCTTTTCTGCACTTCACATCCTTCCTATAATATGGTGCTCAGAACTGTACACAATATTCCAGCTGAGGTCTAACATGGGTCTTATATAAATTCAGCTTGACCTCCCTGCTCTTGTACTCTATGCCCCTATTAATAAAGCCTAGGATACTATATGCTTTATTAACTGCCCTTTCCACCCATCGTGCTACATTCAGTGATCTATACACATATACACCCAAGTCTTTCTGCTCCTGCGCCCACTTCAAGATTTCACCCCTTATTTATATTGACTGTCCATGTTCTTCCTACCAAAATGCATCACCTCACACTTCGCCGCACTGAACTTCATCTGCCATCTATCTGCCCACTCCACCAACTTGTCTATGTCCTTATGAAGTTCTACACTGTCCTCGCAGTTCACAACACTCCCAAGCTTTGTATCATCCACAACTTTGAAATTGTCCCCTGCACACCAGGATCTAGATCATTATCAGGAAAAGCAAGGGCCCCAATACTGACTGCTGGGGAATTCCACCACAAACTTTCCTCCAGCCTGAAAAACATCCATTGACCATTACTCTCTGCTTCCTATTTTTCAGCCAATTTTTTATCCACGTTGCTACTGTTCCTTTTATTCCATGAGCAATAACTCTTCTTGCAAACCTGTTGTGTGGCCCTGTGTTAAATGCCTTTTGAAAGTTCATGGACACCAGATCAACAGCATTACCCTCATCGACCTTTTCAGTTACCTCTTCAAAAAACTCCAGCAAGTTAGTCAAACACAATTTCCCCTTTAGAAATCCATGCTGGCTCTTCCTTATCAACCCATATTTTTCCATGTGACTACTAATTCTATCCTGAATAATTGTTTCTAGAATCTTGCCCATCACTGAAATTAAACTGACTGGTCTGTAATTGCTGGGCTTATCCTTACAACCTTTTTTCAACAAGGGTGTAATGTTTGCAATTCTCCAGTCCTCTGGCACTACCACTGAGTCTAGGGAAGACTGAAAGATTATGGCCAGTGCCCCTGCAATTTCTAGTTTCACTTCCTTCAATATCCTTGGATGCTTCTGGTCCAGTCTCGGTGCCTTGTGAACGTTAAGTACCGACAGTCTATTCAACGCTTCCTCCTTGTCAATTTTGAACCCTTCTAGTGACAGAGTTTCCTCATCTGTCACCATGGCCTGGGGTAGCATCTACCTACTTGGTAAAGACGAATGCAAAGTATTCATTTAATACCTCAGCCATGGCCCCTTTGTCCATGTGTAAATTCCCTTTTAAGTCCCTAATTGGCCCTACTCCTCCTTTTACCATCCTTTTACTATTTATATGCCTATAGATGGATTTCAGTGTCTTGAAAAAAGTGCAGAGGACATTTACTAGAATGGTACTAGGAATGCATGACCTCAGTTCTCTGCTGAGGCCTGAGTTGTTCTCCTCAGAGCTGAGGAGGAATAAAGATGTTTTAATTGAGTTGTTCAAAATAATGCAGGATTTTGATAGAGTGAATAAGGTTGAGTTTCCACCGGCTCTATGGTTGGTAACCAGAGGACACTGACTTCAGACAGTATTGGCAAAAGAAGCAGGTGGAGGATGAGGAGATTTTTTTATGCAGTCAGTTGTTATAATGTGGAATGCACCAGCTGAAAGAGTGGCGGAAACAACAAATAATAACTTCCAAAAGGAAATTGGATAAGTGCTTGAGGAGGAGAAATGTCCAAGCAATACAGAAATAGCAGGTGAGTGTGACTAATTGGATAGTTCTTTCAAAGAGCTGGCACAAACATGATGGGCAGAATGGCTTCCTTCTGTAGTGCCTGATTCCACCTCCACACTTTACTCCCAAAACTGTGCTCCTCTAACTCAAGACTCATACTAGTGCCTTGCAAATTTTTGGGGATCCATTCGAGACATGGTATTAACAATTTTTGGCATTTCATTTAACAATGTTTAATACATGCAAATAGGGGTTGGTTAGCTCAGTTGGCTAGATGGCTGGAATGTAGTGCATAACAGCACTAACAGGGCTGGTCCAATCACTGTACCAACTGAGGTAGTTCTTGAGGCCTGCCTCATCACCTTGCCCCATAGTGAAATCATAGCACAAGCCATGGTTAGCAATCCTTGGACAACAAAGCTGCTATTTGAGAGAGATTCCGTTCAAGTAATGTATAAATATTGGAGGAGTTTTACTTTCAGACTGTTCAATGCGCTCAGCCAAGAAATCTTTGAGTGTGCAAACTGTAAAATAGTTTTTACTGACCTTTCATTTGGGACAGTGATGTGACGTCACAGGGAATAAATGCAGTTCTATCAGGCCCATATCCCTGATCAAACTCTGCTTTAGTAGCTACACCTTGTGCATGATTGATATCACATATCACGACCTGAAAGGTGAAAAATAGACCTTTACACTAACCTAGAAAGAAGATGATGCAGAATGAGATGAAAAACCAATTATTTCAATAATCCATTGCACATTGAGTGTAAGAGTGGCAGAAGTACCTTCAACACTTATTGGTATTTGGCAGAAGAATCTGCCACTATTAAAAGAAATCCTTATTTCCAACAAAAGAAGGAAAGAGCATTTCACATTCTAAGTATGTCCCAACATGCTGCATTGCCAGTGAAGTATTTTTAAAATGCTATCATAATTGTGATGTTGGAAAACCATTAAATCTGCTCAGGTCTGAACTTTGTGCATGCAGCTGAGTGGAACTCAGATATGCCTAATTTAAGTTTGTATAACACTTAGCCATTTTATAAAAATTCAGCATTTTTAGTGGCTGTTTCACTTGTGCTTCATGTGATGTTTGTAGATAAGTCTTTAGATAGGCATGGATCAATTATCATCCACTGAAACATTGCCAAATCATGCTACCAATCTACTTATCCCTGGGAAATGGAATTTGGATGTGTAAGTTATCATAACTTAGGCATAAACCAAAACAAAGGGCCTCTGCTTGGAAGATTTAGGCAAGAGTGAAATCGCACTCAATTCTCCAGTCCTCTGGCACCTCCCATGAATGTAGGGAAGACTGAAAAGTTATGGCCAGTGCCTCTGCAATTTCTACCCTCATTTCCTTCAATATGCTTGGATGCATCTCATTTGGTCCAGGTGCCTTGTCAACTTTAAGTACCGACAGTCTATTCAAAACTTCCACCTTATCAATGAACCTTTTGTATTCCTTTTGGTTCTCAACTGTATTTTTTATCTGACGCATGTCATAAGCACACTTTTTCTTCTTTACCTTAATTTCCATCTCCTTTTTCACCCAGGGAGTTCTGCATTTGTTTGCCCTACCTTTCCCTTTTGGTGGAATATACCTTGACTGTGCCCAAAGCAATTCTTTTTTGAAAGTAGCCTTTTTGAAGGTTCAGCTACAGTTTTTCCCACCAATCTTTCATTCCAGTCTACCTAGTCCAGCTCCGTTCCTGCCCCATCAAAGTCAGCTCTTGTCCAGTTAATTATTTTTACTCTGGGTGGCCTATCGTCCTTTTCTATCATCATCCTAAAACATAAATTTTTACTTCATTTATTAAAAAGTTTTGTCACCCATTCAATCTCCCTGCTCTTTCATGCACATGCATGAAAGAGCGCAGGCCCCGACTCTCCCTCCTTCCCCCCGCTGAGCGCTACTGGCCATGTGTTACGCTTGGCGGGCCTTAATTGGCCGCCCACATAAAATGGCGGCGCACAGCCCTGCCCGCTCCCACCCAGCCCATCTGCCATAGGAAATATTCTCCCCTTGATCTAATAGGCCCACCTCATTACCAAGAACCAGGTCCAACAGTGCATCTTTTCTTATTGGATTGGACACATGCTGCTGTAGAAAATTTTCCTGAACACAGTCTAGGAACTTTTGCCCCTCTCTGCCCTTTACATTACCACTGTCCCAGTCTACATTCAGGTAATTAAAGTCCCCCATTGTAACTTCTCTATAATACCTGCATCTCTCTGCAATTTCCCTGCAATTTGTTTTTCTACGTCCTTCTCAATATTTGGCAGCCTATAAACTACACTGAGCAATATAATTACACTCTTTTTGTTCCTTAGCTCTAGCCAAACTGATTCTGTCCTTGAACCCGCTGGGACATCCTTTTTCTCCACCACTGCAATGCTCTCCTTAACCAATGCCGCCACCCCTCCTCCCTTCCTTCCTTTCCTCTCTTTTCTGAACACCTTGTACCCGGGAAGATTTAACACCCAATTCTGCCCTTCCTTGGGCCAGGTCTCTGTTATCGCCACAACATCACATTTCCACATGGCCATCAAGCTTGCATGGTGAGGAAACAGTTCAGGTCTTATTTATGAGGTTACCAATAAGGCCAATCTTACAGCGTGTCAAACTGTAGGAATCCCAAAGTGTATATTGACCAGTGAACGTAGGCTTGCAGTAGACAGTAGTAGAGAACCCATTGGCAGATTTCTATACTAGCACACCAAGGAAAGGGAGCTCATTTGACTGCTCCATTTGAAAGGGGAATTTGAGCCCAGGATGAAGTCCATTATGGAATTAAGGAACTTCTTACATGCAGCTGCAGATTCAAATATAGCAAACGTACCAGCTTCACTGGTCATTATATGTGTTGGGATTCCAACAGCTCCACGAGCTATAAGATTGGCCTTATTGGCAACCATAAATAAGCCCAAGCCATTTGTTCACTGTGTACCTTGATGCAGTAATTGGGCACATCAAAGCCTTCCTGCAGGATAATGGCTACCCTGATCAGACTATTGCTCGCCGTATTTCACAGAAACTCATGAGTGGACCTCAGGCCCCCACTTTCGGTCCTGAAAAGTGCCCAGAAAGGGAAAGGTGCCTGAAAAATGTGTGCAACAGGTGAAGCTAGCTGTTTCATGCTGCTACTATTCAGGAGCAACACGAGTGGTACTCTCCACTAACAGGATGCTGCCGTCAAGCCAAAAGGTGTTCTGCCTATCACACAAAGGAGTAAAGTGGTTTGTGAATTTCCGTGCTTGTGTGACGACGGGTATGCAGCCATATGTCCTAACAACTGGGGCTTCATATCAAACAGCATACCCATTCAGCTGTTCCCAACAGGCAAAGTGTTGACCATACTCAACCAGCTCATGCCTGCAAATGTCAAAACATAGCAACAAACATTTGGTATGATTCTGTGATTGGACAATAGTTACTGAACAATCCTGATTGTGCTAAGAATTATTCTAGCCACCAATTTAAGATTATCAGTTGCGCTCACAGGGTGGCTCACTTACATGTGCTTGAAGCTACATATATTCACACACACGGCCCCGGCCTTTGAAAAGAAAAAGAATATATCCACGTGCCTCTTCCAACTAAGCAAAAGCTCATGGGACAACCATTCCCTGGTTCATTCCCCATGACAATGCCTTGACTAATCAGAGTCGACTTGCCTGGTTTGAATTTAAACAAAAGCTTGGGAGTTAACTGTTCCCTGGTGCACTCTCCATGGCAATGCCTTGACCAATCAGAGTCCACTTGCCAACCAGTCATGTAGTATAAATTGTTGTTCCCTTTGAAATTTGGTATTCTTTCATCTGTCCTGATCAGTGCAAGGTGAAAAGCTTCGCCAGCATGTCTCTTTTCTCAGCAACTCTCAAGTTCTGTACTACCAAGCGACAATTGGAAGATTGCTTATCGGTCTTGGCTAAGTGTTGGCCTCTGAATTAGATGATCATATTCACACTCTGGAGCATATTAGCAAGGCAACAGTCCAGTTCAATGCTGAGGGAGTGCTGCATTGTTGGAGGTATCATCCTTCCATTGAAACGTTACACTGAGGCACTGAATTCCTCCGCAGGTGAATATGAAAAACATTACAGTACGATATGAATATAGCAGGGGAATTCTCCATGGTGTCCTGGCCATATTTGTTCCCCAACCATGAAAACCAGGAGAAAGCAAAAAAGCTGTTTGTGGGAGTTTGTTATGTACAAATTGGCTGTTCCTATATTACAACAGTGATTACAGGGCATATGCACTGTAAAACACTGCATTATATCCTTCAGTTGCAAAAGGCACAATATAAATTGGTCCTCCCCATTTCAGTAACCTCCTCAAACCTGTATCCTTCCCAGAACACAGCCTTTCTCTAACTCCAGCCTCGTGTCAGTCTATGATTTCCTTTGTCTCATCATTGGTAGCCTAATATCTCCTTATAAGGCTCAGTGCCAAATATTGTTTCATAATGCTCGTGTGAAGGACTCCGGGATATTTTATTATATTAAAGGCACCAGACAAATGCAAATTCTTATTGTTTTAGTCTTGCCTCCTGTGCCTCCTGCTCCACCATTCTCTATTAACTGCTTTTGACGTTCACGCTTTTAATGTCTAAATTTGTTTACCCCTCCTCCTACCTCCCCAATTTTCCCCCTCCCTCCACCTTCTGTCTGGTTTTACTATCTGGATACATCGTTGGCACAGTTAAGCCTGTTCTCTGTCTTTGCCCCCAACTCAATCCATTGAAATGCTGTACCAAAGCAGGTGTCAGGTATTGTGCTTTAATGTGCGTCTCCTTGTTTCCCTAGCAACTCTTTATCATCCTGGAAGCAATCTCTGCTACAGACATACTCAGTGTTTCACTATTTAGTAAGTGAATTATCACGTTATCACATTTCTGTTTGTGGAACATTGCTATACACAATTGACTGCCACAGTTCCTACATTATAACATTGATTACATTTCAAAAGTGCTTTATTAGCGTAACTTTTGTAATTTTTATGTTTGCTTTGCCCAGCAGTGGAAATGCCTCACGTCCCCTCTTTTTCAACTTGCTACTATTTCTCCCCACTCCCTCATCATATCTCTAACGGTCTTAATGCTGTAAGCAAAAAGCAAAAAACTGCGGATGCTGGAAATCCAAAACAAAAACAAAAATACCTGGAAAAACTCAGCAGGTCTGGCAGCATCAGCGGAGAGGAGCATAGTTAACATTTCGAGTCCAAGTGACCCTTCAACAGAACTAAGTTAGTTAACTCTTAGTTCTGTTGAAAGTTCAATCGGATTCAAAACGTTAACTGTGTTCCTCTCCGCAGATGCTGCCAGACCTGCTGAGTTTTTCCAGGTATTTTGGTTTTTGTCTTAATGATGTATTTCTCTTTATCAGTTATGATTACACTTGAAGTTACCATTAGACATTTCCTCAACATCCTAAATTAACCCTCAGCATCTCTTCAGCTATGCACTCACAATTCTACCGTTATCATTTTTATTAAGCAGTTAATTTTCCATCCTCCTCAACAGTAATTATTCAAGAATTTGCATTCATATAGCACCTTTGGAGTCAGCTGTTGGTCAGTTGGTAGCACTCTTATCTCTGAGTCTGAAGGTTGTCATTTAAATGCCTTGAGCACAAGATCTAGGCTGACATTTCAATGCATTACTGTGGGAGTACTACATTGCTGGAAGTGCTATCTCTCATATAAAACATCCATCTGAGGCCCTGCCTGCCTTCTCAATGGATGTAAAAGATCCCATGACACTACTTCAAAAAAGAGCAGGGGTATTATCTTCAGTGTCCTGGCCCTCAATCAACATCAGCAGAAACAAAATATCTTGTCATTATCACATTTCTGTTTGTGGAACATTGCTAAACACCAATTGACTGCCACAGTTCCTACATTATAACATTGATTACATTTCAAAAGCACTTTATTGGCTGCAAAGTGCTTTGGGACACAATTGAAATGCAAGTCTCTCTTTCTCTTTTAAATAAGCAATATGACAATGTGCTAACAATTGTTTCAAATTGCTCCAGCTCTTGGGTTTTTTAAATTGTTTCAAGTGATGTGGGCGTCACTGGTGAGGTCAGCATATTTATTGCCCATCCCTAATTGCCCTTGAGAAGGTGGTGGTGAGCCATCTTCTTGAACCATGCGCAGTCTGTGTGGTGTAGATACATCCACAGTGCTGTTAGGAAGGGAATTCCAGGACTTTGACCGAGTGACATTGAGGGAACCGTGATATATTTCCAAGTCAGCATGGTGAGTGGCTTGGAGGGGAATTTGAAGGTGGTGGTGTTGCCATCTATCTGCTGCCCTTGTCCTTCTAGATGGTGGCGGTCACGAGTTTGGTAGGTGCTGTCGAAGCTGCATGACCTTCCAGCATTTTGCAGCCAATTAAATACTTTCAAAAGCGAATGCTAAAAATATGAAATTAAAAAAACAGAAAATGCTGGAAATAGGTCATGGGTTTAGAAAGACCCTTGATGAGTTGCAGCAGTGCATCCTTTAGATGGTACACACTATTGCCACTGTGCATCGGTGGTGGAGGGAGTGAATGTTTGTGGATGTGGTGCCAATCAAATGGGCTGCTTTGTCCTGGAAGGTTTTGAGCTTCTTGAGTATTGTTGGAACCACACTCATTCAAGCAAGTGGAGAGTATTCCATCACACTCCTGGCTTGTGCCTTGTAGATGGTGAACAGGTTTGAGGAGTCAGAGGTGAGTTACTCACCGCAGGATTCCCAGCCTCTGAGCTTCTCTTGTAGCCACAGTGTTTATATAGCTAGTCCAGTTTAGTTTCTGGTCAATGAAAACCCCCAGGATGTTGATAGTGGGGAACTCAGCAATGGTAATACCATTGAACGAAAAGGGGGGATGCTTAGATTCTCTAGTTGGAGGTGGCCATTGCCTGGCACTTGTGCGGCGCAAATGTTACTTACCATTATCATTCCCACTTCTGACCGTATGATGGAAGGAAGGTCATTGATGAAGCAGCTGAAGATGGTTGGGCCTAGGACACTACCCTGAGGAACTCCTGCAGTGATGTCCTGGAGCTGAGATGGCTGACCTCCAACAACCACAACCATGTTCCTTTGTGCTAGGTGTGACTCCAACCAGTGGGGAATTTTCCCCTGATTCCCACTGACTTCAGCTTTGCTAGGGCTCCTTGAGGCCACACTTAGCTAAATGCTGCCTTATTGTCAAGGGCAGTGACTCTCACCTCAGCTCTTGAGTTCAGATATTTTGTCCATTGTTAGGGGGGAATATAATGGTAAGAACTTATTGAAAGGGAATGAATTACTTAAAATCTCCAAGCACATTGGCAGTTAAAGGTTACCAGATGAACCTTGCGCAGCCTTAAGGTCCTGCAAACAGAAAGGCCTTGGAGCTGGACTGTAGTCAGAGGATGGCAATAACAACTAAGATTACGTGTGCTCTTCAACAGATAGGGGAAGGTCTCTGCCTGGGTGAAAACAAATAGGGATGTACTTGTTACCAGTGATGTCATGTAAAGTTAACCTATATGTTGATGAGATCGGAATCTGGAAACTGTTCTTGTATGTGACCAATAATGTATAAATATGTTGAATACTTGAAGTTTAGCAGAGTACTGTCTCAAGATGTATTGAGATGGTGCTCCCCTTGCAATTGCTCGAATAAACAATCGTGACCTGTACCTGAGACTCCTGTGGTCCGTTCGTCAAAATGACCACAACAATTTGGCACAGTCGGTGGGATACTTGGATTGGATGCTCGGGTCAGCTCTGCAAAGTGGGTGAGTATATTCATTTACCATCTGTAGTTAGTGCAGTAAGCCTACCCGAGAACGGTCCGGTCAAGTATCAAAGAATCAGGAGGAGGACTCAGGACAGGAGATAGGAGGCGCCAGGGATAAGAGGCAGAGCCGTGCAGGCAGCCTAGCAGTGCCAAAGCTGCGCAGGGACGGCCGGACCATTAGTAGAGATAGGAGGCAGAGTCATGCTGGTAGGGTACGGTTTGAAATATAACCATAACCGAAGCCGCGCAGGGAGGCCAGGACCCAGTAAGAGGAGGGCGGAGCCGTGCTGGTGGGTTACGGTTTGAATTATAACCTTAGCCGAAGCCGTGCAGGGAGGTCAGGTCCCAGTGAAATCGCACATACCTCAGATAATTAAGTTGTTAGGACTGTGCGAATGTACTGCGCAGAGATAGATGGAAAATAGGAACAGAATGCCATCAGGGAAACAAAATAGCGCTATGGAACTCGATTGGGGAACTGGGGACCCTGTTGCGAGGTTCATAGAGGAACAGCAGCCAAGACTAATCACAAACCTGTGGAAGGAGGGGTGGAATCCACAGGGAGCCCCCGGAGAACAAAAACAGTGGTGGATAGAGCAGAAAAAGGATAAGGAAAAGAAAGGGGTGACGGTTATTATTATCTTGTACCTGCAGTTGTGCAGATGGGTTAATACTAAGTTCCAGTCGATTAGAGAGAGAGAGAGAGAGACAAAGTCAGATTCAGGACAGATCAGAGCAGTGGTGGCAGCTTGTAGTGATACTGATCAAGAGGGGGAGAGGTCCAAAGGAGAAACCTATGATGGATTTGGGACAAAACCGCCCTCATACGAACCAACTGCCCCACTGTGCCCGTTGAACCCCATGGCCCCTATGGCAGTAACTGTTAGGAACAGTAAAGTCAGGAAAGACGAATTAAAATCCGAAGAGAGAAAGGGAGGCTGAGGAATAGCGGGAGGATGAGGAGATTGAGAGGGTTACGGAGAAAGTTAAGCACATACCATTCAGCCCGGGGGAGAAGCAGGTTATGCTTAAAGAACTGCTGAGAATTAAAACTCGGCATAGTGGATTTTTGGACCAACCTGCGGGAAATGCAAGATTTCCATGCAATGCACCCCCTTGATACCCATATACTGGTGAAGGCTAAATGCCCAGGGGATATCTAGGGAAGATTACCCCTGCAGTTTAGAAGTGGAGACTGGGCCAAACCTGGGGACGTCCCAGATCGGGAGAGGGCGACAGCCCTGCACAGGGACTTTGAGGAGGCAGTTAAGGAAACCTTGAGGGAGGGAGAGACGAATTAGAGGTGTATAATGTCCGTCGTACAGAAGGGTGAGTCCATAATGGACTATGCAGAGCGGAAGTGTGAGACGTATGTACGGTTTTCAGGACAACCGCATCCCGTGCGGGATGACAAGATTTTCCTGAAAATGTGGAAGGGTCTGCTACAAGAGCTGCTTGTGCTGAAGAGAGAGAGAGAGAGAGAGAAAGAGAGAAAGAGAGAAAGAGAGAAAAGGGGGGTACCCCTAGGGGCGTTAATAAGCACTGACAGGCAGTAGCAGGGGAAATGTGATCTTTCATCAGTTTGGTTGTCCCTATAGGTGGATCTTTTGATTATGCTGTTTGGCTTGTCAGTGTTCTTGTGTTGTAGCTTCGCCAGGTTGAGACTTAATTTTATTGTTTTGCCTGGTGCTGCTCCTGGCACACCCTCCTGCACTCTTCATTGAAGGGTTGATCCCTTAGCTTGATGGTAATGGTAGAATGGGGGATATGCCGGGTCATGAGGTTACAGGTTGTAGTTGAGTTTAATTCTGCTGCTGCTGATGGCCCACAGCACCTCATGGATGCCCTGTTTTGAATTGCTGGATCTGTTCTGAAATTATCCCATTTAGCACGGTGCTACTGCCACAGAACATGATGTAAGATATCCTCAATGTGAAGATGGATCTTCAAAAGGACTGTGCAGCAGTCACTCCTATCAACACAGTCGTCAGTGGCAGGTAGGTTGGTGAGGACAAAGTCTAGTTGGTTTTTCCATCTTGTTAGTTCTCTCACCACTAGCTGCAGACCCAATATAGCAGCTGTGTCCTTCAGGACTTGGCCAGCTCGGTCAGTAGTGGTGCTATCAAGAAACACTTGGCAATGGACATTGAAGTCCCCCACCCAGAGTACATTCTGCACCCTTACTATCCTCAGTGCTTCCTCCAAGTGATGTTCAACATAGATAAGTATTGATTCATCAGCTGAGAGGGAGGTTTGTTCAGTGGATGGTAACCAGGAGGTGGTTTCCTTGCCTATGCTTGCCCTGATACCATGAGACTTTATAGGGTCTGGAGTAAATGTTGAGGGCAACTCCCTCCTGCATACAACTGTGCTGCCACCAGGCAGGACAGACCTGGGGTGGTGATGGTGGTGTCTGGGACATTATCTGTAAGGTATGATTCTGTAAGTATGACTATGTCAAGCTGTTGCTTGACTAGTCTGTGGGACAGCTCTCCCAATTTTGGCACAAGTCCCCAGACGTTAGCAAGGAAGACTTGCAGGGTCATCTGGGTTTGTGGGCCTCAGGCCTGCAGCCACAAATTTTTGCAATTTTGTATTTTATTTCTGCTTTGCTCTTGATTTTAAGCCTATAGTGAACACTTAAAGTTATTTTGTATTAAATCTTACTTGGTAGACATTGATCTAAACCCAGCTGTGATTGTGCTTTGATCAATTAAACTATAATAATCAGTACTGACCATTTTCCCAGCCCTTGTTTTTTGGTTCTGGCCATGCACAGCTGGTATTTAGACTACATTTTTGTTTTCCATTTTTCAAGCTAGAGTACTTAAATAAGCTGCCTTTTGTTTATCAGAAGTCCTTTTTCTTCCTGGATTCAGTGACCCTTGGATTCCAGGTCAGGATGATGAGTAACTTTATGGTGGTCACCTAGCATGCTCATCAGAATATGAAGTTTGATTGATGGGCATAACACTTGAAGGATGACCAGATGGGAAGACACCATCAACAGATGCATAAACAAATTGGATATTGAGAAGTCTGCATGGCCTTGCAGTACCCGTGAGGACAGCTAATGAGAGCTGAGACTTGTTCTGGGAAAGGACTATACCAGGCCTTGGAAGGCTGGAATGGAGCCAGAAATTCGGCTTAAAGGGACGCTACTTCAAGGACCCGCTGCTGCAGCTGTAGTGGAACAGCCACCACTGAAGATGGCGAGAAGGGCCAAGAGCGGAGTAACTGACCGTAGTGCCCACCCGTAAGGTTACTCAGCGAATTGGTAATGCATTTACCAAAGAGATGGTACCGATTTTTTATGTACTGATTTAGGGTGCTGTCGTGTAACAGACTAAGTTGGGGTTATTCTTTGTGCTTTAGGAAAATCTGTCTTTCTTCTTTTCTTCTGATATATGTAAAGTGCTTTCTCCTTTCAATAAAGTTATCTTTCTTACTTTATATTTATTTTTCTCCTTTTTATATATTATCAATTATAACTGTCATATCATTATGATTATTATTATTATAATCATTACTCAATAAAATTTTTTTAACACGTTACTTGTTATATTCACTCATTCCTGTTACGTCTGGAGTATGGCTCCGAACGTGAGTGAGCCTCTGATAGTGATTCTCACGCCCATCCCTACAGGCTCAGTGTGCTGTTGTCATTTCTGGTGCTCAGGCTGATGCCAGGCGGTCCATCCCGTTTTATTCCTTTATGACTTTTCTGTAGTGATTTTGTACAGCTGAGTGGCTTGCTAGGCCATTTCAGAGTTGCTGTTGGTCTGGAGTCACACATAGGGCAGAATCGTCCCAGATTTGTACTAAGCACGGTAGAAGCCGCAATGGCAGCTTCTCATGCCATATTGCCCCAAACCCACCGCATTCATTATGCATTCCTGGGAAACACGTCGTTTCCATGGAGGGCGCCATATTTAAACTGCAGCTGGGCGCACTCCTCTCAGTACTTCCAGATCACCACCACTGCTGCACAGAAGGCATGGCCCCAAAAGGCAAGAAGACTGCAGTTCCCAGGTTCAATGATGCATCCCTTGAGTGCCTTTTGGACACAGTGGAGGTGCACCATGATGTTCTCTTCCCCCGCTCTGGCTGCACGATGGCAACAACATCACCAATCTGGCTTGGGAGGCAGTGCCAGCGGTGGTCAATGCCAATGCCCTGCAAAAGAGGACAGCTGCCCAGCGCCGCAAGAGGATGAATGATCTCCTCTGTCCTGTCAGGGTAAGTCACTCTTCTCATCATTCTCACTCACAAACCCATCACACATCCACAGGGCCCTCACTCACTGTCAGGTCAAGGGAAATCACCATTCAGTCTCTCACACTCACCTTCATTGTCCTCAACCCAACCATGGGGTCACTCACCACCCAAACAAGCCAGGCATAGCCTCACATTTTCCCACATTATATTCCATCTGCCACTTTTTTGCCCACTCCCTTAACCTGTCTATATCCCTCTGTAGACTCTTTGTGTCATCCTCACCACTTGCCTTCCCACGTATTTTTGTATCATCCGCAAATTTGGCAATAGTACATTCACCTCCCTCATCTAAGGCATTAATATATATTGTAAATAATTGCAGCCCCAGCATTGATCCCTGTAGCACTCAACTAGTTACAGGTTTGCCGTCCTGAAAATGCCCCCCTTATCCCAACTCTCTGTCTTCTATTATTTATCCAATCCTCTACCCATGCTAATATACTTCCCACAATACAATGGGCTCTTATCTTATTAAATAGCTTTAAGTGCAGTACCTTACTGAATGCCTTTTGGAAATCCAAACATATTATATCTACTGGTTCCCCTTTATCTATCCTGTTAGTTAACTCCTCAAAGGATTCCAATAAATTTGTCAGGCATGATTTCCCCTTCATGAAGCCATGCTCTGCTATTACATCCTTTATAATAGCCTCTAACATTTTCCAAATGACAGATGTTAAGCTAACTGGCCTATAGTTTCTATTTTTTTGTCTCCCTCCCTTTTTGAATAAGGGTATTACACCGGCAATTTTCCAATCCTCTGGAATTTTCCAGAATCTAAGGATGTTTGGAAGATTACTACCAGTGCATCCACTATCTGTGTAGCAACTCCCTTCAATATCCTAGGATGCAGCTCATCAGGTCCAGAGGACTTATGGGCCTTTATCCTCATTAGTTTCCCTAGTACATTTTTCTCTAGTGATAGTTATTATATTTATTTCCTCCCCCTCTTTTGCCCCTTGATTACTTAGCATTGGAATGCTGTTAGTGTCTTCTACCATGAAGACTGAAGCAAAGCATTTACTCAACTCATCTGCCATTTCCTGTTTCTACATTATTATTTCCACAGCCTCGTTCTCTAAGGGGCCTATGTTTACTTTGGCCCCTCTCTTCCTTTTTATATATTTAATGAAGCTCTTACTGCCCATTTTTATAATACTTGCTAGTTTACCCTCAAAGTTTATTTTCTCCCTCTTTATTATTTTTTGGTAATCTTTTGTAGGTTTTTAAAACTTTCCCAATCCTCTGGCTTACCACTAATATTTGCCACATTGTATATCTTATCTTTTAATTTGATACTATCCTTAACTTCCTTGTTCAACCATAGTTGGTTTATCCCCTTCCTAGAATCCTTCTTACTCACTGGGATATATCTTTGTTGTGAGTCATGAACTATTTTCTTAAACGTCTGCCATTGTTCATTAACCATTTTTCTGCTAAACTGCTTTCCCAGGCCACTCCAGCCAACTCTGCCCTCATTCCTTTGTAATTACGCTTATTTAAGTTTAGCACAGTTGCTTCCAACCCAAGTTTCTCACTCTCAAACTGAATGCTAAATTCTACCACATTATGGTCACTGTTTCCTAGGGTCTCTTTTATTCTGAGATCATTTATTAAATTTGCCTCATTATACATTACCAGATCCAAAATTGCCTGATCCCTGGTTGGATCCACAACATGTTGTTTGAGGAAACTGTCCCAAATACGCTCAATGACTTCTTGCTCATGGCTACCTTTGTCAAGTTGATTTTCCCAATCTACATGAAGATTAAGTTCACGCATGATTAATGTACTGCCATTTTTACACAGCTTTGTTATCTCCTGATTTTTTCTCTGTCCTACAGTAGAACTACTGTTAGGGGGCCTACAGGTTACTCCCACCGGTGTCTTCTGCCTCTTGTTATTTCTTACCTCCACCCATATAGATTCTATATCTTCGATCCAAGATCCTTTCTTTCTATTGCACTTATTCCATCTCATACTAACAGAGCTACCCCACCACCCTTTCCTTCCTGCCTCTCCTTTTGAAAAGTCATATACCCCTGAATATTTAGTTCCTGGCTTTGATCTCCTTGTAACCGTGTCTCCATAATGACTATAAGATCATACCCATTAGCTTCTATTTGTGCCGTTAATTCATTTACTTTGTTCCGAATACAATGTGCATTTAAGTAAAGAGCCATTAATTTTATCTTTTTACCATTTTTTCCCCCTTTGACCCTATTTGCTGCTGTTTTTTTATGTTTGTACACTCTGCCCCTCCGTGTCACACTCTGGGTATCATTAACTAAACAGCTGCCCTGCAAGTCTGCCATATCCTTTTGCTTTGCTAACCTAGGTATCCCCTCTCCAGAACCCTCCCCCCATCTATTTAGTTTAAAGCCCTCTCTACAGCCCTAGTTATTTGCTTCACCAGGACACTGGTCCCAGCATGGTTCAAATGAAGCCCGTCCCACTGGAACAGCTCCCTTCTACTCCAGTACTGGTGTCAGTGCCCCATGAATTGCCCCCCACCACTCTCTGAGCCACACATTGAACTCCTTGACTTTATTTACCCTATGCCATTTTGCCCGTGGCTCAGGTAGTAATCCCGAGATTATTACCTTGGAGGTTCTGCTTTTTAATTTAGCTCCTAACTGTGCAAATTCTTTCAGCAGAACCTCCTTTCTAGTCCTATCAATGTCATTCGTATCAATGTGGACAACGACAACTGGATCCCTCCCCTCCCACTCCAAGTTCCTCTGCAGCCCTGAGGAGATGCCTTTAACCCTGGCACCAGGCAGGCAACACAGCCTTCAGGACTCACCCTCATGGCTGCAAAGAATAGTATCTATCTCCCTAATCATACTGTCCCCTACCCCTACTACATTCCTATTTCCTCCCCCAGCTTGAATGAGGGCATGGTGCCGTGGTCAGTTGGCTCATCCTCCCTGCAGTCCCCGCTCTCATCCATGCAGCTTGCAAGAACCTTGTAGCTGGTTGGACAGTCACAGGGGCCAAGGCTCCTTGAACACTACCCCCTGGGCCCTCATACCTGCTTCACCTGCTGTCACACCCTCCTATCCCTGATCACAAACCAAATTTGAATGACCTAATCTGAGGCGAGTGACCACCTCCTGGAGTGAAGTGTCCGAGTAACTTTCCCCCTCCCTGATGTGGAGCAATGTCTGCAGCTCAGACTCCAGCTCCTTAACTCGGATCCCAAGTTTCCCGAGCTGCAAACACTTGGTACAGATGTGTTCGCTCTGGATCACCTTGGATCACACCATGTCCTCCACCTCCGTCCTGACGTTGGGTTTTGATCTTATCTGGGAACATGAAGAGAATTTGTGTCTTTCACCACTATTTTTAAGAATGTGTGTTACTTGTCCCATGCTAAATTTAGGTACATGAGTCTGTTTATTACTTATAGTAAAAACCTTTCCCAAACATCCGCACTGACTCAGAGCTCATGTGACATTCCCTCTCTCCCCTACCCCAAGGGGAAGACAACTAGTTGCATTGATGCCCCCCCCCCCACCCGACAGAGAACAGGACCCGATGGCTTTGATGCTGAACTTTCTCTAATTTGCTAACAAGCTTTCGCATGGGATTGGGAGACCGGGGGTGTGGACTGGATCAGGAGAGGTAAGAAATAGATAGGAAGAGGATGGGACCAGGAACAGGTGGGTGGATATTTCACAAGGTGTCCAGCACAGTGATTCACAAATAAAACAAAAGCCTTGCATTTCAAACCCCACCCCCATGGCGTGCCTCAAAACACAGATATTCTCCCACCCACTCAACGCTGTTGCTTTAAAAAAGTGAAAATCTGCTCAACGCATTCTCTGTTCATGGTGAAATGATGGAATCCATAATATTTGTGCAGCACAAGCACAGTTCCTCCCTTCTCCAGTTGAAGGCTAAACTGCAGGCGGAAATGCAAAAAATATTTACTTAACCATTGCACTTGGCAAACAAATACTTATCAGACTTTCCTGGTTTGCTCTGAGCAAAGCAACAGCCGCAGCCCACCCCCACCCCCTCACATCCCCTCCCCACTCCACCGGTTCCGTATGAGGTACCATTGTGTTACCTTTGCTTCTTTCTTTAACAAGGCTTCAGCAAATGCCTTCCCCAGCCCTTGTGATGCGCCTGTTATCAAACCCACGCAGTTCTTCAGGATCATTCCGCTTGCCAAGGGTTCCCCCGCTGCTGAGTTCTCTGTGTGCTTTCCTCTTCTACCTGTCTTCGAATGAACAAGGCAGGCGACTTGCTGCTCTAACACTCCTCAAAGCTGGCACCCAGCCAGGAAACGCCTGCTGCAGCAACAATTTCAAGAAGTGGCAGCCACATTCCCAAATCCTTTCATGCTGCCTTTTCTACTGCCTGGCGATTCTGATCTAGCTTACTCATCCTCGCCAGAATTGACACTGTTCTGCAGATCAAGTGCTAATTCAGAGATTGCTCATGTCCATGCATGGAATGACCCTCCATGCACCCTGTGTGGAGGTGGGAGAGCTTTATTTCTTCATATTTACTAATTAAACATCGCTGTGAATAGGAGGTGCATTTCTCGAACTACGTCGTATTCGAAATCATTGTTTAACAGTGAAGAATTATTGCACCCTCGATGATCTCCCCTGCGCAGAAGGAATGAAGGTCAAGACCGAGAAACCTGATGTCACCCCACCTATTTGTCAAGAACTAAATGGGTGCCCTAGCTTCCGGGTTGCTGGCCAGGCACCATGCTGAAAGCGCACGTATTGGCACAGGAAAACAAAAGCCATTTAACGCCCGTGACTAAAAGCAGACATTTAACCCTTTGTATATGCAAATAAAGGACGTCATGTCTTTTTTGATGTCCCCCACGCCAAATTGGGTTGCCCTGAACTCAGCCAGAGACAGGAAAATCAGGTCTACGCGGGGCCTAGTGCACTGTCCTTAAGGGGACTGCTGCAGTCTGCCACCAAAAGGATGAATTTATAGCCAAAAAGTACCAGAAAGTGGAGTCTGGAGGTGCGGGAGTATTCTTCCAGGCTCCACATTAAAACTGCAGCCCACTGAACCTGCCAACCCCACCCCTGACTGCTACCTTGCCTCTTGTCCCGACAATTCCCCAATGCCCACCCCTCCCAACCCCCAATCCCAAGGTACAAATCTGCCCCTTACTGATCGACTCCTGGCTCCCGGTGTCCAGGTTGCCCTCCCTTTCCTAGTCACCCTTTTGAGGCTCAGGGCCCAATATTGCTTGTGCCTTAGGCCCATCCGTTCAGGTGCAGGGGATGAACTTTTAGTCCATTGCAGTTTTCAGTCGCAGGGAGAGAGATGGTTGTGGGGGTGGCGATTTTTATTTGGCCAGGGCTTGCAGATGTAATGCAGTCTAATGTTTAAGTCACATGTATTAAAATAGTTTTAATATTTTTATAATATGCTCCTAGCTCCACATTAATATTGGAAATTATCTATCTGAGCGCATACTCCTTTAATGACATCCCTCACTGCAGTTGTTCCACTCCAAGGTGCAGGGTGTAACTAGTGTCACAAGATTACATTGAGGCCCATTGACACACCTTGCCATGTCAGATCCAGCCTTGGGCCTTGCACCTTATTTAAATGAGTTCAGTAATTTACGAAAACTTGCTTGACATCCCCAGGCAACTTGCCAGCATGTAACTGATTATACCGGATTAATGTCAAGTCCTTCTAGCAATAGCATTGACGGTGCAATGTTATGTGACAGGTGTCATCAGGGCAAAGTTCATGTTCATTTGCCAATGAAGCTTCCCTTAAAGGAGCCAACTTCCCCATAAGAAGGATGAATGAAATTGCAGTGACGAGGGATCCCCTTTGTTGTGGCTTGAATGAAGCATCAGCGCCATCTAGGGTGGCAGACCGGCATCATACTCAGGGGAAACAAAAACAGAATTACCTGGAAAAACTCAGCAGGTCTGGCAGCATCGGCGGAGAAGAAAAGAGTTGACGTTTCGAGTCCTCATGACTCAGACCTGCTGAGTTTTTCCAGGTAATTCTGCTTTTGTTTTAGATTTCCAGCATCCGCAGTTTTTTGTTTTTATCATACTCAGGGGAACATGTTGTGACCTGCAGAAGCGACAACAGCTTGGAAACTTTCCTTCCATCCTTCAGTTGGATGGACACTCAGTTGTTCATGTGCAGGAGCGGTTAGGTTAGCGACAACTAATTCATGGAAGCCTTACATTTTCAAAATAAGAAACACCACCATTAGCTGCTAGATTATAAAAACACCACTAAAAATTGCTTTAGTTTTCATGTTCTGTATGTTCTTTTTTGCAAGTTTTATTTTCTAGATATTAAGATGTCTGGCAGCACTGAGTTCCATGACATCTAAAGTGACAATTTTTAATGTTGGCGAAGAGGTGAGAGGACACTTCATTAATGCGTTCGTATCAAAGGATTTTAGTGTCAAAGTAGGCTATTCAGCTCCTCAAATCTATTCTATTACACCAAGGCTTATCTGCACCCCAGTTCCAATTACACTTGTTATCATGACCCAATAGGAATTTATCGATCTCTGCCTCTGAACCTCCAAATGTTCCCCAGTATTCACAGCCTTTTGGGTGGAGAGAATTCCAGGGACAGAATTTTCCCGCTAGCGTGTGGGGGCGGGACTTGCATGCCGATGTGTAAAATGATGCGCGGTGATGTCAGGCGAGCGTCCTGATGTCACCGCACGCCATCGTGATCTTTTTGGGTGGGCGCGTGATGATATCTGGTGCGCACCCGCCGTTAATTAACGGGCCACTTAAGGCCCTTCAGGTGCCAATTGATGGCTATTTTTCGGCACCCATGTGATCTTTGGGTCGTTGCATGGGCGCAACGGGCAGGACATGTTTGTATAAACCTCATCCATGGGCAGGATAAGAGGGGTCAGTGGGGTTGCGAGTGTGCTCTGTCAAATATTGATTTTTTAAAGTTACTGATAGTTGCCTGTGTGATCTGCAATACTTCAAAATGCATACCAGCTGCTTGGACTGAACTCTCAACCTTCAGGTCAGCACACTGCAGTGAAGAATCTTTATTGGGCCTGCAAGTTTCAGGAAGCCTTCCCTTAGCCTGGGAATGGGAGTTGAACTCTCCACTGGAAGCACCTCCTCTGAGGAGGAAGGGAGGGCTAGAAGGGGGAGGAAGCCAGGAGAGCATAATCAGCTTTCAGGGGATCCAGCTTTGGGAGGAGACGTGCAGGCACAAGGGGTGCAGGGCCAAGTGGTAGTCCAAGGCAGAAGGGGCCACACATGACGCCATTATCCTGCTGCCAGGGTGTACAGGTGGTGAAACAGCTACCTCAATATGTCTGAGGTGCAGTGCTCAAGGAGGCTCCGTCTCTCAAGGGAGACAGTCAACTATATCTGTCAGATGATTGGGCCTGAGATCTGTGTGGGTGGACACCCCATGCCAGTGGCTCTAAAGGTCACAGCTGCCCTCAACTTCTATGCCTCTGGCTCCTTCCAGGGGTCAGTGGGTGATCTTTGCAGTGTTTCCCAATCAGCTGTCCACACTTGTGTCAAGCTGGTTACAGACGCTCTGTTCGGACGGGCATTGACCTTCGTCCACTACCGTTGGGACCAGGCAAGTCAGACACAGTGAGCCAGAGGCTTCGCGGCCATTGCTGGCTTCCCCCGTGTCCAGGGTGCTATAGACTGTACACATGTGGCCATCAAGGCTCCAGCAGGTGAGCCCGGTGCCTTCGTCAACAGGAAGGGCTTCCACTCCATGAACGTGCAGATAGTGCGTGATCACAGGATGCTGATTCTACAAGTCTGTGCAAGGTACCCAGGCAGCTCCCACAGTGCCTACATCCTCAGACACTCCCAGGTGCCGGGGCTATTCAGTGCTCCAGCTCGGCTGGATGGTTGGCTGCTGGGTGACAAGGTCTATCCCCTCAGAAGGTGGCTCATGACGTCTCTCCACCATCCAAGAACAGAAGCTGAGCTGCGCTACAACAGGAGCCACGCCTCCACAAGGGCTGTGGCAATGAGAGCCATTGGTCTTCTCAAGATGTGCTTCTGATGCCTGGACCGTTCAGGGGGCGCACTCCAGTACCCCCCAGATCGTGTGTCAGTGATAGAGGTAGCTCTACACAATCTTGCCCTGGAAAGGGGGGACGCAGTGGACGATGAAGACGTGGATGTAGTGGCTGCAGCTGCACACGATGAGTCCGGCAGTGAGTCCGAGGATGAGCACGCACAGGGGAACGCTGAGGGGGTAGACTCTGACCCGGGCGTACTCCAGGGAGGCAGGGACACCCAGGAGACTTTAGTCGATCAAACCTTCAGCTAGCCTATCATATGTGGACCTCCAGGACAAGCCTGGGCTGCAGGCTCTATACTCGATACCTGAGTACAAAAAATGGATAGGAACATTAACTAGGGACCTTGTTAATAAAGCCGAATGTCCCACAAATGACTCATAATATTATTGGTAACCAACCACCTGCAGAAGAAAAGAGGCACCCTCAGCCATGGTGACATGTCGGAATTTAATATTATAACAAAAGGAACTTAAGAAAACAAAATGACAAAGGTGTTAAGCATCACACCAACTCATAATGACCTCATCTCGGGCCAACACAAAAGCACCAGTGATAAACCCGTGGTGTGCCTAAGGTGCCTTATGTTTACGTTTTTGGGTGCTGACCCCTCGCTGGGAGTGGCATCTGAGACAGCCTGCTGACCCTGCTGTCCTGTTGGCCTCGATTATCTTGGCAGCTGTCCTTTGGCTCATGGAATCTGTGCCGGCCCCACCTGGGAGGGAGCTGCCAGTTCCACAGCTGGCATCTCCCCAGTCGTCGCAGTCTCATCGGATGCAACGGTCACTGGCAGAGGGGTGGAGGAGCTGCCGCCCTCATCCGGAGCGCCCTGAGAGGAGCTCACAGAGACAACAGGCAGCTGCACCGACGTGAGGTTGCTTTGGACATCCCTGCTCCATGGATGGATGGTCATCGAGCTGAGAAACTTGGTGCCCAGGCCATCTCCCACACTGGCACTGACCAGCTGAGGTCAATGCTGATGTGAGGGTTTGCTGGTCTGAGCGCATCCCTAGGAAGCCCTGACTGGTCTCCTGGAGGAGCCTCTCCACCAGAGTCACCACTCTCTCCAATGGAGGATGCATGGCGCTTGGACATTGGCTCATTGCATTGGTGGTGGTCCATGTGGACTCCTCCACCTCGGAGACCAAGCCAAGTATAGCCTCATGTATCTCCCCCAGGTGTTCCGACACACCTGGCCGCATTTCCTGCAGCTGCTGTGCCACGGACAGCTCCAGAGACACATCATCAGACACCGACTGAGCGTGTGCCTGGTCCCCTGCAGTCCTCCACTGCTGGCGCCATGGGCATTCTCTGTCTCTGCCAGCTCCTCCAGTGACTGTGAAGCGCCCTCACCGCTGTGCCCCGGGATACTAGCCGATGTTCTAATTCCCACTGAGGTGCTAGTATCTGCGCTGGTGCCAGCCTGGCAGAGATGGTGTGACGCTGGTGAGATTTCAGGGCCCTCAGGTGTGAGGGAGGCCTCTGCTGCTCCTCCTCTCGGCCCTACTCCACTGATGCGGAAAGAAAGAACAAGGCCATTGGATCAGTTAACATGGAGCCAATGACAAAATCCATCCCTGTCCCCCGAATCTTTACGCGCTCATCCTTCCATAAACAATGGTCAAGCCATGTTGCAAACTTCAATCACAGAACATTCAGCACTGCCATTGCTGGTGGGAGAACAATGCTGACCTCACTGCTGGGCAAACATACCTGCCCGTGGCACCCCAGCCTCACCCACACCGGTGGACCTGGGCGTAAGGCACCCCCCCAGATCTAGGGCCTCCTGCTCAAAGCAGCTGAGGATCACTAACTGTGCCGGCCCTCCGCCAGTCCTCATCTGCTCGGCGGCATTATGAGCATTCTTCTCCTGAAAAGGAGAGAAGAGCATTGATCAGTGCTAATTGTACCAGGGCTCTCTTTGCGGACGGCCCACCCCAACCAGAGTGGGACATTGCAGGGCTCCAGTGTCTCCTCACCATGCTGCTGCCGAACGCTCACACAAAGATGCTGGGCCTGTCCCCACCCGCCCCCCCATCCCCATGGCCAAATGCTGCCATCAGGTCTAACCTTCCATAGCAAGGAGTGCAAGCACGTGGAGCGCAGAGGACAGCAGATCGATCGGTGCCAATTCCACCTTGAAGCTCCCCTCCCAGTATGTCATCACCCTGACTTGGACATATCCTGGAGTTCCAGCTCTGTGCCCAGGTGCAGCTCCTCCAGGTTGCCCACCAAAATAGTAATGTGGGTCTCAGTGTACCACATGCTGCGGGGGCAGAACCCATCTCTTCACCACCCTCTCAGGGTGACCTCGGCATGGGCAATATCAGCTGGCCTGCCCAGCGAAGGACACATGCCGTCAACGCTTCAATGCAGTAACTGCACTCAGACTTGGGCGGGGGAGGGCACCAGTGGAGAAAGACTACCTGCTGGGTTAAGTAACCAATGCCAACATTGACCTCACCCCTCCAGAGCGCAGCAGGTCATTGAAGCGGTTGCGACACTGTATCCAGGTGTGCCGCACCACATTGTGGGAGCTCACCACCTCCGCCACCTCCTCCCAGGCACGTTTAGTCATGTGGTGGGGGGGGGTGGTCTCCTCCTCCCATCCTGGGGTATGAGGACCTTCTGCTGTGCCCCCACGTCCTCGTGGAGGGCAGCAAGGCGGTCACCTGAAAAACGAGGGGCACAGTGCCCCCCCCCCCACCCCGCCTCCCTGCCCCACCCCCCTGCCTGGCCTGCTCACCAGCAGCAGCTCCGGGGGAGCCCTTCCACTGGCTGTGATTGACAGCCTTTGAAAGGCTGCAGGAGCTTTTTAAAATAGGCCATTGGACCCGGCGGTCATTGAAGTCCTGCCGCCACCGCCTGCCCTTCTCGCTGTCCTGGGGAGCCGCGTTTCACACTGGGCGGGCCTTAATGGGCCCCCACCCTCATTCTCCTCATCTCTGTTTTAAATGAGTGACCCCTTATTTTTAAACCTCTAGTTCTAGATTCTCCCACAAGAGGAAACACCCTCTCCACATCCTCCCTGTCAAGACCCCTCAGGGTATTAAAGGTTTCAATTAAGTTGCCTCTTACTCTTCTAAACTCCAGTGGATACAAGCCTAACCTGTCCAGCCTTTCCTCATAAGACAACCCACCCATTCCTGGTATTAGCCTAGTAAACCTTCTCTGAATTGCTTCCAATGCATTTACATCTTTCTTTAAATAAGGAGACCAGCACTGAACACAATACTCCAGGTGTGGTCCCACCAATGCCCTGGACGGCTGAAGCATAACCTCCCTACTTTTGTAATCAATTCCCCTCACAATAAATGATAACATTCTATTAACTTTCCTAATTACCTGCTGTTCCTGCATACTAATATTGGAAATTACCTATCTGAGCACCTAATCCTTTAATGACATCCCTCACTGCAGTTGTTCCACTCCAAGGTGCAGGGTGTAACTAGTGTCACAAGCTTACATTGAGGCCCATTGACACACCTTGCCATGTCAGATCCAACATTGTGCCTTGCACCTTATTTAAATGAGTTCAGTAAGTTGTGAAAACTTACTAATTCATGCATTGGGACACCCACATCACTCCGAATCTCAGAGCTCCTCAATCTCTCACCATTTAGATAATAAACTTCTTTTTTATCCTTCCTGCCAAAGTGAACGATTTCACATTTGCCCACATTATACTCCATTTGCCAGATCTTTGCCCACTCACTTAACCTATCTACGCCATTTTGCAGCCTCCTTATATCTTCTTCACAATTTAATTTCCTACCTATCTTGTGTCATCAGCAAATTTAGCCACCGTTCCTTCGGTCACTTCAACTGAGTCAATTATACAAAGTTGAGGCCTCAGCACTGATCCCTGTGGTACACCACTTGTCACATCCTGCCAGAAAAATACCCGTTTATGCCAACTCCCTGCTTCTTGTTAGCTAGCCAATCATCTATCCGATCCAATGTGTTACCACCTGCACCATGGGGAGGATTATCCCCTTGTTGGGCAGGCGCAGTGGGGGGGTCCGGGAATGGCCATGAAAGCATGCGCTGATGCGTGCGCATGCGCGGGGGTGCGCTCAGTGAAAACTCCCTGAAGGCACAGAGCTGCCTCAAGGAGCTGAAGAGCTTTAACATTAAAAGGAAAGGTTTCAAAAATAAGGAAAACATGTCCCCTCAAGCTGTCCCCTCCATCACATGAGCAGGCAAATGTTAAAAATGAGTTCTAAAAAATTTTTTTTGGTTTCTCATTTACTGTCCGAAACATCATCCTGCCCGTGGATGAGGTTTCCTAAAAAATGCAAAGGCCGCCTGGTCTATTCACCTGCCTACCAACCGAATGGTTGGACGGGCAGCAAAAAATCTGATTTAATTAATTTATTAAGGGCCTTAATTGTTGGCGGGCGTGCTGTCACCTCTCGCCCGCGCCTGGAGAGCAAAATATTACAAGAGTGCATGATGATGTCTGGACGCTTGCCCGACATCATCGTGCACTATTTTACTCCCATTCGGGTTGGGCATGCGCCCGCCTGACCAGGGTAAACTTCTGCCCCGTGAGCTTTTATTTTCTGCAATAACCTTTGATGTAGCACTTTACCAAATGCCTTCTGGAAATCCACGTTTGCTGGCATGCATAAGGCTTTCCAAGATGTGTTAAATAACTCATGTTTCAAAATGTCAAAGCAATCGTTTCAAAATCCTTCACAACTGAAGTATAAATTTGTCCCTTTCTTTCCCAGCCCCCCTTCAGATAAAGTTCAACAATCCATTCATATTGACCGAATTGGGGAACTTGAGCTGGTTGTATAATTATGGCTATTCTGGCTCTTTTTTGCTTAATCAACACCACAGCTATTGAACTCCTGATGGCGGTTAAGCCACACTACATTCTATGAACAACCGTGCCAAAGAGCAGGCGCAGCAAACCTAAATATTACAGTGATCAAATAGCAATGCCTTGAGCAACATTTCAAGAGAATTACCTTTTCCGTTATCAGGGATTTTATCCAGTGTGGATTGATGGATCAAATCGACTCAGATTTTACGTGTTGAGATCTGCGTTAGTGGGTTTGTGGATTCAAACCTCAGTGCAGGACTTGAGCACATACCTTAGGTGAGGCATTAACCTAAGACGCTGCCTATTCAAGTGGATGTGAAAGTGTACTTTATATATAAGTAGGAAAATGTTTCTGCTTAATATTTTGGAAGGAAGAATAAGGAAAGGCAATATAAACAAGATAATACCATTTTAAAGATGCACTGCAGCAATGCACCAAGGCTTCTTCGACAGCACCTTCCAAACCCACAAGAACTACCATCTAGAAGGACAAGGGCAGCAGATAGATGGGAACACCACCACCTGGAAGTTCCCCTCCAAGTCACTCACCACCCTGACTTGGAAATATATTGCCGTTCCTTCGCTGTCGCTGGGTCAAAATCCTGAAACTCCCTTCCGAACCTCACTGTGGGTCTACTTACACCACATGGCCTGCAGCGGTTCAAGACGGTAGTTCACCGCCACCTTTTCAAGAGCAGTTAGGGATGGGCAATAAATGCTGGCCCAGCCAGCAAAGCCCACATTCCATGAATGAATTTAAAAAAAAAGTGGGCTGGAAGAGCAGAGAGACCTGGGGGCATACGCACACAAATTCTTGAAGGTAGGAGGACAAGTTGAGGTCATTAAAAGCTATGTGGGGAGGTGATGGCACAGTGGTATTGTTGCTGGACTAGTAACACAGAAACCTGGGGTAATGTTCTGGGGACCCAGGTATGAATCCCACCACAACAGATGGTGGAACTTGAATTTAATAAAAATCTGGAATTAAAAGTCTAATGATGACCATGAAACCATTGTTGATTGGGAAGAGAAGGAGATCTGTCATCCTTACCTTGTCTGGCCTGCATGTGACTCCAGACCCACAGACATGTGGTTGACTCTTAAATGGCCTAGCAAGCCACCCAGTTGTAACAAGCTGCTACAAAATCACAAAAAAGGAATGAAACCGAATGGACCACCCGGCATTGACTGGAAATGACAATGGTAATCTCAGCCCTGTCGAACCTGCAAAGTCTTGCTGACTAACGGCTGGGGGCTAGTGCCAAAATTGGGAGAGCTGTCTCACAGACAAGTCAAGCAACAGCCTGACATAGTCATCCTCATGGAATCATACCTTACAGATAATGTCCCAGACACCACCATCACCATCCCTGGGCATGTCCCAGTGACAGGACAGGCCCAGTAGAGGTGGTGGCACAGTGGCATACAGACGGGAGGAAGTTGGACTTGGAGTTCTCAACATCCACTCCGGACCCCATGAAATCTCCTGGCATCAGGTCAAACATGGGCAAGGAAACCTCCTGCTGATACCACTGACTGCCCTCCCTCAGCTGATGAATCAGTGCTCCTCCATGTTGAACACCATTTGGTGGAAGCACTGAGGGTGGCAAAGGCACAGAATATACTCTGGGTGGGGATTTCAATGTCCATCACCAAGAGTGGCTCAGAAGCGCCACTACTGGCCTAGTCCTAAAGGACATAGCTGTGAGACTGGGTCTGCGGCTGGTAGGGAGGGAAGCAACATGAGGGAAAAACATACTTGACCTCATCCTCACCAACCTACCTGCCGCAGATGCCTCTGTCCGTGACAGTATCATTAGGAGTGGCCACCGCACAGTTGTTGTGGAGATGAAGTCTTGCCTTCACATTGAGGATACCCTCCATCATGTTGTGTGGCACTACCATTGTGCTAAATGGGATAGATTTCAAACAGAACTAGCAACTCAAGACTAGGCTTCCAAGATGCACTGTGGGCCATCAGCAGCAGCAGAATTGTACTTGAACACAATCTGTAACGTCATGGCCCACACTCTACCATTACCATCAAGCCAGGGGTTCAATGAAGAGTGCAGGAGGGCATGCCAGGAGCAGCACCAGGCATACCTAAAAATGAGGTGTCAACCTGGTGAAGCTATAACACAGGACTACTTGCATGCCAAACAGCAGAAGCAGCAAGTGATAGACAGAGCTAAGCAATTCCAGAACAAACAGATCAGGTCTAAGATCCACAATCCTGCCACATCTAATTGTGAATGGTGGGGGAAAATTAAACAATTCACTGGAGGAAGCGGCTCCACAAATATGCCCATCCTCAAAGATAGGGGAGACCAGCACATCTATGAAAAACATAAGGTTGAAGCATTTGCAGCAATCTTCAGCCAGGAGTGGATGACCAATCTTGGCCTCCTCTGCCAGTCTTCAGCCAATTCGATTCACTGCACATGATATCAAGAAACATCTGAAAGCACCGGATACTGTAAAGGCTATGTACCCTGATAATATTCCAGCAATAGTACCGAATTAATGCTCCAGAATTGCCACGTGCCTAACCAAGCTGTTCCAGTACAGCTACAACACTGGCATCCACCTGGTTATGTGGAAAATTCCCAGGTATGTCCTGTACAGAAAAAGCAGGACAAATCCCAACCCAGCCAATCAAGGTCAGAAGTGGGAATGTTCGCTGATGATTGCACAATGTTCAAACACTTAAGCAGCCCATGTCCGAATACAGCAAGACCTGGACAATATCCAATGCAGTGGCAAATAATATTTGTGCCACACAAGTGCCAGGCGATGACAATCTCCAAGGGAGAATCTACCCAGCACGCCTTGACATTCAATGGCATTACCATTGATAAGTCCCCCACTATTAACATCCTGGGGGTTACCAGTGTGATGGAATATTCTCCAATTGCCTAGATGAGTGCAACTCCAACAACATTCAAGAACCTCAATAGCACCCAGGACAAAGCAGCCTGGTTTATTGGCATCATATCCACAAACATTTACTCCCTCCACCAACGATGCACAGTAGCAGCAGTAGCATTTACAAGATGCACGGCAAGAACTCATCAAGGCTCCTTACACAGCACCTTCCAAACCCACAACCACTACCATCTAGAAGGACAAGGGCAGCAGATGCATGGGAACACCATTGCCTGCAAGTTCCCCTCCAAGCCACTCACCATCCTGACTTGCAAGTATATCACCGTTACTTCACTGTCGCTGCGTCAAAATCCTGGAACTCCCTCCCTAACACTACATGGGCTGCAGTAGTTCAAGAAGGCAGATCACCACAACCTTTTCAATAGCAATGCAATGAGGACACTCCATAGATCTTCAAATAGCTTCGGTGAATGTCTGACTCCTGTGTGGCTGAGGGTAGCATGCTTGCGCTCTGTGATCAGGGTCATATTATGGAGATGCAGCCATGAAACTTTAAATACACCCAATCCCTTGTCAGCCTTCAGCACTTGTGCCCTTCAGGAGCAGACCATCTCCGGACACAAATGTTGAAGAACTGGGGGAGCCAGCCCCACCTCAAAGGTGCTGAGAGGACTCAGAGAGAATGAGGGAACTCTGTGACGCCTGCTCGTGACATTCCGGCAGCAATGACAAGCATCATCGAAATGCAGGCATCAGTAATGTGTCCAGTTAATGTGAAGCTGGACCATCGCTTTGGTCTGAAGGTTTCTCACTGCACAGGGAAGAAGCCCTGGACTGAGACACCTGCCTTGATCTTGTGCAGGGACCAAGGTTTCACATCTGAGTGACAAGAACACTGCTCATGTGAACAAGGAGCCATAGGCAGGGAGACATTATTGGGAGTTTATTTAAAAAGGTGAACATTATGTACAAGTGATTAAAACCCATGCCCAGGCTGTGCAACTTTGTCTTGGTGCTCCCTGGACATTCACAGTGGAGCTGGAGGCAGCCTGCTGACTGGTACACCCTGTCTGTGATGAATTTGGCGTGTGCCCTCTGGAGGGCCGAGACCTGGAGGGCCACAGCCTGATTTGGGTATCCTGCCGTGGGCCAGCTGTACCCTCTTTGGCTTGTGGAGCTGGAGCTGTGAGGATTGCAAGAAGAGCGGATTTGGATCGGCTGGACATTCCCAGAGTCACCTGCTTGGATGGCCCCAGGGTGTTGAGCGGTCCTCCTCCCAAAGGTTGCCCAACGACCCCTGGCTGACTCTTTGAGGAGAAGGGGAAGCCGGAGTGAGATCGAGCTGCCCCGCACCTCTCTCGCATTGAAGCTGTTGGAGGTCTGGACCAAGGTCTCCAAGGCAGCCACCGTCCTGCCATTGTTGATGTTGGTGCATTGGCATGTCGGCGCTATCACCTCAGACTGAAGGCGGACAGACTCCTCCATCGTCCCTTACAATCTGAGGAATGCTCCAGACATCCTTTCCTGATATTCCTATGATTGTCTTTGCAGCTCCGCCAACCGATTGAAGATCGAGTCCAGAGGCTCATCGCCTGACTCGGACTCAGCAGATTCCTTGCCCCCAGCAGTCTTCCGAGTGCTGGTGACCTCGGATGTCCCTGCCTCCGCCTGCTGTGGTACAGGTTATGTGTTGTGCTCACCAGGTTGTGATCCTGAGGCTACTCTAGATATATAGGTCCCACCGAGGTGTGTGTTGCTGCGCTGGTGGAGGGTGTGGGTGAGTGCCGTGATGAGTCTTTAACAGTGCTGCCCTCCGGGTCCTCATCTGAGATGCTCTCGGTGCTGAGGTTGGGTCCAAGGTTGCCTGTGGGAGACGTGTCAGATGTGCCCAGGGCAGAAAGTGGAGATTATTGGTGCTTGGCAGCCATGTCGAGCACAGAACAGTAGACTCAGAGTAACATTGAGATGGGGATTATGTGGTGCAGGACACTCATGTGAGTGTTCTCCGTTAATCTCACTGTAGCGGCAGGAACTGTCCACATCCCCTCCAGCCAACTCCAAAGTTTGACTAAGGAACAGAGTCAGTACCTTGAAGTGATTGTGCATGATCTTGTCCTGCATAAAGACAGACGGAGAGAGTGTGATCAAGGTGCAATGCCAGGCCACATGACAAGGACGCCAGATGTGTGTGCATGTGGAGTGCAACCATGGATGGGATGAGGTGGCGATCTCCAGGGGAGAGGAGGCCAGATGGGGATGTGAGGGTGTGTGTGAGAGAGTGAGTGAGTGGTGATGTCCCTTGAGCTGGCAGTGAGTGAGATACCAGTGAAAGTTGATGGGCTTGTGAGTTGAGATTGATGAAATGTTTGACTTATTCTGGCAGCATGGATGAGATCATTAATCCATTTTCTGCACTGGATGGCCAACCTCTTGTGTGCAGTGTTGGCACTGCCCACCTCTGCCACCACTTCCCAAGCCAGAGTGGTGAGATGATGGGCCCCCTGCAGCCAGAGCGGGGTTAGAGGACATCGTGGTGGGCATCCACTATGTCCAGAAGGCATCCCAGGGATGTATCACTGAATCAGGGGGCTGCACTATTCCTGGCTTTTGGGGCCATCAATTCACCAGAACAGTTCTGGGTTGCCAGCTGTAAGAAGTGTACGTGAGGCTGCAGTTTAAATATGGTGCCTGGCATGAGGAGGTGGCAAAGTAATGCCGTGGTGGACAAATCGGAGGCTACTCGCCAGTGATCTGACATGTTTCCTGTGACTGCATAATTTATGAGGTGGAAGGGAATGATACAGTGTGAAAGCCTGCCATTGCAGTGGATGGGTAAAACATCATTTTTCACAGGTGCTACTGCACTTAGTGCAAATCTGGGATGATTCCTTGTAAAGGAAGTACCAAACAACAGCAGATGCACAATGTCATGAAAAACCAATTACCGCCATGAATTACTTATGGGCATATTGAACTATTTAAGGAAGACGTGCCCGTTTTTAAAGAAATACAAGCAAGGACACTGACCAAAAGATGGCTGACAATGCAAAGTGACCCAATTTATGGAAAATTCCTCTGCGAATTATACTGACAGACCTGTCCTGAGAGAACATAGGTTGTCACACCTGAAATGGTGTCATAGCCTTCTTGGAGCAGAGACACTTGTAATTGAGACTTGAAAGGACTGAACTTTAATCTCCTGTGGTTGCAGAGCCAAAAGACTGACTAGCATGTCTCAGCAGTCACCAAAAAATCCATCTCCTGTTGAGTTATATCTCAGAAAGTGTAAATGGTTCTGTATGAATACAAGACGACTATTCCGCCTCCTGGAATAAAGGGGAAAAAATAGGTTAAAAAGCTAGCTGCAAAGCAGTGCAGAGTATGCTGTAGAGTGGCAGCACAAGAAGGCCAACTCATCACCCTTGCAGTTGCAGGTGGAGTCTCTCTCTCTCTATCCCTTTCTCTCTCTCTGTTGCTGGGGGCAAGGCTCAGCAGAAGGCACAATCAAAAAAGAAATAAGACAGCTTCTTCAGCCACCCTGCAGAATCAAGTGTCCCCAAACCCACTGTGAAACTGCCAAAGTTGGCTCTGCTGGAATTACCCAAGTTAATGGCCACAATGGACTGCCACCTGTGCCTCACGGACAAGCCAAATTTGTATATATTTTTAAACTTTTATTTGGAGTCTCAACTTCTCATTTCTGATCTGCGTGTACGTGTGTTGCGTTTTTATTATTTTTTTCTTGGAATTTAGTCATTAATAAACTTGCACTTAGACTCAAGAAAGCCTAATTAAATTGGCTACCTCTATAAGTAAATATATTGGGACTTTGAAAAGATAAACCACGGTGTGAATGGATCCTTTTTAAATTAACCTTGTTGCGACCAACTGAGGCTGTTGAATAAAGAAGGGGAGCCAGCTCATTCCTCCTCACCTGGAAGCAATACAAAGTTGGGATCCCTTTCGGGAAGTTAACAAATTGGGGGACCTGCCCCGCGGACTGGTTGCAAAAGCTATCAAGAATATCAGTTGAAGGGACCAAAATAGAGGATTTGAATTTTATTGAGGAGGTGGAGTCATATACATTACTCGTTACTCAACACCTACTGCCTATTGCAAAGAAGCTGCAGGAGATAAAACAAGATGACAAATGTGTCCAGATAAGAGGATACTGTCTGGAAGGATGGCCAGACTATAGTCCCAACAACCCAGTACTATAGCAGTATTTTGAACAGAGAAAGCACCTCACAATGATCTTCTAGTATTTTTTTTATTCATTCAAGGGATGATGCTGGCTAGGCATTTATTGCCATTCCCTAATTGCCCTTGTTCAGAGGGCACTTAAGAGTCAACCACATTGCTGTGGGTCTGGAGTCACATGTAAGGAGAGCAGATTTCCTTCCCTAAAGGACATTAGTGAATCAGATTGGTTTTTACAAGAATTATTTCATTTAATACAACAATTAAATCATTAGACTTTTTAATTCCAGATTTTTTATTAAATTCAAATTCCACCACATGTTATAGCAGGATTTGAACCCAGAGCATTGCCCTAGGTCTCTAAATCACTAGTTCAGCAACAATACCATTACACCATCACATCCCCTTGATAGAATAGTCATTCTGAGAGCACTTCATCTTGATATTTTACAAAGAATTAATCAGGGCCACTTAGGGATAGCAAAATGTCAGGCAAGAGCCCAGCAATCAGTCTGGTGGCCAGGGATTACTCATTCTATAGAAGAACTAATTTCAAATTGCCTTACATGTACAGTGAACAGGCCAGAACTAAAGGAACCACTCTCACCTTCTACTTTTCCTTTAAGGTCATGGGGGTCCCTGAGAATGGAGTTATTTGATTTTAAAGGCAAGATATCCCCAATTGTCATTGATTATTAGTTCAGGTAGGTTGAACTGAACAGATTACACAGCATCATGGCGGAAGCAGTCATTCAATCTCTGAATTCAATCCACGCAACACATGGCATTCTGGACATTGTAGTGTCAAATGATGGTCCGCAATTTTCTAATGAATTATTCCACATTTTTGCAAAGGAATGTGGATTTGTTTACGTGACTTGCTCACCTCAGTATCCATAAGCAAATGGGGAAGTTGAGAGAGGTGTTCGAACGCTCAATGAAGAAGAATGAAGGTCTTGTTATGGGGGAAATTAAATATATAGATTAAAAAAGGAGAACACAGTAAGAATTTGCTGAACATACTTAAAATCTTCAGGCAGCCATTGATGCTAAACTTATTGACAATTGAGGATAAGCAGATGGACATTGCATACAAAGAGGCTTTAAGTTTTTGTGTGATTTACACAGAAGTCAATAGATGAGCTAATGTCCAGTAACAGGCAGGACAATTCAAGTGGTGCAATGATGCGGTGAAGCCTTGAGAGCTAGACTAGAGAGAAAACATGGCATAAAGTTAGATTTGGTGTACTCCCCTCTCACATAGGGAAGGGGCAGATGGTTTTAGCTTAGATGTGGGAAGACATACAATAGACAAAGAGGGGGCTTTGATGAAACACAAACTGTCTTGAGTTGTGAGAACCAAGGTCTTTGTGTACGTATTTTAATTTTGATTGGATAATATAATTATGTATACATCCTTTAGAATAATTGGTTAGCAAAATCACATGTTTATGTACTCAATAGGATAGTGTTAACATGGGACCTGTATGTCGGTTACCGATTGGATGTATTCAAATGTACTCAAATGTATTATGATAAGAAAAAGTACAAAAGTAGTGAAATGTAATCAATCTGGGAGCTGGGTCTTCATTCTTAGGAAAGATTGCGGCTCCCTTGCATATGCTTGAATAAAACCAGTTAAAGGAAGCCTGAGTCTCTGTGGTCGCTGTGTGATCTGGGATTGTAATTTCTCCTCTTCAACTGGCCTATGTGGTAGCTACTGGATTGGAGGGGGTGCCTTCTTCAGTCTGAATGTAGCTCTTGTGAGTTACAGTACCTCAACGCTACTGAATGGTTTCTCACCAAGAGAGTTGTTGATGGGAGTTTGACTGAGAACCCAACTTCCAGCTCTGCAACAGAAACCAGACCCTAATATTCCATCAAGCAACCACGAGAGGGTTAAATAGTGTGAAGATAAACAGAGAAACAAACAGGCTTTTAACTTCAACTTCAGGCACAGAGCAGGTGACTTATCAGTACTTCAGTTCAGGGAGAGAGTATGGGTATGAGACCAACAGAAAGAAGGCATAATAATCAAAGATCTCCACAAACGAGATGTTACAGGATTGAGACAGACCATGGAACTATGAGGAGGAACCTTAATATCCTGGGAAAGAAAGCCAATAGAAACTTGGGCTTACTACGCAGATCCTGATGGAGATTATGAACAAGAAACAAGATAAAGCTCTACAGCCACTCAGGAGGAGGAGACTCATATCGAAAGAAGAGAGAGTACGAAATATTCTCGACCACAGAAAGAGATCAGAACGAGCTCAGGGTCAAGGCACCTCAAGAGACTAAGATAAAAGCAAAATACTGTGGATGCTGGAAATCTAAAATAAAAACAGAAAATGCTGGAAAAACTCAGCAAGTCTGGCAACTTTGCGGAGAGAGAAACAGAGTTAACGTTTTGAGTCCATATGACTCTGAAGAAGAGTCATATGGACTTGAAATGTTAACTCTGTTTCTCTCTTCACAGATGCTGCCAGTGTTTTTCTAGCATTTTCTGTTTTTATTTTACCTCAGAGACTAACCCTGCGAAGTCTGACTCTTTGTGGGAGATGTGGGAGGATGTAAATAATTGGGATAAAAGGTTTGGAAGGAGATGTAGAGGAAAGGGTTAACATCAGAAGCACCTGATGCTGATGTAATGATGATGTAATACACATGACTGAGTAACAGAGATCTAGAGGAGGGAGAAGTTCCAAACTCATGCAGAGCTGCTAAGATGTACAAAGTGCTGTAAAGAGCTAATAAATAGTTTTAACAAACTACGGTCTCAAGCAGCTTATTTTGGGAGAATAGGGAAACCACAGAGAACTGCATCTAGACCCTCCCTGAGCACACTAAAGAAAATATATTTGAGGACCAGGATCTTAAACCCGAGACTAAGGTCATGGTTCTCTGGGTAGCAGTGATCCCTGTGCTCCTCTGTGCTTCAGAGACTTGGGCAACCTACAGCCGGCACCTCAAAGCACTGGAGAAGTACCACCAGCAGTTTCTTTACAAGGTCCTCCAAATCCGATAAAGATGGTTGAACAGCAGTGTCCTGTCCCAAGCCAACATCGAGGTGCTAATCACTCAAAATTAGCTCCGCTGGGTGGGATATGTTGTTCATATGCCTGACACCAGACTCCTGAAGCAGCTGCTCTACACAGGACTTGGTCTCAGCAGGACAGTCCCAGGAGCACAGCGGAAACACTTTAGGGATGTCATCAGAGCATCCCTGAAGAAGCTTCTCTTTAGGGATGCACGAGGGCATCCCTAAAGAGGCCAAAATGGAAAAGTCTCATTTGGGGAAGGCGCCGATCACATCAAGAGACTTCATCAAGGAGGTGAAGTTGAGGTGTCAGTAGGGAGCGCCCACACCTACAAAAAAAGCCATTGACCCAACCCTTCAAGCACCACTTGGCCCACACATGGCAGAGTCTGCAGATTGCACATTGGGGCTTAGCAACCATTTCAGAACCCATCAAACCCGAGGGACTGCCTAAGTAGAAGAAGACAAAAAGGAAGCTGTGTTTAAAACTTTATTAAACCGTGACCAAGCCTCAGCTGAGAATTGTGTCCAATTCTGGGTACTACACTTTAGAAAGGATGTCAAAGCCCCAGAGAGGGTGCAGAGGAGATGTACTGAAATGGTACAATGGACGTAGGCCTCAGTTATCTGGAGAGCCTAGAGAAACTGGAGTTGTTCTCTTCAGAGTAGGGAATGATAGGAGGAGATTTGACAGAGGTGTTCAAAATGACAAAAGGTTTTGATTTTGTCAGGAGAAACTGCTTCCACTGGCAGGTGATGAAAGAAAAACAAAGCCAAGGAGAGAAAAAAATGATAACAACGAGAGGAAGAAAAAGATGTAGGGAATTGTTATGACCTGGAATGCACTACTGCCTTAAAGGTGGCGGAAGCTGACTCAGTAGTAACGGCTAAAAGGAAATTGGATAAAAACAAAATGAAATACTGAGGCTGCTGGAAATCTGAAATAAAAGCAGAAAGTGCTGGAAATACTCAACTGATTTGGCAGCATCTGTGGAGGGAGAAACAGAGTTAACATCTCAGGTTGTGATCTTTCATCAGAACAGGAATTGGTTAAATATTTGAAGAAGAACGTTACAGGGCTTTATGGAAAGAGCAGGGGAGTTGGGCTAATTGGTTAGCTCTTACAAAGAGTTGGCACAGGCATTATGCACTGAATGGCCTCATTTTGTACAGTATCATTCTATGGCTAACGCTCACTCCTCAACCAACACCAAAAAGAAATAAGATTAACTAACCATTCATTCAATTGATGTTTATAGGACCTTGCTGTCTGACCTTGTTGGCTGCTATGTTTACCTATCTAACAACCGTGGCTACATATCCAAAGTAATTCATTGGCTGAGAATCAATTTGGTGACAATAAGTGTTCAGGCAACGAGCACGCCAACTGAGAACCCAAAGCTGGTTTGAAATTGGACTTTGGGCCTCATTAATTTTTCATGTGTAGGATGACAGCACCTGCATGGGTAACTCACACATTGAAGATAAAGAATGTCACACCATTTGTCTTGGCGACAATGGTCTAAAAGTAAATGTTGGGAGAGGTATTGGAGCAATAGAGTCTAAATGTGATGACAGCTGGTGGGCAGCAATGGATAGGGGATGGAGGTGAGCATTTCTGCTCCTCTTGGCTCAACAGTGTTTGTTATTTTCAATAAAATGACTTTTAATAAAACATATCTTTATTTGGGAGCCGAGGAGGAGAATCCCGAGTGGGAACAGGTTCCGGGCCCCAGGAACCTGCTGCATGCGCTGGAAGCAGAATCTGGGAATGGGTCTTCAAAGCAGACATTAGGCCCCAAATGAGCATCAGGAAGGGACCTCACGCCCGATTTAGGTGACTGCCTGGAATGCCCCAAAAAAAGGCCTGTTGAAAATTAGCAGCAGCCCAAATGCATGTGCAAATTTGGCACCCGCTGTAGTGCCACTAAATTTAATCAGCATCCTGCCCGTTTAATGCCCGAAAAACAGACGTAACACTTATTCTTTTCTACCCTGGGGATGTCCTAAGGATGTGAAATATCTATATACAACAAAAACTTTTAGTTATATTGCACCTTTAACGTAGTGAAACACATTCAGATTCTTCCTTACTGGGCTTCAGTATTTTGAATTCTTGTTGATGCCAAAGGTAGATAGGGAGTTCCCAGAAGGATAAAAACAGTATTGGGAAATAAGGATACTGGTCCAAACTGGTCCTGTATACTTTACAATGAAACACCAGTAAAAACTGAGAAATCAGAGTGCTGGTTTGAACTGTTTTTTCCGACTGGGTTGACTCCAAGTGCACGGGAATATTATAAGTCCAAGATAAAAACGTCCTGCGGATGCTGGAAATCCAAAACAAAAATAGAAATACCTGGAAAAACTCAGCAGGTCTGGCAGCATCGGCGGAGAAGAGCAAAGTTGACGTTTCGAGTCCTCATGACCCTTCAACAGAACTAAGTAGAAATGGGAAAGGAGTGAAATATAAGCTGGTTTAAGGGGGGGGGGGGGGGAGTGGGGAGAAAGAAGGGGGGGAGTTGTTGGGACAAGCAAGCAGTGATAGGAGGAGATAACCAAAAGATGTCACAGACAAAAGAACAAAGAGGTGTTGAAGGTGGTGATATTATCTAAAAGAATGCTAATTAAGAGTGGAGAGCAGGACAAGCAAGACAGCTCTAGTGGGGGTGGGGTGAAATAACCGATGGGTGGAATACATTTAAAAATAATGGAAATAGGTGGGAAAAGAAAAATCTATATAAATTATTGGAAAAAACAAAAGGGAGGTGGAAGAAACGGAAAGGGGGTGGGGATGGAGGAAGGAATTTAAGATCTAAAGTTGTTGAATTCAATATTCAGTCCAGAAGGCTGTAAAGTGGCCAATTGGAAGATGAGGTGCTGTTCCTCCAGTTTGTGTTGAGCTTCACTGGAACAATGCAGCAAGCTAAGGACAGACATGTGGGCAAGAGAGCAGGGTAGAGTGTTAAAACAGCAAGTGACAGGGAGGTCTGGGTAATGCCTGCGGACAGACCAAGGGTGTTCCGCAAAGCGGTCACCTAGTCTGCGCCTGGTCTCTCCAATGTAGAGGAAACCGCATTGGGAGCAACGAATGCAGCTGACCAAGCTGGGGGAAATGCAAGTGAAATGCTGCTTCACCTGAAAGGAGTGTTTGGGCCCTTGGACGGTGAGGAGAGAGGATTTTTTTAATGAGATAAACCATTGGACACAGTATATGAGCAACCTGCGACTTAATCTGTGATGAGTGTAGCATGTTTGGTAGGAACAGGTGACTGTGCAACTGAGTTTGTAAAAGCTTTTCATCACTGGTGGGGACGGGGGGATTCCTTGTGTTTGGATATGTTGCAAATTCATCTTCCGACTGGGCACTTTACAGCCTTCCAGACTGAATATTGAGTTCAACAACTTTAGATCTTAAATTCCCTCCTCCATCCCCACCCCCTTTCCGTTTCTTCCACCTCCCTTTTGTTTTTTCCAATAATTTATATAGATTTTTCTTTTCCCACCTATTTCCATTATTTTTAAATGTATTCCACCCATTGGTTATTTCACCCCACCCCCACTAGAGGTACCTTGCTTGTCCTGCTCTCCACTCTTAATTAGCATTCTTTTAGATAATATCACCACCTTCAACACCTCTTTGTTCTTTTGTCTGTGACATCTTTTGGTTATCTCCTCCTATCACTGCTTGCTTGTCCCAACAACCCACCCCCTTCTTTCCAACCCCCCTTAAACCAGCTTATATTGCACCCCTTTCTCATTTCTACTTAGTTCTGTTGAAGGGTCATGAGGACTCGAAACGTCAACTTTGCTCTTCTCCGCCGATGCTGCCAGACCTACTGAGTTTTCCAGGTATTTCTATTTTTGTTTTATAAGTCCGAGCACCAGCCTATGTTATTTAGATAATCTTAGCTGGCTGTTAAAATTGGTTTCAATGCCCGCGGTTCAGTGAGAGAAAAATTGGCCAGGCTTCCTCCTTTGTATTCTTATCCAATGACACCATGATCTGTACTGGTGCATGGCAAGGACAAGGTCAGCCTTTGGCTGTAACTTTTCCCTTGCAGTAAAATAACTTGCCGACACTTATATTCAGCTTGAGACATGAATAATAGCTCCTTGGATTAAACACCTGAGAGCAGCTAAGTGGTGCTGGAACTCTGCCCCGGGAAAAAGCCACTGCCTTTAGATAAAGGGCAGAGACAGTTTGCAACAAAATAAATATCTTAGCTCAGATTAAAAGAGGGAGAAATCCGTCCAAGTCTTACATTTGGAGTTGATTTTTTTAACTGTTTTCTACCATAATGCTATTAGAGATAAGATAACACCAGTGGGATAATTTCTCCATCAACACCACTGCGTAGCAATAAATGAAGAGGAGTGGCACTTGGACAGAACACTGGCATTCTTTAAGAATGAGCGGTTTATGCACTGTGTGAGTTCAAGCATTGTACTATTTGTTTCTTTCTGTATCTTGCTGCAGAAGTCTACCTAAGGCGCGAAAGGGACCTGACAATATAGATGAACTAATCCACATTGTCCAGTAGAATCAGGGGACATAGCCTCTGCTTGAGGGATAGTGGAGGGTAAATTCTAATCTAAGGAAATAATGACTTTGATTTTAAGTCTCTCCCCACCAATGCATGGTGGGCTGGAGAGGGTTATGGGGTGGGGTAGGTGAGGGGAGTGGTCAGTGGAAGTAGTTAGAATTGAAACATTACAATGCAAATTAAATCGATTTCTTTGATGAGATAACCCATTGGACACCGTATATGAGCAATCTGTGACTTAATCTGTGATGAGTGTAGCATGTTTGGTAGGAACAGGTAACTGTGCAACTGTGTTTGTCAAAGCTTTTCATCACTGGTGGGGACGGGGGGATTCCTTGTGTTTGGGTATGTTGCTGATCAGCTGATAGAAATTGATAACTGTGAGTTGTCAACAACTCCATTATTATTGGGTCTTGTGACAACCAGTGTTAAATCATTCTGAAGCCAGATGGTGAAGTAGGAAACCGGATGCCAATCTTTTACTTAATACTAGATTTATTTACAGAATGAAGCATTAAAAATTTCTGCCTCTTCTGTAACCAACACCCTGTGTCCCAGCAGTCTTTATTTATATGTGCTCAAGGCATTTAACCAGTCAATGCCCTTCACCTGTCTTAATCTTGATCCTTAATCTTGACAAGACAATTAATGTACCATCAACAACAGGATTGTACAAGTTGAATTCAATGGACCTTAGCCTTTTTGAGTCTTGCTATTCCAATGTTCCTATACAAATACCTCTGTTAATTTAGCCTGAACGTCCTTGTAGTATTGCCATTGTCTTACAGAAAATACAGGGGATCTTGGTGGATGTGCCATGTGATTGCTGGTGTGATACAAAAAACAGACTTTTGAAGGCTAGGGTAAGAGGTAGAAAGCTGAAGCGGTTGTTGCGAGAGACTTCTGAAGATCTGGAGGTTGTTATGGTTCAATGATCACCCTTTGAAGATAGAGCAGGGAATAGGCAATTAAGCAGAATCAAAGGAGAGGAAAACTTCAGAAAAGGTCAACACAACCCTCTTCATTTTACCTTAAAATAAAGACAGTTCCAAAACAAAGCAATCTTATAAAGCTCATAATTGTAACATTGTGTGCAGGTAATGGGCTGGCAAGTTTTCTATATTGCATATATTAGTTTGCAGACAACACAAAAACTTGCTGTGTGGTTGATAGTGAGGAGGGCTGCTATAGACTGCAGGAAGATATCAATGGACTGGTCAGGTGGACAGAAAAGTGGCAAATGGAATTCAATCCAGGGCAGTTTGAAGTGATGCATCTGGGGAGGTCAAACAAGGCAAAGTAAAATACAATAAATGGGAGGATACTGAGAGGCATGGAGGAAGTGAGGGATCTTGGAGTCAATGTCCACAGATCCCTGAAGGTATCAGGACAGGTCGATGAGGTGGTTAAGAAGGCAAATGGAATCCTTGCCTTTATTAGCTGAGGCATAGAATATAAGAACAGGGGCATTACACTGGGTCTATATAAAACATGAGTTAGACTACACCTGGTCAGCTAATTACAGAAAGGATCTAATTGCACTGGAGCAGGACAAAGGAGGTTTACAAGGATGTTGCCAAGACTGGAAAATTGCAGCTATGGGGAAACATTGGATAGGCTGGGGTTATTTTCTTGGAATGGAGGTGGTTGAGGGGAGATTTGATTGAGATGTACAAAATTGTGAGGGGCCTGGATAGAATAGTTGGGAAGAGCCTATTTACTTTAGCAGAGAATCAGTGACTATGGGGGCATAGATTTAAAGTGATTGGTAGAAGAATTAGAGGGGAGATGAGGAAAAATATTTTCATCCAGAGGGTGCTAAGGGTCTGAAAATCACTGCCTGAAAGGGTAGAGGAGGCAGAAACCCTCAACTCATTTAAAAGGTATCTAGATATGCACCTGAAGTGCCATAACCCACAGGGCTAAGGACCAAATGGGATTAGGCTGGGTGGCTCGTTTGTCGTCTGGCGCAGACATGATGGGCCAAGTGGCCTCTTTCTGTGCTATAAACTCTCCATGACTCTATGATTCTCTTCTGTCAGTGACTACACTGCAAAAGTACTTCAGTGGCTATAAAATACGTTTGAATGACCTGCAGCAATGAAAGACACTATATAAATGCCATCCAGCTGGGGATGATTGCTGAGGTTAGTGGAATGAGTGGTTGGATTTGAAAATGAAGATAAGTTCCTTGAAGTTAATTTTCAAAAGAAGGAGGCAGTGGAAAGTAAGAAGGATTGTGGTGATTTGGAGCATGAAACTTCTTAAAAATGACCAAGATTCTTTCTTCTTCCATAGATAAAATTGATAAAGACTTGCATTTATATAGTGCCTTTCATGACTGCAGGTCATCTAAAAGTATTCAATGGCCAATGAAGTACTTTTGCAGTGTAGTCACTGATATAATATAGCAAACACACCAATATATTACCTACTGCATAGCATTACAGTTATGAGGTTTATAAGGTTGTTAAATTTTGGACTGTGTCTTTATTTGAAGGTAAAATGTAAAGGATCACGTGACCTGTTCTGAAGTCCGCCCGACAGCAAGTCTGGGTGATTTGATTCTTAGAGATTAAAGGGGACCTAGGTTGTTTTACTGGAGAGACAGTGCAAGATGCTTACACTTGGAGGCAATGGCAACAGCCTGTGTGCAAACAGTGGATAGAATGTGAGTCTCCAAAGTCACAGAAAAGTGTTGAGAAATTGGTTTGTAAACAGTTGTGCTTTAACCTGCTCAGTTACTTCCAAGATAAAAGAGAGTTGTGTCGCAAGATAGCCAATCAGCATTTCTACCTGGAGACAAGGCCATGTGAAGCACATGGCCATGGGGATGGGCTTTGAGAGGGGAAGGATCTAAGATATCTCTGAAAACTCACAGATAAGGTTAGTCTGCCAGGATCCAGGAGAGGGAAAGCAGCTATAGGCAGCAAGATGCAGGAATGCAGGTGAGAGCTCACACTCAGATTGGAAAGACCGGATTTGTGAGGCATTAAAACGAGGATGGAAGATTTGCCTAGCTTACATAAGAAGAAGACTTCCCAAGGAGAATAGCCTCACTGCAAAAGGCAGTTCAGGGATTAAAAGTTCATAGGCTGACAAAGTAAACCCTCAGACCTCAGAATCACCTTGGACTGGTTCTGTGAGGATTGAATGTCTACTCAAAGGAGAGTGTAAAGTCCATCTATGTAATATGTTTCTGGTTGTGCTAAAAGGAAAAAGGGAATGTTCTGTTTAGTGGTTGAAAGGATAAGTTGCCTGAAAAGACAGGGTGGAATTCTCTGATGCCCCTGCTGGCAGGAGCAACAGTTGGTGAGTGGAGAGAATTAGAAACATAGATAATAGGAGCAGGAGTAGGTCATTTGACCTTTCGAGCCTGCTCCGCCATTCAATATGATCATGGCTGATCCTCTGTCTCAACACCATACTCCCAATCTCTCCCAGTACCCCTTTACACCTTTAGAGTCCATAAATCTATTTCCTTTCCAAATATATTCAGTGACTTGGCCTGAGAATTAGAGAATTCCACAGGTTCACCACCCTCTGAGTGAAGAGGTTTTTCCTTATCTCAGTCCTAAATGGCATTCCCCATTTCCTGAGACTGTGAACACTTGTTCTAGACCCCCCAGCCAGAGGAAACATCATCCCTGCATCTAGTCTGTCCATCCCTGTCAGAATTTTCTATGATTCAATGAGATCTTCTCTCATTCTTCTAAACTCCAGTGAATACAGGCCTAGTCGGCCCAAACTCTCCTCATACGACAATCCTGCCATCCCAGGAATCAGTCTGGTGAACATTCGCTGCACTCGCTCAATGGCAAGTATGTCAATTCTTAGGTAAGGAGACCAAAACTGCACACAATACTCCAGGTGTGGTCTCACCAAGGCCCTGTATAGCTGCAGTAAGACTTCCTGTACCCAAGTCCTTTCACATCCACTATTTCCATGGCTACCTCCTTTAGTACCCTAAGATGTAGATTATCAGACCCTGGGGATTTATTGGCTTTCAGTCCCATTAATTTCTCCAGCACTATTGTTTTAGTAATACTAATTTCCTTTCACTAGACCCTTGGTTCCCTACCATTCCTGGGAAGTTACTTGTGTCTTCCTCCCTGAAGTCAGAGCTAAAGTAATTGTTTAATTGCTCTGCCATTTCCTTGTTCTCTATTATAAATTCTGTTTTGGACTGTAGGGGACCTACATTTGTCTTCACTAATCTTTTCCTTTTAACATACTTAGAGAAGCTTTTACAGTCTGCTTTTATGTTCCTTGCAGGTTTACCCTCATACTCTATTTTTGCCCTCTTAATCAACTCCTTGGTCCTTCTTTGCTGAATTCTAGACTGCTCCCAATCCTCAGGCTTGCTACTTTTTCTAGCAATTTTATATGACTCCTCTTTGGATCTAATACTATCCTTAATTTCTTTCATTAGCCATGGTTGGGTCACTTTTCCTGTTGTGCCAGAAAGGGATGTATAACTGTTGCAATGCATACATTCATTCCTTAAATATTAGCCATTGCCCATCCACCATCATACCTTTTAATGAAGTTCCCCAAACTATTTTTGTCAACTTATACCCCACCCCTTTGTAATTTCCTTTGTTTAGACTTCGAACCCTAGTTTCTGATCGGACTACTTCACTTTCCATCCTAATGAAGAATTCTATCACTGCTCCCTAAAGGACCCCGCACAACAAAATGATTAATTAAGCCCTTTTCATTGCACAAAACCTATTCTAGGATAGCCTGTTCCTCGACATACTGGTCTAAAAAACCATCTCATACACACTCCAGGAATTCATCTGCCACAGTATTATTGCTAAATTAGTTTGCCCAGTCTATGTGTAGATTAAAGTCACCCATGATTACTGTAGTAACCTTGTTATATGCATCTCTAATTTCATGTTTACTGCCATCCCCTTCATTATCACTACTGTTTGGAGGCCTGTAGATAATTCCCACTAATGTTTTCTGCTCCTTGTTGCTTCTTAGCTCCAGCCAGACTGATTCTATATCTAGATTGTCTGAGCCAATATCATCTCTCACTATCGCACTGATTTCAGTCTTAACTAACAATGCCACACCACCTTCTTTTCCTTTCTCCTGTCCATCCTAAATATTGAGTACACTTGGATATTCAGTTCCCAGCCTTTGGACCAAAGATCGTTTTCATGCTGGCGTGATATGACAATGGGATCTTCCCATGCTCCCGCCATGTTGGATCAGGAATCCCGCTAGGTGTCGGTGTGAAACTGATTTGCATCCTGCTAATGGAATACAAATGAAGGCCTGACCGGAATCTTTCATCCACGCCTGATTCTTTGCTATGCCAGCAACAAAACACACCAGTCCAGGACACGTCTGGACCAATGTGGCGTGCAAAAGTCAGGACTTACCTTAAGGGCCTTAGGCCGCTCGTGGACATCCAGCTCCCAGACCCTGAAGTACCATGTGCAGCTCAGGGTGGTTGAAGCCTTATTCACGTGGCTCCTCCGCGAAGCAGCTTCCAAAAGGTGGTGGGAGTTGTCCGTGCAGCCACCTCGCTCAAGCTTCGGACTTTCTTCCAGGGACAGCAACATGGGTTTGGACATCCTTCCAGGGATGTCGCCGTGGGATCAGTTCCCCAACCTGGAAGTGCTAAAGAAGCCCAAGAGGACTGCAGATATGGTGGGGTCTGGGGGCCTAGAGTGGGACATTTGGGGTTGGGGGTGCAGGAAAGGGTTTTACAGGGGAGTACATGGGAAGTTGGTTGTTGGGTCGGGGTGGGGAGGTTGGTGGGGGGGTGGTGGGGCGATAATGTTCAGCTGTGTGATGGAGGGGGTAACGTCCAAGTGTGTGATGGGTTGGGGGGCATAATGGCCAGGTGAAGGGGCTCACAGGGTGGTGTTGGTGGAGTTAACGGCTGACTCCTGAGGAGAGAACTCAGGGTGGGTATGGTAGGAGGGAGTGGTCAAGGTTACAGGGGGCAGAGTATGCTGGTAGTGTGGGAGGGTGAGGCTACAGCATTGATGTGTGAAGGGGTGATGAGGGTTGTTCGTAGGGACTTGGAGATAGACACGGACTCGAAAGGTGGGCAGGATGAGGTTGGGCAGGTTAAGATTTTCGGGTAAGAAGGAAATGTGAACGTTCACCTGGACATTATCAAAGGCAAAGGGTTTGGGTTGGAGGGTAACAGTAGGGCGGTCGAAGGTAATGTTGGAGGGATGGGGGGAAAGGGAGTGGGTAACTGTAGGAGGAGAAACAGTGCCGGAGCGAAGATAAAAGCTTATAACTACAATGCTGGTCAAATCGAAAGTAATCAGAGACTCGCGTTGGATGAGCCGAGATGCTGCATGGGAGTTGGCTCAGTGGGTGGCTGGAGGTGCAAGTCATCTCAGCTGGACAACTGAAAGTGAACCCCAGCAGGCAGCACTGGCAATGCTAGGGACCTGTGTCATGAGTTTGATGGAAGAAGGCTCAGTGTGCGTGGTGAGCGGTTGCACATGGCTTGCAATGGCCCTGCCACATACTCTTCTCCCTGCAGACTCACTCAAGGGATTGGGTGTCCGCAGGGGAGGTGACTGGAGGTGGGGGTGGGGGGGAGTGGTAATGGTGAGGGTTGGGGTGTTCACTAAGCCTTAAGAACCACGTTGAAAAAAGACATTATAGCAGTTAATGTGGTTATATTTACAAAGGTAACAATTGTGACAATGAGTTGTTCAGCCGTGCAACCAGTTGTAATAACAATTGTTTTTATTTTTTGTGGCTACTACTTCCAGGTGCTCCGCCGACATCCACAGGAGTGGTGAAGGCAGCCTGCTGACCAGTCGGCCCTGTTACCTTTGATAACTTTGGCAGCCGTCCTCTGGACCGCCAAGGCCTGGAGGGCCCTGGCTTCCTTTGGCTGTTCTCCTGTGGGCCAGCTGTTCCCTCTGTGGTCACAGAGGATGAGGCTGAAGGGGGCATAGGCATAGGAGATTCGGAAGGTCTACACAACATTTGAGATCCCTGAATAGATGATCTCAGGTGTCCAGTTCCGTTCCTCCTCCCTTAGGGTGCCTTAAGGCCCAAGCCTGACTCCTTTAGGGGAAGAGACACCTGGGTGGAAATTGAGGTGCCCCATCACCCTCCCGCATGCCAACTGCAACAGCTCTGCCATGGCTGCTGCAGCAGAGTGCCGGTCTGTATGCTTCCCTGGTAGGATCCGCTGGGCTAGAGTCTCCGTGGAGTCCGCCAGTCTCCATAGAGACCTTGATGCCCCCCACAGGTCAGCACCATTTGATTAGAGAGTAGGTGGACGGACTCCTCCGACTTGCGTGCCGCTCTGTTGAGGACCTACAACACCATTGCCTGATGTTGCTCAGCTTCTTGCTGACTCTCCACCATTAGTTGGAAGGCCGATTCCAGAGGCTTGTCATCCGATTCAGACCTTGCAGATACCTCTTCCCCAGCAGTCCTCTGAGTGCTGGTGAGCTCAGCTGACTCTGCACCTCGTACTGTGGTATGTATCCATGTGGTGACCACCAGATTGTAAAACCCTTCATAAGTTAATCATGCCTAACAAGGTGTATGTCTCTGGGCTGGTGGAGGGTGCAGGTGTCTGCTCTGGTGCCTCTACAGGTGCACATCTCTCCTCTTCCCCTCTCTCTCCTGGCTCCTCTCTGGGCTAGGGCTTCTGCTAAGGCTTGACAGGTAGTCCTCATCCTTGGGCCTTGGCCTCTTCCTGATGGCACCTGTAAGAGAGAGAGGAGAGAGCAATTGACAACATGAGCTGCCTTCAGCATGGGGGCACTTTTGACCCTCAGGTTTCTATACCATGGATGGATCCTTACTGGGCGGACGCCCAAGTCCAAGCTCCCCATTGCTAACAGCCGTGGCACGTCTACCAGCTGAGCTGCCCTCTCCTTGAACTCTGCGAGGTGCCTCAGATGTGGATGTCCCCGCGCCCCCCTGCAAACTTAGCCAGGATGTCCTCAGTTCCTTCATCTAGATCATTAATGTATAAAGTGAAAAGCTGTGGTCCCAACACTGACCCCTGCGGAACTCCACTAGTCACCGGCTGAGAAGGACCCCCTTATCCCCACTCTCTGCCTCCTGCCAGACAGCCAATCTTCTATCCATGCTAGTACCTTGCCTCTAACTCCATGGGCTCTTATCTTACTGAGCAGCCTCCTGTGTGGCACCTTGTCAAAGGCCTTCTGGAAGTCCAAGTAGATAACATCCATTGGCTCTCCTTTGTCTAACCTACTCGTTACCTCCTGAAAGAATTCTATCAGATTTGTCAGGCATGACCTCCCCTTGACGAAACCATGCTGACTTTGTCCGATTTTACCATGCACTTCCAAATATTCTGAAATCTCATCCTTAATAATGGACTCTAAAATCTTACCAACGACCGAGGTCAGGCTAATCGGCCTGTAATTTCCCATCTTTTGTCTCACTCCCTTCTTAAACAGGGGGGGTTACATTAGTGATTTTCCAGTCCTCTGGGACCCTCCCTGATTCCAGTGATTCCTGAAAGATCACCACTAACGCCTCTACTATCTCTTCAGCTATCTCCTTCAGAACTCTGGGGTGTAATCCATCTGGTCCAGGTGATTTATCCACCTTCAGACCTTTCAGTCTTCCTAGCACCTTCTCCTTGGTAATGGCCACCATACTCACCTCTGCCCTCCGACTCTCTTGAACTTTGGGGATGTCACTCGTTTCTTCTACTCTGAAGACTGACGCAAAGTACCTATTCAGTTCCTCCGCCATTTCTTTGTTCCCCACTACTACTTATAGCCTCTAGCATCTAGCCTCTGAATCCTGGCAATTAGTCCTTTTTTTCTGCATTATTATTTCTTGTTGTTGAATGTTCGAATAATGTAAGCCTGAAGTTTTAGGAATGATGGTTCCTAACATTGTGGCTAAAGCCTGTATCAGGACACCAAGACACATTAACATCCAGAAAATGAGGTATACAAATTATCGGATACAGAAAGTTAACTATTATAAGTGGTCCCCAAGGTTTCTGTGCTGCTCAGCTAATCAGCCCATTAAGACAAAAATCTTTGACTCCATCAATGTTCTATAAACGGCAATACAATATCAAAATCTTGCATGGATATAGTGTCCTTAATGTAACAAGTTGGGTCACAGAAATGTAATCAGACAAAATTGGCACTTAGCCACAAAAGGAGGCAACAAGATAGGGGAGAAAAGTAGATTTTAAGGGGTGTCTTAAAGGAGATAGAGGCTTAGGGGGGAATTCCAGAGTTTAGGATCGAGGTGGCTGAAGGCATGGCCACCAATGGCAGGTTGACAGAAGTGGGATTGCACAAGAGGCCAAAATTGGAGCAATGTAGATACCTTGGAGGGTTGTGGGCCTGGGGGAAGTTTACAGAGATCATAGAATGGTTACACCAGAGAAGGAGGCCTTTTGTCCAGTGAGGCCATACTGGGTCTCTGAAAAAGCGCTTTAGCTCATTCCATTCCCCTGCCCTTTCCTTGTAGCTCTGCAATTTTTTTTCTTTTAGGTACCTTCCAAACCTGCGACCTCTACCACCTAGAAGGGCAAGGGCAGTAGATACATGGGAATGCTAGCACCTGCAAGTTCTCCTTCAAGCCACTCACCATCCTGATTTGGAAATACATTGCTGTTCCTTCACTGTCATTGGGTCAAAATGCTGGACCTCCCTCCCCGTCAGCACTGTGAGTGTACCTACACCATATTGACTGCAGCAGTTAAATAAGGCAGCTCACTGTCACCTTTTCATGGGCAACAGGAACAGGCAAGAAAAATACTGGCTTAGCCAGTGATGCCAACATCCCATGAAATAGAAAAGGTGCATATTAAATTCCTCTTTGAAAGCCATCTTTCAGTCTACTTCCATCACCCTTTCAGGCAGTACATTATAAATCATTATCACTCGCTGCGTAAAAAAAATCTTTTCTACATGTCATCTTTTCCAATCACTTAGAGTATGTGCCCTCTGGTTCTCGACCCTTCTGCCAATGGTAGCTTCTCTCTGATAGTGAGCATCAAGGTTATTTGCATATAAGGATGAGAATAAGATGAATTATTGTGAAGGAATGCAATTATCAACATGGAGTTATGAGAGAATCCAGCTATAAATAAGGAGCTTTAAGATTAAAAAGTGTTTCTCCTATGAAGTTGGGATTAAAATTAAAAGCAGAGTTTACCTGCTGGAAAAAGGTTCAAGAAGTTTATAAACATGCTTGGGAATAATTGTGTGATCAAGGACAACAACATTCTGTAGCATAAGATATAATATATCATCTAACACAAAACAGGGACTGCCTCCACATCACCTCAGCAAGGCACTGGTAAATTGTAAGATACCACAATCTAACAATGGGTAACATTAAAGAAGACTCTAAATAGCTTGTCAATAACTTGGAATCCTGGAAACCGAGTGTGGTGACTACTATCTGCAACTTTCAGCATCCTGTTTGCTTGAAAGATGTTGACTAAAGAATGTTGATATAAACCAGGGTGTTGTCCAGCATGAGTGCCCAACATGTTTTCCGCTGGTTCATTTCCTTTATGGTATAAATATTGAAACCACACAGCAGAATTTTTAGATTTGTTGTATTTAATCCAGCGTCTCTTAAGGTAAAGGCATAACAGCTGTAGCGTAGTGATGATAGCTCTCCCCTTAATTGGGATAGAGGTATCTTGCTAGTCTCAGTAGATTTTTACTTGGGGATTTAAGGTAAATACTACTTCAAATATTGTTGGATATCTTAAATATCTCCCCGTAACATGAATAAGACTTGAATTCTCTATTAGAGACAAGATAATACTTTCTTTTCCTCGAACTATCAATGTTGTGATTATCATCAAATGTGAGTTGCATGTTCTATTCTTTAATAAACTTTTATATAATTTAGAAAGTATATTGTCTCATATAGTCTTCTGTATCAAAACTTGAAAACCCATCTCTATACAACCTTCAGTGGGGAGGTGATGGCATATATGGACTGATAATCCAGAAACCCAGGGTAATGCTCTGGAGACCTGGGTTCAAATCCCACCACAGCAGATGGTGGAATTTGAATTCAATGAAAAAAATCTGGGATTAAAAGTCTGATGATGATCATGAAACCATCGTTGATGGTTGTAAAAACCCACCTGGTTCACTAATGTCCTTTAGGGAAGGAAATCTGTCTGGCCTACATGTGACTCCAGATGCACAGCAATGTGGTTGATTCTCAAATGCCCTCTGACTAAATGTCAGCACATCTCATGAATGAATAAAAAAAAGGTACACTGCTGGGGAGAGATGCCCAGGCCCTTATAAAAATATTTGGGTTGTTATTAACACTGTGTTCAGCTGAGGCCAGGTAAGTTCCAGCTCCTTATCTTACAAATCAATTTCTTTTTTTTCATTGTTCCATCATTTTTTCATTGTTCCATTCATTTCTCCATCTGCCCAGCTTGTATTTCTGCCTGTTTAGTCTAGGTTTAATTCAGTTTGCTTAACTGATTGTACGATTTACTGCATCGTTGCCGGAGCCACCCAGGTGTTTTAAAATGATGCCATATCTTTTTGCATTAAGTTCTGCTTTTTGCTTGTTAAGCCTTGATCAATCCACTACAGAATGTTCTGGACGCCTGACTGGACGTCATGGCCCTCTACTCACCAAAAGGTTGATGCCATGTACATGTTGCAACAAGCAGCTATGGAATATTGCCTTTGTGATCAGATTAAGAAGTATCAAATCTTACAGAAATAACCAAGGTTTATCAACAGGTAAATTCACACATTTCACATTTTGGTTGGAAAATGTCCTTTTGAAGTTCGTAGTGGTCTGTGAAGAGTTTAAATGTGAGGAAAAAACAGTAAAGGAAACCTTGCAGTTACAGATGAACACAACACACTCTTACAAAACTATTCCTGCTTCTACCTGCTTTGCTACCACCAGTTTTTTGATCTTGCCCAAACACCAAGGGTGCTACGTTTCCAGGAACATTTAAAAGAATCCTCTGCTGCTTGTGGATAAAATGCTAGGAGGTTTTGTGAGGCATTTTGGGCCTTAACTTCTGTTAAGTAGGAATGCCCTCCGTTCCTAGTTCCTTTCCTGAAAATCCAGCTGATCCTTTCTCGCCCGACCTTCCAACTCAGGCTGGGCAAGAACTATTCAGTACACTAAGTTCCTGAGGCCTTGTGTTGAGGGCTGGAGAGTAGGAGGTAAGGAAGCCATGCCCCCTTTTTAACAGCACTAGTTGCCATAAAGCAGGTAAGTTTTGAGGTCCTGTCACTTTCAGAAGGCAGGGATAAGGTCAGTTTGTAAGGTAAGTGGGTAAGATTTAGGTGCTTGGAGGGGGGTGGTTGGTCAGTTGGGATGGAAGGGTGTCAGTCACAGGGGGAGCGTCGGTTGGTCAGTGAATGGTTGGGGGTTGGTTGGTCAGTAGAGGATTGGTGGTCAGGTAGTCAGTGGGAGTAGTGGGGTCAGTTGGTTGGACAGGTGGTCAGTGGAGGGGTGGGGGGTCAACGATGGGGTGGGGGGGGGGTTAATCAGGAGGTCAGGGTGGTCCAGTAGTGGATCAGGAATTGGAGAGACACCTGTGGGGGGGTCGGGGGAGGGGGTGGTCTCAGTACTGTAGTCACTCAGGAGTTAGAAATGGGCCTGAATTTCATGCTTGGCGTGTGCAAGTCGGTGGGCCCAGAAGTGGATGTGAACTGTGCTTCTGCCAGCGATCAGCCCCCGAGGGCAATTTCACTCTGGCCAGCCAGCGTAATACACGCTTTGAGAAAGCCTCAGCGCTGCAGAGGGGGTGGGGGGGGGGGCAGGAAGAGGGCAGGCACCGACAAAAGTGAGGGCGCGGGTGGGCGCTTCTAATGAGCTCCCCGAAGGCAGACAGCTGCTGCGGAGCTGCCTCAAGGAGCTGCAGACCCAGACAGATTAAACAGCAAGAACAAAACGCAGCAAATGGTGTCCATGCAGCACATTCAAGCACCCGACTGCAGAACTCACAATCAACAGACGATTCTGGTCATGGCTTTAATACTTCTCAGTTCTACTGGGTAACTATTACTGTCAGACAGTCGGAACTTTTGGATGGTTCAGGTTACAGGGCATCTACTCAATGGAACTTTGAACGTACCAGGCAATTGCTATGCAATCTTTACGCGGGGACTTCTGAGGAGTGGGGGTAGAGGAGGGAGGCCCTAATGCATCTTTGGGGGAGCCTCCAGTTATGATGCCCTGGAACTCGGAAGCTTTTTATTAGATAGCACTTTGCAAAGCTGCTAAGAAAAGTTCCTGTCACAGATCTGGAATGTGCTGCCTACGAGGTGGAAGCAGAGGCGATCAATGATATTCAAAGAAATTGGCAACGCACAACCAGCAGTATAACTCTAGTCTGGTGGCTCTGAGATTCTCCTTACAGGTACTTACTGTACCCTTAAAAACTGCACTGAGCGGCTGTATTATTACGATACTGGAATCATGGACGTAATTTGCTAGACTGTGATTTTCCAGTCTAACACTGGGTGCAATCGAAGCCTCACACAGTTCACCAGCAGAGTGAGACCTTGTGTGCTTTAGCTTTGGATGCAACTGCATTTATCACGACTCTTACAGTTCCACATCCTCATTCATTGTAATCTCGTAAACCTAGCACGCTAGCAAATCAGGTAACAGTGCAGCAAAAGGATTCATAGCCAGAGCCAAAATCAAGCACCTCTGCCCTCAGAACTGATTGTTAAGTTGCTTTCAACATAATCACGTTTCCCATTTTGAATAAAAGGGAGACCCAGCCTTTTGGCTGATTTAGATCTATTGATTTGATTTGTCCCAGCAATACATGCCACAGAGACTATAAATACACTGCTCACATAACTCTCTGCCTGATAAAACTGAGAGCCAGGAGAGGCGATAGTCAAGCAGTCATCTTGCTGGGTGCCTTCAATCCACATTTGGACTTTGCGCTCACGGGGTAGTTACTGATTTTGAGGGCACTCAGATTCTGACTTCGATACTAGGATGAATAGCAGAAATAACCTGCATTTATTTAGTGACTTTCATGTCCTCAGGGTGTCCCAAATTGCTTTGCGGCCAATGAAGTAGTTTTTTGTAGCATAGTCACTGAGCCAGGGAGAGGGCCAGTTAGTTCAATTAGCGAGATGGCTAGTGCTTGGTTCAGAGTAACACCAACAGTGCTGGGTTCAATCCCTGTTTTAGCTGAGGTAGATTTGGGGCCTGACTCCTTGCCCTGTCCGCTAGTAATATCACAGCATAAGCCACGACCCAGCAATGCTTGAATAATCAAGAATCCTAACTATAGCAGAAGTAGTCACTGTTATAATGGAGGGAACACCACAGTCAATTTTTGCCCAGGTAACTCCCATAAACAGCAACGAGATAAATCGATAATGAGTTTTACTGTAGTTGGTTGGGGATAATTATTGGCCAGGACACCAGGGGGAAATGTCCAGTTATTTTTTGAACTAGTGCTGTAGAATCTTTTACATCCACGTGAGAGGGCTGTTATGGCACAGCCGATGGTAAATGCTGAGTTGTTCAAATCCCAAAGGGAAACTTGAAACAAATTGTCACAACTTGTTTTGCAATTTGTATAAATTTTGAGATGCGTGCCCTGAATTCAGCAGTAATAGGACCACCAGGTCTTATAGGTTTTTACAAAACTAGATTAAACATTTATTAATAGAAGGCATGACTTTAAACCACATACATAGATCTGCAAATTACTACTATGATAATTTCTAAATCCCCTATTCAATCTAACTCCAAGGGCAGAATTTTCTGCTTGCTGGGTGGGAACGTGCTTGACCTGAACAAGCGTAAAATGACGCACCATCACGTTAGGCGAGCGTACATCATTGCACACTCGCATGATATTTCATTCGGCAGGCGCATGTGGGAGTTGGCAACGCACCCGCCGACAATTAACAAGCCGATTAAAGTCATTAACACTCGACTTGAATTAAATTTTTCGCTGCCCGCCGGCCATAAGGTTGGCGGGCAGGTGAAAAGGCCAGGCGGCCTTTGCATTTTTTGTGAAGCCTCATCCACGGGTGGGATGAGGTTTTAATCCTTCATTAAAAAAGTTTAAAAACATTTTTATACTAATTTCTTATATGTTCCTGCTCATGTGACAGAGTCACAGTGACATGAGGGGACATGTTTTTTTAACACCTTAAAATTCTTTATTTTAATTTTTTTATATCTTCATCTCCCTGCGGCAGTGCATGCTGCACCCCCTCGCCCTCCTCCCCCCCTACACACAGGCAGCACTGCAGCAGTAAGGCAACAGTAAGACACATCGATTTTAAAAGATCCAGGCAAAGAAACAAGATACCCTGAACAAGTCGACTTCCAGGTGAGTTTTCTTGACTTCAGTCCTTTGAAGACAGCAGCTTGAGGCATAGATGCTGAAAGCTTTTTCACACACTTGTAAGATCTAAAAAATGCCTTCCCTTACACACAGCCCTTGCTCCTTCTTGATACATATCTTTCTCTTTGAATGCAAATCCCCATTGTTTCACTCTGTCTTTGGACTTTATCCCTTGTAATAAAACCTTCTCATAGCATTAAGTTTTACCAGTAATCTTTGGGAAAAAAATAGACCAGACTAGATTGTTTTCAAAGGAGGGGTGAAATGTGTCACCTAGCCAGGTGAAGCTTAGAAATGGTGGACAGGACTTTCCTGTCAGCGAGCGGGGGGGCGGGACCCACTCGCTGACACGTAAAATGATGCGCGGTGATGTCGGATGGAACTCCCAATGTCACCGCGCCCCATTTAAATTTTCCGGTAGGCTGGGGCGCAGCAGAATCAGCTGTGTGCCCGTTGACCTGTCAATGGCCAATTAAGGCCATTGACACCCATGTTTCTAAACTTCCCCATGTTTATCTAATTAACATTTCCAACCTAACCTCTCTCCTTAGGTCAAAGCACCCATACTAGCTGCCTATAATTCAATTCAATCACACACACACACACACACACACACACACACACACACACACACACACACACACAAACACACACACACACACACACACACACACACACACACACACGTCCCATTATTACTCTATTTTCCAATAAATTCCAATAACATTATGAGAATTATTATATCTTCTTGACAGGGCAAATGGGTTTCATATAAAAATCGACGCCTCTGACAGTGCAGCCTTCACTAAGTACTGTACTGGAGTGTCAACTTAGATTCTCTGTTCAGATATCTGGAGTGGGACTTGAACACAGAACCTTCAAGCTCGTCAGTGAAGGTGCCACCAATTGAGTCAGGGCTAACCAATGGAGGCATTGTTCTTCAGATTAATTGTTTAAGTGAGGCTCCATGTGCTTATTCTACTGCATTAAATAAATATATGGCGTACTATGGGACCAAATAAATAGGAACAGATGATCCTTGTGGTATTATGTTTTCATAAATTGAATACTAGTTACTGCTGTATATGAGATCTTTCTGAATAAAGACTGTTTGACACATGTGACAAACAACTTGTAGACACTCCTGAGAGATGTGGCGAGGCACTGCATCCACATAAAGCTTTCTCCAAATTGTGAGGCGTATGAGTTCTGTTCAAAGCTGGACAATGTTTGCAAATGGAGTCGAAACCTGTACATGTACTACGCCCGCCTTTTCCAAACCCTGGAATTGGTATAAATGATACCAATTTAGCTGATGTTAGAATAGGAGATGTAAGGCCTGTTAAAGGATTTCGTTGAGAAATTAATCACTGATGAGCGGGGCAGCCATTGGTACATTTCGTACTTGTTTACCATTTGAAAATTGGATGCAACACATCCCCCTGTCTCTGACATCTTCAGGTGGCCACTTGATTCTATCTCTCTCTTGTCCTGTCTCTCATTCTCTTCTCATCTGCCTTTTTTTCCAGCATCCTTCTTCGTGCTTCTCCATGTCCTTTCCTGCTTCCCTCTCTGCCATTTACTTTTAATCTTTTATTTCAGGTGCGTGGTATGAGGTGCGATAGGGTAGTGTTGGGGGGGTGTCAGGAAAATAAATCAAAAATGGCTTCAGATTGAATTTGGTATGGAGGGTTGGCAAGAGATCTGTGGATGTCAGTGGCTCCAATACCACGCCCCTCAACCATTCATGCTTCCCCATCAACTCTCAGCCATTGAGTCTCCCTTTCCTTCTTCTATTCACTATCCTTTACAACTTCTAATATCTCTTCACTCCTAACACTTCACCTTCAGAGTACCTGCTTCACCCCTTGCCATTCACTTCACCCTTAATCCTACATTAACACTCCCCCATTCCTAATCAGCCTTCCTCCTCCAAATATACAATATATATCAATGAATTGGATGAAGTGATCAAATGTATGTTGCTAAATTTGCTGATGACACAAAGATAGGTAGGAAATTGAGCTGTTAAGAGGGTATAAAGGGTCTACAAAGGGATTTAGATAGGTTAAGTGAGTGGGCAACAGTTGGCAGATGGAGTAGAATGTGGGAAAATGTGAACTTGTCCACATTGGAATGAAGTTTAGAAAAGCCGTATATTATCTGAATGGACAGAGACTACAGGATTCTATGGTACTGAGGGATCTGGGAGTCCTGGTACATGAATCAGAACAAGTTGGTATGCAGGTGCAGCAGGTGATTAGGAAAGCTAATGGATGTTGCCACTTGTTACAAGGGGAATTGAGTATAAAAGTAGGAAAGTATTGCTGCAGTTGTACATGGACTTAATTAGACCACATCTGGAGTACTCAGTACAGTTTTAGTCTCCTTACTTAAGAAAGGATATAATTGCAATAGAAGTGGTCCAGAGAAGGTTCACTTGTCTGATTCCTGGGATGAAGGCATTATCTTATAAGGAATGTTTGAGCAGGTTGGACCTATACCCATTGGAGTTCAGAAGAACAAGAGGTAAGCTTATTGAAACATAAGATTCTGAGAGGACTTGATAAGGCTGATGCTGAGAGGATGTTTCCCTTTTATAGAACTAGGGGACATAGTTTAAAAATTAGGGGTCTCCTATTTATGACTGAGATAAAGAGCTTGTTTTTCTCTCAAAGGGTTATTAGTCTGTGGAATTCTCTTCCCTAAAGAGCAGTGGAGGCAGTGGTTACTGAATATATTCAAGGTTGATTTCAATTTTTGATTGCCAAGGGAGTCAAGGATTATGGGGGATGGACAGGAAAGTGGAACTGAGGCCACAAACAGATCATCCATGATCTTACTGGATGGTGGAACAGGCTTGAGGGGCCGTATGGTCTATACCTGTTCCAGTGTTTTATACAGTTCCAGCATAACCCCCCTGCTCTTATATTCTATGCCTCAGCTAATAAAGACAAGTATCCCATATGCCTTCTAAACCACCTTATCTACCTGTCCCGCTACCTTAAGGGACCGGTGGATACGCACACCAAGGTCCCTCTGATCCTCGGTACTTCCCAGGGTCCTACCATTCATCATGTATTCCTGTGCCTTGTTTGTTCTGCCCAAGTGCATCACCTCACACTTATTCGGATTAAATTCCACTTGTCACTGATCGGCCCAACTGACTAGCCCATTTATATCCTCCTGTAATCTAAGGCTATCCTCCTCACTATTTACCACCCCACCAATTTTCGTGTCATCCACGAACTTCCACAAACAACAAGGGACCCAAGACCGATCCCTGTGGAACCCCACTGGACACAGGCATCCAGTCACAAAAACACCCCTCGACTATCACCCTCTGCTTCCTGACACTCAGCCAATTCTGGATCCAATTTGCTAAATTGCCTTGGATCCCATGGGCTCTTACCTTCTTTATCAGTCTCCCATGCAGGACCTTATCAAAAGCCTTGCTGTAGTCCAAGTAGACTATGTCAAATGCATTGCCCTCATCTACACACCTGGTCACCTCTTCGAAAGATTCAATCAAGTTGGTCAGACATGACCTCCCCTTAACAAAACCATGCTGACTGTCGCTGATTAATCCCTCCCTCTCCAGTGTAAATTAACTCTGTCCCTCAGAATTGCTTCCAATAGTTTCCCCATCACTGAGGTTAGACTGACTGGCTTGTAGTTCCCTAGTTTATCCCTTCCCCACGTCAGTCCATGACCCAGGACCTCCAATCAATCCCCGAAGAAACCTCTGAAGAGGATCTGGAGGCATCCTTCCTGAAGTCCAGTCACAACACTCACCCACACCGTGAGTTGTGGACTCGAAATCTGTGCCAGGGTGGGGGTGGCGGTGTGGATAAGGTATGGAGCGCTTGGTGGCCCTTTGGTGCCTCCATGTTGCTTGTATGGGTGGGCAGGCTAGGAGCCCGACCCCAATCATATCTGTCTCTGTTGCAGAGGCACGGTCAGTTTTTACAGATGTCCCTAATGCGTGGTCACTTCCCTCCCTTACCCTGACACCCACCTCAATTGCCTGTGCTTGGGATGCAGTGCCAGGGAAGCACTTTACACCACACCCACCCGCAATGGTTGTCTCCGAGGCTGTCCAGCACTTACCCTCCGGACACCCCCCCCTCACAGTTGCCTCCGAGGCTGGCCAGCACTTACCCACCAAACACCCACCCCCCCTTCACAGATGCCTCCGGGGCTGGCCAGCACTTACCCTGGACATCCTGCAACAGCAGTCGGCTCCAAGGCTGGCCAGCACTTACCCCACCAGACACCCCCCCCTCACAGTTGTCTCCGGGGCTGGCCAGCAGTTACTCTGGACATCCCCCATAACAGCAATCGCCTCCGAGGCTGGCCAGCACTTGCTACTGGAAAATGTCCCATCCCCCACTGCAGTCGACTCCGTGGCCAGGCATCAGTTGCTACATCATATCAACAACTTCTAGGTCCCTGGCCCCCAACCACCTCCTCTTCACCATGGATGTCCAATCCCTCTACACTTCTATCCCCCACCGGGTTGGTCTGAGGGCCCTTAGCTTCTTCCTCGAACAGAGGCTCGAACAACTCCCATCCACCACCACTCTCCTCCGTCTGGCTGAACTTGTTCTCACGCTGAACAATTTCTCCTTCAACTCCTCTCACTTCCTCCAAATAAAAGGTATGGCTATGGGTACCCACATGGACCTCAGCTATGCCTGTCTCTTTATGTGGTATGTGGAACATTCCTTGTTCCAGTCCTACTCCAGCCCCCTCCCACAACTTTTTCTCCGGTACATCAACGATTACTTCGGTGCTGCTTCATGCTCTCGTCTGGACCTGGAAAAATTTATTAATTTTGCTTCCAATTTCCACCCCTCCATCATTTTCACATGGTCCATCTCTGACACTTCCCTTCCCTTCCTTGACCTCTCTGTCTCAATCTCTGGTGATAGACTGTCCACCAATATCCATTACAAGCCTACCGACTCCCACAGCTACCTCGACTACAGCTCCTCACACCCCGCTTCCTGTAAGGACTCCATCCCATTCTCTCAGTTCCTTCGCCTCTGTCGCATCTGTTCTGATGATGCTACCTTCAAAAACAGTTCCTCTGACATGTCCTCCTTCTTCCTAAACTGAGGTTTTCCACCCACGGTCGTTGACAGGGCCCTCAACCTTGTCCAGCCCATCACTCCCCACCCCCACGTGCCCCCCGCGCGCCCCCCCCCCCCCCCAAATCTTAAACCAGCTTATATTTCACCCCCTCCTTATATTCACTCAGTTCTGTGGAAGGGTCATGAGGACTCGAAACGTCAACTCTTTTCTTCTCCACTGATGCTGCCAGACCTGCTGAGTTTTTCCAGGTAATTCTGTTTTTGTTTTGGGTTTCCAGCATCTGCAGTTTTTTGTTTTTATCAAGATATTGGAAGTGTTGGCAAGCTTAAAAGTGGACAAATCTCCAAGTCTGGATGATTTGTACCCCAGGCTGCTGAGGGAGGCAAGGGAGAAGATCGCAGGGGCTCTGACCCAAATTTTTAATTCCTCTCTGACCACGGGGGAGGTGCCAGAGTACTGGAGAACAGCTAATGTGGTTCTGCTATTTAAGAAGAGTTGTAGAGATAAGCCAGGGAACTACAGGCCAGTGAGTCTAATGTCAATGGTAGGGAAACTATTGGAGAAAATTCTGAAGGAGAGAATCTACCTGCACTTGGAGATGCAAGGTTTGATCAGGGATAGTCAGCATGGCTTTGTCAGAGGGAGGAAATGCCTAACAAATTTGATTGAATTTTTTGAGGAGGTGACCAGGTGTGTAGATGAGGGTAGTGTAGTTGATGTAGTTTATATGGATTTCAGCAAAGCCTTTGACAAGGTCCCACATGGGAGACTTATAAAGAAGGCAAATGCACATGGGACACAGGGTAATTTGATAAGGTGGATTCAAAATTGGCTTAGTTGTAGGAGGCAGAGGGTGATGACGGAAGGATGCTTTAATGACTGGAAGCCAGTGTCCAGTGCCGTACTACAGGGATCGGTTCTCGGCCCACTATTACTTGTCATTTATATAAACGACATAGATGACTTGGGGGGGGGTAGGATTAGTAAGTTTGCGGATGACACAAAGATTGGCCGGGTGGTTAACAGTGAGGTTGAGTGTCTTGGGCTACAGGAAGATATAGATGGGATAGTCAAATGGGCAGATAAGTGGCAGATGGAATTTAACCCTGAAAAGTATGAGGTGATACACTTTGGAAGGAATAATTTGACAAGAAAGTAGTCAATGAACGGCATGGCAGTAGGAAGTTCTGAGGAATAAAGGGATCTTGGTGTGTGTGTCTATAGATCTCTGAAGGCAGAGAGGCATTTTAGTGGGGTGGTGAAAAAGGCATATAGGACACCTGCCTTTATCAATTGAGGCATAGAATACAAAAGTAGAGAGGTCATTTTGGAGTTGTATAGAACCTTGGTGAGACCACAGCTGGAGTACTGTGTGCAGTTCTGGTCACCACATTATAGGAAGGATGTGATTGCACTGGAGGGGGAGCACAGGAGATTCACCAGGATGTTGCCTGGGATGAAACATTTAAGTTATGAAGAGAGGTTGGATAGACTTGGGTTCTTTTCATTGGAGCAGAGAAGATGAGGGGCGACCTGATCTAGGTGTACAAGATTATGAGGGGCATGGACAGGTTGAATAGGGAACAGTTGTTCCCCTTAGTTGAAGGGTCAGTGACAAGGGGGCATAAGTTCCAAGTGATGGGCAGGAGATTTATGGGGATGTGAGGAAAAACTTTTTACCCAGAGGGTGGTGACGGTCTGGAATGCGCTGCCTGGGAGGATGGTGGAGGCGGGTTGCCTCACATCCTTTAAAAAGTCTCTGGATGAGCACTTGGCACGTCATAACATTCAAGGCTATGGGCCAAGTGCTGGTAAATGGGATTAGGTAGGTAGGTCAGGTGTTTCTCATGTGTCAGTGCAGACTCGATGGGCCGAAGGGCCTCTTCTGCACTGTGATTCTGTTATTCTGTGATAGTGAGTTACTGTAACGAACAGTATAATAAATGCAAGCAATGTGACCTTAGAAAATCTAGTTTTTAATTTGATTATTGAAACATGCGGTTTCAATTTCATGAACTCTTTGCACTTTTTTCTAAAGAGTTTTTTTTAGATCTTTTGCCCTTTCAATGGTTTCCCAGAAAGCTCTGTTGTGGTTTTCATCCCACACTAGCCTGATATCATTCTCTTTTATCTAATCTGCCCTTGTCGAGCTGCATGAACTGCTTGTCGACAATTAGGTTTAATGCAGTAATCTGTTTACCCAACTTAATGTAGTTTCATGCTACACTCACTACCAAATGGCAGAGATAACACTCAGATAGATGGCAATAATTAAAATATTTACTCATAATTAAATATAAATATAAAGCACAAAAACACTTGTTAACTTAGATCGGGAAAACATCCCTGGGAGTTCTACCCTTTTCATGAATTATTCCACAACTAAGTTAACAAGCCTTATTGTGCTTTATATTTACATTTAATTGTGAATAAATATTGTAATTATTGTCATCTATCTGAGTGTCATCTCTGCCATTCTGAAGTGAGTGCAGCATGAATCAACATTAAGTTGGCTAAACAGATTAGTGCATTAAACCTGATTGTTGACAACCAGGTCATACAGCTCGACAAGGGTAGATCACATACAGAGAATGACATTGGGCAGTAGGGGATGAGATCCACAACTGAGCTTTCTGGGACCCATTGAGAGCTAAGATCAGATGGCAAAATGTCCATTTATTTATGCCCCTCAAAGGTGGTCCATCCAGTTTCATTCCTTTTTTGCTACATTGCAGTGGTTTGGTACAACTGAGTGGCTTGCACGGCCATTTAAGAGTCAACCGTGTTGCTGTGGGACTGGAGTCACATGTAGGCCAGGCCAGGTGAGGAAGGCAGATTTCCTTCCCTAAAGCACATTAGTGAACCAGATGGGTTTTTATGACAATCGACAAGGTTTCATGGTCATTATTAGACTTTAATTCCAGATTCCAATTGAATTCAAATACCATCTGCCGTGGCGGGATTCGAACCCGGGTCCCTAGAGCATTACCCTGGGTCTCTGGATTGTTAGTTTAGTGGCCATATGATTACGTCTTCACCTCCCCAACAAAGGATTAATGCCTCAAAGAATAAATGCACCTAAAGTGTTAAAGCCCCTAAAGGAATAATCCCCCTAAATTGTGAATGCCCATAAAGGATGAATGCCCATAAAAGAATAATGCCCCTAAAGATTAATGCCCATGAAGGAATAATGCCCATAGATGATTAATGTCCCTAAAGTAGTAAAGACCATAGATAATTAATGTCCCTAAATAATTAATATAAACAATGGATTAATGCCCAAAAAGTATTCAGCCTTTGTAAGAATTGCTTCTGACGAAATTGAAGTATATAGACTTTAGAATTAGAGCTAGACTAGCACTAAGTTTTAGGTTATATCCTGCTTTCTTGACTCCCTCAACCGAACAAAATATTTTGACTAACTTTGTCTTAAGATGTTGCGTGTACTTGTATGCCACTGTAATTTAAAGGTGCTCAGCAGAACAAGGGTTAACGTGGGACTGAACAATAGTATGATACACAGAGTCACATGGTAATAGACTCAGAAAACAGTCCAGAAAGAACCTACCTGCATGGGAGCAGCACCATGCATGGCAGTAACTGGGATGTTTACATAGTTAAAGATTATCAATAAATGGTTCATGTCTAAAGATACAAGTCTCAAGATCTCATCAATGAGCAATCAAATGAACCCATAACACAACAAATTTCTTTAATCCTCTTAAACATCTCAACTAGGCCATCTCTTAACCATCAATACTCAAGGGAATAAAAACAAAAAAACTGCGGATGCTGAAAATCCAAAACAAAAACAGAAATGTCAACTCTTTTCTTCTCTGCCGATGCTGTCAGACCTGCTGAGATTTTCCAGGTAATTCTGTTTTTGTTTTGAATACTCAAGGGAATACTGGTCTTGTCTAAGCAATCTATCCTTGCAATTTATTTTCCTGATTGTTGCTTAGCAGCTACATATCCGGGACTCTGAACACAGAGAGATCTGACAGGTAGGATAGTGGATGAAAGAAAAATTGATGGAATAATTTAAGGAACAGCTGGGTGTTGTGATGTTGGGGAATCTTTTTGCAAGGATGATGGACTAAATGGCCTTTCTGATAACATTGTAGAATAATATAGCACAAAAGATGGTAATTTGGCCCATGATGCATGTTCCAGGCCTTTGAAAGGGCTGCCTGACCAAGTTCTATTCCCTTGGCTCTTTTCCCGTCGCCCAGAATATTGTTGTCTTCAGTTATTTATCTAATTATTTCATGACTGTTACTATCAAATCTGCTTCCAGCTCCTTCTTAGGGAGTAAATTTCAGAGCACAACAACTCCCTGCATTGAAAAAAAATCCTCACGTCGCCTCTAGCTTTTGACCAGTCATCCCTAATCTACCCTCTGGTTACCTGACTCTTCTGTCATTGGAAACAGTTTCTGTTTTCCTCTGTCAAAACTCCTTTCATGATTTTGAACACCTCTATCAAATTTCATCCTAACCCCTTCTGCTCTAAGGAAAACAATCTCAGCTTCTCTAGTCTTTACGTATAAAGTTCGTCATTCCTGGTACCATTCTTGTAAATCTCCTCTGCACCTTATTTCTAAGGCCTTGAACGACTTCCTAAAGTGTGGCATCCAGTATTGAGCACAGTACACTAGATGAGGCCAGTGGTTTATATAGGTATCATTTCTATCTCGTGTCACCTACTATATATTTAAATAGCCTTCATGAGGAACATTTTTGTGCCAGTAAAATTATTAAAAGACCAAGAAATATAATTACTCCCATTGTCTAATGAAACTAAAGCTTGGAAACGGCAGTGAGTGAAGTAATTGTATGAACACTTCATAAATTCTTTCCACTCTTAATGAAAGAGCTGTTTATTTTAGATGAGTTAATGCCTCATTAAAATAGCAGACGGGGGAATTTGATCCAAGCCCAGCTCTACAATAAAATCAGCAAAAGTATTTCCTCAGCTTGTTAGTCCTTAATGGTTATTGTTTAATGTTAGCCAATATTTTAAGAACCTTCTTTTGCGTTGTATTATGACGGCCAGAAATGAAATGACAGGACAGTGAGGTCAAATATATCAGGAAGGAGGTAGTGGGTAAGATTAAAGTCATAGCATTCAAATTATCCACCTCATGACTATCTTCATGCCGTATGATAAAGAAATACAAATTGGGAGACATGGGACGGAATTGTCCCAAATTTGTGTGGTAGCGCATTGGTGGGTTTTCACACTGTATCGTCCCAAACCTGCCACATTATTTATGCACTCCCGGGAAACATACCGTTTCCATGGCGGGTGGGCTTTCATTCGACCGCCCGCCATCACCTCACCGCGGCATCACGCCGGGCGCCATATTTAAAGCCCAGATGGAAGCACACACCTCGGTGCTCCCAGACCACCACTGCTGCACAGAAGACATGGCCCTGAAACTGAAGAAGACTGCAGCCCCCAGGTTCAGCGACGTGTCCCTTGAGAACCTTCTGGATGCCGTGTAGGCCCACTGGGATGTCCACTCTCCTGCTCTGGCTGCAGAATGGGCAGTACCATGACCAATCCGGCTTGGGAGGCAGTGGCAGTGGTGGTTAGCGCCAATGCCCTTCACAAGAAGACAGCCACCCAGTGCTGCAAGAGGATGAATGATCTCCTCCATTCTGCCAGGGTAAGTCACTCTTCTTATCACTCTCAACTCTCACACTCAAACTCATCACATATCTACAGGGCCCTCACTCACTGCCATCACCATTTACTCTCTCACACTCACCGTCATTGTCCTCATCCCATCCATGGGACCACTCAACACCCACACAGGCCGGGCATACCTATTAACTGGCCTGGCAGGTGTCCTGCTTGCACTTTCTCCATCTCTATCCATGCAGGACAAGCTGGCACATAACAAAAAGGAGAGGTCGCAGACCGGTGGCAGTATGCCCAAGATCAAGGCCCTCATGGACTTTGAAAACAAAGCCATCCAGCTGGCCGGCAAGGATCTGGACCAGTCCTGTGCTGACGATGAGGTGATGATCTACCAAGTCAGGTTCCAGCAGTGCAACATTCTTCAGATAACCATGCTGTGAGTGATGTGACCTGTTCACAGGCCACTGCCATGCACTAATTATCTCTCTGTGTTTTCACAGCCACATCTGCCAAACAGCCAACGGAGTCCGTGACCCAGGGCCTCATTTCAAGCCCCGAAAAACCTCTGAAGAGGAATTTGAAGGCACCCTCCCTGAAGTCCCGTCACAGCGCTCACCCACAGCCTCCACCAGCGCAGAGATACACACCTCGGTGGGACCTAGCTTTACAATAGCATCTGGATCACAATCTGATGAGCACATTGCACCATCTGATCCACAACAGGTGGAGGCAGGGACTTCCCAACTTTCTGGAACTCACAGGACTGCTGGAGGCCAGAAATTTGCTGAGCCCGAGTCAGATGGTGAGCCTCTGGAGTGGGTCATGTCTCAGTTGCCGGAGCTGCAAAGGCAAGCTCAGGAACATCAGGAAGAGATGTCTGCTTCACTCCTCAGATTGCAAAACACGATGGAGGAGTCTGTCTGTCTTCACTCTGAGATGATAGTGTCGGCATACTAACGCACCAAGGTGAACACTGATAGGATGGTGGCTGCCATGGAGACCTTGGTCCAGGACTTTGCTCCTGCACTGCTGCACGGCCTCAACTCCATTGCTCTATAGTTGGCCTCCAGCTGTGTGTATGTGAGAGGGGTGCCGGGCAACTCAGTCTCACTCCAGCTACTCCTGCTTCTCAAGGAGTCAGCTAGGGGCCCTCAGGCACCCATAGGAAGGAGGTGCACACTCCAGGCCCATCCATCCAGGTGACTCCGAGTGTGTCCAGCCCACCCAAATCCCGTCTTCCTTTGACTTCAGCAGGTCCAGCTCCACAGGCCGAGGAGGGCGCCACTGCCACATAGCAGGACCCCGAAAGCAGGCTGGGGCCCACCAACTCTCGGCCCTCCAGAGGATGCCTGCTAAGGTCTTTACAGACAGGGCGTCACAGTCAGCAGGCGGCCTCCACCTCTGCTGTGGATGTCCGGGGAGCATCAAGACGTAGTGGCAGGGTTAGGAAAGTTAAAGAGAATTAGTTGAACAGCCTGGGCATGGGTGTTAATCATTTGTACCTACTACTCACTATTGTCAATAAACTCCCAAGAATGTCTCCCTGCCTATGGCCCCTTGTTCTGATGAGCAGTGATTTTGTCACTCAGATGTGAAACTTTTCTGTACAAGATAAAGGCAGGTGTCTCAGTCCAGGACCTCTTCGCTGTGCTATGTGCAGCCTTCAGTCCACAGTGATGGTCCAGCCTCACACTCCCTGGAAACATCACTGATGCCTGCACCCTGGCAGTGCTGGTCATTGCTGCCAGAATGTAGGCACCACAGAGTTCCGTCATTCTCTGTGTGCTCTCAACACCTTAAAAAAAAACCCCACTAGAGCTATACCTTGAGTGCCCTACCATCCATTCTTAATTAGCACATTCGTTTAGATAATATCACCAACTTTAACTTTAACACCTATGTGTTCTATTGTACTATTGTCGTTGACATCTTTTGATGATCTGCTTCTATCACTGCTTGTTTGTCCCTACAACCACACCACCCCCCCAACCTCTCTGTCTCTCTATCTCTCCGCCCCCCACACACACACACCTTAAACCAGCTTATATTTAAACTCTTTCTTGGACTCGAACTCAAGTTCTGTCGAAGGGTCATGAGGACTCGAAACGTCAACTCTTTTCTTCTCCGCCGATGCTGCCAGACCTGCTGAGTTTTTCCAGGTAATTCTGTTTTTGTTTTGGATTTCCAGCATCTGCAGTTTTTTTGTTTTTATCTCTGTGTTTAATTGACTGCCACTGCTCTTCAAGAAATGCCTACCTCCTTGAAGAAGTTCTGTTCCTCTTTGCGACAAGATTTCCGTATCTCTCTGTTGTCTTGCTCACCTTCCTTGCTTTCCATTTCCCTCCTAGTGTTTGACAAGGTGTTTACTAAAACCTACTTTCACAGCCATATCTCCTTTCTCAGTGACTGTCTCCGTCTCCGACTTACCCCACGTGGATTTCAACTGAAATTCCACCCCTCATGTTTCGAACCCACCCAGGATTACAGGTATCTCCGGGACATAAAACGTTTCTTGGACTGCTGTTCCCGTCACATTCTGAAATCCACACTCAGTGCCATGCGCCGTCATATGAACACACTCGACCTCTCCCTCCAGCAGCACCGCCGTACCCTTTTTCAAAGCTGCGCGTGCCCCCAGTTTCATTTTATCCTTCGGCTCATCCGACGCCTCAACAAGAAACTTTTTCTCTTTCTCTCAAGTGCTAAGGAACGCAAGCTCCAACAACTCATCGACACCAACACCCATCTAGGACCCTCCACCCCTGCCTGTCCCTCCGTCCCCACCCTTTCTTCCAGTCCCAACCCCAGCCGTGTATTCACTATACCCCCTGACCTTCCCCGCTCCGATGCTGAACGTTCAGTGCTCAGCAAAGGACTTAGTTTCATACCCTTACGCCCTCACCTCAATGAATTTCGAGCTCGGCATGATACTGAACTCTTCTTCTGCCGTCTTCGTCTCCGGGCTCACTTCTTTGGGCAGGAGTCCTCTCCCAGTTCAACGGATCCTTTTACCCATCTCCAATATTCTCCCTCCACCTGGACCCCTCCCTCTGGATTCTTACCTTCTCTCGATCTTTTCATTGAGAACTGTCGGCGCGACATTAGTCGTCTCAATTTCTCTGCTCCTCTCACCCATTCTAACCTGTCTCTCTCTGAACTTACTGCACTCCATTCTCTCAGGTCCAACCCTGACATTGTCATCAAACCCGCTGACAAGGGTGGTGCTGTTGTTGTCTGGCGCACTGACCTCTACCTCGCGGAGGCTGAGCGTCAACTCGCAGACACTTCCTGCTACATCTCCCTGGACCATGACCCCACCACTGAACATCAAGCCATTGTTTCCAGGACTGTCACTGACCTCATCTCCTCTGGGGATCTCCCTCCCACAGCTTCCAACCTGATAGTCGCCCAACCTCGGACGGCCCGCTTCTATCTCCTACCCAAAATCCACAAACAGAACTGCCCCGGTAGACCGATCGTCTCAGCTTGCTCCTGCCCCACAGAACTCATTTCTCGTTATCTTGACTCCCTTCTCTCTCCCCTTGTCCAGTCCCTTCCCACCTACATCCGTGATTCCTCTGACACCTTACGTCACATCAACAATTTCCAGTTCCCTGGCCCCAACCGCTTCCTCTTCACCATGGACGTCCAATCCCTCTACGCCTCCATCCCCCACCAGGATGGTCTGAGGGCCCTTAGCTTCTTCCTCGAACAGAGGCCCGAACAATCCCCATCCACCACTACTCTCCTCCATCTGGCTGAACTTGCACACTGAACAATTTCTCCTTCAACCCCTCTCACTTCCTCCAAATAAAAGGTGTGGCTATGGGTACCCACATGGACTCCAGCTATGCCTGTCTCTTTATGGGGTATGTGGAGCATTCCTTGTTGCAGTCCTACTCCGGCCCCCTTCCACAACTCTTTCTCCGGTACATCGATGATTACTTCGGTGCCCCTTCATGCTCTCGTCGGGACTTGGAAAAATTTATTAATTTTGCTTCCAATCTCCACCCCTCCATCATTTTCACGTGATCCATCTCTGACACTTCCCTTCCCTTCCTTGACCTCTCTGTCTCAATCTCTGGTGATAGACTGTCCACCAATATCCATTACAAACCCACCGACTCCCACAGCTATCTCGACTACAGCTCCTCACACCCCGCTTTCTGTAAGGACTCAATCCCATTCTCTCAGTTCCTTCACCTCCGTCGCATCTGTTCCGATGATGCTACATTCAAAAACAGTTCCTCTGACATGAACTCCTTCTTCCTTAACCGAGGTTTTCCACCCACGGTCGTTGACAGGGCCCTCAACCGTGTCCGGCCCATCTCCCGCGCATCCGCCCTCACGCCTTCTCCTCCCTCCCAGAAACATGATAGGGTCCTCCTTGTCCTCACTTATCACCCCACCAGCCTCCGCATTCAAAGGATCATCCTCCGCCATTTCCGCCAACTCCAGCATGATGCCACCACCAAACACATCTTCCCTTCACCCCCCTTATCGGCATTCCGTAGGGATCGCTCCCTCCGGGACACCCTGGTCCACTCCTCCATCACCCCCTACTCCTCAACCCCCTCCTATGGCACCACCCCATGCCCACGCAAAAGATGCAACACCTGCCCCTTCACTTCCTCTCTCCTCACCGTCCAAGGACCCAAACACTCCTTTCAAGTGAAGCAGCATTTCACTTGCATTTCCCCCAACTTAGTCTACTGCATTCGTTGCTCCCAATGTAGTCTCCTCTACATTGGAGAGACCAAACGTAAACTGGGCGACCGCTTTGCAGAACACCTGCGGTCTGTCCGCAAGAATGACCCAAACCTCCCTGTCGCTTGCCATTTTAACACTCCACCCTGCTCTCTTGCCCACATGTCTGTCCTTGGCTTGCTGCATTGTTCCAGTGAAGCCCAACGCAAATTGGAGGAACAACACCTCATCTTCCGACTAGGGACTTTACAGCCTTCCGGACTGAATATTGAATTCAACAACTTTAGGTCGTGAGCTCCCTCCCCCATCCCCACCCCCTTTCTGTTTCCCCCTTCCTTTTTTTTCCCAATAAATTATAAAGATTTTCCTTTTCCCACCTATTTCCATTATATAAAAAAAAAACCCACTAGAGCTATACCTTGAGTGCCCTACCATCCATTCTTAATTAGCACATTCGTTTAGATAATATCACCAACTTTAACTTTAACACCTATGTGTTCTATTGTACTATTGTCGTTGACATCTTTTGATGATCTGCTTCTATCACTGCTTGTTTGTCCCTACAACCACACCACCCCCCCTCCACCTCTCTGTCTCTCTATCTCTCCGCCCCCCCACACACACACCTTAAACCAGCTTATATTTCAACTCTTTCTTGGACTCGAACTCAAGTTCTGTCGAAGGGTCATGAGGACTCGAAACGTCAACTCTTTTCTTCTCCGCCGATGCTGCCAGACCTGCTGAGTTTTTCCAGGTAATTCTGTTTTTGTTTTACCTTTAGGGTGGGGTTGGCCCCATCTCTTCAGCATCTGCGACCAGTGGTGCTGTGCTCCTGAAGGGCTCAGGTGCTGAAGGTGGACACAGGACCAGATGCTTCTAAAGTTTCATGGCTGCCTCTCTATGATATGACCCTGAACACAGAGCGCAAGTGAGCTCCCCTCAGCCAGACAGGAATCAGACTTTCTCAGAGGCTATGTGAAGACATATGGAGTGTCCTCACTGCATGTCATCACCATCCTCCTACTTCGAGTGACTATTAGGGCCTCCACTGTGTCTCCTTGACAGGAGCATTCTCACAGAGGGTATTCATGCTGATATAAGCTAGACTTGAGTAAACGTTCACAGATGCGATGTGAGCATCTATGGAGATGCTTCACTGAATGTTGTCGTCATCCTCCACAAATCTAGCTAGGAGCCCGACTCCAATCATGTCAATGTGGTTGAGCCTGAACTGTCTGAGTTGCAGAGGAACTGTCACTTTATACAGGTTCCCCTAATGCGTGGCCACTTCCCTCGCCCACACTACCCTCCATCCCAAATGCTTGTGCACTATATTCAACAGCAGGCCCTTGGCCCCACAACCCCATGAGTTGCCTCAACGACAGGGCTGCACTTACCTCCTCACCTCACAAGCTGCCTCAACAGCAGAACTGGCCTTAAGCCCGACCCTCCCAGAATCCCTCAGGCTTGAAGTCCAACAGGCGACGCTGGCGAGCGCTGCATAATGTTACTGTGTACTCACCTCCGAGTTCCCCTCAAAGTGCAGCCCGCAATGTGCACGTCCCTTATGTGCTGTTGTGAAACATGTTCCAGCCAACATGGATGGACAATCCAGCAGTGGGTGGGCAGGATGATTCCAGCAGGCTGGCCTGATCATGATATGCTGATGTATTACAATGAGTTCCTGTCTCCCTCTTTTTGTAAATAGAGGAGTTACATTCACTATTTTCCAATCTGATGGGATCATTCCAGACTCAAGGGAATTTTGTAAATACAACCAAAGCATTTCATTTCTCCACATGCACCTCTTTTAAAACCCTAGGATGAAATCCATCAGGTCATGGTGACTTGTCAGCTGTTAGTTCTAATTGTTTTCTTAGTACCCTTTCCCTGATGATTGTAATTGTTTTAAGTTCCTCCCTCCCTTTCACCTCTTGATTTACAACTATTTCTGGAATGCTATTTGTATCTTCTACAGTGCAGACCGACACAGAGTACCTACTTAATGCATCTGTCATTTCCTTATTTTCCATTCTTAGTTCCCCTCTAGAGGACCCGTACTCCCATTAGTTACTCTTTTCCTTTTTAAATACTTGTCAGAAATCTTACTATCTGTTTCTGTGGAATCTTCTCCCCTCACTGGTGGTGAGCTTGGAGGCAGGAAGGGCATGTAATTTGGTGGGACGGTAGAATACCTGAATCCCACCACCTACTCTCCTCCGCCAGAATTAAGTTCTGGGCAGGAAGGGCTATGATCGACCTTTCAACCCCATCGCCAAAGTGGCCAATTAATGACCATTTAAGGGCCTTACCCCACCTCCACTGGTATTAACCTAGCTGTAGGCGGACATGTCGCCATGCGACTTGCATGGAGGCTAAAACTGTGTGTCCAGCTTGTTACCTCCAGGGATGGTGGTGATCCATCGATCAAAGGCACTCAGTGCCTGATTGAGGGACAGGACATCGAGAAGGTGGTTGGGTGAGTTGGGGGCGGGGGCGGGGGGTGGGGGGGGGGGGGGGGGGGGTGGTGCCGGGGGGTGGGGTGCGTGGGGGAGGTGGCATGGGCTGCTTAGAGCTACACCCCCCTGCCCTTGCTGCTGACCTCCCTGAAACCCGTCTGCTGCTGGCCTCACTACTGCCTGATTGGGTTATGGTTCAGTGGGCCTGGCCAAAAAGAGGCAGTGGGTTTCTTGCTGCCTGTCTCCAGCCTCAACAAGATTCCAACTAGCTTTCTCTCATACTCTCATTTTTCCATCTTTTGTTTAGTCATTCTTTGCTGGTTTTTAAATTCTGTCCAATCTTCTGACCTGTCACTAATCTTTGCAGGATTGTACTGTACACTTTTTTATTTCAATTTGATACTATCTTTAACTTCCCGAGTTAGCCACTGATGGAGCATCCTTCTCTTAAAGTATTTCTTTCTCACTGGAATATATCTTTGCTCAGGGTTATGAAATATCACCTGAAATGTCTTTCACTGCATCTCTACTGACCTACCCCTTAACCTAATTTCCCAGTTCACTATAGCTAGCTTTGTCTTCATAACCCTATAACTGCCTTTATTTAAGTTTTAAAATACTATTCTTAGTGTTTTAAGAAATTCAATCATGCTATGATTACTGCTATCTTACCTAGAGACCCCTTTACTATGAAGTAAGTAATTAATCCTGCTTCATTGTACACTACCAGGTCTAGAATAGTCTGCTCTCTTGTTGGCTTTAGAACGTGCTGCTCTAAGAAATTGTCCCGAATATGCTCGCCGAACTCATCTTCCAGGCTACCTTTGCCAATCTTATTCATCCAATCTATGTGTAAATTATTGCCCAATCTTTCTTACAAAGTCCCCATTATTTCCTCCATATTACTATGTCCTACTTCTAGTCTAGATATCATTCGGAAGCCTATAAACAACTCCTACAAGTGTCTTCTTACCCTTGCTATTTTTTATCTCTACCTAAACTGATTCCATATCTTGCTCTTTTGAGCTTAGGTCATCTCACACTATTGTACTAATGTCATCCTTAATTAACAGAGCAACCCCACCACCTATTCCCTAGCCTCATGTCTTTTTGAAATATCATTTACCTTTGAATATTCAGGTCCCAGCTTTGGTCATTTCACAGCCACATTTCTGTAATGGCTATCAGGTCATACGCATTTATTCTAATTGAGCTGACAATTCATCAGTTTCATTACAAATGCTATGAGCATTCAGATACAAAGCCTTTAGTTCTGTCTTTCTATTGTTTTTGCAAATTCTGGCCTTATCTCCTGGCACACTCTTAAATTTGTGTGCTCTGTCCCTTACTGCCATGCTCTGATTATCCTTACCCTTATTGCTACCTTGCTCTCTTGCCTTTTCCTCTCTCTTTAATTTATCACATATCCTCTCACTTGATCCCTCACACCCACCATTTTGTTTAAAGCCCTTTCTGCCGCACTATTTATATGATTCATCAGAACACTGGCTCCAGCAAGGTTCAGGCGAAGACCATCCCATATTCAGCTCCCACTTCCCCAAGTACTGATACTAGTGTCCCATGAGTCAAAACCGTTTCTTCCATCCCAAAACAAAAACAAAAATACCTGGAAAAACTCAGCATCTCTGGCAGCATCTGTGGAGAGGAACACAGTTAACGTTTTGAGTCTACATGACTCTTCAAAAGAGCTAAGGAAAAATAGAAAAGGGGTGAAATATAAGCTGGTTTGGGGGGGCGGTGATGGTGGGAGAAGAAAAGCTGGACAGAGGGTCAGTGATAGGTGGAGATAACCAAAAGATGTCATAGACAAAAGGACAAAGAGGTGTTGAAGGTGGTGATATTATCTAAGGAATGTGCTAATTAAGGGTAGAAAGCAGGATGAGCAAGCTACAGATAGCCCTAGTGGGTGTGGGGTGGGGTGAAGGAATCGAAAAAGGCTAAAAAGTAGAGATAAAACAATGGATGGAAATACATCTAAAAATAATGGAAATAGATGGGAAAAGAAAACTCTATATAAATTATTGGAAAAAACAAAAAGGAGGGGGAAAATCGGAAAGGAGGTGGGGATGGAGGAGAGAGTTCATGATCTAAAATTATTGAACTCAATATTCAGTCTGAAAGGCTGTAAGGTGCCTAGTCGGAAGATGAGGTGCTGTTCCTCCAGTTTGCGTTGAGCTTCACTGGAACAATGCAGCAAGCCAAGGACAGACATGTGGGCATGAGAGCAGGGTGGAGTGTTGAAATGGCAAGCGACATGGAGGTCTGGGTAATGCTTGCAGAATTTCCATTATTGTTAAATGTATTTCCATCCATTGTTTTATCTCTATCTTTTAGCCTATTTCGATTCCTTCACCCCACCCCACCCCCACTAGGACTATCTGTATCTTGCTTGTCCTGCTTTCTACCCTTAATTAGCACATTCCTTAGATAATATCACCATCTTCAACAACTCTTTGTCCTTTTGTCTGTGACACATTTTGGTTATCTCCACCTAACACTGGCCCTCTATCCAGCTCTTCTTGTCCCCCCCCACCACCCCCCCGCCACCTTAAACCAGCTTATATTTCACCCCCTTTTCTATTTTTCCTTAGTTCTGTTGAAGAGTCATGCAGACTCAAAATGTTAACTGTGCTCCTCTCCACAGATGCTGCCAGACCTGCTGAGTTTTTCCAGGTATTTTTGTTTTTGTTTTGGATTTCTAGCATCTGCAGTTTTTTGCTTTTATCTTCCGTACCAATCTTTGAGCCACACATCAAACTTCCTAATCTGATTTAACCTGTGCGATTTTGCATCTGGTTTAGGTAACAATCCAGAGATTACAGCCTTTGAGGGTCTGGTTTTGAATTTAACACCTAGTTGCTCATACTCCCTATGCAGTACCTCTATCATAGTCCCATCTATGTCACTGGTACCAATGTGGACCACCACACCTGGATCCACCAGCTCTCACTGCAAGTTCCTCTCCAGCCCAGAGCACACGTCCCAAACCATGGCACCGGGCAGGTGATACAGCCTTCTGGACTCATGCTCTCAAGCTGAAGAGAACTGTGTCTATCCCCTTGACTATGCTGTCCCCGACTACCACAACATCCATATTTACTCCCCTAACTTGAATAGCTTCCTGGACCATTATGCCATTGTCAGATCGTTCATCCACCCAACAGCCCCTGCTCTCATTCATACAAGCTGAAAGGACTTCAAACCTATTGGAAAATTCAAAGGGCTGAGGCCCCTTCTTGATCCCCAAACCTGCCTCACTTTCAGTCACATTCTCCTCTCTTTGACCATAGACCAAGTCAGACAACTGTAGCCTAAGGGGTGTGACTGCCTTCCAGAGCAAACTTACCCGCTTCCTGATACACTGCAGTGTCTGCAGCTCAGCCTCCGGCTCATTGACTCTGAGCCGAAGCTCCATGACCTGCAGACACTCACTGTTTGCCTTGGATCACACTGGCATCTGCCAGAGCCCACATACTGCAGCTGTAACACATCACCTGCCCAGCCATCTCTACTGTGCTTTGATTAACTATGAATGAATTTCCTAATTAAATTTATACCCCTAGTCCTGTGAAAAGGCGTATCAGGGTGCAACATGGGATTACCCAGGCTTGACCAAGTTGCGGATATAAGTTTTTAAAATGCTTGCAGTAAAAAAACTCAGGGCTGAACGTTCCAGTTGGCGAGTGGAGGGGCAGGCCTGACATACTGACATGTAAAATGATGCGCAATGACATCGGCTGTGCGTCCCAACGTCATCGCGCGCCGTGATATTTCGTTCGGCGGGCGCGCACCAGAGTTGGCTGCTCACCCACCGAAATGTCAAAGGCCTCTTAAGGCCAGTAAGAAAGTAATTAGACTAGTTAAGAGCACTACAAAAACAAAAACAGAATTACCTGGAAAAACTCAGCAGGTCTGGCAGCATCGGCGGAGAAGAAAAGAATTGACGTTTCGAGTCCTCATGACCCTTCGACAGAACTTGAGTTCAAGTCCAAGAAAGAGTTGAAATATAAGCTGGTTTAAGGTGTGTGTGTGGGGGGCGGAGAGAGAGAGAGACAGAGAGGTGGAGGGGGGGTGTGGTTGTAGGGACAAACAAGCAGTGATAGAAGCAGATCATCAAAAGATGTCAACAACAATAGTACAAAAGAACACATTGGTGTTAAAGTTAAAGTTGGTGATATTATCTAAACGAATGTGCTAATTAAGAATGGATGTTAGGGCACTCAAGGTATAGCTCTAGTGGGGGTGTTTTTTTTCAAAAATAATGGAAATAGGTGGGAAAAGGAAAATCTTTATAATTTATTGGAATAAAAAGGAAGGGAGAAACAGAAAGGGGGTGAGGATGGGGGAGGGAGCTCACGACCTAAAGTTGTTGAATTCAATATTCAGTCCGGAAGGCTGTAAAGTGCCTAGTCGGAAGATGAGGTGTTGTTCCTCCCGTTTGCGTTGGGCTTCACTGGAACAATGCAGCAAGCCAAGGACAGACATGTGGGCAAGAGAGCAGGGTGGAGTGTTAAAATGGCAAGCGACAGGGAGGTTTGGGTCATTCTTGCAGACAGACCGCAGGTGTTCTGCAAAGCGGTCGCCCAGTTTACGTTTGGTCTCTCCAACGTAGAGGAGACCACATTGGGAGCAACGAATGCAGTAGACTAAGTTGGGGGAAATGCAAGTGAAATGCTGCTTCACTTGAAAGGAGTGTTTGGGTCCTTGGACAGTGAGGAGAGAGGAAGTGAAGGAGCAGGTGTTGCATCTTTTACGTGGGCATATGGTGGTGCCATAGGAGGGGGTTGAGGAGTAGGGGGTGATGGAGGAGTGGACCAGGGTGTCCCGGAGGGAGCGATCCCTACGGAATGCCGATAGGGGGGGTGAAGGGAAGATGTGTTTGGTGGGGGCATCATGCTGGAGTTGGCGGAAATGGCGGAGGATGATCCTTTGAATGCGGAGGCTGGTGGGGTGATAAGTGAGGACAAGGAGGACCCTATCATGTTTCTGGGAGGGAGGAGAAGGCGTGAGGGCGGATGCGCGGGAGATGGGCCGGACACGGTTGAGGGCCCTGTCAACGACCGTGGGTGGAAAACCTCGGTTAAGGAAGAAAGAGGACATGTCAGAGGAACAGTTTTTGAAGGTAGCATCATCGGAACAGATGTGACGGAGGCGAAGGAACTAAGAGAATGGGATGGAGTCCTTACAGGAAGCGGGGTGTGAGGAGCTGTAGTCGAGATAGCTGTGGGAGTCGGTGGGTTTGTAATGGATATTGGTGGACAGTCTATCACCAGAGATTGAGACAGAGAGGTCAAGGAAGGGAAGGGAAGTGTCAGAGATGGATCACGTGAAAATGATGGAGGGGTGGAGATTGGAAGCAAAATTAATAAATTTTTCCAAGTCCCGACGAGAGCACGAAGCGGCACCGAAGTAATCATCGATGTACCGGAGAAAGAGTTGTGGAAGGGGGCCGGAGTAGGACTGGAACAAGGAATGTTCCACATACCCCATAAAGAGACAGGCATAGCTGGGGCCCATGCGGGTACCCATAGCCACACCTTTTATTTGGAAGAAGTGAGAGGAGTTGAAGGAGAAATTGTTCAGCGTGAGAACAAGTTCAGCCAGACGGAGGAGGGTAGTGGTGGATGGGGATTGTTCGGGCCTCTGTTCGAGGAAGAAGCTAAGGGCCCTCAGACCATCCTGGTGGGGGATGGAGGTGTAGAGGGATTGGACGTCCATGGTGAAGAGGAAGCGGTTGGGGCCAGGGAACTGGAAATTGTTGATGTGACGTAAGGTGTCAGAGGAATCACGGATGTAGGTGGGAAGGGACTGGACAAGGGGAGAGAGAAGGGAGTCAAGATAACGAGAAATGAGTTCTGTGGGGCAGGAGCAAGCTGAGACGATCGGTCTACCGGGGCAGTTCTGTTTGTGGATTTTGGGTAGGAGATAGAAGCGGGCCGTCCGAGGTTGGGCGACTATCAGGTTGGAAGCTGTGGGAGGGAGATCCCCAGAGGAGATGAGGTCAGTGACAGTCCTGGAAACAATGGCTTGATGTTCAGTGGTGGGGTCATGGTCCAGGGAGATGTAGCAGGAAGTGTCTGCGAGTTGACGCTCAGCCTCTGCGAGGTAGAGGTCAGTGCGCCAGACAACAGCACCACCCTTGTCAGCGGGTTTGATGACAATGTCAGGGTTGGACCTGAGAGAATGGAGTGCAGTAAGTTCAGAGAGAGACAGGTTAGAATGGGTGAGAGGAGCAGAGAAATTGAGACGACTAATGTCGCGCCGACAGTTCTCAATGAAAAGATCAAGAGAAGGTAAGAATCCAGAGGGAGGGGTCCAGGTGGAGGGAGAATATTGGAGATGGGTAAAAGGATCCGTTGAACTGGGAGAGGTCTCCTGCCCAAAGAAGTGAGCCCGGAGACGAAGACGGCGGAAGAAGAGTTCAGCATCATGCCGAGCCCGAAATTCATTGAGGTGAGGGCGTAAGGGTATGAAACTAAGTCCTCTCGTCGGGACTTGGAAAAATTTATTAATTTTGCTTCCAATCTCCACCCCTCCATCATTTTCACGTGGTCCATCTCTGACACTTTCCTTCCCTTCCTTGACCTCTCTGTCTCAATCTCTGGTGATAGACTGTCCGCCAATATCCATTACAAACCCACCGACTCCCACAGCTATCTTGACTACAGCTCCTCACACCCCGCTTCCTGTAAGGACTCCATCCCATTCTCTCAGTTCCTTCGCCTCCGTCGCATCTGTTCCGATGATGCTACATTCAAAAACAGTTCCTCTGACATGTCCTCCTTCTTCCTTAACCGAGGTTTTCCACCCACAGTCGTTGACAGGGCCCTCAACCGTGTCCAGTCCATCTCCCGCGCATCCGCCCTCACGCCCTCTCCTCCCTCCCAGAAACATGATAGGGTCCTCCTTGTCCTTACTTATCACCCCACCAGCCTCCGCATTCAAAGGATCATCCTCCGCCATTTCCGCCAACTCCAGCATGATGCCACCACCAAACACATCTTCTCTTCACCCCCCCTATCGGCATTCCGTAGGGATCGTTCCCTCCGGGACACCCTGGTCCACTCCTCCATCACCCCATACTCCTCAACCCCCTCCTATGGCACCACCCCATGCCCACGCAAAAGATGCAACACCTGCCCCTTCACTTCCTCTCTCCTCACCATCCAAGGACCCAAACACTCCTTTCAAGTGAAGCAGCATTTCACTTGCATTTCCCCCAACTTAGTCTACTGCATTCGTTGCTCCCAATGGGGTCTCCTCTACATTGGAGAGACCAAACGTAAACTGGGTGACCGCTTTGCAGAACACCTGTGGTCTGTCCGCAAGAATGACCCAAACCTCCCTGTCGCTTGCCATTTTAACACTCCACCCTGCTCTCTTGCCCACATGTCTGTCCTTGGCTTGCTGCATTGTTCCAGTGAAGCCCAACGCAAACTGGAGGAAGAACACCTCATCTTCCGACTAGGCACTTTACAGCCTTCCGGACTGAATATTGAATTCAACAACTTTAGGTCATGAGCTCCCTCCCCCATCCCCACCCCCTTTCTGTTTCCCCCTTCCTTTTTTTTCCAATAAATTATAAAGATTTTCCTTTTCCCACCTATTTCCATTATAAAAAAAACCCCACTAGAGCTATACCTTGAGTGCCCTACCTTCCATTCTTAATTAGCACATTTGTTTAGATAATATCACCAACTTTAACTTTAACACCTATGTGTTCTTTTGTACTATTGTTGTTGACATCTTTTGATGATCTGCTTCTATCACTGCTTGTTTGTCCCTACAACCACACCACCCCCCCTCCACCTCTCTCTATCTCTCCGCCCCCCACACACACACCTTAAACCAGCTTATATTTCAACTCTTTCTTGGACTCGAACTCAAGTTCTGTCGAAGGGTCATGAGGACTCGAAACGTCAACTCTTTTCTTCTCCGCCGATGCTGCCAGACCTGCTGAGTTTTTCCAGGTAATTCTGTTTTTGTTTTTGTTTTGGATTTCCAGCATCCTCAGTTTTTTTAGTTAAGAGCACTGCCCGTCCAACCTTAAGGTTGACGGGCAGCCAAAAAAGGCCAAGCAGCCTTTGCATTTTTCATGAAACCTCATGCACAGGCGAGATGAGGCTTCCTGAAGCTTTTGTAAATTCAATAAATTAATTTTCCCAGCTTTACAAACATGTCCCAACTCATGTGAAACTGTCACACGAGGGGACATGTTTAAATAAATTTTCACATCATTTATTAAACTCTTTCATATCTATTCAATCTCCCTGAGGCAGCTCCGTGCATGAACGAACGCAGGCCCCGACTCCCCTTCCACCCCACCGTCTGCACAGGTAGCGCTGAACGCTGCCGGCCACACGTTACGCCAATTAAGGCCCGCTCACGTAAAATGGAGGCAGGCATGCGATTGCGGGCAGCAATCAGCTCTGCGCCCGCTCTCCCCCAGCCTGCCTGCCGTGGGAATGAATTTGAACGTGTGGCCAGGCCAGGAATGGTTTGTGTTATATTTTAATAAACTAATAGCTTGATCTTAGGGTCAAGATATACAGAATGCTAGGCACTGCACTGAAATGGCAGCACAGATAAGCAACGTGCGTGTTTTGGAACATCGTTTGTGCCAACGGTCAGGTCATTCCTTGATTGTTTACAAATTCCTCTGTGACTGAGGGAGGTGATGAACAGGTCATTCTGTGTTTATGTTGTAAACTCATTTGTAATTAAGGACGTCATGAATTGGACATACAGGATAAAAACTGTTCTGTTGAAGGGTCATGAGGACTCGAAACACCAACTGTGCTCTCCTCTGCCAATGCTGCCAGACCTGCTGAGTTTTTGCAGGTGTTTCTGTTTTTGTTTTTGTTTTTGTTTTGGATTTCCAGCATCCGCAGTTTTTTGCTTTTATATAAGATTAAAATATTCTAAGTTAATGATGAGTTATCCCAAAGATGGTATATATAACTGATAGAAACTATCATTTTGAATTGCCTTTTAGAGCATTCTGAAGGAGCATTCCCCATGTGTGCACACTTGTACTAAATAAAGAACTGCTGCTGAATCTACTTACAGTCCACTCTCTGCCATGTCTTCTAGATACTCTACAACACCTGCTTGAGCTTATATTCATATTATTTCAATAAATGTTCTGCTCACCCTGACTGAAATTCCCGAGTTTAGATAAGATAAACAGGAAATATTCAGCAGCCAATCACCTACCTGCTTCCCTGTGATGTCACCTTGATTTTTCTTTCCGAATGTGGGCTCTGATTCCTTGCTCCTTATATGTCGTTCTCTACACAAAGTCCCGCTCTACTCTCTCGCTGTTTATACTCCTGCCCTGCTCTAAAGTCTTACTCCCTTCTCCAGAGCCAGGGAGAGGGATCATGGGCCCTGGTGCTTCTCCCATTTCTGTGCCCCTTTCTCACTTGACACCCCCCCCAATCGAGGGACTGGGGGAGGACACAGAAGAGGTCGGAAGGAGAAGGGCACTGCGCCACATGCGCCATCATTGAGGGACGACTTCAAGACTCAGGAGAGGTTGGGAGGGAAAGGACCCTGGGCCACAGACACTGTCATCGTGGGACTTGACTGGGGGGGTGGGTGGGAGACTTCAAGACTCAGAGGTCAGTAGGGGGATGGGCCTTCCGGGAGTTGTGGGGAGGAAAAGTAAATGTAGAGGCATTTGTCTTCCAATCGAGCAGCATCAAGGCCCCAACCAGGGAAGAAAGCAGTACATGAGTCCGACAACACCCAGAGGCCCATGGGAAGGCAGGCAAGAAAAGGAGGGACTGGGGAATCTGGCGTCAATGATTGCTTGCTGTTCAGAATACCAGCAATCATTGGCTGAGCAGTCTGTCGATCGGGATGGTCTACACGCCAGATTGACTGCTTTGGACATTGACCATCTAGAATGACAGGCTACTGAACCAATGAGCTTGGGCCCCAGTGATTGGCATCATCTACACACCCCTCTCCTGAGCCCTGCCCTTCTCTCCCTCTTTATAGTTGTGCTCTGCACAAAGTCTCGCTCTGCTCTCTGTTTTAAGTCTGTTCTGCTCCCTCCAGGGGCATTGGTATTCTGAAATTTGGACCTTAGACAGCATTGTAGGCACGACAAATTGTTTTAATAATGCTCAATGATCAATACAAATTTACAGCAGTTGAGATCGTACAATCTTATTGCAAAGAAAACAGTTTTGACTTTAATTTTTTTAAACACAGGTAGAGTTATGATATTCGGGGGCTGAGTCTTGGCACCTCAAAGTTGTCAGGTTGTTAACATTCGCAGCCCCTCATCATTCCCTGAACAATGCAGCTAAAATTTTAATGCATCTTACAGCTTGAGTACAGATCAAGGGGGAATTTTAACCTAAACTTCCCACTGGGAAACTTTAGGGATCGGATGTGACACTGAACATAAGATATAGTTGCAGGAGTAGGCCATATGGCCCCTTGAGACTGCGCCAACATTCGGTAAGTTCATGGATGACCTTCAACCTTAATTTCCCAACCACTCCCATATTCCGAAATCCCCCTAGAATCCAAATACCTGTCTATCTCAGCCTTGAATATGCTCAATGACTAAGCATCTCCAGGCCTCTAGCATACAGAATTCCAAAGATTCACAAGCCCCTGAGTGAAGAAATTTCTCCTTATCTTAGTTCTAAATGACTAACTTCTTATCCTGAGACTACATCCCCATGGTCCAGACTCTCCAACCAGGGATTCAGCATATACCCTGTCAAAACCCCCCTCAGGTTCACTCTGAAGTCACTGAGGGAGTAAAATGTCTCGTCATACTCAAAATTGAGGGCAACGTCACTTCACAGCAATATTTTAAAAAAAATATTGAATCTATAGCAAGTGAAAACCTACTATCCTGTCCCATCTCTGTTGCTCTGATGGGACAGGAATCGTGAAGTGCTGGCTGGCACCAACACAGTTTGGGTGTGTCAAGGGGGTACGACGAAAAGAGGGGGAGGGGTACTGAACCAAACTGCTGGACAGCTGAAAGTGGCCTGGGAAATAGAGGGCCTATGACCCTACATAAGATTTCACTAGGTCTACAGCTTGAATATTGAGTGTATTCCAGACCATTCATGGGGCCCGCTTCTGATTCATTGAGCTCCAATATACCATACACCAGCATCTCGCTCATATATGATGCATGGGGGAACCTAGGAGGTAGGAGCAGGAGTAATTACAGTGGGTGACACCATCTTGATCCCATCTTACAATGTGGCAAACTCACTTCCATTCTCCTTTAATAAAAACACATTGCTTATTACTTCAAATTACTTTTAGTAGCTTTTGATAACAGGCTAGCCTCAATAATCTTTGGCCCAAAAGTGATAATGGCTTTTAAACTGAGTAACAAAAAGATATTGCACTTATGTGTAAAAATAATACACTTTGTGAGAATTGGTTACACCACCCTTGATGTAGAATGACATGAAAACACCAAGCCTCGATTTTAAGTTTGCCTGCCCAGCATAAAACAGGAAGAGGGAGGGGGGGGGGGAACATTTGGAATGGAGTGGGAAGTGGGTTAATTTACCATTCTATCCCTTTGCCAATCAGACCAAAAAGAATTTTAATTTCAGACAGCAAGGTGGGATCCTTTTTAAACATAAAGATGGAGTTGGATGATGCCACTGAGGCCTGATATGCCATTCCAACCTGAGACCTGACAAGTGTTGATTTTTCCACCAGGCCAAATCTGAACAGTGCCGAGATTTATGGGAGGCTGCCTGTCTTCTTGTGGAGGACTGGGGGCTGGGGGGGCGGTGGGGGGGGGTGGGGGTGGTGCGGTGTGGGCAGAATGTATGAGTCGGATTGCTCCTCTAGACCCCACCAGGAAATCTTTGGCTTTCTTGTGCACTTCTCCTTCAAAGTAGGGATTCCTCTCCCAGAGTTCCTTCGATGGACTCTGTGCACAGTGTCTTTGTGGAAGATTCTTGTAATCTCCCCAGTAGCTCCCAACAGGAGCCTAGCAGATCCCTGTCATGGCTGAGGCCTGGTGTAGCCCAGTTTGGTCAGTCCTTCGCTATTTTATCCAAGGTTCTGGAGTTATGGCAGGAGACTCAAAGAGAGTCCCAGTGGAATTTTAGAACCAAAGTGTTTACGATTTTGCTACAGTGACACAACAATCCCCCTCCCCTCACCCCTGGTTAAATGAAAACGCCCTTGCTTTGGTCTGTTTTCCAGCACATTTTATAATTGGGACAGGTTTTATGGATTCTTGACCATCAATGTATCAACAAAGTATTGCAATTCACTAATACGTGGTGACAGCAGGCAAGGACCAGAACGTAGTTGCTTTAACTATTCCAGTGGTTTAGTTGGTAATTCTTTATCATTTGCTCATGGGATGTGAGCACCCTAATTTGCGCTGAGTAGGTGGCAAGCTTCTTGAACTGCTGCAGTCCACCTAGTGCAGGTACACACACACTGCTTCTTTTCTGGAGTGGTTTGATATAATTGAATGGCTTGCTAGGCCATTTCAGACAGCAGTTAAGAGTCAATCACTATGGCGTGGGTCTGGAGTCACATGTAGGCCAGACCAGATAAGGGTGGCAGATTACCTTCCCTAAAGGGCATTAGTGAACGATATGGGTTTTTGTGACAATCCAATAGTTTCATGATCATTATGAATGAGTCTAGTACTTTAGTCAGATTTATTAATTAGTTGAATTTAAAATCCCCCATTTGTCCTGTAGGGCTTAAACTCATATCTGCAGAGCATTAATCTGGCATTATGGATTACTAGTTCAGTAACATTACCACTAGGCTACTGTCGTCTATGATACACTGGCGGTACAACACTGAGACATACAGACCAAGGAGATCTCAGCTTCAATTCCCAGTATTTGAATTTTAACAGAGCAGAGAATGATGAAGCTCATCCTCGGTGGTGTAATGAAGAGATTCAGTCTCAGAAAAGAGGTTTTGTCCTTACTGAAACCTTTCTGTCTCTCTCTCCTTTAAGATGCTCCTTAAGACTAAGGCTTTAGTCACCTGTCCCAATATCAGTCTGGTGTCAAACTTTGTTTGGTAATGCTTCTATGAAGCATCTTGAGATGCTTTACAACATTAAAGGTGCTTCAAAAATGCAAATTATTGTTATTAAATACAAAACTGGACTAATACAGATAAGTCAGACATTATAAGCATGTAGGTTTAATACTTTACGTTGAGCTTCTAAGGATTTCTAGGGACAGTGGCTGATGCAGGACACCAGGGGCTGTAATGGGAAAATAGTACAGCTGATATTCCAGGACAATATGGTCAAATGCGTTGAAGAAGTTTCTCCATCCAAATCTATCCCATCGTAATGTGATCAGCTGGGTTGGCAGTGGGAAACTTCAGTATGTCAGGCTAGGAAGAGGGAAGCATTTCCAAAAGATCCCAGCTCTTGATCAATCTCCAGTAATCCCTGCTGGAAAGCATGTATTGGGCCAGCTGCACTTGTTTATGATGTCCTGACACTCACTATTTAAGCTCAGTTAGGTGAGTCATTGATGGCCTCTGGAATTACATGGAAGTACATAGGGTGGTGAGTATACAGAACAGACTGCTCAGGGAGACAGTGATAAGGCAGATTGGGTCAGTGGACAGGCACACTCATGGTGAAGCCATGAAATTTGAGTTCAACAATTTCTAGTTTTGAGTCGGGGTAAAATTATCGTGAAGCGTATTGTTGGTTGTAAAAACTCAATTGGCTCACTACCTTCTTTCAGGGATTATCTGGCCTAAGTGTGACTCCAGTCCTACTTTCATGTTGAGTCTTGATGCTCTCAGGGCAATGAGATATGGACAATAAATAATTGCCAGTGTCACCCACGTGGGAAAATTATGCTTTGTTCCTATAATACATACAGGATATTTTCATTTCTCTCAAGGTACAGGATAGGTTAAAGCACCTGTCTCCCTATGGAATTTTAATTCCCATGTGAAAACTTGGTTTCAAGTTAAAATTGCAACAGAGCCTTAAAATGCCATAATAGCTTGGGCTCTAATTTCCATTTAGTCATGAGCTCCAATATTAGTCAGTTCGGGGCATCAATTGTACAAGCAAAAAAGCGCTGTTAAAATGGGTGCAGAGCAGCAAAAAAAATGGTAAGTGGCCCTTATTGGATTCTAACCCCAGTTCTACCTGGTTTCTACTAGAGCTATGTGAGTTAAAATTCCACCCCCTCAACCCTCCCACCCCCTCAGCTTAATATGAGAAACCACAGTTGTTGATATTCCATAGCTGTCTGCCATCATAAGGAATCATAAGGCTTAGAAGGAGATCGTTTGGGCCCATTGTATCTGTGCTAAAAAATTAGGCAAGAGCATGTCTAGGAATAGAAAGGTGGGTCTGATATTGACAAGGGCAAGTGCAGCGATTCCTATGGAAAATCAGGAGAAGTGTCTTTTGTCATTGCCCAGATTTACCAGATGGAAGTCAGCCTGATCGACAGGTTTAACTTGCAGGCAGGCGGGGAGGACTCTGAGACAGGTAAGTCTGATCCATGATCCAGGGGAGCATTCCTGTTTCTCCCAGCCCACAAGCAGCACTGTAAAGGCACTTGCTTTCACCCCCAAGATGTCCTCACCTCCCTTGAGCTATCGATAATGCCCGAGGACTGGGAAACTCAGCCAACCAAGCCTGGACTTGTCAGCCCTGCCAACCTCATTAAAGTATATAAATGGCCAGCCCGCCTCCTGGGAGTGGACTGGCCTATCCCGCCTCAGTGAAACCCGGAGGTGGGGGTGTGTGGGGTTGGCGTTCAGGTCTTTAGAATTTTAGCATCTGTCCTGACCCCAACCCTCCATTTTTTAGGGGCTACAAATCAGCCCACAGAGCTGAAAACATTAGGCAACTCCAAAAAAAAATCTATCTAAGGAAAATAAATTGGAAAATAATACAGAAGCAAAAAAAAAAAGAAAATATGAATGATAGGGATCATTTTGCATGTATGCCCTGGGGTAGTGGACTGCATGTATATGGCGCACCATGCTCTGCTTTGAAAAAAACATACCAAAAAATCCCCATCAAGTTGATTCCTGAGAAATATGAGCCATGCTCCAGATAAGTGGATTAAAGAGATATTCAATTGAAAGTTCCCCCCTGAGTATATATTTTGTAAATAAAACCTTAATTGGTAATTCCAAAAGCATTGCGAGTTCAAGCTCATTATTAATTTAAACTATAATTTGTTCAACGAAATCCACAATTACTTCACACCGCAGGGTCCCACTTGATTATAAAAATGTAATTAAATTAAATAATTTAAAGGAAAAAACGTTAAAACGCAGGCCATGGCAAAAAAGTTGTCCGGGAATGAGCCTGCGTAACCTTTGGACATACAGAATCTGTGCATGGTTTCTGCTACAAGGGGTCTGTTTTACTTTCACGCTAAGCTCTCATGCACTGAATTCAGGGGCAGGAGAATTTGAGAAATGCACTGTTGGTGAGACCAGTGCAATTACAACACTGGTCGGATGTGACTTATTTCACTTTCGGCTGTATCAACGTCGGCTCGTAGATCTCAAAGTGGATTCCCTTTGACTTGGTTATCTTCATTACTGCTCCGTTCAACTCTTCCTCTTGAAGTATTTTCATTAATCCCTGAACGATTAGCGATGGTCTGCAAATCGCAACATTTCCATTTTATTTTTAAAACTTATTTTCAATGTAAATATTTCTGCATGCACCTCCAGTAGCATCACATTAAATGCAAGAGAACGAGGGATGCTTGTAGTATTTGCAATGCTAAAAGGATTTGATAGGGTAGGCACAGAGAAATAGGGCACAAGAGAACATGTTCCTAAAATTACAACTGGGCCATTCAAGGGAATTCAGGCAGTACTTTTTCTATACAAAGGTTGGTAGGAATATGGAATTCTCTTCCTCAAAAGGCTGCAGAGGCTGGGGATCAACTGGAGATCTGAAGACTAAGGCTGATGGATTTTTATTAGATAAGGGCATCAAATAGAGTTGCCAATGCTCCAGGATTGGCCTCAAGTCTCCAGGAATTGAAGATCAATCTCAAGGACACGGCTGTATGACATTAAAAAAGATTGCTTTTTTTGTCATTCTCTTTGAACAGTTCTCTTTACCAGATGTAAAAACATTAAAAATCAATCATCATCCAATTGGGTAATGAGTCTTATTGCTTTCCAATTGGTATAGGAAGGCAGTACGTCACAAGGATGGATGCGTTGATCGACAAATGGCAAGAGCATGGGGGCAAGTCATGTGATGAATCCTCTAGGAATACATTTAATTACTAATGGCAACTCTAGTATCAAGGGACATGGATGACGACAGGTAAATGGGGTGGGAGTATAGGTCAGTCATGACCTAAACAAGGGCTGAATGACACCTAATGCTCCTATCAACTAATGACATTCCAGGGAGGGGGCAGCTCTATTGCCATAACTTTGGTGAAACCATTCCCCAAGAGAAACAGCATGAATTCAGCTGGGAAAAAAAAAAAACCTTTCCTCTGGGGCCTGGTATGGCAAGAGACTGGGAGGATCCCTGTAGAATATCACAGACAGAATATTTAGTACTCAAAATTAAATTGTAAGTACAGACTGGTAATGATTAGTTCAACACTGATGTTAGGCAGAATAAAAAAAAAATCAGGATATGGGCATCACTGACAAGGCTGGCATCTATTCCCCATTCCTTGCCACCTTGAGAAGGTGATAGTGTTGGTGGAACCGCTGTGTTCTTGGTAGCTTTTTTATGCAACTGAGTATCTAGGCCACTTCAGCAAGTAATGAAGTGGGTTCTGAAATCACATGTAGGCCAGACAAGCTAAGGAGGGCAGATTCCCCTAAATTAGAGGCATTTAGATTTTTATGACAGCTTCATGGTCAGATTTACAGACACCAGCTTCTTATTTCCAAATTTTCTTTTAAAGAAACAATTCAAATCCTCAAACTGGCATGAGGCTAGTTGTGATTATTAACCAACGTCTCTGGATTATTCGTCTTGTATTGTCATTATCGTCCCAATGTATTCACACCAAAAGCTCTTTCAGGTAAGTTAATACAAGTGAAAACTAGAGTCAATGAAAGTTGGATCCCAGTGATGGGATTTTTGGTTTCCATAGAAGCATGGAGTAGATGGGCTGAATGGCCTCCCCCACCAATTCATGAAATTTCTAAAATGACAGTGACTGTGTAAACCTGGCCAATGGAAACCAATTTTCTAAAGACTGAAATAGGGTGGGGGTGGGTGCAAGAGGAGGACTCTGAGCCAGGCAATCAGCAGCAGCTAGAGGAGAATGCAAGAGGAGGGTCCTGGACAGGCAGTCAGCAGCATCTAGAGGAGAGTGCGAGAGGAGGACCCTGAGCCAGATGGTCAACAGCACCTAGCACCAAAAATCACAGCAGAAACATAAATTCATTGGTTGGTGAGAAACAGTTGTTAGGGAGTATCATCAAGTAGCTAAGAATTAGCAAAACAGATTCTTTTTAAAAGAAGGGGCTACTTACATTTAAATAAGAAACACAAGCAATAGGGAAATAAAGTTAAGTCGAGGCCAGGTAGAATAAAGTTGCATAATTAAACCAAAGTAAAATAAAGTTAACGCAAAGGAAGTAAGTAGAAGCCATGGCAGGACAGCTCATGTGGAATGCTTGTCTTGTAATATGTAGGAAGCAATGGATGCTACCAGTGTCCTAGATGACCACATGTGCAGGAAGTGTCACCAGCTGCAGAACCTTGAGCTCCAGGTTTCAGAGATCAAGTGGTGACTGGAGTCACTGTGGCACATCCCGGAGGCTGAGAGCTACGTGGATAGCACGTTCAGAGAGGTGGTCACATCACAGCTTAGGAGCCTGGAGACAGAGAAGGAATGGCTGGCTGCCAGGCAGTCCAAGAAAATTAGGCAGGTAGTGCAGGAGACCCCCGGGGTCACACTCAACAATCCATTTTCTGTTTTGGATATCGCTGAGGGCTTTGGTTCCTTGGAGGAGTGCAGTCAGAGCCAAGTTTGTGGCACCACAGGTGGCTCTGCTGCACTGGAGGATAAAAAGAGGGGAAGACCAGTAGTGATAGTGGATAGGTTAGTTAGGGGAATAGACAGGCGTTTCTGTGGCTGCAGACGTGACTCTAGGATGGTATGTTGTCTCCCTGTGCCAAGGCCAATGATGTCACAGAGCGGCTGCAGGATATTTCTTTTGATGGACGGTGATTAGCCAGAGGTGGTGGTCCAAGTTGGTACCAATGGCTGAGGTAAGAAAGAGGATGAGGTCCTGAAAGCAGACTTTAGGGAGATTGAAAAGCAGGACCTCTTAAGCAGTAATCTCAGGATTACTCCCTGTCCCACGTGCAAGCGAGTATAAAAATAGGAGAATTGGATGAATAAACACGTGGCTGGAAAGCTGGTGTAGGAGGGAGGGCATCAGATTTCTGAGGCATGGGGATTGGTTCTGGGGAAGGTGGACCTTTACAAGCCAGATGGTCTGCAAGTGAACAGGACTGGGGTGAATATCCTCATATGGAGATTTGCTAGTGCTGTTGTGGGAGGGGGGTGGGGGAGTTAAATAGATTGGCTGGGGGATGGGAGCCTGAGGACAAATCCAGAACAGGGAACGGGAGATGGAGAATTAGTGAGTGACTCTGAAAGGCAGAAGAAGCACAGGTTAAAAAGTGTACAGCACAGGAATTTGGCAGTGTTAAAAGGTATTTTAAAAGGTTAGTGCAAGGAGCATAGCAAATAAAGGCAATGAGCCTAGGGCACAGATAGACACATGGCAGCATCATATCTTCGTTATAACGGAAACTTGGCTTAAGGAGGGGAAAAAATGGCAGCTCAACAACCCTGGACATAGAGTTCTTAGGCAGGATAGGGAGGGGTATAAAAAACATGGGGTTGTAGCATTATTGGTTAAAGAATCAATTACAGCTGTGAGGAGGGATGATGTACTAAATGGAGCATCAAAGGAGACCATATGGGTTGAGCTCAGGAATAGAAAAGGGGCAGCCACACTGTTGGGAATGTACTATAGGCCCCCAAGTAGTGGAAAGGAGTTAGAAGAGCAAATATGCAGACAGATTTCTGAGTGCAATAACCATAGGGCAGGAATCACTGGGGACTTCAACTACCCTAGTATCAACTGGGATACGAACAGTATGAAGGACACAGAGGGTGGAAAATTCTTAAGTTGCATTCAAGAGAACCTTTTTAGCCAGCATGTAACATGCCCAACAAGAGGGAGTGCACTTCTAGATTTAGTCTTGGGAAATGAAGATGGGCAAGTGTATGAAGTAGCAGTGGGGGACCATCTTTGGAGATGGTGACCATAATATAGTCAGATTTAACATCATTATGGAAAGGGACAAAGGTAGAACAGGAGTAAAAGTTTTAAATTGGGGCAAGAAAAATTTTACGAAGCTGAGAGGTGAGCTGGTGAGAATGGACAGGATACAGCTATTAGAAGCTTTCCTTCGAAAACTTGTGTCAAATCAGTGAGAGGCATTCAAAGACGAGATTCTAAGGGCACAGTGTAGACATGTCCCCACAAAGAAAAAGGGTGGCACTGCCAAATCTAGAGGCCCCTGGTTATCCAGAAGCATACAGGCCAAGATACAGCAGAAAAAGAAAGCTTCGCTGTCTGAAGAAGTTTCAAAAGAAGAACTATGATATGGTGAAAAAGGCTGTTTTAAGTGTATATGAGTTGGTTCCTGAAGCCTACACGCAGAAATTTAGGAATATGAGAAAATAGCCTGGGCAAATTTTTATTCAGGTTGAAAGAGTAAAACAAAATAATTTTGATTGGGCATTAAAAATAAAGACAACCTATGCAGCTCTTAGAGAAGTAGTTCTTTTGGAAGAATTTAAAGATTCAATCCCTTCGGCAGTGTGAACTCATGTGGATGAATACAGGGTTGATTCCACAAGGCAAGCAGCGGAGATAGCTGATGATTATGAGTTAGTGCTTAGAGCTAAATTTATTTTTTTGTCACCCTTTCAAATCAGAAAAAGGATAGAAAGCAGGAAGGGGAAAGAAAGATGGGGAGTCAGGGAAGAGAAAGAGTAGCTGGAAATTCCCAGGAAGTTTTTTCTCAGAATATAATGGAAGGTGCTGAGGGTAGAAATGACATTCAAAAGTTGAGGCGTTTTCATTGTAATAAAGTGGGGCACACAGTCAGTGTGTTGGAAATTGCAGGGAAAACCTGTTGGAATTATTGGGGTGCAGAAAAGTTCTGGAAGGAAAAGTACCGTGGATTCTGAGGTTCAGGCACAGGAAAAAACCACTGGTTGTGTACAGGTAAAAAAGGGAGAATCTGTGATTGGTAAATAAATGGGGATGTGTTCGCAGTTTACCCAAGAGAGTTCTGAGGAGCAGGTTGCAGAACTGTTTAAAGACTTTGGGCAGAATATTACAGCACCGTTTCAGCAGGGACGGGACCTTAAAATGCAGCGAGACATTGTAAACCCTTTTGACTTGAGTGGAAACGTAAAATCCCGCTGTCGTAAAATTCTGCTCTTTGTGTGTGAAGGGAAAATCTTTCCATGTGTACAGGGTGGAGTAAGTAAAATTGTTAAGATTTTAAGAGACACAGGGCTAGTCAATCCTTAATGTTTTGGGATAGTAACCTTTGTTGTTCAGAGAAAGTATTGCAGGGACAGGTGATAATAAGTGGAGTTCATGGAGATGCTAAACGTATTCCCTTGTGGAAGGTACATTTAAAAAGTAAGTGGAAAACTGGCAAAGTGACTGTTGGGGTGGTGAAAAAAATTGCCCATTGCAGGGGCTCAATTTATTCTGGGTGATATAGCTGGATCACAAATGTAGGTGATGCTTATGGTAGTTGATTAGCTTGTGGAAGTGCTTTCAACAGAGGTGTTACAAGATTGTTTCTAGATTGTGCGATGAGATCACAGGCACACAGATTGAAACAAGAAAAACAAGAAGGACAGGCAGTTCAAAGGTAGGAAGAAGGTTTTGAGATCCAATTAGCATGAACTCTGTTTGATTACATTGCTCAGAAAGCCTCAGGAGAGGACCATTCAGCTGAAGTGTTTCACCCAAGGCAGTTAATTGAGTTGTAGCAAAAGGATTTTCAATTAAAGCAGCTATGTCAGACAGCTTACTCAGGAACAGAGGCAAAATGTATTCCAGAATGTTATTACCTTAAGGGTGATATTTTAATGAGAAAATGGAAGCCAGATCATGTTTCAGCAAATGAAAACTGGAGGGAGGTACATCAGATTGTTATCCTATTAGGGTATAGAAATGAGATTCCGAGGATTGCTAATGAAATTCCAATTGAGGATCATTTAGGAATTAGAAAGACACAGGCAAAAGTACAGTAACATTTTTATTCGCCAGGATTGCATAGGAATATAGTCAAATTCTGTAGAACATGGTGACAGGGAAACCACAAGCAGTGATTGAGCCGGCATCTTTAATCCCAATACCAGCATTTGAAGAACCTTTTACTAGGGTCATGATTGATTGTGTAGGACCCCTCCCTGAGATTAAAAGTGGAAATCAGTATTTACTGACAATAACGGATGTGTCTACCAGGTTTCATGAAGCAATATTACAATTAAGAACTATTACAACTAAGAAGATTGTGGAGGAGCTAACTACATTTTTTACAAGATATAGTTTACCTAAGGAAATACAATCAGGGTCAGGGTCAGGGTCAGGGGTCAAATTTTATGTCACAGCTGTTTATGGAAGTAATGAGCAGTTTGGGGATACAATAGTTTAAGTCAACAGCTTATCATTCGGAGTTAGAAGGAGCTTTGGAAAGATGGCATCAAACTTTAAAAACTATGATGAGAGCATACTGTCAGGATTATGCACAGGATTGGGATACAGGAATTCCATTCTTATTATTTGCTATTAGAGACGCTCCTAATATATCGACTGGTTTTAGTCCCTTTGAACTAGCGTATGGTCATGAGGTAAAGGGACCACTGAAATTTATTTATGAGAAATTGGTGGATCAAAATCCAGAAACTACTCTCCTGGATTATGTATTAAACTTCAGAGGGAGATTAGATAGAGCATGTGAGTTGGCTAGGGAACACTTAAAGATATCACAGCAAGTGATGGAAGTGAAGGCAGATAAGAAAGCGAAAGCTCACAGTTTTATTGCTGGAGAGGAAGTGCTACTTCTGTTACCAGTACTGAATAACTCATTAAAGGCGAGGTTTAGTGGGCCTCATAGGATTGAAAAGAAATTAAATGAAGTAAATTATCTAATAAACACTCCAGGTAGAAGAAAGATTTAGAGGGTGTGTTATGTGAATATGCTTAAAAAGTACTTTGACAGGGAAAAAGAACAAAAAGAGTTATTAGTGGTTGTCGATAATGAGAAAGAGGTAGCAATGCAAGACTCTGAAGTTGATTTTCTTCTATTCAAATTGGATAATGAGGGGGTACTTGAAAACTTAAAGGTAACATTGAGTAACCTTCCAGACAAGTGTCAAAGTGATTTGGAAAAGCTATTGCAGTCACACAAAGCTATTTGTGGAAATAAGCTGGAGAAGACAGATTCAGCTATATATAATACCTCTGTAGTGGTTTCATCTTCGATAAGGCAACATCCTTATAGATTAAATCCAATAAAGTTATCACAAGTACAGAAAGAAATTGATTTCATGCTTCAAAATGATATCACTGAGCCTGGTAACAGTAACTGGAGTTCGCTTATTGTACTGGTACCGAAACCGAATGGAACACAGAGACTGTGCATGGACTATCGAAAGGTGAATGCGGTGACAAAAGCGGATTCAGATCCTATACCGCGGTTGGAGGATTGTATTGACAAAGCGGGGCAATCAAAATTTATCACAAAGATTGACTTGCTAAAAGGATATTGGCAAGTACTGTTATTGGAGAGAGCAAAGGAGATATTGGCTTTTGTGACGCCAAATGGACTATATCAGTTTAAAGTCATGCCATTTAGTATGAAGAATGCACCTGCGACAATTCAAAGACTGACAAACAAAGTAATTGATGGTCTAAGCAATTGTGCTGTTTATGTTGATGACTTAATAGTTTTCAATCAGATGTGGGAGGAGCATTTACAGCATCTGGAAGAATTATTTACTTGATTACAAGAAGCTAATTTGGTGATGAGCCCGACTAAAAGCGAATTTGTGAAGCAAGTTGCATATCTAGGCCATACCATTGGACATGGTAAGGTGGCTCCAAGGGATGTGAAAGTCAAGGCTATCACAGATTTCCCACCAAGAAGTTTTGAGATTTCTGGGCATGAGTAGGTTTTATCAGAAATTTGTACCAAATTTTGGCAGTGTGGTTGCTCCACTGGCTGAGCTATTAAAAAAGAACAAGAAGCTTCAATGGTCACTGGGATGTCATAAGGCATTTGATAGTTTGAAAGCTGTGTTAACTACAACACTAGATTTGCATTATCCAATTGCGCCAAGCCAATTTAAGTTGGCCGTTGACACAGGCGATATAGCCATTGGGGCCTGTACTGTTCCAAGAATATGACACTGGAATTGAAAAACCGATAGTGTATTTTTCACTGAAGTTGAATGCACAACAGAGAAAATATTTAACGATTGAAAAGGAGACATTAGGTTCAGTGATAGCATTGCAGCATTCTGAAATCTATGCGGCAAAAAGTTTGTCAGAAACAATTGTTTATAGAGACCACAATCCTTTAAAGCTTCTAGTCAAATTTAGTCAAAAGGATATTCAGATGGAGTTTATTAATGCAACCCTTTAATCAACAGATTATACATGGGCAGCATTTTCCACCCGTCGGGGGAGGATGTGCGGGGGTGGGTGCAGGCGGGCGGGTTCCTGATCGGTGCCCACGGTTGGGGGCGCGTCACCATTTTACGTGGGCAGGCCAGTTAAGGCCTGCCCAGCGTGATGTCCACTCGGAAGCACTGTGCGCTCCCTGTGCGGGCGGGGGGTGGGGGGTGGAGGGGAGGGAGTGGGGGGGGTGGTTTCCCTAAGCCGTGTGTATGCTCTTTCGCGTATGCGGGCGATAGAGCGCACGGATCTCCCTGAGGCTAAGTGCTGCCTCAGGGAGACCGGTGGGAGTTATGAAAATATTTTGAAGGGTAGAAAAAATTTTCCTGACATGTCCCCCGTGTGACACTGTCACATGAGCTGGGACATGTCAACTTCTTTTATTTAAACATTTTATAAAAATTTTAATACCCTCATGAAACCTCATCCTGCCCGTGGATGAGGTTTCATGTTTTTTCTGAAGGCTGCCAGGGCTCCCTTAAAGTTGGATGGGCAGGTCCATTAATCATTTTAATTACTTTTTTAATGGCCTTAATAGGCCTTTGACAGTTCGGCGGGCGCGCAGCCGACTCTGGTGCGCTCCTGCCGGACTGAAGATCAGAATGAATAACGCGCGGTGACATCGGGACGCATGCCTGAGGTCACCCAGCATCATTTTACGCATCGGCAAGCAGGCCCCCCCCACCCCCCCCCACTCAACGACCGGAAGATGCAGCCCCATGTTGCTGGTGGAAAAAATCTATTTGCAAATGCATGGTTTGAAGCTCAAAGGGAAAATTGGACATTTTAAAACCTGGACATTGAACTGGAATGATATCTGCTGATACCAAGGTTTGTATATATATTATATGCGTGCATCTGGTAATGTAATAGTGTAAGTATAGTGTAAGTGTAGGAGTTAGTGTAACTTGGGTTAATAAAAAATGAAGCCGTCTATTAGAAATAAGATGGTTCATTTTTCAATAAGGAGGGGGACGTTATTGGAAATTATTTTATTATAGAGTTTTAGTGGGGTCTGTGTCTATGTATGTGTCTGTGTGTATTTCAATTGGATTAAAGCCAGCTAGTCTGGGTGCTTTGATGGACAGTAGTTTTGAGGTTATAATTAGGTCAATGTAAGGAGGGTAGAAGGTAAGGTGTAAATTTGCATTTGTTCCAAGAAACCGTTCAAGACAACGGGTGAAATCTTACCCTAGCTAGAAGATGCCAAGCAATGGTTTTTTTTTCAGTTTACTAATAAAATTGGTGGGATGAAAGGATATTATTGTTAGAAGAGTTAAAATTAAAAGCCTTGTGATATAATGGAAAATTTACATTCAAAGAGAAAGATGTGTATAAGGAGAAAGGAGATTGTGTGTAAGGTAGGGGCATTTTAAGATCCAATAAGTGTGAGAAGCCTCCAGCCTGTAAGCCTCAAGTCTGTCTGCAAGGACCCAGAGCTGCAAGAAATTCATTTTGAATGTGACTGTCCAGGGTGTGCTTTGCCAGAGGTCTGTTAAATCTATGAGCCTTACTGTTGCCTTAATGGGGGTATAACTTAGAGTCAGAATAATTAGAGGATTTTTGTAGTTCCTATAGTAGTAATTTTGCAGATGTATATATGTGCCTACAATCTTTCTTGTATTAATAATTGTTTAATTTAGTTTTATAAGATTCGGTGGTCTTATTACTACTGAATTCAAAACCTGCATCTCAAAACATACAAATTGCAAAAATGGATAATGACAGTTGTTTCAAGTTTCCCTTTGAGATTTGAACAACTCAGCTTTTACCATTGACTGTGTCATAATACAGCCACAAAATACTTAATACTGTAGAAAGCCTAGAGGAGCATAGAAGGTACAGGGGGGGAAGTAAAAATGGAAATTAGGAAAGCAAAGAGAGGATATGAAAAAATATTGGCAGGTAAAATCAAAGAAAATCCTAAGATGTTTTGCCAGTACATTAGAAGTAAGAGAATAACTAAGGAAAAGGTAGGGCCTATCAGAGATGTACATGGTAACTTGTGGGCTGATGCAGAAGATGTGGGCATGGTTCTCAATGAGTACTTTGTCTCTGTCTTCACTAAGGAGCGGGATGATGCAGACATTCTAGTTAAAGAGCAGTGTGAAATATTAGATACAATAAGCATAGTGAGAGAGGAAGTACTGGCGGGAAGAACTGGCATCTTTAAAGGTGGGTAAATTACCAGGGCCAGATGGATTGCATCCAGGCTGTTGAAGGAAGCCAGGGAGGAGCGAACAGAAGCTCTGACTGTCATTTTCCAATACTCAGTAGACACAAACGAGATCCCAGAGGATTAGAGGTCTGCGAACGTTGTACCATTGTTACAAAAGGGTGCGAGGGGTAGGCCAGAAAATTATAGGCCGGTTAGTCTGGCTTCAGAAAATTATTGGAAACAATTCTGAGAGACAGGATAAACTATCCCTTAGAAGGGCACGGATTGATCAGGGATAGTCAGCATGGTTTTGTTGGGGGAAGATCGTGTCTTACTAACTTAATAGAATTTTTTGAGGAAGTAACAAGGAGGATTGATGAGGGTAGTGCAGTGGATGTGATCCATATGGATTTCAATAAGGCATTTGAAAAGGTCCCACATGGAAGACTGGTCAGGAAAGTGAGATCTCATGGGAGACAGAGGAAGGTGGCAGGTTAGATGCAAAATTGGCTCAGTGACAGGAAACAAAGGGTAATGGTCGATGGATGTTTTTGAAAATGGAAAACAGTTTCCAGTGGTGTTTCACGGGGCTCAATGTTGGAGCCCTTGCTGTTTGTTGTATATATTAATGACTGAGGCTTAAATGTGGGAGGCATGGTTGGGAAATTTACAGATGACACAAAAATTGGCCATGAGTTGATAGTGAAGAAGGTAACTGTTGACTCCAGAATGATATCTATGGTTTAGTTGAGTGGGTGGAAAAGTGGTGAATGGAATTCAATCTGTAAAAGTGTGAGGTAATGCATTTGGGGAGCGCAAACAAAGCAATGGAATACACAATAAGTGGGAAGTTACTGAGAAGGGTTAAGGAACTGAGAGACCTTGGAGTGCATGTCCACAGGTCCTTGAAGGTGGCAGAACAGATGGACAAGGTGATTAAGAAAGCATATCGAATGCTTTCCTTTATTGGGTGAGGTATTGAATACAAAGTGGGGATGTAATGATGGAACTGTATAAAACACTGGTTAGGCCACAGCTGGAATTTTGCGCACAGTTCTGGTCACCACATTACAGGAAGGACATAATTGCTCTGGAGAGAGTGTAGAGGAGATTTACAAGAATGTTGCCAGGGTTTCAAAATTGCAGCAATGAGGAGAGATTGGATAGGCTGGGGTTGTTTTAGAACAGAGAAGGGTAAGGGGTGACCTAATTGAGGTGTACAAAATGATGGGGGAAAGATTTGTTTCCCTTAGGTGAGGGGTCACTTACTGAGGGCATGGGTTTAAGGTGATTGGTAGAAATATTAGTGAGGACATGGGGAACAATTTTTTCACCCAGAGGGTGGTGGGCATCTGGAATTCATTGCATAAGTTGGTGGTTGAGGCTGAACTGCTCAACTCATTTAAACGGTACCTGGATCTGCATCCTGGAGGCAGTGTAACCTGCAAGACTATAGACCAGGTGCTGGAAAGTGGATTAACGTGAATGGCTAATTTCTTTTTTTTCTTTTTCTCTCGCAGACAAGATGAGCTGAATGGCCTCTTTCTGCACCGTAACTTTTCTATGATTCTATGGATGTGGCGGGGGGGTGGCAGTGAAATTTGTGCAGAGTACAAAATGGATGCTGAGGAATCAGGTTCAAACCTGGCCCAGTTTCCTTTTCTATTGATTTTTAAATCAAGCTGCTTCTGAAAAGGACATTTTAATGTTCTAGGGGAGAAACCCTTAGTGACCCATTATCAGATGGGGTCTATAAACCATGAATGTATCATTATTTTTCAGGTGCTAAAGGGCTTGTTGCAGATTTCCAGATTTTTTTTCTCTTTATATATGAAAAGTAGTGTAGATAGATTATTACTTCGAAAATGCATCTCAAAAGTGGGACTAGAGGGTAGATATAGATAATTAGTAAAATTTAGAAGAGATTACTTGGGGGGATAAAAAAAAAATGCTTTTTAAAGCTAAAAGGCTAGATGGAATGTCGGTGCTTATCATAAGTGGTTGGAATACAAAGGTTAAATTACAGTAACATAATGTCCCCACTGTGTTCAGTCTGCACCTCAGGACAGATATACTGACTTTGAAGGATGTGCAGTGCAGCTTCACTAGAATGAAACTAGGGCTAAAAGGGTTAAATTGTAAGGACACATTGCATTGGACTAGGCTTGTATTCCTTGAGTAAACTAGTTAAGATGTACCTAAGGTACAATTATTGGAATCGATGTCAAGCCACATTAGATTGGGCTTGCACATTGTTAATTCAATACAAATCCTCTATGCATTTTACTTTAATCCTCATTGACCACAAGACCAATTTGCTGAGTTGAGTAACTCATTACGGTTGCCTCCAACTCTAGCTGTTGTTGTTCCACAGCATGGACCTAATTTGAACCTATTTTGTCAGATGGAATCATCACAGAACCAAGCCAAAGTCAATACCACAGAACACAGCAGCACAGTGTTAAAGATTAAAGAGGTGACTTCATGCTGGGATGTGATCACCGGCTAATTTTATGCTCGTCGAGGTGAGGAATTTTGTTACAGGCACAGGCTGTGCCAATGCTCTCTTGGCCAGCCTCCCATTTTCCAGCCTCAGCTCATCTAGGACTCTGCCGCCCGCACTCGGTCAACCCGGTTCACCCCATCAGCCCAGCATTCGCTGTCTGAGATTGGCTCCCAGTCCGGCAATGCCTCAATGTTAATTTCTCATTCGTGTGTTCAAATACCTCCTCATGCAGGCCCCCTAACCATCTGATAACTGTGTTCCTCCAGTTCTGGCCTTTTGTGCCTCACCAATTCCCTTTGCCCCACCATTGGCAGCCTTGCCTTCAGCTATGTATGCCTTTGTTAAACCACTCCCCCCCCTCTCTCATCATTTAAGAGGTTCTTTATAACGCACCTTTTTGACCATCTCTTCTGGTCATTTGTCTTAATATATGGTTTGGTGTCAAATTTTGTCTGACTATGCTCTTGTGAACCGCCGTGGAACACTTTCTTACATGAAAGGTGCTATATAAATGCAAGTTATTGTTGCTGTATGCACCATTACCCATCTTTTCCCCCAACCAGTATCAGCAGCAAAGACTCACTGATCAAACTCAAAGAACAACAGGGGACGGTTCAAGGATATGTTAAAAAGGAGCCCTTGGGAATGCTGTGGAGCCTGGTGAAGAACAGTGTTGGAGATGGCTCCCGTCTGTTGGACCTCAATGATAAACAAAATAGGGCAGAATTTAAAATGGTAGGTGAGTCACTGACATCTGTTGTGCACTTCTGCCCAAATCAAATTTAAACCCTTATTGCCTCTGTTTGGGAATTAGAAACAATGAGGGCAATTTTACCCCAACCCACCTGTGGGGAAATTGAGGGGAGTGGGAGCAAGGTTGGCTTTATACTGTCCCCAGTTTTACTATGTACTGAAGTTCCACCAGATCTCAGGTTTCCCGTCTGGAGAGCTGAATTAGAATGACCCACATAGGGGCAGAAGTGGGCCATTCAGTCCCTTGAGGCTGATTGACCAGTCAGATCATGACTGATCTGCATTTTAATCTCTTTTACGTGGCTTTATCTCCCCCATCTCTCGCTATCCTGACCCAACAAAAAAAAAAATCAATCATTCCACTCTTGAAAATTTCGGTTGTCCAAATATCCACAGCTTTCCCGGGGAAGAGAATGTTCCAGATTTCCATTACACTTTGGGTGAAACAGTGCTCCTTGGTGAAGAGCATCATTATGGAGATAACCATGCTCTACCCCAACAAGGTTGGGGAAATGTCCGTATTGGATATGTTTTAAAAAAACGTTGTCTTACATTACTTTCTCATCTCTCAAAATGTACTTACTCTAGCATTCCATAGTGGTGAACCAGCGCTTTGACACTGTCCTTGAATACGTGATACTTTCCCATCTTTTCCTCATAATTCACAGAGGTCAGAAGCGGAGTGTTCACAAAGGCTGGACAAATTGTGTTGATCCGAACCCCATAGCCCAAAAGCTTTGATGTTGCCTGAAAAGAAAGCAGCTAGAGAGTTACCATTCACCAGACATTGTAGTCCCGCTGAGCGCATCTTGTGCATCTGGGAACAAGAGCAAACGGTGGCCGCGCGCCTAGTGTCTTCACTGGGAGTCTGGGGGGCAAGGTGAAGACAGGACATGAACATTCTTTCAGAATGTTTCGACTACAACAAGATGTTGGAGTCCTTTCGTTCCAAAAGGTCCCAGATAGATATTATGGGTGTCATGGATGGACAAGCAGACAGACGAGTGGGTGCTCGAGAAAGCTGGTGTTAAGAGGAACCTGTTTGAGGCAGTGATGTCAAGGAAGCTCACATATTTTGGACACATGATGTGAACAGGATGGGAGTGTTTGGAAAAAGGGATAATGTAAGGTAACATACCTGGAAAACGCACACAAGGAAGACTCTAGTGGCATGGATAGATAATATCAGAACATGGACTGGCCTCTCTGAAGGGACAGACAGTGAGGGCACTGGAGAATAGAAATCAGCGGAGAAAGATTGTTCAAACGTGGTCAACCCTCAGAACGAGGGCAGACAAGGATGCTGAAAAGTCATAATGTTTTGGGGATTTACCCTCTCTGCCATAACCGGGGTGCCCCAGGGCCATAGTAATTATTAAAGTCCAAGATCATCACAGTCAGGGTTTGTCAGGGTAGCATGCTTGGACGAACCATTTTCAGCTGCTTCATCAATAACCTTCCTGTGGTAAAGTGGAGTGCTATGTACCTTTAAGAGAATGTACTTAGCTGGCCATGTGACTGTATTGACCAATCGCTACATAGCGCAAGCTTCTTGGGTAACTGTAAGTCTAGGGCTGGAGGTGATTGATGAAGCACACATGGTGTTAGTGCTCTGTTCTTAGTTCCAATAAACTACCAGTGTTTGCTCAGTTAATTGGTCTCTCTTCCTATATTGTTTCAAGCACCAACTAATGTGTTAATATCCAGGGCACAGCTAGCATTTGTCAGACCAAAGCAAATCTGATAACAAAACATAAAATTTCCCTAGTCAAGAAAGAGGCCATTTGCTGCAGGGCAGGAAATCCTGGCTCTCCTGGTCCTGGAAAGCAGCAGAAAAATTTGCTCTTATATTATCAATAAGAAAACATTAAGATCTAATGCCTTTGGGCGACGGAATGGCATGGTGAGTTAGATACTGGCTGACTCTGGGAACTGGGTCCAAATGCAATCCAGACAAACAGGATGAAAACGCTCCATCAAGGGTCCTTTGTGAAATGGGTTTTGCAGTCTCAATCCAAATCCTGGAGGGAAAAACCTTTTTTTAAATTCAATCATGGGACATGGGTGTTGCTGGCTGGGCCAGCATTTATTGCCCATCTCTAATTGGCCCTGAGAAGGTGGTGGTGAGCTGCCTTCTTGAACCGCTGCAGTCCATGTGGTGTAGATACACCCACAGTGCTGTTAGGGAGGGAGTTTCAAGGTTTTGACCCAGTGGCAGTGAAGGAACGGTGATATATTTCTACGTCAGAATGGTGGGTGACTTGGAGGGGAACTTCCAGGTGGTCATATTCCCAGGTCATTGATGAAGTAGTTGAAGATGACTGGGCCGAGGACACTATCCTGAGGAACTCCTGCAGTGATGTTCTGGAACTGAGATGATTGACCTCCTACCACCACAACCATCTTCCTTTGTGCTTGGCATGACCCCAGCCAGCAGAGTGTTTTCCCCCTATTTCCCATTGACTCCTCTTTTACTAGGGCTCCTTGATGCCACTCTCGGTCAAAAGCTGCCTTGATGTCAAGGGCAGTCACTCTCACCTCACATCTGGAGATCAGCTCTTTTGTCCGTGTTTGGACCAAGGCTGTAATGAGGTCAGGAGCTGAGTGACCCTGGCGGAACCCAAACTGAGCATCAGTGAGCAAGTTAGTGCTAAGCAAGTGCCACTTGATAGCACTTTTTGATGACCCCTTCCATCTCTTTACTGACGATTGAGAGTAGACTGATGGGGCTGTAATTGGCCGGTTGGATTTGTCCTGCTATGTGTGTACAGGATTTACCTGGGCAATTTCCCACATTGCCAGCTAGATGCCAGTGTTGTAGCTGTACTGGAACAGTTTGTCTAGGGGCGCAGCAAGTTCTGGAGCTTAAGTCTTCAGCACTCTTGCTGGAATATTGTCAGTTCCCATGGCCTTTGCGGTGTTCAATGCCTTCTGCTGTTTCTTGATATCATGTGGAGTGAATTGAATTGGCTGAAGACTGGCATCTGTGATGCTGGGGACCTCTGGAGGAGGCCGAGATGTATCATCCACTCAGCACTCTTGGCTGAAGATAGCTGCAAATGATTCAACCCTACCTTTTGCACTGGTGTGCTAGGCTCCCCCATCATTGAGGAATGGGATTTTGTGGAGCCTCCTCCTCCAGTGAGTTGTTTAATTATCTACCACATTCACGACTGGACGTGGCAGGATTGCAGAGCTTAGATCTATTCCATTGGTTGTGGAATCGCTTAACTCTGTCTATCACTTGCTGCTTATGCTGTTTGGCAAACAAAGTAGCCCTGTGTTGTAGCTTCCCCAGGTTGACACCTCATTTGTAGGTGCTGCTCCTGGCATGCCCTCCTGCACTCTTAATTGAACCAGAGTTGATCCTCTGGCTTGGGGGTAACGGTAGAGTGGAAGATATGTCGGGCCATGAGGTTACAGATTGCATTCAAGTACAATGTGAAAATGTGCAATGTGAAATTGTCCATTTTGGCAGGAAGAATGAAAGAGAAGCATATTATCTAAATGGTGAGAGATTGCAGAGCTCTGAAGTACAGAGGGATCTGGGTGTCCTAGTGCATGAATCACAAAAAGCTGGTGTGCAGGTGTAGCAAGTAATTAGGAAAGCTAATATAATGTTATCATTTATTGTGAGGGGAATTGATTACAAAAGTAGCGAGGTTATGCTTCAGTTGTACAGGGCACTCGGGAGACCACATTTGGAGTGCTGTGTACAGTGTTGGTCACCTTGTTTAAGGAAGGATGTAAATGAGTTGCAAACAGTTCAGAAAGAGTTTAACAGCAAGGGGGTGTTAGGTTATTGGCAGATTTCAGGTTACTATTAGATCAGCCATGACCATATTAAATGGCGGAGCAGGCTTGAAGGGCTGAATGGCCTACTCCTGTTCCTTGTTCATATGTCCGTATGTTAATTGTGCTGCTGATGGCTCATGGTGCTTCATGGTTTCCTAGTCTTGAGTTGCTAGATCTGTTTGAAATCTATCCCATTTAGCCCAGTGGTAGTGCCACACAACACAATGGAGGGTCTCCTCAATGTGAAGACGGGACATCGTCTCCACAAGGACTCTGCAGTGGTCATTCCTACTGATACTGTCATGGACAGATCTATCTGTGACAGGCAAGGTGGTGTGGATGAGGTCAAGTATGTTTTTCCCTCTTGGTTCCCTCACCACCTGCCGCAGACCTAGATAGCAGCTATGAAATTTAGGATTAGGCCAGCTCGGTCAGTAGTGGTGCTACCGAGCCACTCTTCGCGATGGACATTGAAGTCCCCCGCCCAGAGCACATTCTGCACCCTTGCCACCCTCAGTGTTTCCTCCATGTGGTGTTCAACATGGAGGAGCACTGATTCATCAGCTGACGGAGGGCGGTACATGGTAATCAGCAGGAGGTTTCCTTGTCCATGTTTGACCTGATGCCATGAGACTTCATGGGGTCTGGAGTCAATGTTGAGAACTCCCAGGGCAACTCCCTCCCGACTGTATCCCACTGTGCCACCACCAATGCTGGGTCCGTCCTGTTGGTGGGACAGGACACACCCAGGGATGGCGATGGCGGTGTCTGGGATACCTACTTCTACTTCAGCGCAACACCTATTGTCACTCCAGATGATAGGACAATTAATATAAAGGCTGGAAAAGTGTCAGATGATGTCATCTGGATTGCCAGTTAAGCTAAGTGATCAAAGTGAAGAAGCCTTTGATCTGCATCGAGCAATTGAGTGCAATGTTCCATTCCCCAGCACCATCACCTTGGGCACAAAGTTGTGTACAATACAAAAATCAATAAGACATTTAAAAATGTTGGTTCCACCTCACATGAACAGCAAAGACAAGCAGAGATAAGAATGAGACTGGGAGAAAATAATGACTCAGGATTACTCACTGCTATAGCCCTGGTGAATCCAACCACACCATGTTTTGTGGCTGTGTACACTGGCCCGTGTGCTGCAGGGAATATACCTAAATGGAAATAGAAGAAAAAAAACATGAGATCAGATTAAACAACAACGACAACAACAACTCGCATTTAGACAGCATCTTTGAGGTAGTAAAATGTCTCGAGGCACTTCACAGGAGTGTTAGCAAACACAAGTTGACCCCAAGCTACATAAGGAAACATTGGAACAGGTGAGGAAAAGAGGTAGGTTTTAAGGAGGAGGGAAGAGTAGAGAGATGGTGAGGTTTACAGACGGAATCCCAAAGCTATGAGCCTCGACTGCTGAAGGTACAGCGATGGTGGATCAATGGAAATTTGGGGTGTGCAACAGACCATAATTGTCGAAATGCAGATATCTCTGAAGGTTGTAGAACTGACGAAGGTTAGAAATGGAGAAGGTGAGGCCATGGAGGGATTTTAAAACCAGGATTCCTGATATATGAACACCAAATACTGACTACGCAACTCTGACACCAAGCAATATAATTCTACCACTGTGTGTATGCACACGCATGTGAGATCTTGCATCTGCACACACTTATCAAGCTTTTCTATTATAAATTAGAGCAATGGAGATTTGATGGTAACCTTGGAAACATATGTATAACATTAAACATAAAAGGTTAAAGACAGAGCGTGGGAGAAACAAATTTACACAAAAAGGTGTGATTTAGTGCCAGAATAATAGGTTAGATCGGTCGTTGAAGAATAAGGGAACAAAGTGCTGGAGGATCAGGTCAACCACATGGAGTCAGGCATACTGCTTGTGGGAGAGATAAACACCGGCCAAGACTGGGTAATCCAAATAGCCTGTTTCTATGTTGTGAGTTCTATGTTGTTTAATGCAGAATTCGTCGGTGCAGATTTGTAATGGTAGCTGCCAAAGTAATGTTGAGTGCAGCACCACCACAAGTTGGAGACAGGAATCACAGTTTGACCACTCTGCACAGGCAGTTCCCATTATAAATGTGAACAGGAGAATAAGGACATAAGATATAGGAGCAGGAGTAAGACATTTGGCCCTTCAAGTCTGCTCCACCATCCAGTTTGGTCACGGCTGATCTTCTACTTCAATTCCACCTCCCTGCACCATCCCGATATCCCTTGCTTCTCTTTTCTTTTGTCAGCCTTCTATCTCATGAAAGGAAGGTTTGCATTGTGGTGGTCAACCCTCTGTGCTAAGTAGCAGAGGGTGTGGCTTAGAATTCCCCACTCTCGCCTGGCAGTCTCTATGGTATTTGCTGCAGAGGAACACAGTGGGCTGAGAATATGCAGTATTCACTGGCCTCTGTTTTCTCTGGGCCCTCTTCTCATCTAGCTGAACTTTTTGTTTCTGCTCCCCTCTTCCAATGCCCTTCCAAACAGATAAAGATAACAATGCAAAAGATGAGGCTGAAGCATTCGCAACAACCTTCAGCCAGAGGTGCGGAGTGGATGATCCACCTCGGCCTCCTCCGGAGGTCCCCAAAATTACAGATGCCACTCCATGTGTTTTCAAGAAATGGCTGAAGGCACTGGACACTGCAAGGGCTATGGGTCCTGACAATATTCCAGCAATAGTACTGAAGATTTGTGTTCCAAAACCTGCCACTCCCCTAGCCAAACTATTCCAGTACAGCTACAACACTGGCATCTACCCAGCTATGTGGAAAATTGCCCAGGTATGTCCTGAACAGAAAAAGCAGGACAAATACAACCCAGCTAATTATAGCCCCAACAATCTAATCTCAATCATCAGTAAAGTGATGGAAGGGGGCATCAGCAGTGCTATGGAGCTGCCCTTGTGCAGCACTAACCTGCTCACTGACGCTCAGTTTGGATTCTGCCAGGGCCACTCAGCTCCTGATCTCATTACAGCCTTGGCTCAAACATGGACAAAAGAGCTGAACTCCAAAGGTGAGGTGAGAGTGACTGCCTTTGACATTAAGGCACCATTTGACCAAATGTGGCATTAAGGAGCCCTAGCAAAACTGGAGTCAATGGGAATCAGGAGGAAAACTCTCTGTTGGATGGAGTCATACCAAGTACAAAAGATGGTTGTTGGAGGTCAGTCATCTCAGTTCCAGGACATCACTGCAGGAGTTCCTCAGGGTAGTGTCCTAGGCCCAACCATCTTCAGCTGCTTCATCAATGACCTTCCTTCCATCATATGGTCAGAAGTGGGGATGTTTGCTGATGATTGCACAATGTTCAGCATCATTCTGGGGTCCTCAGATACTAAAGCAGTTAATATCCAAAAGCAGCAAGATCTGGAATCACTGAATCCCCCATTATCAACATCCTGGGCATTATCACTGACCAGAAACTGAACTGGACCAGCCATTTAAATGCTGTGGCTACAAGAGCAGGTCAAAGGCTAGGAACCCTGTTGTGTATAACTAGCCTCCTGACTCCCCAAAACCTGTCCACTATTTACAAGGCACAAATTAGGAGTGTGAAGCAATGCTCCCCACTTGCCTGGGTGAATGCAGTTCCAACAACACTCAAGAAGCTTGACACCATCCAGGACAAAGCAACCCACTTGACTGGCACCCATCCACAAACATTAATGTCCCCCACTGGCGAACAGTGGCAGCTGCATGTGCCATCTACAAGATACACTGCAGAAACTCACCAAGCCTCCTTAGACAGCATCTTCCAAACCCCTGACCACTATCATCCAGAAGGACAACGGCAGCAAACACATGGGACCACCACCACCTGGAAGTTCCCCTTCAAGTCACTCACCATGCTGACTTGGAAATATATCGCTGTTCCTTCACTGTCGCTGGGTCAAAATCTTGGAACTCCCTGCGCAACAGCACAGTGGGTGGGTCTACACCACATGGGTCTGCAGCGGTTCCAGAAGGCAGCTCATCATCATCTTCTCAAGGGCAACTAGGGATGGGCAATAAATGCTGGCCCAGCCAGCGATGCCCACATCCCGTGAAAGAATAAAGAAGTGTCAGCTTCCAGAGGCCACAGCCTTCAGCAACTGTCTCCGAGTTGTCACTGTTGATGTCTGCCGTTTTCATATCCCTCTTGCCAGTGTCCTTGCAGTGGAAGTACAGACGCCCAGGTAGTTCTCCAAGGCCAGGTTATCCTGGTTGGTGAATGGGGGCCGGGGCCCACTCACCGACGCATAAAATGACTTGGGATTGAGGCCATTGACAAAGTAATTAACGTAATTAGTGGACCTGCCCATCCAACCTTAAAGTTGGCAGGCAGGTCGGGAGTCCTGGCGGGCATTGGAAAAAGCATAAAACCTCATCTACGGGCAGGATGAGGTTTCATGTATGTTTATAAATTTTTAATAAAAGTGAAACTGAAAGTGATGGACATGTTCCAACTCATGTGACAGTCTCACATGAGGGGACATGTTGGGGAAATTTTTTTTTCTGTTTTCAATATGTTTTAATGTGTAGCCGATCTCCCTGATGCAGCACTCAGCCTCAGGGAATCCTTCCCCACCCTCACAGGGAGTGCATAGCGCTTCCTTGCGGACATCACACTGGGCGGGCCTTAATTGGCCTACCCACGGAAAATGGCGGCGTGCTCCCGATTGTGGGCGCTGATCAGAGGCATGCCTCTACCCGCCCGTTCTTAAACTTCCTCACCGACGGGGGGAAAATTATGCCCCAAGTATCCAAATATCTATCTCTATCTTGATTATATTCAGTGACTGAGCATTCACAACTCTCTGGGTAGAGAATTCCAAAGATCCACAACTCTTTGATTGAAGGGATTTCTTCTCATCTCAGTCCTAAGTGACCAACCCCTAGTTCTAGACACCCAGAGAGGCAAACTATTTTCTCAGCATCTACCCGATCAAGCCCTCAAGACTTTCATATGGTTCATTGAGATCACTTCTCATTATTATTTTAAAGGAACTTAATGGGCAGAATTTTCTGCCTACTGTGCGGGCTGGCCCAACCCAATCTCCGGCGGGTGGGGAGCCGATCCCCACCGGAGAAGTGGGCCCCGTCGCCATTTTAAGTGGGCGGGCCAATGAAGGCCCTCCCAGTGTGATGCCCGCTGGGAAGCGCTATGTACTTCCTGTGTGGGCACGGGGGAATTCCCCAAATGCGAGTGCGCGCTGTTTTGCACATGCGCACGAAAAAGCGCACATCTCCCTGAGGCTAAGTGCAGCCTCAGGGAGATCGCTTACACTTGTACAAACATTAAAAATAGAAAAATATAAAAACCCTTAACATATCCCCCTCATGCGACAATGTGACATGAGATGGGACATGTTAATAAATTTCACTAAAGCTTTATTAAAGTTTTTTTAAACACTACATTAAACCTCATCCCGCCGGTAGATAAGGTTTCATGTTTTTTCTATTCTCCGCTGGGGCTCCTGGCCTGCCCGCCAACCTTAACGTTGGACAGGCAGGTCCTTTAATTGTTTTAATTATCCTGACAATGGCCTCAATTGGCAACTGACAGGTTGGCGGGTGGACAACTGATTTCGCTGTGCCCCCGCCTTCTTGAAGATTTAAATGGGGCGAGATGATGTTGGGGGGAACCCCCGTCATCCCACATCATTTTACGTATCAGTGAGCGGGCCCCACCCCCTGCTCACCGACGGCAAAATTCAGCCCAGTAAATATTTTTTAGAAAGACCAAACTGCATGGCTTTAAAAATGACTGCATCTCATTTACTTGCCCCCTGTGCCTGCTTTCACCTTAAGACAACACTTGGTTTTAACTCCTTGGTAATTCTGGGTTTTTGGGGAAAAATGTGAAAGCAGGTGACATTTGAGATGATTTTCATTCCTATTGAACTTAATGGAAATGAGGATTGAGAGGGATGGGACTTGATCTTTTACATAATCATCCAAAGTCAAAGTGGTGTGTCTAACATCGTGGGAAATTAACTTGCATTTTATAAATGGTTCTGGGAGAAAAGGGCACAGCCAGATAATCATAGCTTTGTTGTGCTCTTCTCTCCTGTTGGCTCATTTTGCTGCTGTCTCTCCTACTCCAGCCCAGAGACTAGCAATTCCAATTATAAAAAGGAAGGGGATTTTTCTCAGAGGAGTTCAATGTACAAATGGGGACACAGCAGAGTCTTGGTGGTTCACAAATACAAATCTGTCATGGTGACAGGATAAGTTTAACAGGCTGTTTAAAAAAAAAGTGAGATCCTAAGCTTTATAAATAGAGGCAGAGGGTATAAAGAAAGGATGTTCTGGCCAACATTTATCCCTCAAACAATACCAATCAAGGAGATTATTTGGTCAACATCTCATCGCTGCTTGTGGGGTCTTGCTGTGCACAGTTGGTCCATGCAAACCAAAAGAATAAAACGACAGACACAAATATTTCCTTTTGTGAGGGTTAATAAGTCTTCTGTGGCATTGCTCATTAGCAAAGGTGTAAAATTGAAATTAAAAAAACTTGTCCTGAAATAGCACCTTGCATTTTTAAAATTCATTCATGGGATATGGGCATCGCTGGCTAGGCCAGCAGTTATTGCCCATCCCTAATTGCCCTTGAGAAGGTGGTGGTGAGCTGCCTTCTTGAACCACTGCAGTCCATGTGATGTAAGTGCACCCACAATGCTTTTCGGAAGGGAGTTTCAGGATTTTGACCCAGCACCAGTGATAGAACGATGTGCCTTTCATGTCCTGAGAAGTATTTCATAACTAGAGAACCAGCTTTGAAGTGTGGGCACTGTAGGCAGACGTTACAGCTAATTTACAAACAAGCAGCATACAAACAGCTATGAGATAATGGGCCAGTTAATCTGCCCATTTGCTACTGCTGGGCCATAGATAACTGTGATCCAGAAGACCCAGAGATACCCCTGCTGTTCTTTGAAATGGTACCATGGGATCTTTTACATCCACCTGAAAGGGCCTGAGAGTGTCCAGAAAACACAGCACCTCTGACAAGGTAGCACTTGTTCAGTACTGCACTGGAGTGTCATCTTAGATTATGTGCTCAATTCCTGGCGTGGGCTTAAACTTGGAGCATTCAATTCAGTGTCAGCTATTGAAGCTTTTTTTTTAAAGCTGGATGTGACGCCTGATGTTGACGGGAAGATGGATTCCTCAAGCTGAGTCGGAAACTTTTGAATCCCGAGCATCACAATGTCACGGTGCTGTAGCGGAAGTGGCAGTTGTTGTTCATCTTACACTATGGGGGTGAATATCTTAGGTGGTTGAGCAAATGAACAATAGTGCACCAAGGCAGCTGGTTTGACATGCTGCCCACTTTGCAGTGCCATGAAAATTCATGAATCTCACCACTTTTCTTCCTTGGCGTCTGTGAAAATGCTATTGTGAACTCTGAGGTGAGAACATTGTCAAAAAACTTCTTTCCAGTCAGGGATGGGAATGAGTGCATGAGGGCAGCTGCGTCACATATAATTTAATCCTGCCGCATTGTGATTGGACAGAAAATCTTTAGGGGAAGGCTGGGTTTTGTGGCAATATAATTAGGAAACACAGGAACAGGAGTCAGCTGTCCTGTCCCTTGAGTCTGTTCCACCATTCAGTGAGATCATGGCCAGTCTGTATCCTAACTCCATCCATCTGCTTTAGCTCCACATCCCTTAACTCCTTTCTCCAGCAAAAATCTATCAAGCTCACATTGAAAATATGAGAGATTAATAGAGGTAACCTCTACCGACTTTTATGGGAGGGCGCTTCATACTTCTACTACCCTTTATGTAAAAACGTGTTTCCTAACTTCTCTCCTGAATTGCCTGGCTCTGATTTCCAGGTTATGCCCCATTGTCCTGAGCTCTCTTCACCAGTGACCAATTCCTTCCAAAATCCCAAAAACCTCAAAACAAAATCATCCTTTGCGATATCATGAGACTCTAACAGTTTATTCATGTCTTCTCACAATATAACCTCTGAGTTAAAGAGTGACAAAAAGAGAAAGTTACCAATTAGACAGGAGATAAGACAGATTTAACCAATGAGGAAGAAGTAAAGGTATTCAATCAATGAAGAGAAAAAACAATGGACATTCATGATGACACTGCATTCACACTATTTGTTTTATTCTATAGATAGATAGATAGATAGGCGGATCAATAATCAAGATGTACGTGTATGGAGATCTTGGTAGAAGGATTGAATTGATGTCAGAGTCCTCAACACTTCAAGATATGATGCCCGGATTATTAAAGTATCAGTGTGAGGTCCAATGAGAAATAATCGGTGCCTGATTAACAGGGAAATTCTATATCCAGTTTATACTGCAGAGTGCCATTCCTTCCTCATTATACCCATTGAATACACAATTAAGATCCCTACACATTACAGGAAAGCAATGAAAGTGCAGGCAGGTCACATATTTAAATAAGAAAAGCCCTGGGTTACGCAAAAGACTGCAACTAAACAACCCTCACAAAAGCATATGCTTGACTAAGTTAGAATGCATCTAATGAGTTTAAGATGACTTTAAAAGCAGTTTAAAAGCCTGAACAATGCTCAAGACACTTTGCTGATTTAATAAAGCTGTCACCAGGGACAGTAGCGTCACAAAGAATTGTAGAAACATAGAAAATAGGGGCAGGTGTAGGTCATTCAGCCCTTCAAGCCTGCTTCTTCATTCAATATTATCATGGCTGATCCTTTATCTCAACACCATACTCCCGCTCTCTCCCAATATCCCCTGACACATTTAGGGTCTAGAAATCTATTTCCTTCTTAAATATATTGGCCTCTAAAGCCTTCTGTGGTAGAGAATTCCACGGGTTCACCACCCTCTGAGTGAAGGAGTTTCTCCTCATCTCAGTCCTAAATGGCCTGCCCCGTATCTTGAGATTGTGACCCCTTGTTCTAGAGACCCCTTAGCGAGAGGAAACATCATCCCTGCACCCAGTCTGTCTATCCCTGTCAGAATTTTATATGTTTCAATGAGATCCCCTCTCATTCTTCTAAACTCCAGTGAATACAGAGATAAAAACAAAAAAAAACTGCAGATGCTGGAAATCCAAAACAAAAACAGAATTACCTGGAAAAACTCAGAAAGTGTGGCAGCATCGGCGGAGAAGAAAAGAGTTGATGTTTCGAGTCCTCATGACCCTTCGAGTTCTGTCGAAGGGTCATGAGGACTCGAAACGTCAACTCTTTTCTTCTCCGCTGATGCTGCCAGACCTGCTGAGTTTTTCCAGGTAATTCTGTTTTTGTTCCAGTGAATACAGGCCTAGTGGCCCAATCTCTTCTCATGTGACAATCCTAACATCCCGGGAATCAGTCTGGTGAACCTTCACTGCACTCGTTTTATGGCAAGTATATCCTTTCTTCAGTAAGGAGACTAAGACTGCACACAGTACTCTGGGGGGTGTGGTCTTGCCAAGGCTCCGTACAGCAAGATGCAGCAAGACATCATTGCTCCTGTACTCAAATCCTCTCGCAATGAAGGCCAACATACTTTTTGCCTTCTTCACTGCTTGCTGCACCTGCTTGCTTGTTTTCAGTGATTGGGGTACAAGGACACCCAGGTCCCTTTGTACATCAACATTTCCCAATCTATCACCATTTAAATAATACTCTGCCATTCTGTTCTTCCTACCGAAATGGATAACTTCACACTTATCCATGCTATACTGCATCTGCCATGTATTTGCCCACTCACCCAACTTGTCTAAATCGCCTTGAAGCCTCTAAACATTCTCCTCATCGCTCACATTCCCACCTAGTTTTGTGTCGTCAGAAAACTTGGAAATATAACATTTGATTCCCTCATCCAAATCATTGATATATATTGTGAATAGCTGGGGCCCAAGCACTGATCCCTGTGGTACCCCACTAGTCACCGCCTGTTACTCCATAAAAGACCCATTTATTCCTACTGTCTGTTTTGCAGTAGTCATTAGAGCAGTGGCTTTAAATTTTCAATTCCCCCAAGGCAGGTAAGAATGCAATACAGGTTGGGGAGGTCAGGGGTAATAAATGGAAGAGGCTTTGTTTAGTATAGGATACAGGGAGCAGAATTTTAGATGAGCTGGTACGTATGGAGTTTGGATAACAGGAGGTTGGCCAGGGGGGCATTAGAATAGTCCAGTTTGAAGGTTTCAGCAACAGTAGGAGGGGAGGTGGGTGAGGTTGTTAGTTAGGAAGAAGCTGGTGTTGGTGATAGGAAGGCTATGGGGTTGGAACTTGGGCTTCTAGGACAATGAAGATGTGAACCATCTGGGTAAGCCTTAGACTGCGGCCATGGAGGAATATGGAATTAATAGAAAGGGTACAGATTTTGGGGTGGGCACACAAAAAATTACCTTGACGTCAATGCTTAATTTGAGGAAGTTGTGACAGGATGTCAGAGAAGTGGTCTGTCACCAGACACAATTGGGGGGAAAGTGATAAATGGTGGCAACTTTAGGTTTTGAGCAGACTGTGTCACGATAATGAGGAAAAAACACCAAACTGCATCCAGAAATATTGGACTTTAAAAATGAGACCTGAGTTTTTAAAAAAACGTACACAAGCCACTGGCTGGAATGCTGCAGGGTGACTCCCTAAGAGGTAATGGAACCCCACCCTGTTGCCAGACAAGGTACTATTAAAGACATCCAGAAACTAATTGCTCTCCCTGGTAGAGACAAAGGGCAGAATTCTCCCCCTGTCGGGGTGGGGGGTTGGGGGGGGTTGGAGGTTGTGCGGGGTCAGGCGCGAACCCGATAGGCACCCCCGATAGGGTCCGCGCCGCAATTTTAGGTGGGCGGGCCAATTAATGCCCTCCCAACGCGACGTGCGCCCGGAAGCACTGAGCACTCCCTGTGCGGGCCGGGGGGTGTTGGATGGTTTGGGGGGGGGGCACACACGCACGCACACCTGAAAGGGGGCCGAAATCTCCCTGAGGCGCAGAGATTAGTTTATGGTTTAAACATTTAAATAAAGAAATTAAAAACTTAAAAAAAAATGAGCTGGGACATGTCAATGAATTCCAAAAAAAAAAAAAAAAATTTTATTGAATTTTTAAACACTTCATGAAACTTCATCCCGCCCGTGGATGAGGTTCCATGAAAAATGTGAAGGCCGCCTGGGCTCTCCACCTGCACCCCCCCCACCCCCACCCCACCCCCAACCTTAAGGTTGGACGGGCAGCTCATTTTATTAATTCAATTAGTTTTTAACAGGCCTTTGACAGTTTGGCGGGCGCGCGGGCGTCTTGGCTGCGCGCCCGCCGAACCGACAATCTAAATGACCCGCGGTGACATCGTGACGCCTGCCCATCCTCCCCACATGTCATTTTACGTATCAGCGAGCAGGCCCTGCCCCCACTCACTGACCTGAAAATCCTTCCCAATGGGAGATGAGTATCGACTCATTAAGAAATCCTGTGAGCAATGCCCAGGCAGATTTGTGAATCCGCTTCCCCCCCTGGGAATACACAAAGGAGGGGTTAAAAGTGAGCCAGAAAGCTGCCCTGGTCTCTTATCTATTGGTGGGTGTGCTGAGAGAGCAAGTGCTGGAAGTTTGACTCAGAAGTAACAGCCACGCACAGTACCCCTGCAAATCGCCATTTTGCAGGTATCCTGATCTCTCTCCCTCTCTACCGAATTCAACACTACTGGAACCTCGAAACTAACTATTCGTCTACTTGAGTCAACTCTACTGGAACCTCAAATCTGACTACTCGTCTACTGGAGTCAATTCTACTGGAATCTCAAATCACAACAGCCACAATGCTCAATCACCTACTCCCATGAGGCAAGGACTGTTCCATATACCTTTGTCCATGTGTATATAATATATTATATATAGATTCACTAACTTCAAGCTAAATTGTTACTTTTAACCTGTATGACTGTATATGCATGTGTTTTATCTTTTCTTGCCTTTAGTTGTTAATAAACTTACTCTGACCTTTAACTCAAGAAAGTCTAATCAAATTGGCTCCTTCAAAGCCAGAACTACTGGGTCTGGGAAAAAGGTATTCGTGAAAGGGATCCTTTTTAGATTAAATCTTGTCGCAACCAACAGTGGGGCTGGGGAGGGGGAGGGTGGGTGGCAGGGCCGCTGAATAAAGACAAGGAGCCAGTTTATCCCTCCCCACCCAGGGCATAAAGATTTTGGGGTGTCCCAGCCAGACAGTGACAAATTGAGGGGTCTCGTCTGGATCAACAACTCTGGGGAACCTCACCTTGGGGGTGGGTCGTAACACGTACATGAGGAAGCTGACTCCGTATCTGCAGACGATGCCACTAAGGGGCTGCACCTAGCTGAGGAAGACGAGGTGGTCAAGGATAAGTCTTTGTGAGAAAGCCGTTTTTGGAGATGCGTTGGCTACGAACAAATTGGTAAAAGTGGAACCATGTGAGGGCCGGCCCAATTAAGTGGACAATGGCAGGAGCCATAGGACGAAGATGACATGCTCAACTGTGTCGAGGGCTGCCAAAAGGCTGAGAAAAACAAGGTGAGATCATGCAGCGCAATTAGTTCTGGCTTTAGTCACAAATGTAGCTATTCCTAATTTGCAGCATTAGTATTCACTGAGCCTCATTACTCAGCCCCTGCCCCACCTTAGTAATCTGGACATCTGCCACTATTATTTTCTGTAGTGAAAGCCTTTTACACTAGACTGTACACAACTGGAGTCTAACCTATCGTGCATGACTCATGCCAAAGAAATCGAGATCCCGTAAAATCCACAGCTCTTGAAGATTAATCTGCATTTGTTCAAGTAGGAAAGAAAGGGTAGCTATCACTTATATTGTTGTTTCATGTCAAAAAGGGGAAGCTTTTAATCATATCTTTGTCAGATCTATGACAACCTGGATTTACGCAAACATCATTCTGGTAACAAAGTATCCCGCAGTGCGTCACAGGTGGGGTTGAATCAGAGCATGGTTACTTTGGAAAGCTGGCTGAAGAGATAGGTTTTTAAAAAAGAACTTGCAATAAGTGTTGCATTTCGTCACATTCCTGAATGTGATTTAGAGAATTACACAGAAATTGAACCATGGAAACAAATTATTTGGCCCAGTCAGCCCACGTTTGTGTCTATTCCCCATATTATTCTTTCTAGGTCACTTCATTCTCCTTTCCCTTAACCACCCATCTGATCTATTATATTTGAGACAATCTCAACTTCAATTGCTGACTCTGGTGGGACATTCTGCAGTTTCAAGACACTGTCTCTGTCCTAAATCTCTTAAATTTAATCTTTATCAATGTCCTCTTGCCCTCATCCCTGGAAAAAGTACTTTACTTCACAACCACTTCTTAGTTGACTGTTATATAGGCAAATGTGACAGCCTACTAGCCAGTGGGTGTCACTGGCTAGGCCAGCTTTTAATCGCCCATCCCTAATTGCACTTGCTCAGAGGGCATTTAAGAGTCAACCACTTTGCTGTGGGTCTGGAGTCACATGTAGGCCAGGCCAGACCAGGTAAGGATGGCAGGTTTCCTTCCCTAAAGGACATTAATGAGCCAGATGGGTATTTACGGCATTCGGCAATGGTTTCATAGTTATCATCAGACTCTGAATTCCAGATTTTTATTGAATTCAAATTCCATCATCTGCTGTGGTGGGATTCAAACCCAGGTCCCCACAGCAACACCCTGGGTCTTCGGATTACCAGTTCAGCGACAACACCACTACACCACCACCTCCCCATAATTTGTATTGGTACCTTAAACATTCACTCCCTCCATCATCAGCACACAGTGTGCATCAACTACAATATGCACTGCAGCAATTTGCAAAAGCTCCTTTCGACAGCACCTTCCAAACACGTGGCCGTGACCATGTAGAAAGACAAGGACAGTGGGCGCATGGGAACACCACCACCTGCAAGTTCCCTTTCAAGTCACACACCACCCTGCCTAGGAAATATATTGCCATTCCTTCATCATAGTTGGATCAAAATACTGTAACACCCAATGCAATAGTACTGTGGGTGTACTTACACCAAATAAACCACAGCAGCTCAAGGCGGCCTTCTGAAGAGTAACAAAAAACGGGAACTAAATGCCAGCGATGTCTGCATCCCATGTGTGAATATTTTTTCACAATGGTCTCGCAAGTGCATTTGTAAGGATGATAGTTAATGTGTTTTGATGGCCCTGGTTAAGTGACAATGTTTGTCTAGGAGAGGAGAACTCTTTGCTGTTCCTTGAATTAGGTCTAGGCAGGCAGGCAGGTGTTGGCTTAACATGTCATTCAACAGAAAACATCTCTGACAATGCAAGGTCCCTGAGGCCTGCACTGAATGTTAGCTTGGATTAGGTTTTCAAGTCCTGGGGCAAAGCTTGACCCCACAGCCCTCTGACTCAGAAGTGAGAATTGACTAATCCAATCCGAGGAAACTTTTCAATGTCTCAGAAGTGTAGAGCAAGGTGGGAAGGTTTAAGGGGATTCCTGAATGTGGGGCAAGGTGACTGAAGCCCGCTGTCATCGCTAGTGAAATGGAGGCAAGAAGAACATTCAGCAGATCAGAATACAAAGAGTAGAGGGCATGAATGAGGTGCAAGAGGCAGAAAAGTTACAATGGCAAGAGCAAGTAACGTATTTATTTCAAAAGCAACTAAACAAGCAGGCGAAACTTCAAAAATGGCTTTAATCAAACAAATTCAGCACCACACAGCAATGCCTCACAAAACAGTACTGAGATAAACGACCTGTTAATCTGTTAGAGTGGTGCTGGCTGTGGGTTACCTATTGACTAGGAAAACGGGAGAGCTTCCCTGCTCTGCTACAAGCAGATAAGGTGGAGCAAAGGTGGCGCAGAGGGATTCTGTACTAAGCTCTGGGCGCACTCCCTTCAGTGGACAAATTTAATTTGGCACCCTGCCTGATTGAGTTGGCAAGTTTTGTTGATGATCAATGCACAACTGCACTCCTCCCCCCACACCTTCCACCGTCGCTCCGTCTTCAGTGCTTAACCACAAATAGCCACAAAGTGATCAGGCTCCCACTGTTCTGACTAGTTATCATTGACACAGTTTGAGAAAGTGCTCAAACAAACACGTTGCCATAGATCCTGGAGCTGGAATTCGCTGCTCCACTCTCAACATTACATTTCAGCTGAACAAACAGAGCAACAGTGGCCGAAGCTAGTGAGGAGGCCGAGATAGGTAACGTGACACCAGCAATGAAACGTCAATAATTTCAGAGATGGCATGATTCCACCCTGTCAACGTAGCTCAGAACTAATTACAGCCTAAATTGCTATGTGCCTCAGCACTAATTGTGTCTTTTAATTCCTGCCTGTCGTTTACTTTCCTGCCAGGTAAACACTGACGTAACTTGTGGAGGGAAAACGATGCAAATGAAGCAAGTCATCCAAGGTAGTTGACATTTGAAAGAAGTGTTGGCGGAGAATCTGGTCCAAATAAACAAAGGAGCCAATTAAAAAGAAATTGGGAATAAAAACAGAAAATACTAGTCTGGCAGCATCTGTGGGGAGGGAAGCAGAGTTAATGTTTCAGGTCTGTGGCCTTTCATCCTCCAGGTGCACCATTTTCCCACTCCAATTGAAGGCTCTTTGCTACCTGATTGCATTCACCTTGACAATCAGTGCAACGACTAGTTCACCATGCGTCCCTCACCCCCACCACCCCCCCTTCATCTCCAATACCATTTAGAATGAATAATAACTGTTCAAAGAAAATGAAAAATAACTTTATGTTAATACCCCAAAGGTTTTATGTCCCATGGTGCATGCAGCAGTGTCTTGGAAATTCATGTCCGAGCCCTGAAGACTCAGCAACCCTAGTGAGGACGCTGACCAATAAATGATTGTTCTTCAATCAAATTTGAAACTTGGAATTGCACAGCAATACTGGAAGCACTCGGGAAGTAGCAATAATCCAATAAAATAAAAGCAAAATACTGCAGATACTGCAAATCGGGAATAAAAACAGAAAATGCTGGAAAAAAACTCTGTGGAGAGAGAAACAGTTAATATTTTGAGTCCAAAATGACTCTTCATCAGAACCCCGATGATTAGACTCGAGTCAAAGTGTTAACTCTGTTTCTTTCTTCACGGACGCTGCCAGACCTGCTGAGTTTTTATAGCATTTTCTATTTTTAATATAGCAATGATCCAACATTGACATAGAATATCAAGTCACAAGAGACCAGGAAAAGAAGCATTCAGCTGAAAAGCTGAGAAGGAAGAGGTCGTGATTAATTGCCACAGATGTAGAGCCAAAGTGGAACTAGAACAGGAGTGTAAGATTGAACACGGACACCAAACTAACTCTGAACTGAGAAGGTAGACCTTCATTAAAAATGCAGTGGCCCCAGTAAAAAAATATGCATTCATATAGCACCTTCCCAAAGCACTTCCTAGTTAATGAATATAATTATTTGAAGTGTAATTGTTGTATTCGTAATGCAGGTCAATGTGACAGCCAATTTGTGCATGGCGAGCTCAAACCAACATTTGCAACAGCAACAATAACTTATATTTATATAGTGCCTTTAACACAATGAAATATTTCAAGGCGTTTCACCGGAGCATTATAAAACAAAGTGACACTGAGCCATATAAGGCTTATTGGATCACATGACCAAACGCTTAAGAAACGTCTTAAAAGGAGGATAGCAAGGCAGAGGAGCAGAGTGCTTTCCGGAGGATGTTCCAGACTTTGGGGTCTAGAGAACTGAAAGCACAGAGACCAAAGATAACTTCAGTGGTGGGCAAGATTCTAGAAACAATTATTCGGGATAGAATTAGTAGTCACATGGAAAAATATGGGTTGATAAGGAAAAGCTAATTTGGATTTCTAAAGGCGAAATTGTGTTTAACTAACTTGCTGGAGTTTTTTGAAGAAGTAATAGGAAAGGTTGATGAGAGTAATGCTGTTGATAGTGGTGTACATGGACTTTCGAAAGGCATTTGGTACAGTGCCACACAACAGACTTGTGAGAAAAGTTATTGCTCATGGAATAAAAGGGACAGTAGCAACGTGGATACAAATTTGGCTGAAAAATAAGAATCAAAGAGTAATGGTCCATGGATATTTTTTGGGCTAGAGGAAGGTTTGAAGTGGAGCTCCCCAGGGGTTGGTATTGGGACCCTTGCTTTTCCTGATATATATTAATGATCTAGATCTTGGTATGCAGGGGACAATTTCAAAGTTTGCAATGATACGAAGCTTGGGAATGTTGTGAACTGCAAGGAGGATGGTGTGGAACTTCAAAGGGACGTAGACAAGTTGGTGGAGTGGGAAGATGGGTGGCAGATGAAGTTCAATGTGGAGAAATGTGAGGTGATGCATTTTGGTAGGAAGAACATGGGCAGACAATATAAAATAAGGAGTGAAGTTTTGAAGTGGGTGCAGGAACATAAAGACCTGGTGGGTGTATATGTGCATAGCTCAGTGAAGGTGACAGGACGGGTGGAGAGAGCAGTTAAAGCATGTAGTATTCTGGGCTTTATTAACAGGGGCACTGAGGACAAGAGCAGGGAGGTTATGCTGAATTTATATAAGACACTTGTTAGACTTCAGCTGGAGTATTGTGTACTGTTCTGGGTGCCACATTATAGGAAGGATGTGAACACATTGGAAAGTGTGCAGGAGAGGTTTACAAGAATGGTTCCAGGGGTGAGAAACTTTAGCTATGAGGATAGATTGGAGAGGTTGGGACTGTTCTCTTTGGAGAGAAGTAGGCTAAGAGGAAATTTGATGGAGATGTTCAAAATCATGAGGAGGCTGGACAGAGCGGATAGGGAGAAGCTGTTCCTGCTCATAAAAGGATCAAGAATGAGAAGGCACAGATTTAAAGTGATTTGCAAAAGAAGCAAATGTGACATGAGAAAAAACTTTTTCACACAATGAGTGGTTTGGGTCTGGATTGCACTGTCTGGATGTGTGGTGGAGGCAGTTTGAAGTGAGGCATTCAAGAGGGCATTAGATGATTATTTGACTAGAAACAATGTGCAGTGGTATGGGGAAAAGGCAGGCCAATGGCACTAGGTCATAATGCTCATTTGGAAAGCTGGTGCAGATACAATGGGCCGAATGGCTTCCTACGGTGCCATTAAAGGTCTGTGATTCTCTCATTATAATTGGAATGCACAAAAGCAATGAAACAAATTATCAGATAATTTTCTTAGTGATGCTTTTGGTATTCAATTTTTCGGTGTTTGATTGTGTGTCTGTTGATTCTTGTGTGTTATCAGTCAAGCCTGAGTGTGGCGGCTGAAAAAGAGAAACTAAAAGTAAGCTAGTAACTTGTGCTGCAGACATTTAAGCATTGTAAATAAAGCTCCTGTTCAAACATAGAGACTGGTGTATAACACAAAGGCATGTAAAAGGCATATAACACAACAATGTTGAGGGATAAATATTGGCTAGGAGACCAGGGAGAACTCCCCTACTCTTCTTTATAATAATGCCATCGGATCTTTTACATCAACCCGAAGGGACAGATGGGATAAGGTTTAACAGCTCATGTGAAAAAGATGGCACCTCCGATAGTGCAGCGCTCTCTCAGGCCTGCACTGGGAATGTGACCCTAGATTATGTGGTCAAGTCCCTGAAGTGGGATTGAATGCACAAACATTTGGCATGGCCTGCAGGGTTACAGATTCCTGGGGAACACCACTTGTCAGATCCTGATGAACAGAGTACATTCTCTTTATCCTTGCCCCATCTATGACCTTCTAACTAATTACAGATTCCTTCCAAGTCTGCGCATTTTAATTTTTGCTAATAAGCCCTTGTACAGAACATTATCAAACACCTTCTGGAATTCCAAACAGACAACATCCATAAACACTACCCGACCCATCGTGTTAGTGACCCCACCACCCCCGCCCCCCGCCGATTTGAAAAAATCCATTAAGAAACCTATTTGTATCCAATAAAAGCTTATCAGGAGGCAGAAGAAATAAACATACAGGGGAAACAATATTTCCACATCATTCTGTATATTTGCATTTACAATTTTGCTATTAATAGCCAACCCAGCAACATTTACCCTAACATTGCTGCCTCCAACAAGTAGACTTTCCACTTTCCATATCGGAGGTGGCCACTTTTTCTCATCCTGCGGAACTGCTTAGGTTATTTGAGAGTGGACACGTCATCGCTGTGAGATATTTTAATATTTGATTAATTCTAGGAATGACAATAATAACAGTTTGCATTTATGCAGCACCTTTAATGAAGGGTCCCAAGGGACTTCTCAGCTGCCTCAATTAGACAAAATGATATCAACTGGCCTTAATACCCTTACCTAACAAAGTGTAGCAAACTCACTCCTAAAGTTTTCAACTGGCCCAACTTCAACAGGTTTTAGGGGAGATATCTTCTTGCAGAATAGAGGGGGAGGGGAGGATAACGATTAAATGTTGTATGTTAAGATTGTAAAATAATAATACATAGCAGCAGCTGATTGACTGAGTAGCTTGTGAACGGTTTCTGACAGGCCAGCTATTAGTTACCAGGGTTTTCTGCTTTCATTTCACACATGACGTGCAGTTTTATCTGGACACAATGGCTGGAATTTTCTCCTCCCCGCCAGTGGCAGGGTCTGAGTGGTGGAGGGATTGGGGGGGGGGGGGGGGAGAATATGACAGGAGCCAAGAGAAAAAAAAATCAGTCTCCCGACGGTGGGGAATGATGACGGGAACTTGTGGTCCCGAATGTCATGGCAGGACAACGGCGGGCCAGAGGTCACCGGGACCCCAATTTGCACATTATGAACTGTATTCTAGTTCACGCCAGTCCAATTCACGACCAGACCAACGGTCAGATGTCTCGCTCAGATGGCAGGGCAGCACTTGACCAAGAAGCTACAGCCTTGATCACCGGAGAACCACACGGAGGTTTGGTGTGCGGTAGCCCAGGGTCGGGTGGGGTGTTGCTGGAAGACAAAGGCGAGGTAGCGGGGTGGGGAGGGGCTGTGAAGCAACACGGGAACATTGAAGGTCACAGGAATGTTCAGAGGGAGGGGCCTGTGCTGTTAATGGCAGAATACTTGGGGGTCAAACTGAGAGTACTGGTGGTGGCAAGGCACTGTAATTGTAAGAGGGGGCAGTGGGATGCAGTAGGGTGGGAGGTGGGAGGGCGAAGGTCCGCCTGTGGCGGGTGTGGGTCTCATCTGGGTCATTGGAAGGGACGAGAAGTTTCACACGGGTCTTGGGAGTGGGCAGGATCAATGTGGGTATGGGGACTGTGACAGAAGCATTGGGGAGGGAAGGCATTTTTGAAGGGTGATGGTGATGGGCTCTACCGCGATAGGGGGTGCAAGGGTGACTGATGAGAGGGTGAAGGTAACTCCAATGGGGTTGAGGGTGATGAGGGGAAAGAGGTGGAGGAGGTATTGGACAAAGTTTGGAACGTGACACAGACCAACCTCATGCAAAGGCAGATCAGGATGTCGACACGCTCGATGTCCAACAAGTGGGAGGAGAGTCATCGGGTGGGCAGAGCTGAAGATCAGCTCAGCTGGACAACTGAAAGAGAATCCTGATAACGTATTCTGACAAGGCAAAGGTCTCTCTATAGACTCCAAAGGGCAGCAGAGGGAAGGGGAATAGTGTGAGTGGGGGGGGCTTCTTGCAGATGACTCACAAGACCATTGGCAAAGAGCGATGCCTCCATGCTCAGGCATGATTCAGGGGGACAACCTGGGACCCCCAGAAGGGACGTGGGGGTGGGGAGGGTGGGGTGTGCACAGGCAAAGACACAAACAGCAGCAAGAAAAACTCAGGAAACCTCCATGAAGTGCCATGCATAATATATTAATAAAGGTGCAATGAATATTTACAATGATTGTACCCCATGCCACCAGTGTGAACTTTGCCTCCTTAATATTTATTACCATCTCACTAGGTCTGTGTGCTTCCCCGCCAACCATGCAGAGGTGGAGGCAACCTGCTGACTGCAATGCCCCCTTGTCTCTGATGATTTTGGCAGACACCCTCTGGAGGGCCCCAGCCTTCTTTGAGTCCCCTGTTCTGGGGCAGATGTGCCCCCAGCAGTTCCCGAGGCTGGAGCTGATGGGGTTACAGGCAGAGGGGACTTGGAATGGATGGACACCCTTGGAGAGTCCTGAATGGAAGCTCCAGGAGCGTTCACTTGATACCCCTCATCTGGGGTGTCCCTCCGAGGGCCCCTCTCTGAATCGAAGAGAAGGGTAACCTGGAGAGGTCGAGGTCATTCCACGCTCATGTAGTCACTGCAAAAGCTCACCCATGGCTACAGCGATGGAGTGCAGGTCTGAGCCCATCTCTGGCAGGAACTGGGCATTCTGCTGGACCAGGTTCTCCATGTCGTCCTCCATGCTCCCCATGGAGACCTTGATGCACTCACATGTCGGAGCCACCACATCAGAGAGCACGTGAACGGACTCCAACACATCGCATGCCATTCTGTTGAGGGTCTCTGACACTACTGATGTTCCCCTGCGTCTTGCTGATACTCCAGCATCTTCCCAATGACCGCTCCCAGAGCTCATCATCTGATTCAAACTTGGCAGGAGCCTCTTCTCCACCAGTCTTCCGACAGCTGGATATCTTGGTTGTCACTGCCTCCTCCTGCAGCGGACACATGTCTGTGAGGTGACCACCACAAACCGAAACTAGATCTATGAGCCACTGAGATGAGTGTCTCTGGGTTGGTGGAGGGTGCAGGTGAATGCTGTGACAGTCCTACAGGTGAGAAATTGTCCCCATACTCTTCTGAGGCTCATACGGCCTGGGGCTGAGTTCAGGTATGGGGGGCTGGCCTCACTCTCTCCCGGCTGGTAACCAAAAATGGAGAGAGGAGAGAAGGAGTGACTGCCTAGGCCGCCTCCTACATCGCACACTGCCTCACCCTCAGGTTCCGATTGGCAGAGATTAAACATGCTTCCTCACTGGATGCTTGAGGGAGAGTGACCTCGTCATCGGCACATGCACGGTCATGGTCCTCCCCTGTCAGCTCAGCAGCCTGCGGTTCATATTGTGGGAGGGGCTGGATGTCGGCACGCCCCCTCCTGACTTCTCCTCCTCACATCTGTTGTGCACTCTCTTCTCCTTCGTAAAGGTAGATCTTTTGTGAGCACTTCTGATGCAGGACCAGGCTGCATGCTGCCAACTCTATGGCTGAAAAGTGACCTCGTGACTCCCCAAAGCCTGTCCACCACCTGCAAGGCACGAGAGAGGAGTTTGAGGAAATACTGCCCACTTGTCTGGATAAGTGTAACTCCAGCAGCACTCAGGAAGCTGGACGCCATCCAGGACTATGCAGGCCACCCAGCAGCCTCAACATTGAGACCCTCACCGGCCCATTGGTAGCTGTGTGTGCCATTTGAACGGTACAATGCTGCTAATCCCCGAGGCTACTTCAATGGTCCCCTCCAGACCCACAAGCTCCAGCAGCTAGAAGGCCAAGGGCAGCAGAGTCATGGCATCAGCAGCATCCGCAAATCACCCTCTACTTCAACCTCAACCCACGCCCCCGACCCCTGGACACCCCTCCCAAAACGGATGTGCCTTCAGTGTGGAGGGGCAGCAACCTGCAGTTGCCACCCTACCAGCAGACCACACGGACTGCAGTGGGGCAATGAGGCAGCAGCCCAGCACCCAGTGAAGGGCTTTTAGGGATGGGCAGCTCAGATGCTGGCCTTGCCAATGACAGATTCAGAACATGGTGACGCGAGGATAGAGACTAGAGGGTTCACGTACCCTGGTGACATGGATTAGATCGTTCATGCATTTCCTGCACTCCAGGGTAGTCCTCCCCTTGACACTGACCAACCTGGCAACACCCTCGCAGGCCGCTGTGGTGAGTTGGGTGGGCTTCCTGCTCCCATCTCTGGGGGAGAGAGGACGTCCCCTCCTGTCCTCCACAGGAGAGTCTCCAGGGAGTCTTCACTGAACCGTGGGGCCAGTGCTGGCTGCTTCCTGGAAGCCACCTCGAGGTCCTGGACTCCTGGCGCGATCACTAGCTGTCCAGGGGCCTTTTAAATATAGCACCCGGACATGATGGTGGTGCACGTGACTTCCTCCCTCCCCTACCATGCGATTCGATGTAAAACCCCAGGCTACATAACTCATGAGGTGAGCAGCGCACGATTTGACTGGCTGGCCTGCCCTGCTTTCCAGCAGGCGTTCCTCAGAGCTGCCTCTCCCAGCACGGAGAGCATTATCTTTTTTAATTCGTTCATGGGATGGGGGCATCGCTGGCCAGGCCAGCATTTATTGCCCATCCCTAATTGCCCTTGAGAGCTGATTGGCTTGCTAGGCCATTTCAGAGGGCATTTTAAGAGTCAACCACATTGCTGTGCATCTGGAGTCACAGGTAGGCCAGACCAGGTAGGATAGCAGATTTCCTTCCCTAAAGGACATTAGTGAACCAGGTGGGCTTCTACGACATCGACAACGTTTTCATGGCCACCATTGGACGTTTAATGCCAGATTTTTTTTTTTATTGAACTCAAATTTTATACCTGTCCTGGTGGGATTTAAATCCAGGTCCCAGAGCAATGCCCTGGGTCTCTGCATTACCAGTTCAGTGACAATACCACCATGCCACCACCTCCCCAAAGGAGGTTTGCTACTATTTTGTTTAAATGTCATTGGGTTCTATAATGACTGTTTAGAAAATTAAAAATCAGTATTGTTAAATGCAACGTGTGTCCTTAAAGCATGATTGAACCTGCAAAGGAGTTCTCCTTGAATGCAGAGGAGCAGTAACATATCTTGTCACAGCGAGCTTTCCACAGCTCTGATTGAAACAATGAAATATAGGTCAAGTCAGAGCATGAAAGTCATGAAAATATCCCCACCTGCCAATTTTCAGTCGGTTTAACAGCTCCCAAGTCATGTTCTCGGGGCACAAATCCGTCTGGAAGGAGACACGGGGGCCAGTACCAACGCCCCTCCCCCAACCCCCCCCCCCAAATAAGGAGTGCTTCCAGCCAGGAGCAGTGTTCACCAGCTATCCTGGTTCGAAAATGGACAACTACAAATCTAAGATAAAAGCAAATACTGTAGATGCTGGAAATCTGACTACAAAGCTCTTGATGTTCCACTTATCAAGTGAATAGAAAAGTCGGAGACAGGGTTTCCTGACTGGGACATCGCTTCTTGCAAGGAGCATATGACTGGGAATAAATGTTTTATGAAATAATTTGCATTTATATAGAGTCTTTCATGGCCTCAGGATACACTAAACTCCTTTGCAGCCAGTGGGATATTTTTGAAACATAGGGACTGCTGAAATGTTAAGAAACATGGCAGCCAATGCCTCCCAAATAGCAGTGAAATAAATAACCTGACTTTAAAATGATATTTGGTTGAGAGATGACTGTTGATCAGGGCAACTCCCTTGCTCGTTAAATAGTTCAAATCAGAATCTATGTCCATTTGAGAGGGCAGGAGGAGCCTTTGTGTAACATCGGATGTAAATGGCAGTACCAGGTTCAAGCCCAGTTGCCGTCTTTCAAAATGTATATAAAAAAAAAAGAAATGATTAAACAAGGTTGTAAAATTAGTAGAAGATGATTAACTAAGAAGTCAAAAATAATGTTTGAACACCAAGTCTGAAAGAGGAAATGGTTAATCAAAATGTAGGGAAATGATTTGCCAAAAGTGTCAAACTAGGTTCTGTGCCAAGTCTCAGGTGAACACAATGTTCAGATGCAAGATGAGGATACTACCACATGAACCTTTTGACAGCAATTATACTTCACCTTTTGCATCACTGTAAATTGATTGATATTTAACACTGGGTCAGAATTTTCTGTAGCAGGGCATCTAGCCATGTCTGCCCTAGTTAAACCTTCCCCCGCACTCCTCAGGTTTAAAACCTCTTGCTCAGAATGTTGTTGAAAGTTTGAGCTGATAGTGGGAGAAAATGAGATTTGTAGACTCAAAAATAACATGAGGAAGACTGAGCAGGAGAGCAACTTAAATCAGGCACAGAAAGAAAAAATAAAAAAAAAGGGAAAGAAAAATTCGATTAAGGGAGAGAAGGAGACAGAAAGGAAAATTAAATTAAAAAAAAAATCCCACCAGAAAAACTCAAAACCTGAAAGCATGAGGCTCCACATTTGTAACAGTTACTTCCCAGTGCCAGAGAAGTTGATTGGCAGTCATGAACATGATGCTAAGAACACTTGTGTTTGCAGTCACAAGACTTAACTTTCTGGGGTGAGTTTAATGGGAAATTATAGGTCAAATGCAGTAAGTTCCTACAAGAAACAGGGAGGCTAAGCAAGCGATCCCTGTTTTGACAAAGCTAATGGCAGAACAAAGCAACTCTAAGAGCAAATTTTGGATATTGATGTTTAATTGCACATCTACTCATTGTCTGAAGTTGCTGAACCATTTGCCCAGAGAAAATGGGGGGAAGGCACGAGCTTTGCTGCTGTCTTAATGGCAACTTCTGACCTGTTATTGCTGCAATTTTGGTGGGTGGGTGAACAGGGTGCTGAGGTTGAGAGTCCAGATTCATGGTGCGCAAGCTATAAACAGGCAGAAATACAAAGGGAGACAGATATTTCTCAGAACCATCGGTAGTCTTGAAACATTTAAGAAATAAAAAACAGTGAAGCTATATACAGTTTGAAACAGGCTGATTTGCAAGGAGTTATGATGCTTACTACTCAAAGGTGGTACTTTGGAGATCCAGGACTATGACTCACCCAAAGCAATCAGACAGAGCTGTGAAAGAATATTGTCAGATCTCAGTCTTATTGCTCAACAGAAGAACTGACTCATGACAGGCTCAGAACAACATGCTTCTGAATGGTGTTTCCTGGTAGAGTTCAATAGACTAAATGTACAGAGGTTGTGAAGGAGTCCAAAATAGGGGCTGCATTTTCGCTACCAAGGCAGGTAGTCCGAGATGGGAAATTTCCCTACTCGGCAGACCCTCCTCAATTTATAGGGTCCCGTTAGACCCAATTTTCACTCTGGGGAGGAGAGGGTGGGATGGAAGCAGATCCTAGATGGCCACAGGCAGGGGAGAGGAGGGTGATGGGGTGAGTGCCAGGGCAGGCTGGTTGGAAGGCCCGCCTTGGTTCTCAGGAACTTTGTTTTAGAAGCTGTTAAGCCCTCTAGCCCTCACCCCTCACTTTCCCTCACCCTCCCCCCACCTCCCCTCAAACACTCCATGTAAACTCACATGTCCCTAACACACTCACCCAAACCCATCATACTCCCATGCTACCTCCATGCCAACTCACTGTCCCATCCTCCCATTCCTGCTCATATCCCCATGCCCCTTCATACCACCTCCATGGCCATTCACCCAGTATCCACCATGGGCAGACCCCAGGAACCATGTGGAGATTTAAAAAAAAACTTCCAACAATCTAATACAGCACTCACAGAGTAAGTGATAGTAAAACAAGACTCATTCAAGAAACTAATTCAAAACTTTTAAATCTCCTCAAATGGTTATTTTCTTATAAGATGAAACTCCTATTCAGGCTCCACATCAAAGACAGGAAATCATTTAACAACATCATTAAACTGTCAAATCAAACCCCTGCTGAGATAATTGCAGCTGTGGAAACTGAACTAAGCATTCCATAATTACATGATAACAGCCCTTTGGAAATGTCAATAAAGAACGCTGTCAAAACTGCATGACCGGATGATAATTTTTTTCTAACCCACATCCATGGTCTGTCAAAGTAATTCAGCAGAGGGTACTTTTTTAAAACTCTCACTGAAAGCATCAGGGTGTGTTTTTCTTGCATGCTTAAAGAGCAGGAGCGTAAATAAAGACTTCAGATCATGACACTTAAACAGAACTTATCCACTCTTCAAGAGCATTTATATTTACTCCATCAATTCATGACATTGTGGGTTAAACAGCCAAAACGGGGTCTGTTGGAACTCAGCATTAAGTTGTGAAGGCCCTGTTGAGTTTGGCTTTCCCGCCTGTGGGAATCACACCCCACCTCCTTTCCCCTGCCGTCGAAAACTGGATCTGTTGGAAATGGAGGTGGGACTTCTGCATCTGGGTTTTGCTCACCAGTTTTGAAGGTCCCCCGGAGCCTTCCCATCTCTACGAAAATCCAGTGCTGGGTTACTAATAACTCCGAAAGGGAACTCAGGGATAAACGCTTTCAGGCAGAAAATGGAATTCGCTGTCACATGGACTAGCTGAGACAAATAGCCTGGCTGATTTTGAGAGGGAAGCTAGATAAACGCATGAGAATATTCAGGGTCATTGTCTCCGCTAGAAGGCATAAAAAATGTTTAAGTCACTCTGACCGGTCCAATCCTCATTTCATAAGCTGAGATGTTCGTTCTTCACTAACATAACATGGGCTTGGTTCCTGTAAATAAGTGAATTGGTAGAAAAGCACTCTTAAAAGGAGTAATGACTCCCAAATCTAAGCATCAGGGAAAAAAAACCTTCATCACGGTTACATATACTAGGGGCCCACTGCATGTGACTGAAAATGTGATGACTCATCTGCCATTGCTCACAAATTTAATAGTTACATAAGTAAAATAAAGACAGATGGCAAGAGCTGCAGTACAAGTTGACAGATATGGCTCTTAAGCAGCACTTAGAATAAATGTCTTGTCAGAGGCAGAAGGGGAGGTGTTATAGTTGAGGTTTTTTCAGCTGGTCTTTAACCGAAACTCTGCTGGGGAAATTCCTCCGTGTTTACTGAAGCCACCCCTCGAAAGCTGCCTCAATCCACCATATGATTCTGAGCTGAATCAATCAACAGCTGAGCCATCAACAGACTCCCCAACGAGGTTTGACAGCCGAACATTTCATAACAATTTTATTGTGGGCAAAGATGCCAAAAATGTCCATTCAATAACCCTTCAGAGTTGGCAATGTTGTGAGGTTAACAGTTTGCAGTGATTTAAGTGCAGCAGAACGCAACTCAACCAGTAATCAAGCACAGAGGACCAAAAACCATGACAAATAGAGTGGAGTAGTCTATGTGGGATTAGCAGCCCGAGACAGCAGGATGGTCTCTAAACCACCAGGTTAGGGAGGAAAAGGTCCTGAGCCCCCACTGCAAGTGCACAGGGAGGAACTTTGGGAGAGTAATGGGGTTGCCAACCATCCATGATTGCCTTGAGGTCTCCAAGAACTAAATTAACTCAAATAGGTGTCACTTCATCTCAACACTCAGACTGACACTATCTTGGCAGAGTTTAAAAATGAACTTGGTAGCTGTCCAAAGAGACTTGGAACATAAATTGTTTTTATAGAAGTACAATATTTCTCTAAAAAAGAGAGACCTGAGGGAATAAATTAACAATAATTTCCATAAGAAAGACAGGTCTCAAAATAAGATTGCTAAAAGGATGGCTGAGTTGCTACTATTGTTATAATTGATCTACAGACACTTCTTGGGTGGAAACATTAAGTTTATTTACAATATATTCAGCAGCAACTACCAGTGTGCTTTCAGCTCCAACTCTAGCTCTACACTGACTGCTGAGGTAGCCCGCGCCACTCTCCTATTGGTTACTACAGATCATGTGATCTTCCTTAACAAGTATTATTCTTAAAAGGTATATCACACACTAAACAAAACCACAATTACTACAAAGATAGACAATGCAAAATAGAAATGAAATCTTGGGAGCCATTCGTAATACCAATTGATGAATTCTATGTAGACAACATTGTTGGAAAAGTCTCAGAAACTCAGAAGTCAGTCTGCCAGGAACTCAGGCCGACAACAGTGCCACCTACAATAGGTTAAATATGCTCTAAATCTATCAAGCTACAAAGGCTTCTATAAATTCAATTAGGTAGACACAGAGCAATTATTTCTTCTAGTGGGGGAATCCCAAACAAAAAGGCTTGGGAAGGAGCAGACTTTTCTCCCCCCGAACATGAAGGATGGAATTTCTCATGCAGGTTGTGGCCCCCGACCTGGCTTAGAATTTGGGGGTAAGCCATCTCCACGTAGCTGAGAAGCCCTGAGCTGATTTAGTGGTCACTGGGCCACTCATTGGCTCATGCCAAGATTTCTGCCCCCATCTGGGAAGTAGCCCTGCCTCTGAGAGTGGTGGCCAGTGTTAGGACTACAGTTCCCAAAGATGATTGTTGCTGGAGTCAGATTAGTCGGATTAGAAGCTGGGGGGCGCAGGGTGGTGGTGGGGGGCGGTACCATCAGGGTCAGGCTGGCAGCCCGAGTTGGGGGGGGGTGTAGAAGTTGCAGGGGGTGGGTAGTACCAGAAGGGGAAACTGCTGTTGGACACAGTGTGCTCCAAAAAGAGGAGATCCCACCTCAGCCCACAACGAGGCTGCAAGTATTCACCTGGCAGCCTCGCCGTATGGCGTGAGCACCCACCCCGCCGCTAGTAAAATACCAGCAGCGGCGGGTGGCGCCCTCTGCCGTGCCACCCGATTTTATACCCCCTTGCCTCCCAGTCCACTCCTGGGGCTGTATAAAATTCCACCCAAAAGGTATTGATAATCTGGGACTCAGCTCCCAAGATGGCTGTTGGGCCAACTGGAATTTTTGTTACAGATAAAAGTGACAAAAGGTATCAAATAAAACTGGGCAAATTGAGTTGAGATTCAATTCAGCTATTATTTTGCTGAATGGTGGAAATGGCTTGAGGGGCTGAATGATCCATTCTGTCCTTTTATTTGTTTGTTGCGTTTTTTGTTCCTAAAAATCCTACTTCCTCTTTTCATCAGACTTTTAGAGAACTTTATTTTTAATCATTGGGTCACGGGATGTGGGCCTTGCTGGCAAGGCCAGTAAACACTGTCCATCCAGAATAACCCTTGAGTAGTGGTGAGCTGCCTACTTGAACCGCTGCAGTGCATGTGGTGTAGGTACCCCCACAGTGCTGTTAGGGAGAGAATTCCAGGATTTTGACCCAGTGACAGTGAATGAACGGCGATATATTTCCAAGTCAGGCTGGCGTTTGTTATGACCAGGTGAGAAGGGGTGAACCAGCTCCCCTCTATTCAACCTTCTTGATTGGTCCCAAAGGGTCAAGTTTCTTTTTCGAGTATACACCTTTTCTAAATCAGATTGTATTTAACTATTTAAGCGGTGAGCAGTAAGGAGCCAATCAAACAAGGTTTGCTTGAGCCAAAGTAAGGGCAAATTTATTAACAGCTAAACCCTAGAAAAATAATAAAAATGCAACGTCAAGCATTCAAGCCTCTTTCAGTCATTAGGCACCGCAACCACCCCACCAACCCCCCACAACCTGCCCCGCCCCCCTCCCCCCACCACCCCCGACACACACACATATCAGAAAGGACCAAAAAAAAAGTTAAAAGAATATTCATTTGCTTGTCTTTGAGGCGTAGATTTTAAAGGTTGTGACCGATTTAGGTTAGCAGGTTTCTTGGATGTGGTCAGATATAGAAGATGTTGCAATTGATACAAGATCACTGGTAGGTTCATGGGTAAGTTTCTGGTAGAGTAGGCTTCTCAAACCGGATGACACTCTTATTCCAAAAGAGAGAAAGGGGCAAGAGCAGCCCTCAGCTTGTCTCCTCTGAAGACTTTCTTGGCACTGCCTGTCTCACCTGCAATCTCTCTCTAGTGGCTGGCAGCCTTGCTTTGAAAAACGTCACCCACTGTGTATTTCCAAGACGTTTTGGCTGGGTCTGCCTGTGGCAGCCATTGTTGTAATATACAGTACTTTGCATTTTTAATGTCTCTTCCTTAGACAGTTAGGAGTATCCCAGTATCTCACCTCAGCGCCCATCCATCTACAGCGAGCAGGGAGGGTTGAATGGATCTCACATCGTCTCTGCTGGCACCTCTCACGGTGCACTGGATGAGGGCGGCAGCTCCTCCGCCCCTCTGCACACAATGAGGCTGCGATGATTGGGGAGATGCCAGCTGCAGAACTGGCAGCTCCCTCCCAGGTGGGGCCAGCACAAGTTCCACGGGTCAGAGGAGGAACATTTGAGGACTCTGGGTCTATACTCGATGGAGTTTAGAAGGATGAGGGGGGTCTGATTGAAACTTACAGAATACTGAAAGGCATGGATAGAGTGGACGTGGGGAAGATGTTTCCATTAGTAGGAGAGACTAGGACCCGAGGGCACAGCCTCAGAGTAAAGGGAAGACCTTTTAGAACAGAGATGAGGAGAAACTTCTTTTGCCAGAAAGTGGTGAATCTATGGACTTCATTGCAACAGAAGGCTGTGGAGGCCAGGTCATTGAATGTATTTAAGAGTGAGATAGATAGGTTCTTGATTGGTAAGGGGATCAAAGGTTACGGGGAGAAGGCGGGAGATTCAGGTTGAGAAACTTTTCAACCATGATTGAATGGCGGAGCAGACTCGATGGGCTGAATGGCCTAATTTCTGCTCCTATGTCTTATGGTCTCTTATGGTCTTATGGTCTGCCAAGGTCATTGAGGCCAACAGGACAGCAGAGAGGGCAGGCTGTCTCAGATGCCAGTGCCAGCGAGGGGGCATCACAAAGACGTAGCACCCGCAAATATAAAATGAAAGCACCTTAGGCTCACCGCGGGTTCGTCACTGGTGGTTTTTTGTTGACTTCCCCTATGAGTAACTTCTGATTGTGTGTGAATTGCGACACCATTCTAATTGTGGTTTTTTTGGAGGGTTTTGACAGATTTAGCATAAAGGTCTCCAGGATGGAGGCTACTGGCCAGGCTTGTGTTGGAGATCTGTATGTGCTGTGGCAGGAGAAGGTTCCTTGGATTAGAGCATTCTGGGTGTCCCTGCTTCCCTGGAGTATACATGGGTCAGTGTCTAACACCTCATTTCCCTGTGCATGCTCATCCTCGGACTCACTGCTGGACACATCGTTTGCATCCGCAGCTACTGTGTCTACATCTTCCTTGTCCATAGTGTCCCCCCTTTGCAGTGCAAGATTGTAGAGAGCGCAGCATGCAATAACTATCAGCAATGCCCGATCTGGGGGTTACTGGAGTGCGCCCCCTGAGCGGTCCAGGCATTGGAAGCGCATTTTGAGAAGATCGATGGCTCTCTCCACCACAGTCCTTGTGGAGCGGTGGCTCCTATTATACCACTGTTCAGCTTCTGTTCTTGGATGGTGAAGAGGCGTCATGAGCCACCTTCTGAGGGGATAGCCCTCGTCACCCAGCAGACATCCATCCAGCTGAGCTGAAGCACTGAAGAGCCTCGGCACCTGGGAGTGTCTGAGGATGTAGGCACCGTGGGAGCTGCCTGGGTACCTTGCACAGACTTGTAGAATCAGCATCCTGTGATCACACACTATCTGCACGTTCATGGAGTGGAAGCCCTTCCTGTTGACGAAAGCACTGGTCTCACCTGCTGGCGCCTTGATGGCCACATGTGTACAGTCTATAGCACCCTGGACACGGGAGAAGCCAGCAATGGCCGCGAAGCCTCTGGCTCGCTGTGTCTGACTGGCGTTGTCTCAGTGGTAGTGGATGAAGTTCAATGCATGTCTGAACACAGTGTTTGTGACCTGCTTGACACAAGTGTGTACAACTGATTGGGAGACACCGCAAAGATCACCCACCGACCCCCTAGAAAGAGCCAGAGGCATAAACGTTGAGTGCAGCTGTGACCTTTAGAGACACGGGCATGGGGTGTCCAACCACACAGTTCGCTGAAATCTCTGGACCAATCATCTGGCAGATAGTGTTGACTGTCTCTCTGGACAGACGGAGCTTCCTTTATTGACCTCAGACATGTTCAGGTAGCTACTTTGCTTTCTGTATATCCTGGCAGCAAGATACTGGCACCTTCTGTGGCTCCTTGTGCCTTGGACGATCTCTTGGCCCTGCACCCCTTGTGCCTGCACCTGTCCTCCCAAAGGTGGCTCCCCTGGAGGCTGAACATGCACTCCTGGCCTCCTCCCCCTTCTGGTCCTCCCTTTCTCCTCAGATGAGGTGCCTCCAGTGGAGAGCACAACTCCCATTCCCAGGCTCAGAAAGGCTTCCTGAAACCTACAGGCCCTAAAACAAATGCTCACTGCAAAGTGCCGACCTGAAGGTTATGAGTCCAGTCCAAGCAGCTGCGATGCATTTGGAACTTTTCCGCCTCACACAGGCAAGTTTCTCTAACTTTGGAACAGTAACTTTTAAATCTGTACAATTGCAACCCTACTGAGCCCTCTTCTCCAGCCCGTGGATGAGCTTCATATAAATTTTTGCTAGCCGCCTGCCTGTTGCGGCCTTGCGATGAGCCGAAGATCACACAGGCGACGCAAAATCCCGTCAACTGCAGCCTCAAGGGCCTTAAGTAGCCCATTAATTAATGGCGGGCGAGCAATGGACATCGTTGCGCACCCACCCACCGAAATATCGTGATGATGCGCAGTAACATCGGGACGCGCACCTGATGTCACCGCACGTCGTTTTATGCATCGGCGTGTGGGTCCCGCCTCCTCACACCGACGGAATAATACTGCCCCAGATCTTGCTGCATTTGGACATGGACTGCTTCCTTACATCCGTCTGGGAGGGTAGACTATAAAGGCATGGTGATAAAAACAAAAAAAACTGCGCTTGCTGGAAATCCAAAACAAAAACAGAAATACCTGGAAAAACTCAGCAGGTCTGGCAGCATCGGCGGAGAAGAAAAGAGTTGACGTTTCGAGTCCTCATGAACCTTCGACAGAACTTGAGTGAATCCAAGAAAGGGGTGAAATATAAGCTGGTTTAAGGTGTGTGGCGGGGGGTGGGTTGGGTGGGGGGAGAGAAGTGGAGGGGGGGTGGTGTGGTTGTAGGGACAAACAAGCAGTGATAGAAGCAGATCATCAAAAGATGTCACAGACAACAGAACAAAAGAACACAGAGGTGTTGAAGTTGGTGATATTATCTAAACGAATGTGCTAATTAAGAATGGATGGTAGGGCACTCAAGGTATAGCTCTAGTGGGGGTGGGGAGCATATAAATCTTTTTTTGGGGACGAAAGACTACCCTAAAAAGTTAGTGGCATTCTACCTCCATTGTGAACATCAGACTAATAGACAGGATATGATGACTGGGTAAATTGCCAGGACTCGTAGTACTTTAAAAGAGCTCACTGCATCATCTCTGACACGAAGGCTGAGTACTTTGATAAGTGGCTGGGAGGCACTTGGCATTTAAACAATCGTACCTCCAGAAAGTTCCTTCAGCAGAGGTGATGGAAAAAATTATTGGCGGGCAAACTGCAGAACAGTGTCAATCTCTCCGAACCATAGGCCGGGATGGCAGAAAGGGGGTTTGCCATTCTGCTGGAGAGAACCCAATATTAAAAAAACCAGAAAACCCTTTATTCTCTATACTTCCTACTCTCAGTAAAGCAAGCAGGCGTCTTCGAGAAGCTGAACAATCTCCACTGGGATCCATCAACTTCTGGGCTTCTGGACAAAGATCCATCTTTCAGTTCTCTAGCCTCAGAAACTTTGGGACCAATGGACTTAATGTTCATTTAACCGCATCTGCTTTTGAGATGTAAAACAGCACTTAATCCTTGAGAAATCTGACAATCCACACCATGTTCTGAAACTCAGCAAAGTAGATTTTCCAATATAGCATTTCTGACACAAAGCTTTGCCCTGTGACAGTGCACATTAGGAATCTGGGCATTGACGTCACATCTTCCATTTAATCATTAGAACAGACAGAAAATTCAGCAACCTCCGCTGATCTCTACTCTCCAATTCGCAATCATGGAATAATGTAGCACAGAAGGCGGCCATCCTACCCATTGTGCCCATGCTGGCTCTTTGAAACACCCCACTTAGCCCTTAAAATGTTTCCTTCTCAGATATCTATCCAACAATTCTTTGAAAGCTGCAAGTCAGGCAGTGCATTCTTGTTCACAATTTACTCCATAATCAATTCCTTACGTTATCTCTGGTTCTTTTGTTAATTGTGCCAAATCTGTATCAGCTGGGTCAGTAACCAGAGTTCTGCCAGTGGTAACAGTTTCTTCCTCTTTAATCTATCAAAACCCCATCACACCTTAATTAAATTTCTGCTTGACCTTTGCTGCTCTAAGGAGAGCAACCCCAGCTCCTCTTCCCATCGCTTGCCATTTCAATCTTGCTCTGGTGCTCACATTTCTGTCCTTGGCCTGCTACAATGTTCCAGTGAAGCCCAATGCAAACTGGAGAAACAGCACCTCATCTTCCAATTAGGCACTTTACAACTTTCTGGACTTAACATTGAGTTCAACAACTTCAGACCATTTTCTTCCCCAAATGCCAGTCTGTATCTTGCCATAGGGAAATTGTTAGAAGCTATTATTAAAGATATTATAGCAGGGCACTCAGGAAAATTCAAGGCAATCAAATGGAGTCAACACGGTTTTATAAAAGGGAGATTATGTTTAACCAATTTATTGGAGTTCTTTGAAGGAGTCACATGTGCTGTGGATAAAGGGGAACTGGTGGATGTACTGTACTTAGATTTCCAGAAGGCATTTGATACTGTGCCACACCAAAGGTTATTGCAGAAAATAAAAGCTCATACTGTGGGGGGTAACATATTGGCATGGATAAAAGATTGGCTAGCTAACAGGAAGCAGAGAGTAGGCACAAATGGGTCTTTTTCTGGTTGGCAGGAAGTAACAAGTGGTATGCCACAGGGATCAGGCTGGGGTCTCAATTTTTTACAATTTATACAAATGACTTGGATGAAGGGACCAAAGGAATGGTGGCTAACTTTGCTGTCATCACAAAGATAGGTAGGAAAGTAAATTGTGAAGAGGACATAAGTGACATAGATAGGTTAAGTGAGTGAGTAAAGATCCGGCAAATGGAGTATCATGTGGGGAAATGTGAAATTGTTCATTTTGGCAGGAAGAATGAAAAAGAAGCTTATTATTATGTAAATGGTGAGAGATTGCAGAGTTCTGAGATTCAGAGGGATCTGGTGTCCTAGTGCATGAATCACAAAAGGTTAGTATGCAGGTACAGCACGTAATTAGGAAAGATAATAGAATGTTATCATTTATTTTGAGGGGAATTGATCACAAAAGTAGGGAGGTTATGCTTCAGTTGTCCAGGGCATTGGTGAAATCACATCTGGAGCATTACGTACAGTACTGGTCTCCTTGTTTAAAGAAAGATGTAAATGCGTTAGAAGCAGTTCAGAGATGGTCTACTAGGCTAATACCAGGAATGGGTGGGTTGTCTTATGAGGAAAGGCTGGACAGGTTAGGCTTGTATCCACGGGAATTTAGAAGAGTAAGAGGCAACTTACTTGAAACCTTTAACATCCTGAGGGGTCTTGACAGGGTGGATGTGGAGAGGATGTTTCCTCTTGTGGGAGAATCTAGAACTAGGGGCCACTGTTTAAAAAAAAGGGGTTGCTCACTTAAGACAGAGATGAGGAGGAATTTTTTCTCTTAGAGGGTTGAGAGTCTTTGGAACTCTCTTCCTCAAAAGGTGGTGGAAGCAGAGTCTTTGAATATTGTTAAAGCAGAGCTGTATAGATTCTTGATTAACAAGAGGTTGAAAGGTTATCGAGGATAAACAGGAATGTGGGGTAGAGATTACATTCAGTTCAGCCATGATCTTATTGAATGGTGGAGCAGGATTGAAGGGCCGAGTGGCCTACTGCTGCTTATAATTCGTATGTTCTCATATTTTTACTTTCAGATAGCGCTGACCTTTGTTCTGCTTTAGCACCTACTCTGGACCAATGCTTTGTGTATTTAATACTGTCATTACCACTCCCCATACCTTGTCTTCCATGATAACTTTGTCATTTAATCTCCCCCTGCCCTTTAACCTATCCCTGATTTTCTCTTTGGCTCCACCTGCCCACCCACCTCTCACCTCTCTTTTTAACAGCATAAAACCCATCACAATCCTACCTCTCTTCAGTTCTGAAGATGAGTCATTTGGACTCGAAACGTTAATTCTATTTCTCTCTCCACAGATACTCCCAGACCTGTTGAATTTTTCTAGCGCTTTCTGTTTTTATCCCAGCTCCTCATAGAGTTATGCAGCACAGAAAGAGGCCCTTTGGCCTGTCATGTCTGTGCTGGCCATCAAGAACCTAGCTAGCTTCTCTAGTCTCCTGACATGAACACCTTCATCTCTGGTGCCATTCTAGCAAATCTCCTCTATACTCTCTCCACAGCCTCTACACCCGTCGTATCATATGCAGGTTTTTGCAAATCTGTAAAATGTGCGGAGTCCAAAAATAACAATGTCAAAATGTAAATGATGGTTCAGCAAGAACTTCAAGCCACAGAGGATGTTTGTTCCTCCAGGAACAAGCTACATTTGTTACTGACTTCAGCAAGGGGAAACTCAGAGGCAGCAAGATAATGCTTGAATGGCCTTATTTCGTTGAACTCTTGAAACTTGGCTCATTCTGCGTGTAAGCATTTATTACAAATCCAGCTGACATCACAGAATCAAAGCATCTTGCCTAAGTGGAAACTGCCAAATATTCATTATAATATTCTGGTGAAATAAAAAAAAGGTAGAAAATCTAGATTTGAGGTCACCAGTTATTAAAACAGAAAATACTGGAAATACTTAGCAGGTCAGGCAACATCTAAAGGAGAGCAAAAGACAGGGTTAACATTTCAGGTCAATGTCATTCCATTAGAACTGGGTAAAGTTAGAAACGTAATGGGTTTTAAGCAGTGGAAGGAGGGAGTGTGGAAAAGAAATCCAAAGGGAAGATCTGTGGTAGGGTGAAAGACAGGAGAGATTAAACGGCAGAGACATTAGTGGTTTAGGGCCGAAGGGAATGGGGTAATGGAAAGAAGCAAAAGATGTTCCTAGAGGATTTTTGAGGAAACCTCAACCACAGGCGGGGTGAAGTTTCCGATGGTTAATTGAAAATAAAATGTTTTCAGAACTCATTTGCAACACGTTCCTGCTCATATGACGGAGAGTCACATGAGGGGACATGTTTTCCTTATTTTTAAAAAATTTACTCTTAATGTGGAAAATCTTTAGCTCCCTGAGGCAGCTGTGTGCCAGGAGCAGCTACCATCAAAAAGGGAAAAAAAGACAAGGAGAAAACCAGAGTAAATCCAAAACTTTTTTGTTTCGTTCTTTTCGTCCAACTCCTTTCGCTTGCTTAAATCTTACTATATTTCTAACTGACCCCAGTTCTGAAAGATATTTTTGACCTAAAACATTATGTTTGGGGAGGATTTTCTCCTCGTTGGGTGGGCGTGGCGGATGGGTCCAGGAGCGGCCTCGCAACAGTGCCCAGCGATCGGACCCCGACTACAAGTTCACGTTGGCCGGCCAATTAATGACCAGCCAGCGGGAAACACGGGCTGATAACCTCAGCGCTGCCGGGGTAAGGGCAGGAGGAGGGCGAGCGTGGAAGTGTGCACATGTGCGTGGATGCGCTCACAGAGTGCGCCCTGAAGGCACACAGCTGCCTCAGGGAGCTAAAGACTTTCCACATTAAAAACAAAATTTTTAAAAATAAGGAAAACATGTCCCCTCATGTGACTCTCCGTCATATGAGCAGGGACGTGCTGCAAATGAGTTCTGAAAACATTTATTTTATTTTTAATTAAACCATCGGAAACTTCAGCCCGCCCGTGGTTGAGGTTTCCTCAAGAATCGAAAGGCCGCTTGGCCTATTCACCCGCCCGCCAATCGGAAGGTTGGATGGACAGGGAACAATTCTCTTTAGCTGATCGACTAACGGGCTTAACAGCCCTCTTAATTGTCGGCGGGCGCGCTGTCAACTTCCTCCCGCGCCAGCCGACCGAAATATCGCGTGAGTGCATGATGACATCGGGGCGCTCGCCCAACATCATCGCGCACTATTTCACAAGGTGAAAATTCAGCCCTTTGTGTTTCTCTCCACAGATGTTGCCAAACCTGCTGAGTATTTCCAGCAACTACAATCTTTTGCTTTTGTGTTGGTGTTGAAATCACTGTGTTGGCTTGACCCAGCCTTAAGAGCATAAGGAATAGAAGCAGAAGTAGACCACAAAGCCCTTTGAGGCTGCTTCATCATTCAATATGATCATGGCTGATCGTGGGGCTTCAACTCCATTTTCCTACCTGTGCCCCATATCCCTTCATTCCCTGAGACAGCAAAAATCTATCCATCCCAACCTTAAATCTATTCATCGATGGAGTATCCACAACCCCCTGGGGTAGAGAATTCCAAAAATTCACAAACCTTTGAGTGAAGTAATTTCTCCTCATCTCAGTCCTAAATGATTAGCCACTTATCCTGAGACTATGCCCCCATGTTTTAGACTCCCCGACCAGTGGAAACAATCTCTGTGTCTATCCCATCAAACTCCTTCAGAATTCTGTAGGTTTCAGTGAGATCACCTCCCATTCTTCTAAACTCCAGAGAACATAAGCCCAATTTACTCAGCCTCTCATCATAGGACAACTCCCTCATCCCAGGGACCAATTTAGTGAACCTTCTCTGTACCAAATCAGGTGTATCCTTTCTTAAATGTGAAGACCAAAACTGCACACATACTCCAGATGCAGTCTCACCAAAACCCTGTATAACTGTAGCAAGACTTCTTTATTCCTGTACTCCAATCCCCTTGCAATAAGTTGACCATGGGAAGATTATTGTGAAATTTTTGCCCCAGGTCTACCAAGAAGTGATTGCAGCTTCTAAACAAAGGGCTAAAGATTCATCTGCATCTGTTTTTCCTGATCCATCAGCATGAGGTTGAAGTGGGCGGTACGCAAATTTCAAGCTGTCTCATGGCTACAATCAGGTAGGTATTCAACCGCGCGGGACTCTTGCTGCTGGCTGAATGCTCACAATGGGGCCTGGTGACATGCAAAGATAGCATGTGTTCCAGCTAGTGGAAAAGGCAGTCTTCCCCTCTTAAAAGGGGTACTGCCCTGCTAGTACCCCAATTTGAAACAAAGCAAAGGGAGCATCAGGGCTGACAAGGGCTCCCAGGTTCACAGATGTGGCTCTGGAGGTCTAGGCCATGGAGGTGGATGGGAACAGAGAGGTCATGTATCCAGGTGGAAACCAGAAAGCTATCAGGAACCACACCCTGAAAGGAACGGGAACAAATGATCAGGGAGATCAATTCAAGTCTGGCTTCAAAGCCCTGGCAACTATGTCACAAGAATTTCAATGACCTCATCTGAGTGGTCAAGGTCAGCCAATGAATTTTTGTGTGACACTCGCTACCTACCATACCACCTATCTCACACACTGTTGAATGAGCAGTCAGGACTCAGGCCTAACATTGAGATATTTCACTCCAGCCATCTTCCAATGATGCCAGTCTCAGACCCACCTCTCACTGCCACCACAAAGCTCCAGCTATGGCAGGCATATCACTCAAAAACAGGCTACACAATCACTGACATTCTTCTCTCTCTGCTGTGGGACAAGGTGGCACGCAATAGAAGGGAGAGGAACAGAAACAGTGGGGGACAGGCACCCCTGAATCCCCTGAGCCCCCAACAAAGAGGTCATGCTCTGCATCATGAATCTGGCTGTGACGGAGCCCGTAGCATTCAGCATTGCTGACAGCACCTGGGATGACTATATTACTGCCTAATGCTCCTTCTTAACAACCAGCTCACCTTCATCCTGTTATCAACATGCTGATGGTATGACCATGATTCCCTTGCTTTCCACTACCCCTTGCCCCCTTCCCTCACCCCAACCCTCCCCACCTATTTTCAGCTTTCAAATGCACCAGATCTATGGTCTGCCCAGCCCCAACAGCCTCAGGAGAGAAAGAGACAGTAACGCCACACCAACCGATGAAGAAACTTCATCATTTGATCTGACAGTCACAAGTACCAGTTCAGGTACTGGCACTGTGGAAACTTTAGGGACCAGCATAGAATGGGAATCTGCACGCGGCAAGTCACTAGGCATGAGTAGAGTATCGCAAGGCCAGCGGGAAAAGATAGCTCATGTGCCGGATCCTTGAAAGGCGAGAATGCAGATGAGTTCTGCTTAGAGGACACAGATGAAAAATGTGATAGGGTGGCTTACAGGAGAACTCTAATGAGCATGCACACCCAGATCCTGGATTGGCAGACATGGCAGATGAGTCAGGTGTAGCGGGGGGGTGGGGGGGTGGGGTGGGGGCAGCGGGCAGTGGTGGTGGTGGGGGCAACCCTCATCTCTGAGCAGCCACTCTCTGGTACCTCTTGGTGGGAATGACAGACTGTCTCAGGGTGAAGGCATCATGGCTGCTGCCAAGGTGACAGGCATTCACCCATATGATGGTCTGTGCATGCTGACACCCCGACTGAACACTGATGGAATGGTAGCTCTTGTGATTCCTGTACCTTGCCCCATTGACATGTGCAGCCCTCAAAGCCATGTGTGTGCGATGACTACCCGCACTGCTGGAAACCCCAGTATTATGACAAAACAATACACCCCATCATCCCACTTCTCTTTGCTTGAAGAGAATACGGTAAAATTCCTTGCTTCAAATACAGGCCTCCATGTACTCCTGCATTTAGCGATGGATGGTTTACTGGGAGACGTTCGCTATCTGGAATGATTTGGTCTCAGGAGTTTAATGTTCTGCTCACTGGCAGCACCATCCTCACCCTTGTGTAAGGCTGCAGGTCCTGGTGAGAAAGGTGGCACAGTTTCTTGACCAATCCTTGTTGAATCAGGCATTGAAACTGGGTGGGGTGGAGGTAGGAGAGATGTTCCCTGTAAACCCATGGTGAGTACTGCCTTCTCTGGAGAGCCTCACTCCTCCTTCCTCTTTGCCGAGAACATATGAAATAGGAGGAAAAGACCACACGGCCCAGCGAGATTGCTCTGCCATTAAATATGATCATGGCTGGTATTCTGTCTTAACTCCGCTTTCCCACCTGTTGCCCTATATCCCTTTATTCCGCAAGATACAAAAATCTGTCTATCTCGGCCTTAAATATATTCAATGCTGGAGCAACCACAATCCAGTGTAGTAGAGAATTCCAAAGACTAATGATCCTTTGAGTGAAGAAATTTCTCCTCATCGCAGTCCTAAACGATCAGCCCCTTATCCTGAGACTGTGCCCCCGTGTTCTAGGTTCCTCAGCCAACCTCTCTATTTGCCCTGTCAAACCCCTTCAGAATTTTCTATATTTCAACGAGATCACCTCTCATTTTTCTAAACTCCAGAGGATATAGACCCAATTAACTTAACCTGTCATCATAGGACAACCCTCTTATCCAGGGACAAATCTAGTTAGCTTTCACTTTACTGCCACCATTGCAATTATTATATCCTTCCTTGGAGAGCAAAATTGCTCCAAGTATGGTCTCATTCAAGCCCTGTACAATTGTAGCAAAACTTCTTTATTGCTGCACTCCAATGCCCTTGCAATAAAGGCCAACATGCAACTTAGCTTCCCAATTGTTTGCTATATGTACATGCTGACTCCGCTATCCTTGTATGAGTACATCGAAGTCCCTCTGAATATCAACACTGACAAGTTTCATACCTTGAAAAAAATTCTGCTTTTTTATTCCTAGTATCAAAGTGAATAACCCCACACTTCCCCACATCAAACTCTATCTGCCACCTTGTTGCCCAGTCAGTAACCCTGTATCTCTTTGCAGTCTCTGTGTGTCCTCCTCACAGCTTGCATTCCCACCTAGCTCAGTATCATTAGCAAATTTAGATACATTAGTCTCTGACTCTTTGTAAACAGCTGAGGCCCCAACACTGATCCTTGCTGCATTCCATTAGTTACAGTTTGCTAACTTGAAAGTCCCTTGTTTATCCCTCTTCTTTGCTTCCTGTCCAATTTTCCGATTTAACAGAGATTTCACAGACAAACTACACAGTTATGAGATAGTATATTTTCCTTTGTCGTCCTTATTGGGTAAAGTAGAAAGCTGAGGATAAAGAACGCTCATTCAACATATCATTTGTCATGCTACCAATGGCCATTTTTTCTTGTTCATCAGCGGAACATCTGATAGATGCAGAAATCTATTGTTATGCTCAAGTTACCAAAACTAACCGAGAAACACAAGTAATACATATTTATTTAAGCGTCTTTGGATCCGTATTAGAAACAACCTAAACTTAGTGACCACGTACAGAAAGGGGTATTTCTGGAATTGAACCAACTAACACTGCACAGAATATCAACATCATTGGTAAGTTTTTCCAGCGGGGATCAATCTACTGCTTGCGAGGACAGTGGGTCAGAGGGTTTTCAGAAGCAGAATAGGAGATCTCAACCTCCATTGATACAAGCCATCAATGGTTCAGTTTTAGGCAAGCTACTTTATGCCCAAAAGTAATTACGGTGTTTTTAATTTACAATGATCACCAGAGGCAATCAACAGGGCTGAAAGCTCCTTTCAGGCCTTTGTTACTATGGAGCAAACTCAACTCCAAAGAAACCCAGCTTTCCACTATATAACACAGCACTGAAATCGGAGTGAAAGAGATACATCAATGCTAAGTTACTCCTTGTGTACAATTCAAATGTCAGCAAATTGCATGGAAGATTGAGGGGGATTTCATTTTGGTACAATCAGATTTACAAACACGGTTATGCTGCATATGACAGAACAGGCGTGAGAGGGGCTGAATGGCATACTCCTATGTAACATTTTCAAGGTGTGGAAAAACTTGCATACAGCTGGGATTGATGTAGAGAAATGGCGCACAATTGTAAAATGAGGAATATCTGTAATGAAAGATGTTGATCCAGCCCGGGAAGAGGCTCTCCCCACTTGGCATGCCCTAGTAATTGCAGAACAAGAACTGATAAAAACTAACAGGATGCTGGAGCTATACTGCTAACTTGTTTGAGCATGAGACAGGAGCACCTAATAAAAGTCCTACACATAATATACGGTTCCTTCATGTGCCACAGTTAATCGTATTTTTTCACATTTCTCCAGTTCCAAAGTTGAACATTGCTGAATAAAGTGACATGCTGTCGAAGCACCCTTTTCTCATGAGGTATAAATTGTTGCTCCTTTTGAAATTTTGCATTCTTGCATTTGTCCTGACGAGTGCAAAATGAAAAGCTTCAACGGCATGTCTCTTTTTTCAGCCAGACTCAAGTTCTGTACTACCAAATAACTAAAGCTGCATATCCTCCAACTCACCAAGCATAAAGCAGTGAGAAGCCGGCCCGCATTAATAAAATATCAATCAGCTAAAAGTATTTTTCCTGGGAGAAGTTACGGTAGTGGGTTCCCCTGAGGGTGTGTTGACACTTGCGATCAGTTCCCCAATATGCAAAAAGTTCAGAAACATCTGTTTTTAAATCGCCGCCCTACCTTGAGAATATTAGCTTATCAGAGAGAATAGCTACATATTGCCAATGGCGTAGCTTTAAGTGCCAAGAAACTGCATAAGAAAACACCAACAGACGGTGTTATATTTACAAAATGTTTTCTTCCCTTTCTTACTTAATGGATGGGGAAAGAAAACATCACAGTGCTTCCCTTATAAAGCTTGACAACCAAAGGTTTGCCCATTATGGATTTCACTCTGCCAGAAGTACAAACTTGATTAGAAAAATCAAGAAAATCCTCAGAAAAATAAAATGTCTCCTGAAAAAAGAAACAGTGGCATTGGAGGATGGGACAACGATGAATCAAAGTCCATCGATAATAAAGTCGTCTTTAAGTATCCAGAAACCCTTTTCAAACATGGTTAGTCTAACATAAAATGGGTTGTTTACTGTAACACTGTCATAAATATTATAAATACAAAGTGAAGAGAAAGATTGAAAATATTTTAAATCTTGAAACTGCTGGAAATACATAACAGGTTATGCAGTGTTCACCCAGAGAAAAGACAGGAAGGCGTTTTGAACAGATCCCTTCTTCAGAAAAGAATTATGTGCATTTCTATAGTGCCTTTCACAACCTCAGGTTATCTCAAAAGTGCTTTGCAGATAGTGCAGCACTTTTGAAGTGTCGACACTGCACTAGTATGGGAAATGCGGCAGCAATTTGCACATAGCAAGCTCTCACAAACAGCAATATGATAATGAACAAATTATCTGTTTGATGGAGGCTTCTATTAAATGGTGAGAGTTTCCCCGCCCTGCCCCCCCCCCCCCCCCCCCCCCCACAAAAGAATGTAAAATCTTTTCCACTGATATTGGGAGGAATCTGGGAGCCGTACATAGCGGATGCTGGGTGAATGACTATAGAGGATACATGGGATGCGTGGAGGGGGCATGGGTGAGTGAGGGATGGGTCGGGAAAGTGAAGCGTGGAAGAGCTGGGGGACTTTTAATCAAGCTGGAAGCTGTGCTGCTGTTGCTGACAGCCAAGGTGATCCTGTCAGCCAACCTCCGCATCTGTGCTCCTGCTCTGGTTCACAGCTTGCAAACTGCACCATGAAGCTGAATCCTGCAGAAAAAGGGCAAAATCCTGGGCAAAGTCACATGCCAGTCAGTTGTGCAGTCTACGAGCCGTGAAAGGGCCCAGCCCGCAAAACGCCCTTCCAAGAGGAAATGCCGGCACCTTCATCTCTGTGCTTGATTTTAATTTTTTCTGCTTCACCCAATTCCATTGAAATGTTTGCCTAAATTTCAGCCGTCAGTTCCGTGGAGCCCTGCCCTTGACGCTACACAGTCTTTTCTCTCCACCGTGATGCATGTTTACATGGTCAAGTTCCATCTGAAATCTTTGCTTTTAGTGTAATCACAGTAGCGGCAAAGGTTCTGCTCGTGCTGTGCTCCACGAACACAGATCATAGAGTCTGCATGGACTCAGCCTACAGTTATCGAAACAATCCCATAGAATTATGGAGCACTGGAGGAGGTCTATGAGTCCACTGTGCCAGCTCGGAAAGAAACAGCTACCTAATTAGCTCCACTTGCCTGTCCTTCTGAGATCCCAGCAAGCAGTCATAAAAATGAATAGGAAATTGCAGGTTGGCAGACCAAAATTTGGGATTTTTATCCCAGCGTCAGTGCACCTGTAACCAGAGCCATTCCTTACCCCTAAGAGAACAACTTTTCACACAATGATAAAGTACATCCTTCTTTTGAGGACTTCTCTGCAGCATTTTAACAGAATTGTATTCCTGCTAAATAAAGTGCCTTGATAGCCGCATTTTTTAAGGAAACCATTAGAGGCCCTCTCTTACCTGCTAAAGATGCCATGTTCACAATAACTCCTCCTTTTCCGCCATTCTCTTTGCTCATGTACTCCAGAGCCATGTATGTTCCTCTTATCACCGAGGTCTGGCATTTAGAAAGTACAACTTATTTTAAATCAGCTAAAAATCTCAGTTACCTGCTGATAAAGTACAAGTCTGGGTTAGGTATTCAGTGATGAGATGTTTGCCTGTATTAACCTTGTTATATATTATTCCCCAGCAGTGACACATATGGCCTGCAGGGAGCATATAATGGAAACCTGGGCATATACTGTGCATGATTTGTCCTGAGCAGGGGTGGGAAACTTCAGTAACCGAGAAAAACTATTAAAACTCCTTGGAGCAGAGAAATTTAAGAGGATATTTAATCAGCTTTCAAAATTTGGAGAAGTTGTGGTAACAAGGAAAAACAGTTTCCATTGGCAGGTGAATCAACACAGCCACACAGTAAAAAAAGAAAGCCAGTCAGGAGATGGCGAGATTTTGTTTTTACACTCAGCGAGTTCTGATGATCTGAAATGCATTGCCTGAAAGGTTGGTGACAAAGGATTGAATAGTAACTTTCACAACAGCATTAGGTTTATACAGGAGAAAGAGAAATTTGTAGGACTATGGGGGAAGAGCAAGGGTGCAGGACTAAGTGAATGGCTCTGTCATACAGCCACGATGAAGAGCCGGGCTGAAAGAATCTTACAGCACAGGAAGAGGCCTCTGGTACATTGTTTTAAAAATGGTGGGAAAATTATACGCAATATGCATCTGAACTTCCGAAGTGCAGTGAGAGATCAGAAAGTTAACTCCTTAATTGTTGGTTGGTATTACTTTGAAATAGTTATTTTCAATCTTTACGGGGATTTCAGCTCATAATATTCATCTTACTTTGTGTCCCTGGTTGAATCACGGCCTTTGTTTATTTTGGCGATGCTTTTCTGTTTACTTAAGGCAGCCTGCACCTTTGGATCATTTTTACAGTATCTGATCATAATCATATTATTGTTCTTACCTAGGTGCTGAGCTATTACTGTTTGGCATCAAGGCAAAGATTGCAGCAACACTGCAGACTCAAACTCCTATCTGACCACAGATTGTAGCAATTATAAGGCTATTCACTCTTCTCATTTTGGGTGAATCTTCCCCCACATAGACATGTCATGCATGACTGCAGTCAAGCGAGGCTTAAAATGTGTAGGGAGAAACAGAGTGAATGTTTCTGGTATGTGACCTTTCGTCAGAATGTGGAAAAGTTAGAAATGTAACATGTTTTGAGCAAGGGGCGGGTGGGACAAGGACATAAGGAATGTCTGTGACAGCGTGAAAGACTAGAGAGGTTGACTGACAGAAAAGTTAGTCTTCTGGAGCCAAAGGGCAGATGGCAGCACACCTTTTGTTTCATTCCTTGCCCCATCACCATTCCCTTTGGTCCTGGAAGACTATCAATTCTGCTATTCAATCTTTCCTGTCTTCCAACCTATCAGAGGCCTTCCTTTGCCCTTGTCCCACCCAACTCTTGTTCAAAAACTATTACTTCTCCAATTTTTCCCAGTCATGAAGAAAGGTCACAGTAACAAAAGATATAATAATGTGCTTGGAAATTATTTTTTTTAAGTAGAGTTCTAGTGGGGTCTGTGCCTACATGTGTCTGTGTGTGTCTTAATTGGATTAAAGCCAGCTAGTATGGATGCTTTGATGTATAGCAGTTGTGAGATGTTAATTAAGTCAATGTAAGGAGGGTAGAAGGTAAAGTGTAAACTTGCATTTGTTAAAAGAAATCATTCGGGTGAAATCTTACCCTAGCTAGAAAACGCCAAGCAGTGTGTTTATTTTTTTCAGCTTACTAATAAAATTTGTGGTATGAAAGGATGTTATTGTTAGAATAGGTAAAGTAAAAGCCTAGTGATACAATGAAAAATTTGCATTCAAAGAGAAAGATATGTATAAAGGAGAAAGGAGATTGTGTGTAAGGTAGGGGCATTTTAAGATCCAACGAGTGTGAGAAGCCTCCAGCCTGTAAGCCTCAAATCTGTCTGTAAGGACCCAGAGATGAAATAAACTCAATTTGAATGCAACTGCCTGGGGTGTGCTTAGCCAGAGGTCTATTAAAACTATGAGTTTTACTGTTGCCTTAACAAAGGTATAACTGAGAATCAGATTAATTAGGGTATTTCTATAGTTATTATAGTAGTAATTTTGTAGCCTTATGTATGTGTTTACAATCTTTCTTGTATTAATAAATGTTTAATTTAGTTTTATAAAATACCTCTCAACACTCTGTGGTCTTATTACTACTGAATTCAAAGCCTGCATCTTGAAACATACAAATTTCTAAAATGGGTTATAATGGTTGTTTCAAGTTTCCCCCTGGGATTTGAATAACTTAGCCTTTACCATCAGCTGCGTCATAATAATTGGGGGCTCTTTGCGGGATATATTTGAAATTCCTTGGCCAGGATATTGAGGTCAGTGAGCGGGAGAGCAGGGGGGCGGGGCCCGCTCGCCGACATGTAAGATGATGCCGGATGATGCTGGGCGGAACTCCCGATGTCACCCTGCGTCATTTCAATTTTCAGGTCAGCGGGGGCGCAGTCAAATCAGCTGTGCACCCGCCGACCTGTCAACGGCCTACTGAGGCCATTTAAAAAGTAGTTAAGCTCATTAATAGACCTGCCCGTCCAACCTTAATCTTGGCGGGTGGCCGGGAGCCCTGGCGGGCTTCAGAAAAAGCACAGGTGGGATGAGGTTGCATGAGGGTTTTTAAAAATTTAATAAATGTTTGATTAAAAGTGATGGACATGTCCCAACTCATGTGACAGTGTCACATGAAGGGACATGTCAGGGAAGTTTTATTTTTGCCTCTTCACCATTTTTAAATTTGGCGCCGATCTCCCTGAGGCAGCACTTAGCCTCGGAGAGATGAGTGCGCTCTTTCACGCTCATGCACGGAAGAGCGCACTCTCAGCTAAGGGAATTCTCCCCCCACCCCACCAACCCCCCACCCCCACCACCCACCACCACCCACCCCCCGCGCAGGGAGCGCATAGCGCTTCCTGGCGGATATGGCCTTAATTGGCCCGCCCACGTAAAATGGCGGTGTGCCTCACTCCTGCACTCCCACCCCCCCCACCCCCCGCTGGGGGAAAAGTTCTTCCCCTTGATCCTTTTGGAATTGGTAAATTGTAAGGCTAAGAGTACGGGAAGCCCTTTGAATTCAGGAGTGGGTGTGAGGTCATTTTGAAGTGATGAGACTGCAAAATGGCTTTGGTAATTGCTAAGACTTGTCTGGGAGTGGAAGACATAACTCTGGCTGGGTTACAAAAATCATCCAAGAATAAGTTCACAGAACTAACGGATAAATCAAAATTGGGGTTACTTGTGGGGACCAGGAAAGCAGGTATAATTGAAGTGATAGCACAGCATTTGAAGCGGGAAGTGATACCTGACACCAGTGAGTCATAGCTGGAGGTAGTGAGACTTCAGTTAGAAATGAAGAAGCTTGAATTTGAACAAGGAATGGAACTGAAAAAACTGGATCTAGAGGTAGCAGAAAAAGAAAGATTATTTCAAAAAGAAATCGAAATGTGAAAACTTGATCTCCAGAGGGAAAAGTTAGCTATGGAAGAGAGAACCAAGGGAAGAGACAGAGAATATCGGCTTAAAAGGCTGGAAGTTAAAAGAGGGACCGCACATTTGGAGGAAAGGTCTGATGAGGAAAAAAACCTCTAACCTAAAACCCAGTGGGGAGATGTTTAAATTCATACAAGCTCTTCCAAAGTTTGAGGAAAAAGATATTGAAGCATTCTTTATTTCATTTGGGAAGACAGCTAAACAGATGAAATGGCCACCGGAGAACTGGATATTAATGTTACAATCCAGGTTGGTGGGTAGAGTGCATGAGGTATATGCTCTGCTGTCTGAAGAAGTATCGGTGAATTATGATGTGGTGAAAAAGGCTATTTTGAGTGTATATGAGTTGGTTCCTGAAGCACACAGGCAGAAATTTAGGAGTATGAGAAAACAGCCCGAGCAAACTTATATTCTGGTAGAAAGAGTAAAACAAAGTAATTTTGGCCGGTGGAAAAGGGCATTAAAAATAGAGACAACATATGCAGCTCTTAGAGAAGTAATTCCTTTGGAAGAATTTAAAGATTCAATTCCTTCGGTAGTGAGAACTCATGTGGAGGAACAAAGGGTTGAAATGCTAAGACATGCAGCAGAGATAGCTGATGATTATGAATTAGAACATAGAATTAAACCTTTTTTGTCACCCTTTCAAATTGGAAAAGGAGAAAAAGTGGGAAAGGGAAAGGAAGTTGGGTAGTCAGGGAAGAGGAGTAGCTGCAAATTTCCAGCAAGTTTTTTCTTAGAATAAAAGGAAGGTGCTGAGGGTAGAAGTGACATTCAAAAGTTGAAGTGTTTTCATTGTAATAAACTGGGGCACACAGTCGGTGTGTTGGAAATTTCAGGGCAAATCTGTTGGAATTATAGGGGTGCAGAGAAGTTCTGGAAATAAAAGTACTGTGGGTTCTAAGGTTCAGGCACAGGAAAAGCCAGTGGTTTGTGTGCAAGTAAAACAAGGAGAATCTGTGATAGGTAAAAAAGTGGGAATGTGTTTACAGTTTACCCAAGAGAATTCTGAGGAGCAGGTTGCAGAACTGTTTAAAGATTTTGTGTGTGAAGGTAAAGTCTTTCCATACGTACAGGGCGGAGTAAGTAATGATGTTTAAATCTTAAGAGACAAAGGGGCTAGTCAACCCTTAACATTGTAGGATAGTGATATTTGTTGTTCCTAAGGAGTATTGCAGGAACAGGTTCATGGAGAACCTATTCTCTTTGGAAGGTAAATTTAAAAAGTAAGTACAAAACTGGTAAAGTGACTGTTGGGATGATGGAAAAAACTGCCCATTGCAAGGGTTCAATTTATGTAATGATATAGCTGGATCACAAATGTGGGTGATGCCTATGGTAGTTGATCAGCCTGTAGAAGGGTTTTCAAAAAAGGTGTTAAAGAGCAGCATCCTGGATTGTTTCCAGGTTGTGTGTTAATGAGATCACAGGCACAGAGTGAAGCAAGAAAAACAAGGACAGGCAGTTCAAAGGTAGGAAGAAGGTATTGAAACCCAATTAGCAGACACTCTGTTTGATTTAATTGCTCAGAAAGACACAGGAGAGGACCTTTCAGCTGAAGTGTCTAACTCAAGGCAGTCAGCTGAGTTGCAGCAAAAGGATTTGCAATTAAAGTAGTTATATCAGACAATTTAATCAGAAACAGGCAAAACGTGTTCCAGAATATCACCTTAAGGGTGATATTTTAATGAGAAAATGGAAGCCAAAGCATGTCTCAGCAAATGAAAGCTGGAAGGAGGTCCATCAGATTGTTATCCCATTAGGGTATAGAAAGAAGGTTCTGAGGATTGCTCATGAAATTCCAATGGGTGACATTTAGGAATTACAAAGTACAGAAACATTTTTATTGGCCGGAATTGCATAGAGATGTGATCAAATCTGTAGAACATGTTGCGTAAGTCAGGTGATAGGGAAACTATAAGCAGTGATTAAGCTGGCACCTTTAATCCCAATACCAGCATTTGAAAAACCTTTCACTAGGGTCATGATTGATTGTATAGGACCCCTTCCTAAAAGTGGAAATCTGTATTTACTGACAATAATGAATGTGTCTATCGGGTTTCCTGAAGTGATACCTTTAAGAAATATTACAACTAAGATGATTGTGGAAGAGCTAACTAATTTTTTTTTACAAGACATGGTTTACCTAAGGAAATACAATCAGGATTTGCATTTTATGTCACTGCTGTTTAAGGAAGTAATAAACAGTTTGGAGACAAAATAGTTTAAGTCAATGGCTTATCATCTGGAGTCACAAGGGGCTTTGAAAAGGTGGCATCAAACTTTAAAAACCATGATGAGAACGTATTGTCAGGATTATCCACATGACTGTGATAGAGGAATTCCATTCTTGTTATTTGCTATCAGAGACACGACTAATGCATCGACTTGTTTTAGTCTCTTTGAACTAGTTTATGGTCATGAGGTAAGGGGACTGCTGAAATTGAGTTATGAGAAATTGGTGGGTCAAAATCCAGAAACTACTCTTCTGGATTATGTATCAAACTGCAGAGAGAGATTAAACAGAGCATGTGAGTTGGCTAGGAAACATTTATAGGTACCACAACAAGTAACAAAAGTGAAGGCAGATAAGAATGCTAAAGCTCAGTTTTATTGCTGGAGAGAAAGTGTTAGTTCTGTTACCAGTACTGGGTGACTCCTTAAAGGCAAGGTACAGTGGGCCTTACAGGATTGAAAATAAATTGAGTGAAGTAAATTGTTTAATAAATACTCCGGATAGAAGAAAAAAGCAGAGGGTGCGTCACGTAAATATGCTTAAAAAGTACTTTGACAGGGAAGAGGACCAAAAGGAGGTGTTAGTGGTGGCAGATAATGAGAAAGAAGTAGAAATGGAGGATCCTGAAATTGATTTTCTGGTAATCAAATTGGATAATGAAGAGATACACAAAAAGTTAAATGTAATATTGAGTTACCTTCCAAACAAGTGTCAAAGTGATTTGGAAAAGTTATTGCAGTCACACAAAGCTATTTGTGGAAATAAGTTAGGGATGACAGATTTAGCTATATATGATGTCTCTGTGACAGTTTCATCTTCGGTAAGGCAATATCCTTATAGATTAAATCTGGCAAAGTTATCACACGTACAGAAAGAAATTGATTTCATACTTCAAAATAATATCATTGAGTCTAGGCTGCAGTAACTGGAGTTTGCCTATTGTACTGGTACCGAAACCAGATGGAACACAAATACTGTGGGTAGACTATTGAAAAGTGAGTGCAGTGACAAAAGTGGATTCATATCCTATACCATGTGTGGAGGATTGTATTGAGAAAGTGGGACAATCAAAATTTATCACAAAGATTGACTTGTTAAAAGGATATTGGTAAGTACCATTGTCAGAGAAAGCAAAGGAGATATCGGCTTTTGTGATGCCAAATGGACTATATCAGTTTAAAGTCATGCCATTTGGTATGAAAAATGTAACTGCAACATTTCAAAGACTGACAAACAAAGTAATTGACGGTCTAAGCAATTGTGCTATTTATACTGATGACTTAATAGTTTTCAGTCAGATGTGGGAGGAGCATTTACAGCATCTGGAAGAATTATTTATTTGATTACAAGAAGCTAATGTGGTGATGAACTTGGCCAAAAGTGAATTTGGAAAAGCACAAGTTACGTATCTAGGCCATACCATTGGACATGATAAGGTGGCTCCGAGAAATGTTAAAGTCAAGGCTACCATGGATTTCCCAGTGTCCACAACAAAATAAGCAGTTTTGAGATTTCTGGACATGAGTGGGTTTTACCAGAAATTTGCGCCAAATTTCAGCAGTGTTATTGCTCCACTGGCTGAGCTATTAAAAAAGAACAGGAAGTTTTAATGGAACTGGAGTGCCAGAAGGCATTTGATAGCTTGAAAACTGAATTAAAGACGTCACCAGTTTTGGAAGTAACCAATTACACCAAGCAATTTAAGTTGGCCGTTGGTGCAAGCGATATAGGTATTGAGGCCGTACTGTTACAAGAGGTTGACACTAGAATTGAAAAACCGATAAGGTATTTTTCAGGGAAGTTGAATGCACAACAGAGAAGATATTCAACAATTGAAAAGGTAACATTAGGTTTGGTGTTAGCACTGCAGCATTTTGAAATTTGTGTGGCAAACAATTCATCAGAAACAATTGTTTATACAGATCGCAATCCTTTAAAACTTCTGGACAAACTATGAGCCAAAAATGCAAGGTGATTCAGGTGGAGTCTATTCATGAAACCATTTAATCTACAGATAAAACTTGTCGATAAAAACAAAAAGCTGCGGATGCTGGAAATCTAAAACAAAAACAGAATTACCTGGAAAAACTCAGCAGGTCTGGCAGCATCGGCGGAGAAGAAAAGAGTTGACGTTTCGAGTCCTCATGACCCTTCAACAGAACTGGGTGAATCCAAGGAGAGGGGTGAAATATAAGCTGGTTTAAGGTGATGGGGGGGGGGTGGTGTTGGTGGTGGGTTGGGGGTGAGAAGTGGAGGGGGGTGGTGTGGTTGTAGAGTCAAGCAAGCAGTGATAGGAGCACATAATCAAAAGATGTCACAGACAAAAGAACAAAAGAACACAGAGGTGTTGAAGTTGGTGATATTATCTAAACGAATGTAAAGGAGATATGGCTGTGAAAGCAGGTTTTAGTAAACACCTTGTCAAACACCAGGAGAGAAATGGAAAGCAATGAAGGTGAACAATGCAAAAGAGAGATACGGAAATCTTGTCGCAGAAAGGAACAAAACTTCTTCAAGGTAGGCATTTCTTGAAGAGCAGTGGCAGTCAATTAAACAAAGAGATAAAAACAAAAAACTGCAGATGCTGGAAATCCAAAACAAAAACAGAATTACCTGCAAAAACTCAGCAGGTCTGGCAGCATTGGCGGAGAAGAAAAGAGGTGACGTTTCGAGTCCTCATGACCCTTCAACAGAACTGGGTGAATCCAAGGAGAGGGGTGAAATATAAGCTGGTTTAAGGTGCGGGTGAGGGGGGGGCGGTGTTGGGTGGGGGGAGAGAAGTGGAGGGGGTGGTGTGGTTGTAGGGACAATCAAGTAGTGATAGGAGCAGATAATCAAAAGATGTCACAGACAAAAGACATGTCGCTGGGCGAGAGAATCTGATACAGATACGTTATCAAGAGTTTGAAGCTTGAAGGGAAGATTCGACATTTTTAAAACCTGGACACTGAACTGGGATGATTTCTGCTGATACCAAGGATTTGTATATATATCCTTACATTAATGCATGAATCTCGTAATGTAATAGTGTAAGTATAGAAGATAGTGCAAGATGGGTTAACTAAAAATGAAGCCGTCTTTTAAAATAATGACGGTTCATTTTTCGATGAGGAGGGGGATGTCAGGAAGATATAATAATGTTTATGGAAATTATTTTTTTAAATATATTTCTAGTGGGGTCTGTGTCAATGTGTGTATTAATTGGATTAAAACCAGCTAGTATGGGTGCTTTGATGTATAGTAGTTTTGAGATGTTAATTAAGTCAATGTAAGGAATGTAGAAGGTAAAGTGTAAATTTGCATTTGTTAAAAGAAACCATTCAAGACTGTGGGTGAAATCTTAATCTAGCTAGTAGATGCCAAGCAATGGGGTTTTTTTCAGTTTAATAAAATTGGTGGGATGAAAGGATGTTATTTTTAGAAGAGTTAAAGTTAAAAGCCTAGTGATACAATGGAAAATTTACATTCAAAGAGAAAGATGATAAGGAGAAAAGAGAATGTGTATTAAGTAGAGGCATTTTAAGATGCTTTACAAATGTGAAGCCTCCAGCATGTAAGCCACATGTCTGCAAGGACCCAGAGCTGAAAGAAGTTTGTTTTGAATGCCACTCTCCAGGTTGTCATTGCTAGAGGTCTGTTAAATCTATCAGTTTTCCTGTTGCCTTAATGAAGGTGTAACTGAGAGTCAGGTTAATTAGGGGATTTTTGTAATTATTACAGTAGTAATTCAGTTTTATAAAAAAACTCGGTGATCTTATTGAATTTAAAACCTGCATATCGAAACATACAAATTACAAAAATGGGTTATATCAGTTGTTTCAAGTCTCCCCCTAGGATTTGAACAACTCAGCCTTTACCATCGGATGTGACATAATACACAGATATGAAATATTAACTCTGTTTCTCTCTCCACAAATGCTGTCAGACCTGCTGAGTATTCTTGGCATTTTCTGTTTTTGTTTCAGGCTTCCAGCATCCGCAGTATTTTGCTGTTCAAGGCTTAAACCATGCTGGTTGGATCTCCTTGGGGGTGGGATTTGGAAATTCAAACTGAGTCCTCTTAGTGTTTTGACAAAATGGAGACCACCAACCCAAGTGCATGTCTCAAAATGTTAAAATGTTGCTTTTTGACAGCGAGCTTGAGTTGGTACAGCCCTTCCTTGCTGACCAGAATTCAGTATGCATTGCATTGCAAAGCACTGTGGGAGGAGGGAGTCACCTCCAGGCAATATAACAGGGACCCTAGCAGCTGTATAAACAAGTTACTCTAGATACAGACAGATGACAAAATATAACCATAGCCTAAAGTAACTTTCTTCAAACAAATGTGGTAGCATGAAATAAAAATCAATGAAGCACCAATTTTCAACTGAGAATTAACTGACTAATTCCAAAATTTACTGGTGGTGTAAATATACTGCATGTTGTTAAAGCCCTCTGAATTATCAATCACATGGCACGGAGTCTCGTCAACATTAATTTAGTGAGCATGTTCCCAAAAAAAAACTGTCTTTGAAATTCAGCACCACCTTGAATTCTCTTATGATAGGACTGAAAATTTTCTTATCATTTATAAATGGGAGAAAAGTATCTATTTAAACTGGTCTGTACAACCCCAAAACAACAGGATCCTGGATTAAAAATACAATTCACTGCAATTTATTAGCCATTATGAGCAACTTTGAAGCGACATATCTTTGTAAGTAAAGAGGGGTTGCCACTTTATCAGCCAGGGATAATGGTAACTGTGAGATAACTTAAGAACCTTTCCTTTCTTACCAAATTAACATTGATTGTTTGCTCCCAGTTGTTCTCATTGTTTATGCCGGCATTGTTACACACTATGTCCAAACTTCCAAAGAGATCCAGTGTCTTCTTAAAAGCACCTAAACCAAGACAGAATCATAGAATTGTACACCAGTGGAGGCTATTGGGCCCGTCGAGTATGCGCCAGCTCTTTCCAAGAGCAACCCAGTTAGTCCCACTTTCCTGTCCTTTCCCCATGTCACTGCAATGTTTTTTCTAAGTATTTACCCCATTGGCCTTTGAAAGTTACTACTCAATTTGTTTCCCCCACATGCTCAAAAAGTGCATTCCAAATCCTGAGCATTTGTTGTGTCAAACAGATTTTTCTCATATTGGGTGGCATTTAACGGAGGTGACAGGGAAGCCAGCGATGGACCCACATCACCCCTTTTATGGGAAGGCTTGCCGTGCCTGGATAGTGGCACCCAGGCCTGCCACCCGGGATCAAGGACTCCAGAGACCCAGTGAATCAGAGTCTGGCTGCTCTTCGTTGCTTGGCAGTGCGACTGGGGAGATGGTGCCAGCTGCCGGTTTCACATCCGCTCAAGGCCTCAGATCGAGGAGGGTCCCAGGCACAGGTGAGTGATGGGCAGTGGGTGGTGGTGGGAGGGGTGGGGGGTTGGGGGGGAGAGAGAGGAGGGGAGGTTTTACAAGGAGGGGAGGGGAGAACAGCTAGGACAGGGGTGGGGGGGTGGGGGGGGTGTGGCTCTCAGTGGACGCCCCCACTTTTTGTGTCAGGTTACTCGATCAGGCACTGGGAGCCTGACGATGAGGGGCCCTCCTCCCACCAGGTGCCTGCAAGCAAACACACAAGGATTTACTTTTCGGGCTTCCCCCACACTGATTACCTCCTGCCTGCTGCCGGGTTAATACCAGTGGCATGGGATAAGACCCTTAAATGGCCATTAATTGCCCACTTAAGGGCCTCAATTAGCAGCAGGGGAGGTAGGCTGTCCACAGGCTTTGAAGGCAGCAGGGTCCCGACCCACCCCCCTCCTGTCTGATTAAACGCCTCCCCCACACTCCATCAAACACACCATGGGGGGAGGGCATAAATTCCGCCCATTGTCTCTGCCTTAAAGCTGTGCCCTCTCATTATACAATCCCCAGCCAATGGAACGATTCTCTCTTTTTTTACTCTACCCGAAACCTTCATGATTTTAAACACCTCCATCAAACATCCTGTTCACCTTCTCTGCTCGAAGGAGTTTGCTGGAAAAGATCTCTCATATCTTTGATGGTGTTCACTTTTTGTAAATGACTAGTTAATAACTAGTTAGTTCACTGCTCATTATTTTCAAAAAAATAGGAAAATTTGCCCATTCTCCCCAATGTGCTGGTTGTACTGAGAGTATGGTTTAAAACCTGCCAAGTCTCTGGTCATTTGTTTTGCCTTGGTCTGAATTTTGGCCTGATTTATGCTCCTGCGATGTTTAACATCATTCAAAGTATTGTATAAATACAAGTTAATGTTTATTTTAATCCCACATATTTCTCCTTTGCCCATCTTTAATATTATGGGTCTTCATCTCAGTCCCTGGAGAATGCAATTATTGACTTGGCTTCAATAGTCCCTCACATTGATACATTCCCCACTTCTAGTGACTAGCTATATACCACCAACATAGACGAAAAGCACTGCACATTTTAAAAATAATGAATTTATGATGAGGCTTCTCGATTCTTTTTGAAGTGATACTGCACTCTCCAGAAACAACTGTGGTTATCCTAGCAGCTTAACACAGGTATTATAGAAAAAAAAGATTTGCATTTACATAGCAGATTTCATGGTCACGGACATCTCAAAGTGCTTTATGGCCGCTGAAGAGTTTGTTAAAGTGTAATGACTGTTGTAGTGTAGGAAAAGCTGCTGATTTGCACTCCTGACATCTCATTAGTTTTAAATGGATTAATGGTGGGAATCATTTGATATGAAAATGCTTCCCATCTACGAGGCAACATCTGGTTGACGTAGATACAAAATATCTTAGACGTGTGTATTTGACATTTATCATAGGATATGTTAACTATATACCTCAATCAGTAACCTGTACAAAATTATAAATCCAACACACTGCTGCAGATCACATTACTAACAGTACGTTCCTTCCAGAGGATAAACCTGTCCTGAACCACTTACATTTTAATTGATCTTCTGATCCCACATCGCATACTATGAATACACTGTGAGTAGCATCAAACTCCCCATCCAATTCCTTCTTGCATGCTTCACCTGTACTTCTATTCAAATCCACAAGAGCCACCTAGACATAAAAGGAATGAGAGAGAGAGAGAGGGGGAAGGCAGGGGAGGGGGAAGGGAGAGGTGGGGGGGAGAGGCGGGGGGGAGAGGGGAAAGGGGGGGGAGGGGGAAGGGGAGAGGGGGAAGGGGAGAGGGGGAAGAGAGATGGGGGAAGGGAGGGGGTGGGGGAAGGGAGGGGGTGGGGGAAGGGAGGGGGAAGGGAGTGTGGGGGGAAGGGAGAGGGGAGTGGTGGGGGAAGGGAGTGGGGGGGGGGAGGGAGTGGGGGGGGGAAGGGAGAGGGGGGAGTGGGGGGGGAAGGAAGGTGGGGAGGGGGGAGTGGGGAGGAAGGGAGAGGGGGGAGTGGGGGAGAGGGGGGAGTGGGGGAGAGGGGGGAGAGGGGGGAGTGGGGGAGTGGGGGGGGAAGGGAGAGGGGGGAGTGGGGGAGAGGGGGGAGTGGGGGAGAGGGGGAGTGGGGGAGAGGGGGGAGAGGGGGGAGTGGGGGAGTGGGGGGGAAGGGAGAGGGGGGAGTGGGGGGGGAAGGAAGGTGGGGAGGGGGAGTGGGGAGGAAGGGAGAGGGGGGAGTGGGGGAGAGGGGGAGTGGGGGAGAGGGGGGAGAGGGGGGAGTGGGGGAGAGGGGGAGGGGGAGTGGGGGAGAGGGGGGAGAGGGGGGAGTGGGGGAGTGGGGGGGAAGGGAGAGGGGGGAGTGGGGGAGAGGGGGAGTGGGGGAGAGGGGGGAGAGGGGGGAGTGGGGGAGAGGGGGGAGTGGGGGGAGTGGGGGAGAGGGGGGAAGGGAGGGGGAGGAGAGGGAAGGGAGAGTGGGGGAATGGGGGAGAGGGGGAAGGGAGAGGGGGAGGGGAGAGAAGGGAGAGGGAGTAGTGGAGGGCAGAGGGGGCAATGGGGGGAAGGGAGAGGGGGTAGTGGGGGGGCAAGAGGGAGCAGTGATGGGGAGAGGGGGAGGAGGTAGTGGGGGGAAGGGAGAGGGGGGAAGGTCGTGGGGGGAAGGGAGAGGGGGGAAGGGAGAAGAGGGGAGAAGGGGGTAAAGTTGGGGAATGGAGGGGGTAGAGGGTGGGGAAGGTAGGAAGAGAGGGGGAGTGGGGGAGGAGAGGGGGAATGGGGGGGAAGGGGGGGAGGAGTTGGGGAGAGGGGGCGGAGTTGGAGGAGGGGGAAAGAGTGGGGGGAGAGAGGAGGAGTGGGGCGGGAAAGGGGGAGGAGTGGGGTGGAGAGGGGAGGTGTGGGGGGGTGGGAGAGGGGGAGGTGTGGTGGGGTGGGAGAGGGGGAGGTGTGGGGGGGTGGGAGAGGGGGAGGTGTGGGGGGGTGGGAGAGGGGGAGGTGTGGGGGGTGGGAGAGGGGGAGGTTTGGGGGGGTTGGAGAGGGAGGTGTGGTGGGGAGAGGGGGTAGAGTGGGGAGGAAGGGAGAGGGGGAAAGGAAGGAAGGGAGTGGGGAAAAAGAGTGGGGGAGGGAGAGGGGAACGGGAGTGGGGGGAAGAATGGGGGGAAGGAAGATGGGGAAGAGTGGGGGGAAGAGTGGTGGGGGAGAAGAGGGAGACGGGGAAGAGTGGGGGGAAGGACGAGAGGGGAGAGTAGAGGGGGAGAGTTGGGGGGGAGAGTGGGGGTGTGGCGAGTGGGGGGTGGGTTAGTGGGGGGTGGGTGAGTGGGGGGTGGGTGAGTGGGGGGCGGAGAGGGGTGAGAGTGGGGGGCAGGAGAGTGAAGGGTGGGAGAGTGGGGACAGAATGGGGGGGAGTTGGGAGGGAAGAGTATGGGAGAGAGTGAGTGGGGCGGGGAGAGTGAGTGGGGGCGGGGAGAGTGAATGGGGGGGGAGAGTGAGTGGAAGGGGAGAGAGATTGTGGGGGGAAAGAGAGTGTGGTGAGGGAGAGAATGGTGAGGGGAGAGTGAGGGGGAGAGAGTGGGGGGAGAGAGTGGGGTGGGAGAGAAGAGTGGAGTGGGAGAGAAGAGTGGGGTGGAAGAGCAGGTGGAAAGTGGGGCAGAGTGGGGGTGGAAGTGAGGGTGGAGAGTGGGGGTGGAAGAGAGGGAACAGAATTGGGGTGGAAGAAAGATGGGAGAGTGGAGAGGGAAAGAGAGGTGGGAGAGTCGGGCGGGAGCGTGGTGGGGGGGAGAGTGGGACGGGGAAGAGAGGGGGAGAGTAGGGGGAAGAGAGGGGAGAAAGTGGGGGGGAGAGCGGGGAAGGGGGGGAGAGCGGGGAAGGGTGGGAGATCGAGGGGGGAGGGGGGAGGGAAGAGAGGGGAGAGAGTGGGGGGGAAGGGGGGAGAGTGGGGGGAAGGGGGAAGAGTGGGGGGGAAGAGATGGGGAGAGTGGGGGGGAAGAGAGGGGGAAGAGAGGGGGAGAGAGAGAGATGAGGGGGTAGAAAGAGACAAAGGGGGAAAGAGACAACGGGGGAGAGAGATGGGGAGATGGGGGGGTCGAGAGAGAGATGGGGGGAGAGGGAGAGATGGTGGGGAGAGGGAGACGGGGAGAGAGAGATTAGGAAGGGAGGGGAAAGGAAGAGAGGTGGAGAAATGGAGAGGGGGAGAAAGAGAGGGAGAGAAAGAAGTGGGGAGGGGGGGAAAGAGGTGTGTGGGGGGAAGAGGTGGGGAAGGGAGAAGTGGAAAAGGGGGTGGGTGGTATAAGAGAAAAGAAGGGAGAGAGAGTAAAAATATTTACATTAAACAAGGTAAAGTATAAAGACTCAGCAGCTGAACTCGCTTCCTACAGGTTGAGGGAGACAAGATTGTACCTTTGCTCCGCATCTCAGCAGCGCCTCACTGAACGATCTGCCGATCCCCTGAGCCGCTCCTGTCACCAGCGCCACTTTCCCAGTGAGATCCATCTGGGTCCCGGTGGGAGCTGCGAGCTCCTCCATCCTGGGGTTCAAATCGAGCCGGCAGGTCGTGGGCTGCCCGCTGGGCGGCTGCTGTGCTCCCTGGTGTCAGGGGCAGGCACTCTGCAAGATCCAGCAACTTGTTTCGCTCTCACGCACAGGGCTTGCACCTCAATTGTTGCATCACGTGCAGGCACACTGGCTTGCAAAACATTGCTCAGGGACGGGAGGTGAGCTACCAGCGCTTCAAACCTATTGCAGACTCCCGGCTCTCCCCACGGTGAAACCTGGATCCCATTCACGCACCATTCCTCATCTCTCTCTCTCCCTCTCTGTGCGAGTCGCAAATGAGAGTCACTGGTTCGCTTTCCACCGTGCAGCGATTCAGAAACTGCAATTATGTAATTGGAGTGAACTCGTCCAAAAGTTGAATAAAAACAGCTCTGTTAAGAAACGCAGACTGGGGGGATTAGCTGACTCTTATCATTGCGGCAAACTCCAGACACCTAGCCTCTGGAAATAACGGATGTGCAATTTTCTAGCCCCTTACATACAGGACCTTTTTTTTAAAATTCTATCAGGGGCTGTGGGTGTTGCTGGTAAGACCAACACTCGTTGCCCATCCCAAAATGCCCTTGAGAAGGTGGTGGTGAGCCACCGTCTTGAATGGCTGCAGTCGTGGTGTAGGCACACCTGCAGTGCTGTTAGGAGGGGAGTTCCAGGATTTTGACCCAAGGACACTGAAGGGAAGGCCATATATTTCCAAGTCAGAATGGTGAGTGGCTTGGAGGGAAATTTGCAGGTGGTGGTGTTCCCATGCGTCTGCTGCCCTTGTCTTTTTAGGTGGTAGAGGTCATGGGTTTGGAAGGCGCTGTCGAAGGAGAGTTGGCAAGTTTTTGCAATGCATCTTGTAGATGCTACACACTGCTGCCACTGTTCATCAGGGGTGGAGGGAGTGAATGTTTAATGCCTATGACACAAAGCTGGGTGGGAGGGTGAGCTGTGAGGAGGATGCAGAGATGCTTCAGTGTGATTTGGACAAGCTGAGTGAGTGGGCAAATGCATGGCAGATGTAGTATCATGGGGATAAATGTGAGGTTATCCACTTTGGTAGCAAAAACAGGAAGGCAGATTATTATCTGAATGGCTATAAATTGAGAGAGGGGAATGTGCAACGAGACCTGGGTGTCCTTGTACACCAGTCGCTGAAGGTAAGCATGCAGGTGCAGCAGGCGGTAAAGAAGGCAAATGGTAAGTTGGCCTTCATAGCAAGAGGATTCAAGCCAGTGATGTCTTGCTGCAATTGTACAGGGCCTTGGTGAGACCACATCTGGAATATTGTGTGCAGTTTTGGTCTCCTTATGAGAGGAAGGATGCATTTGCTATAGAGGGAATGCAGTGAAGGTTTACCAGGCTGATTCCTGGGATGGCGGGACTGACATATGAAGAGAGATTGAGTTGATCAGGATTATATTTGCTGGAGTTCAGAAGAATGAGGGGTGATCTCATAGAAACCTATAAAATTCTAACAGGACTAGACAGGGTAGATGCAGGAAGGATGTTCCCGATGGTGGGGGAGTTCAGAACTAGGGGTCACAGTCTGAGGATATGGGATAGACCATTTAGGACTGAGATGAGGAAAAATTTCTTAACCCAGAGAGTGGTGAGCCTGTGGAATTCGTTACCACAGAAAGTAGTTGAGGCCAAAACATTGTCTGTTTTCAAGAAGGAGTTAGATATAGCTTTTGGGGCGAAAGGGATGAAAGGATATGGGGAGAAAGTGGGAGCAGGCTATTGAGTTGGATGATCAGCCATGATCATAATGAACGGCGGAGCAGGCTTGAAGGGCTGAATGGCCTACTCCTGCTCCTATTTTCTATGTTTCTATGTTTAAGTTGGTGGATGTGGTATCATTCAAACGGGCTGCCTTTTCCTGGATAGTGTCGAGGTTCTTGAGTGTGCATTGACAGTATCAAGTAGCACTTACACAGCAACATTCAGTTCCCCAATCATCAGTTTGGGCTCCACCAGGGCCACTCAGATCCAGACCTCATTGCAGCCTATGACTAAACATGTACAAAAGAGCTGAATTCCAGAGCTTTTATTTTCCATACCTTCTGAAAATCTAAAAACAGTACATCCACTGGTTCCTCTTTTTCTTTTTCACAGCACATGTTACGTCTTCAAAGAGCTCCAATTAATTGGTTAAACATGATTTCCCTTTCACAAAGCCAGGTTGACTCTGTCTGATTACAATGAATTTATCTAATATTTTCCCTATGACAGATGTTAAACTAACTGGTCTATAACTCCTTGCTGTCTGTCTCCCTCTTTTGAATAAAGGAGTTACATCTGTTATTTTCCAATCTAATGGAACCTTCCCGAATCTGGTGAATTTTGGAAATTTAAAACCAACGCATCAGCTATCTCACTAATCACTTCTTTTAACACTCTAGGATGAAATCCATGAGGAACTGGGAACTTGTCAACCCACAGTTCCAACAATTTGCTAAGTACCACTTCCCTGGTGATTATAATTTCCCTGAGTTCCTACCTTCCTTCCAAATCCTGATTTACAGCTATTGCTGGGATGGTACTTGTATCCTCTATGTTGAAGACTGATGCAAAAAACCCATTCAATTAATCTGCCATCTCCTTATTTTCTATTATTAATTCCCAGATTTTCTTTCTAATACCAATGCTCGCTTTGTTAACTCTTCTCATTTTTAAATAACTATAGAAAGTCTTGCTATCTGTTTCTATATTTCTAACTAGCTTCCCCTCCTGCTCTAATTTTTTCCCTCCTTATTAATCTTTTAATCATTCTTTGGTTTTTTTTATATTCTGTCCAATCATCTGACCTGTCACCCATATTTGCACAATTATATGCTTTTAGTTAACCACAGAAGGTGAATCCTCCCCTTGGAAAATTTCATTCTTGTTGGAATGTATCTATTCTGTGTATTCTGAAATATCCTCTTAAATTTCTGCCAGTGCACCTCTATTTACCTACCCTTAACATAAATTGCCAGTTCACTTTTGCTCGCTCTGCTTTCATGCCCTAATAATTCCCCTCATTTAACTTCAAAATGCTAGTCTTAGACCCAGTTTTCTCTCCTTCAAACTGAATGTCTGACAAGCTCCCACTATTTCTTCTTTGACACCCTGTCCTGTGTGATTACCGTTAGGGAGCCTGTGCACAACTCCCACAAGCGACTTTTTGCCCTTATCATACGTCATCTCTACCAAAGTCATTTCTGTATCCTGGTTTCCTGAACTTAGGCCAGCAATCTCTATTGTGTTAATGTTGTCTTTAATTAAGAGAGACACCCCTCCCCTTTTCCTAACTTCTTATCCTTCCTAAAAGTCACATACCCTTCAATGTTCAGGTTCCAACTGATGCCATCTTGTGTCCATGTCTCTGTAATGGCTATTGGATCATACTTACTTATCTCTATTTGTACTATCAGGTCGTCTGTTTAGTTTCAAATGCTACATGCATTCAGATACCGAGCCTTAAGTTTTGTCTTTCTGGTATTTAGAAACATAGAAACAAAGAAAAATAGAAGCAGGAGTAGGTCATTCGGCCCTTTGAGCCGCTCCACCATTCATTATGATTGTGGCTGATCCTTTATCTCAACGCTGTACTCCCATAGTCTCCCCATACCCCTGGGTGCCTTTAGAGTCTAGAAACCTATCTATTTCCTTCTGAAATATATTCAGTAGCTTGGCCTCCACAGCCCCCAATGGTAGGGATTTCCACAGGTTCACCACCCTCTGAGTGAAGAAGTTTCACCACATCTCAGCCCTAAATGGTCTACCCTGTATCTTGAGATTGTGACCCCTTGCTCTAGACCACCCACCCAGAGGAAATATCATCCCTACATTCAGTTTGTCCATCCCTGTCAGAATTTTATATGTTTCAATGAGATCCCCTCTCATTCTTCTAAACTCCAGTGAATACAGGTCTAGTCAGCCCAACCTCTCCTCATACGACAATATTACCATCCCAGGAATTGTGTACCATACTGTACACAATACTCCAGGTCTCACCTAGGCCCTGTACAGTTGCAGTAAGATATTTTTGTTCCTGTACTCAAGTCCTCTTGCAATGAAGGCCAATGTACCATTTACCTTCTTCACTGCTTGCTGCACCTGCTTGCTTGTTTTCAGTGATTGGTGTACAAGGACACCCAGGTTCCTTTGTACATCAACATTTCCCAATCTATCACCATTTAAATAATATTCTGCCATTCTGTTTTTCCTACCAAAGTGGATAACTTCACACTTACCCACGTTATACTGCATCTGCCATGTATTTGCCCACTCACTCAACTTGTCTTGCCTTGAAGCCTCTTAACATCCTCCTCATCATTCACATTCCCACCTAGTTTTGTGTCATCAGGAAACTCGGAAATATTACATTTGGTTCACTCATCCAAATCATTGATATATATTGTGAATAGCTGAGGCCCAAGCACTGATCCCTGCTGTGCCCACTACTCTAAAAAAGACCTATTTACTCCTTCTCTGTTCCCTATCTGCTAACCAATTCTCAATCCATGCCAATATATTACCCCCAATCCCAAGTGCTTTACTTTTGCACACTAACCTCTTATGTGGGACTTTATCAAAAGCTTTCTGAAAATCTAAATACACCACATCCACTGGTTCTCCCTTATCTGTTCTGTTAGTTGCACCTTCAAAAAACTCCAGCAGGTTTGTCGGCATGATTTCCCTTTCATAAAGCTATGTTGATTCTGTCTAATTCTGTTGATATTTTATTAGTGTCCTGTTATCACATCCTTTATAATAGGTCTGTAATTCACTATTTTTTCCCTCCCTCCTTTTTAAAATAATGGGGTTACATTTGTCACCCTCCAATCTGCTGGGACTGTTCCAGAATCTATAGAGTTTTGGAAGATGATAACCAATGCATCCACTATTTCTATGGCCACCTCCTTTAGTACCCTGGGATGTAGATTATCAGACCTTGGGGATTTATCGGCTTTCAGTCCCATTAATTTCACCAGCACTCTTTTTTTAGTAATACTCATTTCCTTCAATTCCTCCTTCTCACTGGATCTTTGCTTCCCTTGTATTTCTGGGAAGTTATCTGTATCTTCCTCTGTGAAGACAGAACTAAAGTAGTTGTTTAATTGCTCTCTCATTTCTTTGTTCTCTATTACAAATTCTCCTTTTTTGGACTGTAAGGGACCTGCTTTTGTCTTCACTAATCTTTTTCTTCTAACATACTTATAGAAGCTTCTACAGTCCTCTTTTATGTTCCTTGCAAGTTTACTCTCATACTCTATTTTTCCTCTCAATCAATCTTTTGGTCCTCCTTTGCTGAATTTTAAACTGCTCCCTATCCTCAGGTTTGCTACTTTTTCTGGCAACTTTATATGACTCCTCTTTGGATCTATCCTTAATTTCCATCTCTAGCCTTAACTGTTGGTTTACTCATACACTCTCTCTGAGCCTTCCTGTCATGGTCTGCTGCCTTGTCTCTGCTCTTTCATATACTACATCTTCCCACATTTGATCCCTTGCCCCCACATTTTAGTTTTAAACTCTTTCTACTTCCCTAGTTATGTGATTCGCAAGAACACACATTCCAGCACAGTTCAGGTGTAAACCGTCCCAACAATACAGCCCCCACTTTCCCCAGCACTAATGCCAATGCCCCATGAACCAGATACCTCCTGTTCAACAACAGTCCTTGAGCCACACAGTCATCCCCCTAATCTTATTTACCCTGTGCCAATTTGCACATGGTTCAGGTAATAATTTGTTATTTAGCTCTTCATACTGACTATGCAGAACCTCTTTTCTTGTCCTGCCTATGTTCACCAATGCCATGTTCAAAAGGGCTGTTTCATTTGTGATGTTCACCACAGACCCTGAAAGCTAGGCAGCCAGAGCTGTTGGATTCGGCTCCACATAGCTGGATTTCGTCAAATACAAGGGACAATTGATTGTTAATTGTGGCATTGAGAGCTCCCTGGGAGCAGCCAGCAGCATTCATAAACTGAAAGGGGATTCATTCCATCAATGTTTGTTTGTGACCATCGCAAACAAATTCTTCAGGTGTGTGCTCACTTACCAGGGAGCTGTCATGACTTTTACATTCTCAGTCACTCTCAGGTGCCACAACTGTTTGCTCCCCCTCAGCAGCTTCAGGGGTGGCTCCTGGGTGACAGAGATATCCTCAGAAGACCTGAATGATGACACCTGCGGAACCCACATAGCCCAGCAGAGCAGAGTTATAATGCTGCCCATGCCTCAGTGAGGACAACAATAGAATAGACATTTAGACTGGTGAAGATGAGGCTTTGCTGTCCGGACTGCCCAGTCAAAACGCTGCAATACATGTCACAGAAAGCCTCCTGGATCACTGTGTCTTGCTGCACCCTACACAACCTCGCACAGCAGAGAGGTGAAGAATTGTCAACTGAGGAGATGGGGGAGCCGGATTCAACCTCAAATAAAGATGAAGGGGAAAAATCAGATTACCCTGAGGTGCAGCTCCTGCTGCAGATGTCAGGGCAGTGGGCTGACATGCCAGAGAGGCCTATGATACACTCATTGAATTCTGATTTCAGTCAGATTGAGGCCACTCAAGATCTCTTGACCACCGGCTCAAGAAACATCACTGTTGAAGTAACACCAGATTGGGCACGCTCCCACCATACTACTGTCTGGCAACTAGAAGGGAAATGCCTGTAGACCCTTAGCATAAATATGCCCAAATTCCTGGTCCCGTCAAAGCCACACACACTTCTGACGTGTCTGCAAATGCTTCAGTCACACAATCTCCAAACCCTGGAAAGACCTCCTTAGGAACTCCATGCGTGCACCTGAAAATAATGGAATGAAGATGTTATTTTCAGTTAACACCTTCTGAGGGGTGAGAAGGGGGTGGACACCATATGCTCACTTGCCACTAAATTTCCAGACTTAATAAAGGTTTGACAAACAGAAAAATCTCCATCTCCCAATGAACGCAGACTTGCCATTACTTCCAAGGCACCAGAAAAAATGCTGTGTTCATAAACCCCAACTCAACAATCATTGATTATCAATGATTTGGCAAGACCTTGCATGCCACTGTCTGTCTGGAAATTTCCCAATATGACCATTCAACACATAAATAGGGGAGGTGGTGGTGCAGTGGTATTGTTCAATGAAGTAGTAATCCAGAGACCCAGGGTGATGCTCTGGGGACCAGGGTTCAAATCCCATGATGACAGATGGTGAAATTTGAATCCAATAAAAATCTGGAATTAAAAATCTAATGATGACCATGAAACCATTATTAATTGTTGTAAAAACCCATCTGGTTCTTTAGGGAAGGAAATCTGCTGTCCTTACCTGGTCTGGTCTACATGTGACTCCAGACCCACAGCCATGTGATTGGCTTTTAAATGCTCTCTGAAATGGCTTAGCACTCAGATGTATAAAACCGTTATGAAGCCTATAAGGAATGAAACCGGACAGACCACCCAGCATCGACTTAGGCACTGGAAATGACAATGGCAAACTCAGCCAGCCCAGTCAACCCTGCAAAGTCCTCCTTACTAATATCTGGGGGTGAGTGCCAAAACTGGGAGAGCTGCTCACAGACTAATCAAACAATAGCCTGACATAGTCATCCTCACAGAATCATACCTTACAGATAATGCCCTAGAAAACAGCATCACCATCCTTGGGAATGCCCTATTCCACCAGCAGAGGTGGTGGCACACTGGTATATAATCGGTAGAGGGTTGCCCTGGGAGTCCTCAATAGTTTTTTTTTAATTCATTCATGGGCTGTGGGCTTCACTGGCTGGGCTAACAGTTATTTCTCATCCCCAGATGCCCTTGAGAAGGTGGTGGTGAGCTGCCTTCTTGAACCGCTGCAGTCCATGTGGTGTAGGTACACCCACAGTGCTGTTAGGAAGGGAGTTCCAGGATTTTGACCCAGCGACAGTGAAGGAATGGCGATATATTTCCAAGTCAGGATGGTGGGTGACTTGGAGGGGAACTTCCAGGCTGTGGTGGTCTCATCTATCTGCTGCCCTTGCCCTTCTAGATGGTAGTGATCATGGGTTTGGAAGGTACTGTCTAAGGAGCCTTGGTGAATTCCTGCAGTGCATCTTGTAGATGGTACACACTGGTGCTACTGTGCGCTGGTGGCGGAGGGAGTGAATGTTTGTGGATGTGGTGCCAATCAAGTGGACTGCTTTGTCCTGGACGGTGTCCAGCTTCCTCAGTGTTGTAGGAGCTGCACTCAAGTGGGGAGTATTCCATCACACTCCTGACCTGTGCCTAGTAGATAGTTGACAGGCTTTGGGGAGTCAGGAGGTGAGTTACTTGTAGCACGATTCCTAGCCTCTGACTTGCTTTTGTAGCCACAGTATTTATATGGCTAGTCCAGTTCAGTTTCTGGTCAATGGTAACCCCCAGGATGTTGATAGTGGGAGATTCATTGATGGTAATACCGTTGAACATCAAGGGGCGATGGTTGGATTCTCTCTTGTTGGTGATGGTCATTGCCTGATTCTTGTGTGGCACAAATGTTACTTGCCAGTTGTCAGCCCAAGCCTGGATATTATCCCGGTCTCGCTGCATTTGGACATGGACTGCTTCAGTATCTGAGGAGTCGCAAATTGTGCTGAACATTGTGCAATCATTAGCGAACATCCCCACTTCTGACCTTACAATGGTAGGAAGGCCATTGATGGAGCAGCTGAAGATGTTTGGGCCAAGGACTCTACCCTGAGCAACTCCAGCAGTGATGTCCTGGAGGTGAGATGACTGACCTCGAACAAACCCAACCATATCTTCCTTTGTGCTAAGTATGACTCCAACCAGCGGACAGATTACCCCCTGATTCCCATTGACTCCAGTTTTGTTTGGGCTCCTTGATGCCACACTCTGTCAAATGCTGTCTTGATATCAAGGGCAGTCACTCTCATTGCACCTTGGGATTTCAGCTCTTTTGTCCATGTTTGAACCAAGGCTGTAACGAGGTCAGGAGCTGAGTGGCCCTGACGGAAACCAAACTGGACATCAGTGAGCAGGTTATTGCTAAGTAAGTGCCGCAGGATAGCACTGTTGATGACCCATTCTATTACTTTACTGATGAGGGAGAGTAGACTGATGGGGCAGTAATTGGCCGGGTTGTATTTGTCCTGCTTTTTGTGTACAGGACATACCTGGGCAATTTTACACATAGCCGGGTAGATGCCAGGGTTGTAGCTGTACTGGAACAGCTTGGCTAGGGGCGCAGCAAGTTCTGGAGCACAAGTCTTCAGTACTATTGCCAGAATGTTGTTAGAGCCCATAGTCTTTGCAGTATTCAATGCCTTCAGTCATTTCTTGATATCACATGGAGCGAATCAAATTGGCTGAAGACTGGCATCTGTGGTGCTGGGGACCTCTGGAGGAGACTGAGATGGATCATCCACTCGGCACTTCTGGCTAAAGATTGTTGCCAATGCTTCAGCCTTATTTTTTGCACTGCTATGCTGGGCACCTCCATTATTGAGAATGGGGATATTTGCGGAACCATCTCCTCCAATGAGTTGTTTCATTGTCCACCACCATACATGACTGGATGTGGCAGGACTGCAGAGCTTAGATCTGATTCGTTGGTTGGGGGATCACTTAACTCTGTCTGTCACTTGCTGTTAATGCTGTTTGGCACACAAGTAGTCCTGTGTTGTAGCTTCACTAGGTTGACATCTTATTTTTAGGTGTACCTGGTGCTGCTCCTGGCATGTCCTCCTGCACTCTTCGTTGAACCAGGGTTGATCCCCTGGCTTGATGGTAATAGTAGAGTGGGGGATATGCTGGGCCATGAGGTTACTGATTGTGTACGAGTACAATTCTGCTGCTGCTGATGGCCACAGCGCCTCAAGGATGCCCAGCCTTGAGTTGCTAGATCTGTACGAAATCTATCCCATTTTGCATGGTGGTAGTGCCACACAACATGATGGAGTGTATCCTCAATGTGAAGGTGGGACTTCATCTCCACAATGACTGTGCAGTGGTCACTCCTACTGATACTGTCATGGACCGATGTATCTACGGCAGGCAGGTTGGTGAGGATGAGGTCAAGTATGTTTTTCCCTCTTGTTGGTTCCCTCACAACCTGCCGCAGACCCAGTCTAGCAGCTGTGTCCTTTGGAACTCAGTCAACTTGGTCAGTAGTGGTGCTACGGAGCCACTCTTGACATTGAAGTCCCCCACTCAGAGTACATTCTGCACCCTTGCCATCCTCAGTCCTTCCTCCAAGTGATGTTCAACATGGAGGAGCATTGATTCATTAACTGAGAGAGGATAGTACGTGGTAATCAGCAGGAGCTTTCCTTGCCCATGTTTGACCTGATGCTATGAGACTTCATGGGGTCTGGAGTCGATGTTGAGGGCAACTCCCTCCCGACTGTATGCCACTGTGCCCACGCCTCCACTGTCTTGCCGGTAGGACAGGACATATCCAGGGATGGTGATGGTGGAGTCTGGGATATTATCTGTACGGTATGATTCAGTGAGAATGACTATGTCAGGCTGGTGCTTTAGCTGTCTGTGAGACAGCTCTCTCAATTTTGGGACTAGCCCCCAGATGTTAGCAAGGAGGACATTGCAGGGTCAACAGGGCTGAGATTGCTATTGTCGTTTCTGTTGCCTATGTCGATGCCAGGTGGTCTGTCTGGCTTCATTCCTTTTTTGTGCCTTTGTAGTGGTTTGTTACAACTGAATGGCTTGCTAGGCCATTTCAGAGGGCATTTAAGAGTCAACCACATTGCTATAGGTCTGGAGTCATATATAGGCCAGACCAGGTAAAGACGACAGATTTCCTTCCCTAATGGACATTAGTGAACCAGATGGGTTTTTACAACAATTGACAATGGTTGCATGGTCATCATTAGACTTTCAATTCCAGATTTTTATTGAATTCAAATTCCACCATCTGCTGTGGTGGGATTCAAAACTGAGTCCTTAATATCGATTCCGGACTTCATGAAGTCTCATTGCATCAGGTAAAAATGGGCAAGGAAATGTCCTGCTGATTACTACGTACCATCGCCCCTCTGTTGCTGAGTCAGTACTCCTCCATGCGACAATGATGAAGCTACAACACATGGCTACTTGTGTGCCAAACAGCGTAGGCAGCATGCGATAGACAGAGCTAAGCGATTCAACAACCAATGGATCAGACCTAAGCTCTGCAGTCCTGTCACATCCAGTCATGAATGGTGGTGGACAATAAAACAACTCACTGGAGGAGGAGGAGGAGGAAGCTCCCAAAATATCCCCATCCTCAATGATGGGGGAGCCCAGCACATCAGTGCAAAAGATAATGCTGAAACATTTGTAATGATCTTCGGCCAGAAGTGTCAAGTGGATGATCCATTTCAGCCTCCTCTAGAGGCCTCCAGCATCACCGATGCCAGCCTTTAGCCAATTCAATTCACTCCACGTGATATCAAGAAATGGCTGAAGGCACTGAATACTGCAAAGGCTATGGGCCCTGACAATATTCCGGCAGCAGTGCTGAAGACTTGTGCTCCAGAACTTGCTGCACCCCTAGCCAAGCTGTTCCAGTACAGCTACAAGACTGGCATCTACCTGGCTATGTGGAAAATTGCCCAGGTATGATGTTATGTGTTTTTTCTGTCCTGCAGGTAGATAGAATGATTAAGTGTCATCTTAATGAGCACCTGACTATGAGCATGCAGCCCTAGTGCTGAAGACTTCTGCCTGGTAAGTGATCTGTGCATGCACTGTTCTGTAACTGGTACAACATTCTCAACATGAACTGGCTCCCATACATTCAGTCTGCCTGCCTGGCATACCTCTCCAGTCGCTCATGTACATTGATTGATGCTATCTTGAGGGCTACTTTGCAGAAACTTCAGCCTTGTGGAATGCAAGACCTTGATGACCCTTTTTCATCATTGCGCCAGTTTCACTTGTGGACTCCACAGTTGCTCACCTCCCTTTGCGATCTCCGTCCAGGCCCCCTTGGTCAGGCAGGAGGGTCCCTTGCTGCCATCACTGGGAAACAGGACCTCCTGCCGTTCCTGGACAGCCTGGGGGGAAAACCTGCACTGAGAAATTTGTGACATCCTAGTGATGGGGATGGGGAGTGGCTGGCAGCAGCTCCAGGGGTCCTGAGGGTGGTGGGTGGGCATTCGATGCTTACACAGAATTCCGCCTGTAGTGACAGGAATAGTTAAACAAGGCTAGGCTAGTATTACAAAGGACCAGGCTAATATATTGCGGACATGGGTTCAAATCTCACACTGGCAGCTGGTGGAATTTAAATTCAATTGATAAATCTGCAATAGTTAGCTAGTGTTAGAAATGGCGACCATAAAATTATCATTGATAGTTGGGGAAAAAAAATTGATTCACTAATGTCCTTTAGGAAATGTAATTTGTCTGGTCTGCATGTGACTCCAGACCCACAGCAATGTAGTTGACCCTTAAATGCCTTCTGAAATGGCCCATCAAGCCACTCAGTTTCAAGGGCAATTAGGGATGGGCAACAAATGCTGGCCTCGCCAGTGACAGGCAAAACTCATGAAAGAAATAAAGAAAAACTTCTGGGGCCTTTGAAAGTTTTTGAAGAGGCACAGAGAAAACCTCCTGATGTTAGGTGTTGAAGCATCATGATCACACCACTCAATAGCATGCAATCAATGAACAGGTTCTTTTACACTGCCTGAAATCCTATCTTGGTTAGTGGAACCAGTCTCCCATACTTCCTCTTTGATACCCCATTAGATGCCTGTCTCTGTGACGCTGCTCTCAATGCTCAAAGTTTCTTAAATAGGGTTCTCACATCTTTTGAACAAATGAAAATGATGGGCTGGAAAAGACCAGTTGGCCCATCAAGCCTGCTGTTTACTCATGGTGGCTGCAGCATTATGACTGGACCCTCCTACCACCTGCCAACCCCAAAGAACACCACACCCCAACCCTCAACCCTCAGGAACTCAATCACCTGTGAGAATGAAAGGAAACCTGTGAAAAAAGGAACAGGCATCCTTAACCTGGCAGCCATTATAGAGTCACATTTTCAGTCATCTGTAGGTCTGGGCCATTTACACAAACAAGTGCAAAGAAAAAGTATTTGTCTTTATGTAGCAACTTTCACACCCTTGGGATATTCCAAATCCATTAAAGTACTTTTAAGTGTAATCACTTATTGTAATGTAGGAAACACAGAATCACGGAATTACAGAATCACAGAATTGTTACAGTGTAGAAGGAAGCCATTCGACTCTGTGTCTGCACCAGCTCTCCAAATGAGTGAGTCACTTAGTGCCATTCTCCCGCCTTCTCCCCGTAGCCTTGCACATTCTCCCCTTTCAGATAACAGTCTAATTCTATTTTCGATGCTTCAGCTGAACCTGCCTCCACCACTCTCTCAGGCCGTGCATTCCAGAACTTCACCACTCGCTGTGTGAAAAAGTTTTCCTCATGTTGCTTTTGCTTCTTTTGCCAATTATTTTAAATCTGTGCCACCTCATTCTCAATCCTTTTGGCAGTGGGAACAGTTTCTCCCTATCCATTTTGTCCAGATCCTCATGATTTGAATACCTCTTTCAAATCTCCTCTCAGCCTTCTCTTCTCCAAGGGAAACTGCCCTAATTTTTCTAATCTATCTTCATAATTGTAGTTCCTCATCCCTGGAGCCATTCTCATTAATCTTTTCTGTGCTCTCTGTAATGCCTTCATATCCCAGAGTGGACACAATACTCTAGAAGAGACCAAACACGACAGCCAGTTTGTGCACAGCAAACTCCCACAAACAGCAATGTGATAATAACTGGTTAAATCTGTGTTTGTGATGTTGATTGAGGGATGAGTATTTGGTCAGGTCACAGAGGATAAGTCCCTTGCTCTTCTCCATGGGATCTTTTAAATCCATGTGAGGCCTCTGTTTAACATCACACTTGAGAGGCAACACCTCCAACAGTGCCTGCCTCCCTCAGTACTGCAGTGGATAGTCAGCCTTGATTTTTTTGTGCTCAAGTCAAGGAGTGGGACTCAAACCCACCGCGTTCTGACTCAGCAGTGAAAAGTGCAGTCATCAGAAAGTCCACACTCCTTTAATATAGGTGTGATTAAGCACCCAGAACTGATCTCTACTCCATCAATATACAAAGATGACATCATTTATGTTGGTGTACACCATGGAGAGAAATACTGTGAGTGCTGTACAGTTATGTTGAGCTTTCTTATTGATTGAATGACACAATAAATGAAAGCTACATTTAAAGATCTTAAAGGGGGAAGATTTTCCACCCTTCATGGCAGAGGTGCTGGTGCAGAATGGATGGAAAATTGTACATCCACCTGGTTGAATCTTTGCCTACTTCACACATTGCAAGATGCCTGGCCAGATAGAACACACCTTGTTAACATGGTGCCTTGTACAACACTACAGTCTATATGAAACCTTCAGTGTAAAGCCGAGTTCTTAGTTTGTGGGAAATAGAGATAGTAGAGCTAGTAAACTGTAAGGGTTTATGAGCAGAATCCAATGTAGATCACAGGATCATCAGGTTTATGTCCATTTTTCAAATGCCTGTCATTTTTCTGTATTAATTCTCAGGATTACAACCCCATTAGCAAGGCCAGAGTTCATTGCCTGCTCTGGTGCATCTTGAACCCCTGCAGTTCATGTTGTGAAACCGCTTTCATGGTGCTGTTGGGTAGGCATTTCCAGAATTTTGTCTCAGTGATGATGAAGAGCATCTCTGACTGCTCCCAGATCAGGTGAAAGGTCATTTACTTGAAATATTAACTTTGTTTTTCTCTTCACAGATATTGCCAGAACTGCTCGGTGTTTCCAGCATTTCCTGTTTCTGTTTCAGATTTCCAGTATCCATCATATTTTTGCTTTTGGGAATGTTTTGTTTCTGCTGCTGTTTACCGTACTTGGGGGGGGAAAAAAATCTGTTTTGGCAATGGCGGCTTGGTAAATTTGGAGAGTGTTCCCGAGTGGCATTATGCAGTTGCTGAATTTTGCCACTTGATGGTGTGTAATCTGGATTAACATTTCCAACCACACTCAAAATCCAATTGGAGGAATCCCAGACATTCCATGTTTTTCTGATTTAATTTTCCTTTTCAGGTTGCAAGCAGTTGGCAGTGTAATAAGTGATCCATATGTGGAATCATCATATACAACTGGCAGATTAATCTGACGTGAATTCTGAATTATTTTATAGTTAGCAACATGTTCTAAAAATATAATCAATATGATAGTGATAATAATTCATTTGATGATGATAGCTTTGGGTCTATATTTTTATAAGCAAAAATTTTTCAGGGTATGGGGAAAGACCAGGGACGTGGAGCTAATTGGATAGCGCTTTCAAAGAACCAGCACCAGCACAATGGGCTGATTGGCCTCCTGTAGAGCTACATGCTGTAGGAAGGAAACCATTGCCCTTTTCTCTCTTTTGTTTGTTTCTGTTTAAATTTTACATCAACTATTTGCATTTCCATAATGCACAGCAGAATGTCCCCAAACACCCTACAACAGGAGAATGGCACAAGCAAGAACTAAGCAGGAGGACTTGAAGGAAAACTGGAGAATATAATGGAGGAAACTGAAGACAACACTAAGTGTTTTGAGGAGATTTTTACATAGAAGGGAGGTGGCAAGGCAAAATGAGCAAACATGTGTTCAGAGAGTTCCATAGGGCAGGAACCAGTGTTTTATCCAGGTTTAATCATAACTTCTTTGCCCTATTTATAAAACCCTGGATCTTGTATGCTTTTTTGACCACTTTCTCAACTTACCCTCCCCCCAGCCCCCCTCAACAGTTTGTGCGCATATCCATGTCCCCCACCCCTCCAGCAACCCTTTAGAATTGTACACTTTGTTTTATACTGCCTCTCCTCATTCTTCGTGCTTGTCGACATTAAATTTCATCTGCCATGTTTACTCATCTCTGTGTCACAATACATCTTTGTGCCATCAGCAAATTTTGGAATTGTGCCCTGTCCAAGGTTTTTTTTATAATTTGTTCATACTGGCATCATGTCAGCATTTATTGCCCTTGTTCAGAATCAGCCACATTATTGTTATATGTAGGTTAGCAGATTTCCTTCTCTAAAGGACATTAATGAACCAGATGGGTTTTTACCTTATCAGACTTCTAATTCCAGATTTTTATTGAATTCAAATTTCACCATCTGCCATGGTGGAATTCAAACCCAGGTCCCCAGAGCATTACTCTGGGTCTCTAGAACACTAGTCCCGTGACAATACCACTATACCACCACCTCCCCATTAACATAGATCAAGAAAGGCCAGGTAAGGATGGCAGATTTCCTTCCCTAAAGGGCATTAGTAAACCAGATGGGATTTTACAGCAATCAATAACTGTTTCATGGTTGCCATTATTGAGGCTAGCTTTATATTCCAGATTTTTATTAATTCAGTGAATTTAAATATCAACCAGCCGCCATGTGTTTTAAGTCCACATGACTTCTTCAGAACTCTGAAGAAGAGTCATACAGACTTGAAACATTAACTCTGTTTCTCTCTCCACAGATGTTGCCAGATCTGCTGAGTTTTTCCAGTATTTTCTGTTTCTATTTCAGTTTCCCAATGTCCACAGTATTTTGTTTTTATCTTATTGCAGATAGTACACAATGCTGTGTCACTGTGAGCTGGTTGTGGAGAAAGTGAATGTTTAAAGTGGTGGATGGGTGCCAATCAAGTAGGCTGCTTTGCCCTGGATGGTGTCAAGCTTCTTGAGTGTTTTTGCAGCTGTATTCATTCAGGCAAGAGGGAGTGACTTGTGCATTGTAGATGGTGGACAGGCCATGCGAAGTTAGGTGATGAGTTATCTGGTGCAGAATTCCCAGCCTCTAATATAATCTTGTAGTCATTGTATTTATATGGATGGTCCAGTTAAGTTTATGAGCACTGGTAATCACCAGGAAGTTGATAGTGGGGGATTCAGCGATGGTCAGGAGGAGGTGGTTAGATTCTCTCCTGCTGGAGATGGTCATTGCCTGACACTTGTGCAGTGCAATTGTCACTTGCCACAAAAAGCAGGACAAATTCAACCCAGCCAATTACCGCCCCATTAGTCTACTCTCAATCATAAGCAAAATGACGGAAGGGGTCATCAACAATGCTATCGAAGGCAATTGCTCAGAAATAACCTGCTCACTAATGCTCTGTTTGGGTTCTGCCAGGGCCACTCAGGCAATTCTGCAGTGAGTAACTCACCTCTCCACGCCCCAAAACCTGTCCATTTTCTCCACGGCACAAGTCAGGAGTGCGATGGAATACTCTCCACTTGACTGGAAGAGTGCAGCTCCAACAACACTCAAGAAGCTTGACGCCATCCAGGACAAAGCAGCCCACATGATTTGCACCCTATCCACCACCTTAAACGTTCAATTCCTCCACCACCACCACAAAGTGGCAGCAGTCTGTACCATCTTCAAGATGCACTAGAATAACTCACCAAGGCTCCTTCAACAGTACGTTCCAAACCCACAAACTCTACCACCTAGAGGGACAAGGGCAGCAGATGCACGGTAACACCACCACCTGCAACTTCCCCTCAAAGCCGCACACCATTCTGACTTGGAACTATATCGCTGTTTCTTCACTGTCGCTGGGTTAAAATCCTGGAACCCCCTTCCTAACAGCACTGTGGGTGTACCTACACCACATGGACTGCAGCGGTTGAAGAAGGCAGTTCATCACCACCTTTTCAAGGGCAACTAGGAATGGGCAATAAATGGTGGCCGAGCCAGTGAAACCCACACCCCATGAAAGAATAGAAAAATCAACTTATGAGTCCAGGTCTGAATGTTGTCCAGGCCTTGTTGTATGTGGACATGGACTGCTTCATTATCTGTAGAATTGCAAATGGTAGGAACATTGTGCAGTCTTTGGTAAACATTCCCACTTCTGACCTTATGACGGAGTGAAGATCATTGGTGAAGCAGCTGAAGGTGGTTGGACCTAGGACACTACCCTAGGAACTCCTGCAGCGATACCCTGGAGCTGAGATGATTGGCTTCCCACAATCACAACCTTTGCAGCTGCTCTCTTTCAGATGAGATGCTAACCTAAGACTCTGCCTACTCCTTCACGTGGGTTTAAATGTGGCTTGGTACTATCCAAAGATGAGCAGTGGAGATCTTCCTAGGTGTCCAGGCCAATATTTATCCCTCAATCTACATCACTAAAACAGATTGTATGCTCATTATCACATTGCTGTTTGTGGGAGTTTGTTTTGTGTAAATTGGCTGGTGCATTGCCAACATTACATCAGTGGCTTCATTAAAAAAAGTACTTCATTGATTCTCAAACTTTTTTCAACGTCCTGAGGTCCTGAAATACTCAATAGAACTGATGTTTTATCTTCTTTCTATTTTTGCTTTATGTGAAGGTAAGGATGAAAGAGCTTCTCTTTGCTCTTTATATATGAGAGTAAGCCATTCTTTGTACACTATTCCCTTCACTTTTATTCTTAGCGTTTCCTTTTTAAAAGCTTTAGCAGCAGCTCTGTTAGTAAAAGCTAATGCATCTCAGAGATTCTGCTGCTCGTCATCGCCAATTGGCAGCCTGCCTGAGTTGGATTGATTAATAGCATTTGTGAGCACTTTTAGATCAAGGTCTTTTCCAGTTGCTGCTGCCTACTCCCCCCATCATATTTCCCCCACACCCTTGACCTTCAGCTAGATAGAGGTTACTGAAGAACAATCCTTGACGCAGGACATCAGTCAAGCAAATACAGCTGTTGATCATTAGGAATGCCTTTGGGCAGGATTTCATTATGCTGTGTTTGTAATATTGTTTGCTCTGATTATGTAATAAGGGTAGCAGTTTGCCAATTTTATCTCTTTTCGCATCACAACATGCATGTTCACGCCTTATAAGGAACAAAGTCTGTCTTAGCAACATCGACCCCATTAATTTTATTGTTTTGGCTGAATGATTGATGAAGAACATTTTGATCTCTCATCACGGTGTCTTATCTTGTTCTAATTCATTTTCTCTTCGTTTTAACCACCTCCAAAACGAAAGGCTACACAAAAAGATCATCGCAAATAAAACCAATAAAGAATTTGGGAGGCACTTGAAGGCCTGATTTTAACTCATTCAAAACCCATTCGCTGCCACAGAGAATGGTTAGAATGAGGAGCCTGCAACCCTACAGAGGAATTGATGCCTTTAGAGGGAAGCTAGATAACTAAATGTGGGATAAAGCAATAGAAGGATATGTTGATAGGTTTAGGTGAAGGAGGGTGGGCAGGTGCTCTTGTGGGACATAAAGACTTGTTCAGGACTGTTGGATAAAAGGGCCTGTTTCTGTGCTGGAAATTCTATGTAACTTTAAAAAATTCATGTGGGTGTTACTAACAAGGCCAGCATTTATTGCTCTGATGGCCTTCCAGAAGGCTGCAACCTTGAACCACAGCAGTCAATGTGTCAAAGGTACTGGTGCAATTATGTAGGGAGTGCCAGGTATTGATCCAGTGATAATGAAAGAATAGCTCCAAGTCAGGATAGTGTGTGACTTAGAGGGGAATTTGCAGCTGGCAGTGTTTCCATGCATCTGTTACTCTTGTTCTTCAAGGTGGTGGAGGTCACGGCTTTGGAAGGTGGCGGAGGGAGTGAATGTTGAAGGTGGTGGACGGGGTGCCAATCAAGTGGGCTGCTTTGCCCTGGAGGGGGTTGAGCTTCTTGAGTGTTGTTGGAGCTGCACTCAACCAGGCAAGAGGAGAGTATTCCATCACGTTCCTGACTTTTGCCTTATAGATGGAACAGAACAGGCTTTGGGGAGGCGCATTCAGCCTCTTGCATCTGCTCTGCAATAAGATCAAGGCTAATGATTTTCTACTTCACTTTCCCATCCTATGCCTGTGAAATAATTTGTATTATAGTCATTGTTGCTACGTACACCAATGTGACAACATTTCACATCCACCAAGAACCCTCTGTCAGAATTGACCAATTAACTTGGTTTAGTTAGTGTTGGATGGAGGAGAAATCATGCCCTGGACATGAGATGAACTCCCTGCTCTTCTTTGGCTTGCACTATGAGACCTTGATCGTGGATCTGATTACAAGGTTTTAGGTCAGGCCTCCAAGAAAATCTTCCACCAGAGGCCTACATCTCCACCATTGCTGCACTCAAATGTCATCTCGGTTATGCATTGAAGTTTGGGAGTAAGGCCTGAAGTTACAATGTTCTGACTCAAAATAAAAAAAAAGACTTACATTGATATTGAATCTTTCACAACCTCAGCGAGTTCCAAAGCAGTTTACTGCCAACGAAGTATTTTTGAGGTTTTGCCAAATGATGTAGCCAATTTGCACAAAGCAAAAACCACAAACAGCAACAAGATCACATGTTCCAGTGATGTTGTTGCATGGAGAGATGTTGGTCAGGCACTGGTGATAACTCTGCCATTTTACTTCGAAGAGCGCCGAGGGATCTTTAATGTCCAAATGAGAACGTAGATTCGGCTTAATGACTCATCCAGAAGATGGCAACTCCAACAGTGCAAAACACCTCAGCACTGCAATGGAATGTCTGCCTAGACTTTGTGCTCAAGCCCCTGGAGTGGGGCTTGAACGCAGACCTTTTTGACCCAGGTGTGAGAGTGCTACCATTGTGCAATTGCTCCAGCATTCAGAGGAGCTAGAAGCAGATGAAGAAGCTAATTATCAGCTTGGGGATATAAAGGCAGAAATAAGAATGTACAGATTTTCTCTATATGAAATAGAATGCAAAATATCAATATCTTTTATAGAATCTGAGAAGGGAGGTAGAGAAAGGTTCAGCAGTAACTTATAAAAGGGAATTGCATATATACTTGAATAGCAAATTTTGGCAAGACTATTTCCATCCCTGTTGGCATCGGGCATCATGGTGGGCATGAGCCTGAAGGCCAAAAATCAGTTTCAGGACTTCGTGAAACCAATTTGTGACCGTCCGCTCCGTCAATGGCGGGCCGCGTTTCTTGCCCCTACATGTCAGGAATGTCATTTGAATACATCTGCATCTAATTAATAGCCCTGCTTGGCGGAATCATCCCCCCACATCAAATTTACCACCCCGGCCGGCCCAGAACACGTCTTGACAAGTATGACCTCCAGAAGTTGGGACTTACCGCCAGGGCCTTGCTCACATTGCGGACATCCAAGCAGCTGAAGATGCTGGAGCCCGACAGCAACAGGAACCTGGAAGAACGTCCATCACATGCTGGATGGATTCTTATGGACAGGGCTTGGCCGTGAAGCAGCCCGAGGAAGGTGGGAGGTCTCCTTTGATGTTTGGGGTCCGCTTCGGGACCTCATGGTCTTGGCCATGGGCTGCTATGGATGATTGGTGAAACGGGATGTGGGGGAGGGGGGTTAGCGAGGGAGGTCCAGCTGTGAGTGGGAGAGGAAGGTGTACCAGGGTGGGGGTGAGGGGGAGTGGTGGTGGAAGGAAATGTTTGACTTGGAGAGGAATTTGCACAAGGTGCAAGGTGGGAGTAGTTGGCGGGGTGGTGAGGTTGGGAGAGGGGGACAAAGGTGTCAGGGTGGGGGTGAGGTTGCAGGGGGTACCAAGGGTATTTGGGGGGGAGAGGTTGGGAGGTGGAGAAGGAGTACGGAGAGAAGGAGGGTGTAATGGGCGGAGAATACCTCAATTGGGGAGGTAGGTGTAAGGGGGGGAGGGAGGTGTAAGGGAAGGAGTTTGGAGGGGGGAAAGAGTTTAAAGGGGGGCAGAACTTCAGGGGAAGGAAGGACTTAAGGTGGAGGAAGGAGTTTGGAGGGGGAAAGGACTTTGGGGGGAGGAAGGAGTTCGGAAGGGGAATACATTTTCAGATTATAAAGTGACAAAATGTGTTCACCTGTGCAATCACTTGTGATCAGAAATTCTTAACTTTTCTCGTCTCACCACTTCTTCTAGGTGTAGCCCTGACATCCGCAGCACGGGTGGAGACAACCTGTCCAATGGTCGGCCCTGCTGCCTCTGATGGGTTCAGCGTGGGTCCTCTGGGGATCCAAGGCCTTGAGGGCCCCGGCTTGCTTTGGCTGTCCTCCTGTGGGCCAGCTGTAGTCTCTGCAGCAACAGAGGATGAGGTTGAGGGGGTCACGGGCAAAGGGGACCTGGAGAGAGAGGACAGCCTCTGAGGTTCCTGAGTGGATGGCCCAGGGGTATCCAGCTGCCGCTCCTCCTCCCTGTGGTTCCCCAAGGGCCCCTGCCTGACTCCTGGAAGGAGCACCTGGAGGGACGTCAAGGTGCCCCGTTTTCCTCTTGCATTGCCACTGCAGGAACTCACTCAAGGCTACCGCGATGGAGTGCAGGTCTGTACGCATCTTCGCTTTCTGCTGGACCAATGTCACCATGGCATCCGCCATCCTTCCCGTGGAGACCTCCATAAACGCACATGTGGGCACCACTTCATCAGAGAGCAGGCAGATGCACTCCTCTGAGTCATGTGCCACTTTTTTGAGGGCTTCCAACAGCCCTGCGTGACTCTCCACGATGAGTTGGAAGGCTGAGTCCAGAGGTTCGTCATCTGGCTCGGACCTCACAGATGCCCCTTCCCCAGCAGTCCTCCAAGTGCCAGGGAGCTTGGCTGAACCTGCCTCCTCCTGCTGCGGACACGTGTCCGTGTGGTGACCACCAGATTGTGAACCCGAGCCTGCTCTAGATCTAGGTCCCACTGAGGTGTGTATCTCTGCGCTGGTGGAGGGTGTGGGTAAGCACTGTGACAGGCCTTCCAGGTCACTTATTTCCAACTCTTGGCTGGAGGCGAAGACCTGGATGGAGCTGAGGGACCGGCTGGCTGAGATTTTTCGTCACTTCGCAGAGTTCTCTATAAACCAAGGTAGGGATAATGAGTGCATGGCAGCAGAGTCAAAAGCAGGAGAGAGAAAGAGAGCACTCACATTTACGTTGGGGGATGGATGATGTAGTATAGGATCCTCACATGGGTGTTCGCCACTGACCTCGCTGTCACCACAGGCATGGTCCACATCCTCACCAGTCCTCAAAATCAATGAGGGGCCTAATGTGGGCAATTCCACCCTTGGTCTTAGATCTCTCCCTGCTGTTGTGAGCCAGCTTCTCCTGCATGAAAACAGGTGGAGAGGATGTGACCAGGATGCATGTCACTATGTGGAATGTTTGTGTGGTGAGCAGAGCCACGGATAGCTTGAGGACATGAGCCTGCTGGAGATGTGAGGATGTGTATGAAAGTTAGTGGTGTTGTCCCTTGAACGTGTGAGATCCCTGTGGATATAAGAGTTTAGGGAAGGAAATCTGTCATCTACTTGCTTGGTAGTACAGAGTTTGACTATTGCTGAAAAAAAGAGGCATGCTGTTGAAGCTTTTCATCTTGCACTCCTCAGGACAATTCATAAGAATACCAATTGTAAAGGTAACAACAATTTATACTGCTTGAGAAGGGAGTGCTGATTGGTTGGCAAGTGGTCCCTGATTAGTAGAGGCATTGCCATGAAGAATGCACCAGGGAACAGTTAACTGCCAAGTTTTTTGTTTAAATTCAAACCAGGCAGGTTGACTCTGATTGATCAACGTTCTGCCTTGGGTAATGGACTAGGAAAAGAACCAGGGAATGGTTGTTCCCCCAAGCTTTTGTTTAGTTGAAAAAGGCACAATGCATAAACATGCTCCTTCTGTTTGCAAAGGACAGGACCTCATGTGTGAACATATGCAGCTTCTAGCACATGTTAAGTGAGCCACACTCCAAGCCCACCTGATAATCTTACATTGATTGTCAGTGTAATTCTTAGCATATTCAGAGTTGTTTATCAAGTGCTATCTAAGATTGGTAAGTCCAAGCGCTGTCTGAAAATCATTGGTACAGAGGGATCTGGGAATCCTGGTACATGAATCACAGAAGGTTAGTACGCAGACACAGCAAGTGATTTGGGAGGCAAATGGAATGTTGGTGTTTATAGCAAGGGGATGGAATAGAAAAGTAGGGAAGTTTTACTGCAGCTGTACATGGTCTGGTTGAAACCACATCTGGAGCACTGTGTACAGTTTTGGCCTCCTCAGTTGGAAAAAAAAAGGTATAATTTTGTTAGAAGCAGTTCAGAAAAGGTTCACCTGACTCATTCCTGGGATGAAGAGCTTATCTTGTGAAGAAAGGTTGAACAGGTTGGGCCTATACCCTTTGAAATTTAGAAGAATGAGGAGTGACCCTATTGAAACATATAAGATCCTGAGGGGACTTAACAGGCTGGACACGGGAAGGACATTTCCTCTTGTGGGGAGACTAGAACTAGGGAACGCAGTCTAAGAATAAGGTCTCCCTTTTAATGTGGGGATAAGGGGAAATGTTTTCTTTCAGACGGTCGTTAGTCTGTGGAATTCTCTTCCCTAGAAAGCTATGAAGGCTGGGTCATTGAATTTATTTAAGACTGAGTTAGATAAAATTTTGATAGACAAGGAAGTCAAGGGTTATAGGGGACAGACAGAAAAGTGGAGTTGAGTCCACAACCAGAGGTGTTCAGGCCACAACCAGATCAGCCATGATCTAATTGAATGATCAAGCAGGCTCGAAGGGCTGAATGGCCTACTCCTGCTCCTAAGTCCTATGTTCCTACGTTTAGAGGTAATGGGGAGAGAACAGCCCATTTTGCAATAATCTCACCCTTCTCTTGTTTTTTTTTTGTCTTACTCACTCTCGCACAAACATCCATGCCAACACAATCTCATGACACATTGTACATTGCCATGTAATCACTATTTGATAGGGTAGCCAGCATTCAAACATGTCCATCTTCTGTTTCTATTAGCAATTCCCCAAAGCAAATGCAAGGTAGGTGTGAATTTATTGTATGTGCTGGGTTGGATGTCCATCCAGGTGGTAACAATAATTTCGAAGGTCATCACAAGGCCGTTTTGTATTGCCAACCTTGATTTATCAGAAATCTAAAGTTTTGCTTCAAGATAGTTCAAATATGCACAATAATAGTTCCATTGGTCAAATGGACCTTGCTATATCTGTGTTCGCCTGGTGTATGTGCCTTCTGGAAGGGTTTCACGGTACTGGGCTTTAGAGTGTTCTAATTTCCTTCCTGTTTCAAATAACCGAACTCTGTCAGTGTATGAGCATGTAGCATACTCTTATCAAATTCCTATAGTAACTATGATAAATATGTTAACCTCTCTACTATAAATAGTTGGGGGAGGAACGTGAGGTTAACCTTCAAATGTTCTCTGACTACAATCTCACAACATAATTTCAAGGCTATAGTAGGTCTCATTCAATAAAAGGGGTGACTGCTATTCTGATATCTAGTTGGTGAAATTGACTTGCTTTCCCCTTCAGCTCTTCAACTGGAATATATTTTGAGCATGGTTTAATTACAAAGGCAGACTCATTTCTGTTTATCAGATCATGCCAGCCAGTTGTAAGTGCTCAAGTTGTGCTTTTAAGTCCATGGTTTCACTCACAGGGAGAATTTGTAGGGAGGATTGACTCCTTCGTTACATTGTGATATTATAGCAAATAAGCATTTTTTGAATATTGAGTAATTTCATGGATTTAATGTTGACCCTCAGGGGCAGGTAGAGTTGAAAGAAAGAGAATAGGGATCACCTTGATGTGGCAGACCATAAGATGTAGGAACAGAAGTAAGCCATTTGGCCCATCGAGCCTGCTCCGCCATTCAATGAGATCATTGCTGATCAAATAATCCTGACCTCCACTTCCCTGCCTTTTCCCCTTGGCCCTTGATGTCCTTACTGATTAAAAATCTGTCTATCTCAGCATTCAATATACCAAACAAACCAGCCTCTACAGCTCTCTGTGGTAAAGAAATCCACAAATTGACTATCCTCTGAGAGAAGAAATTCCTCCTCATCTCTGCTTTAAATGGATGTCCCTTTACCCTGAGATTATGCCCTCTGGCCCTAGACTTTCCCACAAGGGGAAACAACATCTCAGCACCTACCCTGTCAAGCTGCCAAAGAATCATATATGTTTCATTCTCATTCTTCTAAACTCCAATGAGTACAGGCCCAACCTGCTCAACCTTTATTACTTTTTTGGTCATCTTTTGTTGGTTTTTAAAACTTTCCCAATCCTCTGGCTTACCACTAATCCTTGCCACATTGTCTGTTTTTTCTTTCAATTTGCTACTGCCCTTAACTTTCTTGGTTAACCATGGTTGGCTTATTCCCTTCCTTGAATCCTTCTTCCACACTGGGATATATCTTTGTTGACAGTCATGAACTATTTTCATAAACATCTGCCATTGATCATCAACTGTCTTTTCTGCTAAACTGCTTTCCCAGTCCACTCCAGCCAACTCTGCCCTCATTGCTTTGTAATTACCTTATTTAAGTTTAGCACAGTTGTTTCCGACCCAAGTTTCTCACTCTCTAACTGAATGCTAAATTCTTCCATGTTATGATCACTGTTTCCTAGGGGATCCTTTACTCTGAGCTCATTTATTAAACCTGCCTCATTACACTGTACCAGATCCAGAATAGCCTGATCCCTGGTTGGATTCACAATATATTGGCCTAAGAAACTGTCCTGAATATAATCTATGAATTCTTGCTTGTGTCTACCTCTGCCAATTTGATTTCCCAATCTACATGTAGATTGAAGTCACCCATGATTAATGTACTGCCTTTTTTACATGTCCTCATGATTTGTTCTCTGTCCTACATTATAGCTATTGTCAGGGGGCCTATAGACTACTCCCACCAGTGCGTTCTTCCCCTTATTATTTCTTACCTCCACCCATATGGATTCTACATCTCCCGAGCCAAGATCCTTTCTTGCTGATAACTCTGAAATTTGCAGTGGAATTTTATGGCCATGTCGTTGCAGGAGTGGGGCTGTAAAATGTGGTGAGCCGTTCAAAGGTCCATGGTCTTTGGTGGGACTGTAAAATCATGCTGCTGTAAAATTCCGTCCTCGGAAAATCACCACAAATGAACATGTGTGTGCGTTTGTTTGTTTGTATTCGCGTGTGTGTCTGTATGAGTATGTGTGTGTGCGTGTGCATGCGCCTGTATGTGTGCGTATGTATATGTGTATGCGCACATGTGTGTGTGTACATTTGCATGTGTGCGTGTGTGTGTGTGTGCATGTATTTGTGTGTGTGTGCATTTATATGTGTGTGCATTCATGTGTGTGTGTGTGTGTGTGTGTGTGTGTGGGAATGCGAGTGTGTGTGTGTGTGTGTGTGTGTGTGTGGGTATGTGAGTGTGTGTGTGTGTGTGTGTGTGTGGGTATGTGAGTGTGTGTGTGTGTGTGTGTATGTGAGTTGTGTATGTGTGTGTGTGGGTATGTGAGTGTGTGTGTGTATGTGAGTGTGTGTGTGTGTGTATGCGAGTGTGTGTGTGTGCGTGTGGGTATGCGAGTGTGTGTGTGTGTGTGTGTGGGTATGTGAGTGTGTGTGTGTGTGTGTGCGTGTGGGTATGTGAGTGTGTGTGTGTGTGTGTGTGTGTGTGGGTATGCGAGTGTGTGTGTGTGTGTGTGTGGGTATGTGAGTGTGTGTGTGTGTGTGTGTGTGTGTGTGGGTATGTGAATGTGTGTGTGTGTGTGTGTGGGTATGCGAGTGTGTGTGTGTGTGTGTGTGTGTGTGTATGTGAGTGTGTGTGTGTGTGTGTGTGTGTGTGGGTACGCGAGTGTGTGTGTGTGTGTGGGTATGTGAGTGTGTGTGTGTGTGTGTGTGTGGGTGTGTGAGTGTATGGGTGTGTGTGTGAGTGTGTGTGGGTATGTGAGTGTGTGTGTGTGTGTGTGTGTGTGTGTGTGTGTGTATTTGTGTGAGTTCGTGTGTGTGTGTGTGTGTGTGTGTGGGTATGTGTGTGTGTGTGTGTGTGTGTGTGTGTGTGTGGGTATGTGAGTGTGTGTGTGTGTGTGTGTGTGGGTATGTGAGTGTGTGTGTGTGTGTGTGTGTGTGGGTATGCGAGTGTGTGTTCCCCACTCCTGCAATGACATGGCCGTAAAATTCCGCCACAAATTTCAGAGTTATCAGCAAGGAAGGATCTTGGATCGGGAGATGTAGAATCCATATGGGTGGAGCTAAGAAATAATAAGGGGAAGAAGACACTAGTGGGAGTATTCTATAGGCCCCCTGACAGTAGCTATAATGTAGGACAGAGAACAAATCAGGAGATAACGAGGACATGTAAAAAAGGCAGTACATTAATGTGTGTGATTTTGTTTGTGCTTGTGTGCATGTATATTTGTGTGTGTGTGTGTATGTGTGTGCATTTGTCTGTGTTTGTGTGTGTGTTTGTGCTTGTCTGTGTGTGTGTGTGCATGTGTGTGTGAGATGAGAGGAGCCTAGCCGATGCTGCCTGTGAGATTCATTATTTGATTCAAACTGACAAATTATAGAGCCAAACTCACAGGCAGCATCAGCTAGGCTCCTCTCTAACATTTGATACTCCAGAGTGACACTTGTTCTGGAAAATGGAGCAAAGTGTTAATATGAAATGACAAGTGCAGTTGTTTTCAGTACTCTTGAAGTAAATTGGCTGGACACTGATGTTCAAAGAAGCCATATTATCACCAGAGGGAAGAGTTACATTTATAATACATTCATGAGCACTAGACACCTCAAAGCGCCTTATAGCCAATTAAGTGATTTTGAAGTGTGATCACTGTTATATGGAATATGGGAGGACACTGGAGATAATTCCCCTGCTCTTCTTTGAATTAGTCCCATGGAATCTTTTACATCAACCTGAGAGAGCAGACAGGGCCATGGCTTAACATTTAATCCAAAAGGCGTCACCTCCGATAGTGCTGCACTCCCTCAGTACTGCACTTGAGTATCAGCCTTGATCTTTGTACCAAGCCCTACAGTGGATTTGAACCTGGAACCTTGTAATTCAGAGGGGAGAATGATGGCAACTGAGCCACACCCCCACAAAACCAAGGCTGCTCATTGGTTTCTGCCTCATTTACTCCAATGGGATGCCAAGTTGGTTGAATCTTTTTACAAAGTTTGTTGACTGCTTTAAGCCCCATTAATGATTTTAACTCGAGCCTTATTTGATTTCCTATTCTGGATTTCTCCAATGTCCTTTTGCTAGGCTTGCCACCTTGCATCCTCCATAAACCTGAGCTCGTCCAAAATTCTGCTCATCCCTACTTGCACCATTTCATTTACCAACCGGCTCCATGTTCTAGGTTGTTTTCAAACCCCTTCATGGCCTCGATGCTCCTTATCTCTGTAACAACCTCCAGCCTGCAACCCACTGAGATATCTTTTATTCCACCATGTGATGTGGGAGTCACTGGCTAGGCCAGCGTTTATTGCCCATCCCTAACTATCCTTGTTCAGAGGCCATTTAAGAGTCAACCACATTGCTGTGGGTCTGGAGACACACGTAAGCCAGACCAGGTAAGGGTGGCAAATTTTTATTGAACACAAATTTCACCATCTGCCATGGTGGGATTCAAATCCAGGTCCCCAGAGCATTACTCTGGGCTGCAAGAATACTAGTCTAGTGTCAATACCACTAGCGTGCTCCACTAAGTCTGGCCCCTTCCTAATGTCTGATTTAATCACCTTATCATTGGCAGTCGTGACTTTGGCTGCTTAACTCTGTCTACCTTTCTCTCCTCTCTTTAAGGTGCTTCTTAAAAGCTACCTCTTTGACCAAATCCTTATCACCTATACTAAAATCTGCTCTGTGGCTCAGTATCAAATAATGTCTGGTAATGGTATGGTGACGCACTTTGGCACATTTTGCTACATTATGTTGTACTGTGCATTTCAGGATTTAAGGGATAGCAGCATGACATCACTAGAAGGGAAGTGTGTCATGCGGTCCGGTCTTAGTTTCACTTTTGCCTGTGAGCAGCACACAGCACAACTCTGATGTCTTCAAGCTTTCCTCCTTTGTATACATATTCTCAAATGCCTAGTCTCAATAAGTGAGCCCACAATATGTTGACCCAAACTCTAATGAGCGATTCGTTTTTCATATCATTATAACAACACAACATGGTGCTCGGAGGAGGTCAAACAGCCTGGCAGCAGGATTAGGCACAAGTACAAAACATGTAAGATTTTCCTATTGTTATATTATCACATATAGTTCATCAGTACATGGAGGAAGAAACTGTTGCAATAAAGCAATGCTATACCTTTAAGTGAATTGAGGTCTTGAGGTCCCATCAGCTTCAATATGCTGGAATTGTGAGTGTGTAACCAACTTGCCTAAAGCACAATGCAGCCAACAGGAGTTGCTACTTGTTCTGCCATATTGCTCAATTGCAAGACGTGGTGACAACACAGTGCGTGATTGAAATTTCTGCTTTGTAGTATAAATTTTCCATGCTCTGAAGAGTGCCTGCAATAGTTTTACTTTCACAATGTGAGCCTGGTCCAGCAGCTTGCCTTGCTTTGGTAGCATTTTGTTAAATTGATGCCCATTGTTGCTTTGCTGAAGATTCTTCAATTTACTAGGAGACAGTGACGATGAGCATTTGCAGCTCTGCAATTGTGTTAATGCCTTGTAAAGATGTTGCAACCTTTTGAGCTTTACTGCTGCTGCATTGACAAGTGGGAACGAGACCAGAGCCTTTGATTACTTAAACAAAAATAAAATAACCTATTTGAAGGGACTTGCTCCATTATAAAGGTTGAATAGTGTCAGATGTGAAATGTTTACTGTCAGGAAATAATGATTAAAAGCTTGTAGATTGTAGGTGGAAGGGCACTTGTGGGTTTGTTAGATTAGTTGACTGAATGGCTAGACTATAGCGCAAAATAACACCAACAGCATGGGTTTGTGATCGCTCCTGAAAATACACAAGCAAGATAGTTAAACGTGACATTAAAGATCCCATTGGTTGTGTAAAATTTAAAACACACTGAACAAGCTACATAAATTAAAGGTTATTTTATTCACTCATAAGATGTGTGAACATCAGTAGCAAAGACAGCATTTATGGCCCATCACTCACGTTATTTTGTTCTAGATGGTGTCGAGCTTCGCGAATGTTGTTGAAGCTGCACATTCTGTTCTTGGAGACAGAGTACTTATATGACTGGTTCAGTTGATTTTCTGGTCAATAGTAATCCCCAGAATGTTGATAGTGGGAGATTCAGCAATAATTATGCCATTGAATGGCAAGAGAAAATGGTTAGATTTTTTTCTTTTTTGGAGAGCATCTTTGCCTTGGTCCTGTGTGGTGTGAATGTTGCTTGCTACTTACCAGCCCAGGCCTGAATATTGTCCCGGTCTTGCTGCATATGAAAATGGGCTGCTTCACCATCTGAAAAGCTGTGAAAGATATTGATCACTGGGCAATCACCAGTGAACATCCCCACTTCTGACTTTATTCGGAGGGTTGAAACAGTTGAAGATGGCTGAGCTGAGGACACTACCCTGAGGAACTCCTGCAGCGATGTCCTGGGACTGAGATGATTGACCTCCAACAACCACAATCATCTTCCTTTGTTCTAGGTATGACTGCAACCAGTGGAGACTATTTCCCCTAATTCCCATTATATTCAATTTTGCTAGGGCTCCTTGAAGCCACACTCAGCCAAATGCTGCTTTGATATCAAAGGCAGTCACTCCCACTCAGCTTGTAATTCAACTCTTGTCTATATTTGGACCAAGGCTGTAATGAGCTTTGGAGGTGAGTGGTCTTGTCAGGACCCAAACTGAGCATTTATGAGCAGGTTATTGCTGAGTAAGTGCTGCTTGATAGCTTTGTCAATGAAACCTTTCATCACTTTGCTGATGAATGAGAAAAGACTGATGGGGTGGTGACTGGGTGGCTTGAATTTGTCCTGCTTTTTGTGAATAGGATGCCTCTGGGCAAATTTCCACATTGCTGAGTTGGTTCCAGTGTTGTAGATGTGCTGAAACAGCTTAGCTATGGGTGCAGCTAGTTCTGGAGGACATGTCTTCAATGTTGCAGATGGGATAATGTCAGAGCCTATCTCCTTTGCTATATCCAGTGCATTTAATCATTTCTTGATATCACATGAAGTGGCTGAAGACTGGTATCTATGATGCTGGGGGCCTCAGGAGGAGGCCATAGTGAATCATTCACTTGGCACCTCTGGCTGAAGATGGTTGAAAATGCTTCATCCTTGTCTTTTGCACTGATGTACTGGGCTTTGCCATCCTTGAGGCCGGGGATGTTTGTGGAGTCTCCAGTTAGTTGTTTAATTAGAACATAAGAAAGAGGAGCAGGAGTTGGCCATTCAGCCCTTTGAGCCCACTCCGCCATTCAATGAGATTATGTCCAATCTTTTACTTCAACACCATTTTCCTGCACCATCCCTGTATCCCTTGATATTTTTTAATATGTAGAAACCTATTGATCTCAGTCTTGAACATACTCAATGACTCAGCCTCCACAGCTCTCTGGGGCAGAGAATTCCAAAGATTCACCACCCTCTGAGTGATGAAATTCCTCCTCATCTCAGTCCTAAATGGCCTACCTTTATTCTGAGACTGTGTCCTGTGGTTCTTGACACCGCCCCCCCCCCCCACCCCAAACCAGGGAAACACCCTTCCTGCATCTACCCTATTGAGTCCTGTAAAAATTTGGTTTGTTTGAATGAGGTCACCTCTCACTCATCTAAACTCCAGAGAATAAAGGCCCAGTCAATTTAATCTTTCCTCAAAGGACAATCCCTCCGGCCCAGGAATTGGTCTGGTGAACCTCCATTGCAATCCCCTAAGGTAAGTATTTCTTTCCTTAGGTAAGGAGAACAGAACTGTACAGAATACTCCAGGGGCAGTCTCAACAAGACTCTATATAACTGCAGTAAGTCATCTTTACTGCTATAATCAAATCCTATAGTAATGGTCCACCCCCAGCAATCACACTTGAATGATTGTAGTTGACACAAAGCTGGGTGGGAGGGTGCAGGGATGCTTCAGTGCAATTCCAACAAGCTGAGTGAGTGGGCAAATGCATGACAGATGTAGTATAATGTGGATAAATATGAGGTTGTCCACTTTGGTAGTAAAAACAGGAAGGCAGAATATTAGCTGAGTGAGTGGGCAAGTGCATGACAGATGTAGTATAATGTGGATAAATGTGAGGTTGTCCACTTTGGTAGCAAAAACAGGAAGGCAGATTATTATCTGAATGGCTATAAGTTGAGAGAAGGGAATATGCAACGAGACCTGGGTGTCCTCGTACACAAGTTGCTGAAGGTAAACATGCAGGTGCAGCAGGAGGTAAAGAAGGCAAATAATATGTTGGCCTTCATAGCCAGAGGATTCGAGTACAGGAACAGGGACAGGGCCTTGGTGAGACCACACCTGGAAAATTGTGTGCAGTTTTGGTCTCCTTATCTGAGGAAGGATGTTCTTGCTATAGAGGGAGTGCAGTGAAGATTTACCAGACTGATTCCTGGAATGGCGGGACTGACATATGAAGAGAGATTGAAACAAAAAAACTGCGGATGCTGGAAATCCAAAACAAAAACAGAATTACCTGGAAAAACTCAGCAGGTCTGGCAGCATCGGCGGAGAAGAAAAGAGTTGACGTTTCGAGTCCTCATGACCCTTCGACAGAACTTGAGTTCGAGTCCAGGAAAGAGCTGATTCCTGGACTCGAACTCAAGTTCTGTCGAAGGGTCATGAGGACTCGAAACGTCAACTCTTTTCTTCTCCGCCGATGCTGCCAGACCTGCTGAGTTTTTCCAGGTAATTCTGTTTTTGTGAAGAGAGATTGAGTCGGTTAGGGTAATATTCGCTGGAGTTCAGAAGAGTGAGGGAGATCTCATAGAAACCTATAAAATTCCAACAGGCTAGACAGGGTAGATGCAGAAAAGATGTTCCCAATGGTGGGGGAGTCCAGAACCAGGGGTTACAGTCTGAGGATACGGGGTAGACCATTTAGGACTGAGAAGAGGAAAAATTTCTTCACCCAGAGAGTGGTGAGCCTGTGGAATTCACTACCACAGAAAGTAGTTGAGGCCAAAACCTTGTATGTTTTCAAGAAGGAGTTAGATATAGCTCTTAGGGCAAAAGGGATGAAAGGATATGGGGAGAAAGTGGGAGCAGGCTATTGAGTGGGATGATCAGCCATGATCATAATGTATGGTGGAGCAGGCTTGAAGGGCCGAATGGCCTACTCCTGCTCCTATTTTCTATGTGACTTTGAGGCAGAACTGCTGAGCTTTGATCTGATCTGTTGGTTGTGGGATTACTAAACTCTGTCAACAGCATGATGCTTCCACTGCCCAACCTACATGTGTTGTGGCTTCACCTCATTCTTACGTATGCCCTCTATTCTTTTTTTCTCTTTGTTTCTTTCTTTTTCTCCTTCTTTCTCTCTTTTATTTCTTGTGACCACACTTCAATCGTAGTGCATTGGCTAGTGAAGGTCTTTTGAGATGTCCTGAGAACATGATAGCAAGTTATAAAATCAGTCATTCCCACATAGAATCTTTATACTTGTAGCTGCTTAACTTTTAACTGCTGGCAAAGGAATTCTTCCCTAGAGCCATCTTGGAATGGCTCAGGAAGGAAATAGTTAAACCAGCTTCTCGAAATCAAGGCAAAGTGCCATAAAGCCTTGTTATTTATGCCTTGTTCTGTTTACAGGCTGCAGAATTTACTCTGCAGAATTTGGTTGTTTTTACCACATCAGATTATCCATCCAGAAAGTCCACCACCGTCTGTTTTCAATAAGACTTCCTTGTCAAGTCTGTCAAATGTTATCAACACAAAATGGTTCCTGAGGCAATTAATCCTCAGAAGTAAATGTGTTTGTCTTTATGGACGCATGTTCCAGTGATGCTATTTATTATTATTGGTAGGGTTTATTTACTTTGCTTAATCACTGAAGACTTTTGTCGATTAATTATTCCTTTTACAACAGGGTGCTTGGGTCAAAGGGCAAATTTACTTCTGAATATACTTCTCCAGGGTAGTCACATGTTGGAAGCACTTTGCCAGTCTATTTATATTAACTAGCTCTAAATGTTCCCTTCCTTCTGCCTTTCAATTTGGCCTCCTAAAATATTTCCACTGGCATTGGCAATTTGTACATGACACGTGAAGATTGACACCAGGCCATATGGTGACTGCTTTAAAACATGAAGGTTTTATCTTTGAGCATCTGAAGTGAACGGAAGCCCAATGCATAATTTTACGGCCCCCTTCCACCGAAACCGGGAAATAAGAGCACTGGTCTGAACTGTTTTCTCCTTCTGGGATTATAAAGGGATTAATGTCTATGCAAAACAAAAGCACAAACGGGATTGCAGTACTGGGTGTTAAGCATTTGAACATGAGGCTTTCTTGATCAGAAGTTCCGATGTGTGTTCATGTACTGAGCAGTAGCACCATTCGCCAACCTGACAATTCCAACTGTATTCACAAAGGATCTGTTGAGTAAGTTGTTACCAATCACAAAGAGTGACAGTATTGAAACGATGATTCAACTTGCCTGTGGCAATTCATAAGAAAGATATCAGTGTCCTTCAAAGGGTATGCAAGTGAAGGCAGATACAAGATAAAAACAAAAAAACTGCGGATGCTGGAAATCCAAAACAAAAACAGAATTACCTGGAAAAACTCAGCAGGTCTGGCAGCATCGGCGGAGAAGAAAAGAGTTGACGTTTCGAGTCCTCATGACCCTTCGACAGAACTTGAGTTCGAGTCCAGGAAAGAGCTGAAATATAAGCTGGTTTAAGGTGTGTGTGTGGGGGGCGGAGAGATAGAGAGACAGAGAGGTGGAGGGGGTTGGTGTGGTTGTAGCGACAAACAAGCAGTGATAGAAGCAGATCATCAAAAGATGTCAACAACAATAGTACAATAGAACACATAGGTGTTAAAGTTAAAGTTGGTGATATTATCTAAACGAATGTGCTAATTAAGAATGGATGGTAGGGCACTCAAGGTATAGCTCTAGTGGTTTTTTTTTTATTTTATATAATGGAAATAGGTGGGAAAAGGAAAATCTTTATAATTTATTGGGAAAAAAAAGAAGGGGGAAACAGAAAGGGGGTGGGGATGGGGGAGGGGACTCACGACCTCTCACTTCCTCCAGATAAAAGGTGTGGCTATGGGTACCCGCATGGGCCCCAGCTATGCCTGTCTCTTTATGGGGTATGTGGAACATTCCTTGTTGCAGTCCTACTCCGGCCCCCTTCCACAACTCTTTCTCCGGTACATCGATGATTACTTTGGTGCTGCTTCATGCTCTCGTCAGGACTTGGAAAAATTTATTAATTTTGCTTCCAATCTCCACCCCTCCATCATTTTCACGTGGTCCATCTCTGACACTTCCCTTCCCTTCCTTGACCTCTCTGTCTCAATCTCTGGTGATAGACTGTCCACCAATATCCATTACAAACCCACCGACACCCACAGCTATCTCGACTACAGCTCCTCACACCCCACTTCCTGTAAGGACTCCATCCCATTCTCTCAGTTCCTTCGCCTCCGTCGCATCTGTTCCGATGATGCTACATTCAAAAACAGTTCCTCTGACATGTCCTCCTTCTTCCTTAACCGAGGTTTTCCACCCACGGTCGTTGACAGGGCCCTCAACCGTGTCCGGCCCATCTCCCGCGCATCCGCCCTCACTCCTTCTCCTCCCTCCCAGAAACATGATAGGGTCCCCCTTGTCTTCACTTATCACCCCACCAGCCTCCGCATTCAAAGGATCATCCTCCGCCATTTCCGCCAACTCCAGCATGATGCCACTACCAAACACATCTTCCCTTCACCCCCCTTATCGGCATTCCGTAGGGATCGCTCCCTCCGGGACACCCTGGTCCACTCCTCCATCACCCCCTACTCCTCAACCCCCTCCTATGGCACAACCCCTTGCCCACGCAAAAGATGCAACACCCGCCCCTTCACTTCCTCTCTCCTCACCGTCCAAGGACCCAAACACTCCTTTCAAGTGAAGCAGCATTTCACTTGCATTTCCCCCAACTTAGTCTACTGCATTCGTTGCTCCCAATGTGGTCTCCTCTACATTGGAGAGACCAAACGTAAACTGGGCGACCGCTTTGCAGAACACCTGCGGTCTGTCCGCAAGAATGACCCAAACCTCCCTGTCGCTTGCCATTTTAACACTCCACCCTGCTCTCTTGCCCACATGTCTGTCCTTGGCTTGCTGCATTGTTCCAGTGAAGCCCAACGCAAACTGGAGGAACAACACCTCATCTTCCGACTAGGGACTTTACAGCCTTCCGGACTGAATATTGAATTCAACAACTTTAGGTCGTGAGTCCCCTCCCCCATCCCCACCCCCTTTCTGTTTCCCCCTTCTTTTTTTTTTCCCAATAAATTATAAAGATTTTCCTTTTCCCACCTATTTCCATTATATAAAATAAAAAAAAACCCACTAGAGCTATACCTTGAGTGCCCTACCATCCATTCTTAATTAGCACATTCGTTTAGATAATATCACCAACTTTAACTTTAACACCTATGTGTTCTATTGTACTATTGTTGTTGACATCTTTTGATGATCTGCTTCTATCACTGCTTGTTTGTCGCTACAACCACACCAACCCCCTCCACCTCTCTGTCTCTCTATCTCTCCGCCCCCCACACACACACCTTAAACCAGCTTATATTTCAGCTCTTTCCTGGACTCGAACTCAAGTTCTGTCGAAGGGTCATGAGGACTCGAAACGTCAACTCTTTTCTTCTCCGCCGATGCTGCCAGACCTGCTGAGTTTTTCCAGGTAATTCTGTTTTTGTTTTATATTTCAGCTCTTTCCTGGACTCGAACTCAAGTTCTGTCGAAGGGTCATGAGGACTCGAAACGTCAACTCTTTTCTTCTCCGCAGATACAAGATGCCTGTTCAAAGCTTCCATGTCTCCCATTATTAGTTCCCTGTTGGGATTTCCTTCTCACACCTTCACTGCAGCCCATCCAGAATGCGCACACCCTTCAAATACAATCAATACCATTGTCACCTTAAAACATCCTTATTTCCTTATGTCTGAAAGGATTCTAACCTCTTTTTTTTTAATCAAAGCTGCATAACTGTCAGTAATTGTTATTTTGAAGTTAAAGTAGAAATGAGAACAATGACTTATTCAATAAGTATCTGAATGCTGTTATATGACAGCAGCAAGTAGAGTTGATCTTCCAGGCGATCCCAAAAGGGACAAAAAGACATTTTTCATCTAACCTCATCTTTTCATTCTGTAAAAATTTAGACGAAAACTTTGAGACTGTGCTACAATGATTGAATAGCCACCTCAATAAAACAGAGGACAGCAACTTCCCAGAAGGAAACACCAATAAAACTAGGAAATAAGAATACTGGTCCAAATTTGTACACAAAAAGCAGAGCAAATCCAACCTGGCACTTGTTTAGCAATAACCTGCTCTCTAAACCCAGTTTGGGTTCCGCTCAGCTCCTGACCTCATTACAGCCTTGGTTCAAACACAGACAAAAGAGCTGAACTCCTGATGTGAGGTGAGAGTGACTGCCCTTGACATCAAGGCAGCATTTGACTGAGTGCAGCATTAAGGAGCCCTAGCAAAACGAGTTAATAGGTTGGTTGGTTGGAGTCATACAGAGCACAAAGGTTGTGGTTGTTGGAAGTCAGTCATCTCAGCTCCAGGACATCACTGCAGGAGTTCCTCAGGATAGCGTCCTCAGCCCAACCATCTTCAGCTGCTTCATCAATGACCTTCCTTCCATCATAAGGTGGGGATGTTCACTGATGATTGCACGATGTTCAGCACCATTTGCAGCTCCTCAGATACTGAAGCAGTCCATACTCAAATGCAGCAAGACCAGGACAATATCCAGGCTTGGGCTGACAAGTGGTAAGTAACATTCACGCCACACAAGAATCAGGCAATGACCATCTCCAGTAAGAGAGAATCCAACCATTGCTCCTTGATTTCAATGGCATTATCATCACTGAATCCCCCACTATCAACATCCTGGGGGTTACCAGAAACTGAAACTGGACAAGCCATATAAATACTGTGGTTACAAGAGCAGGTCAGAAGCTAGGAATCATGCAATGAGTAACTCACCTCCTAACTCCCCAAAGCCTGTCCACCATCTACAAGTTACAAGTCAGGAGTGTGATGGAATACTCCCTACTTGCCTGGATAAGTTTAACTGCAACTACATTGGAGAAGCCTGATCCCGTCCAGGACAAAGCAGCCTGCTTGATTGGCACCACATCCACAAATATTCACTCCCTTCACCATCGACGCACAGTAGCAGCAGTGTGTACCATCGACAAGATATACTGCAGGAATTTGCCATTATTCCCTTGACAGCACCTTCCAAACCCACGACCACTACCATACAGAAGGACAAGGATAGCAGATAGATGGGAACACCACCATCTGGAAGTTCCCCTCCAAGTCACTCACTATCTTGACTTGGAAATATATCGCCATTCCTTCACTATTGCTGGGTCAAAATCCTGGAACTCCCTCCCTAACAGCACTGTGTGTGTATCTGCATCACAGGGACTGCAGCGGTTCAAGAAGGCAGCTCACCACCACCTTCTCAAGGGCAACTAGGGGTGAGCAATAAATGCTGGCCCAGCCAGCGAAGCCCAGATCCCGAGAATGAATATTAAAAAAAATGAGCAACTAACATTTGAGATTTTGAACTACAAGAAAATTAGGTCTGGCTAGATTTCAACACCAACAATATCTCACATTTCATCTAAAAGACCACTGTTAGAATTTGCCTGAGTCCTATAGTTAATCACAAGAATTGAATTTGTGTTAACATCAGATATATAGTTGGAAGTAGAAACAATAGCAGCATTTAACTATTTGAGATTGCCTAGTTCATCCTGCTTCTTTTGTACTATCTGCCGTACGACCTCTTAATCGGGGGTTTTACTTCCCTCTAATGTCTGGACCCCATACGGAGTATCAACGATACAAAATAATTTTGGATACAATTTCCACTTTATGTGGAAAACCTTTCTGAATCCACGAAGCAATAGCATCCACTTACAAAACCTGTTGCTTAGTAAGATCCGTGTATTGGAGCTCATTCCCGGATGGTTGGTCCACTGAACGAATTCTTCCGCAAGACTTCCTGCGATTGAACAAGTCACGCTTCTCTGGATTCAGCGAAAATGTCTTTGTGAGTTGTAGCTTTATACCCCTTTCTGACCCTGTTCCCTTGACATCTCCAATCAAGTCAGCTGATTGGGATTCAGTGCTTTATCAATCTCACCATGGCTATGCAAGACACATGTGTACCCTTTCTTTGTGAGTTGTGTCATATGATAATTGAAAGCATACTGAAGTGACTAGCATGTAGTCATTTCCTGCTCTCAGCAGGGCAGTGTCTCGAGGTGCATGCCAACAATCTACATCTTGATAAGGCATGAAGAAAGCCATTTACGCATAGCCAGAGAGGCCACTTTCCATGAGTGTTGTTGTAGACAGGGTGTTTGTGTGCAATTAGTCTGGACACGTTCTGACATGTCTTTTTGTGTGTGGATCTCCGTTCAGTTAAACTTTTTTATTTTTAAAAGGTCCAACGATGATGTCTTTGGTCGGAATTCTTCTCCTTTTGTCTCGATGTCCTCCTCACTCCACGTTCGTACCAGCCGGTGAGTTCCACAAGCTGGTCCACACTACAACTGGGTTACATTTTACTTACAAACAGAAATACAAGGAACATTAGCAATGCCTTATAGCATAACAGAGATACAGGAGATATCAAAATGCTTTCCATTGCTTAACTGTTAAACCATCAAGTTGGCCATTATGTCAAGTCTGAAGGTTGAGCAAGAAAAAGTCACTTCAATATGCATTTTGGGTATCATATGATATAACTCAAAGAAAGGGTACCCTAAATATTTTTTTTGTTATTTGTTCATGTGATGTGGATGTTGCTGGCTAGGCCAGCATTTATTACCTATCCCTAATTGCCCTCGTACAGAGGGCATTTGAGAGTCAACCACATTGCTGTGGGTCTGGAGTCACATGTAGGCCAGACCAGGTAAGGACGGCAGATTTCCTTCTCTAAAGGACATTAGTGAACCAGATGGGTTTTTACAACAATTAGACTTTTTTAATACCACCATCTGCTGTGGCAGGATTCAAACCTGGGTCTCCAAATAATTACCCTGGGTCCCTGGATTACTAGTCCAGTGACACTATCACTACACCATCATCTCCCCCCGGGAGAAGCTCCTCTAATGTCAGAACTTCAACATCACTTTGGGTCTGCAAGAAACTAGGTTGTATGAATCTATTGTATAACCATAATAGCTATTACACTATTGATGCCTGAGTGATAAACTTGCCTTTGGACAACACACTCGAGCATGAATCACAAGGAATCATTTAATTGAGTTTAAGAGATTTCCCAACAGCCACACTTCCAGAAGTGTAGCACTCTCTCAGTGCGGTACTGAAGTGTTAGTCTCTGGCGTGGAATTTGAGCCCAAAGGCATTTTACCTCAGAGATGAGAATGCTACTAGCAGACAAAGCTTGATACTGTGCCATCACATAAACCACATACTCAGTGAGTATCTGACTATTTGGCCTCTGTTGGCTGTTGTTACTTAGAAATCGTACTGTAACACTTGTCACTCTTTCTCTATTATCAGCCTGGAACTGAAGGCTGCCAGCAGTGTTAGCATGTCAGAACAACTCACCGCTTCACAATGCCTTGCCTCTCTCTTCCTAACGGGTGTAAACAACCACACTGCTGTTGAGGGTGTAATCAGTGAGCATGAGAAGATAGCACAGAATAAGTCAAGGCTGAAGAGGAGCAAGTGGCAGAGAAGTGATTGGAATCATCACGGTTACCCCAACCTCCCTACCCTGTACTTTGGGAAATGATATCCCTGTGGCAAACCTGGGGAGCAATGGTTGGAACGAGGAAACTTGTGTACAGCAGATGGGGACAGAAGGTCAGAGGCAGCTGCAGCAAAGGTGAGTGAAGCAGCAGAATGGTGCATACGACAGATATCAGGTTGGCAATAGAAGTAGGAACCACACTGAATGTAGAAAATTCAGTGGGGAATTGAGAACAGCTGAGAGGGTGGAATTTTCTGTGCCCGCTGGTGTTGGGCATGTTCAGCGTCATGAGCTGACAATTTGTCAAGAAGGCCAAAAATCGGTTTCACGACGTTGTGAAACCAGTTTAAGATCGTCCGCTTAGCTCGTCAGTCGTGGGCGCGTCTTCCGCCATCAGATGTCGGGAACCTCATTGTAATAAACCTGCATATCATTATAAGGCCAGCCCACCGGAATCATCCCCTGATGTCGGATTATCTGCCCTTTCATGCCGATGCGTTTCACAGCAGCATATATAAGGCGTGCACTTGGCGGGCTGCACTTCGTTTGGGACTTCACTTTTTTTTGGCTACTTTGCTTCAGTCAGCACTCACAGTCATCAGCGCCAAGCTTCACAGGCAGCACCACATCACTTTTAGCGGGGCTCACGGGCAGGTCTTTGCCTACCAGACCAGCTGTAAGGCGGAAGTGGCTTTTCAATGGCTGCAGGGCTACGACTGGCTTGGGGAAAGGGCAGAAATGGCCTCAGGCAAGGGAAGGGGCTGCAGGCCAAGGGCTTTACTGGGGAAGGAGGGTATCCCAGGGTGTGTGTGGGGGCACATGTTGATCTGTGCAAGTGGCCTCAAGATGGTGAGGGCTGAGGAGGCAGCCTCCAGAGGAGATGAGGTCAGATACAGATGTGAGGGCGCGTTTGAGAGAATGAATGATGATGTCCCTTGAGCTGGCAGTGAGTGAGATGCCAGTGAATGTGTGATGGCCTTGAGTGTGGGAGTTTAGAGTGATGAGATGGTTGCCTTACCCTGGCTGCATGGATGAGATCATTCATCCTCTTTCTGCACTGGATAGTGAACCTCTTCTGTGCAACATTGGCACTGATCACCACTGCCATCACCTACCAAGCCAGAGTGGTAATGTAGCTGCCCCTCCTGCCGCCAGAGAGGGGGTAGAGGACATCACGGTGGACCCCTACGGCATCCAAAAGGCACTCAAGGGACTCGTCACTAAACCTGGGGGCTGCAGTCATTTTGCCTTTTGTGGACACCTTCCCTACAGTAGTCCTGGGCTGGAAGCACTGAGAGGCACGGATGGACTTTAAATGTGTGGCAGCGTCGGCGGAGAAGAAAAGACTTGACGTTTCGAGTCCTCATGACCCTTCGACAGAACTTGAGTTCGAGTCCAAGAAAGAGTTGAAATATAAGCTGGTTTAAGGTGTGTGTTTGGGGGGCGGAGAGATGGAGAGAGAGGTGGGGGGGTGGTGGTGTGTGGTTGTAGGGACAAACAAGCAGTGATAGAAGCAAAACAAAAACAGAATTACCTGGAAAAACTCAGCAGGTCTGGCAGCATCGGCGGAGAAGAAAAGAGTTGACGTTTCGAGTCCTCATGACCCTTCAAGTGATAGAAGCAGATCATCAAAAGATGTCAACGACAATAGTACAATAGAACACATGGGTGTTAAAGCTAAAGTTGGTGATATTATCTAAACGAATGTGCTAATTAAGAATGGAAGGTAGGGCACTCAAGGTATAGCTCTAGTGGGGTTTTTTTTATATAATGGAAATAGGTGGGAAAAGGAAAATCTTTATAATTTATTGGAAAAAAAAGAAAGGGGGAAACAGAAAGGGGGTGGGGAAGGGGGAGGGAGCTCACGATCTAAAGTTGTTGAATTCAATATTCAGTCCGGAAGGCTGTAAAGTCCCTAGGCGGAAGATGAGGTGTTGTTCCTCCAGTTTACGTTGGGCTTCACTGGAACAATGCAGCAAGCCAAGGACAGACATGTGGGCAAGAGAGCAGGGTGGAGTGTTAAAATGGCAAGCGACAGGGAGGTTTGGGTCATTCTTGCGGACAGACCGCAGGTGTTCTGCAAAACGGTCGCCCAGTTTACGTTTGGTCTCTCCAATGTAGAGGAGACCACATTGGGAGCAACGAATGCAGTAGACTAAGTTGGGGGAAATGCAAGTGAAATGCTGCTTCACTTGAAAGGAGTGTTTGGGTCCTTGGACAGTGAGGAGAGAGGAAGTGAAGGGGCAGGTGTTGCATCTTTTGCGTGGGCATGGGGTGGTGCCATAGGAGGGGGTTGAGGAGTAGGGGGTGATGGAGGAGTGGACCAGGGTGTCCCGGAGGGAGCGATCCCTACGGAATGCCGATATCCATTACAAACCCACCGACTCCCACAGCTATCTCGACTACAGCTCCTCACACCCCGCTTCCTGTAAGGACTCCATCCCATTCTCTCAGTTCCTTCGCCTCCGTCGCATCTGTTCCGATGATGCTACATTCAAAAACAGTTCCTCTGACATGTCCTCCTTCTTCCTTAACCGAGGTTTTCCACCCACGGTCGTTGACAGGGCCCTCAACCGTGTCCGGCCCAACTCCCGCTCATCCGCCCTCACGCCTTCTCCTCCCTCCCAGAAACATGATAGGGTCCCCCTTGTCCTCACTTATCACCCCACCAGCCTCCGCATTCAAAGGATCATCCTCCACCATTTCCGCCAACTCCAGCATGATGCCACCACCAAACACATCTTCCTTTCACCCCCCTTATCGGCATTCCGTAGGGATCGCTCCCTCCGGGACACCCTAGTCCACTCCTCCATCACCCCCTACTCCTCAACCCCCTCCTATGGCACCACCCCATGCCCACGCAAAAGATGCAACACCTGCCCCTTCACTTCCTCTCTCCTCACTGTCCAAGGACCCAAACACTCCTTTCAAGTGAAGCAGCATTTCACTTGCATTTCCCCCAACTTAGTCCACTGCATTCGTTGCTCCCAATGTTGTCTCCTCTACATTGGAGAGACCAAACGTAAACTGGGCGACCGCTTTGCAGAACACCTGCGGTCTGTCCGCAAGAATGACCCAAACCTCCCTGTCGCTTGCCATTTTAACACTCCACCCTGCTCTCTTGCCCACATGTCTGTCCTTGGCTTGCTGCATTGTTCCAGTGAAGCCCAACGTAAACTGGAGGAACAACACCTCATCTTCCGCCTAGGGACTTTACAGCCTTCCGGACTGAATATTGAATTCAACAACTTTAGGTCGTGAGCTCCCTCCCCCATCCCCACCCCCTTTCTGTTTCCCCCTTCCTTTTTTTTCCAATAAATTATAAAGATTTTCCTTTTCCCACCTATTTCCATTATATAAAAAAAACCCCACTAGAGCTATACCTTGAGTGCCCTACCATCCATTCTTAATTAGCACATTCGTTTAGATAATATCACCAACTTTAACTTTAACACCTATGTGTTCTATTGTACTATTGTCGTTGACATCTTTTGATGATCTGCTTCTATCACTGCTTGTTTGTCCCTATAACCACACACCCCACCCCCCCACCTCTCTCTCTCTATCTCTCCGCCCCCCACACACACACCTTAAACCAGCTTATATTTCAACTCTTTCTTGGACTCGAACTCAAGTTCTGTCGAAGGGTCATGAGGACTCGAAACGTCAACTCTTTTCTTCTCCGCCGATGCTGCCAGACCTGCTGAGTTTTTTCAGGTAATTCTGTTTTTGTTTTGGATTTCCAGCATCCGCAGTTTTTTTGTTTTTATATTTGGACTTTAAATGTGGTGCCTGGCGTGATGAAGCAGTGAGGTGACAGCTTGGCAGGCGAATCGGAGCCTGCCCGCTATCGAAACAGTGTGTTTCCCAGGAATGTATAGTTAATGCGGTGGGATTGGGATGATATGGCGTGAGAAGCTGCCATTGCAGTTGGGTAAAACGTTGTTTTTCCTGCCCACTGCCACACTTAATACAAATCTGAGACATTCTGTCCAGAGTATGAGAAGATACTGGAAGCTAACATTCAGGTAATCCAAAAGTCTTCTATAGATATATTAATTAGTAAATGGATAGTAAAAGGAGGGGTGGGGCTAATTAGGGATCAAAAAGCAGAGTTACACATGGAGACTGAGGTACTAAATGACTACTTTCTGTCTTTACCAAGGAAGAAGATGTTGCATAGTCTTAGTGAAAGTCAAGATCGTTCAGCCAAAATTTGTCTAAAAACTTATAAAGAGGAGGTATTAGAAGGACTGGATATACTTAAAAGTTGATAAGTCACCAGGATTGGATGGAATGCATCTGAGGATACTGAGGGAAATAAGGGTGGAAAATGTAGAGGCTCTAGCCATAATCTTCCAATCCTACTTAGATACTGTGGTGGTCTCAGAGGACTGGAGAATTGCAAATGTTACACTCTTGTTTGAAAAACAGTGTAACGATAAGCCCAGCAAGCCCAGGGTCAGTCAGTTGGTGGTGGGAAAGCTTTTCAAGATGGTAATTCAGAGCAAAAAGAGCAGTCACTTGTAAGGAAAACCAGCACAGAATTTTTTTTAATAGCAAAGTGTTTGTCGATGAGAGAAAAGAGAGTTGATGAGGATAGTGCAGTTGGATTGCGTTTTATGTTGACTTCCAAAAAGCTTTACTAAAGTGACACATAACTGGCTTGTCAGCAAAGTCAAAGCCTATAGAATAAAATGGACAGTGGCAGCATGGATATGAAGTTGGCTGAGTGACAGGAAATGCAGTAATGATGAATGTTTTTTTTCCCCCAGACTGCAGGGAGTGGGTCTCCCCAGTGGTCAATACTAGGACCACTGCTTTTCTTGATGTATGTGAATGACCTGCACTGGGGTGTATAGGGCACAATTTCACACTGTGCAGATGTCACAAATCTTGGAAGTATTATGAACTGTGGGGAAGATAGTGATCGAATTTACGAGGACATAGACAGGAGAGTGGAATGGCAGATGAAATTTAATGCAGAGAAGTGTGAAGTGATGTATTTTGGCAGGAAGAAAATGGTGAGACTAAATAGAATAAAGGATACAATTTTAAAAGGGCTGCAGGGGCAGGGGGACCGGGGGTGAATGTTAAAGTGGCAGGGCATGTTGAGAAAATAGTTAACAAGGCATATGGGATCATGGGAGTTATAAATAGAAGCACAGAGTACAAAAGCAAGGAAGTATTGGGGATTTTTTTCAAACACCGGATCAGCCTCAAATGGACTATTGTGTTCAATTCTGGGCACTATCACCTTAGGAAGAATGTGAAGGAAGTGGGAGAGGATGCAAAGAATGGTCCCAAGGATAAAGGACTTCAGTTGCATGGATACATTCGAAAAGCTGAGACTGTTCTCCTTAGGGAAGAGAAGGTTGAGAGAAAGTGTTCAAAATCCTGAGGGTCTGGACAGAACAGATTGGGAGAAACTGTTCCCATTGGCAGAAGCATAGGACACCGAATTAAGGTGATTGGCAAAAGAACGATAGGTGACATGAGGAAAAACATTTCTACCTAGCGAGTGGTTAGGATCTGGAATGCACTGCCTGAGACTATGGTGGAGGCAGAGTCAGTCATGGTTTTCGAAAGGGAACTGGATCATTATCTGAAGAGGAAAATTTGCAGGACGGGAAGAAAAGGCAGGATTAGCTAAATTACTCTTGCAGAGAGCCTTCACGGACATGACAGGACAAATGCCTTCCTTCTGTGCTACAACCATTGTATGATTCAATGATAAATCACAGACTGGGAGGTAGACTAATCTTAGGGCCGCAATGCCCCATTTTTACTCTGCGTCCAGGCAGAATCTTAAAGGAAAATCCTTCTCCCTGCTTAAACTGAAGGTGGTAACATTCTCCGATTACAAGTGAATAAGACATGAGATGGAATAGCTGCTGACGATACATTTTGAGCATGGGTAGCAGTGGAGGTGACAATAGCACTGGATTTGAAGGACACAGCCTGAAAATGTTGAAGGCACAGATAACCTTGTCTGCCACTCACAATGACATATTCCCTCTGACACAGATTAGTGGGTGATATAGTGACTTTGGAATACGGCTAGAGAGAGCAAGATGTATGACTTGCAGCTTTGTATTAAAAATTCTCTTCCTTGTTTTCAAATCCCTCATTGGCTTTGAATCTCCCCATACAGTAACCTCCTGCAGCCCTATAATCCTCTGAAATCCCAATTTTGGACGCTTGAGCATCCCTGATTTTAATCGCCCTGTCAGTGGTGGTTGTGCCTTTACCTGCCCAGGCCTTAAGCTCTGGAAATCTCTCCCTAAACCTCTTTATCTCCCCTCTTAAAATAACACCTCATAATCTACCTCTTTGTTCAAGCTTTTGGTCATCTCCTTATGTGGCTCAGGGTCAAATTTTATCTGATGAGACTCCTGCGAAAAGACTTGGGATGTCTTTGCAGCATTAAAGATGCTAAACAAATACAAATTGATGTTGTTAAAGAGCCTTAGTTGATTAGTTTTACAATTATGAGCTTTATGAGATTGTTATTTTTTGGGACTGTGAATTTATTTTAAGGTAAAATGAAGAGGGTCAAGTGGCTTGGCCTGAATTCTGTCTGACAGCAAGATTGATTGTTAGAGATTAAAAAGGGCATGCATTATTTTCATGGTATAAAGGTGCGAGATGTTTACACTTGAAGACAATGGCAGCAGCTGTGTGTTAACAGTGGATAGGCTATGAGTCACCAAAGTCACAGAAAAGTGTTGAAAAGGTTGGGTTGTAAACAGTTATGCTTTAAACTGTCCAGTTACTTCCAAGATAGAGAGCTGGGGTCTCAAGGATAGCTATCAGCATTTCTACCTGGACACAAGGCCCTGTTATTCACATTACCATGGAGATGGGCTTTGAGAGGGGAAGGGTCTAAGATATCCCTGCAAACTTACAAAGTCAGTCTGCCACAATCCGGGAGGGAGAGAGCAGCTGGAGGACGAAGTCTGTATGGTTTACTGGGCAGAAATGCAAATGGGAATTTGCACTCGAATTGGAAGATCAAATTCATTAAGTGTTAAAGTGAGGCTGGAGGATTCACCTAGCTTGCACTGGAGGAGGGGTCTCCAGGTAATAACCCTCACTGTGAGAAATAGTTCTGAGTTTCTAGGCTGAGAAAGGAAAAGAATAGAAATAAGCCCTTGGGAGCTAAGAATTCCGGGAGAATTGAATACCTACCTAAAGGACAGTGTAATGTCAATCTGTGAAGTGTGTTTTCTGGTTGTGTTAAAAGTTCTGTTCTGTAGTTTAAAGTATACGTTGCCTACAAAAATAGCATTTAGTTAATCTGAACATAAGCAACTGCTATACCTACAACTCACCAGTTTTATTAAAGAACACATGGAAATCACTGAATGAAAGAATTCTGCTGGTGTGTATTGACACAGAGGTGCTGAGAGAGGCCTATGGAACTGTGCTCAGGCAACAGTCTGATCCTGAGAGTGGGAGCAGGGGATTGGTTAAAACTCTCCAATGGTCCTATATGCTTGCACCAACATGAAACCATTTCCACTTGAAACTAAATGCCGCAAATATGGAATGCCACAAGTTTTATTTGTGAGGACAAATAACTTATAATAGACCACTATAGTGAAACGATTGTAGAGGTTTTGAACATTCACACAGATTCCGCACTCTGCTCCTTAAAGTCCACTTGCTCTGCACCAAGGAGAACCAAACATCATTTCTATTCTGCGATTGCTGATGGTGTCTTCTTTTTAGATCTCAGTTTGAAGAGCAACCAAATTTACACATTCCCTGTATATGTAGTTTTCATATAATTCGTCCTACTAGTGATGCTATAGGCATTGAAGTACTTCGGCAGGCCAGTGGACTGGTGCTGACTCCCAGCAACATGACCTGCTATTCTCCCCCCTCACACAAACCTCACTCCGCTGCTCACCGGATCTGTCAGAGTCTTGTGTTACAGTGGAAGTCTTAAAATGTGAAACCTTGCAATCTTGAGGTGTTATCCTTTCAGCTATTAATTGCAAGTTTCATTTCGCTTTTTAAAAGTTATCGGTCTCTAGGGGGATAGTAACATTAGATAGGTTTAAAGAGCTGGGTCTATTTACTCCAGAGCAGATTAGGTTTAGAGGAATATAAAGGGCAGGATTGCATGTTTATTGACAGGTTATTCCAGTTTGACAGATTGGGGAGGACCAGGGGATATATATTGTTCATTTGTTCTCACCATAGCATTAGTGGGGCCACTGACATTGTCTTGCTTTCTTCCAGCCTCCGTTAGATGTAAGTCCACGTCTCAATGTTATCCACCATTCCGATATTTCTTCTGTTTTTACCCTCAATTTCTCCTCCACTTGTTGACAAGAAAAGGCTGTTGGGCCTTCCTTTCCAATGTCTGTATTTAGCTATCTTCCTGTTTAACTGTACAGAGCAACCCTTTTGATTCCTGAACTTACATAAGAACATAAGAATTTGAAACAGGCCATTCAGCCCCTCAACCTGCTCTGCTGTTTGATTTGACCATTGCTGATCTGATTGTGGGCTCAACTCCACTTTCTTGTCTGCACCCCACCAAAACCCTTGACAATCAAAAATCCATCTAACTCAGCCTTGAACATGTTGAACAACCCAACCTCTACTGCTTCCTGGGGAGCAATAAACTAACAGCCTTCTGAGAGGAAAAAACATCCTCCTTATATTAGTTTAGGGGTCTCTAATTTGAGATTATGTCACCTGGTTCTAGACTCCCCGACAAGGGGGAATGTCCTCCCAGCAACCACCCTGTCAAGTCTCCTGAGGATCTTATATGTTTCAATCAGGTCACCTCTCATTCTTCTAAACTCCAATGGGTATAGGCCCAACCTACTCAACCTTTTCTCATAAGATAACCTTTTCAACCTAGGAATCAGTTGACTGAACCTTCTCTGAACTGCTTCTAATACAATTATATCCTTTCTTAAATAAGGAGACCAAAACTGTACATAGTACTCCAGATGTGGTCTCACCAACACCCTGTACAACTGTAGCATGACTTCCCTACTTTTGTATTCTATTCTGCTTACCATAAATGTCAGCATTCCATTTACCTTCTTAATCACTTGCTGCACCTGTATACCAACTTTTTGTGATTCATGTACCAGGACACCAAATCCCTCTGTATAATGGAGTTCTGAAGTCCCTCCATTTACTTAATTTGCTGTTTGTCTATTCTTCCTGCCAAAGTGGACAAGTTCACATTTTTCCCATATTATACTGCATCTGCCAAATTTTTTGCCCATTCACTTAACCTGTCTAAATTGCCTGTAGACTCTTTATATTCTCTTGACAACTTACTTTCTTACCTATCTTTGCGTCCTCAGCAAATTTAGATGTTATACGTTTGGTTGATGATATAGATTGCAAAAAGTTGATGCTCCAACACTGATCCCTGTGGCACTCTACAAATAATAGCTTGCCTACCCATTTATCCTTGCTCTCTGTGTCCTGTGTGCTCCTCTATCCAGTCCTGGGACCTTAACTATTCTAGATCAATGGTTTAGATAAAGGGATTGAATGTCTGGTAGCTAACTTGCTGATGACACTAAATTTGCTAATAACTCAAAGATGGTAGGATTTATGTTGTCAAGAGGACAGTCTACAGAGGGATTTAGAAAAGTTAACTGAGTGGGCAAAAATTTGGTAGATGGAGTTTAATGTGGGAAATTGTGAGTTTGTCCACTTTGGCAGGAAGAATAGAAAAGCATTATGTTATTTGAATGAAGGTAGACTTCAGAACTCTATGACATAGAGGTATCTGGGTGTCCTGGTACATGCTCATATGTTACCCTCTACACCATGAGCTCTTATTTTGTGAAATAACCTTTGATGTGGTACCTTGTCAAATGCATTTTGGAAACCCAAGTACACTACATCTACAGGTTCACCTTTGTCCATGTTATTTGTTAGTTGCTCAAGCAAATCTGATAAATTAATCAAATGCGATTTCCCTTTCACAGAATCATATTATGCCTAATTGTATTATGATTTTCTAAATGTCCTGCTATTAACTTCTTAATAATGTACTCTAGCATTTTCCCTATAACAGATGTTAGGCAGAGTTTTATGTATGACGTGCGGGTGGTGGACCCTGCACATCAGCGCTTAAAATGTCACATGCTGACGTCGGGCGAGCATCCCAATGTCAGTGCGCGCCATCATGATATTTAGCTGGGTGGGCGTGTGATGAAGCGCGACGCACACCCACCATTAATTAAAGGCCTTGCTAAGGCCCTTAACTCAACAATTGTTCTTCTCAAGATGCGCTTTCGATGCCTGGACCACTCCAGTACCTCCCAGATCGCTTCCCTGTGATAGTGGTAGCATGATGCGCTCTGCACAATCTTGCGCAGGAAAGGGGGATGCAGTGTGATCTTCAGCTCGGCGCACGGGTGCAACGGGCAGGCGGGTAAGTGACCTTTTAACAAACCTCATCCACGGGCAGGATATGTGGGCTCAGAGGGGTTGTTAATGTTTTGTGTGAAGTATTTATTGCAGAAAGTGTTTTAAACTTGCCTGTGTGATCTGTAGCCTTTCAGATCGATTTCCAACAGCTTTCTCTGTACTTTGAAGCTTCAGCTCACCAGTCTGCAGACAGTAATCTTTATCAGGCCTGCAGCTTTCCGGAGGCCTCCATTTAGCCTGGGGATATGGGTTCTGACATCTCCACTGGAGGCAGATCCTCTGAGGAGGAAGGGAGGACTAGAATAAGGAGGAGGCCCGGACTGGACAATCAGCCTCCAGGGGAGCCACCTTTGGGAGGACAGGTGCAGGCACAAGGGGTGCAGGGCCAAGAGGTAGTCCAAGGTGGAAGGGGCCGTGGAAGATGCCACTATCCTGCTGCCAGGGTATACAGGCAGTGAAGCAGCTACTCAATATGACTCAATATGAGGTGCAGTGATGAAGGAGGCTCCAACTGTCAAGGGGGACAGTGAACTATATCTGTCAGATGATTGGCCCTGAGATCTCTCCTAACTGTGTGGGTGGACACCCCATGCCAGTGGCTCTGAAAGTCACAGTTGCCCTCCACTTCTATGCATCTGGATCCTTCCAGTGCTCGGTGGGTGATCTTTGCGGTGTCTCCTAATCAGCTGTCCACATTTGTGTGAAACAAGTTACTGACGCTCTGTTCAGATGGGCATTGACCTTCATCCACTTCCGCTGTGACCAGGCAAGTCAGGCACAGTGAGCCAGAGGCTTTGCGGCCATTGCTGGCTTCCCCCGTGTCCAGGGTGCTATAGACTGTACACATGTGGCCATCAAGGCACCAGCAAGTGAGCCCGGTGCCTTTGACTACAGGAAGGGCTTCCACTCCATGAACGTGCAGATAGTGTGTGATCACAGGATGCTGATTCTACAAGTCTGTGCAAGGTATCCAGGCAGCTCCCACAGTGCCTACATCCTCAGACACTCCCAGGTGCCGGAGCTCTTCAGTGCTTCAGCCCGGCTGGATGGATGGCTGCTGGGTGACAAGGGCTATCCCCTCAGAAGGTGGCTCATGATGCCTCTCTGCCATCCAAGAACAGAAGCTGAGCAGAGCTACAACAGGAGCCACGGCTCCACAAGGGCTGGAGTGGAAAGAACTATTGGTCTTCTCAAGATGCGCTTCTGATGCCTGGACTGCTCAGGGTGAGCACTCCAGTACCCCCCAGATCGCGTCTCACTGCTAGTGGTTGCATGCTGTGCTCTCCACAATCTTGCGCTGGAAATGGGGGATCCAGTTGACGATGAAGACCTTGACACTCTGGATGCTGCTGCACATGATGAATCCAGCAGTGGCTCAGAGGATGAGGAAGCACAGGGTGATGATGAGGGGCAGCACGTCGACCCACTATTACACCAAGGAGGCAGGGACACCCGGGACACTTTAATCCAACCAACCTTCAGCTACCTCCACACACATGGATCAGCAGGATCAGCATTGCCTGGCGCTTCCACACGCGGCACTTAGGTGCTACATCTTCCATCTTATCAGTTGCAACTAAGGGCTTAGTACAGAAACATCAATGTCCACTCAAACACTTATGACATGTTTGTGAAATGCAGCACAAAGAAAACACCCTCAGCCATGGTCACAAATATGGACATTATTGTGTCCAAAAAAATGAACAAACGCTCTGACATTGACAAACAAACATTCCCTAATCTAGGGCCAACAGAAAAGCACCAATGACAAACCCATGGAATGCCTAACTTGCCTTATGTTTACGTTTGTGGGTGCTACGTCTTGGTGCTGCCCCAGCGCTCGGAGTGGCTTGTGAGACAGCCTGCTGACTCTGCTGTCCTGTTGGCCTCGATGACCTTGGTGGACATCCTCTGCCCATGGAGCCTGAGCTGGCCCCGCCTGGGAGGGAGTGGCCAGTTCCGGAACTGGCACCTCCCCAGTTGTCACAGCCTCAACGGATGCAATGGTCACTGGCAGAGGGGCAGAGGAGCTGCTGCCCTCATCCGGAGCACCATGAGAGGAGCTGGCAGTGACGACAGGCAGCTGCTGCGCCAACGTGAGGTCACATTGGACCTCACTGCTCACCGCAGATGGATGGGCACCGAGCTGGGACACTTGGTGCACAGAACATCTCCCACATTGCCAATGACCAGCTGTGGCCATTACCGCTGTGAGGGCTTGCAGGTCCGAGCGTAACCCAATCAGAAGTCTCAATCTGCTGGAAGCCCCTTTCCATGAGAGTCTCCAATCTCTCAACAGAGGAAGCCTGAAGCTCTGTCCTGAGTTTCATGCCGTCACTGATACTCCGCCTGGATTCCTCCACCACAGAGACCAAATGAAGCAAAATCTCATGAAACCTTGCCAGATGCTCCCACGCACCCTGTTGCTTGTCCTGCAGCTGCTACATGGTGGACATCTCCAGAGGCACATCAACATGGCCCGACTCAGCATGTGCCTGGTCCACTGCAATGCTCCGGCTGCTGGCACCATCAGCACTCTCTGTCTGTGCCATCTCCTCCAGCAACTGTGAAGTTCCCTCTCCACTGTGCCCCGGGACACTAGTTGATGTTATAATCCCCACCGATGTGGTAGTCGCTGCACTAGTGCCTGGCTCGCTGAAATGATGTGACACAAGTTGCAAGTGACGCCCTTCAGGTGTGGAGAGGGAGTTCTGGATATCCTCCTGGTGGCCATGCGGTGGTGATGCTGAAATTAACAACAAGGACAGTGGATCAGTTAGCGTTCAGTCAGTAACACCATTCATCCCTTTCCCCCCAGCCTCATAATGCGCTCAACCTTCAAGAACCTAAGGAGACCATCATTGGTGGGCTGGTAAATAATTAAGTGGAGGCCCAAACATTACACGCGCATACAGACAGATTGGTCAGATGGCCTAAGGAATGCCACATGGAATGTTATGTGGATATGTGTGAGGTTATGCACTTGGGCAAGACAAACAAGGTATGGGAATACATGAGAAATGGTTGGACCATGGAAAGTAAGGACGATTACAGGGACCTTGCTGGGCAGACCCGTTAAGCTAGCAGAACAGGAACATAAAGCGTTTAACAAGGTAAAAGCCAGACTTGCCTTTATTACCCGAGGAATAGAATGTAGGAAAAGGGAGGTCATGTTGCAGGTGCAGAAAGCACTGTTGAGTCCACAGCTACATTTCTGCGTTAAGTTGTGACCTGCACTTCATGGGAGGGATGGCATTGGAGTGGGGAGAATGCAGAGGTTCCTGACCTGGAGGCATGCTGGCCTAGAGAGTTGGAGTTATGAGGAAACATTGCAAACACTGGTGACATTTGTCGTGGAGCACAGGAGATTGAGAGGTCACATTACTGACCTTCATATCGTTATGAGGGGCATTGAACGGGTGGACAGATGGCAACATTTCCCCTTGGTGCAGGGATGACTAAGGTTTAAGTTGAGTGCCATGAGGTTGACAGATGAGGTGTTGAGGACCTTTTGGACAGAGTAATGTGGGACGCAGCGGCTAAAAGGGTGGTGGAGGTACAAACCCTCCTAAGATGCAATAAGTATTTAGATGAGCAGTAGCGATGCCATGGCATGTTAGGCCATGGGGATTGTGGTCATAAATGGTATAAGGCGACTTTGGAAGGTGCTAGAAATGCTCATCCTCAAGGGGCCGAGGGACCTTTGTGTATGACCCACACGTCTGACTGTATCTGTCTGTGGATGAGCAGTGTTGCTGCATTAACGATTGCAGCAATCATCAATGCTTTGGATGGTGGGAAGACAGAGTGGATGGGAGTGTGGGCCTCAAATACCTGGCTGCTGCACCCCAGCCTCACCGACACCTGCCTCTCTGGCTGCTTGCCTCCTCCCCAACTCCATGGCCTGCTCCTCAAAGTTGGTGACATGCTGCAGCACGGCCTGGCCACCACCAGTACCTAAATGCTCCCGGCTATTGTGTTCTGTTTTTGCCTGCAGAACAGAGAACACCATTTATTGGGGCTGATCGCTCATGTACTCTGCACGCGCACGCCGCACCCCAACCACAGTGGCCCATCTGAGGCCTCCAGCGGCTCCTGTCCACACTACTGGTGATCAGTCACCAGAAGGTAGTACAGCTGCTCCCAACCCCTTCCCCCAACGGACACCTTGGACACATTCGGCATCCATCACTTTGAATAACACACTAGTCTTAGCGCCCATGGCAAGGAGGCGCAACTAGGTACGGCACCGAGGCCAGCAGATGGCTATTGGCCGCGACACCTTGAGGCTCCCCTTCCACCATCTCATCACCATCAATAAGACATGTGTTGGAGCTCTGAGTACGTGTCTAGCTGCCTCTCCTGCGGGTCTCCCCCAGAGTGTTCAAATGCGACAAACACCAACATATGCTGCGGGGAGAACCCATCTTCTCCTCAACCACCAAGGCTGATGTAAGCACGGTCACTATCTGTTTGTCCACCCAGCGTGCAGCAACAACACTAAGACATGGGGGCGGGGAGGGGGGTGGAGTCCCAAAGGCTAAGGCTACCTGCTGGGTTAAATGGCCAAGGTCGACATGGTACTCACCCTTCCAGAGCGCAGCAAATCATTGAAGCGCTTGTGGCACTGGGTCCCTGTGCGCCACACAGCATCTCGAGAGCTCACGACCTCCACTACCTCCTGCCAGGCCTGCTTGGTAACATGGGGGGACCTCCTCCTCCCATCCTTGGGAAACAAGGCCTCCTGGCGTTCTGCCACCTCTTCGAGGAGAGCAGCAAGGCAGGCATCAGAGAACCAAGGGGCACATTGGCCCCCTGTTGGCCTACACTGCAGCCTGCCCCCCTCCTCCTCTGCCCTGCCCTCCTCTAGAGCCTGCTGTGCAGACTGGTCGCTGGCCATGGTGAACAGCCTGAAGGAGGCTGCCTGGCCCTTCTTTATACAGACTGCTGGTTCCCTATTGGAACCGCTGGTCTGTACACGCCTGCTGCAAATTTGAAATTCCAGCTGTGCACGGCAGTCTGCAATGCGCTGGGCGGACCTTAATTGGCCTGCCCGCGCAAAATGGCGGCGTGGCCCATTTCACCAGCGGAGATCGGCTACGCACCCCCCGCTGATTGGGTTGGGCCAGCCCGCCAAACATAAAATTCTGCCCGTTAGGTTTACTGGCCTAGCGTTTCCCACTTTCCATCTCCCTTCTTTCTTGAACAGAGGTGTTACATTAGCAATTTTCCAATTCACTGGGACATTTCCAGGACCTCGGGAATTTTGAAAGATCGCAACAAATGCATCTACTATAAGCACTTCTTTTGAGACCCTAGAATGAAAGCCATCAGATACAGTGGATTTGTCAACCTTTAGTTAGCTTCCCCAGTACCTTTTCCCTTGTTATTGTTTTACGTTCCTCCCTCCCTGTTACCTCTTGTTTTTCAAACATTCTTGGGGTGGTTTTTGCGTATTCTGCAGTGAAGATAGACACAAAATATCTGTTCAACACTTCTGCCATTTCCTTTCTTCCCATTATTAATTCTACAGTCTCACCCTATAAGGACCAATGCTCACTCTTGATCTAACCCAATCAATTGTCTTTCTGTCCACCCATTTGTTCTGAGCATCCTCCATCATAGCCACATTTCATAAACTGTCATCCTCCTCTCATCCTTTTTCTTCAGTGTCCAACTCTTGCATGCATAGAGCACAACACCCCACACTAGCAAATATACTAGATGTTTTTTCAGCTTCATGTTGATGCTTTTGGATTTCCACACACTACTTAAGTCACGGGTCACTCCTCTTGCCGTAGCTAATCTAATCTGGATTTCATTCTTGGATGTTTATCATCGAGCCAATGTACTTAAAATGGTCCACTGATGCTGATGCTTCTGATATTGACCTTCAAATATTGACCTTTCCATGTCTTAAAAAGAATTAGTAATAAGCCAGACGTTGTTAATTTCCTGGAGAGCAGTGAGCCTCTGGGTTGTAGTGATCACTGGTGTGGTGGGTGCTGACTATGTTAGCCTCCAATAGTGAGCTGGACTGGTTCTTGGCTAGAGCAGCGGTCATGTCATGTCATGTCATGTCATATCCTATCATATCATGAAAGAATAAAATAAATTATAAATTAATAATAGATTATTTGAGAGATGACACTTGACCCCTGTGACCTCTTGAACCAGTTTTGAAACTAATTTTCCTCAGGGTTTTTTTTCACTGTCTGTCCTCGGATTTTTCTCTGTGTTCCTTGTTCCTTCTCCCAATCACTGCTAGAAGCCACTTGGGCCACATTTGCTGTAAGGGTCTTAGATATTTATATTAATATTACATCCATAAATGGTTTTGAAGAGGAAGAGAGAAGACAGAGGTTATTCTCATATCTTCATTTTGCTTTTTGTTATGGAAATATCATCCTAGGAATCAATGTTGCTGATAGCACATAAGAACATAAGGAATAGGAGCAGGAGTAGGCCATTCAGCCCCTCAAGCCTGCCCCGCCATTCAATAAAATCATGGCTGATCTGCCCCAGGCCTTAACTTCTCTTTTGTGCCAGCTCCTCATAGCCCTCAACTCCCTGATATTTCAAAAATCAATCTACCCCCCACGTCAAATGCTTTCAGTGATTTAGTTTCCAAAACTCCTTGGAGTAGAGAATTCCAGACTACCCTCTGAGAGGGTATACAGTACTCCAGGTACAGCCTCACCAACACCCTGTACAGTTGTAACAAGACTTCCCAATTTTTACATTCCAACCCACTAGCAATACAAACCAAAATTCCATTTGCCTTCTTAATTACTTGCTGCACCTGCATGATAACTTTTTTGTTTCATGCACAAGAACACCCAGATCCTCAGATCCTTCTGTGCTGTACTGTTCTGGAGTCTCTCTCTCCGTTTAAGCAATAGTCTGCCTTTTGATTTTTCCTTCCAAAGTGCATGGCCTCACATTTTTCTACATTAAACTCCATCTGCCAAACTTTTGCCCACTCACTCAACCTATCTATATCTCCTTGCAGATTCCTTATGTCTTCATCACAACATGCCCTCCCACCTATTTTTGTATCATTAGCAAATTTTGATACATTACACTCTGCCCCCTCTTCCAAGTCATTAATATAGATAGTAAATAATTGAGGCCCTAGGACTGATCCTTGTGGCGCTCCACTAGTTACATCTTTCCAACCTGAAAAAAGCCCATTAATCCTGACTCTCTGTCTTCTGTGTGTTAACCAATCCTCAATCCATGCTAATACATTACACCCAATACTATGAGCTCTTGTGCAGTAACCTTTCCTGTGGCACCTTATCAAATGCTTTCTGGAAGTCCAAATACACTACATCTACCAGTTCTCCTTTATCAACTCTGCTTGTTATATCCTCAAAGAACTCTAACAAATTTGTCAAACATGATTTCAATTTCACAAAGCCATGTTGGCTCTGTTTGATTGTGTTAAGCTTTCCTAAATGTCCTGCTATTTCTTCCCTAATAATGGGCTCTAGCATTTCCCCAATGACAAACGTTAGGCTGATTGACCTCTAGTTTCTTGCTTTTTGTCTCCTTCCCTTCTTGAACAGGGGCGTCACATTAACAGCTTTCCAATCTGGTGGGACCCTCCTAGAATATTTCGACCAATGCCTCCACTATCTCTGCAGCCAATTCCTTTAAAACACTTGGATGCAGGTCATCAGGTCCTGGTGACTTGTCTGCCTTTAGTCCAATTAGTTTGTCAAATACTTTGTCTCTCATGATAAAGGCTGTTACAAGGTCTTTCCTTCCATTAGCTCCTTGCTTATCTGATATCTTTGAGATGTTTATTGTGTCCTCCACCATGAAGACCAATACAAAATATTGGTTTAAATTATTTGCCATTTCCCTGCTCCCCGTTATCAATTCTCCAATCGCATCCTCCAAGGGTCCCACTCTCACTTTAGCCACTCTCTTTTTATATACCCACAGAAGCTCTTGCTGTTTGTTTTTATATTTCTTGCCAATTTACTTTTACAATCAATTTTCTCCCTCTTGTCATGAAACTATTAATGTATATAATATTGTTGAAAAATATTTTTCTTTTGAAATAGTGATTTAGCCTGTGATGTATCTTAATGGATTAAAGCCAGCTAGTCTGGGTACTTTGATGTGTACTAGTTTTGATATTTGGGAGAAATAGCAAAAAAATTTTGAATAGAGCATTCAAGAAGTGATGTGAAAACTGACCTAGCTAACAGATACCAAGTAATATGTTTATATTAATAATAAAATTGGTACTATGAAAGGGGTTTTATTGATAGAGAGGTTTAGTTCAGAGGTTGTTGATACAATGAGAATTTACATTCAATGGGCTGGGCGAGGTATAACTTCAGCAGTGTTGTGTGTGCAAGGCAGAGGCAATGTGAGATAAAAAGGAAACTGTAAGCTTCCAACTGTCTCCACAGGAACCAAAGTGAAAAGAACCTCATTTTGAATTCATAAGGTGAAAATGCTTTGCTTGGTGTTTGGTTAAGTTTATGGGTTGCTGTTGCCTTAATGGAGATTAGTTTGGGAATTTATTAAAAGTTATGATAGTAGTAATTTGGTAGCCATGTGTATATGTATTTTAGCCTGTGTAAATTAATAAAATGTTCCATTTAGTTTAATGTAAAACCTCTGATTCTGGAATTTAGAGTTATTTCTTAAATATAATGTTTAAAGTTATAGGCTATGACAGTTGTTTAAAGTTTCCCTCTGGGAATTTTAAATAACTCAGCTGTACCAACTGTATCAGTCATAGCACTCTTTATTAGCTTTTTAGTCATTGGCTGCTGGTTCCTAAAACATTCCCAATCCTCTGGCCTACCACTAGTTTTTTGCCACTTTGTATGTCTTAGTTTTTGATTGGATTCTCTCTTTGACCACCTTTGTTAACCATGTGTGGCTCATCCTTCTCAAGTCCTTCTTTTTGACCGGGATTAATTTTTTGCTGAGTGTTATGAAATACCTGCTTAAATGTCTGCCAGTGCTCATCCACTGACCTTAGTCTATTTTCCCAGCCCGCTTTAGACAACTCTTTTCTTCATACCTCTATAATTGCCCTTATTTAAGTTAAGGACGCTGGTTGGAGGCTCAAGTTTCTCGCCCTCAAACTGAATTTGAAATTCCACCATGCTCTGATTGCTACTCCCTAGAGGATCCTTAACTACAATATCTCTTATTAATCCCACCTCATTACATGTTATTAGATCTAAAATAGCCTGGTCCCAGGTAGGTTCTGCAACGTATTGCTCTAAGAAACAATCCCTGATGCCCTTTACAAATTCGTCTTCCATGTTACCCCTGCCCAATCTGATTTATCCTGTCAATATGCAGATTAAAATCACCCATGATGATTGTAGCGCCCTTCTTACATGCCTACGTTATTTCCCGATTTATACGTTGTCCTACAATGAGACAACTCTTCAGGGTCCTATAGATGACTCCAACCTGTGACTTCTTCCCCTTGCTATTCTTTATTTCCACCCAAACTGATTCCACATCATGATCTATTGTACCTGTTTTGCTACTCGCACTGATACCTTCCTTTATTAACAAAACTACACCTCCTTTTCCTTTTTGCCTATTTTTCTGGAATGTCAAATACCCTTGAATATTGAGTTCCCAGTCTTGGTCACCCTGCAACCACGTCTCTGTAGCAGCTATCAAGTCATATTCATTTATTTCTATTTCTGCGGTCAACTCATCTATCTTGTTATCTGAATGCATGCGGCATTCAGAAAGAGCCTTAAGCTTTGACTTTTTACCATTATTACTCATTCTGGTTCTAATGTCTGCTGCACTCTTTTGCCTATATATTCTGTCCCTTCCTGCCACACTTTGATAATCAATCGCCTCTTCACTACCCTATACCTCTGCTCTCTTGTTTCCTTTTGATTTTTTAAACTTCCCTTCAATTGAACTCTCCCCGGCTAATTAGTTTAAAATCCTATCTACAGGCCTAGTTATATGATTCACCAGGACACTGGCCTCAGCATGGTTCAAATGAAGTCCATCCCAATGGAACAGCTCTCTCCTTCCCCAGTACTGGTGTCAGTGCCCCATAAATCGGAACCCATTTCTCCCACACCAATCTTTGAGTCCTGCAATTACCTCTCTAACCTTATTTACCCTATGCCACTTTGCACGTGGCTCAGGTAGTAATCCAGAGATTAATACCTTTGTGGTTCTGCATTTTAATTTAGCCCTAGCTGCTCGTAGTCCCTCAGCAGAACCTCTTTCCCAGTCTTACCTATGCCATTGGTACATACATGGACCACAACAACTGAATCCTTCCCTTTCCACTCTAAGTTCCTCTCCCACCTAGAAGAGATGTCCTTAACCTTGGCACCAGGTAGGCAACACAGCCTTTGGGTCTCTCTGTCTTTGCTGCAGAGAACAGTATCAATTCCCCTAACTATGCTATCCCCTATTACTACTACATTTCTCTTTTCTTCCCCTACTTGAGTGGCACTCTGTACCATGGTGCTGTAGTCAGTTCGCTCACCCTGCCTGCAGTCTGTGACCTCATCCACACTGGGAGCAGGAACCCCATACCCATTGGTCAACGGCACTGGCTGAGTTTCCTCCAAAGCTAAATTTTGGATCCCCATACCTGCCTCACTCACAGTCATACCCTCCTGTCCCTGACAACAGTCCAAATTTGATGTAATTAATCTAAAGGATGTGAATGATTTCCTGAAACAAAGTGTCCAGGTAACTGTCTCCCTCCCTGATGTGTCTCAGTGTCTGCAGCTCGGACTCCAGCTCATCAACCCTGAGCTGAAGTTCTTCGAGCAGCCAACACTTGCTGCAGATGTGGTCACCATAGATCGCACCGATGCCCACCAGCTCCCACATACTACAACTGCAGCACATTGCCTGCCCAGCCAATTCTATTCTATTTAATTAATTAACTTGGATGTTAAATATTTTAAAAAGTGAATTTATTAACTGTACTCTTCAGCTGTAATAACATCTCCTGATTTAAACCACTTGGCCAATCAAAAGAGACACAGAAGAGATACCCACCAATCACCTACCTCTTTTCCTTTGATGTCACACTTTGCCAGGTAGAAACAGGGTGAAGGGGCTCTCTGCTGCTGGCTTTGATCTCATGCCACCACTGACCTTCTCACCCTCCGTGTGCTGGGCCTCCCTCTCTGCCGCCAGTTTTTATGTCCCGCCACTGCTGCCCTTCTCACGCAGTTCCGCTCTCCTCTAGGTGCCGCTGACTGCCCTGTCCAAGGGTCCCGATTAATGGGACACATTTCTGCACGCTACTCACGTACTTAAGTGATTTCCTTTTGTAAACCGAGAATTAATTTGTTCGTTAACTTTAATTATCCTTACTAGCCCGGTCCATGAGACATTGGACTCTAATGGTGGGTCTCCGTTCACTGTTTTTTTAGAATCACACAACAGAGGAGGAGGTCATTCAGCCCATCTTGCCTGTGCCAGCTCTTTGAAAAAGCTGTCCAATTACTTTCACACCCCTGCTCTTTCCCCATAGCCTGGACAATTTTAATACTTCCAAACTAGTCCATTTCTCTACTGTACTAGCAGGCAGTGGAAAGTCAGATGGGACCACTTGTCTTTTGCCCACAAACTGCTCACAGCTACACATGGGCTTGTGTGAAGTGAAAACATGCAACACTGGCTTGAGGCGCAGGCTAAGGGTGACTTATGAGAAGTCTTTAAGATTATGAGGGGTAAACAGAGAGAAGATATTTCCACTTGTGTTGGAGACCAAAATCATGGGCCATCAATCTGATATTCTCCAATAAATACAACAGGGATGTCCAAAGAAGCTACCTTTACCCAAAGAGTGGTGAGAATATGAAACTCACTTCCAGACGGAGTGGTCGAGATGAATAGCATGGGTGCATTTAAGGAGAAGCTAGGTAAGCGCATGAAGAAGAAAGGGATAGAAGGATATGTAGTTAGGGTGAGGTGAAGTGGAATGGTTTGGGATTCATGTGGAGCATCAACTCAGGTATGTTGAGCAGATTAGCCTGTTCCTGTGCTGTAATATCTATGTAATTCTATGTAACTCCCTTCCCATTTGCTTTCTTGGGCTGTTGAGGGATAGAAAAATATTTGGGGCTTTATGGTATTTTAGCTGCCTTACTTACCACCAGCAGACAAGAGCCAAAATGCACAACTCCTGAGTAGTTGAACGGTAATTCAGAACCACATAACTTCTATTTGTTCCTAAAAGAAATCATTCATACACACTGAATTCTACTGAAGTCATTGTATGAAACTGTCTGGGGCCTAGAAAATGGCACATGCGGTTTTCCAGGCACTAACTGGCCTAGTGAGCCAGTAATAGCAGCCAGGAAGCACACGCACATAATGAGCTGGAACTTCATTGACTACCATATCACAGGCTTTGGAGACTGTTTAGGGCCAGAACAATACTTAACACTTGGCCAAATATCTAAGCACCAGATTGCTTCAGACAGTTAGTACACTTCTAATACCCATAGGGCAGAATTTTACAGCCCCGTTTTGGCGGGGACAGGGCCGTAAAATGCGACGAGACATTATAAACCCCACTGACTTGAGTGGGAATGTTAAATCCCACTGCCGTAAAATTCTGCCCCTAATGTCACTGGGCAGTTGGAGAGAGAAGGTCATGTGACAAACCAACCATGTGTGTGCTTAAGCACCTTTTTCTCTGCAGAACAGGACAAGCAACTGAGACGCTGAAGGAACGAGACCCTGAGTGGGTTCCTTCCCTCTCTCTTGCTCCACCCAACTTGTAAGTTCTGAACCATATCTGCTGATTTTGATATCTAGCTGCTGCAGACAGAGATTTTAAAAATAACTCAACCCAGCACTCAACCCAACCCAGAAGAACAGCTAAATCATCTGTTTACATCTTTAAACTGCCTCGATGCTGAAAGCAGCAGGACCACCAAATTCAGCCTGAAGCCAGCCAGGTCACCAACCTTCATGAGTCGTATACCTTTAATTTTACTGGCCTCAAAATTACTTAATCTATTCCCCCCACTCTGTAATCTATTTGTATGTGTGTGTGTATGAGTGTGTGTGTGTGTGTGTGTGTGTGTGTGTGTGTGTGTGTATGAGTCTGTGTGTGTGTATGAGTGTGTGTGTGTATGCGTGTGCATGTGTGTGTATGAGTGTGTGTACATGTGTGTGTGTGTCTGTGTGTGTGTGTGTGTACCAGTGTGTGTGTATGCGTGTGCGTGTGTGTTGTGTTTGTGTGTGTTGTGTGTCTGTGTTTGTGTGTGTAAATAGTTAAGCAATCACAGAATTGGCAAGTATATCCATTTGTAAAAAAAGACCTTTGTAGTCAAAATGAGGAGAGACAAAAAAAAGGAGCCATTTGATCCCCTCCTCACCTGATGATAACAACTAGCTGGGTAAAAACCGACATGGGAATTAATTGCTGTTTCACCTGTTTTTATTCTTTCATGGGATGTGGGCATCGCTAGCTATGTCAGTATTTATTTCCTATCCCTAATTGCACTTGAGAAGGTTGTGGTGAGCTGCCTTCTTGAACTGCTGCAGTCTATGTGGTATAGGTAAACCCATAGTGCTAATAAGCAGGGAGTTCCAGGATTTCGTCCCAGCGACAATGAAGGAATGGCGATATATTTCCAAGTCAGGATGGTGAGTGATTTGGGGAACATTGATAGGTGGTGGCGTTCCCATGTGTCTGCTGTCCTTGTCCTTCTAGATGTTAGTGGTTGTGGGCTTTAAAGATGCTGCCTAAGGAGCCTTGGTGAATTCCTGCAGTGCATCTTGTTGATGGTACACACTGCTGCTACTGTGCGTCGGTGGTGGAGGGAGTGAATGTCGAAGATGCTGGATGAGGTGTATCCCATCACACTCCTCACTTATACATTGTAGATGGTTGACAGGCTTTGGGGAGTCAGGAGGTGAGTTACTCACCACAGAATTCCTAGCCTCTGACCTGCTCTTGTAGCCACAGTGTTTATATTGCTGGCCGAGTTCAGTTTCTGGTCAATGGGAACCCCAAGGACATTGATAGTTGGTGATGTTAATACCACTGAATGTCAGGGAGAGATGGTTGGATTTTCACATGTTGGAGATGGTCATTGCCTGGCAGTTGTGTGGCGCGAATGTTACTTGCTGCTTAACAACCCAAGCCTCACTCAGGCAGTGCATTCCAGAACGTAACCACTCGCTGTGTGACAAAGGTTTTTCTTCATGTTTCCATTGCTTCTTTTGTCTATCACCTTTTGTCTATCGCCCTCTTGTTCTCAATCCTTCCACCAATGGGAACAGCCTAAATATTGTCCAGGTCTTGCTGCATTTGGACAGGGACTGCTTCAGCATCTGAGGAGTCTCGAGTGGTGCTGAACATTGTGTAATCATCAGTGAATGTATGAACATACAAATGAGGAGCAGGAGTAGGCCACTTGGCCCTTCAAGCCTGCTCCGCCATTCAATAAGATCATGGCTGATCTGACTGTGACCTCCCACCTACCACCGATAACCTTTCACCACTTTGTTAATCTAGCTCTGTCTTAAAAGTAGAACATCCCCCCTTGAATATCCACTGACAGCGAAGAATCATCCAATCAGATGTTGAGACAATTATTTGTTCCAATTGGCATTGGTAAAGCAAGGCATCGTATGGTGGAATACCTTGGATGATTAATAGCTGGATTGTGGGCGCAGGGCAGTTGGAGGTTTGAAGTCAATAATGATCCCTTCAGCAATGCATCTGACCAGAATTACATTATATTTTACATAATGTCAAATTTGAAGTCTCATGTAATGTGCTTTTACAAACTTTCTGAACAAAGTATACTTTTGGGGGAAAAAAAATGTCAGTCTTGCCACATCCCGAGAATGAATTTTAAGAAAAGAATCTGAGTTAAACTAGACAGGGGGTTCTTCCAAGGGCACACTTCCTCAGGGTGTCCCAACCACAGGAGTCCCTACCAGAAATCTGATTGTTTGCTGTGGGAGGTTTTCTAACCACAGCCAGTATATTGGGTACAGTGCTGCATGGATTTCCAATATGCATCTCCTGTTGTTGGGTCTCCATGCCAGAATCAGGAAGTCAGAAAATTAATAGATATAGCCTATATTTCCCTCGCAGATTTTAGCTTCATGGAAATTCAAGGGTTTTTTAAAATCTTGCTTCAAACATAAATTCTGTTTTAATAAATTCAAATAAATTCCGTGCAAAAACTCTCATACACCAGCTGTACTGATTCCTGGAATCCACAAATGCACACGCTGACCATGTCACAGAACTTCACGCACTGAGTATGTTCCAGTCTTTTGTATAGTGAGCATGTCACAGGCCCTCAATTACTGAGCATGTCACAGGCCCTCAATCACTGAGCATGTCACAGGCCCTCAATCACTGAGCATGTCACAGGCCCTCAATCACTGAGCATGCCACAGGCCCTTGCACACTGAGCATGTCACAGGCCCTCAATTACTGAGCATGTCACAGGCCCTCAATCACTGAGCATGTCACAGGCCCTCAATCACTGAGCATGTCACAGGCCCTCAATCACTGAGCATGTCACAGGCCCTCAATCACTGAGCATGTCACAGGCCCTCAATCACTGAGCATGTCACAGGCCCTCAATCACTGAGCATGTCACAGGCCCTCAATTACTGAGCATGTCACAGGCCCTCAATCACTGAGCATGTCACAGGCCCTCAATCACTGAGCATGTCACAGGCCCTCAATTACTGAGCATGTCACAGGCCCTCAATCACTGAGCATGTCACAGGCCCTCAATTACTGAGCATGTCACAGGCCCTCAATTACTGAGCATGTCACAGGCCCTCAATCACTGAGCATGTCACAGGCCCTCAATCACTGAGCATGTCACAGGCCCTCAATTACTGAGCATGTCACAGGCCCTCAATTACTGAGCATGTCACAGGCCCTCAATCACTGAGCATGCCACAGGCCCTTGCACACTGAGCTTGTCACAAGCCCTCAATTACTGAGCGTGTCACAGGCCCTTGCACACTGATCATGTCACAGACCTCACAAACTGAGCGTGTCACAAGCCCTTGCACACTGAGCGTGTTTACAGACCTCACAAACTGGGTGTGTCACAGGCCCTTGCACGCTGAGCGTGTTTACAGACCTCACAAACTGGGTGTGTCACAGGCCCTTGCACACTGAGCGTGTCACAGGCCCTTGCACACTGAGCGTGTCACAAGCCCTTGCACACTGAGCGTGTTTACAGACCTCACAAACTGGGTGTGTCACAGGCCCTTGCACACTGAGCGTGTCACAGGCCCTTGCACACTGAGTGTGTCACAAGCCCTTGCACACTGAGCGTGTTTACAGACCTCACAAACTGAGCGTGTCACAGGCTCTTGCACACTGAGTGTGTCACAGGCCCTGGTATACTGAGTGTGTAACTGGCACTCACCCACTGAGTGTGTCACAGGCCTTCCTCCACTTTAAGATCAGTAAAGAATGGGGACAGAATCGGCCTGGCTTCTGGTGCCCTTACAGTCACACAGCCTGGTGACGCTCATTATCTGGACTCACACTGGGCAAATGAACACGAGGGGCTGAATGTTTCGCTCGACTTGGGGGCATGTGCCCGACATGCTCGAGTGTAAAATAGCGTGCAATGACATTGGCGAGCATTTGCACAATGTTTCAATGGGCGGGCGCACGCTGAACTCGGAAGTGCGCCCGCCGACAATTAAGAGGACTATTAAGCCTGTGCTTAATTAACTGCGCAATTAACGGGGACTTTTCACTACCCATCCAATGTTAATGTTGTTAGGCAGGAGAGTCGGCCAGGCGGCCTTTACATTCTTCAGGAAACCTCATCCAAGGGCGGGATGAGGTTTCCGATATTAACTTAAGAAAATAAAAACATTTGGACAGAATTTTTATCATCTATATGTTCCGGTGACGGATTCTGATGCGTGGCCATTTTTTTCCCCAGTTTTTAAAATCTTTATTTTTTTGTATTTAAAGTCTTCAGCTCCCTGAGGCCGTTCTCCGCACACCCTGGTGCCCGCACTGACTTTAGTGCTCGCCTTCCTCCCCTCCCCCCACCCCAGCCCCGGCAGTGCCGAGCTTTTCAACCTGCACTTCACGCTAGCCGACCGTTAATTGACTAACCAGCGCGAAATCGCGGTTGGAGGCTGATCGTGGCCGGGGGTCCGTTTCCCAACTGCTCTCGGGCCTGCCGATTGGGCCCCGCCCGCCGAGCTGAAAATTGAGGCCTAGGGTAAGTACTAAAGAGCTGTCACTGCTACAGAGCTTTATCGTGCTCTCCACAGTAACTTCAGGAAAGCAGAAAGACGCTGATATTTCAGGCTGTAGGGCTATGGGTATCTTTTTAAGGGCGATTTGGCCTAATCCTGGATATTCCCCAAGGAATATTTTGCACTTTGCCGGTCAGCATTCATTCCTTTAATGCTGAATGCTGCATCAAGAAGCCGTCTCCAGCTTCTCTCAATGGCACATTGTGAAACAGCTATGATGTGGCACATGATTCAGGTCACATGCCGTGTTACAAAGTACATTTATTTAGTTTGTAATATTCATCTCAAATACCTCTTGTCATTCTTGAAACCAAAACAGAATTTAGCCTTTGGAAAGTATCATGACTCACAGTTCATGTTGCTATAGAAAATGTACCTGTATCAAAAAGCAAACACTTCAAAACATTAATTGCTTTCAATTTGTAATCTTTGTTTTCAATGAAGGACTGTTTTGCAAATGACTAACCTTGTAGACCACTTTTTGGAGATAATGCAACTCCTGTTCCATTTGCCCTTTCATTGTATCAGGACCTTTCTAGGCCTTTGACTGGAATATTTTCAAATTCTTTCATGGGATGTGGGTGTTGCTGGCGGGGCTAGCATTTGTTGCCCATCCCTAATTAATCTCCCTTCAATTGAGTGGCTTGGCAGAGAAATTCAGAAAGCTTTTAAGAGTCAACTACATTTTGTCAGCCTGGAGTCACATGGAGGCCAGGCCAGCTAAGGATGGCTGATTTCCTCCCTAAAGGGTATTGGTGAACCAGACTTCTTTTTACAACAACCAATGATAGTTTCATGGTCATCATTACTGAGACTAGCTTTCAATATTTTTTTCAACGCTCCAATGACTTTTTCACAGCCACCTTTGCCTTGACCTGCAGGAGCGTAACCAACTTCCCGTCAAAAAACTTTGAATGCTTAGCCTATATAGTTCTCCCTTCATCATGCACCTCATATCTGCTAAACTGCCTAGAGACTCCCACTTTAAAGGAATTAGTGTCATAGGGGAGGATTTTCCCCTCGCTGGGCAGGCATGCGCGGGAGCGGCTGCGCAATGGTCTAGCGCCTGCGATCGGGCCTCAGCCACGATTTCAATGAACGGCCAGCCCCAGCGTGAATCTGCACGCTGAAACGCTCAGCGCTGCATGGGTGGGGGTGGTGCGGGCGGAGGATGGCGAGCGGAGAGGTCAGCGCCTGCACGCTGGTGCACCCAGTGAAAGCTCCCTGATGGTACGGAGCTGAAGATTTTCCACATTAAAAATGAAGTTCTTAAAAGTGAGGAAAACATGTCTCCGCTCAGGTGACTCTGTCACCCGAGCGGGGACGTGTTGCAAAGGTGTTTTAAAAATGTATATTTTACTTTTAATTAACATCGGAAACCTCGTCCCGCCCATGGATGAGGCTTCCTCAAAAATCCAAAGGACACTTGGCCTTTTCGCCTGCCCGCCAACCGTAAGGGAAAAATTCATTTTAATTAATTTATTAATGGGATTAAAAGCCCTCTTAATTGCCGGCAGGCACACTGTCAGCTCCCGCGCACGCCCACCGACCAAAATATGGTGCGAGTGCGTGCGCCCGCACGCTGAGTGAAAATCCAGCCCACAGAGAAGTTAGGGTGCAGAAAGAGGCCGTTCAGCTCAGTGTATCTGCGCTGGCCAAAAAAGGAGAAAAATGAATACTGAACAATCTCTGCCTGCTAATAAGTACTTTGTACTCTCTACAACATATAAACAAAGTTTACCTTTTAAGTTAGCATGTTGAACATTGAGCTTCACCTGTCCAGTGGTTTGATGCTTTCCCCGATAAACTGATAAATGACTTGCCTGCTTCGCACATATGTAAATGAGCTGAGTTCACCTCATAGAAAGCCAAAGGTACTGTTGTTACATTGGATCCAGCGCCAACTTCCATAGAAACAACTTTACTGTCTATCTCCATTGGAGCAACTGTTGCCCCTTTGTTGAAACTTGCATCATCATACAACTTCAATATGGTCTGGGCATATTCATACGAACATACAGACAAGGAGCAGAGAAGGCCATTCGGCCTCTCGAGCCTGCTCTGTCATTTAATAATATCGTGGCTGACCTGGATAGTAACATCAAATCTGCATCCCGCCTACCCCCAATAAACTATCGCCCCCTTGCTTACCAAGAATCTATCAACCTCTGCCTTAAAAATATTCAAAGACTCTGCTTCCACCGCCTTTTCAGGAAGAGAGTTCCAAAGACTCACAACCCTCTGAGAGGAAAAAAATTTCATTGTTATCCTCATTCTCCCTCTCATTACCACCTGTACCTTCTTCTGAAAGTATTTATTTGTACTTTTCTTCTATCTGTCTTTGTCCCTGATTACTTGTGTGTGATTCTGTTGTCTCTGTGAATCTTTCCTTGGGCTTCAGCATTTCCTCTCATTGTAACCAGCTTTTGAGCACCATCTGCAAGTGGCTGATTTAAACCAACACACGTCAGTGTGGTGATTCTTTCCACATTGAAAACATGATTTTGGTTTGTCACTGCTCTTCTCCATGTCCTGCAAATTTTTTCACGGTTTTCCATGCAGAGTGTTTATCATGGTTACTGATTCTGCCTGCTCGAACGCAAATCCCATCTGCAGTGGTCCAGTTCTCCAGTTCTAATCGCCCATGTCTCCACTGCTAATACACTTGCGAGCATGTGGTCCATTGCTTCACAAATCCTCACTACCCCGAGTTCCTCAGGCTGGTGTCCTAGGCCCAACCATCTTCAGCTGCTTCATCAATGACCTTCCTTCCATCATAAGGTCAGAAGTGGGGATGTTCGCTGATGATTGCACAATGTTCAGCACCATTCGCGACCCCTCAGATACTGAAGCAGTCCATATCCGAATGCAGCGAAACCTGGACAATATTCAGGCTTGGGCTGACAAGTGGCCAGTAACATTCGTGCCACACAAGTGTCAGGCAATGACCATCTCCAACAAGAAAGAATCCAACCATTGCCCCTTGATGTTCAATGGCATTACCATCACTGAATCCCCCACTATCAACATCCTGGGGGGTTACTATTGACCAGACACTGAACTGGACTAGCCATATAAATACTGTAGCTACAAGTGCATGTCAGAGGCTAGGAATAGCGTAATGAATAACCCACTTCCTGACTCCCCAAAGCCCATATACCATGTACAAGGCTCAAGTCAGGAGTGTGATGGAACACTCCACACTTGACTGGATGAGTGTAGCTCCCACAAAACTCAAGAAGCTTGACACCATCCAGTACAAAGCAGCCCCATTGATTGACACCACATCCACAAACATTCACTCCCTCCAGCACCATTGCACAGTACCAACAGTGTGTACTTTGTACAAGATGCACCACAGGAATTCACCTAGGCTCCTTAGGCAGCACCTTCCAAACCCACAATCACTACCATTTAGAAAGACAAGGGCAGCAGATAGATGGAGACACCACCACCTGGAAGTTCCCCTCCAAGTCACTCACCATCCTGACTTGGAAATATCTCGCTGTTCCTTCACTGTTGCTGGGTCAAAATCCTGGAACTCCCTCCCTAACAGCACTGTGGGTGTACCTACATCACATGGACTGCAGCGGTTCAAGAAGGCAGCTCATCACCACCTTCTCAAGGGCAACTAGGGATAGGCAATAAATGCTGGCCCAGCCAGCGAAGCCCACATCCCATGAATGAATAAAAAAAAACAATTGAGCACTGTTGTAATGAGGGGAAAGACAGCAACCAATTTACACATAACAAAATCCCACAAACAATGACCTGATAATGACCTGATAATCTGTTTTTGCGACAATGATTGCAAGGTAAGCATTTCATAGAATAAACCCTCCAGTGTTTTTCAAAATAGTGGCAGATGGGATCTTTTACATTCGGCAGAGAGGGCAGACAGGGCCCCAGTTTAACACCTCATCCTAAAGATGGCACCTCCAACAGTGAAACACTCACTCAGCACAGGAAATGAGTTTTGTGTTCAAGTCTTGGAACTTAAATCCACAACCATATGACTCAGGTGAGAGTGCTGACTCACAGCTGACACATTGGGCTCTTTTTGTGCCGTCAGTGCTGTAAATGTGGGATGAGCTATGACCATTATAGCTTTAAGTGTTTTTTTTTATATACACAACACTTGGAAGCATGAATCAATCGTTTCGTAAAATAAAAATGCTTAGGGCTCACCCTGGTTATGTCAACAATCAAGTTCAGTCTCTGGGCCATATTTACCTCTTGGTCGCACAATGTGCGAACCCATTCAAGTGAAGATACATTTTACTGATCGCAGCTTCATTTGCTAAGTTGCGGCTCTGGGTCAGAGAGGCATGGGCTTGCATTGCCACTCTTGAGTCTTGGGTTCAACATCTAGCCTGATACTCCAGTGCAGTACTGAGGGAACCAGAGATTTTAGCTCATTGTCAGAATATAGCTGAGAATAGGGTGAGAGAAACCTGAAAAAAATGGTGCTGTTGGTGGTGGCACTGAAAACACTTGGAAGAGCATACATTAGCATTTTGAGGAGAAAACCCTCTCAACGTGAAGAGTAGAAAATATTGCGAGGGTAGGGCTGAAGGGGTATTTGTTTCTGGTGGGAATGAGAGATGCATCTTGCTGAATCTGGTATGCGTTGGTGGGAAAATGAAGGAACAGCTGCCTTTACCCCAAGGTCAGACTTGAGTTTGAACTTTGGTGACCAAACAAGACATTTCCTGTGTGTGTGTGTGTGTGTGTGTGTGTGTGTGTGTTTAATTTTAACTAGTGTTCCAGTCACAAGAGACCTTACAACATTGCCTAGTCAGGCCATGTGGTTTAACAAATTGCTTATTTTTGGTTCTCGTGTGGTCTCAGAGACTGATGCTTCATGAGATCCCCACAACACAATTCAATTAACTTTGCAGAGACAGCAGGAAATGTTGTGGCATGCCTGCTGCAATGGGCCACACCACAGAAAATATTGTGCAGTGGAATTACATTGTTTAGGCACAATAGCCTGAGATCTACTGCCTTGTTTGAAGTCTGGTCTTGGTGGATATATTTGTAAGAATCATCATATTCATAGTTCCAATCTTCATCATTCCAACCTTATGTCTGCCTTAATGGAGTGAATGCTGCTTCCCTCCAGCATTGAGTGAGTGGGCAAATGCATGGCCGATGCAGTTTCATGTGGACAAATGTGCGGTTATCCACTTTGGTAGCAAAAACAGGAAGGCAGATTATTATCTGAATGGCTATAAATTGAGCGAGGGGAATGTGCAACGAGACCTGGGTGTCCTCGTACACCAGTCGCTGAAGGTAAGCATGAAGGTTCAGCAGGCGGTAAAGAAGGCAAATGGTATTTTGGCCTTCATAGCCAGAGGATTCAAGTACAGGAACAGGGATGTCTTGCTGCAATTATACAGGGCTTTTGTGAGACCACACCTGGAATATTGTGTGCAGTTTTGGTCTCCTTATCTGAGCAAGGATGTTCTTGCTCTAGAGGGAGTGCAGTGAAGGTTTATCTGGGATGCCGGGACTGACACATGAGGAGAGATTGAGACGGTTAGGAGGGGTCACAGTCTTAGGATATGGGGTAGACCATTTAGGACTGAGATGAGGAGAAATTTCTTCACCGAGAGAGTGGAATTCACTACCACAGAAAGTAGTTGAGGCCAAAACATTGTATGTTTTCAAGAGGGAGTTAAATTTAGCTCTGGGGTGAAAGGGATCAAAGGATATGGGGAGAAAGCGGGAGCAGGCTATTGAGTTGGATGATCAGCCATTATCATGGTGAATGATGGAGCAGGCTCGAAGGGCTGAATGGCCTATTCCTGCTCCTATTTTCTATGTTTCTATGACATATTAACAGGATTGACTTTTTGCGATGGTGTAACTATGACTTCTATGACACTATTTGAAGTAGGGCAGAAAGCTCTCCCCCTATTCTGATTACGAATTCTCCCTCCATCAGTGCCCTCCCCACACCCCCTCCTGAAACAGATGAATTGGCCATCAATATTGTTTACTATTTGCAGGAACTTGCAATGTACCAAATGCCTGTCACCTTTGCGGGTGCAATAACCTCAGTAGTATTTCACTTGGAGCATCCTGAATGTGTAGTAAGGTGCTATATAAGTAAAATTTCTGTCAGTTAGTACATGAATCAGTATTGGAAAGACACCAGAGTCACATCCTTGATCAAAGATTTGGAATAGGAATCACTAGAGCAAAGGAGGGAGAAAAATAGATTGACTGTGTTTTATAAAATATGGAACAGACTGGTGGGAATTGACAGAAACAAGTACCTGGTGCCCTCCAGGAATGACAAAACACGTGGTATCCATCCACACAAATTACAAAGGCCAGGGCCTGAATTTCACGCTCCCCTCTCAATGGATTTTTAGGGGAATGGGGAGGATGAAATTGAAGGAACAGGATTCCTTCTGGATTCTCACCCATTCCCAGCCTTGCAGCCATTTTACACTGGGGTGTGCAAGGCCTCAGATGGGATGCCTGCCCTTGCCCCAGCTGAGGCCCTTAAGCAGCGACTTATTGGCCACTTAAGGGCTGTTTCCCACCTAGCCTCAATTTTTAGGCCGCCTGGAACATTTACCCAATCTGGGGAAGCCTGAAAATGAACAGGCTTAGGCCTCGGCCAGGAAGGGGAGTGGCACTTGCATCAGAAGCCCCCTCCCACCCCCCTTAAGGTCCGGAGGCTGCTGAGCCTCCCTTCCCCGCACCGGCCTCTCCCCCGACACCCTAATCACCCGCTTTCCAACCCTACCTTCCTAGCCTTCCCTACCCTCCCCACACTGGGACTCCTAAAAGTTAGCTTGCCGTCCAGTCCCAGGACTTAGGCTCTGATGTGTTGAAGCGCTTCCTCTTCTGTCCACTGCAGCTCCTGTCAATCAGATTGGCCGGCAGCTCTCTAGGGCGGGACCTGTCCCGTGTGAGGAGTGGAAATCCCGCCTGCAGCCAATTCGAGTGTGAAATGGCTGCAGAGGACTCGGAGCTGGAGAGGATGTGTTCCCTGTCGACTCTTTGGATGACGGAATGGGAAACCCCGCCATCCAAAATATTCAGGCCCATTTGTTTCGAAGACATCGAATCAACAATCTTTCTTCCCAAGGATAATCCCACAGTGGAACAAGCTATCAACTGAAATAGTCAAAGCCCCATCACTTGAAATCTTCAAGACCCATCTTTAGTTTATTTCCATTTTTAAGTTTTCATTATCTGGACCATCATCTCAGCAGGTCATGTCTGGTTTAGCTACCACCAACGATGTAAATATTGGTGGAATATGAATCTTTGTTGGTGATGCTGACACAAGGAAAGCAGAGGATGAAACGGAAGAGAGGGAGCAACAGCACAGTATTTGATGACAGGGCCCTGTCGCCTTATCTGATTTGCACAGCTGCCAGCTCAGATATTGGCACTGCAATTATATTGTTGGGATCTGCATGTGGTGAGTCACTGGGCATGAGTGACCTGCGACCAGGCCAGGGTAAAGGATGGTTTGTGTGCCAGTCCAACCAGAGGGTGAGGTCACAGATATGCTCTGCTTCAGGGGACTCAGATGAGATCTACACTGTGGCAGCCTACAAGGAAATGCTGTTTAACAAGCGCACTGAGATGCTCAGTGCATTGGCTGGCCTGCTAGACATCCTCCTGTCATTGTCAAGGAGCACGGGGGAGTATGGCTCCAACTTGGCAGAGGGCATCACGGAGAGTGTCCTCTCTACAATCTCTGCTCCATCTCCCTATAGGACTGCAGATTCTGAGGCATTACATCTGCAGCCTTAACACCTGTTAACAAAAATACCTGGCAAAACTCAGCAGGTCTGGCAGCATCTGCAGAAAGGAACACAGTTAACGTTTCGAGTCTGCATGACTCTTCAACAGAACTAAGGAAAAATAGAAAAGGGATGAAATATAAACTGGTTTAAGTTTTGGGGGGGGAGAGGTGGATAGAGGGCCAGTGATAGGTGGAGAAAACCAAAAGATGTTGCAGACAAAAGGACAAAGAGGTGTTGAAGGTGGTGATATTATCTAAAGGAATGTGCTAATTAAGGGTAGAAAGCAGGACGAGCAAGGTACAGATAGTCCTATTGGGGGTGGGGTGGGGTGAAGGAATCTAAATAGGCTAAAAGGTAGAGATAAAACAATGGATGGAAATACATTTAAAAATAATGGAACTAAGTGGGAAAAGAAAAAATCTATATAAATTCTAGGGAAAGAACAAAAAGGAGGGGGAAAAAACGGAAAGGGGGTGGGGATGGAGGAGAGAGTTCATGATCTAAAATTGTTGAACTTAATATTCGGTCTGGAACAACAATTTTAACAAGTTCAACAATTTTAGATCATGAACTCTCTCCTCCATCCCCACCCCCTTTCCGATTTTCCCCCTCCTTTTTGTTTTTTCCAATAATTTATAAAGATTTTTCTTTTCCCACCTATTTCCATTATTTTTAAATGTATTTCCATCCATTGTTTTATCTCTACCTTTTAGACTTTTTCGATTCCTTCACCCCACCCCACCCCCACTAGGACTATCTGTACCTTGCTCGTCCTGCTTTCTACCCTTAATTAGCACATTTCTTTAGATAATATCACCAGCTTTAACACCTCTTTGTCCTTTTGTCTGCGACATCTTTTGGTTATCTCCACCTATCACTGACCCTCTATCCAGCTCTTCTTGTCCCCCCCGCCACCTTAAACCAGCTTATATTTCACCCCTTTTCTATTTTCCCTTAGTTCTGTTGCAGAGTCATACAGACTCAAAACGTTAACTGTGTTCCTCTCTGCAGATGCTGCCAGACCTGCTGAGTTTTTCCAGGTATTTTTGTTAACAAGGTGTTAAGGCTGCAGATATAATACCTCAGAAACTGCAGCCCTATATACAAAGTCATGTCATTTCAGTGGTGCGTAGACACATTCCTGAACCATCCTTAGATCACAATGTTTAAACTGAGCGGCTTTATCCTTCCTGAGACATCCAGTGATCTATTCCAAAAAACTTTGATTTAGAAAGCCAACTTGAACGAAGCCAATCAAACCTTCACTATATTATGATCCTTCCGTCAATAGTTTAAAATTTTGAAACACAGGCAGTCAATTAAAATGGCCACAGCAAATCAAGTAACTTTTGGCATTCTGAGCCAGACAGCCCTGACCCTCAAGCAAAAAATTAAATACAGACATTCGTAGACATCTGGGGAATTCACAAATCCCTTTGTTTCAGGATGGGCTGTCAAGAAAAGAACTTTTGCTTTCCAGCCGGCTGGTTTTTCTGTTTCAATACGGAGAAAAGAATAATTGAAAGAGAATTTTCGGGCTGACGTGTGGGTGACGGAGCCTGCATGTTAATGCGTAAAATGTCACACGCTGACATCGTGGGAGCGTGCCAACGTCAACGCGCGGCATCGCAATATTTCGGTAGGCGGGTGCGCTCAGTTCGCCCGCCATCAATTGAGGGGCTCGTTAAGGCCCTTAACTTGCCCATTGTCCAGGATTTTGAGGGGCCCATGCGAACGTCCGTTCGGCGCACGGGCCCAACGGTCAGGCGGGTGGGAGATTTTTTAAGAAAACTTTTGCAATGTCGGGATATGTGGACTCAGAGGGGTTGTTCATGTTTTACACGAAGTTATAATTGATGAAAGTGTTTAAAACTTGCCTGTGTGATTGTTAGTAGTTCTCCAAGAGGTTTTTGTGCAATTTGAAACCAGTTTGCAGACAGCATTCTTTTTCGGCCTTGCAGCTGTCCAGAGGCCTCCATTTAGCCCTGGGGGTATGGGTTCTGGCCTCTCCAGTGGAGGCAGCTCCTCTGAGGAGGAAGGGAGGGATAGAATCAGGAGGAGGCCAGGACTGGACAATCCGCCTCCAGAGGAGCCACCTTTGGGTGTCCAGGCGCAGGCACAAGGGGCACAGGGCCAGGAGGTTGTCCAAGGTGCAAGGGGCCGCAGATGACGCCACTATCCTGCTGCCAGGGTATACAGGCGGCAAAGCAGCTACCTCAATATTATGGAGGTGCAGTGCCGAAGGAGGCTCCGTCTCTCAAGGGAGGCAGTCAACTATATCTGTCAGATGATTGGCCCTGATATCTCCCTGAACTGTGTGAGTGGACACCCCATGCCAGTGACTCTGAAACTCACAGTTGCCCTCTACTTCTATGCCTCTGGCTCCTTCCAGGGCTCGGTGGGTGATCTTTGTGGTGTCTCCCAATCAGCTGTCCACACTTGTATCAAGCAGGTTACAGACACTCTGTTCAGATGGTTATCCACCTTCATCCACTTCCGCTGCGACCAGGCAAGTCAGATACAGCGAGCCAGAGGCTTCGTGACCATTGCTGGCTTCCCCCACGTCCAGGGTGCAATAGACTGTACACATGTGGCCATCAAGACGCCAGCGGGTGAGCCCGGTGCCTTCATCAACAGGAAGGGCTTCCACTCCATGAACGTGCAGATAGTGTGTGACCCCAGGATGCTGATTCTACAAGTCTGTGCAAGGTACCCAGGCAGCTCCCACGATGCCTACATCCTCAGACACTCCCAGGTGCCGGGGCTCTTCAGTGCTCCAGCCCGGCTGGATGGATGGCTGCTGGGTGACAAGGTCTATCCCCTGCGAAGGTGGCTCATGATGACTCTCTTCCATCCAAGAACAGAAGCTGAGCATCGGTACAATAGGAGCCAGGGCTCCACATGGGCTGTGGTGAAGAGAGCCATTGGTCTTCTCAAAATGGGGAAGTGTGAGGTCATGCACTTTGGTAGGAAGAATAGAGGCATGGACTATTTTCTAAATGGGGAGAGAATTCAGAAATCTGGAGTGCAAAGGGACTTGGGAGTCCTAGTCCAGGATTCTCTTAAGGTTAACTTGCAGGCTGAGTCGATAGTTAGGAAGGCAAATGCAATGTTGGCATTTGTTTCGAGAGGACTAGAATATAAAAGCAGGGATGTGCTGCTGAGGCTTTATAAGGCTCTGGTCAGACCACATTTAGAATATTGTGAGCAATTTTGGGCCACGTATCTCAGGAAGGATGTGCTGGCCCTGGAGAGGGTCCAGAGGAGGTTCACCAGAATGATTCCAGGAATGAAAGGCTTAACATATGAGGAATGTTTGAGGACTCTGGGTCTATACTTGATGGAGTTTAGAAGGATGAGGGGGGATCTGATTGAAACTTACAGAATACTGAAAGGCATGGATAGAATGGATGTGGGGAAGATGTTTCCATTAGTAGGAGAGACTAGGACCCGAGGGCACAGCCTCAGAGTAAAGGGAAGACCTTTTAGAACAGAGATGAGGAGAAACTTCTTTAGCCAGACAGTGGTGAATCTATGGAATTCATTGCCACAGAAGGCTGTGGAGGCCAGGTCATTGAGTGTATTTAAGACGGAGATAGATAGGTTCTTGATTGGTAAGGGGATCAAAGGTCAAAGGTTACGGGGAGAAGACGGGAGAATGGGGTTGAGAAATTTATCAGCCATGATTGAATGGCAGAGCAGACTTGATGTGCCGATTGGCCTAATTTCTGCTCCTATGTCTTATGGTCTTGTAGTCTTAAATGCGCTTCCGTTGCCTGGACTGCTCAGGGGCGCACTCCAGTAACCCCCCAGATCACATCTCTCTGATCGTGGTAGTTTGCTGCGCCCTGCACCATCTTGCGCTGGAAATGGGGGATGCAGTTGTCGATGAAGACCTTGACACCCTGGATGAGGCTGCACATGATGAATCCAGCAGTGGCTCAGAGGATGAGGAAGCACAGGGTGATGATGAGGGGCACAACGACGACCTGCGTTTACATCAAGGAGGCAGGGACACCGGCGACAATTTAATCCAAAGCAACTTCAGCTACCTCCACACACATGGATCAGCAGGAACAACATTGCCTGGCGCTTCCACACGCGGCACTTAGGTGCTACATCTTCCATCATATCAGCTGCAACTAAGGGTGTAGTACAGAAACATCAATGTCCACTCAAACACTCATGATAATTATATGAAAAAGAAAAAAGCACCACAATGAAAAGACCCTCAGCCATGGTAACAAAGGTGGACTTTATTGTGTCCAAATTTAAAGCACACATGATTATTTCACAATGACAGAAAAATGGGTCCCTATTCTAAGGCCAACACAAAATCACCAGTGACATAGTGTCTGGGGGTGTCTAAGGTGCCTTATGTTTATGTTTTCGGGTGCTACATCTTGGTGCCACCCCATCGATCGGAGTGGCTTGTGAGACAGCCTGCTGACTCTGCTGTCCTATTGGCCTAGGTGACCTTGGTGGGTGTTCTCTTGCCCGTGGATCCTGTGATGGTCCCGCCTGGTAGGGAGTGGCCAGTTCCAGAACTGGCACCTCCCCAGTTGTCGCAGCCTCAATGGAAGAAACGTTAACCGGCAGAGGGGCGGAGGAGCTGCTGCCCTGATCTGGAGCATCATGAGAGGAGCTCTTGGCGATGACAGGCAGCTGCTGCGCTGACGTGAGGTTCACTTTGACCTCCCTGCTCACCGCAGATGCATGAGCACTGAGTGCCGGCGTTTGGTGTCCACAACATCTCCCACAATAGGAAAGATCACTTGTGGCCAGTACTGCTGTGAGGGCTTGCAGGTCAGAGTGTATCCCAATCATATTTTGATCCATTTGGTGGAAGCCCCTCTCTATGAGAGTCAACAATCTCTGATTGAGGAAACAAAAACAAAAATGTCTGGAAAAACTCAGCAGCTCTGGCAGCATCTATGGAGAGGAGCATAGTTAACGTTTCGAGTCCGCATGACTCTTCAATAGAACTAATGACAAATAGAAAAGGGGTGAAATATAAGCTGGTTTAAGGGGGGGGGGCAGTTGGGACAAGAGAGCTGGATAGAGGGTCAGTGATAGGTGGAGATAACCAAAAGATGTGACGGACAAAAGGACAAAGAGGTGTTGAAGGTGGTGATATTATCTAAGGAATGTGATAATTAAGGGTAGAAAACAGGACAAGCAAGGTACAGATAGTCCTAGTGGGGGTAGGGTGGGGTGAAGGAATCGAAAAAGGCTAAAAGGTAGAAAGTAAACAATGGATGGAAATACATTTAAAAATAATGGAGATAGGTGGGAAAAGAAAAATCTATATAAATTATTGGAAAAAACAAAAAGGAGAGGGAAAAATCAGAAAGAGTGTGGGGATGGAGGAGAGAGTTCAAGATCTAAAGTTGTTGAACTCAATATTGAGTCCGGAAGGCTGTAAAGTGCCTAGTCAGAAGATGAGGTGCTGTTCCTCCAGTTTGCGTTGAGCTTCACTGGAACAATGCAGCAAGCCAAGGACGGACATGTGGGCAAGAGAGCAGGGTGGAGTGTTGAAATGGCAAGTGACAGGGAGGTCTGGGTAATGCTTGCGGACAGAACAAAGGTGTTCCACAAAGCGGTCACCCAGTCTGCGTTTGGTCTCTCCAATGGCTCACCCCACCAACCTCCGCATTCAAAGGATCATCCTCCTCCATTTCCGCCAACTCCAGCATGATGACACCACCAAACACATCTTCCCTTCACCCCTCCTGGTGGCATCCCGTAGGGATCGTTCCCTCCGTGACACCCTGGTCCACTCCTCCATCACCCACTACACCACAATCCCCTCCCGCGGCAGCATTTCACCTGTACTTCCCTCAACTTAGTCTACTGCATTCGTTGCTCCCAATGCGGTTTCCTCTACATTGGAGAGACCAAACGCAGACTGGGTGATCGCTTTGTAGAACACCTTCGTTCTGTCTGCAAGCATTACCCAGACCTCCCTGTTGCTTCCAATTTTAACATTCCACCCTGCTCTCATGCCCACATGTCCATCCTTGGCTTGCTGCAATGTTCCAGTGAAGCTCAACGCAAACTGGAGGAACAGCACCTCATCTTCCGACTAGGCACTTTACAGCCTTTCAAACTGAATATTGAGTTCAATAATTTTAGATCAGGAACTCTCTCCTCCATCCCAAACCTCTTTCTGATTTTTCCCTCTCCTTTTTGTTTTTTCCAATAATTTATATAGATTTTTCTTTTCCCACCTATTTCCATTATTTTTAAATGTATTTCCATCCATTGTTTTATCTCTACCTTTTAGCCTTTTTGAATTCCTTCACCCCACCCCATCCCTACTAGGGCTATCTGTACCTTGCTTGTTCTGCTTTCTACACTTAATTATCACATTCCTTTAGATAATATCACCACCTTCAATACCTCTTTGTCCTTTTGTCTGTGACATCTTTTGGTTATCTCCACCTATCACTGGCCCTTTGTCCAGCTCTTCTTGTCCCACGCCCCCCCCCCCCCGCCCTTAAACCAGCTTATATTTCACCCCTTTTCTATTTGTCCTTAGTTCTGTTGAAGAGTCATGTGGACTTGAAATGTTAACTGTGTGCCTCTCCACAGAAGCTGCCATACCTGCTGAGTTTGTCCAGGTATTTTTGTTTTTGTTTTAGATTTCCAGCATCTGCAGTTTTTTGCTTTTTTCTCTCATTGAAGGAATCCTGATGCTCTGCCCTGGGGGTGGATTCTTCACATGCTGTCTGCCTAGACTCCTCCATCGCAGAGAGCAACTGAACCATTCCTTCATGCAACACTGCCAGATGCAAACGCACTTTCTGCTGCCTGTCCTGCAGCTGCTGCAATGGGGACAACTCCAGAGGCATGTCATCGGTGCCGGAGTCAGCATGTGCCTCGTCCCCTGCAGCCCTTCGGCCGCTGAGCCATCAACACTCTCTGCCCCTGCCATCTCCTCCAGCGATCGTGATGTGCCCTTTCCACAGTGACCCGGGACACTAGCCGATGGTAAAGCTCCCACCGAGATGTGTGTATGTCTGCGCTGGTGCCTGGCTGGCTGAAGTGGCAAGATGCACATGTTACCCCTCAGGTGTGGGGGGGGGGGGCCACGGGGTCGAGGTGTGGGTCGCTCTGGTGGTGATGCTGAAATTAACAACAAGGACAGTGCATCAGTTAGCGTACAGTCAGTTCAACCTTTCATCCCTTTCCCCCCCCCAAGCCTCATAAGTCGCTCACCCTTAAAGACCCTAAGGAGAAGAACATTGGTGAGGTGGAAATGAGTCAAGATGAGCCCCAAACATTAAATGCACGTGCAGACAGGCTGGTCAGATAACCTCAGGAATGCCACATGGCTTGTTATGAACCATAGGAGTGGGGAGAGTGCAGAGGTACCTGATGTGGATGCATTGTTGCCTGGATAGTTGTGGGGCTGAGGAAACATCTCAAACAGTTTTGACACTTTCCGCCAAACACAGGAGATTGACAGGTCATCTTATTGCCCTTCATTCTGTAAGGAGGTGGCCAGAAGGCAACATTACCCCTTGGCACAGGAATGAGTAACGTGGTGGCATTCATCTAAGTTGAGTGCCATGAGGATCACAGCTGAAGTGCTGAGGACCTTCTGGACAGAGTGATGTGGGGGGCACTGGCTGGAAGGGTGCAGGAGGTCCCAAACCCCCTAGAATGGAATAAGCCTTTGGCTGTGCAGCAGCGATCCAATGGCATGTTAGACCATGGTGATGGTGGTCACGAATGGGATAAGGTGATTTTGGAAGGTGGTGGAAACGTGATTCCTCAAGGGGACGAGGGTCCCTCCTGTATGACCCACACGTCAGAATGCCTCAGTCTGTGAATGAGCAGTGTTTCAGTTTTAACGATTGCAGCAACCATCAGTGGCTTGGATGGTGGGCAGACAGAGTGGATGGGACTGTGGACCTCAAATACTTGCCCGCTGGAACCCAGCCTCGCCACCTCCGGCCACCCTGGCCTCCTGCCTCCTGCCTCTTGCCCAGCTCCATGGTCTGCTCCTTGAAGGGTGTGAGGCACTGGAGGAGGGCACACCCACCACCAGCCCTCAGGTCTCTTGGGCATTGTGGTTACTTTTTGCCTGCAAAACAGAGAAGAGGATTTATTGGGGTTGATCGCTCCTGTACTCTGTACGCACACGCCACACTCCAACCACAATGGCCCATCTGAGGCCGCCAGCGGCTCCTGTCCACACTACTGGTGATCAGTCCCCAGAAGATAGTATGGCTGTTCCCAACCCCCTCCCCCAATGGTCCCCGTGGACACATTCGGCTCCCATCACTTTGAATAGCACATGGGTCCTGGCGCCCATAGCAAGGAGGAGCAAATAGATGCGGTGCCGATGCCAGCAGATGGGACTTGCCCACAAGACCTTGAGGCAGCCCTTGGACCATGTCATTACCATCAATATGACGTGTTGGAGTTCTGAGTATGTGTCGTATGGCGTCCCCTGCAGGTTGCCCCCAGACTACTGAAATGCCACAGAAACCAACATATGCTGCGGGGAGAGCCCTTCTTCTCCTCAACCACTAAAGCTGATGTAAGCATTGCCAGGACCCATTTGCCCACCCAGCGTGCGACAGATGCCCCTATGCAGTAACGACAGCCATACATGGCTGGTGTGGGAGGGGGGTGGGGGGTTGGTGGTTAGGGGGTGGGTGGCAAAGGCTAAGGCTGTCTTCTGGGTCAAATGGCCAAGACAGACATGGTACTCACCCGTCCGGAGCGCAGCAAATCATTGAAGCATTTTCGGCACTGTGTGCACATCATCATGGGCACTTACAGACTCACTCACCTCCTCCTACGCCTGGCTGGTGACATGGGGGAGCCCTCCTCCTCCCATCCTCAGGATACAGAATCTGACGCCAGTTTCCCGTTTCTTGCAGGAGGACAGCAAGGCATGCATCGGAAAATTCAGAGACACGATGGCACCCCCCCCGCTGGCCTCTCCTGCAGCCTGTGTGCCTCCTCCTGCTCATGCTGCTCTGCATTCGCATCTCCCTCCCTTTCTCCACAAGTGGCCATGGTGCACTGCCTCAAGCAGGCTGCCCGGCCACTCTTTATACAGGCTACCGGCTCCCCATTGGAACCGGCAGTCTGAACACGCCCACCCCCGCCACTATTTTCCCGTTCTCCACGGGAGTCGCTTACCCGCAGTGCCGGCTTTAATTGGCCCACCTGCAGAAAATGGCGGCGCGGCCCGTTTCACCAGCAGCAATTGGCTGCCTGCCCGACAAACGTAAAATCCTAGCCCATATGTATTTAACAAAAGTGAAATGGATCCCATTGATTTTTCATTGTATTGTGATGACCTCACATTCAAACCAGGCTATGTGCATCTCCAGGTGTCAAACAACAACACAGGATGTAGGATCAACAAATCAGCCTTATTTGGGAAAAGGACTTTGGATTTGAAAAAAAAGGCGACATGATGAGAAGGCCATACTTTCTGTCTAAAAATTCAACAGGAAGCTCCCTGCAGATAGAGTTCCAAGACAGGTCCATCAGAAGACCATCAGATCAACTGCAAGTCAACAAACCAGACAAAGTAATAAACAGCAATACTCTTGAAAGTGGGAGAAGAATTCTCCCCACACTGTTCCAGCTTCAAGTTCAGCTGAGAATCAACCTCCTGGAAGTTCAACTACAAGAAACCTCACCGCTTACTGAGAATCCTCTGCTTTGCAAGACCTTCACTTTAACTTAGGCATCAACTCATCTAAAAAAAAACTACAGGCCTGCCATGAAAGAGACTGAGATAACTCCAAACTATAACTTAATTCTTTTCTCTTCATCGGTATCTAATCTTTGCACATGTGATAGCGTGTGAGTCATGTGACTATTTTTTAAAAATCATGAGTGGGTGATAATAAAACAACTTTATTTTTAAACTCACAAAAAAGCTTGCTGCTGGAATTAGTTAAATTGGGGCAATCACTCTGAGGGTAAGAAAATACACACTCTTCACAAACAGAACACACTGATCACAACCAGTAAGAAAACATATAAATTCTGTCTGTGATACATGAATATCAGGGCCTTCTTGGCCTGGGTGTTAGTCATAGCTTGTCAGAAGGCAATGGCTTCAAGTCCTACTTCAAATACTGGAACACAAAATTTAGGTTGAATATCCACTGCAGTGCTGAGGAGGTGCTACACTATCGGAGGCGCCATCTTTTGGGTAAGCCATTGAACTGAGGCCCTGTCTACCCTCTCGGGTGGATGTGCAAAATCACATGGCACTATTTCAAAAAAGAGTAGGGAAGTTCTTCCCGGTGCCTTGGTCAATATTTATCCTTTGACTTACATTACTAAAATAGGCCATTATCACTTGCCTTGTTTGTGGAACCTTGTGTGCAAATTAGCTACCATGTTACTTATATTAAAACAGCTGCTACTCTTCAAAAGTGCTCCATTGGCTGTAAAGCCCTTTGGGATGAACTGAAGCTGTGCATAATGCTGCAAAGATGTATATTTTTCTTAATATGCCTGTCCACACCAATGTCCTGTCTGTCAGATTGTAATGTAGCTTGAAAAATCAGCTCATTAACACTTAGGGCAGAATTTTGCCGTCGGCGAGCAGGGGGTGGGGCCCACTCTCCGACGCGTAAAATGACGCAGGATGACATTGGGCGAAACCCCCAACATCATCCTGCCCCATTTAAATTTTCAGGAAGGCGGGCTCATAGCAAAATCAGCTGCGGGCCCACCAACCTGTTAATGGCCAATTGAGGCCATTGACAGGATCATTAAAACAATTAAAGGCCCTGACTGTCCAACCTTAAGGTTGGCAGGTTGGCCAGGAGCCCCGGCAACTGATAGATAAAACATGAAACCTTATCCAGCGGCTGGATGACGTTTCATGCAGGGATTTAAAAAGTTTAATAAAATTTTATTGTAATTTATGAACATGTCCCATCTCACGTGACATTGTTACATAAGAGGGACATGTTAGGGAATTTTTTTTTTATATCTTTAATCTTTTTAAAACTGTCAGCGATCTCCCTGAGGCTGCACTTAGCTACAGGGAGATGTGCGCTCTTTCGTGCGCATGTGCGAAAGAGCACACTCTCGCTTTTGGGGAATCCACCCCCGCCCGCACAGGAAGCGCATAGTGCTCCCCGCTAGATGTTACACTGGGCGGGCCTTAACTGGCCCGACCACGTAAAATGGCGGCGGGGCCCGCTTCTCTGGCGGAGATCGGCTCCCCGCCCGCCAGAGATTGGGTCAGGCCCGCCCGCCCAACAGGCAGAAAATTCTGCCCTTAGTATGAGCCTTGTGAACGTTGTGGCTACACAAATGAATTATCAGTCATACTCAAAATGTTCCTTTCTGTCACAGGGTCTCTGGCTGATGGCCACCCCCACTGCATTTTTGCTGATGATATATCATTGCATTCATGTTGAAAGGTTAGTTACTGCAAGCTTATCAAAGTTTAATTTGCAATTGATTGCTGGAAAGTCCCACAAGTTGTGTATATTGTAAATGCTGCAATAATTTTTCTTTCCTTCCACAGGCAGCTATCAATGAAGTTGTTGAGTGTACTTTTCATGCTTTACTGAAGACTTGTTGGTAGAGGAACTTTTATTTTCCTAGCAAAGCTTTTAGTCATGAAATGACTCATTCAGGAATTACAATCTATTAGAGTGAGTACAAGCGCAATGACATGTGAATTTACACTCAACACTTACCTAATACACCTGTTGTACACTTCAGAAGGGGATGGGGTGAAACCTACCACTTGTATCTTTTTAAAGATAATTTCTATATCATTTGTATGACACCCTTGTGGGGTTAAGCCTACTAAAATTGATTGATTTTTAAAAACAGACTTTCTATTACAGCCAGAGAAAAACATTTCAAATACGTGACATTTGAACAAATTCAGTCTCAGCAGCAAGTGTAAATGTTCCTATAGTCTTCAACCTAGTGACTGTGGTGGTAAGTTGTGATTTGCGGCGAAGAATCTGGACTCTGAACAGTGTTAGTTCATTTCTCCTTTATTTTGCATTGTGAACTGTGCCTCTCCATGGAATCTGCTGATCCTCTGCGTGCCTTCAAGGGGAAGATGAACCAGCTCTTAACTGAGATAGCGAGCACATCATATAGGAAGCAAGCGTGTTTATCGAAAGCACAGTCCTTGTGATTTTCTTTTCTGTTTTTGATATGGAGTGGAGGCCAGAGAGAAATCTTGAAGAGTATTTTTTCCCTTACTGCCCTTGGATTTTTCCTTTGATTTCCTGGCAGGAGATCACATGGCTGGATGGGGGCTGATTGGTTATAAAGGGAAGAAGTGTCTACTCATGACGTTCTGGCTATCCTGCTGTAGGGCAGGCTTTATGAACCAGCTCACTTTTTCTGTCATTTCAATTTTGTATATTTCGATGCTTGTAGTGATTAGCTACATACAAGCAGCGTTGTAATTCAGAGCGTGCCTCCATTGTTCATTGAATAATCTATCTATTAAAAAAAGGACCTATCTAACTCTGTAATTATTGGTTTATCAGCCTCTTTCCGACTGCCAGTAAAGCGATAATCGCAGTCAATATGGACTGCTCACTGATATTTAGTTTAGGTTCTGCTAGCACTTAGTTCCAAATTTCATTATAGCCATGATCTGGGTGTAAATACAAGAGCTGAATTCCAGAGGAGAGGTGAGACTAACTCCCTTTAACATCAAGGCAGAATTCGATCAGATATGGCACTAAAGAGCTTTGGTAAAACTGAATTCAATGGCTAGATCAAATAGCAAACTCTCCAGTGGCTGCAGTCATACCTGGCACAAATAGAGATAGTCATGGTTGTTAGAGGTCAAACATCACAGTCCTAGCATGTCTCTGCAGGAGTTCCTCAGGACGGCATCGTTTTTCCAACCATCTTCAGCTATTTCACCAGTGATCTTTTCTCCATCATTAGGTCAGGAATGGGCTGCTTACTGACAACTCCATGGTATTCAGCTGCATTCACAACCACTCCAATAAGGAACAATTCATGGCAGCCTACAGCATCTAGGCTTGGGTCTATAAATGGCAGGTAACATTAGTGCAGAATAAGTGACAGGCAATGACCAGCTCTATTAAGAAAAAGTCCAGTCATCTTCCAATGATCTTCAATGGTATTACCATAATGGGCACTCCCCTCATTAACATTCTAAGTTTCACCCTCTACCAGAAGTTTAACTCGACCAGCCATAATAACAACATGGCTACATGAGGAGGGCAGAGGCACCAATGAGTGGCTCACCTTTCCACACCTCAAAGCTGCTGCGGCTTCTACAAAACTTGTGAGGTGTATGACGAAGCTCTCACCATTCAATTAATGGGTTCAGCCACACCAACAATCAAGAAGCTTGACACCATTCAGGACAGAACAGTTTTCCTGATCAGGTCCCAGCCAATGTACTCAATGCCCAGCCCTCTTATTATCGGTACACTGTAGCTGCAGTGCATACAATCTGCAGTGTGCACTTTAGCACCTCGTCAATGTTACTTCACTGGCTCCTTCCTTCCTTGAGACCTCTAACATAGACTAGGATAAAGGCTGCAATAAACACCCTCACACCCGGGTTTCCCTCCAAATTAATTTTGTTGTCTATTGCTGTTCTTTCTCACCGCTGGGTCACAATCCTTGAACTGTCCAATTAACATCATTGCGGGAACACCATCACAACAGTGACAACAGCAGTTCAAGGTGAAAACAAACCCATATCACTTCCTCAGGATAAGGAGGGATGGCCAATAAATGCAACCTTGAAGGTATCAACCACACCCAACAAGCATTTTTTTTAGAAGAATAAAACACATACAGTTTATGCTTGTTGGAATCATTTTTTAATCTGACCTGTGATGCACAGCCTACAGGGGTGAACTCAGCATGAACTCCTTACGTGTAACATTTGTGTAACTTAGCTGTATAAAATCAAATTCATCATAAAATATCATAATGATTTGGTTAATCATCAACTGCTTTCATGACCGGAATGTCAACCAGGCTGTTTAAGTATTGAATTATTTAGTTGTGAGGTGGTGAAAGCTGAAAGGGACGGATCAAGGTGTGCAGGGTGATACATGTTAAATATGTATTAAAGTGCTCTGGGAATTGTTTTGGTTAACTGATAATCCTGTACCATATTTGTTCAAAAGCTGCTGTGTGAATCAAGTTAACTCTTTGCAACTAAATTAAAGAGGAGTTTAAGGAAGAAAGGATTTTATAGAGTGCCTTTCATGACTTCAGGATGTCTCAAAGCATTTTACAGCCATTGAATTCCTTTTGAAGTATAGTCACTGTTGTAATGTGGGGTGCTATCAGTGCACATTTTTCACAAGGAAAAGAGGAAATAAAAGCATGTGGCAGCACAAGGAAGAGATTGAAAATACTTTGCAAAGGATTTAGTGCAAGGTTCCTCTGAAGTATCTGGGGAAGGTAATTATAAAATACGGAATGGGTGGGTGGGGTGGGGGTGGGGGTGTGGTGGGGAGCATATTTTAAACATAGCTTGCGCAGCAGGAGCAAGACAGGTTCACATTAGTCGCCTGCTTCACACCTTACCCAAAGCTACTTTCCATTGACCTTTTAACTTATGACCTCTAGTCCTGGTTTACATTTAAATGGGTACCGATTTAATAGGAGCCTTCAAAAGGATATTGGATAAATACTTGATGAAGAGAATATGTCAGAGTTATGGGGAAAGAGCACAAAGTGGGATTAACTAGATTTCTCTTAGAAAAGAACCTGGTACAAGCTCAATGGGCCAAATGGCCTCTTCTGTGCTGTACTATTTTAGTTCTGTCGAAGGGTCATGAGGACTCGAAACGTCAACTCTTTTCTTCTCCGCCGATGCTGCCAGACCTGCTGAGTTTTTCCAGGTAATTCTGTTTTTGTTTTAAATACACTGTTTACAGGAATCTATGTCTGATTCTGGCAGGTTAAATGTTCTTTGGGTCAGAAGGCATTTCAACATGAATGCCTGGAATTGTTCACGGAGGCATAGGTCTGGCCTCCTTGGCTGAAAAGTTGGGGGTGAACCTGCCTCCGCAGGACCTGGAAGTCATGATCTGATTTTATAGCCATCAGACTTTCATTGGTAAATGGATCTCTCCATTAGCCAGTACTTTTGATTAACCGGCACCCTCCATTCCTTGTTCATGCCTGATAATAAAAATTTTTAGTCTAATTTAGTTGGATCACAGTTTGCACTCTTCCCCAGGTACTTCAGAGGATCCTTGCAATAAGTCATTTGCAAAGTATTTTCAATCTTTTCCTCTTGCTGCCACATGCTTTTATTTCCTCTTTTTCTTGTGAAAAATGTGCACTGATAACATCCCCTTGTGTACATTCATGAGTCTTGTATCCCCTGCCAGCTGTGAACAACTTTTATATGTCCAGTCCTCCTGTGTTTTTATTTTAAAGCTGATCCTTGATCTTGGTTTCAGCTCAAATGTCTTGAAACTGAGCCGTTTGTATATTACTGCGTGAAAGGCCCAATATGTTCTCATCAAATTTGTGACGTTTTCTGGCTTCACTACCTCAGAACGCCCCAAAGCACTCTGCAGACAATGTAGTGGTTTTGAAAGGCTGGCACTGTTTTATTGCAGGATACATGACACCCAAATCACACACAGCAAGCTCTGACAAATGACAATGTGATAAAATCTATTTTTTAATGAACGTTCCTTTATTCTTTCATGGGATGTAGGCATCACTGGCAAGGCCAGCATTTGTTGCCCATCCCATCCCTAATTGCCCTTGAACTGAGTGGCTTGCTAGGTCATTTCAGAATCAATCACGTTGCTGTGGGTCTGGAGTCACATGTGGGCCAGGACAGGTAGGGATGACCAATTTCCTTCCTTAGAGGAATTTTATGATAATCAACAATGGTCTCATGGTCACCTTTACTGAGACTATCTTTTAATTCCAGATGTATTAATTCAATTTAAATTCCACCAGCTGCCATGGTGGGCTTTGAACACTTGTCCCCATAGCATTACCCTGAACCTGTAGATGACTAGTCCAATAACATTATCACTACACCATTGTCTCCCCCTGCTAGTTGAGGGGTAGTTATTCGCTAGGAATGGGGAGAACTTGATCTTCTTCCAACAGAGCTATGGTGTCTTTTATATGTGTCTAAGAAAAACCTTGTTTAAAATCTCATCCAAAAGGATGGAGGAGACTGCTGGTGTTCTGGGAGAGGTAAATAGTTCAGAAAAATGTCTCCTCATTAATTCAATAACAGCAACTCATAGCACTACCAGGCCATATTCTTCCTCTTCAATCCTCAGCTCTTCATTCCTTTCTTCATCTTCCACCTCCACTTCCTCCTCCTCACGAAGTTCCAAGGCAACTCTCCTCCGTACTGCAATATTGTCGAGCTTGCAGGAAATTATTATAAATCTTAGCATTCATACTGGGCTGCCCAAAAAGATCCTTCCCCATCTGTCCAGTCAGCAGAACAATTGTTTCAAGATGCTAAAAATACCTGGAAAAACTCAGCAGGTCTGACAGCATCTGCGGAGAGGAACACAGTTAACGTTTCGAGTCTGTATGACTCTTCAACAGAACTGTTCTGTTGAAGAGTCATACGGACTCGAAACGTTAACTGTGCTCCTCTCCGCAGATGCTGTCAGACCTGCTGAGTTTTTCCAGGTATTTTTATTTTTATTTTTATTTTTGTTTTGGATTTCCAGCATCCGCAGTTTTTTGCTTTTATCTTGTTTCAAGATGCTAATAGTTGATCAGTCAGAATGCTTGATGTTGCATGGCTCTCATTACATTGACACTCTGCATCTGTGGCCAGGTTCCTGACAACAGGTATGAGCTGGCGCCTTTCTTGCCCCCCACCAGCAGCCTGCCTAACAACAGACTGTGTAGATGGAACTGAAGTAGCTGCAGAATATGAATGGCTCCAGGGCTGAGGGCCTTCACTTATATGGATAGATTGGAGGAGCTGGAATTTCTCTTCTTAGAGAAGAGAAGATTGAGAGGTGATCTGATAGAGGTGTTGAAAATAATGAGGGGTTTTGACAGAGTAATAGGGGGAAGCTTTTCCCATTGGTGGAAGAGTTGAAAACCAGAAGACACCGATTTAATGGCGAAAGAACCAAAAGTGGCCTGAGGAAAACTATTTTTTATGCAGCAAGTGTTTAGGACCTAAAATGCACTGCCTGACATTGTGATGGAAGCAGATTTAATCATGGCTAAATTGGATAGTTACCTGAAGAAAAAAAATTGTAGGGTTATGCGGAAAAGGTGGGAGAATGAGACTGGATGAGCCGCACTACAGACAGCAGCACAGAAATGAATGGCCACCTTCTTTATGATTCTATGAAAGCATCATGACTACAGCCAGGAAACTGGGCACAGACCTGTGGCCACAAACAAGTTGTATGGAACATCCCGCTGGCGTGAGAGGCTGGAAAATTCTGGCCTTAGTCTTTTTATTATTGTTATCCTGTCTTAAGAACACAGCCTTTCCTGTTGATAAATAGTCTTTGGTTCTTTGATGTTGCAGTTTATCACACTTTGCACCTTTGCTATTCCAATAATGTGGTAAACCTCAGCCTTCTTTCTTCTTGCTTCTCCATGGGAAGCTAATGAATAGCTATCCTCTTCATCAATGACCTGCCAGATGACTGTGCGCACAGCAAGCTGACTGATGTTGCTGAAGGCCCTCAAAGCAGCTTGGAAGGAGTCCACATATTTATGCCATTGTTAAGTTCTCCTATTTCCACCTATGTAACATTACCCAACACCACCCATGCCTCAGCTCATCTGCTGTTGAAATCCCTCTGCCTCCATTACCTCGAGACTCGACTAGCCCAAAGCTGGCTAACACCCCATCTTCTACCCTCCAACCCTCCATACACTTGAGGTCACCTAGATTCCTGTGTTCTAACTCATAGCAAGTCCTGTTCACTATCATCCCTGTGCTGGTTGACCTACATTGTGACCTCTTGAAACAGCATCTGGATTTTAAAATTCTCATCTTTGTTTTCAAATCCCCCCAGGGCCATGCCCCTCCCTATCTCTGTAACCTCCTCCAGCTCCACAACCCAAGAGGGTTATGCAAGATCAGGTCTCACGGGGTTGGAGGTCATATATTAGAATGGATAGATAATTAATTAACGGACATCAGATGCCTAGGGGAAAGGATGTAACTTCTGACATGTTGGCCAATGTTCAGTTGTACAGCAAGGACAAAGGAAAGGTATGCCTTTCTTATATCCCTCTGGACATTTGTTCAGAACCTGTGGTGATCAGGGATTTGTTACTCCCTGCAAAGTTAGCTGTGTGAGCGATCAAAGGGTGATGTAACCCCTCATGATCAGAGTCCCTATGAACGGTTTCAAAATGTTCTCTTTGACTCTTCGAAGACCTCCAAACATTCCACATGGTTGATACACATCACACTGGCGCACCTTCACACTGTTTAAAGGTTTCCCACTCCCCTTACCACAATGATAACTGCGTGAAATCAGAGGCAGTTTCAAGATTTCCTTCATGTGATTCTTCCTGTCAGTGCCTTGATTTTCACATGTTTAGATGTCATTGGCATACTTCATGAACTTTGATAAATACAGACTTTAGGCCAGAATTTTCCAGACCCCTGCAGTAGGTTCCCCCAGGCAGGGCTAGTGAGGCATTGAAATCTCCATTCACATCAACAGGATCAGAAGATCCCAACAGTGTGAGGGCCTGGAAAATTTTGGCCTTAGTCTTTTTATTACCTCTACCCTGTCATACGAACACAGCACACACAGGACACAAACATATACATGCATATGAGCATACGAATTAGGAGCAGGAGTAGGCTACTTGGCACCTTGAGCCTGCTCTGCCATTCAATAAGATCATGGCTGATCTGATTGTAACTCAACTCTATATTCCCAAGTACCCCCGATAACCTTTCACCCCCTTGCTTACCAGGAATCTATCTAGCTCTGCTTCCATCGCCTATTGAGGAAGAGAATTCCAAAGACTCACAACGCACTGAGTGAAAAAAAATTCACCTCACCTATGTCTTAAATGGCAACCTCCTATTTTTAAACAGTGACACCTAGTCCTAGATTCTCACACAAGAGAAAACATCCTTTCCACATCCATCTTGTCAAGATGCCTTAGGATCTTATATGTTTCAATCAAGTCACCTCTTACTATTCAAAACTCCAGTGGATACAAGCCCAGCCTGTCCAACCTTTCCTCATAAGACAACCTTCCCATTCCAGGTATTAACTTAGTAAACCTTCTCTGAACTACTTCCATTTCATCTTTTTCTAAACTTTCATGGAATGAGGGCATTGCTGGCCAGATAAGCATTTATTACTCATCCTTAATTGCACTTGAGAAGGTGGTGGTGAGCTGCCTTCTTTAACCACTGCAGCCCATGTAGCATGGGTACACCCACAGAGGGAGTTCCAGGATTTTGACCCAATGGCAGTGAAGGAATGGCAATATTTTTCCAAGTCAGGATGGTGATTGGCTTGGAGGGAACTTCCTGGTGGTGGTGTTCCCATGTGTATGTTGCCCTTGTCCTTCTATATGATAGCGGTTGTGGGTTTGGAAGGTGCTGTCTAAGGAGTCTTGGTGAGTTCCTGCAGTGCATCTTGTGGATGGTACACACTGCTGCCACTGTGCAGCGGTGAAGGAGGTAATGATTGTTTACAAACGGGGTGCCAATCAAATGGGCTGCTTTGCCCTGGACGGTGTCAAGCTTCTTGAGTGTTGCTGGAACTGCGCTCATCCAGGCAAGTGGAGAGTATTCCAGCACACCCCTGACCTGTGCCTTGTAGATGGTGGACAGGATTTGGGGAATCATGAGGTAAGTTACTCGCTGCAGGGTTCCTAGCCTCTGACTTGTTGCCACAGTACTTATATGGCTAGTCCAGTTCAGTTTCTGATCAATGATAACACGCAGAGGAGACCAAGATGGATCATCCACTTGGCCTGTAGCAGATGCATCAATCCATGAGAGAGTTGGTAGGAGTGACCACCACACAGATCTTGTGGAGACCAAGCCCCATCTTCACATTGAAGATACCCTCCATTGTGCTCTGTGGCATTACCACTGTGTTAAATGGAATAGATTTCAAACAGATCTAGTAGCTCAAGTCTGGGCAACCAAACATGAGGCACTGTGGACCATCAACAGCAGCAGAATTGTACTCAAACAGAATATATAACCTCATGGCCCAGCATATCTCCCACTCTATCACTTCCACTAAGCTAAGGGATCAATGCTGGTTCAATGAAGAGTGCAGGAGAGCATGCCAGGAGCAGCACCAGGCACACCTAAATTGAGATGTCAACCTGCTGAAGCTACAACCCACAGCATAAGCAGCAAGAGATAGACAGAGCTAAGCAATCCCACAACCAATGGATCAGATCTAAGCTCTGCTGTCCTGACACATCCATTCGTGAATGGTGTTGGATGATTGAACAAATCATTGCAGGGAGAGTCTCAATAAATACCCCCATCCTCAATGATGGGTTAGCCCAGCACATCAAGCAAAAGGTAAGGCTGAAGTATTTGCAACAATCTTCAGCAGGGATGTGCTGCTGAGGCTTTATAAGGCTCTGGTCAGACCACATTTAGAATATTGTGAGCAATTTTGGGCCCCATACCTCAGGAAGGATGTTCTGGCCCTGGAGAGGGTCCAGAGGAGGTTCACGAGAACGATCCCAGGAATGAAAGGCTTAACATATGAGGAACATTTGAGGACTCTGGGTCCAAACTCGATGGAGTTTAGAAGGATGAGGGGGGATCTGATTGAAACTTACAGAATAATGAAAGGCCTGGATAGAGTGGATGTGGGGAAGATGTTTCCGTTAGTAGGAGAGACTAGGACCCGAGGGCACAGCCTCAGAGTAAAGGGAAGACCTTTTAGAACAGAGATGAGGAGAAACTTCTTTAGCCAGACAGTGGTGAATCTATGGAATTCATTGCCACAGAAGGCTGTGGAGGCCAGGTCATTGAGTGTATTTAAGACGGAGATAGATAGGTTCTTGATTGGTAAGGGGATCAAAGGTCAAAGGTTATGGGGAGAAGGCGGGAGAATGGGGTTGAGAAACTTATCAGCCATGATTGAATGGCAGAGCAGACTTGATGTGCCGATTGGCCTAATTTCTGCTCCTATGTCTTATGGTCTTATGGTCAGTCAGAAGTGCCGAGTAGATGAACTTCTTTTGATAATTTCAAGCCTGTAGTCTAGCTGACTCCAATTTCAGTCATTTATGTCCGGTGTTGAAGTCTTAAATGTCCAGTTTCCATTGAGCTTTAAGCTCCCGAAAGTGTATCTACAATTAGATTTTCTCGTCCAGCACATGTACAATCTGTAAGTTAATCTGTTGCAGTAATAAACTCCATCTGAACAGTCTTGCACTTCCGTCTCAAAATTTGTCTGGAAATTTCAAAGGATTGTGGTCTGTATGAGCAATTGTTTCTGAAGAATTGCATAAACATAAACCTCAAAATGCTGCAATGCTAACATCAGACCCAGAGTTTCCTTTTCAATGGCTGAATATCTTCTCTGATATACAGTCAGCTTTCGTGAAAAATATCCTCTTGGTTTCTCAATTCCAGTGTCACCTTCCTCCAACTGTACAGCACTAATGTCTACATCGCTTGCATCAACTGCTAACTTAAATTGCTTGGCATAATTAGGTGCTGCCAAAACTGGTGTCATAGTCAATATTTTTTTAAACTGTCAAATGCATTCTGACACTCCTGTCTCCATGTAAACTTCTTTTTTAATAGTTCAGTCAAAGGAGCAACCAGACTGCTAAAATTTGGTACAAACTTTTGGTAAAATCCACTAATGCCCAGAAATCTCAAAACTTCTCATTTTGTTGTAAGCATGGAAACATTCATGATGGCTTTTACTTTCGCCTCTCTCTGTTCTACCTTACCATGTCCAATGTTATGGCCTAGATATGTAACTGGTGCTTTTGCAAACTCACTCTTAGCTAAGTTCACCACCAAATTAGCTTCTTGCAGTCAGCAAACAGTTTTTTCAATGTTATAAATGCTCCTCCCACATTTGACTGAAAACTATCAAGTTGTCCATACAAATAGCACAATTGCACAGCCCTGCAATTACTTTGTTAGTCTTTGAAATATTGCTGGTGCATTTTTCATACCAAATGACATAACTTTAAACTGTCCATCTGGCGTTACAAAAGCTGATATCTCCTTTGCTCTCCCCATTAATGGTACTTGCCAATATCCTCACAGCAAATCAATCTTCATAATAAACTTTGATTGTCCCACTTTCTCAATGCAATCTTCCAACCGTGGTATTGGATATGAATCCGCTTTTGTCACTGCATTTACTTTTTGATAACCCACACACAGTCTTTGGGTTCCATCCAGTTTCGGTACTATCACAATAGGCAAACTCCAGTTACTGCAACTAGACTCAATAATGTCATTTTGATGCATGAATTTGATTTCTTTCTGCACTTGTGATCATGTTGCTGGACTTAATTTATAAGGATGTTGCCTTATTGAAACTGAATCCTCTGCACGTACATCATGTGCAGCTAAATTTGTTCCCCCACCCCCCACCCCCCAGCTTATTTTCACAAATAGCTTGGTGTGACTGCAATAGCTTCTCCAAATCACTTTGAAATAAAAACAGAAAATTCTGGGAAAACCCAGCAGGTTTGACAGCATCTATGGGGAGAGAAACAGAGCTAACATTTGCTCTGAAGATGAGTCATACGGACTCAAAACATTGGGCAGGATTTTTCCTTCGCGGGCGGGCCCAGGAATGGCCACGAAATGGACTGCCACCCGCGACCAGACCCTGACCGAGATTTCATGCTGGCTGTCCAATTAATGGCCAGCCAGTGTCAAACACGCACTGAGAATCTCAGCGCTGCTGGAATGGGGACAAGATGTGCATGAGTGCTAAAGTGAGCGTACGCTGAAAGCTCCAGAAAGCACAGAGTTGCCTCAGGGAGGTGAAGAATTTTACAATCTAAAATAACGATTTTAAAAATAAGGGAAACATGTCCACATATTTGACTCAGTCACATGAACGGGGACATATTTAAAATGCTGTTTAAAAATTTTTATTTTTTAAAATTACTGTTGGAAACCTCATCCCGCTCATGGATGAGGTTTCCTAAAAAATCCAATGGCTGCTTGGCCGATTCACCTGCCTGCCAATCATAAAGTTGGACGGGCAGCAAAGAATATTACTTAATTAATTGATTAATGGGCTAAATAGCTCTCGTAATTGTTGGCGGGCTGACTTTCAGGCCCCTGTAAAATCCTGCCCATTAACTCTGTTTCTCGCTCCACAGATGTTTTTTAAGCATTTTCTGTTTTTATTTCAGATTTCCAGCATCTGCAGTGCTTTGCTTTTACCCAAATCACTTTGACACTTGCCTGGAAGATAACAATATGACATTTACATTTTTAAGTATGCCTTCATTATCCAATTTGATTAGAGGAAAATTAATTTCAGAATCCTGCATTTCTATCTCTTTTTCCTTATCTACTACCATTAATACCCCTTTTTGGTCATCTTCCCTGTCAATGCACTTTTTAAACATATTCACATGACCCTCCGCTTCTTTCTTCTATCTGGAGTACTTATTAATAAATTTACTTTCAGTCAGTTTCTTTTCAATCCAATAAGGCCCACAAAACATTGCTTTTAGCGGTTAACCTAATGCTGGTAATAAAACTAATATTTTTCTCCCAGCAACAAAAATACAAGTTTTGGCTCCTTTATCTGCTTTTGCCTTCATCGTCTACTGTGATATCATGAAATGTTCCTTAGTTAACTCACATGCCCTGTTCAATCTTTCTCTGAAGTTTTTCACATAATCCAGGAGAGTGGTTTCTGGGTTCTGATCCGTTAACTTCTTTTGCATCAACTTAAGTGGTCCCCTTACCTCATGGCCATCGACTATTTCAAAAGGACTAAATCTTTTTGGTGCATTAGGAGCATCTCTAATAGCAAATGACAAGAATGGAATTCCCCATCCCAATCCTGTGGATAATCTTGACTATAAGCCCTCATCATGGCTTTCAAAGTTTGATGCCATCTTTACAAAGCTCCTTGTGACTCCGGATGACTTAAACTGTTTTATCCCCAGCCTGTTCATTACTTCCTTAAACAGCTGTGACATGAAATCTGTACCTTGGTCCGATTGTATTTCTTTTGAGAATCCATATTTGGTAAATAATTTAGTCAACTGTTCTTTGCTGTACTATTTCACAAAGGTATCACTTCCGGAAACCTTGTAGACACATCCATTATTGTCACCAAGTACTGATTTTCACTTTTAGTCTTAGGAACCAATTAGGACCCTCGTAAAAGGATCCTCAAATGTTTGAATTGGAATTAAAAGTGCTGGTTTAATCACTGCTTGAGGTTTCCTTGCCACCTGAAATGTATGATATGTTCTACAGAATTTGACTACATTTTGTGTTTTCGCCTGAGTCTTCTTAATTCCTAAATGTCTCCTTTTAGAGTTTCATGAGCTACTCTCAATAACTCATTTCTGTATCCCGATGGTATATTTGATGCACTTCCATCCATTTTTCATGAACTGAATCATGAGCTGGTCTCCATTTCCTCATTACATTGCCTTTAAGGTAATAACATTCTGGAATACATTCTGCCTCTGTTTCTGAGTAAGCTGTCTGATATAACTGCTTTGTTCATGGATCCTTCTGTTGTATCTCTACCAACTTCCTTGATCTAAACACTTCAACTTTATTCTCCTCCATTCTCTCTCCCTGGATAATCTTATCAAAGATAGTGTCAGCTAATTGGATATCAGCTTCTTTTCCCATTCCTCCTCTTCCTGTTTTAATCTGTGAGATTGTGATCTTGTTGCTACACAATCTGGAAACAATCAAGATGTTCTTTCTGCAACACCTTGTTGAATGCACCTACGCAGGCTGCTCGAATACAGTGGGCATTACCAACACCTGTGACCCAATTATATCATTACTTAAGATAAATTTAGCCCCTGTAATTGGCAATTTTTCCACCACTCCAACAATCACCTCACCTGTTTTCTTACTTACTACTTACTCTTTAAATTCACCTTCCACAGTGGAGTACTTTTTGTTTCTCCATGAATTCCCTTTATTATCACTTTTCCCTGCAATACACCCTCTGAATAACAAATATCACTATCCCATAACATTAAGATTGACATTCCCACCTCTTTACTTATCACTGAATCTTCCAGCTTCACTTGTACACAAACCATTGGTTTTTCCTGTGCCTGGACCTCAGAACCCACAGTACTCTTATTTCCAGAACTTTTCTGCATTCCAATTACTGTAACAGATTTTCCCTGTAACTTCCAGCACATTGACTTTGTGTGTCCAACCTTATTATAATGAAAACATTTAAGCTTTCTTACATCCCTTCCACTCTCAGCACCTTCCTTTCTGGCCTGGGAGAAAAAAAAACTTTTTGAGAATTTTCAACTGCTCCTTCTCCTCTTTGTCTACCTACCTTCCTTTCACCTCCCCATTTTCTATCTTTACTCAAATTTAAAAGGGTGATTAAAAAAAGGTTTAGGTCTATGAACTAACTCATAATCATCAGCTATCTCTGTTGCTTGCCTAGTCGTTTTAACCCTCTGTTCCTCCACATGAGTTCTCATTACTAAAGGACTTGAACCTTTAAATCCTTCCAAAAGAATTACTTCTCTAAGAGCTGCATATTTTGTCTCTACTTTTAGTGCCATATCCATCGGTCAAAATTATTTTGTTTTACTCTCTCAAAATCAATATAAATTTGACCAGGCTGTTTCCTTATGTTCCTAAATTTCTGCCTGTACTCCTCAGGAACCAAATCACATGCACTCAAAATATATTCTTTTTACTGCACTGTAATCTACCAATTCTTTTGCTTACAGTGAAGCATAAGCCTCATGAGCTCGACCTACCAACCTAGACTGCAATAGCAATGTCCAGTTTTCTTGTGGCCATTTCGTCTGCCTAGCTATCTTCTCAGGGGAAATAAAGAATGCTTCTAGATCTCTTTCCTCAAACTTCAGAAGAACCTACACAAATTTAAACATCTCCCCACTGGGCATTAGATTTGAAGTGGTCATTTCATCCTCAGAACCTCCCTCAGCCTCTGAGATCTCCTTTTAACTTCCAGCCTTTTAAGTTGATATTCTCGCTCCCTCTCCTTCTCTCTTTCCTGCCTTCCCAATTTCCCCAGTGCCAATTCTTTTTCCTGTTTTCTTTCTTTCTCTTGCCTTTCTGCTTGCTCCCTTTGAAATGCCCTTTCCCTTTCCTTTTTCCTCTGCCTCTAATTCCAGTTTTTAAAAAAAATTTCCATTGCTTGGTCATGTTCAAGCTTCTTCATTGGTAACTGAAATCTCACTACCTCCAGCTGTGACTCACTAGTTTCAGGTATCCCTTTCAATTTCAAAGGCTGTGCTATTACTTCAATTATGTCTGCTTTCTTTGCCCTCTACAGTTAACCTCAACTGCAACTTATCTACCAATTCTGCTAACTTGCCCTTAGATACTTTTTGTAGACCAATCAGAGTTATGTCTTCTACTCCCAGAAAAGTTTTAATTAAGGATAAAGCCATTTTCTGCAGTCTCACCACTTTAAAATCCCCCAACACCAACTCCTGAGTTCAATGTTCTTCTCGTACTCATAGCCTTAAGATTTAGCAAATCCAAACCAATCAAGGAATTTCAAATATCCTGCAAAGAGCCCACAATTTTGTTATGACATGGCAGGTGATGTGTGCCGGGTGGACCAAATCCACAAGGGAAACTTGGCCACGCTATCACAATGGTCTTGCAAGTTTTATTTATTACGAGAAGAGGTGTGCATGGGATTCAGAAGTGCTGAGTCCGCTAAGATCTTTAGAGATTTTAAAAATTGAATTAATACATTTATCAACAAAAGAAAAGATTTCAAGCACATACATAAGATTACAATTACTTAACACTATAACAAATCCTAAAATTCTTAATTAACCAAACTCTTAACTACACACCCTCTTTAAGACAACGGTCCAAAATAGATTTTAAATTAAAAAATCAAGCCAGCAAGTTACCAAAGTGCCACTCGCCAATGGAATTCCAAAGGCTTTCCTCCAACTTTAGTTACTGGACACAGCACACTTTTGCAAAAATGTTTGGAGGCTTTCCGAAGGTTGTTTCACACACTTTTTTTATGTTCTTTGCAAGTTTACTCTCATACTATATTTTTCTCCTCTTAATTGATCCCTTGGTGCTCCTTTGCTGAATTCTAAACTGCTCCCAATCCTCAGGCTTACTACATTTTCTAGCAACTTTATGTGACTCCTCTTTGGATCTAATAATATCCTTAATTTCTTTTGTTAGCCCTGGTTGGACTGCTTTTCCTGTCTTTTATTCCTCTTTATATATGTTTCTCTCTATTTAATCTGTAAATTCAATTGTTCCATATGTCTTTGCAGATTTCTTTTCTGTATAATATAAAAATCTTTCACATTACCAATAGAACCTCTTTACTTTCGGGAAAAATAAACACACTGCTTGGCCTTGCTTATCTTACCAGTTGGAAACATCATAAACATCATCTTTGAAAGCCAAACAACTCCTTCACTTATCTAAAAATGCAAATTTCCTTCACACCTTATATGCCTCATCTATGTTTACTCATCGGCATTTCAATTACCCTTCCACACTTAACTTCTTTTGATAATTTCAAGCTTGTAGTCTCGCTGACTCCAATTCAACTAAAACACACACAGACAGAATCATCCATACTCCCCCCTATAAACCTACTTTACAGTAACCCACAATAATATTAGGAAAATTATTATATTTTCATAACAGTTGTCATTTCCGGTACCTAATAGATGCTGGGTTGTCCATCTAGTTTCATTCCTTCTTGACTTTCTAGTGGTTTGATACAACTAAATGGCTTGCTAGGCTGTTTCAGAGGTCATCTAAGGGCATTTATGAATTAACCACATTGTTGTAGGCCAGACCAGGTAAGGATTGGAAAGTGAAGTAGTCCTATCTGAAACTAGGGTCCTAAATTTTAACAAAGGAAACTAGGAAGGTATGAGGCATGAGTTGGCTAAGACAGATTGGTGAACTTTATTAATAGATAATGGCTAATACTTAAGGAATGTATGAGTGAATTGCAACAGATATATATTCCTTTGTGGTGCAAAACCCACAAGGAAATGCAGCCCAATCATTGCTAACAAAAGAAATTAAGGATAGAATGAGATACGAAGAGGAGTCATATAAAGTTGCTAGACAAGGTAGCAAGCCAGAGGATTGGGAGCAGTTTAGAATTCAGCAAAGGAGGACCAAGAGATTGATTTAGAGGGGAAAAATAAAGTATGACAGTAACCTTGCAAGGGACAGAAAAGTGGACTGTAAAATCTTCTATCAGTATGTATAAAGGAGAAGGTTAGTAAAGACAAATGTAGATCCCTTACAGGCTGAAATGGGCAAGTTTGTAATAGAGAACAAGGAAATGGCAGAGCAATTAAACAACTACTTCTGTTCTGTCTTCATGGAGGGAGACACAAATAACTTCCCAGAAGTACTAGGGAACCAAGGGTATAGTGCGAAGGAGGAATTGAAGGAAATTAGCATTACTAAAACAATAGTGCTGGAGAAATTATTGGGACTGAAAGCCGATAAATCCCCAGGGCCTAGTAATCTACATCCCAGGGTACTAAAGGAGGTGGCTGTAGAAATAATGGATGCATTGGTTGTCATCTTTCAAGATTCGGTAGGTTCTGGAACAGTCCCTGCAGATTGGAGGGTGGCAAATGTGACCTCACTATTTAAAAAAGGAGGGAGGGGAGAAAACAGCGAATTACAGATCGGTTAGCCTAACCTCAGTAGTAGGGAAAATGCTAGAAACTATTATAAAGGATGTGATTACAGGTCACTCAGAAAATATCAACGGAATTAGACAAAGTCAACATGGATTTATGAAAGGGAAATCATGTTTAACAAAACTACTGGAGTTTTTTGAGGATGTAACTAGTAGAATAGATAAGGGAGGATCAGTGGATGTGGTGTATTTGGATTTTTGAAAAGCTTTTGATAAAGTCCCACGTAAGAGGTTAGTGTGCAAAATTAAAGCCCATGGGATTGTGGGTAATATATTGGCATGGATTGAGAACTGGTTAGCAGACAGGAAACAGAGAATAGGAATAAATGAGTCTTTTTTGGAGTGGCAGGCAGTGACTAGTGGGGTACTGCAGGGATCAGTACTTGGGCCCCAGCTGTTTACATTATATATCAATGATTTGGATGAGGGAACCTAATGTAATCTTTCCATGTTTGCTGATGGCAACTTGGTGATAATGTGAGCGATGAGGAGGGCATTAAGATGCTTCAAGGTGATTTAGACAGGTTAAGTGAGTGGGCAAATACATGGCGGATGCAGTATAATGTGGATAAGTGTGAAGTTATCAACTTTTGTGGGAAAAACAGAATGGCAGAGTATTATTTAAATGGTGATAGATTGGGAAATGTTGATGTACAAAGGGATCTGGGTGTCCTTGTACACCAATCACTGGAAGCAAGAATGCAGGTGCAGCAAGCAGTTAGGAAGGTAAATGGTATGTTGGCCTTCATTGCCAGAGGACTTGAGTACAGGAGCAACATGCCATACTGCAGCTGTACAGAGCCTTGGTGAGACCACACCTGGAGTATTGTGTGTAGTTTTTGTCTCCTTGCCTAAGAAAGGATATACTTGCCATAGAGGTAGTGCAGTGAAGGTTCACCAGACTGATTCCTGGGATGGCAGGGTTGTTGTATGAGGAGAGATTGGTCCGACTAGGCCTGTATTCACTGGAGTTTAGAAGAATGAGAGGGGATCTCATTGAAACATATAAAATTCTGATAGGGATGGACAGGCTGGATAGGAAGGTTGCGAACAAGGGGTCACAATCTCAGGATATGGGGTAGACCATTTAGGGCTGAGATGAGGAGAAATATCTTCACTCAGAGGGTTGTGAACCTATGGAATTCTCGACAACAGGAGGCTGTGAAGGCCAAGTCACTGAATATAACTTAAGAAGGAAATAGATAGATTTCTGGACTCTAAAGGCATCAAGGGGTATGGGGAGAGATAAGGAATATGGCGTTGAGATAGAGGATCAGCTATGACCATATTGAATGGGTGGAGCAGACTTGAAGGGCCAAATGACCTATTCTTGTTCCTATTTTCTATGGCAGACTTCCTTCCCTCAAGGAAATTAATGAACTAGGTGGGTTTTTACGGCAATTGAATTTAAATTCCACTAGGTGCCATAGTGTCATTCGAACCTGGGAGCATTGCCCTGGGTCTCTCGATTACTTGTTCAGTGACAATGACTTTGCCACCACCTCCCAATCCTTCTTTTTCATCCTTCTTTAAATACTGTAGTACTCCAGATGTGGTCTCACCAATGCCCTCCGTAACCAAAGCAAAACCTCTCTACTTTTGCATTCAATTCTCCTCTCAACGAACTGTAACATTCTTAGCTTTCCTAATTACTTTCTTTACCTGGACAGTCACCTTATTAACATTGGTCAATCGAATTTAATGTATCATGCCTTTTGTGCAATCTCATAGCATAACAAGCAGAACTAAAGTCATAACATGCCAGCAAAAATTAATCAGTAACATCATCATTCCAATTTTTTTAGTCTATGTTACAAAGCTTATAAGCTTTTGAAGGGGTTTGAAAGAATAGATATTGACAGGTTGTTCCTCATGGCTGATGAGCCTAGAAAAATCGGGCGCAGACTCAGGATAAACAGTCGATCATTTAAGACTGAAATGAGGAGCAAGTTTTTCACTCAGAAAGTTGTTAACTTTGGTAAAGTGGAGTGCTATGCACCTTTAAGAGAATGTAATTAGCTGACCATGTGACTGGATTGACCAATCGCTACACCGTGTGGGGATCTTGGAAAACTGGGAAGTCTAGAGCTAGAGGTGATTGAAGAAGCACACATGGTGTTAGCGCTCTGTTCTTAGTTCCAATAAACCACCAGTGTTTGCTCAGTTAATCGGTCTCTCTCTGCCTATATTGTTTCAAGCACCAACTAATGTGTTAACGTCAAGGGCGCAGCTAGTGTTCACCAGACAAAGTGAGCCTGATAACTAACAACATAAAAGTAACCTTTGAAAGTATCTGCCCCAAGGCTGAGGTAGACAAAAATTTGAACTTTAGGTGAATCAAGGGATATGGGGAGCAGGCAGGAAAGTGAAGCTGAGGTCAAAGATCAGCCATAATCTTATTGAATGGTGAAGCAGGCTTGAGGGACAGAATGGCGCACTCCTGCTCCTATTTCTTAAGTTCTTGTGCTCTTATCTTAACATTCCAAGTCATCTGTGCCTCTCGAATTCTGGCCTTTTGAGCATTTCTGATTTTAATTGCTTCACTATTGGTAGCCGTGCCTTCAGCTGCCAAGGTCCGAAGGTCTGGAATTCCCTTTCTAAACCTCTCTCCCTCTCTACCTCTTTTTCTTCCTTTAGGACACCCTTTAAGATTTACCTCGTGGACCCTCATTGACCTGATATCTCCTCATGAGTCTCTGTTTCAAAATTTGTTCGATAAGGCTCCTGTGAAGCGCATTGGGATGTTTTACGACCTTAAAAGCGGTACTTAATTGCAAGCTATTGTCATTGACAAACACTTGGAAAACAGCCGAAAATCTGGGCTGTTTCCTAGATGGTTAGAAGGAGTCAGCTGCATGAAAATTTAGAGCCACAATGCCCTTCACCGGCCAAAAGGCAGCAAAGAAACCGTGAAGACCCAGCCAGAGAGTTACCCTAATGGAGGTAGAGATCACTTTAAAACTGTCTTTGAAGGCTGCTTGTTGACTATTCCTGCCATGATTTACAGGGTGGGTTCAAGGCTTCAAGCATGTACGGACATTAACTTCACAAAAAATGTCCTGTGCTCTCTTGCCCACAGGTCTGTCCTTGGCTTGCTGCATTGTTCCAGTGAAGCCCAACGCAAACTGGAGGAACAACACCTCATCTTCCGACTAGGGACTTTACAGCCTTCTGGACTGAATATTGAATTCAACAACTTTAGGTCGTGAGCTCCCTCCCCCATCCCCACCCCCTTTCTGTTTCCCCCTTCCCTTTTTTTTTCCAATAATTTATAAAGATTTTCCTTTTCCCACCTATTTCCATTATATAATAAAAAAAACCCCACTAGAGCTATACCTTGAGTGCCCTACCATCCATTCTTAATTAGCACATTCGTTTAGATAATATCACCAACTTTAACTCTAACACCTATGTGTTCTATTGTACTATTGTCGTTGACATCTTTTGATGATCTGCTTCTATCACTGCTTGTTTGTCCTTACAACCACACCCCCCCCTCCACCTCTCTGTCTCTCTATCTCTCCGCCCCCCACACACACACCTTAAACCAGCTTATATTTCAACTCTTTGTTGGACTCGAACTCAAGTTCTGTCGAAGGGTCATGAGGACTCGAAACGTCAACTCTTTTCTTCTCCGCCGATGCTGCCAGACCTGCTGAGTTTTTCCAGGTAATTCTGTTATGTCACATCAACCATTTCCAGTTCCCTGGCCCCAACCGCTTCCTCTTTTGTTTTGGATTTCCAGCATCCGCAGTTTTTTTGTTTTTATCTCTGGTTCAGGCATGGTGCCCTCATTTAATTAACGCTTGCATTTTATTTAAAGTGGCAACTAGGAAAGCCATCAAGCCCCCAAAGCCATGTAGTATCGGATGCAGACCTGGTGCTACCCTAACTCTAAGAAATTCGATTTCACCGTGGCCATTTTATATATGTAAAATGCATGCCAATTTCTACTCCCTTGTCTCTTTCAAAGGGGAAATGGTTAATTACGTGAAAAGGAAAAAACGCAGGACTGTAGGGAAAAGGCAGGAGCGTGGAACTAGCAAGGTTGCCCTTGCAGAGAGTAAACGTGGACTCAATGGGCTGAATGGCCTCCTTCTGCCCTGTAACCATTTTAGGATTCCAAGACCGGGATTTCCTGGTTCCGCCAGCAGCGGGCATCGTCGCAGGTGAGACGGGAAAATTTGGGTAGCGGCCGAATGGACCTGCCGCTGGTGGGACCAGAAATTGCTGCTGTGTGATTCGAGGCAAAAATGCCTCCTACTGTGACAGCAATTCTAAATTGTTTTTAGTGCTTTGGGGGCAATTTGATTTTTAAATCTTCAGCCAGTGTGCAGACTTGTCCTTACAATTTGTCTGAGAAACAAAGAGAGATTGCAGCAAAACAATGGAAGATGTCCAGCTGTCTCTCTCAGCATTTTAGTCTGTCCTGTGTATGTCACATATGACTAGGGACTTTACAGCCTTCCGGACTGAATATTGAGTTCAACAATTTTAGATAATGAATTCTCTCCTCCATCCCGACCCCCTTTCCGATTTTCCCCCTCCTTTTTGTTTTTTTCAATAATTTATATAGATTCTTCTTTTCCCACCTATATCCATTATTTTAAAATGTATTTCCATCCATTGTTTTATTTCTACCTTTTAGCCTTTTTCGATTCCTTCACCCCACCCCACCCCCACTAGGGCTATCTGTACCTTGCTCATCCTGCTTTCTCCCATTAATTAGCACATTCCTTTAGATAATGTCACCACCTTCAACACCTCTTTGTCCTTTTGTCTGTGACATATTTTGGTTATCTCCACCTATCACTGGCCCGCTATCCAGTTCTGCTTGTCCCAACACCGCCACCACCACCCCCCCCCACCGCCTTAAACCAGTTTATATTTCAGCCTTCCGGACTGAATATTGAGTTCAACAATTTTAGAGCATGAACTCTCTCCTCCATCCCCACCCCCTTTCCGTTTTTTCCCCCTCCTTTTTATCTTTTTATTTTTTCCAATAATTTATATAGATTCTTCTTTTCCCACCTAGTTCCATTATTTTTAAATGTATTTCCATCCATTGATTTATCTCTATCATTTAGCCTTTTTCGATTCCTTCACCGCACCCCACCCCCACTAGGGCTATCTGTATCTTGCTTGTCCTGTTTTCTACCCTTAATTAGCACATTCCTTAGATAATATCACCACCTTCAACACCTCTTTGGCCTTTTGTCTGTGCCATATTTTGGTTATCTCCACCTATCACTGGCCCTTTACCTAGATCTTCTTGTCCCACCAAACCCAGCCCCCCCCACCCCCCTTAAACCAGCTTATATTACAGCCTTCCGAACTGAATATTGAGTTCAACAATTTTAGATTGTGAACTCTCTCCTCCATCCCCACTCCCTTTCCGATTTTCCCCCTCCTTTTTGTTTTTTCCAATAATTTAGATAGATTTTTCTTTTCCCACCTATATCCATTATTTTTAAATGTATTTCCATCCATTGTTTTATCTCTACATTTTAGCCTATTTTGATTCCTTCACCCCACCCCACCCCCACTAGGGCTATCTGTACCTTGCTCGTCCTGCTTTCTACTCTTAATTAGCACCTTCCTTTAGATAATATCACCACCTTCAACACCTCTTTGTCCTTTTGTCTGTGACATCTTTTGGTCATCTCCACCTATCACTGGCCCTTTACCTAGATCTTCTTGTCCCATCCACTCCCCCCCCATTAAACCAGCTTATATTCCCCCCCTTTCCTATTTTTACTTAGTTCTGTTGAAGGTTCATGAGGACTCGAAACGTCAACTGTGTTCCTCTTCACCGATGCTGCCAGACCTGCTGAGTTTTTCCAGGTATTTTCGTTTTTGTCATGTCACATATGTTTTGGGGACCGGGAAAATCAGCAAGTAAAGGCTGAATAACTGCATTAATTAACATGTCATGAGTGATCTAGAGGTAAAATGATCATGTAGTGTGAAAAGGGAAGGTGACCAAAGGGATGAGTATAAAAGCATTCAGGAACATATTCAAAGTACCTTCAGAGTAGGAGAGGGAGGTCAGAGGTGAAAAACAACAGGAAACTTTTCTTTCAATCCTTTAAATGTTGGTAGGGCTGTCAGAAAAAAGGTGGGAACTGTAAAACCAGCCCCACAAACAGCCCCTCTCAGGCACTGACCGCCCCCACAACTCAAGGCTCCCACTGCCCCCACCCTCAAATCTTCTGCATCACCCCCTCCCCACCATCAGGCCCCTCCTCCTTCTCTCCTGCTTATTGAACTCCCCTCTTCTACCCTCCCCAAACTTCCCCCGCCCCCACCCCAATTAACCACCTCATTCTCTCCTCCCCCACTAGTAGACCCCACTCCCCGCTCCCCGGCACAGATTTTACTCCTCCTGCAGCCTTCACTGACTGACTGGATGCCTGAACCTGTCAGCTCGGCTGGCCTTCAGGCCAGGACATCATTATGCTCACTCTGAGGAGTTAAACCTCTGAATTCTTGGTTTCCCTGCGACTTCCTGACCAACCCGCTTCTTGCTGGTCAGGTAAGTAAAAATTCAACCCGTTAACTTTACTTCCATTCCATGGACAGGATTTTCAGGGTGACAAGCGGGTGGATGGGCCCCGCACATTCAGCGCATAAAATGATGCGCGGTGATGTCGGCCGAGCGTCCCGATGTCACCGCGCGCCATCGCGATATTTTGTTGGGCGGGCGCGCGATGAAGTGCGACACGCGCCCGCAATTAATTAACGGGCTAGTTAAGGCCCTTAACTCGGCAATCGGCGCCGATTTCGAGGCGCCTGTGCCGATCTTCGGCTCGGCGCACGGGCGCAACGGGGAGGCGGGTAAGCGACTTTTTAATAAAACTCATCCACTTGTGGGGGCGAAGAGGGCTCAGTGGGGTTGTCAATTTGGCCTGTGAAGTAATTATTGCAGAAAATGTTTTAAACTTGCCTGTATGATCTATAGTAGTTCAGAATGAGTTCCAGCAGCTTTCTCTGTACTTTGAACCTTCAGCTCAGCACTCTGCAGTCAGGAATCTTTATCGCCCCTGCAGCTTTCCGGACGCCTCCCCTTAGCCTGGGTTTGAGTTCTGACATGTTCACTGGAGGCAGCTCCTCTGAGGAGGAAGGGAGGGCTAGAATGAGGCGGAGGCCAGAAGTGGACAATCAGCCTCCAGGGAGCCACCTTTGGGAAAACAGGCACAGGCACAAGGGGCGCAGGGTCAAGAGGTAGTCCAAGGTGGGAGGGGCCGCAGAAGATGCCACTATCCTGCTGCCAGGGTGTACAGACGGCGAAGCAGCTACCTCAATATGACTGAGGTGCAATGCCGAAGGAGGCTCTGACTCTCAAGGGAGACAGTCAACTATATCTGTCAGATGATTGGCCCTGAGATCTCCCCTAACTGTGTGGGTGGACACCCCATGCCAGAGGCTCTGAATGTCACAGTTGCCCTCAACATCTATGCCCCTGGCTCCTTCCCAATCAGCTGTCCTCACTTGTGTCAAGCAGGTTACAGACACTCTGTTCAGGCATGCATTGATCTTCATCCACTTCCGCTGTGACCAGGCAAGTCAGACACAGCAATCCAGAGGCTTCACTGCCGTTGCTGGCTTCCCCCATGTCCAGGATGCTATAGACTGTACACATCTGGCCTTCAAGGCACCAGCAGGTGAGCCCAGTCCTTCTTCAACAGGAAGGGCTCCCACTCCATGAACGTGCAGATAGTGTGTGATCACAGGATGCAGATTCTACAAATCTATGCAAGGTACCCAGGCAGCTCCCTTGATGCCTATGTCCTCAGACACTCCCAGGTGCCAGGGCTATTCAGTGCTCCGGCTCGGCTGGATGGATGGCTGCTGGGTGACAAGGGCTATCCCCTCAGAAGGTGGCTCACGAAGCCTCTCCACCATCCAAGAACAGAAGCTGAGCAGCGGTACAATAGGAGTCACGGCTCCACAGGGGCTGTGGTGGAGAAAGTCATCAGTGTTCTCAAGATGCACTTCTGATGCCTGGACAGCTCAGGAGGTGCACTCCAGTACCTCCCAATCATGTCTCGGTGATAGTGGTTGCATGCTGCACTCTCCACCATCTTGTGCTGGAAAGGGGGTACGCAGTAGATGATGAAGACGTTGATGCAGTGGATGAGGCTGCACACGATGAGTCCAGCACTGATTCTGAGGATGAGGAAACACAGGGGATTGACGAGGGGCTAAACGCTGACCCGGGACTACACCAAGGAGCCAGGGACACCCGAGAGACTTTAATCAAATGAACCTTCAGCTAGCTCCACACAAATGGATCAGGAAGACCAGCCTTGCCTGACGCTTCCATACTCGGCACTTAAGTGCTAAATCTGCCAGGTCATCAGCTGCAACTAAGGGCTTTGGACATAAACCTCAATGTGCACTCAAATGCTCATGACATGTCTGTGAAACATACACATGCAGCACAAAGGAGCCACCCTCAGCCATGGTAACACATGTGGATTTTCTTTTGATCCATCATATGATCCAACAAAATGAATCCAAAACGTTTTTACAACTGCAAGAAATAATTATTCCCTAATCTAGGGCCAACACAAAAGTACCAGTGAGAAACCCGTGGTGTGCCCAAGGTGCTTTATGCTTACGTTTACTGGTGCTACATCTTGGTGCTGCTCCATCGCTCGGAGTGGCATCTGAGACAGCCTGCTGACCCTGCTGTCCTGTTGGCCTCGATGAACTTGGCGGACGTCCTCTGGCCCGTGGAGCCTGTGCTGAGTCCACCTGGGAGGGAGTGGCCAGTTCCACAGCTGGCATCTCCCCAGTTGTCACAGCCTCAACAGATGCAACGGTCACTGGCAGAGGTGTGGAGGAGCTGCTGCCCTCATCGGGAGCGCCCTGAGAGGAGCCTACAGATGACAGGCAGCTGCTGTGCCGACGTGAGGTCACTTCAGACCTTCCTGCTCACCGTAGATGGATGGGCACTGAGCTGGGACACTTGGTGCCCAGACAATCTCCGATTTTGCCTATGACCAGCTGTGGCCACTGGCGCTGTGCGGGCTTGCAGGTCCAAGCATATCCTCAGGAGGAGCTGGTTGTTCTTCTGGAAGCCTCCTCTCCAGGAGAGTCGCCACTCTTTCCATGGAGAAAGCATAGTGCTCTGACATAAGGCTCATAGCATCACTCATGCTCCGTGTGGACTCCTCCACCATGGACACCAAGCGAAGCATAGTCTCAAGTATCACTCCCAGATGCTCCCGCACACCTGGCCGCATTTCCTGCAGCTGCTATGTCACGGACAACTCCAAAAGCACATCATCATGGCCCGACCCAGCATGTGCCTGGTCCCCTTCAGTCCTACGGCTGTTGGTGCCATCGTCACTCTCTCTCTCTGCCAGCTCCTCCAGTGACTGTGAAGCGCCCTCTCCACTGTGCCTCGGGACACTAGCCGATGTTCCAATTCCCACCGATGTGCTAGTATCTGCGCTGGTACCTGCCTTGCCGAAAGGGTACAACACAGGTGACAGTTCAGGGCCCTCAGGTGTGAGGGGGAGCATCTGCAATTGCTCCTGGCTGCCATGCTCTGATGATGCTGAAAGTAACAACAAGGACAGTGGATCAGTTAGTGACCACACAGTGACACACTTCATCCCTTTCCCCCTGGCTCATAATGCACTCAACCTTCCAGGACCTAAGGAAATGAACATTGGTGGGGTGGCAAATAATCAGGAGGAGGGCCAAACATTATAGGTGGATACAGACGGGCTGGTCAGATGGCCTCAGGAGTGCCAAATGGAATGTTATGTGGATAAGTGTGAGGTGATGCACTTGGGCAGGACAAACAAGGTACGGGAATACACGAGGAATGGTAGGACTGTGGAAAGTCAGGACAATTACAGGGACCTTGCTGGGCATGTTGACAGGCCCATTAAGGCCACGGGACAGGTACATTAGGCATTTAAGAAGGTAAATGCCATACTTGCCTTTATTAGCTGAGGACTAGAATGTAGGAACAGGAAGATCATGTTGCAAGTGCGGAAAATACTGTCAATACCACAGCTATACTTCTGCATTCAGCTGTGACCAGCGCTTCATGGGAGGGATGTGATTGGAGTGCAGAGCTTGCTGACCAGGATGCATGCTGGCCTGGAGAGTTGGGGTTATGAGGACACAGCATACACTGGTGATATTTGCCGTGGAGCAGAGGAGATTGAGGGGTGACATTATTGAGCTTCATGGCATTATGAGGGGCATAGATAGGGTGGACAGAAAGCAACTTTTCCCCTTGGCGGAGAGATGACTAACCTGGTGGCATTTATTTAAGGTAAGGGGCATGAGGTTGACAGGTGAGGTGATGAGGAACTCTTGCACACAATAATGTGGGATGCACTGGCTGAAAGGGTGGTGGAGCCAGAAACCCTCCTAACATGTAATAAGTATTTGGATGTGCAGTTGTGATGCCATGGCATACAAGGCCATGGGAAAAGCGGTCAGAAATGGGATAAGGCGACTCTGGAAGGCGCTGGACATGCGCATGTTCGAAAGGCTGAGGGACCATTGTCTATGACCCAGGCCTCTGACTCTAACAGTCTGTGAATGAGCAGTGTTGCTACATTAACGATTCCAAAAATCATCAGTGCTTTGATGGTGGGAAGACAGAGCGGATGTGACAGTGGACTTCAAATACCTTTATATATATTTTCATGACTCTTCCTGGTAGCCGCTTCAATCATAAATAAAAACAGAAAATGCTGGAATTAACAGCCAGCCAGCGTGAAAGGCGCGCTGAAAAGCTCAGCGTTGCCAGGATGGGGGGGCGGGGAGAAGGCGAGCGCTGATATCAGCGCGAGCATGGGGGTGCGCGCAACAAAATGGACAGCTTTCTTAAGGCCATGATAAACTCTCCAATGTCCTCAACAGGCAACTGATTCCTTGTTCCAAACCAATAAATTTCTGCAATCTCCAACAGTTTTGGATTGAAAAGCTGTTCAAGATTTGACTCTAACAAACTGTCCAACACTGGCATGTCTTTTAGCTTTACTATAGCAAGCAAATTCTTAAGCATTTCATACATATCTGGGCCTCCTTCAGTCAAAAATATTGCCCTTTTCCTCTCACACCCCCACCCAATTACCTGATTGACAACTGGATTATCAGGATCCTTGAGGATATTGTTAGCAATGAAAAACATCTCTAACCTCTCTTCATATAGACTCTCGGTCACGTCTGTACTCACCCAGTCACCTGATAACACCTGTTGCCTCAGCCATCTTTGAAAGTCTGCCCACCCATGTGTACAACAGACTTTTATCTAGATCGGATTTTTGAGTTTTTCTCTCACAGCAAGAAACTCACAAGGTCCCCTGCTGGTTTGCTGGAAGCTCCTCCAATCCAAATTTATTTGGCTAGGGAATCTTCAATCTCATCCTCATTGCCAGACTGTGATATCTTCACAGAACAAAAGTGATCTGGCGTACAGCATTAAGTCTGGTACAAAAGTGAAATTAGTTTAATCTGGTCGGATTGAGATACATACATACATGGATGGCCACAAGAGGTTGGTATTAAAGTCTCCTGGTTCCGGTAAGTTAGAAATAATCACATGTTAGAGTCAAAGTGCTGGAGATTTATCTCGTGTATTTCTTTTTGCATTCCATGTTGCTGGTAGACTGATATGGATCACAAGACTGCAATGTAAATGTTTGAGCCTGGGATATAATTCATCTAACAATCAGTCCCTATTTCTTTATGGATAATATAACAATATAACAGTCCCCCCTTTCGCCTCATGAGTAAACCACCCCTCTTCTTTTCTCAAGTGAACCACTCCTCCTTGCCTAGTCGATCCCCTCCTTCCATCCTTCTCCCCACTTCTCCTCTTCTCCCCAAGCCCCCCCACCCCCGGTGTAAGCTTATCTGCTTCTGTGGCCTACACCAACAGGCTTCTCACCTGACTGGAAGACAAACCTGCCAATCAGGTGGGTCACTGATCAGAGATGACTTGCAGAAATGTGAGGGAATTTCGAATTGTGCAATCCCCTGTGCTCTGGTCAGTAAAACTTCAGCCAGTTAATGCTATTTCAAAACAAAAACAGAATTACCTGGAAAAACTCAGCAGGTCTGGCAGCATCGGGGGAGAAGAAAAGAGTTGACGTTTCGAGTCCTCATGACCCTTCGACAGAACTTGCGTTCGAGTCCAACAAAGAGTTGAAATATAAGCTGGTTTAAGGTGTGTGTGTGGGGGGCGGAGAGATAGAGAGACAAAGAGGTGGAGGGGGGGTGGGGGTGTGTGGTTGTAGGGACAAACAAGCAGTGATAGAAGCAGATCATCAAAAGATGTCAACGACAATAGTACAATAGAACACATAGGTGTTAAAATTAAAGTTGGTGATATTATCTAAACGAATGTGCTAATTAAGAATGGATGGTAGGGCACTCAAGGTATAGCTCTAGTGGGTTTTTTTTAAAATTTTTTTTATATCTATATAATGGAAATAGGTGGGAAAAGGAAAATCTTTATAATTTATTGGGAAAAAAAAAGGGAAGGGGGAAACAGAAAGGGGGTGGGGATGGGGGAGGGAGCTTACGACCTAAAGTTGTTGAATTCAATATTCAGTCCAGAAGGCTGTAAAGTCCCTAGTCGGAAGATGAGGTGTTGTTCCTCCAGTTTGCGTTGGGCTTCACTGGAACAATGCAGCAAGCCAAGGACAGACATGTGGGCAAGAGAGCAGGGTGGAGTGTTGAAATGGCAAGCGACAGGGAGGTTTGGGTCATTCTTGCGGACAGACCGCAGGTGTTCTGCAAAGCGGTCGCCCAGTTTACGTTTGGTCTCTCCAATGTAGAGGAGACCACATTGGGAGCAACGGATGCAGTAGACTAAGTTGGGGGAAGTGCAAGTGAAATGCTGCTTCACTTGAAAGGAGTGTTTGGGTCCTTGGACGGTGAGGAGAGAGGAAGTGAAGGGGCAGGTGTTGCATTTTTTGCGTGGGCATGGGGTGGTGCCATAGGAGGGGGTTGAGGAGTAGGGGGTGATGGAGGAGTGGACCAGGGTGTCCCGGAGGGAGCGATCCCTACGGAATGCCGATAAGGGGGGTGAAGGGAAGATGTGTTTGGTGGTGGCATCATGCTGGAGTCGGCGGAAATGGCGGAGGATGATCCTTTGAATGCGGAGGCTGGTGGGGTGATAAGTGAGGACAAGGGGGACCCTATCATGTTTCTGGGAGGGAGGAGAAGGCGTGAGGGCGGATGCGCGGGAGATGGGCCGGACACGGTTGAGGGCCCTGTCAATGACCGTGGGTGGAAAACCTCGGTTAAGGAAGAAGGAGGACATGTCAGAGGAACTGTTTTTGAATGTAGCATCATCGGAACAGATGCGACGGAGGCGAAGGAATTGAGAGAATGGGATGGAGTCCTTACAGGAAGCAGGGTGTGAGGAGCTGTAGTCGAGATAGCTGTGGGAGTCGGTGGGTTTGTAATGGATATTGGTGGACAGTCTATCACCAGAGATTGAGACAGAGAGGTAAAGGAAAGGAAGGGAAGTGTCAGAGATGGACCACGTGAAAATGATGGAGGGGTGGAGATTGGAAGCAAAATTAATAAATTTTTCCAAGTCCTGACGAGAGCATGAAGCGGCACCGAAGTAATCAGCGATGTACCGGAGAAAGAGTTGTGGAAGGGGGCCAGAGTAGGACTGCAACAAGGAATGTTCCACATACCCCATAAAGAGACAGGTATGTGGAACATTCCTTGTTGCAGTCCTACTCCGGCCCCCTTCCACAACTCTTTCTCCGGTACATCGATGATTACTTCGGTGCCGCTTCATGCTCTCGTCAGGACTTGGAAAAATTTATTAATTTTGCTTCCAATCTCCACCCCTCCATCATTTTCACGTGGTCCATCTCTGACAATTCCCTTCCCTTCCTTGACCTCTCTGTCTCAATCTCTGGTGATAGACTGTCCACCAATATCCATTACAAACCCACCGACTCCCACAGCTATCTCGACTACAGCTCCTCACACCCTGCTTCCTGTAAGGACTCCATCCCATTCTCTCAATTCCTTCGCCTCCGTCGCATCTGTTCCGATGATGCTACATTCAAAAACAGTTCCTCTGACATGTCCTCCTTCTTCCTTAACCGAGGTTTTCCACCCACGGTCGTTGACAGGGCCCTCAACCGTGTCTGGCCCATCTCCTGCGCATCCGCCCTCACGCCTTCTCCTCCCTCCAAGAAACATGATAGGGTCCCCCTTGTCCTCACTTATCACCCCACCAGCCTCCGCATTCAAAGGATCATCCTCCGCCATTTCCGCCAACTCCAGCATGATGCCACCACCAAACACATCTTCCCTTCACCCCCCTTATCGGCATTCCGTAGGGATCGCTCCCTCCGGGACACCCTGGTCCACTCCTCCATCACCCCCTACTCCTCAACCCCCTCCTATGGCACCACCCCATGCCCACGCAAAAAATGCAACACCTGCCCCTTCACTTCCTCTCTCCTCACCGTCCAAGGACCCAAACACTCCTTTCAAGTGAAGCAGCATTTCACTTGCATTTCCCCCAACTTAGTCTACTGCATCCGTTGCTCCCAATGTGGTCTCCTCTACATTGGAGAGACCAAACGTAAACTGGGCGACCGCTTTGCAGAACACCTGCGGTCTGTCCGCAAGAATGACCCAAACCTCCCTGTCGCTTGCCATTTCAACACTCCACCCTGCTCTCTTGCCCACATGTCTGTCCTTGGCTTGCTGCATTGTTCCAGTGAAGCCCAACGCAAACTGGAGGAACAACACCTCATCTTCCGACTAGGGACTTTACAGCCTTCTGGACTGAATATTGAGTTCAACAACTTTAGGTCGTAAGCTCCCTCCCCCATCCCCACCCCCTTTCTGTTTCCCCCTTCCCTTTTTTTTTACCCAATAAATTATAAAGATTTTCCTTTTCCCACCTATTTCCATTATATATATATAAAAAAAATATAAAAAAAAACCCACTAGAGCTATACCTTGAGTGCCCTACCATCCATTCTTAATTAGCACATTCGTTTAGATAATATCACCAACTTTAATTTTAACACCTATGTGTTCTATTGTACTATTGTCGTTGACATCTTTTGATGATCTGCTTCTATCACTGCTTGTTTGTCCCTACAACCACACACCCCCACCCCCCCCCCACCTCTTTGTCTCTCTATCTCTCCGCCCCCCACACACACACCTTAAACCAGCTTATATTTCAACTCTTTGTTGGACTCGAACGCAAGTTCTGTCGAAGGGTCATGAGGACTCGAAACGTCAACTCTTTTCTTCTCCACCGATGCTGCCAGACCTGCTGAGTTTTTCCAGGTAATTCTGTTTTTGTTTTGGATTTCCAGCATCCGCAGTTTTTTTGTTTTTATTAATGCTATTTCAACCCATGTAAGATAATTGCCAGGAGCAACCAGCAATTGAATAAACAACAGGCAATAATGGGTTGGGAGGGGGAGATTTAAACGGTACAAATCATCTTCCTTATCAGCACTGATCTTGTGATTCTCAAAATTTAAATCCTCAATGTGATTAGACCAAACATTGCGTCATGTATGCATTTCATGCAAATGTTGACATTTTAAATGGAGATACTGTGGTTACCAGCATCTAATCAATGTTCATTGAAAGCATCATGTAAAAACAGAATATTCAAAATGCATGGAAAATTATGGAAATCCCTTTAACAACTGACAAACTGAGACAAAGCAGGCTGAGAATTCTCCTATACAAACAATTGTGTTTGGATGAGTAGATAATTGAATCCGTGTCTTTTAACTGATATCTGTGAGTCAACAGCCTTCTGTGGCAAAGTGTTCCCTAGCCTAATAACTCTTTATTCTTCTAGTGAGAATCCTGAACCTGTACCTCCTTTGTTACTGGTCCACCAGCTGGCAGAAATCCTCTTTCGTTTTTCACCTTCTCAGAATCATTCATTGTTTTGAAAACCTCCACAAGGCTTCCCCCCTCTTAACTCTCTCTTCTCCAGTGATAAAAGCTCAATTTTTGAGTCTGTCATAACCATAACCCGGTTATGTCCAATATTCTCAAGAACATCCACTGTGTGCATTCCTTAGCACTAATTTTCTTCCTTTAATTGATATTCCTCTATGCAGTATTCCATATCTGCCCCAATCAATGTCTTGTATAAAGTCACTGTTGCTTCCCTGTTTTTACATTCAAGAACCCATTGCTGCAACTGAGTCAAGGCTGGTAACTAAGTGAATTGTAGGGGCTGGCGAGTCCTGCTTCAGGGGTGTCATCCTCTCCATTATATTTTACTCTCTATACTCTGCCCAGTTGATGTCTTATGCACCAATGAAGTCGAAAATTTACTCCATTGTCCCTGCATCTAATGGAACTCAGTGGATGAACTAATGGATTAATATCTGCAGAGGTGTATTCAATATGCCAGAGTGCTTCAACAGTATTGTTGTAAAAGATTGGTGCGAGGTTGAACTGTACGCCAGTAGTAATGCATTTAGACATTCTTATTAAATTCCAGCATCAGACAAAGGAATTGCACATGTTTATTTCTAACATCACATGATGGGGTTTTAACCCCGTTAAAACTCTGAGGGAGAGTCATATGGACTTGAAACACTAACTCTGTTTCTCTCTCCACAGGTGCTGCCAAACCTGCTGAGTTTTTCCAGCAGTTTCTGTTTCTATTTCAGATTTCCAGCATCTGCAGTATTTTATTTTTATTTTAATCCTGTTAACTCAGGTCTCCTCACATTGTTGGGTTCAGTAGGAGCTGATCTGTACAGCTCCATCATCCTGCTGTCGTGTTGAACCGAGCAAGGGAGAATGGATAGCGAAGCTGAAGTTCATCATCGGCTGCCGTAGTCTTAATCCCGTCCATCCCCACCCATCCTGTCACTGAAATATGTTTTTACTACAAGCAGCTGTGCTGAATGGCTTGTTTGTATGCCCTAAATTCCATGATGCCATTGTGTGCCCTGATTGTAACATAAATGCCTTTTTTGAATATTTTATCAAAAGAAACTTTGAAATTTTTGAATTAAGCATAACCTTGAATGCTTTTGCCTTACTCTAAGTTTCATTTTTGCATGGCAGCACAACTTATAATACCATGAAAGGGACCAGAGAGAATGCTGAAAATTCTTTCTATAATACGTACACGTTGTCCTGGGTAAAACTAATAACTCACTGTGGAATATATTCACAGACCATAAGACGTAGGAGCAGAAATAGGCCATTCAGCCCATCAAGTCTGCTCCACCATTCAATGAGATCATGGCTGATCTGATAATTCTCAACTCCACTTTCCTGCCTTTTCCCCTTAACCCTTGATTCCCTTACTGATGGAAAATCTGTCTATCTCAGCCTTGAATATACTTAACGGCCCAGCCTCTATAGCCTTCTGCAGTAAAGAATTCCACAGATTGACTACCCTCTGAGAGAAGAAATTCCTCCTCATCTCTGTTTTAAATGGGCGACCCCTTACTCTGAGATTATGGCCTCTGGTCCTAGACTCTCCCACAAGGGGAAACAACCTCTCAGCATCTACCCCATCAAGTCATCTAAGAATCTCATATCTTTCAATAAGGCCGCCTCTCATTCTTCTAAACTCCAATGAGTACAGGCCCAACCTACTCAACCTCTCCTCATAAGAAAATCCCTCCATCCCCGGGATCGGCCCAGTGAACTTTCTCTGGACTGATTCCAAAGCCAGTATATATTTCCTCAGTTAACGGACCAATACGGTTCGCAGTATCCTAGGTGTGGTCTAACTAGTGCCTTGTACAGTTTTAGCAAGACTTCCCTATTTTTATACTTCATTCCCTTTGAAATAAAGGCCAATATTCCATTTGCCTTACCTATTACCTGCTGAACTTGCATGCTAGTTTTTTGGGATTCATGCACAAAGACCCCCAAAACGCTCTGTGCTGCAGCTTTCTGCAGTCTTTCTCAATTTAAATAATATTCAGCCCCTCTATTCTTTCTGCCAAAGTGCATAACCTCACATTTTCCCACATAATATTCCATCTGCCACGTTTTTGCCAACTTACTTAACCTGTCTATATCCCTCTGTAGACTCCTTGTGTCATCCTCACTACTTGCCTTCCCACCTATTTTTATGTCATCCGCAAACTTGGCGATAATACATTCATTTCCCTCATCCAAGCCATTAATATATGTTGTAAATAATTCTGGCCCCAGCACTGATCCCTGTGACACACCACTAGTTACAGGTTGCCATCCTGAAAATGCCCCCCTTATCCCAACTCTCTGCCTTCTATATTTAGCCAGTCCTCTATCCATGCTAATATACTACCCCCAACACCATGGAGGCTTATCTTATTGAGTAGCCTTATGTGTGGTACGTTATTGAATACCCTTTGGAAATCTAAATAAAGTACATCTACTAGTTTCTCTTTATCTATCCTGTTTGTTACCTCCTCAAAGAATTCTAATAAATTTGTTTAGCATGATTTCCCTTTCATGAAGCTATGCTAACTCTGCTTGATTAGATTATGCATTTCTAAATGCTCTGCTATTACCTCCTTTATAATAGATGCTAACATTTTCCCATTGATAGATGTTAATTTAACTGGCCTATAGTTAATAAAAACAAAAATAGCTGGAAAAACTCAGCAGGTCTGACAGCATCTGTGGAGAGGAAGACAAGGTTATTGGCCTTTAGTTACCTGTTTTTGCCTCCCTCCCTTTTTGAATAAGGCATTGACAGTTTTCCAGTCCTCTGGGACTTTTCCAGATCTAAGGATTCTTGGAAGATTACTACCAGTGCAATCACTATCTCCGCAGCTCTTCCTTTAATATTGCAGGATGCAACCCATCAGGTCCAGGGGACTTATCGGCCTTTAGCCCCATTCGTTTCCCTAGTACTTTTCCTCTAGTGATAGTTATTATATTTATTTCCCCCCTACTTTTGCTCCATGTTTATTTAATATTTTTGGTATGCTATTAATGTTTTCTACCGTGAAGACTGATGCAAAGTATTTATTCAACTCCTCTGCCATTTCCTGGTTCCCCATTATTATTTCTCCAGCCTCATTCTCTAAGGGGCCTATGTTCACTTTGGCCTCTCTCTTCCTTTTTACATATTTAAAGAAGCTCTTCCTGTCCATTTTTATATTACTTGCTAGTTTACCCTCAACATTTATTTTCTCCCTCTATTATTTTTTTGGTCACCTCCTGTTAGTTTTTAAAACTTTCCCAATCCTCTGGCTTACTAATCTTTGCCACATTGTATGTTTTTTCTTTCACTTTGATACTACCTTAACTTCCTTGGTTAACCAAGGGTTGTTCTATCCCCTTCCTAAAATCCTTCTTCCTCACTGGGATATATCTTTGTTGTGAGTCATTAATTATTTTCTTAACCATCTGCCATTAGTCAACCAACTTTTCTTGCTAAACTCCTCTCCCAGTCCACTCTAGCCAACTCTGCTCTCATTCCTTTGTAATTACCCTTATTTACATTGAGCACAGTTGTTTCTGAACTGTGTTTCTCACTCTCAAACTGAATGCTAAATTCCACCATGTTTTGGTCACTGTTTCCTAGGGGATCTTTCACTCTGAGATGGCTTATTAAACATGCGTCATTACACATTACCAGATGCAAAATAGCCTGGTCCCTGGTTGGATCCACAACATATTGTTCTAGGAAACAGTTCTGAATACACTGTATGGATTCTTGCTCACAGCTACCTCTGCCAATTTGATTTTCCCAATCTACATGTAGTTTAAAGTCATCCATGATTAATATACTGCCTTTATCACATTTCACATTAATGTCAGCAACAGGCTGTTCTCCAAAGCGAACTTGGATGATATATATGCGTTCATTTGACCTTTTCATGCACCAGGTAACTGACCCACACTTCACTGTGCAGTGGGACTTCAAAGATTTTCCTTCACTCCCCACCTTTCAACAAGAAGTATTTGCTACCTTACCCTAGTACTTACTTAGCCTGGCACATTAGGAACATCACAACAGGAGTAGGCCATTCAGCCCCTTGAGCCTGTATCAGATGAAGACAAATCTGTGTCTTAACTCCATTTACTCATTTTGGTTCTGTCATATTCTTTTTGTCTACCAGAAGTTTATCAATCTTCGTTTCAAAGCTTTGAATTCACCAAACCACAACAGCTCTTGGGGAGAGAGTTCCTGTTCTTCACTTACCTCAGTATGAAAAAGTGCTCCCTGACATCAACTCTGAACAGCCTACCTCTAATTTTTCCCCACCATAGGAAATTGTTTTCCTCTAAATATACTAGCAAACCCTCGAACCATCTTAAAGCCCTCACGCACACCCCTTGCTCTCCTGTGCGCAAGCCCAGCCAATGCAATCTGCCCTCAAAAGTTAGCCCTTCAGCTGTGGCTCAGTTGGTAGCATTCCTGCCCATGTGTCAGGAGGCTATGAGCTCAACTACTCCCCCAGGATTGGCTGAAAAGGATTGCTGACATTGGAGCGCTCACTGTTGGAGATGCTGCCTTTTGGTGAGGCATGAAACCCAGGCCCCTTCGGCCCTCTGAGGTGGATTTAAAAAAATCCCATGGCGCTTTTTGAAGAGGAGCAGGGGGGTTCTCCCCAGTGTCCTGGTCAATGTTAATTCCTCAATCAATGTCACAGAAACACATTGACATAAAAGCAAAGAACGGCGGATGCTGGAAATCCAAAACAAAAACAAAAATACCTGGAAAAACTCAGCAAGTCTGGCAGCATCTGCGGAGAGGAACACAGTTAACGTTTCGAGTCAGAATGACCCTGTTCTGTTGAATGGTCACTCAGACTTGAAACGTTAACTGTGCTCCTCTCTGCAGATGCTGCCAGACTCACTGAGTTTTTCCAGGTATTTTTGTTTTTGTCACAGAAATACATTACCTGGTCATTATCACATTGCAAAGCACACATGTACTAACAGGGTCTGTATCAGAAAAGTTGCCTAATTTTATCTTCCCATAACCTAGGGAAAAATTTGTCTCCCAATGGGCTTCCCTGACTGAGATCAACTGACTAACTTGGGATATCCCTGGCCCGCATTGGCTCAGTTATTAATTTGATTACTTTGCAGCATCATCGTGTTGTAACAATTGCCCTCTGGCTGTGATAGGATGTGTTGCTGCCAGTGGAAAACGCTTAACCGATAATAATTAAACTACAATAATAAATATTATGCTACACTGTTTAACCCGTAAAGATAAAGATTTCAGCTCTGGTCAAATTTCACTATGTGATAAGATCAATGAACAAATCGTTGGAAACTGGAATCCGGCAGTCACTGTAACTATAAGATACCTTATCAAATAGGTAATTCACATTTCAACACTGATGTGTGAAAATGCAGCCACTACATACCAACATACGAATTTGGAGCAGGAGTAGGCCACTTGCCCCTTGACCCTGCTCCGCCCTTCAATAAGATCATGACTGACCTGATTGTAATCTCAGCTCCATATTCCCACCTACCCCCGAAAACCTTTCACCCCCCCCCTTGGTTATCAAGAATTTATCTACCACCACCTTAAAAATATTCAAAGGCTGTTTCCACTACCTTTTGAGGAAGAGAGTTCCAAAGACTGACAGCCCTCTGAGAGAAAAAAATTCTCCTCATGTCTGTCTTAAATGGGTGACCCCCTTATTTTTAAACAGTGGCCCCTAGTTCTACTTTCTCCCAAAAGAGGAAACATCTCTTCCACATCCATCCTGTCAAGACCCCTTATATGTTTTAATCAAGTCACCTCTCACTTTTCTAAACTCCTGTGGATACAAGCCTAGCCTATCCAACCTCTCCTCATAAGACAATCTGCCCACTGCAGTATAGTGTAATAAAAATATAGTGGCTAGGGTGTCATGAGCATAACAACAATTTGCATTTATATAGTGCCTATATTAGTCATAGGGACATGGAGTTTTATGGCACGGAAAGAAGTCCTTTGGCCCATCGTGTCCATGCTGGTTAGCAAGCCCCCATCTACTCTAATCCCATTTTCCAGCACTTGGCCCGTAGCCTTTTATGCTATGGCATTTCAAGTGTTCATCTAAATACTTCATAAATGTTGCGAGTGTTCCCACCTCTACCACCCTTTCAGGCAGTGAGTTCCAGAGACCCTCCCACCCTCTGGGTGAAAACATTTTTCCTCAAATCCCCTTTAAATCTCCTGTCTCTTACATTAAATCTATGACCTCTGGTTATTGACCCCTCCACTAGTTTCTTCCTATCTACCCTATCTATGCCCCTCATAATTTTGTGCATCTCAATCAGGTCCCCCCTCAGCCTTCTCTGCTCTAAGGGAAACAATCCCAGCCTATCTAGTCTCTCTTCATAGCTGAAATGTTCCAGCCCAGGTGACATACTTCTGAATTGTCTCTGCGCTCTCTCCAGTGCAATTACATACCTTACTGTTGTGTGGCGATCAGAACTGCACACAGTACTCCACATGTGACCTAACTAAGGCTTAATGCAGCTCTATCATAACCTCCCTGCTCTTATATTCAATGCCTCAACTAATAAAGGCAAGCACCCCATATGCCTTCTTAACCACCTTATCAACCTGACCTGCTGCCTTCAAGGAGCTGTAGACATTGCCCATCCCTAATTGCCCTTGGGAAGGTGGTGGCAAGTTGCCTTCTTGAACTTCTGCAGTCCATGTGGTGTAGGTACAACCACAGCACTGTTAGGAAGGGAGTTCAGGGTTTTGCCCCAGTGATAGTGAAGGAATTTCCAAGTCAGGATGGTGAGTGACTTGGAAGGGAACTTCCAGATGGTGGTGTTCCCACCTATCTGCTGCCCTTGTCCTTCTAGATGGTAGTAGTCGTGGGTTTGGAAGGTGCTCTCTAAGGAGCCTTGGTGAATTCCTGCAGTGCATCTTGTAGATGGTACACACTGCTGCTAATGTGCATCGGTGGTGGAGGGAGTGAATGTTTGTGGATGTGGTGCCAATCAATCAGGTTGTTTTGTTCTGGATGGTGTCAAGCTTCTTGAGTGTTGTGGGAGCTGCACTCACCCAGGCAAGTGGAGAGTATTCCATCACACTCCTGACTTGTGCCTTGTAGATAGTGGACAGGCTTTGGGGAGTCAGGAGGTGAGTTACTCATCACAGGGTTCCTAGCCTCTGACCTGCTCTTGTGGCCACATTATTTACATGGCTAGTCCAGTTCAGTTTCTGGTCAATGGTAAAACCCAGGATGTTGATAATGGGGGTTTCAATGATGATAATGCCATTGAACATCAAGGGGCGATGTTTGGATTCTCTCTTGCTGGAGATGGTCATTGCTTGCCACTTGTATGGCACAAATGTTACTTGCCACTTGTCAGCCCAAGCCTGGACATTGTCCAGGTCCTGCTGCATTTGGACATGGACTGCTTCAGTATCTGAGGAGTTGAAAATAGTGCTGAACATTATATAATCATCAGTGAACATTCCCATTTTTGATCTTATGATGGAAGGAAGGTCATTGATGAAACAGCTGAAGATGATTGGGCCTCGGACATTACCCTGAGGAACTCCTGCAGTGATCTCAAGGAGTTGAGATGACTGACCTCCAACAACCACAATCATCTTCCTTTGTGCTGTGTGGACAGATGCATCTGTGGCAGGCAGATTGGTGAGGATGAGGTCAAGTATGTTTTTCCCTCTTGTTGGTTCCCTCACCACCTGCCGCAGACCCAGTCTAGCAGCTGTGTCCTTTAGGACTCGGCCAGCTCGGTCAGTAGCAGTGCTACTGAGCCACTCTTGGTGATAGGCATTGAAGTCCCCCAACATTCTGTGCCCTAGCAACCTTCAGTACTTCCTCCAAGTGATGTTCTACCTGGAGGAGCACTGATTCATCAGCTGAGGAAGTATGTGGTAACAGCAGGAGGCTTCCTTGCCCATGTTTGACCTGATGCTGGGGGCGACTTCACAGGGTCCGGAATCGATGTTGAGGACTCCCAGGGCAACTCCCTTCCAACTGTATACCACTGTACCGCCACCTCTGCTAGGTCTGTCCTGTCAGCGGAACAGGACATACCCAGGGATGGTGATGGTGGTGTCTGGAACATTATCTAAACATTGAACACACTCAATGATTGAGCTTCCATAGTCCTCTGGGGTAGAGGATTCCAAAGATTCACCACCCTCTCTGTAAAGAAATCCCTCCTCATCTCCATCTTAAATTGCCTGCCCCTTATTCTGAGACTGTGTTCTCTGGTTCTAGACTCACCCAGCTAGGGGGAATATCCTATCTACACGCACCCTGTCAAGCTTTGTAAGAATTTTGTAAGTTTCAATGAGATTACCTCTCATTCTTCAAAACTGGAGAGAATACAGGCCCAGGCTCCTCAATCTTTCCGCATAAGGCAATCCTGCCATCCCAGGGATTGGTCTGGTGAGCCTCTGTTGCATTTCCTCCTTGGCAAATATATCCTTCCTCAGATAAGGAAGAGATTTGGAGTTATTTGAGATCAAAACTGTACACAATATTCTAGGTGCGGTCTCACCAAGGCTCTATAGAATTGCAGCAAGACATCTTTACTCCTGCACTCAACTCCCCTTACGGTGAAGGCCAACATACCACTTGTCTTCCTAATTGCTTGCTACACCTGCCTGCTAGCTTTTAGTGACCCATGAGTAAGGACACCCAGGTCCCTTTTGACATCAACACTTCCTAATCTTTTTACAATTTAAGAAATACTCTGCCTTTCTACCAAAGTGGTTAACGTTACACTTATTCACATTATATTCAACCTGCCATGTTCTTGCCCATTTACTTAGCCCGTCCAAGTCCCCTTGAAGCTTCCTTGTATCCACTTCTCAATTTATATTCCCACCTAGTTTTGTGTCACCCAGGGAGTGGTGAGCCTGTGGAATTCGTTACCACAGAAAGTAGTTGAGGCCAAAACATTGTATGCTTTCAAGAAGGAGTTCGATATAGTTCTTGCGGTGGAAGGGACCAAAGAATATGGGGAGAAAGCGGGAGCTGGGTATTGAGTTGGATGATCAGCCATGATCATAATGAATGGTGGAGCAGGCTCGAAGGGCCGAATGGTCTACTCCTGCTCCTAGTTTCTATGTTTCTATGTGTCATCAGTAAATTTGGAAATATTAGGTTTGATCCCCGCATGCAAATCATTTATATTGATTGCACACATTATGAGAATGGATGTTATTTTTAAAAATATATTTTTGGGAATATTGTATTATTTTGCGAAGAAGGCTTTGTGTGTGTGTGTGTGTGTGTGTTTTTGATTTAATTAAGCTGAGCAAGAGATTGGTAGAGATCAGGTTGTCTAGGGTGGGGATGGGTGGAGTGGGATATGAAATATGAAAAGGATAGAGGTGTTAAGTTTGTGGTACAAGTAAATAGGTGAGATCTAATGTTTGCATTTTTAGATAAGTTGAGAGTTTGAATATCAAAGGGGAGTCAGAGGTACCAAGAAATGTTTGCTTCTTGCAGGAGCTCCATAGGTAAATAGTAATGGGATTGTTATATCTTGTTGACCTAAAAACAAAGACAAGTTAGAGGCATAAAAGATTTCATGTTTGGAAGAATTTGGATTTCAAAGAACAATGGAACTGGAGATGAAAGGGGAAAAAGGTTATTTAGAGTTATTGTGGAGAACTTAAGAGAGAGATAGCTGGAGCTGAGCTGGGAGCTGTTAGCTCTGGGCTGGGAGGAGGTGCAGTTTGAATCAACCATCTAGTCAAGCTCAAAAAGTCTTAGTTTGCAACAAGCAGTTTTATTCCTTAGTGGACTCCACTGCAGAACGGGTGAGGGTAGAGGTCATGCAGCATGCCTTTATTGAAACTACAGTAGTTTGCCTTGTGTAATATTACTGGATTTCTTTGATAGTTAACATTTATGAGAGAATGTTGCCTGAAGGTGTTTACTTGTGGTTCTAACCAAGTAGAGAGTCTTTTTGGGGAATGTTTGTAAGACTAACCTTACTTGTGTAGCTGCAATCTTATGTGCATAAGTTTTCTTTAATTCTTGTTAATAAAGCTTTTATTTTTAATTTTTAAAATCCCAAAAGTGTCACTGGACCTCTTACTGCTGAGATCAGTATGTCTTCTTCTTGTTTTCAGAATGAAGGAAAAGGGTATGGCCCATGAACCAAGCTTCCTTCTGGGGTTTGGTTTGCACAGCAACTAACACCAGCTGTGGTCATAACAACAGCTGTGGCCCCAGCACCCAACTAGTAACAGCCTGCCAACCTGAGAATGACCTGTTATTTCCTATTCTCTGTTTTCTGTCTGTTAACCAAGTCTCAAGCTATAGCAGTAAATTACCCCCAATCCCATGTGATCTAATTTTATTTACTGACCCCACTGTGTGCTACCTTATCAAAAGCCTTCTGAAAATCTAAATACATCACATCCGCTGGTTCTCCTTTATGTATACTATAAGTAACATCCTCAAAAAACTTCAACAGGTTTGTCAAGCATGATTTCCCTTTCATTAAACCATGCTGGCTCTGCCCAGTCATATCATTATTTACTACTGACGTCAAACTAACAGGTCTGTAATTCTCTATTTTCTCTCTCTTTCCCTTCTTAAACAGTTGGGTTACATTTGCTACTTTCCAGCCTGCAGGAACCTTTCCAGGATCCATAGAATTTGAAAGATAACCACCAATGCATCCACCATCTCTATAGCCACTTCACACTCTGGTATGTAGCTCATCAGGTCCAGAAGATTTATCAACCTTCAATCCAATTAATTTTTTGAGTGCTATCCCTTTATTAAAACTAATTGCTTTTTGGTCCTTAGCTTCACAAGCCCCTTGGTTCTCTAGTATTCCTGGGAGATTTTCTGCGACTTCTTCTGTGAAGACAAACACAAAGTGATTGTTTAGTGTTTCTGCAATTTCCCTATTCATCACTATAAGTTATCTTGTAATGATAATTATTATCTATAATGAAATGAAATTTGTCCTTGCTAACCTTGTTCTTTTCATAAAACTCAAGGAGCTTTTACAGTCCGCCTTTATGTTTCTTGCTAGCTTGCATTCATATTCTCTTTTCCCTTTCTTTACAGTTCCCTGGTCCTCTTTTGCTGGATTCTAAATTGCCCCCAATCCTTGGGTTTACCAGTTTTTCTGGTAACCATATAATCCACTTCCTTTGATCGAATGCGATCTTTAACTTCTTTTGTTAGCCACGGTTGATATGCCTTTCCCCTTTCCTGTTGGGCTTTTCTGCCTTAGAGGAATGTATTTTTTAGATCAGGTAATACTTCTTTAAATAATAACTGTTACCTTTTTACTATCAAATTTTTTAGTGTATATTCCCAACCCACTATAGCCAACTTGCCCCTCATGCATTTATAGTTTCCTTTGTTCAGATTTAAAATCCTAAAATTCAGAATGAACCAAACCACTTTCAAGCTTAATGTAAAATTCCATCATATTTTGGTCACTATTTCCTAAAGGGCCCCTGACAGTGATGTTATCAATTAGCCCTTTCTTGTTACATAATACTAAATCTAGAATAGCCAGATCCCTAGTTGGTTCTTCAATGTACTGCTCCAGAGGCACATTTCCTACACACTCCAAGAATTCATCCTCTACAGCATTAGTGCTAATTAGATTTATGCAGTCTATATGTAAATTAAAGCTGTTCATTATTACTGTATTATCCATGTAACATGTAGCTCTAATTTCCTGATTTATACTGTGCCCAATGTTACAGCTACATTTTGGTGGCCTATAAACAACTCACACCAATGTTTGCTGCCACTTGGTGTTTCTTAGCTCCAAACTGATTCTACATCTTGATCCTTTGATCTAAGATTCTCTCTCACTAATGCACTGATCTCATCCCTTATTAGCAGCATTACCCCACCACCTTTTCCTTTTTGCCTATCCTTCCCAAATGACAAATGTCCTTGAATATTCAGTTCCCAGCCTCTGTCATCCAGTAACCACTTCTCCATAATGGCAATTGAATCATACCTATTCATCTCTGTTTGTGCCTTAAATCATCTACCTTATTGCAAATGCTGCAGGCATTCAGATAGAGTGCCCTTAACTTTGTCTTTTTAACATTATTCTGCATTCTGATCCTATTTGATAACTGCCTTTGCTTCAGCTGCCTTTTAATTTTGCTTATGCCTCCTCCACTTCCAGATGCCAGTTTTTCTTCCCCCTAATCTGAGCTCCTTCTCAGGTTCCCACTAACCCCCCCCCCCCAACCCCCCCAACCAATCTAGTTTAAACCCTCCCCAACAGTGCTAGCACACCTCCCTGCGAGGATATAGTCCCGGATCTGTTAAGGTGCAATCCGTCCATCTTGTCCAGGCTCCATCTGCCCCAGAACTGGTCCCATTGCCTCAGAAATCTGATGCCCTCCCTCCTACATCAATCCCCCAGCTACATGTTCAAATGGTCAATCCTCCTGTTCCTAAACTCACTTACACGTGGCACTGAGAGTAATCCTGAGATTACTGCTTTTGAGATCCTGCTTTTTAATTTCTTTCCGGACTCTCTAAAATCTGCTTTCAGAAACTTATCCCTCTTCCTACCTATGCATCGGCTGGCTGTTCACCCTCCCCTTCAGAATGTCCTGCAGCCACTCTGTGACACCCTTGACCCTGGCATCAGGGAGGCAACGCACCATCCTGGAGTCATATCTACATCAGCAGAAACACCTGTCTGTTCCCTTAACTATCGAATCCCCTATCACTATTGCTCTTCCACTCTACTTTCTCCCTTTCTGTGCAGCTGAGCCATCTATGGCATAATGGACTTGGGTCTTGTTGCACTCCCCTGAGGAACCATCACCCTCACCAATATCCAAAATGGAAAACCGGTCAGCGAGTGAGACCAATTCAGGGGACATCTGGTGGTCACCCATTCTCCCTCTGTCTGCATGCTGCTAATCTGTGGTGTGACCAACTCCCTAAACATGCTATCAAAGTAACTCTCTGCCTGGCAGATGCATCATAGTCATTCTGGCCGCCGCTCCAGTTCTGAAACCTGGAGCTCAAGCTTTTGAGAGCCGGGGGAATTCCTGAGCTAGGGGCTTAGATGCACTAAATGCACAGGAAGTAGATGATAAATAAGGGGCTTGAACTGGAGGAGTGCCAAGTTCTTGGCGGGTTTTAAAGCGGTAGGAGGTTACAGGTATAGAGCGAAGCAATATAGCAGTATAGAGGAATTTGAATACAAAGATCAGCATTTTTGAAGTGTTTTTAATTCATTCACAGGATGTGGGCATTGCTGGCTAGGCTCGTCTTAATGGCCCATTCATAGTTGCCCCTGAGAAGGTGGTGATGAGCTGCCTTCTTGAACCGATGTAGTCCATGTGGTGTAGGTACACCCACAGTGCTGTTAGGGAGGGAGTTCCACGATTTTGACCCAGTGACGGTGAAGGAACAGTGATACATTTCCAAGTGAGGATGGTTTGCGGCTTTCGGGAGTACTTCCAGGTGGTGGTGTCCCCATGCGCCTGCGGCCCTTGTTCTTCTAGATGGTTTTGTAAGGGGGACTTTGCAGGGTCAACAGGGGTGATTTTGCCGTTGTCGTTTCCAATGCCTAAGTCGATGCCAGGTGGTCCATCCAGTTTCGTTCCTTATGGACTTTGTAGCAGTTTGATACAACTGAATGGCTTCCTAGGCCATTTCAGAAGACAATTAAGAGTCAACCACATTGCAGTCGACCTGGAGTCACATGTAGGCCAGACTAGGTAAGGACGGCAGATTTCCTTCCCTAAAGGGCATTAGTAAACCAGATGGGTTTTTACAACAATCACATGGTCACCATTGGACTTTTAATTCCAGATTTTTATTGAATTCAAATTCCACCATCTGCCATGGTGGGATTCAAACCCAGGTCCCCAGAGCATTACCCTGGGCCTCCAGAATACTAGTCAGTGACAATACCCCCTCCCCCATTGTTAATGGAATATTTTGAGGCATTATGGATTGGAATCCAATATATGCCAATGAGCAGAGGGTTGACGGGTGAATGGAACTCGGTGAGAGTTAGGATATGGCAGTGGAGTTTTGGTTGAGCTCATGTTTACATAGGATGGAACTTGGGAGACCAAGCTGGAAGATTAAAGGTGATGATTTCATTGAAGGGTCACCATAATATCCTAAACCCCTGACGACAAAGGCTACAATCTTCAAATGCATTGTCTGAGGTTGCATTATAAACTTGTAATTAGTTCTTTCTCCATTAATTGCCATATAAATAACAACCTTTGTGAATTCCCCATTCTGCTGCATGTACACATGTGGGCTTGGGATACCTGAGTTGTGCACTTTTGTGCCCTCTAAAATGCACACTCAACCCATGTGTGACTTTGCTTGGGATTTTTTTTGTCTTTTCACATTTGAGACAGGATTGCAATGCATTTTGTAAGCTGCGATGGTTTGTGGGCGTAGAGGCTGACCAGTTAGTAGACCCATCTTGGTTCTCCAACACAGCAGCCCAGCTACAAACATCATTTATAGGCCCCTAAACCTTACCCCTAACGTTGCCACCAACCGCCCCATGCCATCTCACGCCCCCTCAGTTTGCCCATGCTACTCTAAGCTCTTCACCCTCCACCCAGCCGCATGCCACCCTGTGCCTCTCAGAAGCCCATGCCACCTCCATGCCCCTCAGCTATCCCATGCCACCCTATGTCTCCTCAGACCCCCACTCCACCCCCATTCCCCCATATCTCCTCTATGGCCATTCACCAAGTATCTACTATGTAGAACTCTCATGAGTCATGCAGTGGCAATGGGAATTATCGTAAAAGCATTGGAAAAAAATAACTTAAATCTTTAACAACCTTATAAAGCCCTGAATTCCAACACACCATTATTGATACTCAAAAAAAATCTACTACTACAGTGTGTAAAAATGTGATGTTTTAAGTACCTATTAGGAAACAGAAAGGGAATCTACATCAAAGGCATATTCTGTTATTACAACCTCTTAAAAGCGTCAATCATTCTAGGATCAATAGATTAGCTGCTGAGCTGAAGCTCTTATTAGCTTTTGAATTCCAGCTGAGCATTCATAATGGCTACAGCTGTCATAACAAAAACTTCCAGCTGCATTGCCTGAAACTGGCAGAACAGAATGGTGTCCCATTGCTATTTCAAAGCAGAGTGGCTGTCAATGAATGGAGGGGAGCAGGTCAGGGACTTTTACCAACTTTCAAAACCAGGGTTTTAAAAAAAAATTGTCAGAGCTGTCAGTCAATTTAAAGTACAGCACAAAACATGAGAGCAGAAGCTGACAGGACTTCATGCATTATGGCATTTTTGACAATTGGAAAAATTTTGTAATGCATGACAACACTGGTCAATGTAAGGGTCAGCATACTTTGCAGGACAGGTCTCTATGATGGATCACAGCATTAAAAACATATGTACATTACAATACAAGATCTAACAGTGACATTTGAAAATGTGTTAAGCCATGCTATCCTTTATTATGGGAGGGATTGAATGTAAAAGTAAGGATGTCATGCTTCAGTTATAAAGGGCGTTGGTGAGACCAATACTGTGTGCAGTTTTGGGCCCCTTATTCAAGGCAGGATGCAGATGTATTGGAGGCAGTTCAGAGGAGGCTTACTAGTTTGAGACTGGGATGAGAGAGTTGTCTTATTAGGAAAGGTTGGACAGACTGGGCTTGAGATTAGAAGCTAGAGATTAGAAGAGTATGGGGTGGTTTGATTGAAGTATACAAGATCCTGAACGGCCTTGACAAGTTGGATGTCGAGAGGATATTTCCGTTTGTGGGTGAGTGGAGACCTAGGGGGCACCATTTTAAAATTAGGGGTTGCCCTTTATGGACAGAGATGAGGAGAATTTTTTTCTCTCAGAGGCTTATGCGACTTAGAACTCTCTGCCTTAGAAGGCAGTGGAGGTGGGGCCATTGATTATTTTTAAGGCAGAGGTAGATAGATTTTTGTTAGGCAAGGGAATCAAAGGTTATCAGGGGTAGATGGGAATGTGGAAATTGAAACACAAGAAGATCAGCCAGGATCTTATTGAATGCCAGAGCAGGCTCAAGGGGCCAAATGGTCTACTCCTATTCTTGTTTCTTATGTTCTTATGTTCTTATTTTACGCTTACCTCTTATAATGTCCCAGCTCCTCATTAGGCTTCCTCATTGGTCACGATCTCTCGAAAGAGATTTTTTTAGAACTTCCAAAACTCCACACCACCGCAAGAAAATGGTGTGCAGTAGGAGAAAACTATTTTCCTGTGGTCCTCATATGGGCACCCCGAACTGGGAAGAGGTACATGTTCCACTTCAGGCCTTCTTGACCCACAAAAAGACACACAAAAATGGCACGGGATCATGAAGGCGGGGGAAAATTCCTTTGCTCCCTGATTTCTACCCCCATTTCAAGGTGAAAATCCGGCCCACGGTGTCTATCGCACTTCCTGAGAGGCTACTATAGAACAGGGGCAGCCCCAGGGAAACTCACCCTAAGTTCTTTTCACATCAAAATGATCTCAAGTCACTTTAATTCCTTTTTGCAGAACAGTGATCCTTGAAAAGCAGACGAACATGGCAGACAATCTGTGTCTGCAGAGTGCCACAAGCAAACACTGAAATAAATCTTAAATCTGCTCAAAGTGATATTAGCTGAGGGAGAAGGTTTCTATAGGACCCTTTGTGGCTTCAGGGCATTGCAAAACACCTGGTAACCAATCACGCACTGTTTCTGAAGGTTAGTCAGTGTTGTATTGTAGAAACCATGGCAACCAATTTGCACAGAGCCAGGTGCCACAAACAGCAATGTGACAATGATCAGATAAATCTGCTTCTAAATGATGTTGGCTGAGGGAAAAATGTTGGTCAGGTCATCAGGGATAATTCCCTGCTCTTCATCGAATAATGCCATCACAATTTCTGCATCCACCTGAGAGGACCAACAAGGCCTTGTTTTAATGTCCCATCCAAAAGCATCACCTCCAGCATTGTAGGCCTCCCTTAGTACTGCACTGGAGTATCAAGATGGATTATGTGTCCATGTCTCTAGGGCAGTTCTTGAACCCATAACCCTCTGTCTCATAGGTGAGAGTACCGATACTGAGCTAAAATTCACCCTAGAAACCAGGAAAATTTCCTTCTCTCCTTCAAGTAGCATCTCAGAATCTTCAATGTCCACTGGAAGCACTGGCATGGGAAGATGGAACTTCAAGTTAACATCTCATCTGAAGGATGGCACTCCTTCAGTACTTCACTGTGGTGTCAGCCCAGGCAATGGGATTCACAACCTCAGGATAGTTATCACCTGAAACAAGACTATTTTTCAACACGTGATAGACCCTGTTGGTTGGCATTCTATTTCTGGCCTCACAGCATCTGCAAATTGTGAGCGGCATTCCTGTTCTTTCCCTGAGATGCTCACATCTGTGCTCAAGCTACTGATGGTTATAAACTTTCTCCTTTCTAATAGTAAGCATTGATCTGTTTTTTTCCAATTGCAAATGTCACAGTGCAGTTTGTGCTCAGGTACAGGTACAACTCTTCAAACTATTTATAAGTTATAAATGCAAATGGATGGATGTTTTGCTAAAGTTGTATATGCCTTTTTTTTAGACAGCATCTGGACTATTGTGTTCAATTCTGGCACTGCACCTCAGGAAGGATATATTGACCTTGAAAGGAATGCAGCACAGATTCACCAGAATGATACCAGGCCTCCCAGGGATAAATTATGAAAACATGTCATACTCCTTTGAGTATAGAAGATTAAAGAACGACCTAATTGAGATATTACAAATGATTATATGATTTGATAGAGCAGAGATGGAGAAACTGTTTCCTATTAAGCAGAGGTAAACAGAAACAAACAAGCATGACCCTAAAATTAAAGCAAAGCCCTTCAGGGGTAATGTCAGGAAGCATGTATTCTTCACCTCAAAATAAGGAGAAGAAATACTAGCCTGGAAACTACGCTTCACAAATTGTTGAAGAATTGAGAGGAGAAATTTTTCTCTCAGAGGGTTGTGCGACTTCGGAATTCTCTGCCTCAGAAGGTGGTGGAGGTGGGGTCATTGAATATTTTTAAGGCAGAGGTAGATAGATTCTTGTTCGGCAAGGAATCAAAGGTTATCGGGGTTAGATGGAGATGTGGAAATCGAAACACAGGAAGATCAGCCAGGATCTTATTGAATGGCAGAGCAGGTTCGAGGGCCGAATGGTCTACTTCTGTTCCTTTTTCTTGTGTTCCCATGTTCTTATAGGTAGATTTTCCTGGTTGAACATCTTGGTATATTGGATTGCATGGGCAGATTGCATTCAAGAAACTCAGACAACGAAGAGAGAATAAAAACAAAAAAACTGCGGATGCTGGAAATCCAAAACACAAACAGAATTACCTGGAAAAACTCAGCAGGTCTGGCAGCATCGGCGGAGAAGAAAAGAGTTGATGTTTCGAGTCCTCATGACCCTTCGACAGATTCTGTCAAAGGGTCATGAGGACTCGAAACGTCAACTCTTTTCTTATCCGCCGATGCTGCCAGACCTGCTGAGTTTTTCCAGGTAATTCTGTTTGTGTTAACGAAGAGAGAATGATGCTTACGGAGGCTGCCCGATTCTCCATATTCTAAATTGCTCCACCCTGTGCCTTTCCACCCAATTAAGCAGCCCACCTGCCTCCCAGTCCACCCCTGGCGGGGCATTAAATTCTGCCCAATGTTTCAGGCCTGTGGCCTTTCAGAACCATGCCAAAAGGTTACAGAACTGAAATGCTAACTCTTATCTCTCTCTCCACAGATGCTGCCAGGTCGATTAAATATTTCCAACAGTTTCTGTTTTTTTTAATTTCATGTTTTAGAATAATGTGTTAACAAGAAACAATTGTTGCGACATTCGTTCGCTAAAATTCTTGCTGCTGCATTGGAGATTGCAAATCGTTTTACAGAACTCGTTTAATCAGTCATTGAAACAGACAGTAAGGGCGGAATTTTCAGTGCCCAGTGGTGGTGGGCGTGACAGGTGGCGCGGGCGGACCATCTGGCATGATCAGTTTCACGACGGTGGGAAGACAGGTCACTGTTCTCTATTCAGCGTGTCGACAGCGGGGCCGCATTTCCCGCCATCGGTTGTCGGGAGCGTCAGTGTAATACATCAGCATATCATCATTAGGACATCCCCCCAGGCTCTTGCACCCCGGCTGGATCGTCCGTCCACGTCGGCGGGAAAGCACGCCGATGTGTTACACAACAGCACTTGGAGGCCTTGCTTTAGGGGAACTGGATATGAGCGCGCAGCAACAGCAATGTTCTGCAGAGCTCATCAGGGTCGCCTGTTGCTTTGCAGGCTTCAGGGGCATTGGTGGGGGGGGGGTGGTGGTGGGGTGGTGGTGGTGGTGGTGGTGGTGGTGGTGGTGGTGGGGGGTGTGGGGAGGGGGAGGGTCAGGATTAAGTGCCGCCCTGCCTCGGAGGAGAATTTGAGGGGGAGGGGGAGTCGGGGTGGGGGTAAATGCAGCCTTGTCATTGAGGCGGCTTGTGAGGATGGGGGGGCAAGTGCAGCCTTACTGTTAAGGTGCCTGGTGGGAGGATCGTGGTTAAGAGCAGCCCTGTCTCTGAGGCAACTGGTGGCAGTGGGGAGGGGGCAAGTGCAGCCCTGCTGTTGAATATAGTGCACAAGCAATCACGGTGGGGTGGGGTAGATGAGGGAAGTGGCCATGCATTAGGGGAACCTGTTGAAAGTGATCATTCCTCTGTAGCTGAGACAGTTCAGGCGCAGCCACATTAATATGATTGGAGTCTGACCTCTAGCTTATCTGCCCACTCAAGCAATGCAGAGGCATCAAATTGCCACCAAGTGCTCCAGAGCTCTCCATCCCCTCCCCCACCCGGCCCAGACTGCAAATTCATGAGCACTTTAATAGACTGCAGGGTAGTTGGGCTGCACACATTGTACAATTTCCTCGCTAAAGCAGGCCATGGAGCAATCATTGCTGGAGATGCTCATAAACCCTTGCAATCTCAGCATCCCAGTTTGGATCTCCCCCGTGGTTCAAGCTAACAGTGCAGCGCACTAATCTCTGGCCATCTGTCATGAAACTGTTAATGTATAATGATATTGGAAAAAATGTTTTTAAATAGAGATTTAGTCTGTGGGTGTGTCTGTGTGTGTTCGTTGAATTAAAGCCAGCTAGCCTGGGTGCTTTGATGTACAGTAGTTTTCAGGTGTAAACACAAAGGTAAAGGACATTTCATTTTGTTGAATGGAGCATTCAAAGACTGGAGAGAGCAATCAATGTTTATATTACTAATAACATTGGTGGAATGAAAGGGTTTTTATTGTTAGAAGAGGTAAAGTTCAAAGGGCCTGGTGATACAATGAATGGATACAAAGGGGATCGCTGGGTATAACAGAAAACAATTTTGTGTGTGCAGGTCAGAGGCACGTAACATCAAAGCAGCTATAAGTCTACAACTGTCTGCAATTGAACCAAAATGAAAGGAACCTCATTTTAAACTTGTAAGGTGCAAATGCTTTCCTGGTGCCAGCTTATGGGCTGTTGTTGTCTTAGTGGAGATTAGTTTGGGAAAATGTTAAGATGTTATGATAGTAGTAATTTGTAGCCATGTGTACATGTTTAACTTGTGTAAATTAATAAATGTCTCATGTAGTTTAATATAAAAACCTCTCGAGAACTGGCGGTCTGATTCCTGAATTTCGAGCTGCATCTCAAATATACCACTTAAAATATAGGTTATGACAGTGGTTTAAAGTTTTCTCTGCCCACTCAAGCAATGCAGAGGCATCAAATTGCCACCAAGTGCTCCAGAGCTCTCCATCCCCTCCCCCACCCTGAGGTTTTCTCTGAGGTTTTTAAAAACAACCTTTAACAACTGCTGTCTCATAACAATTCGGAGCTCTTGTGGGATAAAAATATTTCTAATTCCTTGATTGGTTTGGAATTGGTGAATCTTAAGGTTACGAGTACGAGAAGCACTTGGAGTTAGTGAGGTATTTTAGAAGTTGTGAGACTGTAAGATGGCTTTGGCAATTGCTAAGACTTGGTCTGGGAGTAGAAGATATAACTCTGATTGGGTTAGAAAAAATAACCAAAAGTAAGTTAACAGAGTTGGCAGATAAGTTAAAATTGGGGTTACCTGAGGGTGCTAGGAAATCAGATATAATTAAAAGTATAGCACAGCATCTAACAGTTGGAAGTGAAACCTGACAGCAGTGGGTCACAGCTGGAGGTAGTGAGACTTCAGTTACAAATGAAGACACTTGAATTTGGACAAGCAAAGGATCTGAAAAAAATAGAATTGAATTAGAAACAAAGGACAGAGAAATGGCTTTTAAAAGGCAACAGTTAGAAAGGCAGGAGAGAGAAAGGAAACAGGAAAGGGAATTAGAAATTGTGAAGTTAGAGAAGAAGGAAAGAGAGAAAGAGAGAGAAAGAGAATTCCAACTGAAAATGCTGGCAGTTAAAAAAGAGACACCAGGAAATGAGGAAGGACTTATCTCCAGAGGAGAGCCCAATGGGGAGATGTTTAAATTTGTACAAGCTCTTGCAAAGTTTGAGGAGAAAGATTTTGAAGTATTCTTTCTTTCATTGAGAAGCTAGCTAAATAGATGAAATGGCCACAGGAAAACTGGACATAATTATTACCATCTAAGTTAGTGGGTAGGGTGCATGAGGTATATGCTTTGCTATCAGAAGAAATGTTGGTGAATTAGAATGTGGTGAAAAAGGCTATTTTGAGTGCATATGTGTTTGTTCCTGACGCATGCAGGCAGGAATTTAGGAATATGAGAAAACAGCCCGAGTAAACTTATATTGAGTTTGAAAGAGTAAAACAAAGTAATTTTGACTGGTGGATATCGGCGTTAAAATTAGAGACAAAGTATGCAGCTCTTAGGGAAAGCCTTTCCATGTGTACAGGGTGGAGTAAATAAAGATGTTAAAATGTTAAGAGACACAGGGGCTAGTCAATCCTTAATGTTGTGGGATAGTGATATTTGTTGTTCAAAGGGAGTATTACAGGAACAGGTAATAATAAGTGCCATTCATGGAAATGCTAAGTCTATTCCATTATGGAAGGTAAATATAAAGAGGAAATGGAAGACAAGGGGAAGTTATATTTTATAATTTTGCTTCCAATTTCCACCCCTCCATCATTTTCACATGGTCCATCTCTGACACTTTTCTCTTCCTTGACCCCTCTGTCTCAATTTCTGGTGATAGACTATCCACCAATATTCATTACAAGCCTACTGACTCCCACAGCTACCTCGACTACAGCTCCTCACACCCCACTTCCTGTAAGGACTCCATCCCTTTCTCTCAGTTCCTTCACCTCCATCGCATCTGTTCTGATGATGCCACTTTCAAAAAGAGCTCCTCTGACATGTCTTCCTTAACTGAGATTTTCCACCCATGGTGGTTGACAGGGGCCTTAACCATGTCCGGCCCATCTCCCGCGCATCCACCCTCACACCTTCTTCTCCCTCCCAGAAACATGATAGGGTCCCTCTTGTCCTCACTTATCACCCCACCAGCCTCTGCATTCAAAGGATCATCCTCCACCATTTCCGCCAACTCCAGTATGATGCCACCACCAAACGCATCTTCCCTTCACCCCCCCAGTGGCATTCCGCCGGGATCATTCCCTCTGGGTCACTCTGGTCCACTCCTCCATCACCCCCAACACCTCAACTCCGTCCCATGGCACCTTCCCATGCAACCACAGAAGGTGCAACACCTGCCCCTTTACTTCCCCTCTCCTCACCGTCCAACGGCCCAAACACTCCTTTCAAGTGAAGCAGCATTTCACTTGCACTTCCCTCAATTTAGTCTACCACATTCGCTGCTCCCAATGCGGTTTCCTCTACATTGGAGAGACCAAATGCAGACTGGGTGACCGCTTTGCGGAACACCTTTGGTCTGTCCACAAGCATGACCCAGACCACCCTGTCACTTGCCATTTCAACACTCCACCCTGCTCTCATGCCCACATGTCCATCCTTGGCTTGCTGCAATGTTCTAGTGAAGCTCAACGCAAACTGGAGGAAAAGCACCTCATCTTCCGACTAGGCACTTTACAGCCTTCCGGCCTGAATTTTGAGTTCAACAACTTTAGATCATGAACTCTCTCCTCCATCCCCACCCACTTTCCGATCCCCCTTTTTCCAATAATTTCTATAGATTTTTCTTTTCCCACCTATTTCCATTATTTTTAAATGTATTTCCATCCATTGTTTTATCTTTACCTTTTAGCCTATTTTGATCCCTTCCCCCCACCCCACCCCCACTAGGGCTATCTGTCTCTTGCTCATCCTGCTTTCTACCCTTAATGTCACATGTCCCACCCTCCCTTAAACCAGTTTATATTTCACCTCTCTTCTATTTTCCTTAGTTCTGTTGAAGAGTCATACAGACTCGAAACATTAACTGTATTCCTCTGTGCAGATGCTGTCAGACCTGCTGAGTTTTTCCAGGTATTTTTATTTTTGCTTTTGTTGTAAAGGGGAAGTTATAGTTGGGGTGGTGGAAAAAATGCCCATTGCAGGGGTGTAATTAATTCTTTGTAATGATATAGCGGATTGCAAATGTCGGTGATGCCTATGGTGGTTGAATTGTGCAAGTGTTTTCAACAGAGGTGTTACAGAAGGAACATCTTGGACTGTTTCTGGACAGAGGTGTTATAGAAGGACCATACTAGACTTGTGTAAATCAATAAATGTCTCATGTAGCTTGATATAAAAACCTCTCAAGAACTGGTGGTCTCATTCCTGAATTTAGAGCTGCATCTCAAACTTGAAAATATAGGTTATGACAGTTGTTTAAAGTTTCCCTCTGGAATTTTAAATAACAGCCTTTACCCACTGTTGTGTCATAACACCATCCAAGTTGCAGCCAGCACTCTCCGGAAAGCGTTAAGTGACCGTTACGCTTAACCAGGACAGGTTCTTAGTACACCCAATGCTAACCACGTGTCTCTCTCTTTCATCCTGCAGGAGGAGTACATCAGGATCATGGAGCCTGGCGAACTAGCTGTATGACTGATGGCCTACAGACCACAAAGAGACCACGGAGGAGAGAGCGACTGAGGCTCCTGGCTGTGCAGAGGCAGGACCAGCAACATCAGAAAGAAGGGGTGGCTGGGGCTCCTGCACATGCTGACCAAGTGCCACAGCGAGTCATCAAAGGCTGGCACCTAGCGACACCCAGGATCTATAGATGGTGCCTTTCATTCCTGCGGATGACTGAGAACCAATGTTGCTGAAGACTGCGAATGTCTAGAGAACTGGTCGCTTACATCTGCCTTTCACTGTAGGATTTGGCGCCACAGGGACATGGAAAGTGTTCACTGCCAGTGGCTGTTAAAGTCACCAGCTCAATTTCTATGCCAGTGGTTCCACAGGTGACCTCTGTGGGTTCTCTTAAGTCTCCACCCACAAATGCATCCTTGCAGTCATGGATGCCATCTTTGCAAAAGCTTTATGCATTTCGCCCAGGACCAGGACAGACAGCACGCAAGAGCGATTGCATTTGCCCAGATCTTGGGTTCCACAAAGGTACAGGGTGTGACTGACTGCACTCATGTGGCGCTCAGATCTCCATCGCAACACATGGTCAACTACATCAAACCCAAGGATTTCCATTTGCTGAATTTGCAGCTGGTGTGCGACCACCAGAAATGCATCCTGTAGGTATACGCACGGTTTCCAGGGAATGTGCATGCTGCCTACATCCTCACAGATCCCTGGAGTCTTCCAGGGTCCACAGAGTCTGCAGGGATGGCTCCTCGGGGACAAGGGCTACCTGCAGAGGCCATGGCTGATGACACCCATGCAATGGCTTCAGACTGCAGCAGAGTGTCACTATAACGAGGCTCATGCTGTAGCTCACACCTTGGTGGAGCAGACCATCGGGATGCTGAAGATGTGGTTCCGGTGCCTGGACCTGTCTGGTGGACTCCTGCAATACAATCTGCAGAGGGTGTCATGCATTATCATTGTCTGCTGCGCCCTTTACACCCTGGCACTCCAACAGGGAGACGAGCTGGTTGAGGAAAAGGTGGAGGAGCTGCATTGTATCCTCCAATGAGGGGAATGCTGATGGGAATGAGGCTAAGGAGGTCCTCAGAGGCAACGATGATGGGGATGAACCCCTCTCACTGGCTAGATGAGGCGGGCACACTCAAGAGGCCCTCTTAGCTGCCAGATTTGTGGAGGATGATGATGACATGCAGTGAGGTGACCCTGAAGTTCCTCACATCACATTTGTGAACGTTTGACCCCAGTCTGGCTTATGGCAGCGCCAAAATCCTCTGTGAGAATGCTCCTGTCATGGAGATGCAGTGGACGCCCTAATAGTCACTTGATTGCAGGAGGATGATGATGACATGCAGTGAGGACACACCATAAATCTTCACATAGCCTCTGAGAATGCCTACTCCTGTCTGGCTGATGACAGCTCACTTGTGTTCCATGAAAGGTCATATCATAGAGACGCAGCCATAAAACTTTAGAAGCATCTGATGCTTTGTCTGCCTTCAGCACCTGAGCCCTTCAGGAGCTGGATCACAGCATCAGTGGTCACAGATGCTGAAGAGATGGGGGCCAGCCCCTCCTTAAAGGTGCTGATAGCACACAGAGAGAACTCTTTGGAGCCTGCTCACTCCATTCTGGCAGCATTGACCAGCACCATTGAGGTGCAGGCATCAGTAATGCATCCAGGGAGTGTGAAGCTGAATCATCACTTTGGTCTGAAGGCTGCAGAGCACAGGGACACCTTCCTTTATCTTGTGCAGAAAGGTTTCACATCTGAATGACATGAATACTGCTCATCAGAACAAGGAGCCATAGGCAGGGAGACATTCTTGGGAGTTCACTGACAATAGTAAGCAGTATGTACAAGTGATTAATATCCATGCCCAGGCTGTGCAACTAATTCTTTTTAACCATCCTAACCCTGCCGCTACATCTTGGTGCTCCCCAGACATCCTCAGGGGAGGCAGAGGCAGCCTGCTGACTGCAACGCCCTGTCTCTGAAGACCTTGATGGGCTTCCTCTGGAGGACCGAGACTTGGGAGCCCGGACCTGCTTTCAGGGTCCTGCTGTGTGACAGTGGCACCCTCCTCGGCCTGTGGAGCTGGAGCTGCTGCAGTCACAGGAAGAGGGGTTTTGGATGTGCCGGACATTCTCGGAGTTACCTGGATGGGTGGGCCCGGAGTGTGTACCTGCGGATCCTCCTCCCTATAGGTGCCCAAGGGCCCCTGGCTGACTCCTTCAGGAGCAGGGGTAGCTGGAGTGAGATCTAGCTGCTCAGTACCCCTCTCACCTACACACTGTTAGAGGCCAATTATGGCATCAGCGATGGAGTTGAGCCCGCACAGTAGTGCAGTTGTGACATCCTGGACCAAGGTCTCCATGGTGGCCGCCATCCTACCAGTGTTGACCTCAGTGTGTTGACATGATGGCGCTATCAGCCTGAAGGTGGACGGACTCCTCCAAAGTGCCATGCAATCTGAGGAGTGCAGCGGACATCCCTTCCTGATGTTCCCGAGCTTGTCTTTGCAGCTCCAGCAACTGTGACATGATCGAGTCCAGACTCGGACTCAGCAAAGTTCTGGCCTCCAGCAGTCTTCAAGTGCCAGATACCTGGGAAATCCCTGCTGCTGTCTGCTGTGGATCAGAAAGTGCGATGTGCCCACCAGATTGTAATCCCGAGGCTATAAGTCCCACCGAGTTGTGTGTTTCTGCAGTGGTTGAGAGTGTGAGCAAGCGTGACAGGACTTCAGGGAGGGTGCATACAGATTCCTCTTCAGAGGTTTCTTCAGGGCTTGATTGGAGGCTCTGGGTCATGGGCTCTGTCAGCTGTTTGGCAGATGTGCCTGCAAAAGCAAGGAGAAATATTAGTGAATGGCAGTGGCTTGTGAAAGAGGACACATTACTCACGGCATTGTTGTCTGATGGATGTTGCACTGCTGGATCCTCACTTGATAGAGCAGCACCAACCTCACCGTCAGCACAGGACCGGTCCAGATCCTCGCTGGCCAGATGGATGGCTCTGTTTTCAAAGTCCGTGAGGACCTTGATTTCGAGCATTCTGCCACCAGTCTGCGACCTCTCTCTCTTGTGTGCCAGAGATGGGGTGAGTGTAAGCAGGATGCCTGCCAGGCCAGGTGACAAGTATGCCTGACCTGTGTGAGTGTTGAGTGGTCCCATGGATGGGATGAGGACAATGAAGGTGAGTGTGAGAGAGTGAATGATGATGCCCCTTGAACTGGGAGTGAGTGAGGGCCCTGCGGGTGTGTGATGGGTTTGTGAGCATGTGAGTTGGGAGTGATGAAAAGAGTGAGTGACCCTGGCAGAATGGAGGAAATCATTCATCCTTTTGCAGCACTGGGTGGCTGACCTTTTCTGAAGGGCATTGGCACTGACCACCACTGCTACCGCCTCCCAAGCCGGATTGGTCACATTGCCGCCCATCCTGCGGCCAGAGTGTTGGTACAGGGCATCCTGGCGGGTCTCCATGGCATCTAAAGGTCGCTCGAAAGACCCATCATTAACCTGGGGGCTGCAGCCTTCTTCAGTTTCAGGGCTGTGTCTTCCATGCAGCAGTGGTGAGCTGGAAGTACTGAGATGTGTGCTTGCGGCTGGACTTTAACCATGATGCTTGGTGTGATGTAGCGGCAAGGTGATGGCGCACAGCCGAATAAGAGCCCGCCCAGCTGCCATGGAAACAGCGTGTTTCTTGGGAGCGCATAAATAATGAGGCAGGTTCAGGATGAAATGGCGTGAAAACCCACCATCGCAGCCGATGGGTAGACGATCATTTTACTCACCTGCTACCGTGCTTAGTGCAAATTTGGGAAAATTCCACCTTATATTGCCTAGTTGGTAGGAAGTATGTTCTTGAAAGTCAGTCAGGCTTTCGTAAGGTGTTGTAGTTCTGGGTCATTGTTCACTGATAATTGAAACATGTTATGCTCCAGCAAAGCATGGTATGCCTCGGCAATGAGTAAGGTATTATTATGAATTATTATGAATTTATTTAGAATTGACGATGCATGTTATTAATGCAAGTCCAAGTGGAAAATTACAAGCTGTTCCGGTACAGCTACAACACTGATATTTAGCCAGCAATGTGGAAAATTGCCCAGTTATGTCCTGTCCACAAAATGTAGGACAAATCCAATCTGGCCAATTACCATCCAATCGGTCACCAGCAAAGAGTTGGAAGGTGCCGTCAACAGTGCTTTTAAGTGGCAGTTACACAGCAATAAACTGCTCATCCATGCTGTTTAGGTTGCGCAAAGGCTACTTGACTCGTGACCTCATTACAATCTTGGCCCAAACATGGACAAAAGAGCTGAACACAAGAGCTGAGATGAGAGTGACTGCTCTGGACATGAATGCTGCATTTGACTGAGTGTGGCATCAAGGAGTCAATGGGAATCAAGAAGAAAACTCTCCACCACCTGGAATCATACCTAATACAAAGGACGATGATTGTGGTTGTTGGAGGCCAATTATCTCAGTCCCAGGACATTGCTGCGGGAGTTCCTCAGGGTAGTGTCCTTGGCCCAGCCATCTTTAGCTGTTCATCATTGATCTTCTCTCTAACGTGAGGTCAGAAGTGGGGATAGAAACATAGAAAAACAGAAACTAGGAGCAGGAGTAGGCCTTCGAGCCTGCTCCGCCATTCAGTATGACTCAATAGCCTGTTCCTGCTTTCTCCCCATACTCTTTGATCCCTTTCACCCCAAGAGCTAAATCTAACTCCTTCTTGAAAGCAGACAATGTTTTGGTCTCAACTACTTTCTGTGGTAACAAATTCCACAGGCTCACCACTCTCTAGGTGAAGAAATTTCACCTCATCTCAGTCCTAAATGGTCTATCCCATATCCTCAGACTGTGACCCCTGGTTCTGGACTCCCCTACCATCAGGAACGTCCTTCCTGCATCTACCCTGTCTAGTCCTGTTAGAATTGTATAGGTTTCTATGAGATCCCCCCTCATTCTTCTGAACTCCAGCGAATATATTCCTAACCGACTCAATCTCTCCTCATATGTCAATCCCGCCATCCCAGGAATCAGTCGGGTAAACCTTCACTGCACTCCTTCTATAGCAAGGGCATCCTTCCTCAGATAAGGAGACCAAAACTGCACACAATATTCCAGATGTGGTCTCATCAAGGCCTTGTACAACTGCAGCAAGACATCCCTGCTCCTGTACGCGAATCATCTGGCCATGAAGGCCAACATACCATTTGCTTTCTTTACCTCCTGCTGCACCTGCATGCTTACCTTCAGCGACTGGTGTACTAGGACACACAGGTCTCATTGCACATTCCCCTCTCTCAATTTATAGCCATTCAGATAATAATCTGCCTTCCTGTTTTTGCTACCAAAGTGGATAACCTCACACCTATCCACATTATACTGCATCTGTCATGCATTTGCCCACTCACTCAGCTTGTCCAAATCACACTGAAGCATCTCTGCATCCTCCTCACAGCTCACCCTCCCACCCAGCTTTGTGTCATCTGCAAATTTGGAGATATTACATTTAATTCCCTCATCTAACTCATTAATATATATTGTGAATAACTGGGTTCCCAGCACCGATCCCTGTGGTACCCCACTAGCCACTGCCTGATGGAACTCCTCAGGTACCATTTGTAACTCCTCAGATAATGAAGAAGTTTGTGTCCATATGCAAAAAGAACTGCACAACATTCAGGCTTGGGCTGATAAGTTGCAAGTAATATTCACGGCACAAAAGTCCCAGACAATGACCATCTCCAAGAAGAGAGAATCTAACCATCACCCCTTGACATTCAACACCATTACCATTGGTGAATCTCCCAGAATCAACATCCTTCGGGGTTACCATTGACCAGAAACTGAACTGGACTAGCCATATAAATACTGTGGCTGCACGAGCAGGTTAGAGGCTAGGAATCCTGTGGTGAGTTACTCACCTCCTGACCTCCCAAAGCCTGACCACCATCTACAAGGCACAAGTCAGGAGTGTGATGGAATACTAGCCACTTGCCTGGATGAGTGCAGCTCCAACAAGACTCAAGGAGCTCAATGCAATCCTGGACAAAGCATTCTGCCTGATTGGCAAGCATGCACTGCCTTGAACATTCATTCCCTCAACCACCAACACACAACGGAGGCAGTCTCTACCATGTACAAGATGAACTGCAGTAACTAACCTAAGCTCCTTCTATAGCACCTTCCAAACCCACGATCTCTGTCACCTAGAAGGAGAAGATCAGCAGACACACTGGAACTCCACCACTTGAAAGTTCCTCTCCAAGTCACACACTTGGAATTGCAATGCCGTTTCTTCACTATTACTTAATCAAAATCCTGGAACTCCATTCCTGACACCCACTGTTGGCTTACCTATTTCAGATGGACTGCAGCGGTTCACCACCACCTCTTCAAGGGCAATTAGGGATGAGCAGCAAATGCTGGCCTTGCCAGTGACATTCACATCTCTTGAAATTATAAAAGCATTTATAGTTCATACACAATGAATTTTATATCGGGAGTTAATTTTGGAATGATCAATATGTTGTGAAACGTGGCCACACTGCACCACTGGCAACACCAGCACTCATGAGATGAATGGTCTGTTCATTCCATATGTTTTCTTTGTTGGTTATGTCAGATGGCTAAGGTCTCACTCTACATTTTACAAAGTATATATATCATCATGGCTAATTTATAAAATTTTAAAAATTGGATAAAGAATTTCAATTGACTGAATCTATGATTGACTATGACTCAAACAATAGCATTCAGAGAAGTTGCCAACTCATTATTTCTAAAGAGACACTAATGACCCAATGGGTGTAGAAGACCAGCTTCCAAGGGAATTATACAAAGGCCATTTACATTTCTTAAGCCAGGCCTGGCAAACTGAAACTACCAGTCGGATAGGGCAAAGGACCCTGACACCTCTTTTGAAATTAACAGTCTCAAGAATTCAGACTAAGGAATATACATCCATACAGTTGTTTGGTAGTGCAGAACTTGAGTATCACTGAAAAAAGAGACATGTTGAAGCTTTTTATCTTGCACTCATCAGGACACTGTACAAGAACACCAATATAAGGGGGAAACAACAATTTATACTGTATGATAAGAGAATGCCGATTGGTTAGCAAGTGGACTCTAATTAGTGGAGGTGTTGCCAAGGAGAATGCACCAATTGTTGGTGAATGGTAGCTAACTGCCAAGGAGTGTTTGATATTTAATTGCACTAAAGGAATGAGTCAGCGAATGACCTGTCACTTATTTTGTTTAGCTGAAACAGGTGCAATGTGTGTACATGTTCTTTCTGTCTTCAAAGAACAGGGCCTTGTGTATTACTATATGAGTATACATCCTTTGTCCAAGCCGAAGTGGAGAGGTAGGAGTCACATGAATCTCCCCACCACCCCCACCAAGCTGGTGGAACCTGTAATATTGCCTTGTGGAGCTGCAAATCTGAATCTGCCATCTTCCATCAACAAGTAGCAGTCCAGAAAAAGGGCTCTGTGAAGATTTGAAGGCCTGGCTCAACCTTCACTGTTTCTATTGGAACTTCTGAACGTCCGTACCATCACCCAGAAGACTAAATTGTCTCTGCATGTCCATCGTATCGTGGAAGTCATCACTACTGGAAAAGTGGATTATCCAGCATTAATTTCAGCCTGCTGACTGATGAGGGAATACACCACTGGACTTTTGATTCTGGACTGGTGTGTGTAAAATAAACAAACCCTTCAAGTTTATCCTATCTCAAGTTTGCTGTGGGGTTATTCATAGAAAATTGGATCACACCAAAACCAAGGGATTGGGAATTACACCACTGCTTTAAAAGGTGCGGTGGGTGGAGGGGGACAATCAAAATCAAGACACCTTTCTGTTTGAGGTCGGGTGGTGAGAGGAGAAATCCGGGCTGTTTAAATTAATTCCCCTCCTGTCTGTAACATATGAGATGTAATTTCATCCTTGATTTCCTTCAAATTGTTTGAATTGGTCAAAAGTGCTAATCATTTCCATTATGGTTGACTTCAAAGTTGTTGCTTACATCATGCTAAGCAGAGCATGTGCTTTGGGCAGTAACACCTTGTTGCATTAATAGTCTGCACAAATTTAAGGTGCACTGAATGTAAGATTGTACCTAAGTAAAAAGCATCTTGTAAAGGTCCAGTTGCCTTTTATATCTATGTACTTTATGCCCTTTGTATGACATAGTGTTGCACCATTCACTAAGCGTTGACTGCAGTTCTTTATTTAACATTGACCTACTCCATCCTTTTTCAATAGTAGAGAACTGCAGTAGTCCAGCCCTTTGAATTGTCCACCATGCATTGAGGGCAGGTCACATTAGCACCCCTGTTTAGTGTGCAAATTGTGATGCAATGGGTTCCTCAACGTTTATACAAATCAGCCATGATCTAATGGGATAAGCATGAGGAACTAAATGACCTACTTCTGTTCTGTTGTTCCTATCCACTTGTATACCAAGGCAGGTGGACAGGGCCTCTGTTTTATCTTATCTCTAAAGGACAATGGCTCCAACAATGTAGTGCTCCCTCAGTGCTGCACTGGAACCTCAGCTTAGATTACACATGTGAGTCCCGATTCAGAGGTGACGGCAATACCAAATCTGTCAAGCTAATATATGGTGTGCTGCGAGAAGGGCTAAGGAAACAGGATGGATTTATATAGCACTTTCCATGACCACAGGATTTTGCAAAATGGTTTACCAATGCAAGTTTAATATAACACACACAAAAACAAAAAATGCTGGAAAATCTCAGCAGGTCTGACAGCATCTGTGGAGAGAAAGACAGAGTTAATGTTATGAGTCTGTATCAGAATCGAAATGTTAACTCTGTCTTTCTCTCCACAGGTGCTGTCAGACCGGCTGCGTTTTTCTAGCATTTTTTGTTTCTGTTTCGGATTTCCAGCATCCGCAGTATTTTGCCTTTATCCAAGTTTAATATAAGTTGAGCAAACTGAAAAGCTTGACCAAATTTTATATACCATCATGCTTTGCAAGGCCAAAAGACCTTCTTCAAAGTAAACCGTATTGCTGAATTCTGCAGGCTGTTTTTCATTGTTAAGAAAGAACCATTGGACCATGAAGGAAAACAGGATTGTCTGATGCTGTGAAATGTCTTGCTGTGAGGCCCACAGCCCTACATGTGAATTAAGAGATCTAAGAATCACAAACAACCATACTTCAAACAAAAACAAAAAATGCTGGAAAAACTCAGCAGGTCTGACAGCATCTGTGGAAAGAAAGACAGAGTTAACGTTTCGAGTCCGTATGACTTCTTCAGAGTTTGCTTTTAACCATACTTCAAAGTTGTGTTAAGTCTTTCAGTTAACCATGCCTAATTAAGCAATGTTTATTGGAATGTGAGTGTTAATTAGTGTGTAAGATTTAGTGCAATAGTTCATGTTTCAGAGGTTTGATAAGAAATGAAAACAGATGGATTTGGATAGCCAATATAAATAGTTCAGAGCGTAAATAAATTATAACAGGCCAATATAAACATTCAAACCCCTGAAAGCTGGTTTCCAGGCCAGAGCTGAGACACTTCAAGGAGTTATAAATCCAGTCGTGGGGAATGGTACTGAATGAAATAAGGGTAGACGGTGAAAACCCAGATTGATTAAGGCTCTAGAAGCTCATAGAAGGTGAAGGATGTTATGGTGAGCTTTCACTCCATGGTTTAAACAAAGAACTTGACAAATAATTAGACATTTTGTATTAAGGAGAACTTTTATAGGACAATAAAGTCTTGCCTATACAACAGCCAAGGTCCACTCCCTCCCTCCAAAAAAAGGGTATAAAAGATGTTGCAAAACTATAAGCAGCACCGCAGTCAAAAGAGGTTGGCTTGGCAAATCATCTTGCTTTGTCATCAGCAGTCCATCAATTTGAGGATGATGTTTACTCAGGGTCATGAGTTTCTGCCATGGGTTTTCATGTGGCTGGACAGGCCAATGTTTTGGCTCACAGATCTTTGGGTACATGGAGCAGGATTCCCTAAGAGGTAGTGGGATCTGCGTGCAGGATTTTCTTCCTTTTCTTTCCTCCATTGCTGCCGCTCTGACTCATTATTAAGCTATTGGGACTCAAAGCATGATGCAGCTTGATGGACAGGTTATCGCCATTCTGAATGATTTGTAGCAAGCTCCTCCCAGTCAATGCTCTCATGCTTCAAGGAGAGCTGCAGCATGTCTTTGAAGTGCTTTCTTTGTTATCATCTGGACCGCTGATGATTTGAAAATTGAGAATCAGCGGGGGAAATGGATTTTGGCCATCCAGACACAGTGTTTAGCCCATCGTAGCTGATTTTGCAGGAGTTTTGCTTGACTGCCTTTGGAACTGACTTTAAGAAAGGTCCTCCAATAGTCTGGAGGATGCAGCAGAGCTATTGCTGATGGAATTTCTCTCACGCACAGTCCAGGTCTCACTACAATACAGAAGCGTGGTGGTCACAACTTCTCTGTAACTAGGACTTTCATTGACTTGCAGATGTCTTTGTTGTCAAACACTCACTGCAGTAGCTTATAGGGGGCTGAGCTGGTGCAGCTGATCCAGTTTTAGATCTCCTCGTCAATGGTGGCTTTTTGAGAGAGGTGGTTGCCAAGGTATGTGTAGTGCTCAACACATTCCAGGGTTCCTCCTTCAGCATATATGGGAGCTGGAATATTTGGCTGACCAGGTAGGGGTTGACATACGAATTTTGTTTTGGCAATGTTCAAGAACAGGCTGAGTTTCTTGCATGTAGAGTTGGAGATCGAGACTGACTTGCAAATCTGGCGCAAAGTGGGCAATGACACTGTAGTCATGTGCAACCTGTAGATTACTCACCGATGAGGACATACATCAATGCTGAACTGATTATCCATTGGTGATTGTATGTATGATCTTTTGTAACATAATGGGCAGAATTTTCTGCCTACCGTGTGGGTGGGCCCAACTCAATCTACGGCGGGCGGGGAGCCGATTCCTGCTGGAGAAGCAGGCCCCGCCGCCATTTTAAGTGGATGGGCCAATTAAGGCCTGCCCAGCGTGATGCCCGGCGAGAAGCGCTATGCGCTATGCGTTTCCTGTGCAAGCGGTGGGGCGATTCCCCAAATGTGAGAGTGTGCTCTTTCATGCATGCGCATGAAAGAGCGCCCATCTCCCTGAGGCTAAGTGCTGCCTCAGGGAGACCGCTGACAGCTGTATACACATTAAAATAGAAAAGGAAAATCCTTACCATGTCCCCCTCACGTGACAATATCACACGAGATGGGACATGTTAATAAATTTCACTAAAACTTTATTACACATTTTTAAACCCTACATGAAACCTCATCCCACAGCTGGATAAGGTTTCATGTATTATCAGAAGCCCACCGGGGCTCCTGGCCTGCCCGTCAGCCTCAAGGTTGGATGGGCAGGTCCTTTAATTGTTTTAATTATCCTGAAAATGGCCTCAATTGTCCATTGACAGGTTGGCGAGCAGACAGCTGATCGCGCTGTCCCCCTGCCTTCCTGAAAATTCAAGTGGGCCAGCATGAGTCGGGGGTTTCCCCCGATGTCATCCTGAGTCATTTTGCGTGTCGGTGTGTGGGCCCAGCTCCCTGCTCGCCGACGGCAAAATTCAACTCAATGAGTGCACTGCTACAATTTATACATAAGCATGAATTGAATAGGATTCAAGAGTGATTGTCATTTTGAACCAGCCTTATGGATAATAAAGTCTTGAACATGGAACTTGTGTTTTGTGTGTAAGTTTCAGTAATGCTCAGGTGTAATGAATCAGTAACCTGTCGGTCTCAGGAGTGAGTTCCTACATAACCAATAAAGTATCTTTTGAAGAGTAGCCATGTTTGTAATGTAGGAAATGCAGCAGCCAATTTGTTTACTGCCAGCTCCAACAAAAATCAATGTGTCAATGACCAGTTTATGAGTTTTAGTGATGTTGGTTGAGGGATTAATATTGAATGGGACACTGAAAAACTCCCATGTTCTTCTTGAAGTATCACCTTCAGATCTTTTATGTCCATCTTGATTTAATATTTCATCTGGAAAATGACACCTCTATCTAGAATTTGTACTTAAATCTCGAGTGGGGCTTGAATGCATGACATTTAGACTCGAAGGAAAGGCTAAAAAGGGAGCAAGACAATCGTTAGCTGTTCCCTGTTACTTTTCATACATCTTAAAGGAACTAGCTACATTGAATATAAGACCAGATATTAATCTATGATCTAGACAGCGCCACATTTCAACAAGGATGGTAGGAATAAGTGAATGCTTATTTGATCAGTGAAAAGTGAAACGAAACACAACAAGCTTGCACTGAACACTATTACTTTAATTACATTTACCCCGATTTCTTTAAAAAAAAAATGTTGAGCTGCCCATTGCCCTTCCTGGTGCTTTAACAAGTTGTTTCAGCTGTGAGAAACTACCACACACTGCAAATTAAGTGAATGCTGAGTGAATTTGCATATTTCTCATTAGTTACTGCTTAATAACACCTAATGCACCAAAAAAAGGATACATCAAACCTGGAGAGTTAACTGATCAGTGCTATGTGTTAATATAAAACCTATATAGGCTATTGCTATATTATTTCAGATTGAAAGATGGGAGGGTCAGGGCATATGCATGTGTAATAACTTGACATACTGGACAGGTTTCGATCAGAAACACATAACTTTATCACAGAGAGCTTTTCAGATGCTACATGCATGAACCAGGTCCTCAACAAGAAGCCCCACTGCCTACCCCCCACCACTAAATTACCTACAGGGCTCATTGGTCGGAGCCACCAAGAACAATCACGTGACCTGCTGATAGGCAGCAGGAGAGGCTATACCTTCAATTACTACATTTTCTCCACCTTCAGTTATTTTTACAGTTTCTATTTACAGAGAACACTTGAATATCCAACAACATATACATATATACAACTCAGGTGATTAAAGGTTAAGTTTCTGAAGTGGTTTCCTTATTCGGTTAGAGCAGCGTAGCTCTACCACTTGAGGTTCCTCCGCAGGAACGACATGATCAGGAACTGATACATCATTAGAAAGTGGCAGCTCAAAGTTTGGCAACTCTGCAGAGACATTGGACATGTCTATTCTTGGTCAATCTGTCACCTCAGGGATTGATGGCTCGACATTAATCACAGGCGGAATAACTTGTTGTTGGAATGTACTCTATTCCTAAGATGATCGGCATGTTTTCAAACAATTTTGTCTTCCACTTCTACCTGGAAGGACAAGGGACCAGTGTCTGATGCAATTGTACCAGGAACCTAACAAGGTCCACTTCTAAAATTCTATGTGAAAACTGTGTCTCCTACAATGAATCTTCAAGCTTTGCTGTGAATATCATGACTCAATTTTTGATTATTCTGATTCTTCTCTGCCTTCTCCTTGAAGTTTGGAAACAACAGTCTTAACCATGTACATGGGCGATGTTTCATCAATAATTCAGAGGGCATTGAACCCATAGTTGAATGAAGCATCATGCGATAACTGAGAACAAAGCGGGAAAGTCGAGTTTCTAGAGCACCTTCTGATAACCTCTTTATTCGAGATTTGAAAGTTTGCACGGCTCTTTCAGCTAACCCCTTTGATGAGGGATGGTATGGTGTTGTTTTAATATATATCTGATTCCATTTGAACTCATGAATCTCTGAAACTCTGTACTGGTAAAGACTGTACTGTTATCTGAAACCATGACTTCTGGTAGCATACTAAATGTATATTAAAACATTGACGCAGCTTTTCAATAGTTGCGTTTGATGCCAGTGATCTGACTTCATTCACATCTACCCATTAAGAATGCGCACCTACGGTCAATAAAAACATGGCGCCAAAGAATGGTCCTACATAATCAATATGTAGTCTAACTCAAAGTTGACCAAGCCACTACCACAGATGTAGTGAAGCTGAAACAGACAACTTCTGTTGTTGCTGACAATGGAGTTAGTGCTTGACCATGCTTTCAAAGTCACTGTCATTGCCTGGCCACCAGACATACCTTCATGCAAGTGTTTCATCTTTGATGTGCCTGGATACGCACTGTAAAACTCTGTCAAGAGTGGTTCTCTTCCTTGTGAAGAGACGGCAACTCTTGATCCCCACAACAAGATTCCACCTTGACAACGTAACTCTGTTTTTCCGGCATGGAATGGTCTCATCTCTTCAGATGCTGGTGAATTTGACCACCTTTGCAATACAAGGTCTCGGACCTTCAACAAAATTGGATCTCTGTTTGTCTAATTTCTAATTTGCTTCATACACGTAGACGAAGAATCCAAGAAATTCAGTACAAGCACAATTTCTTGTGGCACTGGCACTTGTACAATGCTATCTGGTAACGGGAGATGACTGAGTGCGTCCACATTTGCAATATGCAAGCCAGAATGGTGCATAAAGGTATACTCATACACAGATAATATCAAAGCCCAACACTGAATTCTTGCTGATGCTATTGGCAGAATGGCTTTATCCTTACTGAATAAGCCTGTGGTAATCTGAGCTGTAATACACCTTTAAGAGAATGTGAGCAGATTGACCATGTGGCTGTAAGACCCAATAGCTGTGTAGCGCAAGCTACCATGTTAATGTCAGTCTAGAGTAGGGTCTGGCTGGAGAAACACACATCATGTTAGTGCGCTGTTGTCTATGTAAATAAATAGCATGTGCTTCTTTTCATATTGGTCTCTGCATCTGCAGTATATTGTAAGTGACTTACCTGCTGACAGATAAGAGTGCACTCGATTCACTAGCAAAGCAACCCCGTAGTAGAACATAACAAGACCCATTAATGGTTTATGGTCTGATACAATGGTGAAAAGTCATCCATTCAGGTACTGGTGGAATTTCTTCACTCCGAATATCACCGATAAAGCTTCTTTTTCTGATCGGGAATAACCCTTCTCAGCTGCTGAGAGGGTCCTGGAGACATAGCCAATTGGCCTTTCTGATCCATCTTCCGTTCTACGTGATAACGCAGCTCCCACACCATAATAAGATGCACCACATGTTAATACTAATTATTTGATGGGCTGTAATGTACCAATAAACTTGATGAATGCAATAACTTCTTAACTTTCACAAAGGCTTCTTCCTGTTGTGAATTCCATGACCAACAATGAATCTTTTTTAACAACAATTGTAATGGTGCTAACACGGTTGACCAGTTTGGCAGGAAGCAGCTACAATAGTTGATCATGCCCAGAAAAGACTTGAGTTTGGTTACACTGGATGGAGTGGGTACATCTTTGATTGCCTGAACTTTCTCTTCTACTGGATGCAATCCCATGGCGTCCATCCTGTGCCCCAGGGAAGTAACTTCGGGTGCTTGGAATATACACTTCTCTTTCTCTAATCATACACTGGCTTCCCTGAATCTACTTTGCACCTCTTCCAGGTTGGCCAAGTGTTTGGATTCAGTTGACCCTGTGATCAGAACATCATCTTGGTGAGGTCCTTGCAAAAGACTCTGCATTATCCTTTGGAAGATTGCACGTGCAGACGATACTCCAAAGGGTAGGTGGGTACATTGACACAGGCCCTTGTGCACGTTGATGCCTACATACCCTCTAGACGTGCTATGCAGCTTGAACTGTTGGTAAGAATGGCTCACATCCACTTTGGTATAGGATTTGCCTCCAGCTAGCTTTGCATATAAGTCACCTATCCTCGCGATAGGATATTTATCTAGTTTGGCTGCCTTGTTCATGGTCAATTTATAGTCCCTATAAATGCGTATAATTTGGTCAGGTTTCACCATTGGGACTATGGGTGCTTCCCATTCCAAAAATTGGACTGGTTGGGTGATACCTAGCTTTTATAACTGGCACTGTTCTGCATCCACCTTCTCCTTTAGGGCATATGACACAAGTCTGCTCTTAAAGAAATGGGGTGTCACCTGAGAATCCATATATATTTTTGTTTGCAAGCCTTTTAACTTTCTTAATTAATCACAAAATACACTATTGTATTTCCTTAGCAATTCAGGAACTCCTGTTCTCAAGTGAAATATTTCAGACAGTTAAGCTTGATCTTTTCTAACCAGTCTCGGCCAAGAAGACTAGGGCCTTCACCTGTGATCACTGGAAGCTGGACTGTCTGTTGCCTATAAGACAGTGGTACTGTGGTGTTGCCCTTTACCTGTATGGATTCTCCAATGTATGTCTTCAACTGAGCCGCTGTCCGCTCCAGATCCAGTGGCCTTCATTTAGCTATTGAAATGTGCGTTCTCCCACCATTGTGATTGAGGGTCCCGTATTTACCTCTATTATTAGTGCCTTCCTATTAACTTGGATTGTGACAGTAGTAGGTTCGGTTTTTACTGCTGTGATGTTGTACAAGGAATAGATGTTGGTATCGGCAACTTCAGGTTCTGTCGTATTATTCAATTCAATCATGTTGGTTTGCTACTTTACAGGCTGTTTCAATTTTGCCCTGCATTGCTTTATTATGTGACCTTTCTTATGGCAGTATTTTTTTTTCATTCATTTATTCATGGGATCTGGGCTTCACTGGCTGGGCTGCATTTATTGCCCAACACTAGCTGCCCCTGAGAAGGTGGTGGTGAGCTGCCTTCTTGAGCCGCTGCAGTCCATGTGGTGTAGGTACACCCACAGTGCTGTTAGGGAGGGAGATCCAGGATTTGACCCACCGACAGTGAAGGAATAGCAATATATTTCCAAGTCAGGATGGTAAGTGGCTTGGAGGGGAACTTCCAGGTGGTGGTGTTCCCATCTATCTGTTGCCTTTGCTCTTCTAGATGATAATGGTGGTGGGTTTGGAATGTGCTGTCGAAGGAGTGTTGGTGAATTCCTGCAGTACATCTTGTAGATGGTACACACTGCTAATACATGCTTCAGTGGTGGAGTGAGTGAATGTTTGTGGATGTGGGGCCAATCAAGCAGGTTGCTTTGTCCTACACGGTGTCAAGATTCTTGATTGTTGTGGGAGCTGCATTCATCCAGGCAAGTGGGGAGCATTCCATCACACTCCTAACTTGGGTCTTGTAGATGGTGGACAGGCTTTGGGGAGTCAGAAGGTGGGATACTCACTGCAGGATTCCTGGCCTCTGACCTGCCCTTGTAGCCACAGTATTTATATGGCTAGTCCAGTTCAGTTTCTGGTCAAGGTAACTGCCAGGAAGTTGGTAGTGGGGGATTCAACAATGGTAATGCCATTGAACATCAAAAGGCAATGGTTGGATTCTCCCTTTTTGGAGGTGGTCATTGCCTGACACTTGTGAGGCGTGAATGTTACTTGCTACTTGTCAGTCCAAGCCTGGATATTGTCCAGGTCTTGCTGCATTTGGACATGGACTGCCTCAGTATCTGAGGAGTTGTGAATGGTGCTGAACATTGTGCAATCATTAGCAAACATCCCCACTCATGACCTTATAATGGAAGGAAGGTCATTGATGAAGCAGCTGAAGATGATTGGACCAAGGACACTACCCTGAGGAACTCCTGCAATGATGTCCTGGAGCTGAGATAGCTGATCTCTAGAACCACAACCATTTACCTTTGTGCTAGATATGACTCCAACCAGTTGAGAGTTTTCTCCCTGATTCCCATTGACTCCAGCATTGAGGATGGGGATATTTGTAGAGCCTCCTCCTCCAGTAAGTTGTTTAATTGTTCACCACCATTCACCACTGGATGTGGCAGGACTGCAGAGCTTAGATGTGATCCGTTGGTTGTGGGCTCTCTTAGCCCTGTCTATCACTTGCTGCTTTTGCTGTTTGGCACACAAGTAGTCCTGTGTTATAGCTTCACCAGGTTGACTGCATTTTAAGGAATGCCTGGTTCTGCTCCTGTCATGCCTTTCTGCACTCTTCGTTAAACTAGGGTTGATTTCCGGGCTTGATGGTAATGAGAGAGTGGGGGATATGCTGGGCCATGAGGTTACAGGTTGTGTTCGAGTACAGTTCTGCTGCTGCTGATGGCCCACAGCTACTCATGGTTGCCAGTCTTGAGTTACTAGATCTATTCGAAATCTATCCCATTCAGCAAGGAGGTAGTGCCACACAACACGACGGAGGATATCCTCAATGTGAAGGTGGGACTTCGTCTCCACAATGATTGTGTGGTGGTCACTCCTACTGATACTGTCATGGACAGATGCATCTGTGGCAGGCAGATTGGTGAGTTTGAGGTCAATATGTTTTTCCCTCTTGTTGGTTCCCTCACCACCTTGCAGACCCTATGCCAGACTCAGTCTAGCAGCTATGTCATTTAGGACTGGGGCAGCTCAGCCAGTAGTGGTGCCACTGAGCCACTCTTGGTGATGGACATTGAAGTCCCCCACCCAGAGTACATTCTGTGCCCTTGCCACCCTCAGTGCTTCCTACAAGTTGTGTTCAAAATGGAGGAGCACTGATTCATCAGCTGAGGGAGGGCGGTATGTGGTAATCAGCAGGAGGTTTCTTTGCCCACTTTTGACCTGATACCATGAGACTTCATGGGGTCCAGAGTTAATGTTGAGGGCTCCTAGGGCAACTTCCTCCTGACTGTATACCACTGTGCCACCACCTCTGCTGGATCTGTCCTGCCAGTGGGACAGGACATTACCAGGGATGGTGATGGTGGAGACTGGGACATTACCTGTAAGGTATGATTCCGTCAGAATGACTATGTCAGGCTTTAGCCTGACTAGTCTGTGAGACAGCTCTCCCAATTTTGGCACTAGCTCCCAGATGTTACTAAAGAGGATTTTGCAGGGTCGACAGGGCTGAGTTTGCCGTTGTCATTTCTGGTGCCTAGGTCGATGCCGGGTGGTCCGTCTGGTTTCATTCATTCTTTATCACTTTGTAGCGGTTTGTTACAGCTGGGTGGCTTGCTAGGCCATTTCAGATGGCATGTAAGAGTCAACCACATTTCTGTGGTTCTGGAGTCACGTGTAGGTCAGACCAGGTAAGGACAGCAGATTTCCTTCGCTAAAGGACATTAGTGAACCAGATGGGGTTTTACAACAATTGGCAATGGTTCCATGGTCATTGTTAGACTTTTAAATCCAGATTCCAGTAATGGCATTCTGCCTCCTTGAATCTGCAGGTGTCCGGTACGTGGTTCACCCCCCCCCTACACCTACGACAAATTAACCTTTGGGTTTCTGCTGAACTGTTCCTACTAGGTCTTTCCTTTTTTCTAACAGTGGACATTGCCTCTCTCTCCACTGCTGTGTCTCTGGTTTTCACCCCACACCTATCAGTTGGTTCCCAAGTGACACGAAGAACAGCACCACGTTATACGTTCTGTACAGCCTGCGGGTCTCTCAAAACACTTTCCATGGCTAGAGCTATTTCCATGGCGGTCTTCAAATCCATATTGACTTCTGTGAGTAAAGGGCGCTCAATGGCACAAACGAATCGGTCCTGAAACATGTCATTGAGTGTGACTCTGAAGTCACAGTGCTCAGTCAACTGCTTCAACTTCGCTACATAGGTTGCGATGGACTCTCCCAGGGCCCTCACTATGGAATTAAACTTAAACCTCTGTATTGTTATGGATGGTTTCGGCTGGAAATGCGTTTTCAAGAGGTTTACTAATTCATTAAATGATTTAGAATTGGGCTGGTTTGGGGCCGCCAGGCAGCAGATGAGATTGTACGTCTTGCTATCACCTACACTTAAAAGGATGAATTTCTGCTTCTCATCCATGGTAATTCCATTTGCTACGAAATAAAAACCAAAGTGCTCTACATACTTACCCCAGTCTTCCATAGTCATGTCATAAGAATCAATTCTGCTGAAGACTGGTGAGTAGTCTTTTCTCTTTTCTTAAGATTTGATGTACTCACGTTAACAAGGCGAGGTGCAGCGTCGGAGATATTTGACCCTCATTGCTAAATGTACTAACTTGACATACCAGACAAGTTTTGACCAGAGACAGATAACTTTATTGCCAAGAGCTTCTCAGATGCTACATGCTTGAACGAAGTCCTCGATGAGAAGCCCCACCCCACCAAGATTACCCGCGCTTAGGGCTCATTGGTTGGAACCTCCAAGGATAATCACGTGACTCCTAATAGGGAGCAGGAGAGGTCATAACTTCAATTACAACACTTTTACACCACACAAAAGTAGGAACTGACTGTACATCAGGCATATCTCCACTTCCCAGAGAGTAGTAAACATCTGGAATTTATTATCAGCTGGTGATCTGGGTGCTGACTCTCTGCATTACCTTCAAGAGGAAGTTGGAGCAGTTCTAGGCTGGGGCAGAGATTACAACATATAAGAGAAACTAAGTGACTTCATGCAAAAAAATTTGGTTCATATGATTTCCTGAAATAGTTTCAATTGCCTAAGAGGGTCGAGTGGAATTTTTCAGATATTTTCCACTTGTTTCTTTCTTCTTTCTTTTTGTCTCTCCCAGTAGTTTACATTTGTGTCAGGGGAGTGGGACATTCAGATCCCACAACCTCCACCACCTAGAAGGACAAGGGTAACGGATACAAGGGAACACCACCACTTGCAAGTTCCCCTCCAAGTCACTCACCGTCCTGGCTTGGATATATGTCGCAGTTCCTTCACTGTTGTTGGGTCAAAATCCTGGAACGCCCTTCCTAACAGCACTGTGGGTGTACCTACACCACATGGACTGCAGCGGTTCAGCACTGCCTTCTCAAGGGCAATTAGGGTTGGGCAATAAAAATGCTGGCCCAGCCAGCGATGCCCACATCCTGTCAAAGAATGAAGAAAAAAATTGCCTCATATTAAGTGCGTACACTAGTTCACAACAAATTGAAATTCCACATAATCACAGTGGAATTTAGTTATCGTAAATGATTTAAACAAAGTTTGTTCTGCAGCTCCACCCAAGCATATACACTCCATCAATTAGAAAAACAAAGGCAGCAAATGTTTATTCTATAATTGTGTAGGATCTGTTCTAACGTGGTCTTTACTTAAGTAAAGTTCGGCATAAATATACCCTGATTCCCAGAGGTTATCAAGTTAATCTCTAAAATATTCATCAGTCCGGGCATCGATCCTTAGATCTCTAATATCCAAGCATGGTTTATCGCCTTCTGTAAAATAATTCCTGGGCAACACCACCATCCCCCGCTGCTCGTGTTGTTCGTAGATTACATAGTGCAGCCAGCCAGCTCTTTTTAAATGCTGGTGGTATTCTAAAGAGAATCTGCATAAAAAGATAGCTACACTGTAAATTCTTTCAGACAGAGAGATCCATAGTGACTGATGCAGTGATAGAGGTGTTAAGAGTGCAGGTGGGCAGGAGAAGAGATGCCATGATTTCGCAGAAGCCCAGGAAATCCTATAGGACCAGCCCCAGGAGGAGTAGGAGCAGGTGGCCAGGAGGGTACACTGCCTGAGTCTGGATCCCAGGACCTGGCAGCAGTGCCACAAGAAGTCTAATGCTCTCTCGTGGGTGGTAAAGGTCAGTGAATGTATGTTCACATCACATCTCCTGTGTGCCAAGCACTAGCCCCTCACCCTGTCCAATGTACCATAACGGCATCACTCACCCTGGCAATTAGGAGTCAGCCTAACATCCACATTATAAAAGCAGAAATACATAGCAGATCTGGCAGCATCTGTAGCGCGAGAAACAGAGTTAACATTTCTGGTCATTGACCTTTCATCAGAGCTGGGAATCCCAATGTTGCTGAGAACGTTGATGGATAATAGTATGTTAAAGTCTCAGTACACTCTCTTCCTGCTATCTAGCATGATAAACAAGCTGCTAATTGTGTGGCAGCATCTGCACAATCTTGTATCCACCCCACTCCCTCTTTCCTCAAATCAACATTCCCATTTGAGTCCCTTCTTTCAGTCACCCAACATCCTAGGGGTTACCATTGACCAGAAACTGAACTGGGCCAGCACTAGAGGCAACTCCTTCCCTAACAGCACTGTGGCTGTACCTACATGGACTGCAGTGTTTCAAGAAGGCAGCTCATCACCATCTTCTCATGGGCAATTAGGCATCACTGGCCAGGCCAATACTGCAATGCCCACTCCCCATAAATTAATAATAAAAATATAGATACTGTGGGTACAAGAGCTGGTCAGAAGCTGTGTTATGATACAGCATTTGGTAAAGGCTGAGCTATTTAAATCCTAGAGGGAAACTTGAACAACTGACATAACCTATATTTTCAATTAGTATGTTTGAGTTGCAGCTATGAATTATGGAACAAAACCACCAAGCCTCAAGAGGTTTTTTTATATAAAACTAAATTAACCATTTATTAATTTAACAATAAATTAAATGCATACATGTCTACAAATTACTACCATAATAACTTTTAAACAAATCCCCAAATTAATCACTCCCAGGTAAATCTTCAGCAAGGCAACAATAACTAACAGACTTTAAACAGACACCAGGCAAAGCACATTTGACCTTAAGAATTCAAAATGAGGTTCCTTTCAATTTGCAGACACAGTTGTAGGGCTTACAGACTGGTTAGATCTTACATGCCTCTGCCTCGCATGCACAAACTCCTTTCGCTTTATATCTAGCTTTCCCTTTGAATGTAAGTTTTTCATTGTATTACTAGGTTTTTTAAATTTTACCTCTCCTAACAATAATCCTCTCATTCCACCAAATTTATTAGTAATATAAACACATTGCTTGATGTCTCCCAGCTAGGTGCAAGAGTTTACCCATTCGTTTGAATGGTTTATTCAACAGATGAATTTGTACTCTTTACTTTCTATCCTTATGTTTATCTAATTAACATCTCGAACTACCATACATCAAAGCAGTTTCCTCTACATTGGAGAGACCAAACACAAACTGGGCGACCGCTTTGCAGAACACCTTTGGTCTGTCTGCAAGAATGACCCAGACCTCCCTGTCGCTTGCCATTTTAACACTCCACCCTGCTCTCTTGCCCACATGTCTGTCTTTGGTTTGCTGCATTGTTCCAGTGAAGCTCAACGCAAACTGGAGGAACAGCATCTCATCTTCTGACTAGGCACTTTACAGCCTTCTGGACTGAATATTGAGTTCAACAACTTTAGATCTTGAACTCCCTCCTCCATCCCCACCCCCTTTCCGTTTCTTCCCCCTCCCTTTAGTTTTTTCCAATAATTTATATAGATTTTTCTTTTCCCACCTATTTCCATTATTTTTAAATCTATACCTTTTATGCCCTTTTAGTCTTATTTCACCCCACCCCCACTAGAGCTATCTGTACCTTGTGTGTCCTGCTATCCATTCTTAATTAGCACATTCTTTTAGATAATATCACCACCTTCAACACCTCTTTGTTCTTTTGTCTGTGACATCTTTTGGTTATCTGCTCCTATCACTGCTTGCTTGTCCCTACAACCAACCCCCCCAACTTCTCCCCCCACCCCCCCCCACCTTAAACCAGCTTATATTTCACCCCTCTCCTATTTTTACTTAGTTCTGTTGAAGGGTCATGAGGACTCGAAACATCAACTTTGTTCTTCTCCGCTGATGCTGCCAGACCTGCTGAGTTTTTCCAGGTATTTCTGTTTTTGTTATACATCAAAGCACCCAGACTAGAAAGCTTTAATCCAATTAAGTCACATGCAGACACACACATAGACATAGGCCCTACTACAAGTCCAATTTAAAAATAATTTCCAATAACATTATACGCATTAATATCTCTTCGTGACAGGCTGGGAATTCTGTGGTGAGTAACTCAGCTCCTGATTCCCCAAAGCCTGTCCACTATCCATAAGGTACAAGTCAGGAGTGTGATAGAATACTCCCCACTTGCTTGGATGAGGGCAGCTCCAACAACATTCAAGAAACTCGACACCATCCAGGACAAAACAGCCCGCTTGATTAGCACCCATCCACTAACTTAAACATTCACTCCCTCCACCACTGAAACACAGAGGCAGCAGTTTGTACCATCTACAAGATGCGCTGCAGGAACTCACCAAGGCTCCTTCGACAGCAACTTCCAAACCCACGACCACTGCCATCTAAAAGACAGGGCAGCAGATTCATGAGAACGCCACAATCAGGAAGTTCCCCTCCAAGTGACATACCATCCTGATTTGGAAATAAATCACTATTCCTTCACTGCCACTGGGTCAAAATCCTGGAACTCCCTTCCTAACAGCACTGTGGATGTACCTACACCACAGGGACTGCAGCAGTTCAAAAAGGCAGCTCACTACCACCTTCTCAATGACAGCTAGGGATGGGCAATAAATGCTGGCCTTGCCGGTGACATTCGCATGAGCCAATAAAAAGAAAGATCTTCCATCTTCCCAGCCATAGACCCCCGGAGGAGAAAAGAGAGCAGCAGCGCAGCACTGATGAAGTGACCCCACCATTTGAATTGGCAATTGCAGCAATGAGCTTAGATGTTGGAACTGCATGTGCCTTCATTGGAGGCCAGTGTAGTGGGATCAGCATATGGTGAATCACATGGGCATGAGTGGCCTGTCTCTTTAAATAATGCCAATACAGGGCCCAGCTTGTGGCTTCATGCTTGTTTTTCTTGTTTTGTAAATGAGGCAGAAGTTGCCTGCACATTCATTGCCCCAATTGCCTTTGACAGGTGGTTGGGCTATGTGATGACAGGATAGCACCAAATCAAATTCTTCCAGTTCATGTAGGTGATAGGTCTGCATGCATCCATAACCTTGCGGAGAATTGTACAGGCATGAATGCAACTGCTGGTGCTTCATGGAATATAGGAACAGGAGTAGACCTGCTGAGCCTGCTCCGCCATTTAAACAGATCATGGCTGATCTCCTACCACAATGCCATTTTTTCCAGTATCCTTATATCCCTTGATGTCATTAGTATCCAGAAACCTGTAGATTTGTCTTGAACTTGCTCAATAATTGCACTTCCGCAGCCCTTTGGGGTAGAGTGAAGAAATTCCTCCTCATCTCAGTTTTAAATGGCCTGCTCCATATTCTGAGATGGTGTCCTTTGATTCTAGACTCATCCGCCAGGAGAAACATCCTATCTACATCTACACTGTCATGCCCTGTAAGATTTTGCATGTTTCAATGAGATTAACTCTCATTCTTCAAAACTCTAGAGATCAAAGGTCCAGTTTCCGCAATCTCTCCTCAAAAGACATTACAAATATCCCAGGGATTAGTTGGGCGGACCTCAGTTGCACACCATCTGCAACAAGCACATCCTTCCTTAGATAAGGAGACCATCGGTCTCCAGGGAAGCAAAGGAAGTAAGTGCTATGCTAACTGAGAGGAGGTGGTGGAGTGGTGGTATTGTCACTAAACTAGTAATCCAGCAACCCAGGATAATGCTTTGGGGACTTGGGTTTGAATCCCACCATGTCAGATGGTGGAATTTGAGTTCAATAAGAATCTGGAATTAATGGTGACCATGAAATGATTGCTGTAAAAAGCCACCTGGTTCACTAATGTCCTTCAGTGAATAAAAAAAAAACTATTTAGTGCCCTCAAATTTTTCTTTTTTTTTGGAATTAATTGTCACCAGCTTTGACTACTTTGTTGTTGGTGGAAGCTCATTCCACGTACCCACTAATCCCTCATGGGAGAGGCAGCACGCAAGTTGCTGGAGCAGTTATCATTTGGAACTTGTGTGTGCACAATCTGTCAGATGCTGGCTTTTCATTGTGCTGATGCCTGGAAAATGTTCTCCAAACTTGCAACATAAAGTGCAGATTAATGACATAGAAGAATACGTTATAGAAGAAAGCTCCTTGGACACCATATCTTCTTATGCAAAAGTATGTTTTTCCATTTAAAAAAAAAAATTCCGATTAAAATTTGAGAAAATATTTTGTCTTTCTATGGTGGGAAATTTACTGTTTTTCTATCTCAGGAAACAATTACTGAACAGAGGAGTTATCAAAATAATTGAACATCCTGTTCTTTGCTTATTCTAATCACCCCGTTGGACTTATGCCCAGATATTGGGGCATACAATTAAAGAACAAACACACATTAAAGCAGGACCTTCCAATCCATCTATAACCCCTGAATAAATGGACTGCAACATTAGCTGATGCCCATGTGTAGAGTATTGAATATTAGGAATGGTTGCAGGATACTAATTTTGTCACAGGTTTTTGCTCAGGGGATACATTGGAATTCAAAGTATAATTGTTTCTGTGCAATTGTCCTGAGGCTCCTATTGAGGTATTGACTTATTTTAATAAATTGATGACTCACAGTTTCAGACCAGTAAAAGCTTAAAATAGAACTAATTATTCGGAGATTCTTCATTCAAAAAGTGATCAAAACATCAGCTAGGCTTCCAGATAGAGTACAATCAGTTACGAAACAGTTACCTATTGAAGTGAGGATTCTGAAGGGTGGCTCTGGATGGACGATTTAAGATAGGCCACATGACTTTCCCTGCCTTACAACCTTGTGAATTTTAACCCCCGACCATCCCACCTTACATAGATTATAATTCATCCAGAAGGATCTAGCCCTCTCCTCACCATTTTCGATAATTGTGGATGCTGGCTGATGATAGCACAATGTTTAGCACCATTTCCAACTCCTCAGATACTGAAGCAGTCCATGCCCATATGCAGCAAGACCTGGAGAATATTCAGGCAAGGGCTGCTAAGTGGCAAGTAACATTCGCGCCACACAAGTACCAGGCAATGACCATCTCCCAACAAGACAGAATCTAACCGTCTCCCCCTGATATTCAATGGAATTACCATCACTGAATCCCCCATTATTAATATCCTGGGGGTTACTATTGACCAGAAACTGAACTGGGCTAGCCATATAAATACTGTGGCAGTTCAGAGGCTAGGAATCCTTGGATGAATAACTCACTTCCTGACTCCCCAAAGCCTGTCCACCAACTAAAAAGCACAAGTCAGTAGTGTGAAGGGATACTCTCCACTTGCTTGAAGAGTGCAGCTCCCACAATACTCAAGAAGCTCAACAGCATCCAAAAGAAAGCAACCCGCTTGATGCAATTCAGTCCACCACCTTAAACATTCACCCTGCAACCTCCCTCCCAACCACTGAGGCACAGTGACAGCAGTGTGCACCATCTACAAGATGCATTACATCAACCCACCAAGGCTTCTTCTACAGCACCTACCTATACAGGCTCTGCTTGCAGCTGCAGCTGCAGCTGGTAAATTATTTAACTGGCTTAAACAGGTTTTCAGAAGCTAGATTCGGACATTATAAAAGCAAGCCATCTACCATGCTGCTTTTGTCTGCAATGAGTACTGCTTTGGGCTGCACTAGAGTGCTTCAGTTGGGGTTTGGTGAGAGAGGAAGTTCAGTGAAGAAGAGAGGAGGTGATCCTTTCACTTTCTACTTTTCCTCAGTAAGAAGAGCAGCAGCCTTGGTAAGTAGGACCTGGTGAGTATTTCTTCTGTCCTTAATATTCTCTAAAACTTGAGGAAGTAAAAGTAAAGGGAGTAATTTAAACATAAGTTATGACAGGGCAGCATGGCCAAGTGGAATGCTCCTCTTGTGTGATGTGGGAAGTCAGAGACACTTCCAGCATCCAGGGTGACCATATGTGCAGGAAGTGTCTCCAGTGCAGCTACTCGAAATCCGTGTTTTGGAACTGGTGCTGCACTTGGAGCCACAGTGGAGCATCTGCAAGGATGAGATCTTTGTGGATAGCACATACAGTAAGGTGGTCACACCGCAGGTAAAGAGTCCACAGGCAGGAAGGGAATGGGTGACCGACAGACAGAGTGAAAGTACTAGGCAGGTAGTGCAGGAATCCCCTGGGTCCATCTCCCTCTCCACCAGATTTTCTGTTTTGGATACTGGTGGGGGAAATGGTTTCTCAGGGGGTTTGCAGCAAGAGCTAAGTCCATGGTGCCAGGAGAGAAGAGTGGGAGAGAAATAGTGATAGTGGATTCTATTGTAAGGGGAACAGAAAGACGTTTCTGCACTCGTGACACCAAGATGATATGTTGCCTCCCTGGTGCCAGGGTCAAGGATGTCACTGAGCAGGTACAGTACATTCTGAAGGAGGAAGACAGAGGCTGAGGTCCATATTGATACCAACGACATAGTTAAAAAGAGGGATGAGGCCCTAAAAGCAGAATATAGAGAGCTAGGAATTAAATTAAACAGAAGGACGTCAAAGGCAGTAGTCTCAGGATTACTCCCAGTGCCACGTGCTAGCGAGATCAGGAATAGGAGAATAGACCAGATGAATAAATGGCTAGAGAGCTGGTGTAGGAAGGAGAGATTTATATTCCTGAAGCATTGGGACCAATTCTGGGGAAGATGGGACCTGTACAAGCTGGACAGGTTGCACCACAGAAGGATTGGAACCAATATCCTTGCAGGGGTGTTTGTTAGTACTGCGGGAGAGGGTTTAAACTAAAGAGGGGAATGGGAACCTGAACGGGGGGACAGGAGAAAGGGAAACAAAGATAGGAATGAAAGACAGAAAAGTAGAAAGCAAAAGTGGAAGTAAGAGGAAACAAGGGCTAGCAGCAAATAGGGCCATGGTACAAAAAAAAGCTGTAAAAATGTTAAAAAGACAAATCTAAAGCCACTGTATCTGAATACACGGAGCATTGGCAATAAGGCAGTGCAGGATGAGACATGGCTGCAGGATGACCATGGCTGGGAACTGAATATTCAAGGGCCCTTGATATTTAGGACAGACAGGCAAAAAAGAAAAGGAGATGGCATAGCATTGTTAGTTAAGGATGAAATCAGTGCAGTAGTGAGAGAGGGTATTGGCTCAGAAAATCTAGATGCAGAGTCAGTCTGGGTGGAGCTAAGAAGCAACAAGGGGAGGAAAACATTAACGGGAGTTGTGTATAGGCCTCCACGCAGTAGTGATAAGGTGGGAGGGGGGGGTATTAAACAGGAAATTAGAGATGCATGTAACAAGGGTGCTACAGTGATCATGGGCAACTTCAATTTACATATAGACTGGGCAAACCAAATTAGCAATAATACTGTGGTGGATGAATTCCTGGAGTATGCACGAATTGGGTTTTAGATCAGTATGTTGAGGAACTGACTAGGAAACAGGCTTATCCTGGATTTGGTATTGTGCAATGAAAAGGGTTTAATTAATAACCTTGTTGTGTGGGGCCCTTTAGAGAACAGTGATCGTAACATTATAGAATTCTTCATTAGGATGGAAAGTAAAGTAATCCGGTCTGAAACTAGGATCCTAAGCCTTAACAAAGGAAATTACGAAGGTGTGAGGCATGAGTTGCCTAAGATAGATTGGGGAACTTCATTAAAAGGTATGATGGTGGATAAGCAATGGCTAATATTTAAGGAACAAATGTATGCATTGCAACAGTTATTCATTCCTTTCTGGTGCAAAAACACAACAGGAAAAGTGGCCCAACCATGGCTAACAAAATAAATTAAGGATAGCACTGATCCAAAGAAGAGTCATATAAAGTTGCTAGAAAAAGTAGCAAGCCTGAGGAATGGGAGCAGTTTAGAATTCAGCAAAGGAGAAACAATGGATTGATTAAGAGGGGAAAATTAGAGTATGAGAGTAAACTTGCAAGGAACGTAAAAGCAGACTGCAAAAGCTTCCAAAAGCATGTAAAAAGAAAAACATTAGTGAAGACAATTGTAGGTCCCTTACAGTCTGAAATGGGAAAATTTATAATAGAGAACAGGGATATGGCAGAGCAATTAAACAACTACTTTAGTTCGGTCTTCATGCAGGAAGGCACAAATAACTTCCCAGAAATACTAGGGAACAAAAGGCCTAGTGAGAAGGAGGAATTGAAGGAAATGAGTATTACTAAAACAATAGTGCTAGAGAAATTAATGGGGCTGAGAGCTGATAAACCCCCAGGGTCTGATAATCTACATCCCAGGGTATTAAAGGAGATGGCCATGGAAATAGTGGATGTGTTGGTTGTCATCTTCCAAAATTCTCTAGATTCTGGAACATTCCCAGCAGATTGGAAAGTGGCAAATGTAACCCCACTATTTAAAAAAGGAGGGAGGGGAGAAAACAGCGAATTATAGACCAGTTAGCGTAACACCAGTAGTGGAGAAAATCCTTTGCAGCTGAAAGTGATGGATTCACACGCAGGGGGGATTGGGATCAGCTGGACAATCTCGGAGTCACTTGGCTGGATGGGCCTGGGATCTCCAGTTGTTGGTCCTCTTCCTTATGAGCACCTGAGGGCCCCTGCCTGACTCCCTAAGGAGAAGGAGCTCCTGGAGGGAGGTCAAGGTGCCTTGATCCCTCTTGCCTAGCTCTTGATGGATCCCACTGATGCCTATATCGATAGAGTGCAGACATGAGCGCATATTTGGCACAACTGCTGGACCAAGGTCTCCAAGGTGGCCACCGCCTTTCCCATGGCAACCTCAAGATGCTTGCATGCCAGAGTCATGCCATCAGACTGAATATGGATGGACTTCTCCATCTAGTCTGCTGACTGCCTCTTGCAACGCTACCTGATTTTCTGCCACTTGTCATTGCATCTCGAGCATGTTAGGGACAGCTGCTTCCAAAATCTCATCATCTGACTCAGACTCAGCGGGTGCCTGATCTCCGGCAGTCCTTAAGCACAAGAGACCTGGCCTGTCACTGCGTGTGACTGCTGAGGAGATATGTCAGTAAGATGTTCCCCAGAATGTGACCCTGAGCTTAATCTAGAACTATGACCCACCGGGGTGCGTGTCCCTGACCTGGTAGAGGGTGCAGGTGAAGGCTGTAATGGTTCTTCATCTGGCGTACCCTCAGCAGCGTTGTCCGAGGTGGTCTGGGGACTATGGCTTATGGTTGGTCTTGAGTTCTGTCTGGGCCTGTGGGTGCTTGTAAGAGAGGGAAGATATATTTAGTTCACGAGCAGGCAGAATATAACATTGCACGTCACTCACTGTAATCATCAGGATGTGATTGACTCATGGAGGGGTCATCCCTACTGGCTTGCTGAGAGAGGCTGATCTTGTCTTTCCCACGGGAGCGATCTTTGTCTTCGCCTGTCAGCTCGGTGGCATCCTCCTCAAACTGGGACAGCTCCTGAATGTCTGCCGTCCCGCCTCCCATCTGGGATATCACCCTCTGGTTGTGGGTGAGCTTGGCTGCATGAAGATAAATGGAATGAAACGTAATGAGGAGAGATGGAGGAGAGGTTGGGGAGCGTGCACGCCTGCTGTGTGTGCTGAGCCCTCCCCAGTAAGGACTGAGGATGGAGTTTGTGCAGCACGATGGATGAGATTTTAGTGATGTTAATGCGTCTGTGAGACAATCAGTGTGATGTCTCCCCCACTAATATTGTGTGAGATACCTGAGTAGTGTAAACCTTTAAGATGCCACGGTAAGAGTGTGAGATTGGAGTGAGCTGAAGGTTGACTCACCCTGGCAATGCAGATGAGATCATTCATCCTCTTCCTGCACTGGATGGCGTTTCTTGGCCAGGTGCCAGATGCACTGGCCTCCCTTGCAATTGCCTCCCAGGCCAGTGAGGCAAGGTTGGTGGGCCTCCTGGAGCCATCCCTTGGGAGAAGACATACCGGTGCTGGCAGACTCCATGGACCAGGGCCTCGAGGGAATCATTGCTGAGCCTGGGAGCAGACTCAGCCTTCAGTGGAGCCACACCAAGAAGTTTCCTGCACACAGCTGGCCTGATGAGAGTGGCATGTGTGTTCGGATGGTGTTTTGTCATGGAGCCCGGACCTTCGATCCCATCAGGTAATGCCAGGGCGGGGTGATCAGTGCCCACCTCGCCATGTGGTTCGGAGAGCTACTCCCCGATGCATAATTAATTAGTTTCCAAGTGTGAAATTGGGCGTGATTCTCTGCCCCGATACCCAGCGGGAAAATTTGGCGTGAAACTCGCCTGCCCCCACACTTAACCTCTGGAACAGAAAATTCCATCTTGGAGTTTGTCCTTCAAAACGCAAGTGAAAAATAACCTTAAACTGGTTTCTCACAATCGTGCTGACTATGAAACTCATTGTCAAGGAATTCATAGGACAACAATAGTGTCCCTTTCACAGAACATTTCACACGTGCTAACAGCACTTCTCATTCATCAGCCAGGCCGACAGTTCACAGTCCTATTCACGGAACCTTATTTTGGGCGGGACTTTTTTTTTAAGAACTGTAATTCATCAATTATTTTAATTACTCATTGAAAGAATAATTTCTCCTGAAGATGTGCTGAGGCTACAAATTACTTCAGAATGTTGGCCTTTAAAGGTTGCAAAACAGAATTCTGTGAACATGTTTTGTTTCCATATTGCAAAAAGGATATAAGGGCATTGACGAAGATGCGAGTAAATGTTTACAAGAATGATACCAGAATTGTGAGGTTGCACTGATCAAGAAAGATTGAACAGACACGGCCTCTTTTCTCTAATAGAGAGCTGAGCGATGTCCTGACAACAGTGTCTACAAATATGAAGGAGGCTGGTAGGATAGATGTGGAACTGTTTCCATCCATGTGTGGAGCCCAAAGTCAGGGGCCTTAAATATAAGATAGAATCATAGAATAGTTACTGCACATGGTGTCTTAGCTAGGTCCACTACCCACCTTCTATCCGTTGCACTGCAAATTTTTCTTCTCAGATAATTATTCAGTTCCCTTTTAAAGGCCAGATTAAATTTTCCCCCACCACACTCTCAGGCAGTGAATTCCAGATCCTAACCACTTAAGGTGTAAAAAAATATTTTCCCTCATGTTGCCACTGTATATATTTCCAATCATCACAACACTGTTCCTCTGGTTTTTGATCCTTCGACAAATAAGAGGTCTATCTACTCTGTCCAGAACCCTCATGATTTTTAACTCCTCTATCCAATCTTCCCTTAATCTTGTCTTCTCCAAGGATATGTACACAGGTGGAGTATAAAAACAATGCGCGTAGACAAGTTGGTGAAAATTCCATGTAAAATGTTTTAAAGCTCTGGTCATGACAAAGCAAACCACAAGGAAAAATTACACTCAGAAATACCAGTTGGACATTTCTATCATTAAAAAAAAAACAATTGTTGGGGTATTGGTGTAGCTGCCCCTCTCCTGAGTGCCTGGGGACCTCAGACATCTTTTTATTCATTCACGGATGCTGGCACTACTGGCAAGACCAACGCTTATTGCTCAACCCAAATTGCCCTTGAGTAGGTGGTGGTAAGCTGCCTTCTTAAACCACTGCAGCCCTTGTAATGAAGGTACAACTATGGTCCTGTTGTTAGGTAAGGAGTTCCAGGATTTTGATCCAGTGACATTGAAGGAACCCTGATATGTTCTCAAACACTGAATCAAATAACTGGAAACTGGAAATATAAGCAGGTTCAGACAAGAAAGAAAAAAAAGAGAAAGGCTTGCATTTATATAGCACCTTTCATGACCACAGTATGATCCAAAGTGGTTTTATGGTTGTTTTGGTTTTATAGTTGTTATGACCAGGATGGGAGCAGTGTGCATCTTCTCTAGCCCCACTACTCTACACGTTGCATCATAAGCGTAAATGTTAAATTCACTCACCAAAATGACCAATTGTTTACTTTCACTATTATTAGACCCAGAATAAAGAGACTTTAACCAGGTTAATTTCAATAAAGCTATAATGATTGATTTATTATGAAATCAAACTTTTTTTAAGAAGTAAGTTGTAAAAACTGGTTAACATGCAACTTGTAATCTGAAAATATAACTATATACTCCTTTAAATCCTAAAACACATACATACAAAGAATGAAACAAATAGGGTCTCTGCAGAGGTTGACATTTAAGGGAGAAACCCCTTTTGGCCAATGGAAACATATTTATAAAATGATAAAGTTTGAAGGGTTTTGACGCTGTTGATCTGGTGTTCCTGCATGCAAAGATGGGTCACTGGTCACAGTAGTTGTCTGGAAGTTCTTTCTAAAGGTGCTTTGGTGTGGAGGAGAACAGAGTAGGATCAATGCCCTTGCAATTTCTCTCTTCTCTCATCTCAGCTTCTCAGGTTTCCAAGAGGATTTCTGACTGGACAATGATAACCACACTCTATTGCAGACAAGGCAGGGACAGAGCGAGTTGGGCAACCTTTGCTTTCTCAGGCTTATCCCCAAGCTTAAGTAAACAAATAGTTATTTCCTTCCTCAGATGCCTTGCTGGGCATTTAGCTGAAGGCATGTGACTTCCTGGAAAAGGCAACTTGCTTATAATCCAAAGTGAACTTATAACGTTTAAAAAAAATCCAGGCCAGTTCCCAAGCAAGTGTCTAAATAATTCAATATCCTTCCAATTAAAAAAAAGACGCATAATTCTTAGCGATATGGATTCCTAACATCGTCAGCAAAGTACTTTTGAATTGGAAACACAACAATTTGCACACAGCAAACTCTCACAAGCAACAGCCTGATAATAGCTTTTTTTTTGTGATTGAGGGATATTGGCCACAACATCCAGGAAAATTCCCCTTCTCTTCTTCAGAAATAACACCATGGGATCTTTTATGCTTATCTGAGAGGGCACATAGGACCTCAGGTTTGCATCTCATTTGAGAGACAGCACCTCCACCACTGCAGCACATCCTCTACATTGCACTGGAGGGTCAACCTTGTTCTTTGTGCTTAAGGCCTGCAGTGGGACTTGAACCAACCCAAAAGAAATGAGAAGAAATCTTTTCTCTTGGAGGACTGTAAGTCTTTGGAACTTTCTTCCCTGGACAGCGTTGGAGGCACGGTCATTGAATATTTTTTAGAGGTAAATAGATTCTTCACTGACAAGGGTGTTGTCATGAAACTACCATACTTTTCATAATATTATTGTGGGGTATTGTAAAGCGGGCTTATGTTTTGTCTGTGCAGCTGATTTAATTGAACTAGAGTCGGATAGACTGCAAGGTTGAAATTATCATAAGAGTTAGTTGTAAAAAGGGTATTTGAAATGCTAATGAGTGAACTAGGGAAAAGTCAGTAGTTAGGGTGCGAATGAAATTTGCATTTTAAGATAAGTGGAGAGGTGTTTGTATTTCAAAGAAACATGATAAAGTTTTACAACTGACAGGATGAATAGGGAAATGTTGTTACATTTATTCATCACTAAAGGAAAAAGGCCATATTGACAACATGAAAGGTATTTATAGTGTGAGAAAAGCAAATTCCAAAGACATATGCAAACAATGGGATTTACAGATTAAATAAGAAGGAATATAGTTAACAAAGGAGGGAATGTTGCATCAGGGGTGGCCCCGTAAAATCTAAAATATACACTGTGTGAAATTGACTTGGGGGGAAACAGACTCTAGCCACTTTGCAGAAGTCTGCTGATCCAGTAACCAAAGTTGTGTTAAAGAGACTTTGGAATTCCACTGTTGAGTGGTTGCTATGGTAACCCTGCTGGATTGCCTCTCTACATTTAAAATATATTTTGGACTGTTGCCTTAAAGGGGGTGTGTATTTGGAAGCCTGGTTAATTAGGAATTTTGGGATTTGTTATTATATAAAGTAACAGTGTAACTGTAATCTTGTACATTTGTTTTAATTCCTTCCTTTTGCTAATAAATGTTTTTATTATATTTAAATCCCTAAAGATATCAATGGACTTATTACTACTTAATTCAATGCACAAACCTTCTCATAGTAAACATAAATTGCCAAACCATTGTGATAGCGTGGCCAAGTTTCCCTTGTGGATTTCGTCAGCCTGTCAAATACCACCTGCCATATCATAACAGAGCCAAAGGTTGTCAGGCAAGACAGAATGTGGAGCTGAGGCCACAATAAAATCAGCCATGATCTTATTGAATTGCAGGGCAGGCTTGAGGGGTCAAGTGGCCTACTCCTGTTCCTAATTTGTATGCTCGTTAGTTCATATATTCTGACTTAATGGTGAGGTGCTACCAACCTACTCATGGCTGGCATGCAAGCTTATTGTGTTTGTGCTTCACTGGACCTGAGCCCAAGCAGAAGAGGAAAATGGTCTTCATCAATAATCCAAATTGAAGAGAAAAATGCACCAACAATTCCTTCTTTGCATCAGCAGAAATAAAGCCCATATATTTTGCAAATTGCAACAGTCACTGTGCTTCAAAATGGCATTTTTCCCATGGCAAGAATTTTGACATAAAAGGCCAGATTTTTTTTTCTCCAAATTGAGTTGTGAATCAGGTTGTAAAACACTGAACTGTTGGAAATTCCTACCACCTGGGTTTGCAGGTTTACTCTAGATACCAATAACCCAAAATTCGAGACATCACCCAAAACAAATACACTTTATTATTTGTTTTCTGTTACAGACAGTTCAATACTACTTATACCAGAAACTGCTCACCCCGGGCTTTAATTGCTTGGTTTTCCCAAGAAACAGACAGGATTGGGTGGTCAATCTGTCTTTGTCCGTTCTCTGTTCAGATAGTTGGCCAGTCTAACCCCTTCCTTGTCCAGCTGCAGCAATGGCCTCGGGCTTAACAAACACCATGATTAAGTAGACCTCTGCTTCCTGCCCTGCCATATACACACTTACTGATTGGCTCCTTTCTAATAGCAATGACTCATGGCTGGCTCCTTTCTCTGCTAGCAACCGTCTATGTTTGGCTCATTTTCAACCCCGGCAACATTCCCTAGAGTAGGAAGGCCCCAAAATCAAGTCTGGCCAATCTTTTCCTCGATCTGCTCGCTTCAGCGCCTCTCCCATCTGTCCCCAGTTCCACCAAGCAACCATTGTGTAAGGGTGATTACAAACTGCTGAATTTCTACTTATTCAATGATATCCTAAGCAAACAGCAATCATTAGTTGCATTACACTAAGACATTAACTTTTGACCTTTGAGTTTTAAGCAAACAACTTTACATGATATTGATAATAAGAAAGATCACAATCTGGGAAAAAGAACAATTGTTGCCTGGCTTTTAACCATTTGTTGCCTGCCTTCCAAGTGTTAGCAAAAAACCATGAACACAGCATAAACATTCTCCATTAATTCATTTGCAGAAGTTAGCCTATGTTAGCCTTACAAGCAATGTTAAATAGTAATAATAATGTTAAACAGCAATTGTAGGCTCAGCTTTTCCCTGTATCCATAAAAAAACTTCCACAATGTAATGACCCTTTTATTATATTTGAAATGCAGCAGCTGCCCACATAAACAATGTCCCTCTGCTTCCACATCCCACTTCATTTTTGTGTGGCCATTTAATGGGTTGGGAAGGCCTTGGGTGCAAAATGGACAGGCACCTCTTCCAGCATCAGAGTCTCCATTGTGAGGACCACAGGAAAATTGCATTTCCTCCCACACACAATTTCCATGTGCTGGTGTGGACATTTGAATGCTCTAACTAAAGCACATCCTTGGAGAGTTCATGACTTCTGGGCGAAGCCTGCTGAGGAGCGGGGGACACTCTGAAAGGTTAAATGTGACATTTTTGGCACCTTCAAGTATCAGTATTAGACACTGTAATGTAATGTAGATGTGTCTTTAATGAAGTGATTTATCACAGGGATCTGTCCTGCAAGTCTAAGTTGATCCTTCGGTTGACCACCATTGTGAATGTGTTATCATGCATTACAGTACTTTTTTACATTGAAGTGCCATAATACATTAAAAATCTAAAAGGAAAAGGCTCTGTCAGACTGTGCTGTCGGGTATCGTGCTGTGATTTAAATGGACTGATAACTCTGGCTGTTTGAAAAAAAACCCTGCTTTTGAATGTTGAAATAAATCTCTGCATTACTCCTCTCCATTGATTAATAGCTACTCTGCTTTGAAATGGAAAAAGGGCACCATTCTGTTTTGTCAGTTTGGTGCAATGTGGCTGAAATCTTTTTGTGACATTTTGAATGTTTGTATAGGTTTCAAAAGCTTCATGTATGGCTTCAGTATGTATGTTAATGGCTTCAGTATAGCAGGTGGTCTATTGATCCAAGAATAATTTGAAACCTTTAAGAGGCTGTAGTAACAGAGTTCCTCTTAGCTCGGTTGGCTAGATGGCTACTGTGTATTTCAGAATGATGTCAGCATGATTCACATTCTGGCTGAGGTAAACTTAGGACCCCCATCTTTACCCGGCCCCTGAAAATGGAAGGCAGTGGCAAACTACCTCTGACAAAAATGGCCAAAAGGAATTGCTCAAGATGACGCATCATCAGACAATTAACCAAGGAAATGCTTTCAGGCATAACATGAATGAAGTTGAATGAAGTAACAGAATATGCCTTTGATGTAGTTTCTTGTTTGTTTAAAAACCTAACAGGCACTTAAAGGATTGCAATTTTTTTGACTGGAGTACTTTTTTTTTCTTTCCAAAATCAATAGTGTGTTTGAGTTCAGAATTTCATTAGATTGTTAGAGGTTTATTTTTTCCAATAATTTTAAAGTGATGATTTCCATTGTTATTGCATGGCTCCTGAGGACTGCAAACAGCGAGTGTCTGTGAAGAGTACGTGGGGGGCATGGAGGTGGTATGGGGGTAGGTGGGGATTGAGGGAGCATAGGGTGGCATCGGGATGGTTGGGGGGGGGGTGAGGGGTGAGGTTTAGGGGGCCTTTAGATGAGGTTGTGAGCTGGGTTGCTGTGATAGAGCACTGTGGCCGGCATTGGTGCGCCTCCCCACCTAGACTCCTCAAGTACGCCATCGTAACTTGCAGAAGGTACTGTGAACCTGCCCCCCTGTGCGAAATGAGAAAAATCTCAGGCAAAGTGACACATAGATTGGATGTGCACTTTGGAAGGTGCAAAAATGCACAAGTTTGGTTTTCTGGAGCCACAGGAAAATTTGGCCTGAAGTGTTACTTTATGTTAAAGCGAGTTCATAAATTAAAAAAACCCATTGTTGTTTTCACACCCTTCCATGGCTTTCAACTCTGAGACCTCTGTGCTCGTCTAATCCTGGCCACTTGCGTGTTATATGTGGCTGCAGTAACGTCAGAGGCCCTAAGCTCTGGAATTCCCTCCCTAAACATCTCTATCTCATTAATTTGCTTTCCCTTTCAAGAAATGCCTGAAAACCTGCTGTGAGAAAGGGATATGGTACCTATATCCAGCATGCTTTGGGGCAATAGGCCAGTTGGCGATTAAAAACGACACCCACTTTTACTTTTTAACCGAGCAGTTTACACAATGGGTGGTAAGTATCAGAGAGAGCGCTTCAACTTGGGGGGTGTCTCCTCACCAACTTTGTTAAATTTCAAATAAAAGATGGTTCCCGTAGCAAGGCCACTAGCGGAGGGAAGGGTGTGGGGGAAATCCCATTACAGGGTGGCATGTGGCTGCTTTCGCACCCAGGCACGAATTACTTCGAGACATTTCAACGATGATAAGGTGCAAGTATCCATTTATTTGCTTTGTAAAACAAATCGCATCACGGGAGCAAACCGAATTCTGAAAAAGGTTTATTTGCATAAATTATACAACAAAGTATTTACACATACATGTACACTGTAAATTGCACATTAATCACTGACTTAGCTTGCATATTATTAAAATAGGACAAAATACAATAAATTTCACTTTGTAATATATTTCATGCAATGTTAATTCTATTTATTAATCAGTTACAACTATACACAAGTGAAGAAATATTTTAATTTCAGTGTTTGGCTGATTTATGAGACAATGTTCCAAAATCTTTGCCTCAAAATAATTTTCACCTATAAAGTACAGGCTAGAAGAACACCTCTTCAGAAATACTCAATATCCGCAATATAAACGTACTGAAAATATTAAGTCATGTTTAAACTAATGCAGCATTAAGATGATTTAGCTGTGCTCACCATTGCATAAATTGTATAGCTTATGGATGGCAATGTCTTATTGGCACATAGTCATTTTACAACACATAGTTACATTTTTTTAAATCATTGTTTCAGTGCATTATCATACATCTTAGGAATGCAGCTGCAGAGTACATTTAGGATGACAGACTTCCCAATTGCTCCACTGCTGAACTGTAATCAATAATACTCAGTGTTTACTGAGGCTACTGTGTCCTGTGCAGAAAATGCTTAATGCCTTCAGTTGACCTACATTTCTTTGTGGGGTACTTCATGTTGATTAACCAGCTTCTTCTAATAGTCACACTCGAAATAATTTTAAGCCATTAGTGAGTAGTGGTCACTGTCCCCTGAAACTTCAAGCACATGTTGATGTAAGTCTATTTCGCAAATGTTTGATATGATCAATGTTGTGCTGTTTTGCATTGTGTTGTTAATCACTACATTGTCCTGAACCGTAGAGGTTTGCAGCACAGGGAAAGGGCATTCAGCACATTGCTTCTGTGCCATCTTGTTGCAATAATCATTTTAGGTTTCTCGGGCAACTCAGTCTCTTCCATTCTGCTTCAAGCTTTTTTATTCATTCCTTCCTCAAAAGAACCAATCACTGTGTCAGGTATTCCCTGTGACTAAAACATTTCATATTCCAACAACCATCTACATGAAGACATTTCTCCCAGCATTTTTGGTTAAACCCTCGATATTATTGCATTGACTCTTTTTAATTGTTTAAATATCTGCCCATTTATCTCATCTACATGGTTGGAATAGTGCTATGGTAAGACTAGTACCATGTCCTTTCCAATTCCCTAACCATCTATACAGCATCTACACATTCCCAGAGCATTCCTTGGGTTCTAGCATTGTGATAGAATCCTTTATTGGTAATAATCCCATGTCTCCCTCTTTTCTCTCCAGCTCAGTAAGAAATTGTGCACCAGCTAAAGTTGAGTTTGGGCATTCAGTCAAACTTAATACCTGATCAATCTCCACTCTCCATTGTATTGAAAACAGTGGCATAGAGGTAGAGTTGCTGGATTAATGAGGCTGAGGTTAGAGCTCTGTTGGTATAGGTTCAAACCCAACCACAGCAGTTGATGGAATTTAAGTTCAAGCAATAAATCCGGAATACAAAGCTAGTGTTAGTAATGGTGACCATGAAACTACCATTGTTGCAAAAACCCATCTGGTCCACTGATGCTCTTTAGGGAAGGAAATCTGCTGTCCTACCTGTGACCCCAGACCCACAGCAATATAGCTGACTCTTAACTGCCCTCTGAAATGGTCTGGCAAAGCTGCTCAGATCAAGAGCAATTAGGGATGGGCAGCAAATGCTGGCCTTGCCAATGGCACCCATGTCCCATGAAAGAATAAAGGAGGACAAATTAAAAACTATGTTCGGGTAGTTTCTTTTTGTGAATGTTTGGACGGGAGGAAATACTTGTCTCATTTTGTGTTCTTATCGCTGATGAGCACTTTGATAAAACACAAGAACTGGAATGGGCCAGTTAGCCCTTTGAGACTGTTGTATCATTCAACAAGATCTTGGCTATCTGTATCATGACTCCATCTATAGGCACAAAAGCAAAATACTGCTGATGTTGGAAGTCTGAAATAAAAACAGGAAAAGCTGGAAAATACTCAGCAGTTCTGGCAGTATCTGTGGAGAGGCAGGAATGGAGTAAACATTTCCGATCTGTATGTATTTTGAAACATTAACCCTGTTTCTCTCTCCACGGATGCTGCCTCACTTGCTGAGTATTTACAGCATTTTCTGTTTTTGCTCCATCTACTGGTCTTGCTGCACAAACATTTAAGATCAGGAGGTTGTGGGAGTGGGTGTGTGAAGAAGAATTGGATCAATATTTGCAGTGGGAAGCCTGGTCCATTTTGAAGGCCGGACCTTATTAGCAGTATGCCCTGTGAACTGCGTGGCATGAAGGCTGTCCGACTGCAACTCATCACCTCTAGGTTGGTGCAATTTTGGGCAGCTCCACAGCCCGGCTGGCAGAGAAACTCAAGAATCTCGACCCTATCCAGGTGAAAGTAGCTCGCTCGATCAGCACCTGAAACGTTGACTCCCTTCATCACCGGTGCACAGTGGTAACAGGGCGTAGTATCTACAAGATGCACTGCAGCAACTCAAGAAGCCACCTTCAACAGCACCTTCCAAACCTGTGGCCTCTACTACCAAGAAGGACAAGTGCAGCAGATGCATGGGAACCCCTACCACTCCAGTCCAAATTCTATCCTGGCTTGGAACTATAGTGCTGTTCCATCATTGTCTCTGGGTCAAAGTCCTGGATCTCCCTTTCTAACAGCACCATGGGTGCATCTACTCCACATGGACTGGAAGAGGTTCTAGAATGGCAATTGGGGAGGAGCAACAAATGCTGGCCTAGCCAGTGACATCCACATCCCATGAAAGAAGAAAAAAAATCAACTTGAAGCTTCTAATTTCATTTGCGTCTTCACAATGAAACAAATGTACCATATTTGTGCCACACACTAAGATAGATTTCCAAAGGGTTCAGGATTAATGGGGGCTGATGCGATATGTGCGCAACCATCTAGATGAGCGAGGCTGAGAAAAAAAAAACCTCTGTAGCACGAGGTTGACACCCATTTAGCAACCCAAGCAATTTCCCAGCTCGATTATGTACTGACGCTAGAAGTGTTTGCCGGTTTGAAAATTGAAAAATAAGACAAGCAAAATATCAGCGTTTACCACAGCTAAGCATTCATATGCTGTCCCGTATAGAATGGTTGGCTGTGGCTGTTAGTATGTGCTGTTTGTAGAAATACATTCAAAATGAGCTTTAATAAGATCTCTGCCAGTATTTTGAGGCTATTTCTTACTCTATATTTCCCTGTATCTATTTAGGTTATCAGTTGGCATTGTCTGGGTGGAATCTTTTATACCCGCTGGCGTCAGATGTGAGTGGACAATATGGCGCGATCGGTTTTACGATGGTGGGAAATCAGTTCGCGATCGTCTGCTCAGCCCACCGACGGAGGGCCATGTATCCCGCCATCGGATGTTGGAAACCTCTTTGTAATATATTAGCATATCATTATCAGGCCAGCCTGTCGGAATCATCGCCCCTCCCCCTCGCCTGATCGTTCATCCAGGTCGGTGGGAAATCATGCCGACATGTTTCACGACAGCATATAAGCGACGTGCATTTGGTGGTCTGCACTTTGAGGGGAGCTCGGAGGTGAGTAGACAGCGCTCGCCAGGGTCACCTGTTGGACTTCAGGCTTGAGAGGTGCTGGGGGGTGGTCAGGGTTAAAGGCAGCCCTGCGGTGAGGCGACTTGTGGGGGGTGGGGTGGAGGCCAAGAGCCTGCCATTGAATACAGAGCATAAGCATTTGGGGTGGGGGATAGGGTGGGCAAGGAAAGTGTCCACTCATTAGGGAAACCTGTAGAAAATGATCATTCCTCTGTAGCTGGGACAGTTCAGGTGGCCAGCACTCTCCGGGAATTGTTAAGGGGCCTTCAGACTCAACCAGGACAGGTTCTTAGTACACCCATTCTAATCACGTCCTGCAGGAGGAGTACATCAGGGTCATGGAGCCTGCTGAACTAGCTGTCTGCCTGATGGCGTACAGAGAGTGAAGCCGACAGAGGAGAGAGTGACTGAGGCTCCTGGCTGCGCAGAGGGAGGAGCAGCAACCTCAGGAAGAAGTGGCGGCTGGGGCTTCTGTACACGGCGCCAAAGAGCCACAGCGAGCTGTCGCTGGTCAGCGCCTAGCGACACCCAGGGTCCATAGACGCTGCCTGTCATTCCTGCAGGTGACCGAGAATCAGTGTCGCCGGAGACTGCGCATGTTTAGGGAACTGGTTGGTCACATCTACCAGTTACTGCAGGATTTGGCGCCACAGGGACATGGAGACAACCACTGCCAGTGGCTGTGAAAGTGATTGTGGCACTGAATTTCTACACCAGTGGCTCCTTTCAGGGCTCCACAGGTGACCTCTGTGGGATCTCACAAGCCTCTACCCATACATGCATCTATGAGGTCACAGATGCCATCTTTGCGAGGGCACGCACCTTTGTGCATTTTGCCTGCGATAAGGACAGCCAGGGTGCAAAAACAAGTGGATTTGCAAAGATCTCGGGTTTCCTGCAGGTGCAGGGTTCAATCGACTGTACTTAAATGATTCTCAGATCTCCAACACAACACACAGTTGTCTACATCAACCACAAGGGCTTCCATTCGCTGAACATGTTGTTGGTGTGCGACCACCAGAAATGTATCCTGCAGGTGTGTGCGTGGCTTCCAGGTAATGTGCACAATGCCTACATCCTCAGTTGGTGACTGATCCCTGACGACTTCCAGGGTCCACAGAGGCTGTAGGGATGGCTCCTCAAGGACAAGGGCTCCCCGTGGGGACCATGGCTGATGACACCCGTGCAGCAGCCTCAGACTGCAGCAGTGAGATGCTATAATGAGGCTCATGTAGCAGTTCACAACTTGGTGGAGCAGACCATCGGGATGCTGAAGGTGAGGGTTCAGGCGCCTGGACTGATCTGGTGTCACATTGTCGTCGTCTGCTGCACCCTTTACAACCTGGCACTGAAGCTGAGAGACGAGCTGGCTGAGGAGGAGATTGAGGATCTGCAAGTCTCCTCCGATGAGGAGGACGCTGGTGGGGATGAGGGTGAGTTGGTTCTCAGAGGCAACAATGATGGGGATGAGGCCCTCACACTGGCCAGACAAGGCAGGCGCACTTGGGAGGCCCTCATAGCTGCTAGACTTGTGGAGGATGATGACAGCATGCAGAGAGGTGTTCCCATAGATCCTCACATCGCATTTGTGAATGTTTGACTCCAGTCTGACTTATGGTAACACAAATACCCTTCTGTGAGAATGCTCCTGTCATGGAGATGCAGATGAGGCCCTAATAGTCGCCCGATTGCAGGAGGATGATGATGACATGCAGTGAGGACACTCCATAATTCTTTACACAGCTTCTGAGAACGTTTGATTCCTGTCTGGCTGAGGCCAGCTTGCTTGCGCTCCACGATCAGGGTCATATCATAAAGACGCAGCCATGAAACTTTAGAGGCTTGTCCGCCTTCAGCACCTCAGCCCTTCAGGAGCTGAAGCACAGCATCAGTGGTCACAGATGCTGAAGAGATGGGGGACAGCCCCTCCTTAAAGGTGCTGAGAGCACACAGAGAGAATGACGGAACTCTGTGGTGCCAGCCCACGACATTCTGGCAGCAAAGACAAGCAACGTTGAGGTGCAGGCATCAGTAATGTGGTCTGAAGACTGCACAGAGCACAGGGAAGAGACACCTGCCTTTATCTTGTGCAGAATGGTTTCATATCTGAGTAACAAGGACATGTCACTCAGATGTGACATGAGTACAAGGAGCCATAGGCAGGGACACATTCTTGGGAGTTTATTGACAATAGTAAACAATATGTGCGAGTGATTAATACCCATGCCCAGGCTGTGTAACTGAATCTCCTTAACAGTCCTAATCCTGCCGCTACGTCTTGGTGCTCCCTGGACATCCACAGCAGAGGTGGAGGCAGACTGCTGACTGTGACTCCCTGTCTGTGATGACCTTGATGAGCATCCTCTGGAGGGCTGAGACTTGGAGGGCCCTGGCTGGCATTCAGGGTCCTGCTGTGTGGCAGTGGCGCCCTCCTCGGCCTATGGAGCTGGAGCTGCTAAGGTCACAGGACGAGGGGAGTCAGATGGGCCGGACACTCTGGGAGTCACCTGGATGGATGGGCTTGGAGTATACACCTGCTGATCCTCCTCCTTATTGGTTCCTGGAGGCCCTAGGCTGACTCCTTGGAGCATGGGTAGTTGGATTGAGATCAAGCTGCCCGGCACCTCTCTCGTGTACACCCCTCTCATGTACACAACTATGGCATCAGTGATGGAGTTCAGCCCGCGCAGCAGTGCAGGATCAAAGTCCTGGACCAAGGTCTCCATGGTGGCTGCCATCCTACCAGTGTTGACCTCCATGCGTTGGCAAGCCGGCGCTATCACCTCAGCCTGAAGGGGGACGGACTTCTCCATCGTGCCTTGCAATCTGAGGAGTGCAGCAGACATCCCTTCCTGATGTTCCTGAGCTTGCCTTTTTCAAAAATTCATTCACAGGATGTGGGCTTCGCTGGCTGGGCCAGCATTTATTGCCCATCCCTAGTTGTCCTTGAGAAGGTGGTGGTGGTGAGTTGTCTTCTTGAACCGCTGCAGTCCATGTAGTGAGGTACACCCACAGCGCTGTTAAGGCGGGAGTTCTAGGATTTTGACCCGGCGACAGTGAAGGAACGGCGATATATTTCCAAGTCAGGATGGTGAGTGACTTGGAGGGGAACTGCCAAGTGGTGGTGTTCCCATCTATCTGCCCTTGTCCTTCTAGATGGTAGTGGTCACGGCTTTGCAGCTCCAGCAACTGTGACATGACTGAGTCCAGAGGCTCGTCATCTGACTTGGACTCAGGACTCGGACAAATTTCTGGCCTCCAGTAGTCCTCCGAGTGCCAGAAACCTGGGAAGTCCCTGCCTGCTGCAGATTGGACTGTGAAATGTGCTCACCAGATTGTGATCCCGGGGCTACACTAAAGCTAGGTCCCACCGAGGTATGTGTCTTTGCGCTGGTGGAGGCTGTGGGTGAGCACTGAGACAGGACTTCAGGGAGGGTGCCTTCAGAATCCCCTTTGGAGGTTTCTTCGGAGCTCGATTGGGTGCCTTGGGTCAAGGAATCCGTTGGCTGTTTCGCAGATGTGCCAAGGAGAGATAATAAGTGCATGGCAGCGGCCTGTGAAACAGGACACATCACTCACAGCATGGTTGTCTGATGGATGTTGCACTGCTGGATCCTCACTTAGTAGAGCAGCACCAACCTCACCGTCAGCACAGGACAAGTCCAGATCCTCACCCACTAGCCGGATGGCTCTGTTTTCAAAGTCCGTGGGTACCTTGATTTGGGCCATTCCACAACTGGCTTGTGACCTCTCCCTCTTGTTGTGCGGGAGCTTGTCCTGCATGAATTGAGATGGAGAGAGTGTAAGCAGGATGCTTGCCAGGCCAGATGATAAGTATGCCTGACGTGTGTGCTTGGTGAGCAGTCCCATGGAAGGGACGAGGACAATGACGGCGAGTGTGAGAGAGTGAATGGTGATGTCCCTTGACCCAGCAGCGAGTGAGGGCCCTGTGGATGTGTGATGGGTTTGTGAGTGTGTGAGAAGAGTGACTTTCCCTAACGGAAAGGAGGAGATCATTCATCCTCTTGCGGCACTGGGTGGCTGTCCTCTTTTGAAAGGCATTGGTGCTGACCACCCACTGCCTCCCAAGCCAGATTAGTGGTGTTGCTGCCCATCCTGCATCCAGAGCGGGGGTAGAGGACATCCCGGCGGGCTGCACAAAAGGCGCTTGAGGGACGCGTCGCTGAATCTGGAGACTGCAGCCTTCTTCAGTTTCAGGACCATGTCTTCTGTGCAGCAGTGGTGGTCTGGGAGCACCGAGGTGTGTGCTTGCAGCTGGACTTTAAATATGGCGCCCGGCATGATGCTGCGGCGAGGTGATGACAGGAGGGCAAATGAGAGCCCGCCCGCCATGGAAACGGTGTGTTTCTCAGGAGTGCATAAATAATGTGGCAGGTTCGGGACGATACGGAGTGAAAACCCACCATTGCAGCCGGCGGGTAAAACACTGAAGTGCAAATCTGGGACGATTCCGCCCATTGTCTTTTTTTTAGCATGTCCACGATAGTGGGCCAATGGGTTTTTTAATTGTTCTTGGGAAGTGAGTGCTGTTGGCAATGTAGGATTAATTGACCATGCCTAATTGCTATTGAGAAGGTGATGGTGAGCTCTCTTCTTGGAACTATTGCAGTTAATGTGCTGCAGGTGCACTCACAATGCTTTTTCTCTGTTTGATATTACTGAATGGCTCACTAGGCCATTTCGGAAAGCACTTGAGGGTCAACCACACTACTGTAGTCACATGTAGGCCAGACCAGGTAAGGATGGCAGTTTCCTTCTCTGAAGGACATGAGTGAACCAGGTGGGTTTTTAATGACAATCCAGTAGCTTCATTATCATTGTTAACGAGACTAGCATTTTATCCCAGATTTATTAGTAAATTGAATTTAAATTCTCCCAGGAGCTCTCGTGGGATTTGAACTCATGGGGATTTTACAGCGTGGTGGTTACCCAGTCCACCAGTCGGAAGTTGGGGGCAACCCGGCCTGCCTGGTATGGGAGCCCTGATACGATTTAACATCTCGAAGGCAATTGACTGATGGTATGCGGATGTTCCGCCTCTTTAAGAGATGGGTGTCCCGCCCCCAAGAGCTGCCAGCCACTCAGTCCCAGCGGTGCCACCGGGAGTGGTGGCCACTGCTGAATCTGCAGGAGCAGCATCGATGGGGCAGGCACCAGAATGGAGGTGAGTGGGATTGTTGGGTCGCTCAGGAAGGCCCTGGCGTGGCAAGCAGCAGAGGAATGGTTGGTGTGGGCAGGCGGGATGAATGTCACAGGGGTGGCCCTTGTCACGAGGCCACTGTGGGAAACAGGGTGTCCGATTAGGAGGTTCCCTCCCGCTCCCCGATCCCACGTGGAGGCTGTCTGGGTTTACCTGGTGGTCTCCCCATGGCTGGTAAAATATCAGTGGCGGTGGGAAGTGGCCACTAATTGACACATTAGTGCTTCAATTGGTCTCTGGGTGGGAGGGCTGGCCAATGGCAGACAGGAGTGATGGGCAACCACCCACAGTTCTCCTACCAGATTTTTTAACTCCCCAGCCACCTACCATCCCTCTCCTCAACGCTCTGCAAAACCCCTGCTCATGTCTCTGGAGCATTAGTTCAGGCTCTGGATTACTAGTCCAGTAACGTTGTCACTATGCTACCATCCCTCTGCTCTTAATCAGCGACAGTTCAGTCTACCCTCAAATCTTCCTCCTCTGCTTCCAACCAGACATATTGTCCTGTGGGATGGGACATTTGGCAGCACTTGCACTTCACCAGCTCATCAGACAGGGAGCACGGTGCCTCACCATAACCTGGCCAGAGGCACATTTTCCTGGCTCTATGTTGACTGTGGAAGCCAGTGACATTACCATGCAACTCTGCTCCTCAACCACCTGAAATAGAATTCTATTGTCCCTTCAATGTTTACCTCTGTAAAGGTAAATGACTCCACCCCTTTAAAACCATCAATCACCATTTAAGAGCTGTCTGAGCAAGCGTTCCCATCGCCAGGGTGGAACCTCACCCACACTATTTAATGTCTCTCCAAAAAAAAATCATAACTGTCAGAGGAATGACAATGATGCACTTCCCAAATTAATGACCACTCTGAAAATGTACACAAACGTACACGAAACTAAAAGGAACGCTTCTAAAAAGCTGTAACATTAGGTCATGCAACCCTTCCATGGTAAAATTAGATCAGGTGGCATGCAACATTTTCAGAGTTCAAAGATGCCCAAATTGGATTACATTCATCAATGAAAGGTTTAACAAGCGTGTATATTAAAATATGTTTTGTTGCAAAAGGACTTTTCACTGCTGTGTCTTGAAGTTTTGAGGATTGGATGTCCACCTCAGTGGCCAAAGAAAGAAGATAATTTGAGTCTGCATAACTTGCACATTCTTTCTCCTACAACACTGCTGTTAATGCAGCTCTTGACATTTCTGTCCAGCTTTCATTGTTCTAAAGTTGAAGGGTGAAGGAAGATACCTCAGCAACTTGGTTGTACTAGTGACATTGGACAGAATTTTACGGCCCCATTGTGGCGGGGGTGGAGCTGTAAAACGCGGTGAACTGTTCAAAGGTCCACGGACTTTGGTGGGACTGGAAAATCCCGCCGGCAGGAGAGGCCGTAAAATTCCGGCCATTAAATCTGAAAACTGACACAAATACGCAGCAGGTTACCTGAAAGAGGATGCCAGATTAACAATTCAGTGTAACCTTTATCAGAACTGGAGGGATGTCTGACCCACTTTTGTTTTTCACTCCATTTCTATGTAATTCATCGTTTACTCAGCCCTATTCTGCCATTCTATGAAATCTTGGCTGCCAACAGCGTTTGGACATATTCTTGGACGTTACGCCACCTCCTGCTTCCAACTATCTCATCCAGCCAAACAGCCTCCTTTCTCATCTCCCATAACCATCTCCAATAGTTTTATAACTAACAAACTAAACGTTCAAAGAAAACTAAAACAAAAGCACACTTTTGTTTTGCTTTAGCGCCTTTACAAATTTTTTCCTGGTTGCTCGCAGAGGAGTCCAGGACTAATTCCTGGAGGGTTGACGACCTTGATTCCAGGGGATTTTTCAGCCCGAGTGTCTGATGAATGGCCACACCATAAACATTAACCCATTTTTCTCTTGCAATTGCTGATCCACCTGTTGTGTATTTTCTGTTACTGTTTGCCATTTATAGTGTTCCTTTGTGTATTGTTAAGTCAATGCTGTACAAAATCAGGCCTCTTCAATGTAACCAATCAATTATCAGTGCAGTATTTTCACTGCTAAATAAGGGCTATTGGCACCAGATACACAAGTGTTCTTATTGAAGCCACGTACAGGCAAGCTTAATGATGACCCTTGGAATCTGTGCAGTATAGCAATTCTCATACAAAATCTTACAAAGAGATGAATGCTTGTCTGGTGAACGTATTAAGTATTAACTTTAAAAAAAAAGCAATCATGAAATTACTGAAGCTGTAAACATTTTTGGATAATAGATCCCTTTTTGGGTGACTCAGCTGTTTGAAAATAACATTGTGCGAATACCTCAAGCCTTCGCCTTGAATTCCTCCCCCTGCAATTTTAACAGGGATTTATTTTTTTAATGGCGTGAGACGCCATGGAGTTGTGACAGAAATCTCAGCACAGTGGGAGACTATTTGGCCCATCATGTCCCCAGTCAGTGATGGTTCTCCTCCTGGAGCTATTTGTTTAATCCCATTTCCGTTCCCTTTTCCTCCTTAAAATACCGGACAATTGAATTTGATACAAACAAGGGAAGTATTTATAATGCAATATTACACAGTATTATTTCCACACAGCCTAACATGATACAAATGTCATGCTTTCATCTGCCAGGAAGCATGTTTGTTCAAAAGGTTCTCCTCGCGCATGGTGTGACAAGCAGCATCATAGACATTTGTTCTTTTAAATTGTCACTAAGAAAGTACCATTTACTGATGGACAGAAATAAAACTGACTTTAACCTCCAATAAGAAATAACATGCAACATCCAGAGAAATATATAAAGTAATTGTGGACAAAATTTCTTCTACTGAAAAAGACACCCCGCGGCTGTAGAATTTAGAAAAAAGTAAAACGTCCACTCTGCTACTAAATTTCAGACTACTTGTAAAACTGTTGGATGAAGATTCATCTGTTTTGTACATATTTTGTTCCCTTAAAAGTAAAAAGTCTTTGCACACGTGCAAGAACTAAGGGCACACTGGCCTTCAATACAGAGTTCTAAGGCTTGACTTCAATCAGACTAGGTTGGCTTTTACCTGACGAGTCTGGCTGACTGGAGGCCTATCTATAGACAGTGGGACCTGCACAGAGCATAGCGCGAGTGTGGTCTCAGGAAACTTTGATTCAACAAATCCATCATCATCTTAAGGCCTCCTGTTCCAGGAAAGTAAAAGACGAGAGCCTTTCTCTTTGCACGTAACCCCTGGGGAAGGAGTGATTTTGACTTTGGGCGAGAATATGAAATGGGTGATGTTAGTTGAGCCAACACATCGCTCCTGATTTTCATTCCTATTGACTTTCAGCAGAATGCATAAGGGCAACTGACATGATACCACCCATTATACACTACTACCCAATGTCAAAATTGACCCTGTGCTCCACCTTCCTAACCCCGGGCTCTCTCTACATTACACAGCACAGTGTGACTAACCAGTTCTGTGCCAAATGTGAAAACTGGAGCGTGCTGCTTGGAGCTCATTCTCCCCAAACGGGAAATCCCCAGCAAGTGTGAAAGTGCCTCTGATTATGATCCTGCAACACCTAACACTTGAAAGCACTTTATTGTGGATCTCATCAATGACTTTTGAGAAATTCTAAGTAAGCTGGAATGGATAATCCATAAGGGCTCATCAAATACTGTCCAAATTGTTTGCGCTTCCCAAATAAACTTCTTTTTTTGCATAGCTGACCCCATCTGGAGTTGTTATATCACTTGCTTAAGGTCTCTAAGCCTACACTGTGGTAGCAATCAGTAGCAAGCCAGGAATGTCAGCAATGGCATTGGTAACCTTGAACTGTTCACGTCTGTCAACTTTTTGCAAAGAATCTACTCCTTCTGCGCTCTTCAGCTGGTGTGAAGGCGGCTTGTGACAATGGAAGCCAGGTATAAATGGAGACATAATACTTGTGGGCATGATGCTGTTCATCGTTCCCTCATATGCAAAGCCCAAGGACCAGAAATGGATAACAGTCAACTTACCTTATGTCATTAAATATTTTAATCTGGAGCACAGATGGTGCAACAGGGGTCTCAGCATCAATGAATGTAATACGCTGCTATAGCATGTAATACATTTTACATGGAAAAAACTGCATCACCAGAGTTAAGCAGTAAAGCTTTAAAATGCATGTGCTGGTTCTTATAATAGAAACACCTTGAAAATTTGCCTTGTGTTACCTGGTATTATTCACAGGTGATTTAGGAGCTCATTCAGCATTTTCACACAATCACAGGGAGTACTTTCCTGTATCTTTCCCAAACATAACAGTACTGGTCCAAATATGTTTTATATAATATATATATATATATATATATAAAAACATGCAAGTAAAAATTTAAAACAGATACATCCCTATTTATTGAAGTTCAGGGTCAGCTCATAGGCTGCAACTCTCCTTTATTCTTTTGCAGAACTTCAAAATGATTGACCTTCTCACCTCCCCCCAGCCTTCCATTCCATTGACAATCTGCAGATCCAAGTGTGGGCACTCCTGCTTTACTTTGCTTTCTCTTCTATTTTAATTCAAGCCTTGGTGCTGCAGTGCAATAGTCCTGGATCCTTGACCTAACTTTCTCCATTAAAATTAAATTAAACTTGATTGGAAAGTACACGCAATGTGCCATGAATTTCACATTTCCCTTTCCCCTCATCGTTCTTCCTTCCTGAGAACCAGTCCTTTAGACATTGCACTAATCTAGTCCCAGGTCTGTTATAGAGTTCTAATCTTTATCCTTAAGTAGATGTCCCAATGACAATTTGGGACAGGTCAGAGCTGGGAGATCTCAAAGCGTGCTCATCATTTGATGGGCAAGACTTCATTTTCATTCCATTTACATAAAGTGTTCACTTAACAAAGACAGTTATTTGAATACATAGAAAAGGAAGTCCTCTACAACCCCCAAAAATCCACGTCATCGCTGCATATGTAAAGAGTTGATTGGATAAGGAAGAACTGAGACATCTAACAAGAAATGTAGAAAAAGGGCAAAGGGGTGGAATTGGATGGGTGAACATGGACGTTATCTTGTTAGCTGAGAAATTGCTTTCTCGTTCCCCATTTGAATTAAATTTGGATGATAAAAGGAAAATGGGTTATGACTGGAAAATATACTGTGAGCTTCCAATTACTTGCTCTCTCTCCCAGATAATTGTTTTTTTCCACAACAGTTCCCTTTAATATGTCTGCTGTAATTTATTTAGTGCTATCTTCAAATTGGAAGCAGTCAAGTCAAAACGTTAAAACAAGAAAGGAGAGCTATTAACATATTTATTTCAGTCAATATTTTATTTTATCATATCTTCACCCATGTGAAAAATCTCTTCCCCAAGTACTCTTTGTGATGTGAAAATGCAGAAAGCATCGGATAACTAATCTATTATTATTCATTTGGGTTCCTCTTTAGATTTGCATAGTTCATCCAATATCACAGATCAGTGTATTTAAAATTAATTCTGGCCCAATGTGACCTTATTATTACACTAAGATCCCTTTCAGTGTTACTTTTGTTACTGACGTATGCTGTAAATGATCTCTGCTTGAGGCCTACGACTATTGTTGTTGGTGTATGTCCTCGTGTCTAAGGATTTTGTAGATGACCCAATAAAAAATATTGAAAATTAAAAAGGCTAAAGGAAAACCGGCTCGTGCTACTGTATCGATCTTCTTAGCTCTGTCAATGAAGAGTTTTCTCATATCATCTTGGTTTTTCGGTGCAGGCTGGGATGTGTTGATGGCACCTTTAGCAGTGACGCCGTCCTTTGCTTGTAGGCAAGGTCCCACTCCATATGCGGTGAAGCTAAAGCGACTTTCTCTCACCTCATCGTCCTGTGAAGGTAGCAAAGTGTTCAGGTTAACTCCAAAAGACCACGTGGAATATAAACAACAACGTTATGGCCACAGGATGCCGTTCTACAATTCTGAGCTACTTTTTCCCCCAATGGAAGTACAGAAATATTGAACTAATATATTTCTATTTCATTGTGTTTGTTTTTTTTAAAATTCAATCCATCAATAATTCAATCTGTGGGACAATTTACCCTGTATTAACTCGTGCGATGTCTAATTTGCGCAAATATTTAGACCGTGTGATATTGCAAACTGATCTTGCCTGTCATATTGGCACATCTTGCCTATAGTCTTCACCCAAGAATTTTATTTTCCATCTTATTGATGCTTCTCAGTGGCATATTTCAGTTTAACCCTTCAATTCTTTTAGGTAGGCTACTCTCCAATTATATTTGACACTGTTTATTATGTTTGCTTTTAGTCTCAGCATTAATCAGTGGCAACAGAAAATCAAATTATCTCAAGTAGTTTAAATGTTGAGTCTTTTCAATTTTTTGACTGTCTGTGTATTTATTGAAGTACAGATGAAACCTTGTTGGAAACTCAGTTGCTAAATAATGAAAATTATTCTCAAGGCTAGGTACAGTACAGTTCAGTTGCGATGTTGACATTGTAATGATGCAACAAAAACCCAGACACGGAGAGTATCTCTCAGCTGCACAACATTCCCACCTCACCTACTCCTGCTACAATCTTGCAAGCTCTATTGAGAGAAACTGGCAAGTGGTGTCTATTGAATCATGTAGAAAGCATTCTAGCACCGGCCCGAGACCCATTTCACTGAGGATGTTCAACAAACATTAAAGAAAGACAAATATTTCATTTGGCTGCAGAGTCTACAGAGTCAACAGAGAATAACCTTAAACTTAGAGCTGGGCCAGGTGCCATGGAGCACCTTCTTCCGGCAAAGGCTAGTGGAAATTTGGAACTATCTCCACCGAAAAGCTGTTGAGGCTGGGGGGGTGGGCTGTTAATTGAAGCTGTCAAAATCACGATTGAAAGATTTTGGTTAGGCAGGGGAATTAAGGGTGACAGAAATCAGCACAGTTAGGTGAAGCTAAGATGCCGATTAGCCATGATCTAATTGAATGCTGCACGGCCTCCTCTCGTTCCTATATGCTTTCCTCTCTGTTCTGCCTCACCTTGATTGAAACCATGATTGGAAATTCTTCTCAAGGGTAATCAGGGAAGGACAATAAATGCTTGCGCAAATCCCAGGAATGAATGAAAAAAAATTCTTGTCATGTTTGACTTAAAAACATTGAAGAGATTTAATTAATAATCAGGGGTATTTGGCAAATTTATTATATTTAGAACAGATTATTCATAAGTCTAAATAGCTGGAGAGTAGAAGCAGTTTTTACAATTTCTAAATGGTGCAGGTGGCTTTATTTTACCCTTATAACTTTAACTTCCACTTATCTCCTAGGCTACCAGCTCATTCATGTTTTCTAGTTCCAAGGTAGTGATAGAACACCAGTACCACTCTTCATATCACCCCGACTAAGATCAGTTAAAACTCAGTACAGACCAAGGACCAAATCAGGCCTTCCCATGGCACTGTAAATGTGACCCATTTACCTACTGGTCTGGGCCCAAGGGCTTTGGTTGTTCACAAAGGAAAAGAAATGAAAGCATCAGAAATAAGTAAATACAAAGCTATAGAGATTACTTCCAAATTTAAAATATTGCCGTAGTTGTATGTTAAAGGCTGCTGGAGCTCTTTTCCCTAGAAAAGTCATGGCTGATGACTGACCTTTAAGGTTATGAAGAGGTTTGGTCAGGTAGGTTTTAAGGAAGAGGTTTGCACTTGTGGGGGAGTCCAAAACCAGTGGTTATTAGCATATGGTAGTCGCTAATAGGAATTCAGGAGATTTTTTTTTTACCCAGCGAGTGGTAAGACTGTGGAACTTGTTTTCACAAAGAGGGGCAACATAGATGCATTAAAGGGGAAGCTAGATAAGGAGAAAGGAGTAGAAGGATATGCTGATAGGGTTAGATGAGAAAGAGAGGGAGGACGATTGTGTGCAGCATAAGGTATAGACCAATTGGGCCAAATGGCTTGTTTGTGTGCTGTTAATTCTATGTATTTCCTCATAGTGGTTTATAAGTCATTCTGTTGCATCACAAGGTGGCATGAGGAAGATCCACAGTTTTCAGCCAGACTGTGCTGAGTAGGCCCAGTCGGTATGGGGATGGGGTGGGGAGGCAGATGAATCACCCAACAATGCAATAGCATACCTCCTACCATCCAGTTAGAGAGTGGACAGGGGGGCTAGGAGCTGTCTTCCTTCTTGATTTTGGAGTGGTTTATGGTACAAACAGGGTGCAAAGGCAGAGAAATAAATGCAGGGGAGGAAAATCAATGACATGGGAGTTGAAATGCTGCTGTGTCGCATAACGACGAACGTGATAACACATCCTTATGAACTCTATGTTATTTTAACATGCTCATTAAAATAACAACAATAAATTCAGATAAAGATGTTGTTATCACACAAAGACTTCAGTCTAAATGTCCCTTACCACATTGTTCACATCACCAGAGACTTTGCTTCCCAGACCCAATGTCAACAGCTCTATGTTGATTTAAATTGAACCGAAATGACAGTGTAGCTGCTGACTGAACTAAAAAAAAGTGTATTTAAGTTCATTACTTCATATCAGAAAGAATTAAAATCATTTTAACAAAATTACTGGTGGACATTTTTTGTTTTCAATGATTCTCGCCCCCCCCCCCGCCGTTAAAACGTTTTTCAATACTTGTCAGAATTGATGCCGGGTCCTTTTACATTGCCGACCACTGCAGATTAAGCCATACTTTTAAAGCACTCTCAACTGGAAAGCAAATGTTTTTTTTGTATGAAATCAGTACCAACAGTCACACGAGTTGTACAGCCCATGCAAAATCGGAGGAGCTCCACTCAGATAACAAAGACGATTTGAGAGCATAAAATGAGTTAGCATTGACACCGAGACACTTAACAGGGACACACACAGAATGAGTTGACACAGGGAATCTATCACATAGCTCACATTGGGTAAAAATCTCATATTCTGCTCCTCAAATCAGACGCAATTCTAAGGTACCTCTCCTGTCACCAAATGCAGGGTTCAAATTACATTCATTGCAAATTTGACTGCAAATTTAAGTACATTTTCCATGATCAGTGATTTTGTTCGTCAGTGGCCTTAGATTTTAGCGAGCTGCTTGTTTGCCTCTTTGGGTTGTACTGATCTCAGACAAAGCTATATCGCCCTCTAGTGACCCCAAATAAAATGTTCCAGATGCTGAGGGCGACAATGGGAAAAATAATTCATTCAGTAGTACCAGGAAGCATTCGAACATGTTCAAATCATGCTGCATTTATTTTAAATAGAAGGAATTAAATGAGTAGAAATTTTGGACTATATGTGACTCATCTTGATTGCTCTTTTTGTACAAATATAGTCTAAAGTCTTTGCTTTTTGAAGACAAAATGGACTTGGGACTTTAAAGCTGGATATCAGGATGTAAAACCTTAGTGTACTTGTGTGAACTTTAAGCCGTTTTACCAGCGGGAATTCATTTACTTTGCGTAAGAACGCAAGGAAATCCAAAATGAGAAAAGGCCATTTAGCTCTTCAAGCCCCCTCTACCCAAAGCATCTGGTTAATTAAAAACAAAAATTTTTGTTTTTCTTTTGGATTTCCAGCATCCGCAGTTTTTTCCTTTTATCATCTGGTTAATTATTCTGACATGGACTCTCCCCTCCCACCCACACTTACTTCTGACTCTCTCCCCCCCACCATTTTAGGGAACTACCAAATTAACTACCTTCTCTGGGAGCCTTGCACAATATCGCGTTGCACAAATTCAAGATCTTAGGGACTTTGCTTGGCTCCTGGCTGTCACTTTAGACATATTTGAAGATCTCCCCTCACTGATTAATGTAAAATTGGAGCAGGTCCCTGGAGATTTATATACACAGTTTATTTAACAGGTATGAATGAATCGTTGGAAAAAAAAATAAAGGGAAGACGCATTAAATTTTAGTAACTCATACTGAACCACGTTGCATGTTGCAAGGCAGTGCAGGGGGTAAAACAGTGGGGCTGTGACCATTTTCATTATTGAACTCAGTGCTTATCAACATGAGGAGGACCAGGAACAATTACAATTCAAATCCCCTTAATTAAGCTACCTTAAGGTACACAAACAGCTATGAAATTAATTCCTTTATTTGCTGTGTCGATAAGGTTGATGAAGCAAGGGGTAGGAGGAGGATCGTGTGGTGTGTAAACAGCGGCATAGACCAATTGGACTGAATGGCTCGTTTCTATGGTGTAAACTCAATGTCATTTGAATGGTTTGATCAGTCACCTTGACTGAATTAATTGGAATTTAGTGCCGACTGGGAAACTCAGTCAGCTACCACAAGGCTTGCTAATGGTGGGAAACAGGACAGGTTCACACTCAGTAAAGGTGAACCATTTGGAAGGATTGGGTTAAACTCCGCTTCGAGGACAGAGCGTAGGGAAATTTAATCTTGCACTTGCTGCTAGTCCGTATGGTCTGACAGTGCTCAATGGGCTGAAATCGAAAGAAAAATCTTCATTCCCTGGCGATGTCATAAACTCACCTCAGCGAACGAAAGGAGCAACCAAAAAGTGTTCAGCAAGGTACAGAATACAAGTGAACAATTCTGAGAAGCCAGACCCGATCTTCTTTATCGCATCAAATAAAAACAGAAAACGCTGGAAATGCTCAGCAGGCCTAGCAGCGTCCGGGGAGAAGGACAGGGTTAACAGCCTGGACTCTGCTCGGCTGACTGGGGTCTCGCCTACCGGTCGGAGGTCTGGCAGGGAACCCCCATCAGTTCCGTGGGGGAGGCCCAATGGAATCAAATGCCCTTCAGAAACCTAAGAGGCCAATGTCGGGCCTTCCCCACGATTTGGGTCCATGGTGGCAAAATTCCCCGCTGCCAGAAACTGACAGCCAATCGAGGTTGACAGCTCCCCCATTGCAGCTGGCGCCAATGGGATCGGTGGTAGCTGATGGCAATGCTCCTACCAGAGGCCTGGGATCATCGTGGAACACCAGAGCGTAGGTGAGTGAAGATGGGATGGGGGGTTCGTGGGGTGGGGATTGGGTGGGGGGGGGGGGAGATGCGGTGGTGGTTCGGGGGCAAGGGAATGGAGGTGGTTTTACCGCGGCACCACCTTCTCGATACTGGGTCCTTCGTTATCAGACACATAGAATGCCTGATAACGACAGACCACCCCCCCACCCCCCCCCACTCCCCCCCACTCCTCCGCAGTAGGCCTCAGGCTGAGCACAGGGAAGCCGTGTGGATCCCTTTGATCCATGAGCCACCACTGAACTGCGGTGGGCTCAGGGATAACCGGTGTCAATTGGCTCAAACCCGTGTCAGCCCCTTCCGCCCTCCGACTTCACCGGGAGGGGGTAGGTTTGCCGCCGACGGGAGACTGTCCTGGGACCTCTCCTGTGATTAACTGGGCTCGGCCACTATGTTTCCCATCGCCATGCACTCCATACCTCCTATGGCACCACCCCATGCCCACGCAAAAGATGCAACACCTGCCCCTTCACTTCCTCTCTCCTCACCGTCCAAGGACCCAAACACTCCTTTCAAGTGAAGCAGCATTTCACTTGCATTTCCCCCAACTTAGTCTACTGCATTCGTTGCTCCCAATGTGGTCTCCTCTACATTGGAGAGACCAAACGTAAACTGGGCGACCGCTTTGCAGAACACCTGCGGTCTGTCCGCAAGAATGACCCAAACCTCCCTGTCGCTTGCCATTTCAACACTCCACCCTGCTCTCTTGCCCACATGTCTGTCCTTGGCTTGCTGCATTGTTCCAGTGAAGCCCAACGCAAACTGGAGGAACAACACCTCATCTTCCGACTAGGGACTTTACAGCCTTCCGGACTGAATATTGAATTCAACAACTTTAGGTCGTAAGCTCCCTCCCCCATCCCCACCCCCTTTCTGTTTCCCCCTTCCCTTTTTTTTCCAATAAATTATAAAGATTTTCCTTTTCCCACCTATTTCCATTATATAAAAAAAAACCCCACTAGAGCTATACCTTGAGTGCCCTACCATCCATTCTTAATTAGCACATTCATTTAGATAATATCACCAACTTTAATTTTAACACCTATGTGTTCTATTGTACTATTGTCGTTGACATCTTTTGATGATCCGCTTCTATCACTGCTTGTTTGTCCCTACAACCACACCCACCCCCCCCCTCCACCTCTTTGTCTCTCTATCTCTCCGCCCCCCACACACACACCTTAAACCAGCTTATATTTCAACTCTTTCTTGGACTAGAACGCAAGTTCTGTCGAAGGGTCATGAGGACTCGAAACGTCAACTCTTTTCTTCTCCGCCGATGCTGCCAGACCTGCTGAGTTTTTCCAGGTAATTCTGTTTTTGTTTCCAACATTTCAGGTCTGTGACCGGCTGATCATTTCCAAAACTTTCTGTTTTCATTTCAGATTTACCAGCGTCTGCGGTGTTTTGCTTGTGCATGACTGATCTTCCTTAGATAGTCACACGCGTATCAAGCTTGTCCCAAGTGCTTGCATTTTCTCCTTGGACATGTGACGGCAAGGTGGTCCCTCTCAAGGAGAACCAGGAAAATTTGGGTGAACTCTGATGAGAGCTGCTACAGCCCCAACCTCATCCACGCAGAATTGAACTCCTGGTGTTTGAGCTACCTTTCCTGCAGGTACACTTCGTGCGTTGACGCCAAAAAAAAAATCAAAAATTAACTTCGTGGCGCCTGTAACACGGATTATATCAGCTTTTGGAGTCCAGCGATCAACTTGCTCATTGATTAATAGCCAAGCATTTACATGTGGGTCCCAGCTTCAAAACAGAACAGAGGACCCAGAAAGCAAAGTGAGGGGAAAAGAAAAAAAAGGAATGAAATCTTTCCTTGATGGCTCAGCCAGCTTAGGCTCAGTGATTAGCTGAGCCATGTCAGCAAAAAGGTTAAACGATGAGGGCTGGCTGGCTTGTACCTGTTTGTATTTTGAAGGTTGATGGGGTGATCTAATCGAGGTGTCTAAGATGAAAACGTTCATACAGTAGATATTGAGATTTGCTCCGGTTAGGGAATGCAGAACTAGATAGCTCCACCTTAAAATGAAATATAGGCCACCTTTCGAAGAGAAACCAGGAAGCAGTTTTCCACACAATGAGTAGAGAAAATCTAGGCTTCACTTTCCTGTAAGACTGTGGATTCTGGGCCCATTGCAGCTTTCAAAACTGAAATTGAGGGATCTGCCTGAATGACAGAACGTGTTCCAGGGGATGACTCGCCTCCTCCTGTTGCATGCACACCAGGGAGGCCAAGGTTGTTCCTACTTGTGCTGAGTTATCTGATAACCACATTTGAGATCATACAATTAGTGTTGGTATTCCTGGAATAGGTGAGAAAGTGGGTGAGGATTTGGGAGGAAGAGTAAATAATCAACCAGGTCTTAAGTTCTCCTTCGTGGTGTGTGTGTGTGTCTGTGTGTGTGCTTGTCTGTGTGTGTGCATGTTTGTATGTGTTTGTCAGTGTGTGTGTGTCTGTGTGTGTGTGAGTGAGAGTGCTTGTTTGAGTGTGTGTGTGTGTGTGTGTGTGTGTGTGTTTGTCTGTGTGTGTGTGTGTGCCTGCGTGCGTGTGAGCGAGAGTGCTTGTTTGAGTGTGTGTGTGTGTGTGTGCCTGTGTGCGTGTGAGCGAGAGTGCTTGTTTGAGTGTGTGTGTGTGTGTTTGTGTGTGTGTGTGTACCTGCGTGCGTGAGTGAGAGTGCTTGTTTATGAGTGTGTGTGTGTGTGTGTGCGCGCGTACCTGCGTGCGTGTGAGCGAGAGTGCTTGTTTATGAGTGTGTGTGTGTGTGTTTTTGTCTGTGTGTGTGTGTGTGTGTGTGTGTCTGTGTGTGTGTGTGTGTGTGTGTGTGTTTGTCTGTGTGTGTGTGTGTGTGTGTGTGTACCTGCGTGCGTGTGAGCGAGAGTGCTTGTTTATGAGTGTGCGTGTATGTGTTTGTGCGTGTTTGTCTGTGTGTGTGTGTGTGTGTGTGTGTGCCTGTGTGCGTGTGCCTGTGTACGTGTGAGCGAGAGTGCTTGTTTATGTGTGTGTGTGTGTGTGTGTGTGTGTGTGCCTGTGTGTGTGTGAGCGAGAGTGCTTATTTATGAGTGTGTGTGTATGTGTTTGTGCGTGTTTGTCTGTGTGTGTGTGTGTGTGTGCCTGTGTGTGTGTGCCTGTGTGCCTGTGTACGCGTGAGCGAGAGTGCTTGTTTATGAGTGTGTGTGTGTGTGTGTGTGCCTGTGTGCGTGTGAGCAAGAGTGCTTGATTATGAGTGTGTATGTGTTTGTGCGTGTTTGTCTGTGTGTGTTTGTCTGTGTGTGTGCGTGCACGCGTGTGTGCGTGTGAGCGAGAGTGCTTGTTTGAGTGTGCGTGGCTGTGTGTGTGTGTGTGTGTGTGTGTGTTTGTCTGTGTGTGTGTGTGCACCTGCGTGCGTGTGAGCGAGAGTGCTTGTTTATGAGTGTGCGTGTATGTGTTTGTGCGTGTTTGTCTGTGTGTGTGTGTGTGTGTGTGTGTGCCTGTGTGCCTGTGTGCGTGTGCCTGTGTGTGTGTGAGCGAGAGTGCTTATTTATGAGTGTGTGTGTATGTGTTTGTGCGTGTTTGTCTGTGTGTGTGTGTGTGTGTGTGTGTGTGCCTGTGTGCGTGTGCCTGTGTGCCTGTGTACGCGTGAGCGAGAGTGCTTGTTTATGAGTGTGTGTGTGTGTGTGTGTGTGCCTGTGTGCGTGTGAGCGAGAGTGCTTGTTTATGAGTGTGTGTGTATGTGTTTGTGTGTGTTTGTGTGTGTTTGTCTGTGGGTGTCTGTGTGTGTGTGTGTGTGTGCCTGTGTACGTGTGAGCGAGAGTGCTTGTTTATGAGTGTGTGTGTGTCTAGGGCCTGATATTTTTGCTCATTGGGTGTACGTGATCAGCGGGCCCAGGAACAGATGGGAAATGGGCCGAGATCGACCCCCGACTATAATTTCACACTGGCTGGCCAATTAATGGCCTTAGAAACATATAAACATAGAAACTAGGAGCAGGAGTAGGCCATTCAGTCCTTCGAGCCTGCTCCGCCATTCATTATGATCATGGCTGATTATCCAACTCAATAGCCTGCTCCCACTTTCTCCCCATATCCTTTGATCTCTTTCGCCCCAAGAGCTATATCTAACTCCTTCTTGAAAACAGACAATGTTTTGGCCTCAACTACTTTCTGTGGTAGCGAATTCCACAGGCTCACCACTCTCTGGCTGAAGAAATTTCTCCTCATCTCAGTCCTAAATGGTCTACCCCATATCCTCAGACTGTGACCCCTGGTCCTGAGGCTGAGAAAGGCTCAGCGCTGTCGGTGGGGGTGGGAAGAGGCCGGGCACTGACGTCACTGCAGGTGTGGGCGAACGCTTTCACTGAGCCCCCAGAAGGCAGACAACTGTCCCAGGGAGCTACACGCCTCCACAGAATAAACGGAACAACAAAAATGCTGCAAAATATGTCCACCCAGCACAAACAAGCACTTGAAAGCACCTCATCATAAACTAGTCCCCAGGTATCTCTCTTTATTTTCTTTCCCCACAGAGATTTCATCCCGCCCTGGATCGAGGTTTGAGAAAAATGTCAAGGCCACCTGGCCGATTGGCCCGTCCGCCAACCATAACAGTAGACAGGCCACAAAAAAAATCGCTTTCGAATGGGCTTAATTGTCGGCAGACACGTTTCCGGCTGCCACTTGTGCCTGCCGAGCAGGAGACTGCGCGAGTGCGAGATAACATTGGGATGCTCACCCAACGTCATCTCACGCTATTTTGTGGCTGGACGGGTCAGGCATGCGGACATAACATTCTGGCCATGTCTGTGTGTGATTAAGTGTGTGTTTGTGTGCGTATGTGTGTGTCTGCTTATGAATGCGTGTGGGTATGTGTCTATATGTCTGCCTCTGTGTGTGTGTGAGTGCGTGTGTATAAGTCTGTGTGTGCGTGTGTCTGTGTGTATGTGTGTATGTGCCTGTGTGTGTTTGTGACCGTGTTTGTGTTTGTGACCGTGTGTGTGCGCGTGTGCGTCTGTGTGTGGGTGTGTGTGTGTGTGCGTGCATGTGCGTGCGTGTGCTTGTGTGTTTGTGTGCACATGTGCGCGTGCATGTATGTGCATGTACACGTGCGTGTGCGCGTTTGTGTGTGTGCGCGCATGTGCGTGCGTGTGCTTGTGTGTGTGTGCACGTGCGCACGTGCATGTATGTGCGTGTATGCGTGCGTGTATGTGTGCGTGTGTTTGTGTGTGTGTGTGTGTGCACGTGTGTATGTGTGAAGTCAGGGCCAGCTCAAATGTGATGTTCTCCTGTGGTTGAATGGCCAATCAAAAATCAGTAGTGAGGCTTAAATAAAGAATGGTCACTTGAGTGAGATACCTGAAGGCACCCTGAGAACTGTGTGCCAGTGAGGAGTCAATGGGTGGAATCTTGTGCCCTCCCCGTGACAATTTTGGTGGCAGGGCCATTTAAACAGATGGAGAGGTGGCGGATGGGATTACCACCTCCACCCCAATTAAGTCCATGGTGAGAAGGCTTGTGGATGGCTTTCCTGCCCTGCCACCAACTGAGGCCCTTAAGTGGGCAATTAATGCCCGCTCTAAGGGTCTCATTGCCCTGCTGTTAGTATTAACCCAATGGGGGGGGTTGGAGGACGTGCCATACAGGGAGCTCGAAAAGTAAATCCTGTTGTGGTTGCTTGCGAGCTCCTGCAAGGCCTGAGGAGGCTGGTGACACTTCAAGCAAAGGCATCAAAGGTCTTGGCATTGGGAAGGCAGGGGGTTTGGGGGAGGGGGAACCTTTGACCTTGCCCCTACTGTTGACCCTCTTCACCCTCCTCCCCCATGAACCGCACCACACGGCATCCCCCTCCTGCCATTACTCACCTGTGGCCTTGGATCCGGCAATGGTCCTCGGCCTCGGGTGGGTATTGTACCAGCAGCAGCCCCACTTGGTGCTGCCATTCAATAGCTCTGCTTGGCCGGCAGCACTCAGTTGGTGGGACTTCTGCCCCTGGGGTCTTCAATCCTGGGGATAGCCTGTCATTGGCCTGTCCAGTGCCTGAGTGGAAGAAGATCAAACGCGGTGAAAAGTGGTGGTGCGAGATTTATCCGTTCTTCCTACCAAAGTGGATAATTCCACACTTCCCCACATCGTACTCCATTTTCCACCTTCACGCCCAATCACATAATTGACCTTAAGTGTGAAATATACCTATTCGGTAGGAAGGATGGAAAAATGAGAGACGAGTAAATGTTGGATTGCAGATCAAAGCTTTGGTACAAAAACACAAGGCTAACATGCAGGTACAGCAAGCACCTAGTAAGGGAAATGGTATGTTAGCTTTTATTGCAAACGGGGTGAAGTATAAGGCCAATGAAGTCTCCAGTTATGTCGGGCTTTGTTGCAAGCACACCTGGTACACTACTGGTGGACAGTTTTGGTCTCCTTATCTAAGGAAGGGTAGGAGCTTTAGAGGGAGTGCAACAAATGTTCACTAGGTAGCTTTCTAGGGTGAGAGAGCTGTCCTGTCCTGAGGAGCAATTGAGTAGAATGGGCCTACATTCACATTAATTGGTTTCCTTTTTACCTTCTCTGCTCTAAAGATAACAAACCCTCATAATGCACATTGCCAATGACAAGAAGAATTGGGTGAGGGCATAATAGATGGCTAACCTGTCAGGAAGGAATATTGGGAAAAGTTTGCTTGTCATAATAAAAAAAAAATTAGTAGACAGAGTCAATGATGGCATGGACTCAACTGACTTATTTAACTGTATCACCAGGTCACTATCAGATAAAGAAATGATGGACCTAGGATAAGCTGAAACAATGGGGATAATGGAGAGTGGAAAACTATGACGCTGGCCACACTAATATCTGGAACAGGAGTAAGATACTTTATGACTTACTAGAACAACACTAACCAAACAAGGCTAGCAAGTTACCAAAAACTGTACATGTGAACAGGGATTTAGTGTTCATGCCACCATGAGCATGGTGTGGAATGTAACTATAAAAAGGCTCTTCAGTCCTTCTCAGGGCTGCAGTCAATGGTGAAAAACCACCCCCTGAGAAAGCAGAGCATGTCAAGAAGTAAATTACTTGGACACCATGGGAATTGAACGCTGAATGGCCTATTAATCATTGCCAATGTTGATAAAGGTATGCTTACAGTTTGCAATGAGAATTGCTTTGTGTCTATGACTGATCTCCCCCACCAACCCCCACCCCGCACCAAAAAAATTGGTACAGCTTTCCATCTGTGCTGAAGATGAAACTGACCCCCCCCCCCCAGTATATTTATCTAAAATTCCTTTCACTGCTATTTGACGGGAAATGTTAATTATTTAAAGGAAAAGGCTGAGCAACTTTGCTAAAGTACGTGAAAGAAAAATTCCGGACAAATATTTGATCTGTTTGAGTGTATCCTACATCATAATTCTGAGGAGAATGAAAAAGAGTGAAGAAATCTCATTGTCACCTATATGCGGTTGGCATGGAATCCTGCACAAAGAACACTTTTGAACAGTTCTCATCACTGTGAATCTGTCTGGTAATGATATAAGTATTGATTGATTTCACTGGCATTCATTTATAAATCTGATAATTGCCACTTCAGGAACGTGTTGATAAAGGGTAGAATACCATTGTGACATCCCTGCTGACTTATTTGGTAATATCCAATAAAATGCGGAACTATAAAGATTTAGAAGATTCTAAGATCCAATTAAAAGGTGACTGGATGTGAGTTGAGACCTTCAGAATTGGTTTTTGTACCATTGATTTAGAGAGAGGTAAATTCAGCTGGGGCTCTCCATCTTGATCTCAAGCACTTCCAATGCAAATTGCATCAAGCCTCCTTGACAGCAACACCCAAACCCATGGTTTCTCTCACCCTGGAAGGTTGGTCAAGGGGGACACCTGTCACACACTTGGAAATTATATTCATTCACGATGTGGGATTCACTGGCCAGGCCAGCATTTATTATCCATCCCTAGTTCAGAATCGCATGTAGGCAGATTTCCTTTCTTAAAGGGCATTAGTGAACCAGATGGGGTTTTACAACAATCAACAATGGTTTCATCATAAGGCTTTCATTTGCCGTGGTGGGATTTGAACACGGGTCCCCAAAGCATTACCCGGGGTCCCTGAATTACTAGCCCAGTGACAATACCACTACGCCATCACCTCCCTAAATTAGCATCAATTCGTCAACACTGTGTCTACATCTTTGAACTCCACAGGGGGGTTGCTTCAGCACATGGACTGGAGTGGTTCTCAGGGGTAACTATCGATGGGCTATAAATTCTGGCCTCGCCCACATCCTGAGCATTAAACAGAAACTAAGCGAGGTTGTGATAGCCGTCCTTGGAGGAATAATCTGCTAGCGCCCACTCTCTTGGCTCAAACACAAGGGACTGCCACTTAGATGAGATGCTGAGGTCCTGGTAATGCCTCTGGAACCATAAAGCAGCAGCACTTTCAAGAGAGGAAGAAAGCAGAGTTGATAAGTGAATTTCAAATCCTTACCCTCCCAGTCAGTTTCTGATCAACAGTACAATCAGGCCCAAACCCTTCTGTTCCCCGTCGATCCCCACTGAAGCTAATACCCTGCTTGGAAATTGTGAGGGTATTATCACCTCAATTCTCGAACTGCTGCTCCCAACTGACTGCGGCCCCCAGCACGGAATCACCAATTTAGTTCTCAGCTCAGACAAGCTCGCCTCTCAATAACTGTAATGTTTTCTTAGTTCATCGACCATATCAAAAATGGACAAGGAATTACCGCTTTTATATTCCCATCAACAACGCAAGTTTACCTAAAGAGACTGCAGAGGGTGAATTTATAACATGAAAAATGTTTGCATATTGTATTAAAAACCCCTCACTCAGACTGCATTTTCCATGTGTTTTCAACGGTTAGCATGAGATAAGTAATTATCTCATTTACATCAATGTCTTCCAGAAATTTGCACAATTTGTTAATGGGTCAGCAGGCTTCAAGATGCAGGCTCCGAAAGTGATGAAATGGGACATTCATAAGTCAGCATGCAACTCCATCATCTGGAACTCCTCTGCCTGCTATTTAAGCAGAGGCATGAAGGCACTCATTTTAAACTGGCTAACCTTGGCTAAAATAACACAATGGAATTTCAGGGGGAACACTGTAAAGTTAGTAACAAAAACAAAACTATCTGGAAAAGCTCAGCAGGTCTGGCAGCATCTGCAGAGAGGAACACAGTTAACGTTTCGAGTCCGAATGACCCTTCAACAGAACTAAGTAAACATTTTTTTTTCTCTTTTTTTTTACTTAGTTCTGTTGAAGGGTTATATGGACTCGAAACGTTAACTATGCTCCTCTCCACAGATGCTGCCAGACCTGCTGAGTTTTTCCAGGTATTCTTGTTTTTGCTTTGGATTTCCAGCATTCACAGTTTTTTGCTTTTATCTTACTGTAAAGTTAGTGCCCCACAGTGTGATAGCACAGCCCCTGATTTCATTCCAAGTCACGACAGAATAGGAAAAAATTGCTGGATCAGACAAATGAACTACTTACTCAGGTTTATTGAACTTATTTTACAGGCTCCAAGTGCCTGAGAAGTTTTATTTAATTCTGGTGGACACAAACCATTATACTGCAATTGTTTCAGTTCTGAGAAAAGAGACTTATAAGATAGCACCCATACCACACAGACTGCAGCGGTTCAAGAAGGTAGCTCACCTCGACCTTCTCAAGGGCAACTAGGGATGGGCAATAAATATTGGCCTAGCCAGCAATGCACACATCCCATGAATGAATTTAAAACATGTGAAAATGTTATCAGATGTTTCTACAAATGCTAGACTTTATAAGGTGATTATGTTTTATACTGTTTCCGATTAATTCAAAGTAAATTGGAATAGCTTGGAGAGGGGGATGTGACCTCTTACGAAATCTGCCTGGAGATAAGCCCATGTGACCTCGTACTAAATCTGCCTGGAGACAAACCCATGTGAGCTGATTGTGATGGAGACAGAACCTCAGATCAAAACTTATTGAAACTAAGATTCCAGTTTACTGCCGGGACACAAGGGAGGTGGCAGCTCATCTTCCTGGGTAAAGACTCAAGGGCGGAATTTTTAGTTCGTTATGGAGGGGGGGGGGGTGCACGCCTGACCTGAATGAATGTAAAATGATGCGCGACGACATTGGGCTAGTGCCCCAACGTCATTGCGCACTCGCACGATATTTCAGTCGGCGGGCGTGTGCGGGAGTCAGCAGCGCGCCCGCCGACAATTAACAGATCTATTAAGGCCATTAAAGTTCCAATTAAATGTAATTTTTCGCTGCCCATCCAACCTTATGGTTGCGCACATGCGTTAAGTTCCCCACTCGCCCTCCTCCCCACCCCTCCCTCACCACCCCCCCCCACCCCCACACTGTTTCACGCTGAATGGGCCTTAATTAGCCCACCAGCGTGAAATCGCAGTTCAGCCTTGACCGAGTACCTACCGAGCCCACCCGACAAGAGCAAAACCCTGGCCAGACACTCTCAGAGTCAGTCAGACAGAGAGATTTGAGGAAGGAGACCCTCAACAAGCGCTATTATTCCAGGCAGAAGGAAAGGACTGTTCTTGGGTTAATTGCCAAGTGGAGTGCTGGTGAGGACGGATATCCAGTCAAAGAAACAAGCCTTGTGGAGAGTTAAAGACCAAGGAACGACCAGAGGATGCCTTGCCACTGGAAGTCCATTTGAGTAGGCTCAGACGATTGAGTGGAGGAATTTTGTTTTAAAAAGATGCTGGAGAAGCGAGCCGATTAAAACTGGGAGGGCTTGGGACTTTATAGACAAGGCTACGTTTCTGCAGAGAGTGAGGTTTAATGTATAAGCGTGGTGTAAGGTTTTTGTTTGTGTAAAGAATTTGACAGTGAATATGTTTTCTATAGTTTAGTGCATTAGTTGCTTTCCAAGCAAGGTTTAGTCCATGATGATTTTAGTTTGTTACAGTAAAAGTCTTAAAATGTGAAATCTTACAGTGCGATTAATTGGGAAATTCATATTTCTTTTTAAAAGTTATTGGGCTCTATGGTGATCGAACAATGTAGCAGTGGTCACTCTTTTGAAGCTGGGCGTTTCTTTCCTAACCGAACTGTCAAGACTTATTCAAGAAAGCTCGATGCTGCACGAGAAGATTGAAGGATGTGGTCAATTATCTTGAGGATGATGTCGCTTATCCATGTTTTCCACCGGTAATAGTGTTTGATATAACTGCCAATATGAAATGGAGTATAACTTCTATTACCCTCAGCAATGACTGTTTATCCCTTTAAGTACCATAACCAAGGGTTAATGGGGATGTGAATAGCCTGGGTGGTAATAGAAAATGGGTAACAGTGAATCCACAGTCCCTTTAAAATCAGCTTGATTGCCTTTTCAATTGAAGATAATGGAAATTTAAACTACACCAAACTTGCACCCTCACATGTGTACCTCTCACCCACTACACCTGCAGCGGCACTTGATACACAGTGATTAACTACAAGCATAACCATATTCTCTTTTCCCTTTACAGGACAAAATGGCACACAGTGCCCATATGAGGTAGACCACATGATGTTGATGTTGTGTGGAGGAGGGTGGGGTGTGAGCATTCTGAAAACACTGACCACTCGAGAGGTCCTTCAGCTCCTGTGACAGTCAACGTGCAGTGGTTGGTAGAATTCTGCCACAGCCAGACCATTACTTAAGCTCCTACTGCATCTCTGTCTGCACTGATAGACACAGCCAGTCTGCTACCCCATTTTGGATATGTCCTGCATGCCGAGGGCAATGTGGTCAAATCTCTATTTTTCCTGCGCATGCAGTGTGGAGCAACGGAGGAGGGCGTGGTTGGGGGGGGCGAGGGGATGGCTACAGCTTAAGAAGAGGTGGAAGAGGACCTGGGATTGCACCTTTCTGAAGGCCCAGATGAAGAGGATGATAAGGTGGAGGCAGATAACCAGTACCAAATTCTTCTGTCCTCCTCTAAGAGTAGGGCATCCTCAAGAACCTAAAGGCGCCCACCCCACCCACAACCCCACCACTGCCATGTCAATCCACTCACCTGTTCTAGGCACAGGTGCAGACCCTGGCATAGCGGGTGGCAGTCAGTTTACAAGAGTCAGGGAAAGCAGTGAGACACAAAGCAGGGGTGGGAGAGGGTGTGGTAGATCCCGGAGGAGCGGCAAATGGGGGCTATGTGGCCACTTCCGGATAGAAGGTAGCCAAGGGCTGTGCCTGAGTGTTTCTGGGTGCTCCCTTCAAAAGACTCCTGTATTGAGGGTTTTGGGGAAGATCATCCAAGATTTCCAACATCTCACAGGTGCGATGTGGAGCCCGCGGCTCTGACGTGCAGCATCATTGCTTGCTTTGCAGGCACCAATATAAAGAATGGCTGTTGAATTCAGGTCTGCAGTAGGTCCCCAGGTTAGAAGTGGCCAGAGTCTCCAGCTCCATGGAGGCAGGACTGAAACTTTGGCGACAGGGACAAATTGGAGGGCACTGTTAATCGGTGTCTTCCAGTCCATGGCTAATTCAGTGATTCAAGGACTTTCAGCGTTTGGCGCTAACCATCACAACTAATAACTAGAGTTATGGAGGGTGGGGGGGCCGGGGTGGTGGTAAGGGGTGGCAGAGGTGGCCGTAGATCTGGGGTCAAATAGTAGGGCACTGGTTGCCATCCCTTGGGGAGGCAACTCATTCCAGTCTTTGGCCATTTTTGTCGAAAGGTTTAATGTCCACTTATTCTGTTCTATAGAGCCTGACTTGTATTTTGCCACTAATATATTCAGGCTGAAGGTGCACTTACTCTTTGGTTTCTTAAGTATGGAGATCACAATCGTTCAGGAATGGTGCCCTCATCATTCGCTTAGGTGATGATGGTTGGCATAGTCAGGTTGTGCAAAAAGAGGGCCACTGTGCTGTCAATTGCTTGGGTGGTTATTGGTAATCTTTACTGACAAAGTGAGGGGTAAAAAATGGGCAAGATTTGCTCTCGAGTGGAGGCAATCAGCCACTGAGGACCCCTGTATAGCGTTGCCCTCTGACAATCCGGGAAAATTCAAGTGCCAACACATCTGAGCGAGCATCATCCATGAATCCCAGAGCCTGCATCTCAAAAGCTTCTAGTGCAACAGCCTCCTCACCAGCTAAATTCATGTTGAGGTGAACCCAAAAGTTCGCAATGGGCCTGTTATTAATGCCGCTCTCACTCCCACTCTCAGCGGCAAGATGACCATGGGCTGGTCCAGGATCCAGAACTCCTATAGTCTTCTGCAGCAAGGCCGTGGTTGCTGTGTGGGCTGACGGTACTGCTCTTCCCTTTCAGCATAGGCATTTAAAGAAAAAAATTGCATGGACGTGATGGTCGCTGGCAAGGCCAGCATTTGTTGCCCATCCTTCATTGCCCTTGAGAAGATGGTGGTGAGCCGACTTCTTGAACCGCTGCAGTCCAAGTAGAGTAGGTACACCCACCTTCATATGGGATGGTCCAGTTAAGTTTCTTGTCTGTGGTGACACCCAAAATGTTGATGGTGGGGGATTCGGTGGTGGTAATTTCACTGAATGTTAGGGGGAGATAGATAGTGCACTAGGGAGAGAGTTCCATTGGCAATGAAGGAACAGCAAGATATTTCCAAAGTCATGATAGTGATGAGTGACCTGGAGGGGAACTTGCAGGTAGTGGTGCTCCCATGATTCTGCTGGCCTTGTCCTTTCAGGTGAGGTTGCAGGTTTGGAAGGTGCAGTCGAAAGACACTTGGTGAGTTGCTGCAGTGCATCTTGTAGACAAAATCACAGAACTACAGAATGGCTACAAAACAGGAGGCCATTCAGCCCGTTGTGTCCGTGCCAGCTCTCTGCAAGAGCAACTCACCTAGTCCCACTCTCCCACCTTTTTCCCAAAGCTCTGCATCTTCTTTTCAGATAATAACCCAATTCTCTTTTGAAAGCCTCAGTTGAGTCTGCCTCAACCCCACTCTCAGGCAGTGCATTCCAGATGCTAACCACTTGCTGCAGTAAAAACGTGTTTCCTCATGTCGTCATTGTTTCTTTTGCCAATCATCTTAAATTTGTGTCATCTGGTTTTGGATATTTCCAACAATGGGAGCAGTTTTTCCCTATCTTTTCTGTCCAGACCCCTCATAATTTTGAACACTTCTATTAAATCTTCTCTTAATCTAAGGAGATGGTACACACCATGGCTGCTGAGCATCGGCGGTGGAGGTTTTGAATGTGGTGGGGGATGGGGTGCCGATTGATTGGGCTGCTTTGTCCTGGATGGTGTCGAGCTTCTTGAGTGTCGTTGGAGCTGCACTCATCCAGGCAAGTGGGGAGTATTCCATCAGACTCCTGACTCGCACCTTGTAGATGGTGGACAGACTTTGGGGAGTCAGGGGGTGAGTTACTTATCACAGAATTCCTAGCCTTTGACCTGGTCTTGTAGCCACAGTATTCATATGGGATGGTCCAGTTAAGTTTCTTGTCTGTGGTGACACCCAAAATGTTGATGGTGGGGCATTCAGTGGTGGTTAGGGGGAGATAGATAGACCCTCTCTTGTTAGAGATGGTCATTGCCTGGCACTCGTGTGGTGAAAATGTTACTTTCAACTTATCAGCCCAAGTTTGAATACCATCCAGAACTTGCTGCATATGGACACAGGCTGTTTCATTTTCTGAGGAGTTGCGAATGGTGCTGAACATTGTTCAGTCATCAGTGAATATCCCCACTTCTGACCTTATGATGGAAGGAAGGTCATTGATGAAACAGCTGAAGATAGTTGGGCCTAGGACACTACCCTGAGGAACTCCTGCAGTGATGTCCTGGAGCTGAGATGATTGGCCTCCGACAACCACAACCATCTTCCTTTATGCTAAGTATGACTCCAACCAGTGGAGAGTTTTCCTGCTGATTCCCTTTGACTGCTGTAAGAAGGTATAGAGTAAACTTCACCGAGAAAAGGGTGAAAAAAACCTTAGAACCTCACAAGCAAGCTACAGAAATCTGGTTAAAAATATTTGAGGAATGTACAGTGCTCAAACTTCTCAGCTACATCGTAATCAGATGACAGGGTTCTGTGCTGCATCTCCGCGTGTGAATCCACATCTGCACACTGGTGACATTAAAGCATGAAATATGCATCAGCTGTCACGTTTAATGGGGGCTGTGGAAATGATGAGTGCAGGGCTTTGACAGGCAGGTGAACAGCCAAAAGTGTGAGGGAGCGTGAATTTTTCAATGAAAAACGTGATGCAAATCAGTCACACGCATTTTCTCACTGAGAGCCGGCACGAGGGCACTCCCACCCCGAATTCATGGCGAGGAAATTCCTGGCCTCTGTGTTGGCAACTGCAAAGCAGTGTGGGTGGCAGATGTGCAAATCTTAGTGTGCTCCTGGTTGAGACAAGAAGCAGGATTGAAGAAGACAGGGGGAATCAGGAAGACCTAAAAGAAAGGGGTGGAACCAGGAAGAGAGGGGGCGTAGAAGTGGAAGAATATTAAAAAAAAGACAATGCATTGAATAGTCTTTGAATCTAGATTTCTTCTCCCCTCATCTCCTGCCCGATTTTTTTTTGGTTTCAATCCTATAAATGCTCAAGCAGTAGGTGAGGTCAAAATAGCCCAGTGAAGCTGAAGTTCATAATCACTTGACAATTTGACATCTGTCAGGAACCACGCGACAAGCAAGCACTGATGAACTGGGTTTTGATTTGCATGGATGGAGATGCCCCATCACTACAGATCAGAATCATCCAGTGGTTGTGGAAGGAATGTAAACCATCAGGCCCTGAACCGAACCTGGTGTGAGACATTTGGACAGCCATCAAATGTTGCATCGGCCCATCTGTGTGCTTTTATCATGTACCAGACTAACAACTTAAAAAAAAAAGAGGATGAAACAAAATGTTGGGTTGCTCGAAGAAACTGTGTGAAACCCCAGAGAAAATGAAAGCAAACCACAGCTTAGTCCCCGAAGAGAATGGGGCTTGTGTTGAAAAAATATTTTCTTGAATGCGTTTTTAGTCTGCAGTTGCTTCTTTGCTTTTTTCAACACATCAGTCTTCGTATAGATGTGTTTTGTTTTGAGCCTGCAAAACCTATTAAACATGGGACTGTTTGAAGTGATAGATCATTTGACTAGATTCCCTGGTACAAGTGAATCGTATTGTAAACAAATATGTTCCAGACAACCACATTGTCAGAAAGACGATGCTTGCTCAGGGCTAATACAAATAGAAGAAAAATATTATATGTCAAACGTATAATCAGTTGTATAAACCGTGGCAAAAAACTACCATCTGTTCACAGCATATGTGGTAGCTGCTTAAGGCTACTTCTGTCTGAACAGCTTACAAAGGTAAAGGTTCCCCAGATAGGTTGACTTTGTGGTCCTTCAAAAATTTTTATAAAATACGGAACATTCCAGAACAAATTGCTATAGCAAATTTGACAGCACAAACATTCAGTTCTTCTTGTATTCAATTATTAGAGTTCGTAAAGTGCATCATTCAGGCTCAAGCCAACTTCCATTGCCTTAAAACCTTTCTGACATTGTGTAACTTGTTCCCTTAAAGCAGTTTCCCAAATGGCTCATTTTCAATGAGTAAAATCCATCTGAATGAACCTCTAGATGACTTTAACTTAGATTATCCCAAATGTCAATTTATAGCATACAAAGGTTTGACAATCAACTGTAATGATTAGATGCTGTAATATATATATATCAAACTCTTTATCCATCTTTATCTGTAACTACCCATCAGGATTTGTCTACCTAGGCATAGATGTATTTCTATCTAACTTTCTCTGCCTGTCTGTCTATCTATCTGTCTGTCTGCCTATCTATTTATCTATATGTGATTCCTAATTCAGCCTATCAATCATTTTCCTTCAAGCTGACTACTATATTTCTTTTCCGCACTTTCCATATCTCCAATAAACCAATGTGAGTGAAATAAAACAAAATAATTTCTTTTTATATTTTATGTTAGAAGATCAAAGCCAACAGATGCTCAGGAACAACATCCAAGTTCCCCTCCAAGCCACGCACCATGCTGACTTGGAAATATATTGCCCTTCCTTCACTGTCACTGGGTCAAAATCCTGGAGCTCCCTCCCTATCAGCACTGTGGGTGTACCTACACCAGGTGGATTGCAGCATTCAGGAAGGGGGCTCATCACCAACATCTCAAAGGCAAATAGGAATGGTTAAATATACTGACTTTGTCAGCAATGTCTACAGCCTATGGCTAACAGCCTCCTAAATGATTAACATTAAATTTGGGACATTGATCTGACTGGGTCACTTGATTCCTTTGATTGGGATTATCTTAAACACCACCTACATTTTCCTTATTTTCATTTTCCTTTTTTCTCTTCTTAAAGCCAAACCCATCACATTCATATTACTCTGATGTGAAAATTGGCAGATAATAATCGCTTCGCTATACGTACAGCCAAGTTATCTTCTAGAGTTGGAGCATCTAGTCTTATAGATCCACTGCATTATCTTTTGCAATAGGGAGATTGGAGCGTTCAGCTGTATGTGTTTACAATGCTTCCAGTTATTATATTGTTATAAATGGGGTTTTGGTCTCTTAGGAATCAAGGGATATGGGAGTGGGTGGGAAAGTGGAGTTGAGGCAGAAGATCAATCATGATCGTATTGAATGGCAGAGTACGCTTGAGGGGCAATAATGTCTACTCCTGTTCTTATTTCTTAAGCTTTAAAGCTGGTGTGCTCCTCAATTCGGAGAGTTGGAGTGTCCACTCCCTGGTCCTGCCACATTTAATTCCTCAGACAGGGGAGTTAGAGTTTCACGTCATATGGACTCATCATCTTATCATCTTCGTTTAGCAGAGTTTGAATTACCAGGTCTAAAAACCTACCTTGTAATTTTCTTCCTTTGAAAGCATTTCAGCCTTCAATGGTACAGAGGTCTTCATTGACTTTAGCAGCTTCCATGTTTGTGAATGACCTGGATGATGCATTTGTGCAGTGTGCTAACCTTTCTCTAAATTACTTTACTTAAACCACAGCATGTAGCTTGGACTCCTGTTAGAGGTTAAGGCCTAACTTTTTGCCCCTATGTTGGGAGTACAGAGTTGGGACAATTCCTCGCTCCACAAACCCAACCTGGGAGGAAGTCACCCAGCTGTTCAGATTCTTAGCGGAGCTGGAGGTTGGTGATGGTGCGGGTATTAACCGGGCTTGGGTCCCCCTCTCCCCAGAAAGAGTTTTGAGGCAGCAAAAATGGCTGTCAGCTGTGGAGGTTGGCTGGGGGAAAGGCCTCCCTCAGTGCTTTGGCAATTTGTCGCAGCTGTGAAAAAAAGAATAAAACAACAAAAAAAATACTTCCAGCCTTCACCCCTCATACTCCCTCATGCTCTCACACACTCCCTCTGCCCAATCCATGTGTCAACCCATGCCAACCTATGCCACCACCTACCCCCAAGACCCTTTATAGCCCTTATGCCAACTAATGCACCTCTACTCACACCCAGTGGCCTTTTATAGCCCCTATGCCAACTCATGTCCCCCACACACAACCCTTTGACCTGACGCCTTCAATGCCAACTCACTCAGTATCCACCACTAACAGATCTCAGGACCCTTGCTGAAATTAAATAAAGTTCTTAAGTATCTAGTGATGAATTCACTATTAAAAAAAAACACTTTAATTGATAATAACCTATTTGCTATATTTAAATTCCTTTAGTCCTTTATAAAAACAAACTTTTGCATCCATAGTACCATTTCAAAGACTTAATAAGCACTTGGAGCTGTCAATCAGACTGTGAATTGATAAACATCCCACTGTGATGATAGGTTTTGAAATCAATCATGTAGCAGTAATGCTATAATGATAAACTGAAGATTTATATCAGAGTGAAATAGCAAGCACTGATTTTTTCCAATGTTTAAAGGCAGGAGATTTAAAGGCCTTGACAACTCCCTGGAGAGTTCCCTTGACAGCTTCCTTGACAATTCCAATGAGTTTATTCACTTTTACACATATTCATGCCTAATTTAAAAATCCCAAACGGCATTTGACTGCTCTCCAAGGGTACCTAACATCCCCCAAAGGGCTCCTGTCCTCTCCCAAAAGTGTCCCAGAACCATATGAAAAGGGATACCCTACCTCACCAAAGAACTCCAGTAAGTTCTTAGCAGATTTGATGTGCACACGTCATATTTACCACTCCCTCCTTGTGAAAATCAGAACAAACTGAAGGCAGCTGCAGTTTTAAACATGCAGCCACTTCTGTGAAATGTGCATGTCCAAAGTGTGACCCACCCCCATTCCCCCCTTGCTGTGAAAATAGTAGGGGCCAGACTCTAGAGGCAGGACTTCCAGATTCAGGCCTCTAGCACCATTTTGGCTTAGCTGGGGACTCTCTCCATCTGTGCAAATGTTCAGGCCCAACACTCTGGTGATGAGTATGGACTTTCTTTTTGCAATTAATTTTCAACATTTTTATTTAAGAATTTTTTCTTCCTTCCATCATTACTGTTTCTAATGTTCATGGCTTTTCCCTTCTTTTCAAAGCTAAATATATTCCCAGATATTCCCTGAATTGCTACCAAGCCTGAACAAAATGTTTGGTTCCTTGATAAAGGCAGATTCAATTCCTAATCTCTTTGCCTAAAGAGATTGCTCTCAAGGTCTAGTCTGTATGTTATGGATATGGCTAAACTCTGATAAAAGATTATGTCAGAAATATCAAAATTTGCCTCTTTCAGATGCTGATGCCCTCCTCTGCATTTCCACCAATTTCTATTCTTAATTTGCTTTGCAGCTCACCACTTCTCAAAGTACTGCATGTTCTTTGTTGGATAATATTAAATACAACTTATCTTTCGACAGTTGTATACTTTTTTTGGGGGTGGGAGATTAAATATGATCTAAATAAATGTTTCAACAAGACAGGTACCTTAAGATGAGATTACGTTTTACCACATATGAACAGTAAACAGACTACAAGGGGTGACAATTCCTACTCGATACAGACAAGAGGTTAAACAAAAGGACAGCTCCTCTATTTATTACTGCTCATCACATGACAAATGGGACAACTGCTTGTCATTTTACCCCAAAATTTGAACTGTAGATTTGTGCCAAAGTCCCGTATATTGGTTCGCTGCTTCTCAAGCCATTGCTACGTCGCATCGTTTCTATGTTTTCATTTCCATCAAGCACCCCCTCAACATTCTTTCATCAAAATGGTTGAGCAAACAAGAGAAACAAAAAGTAATCTATTAAGATAAAATACATGTACAACCACAAGGGCTTCAATGACCTCTAACTTTGTAAATATTTCCAGATCTTTAAATTACATGAGAGAAAACTTTACTTGTGACAGAAGTCATACTTAAGTTCACTAAGTATGGGGCTTAAATATGAGATTTTCCACCAAAGTTTCCTGTGCACCACTACATTTTGAATTGTTTCTGTACACTTTGCAATGTGACCATTATGTTTGCAAATGTGTTCTGGTTGGACAGTGCAAAGAGTAATTAATGATCAAGGTGGTGATATATCAGTAATTGTTAGGGTGAGGAGCTACTGTGTGCAACCTTATCCAGCTTCAAATTAAAAAGATGGTTTCTGACCTTCCGTTTCCTTCTCCGTAGTCGGAGTAGCTCTTTATGTTGTCTTGACACAAAATTCACAGCTGCATACTCCAGAAGAGCAGAGAACACAAATAGCAGACAAACTGCCATCCAGATATCAATGGCCTTAACATAGGACACCTGTAGTGAACAGAATGAAATGTCAGCCTATTGCAAGCATATTAATGGATGAACAAGCCAGGGATGAAATTCTGGGTTATCTTTAAATTACACAAGAAAAAACTTTACTTGTGGCAAAAGATGTACTAAACTTCATTAAATAAGGGTCTTATACATGAGACTTTCCAATAATGTTTCCTATATATCTTATCGTTATAAACTCTTCTAGCCCTATAACCCTCTGAAATCTCAGTGCTCCTCCAGTGCTGGCCCCTTGTGCATTCCCGATTTAAATAAATCTACCATTGGCTGCTGTGCCTTCAGCTGCCTTGGCCCCGAGCTCTGGAATTTGCTCCCTAAATCGCTCCACTTCTCTACCTCTCTTTCCTCCATTTCGATGCTCCTTGAAATTGTTAGATTTCAACCAAGCTTTGGGTCACTCATTCTAATATCAATGTTGCGTGATGCCAAATTGTGTTTGAAAACGCACGGAGGAGCTATATAAATGCAAGTTGTTGTTGTTGTCAGACCTTCCTGTGTCAAGTGGGCCTCCAATTAGGGACTTGGGCTTACCTCAGGGGTTCTTTGGAGCCTTGTAAGGGGTGGGGAGAGGAGAGCCTTACATGGCGAGAGGTGTAAAGAGGTCAGGTTCTGGAGTAGGGTTGGTGGTCTGTGAGAGTGGGCACACAGGTATTCCCAACACTGAAAATTAATACGTCCCTGGCTTCCCAATAGTTGGCTGCAGTATGGACGACAGTGTGCCTGAAGAGATCAGGCTCCACCTAAAGGAGGCTATGGTGCCCACCTGGAGATTCATGGCTGAGGAACATGGGTGGCACCTCTGACAAATTCGGCGCCAGTAAAAAAAATAGTGACTCCCTCACAAAGGGGGTGGAACCAGCAGTTCTTTCAACTCTCTGCGTCATGGGAGTTGGGGTGGAGGGGTGGGGATGGAGGGGTGCAGGGGAGGGCTGGTGGTGGGGGTTGGTTTTGGCTGTTGTTTGTGGTTTAAGAGGGGGAAGGCCTAAAACCCTCCCCCTCATCATGGTCCCAGCATGCATACCACAGTAGGTCGTGTTTCAGCTGCCAGGCGTCTCATTGGGGCCCTTAATTGGTACTCACTATTGCAAATTGGTGAATCCTGAGGCAGGGGAGTGTGGACTGGGGAGAGCCTATCATGGCAGATCATGATTTTATCATGCTCCCTGTTACCTCACAGCTCTTACATATCCTAGGGTCTTTAAAGATATCACAACAAAGGGCAAATGTATGCCAAAAATTTCAAGAATGCAAAGTGCATAGTTTTCAGTCGATATTTTCTTTAAATTGACATTGGGCTAATACAATGAAGAACAGTTCATATGCTGTTTTGTCAGGAGCATTCTATGGTCTAAGCTTATATATTTCAATTCTCCATTCAACCCTGTGTCAAATGCAAATGCCTTTGATCATCATTTTGCAAAGGAAAATTACTCCCCCAGCTGTTTGCTACAGAGTTACATCTTATTTACTGACTACAACAGACCAGGATCAACTGCAAAGCAGCTTCTTGAGGAGCAAAGCTAAAAGGGAAAATCCTTGACATTTTGTCAATCTCGTCCGTCTTTCAAACATAATGGTCTAAAAATTACACTTTGCAATATTGGTATAAAAACACTTTAGAGGTTTAACCGCTCTAGTCTGTTGCACCATTCATAAGACCATAAGACAGAGGAACAGAAATTAGGCCATTTGGCCCATCGATTCTGCTCCGCCATTCAATCATGGCTGATAAGTTTCTCAACCCCATTCTCCTGCCTTCTCCCCATAACCTTTGAAAGAGATTGTGGCCCCATATCCCTTAATACGTTTGGCTAATGAAAATCTATCAAACCTAGATTTCAATAATCAATCTAGCTTCGATTGTCATTTGTGGAAGAGAGTTCCAAACATCTCATGTGGAAATGTTTCCTAACATCACTCTGGAAAGGTCTGGCTCTAATTTTCACACCTTGTCCCCTTCGTCTTAAGATGCCCCAGTTGGTACCAATAGTTACTCTCTATCTATCCTATCGGTTCCACTTAATACCTTGAAATCTTTGATAAAACCATTCTTCAATCTTTTAAACTCTTACAGTAAAATATGACTAAATTTCAAAAGTACTTCATTGGCTTAGGCGTCCTATAGTCATGAATGGATTAGCCAACTATCCTGGATTTTCCAGGACCACCCCATAATTTGGCCTTTTGTCACATGTCCCAGGATGCATTTTGCCTCGGATTTCTTCTGCCTCTGCAGGCGTTGTGTCAGTGCATGCGTTGGATGCTGGTTTGTGCTTCAGGGTTGTAGCGAGTGTCTGCAGGCCAGTGGGGAGGCGGTGATAGAGGCCTTCATCTGATGAAAGATCATCGACGTGAAATGTTAACTCTGTTACTCTTTTCACGGACACTGCCAGACTTGCTGAGTATTTCCAGAGTTTTCCGTTTTTATTTCATGATTTCCAGCACCCCCTTGTATTCTGTTTTTCACACAGTTTGTGTCATCTTTCCTTGTAATTTAACCCTTAGAGTCCAGGTATCATTCTGGTAAATCTACTCTGCATTCCCTTCATGGATAGTGTGTCCTTCCTAAGGCATGGTACACAGAATTGAACACAGTACGCTTGGTGTATTCTCACTAAGGCCATGTACCGCTTTGGCATAACTTCTATCCTCTTGTATTCTAGTCCTTGAGAAAAAGAAACCAGGATTTGCCTTTTTGATTATTTTCTGTACAAGTTCATGACATTTGAGCAATCTATGTATATGGCCCAATAAGTCTCTGGACCTCCAATGTTCATATAATAATCTTTTGTCACTATTTTAACAGTGGAATTCTGCTGCTTATTTCAAACAAATTAATATTGCTATTAAAATAATGGACAAAGGATTATCTTGCATTAATGTAAGGATTTCTATTGAAATATTGAGCAGCAGAATTAATTTCAAGTTCCACATGTACAGGCAGACCAATTATCTAATGTAACTGCCCCATACCCACCTCAAAAATAAATTAAAACAAAAAATCCTGGAAAAAACGCAGCATGTCTGACAGCATCCGTGGAGAAAGAAACAGTTAGCATTTCGACTCATCACAAATTTCCTTCATTCATGCTGTCTCAAAACGTTAGCTCTGTTTCTCACTCCACAGAATCTGTCAGACCTGCTGAGCTTTTCCAGCATTTTCTATTTTTATTTCATATTTCCAGCATCAACAGTATTTTGCTTTTATCAAAAATAAATTATTTGTATATGTACTGGAAAAAGAAAATTTTGCAAGGTTGGAAAAAGAGCAATGTAGTATAGGGGTCTAGTACCTAAAGGATTAATATGGGATCAAGAACAGTAATGCCCATACAGTAAGAGAATACATGACCTGCGCTTAGAGGCCAGTTTAGTGTTGGACGGAGCTGTGTGTAGAACCAAGCAGGGAGACAGATCCTAGCTTGGACCCTTTCCTGTACCTATGTATATAATTTCTAGTAGCTAATAAATGCTTACTGTTGAGCTATCTAAGACTACAAATACCTTGGTAAGACCTACTGAACTACACCCAACACCTTATAACGTGGTGGCAGCGAATGGAACAACCCAAAACCTTGCAGAGACAGCAGGAGAAAATTAAAATCCTGGAAAACTAAAGCAATAATCAAAGAAGCATTCTGACCTGGAGGAAAGCTCAAGAAGCGAAGGCATAGAAGGGAATCACAAGAGGAAACCTCCAAAGAAAGGCTTGGAAGCTGAAGGCAGAAATTAAATTCCTCATTGCAGCAGATGACTCCTTTGAACCCTGGCAAAATACAGCTTCAATACAGAGTGTGCAGAGTCAGCAGACCGAGCAGAGGTGGGCTAAAAGTTTAAAATTTCTGGACAACACAAGTCCTGAGAAAGTTAAACGCTGCAGTAGTTGGAAATTGCAGCTTAAATCACAGTCCTAGAAACCCAATTCCCCAGTTAGCACCTGAACATGTGGCGGCTGGGCTCATTCTGAACAAGAAAAAAAAAATTAAAAATTCATCGCAACTGAGCAGGCAGCTTAAAAAACCCAGCAAAAGTCAGGGTTCGACCCTTCCACGACCTACGAACATTGCTTTACAGCAGGGAAGATTCTAACCAGTCAATCCAGGCAGCCATTGTTGAAACAATTTAAACACTGTGGTCATGTATGCCATTACTGTGGGAGTCCTCCAAAACTGGCAAGAGCAGGAAAACCCTTTGTGAAGAAGCGTACAGGGGCACCATCTTGGATTTTGAAAAACCTCTTAAAGTTGAACCTGCAATTTATAAATGTTAACCATGGGCCAGAAATCCACTCTTCCCAAATGGTTTGGACTCATGCAATAGCCAAACCTGACATAAAACTGGGCCTCCTGGAGAAGAAAAAATTTAAATTACCAGAGTACATTAGGTCCAATTAGGAGATCAGAAGAAGCCCAGATTAATACATTTTTTACTCATATTTGCTGATGAAGTAATCATAATGAAATGCATTGATAAAGCCTCAGCCATCTTCAATGAAGCATTAAAAGCCTTTGACAAATATGTTAGCCTTCAGGTTGTGGAGCAAACAGGGCTTAAAAAGGGGGATGGAAAACCCCCAGTAAAGCTACAAAAGGAAGAAAGACACCACTCAAACAAACCACACAAGCATGCTAAAAAGGCAGGGAAACTTCCAGAAGCCTTAAAGATAAATCTTTTTGAAAATGCTGACACATTTTCCATACTACAACAGCAGGTGGCAGTGCTGGGCTAGCTGGCTCTGTTCAAGGGGAAAGTTGTGGATTATTCTACGCTGTGAATGGATAATGAAATCACCATTACAAAGCTGGAACAAGTTAAGACTTTACCAGGGGCAGAGCTGACTAAGACAGAAACTGAAGTGAACGACAAGAATAAAGCTCTGTGACAGGCAGAGAAATTAAAAAGGCAGAAGTAAGATCAGAAAACATTTGCATCAAAGCTGAACTGGAAGATTGAAACACAAGATCAGAGCTGATTGTATGCCTTTGGAAACACATGATATACTAAGGTCTTCAGTAAACCAAACTCTTCAAGATCTGAACAAACAAATTTCTGAGGTGTCACAAAGGTACAAGGAGGCTTTGAAAGAAACAAAAAGATTGAAGATTGAGAAGGAATTGCTGATGAATCAGAACTGTTGCTTGATTACAGAATTGCCAAGCAAAACTAATGAAATTCTTGAACTTGGGTTCAATCTGAGGAACCTGAAAGATGTGCAGCATGGAAGAGAAAATCCAGACTTTGAAAGCAAATAAGGAAAATTCTAGGAAACAGGTTGAAGATCTAATGAATGAATGACAGAGTCTAAGGAGCAGTCAGTGACCATGGAAGAAAGATTCCAAAAGGAAGTGATTGCCCAGGTGAAGTTGTTAAGCCTACATAAGAGATCTGCAGATAACTCGGAGACAAAGGCAACTGAACCTACCCGAGTAGTTGCTCAGCTGAATGAAAAGACTTGCAAACTGGAAAAACAACTGGAAAGTAAGAGACTCATCCAACATTGGGGTAAAATTATGAAACAAGCAGGAATGAAGGTTCCATCTCGGAGATGCAAATTTCCACATGCACCACGGCAAGCCGCACTTAGGAAGAAAAAGAAAACACATGGTGTAGATGACCTGAGAGTTCATTCGTTCCATAAAGAATGGGATAAACCAAGAACCATCCATAATAAAAAATGGGGAATTGACAGTAGTGAGAACAAGATATGGAAAGGTTATAAGGCCCCAGATCACTTGAAACTATGTACTCAGAGGCCTGAGTTGAACTCAGAGACTTAGTAATGATGTAAATACATGGGATAAGCTGGGATATATTGTAAATACATTGGATAATGACTTGGGAGGCAGGTGTAGTATACCGGTCTGGCACATAAAGTGTTAACGTGGGACTGAATACAGTAATGCCCACACAGTGTTGCAAGAGAACACATGACCTGCATCTAGTGTTCAGTGTAGTGTTGGACAGAGCTGTATATAGAACCAAGCATGGAGACAGCTCCTAGCTTGGACCTTTACTGTACCTATGTATATAGTTTTTAGTAGTTAATTAATACTCACTTTTGAGCTACCTAAGACTATGAATACCTTGATAAGACCTATTGAATTACACCCAACACCTTACAACAAGCAGGGGAGTGGAATTAATTGAATAGCACTTTCAAAGAACCAAAACAGACATGATGGTCCAAATGACCTCCTTTTGTATTTTAAGATTCCATAATTCTATGATAATAGAATGAGACTTAAATGTCAATGCATTAAATGACCAAGGTTACTATTGTAGACAGCAATGAAATTTAATACAGAGAACTGGGAAGCGATTAATTTTGGTAGGAAGAAAGCAGAGAGACAATATAAAATAAAGAGTACAATTCTAAAGGGGATACATGGATATGTGTATAAGTCATGGAAGTTATATTAAGCCTGAAAAAAACACTGGTTTGGCCCAACTGGAGTATTGCATCCAGTCTCGGCACCATAGTTTGAGAAGGATGTGAAAGTATAGGTGAGGGTGCAGAAAGGATTCTCGAGAGTGGTTCTAGGGATGAGGGAATTAGGTTATGTAGATAGATAGGAGGTGTTAGGATTGTTCTCCTTGGAGAGGAGAAAGTTGCGAGGAGATTTGGTGGAAGTATTCAAAATCATGAGGGTCTAGACAGAGTAGATAGGGTGAAACTGTTCACTTGGTGGAAGGATCATGCACCAGAAGACACAGATTTAAGGTAATCAGCAAAAGAAGCAATGGCGATACGAGGAAACACCTTTCCATGCACCAAGTGGTTAGGATCTGGAATACGCTACCTGAGAATGGGTGGAGATTGTGTCAATTGAGGCTTTCAAGAGGGAATTGGATTATTATCTGAAAGGGAAGAACATGCAAGGCCAAGGGGAGAAGGTGGGAGAAGGTAGGAAAATTGCACAAGACTAATTGCTTCTTCAGAGAGCTGTTATGACGTGGCAGATGATGTGTGCTGGGTGGACCAAATCCACAAGGGAAACCTGATCACGCTATCACAATGGTTTTGCAATTTGTATTTATTATAAGAAGGTGTGTACACTGAATTCAGAAGCAATGAGTCCACTAGGATCTTTAGAGATTAAAAAAAAATAAAATATTTATTATCAAAAGAAAAGATTTCAAGCACATACAAAAAACTACAATTACTTCCTACTATAACAACTCCTCAAATTTCTAATTAACCTGACTCCCAGTTACACACCCCTTTTAAGGCAACAGTACAACATAGATTTTAGATTTCAAACAAAACCAGCAAGTTAACACAGTACACACTTGACAGTGAAATTCTGAACGGCTTCCCCAACTTCAGTTACTGGATATAACAGAATTATGCACAAATGTCTGGAGGCTCCTTGAAGGCTGAATCATATACTTATATGGCCCTCACCTTACATAGCCTTTCATTCTCCTTTATATATGCTTCTCTCTCTTTAATATGTAAATTCTATTTCCCATATGACTTTGGAACAATACCTTCCCCATAATATAAAAACTTTCATGCTGTCAATATTGTCAGTAACCTTTGGGAAATATAAACACACTCCTTAGCCTTGCTTATCTGGCTAGTTGTAAACATCCATTTGAAATTTAAACAATCCCTTCACTTATGTAAAAATGTAAATTCTCTTCACACTTTACACACTAAGCTGGCATTCATATTTACTCATTAGCATTTCAAGCACATTTCTACACCCAGCTTCTTTTGATAATTCTAAGCTTGCAGTCTACCTGACTTCAAATCATACACACAGAACCAACTATACTCACCCCTATAAACCTACTTTACAACAAACCAGAAAATTATTATGAAAATTATTATACTTTTATAACAGAGCCAGCACAGGCACAATGGGCCAAACATCCTCCTGTGTTGTAACCATTCTATAATTATATCATTCATTAAGTCAGGTTCAGAGGAAGGATTATGAACTGTGTGACTAGGTGGAGAATAAGTCAAGATAAAACTAGTTTTCACACTAAATTTTCACTCAGATTAGATGATAATGCTAGTTGGAAACTTCTCATGTAATCTTCTAAGGAACTTTCTATTAATCAGCGTAATGGACATGCTGGGGATTGGCGATCTTCTGGAATAAGCAAAGTAGTCCTGTGATGATCCATTCCTGACATGGAGCTTTGCTGGCAGCCTGTGCAAAGGTCAAATTTGTCTTTTCATTGCTACTGAGGCTCAGTGCCAAGATCAGTGCTTTGTAAAATTATCACGCAAATGTCAGTACTGTGTAAACTGAGGCCTGTTATAGCACAGCTATGTGCAGAATAAAATTTCCTCTATTTCACTTCATAGAACCATAGAAAATTTACAATACAGAAGACTGCCATTTGGCCCATCATGTCTGTGCTGGTTGACAAAGAGCTATTCAGCCTAATCCTACCTTCCTGCATTAATAGCCCTACAGGTGGTTCTTCAAGAAGATATCCAAGTACTTTCTAAATGTGGTGAGAGTTTCTTCCTCTACCACCCTGTCAGGCAGTGAGTTCCAACTCGCTATCTCATTCTGGGTGAGAAAATGTTTTTCCACCTCCCTTCTAATCTTTCTACTAATTAGTTAAATCTATGCCCCCTAGTTTTTGACTCCATTGCTTTGGTAAATTGGTTATCCATATTTACTCTATCTAGCACTCTCATTATTTTATATACTCCGATTAAGTCATCCCTCAGCCTCCTATGTTCCAAGGAAAACAACCCCAATCTTTCCTCATTGCTAAAATTTTCTAGCCCTGGCAATATCCCCATAAATCTCCTCCATACCCTCTTCAGTGCAATCACATCTTTCCTGGAATGTGGTGACCATCATATTTAAGACTGGGATAGACACATTTTTGGTCTTTCAGGGCATCAAGGGAGCAGGTGGGGAAGTGGAGCTGAAGCCCCAAGATCAGCCATGATCATATTGAATGGCAGAGCAAGCTCAATAGGCCATTTAGTCTTCTCCTGCTCCTATCTCTTGTGTTCTTGTTACCAGAGTGCTACATTAGTATTCAAGCTGTGGTCTAACCAGCGGTTCCGTGGAATGTAAAGCACAGAAAAACATCATTCAGCTTAACCAGTCCACAATGGTGTATATACTCTTTTAAGCATAATAAATAAAACAAATGGTCAAATTAACAAAAAGGGACAAATTAACAAATGGGCAGATGAAAGGGGATAGCCTCTTAAAGGAACACTGTAACCAAAAATAAAATCACAAAGGAAACTTATGTAACTCAAATCAAAATGTGGTTCTGGGGTAATGATGCAGCCCAGCTATCGTGGTGCCCATAGGTCGTGGAAGGCTTCAAGTGTACTGGTGGACACCACGTGCTCCCTTTCCAGGGACACCCCACTGTGAACATAGCCGTGGAAAAGAAACAGACAGTTGGGCTGGATTACCCCCTCCACCGCCCGCTGCCTGGACCTGTTGATGGCCAGCTTGGCCAAGCACGGGAGCAGGCTTACAAGGAGGTCCTCCTCCCTCCTTGACACCACCCCCCCACCCTCCCTGTCCTCCGCACCGGGTGCCCAAAGATCAGGAGTGTGGGGCTACAGTGCAACCAAAAATGAAAAGAAGCTCCTTCGGAAAACTAAAGAGGTGCTCTAGCCTAATACAACTAAGGATAGACATGGTCCAGGGATTTCACAAGGCTGCAAACAACGCAAGCATCTTGGAAGTCCTTGAACTGATGCAACCTACAGTTGTATGGGACTGCTGTGTGCAACACCCTCCACCCCAGATCCCTGCTGGTAAGGGGTAGGATTCCCGTATAGAGAGCCCTCACTGGGAACCTCTGATGCCAGATGGTAAGAGAGCATACCAAGGTGTATCTAGATGGTGGGCAAAGATAAGGAGGTGAAGGGTGTGCAGCAGCAGCCCATACAAGAAATCCCTCCATGCCATGCGAAAAGACACGGAGGGAATTTCCACAGGACGACTGAAGTTGTGGGCCAATGTGGAATTCCATCTGAGCAGGGGTATGCTCAGACAGGAGTCCACCACACATTAGAGCTGCCTCTCACCCATGTATGCCATTGGGGCTAAGCACCACTGTTTTAAGGTGTTGGATGACATTGACTGCTAGCTGGACACCCACACACCAGTGTTTATGGTCTACTTAAACCTCTTCCCATTTTTCCTCTTTGTTGGTTAATTAATTGAATTCAAATTCCACCCGCTGCCTTAGGAGAATTTGAACTCACATCACCACAGAATTAGCCCTGGCCTCTGGATTGCTAATCCAGTAACATTACCACTACACCACCACACCACTGCACCACCACACCACCACACCACTGCATCACTGCACCACCTCACCACCACACCACTGCATCACTGCACCACCTCACCACCGCACCACTGCACCACCGCACCACTGCACCACCACACCACTGCACCACCACACCACTGCACCACCACACCACTGAACCACTGTACCACCACACCACTGCACCACCACACCATTGCACCACTGCACCGCCACACCACTGCACCACTACACCACTGCACCACCACACCACTGCACCACCACACCACTGCACCATTGCACCACCACACCACTGCAACACCGCACCACTGCACCATTGCACCACCACACCACTGCACCACTACACCACTGCACCATTGCACCACCACACCACTGCACCACTACACCACTGCACCATTGCACCACTACACCACTGCACCACCGCACGGCTGCACTACTGCTTCCCAAGTATTGTATATAGTCCCAACAATAACCTCTCCGCTCTCACATTCTTTGCCTCAGCTAATAAAGGAAAGCATGTCAGCCTTCTTAACCACCCTTTTAATCTGTCATGGATGCCTTTAAGTATTTGTGGACATGTACTCCACACTACTCAGTGTCATCCCATTTATTGTGTATTCCCTTGCCTTGTTGTACCTCCCAAAATGTATTAACCCACACTTCTCCGAATTGGATTCCATTTTGCACTTTTCTGTCCATCTGACCCGACCATCTAGATCTTCCTGCAGTCTAAAGCTTTCCTCCTCACTATCGACGACACGACCAATTTTTGAATCATCTGGAAATTTTTTTTTATCATGCCCCCTACATTTGAGTCTAAATTAATAATATAAATGATAAAAAGCAAGGACCCCAGTACTGGGCCCAGCAGATCCCCACTGGTAACAGCCTTTGAGTTGCAAAAACACCCATCAACCATTACCCTTTGTTTCCTGCCAGTAAGCAATTTTGGGTCCAGGTTTTCACTCTCGCTTAGCTTCTAAGGGCAGAATTTTGCCGTTGGCGAGCAGGGGGGGCGGTGCCCGCTCTCCAATGCGTAAAAAGACGCGGAATGACATCGGGCGGAACCCCTGATGTCATCTCGCCCCAGTTAAATTTTCAGGAAGGCAGGGACGCAGCAAAATCAGCTGCGGACCCGCTGACCTGCAAATGGCCAATTGAGGCCATTGACAGGATCAATTATACAATTAAAGGGCCTGCCCGTCCAACCTTAAGGTTGTCGGGTCAGCCAGGAGCCCCAGCGGGCAATAGAAAAAACATGAAACCTCATCCACCGGCGGGATGAGGTTTCATGTAGGGTTTAAAAAATTTTAATAAACTTATTATGTACATTATAAACATTTCCCATCTCATGTGACATTGTCACATGAGGGGGATATGTTAAGGGATTTTTGTTTTTCTATTTTTAATGTTTTTTGAAGTGGCAGTGATCTCCCTGAGGCTGCACTTAGCCTCAGGGAGATGTGCGCTCTTTCGTGCGCATGTGCAAAAGAGCACACTCTCGTTTTTGGGGAAACTCCCCACCCACACAGGAAGCACATAGCGCTTCCCGCCGGATGTCAAGCTGGGTAGGCCTTAATTGGCCCGCCCACGTAAAATGGCGGCAGGGCCCACTTCTCTAGCAGGGATCGGCTCCCCACCCATCGGAGATTGGGTCGGGTTTGCCCGCCCGACAGGCAGAAAATTCTGCCCTAACAGTTTTGACTTTTATGACTAGCCTGCCATGTGGGAACTTATCAAAAACCTTGCTAAAATCCATGTAGACCACATCCATCGCACTGTCATCATTAACCCTACTTATCATTTCTTCAAAATATTCAATCAAATTAGTCAGGCATCACCTTCCATAAACAGATCAATGCTGACGTTCCTTGATTAATCCATACCTTTCCAAATCAAAGTTTATATACTGTCCCGTAGAATTGATTCCAATAATTTGCCCTCAACCAAAGTTAAGCTAACTGGGCAATAGTTATCCTAACTATCCCTTTCTTTCTTTTGAAACAATGGTGCAATTTTAGCAGTCCTCCAACCTCCTGGCACCATTCCTGTAGCCAGAGAGCATTGAACTATGATGGTCAGAGCCTCTGCAATTTCCTCCCTTGCTGACTTTAACAAACTGGGATACATTTCACCTGGGGCCTGGTAACATATACTTTCAGAAACTTCAAGTCCTTTAATGCTTCCTCTCTTTAAAATGTGTATCCCTCTTTTGCAAAGAAATTGTGAAATATTACTTTGAGAACCTCACTCACAACCTCTGCCTCCGACACAGGTAACCTTTCTGGTCCTTATTAGGCCCTATTCTTTTCTTACTTATCCTCTTGCTCTTTAATTATTTGTAAAGCATTTTTAGGTTTTCCTTGATTTTACTTGCCAGTATTTTCTCATGTTCTCCCTTTGCTTTCTTAATTTCCTTTTTTTAAATTTCACGCTTGCTTCAAAGGAAAATAAATTGATGAGAGGTATTTAACAGATGCTCCAGATGACATTCCACATGGTGACCTTAATCCTGATCTCAACTTACTGGAGAGATGCACCATGCCATTGGTTTATGCTTCTGATCAATGGGCAGTCAAGATATGGAACTTGACAAGAGGTCGAGCATAGATGGACACACAAGCTCCAGCTCATTTAATATATAACCACTATGAAAAATGATTCACTAATACCATGCAAATAATTCAGCCTCCTACCTTAGGCAGTGAAGCTCGAGATCCAGAGCTTTGCGTAGTCATTGTAAGCACTGTTGTAATACCTAAAGCTACTCTAGCAGGAGCGGCATCCATGTTTATCCAAAATGACACCCAGGATAGAATCACAATTAGAAGACTTGGAATATACATCTGAATTAAATAATAGCCCATTTGTCTCTCAAGATGGAATCTTACTTCAATACATGTGAATTTTCCTGCGAAAGATATAAAGAAACACAAGAAAAGAGGGGAAGACACGTTAGACATATATTAATGTATTGTTGGGTTGGAGTAGTTTCAAAGATTCCCAAAGAATGCTAGCTATAAAGATTTATTTTAACATATTTACAGATTATGGAGAATGCTCTTACCAAGTTCTGATCATGTTTGCTTGCTTTCCTTTTACTTTCACTTTAGACTTTCCCAGAGCCTCACATCACATTAGTATGCCATTCCCTTCTATGACATAACATACTATTACAGTTAAACCTTCATGGAACTTAGTCTAACATATTCCATTATACTACATCTTCCCTCAAGTCTCTGTTCAGACTTCAACTGTAGTATATAGCCCTTTATACTATTATGCAAGCAGCTAGAGTGAATAATCAGTGATGTCAGATAATGTCAGATCACATATAACTGGGAGCTGAGGGAATAAAGGTCTAATAGAGCTCTGCTAAAGCCTGTCTCTGTAAATAGTGTAAATAGTCAGTAAATGTTCACTAGTTTGCAACTCTATGGTTTCCAGCTCTCTTCTACTGAGGACAACTGGAGCCCAGAGCTCAGTTGTGATAGTGATAATACATGGTGGCAGCGGTCTGTGAACCATTTTTTAAGGATCCTTGTCGATGGTAAGAAAGGCGGGAAAGTGAAATAGTAGTCAGCTCAGCAGAGCACACTTGAAAAATGCCTATAGCAGCAAACGGAGAGATAAATTGTTACTGGAGTCCTGCAACAACCGGAAATAGGTGTAGAGAGATATGGAGAAAGCCTTCCTGAGCCCCTGGGCGATGCAGAGGGCCTTGACCAGGCCGTGCACTGGATCAACTGGTGTCGCCACTTAAACCACTACAGAATTGCCTCCAGACTCGCAAAGAAACCAGGTAAGGATTGGGTCAATGTGCTATCATACACAATTAGCAACAGAACCAAAGACATTTAAATATTGCAGCGGGTCAATGAGGAAACTGCTGGATATACAGAAGTCCTTGGTGCTTTTGACTCCTTCTTTAGTTAAACACAATACTGGTACAGGCAAAGAAATTTTCGACAGAGCCACGCAAAAGTTTGCTGTAAGTATTGATCCCTTTCAAAATCTTTGTTATAGGCTGCTAATTCACAGGAGATATGACAGGGCACCCAGAGTGCCTGCCAACAAGCAGAGCGGGAAGAGATAGGGTGCAGTCATGGCCATTGTTAGATGTTTCTGTTGTAGCGGGAAATGATTACATTGCCACCACTCCTGTCCAGCCATTAACTCCGAGTGCCACTTCTGCCACAGGAGGGGGCATTTTCAAAGTCTGGCATGACAGGGAGCTTTCAGCTCCGGGTCAAAACTTTAAAGGCACCCTACCCTCAACAATAGCTTTTAAAGCACAAGAAAATCCCCATGAGTATCAACCACTTTTTTTAGCTGAGGTCACAGAATCCAAAAGGCATTTTTAGATCGCTAAAATAATGGTTAGTGACCACCGGTTGACTTTTAAATTGGAGTGGGAGTGTCCATTTGCTCTGATAACACACCCTGGCTGAAACCTGGGTTCCTCCAGCCTGCAACCACCTGATTCCATAGCTCAGGGGGCATTTCAGTGAAGGTACAAAGCCAGGTGACTGCGACTCTGTTAAAATGGAAGAGAAATGACTGAACCCTTTTACATCATCTACAATCAGGCATCCTTGCTACTGAACTGCAGAGCTTGCGCTGACTTGTGCCTTATTTGCAAGCAAGATGAGTTGGTCAATCAAGATAGACCTGACAAGCTCAAAAGATAATTCCCTAAATTGATCACTGGGCTGGGGAAACTACAAATAGCATACCACATCATCTTTAAACCAATTACTAAGTGGGTGTGCTTAATTACTTGTGGAAGGTTCCTCACCCTCTCTTATCAAAAGTCAGGATGGAGATAGATGTCACGCTACACCAGTGGGTGATATCACCTGCCACCCAGCTCAACTAATGGTTCTTTGTGTTTAGTGTGGGCCTTGCACAATTGAATAAGGTGGGAGAAAAAGAAATTCACCCCATGTTATCTGTTGACAAGAGTTTGGCGAAGCTCACGGTGAGCTCAGTCTTCACAAAATTAGATGCAAAAAGTGGCTTTTGGCAGCTTCCACTGGACAAAGAGTCCAAGCTCGTAGCTGCATTGATCAGTCCTTTGGAAGATACTGTTTTAATGGCCTTCCATTTGGAAGTGCCTCAGCACCCAAGATCTTCCAATGTACTATGACAGCTATCTTAAAGGGCCTTGAAGGTATCATCTGGCATACATCATCCCTGGCTCCACCAGGGCAGAACAAGATACCAGACAATGGGCAGTACTGTGATGTCTGAAGGCTGCAAGTCTCTCACTAAACCACAAGTGTGCATTTTCCAAGCCCACCATCAACTCACTGGGCCACATTGTTGATAGCTTAGGAGTGATGGCAGATCCCCAAAAGTCAGCGGCCATCAAGAATTTTCCACCACCCCTTAATGTGACCGAACTCCAATGCTTTCTGGGAATGGTTAACCTGTTGGGCAAGTTTGGTGCACATCAACGAACCCCTGAGATTGCTTTCAAAACAGAACCTGACTTGGTATTGAAACACACATCAACAATGGGCATTTGATATAATCAAGCACATGCTTACATCTACCCAAACTCTAGCCTACTATGACCTGGAACTCCCCAATATTCTTGCAGCCAACACTGCTCCGTTGGCTTAAGTATGGTTTCATTTCAAATCCAGTGCAAAGCTCCCTATCGCCAGTCTACTACACCTCCAGGGCGCTAACAGATACTGAATAGCGGTACACTTTCATCGTGAAAGTGGCCCTGGCAGTCTCATGGGCCTGTGAGAAGTTCCCTGATTATATCCTCAGACTCATGGTGATCCATTCACCATGTAGATGGATCTTTAGCTGTTACTAACCCTGCTCAATACCAAGGAGTTGGCAAAGATGCCACCCCAATCCAGAAGTTCTGATTGCACCTTATGCGCTTTCATGCTGCAGCAGAATATATTCACGGCAAACTCCAAACCATAGCTGATGCTTTCTCCTGCATCCCTGTGGGGAAGCAGGCACAAAATGATGTCTCCTTTGTTCTGGACATAGTGTTCTATGCCTCTTTCTCAACGAGGTTTCTCCCAGTGACCGCTCAAAAATTAGAAGAAATTTGCACAGTTCAGAATGCCGCAGCTGAATGCGTGTAAAATTCGGAAGGACTGCATCACTGGCTGGTCTGCATATGTTCCCACTAATTGCATTTTAAAGCAATACTTTGAACAACACCATCACCTTAGCTTAATGGGTGACCTGCTCGTCTTTCGCAAACACATAGTTATTAACAGGCTCGTCAGGCTGGACGTTCTCCAACACTTACATCACGGACATCTGGGCATTCCCAAGTGTTGGGCACGAGCCCATAACTTCATCTGGTGGCCTGGTATCGAAGGCCATTGAAGACAAGGTCTCTAATTGTCCAAGGAAGCCTTGATGGCCTCATAACGTTCCCATCTCACCCATGGGAGTGCTTCGGGATGGATCTGTTCATCTTCAGGGGTAAAAAATTTCTCATTGTCATTGACTACTATTCCCAATGGATTAAGGTCAAGCAATTGCAGGGCCATATCTCGGTTATCACTATACTTAGAGGTTTTGCCACACATAACATCCCAGGTATGGTCATTTCACATAATAGCCCACAGTTCGCTTTCGCTAATGATTGCTTCAAACATTTCACTGATTAGTACAGCTTCTTACATGTCACCAGCTCACCTAAATACCTACAGGGCAATGCCGAGGTCAAATGGGGGATCTGAATGGTCAAGGCCCTGTTAATGAAAAGCAATGATATTGACCTGGCTTTGCTTAGTTTCCAGTCCACACCTTTACACAACAGTCTGACTCCTTTGGAGTTCCTTTTTCTTATTCTTTCATGGGCCAGCATTTATCGCCCTTGAGAGGGTGGTAGTGAGCAGCATTTTTGAAGTGCCGCAATCCATGTAGTGGGATACACTTGCGGTGCTCTTAGGAAGGAAGTCCCAGGATTTTGACCCAGCCACAGTGAAGGAACAGCGGTATAGTTCCAAGTTAGGATGGTGTGTGGTTTGGTTGGGAACTTGCAAGTGGTGGTTTTCCCAAGCATCTGCTGCCCCTGACCTTCAAGATGGTAGTGGTCATGGGTTTGGAAGGTGCTGTCGAAGGAGCCATCGTGAGTTGCTAAAGCGCATCTTATAGATGGGACACACTGCTGCCACTGAATGTCAGTGATGGAGGGAGAATGTTGATGGTGGTGGATGGGGTGCCAATCAAGCAGGCTGTTTTGTCCTGGATAGTGTCGAGTGTTCTGGAGTGTTGTTGGAGCTGCACTTAATTAAGTCAAGTCAAGTGGAGAGTATTGCATCACACTCCTGATTTGTGCCTTGTAGATGGTGGACAAGCTTTGGGAAGTCAGGAAATTAGCTACTCACTGCACAATTTCTAGCCACTGACCTGCTTTTGGATTCAAAGTTTTTATGTACTTTGTCCAGTTCAGTTTCTGGTTAATGGGAACCCCCAGAATGTTGATAGTGGGGGATTCAGTGATGGTAATGCCATTGAATGTGAAGGAGAGATGGTTAGATTCTTTCTTGTTAGAGATAGTCATTGCCTGGCACTTGTGTGGCGCGCATGTTACTTGCCACTTTTCAGCTCAAGCCTGAATGTTGTCCAGGTCTTGCTGCATTCAGACATGGACAGCTTCAGTACCTGAGGAGTTATGAATGGTGCTGAACATTTTGCAATCATCAGTGAACATTCCCACTTCTGACCTTATGATGGAAGGAAGGTCATTGATGAAACAGTTAAAGATGGTTGGATCCAGGACACTACCCTGAGGAACTCCTGCATTGATGCCCTGGAGCTGAGATGACTGACCTCCAACAACCACAACCATCTACCTTTGTGCTGGGTATTAGTCCAGCAGCAGAGAGTTTTCTCCTGATTCCCATTGACTCCAATTTTGCCAGGGCTTCTTGATGCCACACTCGGTCAAATGCTGCCCTAATGTCAAGGGCAGTCACTCTCACCCCACCTCATAATGGGTAGGAGGTTACCTACTCAGCTCCCGAGTCTCCCGCATGCTCTTCGACCAGGTATCACAGAGACCGACTTAGATAAGGTCTGGAAGAAGGAAGAATGCTGTAGTGCAAACTAAGTTGTCATCTTCGACCTCTGTCATAAGGTGCAATAACTGCTAGCACTCCATCCTGGAGAGACTGCCTGGACCTAGGACCAGAACCAACCTATCCAGGGTTTGAGCCCTGGGTTCATCCTCTTTCTTACTCAGTCGCAACAGATCAGCATTGGTGTCTACCAGCAAGCGGGACTTGCCGGCCTGAATTGACCTCCCAGACGAAAGCGATGATGCCCCAACTGCCTCAGTGGATTGTCCACATCCTCCCTTGCATGATGCTTGTGTTCCTGCCCCTCCTTCAAAAGAAATGAGGACATGGTCTTTCCCTCTAACATGGAGGGCCTGATTTTGGTGGGATGCGGGGTTGGGAGCAGGGAAGAGGAGGATAACAGTGTAAACAGTTTATGAATAGAAGGAAAGGCTTGGGGAAAGGTGTAATATAAAGGGTTAATAGCTATTATGCTAATAGCTATGCTCATAGTTAGAGTGCATCGTCAACGATGTCAGATGATGTTAAATCACATGTAGCAGGAATCCAAGGGGAGAAGGTTGTAATGGAGTCCTGCTAAAGTCAGTCTCTGTAAGTAGTGTAAATAGTCAATAAATGTTCATTAGTTTGCAACATCATGGCTTTCAGATGTCTTCTATCAAAGAGGTGCAGAGCCTGGTCATGATATTAATATATCAACGTTCTTTGGTATTCCTGGAAAGCTAATGCTTCAATCTCCTGGACATTTTATTCTGGACATTTTAGCGTTTTGAAGCCTTATCAGAAATGTAGCCTCTTTTTGTTCTCTTAGGTAAATTTTATTTCTTTCGCTCTTCATGTTCTCTTGTTCTCTCTCCTTCCTCTGTTTTTTTGAGGCTCTCACCTTGGCTGACACCAATAAGCATTGTGGTGCCTTCACTAGTCTATCGTTCCTCTCTCATCTGTAGGGAATAAGGCATTCTCATTCTCATGCTGGTCCTCTGGATGCAATTGAACAGAATTCAAGCTAGTAGATAGTTGGGCTCACCTGCTTCAGTGTCTCCTTTCATTTCTGATGATTGTGACCTCTCTGGTCTTTGATTTTCAGTCTGTGGTTCAATTACAATCAAAACTCTTCTGTTTCTTTTCACATTTTTTTATTCGTTCATGCTATGTGGGATTTGTTGGCTGGGCCAGCATTTATTGCCCATGCCTAGTTGTCTTTGAGAAGGTGGGCTGCCTTCATGAACCACCGCAGTCCATGTGGTGTAAGTACCCACAGTGCTGTTAGGGTTGGTGTTCCAGGATTTTGACCCAGCGACACTGAAGGAATGGTGATATGTTTCCAAGTCAGGATGGTGAGTGACTTGGAGAGGAACTTCCAGGTGGTGGTGTTGCAATCTAGCTGCTGCCCTTGTCCTTCTAGGTGGTATTGAACCTGGGTTTGGAAGGTGCTGTCTAAGGAGCCTTGGTGAATTCCTGCAGTGCATCTTGTAGGTGGTATACCCTGTTGCTACTTTGTGACAGTGGTGGAGGGAGTGAATATTTGTGGATGTGGTGCCAATCAAGCAGGCTGCTTTGTCCTGGATAGTGTTCAGCTTCTTGAGTGTTGTGGAGCTGCACTCATCCAACCAAGTGGTGAGTATTCCATCACACTCCTGATTTGTGCCTTGTAGATGGTGGACAGGCTTTTGGGAATCAGGAGGTGAGTTTCTCATCGCACAATTCCTGGCCTCTGACCCCCTCTTGTAGCCACAGTATTTATATGGCTAGTCCAGTTCAGTTTCTGGTCAATGGTAACCCCCAGGATATTGATAGTGGGGGATTCAGTGAAGGCAATGACATTGAGCATCAAGGGGCAATGGTTAGATTCTCTCTTGTTGGAGATGGTCATTGCCTGACACTTGTGTGGTGCGAATGTTACTTGCCACTTGTCAGTCCAAGTCTGGATATTGTCTAGGTCTTTCTGCATTTGGACATGGCCGTTTCAGTATCTAAGGAGTCGCGAATGGTGCTGAACATTGTGCAATCATCAGTGAACACCCCCACTTCTGACTTTATGATGGGAAGAAGGTCATTGATGAAGCAGCTGAAGATGATTGGGTCAAGGACACTTCCCTGAGGAATTCCTGCAGTGACCTCCTGGAGCTGAGATGACTGACCTCCAACAACCACAGCAATCTTCCCTTGTGCTAGGAATGACTCCAACCAGTGGAGAGTTTTCCCCCTGATTCCCATTGACTCCAGTTTTGCTAGGGCTCCTTGATGCCACACTCAGTCAAAAGTGGCTTTGATGTCAAGGGCGGTCACTCTCACCTCACCTCTGGAGTTCTCCTCTTTTGCTCATGTTTGAACCAAGGCTGTAATAAGGTCAGGAGCTGAGTGGCCCTAGTGGAACCCAAACTGGGCATCAGTGAGCAGGTTATTGCTAAGCAAGAGCCACTTGATAGCACTGTTGATGACCCCTTCCATTTCTTTACTAATGAGGGAGAGTAGACTGATGGGGCGGTAATTGGCCATGTTGGATTTGTCCTGCTTTTTGCGTACAGGACATTGTGTACAGGGCAATTTTCCACATAGCCGGGTAGATGGCAGTGTTGAAGCTGTATTGGAACAGCTTGGCTAGGGGTGCAGCAAGTTCTGGAATTTCTGGAACTATTGCCGGAATATAGTCAGGGCCCATAGCCTTTGCAGTATCCAGTGCCTTCAGTCGTTTCTTGATGTCATATGGAGTGAATCGGATTGGCTGAAGACTGGCATCTATGATGCTGGGGACCTCCGGAGGAGGGCGAGGTGGATCATCCACTCGGCACGCTGGCTGAAGATTGTTGTAAATGTACCCTGTTCTGTCTGGACAATGTAAGATCCAGGGTGTGCTGATTTTTCCAATACTTCTCCAAAGCTCGAATGATTTCTTATCCAAACTTGTTCGCTCCTGTCAAAGATCTGATGATGTTCTTACTCTATGAATTGTACATGTGACACATCTGGACATTATTTATTCTAGTGACTTTAATAGATCCAGCTACCAAACTGAATACCATGCTCCAGTCTGCACTTGGTAACATCAGGTCAGATGACCTTGATATAGGTATTGTAAGATTTCTAGTCTCAATGCACTTGGGATTACTATCCTATAGTTGTATACCCGTAAATCATCGATCACTGCCAGATGTGCTCACTGCTTGAAATATGGTCTCAAGATAGGACTATGTTGTATATATGCTGGCCATCCTCTGAGGCAAAGTTATCTGATCTGCTTACACTCCTCATCTGATTTTTGAACCTCTTTGATTTCACTCAATTTTTGTGTAGTTGGCAGTAATGTCTGGACTTTCATAGCAAACTTCTCAGCTCCTTTTACAAATTCAATGTCACATTTTTTTGGTTTCTCTGCTTCAGTATGTGATAACATTGTTGCTCCCCTTGAGCATATACTGTATGAGTATCAAACTTCATTAATGTTAATTTAAACCTTTGAACTCTTGATGGCATCGCTGCAAGCTCTTTGGAATTCAGCAGTGTGACTAAATGCTTATGTTTCATTTCTAGCGTAATGTGAAGAGCTAAGACGTAGTCAGCAAATTTCCCATATGCCCACGTGGCTGCTAATGCTTCCTTTTAGTTTATTGCATATCTCTTCTCTGTAGCCGTTAATGACTGTGATACATAATTGACTGGTCTGCGTTTTCCATCTCTTTGTAACTGTGAAAGTACTGCAGCCAATCCTGGAGATGATGTTTCCACTGTGATTGTTGTAGGTACCTCCGGGTTGTAATGTGCTAATATCTCTGATGACATCAACCTCTTCTTTATTTTGTTGAATGATTTCTGATGTGATTCTTCCCAACACCATTCCTTGTCTTGGCATAACAACTGGTGTGGTGGCTTATTGAGCTCTGTTAAGTTTGCTCTTAGAAATTTTGCCAATGATTGACTATTCACATGAACCTATGCAACTCTGTGATGTTCCTTGTGGCTGGAAATTTCTTTATGGCCCTGCACTTCAGTGCATTAAACTTTATTCCTGATGCACTCACAATGTGACCAAGAAACTTGATTGGTGGCAGTGCAAACTTGCATTTACAAGTATCAATCCTGCCTTTTATAGTCTAGTTTGAGTGGACCCATGTATCAACACATCATCCATGTGGCAAAATACTCAATGTAAACCCTCTAAAAGATTTGACATTATTATTTGGAAGATCTCTGGTGCTGATGTTATTCCAAAGGGCAGTCAGGGAAGAGAGTCCTCTGCAGTCACTGTCACCGTGAAGCAGTCTGGGAAGAGAGTCCTCTGCAGTCAACGTCACTGTGAAGCAGTCTGAGAAGAGCATCCTCTGCAGTCACAGTCACCGTGAAGCAGTCTGGGAAGAGCTTTCTCTGCAGTCTCCATGGCCATGAAGCAGTCTGGGAAGAGTGTCCTCCGTGGTCACCATTGCCATGAAGCAGTCTGGGAAGAGTGTCCTCCGCAGTCATTGTTGCCACAAAGCATTGTGGGAAGAGCGTCCTCTGCAGTCACCATCACCATGAAGCAGTCTGGGAAGAGAGTCCTCCGCAGTCACCATCGCCGTGAAGCAGTCTGGGAAGAGTGTCCTCCGCAGTCACCGTCGCCGTGAAGCAGTCTGGGAAGAGTGTCTACCGCATTCACCATCGCCATGAAGCAGTCTGGGAAGAGTGTCCTCCGCAGTCACTGTCGCCATGAAGCAGTCTGGGAAGAGTGTCCTCTGCAGTCACTGTCGCCGAGTAAAAAAAAACAAAGAGTGACATCACAGGAAAACCATAAGTTCATTGGTTGGTAAGTAACTGCTAGTTTGAACTACCTACTCTAAGTTGACTTCAGATTAAAGGTGACTCCTGGGGCCCAGGATCAGAGGCCTAACACTTCAGCTTTAACTCAGCAGAGAGAGCGAGTTTCAGTTGATTTAAAAAAGTGTATTTTGAATCTCTATTCCAACTTGCTTTCAGATTAAAGGTAAATAGGAGAAATATTTTACAGATTGATAAATACAGATCAGTAGAAAAAATAAAAATTGAAAAACTAATTAAATAAAATAGAGATGCAGGGCCAGGCAATGTGTTGTAGCTGCATCATGTGGGAGCTGATGGACCCCATTGTGGTTCCTAGTGACCACATTTGTAGCAAATGTTGGTTGCTCGAGGAACTTCGGCTCAGAGTTGATGAGCTGGAGTCTGAGCTTTGGACACTGTGACACATCAAGAAGGGGGAGAGTTACCTGGACACTGTGTTTCAGGAGACAGTCACACCCCTTAGATTAACTACCTTAAATTCAGCCAGTGGTCAGGGACAGGAGGGTGTGACTATGAGTGAGGCAGGTAGAGGGGTCCAGGAAGTAGCACGGCAGGAGCCTCAGCCTTTACCCTTACCCAACAGCTTCGAGATTCATGCTCCCTGTGTGGACGAGAGCGGGGACCGGAAGGAGGATGAGCAAACTGACCATAGCAACATGGTACAGGGAGCCATTCAAGTGGGGGGAAAAAAGAGAAATGTAGTTGTAATCGGGGATAGTATAGTTAGGGGAATAGATACTGTTCTCTGTAGCCAGGATCAAGGGTCCCGAAGGCTGTGTTGCCTACCTGGTGCCAAGGTTAAGGATATCTCATCTGGGCTGCAGAGGAACTTGGAGTGGGAGGGGAAAGATCCAGTTGTTGTGGTCTACGTAGGTACCAATGGTATAGGTAGGAGAAGGAAAGAGGTTCTGCTTTAGGGGCTAAATTAAAAAGCAAAACCAAAAAGGTAATAATCTCCGGATAACTACCTGAGCCACTACCTAATTGGCACGGGTCAATAAGATTAAAGAGGTAAATGTGTGGCTCAAAGATTGGTGTGGGAGAAATGGGTTTAAATTCATGGGACATTGGTGCCAGTACTGGGGAAAGAGGGAGCTAGTCCATTCAGGCAGGCTCCACTTGAATCATGCTGGGACCAGTGTCCTGGTGAATCGCTTAACTAGGGTTGTAGATAAGGCTTTGAACTAAATAGTGAAGGAGAGGGTTCAGTTTCATGGAAATATAAAAAATCAAAGTTTAAGGAGAGGGTAAGAGTGCAGGTTAGTGATGAGGCTGATTGTTACCAAAAAGTGAAAGAAAGGGACAGAGTGTGTGAATGCCATATTGCACCAAAGAATCATATAAGAGTAGGGAAAATTGACAATAGGGCAAAAGTAAAGGCTTTATTTCTGAATGTGCGTAGCATTCAGAATAAAACTAATGAGTTAACAGCGCAAATAGAGATAAATAGGTATGATTTGGTGGCGATTACAGAGTCGTGGCTACAGAGAGAACAGGTTTGGGAGTTGAATATCCAAGGGTACTCAGTGTTTCGGAAGGATAGGCAGGAAGGAAAAAGAGGTGGTGTAGCTTTGTTAGTAAAGGAAGAGATCAGTGTTATAGTGAGGAATGATATAGGCACTGGAGAGTAAGACTTAGAGTCAGTCTGGGTAGAAATAAGAAATAGCAAGGGAAAGAAGTCCCTGGTGGGAGCAATCTATAGATCCCCAAACAGTACTTCAGCAGCAGGCCATAGTATAAATCAGGATATACTGGGAGCATGTAAGAAAGGCATGGCAATAATTATGGGTGATCTTAATGTGCATACAGACTGAACTAATCAAATTGGGAAGGGTAACCCCAAGGGAGAGTTCACAGAGTGTATTAGAGATTGTTTCTTGGAGCAATATGTTGTGGAGCCAAATAAGGAACAGGCTATTCTGGATTTGGTTTTCTGTAACGAGATGGGATTAATAAATGATCTCATAGTAAAGGATCCTCTAGGGAAGAGTGATCATAGCATGCTAGAATTTCAAGTTCAGTTTGAGAGTGAGAAACTTGAGTCCCACACTAGTGTTCTGAAGTTAAACAAAGCTAACTACATCGGCATGAGGGCAGATTTGGCCCTAGTGGACTGGGCAGGAAGACTACAAGGTTGGACAGTTGGTGAACAGTGGCAGATATTTAAGGAGATATTCAAGTCCTCCCAAGTAAAATATATTCCAAAGAGGAAGAAAGATGGTAAGGGGGGGAAAAAGCATCTATGGCTAAGCAAAGAAGTTCAAGATAACATAAAGGCAAAAAATAAGGCATACCAAATTGCAAAGGTCAGTGGCAGGCTGGAAGATTGGGAAACTTTTAAAGATAAACAAAGCATTACTAAAAATAAGTAAAAAGAGCAAAGGTAAATTATGAAAGAAAACTAGCGCAAAATGTAAAAACTGATAAAAAAATAGCAAAAGCTTCTACAAGTATATAAAAGGAAAGAGAGTAGCTAAAGTGAATGTTGGTCCCTTGGAGGATGAGACTGGGGAGTTAATAGTGGAGAACGCAGAAATGGCAGAGATGCTTAATCAATATTTTGCCTCAGTTTTCATGGTGGAAGACACTAGTGCCACCCCAATAGTAACTGGTAGTGCAGAGAGAATAGAGAAGGGGGAACTTAGAACAATCACCATCACTAGAGAAAAAGTACTGAGCAAACTATTGGGATTAAAGCGTGACAAGTCCCCAGGACCTGATGGCTACATCCCAGGGTCTTAAAGGAAGTGGCAGCAGAGATAGTGGATGCATTGGCTATAATATTCCAAAATTCCCTGGATTCTGGAAAGGTTCCAGTGGATTGGAAAATGCTAATAAGATGCCCTTACTCAAAAAGTTGGGGGGGGGGGGGTGGGAGGCAGAAAGTAAAAATTTAGGACCAGTTAGTTTAAAGTATGTCATTGGGAAATTGTTGGAACCCATTATTAAGAAATAGTAATGGGGCATTTGGAAAATCAAAATGTAATCCATCAGAGTCAGCGTGGTTTTATGAAGAGTAAATCATGTTTGACTAATTTGCTAGAGTTCTTTGAAGATGTGACGAGCAAAGTGGATAATGGGGATCCTGTAGATGCAGTATATCTGGACTTCCAGAAGGCCTTTGATAAGGTGCCGCACAAGAGAATAATACACAAGATAAGATCACATGGAGTTAGGGGTAAAATATTAGCTTAGATAGTGGATTGTCTAACTAACAGAAAGCAGAGAGTCGGGACAAATGGGTCTTTTTCTGGATGACAAGCTGTAACTGGTGGGGCGCCACAGGGTTCAGTCCTTGGGCCCCAACTATTTACAATCTATATTAATGACTTGGATTCAGGGATAGAAGGTACTATAGATAAATTTGCAGATGACACCCAAATAGGAGGCAAAGTAAGTTGCAATGAAGAAATAAGAAATTTACAAATGGATATGGACAGGTTAGATGAATGGGCCAAAATTTGCCAGATGGAGTTTAACGTGGACAAGTGTGAGGTTATCCATTTTGGTTGGAAGAATAAAAAGGCGACTTATTATTTAAATGGAGAGAAACTTCAGAATGCTTCGGTGCAGAGGGATCTGGGTGTCCTCGCGCATGAATCGCTGAAAGCTGGTATGCAGATAATAAGGAAAGCAAATGGAATTTTGGCATTTATTGCAAAAGGAATAGAGTATAAAAATGGGGAAGTGTTGTTGCAACTGTGCAAGGCATAAGTGAGACTGCACCTGGAGTACGGTGCACAGTTTTGGTCCCCTTACTTGAGGAAGGATATGGTTGCATTGGAGGAGGTTCAGAGGAGGTTCACTAGATTGATTCCAGAGATGCGGGGCTTGTTTTATGAGGAGAGATTGAGTGGTTTAGGCCTATGCTCACGAGAGTTTAGAAGGATAAGAGGAGATCTAATTGAGGTATATAAGATGCTAAAGAGGATAGACAAATTAGACGTGGAGCAGATGTTTCCCCTTGTGGGGCATTTTAGAGCGAGAGGCCATAGTTTTAGGCTAAGGGGTGGTAGATTTAAATCTGAGATGAGGAAGAATTACTTTTCTCAAAGGGTCGTGAATCTGTGGAATTCACTACCTCAGAGTGCAGTGGATGCCAGGAAGCTGAATAAATTTAAGGAGGAGATAGACAGATTTTTAGTGAGTAACGGGTTGAAAGGTTAAGGGGAGAGGGCGGGAAATTGAGTTGAGGCCGAAATGAGATTAGCCATGATCGTATTGAATGGCGGGGCAGGCTCGAGAGGCTGAATTGCCTACTCCTGCTCCTAGTTCTTATGTTCTTAGGTTAAAACAGAATCTTCCAATTGGTGCTATGAAATTCTGAGAAGCTTGAACTCCTCTTCTAGTAGTATTTGCCTGAATCCAATGTTAGCATCTACTTTAGAGAATGTTGAGGTCTTCCTTAATTTAGCTGAACCCTCATATACTGATGCCATTGCGTGGACTTCTGTTACTATTCCAGCTGATGTTACTACTGGATAAGTCAGATCACAGAGAGAAAGCTGGCTTGATAGATTCTAATATTTTTAAGAAACAGTGGAGGTAAGTTACAGAACACATTCACAAGAGTCTGCTGAGGAACATTTAACACAAAGAATAAAACTTTTATTGAACAAGGAAAATGAATTATATTACACCAGACGAAAAGATTGGAAAGATCTCAATATAAACACAAGAAAATGATTCAAACATTCGCTCCTCCTTCACTCTATCTATATCTTTATAGACACATACAAATTTGGAAAGAGAAGACAATCTACCATATCTATCTTATATTCTAATATTCAGGGTAAGTATGGGATATAAGTGAATTAACCGGTGAACTGTCGTCAGACACACCACATTCCAAAGTAAATGACAGATGCGACCAAAGCAGATTCCATGGATTTCTCAACAACCTAGCCAGATGCTTGTCACACCGTGAGCCAGCCGGTCTCTCGGAAACTTGGGCCGGGATTTTCTGGCCCGTTGTGGCGGAACCCGCTGTGGGAGATTCAGTGGCCCAGCCAAAAGTCCATTGACTTTTGGCGGAACTGGACGACCCCAGGGGTGGGCGGGGACGGAAAATTCCGCCTTGTGTTTTTCTCACGAGGGTTTCCAATCTCCACATCTGAGGAACTCACCTTGAAATTCCCTCCAAACATTGCGCCTATTTGGACGGCTTTAACAAGGATCCACCTGCAGGGTTTCATTCACCTTCTGAGATTCCTTCCCTCTGGGTCTCCGCATACACTCAAGCTTCACCTTCTAAGCACAGTGCCAGACCTTCGGCCACCTCAAGCCAGAACACCACTGCTTCAAAAGGGTACCTATGCCCTTGCGGCCCGCAGCATGGCGTCACCAACCTTTGGCTGCCCTCTCGGATCTTCACTTGAGCCCACTTTGCTTCAAGTCTGCCTCCCTCAGTTTTTTATTTAACTTGGAACCTTTCGCTCTGGTCCTGTTGTTTATTTTGATTCAATGGGATCTACCTCTGATCCCTGTCTTCATCTGCACCTGGGACTTTCTTCTGGGACTTCTTTCTGTCCCATCCCCTGGTTTGTGGCCTTCTAACTGTCCGCCTTCCCGTGTCCTGCTCCTTGGGACACCTTCCTTCCAATGGTGCTCCATTTCAACTCACCTGACCTGCTTGTCCTTCTGTGTATGTGAGCAGGGCTGGTTCCTGCCCTAAAAATGGTAAAATCAATGAATTGCGCATGTGCGGTCATATCCTGGTTGATGCATGCACAGAAGTCCCGGAGCCCGCCCTCTGAGCTGCGACTTTAATTTAAACCTAAGGTAGGTATTGGATCTCATTAGACTTCGCTTTTCACAACTTTATCGAGTGGTGTGAGGTCAACACATATTCTTGTGGAACTGTTTGGCTCTGGAATCAGTCCCATCCCTGAGCACCAACTCATTGGCTTTTTAATGGGTGACATGACTCCCTGTCTTACTTTTGATTCGATATCTTTCTTTACCTTTGGAAGTAAAGGGTGTGTATAAGAAAATTGGTTTTGCTTCGGGACTTAATGTGATACAATATGCTGTTTTTACCTCTTCCAATCCTGTAAATAGCTTCAGGGATGTTGCTCTGAAGTCTCCTGATTGACCTTCACCATTCTTTATTTCTTCTATTCTGTGGATTAGATTCAATTCCATACATGCCTTTCTACTTAAAAGTGAAAATCTCTGATCTTAAATTCTGTACAGTACTGCAGTAATTACTTTCTCCCTGTGCTGTAAAGTAGCTGTTTAATCTCTCAGCACTATCAGCTTGGTTCCTCCTGGTCCATATAGCTTCTTGTAGGATGGATGAAGAACTCTCTTGTTAACCATGCTTCAGCATCTGAAAAGACTAAAACTGCTGCCCCAGTATCTAATTTAAAGTGTGTCCTGTGACCTTCCACCAGGAGCTCTGCACTCCAATAGTTTCCAGTTATTTCCTTAATCTCTCCTAAGAGGGGTATCTCAATGTCTTGTGAGTCTTCAACTTCATGGACTCTGTTATTCTGGAAGCTTTTTCTTTTTGAATGTTCTGCCTGTATTTTCTACTGTGACATACTGTCTGCAAATGCACCATCTTTTTGCACCAATGGCATTGCGCATCTTTGACAGGACAATTCCCGCACCAGTGGCTTTCTCTTCCCCACCAGCAACAGCTAGACTGAGCTTCGGGCATTATTAATTGCTTTTCATGCCCTATGCGTCTCCTTCTCTCTATTTTCCCTGTTTTTATGTCTGACGAATGCAACTGTATCTGTTACTTTAAGATTCGGGCTGTCTCTCTCTCTCTCTCTCCTCTGGCTACTGAATGGTTCTGCCTCCTGATCTCAGCTTGCCTGCATTGAATTAATTGAATTGAATTTGCCAGGGTCAAGTCTTCTCAGGACTGCAAATTATCTGATAATGCATCATCCATTACTCTAATAACTATTCTGTAGTGAATTAACTCGTCTTTTAGTTCATAGCGCTTGCAGTCTTCTGCTAATTGGTACAAAACAATAATAAATGCATTGACACTTTACCCAAGTTTCTGGGTACACTTATTGAACTTTGTGCTTTCCACGATGCTGTTCTTGCTGAGATTGAAATCGGTCTCCTATGCAGCAATAACTTCAGTATATGTGGCATTACCCTCATCAATCCCAAGGTAACTAAAATGTCATCTGCACAGTCGCCCAATGCATACAAAAGTGTGCTGACCTGCTCACAGTTTGGCTTCGCTGTGAGACCCGATGCAGTGTGAAATCGAGTGAAACTCTGTTACTACTTTGGCCACGCTTCATTTAGGCCTGCAACTTTCTCGATACTCTCTGGGAGAGGTAAAGAGTTTTCTGTCACCATCTTTTTACCGCTTGCCACCATTTATTATTGTGTTTTTGGACTGGAGTTTTTTCAGTGACTCCCGAAGACTGCTAGCTATAAAGACTGTAATATTTATTTTAACATATTTATATATTATGGAGAACACTTACAAACTTCTGAATATGATGGCTTTCCTTTTCCTTACAATGAAATGTGTCCCAGAGTCTCATATCACATGAGTACATTATTCCCTTCTATGACATCACAGATTATGACAGTTAAACCTTTATTAGACTTAATCTAACATACTCCTTTATGCTACAAGTCTTAGCGTGCATGGTATTTCAAACACTATTTATTGCTTTTTAGCAGATTATAGTGCATAGATGCCAATTTCCTTTGAACTGGTACCTGTGTAACCATGTGTAATTTTTGAGTATTAATATATTTAAGAAAGGAATGATAAATTTTTCTTACAAAATTGGCCAAAAATAAACAAGTATAGTGCATGTTAACAGTCTCAGTGATGGTGACCATGACAACAATCATCAATTATTGTTAAAACCTATCTAGTTTACTAGTGTCCTTTGGGGAAGGAAACCTGCAGTCCTTACCTGGCCTGGCTTACATGTGATTCCAGACTCATACAATGTGGTTGACTCTTAACTGCCCCCTGTTATGGCCAGTTCAAGGGCAATTAGAGACGGGCAGATTTAATATTTAATGAGAAAGATGACTCCGGGCTATTAACTCCTGCTCAGCTGAAGCCTATGCTTTAATCAGGTTAACAAATTTAAGCCATCATGGTAATGGCAGTTAACCTCATCCTTGACTGGCACAACAGTGAGATGCGAGAAACACACGCTTACTCATCTTATAATAAAAGCAAAAAACTCACATTGACTTCCTTCAATGATCTATCTGTATTTTCCCATCCAAATATCTTCCCTTCTCGAGTTAGAAACATGTGGCGAGCACGGAGGTGGTTGGGTGCTGAAAATTTGTGCTGCTGGCTGCTGTGCCAGTTTCCTTCAACATCCTGCCCCCTGGGCAATTTTCCTGGTGGTGGGATGGAGGGGAGTGGGGTGCAGGATGGCAGCAAGTGGTGGACAGCCACTTAAGGGTCTTTAAAGGCTTATTGTCAGAGATGTATTAGAATTTTCCAGTTGGCTTCCAGGGTCTCTGGGAATTCTCGTCCAGCTACCCGGAGGTGGTCTCCTGGCAGCAGATGGAGATCCAGCACTCCAGGCAGGCTTTAAGGCCCTCCCCACATGCCGGGCTCCAGCTGCAGCCACAGGCCACCCAGTGGAGGAGCTTCCCCTCCAGGTGGCTTAGCTGATAATGGCATTTTTTTAATTTTAAAGTTTAAAACATGGGGAGAGAAGTTAGAGGGAGGGTCTTCATTTTGAGATGGCCTCTTATTTATATGGAAAAGACAGCCTGCTGTGTTTTCGGTGCTGGAGGGCCTCCTATTTGCCCTCCCTGCCCACCGTCCTTAACTGCCCACTTTGGGGAAAATCACTGGTGGGTGACTGTTTCCCCCACAGTGTGGAGGTTGTGACCCCCATTTGACCTTGACATTGGGGTCCTGGCCCAAAGGGCAAAATCCTGTCCTATGGTGTTTAATGGTCAATCATATAATATTTACCTTCATCCTAAGCCACACAAGCATTATTGGAAAGGCTTTAGACAGAAACCCTCAATGATTCCATTCAAACATGGTTACTTTTAATGTCAACAGTTTTATTGAATGGAATTCCAATTGCCACAGTTGGAATTAAAACTCAAATTCATCAGCATTGTTACCCTAGGCCTCTGGATTACTATTCTTGTAACGTAACCACTATACTATGGCAATAAAATCAAAATACTGCAGATGCTGGAGATCCGAAATAAAAATAGAAAATGCTGGAAAAACTCAGCAGGTCTGGCAGCATCCATAGGAGAGAGAAACAGAGTTAATGTTTTGAGTCTGTATGACTCTTATTCGGAAGGAACAAACCAATGCTTTGTTCCTTTACCATTTCCACTCTCTTTGCCTTTTGTTCCATGATATCTCTGTAATTTAATCTCTCCCGCTCTCTAACTATCCCTGACCTTCCATTTTTGCTTTGCCTGACCTTTTCCCCCCTTTATAAACAGCATAAAAACCATCATATTTCTGCCTCTCTTCAGTTCCAAAGAAGTCACATTGGATTCGAAATGTTGGCCAGGATTTTCTGCTCTGGGTCTAAGTCTGTGGCTGGAGCAGGAAGTCGGAGTGATTCCTACTGGAGAACGGAGAGGGTGAGTTCATCGAATCGTGCACTGCCCACCTAGTGAATTGTTATGCAGCCGGGAGGATTACATCGAATCATGGGATGGGGCAGGCAGGAAGCTGCACATCCCACCATCAAGTCCAGGCACTATATTTAAAAGGCAGCCAGACGGCCAGTGATACATCACACCAGGAGTCCAGGACCTCGACATGGCTTCTAGGAAGCAGCAAGCACTGGCAGCACGGTTCAGTGAAGAGTCCCTGGAGACTCTTCATAAAATGTTTCATTTAGTTTAATATAAAAACCTTTCAAGAACTGATGGTCTGATTCCTGAATTTGGGACTGCATCTCAAACATACCACTTAAAATAAAGGTTATGACAGTTGTTTAAAGTTTCCCTCTGGGATTTTTAAATAACTCAGTTTTACCAACTGCTGGGTCATAACATCTTGCCTTTTCCCCATACTCTTGCACTTGTTTTTATTCAATTAATCATCTAATATCCTCTTGAGTGTTTCAATTGAACCTGCCTCCACCACACTTACAGGCAACACATTCCAGACCTGAACCACTTGTGTGGAAAAGCTTTTTCTCCCATCACACTTGTTTCTTTTGCACGTCACTTTAAATCTGTGCCTTCTCATTCTTGATCATTTTATGAGTAGAACAGCTTCTCCCTATCTACTCTATCCAGCCCTCTCAAGATTTTGAACATCTCTATCAAATCTTCTCTCAGCCTTCTTCTCTCCAAGGAGAACAATCCCAACCACTCTAATCTATCCTCAGAACTGAAAAGTTTCTCATCCCTGGAACCATTCCTGCATACCTCTCCTGCACTCTCTCCAGTGTGTTCATATCCTTCCTATAATGTGGTGCCTAGAACTGTACACAATACTCCAGCTGAGATCTAACGAGTGTCTTATATAAGTTCAGCATAACCTCCTTGCTTTTGTACTCTCTTTCCCTATTAATAAAGCCCAGGATACTATATGCTTTATTAGTTGCTCTCTCCACCCGTTCTATCACCTTCAATGATCTATGGTACATATATACTCAAGTCTTTGTGCTTCTGCACCCCCTTCAAAATTCCATCCCTTATTTTATATAGTCTGTCCATGTTCTTCCTACCAAAATGCATCACCTTGCACTTCGCTGCATTGAACTTCATCTGCCATCTATCTGCCCACTCCACCAACTTGTCTATGTCCTTTTGAAGTTCTACACCATCCTCCTTACAATTCACAACACTCCCAAGCTTTGTATCATCTGCAAACTTTGAAATTGTCCCCTGCACACCAAGATCTAGAATATTAATATATATCAGGAAAAGCAAGGGTCCTAATATCGACCCCGGGGGAACTCCACTACAAACCTTCCTCCAGCCCAAAAAATATCCATTGACCCTTCCTATTTTTCAGCCAATTGTGCATCCATGTTGCTATTGACTCTTTTATTCCATGAGCAATAACTTTTCTCACAAGTCGGTTGTGTGGCACTGTGTCACAGTCCATTTCATCACATCAGCAGCATTACCCTCATCGACCTTATCTGTTACCTCTTCAAAAAACTCCAGCAAGATAATTAAACGTGATTTCCCCTTTAGAAATCCATGTTGGCTCTTCCTTATCAACCCATATTTTTCCATGTGACTACTAATCTATCCCAAATAGTTGTTTCTAGAATCTTGCCCACCACTGAAGTTAAACTGGCTGTAACTGCTGGGCTTATCCTTACAACCTTTTTTGAACAAGGGCGTAATGTTTGCAATTCTCTAGTTTTGTGGCACCACCCCTGAGTCTAGGGAAAACTGAAAGATTATGGCCAGTGCCCCTGAAATTTCTATTCTCACTTCCTTCAATATCTTTGGGTGCATCTCATCCGACCCCGGTGCCTTGTCAACTTTAAATACCAACAGTCTATTCAACAGTCCCTCTTTATCAATTTTGAACCCTTCTAGTGACAGAGTTTCCTTGTCTGTCACCATGGCCTGGGTAGCATCTACCTCCTTGGTAAAGACGGATGCAAAGTATTCATTTAATACCTCAGCTATGGCCCCTTTGTCCGTATGCAAATTCCCTTTTAGGTTCCTGATCAGCCCTACACCTCCTTTTACTACCCTTTTGCTATTTATATGCCTAAAGAAGACTTTGGGATTCCCCTTTATGTTGGTTGCCAGTCTTTGCTCAAAATGCCTCTTCGCTTCTCTAATATGTTTTATCACCTCGGCTCTGTGAGGTTATCCATTTTGATCAAAAGAATAAAAAGGCGACTTATTATTTAAATGAAGAGAAACTTCAGAATGCTTCAGTGCAGGGGGATCTGGGTGTCTTCGTGCATGAATCGCTGAAAGCTAGTAAGCAGGTACAGCAGGTAATAAGGAAGGCAAATGGAATTTTGGCATTTATTGCTAAAGGAATAGAGTAAAAAAATAGGGAAGTGTTGTTGCAACTGTACAAGGCATTGGTGAGACCACAATTGGAGTACTGTGCACAGTTTTGGTCCCTTTACTTGAGGAAGGATGTAGTTGCACTGGAGGCGGTTCAGAGGAGGTTCACTAGATTGATTCCAGAGATGCAGGGCTTGTCTTATGAGGTGAGATTGAGCAGTTTAGGCCTATGCTTGCTAGAGTTTAGAAGGATGAGAGGAGATCTAATTGAGGTATATAAGATGCTAAAGGGGATAGACAAAGTAGACGTGGAATGGATGTTTCCCCTTGTGGGGCATTCTCGAATGAGAGGCTATAATTTTAGGTTAAGGGGTGGTAGATTTAAATCTGAGATGAGGAGGAATTACTTTTCTCAAAGGGTCGTGAATCTGTGGAATTCACTACCTCAGAGTGCAGTGGATGCTGGGATGCTGAATAAATTTAAGGAGGAGATAGACAGATTTTTAGTGAGTAACGGGTTGGAAGGTTATGGGGAGAGGGCGGAAAATTGGAGTTGTGGCCGAAATGAGATCAGCCATGATAGTATTGAATAGTGGGGCAGGCTCGAGGGGCTGAGTTGCCTACTCCAGCTCCTAGTTCTTATGTTCTTATGATCTCTGAACTTTCTGCATTCCTCTTGGTTCTCAATTTTATTTTCTACCTTACACCGGTCATAAGCGCACTTTTTCTTCTTTATTTTAATTTCAAATTCCTTTTCCATCCCGAGAGCTCTGGATTTGTTTGCCCTATCTTTCCCTTTCAGTGGAATATACCTTGACTGTGCCTGAACCGATTCTTATTTGAATGTAGCCCATTGTTCAGCTACAGAATTTTCCAGCCTATCTGGCCCTGCTCCGTTCTTGCCCAATCGAAGTCAGCTCATGTCCAATTAATTATCCTTACTCTGCATTGCCTATCAACCTTTTCTATCATCATCCTAAAACATACAATACAAAGATCACTGCCTCCTAAATGTTCCCTCACTGACACTTAACCTGCTTGGCCCACCCCATTTCCAAGAGCCAGGTCCAACAGTGCATCTTTTGTTGTTGGATTGGACACATATTTATGTAGAAAATTTTCCTGAACACAACATAGGAACTTTTGCCTCTGTCAGCCCTTTACACTACCACTATCCCAGTCTATATTCGGGTAATTAAAGTTCCCCATTATAACTTCTCTATAACGCCTGCATCTCTCTGTAATTGCCCTGCGGATTTGTTCTTCTATGTCCTTCTCACTATTTGGTGGTCTACAGACTACACCGAGCAATGTAATTTCACCCTTTTTGTTCCTAAGCCCGAGCCAAATTGATTCTGTCCTTGAACCCTCTGGGACATCCTCTTTCTCTAGTGCTCCAGCCCTTCAGACCTGGTCCAGCAGAACACCCAGTTTCTGCCGGAGATGGGCTCAGATCTGCACTCCACTGCTGTAGCCATGGGTGAGCTTTTGCAGTGGCTGTGCAAGAGGGGCATGGGGCACCTCTACTTCCATCCAGATGCTACTTCTCTTCAAGGATCAGGGAGAGGCCCTCTGGTGCATAAAGCGAGGAGAGGTGTCAAGCGGATACTCCTGGGGCTTCCACCCAGGACTCTCCAAGGATGTCCATCCATTCCAAATCACCTCTACCTGTGACCCCATCAGCACCAGCCTCTGAGATCACATAGGATGTACCTGCCCCAGAGCAAGAGACCCAAAGAAGGCTGGGGCCCTCCAGGCTTCATGCCTCCAGAGGACACCTGCCAAAGTCACCAGAGGCAAGTGGGCATAGTGTCAGCAAGCTGCCTCCACCTCTGGTGCAGATGTTGGGGAAACACCTAAACATAGTGATAGGGTCAGAAAAATTGAGAAGTATTAAGTTCACATTGGTAGCATGTATTGTAAATGTTCAATGCATTTTTGTAACTATATTAATCTTTGCACTTCACAGAGGTCCTCTGGGCTTTTCTTGCTGTTGTTTGTGTAATTACCTGTGCACACCCCACCCCTCCCCACTTCCAGTGGTGGGAGTGAGGGGGTGCCCAAGCTGGGTCTATGTCCCCCTGAATCATGCCTGCGCATGGAGGCATCACTCTTTGCCAAGGCTCTTGTGAGCCATGTGCGAGAAGCCTCCAACTCACACTGTTCCCCTTCACTCCACTGCTCTTTAGAGCCTATAGAGAGACCTTTGCCTTGTCAGGATATATTATTAGAGTTCTCCTTCAGCTGTCCAGTTGAGTTGGTCTTCAGCTCCGCCCACCTGATGACCCTCCTCCCACTTGGCATCTTTTCTGTTGGACATCGAGGGCGTGGACACCCTGATCTACCTACACATTAGGTTGGTGCATGTCACATTCCAAACTTTCTTCAACATCTTCTAGCCTCCTCCTGTAATCCACACCCTCCCCTCTCCAGCACCATCAACCCCACCAGTGTTACCTTTACCATCCCATCGGGCTGGAGCCCATCACCGTCAACTTTCAAATGCCAAATCTCCCCAATGAGCCTTTCACAGTCCCCATGCCCATTTGATCCAGCCCACTCCCAAGATCCGTGTTAAACTTCTTGTCCCCTCCAACGACCCAGATGAGGCCTACCCCTGCCACGCTCTGACCCCCACCCTCCAACACTACCACATCCCACCGCCCCCTCTAAAAGTTACAGTGGCCTTCCACCACCAGTACCCTCAGTTTCCCCCCAAGACACTGGAATTGGCAGCACAGACCCTTCCCCCTGAACATTCCCCCTCCCTGTACCCCACCTTCAAGGCTCCTTGGTTGCCACAATCCCTTCAAGGCCTGGTTTCTCTCCCCCTTCAAGGCCTGGTTTCTCTCCTCCTTCAAGGCCTGGTTTCTCTCCTTCTTCAAGGCCTGGTTTCTCTCCTTCTTCAAGGCCTGGTTTCTCTCCCCCTTCAAGGCCTGGTTTCTCTTCGCCTACAAGGCCTGGTTTCTCTCCCCCTTCAAGGCCTGGTTTCTCTCCCCCTTCAAGGCTCCCTGGTTTCAACCCCCCACCCACTCCCCACCTTTAACCTCTGGAACCCCACCTTTGTCTTCTGACCACCCCCCCCCAATATTTGTCTTCCAGCACCCACCCACCACCCCAACCCTGCACCCCCACCCCACCCCAACCCCCCAACCCGCCATCGCACACCACACCTCCATGTGGTCCTCTGGTGATCCAGGCTGCAGCTTTTCAGGTAAGTGATGTCTCATCATGTGAGCACCACATTGGTCTGATCGTGAATTGGACTGGCGTGACTTGCCGCTGGCGGGGCAGAGGGTATGTCGGGGGGGGGGGTGGGAGGCACATTTCGGCCTGCTGCTGATTTGAATACAATTGATGATAGGCTAACCCACTTCCCAGCGACTTTCAGCGGGAATGGCGGCCCCCCTCCCCCCGTTACCCTGCCAGCCCCACGTTGCCGCCGTCATTTCTCGCTGTTGGGAAACCGGAATTTTTTTCCCTCTCCTCATACTCTCCGCCACCGCTCACCACGAACCCTGCCGCTGGCATGAAGGGAAAATTCCCACCGTTAACGCCGTTTCTCTCTCCACAGATGCTGCCAGACCTGCCGAGTTCCTCCGGCACTTTTTGTTTTTATGACTGAATGACGGGTGCTGAACCTGTAAGATCGCTCGAGTCAGTGTCACAGTGGAGGGGAAGGTGAGAGAATTGGAAGGAGAGAAGATGCATCTATCTATTGATCATGACTTTAATTATCTAAAGTAAGCCACAACATTAGCTCATACAGGTCGACTGAGAAATATATATACCTCAGAATGAATGATGCCAGTGCTGCAGATGGAGACAGTGCATATTTTAACGAGCTGTTTGGACAGTCCACAAAGGATAGTGGGATTCGACTGAGGTTTGCTATATTCGTGGTTGGAATGTGGTGTCAAATGCCAGATTTATTAGTTAAGAGCCTCATACATTATTGAAAAGGTTCCACTATACGAGGATATTGCCGCCTCTACCACCGATGATAATGCAGAGTTGAAATTCTGGTGAGGGGATTTAAACTCACTGGTGGTTCTGTGGGCTGCACATTTAATAATTTAAAACTGGTGCATCTAGGCTGAAAGAAAGCTTGATTTAAAACCACATGCGGCTGCAGAAAAATGCTCAAGGTTCTCTCGATATTTCAGCCTGCAGGACAAGTGGTTCTCTTTATCTGCGAACAGCAACTTTCTCAAGGCCTCTATCCTAATCATTGATGGACGGGGTAAACAAAAGTGACCCCAAAACTCAACCCTGCAGAACATCACTCACCATTTTGAAACAGGCTGATAAACTTGCCTTTAATTCCTACCCCCTGTTAAGGAACTTTAGGACAGGAGTACACCATTTAGCGCTTTAAGCCATTCTGTTAGGTCATGGCTAATCTGCATCTCAACTCCGTTTACCTACTTTTGTTCACACTTCCTTAATATCCTTGCTTAACAAAAACCTATCAAACTCAGTTCTGAAATTTTCAACTGACCCCCAGCAACAACTGTTATTTTAAGTGGGGTTGTGATGAAGGGTGTGAAGAGTTTCAGATTTCCACTAATCTTTCTGTAAAGAAGTGCTTCTTGATATCACCTCATGAGTGGCCTACCTATAATTTTAAAGTTATGGCCTCTTGTCCTGGATGACCCCACCAGAGGATATAGTCTCTCTCTATCAAATCCTAACAAATCCTTCATTCGTCTTAAATGCCTCAATTGGATCACCTCACATCTCCCATATTTAAAGGAATACAATCCGAGTCTGCGCTACCTGTCTTCATAAACTAACCAATTTAACTCTGACTCCATTTCGCCCAATGTAATTAGTTTTATTCTAATTCACTAACCCCTTTCTAATTCCAAATGCCTTAATCTTTTCCAATAGTTCCCTGTATGGAGATTAATTACCAGCTGAGGGAGGAATGTTGGCCAGGAGATGAGGAGAACTCCTTGCTGATTTTCTTATGACATCCCATCGACAGGCAAGCAACATTTGTGTACTTCCTGAGGTCCTGAGACAGGGTCTGAGCTCACAAGCTTGTGAGTGCCAGAGTACAGCCAGTTGAGCCAAGCTGCCATTTTAGTTCCAAGTTGGGGGCTATATTAGGGGCGGTTTTGTTGCTGTAGCTAATGACACATCCTGACTGAGATCTGGATTAAAAAAAAACTCAAGACCACTTCTCAAAGGATGAATTTTGAAGCTTTGCATATTTCTAATGCAAGTTGGTGGTTTGCAGCACACGTTTAAATTCGACAGCGCACGCTCACATTTTCTTTTTACTTGGTGAAGATAAAGCCGTACCTGTATTGTAATGTTTTGTACAGTAACGTAAGTCCTTCTCTTCCTTAAGGAGAAACTGTGGTAAGGTTAGTCCATCTGCAGTTTGCACTGGTTTATTTTCATCCCATTCAAAGATCAGGTCATTCATTGTGTAGCCAACTGAAGAAAGAAAGCGAGAGTAAATTTCTGTGATAGCAATAATCCGCAGTTGTTAAACTTACTTTCCTGTGAGTGTATAAGAAACACAGACAGACAATAAGTTGGTCCCTAGCCTGTGTTTATACTAAGAGGTACTATCTTTTAAAAATAACATAATTCCAATCGCAGTCATGCGTTAGCTGGCAAACCTGACTCTACCTCACAGGTAAGTGGGAGTTTGATGCTGGTGGAAGACGTTGGAAAAGGACAAGTGAACCAGAAACGGGAGAGAACAGGAGACAAGTAGGAAATGGAAGAACATGTCTGGGAAAATGGAAAGATATGGGAACCTGTGGGAAACAAGCAAAAAGAGTAATTGAACCACTGAAAGGAACTTAGGCAAGGATTTTACACTCCTCCACCGATAGGTTTTTAGGCGGGGGTGGGGGAAGCGTGAAATTGTTGGGCAGAATTCTCTCCAGGTTCTCGCCTACCCTGACCACACAATGGTTTTACACTGGGGTGGGCGAGGCATGGGATGGGAATCCCACCCTTGCCCTAATTGAGGCCCTTCAGTGATCAATAATTGGCCACTTTAAGGGCCTTTCCCACTGAACCTCAGCCTTTAGGCTGGCGGGAGGATTGAAGTTGTGCAGGGGGGGGGCCCGAAAATCAACAGTTACATCTCTGGTGGGCAGGGAGGTGGGGATGTGAGGCACCTCCATCAGAAGGACCCTTCTGAAGCCAGGGCAACCCTCTTAAGGTTCAGTGGCCTCCGGACCTCCACCCTCCCGCCGCCGCCCCCTCCTCCTTCCCCTCCCCACACCCCCAGCCTCTCTCCCGAGACTCCAATTGTCTCCTTCACCTTCACCACCCCCCACCCAGGATTTCCCTACCCTCCCCACCCCGGGACCCCTTAAACTTATAAGGCCCTCCAGATTGACCAGCAGCTCTCTGAGATGGAACTTCCTCCCAAGTGAGGGGCGGAGGTCCCGCCTGCAGACCCTTAACGCTCACTCGGGCGTGAAATGGCTGTGGGGCAGTCGGAGCCAGCAGGTTTGTGTTTCCCACCAACACTTCCGATGGTAGGAAGCGAGACCCCGCCATCTGAAAAATTCAAGAGGCATTTTACACTAATGGAAGAGATAGATGGTGCTAGGGCTAAGGGTTTGTGCAGCTAATGATGGGACAACCAATCTTGTTTTCAATATTCTCCCTTTCCCACCTGAGCAGGAATATGAACAATGGCACAGTCATGGGACGGCAGCTTTCCCTCATCGGGCGGGTGCTTGCCTGACGTCAACGCGCAATCTCGTGATATTTCGCTTGGCGGGTGCACGCGAGAAGTGGCAATGTGCCCGCCGACAATTAAGAGGCCTATTAAGGCCCGTAATCAATTAATTAAATCGAATTATTCGCTGCCCGTCCAACCTTTTGGTCGGTGGGTGGGCGAACAGGCCAAGCGGCCTTTGTATTTTTTGCGAAACCTCAACCACAGACGGGATGAGGTTCTGACCACGGATTAAAAAAAACATTTAACACACATTTTTAACCTGTTCCTGCTCCTGTGACAGATGAGAGGACACATTTTCCTTATTTTTCAACTCTTCATTTGTAACATTAAAAACCTTCAGCTCCCTCGGGAAGCTCTGTGCCTTCAGGGAGCCGTCACTGAGCGCATCCCCGTGCGTGTGCACACTTCAGCGCTTGCGCACCTCCCACCCCCACCCGGCAGCGCTGAGGCTCTGGGTGCACCTTTCATGCTGGCCGGCCGTTAATTGGACAGTCAGCATGAAACAGTGGCCAAGGGGCCAATCTCCAGCGGCAGTGGTCAGTTTTGCAGCTGCTCCTGGGCCTGCCCGGCGAGATAAACATTCTGCCCATAAGTTTTTTTATGGGATGTGGGTGTCATTGGCTGGGCCAGCATTTATTTCTCATCCCTAGTTGCTCTTGAGAATGCGGTGGTGAGCTGCCTTCCTGAACTGCTGCAGCCCATGGGGTGTAGGTACACCCACAGTGTTGTTAGGGATTGAGTTCCAAATTTTGACCCAGCGACAGTGAAGGAACGGCGATATATTCCCAAGTCAGGATGGTGAGTGACTTTGAGGGAACTTCCAGGTGGTGGTGTTCCCATCTATCTGCTGCCCTTGTCCTTCTAAATGGTAGTGATTGTGGGTTTGGAAGGTGCTGTCTAAGGAGCCTTGGTGAATTCCTGCAGTGCACCTTGTAGATAGTACACACTGCTGTAACTGTGTGTTGGTGGTGGAGGCAGTGAATGTTTGTGGGTATGGTGCCAATTAAAAATCTCTGGGGGTCAGGGAGCGAACCATTGAGGGTCAGGGAAAGAATCGCTGGGGGTCAGGAAGAGAATTGCTTGGTATCAAGGAGAGAATCGCTGGCGATCAGGGAAAGAATCACTGGGAATCAGGGAGAGAATCGCTGGAGATCAGGGGGAGAATCACTGAGTAATAGAAAGATTAGGGGGAGAATTGCTTGGGACCAGGGGGAGAATAATTGAGGATCAGGAAGAGAATTACTGAGGATCAGAGAGGGAATCATTGAGGATCAGGGAGAGAATCGCTGAGGACCAGAGAGAGAATCACTGAGGATCAGAGAGAGAATCGCTGGAGATCAGGGGGAGAATCGGTGGGGATCAGGGAGAGAATCGTTGGAGATCAGGGAGAGAATTGCTGGAGATCAGGGGGAGAATCGGTGGGGATAAGGGAGAGAATCGGTGGGGATCAGGGGGAGAATCGGTGGGGATCAGGGAGAGAATCGGTGGGGATCAGGGAGAGAATCGTTGGAGATCAGGGGGAGAATCGGTGAGGATTAGAAAGATCTCCAATGATTCACTCACCGACAGTCAAGGATTCTCTCCCTGATCCTCAACGATTCTCTCCTCGATCTCCAGCAATTCTCTCCCTGATCTCCAGCAATTCTCTCCCTGATCTCAACAATTCTCTCCCTGATCTCCAGCGATTCTCTCCCTGATCCTCAGAGATTCCCTCCCTGATCTCCAACGATTCTCTCTCTGATTCCCAGTGATTCCCTCCCTGATCCTCAGTGATTCTTTCACTGGTTTCAAGTGATTCTTTCCCTGATCCCCAATGACTCTCCCTGATCCCCAGCAATTCTCTCCTTGATCTCCAGTGATTCTCTCTCTGATCCCCAATGACTCTCCCTGGTCCCCAGCGATTCTCTTCCTGATCCCCAGCGATTCTCTTCCTGATCCTCAGTGATTCTCTCCCCTGGTCCCAAACGATTCTCTCACAGAATCACACAGCACAGAAGAGGCCCTTCAGCCCATCGAGTCTGCACCGACACATGAGAAACACCTAATTCCATTTACCAACATTTGGCCCATAGCCTTGAATGTTATGACATGTCAAGTGCTCACCCAGGCACTTTTTAATGGATGTGAGGCAACCCGCCTCCACTACCCTCCCAAGCAGCGCGTTCCAGACCGTCACCACCCTCTGGGTAAAAAAGCTTTCCCTCACATCTCCCATAAACCTCCTGCCCCTCACCTTGAACTTGTGTCCACTCATGACTGACCCTTCAACTAAGGGGAACAGCTGCACCCTATCCACCCTGTCCATGCCCCTCATAATCTTGTACACCTCGATCAGGTCGCCCCTCAGTCTTCTCTGCTCCAACAAAAACAACCCAAGTCTATCCAGCCTCTCTTCATAACTTAATTGTTTCATCCCAGGCAACATCCTGGTGAATTTCCTCTGCACCCTCTCCAGTGCAATCACATCCTTCCTATAATGTAGCGACCAGAACTACACACAGTATTCCAGCTGTGGCCTCGCCACTGTTCTATATAACTCCAACATGACCTCCCTACTTTTGTAATCTATGCCTCGATTGATAAAGACAAGTGTCCCACATGCCTTTTTCACCACCCCACTAACATGCCCCTCCACCTTCAGAGATCTATGGACACACACTCCAAGGTCCCTTTGTTCCTCAGAATTTCCTAGTGTCATGCCGTTCATTGAATACTTCCTTGTCAAATTACTCCTTCCAAAGTGTATCACCTCAAACTTTTCAGGGTTAAATTCCATCTGCCATTTATCTGCCCATTTGACCATCCCATCTATATCTTCCTGTAGCCCAAGACACTCAACCTCACTGTTAACAAACCAACTAATCTTTGTGTCTTCTGCAAACTTATTAATCCTACCCCCCACATAGTCACCTATGTTGTTTATATAAATGACGAATAATAGGGGACCCAGCACAGATCCCTGTGGTACACCAATGGACACTGGCTTCCAGTCAGTAAAGCAGCCTTCTGTCATCACCCTCTGTCTCCTACAACTAAGCCAATTTTGAATCCACCTCATCAAATTACCCTGTATCCCATGTGCATTTGCCTTCTTTATAAGTCTCCCATGTGGGATCTTGTCAAAGGCTTTGCTGAAATTCAAATAAACTACATCAACTGCACTACCCTCATCTACACACCTGGTCACCTCCTCCAAAAATTCAATCAAATTTGTTAGGCATGACCTCCCTCTGACAAAGCCATACTGACTATCCCTGATCAAACCTTGCCTCTCCAAGTGGAGATAGATTCTCTCCTTCAGAATTTTCTCCAATAGTTTTCCCTACTCACTGGCCTGTAGTTCCCTGGCTTAACTCTACAACTCTTCTTAAATAGCAGAACCACATTAGCTGTTCTCCAGTACTCTGGCACCTCCCCCGTGGCCAGAGAGGAATTAAAAATTTGGGTCAGAGCCCCTGCGATCTCCTCCCTTGCCTCCCTCAGCAGTCTGGGACACAAATAATGCGGTCCTGGAGATTTGTCCACTTTTAAGCCTGCCAACATCTCCTATGCCTTGTCACTCCCTGTATCAATTTGCTCAAGAACCTCATAGTCTCTCTCCCTGAGTTTGATACCTTCATCCTCATTCTCTTGGGTGAAGACGGATGTGAAGTATTCGTTCAACACTCTACCGATGTCCTCTGGCTCCAGCCGTAGATTGCCCCCTTGGTCCCTAATGGGCCCTCTACTCTTTCCCTGGTTATCCTCTTCCCATTGATATACTTATAAAATATCTTGGGATTTTCCCTGCTTTTACCAGCCAGAGCTTTCTCATATCCCCTCTTTGCTCTCCTAATTGATTTGCTTCCCTTGTACCTGTTAAAAGCCTCTCTTTTCCTTCTCATTGTATCCTGAATATCTCTGAGCATCCATGGTTCTCTGGGCTTGTTGCTCCTTCCTATCACCCTTGAGGGAACATGTTGAGCCTGTAAACTCCCCATTTCCTTTTTGAACACCCCCACTGCTCCTCTGTAGATTTCTCCACTAGTAGCTCTTCCCAGTCTACCTTGGTCAGATCCTGCCTTATTTTACTAAAATCCACTCTCCCCAAATCCAAAACATTTTTTTGCAACTTGTCTATTTCTTTGTCCATAACAAGCTTAAACTCTACCGTGTTGTGGTCACTATCACTAAAATGGTCTCCCACCACCACCTCAGCCACCTGTCCGGCTTCATTCCCCAGAATTAGATTCAGCAGTGCGCTGTCCCTTGTTGGACCCTCTACATATTGACCTAAAAAGTACACATTTCAAGAAATCCATTCCATCCAAGCCCTTAATACTATGTCTATCCCAATTAATATTGGGAAAGTTGAAATCACCTAATATAATTACCCTATTGTTATTATCTTTACACACCTCTGCAAATTGTGCACATATTTGCTCCTCAATTTCCTGCTGACTATCTGGGGGTTTATAATAAACACTTAACAATGCGGCTGCCCCTTTTTTATTCCTAAGCTCTACCCACAAAGGTTCATTCGATGCCCCCTCCAAGATATCATCTCTCCTTACTGCAGTAACTGAATCCTTAACTAATAATGCAATGCCTCCTCTTCTTTTACCCCCTCCCCTGTCTCATCTGAAGATTCTAAATCCCGGAATGTTGAGTTGCCAATCCTGCCCCTCCCTCAGCCATGTCTCAGTAATAGCTACAACATCACAATTCCACGTATCAATCCTCACCCTTAATCCTCATCTGTTTTGCTTGTAATACTCCTGGCATTAAAGTAGAGGCCATCCAGCCTTGCCTTCCTCCCTTGAAACTTAATGCAGCTGTACTCTCTCTGACTTGATTGTTTTACTGTATTATGATGTGTCCCTATTCTGCTAACATTCTGTGTACTCTCCCCCTGCCGAATTAGTTTAAACTCCTCCCAACAGCACTAGCAAACCTGCCTGCAAGGATGTTAGTCCCACTCTGGTTCAGACGTAGACCGTCCCGCTGGTATAGGTCCCATCTTCCCCAGAAATGGTCCCAGTGATCCAGGAATCTAAAACCCTCCCTCCTGCACCAACTCTTAAGCCACGTATTGATCTGTGCTATTCTCCTATTTCTGAGCTCACTAGCACTTGGTACTGGGAGTAATCCAGAGATTACAACTCGAGAGGCCTTGCTTTTTAGTCTACTGCCTAACTCCCTGAATTCTTGATGTAAGACCTCATCTCTCTTTCTACCTATGTCATTGGTACCAACATGTACCATGACCTCTGCCTTATCACCCTCCCCATTCAGGATGCCCTGCAGCCATTCAGTGACTTCAGCTGGGGATCAGAGAGACAATCGTTGAGGATCAGGGAGAGAATCGCTGGAGATCAGGGAGAGAATTGCTGGAGATCAGGGAGAGAATTGCTGGAGATCAGGGAGAGAATCGCTGGAGATCAGGGAGAGAATCGCTGGAGATCAGGGAGAGAATCGCTGGAGATCAGGGAGAGAATCGCTGGAGATCAGGGAGAGAATCGCTGGAGATCAGGGAGAGAATCACTGGAGATCAGGGAAAGAATCACTGGAGATCAGGGAGAGAATCACTGGAGATCAGGGAGAGAATCACTGGAGATCAGGGAGAGTCATTGGGGATCAGGGAGAGAATCGCTGGGGATCAGGGAGAGTTGTTGGGGATCAGGGAGAGAATCACTGGAGATCAGGTAGAGAATCGCTGAAGATCAGGGAGAGAATCGCTGGAGATAAAAGGGAGAATCTCTGAGGATCAGGGAGAGAATCACTGGGGATCAGGGAGCGAATCACTGGGGATCAGAGAGAGAATCATTTGGGACCAGGGGGAGAACCACTGAGGATCAGGGAGAGAATCGCTGAGGGAGGGTGGGGGGTTCAGAGAGAGAATAGCTAGAAATCAGGGAGAGTTTCACTGGAGATCAGAACGAAAATCACTGGAGATTGAGGATAGAATCACAGGGGATCAGGGAGGGAATCACTGGAGATTGAGGAGAGAATTGCTGGGGATCAGTGGACGAGAGAATCACCAAGGCTCAGGGGAGAAACTCACTGTGGAACCTAACTCCAGTTTATACATTCATTCTTATGAGAACATCTGATTCATTTAACACTATTTTGCTAAAGAACACAACAAGGATATTTAGTGAGGACGCAATGTAGAAATAAAGTTTTCTACAATAAAAAAAAGTATTTTTCTATTTTTCCTTAGTTCTGTTGAAGAGTCATATGGACTTGAAATGTTAACTGTGTTCCTCTCTGCAGATGCTGTCAGACCTGCTGAGTTTTTCCAGGTATTTTTGTTTTTGTTTTAGAAAAAAAGTTTTGTTTGTCCAATTAAGTCTAAAATGTTACTTTAAACAACTTCAGATAATAGGCCAATACTCAAATGGTTGACTGGTGAAGTGAAAAAAAGTATGGAAGTTATAAAATAACGGTGTTTTGGAAAATACCAGGAATCCTCAATAAACCAAGGTATAGTCTCAAAGCAGATTAGAGAATTTCATGAAATTTGTTTAGACAATTTGATTTTTAATCAAATCATACAGTTATTTACGAAGCTACTGAACTACATGCAGCTTTATTCCATCAATATTGATTTACAAGATACAGAAAATACGGATTTACAAGAGTAGGATTTGTTACAACATTTATATGCTGAAGTCCTGAAAGCAAAGCCAATATAGAAAAGGCAATGGAGGCTGTTAGAAATTAATGCAATGGAATGTAATGCAATTGAGAAATAGGATCTTAGTTACATTCATAGGTGGAAGAAAAATAAAGAACAAGCTGATTGCCTGAAGAATGAAAAAGGGCTTCCTAATCTTTCCGTTCTAAGAGATAGCTGAGCCATTACATCAATTCTTCACAACAATTTCAAACCGAGTGGAGCGTGGGAGGCTTTTCAATCTGTGAACAAGGTGTCTGAGCTATAAAATGAGCTTTAATGACTAAAGAGTTCAGTGAAAGAAATCACAAAGGATGAGGTGTGATTTGAAGTACTAGGCCTGAGCCTCTGTGAGATGAACGCAATAATATCTGAATTTCTTTTTAATCACGGGGCGTGGGCTTCGCTGGCTGGGCCAGTCTTTACTGCCCATCCCTAGTTGCCCGCGAGTAGGTGGTGGTGAGCTGCCTTCTTGAACCGCTGCAGTCCATGTGGTGTAGGTACACCCACAGTGCTGTTAGGAAGGGAGTTCCAAATTTTGACCCAGTGACAGTGAAGGAACGGCGATATATTTCCAAGTCATGATGGTGAGTGAATTGTTTGGGGGGGGGATCTTCCAGGCAGTGGTGTTCCCACATATCTGCTGCCCTTGTCCTTCTAGATGGCAGTGGTCGTGGGTCTGGAAGGTACTGTCTAAGGAGCCTTGGTGAATTCCTACAGTGCATCCTGTAGATGTAGATGGTACACACTGCTGCTATTGCGTCGGTGGTGGAGGGAGTGAATGTTGATGTCTAGGGAACGGGTAGGTCACATCTGCCAGCTACTGCAGGATTTAGTGCTACATGGACATGAAGGGTATCCACTGCCAGTGGCCGTAAAAGTAACAGCAGCGCTCAATTTTTATGCCAGTGGCTCCTTTCAGGGCTCCACAGGTGACTTCTGTGGGATCTCACAAGCCTCCACCTACAAATGCATCCATGTAGTCATGGATGCCATCTTCATGAAGGCACACAACTTTGTGCATTTTGCCCAGGACCAGAAGAGCCAGGATGCAGGAGAGTTGGGATTTGCCCAGATCTCGAGTTTCCCACAGGTGCAGGGTGAGATCAACTGCAGTCACATGGCACTCGGATCTCCATGGCAACAAGTGGTCAATTACATCAACCGCAAGGGATTCCATTCACTGAATGTGCAGCTGGTGTGTGACCACCACAAACACATCCTGCAGGTCTCTGCACGGTTTCCAAGGAGTGTGCAAGACTCCTACATCCTCAGTTGGTCACGGATTTCTGACGTCTTCCAGGGACCACAGAGGCTGCAGGGATGGGTCCTCGGGGAGAAGGGTAGCCACAGAGGCCGTGGCTGTTGACACTTGTGCGGTGGCCTCAGACTGTAGTGGAGTGAAGCTATAATGAGACTCATGTGGCAACTCGCAACTTGGTGGAGCAAACCATCAGGATGCTGAAAATGAGGTTCCGGTACCTGGAGCAGTCTGGTGGAGCCCTGTAATATAGTCCACAGAGTGTGTCGCACACCATCATCGCCTGCTGCGCCCTTTACAACCTGGCGCTGCAAAGGGGAGAAGAGCTGGCTGAGGAGGTGAGGCAGGAGCTAAAGGCTCCTCTGATGAGGAGGATATCGACGATGATGAGGGTGAGGAGGTCCTCGAAGGTGATGATGATGAGGATGAGACCCTCACACTGGCCAGATGAGGCAGGAGTGCTCGGGCAGCCCTCATAGCTGCTAGATTTGTGGAGATTGATGATGACATGCAGTGAGAAGATACCATAAGATCCTCAAATTGCATCTATCAATGTTTGACTGCACTCTGGCTAATGGCAGTGTGAATACCCCTGTGATAATTCTCCTGTCATGGATACGCAGTGGAGGCCCTAATAGATGCTCGATTGTAGGAGGATGATGACGACATGCAGTGAGAACACTCCATAAATCTTCATATAGCCTCTGAGAATTTGTGACTCTTGTCTGGCTGAGAGCAGCTTACTTGTGCTCTGTGATCACAGTCACATCAAAGAGACGCCACCATGAAACTCTAAATGAATCTGATCCTTTGTCCACCTTCAGCACCTGAGCCCTTCAGGAGCACAGTGTCACTGGTCACAGATGCTGAAGAGATGGGGGCCAACCCCACCTTAAAGGTGCTGAGAGCACACAGAGAGAATGACGGAACTCTATGTGACGCCTGCCCATGACATTCTGGCAGCAATGACAATCACCGTCAAGGTGCAGGCTTTAGTAATGTGTCCAGGGAATGCGAGGCTGGACCATGAATTTGGACTGAGACACCTGCCTTTATCTTGTGCAGAAAGATTTCACATCTGAGTGACATGAACACTGCTCATCAGAACAAGAAGCCATAGGGAGGGAGACATTCTTGGGAGTTTATTGACAATAATGAACATTATGCGCAAGTGATTAACACCAGTGACCAAGGCATGCAACTATATCTGGGCCTTTGTGAATCATATAACATAAGGTTGTAGATATGAAGTTATGACTTCAAACAAATTAGTGGGTGGGGGAGGGGGGATTCAATTGAAGGGAAGTTTAAAAAATCAAAAAGAAATGAGAGAGCAGAGGTGCAGGGTAGTGAAAGGGTGAATGATAATCTAAGTGTGACAGGAAGGGGCAGAAAATATAAGCAGAAGAGTGCAGCAGAAATTAGAACCAGAGTGAGTGATAATGGTAAAAAGTCAAAACTTAAGGCTCTTTATCTGAATGCACGCAGCATTTGTAACAAGATAGATAAGTTGATGGTACAAATAGAAATAAATGAATATGACTATTACAGAGACGTGGTTGCAGGGTGACCAAGACTGGGAACTAATATTCAAGAGTATTCGACACTCAAGGAAAATAGGCAAAAATAAAAAGGAGGTGGGGCAGCTTTGTTAGTAAAGGAAGATATCAGTGCGATGATGAGTAACGATATAGGTGCAATAGATCATGATATTGAATCAGTATGGGTGGAAATAAGGAATAGCAAGGGGGAGAAGTCACGGGTGGGAGTTGTCTATAGGCCCTGGAAGAGTTGTCTCATTGTAGGACAAGGTATAATTCGGGAAATAATGGTGTCATGTAAGGAGTACGCTACAATTATCATGGGTGATTTTGATCTGCATATTGACTGGACAAATCAGATTGGCAGGGGTAACATGGAAGACGAATTTGTAGAGTGCACAAGGGATTGTTTCTTAGAGTAAAACATTGCAGAACCTACCCAGGAGCAGGCTATTTTAGATCTAGTAATGTGTAATAAGGTGGGATTAATAAGAGGTATAGTAGTTAAGGATCCACTAAGGGGTAATGATCAGAACATGGTAGAATTTCAAGTTCAGTTTGAGGGTGAGCAAATCGGGTCTCAAACCAGTGCCCTCAACTTAAATAAGGGTGATTACAAAGGTATGAAGAAAGAGTTGTCTAAAGCATGCTGGGAAAATAGACTAAGGGGAAGGTCAGTGGATGAGCAGTGGCAGACATTTAAGCAGATATTTCATGACGCTCAGCAAAAATTTATCACAGTCAAAAAGAAGGACTCGATGAGAAGGATGAACCACCTGTGGTTAACAAAGGTGGTCAAGGTGAGAATCCAATCAAAAACTACGGCATACAAAGTGGTGAAAGCTATTGGTAGGCCAGAGGATTGGGAATTTTTTAGGAACCATCAGCAGATAATTAAAAAGCTAATAAAGAGGGAGAAAATTGATTATGAAAGTAAATCGGCAAGAAATATAAAAATAAACAGCAAGAGCTTCTAGGGATACATAAAAAGAAAAAGAGTGGCTGAAGTGAGCATGGGACCATTGGAAGATGCAACAGGAGAATTGATAATGGGGAACAAGAAAATGGCAGTTAATTTAAATCAATATTTTGCATCGGTCTTCATGGTGGAGGACACTATAAACATCCCAAAGATATCAGATAAGCAAGGAGCTAATGGGAGGAAAGATCTTGTAACAGTCTCTGTCATGAGCGACCAAGTATTGGGAATAAAGGCAGACAAGCTGTCAGGACCTGATGGCCTGCATCCAAGGGTTTTAAAGGAAGTGACTGCAGAGATAGTGGAGGCATTGGTCGAAATATTCCAGAACTCACTGGATTCTGGGAGGGTCCCAGCAGATTGGAAAACTGCTAACGTGACGTCCCTGTTCAAGAAGGGAGCCAGTCAAAAATCAGGAAATTATAGGCCAGTAAGCCTAACATCTGTTGTTGGGAAAATGCTAGAGACCATTATTAAGAACAAAACAGAAGGACATTTAGAAAAGTTTGTCACAATCAAACAGAGTTCATATGGTTTTGTGAAAGGGAAATCATGTTTGACAACTTTGCTGGACTTCTTTGAGGATATAACAAGCAGAGTTGAAAAATGGGAACCAGTAGATGTAGGGTGTTTGGATTTCCAGAAGGCATTCGATAAGGTGCCACATAAAAGGTTGCTGCATGATATAGGAGCTCACATATTTGGGGGTAATATATTAGCATGGATTGAGAATTAGTTAACATAGAGTTGGGATTAATGGGTCTTTTTCAGGTTGGAAAGACTTAGCTAGTGGAGCGCCACAAAGATCAGTCCTGGGGCCTCATTTATTTACTATCTATGTTAATGACTTAGGGGAGGAGCAGCGTGTAATATATCCAAATTTGCTGATGATACAGAAATAGGTGGGGGGGCCATGTTGTGATGAGGACATAAGGAAACTTCAAGGGGATATAGATAGGATGAGTGACTGGGCAAAAACTTGGCAGATGGGGTATACTGTAAAAAAGTGCGATGTCATGCACTTTGGTAGGAAGAATCAAAAGGCAGGCTTTTAGTTAAATGGAGAGGGACTCCAAAAAAGTGCAGCACAGAGGGATCTGGGTGCTCTTGTGCATGAAGTGCAAAAAGTTAGCTTGCAGGTGCAGCAAATAATTAAGAAGGTAAATGGAATTTTGACCTTTATTGATAGGGGGTTGGAGTTTAAAATTAGGGAAGTCTTGTTACATCTGTACAGGGTGTTGGTGAGGCCACACGTGGACTATTGTGTATAGTTTTGGTCCCCGTATTTAAGAAAGGATATACTGGCACTGGAGGCAGTTCAAAAGAGATTCATGAGGCTGACTGATGGGATGAAGGAGTTGGCTTATCAAGAACAGCTAAACAGGTTAGGTCTTTATTCATTAGATAAAAACAAAAAACTGCGGATGCTGGAAATCCAAAACAAAAACAGAATTACCTGGAAAAGCTCAGCAGGTCTGGCAGCATCGGCGGAGAAGAAAAGAGTTGACGTTTCAAGTCCTCATGACCCTTCAACAGAACTAGGTGAATCCAAGGAGAGGGGTGAAATATAAGCTGGGTTAAGGTGGGGGAGGGGGGGGGTGCGGTGGTGGGTTGGGTGGGGGGAGACAAGTGAAGGGGGGTGGTGTGGTTGTAGGGACAAGCAAGCAGTGATAGGAGCAGATCATCAAAAGATGTCACAGATAAAAGAACAAAAGAACACAGGTGTTGAAGTTGGTGATATCATCTAAACGAATGTGCTAATTAAGAATGGATGGTAGGGCACTCAAGGTGTAGCTCTAGTGGGGGTGGGGGGAGCATAAAAGATTTAAAAATAATGGAAATAGGTGGGAAAAGAATAATCTATATAAATTATTGGAAAAAACAAAAGGAAGGGAGAAAAAACAGAAAGGGGGTGGGGATGAAGGAGGGAGTTCAAGACCTAAAGTTGTTGAATTCAATATTCAGTCCGGAAGGCTGTAGAGTGCCTAGTCGGAAGATGAGGTGCTATGCCTCCAGTTTGCGTTGGGCTTCACTGGAACAATGCAGCAAGCCAAGGGCAGACATGTGGGCAAGAGAGCAGGGTGGAGTGTTAAAATGGCAAGCGACAGGGAGGTTTGGGTCATACTTGTGGACAGATCACAGGTGTTCTGCAAAGCGGTTGTCCAGTTTATGTTTAGTCTCTCCAATGTAGAGGACACCACATTGGGAGCAACGGATATTGAATTCAACAACTTTAGGTCTTGAACTCCCTCCTCCATCCCCACCCCCTTTCTGTTTCTTCTCCCTTCCTTTTGTTTTTTCCAATAATTTATATAGATTTTTCTTTTCCTACCTATTTCCATTATTTTTAAATCTTTTATGCTCCCCCCACCCCCACTAGAGCTATACCTTGAGTGCCCTACCATCCATTCTTAATTAGCACATTCGTTTAGATAATATCACCAACTTCAACACCTCTGTGTTCTTTTGTTCTTTTGTCTGTGACATCTTTTGGTGATCTGCTCCTATCACTGCTTGCTTGTCCCTACAACCACACCACCCCCCTTCACTTCTCTCCCCCCACCCAGCTCCCCACCTTAAACCAGCTTATATTTTACCCCTCTCCTTGGATTCACCTAGTTCTGTTGAAGGGTCATGAGGACTCGAAACGTCAACTCTTTTCTTCTCCGCCGATGCTGCCAGATCTGCTGAGTTTTTCCAGGTAATTCTGTTTTTGTCTTTTTTCACTAGAGTTTGGAAGAATGAGGGGTAATCCTACTGAAACATACACGATTCTGAGGGGGCTTGACAGGTTAGATGTTAAGAAGATGTTTAGACTAGTGGGAGAATCCTGAACTAGTGGATATAGTTACTGAATAAGTGGACACTCATTTAAAACTGAGATGCCAAGAAATTTCTTCTCTCTGAGGGCAATTAATCTGCCCCAGGGAGTTGTGGAGGTAGATCACTGAAAGTATTTAAAGAGGAGTTAGATAGATTTTTGAAATATCGGGGAGTTGAGGGCTATGAGGAGCTGACACAAAAGAGGAGCTTTCACTATGATCTTATTGAATGGTGGGGCAGGCTTGAGGGGCCAAATGGCCTACTGCTGCTCCTATTTCTTATGTTCTTATGTTTATGGCTCCTTGCAGGACCTGGTCAAAGTCTGGAACATGGTTGCCTCGCAATGTAGCTCTCCACTGTCAGGAGTGGTCAAGGATCCACACCTACGTCACTTTTGTTAGCTGGCGTAGAGGAGAGCTGTGGGTCCCGGGGTGACCAAGATCGGGGATGGCCTGGGTGGCAGAGGAGTGGACAGGATGATTCCACAGGAGTTGGTGCATTGCATGTCGGTGGGCACCCGCCTCGCGGCCAATGCCAGCCATGTTGTTAGGGCAGTTGTGTTCGGCCCTGACGTCATTCTTGGGTTTGAGGCTGTTCGGATGGAATTCCACAATGGCCCCAAATCCCGAATAGCTGGAGCCCCACAACCTGAAATGCCTTGTGGAAGTGCCCTCTGTACCCTTTAGCACAGTGCGGATAGGTTTCCTGTATGGGCTACTGCTGCACACCCTTCACTTCCTTGCCCTCGCCCGCCGCCTGTTCACACCCTGGCGTGCCTTGTTGCTGTCCGGTGGCAGAGGTCCCCAGTGGAGGGTTCTCTACACGGGCGTCCTTCCCCTTTCCATCGGGGACCTGGGGTGGAGGGTGTTGCACGCAGCAGTCCCATACAACCGTAGGATGTGTCGGTTCACGGACTCCCAAGGCGTCTGCGTTTTTTGTGGCCTTGTGGAGTCCATAGGCCACGCATATGTAAGTTGCTGTAGGCTACACCCCCTTCTTAGTTACTTGAAAAACTTTTTACTGTTTTGTTTGCATTTCAGTCTCACGCTCCTGATCTATGGGCACACAGTGAAGAGGTTGGGGGGTGGGGGGGGTGGGGGGGTGGGTCGGGGTGGGGGGGGGGGTTTGCGGTGGGGCGGTGGGGGTGGGTGGGAGCGGTGTGGGAGGAGGACCTCCTCATGAACCTGCTCCTGGGCCTAGCCAAGTTGACCACCAACAGGTCCAGGCAGTGGGCGATCGAGGGGGTCATTTGACCTCACTGTTTGGCCCTCTTCTGCAACTACGTTCATGGCCTGGAGAGGGTTTACGTGGTGTCTGCTGGCACTGTCGAGGCCTTCCGTGTTCGGTGGGCACCGTGGGGACTGGGGTGTTCAATCGACCCTCTTACTCACATTTTGATTTAATGTTTGTAAGTTTCCTTTTCATTTTGTCTTTTGTTTTTGCAGTTTCCCTTTAAGGGGCTGCAATTTCATTTACCCCTGATTTTGTTAATTTAATTTATTTGTTTGTAAGGCAAAGAGTTACATCTTCTTAACTTTTCTAACCTTGCCGCTACGTAATGGTGCTCTGCGGACATCCACAGCGGAGGTGGAGGCAGCCTGCTGACTGCAACGCCCTGTCTGTGATGACCTTGACGGGCGTCCTCTGGAAGGCCGAGACCTGAAGGGCACTGGCCTGCTTCCAGGGTCCTGCTGTGTGGCAGTGGCACCCTCCTGGATCTGCTGTACTGGAAGTGCTGGGGTCACAGGAAGATGGGATTCAGATGGGCCAGGCACTCCCGGAGTCACATGGATGGCTGGCCCTGGGGGCTGCATCTGCTGATCCTCCTCCCTATGGGTGCCCGAGGGTGCCCTGGCTGACTCCTTGAGGAGGAGGGGTAGCTGGAGTGAGATCAAGCTGCCCCGCACCCCCCTCATGTGCACACTATTGGAGGCCAACTATGGCATCAGCCATGGAGTTGAGACTGCGCAGCAGTGTAGGAGTGAAGTCCTGGACCAAGGTCTCCATGGCAGCCACCATCCTACCTGTGTAGGCCTCGGTGCATTGCCAGGCCGGTGCTATTAGCTCAGCCTGAAGGCGGACACATTCTTCTATTGTGCCTTGCCGTGGGCTGGAAGCGCTGAGTGGTGTACAAGTGGCTGGGCTTTAAATATGGTGCCCGGCGTGATGAAGCAGCGAGGTGATGGCGTGGCAAGAAAATGAGAGCCCGCCAGCCATGGAAACGGCGTGTGTCCCGGGAATGCATATAATTAATGCGGCGGGTTTGGGATGAAACGAAGTGAAAAGCTGCCATTGTGGCCAGCGGGTAAAACCTCATTTTGCCCGCCCGTTACCACATTTAGTGCAAATCTGGGACGATTCCACCCCAGGATTTAATACGTGGCAGACTGGCTTTTATGTGAGTTGTGCACGTAAGGAGTACACATGTTGGAAGTACCACATCAAACACACGGGCCTGGATTTTCACCAAGTCAGGATGGCTTGGGAGCCCTTTAAAAATGGCAGGCCTGTCTCGATTCCAGGATTCCTGAGCCCATTCCTGGGCTGTCTGATTTTCGGGAGTGCCTTTAAAGAGTGCAGGCTCATTCCTGTCAGAAATCCACATCCGGCACTCCTGACCTGGCCAGCTCCATTGCAGAGATAGACATGTCCTAGTCCTTCTCAATTTTCATGGAGTCAGGCCAGGTTTTTAATGAGTCTAGGTTCACAGCCCCTTAGAGGAATCATGGACCCTAGTCTGCATGAGGGGTCTTTTTAGAAAGTAATCAAAAGGTCATCCGTGTGCCCCCTATACTAAGTTATGACCCCCCACCATCCACCCTCCTTGGCCTCTCATGCCCCCTGTGCCAAGCTATGCCCTTCCACCCACCCCACTCTTTACTTCTGTACCCAAATCCTCTTGCGGTAAAAGCCAACATTTGCCATTCCAAGCTGCTTGCTGCTGTATGCTAGCTTTCAGTGACTTTTGAACAAGGACAGCCATGTCCCTTTGGACCTCAACACTTCCCAACCACTCACCTTTTAAAGAATTCTCTGTCCATCTGTTTTTCCTGCCACTTCACATTTTCCACATTATATTCCATCTGTCGTGCTCTAACCCACTCACTTATCCTGTATAAATTCCCGTGAAGCCTCCTTGCATCCTCCTTACAACTCAAATTCCCACTTGGTTTTGTGTCATCAGTAAATCTGGAAATATTACATTTGGTTCCCACATCCAAATCATTTATATTGATTGTGAACAGCTGTTGGCCCAGCACTGATCCTTGCGGTACCCCACAGGCTGCCAACCTGAGAATGACTTGTTTATTCCTACTCTCTGTTTTCTGTCTGTTTACCAATTCGCAATCCATGCCAGCATATTACACCCTACCCCAGTGTTCTAATTTTTCTTACTAATCTTCTGTGTGAGACCTTACTGAAAGCTTTCTGAAAATATAAATATACCACATCCACTGGTTTATCCACATCTATTGTACTAGCTACATCCTCAAAAAGCTAACAGGTTTATCAAACATGATTTCCCTTTCATAAATTCATGTTGACTTTGCCCAATCCTACCATTATTTTATAAATGTTCAGTTATCACAATCTTTGTAATTGTAGAATTTTCCCTACTACTAATGTCACGCTAACAGGTCTGTAGCTCCCTGTTATCTCTCTCCCTCTTTTAAATAATGGGGTTACATTTGCTACCTTCCAATCTGCAGGAACTGTTCCAGAATCTATAGAATTTTGGAAGATCACTAAATATGAATCCACTATCCCTGCGGCTACCTCTTTTAACACTCTGGGGTATAGTTCATCAGGACCCCAGGGAAGTTATTTACTTTAAGTCCCATTAATTTTTCCAGTACTACATTTTAATAATACTAATTTCAGAACTGCTGAAAAAAGAATTTTTCTGTTGAAGCTTTTGTCTTGTACTCATCAGGACAATTTGCAAGGATACCAAATGTAAAGCAAACAACAATTTGTACTGTATGAAAAGAGAGTGTTTATTGGTTGGCAAGTGGACTGTGATTAGTAGAGGCATTCACATGGAGAATGCAGTAATTGATAGTGACTTACAGTTAACTGCCAAGCATTGTTTGAAATTTAAACCAGGCAGCTTGACTCTGGTTGGTCAAGGCATTGCGCTAAGGAATGACCCAGTGAATGGCTGCCACTTATTTTGTTTAGCTGAAACAGGTGAAATGTGTGTACATGTCCTTTCTGTCTGCAAAGAACAGGGTCCTGTATGTTAATATATTTTGCTTCCAGTACACACAAATGCACCACACTGCAAGCCTGACTGACAATCTTAAACTGGTTGCTAGCATAATCCTTAATATATTGGGGATTATTCAGTAAATGCCCAATTGCGGACTCACATTTAATTTTGGACATTGTATTTTGGGTTTTGCAAGCAGAGGGGTTGGGTACAGTCTGTACCTCACCCATTGTGAAGAGTGGAAGGGACATGCTGTTTGATATGACCTGCCAGACTTTGGGAACTATGGCCTATCAACTGGTCACCTGGATTTTTTGGATGGCGGGGTCTCCATTCCTGCCATCTGATGTCATCCCCACTGACTCCAGGTGCCTCGCAGCCATTTCATGCTCCTCCCTCGGTAGGAAGTCCCGCCTTAGAGAGTCCCTGAAGTGACAACAGCAGCAGTGGACTGAAGAGGAAGTACACCAACATGCCTGAGCCTAAGTCTCGGAACCAGAGGAAAAAGTAAGTTTAAGGGGTCCCAGGGCGGAGAGGGTGGGGAAGGCCTTATGACAGTGGGTGGGGCGGGGGGCCGCACAAAGGAGAGGGCATCAGGAGAAAGGTCGGGTCTGGGGTAGGGGGTCCAGTGGCCACTGGACATTAAGGGGGAGAGGGGGCACATGCAGTCAGAATGGGGCTTCTAATGGAGGACCCCCCCACAATCCCCTTCCTGAGAACGAAGGCTGATATTTTTTGGGCTTCCCCCACGGCAGGTGAGTCTTCCCGCGAGCCTAAAAATTGAGGCTGGGTGGGAAACGGCCCTTAATCGGCCATTAATTGGCCACTTGGGGGCCTCAATTGGGGAAAGGGTGGGCTTCCTGTCCGAAGCCTTTCCTGTCCCAGCATAAAATCACTGCATGGTTAGGGCGGGTGGGAATCCAGAAGGAATCCTGTACTTTCAATTTCACATTCCTCACCACCTAAAAACCCACCGATGGGGGAGCGTGGGATTCTAGCCAATGTGAAATTCTTTTATAATATGGTCACTCTTCCCTACAATTTGATTACTAATTAGTCCTTTCTCATTGCATAATACTTCATCAAAATTCTCTAATTGGTTCCTCAATGTACTGATCTAGAAAACCATTGCCTATATATTCCAGGAATTTGTCTTCCAGGACATTAGTGCTAATTAGATTTACCCAGTCTATATACAGATTGAAGTCCCCCATGATTACTGTATTATTATTGTTCCATGTACCTCTGATTTCCTGATTTATGCAGTGCCCTACATTACCACTACTATTTTGGTGGCCTGTAAACAACTTGTACCAATGTTTGCTGCCCCTTGCTGTTTCTTAGCTTCACCCAAACAGGTTCTACATCTTGATCTTCTGATCTAAGACCCTCGCTCACTAATGCACTGATCTTATCCTTTATTAACAATGCTACCTCACCTCCTTTTATTTTTTTTGCCTATCATTCCTATATGTTGAATATCCTTGAACATTCAGAACCCAGACTTGGTCACCTTGCAGCCACATCTCTGTCATGTCAAACAGATTAGACCTGTTTACTTCCATGTGTGCCATCAGTTCATCTACCTTGTTGTGAATGCTTTGTGCATTCAGATAGAGTGCTTTTAATTCTGTCTTTTTATTATTTTCGCAACCTCTAGCCTTATCTGCTGGTGCACTCTTAAGTTTGTATGCTCTGTCCCTTCCTGCCACATTCTGATCATCATTTCCCTTATTGCTACCTTACTTTCCTGTCTTGTCTTCTCTATTTATCACATCTTCCCAAACTTGATACCTCACGCCCACTATTTCATTTAAAGCCCACTCTATTGCCTAGTTATATGACTTGCCAGAATACTAGTCCCAGCATGGTTCAGGTGAAGACCGTCTCAACAGTACAGCTCCCACTTTCCCCAATACTAGTGCCAGTGCCCCATGAATAGGAATCCATTTCATCCACACAAATCACTGACCCATGCATTTAACTCTCTAATCTGATTTACACTACTCCAATTTGCTCGTGGCCCAGCTAATAATCCAGAGATTATTACCTTTGAGGTTCTGTTTTTTTAATTTAATGCCTGGCTGCTCATACCCCCTCAGCAGAACATCTTTCCTCATTCTATCTATGTTCTTGGTACCTACATGGACCACGGCAACTGTAAGCTCCTCTCCGGCCCTGAGCTGATGTCCTGAATCCAGGCACCAGCCAGGCCTCATGGCCTTCTGGACTCTTGCTCTTGACTGCAAAAAACTGTGCCTAGCCCCCTCCAACTATACTGTTCACTACTGCCACTACATTCCTATTAATTCCCCCCATATGAATGGCTTCCTGTACCACAGTGTCACGGTGTTCACCCTGCAGCCCCTGCTTTTGTTCATACAGTCTGCAAGGTGCTCGAACCCATTGGACAATTGCAAGGGCAGAGGCTCCTCCATTTCTAACTCCTCAATTCTACCTCCTCCTCAGTTCAGTCTGAGAGTCGGCAAGAGCAGGGGGAACTAAAAGTGCAGGGAGAGAGAGCGGAAGTTAACTGTGAGAGTCGGCAAGAACACCGGGGGCTAAAAGCGCGGAGAGAGAGAGAGAGCAGGAGTTTACTCTGAAAGTCGGCGAGAACAGAGAGGGCAAACCTCTAACCAGTGTCCACATTCTAAAACAAAAAATCAAGGTGTGACATCACAGGGCAGCAGGCATTACCTACAGAGAGGAGGATGTAACACGAGGACCCTGGGACAAGCAGTCAGCAGCACTTAGGGGACCTAGTCTATCTAGGGGATCTAGAATCTGGTCTATACTCAAGGAGGAGTAAGGGTAAAATAAAAGCTAGGGTCCATATTTTATTTAGTTAAGATATGTCTGTGGAGCTCAGTCCCTGATTTGCACATCCTGCGCCATGTGGGAAATACTAGACGCTCCTAGCGGTCTGGATGTCCATGTGTGCAGGAAGTGCCTTTGACTAGAGCAACTTGAGCTCCAGGTTTTGGACCTTGAGTGACAGCTGGAGGCACTACGGTACATTCACAAGACTGAGAGGTTCATGGATAGCACGTTTCGGAGTGTGGTCACCTCGCAGCTTAAGGAAGTGCAAGCAGAGAGGGAATGGGTGACTGCCAGACAGAAGAAGGGGACCAGGCAGGTAGGGAGGGAATCTCCAGAGTGCATCTCACTTGCAAGCCATTTTTTGGCCTTGGAAAACAATGAGAGTGATTGTTCCTCTGTGGAGGCCAGCCAGGTCCAAGGCCTTGGCACTGTAGGTGATCCAATTGCTCAGCGGGGGAGGAAGAAGTGTGGAAGGGCAATAATGGTAGGGGATTCATTAGTGAGGGGAGTAGGCAGATGTTTCTGCGGCTGTAGATGTGACTCCAGGATGGTACGTTGCCTCCCAGGTGCCAAAGTCAAGGATGTCATGGAATAGCTGCAGGGCATTCTGAAGGGGGTGAGTGAACAGTCAGAGGTTGTGGTCCATATTGGGACCACTGAGGTAGGGAGAAAGAGAAATGAGGCTCTGCAAGCAGACTTTAAAATTGAAAAGCAAGATTTCAAAGGTGATATTCTCTGAATTACTCCCAGTGCCACGCAGTGGTGAGTATAGGAACAGAAGGATAGAGAGCAGATAAATGAGTGGCTGGACAGATGGTGCAGGAGGGAGGGCTTTAGATTCCTGTGGCATTGGGACCATTTCTAGGGGAGGTGGGACCTGTACAAGTTGGATGGGTCACATCTGAACAAGAACAGGACTAACATCCTCACGGGGGTGGGGGGGAGTGGGGGGGGAGTTGCTAATGCTGTTGGGATGGATTTAAACTAAATTGGCAGGGGGATGGGAACCTGAAACAGTTCAGAGAAGAGAAAAGCTGAGATGGAATTACAAGTTAAAACGCTAGTAAGTGAGATTGGAAGGCAGAGGAAATATAGGCTAGACAAGAAAGAAGTAAGTTTAACAAGGCTAAATGAAATATATTTTATTGCAAGGAGCCTGAGGAATAAGACAGATGAGCTGAGGGCACAGACAGGCATGTGGGAGTATGAGATCATAGCTATAACTGAGACTTGGGTAAAAGAAAGGCAGAATTGGCAGCTTAACATTCCTCGTTATAGGGTATTCAGATGAGATGGAGCGAGGAGTAGAAGTGGATAGGGGTTCGCAATATTGATCAAGGAATAAATTATACCAGTGAGGAGGGATGATATCTTGGAAGGTTCATCAAATGAGGCCATATGGGTAGAAGTAAAAAACACAAAAGGGGCAAACACACTGTTGGGTGTGTACTATAGGCTCCCAAACAGTATTGGAGAGATAGAGGATCAAGTATGTAATCAAATTTCAGAGAAGTTTAAGAAGGCAGTAATAGTAGGGGATTTTAACTACCCAAATATTAACTGGGGTCAGTTTAGTGTGCACAGTAGGGATGGAGCAAAATTCTTAAGCTGCATCCAGGAGAGTTTTTTTAGCCAGTAAATAGAAAGCCCAGCAAGGGAGGAGCAAGTTCTGGACCTAATATTCGGGCATGAGACCGGACAGGTGGAAGGCATATCAGTAGGGGAGCATTTCGGAGATATTGACCATAACTCAGAGATAAAAACAAAAAAACTGCGGATGCTGGAAATCCAAAACAAAAACAGAATTACCTGGAAAAACTCAGCAGGTCTGGCAGCATCGGCGGAGAAGAAAAGAGTTGACGTTTCGAGTCCTCATGACCCTTCGACAGAACTTGAGTTCGAGTCCAGGAAAGAGCTGAAATATAAGCTGGTTTAAGGTGTGTGTGTGGGGGGCGGAGAGATAGAGAGACAGAGAGGTGGAGGGGGTTGGTGTGGTTGTAGCGACAAACAAGCAGTGATAGAAGCAGATCATCATTTAGATAATATCACCAACTTTAACTTTAACACCTATGTGTTCTATTGTACTATTGTTGTTGACATCTTTTGATGATCTGCTTCTATCACTGCTTGTTTGTCGCTACAACCACACCAACCCCCTCCACCTCTCTGTCTCTCTATCTCTCCGCCCCCCACACACACACCTTAAACCAGCTTATATTTCAGCTCTTTCCTGGACTCGAACTCAAGTTCTGTCGAAGGGTCATGAGGACTCGAAACGTCAACTCTTTTCTTCTCCGCCGATGCTGCCAGACCTGCTGAGTTTTTCCAGGTAATTCTGTTTTTGTTTTTGACCATAACTCAGTTAGATTTAGGATAATTATGGAAAAGGGTAAGGTTGGGCCAGAAATAAAAGTTCTAAACTGGGGAAAGGCTAATTTTACCAAGATGAGATATGATTTGGCCCAAGTGGACTGGGAGCAGCCACTAGCAGATAAAGCTGTGTCAGAGCAACAGGAGGCATTCAAGGAGGAAATAGTGAGAGTACAGGGCAAATATGTTTCCGTAAAGAGAAAGTGGGGGGACCAAGTCCAGAGAACCTTGGATGTCAAAGGATATAAAGGTTAGGTTTAAGTAAAACCAAGAGTTCAATACAGCAGAGTCTCTAGAGTAGGATAAAAGTGTAGAGGGGAACTTAACAAGGAAATTAGGAAAACTAAGGGAGTACATGAGAAAGCATTGGTGGGTAGAATAAAGGAAAACCTAAAGGATTTTAAAAAATATATAAGGAGCAAGAGAATAACTAGGGAAAGAGTGGGGCCAATTAGGAACCATAGAGGTAATCTGTGTGTGGACCCAGAAGGTGTGGGTACAGTCCTCAATGTATACTTTGCGTCAGTCTTCACAATGGAAAAGGATGACATAGGTATTGACATCAGCGTGAAGGACTGTGAAATATTTGAGGAAATTAACATAGAGAGAGAGGAGGTACTAGCGAGTTTAGCGGCCTTAAAAGTGGATAAATCTGCAGGTCTGGATGAGATGTAACCCAGGCTATTGAGGGAGGCAAGGGAAGAGATATCAGGGGCCCTGGCAGTAATTTTCAAATCCTCTCTGGCCACAGGTAAGTGCCAGAGGACTGCTAACATTGTCTCATTATTAAAAAAGGGAGCAAGGGATAGACCAGGAAATTACAGGCCAGTCAGACTAGCCTTGGTGGTGGTGAAGTTACTAGAAAGAATTCTGAGGGACCGAATATGTCTGCACTTGGAGAGACACGGATTAATTAGGGATAGTCAGCATGGATTTGTTAAGGTAAGGTCATGTTTGACAAATTTGATTGAATTTTTTGAAGAGGTAGCCAGGAGTGTTGATGAAGGTAATGCATTTGATGTGGTCTACAGAGAAAACATTGCTGGATTGACAGCTCTGGCTCTCTGACCACTGCTGTCAATAACACAGTATTTATTTACACAAGGTTAAGAGGTTTCAAGTGCTTGCAGTTTTAGCTGTTAAAACTTTCAAAAGCCAGGATGATTGGCACTTTCATTGCCCTGGAGTAAAAGGCATTTTTTAAAATAGTGGAAATTTATGAATAAATGCCTTTTGTAAAAGCTGTTTTTACATATTCTATTATCGCTTTAGGGTTCATTGGTTCTATATAGGGTACAGTGGGTCAAAGGGCATGGAAGTGCTACAGTTTGACATAGAGGGCATGAGAGATCATGAGAGGCCATGGGGAGTGGGTGGATGGAGGGAATGGCTTGGTTAATGAGATATAAGGGGCCATTGGGGGTGGTGAGGGTCATGAGGTGGCATGGACACATCATGGGGAATGAATGGGAATGTGAGAGTGTGTGAGGGGTGAGGACTGGAGGGCCTTTCTGGTTTTATTTTAACTGGGATGAGGTCCCACAGCACCAAGGCAGGCCTTTTAGACAGCCCTCCTCTGCACTCAGCAGCTCTTGTGGCTGCCTCCAAACTTTTTCCCAGCTTGGCTGGTCCAACAGCAGCCCACACCCACGTCCCACAATGAAAATGCCATCCTTGCAGGTACTTTCTCCCAAGGCGGATGGGCTGACCCTGGAATTTTTCCAAACTCTCACCGCCCGCCTCGAGGGTGAAAATCCAGGCCAAAGGTTTGCAAGAGAGGTACCTGGAAATCAGATGAGGAGGCAGCAAAAGTGAGATTGCAGGGGAGAGCAAAAGTATGGGCGAAAAGATGAAGAGGTTGTTGCTATTACTCTTTGAGTTATCAGTAGAAGGGTGACAGTATACAATATCTCAAAACTGTCCTTAAAAATAGTCAGGTTTTACTTGCGTACTCAGACTTGACTTCTAATTGCACATTATATTTTAAACATTGGGAAGAATTTTAAGCTCGGCGGGTGGGCACAAGCCGGACCCGTTGAGCATAAAATCGCATGCGATGACATTGGGTGAGCGTCCCAACGTCATCGCAGACTCACGTGATATTTCGGTCGATGTATGCGTACCAGGAGTCAGCAGCGCCCCCTGCCGACAATTAAAAGGCCTATTAAGGCCATTAAAAAGGTAATTGAAAGATATCTTTCGCTTCCTGTCCAACCTTATGGTTGGCGGGGCAGGCGAAAAGGCCAAGCGGCCTTTGCATTTTTTTAGGAAGCCTCATCCACGGGCGGGATGAGGTTTCCAACAGCAATTAAAAATAAAGTAAAAAATTTTTAAATTTAATGAATAACATGCCCCTGCTGTTGTGACGGTGGGAGGGGGGTGCCATGTTTCATAACATTTATAAAATCTTTAACTTTTATTTGGAAAAATGTTCATCGTCCTGAGGCAGCTCTATCTCGGGGACCTTTTCCAGCGCGCACTTGAGTGCATGGGTGAAGTTCACGCTCGCCCTCTTCCTCCCCTCACACAGGCAGTGTGCTGAGCGCTGCCGCTCACGTTTCACGCTGGGTGGACCTTAATTGGCCCGCCAGCGTGAAATCGCGTCCGGCCCTGATTGCGGGCTGCGGTTGGCTTCATGACCGTCTCTGCCGAGCCTGCCCGGCAAGGGAAAATCCTTCCGATTAAGTTAATAAACATCTATTGATTTCACAGTATGTAGAAAGGAAAAGAAAATGTTGCATTTATATAGCGCTTTTCATGACCACTGGATATCTCAAAGCACTTTACCACCAATAAAGTATCGTATATATTCACGTAAATGTGTAAATGTTGACCCCATAACTTTTAGCTTAAAAGAACGGAATTTTTCATATACTCAGTGGAAAAGTCAACCTTAGTTTCTCCGGAATTGTGATTATTATTTACTGGTAATTACTACAGTTCATTAATTTAAAGACACACACTGCAGCCTTGAGATTTTCCCTCCGTCAACTCAAGAGGCAGCCCCCCAGCCAATCGATAAGACTCTTGTGTATCACATGGACCTATCACGATGCCTTCAAGAAAGAATAACAAACTCGCAGCTCAGTTTAAGCTGGAGAAAAATAGTGGCAGAATGGATTAACCAGCATTGGTGAAATGGTCACCATATCACCTACAAAGCCACCTGCGTCCTCACAGAACTGAAGAAAGATGGTATTTCAGAATTCCAATCCAATGCCAAGTGATGTAAACAGTTTCTGAAAAGTACTCCACCAGAAAATGAAAATTCCACCATGTCTGCCACCTGAACTTGGTGATAAAAGCATTAAATTCCACCATTTTGTCATCCAATAGCGAGAGAAGAATGTGAATGGAAAATATGGATGAAATACGGATGAACTTCGACATGCCAGCAAACAAGGTGGTTATCAAGACTGGAGAATAAACTGTCATTATAAAGACAACTCGTCAGAAGAAGACATGTTTCATATTTCATAGTGGTTCCACCTTGCATGCCAGATGGATAAAATTAAAGCCAATGGTGATATTCAAGCACAAAGCTGGAAATTCCAGAAAGGCGTTGCCCTCCATGTTCATGGGAAAGGCTTGACGGATGAAGGCAGTTGCAAGAAATGGATTAACGAAGCGTGGAATTTGAGACCAGGGAGACTATGCAAAGAAAAAGTTTGCTCATCCTCGAAATGTTCAAATCCCCCTTGTCGACGATGTGGTCCATGATGTGAAGCCAAGCAACACAGATGTGGTAGTTATTCTCGGTGGCCTTACGATTGTTGCTCAGCCCTTGGATTTGTGTATAAACAAATCTCTCAAGGACAGCATTCAAAAGATGTGGAGAAACTGGATGTTGGAAGGTGAAAAAGACATTCATCAAAGGCAGAAATATCCGAGCACCCTCACTAGCAACATTGTGCCGATGGGTCATAGTCAAGTGGAATGAACTTGATCCCAATAATTTCAAAGATAATTTCTAAAGTACGAATATTGAATGCGTTCGATGGTACAGGGAGTGATTACTTATGGAATGATGATGCTGAAGTTACCGGTACTACCGATGATGATGATGATGATGATGAAGAAGATCTATATGATGATGCTATACAACCAGGCTATTGGGACGAAGTGTTCAGTGATTCAGATCAAGAAGAGAGTGGTTTTGAAGGATTTCAATGTGAAGTGTTGTATATAGTATATATAAGTGTTATAGTATATTATATTGGATGAAATGTATACATTTTGTAATGATATAAAATAAATGAATGTTAGAAAATAGATCCAAATGTTTTGTGTTGTTTGTTTTTACTTTGTTCCTTTCCAAACGGTCTTCTTTGGCCCAAATAAAGCACACATCAATCTCTCAAAAACATTACCCATGAAAAGGTCAACCCCATGACTTCTGGCCCCTAAAATTGGCCTCACACATTTGACTTTTACCGAAGCAACACAAGATATTTACAAGTATATAAGATACTTTTGAAGTGTAGTCACTGTTGTAACGAGGGAAACGTGGCAGACAATTTGGGCACAGCAAACTCCCATAAATAGCAATGTGATAATGACCAGGTAATCTGTATTTTTGTGAAGTCTATTGAGGGATAAATATTGGCCAGATGACCAGAGGATAATCTTCAAAAAAGTGCTGTGGGATCTTTTGCATCCAGCCAAACAAGGCGATGGAGCCTTGGTTTAACATCTTATCTGAAAGAAAGTGGCTTTGACAGTGCAGTTCTCCCTCAACACTGCATTGGAGCATTAGTGTAAATTTTTGTATCCAGAGCCTTGTGACTCAGAGATGAGAGTGTTTCCAACTGAGTCATGGCTGATACTTAACAGTAAATTGCAATTCATGTTTTTCAGCAGTTTACAATAAACGGGTGACTGTTTGCATTTAAATAGTGAACAAGTATTCTATCCGATTGATACCAATATCAGATAGCACAAATTCCAGTTTCTAACCCTTTTATCATTCTTCTTTGCCATGATGTTACTTTTGGGATAACTAAGAAGCTGTTGCCTCTTCTGGCTCTAGTTCATAGCCAATTTTTACAGCAACATGAGATATTTACCATGGGTGAGCCCAGGTTACAATTCCATGTGCTGCACTCAAAGCAAGCTGAGGAAGATTGAAAGCACATGTATGCTGGCACCCATTGCTCTGACACAGCATTGTACTTTTAGAGAGCATACGAATTGAAAGTGTGTTTGGATTTAGCAAAACCTGACATTAATCCTATAAGTCAGCAACGAGCAGGAACTAGAAGCTAGCGGTAAATTAGCTCCCAGGGAGTCCGATAACTGATTTAAGCTTCCAAAAATTCAGCCTAGGGAAACAACCAAGTCATTAGTCAAGGAAAATGGACTCTTCATGTTGAAGGAGTATGTAATTATTCTCCACTGATTGTGTTAATGCTATTAATTTTAATTAATCTTTATAATTAAAATGAATAATTATTTAACAACATTTTATTGCACAAAATCTGCAAGCAGGAAAAATATTAGAGAATTAAGTAAAGGCATTTTGGACAGTTTTACCTCTGTTAGCTGCATGCTCTTACCGACAAGTCATTGCCAGTCAGGCAAAAAATCTCATAAGAGGAAAGGAGCAATATTTAAAATTTAGTCACTGAAAGTGTTCACACCATTTCCTAAACCTCTCTGGTATACCTCCGCTCTTTCTCCTCCTTTAAGATGCTCCTTAGAACCGACATCTTTGACCGAGTTGTTGTTCATCCATTTTAATGTCCTTTGGCTCTGTCTCAAGTTTTGTCTGATGATGCACCTGTTAAGCATCTTGGGAAATTTTACTCCGCAAAGGACACTAGATAAATGCAAGTTGTTGTTGGAGCCCATATAGACTTCTATCTAGTGAACATACCAGCAGAACTGTTCAGTTCAGAACTGGAAGCAAAACATTTAGGAGGCCAAGGCTTATGAAGAAAACCATTCCTGTTTAGGCAGGGCATTTGCTTTTTGTTGGAACTGGACTGAGTTACCTTTCAATCCACACAGCAGCATTGATCCCTTGGAGGATTGGGGTGGATGACAACTAAAATCAAAATTAAGAGGCTCAAAGGGATGGAAATTGTGATGGTGGGAAAAGGGGTAAGGAGGGAGGGAAAGAATTAATGAAGGAGTGGACAGTTCGGTGTCCTTCAGGATGAAGGGAACAAAACCTAGAAATGCTGAAAATCTGAAACGGTAATTGAACAATGTCTTTCCTCTTTTATGATGCTGACAGATCTGCTGTGTATTCAATTCCATGGTCAGCCCCTACATCTGTGTTACGGTCACTATTTGCGATGGATTCCAGATAGGATACATTCTTGGCTGGTACTTAAACATCACTTCTGTAGCTATTGAATTGTGTTTTATTTCTGTTTCTTGTTGTACGTTGTTCAGGAATTCTGCGGTGAGTAACTTACCGGCCTCCCCAAAGCCTGCCCAACATCTTCAAGGCACATGTCAGGAGTGTGATGGGATAACCTCCATTGACCTGCATCAGTGCAGCTCCAACAACATTAAAGAAGCTCAACACAATCCAGGACAAAGCAGCCCATTTGATTGTTTCCACCTGCTCGACTCCCCCACCAACTTAAACATTCAACGCCTCCACCAATGACGCACAGTGGCAGCAGTGTGTACCGTCTACAAGATACACTTCAGTAACTCACAAAGGCTCCTTCAGCAGACCCTTACAAACCTACGACCTCTACCGCCTAGGAGGACAAGGGCAGCAGACAGTTGGGAACACCACCACCTGGAAGTTTCCCTCCAAGCCACTCACCATCCTGGCTTGGAAATATATCACCCGTCTTTCACTATCACTGGGTAAAAATCCTGCAACTCTCTCCCTAACAGCACTTTGGGTGTACCTACACCACATGGACTTCAGTGGTTCAAGAAGGCAGCTCACCACCACCACCTTCTCAAGGGCAATTAGCAAAGAGCAATAAATGCTGGCCTTGCCTGTGATGCCCACATCCCATGAAGCAATAAGTCCTTACTGGTGATGTGTGCTTATAGCAAAGTATTAGCCTGAAAAATGACAAATAAACAACCTCAAAGCACAAGTATATGATCTAACTTGAACTAATGATTGTTAGCCTGACTAGCCAATGTATTTTTCAGGATGGTCCACAAGACTGGCTATTGTCATAGACATTTTGTAAAGCTGTCCCATCATGCAAGTATTAGGCCAATTTAATTCTCCATTCAGCCTTCGTGATGATCTCTCTTTCCTTGGCCTCCTACACTGTTTCAATGAAGCTCAATGTAAGCATAAAGAGCATTCCAGACTTAACAGTGCATTCATGTCAATCAGGAGGCACAGATAACAGTTCTGCTGCTGTCATTTACAGCTATTATAGACCTGTATTTTGTTACTTGTCTTGTTATCACACCCTTTTGCCTTGTGCCATCATCCATTTCATCATTTAATGACTTTTCCCCTCCTACACTATCAAAAGAATTCCATTTTGTTCTTTCTTTCATTACCCAGCCCACCCACTGGCTCTGTGTTTGCTTGAAAAATGTTTAATCTCTAACTGTGAATGAAAGATCACTGGTCTGAAATTTTGGGCAAAAACTTTCCAGTCATAAGACCCTGCTGAAACAACAGGACTTAAGTCCATAAGACCAGAAGATGTAGGAGCAGAATTAGGCCATTCAGCCCATCGAGTCTGCTCCACCATTCAATGAGATCATGGCTGATCTGATAACCCTCAACTCCACTTCCTGCCTTTTCCCCATAATCCTTGATTCCGTTACTGATTAAAAATCTGTCTATCTCAGCCTTGAATATACTTAATGACCCAACCTCTATGGCCTTCTGCGGTAAAGAATTCCACAGATTCACTACCTTCTGAAAGAAGTAATTCCTCCTCACCCCTGTTTTAAATGGACGCCCCCTTACTCTGAGATTGTGTCCTCTGAACCTAAACTCTCCCACAGGGGAAACAAACTCTCCGCATCTACACTGTTAAGCCCCCTAAGAATCTTAAATGTTTCAATAAGGTTGCCTCTCGTTCTTCTAAGCTCCAATGAGTACAGGCCCAACCTACTCAACCTCTCCTCATAAGAAAATCCCTCCATCCCCGGGATCAACCTAGTCAACCTTCTCTGGACTGCCTCCAATGCTGGTGTATCTTTCCTTAGATAAGGGACCAAAATTGTTCAACGTATTCTAGGAGTGCTCTAACTAGTGCCTTGCATATTTGACTTCCCTATTTTTATACTCCATTCCCTTTGAAATAAAGGCCAACATTCCATTTGCCTTCCCTATTACCTGCTGAACTTATATATTCCCTTTTTGGGATTCATGCACACGGGCTCCCAAATCCCTCTGTGCTGCAGCTTTCTGCAGTCTTTCTACATTAAGTAATATTCAGCTCCTCTATTCTTCCTGCCAAAGCGCATAACCTCACATTTTTCCACATTATATTCCATCTGCCAAGTTTTTGCCAACTCACGAAACCTCTCTATATCCCTCTGTAAACTCCATGTGTTATCCTCACCACTTGCCTTCACACCTATTTTTGTGTCATCTGCAAACTTGGCGATAGTACATTCACTTCCCTCGTCCAAGTCATTAATATATAATGTAAATAATTGAGATCCCAACACTGACCCCTGTGGCACTCCACTAGTTATAGGTTGCCATCCAGAAAATGCCCTCCTTATCCCAACTCTCTGTCTTCTATTAGTTAGCCAATCCTCTATCCATGCTAATATACTACCCCCAACACCATGAGCTCTTATCTAATTAAGTAGCCTCATGTGTGGTACCATATCGAACACCTTTTGGAAATCCAAATATGTTACATCTACTGGTTCCCCTTTATCTATCCTTCTTGTTACCTCCTCAAAGAATTATAATAAATTTGTTAGGCATGATTTCCCCTTCATGAAGCCATGCTGACTCTGCTTGATTATATTATGCATTTCTAAATGCTCTGCTATTAACACCCTTTACAATAGACTCCAACATTTTCCCAATGACAAACATTAAGCTAACTGGCCTATAGTTACCTGTTTTGTGCCTACCTCCCTTTTTGAATAAGGGTGTTTATGGATGGGGGAACTGTTGGTCTGTCAGTGGGCTTTGCCATGGCTCTTAAACTGAGCCAAGGCATGGGCATCCTGCTTCTGGGTTATCCAACCAATCAGAGAGGGGGCAGGATGACCTGTCAAATTTGTAAAGGAAGGGATTCTAATTTAAGAGAGGTTGCCCGGGGTCAGAAAGGCTCAACTGAACATGGATTCCCGAACCTACAGCAACCACAGGAATGGAGAGCAGACCTGGGGGTGCTGCCCCCGGGTCTCTCACTCTTATCTGGAGGTCCTGCTGTGGGGTTTGAGGGGCTGCAGTGAGGTGAGGTCTTCCAAGGACAGGAGGAGGTGTGAATGGAAGTGATCAAGGACACGAGCAGTAGGAGTGTGGTCCCTCCAAAAGGATCAGGGACCGCAGGACAGAGGGAAAGGTGAGTGCCATAACAGTTTCTGAAGTTAAGTCCCCCTTTCTGACTTGCTCAGCATTCTCCTCACAGCACTCCTCAGTCCTACAAACCTTGCAACTCCATTTATTCCTCTCTCCAGACACCTCACATCCCTACCTAAGCAACAAACACTGGTGCTCATCCTCTTCCTATTTGCTCTCTCACACCCATGTTCAGTCACTCTCCCAAACGGTGTCCTTCTCTCATCTCCACACAAGCCATTTCTCACACCAATAAACTCTCTGAGTAGAAGACAGCACACAATTTAGGGGAGAGACAGAGGCCTGGGGATGGGGATGGGTGGGTGGTCTTCCAGTTAAAGCACCTTATTGGCCAACTGCATGCCTAGCTGGTCAACAGGAAAGAGGTCTTGCTCCAGGAGGCTGAAGATGTCAGCAATGCGGTTGGCCAGAATTTTCTAGCCCTGTTAGTGTCGGGCATCATGGCGGGCAGGGGGAACAATATGGCAAGAAGGCCAAAAATCAGTTTCTCGTCGTTGTGAAACCAGTTTGCGATCATCTGCTCCACCCATCAATGGTGGGCCGCATTTCCCATTGCTGCATGTCAGGAGCTTAACTTCAGTACTTTAGCTTCTCATTATAAGGCCTGCTTCCTGAAATCACACCACACCCCCCAACCTGGGCAAATTTTACTACCCCCATTGGCGTGACTTCAGAACGGCATGCTTCACAGCTGCCATTAAAGGGTGTGCATCCGGTGACCTGAACTTCAGACGGAACTCAGGTGAGTGTGCACAACCTTGCACAGCGCTTGTCAAGCATTGCTCACAGGACACCAAGGAAGTGGCGCTGTGCACTCGCTGGGGGCACAGGCAAGTCGCTTTCTCCCGGCTGGCTTTCAGTGTGGTGCCACTCAGCTCAGGTGCAGGCATTCTCCTAACCCACACTGCAAGGCTGCACTGTTAGCTTGAACCATGGGGGAGACTGGTCCAAACCTTAATAAAGACATTGCAAAGGGCTCTGAGGGCAGGTCAGGCCGGGGTAGGGGGGCAAGGCAGCACAGGCTTAAGGAAGTATGCAAGAACATGCCAGGGGGGTGGGGGGACCACACAGCTGGAAAATCTTGTCAAAAGTGAGCATTCGTCCACAGCTGAGGCCGTTCATCAGCAGCTCCATTGACCCGCTTGGAGTTGGGCCTCCGAAGCTTTTCTGCCCACTCAAGCAATGCAAAAGCATGAATGCGCCACTGAATGCTTCAAAACTTTTCACTCCGCAGGCACAGACTGCAAATTAATGTGCTTTTGAGGGGGCAGCAGAACAATTGGCCGACTGGGCTTGTGAAATGTGGTCATGCCACATGGTGGAGGCGCTCAGAGCCCTTTGCAATGTCTTTATTAAGGTTTGGACCAGTCTCCCCCATGGTTCAAGCTAACAGTGCAGCCTTGCAGTGTGGGTTAGGAGAATGCCTGCACCTGAGCTGAGAGCACAGCATGCAGTCCAGTGGGCAAAGCTGCTGCCAATCGGTCAAGTGGAGTGAGCCGGAGGTGGGTGGGGCTTCAGATAGCCAATGAGTGCACTACACACTGGCCATCCAAGTGGTGGCCATCACTCGCCGGCATGCCTGAAGGGGCCCTGAGACGCAACTGGAGTTGGAGACTTAACAAAGAGAGGTTCTTAGGACATAAATGTTAATCCCTGCACCACTCACTTCGATCCTGCAGGAGGAGAACATTGGGATTATGGAGACTGGTGATTTAGCGGTTTGCCTCATAGCTTATAGAGAGCAGAGAAGAAGAAGAAGAATTCAGTGAAGGCACCTGGCTTGACAAAGAGATGTGCACCTCCTTCAGGATGAAGGGGTGGCAGGGACTGCTGTGAACACAGTTGAAGATCCACCAAGAGCTGTCGCATGTGGGCGCCTTGCTAGACCCAGGGTCTATAGATGGTGCTTGTCATTCCTGCAGATGACTGAAAGCCAGTGTCACCGAAGACTGTGCATGTCTAGGGAGCCGGTCGGTCAGATATGCCACCTGCTGCAGGATTTGGCACCACTGGGGCTTGGAGGGCATCCATTGCGAGTGGCCATGAAAGTGACTGTGGCACTGGATTTTTCTGCCAGTGGCTCTTTCCAGGGCTCCACAGGTGACCTGTGTCGGATCATGCAAGCCTCCATGCACAAGTGCATCCAAGAGGTCATGGGCACCATCTTTGCAAAGGCACAGAACTTCGTGCATTTCGTTCGGAGTCTGGAAAGCCAGCAAGCAAGAGCGCTGGGATTTGTGCAGATCTCAGGCTTTGCACAAGTGCAGGGTGCCAGCGACTGTACTAAAGTGGCACTTAGATCTCCATAGCAACAAGCAGTCAAATACTTCAACTGCAAGGACTTCCACTCACTGTTTAGCTGGTGTATAACCACAATAAACTCATTCTACAGATCAATATACTCCTAGGGAGTGACCACAATCCCTACATGCCGGTGCTATCACCTCAGGCTGAAGGAGGGTGGACTAGCAATCTGAGGAGTGCAGCAGACATCCCTTCCTGATGTTTCCCAGCTTGCCTTAGCAGCTCCAGCAACTGAGGTTCCTCATATGACTCAGACTCAGCAGATTTCTGGCTTCCAGCAATCCTCCGTGTGCTGGGAAGTCACTGCCTCCGCCTGCTGTGAATCAGACAGTGCAATGTGCTCACCAGGTTGGGACCCCAAGGCTATTCTAGAATTAAGTCCCCCGCAAGATGTGTGTCTCTGCACTGGTGGAGGGTGTGGGTGAGTCCAGTGACAGGTCTTCATTTAGCGTGTCATCAGATTCTTCTTCTGAGGTGTCTTCTGCGCTTGATTTGAGGGCCTGTTTCATGATCCCCCTAGGCTACTTCCCATATGTGCCTGTGAAAGCAAGGAGAGATAATTGGTGCATGGCAGGGGACTGCAGAATAGGAGAACTGACTCACAGCATGGTTGTCTGATGGATATTGCACAGCTGGATCCTCACTCGGTTGACCACCATTGATCTCACCATCAGCACAGGAACGGTCCAGGTTATTTTGGGCCAGCTGGATGACTCTATTCTCAAGGTCTGTGAGGAGCTTGATGTCGGGCAGTGCTCCACCAGTCTGCGACCTCTCCCTTTTGTTGTGTGTGAGCTTGTCCTGCATGAAGACCGAAGGAGAGAGTGTAAGCAGGACGCCTGTCAGGCCAGGTGAGAATGATCAAACCAAAATATTGCGGATGTTTGAAATTGGAAACAAAAACAGAAAATTCTGGAGAAACTCAGCAAGTCTAGCACCATCTGCGGAGAGAGAATCAGAGTTAACGTTTTGAGCCCACAGACCCCCTTTCACAGCTAAAGAGAAGTGGAAATGAGATTAAATTTATACTGTTTAGGGGGAGTGAGGCAGGTGGAGCTGGGTGGAAGGCCAGCAATAGATGGGGACAAAGGAGGGAAAGACAAAGGTGTCATGAACTACGGGACAAAGGGAGTGTTAATGGTAATGGTTAGTGCTAAAGAAGGTGCTAATAGGCATAAAGGTAAGAAAGCAGAATGTGATTATAGCAGAACAAGGGGTGCATTGTGTGAAAGAACAACATGGAACAAGTAACAGATGGCCCTGTAGGGGATGGGATGGGGGGAGGGGGAAGTGGTGAGGCAAAGAAAGGATTTATGGCATTGCTGTTGATGTTGCTCCTCCTCTTTTTCCTCATCAAGGTGAAAGGTGGAGCTGTAAAAGCTGCTTTCGTACTGTGATTAAGGCTGGCAGCAAGGAAGTGTATCTGAAGATGGGTGAAGTACAAGACAGGGGAATTGACTTCCAAGAAGTTGGCAATGAGCTGTTAAGTAGTGACAGCAGTCTCTCAGAAGGAGTGCTATGAGCACCAGTCTCTCACCTGGCCATGACTGCAGCTCTTCAGTTTTAATGTTCTGGGCTGTCAGTTCCATTGAAGAACCAATTCCCACTGTGCACTCTGAAGAAGAGTCATACGGACTCAAAACGTTAACTCTTCCTTTCTCTCCACAGGTGCTGTCAGACCTGCTGAGTTTTTCCAGCATTTTTTGTTTTTGGCCCACTGTGCACTTGCCTGGTTTACCCTGGCAAGCTGCTGACTGCTCGGGAAATAGGTGCACTGGCTGTTAGCACTAAAGCAGTTGGTTAAGACAACAGGTAAATGACCTTTTGACTACTTTAATTGCTTACCCGACAGCTCAAAGGAGGATCCCCACTTGTCAGATAACCCGTCTCAGTGAACCCTGGAAACGGACTGAAGGATGATGGGATACTGACCCAACCTCACTTTTAGGGGCTTAACTCTCTGCCTACACTCAAACTCTCCTCTCTTTGCCTGGAAAGATTCCCCCATTAACTCTGTTTCTTTCTCCACCGAGGGTGCCTGGCCTGCTGGGTGTTTTCCAGCATTTTCTGTTTCTATTCCCATCAGAACTGAGAAAAGATTACTTTTGAGACAGCAGCAAGTGACATTGAAATGTAGGATAGCTTACTCTACATGCCCATTTTAATTTGCAATAAGATGCTGGCAGTGGTTTTTGCCACACGTCCCCAGACTGAAACATCAAAGCACTTAAAAATTTATGAGACATCTTCTGCCCTTCTACCAGCTCTGGGGCACAGGTCTCTACTCCTTTACTCATTTACAATCCTCAGCATAGAATCTTACAGCACGGAAGGAATGTCAACCACCATGGATCAGCACTGAGTATTTAACAAGCAGAATTATTTTTAAAAATGCTTCTATCTTTTTTAGCACATCACTAAAGTGATAAAGGCAACATTTTTTTCGCAAAGCATGTCACAGTCTGGGCAGCATATTGATTGGATGAGATATTTGTAGTGTAGTATATCATAACATAAAGCTTCGAACTATTGCTTTAGTTATTGAATAAAGTTACTGAGTTCACTTGCAGCAGCTTGTGCATCAGATCTCCCAGGCCTGCAAGGAGCTTGGACTCACAATTAGTGTCAGGAAGACCAAGGTTATGGGCCAGGACATAGAGACTTCAACTTCCGCCAACACTGACAATCTCACTCTGCAGGTTGTCAACAGCTTCACGTACCTTGGCTCGACAATCAGCTACAACCTGTCCTTTGATGCTGAAGTCAGCACCAGGATTGCCAAGGCCGCAGCTGTCATGTTAAAATTATGAAGTCGAGCGTAGACCAACAGCAAATAAGCTGAAAATACAAAGCTCTGCTTGCACCAGTCTTGCATTCTCAGCACCCTCCTTTACAGTAGCAAAGCATGGGCAACTTAAGCAAGCCAAAAAGTGCGGCTGAACAACTTTCACCTCCTCTGCCTCTGATGGTTATTGGGCATTACCTGTCAGAGCAGTGTGCTAAATACAAAAGTGCACCAGCATGCAGGGGTCCCCAGCATGTTTGCCCTCTTGATTCAGCGATGACCCTGTTGTCTGTTATGAGACTGCAGTTTGGTAAAGCTGAGTTACTTAAAAATCCCAGAGGGAAACTTTAAATAACTGGCATAACTTTTTAACAAATTCTGAAATGAATCTCCATTAAGGCAACAGCAACCCATAGATTTTACGAGGCACCAGGCAAAGCATTTTCACCTTACGAATTCAAAATTAGGTTCCTTTCACTTTGGTCCCTGTGTAGACAGTTGTAGGCTTACAGCTGCTTTGATCTTACGTTGCCACATGCAAAACTGCTGAAGTTATACCTAACACAGCTCATTGAATGTAAATTATCATTGTATCACCAGCCTCTTTGAACTCCACCTCTTCTAACAATAAAACCCCTTTCATAGTACCAATTTTATTAGGAATATAAACATATTGCTTGGTCTCTGCTAGCTAAGTGCTAGATTTCACCCCACTTCTTGAATGCTGTATTCAAAAAATGCAAATGCACCTCTACTTCTTTGTTTATATCTCAATACTAGTACACATCAAAGCACCCAGACGAGTTGGCTTTAATCCAGTTAAGACACACCCACAAACTAAACCTCTAAAAGGAAAATATTAGCCAATAATATTATATACATTAATAGCTTCACGGCATGTCTGTGTCATGTGAACCAAATAGATGATGGCTGCATTCTCAAAGACATACTCTATGGTCAGATTGCTATTGGCAATTCACCAACAGGCCACCCACAGCTATGATAAAAGGATGTTTGCAAGTGAGGCCTCAAGTTGACTGCGATCGGAGCCGATGCATGGGGAATCCTTGCTGCTGCCCAGCGAGCTTTGGGAAATGCAAACAGGATGGACATAGAAAATGCAGATAATAAAAGTAATGATCAGATGAAGGAAAAGAGCCTAACAGAAGAAAAAAATACTCAGTTGAAGTCAGGTCAATGTTATTCATCTGTGCCAGCTGTGGAAGGGGCTTCCATTCATGAGTTGGACACTACAGCTGCAACAGGCGATGTCCAGTTGAGAAGTGTCATATACCCCAGGCGCAGTCCATCGTCTCCCGAGACAGATGGATGCCTGCTACAAGGAGTGGTATTGCTATTCGGCATCATGAGTTATTCACAGATTCTAAACATGACACCCAAGCAGCTAATCAGCCACCAAACCCAATAATTAAAATGTAAACCACCTCCAGTTAATCAAACTAAAACTTAGACTGCTGAATCTGGCTCGTATTAAGCCCCAATTTAAACCTGCTTAAGAGAAAAAGATGAGGTTCACATTTGTCATTTAAATTCCTGCTAGGTGAAGACCTAGAAGTAGGGATGTCTTACTGCAGTTATACAAGACCTTGGTGAGCCCACACCTGGAGTATTGCATGCAGTTTTTGTCTCTCTACCTAAGAAAGGATATACTTGCCATAGAGGGAGTGCAGCGAAGGTTCACTAGGCTGATACCGGGGAATGGCAGGACTGTCGTATGAGGAGAGATTGGTTTGAATGGGCCTGTATTCACTGAAGTTTAGAAGAATGAGAGAGGATCTGATTGGAAAGTACAAAATTCCAACAGAGCTAGACAGACTAGATGCAGGGAGGATGTCTCCCCTGGCAGGGGAGTGTAGAACCAAGGGCCACAGTCTCAGAATATGGAGCAGGCCATTTAGGACTGAGATAAGGAAAAATTTCTTCACTTAGAGGGTGATCAACCTGAGGAATTCTCTACCACAGGAGTTTGTGAAGGCTGGGTCACTGAGTATACTCAAGAAAGAAATTGATAAATTTTTGGATATTAGGGGCGTTAAGGGGTATGGTGAGAAAGAGGGAATATGGTGCTGGGATAGAGAATCAGCCATGATCATACTGAATGGCAGAGCAGGCTTGAAGGGCCGAATGGCCCACTCCTGCCCCTAGTTTCTATGTTTCTCCCTGACATCCTCCTGAGGCTAATTAAAAATCTATATAATGACCCAAGGATTGTGTCCAACTGGGAAACCACAAGCCTGAGATGTGCTACACCATGGGCTGGACTTTCAATGTAGGTCCCTGACACATGGATGAATTCTGCTTGTGTCTGAGCTGTGTCACTCTCAAGACACTATGCTTTTTAAAATTGATTCTTTCATGGGATGTGGGTGTCACTGGCAAGGCCAGAATTTCCTGCCCATCCCTAATTACCCTCGAACGGAATAGCTGGCTGGGCCATGTCAGAAGTTAGTTAAGAGTCAACCACATTCCTTGGGTCTGGAGTCACAGGTAGGCCAGACCAGGCAAGGACTGCAGATTTCATTTCCTAAAGGCCATTAGTGAACCAGATATACTTTAACAACAATCACTGATAGTTGTCATGGTCACCATTACTGAGACTAGCTTTCAATTCCAGCTTTCATTAATTGAATTTAAATTCCATCAGCTGACATGGTGGGGTTTGAACCCGTGCCTCCAGGGCATTGGTCTTGGCGCTCTGGATTACTAGTCCAGTGACATTACCACAATGCCAGCAGCGTCCCCTAAAGCTTGAATGCAAATGGTTTAGTTGGCCAGGAGGCACGCTGGGTGCCCGATTAGAGTTGCTGAGTGTCTCCAGGAGGTGGGAGCTGCCTGCCTAGTACCGGCAGCAAAGGTGGCAGCCATGTTGAGTCTGATGCTGCTTTGCCGATTGGAGGCAGCTTCTTGGTGGATTTTGTTGGAAAGCTGCCATGGATGAGAAGAGCAGGGCCAGCACTCAAGCCGAAGCTCATTGGTTCGACAGAGTTGACTAACGCGAAGCAATTTAACCCGTCCCCGTGGCAAACCCGACAGCTGTGCACCATCACGCATCAAACTGTTTGGGCTCGCCGGAAAAAGCATTTAAAAATTCCAAGCCCAAACTGACCGGCCACTTAACCAGTTTCTTAAGGAGCTTAATGGGCTGTTGATTGACAGCGGCCACATTTCTTATCCCCCCCCCACCCCCACTCCACCCAAATTCAAAAATGCCCCAGAGGCATTGGGTTACCAAGGCGACCTCCAGGACTGTGATTGTTAATTCCCACCCACATCAGGTCCCGACCCCACAGCCCTTTGAAAATGCGGCCCCATTCCTGGACCAAAATGCAGACTTCCTTGATCTAACTCTGTTCTGCTGTGGAATAGATCAGATCATTGACCACATCTCTACAAGTATCACCATGACCATTGACCAGACCTCTGGCCTGCCAATGGTGCAACAATGTAACATGGCTGGTCCAGTTAGGCTTCTAGCCAATGTTGATAGTGCGGGTGATTGGTGTCAATGGTGGTGTGGTAGGCTGGGGGAGATGGGCACTGATTGCCAGCTACTCATGTAGCATAAATGTATGTAGACTAAAATTAGGACTCAGGTCACCACTAAAATGGGGCAACTGCTTGACCCAAAGGATGGTTAGAAATTGGAACTCACTACCAAATAGATTAGATGTGGTGAACAGACAGATATATTTAAGGGGAAGTTTGATAAGGACATGAGGGAGGGAGGAATAGAAGGACGTGTTGATAGAATTTGATGAAAGGTTGGGAGACAGTGGGCTGGAGGCTTGTACAGAGGATAAATACTGACGCAGATGAGTTGGGCCAAACATCCTGTTTCTGTGCCAGAATGTATAATTAGTGTGCCTGTCATTAGTCAGTCCACGTCTAGATGCTATTTGGCTCCTGCTATAGGTCTATTGTGCAGTTTCATTATTGTAGGAGACATGAATAGACCCGAGCACTGCAACGTTAACAAATAGCAGCCGACCCTTGACTTTATGATGGAGGGAAATCAGCTGAAGTTGATCCCAGTTGGAGTCCCTGCTTGATCAGAAGTGGCAATCCAAACTAATTTTCCACTCCCAGAGAAGTCAAGGCCAATTATAGCGATCTTACTGCTGCCCTGGTTTACCAAAGGCCATTTTGGTCAGGATAGCTCAGCAATTTACTGAATAAATTAGCTTCATCCATCAGAGGAGCCACAAATAGCTTGTTTAGCTAAAAAAAATGTGAAAGAGCGATGCAAAGTGAAACATTACTCAGATGAAAGATAAAATGCCTTGAAATACTAACAAGGTTAAGAGTTGACCATGCTACTGTTTATAAGTGGAGAAAAGGGGCAGTTCTGCTTTGACTGGAACTTTGAAGGGAGTGACCGCAGCAAGGATCAGCTGCAGCCCAACTTAAAGTTGCCCAACGATCCCAGAGGACCTGCTGTCAAAAACTCAAATGGGGTGTATGAAATATCTACACAGAGAAAGGGAGAAGCTGATGGAGTCAGCAGACTGACAACAGAAACAATTGGTTTAGCTAAGTATTCCCAGGCAGTTTACAGTTTTATACATGGATATAGATGTCTCTGCACAACTGTTCAAAACTTGGATTACACAGCATTCGTCACCACAACTACTTTGGAGTTTGTCTGATGCTCCCTTTCACCTTACTGTCTCAAAGCCTGGAGTTTGTGAAATCAGGCACAAGACTCCAGGTTTGACTTTTTCGGCTTATTAGATGCAACTAAAGTCAACATCCTTTTGTGAAGTCACCTTGTTACAAATCAATTTCCCTACTGCCAGCTATGATTCTCATGGCAACAACATGGTGCCAGTGGTGTCCATCCCATCCTCTTCCTTAGCTTCGAAACATCATCTTCATCTTGTTCCTCAGATACGCCATTGAGAAGAAACAGATGTAGCTCTAAATAAATATGAACCATTTATGTAATTTGAAAGTGGGAATTGCAAACACAATAGGAACATAGGACTTAGGAGCAGGAGTAGGCCATTCAGCTGTTCCAACCTGCTCCATCATTCAATAAGATGATGGTTGATATGGTTGTGATCTCAACTCTGCCTTCCATTGGCCCCCGTTACCCTTGACTCCATTATCTTTCAAGCATCTGTCTAACTCTGCCTGAAATAAATTCAATGACCCAGCCTCCACTGCTTTCTGGGAATAAGAAGCCCACATAGGCGGTGATGGCGTAGTGCTATTGTCGCTGGACTAGTATTCCAGAAACCCAGGGCAATGCTCTGGGGACCCAGGTTTGAATCCTGCCATTCCTGGTAGAATTTGAATTGAGCAAAAATCTGGAATTAAAAGCTTAATGATGACCATTGTTGTAAAAACCCATCTGGTTCACTAATGTCGTTTAGGGAAGGAAATCTGCTGTCCTTATCTGGTCTGGCCTACATGTGACTCCAGAACCACAGAAATGTGGTTGACTCTTAAATGCCCTCTGAAATGACCTAGCAAGCCACTCAGTTGTGACAAACTACTACAAAGTCACAAAAAAGGAGTGAAACAATATCGACCTAGGTACCTGAAACGACAATGGCAATCTCAGCTCTGTTGACCCTTAAATGTCCTGCTTACTAACATCTGGGGGCTGGTGCCAAAATTGGGAGAGCTGTCTCACGGACTAGCCAAGCAACAGTTTGACATAGTCATCCTCACGGGATCATACCTTACAGATTATGTCCCAGACACCACCATCACCATCCCAGGGTATGTCCTGTCCCGCCGGCAGGACAGGCCCAGAAGAGGTGGCGGCACAGTGGTATACAGTCAGGAAGGAGTTGCCCTGGGGGTCCTCAACATTGACTGTGGACCCCATAAAGTCTCATGGCATCAAGTCAAATATGGGCGAGGAAACCTCCTGCTGATTACCACGTACCGCCCTCCCTCAACTGATGAATCAGTGTTTCTCTATGTTGAACACCATTTGGAGGAAGCACTGAGGGTGACAAGGGTCAGAATGTACTCTGGGTGGGGGACTTCAAGGTCCATCACCAAGAGTGGTTCGGTATTACCACTACTGACCGAGCTGGCTGAGTCCTAAAGGACATAGCTGCTAGATTGGACCTGCGGCAGGTGGTGAGGGAACCAACAAGAGGTAAAAACATACTTGACCTCATCCTCACCAATCTGCCTGCCGTAGATGCATCTGTCCATGACAGTATCGGTAGGAGTGACCATCGCACACTCGCTGTGGAGACGAAGTCCGGCCTTCACATTGAAGATATCCTCCATTGTGTTGTGTGGCACTACCACCATGCTAAGTGGGATAGATTTTGAACAAATCTAGCAACTGAAGATTGGGTATCCATGAGGTGCTGTGGGTCATCAGCAGCAACAGAATTGTACTTGAACACAATCTGTAACCTCATGGCCCAGCATATCCCCCACTCTACCATTACCATCAAGCCAGGGGATCAACCCTGGTTCAATGAAGAGTGCAGAAGGGCATGCCAGGAGCAGCACCAGGCATATCTCAAAATGAGGTGTCAACCTGATGAAGCTATAACACAGGACTATTTGCGTGCCAAACAGCATAAGCAGCAAGTGATGGAGCTAAGCGATCCCACAACCAACAGATCAGACCTAAGCTCTGCACCCCTGCCACATCCAGTTGTGAATGGTGATGAACAATTAAACAACTCACTGGAGGAGAGGCCTCCACAAATATCCCCATCCTCAATGATGGAGGAGCCCAGCACACTAGTGCAAAAGATAAGGCTGAAGCATTTGCTACAATCTTCAGACAGAAGTACTGAGTGAATGATCCATTTCAGGCTCCTCCGGAGGTCCCCAGAATCACAGATGCCAGTCTTCAGCCAATTCGATTCACTCCACATGATATCAAGAAATGGCTGAAGGCACTGGATACTGCAAAAGCTATGGGACCTGACAATATTCGGGCAATGGTACTGAAGACTTTGCTTCAGATCTTGCCACACCCCTAGCCAAGCTGTTTCAGTACAGGTACAACACTGGCATCAACCCAGTTGGAAAATTGCCCAGGTATGTCCTGCACATAAAAAGCAGGACAAATCCAACATGGCCGATTACCATCCCATCAGTCTAATCTTGATCATCAGTAAAGTGATGGAAGGGGTCAACAACAGTGCTATCAAGTGGCACTTGCTCAGCAATAACCTGCTCATTGACACCCAGTTTAGGTTCCACCAGGGCCACTCAGCTACTGACCTCATTATAGAATGTCGCTTCTTGACATCAAGGCTGCATTTGACAGAGTGTGGCATCAAGGAGCCCTAGCAAAGCTGGAGTCAATGGGAATCGGGGAAAGACTCTCCACTGGTTGGAGTCATACCTTGCACAAAGGAAGATGGTTGTGGTTGTTGGAGGTCAGTCATCTCAGCTCCAGAACATCACTGCAGGAGTTCCTCAGGGTAGTACCCTCGGCCCAATCATCCTCAGCTGCTTCATCAATGATCCTCCTTCCATCATAAGGTCAGAAGTGGGGATTTTCTCTGATGATTTCACAATGTCCAGCATCATTCACGACTCCTCAAGATACTGAAGCAGTCCATGTCCAAATGCAGCAAAACCTGGACAATATTCAGGCTTGGGCTGACAAGTGGCAAGAAGCACATATCACCGTTCCTCCACACTTGCTGGGTTAAAATCCTTGAACTCCCTCCCTAAGAGCACTGCGGGTGTACCTACACCACATGGACTGCAGCGGTTCAAGAAGGCAGCTCACCAGCGCCTTCTCAAGGGCAACTAGGGATGGGCGATAAATGCTGGCCCAGCCAGCGATTCCCACATTCCACGAAAAAAATAGAAAAGAACAATAATTGATTACTTTGAAGGTATCAATCAGATCACCACCTTCTCAGCTGTCGTGAGAAAAACCCAATATGTGCGAGTTCCTCTCCATAACTGTAACCACTTATTCTTGGTAACATCCAAAAGAATCTACATTGCCCTTTTGTTTTTCCGCCTAAGCAGATTACTATTTACCTTTTTTTATACTAGTAATGTTATTTTAAAAATTATGATTTTCTACATGGCATAACAGAAAACTGGATGAGGAAAATAATCTTCGGTATACGCACATTATACCTTCATTAAAATATCAAATGCTATTAAATTCTGCCAAAAACAAGATTAAAAAAAGGGTCTGCTGTACACAATGAACAGATCTCAACCCTATAGGGACACTATTACTTCCAATCACTCTGAGAAAGCTCCCTTAATTTCTACTGGTTGTTTCCTCCTTTTCTAACTAATTTCTAATGCAATTTTTTTAACCCTTTCTCCAATTCCATAGCCCTTATATTTTTTTTATTCATTCACGAGATGTGGGCTTTGCTGGCTGGGCCAGTATTTATTGCCCATCCCTGGTTGTTTTTGAGAAGGTGGTGGTGAGCTGCCTTCTTGACCCACTGTAGTCCATATGGTGTAGGTACACCCACAGTGCTGTTAGGAAGGGAATTCCAGGATTTTCACCAGCAACAGTGAAGGAACGGTGACATATTTCCAAGTCAGGATGGTGAGTGACTTGGAGATGGTCATTGCCTGACACATTTGAGGCGCGAATGTTTCTTGCCACTTGTCAGCCCAAGCCTGGATATTGTCCAGGTCTTGCTGCATTTGGACATGGACTGCTTCAGTATCTGAGGAATCGCGAATGGTGCTGAACATTGTGCAATCATCAGTCAACATCCCCACTTCTGACCTTATGATGGAAGGAAGGCCATTGATGAAGCAGCTGAAGATGGTTGGGCCTAGGACACTACCCTGAGGAACTCCTGCAGTGATGTCCTAGAGCTGAGATGACTGACCTCCAACAACTACAACCATCTTCCTTTGTGCTAGGTATGACTCCAATCTTTCTGCATAATCTGTTGTGTGGCAACTTGTCAAAGGCTTTCTGAAAATATTCACCATCTACTTTAACCTCATCATCCTAGAAAGCTTTTTCAGCTAACATATAATTCAGTACATGATGCTGTGTTCTTTAACAAGAACTCTCTTATTTTATGTCTGTTTTTTTTTTAATTTATCGTGGGATGTGGGCTTCGCTGGCTGGGCCAGCTTTATTGCCCAGCCCTAGTTGTCCTTGAGAAAGTGGTGGTGAGCTGCCTTCTTGAACTGCTGCAGTCCATGTGGTGTAGATACACCCACAGTGCTGTTAGGAAGGGAGTTCCAGGATTTTGACCCAGCAACAGTGAAGGAACAGCAAAATAATTCCAAGTCAGGATGGTGAGTGACTTGGAAGGGAACTTCCAGGTGGTGATGTTCCCATCTATCTGCTGCCCTTGTCCTTCTAGGTGGTGGAGGTGACAGGTTTGGATGGTGCTGTCAAAGGAGCCTGGATGAGTTGTAGATGGTACACATCTTGGTACCATCTTGTAGATGGTACACAGTGCTGCTACTGTGCATGGGTGGTGAAGGGAGTGAATGTTGAAGGTGGTGGATGGGGTGCCAATCAAATGAGCTGCTTTCTCCTGGATGGCATCAAGCTCCTTGAGTGTTGTTGGAGTTGCACTCATCCACTTATCCATCACACTCCTGACTTGTGCCTTTGTAGATGGCAGACAGGCTTTGGGGAGTCAGGAGGTGAGTTACCCGTCACATGATTCCCAGCCTCTGACTGCTCTTGTAGCCACAGTATTTATATGGCTAGTCCAGTTCAGTTTCTGGTCAATGGTAACCCCCAGGATGTTGTTAGTGGGGGATTCAGGGGTGGTAATGCCAATGAATGTCAAGGGGGGGTGATGCGGTTAGATTCTCTCTTGTTGGAGAAGGTCATTGCCTGACGCTTGTGTGAGACGAATGTATGCTAAAAGTAATGAGGGGCGGGATTTTCTGGCCCTACCTGTTATCGTTCGGTCCCATCGAAAGCCAATGGACATCTGGCTGGGCTGTCAAATCTCCCACAGTGGGTCCCACCACAACGGGGCCAGAAAATCCCGGCCTAGGCTTTTAGCACAGTAGGTTGCAATGAAAAGGCACAAGCTGAACAGGGGGTTTAAAACACTAGCCACAAAATAACTCAGCTCTGGAGATGCTCGGTGGCTGGCCAATGGAGGAATATGTTGCGGGACTTGGCTTGTCGAGTCTCATTCCCTTTCTCAGGATTGTAATTCCACATGAAACAAAGGCTGGAGTTGTAGGATGGTGAACAGAATTCCCATTAGTTTTGGCTCTCTTTTTTCCCAGAGCTTTATAAGGACCATATGAAACAGGCGTTGTAGTGTTCCAGGGCATTCTCCAAATGCTTGAGAGGGTGGTTGCTTTTCAAAGGAGGTTTTTCCTCAGATCATGGGTAAAGCAAAAGTGGCATTTGAAATTGGAGTTTTTTAAGACATTCAGCTGGCACTTACGGTGATAGGTTGCCTCAGCGATAACCCTTTTCTGCCTTTAACGTGCACACCCTAACTATACCAAAAATAGCACGGATGACCACCTAAACTGTGGTAACAGCTTGGGCCCATGGGTTCAAATCTAGGACAGACTGACATTCCAATCTTTCATGGATCTGTTCCCAGAGGCTGCCACAAGGATTTCTCTGCTAATCTGTTTAAGTGTTTAGGATGTAGAACTGTCTGCCACAAATCATTATTTGTGGCGAAGCCCATTAATATTTTTAGAAGGGTCAGTCAGACAAGAAGAACATTAAAAGTGTACGGCTGAAAAACGAGACATGTCTTTTTGGCTTGACTTTTCTGAAGTTAAACAAAAGCTAGGGGGTCAACCGTTCCCTGGTGCATTCACCATGGCAACACCTTGACTAATCTGAGCCCACTTGTCAACCAATTAGCACCTTTTTCTTATGCAGTATAAATGGCTGTTCCCTTTGAAATCTGGCATTCTTGCATCTGTCCCGATGAATGTAAAACAAAAAGCTTCAACGTCATGCATCTTTTTACAATACTTAAGTTCAATGCTAAAAGGGCTTGGAGACTGAGCAGGAGTGTGACAAACTCGGGAGGCCAAATGGCCCATTTCTGTCCTGCAAACATTCTTTGGTTTTAAAACTGATCTGACTGAAGGTGCTGATTTTTAATTATTCTATTGATTGTAATAATTCATTCTCTATCCGTTTTAATTTAAATCAAGATTTTAAAAATGGAACCTCGTCACCAGCTCAGTGGGGAAATAGTTCACAGTCCTGGAAGGCCCCAGGCTTGTTCTCTAGTCTGCACAGAGATAACCTACAGCTAGAGCACTCCACTGCGCTGAATAAAAATCCAGTATTTGAGGGAACGCTGAAAGAGGGAAGGGACAGGCTCAGTTATGATTCCTCTGTGGGTGATAACACCTGGTGATACCACCTAAGCTCAAACCTGAAGAATGGTCATTTGAGCAAGGTGCAAATGTGCCGCTCATTGGCTCATGTCCTAGGGCAGAATCATCTGGTCCCACTGGCTTCGGGTGTCATGGTGGATGGCGGGGTATAATTATGGCAAGAAGGCCAAAAATCAGCTTCATGCCGTTGGGAAACCAGTTTGCGATCGTCTGCTCCATGCGTCAATGGCGGGCCACATTTCTCACCACCGCATATCAAGAACCTAATTTCAATACCCCTTGTTAAAGCATCTCATTAGAAGCCCTGCGCGCCAGAATCATCCCCCACGTCAAATTTACCACCCATGTCGGCGTGACTTCAGAATGGCGTGCTTCACTGCTGCCTTCCAAAAGCGTGCGCCTGGTGACCTGAACTTCAAGGGGAATTCAGAGGTGAGTGCGCACAACCTTGCGCAGCACTCATGAGCATCGCCCGCAGGACATCAAGAAAGAGGCGGCACCCATTTGAGGGGGCCACAGAGAAGTTGCTTCTTCCAGGATGGCTTTCAGTCTGGTGTCGGGGCAAGGGCTCCAGTGTGGGTGAGGCCGGTGGGGGGAAAGGATGCTTGAGCCCGTGCTGGGGGTGCTGGTTGAGGCGTGGTGAGGTTGGGGGAGTGGGGGGGTGGGCGGTGGATGGGGGAAGGAAGCGGCCACGCACTTGGAAAAGCTTGTCAAAAGTGAACATTCTTCCGCAGCTGAGACCGTTCAGCAGCAGCTCCAATGACCTGCTTGGAGTTGGGCCTTTGAAACATTTCTACCCACTCAAGCAACGCAAAAGCATGAAAGTGCCACCAAATGCTCCAGAACTTTTCACCCCTCCATCAGGGACTGCAAATTAATATGTGTTTTAGGGGGCAGCAGAGCAATCGGCCGACTGGGCAAGTTGTAGAATCCCCTTGCGAAAGGTGGTCATGGCAGAGGCAGAAGCTTTAAACTCTTTTAAAAAGTATGTGTACCTGCACCTAAAGTGCTGTAAGCTGCAGGGCTATGGGCTGGGTGCAGGAAGGTGGGATCAGAAATGGCATCTGAGTGTCCTCAGACTGGCATGGACAAGATGGGCCGAATGGCCTCCTTCTGTGCTGTAACTTTTCTATGGTTCTATGGCACAGTCGCTGGTGGAGGTGCTCACAGCCCCTTGTCAATCCCCTTATTAAGGTTTGGACCCATGTTTCAAGCTAACAGTCTTGCAGTGCAGGTTAGGAGAATGCCTGTGCCTGAGCTGCAGTCCAATGGGCAAAGCTGCTGCCAATCGGTCAGGTGGAGCAGGGCGGAGGTGGGTGAGGTTTTGGACAGCCATGAAACGCACTAAACTCTGGCCATCCAAGTGGTGGCCAGCACTTTCCTGCATACATGAAGGGGCCTTCAGACTTAATTAAGAGAGGTTCACAGTACATCCATGCTAACCCACGCATTTCTCTTTGATCCTGCAGGAGGAGAACATCAGGAGAATGGGACCTGGTGATTTAGTGGTATGCCTAATGGCTTACAGGGAGCAGAGAAGAAGACAGAGCTCAGTGGAGGCATCAGGCTCGGCAAAGCTATGAGCATCTCCCACAAGTTGAAGGAGCTGTAGGGCTTGCTGCGCACACAGCTGATGACTACAGCAAGCCTTGCTGACCCAATGTCTATAGACGGTGCTTTTCATTCCTACAGACAACTGAGATCCAGTGTCGCTGAAGACTGCACATATCTATGGAACTGGTCGGTCACATATGCCACCTGTTGCAGGATTTGGCACCACAGGGACATGGAGGACATCCACTGCCAGTGGCCGTGAAAATGACCACAATGCTGAAGTTTTACCCAATGGTTCCTTCCAGGGCTCCACAGGTGACCTGTGCTGGATCTCGCAAGCCTCCACACACAAGTGTATCCAGGAGGTCACGGATGCCATCTTCGTGAAGGCACAGGACTTTGTGTATTTCCACCCGGATCAGGAAAGCCAGGAAGCAAGAGCGCTGGGATTTTCACAGATCTCTGGTTTTCCACAGCTGCAGGGTGCCATCGACTGCACTCACATGGCGCTTAGATCCCCATGGCAACAAGCAGTCAACTATGTCAACTGCAAGGACTTCCATTCGCTGAATGTTCAGCTGGTCTGCAACCACTGGAAATGCATTCCACATGTCTGCGCATGATTCCCAAAGACCGTCCATGGCTTCTATATTCTTGGCAGGTCTCAGATTCCTGACATCTTCCAGAGTCCAGAGCTGCAACAGGATTGGCTCCTCAGGGGCATGAGCTACCCACTGAGGACGTGGCTGATGACACCAGTGCAGTGGACTCAGACTGACGATATAATGAGGCTCATGATGTGACCTGGACATTGGTGAAGCAAACGTTAGGTGTTTTGAAAATGAGGTTCCGGTGCCTCGACAGGACCGGTGGAGCACTGCAGTACAGTCCCCAGAGGGTGTAATGCATCATCATAGCTTGCTGCATGCAACACAACCTGGTGTTGCAATGGGGGGGAGGACCTGGCTGAGGAGGAGATGGAGAAGCTTCACATCTCCTCTGATGAGGATGTCAACGGGGATGAGGTTGATGAGGTCCTCGAAGGCAAGAATGCAGGCAACGAGGCCATTGCACTGGCCAGGCAAGGCAGGTGCGCTCAGGAGGCCTTCATAGCCGCACGATTCATGGAGGGCAATGACAAGAGGCAGTGAGGACAGTCCTGATATCCTCACCTTGCATCCGTGAATGTTTGACTCTTGAGCGACTGATGGCAGTGCACATACCCTCAGAGCTCAGGTCATGTTGTGGTGATGCAGTGGAGGCCCTAATAGTCTCTAGATTCCAGGAGGATGATGACGACATCCAGTGAGGACACTCCATAGATCTTCACATAGCCTCCGTGAGTGTCCGACTCCTGTGTGGCTGAGGTCAGCTCACTTGTGCTCTGTGATCAGGGACATAACATGGAGATGCAGCTGTGAAACTTTAAATGCACCTGATCCTTCGTCTGCCTTCAACACCTGTCCCATTCAGGAGCACAGCCTCACTGGTCACAGGTGCTGAACAGATCAGGGGCCAGCCTCACCCTAAAGGCACTGAGAGCACACAGAGAGAATGACGGAACTCTGTGACGCCTGTCCACAACATTCTGGCAGCAATGACAAGCAACATCGAGGTGCAGGCATCAGTAAAGTGACCAGTGAGTGTGAGGCCAGACCATCACTTTGGCCTGAAGGTTACACACTGCACAGGGAAGAGGCCCTGGACTGAGACAGTTGCCTTTATCTTGTGCAGAAACCAAGTTTTACATTTGAGTGACATGAACACTGCTCATCATAGCATGGAGCCATAGGCAGGGAGACATTCTTCGGAGTTTATTTACAATAGCGAACATTATGTACACGTGATTAACACCCATGCCCAGGCTGTGCAATGACTACTAATCGTTCATTTTCAAAATTTGACCGAGTCCCTTTGGGAGGGTCATGCCTTACATGGAATGATATCCTGCAGCTAACAACGGGAGTTGTTTTTAACCAGGATCGGGGGAGTGCTGGGTGGTGGAGGAGTGGGCTGGGTGATTCCACAGGAGTTGGCGCATTGCGCGTCAGTGGACATCTGGCTTGCGGCCAATGTCATTCAAGACCTTAGGACGGTCATGCTCAGCCCCACCATCATTCTGGGGCTCGACGTGGTGCAGGTGCGTGGTGGTCTTCTGTCTTAAAGTACCCGTTCAAATGGAATTCCACATCGGCCCCAAGCCCCAAACCCTTCCTCAGGAACCGGAGCACCGCGACCTGAGTCGCCTCGCGGAAATGGCCTCCATATCCTTTAGCACAGCAGAGGTGGACACCGCTTATGTGGGCTGTTGTGGGCTGCACCTCCCTTTTCTGTTTCTTGAAAAACCTTTTACTGTTGTTTTGTTTGCACTTCAGTCCCGCGCTCCTGATCTACGGGCACCCGGTGTGAAGAGGAGCCGGGAGGGAGCAGAACCTCCTCGTGATCCTGCTCCTGGGCCTGACCAAGTTGGCCATTAACAGGTCCAGGCGGCGGGCGATCGTGGGGGTCATCCGACCCGATTGTCTGCCCCACTTCCACGGCTATGTTCGCAGACGGGTGTCCCTGGAAAGCGAGGACGTGGTGTCTGCTGGTACCGTCGAGGCCTTCCATGCTCAGTGGGCAGCGTGGGGACTGAGGCGTTTTATTGACTCCTTTAATCACGTTCTGATTTAATGTTGGTAAGTTTCCTTTAAATATCGTCTTTTGTTTTTGCAGTTTCCTTTTAAGGTGCTGCCTATTAATTTGTCCCTTGATTTGTTAATTTACTTTATTTGGTTTTGACTCGAAAGAGTTACGGCTTCCTGATGGGACACAGATGCGGCCTGTTGCTGCAGTTAGGTGCTGGGAGCTGCTGCTGGCTGTGGTGGCTCCTGCTCTCGCTGCTATTGAGCTATTGCTGCCTTTTGAATTCTGCTGTCGGGAGTGTAGAACCTGGAGCCACTGCTGCTGCCCTGGACCGTGGGGAGGCTGGGACTGATTTCTGTTGAACTGCCTTTGGCTGCTGCATTGTACAACTCTGCCTCCCGGAGAACCTGCTGCTGCTCAGCTGGAGAGAGGGGCCTGAAACTTGCCTGGGGCTTGGGCTTGGGGCCTGGGGCCTAGGGCCTAGGGCCTTGGGCCTGGGGCCTGAGGCCTGAGGCCTCCATCTCAGACAGAGGGAGAAGTGACACCAGAGAGTGGAAGGCAGGGAAGGATTGAGCTGCAAGGCACTCTGTACTGAGGCCAATCCCCCCCCCTCACCGTCTCTCCCAACCTGGTGGCACCCACCCACCCCACACTGCCTTCTCTGTCCTCCCTCCTGTGCCTCCCCTCTCTCTCGCTCTCTCTCCTTCTGGGTGGGGAAAACAGCTATTATCTCTCTTTTCTTCCTTAGTATTACATACTCTATACCAAAAAAGAGGGGTGGGTGGAGCTCTCCAAAGATGGCGATGCCATCTTCACCTGTGGCATCCGCTGCCGCCTCGGCTCCTGCTGCTCCTGTGGCCCCGTCACCGTTCAGGCCTCTTATGAGACAGCTTGGGGTAAAGAGCTACACCCATCTCGAAATGTCGATCGAGGCCTGCGTTAAGGCAACGGCTGGGGTTGTCGGCCATCGTCACAGCCTCGAGGGTGTAAGGCAACCCCGTATTTCTCTTGAGGTCTGATTGGGCAGTGCACCTGGCCCTACAAAAGGGGCTCACTGTGGGCAGGACCTTTCTGGCGGTGGACACTTTGGAGGCCACCGCCCAGAGGCTGGTGCTCTCTAACGTCCCACCCTTTATCTCCTATGAGCTCCTCCTTCCCCACCTCCACCAGCTTGGTGGGGGGTGGGGGGGGGGCGGTCAGGTCAGGGATTGCAGCCATCACGCTCGGCCTCAGCAGGCTAGCCTCTGCCATGTCTACTCCTCCCGGGGCCAGGTCTTTGTGCAGCTGTCCGGGGAAGGGAGTGTGGACAGGGACTTCACCATCAAGTGTGAGGGGGCTGCCTACTGGGTCTTTTGGATGGTGGATGGGGTGCGGTGCCATGCCTGCAAGGAGGTGGGGCATGTCAGGAGAGATTGCCCTGCCGCCGAGGACAGCGGTGTCGCCAAGGCAGCCGAGGCTGGCAAAGACCCACCTACCCCCCTGCCACCACTCCATCTCCTCCCCTATAAGAGGAGGCCTTGCCAGGGGCTCATACCACCCCAGCTGCTGGTTAGGCAGGGGCAGAGCGTCAGCTGGGCAAGGGGGCCCGAAGAAACGGCGGGGGTGCCCCCCACCGCCCCCCAAGACTCCACCTCCGACCCAAACTGAACCTAAGACCCCAGAAGATGCTGGCTGGTGGGGTAGAGTAACATCTGGACCCAGTGTTGTGGTGGTGCGCGATCCTGGGCCTGTTGGCGATCAGCACCCGGTGCTGGGCCTGTCGTCGGTTGTGCACAGTGTCCCGGGTCTGGCTATTGCCCTCGAGCCAGTAGTTTTCGCGACACCAGAACAACCAAAATCCCAGAGGGCAGAGTACCTGGGTTGGGGGTGGGGGGGGGGTGGGGTTTTGTGGCGGTGAGGTAATGGGGGCCTTGCAGGTGGGGGTTACCCCAGCCCCACCAAACCTCCCCCAAGAGAGCCGCTACCCCTCTGAGGGGGAGGGACCCACAGCCCAGGAGGCCGAGCGCGACTCCTTTCCTGCCCTGTAAGGCCCTGTCCTGCCCTCTGGGGGGGGGTCGGCGATTGCACAGGCGTGCTGCCGTGGTCCCCTGAACTGGGCCCCTCGGAGGGGGTAGGTGAGGATATCACCCCTGCGGCGGTACCCCATCCTGATCCATCAAAAACCCCCGAGATACCATCTAGCCTGTCGAGGGACTGCGGTCACCCAGTTACTGCCCCAGACGCTGGGTCATCGGGCAGCAGCAGCGAGGGAGGCCTCCCCGCTCCCCCTCAGCCTTTGGCACCAGGTGCCACCGTCCTGGGTCCGGAGCTCTTCCCGGACTCGCCGGGCACTCCGGTGCCAGGGGTGGGGTGGGGGGAGCGGGTTCTGAGCTGCTGCCTCTCTTTGGTCCAGCGCTACATGAGGAGAAGTGAGAGGACTCCGCTGGCCTCGATCTAGGGGGTGTGACTGGGGTAGGATCAAGGAAGAGGTAGAGCTGATTGGCAGCTCCGAATCAGCCTGGCACTCAATGCGGGGGAGGGGCCGGTAGCCTGAGGCAACGAGCCAGAGGGGTACTTGCAGTTGACGGTCAGCATCGCCGACGACCTCGAGTCGTCGGAGCCAGGTGAGGTGATGGGGTCTTTGGTGCCCGTCATTGACCACCCACCCGCAGCCCCCCCCCCGCAATCCCCACTGGGGGACTCCGGGATTTTCTGGGGAACCATTCCAGTCACTGAGACAGTGTCCAGTTGTTTCCACTGGTGTTCTGGTCCATCCACGAGGCCCTGAAGGCCCCCGGGATAGACCAGGATGCCAAGCGGAGGGTCCACACATTTCTCACTGGGCTCCTGAAGGAGAGTAAGGATAGGACGCTCCTTCTTGCACTGTCTAAGGTGTTGGTGATGGGTACCAATACTTTTGACAATGAAGACAACCATAGATAGCCTCAACATCAATGGCAGCCAGGATGCTGGGTCCTGAGGGATGGGAAGTATGTGGTGTGCTTCCTGCTGGAAACCCATACCGTTCCGGGGGACAAAGCTACGTGGCCCCTGGAATGGCGAGGGGGTGTCTACAATTGTCACCTAGGCTCCAATTTTGGTGGGGTGGCTATCTTGCTGGCCCCACATTTTCAGCTGGAGATCTTGGGGGGGGTGGTGGGGGGGTCAAGGAGCCGGTGCTGCACCTTATTATGCATCCACGGGGTGCTGCACTTCACTTTGTGAATGTGTACGTTCCCCTGGGCTCACAGCAGCAAGCGAGCCTCTTTCAGTAAGTGTCCACTCATCTCAGCTCCATCGACGCAGGTGAGTGCATCACCCTCAGGGGGGGATCTCATCCCTCGAGGCCAGGGACCATCACGGTGCCCAACACCGCACACTAGGTGTGAGTAAGTTGAAGGACATGGCTGGGTCCTTCGACTGGGTCCTTCGACTTGGTGGGCGTCTGGCGACACCTCCATCCTGACTCGAGTGTTTTCACTTTCGTGCTGCCTGGGGTGGAGTCGTGCAGGCTCCACCACCTTTAACTTTCCAAAGCATTTGTGTCCTGCGTTCCGTCGGCTTCTGTGCGGCAGTTGCCACACTCGGGCCACCATCTGGTGTGGGCAGAACTCATTCCATTCTGCGCTCGGACGGTGTCTGCCTACTGGGACTTTAACCACCAGCTGCTGGAGGACGAGCGGTTCCTGGACTCGTTCCGTCATTTTTGCGCCGGCTGGAGGAGGAAGCGGGGAGACTTCCCCTCCTTGAGGCTACGGTGGGACATGGGCAAGGCTCACGTCCGCGTCTTCTGTCAGGGTTACGCGAGGGGGTCGACACAGAGGCGCAAATCCTGGGTGGAGGAGTTGGAGCAGGAGCTGCTCGATCTGGAGCCACGTCTCCATCAGTCCGATGTGGACCCGGCCCTGTGGCTGGCATATGAAGAGAAGAAGGGCATGCTGCGGGACCTGCATCTCCTCGGGTCCTGCGGCGCGTATGTGAGGTCGCGGATCTGGTTCCTTCGGGACCTGGACCGCGGCTCCCCCTCCCTCTGCTCGCTGGAGAAAAGGCACGAGCTCCTTACGCTGCTGGCCGACGACGGATCCCCTGTCTCGGATCCGGAAGGCATCAGGGCCATCGCCCGAGACTATAACACTGCCCTGTTCTCTCCGGATCTGTCCAGTGAGGATGCTCACAGAGTTTTATAGGAGGACCTGCCGCAGGTCGGCCCGGAGGCCACCAGAGAGCTTGACTCCCCTATAAGTCTGGGGGAGCTGACCAGCCCCCTCGACAGCCTCTCCAGGGGCTAGATGGGCTGACCATGGAGTTCTTTGCGGTGTTCTGGAACGTCCTGGGGAATGACTATGCGGGGGTCCTGGGGGAGAGTATCATGACCGAGTAGATGCCCCTTTTGTGGTGCAGGGCCGTGGTTACCCTGCTGCCAAAGAAGGGGGATCTCCGCCACCTTAAGAACTGGTGCCCGGTCTCCCTCCTCAGCACGGATTACAAGATCTTTGCCAGCGCAATGTCTTCTCACCTTGGCACCGAGCTGGATCACATGATCCACCCTGACCAGTCCTACACTGTCCCGGGCCGAACCATATTTGACAACATCCATCTGGTGCGGGACGTGATCCGCTTTACCCAGAGAACCGGTCTGTCGAGCACCTTCCTGTCTCTTGACTCTGCGAGCATTCAGATTCAGGACACGTTTCGTCACCTGGATCCGAGCTCTGTACGCTGCCGCAGAGTGTCTAGTTAAGGTTAACGGGTCCCTGAAAGTGCCCCTTTGCTTTGGGGGAGGAGTGGGTCAGGGCTGCTCCTGTCTGGCCAGTTGTATTCCATTTGTATGGAACCTTTCCTGTGCCTCTTGCGGAGGAGGTTGTCAGGATTGGTTCTGCGTGGGCCGGGCATCGGGGTGGTCCTGTCGGCTTACGCTGATGACGTGCTCCTCATGCTCACTGACCCAGCTGACCTGCAGAGGATGCGCAAATGCCAGGAGGTCTACTCTACCGCGTTCTCCTGGCAGGATCAACTGGGGCAAGTGTTCTGGGCTCCTGGTCAGTTAGTGGCAGATGGATCCTCTACCCAAGGAGTTCAGACCTTGCACCTGGAGCAGGACCAGCCCCCTCTACCTAGGGGTCCATCTCTGCCCTGCTGAGGAATCCTGGCTGGTGAACTGGCAGGAGCTGGAGGCCAACTCGCCACTCGCCTGCGGCGCTGGACAGGACTGCTCCGAATGCTGTCTTACAGGGGTAGAGCGCTGGTCATCAACCAGCTGATTGCCGCCATGCTGTGGTACCGGGTGGTCACTTTGACCCCTCCCCCTGACTTTGTCACGAAAATCCAGAGAATGCTCGTCGACATCTCCTGGGACAAAAGGCTGCACTGGGTCACTGCTGAGGCTCTAAGTCTCCTGCTTAGGGAGGGCGGTCAGGCCTACGCACCCAGGTGGCGAATTTCCGCCTTCAGGCCCTGCGGCGATACCTTTACATTGAGCCCCCTCCGAGATGGTTTGCCCTGGTGAAATCTTTCTTCCGCCAGGTACACGACCTGAATTATGATGTGCAGCTCCTGTTTATAGACCTGAGGGGCCTTCGTGGCTCCCTGCAGGCGTTGCCCGTCTTTTACCAGGCCCTGATCAAAGTCTGGAACGTGGTCGCCTCGCGACGCAGCTCTCCCCCGTCAGGAGTAGCGGCTATCGTCAGAGAGCCGCTGCTCAGGAATCCGCTCCTCTGCCCTTTTCAGTGGCTGGTGGAGAGGAGGGCTGTAGCTGCCAGGGTGACCCAGATCGGGGACGTGCTGCATGTTGGAGGAGTGGGCTGGATGATTCCACAGGAGTTGGCGCATCGCACATCCGTGGACATCCAGCTCGCAGTATATGCCATTCAAGACCTTAGGACAGTCGTGCTCAGCCCCGATGTTATACTGGGACTCGAGGTCAACAAAGATCTGACTACATTAATCCCATTTTCCAGCGCTTGGCCCATAGCCCTGGAGGCTGTGGCAATGCAAGTGACTATCTAAATACTTCCTAAATGTGATGAGAAATGTTCTGACTCAACCCTTCAGGCAGTGAGTTCCAGACTCCCACCACCCTCGGTGAAAAAATTTCTCCTCAACTCCCCTCTTAGCCTTCTACCTCTTACCTTAACTCTATGCCCCCTGGCTTTTGGCCCCTCTACTAATGGAAAAAGTGCATTCCTATCCATCCTATCTATGCCTCTCCTAATCTTATACACCTCTATCAGGTCCCCTCTGAACCTTCGCTGCTCCAAGGAAAACAACCCCAGCCTCTTATCTCAGACCCTCCAGCAGCATCGTGGTAAATCTCCTCTGCACCCTCTCCAGTGCAATCACATCCTTCCTATAATATGGTGACCAGAACTACACGTATTACTCCAGTTGTGGCCTAACCAGTGTTTTATACAGTTCCAGCATAACATCCCTGCTCTTGTATTCTATGCCTTGGCTAATAAAAGCAAGTATCCCATTTGCCTTATTAACCACCTTATCTACCTGCCCTGCTACCTTAAGGGATCTGTGGATATGCACACCAAGCTCCCTCTGATCTTCCAGTGTGCTACCATTCATAGTGTAATCCCTTGACTTTTTAACCCTCCCGAAGTGCATTAACTCACGTTTTTCCGGGTTGAATTCCATCTTGTATGAAACTGGACGGTCCAGTTTCAGGGGTGGCTAACTAGTGATTTCATGGGATTAAAATTGCACATCTCCAGTCCACTTTGCAACTCCTGCAGCAGTTTGAAGAAATACACTTGAGTGTGATTTGCGTTGATACAAGCAGGACAATCTGCATGTGCATGACTGGACTCATCTGTGCCTCTTCATTCGGCTTTGATTCTTAAGATGCTACATCACATCTGGCTACATACCAGGCAAAACTAACAGCCTTATTTTTTAATTCATTTGTGGGACTTGCTGGCTAGGCCAACATTTTTTGCTCATCCCTAATTGTTCAGAGGAAAATTTAAGAATCAACCACATTGCTGTGGGTCTGGAGTCACATGTAGACCAGGTCAGGTAAGAACAGTAGATTTCTTTTCCTAAAGGACATTAGTGAACCAAATGGGTACTTACAACAATTGGCAAATGTTTTGTGGTTGTCATCTGACTTTGGATTCAAATTTCACCATCTGCTGTGGTGGGATTTGAACCCAGGTCCCTAGAGTATTAACCTGTGTTGTTTGGATTACTAGTCTAGTCACAATACCACGATGCTACCACCTCCCCAATGATCAGAAGCTTATACACACTTAAGAGAATATCCTTCACTTAAGCCAAGTATAGTTAGCGAGCAGTGGCCTTGGAGTGTGTCACTCCCTTCCCTCACCCATTTCAGCTCAGAAACCAACTCTTAATTTTGGTGCATTGGTGTAAAACGGAGATAAAAATTGAAGAGAAACATTAAAACAGGCTACCTGTTTACTATGCACCCATAACCATGCAACCGCAGAAGGTGTTACACATGCCCCTTTACTTCCCCCCTCCTCATCGTCCAAGGGCCCAAACACTCCTTTCAAATGAAGCAGCATTTCACTTGCACTTCCCTCAATTTAGTCTGCTGCATTCGCTGCTCCCAATGCAGTCTCCTCTACACTGGAGAGACCAAATGCAGACTGGGTGACCGCTTTGTGGAACACCTTCGGTCTGTCCGCAAGCATGACCCAGACCTCCCTGTCGCTTGCCATTTCAACACACCACCCTGCTCTCATACCCTCATGTCCATCCTTGGCCTGCTGCAATGTTCCAGTGAAGCTCAACGCAAACTGGAGGAGCAGCACCTCATCTTCCGACTAGGCACTGTACAGCCTTCTGGACTTAACATTAAGTTCAACAACTTCAGATCATGAACTCTCTCCTCCATCCTGACCCCCTTTCCGATCCCCCTTTTTCCAATAATTTATTTTTTAAATATATTTTTCTTTACCCACTTATTTTTAAATTTATTTCGATCTATCGTTTTATTTCCACCTTTTAGCCCATTTCGATCCCTTCCCCCCACCCCACCCCCAGCAGGGCCATCTGTCACTAGCTTGTCCTGCTTGCTTCCCTTAATGTCACCATTAGCACATTCCTTAGATAATATCACCACCATCAACACCCCTTTGTCCTTCTGTCTATGACATCTTTGGCAATCTCTTCTTGGCATCCACTGGCCCTCTATCCAGCTCTACCTGTCCCACCCCCCTCAACCAGCTTATATTTCACCACATTTCTATATTTCTTTAGTTCTGATGAAAAGTCATTCGGACTCGAAACGTTAACTGTGTTCCTCTCCGCAGATGCTGTCAGACCTGCTGAGTTTTTCCAGCTATTTTTGTTTTTGCTTTTACCTATTTATTATTGCTTGTTCCTGGGCCTCTACATTACTAGTCCAGTGACATTATCGCTGCACAACCATGATGTCAAGATCATCCCTAAAATGTGGAGAAGTAGAGGAAGCCAAAGCAACATAGTACAGAATACTTTAACGTTCAAGCAAAATTCATGTCACACAAGTGCCAGGCAAGGACCATCGCCAACAGGAATGAATACAGCTATCTCCCCTTGATTTTCAATGGCATTAGCCATAACTGAATCCCTCACCATCACCATCCTGGGGGTTGCCATTGACCAGAAACTGAACTGGACCAGCCATATAAATACTGTGGCTACAAGAGCAGCTCAGAGACTGAGAATTCTGTGGTGAGTAACTCACCTCCTGACTCCCCAAAACCTGTCCAACATCTACAAGGCACAAGTCAGAAATGTGATGGTACTCCACACTTGCCTGGATGAGTGCAGCTCCTACAGCGCTCAAGAAGCTTGACACCATCCAGGACAAAACAGCCTGCTTGAATGGTACCTCATCCACAACCTTAAACATTCACTCCCCCACCACCGGCGCACAGTGTCAGTAATATGAAGTATCCACTGGATCCATTGCGGCAACTCACCAAGGCTTCTTTGACAGCACCTTCCAAACTATGACCTCTACCACCTCGAAGAATAAGGACAGCAAACATATGGGAACGCACCACCTGCAAGTTCACCTCCCAGTCACACACGATCCTGACTTGGAACTATGCCTTAGTTTGTTCACCGTCACTGGGCTAAAAAATCATGAAACCCCCATTTGAACAGCACTCTGGTTGTATCTCCACCACACAAACTGCAATGGTTCAAGAAGGCAGCTCGCCACCGCCTTCTCAAGGGCAATTAGGAATGAGCAATAAATACCGAACTTGCTTGCAGTGCTCACATCCTGGGAATGAATAAAAAAAAAGCTTGGATAACATTCTGATACACCTCAATAGAATATGTTAGCATTCCCTTGTGTAGCAACTGATAATGTGGATCAAAACATTTCACTGTTTGTAAATTACTTAGAGACATTTCTGAGGGACCGGATCAGATGCAAACCAACTTAAAAGCTTTCTTCCTGAAACAAATGTAAATATGGAATTCCTGTAGCTGGTGGATGGAAGCTGAGCTACATAGTTAACGCATGCTTTAACTGTTTACATGACACACTGCCGCTTATTGTTTGACAGATGCTGGTTACGGAAGTAAATCTTAGAGTAACGGTGGTCTGCTGCATAGGCACACTCATTCCAAATCCTGCCTCTCGGCCAAGCATCTAATATCAACCCATAATCCTGCCACAGGCTAGTGCTCCATATATCAACCACACAAAGGAAGAGGTTTTGAAAGAGGTTGGAGCTGCCTGTCATGTGTTATTATTTGAACAGATACAGAAAGTATCTCTTTTCATGCATGATGTAGAAGAAAAGGATGATCTTGGTCACCAAGGATGCAATTTCTCCCGAGCCCCGTTGTCAAGGGACCCTTTGATAAGTTGAGGCTACAAAGAGTCCTAATTAATAACCTGCAGTTTCTGAAATTTAATGTTATTGTGCCTGAGGTAAGTTCCCTCAGAGCTGGGAACAGTAATGTCATAAATGCACAGAAATGTCCGTGAAATATTAATTCAAGCGCCAAGGGTTTGCATATGTGCTTCATGTACTTGACATGTACTTTACATGACAGGGAACTGTACAGCACATAATGGGCAGAGCTTTGCCCTCGATGGGCGGGCCCAGAAATCGCGTGCTACGGCGCTCAGCGCTGCCGGGGCGAGGGCGGGAGGAGCATAAATTCGGTCAAGCGCCCTCGTGTGCTTGGCCAAAGCTCCCTGAGGCACAGAGCTGTCTCAGGGAGCTGAAGATTTTGAGCAATAAAAAATAAAGAAATTTAAAATAATGAAAACATGCCACCTCATGAGACTCTGTCACGTGAGCAGGGACATGTTAATATTGGTGCAAAAAGCTTTTATTTTTTTAAATCGCTGGGCAAAACCTCATCCCACCCGTCAATGAGGTTTCGCCAAAAAACGCAAAGGCCGCTTGTCCTTTTTGCCCGCCCACCAACTGAACGGTTGGATGGGCACTGAAAATTTCCAAACAGCCAGCCGATTAAGGGCCTTTACAGGCCGCTTAATTGTCAGCGGGCGCGCTGCCGACTCCCGCATGTGCCTGCCAGCCAAAATATCGCGTAAGTGCGCGATGGCGTTGGGATGCTCGCCCGACGTCATTGCGCGTGATTTTACGCTCGTTCAGATTGGGCGCACACCCGCCCGACGAGCACAATATTCTGCCCAATGAGTGTGCCAGCGTTCCTCTATAAAGTCTTAGGCTGGAATTTTACCAGGGCCTTGGAAGATAGGCTGCCAGGTGGGAAGGATGGCAAAATGGCAGAGGAAGACATTGGGTAGTTGTGCCCAATATCTTCCCCACTGCCATGCCATTTAGACAGCAGCAGCAAAGTTGACAGATTGGCTGCTCGGTCAGAGACCAGTTGCACCTTGCTTCCTAGCCCCGGTGACCCTAGCCCCATTTACCCCTCTCTGAGGGCATGCCATTGAGGCACCCTCTCCCTGCAGCTGAAGTCACAGCCTCAGCAATGGCCACCACCAGCGGTGGTGTTGCTGAGGCTTCAGAGCTGACCTCCATTTGACTGGGCTGGCAGCTCTTGGGGGCAGGCTCCCTTCCCTAATTGGGACAACAGCCCCCACAACAGCCACTTCATTGGCCACCACCAGGAGTATGCCTGCCCAGATCCCCTGCAGTGGACAACTCCAGCCTATGGAGTCATTACGAGACAGAAGGAGGCCAGCTGGCCCATCGAGCCCATGCCGGCTCCCTGTAGAGCAATCTAGTCTGGTCCATTCCCCTGCCTTGTCTCTGTAGCCCTGCAAATTTATTTCCCTGAAGTGTCTGTTGTTGCGATTATCTGATTTCATAATTTGTGTATTTTAGGTGGACAACGTTTATTTTTAGGAATATAACTTTTAGCTTGGTGATTAAAATGTTAAATGTAAGATAAATAGAAAAGGCATGATTGAAAACCTTGTAAACAACCCTAAAGTGAATGCAAATCAAATAAGCCTGAGTTAGTTATAGTTCAGAGGTAACCTATGTTTATTCAATAAGGCCAGAGTCGATAGTGAGAACATTAAACAATAAATGATCTATCATTGAGCTTTTGTAAAGTCAGAAGATCTACCCCTGCCTCAATAAAAGATTTGACTTCTTTATGTAGCTCCCAGATGAAAAGAAGCTACTGGCAGTTTGTAAACATAGAGGTTTCTTGATGGACCCAGCAAGTCTGGAGAGAGGGCAGTCATATCTATGAGAGATATAAATTATTCATATGGGTCACAGAATCAAAAAGTTGCTTTGTAGGTAAAAAAATAATTAGTTTACATTTCTGTTTGGGGACATCCCAAAACATGGAAAGTTATCATGGAGTTGGGTTGTGGGGGTTAGATGGTTTCTTTGTTTAATATATCTCGGTCCTCCTCACAGAAGGCAGTTGCAGTTTTAGTCTGGTGTCAGCTGCAGCTTACTGAGTCCAGAGAGCAAAAGGAGATAAATATTAGTCAGGCCTGCACCTTAAGCAGAGAAAATAATAACCGTATCATTCACTGCGTGAAATGCAGGTGGGGACTCAAGACCAATTTTTCTCATTCTTTCACAGAGGGTGGGCATTGCGGATTAGGTCAGCATTTATTGCCCATCCCTAATTGCCCTTGATAAGGTGGTAATGAGTCACTTTCTTGAACCGCTGCAGTCCATGTGGTGTACAGTACCCACAGTGCTGTTAGGAACTGAGTTCCAGGATTTTGACCCACCAACCACAAAGGAACGGCAATATTGTTCCAAGTTAGGATGATGTGTGAATTGGAGGGGAATTTGCAGGTGGTGGTGTTCCCATGCATCTGTTGCCCTTGCCCTTCCAGGTGGTAGAGATCATGGGTTTGGAAGGTGCTGTCAAAGGAGACTTGGAATTTGTGTGTGGGGAAACAAAGCTGGAAAATTTGCCTGGCTTGAAGCTTGAAGAAGAAATCTACAGGGGTCCTCACAGTGAAAGGAATTTAGCCTTGTGGTAGAAAGTCAATCAGTTTGGAATGAGAAGGCATCTGCTAGGAGCTGCAAGTCAGCAGATATACTGAAGCTGTGGGAGCTGATTGGGAAACACAGTCTGTTTTGTTCTAAAGCCAGGATAAGGAGCTGAACAGCCCATAGTGGTGAGGTCTTTCAAGAAATGAAGGATCACTTAGCCAGAAGCTAATAGAAGGACCTCCATGAAAATCTTGTACCTTGAAGAATAGCTGGAATACTGAAGAGAATTAAAGTGAATTCCAGATGCCTGTGGCATATCTTTGAGTTGGTCCCAGGAAAAGTTACTGAAACCTCAAGATTTTGTAAGATTAGATAAGTCTTGGGGGTTGGGGGGGAGGGTGGTGGTGGTGGGCAGCTGGGATGTGCGGGGAGTAGAAGTGAAGCTGGATTCATAGCATATGTAGTTATAAACTATTGTATTAAACATCATGGTGTTGAAGCACTTTTTCTGTTTAATTTTTTTCTGCATACAAGAAAGTTATTTTTTTATTAAAAAACATGACATCTTGTGATGTAATTTCTATTAATTAAACACTGGGTGTTTGAGTTTCTCTTTAAATTGTAACAGTTCCTACTAGCATCATAAACCCATACAATTTCCTTCTGAAATCATTCTTAATCTTCGCTTCCATCATACCCGTAGGCAACCAGTTCCAAGTCATTACCATGTTGCATAAAAACTGTTCCTCCTCACATCCTCCCTGTATCTCTTGCTCAAAACCTTAAATCTGTGTCCTGTAGCCCTTGTACTATCAACTAATGGGAACAACTTTTCTTTGTCTACCTTACCTTTAGAATTTGTTTTCTGTCTTTAGCAATGCTGCCCCAAGGGTGAATGTGTATTGTCCACCCTGTTAGACCTCACCATAAAGAAAACTGTAAGGAATGGTTAGTTCAGCTGGCTAGCATATGACTCAAACCAACACCAACAGCGTGGGTTCAATTCTTGTTCTAGTTGTGGTAGACTTGAGACCTGCCTCCTCACCCTGTCCCTGAAATCTAAAGGCAATGGTAAACCACCACTGACAAATTCTGCCAATAAAATGGCTCAGGATGAAGCATCAGCAGACAATGAGCTAAGGGCCTTCAGGGGAGCACACATACCATACCATAAAGAAGGAACTTGCATTTATATAGAGCTTCAGGATGTCTCAAAATGATGCTCACTCAATGGAATACTTTAGTGTTGTAATCATTGTTGTAGGGAAATACAGCAACCAATTTGCACATGGCAAGCTCCCAGAAACAGCAATGAGGTAGTATCCAGATAACCTGGTGTTGTTAGTTGAGGGATAAACATTGGCTACAATACAGGGAACAACTCCTCTGCTGTTCTTCAAATAGTGGCTATCGGATCCTTTACACCAACTTGACAGGACCTCAGTGTAACATCCCATCCAGAAGATGGCACTTCTGACAGCTCAGCACTCTCTCAGTGTTGCACTGAAGTGTCATGTTGGATTATCTGCTAAAGTTTCTAGGGAACTTTAAGCCATGACCTTGTAACTGAAGTACTTCTCACTGAGCTAAGGCTGTCAACATGAAAAACTGTAGAGGATGCTGGGAGCTAGCTTTTCAAATTGATGCTGGTTCAACTCCAAGTTAAGTCTTAAGTCTATTTAATGTAAGTGGCATAAACACAATGAGCTAAATGGTCTCCTTATATGCTGCAAACTTCTATAGGTTAATGCTGGTGGTTAAAAAAAATATAACTGGCAAACCAAAGCTTAGATATCCGTGAATGGATTACGGTCTCAGCAATAATAAGAGGCACCCGAGTACACATAGTTCCCTTTTCTAAGTTAGCAGTTCAAGTCTGAATCTTGTTTGGTGGAAGGGCTGCTCATTAATCAGGAACAGAGATCAAAAGAAAAGTCATACTGGACTCAAAACATTAACTCTGTTCCTTTCTCCACAGATGCTGCCAAACCAGCTGAGTTTTTCCAGCATTTTCTGTTTTTATTTCAGAGATCATCATGCCTGAATCCTAAAGCCCCTCCAGGATTCAATAAAATGTTTCCATTTTAATGAAAAAACTTTTTGTGCACTGTGGGGTCCTGATGACTAGTTGTGTTGGATCCTGGTCACTGGTTTAGTTGCACTAATGTATCTGGGTTGCACGCTTGTTTTGGGATGACCAAGTTGGTACCATAGACAGAGTAGATCAGCAGACAGTTCTTATGTAGAACACATTCCATTTATTTACAAAGGAACTCAGCAGCTACATTTGTGTGCTTACAGCTTAAACTCTGTCTCTACATTACAAACTCTAATTGTAGACTACTGACTACTAAGGTAGCCAGTACTACACTGCTATTAGATACTAAGATCATATGATCTTCCATTACAACATCCTTTTTAAAGGTATATTACACATCAGATTACCACATGCATTGTGGGATATTAGGATATGAATAGGAATTTACCCAGACTGTGCTTTTTTTTAGCACAATTTGCCCGTAGTTGGCTATACCAGCACAAAAGATCTCAGCCATTTTAAGCTGAAATTGCATTCAGAGTAAATCTAGTTTCTGCGCTCTTTTGCATTAGTTTAAAAGGCAGCCCAGCCTACAAAGCTGTCAAGAGGAAGGCAGAAATGTTGCAAGGGAAAAAAGCAAAGGCACGTTACACTATGCTACACTAACGTCTTGAGCTATGCCTAACCATGTGGTATCATTCCCACATCATATATGAAATAGTCATCTTGGCATCTTTGGCATGGTTACATTCAAGCTGACGATTGAAATGAACTAAGGGGCTCGCTGCATTTGTTGTTAGAGGGAGAACATTCTTCATCAAACACAATGAAAGGTCAGGTAACTTCAGATAAAGGAATAGGCTACTTACAGCTCTCCAGCTGCATTATGCAGGTTTGAACATCCATCGGGAAATTCTTTAGATCCATTGGGCATGAAAGAATTAAAGTCAATCTGAAAGATTAGATCAGTAATGTTGGACAACATTATTTCTTAGGTACAATGATTTCACAAAATGAAATAATTTCAGCAAACAAATCACTTTGAAATATAAACTTGAAATGCAAAAGATAGAAACCTAATAAACAATCGGTGTAATATTAGAATAGCACCACCAAATGCATTTCACTACTCTCAAACAAAGTAATTTCTCATCCATAGCTGGCCACCTATAGTAATTCGCTGATGCACCGAGTGCTTTTTCTGCACATTTAAATAATATAATGAAGTGTAATATAATTACTTCCTAATGAATAATTTGGGTAAAAGCTACATAAAAATGTGCAATAGTTACTCATAATGTTTGTGATTTGGCTTTAATAAGTTGTGGTCAAGTTGATTCCTATTGCGTAGGCAGATTTAATCTCAATGCTCAAACATTATGAAAATTAATTGAGATTGTAGATCATTAAAGAGATCAGAGCATTTTCTCAACAGGAAACTTTGTGCATATATAACAAAAGAGTTCAGCAGAAAAGTTAACTTTCAGAAAACAAATAAATCTTTAGCTTGAGTCGTACGTGCTATACCTCTTACAGAGACCAAAACTACAACACCAATTGCAGACATGCAGCAATACATAGCTCTAACCGTCTTACACTTTCAGGCACAGTTTTGCCTGCGTACTTCTCTTCAAAGGCATCTAATAAATCCTTAGCATGTTAAGCAGTAGAGTTATGCAGGCACCAATTTTTATAGAGGAGAATAGAGTTTCTGCTGGGTTGGATTGGTTTTTTCCAATGCAGGCTGAGATAAATAGACACGCCCTGTTACCTTAGCAGAGGGGTCAAGAATCAGGGAGAATAGATTTAAAGTAATTGGTGGAAGGATTGGAGGGGAGATAAGGAAACATTTTTCCATCCAGTGAGGTAGGGGCTGGGACTCACTGCCTGAAAGGGCGGTAGAGGCAGAAATTCTCACCACATTTAAAAGGTACTTAGGTGTCTACTTGAACAGCCATGACCCACAGCGCTACGGACCTAGTGCAGTAAAGTGGGATTAGGCTGGGTAGGTCTTCATGGACCAGATGGGCCAAGTGGTCTCCTTCTGTGCTGTAAATTTTCCAAGATGCCAATTCAACTAGAATTGGCCAAACCACCGTAAAATATCAAGGAATTTCAAACACAAGATACATCCAATGAAAATCTTCAATTCTGGTTTTAAAAAGCTGGTTCTTCCCTTTAAACCGACTGTGCACCAGGCTGAATTAATTACTTTGGTGAGTTTACACTTATTGTGCCTGCTTGCGGCCCCTCAAGAAGCTCGTAAAATTGATTTTTGTAGGCACTAGTGCACTAACATATTAAAATTTTTGAAATATTAAAATAGATTAAGTTTACTAAGAAAGTGACTACTGTACACTAAATGAAATGACCAGACAATTCTTCATAGCTTTTTAAAAGTCATCTTCAGAGATTTAAAATAAGATTACTCACTGGCTAGACACTCTTCTTAAAAATGCTAATTTTCTTGTAATGCATTTGCAGCTGAAGTATTAAATCCGCGCCAGATTACAACCCATCCACACGTCAAATGAATATATTGTAATGCAAAAACCAAAAAAAAAAGCAATTACTTTTTAAAGCACTGCCTGATTGTGGTGATTCGTGGAAGATTTTAGGTTTGTGATTACACAAACGAATCTGAGCAGAAACCTGAACCATAAAAACCAATTTGCAAAACTAGCGCAGTTTTGAATGCAGCTTGCAGCTGGATTGTCCATTGTGCGCAAACCGAAAACTCTAACCTCTAGATACTGGAGGAGGGAGGGGAAAGAGATCAATGTATGCTGCCTATCTCATTCCATCCTGGGGGACTGCTGAAGTTTTGCAGGGGTAATGTGCTTGAAAATGGCTCAAAATCATTACAAACGATTCTCTGGTGCAATGCTGAGCAACATGTTTTTTATTTGTTCTTCGGATATGGGCATCGCTGCCTAGGCCAGTATTTATTGCCCATCCCTAGTTGCCCTTGTTCAGAGGGCATTTTTAAGAGTCAACCACATTGCCATGGGTCTGGAGTCACATGTAGGCCAGACCAGGTAAGGACGGCCGATTTCCTTCCCTAAAGGACATTAGGAAACCAGATGAGTTTACTAAGAAAGTGACTACTGTACACTACATGAAATTATCAGATAATTCTTTATAGCTTTTTTAAAGTCATTTTCAGAGATTTAAACTAAGGTTACTCACTGGCTAGACGCTCTTATTAAAAAAATGCTAACTTTCTTGTAATAAGTGCATTTGCAGCTAGAATATTAAATCTTCGCCAGATCACAACTATTCCATGCATCAAACGAATATATTTTGATGCAAATACTAAAAGAAGCAATTACTGCCTGATTGTGGTGGTTTGTGGAAGATTTTATGTTTGTGATTACACAAACGAATTTGAGCGGAAACTCAATATTCAATATTAATTGGACTCAAATTCCACCATCTGCCATGGTGGGGTTCAAACCTGGGTCCCCTGATCATTACCTGCTGGATTATCAGTCCAGTGACAATACCACTCTACCACTACTGCTAAAACCATCTGATTGGGCAGTTAGAATTAGTTTATCTCCTAAATTTTCTATTTTGTTTTTTTACGATAGGCCAGGTCGACAGCCTGTTCCCAAGCTGCTGCCAATATCCCTTGTATCCAGCTTCCAAAAGGTACCAGCCAGGGGCTGTCGAAGCATGAATCTCCTGTCCAACTTCCCCTGCGCCATGAACAGATATTGCTATCTCTGCTCCACAGCTCCACAATTGGCATGGTTCAAAATGGAAACTCAACAGGGTAGGACCTGAGCGTGTGCGGTTGGCCACTCTGCTGTGGCTCTTAAGCATAAGTGCTCTCATGATCAGAGCCATCGTGCCAGCATTCTTGAGGCCTTATGGATGGGTTGATTCACCAGCAGGAGGCTGAGCTTGATTCAAGAAGATGATGCAAGGACCACCAAAGATCACCACCCCCACCTTTGTTCAACTGACCGTGACACAGGAAACATAGGAACAGGAACAAGCCGTTCAGACCCTCAAGCCTATTCTGTCATTCAATTAATTGTGGCTGAATCATCTTAACACTATTGCCTAAGATATCAATATTAATAAGATATTGCATGCATGGATCCCTCACACTCAGAATACTTGATGGAGTTTACAGATATTAGTAACATAGAGTTATATAAAATGTAAGAAATCCTCTACTGTGAAATGGAAATGGACCATCTATGAAGTTAGCTTGATAGGGGGACATGGTGGTTTAATGGTAATGTCATTGGACTAGAAATCCAGAGACCTAGGCTAATGCTCTGGTGACATGATTTCAAATCTAACCATAACAGCTCATGAATTAATTTTTTAAAAATCTCAAATTGAAAGTTAGTCTCAGTAATAGTGACCATGAAACTATCATTGATTGTCATAAAAACCCATTTGGTTGGTAATGTCCTTTAGGGGAGGAAATCTGCCAGCCTTACCTGGTGTGGCCACATAAGACACCAGTAATGTGGTTGACTCTGAAATGATCTAGTAAGTCTTTCAGTTCAAAGAGCAAATTGGGATGGGCAACAAATGCTGGCATTGCCAGCGATGCTTACATGCCATGAAAGAATTTTTAAAAAGTTAATCAATTATCCTTCATTCATTGGATCTCCGCTCTTAATCTCAGTTCTCTCGTCTGAAGCTCATGGTGGGGGAGGGGTGCTGTGGTTAGCCAATGTTTTGACTGGTGCCATCAGTTTTCACCCTTCAATGTGTTAAAAAAGGATGTGCTCTTGGTTCTTTGGGACACAACAGAATCTATACTCCAGGTTTGGCAAAGCTCGGATAATCCAAGTATCAATAAGGCTTTCCCCCCACCCCTCCCTTTAAAATAAATTGCAAGTGCAGTGCAATATCTCAGATGGTTGAGCTTATGATCCCCAAGTATAAAGCTGAATTCTGTAACCTGACAGTCACATCTGAGTATGCTTGATAAGCTTCCAAGGTTGTCATGCGGCTGTCAGATAGACAGGCTGCATATCAGCAAGATGTACAGAGCAGGAGGCTAACATGAATCAGATTGAACCACTTATGCTGTATCTCATGAAAATCAAAAGCATCACACTAATGGTAATCACAGAGCAAAGTGTAGCTCAGACCATTCCACATTCCCAGCTACGGCCTAAAGTAACTTCCTCCCACCTCCTTGTCCCTCTCATTGCAAATTGCTTCCCATTATGAAGTGTCGCCAGCTGGTGAGAGCCTTTTGGTGCTATGGGCACCCTGCTGCTTAATGTCTCCTCCTGACATTTGGTGATGTTGATTGACTTTTAAGCTTTGAAAAGGGCCAGTTGTCACTACACCAAGTTTTCTGCTAATCTGTTTGCTGGGATTTGGGAATTGCCTCCCTTCACCTATTCTAAGACCCCATTGTGCAATCGGGCTGTCATTCGGTTTCACTATATAATTCATTTCCTTTTTGAAATTGCAACAGCATTTATGTGGTGGCTTCAGCACTATGGAAACTATGGAGAGAGGAGCAGTCAGCATGATCAGAAAAGCCAAGCCAATTAACAGCAAGCAGCTCCAATAGGGTATGTCATTGTAAAGGGCAGATGGTGTCACAATGCATTCTGGATAGAAAGTGAGGGCAGATCTGGATAGAGAGGAGCAGGTCAACAATGGAGAACAGGGGATGGTCTGGATGGAGAGAAGAGGGGGTCTGAATGGCTAGGAGATGGCATTTGGATGGAAGAGGGGTGGGATCTGGAAGGAAAGAGGGGGTGGAGTTTGGATGGAGGGGGAGGGGTTTAGATGGAGAGTCGTGTTGGGTCTGGCTGGAGAAGGGGTGGGGTCTAGATGAAGGGGCAGGTGTCTCGATGGAGGGGTTGGGGTTTGAATAGAGAGAGTGGGTAGGGTCTGGATGGATTAAGGGGGAGAGGTCTTGATAGAGAGAGGGGTTGGGGTCTGGATGGAGGGACGGGCTGGAGTCTAGATGGAGGGAGGGGCTGGGGTGTGGATGGAGCAGGTGAGGGGTCTGGATGGAGCAGGTGAGGGGTCTGGATGGAGAGAGGCATTTCTGGATGGCGAGCTGAGGTGGTATCTGGATAGAGAGTAGGAACTGAATGATGGTAGTGGGTTAAGGAAATTTTCAGCTGATATTTATTTACGTGTATTGTTTGCAATGCCTTTTCCAATAAAATTGTATAAGTGGCTAAAAATAATGGTGCCATCAACAACACTGACCTAAATCATGTCCCTTCTCCTTTTCAAATTCTGTCCAATAAATACATTGCAATGTTGAGCCTTCTTTTATGATGCAGATCCTAAAGTCTTGGGATCAACCTAGGATCAAGAGGCCCCAAAACTGGGCATAATATTCTAAACATGATCCATTCAATTGGTAAGCATTAAAGTGAAAAACATTGCAACCATGACTAAATGTTGGCAACATACTAGATAATAGTTTGACAATCACTGTGTACTTCCAGTAATTTCAAAAGTCAGATCCAAATCATTTTCTCATTTCACCTTTGCTAATAGACTTCCGCTCATTGAGTATACATGCTCCAAGTTTCATATTCTCTGTTCTTATCTGTCTAACCGTACATTTGTTTGCAAAGATGGCGAACAAACTTTTCTGTGTGGACACCGCGCCACCCTATCCCCCTTCCCCCTAGCAAATACCAATACACTCTCAGCATTCCCTGTTCTAATGATGTAGATAAGCAAAGAAAACAGTTCAATAACAGTTCCGTTTTATTGGCATATACAGCAGCAGAAACTAGCCAAGCAAGCCAATGAATTGAGAAAAAATGGAAAACTGATGACTGGCAGATATCTGAAGAACTGACCTCCACTTACTGACTCTCCAGAACATTTGAAAACCTGTGGCACACAGTAATATTCACCTTACTTTGCGCAACCTCTTAATTTGCCCAGAACCTTTTTCAGTCCAGTCATTATCCTTTATGTTAGCAATTGCAATGATGTATGAGTATGCAAATTCAGTGTTTTAATTAAGGACAATTGGGTAGAATCAGGCTGGAGACATAAGACTATAAGACCATAAGACATAGAAGCAGAAATTAGGCCATTCGGCCCATCGAGTCTGCTCTTCCATTCAATCATGGCTGATAAGTTTCTCAACCCCATTTTCCCGCCTTCTCCCCATAACCTTTGATCCCCTTACCAATCAAGAACCTATCTATCTCAGTCTTAAATACATTCAATGTCCTGGCCTCCACAGCCTTCTGTGGCAATGAATTCCATAGATTCACCACTCTCTGGCTAAAGAAATTTCTCCTCATCTCTGTTCTAAAAGGTCTTCCCTTTACTCTGATGCTGTGCCCTCAGGTCCTAGTCTCTCCTACTAATGGAAACATCTTCCCCACATCCACTCTATCCAGGCCTTTCAGTATTCTGTAAGTTTCAGTCGGATCCCCCCTCATTCTTCTAAACTCCATCGAGTATAGACCCAGAGTCCTCAAACGTTCCTCATATGTTAAGCCTTTCATTCCTGGGATCATTCTTGTGAACCTCCTCTGGACCCTCTCCAGGGCCAGCACATCCTTCCTGTGATACGGGGCCCAAAATTGCTCACAATAGTCTAAATGTGGTCTGACCAGAGCCTTATAAAGCCTCAGCAGCACATCCCTGCTTTTATATTCTAGTCCTCTCGAAATAAATGCCAACATTGCATTTGCCTTCCTAACTACCGACTCAGCCTGCAAGTTAACCTTAGTTCTGTCGAAGGGTCATGAGGACTCGAAACGTCAACTCTTTTCTTCTCCGCCGATGCTGCCAGACCTGCTGAGTTTTTCCAGGTAATTCTGTTTTTGTTTTGGATTTCCAGCATCCGCAGTTTTTTTGTTTTTAACCTTAAGAGAATCCTGGACTAGGACTCCCAAGTCCCTTTGCACTCCAGATTTCTGAATTCTCTCCCCATTTAGAAAATAGTCTATGCCTCTAGACAGTCTGAAAGATGAGTTTGTAAGCACAGATTCTACTGCTTAACATCTCAGATTGTTTTCAATCAAAATAAATTGAGTTGTAATTGGGTTATTAGGAACACTAACAGCATATTACACAAACACAAGGCAGTCACCTTGCCATGTCTGTTCAGAATAGTGTAAAAGACAATAAATCGGGAGTATACTATGACATTCACTCTACCATCTGGACAGAACTTGGTTAAGGTTTGCATTAAGACCAGATTTAGGCAGAAGATAAATAATTATTCACACAAATAACGTATGGCAGATATAAGGCACAGACAATCAAGTATGGGACGGATGCTATTCACTTACATCATTCAGTGGCTTGGAGTGCCTACCTTATTGAATAAAGGACAAGCCCATCTTTAAAAATTCTCAATAATTTGTTCTCCGTTGTCACCTCGTGGAAGTTGGCTCCTTTCTCATTGGCAAAGAACAAATCTGGTTTCCAGATTGAATCCAACATTGATGGGTCCAAGTCTAGAGAATCATCTGGGTATTCACTGTACGCCAGTCTGGGGTCATTCCATTGCTGACGCAGAAAGATGTTTAGACGATAATCCTGCAGAGAATAAACAAGATGAAAATCTTGGCCTACCTTTGAAGTTAATGGCCACTTTGGAACTGAGGACTTATGTGCTTGATTCTGAAATGGGAGATTGTGAGTTGATGTATCACTCTTACAAATTAAGTGCATAAACTTAGTATGCATTCCAGTGCAATACTATCTTAGTCTGGTAATGTTAGAGATGCTGTCCAATGGGGAAGGAATGAACTGAGGCCCATTCATCCACTTGTTTGTCTGGCTAAATGCCCTGATATCCATTACTCTGTTGAGACAGCTGCACCCCAGAGAAATCATTGCTTGATTGACAGCTCTGGCTTTCTGATCTCTAGAATCAATTTCACAATGTTTATTTACACAAGGTTAATTGGTGTCAAGGACATGTGTTTCTGTTATTGATACTTTAAAGTGTCTGTATGATTGACACTCTTATTGATCTGTATTGAATGTCTTTTGTTTAACATAGTAGAAGGTTATAAATGGATTACTTTTTTTAAAGCTTTGTTTTTTTTTAACACATCCGGCTATCACTCTAGCATTCACTGGCTCTGTACAGTGTATAGTGGGTCAATGGGCATAAAAATGCCATAGCTTGGCATAGGGGGTATGATGGACAATGGTGGGGTGGATGGAGGGGCATAGCTTGGCATAAGGGGCCATGAGGAGGACCTTTTGAACTTATCTATTAGAAGATCCCCTCATGCAGGCTAGTGCTTATGACTCCTCTCAGAGACCGTGAACCACAACTCTTTAAAAACCTGGCCTGACTCCATGAAAATTACAGAGCAGTATGTTATGCCTATCTCTGCAGTGAAGCCAGCAAGTCGGATGTTGGACTTCTGAATGGAACCAGCCTGTACCCTTTAAATACACTCCCGAAAATCCAATCCGGGAATGGGGTCAGGAATCTGGGAATCGTCCATCACCTTTAAAGGGCTCCCAAGTCATCTGGACTCTGTGAAAATTCAGTCCGATATTTTTGATGCTTGCAAGTGTATCTCTTCAATTCTTCTTAAAGTAAGTATTTGGTGATGCAGGGCTTCAAATGAAGCATGAAACTGTTTTATTTCCCATCAAATAAACATACAGAAGAACAATTATGATCAGATTCATCGAGTTCAATCTGTGCACTCATCTTTTTGTCATGATACAAAATACAGAATATGTCATGCTTCCCATCTCAATGGGTCATTTAACTTGACTAACGCAGGATTAATTCTAACTATCCTCCTGCATCTCTGACCCCTTCACCTTAAAAAAATGCATTTGCAAATCCTTTTAGCAAAATTGACTGCTAACATGTTAGCTTGCTTTGTCTAACAGGAAACTTGCACTTTGTTCTTGACCTGTCCTTCTGTGCAACAGGGGCCAGTCAGAGGAGATGCAAAACAAGCTTGTACTCTGTCACTTTGAAAGAAACTTCACACAAAGCTCAACAGATTTTTCAATGCTCCATGGTGTGAATGTTTGTTGGAAATCTGGGGGATGAGATAAATGGCACAAATATTTTCTCCAATCGTTCTGAAAAACAATGATTGAGTTTTTTTAATAATTATACATTCATGCAATCTGGTCAGCGCTGGCTAGGACAGCACTTATTGCCCATTCCTAACTGCCCTTCAGAAGGTGGTGGTGAGCTGCCTTCTTGAACTGCTGCAGTCCATGTGGTGTAGGCACACCCACAGTGCTGTTAGGGAGAGAGTGCCAGGATTTTGACCCAGCGATGGTGAAGGAACGGCGATATATTTCCAAGTCAGAATGGTGAGTGGCTTAGAAGGGAACTTCCAATTGATGTTCCTATGCATCTGCTGCCCTTGTCCTTCTATGTGGTAGTGGTCATGGGTTTAGAAGGTGCTGCCTAAGGAGCCATGGTGAATTCCTGCAGTGCATCTTTTAGATGGTGCACACTAGTCCAGTTCAGTTGAACAGGAGGGTTCCCCTCATTGGAGCTGCAATCAGACCAACCAGGTATAGCAGACAGCCTTGCCATGTGGCATGGGCCCCAACCCTGCCATGGGTAAAATACCAGCAGCGGTGGGAAGAGACCCTCAAGTGGTGACTATTTGGTCACTTTGGCTGATAAAATATCAGTAGAGGCGGGTGGGTGATGGGCACTTACTCTTACTCAACTCTTACTCAACTTTACGGCATCTCCCATTCTCACATGGCAAACTGCTCCCGGGAAGCGGGGGAAAAAAATTCCCACCAATAATAATGCTGAGGGATCGTGCACAGCCTGTAAATCCATACAACTGGTGGCTAGTCTTCTCAAACATGTGGAAATAGACTTTGTTTTAAAATCTAAAGCTTACAACAAACTAAATTTCCAAATAATTTCGCCGGCTCCTCCCCAGCCTCTTTTTAAACATTGCAGCAAATCCCAGGTGATTCAGAAGAGTGACCCGCCATTCGAGAGCACTATTTTCAAAGCGTGCCCGCTCCCAGCCTCTAAGGGTGATTTATAATCCAACCCTATACTCCACACTGCACCAGCCACCACGCTTGTGTCCCCCCCACCCCCCCCGCCCCCAACCCCACCGCCTGTCCCCCCACCCCTCAGCCCTACAACCATCACCACATTGCACTGATCAGGGCCGACAGCACAAAGAAGGAAAGGAAAATCTTGCATTTAAATGCCACATCTGTAGGGGGAGGTGGTGGCGCAGTGGTAATGTTGCTGGACTAATAGTCCAGAGACCCAGGGTAATGATCTGGGGGCCCATGTTCAAATCCTACCACAGCAGATGGTGGAAGTTGAATTCAGTAAAAATCTGGAATTTAAAGTTTGATGATGACTATGAAACCATTATCAATTGTTGTAACAACCCACCTGGTTCACTGATGCCCCTTTAGGGGAAGAAAATCAGTCATCCTTACCTGGTCTGGCCTACATGTGACTCCAGAGCCACAGCATTGTGGTTGACTCTTAAATGCCCTCTGAACAAGGTAAATTAAGGATCATTAATTAAAAACTGGCCTAGCCAGTGATGCCCACATCCTATTAATGCATGAAAAGAAATATAGTGCCTTTTGTGACCTCAAGACATCCCAAAGCACTTTTCAGCTAGTGAAGTACTTAAGAAATGTAATCACTGTTGTAATGAAGGAAACACAGCAGCCAGTAGTAATGGTAAGGCTCTATTATACCCCCTGGGGTCAGATCCCTTTAGGAGTCCTGTGTACAGACCTGGTACTGCTACGAAAGAACTGACACATGTCAAGGCACTGGGGAGGTATAAAGAGATCGAATGCAAGTGTGAAAGGGGTGAGCACAAAGGAAAGATCAAAAAAGTTCAAGATCAGCAGGGTAGAAAAAAAGATTAAGACACAACCTCATTAAAGCACATAAAATATTAACTAGAATAGATAAGCCCAGAATATTACTTCAAAGTAGGTCAGGAATGTAGAACCAGTGGAATATGAAATAGCAAAAAGGGAATTTGGAAACATTAGGATGAACTTTATTTAAAGAGTGTCACATGATTGAATAATCTGTAAAACAGGTTAATAGAAACAAGAATGTTCAGGACATTTGAAATAAAGTTTGATGCTATAATGGGGAAATTAATGTAGCTGAAAGGTAGTTTCAATGGCTGAATGACCTTTTTCCATCTTAGACTCTTTTGAAACAAACAAATCAGGAAGGTTTTTTTTTCCATGGGGTGTGGGCAGCGCTGGCTAGGCCAGCATTTATTGCCCATCCCTAGTTGCCCTTGAGAAGGCGGTGGTGAGCTGCCTTCTTGGACCACTGCAGTCCATGTGGTGTAGGAACACCCACAGACGTGTTAGGAAGTAAGTTCCTGATTTTTGACCCAGCGACAGTGAAGGAAAAGCGATATATTTGCAAGTATCCAAGTCAAGATGGTGTGTGGTGTGGAGGGGAACTTCCAGGTGGTGGTCTTCCCATGAGTCTGTTGCCTTTGTCCTTCCAGGTGGTAGAGGTAATGAATTTGGAAGGTGCTGTCAAGGGAGCCTTGACAAGTTGCTGCAGTGCATCTTGTAGATTGTACACACTGTGCATCAGTGATGGAGGGAGTAAATGTTTAATGTGTTGGATTGGGTACTGATCAAGAAGGGTTTGTCCTGAATGGTGTCAAGCTTCTTGAATGTTGTGGGAGCTGCACTTATCCAGTTAAGTGGAGAGTATTCCATCACACTCCTGACTTGTGCCTTTGATGGTGGACAGAACTTGGGGAGTCAGGAGGTGAGTTACTCACTGTAGAATTCCCAGCCTCTGACATGTTCTTGTAGCCACAGTATTTATATGGCTGGTTCAGTCAAGTTTCTGGTCATCGATAACCCTCAGGATGTTTATGGTGAGGGGTTTTGTGATGGTAATAGCCATGGGTTCAACTCCCGATTTTTCTTTCTTTGCAGTGTTGGCTAACTTCTAAGTCAGGGTGGCAGTAAATGTGAAATAGGACATCATCCAGGCTGGGGAAGGAGGGAAAAATTCTCGCTTTGCATCAAAATCAAAGAAACTATATGAAACTGAAGTATGCATGAACCTTTAGTGAGGACATGGGGCAGAATCTCCAGCCAGCAGCAGGATGTTTGGCCGCAGGGGGGTAACGTACTTTGCTGGGAAGCCAAAAATCAGTTTCCCAGCCGCGGGATGAACATTAACGATTAAGTTCCTGTGACTTTAAAGTCGGGTTAAGGCAAGTCGGCCCAATCTTCTTGACCAACAATGTCAGGGAACAATGTTGCAAGCATTAGCTTGTCGTGCATGCTCATTAAATGCCCACCCCACCCCTGTGCCACCTCCACCACTCCCCCCACCCCACCCCGCATTGAGTCCCCCTCTAAGTTCCCCACGAACAAGTAATTAGAATGTTCACATTCACAACTGTATCACGGCTTGTGACTGGCGAGATTGACTTCTTCCATGAATTTAAGGTGGGTAGGTGCTACTTTGGCCTTCTTGTGGACCGCTCACAAACCTCAGCCTTTTGTCTCAGGATAGGTGCCAGAGGCCCAGTTGCGCGCTGGACGTGGAAGGCAGGCTAAGCGAGGGAGGGGGGAGGGGAGGCTGTCCGGGGAAGGAAGACAGACTGTCCGGGACAGTGGGGGAGACAGCGAGGGAATGAAAGGGTGCAGGGATGTGGGATGGAAGGAAGGGCTGTGCTTCTTAGGTCTGAGCTCCTGTGGTTGGGTGGGGGAGGGTTTTCTGCTCAGGGATGGTGGGACAGAGCTGGTTCTCGAGGGCAGGGTCTGTGCCGCCTGTGGCGGGGTCCTGGGGGTTGAACTGAGGGTATTGGGCAGTGGAGGGAACAGTCACAGTGAGAGGTGGAAGTGGGAAGCGGTGGGGTGGCAGGACCAGGGTAATGGTCGGGTAGCTGGAGGTTTAATGGGGCAGGTCACAGAAACAGACAAAATAGGTGGCTTGGATAACATGAGGGGTCAGAGTCAGGGTGGGCTTGGGGGCAGTAAAAGGTGTAGACTCAGAGGGGAGAGAAGGCATGTACTGGGTGATGGTTACATGTGCAAGGCTAAAGGTCGGGTGGGGGCAAGGACAGAGGAGAGAGGGATGGATATATTGGATTGGTTGAGGGTAAGGGGGTAAATTGGTGGGTGATAGGAGTTGGGTAGAAGGTGGTGGAGAAAGTCTTGAATGTGATGTGTATCATTTTGGTATTCTCAGCTATGCAATGCTGTCACTTTGAAACTCTATTCCCACAAAGTGTGAGGAGGGTCTTTTCGGGTGGGTGGAGTTCAAGGTGACAACAATAGGCCAACTAAAGAGACACCCTAATAATCAGGAGGCAACTGGATGAGAACTGCGCTCAGTTATGTTCTCCTCTCTATGGTGAGGCCCACATGGCAGCAGGATTGTTCCTGACTCATGGGTCTCTTAACATCGAGACCCCAGCACAGTCTGGGGCTGCCATTTATTGTGGGCAATTTGCCATCTGCTGCTATCAGAGGCAGGGATGAAGGGAGGGAGGGACGTGAATGCCTCCAAGGAGCATGGCTAGTGGATGGTAACAAACTCCCGACTCCAAACCCCCATCCGCCCAAGTGAATGGTCATGGCTGACAAGGGCTTATGTAGTTAGTCTTTTTATGCTGCCAAGGCAATGGTCTCTCTATAGGGTCTTGAAGGAAGTGGAGGCGAGCTGAATAGTGTCAGAGGGAGGGTTCTCGCACATGGCTGACATCACATTGGTCAAAACCAATGTCCCCAAGCGCAGTCATGTATGAATGGGAGTAACATCCATCTTTGGAATTCCAGGACGTCCCTCACCTGAAGGGGTGGGGCAGGGATGCCATGTCTAGATGGAAGCCAGGCACAGTGCTTGGCAGTGACTCATTGGCTCTGAGATGGAGGTAAATTTGTGAAAAATATGCTCACTAGATTTATTACTTCAATTCATTCACAGGTCCACTGAGGCCTAGATGATGCAGACTCCAGGAAACCCTGCCTTTCTATTGGTTCTTGCCCAGATGAGGAGGAGGGGGGGGAGCCAGTGCAGGTTGGCACAGGGCCAGGAGGAGCAACAGCCTGAGCAGCAGGAGGCAGCAGGGCTTCAAGAAGGCCAGGATGCTGGTGACCATTGCAACAGTGAGCATTGGCCCTACCATGGGTATATCGCAGGTGGTGCACCTATCTACAGATGAGCAAAAGGCAATGCCGGAGGCACCTTAGAATGCCCTGGAATGTGGTTGCACATCTGCCAGCTTCTCCACGATGACCTGTGGCTGCAAGGAATTGGAGGCAATCCCATGTCGGTGGGATTAAAATTCACTGCTTTCATATTATTATAATGATTTAAATCCTTGTGCTTATTTGCTGCATAAGACACAAGAGCTAAGAGATTGGGGAAGATGTTGTGGGTTCATTTATTAAGACAAGGCGCGTGAGAAGTTATACATAGGTAGAAAGCTTGAAGACATCAGAGCTGTGTTGTGTTCTGCTCAAAGCAAAAGTGAAACAAAGACTACTACATGATACGCTTCCCTTCCAATGATGTCATGCTGCTATCCCTTAAAGGCATATTACAACCGCCACATTAAACTTCGTTGCCAGTGGCTCTTACAAGGGCTCCACAGGAACCTGTGTGGTATCTCCCAGTCAGCGATGCACAAGTGCATTCTGAAGGTGACAGATGCCCTGTTCAGGAGAGCACACCAATTTGTCCAATTTCACCTGGATCCTGATAGCCAGTTTGCAAAAGTGTTGAGTTTTGCAGCAATCATAGGTTTCCCAGAAGCACTAGGGGCTATTGACTGCCACATGTGACCTTGAGAGCTCCTTGGCAACAGCCAGTCATATTAATTAATAGGAAAAGTTTCCACTCTTTGAACCTGCAGCTGGAATGTGATCACAGAAGACAAATCCTTCATGTTTGTGCTGAGTTCTCAGGAACCCGCACAACACCGACATTCTAACCCACTTCCAGATGCCACAAGTTTCTGAAGGGTGTCAGCGATTGCATGGTTGGCTCCTTGGGGACAAGGGATAGCACCAGAAGACCTGACTGATGACACCAGTTCGCCATCCACAGAGTGCTGCACGTGCCTCCACCAGGTCTGCAACTGAGCAGACAATAGGCCTCCTAAAGCTGAGGTTCAGATGTTTGGACCACTCAGGCGGGGCTGTCCAAAACTCACTGCAGCGTGTGTCCCGCATCAACACTGTCTGCTGCACCCTGCACAACATCGCACTACAAAGGAGGGATGTCTTGGCTGGGGGAGGCATGGAGGACCAACATGTCTCCTCTAACAATGAGGATGGTAAACGGCTTGGAGCTGACGTGGACCAGGATGTCACGGAGGAACATGCAAAGTCCATTACAAGGATACAATGTGGCAGACAGGCCTGTGACAAGCTGATAGTTAACAGATTCCAGGCACAGTAAGCTCTCAATACATTTCCATTACTATTTGATTTTCTACCCTCTGCTGATTGGCAAGCCCCAGCCTCTTTTTTGCTAACAGACATTATACTTTGCTCTAATAAACTTGCTTTATAATAGCTGAATTAAATTGCACTTTTTAACACCTGTCCTGTTGGTGGTTAAATCCATTTCATGCACCAAACTGTACTGGTATACAGAGCCTGGGCGCTAAATGTATGCATTAGAACCTGCACAGCACTCCGTTCTCCCATGACCTCAGGCACCTGTAAATCGAATTGAGATTTTCCCTATGCCCTCACAAAGCCTGTGTGCATGGCAATGTGGAAGCAACATGAAACCTTACCTTGGCAGGGGGGCACTCACCTCACCCTCAATCCTTCTCCCGATGAGGGGGCAGACCTGTCAGAGAGCTCTTTCAGGCAGAACCAGATAGATGGGTCCACAGAGAGGAGCAGCATGAGACCAACATTTGGCTCCTCAAGATCACTCCTCCATGCAGACTGATCAGTGAAGACTGAGCTCCTGCACCCCCACCCAGATCACCACCCACCAATAGTAAACCCATATCCCTTGACATTATCATGTCGAAAAGTTTTGAGGCTACTTTGGAGTCCACTCACTGAGAGTGCTTGACCTGCACTAAAGGTTGCTGAGTAGAAACCACTTCGGACCCTCCAACTGCAGAGACTCCTACAAACCTTACTCTTAATGGCCTTAGTGCGAAACTATGACTCATCAGTGTGGACTCCCCATGGACCCTGCAGAGATCTGTTAGAGCTGGTCTTGTTCCATATGGATAGCCTCATAGTCATTGGCACACTCCAGCACAAAGACCCATTCAACTCTCTCTCATCCCATGGACTAACACCCCTGTCCTTCAATGATGTCTGATGCATTTTGGTTGCAAACCCTTTATGCAAGGTCCACTGCCAGATAAGGTCACAAACAGGCCAAACAAGTCTCCTTGTAAGGCCTCATAAAGGCTTCAGTCAACAGCACACACACCTCTTAAGTCCTATAATTAAATCCCTCTTACGAACATACGAATTAGGAGGAGTAGGCCACTCGGCCCCTCGAGCCTGCTCCGCCATTCAATAAGATCATGGCCGATCTGATCCTAACCCCACATTCCTGCCTACCTCTGATAACCTTTCACCCCCTTGTTAATCAAGAATCTATGTAGCTCTGCCTTAAAAATATTCAGGGGCTCTGCTTCCACTGTCTTTTGAGGAAGAGAATGCCAAAGGCTCACGTTCCTCAGAGAAAAATAATTTACTCTCATCTCTGTCTTAAATGAGTGTTGCCTTATTTTTAAACAGTGACCACTGCAGTCAAGCCTAACTTGCCCATTGCTTCCTTACTTGCAGCCTTCACATGCATGTTACCTCAAAATGACAGATCAACAAGGAAGGCCATTAATGATTGGATATGCCCACCACAGCTTTCTCCAGACGTGTAGGGCAGCCTCTTGTTTTCTAATGTTAATAAGACAGCGTAAAGCTTCGCCCTCTCAGCCCGGAAACTGCATCTACAGTGCTCCTTGCCACTCACATAGATTGCTTAACTCGACTTGAGTACTCCTTGCATCCACCCACATCTCACATCGGGGCAACAGCAGCATGAGATACAATAACCTCGCTGAACACTCTGTGCAGACATCACTTTCAGAGGTCAGGATTGGCGATCTGCAAGTAATGGCTTGCATGATGTATGGCCAGGCCACATGCTCACAACTGATAGCCAGTGCTTAATCACCCACAAGTGGGATTATTGAGTAATCACCATTTTGACGATGTGAGAGAACTGAGTCTACAGGAGCCCATTATCGGACTCCGTTGGGGCACAAATTCCACACCCTTAAATACCCGTGACCATTGAAGCAACTAGCAGCAAGATGGAATCCAGGATGGTTCTGTAGAAACATGCTCTGGGAGGCTTCTTGGTCAAACAAAATGAACCTTATTTACTCAAGCGCTTCCATGGCTTCGCATATCCAGCCAGCCCCTCATACATCTATCATTTTCCCCAGGAAGCCCCTCCCTAGAATTTATTCCCCCGTGCTAGCCACATATTGGCTGAATAAATCACATGACCCCCGACTCAGCTGAACCAATCTTAAAGTGACAGTCATCACAGCTTCCATGCTGTGAAAGTGAACGTATATTTACAAGCGCCACAATTGCATGCAACGGTTGTACACCTGCTCCATCAGTGTGACTTCATTTGCAGCTGAGGTGGGGACATCATGACTGCTTTGCCTTGTGACTGTGATGAATTTAGCGGGCGTCCTCTGGTGGCCTGAGGCCTGCAGGGCCCGAGCCTGCTAAGGGTCTCCTGGTCAGGTGGAGGTGCACCCTCCTTGGTCTGACTTGTTGGAGGCGATGGTGCCAGATTCAAAAGGGAAGTGGAGTGGCTGGGCACCCATGGCGTATCCTGAGATTAAGCCTCCAGGGTGTCTGCATGGCTGGCATTCCTGCTCCCTGTGGGTGACCGATGGCCCCTCCCTGACTCCTTGAGGAGAAGGGACACTTGGAGGGAGGTCAAGGTGTCCCCTCCCCCTCAGCCTAGCCATTGCTGGAACGCACCCTTGGCTAGAGCGATGGAGTGCAGGTCTGAGCACATGTCCAGCAGTCACTGTGCGTTCTGCTGGACCTTGGTCTCCAAGATGGCCGCCGCCCTTTCCATGGAGCCAAGCACTCACATGCCAGAGCCATGATAGCAGACAGAACGTGGACGGTCTCCTCCAGCCTTCGGTCTCGTCTCTGCCAGTCTCTGTATCTCCAGTATTTCTCATACGGTCGAGTCCAGACGCTCATCATCTGCATGGGGCTCACCAGGAGCCTGGTCTTCAGCAGTCCTCCAGGCATACTTACGTAAAAACTGTTCTTATTGAACATCTTCCAGCCATTTACCCAAAATGTTAGCTTTTGTTTTTCTCTCTCCACAGGTGCAGCCTGACCTGCGAGGTGTTTCCAGAATTTTCTGTTCTTATTTTCAGGTTCCCAACATTTTGCTTTGGTTACAGTGATAGGTCAGACTACACCACCCAGTAAAGTGTTTTCTGTGTTCAAAATGTGCTAGACCAATGGTTATTCTACCTGTTATTGGCTCTGACGATCTCTGTGCTGGAATAGTACACTGAGAAGGGACATGTGGAGAATGAGTGAAGGACCCTAATGTCTGTGAGAGCCTGTCGAACTGTCGATCAAGTCTAGGCCTTATTTTTAAGGATGAGGGGGAGAGAAACAGGTGGGGAATGTTAGAGGAAGTGACTAAATAGAAATGATCATGAAAGGTCTGTGAATCTGAACCATCTGACAGAGTGTAACATCTTTCTCTGAGTATGACTCATGAAAAGAGCACAATTATTAAAAGGTGCAGTGACAAAATCATTTTAAGGGCTATAAAAGGTGTTCATGAATACTATCTCAAAGTGTTTTCTCTTAACTTAGCAAAACATCAGGCTTCAGAAATTGCAGGACATGGAGACTGAACTGAGGTAATTTCATACGTGCCAATTTATATTTGCACAATAATATCTAGGCTTAGAAGGTGATTGCTTTAAAACATGTGCAGCACTGTCGCACACAACGTAAAGAGACCAGTGGACATCACACAAATGGCTGGGTTCATTTCCAGGTACGTTTTCCGGAGCCTCCTGATTGTCTCATATTTTCCGAGAGTGCATCAGGGTGTAGCAGTTGTATCCCTGTCCTCTCCCCTGCACGTCACTCTGGTTCCCAGTCAAAATCCCTTCATTTTGAAAGCACAAAACACATATGTGTCGCATTGCAGCAGATCTTACAGTGTCTGTTTTGAGGCTCTGCTGAAATTTTAATGAAATGTGACCCTGTTTGTGCAGTTCATTATACTCCTACTTCTGAAGGAAACCAGTACAAACCAAACTTATGTGGAAAATAATCTCAGTCGAGTCCATAGCATTTAATCAGTTTCCTCCCCAGGCATCTTCTGGAACCCGAATGTGCTTTTGCTGAAAGTTATTTGGGAAACTTGCAATACTTAACAAGCTGAACTTAGGGCAAGTTGGGTTAACTGGGCTTTTTATTTTGCAGATGTTATCAGTTAATTGTTGTTCTGCTGCACAGCTTTGCTCGAAGACCAATATTTGGCCTTTCTGGAATTGCACTGCTTTTACCTTTTACCAATACTAAAAAAAATATTAGTATGTCCATAATGACACTTATCAGTCCAAATCTCATCTTCTGCACAGATTACTATGTTCTGGGTCTCCACTCAACAGTCTGCAACATGAATGTACCATTTCGAAATGGTAGGGCCAACCATGGTCCCTTATCTGCTGGGACTTGGCTCACGATTGGCCCTGAATGTGCTTGAATCACAGTTTCATTTAAAAGGACACTTTCCAAATAAAAAAAAACAATAATTGTTAATGGCTTATCAGTTGGAAGTCTTGAGGCATAATGGGTAAAATGCACCTGTGTCTGAGCCAGAAACTCTGGGTTTGAGTCCCACTCCAGGACTTGATAGCCAAGGGAGATGTATTCATAACATGGCCAAACCAGTTAAGTATCCACTTGTAAACACTTCCTATACATGTCAATGGCAGGAAGTAAGAGTGAGAGAGATTCCTGGTCAGCCACGGTGATGGAAAGAAAAAGAACCCTCTGCCATCACTATTTACAGCTGCGGTCTACGGCATGCATACTCCTTGGGTGGGGTTGGGTGGTGGGTGTGGATCAGACTGGTGCCAACACCATGGGGTTTGGTCTCTGTTTTGACTGGGGTGGATTCAGGACTTGTCACCTTGCCCTACCTGCGATGGACGTTGTGGTCCTGTAGGTCAAAAACTGAAGAAGAAATGGCTTACCAGTTAGGCAGGAAATTGTGGAATCTTTGTGCAAACCTGGGATGATTCCACCCTAAGTGCGGCAGGGAGCGGGAAAAGAGTCGTTTAACCTGCCGGCCGCAATGGCGGGTTTTCATTCCGTATCATCCCATTTCGCATTAGTAATAATTCTTTCACGGGAAATGCATCGAATCGCTGGTGGGCGGGCTAGGATTTGCCCACCTCACCGTGACCTCAGTGTATCCTCATTCCAGGCACCATATTTAAAGCGCACCAGAACACATGCCTACTTTATATCTACTGACGAGGACTGCTCCAGGCAACAGATGGTCCTGAAAGCAAAGAGACGGCAGCCCCCAAATTTAGTGACACCTCTTTGGGACGCAGTGGAAGGTCGCCGCAATGTCCTCTAGCCCTGCTCTGGCCGCAGGAGGACCACCAGCATCACTAATCCAGCCTGGCAGGCGATGGTAGTGGCAGTCAGCACTGACAGAGCACAGGGGAGATCAGCCATCCAGGGCAGGAAGCGGATGATGCTCTCATCCATTCCGCCAGGATAAGTCAATCACCTCATCACTCTGAACACACACTCCCAAACCCATCACACATCCACCGGGATCTCACACCTCAGGGGACAGCACCACTAACTCTCACACACATCCTCACATCTCCATCAGGCTCATAAAATCTCGAGCTTGTGTCCTCATCCTGTCCGTGGCTCCACTCACCACACAAACATTCCACACAGTGCCATGTGTCCTGCTCACATTCTCTCCATCAGTTTTCAGGAGAAGCTGACTCACAATAGCAGGCAGAGGTCTCAGACTGGGGGTGGAGTGGCCACCGTTAAGCCCCTCACTCATTTGGAGGAGTGTGTTTTTGCGCTGACTGGCGAGGATGTGGACTCTGCCTGTGGTGATGGCAAGGTCGGCAGCACACATCCACATGAGAATCCTGCACCACATCATCCCTCTGTCAGTGCAACTGTGATTTCTCTCTCTCCTGCTTTTGACTCTGCTGCCCTGCACTCATTATCTCTATTTTGATTCCCAGGGACCTCTGCCAAGTGACTGATGCCCCCCAGCCAGCCAGTCCCAGCTCCATCCACATCCTCATCTCCAACCATGAGGACACCTCCTCCATTGAAGAGCTGGAAATAAGCAGCCTGGAAGACCCAACACGGCACTTACCCATACCCTACACCAGCGCAGAAACACACACCTTGGTGGGGCCTAGATCTAGAGCAGGCTCGGGTTCACAATCTGGTGGTCGCCATGTGGACGCGTCCGCAGCAGGAGGTGGAAGGTTCAGCCGAGGTCCCCAGCACTCAGAGGACTGCCAGGGAAAAGGCATCTGTGAGGTGCCACTGGTGCATGTATGGAGGTCTCTATGGGAAGGATAGCAGACACCATGGAGACCCCGGTCCAGCGGAATGCGGAGATGTGTGCAGACCGGCACTCCATCGCAGTAACCATGGGTGAGTTCCTGCAGTGGCAACGCGAGAGGGAAACGGGGCACCTTGATGTCCCTCCAGGTGCTCCTTTCCCTCAAAGAGTCATGCTGGAGCCCTCCAGGAACCCGAAGGGAGAAGGAATAGCAGCTGGACACCCCTGAGTCATCCACTCAGGAATCTCAGAAGCTGTCTGCTCCCTCCGAGTCCCCTTTGCCCTGTGACTCCCTCAGCCTCGATTTCTGTCACTGCAGAGGGAGCAGCTGGCCCACAGGAGGACAGCCAAAGCAAACCGGGGCCCTCAAGGCCTTGGTTCTCCAGATGTTGCACACTGAAGTCATCAGAGGCAACAGGGCCAACAATTGCACAGGCTGCCTCCACCCCTGTTGCCAGACCCTGGAGGAACACGTGCATTGCATGCTGGGTGGATTCTCACGGACATGGCTCCACCACAAAGCAGCTCACGGAAGGTGGAATGTCAGGGCAGCACCTAGAAGAAGTGGTAGGCCTAGAAAAGTTAAGGAATTTTGATCACAAATGGCTGTATGGGTGAATACATTTTTTCGCTTCATAATCTGAAAATATATTCCCTTTCACTGATTGATGTGTGATGTCATCAGCTTCATTGACAGGCTTCATGAGTCCTCCTGCTGTATCCCCCCAACCTCCAGTTCATCTGTACGCAGCCAGCCCACGAGTGATTCTGGAGGGAGAAGTGTGTGTGGGGGCAAGGCCTTTCAGAGCCTCTTGCAAGCACTCTCCCACGCACACGGGGCCTTCCTCCATCACACTCGTCTCAGTGGCCTGAGCATTTTCAATGCTGCCTGCTGGGGTTCTCTTTCAGTTGTCCATTTGAGCTGACCCGCATCTCCGCCCACCCACTGATCACACTCCCATGCAGCACCTGTGCCCGTCCAACATGAGGCTCCACTCACTTTCGCCAACGGTGGTCGTAGTCAGATTTTTGCTCGCCTGTCCTTTCCCCTCCCCCAGTCACCCATATCCTTTCCCCCATCAGTGTCGATTCACTGGCATCAACTTCCACCTCCCCACCGTCACCTTCCAACCCGTACCCTTGTCTTTCCAGGATGCCCAGGTGAACTTGCACGTTCCCTACCTTCCTGGGAACCCCACCCCCAACCACAGTGACCTCCCTGCCCTCCTCCTTCTCACCCCCAATGTCTGTACTTGCCTCCGGGTCCCCACCAACCACCCTCACCGTCCCTTCTACCACTACTGATGCACCCTCACCCTCCCACCCTTCCAGTTCCCTCTGCCCCCTCTCAGACTTACCATTCCCTCCTAACACACCCATCCTCAGTTTGCTCTCCAGGAGGTATTCATTGGCACCACAGACCCCTCCCTTGCACAGTCACCAGCACATCCCCAACACCAACTCACTCCCCCCTCTGAATTCTTTCCCCCCCTGAACTCCCCCCCGGCCGCATTCTCCCCCGTCCCAACCTCACCCCTCCTCGACACCTTAGTTTCCCCACCCCTACAGAACCTCACCATCCCCCCCGTACATCTTCCCCTCCCAGTCAAACCTAGACTTTCCTTTTGCACCTCACCCCGGTACACCGTCCCCTCCCTTGCCTCTCAACGATCATCCATAGCAGCCACTGGCCAAGACCGTGATGTTCCAAAGCAGATCCGAGACATCAACGGAGACCTCCCACCTTCCACCAGCTGCTATGTGGTGGAGCCATGTCCGTGAGAATCCACCCAGCATGCAATGCATGTGTTCCTCCAGGGCCCGGTAGCTGTTGGTTTCCAGCATCTTCTGCTCCTCATATGTCTGCAATCTGAGCAAGACCCTAATGGTAAGTCCCGGCTTCTGCGCGTCACACTTGTCCAGACGTGTTCTGGGCTGGCATGTTTTCCTGCTGGCGTAACGGTAGATCTGGCGTGGCGGGGTTGGGGGGTGATTCCGGTCAGGCCTTACTTTACGTCCCATTTGCGGGATGCAAAGCGGGTTCATGCCGGCCACCAGCAGGATTGGCGATCCACCACGGCGGACTCCATCGGATAATCCCACTGTGCTTTCACGGTGGCAAGAAAATGATTTTTGGCCTTCTCGCCATTTTGCCCCGCCTGATGCCAATGGTAAATTCTAACCTTACAGCACAGGAGACAGCCACTGTGGCTCATTGTGCCTGTGCCAGCTCTTTGAAAGTACTATCCATTCAGTCCCAAGTTCCTGCTTCTTTTCTCATATCTCTGAAAGATTTTCTCCGTCAATAATTCATCCAATTCCCCTCGGAAAGCGATTGAGGCTGTTTCTACTGCACTATCAGAAAGTGCAGATTATACTAATTGCTGCCCAAAACAAAAATTCTCATCGCCCCTCTGGTTCTTATGCCAATTACCTTAAATCTGTATGCTCTGGTTACTGGCTTTTCGGTTACTGGAAATATTTTCTCCTTAATTACACTATCAAAACCCTCCTGATACTGAGCACCTCTATTATCTTTCCTCTGCTCTGAAGAGCAAAGTATCAGCTTGTAGTTTGCCACACAACTGACGTGCTCATCACTGTTACCGTTCCAGGGAATCTCCTCTGCACCCCTCCAAGGCCTCAACATCCTTCATAAAGTGTGGTACCAGATTTGGACACAATGGTGGGAGGAACAATGAACATACGAACATATGAACTAGGATCAGCATTAGGCGACTCGGGCCCTTGAACCTGCTCTGCCATTCAACAAGATCATGGCTGATCTGACTGTAACCTCCACTCCACATTCCTGCCTATCCCCAATAACCTTTCACCCCCTTGTTAATCAAGAATCTATCTAGCTCTGCCTTAAAAATATTCACAGACTCTGCTACCACCACCTTTTGAGGAAGAAAGACCCATAGACTCACTACCTCTGGGAGAAAAAAAATCTCCTAATTTCTGTTTTAAATGAGTGACTCCTTATTTTTAAACAGTGGTCCCTTGTTCTAGATCCTCCCACAAGAGGAAACATCCTCCCCACATCCATCCTGTCAAGACCCCTCAGGATCTTAAAGGTTTCAATAAAGTTGCCTCTTACTTTTCTAAACTCCAAGCCTAACCTGTCAGCCTGTATTCATAAGATAACCTGCCCATTCCTGGTATTAGTCTAGTAAACCTTCTCTGAACTTATTCTAATGCATTTACATCTTTTCTTAAATAAGGAGACCAGTACTGTACACAGTACTCCAGATGTGGTCTCACCTGTGCCCTATATAACTGAAGCATGAACTACCTACTTTTCTATTCAATTCCCCTTGCAATAAACAATAACGTTCTATTAGCTTTCCTGATTACCTGCTTATCCTGCATACTTGTCTTTTGTGATTCAAGCACCAGGACACCCAGGTCCCTCTGAATCTCAGAGGTTTGAATCTCTCACCATTTAGATAATAATCTTCTTTTTTATTCTTCCTGCCAAATGAACAAGTTCACATTTGCCCATGTTATACTCCATTTGCCAGCTCTTTGCCCACTCACTTTGTCACTTTGTTGCCTCCTTATGTCCTCTTCACAACTTACTTTCCTACCTATCTTTGTGGTATCAGCAAATTTAACAACCATACCTTTATTCCCTTCATTCAAGTCATTTATATGCATTGTAAAAATGTGAGGCCCCAGCACTGATCCCTGTGGTACACCCACTCATTATGTCCTGCCAACTAGAAAAAGGCTCATCTATGGCTACCCTGTTTCCTGTTAGCTAGCTGATCTTCTATCAGTCTGGATGGGGTATGTTAAGTCTGCATCCAGCTGAACACAGCTCAGAGCACTTTGTGGTCTCTCCATTGTTCACCTTGTCTCCACCATCCCTTCTTAAGATGTGTGAATCATATGGTGATGACCCAACTATTAGCCTCTACAGCTGTCAGTTCAAGATTACTGGAAGCCCACTTCTGGTTGTCTGCACTCCATTATGCCAACTCCAAATTCCATCAAATGACACATTTGCAATGTCTCTTTAACTGCTGTAGCTGAAATTAGATGACACTCAGTTGGTTGGGAGACCTAGAAACAATGGTAATGTTGGGTTAAAAAGCCACTGACCAAATGGCTGAATTGGTTTCTTGAGTGCTACTAGAGAGATCCCCATACTTTAAGGCCTACCCACAGTTTCTACAGCACATGACATGCAATGCCATTTCCACACCAAGCCCCCTATCACACAAAGGTTCCCAGCTATCCATTATTTACCCTGGCTACTTGCCTTCCTTTCATGCTCCCACTTTCTATCCTTTTCAAATTTAAGGGGGTGATGGAAAAAAGGTTTAGTTTTATGGATCAACTCATAATTATCAGCCATTACTGCTGCCTGTCCAGCAGTTGCAAAGCTTTGGTATTTCACATGGGTTCTTATTACAGAAGAGAGGGAGTTTTTACATTCCTCCAAGAGATTGGTCTCTCTGAGAACTTCATAGGTATTTTCAACTCCTAATGCTTGTAACCACCCATTGAAACTATTTTGCTTAACCCTTTCAAATTCAACGTAAATTTGCCCAGGCTGTTTCCTTAAATTTTGCAACTTTTGTCTATATCCTTCAGGGGCCAACTCATATGTACTCAAAATAGCCTCTTTCACCACATCATAAAGCCTAGAACCTTCCTCTGACAGTGAGGCATACATTTCCTGTGCTGTACCTGTCAATTTACTCTGCCTGGGCAATGTCCAGCTTCTCTTTGGCCAGTTCACCTGTTTAGCTAACTTCTCAAATGAAATAAAGAATGCTTCAACATCTCTTTCTTCAAAGTTTGGAAGAGCTTGTACAAATTTAAACATCTCCCCACTGGATTCTGATCTGGACATCAGTCCTGCCTCACCTCTTGCTGTCTCTTTTTTAGCTGCCAGCATTCTAAGCTGCAATTCTCTCTTTCTCTCTCTCTTTTTCTCTTTCCTCCTTTTCTAACCTCACCATTCTAATTCCCTCTAGAGATCAAGTTTTCACATTTCCATTTCTTTTCTTTCTCTCTCCTGCCTTTCTGCCTTTGGAATGCCCTTTCTCTTTCTGCTGTCTCTGGTTACAAGTTTTTTTTAATTGCAACTGATTTTGAGCCCATTCCAATAGTTTACCCCTTGGAGAACTTGCTCTCTTGGATATTCCTTCCAGTCTTAAGTGCTGTGATTATATCTGCCTTCCTAGCTTTAGCAGGCAACCCTACTCTTAATTTACTTGCCAATTCAATTAACCTGGCTTTTTGATATCCCTTGTAAAATTGTCAGGGACATCTCTTCCACTTGCAGAAAGCTTTAGCAGTTTCCAGTGCCATCTTATTTTTGATAGTGCAAACCTGGTGTTTCCTATTTAGCTTGTATTACTTAATAAATCTACACCCACATCATCAATGTCTTTTGCTCCAAAATATCCCAGACGAGCCCCCAAACTTTGTCAGGACTCACTGGGGATAGTGCGCTGTAATATCAAGCCCCACTGTTCCCTGAGCTGCAGCAAATGTGAAAGCTTTGACCAAACTACCACATTGCCCCAATTCCACCTAACTGTTTAATTTAGGTTAGCATAATGCGAGCACCAGGTTTGTAAACTTAATAAGTAAATAACTGTTTGTTGAACAAATTATCTTTAATCAGTGGCAAAAAAAATGAACTGCTAGCTTCTAACTCAATGACGTAACCCTACCCCTTCTTGAACCCCTTTCCACAAACACACACACACAAAACACACAAAACATGGATTTTAAGGGTGAGGTAAAACAGTTCAATGGCACGAATCCAGAATACGGGATTAGATGGGTTGATTTTGATTGATGTCTTCCCAAATTCCTTGCAGTTTGTTGCTAATGACATGAGATGGTCTTCCAGCACTTTCACTCTGTAGTTCACTGGTTGAAAACTTGTTTTCAATGTCTCTACTGGTGATTTTCCCCTTTTCCTCTTGACAGGTGGTTTTTCAGAGACAGCAGGTTACAGAGATATGAAGAAAACACCAGCCACCTAGCCTTGCAGATTTGCTGGAATCTTTCATACACAGGAGAGAGAGGTCCTAGGTGTGATCTCTTTGCTGGCTAGGATCTCTCTGCTCACTGCTATGACACAAAACTTGGTCATCTGATCAGGAGCCAATTAAAATGCTGTCGTCAGGCAGTTCCCCTTAGCCCAGAACCCCTTTCTGGTACCATCTTGTTTCCTTATGCCACCCTATGTTCCAAGATATTCCCCATACTGCTACAGTGAACATGTCTTTCAACTGCAGCCAAAGTAGTTTTTTAAAGCCACAGTCCAAGAAAATAAAAAATATAGGTTCTTTAAAAAAAGCAAGATTTTGCTAGTTTATTTCCTTCTCAAGGAGACAGTAACCCTTTAAATCTAACTTCAGAACATTTTGAGTGTGAAGCAGTGGGCCACGCCTGGAAAACATATCCATTGGCTGGACTGCGCCAGGGAGTTGTCCGCTATTTTCCCAATCCCATCCACCTCCAAGCCCACCAGCCCAATACTGGGAAAATTCAGCCCAAGATACCTGATCCATAAAGTGCATGGTTTGGAAATATGGGGGTGTGGTGTGCATGGTATTTCATACACGATCGCCCAATCAATCATGCCAGGAGACCAGTGGGAGAGGACTCAGGATCGCTCTGAGTGTTTACACATATCCCCAGCCAGAGTCTCCCCTTTCTGATGAGGCACTGGCTGAATGGGACTTCCTGCTAACCCACAATGGGTTACAGTGGGAATACTGGAGTGGGCTGGAGGTAGAACAGGAAATGCAGTGCAGACTCCCAGCTTCTTCAAAGGAAATGAGAGATATATGCTAGACTTCATCTCATTGGTTCATTTGTGTAATTAATGAGGCTTAAATGGGCGACTGAATCGATATCTCTGGTTTTGCATTGCATTCACATTATTAGGGGGAATGATGGTGGCATTGTGGTAATGTCACTGGGCTGGTAATCCCGAGATAAAAACAGAAAATGTTGGAAAAGCTCAGCAAGGCCTGGCAGCATCTGTGGTGAGAGAAACAGAAGGTGGAATCATCCCAGGTTTGCACTAAGTGCTGTAGCCGGCGAGAAAAAGAATGTTTTACCCGTCGACTGGAATGGCGGCTTCTGACGCCATATTGTTCCAATCCCACCTTATTAATCATGCATTCCCCAGAAACACACCGTTTAGGTGGTGGGCGGGCTCTGCTTCGTCTGCCTCACCATCACATCGCCACTTCATCAGGCCGAGCGTCACATTGAAAGTGCAGCTGGGCGCCCACCTCTCACTGCTGCAAAGAAGAGATGGCCTCGAAAGGCCCTACGTTTAGTGATGCGTCCCTTGAACACCTTTTGGATGTTGTGGGAAGCCTGCCATGATGTCTTCTACCCCCGCTCTGGCCGCAGGAGGGGCAGCTACATTACCACTCCGGCTTGGGAGGCGATGATAGTGGGGATCAGTGGCAATGCTGCACAGAAGAGGTTGGCCATCCAAAGCAGATAGAGCGTGAAGGCCTTCCCAGGGTGAGAGAACCATCTTATCACTCTAAACTCACACTCAAGCCCATCACACATTCACTGGCGTCTCACTCAGTGCCAAGGGGCATTACCACTCACTCTCTCTCACACACCCTCACACCTCCATCTGGGCTCATCTCAGCTGAGGACTGCCTCCTTAGCCCTCACCATCTTGATGACACTTGCACAGATCAACTTGTGCCCCCACACACACCCTGGGATACCCTCCTTCCCCAAAACAGCCCTCACCCTGCAGCCTCTTCCCTTGCCTGAGGCCACTTCTCCCCGTTCCCCAAGAAAGCCCCAGCCCTGCAGCCGTTGAAAAGCCACCCTCACCTCATGGCTGGTCTGGTAGGTAGAAATTTGCCCGTGAACCCCCCTAAAAGTGATGTGGTGCTGTCTGTGAAGGCTGGTGCTGATGACTGCGAGTGCTGACCGAAGCTAGGTTGACAAACAAACCTCAGAGTCCCGAGCGAAGTGCAGCTCACCAGATGCACGTCGCTTATGTCCAGTTGTGAAACAAGTTGGCGTGCAATTACACCAACGTGATTGGATGATCTAGCGTGGCGGGGTGCTTCCGGTGAGCTAGGCTTATAATGACATGCAGATGTATTACAATGAAGTTTCTGATGTCCGATGGCAGGCAATGTGGCCCGCAATTAACAGGCAGAGCGGACGATTGCAAACTGGTTTCACAACATCGTGAAACTGGTTTTTGACCTTCTCACCATATTGTCTGCTCAAGCCATCGAGCACACCCGATGCCAATGAGAACAGAAAATTCTGCTCAGAGTTAACATTTTGTGTCCAAATGACTCTTCTTTGGATTTCTAGCATCCACAGTATTTTGCTTTTATTTTGTAAATCCAGAGGGCAGGACAAATGGGTTCCAACACCACCGTGGCAGCTGGTGGAATTTAAATTCAGTTAATTAATTGAAATTAAACTGGAAATAGAAGCTAGTCTCAGTTTTAGTGACCATAACGTTATCACTGCTTGCTGTAAAAACCCATCTTGTTTATTAGTACCCTTTAGAGAAGGGAATCTACTGTCCTTAGATAAAAGCAAAATACTGCAGACGCTGGAAATCTAGAACAGAAACAAAAATACCTGGAAAAACTCAGCAGGTCTGACAGCATCTGCAGAGAGTGATACAGTTGACGTTTTGACTCTGTATGACCCTTCATCAGAACTAAGACATATAGAAATGAGATGAAATATAAGCTGGGAGAAGAGGGGTGGGACAGGAGAGCTCGATAGGGAGCCAGTGATAGGTGGAGGCCCAAGAAGAGACTGCCAAAGATGTCATAGACAAAAGGACAAAGGATATTATCTAAAGGATGTGCTAATGGGGACATTAAGGGAAGCAAGCTAGTGGCAGATGGCTCTACTGCGGGTGGGGTGGGGGGAAGGGATTGAAATGGGCTAAAAGGTGGAGATGAAACAATAGATCAAAATAAATTTAAAAAGAGGAGGGAAAAGAAAAAAATACTGTCTACTGTCTTTACCTGACCTGGCCTACATGTGATTCCAGACCCACAGCAATGTGGTTCACTTTTAACTAAGCCATTCAGTTCAAGAACAATTAGGTATGGGCAACTAATGCTGCCCTTGCCAGTGACGCCCATATCCCATAAAAGAACAAAAATATTAAAAAATCACCCAGAGTCAAGTTAATACCCCCTCCCCCAGAAATTTCCCCTATTGAGGGGCTTGGATGCAATATGCACAGAAGCAAATCACTGTAAGGGTAAACACCGTCTCCCAAAGCTGCAGAAAAGATTATCAAGACGATAATATACTTGAAGGAATTTATGGAGGTAAACCAATAGCACAGTCATGCCACGTTGTGAGATGCAAAGAAATAATTTCTGTTAAGTGTTAAATCCTGTAACAGGCAGTCACTTGTGACAGCAGTTACCTGGATCTTTGTATAATAGAAGCAACTTGAAGGGTGAATGGGACCCTTTGGGTGTATGGTTCACTTACAAATATTAAGCTCTTTAGGCAAAGTGTGTACACAGGCGTTGAGGCTTCTTGCGATGAATCCAAGTTATGGAATTCCAGCATGCAGGGTGCCTCAGAAGTTGTGTCACCGTGTGACACTTTTACCATCCCTGCATTATTATTCTGCTGGCAGGAAACGATGGTGTTTAATGATAAGGTGCAACTCCAGATCTCTCCTTTAAGGCAGCCACATTTGAGATAATTGGTTAGAAGGGCACAATCTGCACTGAGGATGGAGAAATCAGCAGCTTCCCCATAGCTCAGGACTAATCCGTGATGTTCACGACAGGTAATGTTGCCCTAGGGTGACATGAGCACACATGAAACTTCAGTAACAATACAGAGAATATCACACAACGCAAGCAAAGGCAGAAAGTGGTTGTTTGAAGTAGCACTTTGATAATTGGCTCCCTGCTTTGCTTAGATGTGAAAGGCGTCAGAATTTGCACCGACTGTTGTTTGATTCCATTCTCCTCACTGGATATTGTAATTTATCCTACATTTCTTGCACTATTGCAGCACGACTGCACACATCCCAGATGTGTAGACAGTGAAGCTGAAGCAATAGTACAGGCAAGTCACAGTGCACAAGTGGGGAGGGGGAAGTGGTAGTGTTGGCAAAGATCAATGAACCTGCTAGATAGACATCCAGCATATTTACTGCCTCTGCCGCAGCAGCTGTAGATTCAGACTCCTCACAAGAGGAGATTGCTATCCAGGGATGATCATCGAAAGTGAGCCGTTTGTATCTGTGCAGAATAATTTGAATGGAAGAGTCCATTAGCCAGAGCTACAAACAAGGATGACTAGCTGTCTGCACTGCAGTCTGTACGAAGCACATGGGAAATTCTGTGACATTTGCAGCAAAGGCCTATGTGACACAAGCCATTGGCATAAATGTCTCAAATACTTCTCCAGCTGCTATTGAAGCCTTGGGCTCTGGTTTTAAAAGCTGTTTTCTTGGTTGGCTTCGACCTACTGCAAGGTCACAATAGAGACAACCTTCCAGCAGGGCTCACAGGTCTCTTGGCTGCCACCAAAATTCATGTTTCACACAGGTCAGTGGACATGCTTAGGGACTGGCTGGAGGTGAAGCATGACTACAGAAGGAATGAACTGGTTTACTATCAAGGATTCCTTGGAGCAGGTGAACGCGACAACAGAGGACTCAGATGTAAGGTTATTGCAAGGCACCCACAGGATGCCTTTTTATCAAATTCATTCTGGGGATATGGGCGTCAACCTTAAGGCTGGCATTTATTGCCCATCCCTGGTTGCCCTTAGAAAGTGTGCCTTCTCCTTGAATCACTGCAGAAAATTTGGTGTAAGTACTCATATTGTGCTGTTAGTTAACCATGAAAGAATGGTGATATATGCCCAAGTCAGTGTTTGACTGGGACATGATTGTGTCACCATGTACCCACTACCCTTGCCCTTCTGGGTGGTGAAGGCCACAGGACTGGGAACTGCTGTCGAAAAAGCTTTGGCGAGTTACTGCTGTGCATTGTGTAGATGGTACACACTGCAGCCACGGTGAGCTGGTGGTGGAGGGAGTGAATGTTTATGGTGGTGGATGGGGTACAAATCAAGTGGACATCCTTTGCTGGTGGTGCTGCAGCTACACCTATCCAAGAAAGGACAGAGTATTCCACAACATTCCTGACCTGTACCTCACAAATGGTGGAGATTGGCGAATAAGGAGGGGTGTTACTCGCTGCAGATTACCTTACCTTTAACCTGCTCTAGTAGCCATGGCGTTTATGTGACTGATCTAGCTGTATTTCCAGTCAACAGGATCCCAAGAAGTGTATGGTAAATCCCTTTACCTGTCCAACTCAGAGGAAGCAGTAAGTTTGGTGTTAATTTTACAGGCATTCCACTAGCACAAATTATTCAATTTGATAGGTTAGAAAAGCAGAATATTTTGTTCACAGTGACAGGCAAGTAAATGTTGATATGCTGAGGTCTTCTTGCAACTACATAGGATGTTGGTGAGACCACACCTGGAGTATTGAGTACCTTGGTCTCCTTACCCAAGATATACTCACATAGATTAGGTGTAACAGAGGATCACAAAACTGACTCCTGGAATGAAAATGTTGTCCTACAAGGAAAGATTTGTTTTTCATTTATTCCCTCATGGGATGTGGACATCACTGGCCAGGCCAGCATTTGTTACCCATCGCTAGGTACCCTTGAACTGAGTGGCCATTTCAGAGGGCAGTTAAGAGTCAACCACATTGCTGTGGGTCTGGAATCACATATGGGGCTAGAGCAAGTAAGGCTGGCAGATTTCCTTCCCTAATGGGCATTAGTGAGCCAGATGGGTTTTTATGGGGATTCGATGATAGTCGTCATGGTCACTATGACCGAGATTCCAGATTTATTAATTGAATTTAAATTCTACCAGCTGTCACGGTGGGATTTGAACCCGATTGTGGGGGAAATTGAGTACATTAAGCATGTTTTGAAGAATGAGGGGAGATCTAATCAGAACGTACAAAGTTCTTAAGGGTCTCGACAGTGGAGATGCTGAGAAAATGTTTCCTTGGCTGGACAGTCCAACATCGGGGGCATCATCTCAGGATAAGCAGTCTTGCACTCAGATGAGCAGGAATTTCTTCTCTGAGAATGGAGAATCTTTGAAATTCTTTACCTTAGAAGGCTGTGGGTATGATCAGTCATTCAGTTTGTTTAAGAATGAAATTGTTAGGGAATCAAGGGATGTAGACTTATGATTGGAAATTGGACTTGAGATAGAAGACGAGCTACGATTTTATTGAATGGCAGAGCAGACATGAAGAGTCATTTGACCTATGCCTGCTCCCATTTAACACAAAGCGAAACCATGAGGGCTGATCCTGTGGAGAACATTCACAGAACGTGTAATGCTTTGAATAAATATCTTGCACTCGATTTGTACATTGGGCTGAGTATTCATGTGGGAATGCTCAGAATAATTCAGCAAAAGATAGGCGTTGATGACAGTTGAAGAAGGGTGCAGGAAAGTGTGGCAGAAGGCAGGTTAATCTGCAATTATGGACAAGCGGTTTTAGATAAAGCAATGCATCAGAACGAATCTTGTATTAGTGCCTGGAGCACCAGTCATACAGGGACATTTCAACAGTCACTTTCTCAATGTGACTGTTGCACATTATGTATCCCCTTTAATTAGTTGCTATCTTGGCAATAACAAACTCACCTAGCTTGAGGCATAGCTTTCAGTACTATAGCATTCTTCTGAGATTATACCCTACTCTGCAATCTTAAAAGCTGCATGTTAACTCTCAAAGAGCTAGAACGACAGTCATGCCTAGGCTGAATTATTTATTTATTTCCTAGGAATTAATTAAAAAGTGTAGTCTTTCACTGACTGTGAGTGAACCTTTCACAAAGCTCTTTACAGTTCTAATGTTCTCCACAGAAGGGAACATGCCACTATGACTCAATCTGGCCCACAGACATGTGACTCCAGTCCCATGCTACTTGGTCAACTCGTGATGTCCTTAGGGCAAGTAAGATGTGATGAGTAAATGTTGCCCTGTCAGTGTCACTCATATCATAAGATCCTTCAAGTGGAAGTATGTGCCCAAACATTTCTAGCTAGGAAACTGTCAGAAGTGGATTATTACCTTCCAGGTACAATGCACCCCCTCCCACACACCCCCCCCCCCCACCCCCCCCCATATGATTTCTCTTCAAGTTGGTTTCTAGGCTCATGAATGCCTAAAAAATTGAGTTTTTGACATTATCCATTTATCCGTTATGCATTTTTCAGTATTTTGGAATTAATAATAAAAATGGACATCGCTATTCTTTCCACCTGAGAGGAACAATGGCCAAAGCCTTGGGGAACATTCAATCCAGGATGTGCCCATTGGTGATCTCCAGAGGAAACCCAGAACACATCAGTTAATTTGTATAAAGCAAAATACTGCGAATGCAGGAAATCTGAAACAAAAACAAAAATTGCTGAAAAAACTCAGCAGGTCTGACAGCATCTGTGGAGAGGAAGACAGGGTTAATGTTTCAAGTCCATACGACTCTTCATCAGAACTAAAGAGAAATAGAAATGTGGTGAAATATAAGCTGTATAAGGGGGCTGGGACAGGTGGAGCTGGATAGAGGGCCAGTGGTAGGTGGAGGCAAAGGAGAGATTGCCAAAGATGTCATAGACAAAAGGTCAAAGGGGTGTTGACGGTGGTGATATTAGCTAAAGGAATGTGCTAATGGTGACATTAAGGGTAGAAAGCAGGATGAGCAAGTGACAGATAGCCTTAGTGGGGGTGGGGTAGGGGAAGGGATCGAAACAGGCTAAAAGATGGAGATAAAACAATGGATGGAAATAAATTTTAAAAATGATAATAGAAATAGATGGGAAAAGAAAAAAACATATAAAAAAAATAATTACTAGAAAAAAGGGGATCAAAAAGGGGGTGAGAATGGAGGAGAGAGTTCATGATCTGAAGCTGTTGAACTCAGTATTCAGTCCGGAAGGCTGTAAGGTGCCTAGTCGGAAGATGAGGTGCTGTTCCTCCAGTTTGCGTTGAGCTTCACTGGAACATTGCAGCAGGCCAAGGACGGACATATGGGCATGAGAGCAGGGTGGTGTGTTGAAATGGCAAGCGACAGGGAGGTCTGGGTCATGCTTGCGGACAGACCGAAGGTGTTCCGCAAAGCGGTCATCCAGTCTGCTTTTGGTCTCTCCAATGTAGAGGAAACCGCATTGGGAGCAGCGAATGCAGTAGACTAAATTGTGTACCGTGGCACGAGAGGTGTATTTGGGTCAACTGCCTGTCAACAAAGCTGTTGATAGGAGTAGCCAGCCAGATCCGGGGTGGGTGGGGCAGGGGAGCTGGTTCCCCTATTGGAAAAAAATTTCAGTTGCCCCTGGTTGTCTTCGTCCGTGCACTGATTATGGGATTCAAAAGCAAGTCACAAGCCAGGCCTCAACTGTACAGGGAGGTCTCACTTCTAATGTGAAGGCACATTCACAATGGATACCGCTGCCAACGGCACACCTGGTAGCTTCAAGAGCTGATGGTGGAGGAACTCTTATTGTAGAGAGCACCCATTCCTCCCACCCCTTATTAGGCTCTGGAAAAATCCAGATCCAGGCTTAAATTATGGCCCTGTGGCACACTCCTGTTGGTATTATAGTGAGTGGGAAGAAAGAATGTGGCCCCAGAATAATCAATTCCTGTGTTGATCTCCACTCCCATCAGCTATCAATATGGAGATTCATCAAATTCATGTTCCATAAGGTGCAATTTCTTACTCAGCAGAACAGTCTCCTGTTATTTGATACAATTTTTTTACGGCTGGGGTTTTCAATCTGGGTACCGACCCAGCACAGCACATTCCGGTAATGCCTACCCAGGTTTTTAAAGGGCCAGGCCAGCCAATGGTTGGGAGCGGGTTCGCCATCTATTTAAGGATGGTGGGTGGGCTCTTGAGATTGAAGGGCCAACACTGCCAGCAGTGACGCGATGGCAGAGGTGGGAGTTAAGGGTTGATAATGAAGAAGTGGTCAGTCATTTTTTTTTTCGTAATTTAGAGCTGCCTGGCCATGGGCCTGAAGGGACAACCTCTCCCCAGGATAGCCAATGACCACAGCAGTGGCCCGGGAGTCATAATGGGTCAGGGGTGGGGTCCCTCACATGATCCATTTCCTCCCCTTCGCCTCTACTTCCCAGCCCAAGCCCACCTTGTTGGCCTGGACATGGGCCACCCACACTGCCAACTGAAAATCTCTGTCTGCGCCAGGACAGGGCCTTCAAAACTTTAAGTGCCCTGAATTGGTTGCACACTGGGCAGTCAATCCCACCCTCAGCTGCCCTTATTGAAAATGGTTGCTCGGGATGGGGATGGTACTAGGGAATCAATGCAAAATACCCATCTGCCCACCTCCAATTGCGGCTCTGGCCCATTTGAAAATTGGGCCCTCTGTCTCTATTCCTTCTATTGTTATTCATTATATCCTAATGTTAGAAAATAATCATTATTATTTTCTTTGACTTGTTACACCTTCTTCAAAGAGGTTCCACCTGACAGCTCCATGTAACATTGCATAATTGTTTTATTTAAACATAAAGCCGTGAAGCAAAACAGCAGCCCAGTGAATAAAAAGCTAATTGAGAAAGCAAACATATATATTGACATATATATAGTTCCATATACCGAATATACATATATATTATTTATCATATATATAAATTATATATAATATGATACATGTATATATACACATATAGATATATACACTATTATGAGGCAGCTGACTGAGCAAAGGAAGAAATAAATATTTCTACTCACCATAGTTGTTTCTGCAATTGAGCCAAAACTGTTGATAAATATGTTGCAGCTGACATTAACAGGAGGGCCTGCAAAAATAATGAGCAAAACAGTGAAGCACAAATATTCTCTCCAACATGCAGTGAAAGATCGAAAGCAAAACATCCATATGAATCACTTTCACTCTTGACGTTGTACAGAGACACTGAGAGCCTGCTCACAGCTTCCTTTCCCTTCCTTTTTTTTGGATTTCCTTACTCTGCGTCGCACCGTCGTGCCTCTGTTTCTCGCTGGAAAGGGCACGTGCCGCAGGCTGCTAAGGGTAACCTGGCTCGTGAGTGGTAATGAGGCCACAGGACAGGGTTGCTCATGTCAGTTTCTGTTGTGAAGGCGGACTGGGGCAGGGACTGCATCAAACATCATAGAGGATGTTAGATCAAAACCATGGAACTCCCTTCCGAACAGCACTGCGCGTGCACCTGCACCACTTGGACTGCAGCGGTTCAAGAAGGCACCTCATCACCACCTTCAAAAGGCAAATTAAGGATGGGCAATAAAAATGCTGGCCTAACAAGTGACCCTCACATCCCACGAAAGAATAAAAAATAACACACAAGTCAAGTGGATAATCAGATAACATGTGGTCCCTTTGATCCCCTGGGATAGTTTTGATCGCTTGATGGGATCAGAGAGCAATTTTTCAGAGGTTTTCCTCTCCATATTGGCTGTAGATTTTCACTTCTCCCAGTTTGTCTGTGGGGGTGGGAGGGGGAGCTGTCTAAACATGATGTGGCAGCATCCTGGGTGTGAGCTATGCTTGGTGGACCACCAGGTCTTTTCCTGCCTATTATTTTTGTACGCTAATAGCTGTTTTCTCTCCCAATGAAGGAGATTGCCAAATTCCTTTCACCTAATTTTCACTGGGGTTAAGGAATGCCATTGTCCTCGGACTTTGGATGCAAACTCCTCCAGTCCATTTGATCTCATCCTTCTAAGACACCAACTTGACTGTCTCCTCATTATAACCATTCGCATTCACTTGAGCAGGCAGCCAGGACTTCAACTTAAGATCTTGCCTAAAGGACACTACCTCAGGCAATGCAGGGAGTCAGCTTAAATGACATACACCCATGTTCTAATGTGGAGTTTGAACCCATAACCATGTAACCCAGAGGTAAAAGTGCAACCAACTGACTACTTCATTAGATGGCGAGCTTGTTGTTTATTGTGTGATGTCTACAATGCAAATCCAGGATTAAAGGACTTGCATTAATATATTCACAACCTCAGGACATCCTACAGCTCTCACCCAATGAAATTCTGTAGTCAGTGCTGTAAGGCAAATAAATGCTGTAATCTGATTTCACACAGCAAGATGTCACAAACAGCAGGGCACTAAATAACACACTAATTTATTTTGGCTGAGGGATAAATATTGACCAGGAGACTGGGAGAACGCCACTCCCTTCTTCAAATAATGCCATAGGATCTTTCACATCCTCCTGAGAAGGCAGACAGTGCTCACAGTTTAAGTTCTCATACATATGGTGGCAGCTCTTCCTCAGCACTGGACTGGAATGTCAGCCTAGATTACGGGCTCAAGTCTCTGGAGTGGGACTTGAACCCCCAACTTCTGATTCTGAGGTATGAGTGCTGTCAACAGAGCTAGGCCAACACCTATTATTGTGCTTGTGGGAAGTGATTATTTTCACAGAATCAGAATTCTTACAGTGCAAAAGGAGGCCAAATGACCCATCATAACCGCACTGGCTCTCTGAATGAGCATTTCACCGAGGGCCATTCTCCTGTCTTCTCCCCATAACCCTGTTTCTTTTCAAATAATTATCTAATTCCCTCTTGAATGCTTCGATTGAACATGCCTCCACCACACTCTGAGGCAGTGCATTCCAGACCTGAACCAGCCGCTGAGTGAAAAGGTTTGCTCTCATATCGCTTTTGCTTCTTTTACCAATTACCTTAAATCTGTGCCCTCTGCTTCTCGATCCTTCCACTAGTGGGAACAGCTTCTTCCTATTTAGCCTGTCCACATCCTTCATGATTTTGAATGCTTCTATTAAAACCTCCTCTCAGCCTTCTTCTTTCGAAGGAAGAGAGTTCCAAGTTCCCTAATTTTCCAGAACTGAAGTTCCTCATCCCCGGAAACATTCTTGTAAAAATCTTCTGCACTCTCTCCATTGCCTTCACATCCTTCCTAAAATGCAGTGTCTAGAACTGTATGCAGTACTCCAGCTGAAGTCTAACTAGTGTCTAATAGAAGCTCAACATAACCTCCTTGCTCTTGAACTCCAAGCCCCTATTAATAAAGCCTAGGATGCTGTATGCTTTATTAACTGTTCCTTTAACCTGTCCTGCCACCTTTAATGACTTATGCAAATCTACACCAAGGTCCCTCTGCCCCTGCACCCCCTTTAGTGTTGTACCCTTTATTTTATGCTATCTCTCCTAGTTCTTCCTCTCAAAATGTAACACCTCATATTTCTCCGCCTTGAAATTCATCTGCCGCTTCTCTGCCCATTCCACCATTCCATTTTGCATAAACACTTCTTGTAAGATTGTTAGAAATAAACTTATTTGAAAACTCAATTCCATGGTAACTGACTAGAAAATATTGCTTCATAACCATGAAATATCACCATGCTTTTCATGTGCTTAGTTCATTTTTTAAGCCATTTTAGGTAAAGAATAATAGTGGACTATTATCAGTGATGGAATAATATTGGGTTACGAAATTGCTTTATTACACATTTCTTTGATTCTCCTCCCCCACCCATTCCCCGGGCACAATTACCCTTAATCATCCCATGTAGAAATTATAAACATGTTTGCACAATCAAACCCAAACTGGAGGGTTTTTTTTAAAGAAATATCTGTGAGATTCAGGATTATTTCAGTATGATGCTAAGAATAGCACCAGAACAGTGAGCATCACCCAACATCAGTGACTCATAAAAAACAGTCAGGTATATCATTTAGCTGCCTGCAAACACACTGTCAATTAGAGCAAAACCTGTCCAGTGATGTTTTGAGACACTAGATCAATGGGTGCGACAGAGAGTCCAGCAAGAAGGGGGTTTGAATTCTTGTTCCATTTGGGAAGCACAAGGGGGCTAATTTTAACCGACCCCTCCCCATAAAGACCATTGGGTCGGGCAGGAATCGAAAACCTTGAAAATCTGAAGCAGGGACCCTACCCTCCTTGAACCCACTCACTTCAGGTTTCAATGGAGGTACAATGAGATGCGGTGATAAATCTGCTCTAGGGAGGCTGCTACACTAGTAAAACTTTTTAAGGAGTGTGCCCATTTCCATTTTTATATGGTTTATATTTTTAACTCATGTTGTTTGGGTTTCCCAGACCTCAAGAAACCCTTTAGGTGAAAGGACAAGCAAAGCATTGGATGCATGTGGTAGGTGCCTTCACAACATTGCTTGTGGGTCAGGAGGAGCAGGAGTGTTTCCTCCAGCCAACAAGCTAACCTGTAAACTCTTCTGATCTCCCCCTTGAACCTTCTCACCCTGTGATCTCCCATCCCTCTGCAATCACCGCTCATTTACCACCAACTCTCAATCTTCCCTGTGATCTCTAATTCTCTCCTGCTCCACCATTCCACCATTTCCTCTCCTGGAGCTATGACCCAACACGCTTCCCCAGCACCTCTTCCCCCTCACCACTCTTTCAATCCTCCTGCAGACTACTGACCCCCAGCAATCACTGACCCCCCCAATTCCTAATTCCAACTCCCATCCGCCCGCACCCCACCCACCCCCACCAGCAATTCCCCTGTTATCATCAATCCCCCCCCCGCCAATAAGATCAACAGCCCAAGGTCTCCAATTCTCCATCGATCTCTCATCTACCCAATCCATAATCCTCCTAATCACACGGTGCTCACTCCTACATCCACCACTCCCCCAGTCTCTTGCCATCTCTAACTCCAACAACCATTAAACCTATCTGTTCCTGCACTGTGGCCCTGTGCCTCAGGATTTCCAAGCCTGACAGATAGGTAGGCTTGTCAGTTGGGTTGGTTCGCGGGTAAGGAGTTTATATATTAAAAAAAACACACGTATAGCAACAACCATGAATGACAATGAATAGCCAAAACAAGCTCATTTTACAAGCAGTTACTTCAGAAACTTTCACGAGCATTGCTAGGTATCTATGAATTAACTCTGATATTCTGATACTCAATAAGGGAACTATATAGAGGCTGGGAGTTGTGGAATTAGAATCTGTTGTGCTTTGCCTTTTAGCATTCATCGACTAACCAGTTTTGACCTTCACTGTATTTAAAAGCTTAATAACATAAGAAATAGGAACAGGAGTAGGCCATTAGGCCCCTCGAGTCTGCTCTGCTATTCAATAAGATCATGGCTGATCTGCTTGTGCTTCGATTTCCACATTCCCATCTAACCCCGTTAGTCTTTGATTCCTTTGTTAACATTCAACCTTGATAACATAATCCCTTCAACATTACCTGTCCATCAGCCAAACAGAATGATCATAAAGCAATAGTATTAATACAATAAACATTGTGCTGAACATGATGGAGCAGCCAGGTGTGGACAGAAAAACCTAATTGTCATCTTACATTTTTTGACTTATTCTGTTTTTTCCTTTGGTCTGCATTTTCCTCTCATTCTCTTCATTTTAGTTTTGTTCACTTTGTTCCTGTGCTCCACCACCACAGGCTCGAAAGGATTACCATACATGCGAACAATATCACATCTAATCCTTTCACTTCTGTGCTTGCCATCTGGCCTTATGCTTTCCTGTCAGAAGATGTTACTCTGGATAAGTAACACACAAGATGACCTTAATTTTGACAAAAAAAACCCAATGTGTATGAGTACGCTGTATTTGCTATGCACGATGAGGCCTCCGCTATACTGGGGGGACCAAACGCACATTAGCTCATCGCTCTGCAGAGTATCTCTGTGGAGTCCTCATGCTTGATCCTGAGCTTTTTGGTCGCCAGGCATTTCAATTCTCCACTCCCACTTCAAACCCTCTGTCCTTGGCCTCCTGAACTATTCCAATGAAGCCCAATTCAAACTATAGGAACAGCGCCTCATCTTTCTTTGCAGAACACTCAACACAGAGTTCAACAATTTCAGATCATAACCACTGCTCCAAATTTACAGACAGCAGCTGTTAGCAAAGGTTCCACTTTACACCTCCTCTAGACCCATCTTTTTGCTTCTTTACTTAACCCAATACCATTTTCTTTTGCCTTTTCCATCATCCTTTTGGTCATTGAATCTCTCCTGTCCTCCACCGTATCACAGGCCTTCCCTTCTGTTCTTTTCCCCTTGTCCTCTTTATTTGCCTCTCTACTTGGCCTTGCCAGTTCTGATGAAAGGTCATCAATCTGAAATGTGTTTTCTGCCTTTTGATTCTGCCCAACCTGCTGAGTATTCAGCTTCTTTTGTTTTTATTGGTGAACAATTGAAATTTTGAGAATGCAGAATCTAGGGGAGGCTGGGGTTCTTCTCCTTAGAGCAGAGTTGAGATTTGTTAGAGTTATTTAAAATCATGAAAGATTTTGATTGTGTTAAAAAAAGCAAAAACTGCTTCCAGCATTAGAAGGGTCAGTCACCAGAGGACACAGATTTAAAGTGATTGACATGAAGAAAAATGTTTTACACAGCTAATTGTCGTGTTCCGGAATGGATTGCCTGAAAGGGTAGTGGAAGCAGATCCAGTAATTACTAACAACAGAAACTGAGATAAATATTTAAAGGGAAAACATTTGCAGGGCTTTTGTAAAAGAGCAAGGGAATGGGATCAATCGGATAGTTCCAAACAGGCACGGTGCACTGAATGGCTTCCATCTGTGATTGTTGGAATCAAGAATTCCGTGAATTGGAGATGGTGAGTGATAACCCATGTCGAACCACTCTGTAGCCCTGTATACTGTTGCCCTGTATGTTGCTGTAATGTGCTGTGCTATTGTAATTCTTTCCAGTTCTTTTACTATGTGTATCATATTACAGGGCATCTTCAGGCACTGTACTATTTGCCTTTAAGATTGAGAAATTTCCATTTTGGCCATAGAGATGTGAAAGCGCTTTCTGTTTTCTACAGCACAACTCCAACATTACCTATCCAACGTGCAATTCAATGGAAAAGAAGGAAAGGGGCTTGCATTTCTAGAGTACCTTTCATATTTTAAGGGTATCCCAAAGTGTCTCACAGCCAAGGAATGATGTTTTAATTGTTATCACTATTCACATAAAAGTCATGCAGCAGACAGTGTGCACACAGTAAGATCAAACAGTCAATGAGACCAATGACCAGGCAATCTATTTCTGATGCCATTAGTTGTGAGATAAATGTTGACCCAAACATTGGGAGAACTCCCCTGATGTTCTTCAAATAATGTCATGGCATCTCTTGTGAACAGACAGAAGGGGCCTCAGTTAGACATCTCACCTGAGAGTCGGTGCCTCCAATACTGCAGCGCTCCTGTGTGTCGTCTTTGCAAATTAGATTTGAATTTAGAGACTTCCGTGCGCTAACAGGTTAAGCCATTGCTTAAATATTTTTTACAGAAATGACCATCAAGGCAACCAGAAAGGAGAGTTTCATTATGTTAACGTGGGCTGTGACCAAACCTAGGTTCAGAGGGGAAATGACAGCGATCGGTACCCAGCTTCCTACCGGATTTTAAGGTTGGAAAGGAATGATTTTTTTTTTTGTGTAACATGTAGCATGCTGCACAGTGAGATCAACAAGATTTTGAATTAGAGAGTACTGCAGAGAGCTCACTGTGTAACTGGGACAGCTCCACTAATCCACCCTTGGCAGTTCAATACACTGACCCGATTACTGTTCTGATTCTCAGTTTCACTGAACCATAAATGTAATCCTTCAGAAGTACAGGGCTTGTGCTCTACTGCCACAGCCACTATTGAATTTATCAAGGGCTGTAAATCCACATTCATTAGATACAGAATCAAGGTTTCCATCGTCTCTTGAATGAGGGCTGTCCCAAAAACAAAATCCAGCACCATGCAAATTTATCCTGGATGAGGTCATTTTGCCATGATGTACACTGAAAGTGAATACCTGAAGTGCTCTGTAAAATACAATAATTACTTTTAGATACAAACACTGGTGCTGTTCTGTGCCAACGTTCATCAAAGTCAAATTCCTTTGTGTGTGGTCTTAATGCAGGCTTAACCTAGTGAAATATATATTGTTTAAATATCCCAGTGTATGAAAGAATAGCTGGATAGTTGATTATGATTTATCATTTGAGTTTCAGAGGCCTTTCATGTGCTGCACAAGCTTTATTCTGACAGTTAATGATATTAATGGAAACCACTAGCACTGTTACATCACTAATACCAGGGTTCCTGTATCATTAACTGCAAGGACATGCAGCATGTACCAGTCCAATTTTTCATGCATTTGGTCAATTGGATCCAATGGAGAGGGCTGACAATGCACCTTCCAAATCCACAACCTCTACCACCTAGAAGAACAAGGGTAACAGACATATGAGTAACCTCCACTTACAAGTTCCCTAACAAGTTACACATCATCCTGATTTGGAGCTATATCGGCTGTTCCTTCACTGCCAAGCGGGTGAGAATCTTGGAATTCCTTTGCTAACAGCACCTTGGGTACAAATAAACCATACAGGCTGCAACATTTCAAGGCGACAGCTCACAGCAACGTTCTGAAAGGGAAATAGGGATGGACAATAAATGCCGGTCTTGCCAACAGTGTTCAAATTCCATGGTCAAATGCTAAAGAGAACTGGACGGGCCTGTTTCTGCACTGTAGCCTCTTTAGTATAAAGGGTTAACAAGTGGGATATGCTAAGGTATGACATAGATGATGATGGACTACTGACATCAGTCTGCCTTGTATTAGACTCTTGAGAGAGAGGTTGGAATCATGCCTAGGAGCATTGTGCCTACTCTGTAACCTGTTTCGATGTAGTACTAATAAACAAATGTTAAGCAGATACCAGGATATGTCTATGGTCTGTCTATGAGCCAAGCCCCATGCCTGGAGTCTAAGGTAGAAGAATCCATCTCAGAACATGGTAGGAGTTGTGGAGACATTGATATAAAAACATATCGATGTTATCGAAGGAACCACAGAGTGAAGAAACTTTTGAAAGCAGCTCAGGCTAAGGATGCATACTGGAGAGAGGTAACGATGACCATACCTGCTCAGCAGTCCCTGCCCTCGACCCCTATCGGGGTTGACTGCCCCGATAGCTCCCAGAAAAGCCAGCAGTGGGAATTATGGAATCACCATTTTCTTTGGTACTGAGCGGCATTAGGTCTTCATGAAAAGATGCAAAAGCTTCAAGTTAGATTCCTTTCTTTATGCAGGACACCCAGTAGCAGGTATCATTCTCATAAGGTAGGGTGTGCAGGAGTCTACCATGGGCTTTTGAGTCCAAAGCAAAAGCAAAATTTAGTAATTAAGCAAGCACATTTTAACCAGCGGCTGCAACGATCTGGGGAAATTAGTTGAATTATTTCTATCCAACCTATATCACCTAGCTAGTCCTTGCAAATACAGGACACTGAAGGATGAGCTAATCCCTGATCACACAGTCATGGGTGTCTGAGATGAAAAACTCTCCAACTTTCTGCAGGCCATAGATGATGTTACGTTGGATCAAAAGGCTTCACATGGCTCTGTAGGGCCCGTGGGCAGCGGCTCCACCCACAAGAAAACCCAGCAAGCCAGGCCAAAGGGTGGGAAACACCACGACGACAGCCATTTTGAGATGCTTGCATTGTGACATGAAAACCCAGCATAGACATCAAGGCTGCCCAGCACAGGGCCTGGAATGCTTTCAGGGTGGTAAAACTGGGCATTTCAAGTGTTTCTGCAAATCCAGCAATTTGAATCAAAGTCAAAGATATTTAGGAAACACATTCTTTCCAAGAAATGGTAAGTCAAGGAAAAGGCAGAATTCCTAGGGGAACTAGTTAATCTTAACCCTGGCTATTTCTCAGTCACAGTCTAAGTTCAAGGCTTTGATACTACCTTTAAGATTGATACTGGTACTGCTGTTGACATATTAGCAAATGACTTGGACTGGCTTCAGCCAATGACCCTTTATCCATCTGACATCAAGTTACAAGGTCCAGGTAGCGTTGACCAAAGGCAGGATCCTTGCTCCTTTCAGCTATAAGAGGCGACAGATAGTTGATTCTCTCTATGTTCTTCATAATCAACATACATCCTTATTGAGTGGCAATGTTGGCATACTTCCAGAAATGCTAGAAAAAGTAGATGATGCTTATCATTTTAATGATTCACTGTCTTTCATGCAACAATCTTAAACGTTTTAGAAGCAGCGGAAATTCAGCCTTCAGAAGCTGAGAAATTTTATACACTCAGCAATAGGTTCCTTTCTTTCACAGAGGTACCATTCACTAGACCTGGGGCAGAGATTGAAGTTATGAATCTCTCCATTTATTATGATGTAAGGGCAGAGGTGGTACATCCAGAAGGCACTATGGCAGACAGTGATCATCCTCATGGAGACTTGGTGGACCTGAATTGGATCTTCCTAGAAAGTGATGTGGAAGAATTCCTTGCAGTACTAAGTGATCTCTTGGAGTTTGGGGTCCTGGGGAATGATTCATTTTTCCCATTCATGGATGCACATTTTGAAGCCTCTGTTGTCTTTTTTGAGCTATATTTTTAGTGGCTGAGCAGCATTCAGATCTTTGTTCCACTGAACGTACCGATGTATTGCCTACTTTATCTCCTGTTGTCCACGAAGGGTATTCCACAGAGAATATTTTGCCAGAGTCCAAGTCAGAGTCCATAGAGGATCACATTGCCAAAAAGCTGGTACCTTCCCAGGGTGAAAGTCAATTTCCACCCATACTTCAGTCCCAGCTGAAAATCTTATTCCCTCCAGAAGCTGCGGCAGAATCTTCAGCACTTCTGAAGCTGCAGAATCCTGTGCAACAATCTTGTTCACGAGTTAATTGTCTACTGGAAATTCATCTCACTACAGAAGATGAAGCTGTCTTGTCTCCACGTCCTCAGCAATTCTTCCCATTGCCCATAGTGGAGCAACCTCATACAGAGAGAAGTGTAGCTCTCTTACCACTGCCTACAGAAAGTAGACGGCCCTCCCATGATGTCAATGGGAAATTATATCTTCTTATTTTCCTGACAGTCTTACAGGAAGTTGGTCATGTTTTCTCTCACCATCTAAGTTCATTGAAATCTCAGATCTTCAATCCCTTTTCAGTCATCAATACAGCGGAGGATACAGTTCTGACAGTCTTTCTTGGTGTTGAAGATCATTGCTCTTCTGAAACTTATTCCTAGAGTCCTTCAAGGGAGCAACAATTTTCTCAGAGTGTCCTGAGTTTATCCCTTCTAGTCCCAGAGGGTTCAAAGTTCGATACTCCTCAGTCTTCGTTTTTGGATCAGTCTTTCGTTGAAAAGTGTTTGAAGTCCTTGCAGTCCAGTCATCCTGCAACCTACACGCAGCTTCCCAGCTTTGCTGACATCAGTGCTGCTAAAGTGCTGCCCCATTCTGCAGATGATGATGTCCTACTAGATGTAGAAGGAAGCCCTCATGTCTCCAAGATGTCTTCCCTAAGAGCCTGGAATACTGTGGGAGATTGAATGGCCAGGACCCTGACTTGGGGAGGGGAAGAGCAGGAGTCAGAGTTAACTAGAATCTGTAGCAGTAAGAAGGGTGTTACAGAAATGCAATTTAAATAGTTAAATACATAGTTTCATGTCCTTGTTAAAAAGTAGGGTAGTATACTTGGGGGAAGTTGCAGTATAAAGTGTTAACAGATGGGTTATGCTAATGTATGATGTTGCTGATGGTGTACCTCTGATACTAGTCAGTGTTAGACTCTACTGAGAGAGAGGTTAGAATCATACTTAGGAACAACATATGTACTTTGTAACCTGTTTAGATGTAGAACTAATAAACATGTGCTAAGCAGATAGCGGAGTATGTCTACAGTCTGTCTAAAAAGTCCAAAGTCTAGAGTCCAAAGTAGAAGGACCTTTGTCAGGGCAGCTTCTAGTTATTTCTAGGAGGGGGGTCTCCCTTTCTGTAGCTTTTTTTTTCTAAATACATTTACAACTTTGTGATTTTCTCTCCGTACAACGTGCAGCAATCATGCATGTTTAACTAAAAGCTAAATACTAAGGATGCTGGAGATCTGATACAAAATCAGAAAGTGCTGTTTCATCAGTAGGTCTGGCAGCATCTGTGGAGAGAGGAACAGAGTTAATATTTAGACTCCAATGTGACTCTACTTCTGAACTCTGAGTTCTGAAGAAGAATCTATTTGGACTTGAAACATTAACTCTGTTTCTCTCTCCACAGATGCTGCAAGACTTATGCATATTTACCTGTTGTTTCTATGGTGATCTCTTTCTTTCTTTGGCAATCCAAGATAAAAGTCTGATGTTGGGTCTGCCGATCTTTCAGTGCTATTTGCCCTGCAGCCTTGGAAACACATCGGCCATCCTTAATTGGATGGGCTCCTCCAAGATTGTTTCCAGGATCCTGCTACCAGCATCTCAAGGTTCCTGACATTAGGGTCCCAACTCAAAAATGAAAATTCAGCCTGATGGCCTTTCAAATCCAGCCCCCAAAAACAAAATGCAAATTTTTCCTTAGTGCCGTGTAAGTACCTTTAAAGTTGGGTCTAATTCTTGCGTCATATCCTGACGTCCTTCCCATCAATTTGTCCAGAAAGTCAGATGGAGACATTGCTGGAGCACGAGATCTAGAACCTTCTATTTCTTTAGTTGTCACCAAGCTGAAAGCAAACACACAAAATATGGCATGAAAGGACACAGGTGACAATGTATGAAAATATTATAAATACCAAGTTATCTGAAGAGCATATGAGCTTGAAAAAGAAAACAGATGAATTAAGTGGAACTGTTTACAGACATGTCTGCTAGTCAGGTTAAAATGTGAAGGGGAGACAATGGCATAATGGTATTGTCACTGGACTAGTAATCCAGAGACCTAGGGTAATGCTCTAGGGATCTGGATTCAAATTCAATAAAAAAAACAGAATTAGTCATGAAACCGTTGTTGATGTTTTTAAAAACCCATCTGGTTCACTAATGTACTTTAGGGAAGGTATTCTGCTGTCCTTACCCAGTCTGGCCTACATGTGACTCCAAAGCAATGTGGTTGATTCTTAAATGGCCTCTGGACAAGGGCAGTTAGGAATGGGCAATAAATGCTGGCCTAGCCAGTGGTGCCCACATCCTATGAACAAAAAGTAAAACTTTGGATCTCCAGGAAATGGATGAATGAATATTTCTCATCCCAGATCATTATGTAACTAGGTCCAGCTGACTATACAGGTGATGAGGAGCATAAAGAAAGAGAGATCTTGAATTTGTTTAGCACCTTATATCACTTTGGGATGTGGCCAAACATTTTACAGCCTTCAAAGTACTTTTGAAATATAGTCGCTGTTGTCATATGGAATCAGTAGAGTTCAGCTGATAGCTTAGCTAGTTAAAGTGGAGTATTGCAGATCAGGATAATGCCAGAGTTTAGTTTATTTCAAATGAGGTGGTAGTCTGGTTGGTACAACCGTTGTCGGTGCCTTGGAGTTATTGAATCGTAAATAGGGCCACTTTCTAGTTCCTGATTACTATTTGGCAACCTGCTAGTACCGAGGGACTATAGATGGTAGTTGGCAGCGACTTCTCCCAGAGGTCAAAGAGCATTTGACATTCATGTTGTAAGGTTAAATAGGCTTTGGTATACAAATATGCAGCCCTTTCAACATACTCCTGCAGGAATGCATCAGAGTGGCTGAACCCAGAGACCAGTTTCCAACAAATTCAGATCTTCTAGGATGGTTCATTAGCGATGGAGAACCAGCCTGCCTCAAACAAGACCACTGGAGTAAAACAAGGTGGGATGGGGGTAGGGACTCACTATGGTGGGTGGGCGTAATCATATCTTCAACCTTCAAAGAGGTCTGGCAAAAGTATTAGGAAGGTACGCTTGGTAAGACCATGCCAGTAATCAGTGGAAGTGGTGGTCACCAACTTGTTCAAATCAGAGTGTGACCTGGACACTTTGGAAGGCCGTTTAATTTATTTTTTGGTAAAAGCAAAATACTGCAGATGCAGGAAATCTGAAATAAAAACCGAAAAAATCTGGAAAAAACTTTTCCGGCATTTTCCGTAATTTATTTTTTTGGTTATTTGCAAGGTGAACTGCGAGGGTCCTGGGAATCTATTAACCACCTCAAAGGAGTTCTGGGTTTCATCAGACTTTGCAGACTTGTGAAATTGGCAGAGGCTTCCACTCGCGTGTGCGGAGTCTAAAACTAAAAGCAAAATACTGCAGAGTCTGGAAATTTGAAATAAAAACAGAAAATACTGGAAGTACTTGGCAGCAGCTGAGGAGAGAGAAACATTTAGTGTTTCAGGCCTGTGGCCTTTCATCAGAACCATTCATTCATATGATTGCTGCTAATAAATCCAACAAGGAATTCAAAAGAAGTTTCTTTACCTAGAGAGTGGTTAGAAATAATTGAGTCAACTGACATAGATGCAGATGAAGGGAAGTGAGTTAAACGCATAAGGGAGAAAAAGGATAGAACGGTATGTTAATAGGATTAAATGAAGATCAACACCAGGTTAGACAGGTTGAACTGAATGGCCTGTTTCTGAGCTGTAAATTCTAAGAATCACAAATAGTGGAATCGCAATGCATATCCATCTATAAAGCTCATTATAAAAGGGAGATGGAACATTCAGAACTCTCCCGGATGGGTTTGGCCAGAATAACACTCAAGAACTTCGGCACATCTAGGACAAAGCAGTTCCCTTGATCAGCACCCAAAGTACTGAGGTCAAAATCTACTCCCTCCATGACTGATGCACAATGGGGAGAAGGCGGGAGAATAGGGTTGAGAAACTTATCAACCATGATTGAATGGTGGAGCAGACTTGATGGGCCGAATGACCTAATTTCTGCTCCTATGTCTTATGGTCTTATGGCAACAGTATGTTCGGTCAACAAGACGTACTTCAGCTTGCTTCAATAGCACTTTGCAGCGGCTACCACCAAGAAACACAAGAACAGCGTTTTTAACACTTATTGATGGGATGTGGGCATCGCTGGCCAGGTCAGCATTTATTGTCCATCCCTAAAGAGCCAGCCACACACATTGCTGTGGATCTGGAGTTACATGCAGGCCAGGCTAGGTAAGGATGGCAGATTTCCTTCCCTAAAGGATGTTAGTGAACCAGATGCATTTTTACGACGATCAACAATGGTTTCATGGTCACCGTTAGGCTTTTAATTCCAGAAATTTTTTCTCTATTGAATTTGAATTTCAACATCTGCCATGGTGGGATTTGAACCCAGGTGCCCAGGGCATTACCCTAGATTTCTGGATTACTAGTCCAGCGACTACACCACCCCCTTAATATCATTGAATTACCTTCTGATCCTGGACATATCTCATCATTCCCTCATTGTCACTGAGCTAATATCCTGGAATTCCCCATCTGATATCGTTGCGGGAGCATCATTGTGGCAAGGACTGCAGCAGTCAAAAGTAAAGGCCCACCTGTACCTTCTAAACGCAACTGTGAATGGGCAATAACTGCTGGCCTTGTCAACATTGCCCACATTCTATGAACAAATGTTAAGAACAGTGACAAAGAGTTTGGGGGTTAATTTTAAGGGGCACAAAATCATGTCATGAGTTGGACAATTTTCCCACATGTATCCCCGGAGCACCTCCAAGCAAAACCTGCCCAATGATTAAGGCCTAAAGTAAAAGAACTTGCATTTATATAGCGCCTGTCATGACCACAAGATGCTTCAAAGTGTTTTATGCTCACTGAAATCTTTTTGAAGCAGAATCGCTGTTGTAATGCAGGAGACGCAACAACTGATTTGCACACAGCAAGATCCTACAAATAGCAGCAATCTAGATCAAGATGGCCAGATGATTTGTTCTGGTGACTTGGGCTGGGGGTAATTGTTGTGCCAGGACACAGTGGAGAATTCTCCTGCTCTCATTTCAACTAGTGGCACAAGGTATTTTAAGTTGATTTGGGAGGGAAATATGTTTGGTGCATTGAATAAGCCGTGTATGAAATCGATGTTCATCTCATGCACCTGATAACATAGAAATGCATGGGTCACATCCTCAGTACAATTATATCATATGTACCTCTGCAAATACTGTAAAAAAAAATCCACATTAACACAGAACCCAAAATGCAACATTTTAAGAGAAAGGCAAAAAATAGAACTTAGTCATTTAGCAAAGATTTAGAATTTAGTAAGGAGAATATGCATTAGCTTTAATTCTTGGAACAACTATGTAAATATTGCTTTATCTCAAATATTTATCACCAATAATTTTAAAATAAATACGTTAGTTCCTTTGTTCTGTGCTCTGCAAACATCACTCAAACAGAAATCCTTCAGTCCAATTCGAGGATTTAGTTTAATGTTGAGTTTCTATTTGAAGAGTTTGAAGGAGAGGGAAGGTTATTGCTGCGACTCATTTTTCAATCTAATATCCCTTAAGTGACTTCAGTCTATCAGGATGATTCATTCCATTGATTTTTTTTGATCTGTCCCTTTTTTGTTTAATGGGTCAAATCTGCCTGTTCAAATTTTCCAGCACTTAGTATGTTCTCAGTCTATAGGATAAATCACTTACTGTGTTAACAGTTCAGCGAGTAACTAAATACATGAATTGGGGATATCCCCAAGTTTGTTCTCATAAGAAATTGGAGCAGGAGTGGGCCGTATGGCCTACTCTGCCATTAAACCGGATCTGTGGCTGATCTACCTCAGCTACATTATCTCGCACTATTCCAATATCTCTGAGTATCCAAAAATCTACCAATCTCTGACGAGAATATCTCTGGGGTAGAGGATTCCAAAGGCTCACAACCCTTTGAGTGAAGAAATTCCTCCTCATCTCAGTCCTAAGTGGCCAGCCCCTTATTCTAAGATTATGACCCCCTAGTTCAAGATTCCCAGCACCTACCCATCAAGCCCCTTAAGAATTCTATGTGTTTCAATTAGATCCTTGGAGGACACCAGAGTTAATGGTGTGGGATCAGAAAGGGAAATCGTTGCAATGATACTCTGGCTAAGGTTAGATAGATAAAATAAACAGGCTGCGCTCAACCAACATTTAATTTCGGATGGAGCACTCTCCACTTGCCTGGATGAGTGCAGCTCCAACAGCACTCAAGAGACTTACTACCAGTCAGAACAAAGCAGCTCACTTGATTGGCACCCCATCCACAAACATTCACTCCCTCCACCACCGACACACAGTAGTAGCAGTATATAATATCTACAAGGTGCACTGCAGAAACTCACCAAGCCTCCTTAGGCAGTACTGTCCAAGCCCACAACCACTAGCATCAAGAAGGACAAGGGCAGCAGATGGATAGGAACACCATCACTTGGAAGTCCTTCTCCAAGTCACTCACCATCCTGACTTGGAAATATATTGCCTGCCACTGTGTCAAAATCCTAGAACTCCCTTCCTAACAGCACTGTGGGTGTACCTACACAACAGGGACTGCAGCAGTTCAAGTAGGCAGCTCACCACCACCTTCTCAAGAGCAATTAGGGATGGGCAATCTTGAATATGCCATGCAGAGCAAATAATAGGTTGCAAACACAAAAAGAAAAAATTGATGGAACATTGGCGCCATGACAAGTAGGCTTGCCCCAGGTGCTCAAGAACATTCTGGGGTGGACAGCATCAAAGCCCCTCAGTAATTATTTTGCCTTTCTGCACAGGCATCAAGGTATAGTAGTTGAAGCTACTCTGAACCGCAAGCTGAGTGTACAGAAACAGTTTTGTCACACAATATTTTCCAAGCTTTATATTTTGTTCCACGACTAATATTTCTCATATATACCTCTACTTACACATAATAAATTACATTGATATTGTAATCCCCATTCTGTGATTGATTGCTTTGTAAAAATCACACATCGATGCCATATACTGTTCCGCTGTTAAATGGATGAAATACTTTTGGGCATAAAAAACAACCATGCAATGAACAAGATTTGTGTAAGAGGCATAAGTAATCCATTTTAAATCTGAACTTCAAAGGAGATTATCACAGAGTTATAATACTTTTCCTGCCACAAATTTGTCGAAGGCCAGCTATTTGAGTTGTAGAGCTGAATAGCATTGTAGGCCGTCAGCTACTGATGATTTTCATTAGTAAAGCACCTCAAGGTGCTTAGTTATGCTCAAGAAGAGCCAAATAAGCTGATATTAGGTCATGCTTGGTCAAAGAGGTGGATTTTAAGAAGCGTCTTAAATGAAGAGTTGGAGATACAGAGGTGGAGTGATTCAGGAAGCGAATTTATGAACTTAAATTCCCTCCCAGAATCGCTCCACCTCTGTATCTCCAACTCTTCATTTAGCACCAAGGCACGTGAAGGAGGAGCACAGAGATATTGAGTATTTCAGTGTTGGACAAGGTTACAGAGATAGGAAGGGGCCAGACTACAGAGAGATTTGAAAATGAGGAGAATTTATCAGGCGAGAATTTATGAGACTGGGAGCACAGGACTAATGGGTGAATAGGATTTGATGTGAGTTCCGACACAGGCAACAGAGTTTTGGATGAGTTGAGGGTGCATGGCCATCCAAGAGTAGCTCCTTACTGAGTACAGTATAAACAGAATCTGGAGGCGCAGCAAGATCCATCTCCCCATTTGACCCCTGTCTTCCATCACTCCTGCCTCCCCTGAATTTGGATCGTCACTTCTGTTCAAGGAAAAAACCAGCTAGGGAGATGAATAAGGGCAGGTCAGGTGGCAGCATTAGGCTTAATTCTCTAACGCCGCTCAGACCTCCTACACTGGTCCAGTGAAGTTCAATGTAACCTTGAGAAAGTGCACCTCATCTTTCGATTGGTCGCTTAACAATCATCTAGACTCAACATTAAGTTCAACAATTTCAGACAATAGTCTCCGCCTCCATTTTGTTTTTTTTAAATTTTTGAATGGTGGTTGAAGATGATTATGCTGTTCCCGTTTCCACCTGCTGAAAATCCATATTTTGCCTCTCTACTTGTTCCATTACCAACTCCTCTTGTTCTGCACATCATTGTTTTGTCATTTTATCTCTCCTGCTTTCCTATTACATAGTTTGCCTTCTGTTCCATATCACTTCCCACAGACATTGTACCTGCTTAAATCCCATTACATCTCTCACTGTTCCCAGTTCCAATGAAAGGTCACTGACCTGAAAGGTTAACTCTGTTTATCTCTCTACAGATACTGCCAGATCTGCTGAGAATTTCAAGCCTTTTCTCTTTTTATTACAGATCTCCAGCATTTGCAGTATTTTGCTTTTATATCATTCAGTTTGGGTTCTGAGCACTAATCTGAAACCTTAACCTTGGACCATTTTTGTCCCACAAATCAGGACTCAGATATGGAAAATTTCCAATTTCCAGTTTTCTCTCAGTTTCACATAATCCGACTGTGACCCATGTGAGGTTCTGTATTTGAAACAATTTTCCCTTCTTGATCCCAAGATTTTCTGTAAATCATGGAGGTAATTAGATCATTCTCTGGTCTGAATTTGCAGAGTTGGGGAAAGTATTTGTATTTTTAGTCCCACATCAAAGACTTTATAATTACTTGGAGCTGTCAACCAAACTGTGAGCTGACAGACACAACACTGACAATGATAGGATGTGGAATCAGTCATGCAGCACAAATCCTATAATGGCGGCCCTCTGTCTTTTGTCAACAGCGTGAAATAGCAAGCACTGATCTTTTTTAACTGTAGAATGGCTTCATTTAATTTAAAGGTCAGGAGATTTAATTGCCCAGAGAGCTTGGCAATTTCAATGAGCTTATTCACTTTTCACATACTTTCATGTCTAGAACAAAGAGCAAAGAACAAAGAAAAGTACAGCACAGGAACAGGTCCTTCGGCCCTCCAAGCTTGTGCTGATCATATTACCTGTCAACTAAAACATTTTGCACTTCTGGGGTTCATACCTCTCTATTCCCATCCTATTCATGTATTTGTATAAACACCACTATCGTACTTGTTTCCACCACTTCCTCTGGCAGTGAATTCCGGACACTCACTAACCTCTGCATAAAAAACTTGCCCCACACATCTCCTCTATAGTTTTCTCCTCTCACCTTAAATCTATGTCCCCTAGTAATTGACTCTTCCAACCTGGGAAAAAGGTTCTGACTATCTACCCTGTCCATGCCACTCATAATTTTGTAAACTTCTATCAAGTCGCCCCTCAATCTCCGTCGCTCTAGTGAGAACAATCCGAGTTTCTCCAACCTCAGCATCCTGGTAAACCTCCTCTGCACCCTCTCCAATGCCTCCATGTCCTTCTGGTAATGTGGCGACTAGAATTGCACACAATATTCCAAGTGCGGCCTAACCAAGGTTCTATACAGCTGCAGCATGACTTCCCAGCTTTTATAATCAATACCCCTGCCAATGGAGGCAAGCATGCCATATGCCTTCCTGACTACCTTATCCACCTGCGTTGCTACTTTCAGTGACCTGTGGACCTGTACACCCAGATCCCTCTGCCCGTCAATGCACTTAAGTGCTCTGCCATTTACTGTATAATTCCTGCCTGTATTAGACCTTCCAAAATGCATTACCTCGCACTTGTCTAGATTAAACTCCATCTGCCATTTCTCCGCCCAAGTCTCCAACCGATCTATATCCCGTTGTATCCTTTGACAATCCTCTTCACTATCTGCAACTCCTCCAACCTTAGTGTCATCTGCAAACTTACTAATTAGCCCAGCTACATTTTCCTCCAAATCATTTATGTATACCACAAACAGCAAAGGTCCCAGCACTGATCCCTGCAGAACTCCACAAGTCACAGCTCTCCATTCAGAAAAGCACCCTTCCACTGCTACCCTCTGTCTTCTATGACCAAGCCAATTCTGTACCCATCTTGCCAACTCACCTCTGATCCCGTGCGAATTTACCTTCTGTACCAGTCTGCCATGAGGGACCTTGTCAAAGGCCTTACTGAAATCCATGTATATAACATTCCCTGCCCTTCCATCGTCGATCATCTTTGTCACTTCCTCGAAAAGCTCAATCAAGTTAGGGAGACATGACCTCCCCTTCACAAAACCATGCTGCCTGCTGCCTCTCACTGTCTACTTTTAACAATCCCAAAAAGCTCGTGACTTCTCCCAAAGGGGTACCTGGACCTCTCCAAAAGGGTACCTTATCTCTTCAAAAGGGTCCACTGCTGATCCAAAAAAATCCAGCAAATTTAGACTTTCTTTTAAAAAGCCATAAAGCTCACAAGTTGTGTTTTGGACATCCCACCAACAAAAATTGGGCCTATTTGAAGACAGCTGAACTTTAAAATGTAAGGATGAACATGGTGGGTGCTGGGTTTGGTGGTGGGGCTTCTGGCTTTGGGGCTCCAGCACCATTTTGAATAAGTCTGAGACCCTCAACGTTGTTGTAAAAATTCAGGCCACTGTCTCCATTTCTGGCAATAGGCTATCATCTAATACTCAAAACGCCAACTGTATCCCTCTCCGCAGATGCTGTCAGACCTGCTGAGCTGTTCCAGGTATTTTTGTTTTTGTTCTAGATTTCCAGCATCCGCAGTATTTTGCTTTTATTTTAATTCATTATTAGCCCACTGGTTCCCACAGCTACCTTCCACTACACTTCCTCACACTCTGTACCCTGCAAGGACAAGTGGGAAGTCATGGACTCTTCCTGTGGTTTAGATGACCAGATGTGCAGGAAGTGTCACCAGTTGCAGAAACTTGAGCTCCAGGTTTCAGAACTAGAACGACGGCTGAAGTCACTGTGGTGCACCCGAGAGGTTGAGAACTATGTGGTTAGCATGTTTACGGAGGTGGTCACACAGCCGGTTAAGGGAGTGCAGGCAGAGACCATAAGACCATAAGACATAGGATGAGAAGTAGGCCATTCGGCCCATCAAGTCTGCTCCACCATTCAATGAGATCATGGCTGAGCTGATAATCCTCAACTCCACTTTTCTGCCTTTCCCCCATAACCTTTGATTAAAAATCTGACTATCTCAGCCTTGAAAATACTTAATGACCCAGCTTCTACAGCCTCTGAGGTAAAGAATTCCACAGATTGACTACCCTTTGAGAGAAGAAATTCCTCCTCATCTCTATTTTAAATGGGAACCCCCTTACTCTGAGATTATGCCCTCTGGTCCCAGATTCTCCCACAAGAGGAAACAACCTCTCAGCATCTACCCTGTCAAGCACCCTAAGTGTCTTATATGTTTCAATAAGGTCGCATCTCATTCTGCTAAACTTCAATGAGTACAGGCCCAACTACTTAACTTCTCCTCATAAGAAAATCCCTCCACACTTGGGATCAACATAGTGAACCCTCTCTGGGTTGCCTCCAATGTCAGTATATCTTTCCTTGGATAAGGGAACCAAAACTGTTCACAGTATTCTAGGTGTGGTCTAACTAGTGCCTTGTATAGTTTTAGCAAGACTTCTCTATTTTTACACTCCATTCCCTTTGACGTAAAGGCCAATTTTCCATTTGCCTTACCTATTACCTGTTGAACTTGTATGTTAGCTTTTTAGATTCATGCACAAGGAGTCCCAAATCGCTCTATGCTGCCGCCTTCTACAATCATTTTCCATTTAAATAATCCTTTATCCATGCTAATATACTACCCCAACACCACAGGCTCTTATCTTATTAGGTAGCCTTATGTGCGGTACCTTATTGAACATCTTTTGGAAATCCAAATAAATTACATCTACTGGTTCCCCTTTATCTATCCTGGTTGTTACCTCCTCAAAGAATTCTAATACATTTGTTAGGCATGATTTCCCCTTCATGAAACCATGCTGACCCTGCTTGATTAGATTATGTATTTCTCAATGCTCTGCCATTACATCCTTTATAATAGACTCCAACATTTTCCAAATGACAGATGTTAAGCTAACTGGCTGATAGTTATCTGTTTCTTGTCTCCCTCCCTTTTTGAATAAGGGCATTACACTGGCTGTTCCCCAGTCCTCTGGGATTTTCTAGAATCTAAGGATTCTTGGAAGATTACTACCAGTGCATCCATTATCTCTGTAGCTACTTACTTTAATATCCCAAGTATGCAACACACCAGGTCCAGGGGACTTATCGGCCTTTAGCCCCATTAGTTTCCCTAGTACTTTTTCGCTAGTGATAGTAATTGCATTTATTTCCTACCTCATTTTTGCCCCTTGATTATTTAGCATTTTTGGAATGCTATTAGTATCTACTATTGTGAAGACCGAAGCAAAGTATTTATTTAACTCCTTTGTGATTTCCTGGTTCCCCATTATTATTTTCTCAGCTTCATTCTCTAAGGGGCCCATCTTCACTTTGGCCTCTCTCTTCCTTTTCATATATTTAAAGAAGCTTTTACTTCTGTTTGTATATCACTTACTAGTTTACGAATTACTCAAAGTTTATTTTCTCCCTCTTTGTTTTGGTCATCTTTTGTTGATTTTTAAAACTTTCCCAATCCTTTGACTTACCACTAATCTTTGCTACATGGTATGTTTTTTCTTTCAATTTAATACTTTCCTTAACTTCCTTGGTTAACCATGGCTAGTTTACCCCCTTCCTTGAATCCTTCTTCCTCACTGGGATATATCTTTGTTGAGAGTCCATAAGACCATAAGGCGAAGGAGCAGGAATTAGGCCATTCAGCCCATCAAGTCTGCTCCACCATTCAATCTTGGCTGATAAGTTTCTCAACCTCATTCTCCTGCCTTCTCCCCGTAATCTTTGATCCCCTTACCAATCAAGAACCTATCTATCTTGGTCTTAAATACACTCAATAACCAGGCCTCCACAGCGTTCTGTGGCAATGAATTCCATAGATTCATCACTCTTTGGCTAAAGAAGTTTCTCCTCATCTCTGTTTGAAAAGGTCTTCTCTTTACTCTGAGGCTGTGCCCTCGGGTCCTAGTCTCTCCTACTAATGTAAACATCTTCCCCATGTCCAGTCTATCCAGGCCTTTCAGTATTCTGTAAGTTTCAATCAGATCCCGCCCTCATTGTTCTAAACACCATCGAGTATAGACCCAGAGTCCTCAAACGTTCCTCATATGTTAAGCCTTTCATTCCTGGGATCATTCTCGTGAACATCTTCTGGACCCTCTCCAGGGCCAGCACATCCTTCCTGAGATATGGGGCCCAAAATTGCTCACAATATTCTAAATGCGGTCTGACCAGAGCCTTATAAAGCCTTAGCAGCACATCCCTGCTTTTATGTTCTAGTCCTCTCGAAATAAATGCCATGAAGTCATGAACTATTTTCTTAAATGTCTGCCATTGTTCCTCAATTGTCTTTTCTGCTAAACTCCTTTACAAGTTCACTCCAGCCAACTCTGCCCTCATTCCATTGTAATTACCTTTAAGTTTAGCACAGTTTTGCCTGACCCAAGTTCCTCACTCTCAAACTGAATGCTAAATTCTACCATAATATGGTCATTGTTTCCTAGGGGATTCTTTACTCTGATAGCATTTATTAAACTGCCTTATTACACATTACCAGATCTAAAATAGCCTGATCTCAGGTTGGATTCACAACATATTGTTCTAAGAATCTGTCCCAAATATAGTCTACGAAGTCTTGCTCATGTCCACCTCTGCCAATTTGATTTTCCCAATCTACGTGAAGATTAAAGTCACCCATGATAAATATGCTGCCATTTTTACATGCCCTCATTATCTCTTGATTTATTCTCTGTCCTACAGCATAGCTACTGTCAGGGGGCCTGTTGACGGCTCCACCAGTGTCTTCCACCTCTTGTTATTTCTTATCTCTACCCATATGGATTCCACATCTTCCGATCCAAGATCCTTTCTTGCTGTCATACTTATTCCATCCCGTAATAACAAAGCTACCCCACCACCCTTTCCTTCCTGCCTGTCCTTTCGAAAAGTCACATACCCTTGAATATTTGATACCCAGCTTTGACCTCCTTGTAAGCATGTCTCCGTAATGGCGATAAGATCATACCCATTAACCTCTATTTGTGCCATTAATTCATTTATTTTGTTCTGAATACTATGTACATTTAAGAAAAGGGCCTATAGTTTTGGCTTTTTACCATCTCTTCCCGCCTTTGACCCTATTTGCTGCTGATTTTTAATAGAACTATAGAACCATAGAAAAGATACAGCACAGAAAGAGGCCATTCAGCCCATCTTGTCCATACCAGCCCGAGGACACCCAGGTGCCCTTTCTAATTCCACCTTCCTGCACCCGGCCCATAGCCCTGCAGCTTACAGCACTTTAGGTGCAGATTCAGGTACTTTTTAAAAGAGTTTAAAGTTTCTGCCTCTACCACCAACTTTGGCAGCGAATTCCAGACACCCACTATGCTTTGCGTAAAAATGTTTGTCCTCATGTCCCACCTAACACCTTCTGCCACTTGTCTTGGTTTTAGAATTCTCCATCAAGGGAAACAATTTTATCCTGTCCACTCTATCTATTCTCCTCATAATTTTGTACACCTCACTCAAGTCACCTCTCAGCCTTCTTTGTTCTAAGGAAAATAACCCCAACCTATCCAATCTCTCCTCGTAGCTACTCTTTTCTAACCCTGGCAACATTCTTGTCAACCTCCCCTGCACTCTCTCCAGAGCTATTACATCCTTCCTGTAATGTGATGACCAGAACTGCACACAATACTCCAGTTGTGGCCTCATCAGTGTTTTATACAATTCCAACATTATATCCTTACTTTTATATTCTATGCCTCTGCCAGTGAAGGAGAGCATTCCATATGCCTTCTTTACAACCTTGTCTACTTGAACTGCTGCCTTCAGGGATCTGTGTACTTGTACGCCAAGATCTCTCACTTCATCTGCCCCTCTTAGTATATTCCCATTTATTTTGTAATCCCTGTAACTGTTTGACCTCCCTAAGTGTATGACCTCACACTTCTCTATGTTAAAATCCATCTACCACTTTAACGCCCACTCCACCAACCCATCTATATCATTTTGGAGATTATGGCTATCCTCTACACTATCCACTACTTGGCCAATCTTTGTGTCATCTGCAAATTTCCCAATCGTTCACATCCAAATCGTTAATATATAACACAAACAGCAAGGGTCCCAACAGCGAGCCCTGTGGAACACCACTTGAGACAACTTTCCATTCGCAAGGGCATCCAACGACCATTACCCTTTGTTTCCTGTTACAAAGCCAACCTTTTATCCAGTTTGCCACATTACCCTGAATCCCATGGGCTTTTACTTTCCTGACCAATCTGCCATGTGGGACCTTGTCAAATGCCTTGCTAAAATCCATGTACACAACATCCACTGCACTACCTTCATCAACCCTTATTGTCACTTCCTCAAAGAATTCAATCAAATTTGTGAGGCAAGACCTTCCTTTAATAAATCCATGCTGACTATCCCTGACTAGTCCACGCCTTTCCACATGACAGTTAATCCTATCTCTCAGGATTGATTCTAGTAATTTGCTCACCACCAATGTAAGACTAACTGGCCTATAATTGTTTGGCATTTCCTTTGATCCCTTTTTAAACAATGGAACTACGTTTGCATTTCTCCAATCCTCCGGTACCTCCCCTGTATCTAGTGAAGATTGGAAAATCATCCTCAGAGCATCTGCTATCTCCGCCCTGACTTCCTTCAGCAGCCTCGGAAACAATCCATCTGGCCCTGGTGACTTATCAACTTTCAAGGATTTCAACCCTTCAAGTACTTCCTCTCTCTTTATGACTATCCTGTCCAATATCTCACAGTGTTCCTCCTGGACTACTATATCTACATCCTCCCTTTCCTTTGTAAACATGGAGACAAAATATTCATTCAAAACCCTTCCCACAGCCTCTGCATCTACACACAAGTTTCCATCTTCATCTCTAATAGGTCCCACTTTTTCCTTAACTAACCTTTTAGCATTAATGTATTGGTAAAACATCTTTGGGTTATCTTTAACTTTACTTGCTAATCTTTTTTCATGCCCTCTATTTGATTTCCTTATTTCCTTTTTTACTTCGTCCCTGCACTTCTTATAGTCATCTAGACTATTTGCAGTGCTTAGTTCTTTATTTCTATCGTACGCTTTCTTTTTCTGTTTGATCTTCCCTTGTATTCCTCTAGACAACCAGGGAAGTCTAGATTTGGTAGTACCATTCTTATTTTTGTAGGGGACATGTCTACTTTGTACAATTAGGATCTCGCTTTTTGGTGCTTCCCACTGGTTTTCCACTGTTTTATCCTCCAGCAGTGCTGTCCAGTCCACCTCAGCCAAGTCCCTTCTCATTTCTGCAAAATTTGCCTTCCCCCAGATCAAGACTTTTACTCCTGCCTTATCTCTGTCCTTTTCTATGGTAATGCTAAATCTGACTGAATTGTGATCACTGTCCCCGATATGGTCGCCAACTGTCACTTCACCCACTTGCCCTTCTTCGTTCCCCAAGACTAGGTCTAGAAGTGCATTAATGTTTGTACACTCTATCCCTTCCTGTCATACTCTAGTTAGCATTACCTAAATAGCTGCCTTGCAAGGCTGCCATATCCTTTTGCTTTGTATGTGTAAATATCCCCTTTCCAGAACCCTCCCACCCACCGCCCCCACATATTTAGTTTAAAGCCTTCTCTAAAGCCCTACCTATTCAGTTCGCCAGGACACTGGTCCCAGCACGGTTCAAGTGTAGGCCGTCCCACCAGAACAGCTCCCTTCTACTCCAGTACTAGTGCCAGTGCCCCATGAACTGAAACCCATTCCTCCCACAATAATCTCTGTGCCATGCATTTAACTCCTTGACTTTATTTACCCTATGCTAGCTTGCTTGTGGCTCAAGTAGCAATCCCGAGATTATTACCTTGGAGGTTTGCTTTTTAATTTAGCTCCTAACTGTTCAAATTCTTTCAGCAGAGCATCCTTTCTAGTCCTATCAATGTCGTTGGTACTAATGCAGACGACAACAACTGGATCCATTGCCTCCCACTCCAAGTTCCTCTCCAGCCCTGAGGAGATGTCCTTAACCCTGGCACCGAGGAGGCAACACAGCCTTCTGAACTTACACTCACGGCTGCAGAGAACAGTATCTATCCCCCTAATTATACTGTCCCCCTACCCCTACTACATTCCCATTTCCTCCCCTCACTTGAATGGCTCCCTGTACCACAGTGCCATGGTCAGTTTGCTCCTTCTGCCTGCAGTCCCTGCTCTTGTCCACACAGCTTGCAAGAACCTTGTAACTGTTGAACAATTGCAGGGGCCGAGGGTCCTTGAACACTACCCCCTGGGCCCTCATACCTTCCTCACCTGCAGTTACACCCTCCTGTCCCTGATTGATGACCAAGTTTGAATGATCTAATCTGAGGGATGTGACCGCATCCTGGAGCAAGTGTCCAGATAACTTCCCCCCACCGATGTAGTGCAATGTACGCAGCTCGGACTCCAGCTCCTTAACTCAGATCCGAAGTTCCTTGAGCTGCAAACATTTGGTACTGATGTGTTTGCTCTGGATCACTTTGGTGTTCAGCCGATCTCACATGCTGCAGCAGCAACACATCACCCATCCTGCCATTGCTATATATTTTATTCAATTTATTAATTAATTACTCTAGTATCCCCACTCTTTACACTTTATTATATATTTTTTATACACACCAGTATTGACCTTATACTTAACAAGCTAAATTAAGAAAAAGGAAAAAAAGACTAGAAATCTAAACACAAACTAAAGACATTACTTTTACTTTAAAGACTAGAAATACTCACCAACCCTACTCAGCAATCAGCTGCTTTCCGCACTCTTTTTCCCTCCTGCGCTCTTTAATGGTCTCACACTCTTCTCTCACTCTCTCACCGTTAAAGGCCCTGCTTTTCTCACACTCTCTAGCTGTAAATAACCATGCTGCTTCTCTCATACCCTCTCACTGTTAAAGACACCGCTCCTCTCACACTATCTCATTGTAAATGGGCCCGCTGTTTCTCTCGCACTCTCACTGTAAATGACCACGCTATTTCTCTCACACTCACTCGCTGCAACTGGAGAGAGGGAATGAGTGACCAAGCAGGTACTGCAGGAGTCCCCTGAGTCCACTAAACAGGTTTACATTTTGGATACAGGTGGTTTGGATACAGGTGAGGGCGATGGTTTCTCAGGGTAGCGCTGTCAGATCCAAGTCCGTGGCACCACAGGTAGCTCGACTCCACAGGAGGGGAGAAAGAAGAGTGGAGGAGCAATAGTGATAGGGGATTCATTAGTTTGGAGGACAGACAGGTGTTACTGTGGCCATAGACGTGACACCAGGATGATGTGATGCCTCCCTGGTGCCGGGATCAAGGGTGTCATAGAGCAGCTGCAGGGCATTCTTCTGGCGGAGGTTGTGGTTCACGTCTGTACCAATGGCATAAATGGGAAGAGGGAAGAGATTCTGAGAATAGATCTTATAGAAGCAGGAAAGAGTTTGAAATGCATTCAAAGGCAGTAATCTCAATTACCCCCAGGGCCATGCGTTAGCGAGCACAGAAATAGGAGGCTAGGGCAAATTAATGTGTGGCTGGGAACACATTGCGGCAGCGAGGGTTTTAGATTTTTGAGGCATTTGAACAGGCTCTGGGGCATGGGGCATTTGTACAATGAGGGCTGTAGCTGGACTGGGGCCAATATCTTCACAGGGAGATTTGCTAGTGTTGTTGGGTAAGGTTTAAGCTAGCTATCTAAAATGATGGGAACCTGAGAGGGAATCCAGATAGGAGAGAAACACATTTGCAATGGCAGGAAGAAAAGTAGTAAGCAAAATTGAAACGTTGCAGAGACAAAGACCAGCATCAAATTGAGTCAAAATACAGAGAACAAATAAAAAGACAAAATTAAAGGCACTCTATATGAATACATGCAGCATTCACAACAAAGTGGATGAATAGAATTAACGGGTGTGATCTAATTACCATTACGGAGACGTGACTGCAGGATGATCAAGGCTGGATCTGAATATTCAGGGTATTTGACATCTAGGAAGGATAGGCAGAATGGAAAAGGATGTGGGTTAGCACCGTTAATGAAGGATAAGATCAGTATATTAGTGCGAGAGGATCTTAGATCAGAAGATCAAGATGTAGAAACAGTTTGAGTTAAGCTAAGGAACAGCAAGGGCAGGAAACATTGGTGGGAATTGTTTATAGGTCACCAAACAATAGTGGTAATGTAGGGCATGGTATAAATTAGGAAATCAGAGCTGCATTTAACAAGAACATTACAGAAATAATGGAGAACTTCAGCCTACCTACAGACTGGAAAAAATCAAATTAGCACTAATTCTGTAGAGGATGAATTCCTGGAATGTATACATGATGGTTTTCTCAAACAGTATGTTGAGAAGGCAACTAGAGGACTGGCTATTTTAGATCTAGTATTGTGGAGTGAGAAAGGACTAATTAATAATCCAGTTGAAAAGGAGCCTTTAGGGAAGAGTGACCAAAAGATGATGAAATTTTACATGAAGTTTGAAAATGATGAAGTTCAGTACGAAACTAGGATCTTAAATCTAAACAAAGGAAACTACAAAAGTATGAGTGGCAAGTTAGCTGTGGTAGATTGAGGAACTGCATTAAATGGTAAGACAGTAGACAGGCAATGGATAGCATTTAAAGAATTAATGCATAATTTACAAGAAATATACATTCCTTGAGACACAAAACCCAACAAGAGTGATACAACTGTGGTTAACAAGAGAAGCTAAAGATTACATTAGAACAAAGGAAGAGGCTTACAAGGTTGCCCGAGGATTGGGAGCATTTTAGAATTTAGCAAAGAAGGACCAAGAAACTGATAATGGGAAAATAGAATATGAAAGCAAACGAACAAGGAACATAAAAACAGACTGTGCAAGCTTGTATAGGCATGTGAAAAGGAAAAGCTTAGCAAAGACAAATGTGGACCCATTACAGACAGAGATAGTAGAATTTAGAATGGGGAATGAGGAAATGGCAGAGAAGCAAACCAAACATTTTGTGTCTGACTTCACGGAAGGAGATACAAGAAGCCTCCCGTACTAGAAATACTAGAGAAGCAAGGAACAATTAGGAATGACGAAATGAAAGAAATTAGTGTTAATTAAAAAGTAGCACTGGAGAAATTAATGGGACTTAAAGTTGGAAAAATCCCTGCTGATCTACATCCCAAACGGTAGGATGGGACGTCCCACAGATGGGCATGCGCCTGACCCGATTGGAAATAAAATGGTGTGCAAGATTTCAGTCAGTGGGTGCACTCGGGTACCGGAGCCATGCCCAACACTAATTAAGAGGCCACTTAAGCCCCTTAACAGTCCATTGACAGCGATTTTTCCTTGCCTGTGCAATTTCACGCTCGTCGCATGGGCAAAATGGGCAGGCGGCCAGCCGACTTTTTCGAAAACCTCGTCCATGGGTGGGATCAAAAGGGCCATCAGCATTGCCAGTGTGAGCAGTGAGGAGGTTTCCAACAGCAGTTAAAAATAAAATAAAAATTTTAACTTTCATTAATAACAAGTCCCTGCTCATGTGACAGAGTCACATGAATGGGGACATGTTTTGTAACATTTAAAAAATCTTTATTTTTGATTTTTATATATCTTCATCTCCCTGAGGCAGCTCCGTGCCTCGGGGAGCTTTTCCAGCGCACATTTGCGCGCATGCGCTAAGTTCCCTGCTTGGTCTCCTCCTGTGTAGGGGACACAGGCAGCGCTGAGTGCTGCGGCATGTGTTACACACTGGGCAGGCCTTAATTGGCCAGCCAGCGTGTAATTGCGTGCGGGCCCCAATCGTGGGTGGCAGTCGGCTTCCCACCTTCCCCTGCTGAGCCCACCCAAAAAGGGCAAAATCCTGGCCCATGTCTCTGTCTTTCAGCAACACTCAAATTTTGTATTAGGTTAATATGGTGCAATCAATGACATGTTATGTTCAAAAATATGCATATAGCATAGGTATACATTTTGTTGCTGTGTTAGCATCCATATTTTCAGACAATTACTGCACATAACTGCAAATCTCCATTGGGTTGGTGGCTTTTGATGTGTTAGTAGAACTTTTTCAATGATCCTATCACTTCAGGTAGGGTCCAGTGTGCTCCAGGTGCAAAGCAATCAATCCTTACTGCCATAAACTAGTTCCCGCAAATCACTTTCTCACTTCAGGCCTCTCATGGTGTGACTGCACTGGTGCCATAAATCCAACATGCATTAGAAAAATATGCTATATCAGCTGTTTCCTGCAAAATATGGGGTGAACCAATAAACAGCTTTCCATTGTTTATATAAAACCCAGAATGAGGAGCTGACAAATTGAGTCCACTTCATTATATGTGAGAGCGTTGAAAGCCATATATCTATGTTTGGGTTGTATACATCATTCGCCTTCTGACAGTTATTAGTACAACCAACAATATCCTCTGACAATAGCTGAAAGTAAGTCAGTTGCCAGTGAAAGGATATGCTCAGACTTTGGCCGGGATTTTCCAGAGGTGGCGCCCCAGCCAGAAGTCCTTTGACTTGCGGTGGGACCGGAAGATCCCATTGACGGGCAGTGCGGAAAATCCCACCCAGTGTCTAATTCTTGCTTTCAAATCCCTCCATGGCCTCTCATCTCCCCAACTTTATAACCTCCTCCAGGTCAGCCATGTCTTAGTTGGCAGCACTCTCACCTCTGAGCCAGAATGTTGTTGGTTCAAGTCCAACTTCAGTGACTTGAGCACAAAAATCTGGGCTGATACTTCAGTACTGCACTGATGGAGATCTTTCACATGAAGTGTTTAACTGAAGCCCTTCTGCTCTCTTTAAGTCAGTGTAAAAGATCCCATGGTACTGTTTTGAAGGCAAGCAGGGGAGTTATTCCTAGTGTCCTGCGTAATACACATCCCTCAATTAAATTCATTAAAAGAATGAGATCATCTGATCATTATCACATTGTTGAAAAAAAGACATTTTGATTGCATGCCGGACTTGTGTTAAAGCGATAAGTAGCCGTGTGATATATATGACAGAGTTCGTCCTCACAGCTTGTTGCATTCGTGCATGTATGGGCTGCCCAAAACACAGAAAGTGATGTCCCTTTACGCCCTATCTTATCTATAACCAGTTCTGCACAACATGAATTGGCCAAATGATTAGGTGAACTGTTACAACCAGTTTTGAGCAAGTTTTCTACGTACATGATGAAGGATTCCTTCACATTTGCGAAGACCATACAGGACTTGCATATAGATACCAATGCTGTGTCCACGTGCTCATTTGACATTTCTAGCCTATTCACCAATATTCCACTTAAGGAAGCCACTGATATTTGCGCTGCAGCACTATATCATGGTGATCTAGACCTGCCAACATTGTATAAATCAAATTCATTGAACTTATGAATTTGGCAACTCAGGCAGTTGAGTTCAGTTTCAACAACACCATGTATGCCCAAAGAGCTGGTGTTGCCATGGGATCTTCTCTAGGCCCGGTTCTTGCAAACATCTTTGTTGGGTTCCATAAGAAACATGTCTTTGATGGAATGACACACAAGGGGTTCCCTACCCCTTGCATATTTCCAAAATGTAGATGATTATTAGTTATATTTAAATCTGCAGCTGTGTGTAATAATATCCTTGCATGTTTTAATGGGCTCCATCCTGTGCTCAAATTCACCTTTGAAATGGAGCAGTCAAATGAACTTCCTTTCCTTGACATACTAGTTGAGAAGCCTGCCGGAGGTTCTCTTCCATGGTCTACTGCAGGCCGACGTTCACTGGTCAATACATAAGTTGGGACTCTTATAGTTCTATGCGCTATAAGATTGGTCTTATTGACAACCACGTAAATAAGGCCTGAGCCATTTGCTCACCATGCAAGCTTGATGCTGAAATAGGGCTCATCAAAGACATCCTGCAAGATAATGCTTACTCTGATCAGGTCATTTCACGTCATATATCACGCAAACTCAAGAACGGGCCTAAGGCTGTCACTTATGGCTCTGAAAAGTACCCAGTCTATCTTAGATTACAATGGAAGGGTAAGGTATCTCAAAAAATTTGAGCATCAGGTGAAGCTAGCTGTTTCAAGCTGCCACTATGCAGTAGCAACATGAGTGGTTTTCACCACTAACAGGATGCTGCTGTCAAGCCAAAAAGATATTCTGCATATCACACAAATTAATAATGTGATATATAAATTTCCATGCCAGTATGATGCTAGATATGTAGGCCACATGTCCCAAAGACTGACGGATCATATCAAACAGCATATCCCTCTCGCTGTTTGCAATGGGCAAGATACAGACTGTATCCCACCAGCCTGTGCTTGGATAACTTAAAACATAGTACCCAACATTATATGTGATTCCATGATTGGACAACATTTGCTAAATAATCCCCAGTGTGCTAAGGATTGTGCTGACAACCAATTTAAGATAGCCAGTTGGTTTTGCAGTGTGGCGCATTTGCATGTACTGGAAGCTACATATTAATACATAGGGTCCTGTTATTTGCAGACAGAAAGAACATGCACACACATTGCACATGTTTCAGCTAAACAAAATAAGTGACAGCCATTCGCTGGTTCATTCCTCAGGGTAATGATTTGGCCAGAGTCAAACTGCCCAATTTAAATTTCAAACAATGTTTGGCAGTTAACTGTCATTCACCACTTACTGGTGCATTCTCCATGTCCATGCCTCTACCAATCAGAGTCCACTTGCCAACCAATCAGCACTCTCCTCTCCTACAGTATAAATTTATTGCTTCCTTGACATTGGTAATCTTGCGATTTCCCTGATGAGTGCCAAGATGAAAAGCTTTGACAAAATTGTCTCTTTTTTTTGGCAATACTCAAGTACTGTACTACCAAACAACCATTATCACCTTGCTGTTCGTAGGGCCTGTTGTGCGCAAACTGGCTGCCACACTCCCTACATTGCAACAGTGACAACATTTCAAAAGTACTTCATTGGCCTTAAAGCATATTGGGATGTGATGAGATTGTGACAAGTGGTATATAAATGCAATTATTTCCTTTTTTTCACCCTATTGAGCCCAACAATCCTTCAAGATCTCTGCACCCTTCTAATTCTGGTCTCCTGCGCATCCCAGGTTTTCACTCCTGCACTGTATTTTCAGCTGCCAAGTCCCTAAGCCCTGGAGTTCCCTCCCTAAGCCTTCCACCTCTATCATCCCTTACGGCACTCCTTAAAACCTACCTTTGTAACCATATCTCTATGTAGATAGTTGTCAGGTTTTGTTGGCAGCCCTTTTGCGAAGTGCCTTTGGCAGTTTTACTGCGTTAAAGGCATAATAAGGTGCTATATAAATGCAAGCTATTTTTGTTATATATGAACATTTAGCACACTACTGGTCACATGCGTACAATTCCTCCTGAGGTTTGAGAGGGAAGGAAAGGTAATCCTTCTAGTAGGTTACAATTTAGTACATGGGAGAGACCAACAGATTGTAACAATTAATAAGATAACTGACATTTAGTGCTCTTTTGACCAAAACTACTTGATTTCAATTTGGAAACAAGCTGTTAATTCCCACCAAGAGTATAAAGTATTGCCCAAGCATTGATGCAAATAATTAAGAACAATCTACCGCTGTTCCTTTCTTGCATCAGATGTGCACTTACTCGGGAATACTTGGTTGTTTCTTTTCGGCCATCGTCATATTAAGGGAAAAGGAAAATATTTAAATTACTATCTGAATATTCATTTGCATGCACATTATTTCATCTCATGGTGACAAATTAAATCAAAACTTGGCAGCATGCTGCTGCAATGATAATTAGCCCTACCTTACCACCTATTAGCGAATGCTTCAAAAGACAAAATCAATTGGGAAAAGTCAGTTAAGAACCAAAAGTACCATTAGCCTGAAGGTATACATGGAAGTAATTAACAACAACAACTTATATTTATATAGCGCATTTAAAGTAACAAAATGTCATAAGGTGCTTCACAGGAGCATTATAAACATTATATGACACTGAGCCACGTAAGGAGATATTAGGTCAGATGAACAAAAGCTTGGTCAAAGAGGTAAGTTTTAAGGAGTGTCTCAAAGAAGGAAAATGAGGTAGAGAGGCAGAGGGATGTAGCGGGGATATTCCAGAGGTTGGGGCCTAGGCATCTGAAGGTATGGAGCAACTGATGGAGCAATTATAATTGGGAATGCACAAGGGGCAAGAATTAGAGCAGCTCAGATATCTCAGGGCTGGAGGACATTACAGAGATGGGGAGGGGCAAATCCACATAGGGATTAGAAAAAAAGGCTGAGGATCTTAAAGTCAAGACATCGCTTTGCCAGGCACCAATCTGAGTCAGCAAGCACAGGGGTGATGGGTGGCTGGGTTGGGGGCCAAGACTTGGTGCAAATTATAACATGAGTTTTGGATGACCCCAAGCTATCATAAGGTAGAATGTGGGAGATCAACTAGGAATGTGTTTTTTTAATTCATTCATGGGCTTCACTGGCTAGGCCACCATTTATTGTCAGAATAGTTAAATCTAGGGGTAATAAAGGCACAAAAGAGGGCTTCAGTAGCAGGTGAGCTGAGACAGGGATGAAGACTGGTGATACTACACAGGTAGAAAGTGGTGGTCTTGGTGATGGCATAAATAGGACGTTGGAAACTCATCTCAGGGTCAAATGTGACACCAAATTTGCAAACAGACTGGCTTACTTTCAAATTGCTGGCAGGAAGAGGGACACAGCTGGTAGCCGGGAATGAAGTCTAACTGCTTCATGTAGAAGATTGACATGACATTTCTTCTTTTTTGTATTCTCCTTCAATTTCTCTCTCTGGAACTTCCCGATACATCCAAAGTGGATAAGAAGAATGAGCGACTTAATTATAGGCCTCTGCCAGGTTTGTAAAAAGGGACGGTAGTCCAAACACAACTGTGTTTCTTTACCAAATACACTTTGCAACTGGGTGAGACAGATGCTGATGTTCCCTCTGATCTTCCCAGGTCTAAGGAAGCACATGTGTTCTTTCCTGGGCCACTAGTGACATTCACTAGTTCTCGTATGTTACTGTAGTCATGAAGCCTTGCTGCAGCCAACGGCTACTCTTTGGCATCTTGCAGTTTCCGTTGGTGATTTCATTAAGATTCCTGGGTGAGTATTGCATCGATTTTCTAATGCAGACCTGAAGAATCATTTAAAAGGCAATCAGTAAGCTAGCTGGGAGAGTCTGGTGGAGCAATCTGAACAACAGAAAGTGAAAGAAACTGCTTTTCATCAGTTGCATTTACAAATAGTATGGAGCGAAGACCTGAAAGCTGAAAATTGCCTCTACTTCTCCTGATGCATTAGGCAAGGATGCAAGTACATTAATAATTCTGTGGAGTTCTTTTTTAAATGATCTTAATTAAGAGTTTAATGAGGCAATATCACGCTTGGATGAAGTATCAGGAAAGTTCATGGTTAGAGGCCAGGGATCATATTTAGCTGCTGAAGCGAGCCTGTGCTAAAGCGGATTCTTCACCTGCTGCTGCTTTCCAAAATGTATTCAAAGTCAAAGATTTCAATTTTAACCCCCTTCACCTGCATGAAAATAGGAAGATAGGAATGGGGGTTTTATTGTTCAATAAAATCGTGGCTGATCTGTATCTTTACTCCATCTCCTCGCCTCTGTTCTATAACTCTTTAATACCCTTGCCCAACCAAAATATATCTCCGTTCTTAATATTTTCAATTGGCTTTGTGTCAGCAGCTTTATGAGGAAGATAGTTACAGATTTCCACTAAAAGTTGTCTGAATAGGCGCTTTTTGACATCAGCCCTGAACAACCTAGCTCTAACTTTAAGGACAAGGGAGATAATTTCTCTTGATTGATCCTATAACTCATTTGAACATTTTAAATATCGCAATTTGATCACCCCTTTAATCTTCTGTAGTCAAAGGAATACAAAAATACAAAAGCAAAATACTGCAGATGCTGGAAATCTGAAGTAAGTGCTGGAAATGCTCAGCCAGTTTGGCAGCATCTGTGGATTGAGAAACAGGGTTAACATTTCAGGATGATGATCCTTCACCCCAGTGCATGGAACCTGTCCTCATGAGTTTATCCTTTCAGCCCTGGTATCATTCTGGATATCAGTGCTGCATCCTTTCCAAGACCAATGTAGCCTTTGTGAGGCCCACTGCCCATAACAAGATACAATACTCCAGATGGGATCTAAACGGAGCTCTGTACAACTGTAACAACATTTCCACCCCTTTGTATTCTAGCTCCTTGAGATAAAATAAAGCCAAGAAAATCTCATTGAGCCTTTGGAACTCTCTTCCTCAAAAAGCGTGGAAGCAGGGTCTGTATATTTTTAAGGCAGGGATAGATAGATTCTTGATAAGCAAGGGGGTGAAAGGTTATTGGGGGCAGGCAGCAATGTGGAGTTAAAGTTATAATCAGATCAGCCATGATCTTATTGAATGGCAGAGCAGGCCCCAGGGGCTGAGTGGCCTACTCCTGCTCTTCATATGTACATTCATATGCATAACGGCCAAACATTCCATTCGCCCTTGTGTTTTTGTACCTGTCCACTAGCTCTTCGCAATTTCTGTGCTTGGACTTGTAACTCTATGCTCGCTCACAGTTCTGAGCTTCTCACCATTTATAAAATCCTCCAATCTATCTTTCTTAGGTAGAAACTTGATGACCCCGCACTTTCCCCACATTGAACTCCACTTGGCACTGTTTTTGCTCACTTACTTGATTAAATCAATGTTTCTTTGCAGCTTTCTGCTCCTATCTACGTTATTTACTGTGCTAACTTAGTTTTGTTAACAAATAAATATATTGCTCTCTATTCCTTCATCCATAATTCACAAACATGGTGAAAAACTAGTGCCTTGGGGACACTACTAGTCATATTCTGCCAATTTGACCCATTATCCCGACTGTTTGTTCCTTATCCTAACAAACTCTCTATCCAAGCCAATAGGTCGCCTCCAAGTCCACGCACGCCCATTTTTGTAAACTATCTTTTAAACGGACCTTGCCAAATTTTTCCTGGAAGTCCATGTAAATAATGTCCAAAGAAACTTTCTTCATTAACAGGTTTTTTACCTCCTCAAAAAATTCAACTAGCTTTGCCTGATATGACTTACCCTTTACAAATCCATGCTACCTCTCTGATCAGTTCATATATTTCCAAATATCGAGTCACTCTGTACCCAAACTTCCCCAAAAATGACATTAGACTAATAGGTTTATCATTTCCAAGTGTATCTCCACCTTCTTAAGTAATGGAATAGCATTGGCAGTTTTCCAAAATAAGGTGACAACTCCGGAATCAAGTTTTGGAACACATCAGTACTTTCTTCACCTATGTATTTTAATAAACTGTGATGAAAACTAACAAGTCCTGGAGATTTATCTATCTTTAGCCTCATTAGTTTCTCCATCATTGAATCCAGCAATTTTTTTCCCCTTGATTAATTTTTATTTTTCCTTTTTATCTCTGGTACTTTATATTAATCCTGATTTGAAGACCAACACAACTAACTAGTAGGTATGCCATTGCTTAATTTCCAATTACAATATCACGTGAGTCTGTTAGTACAAATGTCTACATTGCTCTTCACCATCCTCTTTCTCTTGACAGGCTGAATTTTATGTAATGGGTGGGGTCCTTGTGCCCCCAGCATGAAAGTCAGGGATGAGCCGCTTGCTCTCAGTTGGCTTGCCCTACAGCCATTTAACAACAACCGGGCCTTTAATTGGCTTGAGGAAGGCCTTCTGCACCTACCGGGAGCAGTGGTCACTGTTGGGACTACAGTTAATCCCCTGAAAAGGAGGAATCAGCAGCCCAGAGCAATCTGAGTCTGGGGCCTCTCTGGGGCTAGGCTTGCGGGGATTAGGGCCAGGATCGACAGGGTGGGTGGGGAGTGGATAAACTGGGTGGGAGGCAATACCTCAGGGGTGCCCAAACAGGGGGACCCACCCCAGCATAACCACGATGCTGCTAGGTTTCACCTGGTGACTTAGATACTTGAGCATCCATCTCCTAGCTATGGGTAAAATCCCAGTGGCAGCAGGAAAAGGCCCTTCAGTGGCCATTAATTCATCAGTTAAGGGCTTCAATTGGCCCATGGGCGACTGCACCAACTGACACCTCCCACGGGGGGTATGGGGATGGGCAGGCAATGAGCACATGCTTTCATGGCACCCTATTTTACACCCAACCACCACCATCACCCACACCAGGGAACTAAATTCAGCCCATTGTGTTTGTAACCATGGCAGATACAGGGAATTTTTAATATCCATTCAGTAATATTGTTTGACATAAGCTCTAAGCTATAATTCACAATGAACACATTATGTACATTTCAGTGCGGATAATTCTAGCTCTCGCCATTAATGTAGAGTTTCATTGAAAATTGTTTTCTGATTTCTACCTCTGATTTCCTTGAGAAACAATGTCACATGTTCAACTGTAGGTCAATGTTATTAATTCAACTCATTTTGGCTTGGGTCTTAAATTAGCAGTTTGTGGAGATTTTAACATTTAAAAGCACAGGATGTTCCAATGCTTGTTACATTGGCTCCTGCCTTGTAACAAGGACAAGATCCTCTGGGAGTATTTTGATAGGTCCCCAGATCAGTTCAAGGGAAAAGCTCTTCTTGAGGCAGTCAGTTTTGGAGACTGTGCTGGCCAGAAGTGTTGCAGACACCGGGACAGAACCAGGTCCCAATTAAGTTAAAGGAAGAGCTGTGGGGAGTAGGCTTTAAGTAGCGGGCTGGCTGGGGCAAAGGTACCCCTTAGGAGCAGTGGTGCTCTGCTTGGCTTGGCTATAGATCTGGAAAAGTGTGCTTTAAACTAGTGTTGAGTGTACTCAGGAATCCAGGGAAAAGGAATCTCAGAAGGCGGGATCAAAACCCTGTGAGGTGGGCCACTGTCAAAGCCATCCCAGTGGGAGCAATCTTTGGAGAGAATTCCAAGGAGTGACCTCTGAAGGTGAAGCTGGGAATCCCTCATGAGATAGAGTTTAACAACGAGATTGTTTAACTTGGTGCTTATTGATGTATGGGCAGGTTCTTGAGAAATCCACAGACTCTGTCTTGGTTGCATCTGTCATTTACTCTGTGGCACAATGTGCTCAACCACAGTCCGTTTGTTAACTCACATGTGCCTCATACTTACCCTGAATGTTAGATTATAAGATACATATTGTAAATTGCTTTACCTTTCTGAACTTGTATAGTGAATTTTGTTTTGTTTGTTTAAAAGCTGTGGAGTTTTTTTTGGCTTTATTTCAAAAGCAGGTGTCTTGAATCTCAATGTTTATCTACTTTAAACAGAACATTATAGGTCCCTAACTAGGTCTCCCTCCATGTTCCAGGGTCTGGCCAAAGACCATAACAACAAGCATCATAGCTCTGCATCACTCGGGCCTGAATTACCAACGTGTTGCTTGGCAGAAGCAGAATTTGAAGATTAACAAGTTAATTGGCAGTTAAGCAAGCAACATTCTGGCAGCAAAAAAGGCATATGGTTAATATTAACTTGTGACCTATCAAGTGCAGTTATTGTTTTATTCTTTATGGTAGCAGTTATCTCCCATTTATTTACATATTTTAGACTTTCTGCTTTGAAGTTGCAACCAATTGAGTTAAACACTAGTGGGAGTCAGGTTCAGCAATGCACTTCTTATCTTTCCCATTATATCCTTTGTAAAGGCATTTGAGTCAGTCAAATGAGATGCTTCTGCCGCTCACAAGCTTGTAGAAGGATAGAATCATGGAATGCACAGGACGAGGCAATTTGACCCTTCAATTCTGCAGCTGTTCTTTAAAAAAAGTAACAAGCCAGTTAGTTCCACTTTCAAGCTCTTTCCCCATGTCCCTGCAATTATTTCTCCTTCCAAGTATTTATCCAATTCCCTTTTGAAAACTACTGTTGAAACAGTATCCACCACCCATCAGACAGACCATTGCAAATCCTAACCAGTCACTGCATAAAAGAGCTTTTCCTTTTTGTGCCTTTTTATTTGTTGAATACATAACACACTTCTGCCATTGAAAAGTTTCACTTTATTTGCTCCATCTAAATCCTTCATTATGCTAAATGCCTCCATCAGATCTCCACTTCTCTGCTCTATGGAGAACAACCCCAGCTTCTTCAGACTCCTCATGTAACTGTACTCCCTCAGCTCTGTAAAGAAATTGCATAAATCTCTTCTGTACTTTCCCCAAAACCTTCGTATCCTTCCTAATTTATGGTTCCCAGAATAGGACACACTATTCCAGCCAGTGATGCTAATGTTCTATACAGGTTTAGCATGATTTCCTGGCTTTTATACCCCATAGCGGGTTTGGTGGTGGGCGGGTGCATCTAATCAGGGGAGAGGGTGGCAGATCAGGACCCTGCCACCTTCCCACCTCTGCCCTGATTAAGTCCATGGTGGCTGTCTAGTGGATAGCCTTCTCACACTGGACTTATTGAGACCCTTAAGTGGGCAAATAATGCAATTAATTAAGGCCTGCCCTTTTCCTCCAAGCCATAAACACCATCTTGAACTTGTAATGATTGTGGGTAAAATCTTTCCTACTCTTTTAGGGATGACTTGATTGTACTGACAAATCAGACCTAAGCGCTGGTAATCTTAGGGACAGAGCTTTCTAGTCGTGGACCTGGTTCAAGCGTATAGCTTCTTCCAGGAGCTCTGCAAATAAAGTTATCTGTTTCAAGTAAGAAACCTGTCTGGTACATCAAGTTTATGAAAGAAATATATCGCCGTTCCTTCACTGTCGCTGGGTCAAAATCCTGGAACTCCCTTCCTAACAACACTGTGGGTGTATCTACACCACATGGACTGCAGCGGGTCAAGAAGGCAGTTCACCACCACCTTCTCAAGGGCAATTATAGATGGGCAACAAATACTGGTCTTGCCAGTGATCATAGGTTAAACTTGCCCTCCCCCACGTGTTCTAAGAATCCTCTCTGAAACCAGTTTAGTCAGTCTTAAGCTACTTAAGTAAATGCAAGTTTCCTAGCATCTTTTTTTGGCTGAAATTGGCAGTACTGTTCAGAGGAGCCACAGAGATAACAAATGTGAGAAACAGGATCACCTAGGTACTCTTTAAAGGTTAGAATTGAGACAGGGTTCTGATGTTGCTTTGTACTGCCACCATGATCTGTGCACTCTTGGCATGGTTCTCAGTTACTGGCATGCATGACCTATTTTCCCCAGACAGACTGTAATCTTACTCTGGCACTTGCTTTAAACTGATTGATGAACACTATACATAAGCAGGTTTTACAGTGTAGGTGTGTTTCTCCTGAGTACAGTGTGTTCCATCCTCTCTCTTGAAAGTCTAGCACATATCACTGAAATGTCATCATCTACATCACTCATTGGCATATCACAGCATAGATCATGGGGTATAAGTCCACCTTTTAATCACAGAATCACAGTGCAGAAGAGGCCCTTCGGCCCATCGAGTCTGCACCACCATGTGAGAAACACCTGACCTACCTTCCTAATCCCATATCTATTCTATTAACATGTTACAGTACAGAGGGAATGAATATTAAGCTTTATTCTCTGCCCAATCTGTGAGCCAGATGACCAGGCTTGGAACATTAAAAGAGTTACCTTAACAGAGAGTACACATCTCTCAAAAATATTTCTCAACACTTCACCTGAGTTATTATCAAGTGTAATAACTATTAGACATAGTGGGTAGATGAGGGAAAAGAGGATGGCATCGTGCAATCTGCTATCCTTCTCTGATCTGGCCTACATGCCATTCCAGACCCACAACAATATGGTTAACTCTTAACTGCTCTCTGAAATGACCTAATAAGCCAGTCAGTCAGTTATTCCATGAAAGAATAAAAAATTTGCACATATACCAGCCAATTTGTGCATAGCAAGGTCCCGTCAATTAGATGAATGACAAGTTGACTTGGTATTGGCTGAGGGAGGGATATTGGCCTGGGCACCAGGTTAATGCCCTCTTCTTCTTTAAAGAATGGCACAAGATCTTTAGCATCCACTTACATGGATAGAGCAGACATAGGGAATGGTATCTTCATGGTTATGTTGCTGGGTTAGCACTTCAGAGTCTTAGACTAATGATCCAGCGGCATGAGTTCAAATCCCACCAGGATAGCTGGGGAAATTAAATTCAATATAAATAATGTCCTTGACCCTATTGGTAAAAGTGGCCACTGAACAGTCCTTGTGGAGACTAAAGTCTATCTTCACATTGAGGAAATCTTCCATCATGTCATATAGCACTACCACCATGCTAAATGGGAATTCAAACAGATCTAGAAACTCAAAACTGGGCATCCATTAAATGCTGTGGGATTTCAGCAGCAGCGGAATTGTAGCCAACCACAATCTGTAACCTCATGGCCTGGTATATTTCCCACTCTACCATTAGTATCAAGCTAGACGATCGGCCCTGGTCCAATGAAGAATGCAGGAGGGCATGGCAGGAGCAGCACCAGGCATACCTAAAAATGAGGTGTCAACCTGGTGAAGCTACAACACAGGATTACTTACATCCAAACAGCAGAAGCAGTAAGCAATAGACAGAACTAAGTGATCTCACAATCAGTGTGAGTCTTGTCACATCCAATCGTGAATGGAGGTGCACAATTAGACAACTAACAGGAGGAGGAGGCTTCACAAATATCCTCAACCTCAATGATGAGGGAATCCCAGTACATCAGTGCAAAAGACAAGGCTGAAGAATTAGAAGCCATCTTCAGCCAGAAGTGCCGAGAGGATGATCCATCTCGGCCTCCTTCTGAAGTCCCCAGCGTCACAGATGCTAGTCTTCAGTTAATTCGCTTCACTCCATGCGATATCAGGAAACAGCTTAAGACTGGATACTGCAAATGCTAACGGTCCTGATAATATTCCATTTATAGCACTGAAGACTTGAGCTCCAGAACTAGCCACACCCCTAGCCAAGCAGTTCCAGTACAGCTACAGGTATGCCCTGTATACAAAAAACAGGACAAATACAACCCGGCCAATTACCGCCCCATCAGTCTACTCTCGATCATCAGCAAAGTGATGGAAAGTGTCATTGACTGTTCTATCAAGTGGCACTTATTCAGCAACAATCTGCTCACAGATGCTCAGCTTGGGTTCCTCCAGGGCCACTTGACTCCTGACCTCATTACAGCCTGGATCCAAACAGTCCAAACATGGACAAAAGAGATGGACTCCAGAAATGAAGTGTGAATGACTGCTGTGGATATCAAGGTAGCATTTGACAGAGTGTGGCGTCAAGAGCCCTAGCTAAACCAAAGTCAATGGGAATCTGGGGGAAAACTCTCCATTGGTTGGAGTCCTACCTAGCATAAAGGGCGATGGTTGTGGTTGTTGGAGGTCAATCATCTCAGTCCCAGGACATTGCTGCAGGAGGTCCTCAGGGTAGTGTCCTAGACCCAACCTGGTTCATCAATGACCTTCCTTCCATCATAAGGTCAGAAGGGGGGATGTTCACTGATGATTGCACAGTGTTCGGCACCATTTGCGACTCCTCAGATGCTGAAGCAGTCCATGTCCAAATAGAGCAAGATCCGGACAATATTCAGGCTTGAGCTGACAAGTGGCAAGTAACATTTATAACATACAAGTGTCAGGCAATGACCATCTCAAACAAAAGGGAATCTAACCATTGCCCTTTGATATTTGATGGCATTGCCATCACTGAATCCCCCACTATCAACATCCTACGGGTTACCATTGATGAGAAACTGAACTCGACCAGCTATATAAATATTGTGGCTATGTTAACAGGTCAGAGGCTAGGAACCCTGCAGGCAGTAACTCACCCTCAACTCCCCAAAGTCTCTCCATCATGTACAAAGCACAAGTCAGGATTGTGATGGAATACTCTCCGCTTGCCTGGATGACTGTAACTCCAATAACACTCAAGAAGCTCGACACCATCCAGGACAAAGCAGCCCTCTTGATTGGTACCCATCCACCACAATAAACATTCACTCCCTCCACATAGCAGTTCAGTGTGTTCTATCTACAAGATGCACTGCAAAAATTCATCAAGGCTACTTTGACATCACCCTCCAAACCCACGACCATCACCTAGAAGTTCCCCTCCAAGTCACTCACCATCCTGACTTGGAAATATATCACTGTTCCTTCATTGTCGCTAGGACAAAATCCTGGAACCCCCTGCCTAACAACTCTGTGGGTGTATCTAAACCACATGGCCTGCAATGGTTCAAGAAGGCAACTCACCACCACCTTCTCAAGGGCAACTAGGGATGGGCAATAAATATTGGCCTAGCCAGCGATGCCCACATCCCATGAATGAATAAAATAAGATACCCAGGGCACCAATATGAACAAGTAATTCTTATCCTACCCATCTAGCAGAAATCAGGTCAGTAGGCAATTTAAAAATGCCTGGGTCATCAAGGCCCCAAAAGTTAACCATTGCCACCAGCTGTTTGTCCACTCTATTGATCAGGCAGTAAGAATGAGGCCCAAAACCAACAGAGTCTTTTTTTATATAGGCCAGCAATGATATCAGGACCAGCGTGCAATTTGAGTCTGAGCAAAAAATTGTCAGGTGAGGACACTGGAGGAGCAACAGCTGGAACCAGGAAGTGACCTGATAGTTTCTTTTATTTCCCTGGTGGGTCAGGATGAGCAGGATTGCTCCTTCAGACCCTATGAAGAAAGTACAGGCCTCCTTTGCTGTGGTCTACCTCTGCTCTTCCCAACTGAGAGATGTTAATGATGGGGCCTCACAGGCTGATCCTGCCATTTAACTTCAGTTGTCAGACAGCCTTCAAGCCATGTGACCTTCCACTGCTCCCCATAAATTTCCCCCCTGGAATAGGTAAAATATTGCTGGCAAGATTTAAAATGAGACTAGGGAATTAAAATAGCTTGGCACTCATTTCTGGAGCAGCAGGTGAATTTTCAACTTGTCTCGCCACCTACATACCCAAATTATGCCGGGAGTTAAAATTGAGGCCACAACTGGTTGCAGAATAATCATCCGAAAATTGAGCACTGTACATAAATGCACATTTGTGCATCTCCAATTCTGGAGTCCGCTAGTAATCATTATGTAAAGAAGAGGTTGTAGTGACCTCTCAAAAGTCCTTGGACCCCTCCAAAATTCCAATTATTTTAGACTTTTGGTGTAAACAGTGTTGCATCCATCAATAGGATCTATTGATCTACAACCCTTTCAATTTGTCTTCTAGGAGTCGTGGCAGAGCTACTTCTAGTTCAAATTGAATTGCTTCTCTATGTCATCAGCACGTTCACCATTATCTTCCAGTTGCTAAGGGAATAGCTCAGTCTGCACATACCACATACTCTCGCCATTTAAATGTTCGAATCCACCCAGATGTTGACTCCTATCCCCAATTACCACAAATACTGGAAGCCCACAGCCTCAGAGCTTCTTCCAAAGGCTTCCAAGATTTCAGGGTGTGGGTTGTAAATAACAGTTTTAGGTCTTTTACCACAGTGAGCAGAATCACTTGTAATAACCCTCTCTGCTGACTTTAGAAAGTTGGGCTACTTTGATTCAGAAATCCTGCTCTCCTCCTTGCTTTACATTTCCCCCAAGGCTTGACAGTGTTCAATAATTAATGATTACAGAGCAGCTTTGAAGGGCTGAATGGCTTACTCCACAGTTAAGGAAGGATATACTCGCATTGGAGTGGTTACATCAAATCTTCATTAGCTTGGTCCCTGGGATGAGGGGGGTGTCCTATTATGACAGGCTGAGCAAATTGAGACTATTTGGAGTTTAGTAGAACGAGAGGCGATCTCATTGAAACATAGAAGTTTCTGAAGGGAAGCTATTTTCCAGCTTTTTTTGTTTTTGTGTCAGATTTCCAGCATCCGCAGTGTTTTGCCTTTAAGTTCCTGAAGGGGCTTGGTAGGGTAGGTGCTGAGATATTGGGCGGAATCGTGTATGCCCACTGGCATCGGGCATGTTCGGTGCCATGAGCGGACAATATGGCGAGAGGGCCAAAAATTGTTTTCATGAAGTCGTGAAGCCAGTTTGCGGTTGTCTGCTCCACCCAGCGATGGGGGGGTGGGGGGGTGGGGGGTAGTGGTGCCATGTTTCCCAGCATTGGACATCAGGAACCTCACTGTAATACAGCTGCGGATCATTATAAGCCCGGCCTGTCAGAATCATTCCCCCCACCTCCTCACATTAGATCGTCCACCCAAGTCCACACCGACATGCTTCACAATAGCATATAAAAGGTGAGTGCTTGGTGGTCTGCACTTTGAGGGGAACTCAGAGGCGAGTACACAGTAATGTTACAGAATGCTCGCTTGAGTCACCTGTTGGACTTGAAGGTTGAAGTGCGTTGGGGGAGGTGGGCAAGGGCTGCCCTGTGGCTGAAGGTAGCGCAGAAGCACATGCAGATTTGGGGGGGTGGTGGGCAAGGGAAGCGACCACACATCAGGGAAAACTTGTGTGAAGGGACCATTCTTCTGCAGCTGAAACAGTTCAGGTGTAGGCACATTGATATAAATGGAGTCAGGCCTCTAGCTTATCTGCCCCTCAAGCAATGCAGGGGCATCAAAGTTCCACCAAGTGCTCCAGAGCTTTGCTCCCCTCAGACAAAGACTGCAAACTATTGAGCGTTTTAGTGGACTGCTGAACAATTGGACAATTGGCACATTGTACAATCTCCTTGTTAAAGCTGGCCCTGGAGCAGTCACTGCTGGAGGCGCTCACAGCCCCTTGCAATGTCATTATTCCGGTTTGGACCAGTCTCCCCCATGGTTCAAGCTAACAGTACAGCCTTGCAGTGTGGGTTAGGAGAATGTCTGTGCCTGAGCTGAGAGCACAACATGCAGTCCAGTGGACAAAGCTGCTGCCAATTGGTCAGGAGGAGTGGGGCGGAAGTGGGAGGAGTTTTGGGCAGCCATGTAACGCACTAATCTCTGGCCATCCAAGTGGTGGCCAGCACTCTCCAGGATACATTAAGGGGCCTTGAGACCAAGGCATGTTGTTAGTATACCCATGCTAACCCATATGTCTTTCTCTTTCGTCCTGCAGGAGGAGTACATCAGGTACATGGAGCCTGGTGAACTAGCAGTATGCCTCTCGGTGCACAGAGAGTGAAGATGACCAGGCACCTCAGTCACTCTCTTCTGGGATCTCACAAGCCTCCTCTCACAAATGCATCCATGAGGTCATGGATGCCATCTTCGTGAGGGCACACAACTTTGTGCATTTCTCCCAGGGCCAGATCAGCCAGGATGCAAAAAGCGATTGGATTTGCCCAGGTCTTGGGTTTCCCATGGGCGCAGGGTGCAATTGATTGCACTCACATGTCACCCAGAGTCAACTACATCAACCGCAAGAGATTCCTTTCGCTGAATGTGCAGCTGGTATGCGGCCCACCACAAATGCATCCTCCAGGTCTGCACAAAGTTCCCAGGGAGTGTCCATGACTTCTACATTCTCAGTTGGTCTCAGGTCCCTGAAGTTGTCCAGGGTCCACAGAAGCTGCACGGTTGGCTCCTTGGAGACAAGGGCTACCTGTAGAGGACGAGGCTGATGACGCCCATGCGGCAGCCTCAGACTGCAGCAGAGCGATGGTATAATGAGGCTCATGCTGCAACTCGCAACTTGGTGGAGCAGACCATCGGGATGCTGAAAATGAGATTCCTGTGCCTGGACAGGTCTGGTGGAGCCCTGCAATATAGTCCACAGAGGGTGTCACACATCGTTGTCGTCTGCTGCACCCTTGTTAACCCTGGCGCTTCAACGGGGAGAGGAGCTGGCTGAGGAGGAGATAGAGGACCTGGGGGTCTCCTCCAATGAGGAGGACACAAATGGGGATGAGGGTGAGGAAGTCCTTGAAGGAAGCGATAATGGGCATGAGGCCCTCTTAATGACCAGATGAGACAGGTGCGCTCAGTAGGCCTCCATAGCTGCTAGATTTGTTGAGGATGATGACGGAATGCAGTGAGGAGACACCATATTTCCTCATATCGTACCTATGAATCTTTACTCCAGTCTGGCTTTTGGCAGCGCAAATACCCTCTATGAGAATGCTCCTGTCAAGGAGACGCAGTGAAGGCCCTAATAGTCACTTGAATGCAGGAGGATGATGACGACATGCAGTGAGGACACACTCCAAAGATCTTCACAAAGCTTCTGAGAATGTCTGAACCCTGTCTGGCTGAGGGCAGCTCACTTGCGATCTGTGGTCAGGGTCATATCATGGAGACACAGCCATGAAACTTTAAAAGAATCTGATCCTTTGTCTGCCTTCAGCACTTGACCCCTTCAGGAGCACAGTATCACTGATCACAGATGCTGGTGTGATGGGGGCCAGCCCCACCTTAAAAGGCGGTGAGAGCACACAGAGAGAATGATGGAACTCTGCGACGCCTGCCCTCAACATTCTGGCAGCAATGACAAGCACCGCTGAGGTGCAGGCAGCAGTAATGTGTCCAGGGAGTGTGACGCTGGGCCATTACTGTGGACAGAAGACTGCACAGAGCACAAGGAAGGGGCCCTGGACTGAGACACCTGCCTTTACCTTGTGCAGAAAGGTTTCACATCTGAGTAACATCAACACGGCTCATCAGGACAAGAAGCCATAGGCAGAGAGATATTCTTGGGAGTTTATTGACGATAGTGAATAGTATGTACAAGTGATGAACACACGTGCCCAGGCTGTGCAACTACACCTTCTTAACCTTCCTAACTCTGCTGCTATGTCTTGGTGCTCCCTGGCCATCCACAGTGGAGGTGGAGGCAACCTGCTGACTGCTCGCCCTGCCTGTGATGACATTGGTGGGCATCCTCTGGAGGGCCAAGACCTCGAGGGCCCCGGCCTGCTTTCAGGGTCCTGCTCTGTGGCAGTGGCACCCTCTTCAGCCTGTGGAGCTGGAGCTGCTGGGGTCACAGGGAGATTGGATTCAGATGGGCCCAATACTTCCGGAGTCACTTGGATGGATGGCCCCTGGGGAATACTTGTTGACCCTCCTCCTTTGGGTGCCCAAGGGGCCTTGGCTGACTCCTTGTGGAGAAGGGGAAGCTGGAGGGAGATTGAACTGCCCCGTATCCCTCTTGCATACACGCTGTTGGAGGCCAACAATGGGCATCAGCAGTGGAGTTCAGCCTGTGCAACAGCACAGGAATGACATCCTTGACGAAAGTCTCCATGGTGACTGCTATCCTACCAGTGTTGAATTCGGTGCATTTGCATGCTGGTGCTATCACCTCATACTAGAGGCAGATGGACTTCTCCATCTTACCTTGCAGCGGACATCCCTTCCTGATGTTCCTGAGCTTGGCTTTGCAGCTCCAGCAACTGTGACATGATCGAGTCCAAGGGTTCATCATCTGATTCGGACTCAGCAAATGTCTGGCCTCCAGCAGTCCTCCGAGTGCCAGTCACCTGGGGAAGTCCCTGCCTCTGCCTGCTGTGGATCAGACAGTGTGAAGTGCTCACCAGATTGTGATCCCAAGGCTATTCTAAAGCTAGGTCCCACTAAGCTGTGTGCTCTGCACTGGTGGAGGGTGTGGGTGAGCGCTGTGATGGAACTTCAAGGACGGCATCTCCAGATTCCTCTTCAAAGGTTTATTTCGGGCTTAATTGGAGGTCCTGGGTCATGGGCTCAGTTGGCTGTTTCCTAGGTGTGCTTGCGGAAGCAAGGGGAAACGATCAGTGTATGGCAGCGGCCTGTGAAACAAGAAACATCAGTCACAACATGGTTGTCTGATGGATGTTGCACTGCTGGATCCTCACTTGGTAGAGCAGCACCAACCTCACCGTCAGCAGAGGACTGGTCCAGATCCTCACCCACCAGCTAGAAGGCTGTTTTCAAAGTCTGTGAGGACCATGATTTCAGGCATTCCTCCAGTGGTCTGCAATCTCTCCCTCTCATAAACTCAGAGACGTTTACAGCACAGAAGGAGGCCACTTGGCCCATCGTGTCTGTGCCGGTCAGCAAAGATCTGACTACACTAATCCCATTTCCAGCACTTGGCTATTGTGTGCCAGCTTGTCCTGCATGAATAGAGATGGAGAGAGTGTAAGCAGGATGCCTGCCAGGCCAGATGATAAGTGTTAAAAACAAAAAACTGCGGATGCTGGAAATCCAAAACAAAAACAAAAACAAAAACAGAATTACCTGGAAAAACTCAGCAGGTCTGGCAGCATCGGCGGAGAAGAAAAGAGTTGACGTTTCAAGTCCTCATGACCCTTCAGCAGAACTGGGTGAATCCAAAGAGAGGGGTGAAATATAAGCTGGTTTAAGGTGTGTGTGGGTGGGGGGGGGTTGGGTTGGGGGAGAGAAGTGGAGGGGGGTGGTGAATGATAAGTGTGCCTGGCCTGTGTGGGTGGCAAGTGGTCCCATGGACAGGATGAGGCCAATGAAGGTGTATGTGAGAGAGTGAACAGTGATGACTATTGAACCGGCAGTGAGTGAGAGCCCTGTGGATGTGTGATGGGTTTGAGAGTATGAGGATTGAAAGTGATGAGAAGAATGACTTACCTTGGTGGAACGGAGGAGATCTTTCATCCTCTTGTGGCACTGGGTGGCTGTCCTCTTTTGCAGGACATTGGCACTGACCACCGCTGCCACTGACTCTCAAGCCAGATTAGTGAGGTTGCTGCCCATCCTGAGGCCAGAGCGGGGCTACTGGACATCACAGAGAGCCTCCACTACATCCAAAAGGCGCTCAGGGGATGCCTCATTGAACCTGGAGACGCCAGTCTTTTTGCCTTTCAAGGCCATCTCTTCTTAGCAGCAGTCCTGGGCTGTAAGCACTGAGAGGTATGAATGCAGCTGGACTTTAAATATGGCACCCGGCATGCTGAAGCTGCGAGATGATGGTATGAAGGGCGAATGAGAGCCCGCCCACCATGGAAGCGACGTGTTTCCCGGGAATGCATAATTAATGCGGCAGGCTGGGACGATAAGACGTGAAAAGCCGCCATTGCGGCCGGTGGGTTAAAATGACGTTTTACCCGCCCACTACCGCACTGCATGCAAATCTAGGACTATTCCGCCCATTATTTCCGACGGTTGGGAAACCAAAAACACAAGGATACAGTCTCAGAATAAGGGGCCAATGAATACTGAGATGAGGAGAAATTACTTCACTCGAAGGATTGTGAATCTTTGGAATTCTTTATCCTATATGACCATGGACGTTCCATCATTGAATACAGTTAATACTGGGATAGACAGATCTTTGGTCTCTGAAGGAATTATGGTATATTGGGAATGGGCAGGGAAGTGGAAGTGGAGTTGAAGCCCATGATCAGCCATGATCATACTGAATAGCAGATTATAGAGATAGTTAGGTAGAATCCATGTTTAGTTAGAATATTATACTTTAGAATTGAATAACTTTTTTTTTATTCACTGACAGGATGTGGACATCACTGGCTAGGCCAGCATTTATAGCCCATCCCTAATTGCCCTTGTTCAGAGGGCATTTAAGAGTCAACCACATTGCTGTGGGTCTGGAGTCACATGTAGGCCAGACCAGGTAAGGATGGCAGATTTCCTTCCCTAAAGGGTATTCATGAACCAGATCGGTTTTCACAACAATTGACAATGATTTCATGGTCATCATTAGACTTTTAATTCCAGATTTTTATTGAATTCAAATTCCACCATCTGCCATGGCAGAATTCAAACCCTGGTCCCCAGGATATTACCCTGGGTCTCTGGATTATTAGTCCAGCGATAATACCAATTCGCCATCGCCTCCGCTTACAGGCAGAAAAGGGACCTTTTTTCCCCAGAAGCTTTTCACACACATAGGGATGCAACTGACTTTAATTAAAGACAGGTGAACATTACTTCGTGCTTGTGGAATTCACTGGAATTTTAGAAACCCCCCTTTTTTGGACACAGGTATCGATAAGCACTATCTTTTTCATGATTTGAATGAGTTATTCCTTACTAATGGAATGTTAAATGATCGTCCAGTCTGGAACTTGGCATCATTATCTATTAAGAAAGGATTCTTAAAACCTGGTTCAGGGTACCATGAAAGACTAGTGGGATTCTAATGGTCAGAATTAAACATTATCTAACACCTTTCACAAAGGACAGATGCTATAAGAATGTAGTCTTTAAATTACCTAAAAGAAACACATTACAAACATTTATTGACCAGATAAATGCTCACAATGTTCACTTAATGAGGCAATTCTCAACAATTAAATAATTATCAATCAATAATGGTGAATTACAAAGATAATCAAAAGGGAGCAGCTTAAATAAAGAAGCAATACCCATAGCTGCTTAGGATAAAATAATTTAGTTCAATGGTGTATAAAGATAAAGGCTTTTTCTACAGAAACTGAGTGTTCAAAAGAAATCTAAAGTCAATACTTCTGAGCAGCTGGACACTTTAATTGAGGAGTTTGTTGTCCGGCTGGTCAGACGACTAAACTACTTGGGGATTTGAGGTAACACTTTGCTTTAAATATTTGAAGGCGATTCTAAGGGATTTCACAGAATCACAAGATTGTTATTGCACAGAAGGAGGCCATTCGTCCCACTGTGTCTACACCTGCTCTCCAAATGAGCATCATTAGTCTGTAGCATTTTAAGAGTTTTTTTTTACTGGATTCTATATTGGAACTAAGATTGTGTTTTCCATCTTCCTATAATATTTAATGTTGCGATGTACGTATCCACTTTAAGGAACCATAACATGCAACACACTTTAATAGACTTCTAGATAAGTTAGTAAAATATAACATCTCACAAAGTATTCTGTTTGCAACTTTAAGAGTCCCCTCTCCTCTATACTCCGAAAGTGGGGAGATACAATTTTTTGAAGGGAGACTCCCAGACCCTTATAATATCTGGGTAATTATAACATAGCCGATAATTTTAAAAGGATATCTGGAAGGAGGTAATATCTCTTGATGGTTATCTTCCTTGAGGGAGAAATTATTCACCTGCTTAGACCCAAAACAAGTACCTGCAGGAAATGATAATTTTAAACTCACTTGAAGGTGATTACTCGGGGAGTGCTCCTGATCTAGGATAGCCCCAAATGGGATTAGGGTTATAATTCACTTCAATATGGCCTCTTCCTGCTCCTATTCCTTGTGTCCTTGAGTTCCTGCTCCTAAGTCCTTTAATAATGATTCACAGGATAAACAAAGAACTTGTATTTATGTAATATGATCTCAGGCTGTCTCAAAGTGTCTTAAGAGCTACTGAAGTACGTTTGAAACATCTGAAATGCAGCAGCCAATTTGCGCACTTCACGTTCCTATAGACAGCAACATGGTAACAAATTGATTGCCTTATTTCAGTGATATTGGTTAAGAGATAAGTATCACATTGGAGTGTCAACCTATATTTTGGGCTCACATCTATTAAAAGAGAAATGAACTAACAAACTTTTGACTCAGGGATAAGAGTGCTACCTCTGAGTCACACTTTTCCTCTCAATCACGATGTTTGTATGTGCTGCATATTAGAGTCCACTCCGTTCACACTATGTACAGTATTATATCATGGGAGTGGCATTTTTGTGCACTAGCTTGGGCTTGTTAATTTGCACATTTGAAATCTCTAACAAAGATTGAAACGTCACAGGAGGAGGAGTCGCTTCTTTGCTGCTTGGATGTATTTAAAAGAAAGACACACACTTGAAATGTTGCTAGCCATGGCTGGAAATTTCCTTGGAGCTGCTCTGGCTCTGCCAGTGTAACCTTGGTGGAAATCCCATTGGTGTGAACTTCCATTACAATCCAGCAAATTTAGGCAGCAGGCGAGCCAGCCCAAGGCAATTCCTGATCAGGAAAAAATACTTCTCTTGAAGATGATAAATTGTTATTTATTATTCGCCGGTGGTAATCATTTTGCAACATGCCATGTTGCAATGAGGTCTTAAGCTTTCCTAATGTAAACTGTATGTTAATAAAGCGCTTGACCCTGAATCCTTGTAACTACGTTACTTTGGAGCAATTTGTGGCTGAAGTACAGGCCAGGGATCAGAGTTATTGCTAGACTGAGCGGACGATCAGCCATCAATGACCTTGACATATCATAGGGTCCTAGAGGCGATCTGCCGTAGCACCATTGGGAGAAATTGGCAGAGCCTCAGAAACATAGGACAAAATTTTTAGCTCGGTGGGCAGGCACATGCCCGACCTGCTCGAGTGTAAAATGACAAGTGTTGATGTTGGGTGAGCGTCTCAACGCCAACGCACAGTCGCGCAATATTTCTGTGGGCAGGCACACGCCCAAGTCGGCAGCGCACCTGCTGATAATTAAAAGGACTATTAAGGCCATTAAGCGATCAATTAAATAGAATTTTTCACTGCCCGTCCAACCTTATGGTTGGCGAAAAGGCCAAACGGCCTTTGCACTTTTTAGGAAACCTCAAGCACGGGCGGGATGAGGTTTCCTAAAGCAAATAACAACAAAATAAAAACTTTAAAACTTAATTAATAACATGCCCCTGCTCATGTGACAGTCACATGAGGGGATATGTTTTATAACATTTTTAATTCCTTTCTTATTTTTTTAAGCTCTTCATCCCCTTGAGGCAGCTCTGTGTCTCAGGGAGATTTTCAAGCGTTCACTCATGCGCATGAACGAAGTTCACGCTCGCCCTTCTCTCCCTTGCCAGCACAGGTGGCGCTGCCACTCACGTTTCACACTGGGCGGGCCTTAATTGGCCCGCCATAGCGAAATCGCCTTCCGGCCTCGACCGCGGGCAACCGTCGGCTTCCTGACCACCCCCACCGAGCCCATCCGACAAGGGCAAGATTCTGCCCATAGTGTTGATGGTTTACACTGCTGTTCATACTCTTCCCTGCAGGGTTCCAGGGCCTGAGGAATGTCATGGCCCAGAATTTCCTGTCAATAATTGTGAAGTATGGCCAATTTGTGGCACCGTAGATTAAGGAAATTAGGCTTGAATGGCTCTCTACATTACACCTTAATTTGCTCAAAATTTTAATGTCGATTCCTAGGGTTGAGAAAGGCTCTTGTGAATGCAAGTTCTCTCATAACCACCGTTATAAGGTATCGCCCTCTTGTGGCTGGGAGCCCTTTCCCATGTGGGCACGGAAATTTTATCTTGCTTATTACATAGTCATACTTTGTGGCTACGTGAAAGCTTGAGGTTTCCATCTAAACACCGTTAACATTTTGATCCGGTTTCTGTGTTTACCTGGAGGTAAACACAGCCCACTGGCGAACTGTAAAATTCTTTTAAGAGTAATTTCAGCAACAGGTTTTCATTGATATTATGTGACTAATATGATAGTGTCGGGCACCACAACATGCATGGATGGCTGCCTAGATCACTGCGCACACAAAGATACTGCTTATGTTGTTTACCTTCCAGTCATTGCTAGTAGTTGCCGCAGCTGTCACAAATTATTCATTGCACTGTGATTCCTGTGGTTTTATTTTTTAATTCTATGTTGAGACGCGATATGAAGATGCACTGCTACAACACAACAGGTGTGGAATAAACAGAATGTCCAGCCAGGCCTAGACGTGAATACTAATCTGTCATATTTGCACCTTGGCTCCACCATGTAATCATTATCTATTATTAAAATTAATTAGGAATTAAATCCAACCAATACAGTTCTGTTTCAAAGGATGGACTAGAGCTGGGCTCAAGATTGATGGCTGTAATGGATCAAACACTATCTTTCTGTTTTTTTAATTAACGGCTCAAGAGGAGATCATTTTAAAACATGTGTGGCACTTCTTAAACACAGGAAAAACATAATTTATAAGGTTGCTGTCCTGTCTCCTGGGTGATTACAGTAGCAGTACTCAGAGCTTTACGATAGAACAAAACAACCTAACTCAGCCTTGGTAGATGCTGTTAGCTGTGGTTCAATAGTAGCACACTCATTTCTGAATCTGAAAGTTGGGGGTTGAAGTCCCACTCCAGAGACCTGTGCAGAAAATACAAGACAGACACTCCTGTCCAGTACTGAGGGAATGCCACACTGTTTGAAGTGTTCTCCACTGAATGAGATTGCTAAGCGGAGTTCCAATACACCCCTTCAGATGGATGTACATGATCCTATGGTACTATTTTAAAGAAGAGCAGAAGAAATCATGAAAACAGATTGTCTGTTGATTATAATATCAGTGCTTGTGGGACCATGTTTTGTGGAAATTGACTTCTACATTTCCTACAATACAACAGTGAGTTCATTCAAAGATAAGTAAAGAGGGCACTCAGTAAAGCACATGTCTCTGCCATGCTGTGTTAACTCATTGTTATCATAATTACACAGTTCTTCCTTGAGATTTTTCCCTGCCTGGTTGATGCCCTGTAACTACAGAGCTGAAAAAAAAACTTTTATTAAGAGCTTCTTTCTCACTGAGGAGGCTTCAGGCCAATTACATCCAGTAACCTGCTCTGAAAACTCTGCTCACATTTTGACAGCTGTGCCAAATTACACCACAGCAATGGAGTAAATCCACTATATTCTAAAAGAATCAACAATGCTCTGAATAAAACAACTCATGACATTCTAAAAAAATACAATTTGCCAAATCTTCCAACATTAAGGATCCAGATCCAGGTCCACATCTTTGCCAAAAACTATAGTTCTTCCTTGGGCCATACCCCATCTATGTGCCAAGTTTCACTGAAATCTGTTCATTAGTTTTTGAGGTGTATTGCTTACCTAGCGCAAAAAATGATAGCTGTCGTTGTTGGAGATCAATCATCTCAGCTCCAGGATATCACTGCAGGAATTCTTCAGGGTAATATCCTAGACCCAACCATCATCAGCAGCTTCATCAATAACCTTCCCTCCATAATAAGGTTAAAAATGGGGGTGTTCACTGGTGATCACATAATGTTCAGCACCATTTGCAACTCCTCAGATACTGAAGCTGTCCTTTCCCATATGCAGCAAGTCCAGGACAACATCCAGGCTTGGGCTGACAAGTGGCAAGTAACTTTCATGCCACACAAGTGCCAGGCAATGATCATCTCCAACAAGACAGAATCTAACCATTGCCCTTGACATTCAATGGCATTACCATCATGGAATGCCCCACTATCAACATTCTGGGGATTACTATTGACAAGAAGTGGACCAGCATATAAATACCGTGGCTGCAAGAGCAGGTTGGAGGCTAGGAATTCTGCTGTTAGTAATTCATCTCCTGACTCCTCAAAGTCTATCTACCATCGACAAGGCACAAGTCAGGAGTGTGGTTGAATACTCCCCACTTGCCTGGATGAAGAAACACTTAAGAAACGCGACACCATCCAGGACACAAGCAACCCTCTTGATTGGCACCCCATCTTCCACCTTAAACATTCACTCCCTCCACCACTGATGCACTGTGGCAGATGGTGTGTACCATCTACAAGACGTACTGTATCAACTCAGCAAGGATCCTTCGACAGCATCTTCCAACCCTGTGACCTCTACCATCTAGAAGGACAAGTGCAGCAGATGCATAGGAACACCACCATCTGCAAGTTCCCCTCCAAGCCATACACCATCCTCACTTTAAAAAAAAACATTTTGTGGGATGTGGCAGCATTTATTACCCATCCCTAATTGCCCTTGAGAAATTGGTGGTCAGCTGACTTCTTGAACCGCTGCAATCCATGTGGTGTAGGTACACTCACAGTGGCTCAAGAAGGTGGGTGCTTGCAGGGTTGGTGGAGACAAGGAAAAATAGCAGAGAACTGCATTGGGACAGCTCCTGATGCAGTCCTGCCACAGGGTAAATTTCCCAGCATTGGCACCTGTTGTATATTTTATATATTTGATTTTCCTTAGAGAAATGCAGAGATGACACACGTTTCAAAGTGTACAACAGGTTTTATTCAGAGTACTTTGAATTATCTCTGCAGCCACAAAATGTCTGCTCTCGTACTTACAGCTCAGGTTCTAGTAGCGCCTTGTAGCTCTGTTTACTTTGCTCCGAGTCAACAGCCAGGCTTAACCAATCAAGCACATTGAGCATAGATCAGTTACCATACTCTCATAATCAAGCATTGAAGCATTGAGCAATTGAGCACTGCATGGCCGAATACATATTGGCTGCCCGCTGAACAGATAAGACAACCAATTTAGATAATTAGCGGCCCCATTAAGGACAATTTTCCTAGTGGTAGAGTGGCATCCCACTGCATGGGGACGCCAGCAGCCTCATTGATACAGCTGCCCTGTGGAAATCCGGGAGTCCGTTAGAGCTGGAGGTACAAATGCCACCACCCATCCCCCACCAAAGAGGGAGATGCAAGTATGAAAGTCTCACCCCTACGTATTCAATGGACCATCTGAAGGGGCCTGCCGGCTTGGGATTAAACTTTGTTTATTTAACCTTACCTCTCCAAGGACCCCTCCATGTTACAACATTCTCCCGATTTCCGACCAGCCTCAGCAGCACCCACCTCTCCCGGTGGGCCTGCCTAGGCTCCTAAGCTGCCAGCCCTTTGATTGAAATGGGCAGCATCTGCATCCTAACCACCGTCCTTAGGAATATGGCTCCTTTGCCCAGAGAATGGTTAGAATGTGGAACTTGCTACCACAATGAGTGGTTAAGGTGAATAGCACGGATGCATTCAAGTGAAAGTTAGATAACACACGAGGGAGAATGGAATAGAAGGACATATTGATGGGATTAGATGAAGAGGAGTGGATGGAGTCTCATGGTGCATTCCTGTGGGTAGTGCATTCTGTAGTCACAGTGTGCTGGTGGCAGAGGCAGGCTCAGATACTGAGTTCAGTGACAGGGCACCAGCCAAGCAGATTGCTTTCTCCTGGGTGATGTGGATTTTTAAAAATGCTGTTTACCTGCACCCCTCAAACTGAATGGTTCAGAGTTGAACCTTGTGAATGGCAATGAGGCATTGAGGAGTCAGAAGATGAGCCATTTGCCACAGAATCCACCTTACTCTACCTACCACAATGATGAGCTGGCAACATCATGCTCTTTCCATGCTCACCTTTGCCTAGAAGTGTTCTTTCACTCAGATTTTGCCCACTTCACCTTATTAGCAGAACACCAGCAACATTGCTAAAGCTATATCAAGGGGAATAGATTAAAATAAATACCTAGCACAGAGTGACATGCTGTAGACTTCCAATGAAAACCTTTTAAGTTGGAGTACTGAACATGTTTTGCTGATGGCTCCATAGGAAGGACAAAAGCAGAGACAGGTAGAGAGAGAGAGAGCGAGAGGGAGAGAAAAAGAGAGAGAGAGTGAGAGGGGCACTGAATTTTTGAAGGTTGTGACACAAAAAAGCAGTGCTACCAATTGAAACAAAGAACTTGGGGTTCTGCAGGGTATCTGACAATTGAATTAAGAAAGTTGCTTTAATTCCAAATCAATGAAGGGTGTAGTGCCAATGTGACTATTCCATGAAATCTAAGGAAAGTACAGCTTTAAGAATAACCATGTTTCAAAATTCAATCAAATAATGTCTGAAGAAAATCACCCCTTTACAAAGCATGTGGAGTTGAAAATCTCCATAGAAAGCAAAATGCATATTGCCATGAAGGAAGACATTTTTCTGCTGCTGTCTTTCCAATAATATAATACTGTAATTGCATCAATTCCCCAACATAATACCATATTTGTCAATTTAATAATTCAAGTTAAATTCTTAGTTCAGGTTGAGAAAAAAAGGAAAAAACATTTCTGACAATGATTACTATGCTTTTAGCCTTTGTTCAATTTATAGCACAAAATATCTCTGTCTCTTCAAAAAATTGTTTTCTACATGTAGATTTGCTGCATGTTCATGCAATACTGGCTCTGATAGTGGTGGAGATGAAACACAAAAAAATTAATCATCACCCTCTGGAAAAGCAAAGCACATATCACACATCTTTTGAGCAATTGACAGCAATAAGGATTAACTTGTATCTGATGCGGTGAATGATAGAAGATGTCAATCAGCTCACTGTGTCTGCGTTCTGTGTTCCTCACTTGTAGCTAGTGGAAGAATCTACAGTGGTCCTCAGAGAGCCTTGTGGCAGGAAGCAGTCAGCAGAGTTACCTTGGAAAGCTGTGGGAAGGGATGTCTGCTGGCAACCCGAACAAGAGACTGAGGCTCCCACAATGGTGAGGTTTGTAAAGGAAAATGGGGAGGGTTAAATAGCCAAAAAGCTCATAGAAGAACCCTACAAAATCTAATCTTGGAGGAATAGCTGGAATAGCAAGGAGAAGTAAAGAAATTTTCAGAGGGTTGTGGCATTCCTTTTGGGTTGGTCACAGGAAAAGAGAATGAACCTTCAAGATTTTGCAAGACAAAAGGATGAGGTAAAAAGTCAAACTGTGCTTATAGCAAAAAGTCTTTATCAACTTTGGTGTTAAGTTAATAGTGCTTGCTTTATTTAATTCTTCTTGTATACAATAACGTTTGCTTTGTTCAAAAATCTGAAATCTTGTGGCGTAGTTCTGTGGGTTCATTTCTATTTGGTCTGATGAGTTCTTTAAATGTTAACAGTCCCCAACAGAATCATAACAGCTAGTTCATGGGTGCGAATCTTCGATTAAGGGAGAGCAAGATCTGGAGATCCATGGGTGTATCCACCTGATGAAGGAAAGACAGGCTTTGGCACCATTTGAGTGCCCTGTGCACTCAGGTAGCTTGCTGATACTCACTGCCAAAACTCATACATGTGTAATGGCTAACATGGCAATACACTGAATGACTGCTCCATGTGGAACTGTACACCAGTCAGAGTCAATGCTTTCAGTGAGAGAGAGAACATTGAAGAAAAAGAAATGAGTATATTTACTGCAGTGGTTGGGTCTCCACATGCATCCAGGGCTTAGACAAAATGGTTCCCATTCAGTAAGTGCAGCAGAGAAAGGAGTGCTCACAGCCTGCAATTGCAATTTACATCATTAGTATAAATGAGCATTTCAAATATTATGCTACAATATTCGTATAATATTCTATCAAGAAAAGATTGTTTTTGTTATGCTGTTGTCTCTTACTAGTACTGCTGGCAGTTAAATGTCACAATAATGAATTGCTGTACAAATTTAGCTATTGCACATTTTTAAACACAACTTACTCTGATTTTATATTGGTGCTGAAATACATATAATTTAATAAAACAGAACATTATTCAGAATTAGACCTCTCACTGCTTCATTGTAGAATTATAAAATATTGCAGTGCAAAAACAAGCCATTTGGCCCGTGATGTCTGTATTGATCTTTTTACCCACATGATCCATCTATTCTAATTCACCTCTCCTGCTTGTTCAATACACCCATTAATATTCCTCTTTTTCAAGAAACTATATATTTCCTTTTTAAAAGAATTGCTGTGTCAAGACAATGCCACATCTGAACACTCCTCTGGCATCCAGCTTTGCAATACCCAGCAAAATTCAGAGCTGAGACGAATCCCAAAGCACAGATCACTTGCTTGCACTGTGAATAAGCATGGATCCAACACAAACTCCTGTCCAGCGCCATTCACCACACCTTGCCAGTCCAAGAAATTTCCCTTTACACTAACCCTTTGTTTTCTGACTTACAAGAACACAGATACACAGGACTTAGGAGCAGAAGCAGTAACAGGCCATTCAGCCCCTCGAGCCTGCTCCAGCATATGATACGATCATGGCTGATCTGATTGTGGTCTCAACTCCACTTTCTTGTCTGCCCCAGAACCCTTGACTTCCTTGTCTATCAAATATCTATACAACCTAGCTTTGCATAAATGCTTTCTGAAGAAGAGAATTCCACAGACTAATGACACTCTTGAGAGAGAGAAAAAAAATCCGCTCATCTCCATCTTAAAAGGGGGACCTCTTATTTTTAAACTCTGTCCCCTGGTTCTAGTCTCCACAACAAGAGAAAATATACTTCCAGTATCCACCCTGTCAATTCCCCTCACGAACTTATGTGTTTCATTCTCTCGCTCTTCTAAACTCCAACACGTTTGGTTCAACCTGTTTAATCTTTCTTCATAAGATAAGCCCTTCATCCCAGGACTTAGTTAAGTGAACCTTCTCTGAACTCTTCGAATGCAATTATATCCTTCTTCAAATAGGGAGACCAAAACTGTACACAGTACTCCAGATATGGTCCCATCAAGACCATGTACAGCTGAGGTAAATCGTCCTATTTTTATATTCCATTTGTCCTGCAATAAATGCTAACATTCCATTTGTTTTTCCAATCACTTGCTGTATCTGTAAGCTAACTTTTGTGATTCATGTACCAGGGCACCCAGATCCCTCTGTACCACCGAATTCAGCAATCTCTCTCCATCTTCCAACGATCTTTCTCTCTCCTTATGTTCACCTTCCCTTTAGCTCGATTGGCTTGATTCTATTTCTGTTCCCAGTGAGATGGTACTTTCCTGCTGGCCAGGAAACAACAGGCCTGTAGCTTCTGAATCTTTTCTCTATACATTTAAATAGACAGAAAAATCATGCCGTGACCTGCAATATCCTTTTGAGTGCTACAACAGCTTGCAATAACCAACGTGGTACTAGCCCATGCATAGCTTTAACTTTGTTTTAAGTGCTGCATGTGGTACCTTACCCAACACTTTTCGAAAATTCCAATTGACCACACCCACTGCACTTCATTTACCTACATAAGAACATAAAAAAATATGGGCTGGAGTTGGCTAATTTTCCCTTCAAGTTTGTCCCGCCATTCAACTCGAAACCTGTTATTTCTTCACAGAAGGTCGATACAAGTATGACCTACCCTGTTTAAGCCATGCTCACTATTCCTGCTTGGATCCTATTTCTCTAGATGCTTAGTAACTTCACCTCATATTGCACCCATGCTTAGATTTCCACCCCCACCCCCTTGATTTCACCTGATTGTGGCTGTTGGAAGTGAAAAATGGGCAGAAATGCCATCTGACAGCAATAGGCTCCACTTTAATCTGTGACATTTTTTCGAGTGAGTGAGGCCACTGGCAGAGGAAGTGCCTGCTTCAGCAGAAGGGTGCCTCATTTAAATATTAGTTTGCATGCCATTCCCAACATTTTGGGTAGCAGGGACAGAACTGTTAATTGAGAGGCCATTTGGAGCGAATAGTTTGGGGGCATTAGATTGCGTAAGATGGAGCTAATGGAAGAAAGTGAGATGGTGGTATTGTCACTGGACAGGTATTCCAGAAGCCCCCCAGGGTAATGTGCTGAGGGCCTTGGTTCAAATCTCACCACAGCAGATGGCAGAATAAAAATCTGGAATCAAAAGTCTAATGATGGCCATAAAACCATTGCTGATTGTCATTAAAAAAAAACCTCTCTGGTTCACTAATGCCCTTTAGGGGAAGGAAATCTGCTGTCATCGTTTGGTCTGATCTCCATGTGACTCCAGGTCCACAGCAATATAGCTGATTCTTAAATGCCCTCTGAATAAGGGCAATTGGGGATGGGCAATACTTAGGGTGAATAAAAAAAATCTCAGAAACGTTGTGGGTTTCAACTGAGTCTTGATTTTATTTTGTATTTTTATATATTCTTAGGTCTGGTTTTCTGTTCCTCACAAGCATGCTCTCTGGATTCATTCAGATCTGCACAGCGTTTTTCCTTTGGAGTCTGGTTAAAATATAGCCATTCTGGTGTATTCAAAGAGGAAAATCAAGACTTAGTAGTATATCAAAGCCACAGTAAGGTTAACTGGGAATAATATCACAGCTGAAATGGGAAACTTGCCCTTTGAATATTCAATCATTCAAACGCATCAACTATAGATGGCTTGGATCCAACAGGATTGCTTTGTATTTGTGCACAAACTATGCGCTTTGCAATGAGAAGGCAAGTCATACAAAATCCACAGCATGAGTTGTTTATGCAAAAGGGCATAAATATTCAAGCATTCAGCAAGATGTTGGTTTAATATTCTAATACCACATCTTGCTGTTCAGAACAGCATTGCTCAGAATAGCGTCTAACAAAATCATGTCACACTATTTGACTTTCACTTGATGTATCAAACTGAGATTATAATGGAAATGATGTATAGATAAATGCTATTCCACAACATGAGGCAAGACTGTGCTATATTATCTATTATTACAATATAAAATCATGTCAGCAGTGCTATCCATCATCATTGTTCTGCTTCCAAGTGTGCTCCTTAATATCAACATGATGTATAGTTGTGCCATAAAATGGAACATTTTCTCCACTGGTATCTTATGATTATGTTTAGAATTAATGGATCAAGGTAGAACAGTCCATTTTTCATAGTACATTTCCGCTACATAATTTCTGACAGCTTCAAAGTAGTATACACCCTATTGATGCACATACCCACAACACTCTCGCAGCATATGTACGCGCACGACATTTGTAAATAAAATGCACAGGCAAATAGCTATCAGACGCAAAACAATCTCTGCACACAACACCATACCCATTAACCACTTGTAGAACCCTCACACATCACCATGCACACACAATATTTTCAATATACATACATACACACATCACACTGCAATCACCACACACAGTTACCATAAAACATCACATACGACATCACTGACATTCAGCACACACACACACAGTCAAACACAGAGATACCTTACACCATGCCATCCCACATATTCCTTTCCTTGTACACATAGATAAACAACATCATATATACTAACTACTCACAACTACTGCCCATGCGCACACACATATACACAACATACACAAGCACACACCCACCACAAACACAGGGCGACAAACTCTTATGAAATGAAATAAGGGACACTTTGACCTTTGAACCATGGAGACGGGGTTGATGGTGACCATGATGTGGGGTGCAGCGGGTTCAACATGAGAGGTGTTTGGGGGAAGGGGGTCTTGGAGCCATAAAAGTAGGGTGGTGGGTTAAAATTAACAAAAACATACAATTAATCTTGTTCAGTCACAATGTTCTCTGCTGGCCAACCCACTCACTCAATTGCTGCCCCACTCAAGTCACTCAAGATCACCCTGGAGACTCCAAGAATCAATCTCCCATAGGCTGTCCTTAGGAATAAAGGGACAAAAGGAGTCCCTTAAGGGACACATTGCAAACGATCAAAATAAGGGACAATCCCTTAAAATACGTGACAGTTAGTCACTCTGCACGTAGGCTACATCAGCACACACAGCACAAATAAACAAACACCACAAAGTGCACACACTGGGGTCAATTTTCACTTTCACACACATTTTTATATTTGATTTGCTTGATTCAGCACTATCCGGAATCCAAGTGCAAATAGTACACATCAATTTGCTTTCCAAGATTGCGAACAATAAAGGAGGTCCTGTTTCCCCATTTTTGAATCTAAAATGGATTAGAAAATTGTTAACTTTGAGGGGCTATGTCTCAAGCCCCAAAGACATCAGAAATGCCTGACACCATAATGGTCTTCCACCCATATTGAGGCAGCCGGGGCGACTGTCTTAAACAGGCATTGAGGTTCCTTGAATATGCTAAAGAAAAGCCAAATGCCTCTTTAAAAACTCATCGGTAAAACCAGTCAACAGTGAGCAGAGTACCCATCAGACAAGCTCTGTCAGGTTTTCCAATGATTACTGTGGTCTAAGCAATGGCCATCAACAAAATAAGGTTTGTTTTTATTTTCATTTTACATTTGCATGAAGCCAACTGTGCTGCTCCTAGCTTCATGGAACTTCTGAGGGTCACTTCCAGTCTGAAAGCATTCATCCCTTCCTGCTCTTCTCCCCCTCAGAGCCACTGCCAGGGAGGCAGCCATTTCAAATTGGTCCTGATTAAACCAGCATGCTGCCCCTTGATACCTGATTGGTGGTCGCAGATCGCAGGAAATGTGCTGCTGAGATCCGAGACCTAGACCAGAATCTTCTGTTCGGTGTGTGGGGGTGGGCCCCGCATACTGATGCATAAAATGACGCTCAGTGAAGTCGGGAGGGCGTTCCGACATCACCGCGCATCATTCCTGTCTTCCGTTCAGCGAGCATGCACCAGAGTCAGCTGCGCGCTTGCCAAAGGCCTGTTAAGGCCATTAATCAACCAATTAAACAAATTGCCAGGGCTGCCTGTCCAGCCTTAAAGTTGGCGGGCAGGCGAAGAATCCAGGCGGCCTTCACATTTTTCATGAAACCTCATCTACGGGCGGGACGAGGTTTCATGAAGGGTTTATTCATTAAATAAAAATTTTCACGACAATTCATAAACATGTCCCAGCTCATGTGACACTGGGGACATGTTTGAATAATTTTATTTTTTTCTTCTTTTCAATGTTTCATTTTAGTCTCAATCTCCCTGAGGCAGTTCCATGCCTCAGGGAGATTTCTGCGCAGGCCCCGACTCTCCCTCCTCCCCCAGCCGCAGGGTGGGCCTTAATTGGGCCACCTACATAAAATGGTCATGCGCAGCCGCTTGCGGGCGGCGATCGGCTCCGCATCTGCCCACTCCCAATTGGCCCATCCGATGGGGAGAAAATTCTCCCCCTAATTTCGGATGAATGTCAGGCCTAGCTCATTCTCAGTGCACCATCTATCCTGTCCCTGTTTTCGGCTGGAGTTGGACTCTCAGAGGGAGATAATTAAAGGCTGAAATGCAAAGGAAAATAAAAAAGTTGCTAGAATAGTCAAGGAGTTTGGTCCATGGTTTTTCTTCATATACTTTAAATATAAAGGAGGATATATCATGTTACTTGAACAATTCAAAACATTATTAAAGTTCTTTGACAAAATAAACAACTGAACTGGTGAAACCCCAGTCATGCTTGATGCCTAAGAATACAGTCATAGACACAATGTGGCACAGGGTGACTGTCCACCCCATTAACACTGACACTCCTCATCATCATCACCTTGAGCAGGGCCCAGAGCAGTGGCTGGAGCACCTGCTAGTTTCAGGTTGGGAAGCTACTTGTAAGATGCAAATTGGATTCCTATGACATGCAGAGGACATGAAGATACAAGTGGGCTGACTGCACACATTCGGCCAGTTTGCACCAGCGCAGAGTAGCTTAACCTGTGCTAAGTAAAGGGATCATCAGAGGTTGCTCAGTAAACAGCCCAAAAAAATGATGTTTTAACTCTTACTTTTGCTGGTCTTGGAAGAGAAGGAATGGCCACATTGAGCCCACAATAAAACTTCAGTTCACTATTGGCCAGCGCAAGGCTTCCCCTGCCTGGAATCACTTTTCCCTGCTCCAGGCTCAGACTGTTAGCCTGCTCATTGTGGGAACTATCTGATCTCACGTCCCGTCAAAATGGTGGTGCCATACAGGCTCTTTGGCCTGTAACTGAGGCCCAGGCTTCGAAATGGCTCGGGCCTCACTGTGGTAACAGTGGACTGTGATGCTTTGCCTGGTGTGTGCCTCAAGTTAGAACGGCTCCCCTTATCCATTTATGAACTCAAATATGATCTTTCACAGTGGATTTATGTTTACCACATTACCTGTTAACATGTTGTGGAGCTGCTGTACGTTTAATAGTATGGGTCTGTTCTATGTTTAAAATGTGGACCTGCTATACGTTGAAAAGGCCAAATTGCTGTAAGTTTAAAAGGTGGTTCTGCTACACGGTTAACATTGTGTGATTAAGGGGAGGTGGAGGCACAGTGGTATTATCACTGGGCTGATAATCCAAAGACCCAGGATAATGATTCGGGGACCTGGGTTTGTATCCCACCATGGGCAGATGGTGGAACTTGAATTCAGTAAAAAAAAATCCGGAATTAAAAGTCTAAAGATGACCATTGCTTATTGTCATAAAAACCCATCTGGATCACTAATGTCCTTTAGGGAAGGAAACCTGCTGCCCTTAACCTGGTCTGGGCTACATGTGACTCCAGATCCACAGCAGTGTGGTTGACTCTTAAAAAATGCCCTCTTAACAAGGACAATTAGGGATGGGTAATAAATGTTGGCCTAGCCAGTGATGCCCGCATCCCGTGGAAGAATTAAAAAAAATAAAAAATTAAGATGGTATGTCACTGCGATGACACAGGATTTTACATTGCTCATCGTATCAGTTTACTGCCTTCAAGTTCTTCATCAGTTTTTAACATATCTTCTGAGAGATAGTGATATCAGTGAATTACAAAAACACTCATGAAACTTGTGACTGTTGGTTTTGGTTTGTCTGCTAATGATGTAATTTTTCTTTTTCATTTTACGTGATTTTTAATGAAAATGAAGCAATGTACCTGCAATGAATTTCCAAATACATTTGAATCAAATTGAATTGATCTGAAAGTTTTGTGCGATTAAACAATCTGCTAATGTCAACTCACAAATTGCTGAGTAAAATGCAAGATTGTGGCTGGGAACTTCCACGGAGATGCTCTGCTACTCCAAGGTCACCGAGCATGGAACGAAAACCTTGTTTCTAGCTGTAGGTAGAAAATTCCACTGTGACGACTGAAAGTGTGTTAAAGTTAGCAGGGAAAGTAAGCTGTGAGGAGGATGTAAAGATGCTACAAAGAAGTGTAGGTCAGGTGACATAGCATTGTCACTAGACCAGTATATCATAGAGACCCAGGGTAGTGCCCCGCATTTGAATCCACCGCAGCACATGGTGAAATTTGAATTCAATAAAAATCTGGAATTAAAAATCTAATGACATTGAAACCATTGCTGATTGCTGTAAAAATCCATCTGGCTCACTAATGCCCTTTAGTGAAGGAAACCTGCTGTCCTCTGCCTGATCTAACCTACATGTGACTCCAGACCCACAGCAATGTGATTGACTCTTAATAAAAAATGCCCTCTAAACAAGGGCAATTAGGGATGGGCAATAAATGCTGGCCTAGCCAGTGATGCCCACATCCCATGACTGAATGAAAAAAAAAAATTAGGAGGGCAAGAAGGGGGCAGATGAAGCATAATGTGGAGAATCCTGAAATTATTCATCTTGACCAGAAGAATGGGAAAGGTGAGAGACTAGTAAATGTTGGGGTTCAGAGGCAGCAGACACAGACAAGGCAAGGAAGCCAAGTAGTTTGCCAGTCTTTGTTACAGGGAGTTGGAGTGTAAGAACAAGGATGTTGTGCTGCAATTATATATATCGGTGACGCCACCTTTGGTGACACCACATATGGGGCAGAATTTTCTGCCCGTCGGGTGGGTGGTCCCGACCCAATCTCTGGCGGGCAGGGAGCCGATCCCCGCTGGAGAAGTGGGCCCCGACACCATTTTAAGTGGGTGGGCTGATTAAGGCCCACCCAGTGTGACGCTCGGTGGGAAGTGCCATGCGGGCGGGGGGGGGGTGGATTCCCCAAAAGCGAGAGTGCGCTCTTTTGCACATGTGCACGAAAGAGCGCACATCCCCCCAAGGCTAAGTGCTGCCTCAGGGAGATCACTGACATCTGCATAAACTTTTAAAATAGAAAAATAAAAGAATCCTTAACATGTCCCCCTCATGTGACAATGTCACACGAGATGGGACATGCTAATAAATTTCACTGAAACTTTAATAAACTTTTTTAAACCCTACATGAAACCTCATCCCACCGGTGGATGAAGTTTCATGTATTATCAGAAGCCCGCTGGGGCTCCTGGTTTGCCTGCCAACGTTAAGGTTGGATGGGCAGGGCCTTTAATTGTTTTAATGATCCTGTCAATGGCCTCAATTGGCCATTGACAGATCGGCAGGTCCGCAGCTGATTTCGCTGCGTCCCCACCTTCCTGAAGATTTAAATGGGATGGGATGATTTTGGGGGTTCCCCCCTACACCATCCCATGTCATTTTTGCATCAACAAGTGGGCCCCGTCCCCTGCTCGCTGACAGAAAAATTCAGCTCCATGGTATACACTTTATAATATGGTCTCCTTGTCTAGGGGATGCAACAAAGGTGCATTAGGTTCCTGGTATGAAAGGGTTGTCCTATGAGGAAAGATTAATTAGAATGGGTTTATTTTTTCTCGATATAGAAGAATGAGTGGTGATGTCATTGAAATGTATAAACTTCTTGGAGGGCATGGCAGGGTAAATCAGTGAGAGATTGTTGGATAGTCTAGAACGAGAGGTTATAATCTCAGGAAAGGGCCAGTCATTTATTACTGAGGTTAAAAGAAATTTCTTCACTCAGAGGATCCTGATATTTAGCATTATCTACCCCAGGGGTCCATGGCTGCCCAGTTGTTAAATCTATTCAAGGAAGAGAAAAATAGACTTTTGGGCACTAAGTGAATCAAGAAATATGGTAATGTGAGGGGAGGGTGGAGTTGTTGTAGAAGTTCAGATCAGCCTGTATGGCCTACTCCTATTTTTTGAGGAGATAACAGAGAGCAAACACTAGCAATGCAGTAGTTGAAATTTATCTGGATTTTCAAAGGCCTTTGATAAGGTGATCCATAATAGATTGATGAATAAAGTCAGGGATTGCAGGGTCAGAGGACAAGTGGCAGAATATGCTACTAGCTGGCTTCAAGACAGAAAGCAGAAAGTGGGAGGAATGGGTAGTCATTCAGGGCGGCAGAAGGTGAGGAAGTGGTGTTCAACAAGGATCAATGGTATTCATGATTTACATTAAGAACTTGGACTTTGGGATCAAAAGCATAATTTCCTAATTTGTGGATGACATCAAATTGGGATGGGAGAGATGGTCAATACTGCGGATGACTGCAACAAATTACAGGAGGACATTAGTAAACTTGTAGAATGGAAAAATAATTGGCAAACGATATAAAAAACAGAAAATGCTGGAACAACTCAGGTCTGGCAGCATCTGTGGAGAGAGAAATAGAGTTAACGTTTTGCGTCCGTATGACCTCAGAGCTAAAGAGAAGTAGAAGTGTGATGGATTTTATGTTTAAGAGGGGGTGGAACAAAAGGAGCAAAATCGGAGGTTAGGGATAGGTGGGGGCTAAGGACAAATTTGACAAAGATGTCATGGACACGGGACAAGGAATGTTAATGGTAGTGTTAAAGACTAAAGAAGGTGCTGATAGTGGCATAAAGATGGGATAACAGAATGTGTTAATAGCAGAACAAAGGTCACCACTCTGTGAAAGCAAAACACTGTGGAACATTGCAGCAGGCCAAGGTGGACATGTGGGCATGAGACCAGGGTGGTGATTTGAAAGGGCAAGCGACAAGAAGGTCTGGGTCATGCTTGTGGATTGAGCGAAGGTGTTTACGTTTAGTCTCCCCAACGTCGAGGAGACCGCATTGGGAGCAGCGAAAACAGTAGACCAAATTGAAGGGGGTGCAAGTGAAGAACTGTTTCACCTGAAAGGAGTGTTTGGGCATTGGATGGTGAGGAGGGAAGAGGTAAAGAGGCAGGTGTTGCACCTTCTGTGGTTGCATGGGAAGGTGTTGTAGGAAGGGGATGAGGAGTTGGGGATGATGGAGGAGTAGGCCAGGGTGTCACAGAGGGAATGGTCTCTACAGAATGTTGATGGGGGATGGTGGCAGGGAAGTGGGTCGGGAGGGGACCAGGGGAGGATGTGTTTGCTTGTGGCATCATGCTGGAATTGGCGGAAATGGAGAAGGATGATCCCTTGAATACGAAGGCTGGTAGAGTGAAAAGTGAAGACAAGGAAGGTCCTAATTTGGTTCTGGGAGGGAGGGGAAGGTGTGAGGACAGAGGTGCAGGAGGTGCGTCAGACATGGTTGAGGGCCCTGTCAACCACAGTGGTGGTGGGGGGAATCCTCAGTTAAGGAAAAAGGAAGACATGTCAGAAGTGCTGTTTTGGAAGGTAGCATCATCAGAATAGATGCAACGAAGTTGGAGGAACTGGGAGAACAGGATGGAGTCTTTATAGGAAGCAGGGTGTGAGGAGCTGTACTCGAGGTAGCTATAGGAGTCAGTGGGCTTGTAATGAATATTGGTAGACAGTCTATTACCAGAAATGGAGACAGAGGAGTCAAAGGAGGGGAAGGAGGTGTAGGAGATGGACCATATAAAAGTGAGAGAAGGGTGGAAATTGAAAGTAAATCGATAAATTTTGACAGGCCCAGATGAGAGCATGAAACAGCATTGATACAGTCATAAATGTACTGGAAAGAGAGAAGCTGGAGGGGGCCTGAGTAGGACTGGAACAAGGAACATTCAACATACCCCATAAAGAGACAAGCATAACTGGGAACCACACGGGTACCCATTGCAACTCTTCATCCCCTTCCCATGAAATCACAGGAACTGCAACGCCTGCTGCTTTACCTCCCACTCCTCACCATCCAAGGCCCCAAACACTCCTTACAGGTGAAGCAGCACTTCAGTTACATCTCCTTCAATTTGGTCTACTGTATTCGCTGCTCCCAATATGGTCTCATCTACACTGGGGAGACTAAACGCAGACTGGGTGACTGCTTTGCAGAACACCTTCACTTAGTCCACAAGCATGACCCAGATCTTCCTGTCGCATGTCACTTCAACTCACCATCCTGCTCTCATACTCACATGTCCATCCTTGGCCCGCTGCAATGTTCCAGTGAAGCCTGGTGCAAACTGGAGGAACAGCACCTCATATTCCGTTTAGGCACTTTACAGCCTTCCGTACTTAATGTTGAGTTCAGCAACTTCAGACCATGAACTCTCTCCTCCATCTTTACCCCTTTAAAATCCAATTTTATATTTGTTTATTAATTTCCCCCAACCCCATCCCACCCGCCCCCCCTCCACAGGGCTATCTGTCCCTTCTTCTTATGTTTTGCTTTCAGAGTGCTGACCATTGTTCTGCTATTAACACATTCTGCTATCTTACCTTTGTACCACTATCAGCACCTTCTTTAGTCTTTAACACTACCATTAACACTCCCTTTTTCCATGACATCTTTGTCAAATTTCTCCTTAGCTTCCACCATCCCTCACCTTCTATTTTGCTTTACCTGCTCCACCCGCTCTTAAACCCACCACATTTCTTCTTAACTTTAGCTTCAAAGAGTTATACGGACTCAAATGTTAACCCTGTTTCTCTCTCCACACAAGCTTCCAGGCCTGCTGAGTTTTCCCAGCATTTTCTGTTTTCATTTCAGATTTCCAGCATCTGCTGTGTTTTGCTTTTATATTAAATTGGCAAGTGGTGTTCACCACAGATGAATGTGAGATAGAACATTTTGTTCAGAAGATTAAACAAGTCACATGTTACGTAGAAGGTGGAACTCCAGGTAAGGTAATGGAACAAAGGGATCTCAGAGCATAAATACATTAATCACTAAAGGTTGCACCATAGGTTAACAAGGCCATTAAAAAAAGAAAACAATGCACTGGACTTTTTTCTTGAATAAAGGCTGAAGGGTGACCTAGTAGAGGTGTTTAGAATTATGAATCATTAGATAGAGAGGGTGCTTCCTCTTGAGAGAATATTTCATCTTGTGGAGGACAGCATAACCAGAGGCCATCAATGTAAGATAGTCACCAAGAAATCCAATAGGAAATTCAGAAGAAACATCTTTATTCAAAGAGCGATGGGAGTGTTGAACTTGCTACCACAGAAAGTGGTTGAAGCAGATGGTATAGATGCATTTAAATGGAGGTAAACAAGCATATGAGGGCAAAGGGAAGAGAGAGTTAAGATGATATATTTAGATGGAGAATAAAAATGGAAGAAGGCTCAAGTGGAGCATAATCACCAGCAATAACTGGTTGGGTCGAATGGCCTATTACTGCATCATATATCCTATGTAATATATGATTTCTTCTTATGCTTTTATGCTAGCCACGTGGAACTCGCTCCAAGGAGATTACTGATATATGGCAGTCAGTAGCTCCTCTCCTAGCCCACACACTATTGATCAGCATTTTTGTCTTCAGCATCCCCCTCCTTGTTACTCTGACATTGGTCTCTGTGCAGCTGGATTGGCTTTGATAATGCTCTACTCAAATGATTAAGTGGCCATTTTGCCAGTTTAACAAACTGTTGCAGACACCCAAACCCAGTGGAGTTGGCAGAAAGTGCAATAATTAAACTTAACACTTTGCACTCAATTTCCTAGGCACACAGACATATTTCAATTTTTTTATTTCATAGCAAAAGTATTTAATTCACTACAAAATTAACCAGTGTGGTCAATGTAAATAACTAAATTGTATAGCATAGTGTTTCTTTAAGTCATTTTCAGTGACTTTCAATGAGGTTACTGATTAAGTATCAATTTGCTACCTTGGGAGTATTGTCTGCAACGCACCACTTTGAATGAAGAGATCACCCATCGCCTGGCAAGCTCAGCATTCAACAGGCTCACCCCCAGGCTTTACCGAGAGAATGGAGTTTGTCCCAAAACAAAGATCAAAATCTACCAGGCAGTTGTTTTCACCTCTTTCCTATGGCTGAGAGTCATGGACAACCTACTGGTGTCACAGAAAGCAACTGGATGCATTCCATCTTCGCTGCTTCAGATCTATCTGCAGTGTCAAGTAGCAAGACAGAATCCTTAGCACCAATGTTCTTTTGCAAGGTGCTGCATGGCTGCTATTGAGAGCACGTTCATCAGATCTCAGCCTCAATAGGTCGGTCATATTGTTTGCATGGAGGATTCCAGCAGTGTGCTGCAGCCTGCAGCGAAAGGGAACACGCACCAGTTCCAAACTTAGGAACCAAGGTATTCTGAAAGCCAATCTCAAGCTTTTAGCTTTGGCCCCACTACATTGGAAAAAGAATCCTGGCCAGATACAAATGGAGAAATCATCAAGCAATCTCAACCTTTTAAGGAGAAAGAGTCAGGTCCCTACATGCCAAAGAAGTATACCATAAAGTCAATGTCTTCACCCACCTCTCCAATAGTGACTTCATATGTAATATTTGCAGTTGGATCTGCAAATAAAGATATGGTTTAACATCACATATGAGACGACATGAACTTAGATGGTGAACAACTAGACACCTTGCAGAACACTCATCTGTCGAATTGACAGGAGAATCCATCACTGATAGGTGGGGGATTGGACAAACTTATTAAAAATGCTTATTATTGGTGATAACCTCATTTTCCCCTGTACAATAAAATTGAACCTGCTGGCTAACTGAAATTTATTGAGGAATGCTATTTCATGGAAAGCAGAGAAAGAAGCAATTGCATTCTATTATGCTGTCTGATTGCACAGGTTCATAGCAGACTTTACATTTGTGATTATGCAAACGAATTGTATCGGATACTTGAACTGCAGTCTTGTGGCACAGTAGGTAGCACGACTGCCCCTGAGCCAGAAGCTCCAGGTTCAAGTCGCACTCTAAAACTTGATGGCCAAGGAAGGTGCAGTCCTAACATCGCCAAACAGCTTTAGTATCAACTTGTAAATTCTTCCAGCATAAGCCTGTGGCAGGGAGTAAGAGTGGAAGAGACTCCTGGTCAGCCACTTGCAGAAGACGATGATAAACCACTGAAATATCTTGCCAAGCTTAACCACGGCCCAACATATAGAAATCCATGGTCAGCAATGCCCTCTTAGGGCATGGCACCTAGAGAGAGAGGCTTGAACTGCAACCTAACCAGCACAATTTCTCAATCATGCCCAAAGCAGAAACTCCAATGCCAAATATTTTAAACATTCATTTAGCTCTCTGTGTACCAAGCAGAATTTTACCACAGTGAGTATTAATGAAACATATGAAAATATTTTCTTTCATGCAAGCCATTCAAACCTGGAATTCAAGGCTATATGAATGTACCAATTCCCAATCCATATAAAATAAATATAGTATAAACTATGTTTAGGATCATCATTATTAATAATATCATAAAACCGTCAATACAAATCACAATTCATCACTTTTAGGTCATGTTAAGTGGATTTTCAGTCATTAAATTGCACAATCCTTTGTCCAATCCCAAATTTATCACTCCCGGTAGACTTGCTGTTTTTTTTTTCTCAGTTCCCACTGTGCACCTGCCTTCCTTGTCAGTTTGAATTTGCTGAAGTTGCAAGGAATACAGAGGAACCAAGAGGAACCATGCCAGGCCAGGGACATTTTGCAGAGCTGAGATAGTTTTTAGGTCTCAGCACCAATGGTTAGGACATGGGCAAGGGTAAGCAAAACAGCATGGCACTGTGGAGCAAGGTGTCACCAATGGGAAAAAGAGAAGCACTAATCATGGGAATAGAGGAGAGAGAATTGTGGGGAGAATCTGTGATTGGAGGGAATGGATGATAGCGGGTTTGAAGCTCCCAATGCCATGTGCTGAACAAGTCGGAACAATAGATTAGACAAGTAAACACACAGCTGGACAATTGGTGCACACAGAGGTTTCTCAAATTCTTAAGGCACTAGGAGTACCTCTGGGGCAGTGGATGCTACCGAGATTGCAGAGGCGTTAAGTTGAACCAAAATAGGGCAAATGCCCATTCAGGGAAGCTAAGTGATGCAGTGTGCAAGGACTTAAACTAATAAGACAGGGGATGGGGTCAATGTTAATATCCTGGTAATAGGGAAAGTAAAATGTGCCGGCTGTCGAAAAGGTACAGAAGATGCTGAGGTGTAGAGCAGAGGCTGGCTAATGACTGTTCAAGTGCAGACACTGATACGGGTAAGTGTGCAGAGTTTGGAGCCTTTGTAGCAGCAAGTAGTAATTAATACTATGATGTTGCATGACTTCGTCACACTCACAGTGAGCATTTCTGTGTCAAGAGCACAGCCTTGCAAAATTAATTCATAAACTAAGCAACTCTAGCCTACAACGCAGGAAAAGAAACACTTGCATCTATTTTGTGCCTTTCATGACCTCAAGAAATCCCAAAGTGCTTTGCAGCCAATGAACTCCTTTTGAAGTGTCGTCATTGTTGTAATGTAAGAAATATTACTCAGAGAAGTTTAAGATCATTGGTGCTAATCGTGAAATCTTTATCCATGCCTTTGTTACCTCTAGCCTTCACTATTCCAACACATGCCTGGTTGACTTTCCATGTTTTACGCTCTGTAAACATGTTGGCAGGACCTACCGCAGGCGATGCGGTAGCCCAGCCAAAAGTCCATTGACTTTTGGCAGAACCGGACAATCCTGGTGGTGGGCGGAGCCAGAAAACCCCACCTGTTGTCGTCCAAAACTCTGCTGCCAGTGTCCATCAGATCCCATTCACCCATCACCCCTCTGCTTACTGACTCACATTGGCTTCCGGTAAAGAAACACCTTGGTTTTAAAATTCCCTTGTGCCTTCAGTTATCGTGAGAAATGTAGAATAGAATTTAAAAAGCCCTGCAGCCCTCCGAGATATTTGCAATCCTTCAATCCTGGCATCTTGCGCATTCCTGATTTTATCACCTCAACATTCAAGACCACATTTTAAGCTGCCAAGGCTACCTGAACTCTGGAATCCTCTCTCTAAATCTCTCTATCTCCTTTAAGATGCTCCTTACAACCTTCCTCTTTGGCCAAGCTTTTGGTTATCTCCCCTATATGGCTGGACATTAAATTTTCTTTGATAAGGCTGCAGTGAAGCACTTTGAGATGTTTCATTATGTTAAAGGTGCTTTATAAATATAACAGAATCACAGAATTGTTATGGTGCTGAAGAAGGCCATTCAGCTCATCATGTCTGCACTGGCTGTCTGAGCATTTTAACTTAGTGCTGATCTCAGGCCTTTTCCCCGAAATCCTGCACATTGTTTCTATTTAGATATTCATCCAATGCCCTCTTGGATGCCTCAATCGAACCTACCTCCACTACACTTCCCGGCTGTGCATTCCAAACCCTAAATGCTCGCTGTGTAAAAAAGAAGCATTTGCTTCTTTTCAAAACACTTTAAAACTGTGCCCTCTGGTTCTCAATCCATTTACGACTGGGAACAGTTTCCCCCTATCTACTTTGTCCAGGTCCCTCATGATTTTGAAAACTTTTATCAAGCCTCCTCTTAGCCTTCTCCTCTCCAAGGAAAACAGTCCCAGCTTCTCCAATCTTTCCTCATAACTCAAGGGTCTCATCCCTGGAACCATTCTCGTAAACCCCTTCTGCACTCTCTCCAATCCTTCCTGTAGTGTGGTGCCCAGAACTGTACACAATACTCCAGCTGAGGTCTAACCTGTGTCTTAAATAAGTTGGTCAAAACCTCCCTACTCTTATACTCTAAGCCTCTATTAATGAAACCTAATCTACTCTATGCTTTAGAAACAACTCTCTCTATCTGTCCTGCCACCTTTAATGACTTATGTATATATACACCCAGGTCTCTCTGCTCCTGCATACCCTTTAGAATAGTATCCTTTATTTTATACTGTCTCTCTATGTTCTTTGTACCAAAGTGTATCACCTCACACTTCTCCGCATTGAACTTCAACTGCCACCTATCTGCTATACCTTGTTATACCTACAGATGGCTATCCACTTTATTAATTTCAGTAAATATTACTTCCTATTGAATCCAACTTTCAGGTTCTGTAACAAATGACATCATTGTTTAAATTACACATCAATTTATTTCTAAACCACTTCAGCTATACAAGGGACTATCAACCTAGGGCTTAAATTTAATTAGCACATCCAGTATTGTGAAAGTAATGAATTTCTCTAATATGTATTGCACACATGGCTTAATGTCTCTGGTTGAATTGCATAGGCATTGCTTGCACAAAGAATGTCTGGTAATATAATAAGTTGTTGCTCTTTGTTGGAGGATTGTGTGAAATCCAGCTTCAGTAGTGTTCACATATACGAGTTGCTTGGTGCTGAGCTGTCAGGTTTCAGCAGGTCATCAGACAAAGCACTAAATAGGGAAGTTGAACCATCAATGGGGACTTCAGCTTAGATCACATCTCATTATTCCCCACTGGTTAAGGACAGAAGACATTTGCAAAGTTAATAAAGATGTCTGCAAGTGCTCACTTGTTCCCTCAGTCAGACCTCAAAGTACAAAGGCTAGGATGCTACAGACATATAAATTATAGGCAACTAAAATAAAAAAAATGTTAAGGGAAAGGTGTAGGCAAAACGGCTTGTGTTAATTATTTTGAAGGACAGGTGAGAAGATTTGTGAGAATGGTTCCAGAGATGAGGAATTTCAGTTATGTAGATTAAGTGGAGATGTTGGGACTGTTTTCCTTGGAGAGGAGAAGGTGGAGTGGAGATGTGATAGAGGTATTCAAAATCTTGCGGTGCTTGGGCAGAACAGATTGGGAATAACTGTTCCCACTGGTGGAAGGATCAAGAACGAGAAGGTGCCAGCTTTAAGGTAATTGCCAAAAGAAGCAATGGTGACATGAGGAAGAAACATTTTTTTTCCATAGCGAGTGGTCAAGCTCTGGATTGATGCCACACAGTGGTGAATTGGGATTTCTGGACCCACGACAAATATCCATATGGACATTAAAATTTGAATTGAATTGAATTAATAGCATGATGGAGGCAGGTACAATTAAGACATTTAAGAGGGATTTGGATTATTTTCTGAAAAATAAAGATGTACAGGTTTTGGGGAGAAGGTGGGGAATGGCACAAATGTTCATTCGGCGCAGACACAATGGGCCGAATGGCCTCCTCTTCTGTAAAAATTCTGTGATTCCTCTTTTAAAGTATTTCTACCATTTGATTTGATCTCATCACATTATCTATTCAGCTTCAACAAAAACTGTTAAAACCAACTATTGGGAGGTCATGTAATGGAGTCATAGAATCATACAGCACTAAGGGAGGCTATTCAGCCCATTATTTGTGCACCTGTTCCGGCTCTTTGAAAGAGCTATCAAAGCAGTCCCAATCCGTGCCCTTTCCCCATAGTCCTGCAAATGTTTCATTTTCCAATACCTATCTATCTCAACTTTATAAATTACAGTGGAATTAGCTTCCAATAGATTTTCAGTTTGTGCATTCCAGATGATAACAATTGAATACGTATCAGATCAACTTCTCCAAAGCAAGCAAAAATAAAGGCAATGTAACTTTGATGTGTTGCATACATTTGATGCGAACTACATTCATTATATGCTCAATTCTATCATATTTATAATGCATGATAAAGACACCACAGCGCAGACCATCAACCACTCCATCACTGTTTCCACATTTATTGCTTAAGCTCCAATATTTGACTCCTAAGATTGTTCAGTTCTAATGGAGTCTTGGTTTCAGATTCTGATGTAACACTAAAGTAAATCAGTTTAGCTGCCCAAGTTAGACTTCAATATTTTTAGTAGAACATATGCACTAACCAATAACTTCAAGTCCATGTTAGTAGCGGTGAATACTATAACAATGTATCATTCCTCTTGCAACTGATTAAGAATCATTCACATGTGCCTTGTGTCACAGCGAAGACATTGTGAATGTTAACTTGGATAAATACTTGTAGGGCTTTGGGGAAAGAACAGGGGAGTGGGATTAATTAGATAGCTCTTTCAAAGAGCTGACACTGCCATGATGGACCAAATGGCCTTTCTCTGTGCTGTAAGACTCTATGATTCTGCAAACTATATAAAATCCAGTACCCTAATTTAAAAAAATCTAAAAATTGAAATGCCTTGTTCAAAACATTTACTGTGAAAAGTGTAAATAAAATAACTTTGTCAATATCAACAATTAAGGTTTGTGACATTATTAATTATTTGTACAATATTGAGGCTGTTACACACATGGTCCATGCAAGTGACTTACACCTTTGATACTTATGGGCTACACAGGCCAACCATTCACAGAATCAGAAATCCATGCACTATTTTCTTCACAAAGGTGCCAACAACTTAGTCAACTTGTGCTAGATGCATTTTCAAGGGAATTCAAATCAATTACAATGATCATAACTTATGGAAGAACAAAGAGAAGCCATCATTGTAAACTATGAAAATGATTTTGATTTCAGAATATTTTCACATTCAACAATTGCTCAATTATGCTAGCTGCCACAATAAGTGTTAAAGTAATGGAAACATTTAGCAAGCAAATGAACAAGGAACTGAACTACAGTGGCAAAGCAAAGAAAGGGACTGCAAAAAATCTTCACAAATATGAAACAAAACCTAAATAACAGGGTTGTTTTTGAATGAACTTTTTTCAGATACATACCCTTTGGCTATTAGGAATGAATCCATCTGCAGTACAATATTGTCCTCTTTTCATGCGAATAATAGGGAATACATTCTAAAGGAACCAACTTGCATCAACATTTCCAACTTGCCCTTTAAGGCTTATTGGTCATGGTAAGTTATGTTGTTTTCATCTCTTCTCAAGCACACATGTATGCTGAAGGATTTTCTGAGGGGTTGTAATTTTGCAAGCCACATTCTGACTACTTAGTACATATGACATAGGAGCATAGGAACAGGAGACCATTCAGTCCATCAAGTCTGCTCCGCCAATTCAAATAGATCATGGCTGACCATCTACTTCAACACCAGTTCCATGCATTATCTCTCAATGTAATTAGTATCCAGAGATCTATCATCTCAATGATTGAGTTTCCATAGTCCTCTGGGGCAGAGAATTCCAAAGATTCACCACCCTCTGAGTGAAGATATTTCTTTTCATCTCAGTCTTAAATGGCCTGCCCCTTATTCTGAGACCGTGTCCTCTGGTTATAGACTCACCAGCCAAGGAAAACATCATATGTACATCTACGGTGTCATGCTCTGTAAGAATTGTGTAGGTTGCAAGTGTTAGAACTCCATCCTATTGGATCTCTCCAGGGCCAAGGGATGGAAACTCCATTTCTGGTGATTGTTCTTCATTCTGATCAAACTTAAATACATTTTATTTCACTTACCAGCTGATTACCATTCCAAACAAATACACAAAACCATCAGTTAAAGCTGCAATTCTCACATATCTCCATTTTGTACTTAATCATTGACCAGTCAAAAATGTTTTCTGACACTGTAAAACTGATAAAAAAGATCCAAAATGAGATCGATGAAATTAACTCCATGGCCACTAGTTGGTGCACAGCGTGAGGCAAGTAAGTCCAACTGGACAAAAATAAGAGGGGACCCCAATAAATACCGTATGACGGTGTCTCCACTGTCTACATAAAAGGGCACAACCGATTTAAGTGTTAATAGGTAATACCTCAGTTCCAGGCTTTTTGTCAGCAGAAGGAATTTAATTAGATTCTGTTCACGGTGGGCTGACTGTTCTGCGTGGAATTAATGCAGATTCTTACTTTGTATTTTGTACCACGTTGCTTTTAGATTTTAGATGCGTGTTCAGTCAATAACGGGATCCACAGAATCTTTACCAATATAAGTGCAATACCAAACTCGGTGATTGAGAAGTGCTTGCTATGTTTGTCTTCCTGTTGCATTGAACATCTTTTCAACCTGTGACATTACAACATTGATTCCTAATCGCATTACTCGTATATCGCCCGTTTGGTTTTAGTTTTCTGCTGGTTTTTTTTAAAATTATATTTGAAAATCGTCTTTAAAATAAACAATTATAGAGATGACGAAGTTACAGAGATAAGATTGAGGGAAGACAAGTTTAAGAAAGGGAGTCTCAGCTCGCATGACAATGTAAAACTATATTATGATTTGTTGATATATTTTTCAGCACTATCAAGTCCATGCAACTTCATATTCCCTCAAAAAATAAAAATGCCTTTACGTCCAGACATGTTTTGAATCGGTTCCTTAACCGCAAAACGCGAGGCTCACAGGCACAACATGAAACAACAGGCGGCATACCAGGAAACATCAGCGCAACATGTCTGTGGGTGAGACGAGAGGAGGAGGAAGCCTTAAAACAAAGTAACTTGCTCTTAAAAGTAAGATGCTCTTACCTGAGAAACACCGCTATTCCCCAGAAATAAACCCACAAAGCAGCTACCGGGCGACATTTGCCTTCGATCATATTGGCTTTATAACCAGGTCGTGTGGAGAATTGCCGTTTAAATGAGTTCTCCTCGCTGGCTCGAATCCCTTAGCTTCCAGTACCATGGACAGCGCTCGCTTCTCAACTGCATGGGATTTTCCTTATTTCTCCCCTCCCCTTTGCTCGCAGACAAAAATCTTATTAATGTTCTGCAAATATTTTAGTATTTGTTTCTCTCTCTCTCCCTCTCTCTCTCGCTCTCCCGGCGGTTAAAGGTCCCAGGATCACGTCTTCAAAGTCAAGGGCATCGCTGAGCTGGAGTGACTGGAGCGGTCGCTCCTCCTGACCGCTCGCTTCACCAGCAACATTTTCCACCAAGTGATCTGCCAGGAGCAGGGAGGAGGAGGGGAGTGGGTGGGGGGGGGGGGGGGGGGGGTGGGGTGTGTGTGTGGGGGGGTGGAGGGGGGAGGTGGCGGGGAGTGGGTGGGGGGGGGAGGGGGGCAACTAAACTTCACGCTGCGAAGTGGGCGGGACAAAGGCTTTGGTAGACAGAACAGCTGACCAGTCGGGTCTCGATGCTACCGAAGCAGCAGGCGGGGATCTGAGCTGACAGGCTGAACCTGGCCCCGGGGAGGTTCATGGACGAGATGGACAGATTGACTGGGTGGAGGATCACGCGGAAAATTTAGGAGCGAAGATTTGCTTTTTATTGCCAGATTATAATGCATTGAATGTCCTGACTGTGTGTGTGCGTGTGTGTATGTCTGCGCGCGTTCAAATATTAAAACACCGTTCAAAATAGGGGAGAAAGCAAATTCTGACACATCCTTCTTGCGGTGAAGCCATCCTTTCTCCTTGCCATGCATTAGGAGGCTGGTTGCTCCCTACAATTAAACTTATGACAAATGTGGCCATTGTTTCGTTAGTTTAAAAATATATACGTTTAGTCCGACAGCAGAATTACGACGAGAATTGGTTGCTTCATGTTAAGCGGTTGAAAGGAACCGATTAAATGTTTGCAGCACAGTTTAACTGGTATTCAGGGGAGTGCGGGGTGCGCTAAAGGATAACACGAATTTGAGGGCGATGGGATTTGTTGCGTTTCAACTTTTCCCGGCAGTGCACAAATTCGGTCTCCTCCAACTATGCAACAACTAGGCTTCGACTGCTAAAGCAAGTTAGCTTCACGGATTACTTTAGTTTCCGGTAAAATCAATGACATGTGAAGATATTTCACTTTTTAAGAATCCACTAACTTCCCGCATTTTTTTCTCTCTCGGTTAATTGCATACCAAGTTATTACCTCCTGAAGGGTTTCACCTCTTAATTGTTCCAGTCACACAACCTACTGATTTATAAGTCATAATGATGGCTTCGAATTACAAATTGGTTATTAACTTTTTTTTTATTTGACTGATGGAAATGTTCAGCTGCAACGTGCTGCTCGCAAACCCAGATTTGAACCGCTACGCCATGGGTCCCCTGCTTTAAGGGGGAGGCCTCAGCAAATGCCCACAGACATCATTCACGGGGCGCCCGGTGGGTGTTAAATGCTTCGGAGACCGTCTGTGTGCCCATCTTCTCCTCTTCCTGGTTAGGAGAAAATATGATCTACGTGAGCAAGCCCACCATTATCGCTCTTAACTGTTGCCCCTGTCAAGTCGCTAAAGCGAGTGTTGATTCCTGCACGCCTTCGCCTAAGTTTCTCGGTGAGTGTGGGGGAAATAATGAAGCCATCGATCACTGTCGGTTGCCTGCTTAACCTTGAACTTCTGCGAGTCTGAGCGCATATTACGCGATGCATTGAGTGCTGTCGCGCTAATTTATTATTATTATTTTCGCAACTACAATGTAAGCATATAAATGTATTAAAGCTGCGACGGTTATTGCCAAAAAGCCTGACATTGGCTTACAGGTGGGTTAACAGAATAAAACACTCGTTGCCAACCTAATGAAGGCGATTCGACCTGTTGCACATTACTCCCGAATAAGATTAACATGAGCTTCGCGGGATCAGATTCAACATAAACTACCACACTACCTCTGTTCTGTTTTTATGTCGGTTTCAGGTCTTTGAAATGTGTGCTCCCTCTCTTTAATCAGCCCGCCAATCATATGATATAATCTTTAACATTGACGATACGGCGGCTGGATTGACATTGTCCTGTCATACAGAAGGAGGCCCACTTTAGTGATATCTTAGTGTGTCTTAAGGTTGTGTGGAAGCGGTCCAAAATATCGGTTTAATTTCTCTTTTCACTCGAGTGACAAAAACTTGCGTGGCTTTTAAGGCGCGTTTCTCTCCAATATCAGTCGAAACACTTCCTTTTTTAACTCGCTGGCTGTCCTGGCCACTGATCAAGCTTCAATCTCGATTCTGATGCTAGGTGACCCAGCGGGATATGGCCTTTGTTAGCAAGGCTAACACGTATGGCCACCCCAGTTTCCCTGGAGAAGGTGGTAGTGGACCTTGTTCCTGAACCACTTGCAACGCCTGTGATGAAGGTTATCCCGCAGTGCTGTTAGGAGAGTCCAAGGTTTTGCCGCATTTGTGAAGCGAGGAACCACAATGAAGATACACCCCCCCCCCCACCCCCGACCCCCACCTTAAACCAGTTTATATTTCACCCCTCTCCTATTTTTACTTAGTTCTGTTGAAGGGTCATGAGGACTCGAAACGTCAACTGTGCTCTCCTCCGCCGATGCTGCCAGCCCTGCTGAGTTTTTCCAGGTATTTCTGTTTTTGTTTTGGATTTCCAGCATCCGCAGTTTTTTGCTTTTAATACTTGAAGGATTTGTTCGAGCGAAAGGTCAGTTGCAACAATAAAATGAAGGGTTCTGATAATCAGAGGAAGCAATTAAGGGAGACAGTGGCGTTTGCTCCAGAGACTAGGCTAATGCCCTGGTGACATGGGTTCAAATCCCACCAGGGTGGCTGGTAGAATTTAAAATTCAATTAATAAATCTGGAATTGAAAGCTACTCTCAGTGATAGTGACCGTGAAACCTCCTCAATAGTTGTAAAATCCCATCAGATCACTAATGCTCTTCAATGAAACATAGAAAATAGAAGCCGGAGTAGGTCATTTGGCCTTTTGAGCCTGCTCCACCATTCAATATGATCATGGATGATCCTCCATCTCAACCCTGCACTCTCCCCATACCCCTTGAGGCCTTTAGAGATTTTTTTTAATTCTTTAACAGGATGTGGGCTTCTCTGGCTAGGCCAGCATTTATTGCCCAACCCTAATTACCCTTGAGAAGGTGGTGGTGAGTTGCCTTCTTGAACTGCTGCAGTCCATGTGGTGCAGGTACACCCACAGTTCTGTTAGGGTGGGAGCTGCAGGATTTTGACCCTGCGACAGTGAAGGAATGGTGATATGTTTCCAAGTCAGGATGGCTAGTGACTTGGAGGGGAACTTCCAGGTGCTGGTGTTCCCATCTATCTGCTGCTCTTGTTCTTCTAGATGGTAGAAATCATGGGTTTGGAAAGAGTCTTGGTGAGTTTCTTGTAGATGGTACACACTGCTGCCACTGTGTGTCAGTGATGGAGTCCAGATATCTATCTATTTCCTTCATAAAAATATTCATGATTTGGCCTCCACAATCTCCTTTGGTAGAGAATTCCAGAGGTTCACCACCCTCCTGAATGAAGAAGCTTCTCCACATCTCAGTCTGAAGTAGCTGACCCCATATCCTTAGATTGTGACCCCTTGTTCTAAACTCCCCAAGCCAGAGGAAACATTATCCCTTCATCCTGTCTGTCCATTCCTGTTAGAATTTTATATGTTTCAATGAGATCTCCTCTCATTCTTCTAAACTCCAGTGAATACAATCCTAGTCAGGCCAATCTCTCCTCATGTGACAATGCTGCTATCCCAGGAATCAGCCTAGTGATTTTTTGCTGCACTCCCTCTATGGCAAGTATATAATTTCTTAGGTAAGGAGACCAAAACAGCACACAGTACTCCAGGTGTTGTCTCACCAAGGCCTTATACAGCTGCAGTAAGGCATCCTTGCACCTGCACTCAAGTCTTCTTGCAATGAAGGCCAATATACCATTTGCTTTCTTCACTGCTTGCTGCACCTGCGTGCTTGCTTTCTGTGATTGTTGTACAAGGACATGCAGGTCCCTTTGTATGTTAACATTCCCTAATCTGTAACCATTTCCTACTGAAGTGGATAACATCACACTTATCCATCTTATCCATGTTATACTGCATCTGCCATGTATTTGCCCACTCACTCAGATTGTCTTGCCTTGAAGTCTCTTAACACCCTGCTCATCACTCACATTCCCACCTAGTTTTGTCGTCAGCAAATTTGAAAATATTACATTTGGTTTCCTCATCCAAATTGTTGATACATATTGTGAATAGCTGGGGCCCAAACACTGATCCCTATGGTACCCCACGAGTCACTGCCTGCCACTCCAAAAAAGATCGGTTTATTCCTAGTCTGTTCCCTGTCTGCTAACCATTTCTCAATCCATGTCAATATATTACTCCCGATCCTATGTGCTTTAATTTTACACACTAACCTCTTATGTGAGGCTTTATCAAAAGCTTTCTGAAAATCCAAATGCACCATATCCACTGGCTCTCCCTTATCTATTCGGCTAGCTACATCCTCAAAAAACTCCAGTAGTTTTGTCAAACATGATTTCCCTTTGCCTAATCCTGTTGATATCCTTACCTGGTTGGGTCTACACATGTCTCCAGACCCACAGCAATGTGGTTGACTCTTAACTGCCCCTTAAAATGGCCAAGCAAGCAATTCTGTTAAAGGGCAATTAGGGATGGACAACAAGTGCCAGTGACACCCACATCCCATCAAAGAATCAAAAAAAGTAGGAACAAGTGACTTTACCTTACTCTGCAACTGTCTGATAATTGCATCAATCCAATTCTAACATCAAACAGGAAGCCAAAAAAGTGAAGAACCAACAGAAATATATGGAAAATGGGCTGCAGCCTCATGTTCACCTAGCTGAAACCTCCTGAAGCACAAGGTTTGGGCACCTGGAAGCTACTGTTACTGGAGGGAAATAAGTTATGAAAGCTCAAAGCAACGCCTGGCTCACACATAATCAAGAGAAATATAACGAATGAACATGATGTTTAGAATAAAGGAAGAAATACAACTCAACTCCTTTCGCAACCTTAGGAGGTCCCAAAGTGTGTTAAGTGGCAACTAGGTTTGTGCACAGCAAGGTCCCATGTAGCACTGAGATAAGTGGCCAGAATGAAGCTATTTGTCCTGTAATGTCCATGCCAACTCTGCAAGCATAGTTCAGCTTGCCCCATTCCCCACCCTTTGCCCATGGCCCTGCAATTATTTTCCCATCCACTGCTCATTCAGTTTGCTTTTGAAAGCCATGACTGACTCTGCCTTCATCTTATTATCACACTATGCATTCCAAATCCTAACCACTCACTGCATTAAGAAGAAAGATTTTCCTCATGTCACCTCCTGCCACTCAAATTAAATCGGTGTCTCAGGTTTTTGAACCTTTCATCGAAGGCAATAGTTTCTCCCTATCTACTCTGTCCAGACCCTTCATGGTCTTGAACACTTCTATCAACTTTTTTCTCTCCCTTTTCTTCTCTAAGGGGAACAGCCCCAGCTTCTCCAACCTAAGTGAAAACAAACTAACAGAAGTCTTTCATCCCTGGAGCTATCCTCTTAAATCTTTTCTGCACTTTCTCTAAAGCCATCACACCTTTCTTAAAGTGCAGTGCTCAGAGTTGAACACAATACTTCAGTTGAGGCTGTATCGTTATTATAAAAGTTCATCTTAACTTCCTTGTTTTTGTAATCTATACCTTTATTTATAAAGCCCAGAATCCCATATGCCTTTTTAACCACTTTCTCAATTTGCCTTGCCAACTTTAATGATATGTGCATATATATCCCTAACTGTCTCTTTTCCTGCTTTTCCTATGGAATTGTTCATTTGAGAGGATGGATGGGGACTTGATTATAAAGTATCTAATTGAAAGATAATGTACAGTTCCTCAAGCTTCTGTTAAACTTCATTAGAACAGTAAGAGGATGGAAATAGAGTGTTCAGAGTGGAAGTGGGAGGCCTCACTCCCACACTGACCTCCCTGTCCTTGACCTCCTATACTTACAACCTTCCAAACTTAATACTGAGCTCAACAATTCAGATCATGACCTCTTACCCCATTTTTTTGGACAGCAACTGTTGGTAATGATCTTTCAATTCTCATTTATACATCCTTTAGACATTTCTTTTGTTTCTTGTACCATTGCCATGTCCTTTTGCCTTGAACAAACATCCTTTTGGCCATTTCATCTCTCTGCCTTCCATCCAATCCCAGAGCTTCCCTTTTTTTATCAACCCCCTTTCCCTGCATCCCTGCATAAGTACGTGCTTATAACCTGTATTTGAACAGAAGTTTATTGTTCAAAGTTTCTGTTTAAACCTTCTTTCTTTTAATTTAGTCATTCATGGGATGTGGGCTTCACTGACTGGCCCTGCATTTATTGCCCATCCCTAGTTGCCTTTGAGAAGGTGGTGGTGAGCTGCCTCCTTGAACTGCTGCAGTCTACTCACAGTGCTATTAGGAAGGGAGTTCCAGGATTTTGACCCAGTGACAGTGAAGGAACGGCGATATGTTTCCAAGTCAGGATGGTGAGTGACTTGGAGGGGAACTTCTAGGTAGTGGTTTTCCCATCTATCTGCTGCCCTTATCCTTTCAGATGGTAGTGGTTGTGGCTTCGGAAGGTGTGTTCGAAGGACCCTTGGTGAATTCCTGCAGGGCATCTTGTAGATGGTACACACTGCTGCTACTGTGTGTTGATGGTGGAGGGAGTGAATGTGTTGTTATTGAAGTATTTAAATGGATATTTGAAAGAAAGATTTGAATTTATATAGTGTTTTTCATGAATTTTGATGTATAATTACTGTTGGAATGTAGGAAATACGGCAGCCAATTTGCACACAGCAAACTCCCACAAATAGCAATTTAATAATGACCAGTGCCACACCCATCCAGTTCTACCATGAATTGGTGGAAAATAGATGTCCCTCCTTGTCTGCTAATATACAAAAAACTTCACAAGGCTGAAAGTTAGCCTACTTGTTTGGACCAGACATAAAAAATGCAAACAATCTTTTGGGACTTCCCATTAAAAGCAACAGGTCCTTCCTGTGGATTTTAATAGCTGCTATTGCTCAAATACCTGCAGAAACTAGTGCAGAATGGCTCTACGAATGTCTTGGCTGCAGGTTGGAATTTCACAGAATGGAGGTGAGGAGATGCAAATGGCTGAAACTCAAACCCTATTGTGTGTTGATGCTTAAATTGTCAGGGACCATTTGTGTGGACAATGGAAACACAGATACTATGGGCACCTGACAGAAGCCAGATTATGATAAGGACACACATTAAAACATATTTTGAAAGCAGCCTCAGTCAGTTAGTCTGGGAGACAAAGATACTCAAAGGGAGGAGATCCAGCCCAGCAAAGGAAAGACCCAACCTAAAATCGAATAACAGGCAGAGGAATGGGGCTAAGCTTTTACCTTCCAATTTGAAGGTCCAAGCCTTTACAGGGGTTTGATTGCACCTCGCTTAAAGCTAAGTCAGAAACCTGCTGCTGCAAGTAGTAAACCATTGTGAACTCATTGTCAAAAACTTCCAACTTCCATTTCTTCAGTGAACTAAAAGGAAATCATCAGGCCTGCAATGTTTCACAATTCCACCCAAAAGATCCAATTGTAAAATTGAATGTTTGGACCTTTTGAAAACCTAAATGCATGGTACCTTTTCTGCAATCCCCTTTTCTTGATTATAAGCACATCTGTGCATGTGTGGGAGTGATTGTTGTTGCAAATACATCCAGGTCTTGAGAAATAAACATTTATTCTTTTTTTTAACTTATGAGAAAATCTATCTTTTGCCTGCCCTCCACAGCACAGCAATCAAGGGGAACACTTCTTCTTGAAAGCACATCTATCTGTGGTCAGCCAAGAGGTGAAAAAGAGGGAACTATCCTATCATCTCTTCCCTGTCCATAACACCAGGTGTTCTGGTTTTTTTGTGTGTGATTTTGATTGAGCGATAAATATTGGCCATGACACTGGGCTCTTGCTCTTTTTCTAAGTAGTGCCACAGGATCTTTTCCATCCACCTGAGCAGGCAGATGTGGTTTAGTGTTTTATTTGAAAGACGGTACCACAGACAATATAGTTCTCCCTCAGTACTTCACTGGAGTGGTAACCTAGAATTTGTGCTCAAGCCCTGGAATTGGATTTGAACCTGGATACTCAGAAGAGAGAATGCTAACAACTGAGCCACTGCTGACACCTTGCAATGGAATAAGACCATCCACCGACTGTATCAGCCAAGACACACACAAGATTGTTTTAACAGCCCAACTCATAACAAAACAAAATAATTACTGCAATAGAAATTTCAGAACTGGGAAATTTCAAGGCTGGGAACTGAGAGTTCAAGGTTATTCCACATTTAAGATGGATAGGCAAAAAGGAAAAGTAGGTGGGGTGGCAATGTTAATAAAAAATGGCATCAGCACATTAGTTACAAGAGGATCTTAGATCGGAAAACCAAGATGTAGAATCCATTTGGTCATGCTAAGAAACAGAGGCAGCAAACTTTGGTAGGAGTTGTTTATATGCCACCAAATAATAGTGGTAATGTGGGACATGGTATAAATCAGAAAGTTAGAGGTGCATGGAACATTATTGCGAAGATACAATTAGGAGCAGGAGTGGGCCACTTGGCCCCTCAAGCCTACTCCACCATTCAGTAAGATCATGCCTAATTTGATTTTAACCTGAGATTCATGCCCTGCCCCCAATAACCTTTCACCCCTTGCTTATCAAGAATCTATCTACCTCTGCCTTAAAGATGTTCAAGTGATCCTCCATAAAATAACATTACAAGTATAATACAGTGATCATAGGAGACTTCAATATACATATAGACTGGGGAAATGTAATTAACACTAACGATGAGGTGGACAATTTTTGGAATGTACAGGCAATGGTTTTCTAGAACAGTATATTGAGGAAGCAACTAGAGAACAGGCTATTTTGGATCTAGGTATTGTGCAATGAGAAAGGGCTAGTTAATAATCTTGTTGTAAAGGAGCCTTGAGGGAAGAGTGATCATAATATGATAGAATTTTAGTTGAAGTTTGAAAGTGATGTAGTTCAATCTGAAATTAGGGTCTTTAATCTCAGCATAGGAAACAATGAAGGAATGAGGAGCAAGTTGGCCGAGATAGACTGGGGAGCTATATTAAAAGATATGATGGTAGACAGGCAATGGCTAGCATTTAAATAACTAATACATGACTTGCAACAAATTCACATTCCTTCAGGGTTCAAAAAGCTAGCAACAATAGGGATCCAATCAGGGCTAACAAGAGAAGTTAAGGATTCTATCGGATCAAAGAAAGAGGCATATAAAGTTGCCCCCCCCCAAAAAAAAAAGTAGTAAGGCTGAGAATTGGGCACATTTTAAAACTCAACAAAAGAGAACCAAGAAATTTAAAAAGAAAATAAAATATGAAATTAATCTAGCGAGGGACATAAAAAACAGACTGTAAAGGCTTCCATAAATATGTGACAAAGAAAACGTTGGTAAAGACAAATGTGGGCCCATCATAGGCAGAGAATGGAGAATTTATAATGGGTAATAAGGAAATGGCAGAGGAACTAAACAAATATTCGTGTCTGTCTTCATGAAGGAAGATGCAATAACCTCCCTGAAATATTGGGGAGCCAAGGGACTAGTGAGATTGAGGATCTGGAAGAAATTTGTATTAATAAAAAAGTAGTGCTGGAGAAATTAATGGGGCTGAAAGTTAATAAATCCCCTGGGCCTGATGAGTATTGAAAGAGGTGGCTGTGGAGATAGTATATGCATTGGTGATCATCTTTCAAAATTCTATCTGGAATGGTGTCTCCAGATTCGAAGGTAACAAATGTGACCCCACTATTTAAGAAAGGAGGGAGTGAGAAAGCGGCGAATTACAGCCTGACATCTGTAGTGGGGAAAATGCTAGAATCTATTCTAAAGGATGTGATAACTTGGCATTTAGAAAGGAATGGTGAGATTGGGCAGAGTCAACATGGGTTTAAGAAAGGGAAATCATTTTTGACAAACCTGCTGGAGTTTTTCTGAGGACATTACTAGCAGAATGGAAAACCAGTGGATGTGGTATAATTGGATTTTCTGAAGGCTTTCAATAAGGTTCTACGCAGGAGGTTAGCAAAATTAGAGCTCGTGGAATTGGGGGGAAATATACTGGCATGGATTGAGGATTGGTTAATAGACAGAAAAAAAGGAAGTAGTCATAAATGTGTCATTCTAAGGTTGACAGGCTGTGACTAGTGGGGGACCAGTGCTTAGGCTCCACCTGTTCACAATCACTATGAGTGACTTAGGTGTGGGGACCAAATGTAATATTTCCAAGTTTTCTGATGACACAAAATTTAGTGGGGATGTGAGTTGTGAGGAGGATGCAAAGAGGCTTCAAGGAACTTTAGACTAAGTGAGCGGACAAGAATATGGCAGATGGAATATTATGTGGGAAAATGTGAAGTTATCCTCCTTGATAAGAAAAACAGAAATTTCTTAAATGGAGAGAAATTGGGGAATGTTGATGTCCAAAAAGATCTGGGTTTTCTTGTTCATAAGTCACTGAAAGCTAATATGCAGGTGCAACAATTGGGAAGGCAAATGGTATGTTAGCCTTTATTGTAAGGAGACTTGGGTATAGGGATAAGGAAGTCATAATGCAGTTGTATAGAGCCTTGGTGAGACCACACATGGAGTATTGTGTGCAGTTTTGGTCTCCTTACATAAGGAAGAATATACTGCCCATATAAAGTTTGCAATAAATGTTCACCAGACTAATTCCAGGGATGGCAGGATTGTCCCGTGAGGAAAGATTGAGAAGACTGGGCCTGCATTCTTTAGAACCATAGAACCATAGAAAGGTTACAGCACAGAAGGAGGCCATTCAGCCCATCTTGTCCATGCTAGCCCAAGGACACCCAGGTGCCCTTTCTAATCCCACCTTTATGCACTCGGCCCATAGCCCTGCAGCTTACAGCACTTAAGGTGCAGATCCAGGTACTTTTTAAAAGAGTTTAGAGTTTTTGCCTCTACCACCAATTTGGGCAGCAAATTCGAGACACCCACTACCCTCTGAGTAAAAAAGTTCTTCCTCATGTACCCCTAGACTTTCTGCCACTTATCTTGAATCTACGTACTCTGGTTCTAGAATTTTCCACCAAGGGAAACAATTTTATCCTGTCCACTCTATCTATACCACTTATAATTTTGTACACCTCAATCAAGTCACCTCTCAGCCTTCTTTGTTCTAAGGAAAATAACCCCAATCTATCCAACCTCTCCTCATAGCTATACTTTTATAATTGTGGCAACATTCTTGTAAGCCTCCTCCAGAGCACTCTCTTCAGACCTATTACATCCTTCCTGTAATGTGGTGACCAAAACTGCACACAATACTCCAGTTGTGGCCTCACCAGTGTTTTATATAATTCCAACATTATATTCTTTTACTTTTATATTATATACCTCTGCCAATGAAGGAGAGCATTCCATATGCCTTCTTTATAACCTTGTCTATTTGAATTGCTGCCTTCAGGGACCTATATACTTGTACGCCAAGATCTCTCACTTCATCTACCCCTCTTAGTATGTTCCCATTTATTGTGTAATCCCTGTAAATGTTTGACCTCCCTAAATGTATGACTTCATACTTCTCTATGTTAAAATCCATCTGCCATTTTACCGCCCACTTCACCAACCCATCGATATTGTTTTGGAGATTATGGCTATCCTCTACACTATCCACTGCTCGGCCAATCTTCATGTCATTTGCAAATTTCCCAATCGTGCCCCCCACGTTCATGTCCAAATCATTAATATATAACACAAACAGCAAGGGTCCCAACACCGAGCCCTGTGGAACACCACTTGAAACAACTTTCCATTTGCAAGGGCATCCATAGACCGTTACCCTTTATTTCCTGTTACAAAGCCAACCTTTTATCCAGTTTGCCACATTACCCTGAATCCCATGGCCTTTTACTTTCCTGACCAATCTGTCATGTGGGACCTTGTCAAATGCTTTGCTAAAATCCATGTACACAACATCCACTGCACAGAGGTGATCTCATCGAAGTGTATAAAATTCTTACAGGCCTCAACTGGGTAGATGCAGGAAGGATGTTTCCCCTGGTTGGGGGTGAATCTGAAGCCAGAGTGCACAGCCTCAGAACAAGAGGCCATTAAGGACCAAGATAAGTGGAATTTCTTCAGTCAGAGGGTTGTGAATCTTTGGAATCCTCTGTCCCATCCGGCTGTGGAGGCTCAATCAAAGCATGTTCAAAGCAAATGTTTATAGATTTCTAGATACCAAAGACATTAAGGGAAATGGGGTTGGTGTGGGAAGATGTCATTGAGGTAGAAGATCAGCCACGATTTAGTTGAATGGTGGAGCAAGCTCGAGGGGCCGAATGACCTACTCCTGCTCCTTGCTCCTTTGTGCCTATGTTCCTATAACTATAAAGCAGAACCATCACACCCATCTGTCATTTGACAATTAATGGAAACTCTTGGAAAAAGGATAGCTGTTATTAACATTGACAACTTGCCACATAAGACTGAAAAAGCAATTGAAATTGGTATAGCTTTAACTAACATGTCAAATTCAAGGGAGGCAGCTGAGGGCTGAATGGCAGAATTTTTTTTACCCAAAAAAAGGTCAGAAAAACAAACTTAGAAATATCAAATATCTGTTGCAGGAAATGATTTTAAGATTTGGTGCATGACCAAGTGAAAAACTGTCACTTGTTAAGGGACAGTTAGCATTTATTCTTAAAGGTAAAGTCATGTTTAACTAACTTGCTGCAGTTTATCCAAGACGTAACTGACACAATAGACGAGGAAATGCCATTGAGATATGTCTGAAATTTCAGAAAGCTTTCAACAAAGTTCCACATCATTAAACAATAGCTAAGGCAACATCATAGAACAAGGAGTATAGTGCTGAATATAAATGTATATCGACAGATCTCATAGTGGCTACCATCTATGGAACTCAAAAACAACTAATTGAATTAATATGTAAAACACCAAGATTTTAGAACGTCACTTCTCATCAATGAATAAACTCTAATGACTTTTAAACTTTGAATAATGTGTAACCCCTAACCTAATGATTAATATACTTTTTTTTCAATTATTCTATGGGATGTGGGTGCCACTGGTAAAGCCAGCATCCCTAAATGTCCTTGAACTGAGTTCTAAGCCACTTCAGAGCACAGTTAAGAGCCAACCATATTGCTGTTGGTCTGGAGTCACATGTAGACCAGACTAGGTGAAAACAACAGATTTCCTTCCTTCAAGGATCGTAGTGAACCAGATGGCTCTTTACAACAATCGCTGATAGTTGTCATGGTCACCATACAGAGATCAGCTTCAATTCCAGATTTTATTCATTGAATTTAGAATTCAATCAACCACCATGGTGGGATTTGAACCCATATCCCCACACCATTAGCCTGGGCCTCTCACTTACTCATCCAGTGACAGTAGCACTTCACTACCATCTGGCCTGCCCTTTTGTATTTTTATATCTGAAAAATGATTGATTGTAAAATTTACCTCATTTGGCTCTTGACTGCAACAGAAGTTGATTTTAAATAAATGAAGCTTTGATGAAATAAACCTTTGATGAAAAAAAGAATTGCCTTAATATAAGGAACAGAGGGAAGCTATTAATGAGAACTATTCAGGTTGAAAATATGTACCCCAGTGTTAGGAAATAGAGATAGCTTAAGTAAGTTATACTTATATTTGTGGTGTTAGGTGTGTGGAATAAGCTTTAGATTTAAAGTTTAAGTTTGATTTGTATTTCTGTATCTGTGTCTGAAGAAATTTCAAATAGAGTTTTTGATTCACTTTAAAAGGGCTGTTGTATTTCTAGTGAGACATTTATGATCCCTATAACGTGAAAGTAAACACACAAGAGTAAGAAGAGCAGTGTTGTTGTTTAGCAATGGGGGGGAGGGGGGTGGAGTGGGGTGGGGGGTAGAAAGGCAGGTTCTTCCCACAGGCACACACACACACAAACACACACACAAACAAGTAGAAAGACAGTAGTTTCTTTTGGAAGCTGTTTGAGTTCAGTTGGTTTGAAGCAGGACCCAGAGAGACTGGACACTGGGAGAGGGAACTGCAGATTTCTCAAAAGAACAAAAAGGCCCCAAGTTAAGAACAACCCCAAAAGTCCAGGGGAGTGGAAGAAGAGAAAGTCCAAAGAAGACCTTCTAGTTAGAGGAAGAACAGGAGCCTGGGAAAAGGCCCTGTTAAGCAAAATTAGAGTGAGGGGCAGGGAGAAAGGCTCCAAGCTTCAGATCTAAAGCGAGAGCAGCCTGCAAGAAGCAAGATGATTCAAAGAGACAACGGAAGGACTGTAATTCTTTACTGTGGGCATATGAAGCATGGTGTACTGCTAAGGCTGAGTCAGTGAGAGAGAGTGCATGGAAGACAGCTTGAATGCATATGGTGACTCAGGGAAGAGAAACATCAGAAGAAGAGTTTGAAACCCTGGAGGTGAACCCTTGTGGAAGGCATCTGCGAGAAAGCACTGGTTTGGGAGAAGATTCCAAGGCGAGGTACTGGAGATTGGAATCACTCATGTGAAGGACAGAATTCAGTGAGACTAGTTGGCTCACTGTGTGACAAGAGTCTAGGGGGAGTTGAGGAGAGATCCATAGCATCTGGTTGAGGTGGCATCTGTCACTTGGTTTCAGAGTGTGTCTGACCACAGGGTGCCATAGGTTTACATGGACTACGTACTTACTGTGAACATTAAAGTATAAGATAGCTTCTGTAACTTGTGTTATCCTTACAAATCTGTATACATCTGTAAAGATACAGTTCTGGGTGAAGGAATATTGTAATATAGTTAATCTTTTCTTGTTGAATAAATGTTTTAATCTTTTGTCAAAATCTCATCAGCTGACTCCTGTAACTACTCTCCACGTATCTAAACAAACAAAAATAAAAATTAGGATCTATTAAGCTGGGTTCCACTCTGGGATCAGGCTTGTCCAGGGGTAGCCTCACTTGTGGATCATAACGCCCAGTAATTTATTTTAGGATCCTTGTTATCGTTATATTGATTTATGAGTTGGGCCAGAGTATTAATTGCAAATGATCCACAAAGGCAGGATAAATAATGAAGAATGCGACCAAACGCAGAGTGAACTATATTTTGTAGGTAGTTGGTGCAGTAGATGGCAGATGAAACTCAAGAATGGCATGCAAAAATGTTCATTCTCCATTAAAGTTCTACCAGCCTGCACTGCTTACAAATCAACCACAGAAGGTACCCATGTTTAAAAAATAAATGATATATTGTGAGACAAATTGAGAAGGCTGTTGAAACACCATTTGGCATCTTTGGCTTTATTAATAGAGGCATAATGTACACAAGCAAGAAGTTATTCTAACCCTTTATAAATCACTGGTTAAGCCTCAGCTGGAGTATTGTCTCTAATTCTGGGCATTACATTTTAGGAAAGCTGTCAAGACCTGAGAGAGGATGATTGGATTTACTGTAATAGTACCAGGAATTTGGAACTTCACTTATGTGGAAAGACTAGAGAGGGTGGGCTTGTTCTCCTTACAGCAGAGAGGGTTAAAGGGAGATTTAATCTGAGGTGTTCAACATCATGGAGAGCTTTGATAGGGTAAGGGGATGGTTGGTAAACAGCGGACACAGATTTAAGGTGATTGCTAAAAGAACCAGAGGGAAGATGAGGAGTGTTTTTTTACACAATGAGTTGTTAAAATCATGGGCTACCTGAAAGGGCAGCAGAAGCAGATTCAATCATAACTTCTGAAAAGCAATTGGATGAATAGTTGAAGGGGAAGAATTTGTAGGCCTGGGCTGGATTTTATATGCTGTGTCAGGAGGTTGGCTAGGGAAAGTGGGGGGCATGGGGTGGGGTGGAGTGCCCATTGTCTTCCTACTGCAATGGCGGGGAAGGGGGATGATGGCTCTCCCGCCCAGAGATCAACTGAACTAATTAAGTGGCTAATTAAGGACCTCATTCCACTATGTCTGGAATTAAACTGCTGTATGGGGGGATTGACTGCCGAACTCTGGCGGCTACCCTGTGGGCTGAGGGGTGGGAGGGGGGGTGGGAGGGGGTGGGGGGGTGGGGGGGGGGGGGGGTGGGGGGGGGGGGGTGGCGGGGGCACTTCCTAATCGGGCAATCTCTGGCCCACGTGGGCTATGGCTGTCCCCATGCCAACCCCTCCCCACCATCACCAACAACTTCCCATTTCACTGGAGCCCCCCTGACTGCCCCCAGCACTGCCAGACCCATACTTAATTGATTGGAAGGGGTAGCCTCTCCCTAAGTGTACCCTCAGCTAGGTTCAGTCTTAGCTGTGACCACCACTCACAGTGGTGCTGCTGAGACAAATCAGCTGACAGCTGTCCAATTGGGTGGCCGTCCTTTAAAAGGATGGGAGACTGGAAGGTAACTATTGAGTTGCTGGACGGCCAAAAAGTGAAGCTGGGAGTGCCACAACAGCCGAGGAGGGGTTGATGTGGCATTTGGGCAAGTCGTCAGGGCCCCTGCTGCACTGACACAAACCCAGCCATGGGGAGAGGGAAGGCGAGTGGCCTCTTCTGCACTTGTTGCGACGTGGTGGTCGAGCTGGTACTATTGAAAGAGTTGACCAGCAGATACTTCTTGGGTGGAAACCTTTTGTTTATTACCAATGGTACTCAGCAGCACCTCACGTGATCTTTCACTTCAAACTCTCTCCCTACACAACCAACTCCGACTACAGACTTCAGCCCACTGACTACTGAGGTAGCCCGTGCTACTGTCCCATTGGGTATTACTGAACATGTGACCTTCCATAACCAGCAGTTTTCTTAACGGTATATTACACATCTGATAAATCCATAATTATCACAGTGCTGTATCATTTTATGATGTTATGTTCAAGTAGTAATGTACCAAATTAGATTGAGAACTGCAGTCAATATTTATCAGTAAATTGCTGCTTAAGTTGAAATGCCCTTGTATGTTATTAACTTACAATTTCCCCAAGCAGCAAATGCAAATATTCATCATGCTGTATTTTAATATTTTACCGCTACAGAATGTACATACCAGATTTCAGGAAAGCTAATTTTTAGGCAGTGAGAAGAATTAAAACCGAGAGAATCAAGCAAAAGTGGAATATTTTTAAAGAACACACTGGAAGATGCAAATCAGGCATGTGTCACCTTGGATTGATTTCAAACCTAGATTTAAGCAATTAAGTAGGAAGATTTGAATAAGCCCAAACCCATCTTTGTCGATATGTATATAGAAATCAAAATTGTTTATACTATATATTAAAAATCTTATATCTGCATGTGCCCCCATACCCCCTGTTGCCACATTATTGTTGCACCTTGTCAACATTTACCTTATGAATTCCCATGCCCAAATTTGCACACAACTGCCCATGTATTCTGTTATAATTAGACCCTCCTGCTCCCAGTTGTGCTGGAGTTCCCAGGTTTGCATCTCTCAGCTGCACATCCCTTGCTCGAGGAGGTCTTGTGGCTCCATTGGTGGTGCTTCTGCCTCTGAGCCAGAAGCCACCCTAGTTTAAGTCCCACTCCAGGTTTTGGCAAAGGCCATGGAAGGAGTGTTCATGGCATGGCCGTCCAGGTTGCCAATCAGCCTTTCAATACTCCACACCACTCTCCAAGTAAAAGAGTGTGAAGATATAAAAGAAACAATCCTAAATTCCAGAGGAATGCTGGTGCTCCAAGCAACTTTGGTTTCAAAATTGCTGTAGTTTTTTCTGTCCTATAAATCATATTATGAGGTCAAAGTATGAAGTAAAGTAAGGACAGAATGTATGACAGTAAAATGGGGACTGAATGACCATAGTGTGGCCTGGTCCAATTATCCACTCCTGCCTAAGCCCAATTTGCTTAAAGGCCACATTTGGAGGGAAGAGGTTTGGTGTCGATGGGGTGGTAAGTCTACTGATCCCATAAGACTATAACGTAGGAGAAGAAGAAGGCCATTCAGCCCATCAAGTCTGCTCCGCCATTCAGTGAGATCATGGCAGATCTGCCAATCCTCAACTCCACTTTCCGGCCTTTTTCCCATTACTCTTGATTCCCTTACTGATTAAAAATCTGTCCATCTCAGCCTTGAATATACTTAACGACCCAGCCTCCACAGCCCTCTGCGGTAAAGAATTCTACAGATTAAGTAACCTCTGAGAGAAGAAATTTCTCCTCATCTCTGTCTTAAATGGGCAATCCCTTACTCTGAGCTAATGTCCTCTTGTCTGAGACTCCCCCACTAGGGAAACAACCTCTCAGCATCCACCCTGTCAAGCCCCCTAAGAACCTTATATGTTTCAATAAGGTCGCCTGTCATTCTTCTAAACTCCAATGAGTACAGGCCCAACCTACTCAACCTCTCCCCATAAGAAAATCCCTTCATACCCGGAATCAACCAGGTGAACCTTCTCTGGACTTCCTCCAATGCCTTGAAGCTGTTACTGTCCCATTAATGACAATTTTGGCAATTTAAAAACGCTCTTCCCCCAAATGTATAGATCACCATTGCATATCAAAGTAGCATTAAAAACTTGTGCATTGGTACATTTTTTATTCATAAACACTTCCGGTTATCAGGATTTTTGGCCACACATTTTATGTCAACATTTACCTCAAAAATGCCTATTCAACCTGTTATAATAGGAATTCTAAATGTAAACAGGGCCCGGTGACACTGTAGTTGTAGGCTACAGCCACTAGATGGTAATGCATCTCTATAGTATCTTGTACCACTTGCTACAATCTTCGAAGAAACCAACACATTTTAAGAGGTTAATTGCCCAGTGACCAATAGAAATGACTGAAGGACAAGATTTCAAGCTTTAAGAAGTTTACTGTAACAAACAAACTGAAATAAACATAGGTCCAGACCTTCCGCCAAGATGCATTCATTGTCGGATTGCTGCTCCACTCAAACTTTTCCATGCGGAGATGCTGCTTTGCTCTCATTTCTTGACGGGTCTTCTGAGCCCAGCTTCTCCAGAAATGTGGAGCACAGCATCCTTCGGAGAAGTCCAGCCATTGGAGCTTTGGGGGGAGATGAGACGTGCCCCCTTTTTTTACAGGACTAGCTGCTGCATGGTACGTTCAGAGGCCTAGTGTGAATGTTGGTGAATGGATGAATGAGTGAATGTCTAGCATGGTAGGGTGGGTGAGGTAAGTGGATAAGGAGGGGGAGGTAAGTGAGCAGGTGGGTAGGGTGGAAGGTGGGTGAGGTAGTGGGTGGGTAGAGTGACAGGTGGGTGTGGTGATAGGTGGGTAGGCTGGTAGATGGATCAGGTGGCAGGTAGATGGCAGGTGGGTAGGGTGGCAGTTTGGTAGGGTGGTAGGTGGATGAGGTGACAGGTGGGTAAGGTGGTAGATAGCAGTTTGGTAGGGTGGTAGATGGATGAGATGGCAGGTGGGTGAGGTGACAAATGGGTGGGGTGGCTGATGGGTAGTGTGGCAGGTGGGTGAGGGGATAGGTGGCTGAGGTGGCATCTGTGTAAGGTGGTAGGTAGGTCAGATGGTAGTCAGGTGAGAGGCCAGTCAGGAGGTAGATGGGTGGTGGGGGGTAGTTAGATCTGACCAGGGGGCTTGTTGGGTGGTCGGGGATGGTTGGAGGTTCAAATGGAATGTCAGTGTGGCATCGTCCATCCGATGAGAGAGCACTGATACCCCTCTGTAGGGAGACGCGTCACATGTCAGCACCAATTCTTCTGTCTGGTCATAATACACTAATAGATTGGATGAATGTAACAATCATTTCACCTTTATGAAAGCTTCTTTCTGGAGCACCTCCCAAGACCAACGTTGGTTCTTTTTGAGTAGAGAATGCCGGGGAGGCAGCACTGTAAGATAAATTGAATAAGAACCGCCCATAATAGTTGATCATTCCTAGGAATGATTTGAGCTCTGAGGCATTTTTTGGTGCAGGTGCCTCTCTCATGGCTCTCACTTTCTCCTCAACCGGTTGGAGGCCCTGTGAATCTGCCTGGTGATCCATATAGATTACCTCCCTCGTTTAGAACGTCCACTTTTCTTTTTTTAGATGCATTCCAGCTTGCAAGAAATACTTTAAGACTTCTTCTAATTTTGTCAAATGCTTTTTTTCAGTGAATCCTGTCACCAATACATCACCTAAATAGACTACAACTTGGGGCAGTCCCTGCAGTAAACTTTCCATTGTTCTTCGAAAGATGGCGTAAGCTGAGGAGACACCTAAAGGCAATCGTGTAGAGTGGTACAACCCTTTGTGGGTATTACTTGTGACAGATTCCCTGGAGGCATTATCCTTGTTGCTGATAAGCTCTGAGTAGGTGTTCCCTCCTGCTAGCTTTGCATACAGGTCTTTGATTTTTGGAATGGGCTGCCTGTCTAACATCCAGTTTCTATATTCTGTCCAGTTCAGTGTCTCACAGTTCATGTGATACCGATATCGCCTTCATGAATCGAGGGATTGCTTTTGGATCCACATGAATCTTTACCTGCAGCCCCTGGATTTTCCCAAGTTCATCCTTGGTGGCATACTTTCTAAGTAGCACTGGTGGCCCACTTGCTCTCAACTGAAACATTTCAGCCCATTCTAATTTAATCTCCTTTAACCAATTTCATCCCAGGAGGCTTGGCATTTTCACCTGTTATCACCATCAAGGGTAGCTTTGCTGATTGGCTTCCATAATGGACAGTTACTCTGCTTATGCCTTTTACTTGAATGTCTTCACCCATGTATGTTTTGGGTTTAGCAGCTGTTTCATCTAAACTTTGTTGAAGTTCACCATTATTCAAATATCTGAAGGTATGTTCCCCAATTACTATAGTGGAAGCTTTCGTGTACACTTCCATTCTAACAGGTTTGCCATTTACTTTCACTGTGACAAATATGGATTCTGTCTTTCCAACTTTCAGATTAAACAATGAGTAAATGTCTGAATTTATTGGTTCAGTCTCTTCTACATTGTAGATTTCATTGGGCCTCTTCTTTTGTTTACAAGCCTCCTTGAACCTTTCCTTGCATTGCCTCATCATGTGTCCATTTCTGTGACAAGAGGAGCATTCAATTTTTTTGAACTGCCAATTGCCTAAAGACTAATTGTTTCCACCTCTATTAAAAGTATTCTTCAATTTCACCACTAAGTTATTTTTCTTTATTTTTCAGCTAGCGGGGGCTGTTTCCCACTTCCCGGCAGAGTCTTGCATTTTTGCACCCTTTTCAGTGGTGGTTTCCCACCCAATGTGGAGGACGGCACCATTTTGCACAGCCTGTGTTGCTTTTGAATGTCTTACTGTGCTTTCCATGGTCAGCGCTGTCTCTAGTGCCTTCTTGAAATCCAAATTCACTTTGGACAATAATCTTTTCTGAATAGTGTCCTCATTCACACCACACACTAAATGATCTCTAGGCATGTCGTTCAGAGTTGTATCAAACTCTCAATGTTCTGTTAGCTGCTTCAAATTTGCCATGTAGCAGACAGCTGTCTTCCCAGGGGCCATATTTTGTGAAATAAACCTGAACTGCTGCATCGTTACTGAGGACTTAGGTTGAAAGTGACCCTTCACGATGTCCAGCAATTCATCAACATTTTTCAAACCTGGGACACTGGATGCCATCAAATTTTGAATCAAACCATAGGTTTTGCTCCCACATGTGCTCAAGAAGATCGCTCGCCTCTCCTCTTCCCCCGTAATCTCGTTCACTTGAAAAAGGAACGTGAGGCATTCTATATGATGAGACCAATCATTTGTGGATGGTTCAAAAGGATCAATTCTCCCACATTGTAGCATTTTGAGAGGGGATAATTTCTTCAATTTTAACAGAGCTTCCTACTTATAATCACTGGGTGAGGTACAGTGCCGATTTCTCTCTAATTTGACTTATTCTGTTCAACCCTGTTTTACCCTCAGCGCCAGTTTCCTGTAGGGTGGCCAAGTTGTACTATTAGTAATAGAGATGATCTGCAGACACTTCTTAAATGGAAACATTAAGTTTATTTACAATATACTCAGCAGCAACTACACGTGCGCTTTCAACTACATCTCTACACTGTCCACTGAGGTAGCCTATACCACTCTCCTATTGGCTACTACAGATCATGTGATTTTTTTTAACAAGCATTATTCTTAAAGATACATTACACACTAAATGAAAACAGAATGACTGCAGTAGGGTTACAACGTACGTTGTCACATTGGTGGGAATGCATCTGACTTTAGTGAGAAATTGGTGGTTAGCAATGACGTTGAAAATGAGCTGGCATATTTAAAAGGAGCAGCACATTAACCTGAAAAGCACCTGCGAACACTAAAAGAAACAATATTTGTGGTCATGGGAAAGCTCCAAATTGTACTGGAGGAGACGGTGGCATAGTGGTATTGTCACTGAACCAATAATCCAGAGACCCAGGATAATGCTCTTGGGACCCAGGTTCAATGTAAAATTCAATACAAAATCTGGAATTGAACGTCCATGACCATTGTCAATTGTTGTAAAAACACTAATGGTCTTTGGGGAAGAAAATCTGCCATCCTTACCTCTGACTCTAGACCCACAAGCAATATGTTTGACTCTTACATACCCTCTGAAATGGCCTCAGCTTTCCAGCTGGCCCAGCCATTGACTCATCTCATGAACAAATAAAACAAAAGGAACTGTCATTGGCTCTGAAGTTGGTTGAATAAATAAATCAAATGGTTTTTGTTAATATACATTAATTTGAAATCCTGTTTCTGTCCTGCACCCAATATCCTGGAGGACTTCAAAGTCAGTGTAGCAAAGGTCTTTGAAACCTTTAAAGGGACTTAAGACAAAGGGATTTCAATGGTAAGATTGCAATCAGGTTCTGAAGAACAAAGTGAACATTTGCAAAAGACTGACAGTTGCCATGGTGGAGTTATCTGGAGCTGAGGGCAGAAAATGAGGAAACATAGTACCAAATATAAAAATGAAGATAAATCTGACCCAGGTGAAGATTAACAACAGGTCAGTAGTGGAGCTTGGTCTAAAGAGTAGCATGAGTCCAGGTATATTAGGTACTAGAACATATGAATATTGGGGTAAGCAGAAGTCTACTCCCATGTCATTTAAGTGCTTCAACAAAGCTTAAACAAATTTTTTTTTATTGTTATGTTCCCTTGATCACAACCTTATACCATTTTACTCTCCATTGAAAGAAAAATTTACCTCAGTTACTTTTGAATGCTTCAGTCAAGACCACTGGAGTGAGTTGCAGCCAGTTCCATAAATTGAAAGCAGCAAGCGAAAGTAATTGCTCTATGTGCAGCTTGTAGTCTCTTCAGCTGGTAAACATGCTGCCTGTTTCTTTTATCACCACAGAGACATTTTCTAGATCGAACTCACAGGGGATAATTTTCACCATGCCAGCATGGGCAGTTAAACCAAAGAGTCAGATTTCCCGCAATTATTGAACCAGGCCAATTGTCATCTCTGGAAAAACTCAGCAGGTCTGGCAGCATCGGCGGAGAAGAAAAGAGTTGACGTTTTTCTTCTCCGCCGATGCTGCCAGACCTACTGAGTTTTTCCAGGTAATTCTGTTTTTGTTCTGGATTTCCAGCATCCGCAGTTTTTTTGTTTTTATCAGTTGTCATCTCTATTGCTTCTATAACAGTGGGTGATCCTCCCTACCAGTTTACCATCCAAATGCTGAAGGAGAAAATCATCCCACTCCTGCCACTGGTTTTCTGAATATTTAGATCCCCCCTCCATTCCCTTTTCCCAGAATTTTCCATTATGTAAACAGATTTAATTCTCTTCAACTCCAATTTCGCCTGCAGACATAAGAAAAGGATAGGTTAAGACCATCATCTTCAAATTCCCAAGGTAACCAAGCAAAGGTACAGAAGGAAACCCCTCACCCCTTCACTCCTAATTCCAATATTACCAACTAGCTTGTAACATATCCTCTCAATAGACCATTCAATGACTGCCCGATTTAGGCATGATGAAATGATGTACAACGCTGGCTCCAGGACCTGATGGCCATGGAACGTTCATAATGTGGCCAAACAGATTATCAACCTGTAAATCCTTTCACTGTGGACCATGGTTGTTACTAAGGGCAAGAGAGTGCCCTGGTCAGGCAGAGCCTGTGAAGGCAATAGAAAATCGCTGCAGTATCTTGCAGTCCATTGTCACGAATGCTATCCTAGCACATGGTACCTGAAGAGAGAGAGAATCCTAGCCTAGAATATTCCTGCAGTTACTTGGATTAGTTTCCCACCTATCCAGTACTACTCAGATTATATCATCACTTTTGACAGTGGAGATTGATGCAAAGTATATATTTAACTGATTCATTGTGTAAGGCAATCCGGCTGCTTTTTAAAGTTTATTTATGCCATGAATTGAGTGCTGCATCTGCTCTTATTGATTTGGTGTTTTGTATTTTGAATGTAGATGCATCTCATGAATTGTTCCCATTAATTCAGTGTTTTTATATTCATCCAGTGTTGTATATTTTTTAACTGAAGAATAATGTGTTGTGGTGTGTACCCTGTGTGCACAGTCCATCAAGTGGTAGTGACATGGAGTACAGAGGATAAGGGGTGGAGAATCCTGACCAAAGGTATCATTAGTGGGGCTCAAACTAATAAAAAGGATTAAGGACACAAGAATACACACATACTGACATGCCATGGTATGTCATTAAGTTGGTGACCCAGACTGAATACACCACCAGACACCCTTCTATAACAACCCACAAAGACTATGACTCCCCCAGGAAGATGTAAATGGCTTTCTTCCTGCCTTATCTAAGCAATGGTATCCCAAACGAAGGACATCCATTACTGGTATTCAGCTGGAGGCTCCACCTCACCCCCTGTTGAGGACAGGAAATGGCCATACTCTAGGTAGTCATGAAAGAGGTGGCGAGGAGGCATAGATGAATCACCAAGGTACCGAAGGCCGATCAGGTGACCCGTTTCAGAGTTTTGAGGGTAGTGAGACCCCGCACCCCCTGTTTAAGAGTCTTACCATAGAAAAGCTACGGTACAGAAAGAGGCCATTCAGCCCATTGTGCCTGCCCCGGCCAAAATGAGAAAAACAAAATTAGCCACTCACTTTAATCCCACTTTCCAGCATCTGGTCCGTAACCTTGCAGGTTACAGCACTTCAGATGTAGATCCAGGTACCTTTCAAGTGAATTGAGCATTTCAGCCTTCACCACCAACTTAGGCAGTGAATTCCAGATGCCCACCACCCTCTGGGTGAAAATGTTTTTCCTCATGTCCCCTCTAATCCTTCTACCAATCATCTTAAATCTATGTCCTTGGTAATTGACCCCTCAGCAAGAGCAAACAAGTCCTGGCAACAATCTCGTAAACCTGCTGTGCACTCTCTCCGGTGCAATTATGTCCTTCTTGTAATGTGGTGACCAGAACTGTGCACAAAATTCCAGCTGTGGCCTAACCAGCATTTTAAACAGTTCCAGCATTACATCCCTGCTTTTGTATTCAGTACCTTGCCCAATAATGGAAAGCATTCCATTTGCTTTCTTGACCACCCCGTCCAAATGTCCTGCCACTTTCAAGGACCTGTGAACGTGCACTCCAAGGCCTCTCATTCCCTCCACCCCCCTCAATAACTTCCTGTTTCTTGTGCATTCCCTTGCTTTGTTTGCTCTCCCCAAATGCATTACCTCACACTTTTAGAAAGAAAGAAAGAAAAGTACAGCACAGGAACTGGCCCTTCGGCCCTCCAAGCCTGCACCGATCATATTGTCTGTCAAACTAAAACATTTTGTACTTCAGGGGTCCGTATCCCTCTATTCCCATCCTATTCATATATTTGTCAAGCTGCCTCTTAAACACCACTATCGTACCTGCTTCCACCACCTCCTCTGGCAGCGAATTCCAGACACTCACTACCCTCTGCGTAAAAAACTTGCCCCGCACATCTCCTCTATAGTTTTCTCCTCTTACCTTAAATCTATGTCCCCTAGTAATTGACTCTTCCAGCCTGGGAAAAAGCTTCTGACTATCTACTCTGTCCATGCCACTCATAATTTTGTAAACTTCTATCAAGTCACCCCTCAATCTCCGTCACTCTAGTGAGAACAATCCGGGTTTCTCCAACCTCTCCTCATAGCTAATAACCTCTAAACCAGGGATCACCCTGGTAAACTTCCTCTGCACCCTCTCCAGTGACTCCATATACTTCTGGTAATGTGGCGACCAGAATTGCACGCAATATTCCAAGTGTGGCCTAACCAAGATTCTATACAGCTGCAGCATGACTTCCCAGCTTTCTGGATTAAATTAAAAAAATCATTCATGGGGTATGGGCTTCGCTGGCTGGGCCAGCATTTATGGCTCATCCTTAGTTGCCCTTGAGGAGGTGGTGGTGAGCTGGCTTCTTGAACCACTGCAGTCCATGTGGTGTAGGTACACCCACAGTGCTGTTAGCAAGGGAGCTTTAGGAGTTTCATGCAGCAACAGTGAAGGAACGGCAAAATATTTCCAATCAGGACGGTGGATGGCTTGGAGGGGAACTTCCAGTTGGCAGTGTTCCCATCTATCTGCTGCCCTTGTCCTTCTAGATAGTAGTGGTCGTGGGTTTGGAAGGAGCTGTCTCAGGAGGCTTGGTGAATTCCTGCAGTGCACCTTGTAGATGGTACACACTGCTGCCACTGTACATCGATGGTGGAGGGAGTGAATTTTGTGTTGTGGTGCCAATCAAACTGGCTGCTTTGTCTTGGATGGTGTCAAGCTTCTTGAGTGTGGTTGGAGCTACACTCATCCAGGCAAGTGGGGCGTATTCCACCATACTCCTGACTTGTGCCTTGTAGATGGTGAATGGGCTTTGGGGAGTCTGAATTTGAGTTACCCATTGCAGGATTCCTAACCTCTGACCTGCTTTTGTAGCCACGGTATTTATATGGCTAGTCCAGTTCAGTTTCTGGTCAATGGTAACTCCCAGGATGTTGATAGTGGGGGATTCAATGTTGGTAATTCCATTGAACCTCAAGGGGCAATGGTTAGATTCTTTCTTGTTGGAGATGGTCATTGCCTGACACTTGTGTGGCATGAATGTTACATGCCACTTGTCAGTCCAAGACTGGATATTGTCCAGGTCTTTCTGCACTTGGACATGGGCTGCTTCAGTATCTGAGGAGTTGTGAATGGTGCCGAACATTGTGCAATCATCAGCGAACATCCGCACTTCTGACCTTATGCTGGAAGGAAGGCCATTGATGAAGCAGCTGAAAATGGTTAGACCGAGGACACTACCCTAAGGAACTCCTGCAGCAATGTTCTGGAGCTGAGATGACTGACCTCCAACAACCACAACCATCTTCCTTTGTGCTGGGTATGACTCCAACCAGGTTTTTCCCCTGATGCCCACTGACTCCAGTCTTGCAAGGGTTCCTTGATGCCATACCTCTCACCTCACCTCAGGAGTTCAGCTCTTTTGTCCATGTTTCAACCAAGGCTATAATGAGATATGGAGCTGAATGGCCCTGGCAGAACCCAAAACCCAAACTGGGCGTCAATGAGCAGGTTATTGCTAAGCAAGTGCCGCTTGATAGCAATGTTGATGATCCCTTCCATTACTTTACTGATGATCGAGAGTAGACTGATGGGGTGGTAATTGGTCGGGTTGGATTTGTCCTGCTTGTTGCGTACAGGACATACCTGGGCAATTTTCCTCATAGCCGGGTAGATGCCAGTGTTATAGCTGTCCTGGAACAGCTTGGTAAAGGGTGCAGGAAGATCTGGAGCACAAGTCTTCAGTACTATTGTCGGAATATTGTCAGGGCCCATAGCCTTTACAGTATCCAGTGCCTTCAGCCATTTCTTGATAACACGTGGAGTGAATCGAATTGGCTGAAGATTGGCATCTGTGATTCTGGGGACCTCCGGAATGTGCCAAGATGGATCATTCACTTGGCTCTTCTGGCTAAAAATTGTGGCAAATGTTCCAGCCTTATCTTTTGTTCTGGGCTCCTCCATCATTGAGGATGGGGTATTTGTGGAGCCTCCTCCTCAAGTGAAATGTTTAATTGTCCACCAGCATTCATGTCTGGATGTGGCAGGATTGCAGAACTTAGATCTGATCTGTTGGTTGTGGGATCGCTTATTTTTGTCTATCATTTGCTGCTTATGCTGTTTGGCACGCATGTGTTATAGCTTCACCAGGTTGACACCTCATTCTTATGTATGCCTGGTGCTGCTCCTGGCATGCCCTCCTGCACTGTTCATTGAACCAGGTTTGATCCCCTGGCTTGATAGTAATGGTAGAGTGGGGGATATGTTGGGCCATGAGGTCACAGATTGTGTTTGAGTACAATTCTGCTGCTGCTGATGGCCCACAGAAGCTCATGGATGCCTAGTCTTAAGTTGTTAGACCTGTTCGAAATCTAACCCATTTAGCACTGTGGTAGTGCCACAAAATACGATGGAGGATATCCTCAATGTGAAGGTGGGACTTTGTCTCCACAACAACTGTGCGGTGGTCACTCCTACCGATAATGCCATGGGCAGATGCATCTGCGGCAGGCAGGTTGGTGAGAATGAGGTCAATTATGTTTTTGCCCCTTGCTGGTTCTTCACCACCTGCTGCAGACCCAGTGTAGCAGCTGTGTCCTTTAGGATTCAGTCGGCTCAGTCAGCAGTGGTGCTACCGAGCCACTCTTGGTGATGGACATTGACATCCCCTACCCAGGGCACATTCTGCACCCTTGCCACCCCTGGTGTTTCCATGGAGGAGCACTGATTTATCAGCTGAGGTGGTACATGGTAATCAGCAGGAGGTTTATTTTCCCATGTTTAACCTGATGTACTGAGACTTCATGGGGTCCAGAGTCAATGTTGAGGACATCCAGGGCAACACCCTCCCGGCTGTATACCACTGGGCCTCCACCTCTGCTGGGCTTGTCCTGCCAGTGGGACAGGACATACCTGGGGATGTTGATGGTGGTGTCTGCGACATTATCTGTAACTTATGATACCATGAGGATGACTTTTGTTGCTTGACTAGTCTGTGAGACAGCTCTCCCAATTTTGGAGTTAGCCCTTGGCTGTTAGGAAGGGGAGATTGCCAGTATCATTTCCAGTGCCTAGGTCGATGCCAGGCGGTCCATCCAATTTCATTTCTTTTTTGTGACTTGTAACAACTGAGTGGCTTTGCTAAGCCATTTCAGGAGGTATTTTAAGAGACAACTAATCACATTGTCCTGGGCCTGGACTCAAGTGTAGGCCAGCAGTTTTCCTTCCCTTCCCTAAGCAGGGTTGAAAGGTACATAGAGCCCTTAGGGTATTAGTGAACCAGATGGGTTTTTATAACAAACAACAATTGTTTCATGGTCAGACAATGGTTTCATCATCAGACATTCATTTCCAGGTTTTTATTGAATTCAAATTCCACCATCTGCCGTGGAAGGATTTGAACACCGGTCCCCAGAGCATTACCCCGGGTTTCTTGATTACTAGTCCAGCAACAATATCACTGTGCCATCACCTCCCCCATTTACTATACTCTTTGGACTTACATATGGAAATTTTAACACTGCCAAATTCCTGTGCTGTATACTTTTTAACCTGTGCTGCTTCTGTCTTTCAGAGTCACTCACTAATCCTCCATCTCATGATCCCTGCTCTATATTTGCCCTCAGGTTCCCATCCCCCTGCCAATCTAGCTTAACCCCGCTCCACAACTGCACTAGCAAATCTCCCTGTGAGGATATTCATCCCAGTCCTGTTCAGCTATCGACTGTCCGGCTTGTACAGGTTCCACCTTCTCCAGAACTAATCCCCATGCATCAGAAATCTGATGCCCTTCCTCCTTCACCAACTTTCCAGCCACATGCTTATTCGCTTAAGTCTCCTATTTCTATACTTGCATGTGGGATTGGGAGTAATCCTGAGATTACTGCCTTAGATGTCCTGCTCTTCAACCTCCTTCCTAGCTCCCTAAAGCCTGCTCTCAGGATTTCGCCCCCTTTCCTACCTAAGTCATTGGTACCAACATGGACCACAACCTCTGGCTGATCACCGTCCCCCCAGAAGAACATCCTGCAGTTTCTCCATATCTTCTTTGACTCTGGCACCAGAGAGTGAACATACCATCCTGGAGTTATGTCTACAGCTACAGAAATGCCTGTATGTTCCCCTAACTAATGAATCCTCTATTACTACTGCTCTTCCCCTCTTTTTTCTCAGCTCTTGTACAGCAGAGCTGCCTGAGGTGCCATAAACATCGCTCTGATTGCACTCCTCTGAGGAACCAACACCATCACTGGTATCCAAAACAGAAAGCTGATTGGTGATTGGGATCCCAGGGGAATCCTGCACTACCTGTCTAATTTTCTTGGACTGCCCGGCAGTCATCCATTCCCTTTCTGCCTCCAGGCTCTTAAGCTGCGGTGTGACCATCTCTCTGAATGTGCTATCCACATAGTTCTCAACCTCGCAGATGACCCCCAGTGACTCCAGCTGCCGCTTGAGCTTCAGAACCTAGAGCTCAAGGTTCTACAGTTGGTGACACTTCCCACACGTATGGTTGTCTAGGACACCGTTAGCGTCCATAACTTCCCACATATTACAAGGCATGCGTTCTACATTACCGAGCTGTTCTGCCATGGTTTCAACTTACTTCCCTTACATTAACTTTATTTTACTTTGGTTTACTTATACAACTTTATTTTACCTGGCCTTGACTTAACTTGGTTTCCCTATTGCTTGTGTTTTTTTACCCAAATGTAAGTAGCCTCTTTTTTTAAAAAGAATGTGTTTTCTAATTCTCAGCTACTTGATGACACTCCCAAACAGCAGTTCCTCACCAACCGGCGAGCTTATGTTTCTCCTGTGATGTTTGGTGCTTGGTTGCTGACTATCTGTCCCAGGGCCCTCCTCTCGCACTCTCCTCTAGGTGCTGCCGACTGCCTGTCCCAGGGTCCTCCTCTCGCACTCTCCTCTAGGTGCTGGTGACTTCCTGTCTTGAGGCCTTCCTCTTGCACCCTCCTCTAGGTGCTGCTGAGCGCCTGCCTTGGGGTCCTCCTCTCGCACACTGACAGATTTAGCAGATGAGGCTTGATATTCAGTTAAAGGAGAGTGTGAGAGAAGGATTCTGAGCCATGCAGTCAGAAGCACCTAGGGAAAAGGCAGGAAAAGGGTTTGAGTGTTATCAGGTCAGCCATGATCACATTGAATGGTGGAACAGACACGATGGGCCAAATGGCCTCCTTCTGCTCCTACATCTTATGGTCTAATGGTTATGTAGGGCCTTGGTTTAACCTCCAATCTTCAAGACGGTATCTACAACAGCACAGCACTCCCTTGGTACTGCCCCGGAATGTTAGCCTATTTTTAGCACTCCAGTCCAAGAGACTAGTGTGCTACCATTTAACATGCCACAGCGTAGTGAGACTGCTGTATTTTTTATCATGCGCCTTACCAATACAGAGAACCTGTAAGTTTTCCATTGTTTCTGGTCCTCCCATGAATGTCCTACCTGTTGTAGCACAGGCTTGCTGTGGAACAAAGTGCTCCTGCAGATAGACCCAACCCTCTAATTATCATTGACAATCCATGTTGGCTTGTCACAGCAACCTAGAATACTGCAGACCTGCTTCGATTAGGCATTGGATTATTGATGCTATAATAACAAAGTAATACCTGAACTAGAAACAGAAAATGCTGGAGATTTTCAGCAAGTCAAGCAGTACTTGTGGAGAGAAAAACATTTCAGATTAATGACCTTTCATCAGAACTAGAAGAAGTTAGAGATATAACAGGTTTCAAACAAAGAGGCGGGCGGGGGGGGGAAAGAACAAAGACAAAAGCTTGTGATAGGATGAAAATTAGGTGGGGGGGGGAGTTACCCTGATTAAAATGGGGGGTGGGGGGTGGGTGGCAGGATGGTACAAGGCAAAAGGGAATGGGAATGAGACAAGTAAAGAAACAAAAGATGGATCGAGAGGTAGTGTAACTGGGAATAGCAGAACCATTATCTAACTAAACAAACGGAGACAGGTGTTGTGACCTTAAATTTTTGAACTCGGTGTTGAGCCGGGAAGGCTGTAAAGTGACTAATTGAAAGATGAGGTGTTGTTCTTCCAGCTTCCGCTACGCTTCAATGGAACATTGTAAGATGCTGAGTGGTCAGACTGGGAGAGAGGTGGTGAATCAAAATGACAGACGGCCGGAAGCTCAGGGTCACTCTTGCGGCCCGATTGAAGGTGTTTATTTATGAAGGAAGGACCATTGTGGTACAGTGAAATGTACCCATCTCCTGCCTCCTCCTTAAAATGCCAGCCTTCTACTCACAAGGCAGCCTTCTTGTACGCCATGGTGTTGTATCTCCTCAGGTGGCCAGTCACTGTTTTCTACTGTTGATACATTTTCCTCTGCAAAAGAGGAGGAAAGGTGAAAAGAAAGAGATGAGTATGTCGGTGGGTTTGGGCGAAAGTGCAGTTTTAGGATGGAGGGGCTGACGACAGAAGGAGTGGTCAGTCAATTCGCTTTCAATCTTGTTTAAAACTTTGAGCTCACCAGAGAGAGTTTAGCGGGCAGTGATAGAAAGGTGCAAGGCGAGGGAATGAATGGAGAAATCGGATATACAAGGAAAGATGGTAGCATTTAGCACAAAACATAGATAGCAGGAAATGTGGCCTCTGCCAACTTAACAACCTCTCTCTCAGCTTGGTGCAAATTATTCAGGCAGCTAGGTCGTCTGAACTGTGTTGGAGGCATTCACTATATCTGCCAACTGCTAGCAAGCCTGACATCCGCCTGAAGTGATAAACCTGCAGCCATACCGGAGGAACAGAATGTTGTGCCCGGGCTCTACTTTGTCAACTGGCATCTCACCAGTTTTTCCAAAGCGGGGCCCCTTACCTCTTCCCTGCCCACTGCCACCATGTTGCATGCCATGCTTCTGCTGCAACAGCTCTGCCAAGTCCCAGGGAGCTGATTGACGTTTTGCCAACAGCAAAAATACAGATATCATGTTTTCTCACACTACAATGACCACAGCTCAGGTTCTATTACAACGGGTCCATACAGCTAGGAGAGCCTCCTCAGAAGCTAACAAGCAGCCAGCTGGTGCAACTTTAAAGCAGTTTCAGGTCTTGAATAACTGCAATCCTCGGGAATCCTAGGATTTTTAGGGAATCCTAAAAACCCTCCACGAATTTGGTGTATCCCACGCACCCCCCAGCCCTCCAGCACACGGCATCCAACACACACTCACCCTATTTAAATCAGCCCCTGCATGAAATTTGGTCATCACCATCCATTTTTTTTGATGAATACTACTAACTTCAGAAAGTTATCTGGCCGCTAACTTTCAAAAATAGTCAAATAAGCAAATATGAATAATACAGCTTGCCTGACAAAATAATAAATCAAAGGAACTTGATTTAATTCTATGCTTTATTGTGTATCTCAAAAAATGTCTCAAAGCATTTCATTCATGAAATACTTCTGGAGTGCCTTAACTGTTGTTTTGCAAGAAAAAACACCGAATAATCAAACAAATATCAGCAAAAGTTCTGCTCAGCCTTGTTTTTTTAATCTTCACTTCTGGGATGTTAACATCATTGGCAAACCTATCATTCTTTGCCCATCCCTAATTGCCCTTGAGAAGGTGGTGGTTAGCTGCCTTCCTGAACTGCTGCAGTCCATGTGGCATACGCCCATGGTCCTGTTAAGTAGGGAGTTCCAGGATTTTGACTCAGTCGCATTGAAGGAGCAAGTACAGTACCACATCAGGATGGTGTATAGCTTGGAGGGGAACTTGCAGGTAATAGTGTTCCCATGCATTTTTTTAATATTCATTCAAGAGATGTGGGCATCACTGTTCAGGCCAGCATTTATTACCCATCCCTAGTTCAGGTAGCATTTTTAAGAGTCAACCACATTGCTGTGGGTCTAGAGTCACATGTAGGCCAGACCAGGTAAAGACAGCAGATTTCCTTCCCTAAAGGACATTAGTGAACCAGATGGGTTTTTACAACAATCAACAATGGATTAATGCTCATCATCAGGCTTTTAATTACAGATTTTTATTGGATTCAAATTCCACCATCTGCCATGGTGGGATTCAAACCCAGGTCCCCAGGGCATTACCCTGTGTCTCTTGATTATTAGTCCAGCGACAATACCACTGCACCATCACCTCCCCTACTGCCCTTGTTCCTTGAGGGGATAAAGGGCATGGGTTTGGAAGATGCTGTTGAAGGGTCTTTGGTGAGTTGCTGCAGTGCATCTTGTAGGTGGTACACACTGCTGCCACTAAGTGTCAGTGGTGGAGGGAGTGAACATTTAAGGTAGTGGATGGGCTGCCGATCAGGTGGGTTGCTTTGTCCTGGACGGTGTAGAACTTCTTGTATACTAAGACCTGTCAATTGAAAGGTGATTTATGATTGGATAGTGATACAGGGAGTGTTTTGCCACAGGCGTTTTTCTGCTTGTCAGATGTAACTTCAGATGAAGAGCCATGGGAAAGTTTATAGCCATAACGGTTCTTCTGCAGCATCCTCCTCGGATGAAGTCTGGGGGCTTGCACTATTGATGCTGGACTGGCTTGGGGGCCTCGGTCTGCTGGTGCCTAGAAAATAGAAAAGAGAGTTTCAGCTAATGAGCATGAGCTAGATAAGACGGCATGTGACTCAATGTAAATGTTTAAAGGCCATTTATGCTGCTTTTGTGGGTTTTCAGTGGCTTTCCACTGAAGTTCAATGGTTGGATGGGATAGCTTTCCCATAGTGTATTAGCACCTCAAAATGTCTCAGTCACTCATGCAGTCAGTCAACTGGAGGACAATAATTGTAATGTTGGCAAATGCAGCAGCGATTCTGTGACAAGAATATTCACAACAAACTATGAGATGATTGACCAGTTAATCTTTTTTTTTGGATGGCATTGATCGATGGAGGCATCGTACAAGAGCCAGTTCCCAGTGCTGCAGAACAGACAAATATTTCACCGCACCATGTGCTACACTCTCCAAAACAAAAACAGAATTACCTGGAAAAAAACTCAGCAGGTCTGGCAGCATCGGCGGAGAAGAAAAGAGTTGACGTTTCGAGTCCTCATGACCCTTCAACTTCAACTCATGACTCTTCTCCGCCGATGCTGCCAGACCTGCTGAGTTTTTCCAGGTAATTCTGTTTTTGTTTTGGATTTCCAGCATCCACAGTTTTTTTGTTTTTATCGCTACGCTCTCCATCTGTCGCAGGTACTAGCACAGAGATTTAGACAGTCACGTGCAGAATATCAATGCAATTAAACCCAGAAGAGTTGCAAAGCAAGCTAACGATTCACTTGCACCCATTTTACAAAAATGCCAAATGACCCATCTAAAACTAAGATATCAACATTTGAATAAAAAAAAGACACTTCCTCATCCCTTTCTCCTCAACATCATTTCTGCCAAATATCTATTCAGTTCCTTCTTGAATATGATTATGATTTTCCTGGGCAGAATGTATTCCTGTGTAAGGTAAATAAATCTATCTATAAAGATTAAAATAATTTTAACATGTATTTAATAATTTTGTTTAATGGTCATAAATTAATTACAATTGTAAACAACATTTCTATTGCACTGAAAGTAAATGTAGGATTGTTGTAGGAGGAATTTTTAGTGCTGTTCTGGTGTATTATTTGGCTCAGAGCTATACTGTCAAATGCAGAAAGTTCTTGTTGGAGGGAAATATTGCGCAAGGTTGTGGATCTGGAGTAATAGGAACATAGGGTGGAATTTTCCCAAAATGAAACTAAGTGCAGTGTCGGGCATTTCAGCAGTGCCCAGCCCGCTGTCCGTAATGGCGGAATCTCGTGCCCAATCCTGCGCTTGGAGCCTCATTAATTATGCAAAGGCATGTATTGGTTTGAATCACCTGGCGGGTTGGGAGTTGAGTCGTGTGGCTGCCTTCAGCTGGTGGATTGGCAGGTCCAGGGGGCACTTTTAAAGGCCAGGCCAACACACAATCTCACTCTCTCCAGCCCACCAGAGATGTCTGGCATCCTGTAGAGGAAGGCCGAGGAGCTGAACAGGAAGGCAGCACCCCGCTTCACACACCATGTCCTGCAGGCCTTGATCAGATGGGGTGCAGGCGCTCCGGCAAGTGCTCTATCTCAGGGATAGCTGCCAGGAGCACAGCAGCCTCACCCCTCCAGCCTGAGAGACCATCACAGAGCAGGTCAGAGCAGCTGGCACCCGCACCAGAAGTGTCACCCAGTGCAGGATGGGGATGAATGATCTCATCCGCACTGCCAAGGTGAGTCATCCTCCAACTCCCTCCAATATCAAACTCTCATCATGGCATCATGCAGTCAAACAGCTACTCTCTTCAGGGATCTCACGCAACCATTAGTGGGGGATACACTGGTTCTCTCGCCAAGACTTTCACATCACCACTATCCCATCTGTCATGTTGCTCACACTCCATCCTCTGGCCCTTCTGGGGAGGGCTCACTACACACAGGGAACATACACCTCACCCAACCTCTGCTCCATCCCTTCTCATCACCTGCCTTTCTTTCTTCTTTGTACAGGCCAAGCTGGTGCAGAACAGGTGCGAGAGAGCGCAGGCCGGGGGAGGTACAGCCAACATCATCGCTCACTGAGTTTGAGGGGACTGCAACCCAGCTGGCTGGGGAGGATAGCGATCGCTCCTGTGGGAAATGGGAGATTGGCCTCTCCCACCAACCCAGCAGGGATCACAGCTCCATCACTTCATCAAATCCTGACATTCACAGTGAGTCACATGCAGTCTTATCTAGCTCATGCTGATTAGGTGAAAGTCTCCTTTCTATTTTCTAGGCACCAGCAGATCGAGGCCCCCAAGCCAGTCCAGCGCCATTGCGAGCCCCCAGGCTTCATCTGAGGAGGAAGCTTCGGAAGAGCTGTTATAGCGCTGACACGCACCCTCCACCAACTCAGAGAAACATGTGTTGGCAAGGCACAGATGTGGATTAGGCTTTGGGCTCACTTTCTGGGGAACACCTCACTGACAGCCCAGGTCTCCGACATTCGGAGGCTGCTGGTCAGCAGCCACACACTAGGCCCAAGTCCAAAAGCACAAAAGCCCAGAGTACAAAATCACAACGCCTTCAGTTGACAGGAACATAACCATCAAACATATTAACAAAGGTGCAACTTATTTACACGCCTAGCATGCCCGTGACCCAAAAGAGACATCAATTTTTCTTCACTTTCCTAACTCCCCAGGTGCTGCCCTGACATTCACAGTGGAGGTGGAGGCAGCCTGCTCACTGCTATGTCCTTTGGAACCGGCCACCAAGACTAAGCCGGAGCTGCAAGGACAGGTGATGGAACATCAGGCAGAGGTTCGGCAGTCACTCAGCAGACTAGAGCAAACGATGGAGGATTCCTTTCACATTCTGCCTGATGCCATGGCTCCAACATGTGAGTGCTCCGAGGTCACCATGGGAAGGCTGGCGACCACCATGGAGACCTTGGTCCAGCAGGTCTTGCCCGCTTTGTGCTCAGCCTTGCACTCCATGGCCACACACCCTGGTGGGCTCCATCAGGATGTAGGCAACATGGGGATGAGGCACCTTAAACCCCCTCCTGCGCCATCTCCTGCTGGAGTCAGTACGGGGCCCTCGGACACCCAACAGGGAGAGTGAGCATCCTGGGAGCCTCGTCTCAGGACACTCCAAGGGTGTGCAGCCGCTCACAGCCCCCTCTGCCCATGACCCCACCCACTCCAGCTTCTCGGGCCGCCGAGGGTGCTTCTGCCCTTCAGCAGGCGACCATTCTCAGACCGGGTCCCTCCGGGCCACCGGCCACCAGAGGGCGTCCATCAAGGTCATCACAGACATCAATATGTAGCAGTCAGCAGGCTGCCTCCACCTCTGCTGCAGATGTCAGGGCTGCACCCAGGCGTAGCACTACAGATAGGAAAGTTAAGAAAAATTGATGTCACTTTTGGGTCACGGGTGTGCTAGACATGTAAATAAATTGCACTTTTGTTAATATGTTTGATGGTTATGTGAATGTCCCTGTCAATTGAAGGCATTGTGATTTTGTACTTTGGAATCCTCTTATTTTGAGGTTTAGCCTGCCTTCCACTCAATGACAGTGTCCCACTGTGAGATTCACATTCCTGTGACGTCAGCCTCGGTTGAACGAGTATCCGCACCCCTTGTGGGATGTCAGGGAGGTGTTTAGAGTTTTTTTGGAAGTGTGTGATGTAAGCATTTCTTACCCTTCCTCCTCAAAGAACACAATTGAGTGAGGGCAGCTCATCAGCAATGATATCCTAGCATCATTTGTGTCTCCTCAATGGTAGTGGCAGAAGAAAAGACACACCCAGGGGGGAGGAGATCCCTAGATATGCCCACATCTTAGTTGCAGCAGTGTTGGCATCATTAGATGGTGGCAAAGGCTTCAAGTCTTCTCTTGCGTTCCTCTTGTTCCTAAGTGGGCTCTCAGTGCCCAGAGTGAGCTCACTCACAGGCCCCATGGACCAACGCAAAGATCATGGCCTGGTGATTCATGAGGCAAGTGTGAATGTGGGACTTGTTCTCACTGCAAGTGGGTGGACATCCCTTGAATTGGAAGAGAATAGATTGGAGCAGTTGGGAGTGTTCTCCTTGGAGAGAAGAAGGCTGAGAGGAGATTTGATAGAGATGTTCAAAATCATGAGGGGGCTGGACAGAGTAGATAGGGGGAAACTGTTCCCACTCGTAAAGGGTTCAAGAACGAGAGGGCACAGATTTAAACTGATTTGCAAAAGAAGCAATTGCAATGTGAGAAAAAAACATTTTTCACGCAACAAGTGGTTCGGGTCTGGAATGCACTGCCTGGAATTGTGGTGGAGGCAGGTTCAATCAAAGCATTCAAGAATGCATTAAGTGACTATTTGAATATGGGTGTATGGTGTATGGGGAAAAGGCAGGGCAATGGCACTAGGTAATGCTCATTTGGAGAGCTTACGTGGACATGATGGGCCGAATGGCCCCCTTCTGTGCTGATAAAATTCTGTGATTTTGTGAAAATGGCGTTGAGGGCTAGGAGAGATGTAGCCATATTCCCTCATTTGACTTTACTCTTCCTGAAACCTGTCAGTGATTAATGTTTCACGTCTTGCACGTATTCCTTCCTCCGTGGTGTGATCGTGCCCATACTGATCCTCAGCGGCCTCCTGAGGTTCCTGGGCCTCCAGATCTTCATCCTCCAATGAGCTCTCATCCTCCTCCAGGTGATCCCCTGGCAGGGGGCCACCTCTTTGCTTAGCCAGATTGTGAAGGGTGCAACACACTGTGATGATACAGGAAACCCTGCTGGGAGTGCACTGGAGTGATCCACCTGAGTGATCTAAACATTTGAAATGCATCTTCGGAAGCCCTATGGTCTGCTCTGTAAGGGAGCACGTGGAGCTGTGAGCAGCATTGTACCTGCCCTTGGAATGACTTTGAGGGCGACGCACCAGTGCCATCAGCCAGCGTTTCAGTGGGCATCGCTTACCCCCGAGCAGCCATCCCTGCAGACATAATGGCTTCTCGAAAAGCTCAGGCACCTGGGGGTGACTCAGAATGTAAGAGTCATGCCAACTCACAGGGGACCGTGAACAAACGTGCAGCGTGTGCTTTCGGTGATCACACACCAGTTGTTCATTGATGGAATGATAGCCCTTGCAGTTTATAAACATTAGGGTCTGCTGCCATGCAGCCTGTATAGTCTATTGCACCCCGTGCTCTTGGGAAGCCTGAGGTGGTACCGAAGCCGGTGAACCTCGTAGCCTGGCTATCTTCGACAAGAGCAAACCTTGCAAAATGATGGGCCTCCCTGTAAAAGGCATCTGTGACCTCCTTTATGCATCGATGCGTAGCGGACTGAGAGATGCCATACATGTCACCTGTTGATTTTTGGAAAGACCCAGAGGCCAAGATATTGAGTGCAGTTGGCAGGGGATACCCCTCAACTCCTCGTGGCATCAGGTCTCCACAAAGAATGTGGCATATGTGATGTACCAGATCTTGGGACAAGCACAGACATGCAAGACACTGCCCCTCACTCATTTGTAAATAGGAGACTCTTGGACAATCAACCCTCAGTCTAGCGAGTTGCCACCATTGTCTTGGTCTCTCCTCCTGACCCTCCACTTGACCACATCCCTCCTGCTGGAGCTGTGCGCGGAGTCGTCTCTCCCCCCTCCTTCACCCCCTCCATTGTATTAGGACCCTGAGAAAGGCAGCATTAGCCCTGGATCCAATTTGCTTTTGCCTTCTCTCTGAAAGGAAACATTGAAGACATTAATGATTCAAGGGGTAATAAAGCAAAGCTCATATTTGGAGACTGTTTTCCCTGCCCTACCTGCATGGTGGCTGAAGACACCCGTAAGGCACTAGCGCACACCAAGATGGCATTGCAAACATGTAACATCTTGTGCCCTGTGTGGGACGCTAAAGTGAGATGTGTGGCCCAACCTAGCTCTGAGCTCCAATCTCTGATGTGGCATATTCTGGCCAATCAGTTGTTCATGGTAAATGAATGGATGCCCTTTGGCCCAGTATGAGTGTCACATCTGTTGAATATGTGACAGGACTTAATTGATGGAATGCCACATATGATACAGCTGTGCCTCTTTCACTACTACCTGCATTCCCAAATTCTACATTCCACTTGTTGCTCTTGAGGCGCAGTGACTGTGATGTGAAGCCACTGAGTAGCCCTTTAACTGTGCTAATGAAGCTATTGTCTTTAAATGGCTTTCATCGCAAGGTATTCCTCCTTTCTTTCTAAGCAGACTCCTGCTCATTCCTGCAGCAACAAGAGGTTAGAGAGTGACCCCAGAAAGCCCCCGTAGTGTTCAACCTTCCCTCGCACTGCCATTCCACAGTGTTCCCTCTCCGTTGCCCCCATGCTGTTCATCAGCCCAACTCTAGCCTCACAGCCCACCTTTGGTTGATGTGCTAGTCTCTGAAAGTGGAGGCCTGCATTAGTACCACAGCACAGTGGTGTTCCTCGGGACAATGAAAGTAAAGAGAAGGAGCAGTCCAACCCTACAGCCCCAGCAGAGTGGCGTTCATCGCAACAAGATTGGCATAATGCTTTGGCAGATACGTTCCACTCACCTCGAAGTTACCAACGAACTGAGGTCCAACTTGTGCATGCCTTTAATCTGTATACTATTCATTGTTTCGGAGTTCAATATGTATACTATTCATTGCTCCTGATTTTTTTCCTCTAGTGGTTTAAGAGAAACTAAGCTTTGATGAGTTTCCTTTTCAAAAGGTTTTGAGGCTGGTGTAATTTCCTGCTGGCAAGTTGGGAAGGCATGGCAAGATTCCAGTGAGCAGCTGTTTTAATAAGCATTCGTGACATGCTAATGAATGTAAATAGCGTTTGCGCCAATAGTCGGCAGGATAACCGACCCACCATGAACACACCATTGGGAGAATTGTGACTTGTTTTGATGACAGCGGATTTGTGACTTTTTGCCTGCCGCTGGATTCTCCGCTCCTGCCCGCCACAAAACTTGCTGTGGGCAGAATGGGAAAATTCCCGCCATAGAAACAGAAGTAGGCCATCCACTCCTCGATCCTTTTCTACTTTTTAATTAGATCAAGGTTGACCTGTACTCCAAATGCATTTACCTGCCTTTGTTCTACATCCTATGATATACTTACCTAAAAAAATTCCTATCACTCTTAGTAATTTCAATTAACTCAGCTTCCACTGCCTTTCAAGGGAACAGAGTTTCAGATTTTGACAATCCTTTGTGTGAAAAAGTTACCTCCTAATTTCACTCCTAAACGACTTTCTCTAATTTTATGATTATGCCCCCTTATTCTGGATTGCCCTGCATAGGCATCAGTTTCTCTATGTCTACCTTATTGAATTTGTTATGACATGGCAGATGACGTGTCTCAGGCAGACCAAATCCACAAGGGAACCTTGGTCGCGCTATCACAATGGTTTTGCAATTTGAATTTATTACAAGATGTATGTACTGAATTCAAAAGTAATGAGTCCACCAAGACCTTTAGAGATTTAAAAAGTTATATTAAAATATTTATGAACAAAATAAAGTATTTCAAGCATATATGTAGGTCTACAATTATGTACTATTATAGCAAATCCTGAAATCCTAATTAACTTGACTCCCAGTTACACCCCCTGTAAGGCAACAGTCCAAAAAAGGTTTTAGATTTAAAACAGAACCAACACACTAACACAATACCCACTTGGCAGTATAATTCCAAATGGCTTTTCCCTAACTTCAATTTTGTTACATAGCAGACTCATGCACATATGGTTGGAGGCTTCATTAAGGCTTTTTTACACAACCCTGTTAGGTTTTACAGGGCCTTCTGATGCACAGCCTTTCATTGTCCTTTATATATGTTTCTCTTTTTTTAATATGTAAATTCTATTGTTCCACATGTCTTTGAAATGGTATCTCCCTTATAATTTAAACACGTTCATGTTGCCAATATTGTCAGTAACCTTTGGGAAAAATAAACACACTCCTTAGTCTTGCTTATCTGGCTAGTTGAAAACAGACTAAGATCACTTTGAAATCCAAATTTATCTAAAAGTGCAAATTCTCTTCACACATTACATGGTAAGCCAGCATCCATGTTTACACATTACCATGTCAAGCACCCAGCTTCTTTTGGTGATTTCAAACTTGTACTCCAAATGTAATTAAATCACACAGACAGACCCAACTATACTTACCCCATAAACCTATTTCAGAATAAACCAGAAAAAATATTATGAAAATTATCATACTTTCATCACAAATTCCTTTATCATTTTAAAGATTTCAATCAGATTACCCTCTCAACCTTTTAAACTTAAGGGAATACAAGCAAGGTTTAGGCCAGCTTTTTCATGATTGGACCCTTTAAGGTCTGATATCATTCTGGTGTACTTGCCCCTACTTCCTTTATGAACAATATATCTTTCCTGAAGTTCAGTGCTCACAACTGATGGCAGTTTACCAGATGGTGCCTGACCGTGACTCTGGACGACTGAAGCACAACTTCTTTTCCATTGTATTGCAGCCCCTTTAAAATAAAGGACAACACTCCATGAGCCTCTTTGGATGTGTTTGTACCATCCACTATTGCTTTACTGATTTGTGTACCTGGACAACAGTCCCTTTGTTTCTCTATGGCCCTTAGTCCTTTGCAAGCAATAAAATATCAAGATTTATTGTTCTTGGATCCAACGTGCAACAACTCGCATATTAAATACCATTTTCCACAGCCCTTCCCACTCACTTAATCTATTTATGCCCCATTCTAAGTTCTTGCTTTCATCTAAAGAACATACTGCACTTCTAAATTACTGTCATCTGCAAGCTTGGATACAAAATGCCTATTCCTTTATCTCAGTCATTGATACAGTGAAAAGTTGAGGCATCAGTACAGCAACCATCAATCTGTAATCTCGCTCCCTCCTACACCCAACCAATTACCAATCCATGTCACAAGGTTACATCCAAATCCACATGCTTCCATTTCCATAGAGACAGATTACATAGACGCTCTGCGACCCTCCAAGTTAGTGAGCTCCTAAAAGACATCAACTAAAAATATCTTTCTTCACTCTCATTGATCAGCTGATACTTGTCCGAGTGCTCAAACATCCGTCTCTGATGATAGATTCCTGTAGCTTGCCCACAACTGATGTTAAACTGACAGGCCTGTAGCTTGCTGGTTCCTTCATCCCTCCCTTCTTAATAATGGAGTGACAGTTGCAATTTTACAAAGGCACAGATTCCTTGGCCAATTTTTAGATTCTCTTGTAAGGCTAGTTTTTTATCCTTTACATCTACTGTGAAAAATAGATTCAAACTATTCATTGAAGAAGCCTGTCATTTTCTTCTTGCCCATTATTGTCTTGCCTATCTCCATCTTTAATGGATCAACCTTTCCCTTGGCCACTATTTTTCTCTTAATATATTTGTAAAAACATTTGTTGGTAATTTTGATATTGTTATGAAAATATAATCATTTTCATAATATTTTTCTGGTTTGTTGTAAAGTACGTTTATGGGTGTGAGTGTAGATGGTTCTGTCTGTGTGATTTAATTACATTTGGAATCAGGTAGGCTGCAAGCTTGAAAGTATCAAAAGAAGCTAGGTGTAGAAATGTACTCAAAATGCTAATGAGTAAGCATGGATGTTGCCTTAGCATGTAAGGTTTGAAGGGAATTTGCATTTTTAAATAAGTAAAATGATTGTTTGGATTGAAAGTTTACAACTAGCCAGATAAGCAAGGCTAAGGAGTGGGTTTATTTTCCCCAAAGGTTACTGAAAATATTGGCAACGTGAAAGTTTTTATATTCTGGGAAAGGTACAGTTCCAAAGATATATGGAACAATTGAATTTACATATTAAAGAGAGAGAGAGACATATATATAGGAGAATGAAAAGCTATGTTGGGGGCGATGTAAGATCTAACAGGAGTGTGTAAAATAGCCTTGAAGAAGCCTCAACCCATTTGTGCATAAGTTGTGCATAAGTCTGTTGTGTCCAGTAGCCGTAGTTGGAGAAAGCCTTTCAGAATTCCACTGTCAAGTGGGTACTGTGTTAACTTGCACTTTTTTAGAATCTAAAATCTATTTTGAACTGCAAATTTCAAAACCAAGTTTCCCATGTGAATTTGGATCATCTGGCACACATCATCTGCCATGTCATAACAATATAATATGCAAAACATTTTATAATCCTTTTCTCAACCATTTGTTTATTTTTATAGTTCTCCCAGTACATTTGATTTCCCATTTTTCCTTTGTGTACGCATAAACCTGTTCCTCCCCTATGATATTGTCTCTGTCCTCATTTGTTGGCCGCACTTACTTAACTACATAATTGAAGCCAGTGCCTTCAGGGCTATAAACTGGTTTTATAATTGATATGATATCCTATTATCAGAATAATTCTTTGAATGCATGCCAGTGTTGCTTTCACCATTAATTGCTCAGCCCAGTTTACTGTGGCCAAATAACTTCTCAACCCTTCAAAGTTTGCCTCACTTAAATGCAGCTGTCCCTTCTCTCTCTCTCTCTCTCTCTCCAGAAATCCTAATAATCGTCAAATTCAATCACATTATAGACACTACTTGTAAGGTATTCCCTTACTGTCAGATCTATAACAAATTCTGGCTTGTTACTCATTACTAAATCCATTAAAGTGTTTTCCTGTGTTGGTTCTAAAACATACTGTTCTAAAATAGCATTCACAAATTCTTCCTAAAAATCTGTTATATTTAATAAATGAGCTGTTGTGCTTCTCCTAAAGTATCTGAAAAGTGAAACTGACCATGTTAACAACATTGTTTTTGCTAGCTTCACTCATCCCTGTACTTACATATCCCACCATTACACCACTACCATAAGGAGGCCTGCAACCAACTCATACAGAGTTATGCATCTTTTGCTGTTACTTAATTCTACCCAGTTTCCATTGCCCAATTATCCTCACTGAAATCAGTTCTTTCCACTAAAGCAAATGTGTCTTTTATTGATATTGCTACTTTGTTCCAGGATTCTCTATCCTTTCTAAAGATCCTATTGACTTGAATATTTAGCTCACATCATGACAACGTTGTAGCCTTGTCTCTGTAATAACTATGATACTATACCCTTTAGGCTGAAGTTATGCCTCAAACTCACCTGCCTTATTTTTTTTATGTTACATGCATTCTTTTCATGGGCAATTAGGAACGAGCTACAAATGCTGGTCTTGTCAGTGATGCTCACATCCCATGAAAATGTTTTTTAAAAAATCTACAGGGTTCTTATTTGGGTAACTGGCACCACCCTGTCCATAATCCCTGAAGGTATTTTTCTCACACTTTTTAGCTTAGTGTTATTTTCCTTGCTAATGCTCTGTGCATTGCTATATAGACAATGGCTCCAATTTTTAATTGTTCTAATTTTCTTTTTAACGTGGACTTTGCTATTATTCCTTACAATCTTGTCCAATTATAGAACCATATAACTATAGAATAGTGCAGCACAGAAGGCTGCTGTACTATTTGGCCCATTGAGTCTGTGCTAACTCCTCCAAAGAGCAATCCAGTGCAACCCACTGCCTGGCTCTTTCACCATTCCCTGCAATTTTTCTTCCTCTTCAACCATTTATCAATTTTCTGGTTCATTAATATTTTGGTTATGTTCATCACTTTATGTAGTCGGAACTTTGCTCTAGACTATTTTCCTTGTCTTTAGGCTACTATTATTTCCATTTGGACACTTTTTCTTTACTGTTGAATAAACGTGATACAACTGTATGCATGTAATATTCTTCAAGATAATAGATGACATGTTCCTTTTGATGTGATTTTGTAAATTTTATTTCATTGGTCTTATTAGGACTATGTAGGGAAGAAAGACGTGCCAGCTTGTGGTTTGTGTTTACAAAAGCTAATTAAATGCAGGGCTGCAATTCAATTGATATGTGTGCTGCATATGTACAGAGAGTAATCAGTCTTTCCTGCAGCTATTTTTTTATTACAAATTGAAAAATCAATTGTACAATACTGGCAGACTATAAAATTGCACCACTGTGTCCTTCATTGGAAGGAAAGAAGACACATTAACCCTTTAACATGACTGTGGTTTGCAACATGTGCAAAAACCCTGCCTTTTAATATCTGTTTGAAAGACACAGGGTTGAGCTGTCTCACTGCACTCATCAGGACACTTCGCAAGAATATCAATGCAAGGGGAAAACAACAATTTATATTTTATGAGAACAGAGTGCTGAATGGTTGGCAAGTGGACTCTGATTGTTAGAGGCATAGCCGTGGAGAATACACCAATTGATGGTGACTGACAATTAACTGCCAGGCATTGTTTGAAATTTAAATCGGGCAGCTTGACCCTGATTGGTCAAGGCATTGCCCTGAGGAATGAGTCAGCAAATAGTTGTCACTTATTTTGTTTAGCTGAAACAGGTGCAATGTGTGTACATATTCTTTCTGTCTCCAAAAAGCAGGGCCCTGTGTATTAATATATGTAGCTTCTAGTATTTGCAAATGTGTCACACTGTGAGCCTGACTGACTATCTTAAATTAGTTGTCAGCGTAATTCTTAGCACACTGAGGATTGTTAGCAAATGTTGTCCAATCATGGAATATAATCTAATGTTGTACGCTGTTTAGAGTTTTGCAAGCATGGGCCGGTTGGGTACGGTCTGCAACTTGCCCATTGTGAACAGTGGCTGAGACATGTGTTTGATACAATCTGCCAGTCTTTGGGAAGAAGAGCCTACGCACCTAGCATTACACTGGTACTGAAATTCATATATCACATTACTCATTTGTGTGATAGGCAGAGCATCTTTTTGGCTTGACGGCAACATCGTGTTAGTGGCGAATACCGCTCGTGTCACTACTGCATAGTACCTGTGTATAACAGCTAGCTTCACTTGTTGTTCAATTCTGGAGATACCTTGCCTTTCCAGGGTAATCTGAGGTTGACTGGGCACTTTTCGGAGCCGAAACTGATGGCTTTAGGCCCGTTCATGAGTTTGTGTGATATGCAGGGCGAAATGATCTGATCAGGGTAGCCATTATCCTGCAGGATGCTTTTGATGCGCCCTATTTCAGCATCAAGCTTGCATGGTGAGCAAATGGCTCGGGCCCTAGTTACAAGATTGCTGATAAGGCCAATCTTATAGCGTGTGGAACTGTAAGAATCCCAATTTGTATATGGGCCATTGAAGGTAGTTTTGGGGTCGACCATGGGAGAGAATCTCCAGCAGATTTCTTAACTAGCCCATCAAGGAAGGCCCTCTAGGCCCAGCTCTCGCAAACGTCTTTGTTGAGTTCCATGAGTAATGTGACTTCGATGGAATGATACCTAACCTCCTACCCCTTGCATATATCCGATATGTGGATGATACGTTAGCTATATTTAAATCTGGAGCTCTGTGTAATAATCTAATTACACACCTAAATGGGCTCCAGCCTGCGCTCAAATTCACGTTTGAAATGGAACAGTCAAATGAACTCCCCTTCCTTGACGTGCTCATTGAGAAATCAGCCAATCTTATCAGAAATCTTATTGGCAACCTTGTAAATAGGGCCAAGCCATTTGCTCACCAAGCAAGCTCGATGCTGAAATAGGGCACATCAAAGGCATCCTGCAGGATAGCGGCTACCCCGATCAGATCATTTCACGCTGTGTATCGCGCAAACTCATGAACAGGCCTAAGGCCATCACTTTCGGCCCTGAAAAGGGTCCAGTCTACCACAGATTACCCTGAAAGGGCAAGGTATCTCAAAAATGTGAGCAACAGATGGAGCTAGCTGTTTCAAGCTGCTACTATGAAGCAGCAACACAATTGCTATTCTCCACCAACAGGATGCTGCCGCCAAGCCAAAAAGATGGACTGCCTATCACACAAATGAGTAATGTGGTGCATGAATTTCAGTGCCAGTGTGAGGCTAGGTATGTAGGCTGTATGTCCCAAAGATCGGCAAATCATATCATACAGCATGTCCTAGCCGAAATTCGCAATGAGCAAGGTACAGACCATACTCAATCAGCACGTGCTTGCAAAACTTATAACGCAGTGTTCAACATTAGATGTGCTTCCATGATTGGACAACATTTCTAAAAAAATCCTCAATGTGCTAAGAATTACGCTGACCACCAATTTAAGATTATCAGTTGGGCTCACAGTGTGGCTATTTATATTAATACACAGGGCCCCGTTCTTTGCAGAAAAAAAATGTGGACACACATTGCGCCTGTTTCAGCTAAACAAAGTAAGTGACAGCCATTCACTGACTCATTCCTCAGGGCAATGCCTTGACCAATCAGGGTCAAGCTGCCTGATTTAAATTTCAAACAATGCTTAGTAGTCAATTGTCAGTCACCATCAATTGATACATTCTCCATGGCAACGCCTCTACCAATCAGAGTCCACTTGCCAAGCATTCAGCACTCTGTTCTCATAAAATATAAATTGTTGTTTTCCCCTTGCATTGATATTCTTGCGAAGTGTCCTGATGAGTGCAAGATAAAAAGCTTTGGCGTGTCTGTTTTTTCAGCAATAGTCAATTTCTGTACTGCCAACTGACTATTGGTATTGAACATCTGAGGCTCTTGCCTCTGATAAAAAAAAGCTATTGAGACAAGCGTAATTGAAAATTTCAATTCTGGCATTGATGGGTTTCTGTTAGGCATTGGAGGTGGAACCAAGGTGGGTGGATGCAGTTAAGAATAGCCATGGTCTAATTGAATGGTGGAACAAGTTGAATGACCTGTTCCTGTCTTTATGTTCCTCCTTAAGTTCCCAAATGCAAAGGCTTGAATTGTGAAACTCTGCTGCCAGTAAATTAGCTTCTTAAGAGCAGATGATGAACTTATATTGTTAATTTTCTTAAAATCAGACATAATCAGGCATCAATTGTAATGCATATAGGGCTACTGATTATATTTAGATTACACGATTATTGTACAGGCATTTAATAAGATATTCAATGGTAAGTGTCTACATTTCATGCCCAAGGGATGATATGGCATTTTCTGAGACACAGCAGCTTAATTTGCTGTCAGTCGTAAATTAAGATGCCCAATCATCACTTGGGTGCGATAATTAATGATTTCCAATTTAACAAGCAGCAAGTGACCCTACCAATTCCCAAATGATGCAGATTTCTGAGGCACCAATTGCAATATTTCAAATGAGTGCCACAGAAAACAAGAAAGACAAGGTTTGGCAGGCCTACTCTCCCCTTGCCTCCAACAAATCCACAATCCTGGAAAGGACTGAAGACAATAGCAAAGCAGTTAAAGTCCATCCAGACTGAGAGGAGGGTTTGGCACCAATTTTTGAAAAGGTGTGCCACCTCCATAGCAGGAACTTGAGTACAATGTTTAAGCTGGTGCTTCAGTGCAACGCAGAGGGAGTGCTGCACGGTTGGAGTTGACGTCTTTTGGATGAGGTGTTAAATTAAGGCATTGTCTGCCTGATCAAGTGGCTCAGGCGAACAGTAATAATCCAAAGGCATTAATTAAAGAAGAGTGAGAATTCTCTGGGTATCCAGGCCCAAGCTCCTCCCTCAATCAATGCTGTCAAAGGAGATTATGAGGTCAATCATCTCATTTGCTGTTTGTGGGACCTTGCTGTGCAGAATTTGCTCGTGTATTTGTCTCTAATTTCAAAAATAATTCATTGGCTGTAAAGAGTTTTGAAGTGTCCTGAGGACATGATAAATGATTTTGGGCTGGAATGTGCCGGAGCAGGGATCCTGCAACATATCCGGTTAGTTTGACTTTTTCCTTCACCCTTCAGCTGAATAGGCCCTGGAACTTTAAGTGGACAATGGCACAATGCGAGCAACAGGGTATCTGGGACCAGGATGAGGGGTGTATCTCCTTAATCAAGGAGGTTAAAGGATGAAGAAATAAACAGATGAAGGACTGAGAAGTAAGTGAATTTGAGAAGGTGAATCCCAATGTTCAATCACACACAGAAAAAAGAGGGAAAGAAACATTGGGTGAAGAGGGAACAGAAAAACAGACAAACTGGAGAAGTAAGAAGAAAATGTTGAAAAGTTAGTTATTAAAAAATAACTATGTAAACAATTTACTGCTTGCAGAAATGAGACTCTGCAGTTCCATCGTTGTGGATTATAATCCTGGCCCCTTCTTGGGATAATCCCAGGTCAGGTGTATCTCTCAGATTTCTCTCGACATTCAGTTTAGAAAGACAGATCCTAAAGATGCTAAATGGGTCTGAAAGACGGAATTATCTCTCATGAAAGGAAGTGAGCCTGCAGAGAGTATTACCGTCCTCCAAATAGCCTCTTTAACAAGTTTTAACTAAATGTTAATGGGCGGAATTTTCTGTGCCTGCTGGTGGTGCTCATGATAAGTGGTGTGAACGGACAATATGGTGTGATTGGTTTCACGATGGCTGGAAGGCAGGTCGCGATTGTCTGCTCAGCCCGTCGATGGCAGGGCCGCGTTTCCCATGGTCGGTCGTCAGGAACCTCATGTGCTTTTTTTAGCATATCATTATCAAGCCATCCCACCAGGCTCTTGCACCCCTGCTGGATCGTCCGTCCACATCAATGGGAAAGCACGCTGACGTGTTTCACAACAGCATAGAGGTGACGTGCACTTGGCAGCCTGCACTTTGGGGGAGCTGGAGATGAGTGCACAGCATCCTTCTGCAGAGCTCGCCAGGGTCACCTGTTGCTTTGCAGGCTTCAGGGGCACCGGGGGATGGGGTGGAGCGGTGGGGGGTGTCGGGGTTAAGTGCTGCCCTGCCTCAGAGCTGACCTTTGAGGGTGAGGGGGAGTGGTGGGCAATTGCCACTCTGCCTCGGAGGCGACTTTTAAGGGTAAGGGGCAGTGGGGGGCAACTGCAGCCTTGCCATTGAGGCGAGCTGTTAGGGGGGGGCGGTGCAAGTGCAGCCCCTCCTTTGAGGCAACTGGTGGCGGGGATGGGCAGCCCTGCCATTGAATATAGCACAAAAGCATTCAGGGTGGGGGGTAGTGTGGGCGAGGGAAGTGGCCATGCATTAGGGAAACATGTATAAAGTGATAATTCCTCTGCAACTCAGATTGTTCAAGCGCAGCCACATTGATATGATTGGAATCGGCCTTCTAGCTTAACTGCACCCTCAAGAAACACAGAGGTATCAAAGTGCCACCAAATTTTGCCAAGGCAGGAGCAGCATCCTCAGGAAGAAGAAGCAGCTGGGGCTCCCAAACACACTACCCAAGATCCACAGTGAGCCATTGCTGTTTGGCACCTAGCGACACCCAGGGTCTATAGATGCTGCCTTTCATTTCTGCAAATGATTGAGAACGAGTGTCACCGAAGACTGCGCATGTCTAGGGAACTGATTGCTCATATCTGCCTCTTACTGCAGGATTTGGCACAATGGGGACATGGAGGGCATGCACTGCCAGTGGCTGTGAAAGTGGCCACAGCGCTCAATTTCTAGGCCAGTGGCTCTTTTCAGGGCTCCACAGTTGACCTCTATGGGATCTCTCAAGCATCCACCCAAAAATGCATCCATGAGGTCATGGATGCCATCTTCACGAGGGCACACAACTTTGTGCGTTTTATCCGAGACCAGGACAGCCAGGATGCAAGAGCAATTGGATTCACCCAGATCTCAGGTTTCCCACATGTCCAGGGTATGAGTGACTACCCTCATGTGGCACTCAGCTCTCCATTGCAACACATGGTGGACTAAATCAACCACAAGGGCTTCCATTCATTGAATGTGCAGTTGGTATGAGACCACCAGGAACACATCCTGCAGGTGTGTGCACGTTTTCCAGGGAGTGTGCACGACACCTACAACCTCAGTCGGTCACAGATCCCTGGAGCCTCCCAGGGCCCACAGAAGCTGCAGGGATGGCTCCTCGGGGCCGAGGGCTACTTGCAGAGGCTTTGGCTGATGATATCTGTGTGGCAGCCTCAGACTGCAGCAGAGCGATGCTATGATGGGAGTCATGCTGCAGCTCGTAACTTGGTGGAGTAGATCATTGGAATGCTGAAGACGAGGTTCCGGTGCCTGGACCTGTCTGGTGGAGCCTGCCAATATAGTCCACAGAGGGAGTCACACACCTTCATTGCCTGCTGCGCCCTTTACAACCTGGTGCTGCAATGGGGAGATGAGCTGGCTGAGAAGGACATGGAGGAACTGCATGTCTCCTCTGATGAGGAGGATGATGATGAGGCTGAGGAAGTCCTCTGAAGTGACAATGACGGCGATGAGGCCCTCTCACTGGTTAGATGAGACAGGAATGCTCGGGAGGCCCTCATAGATGCTAGATTTGTGGAGGATGATGATGACATGCAGTGTGGTGACCCCCATAGTTTCTCACATTGCATTCCTGAACATTTGACTCCGGTCTGGCTTATGGCAGTGGGAATACCCTCTGTGAGAATGCTCCTGTCATGGAGACATGGTGAAGGTCCTAATAGTCGCTCGATGACAGGAAGATGATGATGACATGCAGTGAGGACACTCCATAAATATACACAGCTCCTGAGAATGTCTGACTCCTGTCTGGCCAATGGCAGCTCACTTGTATTCCGTTATCAGAGTCATATCATAGAGACACACCATGAAATATTAGAAGCATCTGATGCTTAGTCCTGTGAAAGACGACACATCACTCACAGCATGGTTGTCTGATAGATGTTGCACCATTGGATCCTTACTTGGTAGAGCAGGAATGGTCCATACCCTCGCCAGCCAGCTGGATGGCTCTGTTTTCAAAACCATTGAGGACCTTGATTTCAGGCATTGTGCCACCGGTCTGTGACCTCTCTCTCTTGTATGCCAGCTTGCCCTGAATGGATAGAGATGGGTAAAGTGTAAGCAGGACACCTGCCAGGCCAGATGATACATATGCCTGGCCTGTGTGGGTGTTGAGTGGTTCCATGGAAGGGGTGAGGACAATGATGGTGAGTGTGAGAGAGTGAATGGTGATGTCCCTTGCACTGGCAGTGAGTGAGGGCCCCGTGGGTGTGTGATGGGTTTGTGAGTGTGTGAGTTGAGTGATTAGATGAGTGACCTACCCTGACGGAACAGAGGAGATCATTCATCCTCTTGCAGCACTGAATGGCTGTCCTCTTTTGCAGGGCGTTGGCACTGACCACCGCCTCCCAAGCTGGATTAGTGCTGTTGCTGCCCATCCTATAGCCAGAGTGGGAGGCAGAAGACATCCTGGAGGGCCTCCGCTGTATCCAAAATTCACTCGAGAGATGCGTCGCTGAACCTGGTAGCTGCAGCCTTCTTCAGTTTCAGGGCAATGTCTTCCATGCAGCAGTGGTGAGCTGGAAGTACTGAGATGTGTGCTTGCAGCTGGACTTTAAATATGGCGCCTGGGGTGTGATGCAGCGGCAGACTGATGAAGGGCCGGCAAATGGAAACGGTGTGTTTCTCGGGAGGGCATGAGTAATGAGGCAAGTTCAGGACGATACAGCGTGAAGACGCACCATCGCGGACGGCGGGTAAAACATTGTTTTAGCCACCCGCTACTGCACTGAGAGCAAATTTGGGAAAATTCTGCTCAATATCTTGGACATTATTAGGGCCTCAGGAATGTGCTCCCTCACCAATGAGGGTGTGGAGTCTGGCTCACAAGTTAGTGATACAGAAGGCTATGTAAGACAATACAAATTCTAAACCATACAGCAGCTTATTAAAGAACCTAACATGTAATCTTCAATGAAGTGAAAACAGTCTATTACAACATTACAGAGTTCTAGGAAAAAACAGAAAATACAATCTTATTTTCAATAGAGAATCCAGTTTTTAAATTCAATTATTGTCACTGTAAAATATTTTATGTAGGACATCCATAAATTATTAAATAAGCGTTGATCTTAATCCCTGAGTGAGGACTACAGAATTAGTGAGATGACTGTGCTCTAGTTAAGGAGAGAATTATCATCGCCTTACTGTAGTAGCCATGCCTTTACCTTGAGAGACATACAAGTGAGTTAGTGATTTTAAAAAATCCAATGTATGCTTCAATTTTTATCATGTTTCTTGAGGCTGTGCAGCTAATTTCTTCTGTATATTTAATCTAACTGGGCACTGCCCCTTTATGTTCCAAATATGGTTTTGATCACTGCTAATTTCAACGTAAAGGAAGCCCTTGTTGTTTAAAAGAAAGTTTATATAATTCTTATTTTGCATGTAATAGTCTGGGCCTCAATTTCTAGTGAAGCCACACCGCAAGGACTCATGTTGGTTTCATGAGTTATGAATCTATTTTTTCATATTAGTTGAGATGGGTTGTAAAAATTCTAGTTGACTGTGGCTTAGGATTATAAATATGAACTCATCTAATCAAATGTTACACTGTGCTGCCTTTCCCAACAGTTTGCAAAAAAAACACATGGACCACTCTGCAACTTTGGGATTGTATCTCTATTTTTCAGAGATTCTTTTATTTCTGTAAGGAGAGACCCTACATGTAGAGTCCTGTGGTCAGGCAACTTTATTTTACCTATTGTCGCTTTGTAGTACAAAACATAAGCAGTGCTGTAAAAAGTTGAAGCTTTTCATCTTGCACTCATCAGGACAGAATTGTAAAGATACCAAATTTCAAAGGGAACAGCAATTTATACTGCATGAGAAGAGGGTGCTGATTGGTTTAATCTTTTTTTTTTAAATTAAGTTTTCATTTATAGCAAAATAACTCTTTTAACTTTATATCACCTTATTATGGCTGGATTTCTTTACATGGATTCCTTCACATCAATTGTTCTCTTTCTGGGATGGAGAGGTTGGGTGCCCAGGCACAAACACACCATTAAAAGGGTGCTTATGCCATTAAGTACCTGCCCTAACACTCTGCAATGAGTTTAGATTGGAATTAATATGCAAATGCAGAAATTTCTTAACACTCACAGGGCCGGGGGTGCGGGTGGGGCTGGAGATGAGGGGAACTTCCTGTTCACTTCCTGTTCTAGCAAGGATAATGAAGGAGTGGAACAAATTGCCTTGCTCAGAAATTTATCAATGATTTGCAAAACATGGCGTATCTCTTCCTTGCCACACTTAAACTCACCAAAATAATTCTGGCCCATGGATAGCTACAGTTTTCACATATCATGCCATTATCAAAAAAAAATGTGATCACTTACTGATAGCCAGTATGGGCTTCAGGTCATGGTCTTACTCTTCAACAGTCAGAGTAAAGCTTGGTTCACTGATAGTACTCTCTAAGTTCTGAGTATCTCTGAGGTTATGAGCTCCACCCCTAGTCCACAGACTAGAGCACATTATCTTGGCCATCTCTGTGGGAGTGCTGTGCAGTCAAAGGTGACATTGACATTAAACTGAGGCCACATATGCTTGTTCCAGAGGAAGTAAAATGGTCTTATTCATAGAAAGAGTTCAGAGTTCTCCTGGCATCCTGGCCAACATTCTGCCTTCAACCAACAACACCAAAAGCAGATCTGTGGGACCTTGATGTGAGAAAATTGACTACTCCATTTGCCCATAAGAACAGCAACTCTGCAAAAGCACTGGAGAATGCGGTAATACTTGATGCAAATGTAAGTTCCTTGTTTCTTCATTCAGAATTTTCCTCCATAAACTTAGCCATCCAAACCTCTGCTGTCCTTATCTTAACTTGCACCATGCACCATTCATTCATCCCCCCTGTGTTCATGGGCTTACGTCGGCTCCTCGTTCAGAATTACCTCTACTTTAAACTTCTCGTCTTTGTTTTCAAAAAAAGGCACATGAGACCTTTGGCTTTATAAATAGGAGCTTAGAGTAGAAAAACTGTAACCATTCCATGGATCATGAATCCCTCCAATAACCTGGCATCTCCCAATCTCTGTATCCTCCTCCAACCCATGCAACTCTCTAAGACCTCTGTGACTCTCCAATTCGGACCTTGTGCACAACCCCAATTGTCATCTCTCTACCATCAGCAGTTGCGTCTTCAGCCTGCTGTAGTCAAATGCACGCTCTGGAATTCCCTCTGTAAACCTCTGCATCTCTAGCTTTCTCTCCCCGTTTAAGCCATCTCTTTAACCTTAGCTCTTAGGAGGACTTGTAACCAAAACTTTAATCAATCCCCTTATAATAACACTCATGTGAAGCACCTGGGAATGTTTCACTACATTAAAAGCGATATATAAATGCAAGTTGTTGTTGTAAAGCCTGGCAGAAACAGTGTGCTCTACATCTGAAAAGCAGCACTAAGGTTTAGCTTACGGTGGGCAATTTCCCCAAGTCTTACATATCTGAAGAGATAATGGGCCGTAACTTCCTCGGAGTGGCAATCAACGTCAGATTGCCAGTGTCCACTTAGCTACTCTAAATTTCTTCTGTGCCTATCCTGCCTGACCTTCCAACTCAGGCTGGGTGAGATCCAGGCAGCACAACTTTCTCCAAAGTCCAGCACCATCAAATTGAAGGAGGCCCTGACCCCTTTTTACGGCACTAGCTGCCATAAAGCAGGTAAGGTTAAAGGTCTGATTGAAATCGACAGGCCAGGGAGAAGGTGAGTACTCAAGGGAAGTGAAAAGGATTTTGGGGGGATGGGAGTGTTTGGAGGTCAGTTGGGGCTGGGGGGGGTAGGGGCTCGGACATCAGGGGTGGTGTGGGGGGAGCCGGACATTGGGAGGGGGTGCAGTGGGCCAAACATTCAGGAGGGTTTGGGGGGTCAGACTTTCAGGGGGTTGGGTAGGAGTTTCGGACATTGGACATCAGGAGGGTGTGAGGGGGGTCGGACATCGGGGGGGGTGATGGGGAAGTCAGACATTGGGAGGGGGTGGGTTGGGAGGCTGGGGGGTGGGACATCTGGAGGAGCTGGAGGGGTCAGATATCGGGGGGGTTGGAGTGAGCAGTACATTTGGGGGGGTGGGGATTTTGTACATTGGGAGGAGGTGGGGGGAGGTGGACATTCGGTGGGGGGCTGGGGGGTTGGAATTTTGGGGGGTAAAAGTCGGGCCTGTGGGGGGACATTGTCAGATGAGGAGCCCTGTGCGGGTTGGGGAAATCCCATGGAGGGTCCTCGGATGGGGAATACTGTGAGGGGTGGTGGTTAGTCAGGGGTAGGGCAGTCCCCTGGGGGGTCGGGGCTGTGGGGGAGTCCCATGGGGGGATTGGTCTGGGTCTTTATCATAGTTACCCAGAAGTTAGAAGAGGCTTTAAGTCTTCTGAATTTTTCTGGGTTACTATTGGTATGACTCCGGCAAAACCATCCAAAGTTTGCGGTTTAAATGGCATTTTCAGATGGTTCCCAGTGCAGCAAAATTATCCAATGGATGTCTGCATTTCTGGGCAATTGCCGTGTAAAACTTTACCTGGAACTTCCCGGAGGGATTCCCCAGCACATCTTCGGGGTACCCCTCAAATCCGACGCTGGGGAGCTCAGAGGTTATGGCCCGATGAATATTTAATGGCTGTAAAATGTATGTTGCGTAATGTGGACATGTAATATTAGCATGTGTAACAAGTGCTGACAATTCAAATCAGGTTAGGAAAAAGAACATTGTTATGCTTTGAGATGTCAGTGCCTTCAGGTAAAGAAAAGAGACGGGGGGAGCATCTAGCAATAAAATCGACAAGGTAATTAAAAATAACATGCTTGGTGCATTAGCATGATAATGTTCCATGTAAAAATAAATGAAGGCAATATTGAATTCTTCTTAAGATGCCAGTGCTAAACAACACAGCTACCAAAGCACCCATTAGAGTGAGATGATAAAGAATGAAGATCTTTCAACTATTGTACAGGAAATCTTTGATGAATAATGCGCTAGAATTTCACTTGTAGCATTAGGCAGATTCCAAGCTTGCCCTGGGGCTGCTTTACTAATTAAAAATGGCATTCTAGTTGTCTTGTATTACTCATGCACAATCTGAAGAGCAAAGGCACATTGAACACAGTTTGCAATTTGCACCATTATTTAATGTCTTTTCTTTTTCATTTCTAATCTAGTTGCATTACAGTTGTTTTTCTTGCCTCTGCGTTGGCCGCTGACGAACCCGTCTGTGTGCCAGTGAGTGCTACTTTCCTGTTTCTGAAGAACATGTTAATGAGTAGATAAAAACAAAAAAACTGCGGATGCTGGAAATCCAAAACAAAAGCAGAATTACTTGGAAAAACTCAGCAGGTCTGGCAGCATTGGCAGAGAAGAAAAGAGTTGACGTTTCGAGTCCTCATGACCCTTCGACAGAACTTGAGTTCGAGTCCAAGAAAGAGTTGAAATATAAGCTGGTTTAAGGTGTGTGTGTGGGGGGGCGGAGAGATAGAGAGAGAGAGAGGTGGAGGGGGGGGTGTGGTTGTAGGGACAAACAAGCAGTGATAGAAGCAGATTATCAAAAGATGTCAACGACAATAGTACAATAGAACACATAGGTGTTAAAGTTAAAGTTGGTGATATTATCTAAACGAATGTGCTAATTAAGAATGGAAGGTAGGGCGCTCAAGGTATAGCTCTAGTGGGGGGTTTTTTTTATAATGGAAATAGGTGGGAAAAGGAAAATCTTTATAATTTATTGGAAAAAAAAAGGAAGGGGGAATCAGAAAGGGGGTGGGGATGGGGGTGGGAGCTCACGACCTAAAGTTGTTGAATTCAATATTCAGTCCGGAAGGCTGTAAAGTCCCTAGTCGGAAGATGAGGTGTTGTTCCTCCAGTTTGCGTTGGGCTTCACTGGAACAATGCAGCAAGCCAAGGACAGACATGTGGGCAAGCGAGCAGGGTGGAGTGTTAAAGTGGCAAGCGACAGGGAGGTTTGGGTCATTCTTGCGGACAGACCGCAGGTGTTCTGCAAAGCGGTCGCCCAGTTTACGTTTGGTCTCTCCAATGTAGAGGAGACCACATTGGGAGCAACGAATGCAGTAGACTAAGTTGGGGGAAATGCAAGTGAAATGCTGCTTCACTTGAAAGGAGTGTTTGGTTCCTTGGACGGTGAGGAGAGAGGAAGTGAAGGGGCAGGTGTTGCATCTTTTGCGTGGGCATGGGGTGGTGCCATAGGAGGAGGTTGAGGAGGAGGGGGTGATGGAGGAGTGGACCAGGGTGTCCCGGAGGGAGCGATCCCTACGGAATGCCGATAAGGGGGGTGAAGGGAAGATGTGTTTGGTGGTGGCATCATGCTGGAGTTGGCGGAAATGGCGGAGGATGATCCTTTGAATGCGGAGGCTGGTGGGCGCATCTGCCCTCACGCCTTCTCCTCCCTCCCAGAAACATGATAGGGTCCCCCTTGTCCTCACTTATCATGTTTCTGGGAGGGAGGAGAAGGCGTGAGGGCGGATGCGCCCACCAGCCTCCGCATTCAAAGGATCATCCTCCGCCATTTCCGCCAACTCCAGCATGATGCCACCACCAGACACATCTTCCCTTCACCCCCCTTATCGGTATTCCGTAGGGATCGCTCCCTCTGGGACACCCTGGTCCACTCCTCCATCACCCCCTACTCCTCAACCCCCTCCTATGGCACCACCCCATGCCCACGCAAAAGATGCAACACCTGCCCCTTCACTTCCTCTCTCCTCACCGTCCAAGGACCCAAACACTCCTTTCAAGTGAAGCAGCATTTCACTTGCATTTCCCCCAACTTAGTCTACTGCATTCGTTGCTCCCAATGTGGTCTCCCCTACATTGGAGAGACCAAACGTAAACTGGGCGACCGCTTTGCAGAACACCTGCGGTCTGTCCGCAAGAATGACCCAAACCTCCCTGTCGCTTGCCATTTTAACACTCCACCCTGCTCTCTTGCCCACATGTCTGTCCTTGGCTTGCTGCATTGTTCCAGTGAAGCCCAACGCAAACTGGAGGAACAACACCTCATCTTCCGCCTAGGGACTTTACAGCCTTCCGGACTGAATATTGAATTCAACAACTTTAGGTCGTGAGCTCCCTCCCCCATCCCCACCCCCTTTCTGTTTCCCCCTTCCTTTTTTTTTCCAATAAATTATAAAGATTTTCCTTTTCCCACCTATTTCCATTATAAAAAAAACCCCACTAGAGCTATACCTTGAGTGCCCTACCATCCATTCTTAATTAGCACATTCGTTTAGATAATATCACCAACTTTAACTTTAACACCTATGTGTTCTATTGTACTATTGTCGTTGACATCTTTTGATGAACTGCTTCTATCACTGCTTGTTTGTCCCTACAACCACAACCCCCCCCTCCACCTCTCTGTCTCTCTATCTCTCCGCCCCCCACACACACATCTTAAACCAGCTTATATTTCAACTCTTTCTTGGACTCGAACTCAAGTTCTGTCGAAGGGTCATGAGGACTCGAAACGTCAACTCTTTTCTTCTCCGCCGATGCTGCCAGACCTGCTGAGCTTTTCCAGGTAATTCTGCTTTTATGTTAATGAGTAGTAGGCCATGGGGGTGGGCCAGGGCACCCAGTCTCTCCATCCCAGCAAGCAAACAACTGCATTGTAATCTCTCTCTGCTCAACTCAGCCAGCTATGGATTGTGAGGCATCTCCCATTCATTAAAGAACGTTTTATCTTTGACTACAATGGGTCGAAATCCTGGAACTCCCTCCCTAACAGCACTGTGGGTATACCTACACCACAGGGACTGCAGCGGTTCAAGAAGGCAGCTCACCACCACCTTCTCAAGGGCAACTAGGGATCGGCAATAAATGCTGGCCCAGCCAGTGAAGCCCACATCCCGTGAATGAATAAAGAAAATGAATTGATTTATTTCCGATTTGCAACAATGGGGGAGTAGTGCATGTAAAATATCTGACAATTAATTGCAAAATGAAACATAAAAACTCCATTAAAATAAAAGGCCTTTCGATTTATCGCTTTACATCCTAATTGATTTTTATATTTGAATCCTAGCTTAAGCAGGCAAACGAAATATAAAAGCGAATGATCACACTGCTCTTTCTTTTCAGAGGCCGTCCCTTCTCCTACATTACAACAGTGACTACACTTCAAAAAGTACTTCATTGGCTGTAAAGTGCTTTGGGGCATTTGGAGGTCTTGTTGGATTGGAGAAGCTGAATTTGTTTGCGTTTGAGAAGAGAAGTTTAAGGGCAGGATTTTCTGGCCCTGCCTGCCGCTGGGATCGTCTTGTCCCACCTGCTGCCAGGATCGTCCAGTTCTGACGAAAGTCAATAGATTTTTGGCTGGGCTGCCGAATTTCTCATGGCATTTCCTGCCAAGACAGGGCTGGAAAATCCTGGCCTAAGATTTTTCTCCTGGTCTTATTTCTTAGGTTCTTAAGAGGAGATTAGATAGAGGTGTTCAAAACCAAGAGGAATCGGGACAGAGTAGATATAGGGAGAACTGTTCCTTTTGGTGGAAGGGTTGAGAGCCAGAGTCCACCAATTTCAGGTGAATGGCAAAAGAAGCATCAGCAACATTAAGGAAGAACTTTTATTACGTAGTGAGCAGTTGGGATCTGGAGTGCAGTGGCTGAGAGTGTGGTGGAGGTAAATTCAAACATGGCTTTCAAATGGTAGTTGAATAAGCACATGAGGAGAAAAATTGCAGGGTCACAGAGAAAGGACAAGTGAGTGGGATTAGATGACTTTCTCTTGCAGAGCTTCAGCATGATGTGATGGACTGAATGGCCTCTTTCTGTGCTATAACTACTCTATGATCATATGAAAGGATTATATGAAAACTGCAAATTCTTTTCTTCCTTCTATATATGGGAAAAATTACACTGGTATCACTTTACCATGTTTTGAAACAATTTTAGCGCAATGATTAGTCTTCGCCAAAAGTACTTCATTGGCTGTAAAGTACTTTGGAAGTGGCTGTGGTCATTGAAAGGTGCTATATAAATGAAAATCTTTCTTTTGTTTTGTATGCAGTGAATTGCTTTGAAATGTAGTGCTGCTCTTTCAGTAAGGAAAGACTGCAGCCCTTTTACATGCAGAAACTTAATGAGCTTATTTTAATTTTTAGAATTTAATCCATGTCCTCAGCGCATTTTGGACCTGATGCTGAGGGGAAGCAAGTAAATCCTTTCTGATCATCCATGTTACACAAAAAATGATCTGAACATTTAGTGCATTGCTTCTGCCTAAAGTCTTCAGATTGGGGTGGGAGTGGTGTGGGGTTATGGGATGGGGGAGGTGCAGGACCAGTGATGTTAAGCTTTGAAAAGACTGTATATATTTTGAAAATTTAATGTGGCTCAGAGTGGCCAGCGACAGCCAATATCCATTTGGAAGCAGAACTGAAGTCCAGTGATGGGAGTGGTGCAGCGCTCAAATTCTCTCTTATATAACCGGCAAAATGGAGAACCCGCTGTTTGTTGAGAATTGCCTTGTTTGGAAACCCAGGAAATTTCCATTGGATGGAAGAGCAGTAAGCCTCGGATCTGAGTGTGCACCCACCTGCAGGACCCGGGCACAGAAAGGAGATGGAAATCTATAAGGTGCCAGGCAAGGTAAGGTGAGGTAGCAGATCAACTTTCCAAGCACATAAATCACAAGGCATTGCTAGGCAACCTATCACACATTCGTTGATTAAAGAGTGCTGCATCTTCGAAAGAGAAAGACCTGAAGTTATATACAGCCTTTCACAATTTCAGGACATACCAGGGCGCTTTATTGCCAATTAAGTATTTTTGAAATGTTGCAATGCAGGAAACGCAGCTGCCTATTTGAACACTGCAAACTTATCTATCCCAGAGGCCTGTGGAAGCTCAGCCATTGAGTATGCTCAAGACAGAGATGGATAGATTCTATCTATCAAACAGTCACGGGACTGTTTGTGTCCACCTCAGAGGTTGTCATTTTTCGGTTGAACATCTCATTCAAAAGATAACACCTCTGACAGCACGACATTCTGTATGTACTCCCCTGGAGTGTCAGTGTAGATTTCTGAACTCGTATCCCTGGAGTGGGACTTGAATCTTACAACTTTCTAAGTCAGAGCTGTGAGTGTTACCAACTGAGCCATGGAGCCAGCTTCTCATAAATTGGCTGCTACATTCTCCAGAAGGCAACAGTGACTACTTTTTAGGCTGTAAAAGCAGGAAAGATTGTCTTGCCCCTTCCCAGCATCAGGCCCAAAATATGCTGAGAACGTGGATTACATTATAAACATTAAGCTGGGCTCATGAGGTAATATGTAAAGTGGCTGCAGTTTTTCCTTAGCCAATAAACGTCACTAAATTTTGAAGTAGTTCACTTCCTGAAAAGTAAAAGAAGGAAAGATTTGCATTTGGTCCTGACCACAGAATATCATGCAATGCTTTGCAGCCAATGAAGTACTTTCTTTGAAGCGTGTTCCGTGCTTTGAAATAGTTTCTAAGCCTGGTAAGGTGATACAAGCAAAAATCTTTTTCGGTAGAAAACAAAAAGAATTCGCATTTAGTTATGCCATGCCTTTCATAGAATCATAGAATGGTTACAGCACAGAAAGAGGCAATTCAGCCCTTTGTGTTCGTGCCGGCTCTCTGTGAGAGCAATATTGCTAATTCGACTCTCCTGTCCTTTTCCCTGTAGCCTTTTTGGGATGTCTTGGAGTTGTGAACAACACCATATAAATGTAAGTCTTTCTTTTACCACTGGTCAATACGTTTACATACTCATGGGGCATGTGCACTCGCTGTAAACTACGGTTGAATGTCTTAGTCTGCTCACACCTACAAAGGAAATCACTTTAGAATTTTATCCTAATTTAGCTGTCATTTCTCTAAGACACATGATGCCTGCCATTGATTATGTGCTATCTCAGCCCGCAATATATCAAGTCAGCTATGAGTTTGCGACAAGGTGACACCTGGAACAAAGGATCGAACCTAAACAGTAGGGGAGTGGAAAAATGACAAGCTCTTTTGGGGAGGCCACCTTGATAATAAGTGAAAGCATGGAGCAAGTAAAACAATGAATATGCCTCATTGTTTGAACTAGTTTGAGCTAAGAGGAGGTGTTGGCGTAATGATATTGTCACTGGGGACCAGGGTTCAAATCCCAACAGGGCAGATGGTGAAATTTGAATTCAATATAAAAAATCTGAAATTAAAAGTCTGATGATGGCCAAGAAGCCATTGCCAATTGAAATAAAAACCCATCTGATCCACTGATGTCCTTTAGGGGAGGAAATCTGCTGCCCTTACCTGGCCTGGCCTACATATGACTCCAGACCCACAGCAATATGGTTGACTCTTACATACCCTCTGAACAATGGCAGTTAGGGATGGGCAAAAAAGAGTTGGCCTAGCCAGCAAAGCCCACATCCCATAAAAATGAATAATAAAAAAAATACCTCTAGACTAGCGTGGGGTGGGTTCCAAATCTCAGGAGATGGTGGGAGGTGGTCTGATCCTGGAATAGGGAAGTGGGGATTTTGGAGGGGAAAGGCATGTTAGCTTGGGGACTGGAAGGAAGCACTCCTGCTCCCACAGTGAGTGCCGGAAGGGCACTTACCTCTTCCACACAGCAGTCCTCCTGTCCTTTGAGTTGTTGGCTTTCCTGAGGCCCAGGAAACAAGGCCAATCAATACTATACATGGAAGATAGATAAAATTTCAGGCACACAATTTCCTGGTAATAATTAGGTGAGCGATCAGCCTCCTGCGAGCAGGCTGGTTGTCTGTGCGGTCCTTCCCCGGCTAAAACTGGAAGTGCTGGGCTTGAGGCGAATTCGCTTAGGCTTTGAAATTTTTAACATTTTTACGCCCCATGCAACCAAAACACACAGGGCTAAAATTTGCTCCAGTGTTTCTGTGACACTGGTAACAATCTTCTGGCAGCTGCTTTCATTACATAAACATTTTCTCCATCAACTGATCATGAAGGCTTCATTGAAATGTTTTAATCAACAGAAATTCCCCATGGTGCATCTTAAGTACAGATAAGGAAATCAATGCTGAGTTAAGAAGTGAAGAGTAGGGGTGACCAAAAGCATGTGTAATGAGATGGGTTTTGAGAAGGCTTTTAAAGGTAGAGAGAGAGAGAGAGAGAGAAATGAAGAGGCAGAGGGGTAGAAGGAGGTAATTGAAGATTGAGACTGAGGCAATTGAAGTTTCAACCACTAATAGTGGATCACAGGGAGAACATAAGAGCATAAGAAATAGGAACAGGAGTAGACCATTCAGCCCCTCAAGCCTGCTCCGCCATTCAATAAGATCATGGCTGATCTTGTGTTTCAAATTCCACATTCCCATCTACCACCTATAATCTTTGATTCCCTTGCCTAACGCAAATCTATCTCGCTCTGCCTTAAAAATATTCAATGACCCTGCCTCCACCACCTTCTGAGGCTGAGAGTTCCAAAGTCGCACAGCCCTCTGCGAGAAAGAAATTCTCCTCATCTGTCTTAAAAAGGTGACTCCTAATTTTAAAACAGTGCCCCCTAGTGGTTCTGGATTCACCCACAAGAGGAAACATCCTTTCTACGCCCAACTTATCAAGACCATTCAGGATCTCGTATACTTCAATCAAATCACCCCTCACTCTTCTAAACTCCAGTGGAAACAAGCCCAGTTTGTCCAACCTTTCCTCATAAGACAACCCACTCATTCCAGGTATCAATCTTGTAAACCTCCTCTGAACCACCTCCAACACATTTACATCCTTCCTTAAATAAGGAGACCAAAACTGCACACAGTATTCGAGGTGTGGTCTCACCAATGCCCTGTATAACTGAAGCATAACATCCTTACTCTTATGTTCAATCCCTCTTGTAATAAAGGATAGCATTCCATCAGCCTTCTTAATTACTTGCTGTACCAACATACTAACTTTTTTGTGACTCTTGTACTAGAAAGAATACCTAGATCCCTCTGCACCTCAGAATTATGCAGCCATTCTCCATTTAAGTTATACTCTGCTGTTTCGTTCTTCCTGCCAAAGTGAACAACTTCACATTTCGCCACCAGAAAACATAACCAGAGGAATGGAACTTTCCGGCGGTGACATGGGGTTGGAGGAGGTTGCAGATATCAGGGCGTGATTTATAGACTTGGGCAAACGTCAGTTTTAATTCAGTGCCCAGCCAATCTGTTACAGATTGGCTCGGATAAGTGAGGAGAACCTGGTGACCTACAAACTTTTAGACAACTTGAAGTTTATGGAAGTTGTCAGATAAAACCTAGGATACATCAAAGTCACAGTGACACAGATGTTTGTCAGGGGCTTCAGCAGCAGAGATGTTCAAGAAAGGGAATACAAGCAGCAGGTGGCATAGGGGAGGCAGTGGTGTAGTGGTATTGTCACTGGGCTGGTAATCCAGACACCCAGGGTAATATTCTGGGGGCCTGGGTTTGAATCCCACCACAGCAGATGGTGGAATTCAATAAAAAAAAAACTAGAATTAAAAGTCTGATGATGACCATGAAGCCATTGTTGATTGTTAGAAAAAAAAACCCATCTGGCTCACTAATGTCCTTTAGAGGAGGAAATCTTTACCTGGTCAGGCCTCCATGTGAGTGCAGACCTACAGCAATGTAGTTGACTCTCAAATGCCTTCTGAACAAGGGCAGTTAGGGATGGGCAATACATGTTGGCCCAGTCAATGATGCCGCATGTCCCATGAACAAAATGTAGAGGTGGGAGTGCAGGAGAAAAAAGTCAACATCAGCGGGATGGACAGCAGAAGATTAACTTCTTGATATGTACCCCATCTGAATTTCCTTCAGTGAAGCGAATAGAATGCATGTAGCCAATCCAACAGTGCTCATTTTATACACCCCCCAACCAACGATGAACTTTACCCCTATCTGGTTCTAAACAATGGCAGGAACTGAGGTTTAAAGCTCCGCTCAAGGTCAAACAGGAATGCCAAGACTGAACAGTTTGCTTCAGCCTGGAAGAATGGTTAAGAAGGGAACTGGAATCAGAGGAAAGAAAGGACAGCTGGTGCTTTTAGTTCACCTATTGTTGAGAAATGGAGACTTGCCTTTTATAACACTTTTCACGTCCTCAGTAGATCTCAAAGTCAATCAGAGCCAATACAATACTTCTGCAGTGTAGTCATTGGCTTAGAAATTAGGAAGCACTCATTTCGGGTGAGGCCCGAGTTGCCTATGATATTGGGCCTTAGGCCTCCTTGCCAAATAGTTGGCAAATGGGGTGGCGGCCTGGCAGTGAAGACAAGAGTGAAGAAAATCGCTCGCTGCCAATGGTTCACAGGCAAGTGGTCCAGTCAGAGATGGATGGTGTGGTGATGGTCAGAGAATACAGGGTCATAGGTTGGTTCAGAGTTCAAACTGGGGATCAGGATTGAGCTGGGGCCTAGAGCCATGATGGTAGAGCAGGAGTTGTGGGGATTGGGAAAATTGCAATGTATTTTGTGAGAAAATCTAATTTCAATTCCCCGTCATTTTTTATGGAGCAATTGGAATTAATTATTTACAATTGCTGTGTATTAATTAACACCTCCCCCTAAATGCTATTCCACAATATGATGAAATGCACTAAATGCAATCCCCTACTCAAAATGTACTTGCAGGAGAGGTATGCTTCCAGAGTCCCTTAAAAACCTCACAATTTAAGTACTCACTCTGACATCCCTATGTCCCCCTCCCTGCCCCGCCTCCCCATTCAATACCTTCCTGGCTGTAACCTCTGCCAGGCACCTTTTAAAGTGGGATAGGCTGTGTTGTGTTTTCTTAACCTCTGTGATAGTTATTGCCATGCACAAGGCACTGACCACTCAAAACAGGATCAGTAACACAATAATGTGGATTCTTTATTCATTATCCTCATTTACATACAGGTACCTTTTTCAGATTGCTGACAGACAGAAGTCACAGGGAGTATTACATCACATTCCTTGCACTGCTGTACATTATGAACATAACCACACCTCCTAAAGGTGCACTACAGTAGACTACCCACAGATTTCTCAACAAGATTAACCAATGGCCCAGATCGTCTGGTCAGTGGTGGAATGAGTGCTCCTGCTACTGACTGTGGTTTAAACTGCCCACTTACCATTTTATACTGGAGCTTTTGCATCTTCTGGTCTCGACTCTAGTTTGAACCCAACAATGAGCAGAGTGGGGAGGCCAAATGGTGAGTGTATCCCTAGTGAACCCATACCCACTTTTTTCATCATAAACTGAAGACACACCTCTTAAGGTCTATCTTACACTGTTTTTAACTGGAACTGTCAAGCTCGGCACTGCATAACCTCCAGCCCCTGACAATCCTCAAACTCTCCCCAACAATGCTGACCTCATCAATGTTCACCCCACCGACAATGCTCATTGCCTCACCCCCAACGGTGCTCACCCCCTTCACACCCAACAATGTTCACTGCAACAAAAATACTCATCCCCCCTCAGTCCCTGATAATGTTAGCTCACTCCCTTCACCCCTGACAATACTCACCTCCCAACATTGTTTGCTCCCCCAACAACGCTCGCAGCCCTCACCCCCAACAATGCTCATCAACCTCACCCCAACATTGTTCACTCCTGGACAATACTCACACCCCACACACCCGACAATACTTGCCCCTCTCACCTCCTGACAATGTTCACCATTCTCAACCCCAACAATGCTGAAACCCCCCGACAATGCTCAGCCCCGAGCCTCTCACTCCCCCCGACAATTCTCACCCACCTCACCCCCTATCATTGTTGACTACGCCCCTCCCCCAACAATGCTCAACCCCTCTCATGACAGGATTCGCCGGCCCGATAATCTTCACTGCCCAAACAATGCTCACCTTCCTCACCCCCAACAACATTATTCACTCCCCCCCAACAATGCTCACCTCCCCTCCCTCAGACCACCCTTGGCTCCTCCTTTCCCCTCATGGCAAACAATGTTGAACGCCTCCCTTTGCAATCCCCTATAATGCTGACTCCCTTGACCTCGGCTGGACGGGAGCCAGGGATTCCAGAGGGTGAGTCGGGACAGAGAGGTGAACATTGTCAGGAGATGGTCGTGAATATTGTCAGTGTGGATAAACATTGTCGGGGAGGGGGGAAGGTGATATTGTCGGGGCAGGGGTGAGTCGTTGCTAAGCTGTGTCGGGGCTTAATTCAGCAAACTGATTTGCTTAGAGATGAGCTCCTGAGCAGTATTACACCAGCTAGGAAAAGCTTTAAGTAAATCAATGTAAAACCCAGAGTAAGTGTAGGGCAAGCAGTCAAAGTCTGTGTGGCTGCAACCATCTCATCCCACTGTGGTAGGGAATCGTGCAGCAATCCGGACAGGGTAAAACTGACAATTGGAAGCTTAAAAGTTCCATATAAGTACCATACATATGTGAACGTTGGGCCTTCCTGAGGCTCCTGAGACGCATCAGCAACTTGAGTCATTATCTTCTCCCAATACTGGAAGATTGAGGTCCCCATTTTTACTTTATGCTTCTCCTCTTCTCCCAGATTCTCCAGCTCTATTTCTGGCCCACTATGAGCAGCTCCTGGGCATCTGCCTTTTCCGCTGTAGTGATGTTTTGAAACCTTTCTCTTTACTGATCAGGTTTGACTCCAAGTCAAGGGCTCGCTTCACAACTGAACTCTGCATCTGTAGAATTCTTCATGCTTTCATCAATATTGACCTGAACAAGATCAGATCTTTTTCTTTTTGCTTGCTGACCTGTTTTTGGATGGGTAAGGAAAATACAAATACAAGCGATTAATCCCTTTATACTTTCTGCTTCCATCGTATTATTCATGCCTACTCTGGCATTAAAAGGTAGGAATTGCATCCTGTTGAACAATTAAAAAGCCTGGAGTGTAGCAGAGTAGTTGTCCCACCTTGCTGTGCTGGTGGATGCTCTAAACTGCAGGGGGTAGATATCAGAAATTTGGGCCTGAATTTTTCCAGTGTCGAGCGGGCTCCTTGTCAGGAGCGGGCGGGGACCGCCCGCGATCGGCTCCGCACCACGATTTCACGTGGGTGGGCCAATTAAGGCCCATTTTACACCCAACTGCTATTTTGATTGAGATCAATGGAACTGAGAATTCAGCGAGGTGCAAAACAAGAGGCTCAGCGCTACCTGTGCGGGCGGGGGGGAGGAGGGAGAGTGGGCCTGGCATGCAGCGCGCGCGCGCACGCATGCGAAAGAGCGCCTCAATCTCCCCGAGGCATGGAGCTGCCTCAGGGAGACTGAAGCGCTTTTTGAAAAAGTTTAATAAATACAAGAAAAGTTCAATGAAACATGTCCCCTCACGTGACTGTGTCACATGAGGTGGGACAGGTTTTTAATTTCGAAAGAAAGTTTTTATTTAATTTGTATTAGCTTTAGGGGACCTCATCCCGCTCGAGGATGAGGTTTCCTAAAAATATTGTAAAGGCCGCTTGGCCTTTCTTCCATGCCCACCAGCCGCTAGGTTGGACGGGGAGTGTAAATTTCAACTTAATTACCTCATCAATGGCCTCCGTAGGCCTTTCAATCATTGGCGGGTCCGCAGCCGACTCTGGCGCGCGCCCACTGAATGAAATATCACGACGGTGCGCGGTGCCGTCGGGATACACGCCCAATGTCACCGCGTGTCGGCTTACGCTCCGGCGTGTCGGGCGCGCGCCGGCACGTCAAAGGTATAATTCTGGCTTTGGATTTCCAATCTGCTCTCCCAGTGGTCAAGGCCGCTTGCTGGTCGTGTGAGCTTGGAATTTCACCTCTGGGAACTGAGTGGGGTTGGGGGGGGGTCAGCCATTTTATTTTCCAGTGTCTAACATCCAGTGCAATTCCAGTGTAAAATTTCAAAGTAGCAGGGCTTTTAAATTCTAGTCTAGAATGAACAAGCAGACAGAGAAACTATTCTGATTGGCTGTGACTGAAGGCTGGATTAAATGGTAATCACATAAAGCGATCATAAAGTGCTTAGTTTCACCTTGGGTAAAGCAGTTCAGAGGTGACAAAGTTATTTGCACTGCGTTGGAAGGTGGCATAATGTGAGGTTGTCAGGGGCAAATCTGCTGACTGCTAAGCACAGTGCTAAGAACTGTGGTCTTGTTTGGCCATCAGTCACTGGTAGGATGCTTGGGCAAATTGCCTGCAGAGTTCTATGTCTTTTTTGGAAATGAATGGTTGAATTTACACTGCCCTATTTCTCACCGCATCATGACCTCAGGAAAGATTTATTCCGAACATCGAAAGTTAATACCTAACGGAAAATGAAGCCCATCTACTAGCCAGATGTTGCAAGTTCATGCCTAGTTCTCGAACAAATCCATCAATATTTATTTTATTGGAGCTTAAAATGCCAGCATTGTAACATTGTTGCAAGAAAAAAGGATTGTTCTCAGTAGAAATAAATTTTTCGAGGATTAAACTATGAATTTCTTGTTGATGCAAGTGTAATTACCGCCCTAATCACTAATCCATTTGCCGAGGCTTCAGGAATAGAGGATACGAGAAAACGTGGGGAGTATGCAAATTAGGTTACTGTAGGTAGCTCCAGTTAGTGGTGACACATTGGGTTGAATGGCCTTCTGGAGAAAACACCATCCTAGCCTGTCACATAAGGAACATATGGCTGAATTATTCTTCATTTTTATCATAGCGTTAAAATTGGCCTCTTTTGCACATCACTGGATTCTCAGTTCCATTGACTTCAATCAAAACAGCAATTGGGTGTAAAATGGGTGTAAAATCATTCTGCTACTGTTACTGCCTGATTTCCAAAATGTAACAGTTCACTCACTTGAGTTATATTGTCACAGTGAGTGCTGGGTTGTGGTTTCAGAAACAGAATATAAGTATTGACAATAATGTAGTAATGGAAAGAGGAAATGTCTTGCATTAATATTGAGCCCAATCATCTCCAAAAGTCGTCCCAAAGCACTTTACAATCTATGGATTACTTTCAAAATCTTGCTATGTTGTTGTGCAGGCAAGTGCAATGGTCAGGTTGAAGACAGCAAGGACACAGAAAGATCAACTAACTGCAAGGGGAGACTCCAAAAATTAAAATGGCCTCATTGTGTCAAGAGCGAACGATGTTCATCAATGCTGCTGCTGAAATGTGTTTTCTAGTTGGACAAATTACTTATACTTAGGTGAATCAATTTTCTCAGTGGCTGCTTTGAAGGATGGGAGTGAGGGACGTGAGAAGTATTTAGCCTGTGAAGTGGATTTGTATGTCATTGTAGTTATGGTATATATGTTTCTACAGCCCTCATTGTTATGATGATCTATTTGTCACTAATGTACCAATCATATGACAAGGATTGGTAAAAAAATAATATGGGTTCTTTATTTAAAGATGAAACTTTATATATACAGTGTAGGGCTGTATAGGCACATCTGACCTCTACTCTGCTACTGTATATTGATACAAAGTCATGGGTTTATACATCATATTCCACCTAGAATTGGGTAATGATTGACAGCAGTTTAAATTACATGTACATCATACCACAACACTCATGTCCTGCTTTGCCGACCTTGGTCCCTTATGTTAGTTAATCAAAATGCAGGTTTATTTATTGCTTGTGTAATGTTTGTCAAAATAAATAAAAGACAGTACAAACCAGGAAGGAGTGATTAGATGACCTCAAGCATGGCTAATTTGAACGTTTAATGTGAATGGACAGTGCGACATGCAAGTAGAGTAAAAATGCATATCCACAACAAGTTTCCATCACCAGCAGGTCAGGAGAGTGGTGGAATAGTCTCCAATTGCCTGGGTGCGTACAAACTCAGCAACACTCAAGAAGCACAACGGCCCACTTGATTAGATCCACCACGTTAAACACTGGAAAGTATTTTCCCCCTGTTGGGGGGGATGTGCGGAAGCAGGCAGAGGCACGCAGGCCATTTTCCATGGGTGGGCCAATTAAGGCCCGCCCAGCGTGACATCTGCTCGGAAGCGCTGAGCGCTCCCTGTGTGGACGGTGGGGGGAGGGGTTGATTCCCCAAGCAGGGAGTGCTCTCTATTGCGCGCTTGCGCAAAAGAGCGCACAGATCTCTCTGACGCAAAGTTATAAAAATCTTTTAAAGGGTACCAAAAAATTTTCTTAATAAGTCCCCTCATGTGACACTGTCTCATGAGCTGGGACATGTCCATCACTCCTATTTAACAATATTCTGGAATTTTTAAATACCCTCATGAATCCTCATCCCGCCTGTGGATGTGGTTTCATGCTTTTTCTGAAGGCCGCCAGGGCTCCCGGCCTGCCCACCAACCTTAAGTTTGGATGGGCAGGTCCATCAATGATTTCAGTTACATTTTTAATGGCCTTAATAGGCCGTTGACAGGTCAGAGGGCGCGCAGCCGAGTTGGCTGCACGCCTGCTGAACTGAAAAGCTAAATGACACGGGGAGACGTCAGGATGCAAGCCCAACGTCAGCCCACGTCATTTTACACATCAGTGAGCAGGCCCTACCCCCCACTCGCCGACTGAAAAAAGTTGCTCATTCAGTCCCTCCACCATTGATGCACAGTGGCAGCAGTGTGTCACCATCTACAAGATGCACTACAGCAATTTGCCTAGGCTCCTTCGACAACACCTTCCAAACCTGTGACCTCTCCCACCTAGAAGGACAAGGGCAACAGACGTTTGGGAACACCACCGTCTGCAAGTTCCCCTCCAAGTCGCATACCATCCTGACTTGGAAATGTATTGCCATTCCTTCATTGTCAAAGGGTTAAAATTGTGGAAAAACCCCACCTAACAGGAATGTGGGAGCACCTTTACCACACAGAATGATACGGTTCAGGAAGGTAGCTCATCATCATCTTCTCAAATGGCAAATAGTGATGGACAATAAACGCTGGCCCTTTCAGCATTTCTCACGTCTAATGAATGAATATATTTTTTAAAAAAGGCTACCAGACTGGTAACAGTCCTGGTTCCTGCAGGAAAGAATTCCTTCAGATGTCTTGGCTGCTTTTCATTGGAATCCTGGCCCTTCTGCCCCAGGTGAGATGACTGCACACATGTGGGGTGCCAAATTGCATACCAACAATGGCAAGAATGGAAAGCATTGATATAAGGGCCTTTAACATAGTCAAATGTCCCAATGTGCTTCACAGGAGTGTTATCAAACATAAGTTGCCACCAGCTACATATGAAGTAATGTAGCAAAATCACATTTTTCATTCCATTTAGGCCTGCATCCTGTAAGACTCTCAGGATTGCACATAGAAACATAGTAACTAGGAGTAGGAATGGGCCATTCGGCCCTTCGAGCCTGCTCCATCAGTTATTATGAACATGGTTGATCATCCAACTCAATAGCCTGCTCCCGCTTTCTCCCATATCCTTTGATCCCTTTCGCCCCAAGAGCTATATGTAACTCCTTCTTGAAAACATACAATTTTTTGGCCTCAACTACTTTCTGTGGTTACGAATTCCACAGGCTCACCACTCTCTGGGTGAAAAAATTTCTCCTCATCTCAGTCCTAAATGGTCTACCCCATATCCTCAGACTGTGACCCCTGGTTCTGGACTCCCCCACCATCGGGAACATCCTTCCTGCATCTACCCTGTCTAGTCCTGTTAGAGTTTTATAGGTTTCTAGGAGATCCCCCCTCATTCTTCTGAACTCCAGCGAATATAATCCTAATCGACTCAATCTCTCCTCATATGTCAGTCCCGCCATCCTAGGAATCAGTCGGGTAAACCATCACTGCACTCCCTCTATAGCAAGTACATTCTTCCTCAGATAAGGAGACCAAAACTGCACACCATGTTCCAGGTGTGGTCTCACCAAGGCCCTGTACAATTGCAGCAAGATATCCCTGTTCCTGTACTCGAATCCTCTGGCTATGAAGGCCAACATAACATTTGCCTTCTTTACCGCCTGCTGCACCTGCATGCTTACCTTCAGTGACAGGTGTACGAGGACACCCAGATCTCGTTGCACCTTCCCCTCTCAATTTATAGCCATTCAGATAATGATCTGCTTTCCTGTTTTTGCTACCAAAGTGGATAACCTCATATTTATCCACATTATACTGCATCTGCCATGCATTTGTCCACTCACTCAGCTTGTCCAAATCACAGTGAAGCATCTCTGCATCCTCCTCACAGCTCACCCTCCCACCCAGCTTTGTGTCATCTGCAAATTTGAAGATATTACATTTAGTTCCCTCATCTAAATCAAGAATATATATTGTGAATAACTGGGGTCCCAGCACCGATCCCTGTGGTACCCCACTAATCACTGCCTGCCATTTGGAAAAAGACCCGTTTATTCCTATTCTTTGTTTCCTGTCTGCCAACCAGTTTTCTATCCATCTTAGTACACTACCTCCAATCCCATGCGCTTTAATTTTACACGCCAATGTCTTGTGCGGGTCTTTGCCGAAAGCCTTCTGAAAGTCCAAATAAACCACACCCACTGGCTCCCCCTCATCAACTCTACCAGTTACATCCTCGAAAAATTCCAGTGGATTTGTCAAGCATGATTTCCATTTCGTAAATCCATGCTGACTCTGTTCGATTCTGCCACTGTTTTCCACATACTCAGTTATTAAATCTTTTATAATGGACTCTAGAAGTTTCCCTCCTACTGACATCAGGTTGACTGGTCTATAATTCCCTGTATTCTCTCTGCCTCACTTTTTAAATAGCGGGGTTACAATAGCTATCCTCCAATCTGTAGGAACTGTTCCAGAATCTATAGAATCTCGGAAGATGAGTCAATATCAGGAAGAGGGTTTTCTTTGTTCTTATGGAGACAGGATAATGTTATGTAATCCACAAAAACAATTTGGAAGCCATCTTGAATTTCAGTCTTTTAACATGTAGTTTTACAAAATGTAGCTTTTTAAACAGTCACAATATTACCTCGCCAATATAGCCTTGACAATATGGCAATTCAATTTGGGTATATTGCTCGTACATCAAAAAATACATATAAATGAATGATATCAATAAAAGAAGGAAAGTTACGTAATACTGAGACAAGGAGTGATTTTCGTTGTTCATGATACTCTTTAATTTCACCAAAATTCTTCAAGAACAGATTCCATCAAGAAAGATCTGTTCATCAAATATTCTTCTTGTCTGGTTGAATAATCTCTGTACCCTTAAAGAGTCTGCTCTCCTAAGACAATAATATCAGGAGAGACATCCAAAAGGGATAGCCTCCTCAACTTCAGCCATGCAGAAGAATTAAACCATTGTGGATCCAGTTGAAAGGATTTTAATTTTCTGAGGTAGTATAATCCTGTATGCCCCTTGGCCACCATACCTGTACGCTGTTCCCTACAGTTCAATTTATCATTCACTTTGACACTTAGGTACTTGTAATTAGTAACTAATTCAATGTCCACATCATGAATCATCAAAGGAACAATAGCATTACCTGGCTTTTTCCTAAAGTCTATAACAAGTTCTTTGATCTTGGTTTTGTTCAGTTTAAAAGAATTGTTATCACACCATTTTACAAACTTCTCCACTGAGTTCCTATAGCTTACTTCATTACTCCTTATGAGACCCACAAGTACATATCATCAGCATACTTCAGGATTGTTATGTCTTCGTATTCCGATTGACAATTAATCGTATAGAGAATGAACAGTAAGGGTGACAGTATACAGCCTTGAGGAGATCCAGTATTCATTAACGTGGGCTCTGAGTAAATCCCAGAAACTATCACCAATCCAAAGTAGAAAATTAGGATTAACATCAAGGTTTTTCAATTTTTCAACAAGCTTGAATTGTTTCACAGTAAAAGCTGGAGAGAAATCAACAAAGATAGCTGCAGCATAGCTGCCTAATCTATCCATGTGCTGGTGGATCAGATGGACCAAGGTTAGAACAGTGTCATCAACCAATGTGGAAGTATCTCATTCACTTTGGACAATTCAAATATTTTGGATTTTTTTTCACTTGATCGAGTTTCCAGTTGGCAGCTTGAATCAGTGATGAATCCTAGAATGGTTACAGTGCAGTAGGCGGCCATTCAGCCTGTCATGTCTGTGCTGACCCATCGAAGAGCAGTTCAGTTATTTCCAATCCCCTCCCCTTTCCCTGTAGCACTGCAACTTTTTTAACTTCAGGTGCTTATCCAGTTTCCTTTTGAAAGCCACAGTTGAATCCGCCTCCACCACACCTCTCAGACAGTGCACTCCGGATCCTAACCATTCGCTGCATAAAAAAAATCCTTTTTTCTCAAGTTGCTTTTGGTTCTTTTGCCAATCAGCTTAAATTGGTGTTCCCTGATTCTCGACTCTTCTGCCAGAGGGAGCAGTTTCTCCTTGTCCGCTCCGTCTAGACCCCTCATGATTTTGAAATCTATCCTTTATCAAAACACCTCTGGAGCTCCTCTTCTCTGAGAAGAACATCCCCAGCTTTTCCAATCGATCCTCATAACTCAAGTCCCTCACCCCGAAATGATTCTAAGCCTTTTTTGCAGCCCTTCTGTCCTGGATTGTCACTTTTGAAAGCTTTCCTACCACCAAGGCTGAACTGACTGGCCTGTAGTTGCTGGGCACCCTTTTTTGAACAAGGGAACACCTGAAGATTCTTTGTATTTGTTCTCGTGTATGGACAACATTGTCAAGGCCACATTGGTTGCCATCACTAGTTGCCCTGACAACTGAATAGTTTACTGGACCACGGTAGAAAACTCTAAGTGTTAACCAGATTACATGGATTAGTCTCCAATTTAGGCCAGACCAGATAGGGATGACAGATTCTCTCCTCTGAGAGGGATTAGTTAGCCACTGGGTTTGTTATGACATCCCGGTCAGTTTACATTTTCATTTCTTCCCTGGTATAAATCCACGGATTAGCTACACCAGCATAACATAGATCAGAGTGGCAATAATGAATAGTTTGACTCTTTGAAAGGTCGGGTAGTAGTATAAAATCTACATGCAAAATTAACAATAGTTTATGTTACCAACTAAATTTTCACACAGACTTAAATGATTTACCGTGATTATTCATCAATCCAAAAAGAAAGGTGTAGGGAAAGAGCAGGGGAGTGGTAGCTCTTTCAGAGAGTTGGCATATTCGCCATGGTATGAATGGCCTCCTTTTGTGCTGTAAGATTCTGGGCGGAATTTTCCATGCCTGCTGGCTTCGGACACATTCGGTGGTGTAAGCAGGCAATACGGCGAGAAGGCCAAGATTCAGTTTCACGACATCGTGAAACCAGTTTGCAATCGACTGCTTAGTTCGTCGCTGGAAGGCTGTGTCCCACCATCAGACATCAGGAGCCTCATTGTAATATATCTGCATATCATTATAAGGCCAGCCCGCCGGAATCATCCCCCCTGCCCCGTGCTGGATCGTCCACCCACGTCAGCGGGAAAACACGTCTTGACAAGTGTGACATGCAGAAGTTGGAACTTACCACCAGGGCCTTGCTCACATCGCGGACATCCGAGGAGCGGAAGATGCTGGAGCCTGACACAATGGAACCCTGGAGGAATATCAGTCACATGCTGGGTAGATTCTCAAGGACTTGGTTTCTCCACGAAGCAGCTCACGGAAGGTGGGAAGTCACCATTGAAGGTCTGCTCACAATGGGATGATTGTTGAGGGGGTGGAGAGGAAGGTCCAGCTGTGTTTGGGAGAGGAAGATGTATGAGGGGTTGGGAAAAAATGGTCTATGATCAACTGGAAGAGGAAGAGATGCCAGGGGGGTGAGTTGGGGAGGGGGGGGAATAAAGGTGTCAGGATGCGATGAGGTTGGGAGGGGGTTAACGGAAGTGTCGTGGGGTGGGTGAAGTTGGGAGGGGGGAGGAGCTATGGGAGAAGGAGGGGATAATGAGGGAGAAGGCAGCAACTGGGGAGGTAGGTGTAAGTGGGGGTGAAAGGTGTAAGGGAAGGAGTTTGGAGGGGGTGAAGGAGTGCAGAGAGGGGAAGGAGTAAGGATAAAAGAAGAAGTAAGGGTGGAGGAAGGAGTCAGGAAGGGGGAAGGAGTAATGCTGGAGGAGGAAGTGAGCCGGGAGGAAGGAGTTGGGAAGTGGGAAGGACTAAGGGTGGCAGAAGTAGTAAGGGTATCTGAAGGAATCAGAAAGGGGGAAGGACTAAGTCAGTGGGTGGTAGTCTGGAGTGGGGGAAAGGACAAAAATTGCGATGGGGTCTGAGTTCCGGGAGTGGTGGGAAGGCATTCCAGCTGGGTGGAGAAGGGTTCCAAGGGGAGAAGGGGTTCCAAGGGGAGATGGAGTCCGGAGGGGGGATGTCCAAGGAGAACATGCAAGGGAGGGCTCTGATGAGTCCATGGCTGCCTCCTGGGGAGCGAACTGAGGGTGGGTGTGGAGCGAGGGAATGGTGAGAATGACTGAGGGCAGAGTGAGGCAGTAGGGTGGGAGGGGGAGGGTTCAATGGTATTGGTAGAAGGGACTGCAAAAACATAAGAATTTAAGAAACAGGAACAGGAGTAGACCATTCGGCCCCTCGAGTCTGCTCCGCCATTCAATAAGATCATGGCTGATCTTCTCGTGTTTCAATTTGTACAACTCCATCTAACCCTGATGAGCTTTGATTCCCTTGCCTAACAAGAATCTATCTACCTCTGCCTTAAAAATATTCAATGACTCTGCCTCCACCACCTTTTGAGGCAGAAAATTCCGAAGTTGCACAGCCCTCTGAGAGACAAAAAATTCTCCTCATCTCTGTCCTAAAAGGGCAACTCCTAATTATAAAACACAGTTCCTTAGTTCTAGGCTCACCCACAAGAGGAACCATCCCTTCAATGTCCACCTTATCAAGACCATTCAGGATCTTGTGTGCTTCAATCAAATCACCCCTCAATCTTCTAAACTCCAGTGGCAACAAGCCCAGTCTGTCCAACCTTTCCTCATAAGACAACCCACTCATTCCAGGTATTAATCTAGTAAACGTCATCTGAACCGCCTCCAATGCATTTACATCCTTCCTTAATTAAGTAGTCCAAAACAGTACAGTGTTTGAAGTGCGGTCTCACCAATGTCCTGTAGAACTAAAGCATAACATCCTTACTTTTATGTTCAATCCCTCTTGTAATAAAGGATAGCATTCCATTAGCCTTCTTAATTACTTGCTGTACCTGCATACTAACATTTTGTACTCATGTACTAGAACACCTAGATCCCTCTGCAGCTGTTCTCCATTTAAGTAATATTCTGCTTTTTGTTCTTCCTGCCAAAGTGAACAATTTCACATTTTCCCACATTAAACTCCATTTGTCATATCTTTGCCCACTCACTCAACCTATCTATATCCATCTGAAACCTTCTCATGTCCTCTTCACAACATACTTTCCTACCTACCTTTAAGTCATCTGCAAATTTAGCTACCATGTCTTCACTCCCCTCATCTAAGTCATTGATATAAACTGTAAAAAACTGAGGCCCCAGTACAGACCCTTGTGGGACTCCATTTATCATATCCTACAAATTAGAAAATGACCCATTTCACATAATCACAGAATCACAGTGCAGAAGAGGCCCTTCGGCCCATCGAGTCTGCACCAACACGTGAGAAACACCTTACCTACCTACCTAATCCCATTTACCAGCACTTGGCCCATAGCCTTGAATGTTATGATGTTCCAAGTGCTCATCCAGGTACTTTTTAAAGGATATGAGGCAATCCGTCTCCACCACCCTCCCAGGCAGTGCATTCCAGACAGGCACCATCCTCTGGGTAAAAATGTTTTTCCTCACATCCCCCCTAAACCTCCTGCCCCTCATCTTGAACTTATGCTCCCTTGTGACTGACCCTTCAACTAAGGGGAACAGCTGCTCCCTATCCACCCTGTCCATGCCCCTCATAATCTTGTACACCTCGATCAGGTCGCCCCTCAGTCTCCTCTGCTCCAATGAAAACAACCCAAGTCTATCCAATCTCTCTTCATAACTTAAATGTTTCATCCCAGGCAACATCCTGTTGGATCTCCTCTGCACCCCCTCCAGTGCAATCACATCCTTCCTATAATGTGGTGACCAGAACTGCACACTGTACTCCAGCTGTGGCCTCACCAAGGATCTATACAAATCCAACATGACCTTCCTACTCTCTGCATACTCTCTGCTCTTTGCCAGCCAGCCAATCTTCTATCCATGCTAATATATTACCCCCTACACCACACGCTTTTATTTTCATTAAAAGTCTTTGATGTGGTGCCTTGTCAAATACCTTCTGAAAATCCAAGTACAATAAGTCTATAGGCTCCCATTTATCCATTGCGCATGTTACTCATTCAAAAAACTCCAATAAATTGGTTAACATGATTTTCCTTTCACAAAACCATGCTGACTCTTCCTGATTGTCTTGAGTGCTCTAAGTGCCCAGTTCATTTTAGCTAGCTCTGCTTTCATCCCCACATAGTTTCCCTTCTTTAAGTTTAAGATACTAGTCTTAGACCCACTCTTCTCCTTTACAAGCTGGACGTAAAGTTCAATCACATAGTGGTCGCTGCTACCTAGGGGTGCCTTTACTCTAAGGTCATTAATTGACCCTGGCAAGTTACACAATAACAATTCTAATATAGCCTGCTCTCTGGCTGGTTCCAGAACATGCTGCTCTAAGAAACTATTTTGAAAGCATTCTAAGAACTCCTCACCTAGGCTACTACTGCCAATCTGATTTTGCCAGTTTATGTGTAGATTAAAATCACCCATGATTATTGTCATCCCTTTATCACAAGCACACAAGAGTTTTTCTTGAAATCTTTGTCCTACACTGTAGCTACTGTTAGGGGGCCTGTAGATGAATCCTACTAATGACGCTTTTCCCCCGCTATCCCTCATCTTGACCCAAACCGATTCTACATCCGGATCTCCTGAAGCATGGTCATCTCTAACTATTACACAAATGCCCTCTTTGATTAACAGTGCTACCCATCTACCTTTACCTAGCTTCCTATTCTTCTTGAATGTCACGTACCCCTCAATATTAAGGACCCAATCTTTGTTGACTTGCAGTCACGTCTCTATAATTGCTATCAGATCATATTTATTTACTTCAATATGGGCTATCAATTCATTTACTTTATTATGAATGCTACATGCATTCAGATAGAGAGCCTTCAGTTTTGTCTTTTTCTTACCTTTGTAACATTTAGTCTTGACTGTTGATGCATTCTTAGGCTTTTTCTTTCTGTTTCTTCTTGCCATTCTCTGACCCTCATTTCTCACATTACTATTTTGCTCTCCTGTCTTGACTCTACACCTTGAATTACTACCTCTACCCAAGCTTGATCCCTTACCTCTTTTGTTTGGTTTAAAGCCCTCTCTACTTCCCTAGTTGTACGATTTGCGGGGACACTCATTCCAGCACGGTTCAGGTGTAAACCATCCCATTGGTACAGCCTCCACTTTCCCCAGTGCTGATGCCAGTGCCCCAAAAACCAGAACCCACTTATCCCACACCAGCCTTGAGCCACACATTCATCTCTCTAATTTATTTGCCCTATGTCAATTTGCACATGGCTCAAGCAATAACCCAGAGATTATTACCTTTGAGGTTCTGCTTCTTAATTTGATACCTAGTTCATCATACTGACTTTTCAGAATGTCTTTCCTACTTCTACCTATGTCATTGGTACCTACATGGACCACGGTAACTGAATCCTCCACCTCCCGTTGAAAGTTCCTCTCCAGCCCTGAGCAGATGCCCCGAACCCTGGCATCAGGCAGGCAACATAGCCATCTGGACTCTTGCTCTTTACTGCAGAGAACTGTGTCAATCCCTCTCACTATACAATCTCCTACCACCACTACATTCATTTTTGCTCTCCCCGCTTGAACGGCTTCCTGTACCACAGTGTCATGGCCATTGAGCTCAACCACCTTGCAGACTTTGCTTTCATCCACACAGGTTGTGAGCACCTTTAACCTATTTGACAATTGCAAAGTCTGAGGCTCCTCCACTATTGTCTGTTTGGTCCCATTACCTGCCTCACTGATGGTCACATCCTCCTGTCCCTCACTGCTGACCAAAACAGATGACCCTCTTATAAGAGATGTGACTGTCTTCTGGAACAAAGTATCCAGGTATTTCTCCCCCTTCTTCATGTTGTGCAGTGTCTGCATTTTGGCTTCCAGTTCAATAATCCTGATCCAGAATTCCTCAAACTGCTTACACTTCCTGCAGACATGTGTGTCATGGATTGCTTTGGCATCCAAACACCCCATATTCCACAGCTGCAATACAACACCTGTCCCACCAGTCTAACTTCTGTTATTTAGTTAGTTTACTTTAATTACTTTCTTCTTATGTATGCTACAATATACTGTGTTTATTGAGTGCTAGTACCACTGACAACTAAAGGCTATATGCTTCTTAACTACAAGGTATGTGTTTTAGACTTTTTTAAATTACTTTATTTTTATTGCTTTTTTTATCTTTATTGTTTTATTTTATTTTGAAAGTTTTCAAATTTTGGTTTATTATTTTAAAGTTTTAGTTCTTTTTATTTATAGATCTGCCTGAACTCGCCTGCCCTAAACTGGTTTCTCACACACTGTCCCTCAGACCGAGCACTTACCGGCCAATGAATTTACTAGCTTCGTGTGACATCACAGTTGCCTCTTTCCCCCCCATATCCTGCTGCCTCACAGCAGCTGAATCAGCCCGTTCCTCAGCTCCCGACTGTCTCCTGCCGGCCTGCTCTGCTCCGACTCCCAGCAAGGTAGGCAGCTCTGCAATCCCCAGTCTGTATTTATAGGCGCTGCTCAGCAAACAACTGTCTCCTGCACGTCCGCTCCCCTCAAACCTCCAGCAAGGCAGGGTGGTTGGTGGGGGCTCAGAGGCAGACACGGACCCCGGAGGCGGGAAGAAGGAGGTCTGGGAGGTGAATGTGGACGGCGATAGGATTTTTGGGAAGGAAGAGCACGTGCACATTCACCTGTAAATCCCTGAAAGAGAAGTGTTGTGGCTGGTATTTCATGGAGGGTAGGTGGAAGGTGATGCTGGGGAGGGTCAACAGTGATGGGGAAAGGGAAATGGGTGACTGGGGTAGGGGAAAGGACAGGAGAGTGAAAGAAAAACAGTTACCACCATGCTGGCTAAATCAAAAGTGAAACGAGAGTCGTGAGGGGCCAGATCAGGCACTGCATGGGCGTGCGATCAGTGGGTGGGTGGAGATGCAGGTCAGCTCAGATGGACAACTGAGAGCGAACCCCAGCAGGCAGCACTGAAAATGCTCAGGACAGTGAGGTAAGTGTGATACGTGAAGGATCGGTGTGCAGGTGAGATTGCTTGCATGAGGCTCTGAAAGGCCTGGCCACACACACACACACTTCTCCCTCCAGGATCACTCGCGGACTGGCTCCGTGTAGCTGAATTGCTAGTGTGGGGATGTGATGGGCGGACTCACGAAGCCTGTCAACCAAACTGAAAGACACCATTACACATTATTCAGTGAAAGTGAATATATTTCCAGATTGTAAAGTGACAAAATGTGTTCGCCTGTGCAACCAGCTGTGATCAGAATTTCTTAACTTTTGAACGCCTTAGACATCTAGGTGCAGCCCTGACATCCGCAGCGGGGGTGGAGACAGCCTGTGCAATGATTGGCCCTGTTGCCTCTGACGACTTCGGCCTGCGTCCTTTGGAGAGCCGAGGCCTTGGGGGGGCCCCAGCTTGTTTTGGCTGTCCTCCTGTGGGCCAGCTGCTCCCTCTGTGATGCCAGAGGATGATGTTGAGGTGTCCAAAGGCAAAGAACAGGACAGCCTCTGAGACTGTTGAGTGGATCACCCAGAGGTATCCATCTGCCGCTCCTCCTCTCTTTGGGTGCCTAGGGGCCCCAGCCTGACTCCTTGAGGGGAAGGAGCACCTGGGGGGACATCTACGTGCCCCGTTTCCCTCTTGTGTCACCGCTGCAGGAATTCACCCATGTCTCTGATGATGGAATGCAGGTCTGCACACATCTTCGCCTTCTGCTGAACCATGGCATCTGCCATCTTCCCCATGGAGACCTCCATACACGCGCATGTGGGCACCAGTTCAGCAGCTGGACACACTCCCCCAACTCACGTGCCAGTCTGTTAAGGGCTTCTAATAGCTCTGCATGATGTTCCCACGCCTCCTACTGACCCTCCACAATGAGTTGGAAGGCCAAATCTGAGACTTGTCATCTGACTCGAACCTCACAGATGCCTCTTCCCTAGCAGCCTTCCAGCGCCGGGGATCTCAGCCATACTTGCCTCCTCCTGCTGTAGACCAGTGTTGGTGCAGTGACCATCAGATTATGAACCCAAGCCTGCTAAAGATCTAGGTCATAACAAGGTGTGTGTCTCTGTACTGGTGGGGGTTGTGGGTAAGTGCTCTTCAATGAAGGAGGTGTCCTCTTGGCTGGAGGTGAGGACTTGGATGGAGATGAGGGATTGGCTGGCTGAGGGTGTCAGTTTGCTTGGCAGAACTCCCTGTGAACCAAAGTAGAGTTAATTAGTGCATGTCAGCAGAATCAAAAGCAGGAGAGAGAGAGAGCACTTACATTCACGTTGAGAGAGGGATGATGTGGTGCAGGATCCTCACGAGGGTGTTTGCCGCCGACCTCAATGTCACCATAGGCACAGTCCATGTTGTCACCCATCAGAGTGATGGCACACTCCTCAAAGTGAGTGAGGGGCCTAATGTGGGCCACTCCACTCCTCATCTGGGACCTGTCCCTGCTGATGTGAGCCAGCTTCTCCTGCATGGGAACAGATGGAGAGAGTGTGAGCAGGACACGTGGCACTGAGTGGAATGTTTGTGTGGTCAGCGGACGGGATGAGGGCGTGAGCTCCAGAGGGTATGAGTCTGATGGAGATGTGAGGGTGTGAGCGAGAGTTAGTGGTGTTGCCCCTTGAGGTGTGAGATCCCTGTGGATGTGTGATGGGTTTGTGAGCGTGTGAGTTGAGAGTGTTGAGAAGAGTGAGTGACCCTGCCGGATCGGAGGAGATCATTCATCCTGTTGCGGCACTGGGTGGCTGTCCTCTTTTGCAGGGCATTGGCGCTGACCACCGCTGCCACCACTTCCCAAGCCAGGTTGGTGATGTTGTTACCCATCCTGCAGCCAGAGGGGCGGGTAGAGGGCATCATGGCAGATTGATATTGTCACCCCTTTGCATGATGATAAAGTGCTGTGCACAGCACACAACGACAATCTGTGACACCTTTACTAGATCACACTGGAGACAGCAGAAGCCTATCTTCTGCTGATCGATGGTTTGCTCTATAATGTTCCTTTCCATTTCATGATTGTCATTTAACTTTTTTTCTGCCTCACTGTGAGGGTTTCTGATGGGTATCGTCAGCAACGTATGAAGAGGGTAGCCCTTGTCACCCAGGATCCATCCCTGGATGTGTAGCCACCATGGCTGCAGCAAGGAGAGTGAGCACAACTCCTGCATGATTTTTTTTCTTGTGGTCCAGGCAAACTGCACATTGAGTGAATAGAGTCCCTTCCTGTAAATAAACATGGCTGGCTGCTTGGACTTAATGGCAGTCTAGGCTACCTTGAACACATGGAAAGCCAGCAATGGCTGTGAATCACATTGCCCTCTTTGCCTAGCTGTTCTCCTCCATCCACAACCTTGTGAATTCTTGCGCACTACATTTGTCACCTACTTGATGCAGTGCTATGACACGACAGGTAATGTGTGCCAGGAAGATCAAATCCACGAGGGAAACTTGATCACGCCATCACAACGGTTTTGCAATTTTTATTTATTTCGAGATGCCGGCCCTGAATTCAGAAATAATGGGCAGGATTTTCCGCTCGGTGATTTGGGGGCGGGGCCCGCTCACCGAGGGGAAAGTGACGCGGGATGACTTCGGGAGGAATCTCCGACGTCATCTCGGTCCAGTTAAATTTTTAGGAAGGCGGGTGGACAGTGATATCAGCTGTCCGCCCGCCGACCTGTCAATGGCCAATTGAGGCCATTGACAGGGTACGTTAAGTAATTAAAGGCCCTGCTTGTCCAAGCTTAAGGCTGGCGGGCAGGCCAGGAGCCCCAGGGGGTCCAGATTATTCATGAAACTTCATCCACTGGTGGGATGAATTTTCATGTCCATTTTTTAAACATTTAATAAATTTTATGTGTTTATTATTAAACTGTCCCATCTCATGTGACATTGTCACATGAAGGGGACATGTTAATAATTTCGATATTTTTCTATTTATAGACTTTAGTTACCTGTCACGAATCTCGCTGAGACAGGATTTTGTCTCAGGGAGCAGTGCGATCTTTTGCCCACATGCGTGAAAGAGCGCACTTTCACAGTTGGGGATTCCCTCCCCTCTCGGAACAGTAAGCGCATAGCGCTTCCTGTCGGGCAGGCTGCTGGGTGGGCCTTAATTGGCCCACTCACTAAAAATGGCGGCGGGCCCTGTTTCGGTGGTGGGGGTTGGCTGTCCGCTCGCCGCCGAGCCGGTGGGGCCCGCACGCCATCCGAGGGCAAGATTCTGCACAATAGGTCCACCAAGATTTTTTTAAAAACGAAATTAAACATTTATTAAAAAAGAAAAGATTTCGAGCACATATATAGGTCTACAAATTAATACTATAATAACTCCTAAAATCCCTAATTAATATGGCTTCCAGTTATACCCCCATTAAGGCAACAGTAAAAAAAATAGATTTTAAACAGATTTCAGCAAGTTAACACAATACCCTGGACAGCAGAATGCAAAATGGTTTTTCTCAGCTTTGGTTTCTGTAGACAGCAGGCTTCAGGTGCCGATACTGGAGGCTTTGCACACTTCTGGTAAATCTTACAATGCCTTCCTCCTTTATACATGTTTCTCCCTTTCTAATGTGTAAATTCCATTGGCCATTTGTCTTTAGAACTTTACCTTTCTCATAACATAAACCTTTTCATGTTGCCAATATATTGTCAATAACCCCTGAGAAAAATAAACACACTTCTCAGCTTACGTGTCTGGCTGTTTGTAAACAGACTGAGATCCCTTTGAAAATCAAATCCCCCTTCATCTATCTACAAATGCAAATTCCCTGTACACCTTACTTGCTAAGACCCAAACTGTGTTTACTGATGAGCACATTAAAGACATTTCTACACCTTCCTTCTTTTGGTAACTTCAACCTGCAGTCTGCTTGGCTTGGCTACAAGATGCAGTTAAATCACACACGCATACAGAACAACACAACCCCCCATAAACCTATTTTACACTAAGCCAGAAAAATGTTTTGAAAATTATTATACATTTATCACATGCTGTGCTGTGTGGCTGCTTGGGAGATGCTATAAATGTCACCTGTAGACTCCTGGAGGGAACAGGTTGCATGGAAATTAAGAGCTTCAATAACCTTCAATGCCACTAGCATAGGGTCCCCTCCCGATCTCTGTGGACACAGGTCATCTTGTATTAGGGCACAGAGTTCTGTGATGGTCTCCCTGGAGAGGCACAGTCTCTTCAGGCACTATCTCTTTGATATTTGTAGGTACACCATCCTGGCCCTGTAAACCATTGGATGCGCCGGAGCTCTGCGTCTGCCTCTGCCTTGCTCCCACGCCTCCTGTCCTTGCGCTCCCTTCTGTTGCTGCTGTTTTATGAGATATTGATGACTCAGGACCACAGTTACCTAAGTAGGCAGTCGAGTAGCCATATGTAACTCTAGGATGGATTACTGAGTTTATTAAGAAACAACAGTTTAGATATGATACATTAACTAATTAGACAGAAAGCATATACGACCTGTGACGGTTGTGGTTTACAGGTTCCAGATGACAGATAAATAATTGGCACAGAATGTGTTGATCGCCATCCCCCTCCTCTTCGTTCACTGGTCGATCCTCCATCTGAAGAAGGCAGCAGCCCAATGAGGACTGCCACCTCAGCAGCCCTATACCACCAGTATGATACCAATATATTTACCCTTTTTGGGGGCTGGTAGCTTAACCTGTGTTAATCATCTATCTAACTATTCTGACCAGTGCATACAGGATAGGTACTCCAACCATCAAGTAGATTACTACCTCCCCTGTTCTTCACACTGCTCGAGGTCAGCTTTTAGTTTACATCAGGCTGAGAGTCATATCTTGGTGTTTTTTAACCACTCAGGAGATAAGGGGCTGCTTAGGAATTTTAACATGACAGTCTGAACTACAACTGTTTAAATGTCAAAGTGTTTGGAAATCCTCTTTCCAGGGAGTAAATCAATGTTGCTTAGCTGATCCCATAAAATGCAGAAATTGTCCACTTATTAAAGACCCCATTTTCTTACAGCTGGGCTGCCTGTGGTTCCTGTGTAGTGCTGATCACTCCTGTGTTCAAGGATGAAGGAGTACAAGGTGAATAATCCCGATTGTGCAACACCCTCTCCCTTCCTTTCAAGGCAGTCTCTGAAGTGTCCTCCCCTTGGGATTCAGATATGTAATGCCACTTTAATGAATGGCCTCTCTATCTTTAGGCTATGCGTGTCCCTTTAATTTTTGGAACCAACACTTTAGGCTTAATCACTTCCTACCTCAGACTCCTCCCCTCAGAGTGTAAGATAATCACATTCGAATGCAGCAGAAAATTCTCCAAAGACAATGCAGCTCCCTAAGACTCACTCTCCTGTAAGACAAAAGAGTTCTCACAGTGAACCAAGTCAGCCACATTTAATTGACCAGCATTCAATGGGCAGGATACTGAAGGCATGGGAGACTCCTATCAGTTTCATTTAATTGGGGAGATTGCATTAAATCCTGGTGAATTACATTTAAATTGCATGCAAATGGTCGGTTTTGAATATTTTTGAGGCTCCCACTGATAACAGGAGCGCTTCCTCCTTACTTACCTGTCTGCATCCGGCATGTTTGGGAGGCGCTTTCCTGCCATCAGGGTTCTGATGTGTGGTCTCCCATGTGATTGTTCGAGCCCGCCCACCATCTTGCCTATTCCAGCGGGCTCCACAAAATCCAGCCCATTGGATCTCAATGATAAATGAGTTAGGTGTTAAGGTTTTCTTTAAAATGGGGCTGAAGGGCTGGATACAACTTTTCTGTGAAAACTATCATATTAAATATGGCAATATTTATTTGCTTTATGTAAGTGTTCTCAGGAGGAAGAACATCTTGCCCTTTGAATTACAATTCTTCATGAGCGGTTTCATCAATTTTTCCTGGAAAGCAATCACATAAATTTTTACCAAGATGTCAGCATATTCTGCTTAATATAAGGCTTATTTCCTTGCTTATTTCTGATTCATCAAATCTCAATTTCAGACATGGACTGTTTGCACAAAGTGGCAGTACAATATTTATTTTTTTCAATAATTCAGGAGATATTTTCTGCTGCCACTTAAAGATGGATATACAACCTTGTTCTACCTCAGCAATTGCCACAAAGATTGGAATTTTGTGCAATCAGCTCTTTTTGGATGAACAGAATGTTTTTGTGGAAAGGATGTTTCTTCTTGTGGGTGAGTCCAGAACTAAAGGGCACTGTTTTAAAATTAGGGGTCGCCCTTTTAGGTCAGAGGGTTGTGCGACTTTGGAACTCTGCCTCCGAAGGTGGTGGAGGCGGGGTCATTGAACATATTTAAGGCAGGGTTGGATAGATTCTTGTTAGGCAAGGGAGTCAAAGGTTATTGGGGGTAGATGGGAATGTGGAATTCGAAACACAAACAGATCAGCCATGATCTTATTGAATGGTGGAGCAACCTTGCAGGGCTGAATGGTTCCTTCTGCTCCTATTTACTATGTTCATATGTTTGTATGAATATAAATAAAATTCCTACACAGCACTCAGTGACTGTTTTATTGCCATTTACAAAAATTATATTTTGTTTAAGTGCTGGTGTCTCTGTTGATTGCACCTGACACTCTGTACTGGTTGGAAATATTGCACTCGGCGGGGATTCAAAAAGAAGTAATAAAATTTCTATGGTGCCTTTTTACAACCCTAGGGCATCCCAAAGCATTTTACAGGCATTGAAGTACTTTCCAAGTGTGATCGCTGTTGTAATGTAGGAAAGGCGTCAGCTAATTTGCACACAGCAAGGTTCCACCAACATCAGTGTAACAGACACTCGGTAATCTGTTTTAGTGATTGAGGATACAGGGAAGAACTCCCCTGGTCTTCATCAAAGAAGTGAAATAGGATCTTTTATGTCCACCTGTAAGACCAGAAATGGCCTTGGTTTAATGTCTCATCTTGAAGGAGAGCACCTCTGACAGTGCAGTGCTCCCTCAGAACTGCACTGGAGGTCAACCTAGATATGGTGCTTTCTGAAGAGGGACTTGATCCCACAACCCCTCTGTGTTGTAGGGTGGCCAAGTTACACTACTAATGATAGAGTTGAACTGCAGACACTTATTGGGTGGAAACATTAAGTTTATTTACAGTACACTCAGCAGCAACTACACCTGGGGCAAAATTTTCACCTCGGTGGGTGGGTGCATGTCCGACCGCTCAAATATGAAATGACACGCATTGATGTCGGATGAGCATCCCGACATCAACGCGCAGTTGCGCGATAGTTGGGTCTGCGGGTGGGTGCGGGAATCAGCAGCATGCCCGCCAACTTTAAAAAGGCCAGTTAAGGCCATTAAAATATCAATTAAGTTACATTTTTGACTGCCCATCCAACCTAACGGTTGGCAGGCAGGCGCAAAGGCCAAGTGGCCTTTGCATTTTTTTTGGAAACCTCATCCACGGGAGGGATGAGGGTTCCAACATCAAAAACAAAACCAATAAAATGTTTCAAATTTCACTTATAACAGAGGGGACATGTTGTGTAACATTTTTGCAATCTTTATTCTTTTTTGAAAAATCTATCTCCCTGAGGCAGCTCTGTGCCTCAGGGAGACCCTCATGCGCGCACTTGAGTGACGTTCAAACTCGCCCCCCTCGTCCTCCTCCCCGTCCCCCAACTGCAAAGGCAGTGCTGCTGCTCAGGTTTCACGCTGGACAGGCCTTAATTGGCCCACCAGCATGAATTCGCCCTCTGGCATCGATCGCAGGGCGGTCACCTTCCCAGTCACCACAACCCGCCCCTGCCAAACACGCCCGCCAAGGTCAAAATTCTGCCCCTGTGCTTTCAAATCCAACTCTATCTCTGCATTGAGTGCTGAGGTAGCCTACTCTACTCTCCTATTGGTCACTACAGATCATGTGATCTTGCTTAACAAGTATTATTCTTAAAGGTACATTATATACTAAGTAAAACCATTATTACTACACTCCTCCCCCTTTAACTCAGCTATACATATTATATTTACAAGTACATATTTTTCAAGACAACATAATATTTACACTGGGTAAGGAATTTACAAGTTCAGTCTTTCAGGTGGTTTCCTGGTACGTGTGGAACGTCGAAGCTCCACAACTTCAGATTCTTTGTCAGAAAACCCCTTTTCCGGAGTTGCTTGAACATCAGGTGCTTCGGTGGGCACTTGCAGTTCTGTATCTTCAACACTTACAGGAACATCAGACATCTCTGTCCTGGGTTGAATTTCCTCAACAGGAAATGCAGACCCGCTCATGACCACTGGCTGAACCAAATCTTGATGATTTGTCTCTCTCTTCCTTAAATGGTCCACATGTTTACAGATAATCCGGCCTTCCACCTCCACATGGTAAGATAGAGGTCCAGTCACCGCACTCATTTCACCCATGAACCACTTTGCTCCTTCCCCCAAGTTCCTCACATATACTGGCTCTCCCGCGGTAAATTTTGTCTTGCAACTATGCCAGTCATGTCTAGTTTTCTGGCTTTCCTGATTCCTTTCCACCTTCCTCTCAAAATGTGGCATTATTAAGCTCAATCTCATCCTGAGACAATGTTTCAACAATAACTCCACAGGCGTGACATCTGTTGTTGTGTGAGGGATAGTCCTGTAATGAAAAAGAAAGCATTTTAGTTTGGTTGCCAAGGAATTGCCAGTTAACATTTTCATACCTGTCTTGAACGCTTGAACCGCCCTTTCATCCAGTCCATTTGAGGAAGGCTGGTACGGTGTAGTTTTAACAGTGATACCGTTGAGGCTGATAAACCATTGAAACTCGCACTCATAAATGCCATGCGGTTATCGGAAATGATTACTTCTGATAGTCCGTGAATGGCAAAACTCTGACGTAGTTTCTCAATTGTAGCAGCCAACATTGGTGACTTCACCTCATATTGAATGGGCATTGACAAAAAGCAGAAACATTGTTCTCAGGAAAGGACCAACAGAGTCAATGTGTAGCCACACCCAGGGTCTACCTGGTCACTCCCATGGGTGTAATGGAGCTGTCGCTGGCAACTTTTGCAGTTGCTGACGTTGCACACAGTGCTTTACTAAACTCTCTATTTCACCATCCATCCCAGGCCACCATAGATAGCTGCAGGCTATGGTCTTTATTCAGGAAATTCCTGGATGTGCGCTGTGTAGTTCAATTAAAAGTGGCTCCTTCCATTTGGAGGAACCATCACTCATGTTACCCACAATAAGATGCCATCCTGGCTGGTTATTTCATGTCTTCTGTTGAAGTCCGGTTTCATTTAATCAGCTACAGACTGCCGTGACCAAACATGTAGCACTTGTTCTCGTATTTGAGATAGGACTGTGTCCTGACTTGTCCAGTTTCTGATCTGCTGAGCACATACTAGCAAGGAATCTAAGAAATTTAACAGTATAACAAGTTCCTGTGGAACTGGGACGTGCTCAGGATTTTCTTGTAAAGGCAAACAGTCAAGGGCATTTGCATTTGTGATTTGATTGCCAGGCCTATGAATGAAAGTGTATTCATATACTGCCAGAATTAAAGCCCATTGTTGTATTCTTGCTGGGTCTATGGACGGTATAGACTTTTCCTCACTAAACTATCCTAGCAATGGTTTGTGGTCTGAAACAACTATAAAAGGACAGCCGTGTACATACCGGTGAAATTTCTTGACACCAAAGATGATGGACAGGCCTTCTTTTCCTGTCTGCAAGCATCCCTTTTCCACTGTGGTGAGCATTCTTGATACACAACCTATTGGCCTTTCTGTGCCGTCTTCCATCCGATGAGAGAGCACTGCTCCCACTCCGTGGGGAGGTGCATCACATGTCAGCACCAACTCTTTCGTCTGGTCATAATGCACTAATAGATTGGGCGAGTGCAACAATTGTTTCACCTTTATGAAAGCTTCTTTCTCTGGTGTCTCCCAAGACCAATGTTGGTTCTTTTTGAGTAGAGAATGCAAGGGCCGAGCACTGTAGATGAATTGGTTAAGAACAGCTCCTAATAGTTGGTCATTCCCAGGAATGATTTGAGTTCTGAGGCGTTCTCTGGCCCAGGTGCCTCTCTTGTGGCTCTTACCCAAAATGGCTGGAGGTCAAGTGAAAATTTCAAAACTGAAATGAATAATTTTTTGTTTGTAAGGGTATTAAAGGTTAGAAAACCAAGGGCGTAGTGATCAGATAAGGCATGACGGAAATAAATGGCAAAACAAGAGGCTGAATGATCCACTCCTGTTCCTATCCCCCTTCCTATGTCTTCGATCACGTAATTGTACAACTATGTATAAATCATAGAAGCAGACTCTAATTGCCCAATATGCCAACAGGGGCGCTACAAACACTAAGATATTTATCTCACTCGACCTGCCATAGTAAAGATCCAAAACACGATGCTGCTCTCTGTTGATCAATTGTTTTTATGTGTGCAATCTGATCATGCTTTGTGGGTGAAACAAAGTGATTATGATTATGACTGCCAAAAGATTCTGTTCAGTCAAAAACCTTTCACCTGGTAAGTAATGAAAATGACATTGGTAAACAAATGCTTGGTGCATTCAATTGACCTTTGGTATTTTAATAAAACTGTTAAATTGGTTCTCAATGCCACTAAGATAGTGGACAGATGGTGCCCTTTGAGACTATGAATATCTGAAAGTATGATTGTCCTATGGAAGTATTCCCCCACGGACATTGGCAACATTAGGATTTGATAATGATTTTTGAACTTATACTTTAACATAAAATTTACTAAGGATTAGAGGCATTGAAGTGGCATCAGGAAGTCCAGGATTTCAGTATTAAACTGAAAAATCATCTGGTACTAGTGTGGAGTGTTGCACTCTGTGGATGTGAGAGCTGGACTACGAAGAAAGAGAATGAGAGGAGTTGTAGTAATTGTAAGTTAAACTGTTTCTTACTGTTATGGGGATCGTGTGATTTTACAGATGAATCAGCCCTAAGTGCGGGGAACCTTAGGGACAGGTATTTGTAGCCTTGGTCTTGGAACAAGCATGTAGCCTCATCTGGAGTCTGTAAATAAAGTTTACTGCTTCTTACAAGAAACCAGCTCCATGTTCCAAGTTTATTACAATTGGCAACGAGGATAAATAGCACCGACACAGCACCTTACCTCGCAACTATGAGTATTTTAATTTTGAAGGGAAGAAAAGAAGTATACTCACCAGCAATGCCTTCCTTTGGCAGAATTGACCTGCCAAGAACTGGAGTCAATACATTGAGTGATTGGGTTTCTACTTTGAAGCTAACGAAATAACGGTGGGGGAGAAACAGAAGGCAATTCTCCTAAGTGTCAACGGGAGCAAAACACGTAATCTAATCTGTAGCTTGACAGCTCAGAATGCGCCAAATTCCAGATCCTTCACCGAGCTAGTTGACCTCATGAAGGGGCATTTTCGAACTAAACCCTCAGTGATAATGCAAAGCTCCAAGTTCAACTCTTGAGCCTGGCGAGTCAATCACAATGTACATCGTGAAATTAAAACAGTTAATGGGGCACTGTCATTTTGGTGATATTCTAGATGGCATGTTGTTAGATTGTTTCATTTGCAGTGTACACAACAATGCCATTCAGATCCATTTGCAAGCAGAGGTTAAGGTGGACCTGAAGCATGCCATGGAGATAGCACTAGCAATGGGGAGTGCTGAGGGGAATTTGCAGGTTTTGCAGGGTGTGCAACATAGCGCCGTTTTGCAGTTAGGGTGGGAACCTGCTGCCGGAAGTGGCATGAAGACCAGGCAAGCTACAGCGAAGCAGTACACGGCCCCTACTGCTTGAAAAATAAAAATAAATACTGGAAGCAGCTCATCAGTAACCCAGAAGTTAAAGTGTTACTATTGTGGAGTAAATAATGCACCCAGAGTCTGCAGATTTAAAGAGCCAGAATGCCACTATTGCCACAAAAAAATGGCATGCTGTTAAACAGTGCAGGACTAGATCATGACAGCCATTCAGACAGCAGGTCAAGTTAAATAAGTCCATGAGGCATAGGGGCAGAAGTAGGTCACTCAGCCTATTGAGTCTGCTCCGCCATTCAATGAGGTCATGGCTAATCTGATAATCCTCAACTCCACTTTCCTGCCTTTTCTCCATTACACTTGATTCCTTTACGGACTAAAAATATGTCTATCTCAGCCTTGAATATACTTAACAACCCAAGCTCCACAGCCCCCTGTGGTAAAGGAGTCCACAGGGTCACTACCCTCTGAGAGGGGAAATTCCTCCTCATCTCTGTTTTAAACAGGTGCTCCCTTACTTCAAGATTATGCCCTCTGGTCCTAGACTCTCCCACAAGGGGAAACAGCCTCTCAGCATTTCCCTGTCAAGCCCCCAAAGAATCTTATATGTTTCAATAAGGTGGCCTCATTCTTCTAAAGTCCAATGAATACAGGCCCAGCCTACTCAACCTCTCCTCATAAGAAAATCCCCCCATCCCTGGGATTAATCTAGCGAACCTTCTCTGGACTGCCTCCAATGCCAGTATATCTTTCCTTAGATAAGGGGACCAAAACTGTTTGCAGTTTTCTAGGTGTGGTCTAACTAGTAGGGCCTTGTATAGTTTTAGCAAGACTTTCCTATTTTTATACCCCATTCCCTTTGAAATAAAGGCCAAGATTCCAGTTGCCTTCCCTATTACCTGTTGAAATGAAGTGCACAATATAGATTAACCAGAGGTTACTGAGGCTGATGATTATTCCATACACAATCTGAAGGCCAGGAAAACTGAACCACTCACTGTTACACTTCAATTAAATGGAAAGCCTCTGGTAATGGAGGTTGACACAGGAGCATCGACCACAGTGGTGAGAGAACACACATTTAAATACCTTACATAAGGCACAGAGGGAATTCCAGAGTTGCTGAAAAAGTATGACAGGGTATCCTGGGATGAGTTGGGGAAAATCAAAGGTCTACAAGCTAAAATGTATGTGGATCCTGAAGCAACACCCTGGTTTTTTAAGGCAAGACCTGTGCCTCACACTCTAAATGAAAAGGTAGATGTGAAATGATGTCATTTGGAGAAGTTAGGAATAATACAGCCAGTCCAATTTTCAGAATGGGCAGCACCCATAGTCTCTTTGCTAAATCCGGGCCAAACTATTCGCACCTGTGGAGATTATAAATTAACGGTAAATAAGGCTGCGAAATTAGACAAATACCCAATCTCAAAGATTGAAGATCTGTATGCTAAGCTTGCAGGATGAAGATCCTACTCTAAACTGGAGATGAGTCATGCGTATCAACAGCTCAAGCTGGACAACACCATCAAGGAGTAATGTCACCATAAACGCACACAAGGACCCGTTTCAATATAAATGTCTACCCTTCGGTGTGTCACCTGCCTGCGCAATTTTCCAAAGAAGCACGGAAAGCTTACTACAAGAACTTCCCTGAGTTATAGCGTACCTGCACGACATCCTAATTGCAGGACCCACAGAAGCAGAACATTTGGCAAACCTGGAAGAGGTTATGAAGAGGTTTTTTGAAGGATTGCCTTCATTTAAAAAAAAGTGTACTTTCCAAAGCAAAGGAAGTCATGTATCTGGATCTTTAAGTGGATGCCAAGGGTTGCATCCATTTGAGGAGAAAGTCATGGCAATCAAGGAAGCACCTTCTCCTACCAATGTCATGGAGCTCAAGTCTTTTTTGGGCATGGTAAACTATTGCGGTCAATTTTTGCCTAATGTATCTACAATGTTAGCCCCTTTCACTTATTATTGAAGAAGAACCACAGGTGGTCCTGGAAGGTAAGGTAAGAGGAAGCCTTCACAAGAGTCTAAAAGCTTCTACACGCATTGTGTCTGCTAGTGCACTGTGACCCATTTAAGGAATTGATACTCACTTGGTGCATCACCCTACAGAGTGGGAGCAGTATTACCACACAAGATGGAGGGTGGATCTGAAAGACTGATAAGATATGTATCCAGAACCTTTACTGCTGCCGAGGAAGGTTTTGCTCAAATTGAAAAAGAGGCCTTATTTATCATTTTGGAGTAAAGAAGCTCCAACAATATTTGCATGGTCGATACTCCACCATAGTGTCAGATCACAAACCACTGTTAGGTTTGTTTAGTGAAGATAAGGCAATCCCATGGATAACCTCTGCTAGAATTCAAAAATGGGCTTTAATTTTATCAGCATACGAATACATTTTTATGCACGGTTTGTGTGTGCATACCCAAATGCAGACACCCTCAGCCATCTCACTTTGCCTGATAGTATTACACATGTTCCAGTACCTCAAGAGGTAGTACTTGCATCAAATTTCCTGGACTCCTCACCAGCCTGTGCAAGACAGATAAAGAATTGGCCAAATTGGGATCTAATTTTAGCAAGAGTCTGAACAAGTATTACAAGGATGGTCAAATGCACAAGTCCCTGAAGAATTAAAACTGTTCTTTGTATTTAGGTCCAAACTGAGTAGTCAAGATGGTACCTTGTTATGGGGAGCAAGAGTAATTGTCCTTGAGCAAGGAAGAGAACCATTATTGAAAGAACTTCATGGTGCGCATCCTGGTATTTTGAAAATGAAGATGCTTGCACAAAGTTTGTATCTAGTGGTCAGGTATAGACAGTGATGTAGAAAACATGGTGAAACACTGTCTCCAGAAGTTGCCTGTTTCAGCTCCACTGCATCCGTGGAAAGGCCTGGTTAACCCTGGATTAGACTACATTTAGACTATGTAGGTCCATTTCTAGGTACCATGTTCCTTGTGATTATCAATGCACGTTCCAAAAGGATGGACTTGTTTGAAATGGGATCAGCTACTTCATCTGCAACCATTGAAAAACTATGCCTGAGTTTGTGTTCATGGCTTATCTGAAGTTATTGTGTCTTTCACTAGCACTGAATTCCAAAGATTCGTGAACCTAAATGGGATTAAACATGCTAGAACAGCACCATATCATTCCTTGTCCAATGGGTTAGCAGAAAGAGCAGTACAAACCTTTAAAATAGGCATGAAGGAACTAACAGAGGGAATACGAACACAAAACATGAACTTCAAAATTCCGGTTCAGCTATCGCACAAATCCTCATATGACCATCAGTTTAACACCGTCAGAATTGTTAATGAAGTGCCAACTTCATACAAGATTGAGTCTAGTATCCCCTAATTTAGAGGGGAAGGTGGAGAGAAACATGATCAGTCAGAAAGTGAATCATGACATTCACAGTAAAGGTCAAGAGTTTACTGTGGGAGAGACAGTTTTTGTCTGAAATTTTGCAACTGCACTGAGATGGGTCCCTGGTACAGTCGCCTCTGAAACAGAAAATTATCTTATCAAGTCGAGGTGGAAAACAGGATTGTTAGGAAACACGTGGATCATCTGAGAAGTCAGGAAACCCTCCAACAACCAGTTAATCTACCTGAAATCAAAGGCATAACTTCAACCCCTGAGGTGCCAGGTCGACAAAGAATAGACATACCAGATGTATTTGTTGAAGTAAACAATTCTGAATGGCCATTGTCTAAGGATGTCCCTGATGCTGCAGTTCCTGAGCAAGTTGATCCAATGGAAGAATCTCCAGTTGTAGAGTTGCGACACTCTGCTCAAATCCAAAAACCTCCTCCTCCTAAATGTATAATGGCATGGATTGTACATAATTATATGTAACATGGGGTACGTTTTTTTGTAAGTACGAGGGTGAAAAAAAAATTAAAAGGGGAGGAAAGTAGTAATTGTAAGTTAAACCATTTCTTACTGTTATAGGGATCATGTGACTGTACAGACGAATCAGCCCTAAGCGCAGGGAATCTTAAGGGCGGAGCTTTCAAGCCTTGGTCTTGGAACAAGCACGTAGCCTCATCTTGAGTCTGTAAATAAAGTTTACTGTTTCTTACAAGAAGCCAGCCCTGCATTCCAAGTTTATTACAAGAAGATAATAGCTTTAGAAATGTAGGTGTGTCGAAGTCTGCTTAGAATCAGCTGGTTGGACAGAAAAACAAATGAGTAGCAGTTCAAGAATCAAAAGGGTTGTTAAGTACAGTTAGAGATAGGAAAACAGCCAATGAATGTCAAAAGGACTATCATTTGGAGGCAGGAGAAATAGTGGAGGTATTAAATGAATAATCTGCATCTGCCTTTATTCATGCAGTATGTCCAGGAAAATTCTTTCAACCAATTAATGACAAATCCAATGAGAGGAGATGCAATTCTAGACCTAGGCTTAGGGATTGAAGAAGGGCAGGTGGGTGAAGTGACAGTTGACAAGCATATCAGGGACAGTGATCACAATTCAGTTCGATTTAGCATTACCATGGAACAGGACAGAGATAAGGCAGAAGTAAAAGTCTTGAGCTGGGGAAGGCAAATTTTGCAGAAATGAGAAGGGACTGGATGGCACTGCTGGAGGATAAACCAGTGGAAAACCAGTGGGAAGCACAAAAAAGCGAGATCCTAATTGTACAAAGTAGACATGTCCCCTACAAAAATAAGAGTGGTACTGCCAAATCTAGACCTCCCTGGTTGTCTAGAGGAATACAGGGGAAGAGCAAACATAAAAAGAAAGCGAACAATAGGCACAAAGAACTAAGTACTGCAGATAGCCCAGAGGAATATAGGAAGTGCAGGGACGAAGTAAAAAAGGAAATAAGGAAATCAAAGAGACGGCATGAAAAAAGATTAGCAAGTAACATTAAAGATGACCCAAAGATGTTTTACCAATACATTAATGCTAAAAGGTTAGATAAGGAAAAAATAGGACCTATCAGAGATGAAGATGGAAACTTGTGCGTAAATGCAGAAGCTGTGGGAAGGATTTTGAATGAATATTTTGTCTCCGTGTTTACAAAGGAAAGGGAGGATGTAGATATAGTAGTCCAGGAGGAAAACTGTGAGATATTGGATGGGATAGTCATAAAGAGAGAGGAACTACTCGAAGGGTTGAAGTCCTTGAAAGTTGATAAGTCGCCAGGGCCAGATGGATTGTTTCCGAGGCTGCTGAAGGAAGTCAGGGAGGAGATGAGGATGATTTTCCAATCTGCACTTGATACACAGGAGGTACCAGAGGACTGGAGAAATGCAAATGTAGATCCATTGTTTAAAAAGGGATCAAAGGAAATGCCAAACAATTATAGGCCAGTTAGTCTTACATCAGTAGTGAGCACATTATTAGAATCAACCCTGAGAGATAGGATTAACTGTCATGTGGAAAGGCATGGACTAGTCAGGGATGGTCAGCATGGATTTGTTAAAGGAAGGTCTTGCCTCACAAACTTGACTGAATTCTTTGAGGAAGTGACAAGAAGGGTTGATGAAGGTAGTGCAGAGGAGGTTGTGTACATGGATTTTAGCAAGGCATTTGACAAGGTCCCACATGGCAGATTGGTCAGGAAAGTAAAAGCCCATGGGATTCAGGGTAATGTGGCAAACTGGATAAAAGGTTGGCTTTGTAACAGGAAACAAAGGGTAATGGTTGATGGATGCCCTTGCAAATGGAAAGTTGTCTCAAGTGGTGTTCCGCAGGGCTCGGTGTTGGGACCCTTGCTGTTTATGTTACTTATTAATGATTTGGACGTGAACATGGGGGGCATGATTGGGAAATTTGCAGATGATACAAAGATTGCCGAGCAGAAGATAGTGTGGAGGATAGCCATAATCTCCAAAGCGAAAGAGATGGGTTGCTGGAGTGGGCGGTAAAGTGGCAGATGGATTTTAACATAGAGAAGTGTGAGGTCATACATTTAGGGAGGTCAAACAGTTACAGGTATTGCACAATAAATGGGAATATTCTAAGAGGGGTAGATGATGTGAGAGATCTTGGCGTACAAGTATATAGGTCCCTGAAGGCAGCAATTCAAATAGACAAGGTTATAAAGAAGGCATATGGAATGCTCTCCTTCATTGGCAGAGGTATATAATATAAAAGTAAAAGAATATAATGTTGGAATTATATAAAAGAAAGCCAGGGAAGAAGCCAAACAATGTCAACAGCCCCACTAAGGCTATGGAGGCAACAAACGCATGGACTAAAGAATCAACTACGGTGCAACATATCTTATAAGTGAGTCTGTATAGCTTTGTAAAGTCATATTTAGTTAGGTTACTTGCTGGTGATGGCCTCAACACTGACTAAAATGCTTAGTTTTTGCAATAAACCTATTCTTAACTGCAACTAATATAACTACACCAAGCTATTGTCCTTAAATTACATCAAGGAATGTTTTTTAAAGCTATAACATATAAAACTAAATTGCATTCTAAAATGCTGCCTGGTTGCATTGGTTCACCACAGATTTTTTGCTTGACCATACACAAATGGGTTTGAGCAGGAGTTCAAGAAAGCTTTACTTCGTAAAGCCTTTGCAATTTTCACCTGGATTGCTGATCACCCCAAAAGCAGAAACTTTACTCTCACTATTGCATCTACTTTTATACACCTATGTACATATTTGGTTGAGATGATAATGGAGGTTCCTCCTGTGGTAGGGTATGGACGCTGCTTGTCTGCAACTGTTTTGCTGGAAAGAATTGATTGAGTGGGCCCATGGATGCATCCCCTGTTATTTAATGGGCAGTATTTTCATGAAAAATAGGATTCAGGAACCTTATATTGTGGTCTGGGGAGGAAGAGCTAACTATTATTGCCATCACTGTGACTTCTGGGCAGGTGGTATGTGATGCATTTGAATTATATCTTGACGCTATCCAGTGTAAAACCAAAAAATGCCACTCTTTCATGAAGAAGGCGCCTCTTTAAATTGACAAAAGGAAGGCCATGTGACACCACCATGGTTTTGTGGGTAAATGCATTGCATGGCACTGGTCCTGAGCTATATGCTCTAGTCCAGCCCCATGTTTGATCCCTGCTCTCTGTGAAGATATTCCAGTATCCCAGCCACCTCTTTGGTGCAGCTTAATTTATATAATGGACAGCTTACAGACCAGGTGGTTCACAGATTCAATCCATGCTCTGTGCTAAGTCAGGGTAGGTGCTGGAGAGCTGCTATTGGCGACAATATCTTGGGGATTACAAAAGGAGACGTGTGGAAAAAGTCAGCCTGTTGATTGCTAGTCAGCAACGTTGGCTGGATATCAGGTGTGAATGGGAACAGGCTTGGCTGCGATGCCCTCCAGAGCCTGCCAACTGTCACCAGCTGGGGTAACAGAAGGCAGCTGGCATCTAGATTGGCAGAGAATGAATGCCTTCGGGGGAGAGAAAATTGGTGAGGCCGAGGATCAATCTGTATCTAAAAGCAACAGCGCTTGAGAGAATTGTAATGCCTCAGCCTCAAACAAATTCTTGTCGTATTGCAATAACAGCTGATTGGATCTGAGCAGCAGCACTACCTCTCCAGGAGAGTGAAAATTAAACTGGATAAACTACTGGCAACAGTTAATCCAGATCATGTGAGCAGAGCATTTTGAATCCAGATTAACTAGCTTCGCCACCACAGGGCAGGGAAGGTTATGAAAAATTGTGCAAGAAAAAAAAGTCCGAACTTGCTACTGACGCTCTTAAAATACCGATCAGGGAAATGTACATGAATTTCAATTCAGAAACAAATGATCATCAGCAACAGTTGGAGGACAATAAAAGGAAAGAATTTCTGACTCCTGATCAATCTCTTCTGAAAAATGACTAAGTACTGAAGGAACCCGCTGCAGTTAATATTTAACTTCACTGAATCAAATTGTTTTGAATCTCAGCAGCCTTAAAGGGCCATCAGTTTGCAAAATAGGAGTTGGAGAAGGCCTTAATTGCCTCCTTGAGTCTGCTCTGCCATTCAGTAAGATCATGGCCACTTTCCTGTTTTTTCCCTATAACCCTTGGCTCCCTTATAGTTGTTTATCATTCTTGCAGAGTGAAACACTACTTGCCAGCTCATTTTTTTCGAATGACACAGTATATATTTATGAGGCACCAGTCCCTACGATGACACACCAGCAACAATTTATATTTACATAGCAACTTTAACACCTTGTACAGCTGTAGTAAATCTTCCCCACTTTTATATTCCATTCCCCTTGCAATAAACAACACCCCATTTGCTTTCCTAATCACTTGCTGTATCTGCGTTCTAACTTTTTACAATCCATGCCCAGTCACTCAACACAGAGTGGCTAACTGTCCCGTAATTGAGGCTTTCGTCCCATGTCCCGGGCTAGCTCTTCCTGGGATGCATTTTGTCTTGGCAGGCCTGTTTTTTTTTTGCATGCGTCGGGCACTATAGGTTCACAGCTTGTGTTCGGGGCTGTTCTGCAGGTGTTGAGGGGGTGGATCCAGTAGGTAGCAGCATCATCATCAGGGCAGGTGCCGGGCCTATGGTTCCCCTTCCTCCCACCACCCGCTCGGAGCATTTTGCTAACAACCACTCCCCAACCTCACAAGTTTGCCAAACCCACCCTCCACCGGTTCGTGAGCACATCCTTCCCCCTTCTACTCTGATTTAACCTTCACAATCTACTCTCCTGTCTTTGTGTCATCAGCAGATATAGTAACCATTCTTTCCGTCCCTTCCTCCAAGTCATTGATATAGAATGCAAATAGCTGAAACCCCAGCACTGCTCCCAGTAGCACTCCACTCATCATATCTTGCCAACCTGAAAATTACTCATATATGACTATTCTCTGTTTCCTGTTCGCTAACCAATCCTCTGTCAATGCTAATCTGTTACCCCCTACACCGTGAGCTCTTATTTTGTGTAGTAACCTTTGATTTGGTGCTTTGCAAACGCCTTCTGGAAATCTAAGTACAGTGCATCCACAGGTTCCCTTTTTATCCACATTTCTTGTTATTTCCTCAAAGAACTCTGGTAAATTAGGCAAACATGATTTCCCTTTCAAAATCATGTGGACTCTGCCGGATTGCATTAAGATTTTCTAAATGCCCTGCTATAAACTCCAAAAATAATGAATTCTGGTATTTTCACTATGACTGATGTTCGGCTAGCTGGCCTGTAGTTTCTTTTTTTCTATCTCCCTTCTTTCTTGAAAAGAGGAGTCATATTTTCTATTTTCCAATTTGATGGGACCTTTCAAGCGAATTTTGAAAAATTAAACAATGCACCTATTATCTCCACAGCCACTTAAGACCCCATGATGAAATCCATCACGACCTGGAGACTTGTCAGCTTTTAGTTCAAACAATTTTCTCAGTGCTCTTTCACTGGTGATGGTAATTGTTTTAAGCCCTTCCCTCCCTTTCATCTCTTGGTTTACAATTACTTCTGAGGTGATATATGTATCTTCTATAGTGAGGACAGACACAAAGGCCGAGGTTTTCGACAGTGGATCCGGCGAGCAGCCAAAAGTAAATTGACTTCGATGGGACTGGAAGATCCTGCAAGCAGGTGGAATGGGAAATCCCCACCCAAAATATCTGTTCAATACACCTGCCATTTTTTTTCTTATTTTCCGTTATTAATTCCCCAGAATCAGTCTGTGGAGGACTCACGGTCACTCCAATTACTCTTTTCCTTTTAAATACCTAGATGTAGAAACTCTTCCTACCTGTTTCTCTTATTTCGAGCCAGCTTTCTCTCATAATTTGATTTCTGCCTCCTTTTTTGTCATTTTTTTTTGTTTTTTTTTAATGTTCTGTCCAATCTCCTGACCTGCTACTAACCTGAGTAGAATTGTACACTGTTCTTTCAATTTAATACTATCTTTAGCTTCCATCATGAGCCACAAACGATGCATCCTTTTCCTCAAGTCTGACTGCAATGTATGTTTGCTGAGTGTTATGAAAGCTGAGACCCCATCTGCCCTCTCAGGTAGACTTAAAAGATCCCACAGCACTAATTCTAAAGAGAGCCTGCTCTGATGCCCTGGCCAATATTTCTCTCTCAACCAAATTCATTAATGTAGTTTAATTGGTCATTGCCTCCCTTGTTGTTTGTGGGAACTTTGTTCTCGTGTTTTTTGCACAGAAACAGTGACTATGCTCCAAAAGTATTTTATTGGCTGTAAGGCACCTTGGGCATGCTTGAGGTCATGAAAGGTGCTAAATAAATGCTGTCTGTAATGCCCCCTATATTCTCAGCTCCTTTTTTCATTGAAATCATCAGAAGTGGAAGTTGAAGGCAGAACATGGGTCTTATGGAGCACTTAGATGCTGTGATGATGAAAAGTTGGCATTTTGGAGAAGTGAGATCAAATGAATACAAAGACCTGTCAATGTATCAGTAATTACATTGTTATTGTAACTGTTTCAAGTACAAACCCGTTTCCATCTGTTTCAGATGAAGTTACATTGCTTCATAGTTTGCCATTGTGAGATTTGAACTCTTGATCTTGGGGTTACAAACCCAGTAACTCTTTCAAGTACAAACACATTTCCATCTGTTTCAGGTGAAATTACATTGTTTCATAGTTTGCCATTGTGAGATTTGAACTCTTGATCTTGGGGTTACAAACCCAGTACCATAACCTCTTGGCTATTTAGGCCAAGCCTACATTGTTATTGTAAATCTTTCGAGTACAAACACGTTTCCATCTGTTCCTATTCAGCTGAAGTTACATTGTTTCATAGTTTGCCATTGTGAGATTTGAATTCTTGATAATCTTTTAAATATGCAAAACAGTTCCATTGTAACTCTTTTGAGTACAAACCCGTTTCCATCTGTTTCAGATGAAGTTACATAGTTTTTGCCATTGTGAGATTTGAACTCTTGATCTTGGGATTACAAGCCCAGTACCATAACCACTTGGCTATTTAGGCCAAGCTTAAATGACATTGTTTCATAGTTTGCCATTGTGAGATTTGAACTCTTAATCTTGGGGTTACAAACCCAGTACCATAACCACTTGGCTATTTAGGCCAAGCCCCAAAATTTGACTTCCATATAGTTATGTATGGTAAGCTGCAGGAAAGCATGGTCACCTTACCTACAGTGCATCATGAGACAGACTCTTAGAGCACATTGTTTCATAGTTTTGCCATGGTAAGATTTGAACTCTTGATTACATTGTTTCATAGTTTTGCCATTGTGAGATTTGAACTCTTGATAATCTTTTAAATGAAAACCAAATCAACAAAATTGTGATAAATCAGGCACAGCCCCTAATTCAGGTCAGCTGTAAAACCAAGAACAAAGTTTAAAGGAAACTTACAAACTTTAAATCAAAATGTGATTAAAGGGGTCAACAAAACACCCCAGTCCCCGCGGTGCCCACCGAGCACGGAAGGCCTCGAGAGTGCCAGCAGACACCGCGTGCTCCTTCTCCAGGGACATCCGGCAGCGAACGTAGCCGCGGAAGAGGGACAAACAATCGGGCGGGACTCCCCCGTCGATCGCCCGCTGCCTGGACCTGTTAATGGCCAACTTGGCCAGGCCCAGGAGCAGGTTCACGAGGAGGTCCTCCTCCTTCCCGACCCCCTTCCGCACCGGGTGCCCATAGATCAGGAGCGTGGGGCTGAAGTGCAAACAAAACATCAATAAAAGGTTTTTCAAATAACTAAAAAGGGAGTGCAGCCTACAACACCCTATGTATACATGGTCCACGGACTCCACAAGACCGCAAAAAGGGCACGTGTCCTGAGAGTCCGTGAACCTATGCATCCTCTTATTATAAGGGACTGCTGCATGCAACACCCTCCAACCCAGGTCCCCGATAGAAAGGGGGAGGACACCTCCGTAGAGGGCCTCCCATCGGGGGCCTCCGCCGCCGGACGGCAACAAGGCACGCCAGGGCGTGTCCGGTCGACGGACAAGGGCGAGAAAATGGAAGGTGTGCAGCAGCAGTCCATACAAAAAACCCCTCTTTGCCGTGCCAAAAGGCACAGAGGGCATGTCCCCGAGGCGGCTCATATTGCGGGGCACCAGCACCCGAGGGAGGGTTCGGGGCTTGGGGCCAATGTGGAATTCCGTCCGAACAGGGGAACGCTCAGACGGAAGACCACCGCGCACCTGGGCCACCTCAAGACCCAAAATAACGTCGGGTCCGAGCACGACCGTTCTCAGGTCTTGGATGGCATCGGCTGCGACCTGGACACTCACAGATGCGCGTCGCGCCAACTCCTGCGGGAGCATCCAGCCCAGTCCTCCGCCACCCAGCACGTCCCCGATCCTGGTCACCCCTGCGGCCACAGCCCTCCTCTCCGCCAACCACTGAAAAGGACGGAGGGGCGGAGTCCTGAGCAGCGGCTCTCTGACGATAGCCGCTACTCCTGACGGGGGAGAGCTGCGTCGCGAGGCGACCACTTTCCAGACTTTGATCAGGTCCTGGTAAAAGACGGGCAACGCCTGCAAGGAGCCACCGAGGCCCAGCTGTTCTATAAACAGGAGCTGCACGTCAAAAATGAGCTTTCACCAGTTGCCAATCATGGGAATGAGGACAGAAGACCTGTCAAATCTTGGTCAGCTGCCTGCCTCTTTGGTCAGGTGGTGTGCTGCAGATAGTGAGCCATTGTGAGATTTGAACTCTTGATTTTGGGGTTGACAAACCCAGTACCATAACCACTTGGCTATTTAGGCCAAGCCTACATTGTTATTGTACCTTGACAATCTTTTTGTTGCCTGGCATTACATTGTTAAAGACAGATGCTTGTTAAAACAGGTGATGGGGATTGGTTCTCCCATCAAAATAGTACAAATAGGTACAACTATGATACTCTAGAATGGAAGGGATTAGGAAGTTTGTTATACTGAGGAGTTGGTGTTAGAATAAACCATCTTGAGGTACAAAATGAGCTTTGGACTCATTCTTCCATGACAAGCACTTATTATGATTAACAAGGCATGTTCATTCCAATCAATCTTGTTAAGTAAACACAAGCTTTCATGTTCTTTATGAAATGGTGTAATGGTGAAAGCCTTAAAGTGAAGGTGAGAATTGAAACTATGAAATAAAGGCAGAAGATAGTTGGAAATGGATAGCTGGTGTGTGAGTGTCTGTAGCAGGAAAGACAGGCTATTTTTAAGATGGTCTTTATCACAGCCCTAGCACTCTGATGAAATACCCAGTCAGATGTATTAGTCTTTTACTTATAATTACTGCTACAAATACAAATTTTATATATGTTTTTGGACTGTACCTTTAAATTTGGGGTAAAATGGAAGACTAAAGGGGTTCATGTGACTGTCCCTTAAGTAGGCTCTGAATTCACCTGGAACCAGAATAAAGTATTTTTGTAGTAAAAATGAAGGGACAAGTTTTCTGTGGTTTGGTGCATAAGTTGCTTATAAAATAGTGTTTAGTCAATTGCTTTTAATTTGTTACAGTAAAAGCCTTATCATTAAATCTTACTGTGTTGTCTTTTTAGCTATTCATTGGAGTTCAAATTTACTTTTCAAAGTTATTGGTCTCTAGGAGCTTCATGTGTATTACTGGTCATTTTTGATGTGGGAGAGTGAAGGGTAGGGAGCTAATGTAGAAAGTTGTTTGCCTTAAAATATTTTGTTAAGGATTGAACATTTCAAAATCATCCCTTGTCCACAAGGAACCTATTAAACTCAATTTCTTGTGGATATCCTTCATCTTGACACTGTAACAAAAAATAATTGAGCAATTGTTATTAAATGTTAACACAGATCAATATATTTTGAATGATTTTTGTGCTGTTGCCTTGCATTGAATGATGAATGCTGTTCCATTGATTTAATGGCCTCAATGGATTTGGAAGTGAAGTCTTTTACATCTTCAATACTTTCAGCAAAAGCTGCACAGTTTTTGTCAATTCTACAATTTGCACAAAACCTTTTCCTGCTCTTCTAGGCTCCTTCACACAACACCAACTGGAATGTGTTTATTTGAAATGGGCTAAGGGTCTGTTAAGTAGCACTGGAAGATCATAACATTCAGTTGAGGATTTATCTTATCACCAACAGTTTTCTAGGCTGGAGTTTAATGCCCTTCCCCCATGGTGTGTTTGATGGTGGGATAGCATTTAAGCAGGCAGGAGGGGCTGGAGAGGGACTTCAGTTTCTCCTCCATCCTGATTACACTGTGGATGGCTGTCCCACCCTGCAGCCTGTTGAGGCCCTTAAGAGGGTAATTAGTGCCCACTTAGAGGTCTCACCCTGATGCTGCTGGTATTAACCCAGCAGGGGCTGGGGGACTCGCCATGCAAGGGACACGACAAGCAAACTCTGTTGAGGCTGAGTTTGGGGTTTTGCCCTTGTTTAAAGGCACTCAGTGTTGATGTACTTGGCATCAGGAAGGTGTGAGCCACTGTGAGCCAGCCCTTCGCCCTTGCTGCAAATCCCCCCGCCACCCTTTCCCAGAGACTCTCATCCCACGATCCCCGTCCTGCTATCACTCCCCTGTGCCTGCACCCCTCAGTGATCCCTGGCCTTGGCAGCAGCCTCTGCCTCCCTGGCGGTGCTGCCGTTCAATAGAGGTGCCGGCCAGAGGCAGGCACCCCGGGGCTCCTTGACCCCAGGGAAGGCCTGCTGATGTCCAGTTAATGGCAGGCCTTCCCTAAAAAGCCAGGCGGAGCCCTGGGCAGCACCCCAGCCATCGCCACCATTAAAGGCAGCCCCTGGTTTGTGTTTTCTAATTTCCAAATGAATGTTTCAAAGCTCCAAAACAGTGCGGGGCTTGCAACTTCCCGAAGCATTTTCAGCCAATGAAGTGCTTTGGGAGTGTGGTTACCTTCGCACCATAGGAAATACAATAGCCATGTTAGGTACAGCAAAATTCCACAAAAGCAATGCGATGATCACTCAAACAGATTGCGGGGTCAGTATGGCCGGCACATCAGGAGCAACTTTCCTGCACTTGTTTGAATGCTGCCATGAGTTTGTTTTACATACAGCTGAGGGGGCAATCAGAGCCTCGGTTTGATATAACGTAAGAAATATGAGCAGCAGTAGGCCATTCAGCCCCTCGAGCCCACTCCTCCTTTCATCAAGATTATGGCTGATCTTCTACCTCAACTCAAACTTCCCACGTGATCCCCGTCTCCCTTCGTTCACACATTTTTTTTGTCCTCCGGTTTTGAACTCTTCCCCCACCAGTGTAAAACTCAGGCTTCTCTTCCTTGTTTACAAACATTGCTGATAATCTTTTAAATGAAAACCAAATCAACAAAATTGGGATAAATCAGGCACAGCCCCTAATTCAGGTCAGCTGTAAAACCAAGGACAAAGTTTTAAAGGAAACTTACAAACTTTAAATCAAAATGTGATTAAAGGGGTCAACAAAACACCCCAGTCCCCGCGGTGCCCACCGAGCACGGAAGGCCTCGAGAGTGCCAGCAGACACCGCGTGCTCCTTCTCCAGGGACATCCGGCAGCGAACGTAGCCGCGGAAGAGGGACAAACAATCGGGCGGGACTCCCCCGTCGATCGCCCGCTGCCTGGACCTGTTAATTGCCAACTTGGCCAGGCCCAGGAGCAGGTTCACGAGGAGGTCCTCCTCCTTCCCGACCCCCTTCCGCACCGGGTGCCCATAGATCAGGAGCGTGGGGCTGAAGTGCAAACAAAACATCAATAAAAGGTTTTTCAAATAACTAAAAAGGGAGTGCAGCCTACAACACCCCATGTATACATGGTCCACGGACTCCACAAGACCGCAAAAAGGGCACGTGTCCTGAGAGTCCGTGAACCTATGCATCCTCTTATTATAAGGGACTGCTGCATGCAACACCCTCCAACCCAGGTCCCCGATAGAAAGGGGGAGGACACCTCCGTAGAGGGCCTCCCATCGGGGGCCTCCGCCGCCGGACGGCAACAAGGCACGCCAGGGCATGTCCGGTCGACGGACAAGGGCGAGAAAATGGAAGGTGTGCAGCAGCAGTCCGTACAAAAAGCCCCTCTTTGCCGTGCCAAAAGGCACAGAGGGCATGTCCCCGAGGCGGCTCATATTGCGGGGCACCAGCACCCGAGGGAGGGTTCGGGGGTTGGGGCCAATGTGGAATTCCGTCCGAACAGGGGAACGCTCAGACGGAAGACCACCGCGCACCTGGGCCACCTCAAGACCCAAAATAAAGTCGGGTCCGAGCACGACCGTTCTCAGGTCTTGGATGGCATCAGCTGCGACCTGGACACTCACAGACGCGTGTCGCGCCAACTCCTGCGGGAGCATCCAGCCCAGTCCTCCGCCACCCAGCACGTCCCCGATCCTGGTCACCCCTGCGGCCACAGCCCTCCTCTCCGTCAACCACTGAAAAGGACGGAGGGGCGGATTCCTGAGCAGCGGCTCTCTGACGATAGCCGCTACTCCTGACGGGGGAGAGCTGCGTCGCGAGGCGACCACTTTCCAGACTTTGATCAGGTCCTGGTAAAAGACGGGCAACGCCTGCAAGGAGCCACCGAGGCCCAAACATTGCTGATGTCTGTTTTCAATAGGTACATGGTTAATTGGCAATTCATTTAGTCTGTTGCTGTATGGTAGAAATTGTTAAGAGCTTCCTCTACATGAAACCCACCACCACCCCCCATTCCTCACAATCATGAGCTTCAGCCCCTCTTACTTGTGCCGTTCTGTAGTATCTTCAGAAAACAATGCAGTAAACACATTGTAAATGGGCATTTTCACCGTAGAGTAAAATTTCCACCTGCATCGCTAAATCGTGAATAACATGGCTGCAGTTATTGCCAAATCCGAAAGTAACCAAAACAAGTTTGCGAATATACTGCTAATTTCTCTCCCTCAGGCTTCTACTTCCTTATATCAGTGGGAAGTCACTCGCTTGGCCCTTATTTTGCCTGACCTCCAGACATTTATCCCCTTGCAACTCTGACTATACTTAATAGAGAAATATGAAAGGATTTCCTATAGTTTGATATCAACGCTAAAACAGATTGTTAGGGCCAGAATGTTTGGCTAGGTGAGGGGGGGTGAGGGCAGGGCCCACTCGGCGAGGTGTGATCATCCGCTTGGCACTTCCAGCTGAAGATTGTAGCAAATGCTTTAGCCTTAGCTTTAGCACTTGCAGGTGGTGTTCCCATCTCTACCTTTGACCTTCTAGGTGGTACATATCATGGGTTTTGGATGTTTGTGTCAAAGGAGCTTTGTTGAGTTTCTGCAGTGCATCTTGTGGATGACACACTGCTGCCACTGTGCATTGGTGGAGGCAGTGAATGTTTAAATTAATATGTTAAGTGTTTGTATGTTGATATCACAACCATCCATCTTTCACATCTACATTTATAACCCAACTTTATGAAGCGGGGTGATGTCGGGTGTGTCACCGCACATTATTTAGATTTTCAGTTTGGCGGGCGCTCAGTTGACTCGGCTGCACACCTGCCAAACTGTCAAAGGCCTATTAAGGTCATTTAAAAACTAATTAAACTAATAAACCAAACTGCCCGTCCAACCTTAAGGTTGGGGGGGGGCAGGCGAAGAGCCTAGGCGGCCTTCGCATTTTTCATGGAACCTCATCCACGGGCGGGATGGGGTTTCATGAAGTATTTATAAATTGAATAAAAATTTTTATAAAAATTCATTGACATGTCCCAGCTCATGTGACATTGTCACGTGAAGGGATGTGCCTTAAATTTTCTTCTTTTCTTTATTTAGCTTTTTAAAACTTAAACAAATCTGCCTGAGGCAGGACTGTGTTGTGCTTCAGGGAGATTTCTTTGCTCTTGCGCAAAGGAGCGCAGGCCCCGACGGAGGGAACCCCCCCCCACCCCCCCACCCCCTCGCACAGGGAGCGCTCAGCACTTCTGGGCCCGTGTCACGCTGACCGGGCCTTAATTGGCCCACCCACATAAAATGGCGGCGCGGACCTGATTGGGGGCGCTAATCGCGTCCACGCCCGTCCCCACATAACCCAACAGGGGGGAAATTCTCCCCTAGGAGTTTTTGAAAGTGCTTCTGAATGTTGGTCTATATGTTGTGCATATCGTGGGCATTCTCCCCACAATTACCCAACATGCAGACTTGTGATGCTCCTTACCATGAGTGCACATTCATAAAGTTGGTTTATAAATGTAAATATGAAAGATGGATGGTTGTGATATCAACATACAAACACTTAACACATTAATTTAAACATTCACTGCCTCCACCAATGCACAGTGGCAGCAGTGTGTCATCTACAAGATGCACTGCAGAAACTCAACAAAGCTCCTTTGACACAAACTTCCAAAACCCATGACATGTACCACCTAGAAGGTCAAAGGTAGAGATGGGAACACCACCTGCAAGAGCTAAAGGTAAGGCTAAAGCATTTGCAACAATCTTCACCTGGAAGTGCCAAGCGGATGATCCATCTCTGCCTCCTCCACAGATCCCCAGCATCACAGATGCCAGTCTTCAGCCAATTCGATTCATTCCACATGATATCAAAACTGCTGAAGGCACTGGATACTACAAGGGCTATGGGACCTGACAATATTCCAGCAATAGCACTGAAGGCTTGTGCTCCAGAGTTGCTGCACTCCTAGCCAAGATGTCCCAGTACAGTTACAACACTGGCATCTTTCCAGCAAAGTGGAAAATTGCCCAGGTATGTCCTTTACACAAAAAGTAGGACAAACTGAACCTGGTCATTTACCACCCAACCAGTCAACTCTCGATCATCAATAAAGTGATGGAAGAGGTCATCAGCAGTGCTATAAAGTGGCACTTGCTTAGCAATAACCTGCTCACTGATACTCAGTTTGGGTTGCACCAGGGCCACTTGGGTCCTGACCTCATTGCAGCCTTGGTTCAAACATGGACAAAAGAGCTGAATTCCAGAGGTGATGTGAGAGTGACTGCCCTTGACATCAAGGCAGCATTTGACTGAGGGTGGCATTAAGGACCCCAAGCAAAACTGGAGTCAATGGGAATCAGGGAAAACTCTCCACCGGTTGGAATCATACCTAGCACAAAGCAAGAATGTTGTGGTTGTTGGAGGTCAATCCTCTCAGCTCCAGGACATCACTGCAGGAGTTCCTCAGGGTAGTGTCCTAGGCCCAACTATCTTCAGCTGCTTCATCAATGGCCTTCCTTCCAACATAAGGTCAGAAGTGAGAATGTTCACTGTGCAATGTTCAGTACCATTTGCGACTCCTCTGGTACTGATGCAGTCCATGTCCAAATGCAACAACATCCAGGCTTGGGCTGAGGAGTGGCAAATAACATTCATGCCAGACAAGTGCCAGACAATGGCCATTTCCAACAAGAGAGAATCTAACCAAGACCCCTTGACATTCAATGTCATTAACATTGCTGAATCCCCCAATATCAACATCCTTGGGGGTTACCATTGACCAGAAACTGAACTGGACTAGCCATATAAATACTGTGGCTACAAGGGCAGGTCAGAGGCTGGGAATCCTGTGGCGAGTAACTCACCTCCTGACTCCCCAAAGCCTGTCCACCATCTACAAGGCACAAGTCAGGAGTGTGAAGGAATACTCTCCACTTTCCTGGATGAGTGCAACTCCCACAACACTCAAGAAGCTTGACATCATCCAGGATAAAGCAGCCAGCTTGGTTGGCACCCCATCCACAAACATTCACTCCCTCCACCACCGGCACACAGTAGCAGCAGTGTGTACCATCTACAAGATGCACTGCAGGAATTCATCAAGGCCCCTTAGACACCACCTTCCAAAACTGTGATCAATGCCTTCTAGAAGGACAAGGGCAGCAGGTAGATAGGAACACCACCACCTGGAAGTTCCCTTCCAAGCCACTCACCATCCTGACTTGGAAATATATTGCCGTTCGTTCACTGTCAGTGGGTCAAAATCCTGGAACTCCCTTTCCAACATCATTGTGGGTGTACCTACACCACATGGACTGCAGCAAGAAGGTTATTTACCATTACCTTTTTTGCAAGGGCAATTTTGGATGGGCATTAAATGCTGGCCAAGTCAGTGACACCCACAACCTGTGAAAGAATAAAGTACATATTTCTATAACATATCTTTATCTGCAATTTGCAAAATCATGAAAATGTTTGAGGGAGCGAATGGTTGTTTCCTTTGATTTGTGAACTATATCAAACAGGTGGGGGAATATTTAGTAATGCTGGCAGCTTAAAGGAAGCCAAATGGTCATCTAAAAGATGGAATATGTTTTCACAAGGGATTACTAAAAATGAATCTATTCAAGCATACTCCCACTGGAGTTTAGGAGAATGACAGAACATATAAGACCCTGAAGGGACATGACAGGGTGGATGATATGAGGATTTTTCCCTTGTTGGGGAATCTAGATCTCGGGGACACTGTTTAAAAATTAGGGGTTTCCCATTTATGACTGAGGTGGAGAGCTTTTTTTTCTGAGTCTCGATACGTCTGTGTATTCTCTTCCTCAGAGACCAGTGGAAGCTCGGTCATAGTTTTATTCAAGGCTGACTTAGATAGACTTTTGTTAGATAAGGAAGTCAAGGATTATGGGGGGTAAACAGGGACGTGAAGTTGAGGCCACAATCCGATCACAATCTTATTGTGTGACAGACAGGCTTGATGGGCTGAATGGCCTACTCCTGCTCTTAATTCTTTGTTCTTGTGAGTATGAAGAGGAAGTTTGATAAAGACTTGAAGAAAAACACTAAATGTATGCAGAAGAAGCAGATGAAATAAATATGCCTAATGTGGAATCAATGTTGCTGGCATTGTAACTTGACCAGCCTAGCTTTCTATAATTCTCTTCAATGCGGGAGTTAATTAATTTAACAAGTTTTCTTGTTTTAAAGGTCCTTGTAAATTAGGAAACAAGTTTAAATCCTACTTGAGCATTGAACCCCCTCATTTAACTCACAAATTGATGTTCAATGATTGTTTCCCACATGTACAATTCCTATGCAAAAAATAACAGAACACAGGAAATTCATAATGGGTTTTGACAGATAACTCAATAAAGTGCAAATACTGGACAGAGATATTGTATTGAATAACTTCCTCATATGCTGTAATTTCAATAAGTTAATGACTCTTAAATGATGTGTGAACATGTATGATCTTTATGTTCAATATTCAAGTGGTTGAGCCTTTTGTCAGACTGTTCTTCAATGTGTTATTGTGTAATCATGGCTTTTAACATCTTCAGAGAATATAGGAAGGACTGCATTAATATAACACCCTTCAAGGACTGAGATGAAGAGAATATTTTTCCCAGTCGTTGGTATTTGGAATTCTTTTCTCCAGAAAGCAATGGAGGCTGGGTCACTGAATTTATTCAAGGCTGAGCTAGATTCTTGATAGGCAAGGGGAGTCGAGGGTTATGGGGGTGTCAAACGGGAAAGTGCTGTTGAGACTGGATCAGCCGTGATCTTATTGAATGGCAGAATAGGCTCAAAGGACTAACTGCCTTAACTCCAGTTCCTGAGTCCTATGTAACTATGTTCACAACCTTGTCATACCCTAAAGCATATTGCTTGCAGCTAATGAAGAATTGTTGGAATGTGCCAATGTGGTAATGCAAGAAAAGGAGCCAAATTGCACACGGCAAACTCCCACTAAGAAAAAGAAAATTGCAGCAAAAAAGAAACTTTTGCATAATTTTTCCCAACAATCCGAATTGGAAAGAGGCAAAACATTGAGAATACTGCTCTAAAGGCTCAAGGTCGTTTGTGGAATTTTTCTGCATGGTGCATTCTTTATTGAGTGACACAACAAAGTGGGTGGAGAGCAGTATCATGGGTTCTTCAGATAGGCTCTAACTCTCTTTTGGTAGTAAAATCAAATAATCAACAACAACTTGTACTTATATAGCTCTTTTACATAAGATGCCCTGATGCATTTCACAGGGGCATTACAAAACAAAGTTTCGTGCTGAGTCGAATAAGGGCTGATATCAAGACAGATAACCAAAAACTTGATCAAAGGAAGAAAGAAAGATTTAGGATGGAAATTCCAGAGCTTCGAGTTCAGGCAGCTGAAAGCTCGCCCACCAATGCTGGAGCACTTAAAATCGAAGGTGTGCAAGGGACCAGAATTAGAGGAGAATAGAGACCTCTGAGGTCAGGTAGGGGTGAGGCCATAGAGAGGCTTGAAAACATAGATGAGAATTATTAAAATTGAGACATTCCTTATATTGGAGCAAGTGCAGGTCAGTGAGCACAGGGATGATAGTTGAACGGAATTCATTGGGCAGAATTTTACGAGTCGGCGAGTGGGGGTGAGGCCCGCTCGCCGACACATAAAATGATGTGTGGTGATGTCGGGGGGGAACTCACGACGTCACCGCGCCCCATTTAAATATTCAGGAAGGCGGGTGCGCAGCGAAATCAGCTGTGGGGCCGCCAACCTGTCAATGGCCAATTGAGGCCATTGATGGGGTTAATTAAGTAATTAGTCGACCTGCCCGTTAAGGTTGGCGGGCAGGCCAGGAACTCCGATGGGAACTAGAAAAAACATGAAACCTCACCCATGGGCGGGATGAGGTTTCATGTCGGCTTTAAAAAATTTTAATAAAGGTTTTGTAAAAATTATGGACATGTCCCAACACATGTGACATTGTCACATGAGGAGACATGTAAGGGAAATTTTATTTTTCTATTTTTATCTTTTTTACATTTACAGCTGATCTCCCTGAGGCTGCACTTGGCCTCAGGGAGATGAGTACGCTCTTCCATGTGCATGCATGACAGAGCCCACTCTCGATTTTGGTAAACCCCCCCTCGCCCGCACAGGGAGCACATCACACTTCCGTGCGGATGTCACGCTGGGCGGGCCTTAATTGGGGGCGCCGATCGGAAGCACGCCTGTACACGCCCGCCCTTCAACTTCCCCCCCCACCGATGCTGGGAAAATTCAGCCCATTGTGCGTTCATCCTGGAATGCTAACATTAGAAACAAAGGTTGATAGAGGGAATAATGTTTCAAAGGCATATAAGATAAGCTGACAATACATCTGTGTCAAAAATTGTTCTTCTGCTTCTGAAGGTGATACAACTCCCAGTTTCTATTTGGCAGGAAGTGTGCTATCATGGGATTGCTGTGCTGACAAATTGGCAATGGAAGTGGGGGTGGCAGAATTGTTAGTAGCAGCATGGTATAGAGACCCTCTGTTAGTGCTACCATGGCAATATGATCTGCAGCCATGGGGTTGACCTATTGTTTACTTCACCCAGGCTCCTGAACCACTGGGATTTGCCTTTTGTGTACTTGCCTTCCTACTTGCCTCGCGACCCCCCCCCCACCACCTCCCCCCCACCCAACCACAAGGGAGGGAGGGAGGAAGGACTTTTCATAACCTCAGCATGTCCAAAAACACTTTACAGCCAATGCACAGTGTAACGCACTTGCTGTTCTGCTGGGGAGAATCACTTGATCCATTGACACATCCTCTCTATCTTGTACACAAAAACAGAAAATGCGGGAGAAGCTCAGCAGGTCTAACAGCATATGTGGAGAGAAAAACAGAGTTTACGCTTCAAGTCCATATGACTTTTCTTCAGAGCTAAAAATAAATAGTATTTTGCTTTTATCTCTCTATCTTGCAGGTGTCTTTTTATTTTTTTAACTTGTCATTCTCCCTCCTGATGTCACAAAATAATATAAGCTCTACTATTGAATCATCTTCTGTTATCCATTCAATCAGTTTACAGGTAATTCAATTTCTTAACCTATGTTTTTTTTTCCCTCCTCCTTCTTTCATTCTGTTCTTTTTTTTAAGATCTGAAACATCTTCCAGGTCAAACAAAGCTGCCAGCCAATGTGTCATCAACTTGCCTGTTTCTCTCCACATCTGGTGCCTGATCTATAGTTTCCAAAATCTCTATTTTTGTTGAGGCTTTTCACGTGCCTGCGTCTGAACTGAGAATTTGCATATGACATCAAAACCTTAATAGCTTAGAAACAATGATCTCCTCTATTGGTGTAGGAAGGGCACACGAGTTTCTAATTAGTTTGTCTCCTATTTTTCTACTCAAAATAAACAAGTATCCATTAAAATAGTGCATAAAATTAGAACACACAAATGCACTAGTTTTTCATACACTGAGATTGCACATAATCTATTCCAGTTAAATGGCTGCATAAGATAATAAAAGGTACAAGGTACAAATATGTGTCTATGATTAAGTGCTCAGGTACTTTAGATGCTTTCTTTGCCTGACCAGAAAGCAAAAGTATAATACTCTGCGGCCAGCCCTAAGTCACTATCGGTAAACATTAGTGTTCAGCAAGTGGAACAGTCACCATGAAGGAAATCCAGTTTAACTCCGCACCCCGGCACAATCTGATTTCAGAATCATTCTGAATTCTGCCTAGCTCATGTTCCCTGTTTTTTTTTTACTAAAAAAGGGGTTTAAAGGGACATTCACCACTTTGACACTCCCAGCACACATACACTGGAAAATTTCCCCTTTAATTGCACCTGTGTGCTATTTTTAGTCCACTTTGTGCTGCATTTCAGCTTAAGTTAATTATCTTCCAATTCAGAGTTCATGTTGAAAGCACGAACATCTCAATTGCTTTTGATGTATAGCTGAGTATGTTATGGATTCTTTCAAAGAAAATGATTATCTTTCAAGAATGGCATTCAAGACGGAATGGGTTGAGGCAGAGATTGCATCATTTAAGTACCTGTGTTTTTTGAACAAAAATGGGTCCATGTGATCTCCTGGACCGGCTTTATTACCCAAGGGGGCTGAAGAAGAATTCTCCAGGGTATCATTTTCTCTTATTGGGCCATTCTGCTACTTTGCCCAAGAGATGACATGTTCAGCCAGGCCGCTGGGGGGTGCTGGGGGGTGATATGTCTCATCATGGTGCTCCAGCCATCAGGGTATGGCAGGTGAAGGTGGTGGCATTGTGATATTGTCACTGGTCTAATAATCTAGAGACCCAGGGCAATGCTCTGGGGATCTGGGTTCGAATCCCACCATGGCAGATGGTGAAATTTTGAATTCGATAGAAATCTGGAATTAAAAGTCTAATGATGACTGTGAAACCATCGCTAATTGTCGTAAAAATCTATCTGGTTCACTAATGTCCTTTAGGGAAGGAAATGTGCCACCCTTACCTGGTCTGGTCTGCATGTGACTCCAGACCCACAGCAATGTGGTTGACTCTTCAATGCCCTCTGAAATGGCCTAGCAAACCACTCAGTTCTCAAGGGAACTTACAGATGGGCAATAAATGCTGGCCTAGTGATGCCCCCATCCCATGAATGAATATATAAAAAAAAAGACTTGATTGAACAACTGCTTTTTTAAACTTTGTATATTCATAATTTAACTTATTTGTATGTTTACTTATATTTCAACAATTCAAAAAGTACTCAGATGGCTGTGAAGAACTTTGAGATGTTTGGTCATTGTGGAAAAACATGGTATAAATGCAAATCTTTCTCTGTTTCCCAAAAGGACTGGTGTTAATAAATTCACGCATATCGATGTAATTATTAATTCTAATGCCTGAACCTTCAATATCATTTTCAAGGGCTGCATGAATACTTCTAAATTGAAGTTACAACACAAATAAAGATCAGTCAGTATCTGTCTCTGTTGCTTTTCCCCTCCACAGAAGCAAATAGTCCTAATCATGTTTACCTGCCATTTTCCCATGCTCCTTTTAAGCCCTTTTCCTGCATCCACTGATCCAACATAATCTTGAATGGTGACATTTTCATTCCCAGCTCAGCAAAACGGCCTTTCAAAAATATCCACCTGCAGATAGGATTCTCAGTCGGGGGAGGTGGGCTGAAAAATGAGTTGGGTTGGGCGATCCCATAACAAATGAGCAGGCTGCCAGGGGCTCAGGTGCAGGGCCTGCCTTGGTGCCCTGGCATTGCGATTAAGAAATAAAAAATAATAATAAAGCAAAAATTTCTCCATCCCTCACCTATGCCCCATCTATGCCAAACCATCTCCCCCACCCACTCCCATGGCCCCCATGCCAGCTTAGTGCCCCATTGTCCCATAACCCTTATGCCAATTCAAGCCAACCCATACACCACCCACCACATTTTGCCCTCACCACATCCATGCCAACTCGTCTAGTATCCTTGGATAGTTCCTTGACAGCATTGATACTTCCTAGATAGCTTTGACAGCTTTGATACTTCCTGAATAGCTTTGACAGCTAGACAATTCCTATGATTTTATTCATAAAAGTGCCTAATCATGTTCACTTTTGACGATCACAAAGGGTGCCTTACCTTCTCAAAGAGGAACCCTGGTTATCCAAATGCATCCACCAATTTCAGATTTCCTCTTACTTGTTCTAATTTGCACACCCCACATTCTACACCCCTGTTCTTCCAAAATCCCACTTCAGCGGAGGCAGCTGATAATATAAATGACCAGCTCCTTCCGTGAATTGCGTATGCATGGACCTTGGCCCATGCCAAGGCATGGCAAAAATGGGAAATTCTGAGTTCAGAGGTGGGACTTGGAAATTTTGGCCATTTCTGGTATCTTTGCCACAGCCACGTTGGAAGACCTCCATGCCGGGGTGAAAACCCGGGCCGTAGTTTCTGCCTCAACCAGTATTCTCAGATGTAAATTTCAGTCTCAGAACAAGAGGTTTCTTTTTCTCTCTTTTGTAAATGGGACAGAATTTCCCATGGATTTCTGCCATTGCTGTGGCACATCTATGTTTCTGAAACTCTTGAATGGAGCAAAAGAAAGGGAATTATACAATAAATGACTTATGCTATCACATTATAACTATCTGAGATCTCTGCAGTCCACCAACATTGGCCTCTTACACATCTCCAAACTTCATCAACATCACCAGTCCCCCAGCCTTCAGCAGCCAAGTTGCTAAGTTGTGCAATTCTCTCTTTAAATCTCTCAACTTCTATTTCTCAATCTCCTCCTCTAAAACTCTTCTTAAACCTAGCTCTTTGGCTAACCTTTGGGTCATCTCATCTACAATCTACTTAGGTATCAAATTATGATTGCTAATGTTTGTGTCAAATGCCTAAAGATGTTTTATTACGTTAAAGACTCTATAAAGTACAAATTGTTGCTATATATATATTCCTGAGACATTTGCAGTGATCCGCCATTACCCCTTGTCAAGAACAGTTGGAAGGTGCTTTTCATAGCTCTGGCCTCCTGTGGTTAAAAACAACAGTGAAAGCAATTTGAGTTATCACCAGTTTTTACCCTGTTGCCACTTTGACTGAAATCGAATGGCAGTAAGGGCATTTGTGTGAATGTTTACTCATAGATCATTTTCTTTAAAAGTTGCTCAGATAGTCATAGCATGAGTTTGAAAACGGATCACCTGCTATTCACAGATCGGCAGCTGCATTTCACTACATTACAATAGTGACTACACTTCAAAAGTATTTTGGTGGCCATCATGGGCTTTGGGATGTAAATGCTGTGAAAGGTACCATATAATTGTAAGTTCTTTCTTTCCATGGCGACATTATCCCGTCTTTTACATAGTTTAAAATTCATGGTTAAGTGTCACTTTGCTAGTTAGATAGCTGATGCCCGCATTAAGTTAGTGGAAATCCATGATCTGTCCATATGGCACAATTTCTCCACATTTTCCTTTGCTCACAACTCCCCTGAGAATCAAACCTGTCACACATCACAAGCAAATGTGATTAAACACAATCGTTGTACCAACATCATTAAAATGGAAGAGCTGGTCATTATTAAATTGCTGTTTGTGTGAATATGCCTTCCACAACAACAGTGCTTCAAAATATTACTCTATTGGCTGTTCAGCACTTTGGGACATCATGAAAGATGCTATATAAATGCAAGGCTTTTCCTTCTTTGACTTGTTTCTGTACTTGAATACTATCATCAGTTAACAATGATAAATGATTTAATTCTACCGCTGGGCAATTTGGACATTGACTGTGAAGGACTGCTGAATCTATGAGATATTTTGAAGGATAGTCACTACTGTAATATTTAATAGTGGTGTGGATCGAATTGTGCACAGCAAGGTCCCAGAAATAGTAATAAAATGAAGGAGCAGATAATCTGTTTTATTTCTGTCTGCTATGCAAGTAGCTTTCTCTCTGTATGCAGGTGGCAAGCAGTTATGTGGTGTTGATGTAAGATATGTGGCAGAAACCCAGCTCATCATTGGCTTGACGAGGCCAACTGTATCGTCGTTGATGCAAAGTGCTTTCGGCTTCAGAATAAATCAGGATTGACGTTGGCTGGATCTAATTCTAGAATGCACTAAGACCACTTCCAAGGAGATAGTATCACAACTACTTTAGCTTCACTACTGGCTACAGTATAACTGCAACTGCTGGGACAAAAAAAACACCCCAACTGGTTGTTTATTTATAACCTTTTTAACATTGATGCTGACACTCCCATTGAGCTAGAATTTCAGCTCACTCCAGTTGGTTTCATCCTTGTTTTGCATCCCAGCCCCACTCCAGGACAAACTAATCCCTTGCTACCATTTGCAAAATTTGATCTAAAGGAGTATTTTTAGATTCAATAGGGGACATTTAATAAACCTTTTCAAAATTATGTCGGATTTTGATAGAGCAGATGAGAAATTGTTTCCACTGGCAGGACTGCTGATAGCAGAGGATGCAGACAATTCCAAAAAAAATCTAGGGAGCATGTGAGGATTTTTTTTTTTTACAAAGTAAGTTGCTATGACATGGAATGGACTGCCTGAAAGGGCAGTGGAAGCGGATTCAATTGTAACTTTCAGAAGGGATGTGGTTAGATATATAAAAATCCCAATGTTTGCAGAGCATGCAGTAAGGATAATTGGATAGCTGTTTCAAAGAGCTAGCCCAAGGATGATGGGTCAAATGGCCTCCTTCTGTGCTATATGATTTTATGATAACTTAATGAACTTTTCCATGTTTTCTGGCCAAGAATAAAATAATAATTTTGGTCTTAAAAAAACCAAAGATTCGGCAGGGACTAAATATGGCTGAACCATCTGGCTTCCAGTTTTAAATGCCATGTGATACACAGTTATAGATTATAAAATGAGTATTTATGTTCCATGCATGGGGAGGAGGGGGAGATAAATGTGACGCACAACTCAAAGCACATCTGTGATACATAGTGTGATTGTGTGGAAAGAGATCACTGGAGAAAGGCTTAAATGTTTTCAACACTTCACAGCAGTCACTCCTGAGATTTTCTGTTGCAGCTGAGTGTTGGCCAGCTCTCTATTCTAGAGAGACGTTTAGGTCAATGTTAAGTTTGCTGTCTAGTTAAGATACACGACCGTGTCTTTCCTGAATCTGGAAAATAATGAGAAATGAAGTTCCCACCCCCACAGAAAATTGGGCAATGAGGAGCTCCTTGGTGACCATTTGGGTTGGCTTGACCTTACTTTTTATGCATTCATAAGCAAACATGTTGCATTCTCTTTGAAATGGAGACCCAGATGGGAGTGGAATCTTTCTGCCTTGGCATAGGGAAATATGGTGGCTGTGCATTTGTTGGCACTGTTCCTTCAGAAAATCCAGCTGCAGGCTTACCACTGAGTCCACTGGGACTTTCAGGTTTGCTGTAATGGGTTCCAGATGCCACCGCATGTGCTGAGGGACACAACTCCAAGTCCCTTCTCTTGAAGGTAGCCCTCAGCAGATGATACAACATCTGCTCAGAGACCCTCCTATTCTGAAGACAGGAACAGATTAGTTGCTGAAGGCTATTTTCAACTTTCAGTTCTTAAAACAACACAGTTACAAATAATAAACGACTGTTAATTCGTTCCCAAAGTTATTTAATTACATTCCTTTTTCACCCCTTTCTCTTCTCTCCTGAAGACACTGACTCTTGTTGGAAATATGCAGGCTTTTGCTGTTTCTTCCATTCTTCATCTTCAAACTTTTTGATCCTGATGGTGAGCCCAGTCTTGAGCTTGCTTAGGGGCTAAATACTTACTTTCCACAACTTAATATGGCTCTCATCCAAAATTTAATTGTGGTGGCTTAGGAATTCAGTACTATTTTTGGTATAATTTTAGTGTCTTATGTGCATTTATTTCGTAGCTAAGCAGGTTGGAAGTCATTTTACTGTGGATCCCCCCCAGAAACTCCTCACTTTTGTTGGCTCTTCTGCTATCTACTCTGCTGAATCCTGAGTGCTTACCTACCTTACAATCAGAGCCAGCAGGTACTGCTGATAAGGTAACCTTCACTCAACGGACTCCTCAGTGAGTGCTGCAGGGAACATCTGAGCAACTCCCATTGAAGTGTTCTCTTCTGTTCACATGGTCTATCCTTAACTCCAGAGCATAGTTTCTTATCCTCTTCCTTCAAAGAAAGGAGCAATCCTTCAATCCAGCACCCATCTTATATCCAGAGGAACAAATCAGTCACATGACCATTCCAAATATCATCATCATTTGGTTGACTAAGTCCTTGGTTCTCCCCTCTGGATTTTTTCCCAATTATCTTAAATCTCTGTCCTATGATTACTGACCCTCCTGCCAAGGGAAACCATTTGTTCCAATCTACCCTGTTAAAAATCATCTTAATTTTGAAGTCCTCTAAGGCTCCCCTTAATCATCTCTGTTCTAAGAAGAACAATCACAGTTCCTCTATTCTCTCCATATAATTTAAGCCCCTCATTCCTGATATTATTCCATTAAACTGTCTCTGCATCCACTCCAAGGCCCCGAAATCCTTCCTAACTTGTAGCATCCAGAATTGGACATAGTTCTCCCAGCTGAGACCTATACAGGTGATTTATGAAGGTTGAGTATAACCTGATTGCCTTACTTTCATACCCTATACCTCCATTTATGATGCCAAGGATCCAGCATTTTTTAGAAGCAGTTTGTCCAGTCATCTTCAAAGATTTCTGTATCTGAGACTTCCAGGTTTGTGTTCCTTCACTCACTTTGAAAGATATTTTACTATTTTCATTCAAGTAACAGAGGAATTATCTCATGTGTGATGAATAATGGCAGCATGACTTGAATTCCACGTTAAATAGAAATGAATACCAAGGCTGCTTCATGCTATGTCAGTGTAGAAATATCAGGCCTGATTTAGCTTGTGCAAATGCACAATTTACACAACCTGAGAAGCTACAAGCTGATAAAAGTTCCGACGGACTATTGTGGTATTCTGTGAACTGTATAATTCAAAACAAGAAAGGAGCGGTCATTTAGAATAATTAAATCACTCTTTTGATTACATGAGTGGAAACAAGGAATCTGCTTCTCCAGGTTGAAGATATAAATAATACAGACAAGGAAAACGACAGTGCAGTGTCTTACAGCTGAATAAACCCCTGTTGGCCAAAATGGGAAATGACAGTAACAAGAAGCCTCTTATTAGCAACTGTAAATGATTGTGGTCGCTTGAACAGTTTTGTTTCCATGGTTGCCAGCCATTACATTTATTCATAATTAACTCCAATCAAAGCGAGTCTATCCTGTTCTGTGTCTGCTTAATTTTGAGCACACGTGGAAGACTTTCGCCAAGGGCTTGTTCGAGAAATAAGAGACAAAAATCTCTTCTTGCTCATACACTGGTAGTAACTGGGATTCTAGCCAGAAACCAGGTTTTGGCAATTCAATCTGGGTATTGATTCCACACAATTGTGAAAAGCTACAAAAAATAGTTCATTATTGAAATCGTTTCAATTCTTCTACAGGCAATTGTCAGAAAAATATCTTTTGTGCTATTAGTAAGCAAAATTAACTAATTAGTATGCAGTTGTTTTATAGCAACACTAATTGAATCATTGTTCCATGTAATGTAGGTATGTTGACATATGTGCTAAAATAGGCAAAGGGTTTTCATTATAATCCATTCAGAATTCACTTGCTAATGGCACACACTGTAATCTCAAATCCATTGTGCTAATCCATTGTAAATATGGCCTTCCTGCACTAATGTAATGCACAGATGCTTGGATCATGTTTCAGAAGTGTATGATCTACAAGAGCAAACGTCTAGTTTTTATTCATTCATGGGATGTGGGCATTGCTGTCTAGGCCAGCACTTATTGCCCATCCCTAATTGCCCTTGAGAAGGTGGTTGTGAGCTGCCTTCTTGAACTGCTGTGGTCCATGTGGTGTCCACAGTGCTGTTAGGGAGTGAGTTCCAGTCACAAAGTCATGGGGTCGACAACTTGAATACAAAAATCTTTGCTGGTTAGAGTAATTCTTAGCACAAAAGAAAACGGTTATGTTTGTTGGAGGTAAATCATCTCAGTTCCAGGACATCACTGCAGAAGTTCCTTAGGGTAGTTTCCTAGGCCCAACCACCTTCAGCTGCTTCATCAATGACCTTCCTTCCATCATAATGTCAGAAGTGGGGATATTTGCTGATGATCGCACATTCTTCAGCACCATTCGTGACTCCTCAGATACTGAAGCAGTCCATGCCCTTATGTAGCAAGACCTGGAGAACATTCAGGCTTGGGCTGAGAAAGGGTAAGTAACATTTACACAAGTGTCAGGCAATGATTGTCTCCAACAAGAGACAATCCAACCATCACCCCTTGACATTCAATGGCATTACCATCACTAAGTACCCCACTATCAACATCCTGGGGGTTACCATTGACAAGAAACTGAACTGGACCAGCCATATAAACGCTGGTTACAAGAGTGGCTCAGAGGCTGGGAATCCTGTGGTGAGTAACTCACCTCTTGACTCCCCAAAGCCTGTCCGTTATCTGCAAGGCTAAAGCCAGGACTGTGGTGGAATACTCTTCACTTGCCTGGATGAGTGCCACTCCAACAACTCTCAAGAAGCTCGACATCATGTAGGTTAAGCAGCCCGCTTGATAGGCATCTCATCCACCAACTCCAACATTTACTCCCTCCACCACCAAGGTACAGCGGCAGCAGTGCATACCATGTACTGCATCAACTCACCAAGGCTCCTTCGACAGCACCTTCCAAACCCTACCTCCACCACCTAGAAGCACAAGGGCAGCAGATATCTTGGAACACACCCTGGCAGTTCCCCTTCAAGCCACGCATCAGCCTGACTTGGAAATATATCACCATTCCTTCACTGTCGCTGGATCAAAGTCCTGGAACTCTGTCCCTAATAATACTATGGGTGTACCAACATCACATGAGTTGCAGCGGTTCAAGAATGCGACTCACCACCTTCTCAAGGGCAATTAGGAATGAGCAATAAATACTGTCCTAGACAGAAATGTCAACATCCTGTGAGTGAATAATATACAAAATTCTTGTCTTTGACAAGAAAAGAGGATACACAACAATGAAAAAAAAATGCAATTATACATGTCCCAATTCAAATCCATTGTCCTCACCCATCCCTTCAAAAAAATGCTATTTTGTCACTTTCACCTTGCAAACTATTGCCTCATCTCTAACCTCTTACCTCTCCAGGTCCTTGAATGTGTTATCTCCCAAATGTATGCCCATCATTCCCTCAATTCATTGTCTGAATTTCTCCAAACAGGTTTTCAACCCTTCCACAGTATGGAAACAGCCCTATCACAATCACAAATTACATTCCTTGTGACTGACTGTGATAAGCTATCCTTCTCAGTTTTCATGAATTCTCTGCAGTTTTTGACACAGTTCATCACACAATCCTTCTCCCACGCCTCTCTTCTGTCATTCAACTGGGTGGGAATTGACCTTGTTTGGTTCTATTCCTATCTATTCGATCCTGGTTTTTGAAAAAAAATATTCTGATGATATGAACACTGCTGAATAGGGTGACATTTACTGCTGCTGCTTTGAATCACTTCAGCCTCTGTGTTGAAAATAACATCCTCTTAAGTGCTGTTAGATAAGGGGGTTCCAGGATGACGAGGTTCTGACATTCCCCTCTAGCTGCCTATCAGTGGAATTTTAAATAGTGACATGACAGTCCTGAATATGCAAAGACTTTGGGGTTGTCTCAAAGTATGTACAGCACATTGTTAGCTGTCATGGCAAGCTCTTTATGTGACACTGAAAGATTTGATTCTCTCATGTCTCTACATATGAGGTTGAACCCTTGCTGCCCAGCCTTCACAAGATCCCCTGGCCTCTGATCAACTCTGCAGAACTGTGCAAAGCTTTGGGACATATGATCTTCCTTCAGACAGTTAAGAAGAGTGTGCTTTGTTTTTTTTAATGATACAATTATTTACCATCCTGTTGTACTGAACTTCGCATCAATTTTACCTCGATCTAGCAACGTACCTCATAAATTGAATCCAAACCTGCTGATATCTATCTTGAGGGGCTTAAAAAATGTTCAGTAAGGTGCCTCACATATATAGGATAAGGGCTTATGGAGTTGGGGGCAATATATCAGCACGGGTAGAGGATTGGTTAATGGGCAGGAAGCAGTGAGTAGAAATTAATGGGGAATTTTCAAGTTGGCAGGCTGTGACCAGTGAAATGCTGCAAGGATCAGTTGTTATGATCTGGTTAGAAGCCAGTAACATTTTGTTTAAAATAGACAGGGTTTGAAACTGCAGTTAATCACTTGGAGAATAAAGCCACACGATTGCACGGTTTTAAACAAACAAAATAAACTTTATTATTCAAAATCAGAAAAGTAAAACAATTTACAATATCAATCTTATATTCTAACATTCACAATTTACATGAAGTATGTATGAATTAGCAGGCAAACTGTGGCTGAACACACCACACTGCACGCTAAATGGCAGATGTGACAACTTTCTCAGCAACCCACCCAGACATCAGTGACTACTATGAGCCACAACCTCGTTTAAAACTCTGCCTCTCTCACAAGGGGTTTCAACTCCTCACTTTGAAAGATCTAACCTCTGAATTTCCCCATAAGCCGCTCCGACTCAGACTACATCAACGACTGCTCACCTCCTGAAGATTCAATCTCTTCACCTGAGACTGCGTCCCATGGGATTCACAAAGCTGCACTCTCACCTCTAATTACTGGCACAATTCCAGCTCTTTCATAGATCACTAGCTTCCACTAAGCTGGTATTGCCCCGGGTTTGTATGAACCCCAGTCTCTCGGCTGCAGCAAGTGCTTTAAATGGCTCTCAGTGCTTCTCTGAGCTCCACCCGCCTGTCGCACAGAACCAGTGACCTTCTACTGCCATCTCAGCTCCCCAGGACTTCTCCTTAGCCTTACCTGCACTGAACAGCTCCCAGGGATCACTGATCACCTCAGCGCTTCTGCACTCCAGATGCCATACTTCCGGGCACAGCCTATCTCATGTCTAGAGACCAGGACTGCTCCAGACCACAGATGGCCAGGAATTCAGGAAGGCAGCAGCCTCCAAATGTAATGACAGCTCCCTAGAGGGCCTTTTGAACGCCATTAATGCCCACTGCAATGTCGTCTACCCCCACTCTGGCCGCAGGGGGTCCACCAGTGTCACCAATCTGACCTGGGAGGTGGTGGCAGTTGCGGTCAGTGCCAATGAGGCACAGAGGAGGTCAGCCATCCAGTGCAGGAAGAGGATGAATGATCTCATCCGTTCCACCAGAATACATCAACCACTTCATCACACTAAACACACAGCCCCAAACACATCCGACATCCACAGGGATCTCACACCTCAAAGGACAACACCACTAACTCTCACACACACCCTCATATCTCCATCAGGCTCATATCCTCCGGAGCTCTAGTCCTCATCCCATCCATGCCTCCGCTCACCACACACATTTGCATGCATCCTTATCTGCCGTGCCAAGTGTCCTGCTCACACTGTCTCCATCTGTTTTCACGCAGGAGAAGCCTGCTCACAACAGCAGGGAGAGGTCCCAGATTGGGGGTGGAGTGGCCCACATTAGGCACCTCTTTCATTTTGAGGATTGTGCCATCGTGCTAACTGGTGAGGGTTTGGACTGTGCCTGCGGTGATGGTGAGTCGGTGGCGAACATTCATGTGAGGATCCTGTACCAGATCATCCCTCTCTCAATGCAACTGTGAGTGCTCTCTCTCCCGCTTTTGACTCTTCTGCCATGCACTATTATCTCTACTTCAGTTCACAGGGAGCTCTGCCAAGTGACCGACACTCTCAGCCAGCCAATCCCTCAGGTCCTCACCTCCAGCCAAGAGGACACCCCCTCCATTGAAGAGTTGGAATTAAGTAGCCTGGAAGACCCATCACAGCACTTACCCACACCCTCCACCAGTACAGAGACACACACCTTGGTGGGACCTAGATCTAGAGCAGGCTCGGGTTCACAATCTGGTGGTCACTGCACAGACACATGTCCGAAGCAGGAGGAGGCAGGTTCAACTGAGCTCCCCAGTACTTGGACAACTGCTGGGGAAGAGGCATCTGTGAGGTCAGAGCCAGATGACAAGCCTCTGGATTTGGCCTTCCAACCCATCGTGGAGAGTCAGCAGAAGGTGGGAGAACATCACACAGAACTGTTGGAAGCCCTCAACAGTGGCACACAAGTTGGAATGCGTCTCTCTGCTCTCTGGAGTGGTGCCCACATATGCATGCATGGAGGTCCCTATAGGAAGTATGGTAGACGCCATGGTGACTCAGGTCCAGCAGAGCGTGGAGATGCGCGCAGACCTGCATTCCATCATGCTAGCCATGGGTGAGTTCCCTATAGTGGGTGAGTTCCCTACAGTGGCAACTCGAAAGGGAAACGGGGCACCTCAACATCCCTCCTTTGCTCCCTCCCCTCAAGGAGTCAGGCCGGAGCACTTGGGCACCCAAAGGGAGGAGGAGCAGCAGCTGGACATCCCTGGCTGATCTGATCTGGAATCTCAGAGGCTGTCTGCTCTCTCCCAGTCCGCATTGCCTGTGATCACCTCAACCTCATCCTCTGTCACTGCAGAGGGAGCAGCTGGCCCATAGAAGGACAGCCTTAGCAAGCTGGGGCCCTCAATGCCTCGGCTCTCCAAAGGACTCATGCTGAATTCATCAGAGGCAACAGGGCCAACCATTGAACAGGCTATCATCACCCCTGCTGCAGATGTCAGAGCAGCACCTAGAAGAAATTGTAGGCTTAGAAAAGTCTAGAAATTTTGGTCACAAGTGGTTGCATGGGGCCACACATTTTGTCACTTTATAATCTGAAAACATATTCATTTTCACGGAATAATGTGTAATGTTATCTTTCAGTTTCATTTACAGGCTTCACGAGTCCTCCCCCTGCATTTCCACCCATCCCTTCACCACTCCCCCCACCCCTACCCACCCCAATATCAGTTCAACTGCACTTAGCCAGACCAGGATTGAATCTGGATGAAGAAGTAAGTGTGTGGCAGGGTCTTTCGGAGCCTTGTGCAAGCATTCTCCCATGCACGCAGAGCCTTCATCCATCACACTCACCTCACTGTCCCGAGCATTTTCAATGTTGCCTGCTGAGGTTCTCTTTCAGTTGGCCTGCATTAGTGGGCTGCAAATCGGTTTCACACCATCCTCCAGTGGGATTTGTGATCCTCCATGGCGGAAACAATCAGATGATTCCGCTGTGATTTCATACCGAATTGAAACCGACTTCTGTCCCTCCTCCCGAAACCTACCCCTTGCCCCCGCCCCCCCAACCTGTCATGGCACCGTGCAAAAGGGAGTGGAATATTCCACCAGTGTCTAAACCACAAGATAGTGCCTTCATGGAAAGGAAGAGATGCAATCTTCAATAATATTTTAACAACCTACTTGTCATGAAACTATGTATGTAATATTTTGGAAAATATTTTTCTTTTAAAATAGAGGTTTAGTCTGTGAGTTTGTCTTAATTGGATTAAAGCCAGCTAGTCTGGGTGCTTTGACGTACTGGTTTCAGATATAAACAGCGAGAGAGCGTGCATTTGCATTTTTAGAATAGAGCATTCAAGAAGTGGGGTGAAAACTTGATGCTTTTCTAACAGTTATCAAGCAACATGTTTATATTATTAATAAAATTGGTATTATGAAAGGCGTTTCATTTTTAAAAGGTAAGCTCAAAGAGATTGTTGATACAAAGAATTAACATTCAATGGGGCTGGTAGATATAACTTCAGTAGTTTTCGGGTGTGCAGAGTAGAAGCAATGTAAGACCAAAAGGCAGCTACAAGCCTTCAAATGGTCCAACTGGCTCCACAGTGGAAAGAACCTCATATTGAATTCGTAAGGTAAAAATGCTTTGCTTGGTATTTCGTTAAGTTTATGGGTTGTTGCTGCCTTAATGGAGATTAGCTTGGGAATTTGTTAAAAGTTTTGATAGTAGTAATTTATAGCCAGGTATATATATTTTAACCTGTGTAATTAATAAAATGGATCATTTAGTTTAGTGTAAAACCTCGAGAACTGGTGGTCTGATTCCTGAGTTTAGAGTTGAATCTCAAACATAACACTTAGAATTATAGGTTATGACAGTTGTTTAAAGTTTCCCCCTGAGTTTTTTAAGTAACTCCACTTTACCAACTGCATGGGTCATAACACTACCGCTAACAGAAGTCAACCTAATTTTGACTAATTCTCCATTTTCAATATTGACATCACATGGACCACTCTCCAGTGCATGTGAATAATCTTAGATTCAAGCAAATTCTTAAATTTGTGAGTCAGAAGGTTCACAGAGTACGGGCTCCATTTCTTTGCACATTCACAGATGAATGCTATCTGTTTTGCAGCTCCTTAATTTAGCCAGAACTTTATCCAGGTTAACATGGGTCTTAGGAGCACGAGTAGGTTATTCAGCCTTTCGAGCCAGCTCTGCCATTCAGTAAGGTCATGGCTGATCTGGTTGTGGTCTCAACTCCACTTAAGGGCCTCATTCCACTCTGCTGGTACTTTACACATTGCAGGGACAGGCCATGCTATGGGTGAAGACTGGCAGATTTAGATGTTGCTGGTGTTGGGCAAGTTGCAGGGGGGACTTCCTTTACCAGGTCCCAGCCCCTCATTGTGACCTCATTGGGGCCTTCCAGCCTGACCACAATAATACCCCAGTCTTTCCTCCTAACATTTGCAGCACTATAAGCCTCTAAGAATCTCATACAATTCTGCAGCTCCCGAGAACCCACAGATTGATCTTTCTTGCTGAGTGTTTGATTTTTTTTAATAGAACATATTTTTGTTGAAGATTTTGAAGCATTCATTTAAGTGTTTCTCATTGTTTATTTACTGCTATGCCTTCTAGCCTATTTACTCAATTAAACTGAGAAAGCTCTCACCTTTATACCTGTGCAATTGGATTTATTTAAATTTAAGATTCCTGCTTGGGGCTGGAAAATGTCACTCTCAAATATTAATGTGTAATTCAATTATGTTGTGATCATTTTTTCACAGAGGATCTTTTCTTGTGTGATTACATATTAGCCTTGTCTCATTGCACAATACTACAACTAAAATAACTCTCAATGCTTCAAGGAAGTTGTCATAAAAGCATTCTACAAACTCACCATCCAGACTACCTTTTCCAATTTGATTTGTCCAGTCAATATGAATATGGTTATTATATTACTTCAGCTACAAGTTTCAGTAAATCCTTGCTTAATGTTCTTCACAACAGTATAACAATTTTTAGGACCTATAAACTATTAATACCAATGTTTTCTGAGTCTTGTTATAAGAATATAAGAAATAGGAACAGGAGTAGGCCATTCGGCCCCTCAAGCCTGCCCACCATTCAATAAGTTCATGGCTGATCTGCCCCAGGCCTCAACTCCTCTTTCATGCCAGCTCCTCATAGCCCTCAACTCCCCAATATTTCAAAAACCTATCTACTTCCTCTTTAAATACTTTCCGTGATCTACCTCCACAACTCTCTGGGGTAGAGAATTCCAGACATTCACTACCCTCTGAGAGAAGAAATTCCCTCACATCTCAGTTTTAAATGAGTGTCCCCTTATTCTGTAACTATGTCCCCTAGTTCGAGATTTCCCCCGCCAGTGGAAACATCTTCTCAACTTCTACCCTGTCAAGCCCCCTCAGAATCTTGTACGTTTCAATAAGATTACCCCTCATTCTTGTAAATTCTAATGAATAAAGGCCTAACCTGTTTAGCCGTTCTTGATGAGCCAGCCCCTTCACCCCAGGAATCAGCCTACTGAATCTCTTTTGAACTTCCTCCAATGCCAGTATATCCTTTCTTAAATACGGGAACCAAAATTGTACACAGTACTCCAGGTGCGGCCTCACCAACACCCTGTACAGTTGTAACAAAACTTCCTTATTTTTAACCTCCAACCCCCTAGCATTACAGGTCAAAATTCCATTTGCTGCCTTAATTACTAGTTGCACCTGCATACTAACCTTTTGGGAAGAACCTTCGGCTCGGAGGGTGGGTCCCGCTCGCCGACGTACAAAATAACTCGCCGTGATGTTGGGCGTGTGTCCTGATGTCACCGCGCGTCATTCAGATTTTCAGTTCGATGGGCGTGCAGTGGAGTCGGCTGCGCACCTGCCGAACTGTCAAGGACCTATTAAGGCCATTTAAAAACAAATTAAACTTATTAACTGAGTTGCCCGTCCAACCTTAAGGTTGGGGGGCAGGTGAAGAGCCCAGGTGCACTTCGCATTTATCATGAAACCTCATCCTCGGGTGGGATGAGGTTTCATGAAGGCTTTTAAAGTTTAATAAAAATTTACAATGAAACTCATTGACGTCTCCAAGCTCATGTGACACTGTCACATGAGGGGGACATCGCTTAATTTTTTTTTCTCTTTATTAAAATTTTCAAATATAAAACTGATCTCTCTGAGGCAGCCCTTTACCTCAGGGAGATTTCTGTGCTCTTTTGCACGCATGTGGCAGTGCAGGCTGCCCACAGGCAGGAAATTCTCCCCTTTGTGTTTCATGCATAAGAGCATCCAGATCCCTCTGTACTGCACTTTTTTTTGGAGTCTCTGTTCATTTAAATAATAGTCTGCCTTTTGATTTTTCCTACCAAAGTGTATGACCTCACACTTTCCTACATTAAACTCCATTTGCCAAGTTTTTGCCCACTCACTCAAACTGTTTATATTCTCTTGCAGATTCCGTTTGTCCTCATCACAATATACCCTCCCACCTATTTTTGTTATTGCCAATCTCCACCCGTACTGATTCTCCTTCCTGATCCTATGAGCCTGGGTCCTATCTTACTACTTATCCTTATGCTATCATTTATTATCCTCCTCCTCTATTTCCATTCTGCCTTGTCTTTTCAAAATGGTGTGTATCCTGAATATTTACTTTCCAGTTTGGTCACCTTGCAGCCATGCTTTTGAGATGATGATCATATCGGACCCATTTATCTTTACTTGTGAAACGCGTTCGCCTGTCTTGTTATGAATGCTTCAAGCATTCAGATAAAGAGCCTTGCATTTTTTTTTAACCGCTATTCTTTGCATGGGCCTTATTTGCTGACGCACTGTTAACATTAAACTCTCAGTAAACAGCTGGTCTTTATCCAAATTACTCTGTTGCCTCAACTTTTCTCTTCGGACATCCCTTCCCCGAGCCCTCACACCTGTCCCTGCCCCTTTATTTTAATGCCCTAGCCACAGCCTTAGTTATATGATTTACCAAGGCACTGATCCCAGCTGGTTTAAGTGGACCCCATCTCAAAAGAGCAATTTCCTCATTCCACAGTACTGGAGCCATTGCCTCATGAATCAAAAACCCTTTTTTCCCACACCACTTTTTGAGTCATGTATTTTATCCTCCAACCTTGTCTCCAGGGAGCAGACCCAGAGGGAGGAGCACTGGAGCGGTGAGTATAAATCTAGCTTACCTCGGGGATTTATGGCCTTGTATCCAGGGCTCAGACACGGAGGGAGAAGCACCGGAGTGGTGAGTATAAATCTAGCTTACCTCAGGGATTCATGGCTTTGTCTCCAGGGAGCAGACTTGGAGGGAGGAGCACCGGAGCGGTGAGTATAAATCTAAGTTACCTCGGGGATTCACGGCCTTGTCTCCAGGGAGTAGACTCGGAGGGAGGAGCATCGGAGCAATGACCTTGGGGCACAGAGTAACTGAAGCCAAAGCTGAAAAAATGACATCAAAGGAAAGCTGTGACCTGATTGGTTGATAGGAATTCTGCACCAAAATTGAAAAAAAAACACTGCAAAGCTAATCAATAAATTAATTATCTAAGTTGAGATGGCTGGGCAGGTGATGTGCTGTGGCTGAATGATGTGGGAGCTGGCAGACCCCATTGCAAGCCGCAGTGACCACATCTGCAATAAGTGTTGGTTGCTGGAGGAACTCTGGCTCAGAATTGTTGAGCTGGAGTCCGAGCTCCAGACGCTGCAGCACATCCGGGAGGGGGAGAGTTACCTGGATGCTTTGTTTCAGGAGGCAGTCACACCCGGTAGATTAAACACCTCAAATTTGGTCAGTGGTCAGGGTCAGCAGGGTGTGACTGCAAATGAGGCAGGTAGAGGGATCCTGTCTTCAGGAACAGAGGAGCCTCAGCTCTTGATCTTATCCAACAGATATGAAGTACTTGCTCCCTGCATGGATGAGGAACAGGGCTGAAGGGAGGATGAGCCAGGGAAAGGGTAGGCCCACTCAGGGATAGGGGTGGGAATCTGTATGTGGAGCCAGAAGAAATGGGAGAGATACTAAATGAATACTTCACATCAATATTCACCAAAGAGGACTTAGCGGTCGATTTGTCTAGGGAAGAGTGTGTAGATAGCCTGGATCATGTTGAGATCAAAAAAGAGGAGGTGTTAGGTGTCTTGAAGAATATTAAGGTGGATAAGTCCCCAAGGCCAGTTGTACTGAGGGAGGCAAGGGAGGAGATTGCTGGGGCCTTGACAGAAATCTTTGTATCCTCACTGGCTACGGGTGAGGTCCCAGAGGACTGGAGAATGGCCAATGTTGTTCCATTGTTTAAGAAGGGTAGCAGGGATAATCCAGGAAATTACAGGCCAGTGAGCCTTACGTCAATGGTAGGGAAATTATTGGAGAAGATTCTTCTTGACAGGATTTACTACCATTTGGAAGCAAATGGGTGTATTAGTGAGAGGCAGCATGGTTTTGTGAAGGGGAAGTCGTGTCTCACTAACTTGATCGAGTTTTTCGAGGAAGTGACAAAGATGATCGACGATGGAAGGGCAGTGGATGTTGTATACATGGATTCCAGTAAGGCCTTTGACAAGGTCCCTCATGGCAGACTGGTACAGAAGGTAAAGTCGCACGGGATCAGAAGTGAGCTGACAGGATGGATACAGAATTGGCTTGGTCATAGAAGACAGAGGGTAGCAAGAGAAGAGTGCTTTTCTGAATGGAGACCTGTGACTAGTGGTGTTCCACAGGGGTCAATGCTGGGACCTTTGCTGTTTGTGGTATACATAAATGATTTGGAGGAAAATGTAACTGGGCTAATTAGTAAGTTTGCAGACAGCACTAATTTGGAGGAGTTGCAGATAGTGAAGAGGATTGTCAAAGGATACAACGGGATATAGAACGGTTGGAGACTTGGGCGGAGAAATGGCAGGTGGAGTTTAATCTGTAAAAATGTGAGATAATACATTTTGGAAGGTCTAATACAGGCAGGAATTATACAGTAAATGGCAGAACTCTTAAGTGCATCGATGGGCAGAGGGATCTGGGTGTACAGGTCTACACGTCACTGAAAGTGGCAACGCAGGTGGATAAGGTAGTCAGGAAGGCATATGGCATGCTTGCCTTTATTGGCAGGGGTATTGAGTATAAAAGCTGGGAAGTCATGCTGCAGCTGTATAGAACTTTGGTTAAGCCACACTTGGAATATTGTGTGCAATTCTGGTCACCACATTACCAGAAGGATATGGAGGCATTGGAGAGGGTGCAGAGGAGGTTTACCAGAATGCTGCCTGGTCTGGAGGTTATTAGCTATGAGGAGAGGTTGGAGAAACTCGGATTGTTCTCACTAGAGCGACGGAGATTGAGGGGCGACTTGATAGAAGTTTACAAAATTATGAGTGGCATGGACAGAGTAGATAGTCAGAAGCTTTTTCCCAGGGTGGAAGAGTCAATTACTAGGGGACATAGATTTAAGGTAAGAGGAGAAAACTATAGAGGAGATGTGCGGGGCAAGTTTTTTACGCAGAGGGCAGTGAGTGTCTGAAATTTGCTTCCAGAGGAGGTGGTGGAAACAGGTACGATAGTGGTGTTTAAGAGGCAGCTTGACAAATACATGAATAGGATGGGAATAGAGGGATACAGACCCCGGAAGTGCAAAATGTATTTGTTGATGGGCAATATGAACGGCGCAGACTTGGAGGGCCGAGGGGTCTGTTCCTGTGCTGTAATTTTCTTTGCTCTTTGTTCTTTGAGCCAGCTGACCACGGCACCATGACACAGGAGGCCATTCAAGAGGGGGGAGCAAAAAGACAAGTGATAGTTGTAGGGGATTCTATAATTGGAGGAATTGATAGCATCCTTTATAAGCAGGATCGAGAGCCCCGCATGGTATGTTGCCTGCCCGGAGCCAGGGTGAGGGACATCTCTGGCCGGCTTGAAAGGATATTGGAGTGGGAGGGGGAGGATCCAGTTGTTGTGGTCCACGTCGGGACAAATAATATAGGTAAGACTAGGAAAGAGGACCTGTTTGGGGATTATCAGGAACTGGGAACTAAATTAAAGAACAGGTCCTCAAGGGTTATAATCTCTGGATGACTACCTGAGCCACGTGCAAATTGGCTTAGGGACACGAGAATAAGGGAAGTAAACACTTGGCTAAAGGAGTGGTGCGGGAAAGAGGGGTTCCATTTCATGGGGCACTGACATCAGTATTGGAAGAGGAGGGATCTGTACCGTTGGGACGGTCTCCACCTGAACCGATCTGGGACCAATGTTCTAGCGAAAAGGGTAAATAGGGTGGTCAACAGGACTTTAAACTAGAAACTGGGGGGGAAGGGAAGGGTAAAACTTCAAGAATTATGACTCATGGGAAACAAAGCAGCAGGTTAGCATGTGGGGGGGGGGGGTGGGGTGGATTCAACTTCATGGAAAATTATGAAAAAACTGAAAAGAAAGGAGAGCCCAGGAGAGGCTATTAAATTCTCCAGAACACAAAATAGGACAGAGTGTTTGAAAAGGGCTAGGAATCTAACTTCAAGCACATCAGATAAAGGGACGACAATAAGAAGGGGGAAGGGAAATACAGGACTGAAGGTGTTGTATCTGAATGAACGCAGTATACGAAATAAGGTATGTGAGCTTGTGGTGCAGATTGAAATTGACAGGTATGACGTGGTGGCATCACAGAGACATGGCTGCAAGGGGATCAGGACTGGGAGCTAAATATCCAAGGATATATATTCTATCGAAAAGATAGGCAGGTTGGCAGAGGGGGTGTAGTTGCTTTGTTAGTAAGAAATGAAATCAAATCGATAGCAAGAAATGATGTAGGGTCAGATGATATAGAATCTGTGTGGGTAGAGTTGAGGAACCGCAAATGTAAAAAAAAACATAATGGGAGTTATGTACAGGCCTCCGAACAGTAGTCAGGATGTGGGGCACAAGGTACATCAGGAGATAGAAAAGGCATGTAAGAAAGGCAAGGTTACAGTGATCATGGGGGATTTCAATATGCAGGTAGACTGGGAAAATCAGGTTGGTAGTGGATCCCAAGAAAAGGAATTTGTGGAATGTCTACGAGATGGCTTTTTGGAGCAGCTTGTGGTGGAGCCCACTAGGGAACAGGCAATTCGAGATTAAATGATGTGTAATGAAGCAGATTTGATAAGGGAGCTTAAAGTGAAGAAACCCTTAGGAGGAAGTGATCATTATATGATAGAATTTACCCTGCAAATTGAGAGGAAAAAGCTGGAATCAGATGTAACGGTATTACAGTTGAATAATGGCAACTACAGAGGCATGAGGGAGGAGCGGGCTAGAATTGACTGGGAGATGAGCCTAGCAGGAAAGACAGTGCAACAGCAATGGCAGGAGTTTCTGGTAGTAATTTGGGAGACACAGCAAAAAACTCATCCCTAGGAAGAAGAAGCTTTCTAAAAGGAGGATGAGGCAACCATGGCTGACAAGGGAAGTCAGGGACAGCATAAAAGCTAAAGAGAAAGCATACAATGCAGCGAAGAGCAGTGGGAAACCAGGGGATTGGGAAGCCTACAAAGACCAACAGAGGACAACTAAAAAAGAAATAAGGAGGGAGAAGATTAAATATGAGGGTAAACTAGCCAGTAATATAAAAGAAGATTGCAAGAGTTTTTTTTAGATGTATAAAGGGTAAGAGAGAGGCAAAGTGGACATTGGGCTGCTGGAAAATGATGCTGCAGAAGTAGTAGTGGGGAACAAAGAAATGGCAGAGGAACTGAATAGGTACTTTGCATCAGTCTTCATGGTGGAAGACATGAGTAACATCCCCAAAGTTCAAGAGAGTCGGGGCAGAGATGAGTATGGTGGCCAATACCAAGGAGAAGGTGCTAGGAAAACTGAAAGGTCTGAAGGTGGATAAATCATCTGGACCAGATGGATTACACCCCAGAGTTCTGAAGGAGATAGCTGAAGAGATAGTGGAGGCGTTAGTGGTGATCTTTCAGGAATCACTGAAGTCAGGGAGGGCCACAGAGGACTGAAAAATCGCTAATGTAACCCCCCTGTTTAAGAAGGAAGTGAGGCAAAAGACGGGAAATTACAGGCCGATTAGCCTGACCTTAGTCACTGGTAAGATTTTAGAATCCATTATTAAGGATGAAATGTCAGAATACTTGGAAGTGTATGGTATAGTAGGGCAAAGTCAGCATAGTTTCATCAAGGAGAGGTCATGCCTGACAAATTTGTTAGAATTCTTTGAGGAGGTAATGAGTAGTTTAGACAAAGGAGAACCAATTGATGTTATCTACTTGGACTTCCAGAAGGCCTTTGACAAGGTGCCACACAGGCTGCTCAGTAAGATAAGAGCCCATGGTGTTAGAGGCAAGGTACTAGCATGGATAGAAGATTGGCTGTCTGGCAGGAGGCAGAGAGTGGGGATAAGGGGATCCTTCTCAGGATGGTGGCCGGTGACTAGTGGAGTTCCACAGGGGTCAGTGTTGGGACCACAGCTTTTCATTTTATACATTAATGATCTAGATGAAGGAACTGAGAGCATTCTGGCTAAGTTTGCAGATGATACAAAGATAGGTGGAGGGACAAGTAGTATTGAGGAGGTGGGGAGGCTGCAGAAGGATTTAGGCAGGTTAGGAGAATAGGCAAAGAAGTGGCAGATGGAATACAACATGGGGAAGTGTGAGGTCATGCACTTTGGTAGGAAGAATAGAGGCATAGACTATTTTCTACATGAGGAGAGAATTCAGAAATCTGGAGTGCAAAAGTTCTTGGGAGTCTTAGTCCAGGATTCTCTTAAGGTTAACTTGCATGTTGAGTCGGTAGTTAGGAAGGCAAATGCAATGTTGGCATTTATTTTGAGAGGACTAGAATATAAAAGCAGGGATGTGCTGCTGAGGCTTTATAAGGCTCTGGTCAAACCACAATTAGAATATTGTGAGCAATTTTGGGCCCCGTATCTCAGGAAGGATGTGGTGGCCCTGGAGAGGGTCCAGAGGAGGTTCACAAGAATGATCCCAGGAATGAGAGGCTTTACATATGAGGAACGTTTGAGGGCTCTGGTTCTATACTCGATGGAGTTTAGAAGGATGAGGGGGGACCTGATCGAAACTTACAGAATACTGAAAAGCCTGGATAGAGTGGACATGGGGAAGATGTTTCCATTAGTTGGAGAGACTAGGACCCGAGGGCACAGCCTCAGAGTAAAGGGAAAACCTTTTAGAACAGAGATGAGGAGAAACGTCTTTAGCCATAGGGTGGTGAATCTATGGAATTCATTGCTACTGAAGGCTGTGGAGGCCAGGTCATTGAGTGTATTTAAGACTGAGATAGATAGGTTCTTGATTGGTAAAGGGATCAAAGGTTATGGGGAGAAGGCGGGAGATTGGAGTTGAGAAACATATCAGCCATGATTGAATGGTGGAGCAGACTCGAAGGGCCGAATGGCCTAATTTCTGCTCCTATGTCAGATGTCTTAACCTTCTTTATCTCATGCCAATTGACATGTAACCCAGGTAAAAATCCAGAGATTGCACATGCCCTTTGTCTGTAGAAGTCTTTCCTAATTTCACTCCTGAAAAGTTGGCTTTTACTTTTTAGACCCATCCTAGCCTCCCATCCAGCAGAAATAGTTTATCACTACCTACATGACCAATTCCACATGATACCTTGAAAACTTCAATCAAGTCACCCACTAACCTTCTAAGTTTTTGCCAACCCAGCCCTCTTAAAACGTGACATTAGCAGTAAATTTTCAGCAGCTTTTATTCGGCCACTTAAGTTGAATCTAATAACATTGTGGTCAATGTTGCATATTTTGTTGGAATGAAATATTATTCTAAAATAAGCATCAAGTACCATTAATTATGTATGACCTAAAATTGATTATTTAACTAATGAGCTGTGATATGAAAATACATTTAAAAAAACAACTCTTCACTTTGTTAATGATGCACACTTTTTTTCTGAAAGTTCACTGATATAATTCCTCTCACAGTGTGCAACAATTAAATCCACCAGCAGTAAGGTTTTTCTTACTATCTAAGAAATGTCAGTAGTTCAGAGACCATGTATTAATAGTTTTGGCAACAGTATCAGTCCAATTAATTCTGTTACAGAATCAAATAATTGACTTCTTATCTCATCTTTCACACTAATTTCATTACTTTTTAAGTTATTAGTCTTGAGATGTGGATGATACTGGCAAAGCGTTATTTAGTGTCCATCCCTGGCTGCTTTGAAGACAATAAGATTTAACTAATTAGTGTGCAGTAGAGTCGTTTGTAGGCAAGGCTGGATGGGGATGGCATGTTCCCTTTTGCAAAGGGCATCAGCAGACTAATTGGGTTTTCACTACAGTCTGCCAGTTTTAATGGTTATTTTGTTACCAGATTTATGGAATCTCATTTCATGGCTGGTCATCTACGATTTGAAATGACAGCCTGGATCCCAGTACAATAACCAGCTTTCCCTGAAAACTTATAATACGAGCTTGCAATAAATATCACTCCTGCAGGCTACGCGGTGATAAGTGCTTTTATTGTTAAGTGTCACATTGTGGGCGGAATGTCCCAAGCCCGCTGGTGGCAGGCCTGATGGGTGGCGGCGTGCGCCAGGTAAAATGTGGCATGGCCTGCTTCACGATGGCGTGAAGGCAGGTCGCCATCGTCCGCTCAGCCGGCCGACGGCGGGCCGCGTTCCCCGCTATCGTTCGGCGGGGAGCTAACTGAAATACATCGGCATGTTATTAAAAGGCCATCCTGCCAGGGGCTTGAAACCCTGTTGTATCGTCCGTCCACCTTGGCGGGAAAGCACGCCAACGTGTTTCACAACAGCACGCAGACCACGTGCACTTGGCGGCCTTCACTTTGGGGGAACCGAGGTGAGTGAGCAGCAGCGTTCTCCACAGCTCTCCCATTGCTCACAGGCCTCAGGGGCACTGAGTGTGGGGGGGGTGGGTGGGGGGGGGGCGGGGGGGGGGTGGTGGCGGGGGGAAGGGGCAACTGATGCCTGGTCCTGGAGGTGACTGCTGAGGGGGTTGGGGGAAGCGGGGGTGGGGGGAATGTCCGGGGCCAAGTGCTGACCGGCCTCAGAGGCGACCGATGACAGTAGTGGGTGGGTGGCAGGGGTGGTGGTGATGAGTGGGGTCAAGTGCTGCCCTGGAGCTGCATCCTATGCACAGGAAACCAAGGTGGGCAGCAGGGTGGATGAGGGAAGTGGTAACGCATTAACGACACCTATAAAAACAGACCGTGCCTTTGCAACCGAGACAGATCAGGCACAGCCACGGTGATATGATTGGGGTCAGGCTCCTAGCCTGCCCACCCATGCAAACAACACAGAGGCACCAAAGGGCTACCAAGCGCTCAATATCTTACCACCGACCCCCCCATCCCCAGCACAGACTTCCAGCCCACCACCAATTTATTAGAGCAGTTGGACTGCACACGTTGTACAATCTCCTCGCCAACGCTGGCCATGTAGCAGTCACAGATGGAGGTGCTCACAGCCCCTTGCAATCTCAGCATCCCAGTTGGGACCTGTCTCCCCCATGTCGCAGGCTGACAGGGCAGCCATGCAGCGCACTCATCTCTGGCCGTCCGAGGGGTGACCAGCACTCTCCGGGAAGAATTAAGCGGTGGTCCCACAGGGCCAGGAAAGGTGCTAAGTACAGCCATGATACCCATGTCTCTCTCTCTCTTTTTTTCATGCTGCAGGAGGACCATGTCAGGATCTTGGATCCAGGTGACCTAGCTGTATGCCTGATGGCTTACAGAGACTGTAGAGGACTGAGAAGTGAGCGATTGAGACTCCTGGCTGTGCAAAGGCAGGAGCAGCACCCTCAGGGAGAAGGGACAGCAGGGAATCCTGCACATGCTGCCCAGGAGCAACAGCGAGCCATGGCTGGTCGGTGCCTAGCAACACCCAGGGTGTCTCGATGCCGCCTGCCATTCCTGCAGGTGACTGAGAACCAGTGTCGCCGATGACTGCGCATGTGTAGGGACCTGGTGGCTCACATCTGCCACTTACTGCAGGACTTGACGCGAAAGAGACAGGGAGGGCATCCACTGCTAGTGGCTGTAAAAGTGACTGCGGTGCTCAATTTCTTTGCCAGTGGCTCCATTCAGGGCTCCACAGGTGACCTCTGTGGGATTTCACAATCCGCCACCCACAAATACATCCATGAGGTCACGGACGCCATCTTCTCCAAGGCACACAGCTTTGTGCATTTTGCTCAGGACCAGGACAGCCAGGATGCAAGAGCCATTGGATTCGCCCTGATCGCGGGATTCCCACAGGTGCAGGGTGCGATTGACTGCACCCATGTGGCACTCAGGTCTCCATCGCTACACTCGGTGGACTTCAACAACCACAAGGGCTTCCATTCACTGAAGGTGCAGCTGGTGTGCGAACACCAGAAACACATCCTGCAGGTATGCACATGGTCTCCATGGAATGAGCACGACACCTACATCCTGAGTCTCTCGCAGATCCCTGCAGTCTTCCAGGGTCAACAGAGGCTGTAGGGTTGGCCCCTTGGGTACAAGGTCTACTAGCAGAGGCTGTGGCTGATGACACCCATGCGGCGGCCTCAGACTGCAGCAGAGCGATGCTATAATGAGGCTCATGCAGCAGCTCGCAACTTGCTGGAGCAGACCCTCGGGATGCTGAAGTTCCGGTGCCTGGATCGGTCTGGAGTCTGCAGAAGGTGTCACGCATCATCATCATCTCCTGCATCTATTACAGCCAGGTGCTGCAATAGGAGGAGGAGCTGGCTGAGGAGGAGATGGAGGAGCTGCACCTCTTCTCCGATGAGGAGGAGGCCGACAGTGATGAGGGTGAGAGGGTCCTCGGTGGTGACATTGATGGGGATGAGGCTAGATGAAGCAGGCGCTCGGGAAGCCCTCACAGCTGCTAGGTTTGTGGAGGATGATGACGACATGCAGTGAGGTGTCCCTGTAGATCCTCACACCACAGTTATGAACGTTTGGCTGTGAGAATGCTCCTGCCATGGAGATGCAGTGGAGGCCCTAGTAGTCGCTCGATCGCAGGAGGATGATGGCAACATGCAGTGAGGACACTCCAGACATCTTCACACAGCCTCTGAATCTGACTCCTGTATTGCCGAGGACAGCTCACTTGTGTTCCATGATCAGGGCCATTTCAGAGATGCAGCCATTAAAATTTTAGACTCATCTGATGCTGTGTCCGCCTTCAGCACCTCAGCCCTTCAGGAGCTGGTGCGCAGCATCACTGGTCTCAGATGCTGGTGTGATGGGGGCCAGCCTCACCTTAAAGGTGCTGAGAGCACACGGAGAGAATGAGAGAACACTGTCCCACCTGCCCAGGACATTCTGGCAGCAATGACCAACACCGCTGAGGTGCAGGCATCAATAATGTTTCCAGGGAGTGTGAGGCCGGACCATCACTGTGGTCTGAAGGCTGCAAAGAGCACAGGGAAGAGGCCCTGGACTGAGACACCTGCCTTTTATCTTGTGCAGAAAGGTTCCACATCTGAGTGACAAGAACACTTCTCACCAGAACAAGGAGCCACAGGAAGGGAGACATTCTTAGAAGTTTATTGACAAAAATGAACAGTGTGTACAAATGATCAACACCCATGCCCAGGCTGTGCAAAACTTTTACCTAACTTTCCTAACACTGCTGCTATGTCTTGATGCTCCCCGGACATCCACAGCAGAGTTGGAGGCAGCCTGCTGACTGTGATGCCCTGTCTGTGATGGTTTTGGTGGACATCTCCTAGAGGGCTGAGACTTGGAGGGCCCCAGACTACTTTTGGGGTCCTGCTGTGTTGTAATGGCACTGTCCTCGGCCTGTGAAGCTGGAGCTGCGGAAGTCACAGGAAGAGAGGATTCGGATGGGTCGGTTACTCCAAGAGTCACCTGGGTGGATGGTCCCAGAGTGTGCACCTGCTGATCCTCCTCCCCGTTGGTGCCCAAGAACCCTTGGCTGACTCCATGAGCAGAAGGGGTAGCTGGAGTGAGATCGAGCTGCCCGGAACCCCTCTCACATACACACTGTTGGAGGTCAACTGTGGCATCAGTGATGGAGCTAAGCCCGCGCTGCAGTGCAGGAGTGATGTCCTGGACAAAGGTGTCCATTGCAGCCTCCATCCTACCAGTGTTGACCTCGGTACATTGGCATGCCGGCATTATCACCTCAGCTTGAAGATGGATGTATTTCTCCATCACAGACATCCCTTCCTGATGTTCCCGAGCTTGCCTTTGCAGCTCCAGAAACTGACATGACCGAGTTCAGAGACTCATCATCTGAATCGGACTCAGCAACGCTCTGGCCTCCAGCAGTCCTCTGAGTGCCGGGAACCTGGGGAGTCCCTGTCTCTGCCTGCTGTGGATCAGACAATGCGATGTGCTCACCAGATTGTGATCCCGAGGCTACTCTAAAGCTAGCACCCACTGAGGTATGTGTCTCTGCGCTAGTGGAGGGTGTGGGTGAGCGTTGTGACAGGACTTCAGGGAGGGTGCCTTCAGGTTCCTCTTCAGAGGTTTCTTTGGGGCTTGATTGGAGGCCCTGGGTCAGGGAATCGGTTGGCTGTTTGGCAGATGTGCCTGCGAAAGCAAGGAAAGATAACTAGTGTATGGCAGTGGCCTGTGAAAGAGGACACATCATTCACAGCATGGTTGTCTGATGGATGTTGCACTGCTGGATCCTTACATGGTACTAACCTCATCGTCAGTGCAAGACTGGTCCCGGTCATTGGCAGTTGGCTGGATGGCTCTGTTTTTGAATCCTATCAGAGCTTTGATCTCCGGCATCTCTCCACCCATCTGCACCCTTTCCCTCCTGTTGTGAGCCAGTTTGTCCTGCATGGATAGAGATGGGGAGAGTGCATCAGGATGCCTGCTGGGCCAGATGATAAGTATGCCTGGCCTGCGTGGGTGGTGAGTGGTCCGATGGATGGGATGATGACAATGAAGGTGTATATGAGAGAGTGAATGGCGATGTCCCTTGCACTGACAGTGAGTGAGGGCCCTGTGGGTGTGAGATACGTTTGTGAGTGTGTGAGTTGTGAGTGATGAAATGAGTGACTTACCCTGGTGGAACGGAGGATATCATTCATTCTTTTGTGGCACTGGTTGGCTGTCCTCCTCTGCTGGGTATTTGCTCTGATCACCACTACCACCACCTCCCAAGCCGGGTTGGTGGCTTTGCTGCCCATACTGCAGCAAGAGCAGGGTTAGAGCACATCCCATCGGACCTCCATGGCATCTAGCAGTCGCTTGATGGACCCATTGTTGAAGCTGGGGGCTGCAGCCTTTTTATCCTTTGCTGGCCATGTCTCCCAGTCAGCGGTAGTGAGCTGGTGGCAATGAGCGCTTCGCTGGCGGCTGCCTTTTAAAGATGGCGGCCAGCGTGATGCAACAGTGGGGTGATGGTGAGTGGGTGAATGAGAGCCCGCCCGCCATGGAAACTGCATGTTTCCCAAGAATGAATAAATAATAAGGTGGACTTGGGAAGATATGGAGTGAAAACCTGCCATTTTCGTCAGCAGGTAGGACTTCATTTTACCTACCAGCTGCCACACTTAGTGCAATTCTGGGAGAATTCCATCCTATATACCAAAGATTACCTGATATTTTATAATGTGTATAATACCCTGAGAGTTGCCATGTTGGAATCTCACAAATTTCTTCAAAATGCTTTCCGATATTTTTCAGTAACTGCGATTTCTTAGTGTCCATAATAAGGGGATGAAATAGAATTTAAACCATGTAAAGAAAGTATTTTTCATGGCGAAATGATTAATTTTATCCATTGAATTGTCTCCTGTGCTTTTTAATCCCTTCAATAAAGTTTTAACTTCTGGAGAAAATTGGCTGCCTGCCAACACTGCTCAACGTGATCTCTTTCTCTGACAAGATGATGGGTAAAGTCAACTATAGCTGGACAACTTTGGGACCCTTTGAGATATGCAATGGTGTCAAACAGGGTTTCGTGTTGATGCCAACACTCTTTGGCATATCTTCTCTTTGCTGCTGTCACATGCCTTCAGTTTATTTACAGAGGGTGTCTACTTACATACTAGAATTGACAGAAAGTTGTTCAGGCTTGCCCACCTGAGATCCAAGACAAAAATGCACCAGGTGCTTGTCAGAGTTGCTTCATGCTGATGATGCTGCACTAGCATTTCATAGCAAGGAACATATTCAGCAGCAAATGAACACTGTCCCTCATGCCTGTAAAGAGTTTGCTTCGACCATCAGCATCAGGAAGGCAAATGTCATGGTCCAGGACAACGTCATACTGCCATCAATCAGCATTGACAATGTGACGCTGGAGGCAGTTGTTAGTTTTGCATATCAAGGGTCCATAATACCAACCATCCTGTAACTTGATGCTGCAAACAACATGCTCATTGTATTAGCTGCAGCTTTTATGTCCTATCTGAGTAAGAGTGTTGACCAATGACAACCTGATTGAAAACACCAGTCTGCGAGTCTACCAAGCCTGCATTTTCAGTGCACTCCTCTACACTGAGACCTGGGCAATGTATGCTAGGAAGGAGAAAGTCTGAAAAAGTTTCCACCTTTGCAAACTCATCCAAACCATTGATGTCTCTGGGCAGGACAAGGTGCCTGGAGCATGCTAATTCTGCCAGCATGCACTCATTGCTAAACCAATGACGCCTGGGCTGGTTCAGCCATGTTCACCAGATGGGTGATAGCTGTATACCCAAAGACCTTCTGTACAGTAAATTGGCCACTGGGTCAGAGACAGTTGGACATCCACACCTCCACTACAAGCACTTGAAAGAGAGATACGAAGTTGGCTAACATTGGCAGAGACAACTGGAAGACAGTTGCTGATGGCTGCGACATCTGGAGGGGCATTGGAAGAGGCAAGGAGAATCTGAACGCTCAACTGGCCATCAAGAGCCCAGAAAATTAGAGGCCAGTGAGTCTGGCACCTTCTCAGCCTACTATCTCCATCTGCAGTAAATAAAAACATAAGAACATAAATAGGAGCAAGAGTAGGCCATTGGCCCCTCGAGCCTGGTCTATCATTTCAGAAGATCATATCTGACTTGATTTTGGCCTTAACTCCACATTCCAACCTTTTCCCAAATGCAGATTCCGGGCTCACTTCTTTGGGCAGGAGTCCTCTCCCAGTTCAACGGATCCTTTTACCCATCTGCAATATTCTCCCTCCACCTGGACCCCTCCCTCTGGATTCTTACCTTCTCTCGATCTTTTCATTGAGAACTGTCGGCGCGACATTAGTCGTCTCAATTTCTCTGCTCCTCTCACCCATTCTAACCTGTCTCTCTCTGAACTTACTGCACTCCATTCTCTCAGGTCCAACCCTGACATTGTCATCAAACCCGCTGACAAGGGTGGTGCTGTTGTTGTCTGGCGCACTGACCTCTACCTCGCGGAGGCTGAGCGTCAACTCGCAGACACTTCCTCCTACCTCTCCCTGGACCATGACCCCACCACTGAACATCAAGCCACTGTTTCCAGGACTGTCACTGACCTCATCTCCTCTGGGGATCTCCCTCCCACAGCTTCCAACCTGATAGTCGCCCAACCTCGGACGGCCCACTTCTATCTCCTACCCAAAATCCACAAACAGAACTGCCCCGGTAGACCGATCGTCTCAGCTTGCTCCTGCCCCACAGAACTCATTTCTCGTTATCTTGACTCCCTTCTCTCTCCCCTTGTCCAGTCCCTTCCCACCTACATCCGTGATTCCTCTGACACCTTACATCACATCAACAATTTCCAGTTCCCTGGCCCCTACCGCTTCCTCTTCACCATGGACGTCCAATCCCTCTACACCTCCATCCCCCACCAGGATGGTCTGAGGGCCCTTAGCTTCTTCCTCGAACAGAGGCCCGAACAATCCCCATCCACCACTACGCTCCTCCGTCTGGCTGAACTTGTTCTCACGCTGAACAATTTCTCCTTCAACTCCTCTCAATTCCTCCAAATAAAAGGTGTGGCTATGGGTACCTGCATGGGCCCCAGCTATGCCTGTCTCTTTATGGGGTATGTGGAACATTCCTTGTTGCAGTCTTACTCTGGCCCCCTTCCACAACTCTTTCTCCGGTACATCGATGATTACTTCGGTGCCGCTTCATGCTCTCGTCAGGACTTGGAAAAATTTATTAATTTTGCTTCCAATCTCCACCCCTCCATCATTTTCATGTGGTCCATCTCTGACACTTCCCTTCCCTTCCTTGACCTCTCTGTCTCAATCTCTGGTGATAGACTGTCCACCAATATCCATTACAAACCCACTGACTCCCACAGCTATCTCAACTACAGCTACTCACACCCCGCTTCCTGTAAGGACTCCATCCCATTCTCTCAGTTCCTTCGCCTCCGTCGCATCTGTTCCGATGATGCTACATTCAAAAACAGTTCCTCTGACATGTCCTCCTTCTTCCTTAACCGAGACTTTCCACCCACGGTCGTTGACTGGGCCCTCAACCGTGTCCGGCCCATCTCCCGCGCATCCGCCCTCACGCCTTCTCCTCCCTCCCAGAAACATGATAGGGTCCCCCTTGTCCTCACTTATCACCCCACCAGCCTCCGCATTCAAAGGATCATCCTCTGCCATTTCCGCCAACTCCAGCATGATGCCACCACCAAACACATCTTCCCTTCACCCCCCTTATCGGCATTCCGTAGGGATCGCTCCCTCCGGGACACCCTGGTCCACTCCTCCATCACCCCCTACTCCTCAACCCCCTCCTATGGCACAACTCCATGCCCACGCAAAAGATGCAACACCTGCCCCTTCACTTCCTCTCTCCTCACCATCCAAGGACCCAAACACTCCTTTCAAGTGAAGCAGCATTTCACTTGCATTTCCCCCAACTTAGTCTACTGCATTCGTTGCTCCCAATGTGGTCTCCTCTACATTGGAGAGACCAAACGTAAACTGGGCGACCGCTTTGCAGAACACCTGCGGTCTGTCCGCAAGAATGACCCAAACCTCCCTGTCGCTTGCCATTTTAACACTCCACCCTGCTCTCTTGCCCACATGTCTGTCCTTGGCTTGCTGCATTGTTCCAGTGAAGCCCAACGCAAACTGGAGGAACAACACCTCATCTTCCGACTAGGGACTTTACAACCTTCCGGACTGAATATTGAATTCAACAACTTTAGGTCGTGAGCTCCCTCCCCCATCCCCACCCCCTTTCTGTTTCCCCCTTCCTTTTTTTTTCCAATAAATTATAAAGATTTTCCTTTTCCCACCTATTTCCATTATAAAAAAAACCCCACTAGAGCTATACCTTGAGTGCCCTACCATCCATTCTACATTAGCACATTCGTTTAGATAATATCACCAACTTTAACTTTAACACCTATGTGTTCTATTGTACTATTGTCGTTGACATCTTTTGATGATCTGCTTCTATCACTGCTTGTTTGTCCCTACAACCACACCCCCCCCTCCACCTCTCTGTCTCTCTATCTCTCCGCCCCCCACACACACACCTTAAACCAGCTTATATTTCAGCTCTTTCTTGGACTCGAACTCAAGTTCTGTCGAAGGGTCATGAGGACTCGAAATGTCAACTCTTTTCTTCTCCGCCGATGCTGCCAGACCTGCTGAGTTTTTCCAGGTAATTCTGTTTTTGTTTTGGATTGCCAATATGGTCATGCCAGCGTAGGGCTCCTGAGGCACACCAGGCAATGCTTAACATAAAAGTTGACCACCAAGGTGCAAACCATCATCTCACAAGTGGGAAGGCTGACAAGTAAAGTTGATGACATATGGACCTCAATATCTCAAAGTCCAGGCTTGAGTGGGATACTTTGCTCACGGTTGTGATGATATGCAATGTCACTAATTTCTAAAGATACTTCCTTGTGAAGTTTCATTGTTCTCGTTAAGCTTTCCAAAGTACGTTGAGCTAAGGGATATAAATAGTGCGAGAGAGATCGGGCTCAGGGGAGAAGAAATCATTTTCAAAATAAACAGATACATTTTCAAGCCAACTGATTAAATCCATTTGTGTTTCACCTGCATCTATTTTTTGTTGACATAGGGAGGTTCTGATTTCTAATGCCTAAGAAGTAGAGGAGGAGTGAAACTGGCACAGACAAAAAGACAGCAAAATTTCTTTCTTCTCTTTACAAGCATATGAATTAGGAGCAGCAGTAGGCCATTCGCTGCTTCGAATCTGCTCTGCTATTCAATAAGATTATGGTTGAGCTGATTTGTGCCTTCAACTCTACATACCACCCACCACCAACCTTTGATTCCATTGTTAATCTATCTGTATTACTTTTTATAGTCTCCTTTATATTCTCTTTAAAACTTACTTTCCGACCTATCTTTGTGTCATCAGCAAATTTAGCAACCATACATTCAGTCCCTTTATCTAAGTCATTTATTTAAATTGTAAAAGAGTTGAGGTCCCAGCACTGATCCCTGTGGCTCACCACTCATGGCAATCAGAAAATGACCCATTTATGCCTATTTTCTGTTTCCTGTTAGCTAGCTAATCTTCTATCCGTGCCAATATGTTACCCCCTACACCATGAGCTGCTATTTTCCACAATAATCTTTGAGCTAGCACCTTATGAAATGCCTTCTGGAAATCTAAGTACAATACGCCCACTGGTTCCCCTTTATCTACAGCATATGACTAGGATTTTATGGCCCCTACTGCCTAACGAGATATTTCGGTCCCTGCGACATATTACAGTCCTGCCAAAATAAATGGAGATTTAAATGGTTCACTGCATCTGCTGAGCGGGGGAAGGCACGGCGGGGCCATAAAATTCTGGCCCATGTTACTTCTTCAAACAACTCCAATATATTGGTTAAGCGTATTTCCCTTTCACAAAACCAAGTTGACTCTGCCTGATTACCTTGAATTTGTTTAAGTGCCCTGCTCTCTCACCTTTAATATTAGCTTCTAACAGTTCCCCTTTGACAGATGTTAAGCTAACTGGCCTGTAGTTTCCTGCTTCTGTCTCCCCCCTCTTTTTGAATAATGGAGTTACATTCACTATTTTCCAAATGAATGGAACCTTCCCAGAAACTAGGGGATTTTGGATAATTAGAACCAACACATCAACTATCTCCCTAGCTGCTTCTTTTAAGACACTAGAATGAAGTCCATCAGGACCCAGGGATTTGTCAGCCCACAGCTCCAACAAATTGCTCAGTACCACCTCTCTGGCAATTGTAGTTTTCTTGAGTTCCTCCCTCCCTTCCATTTCCTCATTTATAGCTATTTTTGGGATGTTACTTGTCTCCTCTATAGTGAAAACTGATGCAAAATGCTTGTTCAATTCAATTCTAACAGGACTGGACAGGGTAGATGCAGGAAGAATGTTCCCGATGGTGGGGGAGTCCAGAACCAGGGGTCATAGTCTGAGGATATGGGGTAGGCCATTTAGGACTGAGATGAGGAGAAATTTCTTCACCCAGAGAGTGGTGAGCCTGTGGAATTCATTACCATGGAAAGGAGTTGAGGCCAAAACATTGTATGTTTTCAAGGAGTTAGATATAGCTCTTGGGCCAAAAGGATCAAAGGGTATGGGGAGAAAGCGATAGCAGGCTATTGAGTTGGATGATCAGCCATGATCATAATGAATAGCAGAGCAGGCTCGAAGGGCCAAATGGCCTACTCCTGCTCCTAGTTTCTATGTGCCATTTCCTTATTTTCTATTACTAATTCCCCAGACATACTTTGTATTGGACCAAAGCTCATTCTGTTATTTCTTTTTTTAAAAAAATATCTATAGAAGTTCTCACTATTTGTTTTTGTATTTCTAGATAGTTTTCTCTTGTACTCTAATTTTTCCCTCTTTATTAACTTTCTAGTCATTCTTTGCTGTTTTTTATATTCTGTCCATTCTTCTGACCTGCAATCCAACCTTGCACAATTATTTGCTTTATCTTTAAGTTTGATAGCACCTTTAACTTTTTTAGTTAACCACAGATGGTGGGTCACCCCTTGATAAAAACAAAAAAACTGCGGATGCTGGAAATCCAAAACAAAAACAGAATTACCTGGAAAAACTCAGCAGGTCTGGCAGGTCGGCGGAGAAGAAAACTCGAAACGTCAACTCTTTTCTTCTCCACCGGTGCTGCCAGACCTGCTGGGTCACCCCCTTGGTTGGCTCCAGAATGTGTTGTTCTAAGAAACTATTCCAAAAGACATTCTATGAACCCTTCACCTCGGCTACCTTTGCCTACCGGATTTTTCCGGTCCGTACATTGACTAAAATCCCCCATGATTATCGCCATATCTTTCTGACATGCTCCCATTATACTCCGTCCTACTGTGTAGGTAATGCTAGGGAGCCTGTACACCACTCCCACAAGTGACTTCTTGCCTTTGTCATTTCTCGCCCCCAAATGCTGATCCTGATTTCCTGAACTGGAGTCATCCCTCTCTATTGTGCTAATACTGCCATCAATTAACAGAGCCACCGCTCCACTTTTTTCCAAAATTCCTGACCTCCCTAAATGTCACATACCCTTCAATATTCAGGTCTCAATCTATGTCACCTTGCAGTTATGTCTCTGTGATGGCTATCAGATCATACATATTTATTTCTACTTGAGCTACCAGTTCATCGATTTTGTTTCAAATGCTACGTGCATTCAATACAGAGCCTTTAGTTTTGAACTTTTGTTATTTTTGTCACCTCTAGCCTTATATGCTGGTTTACTTTTAGATTTGTCGTTTCCATCCCTTCCTGCCTGTTTATCGTTTCCCATTTTAATACCTTTCTCTCTTGCCTTGTCTCCACTCTTTGATTTACCACATCTTCCTAAATTTCCTCTGCTCCCCCTTTTTGGTATAAAACTCTCTCTACTTCCAAGTATTGCGGCTTGCTAGAACACCATCCCCAGCATGGTTCAGGTGTAGACCGTCCCAATGGTACAGTTCCTACTTTCCCCAATACTAGTGCCAGTGCCCCATGAACCTGAACTCACTTCTCTCACGCCTGTCTTTGAGCCACACATTCAGTTCTCTAATCTTATTTGCCCTATGCCAATTTGCACGTGGCTCAGGTAATAATCCAGAGGTGATTACCTTTCAGGTTCCGCTACCTAATTTTGTGCCTAGCTCCTCATACTGACTATGCAGAACCTCTTTCCTTGTCTTGCCTATGTCGCTGGTACATGCAGGGACCACGACGATTGGATCCTCTCCCTTCAACTCCAAATTCCTCTCCAACCTTGAACAGATGTCCTGAACCCTGGCATCTGGCAGGCAACACAGCCTTTGGGACTCTTGCTTTTTACTGCAGAAACTAGTGTCGGTCAACTGCCTGCTACAAGCCCAATCTAGCAGATAAGTTTTCAGAATTCAAGCCAGCTCAGTTAGCAATGGTGCTACTGAGTCTTGGTGATGGGCACTGAAGTCTCCAGCCCCTAGTACATTCTGTATCCTTGCTACCCTCAGTGCTTCTTCCAGTGATACTCAACATGGATGAGTACCGGTTCATCAGCTGAGGACCATAAGGTAGTAATCAGCAGTTGGTTTCTTTGCCCACGTTTGACCTGATGTCATGAGACCTCATGGGTTCTGCGTTCAATGCTGAGAACTCGCAAGAAAAATCTCTCTTTATTGTAAATCATTGTGTGTGCTGCCTTTGGTTGGTCTGTCCTACTGGTTTGACAGGACATATCCAAGGATGGTGATGAAGGAGTCTGGGACATGGGCTGTAATGTATTATTTGGTGAGTATATTAGTCTGTTTCTTGACTTGTCTGTGGGACAGGTCTCTCAAATTTGGCACACGTCCCCACATGTTAAGTGAGGAGGACTAATGCAGTGTCATCTCAGTGGTGTGTATATTTCTCGTTTCTGAATCTGTTGCCAGGCGGCTTGCTAGTTTTATTCTTATCATACGTTTTCATAATGGTTTAATTCAATGAAAGGGTTTGCCATTTCAGAGGGCAGTTAAGAGCTGTAAGCCTCAACTCAACTTTAGGCCAGACTGGGAAAGGACGGCAGATCTCCTTCCTTGTGGGAGGTTACGTTTTATGCCTTGGTGATATGCAGAGATGATACACTCTAGGTCATATGTGTGCAGGAATTTTGTTCTTTAAAATATCTGCTCTCATGCTTATAGCAGCTTGCCTCAGCTTGGTATATTTTTATAAGTAACAACACCTAAGCTTAACTAAGATAGACAGTGAGAAGTCAGCAGGCGCACTTAATCAAACACCAAACAGTTGAAAGCTATAAAGGATATTAGTGATGAATTTTTACCACAACACTATAAGTTATATGGTCACCATGACTGACTCCATATTTATCCAATTAACTGACTTTAACTTCCAGCTGCCATTGTGGAATTTGAACTGGCATCTCCAGAACATTGGCCCAGGTCTCTGGAATACTAGTCCAGTAACATAACCGCTACCTTACCATTCCTGTTTTTTTTTTAAAAAGCCTGAAACTTGAAAAGAAGTGAAGCCTCTTTGAGGGAAACAGCTAGGAATGGAGAGGGAGAGGAGGTAGGGGAATGGCTGAGGTTAATGTGGCTTCTGACCTCTGACCTTTTAGCCCAAGGTGGCAAGTAGGTGGGATTGTGGGGGATTGGCTGGAGGATTAAGGATGAGATGAGTGACACCACAGCAAGTAGGTGGGAAGACACTGGGTGTGCTATGAAGCAGAATGAGTGATTGAAAGGTGAATGTGAGCAGAACAATGGAAACAGGAGGCGTATGAGTGTTGGAGGAAGAGTGCAGGAAACAGACATCAGTGGCTACTTACCCCCCCAAAATTTGCCATACCAGTTGCCAACTTCCGTGGTGGATGGAAAGTGAAAGTCAGGAAGAGAAGGAAAAGAAAATAAAGAAGCAAAAGGGAGAATTAAGCAACAAAGAAAGAGTCAAAACTGAGGAGAAGAGACCTTGGAAAAATAGCAATAAAAAGACATCTGAGGCAGATAAGAGATTATTGCCTGAATTAACAAATTGGTGCCACCGGAGATTAACTGGTGCTGTATGTGAAGCCTTGAGGAAATGAAAAGGATTGTAGTCAGCTTCAGGAGGATATAGCAGATGGAATTTAATACAGAGAAGCGTGAAGTGATGCATTTGGGAAGGAAGAAAAAGAGGCAATACAAAATAAATAGCACAATTTAAAGTTGGTGCAGGAATGTAGAGACCAAAGTGTTCACGTACACAAATCTTTGAAGGTGGCAGACCATGTTTATGATGCACCTGGATTTCCTGACTTTATACATTGAGTCTTTGAGTACATAAGCAAGGAGGCGATATTAAACTTTTAAGAATCGCTAGGTTGGCTTCCGCTGGAGCACTGGGTCAAAGTTTAGGTACCTCAGTTTAGAGCTTGAGAGGGTGCAGACGAGAATTAATAGATTGGTACCAGAAATAAGGGAACTTAGTTATGTGGACAGCCTAGAAAAGCCTAGAAAGTTAAAGGGAGATTGAATAGTTTTTGGGTAGAATTTTCTGCCTGTCGGGTGGGCCATGTGTAAGGGGGTGAGGGTGGGCACGGACCCGATCGCTGCACACTGCTCACGATCGGGTCTGCCCCACCATTCTATGTCGGTGGGCCAATTAAGACCGGCCCAATGTGAAACATGGCTCCCGAGGGCAGCGGGCGTGGGCGGGTAGTGGCGGGATTGCTAAGACCACCGGGTCCAATGGCGACCTGGTGGCCTGTTTAAAAGAGCTCCTGCAGCCTTGCAAAGGCTGTGAATCATGGCCAGCGGAAGGGCTCCTCCGAGTGCTGCTGGTGAGCAGGTCAGGCAGGAGGGTAGGGTGGGGGGGTGGGGGGGGGGACACACTTTGCCCCTCATTTCTCAGACAATTGCCTTGCTGCCATCCTCAAGATGGCAGCACGGCGGGAGGTCCTTGTTCCCAGGGACGGGAAGAGGAGGCCCCCCCAAATGACCAAACACACCTGGGAGGAGGTGGCGGAGAAAGTGAGCTCCTACGATGTGGTGCGATGCACCTGGATCCAATGTCGCAAGAGTTTCAATGACCTTTTGCGCTCTGGAAGGGTGAGTACCATGTTGTAAGGGGTGGTGGTGTGTGTCAGCTTCACCTCTGACTTCTCAATGGTCCAAATCGCTCCCACTCCCTGGGTTCTAGACATTGGACTTACTTGGGGGTTGTGACAAAGTGCAGCAGACAACTGGTTTTGGTGCAAGAAAGAAAAAGCTGGGTTTATTGAATTTATAACATTAGGATTACACTGAGATCATACAGATCTACAAAGTACACTTAGTTAAGAATGGGGAACACACGGCATAACGAGGGAAAGTCACACTACTAATCCCCTTACCCTTGTCCCACCCACAAAACCTAACTAAATTGAACTTGGAGAGGTCAGGGATCATGCTCACCAACCAGGGTTCCTTGACAGTTCGAAATACAGCCAGGAAAGCTGGTCGCAGTTTTGGAGTATGCTCTTTGTGTCCTCTGGGGCCTGCCGTCCCCATGTGGTCCTGGTCTGTGGAGTCTGTGAAGGTTCTTCAGTTGGGTGGAGGGCGCAGTTGTGAGTGGTCGATCCTTGTGGAGGGCCTCGGTTGTGGCCTTGTTGTCTTCGGTTGAGCCTGCCACCCCATGCCCCTCGCCGTGATGTTGCCTGCGGGCTTGCAAACCTCCAGATCTCCTTCCTCCGCTAGGCTCAGCTCCCTCTCCCTGCTTAAATCCTGCATAAACTGCTCCAAAACTCCTCACCATCCCCCACTTCCCTTTGTAACTGGTGGCCCAGTTATACTGTTTTTCAAATTTCTTATCTCAATTCAAATCAAGGTTAGTCATTTGTCTGATTTTAGTGGGCTTCTTCGGGTGATTGTTGTCTCGTTTTTAATGGGCTCGCATGATGTTTATCGTTGTCTTCCTGTCCCTGTAACTAGTCTTGAACTGCAAGCCTTTGTGTATGTGGGGTATTGATAGGTTTGCATAATTGCATTGATTGCTGCCTTCCTGCCTTAGTAGTTAGTAGCAATTATTTATGCAAGATTTTGATGGGCTTTAGTTTCATGTAAGATGAAGTCTTTCTCTGGGCTGATTGTTTTAAAGGGAGGAATGTGTATTCTGTCTCCTCTTGTTGTCAGGTTCCAGGCAACAATCCACACTGCACTCAACAAGCCTGGGCATGTCCAGTCCCAGGTCTTCATGGGCCTAGCCTCCTGTCTGCAGGGTGCTACACTTAACCCAGCAGTTGGGTCCTCTGTCATAAAAGTCCAATATCCTTGTTGATAATATGAAAAATGTGGGAATTATGAGAAGCCTTCAATGTTGATATTGGTCACTTAACTGCAGGTAGGCTGTCCCCCCTTGTGGCACCCCTTCTTCTGCTCCCCCCCCACTCACCCCCATCCCCGCAACTCTGAGTATAGTTACTGCATTGAATCATTGACAGCATGTGTCATTCGCTGGGTGGGCCAACAGATATTGTCCATGCTGAAGTCACCCTGAGAAGGTAGTGTTGAGATGGGTTCTGCACCCGCAGCATGTGGCATAGTGACAACCACATTTCTGTTTTGGGGGCAACCTGGAGGAGCTGCACCTAGGCGTAGAGCTGGAATTGCAGGACATGTCGAAGTCAGGTTGCTGACGTACTGGGAGGGGAGCTTCAAGGTGTGGGGCACCGATCCATCTGCTGGCCTCTGTGTTTCACATGCATGTGTCTCCTTACTTTGCAAGGTTGGACCATGTGGTGCCAAATGTGATGTAGGCTGCATTTGGCCAAGGCAGGGGACAGGCCTGGCATCTTTGTGTGAGTGTTCGGCAGCAGCAGCGGGGTGAGGAGGCAATGGAGCCCTGCAATGTCCCACTCTGGTTGGGGTGGGACGGCAGTGAAGAGAGTCCAGGTACAAATTGCACTGATCAATGTTCTTCCCTCCTTTTCAGGAGAAGAATGCTCATAATGCCACCGAGTCGTTGAGGACTGGCGGAGAGCCGACCCAGTTGGCGATCATTACCAGATTGGAGCAGGAGGCTCTCGATCTGGAGAGGCGCCATGTGCCCAGGTCCACCGGTGTGGGTGAGGCTGGGGTGCCACGGGCAGGTATGTTTGCCCAGCACTGAGGTCACCATTGTTCTCCCAGCAGCCATGGCAGTGCTGAATGTTCAGTGATTGAAGTTTGTAACATGGCTTGACCATTCCTTATGGAAGGATGAGAGCATAATGATCCGGGGGACAGGGATATACATTGACATTGTCTCCACGTTAACTGATTAAATGTCCTTGTACTTGCTTTCAGCGTCAGTGGAGCAGGGCCGGGAGGAGGAGGCACAGGGGCCCCCTCTCACACCTGAGGGCCCTGAAGTCTCTGACCCACCAGCATCACACCATCTCTGCCAGGCAGGCACCAGCATCTACCCCCACAACATTTCCCTGTGTGTGCTGGACTCATCGTGTGCAGCCACAGCAACTGCGTCTACATCATCTTCATCCACACCGTTGCCGCTTTCCAGCGCAAGAATTTGGAGAGTGCGGCATGCAACCAACACACGATCTGGGAGGTACTGGAGTGCATCCCCTGAGACATCGGAAGCGCATCTTGAGAAGACCAATGGCTCTCTCCACCACAGCCCTTGTGGAGCTGTGACTCCTATTGTACCGATGCTCAGCTTCTGCTCTTGGCCCTGTTTGGCGCAGAGGCGTCATGAGCGACCTTCTGAGGGGATAGCCCTTGTCACCCAGCAGCCATCCATCCAGCCGGGCTGGAGCACTGAAGAGCCCCGGCACCTGGGAGTGTCTGAGGATGTAGGTGTTGTGGGAGCTGCCTGGGTACCCTTGCACAGACTTATAGAATCAGCATCCTGTGGTCACACACTATCTGCATGTTCATGGAGTGGAAGCCCTTCCTGCTGACGAAGGCACTGGGCTCACCTGCTGGCGCCTTGATGGCTGCATGTGTACAGTCTATAGCACCCTGGACACGGGGGAAGCCAGCAATGGCCAAGAAGCCTCTGCCTCGCTGTGTCTGGCTGGCTTCATCCCAGCGGTAGTGGATGAAATTAAATGCACGCTTAAATAGAGAATCTGTCACCTGCTGACACAAGTGTGGACAGCTGATTGGGAGGCACCACAAAGATCACCCTCCGACCCTGGAAAGAGCATAGGCATAGAAGTTGAGGACAACTGTGACCTTTAGAGCCACTGGCATGGGGTGTCCACCCACACAGTTAGTGGAGATCTCAAGGCCAATCATCTGACAGATATAGCTGACTGTTTCCCGTGAGAGATGGAGCCTCCTTTGGCACTGCACCTCAGACACATTGAGGTAGCTGCTTCTCCGCCTGTATACCCTAGCAGCAGGACAGTGGCAGCTTCTGCGGCCCCTTCTGCCTTGGACTTCCTGTTGGCCCTGTTTGTGGCTGCGCTGCTCCTCCCAAAAGTGGCTCCCCTGGAGGCCGAATGTGCACTCCTGGCCTCCTCCCCCTTCTGGCCCTCCCTTCCTCCTCAAAGGAGGTGCCCCCAGCGGAGAGCACCACTCCCATTCCCAGGCAAAGGGAAGGCTTCCTGAAACCTGCAGGCCCAGAAAAGGATCTTCACTGTAAAGTGCTGACCTAAAGGTTGTGAGTCCTGTCCAAGCCGCTGATGTGAGTTTTGAAGTATTTCTGCTCGCACAGGCAAGTATCAGTAACTTTCCAAATTCAATATCCAACTGAGCATATTCGCAACCCCAGTGACCCCTCTTATCCTGCCCGTGGATGTGGTTTATACAAATGTGTCCTACCCGCCTGCCCGTTGCGCCCGTGCAAAGACCTGAAGATCCAAATAATCACCGTCAATTGGTGCTTCAAGGGCGTTAAGTGGCCTGTAATTAATGGCGGGTGGGCATGGGAGATCATCGCATGCCCACCCACCGCAATATTGCGATGGCATGCCGTGACATTGGGATGCTTGCCCAATATCACCATGCGTCATTTTACAGGTCAGCCCGCCAATGCACGCCAATGGGAAAATTCTGCTCTTTGAAACTATGAAGGGATTTGATGTGGTAGATGGGGAGATACCATTTTCCACTGGCAGGAATTCAGTAACCAGAGACTTAGATTTAAAAAAAAATTGACCAAAGAACCTGGTGGGAGATCAGACTTTTTATATATATATATATATATATATATATATATGCAATGAGCTATAATGATCTGGAATGCTTTGCCTGGAATAAAGATAGGAGCAGCTTTAATAGTAACTTTCAAACAAGAGTTTGATATATACATGAAAAGGAAATAAGAAGTGCAGGCCTATCAGGAGTGGGAGTAATTGGATAACACTTCCTTCCATCATAAGGTCAGAAGTGGGGGTATTTGCACAATGTTCAGTACCATTCGCAACTCCTCAGATAATGAAGCAGTCCATGTCCAAATGCAGCAAGACCTGGACAATATCCAGACTTGGGCTGATAAGTGACATGTAACATTCGTGCCACACAAGTGCCAGGCAATGACCATCTCCAACAAGAGAGAACCTAACCATCACGTCTTGACGTTCAATGGCATTACCATCACTAAATCCCCCACTATCAACAACCTGGGTGTTACCATTGACCAGAAACTGAACTAGACTAGCCATATAAATACTGTGGCCACAAGAGCTGGTCAAAGGCTAGCAATCCTGTGGTGAGTAACTCACCTCCTGACTCCCCAAAGCCTGTCCACCACAAGTCCAGAGTGTGTTGGAATACTCTCCACTTGCCTGGGTGAGTGCAGCTCCAACAACACTCAAGAAGCTCGACATTGTCCAGGACAAAACAACGCACTTGATTGGCACCCATTCCACAAACATTCCCTCCCTCCACCATCGACAAACAGTGGTAGCAGTGTGTACCATCTACAAGATGCTCTGCAGGAACTCACCAAACCTCCTTAGACAGCACCTTCCTAACCCATGACCACTACCATCTAGAAGGACAAGGACAGCAGACACATGAGAATACCACCAACTGGAAGTTCCCGTTCAAGTCACTCACCTTCCTGATTTGGAAATATATCGGCGTTCCTTCACTGTCGCTGAGTCAAAATCCTGGAACTCCCTTCCTAACAGCATTGAGTGTATCTACACCACAGGGACTGCAGTGGTTCAAGAAGGTAGCTCACCACCACCTTCTCAAGGCAATTAGGGATGGGCAATAAATACTGGCTTAGCTGGTGATGCCCACATCCCATAAATGAATTAAAGAAAAGAGCTGGCACAGGCACAATGGGTCAAATGGCCACCTTCCCTGCTACATGACTCCATGACTGTTCACTTCCTGTAAGTATCTTACTGAACTTTCTGTCATGATCAAGTTGCCTTGCCTAGTTTAGACATCACACTTTGAAATAAATGGTGCTTAAAGTTATAACCAATTTGTGATATTTTGTTATATTAACTTTGTACAATGAAGCATAACCATGTCTCAGTTGCTATGGAGTATATTCTGAAACTTAAAATGATTTTATACAAACACCAAATGCGCAGATATTAAAATTCCCCTGTAGCCTTAATTAATGTAGATTATTACCCCATTTAAAATAAATAAATAGTTAGCAGTGTTACAGCTACAATGCATTAACACACAATTTCATACTTAGACTGGAATTTTATAACTATTTTATGGTTTCTAAGTTCACATTGCAGAGTCACATAAAATGATAATCAGCCTGTTGTTATATTCAGTGTATATATCTCTGAACACATCTTTACAACTTTCACCAAATAAGTTTTTGACTTTCAAAAGGTGTTTGATAAACGACCGTGCTTGCTAATAACATCGAAGCCCATGGAATAAAAGGGACAGTGGCAGCATGGTTACAATTTGAGCTAGAGATAGAAAGTGGAGTTGTGGTCAATGGTTGTTTTGGGACTGGGGGAGTTATACAGTGGTGTCCCCCAGCTTTCAAGATGAGGACGTCTGCTGTTTTTATTTTACATTAGTGACTTGAACTTGGGAGTAGAGGATGCAATTTCAAACTTTGCAAGTCACACGAAATTTAGAAGTAAAGAATGAAGAAGATTGTGATACACTTCAGGAAGACTAAGACAAACTGGAGGAAACATGACAGTTAAAGTTCAACACTGCAAAGTGTGAGGTGATACCTTTAGATAGAAATGATGAAGGGAATCAATACAAACTAAATGGTACAATTTACGTGGGATGCTAGAAGTGAGAGACCTGGCCAAGTTTCTGTACAAATCTTTGAAGGTGGCAGGAAAGGTTAACAAAGCAGTTAATAAAACATATCAGATCCTGGGCTTTATAAATAGGGGCCCATCTTAGAAAAGCCAGGAAATTACACACTAATGACCTCAGCTGGAGTATTGTGTACAATTCTAGGCAGCACACTTTAGGAAGCCTTTGGAAGAGATAGAAAAGAGATTTACTGGCTGGTATAAGGGATGTCAGATTGCAGTTGTTTGAATAGACTGGAGAGACCGGAGTTGTTCTTTGAGCAGAGAAGGCTAAGAGGCGACTTGATAGAGGTGTTCAAAGTTATGAAGGGTTTAGATAAAATAAATAAAGGCAAACTATTTCCAGCGGATGAAAGGTTGGTAATCAGAGGACGCAGATTGAAAGTGATTCTTTTGCCAATCAGAGGGACCATAAGGAAGAACATCTTATGTAACAAGTGGTTAAGATTTGGAATGCAATAATTGGTAATGGAAATAAGTTCAATAGGAGTCTTCAAAAGGGATTGGGTAAGTACTCAAAGGAGAAAACATTTCTGGGGTATGGTGGGTTTGCTGGGGAGTAGGACTAATTGGATTTTGCTTTGAAAAACACCAGTGCAGACTTGAAGGGATGAATGATCTCCTTCTGTTCTGTACTATTCTGTGAACCTCTCCCTTGATAAGTTAAACAACCTGCTCATTCACGCTCAGATTTGATTCCATCAGACACTCAGCCCCTAACCTCATTACAGCCATGGACCATGAGCCATATTTCAAACATGGACAAAAGAGCTGAACTCACGAGGTGAGTTGAGAGTGACTGCCCTTGACATCAAGGCAGCATTTGACCAAATGTGGCATCAAGGAGCCCTAGCAAACCTGGAGTCAATGGGAATTGGAGGGAAAACCCTCTGCTTTTTGGAGTTATACTTAGCACAAAGGAAGATGGTTGTCATTGTTTGAACTCAATCATCTCAGTCCCAGGACATCACTGCAGGAGTTCCTCAGGGTAGTGTCCTCTGTCCAATCATCTTCAGCTGCTTCATCAGTGACCTTCCTTCCATCATAAGGTCATAAGTGGGTATTTTCACTGATGATTGTGCAATGTTCAGCACCATTCATGACTCCTCAGATACTGAAGCAGTGCATGCCTATATGTAGCAAGACCAGGGTGAGAGGAATTAAACATAAAAGTAAAGATAAAGGCAAAATACTGCGGATGCTGGAAATTTGAAACAAAAACAAAAAATGCTGGAAAAACTCAGCAGGTCTGACAGCATCTGTGGAGAGAAAGACAGAGTTAACTTTTTCCGTTAACTCTGTCTTTCTCTCCATAGATGCTGTCAGACCTGCTGAGTTTTTCCTGTATTGTTTATTTTTGTATAAAAGTAAAGATGTAGAAGAGTGAGGGGTGACTCGATTGAAGTATTTAAGATCCTGAATGGTCTTGAAAAGGTGGACATTGAAAGGATGTTTTTTGTTGTGGATGAGTCCAGAATTAGGGGGCACTGTATTAAAATTAGGGGCCACCCTTTTAGGACAGAGATGAGGAGAATTTTTTTTCTCTCAGAGGGCTGTGTGACTTTGGAACACTCTGCCTCAGAAGCTGGTGGAGGCGGGGTCATTGAATATTTTTAAGGCAGAGGTAGATAGATTCTTGTTAGGCAAGGGAATCAAATGTAATCGGGGGTAGATGGGAATGTAGAACTCGAAACACAAACAGATTAGTCATGAAGTTATTGAAAGGTGAAGCAGGCTTGAGGGGCCAAATGGCCTACTTCTACTTTTATTTTGCATGTTCGTATAGACAATATTCAGGCATGGGTTGATAAGTGGTAAGTGGTAAGTAACATTCGCAACACACAAGTGGCAAGCAGTAACCATCTCCAACAAGAGCGAATTCAACCATTGCCCCTTGATCTTTAATGGCATTCGCATCACTGAATCCCCCACTATCAACTTCCTGTGGGTTATCATTGACCAGAAACTGAACTGGGCCAGCCATATAAACACTGTGGCTACAAGAGCAGATGAGAGGCTAGGAATTTTGCGGTGAGTAACTCGGTGACTCCCCAAAGCCTGCCCACTATCTACAAGACACAAGTCAGAAGTGTGATGGAATATTTTCCACTTGCCTGTATGAGTCCTGCTCCATCAGCACTCAAGAAGCTGGACACCATCCAGGACAAAGCAGCCCACTGGATTGGCACCCCATCTGTCACCTCCAACATCCACTCCTTCCACCATCGATGCATCGTGGCAGCAGTATGTACCATTTACAAGATGCACTGCAGCAACTCGCCAAACCCATGACCTCTACCACCTAGAAAGATAAAGGCTGCAGATACTTGGGAACACCAGCAGCTGCAAGTTCCCCTCCAAGCCACACCCCTTCCTGACTTGGAACTGTATCACCGTTCCTTCTCTGCCGCTGGGTCAAAATCCTGGCACTCCCTCCCTAACAGCGCTGTGGGTGTACCTACACCACATGGACTGCAGTGTGGTTCAAGAAGGCAGCTCACCACCACCTTCTCAAGGGCAATTAGGACTGGGCAATAAAAATGCAAGCCTAGCCAGTGACGTTCATGTCCCAGTAAAGAATTAAAAAATAATGTCAATAGTAAAAAAAAATCGAGCTTCACTTTTCTCTGCATTTTCTCCTGTATTTCATTCAATCTCTCACCTCTGCTGCCACAAAATTTATTCAGAGACTGAAGACTATGTATTTCTAAATTTAAGTGCTGAATAATAGATTGGGATGAATATCAGAGATCAGGATGAAAGGGTTGTACAAAAGGCTGGATTCAGTCTCTGAAGAGACCTGCTAGAGTTTTTGTTTTATTTGTTCATGGGATATGGGTATCGTTGCCTAGGTCAGCATTTATTGCCACCCCTGTTCAGAGGGCATTTAAAAGTCAACCACATTGCTGTGGGTCTGGAGTCACATGTAGGCCACACCCAGTAAGGACAGCAGATTTCCTTCCCTAAAGGACATTAGTGAACCAGATGTGTTTTTATGACAATCGACAATGGTTTCACGGTCATTAGAGTTTTTTGTTCAGTTGAATTCAAGTTTCACCATCAGCCGTGGAGGGATTTGAATCCAGCGTCCCCAAAGCATTACTACTAGTACACTGACAATACCACTATGCCACCGCCTCCCCCAATAAGTAATATTGCTGTGCCGTGTTTTTATTTTATAAGTAAGTAAAGTACTAACTTGCCACTAAAAAAAAAATCCATGATAAAGTAGTTTGAGACATTGCTAATTGATAATCAGAAAATTTAAGTAATGTCTTAAAACTCTTATTTCTGCCTTTCTTCAGTTCTGAAACTGTTTCTGTCCAAAGATACTGCTTGACTGGCTGAGTTTATCCACAATTTTCTCCTTTCATTACTAACAATATACATTTTATTTTGGTTTTTGCAAGTGTGGGCTGGTTGACTATGGTCTGTGCTCTGCCTATCATGAACAACCAAGGAAACTGCTGTTTGATTTAGTCAGGCAATTATTAGGACTAATGGCCGAGATCCCTTGCATCACACTGGAAATAGAATTCACACATGACATTGCTCAATTGCGTGGTAGGCAGAACATCTTTTTGGATTGACAGCAGCATCCTAGCAGTGAAAAATACCACTCGCTGTATTACTACTGTATAGTAGCAGCATAAAAATGGTTTGCTTAATCTGTTCAAATTTTTACATACAATAATGCTTATTAGAGGTACCAACATTCATAGGCAGGGATACATTCTCTGCAAACAAAAAGAATATGTTCAAGCCTTGTGCCTTTTTGAATTACCTAGAAGCATGGGGAGCCTTTAGGTCCCTGTTGCTTTCACCATAACAACACCTTCGCCAATCAGAATCAACTTGCCAACCAATCAGCACCCCTTTTCTCCTATGTTATAAATTGTTGTGGTCATTTGAACTTTAGCACTCTTGCATTTGTCCTGATGGGTGCTAGGTGAAAAGCTTCAGCAACATGTCTCACTTTTGAGCAATATTCAAACTAAAAGCAATGAACAACACCAATGAAAAACCAACGGACAAATTTCACTTTTTAAATGCTTACTTTAATAATCAAAGCAAAATCAATAGAAGTTAAAAATTAATGAACAAGCAAATTGCAGTTAATTTCAGTTATAAATTATACATTATCTTTGTTGTATCTGCTACTTAGACCTCATGTGTTTACTAAGCAGATAACTTTGTTTACAGAGCACCAATTTCAGACCCAAGATCTTGCATAACTTTAATATTCCTTGAGTAGAATTCCAGCTCCTTTCCTTCACAGTTTTAGCCACCAATTCTCATCCAACATCAGCTCCCACCAACCTGAGCTCCACAGATACAGTCTTCAATAAAATGGCACTTTTCTCCAGAACCTCCTTAGCTTTGCTTTATGATGGTCATGATGGCATGGATCCACCAGTATTACTTTTTCTGAACCCTTAGTAACAAGCGTGTATACTATAAGGCTGGTTCTGTTCAATCAGCTCCCTTAAAATTACTGAAATACTGAACTCCTAGTTCCAGCCTTCATGTTCACCTTTTTTTAAAACTGTGCCACAACCTTTTCTCCTCAGTCTGCTTCACAGAATCACACAGTGCAGAAGAGGCCCTTCGGCCCATTGAGTCTGCACTGACACATGAGAAACAACTCCAGATAAGCCCGCTGATACTTTTATATGACCTCATCTACTCAATAGGCCTGAAGATATGAACTAACTAGACAAAATAATATCACTCACCGATGTTATAACAGAAATGGAAAAGAATATAAGCAGACAACAGGATTATGCAAGATATTCCATGCTGCTAAAGCTTTTAAATTGCTTATCATCTTGAAAATGTTGAATTATGTCTTTTCTTTCTCTCAGGGAACAGCTTGTACTTTACTGATGGCTAAAATGATCTCCATTGGCTCTGTCTTTGTCTGGTGTCAGCTAGTTTCCATTTCCCTGGAAACCCAATGTTTCAATTTCCCTTTCAATTAAGATCTGACTCAAAAAATAGAAGCTTTGAAAATAGAGTCAGTGTATCCAACAGAACATTCAACAGGTCATCTGTTCAAGTAAAAAGTTCATATACTGGTCCTATGAACTGCAGATTCCACCGCAATATATGGATATGCAGCCATGAATACATATACTAGCCTAAAGTTCAAGTATATTTAAAGCCATGGGACATCATTCAGCAGAAGTTTTTCTCAAGGAATTTTCTTGATACATTATATGCTGCCTTAAATTCATCGCTATCTCTTAGAGGTTGCAGAAAGGAGGAAGCAAGATAAATCTAGATATCTTGAACTTGGGTTATATGGAAAAACAAAGGTGGGATTGTTCCCTGGGAAAAAAGAAAAGACCTAATTCAACATTTTCAAGATGATAAGCAATTTAAAAACTTTAGCAGCATGGAATATCTTGTATAATCCAGTTGCCTGCTGATATTCTTTTCCACTTCTGTTATAATATTGGTGAGTGATATTATTTTGTCTATTTAGTTTATATCTTCAGGCCTATTGAGTGGGTGAGGTCAAATAAAAGTATAAGAGGGCTTATCTGGAGTTGTTAACAAAAGGTAATGTAGCATCACACATCAAAATATGAAATATATCTTTATTCCACCTTGATAACCATCTGGGACTGAGCAAGTTGGAGAAACAAATAAGTTATTGTTAACATTTTAAACCCTGCTTTTTTAAAACAAAAACACCTAACTATAAACATCGCACGTTATAATAGTGGGGTGAATTTTAACTTAAACAGATTGAGTTAATTTCTCAGTCACCAGAGGCAGCAGAGGCCATTGCAATTTGAACCATTGGGCCTTGTTTAAATGCTGCCACTCCACTTCTCACCCAGAAGAGGGCATAAAGCGGCTGCTGGAAGGAAACAATCAGGTGTCCCAGGCCATCCACCGGTTCTAAGTAAATGGTGGGCATTGGGTTTCAGCAAGGGCTCAATGAAGGGAGCACCCAACTCCTCTTGACCCCTTAGAGGATTGTTAATGACTGATCCCAGAGGGCAGCTTCATCTGTCCTAACATCAAACTAGGGGAGATGATGGTGTGGCGATAATATCACTGGGACATTCCTCATTATTTTCTTGTAAAGGCAAATAACTAAGTGCATCAGTATTTGCAAATTGATTTCCAGACTTATGTACAAAAGTATACACATGCTGCCAAGATTAAAGCCTTATTTGTGTTTCTGTATTTTCCTTCTATGTGCCTTCTGCTTTCTAGCACTTATTTTAATCTCAGCCTTCTTTTCGACTTCAATATTGGCCAGACTACTCTCAGATGTAAGCTCGACTTGAGTGAGCTCAGTGGCTGAGTCTCCAAGAATTTCATCATCTGTCTGTTTCTTGGAGAATTCTGTGACTTTTGCCTTCAAAACCTCTTTGGCTTCATGCAGCTGATTCTTCAGCTCTTCCATTCCTTTTTTTTATATTTGTTTGCTGCCTCCTGGAAAATTGAGCATTGATGTGTCTTCTCTGCCAACTCATCTTTCAGTTTATTCAGAGAAATGCTGAATTCTTTCTGTTTCTCTTCATACTTTTCCAAAGGTACAAACTTTGACCTGAGGGAATCTTGTAGTGTGTGGAGGTCTTTTGGCAGGTTTTCTTTTTCCTTTCGGAGGTTGCTCACCTAGTCTCAAACTCTGTCATCAAGCAGAGTCTCTTTGAGTTCCTTTTGCTGTTCTACCATGTTTTGACTTAAGATAGTCTTCATTTCTTCAGGTTGTTGATTCCTTACACACTCCTTTTCCAAAACAGGGAAGCTTTCAGCTTCCTTTTGGAATCTCAGTGGCCAATCAAGGTTGATTTCCCTTAGCCAGTTTTGTCCTAGAAGGCTGGGTCCTCTGCCTCTCAATACCAACACTGGTAACTTTGCGGCTTGGCTTTCGTAATGCACAATTACTCTGCTTATGCCTTTGACTTGGATCTCTTCATTCGTGTATGTTTTTAATTTGGTATCAATTTCTTCTAAATTTAATTGATTTTCCACATTGTTAAGTTTTTGAAGGTATGTTCCCCAGTTACTGTAGTGGAAGCTCGTGTGTGCATTTCCATTCTAACAGGTCTGCCATTTACCTTCACTGTTATATACATTGGTTCTGTCTTTCAAACCTTCAAATTAAATAACGAGTAAACATCTGAATTTGTTGCTTCAGGCTCATTTACATTGTAGATCTCACAAAGTTATTTTCTTTTGTTTGAAAGTCGGCCTGATTCTTTCCTTGCTCTGTCTCATTATGTGTCCATTTCAATGATAATAAAAATATTTGAATTTTTTAAACTGCCAATCATTACAAGACTGCTTGTTTCTACCTCTATCACAATTACTCCCTGTTTTCACTGCTAAGTCATTTATTTTTATTTTTCTGTTAGTGGTGGCTGTTCTCCCCTTCTTGGCAGAGTCTTGCATTTTCACACAACCAAGCCTTTGTAGCTCATCCTGTTTTTGGTGAAGTACAGTACCTCTGCTCAGATCACTGACTTGTAGCAGCTTCTTCTCTAGACAGCTTTGTCAGCTCCATTCCTCACATTTCCTGCGATTTTCCTTGTTATGTAGCTACCGTTTCAATTAACACAGTAATCTGGATCATCATTAAGGAATACTATAATAAATGGAATGTGTGTTAAAATAGAGGACAGAGCAAAAAAAGATCCAAAATTAACAGGGATGTATTCTTGTTCCACTTGTCACTTAGAATATCAGTAGACTGTAGACCAAGATCGAGGCACTGGGACTGAACAGAGAGAGAGAAGGGCTGGGGCTGAGAACAGAGAGAGATGCTTCCCACCCAACATGGAGGATGGCGCCATTTTACGCTCCCTGTATGGCTTTTGAATCCATTGCTGTGCTTTCCTAGGCCAGTGCTATCTCTAACGCCTTCTTAAAATCCAAATTTATTTCGGACAGTATTCTCTTCTGAATCGTGTTTTCATTCACAGCGCACACTAACCGATCTCTGAGTATGTCATCTAAAGATGCACCAAATTCACAATGTTCTATCAACTGTTTCAAGCTTGCCACATAACAAGCCTTGGCTTCTACTTCTTGGGTTAAACTTGAACTGTTGCATTGTTACCGAAGGTTTTGGCTGGTAATGACCCTTCATGAGGTCCACCAATTCATCAAAATTTTTCAAACCTGGGTCTCTGGGTGCCCTCAAACTTTTAATCAAGCTGTAGGCTTTATTCCCACATGTAGATAAGAGGATCGCTCGCCTCACCTCTTCCTCCATAACCTTGTTCACTTGGAAGAAGAATGCAAGGCGTTCAATCTAATGAGACTAATTGTCCATGGCTGGGTCAAAAGGATCAATTCTTCTGAATTGTGGTATTCTGTGAGGGGTTTGCTTCGGCGATTTGAATGGAAATTCTACTTACAATTACTGTGTGAGGTACAGCCTGATTTTGTTTCTCTCGATTTCTTCCGTTAACTTATTTTACTCTCAACGCTAGTTTGTTGTATTCTCATTTTATCCCTGCTTTTACCTCACATTTTCCTCGTCTTCAGTTTGTTGGGACTTGTGAATCCCAATTGCGCACTTTTTGTGGGATGGCCAAATTGGTGTTATAGACAGAGCTGATCAGCAGGCACTTCTTAGCTGGAGCACTTTATGTTTATTTACAAAGGTACTCAGCATCTATTCATGTGTGCTTTTACATCAAATCCTATCTCCATATTACTGGCTACTAACTACAGACTACTGACTACAGAGGTAGCCCGCAATACTCCTCTATTGGTTACAAAAGATCATGTGATCTTCCATTATAACATTCTTCTTAAACGTATACTACACATTAGATAAAACTATAATTACCACAGTTATGAATGGGTGAACAGCTTGCTCACTTTTAGCTGCTCATCCAACTGCTTTCTGATGGATGTGCAGGGTTAAAAATTGACCTCAATATGTGCATGCCAAAAACTAGAATTATAGAATCATAGAACACAGAAGGAAGCCATTTGGACCAACATGCCTGTGCCACTTTCTTGAAAAAGCTATCCCAGCTCCTCAAAACCCTGCAGATGTTTCCTTTGCAAATATATATCCTATTGACTTGAAAGCATCTGCTTCCATCACCTTTTCAAGCAGCAAATTTAAAATGTTACTTAAAAGTATTTTGAGCACACAACTTAAGATCTATGATCAGAACAAAATGCAAATTATTGAAGAAAAAAATCACATTGCGCTTTCAAGGGTTGGAAATTACAATGATATCTGTATTTGCAGTGCTAGAATGCTAGAATGCTAGAAACAAAGAGCTCATCGAGCTGTGTGTAAAGCATCCAATACAATCCATATTAAAAGCCATAATACACATCGCAGAATGCCATGGATAGACCTTAGAAACTCACAGAGTAAATTTTAATAGCTGAAAATCAAAGACATTAGCACCTAATTTCTTAATGTGCGTTCTTATGCAACAGGGCAAAATGGAAATGTTACCAACATTGTTCAGTTAAAACAAGTACTAAACACTTTAATAAATCTCATGGTTCCCCCCTCCATCGAGCCCTTGCTGAAACCAAGTGCCCAACACTTGGACAGTGATACCCCAGACATTACTGCAGGATTTCCTCAGGGTAGTGTCCTAGGCCCAACCATCTTCAGCTGCTTCATCAATGACCTTCCTTCCATCATAAAGTCAGAAGTAGGGATGTTTGCTGATGATTGCACAATGTTCAGCATTATTCGCAACTCCTCAGATGCTGAAGCAGCCCATGTTCAAATGCAGCAAGACCTGGATTATATCCAGGCTTGGGCTGACAAGTGGCAAGAAACCTTTGTGCCACACAAGCACCAAAAAAATGACCATCCCCAACAAGAGAGAATCTAACCACCGTCCCTTGATATTCAATGGCATTATCACTGCTGAATCCCCCGCTATCAACATCCTGGGGGTTACCATTGATCAAAAGTGAACTGGATTAGCCATATAAGTATTGTGGTTACAAGAGCAGGTCAGAGGCTAGGAATTCTGTGGTGAGTAACTCACCTCCTGACTCCCCAAAGCTTGTCCACCATCTACAAGGCACAAGCCAGGAATGTGATGGAATACTCCCCACTTGCCTGGATGAGTGCAGCTCCCACAACACTCAAGAAGCTTGACACCATTCAATACAGAGCAGCCGCTTGATTTGCAACCCATCCACAAACATTCAACCCTGCACCATCGACACACAGTGGCAAAAGTGTATATCATCTGCAAGATGCACTGCACCAATTCACCAAGGCTCCGTTGATAGCACCTTCCAAACCCATGACCACTACCATCTCGAAGGACAAGGGCAGCAGATAGATGGGAACACCATCACCTGGAAGTTCCCCTCCAAGTCACTCACCATCCTGACTTGGAAATATATCGCCGTTCCTTCACTGTCACTGGATCAAAATCCTGAACTCCCTTCCTAACAGCACAGAGATACTGCAGTGGTTCAAGAAGGCAGCTCACCACCACCTTCTCAAGGGCAACTAGGGATGGGCAATACATGTCGGCCCAGCCAGTAACACACACATCCTGTGAATGAATGAAAAAAAAAAGTACCTGGTGTCCATAGATGGTCTGGGGTCACCTGATTGTTCCCTTCCAGCAGCCAGTCTATGCCCTCTCCTGGGTGAGAAGTGGAGTGGCAGCATTTAAATAAAACAAGGCCAATGGTTAAAATTGTGATGACCTCTGCTGTCTCTGGTGGCTGAGAATTTAGTTTAATCTCTCCAAGTTAAAATTCACCCCGATATTGTAACACATAATTTTCATAGTTATGGGATTTTTTTTTTAAAAGGCAGATTTAAAACATTAACAATAGACTTATTTGTTTCTCCAATTTGCACAGTCCCAACTGGTTATCTAAGTAAATAAAGTAAACAAAATAAATATATATTTCATATTTTGATGAGTGATAAATATGCAAAATTGCGCAATGCACGGGTCAGACTTCATCCAGTTCTTCATCAGTAAGACACAAATGAGATCTTTAGATCCTGGAGGGGATTTGACAAAGACCTATGACACTGATGCCCAGTGTCAAGCCTGGAAATATCTTTATCTTCAAGGAGGCAGTGGAAAGGACACTTTATAATGGAATATAAGATATTGAATGGTATAAAAAGGGTGAATCCACAGCATTGATCTTCATGGTTTACATTTACAAAAAGATTTTAATAGAGTAAGTGAATGGGCAAAATTGTGGAAAACGGATTTCAAAAGGCTTGAGAGGCTAAATGGACTATTCCTCTTCTTATGTTCCTATGAGAAAGAGGTGCAGGCTCAAGCTGGTGAATGGCAAATATAGGATGGATGGCAAGAAGCTCTTCTGCATTGAAAGAGAGTCAGAACAAATCCTAAATCATTTGAAAGCTAATCTTTTAAAGGTGCATTTACAGTACACAGAAACGTTTCACTCTAGTGGTAGTCTACTCACTGATCCTGGATTCAGGCTGCATTTACACTTTTAACAATAGTGCAGCAAAACAAAACCACTTTGTACCAATGCTACTGTGGTAGTGTGCTATATTCTAAGAGACAGTTGGATGCTGTGATGGGGGAGGGTAGAGCTGTGGGTTTTCTAGATGGATGAACTACGATTTACTATATTTATCTTGCTACTTCGTACAAATGCCCTTTTGAAGCGATGTTTTTCTTATTAAGGACTTTCTGTTTGATTGTTCACTATACCGTGCTTGACTTAACTCGTGCTCTAAAGGTTACTCTTGGATCATTAAAAATACAGCACAGAAGGAGGTCATTCAGCCTCTCAGCTTGTGTCAATGTCAGAATTCCAATGGCAGCTAGCTATTCCAATTCCATTCCAATCCTTTCCCTATTGTCTTGCTCCCCAACCCCTGCAGCATCCTGGAATTTCAGCTTCTACGTGATTTGCCCTGCAGTTGCGTTAAGTGTTATATTTACCAGTTCAGCTGACTCACCTCTGAATCAGAAGGCTAAATGTTCAAGCTCCATGCGTTATTTTGGCTGACACCCCTGTGCGTAGCCAAGGGAGTACAGTAATGCTGGAAATTCCATCTTTCTAATACAAAACCAGGACTCCCTCTGTCTGCTTACTGTATGGAAAGTATCCCATGTTACTCTTTGAATAAGATCAGGGAGGTCTTCTGGTGTTCAGAGCAACATTTATCCCTCAACAAGCACGACTAAAATCAGATAAATATCATCTCATCTTGGTGAATGCAGTTTGGCTGCCACATTTGCATACATGACAATAATGACTACAATTAAAAGGTAATTGTTTAACTGTAAAATGCTTTGGAACCTTCTGAGAATGTGAAAGATACTCTGTAAGTATAAGTTCTTTTTTTCTATAATAATAACCTTTCACGTGTCTTCTTTCAATCCTTATTCCCTTGTGTTTTTACAGTTTAACAGAGGGAAAGTAGTGAAGAAGGTTGAAGGCCAGGAATGATTTTGTGCCAAAGGTGATGTTGGTGCGAGGTAAACTGAGGTGATGATGAGACACATATAGAACTAGAGGATGGAACCAGAAGAGGTGTAAATGGTTCCAGCAAAATAGCAGAGGAGGAGGGAAACATGGAAATCTGGGGAAAGTGGGGAGGCTCCTATGGGACACGTGAGGGTGGTAAATGAAAGGCAGATAACCTGGTAATGCGGATCATGCTGCTAGTTGTACACTGATAGGGGATCCCTCACCCAAGAACTTCCCCCACTCCCAGTGCCTCCATTGCAGCCATTCTTATTACCAAGCTGTTGTTCAAGAGACAATGGAAGCAGTGGTTAGCATCTAAATTTGTTAAACTCAATATTTGCTGTAATTTACTGCCTTCCAGCCTCAAAATTGAATTTACTGACTTTATAGCTTAACCCCCTGTAGTTCCCCAGGATTATTTGCTGTCTTTCTTGAAGCCAGGCTCCATGCGACATTTTTCCAATGCAGTGGGAACTCCCCACTGTTTTCATCGGCTCCCTCATAATAAACGTGAGATTAAAAAGGGTTAAAGTCAAAGTAGGAAGTGGGTTCAAAAAAGCTTGGTAAAATTCCTTAAGTGAATTCAATTGTCAACTTGCCTAGTTTATTGGAATGGATAATATATACACAGGATTCTAATTTTGCTGTACTTATTATTGATTTTTATGTTTTACTTCAAGGAAGCAAAACATTAGCAACAACTTATTTCCAAGAAATTAATGTTTGCTGTATAATTCTTTTCCAAAAGGAAAATCATACATTAGATTTTGAAATAATATGTTCGTGGTATATCTACTTAACACAATGCACACAGGAGAATATATACAAGGCATGGTTTTGTATATAGTTACACTAATTAAGTATCAAATCTAGAGACAGAGGTGAAGACTGTAGAGAGACTACAGTCGGGATAGGCTCAATGTTTACACCAATGTCCTCTTGCCTGAACTTTGAGCTTAGCAGCTTTAGATAATAACCACTGTTTCCATTTCCTCTTGGACAACTGATGTTAGTAATGAAAGATGGCTTCACCAGAGGCCCTGGAAGCGGAGGAGGTCTGGCCTGGTTCTTGTGTTAGGGGTCCCTGATTGGTATGCAGCCACATCCCTGGGCTCTACCTACATTTCTTTCGTCACATTCCTGGGCTACAGATGTCTTCTGATCATTGCCAGATATTTCCGGTTTCTCTCGTCCTCAGTTATTCTGCGAGAACCATTTATACCTCCTCCAGGCTCATTTTTCATTTTATTGCTTGTCTCATTCTCATCTCCCTTTGCCTTGCACCTACAATTACAATTTCATCATGCCAACCGTCCACTCGATTACACAACTCTCCCTCTTGTTCTATACCTGCCGCCCACTGTTTCCCTGCCTCTATATTTACATAAAAGCTGTTCGCCGCTCATTCCAGTTTGACCTGAAATATTGAGCTGAATTTTACATTTTCAGTGGGGTGAGAGAGGCAGAATGGAAAGTGAGTTGTCTGTGTGGTCTTGTCCCCACCATTGTCAGCTTGGCAAATTAAGCATCGGATGCACAATTAGCGGCTGCCTGGTGGGAAGGCAGCTAATTAGAGGTGTAAAGGGGGGCTCCGTGCCCAATCAGACTTCTAGGCTGGGCTGCCATGCGGAAGAAGGGTTATACTATGAACAGCAAGTCAGTCACAGTCACCAATTTAAAGGCCCCCTGCTCTCTCAATCTCTCTTTATTTATTATGCCAGGCTCAAAACTGTGAATAAGTGAAGTCCAAAAGACAAATGGATGCTGCCACTTTCACCAGCAGGTTCTGCTACTACGTGTAACCATTGCCCCATTGGCAGGCCTCTTTTTCTGCCCTTGTGCCGTCTCCTCATACCTGCCAAAGGACTCAACTTATTCCCATCTGATGCCTGAAAAATGCAGCGGGCAGTGAAATATTGCAGACGACTGGCAATTTAACAAGCTCAATAGCTCGTTAATTAGTTATCTCAAAATGGCTTCCAATTTCTGCCCCTGCTTGCCTTCTGCAAAATCGGAAAGTGGTGTGATGACCTCGGATTGCTGTCCCAACATCACCATGTCCAAAATTATGTGCTCGCCACGGAGTGGGTGGGGGTGAGGAGTTACAAGCTTGGGCACGCCCAATCTGCGACTGTAAAATCCAGCCCATTAAATCTCTTCCTTTACCCACAGATGCTGCCTGACTTGTTGAGTGTTCTGTATTATATTGTTTTATATGACTGGAGGTAGACAGAGTAATGTGAAATAAAAATCGATTTTTGGGTCAGCTTGGATTAGTTTCCTTGAAAGATTGTGTTTTGTTTGGCCTGCAGTCTCAGTAATCTTGGAGTTCAACATTATAAAATTATGAAGAGCAGTTGTTACTCGCAATCTCCAACCTCATCCTTCGGACTGTCAACATGGCTTCTTTAGCAGTAGGGTAGCAAAACTAAATGAATCATCAGGTGACCAGATGTTTATTGTTCACTTCTAAGCAACTGACCATTGTTAGAAGTAGCTAAATCATAATTGTCTGAGCATTAAGAAAAATCCAATTATCTTGCCCCTGCTTCAACTTGACATAAGGATAGATTTATAACTGAACAGCAACTCTGAAGTCCCTACTTTTCATTACTTATTCCACAGAGGCAGTAAAAAGGAACGCTCTGGAATCGCAATTAATATGCCATTTCGTCCTAGAGAGACAATCAATAGAGACAGTAAAGTGCTGCTAAATTTCCAGACTTTTTTTATTGCTTTGAGTTAGTTTACATATTATATAACCCATGGGTTGGATTTCACAAAGCAGCACAGTCCCTGGTTCTAGCAGCTAAAGAAGGCTTACGGGCCCAGCAGACTGAATGCTGTTCTGCTGTCAGCATACACCCAGTTACCAATTAAGAGAAGTGAGGTGGTACTTCTGCCATGCAAGAACAGGAAGTCCCACCTCAGAGAGCTGCAATCCAATCAGACGCCAGCAACTCTCTTTTGTTCTGGGTTCAATGTTAAGATGGTATTTCTTTAAGGTTTGCCTTTTACCCTAAGAATGTGAACATAGACTGTTGTTTGTGTAAAAAAAAATCCTTGTTTAATTACAGATCTATTTACATCTCAGGACTTTACACAAGATTGTACTTCTGCTCCCCACCAGGTCTCAGTCTCTTAGTGATGTGACATTGCATCGGAGTTACATCTGTATAAGGTGCTCCTGATGTTAACCCTTTACATCTCCCCCCAAGACTTTATCCCAACTATATTCTTACATGTTAAAAGCAAAATACTGCAGATGCTGGAGAACTGAAACAAAACACAGAAAATGCTGGAAAAACTCAGCAGGTCTGGCAGCATCTATGGAGAGAGAAACAGGGTTAACATTTCGGGTACGTATGACCCTTCTTCAGAGCTGAGAATGGTCATATGGATTCAAAACATTAATTCCATTTCTCTCTCCACAGATGCTGCTAGACCTGCAGAGCGCTTCCAGCATTTTCTGTGTTTGTGTTATGTAAAAACATGGTTAGTCTCTGTGGTGCCTTGACCATTCTCCCTGAACTGGTCGTAATTTCATTTCAACACTGAGAATGAACTGCACTCTCTAGTTGTGTAATAGGAGTGTCCTCCACCTGGATGGTTGTGGAGTTTCTACTTGTTTCTGGTAACTTGTCTTCATCTGGATATAAATAATACATCAAAGGCTGTATTGGTTTCATTCCTAATGATAAAAATGCTCCTTGGTTTCTTCTGATATTTGCCTGGTCTGTCTCGATTCTATAAGATCTTGGTTTTAGAGTTCTTTCTATTAAAATGCTTCCTTTCTGTTGATCTCAAATTCACATTCTCTCCCTGGGCTGTAGCACTTTCAAGTCTCTTGCTCTGTGCTTGAAGTTGAAGTTACGAATTTGTCTCTGTTGCTCTTCATGCTTTATACCTTTCTCACCATTATTTGAGGTGATGTGACATTGTAGTATGTGTTGTAGAGCTGGAAGTTAAGTTTGCAGCTGTCCTCTCATCAATAACCTAATGGCATAAACCCTTTTTTATAGTGGTGAGGTTCTGTCATTAAGAAGGGCTAAGTTAACATTTTGTTCTTTTTCATCTATTCCTAGATTGTTTGAACTCCTCTTTCTGCTTCTCCATTTGACCAAGGATATTTCAGCTCACTAGTCACGTTGGAACCATATTTCTGTGCAAAGTTATGGAACAGCTCGTTGGCAAACTGAGGTTCACTGCCAGACACCACAAGCTCCAAGATGCCATGGGTCACAAAGATTCCTCTTAATGATGTAATGACTGCCTCTGCCATGGTGCTATGTAGTCTATTCACTTCAAACCATCTGGAGTAGTAGCCAATGACGATGATGAAAACTTTGCCTTTGGGATGTGATACACTTTGGAAGGAGTAATTTGACAAGGAAATATTCAATGAACGGCAAGGCACTCGGAAGTTCTGAGGAACAAAGGGACCTTGGCATGTGTGTCCATACATCTCTGAAGGCATATGGGACACTTGCCTTTATCAATTGAGACATAGATTACAAAAGTAGGGAGGTCATGTTGGAGTTGTATCAAACCTTGGTGAGGCCACAGCTGGAGTACTGTGTGCAGTTCTGGATGCCACATTATAGGAAGGATGTGGTTGCACTGGAAGGGGTGCAGAGGAGATTAACCAGGATGTTGCCTGGGATGAAACATTTAAGTTATTAAGAGAGGTTGGATAGACTTGGGTTGTTTTCATTGGAGCCAAGAAGACTGAGGGATGACTTGATCAAGGTGTACAAGATTATGAGGGGCATGGACAGGGTGGATAGGGAGCAGCTGTTCCCCTCAGTTGAAGGGTTCAGTCACAAAGGGGCATAAGTTCAAGGTGAGGGGCAGGAGGTTTAGGAGGGATGTGAGGAAAAACTTTTTTACCCAGAGGGTTGTTACGGTCTGGAATGCACTGCCTGGGAGGATGGTGGAGGCGGGTTGCCTCACATCCTTTAAAAAGTATCTGGATGAGCACTTGGCACATCATAACATTCAAGGCTATGGGCCAAGTGCTGGTAAATGGGATTAGGTAGGTAGGTCAGGTGTTTCTCACATGTTGGTGCAGACCCGATGGGCCGAAGGGCCTCTTCTGCACTGTGATTCTGTGAACTCAAATAAATCCATCCCTAGGTGATCCCTTGGCCTTGTACACTGCACACATAAGGCAACTTGTGATTAGCTGTTCAATGGAGCGACGATGCCTGGCCATCAGACTGACTGCTGGGCTCTTGCTTGGCATTTTGCTATTCTCAAGTGACCTTGATGGATTTTCTGGAGAGTGTCAAGTTGAAGTGCTTCAGGGATGACTAATCTGCCATTAAAAACTAAGCAATCATCAATGCTTGTGAGATGTTTTCCCTGCTCAAAGTATTGGAGCAGTACTGGGTTGTTAGTAGTATCCATCCATTCTGGCAATACTCTTTGATTTTGATGCAGTTGTCATCCTTTTGGTGTGCTTGCTTAATTTCTTGTAACTGTTCTAAGTAGCCAGTAAGTGTTGAGTAATGAGTGAAGTATATGCTTCCACTTACTGAATATAATTTAAATCTTCCAGCTTGATTCTTCTCACTGGTATTCTTGATAATTTATTCACTGTCATCTGCTAATTCCCTTGAACATCCTCAGTAGCTGAATCGTATCTCATGAGTCTCAGTTTAAAATGTTGAAGTCTAGGGGACATTTTTGCAACTTCCTTTTGGTTAAGAAGAGTAACCAGAAATTTGTGATCAGTTTTAATTTTAAACCTTAATCCTATGACATAATCAGAGAGTGGCTTGCTGAGCCATGTGGCTGCTATTATTTCTTTCCCAATGGTTGCATATCTCTTCTTGAAATCCATGAGAAATCTTGAGGCATAGTAAATTGGTCTTCTTTGCTCATTTTTCTGAACTGAAACAGCACTACATCCTTGCCTGTAGATGATGCATATGCTGCTACAATTGTTGGTAACCCTGAATCATATTGCACCAGAACTTCTAGTGAAATTAGAATATTTTTGACCTTGTCAAAAGCATTTTGTTGGCTCACTTTCCAACACTACTGTTGACCTTGTCTCAACAGCTACCATGTTGGCTCATTGAATTCTGTCAAGTTTGGTAGGAACTTGCCGACTTGGTTGACCATCCCAAGGAATCTTTGTAATCCTGTGATGTCTTTAGACTGTAGGGACTCTCGAATGACTTTGTTTTTCTGTGGGTCAGCCGTAATTCCTGAAGTTTGGACACTGTGCCCTAAGAATTTTATCATAGGCTTTGCAAATGGACATTTGTTGTTTAATGTCAAACCTGGAAGACTTTTGGGACTGATCTCTCTCAACAGTCATGTTCTTACTTCGATGAGCAATGTTTGAACTATGTCATCCATGTGGCATATTACCCTTTCTATGTGGTTTGAGAAATCATTCCTCGGAATATCTCAGGGGCAGAAGCAACTCCAAATGGTAACCTGTTAAAACAATAATGATCAAATCAGGTGATAAAATATAGTTAACAATCTGGATTCTTTGCCCAGAGGCAACTGTGAAAAGTTGCTGTTAGTACCCAATTTTGTTAAGAGGATAAACAAAAACAGAATTACCTGGAAAAACTCAGCAGGTCTGGCAGCATCGGCGGAGAAGAAAAGAGTTGACGTTTCGAGTCCTCATGACCCGAAACGTCAACTCTTTTCTTCTCCGCCGATGCTGCCAGACCTGCTGAGTTTTCCCAGGTAATTCTGTTTTTGTTTTGGATTTCCAGCATCCGCAGTTTTTTTGTTTTTATCTCTTTGTTAAGAGGATGCTTTTTACTAATTTGGCAACATTTACAACCACTGATGCCATTGGGTGGATCTCGTGCCCTATTGACTTGTTTAACTGAGTTGAGTCCACACAGATTCTAATTGCACCATTAGACTTTGGCACTGTGACTATGACAGAACACCACTTCATCAGATTGGTTACTGGAGAAATGACCCCTTGTTGCAACATGTGTTCAGTCTCGTTCTTGACTTTGTTTAAGACTGAGTAAGGGACATTCCTCGCTATGAAGAGACATATAGGCCGGAGTTTTATGGCCCCGTTGACATCTGGCATCATGGCAAGTGGCAGTGGGAAGGCTGGGGACAATATAACGAGAGGCCAAATCTCGGTTTCATGCAAGCATGAAAGCACCGTGGGATCATCCGATGGTGTCCGCCATGGCGGAATGCCAATCCCGGTGGAGGCTGACCTGAACCAGCATTGCATCCCGCAAATGGGATGCAAAGTAATATCGGACTGGAATCGCACCCCCCCCATGCCAGATTTACCATTACACCGGTAAGAAACCACATCGGACCAAAACACTTCTGGACAAGTGTGACATGCAGAAGTTGGGACTTACCATTAGGGCCTTGCTCAGATTGCGGACATCTGAGGAGTAGAAGATGCTGGAGCCCTACATCTACCGGACGCTGGGGGTGGGGTGGGGGGTTGACTTTGGGAGGGGGTTGGTTTGAAACAAAGGTATCAGGGGTTGGGTTGGGAGGGGGCGATGAAGGTGTCGGAGGGGGTGAGGTTGGGAGGAGTGGACAAAGGTGTCGTGGATGATGGGGTTCAAGGGCAATGGGTGTAGAAGGGGAGGGTGTATTGGAGGAGAATGTGGCAAGTCGGGAGGTAGGTGTAAGGAGGGAGGAAGATGTAAGGGAACGAGTTCGGAGGGGGTAAGGAGTTTGGAGGGGGGAAGGTGTCCGGAGAGAGGAGGGAGTTTAGAGTAGGGAAGGAGTCCAGGGGGTGGAAGGTGTCCGGGGGAGGAGGGAGTAAGTATGCAGGAGGGAATAGGTGGTGGGGGATGTCCTGGTGAATGTGCAAAGAAGGGGTCTGTAGAAGCAATAACTGCCTCCTGGGGAGTTAACTGAGGGTGGTGGTAGGGGGAATGGTGAGTATGGGGGGGCCGGAGGGACCCTGAAGCACGAGAGGGTGAGAGTACATCAGTAGCGTTAGAAGAGACAGTGAGGATGGTTAGTGGGGACTTGGAGGCAGGCGTGGACCCTGGAGGAGGGAGGAAGGGGATCGAGGAGGTCAATCCTGGAGAGGAGGGCCATTCCCGGGATGGTAGTGACTGTGCACGTTCACCTGGACATCCTGGAAAGACAAGGGTTTAGGTTGGCAGGTGGTGTTGGGCAGGTGTAAGGTGATGCCGGAGGGTGGGGGGACGGTGTGGGGTGGGGTTTAACAGTGATGAGGGAAAGGAAAGGGTGACTGGGGGAGGGGAAAGGACAGGGAAGTTGAGCAAACATCTAACTACGACCATCGTTGTTGAAAGCGTAAGTGAGAGGGTCCTCATATTGGACGGGCACAGGTGCTGCATGGGAGTGCGATCAGTGGGTGGGCGGAGATGCGGGTCAGCTCAGATGGACAACTGAAAAAGAACCCCAGCAGACAGCATTGAAAATGCTCAGAACAGTGAAATAAGCGTGCTGGAGGAAGGCTCCGTGTGCATTGGAGCGTGCACTTCTCCCTCCAGAATCACTCGTGGTCTGGCTGCATGGAGTTGAACTGCTATTGGGTAGGGGGAGATGGCAGATGCAGGGTGGAGGGGGGGTACTCGGGAAGCCGGTCAATGAAGCTGAAATATAACATCAAACATTATTCAGTGAAAGTGAATATATTTTCAGATTATTAAGTGACAAAATGTATTCACCCGTACAACCACTTGTCCTGAAAATTTCTTAAAACTTTTCTAGGCTTATCACTTCTTCTAGGTGCTGCCCTGACATCCACAGAAGAGGTGGAGATAACCTGTGCAATTTTTGGCCTTGTTGCCTCTAATGAATTCTGGGTGCGTCCTCTGGAGAGCCAAGCCTCCTTTGAGGCAGTTGCTCCCTCAGTGGCGACAGAGGATGAAGTTGAGGGGGTTTTCAGGCAAAGGGGATTCTCAGGGAGCGTACAGCCTCTGACATTCCTGAGTGGATGACTCAGGGGTGTCCAGCTGCTGTTCCTCCTCCCTTTGGGTGCCTGGGGGCCCCGGCTTGACTCCCTTAGGGGAAGGAGCACCTGGGGGAACGTTGTGCTACCCTGTTTTCTTCTTGCATTGCCACTGTAGGAACTCACCCATGGCTACCACAATGGAATGCAGGTCTACTCCCTTCTCCACATTCTGCTGGACCAGGGTACCCATGGCATCTGCCATCCTTTGCATGGTGACCTCCATACATGCAATTGGGCACCATTTCATCAGAGAGCAGGCGAACACAATCCTCCAACTAGCGTGTTACTCTGTTGAGGGCTTCCAACAGCTCTGCATGATGTTCCCCTGCCTTCTACTGACTTTCCATGATGAGCTGGAAGGCCGAATCCAGAGGCTCATCTTCTGACTTGGACCTCTTCCTCAGGAGTCCTCTGAGTGCCGGGTAGCTTGGCTGAAGCTGCTTCCACCTGCTGCAGACACATGTGGTGACCACCAGATTGTGAACCCAAGCCTGCTGTAGATCTAGGTCCCACTGAGGTGTGTGTCTCTGCGCTGGTGGACAGTGTGAGTGAGCACTGTGACATGTCTTCAATTAGGGTGTCCTTAGATTCCTCTTCTGAGGTGTATTTGGGGCTTGAGTCGAGGACTTGGCTCATGAACCCCTTTGGCTGCTTTCCAGATGTGCCTGTGAAAGCAAGGAGAGATAATTAGTGCATGGCAGTGGCCCGTGAAACAGGACACATCACTCACAGCATGGTTGCCTGATGGTTGTTGCACTATTGGATCCTCACTTGGTTGAGCACTGCCGACCTCACCGTCAGCCCAGGAACAATGCAGATCATCGCCGGCCAGCTGGATGGCTCTACTTTCAAAGCCTGGGAGGACCTTGAAGTCGGGCATTTCTCCACTGGTCTGTGACCCCTCCCTTTCGTTGTTTGCCAGCCTGTCCTGCATGAAAACAGATGAAGGCAGTGAAGCAGGACACCGGCCAGCCAGATGAGAAGCATGCCTGGCATTTGTGGGTGGTGAATGATGTCAGGATGGGATGAAGTCACGATCAGTAGAGTAGGTGAAGATATGTGTGAGAGAGTGAATGGTGATGTCACTTGAGTTGGCAGTGATCTAGGTCCCGTAGATGTGTGATGGGCTTGTGAGTGCGTCAGTTGTGAGTGATGTAAAGAATGACTTACCCTGGCGAAATGGAGGGGATCATTCATCCTCTTTGGATGGCTCTCCTCTTTTGTAGGGCATTGGTGATGACCACCGCTGTCACCACCTCCCATGCTGGATTGGTGACCTTGCTTGCTGGTCATTGCCCAGAATATGGGTAGAGGATTTCATAGTGGGCCTCCATTGCATCCAGTAGGTGCCTGAAAGAAGCATCGCTAAATTTGGGGGCAGCGTGTTTGCTCCATTTGGTAGTTATGGCTTTGCAGCATGGCGGGATGGGTGAATCAGCGATCTGGCATGTTTCCCCGGAATGTATTATTTACGTGGTGGGGCATATTGGGAAGAGGATGTTATGACGTGAAAACCCGTCATTGCGGCTGGTGAGTAAAACATCCTTTTCCCCACCTGCTACTGCACTTTGTGCAAATCTGGGACGCTTCTGCCCATAGACAACATTTGCCCTTAAGATTATGTAATATTCTGTTTTCAGCTTTTAATGCCAGACAATAAAGATGGAAATTTCTTCCTGAATACTTGACTGAACAGCTCGCCAACAATTTCATTAACCTTGTAAATAAACTCCAGCTGCAAACATGCTTTTCTGCTCAATAATGATGGCTCCTGGTTTTTTATAACAAACAGAGATAACACTATTTCTTTACCTTGTATCTTAATCTTGCCAAGTGTTGGCCTTTCACTTTTAGTCCTGTTCCTCCTGGACCTTGCAACTGGATGGAAGATATTTTTAAACCATTTTACTTCTCAGATAACACTTGTGCCACCCAGCTTGAATTCTGTGGGGTGACCATCAACTTCTGTTTTAATGTTCCAGTAGTTTCTTTCTGTTTTGTTAATTTCTCCTAAAAAGCTTGTTAGTTTCTCGGTGGCTTTTCTACTTCTTGAATTTTACTTGGTATTATTGTTATCTCTTTCTTCCTACGAACTATAGAGACGTTGGATCTGCAGACTATTTTAAAATGACCTGACTTCCCATCGTTGTGGCACTCAGCTCCCCCTGTTGGGCATTCTCCCTGCTTATGTAGGCTTTCCCACCACACCAAAAATATCTCAAGATGGCGGTTAGTGTGCTTTTTCCTGATTTTATGGGCTTTTGCTTCACTGCACTTTTTGTTTTTGCCCAACATATTGAATGGCTTCACTCAATTTTTTCCAAGGGACCTCATTTTCCCCACAAGGAACCCTTCTGTTTAGCTTCCTAAGCTCAGTTTGTCACGCTATTTGTACTGTCTTTGTGAGAGTTAAATCTTCCTTTTTTCCCAAAAGATCTGATAGGGTTTCATCTAAGACCCCAACTACAATATGATCATGTCTTAATTCATCACTGAGGATCTCATTGTCACAATTCATTGTGACTGTGTATAGGTCACTTATAAATAAATCCATGGATTCACCCAGTCTTTGCCCCCTGTTATTAAATTTTGTTTGCTCAATGATCATTTTTTTTGAACACTGAAGTATGAATTGAATGTCTGAAGCTCTTCCTCATATGAACTCAAAGCCTCATTGATGCCCTGTCTTACAATAACATCATCTGCTATGGCCCTACTGTGTACAGAAACGTACTGACCTTATCCTTCTGGTCCTTCTTTACGAACATGAATCTGTTCGGTATCTGGAGAATTGCTTCTTCCAATTGTCCCAGTGTTGAGCCTGTTCTGAGCCTTCTGCACTTTGGAACAATTCTGAGAGTGGCAATGTAAACTCCAGGTTTACCAGAAGCTCTGGACCTTCAGAGTTGCTGCTTCAGTAGTTAGGCTGTTTGATTGTAATCTGTACACACTGTTGTCTGGACTCCGGGTCTGTGTATCTGTTTGCATCTGAAGCATACATAATGCTTTGTTCTCCTGTGAGTCTTCAATCTCTTTTTTTCATGTCACTCTTCCATGTATTTGTAGGTCTTTCAGGTCTGCAGTCTTCCCTTGGAGTTTTTCTTTCCACTATGCCTGCTGTCACCATCACTGCCACCAGGCTTTGGATGATGCCCATGAACTGTGAACAGAAACCATTAGCTGTCATCATGTTTCGCCTTGGGCTTGGGGTCTAGATGGGATTTCTTTAGGGTTTTCCTGGTATCCTAAGAATGTTATCATAGACTGTTATTCATAAAAAAAACATCTTGTTTAATCTACAGATCTACATACATCTCAGTACTCTAATGAGGTTGTACTTCTGCTTCTCACCAGATCACAGTCTCTTAGTCAAGTGACATTGCATCATAGTTACACCAGCATCAGGTGCTCCTGATGTTAACCCTTTACTCTACACTCTCCAATATTGGCAGCATCACTGGGAGCGGTGGCCACTGCCGCTTTTTCACTGGGGCCTTCACTAGAGACAGCCGCTAGATCCCTGCAGAGGGATGAGAGTGGGCTGAATTGGGTAGCACAGGGTCATCAGTGAGGTAGTGCTGAACAATCAAGGGGTTAGGGAGCTTGGGAATTGCACCTTTTGGGGCCCCTCCAATGGGCCCAGGGTGCCCATTAAGCAGGGACCTCTCCCAGGTCTGCCCCAACCCAAGCTGGGAAACCTGCTGGGCTGGTTGCTTGGCATGGGCCTCTGCCACCACCAGTTAAATCCTGGTGATGGAAGGATGTGGCCCTTAAGTGGGAATTAATTGCTCCCAACGCAACATGTAACTTGTTATTTTGTCAGTGATCAATGATTTTAATTTTCAAATGATTGATGCAAGACCAATCCAACTTGCAGTTACCCAGGCTTATTTGTGGCCTTTTCTGATGCTATATTCCATGTTTCCAATCTGGTGAGACCTTAGGCAACAACAGAAAATGCTGGAAAAACTCAGCATGTCTAGCAGCATCGGTGGAGAGAGAAACAGAGTTAACGTTTCGAGTCCATATGACCCTTCTTCAGAGTTGAGAGCTTCCCACTTTGTTCATTAATAAATGAATTATTTAAATTAAATAATTAATTAGATAATCAAATTATCTCATAACAATGAGATGAATAATGCTTGAGGTTAAAGTCAAAGCAGGCTCAAAAATAACTTGATAAAAATAGTCAAACTATTTCAATTAGCCAGTTTATTGACACCAATAACATATATGCAAGATTGTGATTTGGAGCAGGCTGTCTGTCCTTTATTATGATTGATTTTTATGTTTCACTGCAATAAACCAAAAAGTCAGAAACAAAATTAATTACAGCAAACAAATCTTGCCTGCGTGTTTATTCCCAAAGCAAAATGATGCTCTAGTTCCCCCAGTGACATCTTCTTGTTCATTGTATGCTTTGGTTTCTGCCTTCTGATTTTGCTGTGTTCTTATTATCCTAAGCTACAGGAACCAGTTGTACTATTGTGGCACCTTTACAAATTCCTAAGGCACTTTACTGGAGAGTTATAACGCAACATTTTACACCAAGTCATATCAGGGAATATTAGGGTAGATGTCCATAATTTTGGTCAGTGGTGGGTTTTAAGGAATGCCTTAAAGGAGGAGAGGCCAGCAGAGAGGCAAACGACTGAATAATATGGTGGTGTGGATGGCATAGCACCACCCCTCCCCCGGCAACCACATCGGCACGGAGCCGACATGCTCCATGCCTACCCACCCGGCAGCCAAAAAGCAATGCAGGCTAGACTAATGAAGGCCAAGTAGGACTTTCACCCCTCATTGGGATGGAAGTCCCACCCCCCTGAATCCGCTGGCCAATCCGATTGGCCAGTAGCTCCATCGGTCCCGGCAGCGGAAGGAAGGTGTCAACGGCCACTGCCAGGACTGCTGGAGGAGGAAGGGCCCCAAGGCCTTGGATCCCTGGAGAAGGTAAGACCAGGGTCTTGGGCCGGGAGGGTTTGGGCAGGTTAGGGTGAGGGGCAGTGGGTGTGGAAGGGGTGAATTTCAGGGAGGGAGCAGGTACACAGGAAGGGGGGGTTCAACCACCCCACGATTAGCAAAGGGCAGGCCCTGAAGATCAAACCACCACCTCCCCCCTTCCTTCCCACCCTTTAACCACTTGAGGTAAAAAATCGGGCTCCCAGTTCCCGCCCTGCCGCCCATACCAAACATTTTACTGTGTGGGCAACATATTATCAGCGTCAACTGACTTGATAACAAGTCCAAATGACCCTTAATTCTCCATTTATATATGGCGGGCAGGTTGCTGATCTTAGCGGCTGCTTGCCTGCCCGTCCTATGGGAATGAGCTTGGGGGTGTGGGGGAAGATGGTGGGATGGCACCCACCCCATTTTGACATGACCTCGCCACCATTTTACGTGCCCCACCCCCACCCCCCACCGCCCCTCGCCATGGGAAGCATGTCTGCTGGGGAAAACATAAACTTCATCCCAGAGAGTTTAGTGAGGGAACTTAGGACCTTAGGGCCTTGGCAGCTGAAGACCCAGCCACCCCCCACTGTGAGCAATTAAAATTAGCGATGCTCAACAGGTCAGAAGTAGATGAGCGCAGATATCTTGCGGGGTTGTGGGGCTGGAGGAGATCATAGGAATAGGGAGGGGCAAGGCCTCGGAGGAATTTGAAACCAAGGATGAGAATTTTAAAATTGAGAGGTTGCTCAGCCAAGACCCTGTGTGAGTCAGCAAGGCCAGGGTGAAGAGGACCTGGTGCGAGTTAGGGCATGTGCAGCAGAGTTTTGGATGATCTCAAGTTTTCGGAAGTTGAAATGAGGGAGGGTGGCCAGGAGTACATTGTTCTAGCCCCAAAAGGCTCCAAATAAATATCTTATTTTCTCCTTAGAAACAAAGGAAACACAACAAATAGATATGGATACAATATGGTAAGGTCAAATGTAAATATAGCACAATAATAAGGAGCCATTGAACAGTTTGTAATTCTGTAGATTATAGTGAAATCTGGCAACTAGCAGGAGCCAGACAATTGTATTGTGTGAGAGAGAGAGAGAGGAGCAAGAGAGAGAGAGGGAGTGTGTAAGAATACTCGATAAGCAAACTCATAAACATTATCAGGAATATCAATCAAAGGACGTCAAGTGTCTTCACCTTAATTCCTCATCAAAGATCTTTTGAGGGTTTACTAAAAAATATTAAATGCCTGGATATCTTTTTTCTTGAAGCTTCTTACATTAAACAGCCCAAATTATTTTAACATTTGCAATACTAACCCCTTCATGGGCTCCATGCCAGCTGCTTATTGAATAAGTTCACCTTTTCTGCCAGCCATAAAGGAGGAAGTCACAGGGTGTGAAATCATCAACTAACATTTCTTTATTAACACATAATAATACAATTAGCAGCATTGGAAAATCCAACATTGAGAGTGGTAACGGTACTCAAGCAGCTATTCCTAACTGACAGAATTAATATCTGAGGTTACAAAGACAATTCAAGCATTTCATAAAAATTCAGCATTGGCTGGGCTCTACTTATTACACATAGCTTTTATGCTTAATGTCCAGGATTGATATAAAATCAGCAAGGTTAATTAAGACTAGACTCTATGTGTAGCTAAATTAACAGCTTTGAACACGAGCCTGGTTTCTATTAAAGTCTAGTTAGTTCAGATTATTGCTGATAAGCATGGAGCATTCACAATGATTTCAGGAGCTTATGTGAGCTCATCCTTCTGCAGTAGAGTTGTTTATTTCACTTCCCTCTGGGATGCTTGTACTTATTTTTGGGATGTTAGCACAATGAATCTCCATCTGTCATCATAGTACTTCTTCCGACTCCCAAAATCTGTTTCCTCCGAAGGACAAATCTTGCTTCTGCTCTCAGAAACTTAACTCTTAAACGCAAAGACATTGTAAGACATAAATGATTTAGAGGAAAATGTAACTGGGCTAATTAGTAAGTTTGCAGACGACACTAAGGTTGGAGCAGTTGCAGATAATGAAGAGGATTGTCAAAGGATACAACGGGATATAGATCGGTTGGAGACTTGGGCGGAGAAATGGCAGATGGAGTTTAATCTAGACAAATGTGAGGTAATGCATTTTGGAAGCTCAGATATAGGCAGGAATTATACACTAAATGGCAGACCCCTTAAGTGCATCGACAGGCAGAGGGATCTGGGTGTACAGGTCCACAGCTCACTAAAAGTGGCAACGCAGGTGGATAAGGTAGGCAGGAAAGCATATGGCATGCTTGCCTTCATCGGCAGGGGTATTGAGTATAAAAGCTAGGAAGTCATGCTGCAGCTGTATAGAATCTTGGTTAGGCATATTGCGTGCAATTCTGGTCGCCACATTGCCAGAAGGATATGGAGGTGCTGGAGAGGGTGCAGAGGAGGTTTACCAGAACGCTGCCTGGTCTGGAGGTTATTAGCTATGAGGAGAGGTTGGAGAAACTCGGATTGTTCTCACTAGAGCGACGGAGATTGAGGGGCGACTTGATAGAAGTTTACAAAATTATGAGTGGCATGGACAGAGTGGATAGTCAGAAGCTTTTTCCCAGGGTGGAAGAGTCAATTACTAGGGGACATAGATTTAAGGTGAGAGGAGAAAACTTTAGAAAAGATGTGCGGGGCAAGTTTTTTATGCAGAGGGTAGTGCGTGTCTGGAATTTGCTGCCAGAGGAGGTGGTGGAAGCAGATACGATAGTGGTGTTTAAGAGGCAGCTTGACAAATATGTGAATAGGATGGGAATAGAGGGATACAGACCCCGGAAGTGCAAAATGTTTTAGTTTGACAAGCAATATGATTGGCGCAGGCTTGGACGGCCGAAGGGCCTGTTCCTGTGCTGTACTTTTCTTTGTTCTTTGTTTGTTCTTTGTTCATCAGTGATGCCTATACTAATACCAGGATGTCATATTGGTAGGAAGATACCATAGACCTGACCTGTGGCCTGTGCAGCCAAATCCAGAGAAAATGGAACTGTCTCCCAGTGTGTGTGTTTAAAAGGCTATCAGCGTGAGAGCCACAATAAGCTGAGCTAACTGTTGGATTGAGTTTAAGATAGAAGCTCATATTGTTTACAATCATTATCTTATTTACCCAGTATACCTAGCCATTGTTGTTTGTGGCTGTTTTGTTCAAGTTTGTACAGTAAAGATTCTTTTGGTGTTTCAATTTAATCTTGGAGTATTTATCCCTGGTTCTTCCATGCATTATATTCTTTAAATTATTATGGCCTATCGAGCTAGATCATAACAAGTATCAGGTTTGTCCGGCATTTTCATGGCTGGGATCATAATAATATGAATGCAAGTTGTCATCAGAACAACAATTGCAACTTTGAAGAACAAGTAGATGGTGTGTGTAAATACATCTGCATGCAATTCCTGTCACCTCTTCCCATTATTAGTTCTAATGTTCATATTTAAAATGGAAACCACTTGCATAATATCATGTGATTACACCTTCCTGCCAGTGGAGGCAGTACAGCACTCCCTCCAAGCAAGATGGCATAATTACAGCGTGACAAGTTTATGGACAAAGTGATTTATGGCAGAATTACAAAATAAAATACATAAAACATAGAAAAAAATGGGACCTGAATTATATCTGTGCACTTTGATTCAAAAAAATATCTTCCATCTTGGATATTGCTGAAAAAAGAGATCTGTTGCCAAAGCTTTTCATTTGCACTCATCAAGACAAACACAAGAATGCCAAGTTTCAAATGTTCAGAACGATTTGTACTACAGGAGAAAAGTATGCTGATTGGTTGGCAAGTCAACACTGATTGGCCGAGGTGTTGCCAAGGAGAAAGCAATGAGGAACGAACTTTGGATTCCCCAAGGTAATTCAAAAAAAGGAACAAGATTTGAACATATTCCTTTTGTTTGCAGAAATGGGGTTCCTGTATATGAATGTATGATGCTTCTAGCAAGCGTAAATGAGCAACGTTACGAGCTTGTCTGATTATCTTAAATTGGCTGTTCCTGTAGTTATTAGCCTTGCTCCTTTTTTTGAATTACCTGGGGGCTTGGGGAGCCTGCTTTCTCCACGGCAATGCCTCGGCCTTTTCTCCTGTAATATACATTGTTGTGATAACTTGCAATTTGGGATTCTTGCATTTGTCCTGATGAGTGCAAGGTGTAAAGCTTTGTCTACATGTCTCTCTTTGCAGCAAGATCCTCCATCTGCTCAGTGCCCCGTTTCCTATGTGATGGGAGACCAGTTAATATATGAAATGGATGTGGCCCTGCTGATAGTACAGTACCTCACCAGCACTGATGGTGGGCCAGAATCGCTGAGATTAGCAAGTCACTATGCTGGCAGCCTCAGAAATTGATCCATTTATGAATAAAACAGATTCCATCTAAAACTGAAAGGCATTGGCGTCCTGATTTAAACTCTCAGATAGCCTGCTGTGTGCTGTATACATACTCTATAAATCTAAGCCAGCTGACTAGACCAAAAAAATAAATGTCAGCAGGTATGAAAATATCAAAAAAGAAACTACAATTTACAGAGAATAAATATCATCACTAGGATGTTCAAAATCATAATCCTGTTGCTAAGGTTTATGTCAATGGGAATCACAAGCTTAGGGGAGAATGGTGGTTTAATGTAATGTCAGGCTACTGTAGCTACTGCCGCTCCCTTTTTCTCACATTCAGGTAATTAAATTTCAAGGATTTACCTTGTTGCTACACATGATCCCAATGTCTAGTTCTGGGACGTGATAGGGTGGATACTGGGAAGATGGTTCCTCTTGTGGGGAAGATCAGAAATAGTGGATACAATTTATGAATAAGAGGTTTCCCTTTTAAGATGGATATTAGCAGAATTTTCTTTCTCTCAGAGTACTGATAGCCTGTGGAATTCTCTTCCCCAGAAAACAGTCATTGAATATATTCAAGGCTGAGTTAGATTGATTTTTGACAGAAAAGGGAGTCAAAAATTATGGGGGGGCAGACTGGAAGGTGGAAGTGAGACCACAACCAGATCAACTATGACCTTATTGAATGACGGAGCAGGCTTAAAGGTCCGAATGGCCTATTCCTGCTTCTAACTCCAATGTTCCTATGTTCCAATGTTTCAATGTTCCTGTGGTTGTGGATGGTCCATTGCTGAACACACTTAAGGTGGGGATAGACAGATTTTTGGTTTCTCAAGGAATTAAGGGATATGGGGAGTAGGTGGGAAAATTGCATTGAAGCTCAAGATTAGCCATGATGGTGCAGGATCAATGGGCCATGTGGTCTACTCCTGCTCCTATTTTTTGTGTTCTTGTGCTCCTATGTTCCTCAATGCAGCCACTGCCAGCTGCCTCGGAACAAACTAATCTTGCAGTGGACGCTTTCAAGCAGATGTTAGACCCCTTACTCTCATGGGTAAAGATCTTCTGCCTGTTACAGGAGTGGGCACTGCGCACTGGTCTTATGCCCTTCCACGGGACAGCTGTTGGGCAATCTCCCTACCCGACGTTTTGCCAGTGGGGATGGGGGATGTGGGGACTGTGAAACCCCATAAAATCCAGCTCCAGATGTTTCAAAAGGGGAGATGTAAATGGGAGAAGCAAAATCTTTGATATAGAACCATTACTGCTAGTTCCAACAATAGGAATACATGATACTGTAGATTCCATGAACTTTAGAAGGAAGGGCTGTTGAAGGAAACTATGTTTTCAACTGTGCTGTCAGATTTACAGATCACACAGACTGAGCTATACAGTAATTCGAATAGATTTCAATGTTCTATTTTTGTGGAGTGTGCACTTGCTACCTGAAATGTCTGTGTGGCTTACTGCCTACTCTAGTGTTCAATGGTTCAATTGTTTTGTGCTTGATTATGTGAGTCCGATAACTGATCAATGCTCACTGTGCTTGCTTGTTTAAGCCTGGGTGTGAACTCAGAGAAAAGTAAACAAATGGAAGCCAAAGCTGAAGTATGGACGAGACATTTTAAAGCACTGCAAATAACATCTGTTACACAGATAGAAGTTAGTGTCATCTCTACGTAGCTCTGAGATATAAAATCTACAACACCAACCAAGCTGAAGTTATAGTTATGCCTGTGAGTGAATCGAACAAAAATTGCACTACATTGAAGTATTTGGTTGTATAAACTTTTTAATGCTTGCATCCTGATTTTTTTAGCTAAATAATTCTGCTGTCATCTAATGTGATCCATTGTCATGGGGTACATCAAAGAATGTGTTACAGGTATTTGTGTGGATATGTGGTTAAAAAGCATCTGTGGATCGCTGTCTTGTAACCAACAAATGAAGCTGGAATTCTCCATAATATAGTTCAAAACCCTGGCCTGGAGTTTGATCAATGAAAATAAAGAATTTAAAAATGTTTATAACATGTCCCCTCATGTGACTCTGTACAGCTGACGGACAGTGAAAAATTGAATTCAATTGGTACTTTAATGGCCTTTAATTGTCGGCAGTGCGTTACTAACTCCTGCGTGCACCCACTGACCAAAATGTCACGTGAGTGCACGATGCCATCGGGACCTTCACCCGAGGTCTTTGCGCATCATTCTATGTTCATTTGGGCCGGATACGCGCCCGCTGGACAAGCAAAAAATTCTGCCCCTGGTGTTGAAAATCTGAAATTGAAAAACAACCGAATATGCCGACAATACTCAACATGTTAGTCAGTACTTGTGGAGAGAGAAACAGATTTAATGTTTCAGGTCAATGACTTTTCATTAGAACTGTACATTTCCCAGCTCCACCACACCCATCACCAGGACTCCCGACCCCCGGCTGACCTCAGCCCCTTGACATGGTGAGACTGCCTGTAGCCCCAGCAGTGGCCATCTCTTCCAGCTGCCGCTGCTAGGGCTACAGAGTTGGCAGTTCTCTGAGACAGGCTTCTTCCTGAGAAATGGGTGAGAGTTTTGCCTTAAAGCAATTAATGCACTTCCCAGTGCTAAATTACTGCAGAGCAGCTATCGGAATTGTGGGCGTGGTCTCCCACCCCGACGTTTTAGCTGCTGGGGAAGGGTGGTGTGGGATTTGCGACACCCCATAAAACCCATCCCAAATGTTTTAAAAGGGGGAGATGTAAATTGAAAAAGCAGAATCTTTGATATAGAACCATTGCTGCTAGTTCCAACAATCGGAATATATGGTACTGTCGATTCTATAAACATTAGAAGGAAGGACTATGTTGAAGGAAACCATGTTTTGAACTGTGGTGTCAGATTTGCAGCCCATCACACAGCTTGAGCTATACAGTAATGTGAATAGATTTGAATGTTCTATTTTTGTGATTTTCCCCTAGAAGTTTCCTGCACAGATGGTTTCAGACGTAATGCTAGAGGAGTATGAAATGTTCAGTATGAAATGTTCAGAAACAAGAATAAATGAAGTCAATTTTCAGACACATTACTGCTGTCTAGCTTTACTAATCTCTTAAGGAAGTAATTATCGCAACATTTAAAATCAGACTAACAAAGAAGGAAGTCACGTAAAGTCCAAAAAGGGACTTGGTAAAATCAAATCAGGGGAGCTACTTGGTCATCTGAGAAGATGTTTGTGGATAGTTGCAGTTGCAATTGTAAAATCATTTTTGTTGTTAGAGTCAGAGGGCGATGAAGGACCGTGTAAAGCTATTGACAGATTGCTCAGGGCAGATTCAAGTAGACTCTCTGAACATGAAGGTTTTGAATAGTTATGTAGCAACAGCCTTCATTCCTGCAAATTGTGCTCACTTGCCATTAGGGTGATGTGCAGTCGACATTAAAGCTGTTAATGTTAAAATAGGTGCAGATCTCTCAAAGACTCTTAAATCAGATTGAACTGCTGATCCACGTGACATTTACTCAGGGTAAATCACTAATAATAACAGCTCTGCATTGAGATTGATTGTGAGTGAAGTTCTGCAGGGATCAGTGTTAGGACCTGGGTGAAAGTACTTTCTGCAAGCTAACAGATGATATGAAGGTAATAGAAATCCTGAGAAGAGATTACAATCTGATCTCGATATGATTGGGGAATATGCCCACGTCCAGCAGATGATATTTAATGTTGACGAATACATGTTGTTAAGGTTAACATCAAGCATGTTTATATCATACCAGTCTCTGTGTTAAAGTCTGAAAGGGAAACAGACCTGAATAGTGCATGAGTCGCTAAAATCCCACAACCAGTGCCAAGATGTTATAGCGAGAGCAAACTACGTATTAACCTGTATGCATACATATGAACATACAAATATACGAATTAGGAGCAGGAATAAGCCATTTGACCCTATCGAGCCTGCTCCACCACTCAATAAGATCATGGCTGGTCTGATTGTGGCCTCAACTCCACATTCCTTCTGACCACCCATAACCTTTGACTCCCTTGTCAATCAAGAATCTAACTAACTCAGCCTTAAAAATTTTCAATGACCCTGCCTCCACCACTCTCTGGGGAAGAGAGTTCCACATGCTCAGGCCTTCTGAGAGAAAAAAATTCCCCTAATCTCTGTCTTAAATAGAAGGCCCCTTATATTTAAATTGTGTCCCCTTGTTCGAGTCTCTCTCACAAAGGGAAACATCCTTTCAGCATTTGCCCCATCAATTCCCCTCAGGGTCTTATGTGTTTCAATAAGATCCTCTCATTCTCCTAAACTCCAATGGATACAGAACCAACCTGTCCAACCTTTCTTCAAAAGATAATCCCCTCATCCCAGGAACCAGTTGAGTGAACCTTCTCTGAACTGCTTTAATGCAATTATGTCCTTTCTTGAGTAAGGAGACTAAAACTGTACACAGTATTCTAGATGTAATCTCACCAATTCCCTTGCACACTTGTAACAAAACAGCCCTATTTTTATATTCCATTCCCCCTGCAATTAGCAACAACACTCCATTTGCATCCCTAATCACTTGCTGTACCTGCATACTAACTTTTTCTGATTCATCTATGAGGACACCAAGTCCCTCTGTACCTCAAAGTTTTGCAATTTCTCTCCATTTAAATAATATTGTGTTTTTCTATTCTGCTAGCCAAGTTCACATTAGCCCACATTATACTCCATCTTCCAAATCTTTGCCCACTCATTAACCTATCTATATGCCATTGCAGACTCCTTATGTCCTCTTCACAACTTACTTTCCTACCTATCTTTGTGTTATCAACAAATTTAGTTACCATGCATTTGGTCCCTTCATCCAAGCCATTAATATAGATTGTAAAGAGCTGAGGCCTCAGCACTGATCCCTATGGCATTCTACTCATTACATCTTGTCAACCTGAAAATTACTAATTTAAGCCTACCCTTTGCTTTCTATTAGCTAACCAATCCTCTACCAATGCTAATATGTTACCCCCTACACCATGAGCTCTTATTTTGTGTAGTAACCTTTGATGTGGCACCTTATCAAATGCCTTCTGGAAATCTAAGTACAGCACATCCACAGGTTCTCCATTATCCACATTGCTTGTTACTTACTCAAAGAACTGTAAAAAATTAGTCAAACACAATTTCCCTTTTGCAAAACCATGTAGACTCTGTCTGATTGCATTGAGATTTTCTAAGTACACTAATATAACTCCCTTAATAATAGATTCCAGCATTTTCCCTGTGACAGATATTAAGATAACTGCCTTTAGTTTCCTGCTTTCTATCTCCCTCCCATATTGAATATGTTACAATCCCAGCTGGTGTTAACACTGGGCAAGTGAGACCCCAGAGAGAAACCTGGCTTGACAAATCATAATTTTGTTTTTTTTTGTTAGAAACTGTGGAGGAAAGTTACTGAACAAATTCCCAGGAGTCTGCTGATGATCTTTTAACACAATGAATAAAATATTTATTAAGCAATAAAAAAGGAACTATATTACACCAGGCAAAAAGGTTGGAAATATCTCAATATAAACATAAGAAAATGATTCAAACTGACACTATTCTTTAACTCCAGCAATATGTTTACAGACACACATAAATTAGGACAGATAAACAATTTACAATAACTATCTTATTCTCTAAAATTCAGAGTAAGTATGAGATATATATGAAGTAACAGGTGAACTGTGGTCAGACACACCATACTCCAAAATCAATGACAGATGTGACTAAAGCAGATTCCATAGATTTTTCAACAATCCACCCAGACATTTATCACATTGCGAATGAACCATTCTCAGGGAAAATGCATTTTTCTCATGGAGGTTTCCAATCTCCACATTTGAAGATCTCACCTTGGAATTCTCTCCAAATGTTGCTCCCACTCGGACAGCTGCAACAATGTCCACCTCTCAGGGTTTCAATCTCGCCTTCCAAGATTCCTTTCCCCTGGATCTCCAAGTACACTCAAGCTTCACCTTCCAAACAGAATTTCAGATCCTCAATCATGCCAAGCAGACACCACTGCTCCAAAAGGCACACAGTAAGGGGTCACCAAACTTCGGCTGCCTCCTTGGAACTTCAGGGCTTCTCTCAAGGTTGCTTCACTTCAAATCTGCTCCTCAGATCTCTTTTTTTAATCTAGAACCTATTGCTCTGCTCCTTTCTTTTAGCTTGACTTCTGGGACCTCTTTCTGACCCCTGCCTTTGTCCCTGCCTGGGACATTATTCTGGGACCCCTCCCTGTACCCCTCCCCATATTCTGCTCCTTGGGACACTATCTCTGCAATGGCACTCTGGTTCAGGTCACCTGACCTGCAGTTTCACTTCTTTTCTTCTACACAGGCATGCAGGGCTGGTTCCTGGCCGGAAGAATGGAAAAAAAGCACTAGCTTTGGAAATGCAGTCAATTCCCAGCTTAAAGAACATAAAAAGACATGAACTGCGCATGTGCGATGATTTGCCAGCCGGCACATGCTCAAAAGGCCCAAGGCCCACTGTGAACTACACTTCCCAGCCTCTGACTTTAATTCGAGGTAAGTGTTTGCATTTCGTAACAAATAGAATAGTCACATTTGCTATTTTCCAATCTTATGGGACCTTTCCAGAATCTAGGGAATTGTGAAAAATTAAAACCAATGCATCTACTATCTCAACAGGTACTTCTTTTAAGGTCATAGGATGAAGTCAACTAGGACCAGGTACTTAAATAAAAACAAAAAACTGCGGATGCTGGAAATCCAAAATAAAAACAGAATTACCTGGAAAAACTCAGCAGGTCTGGCAGCATCGGCGGAGAAGAAAAGAGTTGACGTTTCGAGTCCTCATGACCCTTCGACAGAACAGTTCTGTCGAAGGGTCATGAGGACTCGAAACGTCAACTCTTTTCTTCTCCGCCGATGCTGCCAGACCTGCTGAGTTTTTCCAGGTAATTCTGTTTTTGTTTAGGACCAGGTACTTGTCAGTTTTTAGTTTTAAGAAGTTTCTCAGTACTCTTTCCCTGGTGATTGAGATTGTTTTAAGTTCCTCCCTCCCTGTCACCTCTTGATGCACAGTTATTTCTGGGATATTATTTATATCCTCTACAGTAAAGACAGATGCAAAATATCATTTCAATTCAACCGCCAATTCTTTATTTTCCATTATTAATTCCCCAGATTTACTCTCTAGAGGACCAATGTTCACTTTACTTGCCCTTATTCTTTTTAAATGCTTGTAGAAACACTTAATATCTGTTTTTATGTTTCAAGCTGGCTTTCTCTTGTACCCTAATTCCTCCCTCCTTTTTTTAGATCTTAAGAAACAGGAACAGGAATAGGCCATTTGGCCCATCAAGCCTGCTCCGCCATTCAATAAGATCATGGCTGATCTTCTTGTGTTTTGATCTGCACATTCCCATCTAACCCTGATAACCTTTGATTCCCTTGCCTAACAAGAATCTATCTACCTCTACCTTAAAAATATTCAATGACCCCGCCTCCACCACCTGCTGAGGCAGAGAGTTCCAAAGTCGCACAACCCTCTGAGAGAAAAAAAAATTCTCCTCATCTCTGTCCTAAAAAGGGCGATCCCTAATTTTAAAAGAGCGCCCCCCTAGTTCTGGACTCACCCACAAGAGGAAACATCCTTTCAATGTCCACCTTGTCAATACTGTTCAGGATCTTGTTTGTTTCCATCAAATCACCCCTCCCTCTTCTAAACTCCAGCAGAAACAAGCCCAGTCTGTCCAACCTTTCCTCATAAGACAACTCCACTCATTCCAGGTATCAATCTATTAAATCTTCTTTGAACTGCCTCCAAAGCATTTACATCCTTCCTTAAATAAGAGGACCAAAGCTACACACAGTGTTCGAGGTGCGGTCTCACCAATGCCCTGTATAATTGAAGCATAATATCCTTACTTTTATGTGCAATCCCTCTTATAATAAATGAAAGCATTTCATTAGCCTTCTTAATTACTTACTATGCCTGCATACTAGCTTTTTGTGACTTATGTACTAGAATACCTAGATCCCTCTTCACCTCAGAATTATGCAGCCGTTCTCCATTTAAGTAATATTCTGCTTTTTGTTCTTCCTGTCAAAGTGAAAAATTTCACATTTTCCCTCATTAAACTCCATTTGTCATATCTTTGCCCACTCACTCAACCTATCTATATCCATCTGAAACCTCCTCATGTCCTCTTCACAACATACTTTCCTTCCTATCTTTGTGTCTTTTGCAAATTTAGCTACCGTGTCTTCATTCCCCACATCCAAGTCATTGATGTAAAGTGTAAAAAGTTGAGGCCCCAGTACAGACCCCCTGTGGGACTCCACTTGTCAAATCCTGCCAATCCGAAAAATACCCATTTATGCGTACTGTCTGCTTTCTGCCAGCCAGCCAATCTTCTATCCATGCTAATAAGATACCCCCTACACTATGCACTTTTATTTTCCATAATAATCCTTACTGTGGCACCTTATTAAATGCCTTCTGGAAATCCAAGTACGCCTAAAGGCTCCCCTTTATCCAACGCACATGTTACTCCTTCAAAAAACTCCAAAAAATTAGTTAAACATGATTTTCCTTTCATAAAACCATGCTGACTTTTCCTGATTGTCTTGAGTGCTTCTAAATGCCCAGCTATAACCTCCATATGATTGATTCTAACAGCTTCCCCTCAACAGACATCAAGCTAACTGGCCTATAGTTTCCTGATTTCTGCCTCCCTACCTTCTTGAATAGAAGGGTTTTATTTGTTACTTTCCAATGTGGTGGAACCTTTCCAGAATCTAGCAAATTTTGGAAAATTAACACCAGCGCATTGACTACCTCATTAGCCACCTCTTTTAAGACCCTAGGATGTAACCCATCGGGACTCGGAGACTTGCCAGCCCGCAGCTCCATTAATTTGTTCAGTACCATTTCCCTAGTAATTCCAATTTCACCAAGTTTCTTTCTCCCGTTCACCTCCTGATTTGCAGCTATTACTGGAATGTTTTTTGTATTCTCTTCAGTGAACACAGAAGCAAAATATTTCTTCACTTCTTCTGCCATTTCCTTATTATCTACTATTAACTCTCCACTGTCACTGTCTAGAGGACCAACACTCACTTTACTTACTTTTCCTTTTAAAGTACCTGCAGAAACCTTTGGTATCTGTTTTTACATTTCTAGCTAGCTTCCTCTCATACACTAATTTCTTTCTCCTGATTAACCTGTTAGCCATCCTCTGCCATTCTTTATATGCTGTCCAAACATCTGTCCTGCCATTCATTTTCACAAAATAATACAATAGAAAGTAATATTATCAGTCTCCCTGTGCAGGATCTTGGCTAGGCCCCATCTAGAAAACTGTGCACAGTTTGTGGTGGGACACCTTGAAGCTCTAGAAAAAGTTCAGAAGAATGTCATTAGATTACTATTTAGTTAACAAGCACTTAACTATCAAGTAAAATCTCTTTACTCTAGAAAAGCACAAACTTTGGTGTTAACTAATTGAATACTTAAAATGGTGCAGGGACTGACTGAAATGCAAGTAGACAGACTATTTGAATTAGATAATTTAAGGATAAGTAAGGAACACGAGTGCAAGTTCCAGTAGCATAGAGCAAGATCGGATGGCAGGAGGTTTCCCTAGTCCCAGAAGAGTGCCGAACTTTTGGAGTAGGTTGGTAGCTCGTGCAATGGCTGTCAGAGTTGGAGTTGGAGAAGCTTTTTAAGGATATCTCTGAATACAAAATGACACGAGGAGGATCCCCTGATCTTCCTGAAATAGTGTACTGGGATCTTTCATATCCACTTGAACAGACAGCTGGGGTCTTGTATGAACATCCCATCATTTCAGGGGATTTACTAAAGCAATGAGGGAGAACAGAACAGAAGATTGAGATATAAATGTGCTGCCTGTTGTTACAAGGTGGGGGATAGGGAGTTAACTGTCTATTAGCAGGTATATTTGAAAATCCTGAAAGAGCTGTAAGTTCGTTGATAAAGACGCTTCAGTCAAGATGCGGGAAAGCAGTCAAAAGGCAAGATTTGAGTAGTCAGCTCTAGAATGGAGGGGGGATACACCGGAGTGTCAATGGGAGAAGTTAAATATCAGTCTGGGCACTACAGAGAGCACAGGAGAGGGCTAAGGCACCATTCTGAATATTTGTAGTAAACTTTGTTGGAATAGTGTAGGATCAAAGATGGAAAGGCAAGACTGAGAAGGAAACAGGCTGTGGAGATGACCACATGGAGGTCAGGGTCACTCTTTGGGTCAAATCAAGAGGTTCTGAAGAAAGCAATCTGCATTTGATAGAGACTGCACCATGAGAAATGCATGCTCTACACCGAATTCAAGAAATAACATGCACATGGAAAGAATATTTCAGGTCTCGGATAATAACGGCAGTGGTTGAATGAGTAGGTGCAAAGGATTATAGAGAAAGAGTGGAGGTGAACTAGGGTACCATGGATACAACAAATCATTCAGAAAACACAGGAGGGAGCAAAGGGATGGCCTGTACACAGAAAGCAGGACAAATCCAACCAGGTCAATCACTGTCCCATAAGTCTACTCTCCATCATCAGTAAAGTAATGGAAGGGGTCATCAACAATGCTATCAAGCGGCACTTGCTTAGCAATAACCTGCTCAATGACTCCCAGTTTGGGTTCTGCCAGGGCAACTCAGCTCTTGACCTCATTACAGCCTTGTTTCAAATATGGACAAAAGAGCTGAACTCCATAGGTGAGGTGACTGCCCTTGACAACAAGGCAGCATTTAACATAATGTGGCATCAAAGAGCCCTTGCAAAACTAGAGTCAATGGGAATCAGGGGCAAAACTCTCCACTGATTGGGTTGTGGTTGTTGGAGGACAGTCATCTCAGCTCCAGGATATCACCACAGGAGTTCCTCAGGGTAGCGTCCTCTGCCTAACCATCTGCAGCTGCTTCATCAATGACCTTCCTTCCATCTTAAGGTCAGAAGTGGGGATGTTCGCTGATGATTGCACGATGTTCAGTGCCATTCGCAACTCCTCAGATACTGAAGCAGTCTATGTCCAAATGCAGCAAGGCCTGGACAATATCCAGGCTTGGGCTGACAAGTGGCAAGTAACATTCACTAGCGAGTGGCAATGACATCACCAACAAGAGAGAATCCAACTATCGCTCCTTGATGTTCAATGGCATTACCATCAATGAATCCCCTACTATCAACATCCTGGGGATTACCATTGACCAGAAACTGAACTGGATTAGCCATATAAATACTGTAGCTACAAGAGCAGGCTAGAGGCTAGGGAGCGTGCGATGAGTAACGCACCTCCTGACTCCCCAAAGCCTGTCCACCATCTACAAGGCACAAGTCAGGAGTGTGTTGGAACACTCCCCACTTGCCTAGATGAGTGCAGCTTCCACAACACTCAAGAAGCTTGACGCCATCCAGGACAAAAAAGTCCACTTGATTAGCACCCCATCCACAAATATTCACTCTCTCCACCACTGTTGCACAGTAACAGCAGTGTGTACCATCTACAAGATGCACTGCAGGAATTCACCAAGGCTCATTCGACAGCACCTTCCAAACCCACGACCACTACCATCTAGAAGGACAAGGGCAGCAGATACATGGGAACACCACCATCTGGAAGTTCCCCTCCAAGTCACTCACAATCCTGACTTGGAAATATATCACCATTCCTTCACTGTCATTGGGTCAAAATCCTGGAACTCACTTCCTAACAGCACTGTGGGTGTACCTCCACTACACGACTGCAGCGGTTCAAGAAGGCAGCTCACCACTACCTTCTCAAGGGCAACTAGGGATGGGAAATAAATGTTGGCCCACGCAGTGAAGCCCACATCGTGTGAAAAAATAAAAAAAAAAGATATGTTATAAGCAGGGATCATGTGGTATATGGCTGTATGTTGAAAGGTGATGTGGAAATGGGAGGTTAGCTGAAGGGTAGATGAGATTCTTTTTTCTGTAATCCTAGGGACAACTGTGTTGACATAAGAAATGGGAGGAGTGGGGAAGGGCCTCCTCAAATACTCATAGACCCATTGGTGGCAAGGAGGCAACAAGAACAAGTTAAGTATCGCCATGAGTGAATCAGGCTATGAGGGCAGAAACCCCATTAGCAATGTACACCTTTCGAAAGGGAAAATAAAGTGATTCTCCCTTTAAAAGTAACCGAGAGATTCCCTTGAAACAAACTGCAAATAATTACAAAAAGCAAACTGAGTTTTTAAAAATCTTCCTTCTGATCTTCCCTGTTTAATCTGCTCTTGCACTAAGTTGACACAGTTGTAAAGTCTTTTAACATTTGATGGCATGTTACATTTTGAATCTTCTAAGGCACAACATTCAGCCACCCTGATACCCTCTTAGCAACAAGCAACACTGTCACTCCACAGGCTTTACTAATGTAAGAAATGCCAGAAGCTTTGATTGGCAAAATTTAATTCTGAGTGAAGGTGATTCAATAAGCTTAAGCCAATCTTATGTGTTTTCATTAAAATATGGCACAAAATGATATTCCTGTGGTAGTGACTGGTATTGATCTGGCTGATATTGTGATATCACAGTTAGTGCACATGGACCAAAGAGAATTGTGATCAGGTAAAAGGCAACATTGCATTTTAGTTTGAAACTCAATGTACCAATTCTCTAAAGTCGCTGATGGGATAATGGAACAGGGGGAGTGCAGTAATCCTTATTTACCAGTGACAACACGGTTAACCAGTACTGACAGCTTCTGAAGTGTATGAAATTGTCGTAACCTGGCTCTGGGCCATTTGCCAAGACTTCACCAGAGAACAGCGTGGCTGGGAAAATTCAAAATATTTAAATAGCATCTGGTAAATATAATGCCTGCCTTAATGATTTTAGTTTCATTTTCACAAACAACTTTTGACGCTTTTAGACATATAATATCTAACTGACGGTGGTTCCTGTCCAAACTGATCCTTCATAGTTGCCTGTGAATCTTTAAATAGCATCAACAACCCTCATTTATATCAGGCTTTAATGTAATAAAGCTTCCCAAGGCACTCTGCAGGAGCATTATGAGGCAAAACTTGACACCAAGCCACATATTAGGACAGATGACCAATAGCTTGGTCAAAGATGCAGGTTTTACGGAGAGTTTTAAAGGTGGAGAGGTGGAAAGTCGGAGGGGTTTAGGGAGGGAATTCTCTCCATAAACAGATAATGGTTTAATTAAAAAGAAACTGGCAATAAAACGTTAGAGCGTTGTAAAGGTTATTTGGAAAAAGTGGACTGAGAGTTCGTAGAATGATTCCTTTTTGAAAATCAATAGTTAAAACATTAGCACTGAAGAGAAGTGGCTTCTACAGCAATGCTAAAGCAACAGTATATTTCCTGGAATAAAAACAGAAAATGCTGGAAATATTCTGGCAGCATTTGTGGACAGAGAAACAGAGAACGTTTCAAGTCAATGACCCCTCGTTAGAATTATATATTTCCTGGCTTGGGTCCTGATCTGATTCTAGTGAGGGCGGGCTGGTGGAAGAATGTTGGGGAGGGCACTCTGACTCTTTGGTGGAATACACAAGGCATGGGGCATCTGATTCAATTCTGACTTCAATTCTGACTTCAATTCTGACTCCAGAACATCCCCAATATTCATTGCTTGTCCATTTGTGGCTGTGCTTTCTGCTGCCTAGGTTCTAAGCTCTGGATTTCCCTCCCCAAACTTAGCTACATCACTTCCTGTCCCTCCTCCTTTAAGGTGCTCATTAAAACCTAACTATTTACTCAAGCTTTTGGTCACTTGCCCTAATATCACCTTGTGTAGGATGGCATTGAATTATGTTTGACAATCGTGCTGGTGACATTTCATGGCATTAAAGGTGCTATATAAATGTAGGTCGTTGTTGTTTAGAGCTCTAAGCCCCAGGCTGCAAAGCTCTCTTTTGGTCAGTTGAGTTTCAATCAGAGTTCGGCAATATAAAGGAAGTACTGCCTGGCTGCAGCCTATACTGTAGCTACTCCCACAGGCTGACATCTGTAACATAAGCATGAAGTACAATATTTTTTAGAGAGATCTTTTAACCTCTGATGCTGGCTGAATTATTTCCTTCCTGCTTCAAAAATCTAAAAGATTCTGTGCTGTTTAACATTCAACCTTTGGAAAATTGCCTTTCACTGGGGCTGATTCTCAAAGCTTTATGGTCATAGAATAAAATGAATGGTTTTAGAATATCAAGCTATTAACTTCATGGATCAGGTTTTTACATATACAACAGCAACTTGTATTTATATAGCATCTTAACTGGGGTAAAACATCCAAAGTCGCTTCACAAGAGCATTATTAAATAATACCAGCAGTGCTGGGATGAGACCCTTAAGCGGACATTGATCACCCACTTAAGGGCCTCAATTGGGAGTGGGGCATGAAGGTTATCCAGAGGTCTTTCCACTACGTATTTAATTGGCTTGGAGTGGGGAAGATGGTGGTAGCTCCACCTGCTACCCTCCCCCCTCGTTAAATAACCCCTGCCCTCACCACCAAATAGGCCAGGGTTTTCCGACCCCATCACGGTGCCCCAACCAGAAGCCCATTGACTTGCGGTGGGACCGGAAGGTCACTACAGCGGGCGGGTGTGGAAAATCCCACCCATAATCTGGGGCATATAATCCAAAATGACTTTACAGTGTAGCACTGAGATGTTCAGCGAGACATGAAGCCGAGGTCCCATCTACCAGCTGTTCAAATGAACACAAAAGATACCGTGGCACCCATTCAAAAGGACAAGGAGTTCTCCCTGATGGCTTGGCCAACAATTCTTTCTGAACCAGCGCTGCCCAAGGGAAAAGAAGAAATGAGCTGACTGTTCATCTTGTAGCTGGTTATGAGGCAATTTCTTAAGTGAATGGCTGCCAGGTCTACCTAAATAATGGCCACAACATTCCAAAAAGTAATTCATTTTGCGAACTGCCTCAAGACATTTTAACAACATGATAAAATGCTATAAAAATGAAAGTGCTTTGCCTTCATAATCATTCGCACACATGCAGCAAGTTTTCACTGGAGGCAAGGCAGCACGGAAGCCAAATATTTCATTAAGGCAAAATGGAACCAGACAGTCCATTGAATAAAAACAAAAAAACTGCGGATGCTGGAAATCCAAAACAAAAACAGAATTACCTGGAAAAACTCAGCAGGTCTGGCAGCATCGGCGGAGAAGAAAAGAGTTGACGTTTCGAGTCCTCATGACCCTTCGACAGAATGTTGATTGTAGATCGCTGAACACTGAAAAGGCACATTGTGAGATCTACAAAATAACCAAAATAAAACAGCACAGATTCTAATCTTCCCTAAAAGATGTCATTCAAACATAGTTTGTCTTTGAAGGTATGTAATAGTTTGATATTTTGGATGAGGATGATAATTGGGATGTCATTTTTTTAAATTTGTCACTGGCTAGGCCAGCACTGGGTCATCCACAATTGCCCTTGTTCAGAGGGCATTGCTCTGGGTCTGGAGTCACATGTAGGCCAGACTAGGTTCAGAGGGCATTGCTCTGGGTCTGGAGTCACATGTAGGCCAGACTAGGTTCAGAGGGCATTGCTCTGGGTCTGGAGTCACATGTAGGCCAGACTAGGTTCAGAGGGCATTGCTCTGGGTCTGGAGTCACATGTAGGCCAGACGAGGTTCAGAGGGTGTTGCTCTGGATCTGGAGTCACATGTAGGCCAGACTAGTTCAGAGGGCATCTCACCATTTAGATAATATGCTTCTCTTTTATTCTTCCCTGAACCCTGGCACCAGACATCACAGCCATCTGGTCTCATGCTCTTTGCTGTAGAGAATGATGTCAACCTCTCCGACTACACTGTCCACGTCTACCACCACATTCCTTGCTACTACCCTCGCTTGAATGGCTTCCTGCACCATGGTGTATCTGGTTAGCTCATCCACCCTGCAGCCCCCACTCTCATCCAAATAAGCTGAAAAAACCTCAAACCTGTTGGACAATTGCAAAGGCCAAGTCTCCTGCACTCCTGCCCTCTGGATCCCCTTACCTGCCTCACTTCCAGTCACACTATCCTGGCCCTGACTACTGACCAAATCAGGAGACTCCATCCTAAGGGGTGTGACAGCCTCCTAGAATAAAGTGTCCAGGTAACTTTCCCCCTCCCTGATGTGCTGCAGTGTCTGCAGCTCAGCCTGCAGCTCAATGACTTTGAGCCAAAGTAACTGCAGCAGTAAACAATTACTGCAGATGTGTTTGCCCTGGATCACACTGGTATCCAGGAGCTCCCACATCCTGTAATTGCAACACATCACCTGTCCAGCCATCTCCAATATGTGTTAATTAATTTATAATTAATAATACCTACACCTCCCAATAGGTTTTGGCACTGTCAGTAAACTTTACAATATTGAAAAAACTTACAGTTTCTGATCATACCAGTTACTGGTTTACCTGCACCTTCTGCTGCACCAAAGTGGAAATCAAATACTGGAGACTCAAAAAGAGAAGAGAAAAGCACCTCCTCCCTGCCTAACACCTCCTCCCCATTCAGCTCACTTTACTTCTTGCAGTAAACCTTACCTAAAGCACGTCTTTCCCCTTATGCACCAAATTCCTACTTTGAACCAAATTTCCAATTATAATCATTCTGTCTCTATCTCACTCAGGCAAAGTCTCCCTCGCTGACTGTGCACCCTTACTGACCATCTATATCCATCTATAGCTCCATCCTTCCTTATCACTTCCTAAGATCTCCCAGCCCTACTGAACTCCGAGAGCTCTGTCTGCCTCAAATTCTTGTCCTCTTGTGCATCCCTCATTTTCATTGGACGACCATTGGCAGCTGTGCCTTCAGCTGCCTGGACCCTAGGTTCTGGGACTCCCTCCATAAATCTCTCTAACTCCCCACTATTCTCTTTCCTTCTTTAAGATGCTCCCTAAAACCCACCTCTTTGACCAAGTTTTTGCTCATCTGTCCTGATATCTCCTTGTGTATAGTTTATGTCAAATTCTGTTTGAGGGCACTCCTGTAAAATGACTATTCTACAGGCTTGATCTAAATGAGAGTTTTTGATGTTTATAAGGAGACATATATATGCCATCCATAAATTCATGCTAGGGCTAGTGCTGTAGCTGAGAAAACTGAGTGTTGCATGATCCCATGCCCTTGCTCTGCCAGTCCAGAATATCAAGGGGGTCAACTTTGGGGTTTCCTGGTGAGTGGATTCTTGCACTGTCTGTCAAGATGTCAGTTTGGTGAATTTCTTGATTGATTTTCTTGTTCCCAATCATATTCAAAGAGTCAGTTCAGTCCTGAAAGAAAAATCCTAAAAGAAAGGAAAATTCAGTTTGAATTTCCCCGAGACAGTGCCGATTAATTAAGCTCCCGCAGTGGAACTTGAAAACAAATAGAGACAGTGTGTGATTTAAAATTTATTTACAAAGCCAAAGCTAGCTTCCTGGAATTTGAATCTTAATCTTCCACCCAAGAAGCTTGGTAAATGTAGTCTGCTGTTAGCACATAACTATTTCATTATAATTACTTACGTGCTTGCTCATCTTTTGTAAAACATAGCCACTTGAAATCTTAAAGTTAAAATGAATGGTGAAATATTTTTTTCAATTTCACAGACCAGAGTAAAATATTATGGAAGCCTAAGATAAACGTCTTTTAAATCAGCCATCAGAAGAGTAATCTCTTCATCATCCTGAACACATAATCAACTGTCTAAAATGGAATGCTTAGTGCTTGGCATTAATGGGCAGGAGTTTTAGGTCGGCATGAGGGCGCAATCGGCAGGCTCAGGAGTGGCTGGGGAACAGACGGCTGCCTGCGATCGGCCCCCGCCAATGGGCGGCCAGCCAGCGTGAAGTGTCTGCTGAAATGCTCAGGGAGGAGGGTGGGCGTTGACTGTAAGTGCGGGCGCGGACGATCACTAAATGAAAAGCTCCCTGAAGGCGGAGAGCTGCCTCAAGGAGCTGAAGACTTTAAAAGCAACAAAATAAGGTTTTTAAAATCTGGAAAAAAACTATCCAATTGCATCGCAATCGGTCACCTAAAATGATACATGACGGAAATTCTGTCCGAACATTTTTATTTTTCAAAATTTAATAACAGAAACCTCATCCCGCCCGTGGATGAGATTTCATGAACAACGCAAAGTCCGCCTGGCTGATTTGCCCAGCTGCCAACTGTAAGGTTGTACGGAGCACGAAAAATCGGAGACAGTTACAAATTTAATTGTACTAATTGGTCTCTTAATTGTCAGCGGGCGTGCGTCCAACTTTCACGCATGCCCATGGACCAAAATATCGTGCGAGCAATGACACATCTGATCGGGTCAGAAGCGCAGTCACATGCCAACCTAAGTATTCTGCCCAAAATGTCCGGCTTGTCAGGTCTGGCTAAGTTGGTCGTAATCTTCAGTTCTAAGTTAGAAGGTTCCAGCTTCAAATGCACTCCAGGACTTGAATGCAAAAGCCATGGCTCACCCTCCAATGCATTATTGAGGGTCTTTCGTATGAGACGCCCTGTCTGCCATCTCAGGTAGATATAAATCAGCCCACAGCACTCTTTTCCAGGAAGATCATGGGAGGTGTCCTGGCCAATATCTTCCCCCAAACACACCACAGAAACAGATTATATGGTCATTGTCATATTTCTGTTTATGGGAGCTTGCTGTGTGAAAACCAGCTGCTGTGTTTCCTACATGTGAACAGTGACTACACTTCAAAAGTATTTCATTGGATGTAAAGTGCTTTGAGATTCCTATTGGTAGTGAAATGCAAGTCTTTCTTTTTTGGGAAGCAATTTCAAGGACAATTCTGTTACCTCGTCAGCTTCCAATTCAGATATCTTTATCATTTCAAAGTGCTGGAGAACGTCTGATGATTGTGTTAACAGGGTTGAATATATTTGATCTTTTTCAATAGAATACTAAATCTAATTACAGACTAAAGTATTTCCAGCACACAAACAGGCCATTCGGCCCAATAGATCCATGAAAGCATTTAATAATGTTGCAGCACAGGTGGCTAGAGGAAGATTTTTTTTCCCATTGCCAGGGGAGAGACCAGGCAACCCCTCCAAGTTCTTTGGTGGGGTCAGGAGAGTTAGGAGGCCTTAAATATGCTCCCAAATTGCAAAAGACTTGGTACTTGTTGTCCCTCCCCGCAATCATGCCGAATTGTGGCAGTGTTAGTGGCTGAGACCACAGACAGGTAGATCCCGACTCTTACACATGACTAAAGGTAATGACTTTGGCCTTCCCACTATTTAGCTGCAGGAAATTTCTGATGTTCCAGTGCTGCATGTTGGACAAGTCATGTGTCATATCGGAGACTGGGGAGGGGTTGAGAGAACTGAATGTTGTCAGTGTACATATGGATCCTGATGTTGCGTACAAACATACAAATACTTTGTTTCTGTCTCACTGAACTTACAAGATGGCTCCTCCAATACTTCAGTATGTTTACTTAGCCAAGGATTAAAAAATGTACAGAAAATGTAAGAGTCAGGTTTGTTCTCTGATGTGTGATCAGTTAGATGGTCTCAACTATAACAAAGTTAGGGTATTCCAATTGGACTTAGCATCTCTAGCTATCAAGGAGACGATCAGATGGGGTGTCCGACGTGAGATCAGTAACCCTTATCTTCAGGAAAGGCTCAGCTGGATCCTTCCCCTGTGATAGGATAGATTGCTAACATCCAATGTCATGGATATCATGGAAATGACTGCTTGGCCAAAGGCCAATGTGATCAACATCCTGAAATCCATATTCCAGTAAATGCTCAGACAAGTGGCAAAGGCAGGGAATAGTCACAGGAAAATAACGAGAGAAAAACAAGGAAACAAGGAAACTGCAAATCCCAGCTAATCCAACTGAAGGCATGACAGACTGCCACATTGTGTTGGTGGTAGAGGGAATGAATGTTTGTGGATGGGGTGCCGATCAAGCAGGTTGCTTTGTCCTTAATGATGTCAAGCTACTTGAGTGTTGCAGGAACTGTACTCATCCAGGCAAGTGGAGAGTATTCCATGGAGAGTATTCCATCACACTCCTGATTTGTGCCTTGTAGATGGTGGACAGGCTTTGGGGTCAGGACATGAGTGACTCACCACAAGATTCCGAGCCTCTGACCTGCTCTTGTAGGTACAGTATTTATATGGCTAGTCAGTTCAATTTCCGGTCAATAGTAAGCCCCCAGGATGCTCATATGGAGGATTCAGCAATGGTGATGCCTTTGAATGTCAAGAGGCGATGGTTAGATTCTCTCTTGTTGGAGATGGTCATTGCCTGGCACTTGTGTGATGTGAATGTTAATTTCCAATTGTCAGCCCAATCCTGGATATTGTCCAGGTCTTGCTGCATTTGTACTTGGACTGCTTCAGTATCTGTCAAGCTGTGAATGGCGCTGATCATTGTGTAGTCTTCAGCAAAAATCTCCAGTTTTGACATTAAGATGGAAGGAAGGTCATTGATGAAGCAGCTGAAGATGGTTGGGCCTAGGACGCTAGCTTGAGGAACTCGTGTGGTGATGTCCTGGATCTGAGATGATTGACCTCCAACAGACACAACCATTTTCTTTTATGCTAGGTATTACTCCAACTAGCAGAAATTTTTCCTCCTGATTTCCCTTGGCTCCAGTTTTGTTAGTTTTGCCACACTCGGCCAAGTGGTGCCTTGATGTCAAGGGCAGTCACTCTCACCTCACCTCCGGAGTTCAGCTCTTTTGTCCATGTCTAAACCAAGGCTGTAATGAGGTTAGGAGCTGAGTGGCTTAACCCAAACTGAGCATCAGTGAGCAGGTTATTGCTGAGCAAGTGCCAGTTAATAACACCGTTGATGACCCCCTTCCATCACTTTACTGATGTTCGAGAGTAGATTGCTGGTACAGTAATTGGCCGGGTTGGGCTTGTCCTGCTTTTCATATACAGGACAAACCTGGGCAATTTTCCACATTGTCGGGTAGATGCCACTGGACTTGGCTAGGAGCGTGAAGCACAAGTCTTAAGTACTATTGCTGGAATTTTGTCAGGGCCCATAGCCTTTGCAGTATCCAGTGCCTTCAGCCATTTCTTGATATCACGTGGAGCGAATCAAATTGGCTGAAGACTGGCATCTGTGATGTTGGGGACCTCTGGTGGAGGCCGAGATGGATCATCCACTCAGAACATCTGGCTGAAGATTGTTGCAAATGCTTCAGCCTTATCTTTTGCAGTGATGACATAAAGATTGGCCGTGTGGTTAACAGTGAGGTTGAGTGTATTGAGCTACAAGAAGATATAGATGGATGGTCAAATGGGCAGAGAAGTGGCAGATGGAATTTAACCCTGAAAAGTGTGAGGTGATACACTTTGGAAGGAATAATTTGATAGGGAATTATTTGATGAACGGCATGACACTAGGAAGTTCTGAGGAACAAAGGGATCTTGGAGTGTGTGTCCATAGATCTCTGATGGCAGAGGGTGTGGTGAAAAAGGCAAAATAGACACTTGCCTTATCAATCGAGGCATAGGTTACAAAAGTAGGGAGGTCATGTTGGAGTTGTGTCAAACCTTAGTGAGGCCACAGCTGGAGTACAGTGTGCAGTTCTGGTCACCACATTATAGGAAGGATGTGATTGCACTGGAGGGGGTGTAGAGGAGATTAACCAGGATGTTGCCTGGGATGAAGCAGTTAAGTTATGAAGAGAGGTTGGATAGACTTGGGTTGTTTTTGTTGGTGCAGAGAAGACTGAGGAGCGACCTGATCAAGGTGTAAAAGATTATGAGGGGCATGGACAGGGTAGATAGGGAGCAGCTGTTCCCTTTAGGGAAACAAAGCAGCCGGCTAGCGTGTGGGGGAGTGGATTCAACTTCATGGAAAATTATGTAAAAACTGAAAAGAAAGGAGAATCCAGGAAAGGCTATTAAAGTCCCCAGAACACAAAATAGGACAGAGTGTTTAGAAAGGGCTAGGAATCTAACTTCAAGCACATCAGATAAAGGGACAACAATGAGGAAGGTGACGGGAAATACAGGACTGAACATGTTGTATCTGAATGCACGCAGTATACAAAATGAGGTAAATGAGCTTGTGGCGCAGACTGAAATTAGCAGGTATGATGGGGTGGGCATCATGGAGACATGGATCAGGACCGGGAGCTAAATATCCAAGGATATACATCCTCTCGAAAAGGTAGGCAGGTTGGCAGAGGGGCTGGGGTTGCTTTGTTAGTAAGAAATTAAATCAATAGCAAGAAATAACATAGGGTCAGATGATGTAGAATCTGTGTGGGTAGAGTTGAGGAACCACTAAGGTAAAAAAAAACATAATGGGAGTTATGTACAGGCCTCCGAACAGTAGTCAGGATGTGGGGCACAAGATACACCAAGAAAGGCAAGGTTACAGTGATCATGGGGGATTTCAATATGCAGGTAGACTGGGAAAATCAGGTTGGTAGTGCATCCCAAGAAAAGGAATTTGTGGAATGTCTACGAGATGGCTTTTTGGAGCAGCTTGTGGTGGAGCCCACTAGGGAACAGGCAATTCTAGATTTAGTGATGTGCAATGAGGCAGATATGATAAGGGAGCTTAAGGTAAAGGAAGCCTTAGGAGGAAATGACCATAATATGACAGAATTTACCCTGCAATTTGAGAGGAGAAAGCTGGAATCAGATGTAATGGTATTACAGTTGGATAAAGGCAACTACAGAGGCACAAGGGAGGAGCTGGCTAGAATTGACTGGGAGATGACTGTAGCAGGAAAGACAGTGGAACAGCAATGGCAGGAGTTTCTGGGAGTAATTTGAGAGATACAGCAAAAATTCATCCCTAGGAAGAAGAAGCATACTAAAGGGAGGATAAGGCAACCATGACTGACGAGGGAAGTCAGGGACAGTATAAAAGCTAAAGAGAAAGCATACAATGCAGCAAAGAGCAGTGGGAAGCCAAGGGATTGGGAAGCCTACAAAGACCAATAGAGGACAACTAAAAAAGAAATAAGAAGGGAGAAGATTAAATATGAGGGTAAACTAGCCAGTAATATAAAAGAAGATTGCAAGAGTTTTTTTTAGATATATAAAGGGTAAGTGGGAGGCAAAAGTGGACATTGGGCCATTGGAAAATGACACTGGAGAAGTAGTAGTGGGGAACAAAGAAATTGCGGAGGAACTGAACAGGTAATTTGCATCAGTCTTCACGGTGGAAGACACGAGTAACATCCCCAAAGTTCAAGAGAGTCGGGGGGGGCGGGGAGGGGGGTGGCAGAGGTGAATATGGTGGCCATTACCAAGGAGAAGGTGCTAGGAAGACTGAAAGGTCTGAAGGTGGATAAATCACCTGGACCAGATGGATTACACCCCAGAGTTCTGAAGGAGATAGCTGAAGAGATAGTGGAGGCGTTAGTGGTGATCTTTCAGGAATCACTGGAGTCAGGGAGGGTCACAGAGGACTGGAAAATCACTAATGTAACCCCCCTGTTAAGAAGGGAGTGAGGCAAAAGACGGGAAATTACAGGCAGATTAGCCTGACCTCGGTTGTTGGTAAGATTTTAGAGTCCATTGTTAAGGATGAGATTTCAGAATACTTGGAATTGCATGATAAAATGGGCAAAGAAGTGGCAGATGGAATATAACGTCGGCAAGTGTGAGGTCATGCACATTGGTAGGAAGAATAGAGGCATAGACTATTTTCTAAATGGGGAGAGAATTCAGAAATCTGGAGTGCAAAGGGACTTGGCAGTCCTAGTCCAGGATTCTCTTAAGGTTAACTTGCAGGTTGAGTCGGTAGTTAGGAAGGTAAATGCAATGTTGGCATTTATTTCAAGAGGACTAGAATATAAATGCAGGGATCTGCTGCTGAGGCTTTATAAGGCTCTGGTCAGACCACATTTAGAATATTGTGAGCAATTTTGGGCCCCATATCTCAGGAAGGATGTTCTGGCTGTGGAGAGGGTCCAGCGGAGGTTCATGAGAACGATCCCAGGAATGAAAGGTTTAACATATGAGGAACATTTGAGGACTCTGGGTCCATTACTTGATGGAGGTTAGAAGGATGAGGAGGGATCTGTTTGAAACTTACAGAATACTGAAAGGCCTGGATAAAGTGGACGTAGGGAAGATGTTTCCATTAGTAGGAAAGACTAGGACCCGAGGGCACAGCCTCAGAATAAAGGGAAGACCTTTTAGAACAGAGATGAGGAGAAACTTCTTTAGCCAGAGAGTGATGAATCTATGGAATTCATTGCCACTGAAGGCTGTGGAGGCCAGGTCATTGAGTGCATTTAAGACTGAGATAGATAGGTTCTTGATTGGTAAGGGGTTCAGAGGTTACGGGGAGAAGGCGGGAGAATGGGGTTGAGAAACTTATCAGCCATGATTGAATGTCGGAGCAGACTCGATGGGCTCAGTGGACTAATTTCTGCTCCTATGTCTTATGGTCTTATGGCCTTAGTTGAAGGGTCAGTCACGAGGGGACACAAGTTCAAGGTGAGGAGCAGGAGGTTTAGGGGGGATGTGATGGAAAACCTTTTTACCCAGAGGGTAGTGACAGTCTGGAATGCGCTGCCTGGGAGGGTGGTTGAGGCAGGTTGCCTCACATCCTTTAAAAAGTACCTGGAGGAGCACTTGGCACTTGACATTCAACGCTATAGGCCAAGTGCTGGTAAATGGGATTAGGTTGGTAGGTCAGGTGTTCCACATGTGTTGGTGCAGACTCGATGGGCCAAAGGGCCTCTTCTGCACTGTGTGATTCTGTGCTGTGCTGGGCTCCCCCATCATTGACGATGGAGATATTTGTGGAGCCTCATCCTCCAGTGAGTTGTTTAATTATCCACCACCATTCATGACTGGATGTAGTAGGACTGCAAATCTTAGATCTGTTCCATTGGTTCTGGAATTGCTTAGCTCTGTCTCTCACTTGCTGCTTATGCTGTTTGGCACATAAATAGTCCTGCATTGTAGCTTCACCAGCTTGACCCCTCATTTTTAGATATGCCTGGTGCTGCTCCTGGCATGTCCTCCTGCACTCTTCATTGAATGAGGGTTGCTCCCCTGGTTTTCTGGTAATGGTAGAGTGGGGGATATGCCAGGCCATGAGGTTACAGCTGTGGTTGAGTACAATCCTGCTCCTGCTGATGGCTCTCAGCGCATCATGATTGTCCAGTTTTGAGTTGCTAGATTTGTTTGAAATCTATCCCATTTAGCGTGGTGGTAGTGCCACACAACACAATGGAGGGTATCCTCAATGTGAAGACGGGATTCTTTCTCCACAAAGGCTGTGCGCTGGTCACTCCTACCGATAAGCCATGGACAGATGCATCTGTGGCTGGCAGGTTGGTGTGGATAAGGTCAAAGATGTTTTTCCCTCTTGCTGGTTCCCTCACCACCTGCCAACAACACAGTCTATCAGCTATGTCCTTCAGACTTGGCCAGCTCAGTCTATACTTGTGCTATTGAGCCACTCTCAGTAATCAAAGTGAAATACTGCAGATGCCGGAAATCTGAAATAAAACAGAAAATGCTGGTAAAACCCAGCAAGTCTGGCAGCTTCTGTGGAGAGAGCAACAAAGTTAACATTCCGAGTCCATATGACTCTTCTTCAGAATTACTCTTGGTGATGGAAGTGGAATCCTCCACCTAGAGGACATTCTGTGCCCATGCCATCCTCCATGCTTCCTCCAAGAGGTGTTCAACATGGACATCAGCTGAGGGAGGGCGGTACGTAGTAATCAGCAGGAGGCTTCCTTGCCCATGTTTGACCTGATGCCATGAGCCTTCATGGGGTCCGGAGTCAATGTTGAGGATTCCCAGAGCAACTCCCTCCCAACTGTATACCACTGTGCCACCACCTCTGCTGGATCTGTCCTGCTGGTGGGACAGACAGAACTTAGCCAGGGATTGTGGATGGTGGCATTTGTGTATAATCTGTACAGTATGATTTCATGAGTATGACTATGTCAGGCTGTTGCTTGAATAGTTTGTGAGACAGTTCTCCCAATTTTACATAAGCTCCCAGAAAAGTGGTATACCATTGGGAAGGAGTTGTCCTGGGAGTCCTCAACATTAATTCCAGACCAGATGAAGTCTCACGGCATCAGCTTGATAGGGCTGAGTTTGCTGTTGTTGTTTCCAGTGCCTGGGCTGATGTCGGGTGTTTTGTCCGATTTCATTCCTTTTTATTGACTTTTTTAACAGTTTGATACAACTGAATGGCTTGCTAGGCCATGTCAGAGGGCATTTAAGAGTCAAACACATTGCTGTGAGTCTGGAGTCACATGTAAGCCAGACCAGGTAAGGAGAGTAGATTTCCTTCCCTAAAGGGCATTAGTGAACCAGATGGGTTTTTACAACAATCAACAATGGTTTCATGGTCATCATTAGATTATTAATATATATCAAGTACAACTCAATAGAGTTTTCAGATGCATTCAAGCCTTCCAATACCAGCCAAGAGATCAGTATACTTCCACTTTCAGATAATATTGCAGACAGATCAGACCTAGGGAATCTAATCTCGTTGGCATTGGTGATAAAGAGCAACCACACTCTTCAATCAATTACTCCACTTTAATGTGCCTGATGCAATTTGGTTAATGAACTGGAGGAACCACAGGAAAGTGAATTTTTAATTTGTTGGTGTGTTCCTTATTAACGTAACTGAAGTACCTCATCCCTGGAGCCATTCTTGCATTTTCTTTTCTACACCCTCTGTAAAGCTCCTGCCTCAAGGGCGGTGCCCAGATTTGGACAGAATATTGAACTTCACTATTGAACCAGTGTTTTACTGAGGCTCATCATATCTTACTTGCTTTTGTACTCTATGTCTCTACTCATAAAAGCCCAGGATCCCATTTTTAACCACGTTTTTAACTTGCCCTGCCACGTCCAATGATTTCTGGACATATACCCCCAGATCCACATGCTCCACCAGCACCTTTAGAATTGTACCTTTTATGTTATATTATCTTTCCTTCTTCTCCCTATCAAAATGTTACATTTCTTTGCATGGAGTTTCATCTGCCTTTCGTGCACTTACCCCACCAGCCTATACCAGTATTTTCTTGCAGCCTATCACTATCCTCCTCACAGTTAACTATACCTCCAAATTTTGTATCATCTGCAAATTTTGAAATTGGGCTCTGCACACCCAATTTTTGGTCATTAATATATATCAGAAGATTGTAGTACTAGCCCCTGAGGACGCCCACTGTACACCTTCCTCCAGTCTGCGAAATAATGATTCACCACTATTCTATGTTTACTGCCGAATTTGACTGCATGCTGCCTCTGTCCATTTTATTCCAAGGGCTTCAATTTTGCTGGCATGCGTATTATTTGGTGTTTTATCAAACACCTTTTGCAAGTCCATGTAAAGTCCATGTACATCGCATCAACCGCATTCCCCTTAACAGCCCCCTCATTCACCTCATTAATAAACTCAATCAAGTTAGTTATACACAATTTTCCTTTCACAAATCCATCTTTAAATAATCCACACTTGCCCAAGTGACTGTAAATTTTTCCCCAAATTATGTTTTCTCAAAGCTTTTCTGCCACTGAGGTTAAACTGACTGGCCTGCAGTTGCTAGGTTTAGCCTTCTGCCCTTTTTAAACAAGGGTGGATCATTCTCCAGTCTTCCAGTGCCACCCCTATAACTAAGGAAGGCTGTAAGATTATGGCCACTGCCACTGTAATTTCGAACCTGACTTCTCTCAGTATGATCAAATGCAACCCATCTGGTCCTGGTGATTTATCAACATTAAGTACATCCAGTCTTTCTAGTACCCTCTCTTTATTAATATTTAGCACATCCAGTGTCTCAACTACCTTCTCTTTCACTATGACTTTGGTAGCATCCTCTTCCTTTGTAAATCCAGATGCAGAGATCTCATCCAGTATGTCTACCACCCTGCGTAGGCCCCTTTGTTGGTCCCTAATTGGCCCCGCTCATCCTCTTGCTACCCTTCTATTATTTTTATGCCTAAAGGATACTTCTGAATTCCTTTTTATGTTCATTGCCATTTTTTTCTCATACCCTCTCTTTGCCTCTCATTTTATTTTTTACTTACCCTCTGAACTCTCTATATTCAACCTGGTTCCCACTTGTAGTATCAACCTGACCCTTTTGCTGCCTCATCTTTCTCTTTACCTCTTTTGCCATCCAGGGAACTCTGGCTTTAGTTGTGCTCTGCCTTTCCCCATCATGGGGTCTTGACTTTATTGGCACCATCTCCTATTTAAAGACAGCCAGCTTTGTCTGCCAATATTTGATTCCAGTTTACCTGGGCCAGATCTGTTGTCATCCCACTGAAATTGTCTCTCTTCCAATTATTTTTATATTTTTTTTACAAGATAAAATAAGACCATAAGACTTCGGAGCAGAAGTAGGCCATTCGGCCCATTGAGTCTGCTCTGCCATTCAATAAGATCATGGTTGATCTGATAATTCTCGACTCCATTTTCCTGCCTTGTCCCCATAACCTTAAATTCCCTTACTGATTAAAAATCTGTCTATCCCAGCATTGAATATGCTTACTTTAGATTGTTTTTCCTTAGTTACCTGACATTTTATGATGCTGTGATCCCTGCTTCCTAAAGGTTTACCTTTTGAAACTTGATCCATATGACCGGCCTCATTGCCCAGAATCAGATCCAGCAATGTCTCCCTTCTTCTTAGGGCAGAAACATACTGATCAAGAAAAGTCTCCTGCGTACACTTCATAAGCTTCTGCCCTATGCCTACAACCACCACCTTCCCCACAACTCACCCTTTATACTATTACTCTCCCCGTCTACATTAGGATAACTCAAGTTCCCCCATTATCACAACTTCATATTTTTTCTATAATTTGCCTGCAAATGTGCTCCTCTATACCTTTCCCAACTGGTGGTCAATAAAATCTACCAGTGGTGCATTGGTACCTCTCGTTGTGTCTTAACACTAACCAAGTAGATTCTGTCCTTGACCCCCCCAGGGCATTCAGCTTCCCTGGCACAGTAACATTCTCCTTAATCAGTACCACCACTGCTCCTCCTTTCTCTCCTACCCCATCTTTTATTCATGCCTCATATCCAAGAGTGTTTACTATCCAATTCTGTCCTTTTTTGTACCACGTTCTCTGTCAGCGCAGCAACACCATATTCCAACGTGTCTGTACTCATCAACCTAACTTACCACACTTCGTGGGTTTCTACGCATGCACTGTATACTTAATTTAGCCCTTGTTGCGTTCACTCTTATCCTGATTCTAGTGCCATCAATGAAATTAAAACCTGCTTTATAATTACCAACATTGCAGGGTCATGGGGGAGAATTTTCTACATGTCGGGCGGGCTGGTGGGGAGCGGGCGTGGGCGGGCGTGCGCGGACACGGAGCTGATCACCGCCCGCAATCAGCTCCGTGCTGCCATTTTACGCAGGAGGGCGAATTAAGGCCCATCCAGCATGAATCGCAGCTCCCGAGGACAGCGGGAGGGGGCGGGTGGTGATGGGACTCCAATGACGGCCGGGTGCAATGGCGATCTGGCGGCCTGTTTAAAAACCGCACAGGCAACCTTCCAAAGGCTGGCAACGATGGCGACCAGAAGGGTCCCCGAGAGCGCTCTCGGAGAGCAGGCCAGGCAGGAGGGCAGATCAGCCGGGCACTGTGTCCCTCGGTTCTCAGATGAGTGCCTTGCTGCCCCCCTGGAGGAGGTGGCAGCACGGCATGAAATCATCGTGCCGAGGGACGGGAGGGGGGGATCCCCCCCCCACATGATGAAACATGCCTGGGAGGAGGTGGCAGTAAGGTCAGCGCACATGATGTGTTGGACACACCTGGGTTCAGTGCCATAAGCGCTTAAATGACTTGTTACGATTGGGAAGGGTGAGTTAGCACAGCAGTTAGGTTGGTCCCCCTCTGACCTTCACCCTCCCAATGTAGTTACTGCATTGAATCATTCACGGCATGTGACCTTCGCTGGGTGGGTCAGCATTTATTGCCTATGCCTAGTTGACCCTGAGAGGGTGGTGTTGAGCTAGCTCCTGTGTCTGCTGCATGTGGTACACTTACACCCACAGTACCGTTTTGGGGACAACCTCAAGGGTCCCTACCTAGGCGCAGTGCGCGGAACTCCGAAACATTTCAAAGTCAGGATGCTGACTGACTGGGAGTGGAACTTCCAGGTGGTGGGGCACCCACACAGATGCTGCCCTTGGCATTCTAGGTGGTAGTGCTTCCTTGCTTTGGAAGGTGATGCAGTGTAGGTGGCAAATGTGATGGAGGCAGCATCTGGGCAAGGGGGTCAGCCCTGACTGCTTGGAGTGAGTGTGCGGCTGCTCCAGGGTCACGATTCACATGAGCCCTGCAATGTTTCACTCAGGCGGGGGTGGCAGGGATGCAATGGCAATCCAGGTACAGGGTGGACTAATCAATGCTCCTCTCTCCTTTACAGGAGAAGACTGCACACAATAACGCAGAGCAGATGCAGACTGGCAGAGGGCAGGCACAGTGGCTAATTCTCACCAGATACGAGCAGGAGGCTTTCAGGCTGGAGAGGCAGCATGTGCCCTGGTCAGCTGGTAGCGGTGATGTTGGTGTGCCAGGCGGAGATAAGAGTGCCGTGCACTGAAGTCACAATGTCTATCATTGCGATCATTCCACTGTTGACTGTTTAGTGAATTCAGCACCCGACATGGGCTTCCCATTGATTATGGAAGGAGCAGCGCATCCTCATCCAAGGACCAGGCATGCACATTAACAGTGTCACAACTTCAACAAATCAAATGTCCTCGTTCTTCCTTTCAGCCTCACCGGAGCATGCCTGGACCGAGGAGGCAGAGGGCTCGCCACTAATACCTGAGCGCCCTGACAAGTTACAAGCACCAGCGTCACACCATCTCAGCCAGGCAGGCACCAGCGCAGACACTAGCACCTCGGTGGGGATAAGATCATCGGCTAGTGTCCCGGGACACAGAGGTGGGGGTACTTCACACTTGCTTGAGGTGCAGGCAGAGACAGAGGGTGCCCAGGGTGCTGGCAGTCAGAGGACTGCAGAGGACCAGGCACATGCTCAGTTGGTGTCTGATGATGTGCCTCTGGTGTTGTCCCTGAGGCAGCAAACACTGGAACTCCAGCAGGGTCTGCGGGAAGATCTGGCGGAGATACATGAGGCAATGCGTGCCATGGTCTCCATGATGGAAGAGTCCATGCAGAGCATCAGCAACGCATTGACCCTCTTGGCTGAGCACAATGCTTCCTCCATGGAGATGCTCCTCCAGGAGAACAATCAGGACTTCCTGGGGATGCGCTCGGACCTGCAAGCCCTCACAGCAGCATTGACCTCAGCTGGTCAGTGTCACTGTGGGAGATGGATTTGCATCCAGTATCCCAGCTCAGTGCTCATCCATCAATGGCGAGCAGGGAGGTCTGAAATGACCTCACGTTGGTGCACAAGCTGCCTGTCATCTCTGTTGGCTCCTCTCAGGGCGCTCTGGATGAGGGCAGCAGCTCCTCTGCCCTTCTGCCAGCGACAGTGGGATCTGATGAAGCTGCGGCTACTGGGGTGATGCCAGCTGTGGAACTGGCCAGCACAGGCTCCACGGGCCAGAGGACACCCGCCGAGGTCATCAAGGCCAACAGGACAGCAGAGTGAGGAGGCTGTCTCAAATGCCAGTGCCAGCAAGGGGGGAGCACCTAGACGTAGCACCCGAAAATGTAAGCTTAAAGTACCTTAGGCACGACACAGGCTTCTCACTGGTGGTTTTCTGTTGCTCTGGCATTAGTTGATTATCAGTCGGTGTGGAGCTCAACACCTGTGAATGAGGTTGCTTTTCTGTTTTATTTTATGAAAACATTATATGCTTTAGTTCTGAACAAGGCTCAGGATGTTTCCTTACTTCTGCAGAAGCACCGGATCCCGTGATGTTATGAGTGACTTTATTGTCATCGAGCTTTATTGACAAGGCACATAGTTAATGTTCCTAACCAGGCAGATGTTGCTCTCAGGTATCGAGTATGGAGCCTGCAGCCCTGGCTTGTGTTGGAGGTCCATCTGTGGTGGGCTAACTGAAGGTTCGTTGGATTAAAACCTCCTGGGTGTCCCTGCCTCCCTGGAGGTTGCTCGGGTCAGCATCTATCCCCTCAGCGTTCTCCTGAGTGTGCTTGCCCTCGGAATCACTACTGCACTCATCATGTGCAGCCAGAGCATCTGCATCTATATCTTCTTCCTCCACTGCGTTTCCGCTTTCCAGCCCCAGATTGTGGAGAGCGCAGAATGGAACCACAATCAGTGACACACGAGCTATGGGTATTGCAGTGCAATACTCAACAGTCCAGGCATCGGAAGCGCATCTTGAGAAGACTGAAGGTTTTCTCCACCACAGCCCTTGTGGAGGCATGGCTCCTATTGAGCAATGGCTCAGCCTCAATTCTTGGATGGTGGAGAGGCGTCATGAGCCACCTTTTGAAGGGATAGCCCTTGTCACCCAGGAGCCATCCATCCAGCCGAGCTGGAGCCCTGAAGAGCCTCAGCACCTGGGAGTGTCTGAGGATGTAGGTGACATGGGAGCTGCCTGGGTACCGTGCACAGACTTGAAGAAACTGCATCCTGTGATCACACACTATCTGCACATTGACAAAGGCACCGGGCTCACCTGTTGGCACCTTGATGGTCACATGTGTGGAGTCGATTGCACCCTGGACGCGGGAGGACCCAGCAATGGCCGCGAAGCCTCTGGCTTGCTCCGCCTGGCTGGCTTTGTCCCAGCGGTGGTGGATGAACGTTAATGCACGCCTGAACAGATCATCTGTAACCTGTTTGACACAACTGTGGACAGCTGGTTGGGAGACTCCACGAAGATCGCCCACCAACCCCTGGAGTTGAGGGCAGCCGTGATCTTCAATGCCACTGGCATGGGATGATGCACACAGTTGGCGCTGATCTCAGGGCCTATCATTTGACAAATGGAGGCCACTGTCTCACAGAATCACACAGAATCAGAGGGTCACAGAATCACACAATGCAGAAATCCACAGTTTTTTGTTTTTATGTCTGTGTTTAATTGACTGCCACTTCTCTTCAAGAAATGTCTATCTTGAAGATGTACTGCTCTTCTCTCTGACAGGATTTCCGTATCTCTCTTTTGCCTTGTTCACCTTCATTACTTTCCATTTCTCTCCTGGTGTTTGACAAGGTGTTTACTAAAACCCGCTTTCACAGCCACATTTCCTTTCTCAGTGACTGTCTCCGTCTCTGGCAATCTATACCTTTTATGCCCTGTTAGTCTTATTCCACCCCACTCCCACTAGAGCTGTACCTTGTGTGTCCTGCCATCCATTCTTAATTAGCACTTTCGTTTAGATAATATCACCACCTTCAACATCTCTTTGTTCTTTTGTCTGTGACATCTTTTGATTATGTGCTCCTATCACTGCTTGCTTGTCCCGTCAACCACCCCCCTCCTATGCTTCTCTCCCCCCACACCCCCCAACATTAAACCAGTTTATATTTCACCCCTCTCCTAATTTTACTCAGTTTTGTTGAAGGGTCATGAGGATTCGAAACGTCAACTTTTTTCTTCTCAGCCGATGCTGCCAGACCTGTTGAGTTTTTCCAGGTAATTCTGTTTCTGTTTTAAACTGTACCATGTTGTGGTCGCTATCGCTAAAATGCTCCCCCCCCCACCACCTCAGCCACCTGTCCGGCTTCATTCCCCAGAATTAGGTCCAGCACTGCACCGTCCCTTGTTGGACCCTCCACACATTGACCTAGAAAGTTCTCCTGTACACATTTCAAGAAATCCATTCCATCCCAGCCCTTAACGCCATCCCAATTAATGTTGGGAAAGTTGAAATCACCTAATTTAATTACCCTATTGTTATTGTTTTTACACACCTCCACAAATTGTGCACATATTTGCTCCTCAATTTACCGCTGACTATCTGGGGGTCTATAATAAACACCTAATAATGTGGTTGCCCCTTTTTTATTCCTAAGCTCTACCCACAAAGCTTTGTTCGATGCCCCCTCCAAGATATCATCTCTCCTTACTTCAGTAAATGACTCCTTAACTAATAGTGCAACACCTCCTCCTCTTTTACTCCCTCCCCTGTCTCGCCTGAAGATTCTGTATCCCAGAATGTTGAGCTGCCAATCCTGTCCTACCCTCAACCTCGTCTCAGTGATGGCTAAAAACTGAGGTAGCTGCTTCGCCACCTGGAAACCCTGGCATCAGGATAGTGGTGTCTTCTGCGGCCCATTCTGCCTTGGAATTCCTGTTGGCCCTGTGCCTGTGCCTGTCCTCCCACTGGAAGCTGAGTATGGACTCCTCCCCCTTCTGGCCCTCTCTTCCACAGAGGATGTGCCTCCAGTGGACAGCACAACTCCCATTCCCTGGGTAAGGGAAAACTTCCTCAAACCTGCAAGGCCCCAAGAATGATATTTACTCCAGAGTCCTGACCTGAAGCCTATTATTCCTGTACAAGCAGCTCTGAAGAGATCTGAAGTTCTCCTGTTCACACAAGCAAGTAGCAGTAAGTTTAAAAAAAAGTTAACGTCAAACAAATAGCACTCACGAGCCCACTCATCCCTCTTATCCCTCCCGTGGATGAGGTTTTTAAAAATGTGGCCCACCCACCTGCCCGTTGCGCCCGAGTGACGCTCTAAAGATCGCACGGGCCTCGAAAAATTTCGGTCTATTTATGCCTCGAGGGCCTTAAGCGGCCGTTAATTAATGGCAGGCGCACATCGGAGCTCATTGCGCGCCCACGCACCGAAATATGGCGATGGCGCGTGGTGACACATGCCCAATGTCACCGTGCGTCGTTTTACACGTCGGCCTGTCAGGCTCTCCCCCTGCACACCGACACCAAAATTCTGGCCACGAGCATCAACTTTAGCCTACGTTTGTTCAAAATTCTTAGACAAAAGAACTATAACCGTGAAGATTGGCAAAATCATTTTACAGCACAAAAGGTTGCCTTTTCTCAACCTTGGCTGTGCCAGCTCTCCCTGGACCAAATGGACAATGGACGATTGCCTGAAAGGCCATCTCCTGTGCTGGAAAACAATTTCACATTTCTTTACAGTTACATTTCTTCTGTCTATGAATTTCTAACACATGGTGGGCTAAAGCTGACACTCATGACTCCACAGTGTTGGTAGTTAAACCGTTTTAAGTTAATTTTATTTTAAATTTTAAATACCTGAGCTTATATTAATACTAGAAATTCAGTGAAGTGTCTGGACATGTTGAAGGCTGCTGAACTAGCTAATTGCAATACTGACTAATCTAAAACAAATAATAACAACTTGTGTTTGCACAGCGCCTTTAATATTGTAAAATGTCCCAAGATGTTTCACAGCAGTGTTATCAAATTGGAGGAGATTGCAGAGCTGGGGAGAGGTGAGGCCATGGAAGGATTTGAAGACAAAGGTGAGGGATTTGAATACAGGTAAGTCTGATTGTGTCTAAATGCTATTATTTAATTGCCTTACAGAAAAGATTTATGATTGCTTTTACATTAATTATCATAATGGGTTTTAACCACTGAAGTCTGATCAAATACTCAGCAGATGTGTCCAGCCATTAATGTGTCCAGTTAATAATAGAGCATTTCTGACTATTTCTGTTTGCTTAGGTGAGGTTCTTCAGAGTTAAACCCAAATCATAAACAGACTTGAAATTTCATTCCTCGAGTCCAATGTCCGTTACCAGCCCCAATGAACAGAAATGGGATGGGTCTTAACACATCACAATTCAATGACTCGATTCCAACCCAACCCAAACCCATTCCTGGCCCATTAAATTTCAAAGTACACAGTTCAAGGCACAAACAAGGCTTTCACAAATGACATTCTGGTGCTTAATTGACAAATCAAAGTTGCAAACTGATGCCATAATCAGTGCTGCAACTTAAATTTAGCATAAAATGAACGAGAGGCCTAAGTTGCAGGCTTCCCAGAGGCTGATCCAATGCAGGAGTAGCTGGCTCCCCATGGTGTATGGTTCTTTCACCATTACCTGTGGGCCAGGAGGAGTGAGAGAGACTGCTCTCCTGCAAAGCCACTGAGGGAAGCTTTTGGCTTCACACAGGCCAAATTTCCAGCAGCCCGCCACCCTCCCAACAGCCCTTATGATCACCGGCCTGCCCTCGCCTCCTGATTGCTTCCTTCCCACTTGCCATGGACCATCCCTAAGGATTCCCAACTGCAGCCTCCTCACTAGAATGCCCCCTTGCTCACCAGTTACACTGTCCATTTGACTTGCTACTGGGCAGGGCTACAAAATGTAGATTCTCGAACAGTCCTGGCAGGTTGGAGGGTGGCAAATGTAATCTCGCTATTCAAAAAAGGAGGGTAGGAGAAAACAGGGAATTACAGACCAGTTAGTCCAACATCAGTAGTAGGGAAAATGCTAGAGTCTATTATAAAGGATGCAGTAACAGGACACTTAGAAAATATCAATGGGATTAGACAATGTCAACATGGATTTATGAAAGGGAAATAATGTTTGACAACCCTACTGGAGTTTTTTGAGGACTTAAATAGCGGAATAGATAAGGCAGAACCAGTGGATATGGTGTATTTGGATTTTCAGAAAGTTTTTGATAAAGTTCCTCTTAAGAGGTTAGTGTGTAAAATTAAAGCACATGGGATTGTGGGTAATATATTGGTATGGATTGAAAATTAGTTAACAGACAGGAAACAAAGAGTAGGAATAAATGGGTCTTTTTCGGAGTGGCAGGCAGCATACTGCAGGGATCAGTACTTGGGCCCCAGCTATTCACAATACATATCAATAATTTGTATGAGGGAACCAAATGTAATATTTCCAAGTTTGCTGACAAGACAAAACCAGGTGGGGGTATGAGAGGAGGATGTTAAGAGGTGTCAACGGTATTTAGACAAGTTGAGTGAGTGGACAAATACATGGCAGATGCAGTAAATGTGGATAAGTGTGAAGTTATCCACTTTGGTAGAAAAACAGAATGGCAGAATATTATTTAAATGGTATAGTTTGGGAAATATTGATATGCAAAGGGACCTGAGTGTCCTTGTACGCCAGTCACTGAAAGCAAGCATGCAGCTGCAGCAAGCAGTTAGGAAGGTAAATGGTATGTTGGCCTTCATTGCGAGAAAACCTGAGTGCAGGAGCAAGGATGTCTTACTGCAGCTGTATAGAGCCTTGGTGAGATCACACCTGGAGTATTGTGTGCAGTTTTGGTCTCCTTACTGAAGAAAGGATATACTTGCCATAGAGGGAGCGCAGCAAAGGTTCACCAGACTGATTCCTGGGATTGTTGTGTGTGGAGAGATTGGGCCAACTAGGGCTGTATTCACTGGAGTTTAGAAGAATGAGAGGAGATCTCATTGAAACATATAAAATCCTGACAGGGCTGGAAAGACTGGATGCAGGGATGATGTTCCCTTCGGCTGGGAGACAGTTGGGGTCTCTAGAACAAGGGGTCGCAATTTCAGGACATGGGGTAGGCCATTTAGGACTGAGATGAGGAGAAACTTCTTCACTCAGAGGGTAGCGAACCTGTGGAATTCTCTATCACAGAAGGATGTGGAGGCCAAGGATCTGAATGTATATAAGAAGGAAATAGATTCTAGACTCTAAAGACGTCAAGGGGTATGGGGAGAGAGCAGGGGCATGGCGTTGGGATAGAGGATCAGCCATGGTCCTATTAAATTGTGGAGCAGACTCGAAGGGCCGATTGACCTACTCCTGCTCCTATTTTCTATGTTTCTAATGAGGCTTTGCCATTGAAATTGGCTGTAGTTCAGTGTTCCTATCACCTTATATTTTTCTGCCTCCCCTCCATCCTTCCTACCTTCCCATAAATAACAGGGCCATGGTTCCTGGTGTTTGGTTTTATTCTGTGACCCGTGCACCTAAAAGTCTACTCCCATTGCTCCTGACGCACAATCGCTGCAGTATGTATCATTGACTTGATGTACTGTGGCAACTGATCACAGCTTCTTCGGGAACACCTCCCAAACCCATAACTTCCACCATCTAGAAGGATAAGTCCAGCAGCAACATGGAAATATCACCTCCTCCAAGTTCTTCACCCAGTTACATGAACTCTTGAGTTGGGCAGATATTGCCATTCCTTCAGAATCACTGGGCGAAAACCCTGGAACTCCCTACACACCAGCACTATTGGTCGACTTTACACTAGTGCAGTTCAACAAGAAGGCAGCTCACCAGCACATTCAATGTTTTCTCGAGATGGGCAATAAATGCTGGCTGTTAATGAATAAAAATAAGAGACTCATTTGCTATGTATCGTAGTGAGCTATTTTTTCAGTATTCAGTAAACAGCTGAGAACATTAGTGGTATACATAGAGCGGAATCGTCCCAGATTTTGCACCAAGTTCAGCAGTGGATAGAAAAAGAACGAATTATCCACCGGCCGCAATGGCGGCTTCCCAGTCCTGCCACATTAATTTTGCATTCACAGGAAACGTGCCGTTTCGAAGGCGAGCGGGCTCTCATTTGCCCGCCATGCCATCACCTTGCCGCTTCCTCACGCCGGGTACCACATTTAAAGTGCCGTCAAGCGCACACCTCTCAGTGCTTCCAGCCCAGGAGTACTGCATCAAAGACATGGCTCTGCAGGGCAAGAAGACTACAGCCCACCACGGTTTAGTAACGTGTCCCTCGAGGCCTTTTGGAGGCCATGGAGTCCTGCTGTGATGGCCGGAGAAGGCACAGCAATGTCACCAATGAGGCTTGGGAGGTGGTGGCAGCTGTGGTCAGTGCCAGCCAGTGCCGCAAGAGGGAAAATGATCCCTTCCATCCCGCCAGGATAAATCACTCTTTTCATCACTCTTAACTCTCACACTCGCAAACCCATCAGACATTCACGGGGCCCTCACTCATTGCCAGTTCAAGGGACATCACCATTCACTCTCTCACCCACACCTTCATTGCCCTCATCGACCACTCACCAGCCACACATGCCAGGCATACTTATCACCTTGCCTGGCAGGCGCCCCACGTACACTCTCACCATCTGTATTCATGCAGGACAAGCTGGCACACAACAAGAGGGAGAGACTGCACTCTGTTTGAGGAATGCCTGAAAACAAGGCCCTCATAGTCTGAAAATTGAGACATCCAGCTGACTGGCGACGATCTGGACCATTCCAGTGATGTGTCTTGTTTCGCAGTCCCCTGCCATGCACCAATTATCTGCCCTTGCTTTCACAGGCATAGCCGATGGAGTCCATGACCCAGGGCGTCAAATCGAGCCCCGAAGAAACCTCTGAAGAGGAAACTGAAGGCACCTCCATTCAAGTCCCATCACAGTGCTCACCCACACCCTCCTCCAGCACAGAGACACACACCTTGGTGGGACCTAGCTTTAGAGTAGCCATGGGATCACAATCTTGTGACAGCATCGCACTGTCTGATCTACAGAAGGCAGTGGCTAGGTCTTCCCAGGTCTGTGGCACCCGGAGGACTGCTGGAGGCCAGAAAGCTGCTGAGTCCGAGTCAGATGACAAGCCTCTGGGGTTGGTCATGCATCGGTTGCTGGAGCTGTAAAGGCAAGCTTGGGAACATCAGGAAGGGATGTCCATAGCACTCCTCAGATTGCAAAGCATGATGGAGGAGTCTGTCTGCCTTCACTCTGAGGTGATAGCACCAGTATGCCAACGCATTGAGGTCAACACTGGTAGGATGGTGGCCGCTGTGGAGACCTTGGTCCAGAACGTCGGTCCTGCACTCTGTGCAGGCTTAACTCCATCACTGATGCTATAATTGGCCTCCGACAGTTTGTATGCGAGAGGGGTGTGGGGCAGCTCGATCTCACTCCAGCTTCCCCTTCTCCTTAAAGACTCAGCCAGGGACCCTCGGGCGCCCATAGGGAGGAGGACCAGCAGGTGCACCTCCCGGGGTCATCCACCCAGGTGACTCCAGGAGTGTCCAGCTCATCCGAATCCCATCTTCCTGTGACCCCAGCAGCTCCAGCTCCACAGGCCGAGGAGGATGCCACTGCCACACAGCAGGTCCTCAAAAGCAGATAGGGGCCCTCCAGGTCTCGGCCCTCCAAATGACACGGACAGGGCGTAGCCATCAGCAGGCTGCCTCCACCTCCACTGTGGGTGTCCAGGGAGCACCAAGACATTGCCGCAGGGTTAGGAAAGTTAAGAAGATGTATTTGCGCAGCCTGGGCACTGGTGTTAATCACTTGTACATAATGTTCACTATTGTAAATAAACTCTCATGAATGTCTCCCTGCCTATGGCTCCTTGTTCTGATGCGTAGTATTCGTGTCACTCAGATGTGAAACCTTGGTTCCTGCACAAGATAAAGGCAGGTGTCTCAGTCCAGGGCCTCTTCCCTGTGCTTTGTGCAGCCTTCAGGCCAAAGTGATGGTCTGGCCTCATGCTCCCCGGACACATTATAGATGCCTGAACCATTGTTGCCAGAATGTTGTGGGCAAGCATCACAGAGTACCGTCATTCTCTCTGTGTGCTTTCAGCACCTAAAAGGTGGGGCTGGCTCCCATCTCTTCAGGGTCTGTGACCAGTGACGCTGTGCGCCTGAAGGGATCAGGTGCTGAAGGCTGATAAAGGATCAGTTGCATTTAAAGTTTCATGGCTGCATCTCTACGAAATTACCCTGATTGCAGGGCAGAAGCGAGCTGTCCTCAGCCAGACAGGAGTCAGACATTCACAGAGGCAATGTGAAGATCTATAGAGTGTCCTCACTGCATGTCATCATCTTCCACCTGGAATTGAGTGATTATTAAGGTCTCCACTGCAACTCCATGACAGGAGCCTTATCACAGAGGGTACGTGCACTGACATAAGCCAGACTGGAGTCCAACTTTCACACGTGCAATGTGAGGATCTTTGATGTCTCCTCACTGCATGTCATCCTCATCCACAAATGTAGCAGCTATGAGAGCCTCCCAAGTACACCTTGTCTGGCCAGTGCAAGGGCCTCGTCACCGGCATCATCACCTTCGAGGACCTCCTCACCCTCATCCCTGTCGACATCCTCCTCATCTCCTCCTCAGCCAGCACCCTCCCCTTTGCAGCACCGGCTTGTAAAGGGCACAGCAGGCGATGATGATATGCGACGCCCTCTGTGGACTATATTACAGGGCTCCACCAGACTGGTCCAGGCACCGGAACCTCATTTTCAGCATCCCGATGGTTTGCTCCACCAAGTTGTGAGTTGTAGCATGAGCCTCATTATACCGTCGCTCTGCTGTAGTCTGAGGCCGCCGCACAGGTGTCATCAGCCATGTCTTCTCTGGGTAGCCCTTGTTCCCAAGGAGCCATCCCTGCAGCTTCTGTGGGCCCTGGAAGGTATCAGTGGTCTGAGACCAACTGCGAAAGCAGGAGTCATGGGCACTCCCTGGAAACCGTGCGCAGACCTTCAGGATGTATTTGTGGTGGTCACACACCAGCTGCACATTCAGCGAATGGAATCCTTTGCGGTTGACATAATTGACCACTTGTTGCGATGAAGATCTGAGCACAACGTGAATGCAGTTGATCTCACGTTGCACCTGTGGGAAACGTGCGATCTGGGCAAATCCAATCGCTCTTGCATCCTGGCTTTCCTGCTTCCAGGCAAAATGCACTAAGTTGTGTGCCCTTGCGAAGATGGCATTGTGACCACATGGATGCACTTGTGGGTAGAAGCTTGCGATGTCCCACAGAGGTCACCTGTGGAACTTTGAAAGGAGCCACTGGTGTAAACATTGAGCGCAGCGGCCACTTTCACAGCCACAGGCAATGAATGCCGTCCATGTCGCCATGATGTCACATCTTGCAGGAGGTGGCAGATGGGACCGACCAGTTTCCTAGACGCACAAAATCTTCAGTGACACTGGTTCTTGGTCATCTGCAGGAATGAAAGACGGCATCTATAGACTATGGGTCTAGCTAAGTGCCGAACAGCAAGGGCTCAATGTTGCTCTTCAGCAGCATGTGCGGGACCCCCAGCCGTCCCTTCATCCTGAGGGTGATGCTCCTCCCTCTGCCCAGTCAGATGCCTCCCTTATTCTCTTCTCCTTTGTTTTCTCTCTCTGTAAGCCACGAGGCATACATCTAGGTCACCAGGCTCCATGCTCCTATTGTGCTCCTCCTGTAGGATGAAAGAGAGAGATGCTTGGGTTAGCATGGGTGTACTAAGAACCTGTCTTGGTTAAGCCTGAAGGACTCTTAACAGATCCTGGAGAGTCCTGGCCATGACTTGGATGGCCAGAGTTAAGTGCGCTGCATGGTTGCCTGAGACCCTACCCACCTCCACCCCACTCCACCTGACCAATTGGCAGCAGCTTTGCCCACTGGACTACATGCTGTGCTCTCAGCTCAGGTACAGGCATTCTCCTAACCCACACTGCAAGACTGCACTGTTAGCTTGAACCATGTGAGAAGCTGCTCCAAACCTGAAAAGTGACATTGCAAGGGGCTGTGAGCGCCTCTGCCAGTGGCTGCTCCATGGCCAGTTTTCGCAAGGAGATTGTACAACGTGTGCAATTGTCCAAGTGTTCTGCAGTCCACTAAAATGCTCATTAGCTTGCAGTCTGTGCCCGAGGGGTGAAAAGCTCTGAAGCGCATTGGAAGCACTTTCATGCCTCAGCGTTGCTTGAGTGGGCAGATAAGCTAGAGGCCTGACTCCAAGCATATCAATCTGGCTGCACCTGAACTGTCATAGCCGCAGAGGAATAGTCACTTTATACAAGGTTTCTCTAATGCGTTGTCACTTCTGTCTCCCCCACCCTGCTTGTGCACCACCATTAGCCACAGTGCTGCCCTTACCCATCCAACCTGCCTCAACTCCAGTGCAGTCCTTGACACTCCCCCCCCACTCAACTCCAGTGCAGTCCTTGACCACCCCCCCCACCTCAACCCCAGTACACCCCTTGCGTCGACACCACACTGTCAGCCAGCCGGGAAAAAGCGATTTGCCTGTGCCCTTGCCTGAATTTGCAGTGCCTCAACCTTGAAGTCAAACAGGCGGCCCTCCCGAGCACTGCACAATGTTACTGTGCACTCACCCCCAAGTTCCCCTCAGAGTGAGGCCAAGTGCACACCTTATACATCCTGTTAAAAAACACTTGTACTCGGATGATCTAGGATGGGATGATTACAATCGGCTGGGCTTATAATGATATGCAGATGTGTTACAGTGAGGTTCCCGATGTCCGACAGTGGGAAATGCAGCCCGCCATTGACAGGCAGAGTGGGCGATTGCATTCTGGTTTCACAACGTCGTGAAACCGATTTTTGGCCTTCTCGCCATATTGTCCACTCACGCCACCGAACCACGGCCGACACCAGTGGGCACGGAAAATTCCACCCATAGATCCAGTCACTTTACGCTGGCCTTCTTCAAAGTTAGAGCTTGGCCCTGCTTGACCCAATCCCTTTGTGCTAATGCTGTTCAACTTGGCTTTCCGTAGGCTGGGGATGGATGTGCAATGGTATTTTTCCGACTTCACATTCCCAGTGGGGAAATTCAAACATGATCTTCTGACAATTTAGGGAAGATTAAAATTCGAAGATGACACCTAATCCACCCAATATAATTCACCAACTGTGCCGAAAATGATTAGTATTCAAATCTTAAACCAAATTTAAAAAAACAAAAGGCATAAATGACAAGGAGGTTACCTAATTATAAATTCTTGATCGCAGCTTGAAATTTGAAAGCAGTACAGATGGCTGATGCCTTAATTTAGAAATAAATTATGTCAACTTAAGGTTCATTGTCTTTAACGATTGAACGTCTGAATACATTCAAACAGGGCCTGCCTTGGAGTTGGTATTGCCAGAAAGGAATGCTTTGATTGACTTCTTGGGGCAGACCCTACGGTCTGCCGCCGGTGGGTTTTCAGCCGTCGGTCCATAAAATTCTACGGGTGTCCTTCCCCTACTTGTCCATCCCCAAACAAGCAGCGATTTTATAGGGGGCAGGCAAAGCCTAGGGCAGCCAGCCACCACCCCTCACCTAGTAATTAAGGGCTACCTGGCTGCAGCTACATCTTGTAGGCTGGTGGGAGGAGGTCAGGTCTTGCTGGGGGGGTGGGGGAAGGCCTGGCAGGTTAGCTTCCTCAAGCCTCCCTTACAGTCCCCTTTTCTAATGGGGGTGGGGGGGGCACACCCCTATGGGTGTCTACTCTTGTTCTGGACTTTGCAACCCGGCCCCCACCTCCTTTGCCATCCCTTCCTCCTCTGGCCTCACCAAGAGACCCCCCAGACTTAACCTGTGGTGCTGCCGGGCCTAGGATGCAACTGGAGAATAAGATGGCCAGCTGCTCTCTATGAGAGACATGCAACTGGAGAATAAGATGGCCAGCTGCTCTCTATGAGAGACATCCCCCCCAGATAGAGGCAGAAGGCCCACTTTCAGCCAACTAACGCACCACAGGCTGTTAACTGGCTGCAGGGCAGTCAACTGGAGCAGGCAGGACAGAAACCCTGCCATCCGAAAAATTCTGCCCTTTGGTGAAGGCAAAATCTTCTAACCCCAAATAAAAGCAGAAAGTACGGAAAAACTCAGCAGGCCCGGCAACATCTGTGGGGAGAGGAAGAGTTAACGCGTCGAGTCCATATGACTTTTCTTCATACAGGCTCGAAATGTTAACTCTGTTTCTCTCTCCACAGATGCTTCCAGACCTACTCAATTCTTCCAGCATTTTCTGTTTTTATTTCAGATTTCCAGCATCCGCAGTATTTTGCTTTTATCTTCTAACCCCACACCTTCTCACTCTTTGTTCAACACAGGAGGTACTTGAAAAATTGCAGCAATTTATTGTATTAGTTAGAGAATAACTGCAGGTCTCCCAATCAAGTGACAAATTGTGTGTCATTCAAGAAAGTAGGTGGTTGAAATCTTGCTGTGTGATATCAATAACAACTACATGAAAACATTCTTTTAGAAATTCTTTTGCCTACTCTTTTCATGAAGGTTACTGTATTTGAAATTTCATGCTTATTAAAATGGCAGAAGAATATCTTCCTGCAAAACCCCATTACTGCTAATTTCACAGTAACAATTTTAAGCCAAAAGCTTCAGAGCGACGTGGACTCTACTCCAGAATGATTTTGCCGGCTAGTATGCAGAATCAAATCACTTGGTGTCCAGCATTTGAAGGTGATTTTTTTTTAAAAACTTTAGTTAGTAGCACTGTCGCCTCTGAGTGAGTACGTGCCCCACTCCAGAACCTGGACACATAATCCAAGGTGATACCTGAGCGGAATTTTTCACTGTTGGGTGTGCCACCATTTACGTGAAAGATTGAAGTGAGTCTTCCTCTGCCAGACAAGGTGAACACAAAAGATCCTATTGTTGAACTTGCTACTACGAGGAGTAGTTGAAGAAAACAGCATAGATACATTTAAGGGGAAGCTTGATAAACACGTTGATGAGGTGCGATGAGATGAGGTGGGAGGAGGCTTGTACAGAACATACGCATCAGCATGGATCAGTTGAGTCGATTGGTCTGTATCTGTGCTGTAACTTCCAATTATTTGAAGTAGATTAGGGGCCTCCTTCTGTCAATCATCCTCTTTCAAAAAATATTAATCTGATCGAGTAAACCACCCACCAAATCTTACAGATTTTCACCGCATGGCATGACACCAAGTGGCCTCTACAGCAGTTGGGTGATCCATACAACCAGATTATTCACAGGGTGGTGAACATAAAAAGAATCTTTGATGAGATAAGTTGACAGTCAACCTTTCTTAATAAATTTACATAGCATGTAGTATCTACAGCATAGGAATGGGTCTTTCTGCCCAAGAGGTCTATGCTGGTATTTATGTTCCACAATTTATATTATTTAATTCACTTTTCCTCCTTAATCCTCTCTGCCTCTCTACCTCTTCTCCTTTAAGATACTCTTTAGAACCTATCTGTTTGATCTGCCTCAAAAACTTCTTCCATGGTTTGGTCTCAAATTTCGGCTGACACCACTCCTGTGAAGTGCCTTGGGATGTGTTACAGAGAAAAGCTCTATATAAATGCAAGTTGTTACTATTGCTGAAAATTCAGTTTTTTTTGCATTAAATTCTCACTTGTGGTACTATTTGTATCAAATTGGTGGATAACTCATTTTTTAAGTGGATGAAAAATACTTTCAATAATCAGGATCAGACAGATTTTTTAGCTTAATTGAGTTTAAATGGTTTTGTTCTGGCAATTACTGGTGGATTGACTGATCTCTCCCTTTGGCTCCACTTGGTTTTCACTTAAACACTGATGGGAATGTAAATGATCAATAAGTGGAACCAGTAATCACCATTATTGAGCACCTCTACCATCAGTCAAAAGATCTTTGATACATAGAGTGAGTGCCAACTTGTGTTTATATTTGTGTTTAAGGCACTTGGTGAAGGACAGATCACTTAACAGGGCTCAGACCCAGTCAGAAGCTGATACTGTCACTGCATTTCCATTTTCCATGGAAAATCAGGTGGAAAATTGTGGTAAATGGAGAAATTCATAGGATTTGTCACAGGATCTCATGCGATGTAAAATGACATGCCCTAATTATGTGGAACAAGAATGCCAGCAGTCATGTGGAAGGCAGCATATGATTCAGGTGGAGACTGACGAGAAAATAGTTGAGTCAAAGATCATGTCTTCCCCGCCAAGGTCAATTTGTTTCTATCAACCTTGCACAAAAAATTGTTTCAGTCACTCAGTAGCAGTGGTTACATTAATAGACTAGTAACTCGCCTGATTTCCTAATTCAAATCCCATGATGATAGTTTGTGAATTATATTAACTTGGTTTAATAAATCTTGAATTAAAAGCTGGGATCAGTAATGATAACCACAAACCTGTTGGATAGTCATAGAAACCTGTTCCTCTAATACCCTTTAGGGAAGGACCCATGCCGTCACTATGAAATCCAGCCTTTATGTGACTTCAGACCCACAGCAATGTGGTTGGTTCCTAACTGCCCTCTGAAATGGCCTTGCAAATCACTCAGTTGCATCAAAACACTACAAAGAAGAAGGCTGGTGCAATGGACTTAATAGCACCATGAGTGTACCTCGGCCACATGGACTGCAGTGGTTCAAAAAGTTGGTTCACTACCACTTCCTCAAGGACAACTAGGAAAGGGCACTAAATGTTTGCCCTTCAGTGATGCCCACATCCTGTGATTATAAAAGTAAATGTCAGTGCCCCTGTGAGCATAGTGGACTTAGCAATGTGATACAACATGCCAGTGGCACACAAATTAAAATTTAGTCTGGTGATTTTAATTTTACAATTGCAAAATATTTTGGTTGCTGGAAATAGGAAATAAAAACTGAAACTGTGGGAAATACTTAGCAGGTCTGGCAGCATCTGTGGAGGGAGAAACAGTTAATGTGCTGGATTTTCACACAGATAGAGAGGCTCTCCATCTTTAAGAAAATGGCGCTGGACACCTTGGTTCATGTCCCCGAACCTGACCCTAGACATCTGTGGCTCATGGAAGCAACTGCATATGCTAAAGTGCAGTTGCCTTCAGACTGATCTGATTTTGGCTTGTGAGATGAACAAAACATGACTTGTGCACTTTAGATATGGTAGAAGATAATCTCAAGTTAAAGGATTATTTGGAGAGATAGGATATCTTTTTGGAGAGGTAGGGCACCCATGTGGATATAATATTGGGATACCTTTGGTTAAGGTCTTTTGGAAACATTAAAAATGGACATGAATGTGTGTAAAAAAAATGGAGAGACTTATTAGAACTGTGGGGCTCATTGGAACTGTCAAATGGAGCAGTCAAAGGGAACTGTCAAACTGGCAAGTCATTCAAATCTCCTGTCCTTTAAATATTTGTAAAATCTGTCGGCAGTGTTAAAAAAAGTGCTTGCTTTTTCATTCCGAGGCTTATCATTATAGGGTTAATGCTGTATGCACCAAAAATTGTGTCTAGAGAAAATATAATCTAAAATTCATGAATTCTATGTTGAGTCTGGAAGACTGTAAAATGTCCAGACAAAACTTGCTGTTCCTCAAACTTGCATTTTAACTTTAGACTGACAGGAATACAATTAAAAGCTAATTTTCCCATTTGAGCACTCTTTGCCCAATGGTTTCTGCATGGAGCTCTGGTCAGGGAATTGGGCGTGAACAGCTCTCTGCTTTTCGTTCATTTAAATTAATGAATGGGTAATTTGAGAATGCAGGCCCCCAGTTTCCAGTTCAGTTCTCCATGTGCCTGAAAAACCTGATTAGGGAATTGACTCTCCAGCTTTTACTTTATCCTGTACCTGTTACTTAAAGTCATGAGAATGTTGCAGCTGCAGAGACTGGGCTGAGATAATATATTATGGAGCAGGTTTTAGGAATCTATGTTCCTGTCACAGAACTTTGCCCACTAGGAGCGCATATCAGGAAATGAGGTTGATTCCTCAGGGTTTTCAAATAATTAACTTTGCTGAATGAAAAATTGCAGTGTTCATTGACCTCCTTGCCAGAATTCTACAAACGCATGCTGTGCAATTTCATAAAGTTTGTCCTTGTATATAAATTCTGAAAATTGTTTTTTTTTCTAATGTTTAAAAAGGGCTTCTCTGTGGGCAGCATATCAACACTTTTAGCAATGACATTTTTTTTGCTTTAAATGCTTTGATTTTAACTTGAATTTGTTATGATGAGGGATACTAACCCACAAAAATGTGAGAGAAAGTAGTTAGGATTTGGACTGCACTGCTGGGTAAGGTGGTGGAAATAAATTCAACAGTAGCCTTCGAAAGGGAATTCGATAAATACTTGAGCAGAAAATAATTCAGGGATGTGAAGGGAGAGTGGTGTTGTGGGATGAACTGGGTTGTTCTCCAAAAGAGCTGCTGCTGACTTGATGGGCTGAATGGCCTCTGTTTGTAAGGGCGGCCGAATTGTACTATTGGTGATAGAGTTGAACTGCAGACACCTCTTGGGTGGAAACATTAAGTTTATTTACAATATACTCAGCAGCAACTACATGTGTGCTTTCAGCTCCAACAGATCGTGCAATCTTTCCTAACAAGCATTATTCCCAAAGGTACATTGTACACTAAATAAAACCATAATTACTACATTCCTCCCCCTTTGTTTCGGCTATACATATTAGATTTACGAGTACATGTTTTTCAAGACAACATAATACACTGGATAAGGAATTTTCAAGTTCAGTTTTTCAGGTTTTTTCCTGATACATGTGGAATGTCGCAGCTCCACAACTTCAGATTCTTTTCTGGAGTTACCTGAACATCAGGTGCTTCAGTGGGCACTTGCTGTTCTGTATCCTCAACTCTTACAGGAACGTCAGACACGTCAATCCTGGGCTGAGTGTCCTTAACAGGAAACACAGACCCGGTCATGATCACTGGTGGAACCAAATCTTGGTGATTTGTCTCCCTCCTCCTTAAGTGGTTCACATGTTTATGGGTGATCCAGCCTTCCACCTCCATATGGTAAGATAGAGGCCAGTCAGCTGGAAACCGAAGTTTTCACTCATACAGATTCTCCCACAGTAAATTTCCTCTCGCAACTATGCCACTGGTATCTAGTTTTCTGGCTTCCTTAACTCTTTTCCACCTTCCCCTCTAAATTAATTATTATTAATTATTCATCTTGACTGTTTCTTACAGGGTGAATGGCACCGGTCTCGCCTTTTTGCTTCCACAATTACTCAAGAGGATTGCTTGCCCCTTTTCTTCCCCAGTAACCTCTTTCGCTCGAAAAAAGAATGTGAGGCGTTCTATGTAATGAGACCAATCGTCTGTGGCTGGTTCAAAAGGATTAATTCTCCCGAATTGCGGCACTTTGAGAGAGGATAACATCTTCAATTATAATGGAGCGTGCTACTTACAATCACTGGGCGAGGTACACTGCTTATTTCTTTCTAACTTGACTTCTACTGTTCAATCCTGTTTCATCCTCATCGCCAGTTTGTTGTAAGGGTGGCTGAGTTGTGCGATTAGTGCTAGAGCTGAATTGCAGACACGTTTTGGGTGGAAACATTAAATTTATTTACAATATACTCAGCAGCAACTATGCGTGTGCTTTCAACTCCAACTTTATCTCTACACTGTCTGCTGAGGTAGTCCGTGCTATTCTCTTACTGTTTACTAGAGATCATGTGATCTTTCCTAACAAGCATTATTCTTAAAGGTACATTACACACTAAATAAAACCATAATTACTACAGCCCCCTTCTGTGCTATACCATTCTATAATCCTATGAAAGTCACGTCCAAGAGGTGAGAGAGGTCTTTGCAGGCTTTGCAACATGTCCTTCAGTAAAGACATAATTAATTGGCAGCCCACTTTAAAAAGTCTGTTTCCCTTGGTGGCACAATTTTATGGCTTTAAATTGCCTTTGGGTTCTGCCTTGATTGAGCAAACACATCAGAGTCTGAAAGCACTTCTATTTCCCCACTCCCCATGCATTGCACTTACCAGCTTAAAATGTTTTATAAAATATACCTGTTACAAACATTGACAGCTTGTGATTATTTTTCTGTATTACTTTTACTAATTTGAGTTCTAAAACACTTTAAAAGTCTAGCTCGGGTGGATGTCAGAGATCCCAAGTCATCATCCAAAGGGACCACCCATGGTCTTGGCCAACATTCGCCTCTCAGCCAGCATCATTAAAACAGAAGCAGTTGTCTTATTAACCATATTGCTGTCTGTGGGATCTTGCTGTGTGCAAACTGGCTGCTGTGTTTGTGCATTACTGCTTTTCAGAAGTACTTCTTTGACTGTAAAGTGCTTTGGAATGCCCTGAGGTTTTAAGAGGTGCTGTGTAAATATAGATTTCCCTTCCTTGCTTTTAGTTTGGCCACTATGCTTGTCACACTGGCAAATCCCTGTGTCACATTTCCATGTTGGCCTCATGTGCCCATTTCTGCCCATTAAACTTTGTCATGTAAATAGGTATGTCATTTCATTTTAAATATATCTGTCTTAGCAGCAGAAGATTAGGTTGTGTGTTAACATAGTATAATGCTCCTGGCATTTTAAAACAGCATGTCTTCATTTTGTGCCTTGAACATGGGATCAGGCAGGATAGTGAAGTAAAGGTCAAAATCAGATCAGCCATGATCTTGTTGAATGGTGAAGCAGGCTTGAGGAGTCAAATGGCCTACTCTTACTCCTATTTCTTATGTTCTTATCAAGATGATGCAGGCAGCATGCAAACTTTGTGTTGCCTGCTTGACACCATGATTGTGGCACATAGCCTAGTGCTAAAAGACCTGCTACACGTTCAGCAGAGGCTTGTATATGTGTACATATGTGTGTGTGTGTGTGTATGTATATATGTGTGTATAAAATATATATATATAGGTGTGTCTGTGAATCTATATATGTGTGTGTCTATATGTATATGTGTGTATGTGTGCATACATATGTATGTGTGTATACGTATATATGTATGTGCATATGAATGTGTGTGATATATAAAATGTGTGTTTCTGTGTATGTGTGTGTATGTGTATACATGTGTGTGTGTATATATTATATACGTGTGTGTATATATCTATATATATGTGTGTGTGTGCATATGTATGTGTGTGTAAATGTATATATGTGTGTGTATATATGTATATGTGTATGTGTATGTGTGTGTGCCCACACAAATGTACATGTGTATGTATATATGTGTGTGTATGTATATGTGTGTGTGTGTATATGTATGTGGATATGTGTGTGTGTATATGTATATATGTGTGTGTGCATATGTAGGTGTATGTGTATTTGTGTGTGTGTATAGGTACATACCTGTGAGCGCATATTTAGGTGTGTGTGTGTATGTATATATGTTTGTGTGTATATGCATATGTGTATGTGTGTGTGTGTGTGTGTGTGTGTGTGTGTGTGTGTGTGTGCATGCATATGTAGGTGTGTGTTTGTGTGTGTATGTTTGTTAGTTTGTGTGTGTGTTTGTGTGAGTGCATGTGTCTGTGTTTGTGTTTGTTTGTGTGTGTGTGTGGCGGGGGGGGGGGGTGCTGCTAGCACAAGTTAAAACTACTCTTCACTTCTTAAAGAGAAGATGCATTTTGATTGCAGCTGATGGAACTGTCTCTAAAAACAATTCTCACAAAATGTAAAGATTATCAGTGGAGCAGCAGGCCAGAGAAAAGGTTCCTCGGTTCCTTAGAGGCTTTACGTGGAAAGCAGGAGAAATGTTATGTTTCCACTGGGGGTAAGGAGGCCCTCCAGGCACACACTGAGAAGGATTTGGGAGCCATAAAGTCAGTCCAAGTCTTGTGGTCCACAGATCTGGCCGCAAAGGTACAAGAGGTTCACTGATCTCACATGAGTAGTCAAAGTCAATGAAAATATCTTCAAATACCATTTCCTTTCTGCCAGACCACCAACCTTAGACCCTGCTCAATGCACTACACCTTCATCACTCACCCATCAGAAATCTTTAGCAATCAGGACATAAGCCTGACATTCATACATTTCACCTCATTCTCCTGCATCTACCACTGCTGCAAGCCTCATATTCTACTTGCAGGTTTCTAAATACACAACTAGACTGGGACCGTTGCAACTGGCATTGCCAGGAACATCCAGGATGATGGTATGGTCCAGGCTGATGCACATTCTCAACAACTCACATCACCCTTATACTGCCATCTGACAAGAGGCGCAAGCTGCAAGCCCCCACTTCTGCATTTTTGCTTCCAGGTACCCAAGAAGTGTCATCTGACCAGCCAGCGCAGCCTCATGATAAAAGATGTGAGCAAGAGCAGACAGCAGGTGAAAAAGCATCGTCAAATGACCTGAAGCTAGTAGCCACCAGCTCAAATACCGGCCCTGCGTGCTACTTTAGAAGGTGGTAGAGAAGCCCAGCACCTGGTGAGCAACCGGGCACTAGTGGGCCACAGCCAGGCCAGGGGGAAAGGATGGCAGGTGTGCCAGCTGCTCTTTGGATGAGGTCCCAGAGGAGTTGAAGGGGACTCAGATAAGGACTTTGATGAGGCAGCATACAGGAAACGGTTGACGGTCATATGTATAGAGATACTTGGCATATTGGCAGACCCTCTTGTCGCAGTCAATGGGCAGGATGGAATCTGGTTCCAACTTGGCACAGGGCTCTGTGCAAAGATTGGAGACCATCATTTCCAACATTGAAGGGGTGGCCAACTTTATGACAGTGTTTGCAGAGCCAGCCGTGATGCAGCTCCGGGTGGCTGATGCCTCAGCTTTCATTGCAGAGCCGGTAGATGCCACCCAACATCTCAGTGCTGCAGTGGAAACTCAAGTGGAGGGCATGAGATCCGTGCTCGCTGCCATGCATGCCCGGTTTTGCGTCTTGCGGGTTCAGACTGCTACCATCATGGCTGCAAACAGCAGTGCTCAAAGTGGGGTGCAAGCTCTCGCTCCAAACCAACAATCTGTGCTCCAACAGATGACTAGGATCGCTGAGGCACCTCCCGAGGACTGGGGCAGTGACCCCAGGATGTGAAAAATTGCTGTCCTCATTCAGGATGATGGCATTTGTGTTTCTGCCACTGCCACTGTGCCACTGCTGATTCCTTTCAGTTAACTGGGCAGACTGCTGCTTATGCTGAGGTTGTGCAATCCAAAGCTGGGTCCTCAGAGGTACCTGCGGTTGTCCTTCAGGGCCACCTACAGTCTCCCCTACTGAAAATCAGCAGTCTTTCACCAGCCTTGCTGTAGCCACTGGGGTAGCACTGTTTAGGAGCATCAGGACAGGCAGTCCCCTGTAAAGTAGGCACCGAGGGAATGCACAAGGGCAAATAGTTTTGTTTTGTGTGTATTGGAAGCGTTGTTGGATAAAGTTAGAATAAATGCTATTTTTCTGTGGTGTATTTAATTTCAGGATTTTGATCAAGGGTGAAGAGGTGGAAAGTTTGAAAATTGTGGAGCAAAGGTGTTGCAGGATTGTTTTCAGGGGAACCTAAGCTGATTAGTCGCTCACACACAGCCCCTTCAGAGTGATGCTGTCCCAAATGCTTCCTCCTTCCCATCTCTCCTCTTCTGCCTCCTGTACCTCTTCCTCCCCACCAAGATGCTTTTCAAAGGCCTGTTGTCAAATGCTGCACCCATAGAGAGTCAGGTTGTGTAGTATGCAACAGACCATCATGAATCTGGAAACACACTCTCCTTAGGGATTCCCCTAAGCTGCCCACAGAGCAAAAACATTGTTTTAGAACACTGATGGTTTGCTCCATGACATTCCAGGTGGCAGCATGGCTTTCATTGCACTTGCACCGTCCATGTGCAGTCACATGGTGGAGGAAAGGCACGAGCCACATGTAGCGAGGGTAGCTCTCTCATTAACGCTCCAATATGGCTGATGGTACAGGATAGAAGCTCAGGTTTTCTTTCTTTATTCTCTCATGGGTTGTGGGCATCACTGGCAAGGTCAGCCTTTATTGCCCATCCCTAATTGCCCTTGAACTGAATGGCTTACTAGGTCATTTTAGAAGGCAGTTAAAAGTCAACCGCTATTGGCTCTGGAGTCATATGCGGGCCAGACTGGGTATGGATGACATTAGTAAAACAGTATGGGTTTTTACAATAATCAATGATGGTATCATGGTCACCATCACTGAGAATAACTTTCAATTCCAGATTTATTAACTGAATTTAAATTCCACCAGCCGCCATGGTGGGAGCTGAGCCCATGGCCAGAATCTTCGGGTCAGCGAGTGGGGGTGAGCCCTGCTCGACGACAAGTAAAATGACGTGTGGTGACGTTGGGCGTGTGTCCTGACGCCGCCGCGCGTCATTCAGATCTTCTGTTCAGCGGGCGAGCACCGGAGTCGGCTGCCTACCCGCCGAACTGTCAAAGGCCTATTAAGGCCATTTAAATTCCAATTAAAAAATTAACTGAGCTGCCCGTCCAACCTTAGGGTTGGCGGGCTGGCGAAGAGCCCAGGCGGCCTTCAAGTTTATCATGAAACCTCATCCACGGGCGGGATGTGGTTTCATGAAGGTTTTTGAAACTTTAATAAAATTTTTTAAAATAAAATTCATAGACATGTCCAGCTCATGTGACACTGTCCCATGAGGGGATCTGTCTTAAAAATTTCTTCTTTCCTTTATTTAAATTTTTAAGAATCAAACTAATCTCCCTGAGGCAGCTCTGTGCCTCGGGGGGGATTTCTGTGCTCTATCGCGCGCATGAGCGAAAGAACGCAGGCCCCCGACTCAGCCTACTCCCCCCGCCCGCACAGGGAGTGCTTAGCGCTTCCGGGTGCGCGTCACGCTGGGCGGGCCTTAATTAGCAGCGCGCAACCGATCGCGGGCAGCGATCAACTGCGCGCCCACCCATGTTTGCTCCCGCCCAAACCCCCCAATGGGGAGAAAATTCTCCCCCATGTTGCTGGAGCATTAGACTGGGCCTCTGGATTACTAGCCCAGTGACGTTACCATTACACCATTGTTTTCCCAGATTTCAAAACTATTGTAGTGTTGCCAATTGCTGTTGATGATACATTAATTCCCAAACCTCTCTCATATTACGATACACGAGAATGCATTGAACCAATACAAATGAATGACTCTTGACTATGGTATTGACCAGTGATGCGGAAGTAGAAATGTTGTTGTAAAACTGCGATTAATTTTAGCAGAAATGATTGGAATAGATATGTTGCTGGGCAATTAAACTTACATATATGGTGTTTTATTGGCTATAAAATCGATCTGCTGTCGGTTAATGATAGGACATTTGATGCTGGTCAGCATCTTTTACCAAACATTGGTTAGCAATAATTTGTGCTTGTGTGATACAATGATTAGAATATGTCAGCTTGGGGAGAATGTGTACTGCTGTAAGGCAAAATCATTTTAATGCTATCTTCAGGCATGAGAAATATATTGCCTTTTCCCCTGAATGATTTCAAAACGGGATCAAAGATGAAATTTATATGAAAGGAGCTCAGAGCATTTAGCATAATTAATTATCACACCACCAGTGCTGGAGCAAACTATCAAATTAAGCAATAGCTAATGAGATGAGTGTGAATTTATTATGGATTTTGGCCTTGTGCCAAAAGACTCGTCTGCTAAAACCTGGATTAATGCACACTTTAGAAATCATTATCAATCTTTTATTATATCTCTACAAATATATATTTTTAACAAAATATTTGAATTTCATTGATGCCTGATTCTCCTAAGTCAACAGCAGCTTAGAGGCAAAGCCACAAGTGCTTAAACTGAATGATAATGAGTTACTGAAGTTTTTTTTTTGCAATGGTCCTAAAATATTCAGTCATTTGTTATCCTCATTCATAATCTAATTCACTGTTGCATTCCATTACAGTCCATAGTCAGGCAAAATTCTGCCAAATATTTTGCATAACATTCCACATGTGTGGGGAAAGAATCCACCATTTTATAGCAATAGTATTTATTTGACACAATTAGGCTTTCTACTTTGAAGTATTAGCAGCTGATCTTTCAACTCGGTGTTATTTAAGGGTATAGTACTGACGAAGGTTGGCTTTTACTTTTGGCTATATAATAACGTTGCAAAAAATTAATTCATTGTGTGCTTTGAGATGCTTTGGCAAGATGATATGATGATGAAGTGTGAAGTGATACATTTTGATAGGAAGAACAAAAGCGAGACAATGTAAAATAAAGAATACAATTCTAAAGGGGGTGCAGGAGCAGAGGGACCCGGGGATGAATGTACGCAACTTGTGGAAAATGACAGGGCCGGTTGAGAAAGTGGCTAATAAGGCATACAGAATCCTGGGCTTCAGGAGCATAGAGTACAGAAGTAAGTTATGGTGAAGCTTTATAAAACATGGACTTGGCCTCAACTGGAGCATCGTGCTGGATTCTAGTCATGACAATCTAGGAAGGATGTGATGTCACCAGAGAGCGTGCAGAAAAGATTCACGAGAATGGTTCCAAGGTAAGGGGCTTGAGTTATAGATTGGGGTTGTTCTCCTTAGAGAAGAGAAGGTTGAGTGGAGATTTGATCACTTAATATAGGACAGGATTTTCCCCCCATCGGGGGCGAAGTTGAATTGCGGACGCGCACAGGCGCTCCTCCAATCGGCACCCCTGATCGGGGGCGTGGCACCATTTTACGTGGGCGCGCTTTGCGCTCCCTGTGCATGCATTGGGGGGGGGGGAGTGGGGGGGAATCCCTAAACCTGAGAGTGCGCTGTTTCAGCCATGCACACAAAAGAGCGCACTCATCTTCCTGAGGCTAAATGCTGCCTCAGGGAGATCGGCTGTTCTGTCACAAATATTAAACATAGAAAAAAAACGTTCCTGACATGTCCCCTCATGTGACACTGTCACATGAGTTGGGACATGTCCATAGCTTTTTAAAAAACTTTAATTAAATTTTTCAAAACCTACATGAAACCTCATCCCGCCTGTGGATGAGGTTTCATGCTTTTTCTAATTCCAGCCGGGCCTCCTGGCCTTCCCACCAACCTTAAGGTTGGACGGGCAGGTCCACTAATTAGTTTAATGACTCTGTCAATGGCCTCAATTGGCCATTGACAGGTCAGCGGGCACACAGCTGATTCTGCTGCGCCCCCGCCTACCTGAAAATTTAAATGGGGCGGGGTGACGTCGGGAGTTCCGCCCAACATCACCAAGGGTCACTTTACGTGTCGGCGAGCAGGCCCGGTCCCCCGCTCGCCTACGGGAAATCCTGCCCATTGTGTTTCTTTCTTTCCTGGCAGATGCCTAATCAATCAGTATTATCCTGAAATCAATAGTCAGATAGTTCAGGTAGTCAGAAGCTTTTTCCCAGGATGGAAGAGTCAATTACTAGGGGACATAGATTTAAGGTGAGAGGAGAAAACTATAGAGGAGATGTGCGGGGCAAGTTTTTTACGCAGAGGGTAGTGAGTGTCTGGAATTCGCTGCCAGAGGAGGTGGTGGAAGCAGGTACGATAGTGGTGTTTAAGAGGCAGCTTGACAAATACATGAATAGGATGGGAATAGAGGGATACGGACCCCGGAAGTGCAAAATGTTTTAGTTGACGGACAATATGATTGGCGCAGGCTTGAAGGCCTTTTCTTTGTTCTTTGTTCAAACCAGAAAGTGCTGGGAAAACTCGGCAAGCCTGGCAGCATCTGTGAAGAGCGACAGTCTTCCTCTGAGAGGAAATGAGACTTGCTGAGCTTTTCCAGCATTTTCTGTTTTTATTTCAGATTTCCAGCACCTGCAGTATTTTTCTTTTACTTTCATAATTCTCTTTTCTTGCCAATAGCTTACCTTCAGCTTTAGGAGAACTTTGTGTTTAGCAAAATGTGGTAAAATTCAATCTTAGTTTAAAATGGACCTTTGAAGTTTGTTTACTCACCACTGACATTGCTGAGCTCCTTGTTTTCTATCTACTATTGATAACATCCATTGCTTTATCATGACCTGCCTTTGAGAGCATCAATCTTGATTCAGTTCAAAATACTTCATAGCTGCTCATAAAAATTTGAGGACCAGAAAGTTGTTAGTTTACTGATGACTATTTACTAGTAAGAGGACCTCCAAATCATCATGGACCATTTCTTGGATGTTTGTGAAACTTTTGACTTTGTTATCAATCTGAGGAAGATGATAGTTATAGACCAACCTATCGCTGGAAAACCATTTTTATTATGCCAAACCAGTATTACCATAGACAAACACATGTGACCTGCAGTGGATGGGTATTCACCTACCTAGGATACATTATTCATCATGTTCCCTCATGGATCTTTAAAATCTACCTTGATTATGGGTTCAAGCACTGGTGTGATATTTGAACCCACAACCTCTAACCCAGAAGCAACAATGCTGCTAACTGAGTTCACCTGGTGCAGATCCTAAAGCATCATTGGCCCAGTAGCCAAGTTTCCTCTTCATGTCCTATAAGACTTGGTTCGATAAAGTTATTGATTCTGGCACACCTCCAACTTTATCAATGCTTTGGCCACTGGAGTAGTTCAGCCATTTGTCTTAACAATATTCACACTTTTGATCATCTTTTAAACAGAAAGCAATGGGAGAAAATGTGTTTACGTAGTGCCACTTTGAGCGACAATATGGAGACATGTCGATTGCCCGGGGGCATGCAGCACTATGGGCTGTCAGCTCCGCAGCCTGCATGAGCTTCCTCAATGACATCAATGGTGAATATTTTTTTCTTTATTTTTTTATGGACTGTGGGTGTCATTGACAAAGCCATTATTTGATCCCCATCCCTAATTCCCCTTGAATTGAGTAGCTTGCTAGGCCATTTCAGAGGACAGTTAAGAGTCAACCACAATCCTGCGGGTTTGGGGTTGCATGTAGGCCAGACCAGATAATCTGTTTTCTTTTAGTGATGTTAATTGAGGGATCAATATTGGGCTAGGGCACCAGGGATTGTTCTGCTGTTCTTTTTTAAATGTAGCTCCGGGATATTTTATGTTCACTTCAGACATCACCAGAGCCTCTCATCTGATAGCACCTCCAACAGTGCAGCTTCCTTGGCACTGGAGTGTCAACCTAGATTTTTGCAATCAAATTGCTGGAGGGATCTTAAACTCATACTGTTCTACCACTAAGCCTCAGCAAACTATAGAATCTTATGTTTTAAGTGAGTAAAAGGGAGCAAGAGAAAGGGAGATTTTGTTTCTATCCTCTCCAGCGTGTTGAAAATTCTGGAAGTGATAATACTGGCCAATTGAATGTGTAACTGAGTACTGAGGAATTGATTTTGCTATGCTTGGTTGGTTTCGCATTCATCCAGTCAATCAAAACAGCTCTTGTCCTCCTTGTGGATGAAAGTTGTGTGAAGTCGGATTACAGGTGTCCTGCTGGAGCTGCCTTTTTAGATCTGGTAAAGCCGATTGATGCAGTTAATCATACCACTTTGTGTAATAAGTTGAGTTCTCCGGGGCTCTCTCATGTTGCTACAGGCAGCTCCATTCCTATCTCAGTAATCAGGAGCAGTGGGATTGATTTGAATTTCCTTCATCTGGCATTAATGGGGTTGTAATGGTCTCAAATTAAGGTTGGTAGCCTTACCGCCCTGTAATTCTGGCAATACGGAATGCGCCATTTTAGAAGGGGTGTCCAGAGCAACTGCCTGATGCAAGGATAGCTCCCTTTTAATATGGAAATTGGGGGACTATGATACACAGCAGTGAATCATTTATACCACTGGATTACTAATCAAATCGTTATTGAATTCAAATTGTAAATAATTTCACCTTTCTTGTAGCTTTAGATTTTGAATTTAATTTTAAAAAGTATCTGGAAGTAAATGGGTGGTATCTAAGAAAAGTGACATGAAGCTTTTAGATGGTCACACAAAAAGAAAACATTTGGTTTGCTTTGCTTTAGGGAAGGGGACTTGCTATTCCTTGCCTGGTCTGGTTAATGTGTGACCCCAGTTCCACACCAATGCGATTGGCTCTTCATTGAAAAAGTGAGACTGAGCTATATAACCTCTTATACCTATTTCCTATTGTGTAACCTGATCTATTTTTGTCTGGACTGAAGGTAAAGGTTTATTTATGTCCAGTTGAACTTGTGTCAGATTTATCATTGTTGCGTTATCGCTTTGTGCTGATGCTAAACTTGAGTGTAAATCGGGTGTGAAGTTCTAACTGGTTCTGACGCTTATCTAGAATGACACACTCTCCTCCAGGCAGTTCCAGCCTGCTTCACTTCAGTTGTCAGGTTGGGTTAGAACTGTATTAGCAGTGCAAAATAAAACTGCATCTCACCAATATTACATTATATGCATCTGGTATTAACCATGCCTTAGCTTAACTCAGAGATGGTTCCTTCCTCTTGGTCCTCAGTAGGTGAGCAGTAGAGTCCCAGCTGCTAGAGGATTGGTGATATTCAGTGAGGAACATGGAAACCTAGGATTCCACAAGAGCTCCAGCATCCATCTGAACAATCCCTCATTTAAATAAATACTACTCTACGTTCCCTCTTTAAAACCTGCCAATCACTTGTTTTCTCAATAAAAGCTATCCAGCCGCCTGTTTTTTCCAGCTCCTCCTGGCTTCACTGTACAGCATACATACCCTCCCTCACAACTCCCACCTGTTGTTCCCTCCCACACCAGCACTGACCTGATTTGATGCAGCTTCCCCACCAGCATCCACCTCAGGAGATCACCCCTCCCCATCAGCACTCACCTGAAGTGATTGTCCCTCCCCCACTAGCACTCGCCTGCAGTGATTGCCCCTCCCCCGCCAGCACTCACCTGAAGAGATTGCTCCCTCCTACTTACCCGAGATGATCAACACCTTCCTCTCCACTGGCATTTACCTGGGGCAGGCGCACTGCCCCTCATTTCCACTCACCTCAGATAATTACCACTCCTCAGACCATCTCTTGGTTGAAGTGGTGTCACCCTCCCTGTAAATCAGAAGAAAGTGTGTGACAGAAGGGGAGGATTACATATGAGGATACCAACATCTTGAGTAGGTTTGGCCCTGCCAATGACCATGGTCTCAGCAATGGCCTTTCGCGTAATGGCCAGTCTTCTGCATGGAAGTTAGGACAATTCACCTTTCTCTAGTGGTGAATTTTGGACTGTCTACTTTATTACCTCTCCCACTATCAGCACTCACCTGAGGCCATTGCCATTGAGGTCGACAACCCAAAATTCACTACTGGTGAAGGCTGAACTGTCCTAACCTCCATGCAGATGATTGGCCATTACGGGAAAGGTCATTGCTGAGACCATGGTCATTGGCAGGGCCAAATCTACTGAAGATGTCGGTATCCTCATTTGTAATCCTCCCCTTCTGATTTCACTCATGGAGTCACCACCTTCGATAATTGACACTGTGCGTATATTAGAGAACACAAGAATAAGGAGGAGGAATATGCCATTTGGCCCCTCATGCCTGCTCTGTCATTCAACAAGGTCATGGCTATTCTGATTATGGCCTCAATACCACCTACCCATCTGTCTCCCATAATCCTTGACTCTCTTGTCGATCACATATCTATCTAGCTCAGCCTTGAATATATTCAATTACACAGCCTCCACTGTTCACTGGGTAAGAGAATTCCACAGACTAACAATCTGCTGAGAAAAAAAAAATCTTCTGATCTGTCTTATATGGTAGACCCCTCATTTTTAAACTGAGTTCCCTGGTTCTAGACTCCCCGACAAGGGAAAACATCCTCCTGGCATCAACCCTGTCAAGCCCCTCAGGATCTTACATATTTCAATCAGATCACCTCTCATTCTTCTAAACTCCAGTGGGTAACTGATCAACCTTTCTTCGTGATCTAACCCCTTCATCCTAGGAATCAGTTGAGTGAACCTTCTCTGAACTGCGTCTGATGCTTATTTCCTTTCTTAAGTAAGGACAAGGATAGTAACGAGGATCCAGGCAGCCAGGGGAGGAGGAAAGGAGAGCATAGGTGCCAGCTCATTGGAGGACAAGGTTGCACACAAGTTCTGCTGTAGAGGACTCAGATGAGGACTTTGATGGGTCTGGTTACAGAAGAAAGCTAATGGGTTTACAAATTAAAATGCCGAACGCATCGGGAAGCCTTGTGAAGGAATGCAGCTATAAATACGGAGTTATAAGATTAAAAAGAGTGACTCTCCTATGGAGTAGGGATTAAAAATTAAAGGCAGATTTCATCCGCTGGGCAAAGATTTAGAAATTTATAACCATGCCCGGGCATAATTGTGTGCATCAGGACAACAACATTCTGTGGCATAGGATATGGTATATCTGCTAATAAAAGGCAGTTCCTGAAAAAAAAGGAACTTGCCGCTACACCACCTCAGCAAAGCATTGATAAATTGTAAAATACCACAATCTAACAGTAGATGAAGGATGTGGCTAAATCACGTGTCAAGTTGAATCCTGGAAACTTGGGTATGATTTTTTCAGTCTCTCTTTTGTGACAAGTCTGTAGTTTCGTAGATAAGTTGATGTTTTGGTTGAAGTGAAGGCCTTGTACATCAGAGGATTTTCAATAATCTGAGGAGTTTCTTTTAGTTGACTTTCCAGGTGGTTGGTTCTCAGGTGAACTTGCAGCTAGAACAGATTGGAGAGAGTCCTTCTCCCCCTTTAATTAAATGGCTGTATATTACCTTGGTTGTATAGTTGACTTACGGCTGGTTTGAAGGTTTTCTGGTGTATTTTTCTATAAAATAGGTTTTTGCTTTATTTTTTAAAGCAGGCAATAAATGTGGCCGATTCATCATATGACCTGTTACAAGTTCAAATTCCTTTTCCAACTAAGGTGGGTGGCCTGGTCAATTACACATCCTGTGTGATGACTTTCATACCTTGAGAGTTTGAGACAGCTTGCGTATTTGTATCTGAATGACCTATTCAAATCGAAATGAGCCTTTTGAATTAGTTTCAGGAAAAGACACTGAGTCATCTTCAGCTTGGAAAATGCTTTTTGTTCCCCCTTGAGACAGGGGAATGTTTCAATTCAGAAGAGAAGTCAGGTGATCCTCAGGTGGCCATTTTTTGGCCTTTTGTGTCTTTTCTTTAAATATAAAGTATTGAGTGAAAGTCCATAATATGTTGGAACATAATAAAGGGTCCCAGGTTCTCTGGTATGGCACTGGAGACCTTTAGTCAAGGGGTGGAAAGGAAGAGAGAGGTCATGGTTCCACAATGATCCAAGAGACCCTCCAGGCATTTAATGTGAAGAAAATGAGGGCAGGTGGTCAGGGAGGTGAATTCCTGGAGCCTGGGCCTTTATAGATTTTGAACAGGTGTTGCAGCTCAAGACAGACATCGCTATTGTGCTGTGGGCCATCAGCAGCAGCAGAATTGTACTCGAACACAATTTGTAACCTCATGGTCTGGCATATTCCCCACTCTACCATTACTGCCAAGCCAGGGATCAACCCTGGTTCGATGAAGAGTGCTGGAGGGAATGCCAGGAGGAGAACCAGGCCTACCTAAAAATGAGGCGTCAACCAGGTGAAGCTACAACACAGGACTACGTGCATGCCAAACAGCTTAAGCAGCAAGTGATAGACAGATCTAAATGATTTGACAACCAACGGATCAAATCTAAACTCTGCAGTCTTGCCACATCCAGTCGTGAATGGTGGTGGACAATTAAACAACTGACTGGAGAAGGAAGCTCCACAAATATCACCATCCTCAATGATGGGGGAGTCCAGCACATCAGTGCAAAAGATAGGGCTGAAGCATTTGCAACAATCTTCAGCCAAAAGTGCTGAGTGGATGATCAATCTTGGGCTCCTCAGGAAGTCCCAAGCATCAGAGAAGCCAGTCTTCAGCCAATTCGATTCGCTCCACGTGATATCAAGAAACAGCTGAAAACATTGGACATTGCAAAGTCTATGAGCCCTGACAATAATCCGACAATAGTACTGAAGACTTGTGCTCCAGAACTTGCCGCACCCGTAGCCAAGTTGTTCCAGTACAGCGACAACACTGGCATCTACCTGGCTATATGGAAAATTGCCCAGGCATTTCCTGTACACAAAAAGCAGGACAAATCCAAACTGGCCAATTACTGCCCCATCAGTCTATTCTCAATCATCGTAATGGAAAGTGTCATCAACAGTGTTGTCAAGTGACACTTGCTTAGCAATAACCTGCTCACTGATGCCCAGTTTGGGTTCTGCCAGGGCCATTCAGCTCCTGACCTCATTACAGCCTTGGTTCAAACATAGACAAAATAGTTGAGCTCCCGAGGTGAGGTGAGAGTGACAGCCCTTGACATCAATTCAGCATTTAATCGAGTGTGGCATCAAGGAGCCCTAGCAAAACTGGAGTCAATGGCAATCTGGGGAAAACTTTCCACAGGTTAGTCATTCCTAGCACAAAGGAAGATGGTTGTGGTTGTTGGAATTCAATCATCTCAGTTCCAGGACATAATTGCAGAACTTCCTCAGGGTACTGTCCTCGGCCCAAACTTCTTCAGCTGCTTCGTCAATGACCTTCCTTTCATCATAAGGTGAGAAGTGGGAATGTTCACTGATGATTGCACAATGTTCAGCACTATTTGTGACTCCTCAGATACTGAAGCAGCCCATGTCCAAATTCAACAAGACCTGGACAATATCCAGACTTGGGCTGACAAGTGGCAAGTAAAATTCACACCACGCAAGTGCCAGGCAATGACCATCCCCAACAAGAGAGAATCCAACCATCACCCCTTCACGTTCAATGGCCTTACCACCACTGATAGTCCCTCACTATCAAAATCCTGGGACTTACCATTGACCAGAATCTGAACTGGACTAGCCACATAAATACTGTTGCCACGGAGCAGATCAGAAGCTAAGTATCCTGCAGTGAGTAACTCACCTCCTGACTCCCCAGGGAGCTGAAGAATTCAAATGTACCAAATAAAGTTTTTATCAATCTCATAATATTGTCCACGCAATACAAGCAGTGTTGTTGTAAAACAAAAATAAAAGTACCTGGAAAAGCTCAGTAGGTCTAGCACTTAGCTCTGTTGAAGAGTCATACGGACTCAAAATGTTAACTGTGTTCCTCTCCGCAGATGCTGTCAGACCTGCTGAGTTTTTCCAGGTATTTTTCTTTTTGTTTTGGATTTCCAGCATCTGCAGTTTTTTGCTTTTATCTTAGTGTTTAATTGACTGGCACGTCCCTTCAAGGAATGCCTACCTTGAAGAAGTATTGCTCTTCTCTCCAACAGGATTTCTATATCTATTTCACCTCTTTTCTATTTTTACTTAGTTCTGTTGAAGAGTCATACGGACCCAAAATGTTAACTGTATCCCTCTCCGCAGATGCTGTCAGATCTGCAGTTTTTCCAGGTATTTTTATTTTGGTTTTGGATTTCCAGCATCTGTAGTTTTTTGCTTTTATCTTAGTGCTGTTGTAACACCTGAGCATAGACATTCTATAAAATCTGTGCATAGGTTTTTTTCAAATTTAATAACAGAAACCTCATCCTGCCCTTGGATGAGGTTTCCTGAAAAATGCAAAGGTCGCCTGGCCGATTTGCTCACCTGCCAACCGTAATGTTGGACGGGCAGTGAAAAATCCCAGTTAATTGCGCCGTTAATGGGCTGAATAGTCCTCTTAACTGTTGGTGCACTTCCAGGTTTAGCACGCACCTACCTACTGAAATATCGCGCGGGTGCGTGATGATGTCAGGATGCTTGCCCGACGACATCACACCCTATTTTACATTCGAGGGGGGGTCGGGAACACGCCTACCCACTCAGCGAAAAATTCTGGCTCAGCAGTACGAGTTTGCTAGTATGATTTGTGTAACTTCTTGAATCTAGACTTATTGGCTCCAGATGCCAATAATTTCTAAAGATTAGTTTTACCTGAAGGAATTAACTAGTACTCAGATACTGGGGTGGCAGATTCCTAAACATGGAAAGTGAACACAGAGCAATAATCTTTGGGCAGTTAAAGCTGTCCAAGACTGAGAATTTGCACTCCAGAATTATCCTAAAAGTCTGATTTTTTTTTTTTGGTTTCCCACTTCCAGGATATTTTTCTTTCATCCTTCATTGCATGCTTTCAGTTTACCTTATTTTGTTCGCTGTTTGGCTTGGGATGCACAGTCAAAAGTGCCCAGCATCCCATGACCTGGAAATGCACTGTTAATAATGCTTTCAGAGGAATAGGCCCTCCAGATTACTTCATCCTATCACACATTGTTCGATGATTAGTTTAATGTTGTGTGAGTGGGCAAAGACCTGTTAAATGGAGCATAATATAGGAAAATGTGAAATTGCCCATTTAGTCATTTACTGCGAGGGGAATTGAATACAAAAGTAGGGAGGTTATGCTTCACTTCTACAGGGCACTGGAGAGAACACATCTGGAGTGCCAGAAGGAAGAAACACTTCGGACTAGTACTCTTATTTCCCAGTTTTTAGTGGTGTTCCATTTTAAGGTGTACAAGGTCATTTCGGAACAGTATTCTTATTTCCTAGTTTTTACTACTTTTTGTTCTGGAGTACTTTGTACGGTATTGGTCTCCTTATTTAAGGAAAGATGTAGATGCATTAGAAGTAGTTCAGAGAAGGTTCACTAGGCTAATACAGGAATGGGTGGGTTGTCTTATGAGGAAAGGTTACACTGGTTAGGCTTGTATCCACTGGAATTTAGAAGAATAAGAGGCAACTTAATTGAAACCTTTAAGATCCTGAAGGGTCTTGACAAGGTGGATGTGGAAGAGGTGTTTCCTCTTGTGGGAGAATCTAGAACTAGGGGCCACTGTTTAAAAATAAGGAGGTCGCTCATTTATGATAGAGATGAGGAGAAATATTTATTCTCAAAGAGTTGTGAGTCTTTGGAACTCACTTCCTCAAAAGGCAGTGGAAACAGAGTCTTTAAGTATTTTTAAGGCAGAGGTAGGTACATTAATGATCTAGATGAAGGAACTGAGGGTATCCTGGCTAGTTTTGCAGATGATACAAAGATAGGTGGAGGGACAGGTAGTATTGAGGAGGCGGGGAGGCTTCAGAAGGATTTGCACAAGTTAGGAGAATAGGCAAAGAAGTGGCAGATGGAATAAAATGTGGGGAAGTGTGAGGTCATGCACTTTGGTAGGAAGAGTAGAGGCATAGACTATTTTCTAAATGGGGAGAGAATTCAGAAATCTGGAGAGCAAAGGGACTTGGGAGTCCTCGTCCAGGATTCTCTTAAGGTTAACTTGCAGGTTGAGTCGGTAGTTAGGAAGGCAAATGCAATGTTGGCATTTATTTCGAAAGGACTAGAATATAAAAGCAGGGATGTGCTGCTGAGGCTTTATAAGGCTCTGGTCAGACCACATTTAGAATATTGTGAGCAATTTTGGGCCCCGTATCTCAGGAAGGATGTTCTGGCCCTGGAGAGGGTCCAGAACCGGTTCATGAGAATGATCCTAGGAATGAAAGGCTTAATATATGAGGAACATTTGAGGACTCTGGGTCTATACGATGGAGTTTAGAAGGATGGGGGGTAGGTGGATCTGATTGAAACTTACAGAATACTGAAAGGCCTGGATAGAGTAGACATGGGGAAGATGTTTCCATTAGTAGAAGAGACTAGGACCTGAGGGCACAGCCTCGGAGTAAAAGAAGACCTTTTAGAGCAGAGATGAGGAGAAACTTCTTTAACCAGAGAGTGGTGAATCTATGGAATCCATTGCCACAGAAGGCTGTGGAGGCCAGGTCATTGAGTGTATTTAAGACCGAGATAGATACGTTCTTGATTGGTAAGGGGATCAAAGGTTACAGGGAGAAGGCGGGAGAATGGGGTTGAGAAACTTATCAGCCATGATTGAATGTCGGAGCAGACTCGATGGGCCGAATGGCCTAACTTCTGCTCCTGTCTTATGGTCTTATGGTCTTAGGTAACTTCTTGATTAACAAGAGGTTGAAAGGTAATGAGAGTAGGCGGGAGATTACAATCAGATCAGCCATGATCTTATTGAAGGGGGGAGCAGGCTAGAAGGGCTGAGTGGCCTACTTATGCTCCTGGTGCATATGTTTGTATATTTGTATGAGCTCTGAGTTTCCTCAGTTATACAGTGTTGTATTATCTGTAAGTATCTACAAAGAGTTAGAAACTAATTAGCTAAGAACTAATTGTTATGTGTAAGTATTCTTGGGGGGGCGGTATGGGGGTATGGGGGGGGCTTGTGGTGGGGACACATTTCATGGCTGTACTAGAGAATGATGTGCTGTTTAACAGAACCAATTCAAACTGATCCTTCTATTGTACAAGGCAGCATTGCAAGTTAAAACTAAGAGTTCTGATTTTTCCGAGCTTAAAAGTGTGATCATTACCAACCTCTGGGAGCCAAACGACAACAAGAGCACATAGCATGGTGGCAGCGAGCATCTGTGAGTAAACCTAAAGTATTTTAAATTAATTTAATGCTGCCTTGGAAAATCGACCTACGTTAGTTCCAGAAGAGAAACTTAAGTGAATCGCATGGAAACAAAAAACAAAATGTCCACTGGCATGGCAAAGCATGCACAGCAACAGCCCACAATGAATTGGGAAGCTGATGATGTTGTAGAGGGATTTTTGAAGTTGAAACAAAAGTGCAGATTGACATTCAGTAGTTTCCTAAAAGTCACTACCAGTGAAGAGACGATCAGCTATATCCTTCTGTGGGCAGGAGATAAAGGATTAAAATTATTTAACAGCTGGGAGTTTACTGAAGAGGACAGCAAAGACCCAGGCAACATTTTTGAAAAAAATTCCATCCATCCCCAGCCAAAATGCGATCTTGACTCTACCAATTTGAATTTCAATGTCTCACACTGGAATGAGGTGAGCCGGTTGATAACTTAGTAACAAGATTAAAAATGCAGCTAGAAAATATAAGTGTAAGAATACAGATGAAGGCTGATAGATCAACTAATTTGGGGTTCTTTACACCCTGATGCACATAAAGCGCTAATTAGGAAGGACAAGCTCACAGCATCGCAGGCTGTAGACACAGTCAAAGCACACAAAGCCACGAGCAGACATTGATGAGGAAACATTGACTACCCACAAGGCTAGCCTTCAGTTAAGCCAAGAGAAAGGCAGCAGGATTGATGCAGTGTGGCAATGACACAATGTACATCAAGTAGGGAAATAGTCATGCAGGAGACGTGAATAATCACAGGAATTCGCAAATAGAAAGAAATGTCCTGTAAATGGATCGATCTGCAGAGCTTGTGGAAAGGCCAAGCATTGGGCCAAGATGTACAGAACAAAAGGAGAAGATGGTAGATGAGGCACCGGAGGCAGAAAAACAGGACAAATGGACAGGAAAATAAACTAAAACATCCACACCCTGGAAGATGATGGTGAGTCTGAGAACATGGTAGACATAGGAACCATACTACTGTATGAAATGGCTGGATAGGACAGTTCCCAGAGAAAAGAAATTCATACCACCATTCTGGTCGGAAAGAGGGTGAGTGAAAAGCCTACAATGATAAATCGGAATGTGAAGACTGATACCTGAAGATCGTGCCTGAAAATTTGCAAGAATATGGTTATCCAACGAAAGGTGTTCTGAAACCAAACAATGTCACATTAATGGTGTACAGGGAAATTGTGATTTGACAGCTAGGAACAACCAATTCAGAGGGACACAAAGGAAAAGATATTAACTATGTCACTGAAACAGATGATCCTGCTATCCTGGTGTTGTGCAGTTGTGAAGAGCTGCAGATTATCTCAGTGAACTATGAGGTGAAGGAAGCGACACTGAGGGCTGAAGAGAATTCCCCCATTGAAAAGCGCAATCCAATCAGATACAATATAAGTCTGGTACAAACATGTTTCGATGAGAAGATTTTGAAAATCGCATCAGCATTGACCCAGCAATGAAACCAGTAATTCATCCCCCACATATAGTATAAATAGAACTAAAAGGAAAACTTGGAAGAAAGCTCCAAGAGATGGAAGAAAAGAAGTTAAAAGCAAAGAACTGCGGATGCTGGAAATCCAAAACAAAAACAAAAACAAACATACCTGGAAAAACTCAGCAGGTCTGGCAGCATCGGTAGAGAGGAGCACAGTTGACGTTTCGAGTCCTCATGACCCTTCAACAGAACTAAGTAAAAATAGAAAAGGGGTGAAATATAAGCTGGTCTAAGGCGGGCGGTGGGGGGGGTGGTGGGTGGGGTTGGGACAAGAAGAGCTAGGTAGAGGGCCAGTGATAGGTGGAGATAACCAAAAGATGTCACAGACAAAAGGACAAAGAGGTGTTGACGGTGGTGATATTATCTAATAAATGTGCTAATAGGTGACATTAAGGGTAGAAAGTAGGACAAGCAAGGTACAGATAGCCCTAGTGGGGGTGGAGTCGGGTGAAGGAATCAAAAAAGGCTAAAAGGTAGAGATAAAACAATGGATGGAAATACATTTAAAAATAATGGAACTAGGTAGCAAAAGAAAAATCTATATAAATTATTGGAAAAAACAAAAAGGAGGGGAAAAAAACGGAAAGGGGGTGGGGATGGAGGAGAGAGTTCATGATCTAAAGTTGTTGAACTCAATATTCAGTCCGGAGGGCTGTAAAGTGCCTAGTCAGAAGATGAGGTGCAGTTCCTCCAGTTTGCATTGAGCTTCACTGGAACAATGCAGCAAGCCAAGGACGGACATGTGGGCATGAGAGCAGGGTGGTGTGTTGAAATGGCAAGCGACAGGGAGGTCTGGGTAATGCCTGCGGACAGACCGAAGGTGTTCTGCAAAGTGGTCACCCAGTCTGCGTTTGGTCTCTCCAATATAGAGGAAATCGCATTGGGAGCAACGAATGTAGTACACTGAATTGAGGGAAGTGCAAGTGAAATGCTGCTTCACTTGAAAAGAGTGTTTGGGCCCTTGGACGGAGAGGAGAGACGAAGTGAAGGGGCAGGTGTTGCATCTTCTGCGGTTGCATGGGAAGGTGCCGTGGGAGGGGGTTGAGGAGTAGGGGGTGATGGAGGAGTGAACCAGGGTGTTATGGAGGGAACGATACCTGAGGAATGCCGCCGGGGGTGAAGGGAAGATGTGTTTGGTGGTGGCATCATGCTGGAGTTGGCGGAAATGGCAGAGGATGATCCTTTGAATGCGGAGGCTGGTGGGGTGATAAGTGAGGACAAAGGGGACCCTATCATGTTTCTGGGAGGGAGAGGAAGGTGTGAGGGCGGATGCGCGGGAGATGGGCCGGACACGGTTGAGGGCCCTGTCAACCACCGTGGGTGGAAAACCTCGTTTAAGGAAGAAGTAAGACATGTCAGAGGAACTGTTTTTGAAAGTGGCATCATTAGAACAGGTGCAAAACAACGCAAACTGGAGGAACAGCACCTCATCTTCCGACTAGGCACTTCACAGCCTTCTGGACTGAATATTGAGTTCAACAATTTTAGATCATGAACTCTCTCCTCCATCCCCACCCCCTTTCCATTTTTTTCCCCCTCTTTGTTTTTTCCAATAATTTATATAGATTTTTCCTTTCCCACCTATTTCCATTATTTTTAAAAGTATTTCCATCCATTGTTTTATCTCTACCTTTTAGCCTATTTTGATTCCTTCACCCCACCCCACACCCACTGGGACTATCTGTACCTTGCTCGTCCTGCTGTCTACCCTTAATTAGCACATTCCTTAGATAATATCACCACCGTCAACACCTCTTTGTCCTTTTGTCTGTGACATCTTTTGGTTATCTCCACCTATCACTGGCCCTCTACCTAGCTCTTCTTATCCCAACCCCACCCCCCCCCCCACCTCCACCCACCAACCCCCCCCCCCCCCCCACCCCCACCTTAAACGAGCTTATATTTCACCCCTTTTCTATTTTTACTTAGTTCTGTTGAAGGGTCATGAGGACTCGAAACGTTAACTGTGTCCCTCTCTGCAGATGTGGCCAGACCTGCTGAGTTTTTTCAGGTATTTTTGTTTTTGTTTTTGTGTTGAAGAGAAGAAGGTGATTGTCTGAGTCACAGAGTCTATGGATTGAGTAAATTCCTTCGTAGTGAGAGAGAAGCCAAATAGACAGCTAAGGATTTGCCTGGATCCCAAAGATCTTAATGAAACCATTAAGAGGGATCACTACTCCATTCCAACACTGGAAGAGATCACACCAGCTTACCACAGGGGCAAGCATTTTCAGCAAGTTCGATGCCAGAAATAGCTACTAAAATGTGAAACTAGATGTGAAATCTTTGCTGTTGACAACATTCAACACACCCTTTGGATTGTACAAATTCCTGTGTTTACCTTTCGGGCTTAAAGTGACCCAGGATATATTCCAGCAGAAAGAGACATACAGAGGATGCAAAGGAGCAGTTGGCATAGCAGATAATATCCAGATATATGGTATAGATGGAACAGATCATGACTGGCATCTACATGAAGCCATGGAGAGAACCAGGAAAACTGGGATCAAGTTAAATGCAGCCAAATGCACTGTGAAAGTGACAGAATGCCAGTTCTTTGGAATGGTATACGCACCTGACGGAATCAAGCTGATTCCTGCAAGAATCCTGGTTATCTCTGGGAGGCAAACCCCAAGAGATAAGAGGGAGTTGAGAAGTTTCCTTGGATTGATCCAATACATGAGTTCCTTCATAATACATATGTCAGAGCACACAGCAGACCTGCGGGAGCTGATTAAAGATGTAGAGGACCCGTGGTCAGAGTCACATGACAGAAGTTTCAACAAACTTATAAAGGTAATATGCCAGGAGAAAAATCTATCATATTATGACAGAAAGGAAACTGCCACTCTACAAGTAGATACTTCTACAAAAGAACTGGAAGCAGCCCTGGTACAAGAGGGAAAACCAATAGCATTCACAGCCAAAGCTCTAACATCAGCTGAGACCAGGTATGTCACCATAGAAAGAGAGTTTTTGGCAGTCGTGAATGGATGCGAGAGGTTCCATACATATCTTCATGGGAGAAAGTTCATAGTAGAGAGTGATCATCATCCACAGGGGCAGATTTGTCTGAAGAATGTCTGTATAAAGCACTAGAAAAACTACAGAGGTCACTCTTGAGGCTTCAGAGTTAAGTTTTCACTCTGTAATACAAGCCAGGAAGAGAAATGGTGCTGGCAGATACCCTATTTCGATTCTTGCCACAGGAGAAACATGAGATAGAAGATCTATGTATAAAGATCCATCACCTAATGAATTTAACATTACTAAAACTGAGTTAAAATAGAGATGAGACCAGCAAAGATGAGCTACAGATGCTCTCTCTGCACATGACCAAGGGATGGCCTGATAAGGTACAGCAAATACAGCCAGCAATGTGGCCATACTGGTCTATCAGAGATGACATCTCACTGCTGGCTGGACCCAGAATGCTCATACCCCAAACAATGATACATGAGGGCTACATGGAAATGGGGAAGTGTAAGCTTGGAGCCAGATCAGCTGTGTACAGGATAGACCTATATAAAGACATTGAAAATATAGTGTCTACTTGCAATGTATGCCAGAAGTGCAGAAATGCAGAGCAGAAGGAGGAGATGATAGTCACTGAAGTACCATCCAGACCATACCATACTGTAGGAACCAATTTATTCACACAAGAGTCAAGAATAGTATCTCATAGTTGCAGACTATTACTTGAAGTTTCCTTTTATCTGGACAATGTAAAACTTGAGGACCATAACAATCATCTCAGCAGTACGAGTTCTGTTTGCTGAGCAAAGGACTTCTGACAGATTAATATGTGATAATGACACCCAGTTCCCATCCAGTGAAGCCAAGGAATTTGCTGAACCATTCAACATCATCACCTCATCACCACACTATCCTCGTTTATAGAAAGACACATCCAGACGGTCAGAAGAACCCATGCGAAATGCTGAGAGGCAATGGAAGACCCAAGCCTTGCCTGATTGTCAATCCACACCTATCAAGGCTGACATGAAACCACCTGCAGAGTTGCTGAATGGAAGAAAATATAAAACTACTCTCTGCCTCCAAGTGACCAGAAAAAGTGAGACAACAACTCAATGAAGCACTGGAAAGAGGAGATCAGCACTTCAACAGCAGGCTAAGTCCCTACCTGAGCTGTTGAAAGGACAAAGTACACATGTGCAGGATCCAATCATGAAAACCTGGAGTCCAGCAAAAGCTGTTGCTGAGGTGTAGACAGCAAGATCATACATAATTGAGGCCGAAACCAGTCAGTAAATGAAAAGAAACAGAGTCCATTCTTGAACTACATCAGAGCTGGAAAAAAAGAAAAGACCATTAGCAACACTGGAAACATCAATATCCAGGGAAACAACATTAACAACATCACTAGCAAATGAACCAACATTAGCAACAGGAAGCATGACTCCTGCAACACCAGGGGCAACATGCATAACAGCACTAAGGACAACAAATGCCAAATCTACAAGATAGAGGCACAACATTTAACCACCTTAGTGATACTGTGAATAATATTTTTAGAAAAAAATACATGTTACAAAAGACTCTAAGAAGGTGTTCGAGTCATTTCCAAAAGTTGATTGAGAATCTTTAGCTTAGTTAATGACTGGAACAGTTACATTGATAGGGGCATTAAGTTTTAAAGAAAGAGGGATATTAAATATTGTTGCATTATCTGTAAATATCTGTAAAGAGCTAGGAACAAATTAGCTAGGAACTAGTTGTTATGTGTAAGTTTTCCAGGGTCTAAGTTCATGGCTGCACAGAGCCAGTTCAGACTGGCCCTTCTTGTGTACAAGGCAGCATGGCAAGTTAAAGATAAAAAGTTTAGATCTTTGCAAGCTTAAAGTTTGATTATTACCAACACCTGGGGACAAAAGGAAAACAACAAGGACACATAGCATCCTCTTTTCGGGAAGGTCCACTGCATCATGTTCCACTCAGGCACTTGACAGGCCAGCTATGGATCTTCACCTGGGACTAAGGACCCTTGGGGCGGAAGTCCCACCCACCGGGAGCTGCGGGCAATTAGAGGCTGGCAGCCCTATTGAATGGCCGTGCCACCAGGATGACAGTGGGTGCTACTGGTATGACACCCTCTTGAGGTCTACGATTGTCACTGCATCCCTGGTCAGAGGTGAGAGATGCTGGGAAGGAGGTCGTGAGGTGGAGGTAGCTGGGGGAGAGAGGATGAGGGGTGGGTGTTCAGCAGCAAGGGCAGGGTGGTAGCTCTCAGTGGGCCGCCACCTTTCCCGATGCTGGCACACTCGAGCAGGCACTCAGCGCCTTTGAACAAGCTTCCGCCCACCTGGGAACTTGTAGACAAATATGCCAGGGTTTGCTTGTTGTGCTCCCTGCAGAGCAGGTTCCCACCTGCCACTGGCATAATACCAGTGGCGACAGGATGAGGCTCTTAAATGGGTATTAATTGCCCACCTAAAGGCCTCAGCAGGGCGGAAAAGCCATCCACGGGCCTTTCCATCACAGACTGAATCGGGGCATGGGCAGGAAGGCAACTGGTTTGCCCCGGCCACCATCCCACCAGATTAAACGCACCCCCGCCACCTAACCCACTATGGGGGCAAGCACAGGATTCCACCCAATCCACCCAGATCAGATTACACAGGATGAGAAGTTAAAATTTCGCAAGTGGTGAGTGGTCAGTTTTGTCCTGCCATGGTGTGTGATCAGTGATAGAAAGTGGTGATGTAGTATTTTTTTTTTCATGGGATGTGGGTGTGGCCAGCATTTATGGCCCATCCCTAATTTCCCTTGAGAAGGTAGTGGTGAGCTGCCTTCTTGAACCACTGCAGTCCATGTGGTGTAGGTACACCCACAGTGATGTTAGGAAGGGAGTCCCAGGACCTTGACCCAGCGACAACGATATATTTCCAAGTCATGATGATGAGTGTCTTGAAGGGGAACTTCCAAGTGGTATTGTTCCCATGTACCTACTGCCCTTGTCCTTCTAGGTGGTAGTGATCGTTGCTTTGGAAGGCGTTGTCTAGGTATGGCATGGTGAGTTTCTGCAATGTATCTTGTAGATGGTACACACTGCTGCCACTGTTCGTAGGTGGTGGAGGGAGTAAATGTTTGTGGAAGGGGTGCCAATCAAGTGGGCTGCTTTGTCCTGGATGGTGTTAAGATTCTTGAGTGTTGTTGGAGCTGCACTTTCCAGGGAAGTGGAGAGTATATTCCATCACACTCCTAACTTGTGCCTTGGGGAGTCAGGAGGTGAGTAATCTCTGCAACCTAACTGAATGCTTGACATAAACGTTTCTTTTAATATTCATTCATGGGATGTGGGCATTGCTGTTTAGGCCAGCATTTATTGCCCATCCCTAATTGCCCTGGAGGAAGTGGTGGTGAGCTGCCTTCTTGAATCACTGCAGTCCATGTGGTGTAGGCTTTATGAGTTTAAAACGCATCATTAGAGTTTCTTGAAAGTAAAACTGGAAATGAAAAGTGGTACCAGTTAAAGTAACTGTGATGCTGTTAAATAGTCATAAACACCTGACTTGCTCACTAGTGTTTCGAGGAAGGAAAACTGGTGGCTTTCCCCAGTCTGAATTTTATACACCACCAGCTTTGGCAGCTGTACCTTCAGCTCCCTGTAAGCTCCCCTAAACCTATCCTTCTCTCTTCCTCGAAGACACTCCTTAAAAACTTGACCAAGCTTATGGCCAGTTGTCTTTATATGACTCAATGTCAAATTTTGATCGATTATGCATCTGTGAAGTGCTTTGTGACATTTTGCTATGTTAAAGATGCTATATAAATGCACATTGTTGTGATTGATTCCCAATAACTTTATGAAGGGTTGATATGAATGCCACACTTAAACCAAAAGCATGAAATTTAGAAGAATGAAATAATCTCCGACATATTTGCATTACAGAAATGTACGTCATCATGAGGACCCAATTTATATATTTGAAGAGGAAGCCATGGGTTGGGGGGTGGGGGGGGGCGGTGGGGGTGGGGGGGGGGGTCCTACTCATGTGTTAAAAAGAGCAGGTGTATTTCAGGAATTTCAGGATGTGATGGAAAACCAGCGGGATTGAAAGGGGTGAGTTCCTGTCCTTGTTTTAACTCGCCTCCCCCACAACCCTTCCAGTTTCTACAAGTGGGAGGGTTAAAATTGGGTCTATGATTCTGAGGTGGGACTTCTATTCCAAGGTGAGGGCCTGCATTCAGATTCATGTCACATGTGAAAAGAAATCCAATTATCTCTAAATGTTACTTCTTAACACTTAGTAACAGAAATGTAGTGGGAATCTATTTTATCTGATGGTATCTGACACAAGATGCATAAACATTTTAAACAAAATTAGGGGTTAAAATGTAATGTGATGATATAGTTGCACATTAGTGAAGATACTTGATGAGCATTTCCTAATAGCACCAATCTCCTGCATGGCCCAGCGGGCAGGATTAAATTCTAATTTCCTACATGCAAAAAAAATGTTTTTTAAGGGCAATCGAGAGAGCTTATACATAAGACCAATGAATCCATAAGAACATGTCAAAGATAATAACACCATTTTTTGTTAATGTCAGCCGTCTGCTCCAAGTCTTAACCTACTCAGATAATTGGTTTGAAAAATAAAAATTGCTGGAAAAACTCAGCAGGTCTGGCAGCATCTGTGGAGAGAAAGACAGAGTTAACATTTTGAGTCCGTATGAATCTTCTTCAGAACTAAAGAGAAGTAAAAATGTAGCTAAATATATACTGTTTAATGGGAGGTGGGACAGGTGAAGCTGGATAGAAGGCCAGTGATAGGTGGAGGCAAAGGAGAGATTGCAAAAGATCTGGCTAAAGGAGGTGCTAATGGTGACATTAAGAGTAGAAAGCAGGATGAGCAAGTGACAGATGGCCCTGGTGGGGGTGGGGGAGGGGACGGTGTGGGAAAAAAGATTGAAATAGACTGAAAGATGGGGATAAAACAAAGAATGGAAATACATTTTAAAAATAATAATAGAAATAGGTGGGAAAAATATGCATATAAAAATTTCAAAATAAGTACATGCAAAAAGGGGATCAAAAAGGGGTGAGGGTGGAGGAGAGAGTTCATGATCTGAAGTTGTTGAACTCAATATTCAGTCCGGAAGGCTGTAAGGGCCTAGTCGGAAGATGAGGTGCTGTTCCTCGAGTTTGCATTGAGCTTCACTGGAACAATGCAGCAGGCCAAGGACGGACATGTGGGCATGAGAGCAGGGTGCAGTGTTGAAATGGCAAGTGACAGGGAGGTCTGGGTCATGCTTGCGGACAGACCGAAGGTGTTCTGCAAAGCGGTCACCCAGTCTGCGTTTAGTCTCTCCAATGTAGAGGAAACTGCATCGGAATGCAGTAGACTAAATTGAGGGAAATGCAAGTGAAGTGCTGCTTCACTTGAAAGGAGTGTTTGGGTCCTTGGACGGTGAGGAGTGGGGGAAGTAAAGGGGCAGGTGTTGCACCTTCTGCGGTTGCATGGGAAGGCGCTGTGGGAGGGGTTTGAGGTGTTGGGGGTGATGGAGGAGTGGACCAGGGTGTCTCAGTGGGAACGATCCCTCCGCCATTTCTGCCATTTCTGCCAACTCCAGCCAAACACATCTTCCCTTCATCCCCACCCCCATAGGCATTCCGCAGGGATCATTCCCTCTGGGACACCCTGGTCCACTCCTCCATCACCCCTAACACCTCAACCCCGTCCCACGGCACCTTCCCATGCAATTGCAGAAGGTGCAACACCTGCACCTTTATGTCCCCCCTCCTCACCGTCCAAGGGCCCAAACATTCCTTTCAAGTGAAGCACTTCCCTCAATTTCGTCTACTGTATTCGTTGCTCCTAATGCAGTCTCCTCCTTGGAGAGACCAAATGCAGACTGGTTGACTGCTTTGCGGAACACCTTCGGTGTGTCCAAAGCATGACCCAGACCTCCCTGTCGCTTGCCATTTCAACACACCACCCTGCTCTCATGCCGGCATGTCCATCCTTGGCCTGCTGTAATGTTCCAGTGAAGCTCAACGCAAACTGGAGGAGCAGCATCCCATTTTCCGATTAGGCGCTTAACAGCCTTCCGGACTTAACATTGAGTTCAACAACTTCAGATCATGAGCTCTCCTCCATCCTCACCAATTTTTGATACCCTTTTTTCATTATTCATTTTTAGGTTTTTATATATATTTTTTTCCCACCTACTTCTATTATTATTTTTTAAAATATATTTCCATTAATTGTTTTACCCCCGCTTTTCAGTGTATTTCAATCTTTTTCCCCACACCGTCCCCTCTCCCATCCCCACTCGGGCCATCTGTCGCTTGCTCATCCTGCTTTCTACTCTTAATGTCACCATTAGCATCTCCTTTAGCCGGTATCACCACCATCAACACCCCTTCGACCTTTCGTTTATGACATCATTTGAAATCTCTCCTTTGCCTCCACCTATCAATGGCCTTCAATCCAGATCCACCTGTCCCACCCTCCGTTAAACAGTAAATATTTCACCACATTTTTACTTCTCTTTAGTTCTGAAGAAGAGTCATATGGACTCAAAACATTAACTCTGTCTTTCTCTCCACAGATGCTGTCAGACCTGCTCAGTCTTTCCAGCAATTTTTGTTTTTGTTTCAGATTTCCAGCATCCGCAGTATTTTGCTTTCATCTTAGATCCTTGGTTTGTTGTGTTTGAGTGTGCACTGTGTTAACATGCTAGACCGTAATTTAATTCAAACAGGCTCGAAGCAGCTCAGTTACACTAACCATGATGACTAAAATTATAGTCTGGTTACATAACGTATCCGTGCCTCTTAGAGTTAAAGAGCTATTTACTACTGGTTTATAAGAAAGTAAAGCGAGCCTTGCATTTTAAACAATGCAGTAAATAGCTCATGAATAACTAATTAGTGCATCCAATAACTCTAAGCTATTTCCATTCCTATTAATAGAATGTGATCAAACAGCAAACTCTGCTCCAATTACAAGTACCAAAGCAATTTAAGAGAAACACATAAAGCCTATTTGCAATTTTAGGTGGAATTTAATGTCCTCCTCTGAGGTAAGTTTGATGGAGGGGAGGCATTTAATTGGGCAGGAGGGTGGCAGGTGGGGACATCGCTGCCTTCGCAGCTCGGTCCCAATGTCAGTTGAGGCCCACTTAAGGGCCTCATCCTGCTGCTGATGGTGGACTCATTGTGTTGTTTGTAGGATTCGGGGGTATGCTGGGGGTGGGTGGGAAACCCCTCATTCAAAGGCACTCAGTGCCTTGTTGAAGGATTTGCACTGGGTAGGGGGAAGGCCTGCTGAGAGTCACACCCAGGTCCATGCTGCCAACCCTTTGCGATACCCCTGCTTGCCCCACACACAGTCCACCACAAACGATCCCCCACCTACCATCACCCATCCCTGGTCTGTGTCTCTCAGAGATCCTGAGCCTTGGGTGGATGCATTACCAGAAGCAGCCTCTGGCTACCTAGTGGCACTGCTTCACAATAAAGAGCTCCTGACCTCTGATTGGCCTGGTGCTTGGGCGGACAAATGGCAAGTAACACTCATGCCACACAAATGCCAGCAATGATTATCCCCAACAAGGCAGAATCCAACCTTGATGTTCAATGGCATTACCATCACTGAATCCCCCACTGTCAACATCCTGGGGGTTATCATTGACCAGAAACTGAACTGAACTAGCCGTATAAATACTGTGGCTACAAAAGCAGGTCAGAGGCTAGGAATCCTGCAACAAGTAGCACACCTCCTGATTCCCCAAAACCTGTCCACCATCTATAATGCACAAGTCAGGAATGTAATGTAATATTCCCCACTTGCCTGGATGAATGCAGCTCCAACAACTCAAGAAGCTAAAGACTGTCCAGGACAAAGCAGCCTGCTTGATTGGCACCCCATCCACAAACATTCACTCCCTCCACCACCAACACACAGTAGCAGCAGTACGTACCATCTACAAGATGCACGGCAGGAGTTCACCAAGGCTCCTTAGACAGCACCTTCCAAACCCATGACCACCACCACCTAGAAGGACAAGGGCAGCAGATAGATGGGAACACCACCACCAGGAAGTTCCCCTCCAAGACACTCACCATCCTGACTTGGAAACAAATGGCCGTTCCTTCACTGTTGCTGGGTTAAAATCCTGGAACTCCCTCATTAACAGCGCTGTCGGCATACCCACACCACATGGACTGCAGTGGCTCAAGAAGCCAGCTCACCACCACCTTCTTAAGGGCAAAAGCCCACATTCCATGACTGAATAAAAGAAAGCAATCTATATGCGGGACCTCTGCCCCCAGGGTCCCTGATCCAGGGGAAGGCCCGAAGCTGCCCAGTTAAGTACGTGATTGGCACTTAATTTAGCAGGCCCTCCCAAAAAAATACAACATGGGGCTCTTGCTGGCTCCCTCACCAGTGGGAGAGACACCCATCACCTACATTTAATCCTGCCCTATATTTTGCTCGAAACAGCCATTCGCTTGGGATACAATTTTAACAAATTGAAAAATGGTGCTGCTCCCAATATGATAAGTATTATTAACATGATTAATAAGCAATGTCTTGAAAATAGTCAACCTTCGCTTCAATCATCTGATGAGAACTAGGGCATCTCACACTTCCCCTATTGTCCCTACAAAACTTTAAAAAATGCTCTTGTGACACAATTATCACATATGGGCCAACAGCTGTGCCTCAGAAGACCACAGCATGGATTTTACGTAGAAATTGTGTTCACATTCCTGAATTTTCCCACCTCATCTGTGTGACACCCCCTCCAGCCTTACAACCCTCTGAGAACTCTGAATTCTTCCAATTCTCGTCTTTTGTTCATCCTCCATTTCTTTGGCTCGGTCATGCCTTCAGCAGAGTTATTAGAGTGTACCTCTCTTAACTTATGCTATTCCTCAAACTATCAACGATCTACCAGAAACTGTATTCGACCAGCCATGTAAGTACTGTGGCTGCAAGAGCTGGTCCGAGGCTGGGAGCTCTGCGACGAGTAACTCACTTCCTGACTCCCCAAAGCCTGTCCACCATCCTGAAGCCACAAGTCAGGAGTGTGATGGAATACTCCCCACTTGCCTGGATGAGTGCAACTCTGACAACATTCAAGAAGCTTGACACCATCCGGGATAAAGTAGTCCGCTTGATTGGCACCCCATCCACCAGATCAAACATTGACTCCCTCCACCACTGATGTACAATACCATCCGTAGCATCTACTAGATGTACGACAGCAACTTACCTAGGGAACTTCCAAACCTACCACTTCTACTAGCTAGAAGGACCAGGGCAGTGGATGCATGGGAACACCACCACCTGCAAGTTCCCCTCCAAGTCACATGCTTTGTCTTGCATTTGGGGTCTTGATGTGGTTCCTTTAGCTTTGCCTGACACACTAAGAATGCTGTTATATAGGCTGTTATTTGTGAAAACTATTCTTATTTTTACAAATCTACATACATCTCAGTACTGTACACAAAATTTCCACTCCCCAACAGATCTCAGTTACTTAATCATGTGACATTGCCTCATGGTTGCATTAGTCGTTTGGTAGCATAGAGTTTGAGTATTGATGAAAAAAAGAGCCATTTTTGCCAAAGCTTTTCGTCTTGCTTCCGTTCAATTTGCAAGAAAATACCAATGTCAGGGGAAACAACATATTTATACCGTACGGGATTAGAGTGCTGATCGGTTGGACTCTGGTTCTTCCAAATACATGATAGAAGTTTTCCTGATACAGTGAAAGATTCCTTCACATTTACAAAGACCATGCATATCAATAACAATGCTGTGTCCATGCGCTCATTTGATATTGCTAACCTATTCACCAATAGTTTATTTAATTTGTCTATTTAAGGAAGCTATAGATATTTGCACTGCAACACTATATCATGACAATCTAGACCTGCCACCATTGCGTGAATCTGCATCCATTGAGCTTATGAACTCGGCAACTCATGTGGTTGAATTCGGCTTTAATTACACCATGTACGCCCAAATAGATTAAAACAAAAAACTGCGGATGCTGGAAATCCAAAACAAAAACAGAATTACCTGGAAAAACTCAGCAGGTTTGGCAGCATCAGCGGAGAAGAAAAGAGTTGATGTTTCGAGTCCTCATGACCCTTCAACTTCTGTACTTCTGTTGAAAGGTCATGAGGACTCGAAATGTCAACTCTTTTCTTCTCTGCCGATGCTGCCAAATCTGCTGAGTTTTTCCAGGTATTTCTGTTTTTGTTTAGGCCCAAATAGATGGTATTGCCATGGGATCACCTCTAGGCCCAGCTCTCGCAAATACCTTTGTTGGGTTCTATGTCGATGGAATGATACCTAACCTCCTATCTCTTGCATCTTTCCAATGTGCAGATGATATGTTTGCTATATTTAAATCCGCAGCTGCATGTAATAATTTCTTTAGTTGCCTTAATGGGCTCCATCCTGTTCCCAAATTCACCTTTGAAATGGAGCAGTCAAATAAACTCCCTTTCCTTGACATATTAGTTAAAAAACCTGCCGGAGATTCTCTACCATGGTCTACTGCAAGCCTACCTTCACTGGTCAATACACACGTTGGGACTCTTACTGTTCCACACACTGTAAGATTGGTTTGATCGGCAACCCCGTAAATAGGCCTGAATCATTTGCTCACCATGCAAGCTTGAAGCTGAAATAGGGCACAGCAAAGACATCCTGCGGGTTAACGGCTGCCCTGATCAGATCATTTCACACTGTATGAGCAGGCCCAAGGCCATTACTTTCAGCCCTGAAAAGTGCTCAGTCTACCTCAGATTATCCTGGAAGGGCAGGTTTTCTCCAAAATTTGAGCAACAGGTGAAGCTAGCTGTTTCAAGCTGCTAATGTGCAGTAGCAACACGAGTGGTATTCGCCACTAACAGGATGCTGCCATCAAGCCAAAGAGGCATTCTGCCTATCACACAAATTAGTAATGAGATGTATAAATTTCAGTGCCAGTGTGATGCTAGGTACGTAGGCTGTAATTCCCAAAGACTGGAATATCATATCAAATAGCACGTCCCTTCTACTGCTTGCAATGGGCAAGATACAGGTTGTACTCAACCAGCCCCTGCTTGCAAAACTCAAAACACTGTATCCAATATTAGATGTGATTCTGCAATTGGACAACATTTACTAAATAATCCTCCGTGTGCTAAGAATTACACCGACAACGAATTCAAGATTGTCAGCTGGGCTCACAGTGTGGTGAATTTGCATGTACCTATATTAATACACAGTGCCCCGTTCTTTGCAGAGAGAAAGAATATGGACACACATTGCGCCTGTTTCAGCTTCACAAGTGATAGCCATTTGCTGGTTAATTCCCCAGGGCAATGTCTTGACCAATCAGTGTCAAGCTGGCTGATTTAAATTTCAAGCAATGTTTGGCAGTTAATTGTCAGTCACCATCAACTGGTGCATTCTCCATGGCAACACCTCTACCAATCCAATTTCCAACCAATCAGCACCCTCTTCTTATACAGTATAAATATGTTGTTTCCCCTGACATTGGTATTTTCTTGTGAATTATCCTGATGAGTGCAAGACGAAAAGCTCCAACAAAAAATGTCTTTCTTTTTTCAGCAATACTCAAGTACATGAGCAGTAATATCAGCAGTTATATAAGTATCAAGTGCTTCTGATGTTAACCCTTTATTCTACATCTGCCACCAAGTGTTTATTCCAACTACATACATGCTCCTACACCACACACTATCCTGATGTGGAACTATATCGCCATCCCTTCACTGCCGCTGGGTCAAAGTCCTGGAACTCCCTTCTGAACAGCACTGCGGGTGTACCTACACCACATGGACTGCAGCGGTTCAAGAAGGCAGCACAACCACCAAGGGCAATTAGAGACAGACAACAAATGCTAGCCTGGTCAGTGATGCCTAAGCCCTGTGAAAGAATAAATAAAAATAGGATTCTCAGCATTGCAGATAGACATTCAGAGATTTGATAAGCATGTAATAATTATTATTGATAATTAACCACATACTTAACAGTAGCATTTATGGCAGCTTCTCAAGGGAAAATTAGGAATGAAAATCAAATGTTGACCTTGTCGGTGGTGTTCACATCCCGTTAAAGAATGAGAAAAGCCTGATGAGTTCACCGAAGAAATTCACACTAATTAATGGATAGAATTTTCTGCTCTGGGGACTAAGTCCGGTGGTGGGAGCGGAAGTCAGAGTGACTTCCGCTGGGGACCAGAGCGTGTATACACACAAAACCTTATGCTCTCCCAATCATTACTTATGCAGCCACAGGGAGCATGTCAAATTTGATGGCGGGATGGACAGGGAGTGACCTGCCTGCCATCGCTTCTTTGGCTCCAATGTCCGAGCGCTGGATTTGAACGGCACCTGGACAGCCATTCTGCTTCTTCTGCTCTGCTCCTTGACTCTGCTCCCAGTCCTGGCTCAGTCTCACCCCTCCCCTGTGTCCAGCCTTAGCATTGTGTGTGTGTGTGTGTGTGTGTGTGTGTGACAGGGCGATGATACATCTCAGTGATGGTGTGAAAGGAAGGTGAAAGCAGAGCCTACTGGCCTGCAAATCCAGGAAGAAGTCTACTTCGCCAGGCGCATGTCACTAAAGTACGGTCATGAAGCAGTTGGCCATGATTCTCCAGTCAGGCCTGTGGCAGGAATGGTCGTGGGTGGGTGAGATGGAAAATGTGACGGACCAGCCAAAGGTCCGTTGACTGCGGGCGAGTATTTGAAGTCCTGCGGCAGAAGGGTCCAGAAAATCCTGGCCAATGTTTTAACTTCCCGCTGGATTGTAAGTGGGGTCCCCGACAAAGATCATGGGGACACTTGACCGGCCTTTGACCGGCTGTGCAAGTCCGGAGAACAAGTTCCAAACTAATTTCTCGACTTCGGGAAACTGATTTTTGGCCTCCTGCCAAATCTTGCACCCCCTCCTGCCCGCCACGATTCCCACTGCTGGCGGGAATGGAAAATACCGTCCAACGTTTTTGATCATAAAAATATTATCGAGGTTTATCAGGGCTCAGGGAATTCTCTCCCCCAGTACCATTCTTTTATATCCTTCATTTTCAATCCTGTTATTACCGAGAATTACATAGATTATCCACCACAGAAACAGGCCCTTTCATCCAACAGGACTGTGCTAATGTTTATACTCCACACGGGTCTCCTCCTATTCCATCTACAGTGAAACATAGGAAAATAGGAATACGAGTCAGCCATTTTGTCCCTTTATCCTGTTTTACCACTCAATGAGATTGTAACCTAGCTCTACATACTCGTCTTTGTCCCATAGTTCCTTAAGACCTTTGGACGGAATTTTCCGTGGAGTGGGGTGTCATGGTGGCTTTGAGCAGACAATATGGTGGGAAGGCCAAATATCAGTTTCACACGGCTGTGAAACCATGCGCTCCGCCTGTCAATGGTGGACCACGCTTCCCACTGTAGGGCATCAGGAACTTCAGTGTAATACATCTGTATATCATTGTAAGCCCAACTCACTGGAATTATTCCCCTCACTGGAACACCCGAGCACATCGGCGTGATTGCATGCCTTTGTATTTCACAACAGCATTTATAAGGCGTGCACCTGGTGAGCTGCACGTCGAGGGGAAATCAGAGGTGAGTGCACATTAATGTTGTACAGCGCTTGTGAGGGTTGCCTGTTGAATGTCAAGGTTGAGGTACCGTGCATTCAGGCGAGGTGACAGGCGATTCACATTTTCCCAGCTGGCTGACAGTGCAGTGACGGGGCTAGGGCTGCTCAGCAGTAGATGGTAGTGCACAAGCATGATGGGGGGAAGGTGGGTGGGGGAGGGGAGCGGGGAGGGAACTGACCACACATTTGGGAAACCTTGTATAAAGTGACCATTCCTCCACAGCTGAGACAGTTCAGCAGCATTGACATGATTGGAGTCGGGCCTCTAGCTTATCTGCCCACTCAAGCAATGCAGAGGCCTGAAAATGCCACCAAACGCTCGAGATCTTTTTACGCTTCGGGCACAGACTGCAAACTAATGAGCATTTTAGTGGACTGCAGAACAGTTGGATGACTGGGCATGTTGTACAAACTCCTTGCTAAAGCTGGCCATGGAGCAGGCACTGCTGGAGTCGCCCACAGCCCCTCGCAATGTCAGCATCCCGACTTGGACTGGTCTTCCCCATGGTTTAAGCTAACAGGTCTGCACATGGTTCCCAGGGAGTGTGCACGACATCTACATTCTCAGTTGGTGACTGATCCCTGATGTCTTCCAGGGTCCACAGAGGCTGCAAGGATAGCCCCTCGGTGACAAGGGCTATCCGCAGTGGGCGTGGCTGATGACACCCATGCAGTGGCCTCAGACTTGAGCAGAGCGACGGTATAATGAGGCTCATGCAGTAACTTGCACCTTGGTGGAGCAGACCATCGGGATGCTGAAAATGAGGTTCCGGTACCTGGACCAGTCTGGTGAAGCCCTGCAATACAGTCCTCAGAGGGTGTCACTCATCATCGTCCCCTGTTTCTGACTGTAAGGGACCCACATATGTCTTCACCACTCTTTTTCTCTTCACATACCTATAGAAACTTTTACAATCAGTTTTTATGTCCCCTGCAAGGTTGCTCTCGTACTCTATTTTCCCCTTCTTAATCAATCCCTTAGTCCTCTGCAGATTTCTAATGTGCTCCCGATCCTCAGTTCTGTTGTTTTTTCTGGCTAATTTGTATGCCTCTTCCTTGGATCTAATGCTATCTCTAATTTCCCTTATAAGCCATGGTTTGGCCACCTTTCCTGTTTTACTTTTGCGCAGACAGGAATAAACAATTGTTGCAGTTCACCCATGTACTCTTTAAATGTTTGCCATTGCCTATCCACCATCATCCCTTTAAGTAAACGTTTCCTAATCCATCATAGCTAACTCGCGCCTCATACCATCGTAGTTTCCTTTATTAAGATTCAGGACCTTAATCTCAGAATCAACTATGTCACTCTCCATCTTGATGAAGAATTCTATCATATTATGGTTGCTCATCCCCAAGGGGCCTCAAACAACTAGATTGCCAATTATTCCTTTCTCATTACACAATGCCCAGTTTTGGATTGCCTGTTCTCTAGTTGGTTCTTCAACATATTGGTCCAAAAAACCATCCTGTATACACTCCAGGAATTCCTCCTCTATGGTATTCTTACTAATTGATTTGCCCAACCTATATGCAAATTAAAGTCACCTATAATTACAGTTGTTCCTTTATTGCATGTGTCTCTAATTTCCTGTTTAATGCCTTTCCTAATATAGCCACCACAGTTTGGGGATCTAAATGTTCCTGGCTTCCCACATAGAACAGGAAGAGCACACCATGGCTTTGAGCTCACCTGTTATGACTTACCCCTTTAAATTAAATTAAACCTTTTGGAAGATACTTAATATCAAATAATTTCAATTACTCTAGGGCCCTTCTTCCCTGCTCCTCATTGTTATAGAATATAGCCCTTACAAATGATGAACCACAAAATAAGGGATTAAAAACAATAAGTGATAAAAGTAGTAAATATTTACCTGACTGTACTCACGGTCCTTAAAGGATCACCTCGTTCCCTCCTCACTGAGCTCCCTCAGTCACCAAACTCCAACTTAAGCACCCAAAGCAGCACTCCAGTGCAGACAATGTCAGCACTGTAAGCTGGCCTGTTTTTATACTCTCTGAATCTAGCCTTTGAAAACCTGTTTTAGCCAGTTATTTAGTAAGCTAGTTGTAGCTGCAAGCAGAGCCTGTATAAACCCTGCTTTAAAGATGGCCGAAAACGCATCTTCTTCCAAACCAAACAGCAACTTTTAGTTTATTACTAAGTTAAAGAAAGACTAGACTTTAGATAGAAACGAACCCTTAAATTCCCTCAGTCACCAAACTCCAACCTAAGCACTCTACTGCAGCCCAAAGCAGCACTCCAGTGCAGACTTTTCTCCCATGTACTCATCTAGTTTCCTTTTGAAAGCATTGAAAGCTATTTGGCTCGACTATTACCTGTGGTAGTGACTTCCACATTCTAACCATTCCCTAAGTAAAGAAATTTCTATTCAATTCCCTTTTTGATTCATGTGGAATTGTTTTGTATTCATGACCCTGCATTTTGAATTCACCCATAGAAGCCATTCAGCCTACCACATCTACCATAGCTGTTCATAATTTTAAAATCCTCTCTTCTCTTTTCCAAAGATAAAAACCCCAAGCTATTCAATCTTCTCTGCTAGTTATGTTTTCAGCATAATCTCATCCACTTTTTATGTTGTTATGACTGTCTCTATTGTGGATTATATAAAGGGTTAAGAATATAGAGTTTTGGTTTCCGTTTAAGGTAAATTGAGGATTGTTTACTTTTGGTTTGAGTTAGAATGTATGTGTGTGTTTACAAATCATGCTTGAACTTTTGACGCAGTTGATAGGCTTTTAGAAGCAAGAAAGCCCTGAGGTTACTATGGAGAAAATTACTGAGGGTGGAGCTTTGCTCTTTAAAAAAAAGCTGGTGTTTATTTTTAAGTTGGAGGCTGTAGACAGATTTAGCAGAGAATTCAGTTCTGTATGTTTAGAGAGGAAAAAGGGAGTTCTTGAGAATTGGGTAGAACCAAATAGCTCTATAAAGAGAGGAGAAGTCCAGCTATGGAATTGATGCCAAGGGAGTGTCTACATTTGTCTGGCAGGTCATGGCATGTAACCATCTGCAATGCCTATACTTGGACCAGGATGCTGTATTGGTAAAAATATATCATAGATCTGGACTGTGACCTGTGCAGCAAGACCCAGAGAAAATGGAACTGCTTCTCAGAGTATGAGCATGTTTAAAAGCCTATCAGAGTGAATGCCACAGTAAAAAGGATTAAGCTGAGCTAAATCTATTGGATTGAGTTAAAATAGAAGCTCATATTGTTTAGAATCATTATCTTATTTGTTCAATGTTTTTTATTTAGTTATTTAGTCATTATTCCTTGTATTTGTTTTGTTCAAGTTTGCGTAGTAAAGATTCTTTTGGTGTTTCAATTTAACCTTGGAGTCCTGCTGCTTATTTCCTTACTCTCAGTTCTTCCACATATTACATTGTTTAAGTGATTATGGTCTATCAAGCCACATCCTAACAGGTATCCAGCTTGGCCAGTATTCTCATAACTGAGATCATAACAATGTCCCTTTATCAAAAACTTTTTACAAGTCCCTCACTTTGGCAATTTTAATTTTATCGATCAATGTCAGTTAACATGAATTATCAAAGACTTCCTGACAAACTGTGAGGGTGTTACAATTTTAACACTCTAGGCTGTTTATTGTCTGATCAATACAATACTTTAATGCCATCTCCAACTTTATAAATTAACCAATATAAAAATCTAATCATTCTCCTGCAGCCCTGCAAAGTTGAAAGATGAACAACCTATAAAAAGCCTGACTCACACTTAGAAAGCTCCTGTGGCTATGTTACAGGATCTGTCCATACCAAAGAGATAACTAAACTGGTAGCGAGATCTGCTACAAATGAAAAGTTATGGGACAAAGTTAACTTGGAGAAATGAATATAAAGAGAAATCAATGGCAGTCCCATCTGATTAAACCTTTGCAAAGAGCCAAGGTTTGGTCAAAGAGGAGCTGAGGGAGATGGAGAGAGAGACTGGAGAAGGAATTTAGTGAGGACTGTTAGGCTGAAAGTGATTGCAGGGGTAGGGAGAGGTGAGGCCTTGGAGAGATTTGAACAGAAGGATGTATTATAACCACCATATCCTGAATTAGCTTTGTTAGGGTGGTTGCAATCTAACAGTTGGGGTTAAAGTAGCAATGTTATTTGTCTTGCAGAAGAAACACATTTGTTAAGACTGCCTTTTTAAAAGTTTTATTTTAAGCTATAGATTTTTCTTATAGTTCATTTCAGGAGGAAAGAATGCAAAAGCTTCTATTAGTCATAGTGATGACATTGCTGTTGTCACAACGATCGCCAAGGGGAATTATGTAGATGCTTTCTGTTTTAATTCTCCTCCAAAAACTTTTATTTGCCCTTTAAATAAAATCCAAGCCTGTTCCGAAGCTGTGCTTTATAATACAACCTCTACTTTTCATTTTTATAACGCTCTGACAGCTTCTATCAGTTATCACTATCAATCTTGAGGAGAAACATGCATTTCACCAAAGAGCAGGATCTCTACGCCAATGAATCATCGGGACCTGAAAGTGTCATTTTTCATGGGATATATTAAAAGGCTTCTAAAATAGGTTTAATTTCATTATCTTTCCTTCTTTTTAATTAAAAAGATTTGAAAGACTTGTGTTTATACAAGACCTTCCACGATCTCAGAATGCCCAAAAGCAATTTACAACCTATGACGTACTTTTTGAAGTGTTGCCACTATTTAGAATCCAAGGACTGAATGGATTAGCGTATGTGTACCCTACGTTGCCAGGTGTGGGTAACCCTTTGAACTCATCCGTGATAGGAATTGGGAGTTGCCTGGCCAAAACCTGGTGCAGAACACCATAAAGTTTAAAGACAGTGAATGATGATGTAAGATAGAAAGTTAATAATTAGTTGATATTCAGTCTGTGCTTTAAAAAGCTTGAGATTGCCGGAGGAAAGAAACAGGAATGGGGGTATGGGAGCAGCAGTTACAGGAGTGATGGGGACTGGGGAGGAAGTTACAGTTTGGAGGTCTTAGGAAAGATAGAGTTGAAGACTGTGATAAATTCACAAACACATTGGGGATGTAGGGAGCAGTTAAGGTGTGCAGGGAACACATTGAAGTTTGGAAGGAGCAAAAGAGGATCATAATCTTATGAGAAATAGGAGCAGGAGTAGGCCGTTGAACCCTTTGAGTCCGCTCTGCCATTCAATGAGATCATGGTAGATCTTCTACCTCAACATGGTTTTCCTGCACTCTTCCCTTATCCCTTGATGTTTTTAATATGTAGAAATCTATCGATCTCTGTCTTGAATGTGCTCAATAACGGAGTCTCCAGAGTAGAGAATTCCAAAGATTCACCACCCTCTGAGTGAAGAAATTCCTCCTCACCTCAGTTCTAACTGGCCTACCCCTAATTCTGAAACTGTGTCTCCTGGTTCTAGACTCCACCCAGCCAGGGGAAACATCCTTTCTGCATCTACCCTCTCATGCCCTATCAATGATCTCTTATCTCAGTGGGAGGCACTCTCACCTCACAGTCACCCAGCCTGCTGTGTTACCTACATTAAAACAGTGACTTTGCTTCAAACAATACCTCATTGGCTAAAATGTGCTTTGGTATTTTAAGGATGTGAAAGGCACTATAGAAATTCAAAGCCTCCTTTTATTGCAATTTGACATTGAGCACCATAGCAGAGGGCTTCACACAGGAGCAGCACTTACCCACTCTTACCCCACCAAGACTTGAAGAGATTAAATTGCTATGGTGGTAAAGTGGAGTGCTGTGTACCTTTAAGAGAATGTAGTTAATTGACCATGTGACTATTGATCAATTGCTATATATTGCGGGCTACTTGGGAAACTGGGAAGTCTAGAGGTGGAGGTGATTGAAGCAGCACACATGGTGTTAGTGCTCTGTTCTTAGTTCCAATTAACCACCAGTGTTTGTTCAGTTAATCGGTCCCTCTCCGCCTATTTAGTTTGAAGCACCAACAAATGTGTTAATATCAAGGGCGCAGCTCGCATTCTCTGGACAAAGCAAACCAGATAACCAAAAATATAAAACCGGCGACAAGGATAAACTGGATCAGCTGACGGCAATGAAGAAAGCCACGGTAATCCAGCTATGTTGCTTCTCCACTACCTTGAAAGCTGTTTGAAAGCGCAGTGTCCTTAGACATCTAGTATGCTACGATTTGGGCATCTTGAACCATTCGACCCTGTTTCTGATGATTGGTCTCATTATATCGAATGCCTAGTGTTCTTCTTTACCACTAATGACATCACGGGAGAGGGCAAGACCAGGGCAATTCTTTTGTCCATATGCGGGAGCAAATTCTATGGGCTGATCCACAGCCTCACATCACTTAACACCCCTGATATGGAGACTTTCAATGAGTTAGTAAACATTGTAAAAAACCACCTGAAGCCAAAGCCCTCAGTCACAATGCAGCATTTTAAGTTCAATTCAAGGAATAGGCTTTCAGGAGAGACAATCGATGGCTATATAGCGGCTTTCAAGGAACTAACGGAATATTGTGAGTTTGGAACTTCAATTAATGATGTGTTGAGAGATCGATTGGTATGTGAAATTGGGGACAATGCTATCTAAAACTAATTTATACTTCAGTAAGGCAGCAGGCATGGAGACTGTTGTGAGTGACTCGGAGGCAATAAAAGATACACAAAATGGTGCAGTCCATCTTGTAGGGCAGGAAGGGCTGGTAAAAAAAAAGTGCAAAATTGTCAGAGCCCACAGAAAGTTGGGGAACGCCCACTATGTACAGACCATTGAAGACCAACAGTATTACAGTGAAAATCCATGACAATTAATGAGAGAAATGCATCCAGGCAGCCTGCAGGCAATTGACAGTCCTGAAATATTGAATACTTCTTCTGCCACTGCAATGGTCACATAATGCGGCACTGTCAAGATCGGCTGAGACAGCATTTTAACAACAAAGGTAGAAATCGCAAAAGCTGTCTTGTTGAAGAACCAGAGGAAGCATAATCTGACGTCTACTCATTATACAACATGAAAGTGGTAGAAGATGGAGGTCGATACTGGGGCACCAATGTCTGTCATAGGAGAACATACGTTTAGACACTTGAATAAAGGAGTCCATCCTTTAATTTGGAAGAATCGGACACTAAATTATAAAAATGTAGGGGCAAAGAAATAAGAGTGAAAGGTATATGTCAAGTCCTGGTGCAGTTTGGGGATCTATCTGCAAATGTACCCCTAATAGTAGTAGATGGGGCAGACCCCGGTTTAATTGGTGGCAACTGGCTCAAAAAGATTAAATTGCAACGAGCCGAGATTTTTCAAATCAGAATGAGAAACTTACTAGGAACGGTTCGTGGGCTACAAACCAAGATCCATGTAGACCCTAACTCAAACCCCAGATTTATCGGAGCCAGACCAGTCCCTTATGCTCTATAGGACAAGGTCGAGACCAAGATAAACAGGCTAGAAAAGTTCGGTATCTTACAACCGTTGCAATTTTCCAAGTGGGCAGTACCCATACTGAAGCCAGCCCAAAGGGTTCACTTATGCAGTTACTATATGTTAACTGTAAACAGAGTGGCCAAACCAGATAGAAAAACAATACTGAAGATTGACGAATTATATTCAAAATTGGCAAGGGGGGCATCACATATTCAAAACTTGATGTGAGCCACACCTACCAGCAGGTAGAGTTGGAAGAAGGCTCTAGGGAATTCCTGATCATCAATACACATCAAGGATTGTATCAGTATACTCGATTACCCTTTGGGGTCTCATTGGTGTGTGCTATGTGTGCTATGGAAAATCTGCTTCAGGGACTGCCCCATCTCATTATTTATCTGGATGATGTCCTAGTCGCTGGATGAACTGATGAAGAACACTTAGCTAATTTGGAGGAGGTGCTGAAACACTTCTCATAAGTGGGGGTGCGCTTGAAGCGAGAAAAATATCTTTTCCAAGCCTAAGAGGTAGTTTACTTGCGCCATGGGTCGAAGTGCAGGGCCTGCCGTCCCATGGAAGAAAAGGTCAAGGCATTTTGCGAGGCATCTGCACTGAGAAACACTACAGAACTAAAGGCCTTCTTAGGCATAATAAACTACTATGGCTGATTTCTCCCAAATATATCAGCCATACTGGCTCCGTTACACGCATTGCTTAAGAAAACCATAAATGGATTTGGCAATCTCCGCATCAGGGTGCGTTTCTGAAGGTCAAACAATTGTTAAGATAATCGGCCTTTATAGTCCGCTTTGACCCAAAGAAAGAATTGATTTTAACTTGTGATGCATCCCCTTATGGAGTAGGGGCTGTACTTTCACATTGGATGGCAGATAGCTCCGAACGACCCACTGGTTATGCATCTCGCACACTCAGTGCTGCAGAGTGAAGATATTCTCAAATTGAGAAGGAGGGGCTAGTCTGTTGTGTTTGGTGTTCGGAAATTCCATCAATACCTTCACAGTCACCATTTCCACGTTATATCCAACCACAAGCCTTTGTTGGGATTGTTTGGAGAGGATAAGGCAATACCCCCCATCGCATCTGCTTGTGTCCAAAGGTGGGCACTGATATTGGCTGCTTATGAATACACTTTTATTCACCGATTGAGAAGCCAGATCTCACATGCTGATGCGCTGAGCCGCTTGCCCCTGCCAGATAACAATGTGAAGGTTTCAATTCCCCAGGAAGTTGTCTTAGGACTAAATTTTTAGGATTCCTCCACTGTCCAGGCCAAACAAATCCATGAGTGTACAAGCCGAGATCCACTTTTACCTCACGTCCAGGAATGAGTGGTCAAGTGAGCTGAAGTCTGATGACGTGAAGCCCTATTTCAATCGCAGATATGAGATCACCTGCCAGGATGGCATATTGCTCTGTGGGGAGCAAGGGTTATCGTGCCCTCGAGAGGACAAAGGCTATTACTGGCCGAGTTACATAGCGCTCACCCTGGCATTAGTAGGATGAAGATTCTCGTGCGCAGCTACTAGTGGTGGCCAGGGATGGACGCAGATGTCGAAACCCTAGTCAAAAGTTGTCTTCAATGCCAGCAGGTACAAAAGCTACCCCCCTTAGCTCCAATGCACACCTGGGAATAGCCAGGGTGGCCATGGGACACATCCACATCGACTATGGGGGGCTCTTCTTGGGCATGATGTTCCTTTTACCAGTAGACACTCACTCCAAGTGGATTGATGTCTACAAAGTCCGGTCACCCACATCTACTACCACCATAGAACATTTGCAACAGAGTTTTGCAGTGCATGGGTTACCGGGGATGCTCGTGTCAGATAATGGGACTGCATTTACCAATGGGGAGTCCCACAGATTTACAACTCTCAGCTGAATAGCTCATATCAAAACCTTGCCTTATGACCTCTAATGGTTTGGCTGACCGGGCGGTCCAAACTTTTAAATCTGGGATGAAAAAGCTGGACGGGGATTCCATCAGCACCTGTTCACATACTGCACCATGCCACACACGACCACTGGTATTGCCCCCACTGAATTACGAATGAAGAGATGTCTCCACACACATCACAATCTTATCAGGCTGCATTTAGGGTGGAGAGAGGCCAAGAGGCCAGTAAGGCTAGACTTGATGGATGTAACCATGGAAGAAATTTAATGGCGGGGAAACACGGTTCTTGCAAAGAACTTTGCAGATGGGCCCAATTAGGCATTAGGCGCAGTGAGTGCCTTTACAGGACCTCTCTCTTATAATGTATTGATAAACCGCTGAATAATTAGACGACATGTGGATCACCTCTGGAGAAGAGAGACAGACCCACAAGAAGGAATGCCGTCATCATTTGCGTTTGAGTGTGCACCGCAAGTGGAAGAAATGTCACACAATTTGGAAGTATCGGTGAGGTCTGTTGGACCTGAGAGGCTCGAAGACATAAACTTGCCCACTTCCACCGAAGAGCCTGGTGGACAGTTAATTCCTGAGAAGGGGATCTCGGGAAACCAGCTGAGGGCATCAAGCTACGACGCTTGACACGTCCGAGGAAGCCTCCTGAAAGACTTGAATTGTAAATAGTTATTCTTGTAAATAATTGGGATGTTGTGCAGTTTGTCAATTGTACTTCCAAGTAAAGGGGAAGCAATGTGGTAAAGTGGAGTGCTATGTACCTTTAAAAGAATGTAGTTAATTGACCATGTGACTGTATTGACCAATCGCTAGACAGCGGAGGCTACTTGGATTAATGGGGCTAGAATTTTTACCTTGTCAGGCGGACGGGGCAGGTGGATCTGGGAGCAGTTGATAAGCCTCCTGCCACCCACGATTGGGCCCCGACATCTTTGGCTGGATTCTCAGCCTCTCGCCTGGTAGCAGGAGTTTAGAAAATTGCCAGCTAGACCTGTCCACTTCGGGAGAATGTGCGTGAGGATGAGATTTTCATTGCTGCGGTGGTAGGGTGGGGGGTGGTGGGGGGGTGGTGGGGGGGCGGTGTGGTAGGACCATGGTGGGGGAGGTGGGCGGCTGATCAGGGGACAAAGTTTGGAGGCAGCCACAGGGGCTGTCTGGTATGGATTTGGACTGTTTAAAAAGCCCAACTCAGTCCTGTGGGACTTAGTCTCAGTAAAAACAGAAAGACCCTCCAACCCTCACCCTTCACACTTGCCTCACCCCCACAAACTTTGCCAAATCTGTCAGTCAAGCAATGCTTTCTCTGGGGGCTCAGGTATTTCAACAGCCTAATTGATTTCTGTGCTCTCAGTTAAGCTTCATTATGCACTCTTGAGTGAGAACCCAGACATCCATTAAAGTACTAAAACACCTAAGCCCCAGGGAAAACATTGCTTGACAGCTCTGGCTTATTGATCTCTTTTGTCAATTGCGCAATGCATATTTACACAAGATAAAGAGTCTTTGAGTGCTTACAGTTTCTGCTATTGATACCTTAATGGGTCTGGATATTGACACTTTTATTGGCCTGTAGTAAAAAGGAGCTTTTTTTTAAGAAAGCAGAGCATTATCAATAAATCGCTATTTTAAAACTTTTTTCCCACATCCTTTTGTCACTATAGGTTTCATTGGTTCAATGAAGTGTATATTGGGTGAATGGGCATGGAAATGCCATAGCTTGGCATGGAGGTAATGAGGGGCAGTGGTGGGGCATACCGCAGCATGGGGGCATGAGGGGGGATCTTTTGAATTTACCTTTCAAAAGATTCCCTCATGCAGATTATCGTTCACAGTACCTCTGCAATGTTGTGAACAACGACTCTTTGAAAAGCTGGCCTGACTCCACCAAAATTGCAGAAGGCTCAGACCCATTGGCAGTTCAGGGTGTGGGACCATGACCTGAACCAAGCTGCACCCTTAAAAGGCCCTATTAAAAACCGGAAACCCCAGGAATGGGGTCGGAAATCCCCAAATTATGTCCCAGCCGTCATTTTCAAAGGTCCATGGAGTCTCCCCGATTCTGCGAAAATCCGGACAGTAGTGCCTTTCATGGCCTCAGGATAGCCCAATGCACTTCAGTCGCTCTTGAAATATAGTTAAGGAAATATAGCAAGGAAGCACTGCAGTCAATTTTCACACACCAAGATAGAGTCTCCTGTGGGGAAATGGGAACTTGTCCACTTTGGCAGAAAGAATAGGAAAACAGTGTATTATTTAAATGGAGAGAAATTGCAGAACTCTGTGGTACAGAGGGATCTGGGTGTCCTGGTACATGAATCACAAAAACATTAGTATGCAGGTACAGCAAGTAGTTAAGACGGAAAATGGAATGTTGTTGTTTAATGCAAGGGAATGGAATATAAAAGCAGGGAAGTTTTGCTTCAGTTGTAGAGGGCATTGGTGAGACTCTGCCTGGAGTATTGTGTACAGTTTTTGGTCTCTTTACTTAAGAAAGGATACAATTGCATTAAAAACACTTCAGAGAAGGTTCACTTGACTGATTCCAGGGATGTGCGGTGTTACCATGTAAGGAAAGGTTGGACAAGATAACTACTGGAGTTTAGAAGTTTGACAGGTGATCTTAATGAAACATAAGATCCTGAGGGGACTTGACAGGGTGGATACTGAGAGGACATTTCCCCTTGTGAGACAGATTAGAACTGGGGGCATAGTTTAAAAATAACGGGTTGCCCATTTACAGTGGAATGACAAGAAATATTTTCTTTCAGAGTGTTATTAGTCTGTGTAATTCTCTTCTTGAGAGAGCATTGGAGGCAGGGTTATTGTTATAGAGTTGATCTTTCAGGCAACTTTTCTTGGTGGAAACATTGAACTTTATTTACATGACAGCAGCAGCAGTTACATGTGTGCATCTGACTCGATAACGAAAGAAGAACTCTCCCCTAGAGGTTCCCCATGCTGCTAACCCATTGGTTTACACAGATCATGTGATCTTACAACACAGGGTTATTCTTAAAGCTACAGTCCTACATTTGTCAAAACTATAATTACTACACTCTTCCTCCTTTAACATTTCTGTACATTTTGTATTTACAAGGATATTTAGCTTATGACGTTACAATATTTATACAGGTCATTAACTTACAAATTCAGTCTTTCAGGTGGTTTCCTGATCCATGTGGAATGTCGTATCTCCACGACTTCCGATTCTTTGAAAAGATCCTCATTCTCTGGAACCATGTTAACATCAGGTATCTCATTAGTCACAGGCAGTTCAGTGTCTTCCACTCTGACAGAGACATCGGGCATGCCTATCCTTGGTCGAGCAACTTCCACAAGGACCACAGGTTCGGCAATGGTTACAGGTGGAACATCATTTTGTTGAGATACCTCTCTTCTTCTTAAATGATCCACATGCATACAGGTGATCCAGCCTTCCACTTCCACGTGGTACGACAATGGACCGGTCACAGAGTTTACTTTACCCGGTAACCACTTCACCTACACTGAGATAGTAATTGGCTCTGTCTTCCCAACTTTCATGTTGAGTAAGGAATAAATGTCAGAATTGGTTGTTTCTCCGCACTATATACTTCATTGGACTTCAATTGTTGACTGGAAGCCTATTTAAATCTCACTTTGCAATGTTTCAATATGTGTCCACTTTTGTTCCCACAAGTACTCAGGAGAATCGTTCTCCTCTTTTCCTTGCCTGTGATTTTGATGGCTTGTAAGTAGGACGCAAGAAGTTCTATATATTGAGATCAGTTGTCTGTGGCTAGCTCAACACGATCCATTCTGCCAAATGGTGGCATCTCAGATGAGTATATCTTCCTTTCTTTTTAATTATCTTAGATACTCACAATCACTGGGCGAGGAACAGTACCGGACCTATTTTATCCTCATCGCCAGTTTGTTATAGAGTTGATTTTCCAGGCAACTTGTATGGTGGAAACATTGAGCTTTATTTATAAAACAGCAGCAGCAACTACATATGTGCATCAAACTAAAGAGGAACTCTCCCCTAGAGGTTTCCTCCAGACTGCTAACCCATTTTTTACACAGATCATGTGATCTAACAACACAGGATTATTTTTAAAACTACAGTCCTACGTTTATCAAAACTGTAATTACTACAGTCATTAAATATTTTTAAGGCTGAGTTAGATAGATTTTCGATTGATAAGGGTGTCAAAGGATATGGGGTGGGTTAGGCAGGAAAGTGGAGTTGAGGCCACAAGCAGATCAGGCCTGATCTTATCAAATGGCGGAGCAGGCTTAAGGGGCCAAATGGCCTGGATTGAGTGTTCAATACTCAATACCTGAAAGACACAATCTTCAGGCATAGTGGCATCAGTATTAGCACTGAACCCAGGCTGACAGCTAAGAATGCCAGTAAAGTAGAGAAAGGTACAAAACAATTTTGGAGAGAAGTTGAAGGTTAAAACCTAAAAAAGAGCATGGCTAGATCTGAACCTATCATCTTGAAATAGAACAACGTGAGGCTTAATATTATTTTGCTATGTTGCAATAAATATTTCAAAGCCATATTCCCTCTTTTTTTCAGTGTCTTGTAAATATTTGAATAAACTTTACTTTGCTGTGGATAATCCAATTTGTTGAACATTCCTGTCATCTAATTAGATGATGTGAGATGCTGGGCTTGGCACTGATTTACAAAGGCCTTGAATTTACCTCTCTCAAGCTGCACACCAATTCTAACCGTTCCAGCAGCAGAGTTGTGGATAGCATGTTGGCCTGCTATAAAAGTTGCCAGCACCCAAAACAGATTCTCATCTTGCTGTCAGTAATGGAAGAGCAATTGAATCTCCAGCTCAACCTTCTGCATTAATTTGGAAACTCTGTGTGGAATACCAATGGTTTTTCTGCCTGTGTGACTCACCTAATTAGTGTCACCTTCTGGATCTGTGGCTGACTTGCAAAAGCCTCCATGAAGAATTAACCTTTTGATATCAGTGTACATTTCCTCCAATTGTCTCTGATCCTGCAAAAAGGTCGCATGACATCTGGTCTTACTAAAACTCTTTCAATCTATATCTCACTGTATTGCCAGAACTATTTAAATGAATGGACCTCCAATGGCTACACATACTCCAGAGGTCTTCAGGTCAATCTCTTTTGAAAGCTCGCGATCTTATCAGCTCGCCCCTCTCCTCAAAACCCATCTCTTTGATCAAGCTTTTACTCATCCCTCCTAATATTTTCTTCTTTGTCTCAACATTTGTTTATGCCTGATCACACCTCTGTGAAGCACCCTGGAATGTACTTTTTGTGTTTAGGATTTGGTATAAATACAAGGGCATCGAAATTGAGCCTCATTGGACTTGTTTTAATGGGTTACTTTTGGGCATCTGGGGAAGCCACCTAAAATAGACCTCCATCTCCTTTATGTGTGTTAAAGAGGGGACGAATGCCTATTTTAGGACCATCCACCAAATTGTGGCGACATCAGCAGACATCAGGCCTACTCTCCTTGACTTTTCTACATGTGGCCCAGAACTGGCCACCACTGAAATGGGAAGTATAATTTATTGCTGTGGCATGAAAATTATGGACGATCAATAGTGGGAGCTTGTAGGTGAGGCCTTTGAATGATCATGTGATGTAACCTCCTGAAATATAGCCCAGCCAAAGCTGGAAGCCATGTTGTGGAGACGTGACAAGGTGGCAGCAGCTTGCCACAGTTACTTAGATGAGGTCAAAAAGGAGAGAATGGTGGAGAGGCTTAAATATTTAGAAAGGGAATTGCAGAGGTTAGGACCTAGATGGCTGAATGCATGGTTACCAATTGTCCCATAAACAAACAGGCCTAAACATGTTTCTGGGTCAAGTAGTTGTTTCCTTAAATGAACAAATGTTTGGAAAACCTATTTTTGCCATGATATAATTCACAGTTGATGGGTATTGATGATGATTGGTGATATTGTACAGTCAGGAGCATAGAATTACAGGGACATTGATAGATTATGTCAGTAGGGGAAATTGTGGCAGATGGATTTCGACACGGGTAAATGTGAGATCATTAATTTTGGACTTAAGAAGCATACATCTGAGTATTTCTTAAATGGTGAAAAGTGGGGACAGTGAAGGTCCAAAGCATTTTGGGGCTCATGTGCAAAGATCATTAAAATATAGTAGTCAGTTTAAAAAAAAATCAAAATGACTAATAGAATGGAAGCCCCTTTTAATGAGAAGGCTGAAATATGGGGATAATGTTTTGCTGTAGCTATATAGCAGGAGCCAGGCCATTCAAGAGAGAAGTTATAAAAACCGTTCCTACACAAAAGGTAGTAAAATTATAGAACTCCCTCTCTCACAAATAGCAATAGATGCTATCTCAGTTAATGATTTTAAATCTGAATTTTTTTGCTGGCCATGTTATAAAAGGCTCCAGAGCAAAAGGCAAGTGGATGAAGTTCGGATATAGATCAGCCATGATCTCATTGGAATAGGCTCAGAGGGCTGAATGGCCTCCTACTTTTCCAGAGTTCAGAGTTGATTTATACTGTTATATAATTTGCATGCTTTTAAATAATTTTTTAAAAACGTTTTGAAATAAATTATAATGACATGGTGACTATTATGTCCCACCACATTAAAGGAGGTGCAGAAGTTATACAAAATGTGATAATAGATTCAGTAAAGTTGAACAAGGTTTACAAAAAACTGTGCTAAGTATTTGGTAAAGCGTTAAGTTGCTAATTGAAAAGGTCAGAGCCAATGTACAAGATAATGGGCTCATTAGCAGTTATAATGAATATCACATCAAGGTTAGGTGAGAAAGGTTCAAGGATGCCTCCAGACTAAATTTAGTTCAGATGCAGAGGCTTGAATATGTGACATTTAATGGGTGTTTACAATTAGAACAAGTATGATTAATTGTACGGCAGTAAAATACAAAGCACTTTGGTCTTCTGCAATCCTATGGTAAGCAGATTATGATGTGAAGCGGTTTGATAATAAATGGATTTCACTGCAGTTTAATTTAACAAGCATAGGTGAACACGATCAACTGATGGTTAAAGGACTATTGAATCGAGAAGTTACGTACTCTGAGTCATTGCATGACCCAAATTAGTTAGTATTTTAGTCTAGGACTTGTGTTCAAAGTGTACTCTGTGGAAGCAAAAATGAGACTCTGTGGGCCTCACTGGTAGATGAATCACAGAAGTTACCTCTCTTAACTTGTGGTTAATATTTGCTAAACAGGCTATTCTGGACTTGCACTAATAATTACAAAACAGATACCGAACTGATTAATCTACTTCAGATTGTCCAAGACTCACTGAAAATCCGTGCCAACAGTAATATCACTGGCAATCTTTATACTTCATCAAGTGTAAGAGTGAGCTATGTAGGAGAAGCAATACCTCATTTACTTAACATAGATATTGAGCATGGTGAACCAACCAGGATTTTGGACAACATTGGATATACGGCACAGAAACAGGCCCAACCTATCCATGCTGGCATTTATGCTCATGGAATGTCCATTAAAAGCATGCCATTGTCATAACTTTTGAAACACAAAATTTGTTCTGTGTGGAATCTTTTGAATTACATTTTTTCATTTGGACACTGTGCTCCAAGATGGCCGCCAGAGGTCAGATGATCTGATCTGCATACTCAAGGACCTGAATCATAGTCTGGTGATGTCCTAAAGACAGACAAAAGGTGCATTTTAGACTAAAAGGTGTAATTATACATATCCTGAAGGACCATCAGAAGGCATTCCTGAATTGAATAGGTCTTTTCGAAAGGATATCCATCAAGGTGAATGTCATCAATCAATAGACCAGAAACTCAGAAACAATACATCAGGATGTGACTCATCAATCTAAGAACACCACCATATTTGGTAAAGAAACCACAATTGTGAAGAGTCATGTGGTGAAGCAGCCATGTTTGCCCCTTTGAACCTTCAAATACGAAATGCTGTCTGCGGAAGAGACACAGAAAAGGCAATGACATCTTTGCCCAAGAAAGGTCTGAAGACTGTAACGTTGTAAGATCTCCAAGTCTGTTCCATTTCAGGCCCAACAAGACAACAAACTGACTCCCCCGGCAAGGAGACTACAAGAAACTAACTTTATGACTTACAGAAAGTCCACCATTTGAGAAAACCCTTCAAACAAGGTTGGCATATGACTTTGGCTGCTGAATTCACCTAAGCCGGACTTCAGGTTTGAAGAAAACAATGGGCTGCATTTTACGGGCGGGTTCGTGCCTGACCTGATTGAGCGTAAAATCTCGTGAGAAGACGTTGGGCGAGCGTCCTGACATTATCACGCGCTCGTGCGATATTTCGCTCCGCAGGCGTGTGCGCAAAAGTCAGAAGTGCACCCACCGACAATTAAGAGGGCAATCAAGTCTATTAATGGCGCAATTGTCTCCGATTTTTTGTGGCCCATCTAACTTTATGGTTGGCGGACGGGCCAATCGGCCAGGCGGCCTTTGCGTTTTGCATCAAGCCTTATCCAACGGAGGGACGAAATTTCTGTCACGAAATAAAATAAAATTAAATATCTGTGGACAGCATTTTTGTCAGTTATATTTTCAGGTGATTGAATGTGATGCATGGACAGTGTTTTTTTTGCAGCTTTTTAAACATTTATTCTACTAATTTCGGTTCTGTAGCTCCCTGAGGCAGCTGTCTGTCGCCCGGGAGCTTTCTCACAGCAGAAGTGTCATCGTCGGTCCTCTTCCCGCCCCCAACCTGGCAGCGCTGAGCATCTTGGCACGTTTCACGCTGGCTGGCCGTTAATTGGCCAGCCAGCGTGAAATTGTGGTCGGGTGCCAATCGTGGGCCCAATGATTGCATGCGTCTGCCAAAGGTAAAGTTCAGGCCCATAGATCAGTCCTGCAACATGCTCCTTTCAAAATAAGACAACCACTTGAATTAGGAACTAATCACATTTTTCTACAACTTGGAAAAGTGCCCTATTCTCTCCAACTGTACTTTCCTTGAGTGTGTTTGTGTGTGTGCATGTGATTGTAGGAGTGGGTCCCATATCGTTCAATTTTAGGGGTAAATGCTTAAAGAAACAATTATCTTTCTTTGTTTAAGTCAATGAAAAGCCTACTGCTGGTTATTCAAATTGTCCAAACATGCAGCAGTTAAAAAAAAAGCACGTACATACAAACATGCAAATGAACATAGGAATTAGGAGCAGTCCCATGAGCCTGCTCTGCCATTCAATAAGATCACGGCCGATCTGATTGTAACCTCAACTCCACATTCCCAACCTCAACTCCACGTTCCCAACCTCAACTCCACATTCCCATACTCAACTCCATATTCCCAACTACCCCCGATAACCTTCCACCCCCTTGCTTAACAAGAATCTATCTACAGCTGCCTTAAAAATATTCAAAGACTCTGCTTCGATCACCTTTTGAGGAAGACCTTTTGAGAGAAAAAATTCCTCCTCAAGTCTAGGCGGAATTTCCTGGGCCCGCTGGCGTCAGGTGTGATAGGTGGCGTGAGTGGACAATATGGCGCGATTGGTTTCACAATGGTGGGAAGGCAGGTCGCGATTGTCCACTCAGCCCTCCAATGGCAGGGCGTGTTTCCTGCTATCGGTAGTCGGGAACCTCATTGTAATACATCAGCATGTCATTAGCAGGCCACCCACATCGATGGGAAAGCACGCCAACTTGTTTCACAACAGCACAGAGGTGACATGCACCTGGTGGCCTGCACTTTGGGTGAACTGGCAGTGAGTGCACAGCAATGTTCTGCAGAGCTCGCCATGGCAGTCGCTGTCCTACCAGTGTTGGCCTTGGTGCATTGGCATGCTGGCACTTTCACCTCAGACTGAAGGGGGACGGACTCCTCCGTCGTGCCTTGCAATCTGAGGAGTGCAGCGGACATCTCTTCCTGATGTTCCCGAGCTTGCCTTTGCAGCTCCAGCAGCTGTGACAAGACCAAGTCCAGAGGCTCGTCACCTGACTCGGATTTAGCAGATTTCTGGCCTCCAGCAGTCCTCTGATTGCCGCAAAACTGAGAAATCCCTAAAAAGGCGGTGGATGCAGTCTTTGAATATATATAAGGCAGAAGTGGGTCGATTCTTGGTAAGCAAAGGGGTGGTATGTTATCGGGGATAGGCAGGATGCAGGTTTGAGGTTACTATCAGGTCAGCCATGATCTTATTAAATAGCAGAGCATGCTTGAGGGGCTGAATGGCCTGCTCCTGCTCCTTGTTCGTATGCTTGTATGTTCATATGATCTAGGGACTTGTCAGACCACAATTCCAACCATTTTCTCAGTATCACTTCCCTGGTGATAGTAATTTTCTTGAGTTTGCCCCCCACTTCCATTTCCTTAATTACAGCCATTTCTGGGATGTTACTTGCACCCTCTATATTGAAGACCGTGCAAAATACCTGTTCAAGTCATCTGCCACCTCCTTATTTTTCATTGCTAATTCCCCAAAATCGCTTTCTAAGAGACCAACACTCACTTTCTTAACTCTTTTTAAAGTATCTATATACACTGTTACTATCTGGCTTTATGTTCCTAGCTAGCATTCTCTCGTACTCTAATTTTTACCTGTTTATTCTTTTGGTTATGCTTTGCTTATTTGTATATTCTTTTCAATCTTCCGACCTGCTGCTCATCCTTGCACAATTATATGCTTTTTCTTTGAGTTTCATGCTATCTTTAACATTTTTAGTTCGCCACGAATAGTGGGTCCTCCCCTTGGAATTTTATTTTCTCGTTGGAATGTATCTATTCTGTGTCTTCTGAAATATCCCTTTAAATGCCTACCACTGCATCTCTATTGACCTAACACTTAATCTAATTTGCCAATTCACTTTAGCTAGCTCTGCTTTCATGCCCTCATAATTGCTCTTATTTAAGCTTAAAATACACATCTTGGACCCACTCTTCTCTCCCTCAAACTGAACGTAAAATTCAGTCATATTATATTTGCTGCTACCTGGCAGTGCCTTCGCTATGAGGTCATACATAATCATATCTCATTGCACAATACCAGGTCTATATAGCCTGGTCTCTGTTTGGATCCAGAGTGTGCTGTTCTAAGAAACTATTCCAAAAAACATTCGATAAACTGCTCATCTAAGCTTCCTTTGCCCATCTGATTTTTCCAGTCTATATGTAGATTAAAATCCCCCATGATTATCACCATTCTTTTCTGACATAATCCCATTATCCCTTCCTTTATACTCCATCCTGCCATGTGAGTACTCTTAGGGGGCTTGTACACCACTCCCACAAGTGAATTCTAGTCTTCATAGTTTCTCATTTCTACCCAAACCGCTTCTACATCCTGGTTTCCTGAACTTGGGTCATCCCTTTCTATTGTGCTAATACCATCATTAATTAACAGAGCCATCCCTCCACCTTTTCCTAATTCCCTGTCCTTCCTAAATGTCATGCACCCTTCAATATTCAGGTCCCAATCCATGTCATCCTGCAGCCATGTCTCTGTAGACTATCAGATTGTGCTTATTTATTTCTACTTGCGCACTCAGTTCATCTGTCTTGCTTTGAATGCTAAGTGCTTTCAGATACAGAGCCTTTAGTTTTGTCCTTTCATTATTTTTGAAACCATTTACCTTATCTGTGCATTTACTCTTAGATTTGTAGACTCCAACCCTTCCTGTCATGGTCTGTTTATTATTCCCCATATTAATACCTTTCTCTCTTGCCTTGTCTCTATTTTTTGATTTATCATATCTTCCTAAATTTGATCCCATACCCCTACAATTTAGTTTAACGCTGGTCCCAGAAAAGTTCTGGTTTAGACCGTCCCGATGGTACAGATCCCACTTTCCCCAGTACTGATGCCAGTGCCTCACAAACCAGAACCCACTTCTACACCAGTCTTTGAGCCACATATTCATTTCTTATTTGCTCTATGTCAATTTGCATGTGGCTCAGCTAATAATCCAGGGATTATTATCTTTGAGGTTTTGCTTCTTAATTTGCTGCCTAGCTCCTCATGCTGACTATGTGGAACCTTTCCTTGTCCTGCTAATGTTGTTGGTACCTATATGGATCCTCCCCCTCCCACTGCAAATTCCTCTCCAGCCCTGAGCAGATGTCCTGCACCCTGGCACCAGGCAGGCAACACAGCTATCTGGACCCTTGCTCTTTGCTGCAGAAAACAGTATTGATCCCCCTCAGAGTACTTCCCCTACTATCACTGAGTTCCTGTTTCCTCACCCTGTCTGAATGGCTTCTTGTACCATGGTGCCATGATCAGTTTGCTCATCCACCATGCAGCCCCCCACCCTCATCCAAGCAAGCTGACAGAACCTCAAATATGCCAGACAATTGCAAAGGCTGCACTCCGGCCCTCTGGGTCCCCTTACCTGCCTCACTCGCAGTCAGACCCTCCTGTACCTGACCCTACCCTAAGGGGTGCGACCACCTCCTGGGTACAAAGTGCCCAAGTAACATTCCCTCTCCCCGATGTGCCGGAGTATCTATAGCTCGGCCTCCAGCTCAATGACTCTGAGCCGAAGCTCCTTGAGACTCAAACACTTACTGCGGACGTGTTTGCCTTGGATCACAATGGCATCCACAAGCTCCCACATGCTGCAGTCATGACACATCGCCCGCCTGAAATCCTTAATGTGTTGTAATTAACTAATTATTAAGTAATTAATTATTTTATTCAATTAATTATTTTCCTTTTGATGTATTTTATTAACCTTACCATGAGTTTGTATACTTTTTCAATCTTGTGAATCAAATATACCTTAACCACTTACCAGATACTCATCAAACAGCTTGTTTATTCCCCTGTAGTGGAGTATGCTCGCTTTCTTAGTTTACTAACTTCAACTGCTCTCCACACACAGCTTTCTCTCAAAAACTCACTGATTACGTATAGTTGGGAAAGAGGAAAGGGATTTCAGCAGCGCTCTCTCACCCTGTCCGATAACAGAGATTGGGGGCTGGGTCCAGGTTAAGGACCAATTGGATCAAATGAGCTGAGGTTAACATTAAAGAATAAATTGGCAATGAAAGGGAACAATTCAATTGCTGAAATTGTTTTTTTCTTTAAGGAAGAGTCTATGGTGACAGATTTCACATTTATTAACATTAGAAAGTAGAATGTCCAGCTTTAAAGTGAAATTATTCATAGACCATAGGGTGATTTAACTTGGCATAAGCTAAGAACCTAATCAGTTGAACAGCTCAGAGCAGATGGAACTTAATGTGAGGCAAAAGGGATGAAAGTCTGAGGTGCTAACATGCGAGCTGAGCATTTTTCCCTCATCCCAGAACTGGAACAGGCAGAAGATAGGGAATCAGAAACAGACCAGGTCGTCTTGGCAACACTTCACCTGGAAGAGCAGAGATTGGAATTAGAGTTCCAATAACATCAATGAAAAAGGCAGGAAAGAAAAGAAGAGAGAGAATTCCAGGGAATAGTGAGGGCCTTCCTGTGGGAAAAGTTTGAGAAGGAGCTGCAAGCACAGAAGGATAGTGAAATGAGACAGTTTGAGCTGAATAAGGAGAAATTCTCTTCACATAGTGGAGAAGCCATTGATAATTCAAGTGACCCAAGTTCTAAGCAAAGCTTTGATCTTTCAAAGTTTTTTCTTATTGTAATTTAATGAGATGTGGATGTCGCTGGCTAGGTATTTCCCATACCTAGGTGCCCTTGTTCAGAGGGCATTTAAGCGTCAACCACATTGCTGGGGGTCTGGAGTCACATGCAGGCCAGACCAGGTAAGGACAGCAGATTTCCATCCCTAAAGGACAGCCCTAAAGAGTTAGCTAGAGCTGGCTCTAGAGGGGATCCCATGGCAACACCATCTATTTGGACATACATTAGGTCATTAAAGCTGAACTTAATCGCTTGAATTGAGAAGTTCATAAGTTCAATGAATACAAATTCACAAAATGGCGGCACAGCTAGATGATGGTGATATAGCGATGGCATGCAAATGCCTATGGCTTCTTCCAACAATACATTAGTGAATAGGCTCGCAATGTCAAATGAGCACATGGAATCAACATTGCAATTGATATGGAGGTCGCATATATTCTTCGTGAAGGTGAAGGAATCCTTCATCGTGTATGTGGAAAACTCACGCAGACTTTTCTCATAAATTGTATAAATTGTTGCTTCCTTTGAAGTTTGGTATTCTTGCATCTGTCTTGATGAGTGCAAGATGAAAAGGTTCGACTACATGCCTCTTTTCTCACAAATACTCAAGTTCTATTTAGAAGTTCTATTCTAGTACAGTGCCTATTTAACTTCAACTCGTCTTGTTAGTCACGGTTGGGCAATTTTTTTTCTTGGGGTTTTAATGCCTTGAAAAATGTATATTTGTTGCAAATTAAGCATTACTTCTTTAAATACTAGCCATTGTTTTTCTAGCATCATATCTTTAAATGTAGTTTGCCAATCTACCTTAGCCAACTATGTCAGTTTTTTATACATTCATGGTTTGTTGGTATCACCGGCAAGGCCAGCATTTATTGTCCATCCCTAACTGCTCTTTAGAAGATGATGATGAGCCACCTTCTTGAACTGCTGCAGTATGATGTTGGTGCACCCACAGTGCTGTTAGGAAGCAATTCCAGGATTTTGACCCAGCAACAGTAAAGGAATGACAATATAGTTCCAAGTGTGTGACTTGGAGGGGAACTTGCAGGTAATGGTAGAGGTTATGGGTTTGGAGAACACTATTAAAGGAGTCTTGGTGGGTTGCTGCCACCAATGTTTTCTGCCCTTACTCTTTCCTAGCTTCCTCAAGATAATTTTACCTCTTGATTTTCTGATCCAAGATCCTTTTGTTCTACTTCCTCTGGTAAAAGTTAAGTATTTTGGAATATTTATTTCCCCAAACTTTGCAATAATGGGTGGAATCTTGCCAGCCCCAGCCAGAGGTAGCTTTGGATATGCGGGTGTGGGGAAACTTAGAAAGTTTAATGCCGTGGTACCTCACTGGCACTGTCCTGCCACTGGGCAGGTTCTCACGGGTGGGGCTTGCCATGGGAATTGCAGATGGAGATGGTCAGGCAATATGGCCAATTAAGCCCCATTTGTGGGCCATTTCCAGAACCTACCAGCATTTTCTCAGCATCGGACTAATCCCTCACTGAGTCCAAAGCTTGAGAGCTACTTGGAGCTGGCCTCCTGGTGGTAGACTGTAGAGTCAATGGAACCTCCTCTCAAAGGTCCAGTGAAGGAGCCACAAAGAAAAAAAGGTCATAGTAAATCCTTAGGAAGGGCTTCGGCTCCACTCCAATGGCCCTAACAACTATGGCCTTCTTTATTTTTAAATTTTCTGCAGGCTCCCAAGAGTGCTTCCATTTTGAGGTGCCCTCACATTCCCCTTTCTGCCTCAGCAGTACTCATCTCTCCTGGTGGGGTTGCCAGCCATCCAGTGCTTGGGACTCCTTCCTCAGCAACCCGCCTGTTCTACCATGTGTTCTTCCACCTTGGGCTATCGGCATGGGATTGGTTCATAGACAGACTGTAGACATAATCTGGTATCTGCTTAACATTTGTTTATTAGTACTACATCGAATCAGGTTACGGAGTAGCCATGTTGCTCCTTGGCATGGTGTTCCAACCTCTATTTTGAGAGACTGACTGACTGATGTTAGTGGTACATCATCTACATCATATATTAGCATATTCCATCTGTCAACTCTTTATACTACACCCCCACCCCAATTATACTGTGTTTTTTTGTTAACAACAACATAAAACTATAGATTTGTTTACTTTGTGTTTCTATAACTCCCTTTTTACTGCAACAGATTCTATCCAACTATAACTCCTGCTCTACTCCTCCCCAAGTCACAGTCCTGGCCATTCAATCTCCCACAGTATTCCCGACTCTTAGGGAAGATGTCTTGGAGACATGAGGGGCCTTCTTCTGCTTCTGTTAGGACATCATCATCTGCAGAATGGGACAGCACTTTAGTAGTACTGCTGTCAGCAAAGCTGGGAAGCTGAGTGTAGATTACAGGGTGACTGAACTGCAAGGACAGTGAAGACTTTTCAACAAAAGATTGATCCATGAGAGAAGTCTGAGGAGAGTCCCCCTTTGGACCCCCTGGGATTAGAAGAGAAGAACGGAAGACACTCTGAGGAACTTGTTTGTCCCTCGAAGAGCATGAAGAAAGTGCTTCAGAAGAGGAATGATATTCAACACCAGGGAAGACTGTCACAGTCGTATCATCTACTGCTGTATCGATGAGTGAAAAGGCATTGAAGGTTTGAGATTACAATGGACTTAGATGACGAAAGAAAAAACAACCAAATTTCTATACGACTGTCAGGAAATGAAGAAGAGATGATTTCTCAATAAAACTTCAGATGGACTGTCTACTTTCTGTAGGCAGTGGTAAGAGAGCCACACTTCACCCTATATGAGGTTGCTCCACTGTGGGCAATGGGAAGAATTGCTGAGGATATGGAGACATGACAGCCTCATTTAAAGATCTCATGTAAAGAGACAAATTTCCTGTAGACAATTAACTCGTGAACAAGATTGATGCACAGGATTCTGCAGCTTCAGAAGTGCTAAAGATTCTGCCGCAGCTTCTGGAAGGAAGAAGACTTTCAGCTGAGTCTGAAGTATGGGTGGAAATTGACTTCCACCCTGGAAAGGTACCAGCTCTTTGCTGTGTGATCTTCTATGAATTCTGATCTAGGCTGAGGAAAAGCATTCTCTGTGGAAGACTCTTCATGGACAAAAGGAGATAAAGTAGGCAATAAATCGGTAGATTCAGGAAAACAAAGATCTGAATGCTGCTCAGCCACTAAAAACATAGCTTACTCCTCTAAGATGACAACAGAGACATCATAAGGTGCTTTCATCAACTGGAAAGACAAATAAGCCTTTAGAAACTCAGACTCCAAGATGTCACTTAGTATTGCAAAGGTTTCCTCCTCATCACTCTCTAGGAAGAGCCAATTCAAGCCCAATAGGTCTTCACGAGGATGATCACCATCTGCTGCAGTGCTTCTTGTATCCACCACAGCTGGTTTTACTCCATGAGAGATTCAAACCTTCAATCCCTACCCTGGATCTAGTGGATGATGTCTCTGTGAAAGAAAGGAACTTATTGCCAGGTGTATAAAGCTCCTCAGCTTCTGAAGGCTGAAGTTCCAGTGCTTCGAAATAAAAGATTGAAGTTTGTTGCATGAAAGACAGTGGTTGGAATTGTCTCAATTTACACTAAGTGCTATGAAAGGGGAAAGGTTTAGGGGGGAACATTAGGGGGAACTTCTTCACTCAGAGAGTGGTGAGAGTGTGGAACGAGCTGCCATCTGATGTGGTAAATGCGGGCTCACTCTTAAGTTTTAAGAATGAATTGGCTAGATACATGGATGGGAGAAGTCTGGAGGGTTATGGACTGGGTGCAGGTCAATGGGATTAGTGGAATAATATTTCGGTACAGACTAGAAGGGCCGAATGGCCTGTTTTCTGTGCTGTAGTGTTCTATGGTTCTATGGTTCTATCAAGTGGGAAAAGAAACGTCTTAACCGCCAGCTGCTATGGCGATATTTTATGCCGTATCTCCACAATCCTGCCTCATTCATCATGCATTCCCGGGAAACATGCCATTTCGCTGGTGGGCAGGCTCTCATTTGCCACCATGCCATCAACTCACCACTTCCTCACACCGGGCTCCATATTTAAAGCGCAACCCATACACATCTCTCAGTGCTTCCAGCCCAGGGGGGGCACCGGTGAAGACATGGCCCCAAAGGCCTAAAAGAGTGCAATTCCCGATTCAGTGATGCATCCATCGGGCACATTCTGGACACCATTGGAACCCGCCGTGATGTCCTCTACCCCTGCTCTGGCATCTGGAGGCCCATCAGTCTCACCACTCCAGCTTGGGAGGCGGTGGCAGGGGTGCTCAGTGCCAACACTGCACAGAAGAGGTTTGCCATCCAGTGCAGAAAGAGGGTGAATGATCTCATCCATGCTGCCAGTGTAAGGCAACTACATCATCACTCTAAACTCTCACACTCACAAGCCCATCACACATTCACTGGTATCTCACTCACCGCCAGCTCTCGACCTGCAGCCTGTTCCTCTGGCTGAGGACACTTCTCCCCCTTCCCCAAGCAAGCCCTAGCCTTACAGCTGCTGAAAATTCACCCCTGCCTTACGGGTAGAGACCTGCCTGTGAGCACCCCTAAAAGTGATGTGGTGCTGTCTGCGAAGCCTAGCGCTGATGACTGTGAGTGCTGCCCGAAGCAAGGTAGGCAAACAAATCTCAAACAAAAACAGAATTACCTGGAAAAACTCTAAATATTACCAACTTTAACTTTAACACCTATGTGTTCTATTGTACTATTGTCGTTGACATCTTTTGATGATCTGCTTCTATCACTGCTTGTTTGTCCCTACAACCACACCCCCACTCCACCTCTCTCTCTCTCTCTCTCTCTCTCTCCGCCCCCCACACACACACCTTAAACCAGCTTATATTTCAACTCTTTCTTGGACTCGAACTCAAGTTCTGTCGAAGGGTCATGAGGACTCGAAACGTCAACTCTTTTCTTCTCCGCCAATGCTGCCAGACCTGCTGAGTTTTTCCAGGTAATTCTGTTTTTGTTTTGGATTTCCAGCATCCGCAGTTTTTTTGTTTTTAAACAAATCTCAAAGTCCAGAGCGAAGTGCAGCGCACCAGGTGCACATCACTGATGTTCAGTTGTGAAACACATGCCCACATGCCTCAGTGATCCAGCCTGGGAGGATGATTTCAGCAAGCTGGGCTTATAATGATATGTAGTTGTATGATAGTGAAGCTCTCAGCGTGTGGCAGTGGGAAACATGTCCTGTCGTTGATGAGTGAAGTGGGCAATTGAAAACTGCTTTCACAATGTTGTGAAACCAATTTTTGGCCTTCCCGCCATATTGTCCACTCACGCCACCAAGCACTTCCGCCACCAATGGGAGTGGATAATTCTGCCCTGTGAGTCATTCAAATGATGAGCATCATTTGGTTTCTCTAGGATTCCGAGGAGCTTGCCAACATCGCCACTCAATAAGGATGTACATTGATTATGAAAACATAGAGAGAATCAACTATCTGTCACCTCTTATAGCTGAAAGGAGCAAGAATCCTGCCTTTGATTGGAAGATCAATTTAGCCTGGAACTTGTAACTAGATGTCTGATGGATGACATATCATCATCTGAAGCCAGTTGGAGTAGTCTGCTAGTATGTTAATAGCAGCGGCAGTATCACTTGAATAAGTAGTATCAAAGTCTTGTACTTGGACTGTAAGGACTAATAGTCTGGATTAAGACTACTTAGGTTCTTTAGGATTTTTGGCTTTTTCTTGACTTTCCATCTCTTGGATGGAATGTGCTTCATAAATACTTTCTTGACTTTAAATTCAATTAAATTTATTGGATTTGCAGAAATGCTTGAAATGCCCAGTTTAGCCACACTGTAAGCATTCCACATCCTCTGCCCGGCTGTTTTAGTGTCTATTGTTGGGTTTTCACACCAAAATACAAACATCCCAAAATGGCTGCCAGTGAAGATTTTTCCGCCCTTTGGCCTGGTTTAGCAGTCATTCTTATGGATGGGGCCACTTCCCATTGGCCTATCCACTCTACAGAGTGAAGCCTCTGAGTTGCCCCGAAGTATAACCCAATTAAATGCTCTAAGCTCGGCCTGCCTTGCATATTGGACTGTTTGATCCAAAATAAGATCATCTTTGTTCTGCAGGGCATCAGAGAGATGTTCATGCAGACACCCATGACTATACAATCATGGATTAGCCCATCCTTCAGAGCCCCATATCCGCAACAGCTAGCTTGACAAAATGGACCAATTAGAAGTAATTCAATCGATTCCCCAGGTCATTATGACCACTGGTTAAAACATGCTCGTTCAATTACTAAGTTTTTCTTCAGGCTAAAATAAGTGTCAAAGGCTTTAAGAATGGACTCAAAGCCCGCGGTGAGCTCCTGCACACCCTGCCTTAGGAGAACATTGTCTGCTACTGGACCTATTGCATAAAGAAAGGAACTAACTTGAACCTTTTGCTCACTCTCCTGCACACAGTGGAGTCTGATCTCGCAGGCTTAATTGTCAGGAGAGACATTCTAGTCTTTCTGTCACAGGGCTGATCCGAACCTGTTTCTGATTTAAGCTTTTAAAAAGAGTGGGAGCTAAGAGTCAGAGCGGAGATTTAAAAAGTGCGGGAGCTGGACTTGGGGCTGAAAGCAGCACGAGGATGCCACGATTCAAAAAGTGACATTACACCGGGGAGGCAGCAGATTGGTAAGTAGAGTTAGGTGGGTACTTCTACTTTTTCTTCTAATTAAACTGCTGCAGTCCATTAGCTTAAACAAAGCAAGGTGAGGACTTTGGACTCTAGTGAGAGTGTTTGGAGTGGGGTAAGACCTCTAGCATAATTAGTATTCTGTAAAGGGAGTAACTAATGAGCTTAATCTAAAAGGAAGTCATGGCAGCAGAGATCGCACCCATGATATGCTCCTCCTGCACTATGTGGGAAGTCATGGACATTTCCAGTGTCCCTGGCAACCATGTGTGCAGGAAGTGTGTCCAACTACAGCTACTGCTAACCACATTTTGGAGCTGGAGCTGTAGGTAGATTCACTGTGAAGTATCCGGATGCTGAGATTATCATGGACAGCACGTTCAGTGAGGTGGTCACACCGCAGGTAAAGATTGAACAGGCAGAAAGGGTATGGGTGACCACCAAGCATAGTAAAGGAAGGCAGGTAGTACAGGAGTCCCCTGTGGCCATCCCCTTCTCTAACAGGTATACCATTTTGGATACTGTTGGGGAAGCTGTCTTCTCAGAGGAAAGCAGCAGAGGCCAAATCCATGGCACCACAGGTGGCTCTGCTGTACAAGAAGGGAGGAAGAAGAGTGGCAAGACTATCATGATAGAGGATTCAATAGTAAGGGGAACAGATAAGTGTTTCTGTGGCCACAAAAGAGACCACAGATGGTATGTTGCCTTCCTGGTGCCAGAGTCAAGGATGTCTCAGAGAGGCTGCAGGACATTTTGTAGGGGGAGGGTGAACAGCCAGTAGTCATGGTACATATTGTTACCAACGACATAGTTAAAAAAAAGGCATGAGGTCCTACAAGCTGAATATAGGGAGTTAGGATGTAAATTAAAAAGTAGGACCTCAAAGTTAGTGATCTCAGGATTACTACCAATGTCGCGTAATAGCGAGAATAGAAATAACAGGATATATTGGATGAATACGTGGCTGAAGAAATGATGTAGAGGGGAGGGATTCGGATTCCTGGGAGATTGAAACTGGTTCTGGGGAAGGTGGGACCAGCACAAACAGGGCGGGATGCATCTGGACAGGACCAGGACCAATGTCCTCAGACGGGCGGGGCTGTGGCTGTTTGCCAGCACTGTCAGGGAGGGTTTAAACTAGAATGAAAGGGGGATGAGAACCTAAGCAGGGAGGCAGAGGAGGGGGAAACAAGGATAGGAACAAAAGACAAAAGTAAGAAGCAAAAATGGAAGGCAGAAAAAACAAGGGCGAGAAACAAATGGGGTCATAGTGCAAAATAAATCAAAGATGATTAATAAAGTCAAAAAGACAAGTCTAAAGGCATTGTACCTTAATGCATGGAGAGGTAACAATGCAAATAGGTATAAAAATTCATGATATAGTTGAAATTAAGGAGACATGGCGGCAGGGTGACCAAGGATGGGAACTGAACATCCAGGGGTATTTAATATTTAGGAAGGACAGACAAATAGGGAAAGGAGATAGGATAGCACTGTTAGTAAAGGAGGAAATCAATGCAATAGTGAGGAAGGATATTGGCTCAGAAAACCATGATGTGGAATCTGACGAGTGGGCATAAGAAACACCAAGAGGCAGAAAACATTGGTGGGGGTTGCCTATAAGCCCCCAACCAATTATGGAGGTGTAAGGGAAGGCATTAAGCAGGAAATTAGAGATGCATGCAACAAGGGTACAACTGTAATCATGGGTGACTTTAATCTACATAGACATTGGACAAACCAAATTAGCAATAATACTGTGGAGGAGGATTTCCTGGAGTGTGTATGTGATGGTCTTTTAGACCAATACATTGAGGAACCAAGTAGAGAGCAGGCTATCCTAGACTGGGTATCATACAATTAGAAAGGATTAATTAACAATCTTGTTAATTAATATTCCCCCTTTGGGAAGAGAGACCATAAAATGAAACAATTGTTCATTAGCATGGAGAGTGAAGAAGTTGAATCTGAAACTAGGGTCCTGAATCTAAATAAAGGGAACTACGAGGGTATGAGGCGCGAGTTGGCAATGATAGATTGGGGAACCTTACTAAAAAGGCTGACACTGGATAGGCAATGGCTAATAATTAAGGAATGTATGCTTGAATTACAATTATTCATTCCTGTTTGGCACAAAAAAAACAGGAAAGGTGGCTCAGCCATGCATTACAAAAGAAATTAGGGATACTATTAGATCCAAATAGAAGAAATATAACATTTCCAGAAAAAGCAGCAAGCCTGAGGATTGGGAACAGTTTAGAATTCAGCAAAAGCGAACATAATATTGATCAAAAAGGGGAAAAAGGGGTATGAGAGTAAACTTGCAAGGAACATAAAAACTGACTGTAAAAGCTTCTATAAATATGTGAAGAGAAAAGATTAGTGAAGACAAATATAGGTCCCTTACAGTCAGAAACAGGGGAAATTATAATGGGGAACAGAGAAGTGGCAGAATAATTGAACACATATTTTGGTTCTGCCTTCACAAAAGAGGACACAAATAATTTCCCAGAAATGTTAGGGAACCAAGGTTCTAGTGAGAGGGAGGGATTGAAGAACATCAGCATTAGTAAAAAAGCAGTGCTAGAGATATTAATGGGGTTAATGGCTGCAAAAATCCCCAGGGCCTGATAATCTACATCCCAGAGTATTAAAGGAAGTGGCTCTGGAAATATTGGATGCATTGGTGGTCATCTTCCAAAATGTTATAGACTCTGGAGCAGTTCCTACAGATTGGAGGGTGATAAATGCAACTCCACTATTTAAAAAAAGAGGGAGAGAAAAAACAGAGAATTACAGACCAGATATCCTAACATCAGTAGTGGGGAAAATGCTAAAGTCTATTATAAAAGACGTGGTAACAAAACACTTGGAAAACACTAACGGAATTAGACAAAGTCAGCATGGGTTTATGAAAGCAAAATCATGCTTACTTAATCTACTGGAGTTTTTTGAGGATGTAACTAATAGAATAGATAAGGGAGAATCAGTGGATGTGGCGTATTTGGATTTCAAGAAGGTTTTTGATAAGGTCCCACATAAGAAGCTATTGGGCAAAATTAAAGCACGTGGGATTGGGCGTAATATACTGGCATGGATTGAGAATTGGTTGACAGACCAGAAACAGGGTGAGAATAAATGGGTCTATTTCCAGGTGGCAGGCAGAGGCTAGTGGTGTACCGCAGGGATCAGAGCTTGGCCCCAGCTATTCATGATATATATAAATTACTTTTATAAGGGAACCAAATGCAATATTTACAAGTTTGCTGATAACACAAACTGGGCAGATTTTGAGTTGTGAGGAGGATGCAAGGAGGCTTTAGGGAGATTTAGACAAGTTGTGTGTGTGGGCAAACACATGGCAGATGCAGTATTAAATGGATAAATGTGAAGTTATATGCTTCGGCGTGAAGAACAGAAAGGCAGAGTATTATTTAAATGGTGATATATTGGGAAGTGTGGATGTACAAGGGAATCTGGGTGTCCTTGTACAACAGTCAATAAAAGTAAATAGATAAGTACAGCAAGCAATTGGGAAGGCAAATGGTATTGAGTTCAGAAGTAAGGGTGTCTTACTGCAGTTATACAATGCTTTGGTAAGACCACACCTGGAGTATTGCGTGCAGTTTTGGTCTCCCTACCTAAGAAAGGATATGCTTGCCATAGAGGGAGTGCAGCGAAGGTTCACTAGGCTGATACCGGGGATGGCAGGACTATTGGATGAGGAGAGATTGGTTTGACTGGGCCTGTATTCACTAGAGTTTAGAAGAATGAGAGGGGATCTGATTGAAACGTATAAAATTCTAGAAGGGCTAGGCAGACTGGATGCAGGGAGGATATTTCCCCTGGTTGGGGAATGTAGAACTGGGGCCACAGTCTCAGGATATAGGGCAAGCCATTTAGGATTGAAATAAGAAAAAAATTCTTCACTCAGAGCGTGGTCAACCTGTGGAATTCTCCACCACAGAAGGCCGGTCACTGAGTATATCCAAGAAAGAAATTGATCATTTTTTGGATATTAGGGACATCAAGGGGTATGGAGAGAAAGTGGGAATATGACATTGAGTTTGAGGATCAGCCATGATTGTATTGAATGGTGGAGCAGGCTCGAAAGACCAAATGGCCTATTCCTGTTCCTAGTTTCTATGTTTTCACGAAGCCTGATGCTGCTTGATACTGGAGAAAGTGGTGTTTCCATAGCTCCCACAGCTGGCCTCTCTGCAGGCTCTCAAGGCAGTGGGGCAAAGGCAGGGACTGCTCACCAGGTGCAGATATTGTTACCTCTCTTTCCGCTGATTTTTTTGCAAGCTGCTTTCAAAGTTTCTTCACCCTGTGGTTCCTTTGATAACACTGATGTGCTTTTTTACATTGATGTCTCCACAGCTGCCACCATGTTCTGGGATGTGGTTTCTTTTTATTCCTTCATGGAATGTGGGCTTCACTGGCTAGGCCAACATTTATTGCCCATCCCCAGTTGCCCTTGTTCAGAGGGCATTTTAAGAGTCAACTACATTGTTGTGGGGTCTGGAGTCACTTGTAGGCCAGACCAAGTAAGGACAGCAGATTTCCTCTCCTAAAAGACATTAGTGAACCAGATGGGATTTTACAACAATCGACAATGGTTTCATGGTCATCATTAGACTTTTAATTCCAGATGTTTTTATTTAATTCAAATTCCGCCATTTGCTGTCGTGGGATTCAAACCCAGGTCCTTTTTTGGACTCTGGGACTTTATTCATAGACAAACTGGAGAAATAATTTGGTACCTGTTTAACACTTGCTTATTAGCACTAAATCTAAACAGTTTACAGCGTAGGCAGGTTGCTCCTTGGCATGATTCCAGCCTCTCTCTCTCTCTCTCTCTCTCTTTCTCGAGTCTAACAGATAACTGACTGGTGTCAGTGGTATATCATCATCTAGGTCAAACATTAGCATATCCCCTCTGTTACTTATACTACACTGCCCACCATCCTTAACTGGACGGAGAATGCAGAGCAGCCTTCTTAATTGGCCGTCTCCTGTAAGATTGCACTGGAGGGCTCACTGTGAAAGTGAGCAGGGGCAGGAACTGCAAGAACAACAATTAGTCCCATATGTGAAAATGACTGGCAAAGTTCTGCCCCATGTCTCTGTAATGGCTATTAGTTCAAACTCACCAATTTTTATCTGTGCTATTGATTCAACTGATTTGTTATGAAAACTTTGCAAGTTCAGATATAGTGGGCGGAATCATTCCAGATTTGCACTAAGTGTGGTAAGCGCTTAGTCAAAACCCATTGGCAGTGATGGTGGGTTTTCACACTGTATCGTCCCAAACCCACCGCATTAGTTATGAATTCCTGGGAACACGCCATTTCCATGGCATGCGGGCTCTCATTTACCCATCACTTGCCGCTTCATCACGCCAGATGCCATATTTAAAGTCTAGCTGTACTCAGTGCTTCCAGCCAAGGACTGCAGCAAAGGAGACATGGTCCCGATAGGCAAGAAGACTGCAGCCCTCGAGTACCTTTTCGATGCCATGGAGGCTCGCTGTGAAGTTCTCTAACCCCGCTCTGGCCACAGGAGGGGCAGCTACATCACCACTCCAGCTTGGTAGGTGGTGGCAGTGGTGATCAGTGCCAATGCTGCACAGAAGAGACTGGCCATCCAATGCAGATAGGGGATTAATGATCTCATCCGTGCAGCCAGGGTATGGCAACCATCTCGTCACTCTAAGCTCACACATTCAAACTCATCACACATTCACTGGCATCTCACTCACTGCCAGCTCAAGGGACATCACCCCGTACTCTCACAAACATACCCTCACATGTCCATCTGGCCTCATATCCTCTGGAGACTGCCTCCTCAAGCAACGCCATCTTGAAGCCACTTGCACAGATCAACATAAGCCCGCACACACATCCTGGGATAAACCTCTTCCCCAGTACAACTCTTGTCCTGCAGTCCCTCCCCTTGCCTGAGGCCACTTTTCTCCTTTCCCCAAGCAAACACTAACCCTGCAGCTGTTGAAAAGCCACCCACATATGGCTGATCTGATAGGTAGAGACCTACCCATGAGCTTCTCTAAACGTGAAGTGGTGCTGCCTGTGAAGCCTGGCGCTGATGACTGCGAGTGCTGCTCGAAGCAAGGTAGGAAAACAAATCTTGAAGCCCTGAGCAAAGTGCAGCCCACTGAGTGCGCGCCTTATATATGCTGTTGTGAAAATGTCAGCGTTATTTCCCGCCGATGCGGGTAGCTGATCCAGCAAGGGGGTGGGGGGGTCTGGAGAGTCCAGCCTTATAATGATATGCTGATATATTACAATGAGGTTTCTGATGTCCGATGGTGGGGAACGCGGCCCACCATCGGTGGTCGTTTTTGCCCCATTCACCATTTTGTCCGCTCACTTAACACGCCTGATGCCAGCGGACAAGGAAAATCCCACCCAGTGTTTTTAGCTTTGCCTTTTGTATCATCTCTGTTGATGTCACCTTAATCAATACCCTAATACCTTTGTTACTCACACTGTGCCTTACTGACCCTAGGAACCAAGGTGAGTCAGTGGAGTCAAGTTACAGGTCAGTGATGATCTAGCTATTGAGGAACAGGCTCAAGAGGATGAATGGCCTACTCCTAATCCTCTGTTCCTATATAATTTTCATGTCGGGGACATGTGCAGCAACACAGATGAGCAGCTCTGCAGGTCTTTGTTCATGGTGGATAACCAAAATATGAAACATAATGGTTTCTGAGTCAATTCTGAAGAAATTATTGGACTCTCCCATGTTTACTGTGCAACCTAAATACAATACAACTTGAGAATTTGTCACATCAAATGTTATTGCGGAAAGTAAAAGCTAATGGTGTAGGGGGTAACATATTGGCATGGACAGAAGATCGGCTAGCTAACAGGAAGCAGAGAGAAGGCCATTGGTCATTTTCTGGTTGGTAAGATGTAACAAGTAGTGTGCCACAGGGATCAGTGCTGGGGCCTCAACTTATCACAATTTATATAAAATGACTTTGATGAAAGGACCGAAGGTATGGTTGCTAAACTTACTGATGACAGAAAAATAGTTAGGTAGGAGTAAGTTGTGAAATGGACATAAGGAAGCTACAAAAAGATATAGATAGGTTAAGTGAGTCAGAAAAGACCTGGCAATGGAGTATAATGTGGAAAGATGTGAAATTGACCATTTGGCAGGAAGAATAAAAAAGGAGCATATTATCTAAATGGTGAGAGATTGCAGAGCTCTGAGATGCAGAGGGATCTGGATGACCTAGTGCATGAATCACAAAAGGTTAGCATGTAGGTAAAGCAAGTAATTAGGAAAGATAATAGAATGTCATTGTTTATTGCGAAGGGAATTGAATACAAAAGTAGAGACGTTATGCTTCAGTTATACAGGGCACTGGTGGGACCACATCTGGAGTATTGTGTGCAGTATAGGTCTCTTTATTTAAGGAAGGGTGTAAATTCATTGGAAGCAGTTCAGAGAAGGTTTACTAGAATAATATCTGGAATGGGTAGGTTGTCTTATGAGGAAAGGTTGGACAGGTTAGGCTTTTATCTGCTGGAATTTAGAAGAGTAAGAGGCAACTTGATTGAAATCATTAAGACCCTAAGGGGTCTTGACAGGGTGGATGTGGAAAGGATGTTTCCTCTTGTAGGATAATCTAGAACTAGGGGGTCACTGTTTAAAAATACGTGGTTGCCCATTTAAGACAGAGATAAGGCAATGTATTTTCCCTCAGAGGGTCGTAAGCCTTTGGAACTTTCTTCCTCAAAAGGCGATGGGGGCAGAATCTTTGAATATGTTTAAGGCAGAGCTAGATAGATTCTTGATAAGCAAAGGGGTGAAAGGTTATCAGGGATAGATGGGAGTGTGGAGTTGAGGTTACAATCAGATCAGCTATGAAATTATTGAATGCAGAGTGGGCTCGAGGGGCCGAGGGACCTCCTCCTGCTTCTAATTGTATGGTCGTATGCATGTTGTATGTGCATGAAAAAATTACCTTCTCAAGGGGAAATCTAGTAAAGGTGCTCAGAATTTGAAAGACTTGATTGGTAAGTAGAGAAAATGTATTACCACTGACCAGTGAGTTAGGAACTAAGGAGTTTAAATTTCAGATTTTCATCAACAAAAAGGTGGAGATAGTATGAAAGTTATTGTTTTTCAGACTTGCCCTGTGAAAAACAGTGATGGGAGCAAAACCAATAACAGTTACCAAAATGAAAGCGGATATATATCTTAAAATAATACATTTCAAAGAGTAAAATAGATAGTAGTGTATATTTATGTGATATAAAACTTTATAATATTGAACCCATGGGAGTAATTTCAAACCTGTTCTCAGTGTTCAAATCATTGTTCTAAAAGCACTTTGCACTGTGAGTAATGCCTTTATCCGAATCCTTGATTGAGATTAGTGCCTATAGTGATGCTCCTGGGATTCATTCATTTGTACTTAATTCACAACGCAGTGATTCATTCTCCGTTCTGGCTGTCCATGCATCTGCAGATCTCTGGGTTTACTATTTCCTCCCCTGTGATTTTCCTTGCTTAACCTTATGAAACAAAATTGGAGAACTAATTATATCTATCATGGTCATGATTCACAATAATGCAGTTAGCCCCAAGCTATCAAAATATTACAGTAAGCATTGAATGCTAGAAGCCAGGAACCAAAGTTTTATTATATGGGTATTATTATCGTTACATTGTCACAAAAGCAACATTATATTAGGAAAGCAAAAGCAAAATGCTGCAGATGCTGGAGATGTGAAATAAAAATAATAAGTGCTGGAAAGTCTCAGCAGATTTGGCAACATCCGTGGAGAGGGAAACAGAGTTAAAGTTTTGAGTCCAATATGACTATTCTTTGAAACTCTTTGGAAATGAATTTTACCAGGTGGCAGCAAAGGAGATCCTATGATCCGATGACTTAAACCGCCAAATTAATTAAATTAGCGAGATTGGCAGGCTGCTGATGGTGAAATTTTCAGGCCTAGCATTTTGTTTTACAGGCGGGTTAGATGCACAGTGCCCTCCATATTGGTAAAGGCTGAAGTATGAGTCTTTAAGAGACTGAAACATATGCAAATAGGCAGCTCACCACCAATTTCAGAATCCCTTCTTGAGATTGGGCAGTCCCGAGTGTAACCAGCAAAATACATTCTTCTCCTGGAATTTTAAGCACTAGAAAAAGGTTATGAAGTGATTTGATCATTGATACCCGTACACAGAGTGAAACAGAGGATGAGGATTGCAAGAAGTAAGTCATATAATCTAACACATAATACATTCACCCCAAATAACTAGGTTTTGATCTGGCTACCCTCTGCTGATGGTAATGATCCTACAGGTAAAGAGTTTGGCCAATCTTACCCCACTTTCCAATGGGTTGTATGTCAACTATTCAATGGTGCCCACAGATCAACATCATATATATTTACGGCAGGAGGGTCGAAAGCCAAAGGACATAGCTTTAGGGTAACTGACAAAGGAAACTGAGAGAAAAGGTAGTGAATATTGTTTATGTAGCTAGCCATTGTGCCCTGGAATGAAAGGGTGGTGGAAGCAAACTTAATCGTACCTTTCAAAAGGGAATAGGATACATACTAGAGATATTTGCAGGGCTAAGGAGAAAAAGCAGGGGAGTGGGATTAATTTGATAGCTCTTTTAAAGAGCTGGCAGAGGCATGATGGACTGAATGGACTGCTCCTATGCCTAAGTTAGAGAGAGTATATTTTACTGTTGTTCTTGTTATTACTTTACATCTAAACATAAAGAGATATTTCATTCCTAACCATCAGTAACCCTCGCATTCATGAGCAGAAGCTTTGAAAGCCAAGTGCTGAAATAATCTCTCAATGTCCTGTTACAATGCAATGGAAAGCTCATTAATAAGCATTAGTGAATTGCAAAATGTAAGCATGAAACAACAGAGATAATTTAAGGACTCACACAATGGAGCTTGATTAGCTAAACCTACACTTAGAATGCATGCTTTTATCACAGATTAATGCCATTTGAATTGTTGCTTTATAAAACTCGATTTACAAATTATATAATATTTGATTTCAGTAGATGAGGAATTGATGGATTTTCAGTTTAGCTGGTATAATGTGTAGCTCACTTAACAAAGCTACACTTTATACACAATGAAACTAGTTGAGGGAAAACCAATTGTTCCTTTGTTGCAATTCTAATACCATATTATGATATTATTAGTATTTGTACAGTTGGTCCAGTTCAGCACCTGGCTATGAATCTGGCTTTCAATTTTGCTTCCAATTTCCACCCCGCTATCACCTTCACAGTGTCCATCTCTGGCACTTCCTTTCCCTTCCTTGACCTATCTCCATCCATTTTTGGTGATAGACTGTCCACCAATATTCATTACAAGCCCACCGACACCCACAGCTACCTCGACTACAGCTCTTCACATCCCGCTTCCTGGAAGGACTCCAGCACATTCTCTCAGTTCCTCCACCTCCATCACATCTGTTCTGATGATGCCACTTTCCATAACAGCACCTATGGCGTGTCTTCCTTCTTCCTTAACTGAGGTTTCCCACCGACTGTGGTTGACAGGGCCCTCAGCCATGTCTGACCCATCTCCTACACCTCTGACCTCACACTTTCCCCTCCCTTCCAGAACCATGATAGGGTACCTCTTGCCCTCATTTTTCACCCCACCAGCCTCTGCATTCAAAGAATCATCCTCCGCCATTTCCGCCAACTCCAGCATGATGCCACCACCAAACGCATCTTCCCCTCACCCCTCCGGTCAGCATTCCAGAAGGACTGCTCCCTCTGGGGCACCCTGGTCCATTCCTCCATCACCCCCTATACCTCATCCCCTTCCCATGTCACCTCCCCATGCAACCGCAGAAGGTGCAACACCTGTCCCTTTACCTCCTCCCTCCTCACCATCCCAGGGCTCAAACACTCCTTTCAGAAGAAGCAGCGCTTCACTTGCACCTCCTTCAATTTGGTCTACTGCATTTGCTGCTCCCAATGTGGACTCCTCTATATCAGGGAGACCAAATGCAGACTGGGTGACCGCTTTGCGGAACACCTTTGGTCTGTCCGCAAGCATGACCTAGACCTTCCTGTCGTTTGCCATTTCAACACTCCACGCTGCTCTCATGCCCACATGTCCATCCTTGGCCTGTTGCAATGTTCCAGTGAAACCTAACGCAAGCTGGAGGAACAGCACCTCATCTTGCAACTAGGCACTTTACAGCCTTCTGGACTTAACATTGAGTTCAACAATTTCGGACCATGAACTCTCTCCTCTACCCTCACCCCCTTTTTTAATCCTCATTTTTCTACATTCATTTTTATTTTTTATCCACTTATTTTTATTTATTTATCCATGGTTTCATCCCTTTTTTTGTTCCATTTTCTATCCTGTTTTCCCCGCACCACTATCCCCTCCCCCCAGCCCATCCCCCACATGGCCAACTGTTACTTGTTCCATGGTGTTCTTCCACACAATGCTACCCTTCCTCTGCTATAATCACGTTCTGCTTTCTTACATTTATGCCACTATCAGCACCTTTTTTAGCACTAACCACTACCATTAACACTCCCCTTGTCCTTCAGCTCGTGACATTTTTGTCAATCCCTCCTTTGTCCTCACCTATTGCTCACCTTCAAACCAGCTCCACTCCCCTTAAACAGTATAAATTTCATCACATTTCCACTTCCCTTCAACTCTGAAGTGGAGTCGTGCAGACTCAAAACGTTAACTCTGTTTCTCTCTCCACAGAAGCTGCTAGACCTGCTGAGTTTTTCCAGCATTTTCCGTTTTTGTTACTGCAGTATACATTTTGTCTTGTAGGGCAGAGCCTCTTCCTGTCCCAAACAAGGTCATTGGCACTAGACCGGACAGACAGGAACTCCCTTGAATGGAGTTAAAAAAAAATTTGTGCTTGGGATGTGAGCTTCGCTGGCAATGTCAGCTTTTGTTGCTCGTCCCTGATTGCCCTTGAGAAGGCAGCGCTGAGCCACCTTCTTGAACCCTGCAGGCCCCATGGTGTAGGTGCACCCACAGTGCTGTTAGGGAACTCCAGGATTTTGACCCAGCGACAGTGAAGGGATGGCAATATAATTCCAAGTCAGGATGGTGAGTGACTTGGCACAGATTTTACAGGATTGTTGTGGCACAGAAGGAAGTCTTTTGGCCCATTGTTTCTGCACCGGCTCACAGAATGAGCAACTCACTTAGTGCAAGGGTGGACATACACCTGTTGTATCTTGCTGACAACTGCCAGAAGCCGGGGGTGGGGGTGTGGAGGGGGGGACGGATGGGGTTTGGAGCAGGAGGAGACCCTCAAAGAATGTTAAATAATATTGTAAACAGATCTTCATCAAGACCTGGGATTGTTTGACCCACGATTTGTGGCTTCTTTGTGGAGGACATGCCCAAAGTGGTAAAGGCATCCATCAATTAGTAGCTACTATGCCTCAGCCTGACCTGTGAACTTTGGCAGGGCTAGAAGAAAAGGGCCAGGGTGTTTGTATCACAGTTCTTAAAAAAAGTGGACCCCCTACCCTCAACTAAACTGGAGTTTTGTGACCCTATTGGATATATTGAAAGAAAGAAAGTCTTCCAATGAGATATTGGAGCATAATTTTTGATGCTGTAGGCTGGAGTGCGACAAGAGGCAAGATTTCTTGGTGAAATGAAGGATCCTCGGTTATAAATATCCAAACAGCTTGATCCAACTTACAGCTCACTTTGCAACAGGATGCAAAGTCATTATACCTGTTATGTTCTACTATGGGGTCGCTTTGCTTGCGAACTGGTTGCACGCTTATCTGGCGCAGGTGAGTCATTACAATATACTGCAGATGCAGAGACCAATACTGAAAGAAGCACATGCTATTTATTTACACAGACAACAGAACACTAACATGATTTGTGCTTCTCCAACCAGACCCTACTCTAGACTAACATTAACATGGTAGCCCACGCTACACAGCTATTGGGCCATGCAACCACGTGGTCAATCTGCTCACACTCTCTTAAAGGTATATTACACCTCAGATTACCACACGAAACACTGGCCGGGATTTTCCGGCCCCGTTGTGGGTGGGACCCGCTGTGGGTGAGGTGGTGCCCCAGCCAGAAGCCCATTGACTTGCGACGGGACCAGAAGATCGTGGCATTGGGTGGGTGCGAAAAATCCCGCCCATTGTGTCTTCTGCTGTGTATCTCCTATGGGCCCACAGAATAAATACAATCAAGGATTTCTGCTCAGGTTATTTAATATTAAAGCCACCTTCAAGGTCGGATTTCCGTTTAGTTTCCACCTAGGTGGGATAATTCTTTTGTTGGGTCATGACAGTAAATTTTTTTTAAAAATCTGGTATCTCAATTTTCCCCCTACAGCCGGATAAATGGAAATGTAATGTCAACATGCAAATGGTCAGAATAAGCACTGAAGTAACTATTGCTCCTGTTTACTGACTGCGCAGGCTACCCGCTGAGTGAATCCTTCCCTTCCTACATTGTCAATTTGGTTTTTATTCCCCTTTTGTTTTCACTGTCAGTTGATAAGCATTGCTGGAGTTCCTGAAAAGATATTTATCCTTGACAGCATCAACAATCTCTGCCAATTGCCTCCTATCTTGAGGCAACACTAGTTGTGCAAGTGCTAAAGGATGCCATTAGACTGTAGCCTGAATTTAAACAATTGCATCCCCTCATTTATCATTTGCATTGTTCGCTGGATATTAATGTCATCCCACTGCACCATAACAGCTTTAGAATTTTTAGATATTGTTTCCTCTGGGATGTCACAAGGTAGGATTTGTATTTATGACAGGGTAGGAATAAACGTGTCCATTATGATGAGTTGTTTTCCACAAGCTGTCAAGTTTTGGAATCATAGGGCAGTATATTACGCTTGGCATATGGGCATGTGCCTGACATACCCGAGCAGAAAATGATGCTCGGTGACCTCGGGCATGTGTCCCTTAGAGTTGGCGGGCAGGTTAAAAGGCCAAGCGAGCTCATTTTTTAGGAAACCTCATCCACGAACGGGACGAGGCTTCCTAAAGCAAATAAGCATGAAATAAAAACTCTATTTTGGAATTAAAAACATGTCCCATCAGAGTCACACGAGGAGACACGTTTTATTAAATTTTTACTGTCTATTAATTTTTTAAACAGCGCTTCAATCATCCTGAGGCAGCTTTGTGCCTCAGGAAGATTGAAGCGCTCTTTCTCACGCATGTGTGAGCTGCGCGCGAGGCCCACTCTCCCTCCTCCCCTCGCCCGCACAGGCAATGCTCGGTGCTGCCGCTCACCCATACAGGGCAGATCTTAACTGGCCCGCCCACGTGAAATCGCGGTGCGGAGCCAATCACGGGCGGCGGTTGGCTTCCCAACTTGCTCCTGCCGAGCACCCCTGCCAAGGGCAAAATCCTGCCCATAGAATTATATAGCACAGGAGGAAGTCATTTGGCCCATTGTGCCTTTGCAGGCTCTTTGAAGTAGCTACCATTTAGTCCTTCATTCCTCATAGTTGGGTAAAGACCATCCAGAAGGCCAAAGATGAGATGGTGAACTAAGTGAAGGAATATTTGAATGAAAGAATGATGATAGCCGACAACTGTAGGTCTGCTATCATAGATCATGATGGCCAAGTCCTCTGGCATGTAAGGCTATCCTGACTGATTATCCCATCAAAGCATTACAGTTTAGCCTCTCCCAGTTTGAATGGGATTTCATAGAATTGTCCTGTGCAGTAGGGAGCTATTTGGCCTGTGGCAGCTCTTTGAAAGAGCTATCAGACTGATCCCACTCATCCTGCTCTTTACCCACAGATTCCTCTCGTTTCAAGTACATATCCAATTCCTTTTCTGAGATTTGCTATCGGGTCTTGTTACAAATATGAGACTTACAGGGGGTTGCTGTGTTGAGGTCTCTCTTTAACTTAGGATGAAATGGGGGAATGAAGGTGGTCATGTGGCCTTTACTGAATTCTGCTGACTGCAAACCTAGGTGGCTGAGGGGTTAAACTTTAAAGGAGGGTCCCAGGTTGATTTACTGGGAAGAAGGTGAGAGGTGATCATGCCTGACCAAATTATCTATGCTGATGGTGGTTAAACTGTTGGTCTCCACAGTCCCAGGGATGTGATAGGAAGGTCAGGCTTCATAAACGGGTTGTACATTAAACTGCCTATTTAGTTTCAAGGTAGAATGAAGTTGGGAGTCTAAAGGATAGCTAATTAGCAATCCCACCTGGATACAAGGCCTATGGGATTCAAGTTACCATGGAGTTGGGCTTTGAGAGGGGGAGAGTCCATTGGAAGCCATTGTAAGATCAGCTTACTGGGTATTTTCTTAAAATATTACTGACTTCATAGACAAGGTCCGTCTGCAAAGATACGAGAGAGAGAAAAAACAGACAGAGATATTAAGTGTCCATGGTTCACCACACAAGAATGTGGGTGGAAGATAGCACCCTAATTGAAAAGACCAGGTTGGTGAGGATTTAAACGAGAATGGAAGGTTCACTGAGCTTTAGCTAGAGGGAAGTATCTCCAATTTCTTCCTCATCATTAGAGATAATTTGGGGATTCAATTTTTTTCTGAATGGAAAGGGAAAAGAAGGGAAGCAAGTCCTTGGGAGCTAAGAATCACTTTGGACTGGTTCTGGGAGTGTTGAATTAAGTGACAGTGTTTTGTGACAAGTGACATAATTGTAGAGAGAAATTTTTAGTCTTTTTAAATATTAAATGTGGTATCTTTTCTGTAGCTTAGAGAAGAGGTTGCCTAATGAAATGCTGTTTAGTTAATGTAGCTTTTAGTTTGCGTGTTGCAGTAAGTCTCAAAACTTGAAACCTTGTGCAATTTCTTTAAGCTGGCCACTGGGAATTTGAGTTTCTCTTAGAAAAGTTATCAGTCTCCACGGAGATCATAACAGTCAGCTTACACCCCCATTTCAAGCAGGTTCACTCACCTTCAGGAAGAGCAGTCAGAGAGACGGACCTGCAGGAGATACACAGGGTGGGGACAGAATAGCACAGCCTACATCACCCTACTTCAGGAAGAGCAGTCAGAGAGGCAGACATGTCAGCTGCTCAGAACCGGCTCGTGCTGAGTTCAAAAGGAGAGTAAAGAAAACAAATTGTGACATCACAGGGAAGAAGCAATTTGATGAGTTGGAGAAGAGGCTAGCTGTTTGGTGAGTATCTGGTGAGTATCTAGTAAGTGTTTAAAGTTTATTCTATTCCTAAGGTTTAGAATAAAGTAAGAACTGTAATTTTTGTTCAGGTTTATTAAATAGGGCCAACTGAAATAATTTTCTACTTGGATAAAATGGCAAGAGTTCAGTGGATAAAACAAGAGCTCAGGAGATAAAACAATGGGAGTTCAGGAGATAAAACCGCAGCAGTTCAGGAGATAAACAACAACAGTTCTGGGGATAAAACAGTGTGAGGTCAGGAGGTAAAACAGAGAGGGTTCAGGAGATAAAACAGCGAGAGTTCAGGAGATAAAACAGCAAGAGTTCAGGAGATAAAACAAAGGTTTCAGGAGATAAAACTGCGAGAGGTCTGTGGATAAAACAATGAGAGTTCAGGGGATAAAACAGGGAGAGTTCAGGAGATAAAACAGCGAGAGTTTAGGAGATAAAACAATGAGAGTTCAGGGGATAAAACAGCAAGAATTCAGGAGATAAAACAGCGAGAGTTTAGGAGATAAAACAATGAGAGTTCAGGAGAAAAAACAGCGAGAATTCAGGAGATAAAACTGTGAGAGTTTAGGAGATAAAACAATGAGAGTTCAGGGGATAAAACAATGAGAGTTCAGGGGATAAAACAGTGAGAGTTTGGGATAAAACAGCAGGAGTTTAGGAGATAAAACAATGAGAGTTCAGGAGATAAAACAGCGAGAGTTCCGGAGATAAAATAGCGAGAGTTCAGAGGATAAAACAATGGGAGTTCAGGTGATAAAACAACGGGAGTTCAGGGGAAAAAACAGCGAGACTTCAGGGGTTAAAACAGTGGGAGTTCAAGGGATAAAACAGCAGGAGTTCAGGAGATAAAACAGTGGGAATTCAGGGGATAAAACAGCGGGAGTTCCGGAGATAAAATAGCAAGAGTTAAGGGGATAAAACAGTGGGAGTTCAGGGGATAAAACGGCAGGATTTCAGAGTATAAAACAGTGGGAGTTCAGGGGATAAAACAGCAGGAGTTCAGGAGATAAAATAGTGGGAATTCAGGGGATAAAACAGCGGGAGTTCAGGAGATAAAACAGCAAGAGTTCAGGGGATAAAACAGCAAAAGTTTAGAGTATAAAACAACAGGAGTTTGGGTGATAAAACAGCCAAGTGGAGAGACAGTTGGAAATTGAAAACAGTGCGAGTACAGAAACGTAAATGTCTGAACAAGCACACAGAAAGTAAGAATTTATAGGCACTGGAGAGGGAGCTGTTTGTGAGTAAGGGTATCGAATTTCTACTTTCTACTAATCTCAATTTGTAGTTGTTAGTACAAGAGTAAGTTTAAAGTAAGTAAAAGTAACTAAGGTTTAAGCAAAAAAGTGATCTAAAAGTTTAAGGTTAAGGCATTGCAGGACAGCTCAGCCAAGTGGAATGCCCGGCCTGCGGAATGTGGGGTGCAGTGGACACTTCTCGTGACCCAGACGAGCCCATGTACAGAAGGTGTTACCGGCTGCACAAGCTTGAGCTCCGCGTTTCAAAGCTTAAGCAGTGTCTGGAGTCACTAAGGTGCATCCATGAGGCAGAGAACTATGTGGATAGCACGTTTAGAGAGGTTGGTCACACTGCAAGTTAGGGGCAAGCAAGCAGATAGGGAATGGGTGACCACCAGGCAATCCAACAGAAACAGGCAGGTAGTGCAGGAGTCAACAAACGTCCCACTCACTAACCGGTTTTCAATTCTGGAGGGCAATGGATCCTTGGAGGAGTGCAGCAAGAGCCAAGCCTGTGACACCACAGGTAGCCCAGCTGTACAGGAGGGGATGGCAAAGAGCGGAAGGGCAATACTGATAGGGCATTCTTTAGTTAGGGGAGCAGACGGGCATTTCTGCAGTCGTCAACGTGACTGCAGAATAGTTTTTTGCCTCCCTGGCACTAGGGTCAAGGATGTCAGAGCGGCTGAGAGACGTTCTTGTGAGGGAGGGCGAACAGCCAGAGGTCAAAGTCCACATTGGTACTAGTAACATAGGTAGGAAGAAGGTGTGGTCCTGCAATCAGAATTTAGGGAGCCATATAGAAAATGAGCAAGCAGGACCTCTAAAATAATAATTTCTGGATCACACTCATGCCACGTGCAAGTGTGTACAGCAAAAGGGAGATAAGGCAGATGGATGTGTGGCTGGAAAGATGGTGCAGGAGGGAGGGCTTTAGATTCCTGGGACACAGGGACTGGCTCTTGGGGAGATGGCACTTGTACATGTCGGACAGGTTACATATGAATAGAGCTGGGACTAAGTTCCTTGCGGGCCATTTTGCTAGTGCTGTTGGGGAGGGTTTAAACTAACTCAGCAGGGGACCAGGAGAGAATATTAGAAAGGAATATCACAGTGCATGGAATGTTGGGAGAGGCAGATAGCACTAAAATAGAGAATAGTGAGTTAATAGATGGAGTTGGAGTAAGGTGGCTCGTAATGAAGTCTAAATCAGGGTTACGCTGCATGTATATGAATGCACAGAGTATAGCCAATAACATTGGGGAATTACAGGCACAGATTGCCTTGTGGGATTATGATGTTGTGATGCTAATGGAGGCCTAGCTGAAGGAAGGGCAGATCTGGGTGTTAAATATTCCTGGTTACAAAGTATTCAGAAAAGATAGGAAAGGGAAAAAAAGGAGGGGTGGCGCTATTGGTTAAGGATAGTATTGCAGTACTGGAGAAGGAGGATGTGTCAGAGGATTTAAAGATAGAATTAATTTGGCTAAAGCTAAGGAATAAGAAGGGTGCAATTACATTGCTCGGGCTAAAATGTAGACCACCAGCTAGTGGGAAGGATATGGGTGAAAAAATCTGCAAGGAAATTACACAGAGGTGTAAACATCTTAGAGTAGTTATAATGGGGGTATTTAAGTACCCGTATATGGACTGGAATAGTGGTACTGTAAGGGGTAGTGATGGACAAGCGTTCTTACATTGTGTTCAGGAGAATTTCCTACAGCGGTATGTGTCTAGTAACAAGAAAGGAGGCACTGCTAGACCTGGTTCTTGGGAATGAGTTGGGTCAATGATATCAAGTGACAGTGGGAGGACACATTTAGGGGACAGTGATCATAAGACCATAAGACATGGGAGCAGAAGTTAGGCCATTCGGCCCATCGAGTCTGCCTCGCCATTCAATCATGGCTGATAAGTTTCTCAACCCCATTCTCCCGCCTTCTCCCTGTAACCTTTGATCCCCTTACCAATCAAGAACCTATCTATCTCGGTCTTAAATACACTCAATGACCTGGCCTCCACAGCCTTCAGTGGCAATGAATTCCATAGATTCACCACTCTCTGGCTAAAGAATTTTATCCTCATCTCTGTTCTGAAAGGTCTTCCCTTTACTCTGAGGCTATGCCCTCAGGTCCTAGTCTCTCCTACTAATGGAACATCTTCCGCATGTCTACTCTATCCAGGCCTTTCAGTATTCTGTAAGTTTCAATCAGATCCCCACTCATCCTTCTAAACTCCATCAAGTAGAGACCCAGAGTCCTCAAACGTTCCTCATATGTTAAACCTTTCATTCCTGGGATCATTCTCGTGAACCTCCTCTGGACCCTTTCCAGGGCCAGAACATCCTTCCTGAGATACGAGGCCCAAAATTGCTCACAATATTATAAATGTGGTTTGACCAGAGCATTATAAAGCCTCAGCAGCAAATTCCTGCTTTTATATTTTAGTCCTCTCGAAATAACTGCCAACATTGCATTTGCCTTCCTAACTACCAACTCAACCTGCAAGTTAACCTGAAGAGAATCCTGGACTAGGATTCCCAAGTCCCTTTGCATTCCAGATTTCTGAATTCTCTCCCCATTTAGAAAATAGTCTATGTCCCTATTCTTCCCATCAAAGTGCATGACCTCACACTTCCCCATGTTGTATTCCATCTGCCACTTCTTTGCCCATTCTCCTAACCTGTCCAAATCCTTCTGCAGCCTCCCCACCTCCTCAATACTACCTGTCCCTCCAACTATCTTTGTATCCTCCACCTGTCTTTGTATCATCGGCAAACTTAGCCAGGATGCCCTCAGTTCCTTCATCTAGATCATTAATGTATAAAATGAAAAATTGTGGTCCCAACACTGACCCCTGTGGAACTCCACTAGTCACCAGCCGCCATCCTGAGAAGGACCCCTTTATCCCCACTCTCTGCCTCCTGCTGGACAGTTAATCTTCTATCCACGTGAGTATCTTGCCTCTAACACCATGGGCTCTTATCTTACTGAGCAGCCTCCTGTGCAGCACCTTGTCAAAGGCCTTCTGCAAGTCCAAGTAGATAACATCCATTGACTCTCCTTTGTCTAACCTACTCATTACCTCCTCAAAGAATTCAAACAGATTTGTCATGCATGACCTCCCCTTGATGAAACTATGCTGACTTTGCCTGATTTTACCATGCACTTCCAAGTATTCTGAAATCTCATCTTTAATAATGGACTCTAAAATCTTACCAACGACCGAAGTCAGGCTAATCAGCCTGTAATTTCCCATCTTTTGCCTCACTCCCTTCTTAAACAGGGGGGTTACATTAGCGATTTTCCAGTCCCCTGGGACCCTCCCTGACTCCAGTGATTCCTGAAAGATCACCACTAATGCCTCCACTATCTCTTCAGCTATCTCCTTCAGAACTCTGGGGTGTAATCCATCTGGTCAGGGTGATTTATCCACCTTCAGACCTTTCAGTTTTCCTAGCACCTTCTCCTTGGTAATGGCCACCATACTCACCTCTGCCCCCCGACTCTCTTGACCTTTAGGGACGTTACTCGTGTCTTCCACTGTGAAGTCTGACGCAAAGTACCTATTCAGTTCCTCCGCCACCCCACTACTACTTCTCCAGCGTCATTTGCCAGCGGCCCAATGTCCACTTTTGCCTCTCTCTTACCCTTTATATATCTAAAAAAATCATTCTATCATAAAGTTTAGGATGATGGTGGGAAAGGATAATCCAGAGTAAGAATAATCAACTGGCAGAGATTGGACCTCAATGGGGCAAGAACGGAGCTGGGCCAGATAGACTGGAGCCAAATGTTGGTGGGAAAAACAGTAGCTGAACAATGGGCTACCTTCAAAGAGGAGATGATTTGGGCACAGTCAAGGTATGTTCCCTCAAAAGGGAAGGATAGGACAAACAAATTCAGAGCTCCCTGGATGACAGAGGAAATAGAAATTAAGTTAAAGAAGAAAAAGTGTGTTTACGACAGGTGCCAGGTAGCAAATACAATTGACAACCATGCATCCAAGAATATTGAAGAAACTGAGAGTGGAAATTGCAGAGGCACTGGCAATAATCTTTCAATGTTCCCTGGATTCAGAGGAGGTGCCGGAAGACTGCAGCATTGCAAACATTATGCTCTTATTCAAATAAGGTTGTAAAGATCTGTCCTGCAACTACAGACCAGTCAGTTTAACTTCGGTGGTGGGGAAACTTATAGAAATAATTATTTGGGATAGAATTAATAGTCACATGGAAAAATGTGGATAGATTCAGAAGAATCAGCATGGATTTGTTAAAGGAAAATCATTGCCATGGCAAATGCACCAGGAAGAGATTGTTCCCATGCCTTTCTTTATTCAAAAACGGTGCACTATCTGGGCATATTCCTTTTCCTTGCAGAGGACAGGACCCTGCTTATGATTATATGTAGCTTCTAGCAAGCATAAGTGAGATACATTGCAAGCTGACTGATAAACTTAAATTGGTTAATAGTGTGATTTAGCACTTGCTGCCCAATTATGAAATTACATCTAATATTAAACATTATGTTCTGAGTTTTGCAGGTATGAGTTGGGTTGAGTAAGATCAATACCCTGTGTATTGAGAACAGGCCAAGGGTTTTGCTGCTGATAGATTCACCAGTCAGTGAGATGTATGGCCTATATATCTGGCATCACTGAAATTAAACACCACATTACTCATTTATTTGATAAGCAGAACATCATTTTGTCTTGACGGCAGTATCCAGATCATGGAAAATGCCGCTCATGTTGCCACTGGGTAGTATCAGCATGATGCTCAAAATTTTCAAATACTTTACCCCAGAACTGTCTTTCAAGATGAGGGTTTTTATCTGGAGATTCTTCCCTTTAGCTAAAGCTAGATCAATCTTCCAGTCTCAATTAAATCCTCATAAATGTTGGCCTTTTCAAACCGAGTGCAAGCTCCGACTCGCATTCCTACAGGTGAACTATGGGTACTCTCTGCCTCCCACTGTGCTGTCTATCTCCCGGATCCTGGTAAACTAATCTATGTTTTTTTAAAAATAATTCAGCGGACGTGGGTGTTGCTGGCTATGCCAGCATTTGTTGCCCATCCCAAATTGCCCTTGAGAAGGTGGTGATGAGCTGCCTTCTTGAACCGCTGCACTCCATGTGGTGTAGATACACCCACAGTGCTGTTAGGGAGGGAGTTCCAGGATTTTGACCAGCGACAGTGAAGGAATGACAATATATTTCCAAGTCAGGATGGTGAGCAGCTTGAAGGTGAACTTCCAGGTGCTGGTGTTCCCATGTGTTTGCTGCCCTTGTCCTTCTAGATGGTAGTAGTCGTGGGTTTGGAAAGTGCTGTCTAAGAAGCCTTCCTGCAATGCATCTTGTAAATGGGACACACTGCTGCAGCTGTGCATTGGTGGTGGAGGGAGTGAATGTTTGTGGATGGGATGCCAATCAAGCAGACTGCTTTGTCCTGGATGGTGTCAGGTTTCTTGATTATTGTTGGAGCTGCACTCATCCAGGCAAGTGGGGAGTACTCTTGATTTGTGCCTTGTAGATGGTGGACAGGATTTGGGGAGCCAGGAGGTGAGTTACTTACCACAGCATTCCAAGTCTATGACCCGCTCTTATAGCTATGGTATTTAAATGTCTAGACCAGTTCAGTTTCTGGTCAAAGGTAACCCCCAGCATCTTAATAGTGGGGGATTCAGTGATGGCAATGCCATTGAAATTCAAGGGATGATGGTTAGATTCTCTCTTGTTGAAAATGGTCATTGCCTGGCAATTGTGTGACCCAAATGTTATTTGCTATTTTTCAGCCCAAACCTGAATATTGTCCACATCTCATTGCATTTGAACACGGACTGCTTCAGTATCTGAGGAGTTGCAACTGGTGCTGAACATTGTGCAATCATTAGTGAACCATCCCCACTTCTGAACTTAAGATGGAAGGACGGTCATTGATGAAGCAGCTGAAGATGGTTGGGCCTGGAACACTACCCTGAGGAACTCCTGCAGTGATGTCCTGGAACTGAGATGATTGACCTCCAAGAACCACAACCATTCTTCCTTTGTGCTAGGTAGGGAAATATCTGGAAACTATAGTATAGGATAAAATCAATAATCACTTAGACAAGTGCAGGGTAATTAAGCAAAGCCAGCATGGATTCATCAAGAAAAAAATCATGTTTAACTAACTTACTGGAGTTTTTTTGAGGAGGTAACAGAGAAGGTTGATAAGGGAAACGCTGTTGATGTGGTGTAAAGGATTTTCAAAAGGCATTTGTTACAGTGCCAAACAACAAACTTGTGAGCAAAATCCTAGGTCATGGAATAAAAGGGAAAGTAGGTCCTTGTAAAATAAATTGGCTGAGTGACAGGAAACAGAGAATAGTGATTCATGGTTGTTCTTCAGATTAGAGGAAGATTTGCAGTGGAGCTCCTCAGGAGTCAGTGTTGGGATCTTTGCTCTTTCTGATATATATTGATGATTTAGGCTATGGTGTGCAGGGCATGATTTCAAAATTTTCAGATGATACAAAGATTGGAAATGTTGTCAACTGTGGTGGGCATAGTCCTGAACTTCAAAAGGACATAGACATGTTGGTGGATTGGGCAGGCAAGTGGCACGTGAAGTGTGCTGTGATTCCTTTTGGCAGGAAAGATATGGTGAGACAGCATAAAATAAAGGGAGAGCCTCCAAAGGAGTTGCAGGAACAGGTGGAGCTCAGGGTATACATACATAGGTTATTGAAGATGACAAGGCATGCTGAGAGAGCAGTTAAAATAAAGCACATAATATCTTAGACTTTATTAAATAGGGGCGGCGAGTACAAGAGGAAGGAGGTAATGTTGATCTTGAATAAGACACCAGTTAGGCCTTATCTGGAGTACTGTGTTCATTTCTTGGTGCCATACTTGAGGAAGGATGTTAAGGCATTGGAGAGAGTACAGAGGGGATTCACAAGAATGATTCCAGGGATAAAGAACTGTAGCTATGAGGATAGATTGGAGAGATTGGGACTGTTTTCATTGGAGAAAAGAAGGCTGAGAGGAGACTTGATAGAGGTATTCAAGACCCTGTATGGACAGGGTAAATAGTGGGAAACTGTTCCCACTGAAAAGAACACCTGGAGCCATGGAGACCAGTAGGCTACAGCTACCACCACAGACCATCCACAATGGTGGAGAGGGAGTTACCCTGGGAGTCCTCAACTTCAGCACTGGACCCCATGAAATCTCATGGCATCAGGTCAAATATTGGCAAGGAAACCTCCTGCTCATTACCACATACCACCCTCCCTCAGCCAATGAATCAGTGCTCCTCCATGTTGAACATCACTTGGAGGAAGCACTGAGGGTGACAAGGGCACAGAATGTGCTCTGGGTGAGGGAACCCTCAATGACTTAACTGCTAAACTGGGTCTGCAGCAGGTGGTGAGATAACCAGCAAGAGAGAAAAACATACTTGACCTCATTCTCACCAACCTGCCTGCTGCAGCTGCATCTGTCCATCACAATATCGGTAGGAGTGACCAATTTCAATTTGAATTTTGTAGTGTTCTTTCCTGATTTCCTGACATGGTTAGGTGCATTATCACCCCATGTATCTTCCAATTTTTTCTATGTGCGACTTATGAATCTTAGTGGGTTCTGTGACCATATGGTGAACATCAAGCTGGGCCCAGTCCTGCCTTCGACCAGCATTTAACCTATGGTCTTTTCAGTGAGAGTCAGGGTGCAGTGATTCGGAGGTAAATTCTTAAATTCTGTATTTTAAAGACACTTGTCCCTCCAATTCCAAATGGCCACAATTCTAGTTTATTCATGTTCTTAAATTATTCGGCTATCAGCGGTGTGGATAATGAGCAGACATACTTGAATTTATATGTAACTATCAGCCTGCTGGATAAAATTGAAACTTTATCAATAGTGGCACTCATGTATTGTCTGGCAGATGCCAACACCTGAAATTTCCAAGTGAAACCTGGTATCGTAACTTCCGCTGAAGATCAGTGGAAACTTCAAAGTAATTTTTAAATGTTCTGGAGAACTCTGGGGAAAGAGAATACTCAGTCATTTTTGGTGTCATTTGTTTTTTTTCTGAGTAAATATTGATTTAGTTCTGTAACTCCAATGGCATTTTATCATATAAATTCAGATGAGGAAGGCTGTTTATTCTGACTGAGTTAATCCATCCAGAAGAATCCTACAGTCATCCATCAAAACATCCAAAGACTTCAAAGTAGATAGAATTCTTTCAGGAGATAGTATTTTGGAAAATAATTTTTGAATAAATTGAGACCTGACATCTGGTAAGTGTAGCACACTTGGGAGGCTTTTGACCTATGGAGCTGCATTTTATAGGCCACCCACGGGTGGGAGAGCAGACACGTGGTCCTGTAAATTAGAATGCCATATCTGCCATTGACCTGCCTCCGTCCCCATTGCGATTTTATGCGTGGCAGGTGAGGTTTTGGTGGGTCAACCAATGGTGGCCCTTAGTAGGCAATTAATGCCCAATTAAGGGCCTCAGCCCACCATGGCTCTGATTTAATGGGTTAATGCTGCAGGCCACTGGCCAGTTAAAGGGAGAGTGCCTCTTGCCGGGCCCCTGGTGCCAACTGGAGTCGCTGCCCACAATTTTCTCCCCCCCACACCCCCCTCCACTTTGCCCAACATGACCCCCCACCCACTTCTCTGGAGCCTGTCAGTCTGGCCACAGCAAGATCCCAGATGTACCTGAATGTCTGTCTCAATCGCTGAGCGTCACATCCTTGGCCTACCTGTAGTTCCAGCAGCATCCACTGCTCTGCTGTCGGTGTGCAGAGCTGCTGGCATCCAATTGGCTGGCAAGTCTATGGGGTGGGTCTTCCTTCTGGAGCTGGACGGAATTCCCTTCTCATACTAATTAAAGGGCCATTGATCAAAAATTAGAGTGGGATGAATTTGCCCTCACTGTATAATGCAGCCCATGGTTCCTATAGCTACCCACCGCTGGAATTTTTCTCATGTCATGTTCGGGTTTTTGTTGTAGACTGAATGAATTTTAAAGTTCATTCACGGGATGTGGGCTTCGCTGGCTGGGCCAGCATTCATTACCCATTCCTAATTGCCCTTGAGGAGGTAGTGGTGGGCTGCCTTCTTGAACCACTGCAGTCCAGGTGGTGCAGGTACGCCCACAGTGCTGTTAGGGAGGGAGTTCCAGGATTTTGACCCAGCGTCAGTGAAGGAACAGTGATATATTTCCAAGTCAGGATGGTGAGTGATTTGGAGAGGAACTTCCAGATGGTGATGTTCCCATCTATCTGCTGCCCTTGTACTTCTAGGTGGTAGTGGTCATTGGTTTGAAAGGTGCTGTCTATGGAGCCATGTTGAATTCCTGCAATGCATCTTGTAGATGGTACACACTGCTGCTACTGTGCGCCGGTGGTGCAGGAAGTGAATGTTTGTGGATGTGGTGCCAATCAAGCGGGCTGCTTTGTCCTGGACGGTGTCTAGCTTCTTGAGTGTTGTGGGTGCTGCATTCTTCCAGTCAAGTCGAGAGTATTCCATCACACTCCTGACTTGTGCCTTGTAGATGGTAGACAGGCTTTGAGGAGTCAGGAGGTCCCAGCCTCTGACCTGATCTTGCAGCCACAGTTTTTATATGGCCAGTCCATTTCAGTTTCTGGTCAATGGTAACCCCAAAGATATTGATAGTGGGGGATTCGATGATGGTAATGCCATTGAATGTTGAGGGGTGATGGTTCAGTTCTCTCTTGTTGGAGATGGTATTTGCCTGGCACTTGTGTGGTGCAAATGTTACTTGCATCATGTGAAATCCAGGATGTTATCGGTGAACTAGATAGACCTTTTCTTTGTTCATCTAGCAATTCCCATTTTCTGAAGAGGTAAATGATGATGTTAGAGAAAACCTCAAGTAGGCCTCAGTTAGAGTACCATGTCCTTGTACTCAACTCCACACGGCAGCAAGAATCCTGAGCCTTCACGGATGGGACAGTGTAGGTTTACTCGAATGTCCTGTGGAATTAAGTGGCAATTCAGGGCCACAATCTGCCTCCCCTGCCATAAAACACTGGACAGCGGCAGGCAGGCCAGAGTACGAAGGCCATTTTTAAAACTGCTCTTTCGAAAATATGAAGGAAAAAATGCCCCCTTTTCCATTTAGAAACACTGGAATTTATATAGCATCTTTAACAACCACCAGATGTCTCAAAGCACTTTACAGTACTATTGAAACATAGTCACTGGCACACAGCAAGCTCTCCCAACAGCAACTTAATAATGATCAGATAACCAGTTTTTGTGATATTGATTGAGAGATAAATATTGGCGATCACACCAAGGATAACTCCCCTGCTCTTCTTCAAAATAGTGTCATGGGATCTTCTACATCCACCTGAGAAAGCGGGCAGCGCCTTGGTTTAACAATTCACCTGAAAGCTAAACCTTTGACAGTGCAGCAGTCCCTCAGCACTGCACTGGAGTGTAAGCCTTAAGTTCTGTGTTCAGGTCCTGGAGTGGGACCTGAACCCATAGCCTTCTGACTCAGGCTTCAGATTATCAACTGAGCCACGGCTGACACACAATTCGAGTATCCAAAAATGGTGGAATAAGGGGAATCAGTAGAGAGAAGCAGAATTTTTTGTGAAGTATGTGGGTGGGTGTTCAAGAATGGGAGACTAAAGGTTACGAGATTAAGTACTCAAAGATTTAGAACTGAGTAGGAGATATTTCTTTACACAAGGAGTTGTGAGTTTGTGAAATTCACTTTCAGCATTAGTGGTTAAGACAGAACCATCAACAATTAACATGAGGTTGGACTGGTAGGTGAAGCAACAATGGTTGAGCAGTTAGAAGACTGGGTGGGTAAATATATTAAGTCTATTTGTCCTTTGGAAGGGTAGAAGCTGGCATGGGCTGTTTGGACCAAATGTCCTCTTTCCTTGTTATAACTACTATGTAATTGTATGTATAGATAACCCCAGAGTTTCTGCCACTGATTTTGTGTGTTGGATTTTATGCTCCCCACCCCCGCTGGGCATACTTTCAGCAGGGGGCATGTAAAATATGCCGGGTGGCCAGCCCACCTCTTTCCCACCCACCCCTGCCCTGTTCTCCATAATGCAGGGGAGAGGGGTGGGTAGAGCATCCCTAGGGGATCTGACCTTAGGCCTATTGAGGCCCTCAACTGCATAACTAAGTGGCAATTTGGGGCCTGAATCTGGCTCCACTGCTATAAAATGCTAGGCATGTGGGCCAGAATACAAAAAAAATCTTTAAAACTGCTCTTTTGAAAATACAGGAAACAGGAAAGTTGGGGGAGTGGGGTGGGGGGGGGCGGGGTGGTTGGTAAATCAATTGGGGGGTTGGTACCCTGTGCTCCTTGGGGACACCCCACCTCCAAAAATGTCACCCCACATTTGTTCCTCCCTGCCTGGCCTCAAAAACCCACACTCCCACCAACCACACCCCCCCCCCCACCCCCCACCACCCTCCACCCATCTTCCTAGGGTGCCCAATCCTTTCTGGCCCTAAAAACCTGTGGACATCCCTCACTCCAATCAGAGTGGCTGGCAGCTCACAAGGGTGAGACTTCCTGTCCACTGAGGGGCGCAATTCTAACCCTCAATCTGTTGATGCCATCCGAACCCCCCCACCCCCCAACCCCGCCACCAAGCACCGGGCGTGTTATCTCTGTGGGGCTGGCTTTTTAAAGTCAGTCAGTCAAGCAGTACACACCCCCACCAACCCCAGTAAAAATCCAGCTGTGCATGTGGAAGCCTGTTGCCTTTATTGGCTAGCTTGGCCAAGCTGCATGGCAACTGAAGGGAAAAGGACATACACTCCTTAACAAAAACTGAAAGTAACTCCATAATTTAGTAGAAACAATGGCTTTTAATAAAAATTTGTTTCATAATTATGAAATATTTGTCAACCAGTTAAAGCACCTGGAAGTCATCCTTGATCTGACATTTCCTATTATGGAACGGTAAGAGAATGATTGTTTTATTAATGACTCCCGTAGAGTTAAGCATCTGCCAAACTCAACTATTACAACCTTAGAATCAGTAAGATGGGTCTTTGAATAAGGTGAACTAAAACTGAGGAAGCTGAATAATTTTGTGACTTAACTGCCGTCTGCTGATAAGGAGGCAGTTCATGAAACTGATGGATGTATCTACTTTAGGCAAACAATGAAGGAGGCAAATTAAAATATTTCTTGCACGGTACAGGGGATAGTCACCTCTGGATCCCATCAAACTTCTCATTATCATAATAATGGCATTCCTTTCTTCAGTAATGCTGCAGTGTTCTGAATTATCAGTGCACTTCATAAGAAAGACAATGGCCTTTGAAGTCAATCTCACATTGCACAAGTAATTTTCCATTTAATAGGAAACGTGTTTAAAAATAGAAACAAAGAGGGGTCATTTTTACTTTCACTAATCCTACTCAACCAATGTTATGAAAATTGGGCAGGTTCAACAACATTCAGAGAATTTGCCAGTTTACTTCTGTTGTGAGTGGTGGCTGAGTTGGTACTATTGATAGAGTTGATCAGCAGACACTTCTTAGGTGGAAATGTTTAGTTTATTTACAAAGGTTCTCAGCAGCAACTGGCCATGTGCTTTTACCCCAAACTGTATCACTACACTACTAACTATTAACTACAGAGGTAGCCTGCGCTACTCTCCTATTGGGTACTAATCATCATGTGATTTTTCTTAACAAGCATTATTCTTAAAGGTAAATTACACACTAAATAAAACCATAATTACCACCACTGCCCAGAGAGTAAAGGTGAGAGTGAGCCTTCAAACCCTCTGACAGTAGAATCACCATGGAATGGCCCTGGAATTCCTACTCTAACTATGGCAGAAGATCAGCAGAAATCTCAGAGAAATAGCATACATGGTTGATTCTTTTGAAGTTTCACTGATCTCCCCACTGAAGTTATGCAGATGATAGAAAGAAACATAATTCCACTACCATGGTTATAACATTGGTGCAACATGGAAATGTGAATTAGGGGAAAATCAGGATCAGGAGTCCCAAACTGATTGAGGAGCAAAGTGGAATGAGACTCCTTCCTCTGGCAAATCTCACTCAACTTTGTTCTGGTGACAGGCTGTCTCCTGACTTGAATTCAAAGGCTGCATTTGCACTGTAACTGCACTGTTGCCAGAGAGTGTAATTGCTTTTTTTATTCGTTCATGGGATGTGGGCACTGCTAGCTAGGCCAGCATTTATTGCCCCAAATGGCCTTGTTCAGAGGGCGTTTAAGAGTCAACTACATTGCTGTAGGCCTGGAGTCACATGTAAGCCAGACCAGGTAAGGACAGCAGATTTCCATCCCTAACATTAGTGAACCAGATGGGTTTTTACAACAATCAACAATGGATTAATGGTCATCATTAGGCTTTTAATTCCAGATTTTTATTGAATTCAAATTTCACCATCTGCCATGGTGGGATTCAAACCCAGGTCCCCAGAGCATTACCCTGGGTCTCTGGATTACTGCGCCATCACCTCTTTTTAATTGTCCCTTTAATGTTTTGGTAAATTTTTAAAGTCATCTATCTGATGGACGCCTTGGCTAAACATTGGAAGACATTTCCATTTTTGTTACCAACGTCAGCAGAGACCCTTCATGTATAGCCTGAGCCGAGGGGTAACTTTGGGGTAATGTCAAGTGATCACAGAATCACAGAATGGTTACAGCACAGAAAAAGTCTATTCAGCCTGTTGTGGCTGTGCTGGCCCTTTGCGTGAGCAATTAACCAAGTGCCATACCCCTGCCTTCTCCCTGTAACCCTGCACATTGTCCTTTTGCATAAAACAGCTAATTCCCACTTGAATGCCTCAACAGAACCTACCTCCACAAAACTCTCAGGCAGTGCCATCCAGATGTTAACCACATGTTGCATGAAAAAAATTCTCCTCATGACTCATGCAAACATACAAACAAATAAACTAGGAGTAGGAGTAGGCCATTTAGGCCTGCAAGCCTGCTCCACCATTCGATAAGATCACCTTCCTTTCTACCCCTTAGGCCCTTTGAGCAGAATTGTTTTAGATTTGCATGAAGTGCGGAAGCGGGCAGGTAAAACGATGGTTTACCGGTTGGCCGTGATGATGGGTTTTCATGCCGTAGCGTCCCAAACCCGCCGCATTACTCATGCATCCAGGTAAACATGCTGTTTCCATGGTGGGCAGACTCTCATTTGCCTCACCGCTTCATCACACCAGGCGCCACATTTGAAGTACAGCCACGCTCAGTGCTTCCAGCCCAGGACTGCAGAAAAAAAGGCATAGCCCTGAAAGACAAGAAGACCGCAGCCCTTGAGCACCTTCTTGACACTGTGGAAGCCAGCAGTGATGTCCTCTACCCCCGCTCTGGCTGCAGGAGGGGCAGTTACATAACCACTCTGGCTTGGTAGGCAATGAAAGCGGTGATCAGTGCCAATGTTGCATAGAAGAGGTTGGCCACCCAATACAGATAGAGGATGAATGATCTCATCCATGCAGCCAGGGTATGGCAACCATCTCATCACTCTAAACTCACACACTCAAGCCCATCACACATTCACTGGCATCTCACTCACTGCCAGCTCAAGGGGCATCACCACCCATTCTCACACACATAACCTCACATCTCCATCTGGCCTCATTTCCTTTGGAGGCTGTGTCCTCAGCCCTCACCATTTTGAGGCCACTTGCACAGATCAACATGCGCCCCCACACATACCCCGTACTCATGAGACCCCCTAAAAGTGATGTGGTGCTGTCTGTGAATCCTGGCAATGATGATTGCAAATGCGAACTGAAGTAAGTAGGCAAACATACCTTAGTCCCAAGCAAAGCACAGTCCGCCAGGTGCATGGCGCTTATGTGCTGTTGCGAAACATGTTGGCGTGTTTTCCCGCTGATGTAGGTGGACAATCCAGTTTGGAGATGAGCTCGGCGGGCTGGTCTATAATGATATGCTGATGTATTACAATGAGGTTCCTGATGTCCGATGGTGGAGAAAGCAGGCCACCATTGGTGGGCTGAGCGCACAATCGCAAACTGGTTTCATGCCATCATAAAACCGATCGTGCCATATTGTCCGCTCATGCCACCGAACACACCCAACGACAGCGGGCACAGAAAATCCCAGCTTTTGTCTCACTTTTCAATTGAGAATCTAATTTCCTCTTGCTTAAAAATGTTCAATGACCCTGCCTCCACCACTCTCTGAAGAAGAGAGTTCCAAAGAGTTACCACCCTCTAAGGGGAAAAAAAACACCTCATTTTTGTCTTAAATGGGAGACCCCTTATTGTTAAACGGTGTCACCTAGTGCTAATCTCTCCCACAATGTGAGACATCCTTTCAGCATCCACCCTGTCAAGTTGCCTCAGGACCTTATATGTTTAGCAAGTTCATTTCTGATGCTTCTAAACTCCAATAGATACAGGCTCAATTTGTCCAACTGTTCCTCATAGTATAATGCCTCATCACAGAAATCAGCTGAATGAACCTTATCTGAACTGCTTCTAATGCAGTTATGTTCTTTCTTAAAAAGGGAGACCAAAATTGTACACAGGACTCTAGATGTGATTTCATCAATACCCTATAAAGCTGTAGCAATACATCTTTACCTTTATATTCCATCCCTCATCCAATAAATGACAACATTCAATTTGTCTTCCTAATCATTTGCTGTACCTGCATACTGATGTTTCCTGTACCAGGACACCCAGATCCCTCTGTACCCCAGAGTTCTGCAATCTATCCCCATTTAAATAATATGCTGCTTTTATATTCTTCCTGTCAAAGTGGACAAGTTCACATCTTTGCACTATATACTCCTTTAGGTATTTTTTCCCCCACTCACTTAACCTATCTATATCTATTTGCAGACTCCTTATGTCCTCCTCACAGCTTACTTTCCTACCTAACTTTCTGCCATCAGCAAGTTTAGCAACCATATGTTCTGTTCCACCATCCAAGTCATTAACGTAGATTGTAAATAGTTGAGCTCCCAGTACTGATCCCAGTAGCACTCCACTTGTTACATCTTGCCAACCCAAAAATGACCCCTTTATGCCAACTCTTTGTTTCCTATTAGCTAACCAATCATCTATCTATGCGAATATGTTGCTCCCTTAACCATGGGCTCTTATTTTGTGCAGCAATTTTTGAGGTGGCACCTTGTTGTAACAGCAAGACTTCAGGACAGAAAGGGTACAACAGCGAGACTTTGGGAGAGAGAGGTTAAATCAACGAGACATCAGGAGAGAGGTTAAAACAGCGAGACTTCGGGACAGAGAGGTTAACTCAGCTAGACTTCGGGAAAGAGATGTTAAAATAGTGAGGCATCGGGAGAGAGAGATTAAAATAGATTCTTTGGGGGAGAGAGACTAAAACAGAGAGACTTCAAGAGAGAGAGATTAAAGCAGAGAGACTTCGGGAGAGAGACGTTAAAAGAGAGAGACTTCGGGACAGAGAGGTTAAAACAGCAAGACTTCGGGAGAGAGATGTTAAAATAGCGAGGCTCCGGGAGAGAGAGATTAAAACAGAGACTTCGGTTGAGAGAGATTAAAGCAGCAAGACTTCTGGAGAGAGGTTAAAACAGAGAGACTTTGGGAGAGAGAAGTTAAACTAGCAAGACTTCTGGACAGAGAGGTTAAAATAGCAAGACTTCAGGACAGGGAGGTTAAAACAGCGAGACTTCAGGCCAGAGAGATTAACTCAGCGAGACTTCAGGAGACAGATGTTAAAATAGCGAGGTTTCAGGAGAGAGAGATTAAAACAGAGACTTCGGGTGAGAGAGATTAAAGCAGCAAGACTTCGGGAGAGAGAGGTTAAAAGAATGAGACTTCGGGAGAGAGAGGTTAAGGGAGGGAGACTTCAGACAGAGAGGTTAGAACAGCGAGACTTCAGGGCGGAGAGCTTAAAACAGCGAGACTCAAGTAGGAGTAATAGTAAAATAAAAGAAAGGGTCCATATTCTATTCAGTTAAGATATGTCTGGGGAGCTCAGTCCCATGATTTGCACATCCTGCGCTATGTGGGAAATCCTAGATGCTTCAGCTGGTCTGGATGACCATGTGTGCAAGAGGTGCCTTGGACAGGACCAACTCCAAATCCGGGTTTTGGAGGTGAGTGGCAGCTGGGCACACTATGGTGCATTCATGAGGTTGAGAGGTTCATGAATACCATGTTTCAGGGTGTGGTCACCTCGCAGCTTAAGGAAGTACAAGCAGAGAGGGAATGGGTGACTGCCAGACAGAAGGTGGGGACCAGGCAGGTAGTGAGGGAAATCCCCGAGTGAACCTCACTTGCAAACCATTTTCTGGCCTTGGGAAATGGTGAGAGTGATGGTTCCTCCCTGGAGGCCAGCCAGAGCCAAGGCCATGGCACTGTGGGTGGTCTAACCTCTCAGGGGGTGGGGGGAGGAAGAAGTGTGGAAGGGCAATAGTGGTAGGGGGATTCATTAGTGAGGAGAGTAGACAGGTGCTTCTGTGGCCTTAGACATGACTCCAGGATGGTATGTTGCCTCCTAGATGCCAGAGTCAAGGATGCCACAGAACAGCTACAGGGCATTCTGAAGGGGGAGGGTGAACAGCCAGAGGTCGTGGTCCATGTTGGGACCAATTACATTGGAAGAAAGAGAAATGAGGTCCTGCAAGCAGTCTTTAGGGAGTTAGGTAAGAAATTGAAAAGCAGGATTCCAAAGGCAGTAATCTCCAGGTTACTCCCTGTACAATAGGCCCCAAAACAGTCAGGGAGAGATAACATATCAAATATGTAATCAAATTTCAGAGAAGTGTAAGAATAATTAGTTAGTAATAGTAAGGGATTTTAACTATCCAAATATTAACTGCGATAGTTTTAGTGTGCAAGATAGGGAGGGAGCAAAATTCTAAGTTGCATCCAGGAGAAATTTTTTAGCCAGTACGTAGAAGGCCCAACAAGGGAGGGGGCAGTTCTGGACCTAATATTCAGAAATGAGCCTGGGCGGGTGGAAAGTGTATGAGTAGGGGAGCATTTTGGAGACAGTGACCACAACTCAGTTAGATTTAAGACAGCTATGGAAAAGAATAAGGTTGGGCTGGGAATAAAAGTTCTAAGCTAGGAAAAGGCTAATTTTACTAAGGTGAGACACAATTTGGCCCAAGTGGACTGGGAGCAGCTACTTGCAGATAAAACTGTGTCAGAGCAGTGGGAGGCATTCAAGGAGGAAATGGCAAGAGTACAGGGCAAATATGTTCCTGAAAAGACAAAGGGGCGGGATCAAATCTGGAGAACCCTGGAATTCAAGAGCCATAAAGGTTAGGATTAAGAAAAAAGAGAAGCTTATGGCGATACCGAGAGCTCAATGCGGCAGAGTCCCTAGAGGAGTATAAAAAGAGCAGGGGGAACTTAAAAAGGAAATTAAGAAAGCTAAGAGATTGCAAGAAAAATCATTGGTGAGTAGAATAAAAGAAAACCCAAAGATGTTTTTTTTAAACATATAAAGTTTTAGAGAATAACTAAGGAAAGAGTAGGATCAATTAGGGACTTTAGGGGTGGACCCGGAAGATATGGGTACAGTCCTCAATAAATACTTTGCAATGGTCTTCACAATGGAAAAGGACGATGCAGGTATAGACATCAGGGTGAAGGACTGTGAAATATTAAAATAAATTAACATAGAGAGGAGGTACTAGCGGGTTTAGCAGCCTTAAAAGTGGATAAATCCACAGGCTTGAACGAGATGCATCCCAGGCTATTGAGGGGAGCAAGGGAAGAGATATCAGGGACCCTGGCAGTAATCTTCAAATCCTCTCTGGCTACAGGTGAATTACTAACATTGTCCCATTATTATAAAAAGGAGCAAAGGACAGACCAGGAAATTACAGGCCAGTCAGTATAACCTCGGTGACAGTGAAGCTACTCAAAAGAATTCTGAATTCTGCACTTGGGGATACATGGATTAACCAGAGATAGTGAGCATGGATTTGTTAAGGGAGAGTTGTGTTTGACAAATTTGATAGAAAAATTTGAGGACGTAACCAGGAGTGTTGATGAGGATAATGCATTTGATGTGATCTTCATGGACTTTAGCAAGGCTTTTGACTGGTCAAGAAAGTAAGAGCTCATGGAATCCAAGGCAAAGTGGCACGTTGGATCCAAAATTGGCTGAGAGGCAGGAAGCAGAGGGTAATGATAGAGGGATGTTTCTGTGACTGGAAATCTGTTTTCAGTGGGGTTCTGCAGGGCTCGGTGCTGGGGCACTTGTGCTTGTGGTGTTCATAAATGATTTGAAGTTAAATGTAGGGGGTTTGATCATGAAGTTCTCTGATGACACAATAATTGGCAGGGTGGTAAATAGTGAGAAGGAGAGCCGTAAACTCCATGAGGATATCAATGGGCTGGTCAAGTGGGCAGAGCAGTGGCAAATGGAATTCAACGCAGAAAAGTGTGAGCTAATGCATTTGGGGAGGGCTAACAAGGCAAGGGACATACACTATGAATGGAAAGACCCTGGAGATCTGAAGATCAGAGGGACCTTGGTGTCTATATCCACAGATCTCTGAAGGTAGCAGGGCTGGTAGATAAGGTGGTTAAGAAGGCATATGGGATACTTGCCTTTATTAGCCGAGGCATAGATTACATAAGTAGGGAGGTCATGTTGGAGTTGTATAGAACCTTGGTGAGGCCACAGCTGGAGTACTGTGTGCAGTTCTGGACACCACATTATAGGAAGGATGTGATTGCACTGGCGGGGGTGCAGAGGAGATTAATTAGGATGCTGCCTGGGCTGGAGGGTCTGAACTATGAGGGGAGATTGGATCAGCTGGGGTTGTTTTCCTTGGAGCAGCGAAGGTTGAGAGGTGACCTGATAGAGGGGTATAAGATTATGAGGAGCATAGATAGGGTGGTTAGGAAGGCACTTCTTCCATTAGTAGAGGGGTCAATAACCAGGGGGCATAGATTTAAGGTAAGAGGTAAAAGGCTAAAAGGGGAGTTGAGGAGAATCTTTTTCACCCAGAGAATGGTGGGAGTCTGGAATTCACCGCTTGAAAGGGTGGTTGAGTCAGAATCTCTTGTAACATTCAAGAAGTATTTAGATATTCACTTATGTTGTCATAGTCTCCAGGGCTATGGCCAAGCTGGGAACTGGGATTAGTGTAGTCAAATCTTGGTTGACTGGCGTCGACACGATGGGCCGAATGGCCTCCTTCTGTGCTGTAATCGCCTATGAGCATTCTGGAAATCTAATCAAAGCACAGCCACAGGTTCCCCTTTGTCCACGTTACTTGTTACTTACTCAAAGAGCTCCAATAAATTAGTCAAACACGATTTCCATTTCTCAAAACCATTTTGACTCTGCCAGATTGCATTAAGATTTTCTTTGTGCCCCATTAAAACCTCCTTAATAATAGATTCCAGTATTTTCCCTGTGACAGATGTAAAGCTAACTGGCTTGTAGTTTCCTTTTTTTTGTCTCCCTCCTGTCTTGAATTGAAGAGTTACATTCGCTATTTTCTAATCTGATGGGATCATTTCAGAATCTAGGGAATTTTGAAAAATTAAAACCAATGCATCTGTTACCTCAGCAACTACTCCTGTTAAGGCCGTCAATGAAGTCAGCCAGGGCCTGGGGACTTGTCCGCTTTTAGTTCTAATAATTTTCTCAGTACCATTTCCCTGGTGTTTGTGAGTGTTTTAAGTTCATCCTTCCCTTTCACCTCTGATGCACGTTTATTTCTGGGATGTTATTCGTATCGTCCACAGTGAAGACAGATGCGCAATATCTGTTCAGTTCACCTGATATTGCCTTCCTTTCCATTATTAATTTTCTAGGCTTACTTTGTGGAGGACCAACTTTCACTTTACTTACTCTTTTCCCTTTTAAATACATGGAGAAACATTTAACATCTGTTTTTTTATATTTCTAGCTAGCTTTCTCTCTTACTCTAATTTCTCCCTCATTATTTTTTTAAACTATTCTTTGCTGCTTTTTATATTCTATCCAGTCTTATAACCTGCCACCGTGAGCACAGAACTGCAGCCGTTTTTTTTCATTTTGATACCATCTTTAGCTTCCTTATCTAGCCACGGATGGTACATCGGAAGATGACCACTAATGCATCCACTATTCCTAGGGCCACTTCCTTCCGTACTCTGCTGTAGATTATCAGGCCCTGGGGATTTACTGGCCTTCAATCCCATCAATTTTTCCAACACCATTTCCCTACTAATACTGATATTTTTCAGCTCCTCTCTCTCACTAAACCCTGTTTTCCCCAACATTTCTGGTATGTTATTTTTGTCATCCTTTGTGAAGACAGAACCAAAGTGTGTATTTAGTTGGTCAGCCATTTCTTTGTTCTCCATTATAAATGCCCCTGTTTCTGCCTGTAAGGGTCCTACATTTGTCTTCACCAATCTTTTTCTCTTCACATACCTATAGAAACTTTTACAGTCAGTTTTTATGTTTCCCGCAAGCTTACTCTCGTAATCTATTTCCCCCTTCTTAATCAATCTCTTGGTCCCCCTTTGCTGAATTCTAAAGTGCATCCAATCCCCAGGTCTGTTGTTTTTTCTGGCCAATTTGTATGCCTCTTCCTTGGATCTAATACGATCCCTAATTTCCCTTGAAAGCCATGGTTTGGCCACCTTTCCTGTTCTACTTTTGTGCTAGACAGGAATGAACAATTGTTGCAGTTCACCCATACGCTCTTTAAATGTTTGCCATTGCCTATCCACCGTCATCCCTTTAAGTAATGTTTCCCAATCCATCATAGCCAACTCGCGCCTCATACCATCGTAGTTTCCTTTATTAAGATTCAGGACCCTAGTCTCAGAATCATCTTGATGAAGAATTCTATCATATTAAGGTCGCTCATCCCCAAGGTGCCTCGCACAACTAGATTGTCAATTATTCGTTTCTCATTGCACAATACTCAGTCTTAATGGCATATTCTCTATTTGGTTCCTCAATGTATTGATCCAGAAAACCATCCTGTATACACTCCAGGAATTCCTCATCTATGATATTGTTACTAATTTGATTTGCCCAATCTATATGCAGATTAAAGTCACCATAATTACAGATGTTTCTTTATTGTATGTTTCTCTCATTTCCTGTTTAATGCCATTCCACCACTGTTTGGGGTTCCATATGCAACCCCCATTAACGTTTTTTGCCCCTTAGTGTTTCTCAGCTCTACCCATACAGAATCCACATAATCAGAACTAATATCTTTTCTCACTATTGCGTTAATTTCCTCTTTAACCAGCAATGCAACTCCACCGCCTTTTCCTTTTTGCCTGTCCTTCCTAAATACTGAATACCCCTGGATGTTCAGTCCACATCCCTAGTCACCTTGCAGCCATGCCTCTGTAATCTCAACTACATCATACCTGTTTACATCTATTCGCATGGTTAATTCATTCACTTGTGGTCCCATAATTGTGGCCCCAGCACTGATCCCTGTGGCACTCCACTCATCACAATTTTTAATCCTGAAAATGACCCCCTTATCACAACTCTCTGTCTTCTATTAATTAAGCAATCCCCTATCCATGCTAATATACTACCCCCAGCACCAGGGGGTCTCATTATTAAGCAGTATTATTGAACGCCTTTTGGAAATGCAAAATATATTACACCTACTGGTTCCCCTTTATCTATCCTGCTTGATCTAGTTATGCTTGATCTATCTATCCTATTTATCTATCCTCTCCCTGAGAGGGCTTGATAGGGCAGTTGTTGAGAAGTTGTTTCCACTAGTGGGGGAATCTCAAACTAGGGGACATAGTTACAGAATAAGGGGACACTCATTTAAAACTGAGATGCGAAGAAATTTCTTCTCTCAAAGGGTAGTGAAAGCCTGCAATTCTCTACCCAAGAGAGTTCTGGAGGTGAGATCACTAAAAGTATTTCAAGTGGAGGTCGATAGATTTTTGAAATATCGGGGAGTTGAGGGCTATGGGGAGATGGCACGAAAGAAGAATTGAGGCCTGGGGCAGATCAGCCATGATCTTATTGAATGGTGGGGCAGGCTTGAGGGACCGAATGGCCTACTCCGACCCATATTTCTTATTTTTGTGTTGTTACCACCTCAAAAAATTCTGATAAATTTGTCAGGCAAGATTTCTCCTTCATGAAGTCATGCTGACTCTCCTTGATTATATTATGCATTTCTAAATGTTCTGCTATTGCATCCTTTATAATAGACTCTGACATTTTCCCAATGATGTATGTTAAGCTAACTGTCCTATAGTTACCTGTGTTTTGTCTGCCTCCCTTTTTGAATAAGGGTGTTACATTGGCCGTTTTCCTATCCTCTAGGACTTTTCCAGAATCTAAGGATTCTTGGAAGATTACTACCAGTGCATCCACTATCTGTGTTGCTGCTTCCTTTAATATCCTAGGATGTAACCCATCAGGTCCAGGGGACTTATTGGCCTTTAGCCCATTAGTTTCCCTAGTACTTTTTCTCCAGTGATAGTAATTGTATTTATTTCCTCCCCCACTTTTGCCCCTTGATTATTTAGTGTTTTTGGAATGCTATTAGTGTCTTCTCCTGTGAAGACTGAAGCAAAGTATTTATTCAACTCCTCTGCCATTTCCTGGTTCCCCATTATTATTTCCCTAGCTTCATTCTCTAAGGATCCTATGTTCAGTTTGACCTCTCTCTTCCTTTTTATAGATTTAAGGAAGCTCTCACTGTCCATTTTCATATTACTTGCTAGTTTACCCTCAAAGTTTATTTTCTCCCTCTTTATTATTTTTTGGTCACCTTTTGTTGATTTCTAACACTTTCCTGATCCTCTGGCTTACCACTAATCTTTGCCACATTTTAAGTTTTTTTTTCTTTCAGTTTGACACTATCCTTAACTTCCTTGTTTAACCATAGTTGGTTTATCCCCTTCCTAGAATCCTTCTTCCTCACTGGGATATATCTTTGTTGAGAGTCATGAACTATTTCCTTAAACATCTGCCATTGTTCATCAACAATATTTTCTGCTAAACACCTTTCCCAGTCCACTCCAGCCAACTCTGCCCTCATTCCTTTGTAATTACCCTCATTTAAGTTTAGCACGGTTGTTTCCCACCCAAGTTTCTCACTCTCAAACTGAATGCTAAATTCAACCATGTTATGGTCACTGTTTTCTAGATCTTTTACTTTGAGATCATTCATTAAACCTGCCTTATTGCACATTACCAGATCCAAAATAGCCTTACCCCTTGTTGGATCCACAACATATTGTCCTAGGAAACTGTCCTGAATACAATCTATGAATTCTTGCTCGTGGCTACCTCTGCCAATTTGATTTTCCCAATCTACATGAAGATTAAAGCCACCCATGATTAATGTACTGCCTTTTTTACATGCCCTCATTATCTCCTGATTATTCTCTGTCCTACAGCATAGCTACTATTAGGGGGCCTTTAGACTGCTCCCACCAGTGTCTTCTTCTCCTTCTTATTTCATACCTCCACCCATTTGGATTCTATATCTTCTGATCCAAGATCACTTCTTGCTATCATACTGGATCCTCATCCTCCCATTGCAAGTTTCCCTCCCACCCAGAACAGATGTCCCAAACCCTGGCACCAGGCAGGCAACAAAGCCTCCTGGACTCTCGCTCCCTGCTGCAGAGATCTGTGTCTATTCCCCCGACTATACTGTCCCCTACTACCATTACTTTCATATTTACTGCTCCCTCTTGAATGGTCCCCTGTACCATGGTGCCATTGTTAGTTCACTCATCCAACCTGCAGCCCCCATTATTGTCCATATCGGTTACAAACACATTAATCCTGTTGAACAATTGCAAAGGCTGAGGCTCCTCCACTTCTACCTTCTGGATCCCCATATCTGACTTACTCACAGTGAGCTCCTGACCACTGACCAAATCAGAAGACCCAATTCTAAGTGGAATGACTGCCTCCTGGTACAAAGTGTCCAGCTAACTTTCCCCCTCCTTGATGCATCGCAGTGTCTGCAGTTTGGCCTCCAGCTCAATGACTCTGAGCCAAAGCTATTCAAGTCGCAGACACTTACGGCAGTCCTGGATAACAGCAGCATCCAAGAGCTATCACATTTTGCAGTCACAACACATTGCCTGCCCTGCCATCTTTATTATCTGTTAATTAATTTATTTTTCTTAAATAATTTACAATTAATAAACACTGCTACTCGCAATAACCTTTACTGCTGCTGGTAAAAACAAAGGGTGGGACCAACAAATCCAGGGAACCCTGGATGTTGAGGGATATACAGGATTGGATAAAGAGAAAAAGGGAGGATTATGGCAGATACTGAGGGCCCTAAACAGCGGAAGCCCTAGAGGAGTATAGAATGTGTAGGGGCGAACTTAAAAAGGAAATTAGGAGAGCAAAAAAGGAGCTTGAAAAAAACATTGGCAGGTAAAATAAAGGAAATTCCAAAGTTATTTTACAAGTACATTAAGGGGAGAATTTTCCCGTTGGTGAGCAGGGGCGGGGCCCACTCGCCATCGTGTATAATGACGCGCAGTGATGTCAGGCGGGCATCCCAATGTTACCGCGCGTCATTTAGGTTATCTGTTCTGCAGCTTTGCAGCCGACTCGGTTACGCGCCCGCCGAACTGTCAAAGGCCTATTAAGGCCATTTAGCATCTAATTAATTCAATTTAATGAGCTGCCCATCCAACATTAAGGTTGGTGGGCAGGTGAAGATCCCAGATAGCTTTCCCATTTTTCATGAAACCTCATCCATGGGCGGGATGAGGTCTCATGAAGTGTTTTAAAATCTAATAAAAATTTATGCATTTACTCTTTGACATGTCCCAGCTCATGTGGTAGTGTCACCTGTGGGGACATGTTTTATAAGTGCTAAAAGCCTTTATTTAAAATTTTACCACTGAAACAAATCTCCCCGAAAAGGTGCCTTGGGGGAGATATTTGCGCTCTTTTGCACGCATGCGTGAAAATGCACAGGGAACCTCTCAGGGAATATACCCCACCCCCGTCCGCACAGGGAGCGCTTAGCGCTTCTGGGTGAGTGTCACGCTGGGCAGGCCTTAATTGGCCTGCCAACGTAAAATGGCAGCACGTCCCCGATTGGGGACACCGATCAGAGGTGCGGCCGCTCGTGCCCGCTCCCACAATTCCCCCCCAACACGGGGAAAATTTTCCCGAAGAGTAAGCGGATAACTAGGGAAAGAGTAGGACCCATTAAGGACCATAATAATTTGTGTGTGGAGCTGGAAGACATGGGTAGGGTCCTAAATGAATACTTTGTGTCGGTGTTCACAGGTGAGAGGGACAATGTGGCATGGAAATCAGGACTGTGATATAATTAAAGAAATTAGCATAGAAAGGGAGGAGGTTCTAAGTAGTCTGGCAGGCTTAAAAATAGATCAATCCCCAGACCTGCATGAAATGTATCCCAGGCTATTGAGTGAGGCAAGGGAGGAGATAGCAGGGGCACTGGCAATAATTTTCAATACCTCTCTGGCCACAGGAGAGATGCCAGAGGACTGGAGGACAGCCAATGTGGTACCGTTATTCAAGAAGGGAGGAAGCGATAAACTAGGGAATTACAGGCCAGTCAGTCTAACCTCAGTGGTGGGGAAACTATTGGAAGCAATTCTGAGGGACAGAATTAATCTACACTTGGAGATGCAGGGATTAATCAAGGACAGTCAGCATGGCTTTGTTAAGGGGAGGTCATGTCTGACCAATTTGACTGAACTTTTCGAAGAGGTGACCAGCTGTGTAGATGAGGGCAATGCATTTGACGTAGTCTACTTGGACTTCAGCAAGGCTTTTGATAAGGTCCTACATGGGAGACTGATAATGAAGGTAAGAGCCCATGGGATCCAAGGGAATTTGGCAAATTGGATCCAGAATTGGCTGAGTGGCAGGAAGCAGAGGGTGATGGTCGAGGGGTGTTTTTGTGACTGGATGCCTGTGTCCAGTGGGGTTCCACAGGGATCGGTCTTGGGTCCCTTGCTGTTTGTGGTATATATAAATGATTTAGACTTGAATGTAGAAGGGTTGATCAGTAAGTTCGCGGATGACACAAAAATTAGTGGGGTGGTAAATAGTGAGGAGGATAGCCTTAGATTACAGGAGGATATAGACGGGCTGGTCAGATGGGCTGATCAATGCCAAATAGAATTTAATCTGGATAAGTGTGAGATGATGCACTTGGGCAGGACAAACAACACACGGGAATACACGATGAATGGTAGGACCCCGGGAATTACCGAGGATCAGAGGGACCTTGGTATGCATGTCCACCGGTCCCTTAAGGTAGCAGGACAGGTAGCTAAGATGGTTAAGAAGGCATATGGGATACAAGCCTTTATTAGCCGAGGCATAGAATATAAGAGCATGGAGGTTATGCTGGAAGTGTATAAAACACTGGTTAGGCCACAGCTGGCGTATTGCGTGCAGTTCTGGGATCCGCATTATATGAAGGAAGTGATTACACTAGAGAGAGAGTGCAGAGGAGATTTACCAAGATGTTGCCTGGGCTGGAGAGTTTTAGTTATGAGGAGAGAACCAGTGTTTTACAGAAGTTTAACATAACATCCTTGCTCTTGTACTCTGTGTACCTGTTAATAAAGCCTAAGATCCTGAATGCTTTATTAACCACTCTCTCAGCCTGTTCTGCCACCTTCAATAACTTAGGTATATATAAACACCCAGGTGCTCCTGCTCCTGCACACCCTTTAGAATTGTACCCTTTATTTTACATTGTCTCCGTGTGTTCTTCCTACCAAAATGAATTGCTTCACACTTCCCTGCATTGAATTTCATTTGTCACTTGTCCACCCTTTCCATCAAACATTATCTTCCTCACAGTTCACAATCCTTCCAAGTTTCATATCATTTGCAATTTTTGAAATTGTACCCTGTACAGAAAGGTCTAGTTTATTAATATATGTCAGAAAGTGCAAGGGTCCCAACACTGATCCCTGGGGAACTCCACTACGAACCTACCTCCAGTCTGAAAAACATCCATTAATCACTAATCTCTTTTTTTAAAATTAATTCATGGGCTGTGGGTGTCACTGGCTAGGCCAGCATTTATTGCCCATCCCTAATTGCCCTTTAGAAGGAGTTGTTGTGTCTTCTTGAACCACTGCAGTCCCTGTTATGTAGGAACACCCACAGTGCTGTTAAGAAGTGTGCTCCAGTATTTTGACCCAGTGAAGGAATGATAATGTAGTTCCAAGAAAGGGTGATGTGTGACTTGGATGGGAGCTTGCAGGTGGTGGTGTTCCCACACATCTCTTGCCCTTGTCCTTTTAGGTGGTAGAGGTCGCAGGTTTGGCAGGTGCTGTCAAAGGACCCTTGATGAGTTGCTGCAGTGCATTTTGTAGATGATATACACTGCTGCCATTATGCATCAGTGGTGAAGAGAGCGAATTATTGTGGTGGATGGGGTGCCAAACAATTGGCCAGATTTGTGTTGAGCTTCTTGAGTGTTGTTAGAACTGCACTCATCCAAGAAGTGGAGAATATTCCATCACACTCCTGAATTGTGCCTCGTAGATGTTGAACAGTCTTTGGGGAATCAGGAGGTGTTTCTCTGCAGAATTCCCAGCCTCTGGCCTGCTCCTGTAGCCACAATATTTATATGGTTGGTCTGTTCAGTTTTTGATCAATAGTAACCTTCTGGATGTTGATAGTGGGAGATTCAGTGATCGTAATGCCATTGAACGCTAAAAGGAACTTATTAGATTTTCAATTGCTAGAGATGGTCATTGCCTGGCACTTGTATGACCCAAATGTTACTTGACTATTATCAACCCAAGCCTGAATATTGTACAGGTCTTGCTCCCTGACAGCGCTGTGGGTGTATCAACATCATAGAGACTGCAGTGGTTCAAGAAGGCAGTTTCACCGCCACCTTCTCAAGGGCAATTAGGGATAGGTAATAAATGCTGGCCCTGTCAATGATGCTCGCATCCCATGAATGAATAAGAACAATATGAACACGGACTGCTTCAGCATCTGAGGATTGTGAATGGTACTGAACATTGTGCAATCATCAGTGAACATCTCCACTTCTAACCTTATGATGGAGGGAAGGTTGTTGATACAACAGCTGAAGATGGTTGGGCCGAGGGCATTATTACCATGAGAAATCCCTGCAGCAATGTCCCTGGACGGACATGGTTGATGTCCAAAAACCACACCTATTTTCCTTTGTGCTAGGTATGACTGCAACCAGTGGAGAGTTTTCCCCCGATACCCATTAACTCCAGTTTTGCTAGGGCTTTTTGATACCACACTCGGTCAAATGCTGCCTTGATGTCAAGGGCAGTCACTCTTAACCTCCCCTGTTGAGTTTGGCTATTTTGTTCATGTTTGGACAAAGGTTCTAATGAGGTCAGGAGTTGAGTGGCCCTGGCAGAACCCAAACTGAGCATCAGTAAGTAGGTTATTGCTGAATAAGTGCCGTGTGATAGTACTGTCAATGACACTGCCCATCATTTTGCTGCTGATCGAGAGTAGATTGATGGGGCAGTATTTGGGTGGGTTGGATTTGTCCTGCTTTTTGTGGCCAGGACATACCTGGGTAACTTTCCACATTGCCGGGTAGATGCCAGTGTTTTCTTTTTCCAGTTTTCCTGATTTTCTGTTTCCTGTCACTCAGCCAATTTTGTATCAATCTTGCTATTTTCCCTTTTTATTCCATGGGCTATATCTTTGCTCACAAGTCTGCTGTGTGACATTTTATCAAATGCCTTTTGCAAGTCCGTGTAAGCCACTTCAATAATATTACTCTCATCAAAGCTCATTGTTACCTCTTCAAGAAACTCCAAAAAGTTAATTAAACACTATTTACCCTTATTAAATAAGACCATAAAATGCAGGAGCAGAAGGAGGCCATTCAGCCCATCAAGTCTGCTCCTCCATTCAATGAGATCATGGCGGATCTGATAATCTTCAACACCACTTTCCTGCATTTTCCCCATAGCCCTTGATTCCCTTACTCATTAAAAATCTGTCTATCTCAGCCTTGAATACACCTAACGACCCAGCCTCTACAGCCCTCTGTGGTAAAGAATTCCATAGATTCACTACCCTCTGAGAGAAGAAATTCCCCCTCATCTCTGTCTTAAATGGGTGACCCCTTATTCTGAGATTATATCCTCTGGTCCGAGACTCTCCCACAAGGGGAAACAACCTCTCAGCATTTACCCTGTCAAGCCCCCTAAGAACCTTATATATTTCAGTAAGGTCAGCTCTCATTCTTCTAATGAGTACTAATGATCCAATGAGTATAGGCCCAACTTACTCAACCTCTCCTCATAAGAAAATCCCTCCATACCCAGGATCAACTTAGTGAACCTTCTGTGGACTGTCCCCAATGCCAGTATGTCTTTCCTTGGATAATGGGACCAAAACTGTTCACAATATTCTAGGTGTGGTCTAACTCATGTATTTTGTAGTTTTAGAGTTCCCTATTTTTATACTTCATTCCCTTTGAAATAAAGGCCAACATTTTATTTGCCTTCCCTATTACCTGCTGAACTTGTATGTTAGCTTTTTGGGATTCATGCAAGAGGACCACCAAATCCCTCTGTGCTACAGCTTTCTTCAGTCTTTCTCCATTTAAATAATATTCAGCTCCTCTATTCTTCCTGTTAAAATGCATAACCTCATATTTTCACACATTATATTCCTTCTGTCAAGTTTTTACCCGCTCACTTAACTTGTCTATATCCCTCTGTAGACTCTTTGTGTCATTCTCACCACTTGCCTTCCCATCTATTTTTGTGTCATCTGCAAACTTGGCGATAGTACATTCACTTCCCTCATCCAAGTCATTATTATATGTTGTAAATAATTGAGGCCCCAGCATTGATCCCCATGGTATTCCACTAGTTACAGGTTGCCATCCTGAAAATTTCCCCCTTATCCCAACTCTCAGTCTTCTATTAGTTAGCCCATCTTCTATCCACGCTAATATACTACCCCCAACACTATGGGCTCCTATCTTATTAAGTAGTCTTATGTGCAGTATCTTATCTAATGCCATCTGGAAATTTAAATATATTACATCTACTGGTTCCCACTTATCTCTCCTGCATGTTACCTCCTCAAAGAATTCTAATAAACCCATAACAAAAACAGAATTACCTGGAAAAACTCAGCAGGTCTGGCAGCATCGGCGGAGAAGAAAAGAGTTGACGTTTCGAGTCCTCATGACCCTTCGACAGAACAAGTTCTGTCGAAGGGTCATGAGGACTCGAAACGTCAACTCTTTTCTTCTCCGCCGATGCTGCCAGACCTGCTGAGTTTTTCCAGGTAATTCTGTTTTTGTTTTGGATTTCCAGCATCCGCAGTTTTTTTGTTTTTATCTAATAAACCCATGTTGGCTTTTCTTAATTAATCCGCAATTGTCTAAGTGACTATTAATTTGTCCTGAATTATCCTTGCTGCAAGTTTCCCCAACCATTGAGGTCAAACTGACTGGCCTGCAGTTGCTGGGCTTATCATTACACCCTTTTTTGAACAAGGGTGTAACCTTTGCAATTCTCCAGTTCTTTGGCACCACACCTGAGTCTCAGGAAGACTAGAAAATTATGGTCAGTGCATCCGCAATTTCAACTCTTCCATCCCTCAGTGTCCTAGGATGCATTTCATCTGGCCCTAGTTCTTATGACAGTCACAAAAGACTTAATATTGTAGAAAGCTTAGAGGAGTATAGAAAGTTCAGGGTCAAGTAAAAATGGAAATTAGGAAACCAAAGAGCGGATACAAAAAAATATTGGCAGGTAAAATCAAAGAAAATCCTAAGATGTTTTACCAGTGAGTTAAGAGCAAGAGAATAACTAAGAAAAAGCTAGGGCCTATCAGAGACGTACATCATAACTTGTGGGCTGATGCAGAAAATGTGGGCAAGGTTCTTAATAAGTACTTTATCTCTATCTTCACTAAGGAGAGGAATGATGCAGACATTCTAGTTAAAAAAGAGTGTGAAATATTCAATACAATAAGCATAGTGAGAGAGGAAGTGCTGGAGGGGCTGACACCCTTGAAGGAGGATAAATCACCAGGGCCAGATGGATCATATCCACAGCTGTTGAAGGAGGCCAGGGAGGAAATAGCAAATGGTCTGAGGATTATTTTCTAATCCTCACTAGATACAGGCGAAGTACCAGAGGATTAGAGGTCTGCGAATGTTGTACCATTATTTAAAAAGGGTGTGAGGGATAGGCCAGAAAATTATAGGCTGGTCAGTCTGACTTCAGCGGTGGGAAAATTATTGGAAACAATTCTGGGAGATGGGATAAACTGTCACTTAGAAAGGCACCAATTGATCAGGATAGTCAACATGGTTTTGTTAGGGCAAGATCCTGTCTTACTAACTTAATAGGATTTTTTGAGGGAGTAACAAAGAGGATTGATGAGGGTAGTGTAGTAGATGTTGTCTACATGGATTTCAGTAAGGCATTTGGCAAAGTCCCACATGGCAGACTGGTCAGGAAAGTAACATCTCATATAGAGGAAGGTGGCTGGTTGGATCCAAAATTGACTCAGCGACAGGAAACATAGGGTAATGGTCGATGAATGTTTTTGCAAACTGAAAATGTTTTCCAGTGGTGTTCCACAGGAATCAGTCTTGGGGCCCTTGCTATTTACTGTATATATTAATAATTTAGACTTAAATGTGGGAGGCATGGTTGAGAAATTTGCAGATCACATGAAAAGTGGCTGTGTAGTTGATAATGAAGAAGCTAGCTGTTGAATCCAGGATAATATCAATGGTTTGATTGAGTAGACGGAGAAGTGGCAAATGGAACTTAATCTGGAAAAGTGTGAGACAATGCATTTGAGGAGGCAAACAAAGCATGGGAATACTCAATAATGGGAAGTTATTGAGAAGGGTTGAGTAAGTTGGAGACTTTGGAGTGCATGTCCCCAGGCCCTTCGAGGTGGCAGGACAGGTGGACAAGATGGTCAAGAAAGCATATGGAATCGTTTCCTTTATTGAGTGAGGTATTGAATACAAAAGCAGGGTTGTAATACTGAAAAAGTATAAAATGCTGGTTAGGCTACAGCTGGAATTTTGTATATAGTTCTGGTCACCACATTACAGGAAGGGCATAATTGCATTGGAAAGAGTATAGAAGAGATTTACAAGAATGTTGCCAGTGCTTGAAAATTGCAGATATGAGGAGAAATTGGATAGGCTATGGTTGTTTTCCATGGAACAGAGGTGTGGTCTAATTGAGGTGTACAAAATTATGAGGGGCCTAGATAGGGTAGACAGGAAAGGCTTGTTTCCCCTAATGGAGGGGTCAATTACCAGAGGGCATAGATTTAAGGTGATTGGTAGAAGTATTAGAGGGGACATGAGGAAAAAATTTTTCACCCCAAAGGGTAGTGGACATCTGGAATTTACTACCTAAGTTGGTGGTTGTAGCTGAAATGCTCAATTCATTTAAAAGGTACCTGGATCTGGATCTGAAGTGCTGTAACCTGCAAGGTGATGGACCAGGTGATAGAAAATGGGATTAAAATCAGTGGCTAGTTTCTTTTTTCTCTTTTTGGCCAAGCAGACATAATGGGCTGAATGACCTCTTTCTGCACCATATCATTTCTATGGCTCTATGGTTCATTTTCAACTCTAAGTATAGGCAGTCTATCCGATACCTCCTCCTTCTCAATTTTGAGCCCTTGAATTATCACAATTTCCTCCTATTTCAGCATGATTTGGGTAGCATCACCTTTCTTGGTAAAGACAGTTGCAAAGTATTCATTTAATACCTCAGCAATGTCCTCTGCCTCATGAAAATTCCCTTTTTGGTCACTAATCAGCCCCACTGATTCTTTTATGACCCATTATTATTTATATGTCTATAGAAGACTTTGAGATTCCCTTTTATGTTAGCTGCCAACCTCCTTTCATACTTTCTCTTTGCCTCTCTTATACGCTTTCTCATTTCCCCTCTTAACTTTATATATTCACCTTGGTTCTTGGCTGCATCATTCGCCTGATTTCTGTCAAAAGTTCACTTTTTCTTCTTCGCCTTAGCTTCTATCTCTTTTGTCATCCAGGGAACTCAGTAATTGTTTGCCCTTCCTTTCCTCTTTGAGGGAATATACCTTGACTGTACCCGATCTATGAATATAGCCCATTATTCAGATAATGATTTTCTTGCCGACCTTTGATTCGAAGGGTCATGAGGACTCGAAACGTCAACTCTTTTCTTCTCCGCCGATGCTGCCAGACCTGCTGAGTTTTTCCAGGTAATTCTGTTTTTGTTTTTGATTCTAATTTACCTGGCCCAGATCCATTTGTACCCCAAGGAAGTTGACTTGCCCCAAGTTAATTATTCTTATTCTGGATTGTTCTTTGTCCTTTTACATCACCAAATTAGGCCTTCACTTATAATGATCACAGTCACCTGTGTCAAATTCCTTACACTTCTTTTAATAAGACAGCAGCCCATTTATTTAAAGTTATTGTTTTGTTAACACTGTGGAGAGATCTGATGCAAGTGTATTAAAGATGCACATGAGAACATCACTGCCTGTGCTTTTGACCCTTCTCACTCTTCCATTACATGTCCTAGTTTATCAAAAAATTTACTTCCCTGTGTCATGGGAAAATATCTTAAGAACAAAATTTGCTGGAAAAATTCAGCAGATCTGCCAGCATCTGTGGAGAGAGAAACAGAATTAACATTTCGAGTCCAATGTGACTCTCCAATTAATATTTTGATGTTTTACAGATATTTTATAATCTACATAAAAAATCCATCATTCATACATTTTTTGGCTCTTCTCTAAGTTAAGTGAATATTATCCTGGCTGGTCTCTCATCATCCGTCCTCTATAAATTTCAGCTCATCCAAAATATCATATTCAGCATCAAGTCTGATTGCCCTTCACCTCTGTCCTTGCTGACCTATATTGGTTCCCAATCCCAAATCCCACAACTTTAAAATTCTCATTTTTGATTTTAAAGTTCTGCAAAGTCTTTCTGCTGCCGAGCTCAGTAACCTCTTGCTTAATCACGTGCGCTACCAACCCAGGACATTGCTGCAGGAATTCCTCAGGGAAGAGTCCTAGGCCAAACTATCTTCAGTTGCTTTATCAATGACCTGTCCTCCAACATAAGGTCAGAAAAGGGGATGTTTGCTAATGAAAGCACACTGTACAGTTACATTCACAATTCCTCAGGCAACAAGGCAGCCTGTGCTCACAAGCTGTAAGACCTGGACAACACCCAGGCTTGGACTGACAAGAGGAAGTACCATTCAGCAAAAACAGTGTGTAATGTCCAGTGAAGGCATGCCCTATTCATAACTTGAAATATGGATTGCATTCAGTATATAATCTTCTGGAAGAGCCCTTTTATTTAAATATTGACACTAACATGATGGCTAAGGTGTCTGCCAGTGGTCAGGTAACTTTTGTAATTTTTACCTCAAGTCTCTGGAAAGTTCCTGATTGAATAACCATGTGTGGGGGCCTCCACCTTCAATGGACATACCAAGCCAAAACCCATTTGAGGGGTTTACACCAACTATTGTTGGTAGTTTACTCAAAACTCAAAATCTATAGACTTCTAGACCCACCATCTCCTAGCTTGGTATTTAAGAAACCAGTAAATCACAAGTAGGTGTGAATGGCCATTATCTATCACCCCCTAGTGTAGCAATGGCTTTGGACTTCCAAACCATTCTGGGTAGACAAAAGCAGTTGATCATGTGCTTGAAACCAACTTCAAATCACAAATTCTTTTATCCCAAGAGTCAAAGAGAAGCTGGTCAGTCTACACAGAAATGGACCTGCGGGCATCATCAGCAAGAAAAAGCAGTAGACCCACATCTTTTTAAACCTGGTGATTGTTACATCTTAAAAGTCTCCCAGCCTGGTTCCTTTTCAAACTGTACCAGTATAGAAACTTGACCTCCTGGTAAGAAAACTACTGATGGTTCATCTTGTGGCTTGTTAGACATTAATATCTTCAAGCGAATTGTGCAATAATCCTGATATACGACTCCAGCTATTTGAATCCATCCAGATTAACCCTTCAGGAGTGAAAATTCCTCCTTTGACGACCTTGGAATGTGCTGCTTCCTAAGACAAGCCAAAACATGACTTACAAACTGTTCCATAGTTTGTAATTAGTAAAAGTGCACTACCTTCTTGAATTGTATGTTGTGTGTGTGTGTCTGTATGTGTGTGTGCGTGTCTGTGCCGATGTGCACGTGAGTGACTGACATAACATTTAGACTTACAAGGTGAGTACATGAATAAATAATACTCTTTATTTAAACTCATGAAAGCTTGTTGCTGTCTATTGCACTTGACCATACACTCAGGGGTTAAGAAACACATTTAAAAAAAAACACACTAATCATGGACAGTAAGGGAAGGCAATTGAAGTTCCAATCTATTTCTCATCTCTGTCACTTATATTGTACCTTTTATGTATTAAAACACCAGGTGATTCACAGGAGTGCTAACAAGAACAAATGACACCAAGCCACATAAGGTGATATTAAGCGGCGGAGCAATTAAAATCAGGGGTGCTTAGGAGGCCAGATATAGATGATTACAGATATCTGAGAGAATTTTGGGGTTGGAGGAGAGCAGAGAGGTAAGGAGGGATGAGGTCATAGAAGGATTTTAAAACAAGGATGAGAAATTAAAAAAGAGGCATTGCTTGAATGGGAACCACATAAATGCCAGATAATGACCATCCCCAACAAGAGACAGATGAGCCACCTCCCTTTGACATTCAATGGCATTACCATCATTGAATCCCCCACCTTCAACATGCTGGGGATAACCACTGACCAGAAAATTAACTGGACAACAGGCATAAATACTGTGGCTATATAAGGAGGACAAAATTGGCTATTCTGTGTCAATTAGTTCATTTTCAGCTCCCCCAAAACCTGTTCACCAACCAAAATGCGCAAGTCAGGTATTGATCCACCTGGGAGAGAGGCAGGCAGTGAGTCTGTTTGGAGAACGCACAGGAGATAGCTGCTTCAGCTTTAGCTCTAGACTCTTGGGTTTGAAGAAAAAAATGAACAGTGCCATCACAGGAAAACTATAAGTTTATTAGTTGTTGAGAAACTGCTGTTAAATAGCTGTAAATTAGAAAAGTGTATTCTCCTTAAAGAAATAATTACTTGGATTGAACAAAGAAACATTAGGAATAGGGGAGTAAATTTAAGTCAGGGCCAGGAAAATAAGGTATTATAAGTAAACCAAAGTACATTAAACTTAACGTAAGGAAGTAAAGTTAAGACATGGCAGGGCCGTGTGGAATGTGTGTCCTGTAACATGTGGGAAGTTGTGGACACTGCTGGTGTCCTAGACAACCACATGTGCAGCAAGTGCTTCCAGCTGCAGAAACCTGAGCTCTGGGTTTCAGACCTCGAGCAGCAGCTGGAGTCACTATGTTGCATCCACAAGGCTGAGAGCTATGTGGGTAGCACGTTCAGAGAGGTCTAGGGGTCTTGCAGTCTAGGGGTCACACAGGGGCCTGTATTCAGGCTTCAATTTTTTTACAATTTACCTCATTGGCTTAGGTCATTGTAGCTAAATTTGCAGATGACACAAAAATAGGTAGAAAAATATAATTTGAAGAGGGCGTGAGGAGGTTGCAGATGGATTTAGATAGGTTGAGGAAGTGGGCAAAGATCTGGCAAATGGAGTTTAGTGTGGGCAAATGTGAAGTTGTTCACTTTGGCAGGAAGAACAAAAAAGCAGAGTATTACTTAAATGGAGAATGGCTGCATAATTCTGAGGTGCAGACGGATCTAGGCGTTCTAGTACATGAGTCACAAAAAGAAAGTATGCAGGTACAGCAAGTAATTAAGAGTAATTAATGGAATGCTATCCTTTATTATGAAAGGGATTGAACATAAAAGTAAGGATGTTATGCTTCAGTTATATGAGGCATTGGTGAGTCCACACCTTGAATACTGTGTGCAGTTTTGGTCTCCTTATTTAAGGAAGGATGTAAATGCATTGGAGGTGGTTCAGAGGAATATTACTAGATTCATACCAGGAATGAGTGGGTTATCTTATGAGGAAAGGCTGGGCAGACTGGGCTTGTTTCCACTGGAGTTAAGAAGGGTGAGTGTTGATTTGACTGAAGTATACAAGATCCTGAGCGGCCTTGACAAGGTGGACGTGGAAAGACCGTTTCCTCTTGTGGGTGAGTCCTGAACAAGGGGGCACTGTTTTAAAATTAGGGGTCACACTTTTAGGACAGAGATGAGGAGAATTTTTTTCTCTCAGAGGGTTGTGCGACTTTGGAATTCTCTGCCTCAGAAGGTGGTGGAGGCAGGGTCATTGAATATTTTTAAGGCAGAGGTGGATACATTTTTGTTAGGCAAAGGAATCAAAGGTTATCGTGGGTAGATGGGAATGTGGAAATCAAAACACAAGTAGGTCAGCCATGATCTTAATGAATGGTGGAGCAGGCTCGAGGGGCTGAATGGTCTACTCCTGCTCCTAATTCATATGTTCTTATGAGAACTAGGCAGGTAGTGCAGGAGTCCCCTGTGGTCCCACTTGCTAATTGGTTTTGTGTTTTGGACCACTGGTGAGGGTGTTGATTCCTCAGAGCAGTGCAGGCAGAACCAGGTTTGTGGCACCATGAGTGAACTGGAGGCAGCTGGTCTAGAAATTTTGAGTTATCAAAAGGGGAGCTAGGTTTGAAATGCCAAGTATATAAATTTGGCTGAAGTTTTAGAATATGAGGTGTGAGGAACATTTTCATTTTTAGATAAATTAGGTTAGTTTGAACTTCAAAGAGATGGTAAGATGTTACACCTAGCCATAGGAAGTTAAGGCAAACAGTGTATTTATTTTTCCCAAAGGTTACTGATAATATGAGTGCTATGAAAGATTTATATTATGAGAAAAGCAAAGTTTCAAAGACATTTTGGAACAATGGAATTTACATTAAAAAGGGAGAAACATGTATAAATGAGTTAAGGTTATGTGTAAGGAGAAGGAATTCTAAGATCTAACGCAAGTGTGAAAAGCCTCCAGCCTACGGGCATCAAGTTGCTGTCTACAGGAACAGAAACTAAGAAAATTCATTTTGAATATCACTGTCCAGGGTATTGTGTGCTTTTCCTGGGTCTGTTGAAATCTACCTTGTTTTATTGTTGCTTTAATGGAGGCATAACTGGGAGTCAGATTAATTAGGGGAGCTAGGAGCCAATATAGGTAGTAATTTGTAGGCATATGTATGTGCTTAAAAACTTTTCTTTTATTATTAAGTGTTTAATTTAGTTCTGTAAAAACCTTTAAGTCTGGTGGACATTTTACTACTTAATTCAAGGCACATATCTCAAAATAAAATACAAATTGCAAAACAGTTGTGGCAGCTGTGTCAACTTTTCCTCTGGGATTTGACCAGCTCGGCATTTACCATCCACCGTACTGTACGACGTGGATGCCATTCTTCTGTGGGAAGGTGAACAGCCAGGGGTCACTGTTCACATTGGTACCAATGACATAGGTAGGAAGGGGGGTGTGATTTTGAGAATTTAGGAAGCTCGGTCAAAAATTAACATCAGGACCTCAAATGTAGTAAGCTTCAGATGACTCCCAGTGCAACGTGCAAGTGAGTAGAGAAATAGGAGAAAAAGGCAAATGAATGCGTGGCTGGAAAGATGGTGCAGAAGGGAGGGCTTTAGATTCCTGAGATGCTGGGACTGGCTCTGGGGGAGATGGCACCTGTACAAGCCAGACAGGTTGCACCTGAACAGAGCTGGGACTGAGTTCCTTACAGGCATTGCGGGAGTGCTGTTGGGAGGACTTTAAACTAACTCGACAGGGGTGTGGGAACCAGGAGAGAGTATTAGAGAGTAATACCAAGGTGCACAAAATACTGGGAGAGACAGATAGCACTAGAATAGAGAATAGTAAGTTAATAGGTGGAGTCGGAGAAAGGAATAAAGTCACAAAGTCTAAACCAGTGTTACTGTGCATGTATGTAAATGCGCAGAGTATAGTAAATAAGATTGGGGAGTTACAGACACAGATTGTCATGTGGAAATACGATGTTGTGGCAATAACAGAGACCTGGCTCAAGGAAGGGCAGAACCAAATGTTAAATATTCCTGGCTACAAGGTGTTCAAAAAAGATAGGAAAGGAGGAAAAGGAGGAGGGGTAGTGGTAATTATTAAGGAGGACATTGCAGTGCTGGAGAAAGAGGATGTCCTAGAGGGATCAAGGACAGAATCAGTTTGACTAGAGCTAAGGAACAAAAGGGTGCACTTACATTGCTCAGTGTAGGCTGCCAACAAGTGGGAAGAATGTAGAGGAACAAATCTGCAAGGAAATTGCAGAGAGATGCAAACATTATAGAGTAGTTATAATGGGACGCTTTAATTACCCAAGAATAGACTGGGACAGAGGTAGTGTAAAGGGCAGAGAGGGGCAGAGTTCCCAGATTGTGTTCAAGAGAATTTTCTACATTCATATGTGTCCTGTCCAACATGAAAGGATACACCTTTGGACCTGGTTCTTGGAAATGAGGTGGGTCAAGTAGATCAAGTGTCGGTGGAAGAACGTTTAAGAGACAGTGATCATTGTTTCTGTAGAAACACACTCTGGGTGGTTTCTTGGTCAATCAAAACAAGCTTTATTTACACGAGAGCCACCTTTTGCTAGGAAACCCCTCCCTAGAATATAATCTCTCATGCTAGCCACACATTGGTTGAAAAAATCATGTGACCCCCTCCTCAGTTGAACTGACCTTAAAGTGACAGTCATCATAGTATTGTGAGGTTTAGGATGATGGTAGAAAAGGATATTGTGCAATCTGGAGTAAGAATAATGAACTGGGGCAGAGCTGACTTGAATGGGGCAAGGACGGAGCTGGGCTGGATAGACTGGAACCAAAGGCTGGGAGGAGAAACTGAACATCTGGCTACCTACAAAGAAGAAATGGTTCAGGCACAGCCAAAGTATATAAAGTTTTTTCCCTCAAAAGGGAAATGTAGGGCAAACAAATCCTGAGCTCCTTGGGTGAAAAAGGAGATAGAAAATAAGGTAAATGAAGAAAAAGTGTGCTTATGAGAGGTGTCAGGTAGAAAATGCAACTGAGAATCAAACGGAATACAGAAGGTTCAGGGGGAAGGTGGAAAAGCAAATAAGAGAAGCAAAGAGGGATTATAAGAAAAGGCTGGCAGCCAACATAAAGAGGAATCTCAAAGCCTTCTATCAGTATATAAATAGTAAAAGGGTGGTAAAAGGAGGAGTGTGGCTGATTAGGGACCAAAAAGCATGGCTGAGGTGTTAAATTTCCTTTTCTACCATCATCCAAAACCTCACAATACTGTGATGACTGTCACTTTAAGATCAGATCAACTCAGTAGGGGTCACGTGATTTTTTTCAACCAATGTGGTGTTAACTGAATGCTTTGCATCTGTCTTTATCAAGGAAGCAGATGCGACTGAAGCCACGGTGACATAGGAGGAAACTCTGTCAACAGAAGGGTTCAAAATTGATCAGGAGGAAGTGTTGGATAAACTGTTGGTGCTTCAAGTTGACAAGGAACCGGGTCCGGTTGAGATGCACCCAAGGATATTGCAGGAAGTGAGAGTGGAAATTGCAGGGGTATTGGCCAAATCTTTCAGCCTTCCGTAGACTCAGGGGAGGTGCCAGAGGACTAAAGAGTTACAAACATTACACCCTTGTTCATAAAAGGTGTTAAAAATCATGATGGGGCTCGATAGAGTAGATAAGGGGAAACTGTTACCGCTCGTAAAAGGGTCGAGAACAAGGGGGCACAGATTTACAGTAATTTGCAAAAGAAGCAAATGTGATGTGAGAAAAAAACTATTTTGCACAGCAAGTGGCTGGAGCCTCAAATGCAGTGCCTGGGAGGGTGGTGGAGGCAGGTTCAATCGAGGCATTCAAGAGGGCATTCAATGGTTACTTGAATAGAAACAATATGCAATGGTACAGAGACAAAGTAGGAGAATGACATTCATTTGGAGAGCCAGTGCAGGTATGATGGGCCAAATGGCCTCCTTCTGCGCCATAACAATTCTGTGATTCTGCGTGTTATGGAAAACTCTCCACTTATGGCTTCAAATACACTTAAGTATCAGGACACAATCAAGGGCAAAACAGCTTGCATGAACAGCAAGCACCTCAGGCATCATCTTAAGCATTCTCTCCCTCCAATACCAACACTTTGCACAGCAGTACTTACCACCTAGAAGCTACACTGCAGCAGCTTGCCAAGATTCCTTTGACAGCACCTTCCAAACCCACAACCTCTACCATCTAGAAGCTTAAGATCACAACCACCTTCAAGTTCTCTGCTAAGTCATACATCAAACTGACTTAGAAATATATCAACGTTCCCTCATTGTCACAGAATTACAAAATTGTTACAGTGCAGAGGGGGGCCATTCGGCCCATCGTGTCTGCAATAGCTCTTTAAATGAGCATTATGCCTTCGATACATTCTCCTACCTTTTCCCCGTACCCTTGCACATTGTTTCTATTCAAATAATCATCTTATGCCATCTTGAATGATTTGATTGAACCTGCCTCCACCACACATCCAGGTGGTACATTGCAGACCCGAACCACTCACTGTATGAAAAAGTTTCTTCTCACATCACACTTGCTTCTTTTACAAATCACTTTAAATCTGTGCCCCCACATTCTCGATCCTTTTACGAGTGGGAACAGTTTCTCCCTGTCCAGTCCCCTAATGATCTGCATCCCAGAGTACGTAAGGAAGTGGCCCTAGAAATATAGGATGCATTGGTGGTCATTTTCCAAGATTCTATAGACTGTGGAATAGTTCCTACAGATTGGAGGATAACTAATGTAACCCCACTATTTAAAAAGGGAGGTAGAGAGAAAACCGGGAACTATAGACCAGTCAGCCTGACATCCGTAGTGGTGATAATTCTGGAGTCCATTATAAAAGATTTAATAGCTGAGTACTTAGAAAACAATGGCGGAATCGGACAGAGTCAGCATGGATTTATGAAAGGGAAATCATGCTTGACAAACCTACTGGAATTTTTCGAGGATTTAACTAGTAGAGTTGATGAGGGGGAGCCAGTTGATGTGGTTTATTTGGACTTTCAGAAGGCTTTCAACTAAGTCCCACATAAGAGACTAGCATCTAAAATTAAAGTGCAAGGGGTTAGGGGTAGTATATTGAGATGGATAGAAAACTGGTTGGCAGACAGGAAAAAAAGAGTAGGAATAAATGGGTCCTCTTCCGAATGGCAGGCAGTGACTAGTGGTGTACCGCAGGGATCGGTGCTGGGACCCCAGCTATTCACAATATATATGAATGATTTAGATGAGGGAACTAAATGTAATATCTCCAAATTTGCAGAAGACACAAAGCTGGGCTAGAGGATGAGCTGTGAGAAGGATACAGAGATGCTTCAGTGTGATTTGGACAAGCTGAGTGAGTGGGCAAATGCATGGCAGATGCAGTATAATGTGGATAAATGTGAGTTAATCCACTTTGGCAGCAAAAACAGGAAGGCAGGTTATTATCTGAATGGCTTTAAATTGAGAGAGGGGAATGTGCAACGAGACCTGGGTGTCCTTGTACACCAGTTGCTGAAGGTAATCATGCAGGTGCAGCAGGCGGTAAAGAAGGCAAATGGTATGTTGGCCTTCATAGCCAGAGGATTCAAGTACAGGAAATGGGATGCCTTGCTGCAATTATACAGGGCCTTGGTGAGACCACACCTGGAATATTGTGTGCAGTTTTGGTCTCCTTATCTGAGGAAGGATGTTCTTGCTATAGAGGAGTGCAGCGAAGGTTTACCAGGCTGATTCCTGGGATGGCGGGACTGACAATATGAGGAGAGATTGAGTCAGTTAGGATTATATTCACTGGGAGTTCAGAAGAATAAGGGGAAACCCATAAAAACCCATAAAAGTCTAACCAGACTAGACAGGGTAGAAGCAGGAAGGATGTTCCCGATGGTGGGGGAGTCCAGAACCAGGGGTCACAGTCTGAGGATACGGGGTAGACCATTTAGGACTGAGATGAGGAGAAATTTCTTCAGCCAGAGAGTGGTGAGCTTATAGAATTCACTACCACAGAAAGTAGTTGAGCCCAAAACATTGTATTTTTTCAAGAAGGAGTTAGATATAGCTCTTGGGGCAAAAGGATGTGGGGAGAAAGCGGGAGCAGACTATGGAGTTGGATGATCAGCCATGATCATAATGAATGGCAGAGCAGGCTCCAAGGGCCTATTTGCTCCTATTTTCTATGGTTCTATGATTTTGAACACCTCTATTAAATCTCCCCTTAGCCTGCTCCTCTCCAAGGAGAACAGTTCCAACCTCTCCAATCTATCTTCATAACTCAAGTTTCCCATCCCTGGGGCCTCTTCAACATTCCTGCCAATGCATTCACATTCTTCCTATTGTGTGCCTCCCAGAACTATACAGAATACTCCAGTTGAAGTCTAACTAGGGTCTTATATAAGTTCAACATGGTTTCGTTGCTCTAGTACTCAACACTCCTATTAATAAAGTCTGGGATACTGTATACTTTATTACCTGCTCTCTCCACTTGTCTTGCCATCTCCAATGATCTATGCACATATACACCCAGGTCCCTCTGCTCCTGCACTCCCTTAAGAATTGTACCCCTTATTTTATATTGTCTATCAATGTTCTTCCTAACAAAATGCATCATCTCACACTTCTCCGCATTTGCCACTTTTTCTCTGTCATCTGTCTGCCCATCCCACCAACTTGCCTATATCCTTTTGAAGTTCTGTACTGTCCTCACAGTTTACAATGCTTCCAAGTTTTGTATCATCCACAAACTTTGATATTGTCACCTGCAAACCAAGGTCTAGATCATAAACTTGTGTCAGGAAAAACAATAGTCCCAGCAATTCCCCGGGGGCACTCTACTAAAAATTACAAGCCTTCCTCCAGCCTGAAAAATATCCATTAACTAATATTTCTGTTTTCTGTCACTCAGCCAATTTTATTGCCATGTTGTACTGTCCCTTTTATTCCATGAGCTATAACTTTTCTCATAAGTCTGTTTTGTGGCACTGTATTTAATGCCTTTTGAAAGTCTATGTACACCACATTAACAACATTACCCTCAACAACCCTCTCTGTTATCGCTTCAAAAAACTCCAACAAGTTAGTTAAACACAATTTCCCTTTAGAAATCCATGCTAGCTCTCCCTAATAAACCCACGTTTTGCCAAATGACTATTAATTCTATCCCGAGTAATAGTTTCTTGAAGCTTCCCCGCCACCGAAGTTAAATGCCTGGCCTGTAATTGCTGGGCTTATCCTTACACCCTTTTTTGAACAAGGGCATAATATTTGCAATTCTCCAGCCCTCTGGCACCTCCCCTGAGTTTAGAGGAGACTGAAAGATAATGGCTAATGCCCCTGCAATTTCCACCCTTACTTCCTTCAATGTCCTTGGATGCACCTCATCCGATCCTGCTACCTTGTCAACTTTAAGTACCAACAGTTTATCCAATGCTCCCTCCTTATGGAATTTTGAACCCTTCTATTGACAGAATTTCCTCCTCTGTCACCATGGTCTCGGTGGCATCTGCTTCCTTGTAGGACCAGGTGCAAAGTATTCATTTAACACCACAGCCATGCCCCCTGCCTCCATGTCTAAGTCTCTTTTTTGGTCCCTAATTGGCCCTACTCCTTATAACTATTTACTTTTTACGTAGCTATAGAAGACTTTGGGAATCCCCTCTGTGTTGGCTGACAGTCTTTTCTCGTTATGTCTCTTCTCTTTACGGTTCAAGAAGGTGATTGATCACCAACGTCTCAAGCGCTAATATGGACTGACAATAAATGCTGGCCTTGTCAATGAATGCGTAAAGAAAAAACACTTTTAAAATAACCTTACACTAATGTGTAAGGGCTTGCTGTCCATAACATGCATATCCGTTAAGAAATTAAATCATTGAGATTTAAATCTTGGGGCAATCCGAATATGAAATTGTGATCTAGCTATTTTTAATGAATTAATGTTTTAATTAACTAATGGACAGAGGAATTTTATGTGAATGTCTTACTAATGTCACACAGCCCAAACCACACAAGGATAGATACTCTTCCTTGGTGTATACTATCAAACAGACATATATTATAAATATGGTTCCAATTTTGCTATAAACAGTATAGATAGGAAATCTCCTACAATAAATTCAGGAGCAAATTTGTCAGGACTCTCTCATAGTTTATGCAAATGTTTCACTCACTTGCCTATGTAGCACTGCAGACGGTGCTGAGATCAATATTCAATTTTCATTTTGCAGTGCACTCTTTGAAGGGAGCAGGGATTGACAGAAGCAAGTTTTTTCTTATGTATGTGATCGAATCTGAAAAATATGAATGGCTCATTCATCAGAAGGGAAATCGCAAGTTAACATTGGTCAGAATAATAATATTGCAATAAGTGAAAGGCGCTCAAGTTTCCTGTAAAATTCAATTCACGCAGAAGATGGGGATCGGTGCCAGAGGATTGGAGAGTGGCAACTGGGACATCCTTAATCAAAAAAGGGTGCAAAGACATTCTTAGTAACTACAAGTTGGTCAGCTTAATATCAGTGCGGGATAATGATTTAGAAACAACATTCGGGAAAAAAATCAACCGGTGCTTGAAGAGTCAATAAAGGGCACCCAGCACGGATTTGTAAAAGGCAGGTTCTGCTTGACTAATTTAATTGAATTTTTGGATGAAGTAGCAGAAGGTTGATGAAGCACTAGATGTTGTTTACATGGTTTTTGAGAATGTGTTTAACAGCGTACCATATAAAAATGCTGGTTAACAAAATTGAGACTCGTGGAATAGGAGGGTAAATGTTAGCTTGGATAAGAGATTGACTTAAAGGCAGAAAACAGCTAGCTGTGTTAAATGGCATTTTTCAGACTAGAGGATGGGAGACAAAGGTATTCCCCCAGGGTCAGTGCTAGGACCATTATGACCAGAATTTTACATCCTGCGGGAGAGCGCACGCCTGGCCCAAACAGGTATAAAATCGCACAAAATAACGTCAGGCGAGTGTCCTGAGGTCACTGTGCAATCATGCGATATTTCACTCGGTGGGCATGCATAAAAATTGGAAGAGTGCCTGCCCACAATTAAGCGGGCAATAAAGCCCATTAACAGCCCAATTGAAAGTGATTTTTAGTGGCCTGTCCAACCTTATGATTGGCAGACTGGCCAATTGGCCAGGTGGGCTTTACATTTTTGGTGAAACCTCATCCAAGGGCGGGATGAAACCTCTGTTAGGCTTAACATAAAAAGAAATATCTGGGGACAGCATTTTTATGAAGTATGCTTTCAGGTGCTTGATTATGCTGCGTGGACATTTTTTTCGGCATTTTTGTGCTTTCTTATGTTATTTGGAGGTTTGCAGCTCCCTGAGGCAGCTGTCTGCCTTCAGGGAGCTCAGTGGAAGCGCTCACCAGCACCCGCAGTTGGCGCCCACCCCCAGTGGCAGTGCTGAGCCTTTCTCCGGGTGCGTTTCACGCTGCCAGTGCGTGTGCATTAATGATCAGACTCACCTGGCATTACCCGCACCAATGAAATAAAAAGGTGAAGCAAACTCAGGCCTTGACGACAAAAACACAATTTATCTCATTCTGATAATTCAATAATATTTAAATAAATGTTTCCGGTCCTCAACCCCAGACGAGTGTACATAAAGTCAACATAAATGAAGAAAAAATCACTTGTGACCTGTACCACTTGTGCTCTCGGTGCCTTTAGCTTACGTTTGCGAGTGTAATATTTTGGTGCTCCCCTCTCGCTGGCACCAGCATTGGAGACAGCCTGCTGACTCTGCTGTCTTGTTGGCCTTGATAGCCTTGGCGGTCGTCCTCTGGCCAGTGGAGCGCGTGCTGGCCCCGCCTGGGAGGGAGCAGCCAGTGCCACGTCTGGCATTTCCTCAGATACCGCAGCCTCATCAGATGCCACTGTCACTGGCAGAGAGGTGGAGGAGCTGCAGCCATCATCCGGAGTGGCCTGAGAGGAGCCTGCAGAGATGGCAGGCAGCTCGTGCACCAACGTGAGGTCGCTCTGGAACTCCCTGCTCACCGTTGATGGATGGGGACCTAGCTGGGATACAGGGAGCCTCATCCACCTCCCACATGGACAGTGACCACCTGAGGTCAGTGCTTATGTGAGGGCTTACAAGTCTGAGCGCAACCCCAGGAACCCCTGATTCTGTCCCTGGAGCTGCGTCTCCATGAGAGTCGCCACCTTCCCAATGGAGGAGGCAGTGCTCTCAGCCATGAGGGTCAGCGCAATGCTCATGCTTCACACGGACTCCTCCACAACAGAGACCATGGCACACAGACCCTCATGGATCTTCGCCAAATCCTCCCGCACACCCCGCTGGATATCCAGCATCTGCTGCCTAATGGGTGACTCCAGAGGCTCATCATCAGCAATCGACTGAGCATTGTCCTGGTCTCCAGCAGTCCTCCAACTACTGGGGCCCTGGGCACTCTCTACCTCCACCTGCAACTCTAGCGAGTGTGAATTGCCCTCACTGCTGTGCATCAAGAAACTAGCCACCGATCTAATGTCCACCAATGTGCTGGTATCTGCTCTGGTGCCTGCTTTAGAGAGCGGGTGTGATGCAGATGCAACAGAAGCTCATTGGTCCTCCAGTGTCAGGGGTGGAGGGGTGCCCCTTCAGGGTCTGCAGAATGCAGGTCTATTGGCAAACCTAAAAGGGTGAACAAGGACACGTCATCAGTTAAAGTCATCACTCTGTCATTGTGCATGCCAGGCACCCTGGTGAGACAAAGGTGATCTGCATCATGGTGCCCTTGTCGTCCAATGATCAACGGGTCTCCTGGTTCGGGGCTCCCATCAATGAAGAGGCTACCTTAAAATGGTTGAACAAACTGAAAGTCTCACCTCTGTGCACTGCACTCTTACCTTGGTCTGGCACCCCCGCCTCTCTATGCCCGGTTGCACGGGGCACATGACGGCTCTTGAGCTTCAGGGCATCTTGCTCATATCTGGGAAGGTTAAGGAGGCTAGCAGGGCCTTCTGCTGGTCCGTGACCTTTCAATATAATTGTGAGCCATCTTGTCCTGAAACAACAGAGGAGCATTGATTAGTCCACTCTCTACCTGCAGCGCCATTGCAGCCTGGCCAACCCCAGCTGAGGAACACCTTGCAGGGCACATCTGAGTCATGGACCTCAAGCCACAAGGCACTCAATCTAAGCAGCCAAGGGGCACCCCTTTGGCCAGCTCCAATGTCATTGACAGTTGGCATTCAGCATCGAGCACCCCTTAGGTCCACAGGGCGACGGACACCCCTTAACAGTTCTGCACACTGATCCATGCCAACATGGTACTCATGTTTCCTGAATGCAGCAGGTCATTGAAGTGCTTCTGGCACTGCACCCATGTTGACAACACCACATCATAGCTGCTCACCATTGCTGCCACCTCCTCCCATGCCCTCTTGGTGAGGTGTGGTGGCCTCTTCCTCCCATCTCCCATAGTAGGTGGTGGACTGTTTCCCAGCCATTCCTGGGCCCACCCGCCGCACCCGTCTGATGTCCCTCCTGCAGCCACCAGCTACCTCCTCCAGAAGGACAGCAAGGCACTCGTCTGAAAAGGAGGGGGCCGAGTGCCCACCAAACCTGCCCTCCCTCATGCTGTGTCCAGCCGCACTTGAATCCATAGCGAAAGTACAGGAGATGTCTTTCCGTGGAAACCTTCCAAGGGCTGCCTGGGCCGATTTTGAACTGGTCACTGAGTTGCCATTGCACCCGGCGGCCAACAGGCCCCCACTCCCACTTGGCCCTTCCGGGCTAGTGTGGAGCCGCATTTCACGTTGGGTGGGCCTGAATTTGCCCACCAGTGTGAAATCGTGGTTGGGGCCCAATCGTAGGTGGTAGACCGTTTCCCAGCCATTCCAGGGCCCACCCGCCACACCCGTCTGATGACCTCAAAATCCTGCCCTTGGAATACGGAGAACTTGGAGGTGTGATACATATTGATGATGATACTAATCAGCTGCAACAGGACATGGGTATGCTAGCTGAATGGGCAGACAGGTGGCAGGTGGAATTTAAAACAGTGAAGTGTGAGGTGATGCATTTTGGAAGAAGACATAGTGAGAGGCAATATAGACTTAATGGCACAGCTCTAACAAATGTGCGGGAACAGAGGGACCTGGAGCTACATATACATCGATATTTGAAGGTCTGTAAATTTTAAGAAGGGTGTTGTGATAAATTGGAGTTGATTTAATTTAGTTGTGCATTGCCTAAATAATGGAATCCCAATTGCCATTTAAAACTGTTGATTTTGATAGATATAAACATCACACAAAGACTCAGACACTTGTTATGATCCAAGCTGATGTTACTACTGGACACTACAGGTGAAACCTGGCTTGATAGGTCCTAACTTTTAGTTTTTGGTTAGGTACATGGAAAGTGGCTACTGAACAGAGTCACAGGAGTCAGCTGAAGAACTTTTAGCCAAAGAAAAAACATTTATCAAACAAAAAAAGATGAACTGTATTATAATACTCCTTCACCCACAACTATACCTTTACATGCTCGTAAGGATAACACAAGTTACAAAAGATACCTTATACTCTATTGTTTATGGTAAGTACACAGGTTTGTGTAAACCAATTTTATGTAAACCAATAGGCGATCTATGCTCAGACATCACACTCTGAAACCAAGTGACAGATGTCACCCCAAACAGATACTGTGGATCTCTCCTCAACTCTCCCCAGACGCTTGTTACACTGTGAGCCAACCGGTCTCACTGAACTCCGCCTTTCACATGGTTTCCAATCTCAATTTTCGAAGAACTCACTTTGGAATCTTCTCCTGAACAACCACTTTCCCTCAGAAGCCTTCCACAAGGGCCCACCTCCAGGCTTTCAAACTCTCCTTCTGAAGTTCCTCTCCCTGGATCGTCAAGTGCATTCAAGCTTTCTTCCACACACTCTCTCTCACTGACTCAGCTGTGCCAACACTGCTTCAGTAAAAAAGTGTTACAAGCCTTTGGGTGTCCCCTTGGACCTTCTGGCTTCTTGCACACCTGTATTGTATTAAATCTGCATCCTGCAGCTTTCTTCTGTTTAAGGTTGAAGCTTGGAGCCTTCCTCTCTGCTCCTTACTTTCACTTCCACAGAACAGGACTTTTTCCAGATTCCTGTCCTTGTCCTTTGACTATTTGGACTCTTGGGACATTTTCCTGTTCCATAGCTTGGATTTGGGGACTTTCTTCTTTAATTTCTAAAATCTACTTCTGCAGGTCCTTCTGTGCTGAGTCTCTCGTGCAGCAGGCTTCAACTTTAGTTTGGAATTTGCTGTCTGTCCCTCTGCTGTCCAGCCTCTCTGGAATCTTGGCTTCAACTGAACTCAAACTAAACTGAACCCATTCTTCTGCCCTTGTGGGTCCCCCGCTCTGGATCCCTGTTGCTAGGCGACAGCACAGTTATTCCCTACTCTTGTTTGTTTTACTCCTCTTCAAGAGTCATAAAATATTCATTAAAATGCAGGCACATTTTAAACTGAAACTAAAACTCAACTTCTCTTCCTAACAGACAAATACAGAAATACTACTCAAGATTAAACATTTAAGCTAAAACTCAAACTTAAAGATATACCTTTTCCTTACACACCCAAATGCATATATAACTTACTTAAACTACCTCTATTTCCTAACACACTGAATTAGCAAATAATATCAAAGTTTATTGACTGTAAGCAAACTTTAAACAACAGCACAATCATCAAACTTATCAATCAACTACAGACTTATTGATCAGCTTATTCAATGAAATGAAGCTCATCAGCTAACTAATAGAGGAAGAATATAGGAACATAGGAATAGGAGAAGGCCATTCAGCCCACCAAGCCTGCTCCGCAATTCAATACAATCATGGTTGATCGTACACTTCAATGCCTTTTACCCACACTATCCCCATAAACCTTCACACTATTGTTAAGCAGAAATCTATTAATCTCTACCTTAAACATGTTCAATGACTGAGCTTCCTCAGCCCTCTGGAATAGAGAATTCCAAAGATTCGCAACGCTCTGAGTAAAGAAATTTCTCCTCATCTTGGTCCTAAGTGACTTCCCCCTTATTTTGAAATTGTGTCCCTTGGTTCTAGGCTCCCCTACCAGAGAAAACATCTCACCCGCATCTACCCTGTCTATTCCTTTAAGTATTTTGTAGGTTTTAATGAGTTCACCTCTCATTCTTTGAAACTCTAGAGAATACAGGCCGAGTTTGCCCAATCTCTCTTCATAAGACAGTCCTGCCATCCCTGGACAAATCTGTTGAACCTTCGTTGCATTCTTTCTATGGCAATAATATCCCTTCTGAGGTAAGGGGACCAAAACTGCACACAGTATTCCAGGTGTGGTCTAACCCAAGCTTCTATACAATTGAAGCAAGATTTCACTACTCTTGCACACAAGTCCCCTTGTGATAAAAGCTAACACTCCATTAGCTTTCCTAATAGCTTGCATCATCTGCATGTTAGCCTTCAGTGGCTTATGGACATGGTCATCCAGGTCCCTTTGAACATCTATACTTCCTAATCTCTTACCATTTAGAAAATACTCTGCACACCTGTTCCTTCTATCACAGTAGATAACCTCACATTTTTCCACGTTATATTCCATTTGCCATGTTCTTGCCCACTCACTAAGTCTGTCTAAATCCTCCTTTGGCCACTTTACATCTCCCTCACAACACACATTCCCCCCTACCTTTTTATCATCTGCACACTTGGAAATATTACATTTGGCCCCCATATCCAAACCATTGATCTATATTGTGAACAGCTGGGGCCCAAGTACTGACCCTTGCGGTACCCCACGAGTCACAGCCTGCCAATACGAGAATGAGCCGATTATTGCTACTCTCTGCTTTCTACCCGTTAGCCAATCCTTAATCCAGGCCAGTATATTACCTCCTATCCCCAATTTTACTAATCAACCACCTGTGGGGGACTTTATCAAAAGCCTTCTGAAAACCCAAGTCTACTACGTTCATTAACCCGCCTTTATCAATTTTGTTAGTAACATGCTCAAAAAACCCCTACAAGTTCGTCTGACACGAGTTCCCATTTGCAAATCCTTGCTGACTATGCCCAATCAAATCATGATGATCCATTTATCACATCCTTTATAATAGATTCTACTATTTTCCCTACTAATGATGTCAGGCTAACAGGCCTGTAGTTCCCTGCTTTCTCTCTCCCTCCTTTCATAAACAGTGAGGTGACATTTGTTACCTTCCAATTTTCAGGAGCCATTCCAGAATCTATAGGATTTTGGAAAATGATCACCAGTCCATTCATTATCTCTACAGCAACCTCTTTCAATACTCTGGGATGCAGAATATCAGGTCCCAAGGGCTTATCAACTTTCAGTCCCATTAATTTCTCCAATACAACCTTCTTAATATACTAATGTCCTTCAACTCCTCATTCTCCCTAGTCCTTTGGATCTCTACATCTGGGAGATTTCCTGTATCTTCCCCAGTGAAAACAGACACAAAGTAATCATTTAGTTTCTCTACCATTTCTCTATTCCCCATTATGAATTCTCCTGACTCTATCTGTAAAAGATCCACATTTGCCTGGCCAAACACTTCCTATTACATGCCTATTGAAGCTTTTACAGTTTTTATGTTTTTGATAGATTGCACTAACAGACTATTCTCCCTTTCTTTACGAGTTTCTTGACCTTCCTTTGCTGCATTCTAAAAACCTCCCAATCCTCAGGTTTACTACCATTTATGGCAACTTAATAAGCCTTCTCTTTTAATCTTATACAACCCTCAACTTCATTTGTCATCCACGATTGACTAACTTTTTGGGGGGTTTTTGCACCTTGAAAGAATGTATAGGTGCTGTAAGCTATGTTCTTTCAAGAATGTCCATTGTTTATATACAATCATACCTTTTAATGTGTTTTTCCAATCCACCTCAGCCAATTTGTCCCTCATGCCTTCATAATTCCCTTTATTTAACTGTAAGAACCTTGCTTCAGGGTGATCTACCTCACTTTCAAACATAATGTAAAATTCTATCATACTGTGGTCACTCATCCCGAAAGGCTATTTTACAAGCTTATTAATTAGCCCTTTCTCGCTACATAAAACTAGATCTAAAATAGCCTGCCGTCTAGTTGGATCCTCAACATACTGCTCTAGAAAACCATCCCTAACACAATCCAGAAACTTGTTCTCCACAGCATTGTGCTCAATTGGTTTTCTTAGTCTATATGCAGACTGAAGTCATCCATAATTACTGTATTTCGCATGCTACACGCTTCTCTGATCTCCTGATTAATATCATGCCCCACATTACCATTACTATTTGGTGGCCTATAAACAGCTCTAACCAATGTCTGATGCTCTTTGCCCTTTCTTAGCTCCACTCAAACAGATTCCACACACTGTTTTTCTGACTTGAGATCCTCCCTTACCAATGCACTGATCCCACCCCTGATTATTAGCGCAACTCCACCTCCTTTCCCTTCTTGTCTGTTCTTCCTAAACTTCGAATATCCTTGAATATTCAGTTCCCAGCCTTGGACACCATGCAGCATGCTTCCGTAATGGCAGTTATATCATACCCATTTATCTCTATTTGGGCCTTTAGGTCATCTACCTTATTGCCAATGCTGCACACATTCAGGTAGAGTGCCCTTAACTTTGTCTTTTTGACATCATTCCGCATTCAAAGCATACTCAATGCTCTGCTTTGTTTCTCCTGCCTTCTAGTCTCACTACTAATTCCTGGTTCCAATTTTACTTCCTTCCAATTGGGCCACCCATCAGGTTCCCATGCACAGAATCACAGAATTTTAACGGTGCGGAAGGAGACCATTCAGCCAGTCTGCCCTGGCTCTCCAAGTGAGCATTATGACCTAGTGCCATTGCCCTGCCTTTTTCCCATCCCCCTGCACATTGCTTCTATTCAAATAATCATCTAATGCCCTCTTGAATGCCTCAATTGAACCTGCCTCCACCACACTTCCAGGCAGTGCATTCCAGACCCAAACCATTTGTTGTGTGAAAAAGTTTTGTCTCATGTCACATTTGCTTCTTTTGCAAATCACTTTAAATCTGTTCCCTCTCATTCTTGATCCTTTTATGAGTGGGAACTGCTTCTCCCTATCTACTCTGTCCAGCCCCCTCATGGTTTTGAACATCTCTATCAAATCTCCTCTTCTTCTCTCCAAGAAGAACAGTCCCAACCTCTCAATCTATCTTTGTAACTGAAGTCTGTCACACCTGGAACCATCCTTGTAAACCTCTTCTTACTCCCTCCAATGTATTCACATCCTTCCTATAATGTGGTGCCTATAACTATACACAAATACTCCAGCTGAGGTCTAATGAGTGTCTTATATAAATTCAGCACAACCTCCCTGCTCTTGTACTTTATGCCCCTATTAATAAAGTCTAGGGTATGATATGCTTTATTAACTGCTTTCTCCATCTGTCCGGCCACCTTCAATGATCTATGCACACGTACACCCGGATCTTTCTGCTTCTGCACCCCCTTCAAAATTTCACCCCTTATTTTATATTGTCTGTCCATGTTCTTCACCTCACAAAATGCATCACCTCACACTTCTCTGCATTGAACTTCATCTGCCACCTATCTGCCCAGTCCACCAACTTGTCTATGTCCTTTTGAAGCTCTACACTGTCCTCCTCACAGCCCAAGCTTCGTATCATCCACAAACAGTGAAATTGTCCCCTGCACAGTAAGATCTAAATCATTAATATATGTCATGAAAAGCAGGGATCCCAATACTAACCCCTGGGGAACTCTACTAAAAACTGATATCCCTCCTCTCAAAGGTTGTCCTGCAGCCGCTCCATGGCACCAGGGAGATAACACTGGAGTCACGTTTAATGCCGCAGAAATGCCTGTCTAATCCCCTAACTATGGAATCCTCTATCGTTATTGCCCTTCCATTCTACTTTCTCCCCCCAGTGCAGCTGAATCACCAGTGGTGCCACAGGCTTGGCTCTAGCTGCACTCCCCTGCAGGATCATTGCCCTCATCAGAATCCAAAATGGAAAACTGTTTAACAACCAGGATAGACTCAGGGGAATCCTGCGCTACCTGTCTTGTTCTGTTAGACTGCCTGGTGGTCACCTATTCTCTCTCTGGCTGTACTCTTCTGACCGCATTGTGACCATCTCCCTGTGTGTGCTATCCATGTAATCCTCTGCCTTGCAGATGCACAACAGTGACTCCAGCGCTGCTCAAGTTCTGAAACCAGGAGCTCAAGCTTGTGCAGCTGGTGGCAATTCCTACAGATGTGTTTGCCTGGAACACATGGCGTGTCCACGACCTCACACATACCACAGGATGTACACTCCACTTGGCCGAGCTGACCTGCCATCCTGTAACTCTAAAGCTATTTATTGCACCTAGAGTAAGTAGATTGAGTAGAATAAATTACGAGTAACAACTTTATTATACTTACGCTAACTTTATCTTACTTTGGTTTACTTTATTACTTTAGTTCACTTTGACTTGATTTAACTTTACTTCCCTATTGCTAGTGTTCCTTACTGAAAGTTATGTAGCTACTTCTTTATAAATGATCTGTTTTTCTAGTTTTAAGCTATTTAAACACACTCCCTAACAGCAGCTCCTCACCAACCAATGAGCTTACAGTTTTCCTGTGATGTTACTTCTGGATATTTTCAAAATTAGCCCGCTGCCCAAGTAGAGGTGTCCCTTGCAGGTCTGCCTATCTCTGCTCCTGTAAGGTAGGTGAAGGTCCCAAGCCTCACCCTCTATTTATCCACTACTCAAGTAGAGGTGTCCCTCGCAGGTCTGGCTGTGTCTGTTTCCAGAGTATACATATCAATGAAACTTTACCAACTCCACGCTTCAAATGGGTGATCAATCTAAGAGAAGTGGAACCACATCTTCAACCCCTCGTGCATACAGCAAACTCGTCACTGCCTCTGAGAAGCATTACACCTTCCTGGGATTTCGACTGGCAGGGAAGTCATCACTGAACCATTCCCAGCACTAATCACACAAATTTCACTCAGCCGCTCCGAAGCATGTTAAACATGACTTTTACGCTGACAGGAGAACATACGACTGCCCCCGAAGTCTTTGGAAATGACCTTTGCGCTGATGGGAGGATGCCCAACTACCCGCTGAAGATCTGAACCAGCTCTTTCACCCTAGGTGCATATACAACATGGTTCCTATAACCCTTTTTTATATCCTAAGGATGTATGAGCTTATCTTAGCCTACTCGTAGGAAATGTCTGATTTGCGATGATATTTTCAATGATTTGTAATGGTTAACTTCCATTGGTTCTAGCTAATTGTGCATATTATTTTAAACTTGGAACTTTAAGCCCTGTCTCTTATTTTAATATCACTCCAGGGGTTCCATTGCTTAGAGCAGAACATCTATAGTCAAAGACAGCGTGTGTTCCTGATATGAGGGAAATAGGGTACATCTCAAGTGTCTTTCCCAGCTGTGTCAGCTCTTTCAACTTTCTCTAAAGAAATGTTAATGGAAGAAAAGTAGAAATAACATAATCCAATTTATAATTAACTCCTGTGTGGTAATCTGATGTGTAATACACCTTTAAGAAGAATGTTATAATAGAAGATCACATGAACTAACTAACCAATGACAGAGTAGGGCAGACTACCTGAGTAGTCAGTAGTTAGTAGTCTAGTGTAAAAGTCTGTAATGTAGAGACACAGTTTTAGTTGTAAGTACACAAGTGTAGCTGCTGAAACAAAAACAGAAAATGCTGGGAAAACTCAGCAGCTCTGACAGCATATGTGGAAGAGAGAAACAGAGTTAATGTTTCAAGTCTGTATGCCCCCTCTTCAGAGCTGCTGAGTTCCTCAATAATAAATAGAATGTGATCTACACATGAACTGTCTGCCAGTCTGCTATGCCTACGGTACCAACTCGGTTAAGCCGAAACAAGCGTGCAACCCAGATCCCTTATTCCAACTTAACAAGTAACCAAGGATCTAAGGATGGCTCAGTGGTATTGTCACTGGACTAGTAATGTAGGCTAAACCCAGGGTGGACAGTGATTCGAATCCCACCACAGCAGGTAGCACAATTTGGATGTAATCAGAATCTGGAATTAAAAGTCCAATGGTGAGAATAAAAAACTGGTTCACTAATGCCCTTTAGGGGAAGGAAATCTGCTGTCCTTATTTGGCTGACATGTGACTTCAGATCCACAGCAATGTGGTTGACTTTGTCACAGTTTGATGCAGCTGAGTGGCTTGTTCCAAAGTCATGAAACTGGACGGGCCACCTGACATCGACCTGGAAACAACAATGACAAACTCAACCTTGCAAGGTCCTCCTTATTAACATCTGGGAGCTCGTGCCAAAATTGGGAGAGCTGTCTCACAGACTAGCCAAGCAACAGCCTGACATCATCATTCTCAAACAATCATATCTTACAGACAATGTCCCAGACAACACCATCACCGTCCCTGAGTATGTCCTGTCCCACCGACAGGACAGGCTGAGCAGAGGTGGTGGCACAGTGGTATACAGTCGGGAGGGAGCTGCCCTGGGAGTCCTCAACATCGCTTCTGGATCCATGAACTCTCATGGTATCAGTTCAAACATGTGCCAGGAAACCTCCTGCTGGTTACCATGTACCGCCCTCCCTCAGCTGATGAGTCAGTGCTCCTCCTTGTCGAACATCACTTGGAGGTAGCAAAGAGGGTGACGGGGCAAAGAATATATTCTGGGTGAGGGACTTGAATGTCCATAACCGAGAGTGGCTCAGTAGCACCACTACTGGCTGAGCTGGCTGAGTCCTAAAGGACAAAGCTGCTAGACTGGGTCTGCGGCAGGGGGTGAGGGAAAACGATACTGCTTGCCACAGATGCATCTGTCCATGACAATATCTGCAGGGGTGACCACCGCATAGTCATTGTGGAGATGAAGTCTCACCTTTATATTTTGGCACTACCACCATGCTAAATAGGATAGATTTCGAACAGATCTAACAACTGAAACTGGGTATCCATGAGGTGCTGTGGACCATCAGCAGCAGCAGAATTGTACTCGAACACAATCTGTAATCTCATGGCCTGGCATCTCTACCATTACCATCAAGCCAGGAGATCAACCCTGGTTCACTGAATTGTGCAGGAAGGCATGCCAGGAGCAGCACCAGGCATACCAAAAAATGAGGCATCAACCTGATGAAGATAGAAAAGAGGACTATTTGTGTGCCAAACACCATAAGCAGCAAGTGATAGACAGAGCTAAGTGATCCCACGACCAATGGGTCTGATCTGAGCTCTGCAGTTCTGCCACATCCAGTCATGAATGACAGTGGAGAATTAATCAACTCACTGGATGTGGAGGCTCCACAAATATTCCCAATGATGGGGGAGCCCAGCATGTCAGTGCTAAAGATAAGGCTGAAGCATTAGCTACAATCTTCAGCCAGAAGTGTTGAGTGGGGATGATCCATCTCGGCCTCCTCCGGAGGACCCCAGCATCACAGATGTCAGTCTTCAGCCAATTTGATTCCCTCCATGTGATATCAAGAAATGGCTGAAGGCATTGGATATGGCAAAGACTATGGGCTATTGCAAAAAGCAGGCCAAATCCAACCCGGCCAATTATCCCCCATCAGTCTACTCTCGATCATCAGTAAGGTAATGGAAGGGGTCATCAGCAGTGCTATCAAGCGGCACTTGCTTATCAATAACCTGCTCAGTGACAGCCAGTTCAGCTCCTGACCTCATTACAACCTGGGTCCAATCATGGACAAAAGAGCTGAATTTGTGGAGACTACGAGCTGACTGTCAATAATGTGGCTAAGTTGGACAGACACCCTATACCAAAAATTGAAGACTTGTATGCTAATTTGGCAGGTGGAAGTTGGAAGTTGGCAGGCCTACACAAAGTTTGATATGAGCCATGGAGTGGAGAAGGCTTCCCAGTAATTTGTCACAATTAATATACACAAAGGGCTGTACCAATATACCATTTGTCTTTTGGTGTATCCACTGCATGCACAATATTCCAGGGGACACTGGAAAATTTATTGCAAGAATGGCTTCACGTTGTAGGTTATTTAGATAATATTCTAGTGATAGGACTCACTGAAAAGGAGCATTTGGCAAACTTGGAAAAAGTTTTGAAATGTTTTTCACAGGTGGGCGTGCATTTAAAAAAAGAAAAGTGCTCATTCCAAGTGAAAGAGGTAGTCTACTTAGGTCACAGAGTAGATACACAGGGCCTCCAACTGGTTGAGGAAAAAGCGAGAGCCATTAGAGAGGTACCAGCGCCAAAGAACACCCCCAAGCTCAAATCATTCTTGGGGACGGTCAATTATTGTCAGTTGTAACAGAAGATGTGGGTGACTTTACTTCATGTATGTCCATCCATTTTGAGTGAACATCAACAATCAGGAGAAACATTGTTCCCATAAAAGGTCCCCACATCGTCAATATGCAATCGTGCCCATGGTCTTCCTGGCCACTCTCAAAGGTGTAATGGAGCTGTTGACAAGCTGCGTCAAAGTTTTGCCATCAATGGACTACTAAAAGTGGTCGTATCAGTCAATGGCACGGCATTTACGAGCACTGAGTTTCAACGATTTATCAATCTCAACGGTGTTACTCATGTAAAAACTATGCCATATCACCCTTCTTCGAATGGACTGGCCAAGAAAGCAGTTCAAACATTCAAAAATGGTAGGAAAAAATTAACTGGAGACTCCATAGCTACCAAGTTAGCATGTTTTCTTTTCCATTATAGAACCACCCCTCACACGACCAGGTGTCACACCTGTGGAATTGTTGATGACTCGCCGTCTCAGAATGAGATTGAGTTTAGTAATGTCAAATTTAGGGGAGAAGGTGGAAAGGAGTCAGAGGAGTCAGAAAATTGTACATGATTGGCATAGTCGTGACAAAAAGTTTACAGTAGGAGAGACTGTATATGTGAAAAATTTTGGTGAAGGACCGAAGTAGTTATCAGGTGAAATAAGTGCAGTCACTGGATGTCTTTCTTAACACATGAAAATAGAAGACCAAATCATACAGGAATATACAGATCATATAAGGAGGAGAGAAACAATGTATCAGCAAATGATTCTTCCAATGTTCATGACTGCTTCAACATCTCCTGTTGAAAGAACTCAACTGAGTACAGATGTGTCTGAAGGATCGGCTGTACCTGTAAGAGTTGAGGAAACAGATTTGCAGGTGCACACCAAAGAACCTGATGTTCAGACAACACCAGAAAAGGAGGTTCCTGACAACGCATCTGAAGCTGCAGAGCTGAGACGTTCTGCAAGCATAAGGAAACCCCCAGAAAGACTGAATTCGTAAATTACTTATCTGTGTCAATAATTTGATATTTTGAGGAAAAGTGTAATTGTAGCTGTAAAATATATTTCTGAGTAAATGGGGAAGAATGTTGATAATCTGTTGTGTAATCTACCTTTAAGAAGAATGTTATAATAGGTCATATGACCTTATTATCCAGTGACAGAGTAGCGAATGCTACCTTAGTAGTCTGGTCAGTAGTCTAGAGTAAGAGTCTGTAATGTGGAGACAGGATTTGGGTTGTAAGTACACAAGTGTAGCTGCTGAGTTCCTTTGTAAATAAATAGAATGTGTTCTACATAAGAACTGTCTGCTGATCTACTCTGTCTATGGCACCAACTCAGTCATCCCAAAACAAGCATGCAACCCAGATCCATTAGTCCAACTAAACTAGTGACCAAGGATCCAACAGACTGAGTATTTACTTATTCATCCTTCAATTACCAGAGTGATTGAGGTACTTCCTTCGAATGAACTCATCTGCTGCTCGTCAGTGACTATTTCATAATAATGTTTTAGGTTAGTTAGTTGTAAAAGGTTATCAACATCAAAATGGATTCTCTTCTGTTCACATGTCAGCATAAAATGGCAGCTTGACCTGGTTAGATCTTTGAGGTTACATTTATTTTACTAAAGTACAATCAAAATCTAAGCCAATTTACAGGTTGCAGGGCATATTGACCGAACAGTTAGCAGAGCATACGGGATCTTGAGCTTCATAAATAGAGGCATTCAGTGCAAAAACCAGCAGGTTAAGCTGAACCTTTATGAATCGCTGCTTAAACCACGACTAGAGTACTGCACCCAGTTCTGGTCACCACACTTTAAGAAGGACATGATATTCCTTGAGAGTGTGCAGAAGAGATTTACCAGAATGGAAGGATTTTAGCTTGAAAGTTAGGTAGGAGAAGCAAGTTTGTTCTCCTTGAAATAAAAGAGAAATGAGGATCGTTCTCCTTGAAGTAAAGGAGATTGAGGGGAGATTTGTTAGATGTGTATAAGATAATGACAGATTTAGAAAAGAGAGAAAAAGAAAAGCTGTTTGCAGTAGCTGACACTGGACTGGAGGGAACAGACTGAGGGCTTTGGGCAAGCAATGCAAGGGAGGTGTGAGGAAGCATATTTTTAGGCAGTGATTGGTAATGACCTGGGAACTCTCTGTCTCCAAGGGTGGTGGAAGCAGCGAGGATGAATGGTTTCAAAAGAAAATTATATGGGCACTTGGGGAAAATAAACTTGCAGGGTTACAGGTCGAGGGCAGGGAAATAGAACTGATTTGACTCCTTTACAGGAAGCTGTATTGACTCAATGGGTTGAATGGCTTCCTTCTATGCGCAATTACTCTCCAACTCCATGGGCAGAATCTTGCAGCCAACCCAGTGGCAAGTTTGGTGGCGGGGGCACTGAACCTGATGGGACGGGCAATAGGTGGGGATCCTGCCACCATCCTGCCTCCAGCCCAATTAAGTCTGTGGCAGAAAGGCCTATGGATGTCCTTCCTGCCCCACCACCAAATGAGGCCCTTAAATGAGCATTAAGAACCACATCCCACTGCCGCTGCTATTAACCCAGTGGCAGATGGGATGCTCACCATCTGGATATCTCAACAAACAAACACGTTCATTGTTGTTTTTATTTTATTTATTCATTCATGAGATGAGGTTATCGTTGGCTAGGCCAGCATTTTTGCCCATCACTAATTGCCCTTGAGAAGGTGCTGGTGAGCTGCCTTCTTGAACCACTGCTGTCCTGGTGGTGCAGGTACACCCACCGTGCTGTTAAGAAGGGAGTTCCAGGATTTTGACCCGGTGACAGTGAAGGAACGGCGATATATTTCAAGTCAGGATGGTTTGTGGCTTGGAGGGGAACTTGCAGGTGGTGGTGCTCCCATGCACCTACTGCCCTTGTCCTTCTAGGTGGTAGAGTTTGTGGGTTTCGAAGGTGCTGTCGAAGGAGTCTTGGTGAGTTGCTGTAGTGCACCTTGTAGATGGTACATATTGCTGCCACTGTACGTTGGTGGTGGAGGGAGTGAATGTTTAAATTGGTGGATGGGATGTTAATCAAGCTGGCTGCTTTGTCTTGGATGGTGTCGAGCTCCTTGAGTGTTGTTGGAGCTGCACTCATCCAGGCAAGTGGAGAGTATCCATAACACTCCTGGCTTGTGCCTTGTAGATGGTGGACAGGCTTTGGGGGGCCAGGAGGTGAGTTACATTCTGCAGAATCCCCAGCCTCTGACCTGTTCTTGTCACCATGCTATTTATATGGCTGGTCAAGTTCAGTTTCTGGTTAATGGTAATGCCGTGGATAATGGGGGATTCAGCAATGGTAATTTTGTTGAATGGCAAGGGGAGATGGTTGAATTCTCTTCTGTTGGAGATGGTCATTGCCTGTCACTTGTGTGGCATGAATGTTACTTGCCACTTTTCAGCCCAAGCCTGAATGTTTGTGAGCTCTCAGGTTGGTGAGGGTTGGGAAGAGTGTTGGGTCTCTCGTTCAAAGGCACTCAGTGCCTAATTAAGAGATCCAGCATCATAAAGTGGAGTCAGTGCAGTCAATGGAGACAAGATGTTGGTAGTGGGACTTGAAGCTCGGACATTCTAACTCAGGTGTGTGAATGCTTCCATATTGGTACTTATGAATTATGGGCTGAAGTTGAAATGAAATACTGCAATTACTATTTTGAAAAGAATCTTTGTCACCGCCCACACATCTGATGAGGGGTTACCGAGTTGGGCCGGGGTTGTGGGGGTGAGGGGGTTGGGCGGGGGGAGGTGGAATTTCTTTTGTGTTTCTCCCAAGTATCCACTTAAATCACTGGACACCGAGCAGCTAGTTAAAAACACAGTAATACGGGGATACAAATTTAATTGTAGCATTTCCAGTTGCAATTCAAGGAACCAGTAAGACAAAGTCCCTATTTTTTGTCTGTACATTTCAGCAATTCTTTAGGGGGGAAGTAATCAACATTATTGTCACTCAGTGAGTCACTGAAATACCAGGAAGAAGGCAGATACAGTGTGTGTACTGGGATTTGGATTTCCTGCAACAAAGGTTACGGTGAATGAATGGGTAAAGCTGCCGTGGAAATTCACTCCTTGAAGTCCATTCTGTGACTGGGATGAAAATTATTAATACTGGCAACAGCTCCCCAGAATGAAGTCCTAGCCAGCGCTGCCTGCATCAGGATAAAACAATCTAGCAGTGAGAACCTCTGGGAGTTAGGCTATTTATTTGCATAGTCAAAGGGCTTAATCTAAGGAGCAACTGACATTGGTTTAGGTTTTAGAAGCATAGATCACACTTCATAAATCTGCAATAATTTTCTGCAGTCATTGTTAATTGTTAAGAGATATCTAGCAGGTATAACTTATTTGATTTTCCTCAGATGTTTAATGAGATTTTGTATCTGAGACTCTTGGAAAGAGCAAGAGTAATTATTTTCATATGTGCTGTTTGGATTGAAAACTAGCAAGAGGACAAGAAGCAAGAAGTGATGGTAAATGAGAACAGCATTGTCTAGAGGCAGTTCATTATGTGACTGTTCTGCAATTAAATCTTCACACCATTCATAAACAGAACAATGCTTCAAATATAAAATGTGCTGGCAAAGCAGCCTAGTGACCAGTAGAGCTTATTGATAACATTGAAAGGGATTTAGATTAAATGAGCGGATGAACTGAAGAACAGTTATTCCCCCAAACCTGATGAAACAATGAGCTGGATCTTTCTGGAAAAATAATGATATGTTAAAAAAACTCATGCCCATATTAAAGCGGAAATCAGCCAGAAAATTCAGGGGATTAAGAAATCTGCCATGAGCTGTGAATCCCCAGCACATGCAAATTGGTTTATGCTGTTCTGCCATTTGCTCTTAACAAACAGCATCTCATACTTACTCTCCCCATTATTTTGAAGAACTTGCTGGATTTGCACATTAACTGCCCACCAAACTTGCAAGAAGAAGCCAGGGCTGAAAGTAACAGTATAAATATCATTTTCATAATATGATAACTATGAAGCCAAACCTAATCAATCCTTCTGGCCTAGCAAGGGAACAATTTAAACCGTTAACTCTCATTCCTGCATTTAGTCAATTATTGTTGGAGATTTAAAAAATATCAAATGTATATTTTACTTTATCTCACGGACACATTTTAGGTGTTTCCTTTTATTTGCCTGAGATCAATATATTTGTTCGTGGATGTGTGTATTTTCTTACCCTCAGATTGATTGACTTGGTTTCACAAACCCAGCAGCAAGCTTGTGTGTATTGAAAATGAAACAAAGGTTATTTGTATTTCTCATATACTTGCCCCGGAGATTAATGAAAACATGACGGCCAGGATTTTCTGTGCCTGCCCGCGTTGGCCGTGTTTGGTGGTATGAGCGGGCAATATGGTGAGAAGGCCAAAAATCGGTTTCATGATGTTGCGAAACCAGTTTGCGATCTCCGCTCCACCCATTGATAGGGGGCCGCATTCCCTGCCATCAGACATCGGGAACCTCATTGTAGTACATCAGCATATAAGGCCAGCCTGCCAGACTCATCCCGCTCCCCCCTCCCCCTTCCCCTCCCACCGCTGGATCATCTCCCAGTGTTTCACAACAGCATATATAAGGCGTGCACGTGGCAGGCTGCACTTTGCTCGGGACTTCAAGGTTTGTTTGCCTACATTGCCTCAGCACTCACAGTCATCAGTACCAAGCTTCACGGACAGCACCACATCACTTTTACAGGGGGCTTACGGGTAGGTATCTACCTACCAGATCAGCCATATGTGGGTGGCTTTTCAATGGCTGCAGGGCAAGGTGTTGCTTGGAGAAGGGGGAGAAATGGCCTCAGGCAAGGGAAGAGGCTGCAGGATGATGACTGTACTGGGGAAGGAGGGTATCCCAAGGTGTCTGTGGGGGCACATGTTGATCTGTGCAGGTGGCCTCAAGATGGCGAGGGATGAGGAGACAGTCTCCAGAGGAAAGGAAGCCAGATCGATATGTGAGGATATGTTTGTGAGAATGGGGGATGATGTCCCTTGAGTTGGCAGTGAGTGAGATGCCAGTGAATGTGTGATGGGCTTGAGTGTGTGAGTTTAGAGTGATGAGATGGTTTCCATAACCTGGCTGCATGGATGAAATCATTCATCCTCTATCTGCATTGGATGGTCAACCTCTTCTATGCACCATTGGCACTGATAACCACTGCCATCGCCTACCAAGCTAGAGCGGTAATGTAGCTGCCCTTCATGCGGCCAGAGTGAGGTTAGAGAACATCACAGTGAGCCTCCACAGCATCTAAAAGGTGCTCAAGGGCTGCAGTCTTCTTGCCTTTTGGTGCCTTGTCTTCTTTGCTGCAGTCCTGGGCTGGAAGTACTGAGCGCAGCTGTATTTTAAATGTGATGCCTGGCACGATGAAGCAGCGAGGTGATGGCGTGGCGGTCAAATGAGAGCCCGCCCACCATGGAAATGTGTGTTTTCCGGGAATGCATAAGTAATGCAATGGGTTTGGGATGATGCGTCTGAAAACCCACCATCACAGCTGGCGGGTAAAACATCATTTTACCCACCCACTACTACACTTAGTGCAAATCTGGGGCGATTCCACCCCACGTCTCACTCATTTGACTCACACTGTCATACACACACAAAATTAGCTTCAAATGAAGATAAAAATGTAATTTAACTCAGTCTCTTTTTTTGGTGAAGGCCTGATGTTTCTTAGTTGAGTTGATAGTTTGATTACAGTCAAGGAATATTAAGACAAAAAATTCTCAATAGCTGCAAGCTTCTTGTTGTTGATCTGTCCAGAGGTGGATTTCCCAGGTGAACTTGAAGGTGGGACAGGAAGGAGAGAGTCCTACTTTCTCTTTCACAATATTGCAGTTAGATACTTTTGTTGCCTAACTGATTGCAATGGTTTGATGGCTTTCCTTGCAGGGTTCTCTCTCTCTCTCTGATGGAATTCATTTGAAAGTCAGTTTGTGATCTACTAATGTATCTTGTAGCAGGGAGCAATAATGGCCATCTTATCATGTGACCTCCAATGGACTGTCCAAATAAGGTGCTGTGGTAATCCAATAAGCAGACTGGGTTGGATTCTCCCACCTGTCGTTTTGGTGAGCCATAATCCCTTTCTTTGAAAAAGCAAATTGACATATTACAATGAGGGTGTTGATGGGTTTTGGTTACTTTTTGGCCTGATGTACATTGAGTCAATATCAGAATGAGTGTCCTCTTTACTGTGTCTGGAGACAAAATAATTTCGTAAGAAGCCTGTTAACCCTCAGAAGCCATCTTAGCTTTTAGTCTTTTAAACTGTAACTTTTGAAATATAATTTTTTTTAAGATTCACAATATTGTCATGCCTGGCATGACACTTTTTTCTTACTTTTCCTTTCTGTCTCTTTTTTGTTTCTCTTAATCCAATCTTTCTTTCCTCCTGTACCTGATAAGACTCTTCTACACTTATACAGCCTCTTCCTCTTTCTCAGTCCATAAATCTCATTGATTAGAGAGATTGACTGATGGTCCCATTGTTCACTGAGGCCCCAAATGCACTGTTGGCCTCATTGTGCTGTTGCCAGCTCACACTACCAACGTGTAACAGAATCACAGATTTTTTACAGCACAGAACAAAGAACAAAGAAAAGTACAGCACAGGAATAGGCCCTTTGGCCCTCCAAGCCTGCGCCGATCATATTGCCCATCAACTAAAACATTTTGCACTTCCGGGGTCCATATGCCTCTATTCCCATCCTATTCATGTATTTGTCAAGCTGCCTCTTAAACACCTGCTTATCGTACCTGCTTCCACTACCTCCTCTGGCAGCGAATTCCAGACACTCACTGCCCTCTGCATAAAAAACTTGCCCTGCACATCTCCTCTATAGTTTTATCCTCTCACCTTAAATCTACGTCCCCTAGTAATTGACTCTTCCACCCTGGGAAAAAGCTTCTGACTATCTACTCTGTCCATGCCACTAATAATTTTGTAAACTTCTATCAAGTCACCCCTCAATCTGCGTCGCTCTAGTGAGAACAATCCGAGTTTCTCCAACCTCTCCTCATAGCTAATAACCTCCAGACCAGGCAGCATTCTGGTAAACCTCCTCTGCACCCTTTCCAATGCCTCCATATCCTTCTGGTAATGTGGCGACCAGAATTGCACACAATATTCCAAGTGTGGCCTAACCAAGGTTCTATACAGCTGCAGCATGGCTTCCCGGCTTTTATACTCAATACCCCTGCCAATGAAGGCAAGCATGCCATATGCCTTTCTGACTACCTTATCCACCTGCGTTGCCACTTTCAGTGACCTGTGGACCTGTACACCCAGATCTCTCTGCCTGTCGTTGCAGGCCAGAAGAAGGCCGTTCGGCCTATTTATCTGCACTGACTCTCCAAATAAACAATTCACTTAGTGCCTTCTTCCCACAACCCTGCATGTTGTTCCTTATCAAATAATAGCCTGTTTCCCATTTGAATTACCACCATGTTCTCAGGCAGCTCATTCCAGAGTTTAATCATTTGTTTTGTGAAAAGTGTTCTCTCATATCGCTTTTGCTTCTCTTTCAAGTTACTTTAAATCTGTGCCCTCTCATTCTTGATTCTTTCAGGAGTGGGAGCAGTTTATCTCTATATGCTCTGTCCAGACACCTCTATCAAATCTCCTCTCAGCCTTCTCTTCTCCAAAGAAAACAGTCCTAACATCTCCAATCTATCATCATAACTGAAGCTCCTCATCCCTGGAACCATTCTCATGAATCTTTTCTGCACTCTCTCAAATGCCTTTGCATCCTTCCTAAAGTGCAGCACCCAGAACTGGATGCAATACTCCAGACGAGGCCCAACTAATGTCTTGTACAACTTCAACTCCTTGCTCTATACTCTATGCCCCATTTTATAAAGCCTAGGATCCTGTATACTTTGTAAACCACACTCTCAACCTATCCAGCCACCTTCAATGTCTTATGCACATATACACCCAGATCCTTCTGCTCCTGCACCCGCTTTAGACTTGTACCCTTTATTTTATTTTGTCTCTCCATGTTCTTCTTACCAAAATGAATCACTTCATATTTGTCTGTATTGAACTTCATCTACCACCTGTCACTCATTTCATCAGCTTGCCTATGTCCTTTTGAAGTTCTACATTATCCTGCTCACAGTCCACAATATTCCCAACTTTCCTTTCATCCACAAATGTTGAAATTGTGGCCTGGACACCAAGATCTATGTCAATAATATATAACAGGAAAATCAAGGGTTCCAACACCGACCACTGGGAATTCAGCCACAAAACTTCCTCCAGCCCCCAAAATTCCTATTCACCACTTCCCTGTCAATCGGCCAATTCTGTCTACATGTTGCTACTGTCCCTTTCATTCCATGAGCTGTAACTTTGCTGACAAGTTTGTTGTGCAGCACTAACTTTTGGAAGTTACAGTGTAAAGAATTTTCTAGTTGAAGAGTACAGAAAAAGCCTTAACTCATGGAGTACACTGTGAGGTGTGTTCCACTCAAGCAAGATTCAACCCATCTTATTTCATACATAATGTATAGAGGCAACCTTCACTTTCACCATGTGGGCGCTTTAACCGGAATCATAGAACCATGGAAAAAAACTCTGCACACAGGGGCACCAAGCAACTGGTTTACATTCATTAATAGAAAAGAAATAAAGAAATAGTTACATGGTTAGAAAGTTATTAATACATTGAAATAAAGTAAATAATACATTATCTCACAATTGCAACTCTCCTTCCTAGCTCCCTAAACTCTGCCAGCAAGACCTCATCCCTCTTTCTACCTATGTTGTTGTTACCGATATGGATCACGACTGCTTGCTGTTCACCCTCACTCCTCAGAGTGTTCTGCAGCCACTCAGTGACATCCTCATCCCTGGCACTCGGAAGGCAATATATCAGACTAAAATCAGGTCTGCAGCCACAGAAACACTTGCCTGTTCTCCTAACTATAGACTCCCCTATCATTCTTGCTTTCCTAATTTTCCCATCCCTCTCCTGCACAGCTGAGCCACCGGTAGTGCTGTGGCTCATCTCTGGCTGTACCCACCTGTTATAATATCCATTTGAAATCCATTTAACCAGTTTTCCACTAAGCAGTAAAGGTGAAAATTTCCCCTTAGGAAAGTGCTTTCCTCCCCTTGATTGTAAATCACTCAATGGGCAGAATCATCCCAGATTTGCACTAAGTGTGGTAGAGGGCGGGGAAAACGACATTTTACCCGTGGGCCACAATGGCGGCTTCTCACGCGGTATTGTCCCAAATCTGCCACATTGATTATGCATTCCCAGGAAATATGCCATTTTGATGGCGGGCAGACTCTCATTTGCCCGCCATGCCATCACCTCGCTGCTTCATCACGCCAGGCGCCATATTAAAAGGGCAGCCGCATGCACACCTCTCAGTGTTTCTAGCCCAGGACTGCTGTACAGAAGACAGGATGGCCCTGAAAGGCAAAAAGACTGCAGCACCCCCCTCCCGGTTTAGTGGCACGTCCCTCGAGCGTCTTTTGGATGCCGCGGATGGCCGCTATGATGTCCTCTACCCCCACTCTGGCCACAGGAGGGGCAGCAGCATCACCAATCCAGCATGGGAGGCAGTGGCTGCCATGGTCAGCACCAATGTCTTGCAAAAAGCAGACGGACACCCAGTGCTTCAAAAGATGAACGATCCTTTGTTCTGCCAGGGTAAGTCACCCTTCTCATCACTCTCAACTCACACACACACAAACACGTCACACATCCACAGGGCCCTCACTCACTGCCAGTTCACCAGTTTAAGGGACATCACCGTTCATCCTCTTCATTGCCCTTATCCCGTTCATGGGACCATTTGCCATCCACAAATGCCAAGCATCCTTATTATCTAGCTTGGCATGTGTCCTGCTTACACTCTCTCCATCTCTATTCATGCAGGATAAGCTGGCACAAAACAAGTGGGTGAAGGAATGCCTGAAATCAAGGTTGTCACAGACTTTGAAAATAGAATCATCCAGCTGGTGGATGAGGATCTGGACCATTCCTGTGCTGACGGTGAGGTCGGCGCAGCTCTACCAAGTGAGGATCCAGCAGTGCAACATCCATCAGATAACCATGCTGTGAGTGATGTGTCCTGTTCACAGGCCACTGCCATGCACTAATTATCTCTCCGTGTTTTCACAACCACATCTGCCAAACAGTCAATGGAATCCACGACCCAGGGCCTCCAACCAAGCCCCGAAGAAAGGAAGAAGAATCTGAAGGTACCCTCATTGAAGGCCCATCACAGCGCTCACCCACACCCTCCACCAGTGCAGAGACACACACCTCAGTGGGACCTAGCTTTAGAGTAGCCTCGGGATCACAATCTGGTGAGCACTTCACACTTTCTGATCCACAGTAGGCAGCGGCAGGGACTTTGCAGGAGTCCGGCACTCAGACAACTGCTGGAGGCCAGAAATCTGCTGAGTCTGAGTCAGATGGTGAGCCTCTGGACTTGGTTATGTCTCAGTTGCTGGAGCTGCAAAGGCAAGCTCAGGGACATCAGGAAGAGATGTCCGCTGCACTCTTTAGATTGGAAGGCACGATGGAAGAGTTCATCCGCCTTCGGCCTGAGATAATCGTGCTGGCATGCCAAAGCACTGGTAGGATGGTGGCTGCCAAGGAGACCTTGGTCCAGGAATTTGCTCCTTTCTTTTTATTCATTCATGGGATGTGGGCTTCGCTGGCTGGGCCAGCATTTATTGCCCATCCCTGGTTGCCTTTGAAAAAAAAAAACACTCCCTGGAAACATTAGTGATCCCTGCACTGCCGTGCGGGCTCAATTCCATCGCTGACGCCAGAGTTGGCTTCTAACAGTGTGTACGCGAGAGGGGTGTGGGGCAGCTCGATCTCATCCAGCTTCCCCTTCTCCTCAAGGAGTCAGCCAGGGGCCCTCGGGCACCCATAGGGAGGAGGATCAGTGGGTGCACACCCCAGAGTCATCCAAATCCCCTCGTCTTCCTCCGACCCCAGCAGCTTCATCTCCACAAGACAAGGAGGGTGACACTTCCACACAGCAAGACTCTGAAAGCAGGCCAGGACCCTCCAAAGGATGCCTGTCAAAGTCATCACATACAGGGCATAGCAGTCATCAGGCTACCTTCACCTCCACTGTGGATGTCCGGGGAGCACCAAGACATAGTGGCAGGTTTAGGAAGGTTAAGAAGATGCAGTTGCACAGCCGTGGCTGTTGATCACTGGCACATAATGTTCACTATTGTAAATAAACTTTCATCAATGTCTCCCTGCCTATGGCTCCTTGCTCTGATTAGCAGGGTTTGTGTCACTCAGATGTGAAACCTTTCTGCACAATATAAAGGCAGATGTCAGAGTCCAGGGCCTCTTCCCTTTGCTTTGTGCAGCCTTCAGACCAAAGTGATGGTCTGGCCTCACACTCCCTGGACACATTACTGATGCCTGCAACTCAACCGTGCTTGTTATTCCTGCCAGAATGTGGTGAGCAGGGAGCACAGAGTTCCGCCATTCTCTCTGTGTGCTCTCAGCACCTTTAAGATGGGGCTGGCCCCCACCTTGTCAGCACCTGTGACCAGTGACGCTGCGCTCCTGAAGGGCTCAGATGCTGAAGGTGAGTGAAAGATCAGGTACTTTTAAAGTTTCGTGACTGCGTCTCTATGAGATGACCCTGATCTTGGAATGCAAGTGAGCTGCCCTCGGCCAGACAGGAGTCAGACATTCTCAGAGGTTATGTGAAGATCATTGGAATGTCTTCACTGAATGTCGTCATCATCCTCCTGTGATCGAGTGATTATTAGGGCCTCCACTGCATCTCTATCACAGGAGCATTCTCACAGAGGCTATGTGTGTTGCCATAAGCCAGACTGGAGTCAAATATTCATAGGTGCAATGTGAGGATCTATGGTGTCGCCTCACTGCATGTCGTCATCATCCTCCACAAATCTAACAGCTATGAGGGCCTCCTGAGCACGCCTGCCTTGTCTGGATGGTGCGAGGGCCTCATCACCATCATCATTGCCTTCGAGGACCTCCTCATTCTCATCCCTGTTGACATTCTCCTCATCAGAGGAGATGTGCAGCTCCACCATCTCCTCCTCAGCCAGCTCCTCTCACTGTTGCAGCACCAGGTTGTAAAGGACACAGCAGGTGATGACGATGTGTGACACCCTCTGTGGGCCATATTGCAGGGCCCCACCAGATCGCTCCAGGCATCAGAACCTCATTCTCAGTATCCCAATAGTTTGTTCCACAAAGTTGCGAGTTGCAGCATGAGCCTCGTTACACCTTTGTTCTGCTGCAGTCTGAGGCCGCTGCATGGGTGTCATCAGCCACGTCCTCTGCGGGTAGCCCTTGTCCCCAAGGAGCCATCTCTGCAGCTTCTGTGGACCCTGGAAAATGTCAGAGATCCGACTGAAATTATAGGAGTTGTGCACAATCCCTGCAAACCGTGTGCAGGCCTGCAGGGTGTGTTTGTGGTGGTCACACACCAGCTGCGCATCCAGCGATTGGAAGCCCTTGGGGTTGACATAGTTGACTGCTTGTTGCACTGGAGGTCTGAGTGCCACATGGGTGCAGACGATGGCACTCTGCACCATTGGGAAACTTGAAACTTGGGCAAATCCAATCTCTCTTGCATCCTGGCTTTCCTGATCCTGGGCTAAATTCAAAAAGCTGTGTGCCCTCGCATCGATGGCATCCATGACCTCATGGATGTATTTGTGGGTGGAGGTTTGTGATATCCCACAGAGGTCACCCATGGAGCCTTGAAAGTGGCCACTGGCGTAAAAATTGAGTGCCGTGCTCTCTTTCATGGCCAGGGACTAAGGCTGATACTTCCCAAAACATATAAGCAGCCTCCATATGTGTGAATAATAAAATACTGTTAAAGCTATCTTTTTGTGGTCATTTTCCTTTCTTGGATTTGGATATTCTCAAAGTCAGGAACTTTCTTACAGAAAGTCTTGCAGCTTCTGCAGCTGGGTCACTTTTTGCCTCCCACGCGAGTAGATCTTTGGTAAGCTGTGGTTTTCCCTGTCTGCATAGGGATCCCTCCATTTCTCGAAAGTTTGTGGGTTCAAGTCCCACCGTGGAGAATTGAGCAAATAACGTCGACTGGCACTCCAGTGCAGTGCTGAAGGAGTGCTTCTCTGTTGCACGTGCTGCCTTTTGGATGAAATGTTTAACTGAGGCCATGTCTCAGGTGGCTGCAAAACATCCCTTTACACCATCTCAAGAAGAACAGGGGAGCTCCCCATTGTCCCAGCAATATTTATCCCTTAACCAGCATCATTGTAAAAGAGATTACCAAGTCATTATCTCGTTGTTCCCTCACAGCGACTACACTTCAAAAGTGCTTCATTGCCTGTAAAGCACTTTGGAATCACCTGAGATTGTGAAAGACGCTTTAGAAATATGGGTTCTTTTCTTAAGTAACTGGCTAGCTATGTGTCATTCTTGTAGGTGCTTCATTCTGACCAGGTCTCAGTTAGAAATTTCTTTCACTGTTACTTGATGCACCCAAACCCCTAAAGGTTACCCTCAGTAAAGTTGTGCAGTTCTGTAAATGTGCTAAAACCAAAAGGAAAACAATGTCATTCCCATGCAAGGCATTGTGTTTAAAATACTCCACAGCTGATAGGCCTTCAACATTGAAGATGATTCAGAAACTAACGACGCAGATTATGTTAACATTTATGAATGCCAAAATTAAAATCTATTTTAAGTACGGTGAAGAAGAAGCTTTAGAGAGAACATGGTCCAAGCCCTTAAATTGCTGAAAGACTTTCATGCTATAAACATTGCCCACCAACTTCCTGTAGGTCCAGTTTGCTGGTGCAAGTGTAGCATAGGAGCGCCCTGTCCACTCATGTTGGATTTGCTCACAGCTGCAGGGATAGAAACATTTGCATGCTGAGCTGAACAGATCATGCCCATAGGGATGTATATCAGCACTGCTCACTCAGGACCATGGCCTGAATATTGGAAGCCCAGCAAGGTGCTGAAGACACCCCTGCTCTTCACATTTTCTGCTCCCAATGGGACTGAGCAGGTCTCATGAGGAAGGAATTGGATCCCCTCAGCTGGCAAGAGGCCTACACTGAGGCCTACAAAATTTGACTGCAACTCCAAAAACACTCAAGAAGCTCAGTGCCATCCAGGACAAAACAACCCATTTGACCGGCACCCCATCCACCACCCTTAATATTCACTCCCTGCACCACCAGTGCACAGTGGCAGCAGAATGTATCATCTACAAGATGCATTGCAGCAATTCGCCAATGCTGCTTTGTCAGCACCTTCCAAACATGCAACCTTGACCACCTAGAAGGACAAGGGCAGCAGATAGATGAGAACACTACCTCCTGGATGTTCCCCTCCAAGTCACTCACCATCCTGACTCGGAAATATATCACCGTTCTTTCACCTTCTTTGGGTCAAAATCCTGCAACTCCCTTTCTAACAGCACAGTGGGTGTACCTCCATCACATGGGCTGCACTGGTTCAAGAAAGCAGCTCACCACCGCCTTCTCAAGGGCAATTTGGGATGGGTAATAAATTCTGGCCTAACCAACGATGCCCACATCCCATGAAAAGAACAAAGAAACATTGGTGGCTGTGCCTTTAGATGCCTGTGCTTGAAGCTCTGGAATTAACTCTCTAAAGCGCTCTGCCTCTTTACATCTTTTTTTTCTGTACAGACTCTCCTTGAGATCTACCACTTTGACCAAGCTTTTGGCAATCTGCCATTATAATGTGGCTCAGTGTCTAATTTTGTTTTAATGTTTCTGTGAAGCGCCTTAGGATGTTTTATTATGTTAAAGCTGCTACATAAATGTAAGTTGTTGTTGTTTGATTAATGGTGCAATGTGGGAACAAATAATGTAACTGTAACTAATACTGGAATTAAATATATACCAAAGAATTGAGTGCATTGGGCCACAGTTACAATGAAGTTTGACAAGTAATATTTAATTATAGGATCTCTTAAAGTAGTTATTCCCTGATAGCAAACTAGTGTTAGCTTGCAAATTGTATGTAACCTAATACACATGTGGGTGTATGTCTTTGCAATAATATGCCCACAGGCAGGATGGTCAGAAACCTGAGGGTGTAGATTTAAGATAATTGGCAAAAGAACCAGAGGGAAGATGAGAACTTTTTTTTTGCAGTGAGTTGCTATGAAAGGGAAGCAGAAGTAGATTCAATAGTAACTTTCAATTGGGGAATTGGATGAATACAGGAAAGAGGAAAAATTGTAAGGTAATGGGGAGAGAGCAGGAGAGTGTATCTAATTGGATAGAATGATTGTTAATCAGAGTACAACGAAATAATGATCCTGAAGTATACCGATGATACAATACTTGTGGTTCTCATAAAGAATAATGAAGGAAACTATAGGAACTCAATGGTGTGCTAATGATTCTCTTAAACTGAAGAAAGCAAGACAAGAGAACTAATTATAGAAAAATCCAATTAATGATACTGTCCCTGTGAAGATCCATGATGTGGATATCGAAATCATTATTACAAGTATCTAGGTGTCAAAATAGAAGTTAAATTGGAGGGATCCTACTACCTCAGAAAAGTTAAACCCTTTTGAGTAGATTCTACTATCATGAAACTCTTCTATACGGCTGTAGATGAGGGTGCTATGTCTTGCCTAGTACTGTAGTCTTAGGAAAGCAGACTCTTTAAGGGTGCAGAGATTATTGAACCAGACAGGAAGGGTGTTTGATGAGCAGATCTTTCTTGGTGAAATTTGGTCTCGAAGAATTTTGATGAAAGTAAAGAGTGTCATGAACAATAGGAATTGTTCTCTTGTCTCAGTATTACTGCTGGATGCATTCTGGGAAAAGGTTAAAATCCCTCCGGTGCAGGACAAATCAGTTCCTGAGCTCATTTGTGCTGTTCTCTATCAGAACTTTTAAAAGGAGTTTGATGTATGGATGAGGATATGGAACTCACTGACTAATTAAATCCAATCCAATGCATTAAAATAATCAAAGTTAGATATCTAGAATAAGGTAATTTTCTTTCATTTTATTGTTGTTATTCATTTATATGTAAATTTTTAATGAACGAGCGATGTACTTAAAATTAATTTCCATATGGATGATAAAGTGAACTTGAACTAAGCTCCCAGAAAACATTGCACAGGCATGATGGGCTGAATGGCCTCCTTCTATCTTGTAAGGAGAGTTAATTGTTGTAGGGTGGATGACTTGTACTGTTAATGATAGAACTGTTCTGCAGACACTTCTTCGGTGGAAACAATAAGTTTATTTACAACATACCCAGCAGCAACTACACATGTGCTTTCAACTTCAACTCGATCCTGCCACTGACTGCTGAGGTAGCCCGTGCTACTCTCCTATTGGTTACTCAGATCATGTGATCTTCCTTAACAAGTACTATTCTTAAAGGTACATTACATACTAAATAAAACCATAATTACTACAGTAATTAGCCAAGGTCCATGGGAGACTGTAGGCATCTTTCTTGATTAAAGAGAGACAATTGGTTATACAGCTTGAGAGGCACCACTCCACATCAAGCATGGGACAAGCGAAGAGGCAGGTCCCAAGTCTACCTCAGGTTGAATGGGAATTGAATCCACAATGTTGGTGCTATTCTGAGCCAGACATGAGCCTCTAGGCCACTGTGCTATCCAACGCCCTTCTATCCTGTTTGATTCTATTATTTATGTTTGCTCTGGGCTAAAATGGAATAAATATGAACATTGACTAGCTTGTTGAACATGGTGAATGATCCATTAATATTTTACTGACTCACTCATCCGATGAGCATGATAAAAGTTTAAAAGACCATAAGACCATAAAACATAGGAGCAGAAATTAGGCCAATCAGCCCATCGAGTCTGCTCCGTCATTCAATCATGGCTGATAAGTTTCTCAACCCCATTCTCCCACCTTCTCCCCGTAACCTTTGATCCCCTTACCAATCAAGAACCTATCTATCTCGGTCTTAAATACACTCAATGACCTGGCCTCCACAGCCTTCTGTGGCAATGAATTCCATAGATTCACCATTCTCTGGCTCAAGAAGTTTCTCCTCATCTCTGTTCTGAAAGGTCTTCCCTTTACTCTGAGGCTGTGCCCTTGGGTCCTACTCTCTCCTACTAATGGAAACATTTTCCCCACGTCCACTCTATCCAGGCCTTTCAGTATTCTGTAAGTTGCAATCAGATCCCCCCTCATCCTTCTAAACTCCATCCAGTATAGACCCAGAGTCCTCAAACGTTCCTCATATGTTAAGCCTTTCATTCCTGGGATCATTCTCGTGAACCTCCTCTGGACCCTCTTCAGGGCCAGAACATACTTCCTGAGATACGGGGCCCAAAATTGCTCACAATATTCTAAATGTGGTCTTAACAGAGCCTTATAAAGCCTCAGCAGCACATCCCTGTTTTTATCTTCTAGTCCTCTCAAAATAAATGCCAACATTGCATTTGCCTTCCTAACTACCGACTCAACCTGCAAGTTAACCTGAAGAGGATCCTGGACTAGGACTCCCAAGTCCCTTTGCACTCTAGATTTCTGAATTCTCTCCCCATTTAGAAAATAGTCTATGCCTCTATTCTTCCTACCAAAGTGCATGACCTCACACTTGACCACATTGTATTCCATCTGTCACTTCTTTGCCCATTCTCCTAACCTGTCCAAATCCTTCTGCAGCCTCCCCACCTCCTCAATACTACCTGTCCCTCCACCTATCTTTGTATCATCTGCAAACTAAGCCAGGATGCCCTCAGTTCCTTCATCTAGATCATTAATGTATAAAGTGAAAAGTTGTGGTCCCAACACTGACCCCTGCGGAACTTCATTAGTCACCGGCCACCATCCTGAGAAGGACCCCCTTATCCCCACACTCTGCCTCCTGCCAGACTGCCAATCTTCTATCCATGCTAATATCTTGCCTCTAACGCCATGGGCTCTTATCTTACTGAGCAGCCTCCTGTGCGGCACCTTGTCAAAGGCCTTCTGGAAGTCCAAGTAGATAACATCCATTGGCTCTCCTTTGTCTAACCTACTCGTTACCTCCTCAAAGAATTCTAACAGATTTGTCATGCATGACCTCCCCTTGATGAAACCATGCTGACTTTGCTCTATTTTACCATGCACTTCCAAGTATTCTGAAATCTCATCCTTAATAATGGACTCTAAAATCTTACCAATGACTGAGGTCAGGCTAATCGGCCTGTAATTTCCCGTCTTTTGCCTCACTCCTCTTAAACGGGGGTTACATTTCAGTCCTCTGGGACCCTCCCTGACTCCAGTGATTCCTGAAAAATCACCACTAACGCCTCCACTATCTCTTCAGCTATCTCCTTCAGAACTCTGGAGTGTAATCCATCTGGTCCAGGTGATTTATCCACCTTCAGACCTTTCAGTTTTCCTAGCACCTTCTCCTTGGTAATGGCCACCATACTCACCTCTGCCCCCCGAAACACTTGAACTTTGGGGATGTTACTCGTGTCTTCCACTGTGAAGACTGTCGCAAAGTACATATTCAGTTCCTCCACCATTTCTTTGTTCCCCACTACTACTTCTCCAGCATCATTTTCCAGTGGCCCAATGTCCACTTTTGCCTCTCTCTTACCCTTTATATATATCTAAAAAGCTATAAGCTCGCTGGGAAAATTTCTTGAGCGATATCCAACATGATCCCTGCATTTGTACTGAAGAATTCCAACAATATCCTCCAACTGGCATATAAGCCTTTTTTTGTTCATTCATGGGGATGTGGGCATTGCTGGCTCGGCCAGAATTTATTGCCCATCCTTAATTGCCCTTGTTCAGAGGGCAGTTAAGAGTCAACCACATTGCTGTGGGTCTGGAGTCACATGTAGGACAGATCAGGTAGATTTCCTTCCCTAAAGCGCATTCGTTAACCAGACAGGTTGTTATGACAATCGGCAATGGTTTTGTGGTCATCATCTGTCTTTTAATTACAGAATTTTATTAAATTCAAATTTCGGGATCTGCCTGGTATTCAAACCTATTCAAAGCATTACCCTGGGTGTCTGGAATGCCAGTCTAGTGACAACACTACTATGTCACTGCCTCACAGCTGAAGTTGGAGGACCCTTCAAGTCTGCTAATCTATGTAGGATTTTTCTTCTCACATTCTGGATACAAAATGGTCAAGGATCAAATGACCCACTATTGTGCTTTCCTAACTTTAAAGCATGTCATTTGACATAGAGTCACTCCAGTACATTTTTAACCAGAATTGGGGTATGTGCTTCTCTTACAGCCTTTTCTGGCAAGTGGAACTCAGTAAAAAAGACCAACCCAGTCCCTTGTCCTGGAGAGGTTAAGAAGGCTCCTCTCCTGAACCACCTCCTGACCTGTGACCATGTGGTTCTCCAGGAAACTCTCATAGAATGGCAGTTTAATATGTTTTTCTTGCAAAATCTGCCATTCCTTCTTCTCTATAGATCCCAGGGGTTCACATCCAGCAGTGTAAGTGACAAGCATTGACAGCTTCAGTCTATCAAAGGAGGATTCATAGGTCTTTTCAGCTCAATCTTTATTAAGGCACTGGGAACAACAACTGCTGGAAGGCCAAGTAAATAGAATCAATGCCTTTTTTAAATAACATTACATTTAGCCATCCTAAATGTGATTTTACAGAAGCTACAAGTGAAGATAATGGCAGCTTATGAAACTTCAAACTGATCAAGATCCATAAACTGAAGCTTTATGAAACAACAGAAATACTGTCGGGGAACAATAAGATATGAAACCTTCTGTGTTAGTTAAAATAATATCAGTCTCTTCACAGGCAGAAGGTTTAAAATTGTTGAAGCGGCAATTGTAAAAAGGAAACACACTGTGTGCTCTCTACAGGATAAAGCAACTCACTAGGCACCTTCAGCAACACCTCGCAAACCCGTGACCTCCGACACCTTGAAGAACAAAGGAAGCAGGAATACATGAAACACTGTCACTTCCAAGTTCCCCTCCAAGTCACACACCATCCTGAATTAGGCATGTCAACATTCCATCAACTCTGGGTCGAGGTCCTGGAACTCTCTGTGTAACAGCATTAGGGGGAGCATCATCATCAGTCTGTGGACGGCTGTGGTTCAAGAAGAAGGCCCATCACCAACTTTGCAAGGACAACCAAATTTGGAGCAATCAGTGACAGCCTTGGCAGCTAAGCCACAATCCTGAGAATGAATACGGAATGTAGCCAAGAATCAGAGTCAAAAGCAAACTGCTGCAAGTCCTGGAAATCCGAAATAAAAACGGAAAATGCTGAAAATGCAGGTTAGGCAGCATTTGTGGAGGGAGGAACAAAGTTCACATTTCAGGCCTGTGTCCTTTTAAGCAAGTGCAGAAGCCAGGAAGTTGTTGGCAGGGGGCATGGGTGGTGGGGGACAGAGGAAAGAACAAAAGGGAAGGTCTGTGATAGTGTGGAAGACAGGAATGGCAAAAGGGATGACGGTGCAAGGCAAATTTAGATGGACTCGACTCCTGTTTGCTTTTATTTCTTCATGAGATCAGGCATTACCGGCCTGGTCAGCATTTATTGCCCATCCCTAATTGCCCTTGCCCCATTTCCAGCCCTAGGAGGGATCCTCCAGACTGGGATGATGAACTAAAGATCTTAAAGGAATGATAAAAAGAACACTATCACGAATTGTGATGGTGGAATCATTTTTTTCATGAATGGCTATCTTGGTTATGATGGCCAACTGACTGATTTTCCCATCCAAACACTACAGTTTTGGCCTCTCTGTTTTGAGTGGGACTTTGTGTAATCTTACGGACCAGAAGGAAACTAATTGTCACGTATCGTGCATCTGGAAGATTTATCCAATTAGCTCCACTGGCCCTGTTCTTTCCCTTTTGCCCTGCATTTTTTTCCTTCTCAAGTATTTGTCTTGTTCTCTTATGGAAGTTACTATAGAAACTGTTTTCACTGCCTTTACTAGCAATGCACAGCTCACTATGAAAAAAAAGCCTCTCCTCATCTCCCTGCTTGCTCTTTTGCCAATTATATTCAATCTGTGGCCCCTGGTTACTGACCCAGTTACCATTGAAAGCAGTTTCTCCTCATTCACTCTATCACAACCTTCATAATTTAAACTTAAAACAATATTAGTCTGGTGCTCAAATATTCATCACAGCAGTTTAATGACTAAGTGAACAGTGTCCGTGTAATGATTAATGTTCAATAATTCAAGAGCAATCAATATAATTAATCTTTGAAACATAACCTTTTTGCCCTCATTTTGTTAAAAACGGTTTCTGGACTTTGTCACAATTAATAGATCGGTATCTAGCCACTAATCGCATAGATAAAACAGCTAGATCCTGACCTCCCACGGGAATTCTACTGGTCTCCAAGCCAAAACTTCAGCAGGAGGAAACCCGGGGGGGGCCTAGGTTTTCATGGAGCCATGGAAACCCCATTCAAAATGGCATGTAGAACTCTAATCCAGAAGTCCAGGCCCCATTTCCGACAGATCCCATTTTTGCTGGTAGGGGAATGGGGGTGGGACGTGACTCCCACACGGGGGAAACCCAAGCTCAAGCAGGGCCATCTGAACTCAGTGCTGAGTTCAAACAGACCCCATTTTCGTTGGAGTGAGAGCCTTATCCCACAGTGTGTGAGTTACGAATTTTTAGAGTAAAGATAAATACATGTAAAGGGCAAATGAGGTCTGTAGAACTGTCAAGCTGTCAAGTTATTTAAATCCTCTGCCCTTTAAATTTGGAAAGAAAAACAGCCTGTCGGTGCCTATGAGTTGAAAAAAAATCTATGAATGCAGTCGCAATAGATGTTTATTGACATAAACCTAAGTGCTTTCATTGGAGCATTATTACTGCTTGACTGCATCCACAACCTGTCATTATCAAAAAAACCAGGGTGACACCCCCAGTGAAGTACCAAGGGAGTTCTGCTCATCTGGAGGTGCTGTCTTTCACATGCGGAAACATGTAGTGTATGTAGTAAAATCAAGACAATTTATTAAGAAACAAGAGTTATACCTAAGTAACCAAAGCAGTAACTTGACCACCCATCTGGCCTTTGTTCGACACACTTGACCCCTTATTCTTTCTTTCTCCAATGGCTTCATTGTTCCGCTATGCCAGGTGTTGGAGTTGCTCTGTTGACTTATACCATGGTTCCCACCCCTGGGACTCTGCCTCCGCACAATCAGGCTCTACATGTGAACCCTGGTCTTTTAACCCTTTCTGACGGTTAGACTATCTCGTGCTCAGAGCCAATCCGACCTGCTGGTTAGCTTAGACATTGCATGATCAGTGTCTGTTCCAACTGGGGCCTTGGGGTAATAAGACAATATGTTAAAGTGTAAAGCCCCGAGGTCAACACTGGTAGGATAGTGGCTGCAATGGGGGCTTTGGTCCAGGACGTTGCTCCTGCTCTGCTGCGCGGGCTTAACTCCATCACTGATGCCATAGTTGACCTGAAACAGTGTGTACCCAAGAAGGGTGTGGGGCAGTTCAGTCTCACACCAGCTACCCATTCCCTCCAAGGAGTCAAGGAGTCCTCAGGCACCCATAGGGAGAGGGATCAGCAGGTGGAGCTCCCAGGCCCATCCACCCAAGTGACTCCAGGAGTGACCGGCCCATCTGACTCCCCTCTTCCTGTGAACTCAGCAGCTCCAGTTCCACAGGCCGAGGAGGGTGCCACTGCCACACAGCAGGAACCCAAAAGCAGTCCGGGGCCCTCCAAGTCTCGGCCCTCCAGGGGACACCCGACAAAGTCACCACAGACAGGGCGTCACAGTCATCAGGCTGCCTCCACCTCTGCTGTGGATGTCCGGGGAGCACCAAGACATAACGGCAGGGTTAGGGTAGTTAAGGAGAATTAGTTGTAGAACCTGGGCATGGGTGTTAATCACTTGTACACACTGTTCACTATTGTCAATAAAATCTCAAGATTGTCTCCATGCCTATGGCTCCTTGTTCTGATGAACAGTGTTCTTGTCACTCAGATGTGAAATCTTTCTGCACAAGATAAAGGCAGGTGTCTCAGTCCACAGTGATGGTCCAGCCTTACACTGCCTGGAAACATTACTGATGCTTGCACCTTGGCAGCGCTGGTCATGCTGCCAGAATATAATGGGCTGGCACCATAGAGTTCTCTTATTCTCTCGACATGCTCTCAGCATCTTTAAGGAGGGGCTGTCCCCCATCTCTTCAGCACCTGTGACCAGTGATGCTGTGCTCCAGCTCCTGAAGGGCTGAGGTGCTGAAGGCGGACAAAGCATCGATGCTTCTAAAGTTTCATGGCTGCATCCCTGAGATGGCCTTGACCATGGAGCGCAAGCGAGCTGCCCTCGGCCAGATAGGAGTCAGACATTCTCAGGGGCTATCTGAAGATCTATGGAGTGTCCTCATTGCATGTCATCATCATCCTGCGATCGAGCGACTATGAGGACCTCCACTGCATCTCCATGACAGGAGCATTTTCACAGAGGGTATTCGCGCTGGCATAAGTCAGACTGGAGTCAAAGGTTCATAAGTGCGATGTGAGGATCTGTGGGGTCACCTCACTGCACGTCGTCATCATCCTCCACAAATCTAGTAGCCAAGAGGGACTCCCGAGCACACCTGCCTAGTTTAACCAATGTAAGGGCCTCGTCCCTGTAATTGTCGCCTCCGAGGACATCCTCACCCTCATCCCCATTGGCGTCCTCCTCATCAAAGGAGACGTGCAGCTTCTCCATCTCCTCCTCAGCCAGCTCCTCTCCCTGTTGCAGCACCAGGTTGTAAAGGGCACAGCAAATGATGACGGTGTGTGACACTCTCTGTGGACTGTATTGCAGGGCTCCACCAGACCGGTCCAGGCACCAGAGTGCCATCTTCAGCATCCCGATGGTCTGATCCACCAAGCTGCGAGTTGCAACATTATATCATCATTATACTACCGCTCTGCCACAGTCTGAGGCTGCCGCATGGGTGTCATCTGCCACGGCCTCTGTGGGTAGCCTTTGTCCCTGAGGAGCCAGATCTGCAGCTTCTATTGACCATGGAAGACTTCAGGGATTTGTGGCCGACTGAAGATGTAGGCGTCATGGACACTCCCTGGAAACCATGTGCACTCCTGCAGGATGTACGGGACCTCCAGCAGCTTCTACTTCCGGAGGTTAATGCTCTTGCCTTTGTGTGGCTAGGCACCTCAGTTGCTCTCTCCTCCATCTTCTTCGCTCTCTGTAGGCCATCAGCCATACAGCTAGGTCACCAGGCTCCATGAACCTGATGTGATCCTCCGGCAGGATGGAAGAGAGAGAGATGTGATTAGCATGGGTGTCCTGGCCCTGTGTGCCGGCCCCTTAACACCTCCCAGAGAGTGCCAGTCACCCCTCGGATGGCCACAGATAAGTGCGCTGCATGGCTGCCCTGTGGGACTGCAATGTTGGGGAGGCAACCCCTAACTGGGTTGCTGAGATTGCAAGGGGCTGTGAGTGCCTCCAGCATCTACATGGCCAATGTTGTTGAGGAGATTGTACAAGTGTCCAGTCCAACTGCTCTGCGGTAAGTAAAGTGGTCATGGACTTGCAGCCTGTGCTGGGCGGAGGGGCAGGAGGGGGGAGGGGGACAGGGGAGTAAGGTCTGGAGCATTTGGTGGCACTTTGGTGCCTCCGCATTGCTTGCATGGGTGGGCAGGCTAGGAGCCTGACCGCAATCATATCATAGTAGCTGCGCCTGAATTGTCTCAGTTGCAGAGGAATGGTCGGTTTATACAGGTGTCCCTACTGTATGGCCACTTCCCTCACCTACACCGCCCTCTACCTTGATTTCCTGTGCATGGGATCCAATGCCAGGGCAGCAGTTGCCCCAGCAACCCACCCCCCGACAACAGCAACGGTTGCTTCCAAGGCTGGGCAGCAGTTGCCCCCAGACACCACCCCCTGCCTCACTGAAAACAGTAGCCTCCAAGGCAGGGCAGCACTTCACCCAGGCCCTGGACCCTACAAAGCAACAGGCGACCCTGGTGTGCTGTGGAGGACGCTGCTGTTCACTCACCTCAGTTCCCCCAAAGTGAAGGCCGCCAACTGCACCTCGCCTGTGTGCAGTTGTGAAACACATCAGGGTGCTTTCCCACCGACTTGATGGGCGATCTGCTGGAGGTCCAAGACCCTGGCGGGATGGCCTTTTAACAATATGCTGATGTATTATGATGAGCTCTCCAATGTCCGTTGGCGGGAAACGCGTCCAGCCGTTGGTGGGCTGAGCGGAAGATCACTGCCTGCCTTCCCGCTGTCGTGAAACCGATGGCGCCATATTGTCTGCGCGTGCCACCTATCACGCCTGCTGCCAGCGGACAGGGGAAAATTCCACCTGTGGTCTCACCAGTGTCCTGCATAACCTCTCTACTTTAGTATCCAACTCCCCTTGCAATAAATGACAACACTCTGTTATCTTTCTTTGTACCTGCATATTAGTCTTTTGCAATTCATGCACTAGGACACCCAGATCCCTCTGAACCTCAGAGCTCTGCAATTTCTCAGTATTTAGATAATATGCTTTTTTTTAATTCTTCCTGCTATAATGGACAATTCCATGTTTTCCCACATTATGCTCCATTTCCCCAACAGCTTAACCTATCTCTGTCCCTTTGTCGCCTCCTTCATGTCCTCTTCACAACTTCATTTCCTACCTATCTTTGCATCATCAGCAAGTTTAGCAACCATACCTTTGATTCCTTCATCCAAGGAGATGATATAAATTGTAAAAAAGTTGAGGGCCCAGCACTGATCCCTGTGGCTCAACACTCATTACATCCGGTCATTCTTAGGGTTAAATTTTCACCTTGGCGTGTGGGCGTGCGCCTGCCATGCATGGGCGTGATATAGTTCATGATGACATCGGATGAGCGTCCCGGTGTTATTTCAGTCGCGATATGTCATGAGTTGGCAGCGTGCCCGCCGACAATTAAGAGGGCTGTCAAGCCCAATGAATGAATGAATTAGTTTGACATTTTCACTGCCCATCCAACCTTACAGTTTGTGGGCGGGCGAATTGCCAAGTGCCTTTTGCAGTCTTTGCGAAACCTCATCCACTCGGCAGGACGAGGTTTCGAAGAGCGATTTAAAAAGATGTAAAAGCTTTTGAAAGCTCAATTTGAACATGTCCCTGCTCCACGTGACACAGTCACATGAGGGGGCATTGTTGGCCTTAAATTTAAAATCTTTATTCGCAAAAGTAAGAACCTTCCCTCCCTGAGGCCTTCAGGGAGCTTTCACTGAGTGTACACGCGCACATGAACTGACTTCCGTGCCCACCCTCCCCCACCCAGGCAGCGCTGAGCGTTTGAGGGGCCGATTCGCACTGACTGGCCGTTAGTCCGCCAGCCGGTGTGGAATCGCAGTCGGGGTCCGATCGGGGGCAGTGGATCGTTGCACGGCCGCTCCTGGGCCCACCTGCCGTGCCCGCCTGACGAGGGGAAAATCCTCCGCCCAGTCTCTGCTTCCTGTTCACCAGTCTATCTTCTATCCATTCCAATCTGTTACCCCCTACACCATGAGCTTTTATTTTCTGCAATAACCTTTGATGTGGTACCTTATCATATGCCTACCGGAAATCTAAATACAGTACATACGCCGGTTCCCCTTTATCCACAGCACTTGAGACTCCTTCAATGAACTCCGATAAATTGGTTAAACATGATTTCCCCTTTAAGAAACTATGCTGACCCTGGCTGATTGTCCTGAATTGTTCTAAGCTTCCTTTCATAGCATCTTGAATAATAGCTTCCAGCATTTTCCCTGTGGCAAATATTAAGCTAACTGGCCAGTAGTTTCCTGCTTCCTGTCTTTCTTGCTTTTTGAATAAAGGTGGCATATGATGCTGCCACTGTGTGTCAGTGGTGGAAGCAGCGAATGTTTAGGGCGGTGGGTGGGGTGCCAGTCAAGCAGGCTGCTTTGTCCAGTATGGTGTCAAGCTTCTTGAGTGTTGTAGGAGCTGCACTCATCCAGGCAAGTGGAAAGTATTCCATCACACTCCTGACTTGTGCCTTGTAGATGGTGGACAGGAGTCAGGAGGCGAGTCACTCTCCACAGGGTTCCCAGCTTCAGACCACTCTTACAGCCATAGTACTTATATAGCTAGCCCAATTCAGTTGCTGGTCAATGGTAACCCCCAGGATGTTGAAAGTGGGGGATTCAGAGAATGTAATGCCTTTGAATGTAAAGGGGTGATGGTTAGATTCTCTCTTGTTAAAGTTCTCTGGTTCTATGCTGTGGAAGGTTCCCAGAGTTCACAATTCCTTTGTTCTGAAGGATGCAGCAGGAAACTTGCAGCTGAGGCTATTACAATGAATTACAAAACTGATTCTTTAACCTTTTACATCATTAAAGCTACATAATCAAAAACATGCACAACTCAATCAAAGTTTGAAGAAGGGTGGGTTGCAAGAGCCAAGAGCCTCATGAGCAGAGAGAAGAAAAGCAGGTCAGCAGCAGGAAGCTGGAGCAGAGTTTTGAGACTGGTGAGCCAGTGGGGAGCTAAGGCCATGAACAGGTCAGACCAAAGCCTCTGACGATGGTTAGAGAGCCAGGAAGCGGCAGTGCAGCAGACTAACAGCTTCTGGAGACCTATAGGTGGACCTTCTGGACAGCACCCTGCTTTTGAGAGGCCATTAGGAGGGGGAAATCCCCCTTGTGTCTGGGAGACAAGTTAATCGAGATCACATGGTCCACCAACTGAACGCTACTACCCGGCTGATTAGAGATCTGGAATTAGGCCCCCGATAGTATCCTGGTGGGACTGAGTTTTGGCTGGGAAGGTCCATTGTAAATTGTTTTTTTCTCTGAGATAAGCCCCTTCATTAATGTTTATTAAGATCTGATACCAGGGGAATAAAGAATCCAAATACTCCTGCAGTTCATGTGCTTGAAACTCAAGTCATAACTGTACAAATTTGAGGAAAAGGGAGGGAATTCTCCCTGGTGCCCTGGCCAATATTTACCCTTAAAGTAACCTCATTTCAACAGATTACATGGTCATTTCTCATTTGTGGCACCTTGCTGTATGCAAGTTGGCTACTTTGCTCCCTATGTTACAGCAGCAACCACACTTCAAAAGTACTCCATTGGCTTTGGGAGGCCTTGAGATCGTAAAAGACTCTTATCTAAGAGTTTTGACAGTGTAACTTAGAAGAAACTGCTTCACAGAGTTAGTAACTAAAGCACACAGATGGATGCCTCTCTTTTCCTTTTGTATATATATATTATATACATATACATATACATATATATATATATATATATATATACCTTCATATTAAACAATACGAGACTTGTGTGATGAGGTCTATTAGTTTAATGACACAAACATGCACATTAAATGTAAAGTGGCTCATTTTTGTAAGAAGTACTCATGCAGCTCTTTAATTACATAACACTGAGATTCAGGGAGAGTTTTGACATTTTATTTTAACTTGACTGTGGTACAGTGGACTACCATTTACCTTTAAGAGAATGCAAGTGGACTAACCCTGTGACAGTACTGACCAATCACTGTACAGCACGGGCTACTTGTGAACTGGAAGCCTAGAGCTGGAGGTGGTTGTTGGAGCACACCAGGATTTAGTGCTCTGTCTTCTGTTGCAGTAAACAATCACAGTTTGTTCTTATGTTGGTCTCTTCATTACTGATAGTCAACATCAACTAACAAATGTATAGGAAAGTGCAATCTGAGTTTACTCGACTAGTGAACTCATAGACTCAAGACATAAAACTGGTGACGAGGATGAACATAGCAAAAAAGATAGCACCCTGAGTGAGAATCCACAAGACGGGTGAACAAAACATTAGAAAGATTATCTGTACTTCAGTTATAAAATAGATGGCAATCACAGCAGGAAGCAGTGCTGCAGAATTTTTTTGAAAAGAGAAAAAACCCTGCAGAATTGCAATCTTGGTGATCCCGCCAAAACCCGAAAACCCAGCGTAGAAAAGCCGCAGCTGCAGAGACGAGGTTAAAAAAAAGCTGTGGCTGCTCTTAAAGCAGCAATGCATTTAAAGAGGTACATGCAAGAAAAATGGCTATGGACAGAAAATTATAACAGACAAAGAACAACTCTGCGGAAGGCAAAACACGAATTGGTCGACGGCAGTCAAGAAAGCCACAGTAAGCCAAACACCTGAATTCGCCATTAACTGGGAAGCCCATTGGAAGGGCAGTCTCCTTGCAGTTGTTCATGATGCCGCATTTTAGATCCATTTGACCTCATTTCAGATGCCTCGTCTCAATATGGCGAACGCCTAGCGTTCTCTTTTACTGCTAACGACATTGCCGGGGAGGAAAAGAAAGGGGCGATTCTTTTGCCCATATGCAGGCTGATCCGCAGGCTGATGCCACCCAACAACCCCGTCTCAAAGACTTTCGACCAGTTAATAAAAATTGTATAAAACCACCTGAGACCAAAGCCCTCAATTACTATGCAGCTCTTCAAGTTCAATTCAAGGAACAGGCTTCCAGGGGCAGACAATAATTGACTATGTTACTGTTTTAAATGCATTAACCAATAATTGCGAATTAGGAATGTCCATCATTGATATGCTGAGAGGCCGACTGATGTGCGGGATTGGAGATGATACTATTCAAAGGTGTCAGCCGGCCGAAGCTAGACTTCAATAAGGCATTAGAATTAGCCACAGCCATGGAGAGTGTGGTTAGTAACTTGGAAGCTGTAAGAGATACACAAAATGGCACCGTCCATCTGGTAGGACGGGACATGGCATCTTCAAAAGAAGCAAAAACGTCAGACCCCACAGAAATTAGGGAAACACCCCCTGTGTACAGATCAGTAGAAAAACAACAGTAACACACTGAAAGCACACAAAATGAATAAGGGAAATGCATCCTGGCATCCAGTGGGCGATCGACAATTCAAACAAGTCAAATGCTTTTTCCTGCCACCACTATGGTCACATAAGGCGGCACTACAGAGATAGGCTGAGACAGCATTTTAAAGACAAAGGGAGAAATCGTGACATATGTCTCATGGAAGAACCAGAAGAAATAGAATGGGACATCCATTCATTATATAACCTGAAAGTGGGCAGAACCGAGCCAATCCAAGTAGCCATTATTGTCAATGGACAACCCATTAAGATGGAAGTTGATACTGGAGCGTTGATGTCTTTCACTGGAGAACATACATTCAGATACTTGAATAAAGGAACCCATCCTTTAAGATTAGTAGTTCCAGACACTAAACTGAGAACATACACGGGTGAAGAAATAAGACCAAAAGGGGTACGTCAAGTCAGGGTACAGAGTTCAAGTTGAAGTCAGCATCATTCGAAAAGAAGAGGAAAACTTACTAAAGGACATTTATGCGCTACAAAATTCAATCAGCTTCCAATTTGTGCCACTGAAAAGATATGAAGAAGAAAAGAAGAGTTAAACTGATTTCTGACCAAGTTAAGGAATGAACTGGCTGAGAAGGGGCAACAATATGAGATTCCCCAGGAAACTATTATTGAGAATAGGAAAGAATTAAAAGTGCTAAAGCAGCTGCTGCGTAAAAGCCCTGAAGGTTTAAAAGTAGAACACCCTGAGCTCTCAGGAGAACTGTTGGAAGACCCAACTATTGAGCTCACTCACTTTCAGCTCGCGCCTGAGTCTAGTCCAGCCAATAGCGAAATTAAAGAGAAGACTAAGAAATGGATCAGTGCTACCTAGAAAAGGACACACAGGAAGAAAAAGAGGAATTATTGACAATCCTCGAAAAGAAAAACAAACAAAAAAATCTCTCTGCATTGTTTTGTGCTTGTTGCCCTTTATCTGTTTCAGCTTGGAGGGGAGGGGCAGCAGGAGTGAACGTGACCACATCTGGAAGATGGTGAATTCATCTACTGAGGAACCTAGTGGACAACTGTCCGCTACAAAGGCAGTCTCGGAAAAGCCAGCTGAGGATGTTTGCGATGCTCAACGCGTTCGAGATAGCTTCCTGAGAGACTTAATTTGTAAATAGTTATTAGTGTAAACAGTTCACATGTTACTAAATTTGTCAAATGTATTTTTTAAGCAAAGGGGAAGGATTATGGTAAAATGGAGTACCATGTACCTTTAAGAGAATGCAAGTGGACTAACCCATGTGACAGCACTGACCAATCACTGTACAGTGCGGGCTACTGGTTAACTGGAAGTCTTGAGCTAGAGGTGGTTGTAGGAGAATGCAAGGATTTAGTGCTCTGCATTCTGTTGCAATAAACAATCACAGTTTGTTTTTACGACAATTGGCAATGGTTTCATGGTCATCATCAGACTTTTAAATCCAGAATGTTTTATTGAATTCAAATTCCACACTGTTTGTTTTTATGTCAGTCTCTCTCCATTATTGATAATGAGCATCAATTAACAAGTGTATATGAAGGCGTGCAATTCAATCTTACTCGACTAGTGAATTCATAGACTCAAGACATAAAACTAATGCTCAACATTTTTTTTTGAGATGCTAGGAGACTGTAGTGTTCATCCGCTAGATAATGGCTCTGAAAAACAAATATAATGTCCATTTACATTAAACTGCTCATTAGGAAGAGGAATGTGACATAGGTTTAGATTTAGCCTGGAGTGAGTTTTGTTCAGGAGGTGGGGGAGTGAGGTGGGGTGGAAGTGTGGACACTTATCTAGTGGTGATTATAATATGATGGTATTCAATGTGGTGTTTGGAAGGGAAAAATTTGAAACAGCTACTAAGATTCTAGGTGACTTCAGTGAGATGAAACAGAGACTGCCCACGATAAATTGGGCATACCTGTTAATCGGTCAGCAGGAGGTGATCAAAAATTAATGAGTTTGACACAGAATCAGTGTATACCCTTAAAGGAGAAGAACTCTGCAAAAAAAAGGCCATGGATGACTGAAGAGGAAAGCGGAAATAGAATCTATAATAATGCACTTTTTTGTCTGTCGGCACTATTTTCATTGTGTTGTTTCAGGGAAATGGTAGATAACTGCAAATTTTTAAAAATCCAATTCTGTTTATTACATTTATTTAAACTCTAAGGTGTGTAAGCATTTTCCATGTGGGCACATCTAGTTTTTGGTGCCATTTTTGATGGGATGGAGGTGGCATATTGGTGATGTCACTGAACCAGCAATCAAGAAGGTTCTGGGGACACAGGTTCGAATGCCACCATGGCAGCTGGTGGAATTTAAATGCAATTCAAAAAAGTCTGGAATTGAAAACTAGTCTCAGTAATGGTGACCATGAAACTATCATCCATTGTCACAAAAACCCATCTGGTTCACAAGTGCCCTTTAGGGAAGGAAAACCGCCATCCGTACCTGGTCTGGCCTATATGTGACTCCAGAGCCACCACAATGTCTCTTATTTGCTCTCACAAAGGGTAATTCATGAAGGGCAACAAATGCTGGCCTTGCCAACAATGACCACATCACATTGTACTTGACTCCACCACCCTGACCACATTGAACCCTCCCCGCCCCACAATCACTCTCACTTGCTTATCCTGCCCTTGTAGGCTTCCCACCCAAAAATCCAACACACTGTCAATCAGAGTTGCCTGTGAAAGGAAGCCCACAGAAATGAAAATAAAGGAGCCCAGCAATCAAACGCTGCAGGGCATTCAGAAAACCTGCTACTCTGGCTTTCCCAACCTCACCATGTGGAAACATAGACACAGGTGTCGATCATTTTGCCCCTTGAGCCTGTTATGCTGCTCAAGGTTATGAATATGCCCCAGCTCATTTTTATACGAATAGCAAAAACGATGATGTCTTCAGTTCTAAAAGTAGATCTACGTTTGCTGAGTTAAAAAATAATTGAATTATCAGGTGATATTTATCAAAATAGTCCAATATAATTGGGTGGAAAATAAATGAAGCATGTGATTAATCCATAGGCTGCATTTTCATTCTTCGTCCATAGGCCTTTACTTCAGCCTCAAGATGGCTTTAATAACCTGAAGCTGTAGTATTGACTCTGGCAACATATCACCAGCCCTAATAAGGTCAAATTACATTTATGATCAATATAAAAACATAAAAAAGTATACCACATGTGGCCTGGTTTTCCACCATTACTATAATTTTCCATAGATGGTTCTGGACATATGAACATAGAAACATTCTAATTAGGAGCAGGAATAGGCCACTCGGCCCCTCAAGCCTACTCTAAACATTCATTAAGATTATGGCCGATCTGATTGTAACCTCAGCTCCACATTGCCAACCTCACCTACACATTCCCAACTACCCCCGAGAACCTTTCACCCCCTTGCTTATCAAGAATCTATCTACCTCTGCCTTACAAATATTCAATGACTCTGCTTCCACCACCTTTTCAGGAAGGGAATTCCAAAGCCTCACTACCCTCTGAGAGAAAAAAATTCTCCTCATCTCTATCTTAATTGGATGACCTATTATTTTTAAACAGTGACTCCCTAGTTCTAGATTCTCACACAAGAGGAAACATCCTTTCCACATCCACCCAGTCAAGGCCCCTCAAGATCTTGTATGTTTCAATGAAGTCACCTCTTACCCTTCTAAACTCCAGTGGAATACTAGCCTATGCTTATCAGCATTTACTCATAAGACAACGCATCCATTCTGGGTATTAGTCTAGGAAATAAGAACATAAGGATTAAGAGCAGGAGTAGCCAATTCAGCCCCTCGAGCCTGCCCCACCATTCATGACGATCATGGCTGATCTCATTTCGGCCTCAACTGCAATTTCCTGTCCTCTCCGCATAACCTTTCAACCTTTACTAATTAAAAATCTAACTCCTCCTTAAATTTATTCAGGGTCCCGGCATCCACTACACTCTGAGGTAGTGAATTCCACAGATTGCACACAACCCTTTGAGAAAAGTAATTCCTCCTCATCTCTGACTTAAATCTACCACCTCTTAGCCTAAAACTATGGCCTCTCACTCTAGAATGCCCCACAAGGGGAAACATCTGCTCCACGTCTACTCTGTCTATCCCCTTTAGCATCTTATATACCTCAATTAGATCTCCTCTCATCCTTCTAAACTCTAGCGTGTATAGGCCTAAACTGCTCAATCTCTCCTCATAAGACAAGCCCCGCATCTCTGGAATCAATCTAGTGAACCTCCTCTGAACCACCTTCAATGCAACTACATCCTTCCTCAAGTAAGGGGACCAAAACTGTGCACAGTACTCCAGGTGCGGTCTCACCAATGCCTTGTACAGTTGCAACAACACTTCCCTGTTTTTATACTCTATTCCTTTAGCAATAAAAGCCAAAATTCCATTTGCCTTCCTTATTACCTGCTGTACCTGCATACTAGCTTTCAGTGATTCATGCACCTAGCTCCGCGTGCACTGAAGCATTCTGAAGTTTCTCTCCATTTAATTAATAAGCCACCTTTTTATTCTTCTGACCAAAATGGTAACTTTACTTTTTACAATACCCTACCTGCTACATTATTCTAATCAGTTATCACAATTTGTGTTCCCCCTTACAATTGTTTTAAATTAACATTTTGCTCTCTTTTATTTATGTCCTCAGATTCTGACCAAAATGACTATAAAGCACAAACATAGCAAGCCCAGGATATACAGGGCCGCAACTTCCGAGCTTCCCAGCTTCGGATTGGAGGGGGGCCAGTATCACAAAAATGCACATCGAGAATCCTCTTCGGAGGCTCCCAGGTAAGGTTTGCTCAGCAATTGCCCAGGAGTAGAAACTTTCCCTAGGCAATTGCCCTGCAATGGTCACCATCCCAAAGTGTGATTTAAATCACAAACTTCAGATGATCTTAACTGGGTCAGACCAATAGTTACTTAGAAAAGGTGAGATGAATTAAAACCATTTCTAACTTCTGGATAACTATCGTACAGACCCAGGCTGATTCCCCCATGGGACTCCTCACACACCCCCCAAACTAACCCCCTCCCATGGGACTCCCCCTAGACCCTTGATCCCCCAGGGATGACCCCCGACTAACCCCCATGGGTCTCCCACACCCCACCAACCCTCCAGGGGTTCTCCCCACCTCCCTGACTAACCCTCCTCCCACCGATTCCCCCCAACCGCATTTTACTCCTCCCTCTTCCGATGGGCCCAGCTCCCACCCCCACCTCCCCCAAGCCGACCCCACCCCTACGAGATCCGAACCCCACCTCCCAAGGCCTGACTCCCTTCCCTCCACTCCAGGCCAAGGCCTGAACTCCCTCTTCATCATAGGCATGTCACCCCCTCACCCCCCTGCAGGCCCAGCCCGAGGCCCCACAAAACCCCTTCACCAGGCCCAACACCAGACGCCCGAGGTCCCACATCCCTGACCTCTGACCCCCTCAACCTCTAAACCGCCAATTGTCCCCCGACCTTCCACCTGACCTCCAACCCCATAACCTCCGTTACCCCCAGCTTCTGACACCCCCCGAACTCCGGTCCCCCTCAACATCCAACCATCCCTCCACCTCTGATCCCTCCCAATCTCTGATACCCCCTGAACATCCGATCGCCGCCCACCCCACAAATCCTACCCACTTACCTTGGACACTTACTTCTCCCTGGTGTTAGGGGCCTTAAAATTTCAATGGACCTTTAAACTTACCTGGTTCACAGAAGCTAGTGCCATAAAAAAGGGGGCATGGACCCCTTGACTTTGAATCTCCTGCTCTTCAATGGCAGGCACCGGGGATGCGCATCATTGCCTGGATCTCGCCTGGCCTGAGTTGCAGGGTCAGGTGAGAGAGAATCGAAGAAAATGTGAATTAAGTAATTGGGCACAGAGTGGCAATCCACAATGTTGATTTTTATTTATTTTTTATTGATTTAGGGATGTGGGCTTCGCTGGCTAGGCCAGCATTTATTGCCCATCCCTAATTGCCCCTGGGAAGGTGGTGGTGAGCTGCCTTCTTGAACTGCTGCAGTCCATGGGGCGTAGGTACACCCACAGTGCTGTTAGGGAGCGAGTTCCAGGATTTTGACCCAGTGACAGTGAAGGAACGGCGATATATTTCCAAGCCAGAATGGTGAGTGCCTTGGAGGGGAACTTCCAAGAGGTGTTGTTCCCACCTATCTGCTGCCCCTGTCCTTCTAGATGGTAGCGGTCATGGGTTTGGAAGGTGCTGTCTAAGGAGCCTTGGTGAATTCCTGCAGAGCATCTTGTAGATGGTACACACTGCTGCCACTGTGCATCAGTGGTAGAGGGACTGAATGCTTGTGGATGTGGTGCCAATCAAGGGGGCTGCTTTGTCCTGGATGGTGTCAAGCTTCTTGAGTGTTGTGAGAGCTGCACTAATCCAGGAGAGTGGGGAGAAGTCCATCATGCTCCTGACTTCTGCCTTGTAGATGTTGGACATGCTTTGGGGAGTCAGGAGGTGAGTCGTGTCTGACCCACTCTTGCAGCCACAGTATTTATCTGGCTAGTCCAATTCAGTTTCCTATCAATGGTAACCCCCAGGATGTTCATAGTGAGGGATTCAGTGATGTTAATGCCATTGAACACCAGGTAGCGATGGTTGGATTCTCTCTTGTTGGAGACGGTCATTGCCTAACACTTGCGTGTCGCGAATGTTACTTGCCACTTGTCAGCCCAAGTCAGGATATTGTCCAGGTCTCACTGCATTTAGGCATGGACTGCTGCTTGTCACTCCAAGGAAGTTCAGACCCATTAAGTCATAGCATTGTTCCACTTTTATTGCTGCTTGCTTTGTGAAAGACGTGTAAAGATGCCAAAGTTTACCAATGAACTCAAAACTACTTACTTGATGCAAGCTGGTGATTAATCAACATAATGAGGAATGAAACTTTATGGCCCAAATTCAGATTTAGTTAAACTCCAGAGAAATTACTCTGACTGTCTATTTAACGAAGATGCAGGATCCACTTATCTTCTCCTGCATTGTGCTCAATGGTTCATGTGGGCCTGCCCTAATGCAGTTATTTCTTACTAATCTTTCTTAACAGAGTTAACCCATTAATTGAACAAGAATGTAAGACATTCTTGAAACATCATCATTTGACGTCGGTTCAACAGTTCCTGGTTTAAAACACCTGGCAATAAGCAAAACAGCCATCTATTCACCACACCGACTTGTAGATTAACACTTGAACAGTGTTTAGTAAGCAAGTAATATTAATGCCAAAGTAATTAAACTGCTCAACACTCAGAGCAGCTTTACTTGCAATAATATTAACCTCACAAAACTAAAAAACATGCTTAAAAAACAATTTTAGTGAAAACTAAACTATTTAACTCTTTTGTTCCTGCCATTCCTACTTTTGCAGCAATTCTTCTTTTCTGTTTCTTCACTCTACTTTCATTTTAATTTAAATTAACCTTACCTCCAGCAGTCATTTTTTTTGTCACACGTTTGTGTCCACTTTCTCCATTATAAAGCCCAATTAATGATGAAAGCCTGCCGTCTTGTCTTGTTTTGCTTACACTCTCTCACTAACGATTGCACTGCAGCGCTTGCTTCTCCCAGACCCTCAGTCAGTGCTGTCAAGAAACTCCCAAACTCCATCCAACTCTGCTCCTCTGCTTCACAAATTGTGGTTGATTTTGTCATCTTAGTTATAAATAATTATAGCGGAACCAATGTGCTAAAGCAAAAAAAAAGGGGCAGAATGGGAATGAAATTGGCCTTGAGAAGAAGCACAGAGCAGATCAGAGTGAGCTGAGTTTACATTCTTTGATTTTGTTTTCCAATAGGTTGAGTATGTTTTAAAGCTGCTGCCAATCTGCCATCTCTTGTTTCATGATTCTGTCCTAGGCCAATTCTGCCCCAGTGCATAACCTTGAGATTGGTATTGAATTGTCACTGCTCCTCTAAACCCCCAACTGAAGGCTACTCTTGTTCTGATTCCTGGCATGCAATCACACAAACAGTCTCAACTCATTTTCACTCCTAAAATATTAAGCTTTAAACATTTCACTTATCTACTGCTCCTTTCCACTGACGTCCTCCACTCTAGAGGTGGGATCAAGGTTTTGAAGAAGTGTGTTTTCACCGGCTTTTAAGGCTGCCATTTCAGCTACTAGCCCAGACTTGAAAGAACAGCATAGGTGCCCAAAGGATTAAATAGAAGAGATTATGATATATGTGCAGCCTAGACACAATGGATAGGAAGGACCTATTTCCCTTAGAAGAGAGAGGTCAATAGCTAGTGGACATAAATTTAAAGTAATTAGAAGAAGGAAGAGAGGTGTATCGAGATTTTTTTTTTTACCCAGGTGTGGGTCTGGAACTGGCTGCCCAAAAGGTTAACAGAAGCAAGATTTTATTTCATTTTATTATTTCATCACATTTTAAAAGTAACTCTTGGATAAGCACTTGAATTGTCCGAACCAACAGGCGGCAATGGACCAAGAGCTGGAAAGTGGGTATAGAGTGGATAGTTCTTTTCCTGTTGGCACAGAGACGATGGGTGGAACCATCCCAAGTTTGCACTAAGTCCGGTAGCAGGCGGGAAAAGGGACGTTTTATCCGCCAATCGCAATGGCAGCTTTTTGAGGTGTATCGTCCGCTTCCCGCCTTATTAGTAATGCAGCCATAGGAACACGCTGTTTTGCTGGGGGGGGTGGCCTCTGAATTGCCCGCCCACGTCATTAGCTCACCCTTTCCTCACGCTGGGTGCCATATCTAAACTGCAGCCGTGCACACAGTTCTCAATGCTTGCAGCCCAGGACTGCTCCAGTGAAACATGGCTCTGAAAGCCAAGAAGAGTTCAGTGACCCATCACTGGAGTGCCTTTTAGAGGCCCACCATGATGTCCTCTACTCCCGCTCTGGCCACAGGATATCTAACACTCTCACCACTCCAGCTTGGGAGGCAGTGACAGTGGTGGTCTGTGCCAACACTGCACAGAAGAGGTTCACCATCCAGTGCAGAAAGAGGATGAATGATCTCATCCATGTCTCCAGCATATGACAACCATCTCATCACTCTGAATTCACGCACTCACAAGCCCAACACACATTCACTGGCATCTCACTCTTATAAGGTGAGAGGGGCAAGTTTTTTATGGAGAGGGTAGTGAGTGTCTAGAATTCGCTGCCAGAGGAGGTGGTGGAAGCAGGTAGTGGTGTTTAAGAGGCAGCTTGATAAATACATGAATAGGATGGGAATAGAGGGATACGGACCCCGGAAGTGCAAGATGTTTTAGTTGACGGGCAATATGATCGGCACAGGCTTGGAGGGCCAAAGGGCCTATTCCTGTGCTGTACTTTGCTTTGTTCTTTGTTCACTCACTGCCAGCTCAAGGGACATCTCCACTCACTCACTCACACACACCCTCACATCTTCATCTGGCCTCATCTCCTCTGGAGACTGCATCGTCAGTCCTCACTATCTTGAGGCCACTTGCACAGATCGACATTGTGTCCACACACACACCCTGGGATTCCCTCCTCCCCCAGTACAGCCCTCGTCCTGCAGCCTCTTCCTTTGCCTGAGGCCACTTCTCCCCCTTCTCCAAGCAAGATCTTGCCCAGCAGCCATTGAAAAGCCACCCACACCTTACAGCTGATCCGGTAGGTAGAGACCATTCTACCAATGAGCCCCCCTAAAAGTGTTGTTGTGCTGCCTGTGAAGCCTGGTGCTGATGACCGCAAGTGCTGCCTGAAGCAAGGTAGGCAAACTTACCTCGAAGTCCCAAGGCTGGCCAGGCACACGTCGCTTATAAGAACATAAGAACATAAGAACTAGGAGCAGGAGTAGGCAATTCAGCCCCTCGAGCCTGCCCCACCATTCATTACGATCATGGCTGATCTCATTTTGGCTTCAACTCCAATTTCCCGCCCTCTCCTCACAACCTTTCAACCTGTTACTAATTAAAAACTTGTCTATCTCCACCTTAAATTTATTCAGTGTCCCAGCATCTACTGCGCTCTGAGGTAGCGAATTCCACAGATTCACAACCCTTCAAGAAAAGTAATTCCTCTTCATCTCTGATTTAAATCTACCACCTCTTAACCTAAAACTATGGCCTTTTGTTCTAGAATGCCCCACAAGGGGAAACATCCGCTCCACATCTACTTTGTCTATCCCCTTTAGCATCTTATATACCTCAATTAGATCTCCTCTCATCCTTCTAAACTTTAGCGAGTATAGGCCTAAACTGCTCAATCTCTCCTCATAAGAAAAGCCCCGCATCTCTGGAATCAATCTAGTGAACCTCCTCTGAACCGCCTCCTATGCAACTACAGCCTTCCTCCAGTAAGGGGACCAAAACTGTGCACAGTACTCCAGTTGTGGTCTCACCAATGCTTTGTACAGTTGCAACAACACTTCCCTATTTTTATACTCTATTCCTTCAGCAATAAATGTTAAAATTCCATTTGCCTTTCCCATTACCTGCTGTACCTGCATACTAGCTTTCAGCGATACATGCACGAGGACACCCAGATCCCTCTGCACTGAAGCATTCTGAAGTTTCTCTCTATTTAAGTAATAAGCTTATATACAGTCGTGAAAAACATTGGCATGCAATCACGCTGGTGTGCCTGGATGATCCAGCGTGGGGTTATGATTCGAGTGAGCAGGGCTTGTAATGATATACAGATGTATTAAAATAAAGTTCTTGATGTCCGGTGGCGAGAAAGGTGGCCCGCCATTGACAGGAAGAGTGGGCGATCACAATCTGGTTTCACGATGGCATGATTGGCATTGGGTTTCATGCCCACCATGAAGCCCAATGCCAAGGGCATGGAACATTCTGCCCTGTGTTTTTATGGTCCAAATTTTTAAGGGTCTGAAGTCAGTTTAGAAAATGATGAGGACAGACACCTGAATACATGAGCACAATTGTAGGAAAGTACAAGCTTGGGGAGCTGAAGGATTAGATACATATTTCCAGTAGTTTGCATGGAATAATAAGCTAAACAGTAAAGAAAAAGGATTGCATTTATATAGCACCTCTCAACCTGAGGATGCTCCAAAGCACTTTACAGACAATGAAGCACTTTTGATGTGCAGTATCACTGCTGCAATGACTGTTCTGTGTTATAGTGATATAAAGGCACAAATCATTCATAAGGGGTTGAATAAACATGTTGTTGGTTCATTTATTTAGACTAAGCACTTGGGAACATTTATCCAGAGGGATAAAGCTTGATGACATCAGCAACAGAGCTGTATGTGTATTCTCTGCTCTAAAGCAAAAGGGAAACTAAAACTGGATCACATGACATACTTCCTTTCTAATGATGTCATGCTGTAATCTCTTAAAGGCATCTTACAACATCCCCCTTTCTTTTTTAAAGATACTTTGCCCCCTTCGGTAGAAGTATAATTTCTTACAATACATGTTCATGTTTAGTTATCGTTACGTAAGTGAATAGAACTGATGAATCTATGAGTCTCTAAAGTGTGAAGGTAATCTGCTGGTATGCCCAGATCTTCTTATGGTAACCTTGCCTGGAGATTTCTTCAACTGTTCACAGTTATCTGTGGGATTGTCATTCTTAGATTGTGCTCATGGTTTTATTTGGGATCCTATCCTCGATGCAATAGGACTATACGGTGGTTGAGGATCTGGAATGGATCTGATTTAAGCTTGGTTATGTCTCAACATTGCGGCTTTGTGTGTAAAGATTTCATAGTAGGACCTTGGTTCTGAACAAATCCTTGTCACCTTGACTGGTTGCCATGCACCTTTTGAGGGATCTTGAATGCAAACATGTTGTCCAAATTGTAACCTTGGCAATTCTGCACTTGCATTGTTATTGTGCACGTTGGTCATCTTCTCTGCAGTTTTAAAAGTAGCTGTTTAATTACTGAGAGAGTAGAATGGGTAAAAGTAGATAAATAGGTATGCACTGGTCTGCCAAACACGAGCTCTGCCAGTGATGGAATAGTTGCACTTAAAGGTATCACTCTCAGATCTAACATTGCAATGTGTAGATGTTGTTTGGTTGGTCTAATTTTGAGAAATAGGGATTTCACTGTGCGAATCATTCATCAGCTAGGCTATTAGATCTAAGGTAATGAACAAGGTAGTGTGATCAATATTCCACTTCTCTCATACTCTGAAATGGCTTACCAATAAACTGTGCACCGTTATCCGTAATGATCTCTCTAGGTGCACCAAATAAACTGAAAAAAAGCACTTAGAGTGAGTGAAACAGTGGTGCTTGACTTATTGTGCAATTATCGAATAATGGGGCACTTGGTAAAGTAGTCCACAATGATGATGAAATGCCATGGACATGAAAGAGGTCAGATGTGATTTTGAACCATGGATGGGTGGGAACTTCATGTGGAATCAGTGGTGCTTTGTGATGTCTTTGCATATGCCTTTGACATGCCTCACACTTCCTGACGATGAGTTCAATGCCATTGTTCATAGCTGGCCAGCAGACCGTCCCTCTTGCGAGTCTTCTCATCTGATCTGTGTGAGTGAGTCATAGCATCTATGTTTTCCACATGATTGACGGTGTGAATCATGGGTTTCCCACCTTTGTCCCATCTCATCATCGTCATGTTTTGGTTTGTCAGTCCTCGTGTATATGTTTCTGTTGGGATACCGGATGGCCATTCTTATTGCTTGAAGGTATTATGACACAGTCAATGGTAAAGGCTGAGCTGCTCAAATGCCAGAGGGAAACTTGAAACAACTGTCATAATCCATTTTTGCAATTTGTATCTTTCGAGATACAGGTTTTGAATTCAATAGTAATAAGGCCTCTGAGTCTCGAGAGGTTTTTTTTATAAAACTACATTAAACATGTATTAATAAAAGAAAAATTGTCAGCATGTACGTATGTCTACAAAATTACTACTATGACAACTACAACAATCCCCTAATTAATCTGACTCTCAGTTACACCCCCGTTAAGGCAACAGTAAAATGTATAGATTTAAAAAGACCCCTTACAAATTCAAAATGAGGTTCCTTGCAGACACAGTTGCAGGCGTACAGGCTGCTTAGATCTTAAATGCCTCTGCCTTCCACACACAAACTCCTTTCTGTTTATACCCAGCTTTTACTTTGAATGTAAATTCCCCATTGTATCACTAGGTTTTAAATGTCACATCTTCTAACAATAACATTTCATCCCGTTAATTTCATTAGTAATATAAACACATTGCTTGGTGTCCCCCAGCTAGGTGCAAGATTTTACTCCAACTCCTGAATGCTTTATTCAACAAATGCAAATTTCCCCCTTGACACCTTTGTTTCTAAACTCCCCATGTTTATCTAATTATCATTTCAAACCTACTTCTTTCTATACATCAAAGCACCCAGACTAGCTGGCTTTAATCCAATTAAGACACACATACACATGCATACACAGACACCCCTAAATTCTATTTTAAAAAATAATTTTCAATAACATTATTGGCATTAATCTCTTCATGACAGAAGGTCCCATTTTATATGGTCTCTTCAAATCAGTGCATGGCTCTTTGTAGCTGCACCAGCCTTTGCTCTAGCGCACTACTGCTGCCAATGGCCCTTTCTGGCACATGCTTTGCATAATTGGTGAAAAACTGGGCATTTTCTTGGCCACACTTCCCACTGTCTTTGTAGGTTAGGGTATTCTAATAAGTATGTGATCAATTGGGGTTGAAGTTAGGATTTGTAAGCTTCGTTGTCCTGTGAGGATCACTACGTACTTAGGTCCATCCTTGAGTAGCCCTTCGATGCTATACATTTTGGGCTTGTTTAACAAATCTTGTTGGAATGCTTCCATGGGAGTGGATGCAACTGCCAACTCAACAATTCTGTCTGCTAGCTCTGCTTTTAAAACAATCACAGTATCTACTGACAAGTGGTCTGTGGATTCTGTTAGCTGTTGTCAAAATGACATGAAATTGAGTTAATGAATGCAGAAGTTTAACCTGATTCTGAACCGGTATTCCAACGAAGTTCATGGGCAGAATTTTCCCCCGTGATGGGGGGGATGTTGAAGAGTGGGCGCGGGGAGGCACACCTCTGATTGACGCCCCCGACTGGGGGCACGCCACCATTTTACATGGACGGGCCCATTATGGCCCGCCCAGCATGAAGCCCGCACGCAAGCTCCCTGTGCGGGCGGGGGGAATCCCTAAACCCAAGATTGCGCTCTTTTGTGCATGCCTACAAAAGAGCGCACTCATCTCCCTGAGGCTAAGCACAAGAGTTGGGACATGTCCATAACTTTTAAAAACACTTTAATTAAACTTTTTACAACCTACATGAAACCTCATCCCACCCGTGGATGAGGTTTCATGCTTTTTCTAATGCTCGCCAGGGGCTCCTGGCCTACCCGTCAACATTAAAGTTGGACGGGCAGGTCCATTAATAACTTTAATGACTCTGTCAATGGCCTCAGTTGACCATTGATAGGTCGGCGGGTGCACAGCTGACTTTGCTGAGCCCCCACCTACCTGAAAATTTAAATGGGGCGCGGTGACATCAGGAGTTCCGCCCAAAGTCACCGCGTGTCATTTTACGCATCGGCAAGTGGGCCCCGCCCCACACTCGCCGACAGGAAAATCTTGGCCCATACTTTTGGGGGGATCCTTCAGCTTATTTGCTGTTAATCCTGACATATTCAGCCTGTGTAGACCTTCATTCCCAATCTCTAGGTGAATTTTTATGGTTTTCTTGTCTGATTGAGACACACCTGAATCAAGAAATCATGGTCATAGTTACATGTTTAAATATTTTGAATTTGGATAGTAGGTCAACTGCATCCCAATTCAAGCTGGGGAATTTTGTGGACATTTTGACAACATCCGTTTGACATTCCTTCTCTTATAGTGCCTGGGAAGATTGTCGCTGTAGTCCTTTCGCTCGCTGTTCTGAAGCTCCATTATAGTGCCAATCTTCTCTGGGCCAACTTTTATGACTTTTTTTGGTTGCTAAACTCTCCCTCGCTCGCCATTGATCCAGCTACACCCTAGTCACTCACCTTTCCTGTCTGAGCTAAGCTGGTGTTAGTCCTCTTGATGTACTGTCCTACTCACCTCAAGGGATCCATCTACTTACCAGCTCATTACCTGAGCACTGTCTCCACAATGTGTCTCCAGAGCTTTCCTGAGCAGTCACTACACTGCAGTTTCAACACTCTCCAATGCTTCAACTGTGTTGCAATCTGACCAAAACATTGAGAGTCGCCTCATGCCATGTATCACGATCTAAGGCTGTTCACCATGTCATACCTGTACTGAATCTTGCTGCCAGGCTAAGCATCAGGTCATTTAGAAGGAACAATTGCTTCACACCAACAATGCTGGAGCTCAGTTTTACCCCTAAAGGAAGACGTTGAGATTAAAGAACAAAAAGCAGAGAGAAGTGGAGGTTAAAGGGGAGATTTAACACGTGGGGAGAGTGGCATGTTGTAGAAAAGGATCCCCACATAACAGAAAAATTGGCTGCACCAAATAATTAATTTTCTAGTGGTCTTGTTGGGGGAACTGTGCAAAGAAACTCAGTGCTGGAGGTGTTTTATTCTATCATTTAAAACACAGGTATTAGCTATATTAACAAAAACAGCTCTACAATTTCAAATATATTTTACGCTGGCCAGTCTCAAAGCAAAATGCTCCTGGCCGAATCAGAAGTATGCTGTTCTAAGGAGCTGTTCTGGTATGTGAAATTAAGGGAGGGGCTTTCATTGATAAGCATATTTGCTCTTTACATGTATCACACCTCTATACATGTCTTCATCTTACATGGGAGCTCGCCTTTTTACCTTTGTTGCCTCCACTGGTTTTGGGGCTTGGCCACTCTTCCACTAAATGGGAAGTAAAATCGGACTGGGTGTAATGTGACAGATCAGAGCCACAACAGATCCCCGCTGGGCAAGTTCTGTAAAACCATGAGTCAACAAATAGGTTAAAATCTGCAGAGTTCCTGAGACGCTGGGCAGGAGTTATATTGTGTCAGCTCCCCGGCGTAACTCCATCAAACAGGGGCAGGCACTTGGGCAGCGATCCATCTGCAATAATAAAAACAAAAAAACTACGGATGCTGGAAATTGACAGAAGGGTCATGAGGACTCAAAACGTCAACTCTTTTCTTCTCCGCTGATGCTGCCAGACCTGCTGAGTGTTTCCAGGTAATTCTGTTTTTGTTTTGTTATCCATCTGCAATCTCCACTTTGATTAAGGGCTAAGGTGCTGGACTGTTGCCAATGTTGCGAATACATCATACAACATCTCCCCCCCCACCCCCACCTTAAACCAGCTTATATTTCACCTCTTTCCTAAGATTCACTCAGTTCTGTTGAAGGGTCATGAGGACTCGAAACGTCAACTCTTTTCTTCTCCGCCGATGCTGCCAGACCTGCTGAGTTTTTCCAGGTAATTCTATTTTTGTTTTGGATTTCCAGCATCGGCAGTTTTTTGTTTTTATCATACAACATATATTGTGTCACTTGTGCCATAGTAACACTGGAAACTAGAATCTACATTTTAATTCCTTTAGAGTGAGTCAACTCAGTTGCATCATATCAACTCAAGCGTGGGAAGATGCGAAAATGTAATTAAAAAGTATATAATTACCTTGGAGTCCCTGCTCCTATGAGTTCCCTCTTCCCTGTGAGCCAGGCTACAAGAGGAGGTAAGAATCCGACCTGGTGTCCGCAGGTTTACAATTACTCTAACTGTACACCTGCCCTCCCACCGAACACCCCCCCTCCCTCCTCACCCCAGGATATTGCCTGGAGCCAAGGTTGCAGATTTGGGTCATATTCCTCTCCACCAAAGCTTGTGCCTGAGAGGAAAATCACAGTGCATGGGAAATTTATTAACTTGTAAACTTCTTTAGCTCTGAAGAAGAGTCATATGGACTCAAAACGTTAAGCCTATTTCTCTCTCCACAGATGCTGCCAGATTTGCTGAGTTTTACCAATATTTTCTGTTTTTTTTATTTAACTTGTAAACCCTTTGGTGATTGTGTATGGAATCTGCAAATACTAGTCTGCGAACATCTGGGCTTACATCTTAGAAAGAAAAAGACATTGCATTTCGATTGCACTTTCCACAATAGTTGATTATCCCAAACTGCTTCAATGTTGTAATGTAGAAACGTGACAGTCAATTGTGCATATAGCGATCTCCCAGAACAAGATGATATTTTATTTCTCTTTAATTAATATTGATTAAAGGGTAATTATTGGCCAGGATACTAGGAAGCACTCTGTGCTTTTCTTCAAAATAGTGTCATGGGGTCTTTTACGTCCATCTGACAGGACACAGATCAGTTTAATGTCTTATCCGAAAGACAGCATCTCCAACAATGTAGCACTACCTCAGCACTGTACTGGAGTGGCACGCTGGATTATGTACACAGAAAGAATTTAGATACATTGGAAAACTATTAGCTATAAGAAACAATTACCACACATGCAGCAAATAATTGTTGTAAAAAGTAAGTGGAAGTCATCTTCATCTACATTAGAGCAATGTGAATGTAGAGTGGAAAGGAAATGTAAAATTTCTTAGTTATCCGTCATGTGTAAATTCAAATTTGAATTGTCCTTTTCAATTTACTGAATTATTGTGATGTGGCCTTGGATATTTATGATTTTTATACTGGGTTTAATTATAATGCTCCCTGTGTTGATATAATAACTTTTTTCTAAGAAGAATTATGTGCAAGTCATTGCAGACTACAGTCAATTCCCAGTGAACATCCACTCGCCATTCATTCTCATCAAATTAAACTGCCATGGTGGGCAAGCTATTATTGAAAGTATGAGGGCATGGTGATTTCATTTGCCCTTCGTTCTTAGCATGGAAAAGATGGCCTGATCATTTAAGAAATTTAACCAAGAATGGAGTGCAATGATTAGTGAAATGAGGAAAGGATAATAAGTGCACACAATGCTGAATATAATCAAAACAGAAAATGCCGGGATTGCACAGTGTAACGTTACTTTTCCGGTAACCTCATTTTCATACATTCATAACTCATGATCAAAATTGAAAACAGACAAAGTAATGTTTTAATAAAGCTGTCGAGGGTAGAGGGAAGTAGAACAGGCCTGAATGACAAAGTTAGACAAATGATGAGAAGGCCAACAGCTTCATCGAATTATGCCATCAATCTAAATGAAAACAGAACAGTGTTGAAAACACACTCTATAACTGTAAATCCCAAAAGGTGAGGAAGAAAAGCAGGTCAGCATGCTGAGAACAGACCTCAATGTGTGCTGATAAGGGTCTGTCCACCTCCTCTTACTCCACTACCCCAAGAATAGACCAAGCTGTGTTCTGATACAGGGCCTATCCATCTCACACACTCTAACACCCTGGGCATAGCCCTCATTGGTTCTGATAAAGCAAAACCCACCAGAAAGCATGGGGCACACAAACCATAAGTAGGGTGACCCAAATTCAGGTATGAATACCTGAGGAGGGATGAGACTTCTCGTTGGCATCATGGTCTTGTGAGATTGCCCCCTCCTACATGAGTATAGATTTATCACCCACTATCAGGAAGAGGCACTGAATAGTTTAGTAGACCATAAAGAGATCTTAAACTCCTGGAAGAGGAGTATAAAATATTTAGTACCATACAAAGACAATCTCAATGTACAGCAGGAATAGTACCTCAGCTTCCAATGAGCATCCTCTATCCCTGTGACAAAGAGTGTTCAGGCAGTGTTCCAACGACCTTTAGATGTCGGAGGTCCAGTGCCGCAGGAGGCTATGCCTTTCCAGGGATGCAGTGACAGCAATATGTTACAAGCTATGTCCAGAAATCACCTCCGACTGCATGGGTGGACACCCCATGCTGGTGGCTTTGAAGGTCACAGCGGCCCTCAGCTTCTCTGCCTCCAGTTCTTTTCAGGGCTCAGTGGGGGATCTGTGTGGTGTTTCCCAATCAGCCGCACGCTCAAGCTCATGACTGATGCTAACTATAGATACATCCGCATGTTCATCCACTTCCAGACAGGCCAGAGCCAGGCGGAGAGAGCGCAAGGCCTCACTGCAATGGCTGGGTTCCCCCACATCCAACGTATAATACATTGTACTCATGTAGCCATCAAACCAGGTGAGTTGGGAGCTTTTGTAGACAGAAAGGGGTTCCAGTCAGTGAATGTTCAGATTGACTGTGACCACAGGACACAGGTTTTCCAAGATTGTCCCAGTTACCCTGGGAGCTCACATGATGCTTACATCTTGCTGCACTCGCAGGTACCAAGGTTGGTCGTGGCTCCTGCACAAGTGGATGGCTGGCTCCTGGGTGACAAGGGCTATCCCTTGAAGAAGTGGCTGATGGCCCCACTCCATCACCCAAGAACTGAGGCTGAGGAGAGATACATCAGGAGTCATGCCTCCACAAGGGTGGTGGTGGAGAGGACCATCAGGCTGCTAAATATGTGCTTCAGATGCCTGCACCAATCAGGGGAAACATTGCAGAACCCTCTAGAGATGTCTCCTTCATAGTTGATGCATGCTGCACCCTTCACAACCTGACTGGCAAGGCAGGACCCACTGGAGGCTGAGGAAAGTGAGGTAGTTCCACAAGCCACAGAGGATGACTCAAATGATGGTTCACAGGAAGAGCCTGGGGAGATGCATGGAGGCAGGGACACCAGGAATTCTTTGATTCAGCGAACCTTCAGCCAGGCATCCAAGGCATCAATGCCTCATCAAGTCAATGGCCTTTGCTAGCAATCAATAAATGGGAACCCAACCCAGTATAGCAGCACCACACAATGCCATACTTTCACAAGCCTCTGCTGCATCAGGCACCTATTCAAACAGAAAAACAAACAAACAACAAAGAAAAGTACAGCACAGGAACAGGCCCTTCGGCCCTCCAAGCCTGCGCTGATCTTATTGGCGTCAACTAAAACATTTTGCACTTCCAAGGTCCGTATCCCTCTATTCCCATCCTATTCATGTATTTGTCAAGCTGCCTCTTAAACACCACTATCGTACCTGCTTCCAACACCTCCTCTGGCAGTGAATTCCAGACACTCACTACCCTCTGCGTAAAAAACTTGCCCCGCACATCTCCTCTATAGTTTTCTCCTCTTACCTTAAATCTATGTCCCCTAGTAATTGACTCTTCCACTCTGGGAAAAAGCTTCTGACTATCTACTCTGTCCATGCCACTCATAATTTTGTAAACTTTTATCAAGTCACCCCTCAATCTCCGTCGCTCTAGTGAGAACAATCCGAGTTTCTCCAAACTCTCCTCATAGCTAATAACCTCCAGACCAGGCAACATCCTGGTAAACCTCCTCTGCACCCTCTCCAACACCTCCATATCCTTCTGGTAATGTGGTGACCAGAATTGCACGCAATCTTCCAAGTGTGGCCTAACCAAGGTTCTATACAGCTTCAGCATGACTTCCCAGCTCTGATACTCAATACCCCTGCCAATGAAAGCAAGCATGCCATATGCCTTCCTGACTACATTATCCTCCTGCATTGCCACTTTCAGTGACCTGTGGACCTGTACACCCATCAATGCACTTAAGGGTTCTGCCACTTACTGTATAATTCCTGCCTACGTTAGACCTTCCAAAATGCATCACCTCACATTTGTCCGGATTAAATTCCATCAGCCATTTCTCCGCCTAGGTCTCCAATCGATCTATATCCCGTTGTATCCTTTGACAATCCTCCTCACTATCTACAACTCCTCCAACCTTAGTGTCGTCTACAAACTTACTAATTAGCCAAGTTACATTTTCCTCCAAATCATTTATGTATACTACAAACAGCAAAGGTCCCAGCACTGATCCATAAGGAACTCCACTAGTCACAGCTCTCCATTCAGTAAAGCACCCTTCTACTATTACCCTCTGTCTTCTATGTCCAAGCCAATTCTGTATCCATCTTGCCAGCTCACCTCTGATCCCATGCGACTTTACCTTCTGTACCTGTCTGCCATGAGGGATCTTGTCAAAGGCCTTACTGAAATCCATTTATATAACATCCACTGCCCTTCCATTGTCGATCATCTTTGTCACTTCCTCGAAAAACTCGATCAAGTTAGTGAGACACGACCACCTCTTCACAAAACCATACTGCCTCTCACTATTCTCCAGACCTCTGGGACCTCACCCGTAGCCAGTGAGGATACAAAATTTCCATCAAGGCCCCAGTAATCTCCTCCCTTGCCTCCCTCAGAACTCTGTGGTAGATCCCATCTGGCCCTGGGGACTTATCCACCTTAATATTCTTCAAGATGCCTAACACCTCCTCTTTTTTGATCTCAACATGATCCAGGCTATCTACACACTCTTCCCTAGACAAATCGACCGCTAAGTCCTTTCTTTGGTGAATACTGATGAGAAATATTCATTTAGTATCTCTCCCATTCCTTCTGGCTCCACACACAGATTCCCACCTCTGTCCCTGAGTGGGCCTATCCTTTCCCTGGCTACTCTCTTTCTTTTTACATACGTAAACCATGCAGGCAACTCAGCCCATTTAAGTCAACTAAACATTTGTTACTTTACATGAACAAAGAACAAACAATGTGTCAATCCCAAACACAAACATCAAAATAATCAATGCAAATAATGTCACCTGTGACATGTCCCTGTTGTACTCAAGGTGCCTTCAACTTATGTCTGTGGCTGCAGTGCCTTCTTGGTGTATCTGCCCCCACCACCACCCCCCCCCCCCCCCCCACCCCCCCCCCCCCCCCCCCCCCCCCCCCCCCCCCATCCCCATTGCTGTCAGTGGCATTGGAGCCAGCCTGCTGACTCTGCTGTCCTGGTGGCCATGATGACCTTCATCATTGTCCTCTGGCCTCTGGAGCCTGAGCAGGCTCTGCCTGGGAGGGTGCGTCCAGCCCCATAGCTGGGCACTGCTCAGTTTCATCAGGTGCAGCAACAGACACTGGCAGAGAGGCAAAGGAGTTGGTGCCCTTGTCCGGTGTGCCCTGAGAGGAGTCCACAGGGAGGACAGGCAGCTCATTTGCCAGCGTGAGGTGTTTTTGCATCTCCCTGCTCACCATTGATGGACGGGCACCCAGCAGAGAAACTAGGTGCCTCATCCATCTCTCACACTGGCAATGACCTCCTGAAGCTGCCTCTCCATGAGAGTTGCCGCTGTGCACTCAGTGTTAAGGATCAGTGCAGAACTCATGCTCCGCATGGACTCGTCCACAACGGAGACCATGACACGCAGACCCTCATGGATCTCCACCAGATCTCCCTTCCTGGTGGATATCCAGCATCTGCCATCTGATGGATGACTCCAGAGGCTTGTCATCTGCCTCGGATACATACAGCATGTTCCTGGTCTCCAGCTGTGCTCCCACTGTCGGCTCATGTCTGCCAGTTGCTCATGCTCCTCACCATTCTTCATTACCAATGAAGCTGAAGAGCTAATGCCAACTGACATGTGAATATCTGCGCTGGCGCCTGGTTCAGAGAGACGGTGTGATGCTGCTGCAGGTGTGATGCCTTCCTCAGAGCACAATGATGGGGGGGGGGCTCCTTGGCATCTCCAACAGCTCCTGTGAATGGCCCATCTGTGGGAGGAAAGCAAAAGATCAGTACATTCAATCATCTTAGTCACTATGCTGCTAGACTGGCAGAGGAGACAGTGGAGACCTGCTGCATGGTGCCATCTACATTGGAACTTCAGTGGATTTCTCTGGCTATGACAGTTCAGTTTCTGATGAGAGGAGCTAGTTATGTTTCCAGTGCCCAACACACACGCGTCTGTCACCTGCACTCTTACCTTCACCCAAGACCTCCGCTCACCACAACTGGAGGAGATAGCTGGTCGGTGGTATTCAAGCCCCAGTGCATTGCTTTCATGCTTTGTGAGGATATTCAGATTTCGTGCTCCTCTACCTGTTCTGTGATTCTCCGCAGTGTTATGACTGCTCCTCTTCTGACAGGGAAGAATAGAAAGCCTCATTATTGCTCCTCCTCCCTGACGGCCTTTTCCTGGTTACAAGCACATCCCCACCCACACAGGCATTAGGCTGGCCATGCCACCATGGCACGTCTCACCCTGCAATGCACTGAGACCAGTCATGCTGACATCTCAGCCTTGGCAGGGCAGGTTTAAGTGCCAGTGGGCATACAAACTCTTAGACCCCTGAGCGTTCCGAGCAATGGACAGCCAACTTTGGTTCTCTTCACAGGTCCAAGCCATCTCTACACTTACCCTTTCTGACCACAGACAATCATTGAAGCCTTTGTGGCACTGAAACCATATGTAGTGCACCACATAATGCCTACTGACCTGGGCGCAACCTCTGTCCAGGCCTTCTTGGTCAGGTGGGGCAGCCTTCTCTCGCTGCCCCAGGGCATTAGGATATGACACCTGGAACTGACCCCCTTGTCTAGCAGTCCCAGGCACTCATCTGAGAAATGGGGGGCAGGGTGCCCTCCCTAATTCCATGGCCACCACAAGTTGAGGCCATGACTGCACACCAGGGCATTTCTTGAATAGCTGCCAAACAGCTTCCTCAGCCTCCCTTACAACTCCTGGCAGCCTTCAGGGAGCTGTCACTTTCATTTTTGAACACCCCGCCGAGTCCCTATTGGACCCAGCGCCCATCACGTTCCCATTTCTGCGCATGGAAAACCCAACCGTCAGCCGCGTTTCACGCTGGACAGGCCTTAATTGTCCAACCAGCGTAATATCACATTCACAGCTCAATCTCAGCTGGGGGCAGATTTTACATCCGCTTCCGGCTGCACCAACTTCAGGGTAAAATTCAGGCCCAGGGAACAGTTAACTGCCAAGCTTCTGTTCAAATTCAAAATTCCCTGTTTCATTCCCCATGGCGATGTCTTGACCAATCAGAGTCCACCTGCCTGGTTTGGATTTGAACAGAAGTTCTGTAAATAAACTGATTGGATTTAGAACTGGAGTCATCCTGCATTGTTCTGAGATGCATAAGATATGCAGCAAATCAGCAAATGCATAATAGTAATGATGCTATGGGACACGGTATAGAGGAAGAAATAATGGGGACTGCAATTTTCATGGGCACTGCAATTATCATGAGTGATTTTAATCTACATATAGATTGGGAGAATTGGCATATTAGTTTGGAAGGTGAGTTCATAGTGTTCTCCAGGCAATTTCTTAGAGCAGCACGTTCTAGAGCCAACCAGAGAAGAGGCTATTGTAGACCCGGTAGTGCGCAATAAGGCGGGGTGAATTAATGACCTCATAGAAAAGGAGCCTCTGGGTGGCAGTGATCATAACATGATTGAATTTCATTTCCAGTTTGAGGAGATAAGAGTGGGTCTAAGAACAATGTTTTAAATTTTAAAAAATACAAAGTTATGAAGATGGAGCTGGCTTAAGTGAACTGGGAAAATAGGTTAAGGGGTATGTCAGTAGAAATGCAGTGATAGGCATTTAAGGAGATATTTCATAATGTTCAACAAAGATGCATTCCAGTGAGAAAGAAAGACTAGGAGGTGAATGCACCATCCATGGCTAATTAAAGAAGTTAAAGGCTGTATCAAACTGAGAGAAAAATGGACAGTTCTGCAAAGATTATTGGTAGGTCAGAAGATTAGATAGAATTTAAAATCTGTAAAGAGTGACTACTAAAGCTATAAGGAGGGAGAAATTAGAATATGAGAGAAAGCTAGTTAGAGATATAAAAGCAGATTTAAGAGTTTCTACAAGTATTTAAAAGTGAAAATAGTAACTAAATTGAGTGTGGGTCCTCTAGCAAGTGAGCCTCGGAAATTAATAGTTCAAAATAAGGAAATAGTGGGAGCATTGAACTGATATTTTGTGTCTGCCTTCACTGTAGAAGACATAAGTAACATCCCAGAAATAGTTGTTAGTCAAGAGATGAAAGAGAAGGAGGAGCTGGAAAGTTGAGAAAAGAGTTAAAACAATTGCAATCACTAGAGAAAGGGGACTGAGAAAACTATTACAACTAAAGGCTGACAGGCCACCAGGACCTGATGGACTTCATCCTAGGGTCACAAAAGAAGGTGCTGCAGAGATAGCAAATGTATTTGTTGTAATTTTACAAAAGTCCCTTGATTCTGAAAATGTACCATCTGATTGGAAAATAGCACGTGTAACTCATTATCCAGGAAAGGAGGGAGTCGGAAAACAGGTAACTTTACAGGCCAGTTAGCTTACCGTCTGTCATAGGGAAAATGCTAGAATGGAGATTATAGCAGGGCACTTAGAAAACATTAATGCAGTTCGGCAAAATCAACTCAGAAAGGTTTTGTGAAAGGAAAACCGTGTTTGAGCAATTTAATAAGAGTTCTTTGAGGAATTAACAGTTAACATGGATAAAGGGGAACTTGTAGATATGGTGTGCTTGGATTTCCAAAAGATGTTTTGTGTAAGGGGGTAATTTATTATCATGAGTAGAGGTTTAGTTGGCAAACAGTAGGGATAAATGGGTCATTTTTGGGTTGGCAAACTGTAACCAGTGGAGTACCATAGGGATCAATGTTGGGGCTTCAGCTATTTACAATCTATATTAATGTCTTGGATGAAGGGACCAACTGTATGGCTGCTAAATATGCTGCTGACACAAATATAGGTGGGTTAGTAAATTGTGAGAGGACAGAAAGAGCCTAAAAAAGGGATTTAGATAGGTTAAGTGAGTGGGAAAAAAATTGACAGATGGATTATAATGTGGGAAACTGTGAACTCATTCACTTTGGCAATAAGTGTATCATTTAAATGGAGAAAAGTTGCAAAACTCTGTGATACAGAGGGAACTGGGTGTCTTGGTACATGAATCACAACAAGTTAGTATGCTAGTACAGCAAATGATTAGGAAGGCAAATGGAGTGTTGTCATTTATTGCAAGGGGATATAACAATTTTTGCTACAGTTGTAAAGGTTGTTGGTGAGACCACATTAGGTGTACTATATATAGTTTTGGTCTCCTTATTTAAGAGAGGATATACTGGCATTAGAAGCAGCTTAGAGAAAGTGCACTCAACTGATCCCTGGGATGAGGGGGTTATCCTATGAGGATGGATTTGACAGTTTGGGCCTGTATCCATTGGAGTTTACAAGATTGAGAGACAATCTTATTGAAACATATAAGATCCTGAGAGGACTTGATAGGATGGATGCTGAGAGGATGCTTTCCCAAGCGCAAAAGACTAGATCTAGGGGATACACTTTAAAAATAAGGGCTCTCCCATTTAAGATAAGAGAAGGGGCAATTTTTCTCTCAGAGAGTTGTTAGTCTATGGAACTCTCTTCCCCAGAGAGCGGTGGAGGCAGGGTCATTGAATATTTTTATGGCCGAGTTAGATACATTCTTGATTGACAAGGGGGTCAAAGGGTATAGGGGGTAGACAGGAAGGTTAGATAGAATTTAAAATCAGTAAAGAGTGACTACTAAAGCAATAAGGAGGGAGAAATTAGAATATGAGAGAAAGCTAGTTAGAGATATAAAAGCAGATATTAAGAGTTTCTACACGTATTTAAAAATGAAAATAGTAACTAAATTGAGTGTGGGTCCTCTAGCAAGTGAGGCCAAAATCAGATCAGCCATGATTTTATCAAATGGCGGACCAGGATCAAGGGGCTGAATGGCTCACTCCTGCTCCTAATTCGTATGTTCATTTGTGCGTACGTTCATATATATGTTGTGAGGAGGACTCAGAGAGGCTGCAAATTATTGTGATAGGTTAAGTGAATGGGTAACAATAATGTGAGGAAGTGTGAGGTTACTCACTTTGGTTGCAAGAATGGAAAAGGCATGAAAACTGTAAATACTGATGCTCAAAGGGACTTGGGTGTGCTTGTATAAGGAACTCAGAAAGTTAGCATGCATGTACAGCAAGCAATTAAGAAGGCAAATGGCTTGGAGTATAGGAATAAAGAAGTCCTGCTACAATTTTACAGGGTTTTGGTGAGACCACATCTGGAATACTGTGTTCAGTTTTGGTCCCAACATTTAAGAAAGGATATATTTGCATTGGAAGCGGTATAGCAAAGATTCACTAAATTGGTTCCTGGGATGAGGGGTTTGCCATTTGATTAGAGTCTCAGTAAATTGGGCCTATATTTTCTGGAGTTTACAAGAATGAGAGATGATCTAAAAGGGTTTGAGAGTGTAATTACTGAGAGGTTATTTCTGCTGGCTGGGGAATTTAGAACAGTTTCAGGATAAGGAAGGGTCGATCATTTAGGACTGAGATGAGGAGAAGTTTCTTCACTCAAAGGGTTATGAATCTTTGTAATTTTCTACTCCAGAGGGTTGTTGACTATATTTAAAGCTGGAATGGACAGATATTTGGTCTCTCAGGGAATTAGGGGCTATGGGGAGTGGGCAGGAAAGTGGAGTTGAAGTCCAATATCAGCCGCAATCTTATTGAATGGTGGAGCAGATGCCACCATTTGGTTTACTCCTGCTCCCATTGGCTTGTGTTCTTGTGTTCAGGCACTCGTGATACAAAAGGTTGTGCTGATCCCAGTATGAAAGATAAAGTGTTTATATTCATTGGGTTGTCTCATTCACGTATCCTTGCTTCTACATCCATTTTGGAATATTTAACACATCCATGCATTGGACTGCATGGAAATACAGCACAGAAACAGACCATTCAGCCCAGTCAGTCTATGCTGGCAATTGTGCTCCACTCAAATTTCCTCCCATCTTTCCTTAACTAAATCTACCAGTGTAACCCTCAATAAGCTTCTCCCCCATATGCTGGACATCCTCTGTTAATGCTTTTCCTGTTACATTTTGTACAAATAGTCCCCTACATAAGAAAAGAAACAGAGAACTAGGTGTAAAGATATTAAAATCTGGGTTGAAGCAAAATGAAAAATTCATAGTGTGCCATATCTTGAGGTAATACGTTATGCTTAAGTGAACATTGGATTTGATTAAATTGGTGGTCTATTGGAAAGCTTAATGATAAGTAACGTAGACATTTGGACAAGCATAAGGAAGTGCCAGTAATTATATCCTTTCCATTTCACCTCCTGAAAGCAGCTCTTTGAGGTAGTCCACAACTTTAATCAAATTTGAATTATTCAAATGTCTCAGTAAAGCCACAAAATAATAAATCACTTAACTAAGAGCAAGGGCGTAAAAGGAGCCTGAGAAAGCTGCTCCGTAATCCATCAATAAAACGTGCAATGAGATAAAATAATACACATTGAACCTCTGCTGTGCAAAAATAAACTTGACAACAATTAGCAAATGCTGAGAAAATGGTCACTACACTGTGTGTTAGGCAAATCTGTTTTAGCTCAACACAACTCTGAGAATTTTAACAGAGAAGCAAAATATGGGGAGGCTGGAAATTAGAAATATAAACAGATAATGTTGGAAACTCTCACCAGGTTTAGGAGCATCAGTAGGGAGAGAAACCAAGCTAATGGGCTGAATTTATTCAGCCTAACGGGGGTCTTATGCACCAGCTGGAGAACGGGCAAGGGAAACATGTCAGTTCCATGAGGGGAGGCTCAATTCAGGCATTTAAGTGGCCACCACTGGGCTTTCCTGAGGATTCAGGGCTCTGATGGCTGAAATCCCACCCACTGAGAGATCAGAGAACCAGAGCTGTCAATCACGCAATGTTTTCTCTGGGCTTCGGGTGTTTTAGTACTCTAATGCATGTCTGGGCTCTCAGTCAAGAATACATAATGAATCTGTTGATACGCCTGAGTCCCAGAGAAAACATAGCTTAATTGACGGCTCTGGCTCTCTGTTATCGGCTATTAGAAACATAGAAACATAGAAACTAAGGGCAGGATTAGGCCATTTGGCCCTTCAAGCCTGCTCCGCCGTTCATTATGATCATGGCTGATCATCCAACTCAATAGCCTGCTCCCGTTTTCTCCCCTTACCTTCTCCCTTTGATCCCTTTCACCCCAAGAGCTATATCTAACTCCTTCTTGAAAACATACAATGCTTTGGTCTCAATTACTTTCTGTGGTAACAAATTCCAGAGGCTCACCACTCCCTGGGTGAAGAAATTTCTCCTCATCTCAATCCTAGTGGTCTACCCCATATCCTCAGACTGTGACCCCTGGTTCTGGACTCCCCCACCATGCACAATGTTTATTTACAAAAGGTTAAAAGGTTTCAAGTGCTTGCAGTTTCAGTTATTGAAACTTTAAAGGATCTGGATGATTGACATTTTAATTGCCCTTTGGTAAAAGGACTATTTTTTTTAATATAGCAGGAAGTTGTGAATCACTGACATTTTTAAAAGACTTTTTTTATAAATCCTATCATCACTACAGGGTTCATTGGTTCTATTCAGTGTGGGTCAATGTGTACGCAAGCGCTACAGCTTGGCGTGGAGAGGGGGTGAGGGCATGAGGGGCCAAGGGGATGGGTGGAGGGACTTGCTTGGCATAGGGGACATGTGAGGCCATGGGGGTGTGGAGGGCCATAACTTCGCATGGTGGGGGGGTGGTATGAGGGGTCAGGGAGGTGGGTGGAAGGACCTAGCTTGGCATAGGGTGCATGAGAGGCCATATGGGTTGTTTGGGGGGCATGAAGAGAACCTGTTGAACTTACCTTTTAAAAGGTTCCCTCATGTACACTATGGTTCATGGCACCTCTGAAGTTCCTTGAACCACAGCTTATTGAAAACCTGGTCGGACTCCATGAAAATTGTGAGGACGTGGACCAGGACATGTCTACGCCTGCAATGGTCAGGGGTTCAGGGTGCAGGCTTTTGGCTCGAACCAGCCCACACTGTTTAAGGGCACTCAGGGAAATCAGAAACACTGGAAATGGGGTTGGGAATCGTGGAATCAGACCCTGGCCACCATTTCTAAAGGGCTCCTGAGTCAATCAGGCTCATTAAAAATCATAATTACCTGGAAAAACTCAGCAGGTCTGGCAGCATCGGCGGAGAAGAAAAGAGTTGACTCTTTTCTTCTCCGCCGATGCTGCCAGACCTGCTGAGTTTTTCCAGGTAATTCTGTTTTTGTTTTGGATTTCCAGCATCCGCAGTTTTTTTGTTTTTATCATTAAAAATCATACCTCAGAGGAGTGGTGTAAATGGTCTTTTTAAGCCACTAATACTGTTCAGAGCCAGTCATGGTTTGGTTGGCACCAGTCTCACCTCTGAGTCAGATGGTTGTGGATTTGAGTCCCACCCCAAGACCTGAGCACAATCACAGAATCACAGAATTACAGAATTGTTTCAGTTTGGAAGGAGGCCATTCGGCCCTTTGTGTCTGCATTTGTGTCCCTTCTCTGAGCATTTTAACTTAGTGCTAACCTCCTGCCTATTCCCCCTAACCCTACACATTGTTTCTATTTAAATAATCATCTAATGCCCTCTTGAATGCCTCAATTGAATCTGCCTCCACCACAATTCCAGGCAGTGCATTCCAAACCCTAACTACCTGCTGTGTGAGAAAGTTTTTCTCAACTCGCATTTGCTTCTTTTGCAAAACACTTTAAAACTGTGCCCTCTGGTTTTTTTGATCTGTTTACATCTCCCTATCTACTCTGTCCAGGCAGCTCATGATTTTGAAAACTCCTATCAAGTCTCCTCTTGGACTTCTCTCCAAGGAAAACAGTCCCAACTTCTCCAATCTTTCCTCATAGCTGAAGTGTCTCATCTCTGGAGACATTCTCGTAAACCTCTTCTGCACTCTCGCGGATGCATTCACATCTTTCTTATAGTGTGGCCTCCAGAACTGTACTCTGCAATCTATAAATACAATCTAGGCTGACAATCCAGTGCAGTACTGAGAGAGTGCTGCCATGTTGGATGTGCTGTTTTTTGGATGAGACATTAAACCAAAGCCTACCTGCTTCTTTGGCAAGGATGTCTATCCCTGAATCAATAAAATCACATAAATAGATTATCTGGTCATGAGCACCTTGCTGTGTGCAAGAGCTTGCTGTATGCAAACTGTCTGCTGCTTTTCCTAACTTAAAAACTGACTACAGCTCGAAAGTTCTTTATTGGCTGCAAAGCACTTTCAGACATCCTGATGTCATGAAAGGCAACAGTATAAACACAGGTCCTGCTTTTTATCAGGAGACCCACAAAAGCCCTGCAGAATTACAGGGCATTGGCTTTTAACTTGCTGATATAAGTTTTATTGAACTGTGCTGCTTAACGTAATATTTTTGTGCAGCTGTTTGCCATCTGTGACCACACCAGTATTTGAAGTGTTAGGCAATGCTGTCAAACATTTTGTCAAAATCCTATCTCCTCCATTTAATTGCAGCATTAACCCATGGCCAATAGGTTAATAATGCTGCAAAAACAGCAGAAGAGTTAAGCTTGTGGCGCACAATTGTAATAAGCATTGTTGTGATAAAATCAGCAAGGTAATCCTTACCCTGATATTATCATCAACCTTTTGTCAAGGTGGGGGGTAATCAGGAAGGCTGCAGGCTGCTACACAATAGAATGGATGGCCTACAGCGGGCTATCACTGGAGCTCCACCTCACAGAATGAAAACAAAACTCTGGGGCAGAATTTTATGCTCGGCATGTGGGCGCACGCCCGACACGCCCAAGCGTAAAATGGCGTGCGATATTTCGCTTGGCGGACACGTGCCAGAGTCAGCTGCGCACCGATAATTAAAAGGCCTATTAAGGCCACTAACGAGCGGGGTGAGGTTTCCTAAAGCAAATAAACATTAAATAAAAGCTTTATTTTGGAATTAAAAACATGTCCCATCTCATGTGACACACGAGGGGACACATTTTAAAATTTCTTTTACTGTCTTTATCCATTTTTTTTAAAAAAGCGCTTCAATCTCCCTGAGGCAGCCACATGCTTCCCAACCTCCTCCGCCTGCTCCTGCCGAACCCACCCAACGAGGGAAAAATTCTGGCACTGGTCTTCATCGGGAATTCCCCCTAACGGAATCATAGGCCGATCTTCATCTGGAGTTCCCCCCCCCACCACAGGATAACAGGACACTGGCCTTCACTTGGAATTCCTTGTCACCGTTTGATAGGAGTCTGCATCTTATTGTGATTGTTAACCTCCTTCAGAGAAGCATGAATGAAATGCAGCAAGTTGAAAACACGCCTAGCAAGGGCTTGAAAGGAATCACCTCTTTCACTTTGCAACAATTCCCAATCTTTATGTATGTTTAACAGGTTGGTCTTACTGGCAAAACCAACCAGTGCTTTTGAGGCTTTCTTGCTGAATTACTGTAAAGTAATAACATTGACTTTTGTCCCACTATCCACAGGATATCAGGGAGTTAACTGGTGGTTGCTGCTGCCAAATAAGATGATTTCCAATGCTGGGGGCAACAAGTGTTTACAAGCAGTGAATGTAGTTTCTCATAAAACATGAAGATTAACGTTATATTAAAGGTTATATTATAAAGAAAGGAAAAAAAATTACCTAATGTATAAACCTTATAATCAATAAATAAATAGCAGGGCTATGGGGAAAGAAAGGGGAATGGGATTGGAGAGCTCTTTCAAAGGGCTAGCACAGGCACAATGGACCCTTTTTGCCTCATAAGATTCTATGATTTTCTCAGTGTAATCATTATCTTGTTTCATTTCCAGCAATTAAAATTGGTGTGTGAAATATCCTTTTGTCCTTAGAATAGACTTTAGAATCGAGCACCATAATACCCTAGACCTTGGTATAACTGCTAACACCAGTGCCCTCTTGCGAGAGGCAATTATCAGTCCAACATCATTAAAATAATCAGGGGCCTCCATTTGAAAGAAAAACACTGCAATATTTACTAAAACTGACTTGACCATCTATTAGAGTCTGTAAACAAGTAAATTATTGCTGAACGGCCCAGTTGTCTGTTCCTAGGCTGCCCCTAACTGTGAGTTGTGAAGCGCAAATGCCAGTACCAACAGAAAACTTTACAGGGGAGTGGAGGGTGTCTGTGGGAGGGGGTATGGAATGCAGGTTTAAATCAGCAAATCCCAGTGATATTCTCATGCACACTTGTGAGTTCTTGAAACCTGGTTCTTGGTAACCTGTCCAACCTTAGGTAAATGGGTTGTGTCCACATTAGGAGAGAGAGAGCGCATTCACTGTCAAAGAAATAGAAACAGTGGAGGGGTGGGGAAGGGGTAGAATTTAAACGCATCCCATTGGGCAGGAACAGGGCATGGGAGTGGTAACATTTTTTTTATGGGTGAACACATTGTGCTGTTCCCACTTACCTTGATCTTGCCTCTACTTTACCAGTCACAGTCAGCCAAAGATCCTGCTGTTGGAAGAAGGGCACCCCATGTACTGCATCCAAATTGGGTACCTACTATAAAAAAACGATTCTAACACCATTTCACCTGCTGACATGCAAATGTCCCACCTATTGCCAAGCCCACTGGATTGATCCTAGCAGGACAGGTACAGAGGAACAGGAGTAGGCCATTAAGCCCCTCGAGCCTGATCCACCCTTCAATGAGATCATGGCTGATCTGCGTCCTAACTCCATATAGGCGCCTTTGCCTGATATCCTTTAACAGCTTTAAAAATGTTTAAGAAACACCTATTAATGTTAGATTTTAAATTTAAAAATTGATCTACCATCAGTTGCCATTTGTAGAAGAGAGTTCTGAGCTCCTACAACACTTTGCATGTGTTTTTTAGATTGATTATATAGCAAGCATCAGCAAAGCATGTGGATCAATTGGCATCTCTGTGCATTCTGGTAATTGGAATGCCCTCAGCTACCTTCCACCGTCTGTAATCTTCAGCTCCTCCGAAATGCCATTTCAGAAAATCTCCCCTCTAATTGAACTCCCACGGCTTGTGAGATCTGACCATTGTAATTAAAGGCCAGGAAATCACTGACTAGGATTGCGCAGTTCCCTGATGACTGGCAGGGAACAAAGGTCAGCGTTCACAAGTTAGGTTGAACAGCCTGTGCCTGTGCTGTAATGTGTATGCATTTTGATAAGCTGGGGACACCAAGTCAGAACGCCTCCCCTTGTAATCCATTCCCAATTTAACAAGGGAAAGTCCTACGGCAGCCTGCGCTAACCTGTTTTGATGTTTAGACACAAAGGAACAAATCAGAAAATGGTATTAGCATCAGAAAAATCTGCACGAGAGCCTCCCGCGACTGGAGGTTGAAAGCCACATTTGTTACAGAAAGGAACCAGAAACAAGTGTCACAGATAATTTACTTCTGACTATAAGAAGTGCCTCCTTTGTACCATGGTTCTATCCTTCTCATTGATATTCTTTGCACCATTGAACTTGGAATTCACTTCACGTGGCTCTCCCCTGGTGACCACTGCCCAGAGCAAGGCACTTTCCAGCTTCTCTGCTAATGAGATTTTCAAAAGCCACAGATATTGATATTGTTGTCGAGAGAGAGCATCTCCCACCCGCCAGATTTGTTTCATGCTGTGGATTATTCCCTCAAAAAAAAAAGTTGCTTTATTCAAAGCAAGAATAAAAGAAAACCTTCTGCAGCTTTGTTCAGTTTGACTCGGCTGTTAGGAAAGGAAAGTTATCTTTGCTATAGATAACTGAGTTGAATATGCCTCCTGAGGCTTTCATGTTCTGCCTGACTCCTGACCATCTTTTTAGGCTCCATTGGGAAAATCGCAACACAATTGAGCACTGCCTCCAGAGATAGGCTGCAGCTTTCAAACAACTGTCTGCAAAGCTCAGGAGAGAAGTATCACACCAAATACTCTTCTTCATCGGAAAAGTAATTTTCTTCCGCTTTTTGAAGGACGTGAAGAACATAGTTGTACATAAGCAGGGGCTGAAAAGAAAATTTCCCAGTTGACTGAAGGGCTCCCTTCAGCACTTCAGCCTACCTCCAGATTTTGAGCGTATAATTTTCATATCAGACAGAATTACATAATAATTAGAGCACAGAAGCAAGCATTCAACTCATGTTTTCCGTGCTGGGGTTTTTCTTCACATGAACAATAACTCCAACTCCGTATGCCAAATCTGTTCCAGTATCACTTTATTCCTTCTTCTAATCAACTATCTAACCTATTCTAAAACACTGACATGACCTCGGCTTCAAGCACTAACTCTGGTGTGTATTCAGCAGTCTGAGAACAGTCTTCCTTTTTGTACATTTATGGGATGTGGCCAGTATTTATTGCCCATCCCTATTTGACCTTGAGAAGGTGATGGTGAGCCATCATCTTACTCCTGCGTCACAGCCTGCAACTTCCTGGCTAGTAGACCTTGCATTAAGTAATGCAGCTCAGCTTCAGCTCCACTGCAGTGCTGAGGAAGCCCTGCTCTATCTTTCAAATGCCTACCCTCTCAGGTGAACAATAAAGATCTCATGGTACTATTTTGAAGAAAAGCTGGGGAGTTCTCCCTGGTGTTCTGGTTAATACTTATCCCCCCAAAAAACATATCTAAGTCAGATTATCTGGCTGCTTACCTACCTCTGAATTTTGTGGGAGCTTGCTGTGCACAAATTGGTTGTTGTGTTTCCTATATTACAGTAGTGATGACACAAAATGCACTTGTTTGGCTGTAAAGCACTTTGGAATGCCCTGAGGTCATGAAAGGTGCTATACAAATGCAATATTTGAAGAACTCCAGCTGATAAAAAACTGATTGTCTTGCTGGAATTAGGGTACCCAGTTAATGAGAATGCTTCACATTAAACAAATTGCTTGCAGAGACTTTTTCTGAACACGCAAGATCAAGGTTGATGAACCTGACTGTTATTGGACTGAGCCACGTGGACTGAAATCAAACTACATAACATTAGTGACAAGTATATTTGAGTGTTTGTACGAATTTCCTTTGCCTGCTGATTTAACAAAGGTGCTAATCATTTGCTATTTAAATAGATGATGGAGGAATTTCAGCCAGAATAAACATTCATCAATCATATTGCAAGTTGAACTCAATAATGTCAGATATAAACTGCCTTTCTGAGTTTCAGTCAGTCTTACTTAGAAAACAATGTAACAGGGGAGAAGGTTAATAAAAAAAAGTTGATTGGAAAAGTAGTTAAGAAATTAAGTCCTCTGACAGTCTGAAAAAGGCAACCTTGATTTGCCTGTTCATTTATTCTGTCAGCCTTCACTTTGATCTCAGCGTTGGGCCTAACTACACATAAGTCATTAAAATGCAGGTGTTTGCCTATTTGAAGGTTACTAATCGATTTTGGTAGAATGCTGAATGTTAAATCTAATATTCTATATTTTTTATTCATTCATGGGATGTGGGCATCACTGGCCAGGCCAGCATTTATTGCCCATCCCTAATTGCTCTTGTTCAGACAGCATCAGATCTCCTTCTCTAAACAGCATTAGTGAACCAGACAGGTTTTTACAACAATTGATAAAATTGATGGTCATCATTAGACTTTAAATTCCAGATTTTTATTGAATTCAAATTCCATCATCTGCTCTGGTGGGATTTGAACTCAGGTCCCCAGAGCATTACCCTAGTCCAGCAACAATATCGCTACTCCACCATCTTCCCTATATCTTTCTTGTATTTTGTCCGAAGCATTTTTCTCAAGAACCGGATTCACAGGATCATAGGCCGGAAAATTTTTGGCCCCTCCTGCTGGTGGGATCTTCTGGTCCTGCCAAAGTCAACAGATGTTTGAATGCCTCGCCAAGTCCGCCACGTGGGAACCCACCATAGCGGGGTTGGAAAATCCCAGCCATAGAATCTTATGGCAAATAAGGAGGCAACTCTGTGCATTAAGCCTGTGCCAGCTCTTTCGCAGAGCTACCCTATTAGTCTCACTTTCCTGCTCATTGCCTATAGGCCTGCATTGCATTTCCTTTTCACATATTTATCCAATTCCCTTTTGCGAGTTGTTGAATCTGCTTCCACCAGCCTTTCAGGCAGTGCACTTCATGTCATAAAAAACTCACAGCATCAAAAATAAACTCCTCTTCCTCATCCCTCCTTCTTTGACATACATCTGTTTGAATTTGCAAACCCAATGCTTAATTGAGTTTTTGGCTCCAAGGCATAAATGAGCAAGTACTTTCTCCAACTTTAACATTGCTAACTAAAAAGCCCTTCTGGCTAAGACTCCACCTAGTAATCTATGACTTCAACCCTCTTCCCTGAAGCTTATTCAGGTGGAACTTGATGGTGCATTTTCTCAGCATTCCTTTTCTGAGCCTAAAAATTTCAGATTTTGGGTACCCCAACATTGCTTATTTTCATCTCCACATCATTTCATGCCTCCACCTCTACCTGAGTCCCACTGCAGCTGAAACCCCTGGCTATATTCTTTCATCTTCATCCTCAACTGTTCCAAAACTTACTTGTTAGCTTCTCAAGCTCCACCCTATAGAAACTCTAACTCACTCAGAACAGATTATTTCTGATCACACATCAAGTTCCACATGCCAAACAACCTTCTCTTAAAGACAAATACATCAGGATATGATCATTAGTAAGGAGGATTTGGAAGAGCCAACAGGGCTGTGATTGCCATTCCCAGTGCCTAGGTCGATGCTGGGTGGTCCCTCTGGTTTCACTCCTTTTTTATGACTTTGTAGTGGCTTGCTAGGCCATTTTAGAGGGTATTGAAGAGTCAACCACATTGCTCTGGATCTGGAGCCACTTGCAGGCCAGACCAAGGAAGAATAGCAGAGTTCCCTCCCTATAGAACATTAGTGAACAAGATGGTTTTTTACAACAACTGTTCCACGGTCATCATTAGATTTATAATTCTAGATGTTTATTGAATTCTATTTCCACAACCATGGCAGGATTCAAACCCAGGTCCCCAGAGCATTACTCTGAGTCCCTGGATTATTAGGCCAGTGACAATACCACTACGCCATCGCCTCCTCCACTGTCTACAAAGTACGATTCAGGAGTTTGATGGAATATTCGCCACATGCCTGGATGAGTGTAGTTCCCACAATACTCAAGGTAAAAGTAGCGCAATTGATTGGCACCACATCCACAAACGTTCGCTCCCTCCACCACCGATGCACAATAGCAGGTTTGTACCACCTGCAAGATGCGCTGTAGGAACTCACCAAGGCATCTTCCAAACCCACGACCAGTACCATCTAGCAGAACAAGGGCAGCAGATAGATGGGAACACCACCACCTGGAAGTTCCCCTCCAAGTTGGTCACCATCCTGGCTTGGAAATATATCACCATTCCTTCAGTGTTGCTCAGTCAAAATCTTGGAACTCCCTACCTAACAGTACTGTGGGTGTACCTACTCCACATGGACTGTAGCAGTTCAAGAAGGAGCTCACCACCACCTTCTCAAGAGCAACTAGGGATGGACAATAAATGCTGGCCTAGCCAGTGAAGCCCACATCCTGAGAATGAATTAAAAAATATGATAGCGCAATTGTTATGATATTGGGGCAACAAATGTACTTTATTTATTCTTTCATGGATGTGGGCATCACTGACAAGGCCAGCATTTATTACACATCCATAATTGCGCTTGATAAGGTGGCGGTGAGCCACCTTCTTTAATTGCTGTAGCCCGTGTGGTATAGTATACCCTCAGTCCTCTTAGGCAGGGAGTTCCAGAATTTTGACTCAGTGACAGTGGAGGAATGGTGATGCATTTCCAGGTCAGTGTAGTGTGTGGCTTGGAGGGAAACTTGCAGGTGGTGGTGTTCCGGTATGTCAGCTGCTCTTGTCCTTCTAGGTGGTAGAGGTCGCGGTTTTGGTAGGTTCTGTTGAAAGATGTTTAGTGAGTTAGATAGTACACACTGCCGCCATTGTGCATTGATGTTGGAGGGAGTGAATGTTTAAGGTGGTGGATGGGTTGCCAAGTAAGTTGTTTTGTCTTGGATGGTGTCAAACTTCTTGAGTGTTGCTGGAGCTACACTCATCCAGGGGGATGGAGAGCATTCCATCACACTCCTGTCTTGTGCCTTGTAGATGGTAGGCAGGCTTTGGAGAGTCATGAGGTGAGTTACTCACCACAGATTTCCCAGCCTCTGACCTGCTGTTGTAGCCACAGTATTTATATGGCTGGTCCACTTCAGCTTCTGGTCAATGGCAGCATTCAGGATGTTGATATTGGGGAATTCAGTGATGGTAATGCCATTGAATGTCAAGGGAAAATGGTTAGGACAGGATCCTGAGGAACTCCACTATCAACCTCCTGGGACACAGATGTTTCTCCTCCAACAACTACAGCCGTTTTCCTTTGTGCTTGCTATGACTTGAGCCAGTGGAGAGTTTTCCCCAATTCTCATTGACTTCAATTTTGCTAGGGGTCCTTGATGCCACACTCGATCAAATGCTGCCTTGATGTCAAAGACAGCCACTCTCACCTCACCTCTTAAGTTATTATGGAAAGTTCTAAAATTTAATTCAATAAACTTAACAATTTATAGGCTTTAAACTCAAATAAAATGACCAATAAGGATGCCATAAAAACTGAAGATTCTGGAACTGTTTTTATTTCAGATTTCCGGCATCCGCAATATTTTGCTTTTAATAAAGCTATGAATTGATTCATTAATGTACTTCAGCATCTCGTGAGGTTCAGGGAAGTCCTTTGTTGAGGTCGGGGGTGGGGGGAGGGGGTTGTGGGGGTAGTCAGGGGGTCCCTTCGGGGTTTGAGGGTGTGGTTGGAGAGTGGGGAGGGTAGTCAGAGGGTCTTGTGGGGGGTAGTTACAGGTGTGTGTGTTGTCTTGTTGGGGTGGGGGCTGAAGATGGTGGTGGTGTCGGTACTATAGTTACCCAGAAATTGGAAGTGGTTTTAATTCTTCTGGGTTTTTTTTGACTAACTATTACTGTAGATAGTTGGAACCATCTGAGGTATGTGATTTATATCATACTTTTGGATGGCTCCCATTGCAGGGCAATTGCCCAACAGAAGTTTGATCTCCCTGGGCAATTGCCATGCAATCCTTATGAGGGGAACTCCAGGGATGGGGGTCCCCCAGAGAATCTTTGGGGCACCCACCCCAATTACGATGTCCTAGAACTCAGAAATTACCAGCCAAAATATTCAACACCTTTGTTTTCATCAACAAGCCCCTTAATGGCCTCACATTTCCATGCCCCTATAACTTGTTTCACCTTATGTGCCAGCCTCATGCTTGGCACTTTCAACTCTGGGTTCATTGGCATCTGCAGCCTTTCTGATTCACTTTCTGACATAGAGCCCCCATCTTTTACTCTGAAACTCTTTCCCTCAACCCATCTACCTTGCAACCTCACTTTTCTCCTCAAACCCATCTCTGACTATTATTAGAAATAATGATTAGGCAAGAAGAGTAAACCATTTAGCATCTTGAGAGTCATCAGTTACTCTATTAGACTCCTCAACTCAAATTACCCATCTTTAATCCATGTCCCTTGATGCCTACACCTCACAAAAATCTTGATCTTGATCTTAGTCTTGAATATTTTACTTTGGGCAACATCTACAGCCTTTTGGGGCAAGCAGTTCCATATTCCCGCTACCCTTCATAAATCTAACTCCTATGTGACCTAATGCCAATTTTATCCCCATTTGTTCCAGTTTCCCCCAACTGAGGAGACAATTTCTCTGTTTCTAGCCTATTGAATTCTTTTATCATTTTAACACCTTGATAAAATTACCCTCAGTCTTCGAAATTCAAGGGAATACGAGCCAAGTGTATGCAACCAACCCTCATATTTTAACCTTTGAAGTCCTAATATTCTGCTAAATGCACTGCACTTCTTTCAAGGCCATTACATCTTTCCAGATAGATTCTGACCAAGGCTCTGGATAAGTGAAGCATAACTTGCTCTCTTTTGAATATAAATCTCCCTAAGATATAAGGTTGCATTTCATTAGCCTTTTAGGTTTTTTTTATATCCACGCGCTAGCATTTTGTGATGAGCACATGGACACCTAAATTCCTTTGCTCTTCAACAGCCCTTTGTCTCTGACTATTAAGAACATATTCATATTTGCCTTTCATAGATCCAGTGTGGGTAGTCTAAAACACTTCTGTCAAAGCTTTTTGTTTTGCATTCATCAGGACTGAAGAATGCCAAACTTCAAAGGGAACAATAATGAGAAAAGGATGCTGATTAGTTGGCCAGTCAGCTATGATTGGTCAAGGTGTTGCCATGGAGAATGTACCCGTGAGCTATTATCCCCAGGCTTTTGTTTTATTCAAAAAGGCACAATGCCAGGACAAATTCCTTTCCTCTGCAGAGGACAGGCCCCTACATATGCAACTTTTAGCAAGTGTAAGTGAGCTACGTTACGAGCCAAACAGATAATATTAAGTTGGTTGTTAACATAATTTATAATTATAATAGCTACCTGAGCTCTCGGCCAAGCATTCAGGCTTGACTGAAAATCCAGACAACTATTAGAATATGAAAACACCTGCGCCCAAGACAAAATATTGTTTGATTTACAGCTCAGACTCTCTGATCTCTGTAGCCAAATTCAGAACACTTGTTTACACAGTTAAGTGGTTTCAAGGGGTTGTAGTTTCTGGTTGGGGGTGGGTAGAGGAACATTGAGGCATGAGGAGCCTGAGAGGGTGGGTGCAAGGGCAGGGCTTGGCATGTGGGGTATGAGGGGACATGGGGAGTGGCAGAAGGCCAAAGGTTGGCAAAGGGGGCATGAGGTGACAAAGGGGGTGGGTGAAGGGCATAAGCTGACAAAGGAGGCATGAGTGGAACCTTTTGAGCTTACCTGTTAAAAGGTCCCATTCTGCAGACTCAGGTTCATGACTTCTCTAAGTCCGTGAACCATGACACTTTAAAAACCTGGTCCCACTCCATGAAAGTTGTGGAGGAATAGGAGATGCCTATTGCCGTAATGGAGCTGGCCATGTCAGGAGATCAGGGTGTGGGCTTTAAACAGAAACCAGCCTGCAACCTTTAAAGGCCCTCCTAGACGTCGCACAGCCTGGGAATGTTTTAAAAAATATATTCATTTGTGGGATGTGGGCATCGCTGGCTAGTCCTTCTAGATGATGGCAGTCGTGGGTTTGGAAGGTCCTGTCTAAGGAGCTTTGGTGAGTTGCTGCAGTGCACCTTGTAGATGGTACACACTGCTGCCACCGTGCGTCGGTGTTGGAATGAGTGAATGTGAATGGGTCGCCAGTCAAGTGGATTGCTTTGTTCTGGATTGTGAAGGGCTTCTTAAGTGATGTTGGAGCTGCACTCATCTAGGCCAGTGGAGAGTATCCATCACACTCCTGACTTGTGCCTTGTGGATGGTGGACAGGAGGTGAGTTACTCGCCACAAGATTCTGAGCCTCTGACCTGCTCATGTAGTCACAGTATTTAGATGGCTAGTCCAGTTCAGTTTGTTGTCAATGGTAACCCCAAGGGTGTTGATAGTGGGGGATTCAGCAATAGTAATGCCATTGATTATCAAGGGGTGATGGTTAAATTCTATCTTGTTGAAGATAGTCATGGCCTGGCACTTGTGTGGTGCGAATGTCACTTGCCACTTGTCAGCTCAAGCCTGGATATTGCCCAGGCCTTGCGGCATTTCAACATGGACTGCTTCAGTATCTGAGGAATCACTGATGGTTCTGAACATGGTGCAATCATCAGTGAACATCCCCACTTCTGACCTTATGATAGAAGGAAGGTCATTAATGAAGTAGCTGAAGATGGTTGGGCCTAGGACTATCCTAGGTTGGGAATCCCTGAATCGAGACCTCCCGCCATTTTTAAAGTGCTCGTGGGTCATCCAGACTCAGTGGAAACCCAGGCCTACATTCTGAGTTTTTCAAGCACAGCTTGGTTGAGTGCAGTCAGGAGTCCCTATTGCAAACAGCCAACCGAGGTATGCTGTTTGATACAATATGCCAGTCACTGGGATGTATGGTCTATATAGCTGGCAGTTCACCGGCACTGAAACCCATGCAGTATAAGTTGTTGCTCCCTTTGAAATTTGGCATTCTTGCATCTGTCCTGATGAGTGCAAGATGCAAAACTTTGACCGCATATCTCTTTTATTCAGCAATACTCAAGTTCTGTACTACCAAGTGACTAATAAAACACTTCTTCTGTTTCTTCATTGTCACATTTGTTTCACCTATGTCACTTTGTAACTATCTGTTCCCAACTGTGCAAGTCATGGCATCTCTTCACTTTGTGTTATCTACAAACTACAAATCCCAATTTCTTCACCCAGGTAAAGTGATATATGTAGTAAAAGGACGAGGCTCCATTGTGGATCACTGGGAATCACCACTTGTCACACCTGGGTAATCAAAAAATGTTACCTTTTTCCCTCTTTTCTGGCTACCACTTTAAACTTATTGGCTTTTGGACACCCTGTGGTCATGAAAGGTGCTAGGTAAGTGCAAAGGCTTTCTTTCTTTCAACCAATTAATGATCAATGTCACAAAGTTACCCTAAGTTTGTGTGCTTTTATTTTTGCTAATGATCTCTTATGCGGAACTTGGTCAAATACCTTGTGGAAGTCTACATAGACATCACCATAGATAATCCCTGATGCACTATGCTAAAGATCTCCTCTGAAAATTTAACAAGATCAATCAGACATGACCCTTCATAAAACCTTGGTGGCACTCGTTGATCATCTGACACTTGTCTGAATTCTCAGTCATTCTAGGCTGAATTTTAACTCACAAAAAACTAGTGGGTTAGAGTCATGTCAGAGATTAAATTGCAAAACAATCTGGAGCAGGAACCAACCCACCTTAATCCTATCCACTTCCAGATTTAATGCAGGCGAGACATGGGCTGACGACCAACTAACTTACCAGAGCGGGCTGGTCATTGAAATGTTATCATGAGGCTTCATGCCTTCATTTGAACAATCATTTTATTTTTAACCACAATTGGCCAGGTTTCATGGCCTCGGGAAATTTGGCAGTTTAAAGGAGACAAGAAGGGCTGAATCCGGGAGGTAGGTACCTCTGGGGCACTTCTGTGGGCCAAGAGGGACAGAAGGGCTTCCTTCAGGTAGGAAGAATAGAGGCATAGACTATTTTCTAAATGGGGAGAGAATTCAGAAATCTGGAGTGCAAAGGGACTTGGGAGTCCTAGTCCAGGATTCTCTTAAGGTTAACTTGCAGGTTGAGTTGGTAGTTAGAAAGGCAAATGCAATGTTGGCATTTATTTTGAGAGGACTAGAATATAAAAGCAGGGATGTGCTGCTGAGGCTTTATAAGGCTCTGGTCAGACCACATTTAGAATATTGTGTGCAATTTTGGGCCCCGTATCTCAGGAAGGATGTGCTGGCCCTGGAGAGGGTCCAGAGGAGGTTCACGAGAATGATCCCAAGAATGAAAGGGTTAACATATGAGGGACCTTTAAGGATTCTGGGTCTATACTTAATGGAGTTTAGAAGGATGAGGGGGGATCTGATTGAAACTTACAGAATACTGAAAGGTCTGGATAGGGTGGATGTGGGGAAGATGTTCCAATTAGTATAAGAGACTAGGACCCGAGGGCAAAGCCTCAGGTAAAGGGAAGACCTTTTAGAACAGAGTTGAGGATAAACTTCTTTAGCCAGAGAGTGGTGAATCTATGGAATTCATTGTCACAGAAGGCTGTGGAGGCCAGGTCATTGAATGTATTTAAGACCGAGATAGGTTCTTGATTGGTAAGGAGATCAAAGGGAGAAGGAGGGAGAATGGGGTTGAGAAATTTATCAGCCATGATTGAATGGCAGAGCAGACTCAATGGGCCGAATGGCCTAATTTCTACTCCTATGTCTTATGGTCTTATGTTTGTCCTCCTGCATGTGCACAACTACCATAGTACCCACTGACCTCATCAGATCCCTTGGATTGACTAATCATTTTCTGTGATTGGAAACCTCAGGCCAATGTAGGCCCCTCCTCCAGCAATCCCCAACCATTCCTTCCCCCTGCTTACAATCAGGATCGCTATGGCCCCCCAACGACAACCCCCCGCTAAACCCTATGATTGGTAACATCCCTGGACGACCTTGGACCAACATTCCCTCCAAGCTGCATGGGTGTGCAGCCATGCAACAATTGGGAATGTGCCGCAGGGAACAAGCAGATTGCAAGCAAGACGCGCTCCTTTTAAGATGTGTGCATGTGTGGTCAAGCAGTAGTTATAAAGGGAGCACACAGTCAACAGCGAATAGAAATTTGAGCGCACATTGCCATGGACTGAAGGCCTCTGCGTTTGGGAGCTATCCCCAACCCCTCCCCCTGCTATGATCGGCAAGCCGCCTGCTCACAATCCCCACTTCTTTGCGACCTGTACCCCCCCCACCCGTCAATTTTGTATCCCCTGTAAACCGGTCTCCCTCCCACAATCCAGGCCCTCCCCATGACCCAGGCTCAGCCCCCAACGCCCCATCCCCTCATTTTCACCTCTGTGGGACGCTCTAGGTTGTTGTATTGCATTAAAAATTCTCTGTGAAGTTCTTGTTGTTATTTAAGGACTAATGTCCAAGGCTCTTTAATGCATCTGCACGTGTCCTTCAATTTGTAATGCAACATGAGTTCTGACCTGAGGATGCGTGTCATCCATTTTTATCTGTTCATTCAATAAAAATAGCAATCGCTTATTAGTTCCATTATTTTGCTTGTGCTTAAAGCCTTCTGATCTGTCTCCCTTATTCGCATCTCCGGGAATTACACTGCTATTTCCTACAGCATAGAAATTAAAGCTTGTGTTATTAACTTAATACGGGTAATTTGTGATAATATTAAATAGGCAATAGATATTGGATCAGCCGCCGGTTACATATCTCTCCTGATTTTCCTTTCCACTGACTTCCGTTTTAAAATGTGGTGAAAAATTTAAATTGCACACAGGGGGCCTGAATTTTCAGCGCAGGGGGTGGGCGCAATCGGCGGGCCTGGGATCGGTCGGGAAACGGACTGCCGACCACGATCGTACCCTGACCACAATTTCACGCTGAGCTGGCCAATTAACGGCCAGCCAGCATGAAACGTGCACTGAAATGCTCAGCGCTGCTGGAGTAGGGGGGGGCGGGAAGAGCGATGATGTCAGCACAGGCGCGGGCCAGCGCTGACAGAAAGCTCTCCGAAGGCAGAGAGCTGCTTCAGGGGGCTGCAGACCCGTGAACCACGAAATAAAGTTTTGAAAATCAGGGGAAAAAAAATGGCCAAGCATCACAATCGGACGCCTGAACACGTAGATGGTTAAAAATGCTGCCCCTAAATTTTCATTTTTTTTGTTATTCAACAACGGGGAACTCATCCCGCCCTTGGATGAGGTCTCATAAAAAATGCAAAGTCCGCCTGGCCGATTCACCCGTCCGCCAACCACAAGGTTGGACGGGCCACGGAAAATCAGAATCCATTACCCCTTGGCTTAATTGCCCTCTTAATTGTCGGCGGGCGCGCTTCTGACTTTTGCGCGCGTCCACCAACAGAAGTATCGCGTGAGCGTGGGATGATTTTGGGATGCTCGCCCGACGTCATCTCGCGTGATTTCATGCCCGATCGGGTTAGGCACGTGCCCACCCGATCAGCGTACAATTCTGCCCACCTGTTTCCGATAGCATTTTCATCTACAATCTCAATGCCGTTGTTAACCCATTCATTTTAAGTGCACTAAATGGTTAATCCCTCTTACAATTAGGGGATGTCATAGCAGCCTGTTAACCATCTGTCTACTGATGTCAACTCTCTACGCTTAAGTCTCCTATTTGCTGTTCAGCTCATTATTTTGAATTGGCAGCTAATAGTCGCCAATCATTACTTTGTTGTTCTTATCACTGGCAAGAGAAGCTGGGGTTGCTCTCCTTGCAGCGGAAAAGGTTGAGGTGATGTTCAAGGTAATGAGGGGTTTTGATAGAGTAGCTGGGGGAAAAACTGTTTCTGCTTGCAGGAGAGTGGGTGGCCAGAAGAAACAGATTTAAGATACTATGCCAAAAATGCAGGGGAAAATTAAGAATCTTTTATCCATTGAGTTATGATGATGTTAATGCACTGTCTGAATTGGTAAAGAAAGCAGCTTCAATGATAACTTTCGAAAGGGAATTGGAAACATACATTAAAATGCCAAACAATGACCATCTCCAACAAGAGACAATCTAAACACTTTCCTTTACCATTCAATTACCATTGTCAAATACGCCACCGTCAATATTCTGAGGGGTCACTTTTGAGCAGAAACTTACTTGAAGGGTTAGTCACAAGGGGGCATAAGTTCAAGGTGAGGGGCAGGAGGTTTAGGGGGGTGTGAGGAAAAACTTTTTTACCCAGAAAGTGAAGACGGTCTGGAATGCACTGCCTGGGAGGGTGGTGGAGGCAGGTTGCCTCAAATCCATTAAAAAGTACCTGGATGAGCACTTGGCACGTCATAACATTCAAGGCTATGGGCCAAGTGCTGGTAAATGGGATTAGGTAGGTCAGGTGTTTCTCACGTGTCGGTGCAGACTCGATGGGCTGAAGGGCCTCTTCTGCACTGTGTGATTCTGTGATTCTGTGATTATGTGAACGGCCAGATAAAGACCGTGGCCACAAGAGCAGACCAGGGTCTGGGCATTCTGTAGTGAGGACTCACTCTCTGATTCCCCAAAGATTTTTCACCATCTACAAGGCAAAAGTAAGGAGTGCAATGGAATAGTCTCCTCTTGCCTGGATAAATGCAGCTCCAACAATGCTCAAGAAGCTCGACACTATCCCGGACAAAGTAAACTGCTTGATCAGCACCCCATCCTTAAACATTCACTCCGTCCACAACCGACGCGCACAGTGGCAGCAGTGTGCACCATCTACAAGATGCACTGCCGCAACACAACAAGCCTCCTTTGACATCACCTTCCAAACCTGTGATCTCTACCACCCCGACCCAGCTACTACTGCACCAGCTTGTCATTGACTGTCTGGGCTCAGGGCAACAGCTGTGCTCCTGTGTCATTGTCTCCACTCTGCATATTCTGTTCAGGGTGCCAGTGGGGTGAGGGTGGCTTTGCTTAAAATGGAAGTTTAGCATTGCAGTGTAGAAACTCAAAAGGTTGATGGTATAGCCTCATTTCAGGAATGGTCACAATAGTTGTTGAGCAAAAAGGCGAATCTAAGCAAACTGTAAAAAATATATACACAGTGGAAAGGCTGAGGCAGTGCAGTACTGTCATAAATTGAGGATGATGATGACAGATTAATGCAATTAATTCTGACTTTAAAATCTGCTCCATGAGTTTAATTCCTGCAGTGGGAGGGGTAAATTTAACATGTGTAAAAAAGGTGCCATGGAGTCACAGAGACAAATAAGAGACACGAATAAAACTGGACCTTGACGCAGAAGTGAATTTAGCTGCATTCTGACACCATGGGTTTAAAATACAATTATTATTTACTAATTGAAGGATGTTTGAGATAGTGATCAATCATATTGAGGAAGAAATGGTAAGCTGCTTCTATAGAGAATCCTCTGCATTAGTAGTTCCCTTGCTAAAATAGAACCATAAATATTAAGGAATTTAATTTTCTCTGATAACACACTAGTGAACGCATTCACATAAAAGCCCTTTGCAATTTGAATGAAGTTAAAAGTTTTAAAAAAAAAGTGGCTCAGGCAGTGTCAAACTCAGTTCTCAGTCCAAAGGCTGTGGGTTCATATACCCCCTTTGAGCACAAAATCTAGGCTGACAGTCAGCAGTGCCATCTCACTGTTGAGAAGTTAACCCTTCCGGTCCCCTCAGGTGGATATAAAATATTTTGAGGAAGAACAGGGGAAATATCTTGCACAACATGTATCCCTCAACCAACATCACAAAGTTAGATGAACTGGCCATTTATCATGTTGCTGTTATGGGAACTTGCTGTCTGCAAATTGGCTGTTGGGTTTCCTGCATTGCAACAGTGACTATATTTCAAAAATACTTCGTTGTCTGTAATGCATCTGGTATATCCTGAGTCATGAAAGATGTTATATAAGAACAAATTCTTTCTTAAGCACGTCTCTTAAGCTGGCAGTACTGAGGGAGTGTTTCACCGTTCTTTGAGTAAGTGGTGTTGACCTGAAAATTTGGGTGTGCCCATTGTTGATTGTTCTGGATATATCCCCTAAATGGTGAAGCCAGGTGCCTGGGTCTTAATAGCCTGAGTAATGCCCAAATGATTGGTGCTGTGAGGCCCAGCTTCTAGTTCATTAAACCCAGGCTCCGTTGTGCTGTTCAGGCACGTATGATTGATACCACAGTGCTATTTCAAGAGTATCCTGGCTAATGCTCTGCCATTTTGTATCAACAAGTTGTGTGCAAAATGGTTGCCAATATTACTCACTTAGCAACAGTCACTGCAATTCAATGAAGCACTTTTGATGTTTCTGAGAAATGTACCAAGGGACTTTACATATTTTTTCTCGTTTAAAATAACTTGTAATTGTTTTTGTTTCCTTTAACACTTTGGAGAATAATGTGAAGCTGTGGTCAGAACAACAGGCCACTGCATGAATACTCCTTCCATGGTCATAACCATCTTTTATATCTGCTGGGTAGGGTGGATAGTTCACTATGGAAGGCACATTTTAAAGGGCTTCTACAACCCCCAATGCTGAGGGAGACCCCACCAACACACATTGAACAAGTACCAAATGTCAATCTAATATTTGTAGCCAGAGTTCCATTCTCCACTTGCCAAACTCTTTGGAACCATAAACCTCTTGACTTGGATGTGGGAGATGGGCAGACATCAAATGCAGAACGTGCAGAAATTTCCTCAAATTAATTAGAAAGGCTAAACCCATTGCCTCCTGCCCCGTCACAAACTCCATTCCCTAGCCACCAATGCTGATTTAAAATCCTTATCCATGTCTTCAAATCCCTCCATGGCCTCATCCCTCCCTATCCCTGTAGGCTCCTCTAGCCTGACAACCTCCCCGAGTTCTCTGTTCTCTGCCACTTCTGGTTGCTTGTGTAATCCTGATTTCCCTCGCTTCACCAGTGCTGGTCTTGCCTCGGCCCTAAGCTCTAAAATTCCCTCCATAAGCCTGTCAGCCTCGCTATCTCTCTCTCTCCTCCATTGAGGCACTCCTCAAAACCTTCCTGTGTGACCAAGCTTTTGGTCACCTGTCCTAATGTCTCCGTATGTGGCTGATTGTCAGTTCTTGTCTGACCGCACTCCTGTGAAGCTTCCTGAGGCAATTTTCTATGTTAAAGGCACTGTTTAAATTGAAGTTGTTATTGCTGCTGTTGAATACTAGCCACTAAACTATGGGGTCAGTCCAAGCACAAACTAATTTTATGCAAATAAAGTGTTCAATTAATAAAATCTGGAATATAAAATTAATCTCAGTAACGGTGACCAATAAAACAATCATAAATTGTTAAAAATACATCTGGCTCACCAATACCCTTTTCAGATGGAATTCTGCCACCATTATCTACCTGTGACTCCAGATACACAGCAATGTTGTTGACTTTTAACTGCCCTTAAACCAGGCAATTAGGGATGGGCAACAAATGCTGGCCTTGCCAGTGACGCCCACATCACATGAAAGAATTTTAAAAAACTTATTTGGTCTCCCCTTAAATGCAGCTGGTAGTGAGTTCCACATTCTCACCACCCTTTGGGTGAAGAAGTTTCTTCTGAATTCCCTTTTGGATTTTTTAGTGACTATCTCATATTGATGGCCTCTAGTTATGCTCTTCCCCATAAGGGGAAGCATTCTCTCTGCATCCACTCTATCAAGACCTTTATTTGGTCATCACTCAGCCTTCTTTTTCCAAGAGAGAAGAGACCCTTCCTTTCCTGACATGTATACCCACATATTGTAAATCTTCTTTCCACCTCTCCAGTACCTCTATATCCTTTTTATTAAATGGTGACCAGAACTGCACATAACCGAGTTTCAACACAGGTTTGGCATAACTTCCCTACTTTTCAATTCTATCCCTGTAGAAATAAAACTAAATGCTTGGTTTCTTTTTTTAATGGCCTTTCTGACCTGTGGCACAAATGTTAGTGATTGATGTATTTGTACTCCGAGATCCCTTTGTTCCTCTACCCCACTTAGACTTGCACCTTCCAAGGATTAAATGGCCTCCTCATTCTTCTTACCAAAATGTATACCTCACGTTTACCTGTGTTGAACTTCAGTGGACAATTATTTGCCTGTTCTGCAAGTTTACTAATGTCCTCCTGTAAACTGCTGCATATTCCTCAGGATTAACTATCCCCCCAATTTGGTGTCACCTGTGAATATCAAGAGTCCTGCTTAAACCCTGAATAATTCCGATATCTATTGTTTGCACCTTGATTAATAGGAAGTCTATATGTCAGCAAGTTGGTTTTGACACTGTTTGCTGAGCAGAATAGTTAGCTAGTTCCTTCCCTTTTACTGCTGTATTAACAATGGATTTTTCTGAGCAAACAGTTAAACGTCACATGAAAAGTGAGGTTAAATGAAGTGGATAAGCTCGTCCTATATTTGGTTCCTGTGGATTAGGCTGCAGAGTTCTTATTTATCTTTGCATCGACTTCCTGCCTATTCTTTCTCATCAAAGAAAAGAAAAAACCTAGCCGTTATTCTTTTGACGCTGGCTGCATTGCTCTTGATTATTAATATTCTGCTTTGTTGCTACATATTTTAATGGTTCATTATTGCCAGGGATACACTGGGATTTGGACACATTAAAAACTAAATCCCTTGTAGCAGCCAACTGCCATCAGTCAGGTTGTAAGATTCAGTGACTCTTAGGATGTGCCTGCCATTGCATTGAATTATAGAGCAGAACATAAGGTACCTAATAATATGCTGCCTCTGCAACTCTGCAAAGTCAATAAAGTGAAATAACAAGTAAAATGCGGTAATGGCCTTTTGGCAAGATTTATTTCTGCAACATTTTTAGATAGGGAATAATGACAAAAGCTTGTACAAAGTTTGCTCTTCACTGAAGCTATTGACCTCCACAGCCCATTGTGATTCTCAATAACACTAATAATTATTAAAGATACCTATATAGTGGGGCCTTTTGGTCTGTTTCTTAGACTGGTTCATTCAACTTCAGTCTCTCGGGACTTTAGATGGGGAATGGCTCTAGTTGTTTTTTAAGCACACTGAGGCAGAGTTTCCCACTGTTGGGTACAATCGGTGATTCCAGAGTTGCATTCAAAATTATTCTGTTTTAGGAAGTGATTTTTTACTTCCCAATTTGTGTTTGAAGTTTTTGCTTAATGCAGAATGTAAAATCAAAACCAGTCCAATTGGGCGGCATTTTAAAAATGTAATTTTAAAAAAATAAGCTATAAAAAGTATTTAATATTTATTACTTTCAAGCGTGGTAATTTGCCGAGGTTTGATAACTATTGCTGAAAGTGGATTTATCACAGAAAATAAATGTGTTAAATCGCAGAGCGGATTCTTCCATTCTGGAGTCCAAGTCTGGTGGCGGACGGGGAAATTGGAGTGATTCCTGCTCCAAAAGAGTGAATGATCTGCTGCACTCTGCCAGGTTAAGTGCACCATCTAGTCACTGCAAACTCACACTCTCATAAGGGCATCGGGCTGTCTAAGGATTAAAATGGACAGGGATGTCACCCACAACCAGCTAATGGGACATCAGCACCGAACGTGTGCCAGCCACTTCAAGTTCTCCATCTCTTTATTAGTCCCTAGACAAACAGCTTATAACACTTACTGGGGAGGGCTCAGCAGTGACAATAGGCATGCATGCTTCTGAAATACTCATTTAACTAATTGCCTTACAATCAAACCTTCTGTCTTTCTGCAGGATAAGATAACCCATAACAAAAGAGAGCGGGCAAAGAAGGGAGGTAGTACTCCAGAACCTCACCCCCTGAGTGCGTATGAGAACAGACCGCAGAGCCGGCAGGAGAGGAGTGCCTGCTTGGAGGGCAAGATTGGCTTTCCCCAACAACCCAATAAGGATGTATCCAGTTTCTATCTACAATACGTGGGCATTGACTATGAGTGATCTTTAATGTATTAGCCTGTTTAGTCAATCTCTTTCTCTATTCCAGGTACCAGCAAGAAACAGGGGAGGACAACATCTAAGAGATTCCACAGCCCCAGCCCCCAGGCCACCTCTGAGGAGGAAGCCTCAGTATCCTCAGAGGGTGCACTGTCACGGCGTTCACCTGCACCCTCCACCAGCGCAGGTACATGCAGCTCGGTAGGTCCTAGTCCTAGAACAGTCTCAGGTTCACTGTTAGGTGATCACCTCACAGGTATGTGTCCATAGCTGCGGAAGCAGTGACAGTCAAGGTCTCTGACCTCAAAGGACTGCTGGAGACCATGCACCTGCAGTGTCCAATTCAGATGATGAGCCTCCAGAATTAGCCCTAACAAACCTTTTGGAAATGCAGAGACAGGCCTGCAGAGGAACATCAGGCAGACTTAGCAGAGGCTAGCTGCAGACTAGGCAAAAGGCTGGAGGAGTGCGTCAACATTCACTCTGCTGTCATGGTTCCAGCATGCAAGTGCATGGTTGTCTCCATGGGAAGAGCGGCAGTTGCCTTGGAGACCGAGGACCAGCAGTTTCTGTCGGATGTGTTCTTAGACCTACACCCCATCACTCTAGCCATCGGTATGTTTCAACATTGGCTAGATGAGATGGGGCAAGGGCATCTCTATTCCCTCCAGGTGCCCCTTCTCCTCAAGGAGACAGGGAAGAGCCATTGGGCACCCACAGAGAGAAGGAGTGCCAGCCAAGCACACCGGAGGCATCCACCTAGGAAGATCCAAGGGTACCCTTCTGCTCCATCTCCCCTCTGCCAGTGACCCTATCAACTTCAGTAGGTCAGGCCTGTAGGGTACACCTGTACTTAAGCAGGAGACTCTGAGCAGGCTGAGATCCTCAAGGCCTCAGACCACCAGAGGATGGCTGTCAAAGCCATCACACTCAACAGGGCATAGCAGTCAGCAAGCTGCCTCCACCTCAGCTGTGATGTTGAGACTGCACCCAGACGTAGTGGTAAAGTTAGAAAAATTGAAATGTATTGAATGTGCACAGGTAGTATGGGTGTACACTCATAGAAACATAGAAAATAGGAGCAGGAGCAGGACATTTGCCCCTTCGAGCCTGCTCCGCCATTCAATATGATCATGGCTGATTCTTTATCTCAACACCACGATCCCGTTCTCTTCCCATACCCCTTGATTCCTGTAGAGTCTAGAAACCTATCAATTTCCTTCTTAAATATATTAAGTGACTTGGCCTCCACAGCCTTCTGTGGTAGAGAATTTCACAGGTTCACCACCCTCTGAGTGAAGAAGGTTCTCCTCATCTCAGTCCTATATGGACTACCCCATATCTTGAAACTGTGACCCCTTGTTTAGACTCCCAGCCAGAGGAAACATCATCCCCACATCCCGTCTTCCAGCCCTGTCAGAACTTTATATGTTTCAAAGAAATCCTCTTTCATTCTTCTAAACTCCACTGAATACAGGCCTAGTTGACCCAATCTCTCTTCATATGACAATCCTGCCATCCCTGGAATCAGCCTGGTGAAGCTTCGCTGCACTCCCTCTAAGGCAAATATATCCTTTCTTAGGTAAGGAGACCAAAACTGCACACAATACTCCAAGGCAAGTCATTGTACATAGTCATCACAATCATAAATGTGTATTAAACCTATCTGTTTCCGAGTATCATGGATTCCATTTTTATATTAGTTGCTTCAAGGTTTCCCAGTCAGTTAAGGCTCCAGAATGTTGGTTCCCAATTGAGTCCCATCAAGAACATCCGATGCTTCAGCTCTTCCACATTGTCACCAGGATGAATAGTTCATAATTACACATTAGCAAGATGATGCCTCATCAATCTGCATTAAAGAGAGCTAGCAAGGAGACATCTGGTGCTCCCATGCTGCTGCTCCCTGTTGAGCCATCCATCTGGTAATACCTGAAAGAGTGATATGCCTGGTCTTACTGAGCAGGTGTCAGGGTGACAGGAATGCATCCCAGGTTAAATTTGAGTTCCAGTTGCTTATAAGCTGCTATGCACACTGACTTGGTGAAGGCATAGGTAACACAGCTATCCCATCTAAGGTTACCTACTCGTGGGAGAAGGGAATGCTATTCAGGTTCTACAGCAACCATATAACTCGAGAGCTACACATTAATCGTGGTTCAGCACATTCCAAGGATCAACCCAACATCAGGGCAGACAGTGAGTACTGATATTTCCATAATCTCTAAGAAAACATGGAACTATCAAAAGAAATTCTCTCTGGCAAAGAAGGTACTGGGGCTTTCCAGCCAGCAAAAGCGAGAAAAGAAATTGTGAGAATTTGTTGGCACATTAACCCTCCTGGAATCTTGTAGCTATCATATTCTCATGGGCACATCTGCTGCATCGTACCCCTGCTATGGCCTCTTCATGAGGCTCATTCACACCCTGGCCCTCAGCAGATCCATCCACTTCAACGTCCTCCTCATTGGAGGAGACTTCTCGCTCCTCCATGTATCCCTCACTCAAGACATCCTGCCTCTACAATGCTATGTTGTGCAGGGCACAGCAGACAACAGTGATCTGGGACCCTCTCTGTGGTCAGTACTGGAAAGCCCCACACGAACAGTCCAAACTTCAGAAACGCATCCCTAGGAGGCCTATTATCTGCTCTATCAAGGACCTGGTAATGGCATATGCAGCATTATATCTCTCTTCAGCATCACTATGTGGACAGCGAATTAGCGTCATTAGTCATTTCTTCCAGGGGTATCCCATTCCCTGAGGAGCCAGCCCTGTAAGCGCCTAGATCCCTCAAATATTTGTGGCATCTGTGAGTAGGTAAATGTGTAACAGTCATGAGAGCCCCTGGTAATCGTGCACAAACATGCAGATTTGCCTTGTGTGATTTCAAATTAGCTGGATGTCCAGAGAATGAAATCGTTTTTGATTGATAAACCTCACAGGCTGCTGCTAGGGATCTCTCAAGGCCACATGTGCGCAGTCAATGGTGGTCTGCATTTGTGGGAAACCAGATATCGCTGCAAACCCCACAGCTCATGTAGGCTGGCTTTTAGCATCCATGCAGAACTGTACATACTGGTGAGGTTGAGTGTCTTGGGCTACAGGAAGATATAGACAGGGATGGTCAAATGGGCAGATAAGTGGCAGATGGGATTTAACCCTGAATAGTGTGAGGTGATACACTTTGGAAGGAATAATTTGACAAGGAAGTATTCAATGAATGTCATGGCACTAGGAAGTTCTGAGGAACAAAGGGACCTTGGCGTGTGTGTCCATAGATCTCTGAAGGTGGTGGGGCACGTTAATGGGGTGGTGAAAAAGGCATATGGGACACTTGCCTTTATCAATCCAGGCATAGATTACAAAAGTAGGTAGGTCAAGTTGGAGTTGTATAGCACCTTGGTGAGGCCACAGCTGGAGTACTGTGTGCACTTCTGGTCGCCACATTATAGGAAGGATATGATTGCACTGGAAAGGGTGCAGAGGAGATTCACCAGGGTGTTGCCTGGGATGAAACATTTAAGTTATGAAGAGAGGTTGAATAGACTTGGGTTGTTTTCGTTGGAGCAGAGAAGACCTGATCGAGGTGTACAAGATTATGAGGGGCATGGACAGGGTGGATGGGGAGCAGCTGTTCCCCTTAGTTGAAGGGTCCGTCACGAGGGGACACAAGCTCAAGGTGAGGGGCAGGAGGTTTTCGGGGGATGTGAGGAAAAACCTTTTTACCAGAGGATGGTGACAGTCTGGAATGTGCTGCCTGGGAGGGTGGTGGAGGCGGGTTGCCTCACATCCTTTAAAAAGTACCTGGATGAGCACTTGGCATGTCATAACATTCAAGGCTATGGGCCAAGTGCTGGTAAATGGGATTAGGTAGATAGGCCAGGTGTTTCCCACCTGTCAGTGCAGTCTCAATGGGCTGAAGGGCCTCTTCTGCATTGTGTGATTCTGTGATTCTGTGATATTTTATGATGTCACCTCAAATGCCTGTAGACAAGCCCAATTAATGGAATCTCCCAAAGGTGATTAATTTACCCGGGAGAGGGGAGAGTAAGGGGAGGGAGAGGGACCCTGACCGGTTTTGTGGCCAGGGCCTGCTTCTAATGTGATTATTTTAAAACCTGCGCAAAAGATAACAAAAACTGAAAGCATTTTGCACTTCAAATTCCTGGATCAATGGTGGCAGTCGTGCTGATGTTGGGGAAATGGTGTCACAAAACTAAGCCAACCAAGCACTAATTCCAGACAGTTTTGCAGCACCAAAGCAGGTCAGCCAGCCCACCAAATCTATGCAGATGTTTATGCTACAACCTTGCAGACCTTATCTCATTCTATAAGCATAAGTCCTTTGTCCTTTGTGAACTTATCTAACTTCACCTTAAAGGCATGTATTATATTTTCCACCATTCCTTGTAGAAGCAAGTTCCACATCCTAACCACTGTGATTGGCTCCATTTACTGACTTTGAGCTGAGTAAGTATTTAGTGAGCTTTCAGAGCTTCCTTGAAGCTCCCTCCCCTTTGCTGAAGTCGTGTATAATGACCAGTGATGCAACAGGTTTCATAGACTAGACTTGTATTCCCTTGAGTATAGAAGACTAAGAGGTGATCAATGTGTTTGGATGATTAAAGGATTTGAATCGATAAATAGAGAGAAACTATTTCCTCCAATGGGGGAAATTAGAACAAGGTAACATAATTCAAGTCAGAGCTAAGCCATTCAGGTGTGAGGCCAGGAGGCATTCTTTCATACAAAGAATAGTGAAAATCTGAAAATCTCTCCTTCAAAAAGTTTACTGAGGCTTGTGGCCAATTGAAATTTTCAAAACTGATATTAACAGATTTTTGTTCGGCAAAGACATTAAGGAATATGGGACCAGGGCAAGTAAATAGAGTCAACATTCAGATCAACCATGATATAGTTGAAAATGGGCTCGATACTTAATTGCTCCAAGCACTTTGGATTTTCTATAATATCTTAAAATAATCTTGCACATTTAAAGCTTGTGCTGCAATGGGAGGTATGGAAAAATGAACTGAAGCTGAATCAAAGTTCATAGTGAGCACAGACAACATAATACTGTCACAGTATGGTCTCCCCCCTATCCCTGTAACTTTCTCCAGGCCTGCAACCCTCTGAGAACTCTGAGTTCCTCCAGTTCTGGCTTCTCATGCATCTCTCCATTGGCAGGCAACTTCAGTTTTCCAGATACTCTGGCATTCCCACCCAAACCACTCCATCTTGCTCTTCTCCTTGAAGCCTACCTTTCTGACCAAGTTTTCATCCACTTAGTCTAGTAGCTTATGTGGTTCTGCGTCAAACCTTGCCAAATAACATTCTTGTACACTGCATGATTGTAAGTTGCTTTTGTAATGAAGTATCAGCCTAGGCTTTGTGCTCAAGACTTCAGAGTGGGACTTGAACTGACAAACTTCTGACTCAATGGAGCCACAGCCTAATCTATGAAAAGCCAAGGCAATCATGCTTTCTGCTCTTATGTAGATAGAGCAACAGTGAGACTTGTGAAACAGCTGGGAGATTGCTTCACATGCTGCACGCAGTGATTAGGTGACAGTTGCTGTGTGTTACCATGAGTACACACTTATAATCCCGCAGCACTACATCTCTTCATGTGGAGAAGTGCTGAAGATTAGCATGCTACGCAATTCCTTGCATACTAACAGCATGAACTAATTTGTGGACATACTCACGTTGATTCAGCAGGACTGCTAATGCTCACTAAACCTGCAGATGCTCAAATTCACAACTGAAATAACAAGTACTGACTGGGTCATTCATTGCAATTCGGGATTGTACATCAGTATCACTTCCTCAAGTGAACAGTAAATTTGCTGCTGCCCTTGTTATCAGTTGTGTTTCTGCTATTGTAACAAGAAGCAAGTTGCTCACCAGTGTATGTCCAGGCAGTGTTCTGGTGCAGTGATCAGAAAATCCTGAAATCCTCTATTGATATGGTTGCATTTAATGAAATGTTTTAAAAAAACCTAAGTGATATGTCTTTGTTACAGCTTTTGGATCTGCCTTAGAAATTCCTTTAGGTTAACATCACAGATCTCTCACACAAACTAACTCACGTCCCTCACTACTAGGAGTTTAATTTTGCCCCCAGTATCTAAATGCACAATAAAATAACTTGACGATGTAAGGTATTTTAGGGCAGTGGAGATCTGGAATTGGCCTCCAAAAATAATGTTGAGGCTCGGTCAATTGAAAAGTTCGAAACCAAGATTGAAAGATTTTTTGGTTAGGCAAGGTTATTAAGGGTTAAGATACAGATCAGCCATTGTTATGACTTGTGGTTTGCAAAAATTCAAAATAATCACAATTTTAAACTCAAATGCTGGAGCTTCATCGAATGTATTTCTCAAATCCCATCATGTGCTGAGGACTGATATATTGTTGATTTCATATGCCGACTGTAGTGCATTAGTGAGTAATGGAGCTGTTTGGATACTTATATATACATATACAAGAACATATAGTCCCTAAATCATATTGGAATAACATAACAATTATAATGGCCATGCTCTTATTGAATGATAGAACATACTCGAGAAGTTCAATGACCTTACCTTTGTTCCTATTTTCCAGTGTAACAAACGAGACTTCCTATTATATCGAGTGGACATTGTATTCCTCATATATGCCCTACAGAGTGAATTCTAAACTGCTGAATTACAGACTGATTAATATTTTGATGAAAGGACACACGTGAATCATTAAGCTGCTTTATTTTTCAATGAATGAATGTATAGAGTAAAAGCTACAGAATATCTCAGTTTAACATGCCTTTTTTTGTTCATTTATGGGATGTGGGCTGCGCTAGCTGGGCCAGCATTTATTGTCCATTCCTATTTTCCCTTGAGAAGGCACTGCCTTCTTGGACTGCTGCAGTCCCTGTGGTCTAGTTACACCCACAGTGCTATTAGGGAGGGCGCTCCAGGATTTTGATCCAGTAACAGTGAAGGAATGGCGATATATTACCAGGTCAGGATGGTGAATGTCTTGAAGGGATATTTTAGGTGGTGGGTGTTCCCATCTATCTGCTGCCCTTATCCTTCTAGATGGTAGTGGTTGAGGGTTTGGAAGGTCCTGCCTAAGGAGCCTTGGTGAGTTTCTGCAATGGATTACACACTGCTGTTACTGTGCGTCGGTGGTGAAGGGAGTGAATGTTTGTGGATGTGGTGCCAATCAAGCAGGCTGCTTTGTCCTGGATGGTGTCAAGCTTCTTGAGTGTTGTGGGAGCTGCACTCATGCAGGAAAGTGGAGAGTGTTCCATCACACTCCTGACTTGTGCCTTGTAGATGGTGGATAGGCTTTTGGGGAGTCAGGGGGTGAATTACTCGCTGCAGGATTCCTAGCCTCTGACCTGGTCTTGTAGCCACAGTATTTATATGGCTAGTCCAGTTAATTTTCTGGACAATGGTAACTCCCAGGATGTTGATAGTGGGGGATTCAGCTATGGTAATGCCATTGAATGTTAAGGGGCGATGGTTAGATTCTCTCTTGTTGGAGGCGGTCATTGCCTGACACTTGTGCGATGTGAATGTTACTTGCTACTTAGCAGTCCAAGACTGAATATTGTCTAGGTCTTGCTGCATTTGGACATGGACTGATACAGTATCTGAGCAGTCATGCATGGTGCTGAACATTGTGCAATCGTCAGCGAACATCCCCACTTTTGACCTTATGATGAAAGGAAGGCCATTGATGAAGTAGTTGAAGATGGTATGATGTTGTTTATACAAGCGTGCCATTGTGATGTAAAGGTGCATGGCAGAGCAAGGGTTAACATGTGACTGGGGAATAACTCTGCCCATGGTATGATGTATAGAGTCACATGGTAATGGCCTGAGAGACCAGTCTAGAAAGAAAAGTCTCGAGAGAACACTTTAGAAGCAGCCTACCTGCATGGAGAGCAGCACAATGCATGACAGTAACCTGGGACCTGTAAATAGCTAAAGACTACCAACAAAGGGCTCATGTTTAAGCATACAAGTCTCAATTCCTCATCAATGAGCCATAACAGCAGTTTCAATGCCACCTTGTAAATAAGAAGAAAAAAATACATCATACATCATACAAATCCTTTTAGCAGTCTTGAAAGGTATTGACCCTGAATTCCCATGAAGCCAGTTACATTGGCTTTGCTCTCCAGAGTGAGGCTGGTGTCCCTCTGCAGTATTAACCCCTCAATAAATGACTCGGTCAGCCATTTCAACGTCTACTGTCAGTTCTCTCCCATAAATGGGAATAAATATAAAATGGGAATACCATGCAGGGAACCCTTTGAAATTAGGATTTAGCCTTTAAAAAGCCATGTCTGGCTACTAGCCATATTTGGGGAACTGGTGGTGTAGTGGTAATGGGCTAGTAATCCAGAGGTCCAATCTAATGCTCTGGGGGTTTGGGTTCAAATCCCACCATGGCAGCTGGTGAAATTTAAACTCAACCAATAAAGCTGGAAATATAAACTAGGCTCAGTAATGGTAACCATGAAGCTATCATCATCAATTATTGTAAAGGTCCATCTGGTTCATTGATGTCCTTTAGGGAAGGAAATCTGCCATCCTTACCTCATCTGGCCTCCATGTGACTCCAGATCTTAACTGCTTGCTGCAATGGCCTGGCAAGCCACTTGGTCCAAAGGCAAGTATGAATGGGCAACAAATGCTGACCTTGTCTGTGATGCCCATGTCCTGTGAAAGGGCGAGAGGGAAAAAAAGTAGGCTGAGGGAGTGGATGCAAAGTGGAATCATGCATGGAATGGTTTCTGTCTGGCTACAACTACAGAAATGTAATTTTTGTAAAAGCAAGATTGAATAATAAAGATGGGGTTTGGGTTGCGATTAGTGGTCATTTGTCTGGTTATCCATGAGGATCAGAAAAATTTTTTAGAACTTTCCCACCAGATATTGAATACCTTGGACATATCCATGGAAAAGACAGATAGATGATATGTGAACAGAGTGCACTTGATAAACTTGTCTTGTATGTTTATTTTGTCCTTATTAAATGTCAGTTGTCAATTGAAGCATTCAAGAGGGCATCGGATGATTATTTAAATAGAAACAATGTGCAGGTTATGGGGAAAAGGCAGGAGATTGGCACTAAGTTAAAATGCTCAGAGAGCTGGTGCAGATATGATGGGCCGAATGGCCTCCTTCCACACTATAACAATTCTGTAATTCTGTGATTCTGTGAAATAACAATGTGCTACAAAAATACCACTAACACAAACTTATTGTGAGGAATTTGTTGATCAGACTGTCCTGAGGTCCAGTAATGTTATATGACCATTTATTCCCCTTTACATTGTAGTAATATTAGCCTATCGCTTTGCTTGTTAAACAGGGAACCATGAATGACGTAGTGACCAATGAGTTGTTGACCCAAGCTTTAGCCTACAGCAATGGACAGTTACATAACAAATAGGAGCAGGAGTTGATGTTTGCTCATGGTTGTACAATGGTCAGTATCATTTGCAGCTCCTCAGATACTGAAGCTGTCCCTGTCCATAGGCTGTAAGACCTGGACAACATTCAGGCTTGGACTGATGAGTGACAAGTAACATTTGCACCACACAAATGCCTGGCAATTACCAACGTCAACAACAGAGAATCTAACCATCGCCCCTTGACATTCAATAGCATTATCCTCATTGAATCCCCCACTGTCAACATCAGGCAGGTTACCATTGGCCAGAAACTGAAGTGGAACAACCATATAAAACCTGTGGCTACATGAGCAGGTCAGAGGCTGGGAATTCTAATGTGTGTAACTCAACCCTTGACTCCCCAAATGCTGTCCACCATGTACAAGTCACAAGTCAGGAGGGTGAAGGAATACTCTCCACTTGCCTAGATGAATGCAGTTCCAACAACACTCAAGAGGCTCAACACATTCCAGGACAAAGCTGTTCACATGACTGGCACCCCATCCACCAACTTAAACATTCACTCCTTCCATCACTGGTGCACAATGGCAGCAGTGTGTACTATATACAAGACGCAGTGCAGTAACTCACCAAGGCTCCTTCGACAAAAACTTCCTCTGTGGAATTCTTTTCCCTGGAAAGCAGTGGAGGCTGGGTCATTGAATTCCTTCAAAGCCTAGTTAGATGGATTTTTGATAGACAAGGGAGTGAAGGATTATGGGGACAGACAGGAAAGTGGAGTTAAGACCACAGTCTGATCGGCCAAAACTGTACATTGTACTCCAGGTGTGGCCTCACAACATCCCCATAAAATTATTGCAAATTTTCCTTTCTTCCAACCCCCTTACAATAAAGGGTAATGCATTTATGTTATTGCTTGTTGTACCTCCATGTTAACTTTCTGTGATTTGTGCACAAGGACACCCAAATCTCACTCAATACCAACTTTTCCTGTTCTCAGGATGAAATAATGAGGGGCTTATTAAAGGTGCGTGGTATTTTAACTTTGTATAAGCATGCAATGCAAAAACATATGGATTGACCTGTACTGGTTTCTGAATTTCAGAATTCTATAATCGGTGGTCATTTCCAAGGAAAACTGTTGGCCCTGTAGAAAGTACAAATTTGGTGACACTGCATCCTTTTAAATTCAGATGTCTGCAGAATCACTGAATGGCATGGAACCAAAGTTAGAAGTATAATTAAATATTTACACACTAGAATAACAATTTTATGCAACAAGAGCAAAACTATTGGCAAAATAGCAAAGTAATGGAGCCATTTAAAGTAAAGGAGTTATACCAATCTCAACAGTGCACACGTAAAGGAGTTTAAGAACATAACATATGAAATAGGAGCATGAATAGGCCATTCAGCCCTTCAAGATCATGACTGAACTTCTACTTCAACCCCATTTTCCTGCATTATCCCCATACCCCTTGAAGTTTTTATTATGCAGAAACCTATTAATCTCATGATGTCGTGAACATACTCAGTGACTGAGCCTCCACAGCTTTCTAGGACATAGAATTCTAAAGATTTGCCATCCTCTGAGTGAAGAAATTCCTCCTTGTCTCAGTTGTAAATGGCATGCCCTTATTCAGAGACTGTGTCCTCTGATTCTACACACCCCACCCCGAGCCAGGGCAAATGTCCTTCCTGCATCTACGTTGTTGAGCCCTGTAAGAATTTAGTATGTTTGAATGAGATCACCTCTCATTCTTCTAAACTCAAGAGAATAAAAAAAAGCTGGATTATTAATTAACGTTACTAATTGAGACAATTTCAATTAAATCCCCTTTATATGTTGTTGTATTTTAACTGTGTATAAGCATGCAATGCAAAAACATATGGATTGACTTGTAGAGGAGATGAAGGAAATATATAACAGCAGTCTGCAGCGTATTTGAATATTAAAGGCCTAAGATACTGAACTCATAACTGTAATGCATTTGAATCCCCTTCAATCCCATCACTAAGTCATGCAAAGGCCAACTGTTAAGTGTATGTTAAGTACTATTGCATGTGCTGTATACTTAATAAATCCATAATACTTGACCTCAAGGTTCAAGAATTTTATTGATTTGAAAAGCAGATAAAACATCTAATCTGAAGTTAAATGATCCTCTAACAGTATAATCATCGCCCTACACCATCACAATTTATTTCTGTATTAACACATGAATTCTTACTATATCCTGAGAATAGACTGCATAACTCCAGGAGGGACCTTGCAAAAAAGGTGAGAATTTCGGTTCCTCTTCAAATTAAACAAAATCTATATTCAACCAAGGAAGCAGTAACAAGTCTAGATTTGGTCTCGGAATCCAAAAGTGTGATTGTGTAAATATTAGGAAGAGTTCTTGTATCAGCTGTCAGATGTCACAACCAAAGTGATCTCCTCACTTACATAGTGGCAGTCTTCTGAGACATTAGGCCTGGGGTGGTAATCCGGGTTAAATGCTGGGAGACAATTCAGAGGCTCTTTTTAAAGAAAGTGAGCAGATATGTGGACACCTTGTGAGCATCAGCAAGTAACTAATGCTCAATCTCTATGCTCAGGTACCAAGAGCTGACATTTGATGGAGCTGCCAGCAGAAATATTGCAGCCTAAACTCCACATCCTCAGGAAAGGAGGGAGAAAAACTAAGACGGGCTGAACTGGGCAGAATTCTTACCTCGATGGGCAGGCGGGCCCCACCGGCTCAGTGGCGGGTGGGCAGCCAAACCCCATCGCTGAAATGGGGCCCGCCGCCATTTTGAGTGGGCGGGCCAATTAAGGCCCGCCCAACGGCATCCCCGACAGGAAGCTCTATGCGCTTCCTGTGAGGGGGAGGGGGAGGGAATCCCCATCAGTCAAAGTGCGCTCTTTCATGCACTGCTTCCTGAGGCAACATCCTGTCTCAGGGAAGTTCGTGAGAGTTAAGTAAACTCTAAAAATAGATAAATATTAAAATTATTAACATGTCCCCCTCATGTGACAATGTCACATGAGATGGGACATGTTAATAATAAACACATAAAATTGATTAAATTTTTAAAAAACGGACATGGAAATTCATCCCGCCAGTGGATGAAGTTTCATGAATAATCTGGAGCCCGCTGGGGCTTCTGGCCTGCTCGCCAGCCTTAAGCTTGACCGGGCAGGGTGTTTAATAAGGTTAATTAGCCTATCAATGGCCTTAATTGGTCATTGACAGGTCAGCAAGTGGACAGCTGATTTCGCTGTTCGCCCGCCTTCGTGAATATTTAAAGGGACCGGGATGATGTCGGGGGTTCCTCCCGCCATCATCCTGCGTCACTTTCCCCTCTGCGAGTGGGCCCGAACCCCAAATCATTGAGGGGAAAATCCCGGCCAATTATGCCTAGCTTTTGCCTAACGCCCATTGCAATCTGTCTCAAGATTGCGCTCCAAGAAGGACAATCCTTGCATCAAGGGTTTTTGACAGCATGATACAATGCTATGTGAGTCCAAACTCTGTATGTGGAGCTTTATGGGATGGTGGAGGTCAGATTCCCTGCCCCCATCGCCTCCATCCATCATGTCCGAACTATCCTCTTATGAGATTTCCTGTCCTCTATCCCAAGGGATGCCGTTCTGGACTTTATTTCTACAGGTAGGTCATCCATCAAAGAATCAGCAAACTTAGAAACACTTCCTGCTGCTAATTTTCCCAATGCTTTTCCTTCCTCAATCACTGGTTCACTATCCCGTTGAATCTGTCAACAACACATTGGGCAGAATTTTACGTCCTGTGGGTGGGCGTGTGACGGACACGATCAGGGGTAAAATTGCACGCAATGACACTGGGTGAGTGTCCTGACGTCATCGCACACTGGCGCGATATTTTGATGGGCAGAGCAGGCGGGTGCTGGAGCCACGTCTGCGATTGATTAACAGGCCACTTAAGGCCCTTGACAGTCCAATTGACAGCAGTTTTTCCTGACACTTGCGATTTCGCAATTGTTGCTTGGGCAAAACGGCCAGCCGACATTTTCAAACACCTCATCCACGGACGGGATAAAAAGGGTCAGCAGCATTGCCAGTGTGAGTAGAGAGGAGGTATGGAGATAGATTGCTGCTGGTTGCTTATTGGTACTTGGCAGCTTCATCGCTGTTCGGGGTTTCACACTTAGCATTTCCGGGCTTCGTTTCAGGGCTTATTGGTGTCTGCAAAGTCCATGGAGGATTCAGACTGGGTGGACCTTTCCAGTATCAGACAGCTTTCCATGACCCTGGTATTGGGGATTGTGGTCTCCGCTGGAGGCACTTTCTCCTCCTCCTCTGAGGAGAGGGGCAGATAGGAGCGGAGTACCAATGCAGCTTCCAGGAGAAGTGCAGGCACACGGGGCGCAGTGTCAGTAGGGTGTCCAAGGCGGAAGAGACCGCAGAAGATGCCACTACCCTGCTGCCGGGGTTTACAGGCAGTGATGCAGCCACCTCAGTACTTCTGAGATACATTATGAAGGAGGCTCACCTCTGAAGGGAGAACGTGACCTCCATTTGCCAGATAATTGGGCCTGAGCTCAGCTCCAACTGTGTGGATGGACACCCCATGCCATTGGCTCTGAGGATCACAGTGGCCCTCAATTTCTATGCCTCCGGCTCTTTCCAGGGGTCAGTGGGGATCTGTCAGGAGTCTCCGAATCAGCTGTCCATAGTTGCATCAAGGTGGTGACAGAAGTTCTGTTCAGGTGGGTCCTGACCTTTATCCTTTACCGTGCAGTCAAGGCCAAACAGACACAGCGAGCCAGAGGCTTTGTGGCCATTGCTGGTTTCCCGTGTCCAGGGTGCAATAGACTGTACACATGTGGCCATCAAGGCTCCCGCAGGTGAGCCCGGTGCCTTTTTCAACAGGAAGAGCTTCCACTCCATGAATGTGCAGATAGTGTGTGATCACAGGATGCTGATTTTACAAGTCTGTGCAAGGTACCCAGGCAGCTCCCAGGATGCGTATATCCTGAGCCACTCCCATGTGCTGAGGGTCTTCAGTGGTCCAGCCCGACTGGATGGATGGCTGCTAGGTGACAATTGCTATCCGTTGAAGAGGTGGCTCATGATGGCTCTCCGCCATCCAAGAACAGAGGCAGAGAAGTGTTACAGTATGAGTCATGCCTCCACAAGGGCGGTGGTAGAGAGATCTTCTTAAGATGTGCTTCCGATGCCTGGCCCATTCAGGGGGAGCACCACAATATCCCCCCGCCAGAGCGGTCACTGATAGTGATTGCATGCTGCACTCTCCACAATCTGGCACTGGCAAGGGCGGACCCACATGGAGGAAGAGGATCTTGATACAGCTGCACAGGCCACAGAGGATGAATCGAGTAGTGAGGCAGAAGATGAGCACGGTAAGGAGAACGCTGAGAGCATGCAGCCAGACCTCGGTCACCTGCAGGGAGGCAGGGACACCAGGGCCACCTTGATCCAACTCTCCTTCAGCTAGACTACCAAAGATCAGCTTCAACCACACGCCAGGGCTGCCGCCTCCATCCCGGATGTCTGAAAGGACCATTTCATTTGAACATAAAGAACACTCAGTACCTGTGCAATAAAGTTCAGAGCTAGCTACGTCCAGCATTACATTCTGGCACTCCCCACACCAATAAAATAAAAAGGTACAGCGCACTCAGGCCTTGGTCACAAAAACACAAATTATGTCATTCTGACAGTTCAATAACATTTACATAAACATTTCTGGTCTTCAATCCCAGACCAGTATACATAAAGTCAATATAAATGAACATAAAATCACCCGTGACCTTTCCCTCTTGTGCTCATGGTGCCTTTAACTTAGGTTTGTGGGTGCTATGGCTTGGTGCTCCCCCATTGCTGGCACTTGCTGGCTCTGCTGTCTTGTTGGCCTTGATGACCTTGATGGTTGTCCTCTGGCCAGTGGAGCCTGTGCTGGCCCCGCCTGGGAGGGAGTGGCCAGCACCATGGTTGACATCTCCCCAGTCGCCGCAGCCTCATCACGTGCCATGGCCACTGGCAGAGAGGGGCGGAGGAGCTGCTGCCATCATCCAGGGTACCGTGAGAGGAGCCCACAGAGACGACAGGCAGCTCGTGCGCCAATGCGAGGTCGCTCTGAACCTCCCTGCTCACCATTGAAGGACGGGAACCTAGCTGGGTTACTAGGTGCCTCATCTATTTCCCACACGGACACGGACCACCTGAGGTCAATACTTGTGTGAGGGCTTGGATGAGCGCAATCCCAGGAACCCCTCATTCTGGTGCTGAGGTTACCTCTCCATGAGAGTCGCCATTCTCTCAACGGAGGAGGCAGTGCGCTCAGCCATGATGGTCAATGCAGTGCTGATGCTCCACATGGACTCCTCCACAATGGGGACATGGCACGCAGTTCCTCATGGATCTCCGCCAGATCGTCCCGCACATCTCGCTGGACATCCAGCACCTACCGCCTAATGGACAACTCCAGAGCCTCAGCATCAGCCTTCAACTGAGCATCCTTCTGGTCCCCAGCAGTCCTCCAACTGCCAGTGCCCTGAGGATCCTCTGTCTCCACCTACACCTCAAGCGAGTGTGAAGGGCTCTCACCAATGTGCACCAAGATACTAGTTACTGATCTAATGTCCACCAATGTGCTGGTATCTGCTCTGGTGCCTGCTTTAGAGAGCGGGTGTGATGCAGGTGCAACAGAAGCTCATTGGCCCTCCAGTGTCAGGGCTGGTCCTTCAGGGTCTGCAGAATGCAGGTCTATTGGCAAACCTAAAAGCAAGAACAAGGACATATCATTAGTTAAAGTCATCACACTGTCACTGTGCATGCCAGGCACCCTGGTGAGACAATGGAGATCTGCATCATGGTATCCTTGTCGTCCAAAGATCAATGGGGACACCAGGTTTGAGGCTCCCATCAATGAGGAGACTACACTAGAATGATTGCACAAACTGCAAGTCTCACCCCTGTGCACTGCACTCTAACCTTCATCTGGCACCCCCACCTCTCCATGTCCAGTTGCACGGGGCGTGTGCCGGCTTTCAAGTTCCAGGGCGCCTTGCTCGTGTCTGGACAGGATAAGGAGGCTAGCAGGGCCCCCGCCAGTCCATGACCTTTCAATATTGTTGTGAGACAGCTTGTCCTGAAACAACAGAGGAGCAGTGATTAATCCACACTCTACTGCAGCACCATCGCAGCCTGGCCAACCCCAGCTGAGGAACACTGGAAGGGCACATCCAAGTCGTGGCCCTCAAGCCGCAAGGCACTCAGGCCAAGCAGCCAGGGCTCACCCCCTTGGCAAGCTCGGGCGTCATTGACAGTTGGCACCCCTGAAGTCCACAGGGGATACAGCCGCCCTTTAACACTTCTGCACACTGACCCATGCCAACACGGTACTCACCCTTCCTGAGTGAAGCAGGTCATTGAAGCATTTCTGGCGCTGGACCCAAGCGCACCGCGCCACATCATGGCTACTCACCATTGCTGCAACCTCCTTCCATGTCTTCTTGGTGAGATGTGGTGGCCTCTTCCTCCCATCCCTGGGGACAAGGGTGCCCTTCCCAGCAGCCACCTCCTGCAGGGGGACGGTGAGGCACTGACCAGCAAAGCAGGGGAATGAGTACCCGCCCGCCCTGCCCTCCCGCCTGCCGTGTCCAACACCGTTCGAATCCATAGCGAAAGCACAGGAGACGTCCTTCCTTCGCAGCCTTCCAAGGGGATGCCTGGGCCACTTTTAAACTGGCCGCTGGGGTGTCATTGGACCCGGCGGCAGACAGGCCCCCTGCCCCTGCCTGGCCCTTCCGGCCAGTGTGACGCCGCATTTCCCGCTGCCGATGTGAAATCGCAGTGGGGGCCCGATACCAGGCAGCAGGCCATTTCCCGGTGGCTCCCGGGGTCTGCCCGCCATGCCCACCTGACAACCTCAAAATTCTGCCCATTTAGGTATTTAATCCACTGCGGCGTTTGAATTTTGCTCCTAGCGATGGTAAACCAAGATCCTCTTCCAAAGAAGAGTTATATTGGATTCGAAACGTTAACTCTGTATCTCTCTCCACAAATGCTGAGCTTTTTCTAGCACTTTCTGCTTTTATTTCCGATTTCCATGATATTTTGCTTTTATTATTATACTAAACCAATAGGCAGGTTTAAGGCTGCCATCCCACCTTGCAGAATGAATGAAGCCCCTTTTAGGAGACTTGAGCATCTTAGTAATCGACCCATGTAGGTGGGTAGAAACCCTATCCTGCTAATGAGAGGGGAACCCCACAGGGCTTCTAAGCCGCATAACTGAATTAGCATTTCATTGCCAAAGGCACAGCAAAAGAGAGTTATCTCCCAACTATTGCAGCACGAATTTCTAAACATAACATTTATTTGAAATAAAAACAGAACATGCTGGAGAAACTCAGCAGGTCTGACAGAACCTGTGCAAAGCGAAACAGAATTAACGTTTTGAGTCTGTATGACTCTTCTTTCGAGCTAAAGAGAAGTAGGAATCTGATGAAGTTTATACTGTTTAAGGGGGGTGTAGCAGCTGAAGCCGGATGGAAGGCCAGTGATAGATGGGGGCAAAGAAGAGATTGACAAAGATGTCATGGACAAAAAGACAAAAGGGGTATTAATGGTAGTGTTAAGGGATAAAGAAGGTACTGATAGTGGCATAGAGGTAAGAAAGCAGAATGTGATAATAGCAGAACAGGGGTCAGCAATCTGTGAAAGAACAACATGGCACAAGTAACGGATGGCCCTGTTGGGGGTGGAGTGGATGGAGAGCCGGTGGTTGGGGAGAAAGGCTAGAAAAAGGGATAAAAAAAGGATAAAAAAGGGGTTAAGACAATGAATAAATGAATAAAAATGAAAATGAAAACAAGGGGATAAAAAATAAAAACACATTTTAAAAAAGGGGATTAAAAAAGCGGTGACAATGGAGAAGAGGGTTCATTGTCTGCAGTTGTTGAACTCATTGTTAAGTTCGGAAGGCTTTAAAGTGCCAAATCAGAAGATGAGGTGCTTTTCCACCAGTTTGCATTGGGCTTCACTGGAACATTGCAGCAGGCCAAGGATGGACATGTGAGTATGAGAGCAGATGGGGTGTGAAATGGTAAGCGACAGGAAGGACTGTGTCATGCTTGTGGACAGATTGAGGGTGTTTCTCAAAGCTGGGTAGTCTGCATTTGGTCTCTCCAATGTAGAAGAGGCCGCATTGGGAGCAACGAACGCAGTAGACCAAATTGAAGGAGGTGCAAGTGAAGCGCTGTCTCACCAGGAAGGAGTGTTTGTGCCCTTGGACAATGAGGGGGTAGGAGGTAAAGGGGCAGGAGTCAGTGGGCTTGTAATGAATATTGGTGGACAGTCTATCATCAGAAATGGAGGTAGATATGTCACGGAAGGGAAGGTCCAGTCGAGAGCATGAAACCACACCTTTTATTTAGGGGAAATGAGGTAAGTATAAGGAGAAATTGTTCAGTGAGAGAATAACTTCAACCAGATGGAGGAGAGTGGTGGTGGTTGGGAATTGTTCATGCCTCTGTTCAAGGAAGAAGCTGAGAGCCCACAGATCATCCTGTGGGTGGGGAGGGGGGTGGGGGGGGGATTGGATGGCTCATGGTGAATAGGAGGCGTTTAAGGCCAGGCATATGACATAGGGCATCAGAGGAATCAAATAAAAGGTGTTGCTATGGGTACCCGCATGGGCCCCACTTATGCCTGTCTCTTTATGGGGTATGTGGAACATTCCTTGTTCCAGTTCTACTCTTTTCTTGGTACATCAACAACTGTTTTGGTGCTGCTTCATGCTGTCATCCGGACCTGGAGAAATTTATCAATTTTGCTTCCAATTTCCACCCCTCTGTCAACTTCACACAGTCCATCTCTGACACTTCCCTTTCCTTCCTTTACCTCTCTGCCTCCATTTTTGGTGATAGACTGTCCATCAAATTCATTACGAGCCCACCAGCTCCCACAGCTACCTCGACTACAGCTCCTCACACCATGTAGGGACTCCATCCCATTCTCTCAGTTCCTTCACCTCCATCACATCTGTTATGGTGATGCCACTTTCCAAAACAGTGCTTCTAACATGTCTTCCTTCTTCCTTAACTGAGATTTCCCACCGACTGTGGTCGGCAGGGCCCTCAACCGTGTCCGGCCCATCTCCCATGCATCCGCCCTCACACCTTCCTCTCCCTCCCAGAAACATGATAGGGTCCCCCTTGTTCTCACTTATCACCCCACCAGCCTCCGCATTCAAAGGATGATCCTCCGCCATTTCCACCAACTCCAGCATGATGCCACCACCAAACACATCTTCCCTTCACCCTTCCCCCACCCCACCCCCCCGTCAGCATTCTGTAGGGACTGTTCCCTCCGGGACACCATGGTCCATTCTTCCATCAACTTTCATCATCCTCATCTCCTTCCCACGGCACCTTACCATACAACTGCAGTAGATGCAACACCTGCCCCTTTACTTCCCCTCTCCTTACCGTCCAAGGGCCCAAACACTCCTTTCAAGGGGTGCACTTCCCTCAATTTAGTCTACTGCTCCCAATGTGGTTTCTTCTACATCGGAGAAACCAAACGCAGACTGGGTGACTGCTTTGCAGAACGCCTTCGGTCTGTCTGCAAGCATTACCCCAGACCTCCCCATCGCTTGCCATTTCAACACACCACCCTGCTCTCAAACCCACATGTCCGTCCTTAGCCTGCTGCAATGTTCCAGTGAAGCCCACGCCCCCCTTTAAGAGTATAAATTTAATGGGCAGAAATATCCCCCCGTTGGGGGGGTGGGCTGTGCGGGGGTGGGCGCAAACCCGATTAGCGCACCCGATCGGGTCCGGGCCGCCATTTTACATGGGCTGGCCAATTAAGCATCGCCCAGCATGATGTGAACTTGAAAGCTCTGAGCGTTCCCTGCGCAGGCAGGGGGGAGGTGGTGATTCTCCGAGTCGGGGTCTATGCTCTTTCGCGCATGCGCAGAAGGAGCGCAGAAATCTCCCTGAGGCACAGAGGTGCTCCTGGGAGATTAGTTTAAGGTTTAAAAGTTTTAATAAAGAAAAGAAAATATTTTAAGACATGCCCCCTCATGTGACAGTGTCACATGAGCTGGAACATGTCAAGGAACATTAATGAAAATATTTATTTAATTTATAAATCATTCATGAAACCCCATCCCGCCCTTGGATGAGGTTCCATGAAAAATGCGAAGGCCGCCTGGGCTCTTCGCCTGCCCCTCCCCAACCTTAAGGTTGGACGGGCAGCTCAGTTAATAACTTTAATTGATATTTAAATGGCCTTAATAGGCCTTTGACAGTTCAGCGGGCGCCTGCCGAACTGAAAGCCTGAATGACGAGCTGTGACTTAGGGACGCATGCCCGACGTCACGATGTGTCATTTTACGCCTCGTTGAGCAGGCCCCACCTCCATTCGCCGACCTGGAAATTCCTTCCCATCACATTTCTACCTCTCTTTAGCTCTGAGGAAGGTTCATACAGACTTGAAATGTTGACTCTGTTTCTCTCTCCACAGAGATAAATCAAAAAAACTGCGGATGCTGGAAATCCAAAACAAAAACAGAATTACCTGGAAAAACTCAGCAGGTCTGGCAGCATTGGCAGAGAAGAAAAGAGTTGACATTTCGAGTCCTCATGACCCTTCGACAGAACTTGAGTTCGAGTTCAACCACACCAACCCCCTCCACTTCTCTCTCTCTCTCTCTGCCCCCCACACACACACACCTTAAACCAGCTTATATTTCAACTCTTTCTTGGACTCGAACTCAAGTTCTGTCGAAGGGTCATGAGGACTTGAAACGTCAACTCTTTTCTTCTCCGCCGATACTGCCAGACCTGCTGAGTTTTTCCAGGTAATTCTGTTTTTGTTCTCTCTCCACAGATGCTGTCTGACCTGTCTGATGATGACCACGAAACCATTGTTGATTGTCGTAAAAACTCATCTGGTTCACTAACGTCCTTTAGGGGAGGAAATCTGCCATCCTTACCTGGTCTGGCCTACATGTGACTCCAGACCTACAGCAATGTGGTTGACTCTTAAATGCCCTCTGACCAAGGGCAATTAGGGGTGGGCAATAAATGCTGGCCTAGTCAGCGATGCCTGCATCCCATGAATAAAAAAAAATTAAAAAGACCTATTGATTTTTCCAGCATTTTCTGTTTTATTTCAGATTTCCAGCAACTGCAGCATTTTACTTTTATAAAATTTATTTGGATTATTTGACTGCTTGGGATGAAAGAAGTCCCAGCACAAAGAGGGCTGTTCATCCTACAGGCCCTGTGTTGGTGTTAATTTGTCAGACATCTACTCGAATTTATCTTCCTGTCTTTTCCCTTGTATATCTTTCATATGTTTTGTGTTCAAATATTTATCTCATTCTCTTTTCAAACTTTTCTGGTTTCTGCCTCTGTAGACCATATTGATATGATCTTCTGTGTGGGAGAGAAGTTTCTTTGAGCCTACTCTTTCATTCTTTTAGTGAGTCTGTGCCCCCTTATCAGTGATTCAGCAATTAATAGAAACCATCCTTTTCACTACCTACTGAAAACCTGTCACAACCTTGAAAATCAGATTCCCTTTTCTTCTTCCAATGTAAAAATATGTCTCCCTTGCATAACAGTGATCTCTTATTAATGATGCAGTCTTTTGAATCTGCACTGCACACTTTCCATGGTAACTAATATCCTTCTTATAATGACTCAGATACTCTTACTGTGATCTAAACAATGCTATACAGCACTGAGGAGTGCTGCATTAACAGAACATGAAACCATTAAACTGAGAATCTAACCACTTCATTATTCATCCACTTCACTAAAACAGTTTGCCTTGTCATAAACCCCCTAGCAAAAGTGGAGTCAATGGGAATCAGGGGGAAAACTTTCCGCTGGTTGGATCGTACCTAGCACGAAGGAAGACAATTGTAGTTATTGGAGGTCAACATCTCAGTTCCAGGGCATCACTGTAGGAGTTCCTCAGGGATGTGCCCTTGGCCCAATCATCTTCAGCTGCTTTATCAATGACCTTCCTTCCATCATAAGGCCAGAAGTGGGGATGTTCGGTGATGATTGCACAATGTTCAGCGCCATTCGCGACTTCTCAGATATTGAAGCAGTCCATGTCCAAATGCAGCAAGACCTGGATAATACCCAGGCTTGGGCTGAAATGTGGCAAGTAACATTCACGTCACACAAGCGTCAGGCAATGACTACCTCTGCAAGATAGAATCTAACCATCATCCCTTAACATTCAATGGCATTACCATCGCTGAATCCTTCACTATCAATATCCTGGGGCTTTCCATTGCCCAGAAAATAAATTGGACTAGCCATATAAATACTGTGGTATAAGACCAGGTCAGAAGCTAGGAATCCTGCAGAGAGTAACTCACCTCCTAACTTGCCAAAGTCTGTCCACCAACTACAAGGCACAAGTCAGGAGCGTGATGGAATACTCTCCACTTGCCTGGATGAGTGCAGCTCCAACAATAGTCAAGAAGCTTAACAACATCCAGGGCAAAGCAGCCCGTTTGATTGGCACCCCATCCACAAGCATTCACTCCCTCCACCACCGACGAACAGTGGCAGCAGTATATACTATCTACAAGATGTGCTGCAGGAATTCACCAAGGCTTCTTAGGTAGCACCTTTCAAACCCACGACCACTACCACCAAGAAGGACAAGGGCAGCAGATACATGGGAACATCGCCAACTGGAAGTTCCTCTCCAAGCCACTCACCATCCTGACTTGGAAATATATTGCTTTCCTTCACTGTCGCCGGGTCAAAATCTTAGAACTCTCTTCTTAACAGCACTGTGGGTGTACCTACATCAGATGGACTGCAGTGGTTCAAGAAGGCGGCTCACCACCACCTTGTCAAGGGCAATTCCTGATAGGCAATAAATGATCGTCTAGCCAGCGACGCTCAGATGCCACGAATGAATAAATAAACGTTATTGCTGTTTTTGGGAGCTTTCTATGAGCAAATTGGTTGTTGCAGCAGTGCTACAATGCAACATTGCCAACACTCCCAGGATAAAATTTTTAGCTCACTGGGTGGGCGCGTGTCTGACCCGACCGAGCATATAATGAGGTGTGATGACTTCAGGCTAGCGCCTTGATGTCATCGTGCACTTGCGCGATATTTCGGCCTGCAGGTGTGCACCCAATACGGCAGTGCGCCGGCCCATAAAGGCCATTAAAAAGTTAATTAAAAGGGGCAAGCCCTGCCTTCAGGAGCTGCCGATCAATTCAATAGCTCCGGCAGCATCAAGGGCAGATTAGTGGGCGCTGCTGGGACTGTAACCAAGAGCAAGAAGGAGGCCCATGGATACTGGAGTCAGGTAAGCCTAGGGTCTTGAGCAGGGAGGGCGCTGGTAGGTTGGGGATGGTGTGTTTTATAGCTGGTGGGTAAGAAGAATGAGTGGTACTATCTTAGTGGGGGCTGCCCCCCAATGCACAAGAGCCCCCCTCCACTCCCATTTGAAGATAGCATCCCCCATTTCCATCCAGCCCTTTGAAATTTCTTTTTTAAAAAGTGATTTGCCCGCTTCTGACTGACTGCCCACACCAACTGTTTTATGGCTCGGGCAGCATATTTGTTGGGGTCAATTGGCTTGTGAACAAACTTAATTGAACCCTAATTATTTAGTTAAAAATGGTGGGCAGGCTGCCAATTTCGATGCCTGCCCACCTCCTGTATTATGGGGGTGAGCTTGGGGATGAGTGGGAAGGCAGTGGTGTGCCACTCACCCTATTTTATGTGCCCCCCCCACCCCTGCCAAAAACACACCAAGCGGGGACATGTAGAATGCAGCCAATGTGTATTGATATGGTACCTTTAACATAATGGAGTGCCCCGAGGCAGTTCACAGGAGCATAAAAATCTAAATTAACACTGAGAAACATAAGGGGGCATTAGGACAGTTGACCAAAAGTTTGGGCAAAGTGGTAGGTTTTAAATGTCTTAAAGGAAAAAAAATGTGAGCTGGGGAGTCAGAGAGGCATAATGAAGGTATACACAAGCTTAGGGCCCAGGCAACTGAAGGCACGGCCACCAATGGGGAAGTAATTAAAATCAAGAATGCACAAGAAGACAGAAGTAGAGGCTGCCAAACATCTCGGGGGATTGTGGGGCTGGAGAAGAATAGACACATAGGGAGGGGCAAGAACATGGAGCAGTTTGAAAACAAGAATGAGAATTTTAATGTCAGGTGTCCCTTGACCGGGAGTCATTGTAGGTCAGTGAGCCCAGGGGTGATAGGAGAATGGGACTTGCTGTTAGTCAAAGTACTTTGGGAAGTCCTGAGGTCATGAAAGACAATGGGGAGAATTTTTTCCTGTCTGGGGGGGGCTGGTTGTACGGGAACAGGCATGGGCGCGTGGGCGCAACCAATCATCGCCCGATGGCCGAGCTGTCAAAGGCCAATGAAAGCCCGCCCAGCGTGACACGTGCCTGGAAACACTGAGCTACCTGTGCGGGTTGTGGGGGGGGAGGGGGTGTTGCCTGAGTCAGTGCCTGGGCTCTTTCGCGCATGCACGCAAAAGATCGCGGGTATCTCTGTGAGGGACAAAGCTGCCTCAGAGAGATTAGTTTAAGTTTAATAAAGGAAAAAAAAATTTAGGACATGTCCCCTCATGTGAAAATGTCACATGAACATGTCGATGAATTTTATTAAGAACATTTTCAAACCTTTAAAAACCTTCATAAAAACCCCATCCCGCCCGTGGATGAGGTTCCATGAAAAAGGCAAAGGCTGCCTGGGCTCTTCGCCTGACCCCTGACATTAAGGTTGGATGGGCAGCTCAGTTTATTGATTTAATTGATAGTTAACTGGCCATAATAGGCCTTTGAGAGCTCGGCAGGCACAAATCCGAATCAAGTGTGCACCTGCCAAACTGAAGATCTGAAAGACGCGGGGTGATGTCGGGACGCACGCCCAACATCACCGCGCGTCATTTTATACCTTGGCGAGCGGGCCCTGCCCCCGCTTCCCGAGCCAAAGGTTCTGCCCCATGTATAAATGCAAGTCTTTCATAATTCCTTTAACATCACTAAACCCAGATGATGTGCTTCCCAAAGATGGAAGGAGGTTGGGTCATCACCGGTCATCATTTTCCCAAAAAGTGGAAATTTTGCCAAAGGACTCAAGGATAGCAAATGTTGCAATTCTGCTGAAAATTGGGGAAGTAGATAAGAAAATATTAATAGTCAGTTAGTCTAACTCATATGTGGGTAAACTATTTGGGTCCATAATGAGTCCATTATATTGACAAGTCACTTAGAAGGGGCTCGGCTGTTCACATTGAATTTTGAAGTGATCACAAGGTGAACGGAATGTTCTGGGTGTTGTGATTATGGATTTACAGAAGGCAGTTGGTGACATGGAAATTGTTTTCAAAAATGAAGATACATAATGTTGAAAAGCCCTGTTTCCCCAGTCTGGTGGGCTAGGATTTATGCATGTTGCAATTGGAGGTGTTTAGAAATCATGAGGTCAACTAGCTTAAAAATTGGTGGTGGGACAATGGGGGGAATCCCAACAGTAGAGGCTGGGAATGTCCTGATATTTCAAGGAGTAAAAGTGCAAATTTCATTTTTGAAGGTTTGCACATGTAGGGACAGAGCAGGTTCTTGGAAGAAGATGCTAAAGAAGGAAAAAAGTGAGCATCAACACTCTCTGAGGTTGATGTGGAATAATTGGAAGCCCAAATTAGAAAAAAATATGAGGCACTCAAGGTTTGACTGTCGGGGAGAAAGCCACGCTCGGTAGCAACATAAGTCTTAGAGTGCAATCTCCACAACCCCAACGACCCTAATTGCAGTGTAATGTTTAATGACTTCATTAGGTCAGCGAAGGTAAGAACATTTGGAAATGGCTAACAGGGCATATATTTCAATCATAGAGAAACACGTGCATTTGCAAGCAATATTGGCAAGCTTTATCCTTTGAGGTTCCAGCTGAAACCTTGATCCTTGTCACAGAAACAAAAAGTCACTTGGCAGCACTTACGTTAAGTCACTAGCATTCTCTAATAAATATTATCACATTGAAATCTCATTCTAGGTCCTTGCTCCCTTACACTTACAACATACCATGAATTCTGGCTAATTGTGACTTCAGGATCTGGAGATTGCAGTATCTAATTACAACTGTTCATCTGTCCAGAAGGAAAATATAGCACCCAATGTCAGACAATGCCAGGGTATTTCATATAAAAATTTGCAGCACAAGGAAGGCCATTCAGTCCATTGTGTTGACAAAGAGCTACCCAGCCCAATCACACCTTCCTGCCTTAGGTCCATAGCCCTGCAGGTTATGGTTCTTCAAGCAGGCAGCCAAGTATTTTTTAAATGTATTGTGAGTTCCTGCCTCTACCACCTCTCAGGCAGTGTGCTCCAGCTCTCTGCCACACTCTGGATGAAAAAAATGTGTTTTCATCGCTCCTTTAATCCATCAATTACTTTAAGTCTATGCCCCTTGATTTTTGACCCCTCTGCTAGGTTAAATTGGTCATCCCTATTTGTTCTATCTACAGCCTTACTCATAATTTCATCCCATCCCATTCCTGCCCATCATTCATCACCTTCCTTGCTTGAAGTGACACAGAGAGTGTAGATGAGGTGTTATGGTGAGACACAGTGCACAAGGAAGCCAAAGGCTTGGAAGAGGAATCTAATGTAATTCAGCAATGCATCAGGCTCAAAAGAAGATTCAGCCTTGCCTCTTCCATGAGTTGTAGGAAATGGCTGAGATAGGAATGGAATATGTTGCCCTGATGTGCATCACGACCCAAGAGGATCCATCGAGGGTAGCTGGTTAAGTTGTTAGCTGCAGGATGACCTGCAAACGTTCTCTGGTTTTGTTCAAGACTCAAGCATGCTCAAAGTATTGACTAAAGAATTGCAGATTAATCGAGGGAACATCTGAAGAGGAAAATGTCAGCTAGACTGCAAACCATTCAAGACAGTATTTTAGAGGGACCAAAGGATATTTAATTGACCTTCTCACAGGGATTTAAGGGTCTCTCTGATTCCATGAAGCCCATTACCTCATTAGTAAGCATTTGTCCTGGATGGTGTCGAGCTTCTTGAGTGTTGTTGGATCTACACTCATCCAGGGAGTATTTCACCACACTCCTGACTTGTGTCTTCTGGACAGGCTTTAGGGAGACAGGACATTACAGAATGGCTTGCTAGGCTATTTTAGAGGACAGTTAAGAGCCAACCACATTGCTATGGGTCTGGAGTCACATGTAGACCAGAACAGGTAAGGATGGCAGATTTCCTTCCCTAAAGGACATCAATGAACCAAATGGGTTTTTACAACATCGACAATGGTTTCATGGTCATCATTAAACCTTGAAGTCCACATTTTTTTTTACTGAATTCAAATTTCACCATCTTCAAGCCCAGGTCCCTTGGGCATTATCCTGGATCTCTGGATTACTAGCCCAGTGATGCTAGTGGGAGTTCAGTGATGGTAATGCCATTGAATGTTAAGGGGAGATGATTAGATTCTCTCTTGTTGGAGATGGTCATTGCTTGTCAATTGTGTGGCCCAAATGTTTCTTGCCATTTATCAGCCCAAGCCTGAATATCCAGGTCTTGCTGCATATGGACACAAATTGCTTTGGAGTTATGAATGATGCTGAACATTGTGCAATCATCAGTGAACATTCCCACTTTTGACCTTTTGATGGCGGGAAAGTCATTGCTGATGCAGCTGAAGATGGTTGTGCCTAGGCACAGGAACACCTGTAGCGATGTCCCAGGGCTGAGATGACTGACCTCCAAAAACCACAATCATCTTCCTGTGTGTTAGGTACGATTCCAACCAGTAGAGAGTTTTGCCCCTGATTCCCATTGACTTCAATTTTGTTAGGGCTCCTTGGTGCCATACTCAGTCAATGACCGCCTTGATATCAGGGTAGTCACTCTCACCTCACCTCACCTCTTGAGTTCCACTCTTTTGTTCATGCTTGAATCAAGACTGTAATGAGATCAGGTGTTGAGTGGCCCTGAACCCAAACTGAGCATCAGTGAGCAGGTTATAGTATAAGTGCCATTTGATAGCACTGTGGAGGACCCCTTCTGTCACTTTGGCTGATTGGGCAGTAATTGATGGGGGGTTGCATTTGTCCCACTTTGTGTGGACAGGATATACCCAGGCAATTATCCACATTGTCAGGTAGATGCCAGTGTTGTAGCTGTACTGGAACAGCTTGGCTAGGGGCATGGCTAGTTCTGGAGCACAAGCCTTGGCTATTATTACCAGGGTGTTGCCAGGGCTAATAGCCTTCACAGTATCGACCTGTCATCCTGATCCTTCAATGAGCATGACCTATTTTCCCTATCAAAAAAGTAGTTCTGCAGCGGGCCAACCACTTTAGTGCCAGAGAGAGAGGAAGCAGTATTAAGGAGGTCAGAAGTACACTGAAGACCTCCTCGCAAAAATAGTTTTTAAGGCTTTAGAGAGATCCCAGGACTATAGAGATTAAATGATTGATAGATAACATAGAAATAGATACTGAGAGTCCTTGATACTTCACCACCATTCAATTATATAAGGGCTGATCTGTATCTCAACTGCACTTGCCCATCTTTGCTGTATATTCCTTAATAACCTTAACAAAATTATCTCATTTAGATTCCTTTGGAAAATATCTAAGTTAACTGCCTCAGCCCTTGTTGTTATGATCCTGGACCAGACCCCCAAGACTTTGGTGCGGTCCGGTTAGGGACCGATAAATTATGCACACAAAGTTTGAGATTCAGGATACTCGCTAAGAGAATAAAGCCACAAGAATCCACTGGTTTTAAATAAACAAAAATAAATTTTACTATGCAACGTCAAGAAGATAAAAACAATTTACAATAGCCAGGGTTTTGCATTGGACTTGGAGGGAGCGGGCAGGGGTGTTTGGAAACCTGACCGCTGCCCGCAATCGGCTCCGCACCGCCATTTTACGTGGGCGGGCCAATTAAGACCCGCCCAGTGTAATACTCAGTGAGAAGGGGTGGGAGCTCAACGTCCGCCGGGTCCAATGGCAGCCGCGCCAGCCATACAAAGGCTGCTATTGACTGGGAGGAACCGTGGTATGGAGCACCTCAGTTGCTGAACATGGCAGGCGGGCGGGCAGGTCAATGGGGCAGTCAGCCCCGTGCTTTTCCAACGAGTGTCTCGCTGCCCTCCTGGAGGAGGTGGCAGCATGCCGGGATATACTTGTCCCCAGGGATAGGAGGAGGCCCCCCCACCCCACTTCACTAAAAACGCCTGGGAGGAGGTGGCATTCAGGGTGAGCTCACATGATGTGGTGAGGTGCACATGGGTGCAGCGTCACAAGTGCTTCAATGACCTGCTGTGATTGGGAAGGGTGAGTACCGTGTTGGCATGGGTCATTTAGCACAGCAGTTAGGAGTGTGCCCCGCCCCTGCCCCCCTGGCCCGGACCTCAGAGTTCTTAGAGTGTGAGTGGCAAATGTCCATGAGGCAGCATCTGGGCACGAGGGTGAGCCCCGGCTGCTTGGACTGAGTGTTTTGTGGCTCCAGGGTCACGAATCGGCTGAGCCCTGCAAGGTTTTCCTCAGGTGGGGTTGGCCAGACTGCAATGGCAATGGAGATATAGGGTAGACTAATCAATGCTCCTCTCTCCTTTCAGGAGAAGGTAGCCCACAATAACGCTGAGAGGCTGTGGACTGGCAGAGGACTACCCACCTTCTAACTTTGAGCAGATACGAGCAGGAGGCACTGGAGCTGGAGAGGCTCCATGCGCCTAGATCAACCGGCCGCCGTGAGGTTGGAGTACCACAGGGAGGTAAGAGTGCAGTTCACTGAGGTCAGAATGTCTGTAAAAGCAACCTTTCCACTGTTGGCTCGATATTGATGTGAGCCTCAAACATGGAATCTCTACTGATAATGGAAAGACAAGGGCACCCTAATCCTGGTGCCAGGTATGCACAGTAACAGTGTAATGACTTCAACTAATGACATGTCCTTGTTCTTCCTTTCAGGCTCACCAGAAGGCCCTCGGTCTCAGGAGCCCGAAGGCCTGTCGCTCACCCCTGAGGACACAAGCCATAGAAGTGCACCAGCAACACACACTCTCAGCCAGGCAGGCGCTAGCGTAGATACCAGCACCTCGGTGGGCATTAGATAATCGGATAGTGTCTCGGTGCACAGTGGTGAGGACACTTCATGCTCGCTTGAGGTGCAGGCGGAGACAGAGAGTGCCCAGGGTGCCAGCAGTCAGAGGACTGCTGGGGACCAGGAACATGCTCAGTCGGTAGCTGATGATGTGTCTCTGGAGTCATCCCTGAGGCAGCAGATGCTTGAAGTCTAGCAGGATGTGAGGGAGGATCTGGCAGAGATACATGAGGGAATGCATGCCATGGTCTCCATTGTGGAGGAGTCCATGAGGAGCATCAGCAATACAATGACCCTCTTTGCCGAGCGCACTGCCTCCTCCATGGAGAGAATGATGACTCCCATGGGGAGGCTACTCCAAGAGCTCAATCAGGGCTTCCTGGGGATACATTCAGAACTGCAAGCCCTCACACTAGCAATGACCTCAGGTGGGATGTATTGGGCATGCAGTGTCCCAGCTAGATGCCCATCCATCAATGATGAGCAGGGAGGTCCAAAGTGACCTGACATTGGTGTACGAGCTGCCTGTTGTCCCTATGGTCTCCTCTCAGGGCGCTCCGGATGACGGCAGCAGCTCCTCCGCCTCTCCGCCAATGACTGTGGCATCCGATGAGGGTGCGGTGACTGGGGAGATACCAGCTGTGGCACTGGCCACTCCCTCCCAGGCGAGGCAAGCACAGGCTCCATGGGCCAGAGGACAACCGCCAAGGGTCATCAAGACCAACAGGACAGCAGAGTGGGCAGGCTGTCTCCAATGCCGGTGCCAGCGAGGGTTGATCACCTAGACGTAGCACCCGTAAACGCAAACAGTAATCACCTGAGGCACAACATGGGCTTATCACTGGTGTTATTTTTTCCCGTGCTTTTAGGTTAATTATTAGTAGGTATGATGGAGAATACGTTTCCATTTTATTTGTTTTAAGTATGCCAGGCACCACATCAGGAAATGTGTTTGTTTTCAACAAGTCTCTGGGAGCTTCATTAGTTCTGCAGGTGCAGGATAACCCATGATGTTATGAGTGACTTGTTTGTCACTGAGCTTTTTTGAAATGGCACAAAGTTCATGTTGTTGACCAAGCAAATGTTGCTGCTAGCTATCGAATATGGAGCCTGTAGCCCTGGCATGTGGTGGTGGTTCATCTTTGGCAGGCAAGCTGAAGGAGTTTTGGATCAAAAAGCCCTGGGTGTCCCTGCCTCCATGAAAGTGGCCCAGGTCAGCGTCTATCCCTTCCTGAGTGTACTCATCCTCGGACTCACTACTGGACTTATTGTTTACTGCCAGAGCAGCTGCGTCAACATCTTCTTTGTCCACTGCGTACCCCCCTTTCCAGAGCAAGATTGTGGAGAGCGCAGCATGGAACCACTATCAGTGACACCTGATCTGGGGGGTACTGGAGTGCACCCCCTATAAGATCCAGGCATCAGAAGCGCATCTTGAGAAGACTGATGGCTCTCTCCACCACAGCCCTTGTGGAGCCGTGGCTCCTATTGTACCGCTGCTCAGCTTCTGTTCTTGGATGGCGGAGAGGAGTCATGATCCACCTTCTGAGGGGAGAGCCCTTGTCACCCAGCAGCCATCCATCCAGCCGGGCTGCAGCACTGAAGACCCCCGGCACCTGGGAGTGTCAGAGGATGCAGGCACCGTGGGAGCTGCACAGACTTGTAGAATCAGCATCCTGTGATCACACACTATCTGCACGTTCATGGAGTGGAAGCCCTTCCTGTTGATGAAGGCACCGGGGCTCACCTGCTGGAGCCTTGATGGCCACATGTGTACAGTCTATAGCACCCTGGACGCGGGGGAAGCAGCAATGGCTGTGAAGACTCTGGCTTGCTGTGTCTGGCTGGCCTCGCGTGAAAAGACCATCTGCCACCAGCTTCTCACAACTGTGGACAGCTGATTGGGAGACCCCACAAAGATCACTCACCAAGCCCTGGACAGAGCCGGAGGCATAGAAGTTGAGGACCAGGCATGGGGTGTCCCCCAACACAGTTAGAGCTGATCTCAGGGCTGATCATCTGACAGATGGAGGCCATGGTTTCCCTTGAGAAGCAGACCCTCCTTTAGCATTGCACCTCAGACATACTGAGGTAACTGCTTCGCCACCTGTATACCCTGGCAGCAGGATAGTGGCATCTTCTGAGGCCCCTTCCACCTTGGACTTCCTGTTGGCCCTGCGCCCCTTGTGCCTGCGCCTGCCCTCCCACAGGTGGCTCCCCTGGAGGCTGAATGGGGATACCTGGCCTCCTCTCTTTTCTGGTCCTCTCTTCCTCCTCAGAGGAGGTACCTCCAATGGAGACCACAATCCCCATTCCCAGGGTAAGGGAAGGCTGCCTGATACCTAGAAGGCCCCAAGTGTTATGACTGCTCCGGAGTCCTGAACTGAAGCCTGTTATTTCTGTCAAAGCAGCTCTGAAGTGAAATGAAGCTGCCCTGTTCATACAAGCAAGCAGCAGCAATTTATAATCTAAAGTTCTAATAACTCGCAATAGCGAACCTGCTCACCCCTCTTATCCAGCCAGGGATGAGGTTTTTGAAAATGTGGCCTACCCGCCTGCCCATTGCACCCATGTGATGCCCTGAAAATTGCACCGGCTGTGCAAAATCAAAGACCATTGGTGCCTCAAGGGCCTCAGCTGGTCTCCAAGGCTCCGTTCCCCTGGATTCGCCAAGTCTACAGTCAAGCGACAACTCACGAGCACAGCTTCAACTCTTCAGCTGCCCTGAGCAGAATCCTACTGCTCCAAATGGGTAACTTCACCCCAGTGACGTTCAGAGTGGAGTCATCAACCTTGTACTGTCTTCTTCGATTGCCAGGGCTCCTCCTGAGTCCTCTCCACTTAATATCCAGTCTCATAGCGCGTCCGCCTAGCGAAATGTGACAGTGCGCAGTGACGTCGGGACACACGCCCAATGTCATCCCGCACCGTTTTACATTCTAGCATGTTGGGCGTGCGCCCACACGCCGAATGTAAAATTCTGCCCAATATCTATCTTATACTTTGACATTCAGGGTTAATATGTGATACATGTGAATTAACAGACAAACTGTGGTCAAACATACCACACTGCACAATACATGGCAGTTGCAATTAAGGCAGATTCCCCGAATTTCTCAATAATCCACTCAGACATCAATAACACTGACTCAACCAACCTCACTGAAACTCTGTCTTTCTGATGAGGGATTTCAGTCTTCACCTTCAAAGATCTCGCCTTAGAGTTCTCTCCAAAATTTGGTCCAACTTGGACGGTGTCAACGACTGCACACCTTGCAGTGTTTCAATTTCATCTCCAAGGCTCCGGTCCCCTGGATTCACCAAGTCAGCAGTCAAGCAACAGTTCACAAGCACAGCTTCAACTCTTCAGCCATCCTGAGCAGAATACTACTGCTCTAAAGGGGTACCTTCACTTCAGTGACGTTCAGAGCGGAGTCATCAACCTTCTACTGCCTTCTTCGATTGCCAGGGCTTGTCCTGAATTCTCTCTGCTTAATGTCTGTCAACTGCAGCCCTTTTCTGCTTGGAGCCTCTCTCTGTGTTCCCTTTTCTTCTTATCTTAACTGGGACCTCTCCCCGTTCCTTGTCGCTGCTCCAGCCTGGGACGGCCACTTGTTCTGGTGCTATGCTCCTGGGTCACATGACTCCACTTTCGCACCAGCTTCTTTACGCGCAGGTGCACGGGGTCCACCCTCAGCCCAAGAATTACAAAATCGCTGGCCTGCTTCCAGCCTGTGCATGTGCAAACCACCTGAGGCCTGTCAGGGCTTGGAGTTCCCAGCCCCTGCTCCACAAGAAGGTAAGTCTGGATCTCAGAACATAGTGCTAGCAAGTTTCACATCCCTGCCACTCTCCAAGTAAAGAAATTTCTCCTTATTTCCTGATTGGGTTTATTAGTAACAATCTTATCTTTAGGGAAGTCTTGTGGCGGAGTGGGTAGTGTCCCTATTTCTCAGCTGGAATCTCTGGGTTCAAGTCCCACCTTAGGCCTTGATGGCCAAGGAAGGTATGTTCATAATATGGCTAAACAGGCTGAGTGACAAGCTGCAGATTTTTCCAACATATATCAACAGCAGGCAGTAAGGGTAGGAGAAAGTTTCCTTGTCAACCATCTGATGGAAAGAACATTGGAGCCTCTAGCATCACTATCCATAGTTCCAGGCTAAAAGATGCATGTTGCCACAGCAACTTGGACTCCCTCAGTGAACTGCAACACACCATCATCGTGTAATAAGGCCCCAAGTTTTGGATTTTTTCACAAGTGGAAACATTCTCTTCACATCTACCTTGTCCAATGCTTCCATAATTTTAAAGAACTCTACCAAGTGCTCTCTAGGTCTTTTCTTTTATAAACAAGAAGGATCCAATCTTCCCGGACAACTGTAATCTCTTAGTCTTGGTACCATATTGAACATCTCAGGTGTTTCCCTATCTGTTATATACCATGGAGACAAGCATTATGTACTGTTAGTTACCTGACCAGGGTCCTACACAAGTGTAACATAACTTCACTAGCTTTGAGTTCTTTACTCATGGAAACAAATGTTGCTTTTGGAGTTGCACGCATCATTGCAAGTGAGGAGTATTCCTTCACACTCCTCATTTCTGCCTTATAGATGGTGAACAGACTTGAGGAGTTAGGAGGTGAGCTACTTGACTCGGGATTCCCAGCCTCTGTCCTATTATTGTAGCCACAGTAGCCAGAATTTTATGGCCCTGCACCAGCGTGCCTCCCCACGGCAGATGAGGTGAGCCACTTTAATCTCCAGTCAGTTTGGTGGGGCCGTAATATCCCATCAGGCAGGAGGGACCATAAAATCCTGGCCAATATTTATGTGGCTGGTCCAGTTCAGCTTCTGGCTAGATGTGACTCCCAGGATATTGAGGCTGAGGGATTTAACAATAGTAAAATGCCATTGAAAGCCAAAGTGAGATGCTTAAAATCTCTGTCAGAAATAGTCATTGCTTGGCACTTGTGTGGCGTGTTATTTATTATTTATCAGTGCGTGTTTTAGTACTGCCTGCTGCATGATCTTGATGCATGTGGGCACAGACTGCTTCATTATCTGAGGAATTGTGAATCAAAATGAACATTGTTCAGTCATCAGCGAACATTCCCACTTTTGACCCTATGAGGGAGGGAAGGCCAGTTGAAGATGGTTGGCCCTAGGGCATTGTTCTGAAGTAAACCAGTGGTGATGCTCTGGTGCTGAGATGATCAGCCTCCAACAACCACCACCTTCTTTTGGGCTAGGTGTGACTCCAACCAGCGGAGAGTTTTCCTCCTACTTCCCATCGACTTCAGTTTTGCTAGGTCTCCTTGACACTTTGACATTTGGTCAAATGCTGCCTTGATATCAAGGGCAGTCACTCTGTCTTTCCTCTGGCTTTCAGCTCTTTTGTTCATGTTTGGACCAAGGCTATAATGAGGTCAGGCGCCGAGTGGTCCTAGAGGAACCCAAAATGAGTATCAGTGAGCAGGTTACTTGTGAGTATGTGCCTTTTGATAGCACTGTCATGGACGCCTTGCACTACTTTGCTGATAATTGAAAGTAGACTAATGGGACAGTAATTGGCCTCCAGCTTTATATCTTCTTCAGATGAATGCGTTACTTATTCCTCAGTCAACATCATTAATGTAAATCTTGTATAACAGTGGATCCAGCACTAATTATTGTAGAACACCATTTGTCATCTTCCTCCAATCCCAACAACTATACTGTACCTCTACTCTCTCTTATTGATTTTTTTAGCCAATTTGCTATCTCTATACCAGAGGCAGAAGACGATTGTTTCAGCTGTATTCATGCTACTACCACAAGACGTCCCTCCAACCCTGTGATGGCAATCAGAAGATGCGGGATGCAGGGAAATTGATCAAGTCCCTAGGCACGGCCTCCGCTCTGCTATTTTTAATGTAAAGTTACATGGCATTTACTGCACAGAAACAGGCCATAACACCATAAGATCATAAGACATAGGAACAGAAATTAGGCCATTCAGCCCTTCGCGTCTGCTCTGCCATTCAATCATGGCTGATAAGTTTCTCAGCCCCATTCTCCCGCCTTCTCCCTGTAACCTTTGATCCCATTACCAATCAAGAACCTATCTATCTCGGTCTTAAATGCACATTTTCCAGTGCTCCTCCCTCCGAGTCTGCTCCCTGGAGGCAAGGCCGTGAATCCCCGAGGTAAGCTAGATTTGGCCTATGTGGTCAATGCAGGTGTTTATGCTCCACGATAACCAAAATAAGTTCAACATATCTTCTCTGCTTTTCAATTCTATAATATGTTGAGGGGATCTAGTAATGCACAGGCAAAATCTTAGTAGCAGGCAAGAAAGGGAGCTGTTCTACACTGATTAGTAGAGATATATTGGATACTCCCCATTCACCTCTGTGATGTGAAATGCTTAACTATCTCCATTATTCTGTCGCACACAAGTGCAAAATTGTCACTAAGTGGTCCGATCCCAGCTATGACTCAACTTTTTATATATTTGGGAAACTAAGAGTTGTAAAAGTTACTGTTAATGTTGTCACAATTAGAGCTTAGTGACAGCTGACCTATGTACTCGTAAGTGCAGTTGACATTTCATAGATCCCATAAGATTGCTGCGCCTTAAATTACAGCTCACCATGCTTTTTAAGTGGCTTTTTTATAACTTATGCCTTATTATAATTTTATAGTTAACAGATGCTTGATAGTACAGAATTTGAATATTGCTGAAAAAAGAGACAAGCTACGGAAGCTTTTTGCCTAGTACTCATGAGGACAAACTCAATAATGCCAAATTTCAATCACAATTTATATTACTGCAGAAAAGGCTGCTGATTGGTCAGAAAGCTGACTCTGATTGGCCAATTCTTTGCCATGGGAAAAGAAGCAGTGAACTATAGGCTCCCCAAGCTCTCAGGTAATTCAAAGAAGACATAAGGCTTGGACATCTTCCTTTTGTTTGCAGGTCACAGGTCCCTATGTATGAATGAAGGTTGCTTCGAGCAACAAAAATGAGTCACATTCTGAGCTTGACTGGCTATCTTAAATTGGCCATTAGTGTAATTATTAGCACAATCAGGATTGTTCAACACATGCTGCCCAATTGCAGACCCACTTCTAACTGTAGACATTTTGGGCAGAATTTTCTGCCTACTGGGCGAGCAGGCCCAACCCAATCTCCGACAGGTAGGGAGCCAATCCCTGTCGGAGAAGCGGGCCCCGCCGCCATTTTAAGTGGGTGGGCCAATTAAGGCCCGCCCAGCGTGATGCCGGCCAGAAAGCGCTATGCGCTCCCTGTGTGGGCGGGGGGGTGGAGGGGGGTGGGGGTGTTGCGGGAGGTGGTGGATTCCCCAAAAGCGAGAGCATGCTCTTTCATGCATGTACATGAAAGAGCGCACATCTCCTTGAGGCTAAGTGCTGCACTGGCACTGAAATCCGTACACAATGTTGTTCAATTGCGTGGTAGGCAAAACGTCTTTTTGGGCTGACTGACAAAAATATCACTCACATAGACATCGTATAGTAGCAGAGTGAATCGGGTTGCTTAATTTGTTGTTCAAAGTTTTGAAATACTTTGCTTTTACAAGATAATTTGAGGTAGACTGGACACTTTGGCCCTTTTGAAAGTTTGCATAATACACAGTGAACAATGACCTGATCAGAATAGAAATTGCACCGCAGCACAGCTTTAATATGCTCCATTTCTGCCTCAAGCTTGCAATGTGATCAAATGACTAGGGCCCTATTTACAAGATTGCTGATAAGGTCAATCTAATAGTGCATGGAGCTATTTGAATCCCAATGTGTATATTGATTGATTGCAATAGACAGTAGTGGAGAACCCATGAGTGTATTTGTCAATTTGCATGTCGAGGAAAGGGCGCAGGTTAAATTTCCCCATCTGAAAAGTGAATGGGGATGTGGGATGGAGTATATTAAGGTGTGTAAGGAAATCCTTAATTGCAGCTGCAGATTCAAAGATCACAAATATATCATCTACATATCAGAAATATGCACAGGCCAGGCAAACTACACAAGGACATCTGAAAGAGTAACAATCTGCCTTGTGATGTGTCTGGTCCTCATGACTCAGTATGCCATGCATGTATGGGCTGCTGAAGACGGACAGTATTTTGCAGTTAAATTCATATAAGTGTTTAAGAGGTGATCGCTAAAGATGTTGCTAATTTCCATATATTTTTCTTCATGAAAATTGTTACAGTTGCTGTAGTCCCATCATGACTTTTGGTTAAATTGTGCTGACCTGTGTTATCAGAAAATTAGAGGCACCTGTTCAAAACAGTAGCAATGGTTACAGAATTTTCATATTCCTTAAATAGAGACATAAAAGATTCATGAAGTCTGAAGGATGGATCAGAAATTCTGTTATAAAATCACAGCAACGTTTTTGAAAGAAAAACTCACATTTAGGTAACACCGCTATCAAATCTCAACAGGCTTCATGTCCGACAAAAATAACTTTGAAGTGACTATTGCAATGTAGGCAAATGTGTGTAGTGCAACAGCTCAATCTCACAAGTAGCAAAGAGGTGGATAGTCAGTTAATCTGTTACCTATGATCCTTATTTAGGGAGGAATTTTAGCCCGGCCACTGGGAGAAGCCTGCAAAGAATTATTGGGACCTTTCTCTGAACAGATGAAGTACTATACTACATGACAGCCTAGCTTATCTGCTAAAGCCCAAGAGAAGGCGTGTTCCCAAAAACACAGAGGTGAGACCGGTTCCAAGTGACGTAAAATTACACATGAAGCTAGAAAGTGCTTTAAAATTCATAAGCCAGCTCTCATGTAGGTTGCCGGTTTTTCTACTTTCCTTTCCCAGTTGTTACATTGTTGGAAACTCTGAGCATAGAAACACTGGAGTTTATGAATAAAAATGCTCCTTTCCAAGTCTATAGAATGAGAAATTAGAATTTTCAGCCTGATAGTGTTAAAACTGTGAGGGATGATTACGTTTTATAGTTAATGAAGTCCACAATTGAACCAAACATTTTCCTGTGAAATTAAATTGTGTTGTTTCAATTATTCATAAAACCTCCTAATTGAGAGCTCATTTCTAACTGGATGCTGCAGATAGGATATGTGGGACTGTTGTGCTGACAAGAAAATTCTTAATTATTACCCTTGAGCAAATCTGTAATCTGCAGTAAGAGAAATTCCTACCTTAAGACATTCCCCAGGAAACCAGCTGAACAATAATAAGCAATAGACTTCTGGACACTATCCAATTCCAAGCAAAAAAACCAAAAATACTCAAGACTTGCTATTGATAATTTGCACAAAGAATCTGAGTTATAACATCTGCCACTGAAATTTTTAGTGGTCTAAAGCAGTTTTGCTGATAATTGCACTGATGAAGGGCTTGTGTGCTTCAGGGGCTATGTTCTCAATTGGAACTTCTCCTGGTTTCAGTCCAAAAGGTTGCTACACAAAGAATTGTTTTGAGCAAAGGACTCAACTTAAATGGTTTCTTGTGTACCCACAAGGAAGTCAACTGAGGCTCCATGTGGAAACAAGTTCTGTCGAAGGGTCATGAGGACTCGAAACGTCAACTCTTTTCTTCTCCGCCGATGCTGCCAGACCTGCTGTGTTTTTCCAGGTAATTCTGTTTATTGTTTTGGATTTCCAGCATCCGCAGTTTTTTTGTTTTTATATCTGGAAATAATGGGCTAGGTCCACAGTTCGGTGGTGTTGGCACCTGGTGCTAGAAATAATTTTTACAAGGGCGTAGGACAGGTATTTGAGGATGGGAGACTTACACGGTTGCAGATAAAAATTGGGGCTTGGGACTTAACCTGACTGCTCTTTTCAGGATCCAGTATAGGCACAATGGGCCAGGTGGCTTCCTTCTGTGCTGTAAGTTTCTGTGAGACTACGGGCTGAATCTTCCAGTCAGCATGCGGGGCCGGGCCCAGCAAGCCAACGTGTAAAATGATGCACGATGACTCCGTGCCTCAGGTAGACTGCTGCGCTCTTTTGCACACGTGCGCAAAAGAGCGCAGGCCCCGACTCCCCCCCACCCCCCCCCCCCCCCCCCCCCCCCCCACCCCCCACACAGGTAGCACTGAGTGCTACTGACCGCGCATTATGCTGGGTGGGGCCTTAATCCACCCGCCCGCATAAAATGGCGGCGCGCAGCCAATCGCGGGCGGCAATTGGCTCTGCGCCCGACCCCGTCCAGCCCGCCTGCCAAACCCACAGGAAAAATTCTCCCCTGTGATTCTAAATGCATAACCTAGGCAAAAGATCAATTAAAAAAATCAAGGTGTTCTTTTGATGGTGACTACCTCCTGATTAAGCACTGGCTGTGGGCAACTGTGAGTCTGATGAATTCCTTGTTAAAAATATCATCGTAAGAAATTCTGTAGCCAGTCCTTCAGCAAGAATGAATTCAATTTTAAGAGAAGCCAACATTCAAAATCTGACAGTGAAAATTGTGTTTGAGGCCCTGTGTCAGCAAGAACAGGAAAGGTTGATTTAAAAGTGACTGATACCGTGAGGAGTCAAAACGTCATTCACTTGGAGGTCAAGTCCTGCAGCCAGTCCTTTAGAAAGAATGCATTCAATTTAAATGAAACCAACATTTGAAAGCCAAAAGTAGGCACGACAATAAAGGCCATTTGTAATGAACAATTTTCAGAAATTGGCCAAAATTTGCCTCCCAGCATTCCACCAAACCTTGAAACTGGACCTTAAATAAAGCCCTTGATGCTAGTCAACAAATGGCAGATAAACTAAGTCACACAATGAAATGCATCTATCCAAGATTTAAAGGATTTGCCTCAACCCTCAGATTGCCATGAACTGCTGCAGAACTGGGAATAGCACTTACAGGCTAATGAGCTAAATGGAGACACTGCCTGAATGTGCCCCCACATTCCTTGGAAATGCTAATCCGCAGAATTTTTTTGATTAGGGCAAAACCTGGTAGTTTGACAACCAGGATCTTCCCCATCAAAACACATTCGTATGTCAATGGACTATTCATGAACCCAGGATATGAGGTTGTTTCGACATGTAAGAACACATAGATTTGGGGAGAGCTTTGTGGTAATCAATGTCACGGGTGATTTTTGGTAGTTTTAAGAAATGTGGATTTAGTAGCAACAAGGATGGCAGAAATAGAATGGAGCTTCTTAGAAAATAAATTTAAAAAGGGGATTGGATGAGCCATTGTGGGCTAACTAGACGAAATGAACAGCAGTAACAGAAACAGCTACTTTTCAGAAGCTGCAATTCCTTCAAAGGCTAACAGCGTGAGTGCAGTTGTAAGTAACTCAATTGCTTTAGCTTAAAAGGAAGCAGGGTACGGACGTAAGTCATTGATGGTAAACTCTACTTGTTAGTATTGATCTAACTTAAGGGGAGCATTGCGCTGACATTTGTGAGTTTAACTATGTTACAATAAACTATTAAAAAGAAGAGTTGTGAGCCTTGACCATTTTCTCCACCTGGACGGCTTCAAGTAGAATGTTAGAGAGAAGGGAGGTGAGAGTTCACTCACCTACAATTCCAACTTACATTTCAAAGAATCACAGAATTGTTATGGCGGGAAAGGTGGCCATTTGTGCCATTGTATCTGCACCAGCTCTCTGAATGAGCAACTCACCTAATGCCATTTCCCTACCTTCTCCCGGTAACTCTGCAGATTTATCTTTTTTTAAAAATTACAGTCTAATTCCCTTCTGAATGCTTCAGTTGAATCTGCCTCCACCACAGTCTCTGGTGGGGCATTCATGACCCTAACCATTCATTGCATGAAGAGGTTTTCCTCATATTCCTTTTACTTCTTTTGCTAATTACTTTAAATCTGTGCCCTCTCATTCTCGATCCTTTCACAACTGAGAACAGTTTCTCCCTATCTACTCTGTCCAGACCACTCATGATTTGAATACATCCATCAAATCTCAGCCTTCTTTTCCCTAAAGAAAACAATCCTAACTTCTCCAATTTATCTTCATAATTGAAGTTCCTCATCGCTGGGATAATTTTCATGATTCTTCTCTGTACCCTCTCTAATGCCTTCACATCCTTCCTCAAATGCGACACCCAGAGCTGGATGCAATACCTTAGCTGAGGCTGAACTAGCAACCTATACAAGTTCAACATAACCTTCTTGCTCGTGTACTCTATGCCTCTACTAATAAAGCCCAGGATGTTGTATGCTTTATTAACCGCTCTCTCCACCTGTCCTACCGCCTTCAATGAGTTATGCACATTTACACCCAGGTCGGTCTGTTCCTGCACCCCCTTTAGAGTTGTACCCTTTATTTTATATTGTCTCTAATATGTATAGTAGCTAAGAAAATTACAATGAGTATAAATTAAAATTGTGAACTTTGATAGGATTGCAAGTTTATATTTGTATCCTAAACAAATACATGGCAGCACTAACCAGAAAATATACTTTAAATTTAAAATCTGTGATCTCATTCTCAAATTCCTCCTTGGATACATCCACCTCTGCAGCTCCCTTCGATCCCCATGCTTCATTCTCTTGACATGTTTGCATTCCCCTTCAATGTCCCATTCTTGGCGACAAAACCTTCAGCCAACTCAACTCTTCTATCAGAAACAATGGCCAGAGTTTTCCAGCCCCCCCGCGAATGGGTTCCCTCATGGTGGGGTTCCCCCGCAGCAGGGTCAGAGGGCCATTGAAATCTCCATTCACATCAGCGGGGGCCGGAAGATCCCGCTGGCATGAGGGGCTGGAAAATTCCGGCCAATGTTTTCTTTTACTTTTAACCTCTCATTCCATCTTGAAAAAGCTTTTCAATCGATTTTCAGTAACCTTTCTTGACCTCCTTCTTCCTAGTTTAATATCCATTTCCCCATCCTTCCCTCTCTTTGTGAAGCACTTTGGGACTTTTTGATGCTAGAGGTGCCATATAAATGCAAATGACTGTTGCTACTATCCCTTAAATTTATGTGCTTCCTATAGGGAATGAGTAACTTGTGGCTGCATAAACAACATAGATTTCTCATACAGCTGTGGAATATAAACTTCTTTATGAAAGTTTTAGTCTTATCTGATGATTTAAGCCATGAAAGAGTTAATATCTGAGGACCACATCATCAATTGCATTATGTCTGTGATGGGAGGAATGCACAATTTCTCTAGCCCCATTACTCCACATGTCGCAGCAACAGTGCTAATGTTAAATTCACTCACCAAATTGAATAATTGTTTACCTTCACTACTGCTCGACCCAGAACAAAAAAGACTTCAACCAAGTTGGGTTTGGATAGTTTCTCTGTGTGTGTGTTTGTGGGATTTAATTGAATTGGAGACAGCTAGTCTGGAGGCTTTGAGTCATCAACAAGAAACTAGATTTGAAATGCTAAATACATATACAGGGCTGTGGTTTTAGAATGTGAGGTGTGAGGAAATTTTACATTTATAGGTAAATTAGGGTAGTTTGAATTTCAGAGAGATGGCAGGATGTTACACTTGCCTGAAGAAGCTAAGCCAAACCTTATGTTTATTTTTCCCAAAGGTTACTGATAATATGAGCACTATGAAAGAATTATATTATGAGAAAGGTAAAGTTCCAAAGACATATCGGAACAATGGAATTTGCATTAAAGTGTATAAAGGAGATGAGGCTATGTGTCAGTGTAAGACATTCTGAGATCTAACACAAGTGTGAAAAGCCTCCAACCCCTGTGCATGAAGTTGCTGTCTACAGGATGAAGCTGAGAAAACCCACTTTGAATTCTCCTTTCCAGGGTATTGTGTTGCTTTAATTCTGTTTGTTTTTTACTGTTGTCTTAACAGAGGAGTAACTGGGAGCCAGATTAATTAGGTGGCATAGGAGTTGTTGTAGTAGTAATTTATAGATGTATGTATGTGCTTGAAAACTTTAATTTTGTAAATAAATGTTTAATTTTGTTTTCTAAAACCTCTGAAGTTGTTGTAGTCTTATTCCTTCTGAATTCAGGGCATGCATCTCGAAATAAAATATAAATTGCAAAAGAGTTTTGACCGTGAGATCAAGTTTCCCTTGTGGGTTTGATCCACCTGGCACACATCATCTGCCACATTATAACACAATAAATTCAGAATAATTGTTTAATTTTGAAATGAAACTTTTTGTTAAACAAGTTACATAACTGGTTAATATACAATTTGTAATCAGGAAGCATAATGATTTACCCCTTTTAAAATCCCAACACACACACAACACAGGACATGCAGATAAGGTCTCTGCAGAGGTTGGTGTAAGGGAACATGTTGTGCAAAAGGATAAAGCTTGAAAAGATCTTGACACTGTTGATCTGATGTTCCTGCATGTGAAGACAGATTGCTGGCCAAGGTAGTTATCTGGAAGCCTTTTCCAAAGGATCTTTGATTAAACACTGTCATTGTTAACTCTTGCTTGTTGCAGCTTCGCACACTTTCAGATACAGACAAGATGTACTAAGATGAGAATTTGCTGGCTGAAGATAAACTCGCGCTCTGCATGGCAGACAATACAGGGAGAGAGAGGGAGTAATCTTTCATTTTGCCCCAAAGACACACTGAGTTCAAAAAACATGTTCAGACAGATGTTTTCCAACAAATCAGCAGATGCATACAGCCTGGCAACATCAGACTTTAAAAAAATTTAACTCAAGTAAACAAAATGACTCTTATCACCCCAGGTGTCTTGCTGGCCATTTAGCTGAAGTCATGTCATTTCTTGGAAAAAACAGCTTGCTCACAGATCAAAATGAACTTGTACTCTTTTTAAAAAAACTGAGGAAAGTGTCCAAACAATTCAATGTCCTTCCATCTTTTTAAAAAAAGCATATAGTTCTTGGAGATATGGTTTCTTAACAAATCATAGACTAATAAAGCATAGATGAAGGCCAGTTGGTCCATCAAGTCATCAGTTTCAAAGACCAATCTAGCTAGTTCCACTGTCCTGCTCTTTCCCCATATCATTGCAATTTTACCTCCCTTAAATACTTATCTAATTCCCTTTTGAAGGTTGTTACTCAATCTGTACTCACCACACTATCAGGCAGTGCATTATAAATCCTAATTACTTGTTGCATAGAAACATTTTTCTTCATGTCACACCTCTTTCTTTTGCCAATCACTTTAAATCTGCTCCATCGGGTTATCGATGCATCAGTGACTGGAAATAGTTTCTCTTTACTTACTGTACCTAAACCCTTAATGCTTTTAAGTATCTCCTTCATACGACCATACAAACAAGGAGCCGGAGTGGGCCACAAGGCCTCTTGAGCATGCTCTGCTATTTAATAAGATCATGGTTGATCAAATAGTAATCTCAAATCTGCAGCCCGCCTACCCCCCGATAACCTATCTCCCCCTTGCTTACCAAGAATCTATCCAGCTCAGCCTAAAAATATTCAAAGAATCTGCTTCCACCGTCTTTTCAGGAAGAGCGTTCCAAATACTTACGACCCTTTGAGCTACAAAATTTTGCCCAATTTCCACTTTAAATGGGCGACCTCTTATTTTTAAACAGCGACCCCTAGTTCTAGATATTCCCTCAAGAGGAAATATCCTCTCCATTTCCACCTGTCAAGTCCCCTCAGGATCTTATATGTCTCAATCAAGTTGCCTCTTACTCATCTAAACTCCAACGGATACAAGCCTAGCCTGTTCCAACCTTTCTAAAGGAGACAACCCACCCATTCCAGGTATTAGTCTGGTAAACCTTCACTGAACTGCTTCCAACGAATTTGCATCGTCCCTTACATAAGGTGACCAATACTATACATAGTACACCAGATGTGATCTCACTAGTGCTCTGTATAACTGAAGCAAAACCACCCAACTTTTGTATTCAATTCCCCTCACAATAAATGGTAACATCCTATTAGCTTTCCTAATTACTGGTTGTACCTACATAGTAGCCTTTTGCACTTCATGCTCCCAGATCCCTCTGAATCTCAGAGCTCTGCAATCTCCCACCATTTAGATCATATGCTTCTCTTTTACTCTTCCTGCCAAAATGGACAAGTTCCATTTTCCCCCATTATACCCCATTTTCCAGACCTTTGCCCACTCACTTAACCTATCCATATCTTTTTGTAGCTTCCTTATGTCCTCTTTGCAAATTACTTTCCTACTTATCTTTGCATCAGCAGCAAATTTAGCAATCATCCCATCCATCCCTTCATCCAAGTCATTTATATAAATTGTAAACAGTTGAGATCCCAGCACTGACCCCTGTGGCACACCACTCGTTACATCTTGCCAACCCGAAAAAGACCATTTATCCCTACGTTCTGCTTCCTGTTAGCCAGCCAATCTTCTAACCATGTTAATAAGTTACCCTCTATAATTTGAGCTTTTATTTCCTGCAATAACCTTTAATGTGGCATCTTATCAAATTCCTTCTGGAAATCTAAGTAAAGTATACACACCAGTTCCCATTTATCCACAGTGCATGTTATTTCCTTAAAGAACTCCAATAAATTGGTGAAACATGATTCCCCTTTCACAAAACCATGTTGACTCTGCCTGATTACCTTGAACGTATCCAAGTGCCCTGCTGTAGCTTCTTTAATAATACTTTCTAACATTTTCCCTATAACAGACGTTAAGCTAACTGGCCTGTAGTTTCCCACTTTTGGTCTCCCTCTCTTTTTGAATGATGGAGTTACATTTGCTATATTCCAATCTAATGGAACATTTACCGAATCCAGGGAGTTTCGGGGAATTAAAACCAATGCACCAACGATCTCACTAGCCACTTCTTTTAAGACCCAAGGATGAAGTCCATCAGGTCCCGGGCATTTTTCAACCGCAGCTCCAACAATTTACTCAGTACCACTTCTCTGGTGATTGTAATTTCCCTGAGTTCTTCCCTCCCTTCCATTTCCTGATTTATAGCTGCTTCTGGGATGTTACTTATATCCTCCATAGTGAAGACTGATGCAAAATACCTGTTAAACTCATCTGCCATTTCCTTGTTTTCCATTATCAATTCTTCAGTCTCACGTTCTATAGGACCAACACTCACTTTGTTAACTTGTTTCTTTTTAAAGTACTTATAGAAACTCTTAAGGCAGAATTTTACCCTCGGATCGCGTGCGGACCCCACCGGCTCAGCGGCGGGTGGACACCCAACCCCCGCCACCGAAACGGGGCCTGCCGCCATTTTGAGTGGGCAGGCCAATTAAGGCCCGTCCAGTGGCCTGCCCGACAGGAAGCGCTTCCTGTTCCGGCAGGGAGGGAATCCACAGCAGTCAAAGTGCTCCCTGAGACAAAGTCCTGTCTCAGGGAGATTCGTGTGAGGTAAGTAAACCCTAAAAATAGAAAAATATTAAAGTTATTAACATGTCCCTCTCATGTGACAATGTCACGTGAGATAGGACATACTAATAATAAACACTTAAAATTTATTACATTTTTAAAAAACAGACATGAAACTTCATCCTGCCATTGGATGAAGTTTCATGAATAATCTGGAGCCTCCTGGGGCTCCTGGCCTGCCCGCCAGCCTTAAGCTTGGACGGGCAGGTCTTTAATTATCTTAACTAGCCTGTCAATGGCCTCAATTGGCCATTGACAGGTCGGCGGGCGGACAGCTGATTTCGCTGTCCGCCCGTCTTTCTAACAATTTAAAGGGACTGGGGTGACGTTGGGGTTTCCTCCCGACATCATCCTGCATCATTTACCCCTTGGCGAGCTGGCCTCGCCCCCAAATCACCGAGGGGAAAATCTTGGCCTTAATGTCTAATTTTATATTTCTAGCTAGCTTTCTCTCATACTCTAATTTTCCCCTCCTTATTAATCTTTTAGTCATCCTTTGCTGTTCCTTATATTCTGTCCAATTTTCTGGGCTTCCATCTATCTTTGCACAATTATATACTTTTCTTTAAGTTATATACAATCTTTAAACATTCTAGTTTAGCACGGATGGTGTGTCTTCCCCATGGACTTTTTTCTTACTCATTGGAATGTATTTATTCTGTGTATCCTGAAATCTCCCCTTAAATATTAGCCACTGCATCTCTATTGACCTATCCCTTGACCTAATTCGCCAATTTACTTTAGCCAGCCTTGCTTTCATACCCGCATAATTGTCCTTATTTAAGTTTAAAGGCATAGCCTCGGACACACTCCTCTCTCTCTCAAACTGAATCTAAAATTCAAGGATGATATGATCGCTGTTACCTAGGGGCAGCTTCATTATGAGATCGTTAATTAATCCCACCTTGTTGCACAATACCAGGTCTAGTATAGCCTGCTCCCTGGCTAGCTCAAGAACATGCTGTTCGTAGAAATTTTCATGGAAATATCCTATGAACTCTTCATCAAGGCTACCTTTGCCCATTTGACTTTTCCAGTCTATATGTAGATTAAAATCTCCCATGATTATCGCTGTACCTTTCTGACAAGCTCCCTTTATTTCTTCCTTTATGCTCAACCCTATCATGTGGTTACTATTAGGGGGCCTGTACATAACTCCCACAAGTGACTTCTTGCAATTAGCATTTCTCATCTCTACCCAAGCAGTTTCCACATCCTGGTTTCCTGAACTTAGGTCACCCCTTTCTATCATGCTAATACCATCATTAACTAACAAAGCCATCCCTCCACCTTTTCCTTGCTTCCTGTCCTTCCTAAATGTCCTCTACTCTGTAATATTCAGGACCCAATCCATCTCCTCTTGCAGCCATGTCTTTGTAATAGCTATCAAATCATTTATTTACATGTGCTCTCTCAGTTTATTTGTTTTGTCTCCAATGCTTTGTGCATTCAGGTACAAAGCCTATGGCTTTATCCTTTAAATCTTTTTATAACGTCTAGCCTCATCTGTTGATTTACTGTTAGATTTGTACTCTCTATCCCTTCCTGTCACCGCCTGCTTTACATTTCCTATAATTATATCTTTCTCTTTTGCCTTGTCTCTACTCTTTAATTTACCACTTCTTCCCAAATTTGTAACCTTGCCCCCAATACTTAGTTTAAACCCTCTCTACTTCTCTAGTTTTGCAGCTCACAAGAACACTGGTCCCAGCACAGTTCAGGTATAGACCATCCCAACAGTACAGATCCCACTTTCCCCATTTCTGGTGCCAGTGCCCCATGAACCAGACCCATATGTTCATCTGATAAAAACAAAAAACTGCGGATGCTGGAAATCCAAAACAAAACAGAATTACCTGGAAAAACTCAGCAGGTCTGGCAGTATCGGTGGAGAAGAAAAGAGTTGACGTTTAAAGTCCTCATGACCCTCTGTTGAAGGGTCATGAGGACTCGAAACGTCAACTCTTTTCTTCTCCGCCGATGCTGCCAGACCTGCTGAGTTTTTCCAGATAATTCTGTTTTTGTTCCACATGTTCATCTCCCTAATTTGATTTGTCCTATGCTAAATTGCACATGGCTCAGGTACTAATCCAGAGACTATGACTTTTGAGGTTCTGCTTCTTAATTTGGTGCCAAGCCCCTCATACTGACTGTGCAGAAACTCCTTCTTTGTCCTGCCCGTGTCATTAGTACCTACATGGACCACGATGACTGGATCCTCCCCATCCCACTGCAAATTCCTCTCCAGCCCCGAGCAGATGCTCTGAACCCTGGCAGCAGGCTGTCTGGACTCGCACTTTGCTGCAGAGAATGGTGTCAATCTCTCTGACTATACTGTCCCCAAGTACCAGTATATTCCTTGTAATTCCCCCTGCTTGAATGACTTCCTGTACCACAGTGCCATGGCCAGTCAGCTCATCCACCCTGCAGCCCCCATTCTCATCCAAACAAGCTGAAAAAACCTCAAACCTGCTGGGACAATTGCAAGGGCAGAAAGTCCTGCCCTGCTGCCCTCTGGGCCCCCTCACCTGCCTCACTTGCAGTCACACCCTCCTTTCCCTGACCACTGACCAAATCAGAAGACCCCATCCTAAGGGGTTTGACCACCTCCTAGAATTAAGTGTCCAGGTAACTATCCCCCTCCCTGATATGCTGCAGTGTCTGCAGCTCGGCCTCCAGCTCAATAACTTGGAGCCGAAGTTCTTGCAGCCGCAAGCATTTATTGTGAATGTAAAACAAAAACAGAATTACCTGGGAAAACTCAGCAGGTCTGGCAGCATCGGCGGAGAAGAAAAGAGTTGACGTTTCGAGTCCTCATGACCCTTCAACAGAACTAGTTCTGCTAAGGGTCATGAGGACTCGAAATGTCAACTCTTTTCTTCTTCGCCGATGCTGCCAGACCTGCTGAGTTTTTCCAGGTAATTCTGTTTTTGTTTTGGATTTCCAGCATCCGCAGTTTTTTTGTTTTTATATTTATATATATATATGTATTTATTGTGAATGTGCTTGTCCTGGATCACACCGGTATCCAGAAGCTCCCACATCCTTCAACTGCAGTACATCAACTGCCCTGCCATCTCCAATATGTGTTATTTACTCAATTGCTAATTAAGTAATTATAATTAATAAAGCTTATGCTTCCCAATAGGATTTGACACTGCCAGTAGACTTCACAATACTGATGAAACATTACAGTACTTACAATACTGACAAAACTAATAATATCAGTTACTGATTTACTTGCTCCTTCTGCTGCCCAAAAGTGGAAATCAAATACTGGAGACTCAAAAAGAGTAGAAGAGAAAAGCACCTTCTCCCTGCCTATCACCTCCTCCCCACTCAGCTCACTTTACTTCTTGATGTAAACCTTACCTAAAGCGCTTCTTTCCCCCATGCACTGACTTCCTACTTTGAAACAAATTTCCAATTATACTCATTCTGTCTATCTCACTCAGGTTGAAGGCTCCCCTTTGTGACCATATACCTCTTACTGATCTTCATATCCTTCCTAAATTGTGGTGCCTAGTATTGACAAAAGAACACACAGTAATGGATGCACTGGTATAGAATCAAACATGAAAATTCACCGGTAGAAACCCTTTCCGGATAAACGTTCTAAGAATGCTTTGAATTAAACAGGTTGATGGATCTATGATGATAAAGTATAGACCTTTGTTACACTAGGCTATTTAAACTGAGACTGAAAAGCATTTAAAATCAATTGCTATTTTCACATGGCAATCTCTCAATTTACTGCAGTTGCTTTCAAAACTTAACTGAAACAAAGTTAAGTTGTCAAAGTTTGGAGCCACTTATGATTTAGAAATATTCATTCGGATCTGATATCCCTACAACAGGTAGAGATCTTCATCAGGGGTGATCAGCGATACACAAAGACATGAACAGATGATTAACACGTTGAAAACTTGCTCCAGGCTGTTTCAAACTTCTCAAGTCAACAAACCCTTTAACTCCTTGAAGTCATCAAATTTTCCAGGTGTACTGCAATGCTGATGGATTGAACAATTTGTCCTGGAGTAATATCTCAATATTAGAAGGTGCATGCAGTTAGGAAGTAGAAAAGACAACTACAATACACAGAATAGTTAGAATATATGAAATTACTTTAATTGGCATGATAATTTGTTCTGAGATTTGATGTAATTTGGGATAGAAAAAGCCAACTGAGCAGAAATTCTGTTGTATCCATAGTCCTGATATGGTAGGGGTAGATTATTAAGGCAGGTTTCTGGGAACACGTACAGATGATGACATTGTAAAGTTCAGATGTAAGTGAATGTATTGCACTTTAGAGTCCGCTATGTTGCTCCTATTAAGCCTATTATTGGCTGTTTGTGCACATTATCTCCTTTAACTCCTGTTCAGAAATATGTCCTGTCTCTTGTTCTCTGGAGCAAATAATCCTATTTACCCAAGATAACTATACACCTGTATCTTCAACCCCCTTTCCTTCATCTGCCTATGCAATTTATTCTTGAAAATGGACATCTTCTGACTCAGGGGGTGAATTCTACATCCACACAACTCTCTGTGTGGAAACGTTTTTCCTCCTTGCTACTATAAATCACTTCATCTTGTATAAATGGACCTCCCACTTGAACCCTAACCACTACAGTCTGCTGCTATCTACACTGTCGCACCTTCCAAAATTTTAGACATATCTATCATATTTTAAGCATATCTACCATATTGCCCTGTAATCTGCAGTGTTCAATGGAACAGCCCCCATTTTTACAAACCTTCCTTGTATTTGGGTTTCCTCACAGCAGGTTGCATCCTAATGAAACTGTATACACTCTCTCCTCTCTAAAACCTTAATATCCTCTCTATGCTGTATAGCTCAGTAGTGCAGAGCATACGGTAACTGAGACATTATTAAAGCACTGAAATTAGGAAATTAGATATTCAGTCCTTTGAGCCTGTTCCTTCTGTTCACTGAGATCATGGTTGATCTGGATTTGAACTTCATCTACCCATCTTGGCACTGTAACTCTTGTCTAATAAAAGTTTATCAATCTCAGTTTTTAAATTTCCAATCGGCTTTGAGCTTCAGAAACATCTTTTGGAGGCTGTGGGTAATGGTTCCAGATCTCCCCTATCCTTTATATGCTTCTTGACGTCAACTTTGAACAACCTAACTCAATTTTAAGACTATGCCTTATGAGTGCATATAGCAAGACCTGGACAATGTTCAGATATGAAAACAGAAAATGCTGCAAATACTCAACAAGTTGGGGGCAGCATCTATGGAGAGAGAATCAGAGTTAACATTTCAAGTTGAATGTGACATTTTAAAAAATTCATTCATGGGATATGGACATCACTGGCTAGACCAAGAGTTATTGCCTATCCCTAAACACACTTGGGAAGGTGATGGTGAGCTGCCTTCTTGAACCGCTGCAGTCCATATGGTGTCAGTACACTTACAGTGCTGTTAGGAAGGGAGTTCCAGGACTTTGACCCCGTGACAATGAGGAAACAGCAATATATATCCATTTCAGGTTGGTGAGTGGCTTGGAGGGGGACTTCCAGTTGGTGGTGTTCCCATGTGTCAGCTGCCTTTGTCCTTCTAGATAGTAGAGGTTGCGGGTTTCAAGGGTGCTGTCTCTGGAGCCTTGATGAGTTCCTGCATTGTATCTTGTTGGTGGTACACACTGCTGCTACTGTGCATTGGCAGTGGAGGGAGTGAATGCTTGTGGATGGAGTGCCAATCCAGCGGGCTGCTTTGTTGTGGATGGTGTCAAGCTTCTTGAGTGTTGTTGGAAATTGCACTCATGCAGGCAAGGGGAGAATACTCTCCAGTCAGGCACACTCCTGACTTGCGCCTTGTAGATGGTAAACAGGCTTTGGCGAGTCAGGAGGTGAGTTACTCACTGCAGGATTCCTAGCATCTGACCTGCTCTTGTGGCCACAGTATTTATATGGTTAGTCCAGTTCAGCTTCTGGTCAATGCTAACCCCCAGGATATTGATAGTGGGGGATTCAGCAATGATAATGCCATTGAATGTCAAGGGGTGATGGTTAGATTCTCTCTTGTTGGAGGTGTCATTGCCTGTTGCTTGTGTGGTACGAATGTTACTTGCCATTTATCAGCCCAAGCTTGGATATTGTCCAGGTCTTGCTGTATTTGGACATGAGGAGTCATGAACAGTGCTGAACACTGTGCAAACATAAGCAAACATCCCCACACCTGAAAATATGATGGAAGGAAGGTCATTGATAAGGGCCTAGAATGCTAACCTGAGGAACTCCTACATGATTCCTGGAACTGAGATGATTGAACTCCAGCAACCATCTTCCTTTGTGCTAGGCATGACTCCAACCAGTGGAGATTTTTCCCCCTGATTCCCATTGGCTCCAGTTTTGCTAGGGCTCCTTGATGCCACACTCAGTCAAATGCTGCCTTGATATCACTCTCACCTCACCTCTGGTATTCAGTTCTTTTGTCCATGTTTGAACCAAGGCTGCAATGAGATCAGGAGCTGAGTGGCCCTGGAGGAACACAAACTGAGCATCAATGAGCAGGTTATTGCTAAGCAAGTGGTACTTAATAGCATTTCTTCCTTCCATCACCTTACTGATGATCGGAGGTTGACTGATGTGGCGGTAGTTGGCCGGGTTGGATTTGTCCTGATTTTTGTGTACAGGACATATCTAGGCAATTTTCCACATAGCCAGATAGATGCCACTGTTGTAGCTGTACTGGAACAGCTTGGCTAGGGGTGCAGCAAGTCTGTAGCACGAGTTTTCAGTACTATTGAAGGAATATTGTCAGGGCCCATAGCCTTTGCAGTATCCAGTGCCTTCAGCCATTTTTTGATATCACATGGAGTGAATCGAATTGGCTGAAATCTGGCATTTGTGATGCTGGGTACCTCTGAGATCGGATCATCCACTTGGCACTTCTGGCTGAAGATTTTTGCAAATGCTTCAGTCTTATCTTTTGCACAGATGTGCTGGGCTCCTTCATCTTTGAGGATAGGGATTTTGTGGAGCCTCTTCCTCCTACAGTGAGTTGTTTAAATGTCCACCGCCATTAATGACTGAATGTGGCAGGACTGCAGTGCTTAGACCTATTCCATTGATTGTGGAATCGCTTATCTCTGTCTATCACTTGCTGCTTATGCTGTCTGGCATGCAAGTAATCCTGTGTTGTAGCTTCATCAGGTTGACACCTCATTTTTAGGTATTTCTGGTGCTGCTCCTGGCATGCCCTCCTGTACTCTTCCTTGAACCAGGGTTGATCCCCTGGCCTGGTGATAATGGTAGAGTGGGGGATATGCCAGGCCATCAGGTTACAGATTGTGTTTGAGTACAATTTTTGCTGCTGCTGATGGCCCACAGTGCGTCATGGATGCCCAGTCTTGAGTTGCTAGATCTGTTCAAAATCTTACCCATTTAGCACAGTGGTAATGCCACAAAACATGCTGGAGGGTATCCTCAGTGTGAAGCTGGGACTTTGTCTCCACAACGACTATGCATTGGTCAATCCTACTGATACTGTCATGGACAGATGCATCTGTAGCAGGCAGGTTGGTGAGGATGAAGTCAAGTATGTTTTCGTCTCTTGATGGTTCCCTCATCACCTGCTGCAGACCTAGTCTAGCAGCTATGTCGTTTCGGGCTCAGCCAGCCCGGTCAGTAGTGGTGCTATCGAGCCACTCTTGGTGATGGACATTGAAGTCACCCACCCAGAGTATATTCTGCACCCTTGCCACCATCAGTGCTTCCTCCATGTGGTGTTCAAGATGGAGGAGCACTGATTCATCAGCTGACAGAGGGTGGGACATGGTAATCAGCAGGAGGTTTCCTTGTCCATATTTGACCTGATGCTATGAGACTTCTTGGGGTCTGGAGTCAGTGTTGAGGTCTGCCAGGGCAACTCCCTCCAGAATGTATACCACTGTGCTACCACTTCTGCTGGGTCTGTCCTGCTGGTGGGACAAGACACTCCCAGGGATGGTGATGGTGGGGCCTGGACATTGTAAGGTATGATTCTGTGAGTATGACTATGTCGGGCTGTTGCTTGACTAGTCTATGAGATAGCTCTCCCAATTTTGGCATTAACTCCACAATGTTACCAAGGAGGACTTTGCAGGGTCGACAGGTGTGAGTTTGCCATTGTTGTTTCCAGTGCCTAGGTCGATGCTGTGTAGTCAGTCCAGTGCCATTATTTTTAGGCCCTTCTTCAGAAAAAGGAAGAACCCTACTCTTGTGGACCTCATCAAGCCGGCCTCACTTAGCTTAATTCTCTGATTGGTCAACAGCTCTAGGAGGCGGGAAATTCCCCCTGAGGATGACGAGGATCTCAACTCCGAGCAGGAAAATGCTTGAGTGGCATTCAGGTTGGCGATGTGGAATGGCTGTGAAGGAAGCTAGCAATAAGTTTTCTTAAAATTAAAAAGAGTGATTCTATGGTAACTAGCTAGACTCTGTAGCTTTCTATTCAGGAGTTTAAAGTAAATTAAACTTTAAATATTGATGGATATATTAAATATCTCTCTGTAACATTACTTAAAATTTGAATTCTCTAATAGAAAAAAAATCATGCTTTCCTTTCCTGGAACTATCAATGTTGCAATTGATTTACTATCAATTGTGAACTGCATGTTCGGTTCTTTCCTAAACATTTATATAATTTAGATAAAATATTATCTCATATGTATCCAAACTTGAGAACCCATCTCTGTAAACACTTCAGTGGAGAGGCACATTGCTGAGGAGAGATGCCCAGATCCTTATAATATTTGGGTCGTTATAATCTAGCTAAAACTTGATATAAAGGTTATCTAGAGGATAGTAATATTCTCTGGGGCTTCCTTTCCTTCAGAAAGAGTTAGGTCTGTTCTTCAGACCCATTTAATTGTCTGTGAGGCCTGTCTTTCTCAACCCTTTTTTTCACTCATTCACGAGATGTGGGAGTCACTGGCTGGGCCAACATTTATTGCCCATCCCTAGTTGCCCTTGAGAAGGTGGTGGTGAGCTGCCTTCATGAACTGCTGTAGGCCCACTGTCATTAACTTCCATCTCTTATGTGGCTTGATGTCAATTTTTGCCTGATGACATTCCTGTAAAGGACCTTGGGACATTTTATTATGCAAAGACACTATGAGTGGAATTTTCCAGTCCTGCGTGTTGCGGGGTCGGAGGTGGGAGGTGCAGTTTCATGGCAGGTGGGAGCGGAAAATGCAGAATGAGGCCAAAAATTGGATTCCCACCAGTGGAAAAATGAGTCGGAATTTTCCCCTTGCCACTTTTATGGCGGGATGATGACAGGTCGGCTTTCCTGCAAATCCATGCCGGGAATTCCATTTGAATGCATTTGCACGTCATGAATACTCATTAAAAACACAACATGCCGGAATCACATTCCCCCTCCCAATTAAATCCAATTACGTGCCACACCAACATTAAATTAGACCAGTCTAAATCACAACCGGATGTAAGTGGCGTGCAGCTGTACACCCTCACGCCATGTGTGACTTGCATAATATGGTTGAATTTTACATTCAATTTGAGGAACAATTGAGTGCATCCAAGGCTGGTATTTTAAACCTAAATAAGGGCAATTATGAGGGCATGAAAGCAGAACTAGCTAAAGTGAACTGGCAAACAAGGTTATGGGATATGTCAATAGAAGCTCATTGGCTGGCATTTGAAGGGAAATTTCAGAATACACAGAATATACACATTCCAGCAAGAAGGAAAAATTCCAAGGGGAGGGCCCACCATCCGTGATTAGCTAAAAAAGTTAAAGATAGCTCAAACTTAAAGAAAAAGCATTTAATTATGCAAAGATGGGTGGCAGGTCAGAAGATTGGAAAGAACATAAAGAACAGCAAAGAATGACAAAAAGATTAATAAGGAGGGAAAAATTAGAGCCGGAGAGAAAGCTAATTAGTAATATAAAGATGCCAAAGAGTTTCTATAGATACCTAAATAAGAAAAGAGTTAACAAATGAGTGTTGGTCCCATAGAGAGTGCGTCTGGGGAATTGATAATGGAAAGTGGGGAGTTGGCGGATGAATTAAACAGGAATTTTGCTTTGTTTTTCACTATGGAGGACACAAGTAACATCCCTGAAATTGCTGTAAATCAGGAAATGGAAGGGAGGGAGGAACTCAGGAAAATTACAATCACCAGGGAAGTGGTATTAAGCAAATTATTGGGGCTGCGGGCTGACAATTCCCCAGGTCCAGATGGATTTTACCCTAATGTCTTGAAAGAAAGCCTTGGCTAGTGAGATAGTTGATGCACTGGTTTTAATTTTCCAAAAATGCTACAGCAGGGCACTTAGAAAAATTCACGGCAGAGTCAACATGGTTTTGTAAAAGGGAAATCGTATTTAACCAACTTATTGGAGTTCTTTGGAGGCACCATGTATCCTCTGGATTAAAGGGAACTGGTGGATGTACTATGCTTAGATTTCCAGAAGGCATTTGATAAAGTGCCACATCAAAGGTTATTGCAGAAAATAAAAGCTCATGGTATGGGGGTAATATAGTGACATGGTTAGAAGATTGGCTAGCTAACAGGAAGCACAGAGTTAGTATAAATGGGTCTTTTTCTGGTTGGCAGGATGTGACGAGCGGTATGTCACAGGGATCAGTGCTGGAGCCTCAGCCTATTAAAATTTATACAAGTGACTTGGATGAAGGGACCAAAAGAATAGTGGCTAAATTTGTTGACACCCCAAAATAGTTAGGAAAGTAAATTGTGAAGTGGATGTAAGGAGGCTGGGTTAAGTGAGCCGGCAAAGATTTGGCAAATGGAGTATAATGTTGGCAAATGTGAAATTGTTCATTTTGGCAGGGAGGATGAAAAAGAAGCTTATTACTATTTAAATCGTGAGAGATGCAGAGTTCTGAGATTCAGAGTGATCTGTGTGTCCTAGTGCATGAATCACAAAAGGTTAGTATGCACGTACAGCAAGTGATTCGAAAAGCTAATAGAATGTTATCATTTATTGTGAGGGGAATTGAATACAAAAGTAGGGAGGTTATGCTTCAAGTGAACAGGGCACTGGTGAGACCACATCTGGAGTATTGTGTACAGTATTGGTCTCCTTATTTAAAGAAAGATGTAAATGTGTTAGAAGCACTTCAGAGAAGGTTTACTAGACTAATACCAGGGATGGGTAGGTTGTCTTAAGAGGAAAGGCTGGACAGGTTAAGTTTGTATCCACTGGAATTTAGAAGAGTAAGAAGCAACTTAATTTAAACCTTTCAGAGCCTAAGGGCTTTTGTCAGGGTGGATGTTGAGTGGATGTTTCCTCTTGTGGGAGAATCTAAAACTAGGGGCCACTGCTTAAAAATAAGGGATCACTCATTTAAGATAGAGATGAGGAGACATTTTCTTTCTCTCAGAAGGTAGTGAGTCTTTGGAACCATCTTCCTCAAAAGGCGATGAAAGCAGAGTCTTTGAATTCTTTTAAGGCACAGCTAGATAGATCCTTAATTAACAAGGGGGTGAAAGATAAACAGGGGTAGGCAGGAATGTGGGGTTGAGGTTACATTCAGGTCAGCCATGATCTTACTGAATGGTGGAGCAGACTCCAAGTGCCGAGTGCCTACTCCTGCTCCTAATTTATATGTTTATATGCAATATTCAAAGCCTACCTGCAACAGCACTGCTCTGCTTCCTCAGCGATGCCAGTATTAGCCCACACTGGTGAGGGTGTATGATGGAGTTGTTCACAGTGGCTGCCTCAGGCGTTGAGCTGGGCTGTTCACCGTGGTTGCTGTGCTACTCTGGCAGGACTGTATCATGTGCTGCAAACCTCAGGCAGGGCTGCACTCTAAAACAGAGACCAGCGTGGCAACTGCGGGTGGCGGGGGCAGGAGGGTTGGGGGGAGTGAGGGATGACAGAGACATGAGGGTGACAGGGGCTTGGTAAGGTTGGAGGGGAGGAAATGATGACAAGCAGAGGGAAGATTGGGTTTGGGGAAGCTGGAGCCCAACATGGAACAGTAGAACACAGACACAGAAGGGATGGATGGATTTTGATTTGCATGAAGGGAAGGGTTGATCGCAGACTCTGGTGTGTGAAAGGAGTGGCAAGTTAGTGTGGTGCGGTGAGAGTGGCTGCCCTGGTCATATAGGCCACATTTGACTGAGTGTGGCATCAAGGAGCACCAGCAAGGTTGGAGTCAATAGGAATCAGAGAGAAAACTCTCTGCTGGTTGGAGTAATATCTAGCACAAAGGGAGATGGTTGTGGTTGTTGAAGATCCATCACCTCAGCTCCAGAACATCACTGCAGGAATTTCTTGGGGTAGTGTCCTCAGCCTTACTATATTCAGCTGCTTCATCAATGACCTTCCTTTCATCATAAGGTTAGAAGTGGGGATGTTCGCTGATGATTGCACAATGTTCAGCACCATTCGTGACTCCTCAGATACTGAAGCAGTCCATGTCCAGATGCAGCAAGACCTGGACAATTTCAAGGCTTCGGCTGACAAGTGGAAAGTAATATTCGTGCCACACAAGTGTCAGGAAATGACCATCTACAACAAGAGAGAATCTAACCATTGCCCCTTGATTTTCAATGGCATTACCATTGCTGAATCCCCCACTATCAATATCCTGCGGGGGGGTTACCATTGACCAGAAACTGAACTGGACCAGTCATATAATTACTGTGGCTATAAAAGCAAGCCAGAGGCTAGGAATTGTGCAATGAGTAACCCACCTCCTGACTCCTGAAAGCCTGTCCACCATCCACAAGGCATAAGTCAGGAATATGATGGAATATTCTCTACTTGCCTGGATGAGTGCAGGTCCTACAACACTCAATAAGCTTGATACCATCCAGGACAAAACAACCCGCTTGATTGGCACCACATCCACAAACATTCACTTCCTCCATCACCGATGCACAGCCACAGCAGTATGTACTATCCACAAGATGCACTGCAGAAACTCACCAGGACTCCTTTGACAGCACCTTCGAAACCCATGACTTCTACCTTCTAAAAGGTCAAGGGCAGCAAATACATGGGAACACCACCACCTGGGAGTTTCCCCCCAAGTAACTCACCATCCTAACTTGGAAATATATCACTATTCCTTCACTGCCGCTGGGCCAAAATCCTGGAACTACCTTCCTAACAGCAATATGGGTGTACCTACACCACAGTGGCTGCAGCAGTTCAAGAAGGCAGCACCTTCTCAAGGGCAATTAGGGTGGGCAATAAATGCTGGCCTAGCCAGATACATCCATGTCCCGTAAAATTGAATTAAAAAAGAGGGAAGTGTTGCACAGAGACTTATGGGGTGGGGGAAGGGAAGCAGCCTTGTGGCCATTAATTGTAGAGCTGGAGGGCTGAGTGAAAGATGGTCATAGTCCCCAGGCTAATGCCAAAAGATCGGGGGTGAGAGATTAAAGGCAGCTCTGGAGCTCTATGGGCCATGCTACAGGGCTACGCATGGCATGCACATTGTGTTCCCATTCCAGGGAAGGGCAAGGCCTGTGTGCTCAATGGGGATTAGGCACCACTTGGTGTGCAGGTCATGGTCATAGCCTCACACTCAGCGGTGAGAGGGGTGTCTGACTCGGTACTGGGCTACGGATGGGCTGTGTCATGGTTAGGGGGCACATCTACAGTCTGTAAATGGGGAAAACGTCACATCTACAGCCTGTAAATGGGGAAAATGTGATAAAGAGTCTGGGATGGGGGGGAGCCGGTGGGGGGGAGTGTGGGGGCAGATACTCGAAACTCTCCTAGTGGGGGAGGGGGGTCACTTCTGTTATGTGACCCTGCACACAGCCTCAAGGTGGGGAGGGGTGAGGTCCACATGGAGAATGGGGACATCAACTGTGGTGGGTTCAGCAGGTATGGCTGGAATGTCCACAACAATGTCAATGGGATCCAAGGGTACTCGGGGGGTGGTGGTGGGGGTGTGGCTGGAGAATCACTGGAAGGAATTCTACCTGCACATCGTGAGGTTCCAGAAAGATCTTGGGCGGTGGGGGGGGGATCTCGAACTATTACGGGGTGGACAAAGCTGATCTCAAAGTAAAAATGCAGCACCAACAGCTTGAGACCCCAAAGTTATGAAGCAGTTTGAAATTGAAACTGGTAAAGATCCTGCAAGGGCAGGGGCTGAGGCTGTGTGAGAGGAGCCCACGGCTGGACTCAGGCTCTAAGAGGGTCCCCCCTCACGTTGCTTAGAGTAAAAACATAGAAATGGAGTCTGAGCTGATAGAATTCAGGGAGTTTTTATTGAGAAGGTGCAACTGGAGCCACTGACATTTGGGGCGCTTTAACGTGTGACTGAAGGAGTCATTGGGCTCACAATGAAGTTGATCAATTTGAGCATTAACAGAGAGGAGTATGAGAGTGGAAGTTGCAGCCAAACATGAAGGGAACACAGCTGCTGGTATCTGCAAGATGATCAATGAAAACCTCTAAGGTGCTTTCTGCAATCGGTATGGCTAATAGGCCAAAAGACAGCCAGTCACTCCAAAAGTGCATGATCAGTATAGCAGGTCAGACACGGTAGGAGTGCATTAGATAAGGTTAAACATACCCTGGATGCACTCAAGCCTCTTCCAGCCTCTCTGGGATTAAGATGTCAAGTAGCTGGGGTGGCATCTTGGTCACCTAGATCTGTGAGATAGTGCCTCAGCTGGAACGCTGGATCAGGGAAAGGCAAGTAGCACAGAAGCAGCTCCAGGGCATGACAGTGGCTTTCTGGTCACAACTGGGGGATCTAATATAGTTGCCCATTATTCTTTAATCCATTGGATCTATCTGTCCACAGTAAGAAGGAGGATTGAATAATGGAGCCTGTGCTCAATGTTGCCTTCTTGATGGCAGTGATCCAATTGAGGAAGAGATGAAGGGCCTAGCATTGCCAAGCACAGCTTCAAGAGGAGGCCTGGCCTAAGGGCCATGGTCCGAGGGAGTCCAACATGACCCAGAGGATAAGGAGGTCAGACCAATCACACAGAGGTGACTCACACGACCAAGGATCTATCAAAGGTGCGTCTCAACTGGAGCTGAGCGAGAAACAATGCTGTGCGTGTCAATGCTTGTCAAGAGATTTGATGACTCATATCTCCCACATTCTGCGGGAGGAACTAATGCTGCATGGACAGGGAGGACATCCCCTGCCAGTTCCCCTGAAGGTCCCCACTGTGCTCATTTTTTTGGTTCCAGGGGTCCACAGTTAACCTATACAGCATCTCACTGTCCTCAACACGTAAATGTATTAAGGAGGTGATGGGTGCCTTCTACAGTGAGGCTCATCATTATGTAAAGTTTACGCTGGTTGAAGGTAGCCAGGCTGCTGGATTCCTGGGTTCTGCAGCAAACTCAGGTTTCCCAAGAGTGTATGGTGCTATCAATTGCACACATGTGGCTTTGAGAGCTCCATGGCATGGATGTTCATTAACAGGAAAGGTTTCCACTCACTAAGTATTCAGCTGGTGTGTGACCATCAGAAGCACATCATGCATGTTTGTGCCAGGTACCCTGGGAGTTCCTATGACTCATACATCCTGAATCACAGGGCAGAATCGCCCCAGATTTGCACTAAGTGTGCTAAAACATTTTACCCGCCGGCCGCAATGGTGGCTTTTCGCACCATATCATCCCAATCTCGCCTCATTAATTCTGCATTCCCGAGAAACACGTTATTTCAATGGCAGATGGGTTCTCATTCACTTGCCACTCCGTCATCTCGCCGCTTCATCACAGCGGACGCCATATTTAAAGTGGAGCGCACACCTCTCATTGCTTCCAGCCCAGGACTGCCGCATGGAAGACATGGCCCCAAAAAGAAAGAAGGCTGCAGCCCCACAGTTTAATGATGCCTCCCTGGAGCTCCCTTTGGACACAATGGAGGCCCACCATGATCTCTTCTACCCCAGCTCTGGCCGAAGACCAGCAAACAAGGTCACCAACCCAACATGGGAGACGGTGGTCAGTGCCAATGCTCTGCAACAGAGAACAGCCACCCAGTGTCGCAACAGGATGAATGGTTTCATCCATTCTACCAGGTTAAGTCACTCTCTCATCACTCTCAACTCACAAACTCACAAACCCATCACACATTCATTCCCTCCACCACTGGCGCACAGTAGCAGCAGTGGGTACCATCTACAAGATGTACTGCAGCAATTCACCAAGGCTTCTTCGACAGAACCTTTCAAACCTACGGCCACTATCATCTATAAGGAGAAGGGCAACAGATAGATGGGAACACCACCACCTGGAAGCTACCCCCCAAGTCACTCACCATCCTGACTTGGAAATATATTGTTGTTCCTTCACTGTCACTGGGTCAAAATCCTGGATCTCCCTTCCTAACAGCACTGTGGGTGTACCTACACCACATGGACTGCAGTGGCTCAAGAAGGCAGCTCACCACCAACTTCTTAAGGGCAACTAGGGATGGGCAATAAATGCTGGCTCAGCCGGCGAATCCCATATCCCATGAATGAATGAATAAAGAAAAACATCCACAGGGATCTCACACCTCAAGGGACCACACCACTAACTCTCACACACACCCTCACATCTCCATCATGCTCATATCCTCTCGAGCTCGGGTCCTCATCCTACCCATGGCTCAGCTCAACATACAAACATTACACACAGTGCCATGCGTCCCGCTCACACTCTCTCCATCTGTTTTCACGCAGAAGAAGCTGGCTCACAACAGCAGGGAGAGGTCCCAGATCGTGGGTGGAGTGGTCCACATTAGGCCCCTCACTCACCATGAGGAGCATGCCATCATACTGATTGGTGAGGATGTAGACCGTGCCTATGGCAATTCTGAGGTCGAATACTCTCGTAAAGATCCTGCACCACATCGACCTCCTCTCAATGCAAATGCGAACGCTCATTCCTGCTTTTAATTCTGCTGCCATGCACTAATTATCTCTACTTTGGTTCACAGGGAGCTCTGCCAAGCGACTGACACCCTCAGCCAGCCAGTCCCTCACCTCCATCCTTATCTTCATCTCCAGCCAAGAGGATCCCTCCTTCATCGAAGAGCTGGAAATAAGCAGTCTGGAAGACCTGTCATAGCGCTTACCCACAATCTGCACCAGCACAGAGAAACACACCTCAGTGGGACCTGGATCTACAGCAGTCTCAGGTTCACAATTTAGTGGCCACCAGACAGACATGTGTCCGCAGCAGGAGGAAGCAGGTTCAGCTGAGCTCCCTGGCACAGAGGACTGCTAGGGAAGAGGTATCTGTGAGGTCCGGGTCAGATGACGAGCTTCTGGATTTGGGTCTTCCAACTCATCCTGGAGAGTCAGCAGAAGGTGGGGGAACATCACGCAGAGCTGTTGGGAACCCTCAATAGAGAGGCACACGAATCAGGGGGAGTGTGTCCGCTTGCTCTCTGATAAAGTGGTGTGCAGGTGCGTGTTTTGGAGGTCTCCATGGGAAGGGTGGCAGGCATCATGGACACCCTGGTCTAGCAGAATGCCGAATTGCGTACAGACCTGTACTCCATTGTGGCAGCCATGGGTAAGCTCCTGCAGTGGCAATGCGAGAGTGAAACAGGGCACCTCAACTTCCCTCCAGGTGCTCCTTCCCCTCAAGGAGTCAGGCCAAGGCCCTCGGTCAGCTTAAGGGAGGTGGAGCAGCAGCTGGACACCCCTGGGTCATCTACTCAAGAACCTATTCCCTCTTCCTTCCGAGCCCCCTTTGCCTGTGACACCCTTCAACCTTGTCGTCTGTCACCACAGAGGGAGTAGCTGGCCCACAGGAGGACAGCCAAAGTATTTCAGAGGACCCATGCCGAGGTCATCAGGGGCAACAGGGTCAACCATTGCCCAGGCTGTCTCCATCCCTACTGCAGATGTCAGGGCTGCACCTAGAAGTTCAAGGAATTCAAAAGTTAAGAAATTCTGATCGCAGTTGGTTGCATGGGTCAACACATTTTGTCACTTTACAATCTGGAAATATATTCACTTTTACTGAATAATGTGTAATGGTGTCTTTTGGTTTCATTGACAGGCTTCACGAGTCCTCCCACTGCATCAACCCCACTAGCAGTTCAATTGCATGCAGCCAGCCCACGAGTGACCCTGGAGGGGGAAGTGTATGTGTGGCAGGGCCTTTCAGAGCCTCATCCAAGCACTCTTCCACACACGTGGATCATTTCTGCATCACAATCATCTCAATGTCCTGAGTATTTTCAATGCTGTTGACCTACCAGCCAGACCCCTTTTCTCTTGGGGTTGCCTAGGTGAATGTGTACATTCCCTTCTTTACTAAAAGTCCTACCCCCTTCCCTTTAACTTCCCCGGCCTCCTCCGTCCCACCCCCAGGGCCCATGTCTGCCTCTGAGTCCCCGGCAACCACCCTCATCGTCCCTCCTACCAACTCCGTCGCACTGTCACCCTCCCGTCCTACTGCCTCACTCTGCCCTCGGTCATTCTCACCATTCCCTCCTACTACACCCACCCTCAGTTCACTCCCAGGAGACAGTCATGAACTCAACAAAGCCCTGCCTTGCACATTCACCTGGACAATCCCCCTCTCCAGCCTCCTTACGCTCTTGGAACTCCTTCCCCTCTTGGAACTCCTTCTCCTCTCAGAGTCCCCCACCTTGGAACTCCTTCCCTCCCGAACAGGACTCCTCACTGGATGCCACCTGTGACCCCCTAGTCGTTCCCTCTTTCTGACTCCTTCCTTCACCTTTAATTCTTGCTCCACCTTTGCTCCTTCCCCTCTCTGGACTCCTTCCTCTAGCCCTAATTCTTCCTGCAACCTTACTCCTTCCCCATTCCTGACTTCTCCCTCCACCCTTACTTCGTCCTCCAGCCTTACTTCTTCCACCTTTCCGACTCCTTCCGCCAACTTTATTTCTTCCTCCACCCCAACTGCTCCCCCTCTCCGGACTCCTTCCTTCCCCTGGACTCCTTCCCCTCTCTGGACTCCTTCCTCCCCCCAGACTCCTTCCTCCCTCCTGACTCCTTCCTCCCTCATGAACTCCTTCCCCTCTCTGGGCTCCTTCCTCCCCTTGGACTCCTTTCCCACTTTGAACTCCTTTCCTTACACCAACTCCCCAGTTTCCATCTTCTCCCCCGCACACCCTCACCCGCACTCCTCACCTCCATGCCACCTTCGTTCACCCCCTGCCCAACCTCACCCCCACCCCCCAACACCTAACATGCACATACCGTTCCACTTTCTACTTTGAAAAATTCCTTCTTCACTCTCCCTGCCTCATTAACAAGCTCACCAAGGAGTTTAATGGGCCATTCATTGGAAGCAAGTGTGATGCCCCCCTCCTGCCCTCCTTTTGAAAATTGTGTTGTATCCTGGAATCTGCAGGATCCACAGCCACCCCCTGGGAACACGACTTTCAAATTCCCGACCCCGTCCACAATTGAAAATTCTGGCTCTGCTCGTCTCAGTGAGACCTCTTCAATGTGGTTGGTTGAAGAGCTTTGCTGTTTTTCGCCATGATCCCCAGTAGAGGGCACCACACTTGATCTGATGTGTCACGACACCAAGCTGTCAATCAAAAGCCAAAAACATTCTGTGACTGCAAAATCTGTGGAAATGGCCTTTTTGTTTTTAGGCTTCCTAAAAGTCTAACATCAATTGATAAATAAATGATAACCAATTATATCATTCTTGAAAAAAAACCTTTTATTCAGGAACTGAATCTCTGTCTGTAATTTCCAGTTTGCTTACGTGTGCTTCTGGAAGGCTGTATTATTTGTTCCTTCAGAGCATCGGAAGAAGCAGTGAAGCTGCACAAACGGGTGACATCCTATCAATTTAACCAGATTTTGAGAGTGTAACCACTGATGAGGAACAAACAAGCAGCCTGAGTGGAAATGTGGTATGGCCTGTAATGACAATAAATGCTGTGAAATAGGGTGATGTACCAGGGAACAAGTAGATGGATTTACAAAATTGATAGGCAGGAAAAGTCCAGTTGGTCCATCAAGCCTGCATCACGCACCATGATGACCATTTGGTACATCACGTCTAAACTTCCCCTCTCTCTCTCTCTCTCTCTCTCTCCCCATCCTGATTCCTTAATACAGTCATTAGGTTAGTTTGCAACCGAGAGAATTAGCACCTCAAAAAGAGTTGGATAGAAAAAAAATAACGCTTTTTTTGGAAGGAAAGAGGGTTTTGTTCTGTACCTGTGACTTTGTAGATGCTTGGCTGCCTTTGTAGTGCATTTGCCTGTGGAGCAGGTGAACCCAATTATGTGTTGTGTTGCCTCTGTGTGGATGCAGTTTTATAAATCAATAACATCTCAGTTCTCCAGTAATATAGTAAGGAGCTCTCGAATTATAATTCTCACAAATTTTGAAGAAAAAATGATAAATATTGTCATAATGACAACCCGATTGTAACAAATTAGCAATTGACTCAGTTTATAAATTTATGCTATTTTCTTAGATATTAATGATCATTATCATTATGTGCACCCCGACTGGTGTGTTAAAAAAGAAGAATTTGTGCTTATATATATGTTTTTATCCGTTCATGGGATGTGGGCGTCGCTGGCTCGTCTGGCATTTATTGCCCATCCCTAATTGCCCTTGATAAAGGAGTGGCCTGCTAGGCCATTTCAGAGTCACCCACATTGCTGTGGGTCTGGAGTCACATGTAGGCCAGACCAGGTAAGGACGGCAGATTTCCTTCCTTAAAAGACATTAGTGAACCAGTTGGGTTTTGTTGATGGCAATCAACAATGGTTTCATGCCAATTATTAGGCTCTTAATTCCGATTTTATTTTATTGAATTCAGATTTCGCTATCTGCCATAGGAGATTCCCCGGAGCATTACCCTGGGCATCTGCAATATAGTCCATTGATAATACCATTACACCACCACCTTCCCCTTGAGACAGCCCAAGGTGAAGAACATATATGTTTGAAACACAATCACTATTGTTTTGCAGGCAAATGTGGCAGCCATTTTGCACACAGCAAAGTCACACAGCGTGATCGATGACTTGGTACCTGTTTCAGTGACTTGGGTTGAATGATAAATGTTGGCCTGGACAATGGGAGAACATTTTTATTGCTGCTCAATTGGTCCATGAGATCCCTTCCGCTTAAAGGACAGGCTGAGCCTTGGATTAAAACTAATTGAGAAGATCCCTGACAGTGCAGCTCTCTCATTCACAATTGAAGTGCCAGCCTACATTATGTGCCCAAGTCGCTGGGGCAGGGTTGAAGCCCACAATCTACTGACACAGAGGTGTGAATGCCGAAACTGAGCCAAGGGTGGCATTTGAACGTGTTGACACAATTGGGATAAACATACATTCATGCGAACATATGAATTAGGAGTGGAAGCAGGTCTAGGCCATTCGGCCCTGTCGAGCCTGCTCTGCCAGTCGATAAGATCATAGCTGATCTGACTGTGGCCACAATACCACTTTCCTGCCTACCCCCTATACCCTTTGACTCCCTTGTTAGTCAAGAATCTATCTACTTCAGCCTTAAAAATATTCAATGGCTCCACTGCTCTCAGGGGACGAGAATTCCACAGACTAACAACCCCAATAAAAAAATCCCCTCATCTCTATCTTAAATGGGAGACCCTTTATTTTTAAACAGCACCCCCTAGTTCTAGTCTCTCCCATAAAGGGGAAGATCTTATCAGCATCCACTCTGTCAAGTCCCTTCAGGATCTTATTCGCTTCAGTAAGATCATCTCTCATTCATTTTTTTTATTCATTCATAGGATGTGGGCAGTCCTGGCTAGGCCAGTATTTATTGCCCATCCCTAAATGCCCTTTTTCATTGCTGTGGATCTGGAGACACATGTAGGCCAGACCAGGTAAGGACAGCAGATTTCCTTCCCTAAAGGACATTAGTGAGCCAGATGGGTTTTTGATGGCAATCAATAATGGTTTCGTGGTCATCATTAGACTTTTAATTCTGGATATTTAATGAATTCAAATTCCATCTTCTGCTGTGGTGGGATTTGAACCCAGTTCTCCAGAACATTACCCTGGGTCTCTGGATTCCCAGTCTGGTGACAATACCACTACACCATCGCCTCCCCCTATGCCATTGCCACCACCCCATCCCACCGCAACCAACCCCACCCCACCCAACCCCACCCCACCCCCTCTAAACATCAACGGTTAAAGGCCGAACCAGTCCAACCTTTCCCCATTAGATACCTACCGTATCCAAGGAATCAGTCGAGTGAACCTCCTTGAAACTGCTTCTAAAGCAATTATGCCCTTTCTTAAATAAGACCAGCATTTTACATAGCACTCTAGATGTGGTTTCACTAACATCCTGTACAACTGTAGCAATACATTGAAAAAAACAAAAAAAAAACAAAAAAACTGCGGATGCTGGAAATCCAAAACAAAAACAGAATTACCTGGAAAAACTCAGCAGGTCTGGCAGCATCGGCGGAGAAGAAAAGAGTTGACGTTTCGAGTCCTCATGACCCTTCAAGTTCTGTCGAAGGGTCATGAGGACTCGAAACGTCAACTCTTTTCTTCTCCGCCGATGCTGCCAGACCTGCTGAGTTTTTCCAGGTAATTCTGTTTTTGTGTAGCAATACATTGCTACTTTTTATTCCATTCCTCTTGTAATAAGCAACAACATTCCATTTGTATTCCTAATCATTTGCCACTATTGCATACAAATTTTTTGTGATTCATATAAACTTTTTGTGGCTCATGTTAACTACATGACCTAAGAGAAGACAAAAGAGTTTAATAGGGGCTAATTAATGGGCTGCTTGCTGATATTGCATAGTGGATTTTTCAGCCCACAGGAGTTGTCAACTAAAACCTTGGGCTTTGAGATCATTAATTCACATTGATACATTCCAGTCGCAAAAGTCTTATCCTCATCTTACATTATTGCAATCTGTGCTCTCATTATTCTGTGCATGACAAATGAGAAAAACAGCTTTTTTATTGTTAAATAATGATTCTTTTTTAAAACAAAAGCAGGTGGCTTTGTGACATTTTATTTGAGAGCTTCATCTTAACCTATCAAATGTTCTTAATGATCTGTCGGTTGGGAGTAAAATATTTGCAAAGCCTTATATGTAAATGAAGCCTAGTTTCACACATCAACAACTACACCAGCGTTCGCATTCGAAGGCTATTCTTGAGGTGTGAAAGATCTGTAGGTCATGAAGTGAAGGTTTCATCAAGAGCATACAAACTGCCCTGTGGCTGTGGAGTGAAAATATTTTGAGAGTGGAAACTGTTTAATTAATTTGATGCACATTAAAGTTTCTTGACTTGCCAGACTCCTGAAGAATTTTCTAAAGACAAACTCAACTCTCATTTGAGCAATTAGCTGGCAAGCAAAATAAGTGGAGAAAAGTAAGTCACAAAATGTCTTGGCAGAAGGGGAAAAATGGCATTTAAATGAAAGCTAAATAAATACCTAAGGGAAAAAGGAATAAGTACAAGATGGTGGCAGGAGGCGATGAATGGGAGAAAGAGGAGGTTCATGTGAGTTCTTCAGTCTTGTCATCTTTCAAGGATGGGCTTCGAGAGTGCTCTGACCTTTAAGAGTAGAATTTGGTTTGATAATCACTCCTGTGAAGCATCTCAGGACAATTACTACATTAAAGGTGCTATATATATGCAAGTTTTTGTAGAGATGGTTGAGTTTCCAGGTCATTCCCCCTTCTCACTACTCCCCACCACTTTGATCAATTAAATTAGTGCTCTTTTAAACAAAGGGGGTATTTGGAAGAACTATGTAAAGTGGGAAAATTAGTATAAATGTATTTCAAAGATCTGAGGCCATGGATGTTAGGAGAAGAACAGGAAATGTAATATAACTGGGGAGACCAGGAGAAAAGATTCACTCAGGGCTATCGGAATGTACAGAGTTCTGACTCCAAATCAGTCATAATATTCCTAATGGAACTGGATAATATGTTAAAGAAGTGTGCGAAAGAATGTGAGAGAAAGCAGGGAAATAGGACTGTGTAAAATCAGCTACTAATTGGTGCTAAAATTCAGCACAGGTAAGAAATGCTAAGTGACTTCCTCCTATGCTAACATTTCTATGCTCTAGTATACTTAGAGGTAAAAGTTGTGACTCCAGCTCTTTGCCAACATCCACTGAAAACTGCAGGGCCTGAATTTTTCGCTCGGTGGGTATGAGCGATTGGCGGGACCAAAGCAAACAGGGAATGGGCCTCCGGCCGCATTTGGCCCCTGACCGTGATTTCATGGTCAAGCAATTAACGGCCAGCCAGCGTGAAACACATGCTGAAATGCTCAGCGCTGCCGGGTGGGGGTGGGGAGAGGGTGGGCGCCGATCCAACTGAGGGAGTGGTTGAGTGCTTCTAGTGAGGTCCCTGAAGACAGACAACTGCCCGAGGGAGCTGCAAACCTCCACAGAATAAAGGAAAATGCCGAAAATGCTGCAAAATATGTCCATGCAGCACAATCAAGCACCTGAAAGCATGCCTCACCAAAAAAACAGTCCCCAGATATCTCTTTTTATTTTATTTCCCGATGAAGATTTCATCCCGCCTTCGATGGAGCTTTGGGCAAAAATGTGAATACCGCCTGGGAGAATGGCCCGTTCGCCAACCGTAAATGTGGACAATCCCACATAAAACTGCTGTTGACTACATCGTTAATGGGCTTAATTGCCCACTTAATTGCCGGCGGGCACTCTTCCAATTGTCACCAGTGCCTGCCGAGTGAAATATCGCGTGAGTGCGCGATAATGTTGGGACAAAATATAAAAGATTTCAAGCACATACATTAGACCACAAATTACTTACCACTATAATAACTCCTAAAATTCATCATTAACCTGTTATACCCTATTTAAGGCAATGGTTGAAAATAGATTTTAGATGTAAAACAAACTCAGCAAGTTAACACAATATCCTGGACAGTGGAATTCCAAATGGTTTTTCCTCAACTTCAGTATCGTTAGATAGCAGACTTTTTCATAAATGCTGGAGGCTTCATTAAGGCTACTTCACACACTCTTTTTAAATCTCACATGACCTTCTGACACATAGCCTTTCATTCTCATTTATATATGTTTCTCTCTTTTTAATATGTAAATTCTATTGTTCCATGTATTTGAAACTGTATCTTCTTCATAATATAAAAATGTTCATGTTGCCAATATTGCCAGTAACCTTTGGGAAAAAAATAAACACATTCCTTAGCCTTGATTACCTGGCTTGTTGTAAACAGACTCAAATCCCTTTGAAACCCAAATCTCTTCACTTATCTAAAAATGCACACCTTACATGTTAAGCCAGCATCCTTGTTTACTGATTAGCATGTCAAGCACCTAGCTTCTTTCGATGATTTCAAACTTGCAGTCTGCTTAACTCCAAATGTAATTCAATTACACACAGGCTCAACTATACTTACCCCCATAAAAACTTACTTCATAATAAACCAGACAATTATTATACTTTCATCACAATATAAACACAAGTTCACAAAGTAGAGATTACAACAACAACGTATATTTATGCCATGCCTTTAATGTAATAAAATGTCCCAAGGCACTTCAGAAACATATTATTAAGTAAAATTAGACACAGAGATATGAGGGGAGGTCAGCAAAATCTTAATGAAGGAGTGTCTGCTAGGAAAAATGAAAGTTAATGAGAAAGGGGGGTGTAGGAAGGGAATCCCAGCATTTAGTGCCCAGGCAACCAAGGCGCCACAACCAATGGTGGCATGGTTTAAATCGGGATACCCAAGAGGCCAGAATTAGTTGAGCACAGATATCTCAGAGGGTTGTGGAGCTGGAGGAGATTACATAGACAGGGAGGGGCAAGGCCATTTTGAGATGTGAAAACAATGATGAGAATTTTAGAATTGAGGTGTTGCTTGACCGGGTGCCAGTGTAGGGGTGATGGGTGAGCAGGACTTTAAATATGAAAATCCAAAATAATGACTTAAACATCTGGATGTTCAAATTCATTAAGAGCATTTGTTTCAATGCATAAGGCCATAAAAGCAAGTGGGCAAAAAGTTGGCAGACGGAACACAATGGAGAAATGTGAGGTTATCCACTTTGGTAGGAAAAGCTGAAATACGGAGCATTTCTTAAATGGTGAGAGGCTGGGAAGTGTTGAACTTCAAAGGGACTTGTTTGTCCTTGTTCATGAGTCACTGAAAGCTAACATGCAGGTACAGCAAGCAACTAAGAAGGCATATGTATGGACGTATTAAAATGATATGTTGGCTTTTATTTCAAGAGGATTTAAGTATAGGATGTCTTATGATATGATGTCTTACTGCAATTATATAGAGCCTTGGTGAGGCTGCAGCTGGAGTATTGGTTGCAGTTTTTGTCTCCTTACCTAAGGAAAGATATACTTGCTGTGGTGGGAGTACAATGAATATTCACTAAATTAATTCCTGGGATGGAGGGATTGTCCAGTGAGAAAAGTTTAAATAGACTGGGCCTTTATTCCCTGAGGTATAGGAGAATGGAAGGTGACTTCTTTCAAACATACAAAATTCTTACAGGTTCAACAGGGTAGGTGCAGGAAGGATGTTTCCCATGGCTGGGGTGAAGACCCAGGGGACACAGTCTCAGAATAAGGCGCTGGTCATTTAAGACTGAGATGAGGAGGAATTTCTTCACTTGGAGGGTGGTGAATCTTTGGAATCCTCTGCCCCAGAGAGCTGTGGAGGCTCAGCCATTGAGTAAGCTCGAGACTGGGATTGATAGATTTCTACATATTCAAAACATTCAGGGATATGGGGATAGTGCGGGAAAATGGTGTTGAAGTAGAAGATCAGCCACGATCTCACTGAATGGTGAACCGGGCTCAAAGGGCTGAATAAGAACATAAGAACATAAGAAATAGGACCGGGGTAGGCCATTCAGCCCCTCAAGCCTGCTCTGCCATTCAATAAGATCATGGCTGATCTTCTTGTGTTTTGATTTCCACATTCCCATCTACCCCCAATAACCTTTGATTCCCTTGCCTAACAAAAATCTATCTACCTCTGCCTTAAAAATATTCAACAACCCTGCCTCCACCACCTTCTGAGGCAGAGAGTTCCAAAGTCGCACAACACTCTAAGAGAAAAAAATTCTCCTCATCTTTGTCCTAAAAGGGCAACTCCTAATTTTAAAACAGTACACTAATTCTGGACTCATCCACAAGAGGAAGCATTATTTTGATGCCCATCTTGTCAAGGCCATTCAGGACTTTGTATACTTCAATCAAATCACCCCTCACCCTTCTAAACTCCAGTGGAGACAAGCCTTGAGCTCTTCTTGAGCCCAGCTATACCCCCTTAATGAGCGATTCCAACAACTTCCTCGAGATAGACATTAAGCTAACTGGCCTATAGTTTCCTGTTTTCTACCTCCCTCCATTCTTGAATAGAGGGATTTTATTTGTTACTTTCCAGTCTGATGGAACCTTCCCAGGATCTAACAAATTTTGGAAAATTAACACCAGCGCATCGACTACCTCATTAGCCACCTCTTTTAAGACCCTAGAATGTAATCCATCGGAACAGGAGACTTGCCAGCCCGCAACTCCATCAGTTTGCTTAGCACTGTTACCCTAGTGGTTTCAAGTTCACCAAGTTCCTTTCTCCTTTTCACCTCTTGATTTGCAACTATTACTGGAATATTTTTTGTATTCCCTATAGTGAACACAGAAGCAAAATATTTGTTAATTTCTTCTGCCATTTCCTTATTATCTACTATTAACTCCATATTGTCACTCTCTAGAGGACGAACACTCATTTTACTCACTCTTTTTCTTTTTAAATACCTGTAGAAACTCTAGCTATCTGTTTTTATATTCCTAGCTAGCTTCCTCTCATACTCTAATTTCTTTCTCCTGATTGACCTTCAAGTCATTCCCTGCCATTCTTGATATTCTATCCAATCAAATGTCCTGCTACTCATCTTTGTGGAGTTGTATACTTTTTCTTTAAGTTTGATGTTTTCCTTAACTTCTTAACTTAACCACGGATGGTGGGCCCTGCCCTTAGAATATTTCTTCATAATAGCAATGTACTTATTCTGAATACTCCGAAATACCCCATTAAATGTTTGCCGCTGCTTCTCTATTGATTTCTGTTCTAGCCTAGTTTCCAGTTCACTTCAGCTAGATCAGCTTTCATCCCCACAAGTTGCCCTTATTTAAGTTTAAGATACTAATCTTAGACCCACTCTTCTCCCTTTCAAACTGGATGTAAAATTCAATCATATTATGGTCGCTGCTACCTAGGGGTGCTTTTACTCTGAGGTTATTAATTAATCCTGTCATGTTACACAATACCAAGTCTAATATAACCTGCTCTCTGGTTGGCTCCAGAACATGCTGCTCTAAGAAACTATCTCAAAAGCATTCTAAGAACTCCTCATCCAGACTATTACTGCCAATCTGAATTTTTCAGTTTATATGTAGATTAAAATCACCCATGATAACGCCGTCCCTTTATCACGAGCACACAATATTTTCTCTTGAATATTTTGTCCTACACCGTGGCTACTGTTAGGGGGCATGTAAACCACACCCACTAATGACTTTTTTCCCCCAAATATTTCTCATCCCAGCCCAAACCAACTCTACATCCTGATCTCCTGAACCAAGGTCATCTCTAACTATTGCACCAATGCGTTTTTTGATTAATAATGCTACCCCATCACTTTTACCTAGCTTCCTATTGTTCTTGAATGTGATGCACTCTTAATATTAAGGATTGAATCTTTGTCATCCTGCAGCCACATCTTTGTAATTGCTTTCAGATCATATTTATTTACTTCAATATGGGGCCGTCAATGCGTTTGCTTTGTTATGAATGCTACACATATTCAGATAGATAGCCTTCAATTTTGTCTTTTTGTTACCTTGTAATACCAGTCTTGACTGTTGATGTTTTCTATGTGAATGGCCTGCTCCTACTCCTATTTCTTATGTTCCTATATTCTTATGTTCTTAAAAGTTACAATCACCCTGTCTCATATGGGCAGTGTTGAGATGTATTGCATATAGGGTAACCTGTTATGCTGATTCTGATTTTAAAGAATTGGATTTAACTGTTAGAGCTGAGAATTTTGTACCTTTTGTACTGGTAATCTTGGCTTGGAAGGTAGCACTTTCACCTCAGGGTCGGAAAGTTGCGGGCTCAATGTCTAGGCTGACACTTAGTCACAATACAGATGGAATGCTATTGAACCCGTGTGCCTCTGGACTGGCTTATGATCCTGTACCTGCACCAGGAGGCTCCTGTTTAAGTTGCTGGAGTTCTCTGCTGTCAAGGTGCACTTAGGAGCTACTTGTGCAGGGCCTGGTACTGCCATGTAGCTTGCAGTGCTACCCCGATCACTTAGCCTTTCCTGTGCCTGTGCTGACAGGCTGCTGATGAAAATAAAACATCATTACTAAGGACCATCTTAATATAACTGCATTCACCAATTAACTGAAGAAATATGTCAAGTAAGAATAATTCAGAGAGCAAGAAGTGTGAAGCTGTTGGTTATGAACAGAAGTTCTTTTATTGCACTAATTATTTTGCACAGAAAGGTAAAATTGCTTAGTTATCAGCTGGACATCTGCTAGAATTTATTCTGCAGGAAAACATTGGGGCAATTCCACGCATCTGTTCTCAAAAGGAGATACAGAGATTTAACTATAGGAACCTTGAGTTGTTGATAGAGGATTACCGGGGTTATTCACCACTTCAGACAGTGGGATCTCCGAAATGATAATAATCCGTAAGTATTGCTGAAAAAGAGACATTCTGTCGAAGGTTACCATTTTGCACTCATCAGGACAGGCACAAGAATAACAAATTTCAAAAGGAATAACATTTATGCTGCTTGAGAAAAAGGGAGCTGATTGGTTGGCAAGTGGACTCTGTTGACCAAGGCATTGCCATGGAGATTATGCCAGGGAGCAGTTAGCCCCCAAGCTTAATTTGCCAAAGTCATTCTTGAAGGAAGACAATGAATTAATGACTGCTGGTTGAGCTGGTGCCTTCATGTCTGCAAATTGTAATGATCTACGTTGATCAGATCACCCTGGCACATTGTTAAAGTTATTAAGTCACAAACAAAGACAAGAGGGCGCTACCGAAACTGGTGGAGATCCCTGGCAGAGTTTTAAAGTCATTAAGTCACAATTGAAACTGGTAGAGACATGTATATGACAAGTACAGTATAAATATCAGCTTGGCTTTGGGTTTGGGGCCAAAAATAGGCAGACGGACACAGCAAGTGTTTGGAGTTTAGTCCACAAATTCAGACTTATATTGCCAATGGAGCCCGGGAGCAGTTGGTTGTAAGTATACACTCTAGTAACAAGAAAGGAAAGCTAGATAGAAACAGGGACTCGCAAGAGAAGTTTATGGGTAGCTGTACATTTGAATTAATATTTAATAAGTGCTACTGTGAGTTAACCACAGTTGGGAGTGCTGAGTAGTTCCTTGTTTTGCTCGGATGCATATTCATTGTAATCCTAGGGCAGTGGACTTGGGTGGAATCGTGCCAGATTTGCACTAAGTGCGGTAGGGGGCAGGTAAAACGATATTTTACCCATCAGGCACGATGGCAGGTTTTCACACCGTATCACCCCAAACCCGCCACACTATTTATACATTCCCGGGAAACACGCCATTTCAGTGGCGGGTGGGCTACCATCACTGGTACAACTTTTGGATGCCATGGAGGCCCGCCGGGATGTCCTCAGCCCCTGCGCTAGCCACAGGATGGGCAATAACTTGACCAATCAGGCTAGGGAGGTGGTGGCAGTGGTGGTCAGTGCCAACACCCTTCAAGGGTGGACAGCCACCCAGTGCCGCAAGAGGATGAATGATCTCCTTCGTTCCGTCAGGGAAAGACACCCTTCTCATCACTCTCAACTCACACTCACAAACCCATCACACAGCCACAGGGATCTCGCCCACTGCCAGTTCAAGGGACATCACCATCAAGAGACATCACTCTCACACACACCTTCATTGTCCTCATCTCGTCCATGGGACCACTCACCGCCCACACATGCCAGACTTGCTTATCATCTGGCCTGGCAGGGGTCCTGCTTACAGTCTCTCCACCTCTATTCATGCAGGACAAGATGGCACACGACAATGGGGGAAGGCCACAGACCAATGGAGGAATGCCTGAAATCAAGGACCTCACAGACTTTGAAAACAGAGCCATCCAATTATAATACCGGTTCTGTGCTGACTGTGAGAGTGGCGGTGCTCTAATAAGTGAAGATCCAGCAGCACAATATCCATCAGATGACCATGCTGTGAGTGATGTGTCCTGTTTCACAAGCTACTGCCATGCACTAATTGTCTCTCCTTGCTTCCACAGGCACATCTGGGAAATATCCGATGGAGTCCATCATCCTGGACCTCCAATTAAGCCCCAAAGAAAACTCTGAAGAGGAATCTGGAGGCACAGTCCTTGAAGTCCTGTCACAGCACTCACCCATACCCTCCACCAGCACAGAGACACAACCCTCGGTGGGACCCAGCTTTAGAATAGCCTCAGGATCACAATCTGGTGAGCACATCTCACTGTCTGATCTACAGAAGGTGGCAGCAGGGACTTCTTTGGTGTCTAGTACACAGAGGGTTCTTGGAGGCCAGAAATTTGCTGAGTCCGAATCAGATGATGAGCTTCTGGACTCAGTCATGTCACAGTTGCTGGAGCTGCAAAGGCAAGCTCGGGAACATCAGGAAGGGATGTCCGCTGCACTCCTCAGATTGCAAGGCACTATGAAGAACTCTGCCTGCCTTCACTCTGAGGTGATAGTGCTGGCATGCCAATGCACTGAGTTCAACACTGGTAGGATGGCAGCCCCTTGGAGACCTTGGCCCAGGGTGTTGCTCCTACACTGCTGTGTGGGCTTAACTCCATTGCTAATGCCATAGTTGGCTCCTAACAGTGTGTACGCGAGAGGGGTGGTGGGCAGCTCGATCTCACGCCAGCTACCACTTCACCTCAAGGAGTCAGCCAAGGGCCTCAGGCACCCACAGTGTGGAGGACCAGCAGGTGCACCCCCCCTTGGGGCTATCCATCCAGGTGACTCCAAGAAGGTCTGGCCCATCTGAATCCCATCTTCCTGTGACCCCAGCAGCTCCAGATCCACAGGTTAAGGAGGGTGCCACTGCCACACAGCAGGATCCCGAAAGTGGGCCAGGGCCCTCTATGTCTCGGCCTTCCAGAGGACGCCTGCCAAGGTCATCACAGGCAGGGCGTTTTAGTCAGCAGGCTGATTTATGTCTTGGATTGGTGAGTTCACTTGTCAATTGAACTCTAACTGCACACCTCCCTATGTTCTCATCAATTGCCGTTTGCAATCAATAATGGGGAGAGACTGATGTAAGAATTTACAGTGATGGTTTATTGTGACATAAGGCAGAGCACCAGATCACACGTGCTCACTCAGAAACTCCCAGAACTAGACTTACAGTACCCAGTTGCCTGCGCTGTTCAGTGATTCGTCAGTGCTATCACATGATCAGTACACTTGCATTCTCTCAAAGGGACAGGTTGCCTCACTTTGCCACAGGCTGTCTCCACCTCTGTTCTGGATGTCTGGGGAGCACCAAGACGTAGTGGCAGGGTTAGGATAGTTAAGAAGAATTAGTTGCATAGCCTGGGCACAGGTATTAATCACTTGTACTGTTCATTATTGTCAATAAACTCCCAAGATTCCCTGCCTATGGCTCCTTGTTCTGATGAGCAGTGTTTGTGTCAGTCAAATGTGAAACCTTTCTGCACAAGATAAAGGCAGGTGCCTCAGTCCAAGACCTCTTCCCTGTGTTTTGTGCAGCCCTCAGAACACAGTGATGGTCCAGACTCATACTCCCTGGGCATATTAGTAATGCCTGCACCTCATTGGTGCTTGTCATTGTTGCCAGAATGTAGTGGCCAGACACCACAGAGTTCTCTCATTCTCCCTGTGTGCTCTCAGCACCTTTAGGGTGTGGCTGGCCCCCATCTCTTCAGCACCTGTGACCAGTGACGCTGTATTCCTGAAGGGCTCAGGCACTGAAGGCAGTCAAAGGGTCAGATGCTTCTAAAGTTTCATGGCTGCGTCTCTACGATATGACCCTGATCACAGAGTTCAAGCGAGCTGCCCTCGACCAGACAGGAGTCAGACATCCTCAGAGAGTACGTGAAGATTTATGGAGTGTCCTCAATGTATGCCATCATCATCCTCCTGCAATCGACTATTAGGTCCTCCACTGTGACTCTATGACAGGTACATTAACACAGAGGGTATGTGCACTGCTATAAGCCAGACTGGAATTAAACATTCACAAATGAAATGCAAGGATATATGGGGTCTCCTCACTGTATTTTATCATCATTCCCCACAAATCTAGCGGCAATAAGGGCCTCCGGAGGGCCTCACCCCATCATCATCGCCTTTGATGACCTCCTCACTCTCATCCCCCTCGGCATAGTCCTCATCGGAGGAGACCTCCAACTCCTCCATCTCCTGCTCAGCCAGCTCGTCTCCCCGTTGCAGCACCAGGTTGTAAAGGGCGCAGCAGACGATAACGATGTGTGACACCCTTTGCAGACTGTATTGCAGGGCTCCACCAGACTGGTCCAGGTACCGGAACCTCATCTTCAGCATCCCGATGGTCTGCTCCACCAGGATGCAAGTTACTGCATGAGCCTCATTATACCACTCTGCTACAGTCTGAGGCCGCCACATGGGTGTCATGAACCACGGCCTCTGCGAGTGGCCCTTGATCCTGAGGAGCCATCCCTGCAGCCTCTGTGGACCCTGGAAGGCATTACGGATCTGTGACCGATTGAAAATGTTGGAATAGCGGACAATCCCTCGAAACCATGCACATACCTGCAGGATGCATGGTGGTCGCAAACCAGCTGCAAATTCAACTAATGGAATCCCTTGCGGTTGATATACTTGATCATGTGTTGCGATGGAGATCTGAGCACCACGTGAGTGCAGTCGATCGGACCCTGCACCTGAGGAAAACCCAAGATCTGGGCAAATTGAAAAGCTTTTGAATCTTGGCTCTCTTAGCCCCAGGCGAAATGCACAAAGTTGGGTGCCATAAGACCATAAGACATAGGAGCAGAAATTAGGCCATTCGGCCCATCGAGTCTGCTCCACCATTCAATCATGGCTGATAAGTTTCTCAAACCCATTCTCCCGCCTTCTCCCCATAACCTTTGACCATTGATCCTCTTACCAACCAAGAACCTATCTATCTCAGTTCTAAATACACTCAATGACCTGGCCTCCACAGCCTTCTGTGACAATGAAGTCCATAGATTCACCACTCTCCGGCTATAGAAATTTCTCCTCATCTCTGTTCTAAAAGGTCTTCCCTTTACACTGAGGCTGTGCCCTCGGGTCCTAGTCTCTCCTACTAATGGAAACATCTTCCCCACATCCACTCTATCCAGGCCTTTCAGTATTCTGTAAGTTTCAATCAGATCCCCCCTCATCCTTCTAAACTCCATCGAGTATAGACCCAGAGTCCTCAAACGTTCCTCATATGTTAAGCCTTTCATTCCTGGCATCGTTCTCGTGAACCTCCTCTGGACCCTCTCCAGGGCCATCACATCCTTCCTGAGATACGGGGCCCAAAATTGCTCACAATATTCTAAATGTGGTCTGACCAGAGCCTTATAAAGCCTCAGCAGCAGATCCCTGCATTTATATTCTAGTCCTCTTGAAATAAATGCCAATATTTCATATGCCTTCCTAACTACCGACTCAACCTGCAAGTTAACATTAAGAGAATCCTGGACTAAGACTCCCAAGTCCCTTTGCACTCCAGATTTCTGAATTCTCTCCCCATTTAGAAAATAGTCTATAACTCTATTCTTCCAACCAAAGTGCATGACCGCACACTTGACCACATTGGATTCTATCTTCCACTTCTTTGCCCATTCTCCTAAACTGTCCAAATCCTTCTGCAGCCTCCCCACCTCCTCAATACTACCTGTCCCTCCACCTAACTTTGTATCATCTACAAACTTAGCCAGGATGCCCTCAGTTCCTTCATCTAGATCATTAATGTATAAAGTGAAAAGTTGTGGTCCTAACACTGACCCTTGTGGAACTCCACTAGTCACCAGCTGCCATCCTGAGAAGGACCCTCTTATCCCCAAGCTCTGCCTCCTCCAGACAGCCAATCTTCTATCCATGCTAGTACCTTGCCTCCAGCACCATGGACTCTTATCTTACTGAGCAGCCTCCTGTGCGGCACCTTGTCAAAGACCTACTGGAAGTCCAAGTAGATAACATCCATTGACTCTCCTTTGTCTAACCTACTCGTTACCTCCTCAAAGAATTCTAACAGATTTGTCAGGCATGACCACCCCTTGATGAAACCATGCTGACTTTGCCCGATTTTACCATGCACTTCCAAGTATTCTGAAATCTCATCCTTAATAATGGACTCTAAAATCTTACCAACGACCGAGGTCAGACTAATCAGTCTATAATTTCCTGTCTTTTGCCTCACTCCCTTCTTAAACAGGGGGTTACATTAGCGATTTTCCAGTCCTCTGGGACCCTCCCTGACTCCAGTGATTCCTGAAAGATCACCACTAATGCCTCTACTATCTCTTCAGCTATCTTCATCAGAACTCTGGGGTATAATCCATCTGGTCCAGGTGATTTATCCACCTTCAGACCTTTCAGTTTTCCTAGCACCTTCTCCTTGGTAATGGCCTCCATACTCACCTCTGCCCCCCGACTCTCTTGAACTTTGGGGATGTTACTTGTGTCTTCCATACTGAAGACTGACGCAAAGTATCTATTCAGTTCCTCCGCCATTTCTTTGTTCCCCACTACTACTTCTCCAGCGTCATTTTCCAGTGGCCTAATGTCCACTTTTGCCTCTCTCTTACCCTTTATATATCTAAAAAAACTCTTGCAATCATCTTTTATATTACTGGCTAGTTTACCCTCATATTTAGTCTTCTCCCTCCTTATTTAGAACCATAGAACCATAGAACACTACAGCACTACATCCAGCCCTGCTAGTCTGTGCTGAAATATTATTCTGCTAGTCCCATTGATCTGCACCTTGTCCATAGCCCTGCAGACCTCTCCCATCCATGTATCTATCCAATGTATTCTTAAAACTTAAGAGTGAGCCAGCATTTACCATGTCAGATGTAGCTCTTTCCACACTCTCACCACGCTCTGAGTGAAGAACTTCTACCTAATGTTCCCCCTAAACCATTCCCTTTTCACTTTTTTAGTTGTGCTCTGTTGGTCTTTGTAGGCTTCCCAATCCCCTGGTTTCCCACTGCTCTTTGCTGCATTGTATGCTTTCTCTTTAGCTTTTATGCTGTCCCTGACTTCCCTTGTCAGCCATGGTTGCTTCGTCCTCCCTTTAGTATGCTTCTTCTTCCTAAGGATGAATTTTTGCTGTGTCTCCCAAATTACTCCCAGAAACTCGTGCCATTGCTGTCCACTGTCTTTCCTGCTAGGCTCATCTCCCAGTCAATTCTGGCCAGCTCCTCCCTCATGCCTCTGTAGTTGCCTTTATCCAACTGTAATGCCGTTACATCTGATTCCAGCTTTTTCTTCTCAAATTGCAGGGTAAATTCTGTCATATTATGGTCACTTCCTTCTAAGGGTTCCTTCACTTTAAGCTCTCTTATCAAATCTGCCTCATTGCACATCACTAAATCTAGAATTGCCTGTTCCCTAGTGGGCTGCACCACAAGCTGCTCCAGAAAGCCATCTCATAGACATTCCACAAATTCCTTTTCTTGGGATCCACTACCAACCTGATTTTCTCAGTCTACCTGCATATTGAAATCCCCCATGATCACTGTAACCTTGCCATTCTTACATGCATTTTCTATCACCTGGTGTATCTTGTGCCCCACATCCTGACTACTGTTCGGAGGCTTGTACATAACTCCCGTTATGGTTTTTTTACTTTTGCGGTTACTCAACTTTACCCGCGCAGATTCTACATCATCTGACCCTACGTCATTTCTTGCTATCGATTTAATTTCATTTCTTACTAACAAAGCAACCCCACCACTTCTGCCAACCTGCCTATCTTTTCAATAGGAAGTATATCCTTGGATAGTTAGTTTCCAGTCCTGATCCCCTTGCAGCCTTGTCTCCGTGATGCCAACCACATCATACCTTCCAATTTCAATCTGCGCCACAAGCTCATTTACCTTATTTCATATACTGTGTGCATTCAGATACAACATCTTCAGTCCTGTATTTCCTATCCCCTTTCTCATTGTCGTCCCTTTATCTGATGTGCTTGAAGTTAGATTCCTAGCCCTTTCCAAACACTCTGTCCTATTTTGTGTTCTGGAGACTTTAATAGCCTCTCCTGGGCTCTCCTGTCTTTTCAGTTTTTTCATAATTTTCCATGAAGTTGAATCCACCCCCTTAAACGCTAACCTGCTGCTTTCTTTCCCATTGTGAAAATGACATCCGAGACCTCATGGATGCATTTATGGGTGGAGGCTTGTGAGACCCCACAGAGGTCACCTGTCGAGCCAATGGCATAGATATTGAACACCGCAGTCACTTTCATGGCCACTGGCAGTGGATGCCTCCCTATCCCGTGGCGCCAAATCCTGCAGTAGCTGGCAGATGTGACCAACCAGTTCACTAGGCATGGACAGTCTTTGGCAACACTGGTTCTCGGTTATTTGCAGGACAGAAAGGCAGCATCTATGGACCCTGAGTGTCTCTAGGTGCCAAACAGCGATGGTTCGCTGTGGCTCTTGGGTGGCGTGTGTGTGAGCCCCAGCTGCCCCTTCTTTCAGAGGTTGCTGCTCCTCCCTCTGTGCAACCAGGGGCCACCGTCGCTCTCTCCTCCGTTGTCTTCACTCTCTGTAGGTCATCAAGTATACAGCTAGCTCACCAGGCTCCATGATCCCAATGTAGCCCTCCTGCAGGTTGGAAGCGTAAGATAATGGCTCGCATGAGTGTACTAAGAACCTGCCCTGATTATGTCTGAAGGCCCCTGAACACTTCCTGCTGGCCACCACCTGGATGGTCAGAGTTTAGTGCTCTTCATGGCTGCCTGAGACCCCACCCGCCTCAACCCCACTCCACCTGACCGATTGGCTGCTGTTTTGCCCATTGGACTGCATGTTGTGCTTTTAGCTCAGGCGCAGGCATTCTCCTAACCCACACTGCAAAGCTGTGCTGTTAGTGTGAACCGTTGGGGAGACTGGTCCAAACCAGGATGCTGACATTGCTAGAGGCTGTGAGCACCTCCAGCAGTGACTGCTCCATGGCCAGCTTTAGCCCAGTCATCCAACTGTTCTGCCGTCCACTAAAAGGCTTATGATATTGCAGTCTGTGCTGGTGGTGGGTGGGTGTGAAAAGCTTTGGAGCACTTAGTGGCACTTTGGTGCCTCTGCATTGCTTAAGGGGGCAGATAAGCTAGAAGCCCGACTCCAGTTATATCAATGTAGCTGTGCCTGAACTGTCTGAGCTGCAGAGGAATGGACACTTCACACAGGTTTCCCTAATGTGTGACCACTTCCCTCCCCCACTCTACACCCCACCCCAATGCTTGTGCGCTATACTGAACCGCAAGTCAGCCCTTGCACTGCCCCCCGGCCCCCCCTCAAAAGTCACCTCAACAGCAGGGCTGCCCTTGGCCCCCCCCCCTCCCCCTACAAGTTGCCTCAACCACAAGGCAGCCCTTGCTGTTCCCCACCACCCACACCCGATATATCACAGGCTTGAAGTCCAACAGGCGACCCTGGCGAGCGCTGCACAACATTACCGTGCACTCACCTCCGAGTTCCCCTCAAAGTACAGCCTGCCATGTGCATGCCTTTTATATGCTGCTGTGAAAAACGTCGGCATGCTTTCCCACTGACGTGGGTGGAGGATCCAGCAATGGTGGTGGGGGGGGTGTGGGGGGTGTGTGGGGGGGGTGGGGGGGTGGGGGGGAGCGCGGCGGGGGGGAACAATTTCGGCGGGCTGGCTGATGTATGACAATGAGGCTCCCACCGTCCGATGGCGGGAAACGCGCCCCACCGCCGGCGGGCTGAGTGGGTGATCGCAAACTGGTTTCACGCCATCATGAAATCGATCACGCCATATTGTCTGCTCATGCCGCGACCACGCCCGATACCGGTGGGCACGGAAAATCCCGGCCTTGGTGTGGGAGAATGCGGAGGAAAGTTGGCAGCAAAACTCCCTGCAATCCTTGACCTCAGCTTCGAGAGCACATGGGTGAAGTCAACATCGTCATATTCACCACCGAGTAAAAGCAGATGAGTCACATGAGGAAGATATGATTATGAGCTCACACATCATAATGGATGGTCCATACCATTCTACCCAAAAGAGTGGAAAGTTATTTCAGTAACCTGTGCAATTCTGTATGGAAATGAGTTGACTTCACTTTTTTATAAAACTAATAGCGTACGTTCATTGTTATCATGTACAAATAGGGTAATGGCATGGCAGTTATTTTCTCATAATTAGCACTGATATGCTTCAGAGGGCCAGTTTCAACAAAAACTAGGAATAGTCCTAAATGTGGGTTTTCTAAATGAAAGCAAGTCCACGGCCTAAATTTTTACCTTTGGTGGAAGCGCAGGAATAATGGGCCACGGAGCAGGCCGAGAAACGAACTGCCAACCCCAACCATGACTTGACGCTGGCAGGTCAATTAATGGAAGAGGGCCGACGATGACATCATCGCGGGCAGGTGCAGGTGAGCGCTTCGAGACAGCTCCCTAGAGACAGACAGCTGCCTCAGGGAGCTGCGGACCGCAAAATGCTCAAGCAAAGGTTTTAAACGCTGCAAGAAAATGTCCACGCGTCGCAATCAATCGGCTGAAAATGTAACTGAAAAAAAAATGCTGCCCACAGATATTTATTTTAATTTTATTTCCCAATGGAAATTTCATCCTGCCCTTGGGATGAAAAATACAAAGGCCGCCCGGCCAATTCACCCGTCCGCCAACCCTATGGCTGGTCGGACCACGGAAAATCGGAGACAATTGCGTCCTTAACGGGCTTAATTGCCCCCTTAATTGTTGGCGGACGAGCTCCCAACTTCTGCGTGCGCGCGCCGAGCGACATATCGCACAAGTGCACGACGATGTCTGGACGCTCACTGATGTCTTCTCGTGCAATTTTACACCCAATCGGGTCGGAAAATGCTGCTCGGACTGTCCTCCTTTTAACTATATGATGGCTTGGAAAGATCTGTTGCCATTACACACACATTTCCCACATCAAACTGTTGGGAGTGAGATTCCCAACATACACTGGAATCCCAATCAAATTCCTTTTCTCCGTTAGGCTGCTAAGCATCCGACAAAGTACAAAAAGTAACAGGTGCATGTGTCAGAAGTCAGCTTGATCTGAATGCTCATTATGCTTTGCTCCAATCATGATGATGGTGGGAAATCTTGTGGCAAGATAGGGAAACGGTTTACGTTGACTTCCTTCTGTTTGTCTTGTGGAACAGTAATAGCTGCAAAACTTTCAATCAATTCCCCTCTGTGTCTCTAAAACTAAAGGCATTTAATGTCAAACAAGCCACAGAAGTATCTGTTTAAACTAAGGCTGAATAAGGATTTCTTCCTAATACTGTACTACATTTACTCCAAAGCATTAAGTATAGCGGGATATTCATAAATATCAACAACATCAAGAACTTATACTATGAATTTCTGAAATACAATAAAAAAGGGATTCACTATGTCGCTGAAATGCTAAATAATATTGTCATTCCCCTGTCTCAGAGTACTAGACTGCCATGAAAGGTGTGTCGGATTGATTAATTTAGTTGGGCTCAATCTGAATTTGAAAGTTTTACTTTGATGCCACATTTAGGACTTTGATCTTGACTGGCAATCAGGTACAGAGCAGAAGGAATGCTACATTGTCAAAGGCACAGATCTTCAGATGTGACATGAACCAACAATATTCGAGTAAGATCAGGGAGCCCTCCAAATGTTGGTCCCTCAACCAGCCCCACCAAAGACCATAAAAAATCTGCTTAACTCACCTCGTTCACTGTTTATGAAACCTTCCTGAATGAGAAATGGCTGCCATGTTTTACAATTTAAGTGCTTTAAGGCATTTCGGAAAGATCTGACATGGTGCTATGTGATTACAAGTCTATATTTGAAAAAAAGGAAGTGAATAATACAGCTTCAAAATTACCTCACGCACAAAGCACAGAGTAGATTTGTCCAAAATAATTTGCTTCTAAGCTACTTACTTAATTTGTGATACAATCAGAAAAAAAAAAGTACTTCTAGGGTTTTTTGCATTTCTGCACTGTTCCCTAGATGGCAAGCAATAGAGATGCATGAATGTTATCCATTTATCTTCACTCTACAATTCATCTGATGTCACCGGAGACAATGAAGGCTACAAAAAAATATTAGGAGCATCATAAATAAATCATTAGGATTCATTGAAAGATAATCAAATGTCAGGCAGATTAACACTAAATAAATCTATGCAGCTGGGATTAGACAATTCCTGGAGAGAAAATAATGTAGTTATACAGCATCATTCATGACCTCTAGATGTTCCAAAGCACTTTACAGCCAACAAAGTTCTTTTAAAGTATAGGCACTGTTGTAACGTAAGAGCCAATTTTCACTCAGCAAGCTTCCACAGACAGCGATGGGATAATGACCAGCTAGTCTTGTTAATGATGTTGGTTGAGAGATAAATACTGGATAGGAGGCTGGAGAGAACTCACCTGCACTCCTTTGAAATAGTCCAATGTGATCCCTCACATCTACCTGAGAGGGCAGGAGGAGCCATACCTTAACATCTCACCTCTGACAATGCAGCATCAGAGGGTCACATGAGATTCTGGACTTAAATCTTTGGATTGGAATCTGAGCACACAATCTTTTGACTCAGAGACAAGAGGTGCTGCCCATGAGCCAGAAATAGGCAGCTAACACACCTTAAAAACCTTCTCCGTACTTCTAAAATTCTTAGAATTACTTTAACATGAGAGGAAACACCATATTGCTGCCCTTGATGGGCAAGCATATCATTCTTTTCAATCTAATTTGATTGGCATTGTTGTGATCCCAGCTAATGTTAATTCTGAACAAGTTTTGTTTTTATTCATTCATGAGCTGTGGGCTTCGCTGGCTGGGCCAGCATTTATTGCCCATCCCCTAGTTGCCCTTAAGAAGGTGCTGGTGAGCTGCCTTCTTGAACCGCTGCAGTCCATGTGGTGTAGGTACACCCACAGTGCTGTTAGGAAGGGAGTTCCAGGATTTTGACCCAGCGACAGTGAAGGAACAGTGATATATTTCCAAGTCAGGGTGGTGAGCAACTTGGAGGGGAACTTCCAGGTGGTGGTTTTCCCATCTCCCTGCTGCCCTTGTCCTTCTAGGCGGTAGTGGTCGTGGGTTTGGAAGATGCTGTCGAAGGAACCTTGATGAATGCCTGCAGTGCATGTTGTAGATTGTACACACTGCTGCTACTGTGCATCAGTGGTGGAGGGAGTAAGTGTTTGTGGATGTGGTGCCAAACAAGCAGGCTGCTTTGTCCTGGATGGTGACAAGCTTCTTGAGTGTTATGGGAGCTGCACTCATCCAGGCAATTTTAGAGTATTCCATCACACTCTTGGCTTGTGCCTTGTAGATGGTGGACAGGCTTTGGGGAGTCAGGAGGTGAGTTACTCGTCGCTTGATTTCTAGCGTCTGGCCTGCTCTTGTTGCCATAGCATTTATATGGCTGACCCAGTTCAGTTTCTGGTCAATGGTAACCCCCAGGATGTTGATAGTGGGGAATTCAGTGATGGTAATGCCATTGAAGAACAAGGGGCGATAGTTGGATTCTCTCTTGTTGGAGATGGTCATTGCCTGACACTTTGTGCAATGCAAATGTTACTTGCCACTTGTCAGCCTAAGCCTTATCCAGAACTTGCTGCATTTGGACATGGACTGTTTCAGTATCTGAGGAGTTGCAAATGGTGCTGAACATTGTGCAATCATCAGCGAACATGCCCACATCTGACCTTATGATGGAAGGAAGGTCATTGATGAAGTAGCTGAAGATGGTTGGGCCTAGGTCACTATCCTGAGGAACTCCTGCAGTGATGTCCTGGAGCTGAGACGACTGATCCCCAACAACCACAATCATCTTCCTTTGTGCTCGGTGTGACTCCAACCAGCGGAGAGTTTTCCCCCTGATTCCCATTGCCTCCAGTTTTGCTAGGGCTCCTTGATGCCACACTCAATCAAATGCTGCCTTGATGTCAGAGGCAGTCACTCTCACCTCACCTCGGGAGCTCTTTTGTCCATGTTTGAACCAAGGCTATAATGAGGTCAAGAGCTGAGTAGCCCTGGAGGAACTCAAACTGGGCATCAGTGAGCAGATTATTGCTAAGCAAGTGCCGCTTGATAGCTTGGATCCCTTCCATTACCATGGAGAGTAGCCTGATGGGGAGATAATTGGCCGGCCTGGATTTGTCCTGCTTTTTAAGTCCAGGACACATCTGGGCAATTTTCCACATAGCTGGATAGATGCCAGTGTTGTAGCTGTACTGGAGCAGCTTGGCTAGGGGCGCGGCAACTTCTGGAGCAGAAATCTTCAGTACTATTGCCAGAATGTTGTCAGGGCCCATACTCTTTGCAGCATCCAGTGCCTTCAGCTGTTTCTTGATATCATGTGGTGTGAATCGAATTAGCTGAAGACTGGTATCTGTGATGCTGGGAATCTCCGGAGGAGGCCGAGATGGACCATCCACTTGGCACCTGTGGCTGAAGATTGCTGTGAATGCTTCAGCCTTATCTTTTTCACTGCCATGCTGGGCTCCTCTAACATTGAGTGTAGGGATATTTGTGCAGCCACCTCCTCTAGTGAGTTGTTTAATTGTCCACCACTATTCACAACTGAATGTGGCAGGACTGCAGAGCTTAGATCTGATCCGTTGGTTGTGGGATTGCTTAGCTCTTTCTAACCTTGGCTGCTTGGCACACAAGTAGTCCTGTTTTATAGTTTCATCAGGTTGACACCTCATTTTTAGGTATGTCTGGTGCTGCTTCTGGCATGGCCTCCTACACTCTTCATTGAACCAGGGTTGATCCCCTGGCTTGATGGTAATGGTAGTGTCGGTGGGGCAGGGTATGCTGGGCTATGAGGTTCCAGATTGTATTCAAGTACAGCACCTCATGGATGCTCAGCCTTCAATTGCTAGACTTGTTCAAAATCTATCCCAATTAGCACGGTGGTAGTGCCGCACAACATGATGGAGGGTATCCTCAATGTGGAGGCAGGACTTTGTCTCCACAATGACTGTATGGTGGTCACTCCTACCGATACTGTCATGGACAGATGCATCTGTGGCAGGCAGATTGGTGAGGATGAGGTCAAGTATGTTTTTCCCTCTTGTTGATTCCCTCACCACCTGCCACAGCCCCAGTCTAGCAGCTATGTTATTTAGGACTATGTCAGTAGTAGTAGTGCTACCAAACCACTCTTGGTGATGGATATTGAAGTCACTCACCCAGAGAGCACCCTGTGCCCTTTCCACCCTCAGTGTTTCCTCCAAGTGATGTTCAACAGGAAAGAGCACTGATTCAACAGCTGACAGAGGGCAGTATATGGTAATCAGCAAGAGATTTCCTTGCCCATGTTTGGCCTGATGTCATGAGGCTTCATGGAGTCCAAAGTCGATGTTGTGGACTCAGAGCGCAACAGCCTCCCAACAATGTCACCACCTCTGCTAGTGGGTCTGTCCTACAGGTGGGACAGGACATACCCAGGGATGGTGATGGTGGAGTCAGGAGTATTATCTGTAAGGTGTTATTCTTTCAGGCTGTGAGACAGCTCTCCCCATTTTTGCACTAGCAAGGAGGACTTGGCAGGGTTGCAATTGCTGTTGTCATTTCCAGTGCCTAGGTTGATGCCAGGTTGTCTGTCTGGTTTCATTCCTTTTTTGTGTTTTCTAGGCTATTATCAGAGGGCAGTTAAGAGTCAACCACATTGCTGTGAGTCACACGTAGGCCAGTTAAGGACGATGGTTTCCTTCCCTGAAGGGGGAACATTAATGAACCAAATGCGTTTTTACAACAATTGACAATGATTTCATAGTTATCATTGCACTTTTAATTCCCAATTTCTTTTATTGAATTCAAATTTCACCATCTGCTGTGGTGGGATTTGAACCCTGGTTCCCTGGAGAATTACCCTGGGTCGCTGGATTACTAGTCCAGCAGCAATACCACTACACCATCATCTGCCCCAGATCACAGCACGTAAAATAAAAGTTAAATATTGCGGATGCTGGAAATCGGAAACAAAAACAGAAAATGCTGGAAAAACAGAGCAGGCCTAGCAGCATCTGTGGAGACAGGAACGGAGTTAATGTTCTGAGCCCGTATGACCCTTCTTCAGAGCATTCCGCACAAAGAATAAAACATTTATTAAACAATATAAATGAACTATATTACACCAAACAAACTGGTTGGAAAGATCTCAATACACAATTTTCACAATTCCTTCACCCCAGCTACATCGTTATGGACACATACAAATTCAGAAAGACGAAACAATATACCGTACCTATCTTATACTCCAATATTCAGGGTAAGTATGCGGCACATGTGAATTAACAGGCAAACTGCAGTCAGGCACACCGCACTCCAAAGTAGATGGCAGATGCAACCAAAGTAGATTCCATGGATTTTTCAACAACCCACCAAGATGCTTGTCACACCATAAGCCTGCCAGTCTCACTGAAACTCTGTCTTTCTCATCAGGGTTTCCAATATCCACCTTTGAATAACTCGCCTGGAAATGCTCTCCCAATGTCACTCCCACTTAGACGGCTTCAGCAAGGATCCACCTCCAGTGTTTCAATCTCACCTTCCGAGATTCCTCTCCCCTGGATCTCTGACTGCACTCAAGCTTCACTGGTACGAAAGGGTAACTTTGCACTTATGGCCCAGATCTTGGATCTTCTGGGCTTTTCTCAAACCCGCTTTGCTTCAAGTCTGCTCCCTGCAGCTCTTCCTTTAACTTGGAGTCTTTTTCTCTGCTCCTGTCATTTACCTTTACTTAATGGGATCCATCCCTGATTCCTGTCTTTGTTCCTGCCTGGGACCTTCATCTGGGACCTCTTTCTGTCCCACCCCCTGGTTTGGGACCTTTTCCCTGTTCCCCTCCCATGTCCTGCTCCTTGGGACACCTTGTCTCTAATGACGCTCAAGGTCCAGGTCATTTGAACTGCTTTTTGCACCGTTTCACTTTTTCCTTCCTTTTCTTCCACGCAGGTACGCAGGGCTGGTTCCCGGCCTAAAGAATGTAAAAAGACTAACTGTGCATGTGCGGCCATCTCCTGACCAGCACATGGGCAGGAGACACGAGGCCTGCTGGGAACTGTAGTTCCTGGCCTCTGACCTCCCGATCTCCAGCTGCCGATTAACGTTATAATCGGAGTTTGTCACAACATGCAAAGCACAATCTATGGATCTTATATTTATTTGAATTGCATATTTAATTTTGCAAGCTGATCCTTTTTTAATTAAGAATTAAATTCGAAGCATGGCCTCAATCCCAGTGTGGACATTGGCCTCTTGAATTTTCCATCTCTTTATTGATTAAATAGAACAGATAAGTTGCCTAGTATTAATTTTTTTTAAGGTTGCTTGCTGATACAAACATAATGGCCAGGATTTTCCATACCTGTCATGATGGGCACTGCAGGAGATTCGATGACCCTGCCAAAAGTCCATGGGCGGGGCCAGAAAATCCCACCCAACATCTTTACACTAGCTTAACCACTAGCCATTTTTTGATCTCTCCTTCATTCGATCAAAGTATCAATCTATTCTTATAACTTACGAATACAGGGAAGGTGCCCTATTGAATGTGGGCATCGCTGGCTAGGCCAGCATTTATTGCCCATCCCTAATTGCCCTCATTCAGAGGGTATTTTTTTAAAGAGTAAACCTGGAGGCCAGACAAGGTAAGGGCAAAGGACTAATGTCCCTTCCTAAAGGACATTTGTGAACCAGTTGGTTTAATAATCAGCAATGGTTTCATGGTCATCATTAGACTTTTTTAAATTCCAGATTTTTATTGAATTCAAATTTCACCATCTGCCATGGTGGGATTTGAACCCAGGTCCCCAGAGAATTACCCTGGGTTTCCAGAATGCTAGTCCAGTGACAGTACTACTGTGCCACTATTCCCCCTAAGCAAAGCACTTTACAGTCAACTGAGCTTTTTAAAACTCATCATTAGTTATACATGTCAGCTATATTCTTACTCTAATGGCCTGGATCCCCTGAAAAGCAGCAATCATCATTGGAGTGCCACTCTGTTCATACTTTTACCTTTAAACTTGCCTTAAGGCAGCTAGTGCCATAAGGAGTTAGTGTGGCTTGTCCTCCCCCTGACCCCAATGCTACAGAGCTGCAAAGATGCTTTTCGTGTGCCTGTACCCTCCGCATTTCTGGCTGGGTCTTCCGAGCCTGGCTTCTTCAGAACTGCAGAGCATGAGTCCAACGAAGAGCATCACCGCAGTGCTGTAGCATCAGGGGGGAAGACATGCCACAGCAACCCCCACCCTCGTTTCCCCTCTCCTCCCCCTCCCACCTCCTTTTATAGCACCATCTGCTTTAAGGTAAATTTAAAGGTCCGGCGTGAATGTTACTGAATGGGTGAATAGATGGATGAGTGAATGAGTAGAGTGGTAGGATGGGTAGGTGACAAGGTAAGTGGATAAATGGGTTGGGTGACAGCTGGGTAGCGTGGCAGATGGGAAGAGTGATAGGTGGGTGAGATGATAGGTGGGTGAGGTGGTAGGTGGGTGATTTGGTACTGGATAGTGTGACAGGAGGGTGAGGTGGCGGATGGGTAGGGTAGCAGGTGGGTGAGGTTTTGTGTGGGCAGGGTGGTAGGTCGATAGGGTGACAGGTGGTTGTTGTAACCTGCCTTTAAGGGATATCAGCATGACATCACTAGAAAGAAAATATATCATGTGATCCAGTCTTAGTTTCACTTTTGTTTTGAGCAGAGCGCACACATACACACACACAGCTCTGATGCCTTCAAGATTTATACCTATGTTTAACATGTGCCTTGTCCTAATAAATGAACCCACGTGTTTACCCAATCCCTTCTGAATGCTTGGTGCCCTATGTCTTGTAAGCCCAAGGTAATATATCATTATAATAATACAACAGTGGATATAGTGAGAACTTGGTATGTGAGTTGGGTTGCTGGTGCGTAGGGTGGCAGATGTGTGAAGTGGCAGGTGGGGGAGTTGAGAAGGTGGGTGAGAGGGTAGGGGCCTCGAGCGGGTAGTTGGGTCAGGTTGGGAGGGATATTCGGATCAGGGGCTAATCAGGTCTGGTGGGGAGGGGCAGTTGGGTTGGTTGACGAGTGGTCAGGAGTTCAGGGGGTTGTCAGGGGTGTAAGTGGGAGTAGTCGAGGGGGGAGGTTGTCGTGTAGCTGAGGGGGAGTCAGGAAGGGGAGTGCCAGTGTGAGTGATTGGGGGGTTAGTTGCATTGTTATCCAGGGATTCGACTAGGTTTCTTTCTGTCTAACTTTTCCTACGTAACTATTCAGTTGAGGCCATGGAACTGTCCGAAGTCTCCGACTGTAACTCAGCTTTTGCAGAGAGTCCTGGGGATCAGGGGAATTGCCCATTGGAATTTCAAACTTTTCAGGCAATTGCCTCAGAGATCAGCACGTCGGGTCTTCCAGTGAGTTCTGAAGTGCACTTTCGGTCGTACATCCAGTCTCTGATGATCCAGGGATTGTAAGATCTGGGCTGTCATAATAAAGTTTAAAACACCACCTCACATTCCATAAAAAAAAGGCATCTACTGTCAACTTTATAACTGCGACTTTGCATAGCCTATAACTTCGACACTTGCATTTCTTTTCTATGCTGCAGCTTATCCTTAGCTATTTTACATCCCATGAGATTATGCCGTGTTGTCTGAACTGTTGAATCCCCTGTGATCAATCCGTCAGCCTTTGACACATCTGTTCAGTCGCCTTTTTCTACATCAACAACCCACAAATCTCCCATTTGTCCTGCCCTTGAGTTTGCCATTCGAGCCTCTGGAATCCCCTCAGTCTATGGCTGTTGCTAATCCTGAAATCCCCAGTGCATTCACAGGCCCAGTTTGCGAGTCCATTCAGCAGTCACCCATCTTGTATACAGCCCCTCTTTGTGCCTCCTGATCCCACTTGCAGTCTGTCGCAGATGACTATTCATTCTCTCTCTTAGGGCAATGCGCCAGTGGCTACACCAACGTGATCGCCATAAAAGATTAAGTTTGAAAACCATAGTAAGAACATTTGTCTTTAAAGAAGCAGAGACATTTTTTTGTGATTTTTATGACTGTAGTTACATACAAACATACAAAATAGGAGCAGAAGCAGGCCATTTGGCCCCTCGAGCCTGCTCCACCATTCAATTAGATCATGGCTGATCTCTTTATGTTTCAACATCTACATTCTCATCTACCCCCGATAAACTTTGAATCCCTTCCCTAACAAGAATCTATCTACCTCCACCTTAAAAAATATTCAATGACCCCGCCTCCATCGCCCTCTGAGGCAGAGAGTTCCAAAGTCGCACAGCCCCCTGAGAGAAAAGAATTCTCCTCATCTCTGTCCTATAAGGGTGACCCCTGATTTTAAAACAGTGACCCCTAGTGCTGGACTCACCCACATCCACTTTGTCAAGATCATTTAGGATCTTATTTACTTCAATCAAGTCACCCTTTACTCTTCTCAACTCCAGGGGCAACAAGCCCTATCCTCATTCAGAGATATCAAACCTCCTCTGAACTGCCTCCAATACATTTACATTCTTCCTTAAAGAAGGAGACCAAAACTGCACACAGTATTTGAGGTGCGGTCTCACCAATGCCCTGTATAACCCAAGCGTAACATCCTTACTTTTATGTTCAATTCCTCTCGTAATAAAGCTTAGCATTTCATTGGCCTTCTTCATTACATGCTGTACCTGCATATTAACTTTTTGTGACTCATGCCCTAGAACACTTAGATCCCTCCACATCTCAGAATTCTGCAGCTGTATTCATTTTTTTAAATTCATTAACGGAATGTGGGCTATGCTGGCTGGGCCAGCATTTATTGCCCATCCCTAGCTGCCCTTGAGAAGGTGGTGGTGAGCTGCAGTCCATGTGGTGTAGGTACACCCCAATGCTGTTAGGAAGGGAGTTCCAAAACTTCCAGAAACAGTGAAGGAGTGGCAAAAATTTCCGAATCAGGGCCCAGTGACATAGAGGGGAACTTCCAGGTGGTGGTGTTCCCATCTATCTTCTGCCCTTACCCTTCTAGATGGTAGCGGTTGTTGGTTTTAAAGGTGCTGTCGAAGGAGCCTTGGTGAACTTCTGCAGAGCATTTTGTAGATGGTACAGACTACTGCTACTGTGTGTTGGTAATGGAGGGAGTGAATGGTTGTGGATGTAGTGCCAATCAAGCAGGCTGCTTTGTCCTGGACAGTGTCAAGCTTCTTGAGTGTTGTGGGAGCTGAACTTATCCAAGCAAGTGGGGAGTATTCCATCACACCCATGACTTGTGCCTTGTTGATGGTGCACAGACTTTGGGAAGTCAGCAGCTGGGTTGCTCGTCGCATAATTCCTAGCCTCTGACCTGCTCTTGTAGCCACAGTGTTTATATGGTTAGTCCAGTTAAGTTTCTGGTCAGTGGTAACCCCCAGGATGTTGATAGTGGGGGAGTCAGTGATGGTAATGCCATTGAACATCAAGGGGCGATGGTTAGATTCTCTTTTGCTGGAGATGGTCATTGCCTGACATTTGTGTGGCACAAATGTTACTTGCCACTTGTCAGCCCAAGCCTGGATATTGTCCAGGTCTTGCTGCATTTGAACATGGACTGCTTCAGTATTTGAGGAGTCACGAATGGTGCTAAACTTTGTGCAATTATTAGCAAACATCCTGACTACTGACCTTCTGATGGAAGGAAAGTCATTGATGAAGCAGCTGAAGGTGGTTGGGCCCTTTCCTTTGTACGAGGTATAACTCCAAACAGCAGAGAGTTTTCCCCCAATTTCCATTGACTCCAGTTTTGCTAGGGCTCTTTGATGCCACACTCGGTCAAATGCGGCCTTGATGCCAAGGGCAGTTACTCTCAACTTTAAGTAATACTCTGCTTTTTTATTCTTCCTGCCAAAATGAACAACTCCACATTTTCCCACATTATACTCCGTCTGCCAGATTTTTTTCTCACTTACTCAACTTATATCTGTCTGCAAACTCCTTATGTCTTCTTCATACTTTCCTACCTATCTGTGTGTCATCTGCAAATTTAATTAGCATGCTTTCACTCCCCTCATCTAAGTCATTGGTGTTTGAGACCCCAGCACAGATCCCTGAGGGACTCCGCTCGTCACATCCTGCCAATCAGGCAAAGACCCATTTTTACATACACCCTGTTTTCTGCCGGCCAGCCAATCCTCTGCTCAGGCTAATATGTTACCCCCTACACCATGAGCTTTTATTTTCTGCAATAACCTTTGATGTGGCACCTTCTCAAATGCTTATATAGGAGTACACATTTCAAGAGTTTAAACATCAAGTTAATGTTAACTCTGTTTTTCTCCTCACAGATGGTGCCAGACATGCTGAGTTGTTCCAGTATTTGTTTTCATTTCAGATTTTCAGCATTCACAGTATTTTGTTTTTATCTTACTGCACAAGGAGTGTTGACCTACATTATGTGCTGAGGTTCCTTGGAGTGATATACAACATGTGAGTGATTAACCCCATTTATCTGTATTAATTTTATTGGAGACGCTAACCTAGTTAAAGTAAATGGATGAACACCTTTGCTAAGGTTACAGAGATGGGGCTTTCAGACAAACATTAGAATCTGTCAAACATGGAGATGACTGACTTCCCTCTCCTTATTAGGATCTACATCTCAGTGGTTTGAAGTGCTTCCCTCACTTGGTTGTCATAAATAAGTGAAATGAGCACCATTTGTATCAATATGACCTACGAAGAAATGAAGAATGAAATCTGTCAGCTCTGCGCCAAATATATCCTGCTTCCTGTTCTATCACTCCTGCATATCCTAAATGCAATCTCTCTAAGGAGCTATGCATAATCGTGAAGAACCCTGCTCATTTTCAGAAAGACAGTTCATTTCCTTGAGGGCACCGCTTGTGGCATTCAGCGCACAGTGGAGCAGCTCCCTCCCAGTCTGCTGCACTGCAGGATGTCATGCATTACCACTGACAGCGTCTGTTGCCTCAACTTTGTGAGAGATTTTAAAAAGTCTTGATCGGCATGACATTTTCAGTACCTCTAGCAAATATTTGAGCTGCGATTTGAAGTATATGGTCCAGAAATTCCATGGGGGTTCCAGCAACCACCCACTAAAACTCCAGCAGAAAATTGGAGGAATTCTCAGCAAAACAACATACATCACTGTTACCTGCCATTTACGTTAGTTGTTTAGTCTTCTCCCTGGGATATGGTGGGGACTGCAGATCCAGAAATGCCAATTTTCAGCTGTTTGTCACATTTCCCTGGGCGTTCAGCTGGTATTAGAGTTCCAATGGGAAACATTAAATTGATGGATCCTACCTTCGGCTCAGAATGTGGAATACATAATAAAAACAGGTTACATCTCCATTTGGGACAAGCTATAGTGTCAATACAGCCATGGTGCTGCCAGCAGGAGCCCTGCTCCTTGGGGGCTAGATGTACCTGTATCGTTAAGAGCTAACTTTGTGCTACGGTTCAAGATCAGTTCCTTTGTACCATATTGCAGTATTCCTGGTGTACAGTGTATAAGACCACCAGCTATATTACCTGGCACCAGCAGTTCTTAAAGGGCTGCTGTTCACATTGAAGGTGCTTCATTACTGAGGGTTAGAAAGAGCTGGAGTGAAATCACAGCGGGGAATAGCAACCTTCCAGGCAGCAACCTTGTTTTTTTTAAATTATTCTCAGGCTCTGGGTGTCAAAGAACACAAGAAATCAGAGTAAGGGAAGCCCATTTAGCCATTCGAGCCTGCTCCAGCATTCAATAAGATCACAACTCGGCTTTTACATCAATTCCACTTTTCCAATCTATCCCCATATTCCATATTTCACCGTGTGTCCAAGAATCTATCAATCACAGTCTTCAACATGCTCAACACTGAATATGTACATTCCAATGAGAAGAGAAAAATTCCAAGGGGAGGGGTCATCATTCGTGATTAACTAAAAAAGTTAAAGACAGTATCAAACTTAAAGAAAAAGCATATAATTACACAAAGACAGGTGGCAAGTCAGGAGACTGGAAAGAATATGAAGAACAGCAAAGGATGACAAAAAGATTAATATGGAGGGGAAAATTAGAGTATGAAGGAAAGCTAGCCAGAAATATAAAGACAGATAGTAAGAGATTCTATAGATATTTAAATAAGAAAAGAGTTAATGAAGTGAATGTTGGTCCTATAGAAAGTGCATCTGGGGAACTGATAATGGAAAGTAGGGAGATGGCAGAAGAATTAAGCAGGTACTTTGCTTCGGTCTTCATGATAGAGGACACAAGTAACATCCCTGAAATAGCTGTAAATCAGGAAAATGGAAGGGAGGAAGGAACTCGAGAAAATTGCAATCACCAGGGATGTGGTAGTAAACAAATTGTTGGGGCTGCGGGCTGACAATTCCCCAGGTCCAGGAGCACTTCACATTAAGGTCTTGAAAGAAGTAACTAGTGAGATAGTTGATGCATTGGGTTTTAATTTTCCAGACTCCATTAGTTTGGAAAATAGCAAAAGTAACTCCTTTATTCAAAAAGGGAGGGAGACAGAAAGCAGGAAACCACAGGCCAGTTAGCCTAACATCTGTCATGGGAGAAATGCTAGAAGCTATTATTAAAGATTTTAACAGCTTTAACAGGGCACTTTGAAAAATTCAAGGCAATTCAGCAGAATCAGCATGGTTTTTTGAATGGGAAAATCATGTTTAACCAATTTATCGGAGCTCTTTGAAGCAGTCACATGTAGGAGCCGGTGGATGTATTGTATTTAGATTTCCAGGAGGCATTTGGTAAAGTGTTACATCAAAGGCTATTGCAGAAGATAAAAGCTCATGGTATGGGGGTAACATAGTGGCATGGATAGAAGATTGACTAGCTAACAGGAAGCAGAGAGTTGTTATAAAAGGATCTTTTTCTGGTTGGCAGGATGTGGTGAGTGGTGAGCCACAGGGATCAGTACTGGGTCCTCAACATTTTAAAATGTATATAAATGACTTGGATGAAGGGACTGAAGGTATGGTTGCTAAATTTGCTGATGACACAAAGATAGGTAGGAAAGTAAATTACAAAGTGGGCATAAGGAGGTTACAAAGGGACATAGATAGGTTAAGTGAATGGGCAAAGATCTGGCAAATGGAGTATAATGTGGGCAAATGTGAACTCGTTCATTTTGGCAGGAAGAATAAAAAAGAAGCTTATTATCTAAATGGTGAGAGATTGCAGAGCTCCGAGATTCAGAGGGATCTGAGTGTCCGAGTGCATGAATCACAAAAGATTAGTATGCAGGTACAGCAGGTAATCAAGAAAGCTAATAGAATGTTATAATTTATTATGAGGGGAATTGATTACAAAAGTAGGGAGGTTATGCTTCAGTTATGCAGGGCATTGGTGAGATCACATGTGGGGTATTGCGTGCATTACTGGTTTCCTTATCTAAGGACAGATATAAATGTATTAAAAACAATTCAGAGAACTAGATAATACAGGAATGGGTGAGTTGTTTTATGGAGAAAGGTTGGAAAGGTTAGGCTTGTATCCACTGGAATTTAGAGGAATAAGAGGTGACTCGATTGGAGCCTTTAAGATCTTGAGGGATCTTGACAGGAGAGGATGTTTCCTCTTGTGGGAGACTCTAGAACTAGAAATCACTGTTTTAAAATAAAGGGTCGCTCATTTAAGACAGAGATAAAAAGAACTTTTTTTTTTCACTCAGGGGGTCATGAGTCTTTGGAATTCTCTTCCTGAAAAGGCAGTGGAAGCAGAGTCTTTGAATATTTTTAAGGCAGAGGTGGATAGATTCTTGATTAACAAGGGGGTGAAAGGTTATTGGGGGTAGGCAGGAATGTGGGGCTGAGGTTACATTCAGATCAGCCATGGTCTTATTGAATGGCGGAGCAGGCTTAAGGGGCCGAGTGGCCTATTCATTCTCCTAAACTGTGTGCATGTTTGTATGTGACAGCTGAGTATGGACAGCCCACTGGGAGCAGAGAATTCCATGGATTCACAGTCCTCTGCATGAATAAAATTTTCCTCATCTCAATCCTAAATAGATTACCCTTTATCCTGGGACTATGGTCTCTAGTTCAATTGTTCTGTCACTGGCATTACCCATCTCTGGTCCCCCTGGTATGACTTGCTAGGAAACTTCAGAAGGCAGTTAAGAGTCAATAATAATGGTATGGAACTGGAGTAATATACAGGCCAGACAACATAAGGATGGCAGATTACCTTCCCTAAAGAACATTAGTGAGCTTGTTGAGTTTTTAGAGCAATCTGAGAGCTTCATAGCTACTTTCACTATTAACGGTTGCAGGGAATGCTGGACAGAAGGATAATATTTTTTTGGAGAGTGAATAACACCAGATTGGTCTGGAATAGGGATAGCAGAAAGAATTATTACTGCCTCGCCTTTGACCAGATCATCAGAGCATATGAAAAAGAAGTTTACTGTTGTCCAAAAGATGGAAGCGTGCTCATTTTCATTTTCACTCAGTTAGTTGTGTATCCTACAAAGTGAAGACATTCTCATCCCTAGTAAGGGCTACATTCATGCCCCACTCTGCACCTTTATTCCTTAGTCATATGGATAGGAGAGGGTTTAACTTAAACAGCCCTGATTTCTCCTCTCACCACCCATCCATAAACAGAAAGGTGTTTAGGTTTTGATTTCCCCCTTTATAAGCGATGGCGAATTTCCCAACCCTCAGTTTTGGTGTGATCCAATTTCTATTAATAACCTCACAGCAAACTCGAGATTCAGTAAACTCAGAGGGGTATTTAATTTGCACACTGAAATATGAGAGGAGGGACTCATACACTAAAAGGATGGGGGAGGGGATAGAGAAAGGAAGACTTACAGGGCAAAGACCACAGAATTAAAGAATTATCGTTTCACGTGAGTTCAGAATCCAAAATCAAAGTACAGTTGTGTATTCTTTCACAGAGATCAGCAGGTTGAAGGCTGATGCTGGATAATTCACATTTCCAGTACAGATGAACTCCAGGATGAGATAAAAAAGCAGAGATGAATTAGTCTTGTAGGCACTGGTACAGGAGTTCAGACATTCCAGTAGAAACAGTAGAAAATGTGGGACGGTGGTGATGGAGGCAGGTCTTCACACCTGGACAGAGCACTTTTTCTGAGCTGTTGCTTGCTAGATGGGAAATGGCAGACTGACTGGTTTTTCACATTGTATCTTACCAAACCTGCCGCATTGCTAATGTATTCCTGGGAAACATGCTGTTTCCATGGCGGGTGGGATCTCATTTGCCTGCTACATCATCTCCTCGCCACTTCATTGCACCAGGCACCACATTTAAAGTGCAGCCGCACTCACTGAAGCCCTCATGTGCTTTCGGACGCTGTGGAAGCTTGCTGTGATGTCCTGTACCCTCTGCTCTGGCCGCAGGAGGGGCAGTTACATTAACACTCCAGCTTTGTAGGCGATGACAGTGATGATCAGTGTCAATGCTGCACAGAAGAGGCTGGCCACCCAATGCAGATAGAGGATGGATGATCTAATCCATGCAGACAGGGCATGGTAACCATCTTATCACTATAAACTCACACACTCAAACTCATCACACATTCACTGGCATCTCAGTCAATGCCAGCTCAAGGAACATCACCTCCCATTCTCACACACATATCCCCACACTTCAATGTGGCCTCATCTTCTCTGGCAGCTGCTTCCTCAGCCTTCACCATCATGAGACCACTTGCACAGATCAACATGTGCCCCCACACACACCCTGGGATACCCTCCTTCCCCAGTGCAGCCTCTTCCCTTGACTGAGGCCACTTCTCCCCCTTCCCTAAGCAAGACCTAGCCCAGCAGCCATTGAAAAGCCGCCCACAAATGGCTGATCAGGTAGGTAGTGACCTATACATGAGCCCCCCTAAAAGTGACGTGGTGCTGTCTATGAAGCCTGGCACTGATGACTGCGAGTGCTGCCCGAAGCAAGGTAGGCAAACAAACCTTGAAGTCCCGAGTGAAGTGCAGCCTGCCAAGTACACGCCTTATATATGTTGTTGTGAAACACGTTGGCGTGTCTTCCTGCTGACATAGGTGAATGGTCCAGCATGGGGTGATGTTTCCGGCAGGCTGGCCTTATAATAATATGCTGATGTATTACGATGAGTTCCTGATGGGGGAACGCAGCCCGCCATTGCCGGGTGGAGTGGACGATCGCGAACTGGTTTCAGTATGTCGTGAAACCGATTTTTGGCTTTCTCACCATATTGTCCGCTCACACCACTGAATATACCAGGCACTGGCAAGCACCGAAAATCCTGGCCAATGTTACAGGTTCCTGCAGTTCAGGGGTCATGTCACATGACTCTCACCTGTCCACTTTGGCTTTGACAAAAGATGTATATTCCTTTGTATGGGCCCCTGAGATTGTCAATGTTCAACCATTAAGAATTTGAGTGTACAGCTGCAGGGTTTCTATCCTAGCAAACTGGTAGTCTTCATTTGTCCAGGCCTGGATTAGGAAATGTAGATAGCTTTTGCATAATTCCCTCTGAATTTGATTTCTGAAGCTCACAAAGGTCGTTAGCGCCTCTTCAGAGATAACAAGGTGTTAGCTTCTCGGATATTGCCAGAAAGCTCCTTTCATGCAGGGCTACAGGCAGAAATAGCCTCAACCTTTTTAAAGTTATTGTTCATAAACATATAGTGTGGGTTCTCAGCTCCCTGACACTTAGTAACTGGGCATGCTCAGACTGCTATCAAAATTACCATAACATCTCTAAGAGGCAGAGGTAGATTTTGACTCACCCAGCGAGTTTCTAATGGGGAGTTACGGGGATTTTATTTCCTGCCTGCCCACTGCTGAAAAGAGGCCAGTCATTTTAACCTGAAGCCACTCAATTTTCCACTTGGAAACAGCGGAATATTGGGCAATCCATGGCTACCCACCAGCGTGCCATGCCAGAGGGTTCTCTGGTGAAAGGGAGGTGGGGGGAGTCATGTCAGGCCTGGAGAAGCACCCCTGTAAAGTAATTAAACTGACCTTGAACGGCCTTTTCTGCTTCTAATCCTCTTCAGGCAGGCCTTCACCTGGCACGAAAGCCACAAAAACTTCCTGGTTTAGGCCAGGGGTCAGCATTGCAATTAAAATTGCAGTCAGCCCAATGGCATTCTCAGGCATGTCCACTTCAACATTTTGATTTTTTTTCTCAAAAGACATGTTGCTACTAATTAAGTGCCAGGTCCTATTGAGACAGGAAAGCCCTCCTGCTTGTTGGGCTGAAGGAGATGTTGGAAAGAGCAGCCAAAAGCTTTGTCAAAGGGTTAGGGTTTTAGGTGGGTCTTAAATGATGATAGGGGCAGATAAATGTGTGGTGGGCATTTCAGAACATGGGGCTCGAGAATCAGCATTGCACAAGAGGGAGAATATTGCAATAGTGCCACAAAACAACTGACAAACAAATTCTATCATATTGTGCATGTTATGCGGGCTTACAAACACTTTATGAAATTATCCACGGATTTCAGATGCCTAAAATTAATTTTCAATTGAATATTTTAATAAAGTAGAGAAGGAATTGGTCTTCCTAAACTCACATAATCATACCTAAATTTCCTGAGAAGAAACGGTATAGGATCTAATTCTGCTTCACATTCAAATGAATAGAATGTGCAAACCTGAAATCATTTTCAATTCTATGAATGTGAATTGTGAATCACTCAAGACCTTGAGCGCACACGCAATGCATCAAACTTCAATTGTCACTTCGGCACTCATGTATTGAAATGGTGGGGTCATTTATTTGCTGTTTGTGAGATCTCATAGTGCGTGCACTGCCTGCCTCATCTACCTACTTAACAGCAGTGAGAGCAACTCAGAAGCATTCCATTTATTATAAAGTGCTTTGTGATGTCTTGAGGATGGTGATAAAGCACTGTATAAATGCCAGCTCTTTTCTATCAGCTCCCGTTCATTTAGTAACACTTTGGGTTCTGAGTCAGAAAAGAATGGATTCAAGTCCCACCCTCGGACTGAAGCGCAAAAGTTCAGGTTGACAGCCTGGTGCACCACTGAAGGAGTGCTACATTGTCAGAGGTGTTATCTTTCAGATGAGACATTAAACTGAGGCCCAATCTCGTGGCACTATTTCACAGAAGAACAAGAGAGTTAGTCCTGGTGTTTCATCCCAATATTTATACCTCAATTAACATCACAAAAAGCAGATTATCTGGTCATTATCTTGTTGCTGTTTATGGGAGCTTGCTGTGCAAAAACTGGCTGCTGTGTCTCCTACATTACAAGTGACTAAACTTGAAAGTTGACTGTATAGGGCTTTAGGACAACCTGAAGCTGTGAAAGGTGCAAAATAAATGCAAACCTTATTTTTAGGTTATAACTCATCGGACAACCAGTAGCTGAATGGTAGATGTGTAGTCTTCCCTATTGCTGGAAAGTTCCCTCAAAATAAGCGAAATGGCACCTTAGTGGAAAAAAGAATCAAGGCTGTTGTAATGTTCATGGCCAATACAAGAGCAGTTCAGGTCACAAATGAACCATATGCTAATCATTTCACAGATTTGAAAATCATTTTCTCACTGATTCCCTGGAGAGTTTCAATCAGCTTGCTCAATGATTCTCTACCTATAGGTCACAGAGATGTCTGTGCCGGTATAGGTTCTTCCCCAGATATCGTACTCTATCAGCATGAGTAGAGGACTGAACCCAACGTACAAACATGTGTTAAATTTTAATCAGAAAAAGATAGAGCTACATAAAACAAGTGGTAAAAGGTTGGAAATATTAAATTGAAGTTCTGATTTGATGGATCAGCTGAACATGAAAGATCTCATTCAGGGAGCATAGCGTACTCTCTCAGTACTCTCAGTAATATTTCTCCCCCAGGAAATGTCACTGACAAACAGATTTTCTGCCCATACATCACATTGTTGCTTGTTTTTAACAGTGATGGCAGCCATGTTACTGCTGCTAAATGAAGTCACCGCAGTCCAAAAAATAATATATTACATTGAATTACATAGAATCAACGGCAAACAAACAGGCCATTTGTTCCATCAGTAATATGCTAGTGTTTGCACTCCATTCTAGCCCCCTTCACTCTAATGGACTCTTTCCACCTTTTTGCCACTAGTATCTACCTATTCGCTTCCACCTGCATAAATCCAGCTGCTTCAACCACTCCATGTTGGAGTGAGTTTAAGAGATAGCAGCAAGGCATCACTAGAAGGGAAGTGTGTCATGTGATCCAGCCTCAGTTTCACTTTGGCCTGTGGGCAGAACACAATGAACACAATCAGCCTTGCTAATGTTGCCTTCAAGCTTTCTATCCATGAATATATGTTCTCCATCCATGTGTCTAGTTTAAATAAATGAACCTAGTTCATTGCTACTTTTGCATGCTTATGTATTTGAATTCACAGATCACTTTGCTCCTCTACCCCATATAGCTTCTTATTTTTCAAGGACCTCCTCCCTATTAAAGTGCAGGATCTCACACTTTACCAAAGTGGTGTTGCTTGCTGATGATTGCAGGATGCGTAACTCGGTTCTCAATCCTACAGTTAAAGAGTCAGCCGATGCCCACTTGCAGTAAGAGCTAGATGACATCCAGGCTAATGCTAATAAATGGCTATAATCATAAGAATATAGGAACAGGAGTAGTCCAGATATCCCATTGAGCCTGCTCCCCCATTCAATAAGACCATGGCTGATCTGATTGTGGCCTTAACTCCACTTTCCTGTTTGCCCCTCTGTAGTAACTAGATGTGTTGTCCCTCCCTCCTGTCAATCACTCATCATGTGATGTGATTACAGAGACTTTGACCAATAAACTTATTGTGCAGGTAATCTAGCTTCACCAAACCTGCTGCTCCATCAAGTTATTACGTTTGTTGAGAAGGATAAAACCGACTTCTGCTGCATACATTGTCTTGGTTGATGTGAGCAAAACGAAGTTGAACAATACTTACCAGTCGTTCCGCTGTTTGGAAGAATTGATTCATAAGATGCTAATATTGAAGATTGGAGTCAGTATGTCGAGTGACTCGGGTTCTGTTTTGTTGCAAACGAGATTACTGCTGAAGAAAATGGAAAGCTATCCTGCTGAGTGCATGTGGAAGCAAAACATAGAAACTGATTTGAAACCTGACTGCCCTGAACGTGCTCAGTTATAAGACATACAGTGAGTTAGTGGAACTCATGAAATTCCACTTTCAGCCCAAATCTTCTGTGATCAAGCAACACTTCAAATTGTGTGCCCGGGAGAATCCATTGCTACCTTTGTGGTGAATCTGAAACAGTTAACCAAATGCTGAGAATTTGGGGCTGCCTTGAATGATGATATGCTGAGGGACAGACTTGTATGCGGAGTCAAGGGTGACACCATATAGCGCTACTTGCTAGCCAAATCTGATATCAATTTCAAGCACGGCCTGGGAACGTGAAAGACTCGCAGGCTTTGCAGTGTGTAACGCCGTACCCCATGTTGGGTGTGAACCTGCCACTAAGTGCGGTGTGAAAAATAGAGCAGTAGATTTTAAAGGCGATCCTATGCCCACTACGTAAAGACCTAGGAAGCCTAATGGTAACACGTCAGCAAATAAGATACGCATTTGCTACAAATGTGGAGGAAATCATAAGCAGGCGTTTGTGGACTCAAAAAGGCAGAATGCAATTATTGCCACAGGAAAGGACACCTGGTTAGTCAGTGCAGGACAAAGGATAGGCAAACAGCAAAACAACATGTATCTAATTTTGCTAACTGATACAGCACAGGCTGAGGCCGCTACTAATGATGTATCCCTCTGTATCACGTGACTGCTGTTAAATCTGAGCCCGTTACGGTGACAGTGCAAGTAAATGGCAAGCAACTGCAGATGGAGCTGGATATTGGTGCTTCAACTACTGTTGTTGGGGAGCATATGTTCAAGTACCTCAGTATTTGAGCTGGCTAAAGTGAATTGGCAAATTAGCTCAAGGGATAGGTCCACAGAGATGCAGTGGCTAATATTTAAGAGGAAAATTCAGAATGCGCAGAATAGATACATTCTAATGATTAAGAAAAAGTCCAAGGGATGGACACATCATCCGTGGTTAACTAGAAAGTTTAAAGATGGCATCAAACTTAAAGAAAAAGCATATAATTGTGCAAAGACAGGTAGCAGATCAAAAGATTGGACAGAATATAAGGAACAACAAAGAATGACTAAAAGATTGATAAAGGAGGGAAACATTGGAGTATGAGAGAAAGCTAGCCAGAAATTTAAAAAAAAATATAGTGAGAGTTCTTGTACATATTTAAAAAAGAAAAGAATTAACAAAGTGAATGTTGGACCTACAGAAAGTGAGTCTGGAGAATTGATAATGGAAAACAAGCAGATGGAGGAATTAGGCATCAGTTTTCACTATAGAGAATACAAGCAACACCCCAGTATCAGCTAATAAAATGGGAAATGGAAGGAAGGGGGGAAGTCAGGAAAATTACAGTCACCAGAGAAGTGGTACTGAATAAATCGTTGGAGCTGTGGACTGACAAACGTCCGGATCCTGATGGACTTCATCCTAGAGTCTTAAATGAAATGGCTAGGGAGATGATTGATGCATTGGTTTTAATTTCCCAAAACTCCCTAGCTTGGGGGAAGGTCCCATCAGATTGGAAGATAGCAAATTTAACTCCATTATTCAAAAAAGGAGGGAGACAGAAACCGGGAAACTACAGGCCAATTAGCTTAACATTTGTGGTAGGGAAAATGTTAGAAGCTATTATTAAAGAAGTTACAGCAGGGCACTTGGGTAAGCTCAAGTTCATCAGGTAGAGTCGACATGGTTTTGTGCAAGGGAAATCGTGTTTAACCAACTTATTGGAGTTCTTCGAGGAAGTCACATGTGTTGTGGATAAAGGGAAGTCAGTGGATGTATTGTACTTAGATTTCCGAAAAGCATTTCATAAAGTGCCACATAAAAGGTTATTGCAGAAAATGAAAGCTTATGGTATGGGGGAAACATATTGGCATGGATAGAAGATTGGCTGGCTAACAGAAAGCAGATACTAGGCATAAATGGGTCTTTTTCAGGTTGGCAAGATGGAATGCATGTTGTATTCATAAAAAAGTAAATGAATTGATGGCCCATTTTGAAGCAAATAAGTATGATCTGATAGCAATTACGGAGAATGGATGCAGGATGACAAAGATTGGGTCCTTAATATTAAATGGTACATGCGTTCGAGGAGAATAGGAAGCTACGTAAAGTTGGGGTGGGGGTGGTAGTACTGTTAATCAAAGAGGGCTTTGGTGCCATAGTTAGAGATGACCTTGGTTCAGGAGATCAGGATGTAGAATCGGTTTGGGCCGAGATGAGGAATAATAGGGGGAGAAAAGTCATTAGTGGGAATGATCTACAGGCCCTCTAACAGTAGCCATAGTGCAAGACAAAGTATTCAAGAGAAAATATTGTGTGCTCGTGATAAAGGGATGGCAATAATCATGGGTGATTTTAATCTACACATAAACTGGAAAAATCAGATTGGATGAGGAGTTCTTAGAATGATTTCAAGATAGTTTCATAGAGCAGCATGTTCTGGAACCAACTAGAGAGCAGGTTACATTAGACTTGGTATTGTGTAACATGACAGGATTAATTAATGACCTCAGAGTAAAGGCACCCCTAGGCAGGAGCGACCACAACATGATTGAATTTTACATCCAGTTTGAAAGGGAGAAGAGTGGATCTAAGACTAGTATCTTAAACTTAAATAAGGAAAACTATGTGGGGATGAAAGCTGAGCTAGCTGAAGTAAGCTGGGAAACTAGGCTAGAGGATAGATTAATAGAGAAGCAGTGGCAGACATTTAAGGAGATATTGCAGAGTATTCAGAACAAGTGCATTACTACTATAAAGAAAAATTCTAAGGGGAGGACCCACCATCCATGGTTAACTTAAGATACTAAGGAAAGCATCAAACTAAGGAAAAAAACATAGAACTCCGCAAATATGAATGGCAATTATGAGACGATTTGACAGAATATAAAGAATGACAGAGAATGACTGAAAGATTAATCAGGAGAAAGAAATTAGAGTATGTGAGGAAGCTAGCTAGAAATGTAAAAATGGATAGCAAGAGTTTCTACAGGTATTTAAAAGGAAAAGAGTAAGTAAAGTGAGTGTTGATCCTCCAGAGAGTGACAGTGGGGGATTAATAGTAGATAATAAGGAAATGGTGGAAGAGATAAACAAATACTTTGATTCTTTCTTCACCATAGAAGATACAAAAAACATTCCAGTCATAGCTGCAAATCAAGAGGTGAATGGGAGAAAGGAACTCCGTGAAATTGAAACCACTACGGAAATTATACTGAGCAAATTGATGGATCAGCAGACTGGCAAGTCTCCAGGTCCCAATGGATTACATCTTAGGATCTTAAAAGAGATGGAAAAATGAGGTAGTCAATGCGCTAGTGTTAATTTTCCAAAATTCACTAGATTTTGGAAAGGTTCCATCAGATTGGAAAGTAGCAAATATAACCCCTCAATTCAAGAAGGGAGGGAGGCATACAACAGGAAACTATAGGCCAGTTAGCTTGATGTCTGCTGTGGGGAAGTTATTAGAATTGATCATTAAGGAGGTTCTAGCTAGGCACTTAGAAGAAATCAAGCCAATAGGGAAGAGTCAGCATTGTTTTGTGAAAGGGAAATCATGTTTGATCAACTTTTTGGAGTTTTTTGAAGGAGTAAAGTGAATAAAGGGGAGCCTGTAGATGTACTGTACTTAGATTGCCAGAAGGCATTTGATAAGGTTCCACATAAAAGATTTGCATATTAGATTTTCATTTACATATCAGCATGACTAGAAGATTCTGGCTGGCAGAAAGCAGAGAGTATGCAAAAATGGATCTTTTTCTGATTAGCAGAATGTGATGAGTGACATCCCACAGAGGCCTGTGCTGGGGCCTCAACTTTTTACAATTTATATGAATGACTTAGATGAGGGGAGTGACGACATCATAGCTAAATTTGTAGGTAACACAAAGATAGGTAGGAAAGTATGTTATGAAGAGGACATGAGGAGGCCGTAGATGGATATAGATATTTTGAGTGAGTGGGCAAAGATCTGGCAAATGGAGTTTAATGCGGGAAAATATGAAGTTGTTCACTTTGGCAGGAAGAATAAAAATGCAGAATGTTACTTAAATGGAGAGCGGCTGCATAATTCTGAGGTGCAGAGGGATCTAGGCGTTCTAGTACATGAGTCACAAAAAGTTAGTGTGCAGGTACAGCAAGCAATTAAGAAGGCTAATGGAATGCTATCCTTTTTTACAAGAGGGATTGAACATAAAAGTAAGGATGTTATGCTTTAGTTATATAGGACATTGGTGAGACTGTACCTCAAATACCATGTGCAGTTTTTTAAGGAAAGGTGTAACTGCATTGGAGGTGGTTCAAAGGAGTTTTACTAGATTGATACCTGTAATGAGTGAGTTGTCTTATGAGGAAAGGTTGGACAGACTGGGCTTGTTTCCGCTGGAGTTTAAAAGAGTGAGGTGTGATTTGAATGAAGTATACAAGATCCTGAATGGCCTTGACAATGTGGACATCGAAAAGATGTTTCCTCTTGTGGTTGAGTCCAGAATTAGAGGTCAATGTTTTAAAATCCAGGGTCACCCTTTTAGGACAGGGACGAGGAGAAATTTTTTCTCTCAGAGTGTTGTGTGACTTTGGAATTCTCTGTCTCAGAAGGTGGTGGAGGCGGGGCCATTGAATATTTTTAAGGTAGAGATAGATAGATTCTTGTTAGGCAAGGGATCAAAGGTTATTGGAGTTAGATGGGAATGTGGAAATCAAAACACAAGAAGGTCAGCCATGATGTTATTGAATGGCAGAGCAGGCGCGAGGGGCCGAATAATCTATGGCTTCCACGTGTGCTTGTGTACTTAGATGACGTCCTCATCACTGGACTGACCAAAGCTGAACATTTAGCCAACCTTGAGGAAGTGTTGAGAAGATATATGGAAGCAGGTGTGCGTTTGAAAAATGCACATTTCAAGCATTGGAGGTAACCTACCTGGATCACAAGTGGACGCTATGGGGTGGCATCCTGTTGAAGACAAGGACCAACCAATTAAAGAGGCACCATCACCCTCTAACGTGACAGAGCTTGTTAATCCTATTTGGGAACCTCCTTCACAAGAGCTCCGCCTCTCTAACCGTCTCCGCCGATTTCCTCAAAGACTTGATTTGTAATTCTCAGAAATGTTTGCTGGTTTTTCTGACACTTCTTTATTTTATATGTAAGAAACTTAAAGGAGGAGGAAGTGAAGTAGCTAGATGTATTGTCCCTCCCTCCTGTCAATCACTCATCATGTGATGCGATTACAGGGGCTTCAACCAATAAACTTACCATGTTGGGAAGCCTGTGGGCGGGGCTTCTGACGGAGAGATCGTGCCTAGAGTGTAAGCACTTCTACATGTCTCCCAAATAAAGTTTAACATTTTCTTCTCCAAACCTACTGCTCCATCAACTTATGACACCCCCATAACCCTTGTCCTTGTCGATCACAAACCTGTCGAACTCAGCCTTGAATATATTCAATGACCCAGCTCCCAATGCTCACTATGGGAGAGAATTCCAAAGATTATCGATCCTGTGAGAGAAGAAATTCCTCCTCAATTATATCATAAATGAGAGACTCCTTATTTTTAAACTGTGGCCCCTAGTTCTAGATTTCCACATGAGAGGAAACATCCTCTCAGCATCTATCCCATCATGTCCCCTCAGAATCTTAGGTTTCAATAAGATAAATGAACATCTCCAACCAGGGAGAGCTGAACCACATCTATCGGATATTCATGGCATTACTATTGCCAAGGCTGCCACCATAAACAACCTAGAGGCCACGATTGACCAGAAATTCAACTGGATCAACCAGATAACGGCCACGGCTGCTAAAACAAGTCAGAAGTTTTGTGTTCTGCCGTGAGCGACTGATCTACTAACTCCCTAAATCCTCTCCACAAGGCATAAGTCAGAAGTGTAATGGAATAATCTTTGCTTGACTGAATGGGTGCATCCACAAATGCATGCCGGAAGCTCAATACCGTTCAGAGCAATGTGGCGCCTTCTTGATCAGAACTACACCCATTGACCAAAAAATTCCATCCCCTCCACTGCTAGCATACTGTGGCAGAGGTGTATATTATCTACAGGATGCATTTCAAAAACACACATTATCTCCCAAATATGACATAAGAACTTAAGAAAAAGGAGCAGGAGTTGGTCATTCAGCTCCTCGGGCCTTCTCCACTATTCTGTATGATTATGGTTGATACGGTTATGGCCTTAACTCCACTTCCCTGCCTGTCCTTCATAGCCCTTGACTCCCCTGTCAAACAAAACTATGTCAAACAGCCTCGAATATGTTCAATGACCCAGCCTCCACTGGTCTCTGGGAAGAGAATTCCAAAAACTAACGTTCCTCTGAGAGAAGAAATTCCTTCTCATCTCTGTCTTAAATGGGAAACCCCTAACTTTTAAACTGTGCCCTCTAGTTTTAGATTCCCACAGGAGCAGAAATGTTCTCTCAGCATCTATCCAGAAAAGGCCCCTCAGAATCTTAGCTGTTTCATTCTTCTAAACTCCAATGAGTATAAGGCAAACCTGGTCAACATTTCCTCAAAAGACAAACTCCTGATCTCAAGAATCAGCCTAGTGAACTTTCTTCTGAATTGTTTCTAACGCAAGTATATCCTTCCTTAGGTAAGGTGATTAAGATTGTACACAATTCTCTAGGTGTGTTTTCACCAATGCTCTGTACTATTGTAGCAAGACTTCCCTACTTTTAGACTCTATTTTTCTTGCAACAAAGGCCATTGATTGCATTTGCCTTCCTAGTTATTTGTCATACCTGTATGCTGACTTTTTGGGATTCATGTACAAGGAGACCTAGATCTCGTTGTACTTTATCATCCTGCAGTCTTGCTCAATTTAAATAATATTCTGCCTTTCTATTCTTCTTGCCAAAGTGGACAAGTTTACATTTTCCCACGTTATACTTATCTCTTAAATTTTGCTCACTCACTTAACCTGCCTATATTCCTTTTCATATTCTTTTTATCCTCTTCATAACTTGGGTTTCCTACCTATCTTTTCATTATCAGCAAATTTGACCATATTCAGCCCCTTCATGCAAAACACTACTAAAGATCATAAATAGTTGAGGCCCAGTGCTGATCCCTGTGGCAATCCATTATTTATAACAAAAACAGAATTACCTGGAAAAACTCAGCAGGTCTGGCAGCATCGGTGGAGAAGAAGAGAGTTGACGTTTCGAGTCCTCATGACCCTTCGACAGAACTAGGTAAATCCCTGGAAGGCGTGAAATATAAGCTGGTTTAAGGTGGTGGGGAGGGGGGTGCGGGGGGGAGTGGAGAGAAGTGGAGGGGGGTGGTGTGGTTGTGGACAAAAGCAGTGATAGAAGCAGATCATCAAAAGATGTCACAGACAGCAGAACAAAAGAACACATAGGTCTCGAAGTTGGTGATATTATCTAAACGAATGTGCTAATTAGGAATGGATGGTAGGGCACTCAATGTATAGCTCTAGTGGGGGTGGGGGGAGCATAAAAGATTTAAAAATATTTAAAAATAATCGAAATAGGTGGGAAAAAGAAAAGTCTATATAATTTATTGGAAAAAAAACAAAAGGAAAGGGAAAGAAACAGAAAGGGGGTGGGGATGGAGGAGGGAGGTCAAGACCTAAAGTTGTTGAATTCAATATTCAGTCCGGAAGGCTGTAAAGTGCCTAGTCGGAAGATGAGGTGTTGTTCCTCCAGTTTGTATTGGGCTTCACTGGAACAATGCAGCAAGCCAAGGACAGACATGTGGGCAAGAGAGCAGGGTGGAGTGTTAAAATGGCAAGCGACAGGGAGGTTTGGGTCATTCTTGCGGACAGACCGCAGGTGTTCTGCAAAGCGGTCGCCCAGTTTACGTTTGGTCTCTCCAACGTAGAGGAGACCACATTGGGAGCAACGAATGCAGTAGACTAAGTTGGGGGAAATGCAAGTGAAATGTTGCTTCACTTGAAAGGAGTGTTTGGGCCCTTGGACGGTGAGGAGAGAGGAAGTGAAGGGACAGGTGTTACATCTTTTGCGTGGGCATGGTATGGTGCCATAGGTGGGGGTTGGGGAGTAGGGGGTGATGGAGGAGTGGACCAGGGTGTCCCAGAGGGAACGATTCCTACGGAATGCCGACAGTGGGGGTGAAGGGAAGATGTGTTTAAAAGTGGCATCATGCTGGAGTTGGAGGAAATGGCAGAGGATGATCCTTTGAATGCGGAGGCTGGTGGGGTAATAAATGAGGACAAGGGGGATCCTATCATGTTTCTGGGAGGGAGGAGAAGGCGTGAGGGCGGATGCGCGGGAGATGGGCCGGAAACGGTTGAGGACCCTGTGTTTTTATCCATTATTTATAGTTTGCCAAACTGGAAATACTCCATTTATCCTGACTTTCTGTCTCCTGTTAGTTAGCCTGTCCTCTATCCATGCTAACATAAACCCCCAACATCATATGATTTTAATTTGTGTAGTAATCTTTTATGTGGCCTCTCATTGAATGCCTTTTGGAAACCCAAATAGACTACATCTACTGGTTCCCTCAATCCACCCTGCTTGTTACATCTTCAAAGAGCTCTAGTAAATTTTTAAGACACATTTTCTCTTTCGCAAGCCCATGCAGACTCTGCCTGATTGTATTATGATTTTCTAAATGTCCTGCTACTACATCTTTAATAATAGATTCTAGCATTGCCCCAATGACAGATGTCAGGCTAACTGACTTACAGTTTCCTGCTTACTGTGTCCTTCCTGCCTTGAACAGGGGTGTTATATTTGCAATTTTCCCATCCACTGGGAGCTTTTCAGAAACCTGCAATCTCTACTAATGAAAAGGATAAAGAAAGCAGGAGCATGAGTAAACCATCATTTTCAAGTGTACCTCCAATTCACACATGTCCCAACTTAGACATATATTGTTATTTTGTGAAGTTACATAAAATAATCTTTGGATAGGAACTGTGGGAAATCAATGATGTTTATCACAGTTGAATGTTTATTACAATTTAGGGAAAATGATGGTGTAATGGTAATGTCACTGGATTAGTAATCCAAAGGCCCAGTTTAACACTCTGGGGCATAGATAAAATCCCACCCAGGCAGCTGGTGGAGTTTAAATTCAGTTAATAAATCTGGAATGTGAAGTTTGTCCCAGTGATTGTGAACATGGAACTATCACAAATTTCATAAAAACACACCTGGCTACTAATGTCCTTTAGGGAAGGAAATCTGCCATCCTTACCTGATCTGGCCTCTGTGACTCTAGCTCTCCAGTAACGTGGTTGACTTTTAACTTCCCTTTGAAATAGCTGAGCAAGCCATTTAATTCAATGGCAATTAGGGACGGGCAACAAATGCTGGGCCTTGCCAGTAAGGCCACATCCCATGAAAGAATAAATGATAAAAAAAAAATGGTACTGGTACTCATTTGAGAAATTTGTTTTTGTTGCCATTTTGGGGATGTGTGCTATGAATCAAAGGAATTGACTGAAGTGTTATCAGATTACCTAGGGATTGAGTTGACTGACATTGAGGGATGGAGGAAGGGGGAGGTGAGGTTAGACACTGAAATTGGAAAATGAGTGCTGTTGAAAGTGAAGTGGATGTGAGGAGAACCGTGAATGAAGTACACCTGAACAGACTTAGTGAAATGGAGTGAACTAAAGGATGAAGGAAGATCTGTGATTTTGCACCTTTCCTGAAAAGCATTGGATTGGCCTTGTACTAGATCCAGGTCCCTCCTCATGGTCACGGTCCAGCTGCTCCCTTTTAGGGCCACATCTTCTTTGTGCAGGTACCAGGTTTCAATGCTGGGAAAAAAGAGTTCCTTGCTGGTCCTTAATGCACCCAGCAGAATATCTAAGGATGCCTCAGTAAAGCTGGGTGCCATCTTTGTTCTCTCTCCTGCCATAACTATTACTTCTGTCCCTCAAATCCAAAGTTCCCAAACCTTTAAGTAGGTGAGGGTAAATCACAGCCTCTGGATCTACCACAGCGCTGGACAAGCACATTGGAGGCTTGAAACACAGAAGCAAAATGATAACAAAATATCCCCATCCCCGCTGGTAAGTCTGACCAGATTGAAGGACAATGTTAGCATTATATTATTGACGGGTTTCTCTTTTATGTAAAATGGCTTAAAATCCTGTTGTAATGATCAGTTGCACAGGGTTTCCAGTCTAGAAGATTCAAGCTCTTCCTATTGCCAGAATAGAAACACTAAATAATAGGATTTATTTAAACATGAACAGTGAATAATATGAGGAAGAGACTAACCCACATAATTAACTTGTGAAGAAGGAAACACAATGATTGAATTGATGAGGAAAAAGATACCCTTATCCAATGAAGAGGAAGAAAGATTGGCAGACATATTCAAAAGAGCCAATAAAGAATTAATATAGAAAAAAGTTTGAATTTGTTTTCACCTAGATGATGCCTGTCAAAGCCAGAGCTCCACTAATATGCTGGGAATGTGACCTCATTGGGAATATAAGCATGATGCAGAGGCATGGGAACAATCTGGATCATCTTTAGTAGTCTGCACAGATGACCGACATCAAATCTTCACACAAAAGTTATCCTATTTGGGGAACTCTTCTGGATAGAATCATCATCAGGAGCACAGAGAATTTTAAAAGTAGCTTTAACTCTCAGTTGCAAGACTAAAGAAACTGGTGGATGGATCAGGCTATGAAAAAGCTATGGCTTCATTCTGCATCACAAATTCCATTTCTGAGCCATTAACTCCACCCCTGACCATTATCTAAGGTTGAACCAGGCTGCGCACAAATCTGGCATTCTATTTGAGCCTGAACTAAACTTTGAACTTTGTTTCTTCTCTGACACCAAGAGCGCCTACTTCCACCCCTATATATCTCCCATCTTTGCCCCTTGCTTAGATCATCTACTGCTGAAACCCTCATTCATGCCTTTATTATCCTATTTTCTTATGTTCTCATCTTGATTCACTAATTTCAACACTCCCCCACCTTGCACTCTCCATAAGCTTCAACTCATTTGAAGCTGCTTGTATCCTAACTCTCACCAACCTCATTTTACCCAGCATTGCAGTGCTCAATGACCTACATTGACTCCCAGTCCAGCAATAAGTAGATTTAAAACCCTCACACTTATTTTCAAATTGCTCCCAGGTCTCACCCTCTCCAATCTCTGTAACCTCTCCAAATCTATAGACCTCAAAGATATCTGTGTCACACCAATTCCGGCCCCCATGTAGCTGCTCTTTTGTTAAATGGCAGAACATCAGGACCAAATATAACAATGAAGATGTCTCACAAGGTTGAGTGGCTGCCTACTGAGCTTACAACAACAACAACTCGGGCAGATTTTGCCCTTGGCCGGGGTGCTCGGTGGAGGTGAGCAGGGGTAGATGGGAAGCTGACTGCCGCCCGCAATCAGCACCGCACCGCGATTTTGCTATGGTGGGCCAATTAAGGCCCGCCCTTAATGGAATACGAGTGGCAGCACTCAGCGCTGCCTCAGGCAGATGAAGCACCGTTTAAAAAAAACTAATGAAGAAAATAAAAAATGTCATAAAATATGCCCTCTCATGTGACTCTGTCACATGAGTAGGGATATGTTTTTAAATCAAGTGTTATGTTTTTATTTTATCTTTATTTGCGTTAGGAAACCTCTTCCCGTTCGTGGGTGAGGTTTCCTAAAAAGTGCAAAGGCCACTTGGCGTTTTCACCTGCCCGTCAACCGTTAGGTTGGACGGGCAGCGTAAATTTGAATTTAATGACTTTTTAATGACCTTAATAGGCCTTTTAGTTGTCGGCGGGAGTGCTGCCAACTGTAGCACGCGCCTGCCAAAGGAAATATCGCGAGGCTACATGATGACATCGGGATGCTTGCCCAACGTCATCACGCGTTGTTTTACGCTGAGCTCAATATTCTGCCGCTAATATTCATATATTGGCTTTAATGTAGTATTGGGTTGTAGGGGGCAGATAGGAAAGTGGAGTTGAGAACATAATCAGATCAGATTTTATAGAATCGTGCAGCAGCCTCGAAGGACAGAATGGCCTACTCCTGCTCCTAAATCATTCTATGTCCTAATATCTCCTTATGTGGCTCAGTGTCAAATCTTGTTTGACGATTGCTCCTGTGAAGTGCCACGGGGTGTTTTATTCCACTAAAGGCATGATGTGAATACAACTTGTTGTTGTAAGCTCAGTAGGCAGCCACTCAATCTTGTGAGACATCTTCATTTTTACAGTTGACCCTGATGTTCTGTCATTTAATAAGAAAAAACAGCAGCTACATCATCAAGAGAAAGTACAGAAAGAGAGCAAAGGTTTTCCCCACATGGAGGAAGAGAAGAATGGAAAGTGAGCCACAGCTTCTGGCCACTTAAGTAACAATATTTCTGAATTCAGGAAGCAGATTTTCTGTATACCAACATTGCCGGAACTGTTCCAAAGCTTGGGTGACAGGAAGAAATAGATAATATGACAATGGGAGGAGCAATAGGAAACATATTAAATTGTCATTGAATATATCACTTAGTCATTTTAAAGACATTTATGCTGAAAGTACAGCTTTACGTGTTATTAGCAATAAACATGTTGAAAAAAGGCATCTTATTATATTTAAATAATTTCATTTATTTTTAATAGGTTCCATTCTTAGTTTCATACAAATGCATGAATGTTTTTGTTAGTAACACCACAAATCTATTGACCCATTTTTAGTCAGTTCAGTCCATGGTTGCACAACTTAGGCATAAATTGACAAATCAAATGCATATCGAACAAACAAACAAAATAATTTGCATTTATATAATACCTTTTGGCACCTCAGGGCTTTCCAAACTGCATAACAGTCAATGAAGCACTTTTTTGAAGTGTAGTCACTGTTATAACGTAGTAAACATAGCAGACAATCTGCACCGTCGTGATTATAGTTTTGATAAATGTAGGACTGTAGCTTTAAGAATAATCCTGTGTTGTAAGGTCACATGATCTGTGTAAGCCAATGAGTGAGCAGCACGGGGTACCTTGAAGCGGGAGTTCTTCTTTAGTTATAGAGTTAGATGCACACATATAGCTGTTGCTGCTGTCTTGTAAATAAAGTTCAATATTTCCACCAAGAAAAGTTGCCTGGAAAATCAACTCTATAACATGCACAAAGCCAGCTCCCACAAACAGCAGTGTGCTAATGTCTGTATGATCTTTTTTTTAATGATGTTGCTGAAGGAATTAACACTGCCCAGGTTATGGGGGAGAGCTCCACTGCCCTCCTCTGATTGGTGCCATGGGATCTTTCTTCATCCAGGGTTTAATGGCTCATCCCAAACCCTGCAACCTCCAACAGTGCAGCACTCAAGTGTCAGCCTAGGTCATGTGTTCTAAAGGGAGCAAGAAAGAATACTTAACTTGTGCAAGTTATCTAACCTGCTTACAGTCAGTGTCAGCCATGCCTGATAAATTCTGTGATAGCTCCACACCTAGTGGATAACATCACTCAAAGTGAGCACGAATGGGAGATCAGGACACAGACATCACTGTGCTGAATACTTGGATTCCCAATTTTCTTTCTGGAGATATCTCATAAAATTAACCCTTCATTGTGATCAAATTCAAAAAGTTGTAAAATTAACTGTAAGAAGCCATTGGGAGAATTAGAAATGGGAATTGCAAAAAGAAAAACTGCTCAGGGGGAATCTAGTATAAACCATCACATCAAGGTGGCATAAGACAAGGTTGTCTAACATCGGTGGTGGGCAAATTAGTAGAATCAATCCTGAGAGATAGGATTAACTGTCATGTGGAAAGGCATGGACTAGTCAGGGATAGTCAGAATGGATTTGTTAAAGGAAGGTCTTGCCTCACAAACTTGATTGAATTCTTTGAGGAGGTGACAAGAAGGTAGTGCAGTGGATGTTGTGTACATGGATTTTAGCAAGGTATTTGACAAGGTCCCACATGGCAGATTGGTCAGGAAAGTAAAAGCCCATGGGATTCAGGGTAATGTGGCAAACTGGATAAAAGGTTGGCTTTGTAACAGGAAACAAAGTGTAATGGTCTATGGATGCCCTTGCGAATGGAACATTGTCTCAAGTGGTATTCCACAGGGCTCGGTGTTGGGACCCTTCTTGTTTGTGTTATATATTAATGATTTGGACGTGAACATGGGGGTTACGATTGGGAAATTTGCAGATGACACAAAGATTGGCTGAGTAGTGGAGAGTGTAAAGGATAGCCATAATCTCCAAAATGATATAGATGGGTTGGTGGGGTGGGTGGTAAAGTGGCAGATGGATTTTACCATACACACGTGTGAGGTCATACATTTAGGGAGTCAAACAATTACAGGGATTACACAATAAATGGGAATATACAAAGAGGGGTAGATGAAGTGAGAGATCTTGGCATACAAGTACACAGGTCCCTGAAGGCAGCAGTTCAAGTAGACAAGGTTGTAAAGAAGGCATATGGAACGCTCTCCTTCATTGGCAGAAGTATAGAATATAATAGTAAGGGTATAATGTTGAAATTGTATAAAACACTGGTGAGGCCACAACTGGAGTATTGTGTGCAGTTCTGGTCACCACAATACAGGAAGGATGTAATAGTTCTGGAGAGAGTGCAGAGGAGGTTTACAAGATTGTTGCCAGGGTTAGAAAAGTGTAGCTATGAGAAGAGTTTGGATAGGTTGGGGTTATTTTCCTTAGAACAAAGAAGGCTGAGAGGTGTAAAAAATTATGAGGGGAATAGATAGAGTGGACAGGATAAAATTGTTTCCTTTGTTGGAGAACTTTAGAACCGGGGACATAGATTCAAGATAAGTGACAGAAGGTGCAGGGGGCACATGAGGAAGAACTTTTTTATGCAGAGGGTAGTGGGTGTCTGGAATTCGCTGCCCAAGTTGGTGGTAGAGGCAGAAACTCTAAACTCTTTTAAAAAGTACCTGAATCTGCACCTTAAGTGCTGTAAGCTGCTGGGCTATGGGCCGGGTGCAAGAAGGAGGGATTAGAAAGGGAACCTGGGTGTCCTCAGGCTGGCATGGACAAGATGGGCTGAATAGCCTCCTTCTGTGCTGTAACTTTTCTATTCTAAGGTTCTAAGGTGGTATTGTCATCCCAAATGCATTCCAGCACATTTATTCTTCAAAATACATTTTTCGCGCAGTGCTCTTTAGTTCTGAAGAAGAATCCTACAGACTCAAAACGTTAACTCTGTTTCTTTCTCCACAGATGCTGCCAGACCTGCTGAGTCTTTTCAGCATTTTCTGTTTTATTTCAATTCAGTCCACCCTGACCATGCTGGATAAGATAAGTGCGGGTAATAAGAGATAAGGTAATAATCATAGAATCATAAAATGTTACACAGCAAAATAAAATGTAACACATACTTTCACCAACTTTACTACCACAATCGGGTTCCATGGACTCTGTCACATGAGCGGGGACATGTTTTTAAGTCAAGTGTTGAATTTTTACCTTGTTTTTATTTGTTTCAGGAAACCTCATCCCTTCCGTGGATAAGGTTTCCTAAAATTTGTAGAGGCCTCTTGGCCTTTTCACCGTTAGGTTGGTCAGGAGGTGAGAAATTCAGTACAGTTGTGAACTTAATGGCCTTAATAGGTCTTTTAATTGTCAGCGGGCACACTTCCGGCTTCTGCGTGCACCCACCAACGTAACGGTCGCGAGAGTGCGCAATGACGTTGGCACGCTCAGCCGATGTCAACGTGCTTTATTTCACACTCCGGCATATCGGGCCCACACCCGGACGCCAAATGTAATTTTCTGCCCCATCTTTTTGGTCAGTGGACTTCAAGAGTCAATTCACGTAAACTGTTCACTAGGCTGATGCCATGCAGAAAACCCTCAAGCTTGCATTTGCTAACTGAGTCCATTATTTTACATGGAATTGAAGTTAGACTCTGTCTGTGTCTCTTTTGTCATCCTTTGTGAAAATGGCTTGGAGCTTTGGAAGGTTCCAGATGCAGGGCAATTGCCCAACGGACCTTGAAACCTTCTGGGAAATTTCTGTGCAGTACTTAAGGGAATTTCCGAGGGACCCCCTCCCCCCGTCCCCAAGCGCATCCTCCAGGTTACCTCCGGGATACGACCCTCTGGAGAATAGACGACCTGGGCCAAAAAACATAAAATCCTAGAAATACCAACAGATCTGGCAGCATCTGTGGTGAGAGGAACAGAGTTAACTTAAAAGGGAATCTAGAATTCTTCTATATGCATATAAATAGTAAAAGGGTAGTGGGAGGAGTGGGGCCAATTTGCACATGGTGGCAAGAGGCATGACTTAGGTATTAAATGAATCATTTGCACCTGTCTTTACCAGGGAAGAAGATGCTGTTCAGGTCATGGTGAAAGGGGAAGTCAGGTAGACACTTGATGGGTTTAACATTGGGAAAGAAGAGGTATTAGATATGCTGTCTAAACTTAAAGCTAATAGGACATCAGGACCGGATGAGATGCATCCAAGAATACCGAAGGAAGAGAGAGTGGAATTGCAGAGGTACATGGCCATAATTTCTAATCTTCCTTAAATTCAAGGGTGGTGCCAGAGGATTGTGGAATTGAAAATGTTGCACCCTTGTTCAAAAAAGGTGCAACTAGAGGTAGTCAGTTTAATCTTGGTGGCAGAGACACTTTTAGAAGCAATCATTCAAGACAAAAAGTCACTTGGACAAATATGGTTAAGTAAGGAAAGCTAGCATGGACTTGTTAAGGGAAAATTGTGTTTACCTAACTTGCTTGAGCTTTTTTAATGATGTAACAGAGAGGGCTGATGAGGGTAATGCTGTTGATGTGGTTTACATTGACTTTCAAAAGGCTTCTGAGCAAAGTTATAGCTCATGGAATAAAAAGGACAATAGCAACATGGATATGAATTTGGCAGAGTGACAGAAAACAAAGAGCAGTGGTGAATGGTTGTTTTTTTGGACTAGAGGAAGATTTATAGTAGAGTTCCCAGGGATTGATGTTAGCACACTTGCTCTTCTTGAAACATATTAATGACCTAGATATTGGTGTACAGATCTGCAGATGTTTCAAAACTCAGAAATATTGTGAGCCATGAGAACGATAGTGTAGAACTTCAAAAGGATCTAGATAGGTTGGTGAAATGGCCGAACAAGTGGCAGATAAAATTTAATGCAGAGAAGTTTGATTCCTTTTTGGATGAAGAATGCAGTGAGATAATATAAAATAATGGGTACAGTTCTAGAGGGATGCTGGGGCAGAAGGACCTGTGTGTATATGTGCATACATCATTGAAGGTTACTGGACAGGTTGAGAGAATGATTCCAAGAATGAGGAACTATAATTGTATAGAAAGATTGGAGAAGTTGGGACTGTTCTCTATGGAGAAGGAAAAGTTAGAAGAGATTTGATAGAGATCGATATTCAAAATCATGAGTGGTCTGGACAGAGTAGATGGGGAGAAACTGTTTCCATTTTTTGAAGGATCGAGAACATATGTGCACAGATTGAAGGTAATTGGCAAAAGAAGCAATGGAGACATGAGGAGAATTTTTTTTCACACAGCAAGTGGTTAGGATCTGGAATGCACTGCTTGAAACTATGGTGGAGGCAGGGTCAATTGTTTCTTTCGAAATGGAATTGGATTAATACCTGATAAGGAAGAATTGCAGGGGCCACGGGGAAAAGGCAAGGGAATGGCACTAGGTGAATTGTTCCTTCAGAGGGCCAGCGCAGACACAACCGGCTGAATAGTCTCCTTTCTGATTCTATAGAAAGAACAGTTACTCTTCATTCGAACGATGTAACTTTCAAGAATTTTTACAGTGAGACAAACAATGCAAAAGTGGAAGTTTTCATCAATTTGCTAATTACTTTGGGATTGCTCTGCCTACTTAGGAACAAATTTGTGATAATGGTTGGTAGGTAGTGCTGAAGAACAATGTCAACACTTCCACTTTAGACAGGGTTGGAAGTGCATGAATGGCTTTGATGTTATCTTGTGTACCCAAGGCGATGGGTTGATTAGTTCAATTATACCATCTGTTTCTTGTTGTTTCAGCTCCTTTCGTACTTTGGCATGGATGGCAAATGGCAACCATCACAAATTTTGTGCAACTGGCAGAATTTAGACGTCAACATGAGGACCGTAACAGGACCCCTTAATCTCCCCAAATCCAGTAAATAAGGAAGGATACTGCTCGTGCAGTCTGTGCCATCGATCACATTAATGCGTGCTCCTGTGAGATCTTCAAGTTTAAAGCCAAGCTTATTGAAAGGGTTTACCTTCTTAAGTCTTCTGCCTTTAGTTAGGTCGAATGTGGATCTGTCAGGATTGATGAATTGTAGCACACTGACACTGTGGTCTTCTCAAAACCAGGATAATCGAGTTGTCGTAGCCTTTGATAGTTTCTGTCATAGAAGTGAGAAAAAGTTGTGAAAAATAGCTCTGTTATAGATGCTTTTGCACCCTTATCAATGAGGAGCAACACTAAGGTGCCCACAATCTGAAATAAGCATTACTTAAAATGACCTAGTGATTTGCCAACCGTGATAGCAAACACATGCTGTACCTCACTCTCAGGAAGAGACTCATTCATGTAGCAAACTGATGAGGTCCACTTCTTTAATTACCTTTTTGTGAAGTAGTTCTACTTAAAGCAGGAGTTACAGTTTTTTCCTCTGAGTTGGACATGGTGGACAGAATTTTCGGGTCAGCGAGTGGAGGCGGAATTGGCCCACCTAGCTAAAATGGCGGTGCCCAGCCGATCGCAGGCAGCAATTGGCTGCGAGCATGTCCATACCCGCTCCCGCCCTAAGCCTAGCGCTAAGCTCTAAAATACCCTCCCAGCAAGTCTCTATCTCACTCTCTTTCTTTAAGATACTCTTAAAACCTTACCCCTTTGAGCAACCTTATGGTCATTTGGTCTAACATCTCTTTATGTGGCTCGGTATCATGTTTTGATTTTGTGAAATGCCTTGGGCTATTTAATTCTGCTAAAGGAGCTATTCAAATAAAGGTAGTTATTATTGTTGCCTCGGTGCCTGTTGAGTTAATTCCTCCTTTACCGTCTTTGTCAGCCAATGGTTACGATAGTGAAGAGAGTGCAGCTCTGTATCCAATGACAGAGCAGGCTAGCAATGGGAACCAGTTAGATCTGGATGCACTGATTTATTGTGATTGTAAAGTGTATATTATGGATGATTATTACCAACTCTGACTACAGTGCTCCTCTGAATAAATAAAGTAAACTCAGAAACATCCTAATGAGTGATGTTGAATTTATTGAACACACACATCAGCCCACGCCATCTGTACATTCATGAGGTTTGTGATAAATGCCTGCTTGAGATGTACAGATGGTGTTTCTTGGCTTAATGAAGGCAAACTTGTAAAAATATTAAACATGCTGCAACATCACCTGCTTTAAAATTGCCCTCAAAGGATTTGAATTCTTTTTTCTCTGTTGTATAGTGCAAAACTATACGACATATTAGAATAAGTGAAGGTGAATGCATGCAAATAGATTACATTTAGGTTGTTTTAACTTTATATCCTTTTGCTGACTGTTTTAACTGATCAGTGATTTTAGTGACCAGCTGTAAAGTGCATCCTGCATTTTGAATCCCTGTTGCATTGAAGTTCATTTTTAATAATCATTGCTTCTGCCAAAACAAAAACAAAAATACCTGGAAAAACTCAGCAGGTCTGGCAGCATCTGTGGAAGGGAGCACAGTTAATGTTTCGAGTCCGTATGACTCTTCAAAAGAACTAAGGAAAAATAGAAAAGGGGTGAAATATAAGCTGGTTTAAGGGGGGTGGGGGGGTTGGGTGGGACAAGAAGAGAGTATAGAGGGCCAGTGATAGGTGGAGATGACCAAAAGATGTCACAGACAAAAGGACAAAGAGGTGTTGAAGGTGATGATATTATCTGCGGAATGTGCTAATTAAGGGTAGAAAGCAGGACGAGCAAGGTACAGATAGCCCTAGTGGGCGTGGGGTGGGGTTAGGGAATCGAAATAGGCTAAAAGATAGAAATAAAACAATGGATGGAAATACATTTAAAAATAATAGAAATAGGTGGGGAAAAGAAAAATCTATATAAATTATTGGAAAAAACAAAGAGGAGGGGGAAAATCGGTAAGGGGGTGGGGATGGAGGAGAGAGTTCATGATCTAAAATTGTTGAACTCAATATTCAGCCCGGAAGGCTGTAAAGTACCTAGTCGGAAGATGAGGTGCTGTTCCTCCAGTTTGTGTTGAGCTTCACTGGAACAATGCAGCAGGCCAAGGACGGACATGTGGGCATGAGAGCAGGGTGGAGTGTTGGAATGGCAAGCGACAGGGAGGTCTGGGTCATGCTTGGGACAGACCGAAGGTGTTCTGCAAAGCGGTCACCCAGTCTGCGTTTGGTCTCTCCAATGTAGAGGAAACCGCATTGGGATCAACGAATGCAGTAGACTAAGTTGAGGGAAGAGCAAGTGAAATGCTGCTTCACTTGAAAGGAGTGTTTGGGCCCTTGGACGGTGAGCAGAGGGGAAGTAAAGGGGCAGGTGTTGCAGCTTCTGCGGTTGCATGGGAAGGTGCCGTGGGAGGGGGTTGAGGTGTAGGGGGTGATGGAGGAGTGGACCAGGATGTCCCGGAGGGAACGGTCCCTACGGAATGCTGCCGGGGGGTGAAGGAAAGATGTGTTTGGTGGTGGCATCATGCTGGAGTTGGCGGAAATGGCGGAGGATGATCCTTTGAATGCGGAGGTTGGTGGGGTGATAAATGAGGACAAGGGGGACCCTATCATGTTTCTGGGAGGGAGGAGAAGGCGTGAGGGTGGATGTGCGGGAGATAGGCTGGACACGGTTGAGGGCCCTGGCAACCACCATGGGTGGAAAACCTCGGTTAAGGAAGAAGGAGGACATGTCAGAGGAACTGTTTTTGAAAGTGGCATCATCAGAACAGATGTGATGGAGGCGAAGGAACTGAGAGAATGGGATGGAGTCCTTACAGGAAGCGAGGTGTGAGGAGCTGTAGTCGAGGTAGCTGTGGGAGTCGGTAGGCTTGTAATGGATATTGGTGGACAGTCTATCACCAGAAATTGAGACAGAGAGGTCAAGGAAGAGAAGGGAAGTGTCAGAGATGGACCATGTGAAAATGATGGAGGAGTGGAAGTTGGAAGCAAAATTAATAAATTTTTCCAGGTCCAGACAAGAGGATGAAGCAGCACCGAAGTAATCATCAATGTACCGGAGAAAGAGTTGTGGGACTTGGTTATATTTTAAACATCCAATTTCACTTGTAGCACCAAACAGAGTTGAGCACTGAACTATTCTAATGTTGATGCTATGAATTTCAGTCAGGGAGAATTTAACCATTGCTCCTTGACATTCAATGGCATTACCATCGCCGAATCCTTCACTATCAAACCTGGGTGTTTATCATTGACCAGAACCTGAACTGGACTAGCCATGTAAGTACTATGGCTACAAGAGCAGGTGAAAGGCTAGGAATCCTGTATTGAGTAACTCACCTCCTGACTCCCCAAAGCCTGTCCACCATCTACAAGTTAAAAGTCAGGAGTGTGATTGAATATTCCCCACTTGCCTGGATGAGTGCAGCTTGAACAACACTCAAGAAGCTTGACACCATCCAGGTCAAAGCAGCCCACTTAATTGGCTCTCCTTCCACAAAGATACACTTTCTCTACCACCAACGAACAGTGGCAGCAGTGTGTACCATCTACAAGATGCACTGCAGAAACTCACCAAGGCTCCTGGGGCAGCATCTTCCAAACCCACAGCCACTACCATCTAGAAGGACAAGGGCAGCAGACACATGGGAACACCACCACCTGGAATTTCCCCTCCAAGCTGCTATACCTGGATATCCATCCCATAGTGAGCAAACGGGTCTTGAACCCCAGAGTCCATCAGTTCCACAGCATGGTTGGATCTCCAGGTCAAGAAAGGATTTTAAATTTAAACTGTCCTCTGTTTCATTGGTAGCTGTTGTGTTTGAGCTTTGGAGCTATGCAGAGATGACACACCAGTTTCTATGTCTGAACAGATGTTTTATTCATTGTGCTTGTAAAATGTCTGCTCTTCATGCTTCCAGCTGTTTTTCTCAGTTTAGTTTTTGTTCCACTCAGTAACAGTACCCAGGCTTGACTAATAGCACACAGAGAACGAAGCTCAAAGGGGTAAGTTTTCAAAAGTATCTTAAAGAGGGAGAGTGAGGTAAAGGCTTGTTAGGAGGGTATGTTGGAGCTCAGGGCTAGGCAACTGAAGGTATGACAACCAATACTGAAGTGATTAAAATCAGGGATGTTCGTGAAGCCAGAAGTAGATGAGCTCAGATATCTTGGAGAGTTGTGGGACTGGAAGAGCATACAGAGATAGGGAGGGGTGAGGCCATGGAGGGATTTGAAAAGAAGGGTGAGAATTTTAACAGCAAGACATTGCTTGACCAGGAGCCAATGTAGAACAACAAGCAGAGGGGTGAAAAATAAGTGGGATTTAGTGCGAGTTAAGATGTGGGCAACAGGGTTTTTGATGGTTTCAAGTTATGTAGATCAACTTACCATTCCTGAAATATACCACTGTTCCTTCACTGTCGCTGCGTCAAAATCCTGGAACTCCCTTCCTCACAGCACTGTGGGTGTACTTACACCGCATGGACTGCAGCGGTTCAAGAAGGCAGCTCAACACCACTTTCTCAAGGTTAATTCAGAATTGGCAATAAATGCTGGCCGAGCCAGCAATACCCACATCCCATAAATGAATTTTAAGAAAAGGCTAATAAGTGGTGTGAGGCAAGCCTAATTATCTAAATCAGTTAAATGATAAGTGCGTGCTAGCTCATGTGTAGCACTTAGTTTCAGACCCAGAGAGTCTGAAGTATGTAATGCTCAAATGCATTTCTTCAAATTGTCACTCAACTTATACATATCTTTGATTGGTCTAACAATGCATAGAAATATAGAGAAGTTAGAATACAGGAACCATCTTTTGACCCAACCAGGCTGTGTTGCCATTTAGCTTCCATGTGAGAAAATAGTTCTTATCGTACTTACTCATTGCGTTGTCTGCTTTCAGAGCATTTTCTTGCGCCCATGTACCCAATCTAATATTGAATGTTAACAAAGTTTCTGCCTCAACTGCTAACCCCAATTCAACAGGTAATCTCTAAGCTGCCCCCCAGTTCACATGCATTGTACCTGCTCAACACTATGCAATGAATCGCAAAAACCCCATAAACAAGAGTCCCTTTATTTAGCATTGCAAGTTAGGTGGCTGGTTGGGTTTTGAGATTTCCATTCTATTGTTCCTTGCTTTCATTTGGTGTTTCTGTCTATGCCACTGAAGTGGTTGATTTAAGTTCTAACTAGATTGGAAACATCATAGAATGATACAGCACAAAAAGTGGCCATTTGGCCCATCATTCAAGTACATAGCTGACTCTTTGTTGACCATTCCACTATGAAACTTGCCTGCCATTATGTTATAAGAATTCTTATGCCATAAGAATTTTGTCACCACGCTTTGCACCTTCATCAGTCAGCAACATTCTGAGTCAACTTTATATTGGCTCTTAACTTCTCTATGCGTATAAAAAAACATAATTAATATCTAATTGTAGCTCAGTGGACATGTTACAGGTTTAGTAATCCAGCAACCCGGACTTCTACATCGTATGAGTTCAAGTCCAAGTGTAGTTTGAAAATTTAAAATAAAAGATTGGTTTTAGTAAAAGGCAACATGAATCCATCAGCTGTGCCATAAAAAAACACAACTGGATCATTAGCTTTCTTTAGGGAAGGCAACCTGATGTCTTTACCTGGACTGACCAACATTGATGGAGTAGGACTAGCTAAATTATTCTTGCAGGGAACTGGCAAGAACTAGAGGGGCTGAATGGCCTCCTTGCATGCTGCAAACCATTCTATGATTCTATGATCTCTAATGACTCCAGTCTTACACCCTAATACAGTTGATGCTTAACTGTCCTCTGAAGTGGCCTAATACCTGCCACCAACCATAGTCACAAGCAACATTGTGGGAGCACCTTCACCAGACAGATTACAGTCGTTCAAGGGAAAGGGCCACCAAAACCTTCTCAGGGCAACAAAGGATGGACAATAAATGCCAGCCTGGCCAGCGATGCCTACATCCTGAGAATGCATTAGGAAAAAGGCAATAGTTACAAAAGCTAATATATACATACATAATGTGTGTGCCCTATAGAACATGATGTAAACTGCTGAGACCATGGACACAATCAACTGAAGTAGATAACTAAGAGATGTTTTGTTTTACTTTGTGCTATTGGTGGACTGCCTTGCTCAAAGTGATCACCATCTAGAAATCCTGGAAAATCATATTGGTTGAAAAAGTGCTCAGCGTGTATCCAAATTTCTAATGTTTAATCACAGTGGCTGAGGCTCCACATCCCTTGTTCAAAAATCGAATACAACCCTTAATTTTCAGAATGCATAACACAAAATATGAGAGTATAGGCAGACATTGTTGAGTTTAACTTGTTTAACTTCAAAGCCATGGAGAAGTACTTCTCAAAAGATCAAACGGAATGGATGGGGTCCATGAAAGCGCAAAACACCCCCAATGTGCAGCAAGAGCTGATTCACAGGCCAAATGATCTATGCTAGCTTGAAATTTCTTCTTGTTCTCAGTCACCACACTCACCACAAATTGAATAATTGCCCTCCATTGGTACCATGGCTTCAAGAGAGTCGCTATACTATTAAGTGTGTACATAGAATTACCTAGCATGGATAGCACAGAGAAAGGCCAGTTGGCACAACTGGTCTATGCCAATGTTTATGTTCTACAGAAGCCTCCGCCCACTCCTCTTCATCTAACTCTTATCAATGTATACTTCTATTTCGTTCTCCTTCACGCAATTATCGAGTTTTCCCTTAAAGGCATCTATGGGATGTGGTATGCATAGCGATATTGTTACTGAACTAGTAATCCAGGCACCCAGGCTTGAGTTTGAATCCCACCATGGCACGTGGTGAAATTTCAATTCAATAAAAAAAATCTGGAATTAAAAGTCTAATGATGACCATCAAACCATTGTCAATTGTCATAAAAACCTATCTGATTCATTAATGTCCTTTAGGCAAGGAAATCTGCCCTCCTTACCTGGTCTAGCCTAATTGTGACTTCAGCAATGTGGCTGACTCTTAAATGCCCTCTGAAATAGCCTAGCAAGCCACTCAATTCTCAAGGGAAATTAGAGATGGGCAATAAACGACAGTCTAGCCAGTGACGCCCATACCACATGAACAAATTTTAAAAAATTATTCCATGCAGCAGCGAGTTACAAATTCCAGCCACTCTCTGGGTGAAGAAATTACGGGAGATACTGGTTGAGAATTGAGGGGTTGGAGAATAAATGCATATATATTAGGCCATTTTCTGTGTATGAGTCATTGCATTTCAGATCTTATTCCAAATACCTTTAAATTATTCTGTGCGGATATTAGTTTACAAACTCTAATGCATTTGTTTGCACTTCTCTCTGCTTGTGGTTTGAATGGAGGAATTTCTTGATTTATTTTAAATGGAATAACACCTCTTAAATATGGCTAACCAACAGATTCAATAAGAATGCATTAAGATCTCTGATGTTCCAGGCCATGGGAGATAGAAAATGAAATGACTGCAAGTCTCCTTTTCTCATAGAGTCATAGAGTCATAGAGGTCTACAGCACAGAAAAAGGCCCTTCGGCCCATTGGGTCTGCACCAGTCAAACAAGTACGAAGCTATTCTAATCCCATTTTCCAAAACCAGGCCCACAGCCTTGCATGCCATGGTGTAAAGGGCACACTCAAATGCTTATTAAATGTTATGAGGGTTTCTGCCTCTACCACCCTTTCAGGTAGTGAGTTCCAGATTCCCACCACCCTCTGGGTGAAAAAATTCTTCCTCACATCCCCTCTAAACCTCCTGCCCCTTACATTAAATCTATGCCCCCTGGTTATTCATCCTTTCACCAAGGGGAAAAGTTCCTTCTTGTCTACCCTCTATGCCCCTCATAATTTTATACACCTCAACCATGTTCCCCCTCAACTTCCTCTGCTCCGGGTAAAATAACTCCAGTCTATCCAATTTCTCCTCATAACTAAAACTCTCCAGCCCAGGCAACATCCTGGTAAATCTCCGCTGCACTCTCTTGAGTGCGATCACATCCTTCCTATAATGCGGATTCCAGAACTGCATGCAATACTCTAGCTATGGCCTAACCAGCATTTTATACAGTTCCAGCATAATCTCCCTGCTCTTATATTTTATGCCTCGGCTAACAAAGGCAAGTATCCCATAAGCTTTCTTAACCATCTTGTCTGCCTGTCCTGCTACCTTAAGAGACCGGTGGACATGCACACCAAGGTCTCTCTGATCCTCGGTACTTCCCAGGGTCCTACCATTCATCGTGTATTTCCGTGCCTTGTTTTTCCTGCCCAAGTGCATCACCTCACACTTATCCAGATTAAATTCCATTTGCCACTGATCAGCCCATCTGACCAGCCCGTCTATATCCTCCTGTAATCTAAGGCTATCCTCCTTACTATTTGCCACCCCACAAATTTTCATGTCATCCGCGAACTTACTGATCAACCCTCCCACATTCAAGTCTAAATCGTTTATAGGGACCACAAACGGCAAGGGACCCAAGACCGATCCCTGTGGAACCCCACTGGTCACAGGTATATAGTTGCAAAAACAGCCCTCAACCATCACCCTCTGCTTCCTGCTACTCAGCCAATTCTGGATCCAATTTGCCAAATTGCTTTGGATCTCATGTGCTCTTACCTCCTTTATCAGTCTCCCATGCGGGACCTTATCAAAAGCCTTGCTGAAGTCCAAGTAGACTACGCCAAATGCATTACCTTCATCCACACAACTGGTCACCTCTTCGAAAAATTCAATCAAGTTGGTCAGACATGACCTCCCCTTAACAAAACCATGCTGACTGTCCTTGATTAATCCCTGCCTCTCCAAGTGCAGATTAATTCTATCCCTCAGAATTGCTTTCAGTAGTTTCCCCACCACTGAGGTTAAACTGACTGGCCTGTAGTTCCCTGCTTTATCCCTTCTACCCTTCTTGAATAACTGTACCACATTGGCTGTCCTCCAGTCCTCTGGCACCTCTCCTATGGCCAGTGAGGTATTGAAAATTATTGCCAGTGCCCCTGCTATCTCCTCCCTTGCCTCACTCAACAGCCTAGGAAACATTTCAAAACAAAAACAGAATTACCTGGAAAAACTCAGCAGGTCTGGCAGCATCGGCGGAGAAGAAAAGAGTCGACGTTTCGAGTCCTCATGACCCTTCGACCGAACCCGTCGAAGGGTCATGAGGACTCGAAACGTCGACTCTTTTCTTTTCCGCCGATGCTGCCAGACCTGCTGAGTTTTTCCAGGTAATTCTGTTTTTGTTTTGGATTTCCAGCATTCGCAGTTTTTTTGTTTTTATCTTAGGAAACATTTCATCCAGGCCTGGAGGTTTATTTACTTTTAAGCCTGCCAGACCACTTAGAACCTCCTCCCTCTCTATGCTAATTCCTTGAATTATATCACAGTCCTTCTACCTGATTTCCATACCCACGTCGTGCCTCTCACTTGTGAACACCAGCACAAAATATTCATTTAGCACCCTACCTACGTCTTCCGGCTCCACACACAAATTACCTCTATGGTCCTTAATGAACCCTACCCTTTCCCTAGTTATTCTCTTACTCTTAATGTACTTGTAAAATAACTTTGGATTTTCCTTTATTTTACCTGCCAATGTTTTTTCATGCCCCCTTCTTGCTCTCCTAATTTCCTTTTTAAGTTCTCCCCTACACATTCTATACTACTCTAGGGCTTCCGCTGTTTTGAGCCCTCGGTAACTGCCATAAGCTTCCCTTTTTCTCTTTATCCAATCCTGTATATCCCTTGACATCCAGGGTTCCCTGGATTTGTTGGTCCCACCCTTTGTCTTTACTGGAATATGTTGGACCTGTACTCTCCCTATTTCCATCTCAAATGAGTCCCACTGTTCCGATGCAGATTTACCTAAGAGTAGCTGCTCCCAATTCATCTGGCCAAATCATATCTGATTTTATTAACATCGGCCTTCTGAATTTAGAATTCTGATGTGCCTATCCTTGTCCTTTTCCATAACAACCTTGAATAAAAACGATCACTATCTGCTAAATGCTCCCCCACTGATACCTCAACCACTTGCCTGGCTTCATTCTCTAAAATTAAATCCAGGACCACCCCCTCTCTTGTAGTACCTCCTACATACTGGCTTAAAAAGCCTGGATATATTTTAAGAATTCCCCCCTCTAAACCTATCACACTATGACTAACCCAGTTAATATTGGGAAGTTGAAATCCCTCATTATTACTGCCCTATTATTTTTACACTTCTCTGAAATTTGCCTACATATCTGCTCTTCTACTTCTCTCTGACTGTTTGGGGGCCTATAGTACACTCCCAGCAATGTGATTGCTCCTTTTTTGTTTATCAGTTCTACCCATTTGGCTTCATTTGAGGAGCCTTCTAAGATGTCATCTCTCCTTACTGCTGTAATTGATTCCTTGATCAATATTGCAATACTCCCTCCTGTTTTACCTCCTTCCCTGATTCACTTGAAGACCTTATATCCTGAAATATTGAGCTGCCAATCCTGCCCCTCCCTCAACCATGTATCTATGACAGCAATGACATCATATTTCCACATGTTAATTTGTGCTCTCAACTCATCTGCCTTATTCACCAGACACCTTGCATTAAAATAAATACCATCCAACCTTGCCAAACTCCCTTGTGCCTTAACTGGCCTATAATTTGTATGCCTTCTGGACTCACTTGCTCTCTCTTCTAATTTTGGCTGCGCATCTCCCCCTGCTGAACCTCCTCTCAGGATCCCATCCCCCTGCCAAGTTAGTTTAAACTCTCCCCAGCAGCACTAGCAAACCTCTCCACAAGGATGTTAGCCCCATTCCAGTTCAGGTGCAACCCGTCCACCTTGTCCCACTGCCCCCAGAAATGGTCCCAATATCTCAGAAAGCTGAAGCCCTCCCTCCTGCACCATCTCTCCAGTCACACATTCATCTGAACTAACCTCCTATTTCTATACTCACTAGCGCGTGGCACCGGAAGTAATTCAGAGATTACTACCTTTGAGGTTCTGTTTTTTAATCTGTTTCCTAGCTCCCTAAATTCTGCTTGCAGGACTTCATCCCTCTTTCTACCTATGTTACTGGTATCAATATGTACCATGATCTCTGTCTGTTTACCCTCCCCCTTTAGAATGCCCTGCAGCCATTCAGTGACATCCTTCACCCTGGCACCAGGGAGGCAACATACCATCCTGGAGTCACATCTACGGCCGCAGAAACTACTATATGTTCCCTTTCCTATCGCGTCTCCTACCACTATTGCTCTTCCCCTCTTTTTCCTCCCCCAATGTGCAGCTGAGCCACTCACAGTGCCATGAATGTGGCTGTACTCCCCACAGGAAATGTCACTCTCACCATTTTCCAACACAGAAAAATGGTTCTCGAGTGAGTTGCACCCTGGGGATTTCCTGACTACCTGCCTGACACCTTTCTTCTGACTGATGGTCACTCATTCCCTCTCTGTCTGCACTTCCGTAAGCTTCCATCCCTACTAGCCTTGGAGTGAACATTTCAGAGGGCAGTTAAGAATCAACCGCATTGCTGTGGGCTTGGAGTCATGTGTAAGCCAGACCGGGTAAGGATGGAGGATTTCCTTCCCTAAAGGACATTAGTGAACTAGATGGGTCTTTATGACAATCGATGAAAGTTTCATGGTCACCATTACTTCCATAAAAATGTGCTCTCTCCAAAACTTTCAGCCTTGCGGATGCACCTCACTGCCTCCAGCTGCTGCTCAAGCTCTGAAACTCGGAACTCAAGCAGCTGCAGCTGGTGACACTTCCTGCACACGTGGTCGGTCAGAGCGTAAGGGGCATCCAGGACTTCCCACATGTTGCAGGCGGTACATAACATGGGACTGAGCTGTCCCGCCATGCCTCTAGTTGAAAAGAAAAACCCTTACTTTATGTTTAATACAGTAAAAAAAATGTTAAATTATTTTGGAATTTAAATAAAAACTAGAACCCTGCCTTTCCTTAGCTTAATCTATTTTAAACTGGAGCCAAAAACTGGAGCCAAAAACTGGAGAAAAACATTTACCCACTACTCACCAATCAGCTCTCATCTTTGTGCTGATGTCACTTTTTGAAGCTTCCCCGCACTCGCGCTGGTTCTGATCTCTCCACTGCTCTCTCATGCTGTAATGTGATGTCACTCTTGTTATTTTCAACAAGAACTGACTGCAGGACATTCTTCCCAATCTGCTTCACCGTGATGCTGACTACAGGACACTCTTTCCAGACTGCTTCTCCGTGATGCTGACTGCAGCACACTCTTCCCAGACTGCTTCACCGCGATGCTGACTGCAGCACACTCTTCCCAGACTGCTTCACCGCGATGCTGACTGCAGCACACTCTTCCCAGGCTCTGCCCAGACTGCTCCACCATGATGTTGACTGCAGCACACCCTTCTAATGCTGCACAAACTTGCAGAAATTGTATTTGAGTTTCCATTATGGTGAAACTCTGCTATTTTTTAACACAAATACAAAAGTAAAATACTGTGGATGCTTGAAATCTGAAAAAAAAACAGAAAACATTGGAAACTCTCAGTAGGTTAGGCAGCATCTGTGGGGAGAGGAGCAGGGTTAACATTGCAGGTTGATGACCTTTCATCAGAACTGGGAAAAGTTGGAGATGTAATGGTTTTGAAACAAGGGAAAGGCAGGATGGTGGGAAAGAGAACAAAATGAACTGTCTATGATAGGGTGGAAGACAGGGCAGATTAAATGACAAAAGCCTGAAGGTGATGTTGAAGAGGTGAAAAAGGTAAATTTGGAATATTATTTTGAATTAAATAATGAGGAATAGGGGACAGAGGAAAATGGTAATACCTTGTGTGGGCTGGTGTGGCTACAGCGGCTTGGCAACAGGTGCCAAAGTCGAAAACAACAACTGCCCACAATGACACTTGGTAGTTTCAAGTGTGGCACTTGTGGCAGAACCTGCCATTCAATGATGGGGGCTTTTCAGCTATCAGCAAAAGTGCACCATATGAAGACACCCCATCTGAAATGGACTGTTTGCTGCATGTCTGTCATCTTTTGTAGATGTGAGGGTGCCACAAGAAGGGGACATAAATGTACATGTGTAAATAGTAAATTCAGTAAATTCTTCACATAATTGATAAACCACATATGAGATGGACTTAAATTCAAGGTTGTGGAGACAAAGATCCTGAAATCATTTAAACAACAATAACCTTAAATGACCTTCCTCAACTGAAATAATCTTGTGACTGAAAATGATATTTCCCCTCTCTTATTCTCAAATCTTCATTGTACTATGTGGTACAAGGCACAAGATCATCAATGAGTCACAATTAATCAACTTCTGTAGTGGTAAATAATCAACCCACTTCTCCTTTGAGCACTTGTGAACTCTTCCCTATTCTGGTATCACGAGAGGAAAACATTGCATGCCAAAAGGTATTTTCTTAAAATGAAAAGTCTTGTTCCAGATAAATTACTTATGTGTTTAAAAGAAGATAGCCTGGCAATGAGGACACCACATGCATGTCATATCACATCATCGTGTAAAGTCTTCCAACTATGGTCACGTGACAATAGCTATTTCTAGTTAACCATCAACCGGGCTGATAGAGATGACAATGATAGAGGCTGCATTTGAAACTCCAGCAGCCTATTGCATTTGTGAGGAAATGGCATTCCTACTCTGGCACTGAACCTGCACGCCAAGAGATCTCAGCCGAGAAATTCACTTAATTTATGGGATGAAGAATCAGGTACTGCAGAACCCACTGTGGCATGCGCCCCATATGCCACACACCATGTTGGTTTGGTTGCCTTAGGTTGTTCAGGACATTCAACACAACTTGGTCACTTCTGTAAATCAAGGATCTGTTTCAGGCCTCCCTGTACTATTTATTGATGACTGACCATCGAATCTGTTGTGTATGTTGCAATCAATGTTCCCAGACATATTATGGTTGTTCACGAGACCGCTGGAGGTTGGCCACCCAAATGGTAAGTTTAAAATTTTCTGCCTACCTGAATGTCAAGAATCAAGTCTGTGCCTATTGGCTCCACTCTACTCCTATTTGTTCCACATTTACACTGCAGTTGGAGCTGATAACTTTAAATATATATTTGAATTTCATGTGGCTGACTGAAAGGATCGCATTACAAGATTTCAGGTTTTAAGCCTTTTACTGTAACAAATGAACTAAGGTAAGTTTGTCTAAACTCTTCTTCTTAAGCAGTTCCTTGGGATTGAGGATGACTTGCTTCCACTCTGGTTCGACGGGTTCTGTAAAGGCCAAAAAATCCAATGTGCAATCTGCAAACTCGACTACATGTAGGCATATTGCCTGAAAGGTTTTCTTTTTCCTTAATTCTTTCATGGGATGTGGGTGTCGCTGCCAAAGTCAGCATTTGTTGCCTATCCTTATTGGCCTTGGAGTGAACATTTCAGAGGGCAATTAAGAATCAACCGCATTGCTGTGGGCTTGAAGTCATGTGTAGGTCAGACTGGATAAGGATGGAGGATTTCCTTCCCTAAAGGACTTTAGTGACTAGATGGGTCTTTATGACAATCGATGATAGTTTCATGGTCACCATTACTAGCTTTATATTCCAGATTTATTAATTGAATTCAAATTTGAACCCATGTCAGAAGACCACTAGACTGGGCCTCTGGGTTATTGGCTCAGTGACATTACCACTATGCCATCGTCTCCGCTGCTCACCACCATCTTCTCAAGGGCAATTAAGGAGGGCAATAAATGCTGGCTTTGGCAGTGATGCAAATATACCAAGATCAAACAAAAAAAGGCAGTGCATTCCAGATAATAACAGCTTGCCGCTGTAAAAAATGTTTTCCTCATTAGTACAAGAAACAGTTTAGCAGGTGCTGTAGAAATCCCTGTGGTACGGCTGACTGATTTGGAGGTTAACTAGTCGCACATCTGAAATATATTGAGAAGCACGTAATATCAGAGATGTTTCTGTTTCTTTTCCAAGCAAATGTACAACTTTCTTTTCAATGGATTGAGACCCATAGAATGGTAATGAGAAGTAACTTGCCTGTCTTGCTTCCTGAGGGACATGGGTTTGAAAACATCTCAAGCTGTTGGCGTGTAACATTCTTTTCCCTAATAAATTCAATGAGTTCATCAAAGCTCAACCTCATTTCCAGTGGACATCAGTTAACAGCTAAAACCAACCAATAATTAGCAATAAATAGCATTAGGTTTTCTGTGTCAGCAGGACCATGAAGTTAGGCTGGTGTGAGAACCAGGAATGTCTCAGTATTACAACTACAGTGTTCTCGAGTTCAGGTTAAAGTGTGTTGTTGAGGAAGAAGGAAGTATTAAAAAGGATACTTCCACAATGCCTTTGACCACTAAAGGACAATCCAAAGCATTTTACAGTTTTGAAGTTCAGTCACTATTGTAATGTAAGAAATGCAGCAGCTAATTTGTACTCAACAAACTCCCACAAAAAGCAATGCGATAATAATCAGATAACCTGTTATTGTGATATTGGTTGGAAAATAAGTATTGGCTGGAACACCAGGAATATCTCCCTTGCTCATCTTCAAAATAGTGCCATGGGATCTTTTACCTCAGTTTAATGACTTGTCTGCAGGACAGCATCTCCGATAGTGCAGCACCCCATCCCTACTGCGTTGGAGTGTCAGCTTTGATTTTTGTGCTCAAGTCCAGGATTGGGACTCAATCCACAAGCCTTCTGCTTCAGAGGCAAAAATGCAACCAACTGAGCCACAGTTCATACACACACAGGCACCCCTGAGCTGACTCTGAGCAGAGTTTACTTTTTTTGGCACATCCATTAATTGCTCAGAGATTATGGATGAAGGTTATGGCTGTAATTCATGGAGGCAGATTGAAGAACCACCTGCAGTTATATAACTTCATTAATAGAGGAAAATGTCCCAAGGCATTTCAAAGATGCATAAAGAGACTAAAGATAAGTGTTTTAAGATGGGCCTTAAAGGCAGAGAGAGAAAGAGAGGCAGAGACATGGCAGAGTTTAAGGATTCCATATTAATGAAGAAACTACACAGAAGATGCAATGAGGAAGTGATATCAGTTCAGTCTCTACCTCTTTATGCACATTGTTCAACTGTTTGCTTTCTGATTATATATTTAAGCAAAACACATACCTTTCTTGTGTAGCAATCAGACAGAATGTAACAGTCCCAGAAAGTTCTTACAGTGACAGTAATAAAATGCTAGCCATAACAATGCCTAGGTAAAATAAAATATTCTGTTGTAGATTCATTCAGAAAATTACTAAAGAAGGATTGAGTGAGGCATGGGTTTAGAATGTCAATCTTTCATTCTTAAGATCAAGTTTCAGCACTGCTTGGGTTAACAGCTTACTTACAAACAGGCACACATATTAACATATGAATTAGGAGCAGGGGCAGGCCATTCAACCCCTCGAGCCTGCTCTGCCATGCAATAAGATTACGGCTCATCTCATTGTCGCCTCAACTCCATATTCCCGCCTTAGCCCCAATAACCTTTGGCTCCTTCGTTAGTCAAGAATTTATCTACTTCTGCCTAAAAAATATTCATTGACCCTGCCTCCACCGCTATCTGGGGAAGAGAGTTTCAAAGACTCATGAGTCTCTGAGAGAAATAAACTTCTCCTCATCTCTCTCTTAAGATGGAAAGACTCTTATTTTTAAACTGCATCCCCTAGTTCTAGTCTCGCCCGCAAGATGATACATCCTTTTAGCATCCACCCTGTCAAGCACTGCCCACTAGATCTTAGATGTTTCATGAAGATTGCCTCTCATTCTTCTAACCTCCAGTGGATGAAGGTCCAACCTGCCCAACCTTTCCTCATAAGATAACCTCCCCAATCCCAGGTATCAGTCGAGTGAAATTTCTCCGAACTGTGCCTAACACATTTATATCCCTTCTTATCTCAACAACACCCTATATAACTGTAGAAGAATATTCCTACTTTTATATTCAATCCCACTAGCAATAAATAAAAGCAATCCATTTTCCTTCCTAATCACTTGTTGTACCTGCATACTAACTTCCTGTGATTCATGTACTAAGACACCCAGATCCCTCTGTACCTCAGAGTTCTGCAATCTGTCTCAAATGAAGTAATATGCTGCTTTCCTATTCTTCCTGCCAAAAGTGGGCAATTTTGTATTTTCCCACTTTATACTCCATCTGCCAAATTTTTGCCCACTGATATATCTCCGTCACAACTTACTTTCCTATCTATCTTTGTATCATCAGCAAATTTCACAACCATACATCCGGTCCCTTTATCCAAGTCATTGATATGAATTGCAAATGTTGTTGAAAAATGAGAAATGCTGTCAAAACTTTTTGCCTTGCACTCATCAGGACAGTTTCACAAGAATACCAAATCTAAAGAGAACAACAATTTTCACTACATGGGAAGAGGGTGCTGGTTGGTTGGCAAGAAGTGTCTGATTGGTAGAAGCATTGCCATGGAGAATACAGCAGGAAACAGGTAACTGCCAAGCTTTTCTTTAAACTCAAACCAGAAGGTTAACTCTGATTAGTCAAGACATTGCCATGGGGAATGCACGAGAGAACAGCTGTCCCCCAAGTTTTTGTTTCGTTGAAACAGGTGTAATGCATGGACATCCTCTTTCTGGTTACAAAGGACACAGCCCTGTGTACGAATATAGGTAGCTTCCAGCACACATAAAGAGCCAAACTGCGAGCCTGACTTGGTTATCAGTGCAATTCTTAGCACAATCAGGATTGTTTAGCTCCAACAACTCATCGACACCAACACTCATCTAGGACCCTCCACCCCTGCCTGTCCCTCCGTCCCCACCCCATCTTCCAATCCCAGCCCAAGCCGTGTATTCACCATACCCCCTGACCTTACCCTCTCCGATGCTGAACATTCAGTGCTTAGCAAAGGATTTATTTTCATACCCTTACGCCCTCATCTCAATGAATTTCGTGCTCGGCACGATGCTGAACTTTTCTTCCACCATCTTCGTCTCCGGGCTCACTTCTTTGGGCAGGAGTCCTCTCCCCATTCAACGGATCCTTCAATGTTCTGCCTCCACGTGGACCCCTCCCTCTGGATTCCTACCTTCTCTTGATCTTTTCATTGAGAACTGTCCGCGCGACATTATTCGTCTCAATTTCTCTGCTCCTCTCACCCATTCTAATCTCCCTCTCTCTGAACTTCCTGCACTCCGTTCTCTCAGGTCCAACCCAGACATTGTCATCAAACCTGCTGACAAGGGTGGTGCTGTTGTTGTCTCGTGCACTGACCTCTACTTCGCGGAGGCTGAGCATCAACTCGCAGACACTTCCTCCTACCTCTCACTGGACCATGACCCCACCACTGAACATCAAGCCATTGTTTCCAGGACTGTCACTGACCTCATCTCCTCTGGGGATCTTCCTCCCACAGCTTCCAACCTGATAGTCGCCCAACCTCGGACGGCCCACTTCTACCTCCTACCCAAAATCCACAAACAGAACAGTCCCGGTAGACCGATTGTGTCAGCTTGCTCCTGCCCCACAGAACTCATTTTTCGTTACCTTGACTCCCTTCTCTCTCCCCTTGTCCAGTCCCTTCCCACCTACATCCGTGATTCCTCTGACACCTTACGTCACATCAACAATTTCCAGTTCCCTGGCCCCAACCGCTTCCTCTTCACCATGGATGTCCAATCCCTCTACACCTTCATCCCCCATCAGGATGGTCTGAGGGCCCTTAGTGTCTTCCTCGAACAGAGGCCCAAACAATCCCCATCCACCACTACTCTCCTCCGTCTGGCTGAACTTTTTCTCTCACTGAACAATTTCTCCTTCAACTCCTCTCACTTCCTCCAAATAAAAGATGTGGCTATGGGTACCCGCATGGGCCCCAGCTATGCCTGTCTCTTTATGGGGTATGTGGAACATTCCTTGTTCCAGTCCTACTCCGGCCCTCTTCCACAACTCTTTCTCCGGTACATCGATGATTACTTCGGTGCCGCTTCATCCTCTCGTCGGGACTTGGAAAAATGTATCAATTTTGCTTCCAGTCTCCACCCCTCCATCATTTTCATGTAGTCCATCTCTGACACTTCCCTTCCCTTCCTTGACCTCTCTGTCTCAATCTCTGGTGATAGACTGTCCACCAATATCCATTACAAGCCTACCGACTCCCACAGCTATCTCGACTACAACTCCTCACACCCCGCTTCCTGTAAGGACTCCATCCCATTCTCTCAGTTCCTTCGCCTCCGTCACATCTGTTCTGATAATGCTACCTTCAAAAACAGTTCCTCTGACATGTCCTCCTTCTTCCTTAACCGAGATTTTCCACCCACGGTCGTTGACAGGGGTCTCAACCGTGTCCAGCCCATCTCCCGTGCATCCGCCTTCACGCATTCTCCTCCCTCCCAGAAACATGATAGGGTCCCCCTTGTCCTCACTTATCACCCCACCAACCTCCGCATTCAAAGGATCATCCTCCGCCATTTCCACCAACTCCAGCATGATGTCACCACCAAACACATCTTCCCTTCGCCACCCCCTGGCGGCATTCTATAGGGATCGTTCCCTCCGGGACACCCTGGTCCACTCCTCCATCACCCCCTACTCCTCAACCCCCACCTATGGCACCTTCCCATGCTCACGCAAAAAGTGTAACACCTGCTCCTTCACTTCCTCTCTTCTCACCGTCCAAGGGCCCAAACACTCTTTTCAAGTGAAGCAGCATTTCACTTGCATTTCCCCCAACTTAGTCTACTGCATTCATTGCTCCCAATGCGGTCTCCTTTACATTGGAGAGACCAAAAGTAAACTGGGCGATCGCTTTGCAGAACACCTGCGGTCTGTCCGCAAGAATGACCAAACCTCCCTGTCTCTTACCATTTTAACACTCCACCCTGCTCTCTTGCCCACATGTCTGTCCTTGGCTTGCTGCATTGTTCCAGTGAAGCCCAACGCAAACTGAAGGATCAGCACCTCATCTTCTGACTAGGCACTTTGCAGCCTTCCGGACTGAATATTGAATTCAACAACTTTAGGTCTTGAGCTCCCTCCTCCATCCCCACCACCTTTCTGTTTCTTCCCCCTTCCTTTTGTTTTTTCCAATAATTTATATAGATTTTTCTTTTCCTACCTTTTTCCATTATTTTTAATATTTTATGCCCCCCCACCCCCACCAGAGCTATACCTTGAGTGCCCTACCATCCATTATTAATTAGCACATTCGTTTAGATAATATCACCGACTTCAACACCTCTGTGTTCTTTTGTTCTTTTGTCTGTGACATCTTTTGATTATCTGCTCCTATCACTGCTTGCTTGTCCCTACAACCACACCCCTCCTCCACTTCTCTCCCCCCACTCAACCCACCCCCCACCATCCCCCCCTCACCCCACCTTAAACAAGCTTATATTTCACCCCTCTCCTTGGATTCACCTAGTTCTCTTGAAGGGTCATGAGGACTCGAAACGTCAACTCTTTTCTTCTCCGCCGATGCTGCCAGACCTGCTGAGTTTTTCCAGGTAATTCTGTTTTTGTTTTGGATTTCCAGCATCCGCAGTTTTTTGTTTTTATCATTGTTTAGCAAATGTTGTCTAATTGTGGAATCACATTTAATGTTGGTCACAATGTTCTCTGTTTTGCAAGCTAGTTTAATACAATGTTGCCTAGTAGCAGTGTGAAACAGCTAGCTTCACCTGCTGCTCAAATTTTTAAGACACCTTACCCTTTCAATGTAATCTGGGCACTTTTCAGGGCCAAAAATGGCGGTTTTAGGACCATTCATGAGTTTGTGCGATATACCAGCGAGCAATGATCTGATCAGGGTAGCTATTATCCCGCAGGATATCTATTATCCCTGCATTCGAAGCAGTTCAGAGAAGGTTTAGTAGAGTAATACCTGGAATGGGTGGGTTGTCTTATGAGGAAAGGTTGGACAGACAAGACTTGTAACCATTGGAGTTTAGAAGAGTAAGAGGTGGCTTTATTGAAACAAATAAGATCTTGAAGGGTATTGACAGGATGGATGTGGAAAGGATGTTTCCTCTTGTCTAGAACTAGGGATCACTGTTTAAAAATAGGGGGTTGCCCAATTAAAACAGAGATGAGGCAAATTTTCTTCACTCAAAGGGTCATGAGTCTTTGGAACTCTCTTGCCAAAAAGGTGGTGGAAGCTGAGTATTTGAATAGTTTTATGGCAAGGGTGGATAGATTCTTTGTAAACAAGGGGCTGATAGGTTATCGGAGGTAGGTGGGGTGCAGATTTCAGGTTACTATCAGATCAGCCATGACCTTAATAAATGATGGAGCAGGCTCGAGTGGCTGAATGGCCTATTCCTGCTCCTTGTTCATATGTTTATATGTTTGTTCATTTGTGGCCTATTTCAGCACCAAACTTGCATGGTGAGCAAATAGCTTGGGCACTATTTACCAATTTGTTGCTAAGGTCAATCTTATAGCATTTGGAACAGTAGAAATCCCAAGACGTGATCAGTGAAGGTCAGCTTGCATTGGACAGTAGTAGAGAAGAGATTGGCTGATTTCTCAACTAACATGTCGAGGAAGGAGAGTTCATTTGACTGCTCCATGTCAAAGGTGAAGTTGAGTGCAGAATGGAGACCATTAAGGTGTGGAAGTTTGAGAATGGATATTATTTTTTTGAATGTTTTGGGGGAATAGGGTGTTATTCTATGAAGAAGATTGCGTGTGTCTGTGTGTGTGTGTGTGTGTGTAAATGATTTAATTAAGCTGGGTAAATGTTACTAGAGAGGTCTGGGAGGTTTAAGACATGAATGGATAGAGGTGTTAAGTTTGTGCATTTGTAATAAGATATTATGGGGTTTTGAGGTTCAGGTTTGATCTAACATTTGCATTTTAGAGAAGTTGAGAGATTTTTTGAATATCAAAGGGAAGTCAGAGATGTAAAAAAACATTTTTGCATCTTATAGGCATTTCATGGGTAAACAGAAGAAGGTATAGTACATTTTATTGACCTAAAAGCAGAGATGAAATAGAAAAATGAACAATTTTATATCTGGAAGGATCTGAGTTTCAAAGAGGTGTCAGAACAATGAAACCTGAGGTGAAAATGGGGAAAAGGTATTTTAGAGAGGTTGGCTGATGGCTGTTCCTATGTGAGGAAGATCTCCTGGAAACAGCTCCAGGCAGGGAGAAGATACAGCTTGACTCAACCATCCAGTCAAGCCAGAAAAGTCTTCAGACAGAATTTTACCCCAGCAGAGACGGGGTCATAAAATACAACAAGCCTTTAATAGTCTATTGACTTTGGTGGGACCGTAAAATCCCGCTGTCATAAAATTCCACCATTGGGCTGCAAAAAGCAATCATGTTCTAAAGCCTTGGATTTCCACAAGAGAGTTTAAGAGGTCATGTGGTATGCCTTTATTAAAGCTGCCGTAGGTTGCCTTGGGTAATATTACTGGATTTTTATAGTTAAACATCTATAAGGGAGTGTTGCCTGGGTGACATTTACTTGTGGGTCTGACCATTTAGGGAGTCTTTTGGGAGAATGTTTTGTAAGACTAGCTTTAACTGTGTAACTGTAATTTTGTGTGCTTAAGTTTTCTTTTCTTGTTGTTAATAAAACTTTTAGTTTTAATGTTTAAAATCCCAAACATGTTACCAGAATCCTGTTGCTGAGATCAACATGTTTTCTTCTTATTTTCAGAATAGAAAAAAAGGGTATGGCCGTAAACCAAGTTTCCCTCTGGGCTTTGGTTTGCTCAGCAATTAACATTTGTGGTCATAATAGTAAGAAAACTCTTACATGCAGCTGCAGATTCAAATATTGCAAACGCATCTTTTACATATCAGAAATGTGCTAAGGGTAGGATGTTAGGTGTCATTCCATCAAACACACACTTCTCATGAAACCAACAACAAACAAACCAGCAAGAGCTGGGCCTCTATCAATCAGAACCCTCTTGACAACCAATCAGAACTTTCTTCTCATGGATTTTAAATCGATGTTCCCTTTAGATTTGTTATTTTTGTAAATATGGCCTGATGAGTGCAAGATGAAAAGCTTCGACAACATGTCTCTTTTTTCAGCAATACTCAAGTTCTATACTACCAAGCAATTATAAATTATAAATAATTGAGGTCCCAACACTGATCCCTGTGGCACTCCACTCTTCACATCTTCCCAACCAGAAAATGATCTATTTATGTCTGCTTTGTGTTTCCTATTGGCTAACCATTCCTCTATCCATGGCAATATGTTACCCCCTACACCATTATGCATAATAAGCTTTGATGAGGCAACTTGTCAAATGCATACTGGAAATCTAAGTACAGCACAATCCATGGGTTCCCCATTATCCACGTTGCTTGTTACTTCTTCAAAGAACTCCAATAAATTAGTCAAACATGATTTCACTTTCACAGATCCATATTGACTCTACCTGATTGCATTGAGATTTTCTATAACCTCCTTAATAATTGATTCCAGCATTCTCCTTATGACAGATGTTAAGCTAACTGGCCTGCAGTTTCTTGCTTTCTGTCTCCCTCCTTTCTTGAGTGGAGAAGTCACATTCACTATTTTCCAATCTGATGCAACCTTTCCAGAATCCAGAGAAATTTGAAAATTGAAACGTTTACTATCCCAGCAGCCACTTCTTTTCAGGCCCTAGGATGCAGTCCATCAAGACCTGGGGACTTGCGAGCCTTTAGTTCTAATAATTTTCTCAGTAACCTTTCGCTGGTGATAGTAATTGTTTTTAGTTCTTCCTTCCCTTTCACCTCCTGATTCACAATTATTTCTGGGATGTTACTTCTATTTTCTACAGTGAAGGCAGACACAAATATCTGTTTCCTTAATTTCCGATATTAATTCCCCAGACCTACTGGAGGACCAATGCTCACTTGACTTATTCCTTTCCTTCCAAAATTCCTGTAGAAAATCTTCTTACTTGTTTTTTTTTATATTTTAGCTAGCTTTCTGTCATACTCTTATTTCTCCACTTGTATTAATTTTTTAGTCACTTTTTGCTTTTTTAAAAATTCTGTACAATCTTCTGATCTGCTACTCAGCTTTGCGGAATTATATTATTTTCCTTTAAATTTAATTCTATCTTTAACTTCCTTAGTTAGACATGGATGATGCATCCTTCCCCTAAAGTCTTTCTTTCTCACTGGAATGTATATTTTCTGAGTAGTCTGAATTATCTCCTTAAATGTCTGCCACTGCATCTCTATTGACCTATCCCTTTAATCTATTTCCCCAGTTCACTTTAGCCAACTCAGTCATCATGCCCTCATAATTTCCCCTATTTAAGCTTAAAACACTAGTCTTAGATCCACTCATCCCTCCCTCAACCTGAACATGAAATTCAATCATATCATGATCACTGCTACACTATGCCATCACTATGAGGCCATTAATTAATCCTGTCTCAATGCACATTATCAGACCTCATATAGCCTGATCTCTGGTTGGTTCTAGAATGTGCTACTCCAAAAAAATGTCCTGAAAACACACTATGAACTCTTCATCCAGGCTACCTTTGCCAATCTGATTTGTCCAATCTATATGTAGATTAAAATTACCCATGATTATCACTGTACCTTTTTCACAAGCCCCCATTATGTCTCTGTAATGGCTATTAGACCATGGCCTGAATTTTTCCCACGCCGGGTGGGTTCAGTGGGAGCGGATGGGGGCAGCCATGGAGCCTGCGATCAGCTCCGCACCGCCATTTTACAGGGGTGGGCCAATTAGGTAATACACAAGCAGTAGCGCTTACTGTGTGGGCGGGGGAAGGAGGGAGAGTCAGGGCCAGTGCTCTTTCGCACGCATGCGGAACTGCCTCGGGGAGATTGAAGCGCTTTTGAAAACATTAAATAAAATCAATAAAAATTTAATGAAACATGTCCCATCATGCGACTGTGTCATATGAGATGGGACATGGTTTTATGTTTCAAAAAAACTTTTTACTTAATTCATAAAAGCTTTTGGAAACCTCATCCCGCACATGGATGAGGTTTTCTAAAAATGGATAGGCCGCTTGGCCATTTCGCCTGCACCGCCAACCTTAAGGTTGGATGGACAGTGTAAACTTGACATTAATTACTTTGTTAATGGCCTCAATAGGCCTATCAATTATCGGCAGGCGCGCAGCCAACGCCGGCGCGCACCCGCCAAGCGAAACATCGCGATGACATCGAGGCGCATGCCCAGAGTCATCATGCGTCATTTTAAGTGCCAGCATGTCAGGTCTACTCCTGCTCGCTGACTGTAAAATTCTGGCCCTTATGTATTTATTTCTATTTGCGCTGTCAATTCATCTGTTCTGTTATGAATGCTATGTACATTCAGATACAAAGCCTTTAGTTCTGTCTTTTTCCTATTTTGACAACCTCTAGCCTTATTTGCTGATGCACTCTCAGGATTGTACACTCTGTCCCTTCCTCCCACGCTCTGATCACCATTTCCCTTATTGCTACCTTGCTTTTTTGCCTTATCTACTCTAGTTAATTTATCTTACTGTGATTCATAACAGGCTTACTGGCTGCTAGGTTCCTAAGTAAAGTTCACGTTGGCCGTATCAATCAAGCGAGCCCACAAATAGATACAATCCGCAGTAGAATTATTAACTTTGCTCAGGGAGGAAGATAGATAATTGGTTTGGAAATGGGTGCACTGAAAAAATAAATGGCCTTGCAGTTACACATTATCTTCTCAACATTGCTCAAAAACTGTACCCATGTGTGCAAACACAACGCGTACTTTTCTTGAAAGCTTCCACACACAGTAATCAGGTTAGTCTTGATGTTGTTGAAGTTAGGAATGTTGTCCAGGAGTCTTGTGAACCTCCCTGCTCTCCTAAAAATGTCATGGGATCTTGAGCGACGATGTTATTGCAGCCAGTCAGAGCAGCAGCTAACCCCGACAGGAACCCCGCCAGAATTCGGAAAGTGATGTCAGCGCAAAGCAGAGAGCTGGTTGGTAGGTAGTGGGTGAGTTATTTTTCTCCACTTTAAAGCTACATTAATGAAAGGTAAGGATTCTAGCTTTTTATTAAAAAAAAGAAAGGAACTTAAATAATGTTCTACTCGGCTTAAATTTAGGGTAAGAACATTTTAACTAAAGGTATGGCAGGGGAGCTCAGACCCGTGTGTTGCACGGCCTGCAGAATGTGGGCAGCCTTAGACGCTCCTAGCAATCTGGATGTCCACATCTGCAGGAAGTGAAACTTGTTTGACCAGCCTGAGCGTTGGTTTTCGGAGCTTGAGCATCGGCTAGAGGCACAGCAGTGCATCTGCAAGGCTGAGAGTTACATGGATAACACATCTTTAGACATGGTCACCCCCACAGCTTAAGGAAGTGCAGTCAGGGAACGAATGGGTGACCAAGTCAGAAGAAGGGAGGCAGGCAGGTCGTCAGGAAACCCCCAGAGTGCATCCCACTCAAGAACAGTTTTTCTAGTGTTGGAAAATGGTTAAAGTGACGGTTTCTCTGGGCAGTGCAGCCAGGGCCCAGCTGCACAGGGGGGGAGGAGAAACAGAGGACGAGCAATAGTGAGGGATACAGACAGGCATTTCTGCAGCCGCAGGTGTGACTCCAGGATGGTGTGTTGCCTCCCTGGGGCCAGGGTCAAGGATGTCACAAAACGGCTCCAGGGCATTCTGAAATGGGAGGACAAACAGCCAGAGATTGTGGTTCACATTGGTACTGAAAAAGGCTAAAAGGCAGAGATAAAACAATGGATGGAAATACATTTAAAAATAATGGAAATAGGTGGGGAAAGAAAAATCTATATAAATTATTGGAAAAAAGGGGGATTGGAAAGGGGATGGGGAATGGAGGAGAGAGCTCATGATCTAAAATTGTTGAACTCAATATTCAGTCCGGAAGGTTGTAAAGTGCCTAGTCGGAAGATGAGGTGCTGTTCCTCCAGTTTGCGTTGAGCTTCACTGGAACATTGCAGCAAGCCAAGGACGGACATGTGGGCATGAGAGCAGGGTGGGGTGTTGAAATGGCAAGCGACAGGGAGGTCTGGGTAATGCTTGCAGACAGACCGAAGGTATTCCACAAAGCAGTCACCCAGTCTGCGTTTGGTCTCTCCTACGTAGAGTAAACTGCACTGGGAGCAGCGAATGCAGTAGACTAAATTGAGAGAAGTGCAAGTGAAGTTCTGCTGCACTTGAAAGGAGTGTTAGGGCCCTTGGACGGTGAGGAGAGGGGAAGTAAAGGGGCAGGTGTTGCACCTTCTGCGGTTGCATGGTAAGGTGCCGTGGGAGGGGGTTGAGTGTGGGGGGGTGATGGAGGAGTGGACCAGGGTGACCCGGAGGGAATGATCCCTGCGGAATACCGCCGGGGGGTGAAGGGAAGATGTGTTTGGTGGTGGCATCATGCTGGAGTTGGCGGAAATGGCGGAGGATGATCCTTTGAATGAGGAGGCTGGTGGGGTGATAAGTGAGGACTAGGGGGACCCTATCATGATTCTGGGAGGGAGCGGAAGGTATGAGGGCGGATGCGCGGGAGATGGGCCAGACACAGTTGAGCGCCCTGTCAACCACCGTGGGTGGAAAACCTCGGTTAAGGAAGAAGGAAGACATGTCAGAGGAACTGTTTTTGAAAGTGGCATCATCAGAACAGATGCAATGGAGGCGAAGGAACTGAGAGAATGGGATGGAGTCCTTACAGGAAGTGGGGTCTGAGGAGCTGTGGTCAAGGTAGCTGTGGGAGTCGGTAGGCTGGTAATGGATATTGTTGGACAGTCTATCACCAGAAATTGAGACAGAGATGTCAAGGTAGGGAAGGGAAGTGTTAGAGATAAATTTTTACAGGTCCAGATGTTGATGATGTCTAGACATCAGCAGGTGTGGCAGCAGAACCATGAAATTGCCTTCATGGGGAGGGGAATGGATATCATTGCAGCAGGGAAAGCGTTAACAAAGATAAGGATGTAACTGCTGCCTGGGGGTAAATCAGATTTGTGAATTATTGCAGGCAAACAAACTAAAAGCTTCAGGTAATTCATAACTCAGACCTCCTGCTGCAAAGATGCTTCCAATCCATTTTCTGTACCTGACGTAGTGAGGAGCCTGTACGTCAACAGGAAAATCTCTTGTGACCTGGAAAATTGAAGATAAGTGGCTTTTTACCGTCCTTAATTGGATTTCTGCCACTATTGGGTGGGTTGCCACTGAATGCACTAGTCCACCTCCATGAAAAGAGCTCAGAGGCAGATACCAATTGGGAACAGACCCAATGCTCATCTTTCCAAACTTCATCATGTTCCTGCCTCCAAAATCACCTTCATGGACCTATTATCTCTCACAGGTACTGCTGGACCTCCTGAGTATTTCTAGCATATTACGTTTTCATTTCCAATATCTGCAGTATTTTGCTTTTGACTTGTGACCAGTAGAGTTGTGTCAGGTAAAGGTGTAAAGTGATATGGAGCCAAGATAAGTGGAAAATGGAGATCAGCCATGATCCAATTGGATTGGAGGGGCTGAATGGCCTACTCCTGTTTCTCATGTCTTCATGTTCTTCTTGCTGGGTCATTGTGGGCATTTAGTCATTGTGGGCAAGCTGACACAAAGTAGATATTGAGTATTAGAGGAGCAGCTTCTATGGGCTATAAATATAAAATAATCACTACTTAATCCAATAAGGAATTGGTGAAGCTTCTTTACCCAGAGTGTGGTGAGAATGTAGAACCTGCTGACACAAGAGCAATTGAAACGAGTAGCATAGATGCATTTAAGGGGAAGCATGAAAACCACATGAGTGAGCAAGGAATAAAAGGATATGCTGACACAGTTGGATGAAGTAGGGTTGGAGGAGCATTGTACAGAGCATAAACATCAACGCAGACCAGTATGGCTGTAAATTATATATATTTCCTAAGGGATCTGTTCTGAAAATATTTTCCTCATTGATTTCCACCTGCAGTGTGATGTTAGTGAGTGCACACATGATAGATTCAAGCTTCAAGTTGCTCAAACCGAATTTAAAAGACTATCAGCCACAAACCTTATGATTTACATGGAGACTGAGTGTACCAAAATAATTATTGGTCCTGCCTACAGGCCAAAAGTGGAGAGAGATGAAATTTGCTGCCTGGATAGGTATCTTCACTGAACATATATTGCAGGTAATATATTGTAGCTGCCATCCCATTGTTTCTTGCCTGAAATATGGATAGTTGACAGGAAACAATTTAGAATCATATTGCATGAAAGGAGACCATTCGCTTCCATCTAACTTGAGGAAAGACTTTTCCAATTAGTCCCACTTCACTGTTCTTTCCGCATAGCCCTGCAATTTTCTTCCCCCTTCAAGTATTTAACCAGTTTCCTTTGGAAAGTTATTACTGAATCTGCTTGCAGGCAGTGCATTGTAGATCCCAGCAACCCACTGAGTAACATAAAATTCTCCTAATTTTGTTCCTACTTTTTCTGTCAATTATCTTAAATCTGGCTGATATGGTTACTGGTCTTTCTGCCACTGAGAACAGTTCCTTTTTATTTGCTCTATTGAACGCCTAAAATTGAAATGTTTCCTTAATCTTCTTTAATGTTAGGAAAAGAACCACAGTTTCATTAGTCCTCTGTCTAAGTATCAAATCCTTGATGCCATTCTAGTGAATATCCTCTGCACCTTCCCTAAGGCTCTGACATCCATCCTTAATTAAGGTGCCAATAATTGGACTCAATACTCCACCTATGGCCTAACCAGTGATTTAGAAAGGTTTACTGTCACTTCCTTGCTTTTATACTACCTTTATATTAATAAAGCTAAGGGACTCCAATTACATTTTAACAGTCTTCCCGACTTCTCCTGTCACTTTCAAATTAAGATCTGTGTGCATAGACCCCATTGTCTTTCTGTTCTTGCACCCCTTTTAAAAATTATATTGTTTAGTTTAGATTGCCTCTCCTCATTTTGCCTATTAACATGCATCAGTTTACACCTCTCTATATTAAATTGGATTTGCAATGTGTCTTCCCATTTGTTCAGTCTGTCTGTGCCTTCCTGAAGTCTGTTACTATCCGCCTCACTGTTGACTATATTTCTGAGCTTCCTGGCATCTGCAAACGTTGAAATTATGCAGCTCCAGGCCACTGCATCAAAAAACAGCAGTGTCCCTGGTGCCGACTCCTCAGCAACACTTGCCGCATTCTTCCCTCCAGTCTGAAAACCAACTGTTCATCATCATTCTGTTTTCTGTCTTGTGGTCGATTTTACATTCATGCTGCCACTGTATCTTTAATCCCACGTGCTTTCATTTTGCTAACAGGGTTATTATGTGGTACTTTATCAAATCCGCTTTGGGAGTCCAGCTAAATAACATCAACCACACAACCTTCATCAACACTCACTGTTAGTTTATCAAAGGACTCAAATCTTATTTTCCAGACATGATCCGCCTTTAACAAATCCGCGCTGGCTGTCATTTATTAACCAGTGTTTTTCCAGTGACAATTGTGCTTCAGATTACTGCTTCTTAAATTGCCCCATATATAAGGACATTAAGAAGAGTGTGGCCAGATCCTGCTCTGTCTCCTCCCTTCCCTCAGCAACTTAAGATGGATTCCATTCAGTCCTAGTGAGGTTAAGCACTTTGGCAGGAAGAATAGAGGAGCTGAATATTATTTAAAGGGAGAAAGACTGCAGAAAGCTGCAGCACAGAAGGAATTGGGAGTCCTTATGCATGAATCACAAAAAGATAGCATACAAGTTCAACAGGTAATAGGGAAGGCAATGGAATGTTGGCCTTTATTTCAAAGCGAATGGAATATAAAAATAGGGAGGTCTTGCTAAAACTATACAAGAACACACCTAGAATACTATGAGCAGTTTTGGTCTCCTTATCCAAGGAAAGATATACTGGTATTGGAGGCAGCCCAGAGAAGGTTCACTAGTTCGATCCCGGGTATGGGGGGATTTTCTTATGAGAAGAGGTTGACTAGGTTGGGCCTGTACTCATTGGTGTTTAGAAGAATGAGAGGTGACCTTTTTGAAACATATAAGATGCTTAGGGGGGTTGACGGGGTAGATACTGAAAGGTTGTTTTTCCTTGTGGGAGAGTCTAGGACCAGAGGGCATAATCTCAGGGTAAGGGGTCACCCATTTAAGACAGAGATGAGGAGAAATTTCTTCTCTCAGAGGGTAGTGAGTCTGTGGAATTCTTTACCACAGAGGGCCATAGAGGTTGGGTTGTTAAGTATATTCAACGTTGTGATAGACAAATTTTTAATCAGTAAGGGAATCAAGGGTTATGAGGAAAAGACAGGAAAGGGAATTGAGGATTATTAGATCAGCTATGGTCTCATTGAATGGCGGAGCAGACTGGATGGGCTGAATAACCTCCTTCTGCTCCTATGTCTTATTGGCTTATGGTCCTGGATGGTGTTGAGCTTCTTGAGTGTCGGAGCTGCACTCATGCAACTAGGTGGAGAGTCCCATCAGACTCCTGAACTATGCTTTATAGATGATGAACCGATATGGGAATTAGAAGGTGAGTGTCTCCTTTTCATCTTTTATCCTATCCAATTTCTCTGCTACTTTACTGTTCCATTGGCAGCATCCACACCTTTGGAAAAGAAAGATGAGAAGTACTCACTTAGTACCTCTGTCACTTCCTCAGCATCCACAAGGAAATTTCCTTCTTGGTGCTGAATTGGCTCCAGCCTATTTTTGACTGTACCCACCTTTTACTGTGATCTAAGGGAAACAATCCAGCTTCTCTGGCTTGTCACTGATGCAACTTTTAGACAGTAAATGGGCTTACAACAGGCCTTCTCATTTTTGCTGACATGCAACTAGGGGTCTTCTGGTATTGTAGGACTGTATTTCTAATTTTCTTGTACTAATGAGTTTCAAAAGGGACCGCTGGAGGCTGCTCCAGAAACAGTCTAGAACTTTTTTGATAGAGAATCTTTGTAGGGTGGGAAGAATGAGCACAAAAATATTGTTCACCACTGCTGGCTGCCAACATGCATTAATGCTGTGGAAGAGGAGTTTCTAGAGCATGCTAGGGATGGTTTTCTAGAGCAGTATGTTGAGGAGCCGACTAGAGGACATGTTATGTTAGATCTAGAATTATGTAATGAAAAAGAGCTAATTAATAATCTTGTTGTAAATGAACCTTTAGGGATGAGTGAGAATTTTACATTATGACTTACATTATACATTATTATAAACTGGATTCGAAATTGGCTGTGTGGGAGAAGACAGAGAGTGGCAGTGGATGATTGCTTCTCAGACTGGAGGCCTGTGACTAGTGGTGTGCCTCAGGGTTCTGTGCTGGGACCATTGTTGTTTGTTGTCTATATCAATGATCTGGATGATAATGTGGTAAATTGGATCAGCAAGTTTGCTGATGACACTAAGATTGGAGGCATTGTGGACAATGAGGAAGGCTTTCAAAGCTTGCAGAGGGATCTGGACCAACTGGAAAAATGGGCCAGAAAATGGCAGATGGAATTTAATGCAGAAAAGTGTGAGGTGTTGCATTTTGGAAGGACAAACCAAGGTAGGACATACACAGTAAATGGTAGGGCACTGAGGATTGCGGAGGAACAAAGGGATCTGGGAGTTCAGATATATAATTCCCTGAAAGTGGCATCACAGGTAGACAGGGTTGTAAAGAAAGCTTTTGGCATACTGGCTTTCGTAAATCAAAGTATTGAGTATAAGAGTTGGGATGTTATGGTGAGGTTGTATAAGACATCGGTGAGGCCAACTTTGGAATATTGTGTGCAGTTCTGGTCACCTAACTACAGGAAGGATATCAGTAAGATTGAAAGAGTGCAGAGAAGATTTACTAGGAAGTTGCCGGGTCTTCAGGAGTTGAGTTACAGGGAAAGATTAAACAGATTAGGACTTTATTCCTTGCAGCGTAGAAGAATGAGGGGAGATTTGATAGAAGTTTACAAAATTATGAGGGGTATGGCCAGAGTAAATGCGAGTAGGCTCTTTCCACTTAGATTAGGAGAGATAAACACGAGAGGACATGGCTTTAGGGTGAAAGGGGAAAGGTTTAGGGGGAACATTAGGGGGAACTTCTTCACTCAGAGAGTGGTGAGATTGTGGAACAAGCTGCCATCTGACGTGGTAAATGCGGGCTCGCTCTTAAGTCTTAAGAATGAATTGGATAGTTACATGGATGGGAGAGGTCTGGAGGGTTATGGACTGGGTGCAGGTCAATGGGACTAGTGGAATAATAGTTCAGCACAGACTAGAAGGGCTGAATGGCCTGTTTTCTGTGCTGTAGTGTTCTATGGTTCTATGGTTTGAAAGTGAGGTTGTTCACTCTGAAGAAAGGTTGTTATAGTTGAATGAAGGAAATTATGATGGCATGAGGGACAAATTGGTTGAGGTGGATTGGGAAAACGTATGATTGTCTATAGGCAATGGATAGTCTTCAAAGTACTATTACATAGCTTACAGCGCCCATACATTCCTTCAAGGTGCAAAAACCCAAAAAAGTCTGTCAACCGTGGCTGACAAAGAAAGTTAAGGATTGTATAGGATTAAAAGAAAAGGTTTATGAAGTTGCCAGAAGTGGCAGTAAACCTGAGGATTGGGAGATTTTTACCAGTTTCTTGGAGGACCAAGAAACTGGTAAAGAAAGGGAGAATAGAATATGAATGCAATCTAGCAAAAAACATAAAAATGGACTGTAAAACCTACTATAGGTATGTAAAAAGGAAATTTTTGGCTAAGGCAAATGTGGGTCCATTACAGCAGATTCAGGAGAATTCATAATGGGGAATAGAGAAATAGCAGAGAAGCTAAATGATTACTTTGTTTCTGGGGAAGATACAGGAAATCTCCCAGATTTAAAGATCCAGGGGACTAGGGAGAATGAGGAGTTGAAGGAAATTAGTATATTAAGAAGGTTGTATTGGAGAAATTAATGGGACTGAAAGGTGATAAGTCCCCGGGACTTGATATTCTGCATTCCAGAGTGTTGAAAGAGGTTGCAAGAGATAGTGCATTCATTGGTGATCATCTTCCAAAATGCTATAGATTCTGGAATGGTTCCTAAAGATTAGAAGATAGCAAATGTCACCCCACTGTTTAAGAAGGGGGGCAGTGGGAAGAGAAAACAGAGAACTACAAACCTGTTAGCCTTACATCAGTAGTAGGGAAAATGCTAGAATCTATTATAAAGGGTGTGATAAATGGATACCAGGATAATCATGATCTGATTGGGCAGAGTTAGCATGGATTTACGAATGGAAAATCATGTTTGACAAATTTGTTGGAGGTTTTTATGGATATTACTAAGAAAATTAATAAAGGAGAGTTGACGGGCGTAGGACACTTGGATTTTCAGAAGGCTTTTGATAAAGTCCCCCACAGGAGGTTGATTAGTAAATTAAAAGCACATGGGATAGGAGACAATATACTGGCATAGATTAAGGATTGGTTAACAGGTAGAAAATGGAAAATAGGAATAAACAGGTCATTCTCACATTGGCAGGTTGTGGCTAGTGGAGTAACGCAAGGATCAGTACTTGGGCCCCAGCTGTTCATAGTAGATATCAATGATTTGGATGTGGGGATTAAAGGTAATATTTCCAAGTTTGCGGATGATGCAAAGCTAGGTGGGAATGTATGTTGTGAGGAAGATGTAAAGCGGCTACAAGAGGATTTGGATAGACTTAGTGAGTGGGCAAGAGCATAGCAGATAGAATATGATTTGGAAAAATGTGAGGTTATCCACTTTGATAGAAGGAACAGATGTGCAGAGTATTTCCTAAATGGTAAGAGATTAGAAAGTGCAGGTGTACAAAGGGACTGGGTGTCCTTGTCTATAAGTCACCGAAAGCTAACATGCAGGTACAGCAGGTAATTAGGAAGGCTAATGGATGTTAGCCTTTATCACATGAGGATTTGGGAACAGGGGTAGTAAAATTTTGCTTCAATTGTAAAGTAGTTTTGTTAGTCTGCACCTGGGGTACTGTGTGCAGTTTTGGTCCTCTTACCTCAGGATATTATTGGCATAGAGGGAGTGCAACAAAGGTTCAGCAGATGTGTTCCATGGATTGCAAGAGTGTCTTATGAAGAGAGATTAGGGAAACTGGATGTAGTAATTCTAGTTTTGGGAAATGTAGGACTGTAGCTTTAAGAATAATACTGTGCTGTAAGATCACATGATCTGTGTAAACCAATGGGTTAGTAGCATGGGGAGCCTCGAGGGGAGAGATCTTTAGTTATAGAGTCAGATGCACACATGTAATTGCTGCTGCTGTCATGTAAATAAAGTGAAATGTGTCCATCAAGAAAAGTTGCCTGAAAAATCAACTCTATTACACTGGACCTGTATTCTCTGGAGTTCTGAAGAATGAGAGATGATCTCATTGAAACCTATAAAATATTCAAAGGAATAGAGAGGGTAGATGCAGGTAAGATGTTTCCCCTGGTTGGGGTGTTCAGAACCACAGGATACAATTTCAAAATAAGGGGGAAGCACTTAGAACTAAGATGAAGAGAAATTTCTTTACTTAGAGAGTTGTGAATCTTTGGAATTCTCTACCCCAGAGGGCCGTGGAAGCTCAGTCATGGTGTATGTTTAAGATAGAGATTGATAGACTTCTGATTAACAATAATATAAAGAGCTATGGGGATAAAAGTCATTGAAGTGTTCGATCAGCCATGATCGTATTAAATGGCGGAGCAGACTCGACGGGCTGAATGGCCTTCTCCTGTTCCTATGTAACATCCAACCAAATATACGCCCCTATCCCTGATCTCCAATTCTCCCCCTGCCATCACCTCTTTAATATTGACTGCTGGCTCAGCTTGCCCAAGGAATCATTGAATATCAAGCCACCCTCCCCTGTCACTCCCCAGTGCTCCCAGCGTGGCAAATCCCAATTATGCTGATGAGGGCTGATACTGAATATGGTTTGGGTCTTCAGAAAGCAATTTAAACTGACTTCCCACATCGGCTTTTGGCAGCTGGTTTGACAAAAAATTTTCCCCATCTGTTTAAAAGCTAAGCCTGAAACTAAGGATTCTTGGAAGATTGCAATCAGTGCATCCATTATCTCTGCAGCTATTTCCTTTAATATCCTAGGATGCAGCCCATTAGGTCCAGGTGACTTATCAGTCTTTAGCTCCATTAATTTCCCTAGTACTTTTTCTCTAGTGGTAGTAATAGAAGACAGAGAGTTGTGATACTGGGGGCGAGGGTCGGCGGTGGGGGGGAGGGGGGGGGGCATTTTCAGGCCATTTTCAGGATGGCAACCTGTAACTAATGGAGTGCCACAGGGATCAGTGCTGGGACTTCAATTATTTACAATACATAGTAATGACTTGGATGAGGGAAATGAATGTATTATCGCCATGTTTGTGGGAAGGCAAGTGGTGAGGATGACACAGAATCTACAGAGGGACAAAGATAAGTTAAGTGATTGAGCAAAAACGTGGCAGATGGAATATAATGTGGGAAAATGTGAGGTTATGCACTTTGGCAGGAAGAATAGAGGGGCTGAATATTACTTAAATGGAGGAAGACTGCAGAAAGCGGCAGCACAAGAGGGATTTAGTGGTCCTAGTGCATGAAGCACAAAAAGCTAGCATACAAGTTCAGCAGGTAATAGGGAAGGCAAATGGAAAGTTGGCCTTTATTTCAAAGTGAATGAAGTATAAAAATAGGGAAGTTTTGCTAAAACTATATAAGGCACTAGTTAGGCCACACCTAGAATACTGTGATCAGTTTTGGCCCCCTTTCCAAGGAAAGAAATATTGGTATTAGAGGCAGTCCAGAGAAGGTTCACTAGGTTGATCCCAGGCATGGAGTGGTTTTCTTATGAGGAGAGGTTGAGTAGGTTGGGCATGTACTCATTGGAGTTTAGAAGAATGAGAGGTGATTTTACGGAAACATATAAGATTCTTAGGGGGCTTGACAGGGTAGATGCTGGGTGGTTGTTTCCCCTTGTGGGTGAGTCTACGACCAGAGAGCATAATGTCAGAGTTGAGGGGTCACCCAATTAAGACAGAGATGAGGAGGAATTTCTTCTCTCAGGGCATAGTTAATATATGGAATTCTTTACCACAGACGGCTGTAGAGGCTGGGTCATTAAATATACTCAAGACTGAGGTAGACACATTTTTAATCAGTAAGGGAATCGAGGGTTATGGGAAAAGGCAGGAAGTGGAGTTGAGGATTATCAGATCAGCCATGATCTCAGTGAATGGTGGAGCAGACTCAATGGGCCGAATGGCCTACTTCTGCTCCTACGTCTTATAGTTTTAATGGCTGTTATGTGTCTGACTTCCCACTTTCTTGTTCACTTCACTCGCCTGCTATTAATAGATGGCGTTGTATATTTTATATACCTCAGAGCAATGCAGAGATGACTTAGACATTCTTTGTGTGTGACAGACTTCATTCACAGTGCTTTAAAATGTCTGTTAAATGCTCCTAGCTCCAGTTTCTTGCTCTTTCTACAGCTTAGTTGTTTACTTGTTTTCTGTGTCCAAACACAGGCTTAACCAATCAAGCACAGTGAATATCAATAGTTAACAAACTCAAATAATGAAACACAGTATACTTGAATACTACAGGCAGGAAAGCTAGACCAATTGCCCACAACATCGGCACTGGGCAGCAAGTGCAGAACTTGGTCCAATAAAAAAGTAACTTCTCAATTAAGAATTTAAAATTTGAGATCAATGGATTTCTGCTCAAAAAAGGATATGGAGCCCAGGTGCAAATGGATTTTGGATATAGATCAGCCATGATCTCATTGGACAATGGCTCAATGGCCTCCTCCTGTTTCTATGACACAATGCTTTTTTTTTATTTGTTCATAGGATATGGGTGTTGCTGGCTAGGCCAGCATCTGTTGCCCATCCCAAATTGCCCTTGTTTAGAGGGCATTTAAGAGCAAACCACATTGCTGTAGATCTAGATTCACATGTTGGGCCAGACAGCAGATTTCCTTCCCTAAAAGATATTAGTGAACCAGGTGGGTTTTTACAACAATGGTTTCATGGTCAACATCAGACTTTTAATTCCAGGTTTTTATTGAATTCAAATTTCATCAACTGCTGTGGTAAGATTTAAACCCAGGTCCCCAGAGAATTTACCCTGGATTTCTGTCCAGTGACAATACCACCACGCCACTGCCACCACTTGCTGTTTTTGTTGAAATAGCTTGCCTAGACCAACTAAATATACGTAACGGTAAACTGCAACTAGAAATGGTACAATGGCACAGCTCCTAAATGTCTGAATGAAGAGCAATGGAGTTAGCACTATGCTATACCAGTCTGGAAATCACAGTGAGTGATTTGCTATTGTACAAATCCTCAACACTGTTATGGCTGATGCAGTTGGTAAAGTGGAGTTATTTAAAAAATCCCAGAGGGGAACTCTAAACAACTGTTATTAAGGGCAGAATCTTATGGCCCTGTTTCAGTGGGGACGTGGCCGTAAAATGTGGTGAGACATTCCAAACCTCATTGAAGACAGCGGGAACGTAAAATCCCGTTGTAGTAAAATTCTGCCCTAAGTGTTATGTTTGAGATGCGACTCTAAATTCAGGAATCAGATCATCAGCCCTTGAGGTTTTACATTTAACTAATTGAAACATTTTATTAATTTACACAGGTTAAAAATATATGTACACCTGGCTACAGATTACTACTATCATAATTTTTAACAAATTCCCAAACTAATCTCCATTAAGTCAACAGCAACCCATAGATGTAACCAAACACCAGGCAAAGCATTTTCGCCTTGCAAGTTCAAAATGAAATTCTTTCACTTTGGTTCCTGTGGAGCCAGTTGGAGGCTTACAGCTGCCTTTTGATCTCACTTTGCTCCTCTCTGCACACCTGAAAACCACAAGTTATACCTACAACCGTTGATTGAATTCAGATTCTCATTGTCTCACCAGCCTCTTTGAACTTCACCTTTTAATAATCATACCCCTTTCGTAGTACCAGTTTATTTAGTAATATAAACATATTGCTTGGTAGCTGCTAGAAAGGCGTCAGTTTTCACCCCCATGTCTTGAATGCTCTATTCAAAAAATGCAAATGCATGCCATCTCCCTTAAATATCAAGACTAGTACCCATCAAAGCACACAGACTAAATGGCTTTAATCCAATTAAGACACACCCACAGACTAAACATTTATTTTAAAACAAAAAATATTTTCAAAATCTTATATACATTAATAGCTTCATGACAACACACAAATTAAATTTGTGTCTCCACCATTTTAACGGAGGCATTAACCAATTTAAACTATGGAGTTCCATCTGAAAGCAAGTCAAAGTGGCTGTCAATCTTTTGTGTTGAGGCTGAAGTAATATAAAAAAAAATAATGTCATAGAAATTATTGATTATAAAATCAGAAGCACCAACTTTAAGATTCAAGATCAAGTGACTGAAGCTGAAGTATCTAATAGAAGTCAACAGTTATCAACATTTGGATGTTTAATACCTCCACATTGAGTTTTTCATGCAAAGCACAGGCCCACAGAGAAGTAGTGGAAGACAAACGCTAGCTGACATTAACCTTGCTCTTCTAAGTGGTGTTAGAGAGATTGGGCTGACACTGTGGAGGTTCAGGATTGGGGTGGTGGTGGTGTGATGAGTGGGGATATAGAAAATTACAAAAATGTGTAGAAGTTATCCTTGGGATGGATACAGAAAGACTTAAGGACAGTGCCTGTACTGAATATTAATAAAGAAAAAAAATACTCAAAACCCTTCAGGCAGAGAATCTTCCTGAGAGAGCTTGGCGATGGGTTAGATAACAAACTTACTGGGATTTGAAATGTGACACTGAACATTGCAAAGCGTCAATAGCCTGACAGCTGTAAAGATATGACTAGATTATAACCAAGTTCCAAGGTAAGCAATATAATGGTGAGTAACATTCAGGAAACAGCACACGTAACATAAATATTAAAATTGAAAAACAGAGTGGACAGTCGAAAATAGAAGTACCCAACTGAACAAACAAAAAAGTCAATAATGTTAAGGATGCTGTCCAAATGGCTGAAAGACGTCTCTCCAACCAAGCCCTGTTTTCTCAACTCTCAAATGGCCAACATTCCAGGGAGGATAAAGAAAATGCCTCAAAGATGTTCTGAAGCTCCCTTTGAAGCATTGCAATGTTGACTGGGAGGAGCTCGCTACAAATCATTCAGAATGGTGACAACTTGTCCATCAAGCTGCATCACGCTTTGAGTCACAACATATTAATGGTGACGCAGAGTGGCGGCAGAGATGGACAGGAAAGTGAGAAAAGCCCGCACTCTGGACACCAGTACCTTGTGGGACATCCTGCCCTATGTGCTCAAAGATCTGTGGGTTGAGAATCGGCTTGTTCAGTCACATGAAGACCCACAGCAGAAACTCATGACCCTAAGTAGACGGCTTCCTCGAATCAAGGGACAGCCAATGATGACGACAATGGAAAAGACCTGCAATATAACCAGTGTTTACACTTCAAAATAATTCATTGGCTGCAAAATATTTTACTTAGGAAGATTGGTGAAGTTGGAATTGTTCTCCTTGAGAAGAGAAGGTTGAGAGAATATTTGATAGAGGTATTCAAAATCATGAGTGGTCTGGACAGAGTAATTGGGGGGAGGAAACTGTTTCCATTGGTGGAAGGATCAGGAACCAAAGGCCGCAGATTTAAGGTTAATAGCAATAGAAGCAATGGCGACCAGAGGAAAAGGTTTTGCGTGCAGCAAGTAGAAAGGATCTGTTGAGAATGTGTTAGAGGCAAGGTCAATTAACATTTTCAAAGGGAATTGGATCATTATCTGAAAAGGAAAAAAATTGCAGGGCTGCAGGGAAAACACAGGGAAGTGGCACTTAGGTAAATTGTTCCTTCAGAGGGCCAGCACTGACACAATGGGCCCAATAGCCTCCTTCTTTGCTGCAACCATTCTATGATTTCATGACATTGTTACAAAAAGAAGAAAGGGAGAGTGGTTCAGAGAACATTTTTGAGAAGTTTGCTTGGACAGTCCCATTGGAGAACCAGTGGTAGAAGTTTAATAAGGAAAGGGATAAATATTTAAGAGAAAAAAATTGACAGAGCTTGCATCTTTTACATTCACCTAACAAGACACATAGGATGTTATTTTCACACCTCATCTGAATAATAGAATCTCTAACAATCCAGCACACCCTCAATGTCAGTTAAGATTATCTACTTAGCCCTAGATTGTGACAGAAATTTAGGACTGGAGGCATAGTCGAAGTGCTAGAGTCAAACATTTCAGGGATTAAGTTTGGAAACGCTTCCACATGCAAACCTAATTGGCTGCCAATCAAGCAATGATTTTAAAATTCTCATCCCTGTTTTCCAATCCCTCCATGTCCTCATTCCTCCCTATTTCTTTAACGTCCTCCAGTCCTACAACTCTCTGAGATATCTGCGTTCCTCTAATTCTGGCCTAATGAGGACCTTTAATTTAATCACTCTGCCATTGGTGGCCATGCCTTCAGTTGGCTTGGCCCTAAATTCTGAAATACCCTCTCTAAATCTCTCCTGTATCCTTTTTGCCCTGTAGGATGCTGCTTATAAACCTTCCCCTTTGACTAAACTTTTGGCCATCTGCCCTAACAACACCTCATGTGGTTCGGTGTCTAATTTTGCTTTATACCATTCCTGTGATGCAACTTGGGATGTTTTATTACACCAAAGGTGATAAATATAAGTTACTGTTGTTTTAAGAGTTGGCAGGAGCTTGGAACTCTGTTATGCAAATAGTAGTTGATGCTGGTAAATTGTTAATTTTATATCTAAGATTGATAGATTTCAGTTAACCAAATATATTAGGGGTAAAGTAGGGTAAATGGAGTTAGATCACAAATTAGCCATGACCTTTGTGAATAACAGAACAGGTTTGAAGGGCTAAATGGCCTCCTGCTGTTCCTATGTTCCTATAAGCTCCCTATTCCAAAGATATAAGTGCTAATACTGAGCAAAAGCTGTCACCCAAGATTAGTTCATGAATGAGGTGTGTAACTAAAAATCCAATGGCAATATCTGAAGAAAAGCAGGGAGTTTATTACAATGTTAAAAGTTTGTAATATTGTAATATTATTAGTAAGATTGACGATTTCTTCCTAAGACATGATATGAATTATTTTGGTTGTTGAAACTTACAAGCTTGTGATAACATAACGGACTTTCATTTGATTCTCATTGGTGGGTATTCAGATTGATTGAAAGCATTCTAATATTTTAAAGTTGATGATTTAAACATGTAACTTTACAAGGCACCCATACAATTGCTGTCGTTGGGAAAAGTAACATGATCTTCATTATGATCAAAGGTGAGCAACATGCATGGAAATATCAGCAAATGATTTGCATTATAGAAATTGGAACTTTATGCCCCAAAATAATAAAGATACCGGGTACAAATGTGTAACTTTGTAACCCCTCCTCACGGTGATTTTTTTTTATAAATGATTCGGAATATGTTACTAAATTGCAGCAAAACTATAGTCAGTAGTTCCCCTCGTTATTGGCCAGTTCTTGCATGTCTAGTCATTTGTTGTGCATTCTAATGTGACTGTGGAGCCTGGCTGCAGACCTGCATGGCTTTCCACACTGCAGGCAAGGATAAATTGTTTGGTTTTGTCGGGACTGCCCTGTCTTCCTAGCTTGCCTTATATCCTTAGCTATTTATATTCTTTGCTGTTTGAAGAAAGCAATGCTACCACTGGAGATTGCTTGCCAAGTAGTCCTTTCTTGTACATTTTTCTCTCTCAGTCCATGGTGGACATGTCAAGCTTCTCAGCCTACCTTACAGGTGTCCAAGTTTAAATTGGGAATACATGACCACCTTAGGGGTTTTATCATCAGTCATACTGAATAATATGCCCTCTCTATCAGAGCTAGGCTCTGATAACGAGTGCTTCAATTCTAGACATTTCTGCTCTTTGAAGTACTTCAGTGTTGAGCACTTTTCCCTCTCATTTGATGCCTATGGTGTTCCGAATGCATCTCACGTGAAACCTGTCTAACTGCCCAATCTGCCTGGAGTAGGTGGTCCATGGGGAGAATTTTCTCCCTGTCAAGTGGGCCAGTCAGGAACGGGCGCAGGCGGGCATGGAGCCAATCGCCGCCCGCGATCAGCTGCGTACCATCATTTTACGTGGGCAGGACAATTAAGGCCCGCCCAGCGTGACACGCGCCCGGTAGCACTCAAAGCTACCTGTGCGGGCAGGAGGAAGAGGGGGAGTCAGGGTCTGCACTCTTGCCTGAAATCTCCCTAAGTCACGGAGCTGCCACAGAGAGACGAATTTCAGAATGAGAATTTTTAATAAAGGAAATAAAAAATAATTTACACACGTGCCCTCGTGTGACAGCGTCACATGAGCTGGGACATGTTTCTGAACTGTATAAAAAATATTTATTAATTTAATGAACACTTCATGAAACCTCGCCCCGCTCGTGGATGAGGTTCCATGAAAAAGGCGAAGGCCGCCTGGGCTCTTCGCCTGGCCCCCCCAAACTTAAGGTTGGACGGGTACCCCTGTCAAATAGTTTAAATGTTTTATTAATGGCCTTAACAGGCCTCTGACAGTTTGGCGGTCGCGCACCCGACTCCGGTGCGTTCCAGCCGAACAAAAGATCAGAATGACGCTCGGTAACGTCAGAATACCTGACCTCACCATGAGTCATTTTATACATCGGCGCGCAGGCCACACCCCCACATGCTGAACAGAAGATTCTGCCCCATATCTCACAAGGTTGCTAAAAAGCAGCAGCAGGGGCTGCAGATTAACCATAAGCTATTTCCAGCCATAAGTTAATTACAGGCAGTTAAATATCAATGATAAGTCCATTTTAGAAGTAATGGAGACAACTTTCCCCCCCTTTCCTTCCCACTTATCCCACCCCGATGTCTGAGTACTAGTCAGCTGAAGAGAAATTGAAGATCTTCGGGTTGGACATTGAGGCCTTGGGCCTCCCTGGCCCTTTGCTCTCCCTCGCTTGCCCAACCTCAATCACTGCTGATAACCCGCTCCTCAATTACCATTCCAGTGACCATCTCTGTGGGCCCCCAGCAGGAAGCTGAAACTCCCATGACTTGCCACTCTTGCCAGTGGATGTTGCCATCATTAGCTTCATCCTCAGATAGGAGTCATTTTTGCCGCATTCAAATGAAGCCCAGACCCAGGATTTTACGACACCGTCGTGGCGTGATTCCCCCCACCCCCCCCCAAGCGGATGCGGCGAGCCACTTAAATCTCTATTCAGTCTGGCAGGACCGTAATATCACGCCGGACAGGAGGGGCCTAAAACCCTGGCCCAGGAGTTAAATTGAGACCTCACCCTGGCTTCTAGACACAGTATCACCCGCTTTGGCCCATGGACCCCAGATAGCCAACCCCGTAGTAACACCATCCACTTGGTGTCTACAACTATCATGTTCCACACTGCATTTGAATCTGGAATTTTTTGAAAATGCATTAAGGGCAAGCAAGATAATATATGAAGTAGAATAAAGTAGTTAGATATACTGATATCTAGTAGAACAGAATGAGGCTCATGTGGAGCATAAACACTGGCATAGACCATAAGGGCTGAATGGGTTGTTTATGTGCAGGAAATATTATGTATGTAAAAGTTGTTTTGAGCATGCTTAAGATTTGAAGATTACACCATTCTTTTCTAATCTCTTTATTTCTGTAATGTTAGCCCTAGTTTCTGATAGTTGCAATCCTGCTTTTAGATTCATCCCCACGGCTTCGATTTTTCTCATGTGCACTCAGGTAAGTATCATTTTTGTTTTTGGGTGCATTAGTAGTTTCTTAAGCAGACCAACAAAAAATTAGTTGCAATCGTTCGAAGAGATGCAGCAGTAACCAAGCACATAAAAACTTCCCAGTATCTGTGGGAAAGGGGGAAGAGAAAGCAGTCTTCGCAGGTTATATTTTAAAAACTAGCAATGCAGATGCTTGATGCATTGGACAAATGTCCTGCTAACATGGCATATCAGTTTGAAAGATTCACATTGGCTGCTCACATTACCCACCATATGCTCATCTTGTCCTTCATTCTGACCTTTCAGCCCAGCAGGCAAATAGCAGTGGAAATGTAGTTGTAACATGGGGCACTACAACAAAGAGAGCAAATTGCATCAGTTCTGATCCTTAGTCATCAATGTTCGGGCCCTTTATTCACAACATTGACCAGTGGTTCCAAAACTGAATGTCCCGACCCCAATTGGGGTCACAGAAACATTGAATGAGGTCGTGAGCTCCCCTTCTTTCAAGATTGTGCCTTGCATTATCACTAAGATCCAGGAGACACCTGGCCCTGCCCTTGCCCTGCATGTCTTTCAATCTCTCTCTCTCTCTCTCTCTCTCTCAGCAGACCATGGCTTCCTGCCCTTTACTGCTTCACTGAGTCTCGACCTCAGCCCAACCATGAACCCAGTGGTGATGCTTCCACTGCTGAGCTGCAACCTGTCTGAGTCCAACCCCATCACCCTGATGCTGCAGAACAACCTGTGCTCCACCAAAATGAAATGAAAGTCGCTGTAGTCCCAGAGAACCATAGGCTGCTCTCTCATCAGAGAGAACCATCAACTACTTCAAACCTCTCAACTTGCGCTTCCAGTGTTCACTGGCCAAGGTCCATGAGCTGGCGCAGTTCAATAAAGTAATGGGCTGGTGAGTACATAAAATAATAACATTTTTGCAAAGTACTTTAAAAACACATTTTCATATTTATACAGCATATTATACATTGATCTATAATATGCAAACTTTAATAATTATTATGCACTGAATGTTCTATGCTGCTTTATTTTGTTTTTGTCGGTGTCTGGTGTTGTGTTAATTTTCAAGTGCTAAAACGGGGTCATATTAGAAAACAATTTGGACAGCATTGATTTAGGCACTGTGGCACTATTTAGAAAAAAATATTCTTGGGTTTTGGGTATCACTGGCATGGCTGGCATCGATTGTTTATCCCTAGTTGCCTAGAAAGTAGGATCCAAGTCTCAGAGTAAGGGGTTGGGCATTTATTACTGAGATGAGGAGAAATCATTCACTCAAAGGGTTCTGAATCTTTAGAATAGTCTATCCCAGAAAGCTATGGAAGCTCAATCATTAAATACGTTCAAGATAGAGGTCACTAGATCTTTGCGCACTAAGGGAATTAAGGAATATGAGGATAGTATGTGAAGGTAGAGTTGAGGTGAAAATCAGGCATTATCTTGTTGAATGGTGGAGCATGGTAAGAGGGCTAAATGGCCTACACCTGCTCCTATTTCTTATTTTCTTTCCTTTGAGAAGATGGTGGTAGAACTTCTTCAACTACTGCAGTCCATGTTGCAATGTAAACTGGCATATAAATGATGAGCATGTTATTTAACATATCATCAATGGCAATGTACAGGGTCAGCTAGAAAATCCTCTGACCTCATCTAGCACTCACACAACCAAAATAGAATAGACTTAATCTGACTTTTAAGGCGATTTCTAAGGAAAACATCATGAGGACATCATTGCTTCAACATTAAGTGTCCCAAATCTGCAACAAGTCTGTTGAGGTTAACACTCCAGTACAGTACTGTGGGTGCATTACAATCTCATGTTTCAGATGAGGCGTGAAACTAATTCTCATCTTTCTGCTCTGCTGGATGTAAAAGATTCCATGACACAATTTCAAAGAAGATGCAGGGAGTTATCCCCAGTGTCCTGGCCAACGTTAATTTCTCAATCAGAAAAAAATTATCTGGGAGTTTGCTGAGCACAAATTGGATGCAGCACTTCCTACATTACAATGGTGACCACACATCAAAAAACACTTCATTAGCTGGGCAGTGTTTTGAGATGTCTGGTGGTCGAGAAAACCAAAATATAAATGCAAGTCAATCTTCCTCTTTTTAACAGTTACATTAGGAAATTGTGCTTTGGGCACAATTCTCACTAGCAAAAATGGGGGTTAAAGGGATGCTTGGCACTTTTCTCCTTCTGGGCTGCTGATTTATTGTCAAGACAAGGAAAATGCGTCACAGCTGCCTTTAATATGCTAGCACTGGTGTAACAGCTGGGGTTGTCTTTACAGCTGTCCAAGCTGCTTAATCTCGCTGTGTGCATATAGTAGGGATGCAAAAATAGGTCAAAGTCTTACCAATAAAATTCATTCCTGTAAAGGTTTAATGGTTTCTGTTTAATGTTGGTTTGTTATTTTTAACAAAGGAAAATGTATAACAGAAAATACAGATTAATTCCACCATATTTATCAAATATACTGAAACATGCTCAACGTCCTTTCACCTTAGATTCCCTCCAAAATTAAATGACTAATCCTTGCATTGTCTACTCTACTCACTTTACCTTAGTGAAATGAAGCCCGAAATGACTCTGCAAATGTAAACAGTTACTACATATTATTACTTTTATTAGTTTATTATTATTAATAATAATTGTAGTAATATCCATTATTAAGGAGGTTATATCAGGATACTTAGAAAATCATAATGGGTTCAGGCAGAATCAACATGATTTTGTGAAAGGGAAATCATGTTTAACCAATTTATTAGAATTCTTTGAGGAACCTGTAGATGTGGTGCACTTAGATTTCCAAAAGGCATTTGATAAGGTGCCATGTCAAAGGATGCTACACAAAGCAGGAGTTCATGGTGTAGGGGGTAACATATTAGCATGGATAGATGATTGGTTAGCTAACAGAAAGCAAAGAGTAGGGATAAATTGATCTTTTTTGAGTTGGCAAGCTGTAATGAGTGGAGTGCCACAGGGATCAGTGTTGGGGCCTCAATTATTTAAAAATTATATCAATTACTTCATTGAGGGGACCAAATTTATGGTAGCTAAAATTGTCGATGGCACCAGATAACTAGGATGATAAGTTGTTAAGAGGAGGTAAAGCGCCTACAAACAGATATGGACAGGTTTATGAGCGGACAAAAATTTGATAGATGGAATATAATGTGGAAAAATGTGAATATGTCCATATTGGCAGGGAGAATAGAAAAGCAGTGAGCCATTTAAATGGAGAGAGATTGCAGAATCCAGTAGCATGGGGCGATCTGGGTGTACTGGTAAATGAATCACAAAAAGTTAGTATCAGGTACATTGATTGATTAGGAAGGCAAATGGAACATTAGAATTTATTGCAAGGGGATTGGAATATAAAAGTAGGAAAATTTTACTGCAGCTGTACAGGGCATTGGTGAGACCACATCTGGAATACTGTGCACAGTTTTAGTCTCCTTATCTGAAAAGGGAATAATTGCATTAGACGCAGTTCAGAAAAGGTTCACTTGACTCATTTCTGGGATGAGGGGCTTATCTTATGAAGAAATGTCAGTTTAGGCCAAAATCTCCCAATGGATTAGGAAGAAAAAGAGGTGATCTGATTGAAATCTTGAGGGGGTTTGATAGGATGGATACTGAAAGGGTCTTTCCTCTTATGAGAGAGACTAGAACTAGGTGACACAGTTTAAAAATAAGACACCTCCCTTTTAAGACAGAGGTGAGGAGATTTTTTTTTCTTGCAGGCATTAGTCTGTGGAATGCTTTTCCCCAAAAAGTAGTAGAGGCTGGGTCATTGAATTTATTCAAGGCAGAGTTAGATAGGTTTTTGATAGACAAGGGAGCCAAGGGTTATGGGGAGCAGACAGGCAAGTGGAGCTGAGACTACAACCAGATCAGCCACGATCTTGTTGAATGGCACAGCAGGCTCGAAGGGCCTACACTTGCTGTTGAGTCCCATGTTCCCACGTTCCCGTTTACTCACAATAGAGGGATGATTGCTGACAGTGAGTTTTATTTCCTACATTCCAACAGTGACAACACTTCAAAGTATGTCATTGGCTTTAAAGAGCTTTGGAAAGTTCTGAGGTTTTGAAAGGAACATTGTTTCCTACCTTCTTCACTCCGCTCCCCCCCCTTCTTTTCCCCCTTCCTATTTCCTTCTGAGCTGCTTTCCTTCCTTCCTCCCTCACTGTTTGATGAGGTTTTGCTTACTCTATGAATAACTTGATAAAGTTATTTATTTACACTATTTACAAAAATGTCATGGTAAGTATATGGTTCTATGGGCACCAACTATTCTGTGCCTTACTCTTTTGGAGCCTCTTGGTCATCTGACCTTGATATCATGCTTACATCATCATTAACATCAATGTCTCATTAATATCTACCCCCAAATATAATCTCAAAACTGTTAAATTATTTTATTAAACATTTTACAAAACTATTTACATTTCCATCTTTCTTCCTCAAAGTCATAACCTCACATGTTGAAACCGTTTAATGCTTTTGCAATTCTCCATGATCTTGTGTTGTGTATTCTCGGTTGAGGGTACTGGTCTATGCCTGACTCCTGGACTTGAGTGTCGTTTCTGAGGGTGTTTGCAGGAGAGACTGTCTCTTCAGTCCCATCATGGTAATACTGGAATGATTGTCTCCTTGCAGCCTCTAGGGGTATCAGAGTCTTTCTGTTTCGTCAGGGAACCCTGACTGGTGTTTTTACAAGGTATGATTGTGCTGCTGAGTTTTCTCTATGACTGTACCTTCAGCCTGACATTCGTTTATTTACACCTCTTGCCCAGGTTCTCACGTGGGTCGTGTTCTTGCTCTATGCTGGCGATTATACCAGCTGGACTGTTTCTCTTTGTGTGTTTGCTCATGACACTTTACTTGGCCATGGTCTTGTAAGGTGATGTTGGGTCTGAGCTGATGTTGCAATGAAGGGAGTGGCATCTTTGGCCTTCTCCAGATCAGTAATTCAGCTGGCAAAAAGCTGTTCTTTAATAGTATGGCCCTGTAATTGAGTAAAGCTAGCTCCAGGTCATTGTTCCTTATCAACATTTTGATGGATTTTACCCCTCTCTCCGCTCTCCATTAGCTTGCGGATGGTATGGCAAACTGGTCACATGGTGAATCCAAACTGTAGAATGTTGTCCAAGACGGTCTCACCTGGGATGCCAAGGGTACAGTAAATTTGTTTCAAAGATTTTACCACTTGCGCTTGTGGCATGGAGTCTGCTGCTTTGCAACCAGAGAGAATAATAATCAATGGCTATAAGGTAAATTTTTCTTCTGAAGTTAAACTGATCCATCCCAAGCCTTTGCCATGGTCTGAACAGGAATGTTGTTGGCAGTCCAAAACAAAAACAGAATTACCTGGAAAAACTCAACAGGTCTGGCAGCATCGGCGGAGAAGAAAAGAGTTGACGTTTCGAGTCCTCATGACCATGAGGGTCATGAGGACTCGAAACGTCAACTCTTTTCTTCTCCGCCGATGCTGCCAGACCTGCTGAGTTTTTCCAGGTAATTCTGTTTTTGTTTTGGATTTCCAGCATCCGCAGTTTTTTTGTCTTTATCATTATGTTGTTGGTAGTGATGGTTCTATTGGTTCTTGGCTGTTGATGGCACAAGTATGGCGCATCAAAATAAATTCTCGATAGATTCAGAAAATCCCAGCCACCATATTGATTTTGTGCCCATGCTCTGCATTTGGTAATGCCCAAATGACCATACTGGAGTTTTTGGAGAATGTCTTCTCACATCACTCTCGGGATTACTAGCTTGTCAGTGAAGACTAGAAGGTCAGTTACAATTGTCCGATACTTCTGTTGTTCACGGTATTGCCTTAACACCTGGTTATTTGGGACATATCCAGGCCAACTGCCTTGGCAGTATGTTCTGACCTGACTGCATTCTGTGTCCTTTAGCTGGGCTTGTCTAATCACCCTGAGAGGGCAGTAGGGGACTTGTTATTGATAAAGAATATGCTTATACCTCAGAGATGAGTGCCAAGTGATGTTTAGTAGCCTGGTCAACTGTATCTCTCAACAGTGCGTCAGCAGTTGTCTGACTTTTCCCTGGCACGTACTCTGTTGTAGAATCATAGTGCATGAGTTTTTTAAAACTTCGTTCATGGAATGTGGGCATCGCTGGCTGGGCCAGCATTTATTGCTCATCCCCAATTGCCCTTGTTCAGAGGGCATTTAAGAGCCAAGCACATTGCTGTGGGTCTGGAGTCACATGTAGGCCAGACCATTAAGGGTGACAGATTTCCTTCCCTAAAGGGCATTAGTGAACTAGATGGGTTTTTACAACAATCAACAATAGTTTCATGCTCATCATTAGACTTTTAATTCCAGATTTTTATTCAATACAAATTCCACCATCTGCCATGGCGGGATTCAAACCCAGGTTTCTGGATTACTAGTTCAGCGACAATGCCATTAATGCCATCACCTCCCCGGAAAGCTGTATCCTTGGTGGCAGCTTAGCAATTTCCTTGGAATTCGGGAGAGTGACCACAGGCTTATGGTCCATCTCAATCCTGAATTGTAAATCCATTCTGTAATCTGACAACTTTTTGCAGGCCCGTGTCGCCTCGAGTGCTTCCTTTTCAATCGTTGCAAAACCGTTTTCGGTCTCTGTCAAAGATACAGAAGCAGAGTAGACCATTTCTTTCAGCCATCCTCCTGGATCTGTATCAGAACGGCTCCAAGACCCGGCACTGCTGCATCAGCTGCCACTATTGTCAGCAGTTTGGGGTCATAGTGTGAAAGCACATCTGAAGAGACAAGCAGCTCTTTAATCTTGTCAAAGACACTGCTCTGCTCAACTCCCCAATGCCACTGCTGACCTTTTTCTCAGTAGCTCTTGTAAAATTTCATTGACGGCAGACAGGTTTGGGATGAATTTCCCCACCTGATTGACCATGCCTAAAGATCATTGTACGTCAGCAACACTCCTGGGCTGTGGAAATTTGATAATTGCCTTGGGCCTGTGGGGGTCTACTGTTGTCCCTTTCTGATGTACAATATGGCCGCAAAATCTGACGGTGATCTTCCCAAACTTGCACTTTGCATTCAGAGTGAGGTCTGCTTGTTCAAGCACTTTTAAAACTGGCCAAACTCATTGACTGTGCTCTTCTTTGTTTGCACCATGGATGAGCAGCTCGTCCATGTGGCAAATAATGCCTTCTTTGCCTTTGAGGATGTTGAACGGTGTGTTGAAAGATTTCTGGCACAGAGGATATGCCAAAGGGAATTTGATTGAAACAAAAACGACTGAAGAGAGCGGTAAATGTTGTCAACAACCTTGATTCTTGTTCAAGGGGAACCTGCCAAAAACCACTGTTGGCATCCAGTTTTGTAAAAAGAACACTTTTGGACAACTTTGCCAGACATTGGGTGTATTTCTTTTTGAATGGCTTTATTTAGCTGTGTCAAGTCTAGGCAGAGCCTGATTTTGTCATTAGGTGAAGGGACTGTCACTTGACCTGAGCACCATTTTGTGGGCACTGTGACAGGAGAGATCATCCTTGATGCAGCATCCTGCCAGATTGCTATTTGACTTCCTCAATCAGCGGGTTTGGCACCCTCCTAGGGGTAAATAAGCAGACGGATTTGGCACCTGGGCGTAGAGTGATGTGATACTCACTTTTGAACTTTCCCAATCCCCAGAACAACCTAAGAAATTCATTCCTAAATACAACTTCCCTGTCATCCTGTGTTACCTCATCGACCCTTTATGGGAGATCAAGCCTTGAACATGCTGTCCTGCTGAGCAGAGAAGGCTGCTGATTTAGGAAGATACAAAGAGTTTGATTAATTTTGTTATCTTTATGTCTAAGGGTTGTAGTGACCTGGCACTTCACTTTGAGGTCTGTGCCTCCTCGCTCCTATAAGTTACTTTCGATCGCTGGATCTTAACATTATTAGGCCAGTCTAATTTGCCTGATAAGACTGTGACCCTAGCTTCTTTGTCCAGTTTAAACTCTGTTCAAAAGCCTTTGACTTCCAGCTCCACACAGCAGAACTGTTTTTTGGGATCTTTTATTTCACCCAGGAAATCTTCACCCTGAATGTCTTTATTTCCAATTTGCTGTGCTTTAGAATTATGAGCACTTTGTTCACACGTTCTTCCTCTCAATTGTGATTTAGATCCACAGAATTGTTCAAAATGCCCAAGAAAACACATCTAGAGCAAGCATTCAGCTCCCCCTGCTGGGCAGCCTTTGCAGTGATGCTGTATTTTTGGCACCGCACCTGGAGCATTTTAAAATTGGATGGGCTCTTCCTGTCCGTTCATTGGTTTTGACAGGCTTTGCCATGGGTTTTTTGGTGGGCGGGGTTCTCAACCTTGGGCCTGCATACTGGATCGACCTCTTCCAAGCCTCAACATCTCCCCAAAGTGTACCCTGATTCCGTCATCGCAGCTTCGTCTGCCTTGCAAACTATTTGGCCTTCTCTATTGTTAAATCCTCTTTGGTTTGCAAAATGTCTGGCAGCGCAATGCCGAGCACATCGACTATGATGCGGTTGCGAATTAACTTATGCTTTAAAGTTCTGCAGTTGCAAATATGGCCAGCTGATAATAGTTGCTAACAAATCAATCAATGGATTCAAATGACCTGTAGCTGAATTGAGTTCATTCAATAACTAGGTTTGTCCTAGGATAAAATAATTATCAAAGGCCCTCAAAACCATTTTGTAGGACGCTGATGTCTCATCAACAATTTGTTGCTCCAGGACATCATCAGCTATTGGCTCAATTGCATAAAAAAGCATACTGACCCAGTGTTTTTACAGCATTGCTATGGTTCTCAGGTAGATTTAAGCTTAAAAGAAAATTTGTCAGGGGAAAAAGCAACCATGTTTTGCTTTAGGTGGGCCTGCTATGCTTCCCTTACTAAACCCCTCCTATCTCCTGTCCTAAGCAGAGAAGGGCATCTCTTTGGCACAGTAAAAGGTGCATTTACTCAAACAACCCTAGGACCCCAGGATTCTGGTAGTACAAGGGACTTATCTTTGGGTGCAGTCAGCAATTCTATACCAAACTAAATCCCCATTAAAATACCTGTGCCAGAATTCCAGCTCTGTGAACCGTACATAGATAATCTCATTGAAAAGATCATATCAAAGAAGATACAATTCCACTCACTCCAAAAATCAAAGTGGAGAGGGGAGAGAGTTGCTATACATTCGAATAATATGAATGACATACTACTAAGACTGAAGGAAAAGGGAATGATGATTGACAGCATGAGTGGGTGGGTAAAACATTTAGTACTGTTGCACAGTTTTAAATTGTTCACATAGAAACATAAAAAATAGGAACAGGTCATTCAGTCCTTCGAGCCTGCTCTGCAATTCAATATGATCATGACTGATCCTCTATCTCAATGCTGTTATCCAGCTCTCCCCCATATCCCTTGATGCAGTTAGAGTCTAGAAATCTATCTATTTCCTTCTTAAATATATTCAGTGACGTAGCCTCCACAGCCTCTTGTGGCAGAGAATTCCATAGGTTCACCCTCTGAGTAAAGAAGTTTCTCCTCTCCTCTATCCTAAATGGTCTACTCCGTATCCTGAGACTGTAACCCCTTGTTCTAGGCCTTCCATATGAGCACACAAACACACGAATTAGGAGCAGGAGTAGGCCACTCGGCCCCTTGAGCCTGCTCCACCATTCAATATGATCATGGCTGGCCTGAATGTAACCTCAACCACACATTCCCACCTACCCCTGAAAACCTTTCACCCCTTTGTTAATCAAAAATCTACCTTGATCTGCCTTAAAAATACTTAAAGACTCTGTTTCCACCACCTTTTGGGAAAGCGAGCTACAAAAGCTTACAACCCTCGGAGAGAAAAAAACTTCTCATCTTTGTCTTAAATGAATGACCACATATTTTTAAACAGTGAATCCTAGTTCTAGATTCTCCCACAAGAGGAAACACCCTCTACACATCCACCCTGTCAAAACCACTCAGGATATTAAAGGTTTCAATTAAGTCACCTCTTACTCTGCTAAATTCCCGTGGATAACCTGTCCAGCCTTTCCTCATAAGACAACACACCCATTCCTGGTATTAGTCTAGTAAACCTCCTCTGCACTGCTTCTAACACATTTATATCTTTTTTATAATTAAGGAGACCAGTGCTGTGCACAATACTCCAGATGTAGTCTCACCAGTGCTCTGTACAATTGAAGCATAACCTCCCTACTTTTGTAATCAATTGTCCTCACAATAAACAATAACATTCTATTAGCTTTCCTAATCACCTGCTATACTAGCCTTTTGTGATTCATGCACCAGGACACCAAGATCCCTCTGAATCTGAGAGTTCTGCAATCTCTTGCCATTTAGATAATAAGCTTCCTTTTTATTCTTCCTGTCAAAATGAACAATTTCACATTTGCTCACATTATACTCCATTTGCCAGATCTTTGCTCACTCAATTAACCTATCTATGTCACTTTGTGGCATCCTTAAATCCTCATAACAATTTACTTTCCTACCTGTCTTTCATACCTACTTTCTTATATATTTTCCTGTAGACCTCGGCTAGAGAAAATATCATCGCTACATCCAGTCTGTTCATCCCTGTCACAATTTTATATGTTTCAATGAGATCTTCTCTCATTCTTCTAAACTCCAGTGAATACAGTCCTAGTTGGCCTAATCTCTCCTCATACGACAATCCTGCCATCCCAGAAATCAGACTGGTGAACCTTTGCAGCACTCTCTCTATGGCAAGTATATCCTTTCTTGGGTAAGGGAACCAAAACTGCACACAATACTCCAGGTGCGGTCTCACCAAGGCTCTGTACAGCTGCAGTAAGATGTCCTTGCTCCTGAACCCAAGTCTTCTCGCAATGAAGGCCAACATACCATTTGCCTTCTTAACTGCTTGCTGCACCTGCTTGCTTGCTTTCAGTGATTGGTGGACAAGTACAGCCAGGTCCCGTTATACATCAACATTTCCCAATCTATCACATTTAGCTAACACTCTGCCATCCTGTTTTTCCTACCGAAGTGGATAACTTCACATTTATCCACGTTATAATGCATCTGTTATGTATTTTCCCACTCACTCAACATGTCTAAATCACCTTCGAGCCTCTTAACTTCCTCCTCAATGCTCACATTCCCAACAATTTTCATGTTGTCAACAAACTTGGAAATATTACATTTGGTTCCCTCATCCAAATCGTTGATACATATTGTAAATAGCTGGGACCCAAGCACTGATCCCTGTGGTACCCACTAGTCACTGCCTGCCACTCCAAAAAAGACCCATTTATTCTCACTCTCTGTTTCCTGTCTGCTAACCAGTTCTCAATCCATGCCAATATATTATCTCCAATCCCATGCGCTTTAATTTTACACATTAACCTCTTGTGTGGGGCTTTATCAAAAACTTTCTGAAAATTCAAATACAACACATCCGCTCTTTCTCCCTTAACTATTCAGCTAGTTACATCCTCAAAAAACTCCAGTAGATTTGTCAAACATGATTTTCCTTTCATAAATCCATGTTGACTTTGTCTAATCCTGTTGATATTTTCTAAGTGTCTGTTATCACATCCGTTATAATAGACCTAGCATCTTTCCTTCCACTGATGTTAGGCTAACTGGTCTGTAATTCACTGTTTTCTCCCTCCTTCCTTTTTTAAGTAGTGGGGTTACATTTGTCACGCTCCAATCTGCCGGGACTGTCCAGAATCTATGGAATTTTGGAAGATGACAAGCCATGCATCCATTATTTCCATGGCCACCTCCTTTTAGTACCCTGGGATGTAGATTATCGGGCCCTGGGGATGTATTGCCTTTCAACTCCATTAATTTCTCCAGCGCCATTGTTTTAGAAATATTAATTTCCTTCAATTCCTCCTTCTCATTAGACCCTTGGCTCCCGATACCTTATCAAAGTTTATAACTTAGTCCGGGAACTCATCATCACAGTTGCTCTGCCTGTATCAGTGAGCAATTATCTCTAACTTTGGCTTTAGTGTCTGCTTTCTCTGTGTCAGCCTTCCAATTGTTAAACAGTTCTCCCCAAAGGAGAATTGAGGCAGGATATGAAGTGTTTAAATCCAGAGATTGATTTTATACCATCTGGGCATGTAAAATTTTCATTTGCTTCTTACTAAGTGGGTATTTGCCTGTTTCCTTAATCAACAGAATGCTTTCATGTGACTTTAAGATTCATGACTTTTACACAGTATAACTCTCCATGAAATTGCGGTACTAAAAATTACCGGTTGTTTGCAAGCAGTGCAAATTTGACTATTAACCAAGTCAACTTTCATGTCTTTTTTAGCAATGCTATGTTTCTTCCACACTGCTTATCAGTGAACCAATCCAACATGATTCCCACAGGCTGCAATCAATTACAATAAGCTGATAAACTGAGCTGCTAAACTAGCCAAAATAGTCTTTTTGATTTTCTCAAATCAGTACCAAAACAGTTTTAATCAAAGCCATAACAGACATTCTCTACATCTATGACTATAGTGCAGTACCAGTCTTCATTCTTCTCAACCTGTCTGCAGCTTTTGACACTGTTTACCTCACCATTCTCCATAAATGCCTGGCCTCCACTGTGTCGTTTGCTGAGATTTCCCTCATTTTTTCTGATAGTAACTAGAGCACTTTTAGCAAATAATTATGGACCCAGTCATAGAATATTACAGCACAGCAGGAGGCCTTTCAGCCTATTGGAGGGTGGCAAATGTAATCCCACTATTTAAAAAAGGAGGGAGGGAGAAAACATATGTCAGATCTTTGGTGGAGCTGTCCATTTAGTCCCACTTTGCTGCCCTTTCCCCTTAACCCTGTACATGTTTCCTTTTCAAGTATATATCCGAGTCCCTTCTAAAAATTACTATAAGATCTGTTTCCACCACCCTTTCTGGCAGTGCATTCCAGATCAGAACAATTCGCTGCATAATAAAATGTTACCACATCTCTCCTCTGATTTGTTGACCTGTTTGCTAACTTTTCTGTCCAATGGCTTGGGCCACATTCATTCTCATTTTACTGAACTTCATCATTATCTGGTTCACTATCTTTCCTTTTGGATTTCCATTCTCGTTTTCTGTGCTAATGTTCAATCTAACTATGTTGTAGCTGCTGATTATCACAGACTCCCGCCGCCAGGTCAAAGAATTTGGAACATGAGGAACTGCACAGTCAATTTGTGAATCTTCAGCGCACAAATCCTCTGTAAAATCTGGAAAAGGCCCCATCATTTGGAAACATCCCATAACGACAGTGTGCATCCGATCTGACAATGGTACAGAACATAATGGCCCTTTCCTTAATCTGGTGCAAAGACAACCTCTCAGATACATTCGCCATTGCAAACTCCGATGTTGGCCTGATAAGGACATTACCAGGTTGGGTCAAATAGGCCAATTGCCCCCTTCCAATGGCTGGTGGACAACTTTCATATCCTCCAACAGCACGCCTCCAGATGAAAACACACCCTTCAGCACTTAGGCACACTATATCCCCACTTGCCAGCAAACTGAACATGGCCTTTTCAATCCATGTTAGCCTCCAGGTAAATAGAGAATTTGCAAAACCAGAAAGGACTTTAACAGTAAGAGCGAACAGAGGAGAAAAAAGGAGATATTGATTGCAGACTCACAACCATCAGCTGCTATTATTGATGACTTAGATGAAGAGACAGAGAATAACGTATCTAAGCTTTCTGATGATACCAAACTGGGTGGAAAGTTAAGATGTGGGGAGGACGCAGAAAGGCTGCAAAGAGATATAGACAGGTTAGGTGAGTGGGCAACAAGATGGTGGATGGATTATAATGTAAGGAAATGCGAAGTTATTCATTATGGTCATAGGATTAAAAAGGCAGAATATTTTATTAAAAAGTGAGAAAAGGTGAAAAAAGGTGAGAAGCAGTCCATGTCCAAATGTAGCAAGACTTGAACGATATCCAGGTTTGGGCTGACAAGTGGCAAGTAACATTTGTGCCACACAAGCGCCAGGCAATGACCATCTCAACAAGAGAGAACCTAACCATCTCCCCTTGACACTCAATGGCATTTCCATCACTGAATCCCCCACTATCAACATCCTGGGGTTACCATTGACCAGAAACTGAACTGGACTAGCCATATAAACACTGTGGCTACAAGAGCAGGTCAGAGGCTAAGAATTGTGTGGCAAGTAACTCATCTCCTGACTCCCCAAAGCCTGTCCGCTATTGACAAGGTACAAGTCAGGAGTGTGATGGAATACTCTCCACCTGCCTGGATGAGTGCAGCTCTAATAACACTCAGGAAGCTTGACACCATCCAGGACAAAGCAGCCTGCTTAATTGGCACCACATCCACAAACATTCACTACCTCCACCACTGACACACAGTAGCAGCAGTGTGTACCATCTACAAGATGCACTGCAGGAACTCACGAGGTCTCCTTGGACAACAACGTCCAAACCCATGACCACTACCATTTAGAAGGACAAGGGTAGTAGATACATGGAAACACCATTTCCTGGCAGTTCCCCTCCAAGCCACTCCCCATTGTGACTTGAAAATATATCGCTGTTCCTTCACTGTCGCTGGGTCAAAATCCTGGAACTCCCTGTCTAATAGCACTGTGGGTGTACCTACACCGCATGGACTGCAGCGGTTCAAGAAGGCAGCTCACCACCACCTCCTCAAGGGCAATTAAAGGTAGGCAATAAATGCTTGCCTAGCCAGCGATGCTCACATCCCCTGATGAATAAAAAATAACTTGTAGGTGTTGATGTTCAGAGAGTCTTGGGTGTGCTGGTACAAGGAACGCAGAAAGTTAGCATGCATGTGCAAGCAAGCAGTTAGGAAAGAAAATGGCATGTTGACCTTTATTGCAAAGAGATCGAAGTAGGACAATACTGAAGTCTTACCACAGTTGTACAGGATCTTGGTGAGACCAAATCAGAATTACAGGTTTGGTCTCCACATTTAAGAGAGGTGGTACAGTGAAGATTCACTAAGTTGTCCCCTGAGATGAGGGGGTTGTTCTATTGAGCTTATATTCTCTGGAGTTTAGGTGATCTCATTGAAACCTACAAACTCCTGAAGGAGCTTGATAGGGTGGATGCTGAGGCATTGTTTCTACTGGTTGGTGAGTCTAAAACAAGGGGGGATAGTCTCAGGATAAGGGGCCAATAATTTAGGACTGAGATAAGGAGAAATTACTTCACTCAAAGGGTTGTAAATCTTTGGATTTCCCGACTGCAGAGAGTTGTGGATATTCCATCGGTGAATATATTTAAGGCTAGGATGGACAGATTTTTGGTCTCTCAGGGAATTAAGGGATATGGGGAGTGGGCGGAAAAATGGAGTTGAAGCCCAAGGTCATCATATCTAATGGTGAAACAGGCTCGATGGGCAATGAGGAAACATAGAGGAAACATTGGAAATAGGAGCAGGAGTGGGTCATTTGGCCCTTCCGGCCTGCTCTGTCATTCAATATGATCAAGGCTGCTCCTCTATCTCACCGCCATACTCCCCATACCCCTTGATACCTTTAGGGTCTAGAAATCTATCTATTTCCTTCTTAAATATATTCAGCGCCTTGGCCTCCACAACCTTCTGTGGTGGAGAATTCCACAGGTTTAGTATCTCTGAATGAAGTAGTTCCTCCTCAGCTCAATCCTAAATGGCCTACCCCCTACCTGTGAACACTTGTTCTGGACCCCCCCACCCCCGCCACCTCCTCCTCCACACCTCCCCCCCCCCCTCACCCCCCACCCCACCACCACCCCGCCAGCCAGAGGAAACATCACCCCTCCGTCTAGTCTGTCCATCCTTGTCAGAATTTTATACATTTCAATGAGACCCCCTCTCATTCTTCTAAACTCCAGTGAATACAGGCCTATTCGGCCCAATCTCTCCTCATTCGACAATCCTGCCATCCTAGAAATCAGTCAGGTGAACCCTTGTTTCATTTCCTCTATGGTAAGTGTACTAATGTTTAGGTGAGGGGACTAAAACTGCACACAATACTCCAGGTGTGGTCTCACCAAGGCCCTGTACAGCTGCAATAAGACATCCTTGCTCCTGTACTCAAGTCCTCTTGTGATGAAGGCCAACATACCATTTACCTTCCTAACTACTTGCTGCAGCTACATACTTGCTTTCAGTGATTAGTGTACAAGGACACCCAGGTCCCTTTGTACATCAACATTTCCCAATCTATCACCATTTAAGTAATACTCTGCCATTCTGTTTTTCCTACCGAAGTGGATAACTTCACACTTATCCATGTCATACTGCATCTGCCATGTATTTGCCCACGTGGCCTGCTCCTGCTCCTATTTCTTATGTTTTTATGTTCTTAGAATGAACAAGGCCATCTTCAGACAATACATAAGGTGTAGCACACCTCACAAAGGCTTCATGCATTCCAGCCTTCCCTGTGCAATGACTATTGGAGGAAAATATTTGAACCGCACACTGCTGCGAGCATACTGTTGGTTCATCCACATTGACCTGTTCTGGACAGTAGTTTGAGAGGCTACAGAGAATGTTACCAAACTCTCAATTTCTGCAACAACAATGTGCAATTATACAGTGCCTTTAATGTAGTAAAACCTTCACAAAGCATGTCACCGGAGTTTTATCCAACAAAATTTGACACCCCAATACTTTGGGGGAGGGGTGCAGGGGGAATATTAGCATCAGTGAGCTAAAGCTTGGTCAAAGAGGTAGATTTTCTGTTTGTTATAGACTTGATTTTCCAGACAGGTTTCTCATAAGAAACAGTGAACTTTATTTACAGGGCTTCAGCAGCAGTTACATGCTTCCATCGAGATCCACAACAAGACACAAACTCCCCCACTAAAGCTCCCTGTGCTTAGGGTTGATTCGTTCACACTATCACGTGATGCTACACAGTAAAATGAGTCTTAAAGCATCAGTCGCTACATTCTTTAAAGCTACAGTTACTACAGTTTTTATTTCAGATTCTGGCCAAATTACTTACAGCAGTTCATGACATGGGACCTCCTAAAGGTATTCAGTATTCAAAGGGGTTAATCTGCACCACTTCATTTCAGTGATCTGTGCCAGTGGCGAAAGAGTTGCTCTGGGTCTTTTCAAAGATATATATATATTACAGTTCGCTGTTGTTGCATTAGGTTACTTTGAATGTTCCTCCTTTTTGTGAATCTGATTGCACATTAGCAAATTAAGAAGTCAAACTTGCATGGCTTATCCCTTTCAATAACTCTAAATACTAATCAAAAAGAACTGCTGGAATGAATATGCAACATGTAATTTGTGCTAATAAATGAAGAACATTGCCTCTCTAAATGATTATCCAGTAAAGCACTCCTGACAATCAAGGTGAGAAACTGATGAACATCTGCTGTCAATGTTGACATCCAGGGTTGACTGCTGGGAGAAATACTACATCGGCATCTCTGTGCACACTCTAAGCTCCTCGAGGACTTATCTCTGTCAACCTTTTCATCCTCTGGAAAGGAAAGGCTATAAGGCCATGTAGTTAGAAAAAGGATTTGGATTTTGTAGAAAAAAAAAGAAAAATGGCAAAGAGCTTTTGCACAATCCTATCTATTGGAATAGCTACGCTGACACTGCAGTACTAACACTGATGGCAGAAACTTCACTCAGGATAAAAAGTGTTTCAAAGCACATGATTTTCTGCAGACGTTTTGCATGCCTGTACGATTTTTAATGTAAACGTTTATGTTCCTTGAAATGTAGCAGGAAATATCCAAAAACAGAAGATATTGCATGGTTACATACCAAATTTCATTCCTTAAAGAGTTCTTCTAATTTTAGCATCTAAGCCTTAATTCTATGCTGTGAACAAAATCAGGGCTGTGTCTCCTGTGCTACAGACGAACCATAGGAAATATGAAAGGAAAATGCTGCAAATGCTGGAAATCTGGAATAAAAACAGAAAATGCTGGAAATGCTCAGCAGGGCTGGCAGCATCTGTTAAGAGACGCATATGGACTAGCAACATTAACTCTGTTTCTCTCTCCACAGATATTGCCAGAACTGCTGAGCTTTACCAGCATTTTTTGTTTTTCCACCACTGGATGGGATTTGCTGAGTTTTGCAACGTCAACTCCTTCTCAGTCTTTTAATAAGCTCTTTACCCAGTGAGGCATAAATTGCACCAATGCAACAGGACATAATATATTAACATAGAAACATAAAAACTAGGAGCAGGAGTAGGCCATTCAGCCTTTCAAGCCTGCTCCGCCATTCATTATGATCCTGGCTGATCATCCAAAACTGCACACAATATTCCAAGTGTCGTCTCACCAAGGCCCTGTACAATTGCAGCAAGACATCCCTGCTCCGGTACGCGAATCCTCTGGCTCAGAAGGCCAGCATACCATTTGCCTTCTTTACCGCCTGCTGCACCTGCATGCTTACCTTCAGCGACTGGTGTACGAGAACACCCAGGTCTCGTTGCACATTCCCCTCTCTCAATTTATAGCTATTCAGATAATAATCTGCGTTCCTGTTTTTGCTACCAAAGTGGATAACCGCACATTTGTCCACATTATACTGCAACTGCCATGCATTTGCCCACTCACTCAGCTTGTCCGAATCACACCGAAGCATCTCTGCATCCTCCTCACAGCTCACCCTCCCACCCAGCTTTGGGTCATCTGCAAATTTGGGGATAGCACATTTAGTTCCCTCATCAAAACCATTAATATATATGTGAAAAGCTAGGGTCCCAGCACCGATCCCTGTGGTACCCCACTAGTCACTGCCTGCCATTCGGAAAAAAGACCTGTTTATTCCTACTCTTTGTTTCCTGTCTGCCAACCACTCTTCTATCCATCTCAATACACTACCCCCAATCCCATGTGCTTTAATTTTACATGCTACTCTCTTATGTGGGGCATTGTTGAAAGCCTTCTGAAAGTCCAAATAAACCACATTAACTGGCTCTCCCTCATCAACTCTACTTTTTACATTCTTGAAAAATCCCAGTAGATTTGTCAAGCAAGATTTTCCTTTCATAAATTCATGCTGACTCTGTCCAATTCTGCCACTATTTTCCAAGTGCTTAGCTATTAAATCTTTTATAGTATACTCTAGAATTTTCCCCACGTCTAACATCAGGCTGACTGGTCTATAATTCCCTATTTTCTCTCTGCCTCCCTTTTTAAATAGTGGGGTTACATTAGCTACCCTCCAATCTGTAGGAACTGTTCCAGAGTGTATAGAATCTCGGAAGATGACCACCAATGCATCCACTATTTCTAGGGCCACTTCCTTCAGTACTCTGGGATGTAGATTATCAGGCCCTGGGGATTTTTCTGCCTTCAATCCCATCAATTTCCCCAATACCATTTCCCTATTAATATTGATTTCTTTCAGTTCCTCCATCTCACTAAACCCTGTGTTCCCCAACATTTCTGGTATGTTATTTGTGTCCTCCTTTGTGAAGACAGAAGAAAAGTATGTTTTTAGTTGGTCAGCCATTTCTTTGTTCCCCATTATAAATTCCCCTGTTTCTGCCTGTAAGGGACCTATATTTGTCTTCACCAATCTTATTCTTTTCATCTACCTATAGAAACTTTTACAGTCAGTTTGTATGTTCCCCGCAAGCTTATTCTCGTGCTCTATTTTCCCCTTCTTAATCAATTGCTTAGTCCTCCTTTGCTGAATTCTAATGTGCTCCCAATCCTCAGGTCTGTTGCTTTTTCTGGCCAATTTGTGTGCCTCTTCCTTGGATCTAACACTATCTCTAATTTCCCTTGTAAGCCATTTTTTGGCTTTTTACTTTTGCGCCAGACAGAAATAAACAATTGTTGCAGTTCACCCATGTGCTCTTTGAAAGTTTGCCATTGCCTATCCACTGTCATCCCTTTAAGTAACGTTTCTCAATCCATCATTGCCAACTCGCATCTCATACCATCATAGTTTCCTTTATTAAGATTCAGGACCCTATTCTCAGAATTAACATCTCACCTCCATTAGAAGATTCCACCTTGTGACACAATTTCCCCTTTCTCTTTCCATTAGGCCATTTGTCAGTGAGGGGAAAAAATTGTAGTCAGGAGCCAGGTACTTAATGGTGACTCAGGATACACACTCCACAAATATCAGCACAGATCCTAGCATGCTGTATTTTTAAGTAGTCTGGTTGGCAGCAGAACATTAATTACAAGCCAAGGTGGGTCAGTGAGAGAGCCAACTGAGAATCAGTAAAATGCTGTCCAGGTATATGGTCCTGTGGCATGGACAAAGGGAATGTTACCCTGCTAAGTTTGTTTCCAGACTGTAGATGATTGATGAGGAAATCTTAATGACATTTTTTTGGAACCTTGTTGAAGACAATGCAAGAGTTGCCAAGAATGTATACTTCCAATCCCTCAGCAAAAGAAAGAAGCAATTGTATTACAAAGCACCTTTCATGACCTCAGGGTGTTCAAAAGCATTCAGGAGTATTAAATTATGCAAAATGATCCTACTGTTCCCTCATTGCTGCATCCAATTGTTTATTCAATAATTCCAGGGTTTTAGCTTTCACTTTTTTCCCCAGGAGTCCATTGAACACTTTGATCAAGACTTCCAGATGGTTGAGAAGTTCTTCCATTTGTGAAGATTCTTCAGTTGACTACACTTCAAAGAACCCTCATTGGGTTGAAACGTTTTGTGCAGTCCTGGGGTCATGCAAGACTTGGACATGAGATCAACACCCACCATGGCAGTTTGAGAATTTAAATTTTTGTTTTTTTTAAATCTGGACATATAAAGTTAGTATCAGTAAAAATGACCATGAAGCTGTTGGATTGTGCTGAAAATCCAATTAGTTCACAAATAATCTTTAGAAAAGGAGACTGCAGTCCATAGCTACTTGGACTCATATATATTTCTAGTCCCACATCAACATGTGTGAGTCATAACTGCCCTTGGAAGTGACCCAGCAAATCACTAATTTCTGGCAACTGGGCAATAAATACCAACCTTGTCAATGATGTCCAGGACATGAGAATAATTTATTTTTTAAGATGGCTGGGAAAGGGAGTGGGTAGGGACATATGTCCCAATGACAGGCTGGTGGATCAGATCATCCAGCATGTCCCTTCAGCTGTTCGCAATAGACAGAATACTGACCTTACTCAATCTGCTCAGAATATAATGTCTAACAATAGCTGTGATTCCACAATTGGACAGCACTTGCTGAATGACCCTGAGCGTGCTAAGAATTGCATTAACAAGCAACTTAAGGTAATCAGTCAGGCTCGCAAGATCACTCACTTATGCTTGCTAGAAGATACAAATATTTACCTGCAGGGACCTGTCCTCTACAGACAAAAGGAACCTGCCCAGGCATTGCACGTTTTTAGAATTAAACAAAAGAGTGGGAGGACACCAGCTCCCTGGTGCATTCACCACAGCAACACCTCGACCAATCAGAACTGACTTGCCAACCAATCAGCACCGTTTTCTCATGCAATGTAAATTGTTGCTCGCTTTGAAATTTCTAGACTGGAGAAACTTAGGACTATTTTCCTTCAAGAAAAGAAGTCTAAGAAGAGGTTTGATAATCATGAATCAGAATCATGAGGGGTCTAGATGGAATAGATAGGGAGAAATTCTTCCCATTCATGAAAGGATCAAGAACAAGAGGGTTAGAGTAAGCGATAAAAGAAGGAAAAGTGACATGAGGAAAACCTTTGCCAAGCAATGAGTAGTTAAGGTCTGGAATGTACTGGCTGAGACCATGTTGGAGGCAGGTTCAATCAAAGCATTCAAAAGGGAATCAGACTGTTATCTGAAATGGAACAATGTTCAGACTCAAGGGGAGAAGATAAGATAATGGCACTACATGAGTTGCACATTCAGAGAGCTTATGCAGGCATGATGGGCTGAATGTTCTCCTTCTGCACTGTGACAATTCTGTGTTTCTGTAATTGGCATTTTTGCATCTGTCCTGATGAGTGAAAAATGAAAAGCTTCCACAGCATGTCTCTTTTTTCAAGCAACACTGAAGTGGCAAGGGATAATTTTCTAAATTTAGACACACGGTGATGAATCTCACCCACTGGCATCACCAATTGGAAAACCGCGCTTGAGTTTCCAACACTTACCCCGGACAGGTGAGGCTCCTGGCCAATACTGCAGAGCTGGGGAAGCTCAATTGTGAGATTGGTAAATTCCTGAGGCTGAGCTAAAGCGTGTATTTGGGATGGATTACAGATAGCTGTACCCTGACAGTTGACACAATTTCTACCCAATTTGATAACCATCCTTGTGGCCACTGTGTGCTTGGTGAATAAAGGGAATTTGAGGCCTATTGAGTGGAGCAGCATTTTTACCTAAACAACGTAAAGTCCAAACACCGAAATATATCTGATAAAAACAAAAAACTGCGGATGCTGGAAATTCAAAACAAAAACAGAGTTACCTGGAAAAACTCAGCAGGTCTGGCAGCATCGGCGGAGAAGAAAAGAGTTGATATTTCGCATCCTCATGACAGTTCAACAGAACTAGGTGAATCCAAGGAGAGGGGTGAAATATAAGCAGGTTTTAGGTGGGGGGTGGGGGGTGGGGTTGGGTGGGGGGTTGGGTGGGGGGGAGAGAAGTGGATGTGGTTGTAGAGACAAGCAAGCAGTGATAGGAGCATATAATGAAAAGATGTCACAGACAAAAGAACACAGAGGTGTTGAAGTTGGTGATATTATCTAAACGAATGTGCTAATTAAGAATGGATGGTAGGGCACTCAAGGTATAGCTCTAGTGGAGGCATAAAAGATTTAAAAATAATGGAAATAGGTGGGAAAAGAAACATCTATATAAATTATTGGAAAAAACAAAAGGAAGGGGGAAGAAACAGAAAGGGGGTGGGGATGGAGGAGGGAGTTGTTGAATTCAATATTCAGTCCAGAAGGCTGTAAAGTGCCTAGTCGGAAGATGAGGTGCCGTTCCTCCAGTTTGCGTTGGGCTTCTCTGGAACAATGCAGCAAGCCAAGGACAGACATGTGGGCAAGAGAGCAGGCTGGAGTGTTGAAATGGCAAGCGACAGGGAGGTTTGGGTCATTCTTGCGGACAGACTGCAGGCGTTCTGCAAAGCGGTCACCCAGTTTACATTTGGTCTCTCCAATGTAGAGGAGACCGCATTAGAAGCAACGAATGCAGTAGACTAAGTTGGGGGAAATGCAAGTGAAATGCTGCTTCACTTGAAAGGAGTGTTTGGGCCCTTGGACGGTGAGGTGAGAGGAAGTGAAGGGGCAGGTGTTACATTTTTTGTGTGGGCATGGGGAGGTGCCATAGGAGGGGGTTGAGGAGTAGGGGGTGATGGAGGAGTGAACCAGGGTGTCCCAGAGGGAACGATCCCTATGGAATGCCACCGGGGGGGGTGAAGGGAAGATGTGTTTGGTGGTGGCATCATGCTGGAGTTGGTGGAAATGGCGGAGGATGATCCTTTGAATGCGGAGGTTGGTGGGGTGATAAGTAAGGACAGGGGGGACCCTATCATGTTTCTGGGAGGGAGGAGAAGGCATGAGGGTGGATGCGCGGGAGATGGGCCGGACACGGTTGAGGGCCCTGTCAATGACCGTGGGTGGAAAACCTTGGTTAAGGAAGAAGGAGGACATGTCAGAGGAACTGTTTTTGAAGGTAGCATCATCAGAACAGATGCGACGGAGGCGAAGGAACTGAGAGAATGGGATGGAGTCCTTACAGGAAGCGGGGTGTGAGGAGCTGTAGTCGAGGTAGCTGTGGGAGTCGGTAGGCTTGTAATGGATATTGGTGGACAGTCTATCACCAGAGATTGAGACAGAGAGGTAAAGGAAAGGAAGGGAAGTGTCAGAGATGGACCACGTGAAAATGATGGAGGGGTGGTGATTGGAAGCAAAATTAATAAATTTTTCCAAGTCCCGACGAGAGGATGAAGCAGCACCGAAGTATTCATCGATGTACCGGAGAAAGAGTTGTGGGAGGGGGCCGGAGTAGGATTGGAACAAGGAATGTTAACATTCTCCTCCCTCCCAGAAACATGATAGGGTCCCCCTTGTCCTCACTTATCACCCCACCAGCCTGCGCATTCAAAGGATCATCCTCCGCCAGTTCCGTCAACTCCAGCATGATGCCACCACCAAACACATCTTCCCTTCACCACCCCCCATCTCCCCGACAGCATTCCATAGGGATCGTTCCCTCCGGGACACCCTGGTCCATTCCTCCATCACCCCCTACTCCTCAACCCCCACCTATGGCACCTCCCCATGCCCACGCAAAAGATGTAACACTGCCCCTTCACTTCCTCTCTCCTCACCGTCCAAGGGCCCAAACACTCCTTTCAAGTGAAGCAGCATTTCACTTGCATTTCCCCCAACTTAGTCTACTGCATTCGTTGCTCCCAATGAGGTCTCCTCTACATTGGAGAGACCAAACGTAAACTGGGCGACCGCTTTGCAGAACACCTGCGGTCTGTCCGCAAGAATGACCCAAACCTCCCTGTCGCTTGCCATTTTAACACTCCACCCCGCTCTCTTGCCCACATGTCTGTCCTTGACTTGTTGTATTGTTCCAGTGAAGTCAAACGCAAACTGGAGGAACAGCACCTCATCTTCCGACTAGGCACTTTACAGCCTTCCGGACTGAATACTGAATTCAACAACTTTAAGTCTTGAATTCCCTCCTCCATCCCCACCCCCTTTCTGTTTCTTCCCCCTTCCTTTTCTTTTTTCCAATAGTTTATATAGATTTTTCTTTTCCCACCTATTTCCATTATTTTTAAATCTTTTATGCCCTCCCCACCCCTATTAGAGCTATACCTTGAGTGCCCTACCATCCATTCTTAATTAGCACATTCATTTAGATAATATCACCAACTTCAACACCTCTGTGTTCTTTTGTTCTTTTGTCTGTGACATCTTTTGAATATCTGCTCCTATCACTGCTTGCTTGTCCCTACAACCACCACCCCCCCTCTACTTCTCTCCCCCCACCCACCCCCCCACCTTAAACCAGCTTATATTTCACCCCTCTCTTTGGATTCTCCTACTGAAGGGTCAGGAGGACTCAAAACTTCAACTCTTTTCTTCTCCGCCAATGCTGCCAGACCTGCTGAGTTTTTCCACCAAAATATATCTGACGGCAGCAAACTAACACATCTTCTACGCTAGTTAATATTCTTGCTTTCAGTAAAAGCAATGACCAATGGATCACATTCTGTGCCGACCTCTCCAACCAACACCCCCAGTCAGTATTAAATGGAAGGACAGGACCAGGTAGTGAGGGCCAAAGTGGGAAAAGCTTAGCCAGATTTTCCACTTCCCAAGATTGTGCAGACAAGCCGTGCTCGTTAAACGTGGCATGCTTCAAAGTGGATTGCCTGGTCCATGATGTCCAATATGGATGTGGAGAGACCCTGGAAAGCACATATCTTAGGAAAATGCAGTCTCACCCCAACAAAAGCTCAAGCCTTTAAAAAAGAATCCTCATTGAGAGTTTGGTATTTGGCAGAGCAGTGGAATGTGACTAAGAAGGATAATGATATATCGAAGAATTGAGTCCTGCCAGAAAGTATCTGGTTTAGGCTTAACTGCAGTTTTTATAGTTGGGAAAATAAATAATTGAATTATATTACCTTGTTTTATTCAATCATTTTTGGAATAGTTTCCAAAACAAGAGACACATTTAATTAAAAAAAAACACACATTCCTTCAGTTTTACAGTGGTAAACAAGAATAAGAATAATTTGTCTTATTTAATGACGACAGTGTTTAGGCCCCTCAAGCTACGTGTACCTGAAAAAAATAGCCTGAATCTGATATGTTAAGAGAACTAAAGTGTGACTTGAGGTATCTTGCAACCTGCCTGCTTTCAATGGCTATTAATTAACATTGAAAGGAAATTTAATATTTCTGCCACAGCTATACCAAAACATTGCACAGTAAATTACAATGTAAATTGTGATTAATGGGGTTATGGGTTTGCTATGGCTTGGTTTTATGACAGCATTGCTTTATTGCTGGTCACATTGAGAGAACAGAGTTGTGTAAAAGGTAAATGTTGCAATTCAGCAAGCATCTCTGTATGTATTGCAATAAAACAAAGTGTTATGATTCATCAGTGCAATTAAACTAATCACTTTGGAGCTACTCCTAAGCTACTTGGGTTCTTAATATTAAACCAAAATTATGACAGAAAGAATTCACATTTCTTCGATATATCTTGCTCCAACATAAGGTATTCATGTCTTTTCAACAACAATCATTACTTTAAAATAATATGAAATAATTAGTTAAGTGGCTATTGGGTCAGTAGGGATCCACTGATCCTATTTGTTGATGAGCAGTTCTGTAGGAGTCTGACCAAAAATCCTGCTATGGACATTCATATATTTACTGTAGAAAGAAATACTTGCACTGATATGGGGTAGAATTTAATCAGAACAGCATGGGTCCCAGTAGTGGGATCGAAGGTAAGTGCCACTTCCTCTCATGTCAGAAGTCTCAATGCACATAACTACAATACTGCACATGCGTACCACGTGCAAGCACATGGCAAGGGTGGACACGAAATGTCGGTCCATGCCATCACCTGAATCAATTTCAGTTTGGGGTGGGTGGGAAGTTGGCCCGCCTCTGTAAGCATCCAGGCTCTGCAGGCAGAGAGAATTGGTAGGAAGTTGACAGCAGGATCAGCCACCCTCAGAGCCAGTAAACAATTGTTTTTGTGAACAACGGCCTTTTTACCCCCTGACAGCTTTCGTGAATTAACTCTCCTCGCTCCCCCCTCTCTTCTACTCTGATCATTTCCCTGGACCTCCATCACTTGCCCCCATCAGCAACATGTCTGAACACAAACAAAGAATGGCCCCATTGTTCAGCAATGCCTCCCTGCAGGTTCTCCTCCAGGCCACCCAGGAACGAGTCCGAAGTTCCCATCCCCAGGGTTGACAATAGAACGCCCTCCCGTCTGACCAAAGTGGGTTGGATGGATATCACTGAGAAGGTGAACAGCCGTGTGGTCCAGCTGCAAACATGGGGCTCAGTGCTGCAAATGGGTTAACAACCTCCTGCGATCCATCAGGGTCAGCGGTAATGTGACATTCAATCAAATGGCCTCTCATGAGGGTATCAAGCAATAGAACTTTGCAAGTGGGAAGAGGGACCAGGCTGGAAAATGTGTCATCATCCTCAATACTGCATGGCTGTAGAGGCCAGGCTGTGTGACTGTTGTGCATGATAAGGCATTACTTAGAATGTGGGGTCAGTATGTAGCATGGAGAATAACAAGGGAGTTAGGTGTCTCTTGACATGCAGGCTAAGGAGCCATTCAATGCCAAGGAGGGGACCAATACAGGCAGAGGCATTCCAGAGTGAGGTGAAGTCCATGAAGATTGTGGGAGAGCAGAGTGGCCATTCCATTGCGGTGAGGAAGATGAGGCTGGACCAGCCTGCCAGTAGAGTGTGAATGGCTCAAACCTGACGTTGAGACATGGGCACATTAGAGACACAAGTGAAACTGTTGTTTTCTGATAGTCTGAGCTTCTCCTTAATGTTTTACGTTTTGTGCTCTACTGCAGGCCACCATCATAGGCTGAAAGGGCCAAAGTCCATAAAGGAAAGCGATGACTCCACCTCTGAGGATGAAGACCATAGCACCTAGAGGATGCACCATCACCTCCCTCTCCATCATCCTCCACCAGCGTAGTTACCCTCATATGGATCTTGGAGGGTTCAAATATGAGGGCTGTGAAGAATTCATGGACACGTCCCAACAGCTGAGAGAGACGGTGTCAGCCAAGATCCCTAATAATGGAGGACTACTGGGGATCAGGCCCATGCTGAGCCCAGGCTGGTGTCAGGCCTCTGGTCTGGGTCACAATAAGTCTGCTCAAGATTCAGAGACAGGCAGGGGAAAATCTGGCGGAGCTGCCGGAGGCTATAAGGAACCTTGCATGGATGATGGAGGAGTCCATCCAAGCCTTGAGTTCTGCCAGGGCTCCACCATGTGAGTGTATCGCTTCCTCAACGGAGAGGATGTTGGGGGGTGGTGGTGTGTGTCAGCTTAACCTCTAACTTCTGAGTGGTCCGAATTGCTCCCACTCCCTGGGTTCTACACCTTGGACTTATTTGGGAGTTGTGACAAAGTGCAGCAGACAGCTGGTTTTGGTGCATGAAAAAACAAACTGAGTTTATTGAAGTCACAAATGAACTTATAACATTAGGTGTCCACTGAGATTATACAGGCTTACAAAGTACACTTAGTTAAGAATGGGGAACACACGGCATAACGAGGGAAAATCACGCTACTAATCCCCTTACCCTTGTCCCACCCCCAAAACCTAAATAAATTGAACTAGGAGAGGTCAGGGATCATGCTCACCAACCAGGGTTCCTTGACAGTTCGAAATCCAGCCAGGTAAGCCTGTTGCAGTTTTGGGAAACGCTCTTTGTGTCCTCTGGGGCCTGCCGTCCCCACATGGTCCTGGTCTGTGGAATCTGCGAAGGTTCTTCAGTTGGGTGGAGGACGCGGTTGTGGGTGGTTGATCTTCGTGGAGGGCTGCGGTTGCAGCCTTATTGTCTTTGGTTGAGCCTGCCAGCCTGTGACCCTCGCTGTGATGTTGCCTGCGGGCCTGCAAACCTCCAGATCTCCTCCCTTCGTTTAGCTCAGCTCCCTGCTTAAACTCTGCTACAACCGCTCCAAACTTCTCACTGCCCAAAACTGCTTCCCTTTCGTAACTGGTGGCCCAGTTATATTGGTTTTTTGAATTTCTTATCTCAATCCAAATCAAGATTAGTTCTTTGTTTGATTTTGGTGGGCTTCCCCAGGTGATTGTTGTCTTATTGTTTTTAATGGGCTCACATGATGTTTTCCTGTCCCTGTAACTAGTTTTGAACTGAAAGCCATTGTATATGTTGAATATTGATGGGTTTGCATAATTGCATTGGTTGCATCCTTCCTGCCTTAGTAGTTAGTAGCAATTATTTATGAAAGATTTTGATGGGCTTTAGTTTCATGTAAGATGAAGTCTTTCTCTGGGTTGATTGTTTTAAAGGGAAGAATGTGTATTCTGTCTCCTCTCTCCTAGCCTTCTGTCTGCAGGGTTCTACACTTAACCCAGCAGTTGGGTCCTCTGTCATAAAAGTCTAAGAGTCATATCCTTGTTGATGATATGAAAAATGTAGGAATTTTGAGAACCCTTCACCACCATGGAGAACCAGGTCAATCATATGACTCATATTCACAAAGACATACATTTTGCTGCTTTGGCCATGGTATAGTAGCGGGTAGGTGAGAGGGGAATGAGGTACCACGACCTCCTCCAGGTGCCCCTTCTCTTTAGGGGTACGGGGAAGTGCCATTGCACACTGAGATGGAGCAGGAGCCCCAGGCAGCTGCATAGGGTCATCCGCTCAAGGCACAAGGTTGAGCAGTTGCTCCTCATCCAGAGCCTCCTGTAGGTGAGGATGAGAAGGATTCCCATTCTCTCAGCTGATGATTATCAGAAAAATATTGTAGGATCAAAGGGCGCTGATGGGTTTCTCAGAGTAGACAGAGCAAACTGAAGAACCATATCTTATTTGAAAATAGGGAGGATGGATGTAAGGTTAGAGCATGAAATGTTATGTTACACAGAAGAGGAGATTTTAGTCATGTGATTTAAAGACCCTTGCAGTAGTCTGAGCGCAGGTCTAATTTAATCAGTCATGTCAAATCCATTGTTTGCACCTTTGCATATTTTATCTGCAGCAATGAGCAAAATTGTCAGTGGCTGCATTCTCAGAGAAAGTTTCATTGAGTCATAGAAACACACAGCACAGGAGGAGACTATATTGGCATTGTGCTTGTGCCAGCTATTTGAAAAGGTTTTTCAAGCTCTTTTGTTATAGACATATCCAATTCCCTTTTGAAAGTTATTATTGAATTTGCTTCAACCACCTTTGCAGCGAGTGCATTCCAGATCAGTGGCAAGGTCAGCATTTATTGCCCATCCATATTAGTGAATCCCCCAAAAATGAATGGTTTGCTCGACCATATCTGAGGGGGAGTTCTCACAGGCAGATAAGGATGCCAGATCTCTTCCCCTGAAGGACTCTAGTGAAGTAAATGGATTTTTAATACAATCCAATGATTTCAGGATCTTTATTCAGCAAACTGGCATTAATTAATTGAACTTAAATTTCTCTAGCTGCTTTGGTGCAATTTGAACTCAAGTCTCCAGAGTACCAGTCTAAGCGTCTGGGTTACTATTTCAATAACTCTCCTGCTATCCCCATGCTGACCCTCCAACCAGTGGAAATGGTTTCTCCTGATGTGCTCTATCAAAAGCCCACGTGAAGAATATTCAAATAAGCTTTCATCTTTTCTATACCACTGCAGAAAAGCCAAAGCCAAGAGCTTTTCCATGATATGCCAATCGTTATTGAAATGGGTGCTGTGAACATGCAATGCTACCCAAGCCCACCATATCACTGCATTATCTACAAAATGCTCACATGAAAAGGGATGTGCTCTGACCACAGAGGGTGCTCTTTAGTTATTCTGACAATACTTAAAGGGCCGTAACTTCCTCGGAGTGGCAATCAACGTCAGATTGCTGCTCCATGCCCAATTACTTAGTCTAAATTTCTTCCATGCCTGTCTCGCCCGACCTTCCAACTCAGTCCAGGCTAAATTCAGGCAGGACCTTGGTTGGGGGCTTGTGGATCAGACGTTATGGGGGAGATTGGGGGTGGTCAGACCAAGGGTGAAGGTCAGGTCGGTCTGGTTCGGTGTGTGGGGTCAGGGTGGGAATGGGTGGTGTTTGAATCGGGTATAGGAGATGCCGGGACTGTGAGATGGGTGGTGGGGTGTTGGGGCGGGGAGTTCTGGTTGGATAAGTGGAGGTGGGGGTGGGATTGGGTCAGGCCTGGCCTGCAGAGGGAGGGAGGGGGAAACACCATGGGGGTGTGGTTAGTCGGTAGGGTGGGGAGAGTCCCCTGGGGGTGTTGGGGTGTGGGAGGAGTCCTGGGGGGTAAGGGTGTGGGGGTGTCCAGTGAAGGGGAGGAGGGTCGGTCTGGGTCTTTACAATAGTTACCCAGAATTTAGAAAAGGTTTTAATTCCTCTAACTTTTTCTGTGCAACCATAGCCGGAACTATCCAAAGTTTGTGATTTAAATCGCATTTTCGAATTGTTCCCAGTGCAGGGAAATTGCCCGGAGGGAGTTTGCACTCCTGGGCCATTGCTGTGCAAACCCTTACCAATGAAACTCCAAGAGGGATTCCCCAGTTGGGGTTTTCCCCCCAGTCTGATGCTTGGGAGCTTGGAAGCACTGTACATTATCTGGATGTCTTATAGGATTAGGTTGCTTGTCACTATCAGGAGAAAGAGAGGTGGAGAGGTTTAGGGAAGGAATTCCAGATTTAAAGGGCAGAATTTTAAGGCCCTGTTTCAGCGGGGATGGGGGCCATTAAATGCGCGAGACATTATAAACCCTATTGACGACAGCGGGAACGTAAAATCCCACTGTCGTAAAATTCTGCCCAAATTGTTGGCAGCTGAAGGCCTGGTCACCAATGGTGGAATAATTTATGGATTCCCCACTTGCTTTGACAAATGAGTGTTCAGTAAGTAAAAAAAAAAGATGGATTTACAGTTAAGGTGGTGTTGTCCCACATGTGATGTTAGACCAAGTTTCAATTTGCATTAGATACTGGAAAAACTCAGCAGGTCTAGCATCATCTGTGGAGAGAGAAACAGAGTTAACGTTTCGAGTCCGTATGACCCTTCTTCAGAGCTTTTGTCTCAATTTGCATAACCAATTGCAAATACTGCATATCAATGTTAGAGGGATGGATGGAGACATTGGCTTTGGCTCTGCACTCACTTACTCTGAAGGCACTTGATTCTGTTCTCTTTAAATGTCGAAATTGCGTTAGGAACAGAGACTTCCCTATTCAGGTCTGTGCAGGGTTGTTTTTTTATAGCCCATGAATGGGAATCCATCTTGCAATCTCTGAGTTTTGCTTTCAGGTTGTGTCTATATCTAAGTTTGGGACATCCTGTGGTGCGCGTTCCCATGCTCAGCTGCTTGGAGAGTACTACCGTTGTTATGAGGGCATCCTCCATGTGAACCACTTGACCAACCCAATGAAACTGAGCTCCAATGAGCATGCTCTCAATGCCAGGTATGCAGCACTTTGAAGAACCTCGGTGTTGGGGGATTTGTCCTGCCACCTGATGTTGTACATAGATCTCAAACAGCAAAGCTGGAATGTTTCTAGTTCTTTTATGTGATGTCGGCAGGTTGTCCAAGTCTTGCACCTATAAAGATGCTCACAGATCTTATATACCTAACAAGGAGTTACTAAGTGCCTTTGTGCAAAACACATGTTGCAGACCAAACTAAGAGAGATGAAAAATCGATGGTGGGAAAACAAGGCTAATGGGCGTCAAGCAGCTGCATATAAAAATTACCTGAAGGCTCTACATGAAGGTCTGTGATCAGTCTATGGCCCCAAAACCAACAGTGTGATGCCCATCAGCTCCTAGGCATGAGATTCTCTCCCGTTGGGCAGAGCACTTCAGTAATCTCCTAAACCAACAATCAGGAGTGCGCAATGATACCATTGAGTCACTTCCACAGTACAGCACTCTGGAAGAGCTTGCTTTCGATCTTTCTCAAGTAGAAGTCAAGAAGGCCATAAAGCAGCTTTCTATGAGCTGGTCACCAGGAGTTGATGGCATCCCACCTGAATTATTCAAGTATGGAGTGACTCACATGGTTAGGAAACTCACTCATCTCTTCTGCCTAATCTGGAACCAGGGTGCTGTTCCCCAAGACTACGTCACTCATCTCTACAAAAGGAAAAGGAGCAAGTCCATCTGTGACAATCATCGTGGAATATCACTTCTTTCAACAGCAGGAAAATTACTTGCCAGGGCTATTCTTAATCAGATTGTCACTCACCTCAGTGACTCTGTGTACCCAGAATCACAGTGCATCTTCCCTACAGGACAGGAACAGTGGACATGATCCTTGCAGCACGTCAAATTCAAGGAAGACTCGCAAACAGAAGTAGGACCTTTATATGATGTTTGTTGACTTGACCAAGGCTTTTGACACAGTAAACAGGGAAAGCCTGTGGAAGGTTCTGTACAAATATGCTGGTCCTAAAAAGATGATCAGTGTCATTTGTTCATTTCACGATGGCATGATGGCCAAAGTGGTATATCATCGGTGTCTTTCCAGTCACAAACAGCATCAAGCAAGGTTGTGTATTGGCTTTAACTCTGTTTGGCATATACTTCTCGGCCATGTTCCAGTACACATTCAGAGATCCTGACACAGGAATACACATTCAATTCAGGACAGACGGCAACCTCTGTAACTTGCAAAGGCTCAAGGTTTGCACAAAGGTTACTGAACAGCTATTGAGTGATCTCTTGTTCGTGACCGACTGAATTCTCATAGCACATACTCCAGAGGATATTCAGCTGCTTGTTGATTGCTTTGTCCTAGCCTCAGAACACATTGGCCTGACGGTAAGTCTGAAGAAAACAGAGATTTTGTATCAAGTTGCCCCTGACCACGTACCCCAGGACCCTACAGTCACTATCAACAACACGCTGCTCCGTTCAGTACAGAAGGTCTACTATCTTGTGATTATCCTTTCCAATAACACTACGCTGGATGGCGAAATCAACCCTTAATCTGGCGAAAGCAAGCTCAAGTGTTTGGCAGGCTCACTCACAGACTTTGGAAAGAACATGGAGCTTGTCTCAGAATGAAGATCAAAATCTACCAAGCAGCGATTCTTACATCACTGCTTCGTGGTGGAACAATTAGTAATTAATAATGAAAGCAATTAATAACAAGCAAAAAGGTTCAAATAACATTTTTTGAGGACTGCAATTTTCAATGTCCCTTTGAGACCTTGTATTCCTGGAGATCCCAGTCCTGGAAGGTTGACAATACATATATATATATATATATTGCATTATATACAAAATAATCCTAAACAATATGTAATAATATCATCATAGTCAATATATCAGTGCTAATATGGTTTAAAAATCCAACTCCAGGGAATTGGACCAGTACATAAGTCATGTGCCCCACCTTACGGAAGCACTCAGCAGCTCAGGCAGCTGACACTATACACGTCTGAAATCCCGACTCCCCACTTGTCCAAAGCGAGGTCTTTTTCTGCCAACAGAGCCTCCAGAATTTCTGGGCTATGGTCTCCAGTAGGGTTTTTCTTGCTATTATCTTCAGAAGTTATTCTAGCTTTTTTTTTCATCTGAGAAAAGGCAGGAAGCCATCACAATCACTGCTTGGTGTTACTCAGCCTCCGAGTCAGAGCACAGTTGCCAACTTAGATCAGTGTGATAAATTATTCTGCACTAAATGAGTGATAGTTTATTCGTTGTTCCATCAATCCTTTAGACTGGTTAACTAATTATATAACCATGAGCTGCCACAGGTTGAATTAACATCAAGATACCACCTACTGAAAGTAACAGTGTAGATTTCAGCTGTGGCAATAGGGTCAGATAATTTCTATAGGGTTGCAAAGAATCATTGCATAGAAATAGGCCATTTGGCCCAACCAGCCCATGCCAGTGTTTCTGCTCCAGTTGAGTCTTCTCCCATCTTTTACCATCATAACCATCTATTCCCTTCTCCCTGATATGCTTGCCTGGTTTCCTCTTAAATGCACCTACTATTCTACTTCAACCGCTCTCTGTGGTAGCAAGTTTCACATTCTCACCACTATTTGGGTGCAGAAGTTTCTTCTGAACTCCCTTTTGGATTTCCTGGCGACTACCTTACACTGGTTGCCTTTACTTATGCTCTTCCCCACAAGAGGAAACATTCTCTCTATATCCGGTCTATCAAAATCTTTCAGAATGTTAAAGACCTCTATTAGGTCATCCCTCAGCCTTCTATTTTTAATAGAGAAGAGACCACAGCTGTCAATCCTTTCCTTAATTGTATACCAATGTTTCTGCCACCATCCTTGTAAATCTTCCCTGCACCCTCTTTAGTGCTTCTATATCTTTTTTTTAATAATATGGCGACCAGGACTGCACACAGTACTCTAAGCGGGATCTAACCAAGGTTCTATACAATTTTAGCCAACTTTTTAATTTTATCCCCCTGGAAATAAAGCCTAGAGCTTGTTCTGTTAAATGTATCAGGGTAGTTTTTTTTTTAAATCAAATTAAATGGAACTTCATTGCTGGGCTGAGTCTATGATCTGCTTACCCTAGCAATAAATCTGTTTCCCTTTAGAGTCATGTTTGCTCAAACATTTATGTGAACTAAATACAGGTTGGAGGGACCAGAATTTGCACAGGAAGACTTGCAAAGAATGCTTGGGAGGTTATGGTGGTTGTGGTGGTGGGGTTTGGGGCTAGCGAGGGAAGAACTGTAGTGGGTGATAGTGAACTCATCACTTTCAGTTGAAGTTAAGGCAGTATTATTACTTATACATCTAGTGTGTGCAAAGTCACAGAGCCAAGCCATAGCCTTGTCAATGGCTAGGTGGAGTTCTTTAAGCCTGCCTTCAAGTTTAGTCAGCAGACACTCCTCAGCAAAGTGAGCCTTTATTTGTACTGCACCACAGCTGCAGCCTGGATGGTGTTGGAGATCCCACTGATGTTGGATGGCTGCACAGAGGCCTTGCCCAGTCTGGTGACGGGCTCCCTGCCACTGTGGAAGATCAAAGCTGGATGGACGAGCCATGGAGGTCTATGATGAGAGAGTGATTTCTGGTGGATGTTTGCTCCTGCCATATGTCCTCAGCTGTTACTCCATGGTGTGATGGGTTTAACCAAAAGGGGTGGTGTGAGAAAAGGCTGGTGAGCTGAGGAGGCCCTTGAATAAGGGCAGTCTTGGGTTGGAGCAGACTTTCTCCAGTAGTTTGCCTGTTGCAATTACCCCCCTGATGTTGGTGGGAGAGTGGGTGGGGGGGAAATGTTTCTCGGGGACTGGGAGCCAGGGGAGGTGAGTTGGTTGAAGAGTAGCTGTGATGACGAGCATTGTTGAGTTGAGTTGCACATTAATAAGTTTGGTGTGGGCAGACCGGTACCATGCTGGGGCGCTGTATTCTGCAGTTGAGCACGTGATGGCGAGAACTGAGATCCTTAGGGTCTTGACCAGTGACGCCCCATGAGGTTCCAGCCAGTTTACCAAGGAGGTCATCGTGGGTTTTAATTTTGTTTGCAGTCTTGATGAGGTGCTGTCTGTATGTGAGGGTTCTGTCAAGGGTCACGCTCAGATAAACAGGGTGGGGATCATGCTTCAGTATATGGCCAGTCTCTGGGTGGCAATGGATCAGTGTTCTCATCATACCACCCGTCAGTACCTGGTCAACACCGGGGAAGCCAATGATCCCCCTGGCAAACCGAATACAACAAGTCTGCACTTGAAAAATTCCAGTATCATGGAATTAAGAACCACCAGCAACGCAGCATTGCATTAGACAAACAAATAGAAAGGCCTGATAAATGGCCAAACTGACAGAGTGTGAGTCTACAGAGGTTATTGCCAAGGCTCGGAGCTCTGTATTTTGAGATCGTGGAGCTCTGAGCCCTACATTCAGTTCTGGCCAGCACATGACAAAAAGGTTCATGGATATTAGAAAGGGCATAGGGAGCCCTGGAACTGAGCTCAAGTGTGTTGGGGGGGTGTGTAATGTATGTACCCAAGTAAGAGAAGCCTAGAAATTCAATGCATTTCTTCAGTTTTAATGTATAACACAAGGAGTAGAAGGATCTAGAACAAAAACAAAAATATCTGGAAAAGCTCAGCGGGTCTGACAGCATCTGCAGAGAGGGATACAGTTGAGCCTTCATCAGAACTAAGACATAAAGAAATGAGATGAAATATGATGAATAAAAAGATCTGACTCCTCCATAGGGGTCCAGGAATTGTTTAATAAGCCTAAAGTGGTTCTTTTGCGGTAAGGCTGAAAACAGGAGCTCAGAGAGTGCTGTGCTATGAAGACATTCCTGTTTGAAAGGCTGTAATTTTGGGACTAATTGATCATTACCATTATTTAAACTTGTTTGCTGGCACTAAAACAGACACGTGCATGTTTGGTACTCAAACCCTGACTAGAAGCAATTTTCCTGAAGCAGTATAGGTGGGCTCCATGCAATCAATTCCACTGAAGATGTGCAATATGCTGGCAAAGGCAGCTTTCAGGTTGGCTTGGGAATGAGTGAGAGGGCGTGCAGATTCCCGAACAAACGTTGGAGGTCGTGGTGGATGAAGACCAGAGGAGGAACGGATGTCCTGTACCTACAGGGAGGAGGGAGTCTGACCTATCTGGCTTGCCGTAGTCATGTGGTCTCTGCCATGAGGGACTCCTTGCAGGCAACCATGTTACATTCAGTTCAATAAAGACATTACGCTAGCGAGTATTTCACCCTAAATCTATCTGAAGAACAGGAAAAAAAGTCTGCAGCAATTTTGAAAGTCTTGAAGGCATGTTTTGAACCCCAAGTGAATGTGACTTATGGTGTTCAGCATTAAGGCTCAAAGCAAAATAGAATCCATTGATGACTACATGACTACAGGAAGAGAGCTTGCAGAATCATGTGAATTCGGGCAACTAATAGGGGATCTCATTAATGATAACATTGTCTCAGGCATAAGTGGCCCGAGAGTGAGAGCAAGTCTACTGAGAGAGGAGAGATTTACTCTCGAGAAGGTGATAGACGTGCACAGAAATGCAGAGGTTATAAAATGTCAGCTAGAGAACATGTATGGCAGAACAGACCAAGAGGTACCTTATGCTGAGAGACATTTCAGGCTGAAAGAACAGAACAATCATAGACAAAGGGCAGGGCAAGTACTGCAGAGGATATTATACAAAGGAAAAGGAGGATTGCCCAGCCTGGGGAAAGCAGTGTTTTAACTACAAGAAGCCGAATCATTTCATACGCAAGTGATTGGATAGAAAGAAGCAAAACAAACCTTTACAGATGGCTACTGGAGAGATATGAGCCAAAGAGTTTGATGAAGCACTATACACCATACAGCAGGTTGGTTCCATCAAGGCAATAGGTGATAAATGGTTTCTCATTGTTAGGATGTTGACTGCAGGAGAGTATCAAGTGAACAAGAAGTGTCAGATGCGCTATGCAACATCATGACCTTCAGAGAGCTGTCTGAAGTGGCTCAACATGGCGATCCGAAAATGAAGCCCTCGAAAGTATGGTTGAGGCTATATGATGGTATGATGCTCATACTGAGAGGACAATTTAGCCTGAGAACCCAATGCAATGACAAGAAGGAAGATCTGGAGTTTCAGATCATAGATGGTACGCAACAGCTACTCATCTTGGCTGGGAACACGTCCAAAGCTTGGACAGGTATCCCAGATGCGCCAACAGGGGTTCACAATGTGTCTCAGCACACAAAAGCATTGACTGCCGAACAGATCCTGGAGGAGTACAAAGATGTGTTTACATGGTTGGGATGCATATCTGGAGAATATCATCTCAAAGTACGTGAGTGTGTAAGACCTAATTCAGCATCTTCCAAGAAGAGTTCGAGCTGCCCTTAAATCAAGCCTAAAAAACAAGATAGAAGAGCTGGAAAAAGAGGGAGTAATCAAGAAAGTGACAACTCCTACAGACTGGATTAGAAGCATAGTTCCAACGAAACAACCTGGAAAGCTGCGGGTATGCTTAGACCCAAAGGATCTATATAAAGCTCTGAAGACATCTCATTACCCAATGCCAACTATAAAGGAATTTTGGCACAACTTGCCAAGGCAAAAATCTTTACTACCCTAGAAGTGAAGGATGGTTACTGGCAAGGGAAGCTGGATAAAAGCAACAGCTTTCTAATGATATTCTGGACACCACTTTGGAGATACAGATGGTTGCACATGCTGTTTGGCATTTTCATGGCTCCAGAAGAGTGTCAATGCAGACAACATGAGATAGTCAGTGATCTTCCCAGGGTGGAAGCCATTGTGGATGATCTACTGGTCTATGGATGTGGAGACACAATGGAAGAAGGCATAGCTGACGATGATCAGAATTTAATGTGACTGCTAGAGGGAACTCACAAGATGAACCTGAAGCCGAATAAGAAAAAATTGCAATTGGAAATGCCTGAAGTCAAGTACATTGGTCATGAACTGACTGCAAAAGTTCTTCGTCTGGATCCTGACAAGTTGAGTGTTGTAGCAGTGATTCAGTGCCAACAGATGTGAAAGCAGTTTGACAATTTGTTGGGTTTGTGAACTAATTAGCAAAAGTTTTGCCTGATTTGATATTGGAATGTGAACTATTACGCAAGCTCACTGCCAAGGATGTGCAGTGGTATTGGGACACAGAACAAGAAGCAGCATTCACTAAAATCAAACTAGTGATGACAACGCCAGTGCTGAAGTACTATGACATCACTGATGAAGTAACCTTGCAATGTGACACCGGTGAGAGTGGTCTTGGAGCAACCCCAGTGCAGCAAGGACAACCAGCTGCATTTGCATCTAGGCAGTAATACAAACTGAAGGACTCTATGCCATATCAAGAAAGAATGCCTGGCTTTTGTTTTTGCTTGTGAACATTGCTTAGGAGGGACGATGGAGAGTCTAACCATAAACCGCTTCAAAGCATTTTTCTCAAACTGCTACTATTTGCTCCAAAATATCTATAAAGAATGTTACTTCATTTACAGAGAAATCATCTGTATGTGACATACAAGCAAGGAAAACAGGTGGACATTACCAATAGCTGTCAAGAGTAGCATTTCCCATGAAGAAAGTTCACTACAACAGAATGTGAAATCTTCCAGGTTCAATGAGAAGCAGCAACTAGACATGACCTGGAACTCAACAACCTAGCAGGGACAGTGATCCTGATGGACAAGCCTTGGGTGTGGAGTGACATTAGTCTTTGGACTGGACTACTTTCCATGCCTTTGGTCAATGTGTTTCTTGAGGATTGCTTTGCATACATCTGTGCTAGATTTGCTCGATTTCTTGATAATTCCTTTGGCAATTTTCACTGCCATTTCAGCCTTTCCATTTGATTGGGGATAGTGTGGAGATCACGTATATTGTTGAATTTCCCAGCCCTTTGTGAAGCAACTAAATTCTTCGCTTGTGAACTGAGGGCTATTGGCAATCATCACAATGCCTGGAATGACATAATGACTGAAGTGTACTTTCAGGCATTCTACTATTTCTCCTTTCATCATTGAAGTCAGCTGGTCTACCTCCCAGTCACCAGAATAATAGTCTACAGTGACAAGATAATCAGTTCCTACTAAAGTGAAGAGGTCTACTCCAAACTTCATCCATGGTGAGTCTGGGATGTCATATGTCATCAGCTTCTTTAGTTTGGTACACATCACAAGCACCACACTGGCCTTTAATTTCATTGCTCATGTTTGGCCTGTGGAGCCTTCATCAGACTTGGTTCAACTCCTTGATGGCTTGCATGGATGTATACACATCTATATTTGTTTGTGGGATGTTGGCATTGCTGGAGAAGGGAATGCATGAAGAGAGAACAAAAAAGGAGGATTAGGTGCATTGGTGATCACTGGTGCCTCTAGTGGTCAGAGATCATAGAGAGGAGACTCCAAAAGATTGCTTCATCATAACCATTTCTCCCATTCCCAATATCATCTGCAGTCCTCAACACCTCCAGCCTTACCACCACTATCCAATTACCACCTTCAGTCCAACCTTATGGGTCTTGCCCTCACCTTACTGTAAATATTAGCACCAATACCAAACCCTAAACAAATAGAAAAATTATTGAACTGCTGAATTTTTTCTGTGTTGTTATGAAATAGAAATAGTTTAATTAAGTAATATGTGTATTTGGGTATGTTAAGAATAAATTTTATCTTTAAGTTTAAGTTCAATTTATATTTTTTTCTATTTCTGGGTTTAAAGGCGAAACCTGGGATCTAGTTACATTTTTGAGCAGAGACAGCAAGTCTTGTTTACATGTCAGCATTCTAAGGAGATTTTACTATTCTTGAAGGGAAGTTATAACAAACACAAGGTTAAAAAAAAACTGTGTTGTTGCCTAGCAACAGGAGGCCCCACAGAGATAGAAAAGTAATTTCAATTCAGTTGAAAGTAGTTTGAGTTCCATTGGAAGCAGCGTAGCAGAGGGGCAGATAGTAAGATCCAAACTGAAGTTGAAGCCAGGATTCCAGAGAGGCTGGATAGGAGAAGGGCAGGAGCAAGTTCCAAAAACTAAAGAAGAATGACCCCAAATCCAGGGGAGTGGAACAGGAAAGGTCCCAAGAAGAGAGAATAGTCAAAGGACAAGACAGGAATCTGGAAGAAGGTCCTGTTCTGTAGAAGTGAAAGTAAGGAGCAGAGAGGAAGGCTCCAAGCTTCAAGCTTAAAGGGAGAAAGCTGCAGGCTGTAGATTTAAAGCAATATAGGTGTGCAAGAAGCCAAAAGATCCAAGGGGGCTGCTGAAGGTCTATAACTCTTTATTATGGGCATGTGAAGCAGTGGTAACCTGTTGGCACAGCTGAGTCAGTGAGAGAGAGTGCATGGAAGAAAGCTTGAATGCATGTGGCGATCCAGGGGAGAGGAACATCGGAAGGAGAGTTTGAAACCCTGGAGACGGATCCTTGTGGAAGGCGTCTGTGAGGAAGCATTGTTTGGGAGAAGATTCCAGAGCTCGTTCTTTGAGAGTAGAGATCGGTAACCCTTGTGTGAAAGGTAGAGTTCAGTGAGGCTCATGATGCGACAAACGTCTGGGGGGGCTTTGGTAAGGGATCCACAGCATCTGTTTGGGGTGGCATCTGTCACTTGGTTTCAGAGTGTGGTGTGCCTGACCATAGGTCGCCTATTTGTTTACATGGACTGTGTACTTACTGTGAACCTCAGAGTGTAAGATAACTTTATAACTCGTGTTATCCATATGAATCTATAAATCTGTAAAGGTATAGTTGTGGGTGAAAGAATATTATAATATAGTTCATCTTTTCTTGTTTAATAAATGTTTATTCTTTTGTTAAAAGTTCATCAGCTCCCCCCTAAATCACCAAAAGATATTATGTTAGAATTAAACCCTTTTGTTAGGGGTCCATTTCCATAAGACCAGAAGACATAGGAGCAGAAATTAGGCCATTCAGCCCATCAAGTCTGCTCTGCCATTCGATCATGGCTCATACGTTTCTCAACCCCATTCTCCCGCCTTCTCCCTGTAACCTTTGAAACCCTTACCAATCAAGAACCTATCTATCTCAGTCTTAAATACACTCAATAACCTGGCCTCCACAGCCTTCTGTGGCAATGAATTCCATAGATTCACCACTTTCTGGCTAAAGAAGTTTTTCCTCATCTCTGTTCTAAAAGGTCTTCCCTTTACTATGAGGCTGTGCCCTCAGGTCCTAGTCTCTCCTACTAATGGAAACATCTTCCCCATGTCCACTCTATCCAAGCCTTTCAGTATTCTGTAAGTTTCAATCAGATCCCCCCTCAGCCTTCTAAACTCCATCGAGTATAGACCCAGAGTCCTCAAACGTTTCTCATATGTTAGGCCTTTCATTCCTGGGATCCTTCTTGTGAACCTCCTCTGGACACTCTCCAGGGCCAGCACATCCTTCCTGAGATACGGGCCCCAAAATTGCTCACAATATTCTAAATGTGGTCTAACCAGAGCCTTATAAAGCCTCAGCAGCACATCCCTGCTTTTATATTCTAGTCCTCTCGAAATAAATGCCAACATTGCATTTGCCTTCCTTGCTACCAACTCAACCTGCAAGTTAACCTTAAGAGAATCCTGGGCTAGGACTCCCAAGTCCCTTTGCACTCCAGATTTCTGAATTCTCTCCCCATTTAGAAAATAGTCTATGCCTCTATTCTTCCTACCAAAGTGCATGACCTCACACTTCCCCACGTTGTATTCCATCTGCCACTTCTTTGCCCATTCTCCTAACCTATCCAAATCCTTCTGCAGCCTTCCCGCCTCCTCAACACTACCTGTCCCTCTACCTATCTTTGTATCATCTGCAAACTTAGCGAGGATGCCCTCAGTTCCTTCATCTAGATCATTAATGTATAAAGTGAAAAGTTATGGTCCCAATACTGATCCTTGCGGAACTCCACTAGTCACCAGCTGCCATCCTAAGAAGGACCCCCTTATCCCCACTCTCTGCCTCCTGCCAGAAAGCCAATTTCCAAATTGTATTCTCTAATTTTTTGACTATACTGCCCTTTGCTTTCTACCTTAAAAACCCTTTGGGAGCAAGATTTTGACTCAGACTTATCAGAAGATAACTGGAAGTCTATTGTCTCTTGTGTACATTCTCGTCTGTATGTGCAAAACATGGGTTGCTGCAATTTAAAATATTACATTATATCCATCTATCCAAGATAAAATTTTCTAAAATTTATCTAAATTTTGATCCAACTTGCAATAAATGTCATACTGCCCCAGCCTATCTATATGTACTCGTTGTATCCTTAATTGGCATTGTTTTGGACAAAGATTTTTAGATCACTCTCACATATTTTCATAGCAACATTGAACCTTCTCCTATTACAGCACCGTTTGGAGTGGAACCAAATGGCATCCCTCTTACTAAAATTCAGACTGATGCACTTGCCTTTTCAACAATATTGGCTAGATGCATTATTCTATTAAATTGGAAACAGTCTGTCCCGCTTTTTTTTTTACAAATTGGATATGTGATCTTATGCAGAATCTTAAACTTGAGAAAATAAAATACATTATAAGAGGCTCTACTGGTGGATTTTATGTAGTTTTTTTACATTACTTTGAGGAACTACAGCCCTCCACTTTCATATAATTGACCCTAGTTAGGTTGTATGTATTACATCAGGTGAAACGATTGTTGTTGATCTTCTTGTTATTTTTTCTCTTTCATTTTTCTTCCTCTTCCCTCTCTTTCCCTTTCTTTCTCTTCCTCTTCCAAATGTAAAAGTATTGAATTATTGTTCTATGGAAAGCTTTTTTCTTTGTACGGCTAATCATTTTCCCTTTTTTAAATTTTTTTCTTTTAAAAAATAAAGAATTAAAGAAGGTTCACCAGCTGACTCCTATGACTCTGTTCAGTAGCCAATTACCATGTATATGAACAAAAGATAAATGTTAGAATCTATCAAGCCGAGTTCCACCTGGGATTTGGCTTGTCCAGTAGTAACATCAGCTGGGATCATAACAGTGTATAATATTTAGTGGGAATGGTTATCAACCATCTTTTTGCAGCTCCTCATCTTGTGAGTTTATTTACCGATCCTAATGCTCCTACAAAGTGTTTCCCAGTTGCTACATTTTGGGAGGTGGTTAAAATCTTCCATTGTGGACACTTCAGATAGCCATGGTGGATGACTGCGCCAGCTCTGGGCCTTAGAGGCTGAGCTACAGAGTGTAGCATCCCAGCGTGGGTCATGGCAGTCTGACCCAGCTGACTTTGTGGATCATAGGGAACTGGCAGAGAGAGTGGCTGACGAGGGAGCGGTCAGGCTAATACAGGCCACTTGCACATTTTCTTGTAAGCTGTGCTGTTCACTATGCTGCTCATGAGGAATTCCTGATATCTTTGGTCACACAGTCTGTGCCATGCCGGTGTCATTGGTTCCTGTCAATTGCTCAAGCACACGGACTAATCTGACACATGAGGTAGCCAGGCTTGCAATACCCCATGGCATCACTGATTGTTGACTAGCCAGTTTGGCTCACTAATGGCACCAGAAAGGGCTGATCCCTCACATGGGGTTAGGATACCTCCCACGTCACTCATGATAACTCTGTTAATGTCTTAATGTGTATGTAGGACTGTCCAGGCTGGATAACTGGCAGGAAGTTTGATGAAAACATTCATAGCAATAGCTGATTAGCTTCGAGCAGTATCCCTATGGGCATGTGAAGATCTCCATGACCTGTCTTTTCTGATGCCACACACAGTTTAGGTAACTAAAATGCAACTCTATAGGACTGGTAATGAATCAGTCCATGTCCGCGTGCAACAAGATCTTGGCAACATCCAGACATGAATCCAGGGCAAATATATCTGCTGTAAGTGTTTGCGGCTCGAGGAACTTTGGCTCAGGGTCATTGAGCTGGAGGCCAAGCTGCTGACACTGTGATGCATCAGGGAGGGGAAAAGTTACTTGGACACCTTGTACCAGGGGCCGGTCGCACCTCTTAGGGTGGCACAGGAAGCCATTCAAGCAGGGGAAATTAATAGGAATCCAGCCGTAATTGGGGACAGTATAATTAGGGGGATAGACACAGTTCTCTGCAGCGAGAGTGAGAGTCCTGGCGGCTATGTTGCCTGCCTAGTGCCAGGGTTCAGGACATTTACTCTTGGCTGGAGAACAACTTGCAGTGGGAGGGGAATGATCCAGTGGTTATAATCCACGTAGCCACCACTGACATATGTAGGACTAGGAAAGAGATTCTGCTGAGGGAGTATGAGCAGCTGGAGGCTAAATTAATAAACAGAACCTCTAAGATAATAATATCTGGGTTACTACCTGAGCCATAAGCAAATTGGAGCATGGTAAATAAAATTAGAGAGGTAAACGTGTGGTTCAAAGGCCCAGTGTTGGTGAAATGGGTTTTGATTCATGGGGCATTGACACTAGTACTCGGGATAGAGGGAGTTGTACTGTTGGCACTGCATTCACCTGAACCATGCTGGGACCAGTGTTCTGGTGATTCATATTACTTGGGTGGTAGAGAAGGCTTTAAACTAAATAGTGGGGCTAAGGGATCCAGTTTGGGAAGACGTGATCAATTAAAGAGAAAAGACAAGGCAAGAGAGCCAGGTAGCAGCAAGGGAAATGATGACCGGAAGGGACAGAGTGTACAAACCTAACAGTGTGCCAGCTGATAAGGCCAGATGTTACAAAAATGGTAAAAAGACAAAATTAAAGGCTCAGTATCTGAATGCACATATCTGAATTTGTAACATAAGAGATGAATTGACGGTGCAAATAATAATAAACATGCATGATCTGATGACCATTATGGAGACATGGCTGCAAGATGACAAAGACTGGGACCTGAATATTCAAGGATATATGACATTTAGGAAGTTCAGGAAGCATGCAAAAGGTGAAGGGGTAGCTATGTTAATTAAAGATAATGTTGGTAAATTAGAGAGAGATGAGCCTAGTTCTGGAGATCAAGATGTAGAATCAGTTTGGGTAGAGATAAGAAATAGTAAAGGGAAGAAGTCACTTGTTTATATAATTTTCAGTAGCATTTGCAGATTTCAATTACTGAAGCAGTCTGTGTCCATATACAGCAGCCATCTTCCCTTCACATTCAATATGGTTACTATTGCTGTTCCCCCACTATCAACATCCTGGGGGCTACCATTGACCAGAAACTGAACTGAACCAGCCATATAAGACCATAAGACATAGGAGCAGAAATTAGGCCATTCAGCCCATCGAGTCTGCTCCGCCATTCAATCATGGCTGATAGGTTTCTTAGCCTCATTCTCCCGCCTTTCCCCCGTAACCTTTGATCCCCTTGCCAATCAAGAACCTATCTATCTCGGTCTTAAATACACAAGAATACAAAAATAAACTCTAACTTGTAGATTTATCAGTTGCTTAAATTAGAAGCTTTGACCACAGTGAGGAGTCTCTGCACATGTCATTCACCCAGCTAAGGAAACTGAAAAACAGGTGTATTTTATTTATTCTTTATCCTTTATAGGGTTCTGTGATTGCACACAGTTATTGCGTCCATGTGTTGGCAGATGGAGCAGTGTTTTTGCCGTATGAATGTTTCAAAGGCTGTTGGACTGTTGGGGATATTACTCATGCTGAGTCAGATGTTATGAGGTTTCATAACAATGGGACACAATAAACAAAACAACGGACAATCGGCGTTATGTAAAAAATTACAGGAAACAAGTTGCCATATTTACAGGAAGTCTTCTCTATATGCTCTATGTGTAAGATATTTATAAATAATCTCAAAATATCCTCATTTAGGTTCATCTGGTGTTGGAATAATTGGGGCTGAAAATCCTTTGGCAGACCTGACAAAAGACCAGGGGAAGTTCTTGAATTAGCATGCTGATGACAGCACTCAAGCCACCAGAAGCTTATGTAGTCTTCTGCTTTACCTCAGAGGCATCTAATGTGGCACAAGTTGCCAGTTCCATCGGGTTGCCATGATGCCTTGCATCCTTCAGCTCACTTCTGAAAAATGCCCCATAGACCCTTTCTATTTTGAGGCAAATAGACATTAAACAATTATCTTTAACTTTGTGGTCCAGTCTGCATCCCTGGCCTCAATCCCTAATGTGGATCCTACAACAGCTATCCTATGGTTTAAGTGTGCCTCTCTCACCAACTGTGCCAGGCATCGATGATCTGCACTCCAGTTGAGGCTTCATAGAAGTGGGAACTCTTGGCATTAAGTGCCCCTGTCCTTTGTTAAGCTTTTGGCCTTACTTACTGTGTAAGGAGGCCCCGCTATGCACTATTCTAAATGTCATAGTCTACAATGCCATGCAGAATCATTAATGTAAGGTTGAAGATTAAACAGGTTCTATCTTAGGAACTTTTAACATCATTTTTTCTTTGCAGTAGTTTGGAGATTTATCTCCGTAGTTTGAATCTGGCAGAAAATAATGGGAAACAGCATGAAATCAGCTGATGAAATCCAGCCCAGGGCACTCTGAAGAAGTATGGTGAAAAGTGTGAAACGTAGCTCATGTTATAACAACACTCTGGAAGCTACAACCATCACGAAGCTAAACTAATGTTAAAATAAAGGAAAGAAAAATCCATGCTCACTGAAAAATGGTGGTGCAGTGTTACGCCAACAAACACATTGATATTTCCTTCAAGGCATTAATTCATTTCAGTTTGATGGAATTCTTGCTTTGTCTTACAGAAACCATAATTTAGAATGCATTTAGAAGTAATATTGTGAGTTTTTCAACTAGTATTCTGAAAACCATACAGAGAATTCGATTGTAAGTTCATGTGTTGTAACACATTTCAATTATTTATAGAAAATATTGCAGCCTTGATTGAAGTGCAAAATAACTTTATATAATACCACCATAAAGAGAGATATTGTGAATCTAATTAAGTTCTAGCAAGGGTAGTCTTTGGTCTTTTTTATTATTCATTGCATAAAATGTATTTACAGAAAATGCCTTATTGGATACACTGCCATTTCATGAGCGCAATTACTATGATGGATAAGGTAGGCTAAATAATTAAGGGCGTGTTCTGTTAACCTGAAGAAATATGTAGTGGCCATTCATGGTGCAGCCCATGTATTCAAAAAGGGCTTGAAGTGAAGCACAGGTTCTCCGAATGGTTCAGTGACTGACTTTAGTGAGCTGACCTATATGGATTCACTCACAAGCCAGTTCTATGCTAGCTCATCTCAGTGCAGAGACGCATTCGGACTATTACAATTAGCTTCAGTGTCTTTTCACCTTCTTGGCCATTTCAAATGTCTCTTCTTCTTTACATATCATTTCACTGCTTCTTTGAGAAAATCTTTCAGGTCAGCCAATAGCCCCACCTTTTCTATTAAGCCCAATGACTACCTTTCTGTGGAGTACCTGGTGCTTCCATCTCCATCTCTTCCCTGCCCTTTCCATAGAGCTTTCTAAAGTTTCAGTTCTAAGGAAGTTTTATACCAAAAAAATCCATCTGATTTTTTGCTTTACAGAGGTCGACAGTCCTGGAGAATGTTAACAGGAGAAGCACTCAAAATTCTGAAGGGTTTTGATATCATAGACATGGAGAAACTGATTCACTGTCTGACTCATTATGCCCAGCTGATGACACTTTGCTGCCTTGGTAGATATAGTCATCCACTGTCTTTACAATTTGTCAGTCAGCTACATCGCAGCATTGGCATTGACGCTGGTCTTATGCCTTTGAACCAAGCAAGTAGTAACCCCAAGTTGGCTGCCTCCCACGAGAAGCTCTCCAACACATGTCTGAGGTCGCTCAGGAGGATAACATCATCAGCACAGTCTAAATTTGGAAAAAGTGGTCTGATTGACCACAACGCTGATAATTGTAAAGATATCCTTGAGGATCCAGTTCATTGCACAGAAGAACAGGATTGGAGTCAGGAACTCTCCCTGCCTTAATTCAGATCTTTTTTTCATTTATTCATTGACAGGATGTGGGTATCACTGGCAGGGCCAACATTTATTGTCTTTCCCTGATTTCCTTTGAGGGGGAAGTGGTGAGCTGCCTTCTTGAACCATTAGAATGCTTATGATGAAGACACCTCCACACTGTTGTTAGGCAGATTGTTCTAGGGTTTTGATTCAGAGACAGTGAAAGAACAATGACATATTTCGCAGTAGGGATGACATGAGTTTGCAGGCGGTGTTGTCCTCATGTACTGGGTAACCATGAGGCGCTGTGGGCCATCAGCAGCAGCAGAATTGTACTCAACCACAAGCTGTAACCTCATGGCTCAGCATATTCCCAAATCTAGTATTACCACCAAACCAGAGGGTTAACCCTGGTTCAATGAAGAGTGCAGGAGGCCATGCCAGGAGCAGCACCAGGCATACCTAAAAATGAGGTGTCAACCTGGTGAAGCTATAACACAGGACTAACTTGCATGCCAATCAACATAAGCAGAGCTGATACACAGAGCTGAGTGATTCCACAAACAACGGATCAGATCTTAGCTCTGCAGTACTCCCACATCTAGCCGTGAATGGTGGTGGACAATGAAACAACTCACTGGAAGAGAAGGCTCCACTAATATCCCATCCTCAATGATGGGGGAGTCCAGCACATCAGTGCAATAGTTAAGGCTGAAGCATTTGCAACAATCTTCAACAAGAAATGCCCAGTGGATGATCCATTTTGGCCTCCTCCAGAGGTCCCCAGCATCACAGATGCCAGTCGTCAGCCAATTCGATTCCCTCCAAGTGATATCAAAAAGTAGCTGAAGGCCCTGGATTGTGCAAAGGCTATGGCCCTGACAATATTCCGTCAATAGTACTGAAGACTTGTGCTCCAGAACTTTCTGTGCCCCTAGCCAACCTGTTTGAGTACAGCTAACACACTGGCATCTACCCAGCAATGTGGAAAATTGCCCAGGTATGTCCTGTACACAAAAAGAACTAACCCAACCTGGCCAATTACCGCCTCATAAAATAACAGAAGGGGTAATCATCTGTGCTATCAAGCTGCACTTGCTTAGCAACAACCTGCTCACTAAAGTCCAGTTTGGGTTCTGCAAGGGCCACTCAGCTCCTGACCTCATTACAGCTTTGGTTCAAATACAGAAAAAAGACTTGAACTCCTGAGGTGAAATGAGAGTGACTGCTTTTGACATCAAGGCCACATTTCACCAAGTGTGGCATCAAGGAGCCCAAGCAAAACTGGATTCAATGGGAATCAGGGGGAAAACTCTCCTCTGGTTGGAGTCAAACCTAGCACAAAGGAAGATGGTTGTGGTTGTTCGAGGTCAGTCATCTTGGCTCTAGGACAACACTGCAGGAGTTCCTCAGGGTAGAGTCCTCGGCCCAACCATCTTCAGCTGCTTCATCAATGACCTTCCTTCCATCATTTGGTCAAAAGTAGGGATGTTCACTGATAACTTCACAATGTTCAGCACCATTCCAAACTCAAATACTGAAGCAGTCCATGTCCAAATGCAGCAAGAGCTGGACAACATCAGACTTAGGCTGACAAGTGGCAAGTAATGTTTGTGTCACACAAATGCCAGGCAATGACTATCTCCAGCAAGGGAGAATCTAACCATTGCCCTTTGAGATCCAATGGCATTACTATCACTGAATCCCCCACTATCAACATCCTGGGGGTTACCATTGACCAGAAACTGAACTGGACTAGTCATATAAATACTGTGGCGACAAAAGCAGGTCTGAGGTTAGGAGCGGCACATAACTCAGCTCCTGACTCCCCAAAGCCTGTCCACCATCTACAAGGCACAAGTCAGGAGTATGGTGGAATACTCCCCACTTGCCTGGATGAATGCAGCTCCTACAATACTCAAGAAGCTTGACACCATCCAGGACAAAGCAGCCCGCTTGATTGGCACCACATCCACATGCACAGCCTTCCATAAGACGTTTCTGTTGATCGAGCCAAAGGTTGCCTTGCGGTCTATGTATTCAGCTTATAGTGGGCATTTGAATCTGTGATGAATCTTTGACATAGTCAATATTGGCTGTAAGTAGAACCCATTAAAAAATAAGCAGCCTTGTTTCTTTTCAAGAACAATCCTACTTCCCTCCTGCAGAGCTTTATCAAAGGCTGTTGAATATAACAGAGTACATGTATATAATTTAAAATGAGTGCTGCAAAACAAACAGGGAAAGAGGGAAACAAGGGGATTACAACACAAAGTAAAAATTCATAAGGAAAGCAACACACACTGGAAACTGGAAATCAAAACTGAAGATACAGGACAGGTTGGCCCAGTGTCTGTAAAGGGACAGATCACCCCTTTGCTTTACAACCGGTGAAAAGATATTGGCATGACATTTGATTGCCTCTAAAACAGGTGTGGGGATCGTGATGCCAAATAAATGGATGGTCAATAAACAATGAGAAGTAATTAAAGAAACAATTCAAGATCGTCATTAAAAATCCATTCCCTTAAAAAGGAAAAACTCAATGAGAAAGTTCCATCCGTGGCTTACTCAGACTGTTAAGGATAGTGTTAGATTACAGGAAGAGGCTTATAATTTTGCAAGAATAATTGTAAACCTGATAATTGGGAGATCTTAAGAAACCAGGAAAAGGTGACCAAAGAGAGCACAAAAATAGAAAAGAAAATAGAATATGGGAGTAAATAAGCAAGGAATACAAAACTGGTTGTAAGAGCTTTTACAAGTATATCGAAAGGAGGAGAGTAGCTAAATTGGTCGCTCAGAGAAATGTTTTTGGGGGAATGAGTACATGGCAGAGAGATGGAACAAATATTTTGTGTCTGTCTCCACAGTAAAAGACACACACTAGATACCAGAAATATAAGGTAACCAATAGGTTAATAAAGGTAAGGAACTTAAAGTAATTAGCATCAGCAGAATAGCTGGTTTACTCTCATATATACCCTTTAATTAGAACTGATCAATTTCAGATACATATCTGGAAAATTATTACATTCATATTTTCTGTTCATAAATGCTGACTGACCTGATCTCTATTTTCAAACTTTTCATTTTTTCTTTCATTCCATTGAATCAAAGATGTTTCTGGACATTGAAAAACAAAAGCTTTTATTGTGTAATGTGCTGTTCTAATAGGCAGCGCTGCAGAAAATTCCTGCTATGCATTCAGTAAAGAAATTAAACAATGTCGTGCCCCTCACAGGCCTGGCCATGTGAGCGAAAAGAATTCACACATCACTGAAGCTTATTTATCCTTTAGAGTCTAAAGGCAGCCTATCAAGTACCCATGAGAGAAATTCTGCAGAGAAAAAAATTGGTCCAAGTGCTTTGAATCCTTGGCAATTAAACACAGCACTTAGTCAAATAACTTCCAATGTACAATCTGAAGAAACAAGTGTATAACATTTCCTAGGTTCTAAGGTTTTAAGATAAATTCATCAGGCACCAGAGCAGAATATAATTGTGAAATATCTGGGGCATCCTTAGCCCTTGTGCACCTGAGAGGCAAACCCAGCTAACCAGAATAACAAGTAATATCTCACAGCATCCTTACTGATTTTAAGTTTCCTCTCCAGTCGAGAGAAAGAAAATTACAAAGTAATTTCCACCAAGTGAGCATGACAATGATTTCAAAACATGAGGAATAGGAGTAGGAGTAATCCATATGGTCCCTTGAAGCTGCCCTGTCATTCAATACGATTATGGCTGAAAAATACCTCACATCCATTATGTTGGAAAGTTTTTTGAGCAGATAGAGCATAAAGGCCGGGATTTCGCTCCCACATCGCAAGTCCCCCACACCAGTTGGAGAACGAGTAGGACTCTCACGTGAGGAAGGCACAACACAATTTAAGTGCACTTAGGCATTTAAATGGCCAGCACTGGACCTCCTGTGGGATCAAGGACACCGGAGAGTCAAAATAATGCCCCTGAGAGCTGCCAGCCAATCAGAGGGAGTGGCTGGTGCCAGTAATGTTCCGAGGCCTATCCAGAGGATTGCCACTGGATCCCTGGAGACAGGGTGAGTGGGATGGGATAGGGGTCACGGGGAGGGTGTCACTGGTGATTGTGGGGGGTGCAGATGCACAAGCAGTGGGGGGGTGGCTTCTAGTGGATCCCCCACTTAGGTACTGAGTGCCTGTGAGTAAGGGATTCCCCCAATATGAGTTGCAGTCAAACCCAACAGGGTTTACTGGGTGGCCTTCGAGAGACACCATAAAATTCCAGTTGGCTCCGGGGTAATTAGTGCCAAGTGGCTCATCAAGCCTCATTGGCATCCCTCTGCCAGAGGGCAGGATTTCTGCATCGAGCGCTTCCCACCATTGACTTAATTAGGGTGTTTTCCTGATGCCAAGAATTGGATACAAGTTCCCCCAACTGATTCCCTCAGCACCCCCACCATCAAGCCCTCTCTGGCATGTTCATTTAAATTCCATCCAAAAGTGAGAAAGAGACAAGCTTTTGGGGAGCCAGGTGAGGAGGGTTCCCTTCTGTCCCCACTCTTCATTTGACCATAACAGGTTTTTTTTAAAAGGATATGCTGGCCAATTTAGTGACTGCTTAATTGCTTACGTGCTGTGACTGTGCGAGGTACAAACAGACAGGTTTCCTTGAGTTTTATTTTTAAAGAGTGTTGTATATATTGTATTTAATCCATTCTAAGAAAGATGATTAAAATGTTCCACCTTTCACACACACACACACGCACCTTCTCTCTCTCTAAGTGATTGTGACGCTGATGATTGTTGGGATTTTCTGTGAATGGGGTAGGAGATGATCGCATTCGCGCTTCTTTAAGATAATTGTCTCTGCTGGGGCTTTCTAGACTGGTTGGCTCTACTTAATCACTTAGGAATCTATCATGAACAGTGATGCAAACTTTCAGCCATCCTAGGAGCTGCATTTTCAAGTAACTGGAATGTGGTTTCATTCTTTTTAAAATCCAGTCAGCAGTTTCCAGCCAGTAAGTGTACAAAATCAACTGAAAGACTAGCAGAACAGTTAGAGATGATCTTGTTTAAATTACAGGAGATTTTCCACCTACCCAAGAGGGCACACTGAGGCTCGGTTTGACGTCTCATCCGAAAGATGGCACTTTCGATGGTGCAGTGCACCCTCAAGACTAGACTTTGTGCTCAAATCCCTGGGGCAGAGCTTAAATCTTCAACCTTCTGATACAGGCCTGAGAGTGCAAACACTGAGCAACAGAGATTATTCTGCAAGTTGAGTGAATAGTAACATAACATTGACGGTGAAAGTTCACAGTTTTTCTGGCATATGCACACTCTGTACAATGTACTGTCAATACACACCTATAATGAGATTTTTTTATTCAAAAGGCCATCCAAGTGTTGAGAATAAGCTCAAGCGGCAGCACTTTTATTAAACCGCTAATTATAATCAAAGTACCCCAATTTTTTTTTTGCACTCTTACAGAAAAGCAGGCAAAGCGCAGAATCATTAACTTCCCTTTAATTCGCAGCATCACCAGTAATTAGCTCCAATAATGTTTCTTACACCTTTCATGCTGAATTAAGCAAAAGGTCATAAAGGACACTAATACTTGTTAATTCTGTTCATTTCTAACTTTTAAATGGATATGCAAATTGTTAATTCTTTGAAAATAGTTCTAAAAACATCAAGAATGTGCACTGATAGCAATTTGTTTTATTTTTTGTTGGGGTGTAGTAGGTGGCCACGGTGATGGATCATTTCAAGTTAACCTTCACAAGGTTATGATAAGCCCTCCCCTTGAACTATTGCAGTCCATGTGGTGATAGTGTCTTCATTAAACTTGCATTTATATAATGCCTTTCATGACCTCAGAATGTCACAGAGCATTTTACAGGCATTGATATAATTTTGAAATGTAGTCACTGTTGTGATGTAGAAAATACACTGCCAGACCTGAGCACATAATCCTGGGTGACATTACAACATAGTACTGGAGACTATGTTGTTGGAGGTTCTAACCTTTGGATAAGACATTAACTCAAAACCCTATTCATTCTCTTGGGTACACTTGAAAAACATTTTGTTTGCTGTAAAGCACATTAGGATGTTTTGACATTGTGAAAGGTGCTTTTTAAATACAAGTACGTTATTTCTTTTATTATCATAGGTGTTCCGTGAATACTTTGAAATAGCAAAGGATAAAGCTGAAAGTTGGTGTGTCTCAGTGAATTCAACACTAAACTTGTCAAACCAGTGGAGAGTATCAATTATAAAGAATAATAAAAAGTCGAACTACATAGCTGAGGCAATAATTCAAGGAAAGTCATGATCAAAACAGTACAGAACTCTTGCCGGACTTCATCTTGAATACCAAGTCCAGTTCTTGTTGCTGAGATATAAGGGTGACATTCGAGTATTGAAGGCAGTGAAGACTAGCCACAAAGCTGATTCCTGGGGTAGAACTTTCCCCTTGGAGTGTGGGGATGGGCCTGGTACGCCAATGTGTAAAATGACACACGGTGATGTCGGGTGAGCGTTGTGACATCACAGTGCACCATCGCGATATTTCAGTGGGCGGATGCACGGTGATCTCCGATGCCCGCCTGCCATTAAGTAACAGGCCACTTAAGGCCCTTGAGGCACCAATTGATGGTGATTTCCCAGGGCCTGTGCAATCTTCAGATCATCGCACAGGCGCAATGGGCAGGCAGGTTGGACACATCTGTATAAACCTCATCCACGGGCGGGATAAGAGGGGTCACTGGGGTCACGAGTATGCTCAGTCAGATATTTAATTTGGAGAGTTACTGATACATGCCTGTGTGAGCAGAAATACGTCAAAACTCATACCAGCTACTTGGACAGGACTCACAACCTTCAGGTCAGCACTCTACAGTGAAGATCCTTTTTGGGGCCTGCAGTTTTCAGGAAGCCTTCCCTTAGCCTGGGAATGGGAGTGGTGCTCTGCACTGGAGGCAGCTCCTCTGAGGAGGAAGGGAGGGCTAGAAGGAGGAGGAGGCCAGGAGTGCATGTTCAGCCTCCAGGGGAACCACCTTTGGGAGGACAGGCGCAGGCACAAGGAGCGCAGGGCCAAGGGGTAGTCCAAGATGGAAAGGGCCGCAGAAGATGGCACTATCCTGCTGCCAGGGTATACAGGCGACGAAGCAGCTACCTCAATGTGACTGAGGTGCAGTGCCAAAGGATGCTCTGCCTCTCAAGAGAGACAGTCAACTCTATCTGTCAGGTGATAGGCCCTGAGATCGCCAGTGGCTCTAAAGGTCACAGCTGCCCTCAACTTCAATGCCTCTGGCTTTTTCCAGGGGTCGGTGGGTGATCTTTGCCGTGTCTTTCAATCAGCTGTCCACACTCATGTTCAGGCGTGCATTAACGTTCATCCATTACCGTCGGGTCCAGGCCAGCCAGACAGAGTGAACCAGAGGCTTCGTGGCCATTGCTGGCTTCCCCCGTGTCCAGGGTGCTATAGACTGTACACACGTGGCCATCAAGGCGCCAGCAGGTGAGCCCGGTGCCTTCATCAACAGGAAGGGCTTCCACTCCATGAACGTGCAGATAGTGTGTGACCACAGGATGCTGATTCTACAAGTCTGTGCAAGGTACCCAGGCAGCTCCCCTGAAGCCTACATCCTCAGACACTCCCAGGTGCCGGGGCTCTTCAGTGCTCCAGCCTGGCTAGATGGATGGCTGCTGGGTGACAAGGACTATCCCCTCAGAAGGTTGCTCATGATGCCTCTCCACTATCCAAGAACAGAAGCTGAGCAGCAGTACAATAGGAGCCACGGCTCCACAAGGCCTGTGGTGGAGAGAACCACTGGCCTTCTCAAGATGTGCTTCCGATGCCTGGACCACTCAGGGGGCGCACTCTAGTACCTCCCAGATCGTGTGTCACTGATAGTGGTTGCATGCTGCACTCAGCACAATCTTGCGTTGCAAAGGGGCGATGCTATGGACGAAGAAGATGTAGATGCAGTTGCTGCGGCTGCACACGATGAGTCCAGCAGTGAGTCCGAGGATGAGCGGACACAGGGAAATGCTGAGCGGGAGACGCTGTCCCAGGCATACTCCAGGGAGGCCCGGACACCCGGGAGGCTTTAATCCAAAGAACCTTCAGCTAGAACACCATAGATGGACCTCCAACAAAAGCCTGTGCTGCAGGCTCCACACTTGATACTTGAGTACAAAATCTGCGTTGATAGGAACATTAACTAAGGCCCTTGTCAATAAAGCTCAATGTGACACAACTCACTCATTACATCATGGGTAACAATCCACCTGCAGAGGGAAAGAGTCACCCTCAGCCATGGTCACACGTCTAAATTTAATGAGATAACAAAATGAACTTAAGGAATCAAAATGACAAAGGTGTTGAGCATCACACCAACTAATCATGACCTCATTGTGGGGCAACACAAAAGCATTAGTGAGAAACCCGCATTGTGCCTAAGGTGCCTTAAATTTATGCTTTGGGTGCTACATCTTGGTGCTGCCCCATCGCTGGGAGTGCCATCTGAGACAGCCTGCTGACTCTGCTGTCCTGTTAGCCTCGATGACCTTGGCAGTCATCCTCTGGCCTGTGGAGCCTGTGCTGGCCCTGCCTGGGAGGGAGCTGCCAGTTCCACAGCTGGCATCTCCCCAGTCGTCGCAGCCTCACCGGGTGATACAATCACTGGCAGAGGGGTGGAGGAGCTGCCACCCTCATCCGGAGCGCCCTGAGAGGTGCCCGCAGAGATGCCAGGCAGCTGCTGCGCTGACGTGAGGTCATTTCAGACCTTCCTGCTCACCGTGGATGAATGGGCACTGAGCTGGGAAATTTGGTGCCCAAACCATCTCCCACACTGGCGCTGACCAGCTGAGGTCAATGCCGATGTGAGGGTTTGCTGGTCTGAGCGCATCCCCAGGAAACGCTGGTTGGTCTCCTGGAGGAGCCTCTCCACCAGAGTCACCACTCTCTCCACGGAGGATGCATGGCACTCGGACATGAGGCTCATTGCATCGGTGATTGTCCGCGTGGAATCCTCCACCACAGAGACCAAGCCAAGCATAGCCTCATGTATCTCCGCCAGATCCTCCCGCACACCCTGCTGGACTCCCAGCGTTTGCTGCCTCACGGACAACTCCAGAGACACATCATTAGCCACCAACTGAGCATGTGACTGGTCCCCTGCAGTCCTTTAGCTGCTGGTGCCATGGGCACTCTCTGTCTCTGCCAACTCCTCCAGCGACTATGAACTGCTGTGCCCCGGGACACTAGCCAATGTTCTAATTCCCACCAAGATGCTAGTATCTGTGCTGGTGCCTGCCTGGCAGAGATGGTGTGATGCTGGTGGGTCAGAGACTTCAGGGCCCTCAGGTGTAAGAAAGGGCCCCTGTGCCTCCTCCTCCTGGCCCTGCTCTACTGATTCTGAAAGCAAGAACAAGGACATTGGATTAGTTAACATGGAGACAATGTCAATGTGCATCCCTGTCCCCTGGATCATTGTGTGCTCATCCTTCCACAAGCAACGGTGAAGCCATGCTGCAAACTTCAATCACTGAACATTTAGCACTGCCATGGCTGATGGGACACTAATGGTGACCTGAATGCTGGGCACACATACCAGCCCGTGGCATCCCAGCCTCACCGACACCGGTGGGCCTGGGCACATGGCGCCTCTCCAGATTGAGAGCCTCCTGCTTGAACCTGGTAATGATGGCCAACTGGGTCGGCTCTCCACCAGTCCTCACCCACTCGGTGGCATTATGAGCATTCCTCTCCTGAAAAGGAGGGAAGAGCATTGATTAGTGAAACTTGTACCTGGATTCTCTTCACTGCCGTCCCACCCCAACCAGAGTGGGACATTGCAGGGCTCCATTGCCTCCTCACCCCGCTGCTGCCGAACACCCACACAAAGATTTTGGGCCTGTCCCCCGCCTTGGCCAAAAGCAGCCTACATCACATCTGGCACCACACGGTTCAACCTTGCAAAGCAAGGAGGCGCAAGCACGTGGAATGCAAAGGGCAGCAGATCGATCAGTGCCCTGCCACCTTGAAGCTCCACTCCCAGCCTGTCATCACTTTGACTTTGACATGTCCTGGAGTTCCAGCACTACGCCTAGGTGCAGCTCCTCCAGGTTGCCCCAAAACAGTAATGTGCTTCTTAGTATACCACACGCTGCGGGTGCAGAACCCATCTCTTCACCACGCTCTCAAGGTGACCTCAGCATGGGTAATATCTGCTGGCCCGCCCAGCGTAGGACACATACCGTCAACGATTCAATGCAGTCACTACACTCAGAGTTGAGGGGCGAGGTGCAGTGAGGGGGGAAAGCCTACCTGCTGGGTTAAGTGACCAATGCCAACATGGTACTCACCGTTCCAGAGCGCAAAAGGTCATTGAAGCGCTGGCGACACTGGATCCAGGTGCGTCGCACCACGATGCGGGAGCTCACCACCTCCGCCACCTCCTCTCAGGCACGTTTGGTCATGTTGGGGGAGGGGCTCCTCCTCCCGTTCCTGGGACCGAGATCCTCCCTCCGTGCTGCCACCTGCTCGATGGGGGCAGCAAGGCAATCGTCTGAGAAATGAGGGGCGCAGTGCCTCCCCGCCCTACACTCCTGCCTGGCCTGCTCACCAGCAGCACTCGGGGGAAGCCCTTCCACTGGCCGTGATTCGCAGTCTTTGCAAGGCCACAGCAGCTTTTACAAACAGGTTGCCAGGTCACCATTGGACCCGGTGGTCATTGCAGTCCCACTGCCGCCCGCCCACTCCCGCTCTCCTTGGGAGCCGCGATTCACACTGGGCGGGTCTTGATTGGCCCATCCACGTAAAATGGCGGCACGGACCTGATCGCGGTCAGCAATCGGGTCTGCGCCCACTCCCGCACGGTCCTCCTGACAGGCCAAAAATTCTGCCCCTGACGTTGGACGTCTAAGTTATGAGGAAAGATTGGGGACACTTGTGTTTTCCAAACTTCAAAGAAAGCATTTGAACGGCCACTGTGCAAGAGTGTTCAGGGACTATAAAAGACAGATGTTGAATATTAAATGGAGTTGCAACAGTTAGACAAGTGGACACGAATGGATAAAAGGCAACGTTTGGAGTGCTCAAAAATGTTGCCTATGAATCTGGTGGAAGAGGAAACGATCAATGATTTTGAAAGGCAATTAGATAGGCATTTGAGGGAAATAAACCTGTAGGCAATGGGGATAGAGCAGGAGAACGGGGCTGACTGGAGAGCTGGCATGGACTTGATGGGACAAATGGCCTTCTTCTGTACCATTGTGGTTTTGCAATAGCAAATTTGCACACAGCAAGGTCCTGCGAACAGCAATGTGATAAAGGGAATCCAAAGGTCTTTTATAATAAATATCAATAAGACATAAATAATAAAAAGGTCGGCAAAGGGCGTATGAGGGTGATTTGGAACCAAAATGTCCATTTTCTTTTGTGGAGCCGAAGGGCTAATGAGTGATTGTTATGTGTCATCATTGGATAAGAGAATACTGCCAAAGGAGCAACAAAGAAAGGGGTTATAGGGAAATGCAGTGGTGTTCTCCCATTGTTGGCATTAGGATCACTGCTCTTCCAGATATATATTAATGACATGGGCTTGGGTACAAGGGCCACAATTTCAAAGTTTGTTGATGATACAAATGTCACAGCAGTGTTTTCATGAGTGTTATGAATTTCGAAAGAAAATAGATGTCAAGGTTATCTTTAGAAATGTTGAACTGATTTTAAAAAAATGACAGAATCAAAGTGAGTTCTAATGATCACTTGATTTCTTCTGTGGATCCAAATGCTACCACCCAGACATGGACCACACATGTGTTTACCTCAAGCAGATTCACAAAAGACATTTGCATTTCGATGGGTCCTCAAATAGACAATGGAATGAGCTAACCGGTTTCCTTATTTGGAAATTTTAAGACAGTGGCCATCTTGGCTTATCTGCAAAAAGCATAGAAAAGACAGGGCAAGCTGCCTACAGCAGAGAGAAACAACTTGGAGGCCCACCATGAAACAGCTTCAACCACAGGGAGAGCACAGCCATCAACCTGCTGTAATCACCGCACTTCCTTGGAATTAACTCCTCTCTCTCCCCCTTACCTGGTTCCATCTTCAAATTTACCTGAGAAAACCAACGTCAGGCAGCTTGACAGTGAAAGGCATTGCAGCTGCGGAGGCAAAAAAACCTTCACTTCAGACAGCAAATCATCTCTGTTTCAAAGCTGTCAGGCCTGCACCAAACATTAGACTGAACTGATTCCATTTTTATAAGTACTAAAGCAGAAAATGCTGGAAAAATCTCAGCAGGTCTGACAGCATCTGTGGAGAGAGAAATAGAGTTAACGTTTCAAGTCTTTATGACCCTACTTCAGGGGGTCATACAGTCTCGAAATGTTAGCTCTGTTTCTCTCTCCCACAGATGCTGTCAGATCTGCCGAGTTTTTCCAGCATTTTCTGTTTTGTTTCAGATTTCCAGCACCCGTAGTATTTTGCTTTTAACCCATTTTTATGAGTTGTTTTATCTTCATCTGTATTTAATCTTTGTGTGTATGGGAGTGATTTAATTTTTCCTTAAGTAGCCTCCAGAGTAAGAGTGTAGAAATAAAATAATCTTTCCTTTCTCAGTAAAAACGGCTCTGCTGCTAGGCGATTTTAAATTTAATTTCTCACTCCACGGGTAAGAAAAAACAAACACACACACACTCACACACACTAACACATGCAGACTTACACTTGCACACTCTCACATGCACACACACTTACACACACACACACTCAAACACATGCACACACACACACACTCAAACACACACACACAGGCACACACAGACTCACACGCTCTCTCACCACTCAGACGCACACATGCACACACAGACAGACTCACACATACACTCACACAAACACACATACACACACATACTCAAACACACAGTCACACATACACTCACACACACACTCATACACAAACACAAACTTTCCCCACTCACACAAACTCTCACCACTCACACACACACTCTCACCACTTACTCACACTCACACATACACACACACACTCATACACACACACTCATACACACTCATCACTCACGTACAAATACACACACACACACATATATTTTCACACACACATACAAGGAGACTCACACCCACACGCACACATACGCTCACACACACATTCACCGTCACACACACACACCCTCACACACACACACTCTCACACAGACCCTCTCTCATACACACACACACACACACAGACACACAAACACACACAGACTCTCTCACACACACACATGGATACTCAAACACACACATTCACACACACACACACAGACTCACCCACATACGCAATTACATACACACTCTCACACACAACTCAGACCCACACACACACTCACACACACACTCACACACTCTCTCACCAGTCACACATGCACATACACACAGACACTCACACACACACACTCTAGCACACGTTCACACAAACACTCTCTCACGCACACACACTCTCACACGCTCTCACACACACAAACTCACACACACACAAACTCTCACCGCTCACACATATACACTCAAACTCTCACCATCTCACACACACACACTCATGCACACAAACACATGCACACAAACACACTCACATACGAACACACACACACTCTCACCACTCACACTCACACATACACACACACGCACTCATACACACACACTCACACACACTCATCACACACACAGACACACACTCACACACACAAATACACACACTCACACACACATACACAGGGACTCACACCCACACACACACATACACTCACACATGGACTCACACACACATTCACTGTCACACACACAGACTCTCACACAGACCCTCTCACACACACACACAAACTCGTGCACACAGACTTACACACACACATGCACACTCACACACACTCAGACACACAAACACACACACAGACTCTCTCTCTCACACACACATTCACACACACACACTCACACACAGACACACACAAGCGCACAAACACACACACACACACTCTCACACACAACTCAGACCCACACACACACATACACACACACACTCACACACTCTCTCACCACTCACACATGCACACACACATAGACTCACACACACAAACACGCTCACACATACACTCATGCACACATATACACACACACATTCACACACACACACACACACACACACACTCTAGCACACGGTCAGACAAACACTGTCTCACACACATGCACACTCAATCACACACACACATACACACTCTTACATGCTGTCACACACTCAAACACACATGCACACTCAAACACACTCACACAAACACTCTCAAATGCTCACACACACACACACTCACACACACACACTTACACACATTCTCACACACACACACACAAACTCATACATACATATACATATTCTCACACACACACAGACTCACACCCACACGTACAGATACACACTCACATTCACACATAGACTCACACACACACACACACACACCTTCTCTCTCACATACACACAGACACACACTAACACACACACACTCACACACACACGCAATTACATACACACACGTTCACACACTCACACACACACCCACACCCACACACAGACTGACACCCACACACACACACACACACAACCTCTCACACACACATACACACATAGACTCTCACTAATCACACACACACAAATACATTGCTCTTGGGTTACTTTCGGGAAACCCCTCAAAAGCATCCATGACACTAAATTCATAGAAAACAATAATGAGGATAATAGCAGACTCCAAGACGATATCAGGCTGCTGAAATGAACAGATACGTGGGTGGAATTTAATGCCCTTCCCAGTGGCGAGTTTGGTGGCTTGGGGGCATTTCATTGGGAAGGGGGTTGGTGGGTGGGGACCCGATTAAGTCAATGGCAGGAAGGCCTGATGACGGCCTTCCTGCCCTACCATCAATTGAGACCTTTAAGTGGGAAATGAATGTCTACTTAAGGGCCTCATCCTCCTGTGGCGGGATTTAGCCCAACAACAAGTGAGGTGCTCACTGGACAGGGAGCACAACAAGCAAATCTGCACGTGGTCATTTGCAGGTTCCCGGGGGACCCTCATTCAAAAGCACTCTGTGCCTAATCAAGGGCCCCTGCGACGGGAAAGGGGGCCCACTGAGAGCCACCCTTCTACCCTTCCTGCTGATCCCCCTCCCTCCCTCCCATGATCCCCCTCCCTCCCCCTCTCGTCATCATTAATCTGTGGCCTGGGATCCAGCAATGATCCTAGGCCACAAGTGGGTGTCATACCAGCAGCAGCCACCACCTCCCTTGTGGCGCTGCCGTTCAATACAGCTGCCGGCTTTTTGCCTGGTAACTCTCGGCGGTCGGTGCCTTCTTTCCCTGGGGTCCTTGTTCCTGGGGAAGGCCTGCCGCTGCCCAGTTAAGTGCCTGCGTGGCACCCAATGTGATTGGCTTTCCTTAAAAGAGATGGCTGGTTCTCATTGGCTGTCCATGCTGATGCCCTCCACTAAATGCCATCCATACGGAATGAAATTTAATGCAGAGAATTGTGAAATGATGCATTTCAGTAGAAAGAATGAGGTGAAGCGATGCACATTCAGAGAGGCCTGGGGATGTTTGTGCACAAGCCTTTGAAGGCAGCTGGTCAAGTTGAGAAGGCTCTTAAAAACGCAAATGGGATCCTTGGTTTTATAACTTGGCCTATAGAGCGCAAAAACAAGTTAAACTAAACCTTTATCAAAGCCTTGTGAGGCCCCAGCTGGACTACTACATTCAATCCTTGGCACTGCACTTTAGGAAGGATTTCAAGGCTATAAGCAGGGTGCATAACAGAATTAGTAGAACGGTATCAGAGATGAGTGACTTCAGTTGTGTGGAGAGACTGGAGAAGCTGGTGTTGTTCTCAAAGCGATATCTCACTGGAGGAGGTTAAAAGATTTAATGGAGGTATTCAAAATCATGAAGGGCTTGATATCTGCATCCAATGGCAGAAGGATTGGTAACCAGGGGTTGCAGATTTAAAGTGATTAGCAAAACAATCAGAGGTAACATTAGGAAAAATATTTTAACAAGAGTTGTTGTGACTTGGGAAGCACAGCTTGACTGGGTGGTGGAAGAAGATGCAAAAGGCATTCAAGTTGGATAACTACATGAAGGGCAATAGTGTTATAGGGAATGAGCAAGCGAGTGGGTTTACTTGAATAAGTCTACCAAAGAGTCCAATGGGATGGATGGCCTCCTCCTGTGCGTGGATTTACATTCACTCTGAAAATGACCAGATAACCTGTTTCAGTGATGTCAGTAAAAGATAATATTGCCCAGGACACCAGGAAGAGTCACCCTGCTCTCCTTTAAAACATCCCTGTGCAATCTCTAACATTCACTTTTGTGGGCAGGCAAGACCTCAGCCTGATGTCTCTTCCAAAAGACAGTACCACCAAAAATGTAGGAGATGAGGGATGGATAATAGTGGACTGAATCCTTTTAAAGTACCAGTCCCTTTGCAATGTTGACTCATGTTTGACAGGCCTGATTATATTGAATGAGTTCAGGACCAGCTATGATCATCAGTAACATACTACACCAGTAATAGCTAGTGCAGTGTTCCTCAGGGGATTTGCTGTTGACTCAATGTGACTAGCATAGCTGTCGTTTGAATCAATAGCTTCACAAAATGATCAAACTTGCTTTTCTTTTTATAATTATTGGTTTAAGAAAATAGATGAAATGTGGATTTTTTTAAAAAATTGTGCTCAATATCTGTTCACAACCACTAATTTTAATACTTGCGTTCATCGTTTTGATGTAATAATGAAGTTCAGCCTGCAGGATCAGGTGGATGGGAAAGATCCCATGATAGGCCCAGATTTACACTCCTGGGTTGGGTGCACAGAGACAGGGAAATTCTGCGGCCACTTGCCATCATCCTGATTTTCATTTCAGGGGGACAGGCTGGATTAGAAGTCAGGCTTCCCACCCCCGGAATGAGTGTGGAGGCTGCTGGATGCAGAGGCGGGCTTGGGGACAAGGCCTGCCTCTGTGCTCCAGCATTTTGTTGAATTAAATTTTTTTTAAAAATTGAGACAAAAATGAGCCCTGCAGCCCTCACACCTCACCCCCTTGTTGTAATATGCCTTTACGGGAGAGCAGCATGCCATCACTCGAAGAAAAGTGTGTCATGCGATCCAGTCTCAGTTTCACTTTTGCCTGTTGGCAGAATACAGCACAGCACTGATGTCTTCAAACTTTATACCCATGCATCTCTGTTCTCATGTGCCTGTTTTGAATAAATGAATCCACAATGTGTTTACAGAATCCCATATGAATCATTGGTACCTTTACACCATGGGAACACCACCAACTAGAAGTTCACCTCCAACTCACTCACCATCCTGACTTGGAAATATATCGCAGTTCCTTCAGCGTCGCTGGGTCAAAATCCTGGTACTCCCTTCCTAACAGCACTGTGGGTGTACCTACACAACATGGACTGCAGCGGTTCAAGAAGGCAGCTCACCACCATCTTCTCAAGGGCAATTGGAGATGGGCAATAGATGCTGCCACAGCCAGAAATGCCCACGTCCCATGAATGAATTTTTTAAGAAATGACATGGTGTTCAGCAGTGGTCAAACAGCATGGCAGCAAAATTAAGTACAAGTGCGACTTGGTGAACAGCTTTAGATTGTGACTTGACTCTTGATGTTTTGGTCAGACTGCAATGAGTTTGCAGTGTTGGAGAATGTTGAAATCGCAGTGTGGTGACTACACAGAAAGTCTTTGATGATAAGATAGACTCAAGTAAAGAGCTGATAAGCAGACGGATCACTTGTGGCGAGGTTGCAGTGTGTAGCCTGTCAGTTCCATGAGTGAGACAGTGTGTCAAAAGGACCAGCATCAGGTTAGCTGAGTCGGGAAAGGAAAGTGACCAGGGTAAGGGCCAGATTGATAGCAAGAGAGGGGAAGACAAACAAAAAGATAAAAACCAAAACCATCGTAAAAATTGGGCCAGAGAAGGTTGCAATTATAATGGGCGGAGATTCAGGAAAGTGAAAAAAGCAGCTACAGCGACACTGATCTCAGGTACTATAGGGAAAGGAAGGTCAAAGTGATATTGTCAAAATGCCCACAAAATTCCCCAGTTTGAATTGGGATGTAGTTGACCTACTATCCGAATCCAAGATGGTTAAGCAGTATACAGAGCGATGGGGCAGAACAATCCTTGCAGGTCCGAAGCACAACACCAATTGCTGACTCATGAGCATGCCCAAACCTACCGCACCATGTGGAAGGTGTGGCCTTCTGGATGCACCAAGGAAATGACCAGCTTTCCTGCAATTCTGCCTGGCATGTGGCAGCAAAGGCCATTGGCAGCAGCAGTACACTAGAGCAAAGGTTTTTACAGCTACAAAGAGAAACGTACTGATCCAAACAGACCGTATACAATGGGAACTTCAAGCAATTAGAATGTCCATCCGGTATCCCATCAGAAACATACACACGAGGTGATTGAAAAACCAGAAAATGATGATGATGTGTACAATGAGACCAAGAGCTGTGAACACATGATTCACGCCTTCAATCTCAGAATCATAGAATCACAGTGCAGAAGAGGCCCTTCGGCCCATCGAGTCTGTACCGATACGTGAGAAACACCTGACCTACCTACCTTACCCAATTTACCAGCACTTGGCCCATAGCCTTGAATGTTAAGATGTGCCAAGTGCTCATCCAGGTACTTTTCAAAGGATGTGAGGCAACTCGTCTCCCAGGCAGTGCATTCCAGACTGTAACCACCCTCTGGGTAAAAACGTTTTTCCTCACATCCCCCTTAAACCTCCTGCCCCTCACCTTAAACTTATGTCCCCTCGTGACTGACCCTTCAACTAAGGGGAACAGCTGCTCCCTATCCACCCTGTCCATGCCCCTCATAATCTTGTACACCTCGATCGGGTCACCCCTCAGTCTTCTCTGCTTCAATGAAAACAACCCAGGTCTATCCAACCTCTCTTCATAACTTAAATGTTTCATCCCAGGCAACATCCTGGTGAATCCCCTCTGCACCCCTCCAGTGCAATCACATCCTTCCTATAATGTGGCGACCAGAACTGCACACAGTACTCCAGCTGTGGTTCTATACCAAGGTTCTATAGAACTCACTCATGGAAAGCCACTCACTCATTTCCAATCCCATGTAAAACATAGAAACTGTCGCACCATTGGAACTATTTGCCAAGATTCAAATTATCTGTCCTAAGAATATTGGTAGCTACTCATTATTGACCAAGGTTGACTCAGGGGCAAATGCCAACATACCACTCCTATGAATTTTAAAAGACATTATTCTACAGACATGGAAAGCCATGGCAAAACCTACCACTGCTCTGGAACTTTGAACATACAACAGCTCACTAATTCCATGTGCAGGATCCATACGCCTGGAGTGCAATTATAATCAATGGTTCCCCAATTGCTCTACATTGTGGAGACTAAAGGCCTGGTGATCACAGGTCTACCTGGGGCCTCAGGTTAGTGACAATCCATGGAATTAGTCAGACCTCACAAGGCAGATCAACCTCAGAAACAATTCCTATTGCCTCAGTCCATGATGTGAGAAGGAAATATCCAGAATGTTTTGACAAGATTGGCAGCTTCAAGGGAACTGCAACATTACACTGTCGGAAGAATGCGAGTCCATCAATTGATCCACCATGTAAGCGGAGCATCCACTTACAAGACAAATTGAAGGTCGAGCTGGACAAAAGGGAACACAATGGAATCATTAGAAAAATACAAGAGCATACAGACTGGTACAGCTGAATTATGAGTGTTATAAAGAAGGATGGATCAATGAGAACTTTGAGAGTATGCCTCGATCCACAATGTTTAAACACAGCTTTAAAATGTTGTCCTTACAAATTACCCAGACTAGAAGACTTAAATCCAAGATTTGAAGGTGCAAAATTCTTCTGGAAGCTTGATGGAGTCAGTACAACTTGCAGACAAATCCCAAGGACTGACTACATTTTGTACCCTATTCAGACGATAATGTTTCCAATGGCTTCTTTTCGGGCTATCAAGACCCCATTACATGCACTGCACTAGGATGCACCTGTATCGCTGATGACATAGCTGTTGTGGGAACAACAAGGCAGGAATATGACCATAATCTGCACTTATAGGTGCAAGTGGCATGTAATGACGGATTGGTGTTCAACAGTCTGAAATGTGCCATGTGCCATCAGTGTGCAGCAGATCAATTTCTTTGGTACTATTTATTCCAGTGCTGGCGATCCAAATAAAATAGAGGATACTAAAGCCATGCCTACCCCTCAAGATAAGAACAATCTTCAAAGATGTCCAAGTGTCTTTAATTTCTTGTCTCCATACATTTCCAATTTTGCTCAACAATCTCCATCGCTAAGGGAATTGTTGAGAAAGGATGCGACTCTCCTGTGGCATGAAGACCACCAATACATCTTCGAAGCACTGAAGCAGTCATTATCAGAAGCATCAGCTTGCAATTTTATTATGCTAGGAAGACAACTAGCCTGAGGATAGACGCCTCATAGAAAGGTCTGGGAGCATGCATGCTACAAAAAGGCAAAGCGATTGCATTTGCTTCAATATCTCTGTCCATAATGCAATACAATTACTCCAAAATTGAGCCATAAACATCAGTTTTAGAGTTTGGAATCATGCATTTTCATACCTATCTATGTGGCAAAGGATTTGTGGTAAACACCAAACATAAACCACTGGAGATAATTTGGTGAAAGCCATTGACTAGTGCACCACCAAAATTGCAACATCGCTTGATAAAGATTCAAGGTTACGATTGTGAGATTAGGAACAAGCCAGGTAACTTGTTGGTCACATCAGATACAGTTAGCAGATTGCATAACCCAGTGAAGACAGAAGATATATCCTTGGATCTACAAGTTGATTGATTCACATTGAACTTGAAGATGTCCTTCAAATTGACCTGGTATATTTTGTACAATGCCAATGCCAGCATCTACAATAAGAAATGGCAAAAAAAGTTACACACTACAGAAACTGTGGGAAATCACCATTGACAGATGGCCCAATTCAATTCAGTATGTCCACGAAGATGTGAGACCATTTTGGCCTTATCAGGATGAGCCACGCATCTCTCAAGGAGTCATTTTTAAAGGCAGGCAGGCCATCATAGTGGAACCTTTGTGATGTGATATTTTTAAACAACTTCATCACTGATACACGGCATAGAACAAATGAGAAGACTCATAAGAGAGACAGTCTATTGGCTGGATATGAACAATGGCATTGAAGTCATCATTAAGAAGTGCAAGGCGTGTCAAGAGCACATGCCAAGTCAGCACAATGAACCATTGATTCCACATGAAATTCCTACCCACTCCTGGTCCAAAATCACATAGAACCTCTTTCATGTCCATTGCACTAAATTCATCGTCATCATCGACTACTTCACCAACAACATTATACTATAACAGTTCTGAAAATTATTGTGACTTATTGTAAAGGTAGGTTAATAGTGCAGTTTGGATAGTGTGCGCGTGTGTGTGTGATTTGATTGAATTGCAGACAACTGGGCTGGAGATTTTGAGTCATCAACAAGGAGCTAGGTTTGAAATGCTAAATATGTAAAGATGGCTGAAGCTTTCGAATGTGAGGTGTAAGCAAAATTTGCATTTTTAGATAAACCAGAGTAGTTTGAATTTCAGAGCCAGAGGAAGATAAGCCATTGTGTTTATTTTTCTCAACGGTTACTGATAATATGAGCATGATTAAAAGATTTATATTATGAGAAAGGTAAAGTTCCAAAGATAGAGACCAAACGCAGACTGGGTGACCGTTTTGCAGAACAGCTTTGGTCTGTCCGCAAGCATAACACGACCTCCCTGTTGCTTGCCATTTCAACACACCACCCTGCTCTCATGCCCACATATCCGTCCTTGGCCTGCTGTGAAGCTCAGTGAAGCCTCCAGTGAAGCTCAACGCAAACTGGAGGAATAGCACCACATCTTGCAATTAGGCACTTTACAGCCTTCCGGATTTAACATTAAGTTAAACGAATTCAGACAATGAATTCTCTCCTCCATCCTCACCCCTTTTTGATCCCCCTTTTTTCAAATATTTATTTTTTAATTTTTATATATTTTCCCACCTTTTTTTATTATCATTATTATTTTTAAAATGTATTTCCATTTTTATTCATTGTTTTATCCCCACCTTTCAGTCTATTTCATTTTTTTTCCCCACACTGTCCCTTCCCCCCCACCCCACCCCCACTAGGGCCATCTGCTTCTTGCTCATTCTGCTTTCTACTCTTAATGTCATTATTAGCACCTCCTTTAGCTAGTATCACCACCATCAACACCCCTTCGACCTTTTGTTTATGACATCTTTTGCAATCTCTCCTTTGCCTCCACCTATCATTGGTTTTCTATCCAGCTTCACCTGTCACACCCCCTTAAACATCATATATTCCACTATAGTTTTACTTCCCTTTAGCTCTGAAGATGAGTCATACAGACACGAAATGCTAACTCTGCCTTTCTCTCCACAGATATTGTCAGGCCTGCTGAGTTTTTCCAGCACTTTTTGTTTTTGTTCCATCTGAGGCTGCTGGGTACAGTTAACACCTAAACAGCACATGCCTACAGAACTTCCTCAGCCGGGTTTCTGACAGACTTGATGGCATAGATTCACCCAGAGACTCCTTTATCAAACTCTTTAAATGATCTAGTTGTCTATGGCAAAACTAAAGCAGCAGTAGTAAACCATTCACAATCCAAGCTCTCCCTGTCTTTGGCTTTGTGTCCTTTTTAACTGTATTACACACACACAGTTCCTTGTAAATGTGCCTTCTCTGCTCTCCCAGCTGCAGCACTGAAACCTACAACAAGATGTCTGTCTATGTGTGTTCTGCAACTGAGCCCTGATGCTCAGACCAAGCTCGAACCCAACACCAACTCAATTAGCTTTCTATTTACTCTTTACTTTGGCTAACTCTGATCTCCATGGCAACCTAGATCACAAGAGCACTTCTCAGGAGTCTAAGGACACATCTCAGAATTACCTTAGTTTCACTTTCGATTTAAAGGGACTTCCATAAAAGAAAACATAGACTTTTTTTCCCAAAGCGTGGGATTCCTCACACAGGGCTGGCATCAAATCAGCGTTATATGCTGATTGAAATTATGATCTTCCTGCCCTGCATCTGCCCAGTAGCTGTTAGATATGTGCATGTGCTAACTCCTTCACAATGATGATATTTCGCGCACTTCCCATAGGAAGAGTGTATACATGGTTGCCATTTTTGTAGTTTAAGATGCCTTGTAGTGCCTAAAGAATGGACACTACAGAGTCCAATTTTTCCTCTTCCATTTTCAATTCCATGGGTAGCTTGTAGCCACTAAAAACAGAATTCATACAATGGAATTACAACACAGAAGGAGGCAATTTGACTCATGATTCATCTGATGTATTACCTCTTTGCCTGAATTTATTTCAGTATCCCATTTCCCCATCTTTTTCCCATTTCCTTTCATATTCTTCACTTCTTTGTTTTGGATGATGTTATAATCTTTTTATATAGCGTCTTTCACAATCTCAATGTCCTAAAGTGTTCACAGCCAGTGAAATGTTGTTGAAGCACAGTGACTTTTGTAGTGTAGGATGGTGTAATGTGGCGTCCAATTAGATCCCAATGATAAACAGCAATGATATAAATGACCAATTTAACTACTTTGCTGATCTTGATTGAGGGATAAATATTGGCCAAGTTACTGGGAGGACTTCCTGTTCTTCATCAAAATAGTGGCCTGGATTCATTTACACTGTCCTGAAGAGGGTAGACTGGGTCTTAGTTTAACATCTGATCCAAAAGATAGCGCTTCCGACAATGTAGCACTCTTTCCATTCTGCACTGGAGTGTCAGCTGAGCCTATGTGCCCAAGTCTCTGGAACTGGATTTTAACTCACAACCTCCTGACTCAGTGGAAGACACAAGAAACAGAGATTCACTGCTCCATTACTCAGAGATCATGGTCAATATCTGTCAGTGCAGTGCAATAATGAATATAATCTACAGATTCAACAGTAAGTTTTCTAATTGCAGTTAACTTTCATCAATGTACAGAATACGGTGGATACAGGCATGGGCAATCAAAAAATTGACTCTTAAGTTCACAGTTCAATGCACCAACCTCTCTTCATTTATAGCATATAATCCCATCAATTGAACAGTGCCGAGTAAAAATTTGACCGTTACTTCATCAGAAGTTTGACAGAAACCTTGGAGAAACTTTGCAAATGGTGCAAACCTCCATTTTGCTGCTGTTTAATGGCAGGAGTTTGAAAAAAAACCTCTTAGAAACTCCAGCTCTCCATGTCAGTCACAAAGCATTGATCTGATAGCATACACTTCATTGCATAGGGCAACCCCTATAACATTCAGATGAGTACTTAGTAATTCACTGCCATCATTGGATCACAGAGGGCCAAATGCTTACTTGAAATGATTCCTCTAGAAACAGCCAGAGATCTGACTGTTAAGGAGCAAATTAGATGCAATGAAAGGATATAACATTTTCATTATGCTCTTGGCAACAAAAAAGTGCTTTTGCAGATTAAGTGCACAAGAATCCCTGGTGACACTGCAAAGTCACCTTCTCGTGACTGCTCAGGCCTGCATTTCAGCATTGTTTAGTATGAAAGCAATTATTCTTGCAAATGGCAAAACTTCACAGAGAGCATTTATTGATCATTATCTAAGCTACATTGGGTGTCAGTCACACAGTGTAGTTTCCCTGCGAACTGTGTAATTTAAAATGCACTGACACAATGCTGGAAATCTGATAAAGAGAACATGTTATTTTAATTCATTCTGGCAACTTGGGCAAGGATGGCATTTATTGACCACCTCTAGATAGCCTTACAAGGTGATGGTGGGTATTGTCCTTGAACCACCAGCTGAAGTTCAATACAGCTGTGTGACTTGTGAGGCTTGTTCCAAGGGCAGTTAACAATCAACCACAATTTCTTATGCTGGCGTTTACAAAACATTCTTCTGACAAAAGATACATTTTTTGTCGAAGCTCTTCATCTTCTACTCATCAAAACAATTTGCAAGAAAATACCAATGTCGGGGAAATAACATATTTATACTGTATGAGAAAACAGTGCTGATTGGTTGGCAAGTGGACTCTGATTGGTAGAGGAGTTGCCATGGAGAATACACCAGTGTATGGTGACTGACAGTTAACTGCCAAGCATTGTTTGAGATTTAAACCAGAAGTTTGACTCTGATTGATCAAGACATTGACCCTGGGGAATGAACCAGTGATTGGCTGTCACTTATTTTGATTCACTGAAACTGGCACAATAGCTAAGCATGCTCTTTCTGCCTGCAACATCAAGACAGAGTCAAGCTGTCTGGTTTAAATTTCAAACAATGCTGAGTGGGGGCATGGGTTGGCATGAGTTGGCACTAAGTTGTCATGGGGTAGGGGGCCATGGGGGTGGGTAGAGGGGCACTAACTTGGCATAGGGGTTATGAGGGCCATGGGGAGTGGCAAAGGAGCACTAAGTTGGCATGGGGATATGGGCATCAGTGGGGGGGGCATGGCTTGGCAGAGATCGACATGGATGGGGGATAAGGGGTGCATGGTGGTGAGGGGGTGGGAGTTAACTAGTGAGGGTTGGAGGAATGCTTTTTGATTTATTATTATTATTTATTTAAACAGAGTGCTGGGGCACAGAGGCAGGCCTTGTGGCCAACCCGCCTCGGCACCCGGTTAGCCCGTGCATTTGTGCCAGGTCGCCCGCCTCGACTCTGGTTTCCACCTGGTCCCCCCAGTCGAAAATGCGACCTGCAGGCAGACATTCTGAAAGGTCGGGATTGCTGAGTCGATAGGTCTCCCAACTAGACAAACCCAGCCCAGGGATGAAAATCTGGGCCATAATATCATATAAAGACTCCTAAACAACATTGAGATAACATCAAATGGGGCTCTGGAAGATATACAGCAACAACAAAACATAATACCAATAACATCAACAATAGCACATATTTCAGTCATTTCGAATCAACCCTTCAGATGCCTCAACTGTAGAAACACAGCAAAGAAGAGAACAATCTCTTTCCCTAGGGAGACAGTGGAAGGATTCACTCAAATGCAAATTAAATGGAATTATTTTAGAAAATGATGTTACCCATCCATGTGCAAAGTATGAGACAAAGGATGACTTTGGGCCGATGGTTCTCAATGCTCTCCACCAATTGGGGTATTTCTCGTGTCATTCCTGGGCTGGTTGTAGACTGATTGATAAAAATTGATTCTTATGATTAGCTCCCAACTGCATTATAATTATATCATACAGGCAAATAGTGCTGCAGGTCATTTATGACCACCTGGGAGGGCAGATGGGACCTAGTTTAACCTCTCATCAGAAAGATGGTACCTGTGACACTGGAACATTAACATTGGAGTGCAAGTTTGGACTTTCAAGTTCCTGGATAAGAGCTTGAACCCACACCTTTCTCACTCGGAGGGAGAGTGCCACACACCTCAGACACCTGACAAAGTCAATAAGCTTGTCAAGTTTGTACCAGTCATTTGCCTTTCATCAACAGAGCCCCTTTAGTCTCCCGAGGAACAGACATTAGCTGGGATTTAATGTGGAGGCAGTAGCCTGCCCAAGGGCTGGAAAATCAGGGCCGAGTCTGCCTTCGCTGGTCTTGAAGGCACACTGCCAACTTGTGTTGTTCAGGCTATTAGCTGCCTGATGTTATGGCTTCCCACCGCAATCCCCCCCCACCCCCCAACAACCCCACATCCACCAAGCAGGATGACCTGGCTCCATAAGCTGCCAGCTAATCAGAAAGCTGGCAGCTCTTTAGCCCTAGCAGCACCAGAAGGAGCAGTGGCTACTGCTGGGGCTGGGAACCAGCGATGGAGGTCAGAGAGGTACGTAAATGGGATGGGCTCATTAGAGCTAGCCAGGCAGGGCCCAGCGAGGCAGCAGGAGTGACCACAAGACCATAGGTCTTCAAATGGGCATGGACACCCCCCTGAGCTCACAGGCAGGCTGCCAGGGTATAACTGGGTGACCTCGCCATGTGAAGTAGGGTGCTCTGCTCCCCACCACTCTTAAAATATCAGCAGAGGTGGGTAGGTGATGGGACAGCACACCCCCTCCCACCACTTCGCACACTTCTGCGCATCCCCACTTGCCAATCTTCTCCTGGTGTTAGGGAAGGGGGGGTGGGGGAAACCAAAATTTTCAGCCATTGAATCGACCGCTTTGACAAAATGATTAAGAAGAAAATGAGGTTTGACAGCATCTGCAGAGAGAGAGACAGGGATAACGTTTCAAGTCCATATGACTCTTCTTCAGATCTAAAGGGAGGTAGAGATGTGGTGAAATTTATACTGATTAAGGGGGGTGGAATAGATGGAGCTGGATAGAAGGCTAGCGATAGGTGGAGGCAGAGGAGAGATGGCAAAAGATGTCATCGACAGAAAGTCAAAGGGTTGTTAATGGTGGTTGTACTCGCTAAAGGAGTTGCTAATGGTGACATTAAGAAAGCAAAATGTGATAATGGCTGGACCAGAGTAAGCACTCTGGAAAGTGACAGACGGCCCTGGTGGGGGTGGGGTAGGGGAAGAAAGATCGAAAATAGGCTTAAAAGCTGTGGATAAAGCAATGAATGAAAATGGAAATACAGTTAAAAAATAATAATAATGAAATTAAGTGGGAAAAAATAATGAAAATTAAAAAATATATTAAAAAAATAAAAGTGAATATAGAAAAAAGGGGGATGAAAAAAGGTGGGGGGTGGGGATGGAGGAGAAAGTTTATGGTCTGAAGTTGTTGAACTCAATGTTAAGTCTGGAAGGCTGTCAAGTGGCTAATTAGAAAATGAGGTGCTGTTCCACCAGTACAACCACCATTAACACCCCTTTGACCCTTTGTTGATGACATCTTTTGCCATTTCTCCTTTACCTCCACCTATCACTGGCCTTCTATCCAGCTCCACCTATTCCACCCCCTTAAACAATCCATATTTCTCCACATATCTACCAACCTTTAGACCCGAAGAAGAGTCATATGGACTCGAAACATTATCTCTGACTCTCTCTCTCCACAGATGCTCTCAGACTTGCTGAGTTTTTCCAGCATTTTTCGTTTTTGTTTCAGATTGCCAGCATCCGCAGTATTTTGCCTTTATTTAAGAGGAAAATGAGATCAGGCTGTTGGAAATGTGAAAGATTGTGGTTGATAAGATGCTAGTGCTAAATGATGGAATTTGGCAACTAAATGAAAGATACAGCACACACATCTCCCTCATGCTGAATTATTGGTTTTAGTGAGCCAACTCCCCTGCAGTACTACATCAAAGTGTCAGCTTGCATTATGTGTTCAAGTCCCACTCCAGGGAACCTTCAGGCTCGGGGTGAAGGAGCTACCTACTGAGCCCCAGCTGACACCTGAGCAATACATCACTGTCAGCAGAATGTACTCTCAGGCAGCTTTCAAGCACATTAACCACAACGTCTACAATTCTGGTCATTTAATCATAGTTAAGATATTAATACTTGTGAATAAAAAAATACAATGCTGAGAGATTCAGAGTAACAAGAATTTAAGTTATGTGAAAAAGCCAGGGGGAGTTTAACCATGGGCGGAATTTTCTACTCCCACCAGCGGTGGGAATCATGGCAGCAGTGGAGGTTGGGGGGGGTGGGGGGGGCATTAAATATGGTATGATGGAGAAAGTTAGTTTCCCACCAGCAGATCATTGGTTTGGGGTTTTGTTCTTTGATGGTGGGTTCAAGAGTGTCCTGTGGATCTATGTTGGGAACCACATCTGTGTTTATTTACATCTCGTGAATGCTCATGAGAAGATCAACTCTCCAGAATTATGTTCTCCCCCTTCCAAATTAAGTGGCCCGCCAGGAACAATTAGAACAGTCTGGTTCCCGACCATATATAAGTAGCGGGCATCTGGCGAGCTTCACTTCATCGATGGCTTGGAGGTCACTAGGTGCTGCTTTCACTAACCTTGCTGCGAGATATCGGGTTCCTCTATCAAAAGTTCCGCCAAGGTTGGACACAGGAGGCCAGGCCAGTGGGGAGGGAGGAGACGGAGGCAGGACTAGGGGTGGGAGGATGTGTGAAACATGAGAGGGGAGGGAGACAGATGAAGGCAGGACAAGAAGGGAAAAAATGAGAGTGGAGGGGTGTTGGATCCTGTGGATCCTCGTCGCCAGTTTGTTGTGAGTGGTGGCCGAGTTGGTACTGTTGATAGAGTTGATCAGCAGGCACTTCTTAGGTGGAAACTCTTAGCTTACTTACAAAGGTACTCAGTAGCAACTAAACATGTGCTTTCACATCAGACTCTATTTCTACACTATTGACCACTAACTACTGAGGTAGCCCACGCTACCCTCCTATTGGATACTAAGGTCATGTGATCTTCCTTAATAACATTCTTTTTAAAGATATATTACACATTAGATAAAACCACGATTACCACATCCCTCCCCCTTTACTCAGAAATACATTTTATATTTACACTTACAATTTTCTCAAAATAGCAAAATACTTACACTGATAAGTAATTTACAAACTCAGTGTTTCTGGGGGTTTCCTTATGCGTTTGGAATGTCTCAGCTCTACAACTTCAGATGCTTTGTCAGGAACCTCCGTTTCAAGAGTTGCTTGAACATCAGGTGCTTCAGTGGGCACCTGCAGATCTGTATCCTCAACTCTAACAGGAACAGCAGACATGTCAGTCCTGGGTTGAGTGTCCTCAGCAGGAGATGCTGAACTGGTCGTGAACACTGTTGGAATCAATTCTTGGTGATTTGTTTCTCTCTTTCTTAGGTGATCCACATGTCTCTGTATAACTCGGCCTTCCACCTCCACGCGATAAGATAGAGGTCCAGTCACTGCACTTATTTCACCCGGCAACTACTTTAGTCCTTCGCCAAAGTTTTTCACGTATGCGGCTCTCCCACGGTAAATTTCCTCTCACAACCAAGCCAGTCATGTCTAGTTTTCTCACTTCCCTGATTCCTTTCCACCATCCCCTCTAGATTCGGTATTATTAAACTCAACCTTGTCCAGAGATGATATTTCATTAACAACCACGCAGCTGTTGTTGTGTGAGGGGTGGGCCTATAATGGCAAAGAAACTGTGTTAGCTTGGTTGCTACAGAATCTCCCGTTAACTTCTTCATGCCAGCCTTGAAATTTTGAACCACTCTTTCAGCCAGTTCATTTGAGGAAGGATGGTACGGTAGTTTTTACATGAGTGATACAGCTGAGGCTGATAAACCGTTGAAACTCAGCACTCATCAACCACTTCTGGCAGTCCTTTAACGGCAAAACTTTGACGTAATTTCTCAACTGGAGCAGAAGACGTTGGTGACTTTCCCTTTTATTTGCCCATCCATTTTCGAGTGGGCATCAACAACGAGCAGAAACATTGTTCCCATGAAAGTCAATGTATAATTGCACCCCTGGCCTTCCTGGACACTCACAAGGACGTAGTGGAGCTGTTGAAGGTAACTTTTGCAGTTGCTGACGTTGCACAGAATTCTTCACCAAACTCTCCATTTCGGCATCCATCTCAGGCAACCATGGCCAGAATCTTTGGGTCTGGGTGTGGGGACAGGCCCTACTCACTGACACGTAAAATGACGCCCGGTGATATGAGGTGTGCATCCCGACATCACCGCGCGCATTCCGATTTTCAGTTCGGCGGACGCGTATCAGAGTCAGCTGCGCACCCGCCGAAAGGTCAAAGGCCTGTTAAGGCCATTTAAAAACTAATTAAAACACTTAATGGAGCTGCCTGTCCAACCTTAAGGCTAGCGGGCAGGTGAAGAGCCCGGGCGGCCTTCGCATTTATCATGAAACCTCATCCACGGGCTGGATGAGGTTTGGAGTGTTTATAAATTGAGTAAAAATTTTTACTAAAGTTCATTGACATGTCCCAGCTCATTTGACACTGTCACATGAGGGGACATGTCTTAATTTTTTTTTAATTAAACTAACTCCCTGAGCTGCCTCAGGGAGACTTTTGCACACTTTCGTGTGCATGCACGAAAGGGTGCAGACCGCGACTCAGCTTACTCCTCCCACCCGCATAGGGAGCAAGTCACACTGAGCGGGCCTTAATTGGCTGGCCCACATAAAATGGTGCCTTGCGGCCGATCATGGGCGGCAATCTGCTGTGCCCCCCCCCCCACCCACCCGGACGGGGGGAAAATTCTCCCCCATAGGTTGGTGCAAGCAATGGTCTTCGTTCCGGATATTCCTGGATGTGCACTGTGTAGTTCAGTTAGCAATGGTTTTCTTCCTTTTATAGGTACTATCACTCATGCTCCCCACAATAAGATAACCTGGGTGGTTATTTCATGTTTTCTGTTGAAGTACGGTTTCATTTCGTCAGATACAGGTTCTTGTGACTAACTATGAAGCACTTGTTCTCATACTTGAAATAGGGCTGGCTACCTACTTGTACAGTCTCTGATTGTCAAGTGCATACCCGCGAGGAATCTAAGAAATTTAGCAATAAAACAAGTTCCTGTGGAACTGGGACATCTACATCATTTTCTTGTAAAGGCAAACGACTAAGTGCATAGGCGTTTGCAATTTGACTGCCAGGCCTATGTACAAAAGTATATTCGTATGCTGCCAGGATTAAAGCCTTATTTGTGTCCCTGTGCCTTCTTTCTATGTGCCCTCTTCTTTCTCGCATTGACTGGAATCTCGCCCTTCTTTTTTAGCTCCAAATTTGGCCAGACTACTCTCAGAAGCAAGTCCGACTTGAGTGAGCTCAGTGATTGAGTCCCCCAAAATTTCATCCTCTGCCTGCTTCTTAGAAAATTCAGTGACTTTTGCCTCCAAAGCCTCTTTGGCTTCATGCAGCTGATTCTTCAGCTCTTCCATCTCTTTTTTGTAATTGTTTGTTGCCTTCTGGAAAATTGAGCATTGTCGTGCTTTCCCAGCCAACTCATCCTTCAGTTTATTCAGAGAAATGCTGAATTCTTTCTGTTCCTCTTTGTACTTTTCCAGGGGTACAAACTTAGACCTGACAGAGTCTTATAGTGTGTGAAGGTCTTTCAGCAGGTTTTCTTTCAGAGGCCACTCCTTTCTATCGATTTGCGTACTGTGCATAGGAGGATTCCATAAAACACCACTCAGCAGCTATTCAGGAGCAAAGTATGATCCACACAGGTAAGTAGATGGCATCGGCAGGATGAGCACGCACTCCTGACATCATACACTCATTTCCCTCTCGCCAACATTTCCAGTGTCACCCAGTGGAACCAACTTCCATCACTCAGCGTCATGTGTGAGGAGAGTGGGGACTAAGAGGGAATAACGTTCAGCTATTAAACGCAGAGGTGAAAATATGCTGCAGGGAGGCACGAAATGTTATGGTGCATGATGATGAATACAACTCTTCCCAAAAACTCATAGTCAAAAAATAAATGCCATTGCAGAGTACACTTGGGAAAAAAAGGCTCTGATGTTGGTGCGACAAATACTTGTAGCATCTACAGACATCAGTGAGACAGCATCAGGATAATCACTAAATTTGATGACCAATTCTCATGCAGCCAAATTGATGTCTGTCTGAGGTGTAAGGGCCATGTGTGTATTGTCCAGACATCAATTTCACATACGAAATGCCTTTGTTCATGTCGCAGATATGGAACTAAAGGTGATTCAATGTGCTGAGATTGAGTGAGACTTAATGGAACTGAGGAACCAGATGGGAGATAATTGGATGGGGATTCATTTTGCACCCTTGAATGAGCGCGGGACCTTGTATCACATGGATTAACCATTCAACTCCTAGAGGGATAAATGCGAACCATATTTACAGTGCTGAAGATTATACAGTGAACGAACACCCATGCCACTATTGTGCATTCAAAGCTTCTTAATTTTCCTAACCCTACAGCTATGTCTAGGTGCAGACCTAACATCCACAGAAAAGGTGGATGTTGCCTGCTGGCTGTTATGCTCTGTTGTCTGGGGTGACTTTGGCAAGTGTCCTATAGTGGCCCGAGGCCTGGAGGGCTCTGGCCTGTTAAGGGTGTCCTGCTCTAAGGCAGATGCACCCTCCTCGGCCTGATCTGCTGGAGTTCATGGGGTCACAAGCCGGGTGGATCTGGAGTGGCAGGGCACCCTTGGAATGTCCTGGGGGTATGCCCCAGAGGTTCATCATCTTGGACTCAGCATGGGCCTGGTCTCCAGCAGTCCTCTGAGTGTCAGAGGTCAGGTCAGTCTCTGCCGCTGCCTGCTGTGGACACATGTCACCAGATAGTGATCACCAGATAGTGACTCCCAGCCTACTCTAGAAACTGGTTCCACTGAGGTGAGTGCATCTGCGTTGGTGGAGCATGCTGGTGAATGCAGTGATGTGTCTTCATCTGATGGTCCCTGTCCATCCTTATCTGAGGTGGTCTGCGGCATGAGATTGAGGCGCCTGCTGGAGCTCTTCCTCTGCTTTTTTCTTGTTGGTTGTTGGTAGTTGGAATAGAGAGAAGAGACAATTAGTGATTGACTAGGCAGGCTCCAACATTATAGGCCACTCACAGTCATTGTCTGCATGTTGTCAATGTATACTGGATGGACCCTCACTGGCCTGTTGAGGGAGGCCGATCTCACCTTCTGTGCGGCAACAATCTCTATCTCCACCAGCCAGCTCTGCCGCCTGGGAGGAGAGTGTCCTCAGTTCAAGGGTCTTACCTCCAGCCTTCACTCTCTCCTATCCATTGTGGGAGATCTTTTCCTGCATGATGACAGATGGATTGACTGTGAGCGCTATGGATAAGAAGCATGCATGCCCATTGTGTCAGTTGTGTCCTCCCAGAAAGAGATTAAGACACCATTTGTGCAGAATTTTACATGAGTTGGTGAACTTAAAGTGACTGGCAGACATCCAGAGCTGATGTCCCATCTACTGGTCATGTGTGACATCCCTGTGGGCTCTAACCCTTAGACTGCCTGACACCCTTATGAGAAGGTGAGTTTGGAGTGGGGAGAAGGTCCACTTACCCTGGTGGAACGCATCAGATCATTCATCCTTTTCCTGCACTGCAGGGCAGTCCTTTTCTGTTGGCCATGGGAGCTGACCTCCCTGGCGACCTCTTCGCAGGCCAGCACGGTCAGGCAGGTGGACCGCCTGCTCCCATGCTGAAGAAAGGGGAGCTCCCGCCTTTCTCGGACGGCCTGAAGGAGAGTCCCCAGGGAGACCTCACTGAACCATGGAGCAGAGGGTTTTCCCCTTTTGGGTGCCATGGTGAAGCAGAACTAGACTCCTGGTCTGGAGTCGGTGAATCTCTGAGTGGGTTGCCGGTTAAATATGGCACCAGCGGGGTGGAGGAAACTCTACCTGTCCCGCCATGAGATTTGTTGAGCTCCTCATTGATGCATAATTAATGAGCTGAAAAGGGAAAAATCAAGAATCACGCCGACTTTCCCACTTTCCCGCCCACCACCGCACTTAGTCTTCAGAACGGAAAATTCCGCCCCATGTTTTATTCAGCAAACTGCTCACTGGCAAATAATTGCACCGTGGAGGATTAAAGTATTTTTTAACCCTGTCACCATAACTCTGCATATTCCATTAAGAGTTTAACATAGCAGTAAATTGTTATTGTTGGAGAACAAAAAGAAATGTGAATTATTAGGGAGAGGATCCAATTCAATGAAGCAATTAACTTAAGTAAGTCAGCCATTCTCACATACTTTAAGCCATTTGCAACGGCGCTGCTATCATTCAATTTGGGGTTATTTCATTTAATATGCCAGAATTGGCAATAGAAAATGAGGACCTAATCCTTACTGATACTCTATAATTCACCACAATGCTGGGCAGACACAATATGCTTGCCCAGTACAATACATATAACAAATGTCATCAGCATTTACATGATGTGCGTGTCTGGAAATAGGCACTTAGGGGAAATTTACACCAATAGGATTTTGTGGAAAAAAAGAATGATCCACTTCAGCTGCATGAAACATGTTATTTTGAAATTTGAAAAATATAGTTAATCAGGATAAAGCAGGGCCTTGTACACTTTTGGACCTTTGACTTAGAGTACGGTTTTTGTTGTTACTGCTTTACTACTGCTGCAAACAAGTACAGTTTTTTGCTGATTGATGTAATTGTACCTATTTATTTATTTTTCTTCTTTCAATGCCTTCTTCCTTTTTCTTAAGAAGCATCAGAATTACTTACTGAAGTTTACCAATGGTCTGCATCACTCCTGTCACAGTGTAAATATTGCATATCTTGTGGGTGCAGATACAAAAATTGTCCTCAAAAGGAAGCATGGTAGGGAGTGAAGCTCAGAGAATAGTGCTCAATAGGGGGAGCCGGAGGTGGAGTCTGGGTATGGAGGAAAGTGGAGATATGCAAGTTTTGTCCATTCAGCTTGGGGTGTCTCTTTGCATCAGGTATGAATGTCTTTTAATAGGAAGAGAACCAACAGTCAAACTGGTGGCTTTTTTCTATTCATTCATGAGATGTAGGCTTCGCTGGCTGGGCCAGTATTTATTGCCCATCCCTAAGGTGGTGGCAAGCTGCCTTCTTGAACCACTGCAGTCCATGTGGTGTAGGTACACCCACAATGCTGTTAGGAAGAGAGTTCCAGGATTTTGACCTAGCGACAGTGAAGGAACGGTGATATATTTCCAAGTCAGGATGGTGAGTGACTTGGAGGGGAACTTCCAGGTGGTGTTGTTACTATCTATCTGCTGTCCTTGTCCTTCTAGATGGTAGTTGTCTTGGGTTTGGAAGGCGCTGTCGAAGGAGCCATGGTGAATCCCTACAGTGCATCTTGTAGATGGTACACACTGCTGCTACTGTGCGTCGGTGGTGGAGGGAGTGAAGGTTTGTGGATGTGGTGCCAATCAGTCGGCTGCTTTGTCCTGGACAGTGTCAAGCTTCTTGAGTGTTGTGGGAGCTGCACTCATCTAGGCACCTTTTAAGAAGTAGGACGAGTTGGAAAGACCAGAAGGTAGTAAGTTTGGAGGAGCTTGCAGAGACAGGGAGAGGCAAGCACATGAAGGTATCTGACAACATGGATGAGAATTTTAAATTTGTGCCATTGGGTGGCCAGGATTGGTTAATGTGCATAGATAATGAGTGGACAGCATTTGGTGATCAAAGTAGAATAAGTGGTCATTCATCGCAGTGCTGTTTGTGGGACCATAATGCGTGGAAGTCAATTTCTGCTTTTGTCTATTAAATAACAAGAATTGCACTTCAAAAGTAATTTATTAGTTGTGAAAACACTTTTGGATGCCCTGAAGACATGATAGGCCTCATAGTAATTGCAAATTTGTTCAGTCTTTCCTGTTGTGTCAGTGTAGTTCAGTGTGGACATGCTACAGTGTAACAATATGCTACATGGTTGGACCACATCACTCAGAGATTTGAGTAATAAAATGGACTGACGTCACAGCATTATGAGGCACTGGGAAACATCTGAAAACGCGGTTTAAATCGCAAACTCTGGATGCTTCCTCTGGTGTTATACCAATGAAAACCTTTTCTAACTTCTGAGTAACTATTTCAAAGACTTAGGCCGACCCTACGGGCCTACCCCCAGCCCCGACTGACGCCCCCCACCCCCCAACCCAACCCGATGGGAATCCTCGATACCCACCCCCACCCCCCAAACCGCCCCCCCCCCCCCCCCACCCCACCCTCACCTCCGACACCCACACCTGCCCCACCCGGGCCTCTGACCAACACACACCCTCCACTCCCCCAGACCGTCCACGGACACCCGCAGCCCCCAAAACTACCTTAGACACTTACCTTCTCCTTAGCCTGTCAGTTTTCCCTGGCCTTTTAAACGTACCTGCTTTGTGGCAGCAAGTGCCGTAAAAAAGGGGGGAGGGGGGCGCGGCTTCCCTGAATCTGCTGGTGCAGCAATTCGCTGGGGCCTGGGAGGAGTCTTTCGATGCAGGCCCCAAGCAGCTCCGGCCAACGGAAATGGCAACGTAATCTTCAAGACCAGGTAAGTTGGTATTTATTTCTTCTCATTTCTGAGGGCCAGCACTTTCCAACACTATTCGGTGGTTATGGCCCATTATATTTATATCATCAGTGGGTTCACTCTTTGGGGGGACTCATTCACCAGCAAAACATGTAGGGATGTCCAGGTAATGTAGTTTTTAGTTCAAATTATTGAATGAAAAATCATTGAGTACTACGTCTATAAATTTGGCTCGTATTCAATTGTTCACACTGACAACATAGATTCAGAAAATTCTCCTCACAGGTAAGTTTAATGGTGCAGTTGTGAATCATATATTCATGTATTATGTTACAAGCCCTCATTTTAATGCAACGTTTTCATGTTGCTAACGGTATATGATGACAACCAAAAGGATAGCCGAACAATATCTTGAGGTATTTCTCATTGATAGTTTGCTGGCTGCCAATTCCCAATTCGTAACAGACAGGATAAATGGATGAAAGAGGCAAGTACGTACATTTCTGAAATGAGAAAGGGAGTTGATGAATTTGGAGGAAAGTTGGATAATTCAGGTTGTGGCGAATCAAAAAGAAAACTGGCCCTTATACTTGAGATGGGGCAGCAATGACAAGGCAGGATTCGTGCCCATGCCGAGATATCTTAAGGCCTTTTATAGTCAAACACATAGGGCGGGATTTTCTGGCCCCGCCCACCACCGGGATTGTCCAGTCCGGATGAAAGTCAATGGATTTTTGGCTGGGCCGCCGCATACCCTGCGGCGGATCCCGCAAGGTGGGCTGGAAAATTCCGGGCATAGTCCAGAACCAGAGTTACAAGTAGGCCAGGCCAAATAGTAATGGTGGCCCTTTGCTGAACCAATCATTGTAGCAAGAAAACAGCTGCTTTCATGGACATTTAGAGGGAGTATGAAATTGGTTTACACCAGCTTAGTTTACACCACTTGGAGGGAGCACTGAGGGAGGCAAGGTCACATCCGAATCCAAAGTTGATTTTTCACCATTCCATTTCTTTTATTTTTCATTGACTTAGAAGAATCAGTGAGACCAGGAAATGAGTGAGTTTGAACAATTGTTCTGTGAACATCAGTCAAAAGAAGATCAGACAAGGTGAAAAATCAATCACTGGTTAATTAGTTCCGGTCCATTTTGCGCTGTTGATTTTTGTACTAGTCTACCGATTACCATCTTAATTCACTTCAATTTGACAGTATACCATAGTGGGAGTCAGACTCATTGGGGGTGATTTTGGTTATTGGTGGTATCACAAAACATGAAATGGAGAACTGGCAGCCAATTGTACACCATACCTGATTTACTTTTTCAATGACTTTTATATTTTCTCTTAGCATGAGGGAGATCTGTGCACTGTATCTTTCATTTCATCACCTCATTCCATCCTTCAGCACCAGCATGTCATCAATCATATGTTAAATGGTCTCTGGTCTCACTTGCATCAATCTCAACTCACCCACTCACAAGCCCATCACACATTCATTGGAATCTCATTCACTGCCTGCTCAAGGATATCACCACTCATTCTCCCACACATGGGGGAGGCGATGGCGTAGTGGTACTGTCGCTGGACCAGAGACCCAGGGGGTCTGGCTTTGAATCCCGTCACAGCAGATGTGGAATTTGAATTTCATAAAAAGCTGGGATTAAAAGTCTAACGATGACCATGATAATATTGTCGAATGTTGTAAAAACCCATTTCGTTCACTAATGCCCTTTAGGGAAGGAAATCTGTCATCTTTACCCGGTCTGGCCACCCACAGCAATGTGGATGACTCTTAAATGGACCAGCAAGCCAGCCGCTCAGTTGCAACAAACCACTAAAGAGCAATGAAATCGGAAGGACCACCTGACATCGACCTAGCCTCCGAAAATGACAACAGCAATCTCAGACCCTGGCAAACCAGCAAAGCCCTCCTGACTAACATCTGCCAAAAATGGGAGAGCTGTCTCACAGACTAGTCAAACAATAGCCTGACATAGTCATCCTCACAGAATCATACCTTACAGATAATGTACCAAACTCCACCATCACCATCCCTGGGCATGTCCTGTCTCACTGGCAGGAGGAGGGGGCACAGGGATATACAGTCGAGGGGGAGTTGCCCTGGGAGTCCTCAACATCAACTCTAGACTCCATGAAGTCTTATTGTATCAGGTTAAACATGGGCAAGGAAATCTCCTGCTGATTACCACGTACTGCCTTCCCTCAACTGATGAATCAGTGCTTCTCCATGTTGAACATCGCTTGGAGGAAGCACTGAGGGTGGAAAGGGTACAGAAGTTACGCTGGGTGGGGCACTTCAATATCCATCGTCAACAGTGGCTCAGTAGCACCACTTAAATGACATAGCTGCTAGACTGGGTCTGCGGCAGGTGGTGAGGGGACCAACAGGAGGAAAAAGCACACTTGACCTCATCCTCACCAACCTGCCTGCCACAGATGCATCTGTCCATAACAGTATTGGTAGGAGTGACCACCGCACAGCTGTTGTGAAGACCAGGTCCCGCCTTCACATTGAGGATACTCTCCATCTTGTTGTGTGGCACTACCACCATGCTAAATTGGATAGATTTCAAGCAGATCTAGCAACTCAAGGTTGGGCATCCATGAGGCGCTGTGGGCCATCAGCAGCAGCAGCATTTTACTCAAATGCTATCTATAACCTCATGGCCTGGTATATCCCCCACTCTACCATTGCCATCAAGGCAGGAGGTCAACCCTTGTTCAATGGAGAGTACAGGAGGCATGCCAGGAGCAGCACCAGACATACCTAAAAGTGAGGTGTTAACCTGGTGAAGCTATAACACAGGACTATTGCATGCCAAACAGCATAAGCAGCAAGTGGTAGACAGAGCTAAGCGATTCCACAACCAACGGATTAGATCTAAACTCTGCAGTCCTGCCACATCCAGTCGTGAATGGTGGTGGACAATTAAACAACTCACTGGAGGAGGAGGCTCCACAAATATCCACATCCTCAATGATGGGGGAGCCCAGCACATCAGCGTAAAAGATAAGACTGAAGCATTTGCAATAATCCTCAGCCAAGAGTGCCAAGTGGAGGATCCATCTTGACATCCTCCCGAGGTCCCCAGCATCACAGATGCCAGCCTTCAGCTAATTTGATTCACTCCATGTGATATCAAGAAACAACTGAAGGCACTGGATACTGCAAAGTCCATGGGCCCTGACAATATTCTGGCAATAGTACTAAAGGCTTGTGTTCCAGAACTTACTGCGCCCCTAGCCAAGCTGCTCCATTACAGCTACAACACTCACATCATCCCGATTATGTGGAAAATTGCCCAGGTATGTCCTGTACATAAAAAGCAGAGCAAATCCAGCCTGGCAAATTACAGCCCCATCAGTCTACTCTCATTCATCAGTAAAGTAATGGAAGGGGTCATCAACAATGCTATCAAGCGGCACTTACTTAGCAATAACCTGCTCACTGATGCCCAGTTTGGGTTCCACCAGGGTCACTCAGCTCCTGACCTCATTACAGCCTTGGTTCAAACATGGACAAAAGAGTTGAACTCCCAAGGTTAAGTGAGAATGACTGCCCTTAACATCAAAGCAACCTTTGACCGACTGTGGTACCAAGGAGCCCTAGCAAAACAGGAGTCAATGGGAATCAGGGAGGGGGGCTCTGCACTGGTTGGAGTCATACCTAGCACAAAGGGAGATGGTTGTGGTTGTTGGAGGTCAGCCATCTCAGTTCCAGGACATCACTGCAGGAGTTCCTCAGGGTAGTCCTCAGTCTTACCATCTTCAGCTGCTTCATCAATGACCTTCCGTCCATTATAAGGTCAGAAGTGGGGATGTTCGCTGATGATTGCACAATGATCAGCCCCATTTGTGACTCGTCAGAAACTGAAGCAGTCCATGTCCAAATGCAGCAAGATCTGGACAATATCCAGGCTTGGCTGACAAATGGCAAGTAACATTCATGCCACACTAGTGTCAGATGATGACACTTGTTCAATGGCATTACCATCACTGAAATCCCCCCCTATCAATATCTTTGGGGTTACCATTAACCAGAAACTAAACTGGGCTAGCCATATAAATACTATGGCTGCACGAGTAGGTCAAAGACCAGGAATCATGCGATAAGTAACTCACCTTCCGACTCCTTAAAGCCTGTCTACCATCTGTAAGGCACAAGTCAGGAATGTGATGGGCTACTGTCCACTTGCCTGGATGAGCGCAGCTCCCATAACACTGAAGAAGCTTGACACTGTCCAGGACAAAGCAGTCTGCCTGATTGGCACCACATCCACAAACATTCACTCCCTCCAACTCTGATGCATAGTAGCAGCAGTGTGTACCACCTAAAAGATGCACTGCAAGAATTCACCAAGGCTCCTTAGACAGCACCTTCCAAGCCCATGACCACTACCATCTAAAAGGCCAAGGGCAGCAGATACATGGGAACACCACCACCTGGAAGTTCCCCTCCAAGTCACTCACCATCCTAACTTGGAAATACATCATCATTCCTTCACTGTCGCTGGGTCAAATTCCTGGAACTCCTTTTCTAACAACATGTGGGTGTACCTACATCACATGGACTTCAGCGGTTCAAGAAGGCAGCTCACCACCACCTTCTCAAGGGCAATGAGGGATGAGCAATAAATGCTGGCCCAGCCAGTGAAGCCCACATCCTGTGAAGGAATAAAAAACACACACACCCATATCTCCATCTGGCCTCATCTCCTCTGTAGATCTCTGCCTCTTCCCATCCATGGTTCTACTTAGCACACTCATGCCTGGCATCCTTCTAATTTGGCCTGGCATGCGCCTTGTTCACACTCTCTCCATCTTTCTTTATGCAGGACAAAATCACGCACAATCAACAGTAGAGGTCCCAGACCAAGGGTGCAGTGCCGACATCAAGGTCCTCACTTCTTTCAAGCGTTGAGTGTGGGAGTTGGCTGGAGAGAATGTGGACTGTTCCTGGGGCAATGGTGAGGTTGGCAGCGAACATCCAACCTGAGGATCCTACACCACATCATCCGTCTCTCAATGTTACTCTGAGTCTACTGTTGTATGTTCAGTGCAGCTGCCAAGCACTAGTAACCTCTACTTTCTGTCATAGGCACATCTGACAGGTCACCCTCAGGCAACCTTGACCCTGACCCCTATGCCAAGAGCCCCTCAGATCAGGACCCTGAGGCAGCATCGTTGAAGACCCATCACGGTGCTCACCCATACCCTCTACCAGCGCAGCAACACACACCTCGATGGGACCTAGATATAGAGTATCCTCGGGACCACAATCTGGTGAGTGCAGTACACAGTCTGTTCCACCGCAGGAGGAAGGCAGGGACATCTGAGGTTGTTGGCACCCGGAGGACTGCTGGAGACAAGGAATCCCCTGAGTCCAAATCAGATGATGAGCCTCTGAACTCGGTCCTCATTCAGTTGTTGGAGCTGCAAAGACTATAACGGGAATATCAGGAAAGGATGTTTGGCAAACTCTTAAGATTGCAAGGGACAATGGAGGAGTCTGTCCACCTTCAGCCCGAAGTGATAGCGCCGGCATGCCTATGTACCGAGGTCAGCACTAGCAGGATGGCGGCCGCCATGGAGACCTTCGTCCAGGACATTGGTCCTGCACTGCTACGCAGTAAAAACTCCATTGCTGAGATCATAATTGGCCTCCAACAATGTCAATGACAGTGGGGCGCAGGGCAGCTCGATCTCACTCCATCTTCTCTTTCTCCTTAAGTAGTCAGCCAGGGGTTGTCGTGCACCCACGGGGAGGAGCATCAGCAGTTAGACACCCTGAGGCCATTCACCCAGGTGACTCTGGGAATGTCCAGCCAATGTAAATCTCCTCTTCCTGTGACCCCGACAGCTCCAGCTCCACAGGCTGAGGAGGGCGCAATTGGCCCCAGTAGGACACCCAAGCAGGCTGGAGCCCTCCAAATCATGAACCTCCAGAGGACACATGCTAAAGTCAACACAGACAGGGTGACACAGTCAGTAGGCTGCCTCCGCCTCTACCGTGGATGTTGGGGGAACACCAACCCTTAGCCACAGGGTGAGGAAGATTAACAAGATGTAGTTGCACAGCATGGGACTGGTGTTAATCACTTGTGCCTAATGTTCACAATTGTAAATAAACTCCCAAGAATGTCTCCCTGCCTAAGGCTCCTTGTTATGATGAGCAGTGTTTGTGTCACTCAGATGTGAAACTTTGGTTCCTGCACAAGATAAAGGCAGGTGCCTCAGTTGTCAGGAATATATATTTTTTAATTCATTCACAGGATGTGGGCTTCACTAGCTGGGCCAGCATTTATTGCCCATCCATAGTTGCCCTTGAGAAGGTGGTGGTGAGCTGCCTTCTTGAACCGCTGCTGTCCATGTGGTGTAGGTACATCCACAGTGCTATTAGGGAGGGAGTTCCAGGATTTTGACCCAGTGATGGTGAAGGAATGGTGATATATTTCCAAGTCAGGATGGTGAGTGACTTGGAAGGAAACTTCCAGGTGGTGGTGTTCCCATCTATCTGCTGCCCTTGTCCTTCTAGATGGTAGTGGTCATGGGTTTGGAAGGCGCAGTCTAAGGAGCCTTGGTGAATTCATGTAAGATATAAAAATGTATTGGAATTTATTGTAAAATAGTGGTATCTGTGTCTATATGTGTGTGTGTGTGTGTGTGTGTGTGACTTAACTGGATTAGGGGAAGTTGGTCTGAAGGCTTTGATGTTTTAGAAGAGAAGCCAAGTTTGAAATGTTAAGTAGGTAAACATAGGTGTAAAGGGAACATTTGAACTTTAAGTAAATTAGACTAGATTGTTTTCAAAAGAGGGAGTGAAATGTGTCACCTAGCCAGGTGAAGTTTAGAAACAGTGTGTTTATTTTTCCCAAGATTACTGATAAAACTTAGTGCTATGAGAGATTGTTATTAACAGAAAGGTAAAGTCCAAAGGCATGTTGAAACAATGGGAATTTGCAATTAATGGGGAAAATATGCATAAAGTAGTGAAAGCTGTGTATAAGAGTAGGTACTTTAGGATCTAACATGTGTGAAAGCCCTTCAGCATATGCCTCAAGCTGCTGTCTTTAAAGAACAGAAGTTAAGAAAACTCACTTTGAATTCAATTGGTTCAGGGTTTTGTGTGTCACCTTTCTTGGGTCTTTTGAAGTCTACGTGTCTTACTGTTGCCTTAATGAAAGTGTAACTCAGATTCAGATTAATTAGAGGATTTAGAAGCTATTATAGTAGTAATTTGTAGATGTATGTATGTGCTTAAAATCATTACTCTTATTAATTAATGTTTATCCTAGTTTTGTAAAAACCTATAAGGCTTTGTGGTCCTCTTACTATTGAATTAAAAGCCCACACCTTGAAACATACAAATTGAAAAAAATAGTTGTGGCATTTGTTTTAAGTTTGCCTCTGGAATTTGAACAACTCAGTATTTGACATCGGCTGTGCCATAACACAGTTCAGGGCCTCTTCCCTGTGCAGGTGTAGCCTCACACTCGCTGGGCACATTAGTGATGCCTGCACCTTGATGATGCTTGTTATTGCTGCCAGAATGTCATGGGCAGGCATCACAGAGTTCCGTCATTCTCTCTGTGTGCTCTGAACACCTTTGATATGTGGCTGGCCCCCCATCTCTTCAGCATTTGTGATCAGTGATGCTGTGCTCCTGGAGGGGTCAAGTGCTGAAGGCAGACAAAGGATCAGATGTATTTAAAGTTTCACGGCTATTTCTCCATGATATGAGCCTGCTCACAGAGCGCAAGTTAGCTGCCACATAGGAGTTAGTCATTCATAGAGGCCATGTGAAGATCAATGGAGTGTCCTCACAGCATGTTGTCATCATCCTCCTGGAATCAAGCTGTTATGAGGGCCTCCACTGCGTCTCCATGACAAGAGCCTTATCACAGGGGGTATGTGCGCTGCCATCAGCATGATTGGAGTCAAACATTCACAGATGCAACAATAAGATCTGTGGAGTCTCCTCACTGCATGTCATCATCATCCTCCACAAATCTAACAGCTATGAGGGCCTACAGAGCACGCCTGCCTTGTCTGGCCAGTGCAATGGCCTCATCACCGTCATCCTCGTCTTCGAGGACCTCATCACCATCATCACATACGATGTCCTCCCTGGAACAAAAAAACAGTAAAAACTGGGAAATAAGAATATTGGTCCGAACTGACCTTGTATACCTTAAAATGGAATACCAGTATAAACTGGGAAATAAGAGTAATGGTCCGAATTATTTTTTTCCTTCTGGGCATCATTGGAGGAGATGTGCAGCTCCTCCATTTGTTCCTCAGCCAGGTCTTCCCCCCCATTGCAGCACCAGTTTGTGTAGCGCGCAAGCTACAATGATACACAACACCCTCTGGGTTCTGTATTGCAGTGCTCCACCAGGCTTCTCGAGGCACCGCAACCTCATTTTCAATATGCCTATCGGTTACTCCACCAAAATTTGGGTTGCGGCATGAGCCTCGTTATACTGTCACACTGCCACGGAGATCTAAGCGCCATGTGAGTGCAGTCGATGGCACCCTGCACTTGTGGAAAACTGGAGATCTGTGCAAATCCCTGTGCTCTTGCTTCCTGGCTTTCCTGATCCCGGTCAAAATGCGCAAAGTCCTGTGCCTTCACAAAGGTGGCGTACGTAACCTCCTGGATACACTTATGCGTGGAGGCTTGTGAGATTCCACACAGGTCACCTGTGGAGCCCTGGAAGATGCCACTGGTATAAAAATTGAATGCTGTGGTCACTTCCAAAGCCACTGGCAGTGGATGCCCTCCATGTCCTCTTGGCGCCAAACCCTGCAGCAGGCGGCATATGTGAATGGCCAGCTCCCTAGACATGTGCAGTCCCTGGTGACACTGGTTCTCAGTCATTTGCAGGAATGACAGGTGCTGCCTATAGACCCTGGGTCTAGCGAGGCGCCTATGAGCGATGGCTCACTGTGGACCTTCACTTGAGTGTGCAGCAGGCCCTTCATCGTGAGGAAGGTGCTCCTCCCTTTGCTGAGCCAGGCACCTCCAACACACTCTTCTCCTTTTCTGTTCCCTGTAAGCCATGAGGCATACCGCTATATCACCAGGCTCCATGATGCTGATGTTCCCCCTTCTGCAGGCTCAAAGAGAGAGACGCGTGGATTAGCATATGTGTCCTAAGAACCTCTCTTAGTTAAGTTTGAAAGCCCTTTCACGCATGTAGGAGAGCGCTGGCCACCATTTGGATAGCCAGTGTGTAGTACGCTCATTGGCTGTCCAAAACCCCACCCAGCCCCGCCCCACTCTGCATGATCGATTTGGCAGCAGCTTTGCCCAGTGCTCTCAGCTCAGGCACAGGCATTCTCCTAACCTTCACTGCAAGGCTACACTGTTAGCTTGAACCATGATAGATACTGGTCCAAATCTTAATGAAGACATTGAAAGGGGTTGTGAGCGCCTCCACCAGTGAATGCACCATAGCCGCCTTTCGCAAGCAGATTCGACAACTTGACCAGTTGACCAATTGTTCTGCTGCCCTCTAAGACACACGTTAATTTGCAGTCTGCCCCTGAGGGGTGACAGGTTCTGGAACATTTGGTGCCACTTTCATGCTTTAGCGTTGCTTGAATAGGCAGAAATGTTTCAGAGGCCCGACTCTAAGTAAGTCAGTGGGGCTACTGGTAATCGGTTTCAGCAGCTCACTTTTGACAAGATTTTCCAAGGGCGTGGCCGCTTCCCTCAGCAACCGCTTACCCCCCCCCCCCCACCCCCCCCACCAACTTTCTCCCAAACCCCTCCCCAACCACCACTTCCTTCAGTCTGTGCTGCCTTGGTCCCCACCCCGGCCTGACCCACACCAAGCCCCTCCCTCGGCACTGCACTGAAAGCCAGCCAGATGTGCCAACCACTCCCCAACTCCGAATGCATGGCACCTCTTCCTTGATGTCCTATGGGCGATGCTCATGAGCACTGTACAAAATTGCATGCAGTCGCCACCAACTTCCCCTCAAAGCTCAGGTTGCCAGGTGCACGCCTTTCTGAAATCACGCCAACCTGGACAGTAAATTTGACACGGGGTGGATGATTCTGGCATGAGGGCACAATAATGAGACAAATACATTAATTAGAACAAAGAACAAAAAACAAAGAAAAGTACAGCACAGGAACAGGCCCTTCGGCCCTCCAAGCCTGTGCCGATCATATTGCCTGTCAAACTAAAACATTTTGCACTTCCAGGGTCCGTATCCCTCTATTCCCATCCTATACATGTATTCACCAAGCTGCCTCTTAAACACCACTATCGTACCTGCTTCCACCACCTCCTCTGGCAGTGAATTCCGGACACTCACTACCCTCCATGTAAAAAACTTGCTCCGCACATCTCCTCTAAAGTTTTCTCCTCTCACCTTAAATCTATGTCCCTTAATAATTGACTCTTCCACCCTGGGCAAAAGCTTCTGACTATCTACTCTGTCCATGCCACTCATAATTTTGTAAACTTCTATCGAGTCGCCCCTCAATCTTCGTCGCTCCAGTGAGAACAATCCGAGTTTCTCCAACCTCTCCTCATAGCTAATAACCTCCAGACCAGGCAGCATCCTGGTAAACCTCCTCTGCACCCTCTCCAATGCCTCCATATCCTTCTGGTAATGTGGCAACCAGCATTGTATGCAATATTCAAAGTGTGGCCTAACCAAGGTTCTATATAGCTGCAGCATGACTTCCCAGCTTTTATACTCAATACCCCTGCCAATAAAGGCAAGCATGCCATATGCCTTCCTGACTACCTTATCCACCTGCGTTGCCACTTTCAGTGACCTGTGGACATGTACACCTAGATCCTTCTGTCCGTCAATGCATTTAAGTGCTCTGCCATTTACTGTATAATTCCTACCTGTATTAGACCTTCCAAAATGCATTACCTCACATTTGTCCAGATTAAACTCCATCTGCCACTTCTCCGCCCAAGTCTCCAACCGATCTATATCCTGTTGTATCCATTGACAATCCTCTTCACTATCTGCAACTCCTCCAACATTAGTCTCGTCTTCAAACTTACTAATTAGCCCAGTTACATTTTCCTCCAAATTATTTACGTATACTACAAGTAGCAAAGGTCCCAGCACTGATCCCTGCAGAACACCACTAGTCACAGCTCTCCATTCAGAAAAGCACTCTTACCCTGCTACCCTCTGTCTTCTATGTCCAAGCCAATTGTGTATCCATCCTGCCAGCTCACCTCTGATCCTGTGCGACTTACCTTCTGTACCAGTCTGCCGTGAGGGACCTTGTCAAAGGCCTTACTGAAATCCATATATATAACATCCACTGCCCTTCCATTGTCGATCATCTTTGTCACTTCCTCGAAAAACTCGATCAAGTTAGTGAGACACGACCTCCCCTTCACAAAACCATGCTGCCTCTCACTAATACACCCATTTGCTTTCAAATGGTGGTAAATCCTGTCACGAAGAATCTTTTCCAATAATTTCCCTACCATTGACATAAGGCTCACCTGCCTGTAATTTCCTGGATTATCCCTGCTACCCTTCCTAAACAATAGAACAACATTGGCCATTCTCCAGTCCTCTGGGACTTCACCCATAGCCAGTGAAGATACAAAGATTTCTGTCAAGGCCCCAGCAATCTCCTCCCTTGCCTCCCTCAGTACTCTGGGGTAGATCCCATCTGGCCCTGGGGACTTATCCACCTTAATATTTTTCAAGACACCTAACACATCCTCTTTTTTGATCTCAACATGATCCAGGCTATCTATACACTCTTCCGTAGACAAATCGACTGCTAAGTCCTTCTCTTTGGTGATTACTAATGAGAAGTACTCATTTAGTATCTCTCCCATTTCTTCTGGCTCCACACACAGATTCCCACCTCTGTCCCTGAGTGGGCCCACCCTTTCCCTGGCTACCCTCTTGCTTATTACATATGTATGAAAGGCCTTGGGATTTTCCTTAATACTGGTTGCCAGTGACTTCTCATGACCCCTTTTAGCCTTCCTGACTCCTTGCTTAAGTTTCTTCCTACTTTCTTTATATTCTCCACGGGCTTCATCTGTTCCCAGCCTTCTAGCCCTTACGAATGCTTCCCTTTTCTTTTTGACTAATCTCACAATATCCTTCGTTATCCAAGGTTCCTGAAACTGGCCATGCTTATCCTTCATCCTAGCAGGAATGTGCCTGTCCTGAATTCTTATCAGCTGGTGTTTGAAAGCCCCCCACAGGTCAGTTGTTGATTTGCCCTCAAACATCCGCCTCCAGTCTAGATTCCTCAGTTCCTGCCTAATACTGTTATAATTAGCCTTCCCCCAATTAAGCACCTTAACCCGAGGACTCCTGTTATCCTTATCCACCAGTACCTTGAAACTTACTGAATTATGGTCACTTTTCCCTAAACGTTCCCCTACTGAAACTTCGACCACTTGGCTGGGTTCATTCCCTAATACCAGGTCCAGTATTGCCCCTTTCCTAGTTGGACTATCTAGTATATTATCTCAGGAAGCCCTCCTGGATGCACCTTACAAATTCTGCACCATCCAAACCCCTAGCACTAAGTGATCCCCAGTCAATATAGGGAAAGTTAAAATCACCCACGCTATTGCTTCTACATCTTTCCAAAACCTGCCTACATAACTGTTCCTCAATCTCCCACCAGCAATTGGGAGGCCTATATTAAACCCCCAACTTTGTGACTGCACCCTTCCTATTCCGGAGCTCTACCCATATTGCCTCGCTGCATGAGCCCACCGAGGTGTCCTCCTGTCGTACAGCTGTGATATTCCCCTTAACCAGCAGTGCAACTCCCCCACCTCTTCTACATCCCTCTCTATCCTGTCTGAAACATCTAAATCCTGTAACGTTTATCTGTCAATCCTGTCCATTCTTCAATCAAGTCTCTGTAGTAGCAATAATATCATAGTCCCAAGTACTAATCCAAGCTCTAAGCTCATCTGCCCTTGCCTGTTATACTTCTCGTATTGAAACAAATGCATTTCAGACCCCCAGTCCCACTGTGTTCAGTAATTTCTCCCTGCCTGCTCTTCCTCTTAGTCCTACTGGCCATGTTCACTGGTTCCCAGTCATTTACTTCACCTGCTGACCTATTGCTGTGGTTCCCACCCACCCTGCCATACTAGTTTAAACCCTCCCTCAATTAAAATTAAGTTCTCAATATTGGACTCAAGAAATGCGGTCCGCTATTGACCAGTGGAGCGGATGATCACAAATTAGTTCCATGAGAGCACAAAGTTGTTTTTTTGGCTTTCTTGCCATATTGTCTGGTCACGCCACTGAGCATGCCCAATGCCAGTGGGCACTGATGATTCTGTCCTTATGCGCAGGGTACTCATAAGCTGATTGGCATTTTTCCCATTTCCTTTTTTGCATATTTTCTGACCAGTATTTCCAACCAAACTTCTTGTCTGAAGCGCTGACTAGTTAGTGGTGGCAAACTGGAAGGGAATGGCAGAATTAGTTTGCCACTCCGTATATATGCACAGCTAATAATTAATAACTAGTTTGAGAGCTTTTGAGCCTGACATTTTAAATCCAGGTCTGAAATTGTAAGAGTAAAGAAAATAACTGAGGTAACCTGCTGTGCAATAAGCAATATACATTCATGTCCTGAAACACACTTGCTTTGCAAATAAAATATTCACAGTATCAAAAGAAAATGTACTGTACATGTGATAGTTGAGCATTTAATTGGCAAATATTTCATAATCCTTTCAACACATGGCACTTAGCATTTCTTCCAAGTACCAAATAACCTTGGGTTTATATTTAACTTACATCTATATTCCTTTTGGTTCTTTCTCTTTGATTGTGGTTTTTGAATAATTAATCACAAGATCACAGCTTTGCGCAATTTCAAGAATAAATTGCAAATTATTATAGGTGTTTAGCCTCTGAGAATTGTACATTTCTGTTTCAAAGGATAATAAATTAAATGCAGGAGTTGAACTGAAGCTAGGTGTTGTATTAAAGGAAACACAACAATAACTAACACTAATGTAACACATTTAACATAGCAAGAACAGAAGCAGTATCTAACAAAACTTGCCACTTGAGCAGATATTAGGACCAATGACCAAAAGCTTGTTGAAAGAAGAAGGTTTTTAAGGAGCATCTTAAAAGAGGAGAGTAAGATCGGGAGACAGAGGGGATTAGGAAAGGGATTCCAGAGCTTAGGGCATAGGCACCTGACAGCATGACCGCCACTGGCGCAGCAATGAAAAATTGATACGAGCAAGAGGCCCAAAATGGGTTCATGCAGAAATCTTGGAGAGATGGAGGAGTTTGCAAAGATAGGAAGGGCTGAACACCAATCAGAATGATCTATAGACATGGAATTATTCCACACTTAAGGTTGTGTCTGCTGCAAGCTTGGAGGAGATAAAAGAAAACTTTCGCTTCAATAAGTGAAAAAAACAATAATTCAGGATGACATGCACTTGGTCTTTTAATGTAACTGATACACCAGCTACAAAGCACATACAATCCTGCAATCTAAGCAAGAAGATAGGATCTCACTCCGCCTTAGGGGTCTCATTAGCAGGCAACTGTCTGTATGGAGCATATCTTTCTCATATATGAGATTGAATGAATAGGACGGGATTCTGGAAGAGGCAGAGGTTGAAATTGTCACTTCATTCTCCAGATTATTTCTGTCTCCACAAAATGTAGTGTTAGAAAACCGCACAGTACTCGAGTTTAGCTAAATGCATGAGAATTCTTGGATACCCCCCTCTCACAACAGATAAAAAGCATGCTATGCTTCCTATTGCTACCATTCTTGTCCATTGGGATTATATTTGCAAAAGTGCAACGGTTAGAGCCATTTAGTTGGCTGGACATTCTTAATGGCTTGTGGCCCTAATTTAATACAATCATTAAACTGATGACTTAGAGTCATAGGGTGGAATTTAAAACTCTCCCGCAAGGTGACTTTGATGGCAGGGGACATTTAATCCAGGCGGGTGTGTCTGTTATTGTTGTTTTGGTTTTAGATGTGATAGTCATGGTCCTGGACTTACATATAATGCTGGAAACAAAACTGTTAGCAAATTCTATCATTTATTGAACATTATGCAAACTATTTACAAGGCAGACTCAGCACGAGACTCTCCATAGAACTATCTTTCTCCATGGAGAGATAGAGAGACAGAGAGGTGGAGGGGGGGTGTGGTTGTAGGGACAAACAAGCAGTGATATAAGCAGATCATCAAAAGATGTCAACGACAATAGTACAATAGAACACATAGGTGTTAAAGTTAAAGTTGGTGATATTATCTAAACGAATGTGCTAATTAAGAATGGATGTTAGGGCACTCAAGGTATAGCTCTAGTGGGTTTTTTTTTATAATGGAAATAGGTGGGAAAAGGAAAATCTTTATAATTTATTGGAAAAAAAAAAGGAAGGGGGAAACAGAAAGGGGGTGGGGATGGGGGAGGGAGCTCATGACCTAAAGTTGTTGAATTCAATATTCAGTCCGGAAGGCTGTAAAGTCCCTAGTCGGAAGATGAGGTGTTGTTCCTCCAGTTTGCATTGGGCTTCACTGGAACAATGCAGCAAGCCAAGGACAGACATGTGGGCAAGAGAGCAGGGCGGAGTGTTAAAATGGCAAGCGACAGGGAGGTTTGGGTCATTCTTGCGGACAGACCGCAGGTGTTCTGCAAAGCGGTCGCCCAGTTTACGTTTGGTCTCTCCAATGTAGAGGAGACCCCATTGGGAGCAACGAATGCAGTAGACTAAGTTGGGGGAAATGCAAGTGAAATGCTGCTTCACTTGAAAGGAGTGTTTGGGTCCTTAGACGGTGAGGAGAGAGGAAGTGAAGGGGCAGGTGTTGCATCTTTTGCGTGGGCATGGTGTTGTGCCATAGGAGGGGGTTGAGGAGTAGGGGGTGATGGAGGAGTGGACCAGGGTGTCCCGGAGGGAGCGATCCCTACGGAATGCCGATAAGGGGGGTGAAGGGAAGATGTGTTTGGTGGTGGCATCATGCTGGAGTTGGCGGAAATGGCGGAGGATGATCCTTTGAATGCGGAGGCTGGTGGGGTGATAAGTGAGGACAAGGGGGACCCTATCATGTTTCTGGGAGGGAGGAGAAGGCGTGAGGGCGGATGCGCGGGAGATGGGCCGGACACAGTTGAGGGCCCTGTCACCGACCGTGGGTGGGAAACCTCGGTTAAGGAAGAAGGAGGACATGTCAGAGGAACTGTTTTTGAATGTAGCATCATCGGAACAGATGCGACGGAGGCGAAGGAACTGAGAGAAGGGGATGGAGTCCTTACAGGAAGCGGGGTGTGAGGAGCTGTAGTCGAGATAGCTGTGGGAGTCGGTGGGTTTGTAATGGATATTGGTGGACAGTCTATCACCAGAGATTGAGACAGAGAGGTCAAGGAAGGGAAGGGAAGTGTCAGAGATGGACCACGTGAAAATGATGGATAAAACTCCACTAGAGCTATACCTTGAGTGCCCTACCATCCATTCTTAATTAGCACATTCATTTAGATAATATCACCAACTTTAACTTTAACACCTATGTGTTCTATTGTACTATTGTCGTTGACATCTTTTAATGATCTGTTTCTATCACTGCTTGTTTGTCCCTACAACCACACCGCCCCCCTCCACCTCTCTGTCTCTCTATCTCTCCACCCCCCACACACACACCTTAAACCAGCTTATACTTCAGCTCTTTCCTGGACTCGAACTCAAGTTCTGTCGAAGGGTCATGAGGACTCGAAACGTCAACTCTTTTCTTCTCCGCCGTGCTGCCAGACCTGCTGAGTTTTTCCAGGTAATTCTGTTTTTGTTTTGGATTTCCAGCATCCGCAGTTTTTTTGTTTTTATCTTTCTCCATGCTCTGCTATCATGTGATCATATATCACTGATGATGTAGATTATGTATTTACATATTTAACATTAACCCCTTTAATTATTCTGGAGACCTCTGCCCCAATTAAGTTCAGGGTGGGGAGGCCCAAAGAAAACATAGAAAATAGCAACGCTTTGAGCCTGCCCCGCCATTCAATATGATCATGAGTGATCCTCTATCTCAATGCCATACTGCTGCTTTCTCCCTGTGGATAGCCTTCCCACCATTAGGCCATTTGGCCTGTCCATGCCGGCTTTAAAAGCATTAAAATAACTTGGAGGGGCTTTGTAAATGTGTCCATTAGAAATATCACCACAAGCGATTCTTCTCTGTCAGTTACATTTAAAAAGTACAACTTGTGCACATTTTAACCACAATCAGACATTTCTAGCCATTAAAATCTTGTGCACCATATAAATTGCTGCATTTTTCTGTCTGTAACAAGCTGATTATAACATATTTAGAGGCTCATGGTTCTGAATGGCCTACTCCTGTTCCTGGACAGGAGGGAGGGAGGCTGGCATTGGCAAGCAGAATGGCTTTCAGTGCTCCCGCTACCCACACTCCACACACACCCCCTCCACCCCCTCACCCCGCCCCACATCACAATGCCAGGCCCTGACTGAAGCCTGTGAGCAACACCAACAGGACCTTATTTTTGGGCTTCGTGCATGCCAAGTCTCCCACCTGCCACTGGGTGAATGCCAGCAACACCGAGATGAGATCCTTAAGCTGGTATTAAGAGGACTTAATGGTGGCAGGGATGGAAAGGTGGCAGGGTCCACACCCGCCACCCTCCTGCCCAATTAAATGACCACCTCCCCCCGCCACCAAAACTGCCACAGAGGAGGGCATCAAATTCCACCCATAATGTCTGTATTCACAGCAATTAAATGCTAGAATATCTGCCTAATCTTTTGGATGCGTGTATTAAAACCAGGGTAGCATATGCTCCAAACACAGAAAGTCTAGGCTCCCCCATTGACAAAATGCTCAAGTCCACCCCAATGCAAAAAACAATTCAAAACTGCTAGGCATAAAAAATACAAATACCCCCCAAAATCTGACCTCCAGATTTATAGAAAAATTTCAAGGCCACCCCCATACACAGAAGTTACAAATGCTACCTGCAATAAATCATTAAACAGTGTTATTTGCTAGAAAATTGAATATACAATATAATATCAAAGAATCACAGAATTTTAACAACACTGAGGAAGGCTGTTCAGTGGCACTGTGTCTGCACCAGCTCTCCAAATGAGAATTATGACTTAGTGCCATTGCCCTGCCATATCCCCATACCCCTGCACATTGTTTCTATTCAAATAATCATCTAACGTCTTCTTGAATGCCTCGATTGAACCTGCCTCCACCACACTTCCAGGCAGTGCATTCCAGACCCGAGCCACTCGTTGTGTGAAAAAGTATTTTCTCACATCACATTAGCTTCTTTTACAAATCACTTTAAATCTGTGCCCTCTCGTTCTTGATCCTTTTACAAGTGGGAACTGCTTCTCCCTATCTGCTCTGTCCAGCCCCTTCATGATTTTGAACATCTCCATCTAATCTCCTCTTAGCCTTCTCCTCTCCAAGGAGAACAGTCCCAACTGCTCCAATCTATCTTCGTAGTTTCTCATCCCTGGAACAATTCTTGTAAACCTCTTCTGCACTCTCTCCAATGTGTTCACATCCTTCCTATAATGTGGTGCCCAGAACTGCACACAATACTCCAGCTGAAGCCTAACGAGTGTCTTATATAAGAATTTATGTTTGACACCCATATAAATTCAGCATAACCGCCTTGCTCTTGTACTCTATGCCCCTATTAATAAAGCCCAGGATACTATACACTTTATTAATTGCTCTCTCTACCTGTCCTGCCATCTTCAATGACCTATGTGCATATACACCCAGGTCTTTCTGCTCCTGCACCGCCTTTAAAATTTCACCCCTCATTTTATATTGTATGTCCATATTCTTCCTACCAAAATGCATCACCTCACATTTCTCCGCGTTGAATTCCACTAACTTGTCTATGTCCTTTTGAAATTCTACACTGTCCTTCTTGCAGTTAACAACACTCCCAAGCTTCATATCATCCACTAACTTTGAAATTGTGCCCTGCACATCAAGATCTAGATCATTAATATATATCAGGGAAAGCAGGGGTCCCAGTACCGACCCCTGGGGAACTCCACTACAAACCTTCCTTCAGCCTGCAAAATAACCATTACCCATTACTCTCTTGTTCCTATTTTTCAGCCAATTTTGTTTCCACATTTCTACTGTTTCTTTTATTCCCTGCGCAATAATGTTTCTCACAAGCCTATCGTTGTGGCACTGTATCAAATGCCTTTTGAAAATCCATGTACACCACATCAACTTATTGATCTTTTCTGTTACCTCTTCAAAAAACTCCAGCAAGTTAGTTAAACACGTTTTCTCCTTTAGAAATCCATGCTGGATCTTCCTTATTAGGAGCACTGATTCATCAGCTGAGGGAGGATAGTACGTGGCACTCAGCAGGAGGTTTCCTTGCCCATGTTTGGCCTGATGCAATGAAACTTCATGGGTCCGATGTCAATGCTGACGATTCCCAAGGCATCTCCCTCCCGAATGTAAAACACTGTGCCGCCACCTTTGCTGGGTCTGTCCCGCTGGCGGGATCAGACACACCCAGGGATGGTGATGGTGGTCTCTGGGACATTATCTGTAAGATTTGGATATGAGTCCGTGAGGATGGCTATGTCAGACTGTTGCTTGACTAGTCCTGTGAGACAGCTCTCCCAATTTTGCTCTAGCCCCCAGATGTTAGTCAGGAGGACTTTGCAGGGTTGGCAGGGGCTGTGGTTGCCATTTCCAGTGCCTAGGTTGGTGCCGGGTGGTCTGTCCAGTTTCATTCCTTTTTTTGTAATGGTTTGTTACAACCAAGTAGCTTGCTAGGCCATTTCAGAGTCAACCACTTTGCTGTGGTCTGGACCAGATGAGTTTTTACAAGAATCAACAATGGTTTCACGGTCATCATTGGACTTTTAATTCCAGATTTTTATTGAATTCAAATTCCACCATCTGCTGTGGTGGGATTCAAACCCAGGTCCATGGATGACTAGTTCAGCGACAGTACCACTACGCCATCACCTCCCCCGAACTCAAAAGCACACGGAGTTTGGATAATCTAGTGACAAACGTTGACAATTGGTTTGAAGGTAAGAGACAGAGAGCAGGGATAAAGGCAACATTCTCTGTCAATATTTTTTCTCCCTCTCTAAAGCTCATTCAGGTAAAGATGCAGAAATTATTAACAAAAGCTTTAAAAGGTATAAATATGTCCAACTACCTACTAATGCACAAACATCACACATCAACACTGCACCCCCCCCCACCTCCACCACCCCCCCACACCCCCCCACCACCCACCCCCCCCCACACCCCCCCGCCAGCCCCCCCCACACACCTCCGCCACCACCACCCCCCCCCGACACCCCCCCGCCACCACCACCCCCCCCCCACACCCCCCCGCCACCACCACCCACACCCCCCAACACCCCCCCTCCACCACCACCCCCCCACACCCCCCCACCACCCACCCCCCCCCACACCCCCCCGCCACCACCACCCACCCCCCCCCACACCCCCCCGCCACCACCACCCACCCCCCCCACACCCCTCCAGCCACCCACACCACCCCAAGCTTGCAAACGAGAGGTAAAACTCTGCGGAGTATCAGGTCTTAAAAAACTTAGCCGAGTCTAAAGTCAGAAAAAAAAACATTAACAGATTGTCCGGATGCTTGTTCACACAAATATATATAAACATACAAAAGGGGAGACTGTGGCAAAGTGGTATTGTCACTGGACTGGCATTCCAGAGGGTCAGTATAATGGTGAGCTGGGTTTGAATCCTACCATGGCAGATGGTGAAATTTGAATTCATTAAAAATCTGGAGTTAAAAGTCTGATGATGACCATGAAACTATTGCGGATAGATGTAAAAACCCACTGGTTCACCAATGTCTTCCAGGGAAGGAAATCTGCTGTCCTTACCTGCTCTGGCCTACATGTGACTCCAGACCCACAGCAATGCGGTTGACTCTTAATCACCCTCTGAATGAGGAATGGGCGTTAATTGCAGGCCTAGCCAGAGATGCCCACATCCCACAAATGAATAAAAAAAAAACATATATATAACATGTACACAGAATCCAAGGAAGTTGCATTGATAACTTGGCTCGATAAGCAGGCTGAGCCAATAGCAGGTGGTAAGTCAGCCATGTGATGGAAAGAATATTATCTTTACCTTTACCATCACTATGCATAGCTCTGAACTACAATGTGCATGTTGCTGCAACTCTAAGTTTAGTTGGTTGGATGGCCAATGTGGATCAGATTGGTGCCTAAAGCACAGGGTTTGAACCCCATTACGGCTTGGTGGATTCAGGACCTGTTTTCTTACCTGACCCGTGGTATAGATCAATGGATCAAAATTGCTCTCAGGCAGATAACTGGAGAAGAAATATATATTATATATTGTTATGATCAGGTAGGAATGGCACCCCACTTTTGGCTCCTCATTTGACTGCAACAGGGTTTTTTGTTTTAAAAGGGAATATTTGCCAATTCATTGAGTGTTTAACTGTGTATGTGGTGTGAGCACAAAAAACACCATCAGACACGTTTTCTTGAGATGGGCTAAATAAAATAATAAAAATAATCTCAGTTTTTCCACACAAACACGCACAGGCACACGCGCACAGACACACACAAATATACGCACACACGTGATCCTCCTTTCACTCAGTGACCCTGCCCCTTTCACTCGGTGATCCTGCTTTCACTCAGTGATCCTGCTCCTTTCACTCGGTGATCTTCTGCTTTCACTCGGTGATCCAGCTGTTTTCACTCAGTGATCCAGCTCCTTTCACTCGGTGATCCTGCTGCTTTCACTCGGTGATCCTGCTGCTTTCACTCAGTGATCCTGCTGCTTTAACTCGGTGATCCTGCTGTTTTCACTCGGTGATCCTGCTCCTTTCATTCGGTGATCCTGCTGCTTTCACTCGGTGATCCTACTGCTTTCACTCAGTGATCCTGCTCCTTTCACTCGGTGATCTTCTGCTTTCACTCAGCGATCCTGCTCCTTTCACTCGGTGATCCTGCTGTTTTCACTCAGATTGGAGCAGAATGTTTCAACATGAGATGTACAGACTAACTAAGGCTGTGTTAAAATAACCCTAATTTTAGAGTTGGTCTTTTAAAGTGTAACACATCATGCAAATTTGAAATGCTGCAAGGGACATTTAATGCTCTAAAGGTTATAATTGTCATTTTAAATTCAGCAGAATATTTTAATGTTTTTTGCCTCTTACAAACTGCCATCCCAGGAATTTGCATTGCACTCCTTAGGAACTATGCTGTCCAATATTACCACTTGAATGCATAATATTATTTAAATTTCCATTGCTATTTTGGCAGATATATTAATCCATTTACATCACATGTTCGTAGTAACGTTAAATGTCTAAGCACCATTGGCACACACTATCATTCTCCGCCCATTAATCTGAGCTATTACCTTTAGTTTAACACATATTAAATCTGACCAATCAACAAGTCAAGTGTCGAAATGTAACGTTACACAAAGAACAATTGTTCTAATTATTTTAGAAGGCTTGTTCCATTTGTACTGGACATTATAAATGTAATTGATGTTCAAACATCAATGGGCAGAGTCATCCCAAATTTGCACTAAGTGGGGCAATAGCAGCTTTTCATGCCACATCATCCCAAACCCACAGCATCGACTATGCATTCCCAGGAAACACGCCATTTCCATGGCGAGTGGTCTCTCATTCGCCCACCACGCCATCACCTCGCCGCTTCATCATGCCGGGTGCCATATTTAAATTGTAGCTGCACGCACACCTCTCTGTGCTTCTAGACCACGACTGCTGCAATGGAGACATGGCCATGAACAGGAGAAAGACTGCAGCCTCCAGGTTGCCTCAATGACTTTTGAACGCAATAGAGGCTGGCAGTGATCAGTGATGCCCTCTAACCCACCCCCCCCCCCGACCACATGATGGCAGCAACAACACCGATCTGGCTTAGGAGGCGGTGGCAGTGGTGGTCAGCACCAATGTCCTGCAGAAGAGGACACCCACCCAGTGCTGCAAGAGGGTGAATGATCTCTTCCTTTCCGCCAGGGTAAGTCACTCTTTTCATCACTCTCAGCTCACACATTCACAAACCCTTCACACATCCACAGGGCACTCACTCACTGCCGGTTCAAGGGAAATCACCATTCACTCTCTCACGCTCACCTTCATTGTCCTCACCCTATCTATGGGCCCACACAGGCCAGGCACACTTATCATCTGGCCTGGCTGGCATCCTGCTTACACTCTCTCCATCTGTAACCATGCAGGATAAGCTAGCACACAACAAGAGGGAGAGGTCACAAGCTGGTGGAGGAATGCCTGAAATCAAGGTCCTCACGAACTTTGGAAACAGCCATCCATCTGGCCGGAGAGGATCTGGACCAATCCTGGGCTGATGGTAAGGTCGGCGGTTCTCTACCAAGTGAGGATCCAGCATTGCAACATCCAAGAGACAACCCTGCTGTGAGTGATGTGTCCTGTTCACAGGCCACTGCCATGCACTAATTATCTATCCGTGCTTTCACAGGCACTTCTGGGAAACAGCCGACAGAATCAGTGATCCAGAGCCTCCAATCGAGCTCCAGGTGAAAGCTCAGAAGAGGAATCCACTCAAACACTCCTTGAAGTCCCATCACAGCGCTCATCCACACCCTCCGCCAAACACAGAGCCACTCACCTCAGCGGGACCTAGCTTTCGAGTAGCCTCGGGGTCACAATGAGGTGAGCACATCGCATTGTCTGATCCACAGCAGGTGGTGGCAGGGTCTTTGCAGGTGTCTGGCACTCGGACGACAGCTGGAGGCCAGAAATCTGCTGAGCCCGAGTTAGATGACGAACTTCTGGACTCGGTAATGTCACAGTTGCTGGAGCTGCAAAGGCAAGCTCAGGAATCTTAACATATGAGGAAGGTTTGAGGACTCTGGGTCTACACTCGATGGAGTTTAGAAGGATGAGGGGGGATCTGATTGAAACTTACAGAATACGAAAGGCCTGGATAGAGTGGACGTGAGGAAGAGGTTTCCATTAGTAGGAGAGTCTAGGACCTGAGGGAGGCCAGGTCAATGAGTGTATTTAAGACCGAGATAGATAGGTTCTTGATTGGTAAGGGGATCAAAGGTTACAGGGAGAAGGCGGGAGAATGGGGTTGAGAAACGTATCAGCCATGACTGAATGGTGGAGCAGACTCGATGGGCCGAATGGCCTAATTTCTGCTCCTATGTCTTATGGTCTAATGGTCTTTACATCAGGAAGGGATGTCCACTCCACTCCTCAGATTGCAAGACACAATGGAGGAGTCTGTCTGCCTTCAGGCTGAGGTGATAATGTCAGCATGACAATGCACTGAGGTCAACACTGGTGGGATGACGGTCGCTATGGAGACCTTGGTCCAGGACGTCAGTCCTGCTCTGCTGCACGGGCTGAACTCCATCGCCGACGCCATAGTTGGCTCCAACAGTGTGTAAGCGAGAGGGGTGCAGGGCGGGTTGACCTCACTCCAGCTACCCCTTCTCCTCAAGGAGTCATCCAGGGGCCCTTGGCACCGGTGGGAGGGGGCTCAGCAGCTGCAACCCTTGGGGCCATCCACCCAGGCGACTCAGGGAGTGTCTGGCCCATCCATATCCCCTGTTCCTGTGAACTCAGCAGCTCCAGCTCCACAGGCCGAGGAGAGTGCCACTGCTACGCAGCAGGAACCCAAAAGCAGGCTGCGGCCCTCCAGGTCTCAGCCCTCCAGAGGACGCGTGCCAATGTCACCTCAGACAGGGTGTAGCAGTCAGCAGGCTGCCTCTACCGCCGCAGTGGGGGCACCAAGATTTAGCGGCAGGGCTAGGAAGGTTGCACAGTCTGGGAACGGGTGTTAATCACTAATACATAGGGCAGAATTTTTTGTTTGTCAAGCGGGTGGGCCCGAATCAATCGGCAGTGGGCGGGGAGCCGATCTCCGCTGGCGAAACAGGCCGCGCCGCCATTTTGCGCGGGTGGACCAATTAAGGCCCGCCCAGCGCGTTGCAGACTCCCGTGGAGAGCGGGATTTTCAGATGTGTAGCGGGCATGTACAGACCGCTGGTTCCAACAGGGAACCAGCAGTCCGTATAAAGAAAGGCCAGGCAGCCTCCTTCAGGCTGCTCACCATGACCAGCGACCGGTGGAGGGGGTCTGCACAGCAGGCTCCAGAGGAGGGCAGGGCAGAGGAGGAGGGGGGGCAGGCTGCAGGGTAGGCCAGCAGGGGGCCAATGTGCCCCTTGGTTCTCTGATGCCTGCCTTGCTGCCCTCTTCGAAGAGGTGGCAGAACATCAGGAGGTCTTGTTTCCCAAGGATGGGAGGAGGAGAGCCTCCCCATGTCACAAAGCAGGCCTGGCAGGAGGTGGTGGAGGTGGTCAGCTCCCAAGATGCTGTGCGGCGCACAGGGACCCAGTGCCACAAGCGCTTCAATGATTTGCTGCGCTCTGGAAGGGTGAGTACCATGTCAGCCTTGGCCATTTAACCCAGCAGGTAGCCTTGGTCTTTGAGGCCTCCCTCCCCATGTCTTAGTGTCGTTACTATATTGGGTATTTGTCGCACGCTGGGTGGACAAACAGATAGTGACCGTGCTTACATCAGCCTTGGTGGTTGAGGAGAAGATGGGTTCTCCCCGCAGCATATGTTGGTGTTTGTCGCATTTGAACACTCTGGGGGAGACCCGCAGGAGAGGCAGCTAGACACGTACTCAGAGCTCCAACACATGTCTTATTGATGGTGATGAGATGGTGGAAGGGGAGCCTCAAGGTGTCGCGGCCAAGAGCCATCTGCTGGCCTCGGTGCCGTACCTAGTTGTGCCTCCTTGCCATGGGCGCTAAGACCCGTGTGTTATTTAACACACTGGTGGTGGCCAGGCCGTGCTGCACACTGTCACCAACTTTGAGGAGCAGGCCATGGAGTTGGGGAGGAGCCAAGTAACCAGGTCAGCAGGTGTCGGTGAGGCTGGGGTGCAGTGACCAGGTATTTGAGGCCCACACTCCCATCCACTCTGTCTTCCCACCATCCAAAGCACTGATGATTGCTGCAATCGTTAATGCAGCAACACTACTCATCCACAGACTGATACAGTCAGACATGTGGGTCATACACAAAGGTCCATCGGCCCCTTGAGGATGCACATCTCTAGCACCTTCCAAAGTCACCTTATCCCTTTTCTGACCACAATCCCCATGGCCTAACATGCCATGTCATCGCTGCTGCACATCCAAATACTTATTGCATTTTGGAAGGGTTTGTACCTCCACCACCCTTCCAGCCAGTGCGCCCCACGTTACTCTGTCCAAAAGGTCCTCAGCACCTCACCTGTCAACCTCCTGGCACTCAACTTGAATAAATGCCACCACCTTAGTCATCCCTGCGCCAAGGGGAAATGTTGCCTTCTGTCCACCTGTTCTATGCCCCTCATAACGATATGAAGGTCAGTAATGTGACCTCTCAATCTCCTGTGCTCCACGACAAATGTCGCAAGTGTTTGCAATGTTTCCTCATAACTCCAACTCTCCAGGCCAGCATGCATCCTGGTCAGGAACATCTGCACTCTCCCCACTCCAATGCCATCCCTCCCATGAAGCGCAGGTCACAACTGAACGCAGAAGTGTAGCTGTGGACTCGACAGCATTTTCTGCACCTGCAACATGACCTCCCTTTTCCTACATTCTATTCCTCGGGTAATAAAGGCAAGTCTGGTTTTTACCTTGTTAAACACCTTATGTTCCTGTTCTGCTACCTTAACAGGTCTTCCCTGCAAAGTCCCTGTAATTGTCCTGACTTTCCACAGTCCTACCATTTTTCCTGTATTCCCGTACCTTGTTTGTCTTGCCCAAGTGCATAACCTCACACTTATCCACATAACATTCTATCTGACATTCCTTAGGCCATCTGACCAGCCTGTCTGTACGCGTATGTAATGTTTGGGCCTCCTATTGACTACTTACCAGCCCACCTATGATGGTCTCCTTAGGTTCTTGAAGGTTGAGCGCGTTATGAGGCTGGGGGGAAAGGGATGAATTGTATTACTGACTGAACACTAACTGATCCACTGTCCTTGTTAATTCCAGCATCACCACTGCATGGCCGCCAGGAGGATATCCAGAGACCCCTCCACACCTGAGGGGCATCAATTGGCATGAGCGTCACATCATTTCAGTGGGCCAGGCACCAGCGCAGTGACTACCACATCGGCCAGTGTCCAGGGGCACAGTGGAGAGGGCACTTCCCAGTTGCAGGAGGAGATGGCACGGACAGAGAGTGCTGGTGGTGCCAGCAGCTGGAGGATTACAGGGACCAGGCACATGCTGAGTCAGGCCTTGATGATGTGTCTCTGGAGATGTCCGCCATGCAGCAGCTGCTAGACAAGCGGCCGGTTGCGTGGGAGCATCTGGCAGGGTTGGGATGAGGTGTGCTTCAGTTGGTCTCTGTGGTGGAGGAATCCAGGCAGAGTGTCAGTGATGGCATGAACCTCAGGACAGAGCTTCAGGCTTCCTCCATTGAGAGATTGGTGACTCTCATGGAGAGGGGCTTCCAACAGATTGATCAGCATCTGATTGGGTTACGCTCAGACCTGCAAACCCGCACAGCGCTAATGGCCACAGCTGGTCATTGGCAATGTGGAAAATGTTCTGGGTACCAAGTGTCCCAGCTCAGTGCCCATCCATCTGCGGTGAGCAGGGAGGTCCAACATGACCTCACGTTGGCGCAGCAGCTGCCTGTCGTCACTGAGAGCTCCTCTCATGGTGCTCCGGATGAGGGCAGCAGCAACTCTGCCCCTCTGCCAGTGACCGTTGCATCCATTGAAGCTGTGACAACTGGGGAGGTGCCAGTTCTGGAACTGGCCACTCCCTCCCAGGTGGGGCCATCACAGGCTCCACAGGCCAGAGGACACCTTCCAAGGTCATTGAGGCCAACAGGACAGCAGAGTCAGCAGGCTGTCTCACAAGCCACTCCCAGCGATGGGGCAGCACCAAGACGTAGCACCCGCAAACGAAAGCATAAGGCATGTTAGGCACTCCATGGGTTTGTCACTGCTGTTTTTGTGTTGGCCCTAGATTAGGGAATGTTTGTTTGTCAATGTCAGAGCTATGTTTTTTCATATTTTTGGTGGCAATAAAGTCCACATTTGTGACCATGGCTGAGGGTGTCTCCTTTGGGCTGCATTTGTATGTTTCACAGACATATCATGAGTGTTTGGACATTGATGATTCTGTACCAAGCCCTTAGTTGCAGCTGATGAGGGGGAAGATGTAGCACCTAAGTGCCGAGTATGGAAGCGCCAGGCAATGCTGGTCCTGCTGATCCATGTGTGTGGAACTGCTGAAGGTTGGTTGGATTAAAGTGTCCCGGGTGTCCCTGCCTCCTTGGTGTAGTAGCGGGTCGGCGTGCTGCCCCTTATCATCGCCCTGTGCTTCCTCATCCTCTGAGCCACTGCTGGATTCATCATGTGCAGCCTCATCCAGGGCTTCAAGGTCTTCATCGTCAACTGCGCCCCCCCTTTCCAGCGCAACATTGTGCAGGGTGCAGCATGCTACCACTATCATAGAGACATGGCCTGGAGGGTACTGGAGTGCGCCCCCTGAGCGGCCCAGGCATCGGAAGTGCATCTTAAGAAGATCGATGGTTCTCTCCACCACAGCCCTTGTGGAGCCGTGGCTCCTTTTGTACCGCTGCTCAGCTTCTGTTCTTGGATAGCGGAGAGGCGTCTTGTGCCACCTTCTGAGGGGATGGCCCTTGTCACCCAGCAACCATCCATCCAGCCGGGCTGGAGCACTGAAGAGCCCCGGCACCTGGGGGTGTCTGAGGATGTAGGTGACATGGGAGCTGCCTGAGTACCTTGCACAGATTTGTAGAATCTGCATCCTGTGATCACACACTATCTGCACGTTCATGGAGTGGAAGCCCTTCCTGTTGACGAAGGCACCGGGCTCACCTGCTGGCGCCTTGATGGCCAGATGTGTACAGTCTATAGCACCCTGGACACAAGGGAAGCCAGCAATGGCCACGAAGCCTCTAGCTCACTGTGTCTGACTTGCCTGGTCACAGTGGAAGTGGATCAATGCCCATCTGAGCTTCTGTAACCTGCTTGACACAAGTGTAGACAGCTGATTGGGAGACACCGCAAAGATCACACACCAAGCCCTGGAAGGAGCCAAATGCATAGAAGTTGAGGGCAAATGTGACCTTCAGAGCTGCTGGCGTGGGGTGTCCACCCACACAGTTAGGAGAGATCTCAGGGCCAATCCTCTGACAGATAGAGTTGACTGTCTCCCTTGACAGTCGGAGCCTCCTTCGGCACTGCACCTCAGTCATATTGAGGTAGCTGCTTCTCCACCTGTATACCCTGGCAGCAGGATAGTGGCATCTTCTGTGGCCCCTTGCACCTTGGACAACCTCTTGGCCCTGCGCCCCTTGTGCCTGCTCCTGGCCTCCTAAAGGTGGCTCCCCTGGAGGCTGATTGTCCACTCCTGGCCTCCTCCTTATTCTAGCCCTCCCTTCCTTCTCAGAGGAGCTGCCTCCAGTGGAGATGTCAGAACCCATATCCCCAGGCTAAATGGAGGCCTCTGGAAAGCTGCAGGCCCGATAAAGGTTCCTGATGCAGACTGGTGAGCTGAAGCTTCGAAGTACAGGAAAAGCTGTTGGAAATCGATCTGAACAGCTACACAGGCAAGTTTAAAACACTTGCTGCAATAAATACTTCACATAAAACATTAACAACTCCTCTGAGCCCACATATCCCGCCCATGGATGAGGTTTGTTAAAAAGCCACTTACCCACCTGCCCGTTGCACCCGTGCCCCGAGCTGAAGATCGCCTGGGTGCCTCAAAATCAGCGTCGATTGCCGAGTTAAGGGCCTGATGTCAGCGCACAGCATTTTAAGTGCTGACCTGCGGGGCCCGCTACCCGCACGTCATCCAGAAAATTCTGCCCATCATGTTCACTTTTGTAAATATCATCCAAAGAATGTCTCCCTACCTATGGCTCCTTGTTCTAATGAGCAGTGTTCATTTCACCCAGATGTGAAAACTTTCTGCACAAGATATTAGCAGGTTTTTCAGACCCAGGGCCTCTTCCCTGTGCTTTGTGCAGGCTTCAGACCAAAGTGAGGGTCGGCCTCACACTCCCTGGACATTTAAGTGATGTCTGCACCTCGACCATGCTTTTCATTGCTGCCAGAATGTCGTTGGTAGGTGTCACAGAGTTCTGTCATTCTCTTGGTGTGCTCTTTAAGGTAGAGCTGGCCCCATCTCTTCAGCCTCTGTGACCAGTGTTGCTGTGCTCCTGAAGGGCTCAGGTGCTGAAGGCTGACCGGGGATCAGATGCTTTTAATGTTTCATGGCTACGTCTCTTTAAAGTGACTGTGAACACAGAGCGCATTCGAGTTGCCCTCAGACAGACAGGAGTCAGACATTCTCAGAGGCTATGTGAAGATCAATGGAGTGTCCTCACTGCAGGTTGTCATTATCCTCCTGCAATTGAGCGGCTGTTAGGGCCTCCACTGCATCTTCATGACAGGAGCATTCTCACAGAGGGTATGTGCACTGCCGTAAGCCAGACTGGAGTCTAACATTCAAAGATGCAACGTGAGGATCATATGGTGTCTCAGCAATGTCATCATCAATCTCCACAAAGCTAGCAGCTATGAGGGCCTCCTGAGTGCATCTGCCTCGCCTGGCAATGTGAGAGCCTTATCCCCGTCATCCTTGTGTTCGAGGACCTCCTCACCCTCATCACCCTTCATCAGAGGAAACCTCCAGCTCTTGCCTTTCCTCCTCAGCCAACTCCTCTTCCCTTTGCAGCACCAGCTTGTAAAGGGCGCAGCAGATGATGACGATGTGTGACACCCTCTGTGGACAGGGCTCCACCAGACCGGTCCAGGCACCAGAACCTCATTTTCAGCATCCCGATGGTTTGCTCCACCAAGTTGTGAGTTGCTGCATGAGCCTCATTATACCGTCGCTCTGCTACAGTCTGAGGCCGTCGCACAAGTGTCATCAGCCACGTCCTCTGCGGGTAGCCCCTATCCCGTAGGATCCTGGAAGACGTCAGGGATCTTTGACCAACTGAGAATGTAGGACTCATGGATACTCCCTGGAAACCATGCGCAGACCTGCAGGATGCGTTTGCAGTGGTTGCACACCAGCTGCACATTCAGCGAATGCAATCCATTAAGGTTGTCATAGTTGACCCCTTGTTATGATGGAAATCTGAGTGCCATGTTAGTGCAGTCACTCGCACCCTGCACCTGTGGGAAACCTGAAATCGGGGCAAATCCAATTGCTCTTGCATCCTGGTTCTCTTGGGCGAAGTGCCCTTGCAAAGATGGCATCCATGACCTCATGGATACATTTGTGGGTGGATGCTTGTGATATCCCACAGGAGCCACTTCTGGCACTATGAAATGAGCCAATGGCGTAAAAATTGAGCGCTGCTGTCAATTGCATAGCCATTAGCAGTGGATGCCCTCCATGTCCCCGTGGCGCCAAATCCTACAATAGTTGGTAGATGTGGCCGAACAGTTCCTTAGACTTGCGCAGTCTTCGGTGGACACTGGCTCTTGGTCATCTGCAGGAATGAAAGGTGACATTTATAGACCCTGGGTTCACCTAGGCGCTGACCAATGACAGCTCACTTGGCCTTTAAGCAGTCTGTGCAGGAGCCCCAGCTGGCCCTTCTTCCTGAGGGTGCTGTTCCTCCCTCTATGTAGCCAGGCACCTCAGTCACTCTCTTCTCTGTTGTCTTCCCTGTCTTTGCACCATGAGGCATACAGCTAGTCCACCAGGCTCCATGCTCCTGATGTACCCCTCCTGCAGAACGAAAGAGAGAGACATGTGGGTTAGCTTGGGTATTCTAAGAACCTCTCTTGGTTAAGTCTGAAGGCCCGTTAATGCAACCCAGAGAGTGCTGGCTACCTCTTGGATGGCCAGAGTTCAGTGCACTGCATGGCTGCCCGAAACCCCAACCACCCCCCCCCATTCCACCTGACCGATTGGCGGCAGCTTTGCCCATTGGACTGCATGTTGTGCTCTCAGCTCAGGCACAGACATTCTCCTAACTCGCACTGCAAGGCTGCACTGTTAGTGTGAACCATGGGGGAGACTGGTCCAAACCAGGATGATAACACTGCAAGGGGCTGTGAGCGCCTCCACCAGTGACTGCTCCATGGCCAGCTTTAGCAAGGAGATTGTACAACTTGCCCAGTCACCCAATTGTTCTGCAGTCCATGAAAATGCTCATTAGTTCGCAGTCTGTGCCCGAGGGCTGAAAAGCTCTCAAGCACTTGGTGGCACTTTCAGGCTTCGGCGTTGCTTGAGTGGGCAGATAAACTAGAGACCCAACTCCAATCATGTCAATGTGACTGCATCTGAACTGTCTCAGCTGCAGAGGAATGGTCACTTTATACAAGGTTTCCCTAATACGCCACTTCCCTCCCCCGACACTGCACATGCTTGTACACTATCTTCAACTGCAGGGCAGCCCTTGCCCTCATCCCCAAGTCACCTCAACCAAAGGACAGCACTTGCCCCACGCTCACAATGCGCCTCACCCTTGAAATCCAATAGATGACCCAGACCAGCGCTGCGCAACATTATTGAGTACTCACCTCCGAGTCCCCCTCAAAGTGCAGCCCACCAAGCGCACGCCTTACACATGCTGTTGTAAAACATGTTGGTGTCTGGGCGGACAATGTAGTGGTGGGTGGGGGGGAGTGGCGGTGGTGGGGGGGGGGGGGGGGGACGTGGTGGGGGGGTGGGCGGGGGTGGGGTGTGGTTGGCGGGGGTGATGACTCCTGCGGGCTGGACTTATAATGATATGCAGATGTATTACAGTGAGGTTTCCGATGTCCGATGGCGGAAATGCCATCAAGGGGCTGAGCAGACAATCTCAAACTGGTTTCACGATGTCGTGAAACCAATTTTTGGCCTTCTCGCCATATTGTCCACACACGCCGCTGAGCATGCCCGACACCAGCGGGCACAGACGATTCCGCCCAAGGCATACACTGAATAACTGTTGTTCGTGGGATGGTCTACGTATCTTATTTGGGCTTATCATTAGAGCAACAAATCTGGTTCATAAATAAGCTGTAATGGAATTTCAGACTACCCAAACTTGCACACAAAGCCAATAGATGTGATTGATGAGTTTGACAAAGCAGTACACGCTGCTTCGTTGGCAGGAGCTTTACAGCCTTGGCTACCCAGTGTGTCCTCCACAGAACAATGAATAAAAGATAACTTGTGTTCAAGCAGGCTGTGAGAAGAGAAAGTTTCACATGAGCTGACATTTCAAGAGATCGTACCAATTACCGTAGGCACCAGGATAATGTATACTGAGCTCCTATGGTATTGGTCCTGGTGATAGACAAGAATGGGGTCTTGGGCCATGTAAGGTCTGTAGACTATTTGCCTTGCAACAGAATTATATCAATTGAATAAGTTGCACTGTGTTTTTATTGTGTGGCTTACTGACTAATACTTTTGGAATTAAATCTGTTACTAGGTTTTCTTATTATCATTACGTGATTCTTTACTTGTGAAATTGATTTTATCTTTCACACTTTTTATAGGATGGACTGCTATCCAAACCCAAACCTGAAGTCTCAGAAGCTACAATGCTGCCATGGAACTAGTGGCCACTTCGTCCAGAAGCCAGTGTCTGCATTGCGCATTGCATTTCAACCCAAATTTATGGGAAGTGGGCATCACTGACTAGGCCATCCTTAATTGCTCTTATTCAGAGGGCAGGGCATTTAAGAGTCAACCACATTGCTGTGTGTCTGGAGTCACATGCAGGCCAGACCAGATAAGGACAGCAGATTTCTTTCCCTACTGGGCATTCGTGAATGAGAGGGGCTTTTATTGGATTCAACATTCACCCTCTGCCATGGTGGAATATGAACCCAGGTCCCCAGAGTGTTGCCCTGGGTCATTGGAATACTAGACAGTGACAATACCACTATGCTACCGGAAGCCCCAACACCATTTGTGCACCTGAAAGTAAACCTTGCTTGTGAGTGGCCTGTTTGCTCCCACACACATACCTGTTTAGCCCAACTGGTCTATTCCCACCTTCATGCTCCAGAGGAGCCTCCTCAAATGCTTCAGTTTGACAAAAATATGAATGTGGCTCAGTACCCTCAGCAACCTCTTCTGAATTTTCAGGACAAAACATAGGCTGGGATTTTCCGGTCACATTGACTTTTGACGGGACTGGATGATCCTAGTGGCGGGTAGGGCCAGAAAATTCTGCCCATAAAAGCAGCTCACGTTTTATGTCAGTGATTAATCATTTATTTACCTTTAAGCCTCCTTGCGTTCCTAATTCCAGCGGGAGCTTCTGTTATGATTCAAACATGGACAAGAGAGCTGAACTCCAGTGTTGAGGTGAGGCTGACTGCCCCTGACATCAAGGCAGCATTTTATAGACTGTGGCAACAAGGAGTCCAAGCAAAACTGGAGTCAATGGGAACAGGGGGAAAACTCTCCACTCGTTGGAGTCATACCAAGCACAAAGAAAGATGGTTGCGGTTGTTGAACGGCAATCATTTTAGCTCCAGGACATCACTACATGAGTTCCTCAGGGTAGTGTCCTAGGCCCAACCATCTTCAGCTGCTTCATCAATGAACTTTGTTCCATCATAAGGTCAGAAATGGGGATGTTCGCTGATGATTGCACAATTTTCAGCACCATTCGCAACTCCTCAGATACTGAAGCAGCCCATGTCCAAATGCAGCAAGACCTGGACAATATCCAGGCTTGGGCTGACAAGTAGCAAGTAAGGTTCGCGCCTCACAAGTGTCAGTCAATGACAATCTCCAACAAGAGAGAATCTAACCATTGCCTCCTGATGCTCAATAGCATTACCATCACTGAATACCCCACTATCAACATCCTGGGGGTTACCATTGACCAGAAACTGAACTGGACTATCCATTTAAATACTGTGGCTATAAGAGCAGGTCAGAGGCTCGGAGTCCTGCAGTAACTCACCTCCTGACTCCCCAAAGCCTGTCCACCACCCACAAGGCAGAATTCAGGAGTGTGATGGAATACAACCCACTTGCCTGGATGAGGCTTGACATCATCCAGGACAAAGCAGCCCGATTGATTGGCACCACATCCACAAACATTCACCCCCTCTACCACCGAAACACAGTAACAACAGTGTGTACAATCTAAAAGATGCATTGCAGAAACTCACCAAGCATCCTTGGCCGGCATCTTCCAAACCCACGACCACAACCATCTAGAAGGACAAGGGCAGCAGATAGATGGGAACACCACCACCTGGAAGTTCCTCTCCAAGTCACTCACCATCATGACTTGTAAATATATCACCGTTCCTTCACTGTCATTGGGTCAAAATCCTGGAACTCCTTGCCTAAAAACACTGTGAGTGTATCTACATGGACTACAGCCATTCAAGAAGGCAGCTTGCCACTACCTTCTCAAGGGTAATTAGGGGTGAGTAAAAAAAAATTATTGCTTGTTGTTTGTAACTAAATCATTCTTACTTGGTGAACGTTAATTTTGACAGGCTACTCTGTCTGACTCTGTTAGTTGACTGCTGTTCACCAGAGATCAGGCTGTTTATTCTTCACATTGCTGTTGTGTGCCATCTTAGTATGTGTTCTGTTCGCCAATAATAGCAATGGTGAGAACTAAAAGAAAGACATTGTATTCCTATAATGCCTTTCATGACCTCAGCATCTCCCAAATGCTTTCCAACTAATGGGGAAGAATTTTCCACCCATCGTGGGGGGGGGGGGGGATTTGCAGGCGTGCATCTTGGGGGCCATTTTATGTGGGTGGGCCAATTAAGGCCTGCCCATTGTGTGGATCGCCAGGAAGTGCTATGCGCTCCCCGTGGGGGCAGGGGGTGGATTCCCTCAGTCGGGAGTGCATTCTTCGTGCATGCGCGCAAAAGAGCCCACTCATCTCCTTGAGGCTAAGTGCTGCCTCAGGGAGATTGGTACCAAATTCAAAAATGGTCAATGCACAAAATTAAAATTTCCCTGACATGTCCCCTCATGTAACACTGTCACATGAGTTGGGACATGTCCATCACTTTCATTCAAACCTTTATTAAATTTTTAAAAACCTACATGAACCCTCATCCCACCCGTGGATGAGGTTTCATGCTTCTTCTGAAGCCCGCCAAGGCTCCCAGCCTTCCCAGTACCCCGCGCCACCGCTCGCCGACCTCAATGTTCTGGCCATGATGAACTTCTGAAGTCACAGCATCACAGAATGGTTACAGTACAGAAAGAGGCCATTGGGCCAGTCGTGTCTGTGTGGCTTTCTGAAGGAGCAACTCACCTACTGCCAACTCCCCTACCTTCTCCCCACAGCTCTGCGCATTCTTCCTTTTCATGTAATAATCCAATTCCCTGTTGAATGCCCTGACTGAACTTGCCTCCACCACATGTTTCTGCAGAGACAGGGTACACAAGATTTTGGAAAGATGGACAGAATGGCAAAGGAAGAGGGGTAGCCCTGATAATAAAGGGTGACATAGAACATCAGTGAGAAAGGATCTGGCCTCTGAAGATATATTTTTTTTTATTATTCATTCGTGGGATGTGGGCTTCACTGGCTGGGCCAGCATTTATTGTCCATCCCTATTTGCCCTTGAGAAGGTGGTGGTGAGCTGCCTTCTTGAAGTCTCTGCAGTCCATGTAGTATGATTGGTTATGAAGTTGAATCAGTCTGGCTGGGCATTAGGAATAGCAAAAGCCAGAAAACATGGGTGGGGGTAGTTTATAGGCCCCCCTAACAGTAATTATACCATTGAGCAGAGCATTAAACAAGAAATCATTGGAACTTTAACAAAGAAAATGTCATAATTGTAGGGGGCTTTAATCTTCATTTACATTGGGACAATCAAATTGGCAAGAGTGGTCTAGAAGATGAGTTTATAGAATGTTTTTTTGACAGTTCCTTTGTGCAGTACATAGTATAACTCTCTAGGGATAAAGCTATCTTTGATCTAATATTGTGTAATGAGGCAGGGTTAATTAGCAGTGACATAGTAAAAGATCTACTGGGAAATAGTGATCATAATACCATTCAATTCCATGTTAAGTTTGAAAGTGACATATTCCAATCGCAAACAAGAATCTTGAACTTAAACAAAGCCAATTGCACAGGTATGAGAGGAGAACTGGCTAAAGTTAATTGGGTAAATAGACTAAAAGTTATGGAGGTAAATGAACAGTGGGAAACATTTAAAGAAATGATTCAAAATGTTCAACAAAAATAAATTTGACTGAAGATCAAAAACTCAACAAGAAAACCCCATTCGTAGCTCACTTAGGAACTTAAGGATCGTATTAGAGTAAAAGAAAAAGAATGTTGTAAAAAAGGAGCAGCAAGTCTGAGCATTGGGAGAGTTTTAAACCAGCAAAGGATCAACAAAAAGTTGATAAAAAATGAAAGGATGGAATATGAGAGTAAACTAACTAGAAATGATTGGTATCCCTGGGTTCTGAGCAGCCTAATCAGTGATCTCACTGGGTCTCACCACAGGACAGAATTGGTAAAGTCCTAACAGGCAAGTTGTGTCAGGAAGACTGGTTGGCACCCCTAATCCATCTGCTTTACTCTGATGATGCCCAGGGGTGAACTTAATTCAGTTCTCTCAACTCTCTGTTCTATTAGCAGGCCAGAATTGTGTCCAATTTGGTGAGCTGAAGGATTTAGGCACTGTACTAATTAGATACAGGGTGTATCAGTGGGACTTAGTATGGGCTAGGATACCAACAGTAGAATATTGCATAAGCTAAAATTTATGGAGAATGGAAGTCTTTCCTAAGGAGCTCTAGAACATTCAAGTCAGGAGCTGAGAAAGAGACAGACAGAGTTTTGGCAGCAGGTGTCATGTGTCACTACAGGGACTTGAGCACCAAATCTGGGCTGACATTGGCAGGGTGCTGAGGGTGGTGTGTTTTAGATGAGATTTTAAACCAAGGCCCCTTCTGCTCTATTAAGACACAGCAGTTGGTAAAGGCTGAGTTGTTCAAACCCCAGAGGGAAACTTGAAACAACTCTCATTATCCATTTTTGCAATTTGCATGTTTTGAGATGCAGGCTTTGAATTCAGTAGTAATGAGACCACAGAGTCTCAAGAGGTTTTTTAATAAAACTAACTTAAGCATTTATTAATGCAAGAAAATTTGTAAGCATATACATATTTCTGCAAAATTACTAGTATAATTACTATAAAAATCCCCTAATTAATGTATCTCAGTTACACGCCATTAAGGCAACAGTAACTTTATTGATAGATTTAAAAAGACCCCAGGCAAAGCACTTTTGAATTTACAAATTCAAAATGAGGTTCCTTACAAGTTGGTTTCTTTTGGCACAATTGGTGGTGTACAGGCTAGTTAAATCCTCAATGCCTCTGCCTTACACACACAATCTTCTTTCTGTTTATACCTAGCTTTTCCTTTGAATCTAAATTTTCCCTCATATCACGAGGCTTTTCTTCACATCTTCCAACAATAACATTTTCATCCCACTAATTTTATTAGTAATATAAACACATTGGGCCCAATTTTCAGCCCAACCTTCCGGGTAAGTTGATGGGTGGGCGCGGCACCATTATACGTGAGTGGGTCAATTAAGGCCCACCCAGCGTGACGTCCGCAGGGAAGTGCCATGCACTCCCTGTGTGGGCGAGGGGAGATTGCCGAAAGTCGAGCATGCGTACGAAAGAGCGCACTCATCTCCCTGAGGCTAAGTGCTGCCTCAGGAAAGTCGCCTCTAATTTCAAAAATATTAAAAATAGAAAAAAAAAATCCCTTACATGTCCCTCACATGAGTTGGGACATGTTCATAATTTACAATAAAACTTTATTAAAAATGTTAAAACCCTACATGAAACCTCATCCCGCCTGTGGATGAGGTTTTATGCTTTTTCTAATTCCCGCTGGGGCTCCTGGCCTGCCAGCCAACCTTAAGGTTGGACAGGCAGGTCCACCAATTACTTCAATTGATCTGTCAGTGGCCTCAATTGGCCATTGACAGGTGGGCAGGCCCGAAGCTGATTTCGCTGCGCATTCGCCTTCCTGAAAATTTAAATGGGGCGCAGTGACATCGGGAGTTCCGCCCATTGTCATCGCGCATCATTTTACGCGTTGGTGAGCGGGCCCCACCCCCACTCGCTGACAGTAAAATCCCACCCATTGTTTGGTGTCTCCCAGCTAGGTGCAAGATTTTACACATTCTTTTGAATACTTTATTTAAAAATGCAAATTGCCCCCTTGAGACCAATGTTTCTAAACTTCCCCATGTTCATCTAATTACCATTTCAAACCTACTTCTTACTATACATCAAAGCTGGCTTTAATCTGATTAAGACAGGTTCACAGACACACACAAAGACAAAGACACCACTGAACTCTATTTAAAAAATAATAATTTCCAGTAACATTATAGACATTAATCCCTTCATGACATTCCCCTCCTTATTGAAAAATTAACCATCATAATTCTAAAAGACAGCTTCATTTTTACAAATCCTTGGTATCAGCAGAAATCATTCCAGTTCAGTTTTTAAATGTCCAATTGTCCCTTTAAGCTTCAAACTCTTGATAAAGCATCTGCAAACAGGTCCTCTTGTCCAGAAATATGTACTATCTGTAGATTAAATGGTTGCAGTAATAAAGTCCACCTGAAAAGTCTTGCCCTTTTGTCTCAAAATTTGTCCTGAAGCTTCAAAGGATAAACAATTGTCTGTATAAACAATTGTTTCTGATGAATTGCTTGGCACATAGATTTCAAAATGCTGCAGTGCTAACACCAAACCTAATGTCTCCTTTTGAATCGTTGAATATCTTCTCTGTTGTGGATTCAAATTCCGTGAAAAATACCTTATCGGTTTTTCAATTCCAGTGTCATCTGCTTGTAACAGTATGGCCCCAAAACCTTTATTGCTTGCATCAACAGCCAACTTAAATTGCTTGGCGTAATTGGATACTGCCACAACTGGTGTTGTAGTTAATATAGTTTTCAAACTATCAAATATCCTTTGACACTCCTGTGTCCATTGAAACTCCTGTTCTTTTTTAATAGTTCAGTCAGTGGAGCAACCATGCTGTTAAAATTTGGTACAGATTTCCGGTAAAACCCACTCATACCCAGAAATCTCAAAATTCCTCATTTTGTTGTAGGCAATGGGAAATCCACAATAGCTTTGACTTTCACATCTCTTGGAGCCACCTTGCTATGTCCAATGGTTTGGCCTAGATACATAACTTGAGCTTTTGTAAATTCACTTTTAGCCAAGGTCATCACCAAATTAGCTTCCTGTAATTGAGCAAATAATTCTTCCAGATGCTGTAAATGCTCCTCCCATGTCTGACTGAAAGCTATTAAGTCATCAGTATAAACAGCACAATATCTTAGACCTGCAGACCTGCAATTACTTTGTTTGTCAGTGTTTGAATTGTTGCAGGTGCATTCTTCATACCAAATGGCATGACTTTAAACTGATATAGTCCATTTGGCATCACAAAAGCCGATATCTCCTTTGCTCTCTCTGATAACGGTGCTTGCCCATATCCTTTTAGCAAGTCAATATTTATGGTAAATTTTGATTGTCCCACTTTCTCAATACAGTCCTCCAACCGTGGTATATGATATGAATCCACTTTTGTCACCGCATTCACCTTTCGATAGTCCACACACAGTCTATGTGTTCCATTTGGTTTTGGTACCAGTACAACAGGCGAACTCCAATTACTGCAACTAGACTCAGTGATATCATTTTGAAGCATGAAATCAATTTTTTTCTGTATTTGTGATAACTTTGCTGAATTTAGTCCATAAGTATGTTGCCTTATTGAAAATGAAACTGGTACAGAGATCGCATGTGTAGCTAAATCTGTCCTCCCCAACTCATTCCCACAAATAGGTTTATGTGACTGCAATAGCTTTTCCAAATCACTTTGACACTTGTCTGGAAGGTAACTTAATATTTAATTTAAATTTGTAAGTACCCCTCATTATCCAATTTGATTAGAGGAAAATCAATTTCAGAGTCTTGCATTTCTACCGTTTTCTCATCATCTATCACCACTAACACCTCCTTTAGGTTCTGTTCCCTGTCAAATCCATCTTGGTGAGGTTATCCATTTTGGTAGTAAAAACAGGATGGCAGATTATTATCTGAAAGGCTATAAATTGAGAGAGGGGAATGTGCAACGGCACCTGGGTGTCCTTGTACACCAGTTGCTGAAGGTAAGCATGCAGGTGCAGCAGGCGGTAAAGAGGGCAAATGGTATGTTGGCCTTCATAGCCAGAGGATTCAAGTACAGGAACAGGGGTGTCTTGCTGCAATTCTCCAGGTGAGACCACACCTGGAATATTGTGTGCAGTTTTGGTCTCCTTATCTGAGGAAGGATATACTTACTATCGACGCCGTGCAGTGAAGATTTACCTGACTGATTCCTTGGATGGCAGGACTGACATATGAGGAGAGATTGAGTTGATTAGGATTATATTTGCTGGAGTTCAGAAGAATGAGGGGGGAATCTCACAGAAACCTATAAAATTCTAACAGGACTAGACAGTGTAGATGCAGGAAGGATGTTCCCGATGGTGGGGGAGTCCAGAACCAGGGGTCACAGTCTGAGGATACAGGATAGGCCATTTAAGACTGAGATGGGGAGAAATTTCTTCACCCAGAGAGTGGTGAGCCTATGGAATTTGTTACCACAGAAAGTGGTTGAGACCAAAACATTGTATGCTTTCAAGAAGGAGTTTGATATAGCTCTTGGGGTGAAAGGGATCAAAGGATATGGGGAGAAAGTGGGAGCAGGCTATTGAGTTGGATGATCAGCCATGATCATAATGAATGGTGGAGCAGGCTCAAAGGGCCACATGGCCTAATCCTGCTCCTAGTTTCTATGTTTCTATGTAAAGTACTTTTTAAGCATATTTACATGACACACCTTCTGCTTCTTTCTTCTATCTGGATTATTTATTAAATAATTTACTTCACTCAATTTCTTTTCAATCATGTAAGGCCCACTAAATCTTGCCTTTAGTGAGTTATTCAGTACTGGTAACAGAATTAGCACTTTCTTTCCAGCAATAAAACTGTGAGCTTTAGCTTTCTTATCTGCCTTCACTTTCATCACTTGCTGTGATACCTTTAAATGTTCCCTCACCAATTCACATGTTCTGCCCAATCTCACTTTGAAGTTTGATACATAATCCAGGAGGATAGTTTCTGGATTTTGACCCACCAATTTCTCATAAATAAATTTCAGTGGTCCCCTTACCTTATGACCATAAAATAGTTCAAAAGGGTTAAAACCCGTCAATGCATTAGGAGCATCTCTAATAGCAAATAACAAGAATGGAAATCTCCCATCCCAGTCCTATGGATAATCCTCACAGTGTGCTCTCATCATAGTTTTTAAAGCCTGATGCCACCTTTCCAATCCTCCTTGTGACTCCGGATGATAAGCTATTCACTTAAACTGTTTTATCCCCAAACTGTTCATTGCTTCCTAAAACAGCTATAACATAAAATTTGAACCCTGATCTGATTGTATTTCTTTAGGTAAACCATATCTTGTAAATAATTTAGCTAACTCTTCCATAATCCTCAAAGTTGTAATATTTCTTAAAGGTATTGCTTCAGGAAATCTGGTAGACACTTTCATTATTGTCAGCAAATACTGATTTCCACTTTTAGTCTTAGAGAGGGGGTCATACACAATCCAGCATGATTGTGTTGTCTCTATTTTTAATGCCCATGTCCTCTGGTTAAAATTATTTTATTTTACTCTCTGAAACTTAATATAGTTTGCCCAAGCTGTTTTCTCATATTCCTAAATTTCTGCCTATATGCTTCAGGAACCAACTCATGTGTACTCAAAGTAGCCTTTTTCACCATATCATAATTCACCAATACTTCCCAGACAGTGAAGTGTTTCCCTCATGCGCTCTGCCCAACAACTTAGACTGTAACAATAATGTCCAGCACTCTTGTGGCCATTCCATTTGTTTAGCTATCTTCTCAAATGAATAAAGAATCCTTCAATTTCTTTTTCCTCAAACTTTGGAACAGCTTGTACAAATTTAAACATCTCCCCACAAGGTTCTACTCTGGAGATAAGTCCTTCCTCACCTCCTGGCATTTCTTCTTTAACTGCCAACATTCTCTCTCTTTCTCTCTTTCTCTTTCCTCCTTCTCTATTTTCAAAATTTCTAACTCCCTTTCCTGTTTTCTTTCTCTCTCCTGCCTTTATGCTTGTTCCATTTGGAATGCTCTATCTCTTTCTTTTCCTTCCAATTCAATTGTTTTCATTTGCAACTGAATTTGAGCCCATTCCAATGAATCACCCCTTGGAGAACTCTGTCTCTCAGGTATTCCTTACAATTTCAAATGCTGTGCTATCATTTCAATTATGTCTGATTTCCTAGTCCCCAAAGGAACACCAATTATAATTTATCTGCCAATTCTGTTAACTTACATTTGGTTACTTTCTGTAACCCGATCAGATTTATATCTTCTGCTTCCAAAAAAGATTTAGCCATTGATACAGCCATTCTTTTAGTCTCACCTCTTCAAAAATACGTCACACCCACTGCTGAATTCAAAGTGCTTCTCGAACTTGTAGCCTTGAGATTCAATAATGCCAAAAAAAAAATCAAGGAATTACAAATATATCCTGGGCGAGCACCCAATTATTGTGACACAGCTGTTGGTAAAGGCTGATTTGTTCAAATCCCAGAGGGGAACTTGAAACAACTGTATGGCCCATTTTTTGCAATTTGTATGTTTCGAGATGCAGGCTTTGAATTCAATATTAATAAGACTGCTGAGTCTCAAGTGGTTTTTCATAAAACTAAATTAAACTTTTATTTGTACAATAAAATTTGTAAGCATATACATATTTCCACAAAATTATTTCTGTAATAACTATAAAAATTCCCTAATTAATCTGACTCTCAATTACACACCCATTAAGGCAACATAAAACTCATAGATTTAAAAAGACCCCAGGCAAAGCACTTTTGATCTTACAAATTCAAAATAAGTTTCTTTGCAGACACAGTTGCAGGAGTACAGGCTGGTTAAATCTTCAATGCCTCTGCCTTCCACACACAAACTCCTTTCTGTTTATACCTAGCTTTACCTTTGAATGTAAATTTTCCATCATATCACGAGGATTTTCTTCACACCTTCTAAAAATAACATTTTCATCCCACTAATTTTATTGTTTGGTGTCTCCCAGCTAGGTGCAAGGTTTTAGCCATTCTTTGGAAAACTTTATTCAAAAATACAAATTGCCTGCTTGATACCTATGTTTCTAAATTTCCCCGTGTTTATTTAATTTTCAAACCTACTTCTTTCTATGCATCAAAGCACCAAGACTAGCTGGCTTTAATCCAATTAAGACACACGCAAAGACATACAAATAAACAAAGACAGCACTAAACTCTATTTTAAAAAATAATTTCCAATAACCTTATAGACATTAATCCCTTCATGACAGCTCTCTCAGCATTCTCTTCATACAGAACCTCTTTCACTATTTTGAAGAATGGCAGGTGAGATCTTCTCTGTATCCTGGCCAATATTTACCTCTCATTCGACACCACAAATACAGATTTTCTTGTCATCATCACATTGCTACATGTGGGGGTTTGCTCTATTCATATTTTCTGCAGTGTCTCCTGCAGTCAGTACATTTAAAAAGAGTGCTTCATTTGCTGTAAAGCCCTTTGGGAGGCCTTGAGGTCATGGAAGGTTAGAAAAATATGAACATATAAATTAAGAGCATAAGAAGGCCATTCTGTCCCTTGAACCTACTCCGCCATTCAATAAGACTGTGGCTGATTTGATTGTGGCCTCAACTGCACATTCCACTGGCCTCTGTTAACCTTTGACTCCCTTTTTAGTCAAGAATCTATCTACCTCTGCCTTAAAAATATTCACTGGCCCTGTTTCCACCGCTTTCTGGGGAAGAAAGTTCTAGAGATTCATGACCCTCTGCTGGGAGGGGTGGGGGGGGAGGGTGGATCTTCTCATCTCTTTCTTAAATGGGAGGCCCCTTATTTAAACTGTGTCTCCAAGTTCTAGTCTCTCCCACAAGAGGAAACATCCTTTCAGCATCCACCCTGTCAAGTCCTCTCAAGATCTTATATGTTTCAATAAGACCACCTCGCAATCTTCTAAACTCCAATGGATACAGGTGTCCATCCTTTCTCCATAAGATAATCTCCCCGAACCAGGAATCAGTCAAGTGAATCTTTTCCGAACTGCTTTTATCGCATTTGTACCTTTTCTTAAATAACGTGACCAAAATGGCACATAATACTGAGGAGTGATCTCACCAATACCCGGTACAACTGTAGCAAAACACCCCTACTTTTATATTCCATTATTCTTGCAATAAACATCAACATTCCATTTGCCTCCCTAATCACTTGCTGTACCTGCATACTAACTTCTCCTGATTCATGTACCAGGATACCCAGGTTCCTCTGAACCTCAGGGTTCGGCAATCTCTCTCCATTTAAATAATATGTTTTTTTTTCTATTCTGCCAGCCAAGTTCACATTTTCCCATATTATACTCCATCTGCCGAATGTTTGTCCGCTCACTTAACCTATCTATGTCCCTTTGTAGGCTCCTTATCTCCTTTTCACAACTTACTTTCCTACATATACTTGTATCACCAGAAAATTTGGCAACCATTCATTTGGTCCCTTCATGCAAGTCGTTGATATAAATTGTAAATAGTTGAGGCCCCAGCACTGATCCCTGTGGCATTCTACTTGTCACATGTTGACAACCCAAAATGTCCCATTTGTGCTGACTCTCTCTGTTTCCTGTTAGCTAACCAATCCTCTATCCATGCTAACATGTTACCCCCTATACCATGAGCTTTTAATCTGCGTTATAACTTTTGATGTGGTACCTTGTCAAGTGCCTTCTTGAAATCTAAGTACAACATAACCACAGGCTCCCCTTTATCCATGTTGTTTGTTACTTCCTCAAATAACTCCAATAAATTAGTCTTACATGATTTCCTTTGCACAAAACCATGTTGACTCAGCCTGATTGCATTGAGATTTTCTAAATGTCCAGTTATAATCTCCTTAATAATAGATCCCAGCATTTTCCCTATGGCAAATGTTAAGCTAAGTAGTGTGGAGTTTCCTGCTTTCTGCCCTTCTCCTTTCTTGAATAGAGGAGTCACATTTGCTATATACCAAAGAATCTAGGGAAATTTGGAAAATTAAAACCAATGCAGAAGAGTGGGCAAAAAGAAGACCCAGAGGCAGTAACCACCACTTAGAACAACAGGCGAAAGAGGACCCAGAGATGGTAACCACCATCTAGAAGAGCAGGCGAAAAGAGGACCCAGATGCAGTAACCACCACCAAGAAGAGCTTTCCAATCCAGTCCAGTCTGTGGCTTCAGAAAGGAGTGGCTGTGTTCTGAGAGGGATCAAAGTGTGATATCAAAGGAAAACAGATAAGGTCAGTGGACAATTTGCTCATTTATCTTCAAAACTCATGTAATTTATTAGTGCTTGTAAGCTTTTATTAGTTGTAGTAAGGCTTATTAGCAATAGTAAATGCTTTTGGAAGTAGCAGTGTTTATTATTTATAGATTAATTTAAATAAATTAATTTATACATAATGAAGATAACAGGGCAGGTGGTGTGTTGCGACTCCAAAATGTCAGACTTTCTGGGCGCCAGGGTGAGCCAGGCAAACACATCTACAGTAAGTGTCTGCAGCTTGAGAAAGCTCAGCTCTGAGTCGTTGAGCTGGAGGCCAAGCTGCAGAAATTGTGATGCATCAGGGTGGGGGAAAGTTACCTGGACACTTTGTACCAGGAGGCAGTCATACCCCTTAAGGTAGAGTCTTCTGATTTGGTATGACTGCGAATGAGGCAGGCATGGGGATCCAGAAGGTAGAAGTGGAGGAGCCTCAGCTCTTGCAATTGTCCAATGGGTTGAAGGTTCTTGAAGCCTGAGATAATTAAAGTGGTGGCTGCAGGTTGGATGAGCAAACTGACCATGTGTCATGAAGAGATATTAATGTATATAATGTTATTGGAAATTATTTTCTTTTAAGTAGAGGTTTAGTCTGTGTATGTTAATTGTATTAAAGTCAGCTAGTCTGGGTGCTTTGATGTATAGTAGTTTTGAGATGTAAACAGTAAGGTCAAGGGTGCATTTGCATTTTGTTGAACAAACCATTCAAAGACTGGGGGTGAAGTCTTGCACCTAGCTAGGAGACACCAAGCAATATGTTTATATTATTAATAAAATTGGTACTATGAAAGTGGTTTTATTGTTAGAAGAGATGGAGTTCAAAGGACCTGGTGATACAATAAGAATTTGCATTCAAAGGGGAGACTGGGTAGAACAGAAAGGAGTTTGTGTGTACAGGTGAGAGGTATGTAAGATCTAAGTCTATAAGCCTACCATAGTGTGAAGGAACAAATTGAAAGGACCCTCATTTTGAATTTGTAAGGTGAAAAATGCTTTCCCTGTTGCCTGTTTAAGTCTATTGGTTATTGTTGACTTCGTAGAGATTAATTTGGGAACTTTTTAAAAGTTATGATAGTAGTAATTTGTAGCCATTTGTATATGTTTAATTTGTTATAAATTAATAAATTTTTTATTTAGTTTGATATAAAAATCTCTCAAGAACTGGTGGTCTTATTCCTGTATTTAAAGCTGCAACTCAAAACATACCAATTGAAAGTATAGGTTATGACAGTTGTTTAAAATTTCCCTCTGGGATTTTAAATAACTCAGCCTTTACCAACTGCTGTGTCATAATACCATGCACCATGGTACAGGAAGCCATTCAAACAGAGGGAGTTATCAGGAATGTAATGGTAGTTGGGGACAGTACAGTCAGGGGGATAGTACAGTTCCCTGCAGCTGAGAGTGTGAGTCCAGGCAGCAGTGTTCCCTGCCCGGTGCCAGGTTTCAGGACGTCAGCTCTGTGCTGGAGAGGAACTTGCGGTGGGAGTGGATGGGGGATTTAGTGGATGTGGCCCATGTAGGTATGAATGACATACGTAGGATTAGGAAAGAGGTTCTGTTGAGGGAGTATGAGCAGCTAGGGGCAAAACTAAAAAGCAAAGGACCTCAAAGGTAATAATCTCTTGATTACTACTTGAGCCACAAGCAAATTGTGTAGGGTAAGTCAGATTAGAGAATTAAATGCATGGCTCAAAGATTGTTATCGGTGAAATGGGTTTCAATTCATGGGGCACTGGCACCAGTACTGGGGAAGGTAGGAGTTGTACTGTTAGGATGGCCTCCACCTGAATTGTGCTGGGAAGAGCGTTCTGGTGAGTTATATAACTAGAGCAGTAGCGCTTTAAACTAAATAATGGAAACAAGGAATCAAATTTGGGAAGATGTGATAAATAGAGAGGACAAGGCAAGAGAGCTAGGTAGAATAAGGGAAATGACGATCAGGGTGTGACAGAAATGGACAACGTGTACAAACCTAAGAGTGCAGCAGCAGATAAAGTTAGAGGCTACAAAAATAGTAAAAAGGAAGAACTAAAGGATCCGTTTCTGAATTATAGTAGCATTTGTAACAAAACAGAAAAATGCACCAGCATTTTGGTACTAGTTAGGCCGAATTGTCTCTTTCTGAGCCGTATATCCTATGATTCTTTCAGATCGATTGATGGTCTTTAACATGCATTTGACCCAGCTGGGGGTGGATTTGACATCTTTAATACTAATCTCCATAAGAGCATAAGAAATAGGAGCAGGAATAGACCACATGTCTGTTCAGCCTGCTCTGCAATTCAATACAATCATGGCTGATCTTTGGCTTCAACCCCAATTTCCTTCTGGCTTCACATATCCCTTAATTCCCTGAGAGACCAAAAACCTGTTTATGCCAGCCTTGAATGTATTAAATGATGGAGCATCCACACCCCTCTGCGATAGAGAATGCCAAAGATTCACAAAGCTTCGAGTGAAGAATTTTCTCCTCATCTCAGTCCTAAATGATTCGCCCCCTTATCCTGAGACTGTGTCCCCATGTTTTAGATTCCCTGACCAACATAAACAATCTCTTTGTCCACTCTATCAAACCCCTTCAGAACTTTGTAGGTTTCAATGCGGTTTCCTCTCACTCTTCTAAGCTCCAGAGAATGTCAGCCCAATTTACTCAGCTTTTCATCATAGGACAACCAACCGCCTCATCCCAGGGACCAATTTAGTGAACCTCCACTGTAATGTCGCCAATGCAAGTACATCCTTTCTTTAATATGGAGACCAAAACTACACACAGTACTCCAGATGCAGTCTCATCAAAACCCTATACCACTGTAGCAAGTCTTTGTTACTGTTGTACTCCAATCCCCTTGGAATAAAGGCCAACATGCCATTTCCCTTCCTAACTGATTTCTGCAGCTGCATGCTAACTTCCTGCATTCCTTGTACCAGCACACCCAAGTCCCTTTGAACATCAACCTTGAGAAGTTACTCACTTTAAAAAAAAATATTCAGCCTTTTTATTCCATGAGTCTAGCACTGGAGTATTAGCTGAAATAAGACACTCAGATCTTGGAGTAGCACTTGAAGCTGCAATTATAGTAAAAGTTAAAAATATTGTCAACTGAACTGAGCTGACAAAAATTATCAAGATAAAAGCAAAATGCTGCGGATGCTGGAAATCTGAAACTAAAACAAAAATTGCTGGAAAAACCCAGCAGGTCTGACAGCATCTATGGAGAGAAAGACAGAGTTAACGTTTCAAGTCCATATGACACTTCTAAAGAATTAAAGCAAAGTAGAAATGTGGTGAAATATATACTGTTACAGGTGAAGCTAGATAGAGGGCCAGTGCTAGGTGGAAGCAAAGGAGAGAGTGCAAAAGATGTCATAAACAAAAGGTTGAAGGGATGTTGATCGTGGTGATTCTGGTTGAAGGAGATGCTAATGGTGACATTAAGAATAGAAAGCAGGATGAGCAAATGACAGGTGGCCCTAGTGGGTGTGGGGTGGTGTTAGGGGATCAGGTGGGGAAAAAGATCGAAATAGGCTAAAAGGTAGGGATAAAGCAATGAAAGGAAATACATTTTTAAAATAATAATAGAAATAGGTGGGAAAAAATATATATACATAAAAATTAAAAAGTAAATGTTGAAAAAAAGGGATCAAAAAGAGGTGGCGATGGAGGAGAGATTTCATGATCTGAAATTGTTGAACTCATTAAAGCCCAGAAGGCTGTAAAGTACCTAATCAGAAGATGAGGTGCTGTTCCTCCAGTTTGCATTGAGCTTCACTGGAACATTGCAGCAAGCCAAGGACAGGCATATGGGCATGAGAGCAGGGTGGAGTGTTGAAATGGCAAGTGACAGGGTGGTCTGGGTCATGCTTGCGGACAGACCAAAGGTGTTCCGCAAAGCGATCACCCAGTCTGTGTTTGGTCTCTCCAATGTAGAGGAGACTGCATTGGGAGCAGCGAATGCAGTGGACCAAATTGAGGGAAGTGCAAGTGAACACTCACTTGAAAGGAGTGTTTGGGCCCTTGGATGGTGAGGAGGAGCGAAGTGAAGTGGGAGGTGTTGCACCTTCTGTGATTACATGGGAAGAAGCCGTGGGAGAGGGTTGAGATATTGGGGTTGATGGAGGAGTGGACCAGTGCCCCATGAATTGAAACCCATTTCTCCCACTCCAATCATTGAGCCACACATTTAACTCTCTAATCTTATTTACTTTACACCAATTTGCTTGTGACTCAGGTAGTAATCCAAAGATTATTATCTTTGATGTTCTGATTTTTAATTTAACTCCTAGCTACTCAAGCTTCTTCAGCAGAATCTCTTTCCTGGTTTTATCTATGTCTTTGGTACCTACGTGGACCACAGCCACTGGCTCCTCACTCTCCCAGTGAGCCATTGAGTGCGCTGTGTCAGCCATTGAGTTGGATACAGAGCGTGATTTATTTACTCCACAAACAGCATCTATTTAAAGAGATAAAAGCAAAAAGCTGCAGATGCTGGAAATCCAAAACAAAAACAAGAACAGAAATATCTGGAAAAACTCAGCATGTCTGACAGCATCGGCGGAGAAGAGCACAGTTGACGTTTTGAAACCTCATGACCCTTCAACAGAACTACGTAAAAATAGGAAAGGGGTGAAATATAAGTTGGTTTAAGGGGGGTGGTGGTTGTTAGGACAAGCAGTCAGTGATAGATGGAGATAACCAAAAGATGTCACAGACAAAAGAACAAAGAGGTGTTGAAGGTGGTGATATTATCTAAAGGAATGTGCTAATTAAGAGTAGAAGACAGGACAGATAAGGTACAGATAGCTCTAGTGGGGGTGGGGTGAAATAATACTAAAAGGGCATAAAAGGTAGAGATAAACAATGGGTGGAAATACATTTAAAAAGAGTGAAAATAGGTTGGAAAAGAAAAATCTATACAACTTATTGGAAAAAACAAAAAGGAGGGTGAAGAAACAGAAAAGGGGTTTCTTCCCCTTCCTTTTTTTCCCAATAATTTATATAGATTTTTCTTTTCCCACCTATTTCCATTATTTTTAAATGTATTTCCACCCATTGTTTATTTCTACCTTTTAGTATTCCCCCACCCCCACTAGAGCTATCTGTACCTTATCTGTCCTGTCTTCTACTCTTAATTAGCACATTCCTTTAGATAATATCACCACCTTCAACACCTCTTTGTTCTTTTGTCTGTGACAGCTTTTGGTTATCTCCACCTATCACTGACTGCTTGCCCCAACAACCTCCCCCACCCCCACCCCCCAACCACCTTAAACCAGCTTATATTTCACCCCTTTCCTATTTTTGCTTAGTTCTGTTGAAGGGTCATGAGGACTCGAAACATCAACTGTGCTCTTCTCCGCCGATGCTGCCAGACCTGCTGAGTTTTTCCAGGTATTTCTGTTTCTGTTTTTGATCTATTTAAAGAGTCTCTGTGAATGACAACAAACAGGACTCATGACTGAAGCTACAGCAAAGTCTTTCAATAAAAGCAACAAAAATTCAGTGATTGAAGGATGCCAATTGTATGTTAATGGTGTTTAATTGTAGACAGATGGTGGGCATTAACTGGGAATTCACTGTGTCACTATATAGACACTGAATTAAACTGTGGTTGATGGCTTAGGAGGGGCTTGCTTGTAATCTGTGCAGGTAAATGCAAAAAAATATATATAACATTTAGCTCCAGTTCTACCCTTTACTAGCTGGCTTTCTGGTACATATCAGAGGATAGTTACTTAATACAAATTATGTAGGTAGCTTCAATCCCAGTCACTTACAGGAGCACTCCTTTTGTGATTATGGAGGATTTATTCAATCATGTCCATTGTCGTTCTTGTTGTATCTTACATACAGCGTTATTTGAAATGGGTTAATACCCCTGTTAAAATAGCGGGAAAAGAAAATGTTTACAAATATGTTAACCCAGGCCAGATGCTAGTGAGATTTCAAAATGATTTTAGGCTTCACCGGCTGGTTGTCTTGAGTTACAGTAACAGGAGGTGACTGAATGATCCAGGAAGTGTACAGGTATGGAGAATTACAATAGCCCGAAATTTCCTCAGAGTTGCCCCATGCATCCCTGGAATTTCACCTGGATTACTCCCATAAATGTGGCAGAATAAGAGCAACTCCACAGAAATTCTGAGACAGCGTTTGGGCAGACCTGGGCTGGTCAGCTGGGGTTCAGTGATAGCACACTCACCTCTTGAGTCAGAATTGGTTGCTGGTTCAAGTACGACTCCAGAGACTCAAGTACATAGTCAAGGTTTGCACTCTAGTGCAACTGAGTAAGTGCTGCACTGTCCAAGCTGTCGTCTTTTGGGTGATACTTTAAACTGAGGCCCTGTCTGCCCTTTCAGCTACAGTGGCACAATTTAGGAGAAGAGCAGGGGTGTTCTTCCTTGTGTCCTGGCCATTGTTTATCGCTCAGCTAGGTCACTAAAACAGATTATTATCCCATTGCTATTTGCTGGACTTTGCTGTTCACAAATTGGCTGCCGCTTTATATTGTAGGTGTGGCAACACTTCAGAAGTGTTTCATTGGCTGCATAGCATAAGCTGAGGTAATTAAAGACTATAACTATGCAAGTCTATATTTTATTCTGCTTTTCTTTCCTCTTTAATCATTTGAATTGGCTAGAAATGAGGAAGGACCTTTATCGATTAGCCCGCACTACTAAATTTGGAAATGCCTTTAAATGATCAAAAGCTTCAGAGAACCTGTGGGCTGGCTGGCTTCAGTTAGTTAAGTGATCTCAAAGAGGCAGGAAGGCTGGGCTAACCTCCAGAATATGTTTAATGATGCAAAGAGAGCAATCCATGAGGAAATGCTTTTTAACTGACAGCCCAAGTTGAATAGCAACATGCAATTATATTGATCACTGTGATAAATTAGGAATGTTGAATTATTGCTGAATTCTCAGCTGCCTCCTCTGATTTGAGTGAAATGTTCACTTATATTCTTTCACTCCTGGTCGCCATGAATGTTTATCGCAAAGCACCAGTATCATGGCAAATTTTGATATTACAATCTATAGGTTTTTGCACCTGGGATGTTTATTGGGTTAGGGGGAGAACAAAAAGGAAAAACATGGGGTAGAATTTTCAGGTCGCTGGGCAGGCGCACATCCAACCCGATCAGATGCCAAATCGCGCAAGATGGCATTGGGCAAGCGTCCCAACTTCATCCCGCACTCGCACGATATTTCGGGCAGCAGGTGCGCACAAAAGTCGGAAGTGTGCCCACCAACAATTAAGAGGCCAATTAAGGTAATTAAAAATGCAATTGTCTCCGTTTTCTTTTTTGTAGTCCATCCAACCTTTCGAACGGGTGAATTGGCCAGGCGGACTTTGCATTTTTCATGAAACCTCATTCAAGGGCGGGACACGGTTTCTGTTATTAAATGAAAGAAAAAGAAAAATCTATGAACAGCATTTTTATCATATATATGTTCAGGTGACTGTATGTGATGCTTGCACATTTGTTTCCTGACATTAAAAGCTTTATTTAATGCTTTTCAGGTTTTCAGCTCCCTGAGGCAGCTCTCTGCCTTCAGGGAGCTTTCTGTCAGCACTCCCCTGCGCCCGGGCTGACATCAGTGCCCGCTCTCCTCCCACCCCCACCCCTGCAGCTCTGCACGTTTCACACTGGCTGGCCGTTAATTGGCCAGCCTGCGTGAAATTGCGGCTGGGGGTCGATCGCGGTTGGCGGTCCATTCCCCAGATGATCACGGACCCTTTGATGGCACCTGCCTGCTGACCCAAAAATTCTGCCCACAATTAATATACAATGGAGAACATTTCTCCCTCTCAAAAAAATAATTGTACCCAGGTCAGGAGCAACATGCCAAGGTTGTTTCTAGCAAGAATGTCTTTCCTTCAGTGGATATGAGCAATGTTTTTTTACCCAACCTGAGCTACCCTTGGTGTTTGTTTTTATTCATTTGTGGGATGTGGGTGTCACTGGCTGGGCCAGCATTTATTGCCCTTGTTCAGGAGCTATTTAAGAGCACATTGCAGTGAGTCTGGAGTCACATGTAGGCTATCTCTGGTAAGGATAGCAGCTTTCCTTCCCTAAAGGACATTAGTGAACCAGATGGATTTTTATGACAATAGGCAATGGTTTCATAGTCAGCATTCCAGATTTTTATTGAATTCAAATTCACCATCTACTATGACAGGATTTGAACCCAGGTCCCAGAGCATTACCGTGGGTCTCTGGTTTACTAGGCCAGTGACAATACCACTTTGCCACCACCACCTCCATGTGGTGAAGGTGTTTCCCATGCTGCAGCTAGGTGTGGAGGTCCAAGAAGGATTGCAATATACTTCTAAGTGGGAAGAGTGTGTGTGACTTGGAGGGGAATTTGGAGATCATGTTCGCATGCATCTGCTGCCTTGCTATTCTAAGTGTTGGAGGTCAGGGGTTTGGGAGATGCTGTCAAAAGAACTTTTGTGGTAAAGTTTTCCCAATACTGCCTCAGATGTGTACCGCTGTTCCATTCAGAGTTTGACACCCTACTGGAGTGCTGACAAACTTGCAACCATATGTTACCCTTGACAAAAGCCAATCTGGTCTTTGAAATGCAGGAATCTTAAATCTACCTGTACTTTTATGTCTTGTCTGCTTGTTTAACTTTTTTGAAGCTTTAGCTTTTTTATCTCACTGATGGGCAAATCTTAAGTTTGACCACTATGGTCTGTTAGTATGAGAGATCTTAGTGGTCAAAGATCTGAACAATATACTCCCTTTGTTGACGCTCAGTAGTGCTTATTATGCAAATCACAATGCAATAGTTGGATACCGGTTCTTGAAGAATAACTGCAAAATTTCTGCTTTACGTCAGTCAGAGTTATATAATCTACAATTTAGTGCCTGTTAGGAGTTGTGTTGAAATTTCCAAAGCTGATTTCAGTTCGGGCCCAGCTTCATCCCAAAAATCTCCAGCTGGAACTTCAGTCTCAATAGTGAAAGGGTAGCATTCTAACACACAGCACAATCTTGTTCTCTCTGGAATAATTTCTGAGGCATTTCACTTTGATGATTAAAATTGCATATCCAAGCCATATCACTCTCAATCTGCTTGTTATGTGCGGAGTTGTAGCACTGGATACTGAGTTGATTTGTATCTGGGTAGGGCTTTCATTGATTTGAATTTAAAATATAATGTAGTACGGCAATAATGTTTCTCATAGACAAAATTCCCTTTCACTGTTCAAAAAGATTTCCGATGTGTGCTGCACAGTTTGAAAAACATGTTGTAAATCTGCCTACGTTTTAATGAATTTCTGTGCAGCAATTTGACTATGCCTTGCATCTGCTGCAAAATCACCCAGTTTTATTGCAACGCTATCGTGTAACATTTCTTATGGATTATTTGGGATCTTACTTTACCACCATTGATGCTGGTTGGTGATTGGAGGTGGAGTCTTTCTTTGGCCAGGATCTACCGGTTGGCGAGCGGGGGCAGGGCCCGCTCGCCGATGCATAAAATGACAAGGGATGACATCGGGTGGAAATCCCAGCGTCACCCCAAATCATTTCCATTTTCATGTCGGCGGGGGCGCAGCCGAGTCAGCTGCACGCCCGCCGACCGGTCAACAGCCACTTGGGGCCATTTAAAAAGTAAATGAGCTAGTTAATGGACCTGTCCGTCCAACCTTAAGGGCTTCGGAAAAACCATGAAGCCTCATCCACGGGCGGGATGCGGTTTCATGAGGGTATTTAAATTTTTATCCAATCTTTCAGTAAAAGTTATGGACACGTCCCAACTCATGTGGCTGTGTCATATGAGGGGACATGTCAGGGAAATTTTTTTATCATTCTATTTAAAAAGTTTAATTTCGATCCGATCTCCCTGAGGCAGCACTTAGCCTCAGGGAGATCTGTGCACGCATTTGCGAAAAAGCGCACTCCCAGCTGAGGGAATCCATCCCCGTCCATATAGGGAGCGCATAGCACTTCCGAGCGGATGTTACGCTGGGCAGGCCTTATCTGGTTTGCCCATGTAAAATGGCGGCATGCCTGCTCCCACACTCCACCACCGCACCCCCCCCCTCCCCCCCCACCACCACCCCTCCAATGGGGGGAGAATTTTCCCTTTACCTTTCTATCTTTCTCTTGTGTAACTAATTCCCTCCCTCTTCCTCAGTTGCTCTGATTCTCACTTTTATGTTGTCTCATCACATAGATTCTAGCTGTATTCCATATATGTGTATTCTGTATTTCCGTGAAATAAAAATCAACAACATGTAATTATATAGGACCTTTTTTAATGTAGAAAACTATCCCAAACTAAACCACAAAAGGAGACATTAGGACAGGTGATAAAAGCTTGGACAAACAGGTAGACTTTAAGAGGCATCTTAAAGAAGAAGAGAGTCAGTGATGTTCAGGGAGAGAAGCAGCACTAAGGGCCAATGCAGTTGAATGCACTGCCACCTATATTGGAGCAAATAAAATCGGGGATGCTTAAGAGGCTGTAGTTCAAGGAGAACAGAGATCTCAGAGCGATGTTCAGCTGGAGAACGTTACAGAAATAGGTGTTGTTTGGGGGGCAGTGGGGGGTTGGTTGGTGAAGCCATGGAGGGATTTGAAAACAAGGGTGGGAATTTTAAAATTGAGGCTTTGCTGGATCACAAAACAATGTAGGTCAGCAGGAGCAGTAGTGATTGAAAGGACATCAAAGAGAACAGCTAGAATGATTGCGGTGATGGAGGGATTGGTATAGGATGAATAAGAATGTAAATATGGCACGTTTTCACTTGAGAAGGGAAGATGTAGAAGTGATATGATTACTGTGTTTAGGTTTCTACAGGGACTAGATAATGTAAGCCATTGCAATCTAGTTAACTTTGAATAGAACAGAAGAATCAGAATACCCGGCCTAAAGGAGAGTAAATTCAAAACTAATCTGTGGGAATAATATTGCAGTTAACTGGAAATTGCAATCTTCTACCTTGTGAGTATACAGTGCTCACTCACAGTTCCAACGTTATCACCTTTATTCATGCTAAATAATAGCTGCCTGATTATCTGCTAGAATTTTCATGAGATAAAACCTTGGGTTAGGTGTTATCTCACAGCATAGATTACGAATATCAATCACCTCCAGTCTGATATGTATCAACCTTTCAGCTCAAGAAAGCTTAAACTGAGTTTCAGTGATTTATATTGCACTTGTTCTCATCCCCATGCCTTTAGGTTTTGCTCATCCAATGTATAAGATTGCAATTTGGGGACTCTTGTTTATCTACAAATTCCCACTGCTTCTTTGGGGCTGGTGGTGAGGAGTGGGGAGGCTTGAAAATGGAGAGATTTGAAGATAATTGTGATCATTCTAATTTTAATATATTGTGGAGAGTAGGCCTCTGTAGTTAAGTGAGGATGGGAGAGATTGGTGAATGAAATTTAGTGTACAATTAGATACAGAAAACTGAGCTTTGAACAAGTGCAGTTGATGGAGGGTAGAGTGTGGGTGGTCAACAAGGAGATCAAGGGAGGCTTTGAGGTGAGAACGGCATTATTGAGGTTTCAGAGGCAGAATAAGGAAGGGACAAATATAAGCAAATTAAGGAGGTAGAAGAGAGTGGTCCTGGTGATTTTTTGATTTCTCTTTATTCTTTCATGAGACATGGGCATTGCTGCCAAAACCAACATTTGTTGCCCATCTTGATTGCCCTTGAACTGAAGGCAATTACGAGTCAACCATATTTTTGTGGACCTGGAGTCCTACGTAGGCCAGACCAGGTAAGGATGGCAGATATCCTTCTGTAAAGGAAACCAGTAAAGCAGATGGGCCTTTACAACAATCGATGCTGTGGTGGGATTTGAACCCATGTCCACAAACCACTAGGCTGGGTCTCTGGATTATGAGACACTGGCACTACACCACCATCTACCCCAATGCAATGACACAGTGCAACACTGGAAGCTTGGACCTGAGTTGGCCAAGATGCCAAGTGTGAAAATTCATTTTGACCTGTTTTTGGGGTTTGAAATAGACTGCAGGTTAAGAGTAGAAACTAAAAGTTAAAGCTTGAGGTTCAATCAAAATTGGGCTTCAGGCTTCATCAGCACATTGCTAGTGATCTAAAGTTTAGAACAGCTTGCCACCTTCATCAGGATGAAGTTGAGCCAACTGCCTCTTTCGCAGAGGTCCACAGGAAGGTTTTATATTTAGGATTACATAGGATAAGGTAGGTTTTACATTTTTAGGATTGCATAGGATATGTGACACGAAAACAGGCCACTCAAGCTAACCAGTTCATTCTGATGTTTATGCTCCGCTTGAGCCTCTTCCTGCCTTTCCTCACCTATCAGAATAATCTTCCATTCCCTTCTCCCTCATTTACTTATATATAGCCTCCCCTTAATTACATTTATACCGCTCCCTGTTGTAGTGAGTTCCGTATTTTTTACCACTCTCTGGGTAAAAAATTTCTTCAGAATTCCCTATTAGATTTATCTATTTTTTTTGGTGACGACCTTCCACTGACTGTCTTTAGCTTTGCTCTCCCCCATAAGTAGAGGCATTCCCTCTGTGTCGATTTAAACCTTCCATAATTTCATGAACTTTTATTAGACCAGAACGTTTGTGTTTCAAGAGAAAAGAAACCCAATCTGATCATCCTCTTCTGATGGGTATACTCCTGATTTCTGGTATCATCACTGTGAATCTTCTTTGCACCCTTTCCAGTGCCCTATCTTTTTTGTAATATGGTGACCAGAAAAGTACAAAACTCTGGGTGTGTTTGAATCAAGATTTGATAGAAATTTACTCTAATTTCTTTACATTTCAATTCTATCCTTCTAAAGACAAACTCTCGTACTTGGCTTGCATTGTTTTACTCGCTTTGTCAACCTGTGTCACTACTTTACATGATTTGTGTATCTGTATCCAGGTCCCTCTGGTCCTTTACCCTATTTTAATTCTTATTTTCTCAGTAATATGCAAGCTGTTGTATGTTCTGTAGGTCTAATGAAGAGGTCCTGAGTCTTGTATGGTTGAACATTGTGTTTATTGATAACACATAACTATGTACATATACATGATATAGTCGAAGCTACAAGAACTCCATGCTTGCTTCTACACAGGTCACACCACAACTTTTCCTAGTCTCAGGTCATGTGTCTCTCTACATCGCACTGTGGGTGGTATTGTTTCCCAGTCCCAGATTAACCTTGCTATGCCAGATCCCTTATGCTACATTACCTCCATATTTTTCTTGCCAAAATGTACTACTTCACAATTATCTATGTTGAAATTCATTTGCCAATTACACGCCCATTCTGCAAACTTGTTAATAGTATGGGGAAGGTATTAGAACAGACCATTAAGGAGGTTGTGATTCAGCACTTAGAAAATCTCAAGGTAATTGGGAAGAGTCAACATGGTTTTGTGAAAGCGAAATCATGTTTAACCAATTTATTGGAGCACCTTGAAGAAATAAAAAGCGCTGTGGATTAAGGAGAGCCAGTAGACATACTGTACTTGGATTTTCAGAAGGCATTTTGTAAGGTACCATATCAAAGGTTATCATACAAAATAAAAGCTCATGGTGTAGGGGGTAACATATTAGTGTGGATAGAAGATAGGCTGGCTAACAGGAAACAGAGTATGTGTAAATGGGTCTTTGTCTGATTGACAGGATGTGACTAGTGGAGTCCCGCAGGGGTCTGTGCTGTGGCCTCAACTTTTCACAATTTATATCAATGATTTAGATGAGGGGAGTGAAGGCGTGGTAGTTAAATTTGCAGATGACACAAAGATAGGAAGGAAGGTATGCTGTGAAGAGGACATAAGGAGGCTGCCGACAGATATAGATAATTTGAGTGAGTGGGAAAAAATATGGCAGATAGGGTATACTTTGGGAAAATGTGACGTTGTTTACTTTGGCAGGAAGGATAAAAAAGCAGAGTATTACTTAGATGGAGAACAACTACAGAAATCTGAGGTGCAGAGGGATCTAGGTGTTCTAGTGCAAGAGTCACAAAAAGTTAGCATGCAGGCTTAGCAAGTAATTAAGGAGATGAATGGAATGTTATCCTTTTATTATGAGAGGAATTGAATATAAAATTAAGGATAAAAACAAAAAAACTGCGGATGCTGGAAATCCAAAACAATTACCTGGAAAAACTCAGCAGGTCTGGCAGCATCGGCGGAGAAGAAAAGAGTTGATGTTTCGAGTCCTCATGACCCTTCAACCGTTCTGTTGAAGGGTCATGAGGACTCGAAACGTCAACTCTTTTCTTCTCTGCCGATGCTGCCAGACCTGCTGAGTTTTTCCAGATAATTCTGTTTTTGTTATAAAATTAAGGATGCTATGCTTCATTGTACAGGGCATTGGTGAGACCATATCTAAAATACTGTGTGTGGTTTCGGACTCCTTATTTAAGGAAGGATGTAAATGCGTTGGGGGTTCAAAGGAGGTATCCAAGATTGAAACCTGGAATGAGCGGGTTGTCTTATGAGGAAAGGTTGGACAGGCTGGGCTTGCTTCCACTGGAGCTTAGAAGAGTGAGGGATGACTTGATTAAGTATATAAGATCCTGAATGGTATTGACAAGGTGGACATGGAAAGGATGTTTCCTCTTGTGAGTGAGTTCAGAACAAGGGCACATTGTTTTTAATTAGGAGTCACCCTTTTAAGACAGAGATGAGGAGGAATCTTTTCTCTCAGAGAGTTGTGCAATTTTGTAACTCTCTGCCTCAGAAGTCAGTGGAGGTGGGATCATTGAATAGTTTTAAGGTGGAGGTAGTTAGATTTCTGTTAGGCATGGGAATCAAAAGTTATCGGGGGTAGATGAGAATGTGGAATTCAAAACACGAGCGCATTAGCCAGGATCTTATTGAATGGTGGAGCAGGCTCCATGGGCTGAATGGCCTAGTTCTGCTCCTATTTTGTATGTCCATATATTCTTATAGTTTGGTGTAGTCCTCCTCAGTATTGACTGTTCCCTATCCCCTTCCCTGCATCCACCCCCACCAATTTGGTGTCAGCTGCAAAATTAGAAATTGTGTTTCGATTCAAAAGTCCGAATTATTACTACAAAGGATTAATTTCTTAAAAGACATTTGAGCAGCAGTGTCCCTGAACTTATCCAAAAATTATTGTGATCCTGTTGTGTAACAGTGATCCCAGTTCCATTTGGAACTACAACTTCTGCTACTCTAAATATCTACCCTTTACCCCTCCTCTTCACTTTCTGTCTACAGAAGCCAGCTATCCATCCTGCTATTTAACACCTGAACCTGCATTCTTGGCCTTATTCATTAGTTTATTATATGGTACTTTGACAAAGGCTTTTCGAAAGCTTAGATAAATTATATCTACCGCATTACCCTTGTGTACTCTTTGTCTTCTCTTCAAAAAATTCAATGAGGTTGATCAAGCAAGGCATTTGTTGTTTTCTTTATTCTGTCATTGGGTGTGACAGTGGAATTCAAAACACTGGCTAGGCCAGCATTTATTGTCCAACCTAAATACTTTTTAGAATGTGGTGGTGAGCCATCTCCTTGAACCACTGCAGTCCATGCAGTGCAGGTACACCCACAGTGCTGTGAGAAAGGGAGTCCTAGAATTTTGACCCAGTGACCGTGAAGGAATGGTGATATAATTCCAAGTCAGGATGATGTGTGGCTTGGAGAGGAACTTGCAGATGGTGTTGTTCCCCTGTGTCTGCTGCCCTTGTCCTTTGAGGTTGTAGAGGTTGCAGGTTTGGAAGGTGCTGTTGAAGGGGCCTTGCTTGAGTCCCTTTTAAAATCCTTGCTGTCTATTCCTTATTATGTTTTTGGTTTCTAGATGTTCTTTTGCAATGCACTTTGGGATGTCTGCTAGCCATGAAAGGTTCAAAAAATGCAAATCTTTTTGTTTGTCTCCCTTTATTAGGAATTCCATTTTTTTTCATCACCAATATTCAGCCAATTGGTCTACAGTTCCCTGGACATGTTCTGCCATCTTTAATACAGGTGTAATGTTAGCTGTCCACCAGATGTTGGGTGCTACACCTTTCTATAACAAATTTTTTAAAGTATGTAAAAATGTCTCTATTATCTCTTTCCTAGATTCTTTTAAAATGCACAGATCTGGGAGATTGAAGAACAGGGGGACCGAGAAGAGAAGAACAATCGAGAATGAGTGAGGTAGGGAGACGATGATCAGGAAGGTGGGGATGCAGTTGGGAGAGGGGAGCAATTGGGAAAGTACTGAGCTGGATCTAGCAATGACCGTTCTTGTTAGCAGCCTCCCCCAAGGGACTCTGGGCCTCTAATATCCTGAGTACCGTCTGTCGTACCATATGACTCTAACAAATCCTAACACCCTAACAGGACACATCTATATCCTTCACTAATCAAATCTTTGCTTGCAGCAACTGTTGAACTGCTTCTTAATTCCCGGCGCTAATTCCTGGCTCACCACAGTGGAACCCTCATATGGTTTGTCTCATATGGTCACGGAGCATGCAAAACCATTTCTATTCATACAAATATCATTTATCATCTGTCTGGTGAGCTGTCAGAGCAATTCCACTGTAACATCAGCTTCTTATTCAATTACAGTACAGGGCCTTTTCAGGCTCCAAATGATTGAGTGAAACATTACTGTGTGAATGCTTGATGCTCTTAACCAATTTCCTGGCTATTTTCCAACCAGTTCCAGTGTTCATATGATAACACAGGGGCAGTTAGTTCTCTTCCTTAGTGCTAAATTCTCTGTCACCTAACCTGTGCCCCTGTGGTTATATATAATAACTACACAGTATGTGTCGACAACTTTTACCCATTCGGACTTACGGCTATACTGTTGTGTAATGCACTGTATTATTGCAGCTGAAGTGGAGTAGTGATTTGGCAGAAAGCTGACAATTCCCTCAATCCATTGTGGATGACCTTTTCTTTTATAAGCAGTTTGGTTTGACGTTTCTAATACTCCACCACCAAAATAACCTATCCACACTTTATAAGACATGGTTCCAAGCAATTTTTTAAAAATATACTCATTGATGGGATGTGGGTGTCGCTGGCTGGGCCAGTATTTATTGCCCATCCCTAGTTGCCCTTGAGAAGATGTTGGTGAGCTGCCTTCTTGAACCGCTGCAGTCCATGTGGTGTAGGTACACCCATATTGCTGTATGGAAAAGAGTTCCAGGATTTTGACCCGGCGACGGTGATATATTTCCAAGTCAGGATGGTGAACAACTTGGAGGGGAACTTCCGGGTGCTGGTTTTCCCAACTATCTGCTGCCCTTGTCCTTCTAGATGGTAGTGGTCGTGGGTTAGGGAGGTGCTGCCTAAGGAGGCTTTGACGCTACTGTTCCAGTATAAATGATGGTACTGTGCTGCAGGATACAGGCCATAAACAGCAGCAGATAGATCAAAGAAAGGTTCTTGAAGGCAGGCAGTTCCAAACTGCTCAATTATCTAAATGGCAGAGTTCCCTTCTTGTGTCAGTAGGAAACATTTCAACATATCAGAGCACTTTAAAATTTATCCCCAGTCGGTAATTTGGTGCATCAGGTGCTTCAAGCTGGCATTTAAGTAAATGTAAAAGTGAACTGGGCTGATCTTTAGCTATTGATGTGTGTTCATACTGCTCACTGTTAGTACTAGTCATCCTGTTGACCGAAAGAAGTAAGCTGATTAAAGACAATAAACCCTGTCAGTGAAGCAAAGCTGCAGTGATATCAATTATCCTTACATTAAGAATCATGCGTGAGGATCCTTCTTTATCATTAGCTTTTGGCAGGGCAGGTCAGGCACAGCTACATCCCTGAATTAATTTTTCAATGATTTCCAATGTTTTCATTTTCAAAGCAGTTAGCATTATGATGGGTCAAATCTTACTGAAAAATAGCGCTGTTATTAATGCATAAATTGACCAGAAAACACAGGGAATGAAAAGATATGCTGGGAGTTGTGAAATTCCAGGCCTTCCTGTCCAATGTAGCTGCTCTAATGTTTGCTTTGCACAAACAATGGCCTAGATCTCCGGATCATCGGAGACCAGAGTGCGACCCAAGGTATGGGTCAGGACCCGATGACAGTCCTGACGCACTGACTCAGAATTACCCGGGGCATCTGAACATCCGACGGGCAATTCGCTGGCTCCCAAGATCCTCCAAAAATATCTCCAACTCTTAGAGTCAATGATTTTGCACTGTTCTGACTTAACTCACCTGCATATTGACCCAGGAAATATTAGACAGAAAAATCCTAGTCTAACTACACAGCCGAACCACCTAGTCACTCACACTGAAACTCTGACCATCGACTACCTCCCCCCAAACCCCTCCATTCCACCCCCCCCGCCCCATTCTCCTCCCCCCCACCACCACCACCACCATGACTTTCCCCAACCGGACCTGGCTAGCCACCGACCTGACAACCCCTCCTGACCCAACCCCTGACCCAACCGCTTACTGCCCTACCCACCTGCCACCCTGCACCCCTACCCACTCGCCAACTAACCCCCCACCCACCTACCACCTCACACAGCTGCTACCTTACCCACTTACCTCGCCCGCCTACCCAACCTGCCACCCTACCCGTTCACAGACATTCACACTGGACGTTTAAACTTGCCTTACATCAGCTTGGCCTGTAAAAGGGGGAGGGGCTTTTTGCGCTGATTCACTTCGCTGCTTTGATCAAAGTCGGACTACAGCGGTTCCGACTCTGTTCGGAAAATTTGGGCCAACATCTCACCCTTAGCCAACCCACGTTGATTAACTTGTTGCATATACATATTAAATGCTTACTAAATATCAACCCTTAAATCCCTTTGGTAAAGAAAATAGACTGTTGATGTATCGTTCAGTGAGGTCCCAGATGTCACATTGCTGTCACCACACCATTATCAGCTCGCACTTCCAGAAATTAGATTCAAGCTGACTGGTGCAGGAAATGTATGCAGCTATCCTGCTCCAGCACGATTTTGCCACATTATATATTACATGTGACTGTCAGTGGGTACTTTAACAATGTCTTACCTGCTTATGCAAATACAAACTACCAAAAATATCGTGCGCTGAATTTTTATCATTTGAAGCAAACCTAAGAGTCTGGTATTTTCGGTTTGGTGCTTTCAGTAAACGACTGATACATGATTTTCTAAGTGCGTTTTATTCAATAGTTTAATGGGCAGTAGGTTACTAAGTGTCTCGTCAGTCTCCAAGCTTCCTTAGCAGAATTGTTCACGGCTTTTGCAATGTAAATCAAGTTCATAACACAATGGCACGGATACGCTATCCTGATCTGCAGCCATAAGTCTTGGCTGGAAACTGACTGATTTCCCTGAGAGACAATCATTTTTCAGGCAGGTCCATTGGTTTCTTAGCAAAGTTATAGTGAGAGACTTTTATTTTCAGGCCAATTTTATTTTCTAAATATTTCACAATAATTGGTGCCTCTGAAGAAAATCTGTGTTGGAGTTAAACAGCAGTCAGAAAGGATAGAAGCACTGGGGGAGGTGCAAAAAATGTTTATAAATGTGATCCCAAAAATGAAAGGCGATAACCATCTGGAAAAATTGAACACTCTGGGGCTCTATTCTACAGGAAAGAGAAGGCAGAGGGATGAACAAGCAGAGGTCTTTAAAATTATGAACACATTTGATAGGCCACATGTAGAAGATGAAGAGTTCAAAAAATGGGGCCATAAATATAAGATAGTCACTAATAAATTTGATGAGGAATTCAGGAGAAACTCCTTCACCCAATGAATGGTTAGAATGTTGTGGTAAAGTGAAGTACCCTATCCCTTTAAGAGAATGCAAGTGTACTGATCATGCGACAGCACTGATGAATCACTGTGCAGAGCGGGCAACTGGGAACTGTAAATCTAGTTCTGTAAGCTTCTGAGTTAACAAGTATGATCTGGTGCTCTGCCCTATGTCTCAATAAACCATCACTGTTTATTCTTAGCTCAGTCTCTCTCTCTCGTTGATTGCAAGCACCAACTGATGAGAGCATAAGAAGACGTGCAGTTAGAGTTCAGTTGGCCAACGAACTCATTTACCCAAGACATAAAAAATGTGGAACTCACAACCTTCTGGAGTGGTTGGGATGCATAGCAATGATGCATTTAATGAAACAATGAAAGCACAGAAGGGGGAAAGGCATATATGCAGGTAAAGTTGGATGAAGCACGGTTCGGGGGTGAGCTCTTAAGGATTGACATAGATAAGCACTGGCCTGTCTCAATGATGTAAAATTGGAAAGAGATCGATAGAAAAGTCACGTGGTCCATAGTATTTATATTGTACAGCAGGACAATAGATATTCCCTCTACCTGCTTTTCCAAATGGGAGGCTCAATCAATTTAGAAGGCTATGTTTCATTTACATAAGGGCTGGTGTGCTGTGGGTATAAAATAGATACCCCTGAGGTACAAAGGACTCAACAAAGGGTAGGTCAGAGGGGGTGGGAAGGGACGTTCTTGAGGGGAGGTGGGGGGTGCAGGGGTGGGGTGACTCTGTTTGGCAGTGACCCTGGTTATTTTGTGGAGCCCGAGAAAGCACACCTGTAGCTCCTGGTCACAAAGTAAAAACATATTTGCCTCTTTGACCGGGCCACTGATACTGAGTGTAGTGTGTATTCCTGTCCCACTCTAAAATCAAAGCAGCCGATTTGATTGGCACCCCATCCATCACCTTAAACGTTCTCTCCTTGCAGAACCCACGCACAGTGTGTACCATCTACCAGATACGCTGCAGCAACTCACCAAGGCTCCTTCGACAACACCATCTAAACCTGCAGCCTCTGCAGGACAAAGGCAACAGACACATGGGAACACCACTGCCTTCAAGTTCCCCTCAAGTCACACATTATCCTGTCTTGGATCTGCTTCGATGTTCCTTCATTCTTGCTAGGTTAGAATCCTAGAGCCTCCTCCTCCCTGACAGCACTGTGGGTGGACCTACTCCACACAGACTGCAGTGGTTCAAGATGGCAGCTCACCACCATCTTTCCTAAGGCAAATAGGGATGGGCAAAAATCCTTGACAGTGATATTCACATCCCATGTACAAATGACAAAAATGGCTTTGGGCCCCAGTTGACACGTTGGCCCTCTCATCTAAATGCTTAAATAAGCTGTGCCTCTGCTTCAACTGTAGTCTTCATGACCTCAGGCTGTCACACCCACCCACACCCGCCCCCAAGATGCTCCGCCCCCCCCTTAAACAGTATAAATTTCATGACATTTCTACTCCTCTTTAGCTCTGAAGAAGGTTCATAAGGACTCAAAATGTTAACTCTTGTTTTCCTCTCCACAGATGTTGCCAGACCCGAGTTTTTCCAGCATTTTCTGTTTTTATTTACTTTAAACTGGTTTATTAACACCTAGGTATAAACAGGGTACAGAGTGGGTATGTCTCTCCTGAATACAATGAGTTCCATGCTCTCTCTCTCTCTCTCGAGAATTTAGCACATCACTGCCTGATGTCAGTGATACACCATTGCTTACATCACATTAGCATATCTAGTCTATTAGCCCATTATAGTACACAAGGGCTCCAACACTGACCTCTAGAGATAGCCACTACAAACATCGACTAATCACTACTCTGTGTCCTGTCACTCAGCCAATTCTGTACCCACGTTGCTACTATTCTTTTGTTCCATGAGCTATACTAGGGGAGATGATGGTGCAGTGAACTTGTTGCTGGACTAATAATCCAGAGATACAAACAGAAATCTGTGGATGCTGGAAATCCAAAACAAAAACAGAAACAGAAATACCTGGAAAAACTCAGCAGGTCTGGTGGCATCGGCGGAGAAGAGTACAGTTGACGTTTCGAGTCCTCATGACCCTTCAACAGAACTAAGTAAAGTTAAGAAAGGGGGGAAATATAAGTTGGTTTAAGAGGGGGGGGAATGGGGTTTTGTTGGGACAAGCAGCCAGTGATAGGAGGAGATAACCAAAAGCTGTCACAGACAAAAGAACAAAGGTGTTGAAGGTGGTGATATTATCTAAAGGAATGTGCTAATTAAGAGTATAAGACAGGACAGAGACCAGAGACCCAGGGTAATGCTCTGGGGACCTAGGCTCAAATCCCACCATGACAGATGATGGAATTTGAAATCAATAAAAATTTGGAATTAAAAGTATAATGATGACCATGAAACCATTGTCGATTGTTGTAAAAACCCATCTAATGCCCTTTAGGGAAGGAAATCTGTCATCCTTACCTGGTGACTCCAGACCCACAGCAATGTGGTTGACTCTGAAATAAAGCCACTTACCCACTCAGTTGTTACAAAGTCATGAAAAAGGAATGAAACTGGATGGGCCACTGGGGATTGACTTAGGCACCAGAAATGACATTGAAAATGTCGGCCCTGCAAAATCCTCCATGCTAACATCTGGTGGCTAGTGCCAAAGTTAGTAGACCTGACATAGTCATGCTCACGGAATCATACCTTACCAGACTCCACCATCATCATCATCCCTGGATATGTCCTGTCCCACCTGCAGGACAGACCCAGCAGAGGTGGTGGCACAGTGGTATACAGTCAGGAGGGAATTGCCTTGGGAGTCCTCAACATTGACTCTGGGCCCCATGATGTCTCATGGCATCAGGCCCAACAGGGGCAAGGAAATCACCCGCTGATAACCACCAACTGCCCTCCCTCAGCTGATGAATCAGGGCTCCTCCATGTTGAACATCACTTGGAGGAAGCACTGAGGGTGGCAAAGGCACGGAATATATTCTGGGTGGGGACTTCAATGTCCATCATAAGAGTGGCTCAGTAGCACCACTACTGACCGAGTTGGCCAAGTCCTAAAGGACATAGCTGCTACACTGGGTCTGCGGCAGGTGGGGAGGGAACCAAAATGGGGGAAAAATATACTTGACCTCATCCTCACCAACCTGCCTGCCACAGATGCATCTGTCCATGACAGTATCGGTAGGAGTGACAACCGTGCATTCATTGTGGAGACAAAGTCCCACCTTCACATTGAGGGCACTCTCCATCGTGTTGTGTGGCACTACCACTGTGTTAAATGGGATAGATTTCGAACAGATCTAGCAACTCAAGACTGGGCATCCATGAGGTGCTGTGGGCCATCAGCAGCAGTAGACTTGTACTCGTACACAATCTGTAACCTCATGGCCCGGCATATCCCCAATTCTACCATTGCCATCAAGCCAGGGGATCACCCTGGTTCAATGAAGAGTGTAGGAGGACATGCCAGAAGCAGCACCAAGCATACCTGAAAATGAGGTGTCAACCTGGTGAGGCTATAACATAGGACTACTTGTGTGCCAAACAGCGTAAGCAGCAAGTGATACAGAGCTAAGCGATCCCACAACCAACGGATCAGATCTAAGCTCTGCAGTCCTGCCACGTACAATTGTGAATGTGGTGGACAATTAAACAACTCACTGGAGGAGCATCCTCAATGATGGAGGTGCCCAGCATAGCAGTGCAAAAGATAAGGCTGAAGCATTCGCAACAATCTTCAGCCAGAAGTGCCAAGTGGATGATCCATCTCGGCCTCCTCCAGAGGTCCCCAGCATCACAGATGCCAGTCTTCAGCCAATTTGATTCACTCCACATGATGTCAAGAAACGGCTGAAGGCACTGGATGCCGCAAAGGCTATGAGCCCAGAAAATATTCTGATAATAGTACTGAAGATTTGTGCTCCAGAACTTGCCGTGCCCCTAGCCAAGCTGTTCCAGTACAGTTACAACACTGGCATCTACTCGGCTACGTGGAAAATTGCCCAGATATGTCCTGTACACAAAAAGCAGGACAAATCCAACCTGGCCAATTACAGCCCCATCAGTCTACTCTCGATTATCAGTAAAGTAATGGAAGGGGTTATCAACAGTGCTTTCAAAGGGCACTTTCTTTGCAATAAACTGCTTAATGATGCCCAGTTTGGGTTCCGCCAGGGCCACTCAGCTCTTGACCTCATGCCTTGTTTTAAACATGGACAAAAGAGCTGAACTCCCGAAGTGAGGTGAGAGTGATTGCCCTTGACATCAAGGCAACATTTTACAGAGTGTGGCATCAAGGAGCCCAAGCAAATCTGGACTTAATGTGAATCAGGGGAAAACTCTTTGCTGGTTGGAGTCATACCTAGCTCAAAGGAAGATGGTTGTGGTTGTTGGAGGTCAGTCATCTCAACTCCAGGATATCACTGCAGGAGTTCCTCAGTGTAGAGTCCTCAGCCCAACTATCTTCAGCTGCTTCATCAATGGCCTTCCTTCCATCATAAAGGTCTGAAGTGGGGATGTTCGCTGAAGATTTCACAATGTTCAGCACCATTCGTGACTCCTCAGATACTGAAGAACCCATGTCCAAATGCAGCAAGACCTGGACAATATCCAGGCTTGGGCTGACAAGTGGCAAATAACATTTGCACCACACAAGTGTCAGGGAATGACAATGTCCAATAAGAGAGAATCCAACCATCACCTCTTGATGTTCAATAGCATTACCATCACTAAATCCCCCATTATCAACATCCTGGGGGTTAGCATTGACCAGAAACTGAACTGGACTAGCCATATAAATACTGTGGCTACAAGAGCGGGTCAGAGGCTAGGAATAGTGTGACGCGTAACTCACCACCTGACTCCCCAAAGCCTGTCCAACATCTACAAGGTACAAGTCAGGAGTGTGATGGAATACTCCCCAATTGCCTCGATGAGTGTGGTTCCAACAACACTGAAGAAGCTAGACACCATCCAGGACAAAGCAGCCCGCTTGATCGGCACCACATCCACAAACATTCATTCCCTCCACCACCGACGCACAGTAGCAGCAATCTGTACCATCTACAAGATGCACTGCCGGAATTCACCAAGGCTCCTTAGACAGAACTTTCCAAACCCATGACCACTTCCATCTAGAAGGACAAGGGCAGCAGATAAACGGGAACACCACCACCTGGAAGTTCCCCTCCAAGCCACTCACCATCCTGACTTGGAAATATATCACCATTCCTTCACTGTCATTGGGTCAAAATCCTGGAACTCCCTTCCTAACAGCACTGCGGGTGTAGCTATACCACATGGACTTCAACGGTTCAGGAAGACAGTTCACCACCAACTTCTCAAGGGCAACTCGGGATGGGCAATAAATGCTGGCCCAGCCAGAGAAGCCCACATCCCGTGAATGAATAAATAAAAATGTCTTTTGTGCAGCACTGTATCAAATGCCTTTTGCAACTCCATCTACACACATCAACTGCATTATCCAAATCAATCTCCTCTGTTACCTCCTCAAAAAACTCCAAGTTAATTAATCATGATTTTTCCATTAAGAAATCCATGCTGCCCTCCTTTAATTAACCAGCATGTGACTGTTAGTTTTGTTCTGAATTATTGTTTCTACAGGTTTCCTCATTGCCGAAATTAAACTGACTAGTTTGTAGTTCCTGGGCTTATCTTTACAGCACTTTTTGAACAGCAGCACTACATTTGCAATTCACCAATCCTCTTGCACTATCCCAGAGTCCAAAGAAGACTGAAAAATTATGGCCAGTGCCTTGGCAATTTCCATCTTTACTTTCCTCACTATCCTTGGATACATCTCATCTGGTCCTGATGCTTTTTCTTTTATTATTCATGGGATGTAGGTGTCTTCCCCTTCCCTAGTTGCCCTAGCTCAGAGGGCATTTAAGAGTCAACCACATTGTTGTGGGTCTTGAGTCACATATAGGCCAGACCAGGTAAGGATGGCAAATTTCCTTCCCTAAAGGACATTAGTGAACCAGGTGGGTCTTTACAACAACTAACAATGGTTTCATGGGCATCATTAGACTTTTAATTCCAGGTTTCTATTGAATTCAAACATCTGCTGTGGCAGGATTCAAACCCAAGTCCCCTGGGTCTCTGAATTACTAGTCCAGTGATAATACCACTACGCCATCACCTCTCTATCAACTTTAAGTACAGACAGCCTACGCAATACCTCCTCCTTATCAATTTTAAGCCCTCATAGCATCTCACTTACCTCCTCTTTCACCATGGCTTAAGTAGCGTCTTCTTCCTTGATAAGGACAGCTGTAATGTACTTATTTAATGCCTCAGCCATGCCCCCCCACCCTCCATGTGTAAATTCTCTTTTTTGACCCTAATTAGCCCTACTCCTTTTACCACCATTTTACCAATTATAAGCCTATAGAAACATTGGGATTCCCTTTTATGTTTGCTGCCAGTCTCTCTTCATACTCCCTTTTTGCTTCTCTTAGTTGTTTTTCATTTCCCCTTCTATATTTAGCCTGGCTCTCAATTCTATTTTCTGCCTGACAGCTGTCATAAGCGCACTTTTTTCTCCTTTATTGTAATTTCTATCTTTTTTCTCAACCAAGGAGCTATGGCTTTGTTTATCCTACCTTTCCCTTTCGGGGGAATGTACCATGACTGTGAGCAAAACACCTCCTTTTTGAAAGTAGTCCATTGTTCACTGTTTCTTCTGCCAACCTTTGACTCCAGTTTATTCAGCTGAGATCCATTTTTACCCCATTGAATTTATTTTTCCCCCAGTTAATTATTCTTACTCCAGATTGCTCATTGTCCTTTTCTATAGTCGGCATAAACTTTATGGTACGATAATCACTGTCCTCTCAATGTTCTCCTACTGACTTAATCTACATGGTCCACCTTATTCCCAAGAAGCAGGCCCAGCAGTGCCTCCTTTCTCATTGGATTGGACACATACTCCTGTAGAAAATTTTCTTGCACATAATCTAGGATCTCTTGCCCCTCACTGCCCTTTACAATACTATTATCCCAGTCTATATTTGGATAATTAATGTTAATGTTCCCCCATCATAACTACCCAATATTTTTTGCACCTCTGTAAATTTGCTCTTCTATATCCTTCCCACTAGTTGGTGGCCTATTGACTACCCCAAGCAATGTGATTGCACCTTATTGTTATTAGCTCTGGCCAAATAGATTATGTCCTTGATCTCTCTAGGACATCCTCTTTCTCCAGCACTGCAATGGTCTCCTTAATCCACACTGCCACCTTCCCCCTTTTCTTCCTTTCCTATCTTTCCTGAACACCTTGTATCCAGGAATATTTAACACTCAGTCCTTCCCTTCTTTGCGCCAGTTCTCTGTTATAGCCACAACATCATGACATTCTGCACCTCTAACTCACCAATCTTATTTGCCATGCTCTGTGCATTCACATACATGCACAGTATCCCTGATTTAGACTTTAATACTTTCTCCCCTACTCTGACCCCACACTTACTGTTCCCTACACTAGTGCTATCTATCTCTCCCAGTATTCTGTGCACCTTGATATTTATCTCTGATGTTACCTCTTGGTTCCCACACCCCTGCCATGTTAGTTTAAACCCTCCCCAGTGGCTCTAGCAAAATGCCCACAACTATATAAATACAAATCTTTCATTTCTTTAGCAAAAGCTTTCAGGGGTAATGGTGCGAAGGCAATATTTTAGAGCATGACTGACCTTTTTTAAATTTAGAGTGGAAAGAATCCTAAAAAATACTAGTTACCTATGTTAATATTGGGACAGTCATTTATTTAAACCAACCAGATTATTGTATGAGCATTTACTTATAATTGTAAATTGTTCATTTATGTACAAACTTTTATTTAAGATCAGATCTGTAAGGCGTGAAGGGTAATCACAAACTAAATATTGTCTATAATGCTTATAGCGTTTAATAATTTCAGCATTGGACTTCTATTTTCATAGAATCATAGCACAGCATGTCAAGTTGTCATTCGCTAGCTAGGGAAGAAGGTTGTCAAGATACTGCAAGATTAAAACGTAGGCCACACAAGACTACAGCAATCTTGATATCTTTTCATCAGGCTGCTCTGTCAGTGACCCTGAGGAAACACAGCAGGGTTGCACCAATGCATAATACCATGACAACAGCCTGCCAACTAACTGCCAAGCCTACATTTTTGATGATAGGCAAACTGTACGGTGTGAAAAATGGGAGAGTTTCGATTAAACCTGAGGAAACTGAAAACAAATGCCTGAAAACAAAGGTTGTTACTGTCAACAATACATTAGCGTATGCAACGTTTAGCCCATCTCCATTACAAAAGCAAAATACCACAAATGCTGGAAAACTGAAGTTAAAAACAGGAAATGCTGGAAATACTCAGCAGGTCAGGCGGCATCGGTGGAGAGTAAACAGTTAAATGTTTCAGATCTGTAACCTTTCATCAGAACTGGCAGAGATCCAAAATGCTAACTGTTTTCCGCTCCGCAGATGCTGCCTGACCTGCTGAATATTTCCAGAATTTTCTGTTTTGATTTTAACCCATCTTAACACTTGAAATTAATTTCCAAATGCTAGGTGGGATTAAACCGGGAGAATTTATTGACAGAAATAACACCACGGGCAGAAATTTTCACTCGGTGGGCGGGCGGGCACGCGCCCGACCCGGTCAAGTGTGAAATGATGCGTGGTGACGTCAGCCGAGTGTGCCGATGTCAATGTGCAGTCACACGATAGTTCAGTTGGCGGGCGAGTGCCGGGGTCGGCAGCACGCCCGCCGACAATTAAAAGGGCCGTTAAAGCCATTAAATAGTCAATTAAGCTAAATTTTTTGCTGCCCATCCAACCTAACGGTTGGCAGACAGGCGAAAAGGTCCAGCGGCCTTTGCGTGTTTTTTTTGGAAAGCTCATCCACGGGCAGGTTGAGCTTTCCAAAAGCAAACAAAAATAAAATATAAGTTTTACAATTGACTTAATAGCATGTCCAGAGTCACATGAGGGGACATGTTTTATTACATTTTTATTTATTTTTCAAACAGCACTTCATCTCCCTGAGGCAGCTCTGTGCCTCATGGAGATTATGAAGCACTCACTCATGCGTATGTGAGAATGTCACACTCTGCCCACTCGCTCTCCTCCCACCACCCGGACAGGCAGTGCGGAGCGCTGTCGCTCGCGTTTCACACTGGGCGGGATGAGCAATGGGACTTTCAGGCAGTGGTGTCCTCCTGTATCTGCTACCCTTGTCCTTCTAGGTGGTAGTGGTCAATGTTTTAGAAAGTGCTGTTGAAGGAGCCTTGGCGAGTTGCTCCAGTGCATCTTGTAGATGGTACACAGATGGCACTGTGCGTCGGTGGTGGAGGTGGGGAATATTGAAGGTGGTGGATTGCCAATCAAGCGGGCTGCTTTATCCTGGATAGTGTCCAGCTTCTTGAGTGTTGTTGGAGTTGTCCTCATCCAGGCAAGAGGACAGTATTCCATCACACTCCTGACTTGTGCCTTATGGATGGTGGATAGGCTTTGGGGAGTCAGGAGGTGAGTTACTCTGTGCAAAATTCCCAGCCTCTGACTTGCCCTTGTAGCCACAGTATTTATATGGTTGGTCCAGTTAAATTCTGGTTGATGTTTTTTTAAGGTTTTGGAAAGAGATGCAGGGGGATGCAAGGAAGGATGTTTTTACACAGCAAGCAGCAGTTCACCTTGCTGCATACCAGAGTGCTGGGAGTGGAAATGATGAAGGATTTTAAAAGGAAATTGGTTGGGCACTTAAGCAAAATAAAGTTGCAGGGCTATGGGGATGGAGCAGGACAATGGAACTGACTGGATTACTGTACAGAGAGCCAGCATGGATTCAGTGGGCTGAATGGGCTCCTTTTCTGCTGTGGTGACTCTATGATGCCATGACAACACCCATCCTACCCTACTTTCTGGGACATTCACTGACATTACTAATATTGTCTTTCTTAGGACTAGAGATCACAATGGAGATAATTGCTCTCAGTGCAACATTGACTAATTGCTGCAGTACATCCTGTTGATGGTACATCCTGCAGTCTAATGTGTGGCAGTGAGAGAGAACTAACATCATTTTCATATACTTTCAATTTTTGAGACATTATGACCAAAAAGTGTAACATGTTTCTGGTGGAATTGTGTTGGGATGAAGTTGACTATGAGGTTGTAAGTGGAGAGAAAAAAGGACAGACATATTTAGGTCTATGGTGTCATTATGTCACTCAGAACATCTAAAACTACTTCACAAATGACAAATTATTTTGAAATGCAATGTAAGTAAAGTCAGCAGCCATTTTGCATCTTGTTCAGCCAAGGGAAGGATATGGACCAAACAGCTTTCCATCAAGGCCACCTATTTCTTTCTTGAATAGCATTTTGGGATAGTAATATAGAAGCAGGAGTCAGCCACTCAGCCCTTCAAGGCTGTTCCGCCATTCAACTAGAAACAGGTGACCTGTATTTTCACATTTTCTATCTCTCTTGGATCTTTAACATTCACAAGTAGACAAGATCACGATTCAATGTTTCATCCATAAGACAGTAGCTCAGACTCTCTCAATTCTGAACTGAAGCAGCTGGGATTATAAATTTAGGAAATGTTCAAAAAGGTATAGAGAATGAGGAGGAGAATGGGGTTAGATTAAGTAGTTCATGTAAAATAACGCATTGACCCAAAAAGCCTGTTTCCTTGCTGGGACAATCTCATAATTCCAAGTTGATAACCTTCAGTCTCAGAAACATGTGTTATACATTAAATAAAGCTGACACACAGGTGGGAGAAAGGACTTTCACTCTACTAGATTCCAATTCTGTTAAATTTATGTTTCATTACTTTAGTCTATTCAATAGATTGGCTATATTATGCTGTTAACCTGTCAGCTATCTAAAGGGGTCTGATGCTAAATTAATGTTACCAATTTAAGTTAATCTCAGGTGCTGGTTTCCATTGAAAGTAATGTGATATAACTGAACTGCCTTGTTACCTCTGATAGGGTAAATTGACAAACTACAAATCTACTAAGTATTTGCATATTAATGTATAAATTTAAAGTGCTGCTAACTGTGACTGAGATTCACAAATAATTGTTAATCTACCACTTTGCTTTCTGGATTTCCCTTTGATAATTGACAACAAAAGGGTTTGTTCATTCATTCATTCAGTTGCTTGTACAGGTCCCGATGGGAGGCTGATCGTATAAATCTAACCCACAGATAAAAACAAAAAAAAAAACTGCGGATGCTGGAAATTTAAAACAAAAACAATTACCTGGAAAAACTCAGCAGGTCTGGCAGCATCGGCGGAGAAGTTCTGTTGAAGGGTCATGAGGACTCGAAACGTCAACTCTTTTCTTCTCCGCCTATGCTGCCAGACCTGCTGAGTTTTTCCAGATAATTGTTTTTGTTTTAAATCTAACCCACGCTGGTCGACGTAAGGCAGTTTTTTGACCTAATTGTGTGTGTTAATCACTCCTTAGCACAATCTGGCTGGTAAACTCTGGATGGTTCTTTGATGAGGAATTAATATGATGGGCTAAGGATTCATCGAGTGCCCTTGGTAAATATTCCTGTCAGGATCATTATCTTAAAATCACAAAGGTAATCCCCGTGGGAATTCTGATATACACGTTTCTGTCGCAAGCACTTAAGTGTGTAAAGCTGTGACAAATCTTTATCCAAATGCATTTGACAGTAGCCACATCTTTGATCAAAGATGCTAAAGATTTTGCCAGTTGATAACCATGCCATAATGTTCCCTTTGTCCGTGCTGTTCTTTCCAGCTGTAAATTCAAAGCCTTTAAATGCATCGGCATACGTCTGTTACTTTTAGGTGCTGATTGTCAGTGACTGCTAGGTGTAACTCCTGGAGTGCTGTAAGTTCAAACACTGATCGTTCTTCAGAGCTTTATATTCTAGATGTGTCGTCTTAATAGGCACACACGGCCACATTCCATTTTCCTATCGGTTTGCTGTTGTAGTCAAAGGAACAAGGGCTAGGATTTTGCATTGACTGAGCGAGCGGGCGCACGCCCGGCCCGGCCCGGCCCGCAGTCACGCGAGAAGACATTGGGCGTGCACCCCAACATCTTGGCGCTCGCATTGCAATATTACGGTCGGCGGACGCGCGCGGGAGTCTGAAGCGAGGCTGTTGACAAATTAAATGGACAATTGAGCCATTAATAAACCAATTGAACGGAATTTTACGCCCCCCACGCGATTTAAGGCTTGTTGCACGAGCAACATGGGCAGAGTTCAGGTGAGAGTTTGCTGCTGCTCTATTGCTGAGATTTCATATCTTTTCCTGTGGTTTCTGCTTAAAATCTTTGCTTTGTTAGCTATGCTTTGAGGAGTCTTTTTTGTTTTTCCAACTCTTTCGGAGGTTTCTGCCGAGTGCACCTTTTCAGTGCATGAGACAGTGTCATCTGCAAGTCAGCAGTTGGGGATTGCTTACTCCACTGATGAGACCTCCTCTGAAGAGGAAGTGAGGAGGTCAGGTGTCTGCAAGGCAGTGTCTCAAGGAGTGAGTGACCTGTGGGATGAGAGGCGCAGGCCAAAGGGGTGCAGGGCCAGCAGGGAAGGCAAGGCTGAAGGGACCGCAGAGGACGTCACTATTGTGCAGCCAGAATGTAAAGGCAGCGATCCAGCTACCTCACTCAACATGTCTGAGTGGTCTAGTACCAAAGGAGGCTCCGCCACTCTAGGGACACTGCGACATTGTTATGCCATAAGATTAGGCTAGAGATCCCCTCCAACTGTATGGTTGGGCACCCAATGCCATTAGCTCTAAAGATCACAGTACCCCTATTTTTTTTTCATATCCAGTTCTTTTCCAGGGTTCAGTGATGGATTTGTGTGGAGTGTCCCAATTAGCTGTCCATAGCTGCGTCAAGCTGGTAACTGATACTCTCTCCTCAGAAAGGCCATGACATTCATTACCGGATGGACGAAGCCAGCCAGGCTGAATGAACCAGAGACTATGCAGCAATTGCTGAATTCCCTTGCATCCAGGGTGCGATAGACTGCACTCATGTGGCCATCAAGGTGCCAGTGGGTCTGCCAGATGTCTTCGCGAATAGGAAGGGTTATCACTCCATGAACGTGCAGATAGTATGTATCGCAGGGTGGCCGAGTTAGTGATAGTGATCTGCAGACACTTCTTGGGTGGAAACATTAAGTTTATTTACAATGTACTCAGCAGCACCTACACATGTGCTTTCAATTCCAACTCTATCTCTACGCTGATTGCTGAGGTAGCCCGCACTACTCTCCTATTTGTTACTACAGATCATGTGATCTTCCTTATCAAGTATTATTCTTAAAGGTACATTACATACTAAATAAAACCTTAATTACTCCAGTACACAATCACAAGACACAAATTTTGCAAGTCTGTGCAATGTACCCTGGCATCTCCCATGATGCATACAGCCTACGACAGTCCCAGGTGCCAAGACCATTCGTAACTCCAGCTTGGCTGCTGGGTGACAAAGGATATCCCTTGAAAAGGTGGCTTATGACGCCACTCCAGCACCCTAGGACACAAGGTACAAAAGGAGTCATGCCACAAGAGCAGTGGCTGAGAAGACCATTGGGCTGCTGCAGATGAGGTTTCGCTGCCAGACCAATGAAGAGTGCACTGCAATATCCTTCAGAGCACGTGTCCCTTATAGTCATTGTCTGCTGCAGTTGGCACAATCTGGAGGGGCCCACTGGAGGATAAGAATTTTGACCCAGTGACAGTGGAGGAACGGTGGTATATTTCCAAGTGAGTTGCTTTGAGGGAAGCTTCCAGGTGGTGATGTTCCCATGTATTTGCTGTACTTCTTTTTAGATAGTTGTGTTTGTGGGTTTGCAAGGTGCTGTCTAAAGAGCCTTAGTGAGTTCCTAAAGTGCATCTTGTAGATAATACACACTGCTGCCAATGTGCGTCGGTGGGCTGCTTTGTCCTGGACGGTGTCGAGTTTCTTGAGTGTTGTTGGAGCTGCACTCATCCAGGCAAGTGGGGGGTATTCCATCACACTCCTGACTTGTGCCTTGTAGGCTTTGGGGAGTCAGGGGGTGAGTTACCTGCCACAGGATTCCTAGCCTCTGACCTGCTCTTGTAGCCATAATATTTATATGACTAGTCCAGTTCAGTTTCGGTTGATGGTAACCCCCAGGATATTTTATAGTGGGGGATTCAGTGACAGTATTGCCATTTGATGGCAGGTCCCTTGGGATTGTCATTTGCATGCTCTCTAGTTAAGGCTGACTTTCTTAACTCTTCACTCATCTACACTTGGCTTCAATTCTACCCCTCCATCATGCCTTCCTTGACCTGTATGTTCACCATGTGCCAATTCCTTATCTATGCTATCTATACTCTTTTGGCCATTATCATCCTTCCCATTTCTTTCTTGACGTTCAGCTTCTGCAGGCAAAAAACCACAATGTTAACCTGGATCTGCATGGCCAGTGTGCTATCTTCAGCATCAGCTTTGGGTTTCAGCAGTAGAGCCTGTCAAAGATGGGGTTTGAAGAAAGCAGTTTTGGTGACTGATTAAAAATGGTTCAGCTTGGAAGACTGGTGGACTTCGAATTTCAATGGAAAATCAAACACAACAATTTTGTATTTTCTGACATTCAGCTGGGGGAATTTTAACTTATTCTAAATTGACATTGGACAATTGACCAATCGTTGGCTCTGTACTGAAAGGTCATGGCAAAGAGATAGTGAATCTTAAGGATATACATCTTGTAGCTGATTCTATGCTTGACTCTTAAGTGCCCTTTAAAATAGCCTCTCAAACCTTTGTTGTTAAGAAATTGGCTCACCCACCATCTCCTCAAGGACAATTAGGGATGTGCAATAAACGCTGGCCTTTCAGCAATGCCCACATCTTGTGAAGGAATGAATAAAACTGCTAACTTGAACGGGAAGTAGTGAGTGAAGAAAAAATGTGGTTTGACAATAACTGATTCAAGAAAGTTGAAAAGATTAAGGATGGGGCAATAAATCACCAGGATTGCAAGATTGATGGTGGGCCTTGAATGAACTGAGACTGTGCTTGAAGGAAAGATCAATAATGTTGACATCCACAGGGCAGGTATGGGTCTTCAAGAGCCGGATTAGGAGGTGGTTCAGAGCAACGATTAGTGGATTTCCGGGCGGAAATGAGTCTGAGGAGCGTTGGAGAGAAACTAAGGCGAAACTGTGTAGAGCTTGGTCAAGAATGGAGCTTTGAGAAATGCTGTTGCTAACTTACTAAGACATTGTAGCTCCAGGGCCAAAAACACACGAGGCAGACAAAACATTTCATTCTCTTTTGTCTGCAACTGATGTCTTTGTGTCATGCCCATGTCTGCTGACCAGCTGGAGATCTTTGAACAGTCTAGCACCAGTTTCTCTGGGGTCGCCCTCTTCTACATCCTGTAGGAGCCTATTGCTTGGCCTGATAGGTGGACCGTGATGACAGCAGTTAGGTGACATGGTCAACTGTCCAACATCCAATTGCTAAATGTCACATGAAAATAATGTGGTGGTGTACATGCATGAATGAAAAGAGACGAGGTTGACATCACCTCTGTTTCCTTAGTGCCTATAAATGATTTGATTCAAGAAATAAATGCACCACAACCAACTCTCAATTACAGCAACAGGAGCAAAGGCTGACAGAATAACTGCAGGCTGCCCACAATTAATTAATTGGGGAGCATAGCCTAACTAATTGGGGAGAGTGGCTTGTCCACTGCTTTGTAACTCTTTCGAGTACAAACCCGTTTCCATCTGTTTCAGATGAAGTTACATTGTTTCATAGTTTGCCATTGTGAGATTTGAACTCTTGATAATCTTTTAAATGAAAACCAAATCAACAAAATTTGAACTCTTGATACTCTTTTGAGTAAACCTGTTTCCATCTGTTTCAGATGAAGTTACATTGTTTCATAGTTTGCCATTGTGAGATTTGAACTCTTGATCTTGGGGTCACAAACCCAGTACCATAACCACTTGGCTATTTAGGCCAAGCTCCACTGCTTTGTAGATGCTAACTATGTGATTCAAACATAATTAAAAGGCATTAATAGCTAGCAGGTCTGTGATTTCATGTGTTGGATTTGAATCAGTTTGTTTGTTAAAAAGGTCAGTAACAAAACATAAAATTCAAGATAAAAGTGACTGGCATGTTTCTGACAGAGATGTAAGTCCCAGGTTTTTTGAATTTGGAAAAACAGCACCATGCAGACCTTGTCCAGAGGGCCTGCTCAGGCACAATTAAGGCCTTCCTCCTTAATGTGACACATCACCAAAACACACCACCACACTCACTGACCCACTTACCACCCTATTGCTGGGCAAGTGGTCCATAACCAGAAGTAACTATCCATCAGAGGACAGGCATGGCTCTATGTACTCATTATGGCCATCACTTGAGTGGCCAATGCTGGGGCCGTGGCTGGCAGTGGTGCTGAAACCATTGTCCATGACAATATCTTGATATCATCCTTCTCACGCCCCTCTCATGCCACAATCACTTCTGATTCACAAGCTGCAGATGGTATAAGCATGCATCTCTTGCTTCTTACCAACACCACGCCCTCCTCTGCGCCCCCCCGTCCGCCCCCCCCCACCCCCCACACCCACACTTTTTCTCTCACCACAGTCCAATCCTTGCGCCTTTCTCCTTTCAGACACCCAGGAACTGCAACCTGGCCAGGTCATGGTGGAAGAGAAAGACATGGAAGAACAGGAAGACAGTAATGAAGAAGAAACATCATCACTCAATCTCACCACCATCACTTCCATCCGATAAGGCCACACAGCTGTGCCTGACCCTCACCAGTTAGCTCCTGCTGCCGCTGGCTATGCACCACCTTGTCACCAGCTACCAGCTTAGAAACTGACAATGCACGTAATTTAGTGGATAACTTAGAGGTGAAATCTACATATGATGAGGCACTGCGCATGAATGGTTTGCAGCGAGGTTAAGGGTTAGGGTAGCACAGGTGTGTTCTCACCAGAGGGTGAGGTCACACACGAGCTCTGCTGCAGAGGATTCAGATAAGCAATTCAAAGGCAGGCTACAGAAGAAGGATAATACAAAAACAGAATACTGCTGGACCCTGGACACTGGAAACGAAGGCAGGAAACTCTGGAACTACTCAGCAGGTCAGGCAGCATCTGTGCAGAGAGCAACAGAGTTAACGTTTCAGTTTGATGGCCCCTTATCAGAACTGGGAATTTTTTTTTTTAATAGGTTTGAGCAAAGATGGTTAGGAAAAATAAGGAAAGGGAAGGTTTGCGATAGGGTGAGTGACAGGATAAATTCAATGACAGAAAAGTTAGCCATACAGGGCCAAAGAGTGTAGTGATGGGACATGTAAAGCAACGACTAAACAAAAGCTGTGCCTGGACACCCTGGGCAGTTATGGCCTCCTACTGAGAGCCTTTCTCCCCTCTCTTCTTCCTCCTCCCTCTTTCATAGAACTTGTTTTGCTCTGTTTGTCCTCTGCTCATTCACCCTGCCATGTGAAATTCCAAGAATGCAGGGGAAGAGTTTCTAATATATATTTCAATCAAAGTTAGACTGTTGTGATCAGGTAATTTTCTTTTTTTTATTGCTATTATTCCTTTATATGTATTTTTTTAAATGTACGAACGATGTACCCAAAATAAATTTCCATATGGGCAATAAAGTGAAATTGAATTGTATTGAATTGAAATAAATTAAAATAAAACACCGAAGGCAACCATGCTGTGTAGCCCACAAAATCTGCCTCCTTAGCACCCATTTCTTTCAGTGCTGTGGGTGTCGAATCAACTCCTAACTGACATCTGCAATGTGCACACACTTCTGACGCAAGCGACTCCATCTATACCCAGGAAAAAATGGTTTGGGGAGAATCCATGGTAAGTCAAGTCAAAGCACTTCGGTATGTGCTGTACCACTCCCTTTCGACTTTAATTCTGGAAGCTACCAAACATGTCTATCATTGCAGCAACAGCTAGTAGAAATTGAGTAGTAACCAACCTAAAAGTTATTAATTTTTCAAATAGTGGTTGGGGAGGAGGGGTGGGTATGGGGGTGGGGTGCATCCTTTCTTGTTCAGCTCTGCATTTTTAGGAGAAGACGTTAGCTGGAGAATTGAGTTCCAAAATGGCAGGGCGGGCATAAAAGCAACGTCCTGGTTTGACTACTCTGCCTATCTCTGGCAGACGCTATCTACACATGCACTAATGCTCTCACCAAAATGGAGTCTGGTGTTATTTGCACCAGAAGTGTCTCCACATTGCAGGTGCCATTTTGGAGTTAAAATGAAGCACATAGCACTGAAAAAATTGGGTGCTAAGGAGCCAGATTTTGTGGGCTACACATGATGTTTCCTTTGATATGTTTTATTTTCATTTTGGTTCATTTCAATTCAATACAATTACATTTTGCTTTATTGCCCATATGGAAATTCATTTCTAGTACATTGCTCATACATTTAAAAAATTATGTGTAAATGAATAATAGCAATTAAAAAGAAAATTACCCTATCACAACACTCTTACCTTAATTGAAATATATATTAGAAACTCTTCCACTATGTTAAAATAATCAGTCAGTAAGTCCTACCTGAGTGCATATCCTCATCCATACATTAAACTCCTGTTAAAGGTTCTTCTAGAGCTGGGCATAAATGAGTTTAAGAACTGATTTTTTCTGCATCTAAGAGATTTTAACCTTTCCCTGAACATATTCAACAGTAATACTGAGACAGGGGTGATTCTCATTGTTCATGCCACTTTTTACTTTCACCAAGACTCTTTGAAAACAGATTTTGTGAAAAAAAAGACCTTCTTATCAAATACCTGTTCTGCCAGGTTCAATAATCTATGTACCCTTAAAGAGTCTGCCCTCCTGCAATAACAATACCAGGAGACACATCCAAAAAGGATAGCACTCTCAACTACATCGGTATTGTCATGATGATGTGACTTGTGCATGAGTGATATCAATCTGTAATGTCACCAGCTGATCAAACATTTATTGAACTGTGTAACAAGGTCTTTTTAAAAGTAAGAAAATACACTGACTTAAGATGGCTGCCACATGTCACCTGGTGTCTGGTATTGCAAGTTGGCCAGTTTCTGGAAATGTGAATTACAATTCAGACATGCCCAGACACCCTAATGGAATTTCACACTTGCTGATGTCAAGACCTACTTTAAAAAGATTTTTTGGAAACTCTAGTGGACCTCACATTTGCATTTCTATAAGGTTACCTGTGAAGCAGAGACTTAAAGTCTAGGAAGACAATAGTTACATGAAAAGGTGTCCTTCTTAATTCATTAAGATGGGTAATAGACATTCAGGAGTTAATAGCTGAGGCCTTACAGGATCTAATCACCTCAACCATGATAAAAAGCGATGGGCCAGAATATTTAGTGTGGCGGGCAGGTGCGGTTGGTGGGTCCAGGATCGGCCAGGGAACGGATTGCCGGCCACGATCAGCCCGTGACCGCGATTACAATCCACCATATTTTTTAGGATTGCATTATTAATGAGATGGGACATGCCAGGAATGGCACGATATGACGCAACAACTGCCATTGCGCGGAAGGTAAAGTGTCTTTTTTCCCCGCTCACTGCCGCACACTATGTACTGATGGTGAGTGCTGAGTGGTGTACCCCAGGGTTTAGTGTGGAGTTCATTTCTAATTTACAAAAATAATTTCACAGATCACAAAATTGTGCCTTGAAGGAAGCCATCTGGCCCATCTTTACTGTACTGGCTCTTTGGAAGGTCTTTCTAGCTAGTTCCAGTCCCCCTTTCCTTTCCCCACAGCCCGGCAAAGATTTCTCCTTCAAGTATTTATCCAATGTTCTTTTGAAATTTACTTTTGAATCAGCTTCCACCAACCTTTCAGGCAGTGCATTCATAACAATTCCCTGAGTGAAAAAATGCTTTTTCTAATCTCCTCTCTGATTCTTTTGCCAGTTTCCTTAAATCTGTGCCCTTTGTTTATGGGCCCTTCTGCCACTGGTAACAATTTATTCTTATTTACTCTATCAAAACCCTCCATAATGTTTCAACATGTTTCACAAATCTCCCCTTAACCTTCTCAGCTCCATAGAGAAAATGCCAGCTTCTCCAGTCTCTCCACATAACTAAGTCCCTCATCCATGGTCCCATTCCAGTAAATCTTCCCTGTACCCTCTCCAAAGCCTTAACTTCAGAAAAAATGCAAAATAATCAATTTACAGGATGGAGGAGAGAGCTAAGAAATTGCAGAATCAGCTGGACAGAATATATGGGCAAAAAAAAAACAGCATTTGAAATTAGCTGTGGCATATGTGTTCTATAAATGATGATGAAATAGCTAAGGATGAGGTTGCAAGAGGCTTAATAACTTTAATAATTCATTCATGGGGTGTGGATGTCACTGGCTAGGCCAGCATTTATTGCTCATCCCTAAATGCCCTCATTCAGAGGACAGTTAAGAGTCATGTGTAGGCCAGGGAATAACATTCCCTAAAGGACATCAGTTAATCAGATGGGTTTTTATGACAATTGGCAGTGGTTTTTTGGTCATCATCAGACTTTTAATGAATTCACCATCTGCCATGGTGAGGTTTGAACCTGGGTCCCCAGAACATTTTGTTGGGTCTTTGGAATCCTGGTCCAGTGACAATACCACTATGCCACAGCCTCACCCCCGCACCCCCCCCGCCCCCCTGCTCTAATTACCCTTGAGAAGGTGGTGGTGAGCTGCCTTCCTGAACCACTGCAATCCATGTGGTGTAGGTACACCCACAGTGCTGTTAGGAAGGGAGTTCCAGGATTTTGACCCAGCGACAGGGAAGGAACAGTGATATATTTCCATGTCAGGATGGTGAGTGGCTTGGAGGGGAACTTCCAATGTGGAGAAGATCCAGAAGGTTGTTTTCTAGTGTCAGGGGTTTGAGTTCTAAAGACTGGATAGTTTGGGCTTCTCACCCTGGAAAGAAGTGCATGAGACATGACCGTCATCCTTTTAGTCGAAGATGACCATGACGTCAACTAGAATTCATTAATTTGCAGATACAGTGTGTTCTATAATGGCTAATCAGTCCAATTTGGGCACAGAAAGAACTATAACATGTTGGACACACACATATTGTTGATGTGGAAGAGGTGTTTGCAGCTGTGGACATTGCGAAGCTGACACTTCCTGCTGGCCAGTATGATGCTGTTCTGTTCTGTTCTGTTCTGTTCAAAGGCGGTGTCTTCGTAGCATCACATTGAGTGATCCTGAGCAAGGCTCTCCCATCAGGAGAGGTGTTAAAACACTTCAGTGAGACTTTTTTGGTATCTTTGAGGCAACTTTCTAGTGTCTATGTCTAGCTCCAGAAGAGTTTTTGTGGCAACCGCTCATTAGGAATTCTGGTAACATATCCTGCCCATCTTGCCTGAACTCTCTTCAGCACAGCGTGGATACTGGACATGTCGGTCAGAGAGAGAATCACAGTGTGAGGAATGTGGTCTTGCCATCTGATCTTGAGTAGTGTCCACAAGCACTTCATGGTGTGGCTTGTCTGTGTACCTGAAGTAAACTGTCGATGTCTGACGAGAATGGGGAGGACAACCGTTCTGTTGAGAAACTAATCTCTTTCACTCCCCGACAGGCTTTCTTAGCTTGCCCAAATCCTAACTCACCAACGGGGTGACACATTGGCTACTTTCACCTGGTTTTGTCACCTGCCGGGATGTGGCTGCTGTCATATGCAATCAATGACTTGGAGCCACAGATGAGAACTGGGTGCTGATGAGGAGCAATAAAAGGTGAACCACTGCGAAGAGTGTGACAAGCCCCCACTTTTCAGAGGCAAACCCTGCCAGGTGCACACCATACACCCCACAGAGATATTGTTAAGGGCAATGAAAATGGTAGGCTAATTACTGTAAATTAAAAGGCAAGAGAAAGATAAGAGAACAATTTTCCTCTTGGCTGAAAAGAAACATCCCACAGCACTAGATCCAGTGAGTTCTCCCTGGTGTCCCGGCCAATATTTAGTTCCTCATTTAACATCATAAAAACAAATTATCTAGCTTTCTGTTTATGCTGTATAAAAATTGGCTGCTGTGTATCCTACATTACAACAGGGACTACACTTCCAAAAGTTCTTCATCAGCTGTAAAGCACTTTGGGATGTCCTGTGGTCACAAAAGGTGCTTTAAAAGTACAAGTCTTTTTTCAAACTCATTTTGGGACAGATATCAGAACATTCTTCTTCACACAAAGGGCTAGATCTTGGCTTTGATCAATAGTATAAAACATTCGTGATCGCTAGTCGGACTATCACACAAAGATCTACCCCAAAGAGTGTGTTCCTCAGATATTCAGATAATAGGATCAAAAATCATGGAATCATTTAAGACACAACTGGTTGCTACATTGGAGGAATGTGCTTATTGTGAATTTCCTCTGCTTTACCACTGTATCTATGGACAAAACATTTGTGGAAGGCACTCAATAAATGCAAGTCTTTTTTTCTCTTTCGGTGACACTACAGTGGCAGAATGGAAGCATTCGTCTAAAGAAATCGTCTCACTGGATGGATGAATTAAGATGGGCCAAATGACCTTGGTGATCTTGAACTAAAGCTCTGTTTTATTAAATTAAAGGTCTATCAGACAATAACGCCATGCATTTCTAGACAGATCGTTCAATAGATCCTCAGTTACTGGTTGCACTTGCTTCTTTGATCTGAATCCAAGAACAAACATTAATATTTAGCCTGCTGCTCAACGTGATTCTTTTAGCAATCAGATCCAAAAGAAAGCTAAGAATTGGTGCCTGAAACTTCAGCAGTCTGTTACAATCCACTGGCAAAATCACATGGGGAAGTCAACTTGAATAATCTTCATGGAATTATATTTAAAAGATGCCCATACAACAAGCTTTAAACTCCAGACATTTGTGCCAGCTATTTGTTTAGAAGTGATAATGCAATCAGGACAATATTCAGTGAAGCAGACACTTCATTTCCTTCTAATGGATCATTTCTACTCTGTTAGTTTTCCTTGCATATTGCCCCAAAGCAGTAGACAAAACATTTGTGAGAGGTACGTATGGCTACCAGATGAGGACTGCAGCAGATGTGGATGAGCTATACACACTAAACAAAATGATTCTCAGAAGTAGATGCACCTTTTAACTGCTGTTTTTTTAGTATCTGAATAAGTAAGTAGTACCCAGTCACCTCTTCAAATCTCAACAGGATCCCAATTACTAGCGATAACAATTTTTTAAATTCATTGGATGTCAGCCTCACCGACTAGACCAGCATTTATTGCCTATCCCTAATTGCCCTTGTTCAAAGGGAATTTAAGAGCCAACCACAATGTTGTGAGTCTGGAGTCACACATAGGCCAGACCAGGTATGGACAGCTGATTTCTTTCCCTAACATGAACCAGATAGGCTTTTACAACAATGGTTTCATGGTCATCATTAGACTTTTTATGAATTCAAATTTCACCATCTGCTGTAGTGGGATTCAAACCAGGGTCCCCAGAGTATTACCTAGGTCTCTGGAGTCCTAATCCAGTGACAATACCACTATGCTATCACCTCCCCAATGCAAAATAGAAAATACTAGAAATGATGGCAGGTCAATCAACTGAAGTGGAGAGGCAAGTTTATAGGAAGTCTTTGAAGTTACAGTATGGTAATAGGACACCTTGCCCACTAATTGCATGTTGACATCTACCTCCACATAAGCAGGTAGTTTGAATCACATTTACCCACCATTTCCTATATCCTTACAACCCATTTTCTTTATCCACCAATCTAATTTAATTTCAATAGTTAACCATCTACCTTAACCATGAACCCTGGAAATAAAGTCCACAGTCTCACAATTCTCTGTATGAATAAGTTTCTTCTGACAACTGATGTAAAACAATTAACATTGCACATATGGTATTTCATTCTTGACCCCATCCTCCCTAAAGCTGCAATATCTTTCCCGAAATGTGAAATCCAATATTGCCTTCAGTATTCTAACCGAGGTTTCAATACATTTTTATATAGGCTCCACATTACATCTTGACTTTTATATTATATACCTCCTGAGACAAACCTAGGCCACAATAGTTGCCTCTGTCGTGGCACTACTATGGGTGCTGATTTAGGTGAAAAATAGCACCTCCCTGCTGCTCCCAACCACTTCCAGCATGGCCTATGCCATAAGTCATGCTGTTGCAGATGTTAGTGTGAGTGTATGTCTGTGCGTGCCGTAAGCTTGTGGTCTAGACAGGTCATGACGTAAGTCAGCACCTAATACTGATTTAATCTCCAACCTGGATTTTTGAACTCACTGCTCTAGATATCACCATCGCTTAAACACATGCATGCAACAGCATGAGGGACCCACTCCCCACCAGCTTAAGACTTAAAGACAAGCTGCTTACAGTGGGAGGAGGTGAAGGGAGAAAAGGGCTCTCTGCAGGAGGCCTCACTAATGAAAATCTTCAGGGAGCAAATCTCCTACCTGCACCTATGTCAGTTGCAGTGTACTCAACTGCTGCAATTCATCAAAGAGGTGGTTACAGGCCTGTAACACCTTTGAGAACCAGACCTGCATCCTCAGCTTGTGCTGCCATGGTTATGAAGGTGACTGTGGCCCTGATTGTTTTGCAAGCTGGAATAGGTGAGATAGCAAGCATCTCACAGTTCACCATCCATCCAAAACATTCCAAAGGCCCTGTGTGCTAGGGAAGGAGACTTCATTGTCTTCTCTCTAAATAGGTAGATGCAGCAGTAGGCATGTGGCTCTGCCAGGATAGCAGACTTTGCCATGGTACAGGCTGCCATTGAATGCACATAGGTGGCTTTACATGCACAGCATCCCAATAGTGAGATGTACAGTTCTCACTCAATGTGCAGTTGGCAGGTGACCACACCTTGCACATCATGCTGGTGAATGCCGGTTATCCTGATAGTAATCATGATTCATTCACTCTGTGCCAGTCTCTTTCAGCCACCATGCCACTCAGTGAGGAGGACCACCTATTCCACACCCAGCTGATGAATCCCCTCCACAACACGTGGCCAGCACTCATGTAACGAGAGTCGTGCTGTCATGAGGAATGTCATTGAGCAGACAGTTGGATTACTGAGGCAATGACTCCTCTGCTTCAAGCACTCTTAACGAATCCTTATTCGTGTGGTCTGTTGCATCCTCCACAGCCTGGCCATCAGAACAACTTAGTCCTTACCACAACAGGTTCAGTGAGCACCTCAGGAAGGGCTGTCTGTGCGCACATAATTAAATGTTGGTTCTGTTGAATGTAACACCAGATCTCCAAAGTTTGGCAGTTCCACACCTTAGCCCCACTTCATTCCAGATGATCACAGAATCTCCTTTTCTTATTAATTCATGGGATGGATGTGGGTATTTATTGCCCGAGGGCATTTAAGAGTCAACCACATTGTTATATGCCTGGAGTCACATGTAGGCCAAAAGGACATTAGTGAACCAGGTGGGTTCTTCACAACAATGGTTTCATGGTCATCAATAGACTTTTAATTCCAGATTTTTATTGCAATCAAATTCCACCATTGGCCATGGTGGGATTTGAACCCAGATTCCCAGAGCATTACCCTGAGTCTGTGGATTACTAGTCCAGTGACAATACCACAATGCCTTCCCCTCCTGGCCATGGTTCCAAAATAAGAGCCACCACAAAACAACCACTTGATACCAATGTTATCCTACAACATATCCAATACTCCAATACTCGACCGATCACTCTTGCCTGGCCTAGTGTTCCTATGCAGCTCTCTCCAGTGCTTGCAGCGTGTTTGGTGGAAGGCTACTGATTTTCAATGTGGGAGGCTGACAAGCCCCGAGCCTTGAGGCCCACCTTTAGGACTGTACCACCTGGGCACTGGCAGCAGCAATCTGATTGGTTTGCTGACAGGAAATAGCAAGGGCACTGGTGGAGTGACAAATGCTGCCATCCTGAGAGAGGACAAAGCAGGTTTGGGCTCCGTGAAACACTGCCACTCCCGAATGCGGCAATCCCAGTCTGAGCCTGCATGGGAACAAGCTAAGATTTCATGAACACAATCTGAGCTTCCCCTGCAGCACTCAGTCCTTGAGCGGCTTCTGCTTGTGCTGCAATGGAAACAGTGACATCGGCATTCAGGCACAGGGTGGACCATGGTCGGGCCTGCAAATGCTGTCATGGAATTTGCCACCACTTCCACGCTGGCAAGAATGGACTCTCAGCTCTGTACACAGTCCTGTGCCAAGTTGGAGCTATGTTCCTCCATGCTCCTTGACGGTGATCAAAGGCTCCGTGGCAGACCTGTCAATAAGAACATGAGAACATAAGAACTAGGAGCAGGAGTAGGCAATTCAGCCCCTCGAGCCTGCCCTGCCATTCATTACGATCATGGCTGATCTCATTTCGGCCTCAACGCCAAACTCCCGCCCTCTCCCCATAACCTTTCAACCCGTTACTAATTAAAAATCTGTCTATCTCCTCCTTAAATTTATTCGGTGTCCTGGCATCCACTGAACTCTGAGGTAGTGAATTCCACAGATTCATGACCCTTTGAGAAAAGTAATTCCTCCTCATCTCTGATTTAAATCTACCACCTCTTAGCCTAAAACTATGGCCCCTCATTCTAGAATGCCCCAAAAGTGGAAGCATCCATTCCACGTCTACTTTGTCTATCCCCTTTAGCATCTTATATACCTCAATTAGATCTCCTCTCATCCTTCTAAACTCAACTGCTCAATCTCTCCTCATAAGACAAGCCCTGCATCTCTGGAATCAATCTAGTGAACCTCCTCTGAACTGCCTCCAGCGCAACTACATCCTTCCTCAAGTAAGGGGACCTAAATTGTGCACAGTATTCCAGGTGCGGTCTCACCAATGCCTTTTACAGTTGCAACAACACTTCTCTATTTTTATTCTCTATTCCTTTAGCAATGAATGCCAAAATTCCATTTGCTTTCCTTATTACCTGCTATACCTGCATACTAGCTTTCAGCGATTCATGCACGAGGACACCCAGATCCCTCTTCACTGAAGCATGCTGAAGTTTCTCTCCATTTAAATAATAAGTCGCCTTTGTATTCTTCCGACCAAAATGGATAACCTCACACTTATCCACATTAAATTCCATCTGCCAAATTTTGGCTCATTCATCTAACCTGTCCATATCCATTTGTAAATTTCTTATTTCTTACTTCTTCATTGCAGCTTACTTTCCCACCTATTTTAGTGTCATCTGCAAATGTACCAATATTCATTGCCACTCAACCTTCAGCTATATACCACACCATCAAAGTCCTTATCTGATCCCCTACAGCAAAACTCACACGTGACCTCACCCTCCGCTTGTGCTACCCTTTCCCCCGGCCAGGCTGCAGCTTGCGTATCCAGTGACTCACCAGATCTCATAGATTCTGCCTCTATGCAAACCCTGTAAAGTTCGTGCAGTGCCAGTCTGAGCTGGTGGCTGCGGGTGTCAGGTCAAGTGACGATTCTTTTCCTCAGGACTTTTAGCCTCGGGCACCGCTTTCTGGCCAGGTAGCTTTTCTTGGGTATCTGAAAGCACAGGGAAGTGAGGTGGAAGCAAGGGTTGCATTGTGCCAGATTGTGGGATGAGGTTTTTTAAGAAGGTGCATTAGGCAGGAACCTACTATCATCCCTGATGGCTTCAGTGACTCCACTGACCATGGCCTCAGCAACGGCCATTAGACATATTCCCTGCGTGGTCTCTTCCACTGGGGTCACCGCATGCAGCTGTGCCTGGGCCCCTGCCAGTTAGCTGCTGCTGTTGATGTACATTATGGGCCTCTTTGTCCTGCAAAATAGAGGAAGGTGTGTCTGTTAGTGTGTTGCAACGTGTTTGGTGATGTGCCTGCCACAGGCTGGCCGTGTATAATAAATGTACTGCTTCCAGCAGTGTTAAGGGTGTGAGGGTAAGGTGAAGCATATGAATGGTAGGTATGAAACGTGATTGATATATAATGTTGGTAGGTGAATGAAGTGGGTGTGGTGAATGGAGCAATGTGGGAAGCGAGTGGCACAGTTGGTAGTAGAGAGCACTCACTGACCATTACCACTTGTGTGACGTCATTAAACTTCTTTCAGCACTGTACCCTCAGGGCTCTACTGCTGGCGTTGACCGCCATGGCTATCTGCCTGAGAGCAGGTCCCACTGCCTTCTCATTACTTGACTGCCCCTGAGGGAAGAGAACCTCACTCCTAGGAACGTTTGTAACACAGGAGCATGATCAGGCCATTCAGCTCGTCAAGCTTTCTCTGCCATTCAATTAGAACACGGAGATCATCTATCTCAATGCCACTTTCCCGCATCATCTTCAATCCCTTGATGTCATTAGTATCCAGAAATCTATCGATCTCAGTCTTGAACATATTCAATGACTGAGCTTCCACAGCCCTCTGGGGCAGAGAATTTCAAAGATTCACCACCCACTGAAGACATTCCTCCTCATCTCCGCCCTAAATGGCCTGCCCTTTATCCTGAGTCACCAGCCAAGGGAAACATCCTACCCACATCTACCCTGTCACGCCCCCAGTAAGAATTTTATAAGTTTCTATGGGATTACCTATCATTCTTCGAAACTCTAGAGGCTACAGGCCCTCCTGTCATCTCTTGTACCAAGGCCTCCAGAGACTATCCAAGAACCGTCTGACATGCTCCCTGACCTGGTGTGCCATTTCGTTGCTTTCTCCAGCTCCAGCTTGTCCATTCTTTGCAAACAGTTTCAGCCATTTCTGAGGGAGGAAAGGTGGAAAGAGGGTTAGTCATAAATACTATTCATCGCCATAAGTGATTACACACGAGCTTACGAAATTCAAGTTGTGCAGGAATTAGGTGAATGCAGTTTCAATTGTGACATTTACATACACACCATCTGCACCCATACTAACACAGTCTTATACAAGTTCACCATAACCTCCTTGCTCTTGTACTTTATGCCACTATTAATAAAGCCTAGGATATCACATGCTTTATTAACTGCTCTCTCCAACTGTCCTGCCACCATCAAGCAATAAGAATCAAATCTTTCCATTGGCATAAACAATAATTATTGAAGGATAAATTAATGATCATACAATCTGAGAAAACATCAGCTAAGTGTTTCATAAGGTTCATCTAACTATGTGACCTTGTGTTCCCATCCAATTCTTTGCAGTGTTGCTCCTGTGGCTGAGGATGAGATGGGAGCAGCCTGCTCCTGCTTGCAGCTGAGATGCCCAAGACTTCTGTCCTGAACTTGGAGGTGCCAGTGGGGGCTTTTCCACAGGCCGCTGCTCCTGCTTCATTGCAGTGGAAGCCTCTATCACAGGGCCTTGATGCATGGGCGGTTCCCCATTTGGAGGGGCTGAGGAGTTGAGGGATGATGACAGTGCCCCCTGAGGGATGGACCCTTCATCAGCCTCTTTGACTGCCTCAGCCCTTTCATGGCCCTCTTGCATGCTGGATCTCAACTGGCATCCGCTGGATGCAACTCTGCACCATCAACGACACTGAGTGGTCCATGCTACACACAGCCCACTCTTTCTGTGTATGTCAACACACTGCTCCTGCAGCCACTTAGAGTGGTGCTGCATATGGCTTTCCAAGAGGGTGGCCACTCTCTCAATGGAGGAGCTCATATGCTCAAAACTCTCAGTCATAATGGAGCACATGCGCTGCATGGACTCCTTCATTGTCTGGCCATGGCTCCACAATGTCTTAAGGATTTCCGATATTAGGGAACTCACCTTCCTCTAATGCTCCAGAGACACCCTCCTTGTCTGCAACACCCGAGGCCCAGCTGAGCATGGACTGTGTTTGACCCCGTCCTCCGAGGGGGAGTGTCCACAGTTGGCTCTCTCCCACCCTCCTCCTACTTCTCACTCATGATGTTCAGTTCAACCAGTGCTCTCAGTTCTAGGCCAGATGGAGATGCAACCGAGGTGAGTGTGCCTATGCTGGTCACAGGTGAGGCGTTATGATTTGATGGTGCTGGCTCTGGAACATCTCTCCCCACTGAGAAGGCCGGTGACAACTGGGCTGTTCCGCCTCTGCAACTGGTCCTGTGGTAAGCACAACAAGGTGGTAATGAGGACTCAGGCTCCTCAGCAGGTGCCTCAGCACAACCAACCCCAATAGATGACAGCAGTTTTATAACCACAGAGCACACTGGGCAGAAGTACCGTCCATGCCCTTGACCATAGATTAAGTGATTAAAGGACCCTGATCTTCATGACCTCCCAGCTTGGCATTACTCACGGCTGAAGCAATGACACCCTCACGAGCTCCAATGCTCCCTCATCCATCGTGGTCAGATGGGGAGGTTTGCAACCATACAGTCAGTCTGAGATATTTCCCTGGAATTATGCACTCTCTTCTATGGGATGAAGAGAGAAAGATTTACAATTGGGCTGCCCACACTCACCTACTCCAGCATGACATTCATGTGATATGTTGCAGTCCTCAGTGATGCCCCCTGTTCAAGAGCACACCCTATGTGAGGGTTATTGATGTCTCAATGGTGAATCTGGCTACTTGGTCTGACGATGTTAAGGAGAACTTTTGGCACTCAAGTCTCTCAACTCCTAAGCATGCTGGTGTCTACAGAGTGAGAAACCTATGTTTTATCTTTTTTATTTTTTCATGGGGTACAGGCATCAACGGCAAGGACAATATTTGTTGCACATTCCTAACTGCCCAGCCATTTCAGAGGGCAAGTAAGAGTCAACTACATTGCTGAGTGCCTGGAGTCACATGTTGGCCAGACCCGGTAAGGATGGCACCCTAAAGTGCATTAGTGAACCAGATGGGTTTTCATGACAATTGATGATAGTTGTCATGGTAACTGTTACTGAGACTAACTTTAAATTCCAGATTTTATTAATTCATTTAAATTCCACCAGCTGCCACTGTGAGTTTTGAATCCATGTCCCAGGACATTCGCCTGGGTCTCTGGTTTACTAGTCCAGTGTCATTACTAGGACACCACCATCTCCCCATAAACTGTCACTCAGGTGTCGCTTGCCACTCATCTTTCAAGGCTGTATTAGGTCATTGAAGTGTTTTGTGCACTGAACCCATGCCTTTCTGGTTACTTGCTGGCTGTTGAACTTTGCGGCCACCTCCATCCATTCGCTCTTCGCCTTTCTTGGCAGATTTCTTCTTCCGGATGCAGAACATCTCCCTCTTGGACACTTACCCCAGCCATCTTCAGCTGCTTCCTCAATGATCATCCTTCCATCATAAGGTCAGAAGTGGGGATGTTCACTGATGATTACACAATGTTCAGCACCATTTACGATTCATCAGATACTGAAGCAGTCCATGACCAAATGTAACAAGACCTGGACAATATCTAGGCTTGGGCTGACAAGCTGCAAGTAATATTTGCGCTACAAAAGTGCCAGGCAATGACCATCACCAACAAGGGAGAAGTTAACCATCACCCCTCGACATTAGTATTACCATCACTGAATCTCCCACTATTAAAATCCATTGACCAGAAACTGAACTGGACTAGCCATATAAGTACTGTGGCTACAAGAGCAGGTCAGAGGCTAGGAATCCTGTGCCAAGTAACTTACCTGCTGACTCCCCAAACCCTGTCCACTAGGCACAAATCAGGAGTGTGATGGATTACTCTCCGCTTGTCTAGATGAGTGCAGCTCAAGAAGCTTGACATCATCCAGGACAAAGCAGCCTGCTTGATTGGCACCCCACCCACAAACATTTTTTAAATTCATTCGTGCTACATTCACTCCCTTCACCACCAATGCACAGTAGCAGCAGTGTGTACCATCTACAAGATGCACTGCAGGAATTCATCAAGGCTCCTTCAACAGCACCTTCCAAATCCACAACTGCTACCATCTAGAAGAACAAGGGCAGCAAATAGATGGGAGCATCACCACCTGGAAGTTCCCCTCCAAGCCACTCGCCATCCTGACTTGGAAATATATCACCGTTCCTTCACTGTCGCTGGGTCAAAATCATGGCAATTGCTCCCTAAAAGCACTGTGGGTGTACCTACACCTAATGGACTGCAGCGGTTCAAGGAGGCAACTTACTACCATCTACTTAAGGGCAACTAGGGGTGGGCAACAAATGCTGGCCCAGCCTACGACACCCATATCCTATGAATGAATAAACAAAAATACCTCAAGGGAGGCATCTGAAAATCATGTGCCGCCCAGGGGTGCCTGCCCATGCCAGCGCTGGCCCTCTCAGCTCCCTGCTGCTCCATAACTTCACTCACTAATAAGTCCAGTGATGGCTGCCTCTACAAAGGGCCCTCCATTACCAAATCCCATCAGCAGGCCTCTCCCTACTCCACTAATTGGGCACCAAACTCACCCTCATGCCAACATTTACAATGCCCTTTGCATTTTAAAATTGCGTTGCGGCACTGAAGCTGACACAACGGACGGTCAGGACCTGGAAATGATCCAGGTGTCGGGTTCCTAACCCCTCCCCCTGCCGATTGAAAACTTCAGCCCTTATGTTGCAAACAAAATCCTTTGGAGATCACCCAAATGAAGCTTTGTTTGTTATTTTCAATCTCGACAACTCCACATATCCCTGCATAACTGTTCCAAGAAAATGATCACACCCTGAAGTACTAATTACTTTAGAAGGGAACAGTTTGTGACTTGCTTGGCAATTAAATTAAAATGTAGATCTTTTTAAAATAATGGTTTGTTTTCTAATTTGTGCTGTTTCCATACAAACATTGCAACTCTCAGGCTAAATCCCTATGTGTGTTGCCTTCACATAAGCTGTTTAACAGATTGATTTACAGGGATCAATTAGTTTTTTTTTAATTAAGGGATTCAATCCATTCTCACCTGCTTGGAGAGATGCACATCATTAAACCTTACAAAAAGGGGCTAGTTGGTCCATCATGCCTGTGCCAGCTCTTTGAAAGAGGCAGTTTGAAAGAATCCAATTATTCCTGATCCACTGTTCTTTCCCTAAAGCCCTGCAATTTCCATCCCTTCAAGCATTTATCCAATTCCTTATTAGAAGTAATTTTTGAATCTGTGTCCACATGGCTTTCAGGCAGTGCATTCCCAACTATAACAACTTGTTGCATTTAAAAAAAAAATTCTCCTCATCTCTCCTCTGGCTCTTTTGCCAAATACTTAACTTTTTGATTGTAAGTAAGTACAGGTAAAGACCCAGAGCTGTGGGCCAATGCAATTAACGTTTAAGAAATAATTAGACAAAGTGTAACTGAGTCATGAGTTGCAAATTATTTGTCCACAGCCATGTAATTAAATCCTTTGGAATGGACTTAAAATAGGATTAATTTGGTTTTATTTGGAGTGATTAACATTATGGCACATATTTGGTTCCATTAAATTTAGGCATGATAGATTTGTCGCTCTGTCCTTCACTAGCTCTTTAATTAAGAAGGCGACCTGTTAAATTGATCACACATGCGGTAATATTAAAATGCAACTGAGGCCACCAAAAGCATCTCATTTTCTTTCTCTTTAGAAAAAGGTTACTTGGCAGTGGGCACATTTTAAACAGCACGCTATGCCATTCAGATCAGTTCTTCTTCTTGCTCATTATTTGACCTGAATTGTTATTTAGTCTACCAGCCCTACAGTTCGTTTGTTATCTGTATCTTTTGTTATGCTGCGCAGGGAGCCAAATGATGCAGTGAATATGAATTGATGTAGTGAAATTGCAATGAGCATGGAAAATAAATTGGCACAGCTTTAATCACCAATAGGACAGATTGAATACATGGAGCCACTTCTCTGATGCACATTCTTCAGCCAATAGGTATCCTAGCATTTGTTTTAGCCTCGGAGCACTGGTAAAGTGGAGACCATTGAACTATCCTTCTCAAGTTGGTCAGCTGAAGAGTTCAATAAGTTTTCTCTGAGGCTTTCCCCATATTTCAAAAGCTACCTACCCTTACTGTGATTTTGTCTGCCCTCTCTCATGAAGTATATTGGGTGAGGCATCTACAAGCTTTGCATGAACACAGTTTGAATAGCAGAATGCCATTGCAGTTCCAGCAATTGGTGTTGACCTTGGGCTTGTTAAGAAAAGGGAATGCATCCCGTTATGTCGGGTCTTGTGCTGAATGCTAATGCAATTATTTGTAGAACTCAGTGGCACAAAATAGAATGTGGCTTGCGACAATGACTTAAGCATTGCTGGCAACTCTGTGATACAGACAACACCCCCTTTTTCTTCATGAAGCCTTGATATGTCAATATGCATAAGGCAAGGGGCGGAATTGTGCTAGATTTGCACTAAGTGTGGTAGCAGCTGGGCATATGAACGTTTTACCTATTGGCCACAATGGCGGGTTTTCGCACTGTATCGTCCCAATCCTGCCTAATTAATCATGCATTTCCGGCAAACACGCCATTTTGCTGGTGGGTGTCCTCAAATTCATCCCCCATGCCGTCACCTTGCCACTTCCTCACGCCAAGTGCCATATTTAAAGTGCAGCCATGTGCACACCTCTCAGTGCTTCTAGCCCAGGACTGCTGCACAGAAGATATGGCCTGGAAAGGCAAGAAGACTGAGGCCCCTGATTCATTGACACAACCCTGGGACGCTTTTTGGACACCGTTGGAGCCCGCTGTGATGCCCTCTACCTTGGCTCTGGCTGCAGGAGGCCCATCAGTTTCACCACACTGGCTTGGGAGACAGTGGCAGTGGTGGTCAGTGCCATCACTGCACAGGAGAGGTTGGCCATCCAGTGCAGAAAGAGGGTGAGTGATCTCATCCGTGCCACCAAGTTAAGGCAACCATCTCATCACTCTAAACTCACACACTCAAGCCCATCACATATTCACTGGCATCTCACTCACTGCCAGCTCAAGAGACGTCACCACTGACTTGCTCACACACACTCTCACATCCCGCTGTGGACTCATCTCCTCAGGAGATTGCCTCCTCAGCTTTCATCCTTTTGACGTCACTTGCATAGTTCAATTTGTGTCCCCACACATGTCCTGGGATACCTCCCTCCCTCAGTAATGCCCATGCCCTGCAGCCAATTCCGTTGTCTGGTGCCACTTTTCCCCCTTCCCCAAGCAAGCCCTATGCCGACAATTGCTGAAAAGCCACCCCCACCTTATTGCTTGTCTGGTAGGTAGAGACCTGCCCATGAGCCTCCCAACACTGATGTGGTGCTGTCGACGAAGCTTGGCGCTAATGACCATGAGAGCGACCCGAAGCAAGGTAGGCAAACAAGCCTCGAAGTCCCAAGCAAAGTGCAGCTCGCTAAGTGCGCGTCACTTATGTTTAGATGTGAAATGTGTCATGGGGTAATGATTCCAGCAAGCATGGCTTATAATGATACGCAGATATATTACAGTGAAGCTCCCGATCAGTGGCAGCGGGAAATACGGTCCATCATTGATGGGCGGAGCAGATGACTGCAAACTGGTTTCACGAATTTTTGGCCTTCCCGCCATATTGACCGCTCATGCCCAATGCCAGGAGGCATGGAAAATTCTGCCAAAGGTCTTTTTTGGGGAGTGTAACTCCTGGTTAATTTGTTACCTTCTAATTAGTTTACTATTGCTGAATACAGGTTCTGTTAATTGCATGTGACACCTCTTGCAGTTAAACTGACATTTAATAGGTTTCACTGTACCTGGTATAACATGAAATTCTGTGAGCAGACAGCATGTGAAACAGTCCATTTGCTGCATGAATATTTTAGCTACCAGCCCCAGAGCAGAAGCCATAATGTCAGTTCCATATATACAGACAGCCTTACTGGTTTACAAATGTATTTCCATTTAAGCTGAGTGCTGCTTTCTCTGCCACTAAAATTTTGACCCTTACATTAATTGTTTCCAAACTCAATGACTGCAATGTATTTTTTTATCTGTCCATGGGATGGGGGTGTCACTGTCAAGGCTAGTGTCACAGAGTCGATTGTCTAGGTGACTTTTCTTGGAAGAAACGTTGAACTTTGTTTACAAGACAGCAGCAAATCTAACTCTTTAACCAAAGGAGAACCCCCTCCTAGATGTTCCCCGCGCTGCAAACTGTTTGATTTACATGTGATCTTACAACACAGGATTATTCTTAAAGCTACAGTCCCACATTTATCGAAACAATAATTACTACAACTGGTTAATTGCCTATCCATAGTTGCCCTGAAGAAGGTAAGGGTGAGCTGCCATCTTGAATCCCGACTGTCCATGTGGTGGAGGTGGTCCCTAAGTACTGTTAGGAAGGGAGTTCCAGGATTTTGGCCCAGTGACGGTTGAAGGAAAGGCAATATAATTCCAAGGGGAGCTTGCTGCTGGCTGTGTTCCCATGCATCTGTTGCCCTTGTTCTTCTGGGTGGCAGAGGTCATGTTTTTGGAAGGCGCTGTTGAGGGAGCGTTGGCGAATTGCTGCATTGCATCTTGTTTATGGTACACACTGCTGGCTGCACAATGGTTGAGGGGGCAAATGTTTAAGGTGGTGGATGGTGCGCCAATCAATTTGGACGGAGCTGAGCTTCTTAATTGTTGTTGCTGTATCATCTAGAAATTTGGAGAAGATTCCATCATAGGGGAGGTGGTGGCACAGTGGTATTATCACTGGCCTAGTGTTCCAGAGACCCAGGGTAATCCTCTGGGGACCCGCGTTTGAATCCCAGCATAGCAGATGGTGAAATTTGAGTCCAATAAAAATACGGAATTAAAAGTCTGATGTTGACCACAAAGCCTTTGCCGACGGTTGCAAAAACCCACCTGGTTCACTAAAGTTCTTTAGAGAAGGAAATCTGCCGTCCTTATCTGGTCTGGCTTACATGTGACTCCAGACCCAAAGCAATGCAGTTGACTCTTAATTGCCCCCTGAACAAGGACAATTAGGAATGGGCCATAAATGCTGGCCTACATCTTATGAACAAATTTAAAAAAAACTCCTGATTGAGCCGTTTATATGGTGGACAGGCTTTGGGGAGTCACCACCGCCGATAATCAGTCTTTGATCTACACTTGTAGTCACAGTATTTATATGACTGGTCCAGTTAAGATTTTGGTCAATTGTAACCAAAGTCAAGGGATGGTGATTGGGTTGTTTCTCTTCATGGAGATAGCTGTTGCCTGACACTTGGATGCTAAATGTTACTTATCATTTATCAGCACTAGACTGAATATTTTCTAGGTCTTTCTGCAGCCAGTTATTATCTGAGGAGTTACGAATGTTTCTGACACTGCAACCATCAGCAAATATCCCTACTTCTGAACTTACGTTAGAGGGAGGGTCATTATTGAAGCAGCCAAAGATGAACCTATGACACTGTGACGAGGAACTCCTGAAGCAATGTCCTTGGTCTGAGATGATTGACCTTCAACAACTACAATCATCTTCCTTTGTGCTAGGTATGACTCCCCCTGATTCCCATTGACTTCAATTTTGCTGGGGCCCCTTAACACCACACCCAGTTAATTGAGGCAGTCACTGTCACCTCATCTCTTTGGACCAGGTCTGGAACTGAGCAACGCTGGTGGAAGCCAATCTGAGTGAGCAAGTTATTGGTGAGCAAATGCCGCTTGATAACCATGGTGATGGCCTTTAAATGGTTGGGGATGAGCTGAGCAACTGGCAGCAGGCTTGTCACCGACTTTTACGTCAGGAGGGACAGGGACCCCACTCCAAGTGTAAAATTCAACCCAACGTTTCAGGTTGATGAAAAATCCAGTTCTGATAAAAGGTCATCAGCCTGAAAGGATAACTTCTGTTACCACAGATACTGCCTGACCTGTTTAGTATTTCCAGCATGTTCTGTTTGCTTACTGTCTGGGATTGTCAGGTTCAGTGTGTTTGTTTCCTTCCCACTCGGTAACTTCTTTGCTGGGAATGCTGATAGCTCTCTGATTGACAGGCAGTGTGGTAAGGTACGTGTTCTAATAATACAGCTTGCAAGCAGACATCAACTTAAATAATACTTTGATGATTCATTCAGCTGTGACCTTTTAGTCTAACAGGTAAGAACTGCTTTATAAATCAATGTTTCAAGTCTCCAGTTATACCTAGCTGAAGTTTTGTTTATTTTCCTCATGGCAGATCTGAATTATTATTTGCAATCATTTCACTACCACAATCTCTCTTTTGTATTATTCGTGTCTTGATGGAAATGCTATGATTGCTCTTTCTCTTATTCTGTGTTGATGAAGCAGAGGAGCTGGATGAAGCATTTCATTCACAGATTGGAGAACAGTGACTGCTGTGCAACACACAAACAGTTCTTCGGGCAGGTAATGTCCTGTTGCACTTTTGGGTTTGCAATATGGATATTGCCCGGTCTCAGACCATTTCAGTGGGTCAACCCTTGGACTTTGGAATGTGTCTTTTCTGGGCCCCTGTCACATGGGGAAGACTCAGTAATTTGTCTTGACTCACTGCTCATATCTAACGCATTCACCTTGGGACAATCTTGCTGGAAAAGTAATGGTGTGCTAACTGCACGCGCTACTATTGATGCTGATATGTGACAAATAAAATTTGTGCCACACACATCACAGGCAATAACCCTCTCCAGCAACGGAGAATCTAACCATCTCATCTTGACACCCCATGGGCATTGCCATCAGTGATTTCCTCCTCCATCAGCATCCTGGGGGTTATCATCAACCAGAAACTGAACTGGATCAGCTATGTAAATATTGTGACTACAAGAATAGGTCAGAGGCTGGGAATTCAGTGGCGGGTAACTCACTTCCTGACTCCCCAAAAGGTCTGTCCACCATCTACAGGGTACAAGTCAGAAATAAAGGGGAATACTCTCTTGCCCAGGTGACAACACTCAAGAGGTTTTACACTATCTAGGACTAAGTGGTCCACCTGGTTGGCATCCCATCCACCATCTTAAACATTCACTCCCTCCACCACTGACACACAGTGGCCGCAGTGTGTACCATCTATAAGATGCACTGCAGCAACTCACCAAGGCTCCTTTGATAGCACCTTCTAAACCTGTCACCTCTGCTGCCTAGAATGACAAGGGGAGCAGATGCATGGGAACACCATCACCTGCAAGTTCTCCTCCAAGCCAGTCACTATCCTGACTTGAACTATAGCACCGTTCCTTCACTGTCGCTGGGTCAAAATCCTGGTAATCCCTCCCTAACAGCACTGTGGGTGTACCTACACCACATAGACTGCAGCGGTTCAAGCAGGCAGCTCATCACCACCTTCTCAAGGGCAATTATGGATGGGCAACAAATGCTGTCCTAGCTTGCGATGCCCATACCACATGAAAGAATAACAATAAAACCATCCAGCGGGGACAGAGAATTAAGAGATGCACCATGAGTTGTAAATCTGACCCTGTTGGTTGTTCTGTCATTGCCACCTTTTGCCAGCCAGTTCATTTTAAGAACTTGCTGGAGTTCCACTTATTAATCTTCCTGTACATGATAGAGCTGGGGAATGAGATTGACTGCATTGCTGTACAGTGTGCCAACATAGGCTTGAAGGGCCAAATGGCCTCATTCTGTGACATTATGACTCAACTACTGGATGATTCTAATCCGCTTTCCTTCACAGCCCTTCCTGTCTCTTTCTCAATCTTTAATTCTCATTGGTTAATGAGATAAACTGTTGGTCACTGAGGTCCCAGAAGTCCCTTTACCTCCCCCAAATGATCCGTTTCCAGCTCATCCTTCCAACAAATTATGGTGCAACTCATTTTTCAGCTGACATTTGCGAGAAAACAGGCATTTCCCATGTTATGTCGTACTGCAGCAAGTTCTGGCCAATGATATTCTTCAAATTGAGAAGGCAAATGAACTAAATATTTCTTTAGACAATGGGTTAAGATATGCCAAACAGATTTATGACAGTACATGGATATTAATGCAGATTTAGGTAATACATTCCCTGAAGATTTACCGTAGGTTTAATTCCGACTGTTCATGGAGTCGTTTTTTGATGGCTTCAAATGGACTCTCCAGTGTTTACAAGACAGGCTGAGAAATACATTTTAGAAAATGATTCGGACAAGACAAATGTTTAAAAAAGTCTCTCAAACTCAAAAGAGCAACCAATCAAATAGATATCCAAACAGAATTTATATTTGAATTGCATCACCCCCTCACACCACTCCCCCTGCCCTCCTTCACCTCAGCACATGCCCTGAAGCAATTGGGCCTGATTTTAACCCTGTCTAAGTGAGAGAATGGGTTTTGAGTGAGCTAAAATCAAGCCCAAAATGTGTGTTTCTTGTGTACAATTCAGGCAAATAAAGTTATTAAAAACAAAAAAACTGCGGATGCTGGAAATCCAAAACAAAAACAGAATTACCTGGAAAAACTCAGCAGGTCTGGCAGCATCGGCGGAGAAGAAAAGAGTTGACGTTTCGAGTCCTCATGACCCTTCGACAGAACTTGAGTTCGAGTCCAGGAAAGAGCTGAAATATAAGCTGGTTTAAGGTGTGTGTGTGGGGGGCGGAGAGATAGAGAGACAGAGAGGTGGAGGGGGTTGGTGTGGTTGTAGCGACAAACAAGCAGTGATAGAAGCAGATCATCAAAAGATGTCAACAACAATAGTACAATAGAACACATAGGTGTTAAAGTTAAAGTTGGTGATATTATCTAAACGAATGTGCTAATTAAGAATGGATGGTAGGGCACTCAAGGTATAGCTCTAGTGGGTTTTTTTTTTATTTTATATAATGGAAATAGGTGGGAAAAGGAAAATCTTTATAATTTATTGGGAAAAAAAAAGAAGGGGGAAACAGAAAGGGGGTGGGGATGGGGGAGGGGACTCACGACCTAAAGTTGTTGAATTCAATATTCAGTCCGGAAGGCTGTAAAGTCCCTAGTCGGAAGATGAGGTGTTGTTCCTCCAGTTTGCGTTGGGCTTCACTGGAACAATGCAGCAAGCCAAGGACAGACATGTGGGCAAGAGAGCAGGGTGGAGTGTTAAAATGGCAACTCGCAGACACTTCCTCCTACCTCTCCCTGGACCATGACCCCACCACTGAACATCAAGCCATTGTTTCCAGGACTGTCACTGACCTCATCTCCTCTGGGGATCTCCCTCCCACAGCTTCCAACCTGATAGTTGCCCAACCTCGGACGGCCCGCTTCTATCTCCTACCCAAAATCCACAAACAGAACTGCCCCGGTAGACCGATCGTCTCAGCTTGCTCCTGCCCCACAGAACTCATTTCTCGTTATCTTGACTCCCTTCTCTCTCCCCTTGTCCAGTCCCTTCCCACCTACATCCGTGATTCCTCTGACACCTTACGTCACATCAACAATTTCCAGTTCCCTGGCCCCTACCGCTTCCTCTTCACCATGGACGTCCAATCCCTCTACACCTCCATCCCCCACCAGGATGGTCTGAGGGCCCTTAGCTTCTTCCTCGAACAGAGGCCCGAACAATCCCCATCCACCACTACTCTCCTCCGTCTGGCTGAACTTGTTCTCACGCTGAACAATTTCTCCTTCAACTCCTCTCACTTCCTCCAAATAAAAGGTGTGGCTATGGGTACCCGCATGGGCCCCAGCTATGCCTGTCTCTTTATGGGGTATGTGGAACATTCCTTGTTGCAGTCCTACTCCGGCCCCCTTCCACAACTCTTTCTCCGGTACATCGATGATTATTTCGGTGCTGCTTCATGCTCTCGTCAGGACTTGGAAAAATTTATTAATTTTGCTTCCAATCTCCACCCCTCCATCATTTTCACGTGGTCCATCTCTGACACTTCCCTTCCCTTCCTTGACCTCTCTGTCTCAATCTCTGGTGATAGACTGTCCACCAATATCCATTACAAACCCACCGACACCCACAGCTATCTCGACTACAGCTCCTCACACCCCACTTCCTGTAAGGACTCCATCCCATTCTCTCAGTTCCTTCGCCTCCGTCGCATCTGTTCCGATGATGCTACATTCAAAAACAGTTCCTCTGACATGTCCTCCTTCTTCCTTAACCGAGGTTTTCCACCCACGGTCGTTGACAGGGCCCTCAACCGTGTCCGGCCCATCTCCCGCGCATCCGCCCTCACTCCTTCTCCTCCCTCCCAGAAACATGATAGGGTCCCCCTTGTCCTCACTTATCACCCCACCAGCCTCCGCATTCAAAGGATCATCCTCCGCCATTTCCGCCAACTCCAGCATGATGCCACTACCAAACACATCTTCCCTTCACCCCCCTTATCGGCATTCCGTAGGGATCGCTCCCTCCGGGACACCCTGGTCCACTCCTCCATCACCCCCTACTCCTCAACCCCCTCCTATGGCACAACCCCTTGCCCACGCAAAAGATGCAACACCTGCCCCTTCACTTCCTCTCTCCTCACCGTCCAAGGACCCAAACACTCCTTTCAAGTGAAGCAGCATTTCACTTGCATTTCCCCCAACTTAGTCTACTGCATTCGTTGCTCCCAATGTGGTCTCCTCTACATTGGAGAGACCAAACGTAAACTGGGCGACCGCTTTGCAGAACACCTGCGGTCTGTCCGCAAGAATGACCCAAACCTCCCTGTCGCTTGCCATTTTAACACTCCACCCTGCTCTCTTGCCCACATGTCTGTCCTTGGCTTGCTGCATTGTTCCAGTGAAGCCCAACGCAAACTGGAGGAACAACACCTCATCTTCCGACTAGGGACTTTACAGCCTTCCGGACTGAATATTGAATTCAACAACTTTAGGTCGTGAGTCCCCTCCCCCATCCCCACCCCCTTTCTGTTTCCCCCGTCTTTTTTTTTTCCCAATAAATTATAAAGATTTTCCTTTTCCCACCTATTTCCATTATATAAAATTAAAAAAAAAACCCACTAGAGCTATACCTTGAGTGCCCTACCATCCATTCTTAATTAGCACATTCGTTTAGATAATATCACCAACTTTAACTTTAACACCTATGTGTTCTATTGTACTATTGTTGTTGACATCTTTTGATGATCTGCTTCTATCACTGCTTGTTTGTCGCTACAACCACACCAACCCCCTCCACCTCTCTGTCTCTCTATCTCTCCGCCCCCCACACACACACCTTAAACCAGCTTATATTTCAGCTCTTTCCTGGACTCGAACTCAAGTTCTGTCGAAGGGTCATGAGGACTCGAAACGTCAACTCTTTTCTTCTCCGCCGATGCTGCCAGACCTGCTGAGTTTTTCCAGGTAAATAAAGTTATTACCCAGATGGCCTATTGGAGACCCATGTGTTTTAGCAGATCGCCTCTCATTAACATGCAGCAGTTAAACGATCAGTAAAAAACTTTCACTCACACACAAAAACCTTGGGATGCGCGCGATAAAACGTCAGTAGGGGTTTGTTCATTTTGGAGGTGTGGGGGTGGGGGGAGGAGGGGGCGTGGTGGTACTTAGGGCTGTCATCCCGCCCAGCCTCCGAGGTCGTTGGCCATGCCCGGAATGAAGACCTAACCAGTAGTTTAAAGGGCCCCCTGGCACAGCACAGTGTCAGGGAGCCCAGCAAATGTAGGATTGCTTCAAATTCCACAAGATAATTTGTCATTGAGCGCTTTGTAGGCTTCTAAGGTGGGTGCATTTTTTTTGAGCTCTGCTGTCTGCAAACCTTGGCACTGATCAGAGGTGGCATTCTTCGTTAGGCTGAACAAGTTACCCATTTATTTACGTGGAGGAGTTGTCTAGTTGTTGCCTGCTTCCCCCACCAGAGATGTCTGCACCATAGGACCGAGGGGAGAGGCAGGCGAGAAGGGCCAAGCCAGCCCTTACCTTCAATGAGGACTCCCTCAGAGCCCTCCTAGGTGCAGTCTCCGACCAACATGAGCAGCTGATGCCTGATAAGAGGAAGAAGCCGAACCAGACACGTGCAGCCTGGGAGGAGGTGGCCGAGGAGGTCAGCAGCATTGGGCTGGTCCAGGTACTTGTTAGATATTCACAGGTGGGCTTGTGTTGCAGGGCTGGTCTTGCTCAACAATCTTAAATCTACAGTGTTTATCACCTATTCCCAAAGACAATTTCCACGTTCTAATGAGGATGGCATCTTGTAACAATATGCTAATTGCCTAAATTAATTCACTTTGATATTTGTAACTAAGGAAGGAAATGGTCACAATGCCAGAAAAGGCAGCCAGAGTGAGTAAGGCCTCTCAGTATGTGCAACCTTGTGCCAGTGTGCTACAGAGTGCGCCCGTGCATGCAGGAGAAACATCAGATTGGCTGGAACTCAAAGGCAGCAGGACTCAGCAAGGACACTAAGATAAAGGCAAAATACTGCGGATGCTGGAAATCTGAAACAAAAAACAAAAAAATGCTGGAAAAACTCAGCATGTGTGGAGAGAAGGAAAGAGTTAACGTTTTCAGTCGACTCTTCTTCAGAGCTAAAGGGAAGTAGAAATGTGGTGAAATACATATTGTTTAAGGGGGGTGGAGCAGGTGAAGCTGGGCAGGAGGCCAGCAATACGTGGAGGCAAAGGAGAGATTGCAAAAGATGTCATAAACAAAAGGTCAAAGAGATGTTAATGGTGGTGGTACTGGCCCCTCTCCTCCACCAGGGCCCTCTGTCACTTGCTCATCTTGTTCTTTCCAGAGTGCTTACCCTGGTCTGGCTATTATCACATTCTGCTTCCTATTCTTAGGGCAGAATTTTCCCATTGGTGTGTGGGGGTGGGCCGTCAATGATTCAATGCAGTCACTACACGCAGAATTTGGGGGGCTTGTGGTCAGGGGGGAAAGCTGGCCTGTTGGCTTAAGTGACCAAGGCCAACATGGTACTCACCCTTCCAGAGCGCAAAAGGTTGTTGAAATGCTTGCGGCACTGGATCCAGTGCACCACATCGTGAGAGCTCACTATCTCTGCCATCTCCTCTCAGACACGTTTGGTCATGTTGGGTGCGGGGGGGGGGGGTGTTCCTCCTCCCGTTCCTGGGAGTGAGGTCCTCCCGCCATGCTACCACCTGCTTGAGGGGGGCAGCAAGGCAATCATCTGAGAAATGAGGGGCACAGTGCTTCCCCCCTAACCTACCCTCCTGCTTTACCTGCTCACCAGCAGCGCTCTGGGAAGCCCTTCTGCTGGCCATAATTCACAGCCTTTGCAAGGCTGTAGGAGCTCTTTTAAACAGGCCATCGGCGGTCATAGCAGTCCTGCCGCTGCCCGCCCACTCCTGCTGTCCCTAGGAGCCGTGTTTCATGCTGCGTGGGCCTTAATTGGCCCATCCAGGTAAAATGGCAGCACGGACCCGATCGCAGGCAGCTCCAGCATGGCTCGCCCGACAGACAGGAAATTCTGCCCTTATTGTCACCATTAGCACCTCCTTTAGCCAGTGTCACCTCCATTAACACCCCTTCGACCTTTTGTTTATGACATCTTTTGCAATCTCTCCTTTGCCTGCCCTATCACTGGCCTTCTATCCAGCTTCACCTGTCCCACCCCCCCCCTTAAACAGTACATAGCTCAACACATTTTTACTTCTCTTTAGCTCTGAAGAAGAGTCATGCGGGTTCGAAACGTTAACTCTGTCTTCCTCTCCACAGATGCTGTCAGACCTGCTGAGTTTTCCCAGCGTTTTTTTTTTGTTTTTGCTTCAACAAGGACACAGCTGTCTTCTACAATGTCATCGTGCATTTAAAGCTTAGGTCCAGTTGTAGGGTGGGTGGTTGGCAGAATGAGCATATGAAAGATGAGCACAGCATCCAGGCTGGCACATACCTAGCTGATAATGGGCAGCATGTTGTAAAAATAATCTGAAATTGTTAATGAGTGCACTCTTAAAAATCTTTTTCAGGAGAAGCAAGGCCACATTGCCCAAGTCTATCAGAAACTTAATAGCCCAGCGAAATGACCAGGAATAAAATATTACACTCAGCAGCTGAAACAAGGCCCCCAACTCATTTAATTTAAAATGGATAATCTGTTCATTCAAATAAGCACTCCCAACAGTAACAGATCTACTAGCTGCTAAACTCAGACTCAAAGCTCAGCTGTAGCTTTTAAACCCACCCTAACAAGCTGCATCTTTAAAAAAACGGAAATCACATATGGCGTAAATCTGACTCTAAAGGCATATTATAGTGTTCACACCGTATTATGGCAGCCAATTGAGTCGTTAATGATCTTAAATGCACTATTGATTGGCATTTACATAAAGCAAATGGGGTTCTGACTTTTCAGCTCGCCCACCTGCGGTACTGTACAAACTCGTCATGACGATGTGGGGAACTCCGCCCGACATCATCACGCCTGATAATACGTCTCCGGAAATGGGGGATGCTCCTGATTTGAGAGTGTATTACTCTGCCCAGTGAGATCAGAAAATGGTGACACACAACTCCCGATTTATCCATGTTGAAGAAGCACACACCTGTTTCAGTTGGGGCCTCTGGAGGTCAGGATTCATCTCTGCATGAAAACCTGAGTTGACATTAAAACAGTGGTGAGTGGGATTAGCAGATTCTTCATTATGGGTCAGCTACTAGCCTCTTTTTGAATGTAAATCAAGTAGTAACCACTGAAAGAAGAAAGCTTGCAGTTCCATTGCCTGCCTTTCACGACCTTAAGACAGAGCAACGCATTAACAAGCAAAGAAATACTTATAAAGTGTAGTCACTGTTGGAATGTAGAAAACGTGGTAGCTCATTTGCATACACCAAGGCCCCAGAAACAGCCACGTGCTAATGATTAGATAATCTGTTTTAATAATGTTGGTTGAAGAATAAATACTGACCAGGAAACTGGGGAGAATTGCCCCCTGCTCCTTCAAAATAATGCTGTGGGATATTTTTTTACACCCACAGAGCCTGGATGGGTTCCTCGGTTTAAAGTCTTGTCCGAAAGATGGCACCTCCAACAATGCAGCACCCCTTCAGGAGTGTCAGCCGACATATTGTTCTCAACTTTCTGCACTGGGACTTGAACCTGCAACTTTAGGACTCAGAGGCAAGCATGTTACCCGTTGAATCATGGCTGACAAAATTGCCCACCAAGTCTATATTCTGTGACTGAACCTACTTTTTAAATCCCTCGTTTGACATTTTCTTTTGAGCATAAATGAAATTTCATTGGGTGCCATCTCTTGTCTACTTCCATCACCATTTTTGCTTTGGAGTCAGTGAAATATGTCAAGATTATAAATGGAGCATTAAATCCATTGGAGCAAAACCAAGATATGTTGTTGCTGAAGTGCAGCAACGGTGCTTATTCAATTCCGTAATAGAAAATACTCAAACCTAGACCAGGCACCATTATTGTGATAACCAGGGCACAGATTTTCAATTCCATAAACAGCCAAAAGAAAGAGATGCAATTTTAAACAAAAATAAAAGTGACCTACAGGAAGTATAGATTAATGGAAGTGGACCTATGAAAAAAGTACCCAGCACCTACCATGCACAACTTCCTCAAGACCACTATTTTTTAAACAAAGTGAATATTGGCACCACAGCATCAATCAATGAGTTGGACTGCCTATTTTATGACAAAGTATTGACTCAGAATCTATTTAAGCAACACTCGACAGCAAGCTGTCTCTTTACTCAGCAAACAGAGGCTATTTACATGGAATTCTCTATGAACTACAACAAACAGAACTCATGACCAAAACTATGGCAATGCCTCTTGATAAAGTCCAGGATAATGCAGTAATGGAGGGTAGTTAGATTGAAAAACGGCTTGCATTTTTATTATGCCTTTCATGGCCACCAGACATCCCAAAACACTTTGCAGCCAATGAAATACTTTTTGAAGTGTATCAATATAAGAAATGTGACAGCCAATTTGCGCTCAGCAAGTTCCCACAATTAGCAATGTGATAGTGACTAAATAATCTGTTACAGGGAAAATCAATGGGATTATCGGGGCATGCGCAGAGAATGGGAGTCAGTCAGAGAGCATGGCAGACCAGGTTGTGGCTCTGATCCCTGTAGAGGCACGCCTGAGAGCGCAGGTGAGGTTAAACAAATCCTTGAAAGTTACAAAGATTTTGTATCCCATGGAAGGGTGGCCACATTCCCCCAGGGTGAGGCAAGGAAGCCTGTAATAATATCGAGGGATATATGCATGACCTTCCCACCAGACAGTGCAGTAAGTGTCAAGGTGTTGGCAAAGGGGATTGAAGGAGGGTACATGCCCATCCCCCTATACCGGGTTCATCTGGAGTGCGGCCCTGTGTCAGGACCGCTGACTGTGGGAGTCGTCCCAAGTTTGCCTGTGTATGTTGCAAATCTGGTCCTCGGCAATGACCTGGTGGGATCAAAGGTAATAGCATCCCCAGTGGTTTCAAAGAAGCCCATTGAGGTCAGGGAGACAGCTGCAGGAGAAAGAGCCTGGCATTTTCCCTGACCATTGGTAATGCACTCTATGGCCCGACAAGCTCCAACAGTGGAGGCTGAAGTGGTACTGCAGACAGAAGACCTTACGGTCTGGTTATCTGAAACATTTTTGGGATTCTGGAGGACCCTAAGGAGGTAATAAACAGATCTTCCTTTTTTGCAGCCCAGCAAGCTGGCCCACTGTTAAAAACATTATTTCAGGCAGTCCACACTGAAGCTGAGGCAGAAACAGCTGCTACATTGCTACTACATTAAAAATGAGGTGCTGATGAGGAAATGGAGACCCCCTCACAGACCTGCAAATGAGGAGTGGACAATGATCCACCAGATAGTGGTACCACCGAGGTACTGTAGGGAAATATTGCGGCCAGCTCGCAAAATTCCAATGGCTGGGCATACGCAAATCCCAAGCCCACATTGCTTTTACAGGCCACACCTCCACAGGGATTAGTAAGTTTTTAAAAAACCTGCCACACCTGCCAGGTTGTGGGGAAACCCCAACCTGCAATAAACCTGCACCATGCTGGCCTTTGGGGAACCATTCAGCTGGTGATAGTGGACTGTGCGGGGCCCCTGCCCAAAACAAAAAGGGGCTATAAGTGCATCCTTACTGTCATGGACATGGCTACCTGCTTCCCAGATGCTGTACCCCTGAGAACCATATCTGCCAAAACAGTTGAGAGGGAATTGACTCAAATCTTTACCAGGTATGATCTGTCCAATGAGATCCAGTTGGATCAGGATTCACATTTCATGTCCAAGATACTCCAGTAAGTCATGGGTAATCCAGCTGAAGTCTTCAGTGTATCACCTGCAGTTGCAGGGGTCACTAAAGCTGCATCACCAGACCCTGAAAATAGTGCTCGGGGCAAAATGCCACGAGTGCCCTCGTGACTAGGATAAAGGGCTAGGTTTTCTTCTGTTCGCTATCAGGGACTCACCCAATGAATCCATCGGTTTTACTCGGTTTGAATTAGTTTACAAGCACCAAGCATGATGGCCTCTGAAACTAATCAAGGAGAGGTTTTTAGAACAGAAAGAGGAAGTCTCCATGTCAGACTGTGTAACGGTGTTCCGGGGACAAATCATGAGAGCCTGTGATGTGGCCCGAGAACACTTGCAAATCTCCCAGGCAGCTAGGAAAAACAGGCCGACAGACATGCAAGGGCCCCAACCTTTCAGCCAGGAGACTACCCATTGGGAAAAAATAGTTAAAAACTGGGAAGTAAGTGTACTGGTCCGAACTGTTTTTTCCTCCTGGGTGTGTGTTAGTGCTCCTACCAATACCAGGTGAACCCTTAAAAGCCCAAGATAAAGAAGAAAAAGGGTGCTTATGACAGGTGTCAGGTAGAAAATACAATTGAGAACCAAGAGGAATACAGAAGATTCAGAGGGAGGGTAAAAAAACATCTGAGAGAAGTGAAGAGGGATTATGAGAAAAGACTGGCAGCCAACGTAAAGGGGAATCCCAAAGTCTTCTATAAGCATATAAATAGTAAAAGAGTGGTAAAAGGAGGAGTAGGGCTGATTAGGGACATGAAAGGGGATTTACACATGGACAAAGGGGCCATGGCTGAGGTTTTAAATGAATACTTTGCATCTGTCTTCAACAAGGAGGTAGGTGCTGCCCAGGCCATGGTGAAGGATAAGGAATCTCTCACTAGAAGGGTTCAAAATTGACAAGGAGGAAGTGTTGATTAGACTGTTGGTACTTAAAGTTGACAAGACGCCGGGACCAGATGAGATGCATTCAAGGATATTGAAGAACATGAAAATTGCAGGGACACTGGCCATAATCTTTCAGTCTTCTCTAGACTCAGGGGTAGTGCCAGAGGACTGGAGAATTGCAAACATTGTGCCCTTGTTCAATAAATGTTGTAAGGATGATATAAAGCTTGAGAGTGTTGTGAACTGCGAGGAGGATGGTGTAGAACTTCAAGAGGACATAGGCAAGTTGGTGGAATGGGCAGATAGATGGCAGATTAAGTTCAATGTGGAGAAGTGTGAGGAGATGCATTTTGGTAGGAAAATCATGGACAGTCAATATAAAATAGGGGGTGAAATTTGAAAGGGGTGCAGGAGCAGAAAGACTTGGGTATATATGTGCATAGATCATTGAAGGTGGCAGGATAGGTGGAGAGAGCAGTTAATAAAGCAGATAGTATCCTGGGCTTTATTAATAGGGGCATCGGGTACAAGAGCAGGGAGGTTATGCTGAATTTATATAAGACACTCGTTAGACCTCAGTTGGAGTATTGTGTACAGTTCTGGGCACCACATTATAGGAAGGATGTGAACACATTGGAGAGAATGCAGAAAAGGTATACAAGAATGGTTCCAGGGATGAGAAACTTCAGCCATGAGGATAGGTTGGAGATGCTGGGACTATTCTCCTTGGAGAGAAGAAGGCTGAGAGGAGATTTGATAGAGATGTTCAAAATCATAAGGGGGCTGGACAGAGTGGATAGGGAGAAGCTGTTCCCACTGGTAAAAGGATCAAGAGCGAGAGGGCACAGATTTAAAGTGATTTGCAAAAGAAGCAAATGCGATGTGAGAAAAATCTTTTTCACATGAGTGGTCTGTGTCTGGAATGTGCTATCTGGAATTGTGGTGGAGGTAAGTTCAAGAGACGCAGTCAAGAGGGCATTAGATGATTATTTGAATCAAAACAATGGGCAGATTTTAGCCCTTGTTGGGCGGGCTCAACGGGGGGAGGGCAGGGGCAGTCAGGGAGCCAACAGCCGCCTGTGATCGAGGCTGGAGGACATTTCATGCTGATGGCCCAATGAAGGCCTGCCCAGCGTGAAACGCGAGAGGCAGCACTCAGCACTGCCTGTGTGGGTTGCGGGGGGAGGAGTGCAAACTGGACAAGCGAGAATTTTGCGCATGCGTGTGAGTGCAGGCTTGAGAATCTCCCTGAGGCACAGAGCTGCCTCAGGGAGATGAAGAGTTTTTTTTTAAAAAAACTAATAAAGATTAGAAAAATGTTACAAAACATGTCCCCTCATATGACTCTGTAACATGAATAGTGACATGATATAAGTGAAATCTGAAAAATTTTACTTCATTTTGACTTGATATTTGAAACCTCATCCCACCCGTGGATGAGGTTTCCAAAAAAGTGAAAAGGCTGCTTGGCCTTTTCGAATGCCGGCCAAGGTTGGTCGGGCAGTGAAAAGTTCTATTTAATTGGTCCTTTAAAGGTCTTAGTAGGCTTTTTAATTGTCAGTGGGCACGCTGCTGACTCCAGTGCGTGCCTGCCGATTGAAATATTGCTCGACTGTGCATTGACGTCGGGACGCTTGTCTGACATCAATGTGCATCATTTTATGCTTGAGTAGGTCGGGCGCGCGCCTGCCCGCCGAGGTAAATATTTTGCCCAATGTGCAAAGGTACGAGGAAAAGACAGGGCAATGGCACTAGGTCATTATGCTCATTTGGAGATCCGGTACAGACACAATGGGCTGAATGGCCTCCTTCTGCACCTTAAGATTCTGTGATTCTGTGCTTCATAACTCCGGATGGGTTGTACCAGTGTTGAATCTTGCCCTTTGGCCTTCGAAATGCCCCAGCCACCTTTCAAAGGCCGATGAACCAGGTAGTGGTGGGCTTATCCAATTGCGTTGTATACCTAGACATCCTCCTTGTGTACAGCAACACGGTAAACTCACTTCAAGCAACTGGAAGTTCTCTTCCAGAAAGTACAGTCAGCTGACCTAGTGGTCATCTCGCAAAGACCAAGTTCGCTAAGGCTCAAGTGGCCTATGTAGAACATGTACTGGGTCAAGGACAAATACTGCCCAGAGCTGCAAATGTCTAAGCAGTAGCACAGTACCCCATTCCCATTCCCATTCCCACAATGAAACGGGAAATCATCAGGTTCTTGGGTGTGTATTGATGCTACTGCAAGGTCGTCCAAATTTTAGCACAGTAGCCTCCCCATTGACAGACCGATTACAGAAAAAAGCAAAGGTAATATGGTCTGAGAAATGCCAGAAAGCTTTCAAAAGGCTGTTGGCCATTTTAATAGGCGAGCCGGCGCTTGCAGCTCCGAACAAGAACCAAGCATTTAAAGTAGCCATTGATGCGAGTGACATCGGGGTAGGGGGTGCTCTCCTCCAGGAAGACAAATCAGGGATAGAGAGACCAATCAGGTACCTCTCCAAAAAGTAAACAAGTATCGGAAATAGTTATCCACAGTACAGAAGGAAACCCTTGGTTTGTTACTGGCTCTCAAACACTTTGAGATATATATCCGAAATGGATACAGAGACACCACCGTCTACACTGACCACGACCTGTTAACTTTTGTGGAAAAATGTAAGACACAGAATGCCAGGTTATTCTGCTGGAGTTGGCTCCTCCAACCGTACCACCTAAAAATTACCCACATTGCCAGGAGATCAAATGTGATTGCAGACGCCCTGTCCAGAACTTAAATGGACCCAGTTAGAACTGAAAGGGTAATATTGACCAAGGCTAGAAGAATGAATGAGTGTGTGGGTCTGTTCATTGCCTTATATTAATTTTTTGTTTCTCCTTCTGTAACTAAATGAGAAGGAATCTCATTTCATTTCTTGTTTGGGAAGCATCATGACCACGGATCCTATCCCCAAGTTATTTATTGACATATTGAACTTTTAAAAAAGACATATTTTTAAAAAACAGGACATGGAAGTAAAATCTGGCTGAGACTATAAGGTAACTTGCTGGAAAACTCCTATGTGGATTACTTGACCAATTAGCTCAGAGAGAATGGAATGCAGCACCGAAAAGGTGTGACATGGCCTACTTCAGACAGAGGCACTTCAAAGGAAAATATACAATGCAAACTGAACTGTAATCTCCTGTGGTTGCGGAGATAATGGGAAATGATTATCATCTCAACCAAAGCCACCCCCTGTTGAGTTATATCCCAGAATGTGAACGTGAGCTGAGTTGAAAAGAAAACAGATCTGGGCAAAAAAAACATGTTTGTTTTCCCCTTCCAGAAATATACAAGGAAAGGGGTTTGAAAAACAACGGCATTCTTAGTTCTGTGTGCTAGTCTGATGTTCTGTTCAGATGTATGTGAACTGTGAAGGTCACAGCTAAAAACAACACCTGCTGAGCATCCCTGCACTTGCAGGTAAAAAAGCTCTTTCTTTCTGATTGCTGGAAGCAAGTCATGAGCCAGCAAAGCCACAATCGAAAAATAAACAGGACAACTCCATTCAGCAAACCTATAGAACTAAGAACCTCCAAACCAACTACTCAACTGCCAAAGTCAGTGCTATCGGAATCACCCCAACTTAACGGCTGCAAAATTTCACCATCTACTCCTCACAGACAAGCCAAAGGATTAATTCAATTTTTTTAACTTTCATTTTTAGAATCAATTTCTCATTTGTAATCTGTGTGCGTGTGTGTTGCGGTTTTTAATTATTTTTCCTCACATTTTGTAACTAATAAGCTCACTCTTTCTTTGATTCAAGACAGCCTGGTTAAATTGCCTCCTTCTAAAACATAAATACATTTGGACTGGGAAAAGGTATCCACGGGGGAAGGGATCTTTTTTAAATAAACCTTGTTGCGACCATCCTAGGTGGGGTTGAATAAAGAAAGGGAGCCAGCTCATTCTTCCTCACGCAGGAGCATAATAGAATTAGGGGAACCTCACCTGGGGACCAGTCAAAACATGCTCAAGTACTTAGGACTTAAATCCACAACTTACTTGGTGCAGTGGTAAGAGTGCTATCAACTGAGTCATAGCTGACACTAATACAAATCATGTGCCTAAAGTCAATCCCAGTTATCTCCAACTGTGTGGTCTCCAGCATGATTAACGGGGTAATTACTCAAGCATCTCCATTCTGGCGGGGAGTAATGGTATCACTATGTGAAGCCACATTTTAAACAAGAGAACAGAAGGTACCTTATGCCTCCTAACAAACACAGGCCAATACTCAATTCAGGGAATTAATCACAAAATTGTTATAGCATAGATGGAGGCCATTTGGCCCATTGTGTTTGCATCCAAATGGGAAATTCACTGAATGCTATTCTCCTGCCTTCTCCTTGTAAGCCTACACATCCTTCCTTTCCAGGTAACAGTTGAATTTTCTTTTGAATACTTCAGTTGATCCTACCTCCACCATACTCTCAGGCAATGCATTCTAACCACTCGCTGCGTGAAAAGGTTTTTCCTCGTGTTGCTCTTGCTTCTTTTGCCAATTACCATAAATCTATGCCCTCTCATTCTCAATCCTTTCACAAGTGAGAACAGTTTCTCTCAATCTCAATCCAGACTCCTCATGATTTTGAACACCTTTATAATATCTCCTCTCAGTCCTCTTTTCTCCAACGACTCCTAACTTCTCCAATCTATGTTCATAACTGAATCTCCTCATCCCTGGAACCGTTCACTTGAATCTTTCTCTCCAATGCCTTCACATCTTTCCTAAAGCAATGGAAGTCAATACTTCCACATTACAGTCAAAAACTCCTGATGAATGATATTTGGCAGCTCTGTGATTGGTTTAAAAGGTCTCAGTATCGAATTCCATTGTATAGTGATCTCAGGTGAGTTGTCAGTGATGCAGAATTAATTACATTTTGCAGTGCCTCTTTGGGTCCATATAAAATTTATAAATATATCCACATACTTGTATCAGAATTCTTGATCCAGTTTAATTTTATTCCTTGATAATGTCAGATTCAAGTACAATAACCTGTACAGTGTATTGCACTCTTTGATTTAAAATGAGTACATCCAGTGCATAATTTTTTCTGGTTGCTATGGAAACATAGTTGCTCAGATTTCACAATAGGAATTTAAGGACAGCACATTGCGTTTTCATGGTGAAACTGATCAATTTACACTTAAAACCCTGTTAATAGGGTACATTTTTGTGACAATTAAATCTTCACTTTATCCAACTCTTCAGAATAAGCAAATAGTGTGGAGCAATTAATAGGGATTTGATGAACTACTTCAGCGAATATTTCCAAAGTGATGGAGTTTATTTGTTGGCTGCACTGTATCACGTCTCATTGGGTTTGATGAAATACTTGTAAATTGCACTCTGTAATCATATGATAATATAGCAAGATGTATGCTGGGCACATACCTTCAAAGCTTTTCAAGCGGCTTGATCTGGAATATACCCCACAAACCCTGGCAGCAGGTAGCCTGCCTTGAGCCTCAGTCTGTTCTCCATGTAGAGTGGTAATGCATCTCGTAAAGCTGCAGCTCCTAAGGAATTCTTGCATTACCAGCTGCATTTAGGCTGGGTGACTGGTGTTGCTGAGAAACCAAAGGAAGAAGGGGCACTGAGCTGTGACACCCAGAGTTACTGATGCAGTAAATGGAGATGGGTTAAGTGGTTATTTCACCTCTTTCCAATTTTTCTGGTTACAGGCCATTAAACCTGTTAACTACCTCTCTGTATTGAAGTCAGAATTTCTGACTCTTGCCTCTCGCCTCTTGTTCTTCCCGCCTTTCAGTCCTTTATAGATGCTGCCTTCTGCTTTCCCATTCACCACATCGGCGCTTTAAACCACCCTTTTATTACCTCACAGGCATCACCAGTGTTTTTTAATATTTACTGAGGAATTCCTGAATTTGTATTTCTGTTTTTCTTCTTATCTCTGATGTACTGGTTGCAAATTTAATGACAGTATAAGGAACTTGCAAACAAGAAAAGATCAAGCTAATTTTTTGGCCACCTACAAGGTTTTTTCATTGAGTGCTAAACTCAACGCCCAAAATTCAACACATCAGTTTTATGCCAGGTTTGCACCAATGGGTTAAGAACTCACCGGAGCCTGCCTGCAAATTTCCTAAGCCAACATATTTAAATATCATTAGGGAGCTCCCAAACAAATAACAACTTAAGAAATAGGAGCAGGAATAACACGAGCCTGCTCCACCATTCAATAAGGTAGCTGTTCTGCCACCTCATTCTGACTCCTATGTCACTCTCCATCACAGCATCTATTAATTCTCTTAATGTTTAAAAAATTACATACCCCGCAGAAGTTAGAACTGCAGTTTTTGAACAGAATACTCTAGTACAAAAGAAATGACTGGGCTACCCCCAGGTACAAGTTCCAGGGATACAACCAGGAGTAACTCTTTCCCCAGATTAAAGTTGCCTTTTATGTGAAGCATCCCCTTCTAACACATGCCTCCTCATTAAGGTAAGAACTGGATTGAAACTGCTCAAATCCTATTTGCAGAAAAGCCCTTACAGCCAGCAGTTAGGGGATACTTTAGTCTATGGTCCTAGCCCAGACTTGAATGAATTTTTCAGAAATGAAGTCCACTACACCTTTAGTTCCGGTCACTACATTACAGGAAGGAAGTGATCACACTGGAGAGGATAAAAAGGAGACTTAAGAAGTTGTTGCCAGGACTTGAAAATTTTGCCAGTGAAGAAACATTGGATAGGCTGGAGCTGTATTCTTTGGATGAGGGGAGATTTAATTGGTAATTGATGTGTATCTAATTATGAGGGGCCCCTGTAGAATGGTTAAGGTGGACCTAGTCCCCTTAGCAGAGAGGTCAAAAACAAGAGGGCATCGATCTAAAGTTATTGGTAGAAGGATTCAAGTGGAATTGAGGAGAATTTAATTCAACTGGAGGACAGTGGAGATCTCAAACTCTCTGAAAGAAGGACCAAGATGGAAACCCTAATGGAATTTAATTAGATATGTATTTGAGGCACCATAATCTACTCGGTTTTGGCAAGTGTAATGAGGCTAGATAGCTCTTTTTTGATCAGCACTAAATTGATGGGTTGCATGTCCTCTTTCTGCATTGTAAATTTCTATGATTCTAGTTCCCCTAAAATATATTGTTATTGTTAATCCATCAGACAGGATTGAACGTGAATGGCTACATTTATGCAGATCAGAAAGAAAATCAAAAAGCTAAATGAAAGTTTCTTTCTTTCTCAGTACCATTTTAAAAAGTGTATTCATTCACGGGATGTGGGCTTCACTGGCTGGGCCAGCATTTATTCCCCATTCCTATTTGCCCCAGAGAAGGTGGTGGTGAGCTGCCTTCTTGAACTGCCACAGCCCATGTGGTGTAGGTACACCCACCGTGATGTTAGAAAGGGAGCTCCAGGATTTTGACCCAACGACAAGTCAGATGGTGAGTGGCTTGGAGGGGAACTTCCAGGTTTTGGTGTTCCCATCTATCTGCTCCCCTTGTCCTTCTAGGTGGTAGTGGTCGTGGGTTTGGAAGCTACTGCCTAAGGAGCCTTGGTGAATGCCTGCAGTGTATCTTGTAGATGGTACACACTGCTGCTACTGTGAATCAGTGGTGGAAGGAGTGAATGTTTGTGGATGTGGTGCCAATAAAGAAGCTGCTTTGTCCTGGATGGTGTCAAGCTTCTCGAGTGTTGTGGGAGCTACACTCATCCAGGCAAGTGGGGAGTATTCCATCACACCCTTGACCTGTGCCTTGTAGATGCTGGAAAGACTTTGGAGAGTCAGGAGGTGAGTTATTCATTGCATGATTCCTCGCCTCTGACCTGCTCTTGTAGCCAAAGTATTTATATGGATAGTCCAGTTCAGTTTCTGGTGAATGGTAACTCCCAGGATGTTGATAGTGGGGGATTGAGTGATGGTAATGCCATTGAACATCAAGGGATGATGGTAGAATTCTCTCATGTTGGAGATGGTCATTGCCTGGCACTTGTGTGGCACGAATGTTAATTGCCAATTGTCAGTCCAAGCCTGGATATTGTCCAGGTCTTGCTGCATTTGGACATGAGCTGCTTCAGTATCTGAGTAGTCGCGAAAGGTGCTGAACATGGTGCAATCATCAGCGAACATCCCCACTCATGACCTTATGATGGAAGGAAGGTCATTGATGAAGCAGCTGAAGATGGTTGGGTCTAGGACACTCCCCTGAGGAACTCCTGCAGTGATGTCTTGGAGCTGAGGTGATTGACCGCCAACAATCACAGCCATCTTCCTTTGTGCTAGGTATGACTTCAACCCAGTGGAGAGTTTTCCCCCTGATTCCCATTGACTCCAGTTTTGCTAGAGGTCCTTGATGCCACACTCTGCTCCATGATGTCAAGGGCACTCACTCTCACCTCACCTCTGGAGTTCAGCTCTTTTGCCCATGTTTGAACCAAGGCTGCAATGCGGTCAGGAGCTGAGTGGCCCTGGCAGAACCCAAACTGGGTGTAAGTGAGCAGGTTATTGCTACGCAAGTGCCGCTTGATAGCACAGTTGATGACCCCTTCCATTACTTCATTGATGATGGAGAGTAGACTGATGGGGCAGTAATTGGCCAGTTTGGATTTGCCCTGCTTGTTGTGTACAGGACATACTTGGGCAATTTCCCACATAGCTGGGTAGATGCCAGTATTGTAGCTGTAGCGGAACAACATTCTCAATATACATTCATACATCCATTTAGATCAGCATCAAATACTTCAGAGACCTTTGACTCAAAAATAATATTACCAGAATTCAAGCAGAGAATCTCTGAAAACTTGAACCTATTGCTCTGCACCCAGAGCTGGAAAGTGGGATTAGACTGGCTAGTTCTTTTTCGGCTGGCATAAACATGATGGGATGAATGGCCTCCTCCTGTGCTGTAAATTTCTGTGATTTCCTAGGCTGGTTCCGAGAATGAGAGGATTGTTCTATGAGGAGAGATTAAAGAGACTAAGTAAATATTCCCTGGAGTTTAAAAAAATGAGAGGTGATCTAATTAAAACATACAACATTCACATGGGGCTTGACAGGATAAATGCTGAGAATATCTCCCCTGGTTGGAGAATTTAGAACATGGGGTCACAATCTCAGAATAGGGGCCATTTAGGAGTGATATGGGAAGAAATTTCTACACTCAAATAAATATTCTCTGCCCCAGGGGGCTGTGGATGCTCAGCCATATTGAAGACAGAGGTGGGTGGATTTTGGGTACTAAGGGCATTAAGGGATATGGGAAAAGTGCAGGAAGGTAGAATTGAGTTAGAAGGTCAACCATGATTTTGTTGAATGGTGAAGCTGGCTTGAAGGGTCAAATGGCCTACTCCAGCTCCTTTTTATGTTCTTATGTGCCAGAATTACTTTATTCTGGAAGCATCCTCCTGGGTCTGATCCATACGATAAGCATGTAAGTGTTTGACTCTCTCTGACCCCAGCAATGTTTCTGGAGTCCATTTGACGCAAATATTATCAACAGGCTCCAACTAAGATTTTCACCTAGGCTCCAGGGCTTCCCACTAGATGGTAGGAGGCAGTGGGAATTATCTGCTGTTGCTGGAAGCTGGGTGCCTTTGACACCTTAAATGGATGCCAAAGTCTTCCAATCCAGACGTGCTATGCCAATGTGCCTGAATAGATTGATTCATCCTGATTTGACTCTTAATTAATTGAGGTTGTTGACACCTCTTCTAATGAATGGGTCAGCCATGTTCATGGGTAGCACTTTTGCCTCCGAGTCAGGGGGTCTCAGTTCAGGTCCTAATTTAGTGACTTGGGATCATAATATGGGCTGGCATTACAGTGTCTGAGGGAGCGCAGCGCTGTCGGAGATGTTGCCTTTTGGCTGAGATGGTAAACCATCTGCTGCCTTAGATGGCTGTAAAAGACCATATGGCATTTTTTGAGAAGCACAGTGGAGTTTTTTCTAGCGTCCTAGCCAATATTTATCCCTCAGCCGACGTCACTGAAAGAAAGTGATCTGTTCATCATCACATTGCTGTTTTCCAAGATGTTGCTGTGCACAAACTGGCTGCATTGTTTCATACATGACAACAGTGGCAACACTTCAAAAGTACTTCATTGGCTGTAAAGCACTTGGGAATGCCCTGAGGTTGGGAAGGGCAAATTCCTTCTCTTTGATTTCCTAATGAAGTCAGATGTCTATTGAATGTTGGAACTTTTAGTGTTTAATGCTGTGGTGATTATGGCGGAAGATACATCACTTCATTCCAACATGTCCACTTGTGTCTTGGTGGAAGTGAAGCTGGAAGATCCTTGTGCTCACTCGAATGGGTGGGACTCTGCCGGAATAGACCTCCTCTCGATTTTTCCACGCTCTCCCAAGAATGCATTATTCATTGAGAATCTTTGGGAAAAACCACCTAACAGTTAGGGAGCATTTGATCTTATAAGAGATTTGATGTACAGCAAGAAATGTGCCATTTGTCATTTAGATACCAAAAATTAGTAACAAATGGCAAAATGAGCTTTTTATTGCAATGGATTGTGGCCCGTAATATAACAATCTGGCAATTAGATCGACAAAGAAATGAATGCGAGCTAATAACCATCACCATTTGCTGTGACACTACAAAGGCTGCATCATACAATCTTTCACATAACAGATGGCTGCTATTACTTAATTGTTAATTGTTGTCTTTGGTAATATATTCTATTTTTCTGCTCTTGTAACAGGAGCTAAATATTATTACCCATGTGATAGCAGGCAAATTTCCTTTCATAATTTCTAAATTTTGTCCGGCTTGCCAAAGGCTTTTGCAGCATGCTGAATCTTTGCTTTATCTGGGTAAATTTTTCAAGGGTCCAGACCAACGATGGGGTGACATTTATTTGGTACCTTATCACATTTTCATGAAGGCTCGAAGTGTTTCCCAGCCAATTCATTGCTCTTTCTCTAAAGTACAATCACTGTTGATAATTGCGGTGGTCCATGCATGCACAGCAAGCTCCCATGAACAACAAATAAAATGAATGAGCTGTTAACCTATTTTTGGTTGTGCCGATTGAGGTGAGGGATGTTGGTCAAGATACCGGGGCAATGTTTTTATATGAATAATACAAGATAAAATGGTAGTTAGTTATATGAAATTAACACAAACACCAGCAGGTCAAAAGATCAGAGATATGTGGACAAAAAGGAAAACACTGCAAAAGATTACACAACCAGAAGGAAAAAATAGTAAAAACTGGGTAATAAGAATACTGGTCTGAACTGTTTTTTTCCTTCTGGGCATGAATGGTGAATAATGCTAAAGGATCATATTCACAATTGGACCTGAATGTAAGGTGGAGAAATGACTATTGAAGGATAGAAACAAAGTTGCAGACAAGTATTAAAGGCATTCTCATCAAACATTGGACCAAAGTCCATTATTAATTTAGATTATATGCTTATATTCAGATAACCCCCCCCCCCACCTTACTGTATTTAACATTTGATGGTGGGAGGGAACTGCGATACAGTTTAATTAATTGTAATTTACCCATTGTTTCACTTGTAGTTGGGTTTTCACTTGATCTGAAAATCTATTAAGGCCTGATTTTAACTCATTCCAAAATCAAGGGTGAGGGAGTCTGAAAAAGGTAGAAAACTGCCCAGCCTGTTTCTTCCCACAGTATGTGACTTGTGAGATTTTAATTCTGAGTCCATTGTACAGCATGCTCGACACAGACTCCTGGCTTGAAGCTGGCCAGAATAATCTCACTGCTGGCAGATGGGACTCATGGGGAAAGTGTGTGGGTCTGTGTCAGGCTGCTGCCAGGGACACATAGTAATGGACCCCATGCAAGGGAAGCGATTATTGTGAGCAATGGCAGGAAGACTGCAATTGAAGGAGAACGGGAAGCCCAGGAGTAGGAGTTAAGAGGACAGAAGGATGACTCCTACCCCTCCTGGTCTAGAAGGAAGCTTTGAAAAATAAGAAGTGGATCAATTAACTGTCTCCTGTGACCGCGATCTTTGCTACCATTGGCTGTCGTTGCTGGCTTGAGGACTATACAGGCCTCAACAGGGCTCCAGATCAAAAAGGCAGGCGTGTCCTAAAGGCATCATCAGGATTTGACATTGCATCACCATCCTCCACCCCACCAGTCCTTTAAGGCATGTGGCATTCCCTTACCTGAATTCAGACAATTAAAAATGGTGGTTGGCTGGAGCGTGAGCAGGGGAGGATGCAAAAGGGAACCCAGTTGGAACACAGCATGGACTATCCACCGCCATCTTAACACTCTATCCCTATTGTGCAATGAGTTCGGAGTAATTAATGATCTAGGTAGCAGTGACCATAATATGATTGAATTTTGCATTCAGTTTGAAGGAGGGAGGAGTGGAAATGAGACTAAGTTTTTAAACTTAAATAAGGGCAATTATGAGGGCATGGAAGCTGAGCTGGCAAAAGTGAATTGACAAATTAGATTAAGGGATAGGTCAATAGAGATGCAGTGGCTAATATTTAAGGGAATATTTCAGAACACACAGAATAGATACATGGGATGGATACACCATCTGTGGTTAACTAGAAAGGTTAAAGATAGTATCAAACTTAAAGAAAAAGCATACAATTGTGCAAAGATATGTGGAAGGCCAGAAGATTGGACAGAATATAAGGAACAGCAAAGAATGACTAATAGACTAATAAGGGGGGAAGAATTAGAGTATGAGAGGAAGCAAGCCAGAAATATAAAAACAGATAGGAAGAGATTTTATAAAATTTTAAAGATAAGAGTTAACAAAATGAGCATTAGTCCTATCGAAAGTAAGCCTGGGGAATTGATAATGGAAAGCAAGAAGATGGTAGATGAATTGAACAGGTACTTTGCATCAGCTTTCACTATAGAGGATACAAGTAACATCCCAGTGGCAGCTATAAGCCAGGGGAAGGAACTTCAGGTCATCGGGTGGGCGCAGGGGTGAGCCCGGTAGCGACTGGGAAACGATTGGCCCATGACCGCGATTTTATGCTGGCTGGCTAATTAACAGCTGGCCAGCGCAAAACGCACGCAGAAAGGCTCAGCACTGCTGGGGGGTGTGGTGGGGGGGCGGCAGGAGGAGGACACGTGTTGAAGTCTGTGCAGTTAGAGGGGGCTGCGCACAGTGAAAGCTCCCCAAAGGCAGAGAACGGCCTCAGGGGGCTGAAGAATTTTCAAACAAAATATTAAGATGTGGAAATTCTGGAAAAAAATGTCCCCACATCGGACTCATTCACATGAACATGTACATAATAAAAATAATGTCAAAACATTTTTTTAAAGTTAAGATCGGAAACCTCATCCCGCCCATGGATGAGGTTTCCTCAAAAACGCAAAGGACTCCTGGCCGAATTGCCCGCCCGCCAACCGTAAGGTTGGATAGGTGGTGAAATATTTCTCTTATTTAATACTTTAAATGGCCTTATTAGCCCTCATAACTGTCAGCGGGCACGCTGCCAACTCTTGTGCACGCCCGCTGACCGAAATATCGTACGAGCACGTGATGGTGCCGGGACGTTTGCCCGCCATCATGGCGTGCTACTTTACACCTGATCAGGTCAGACACGAGCACACACGCCCGCGGGATGTAAAATTCTGCCCCTGGAAATGGAAGTGGGGCAGGAAGTCAGGAAAATTACAGTCGCCAGAGAAGTGGTACTGAGTAAATTATTGGAGCTGAGAGCTGGCAAGTGCCCAGGTCCTGATAGACTTCATCCTAGAGTCTTAAAAGAAATGTTTAGTGAGATAGCTGATGCATTGGTTTTAATTTTCCAAAACTCCCTAGATTCAGGGAAGGTCCCATTGGACTGAAAGGTAGAAACTGTAACTCCATTATTCAAACAGGGAGAGAGACAGAAAGTGGGAAACTATAGACCAGTTAGCTTAACATCTGCCATAGGGAATATGTTAGAAACTGTTATTAAAGAAGTTATAACTGGGCACTTGGATAAATTCAAAGTAATCAAGCGGATTCAACATGGTTTTGTGAAAGGGCAATCATGTTTAACCAATTAATTGTAGTTCTTTGAAGGATTCACATATGCTGTGGATAAAGGGGAACCAGTGGGTGTACTGTACTTAGATTTCCAGAAGGCATTTGATAAAGTGCCACAGCAAAGGTTATTGCAGAAAATAAATGCGCACAATATAGGGGGTAACATATTAGCATGGATAGCAGATTGGCTAACAGGAAGCTGAGGGTATCCATCATTGAATCTTTTTCAGGTTGGCAAGATGTAACAAGTGGCATGCCACAGGGACCAGTGTTGGGAGCTCAACTGTTTACAATTTATATAAATGATTTGGATGAAGGGAGCCAAGGGATGGTTGCCAGATTTGCTGATGAAACAAAGATAAGTATGGAAGTAGGTTGTGAAGAGGACATGAGGAACCTAAAAGCATATAGATAGATTAAGTGAGTGGGTAAAGATCTGGCAGATGGAGTTTAATGTGCTAATAGAAGAATAAAAGAGAGGCACATTATCTAAATGGTGAGAGATTGCAGAACTGAGTTGCAAAGGGATCTGGGTGTCCTTGTGCATGAATCACAAAAGGCTAGAAAGCAAGTATAGAAAGTATTTAGGAAAGCTAATAGAATGTTGTTATTTATTGTGAGGAGAATTAAATGCAAAAGTAGGGAGGTTGTGCTTCAGTTGTACAGGGCATTGGTGAGACCACATTTGGAGTACTGTGTACAGTATTGGTCACCTTATTTAAGGAAGGAAGAAAATGTGCTGGAAGCAATTCAGAGAAGGTTTACCAGACTAGTACCTGAAATGGTTGAGTTGTCTTATGACAAAAGATTGGACAGACTAGGCTTGTATCCCTGGAGTTTAGAAGAGTAAGAGGTGACTTGATTGAAACATATAAGATCCTGAGGGGTCTTAACAGGGCGGATGTGGAGAGGGTGTTTCCTCTGGTGAGAGAATCTAGAACTAGGGGTCACCATTTAAAAATAAGGGGTTGCCCATTTAAAATAGAGATGAGGTGAAAATTTTTCATTCAGAGGGTCATGAGTCTTTGGAATTCTCTTCCTGAAAAAGTGGTGCAAGCAGAGTCTTTGCATATTTTTAAGGCAGAGGCGGATAGATTCTTGGTAAGCAAGGTGCGTTAGGTTATCGGGGATAGGTGGGATGCAGGTTTCAGGTTACTGTCAGATCAACCATGATCTTATTAAATGGTGGAGCAGGCTCGAGGGGCTGAATGGCCAATGCAACACTTTTTTGAAGTGTAGTCACTGTGAGAAATGTGGTAGCTGATTTGAACATGGCAAGCTAGATGCCATAAATGTAATCAGCAGTTTTAAGGAGGGATAAATATTGGCCGGGACACAGATATGCTACAGTAATTATATTAGTTCAAGCAATCTAGCATCAAGGCAGGTGTGGAGGGCGGGTTCAAGGAGCTACACCTGCTCCTTGTTCATAGATAGTGGAGGTAGGGTTGGGTCTAGAATGGTTATAGTTGTCCAATATCTTACCAGATCCATACATGCACAATATAAAGATTAGATGCTGCTTGTTATTTATTCTGTCTGCACACCTACTGTAGCTGAAAGTTTTAAGACATTTCACTTTGCAGTACCTCATATTAAAGTGCTAGATAGGTTAACCCAAAGATCATTGGTCGTTTTATGCTAGTCAACTCCTGCCTGTCATGAATTCAGAGAAGAACGTTACAATAGCACAGTAATAACTTACATTTAATAGGTGTTTGCTGTTCATCAGATTTTACACAACCGGATGAGAGCAGTTAAGTGTTCTACAAAGTCAGATCTTGGCAAGGCTTTGACTGATTGCTCTGCTGGTGCTGATGTAATAAAAAAGGCTTGAATTTATATAGCTCCATTTAGGACTTCAGAGTGTTCCAAAGCAGTTTATAGCCAATGCAATACTTTTTATTTGAAGTGTAGTCACAGTGAGAAGCGTGGCCGCTGATTTGAACATGGCAAGCTAGATGCCACAAATGTAATCAGCAGCTTTAGCAAGGGATAAATATTGGCCAGGACACAGATTTGCTGCAGCAATTATAGTAATTCAAGCCAATCTAGCATCAAGGCAAGCGTGGAGGGCGGGTTCAGGTTTGCCTTAAATTATGGCACAAATTAATTTCAGAATAGAATATGATGAATTCCAGGCCAAAGCTTCACAATTGTGTAGTGTGCATTGGGAATTAGGGCTCAAGGGCAGTGTTTCCCACAGGATTTGGAACCATCGTGAGGTGTCAATCTCCCTCCCATGCCGAAATAATCATAGAGGAGCCTCGTGGATATAGTATCGGATTCGCAACCTAGCATTGAGGTCAATAAACCTTGTCAATTGTGAGCTAGTATCCAGAAACAATGACCATGAAGGCTGCCAGGTTATTGTGAGAAGCCATGGTTGATGTCCTTCAAGCTTTCCAGGCCTACATGCAACTCTGATCCTATCCAATGTGATTGTGCTTAATGCCCTCAATGATGGGTATAGATATGCCTAGTGCCACCCACATTCTACAAATAGCAATGCAGGGCTTGATATTAATGCTTCTCCAGCCACTCCTACCCATCAACAAACAGGGGATTGTCAGGCAGGGGGTTAAAATTTTTTAAATGGGGAGTGTATCGCAAACTCACCCACCATGTACGCACCCAATGCCATTTTTATGTCAGTGGCATCTCATGGCATGCAACTGTCTTGCCTCAAAGAGGCTCAGGGCCAAATTGGCCACTAATTCTGATTCAGCTGCAGATAGCGGCCAGGGGGGAAAACAGAATCAGCCAGGCACCAAAGTGACAAATCAGAAAAAGTGAGGTGGTGCTAAGGTAGACCTGGATGGCATCAGCGTACATGTGGAACCTTACTCTGTGTCATCAAAGGACAATATGTACATGAAAAATAGCATGGTTTGGTATGGGATGGGGGCAATCCTTGGTGGACACCAGGGGTAATGGTGTGGGAGTGTGAAGAGAAGCCATAGAAGTAGAAATATGTAAAGGTGTCACCCAGAGAAGGTGGTTGCATATTGGTATTGTCACTGGACTAGTAATCCATAGGCCCAGGCTAATGCTCTGGGGACACAGGTTCAAATTCCACCACAGCAGCTGGTGGAATTTAAGCCCAATTAATAAACCTGGAATTAAAAGCTAACCTGAAGGTGACCATGAAACCATCGTCAATTGGCTTCAGACCTGATCTGAGCCTATTGAATCTCACTGGGGTATCAAGGTAATATCACTCCAATATTTGACGGATATCCTTACTTACTTAATTACATTTAGGATTCTTACATTCATAACCAAGTTAAATAGTTGCTCTTATAAAGATAAGAACTAGTTATCTATTCTTTTTGGGACTCATTTAGTTTTGCGAAGTATACTCTTTGTATAGCCACCATATTGCATGCTTGCTTATAATAATAAATTTGTGTGTATTCTCAAAACTTAAATTGTCTCACCAAAACTTCTGTATCAAACACTCATTGAACCCATCTCCTATTCCCTTGATGGTGGGGGAATATTTACTGAGGAGTTAATCTGGACCCGTATAATATTGGGGAATGTTTTCATCTAGCTAAAATATTATTGGAATTTAGACTATCAGGAAAAAGCAATAACTCCTGGGTGATTTTCTTCCTTTAGCTCAGTGGCAAGTTAGATTCACCGGACCAAAAAACACATTCGTCAGTCCAGCTTCCTCTGGCTGAAGTTAACTCTGAGGGAAATTAACCAGGGGATACATCTGATCTTGTAGCTCCAATGTAAAGGGGCTAGGATTGTAAAAATACCACACTCTAGGGCAAAATCGTCCCAGGTTTGCACTCAATGTGGTAGTGGGCGTGAAAAAAGACATTTTACAAACCGGCCACAATGGCAGGTTTTTGTGTTTCTCGTCCCTTTCCCGCCTCATTAATTATGCAGCCACAGGAAGCACGCCACCTCGGTGGTGGGCAGCCTCCTATTGGCCCACCACGCTGTCTCCTCGCCGCTTCCTCACGCTGGTTTCTATATTTAAACCGCAGCCGCACACACATTCCTCAATGCTCGCAGCCCAGGACTGCTCCGGTGAAGACCTGGCCCCAAACGCCGAGAGGAATGCAGCCCCCCGATACAGTGACACATCCCTGGGGCAGATTTTGGACACTGCGGAGGCCCACTGCATTGTCCCCTACCCCTCATCTGGCCGCAGGAGGCCTATCAGTCTCACCACTCTGGCTTGGGAGGCGGTGCCAGAGATGGTCAGTGCCAATGCTGCACACAAGAGGTCGGCCATCCAGGGCAGAAAACAGATGAATGATCTCATCTGTGCCGCCAGGGTAAGTCAACCATCTCACCACTCTCAACTCACACTCACACAATCACTGGGATCTCCCTGCCAGCTCAAGGGACATCACCACTCACTCCCTCTCGCACACCCTCACATCTCCATCTGGCCTCATCCACTCTGGATACTGCCTCCTCAGCCCTCACCATCTCGAGGTCACTTGCACAGATCAAGATGTACCCCCATGCACACCTTGGGATTACCACCTTCCCCAGTACAGGCCTCACTCTGCCCACCTCCCCACCCCCCCCTTGCCTGAGGAACTTCTCCTCCTTCCCCAATCAAGACCTAGACCAGCAGCCATTGAAAAGCCAACCCCATCTTACGGCTGGTCTGGTTGGTAGATACCTGCCCTTGAGTCCCCCTTAAAGGGATGTGGCGCTGCTTTCAAGCCCTGGCCCTAATGAGCACATGTGCTGCCTAAAGCAAGGTAGGCAAAGAAAGCTTGAAGTCCTGAGCAAAGTGCAGCTCACCAGGGAAACGTTGCTTATGTACAGTTATGAAACACATCAGCGTTATGTTCCAGTGTGGGGAGATAATTTCGGTGAGCAGGGCTTATGAGATTCTCCTGTATTGAAATTAATTTCCTTTTTTTAAATTTATTCACAGGATGTGGGTTTTGTTGGCTGGGCCAGCATTTATTTCCCATCCCTAATTGCCCTTGAGAAGGTGATGATGAGCTGCCTTCTTGAACCGCTGCAGTCCATGTGGTGTAGGTACGCCCACAGTGATGTTAGGAAAGGAGCTCCAGGATTTTGACCCAATGACAGTGAAGGAATGGTGATATATTTCCAAGTCAGGATGGCTTGGAGGGGAACTTCCCGGTGGTGGTGTTCCCAACTATCTGCTGCCCTTGTCTTCTAGATGGTAGTGATCATGGGTTTCGAAGGTGCTGTCTAAGGAGCCTTACTGAATTCCTGCAATGTATCTTGTAGATGGTACACACTGCTGCTATTGTGACACATGGCAGTGGAAGAGGACGATTGCAAAGTGGTTTCACGATAAAATTGATTTTTGGCCTTCTTGCCATATTTTGTGCTCATGCCCGCTGCCAATGGGACTGGACGATTCCTCCCCTAATGACCTTTATGGAAGGAAATCTGCTGTCCTTATTTGGTCTGGCCTATATGTGACTCCAGGGCTACAGCAAATTAGGCTGACTCTTAAAATGCCCTCTAAAATGGTCAGCAAGCTGCTCAGTTGTATCAAACTGCTATATATATATAAACAGAATGAAACTGGACAGACCACTCTGCATCAACCTAGGTATCGGAAATTACAATGGCAAATCCAGCCCTGTACAGCATTGTGGACTGCAGCGATTCAAGAAGGCAGCTCACCACCACCTTCTCAAGGGCAATTAGGATTGGTCAATAAATGCTGGACTTGCCACATCCCATGAATGAATAAATCAAAATGAAAGCCACCGCAGGAGGTTTTATCTTCCCGATACACATGATTAAATAAGGCTAACTTTTTAATGAGGTGTTAGCTTTTGAAGCCTGAGGCTTGGCCACCAACATCATACATTTTGACATTGAATGAGTGCGAACAGCTAGAGAGAAACAGATTAAATGTGTCAATGCAGAACGAGACAGATGGTACTGAAGGAAAGCTTTCAGATACATGGGATATTGGGACAAGTTCTGGAAGAGGTAGAAGCTGTGTGAACAGCAGCTATCACTATGCTTAGAGAGGGGACTAGGACTACAATGGATTTCAACCCTTAAGACAGAGAAGGTAGATAAATTGGTCAGATGGATCTAGTAGATTTGTATTTGAAGAGGCAATAGAAGAATTTTTTTTCCCTACGAATGTTATTTACGTGGGCTTACAGAAGACCTTTTATAAGGTCTCTCATAAGAGGCAGTTAGCTGAAGTTGAAGCTCATGGAATTGCAGATAAATGATTGACCTGGTTGGGAGATTGGTTGAGTGGAAATAGACAGAGAATAGGGTTTATGTGCAGGTCCTCTAATTGGCAGTGGTGTCCCACAAGTATCTGTGTTGGACCTCAAGTATTTACTATACTAATAAATAATTTACATGATGGGATAGAAAGCCACAACATGTCTAAATTTGGTGATGACATAAAGATAGGTGGTATTATAAGCAAAATGGATAGAAACGGATTATTACAAAGCAATAATGATAAATTAAATAAATGGGCACAATTATGGCAAATGGATTTCAATGTAGAAAAATGTGAGGTTGTCCACTTTGGACATAAAAAAAATAGAACAGGGTACTTTCTAAATGGTGAAAGCTAGAAACAGTAGGGGTCCAAAGACATTTGGAATCCAGGCAGACATTATTAACATGTTATGAACAGGTGCAGAAAGTTATCAAAAAGGCTAATGGAATGCTGTTTTTTATATCTAAAGGCCTAGAATAGTGGGGGGTAGAAATCATGTTTCACATATACAAAATCAGACTACAAATAGAGTGTTGCATGCAGTCCTGGGCACCATCTCCTAGGAAGGATGTATTGATCTTGGAGGGGGTGCAGCATGGGATTTATTAGAATGATACCTGGAATCCAAGGCTTATTTTATAGAGAGAGATTAAACAGAAGGGAATTTCATGTAATTTAGAAGATTAAGGCATTATTTGATCAAAGTATTCGAGGTATAAGGTGGTACAGACTGGGCTGATTGGAAGAAACTATTACGCTGGTTGGGGAGTCTAGGACTAGGGAACTGTAAGCCATTGTATTATTTACCTTTTTAATATATATTCACTTTTTAACTGTGTAACTGCTTCTTTATTTATTTTATATTAATGAATGTAGACTGGTTGTGGTGTAACCCTATAAGTGGACTCTGTCTCATAGCGGTAACATGGAACATCGAGGTGAAAGAAGAACTCCGACCAAAGATGTCTGAAGAACTGTACTGAACATCACAGTGGGCTCGAAACGCAAAGCATGATGGTTAATTTAGTCAAGACAAAGCCTTGCTAGAATCAACTAGTTCTGCAAAATGGCTTAAACTGTAGGAGTGCTTGTAGCAGGGAAGATAAACAGGCTGAAACCTGTTAAGGAACAATAAAGGTGCCACCTTCTCCCATCTCTGGAGACTGATAACAAATGTAGCTTTCAAAGGGGGATTAACCAGGAGACATCTGGAGAAAGCACGGAGATGAACAGTGATGTAATTAAAAACCAATTAAATGGACTAAAAGCAGGCTTTACCTGCTACAAAAGGCCAGAACAAAGAAAGGTGTAAAGAAAGAGTCCACAGAAACATCTTTGCTGCAGTGGGTTAGAATTATTTGGCCGTTCACTCAGAATTTGCACACTGAGGATTCATCGTCGGATTGACCACCGACTCGGACCTCAGCCTGCAACAAAGCAAAGGAACCGATATTATTGTGAGTGTGTACCGTTGATTAGTGACTTAATAAAGGTGTATCATGTTTAGTGGAACCTCATTCAAGTTGTTGTTTGTCATTGATAATCACAGAGACAAGAGCCTTTAGATCGGGGGTGGGGGGCGGAATTTTATGGCCCTTCTCCCCCACCACCCCCCCCCCCCCCCCCCCCCCCCCCCGGCGGGATCTTGCAGTCCTGCTGAAGTGATTGGATTTCTGAATGGCTCACTGCATTTTACTGCCCCGGCCCTGTCAGTCTGGGGCCTTAAAGCTCCACCCCAGGTACAGGGTCTTACAGGACACAGGGACACAGTCAGGCAAATTAGATTCATAGCTTAAAGGAGTGAAATTAGGAAACACTTCATCATGCAGAGGGTGGTGGACGTTTGGAACTTTTTTCTGCAGATGGCAATTAATGCGAAAGCAATTGTTAATTTTAAAACTGAGATTGGTTGATTTTTGTTAGCCACAGGTATTAAGGGCTGTGTGGTAAATGGAGTTAGGTCACAGGTCAGCCACGATTTCACTGAGTGGCAGAACAGGCCGGAGGGGTCAAATGGCCTATTCCTGTTCCTATGTTTCTGTGTTCAGGACGGGCTTGGGGAACCTATGCCAGAGAATTATACTTGCATTGGAGACAGTTCAGGAAAGTTGCATTTTTGGCTGATTCCTGGGATGAAGGAGTTGTCTTATGTTGAAAGTTGAGCTGGCTGAGTATTGGATTTCAGAAAAATAAGAGGTGACCTTATTGAAATATATAAGGTTCTGTGGCAGCTTGTCAGGGTAGAATTTGAGAGGATGTTTCCCCTCGTCTGGGAATCTAGAACAAGGGGGAACAGTTTCAAAATAAGGATTCTCCCACTTAAGATGGAGGTGAGGAGAAATGTCTTCTCTCAGAAGATCACTAATCTATGGAACTCTCAACCCCAGAGGCAGTAGAGGCTGAGTCCTTTAATATATTTAAGGTTGAGTAGGACAGTTTTTTGATCTACAAGAGACCCAAAGGTTGGGTGGATTTGGTGGGGTGGGGGGCTGGTATTGGGTAAGCAGGAATGTGGAATTAAGGCCACAATCAGATCGGTCTTATTGAATGGTGGCTCATGCTCAAGGGGCCAAATGGCTTACTCCTGCTCCTATTTCTTAAGTCCTTATGTTCTTCCATCCCAATATCCTTTAATATGGGGGAAATGAATGGAGTCAAAGCAAAAGTTGCTCAACGTGAGAGCAGGCTCAGTCAGGCAACAGAAGGTGGAGGTCAATGGGGTCCAGTTGGGTTTCTTTTCAAGGAAGAAGCAGAGGGTCCTTAAACCATCCTGGTGGGAATGGGAGTGTAGAGGGATTAGCTGTCCATAGTAATAAAGAGGCAATTAGGGCCCAGAACCTGAAACCAAGCAGAAGTGGTGAGTCCTATAGGCCAATCCTGGTTGTGGATTTTGGGAAGAAGGTGGAATGGGCATGTGTGGGGAGCAATGAGCTTGGAGGCCATTCTGGAAAAGTTTCCAGAGGAGCTGAGGTCAGTGACAGTTGTGGAAATACTGGTTCGATGTTCTCTGGTGGGGTCATGCTCCCTACTTCCTCTGTGTCAAGCATGACTCCAGCCAATGAAATCGTTTCCCTTTCGCTCCACCTACAAATGACCCCAGGTTTACTAGGGCTCCTTGTGGCATCCTTAGTCAATGTTTCCATCTCTCCTTTGACATTCAGCTCTTAATTGCAGCCACGTCTGTATCAAAGTTGAGAGAGGAAATAGGGAGATATCTTTCATGCAGCAAGTTATAATTTGGAATGTGCTACCTGAAAAGGTGGTGAAAGAAAATTCAACTGTAACTTGCAAAAAAGAATTGAATACATTATTGAAAGTGATATATCTGTTGGATTTTGGACTAAAAACAGGGATGTGAGACTACTTGGATAACTCTTTTCAAAAAAAATCCATAGGCACAATGTGTCAAATGGACTCTTTCTGTGCTAAAAGATTCAACGAAGCAATCTTTTGCCATTGCTCCTTCCGAAGCGACTGAAATTTTGATGACATGGTTGATGCTGCGATCACAATGAATTGATTGAATTGTTTCCTGAAATGCTTCACAGAAATGTATCTTTTAAAATTATATGGTCTAAAATTTATTTCAAAGCCATATAAATACAGTGGCTACAGCAGCAGATCAGAGGTTAGGAATTGTGTGATGAGTAACTCACCTCCTGACTCCCCAAAGCCTGTCCACCATCTACAAGGCACAAGTTAGGAGTGTGATGGAATACTCTCCACTTGCCTGGATGAGTGCAGCTCCCACAACACTCAAGAAGCTTGACAACGTCCAGGACAAAGCAGCCCACTTGACTGGCAACACACTCATGATAGCACCTTCCAAACCCACGACCGCTACCATCTATAAGGACAAGGGCAGCAGATAGATGGGAACACCACCACCTGGAAGCTCCCTTCCAAGTCACTCACCATCCTGACTAGGAAACATATCGCCACTGTTGCTGGGTCAAAATCCTGAAACTCCCTTCCTAACAGCACAGAGAGTGTACCTATACCACATGGACTGCAGCGGTTCAAGAAGGCAGCTCACCACCACCTTTTCATGGGTAACTAGTGATGGGCAATAAATGCTGGCCCAGCCAGTGAAGCCCACATCCCATGAATGAATAAAATATAAATAGCTTATCACCTCAATTCCCTTTTTCGTAAACACCCGCATTTGCAGGTCTTTTTCTGAGATTTGCTTGGAAGGGAGTCTTTCAGGTTGCCCTGACTGCACAACAAAAAACATCTTTGTTTATACAGCTAAAAATTGGACATGACAACATGGTCAGAATTTCCCCGAAAGGTAAGAAGCCCACTGTCGGGACATGACCCTGGATGGGTGGACGACAGGACCCCAGGAAGCATTTTACCTGCAATGGCCAGTTGACAGGCTGCTGCTGGGACCACCATCCAACTGAGGACAGCGGTCCACCTCACAGAGCTGTTTGCCCAATCAGAGATCCGGCAGCTTGGCAGCCTCAGCAGCGCCCCCTATAGAGGTTGAGGTTGCAGGAAGAATAAGGAGGTGCCTTCATGTTGACGTCCCCTAAAGGCAACGTAATTATTCACACAGTGCCAGGGCCAGGCTGGCAGGCACCTTCGCTTGGCGGGAATGCACGCTCCAGCGATGGCATCATAGACCTGGGGGCAGTCTTTGCCACCAAGGGGCCCCTGCGTGGACCATGAAGCAGCCATAAAGGATGCTACCACACACTGCACCTGCCCCCACCTCGTTACCCCGGGAATCTGCCGGGAGGTTGCCAGGGTTTACCTGGCGGTCTCCTCACACAGCAGCAGCCATCTTGGTAAAATGCCAGCAGGGGGAAGGAAGTGACTCTTAATTGGTCACTTAAATGGTTCCAGTGGCCCCCACCACTGATTGGTGGGCAGCCGCGCCAGTAAGCCTCCCACCGCTGGTGTTACATCGTGGTGGTGGAAAAATGCTGGGCTCTCTCCTGCTGCCATTTTCCGAGATGCCCCGCCTCCTAGCATGTCTCCAGAGCCCCATGTGCCTTGAACAAAAAGTTCGGGTGAAAGGTCACAGTCCTGAAACATGTTAACCCTCTGGCCGGAATTTTCCAGACCCCCCTGCCAGCGGGATCTTCCAATCCCGCCAAAGTCAATGGGCTTTTGACTAGCTCACCGGCTCTGCCGGGGTGGGGGGGAACCTGCCGTGTTGGGGGCCAGAACATTCCGGCCGCGGTTCGACTCTGCACAAATGTGACCAGATTTGCTGAGTATTTCCGGCATTTTCTGGTTTGATTTCACATTCCCAGCAAATGCGATGTCTTGCTCTTCTCCTGACAGTCCTCATTCTGCAACAGCATGGTTACACATTCTGAATGAAGATGGAGAATATTCTGGAATTCTAATGTGGTGCAGCCCAGATTCATCGCCAACTTATTCGACGTATACATTGAGATGACTGGGTTTGTTGCTGATCATTAATGTAAGTAACAAGACATTTCTGCCCAGCAGAACGAGTTGATAGAAAAAGGAAAAAAAAAATGTGACTGGCAGGAAACGTTCCAATTAGTTTTTAAAAATGAGCTTCGTCAACATGTAGGTGTCTGTGTCTTTCTCAGTGTTAATGCATTTTTAATGGGAAATGTCAGTCATAAATAAGAAAACAGGGAGGCAGATCATACTTTTTTCCTCCTTTCTTTTGGCATGCTATGTGGGGAAGCGGTGGAGTAGTGGTGTTGTCATTGGACTGATAATCCAGAGACTAATAACCCAGAGGATAATGCTCTAGAGACTGGTTTCGAATCCCACCATGGCAGATGGTGGAGCTTGAATTCAATAAAGATCTGGGGCTGAATTTTGCCCTCGTCGGGCCAGCCAGTGTATGAATCACGCTATGCTATGCTGAGCGCTGCCGGGATGGGGGTGGGGGCGGGAGTTGGCGCGTGTGCGCCCACAGAAAGTTCCCTGAAGGCACGGAGCTGCCCCGGGGAGCTGAAGATTTAGGATAGCGTAAATAAAGATTTAGAAAATAAGGCGAACGTGCCCCCTCATGTGACTCTGTCATGACATGAGCCAGGGACATGTTATAAATGATATTTAAACATTTTTATGTTTGATTCCTGTTGGAAACCTCAGCCCGCCCGTGGATGAGGTTTCGTAAAAAAAATTTACAAAGGCCGCTTGGCCTTTTCGTCCGCCCGCCAATCGAACAGTTGGACGGGAAGCGAAAAATCCATTTTAATTAATTGTCTAAGGGCCTTAATAGGCCTGTTAATTGTCAGCGGGCGTGCTGCTGCCTCTCACGTGCGCCTGCCGAGCAACATATTGCGAAAGTGCACCATGACGTTGAGACACTCGCCCAACATCATTTTTGCAGTATTTTACTCTCGTTCGGGTCGGGGACACACCCTCCCAGCAAGACTGAAAGGAAGGGTGCGTAAGGATTTTGACCCAGAGACAGTGAAGGAATGGCGATATAGTTCCAAGTCAGAATGGCGTGTGGTTTGGAAGGGAACTTTGAAGCAGTGGTATTTCCATGCGTCTGCTTTGTTTGCCCTTCTAGGTGGTAGAAGTTGTGGGCTTGGAAGGTGCTACTGAAGGAGGCTTGGTAAATTGCTGCAGTGTGTCTTATACATGGTACACTTCACTGCCACTGTGCATTGGTGTAGGGGGTGAACGTTTCGTTTGTTGTTTGCCGGTGACGATTAAGCAGGCTGCTTTGCTCTGGATGATATCGGGCACCTTGAGTGTTGTTGGAGCTGCACTCATCCAGGCAGTGGAGAATGTTCCATCACACTCCTGACTTGTGCCTTGTAGATGGTGGACAGGCTTTGGAGGGTCAGAATGTGAACAACTTCACGCAGAATTCCTAGCCTCTGGTAACCACAGTATTTATCCGGCTGGTCCAGGTAAGTTTCTGGTCAATGGTGTTATGATCTCGGTAGAGACTAGTATTTTTCTTTTAATAGAACAAATACAAAATCCAAGTTACTTACTAAAGGAACAAAACCACCAAATTCCACAGTTTCAAACAGAAGAATTTTTTACAAAAGTCAGCCAAGCAAATACTATTTAACCTATACTCTCACTTCCAGAATTAGCTGAGTTAAACATGAATTAACAGGCAAATCGTGGTGAAATATAAACTATAAATTGCACAGGCAATGACAGATACAACTAAAACAGATCTTATAAATTATTTCAGCAGCCTACTCAGATCTTAGTGATCACAGTGAGTCACAAAGTCCATCGAACTCTGTTTTTGTCATGAGGTATTTCAGCCACTCTACTTCTTGAGCTAGCCTGATCCCCAGCCAACAGCAGTGCATAACCAACCCGAGGTCCTTCACCACAAATGGTACATATCTGCAGAACAAAAACAGAATTACCTGGAAAAACTCAGCAGGTCTGGCAGCATCGGTGGAGAAGAAAAGAGTTGACGTTTCGAGTCCTCATGACCCTTCGACAGAACTAGGTGAATCCCAGGAAGGGTTGAAATATAAGCTGGTTTAAGGTGGGGGGGGGGGGTGGTGGTGCGGGGGGTGGTGGGGGGGTGTTGGGTGGGGGGAGAGAAGTGGAGGGGGTTGGTGTGGTTGTAGGCAAAAGCAGTGATAGAAGCAGATCATCAAAAGATGTCACAGACGGCAGAACAAAAGAACACATAGGTGTCGAAGTTGATGATATTATCTAAACGAATGTGCTAATTAAGAATGGATGGTAGGGCACTCAAGGAATAGCTCTAGTGGGGGTGGGGGGAGCATAAAAGATTTAAAAATATTTTAAAATAATGGAAATAGGAGGGAAAAAGAAAAATCTATACAAATTATTGGAAAAAAACAAAAGGAAGGGGGAAGAAACAGAAGGGGGTGGGGATGGAGGAGGGAGCTCAAGACCTAAAGTTGTTGAATTCAATATTCAGTCCGGAAGGCTGTAAGGTGCCTAGTTGGAAGATGAGGTGTTACTCCTTCAGTTTGCGTTGGGCTTCACTGGAACAATGCAGCAAGCCAAGGACAGACATGTGGGCAAGAGAGCAGGGTGGAATGTTAAAATGGCAAGCGACAGGGAGGTTTGGGTCATTCTTGCAGACAGACCGCAGGTGTTCTGCAAAGCGGTCGCCCAGTTTACGTTTGGTCTCTCCAATGTAGAGGAGACCACATTGGGAGCAACGAATGCAGTAGACTAAGTTGGGGGAAATGCAAGTGAAATGTTGCTTCACTTGAAAGGAGTGGTTGGGCCCTTGGACGGTGAGGAGAGAGGAAGTGAAGGGGCAGGTATTGCATCTTTTGCGTGGGCATGGGGAGGTACCACAGGTGGGGGTTGGGGAGTAGGGGGTGATGGAGGAGTGGGCCTGGGTGTCCCGGAGGGAACGATCCCTACGGAATGCCGACAGTGGGGGTGAAGGGAAGATGTGTTTGGTAGTGGCATCATGCTGGAGTTGGCGGAAATGGTGGAGGATGATCCTTTGAACGCGGAGGCTGGCTTCCTCCCTCCTCACCGTCCAAGGGCCCAAACACTCCTTTCAAGTGAAGCAACATTTCACTTGCATTTCCCCCAACTTAGTCTACTGCATTCGTTGCTCCCAATGCGGTCTCCTCTACATTGGAGAGACCAAACGTAAACTGGGCGACTGCTTTGCAGAACACCTGCGGTCTGTCCGCAAGAATGACCCAAACCTCCCTGTCGCTTGCCATTTCAACATCCCACCCTGCTCTCTTGCCCACATGTCTGTCCTTGGCTTGCTGCATTGTTCCAGTGAAGCCCAATGCAAACTGGAGGAACAACATCTCATCTTCCGACTAGGCACTTTACAGCCTTCCGGACTGAATATTGAATTCAACAACTTCAGGTCTTAACCTCCCTCCTCCATCCCCACCCCCCTTCTGTTTCTTCCCCCTTCCTTTTGTTTTTTTCCAATAAATTATATAGATTTTTCTTTTTCCCTCCTATTTCCATTATTTTAAAATATTTTTAAATCTTTTATGCTCCCCCCACCCCCACTAGAGCTATACCTTGAGTGCCCTACCATCCATTCTTAATTAGCACATTCATTTAGATAATATCACCAACTTCGACACCTATGCGTTCTTTTGTTCTGCCGTCTGTGACATCTTTTGATGATCTGCTTCTATCACTGCTTTTGCCTACAACCACACCACCCCCCTCCACTTCTCTCCCCCAACCCAACCACCGCATCCGCCCCCCACCCCCCCCCCCACCCCCACCCCCCAACCTTAAACCAGCTTATATTTCAACCCTTCCTGAGATTTACCTAGTTCTGTCGAAGGGTCATGAGGACTCGAAATGTCAACTCTTTTCTTCTCCGCCGATGCTGCCAGACCTGCTGAGTTTTTCCAGGTAATTCTGTTTTTGTTTTGGATTTCCAGCATCCGCAGTTTTTTGTTTTTTACATATCTGCAGAGCCTACTCAACTCAGTCTGGATGGAATAGATCCACTAATGTTATCTTCAAACAACGGAAACAGCTCCAGCAACTTACTGTCTTAGCTTATTCACAACCTCTGGATTGAGCCTCTTCTTCTCCAGTTTTCTTCTGCTTGTCAGTTCTGCTCCAGTGGACTCAGCAACTGCTACTGCACAGCTTGTGTCCTTTTACATCTTACAACATGGTTTAGTTTTGATTTTCCAACCTCAGCTTGCTCCTGATTTCCTTAAAGGTTGGTTCATTTTCATTTCTGTGTTTACCTCTACCACTTTCCTTTCAGTTTCATTTTCACTTCAGCTTCAGTTTTGAAGTAGGATCTGGCTCAAAAACATCCCACTTAAATTTAAAAATTTAGATTCCTTCACAACGGTAACCCCCAGGATGTTGATAGTCAAGGATTCAGCAATTGTAATGCCGTTGTATGTCAAGGGTATATGTTTGGATTCTCCCTCCTGTTCGAGATGGTCATTGCCTGACACCTGTGTAGCACGAATGTTACTTGCTACTTATCAGCTGAAGCTTCAATGTTGTCCAGGTCTTCCTGCATTTGGACTCGGACTGAACATTATGCAATCATCACCCACTTCTGAAGGAGGGAGGGTCATTGATGAAGCAGCTGAAGATGGTTAGGCTTAGGACACTAGCCTGAGGAGCTCCTGCAGTAATGTCCTGGGACTGAGATGGTTGACTTCCATCAACCACAACCACCTTCCTTTGTGCTAGACATGACTCCAGCCAGTGGAGAGTTATTCCCTGATCCCCATAGACTTCAGTTTTGCCGGGGGTCCGTGATGCTAAACTCAGTCAAATGTTGCCTTGATGTCAAGGACAGTCACTCTCACCTCACCTCTTGAGTTCAGCTCCTTTGCCTGTGTTTGGACCAAGGCTATAATGAGGTGAGGAGCTGAATGGCCCTGGCAGAACCCAAACTTAGTGAGTAAGAACCCAAAGTCAGTTAGCAGGTTATTGCTGAGTATGTGCCACTTGACAGCATTGTTAACGACACATGCCATCACTTGGCTGATGATTGAGAGTAGAGTGATGGGGTGGTAACTGGCTGGGTTGGATTTGTCCAGGACATACTTGGACCATTTTCCACATTGTTGGGTGGATGCCAGTGGTGTGGCTGTACTGGAACAGCTTGGCTGGGGGCGCAGCTAGTTCTGGAGCTCAAGGGCATGATTTTATGAGTTGGGCACAGGGGTGGGGCCCGCTCGCCGACACATAAAATGATGCACAATGATGTCGGGGGGAACTCCCGATGTCAACGCACCCGGTTTAAATTTTCAGGATGGCTGGAGCGCAGCAAAATCAGCAGCAAAATTGAGGCCATTGACAGGGCCAGTTAAGTAATTAAAGGACCTGCCCGTCCAACCTTAAAGTTGTCGGCCAGGCCAGGAACCCCGGCGGGAATTAGAAAAAACATGAAACCTCATCCACAGGCGGGATGAAGTTTCATGTCGGCTTTAAAAAACTTGAATAAAGATTTTGTAAAAATTATGGACAAGTCCCAACTCATGTGATACTGTCACATGAGGGAACATGTTAAAGAAATTTTATTATTCTATTTTCATCTTTTTTACACATACAACCCATCTCCCTGAGGCAGCATTTAGCCTCAGGGAGATGAGTGCGCTCTTTCGTGTGCATGCGTGAAATAGCGAACTCTCGATTTTGGGATTCCACCCCCCACCCCCCCCCCCCACCCCCCCCCCCCCCCCCCCCCCACCACCACCCCCACCAGCCTGCACAGTGAGCACATAGCACTTCTGTGCTGACATCACGCTGGGCTGGCCTTAATTGGCTCCCCCATGTAAAATGGCGATGCACCTCCAATTAGGGGCACAGATCGAAAGCAAGCCTGTACGCGCCCACCCATCAACCTCCCCCCAACGGCGGGAAAATTCAGCCCCAAGTCTTCAGTACTATTACCAGAGTGTTGATTTAAGAGTCAAGCATAAACATTTCTGTGGGCCTGGAGTCACATGTAAAGCAGACCTGGTAAGGACAGCAAATTTCCAGAGAACCAGATGAATTTATACAACAATTGGTGATGGGTTTGTGGTCACCACTGTTGAAGCTATCTTTTAAATCCAGTTTTATTGACTAATTTAAACTCCACCAGCTGCTGTGGTAGGATTTGAACCCATGTCCACAGGGCATTACCCAGGGCCTCTGGATTACTAAGACAAAAGCAAAACACTGTGGATGCTGGAAATCTGAAATAAAAACAGAAAATGCTGGAAAAACTTAGCATGCCTGGCAGCATCTGTGGAGAGAGAAACAGAGTTAACGTTTTCAGTCCTTATTACTCATCTTCTGAGCTGATGCACATCCATGGTGCTGTTAGGGAGGGAGTTCCAGGATTTTAACCCTGTGACAGTGAAGGGACGACGATATATTTCCAAATCAGGATGGTGAGTGTCTTGGAGGGGAACTTCCAAGTGGTGGTATTCCCATGCATCTGCCAACCTTGTCCTTCTAGATGGTGGTGGTCATAAGATTGGAAGGTACTGTCTAAAGAGCCTTGATGAATTCCTGCAATGCATCTTGTAGATGGTACACACTTAAGCAGCTGAAAAAGGTTGGTCTGAGGATAGTACCCTGATGAACTCCTGCAATGATGATCTGGAACTGAAATGATTGACCTCCAACAACCACAACCATCTTCTTTTGTGCGAAATATGATTCCATCTAGCCGAAAGATTTCCCCCAAATTCCATTGACTCCAGTTTATCTAGGACTCCTTGATGCCACATTTATTTAAATGGGCCCTTGATGTTAAGGGCAGTCACTCTCACCTCGCCTCTGGAGTTCAGCTCTTTTGTCCATGTTTAAACCAAAGCTGTAATGTGGTCAGGAGCTAAGGGATCCTGGTGGAACCTAAACAGGGTGTCAGTGAGCAGGTTATAGCTAAGCAGTGGTGCTTGATAGCACTGTTGATGACCCTTTCAATTACTTTACTGATGGCTGAGAATAGACTGACGGGACAAGAATTGGCCGGGTTGGATTTATCCTGCTTTTTGTGTACAGAACATACCTGGGCAATTTTCCACAAAGCTGAATAAATGCCAGTGTTGTAGCTGTACTGGAGCGGCTTGGCTAGGGGCGCAACAAGTTCTAGAGCACAAGTCTTCAGTACTATTGCTGAAATGTTGTCAGGTCCCATAGCCTTTGCAGTATCCAGTGCCTTCAGCAGTTTCTTGATATCACGTGGAGTGAATTGACTTGGCTGAAGACTGGTATCCGTGATGCTGGAGGCCTCTAGAGGAGGCTGAGATGGATCATCCACTGAGCACTTCTGGCTGAAGCTTGTTGAAACTGCTTCAGCTTTATCTTTTGCACTGATGTGCTAGGCTCCCCCATCATTGGGAATAGGGATATATGTGGAGCCTCATCCTCCAGTGAGTTGTTTAATCATCCACCACCATTCACGACTGAATGCGGCAGGACTGCAGAGCTTAGATCTGATCCGTTGGTTCTGGGATTGCTTAGCTCTGTCTATCACTTGCTGCTTACACTGTTTGGCATGCAAGTAGTCCTGTGTTGTAACTTCACCAGGTTGACATCTCATTTTTAGGTATGCCTGGTACTGCTCCTGGAATGGCCTCATGCACTCTTCATTGAATCAGGGTTGATCCCCTGGTTTGATGGTAATAGCAGATTGGGGGATATGCTGGGCCATGAGGTTACAGATTGTGGTTGAATACAATTCTGCTGCTGCTGATGGCCAGCAGCACCTCATCGATGCCCAGTGTTGAGTTGCTAGATCTGTTCAAAATCTATCCCATTTAGCACGGTGGTAGTGTCACACAGCACAATGGAGGGTATCTCAATGTGAAGCTGGGACTTCATCTCTGCAGGGGCTCTCAAGGGTCACTCCCACCGATACTGTCATGGACACCTGCGGCAGACAGATTGGTGAGTATGACGACATGTATGTTTTTCCCTCTTGTTGATTCCCTCACCACCTGCTGCAGACCCAGTCTTACAATTATGTCCTTTAGGACTTAGCCAGTAGGTCAGTAGTAGTGCTACTGAGATACTCTTGGTGATAGACATTAAAGGCCCCCACCCAAAGTACATTCTGCACCCTAGCTCCCTCAATGCTTCCTCAAAATGGTGTTCAGCATGGAGGAGCACTGATTCATCAGCTAAAGTTGGTGGAGAACAGGAGGGCGGGCTGCATGTCATAATCAGCAGGAGGTTTCCTTGCCCTTGTTTGACCTGATGCCATGAGACTTCATGGTGTCTGGAGTCAATGTTGAGGACTCCCAGGGCAACTTCCTCCCCACTGTATACCACTGTGCCGGCACCTCTGCTGGGTCTGTCCTGCTGGTGAGATAGCACATACCCAGGGATTGCAATGGTGGTGGCCTGTAAGGTATGATTCCCTGAGTATGATTATGTCACGCCATTGACTAACTAGTCTGTGTGACATCTCTCCCAATTTTGGCTCAAGTCCCCAGATGTTAATAAGGAGGACTTTGCAGTGTCGACAGGACTGAATTTGCCCTTGTCATTTCCAGTGCCTAAGTCAATGCTGAGTGGTCTGTCAGGTTTCACTCCTTATAAACTTTTTGGCAGTGTGATTCAATTGAGTGGCTTGCTAGGCCATTTCAGAGTCAACCGCATTCGTAGTGTCGAATGTCACATGTAGGCCAGAACAGGTAATGACAGTCGATTTCCATCCCTAAAGGATAGTGAACCAGATGGGTTTTCACAATAATCAACAATGGTTTCCTGGACATCGCATGAATTTATAAATCCCAGGGGCAGAATTTTAACCTCGGTGGGTGGGCGTGGGCCTGACCCGCTCGAGCGTGAAATGATGTGCATTGACATGGTGAGCAATAGAGTCCCGTGAGGGGACATGTTTTATAGCATTTTTAATATCTTTATATTTTTTTAAACTCCCCACCGCCCTCCTCCCCACTCCCACCAACCCCCTGCATAGGCAGCGTTGAGCACTGCCACTCGCGTATCACTCTGGCAGGCCTTAATTAGCCCGCCAGCGTGAAATCGCCTTACGGCTTCCTGACCACCCTCACCCGCCCCCACCAAGCCCACCCGACCAGGGTAAGATTCTACCCCATCTGTTTAATGCCATTTGTTGAGTGATGCTAACTGGGATAACTCCCCCGCCATTCAATGAAATACTGCCATGGTGCCTTTCACGTCAAACTCAGTGAGCGGGCAGGGCCTTGGTTTAAAATCTCATCCAAAAAATAAGCAAACAAAAGGACACTGATGTGCAGCACTCCCTCAGTACAGCACTGAACTATCAGCCTAGGCTACGTGTTCAAGTCTCTGGAGGGGGGTGCGATTTTGAGCCCACAGCTTTTGATTCAGAGACAAGAATGCTACCAACTGGAAAAGGCCGACACATGAGGGAGATAAATGCAGGTTATTGCATTTGGCATTAACAACTAACCATTAACCCAAGAATGGGACAGAAATTAGTAAAGAAGGAATTCCAGGCGGCCCAGGACTGACTGATTTATCAGTCGCTGTGTCTAAGCCCAAACAGTCCAGGCAATGAACAGTGAACAGGATGCTCGGTTGTACTGCAAATTCAGTAGAGATCACATCCCCGGAGATCACAATGAAGCTATGCATTCCCCTGGTTAGGCTGCACCTGGAATACTGCGTACAGAAGACCTCATTACAACAGAAGGGGGCCAGTCATTCCCTGGTCACAATGCAGATATGGAGATGATCACTGCTGTTGGAGAGCAGAAAGTTGCAAAACAACTTGACAGACCATGGCTCTTTGGTCTCGAAAGGAGGGAACTTCACAGGAGTTTATAAGAAGTGAATAGAGAAAGTAAACCCAAAACAGCTTCAGAGCAACATGCCAAGACTATGCAGGTTCAGGGCTGTAAAGAGCAAATCTAGGACTGATAGAACCATAGAAAAGTTACAGCACAGAAGGAGGCCATTCGGCCCATCTTGTCCATGCCAGCCTGAGGACACCCAGGTGCCCTTTCTAATCCCACTTTCCTGCACCCGGCCCATAGCCCTGCAGCTTACAGTGCTTAAGGTGCAGATCCAGCTACTTTTTAAAACAGCTTAGAGTTTCTGCCTCTAGGGGACATCTTGCATTGCACAGAGGATAGCGACAAATGGGAAGATGATCGAGGGAAGACCATTCAGCACATTTAAAAAGCAGCTGTAAAGGAAAGACTGTGGTTTTGGTATTGTGGAAAAATGAGTTAAAAATGGCCTCTTCAAATGAAGCTACCTTATTCTCTAGAAAGCTAGGGTTGACTGTCAAGTCCGAGGGAAAACGTTGGTGAAAATCCATAAGAGGCCAAGAGATAAAGGAGCCAACAACATGAGAACTAGGAGCAGGAGTAGACGGGAGAATAGTCGAGCCTGCTTCACCATTCAATATGATCGTTGCTGATCCTCGGCTTCAACTCCACTTTCCCACCTACTCCCCATATCCCTTGATTCCCTGAAAGATCAAAATTTAGTCTATCTCGGTCTTAAATATATTCAAAGATGGGACATCGAAAATCCTCTAGGGTAGGGAATTCCAAAGATCTACAACAATTTGAATGAAGAAATTTCTCCTCATTTATAAAGGTTCTAGATTTCCCAGCCAAGGGAAACAACCTCTCAGTGTCGTGTCAAGCCCCTTCAGAACCTTTAGCTGGCCTGGCAGCATCTGTGGGGAAAGAAATTGAGGCCCAGATTTTTGATACTATGGAAAGCCTCACCGTCATGGCGAAAATGGCAAACAAGCCAGGAATTTCTAAGTCCTGCCCCTGAACAAGGCATTTCCTATTTTCACAGGGGCGGGAGTGGACTAAGTCCAGGGTTCCCGCATGCACGGTTTATGATGGCAGCTGGCCATTTAAACCACTAGCTGCCTCCACTGAAATGGAATTTTGGTAGACCAGCAGTGTGAAACCTAGAGTGTGCAGGTTAGAACAGGTAAAAATTGGTCTGAACTTGGTGGATTCATTTAGATAGTCAGGTACTTCATTGTAGAGTTAAGGCACCCTTTGAATATGGCCCCCAAGATGCTTTTTGGAGAGGCAAGGCACCTTTGTGATTGTTAACTTTAACCACTCTTGACAGAGCTTCACAGTGTGCATCCAGGCATATTGAAGATGAAAATGCTTGTGTGAAGCTGTGTCTGGTGGTCAGGCATTGACATTGACTTTGAAAGCATGGTTGAGCACTGTCTCCATTGGCAGCAACAACAGAAGTTGCCTATTTCAGCTTCACTGCATCCGTGGGAGTGGCCTGGTTGACCCTGGGTTAGACTATATATTGGTTATATAGGACAACTCTTAGGTACTATATTTTTATTGATCATGGATGTGCATTTGTTATGATCCCAACTGAGATTATTCCTGGGCAAGCCTAAACCCAGGATGGAACCAAGCTTGATGGATTCTAACTTTTATTTGTTTGTTTAAAAGTGTGGGGAGTAGTTACTGAACAGTGTCACAGGAGTCAGCTAATGAACTTTTAACAAAAGAATAAAACATTTATTCAACAAGAAAAGATGAACCATATTACAGTATTCCTTCACCCACAAATATATCTTTTGCAGATATATACATATTTGTAAGGATAACACAAGTTATAAAAGCTATCTTATACTCTAATGTTCATAGTAAGTACACAGCCCATGTAAACCAATAGACACCTTGTGGTCAGACACCCCACACTCTGAAACCAAGTGGTAGATACCACTGCAACCAGATGCTATGGATTTCTCCTCAACTCCCCCCAGAAGCTTGTCACACCATGAGCCAACCCATTTCACTGGAATCTGTCTTCCAAACGAGGGTTTCCAATCTCCACTCTCCAAGAACTCACTTTGGAATCTTCTCCCAATTCAATGCTTTCTCCCAGATGCGTCCTGCAAGGGTCCACCTCCAGTGTTTTGAACTCTCCTACTGATGTTCCTCTCCCCAGGTCACCACAGGCATTCAAGCAGTCTTCCACACACCTTCTCCTACTGACTCAGCTTTCAACACTATACCACTGCTTCACATGGCCATAGCAAAGATTTACAGACCTTCAGCTGTCTGTTTAGACCTTCTGATCTCTTGCAAGCTGTTCTCGCTTTAAGTTAGCTTTCTCTAGCTTTTGTCCCTTTAAATTTGAAGCTTGGAGCCTTTCTCTCTGCCCCTCACTCTTACTTTCATTAACAGGACCTTTTCCAGGTTCCTGTCCTTCCTCTAACTAGAAGGTCTGCTTGGGACTGTCCCCTGTTCCACTCCCTTGGATTTTGGGGTATTTCTTTAGCTTGGGACTTGCTATTTGTCCCTTTAGCCCCAATCCTTCCTAGCAGCTGTTTTCAAATCAACTGAACTCCAACAGATTACAAGTCAAACTGCTGTTTTTTTTTTAGTTTTTTTTCTGTGTGTGTGTGGGATGGACTTGCCTCTATGGACCCTTGTTGCTTGGTAACAGCACTTTTTTTCTACTGTTGTTTGCTTATTTTAGCTTACAATCGTAATACTCTTATTAGAGAGAAAACACTTTTAAAGTGAAATTAAAACTCAATTTGACCTTTCTTAACACATAGATACAGAAATACGAATCAAACTTAAACATTAATGCTAAAACTCATTCCTAAACGTGACTTACTTAAACTATCCCTATTTCCTAACACATTCTAAATGGATGGATGTATATGAAGTTGGATCACCGGCCTCAAATGCAGCTATCGAAAAGCTGTGTCAATGTTTTAGTGTACATGGTCTACTGGAAGTCATTGTTTTTGATAACAGTAGTGTTTACCAGTGTAGAGTTTCAGAGATTCATGATTTTAAATGGAATCAGAAATATTAAAACAGCACCATATCATCCCTCATCAAATGGTTTAGCTGAGAGAGCTGTGTAAACTTTCAAATCTGGACTGAAGAGGTTATCAGAAGGTACTCTAGAAGCTTGAATTTTCCGCTTTCTTCTCAGTCAACTATGGGTTAAATTCCATCTGAATTATTGATGAAACACCATCTATGGACAAAGTTAAGTCCGGTGTTTCCAAACTTAGAGGGGAAGGTAGTGAAAAATCAGGGTTAAAAAAAACATGATATTCATAGCAAAGCTTGAAGATTCTCTGTAGGCGACACAATTTTCTTGTGGAATTTTGGAAGTGGACCTTGTTGGGTTCCTGGTATAATTGTCTCAGAAACTGGTCCTTTGACCTCCCAGGTGGAAGTGGAAGACTGAATTGTTCAATAACACGTGGACCATCTTCGGAATAGAGAGACATTCCAGCAACCAGCTATTCCATCCATGTTTAACTTCAAACAATTAATTCCTGAGGTGACAGATCAACCTAGAATAGACATGCCTGATGCCAAACCCTTAGCTGCCACATTGTAATGATGTATCTGGAACTGCAGTTCCTGATCATGTCGATCCAATGCAAGAAGCTCAAGTGGTAGAGCTACGCTGCTCTAACCAAATAAGGAAACCACTTCAGAGCCTTAATTTTTAATCACGTGAGTTGTATATATGTATATGTTGTGGGATATTCAAATATTCTCTATAAATAGAAACTGTAAAAAAAAACTAAAGGGGCAGGAATGTGATAACTGAAGGTATAGCCTCTCCTACTGCCTATCGGATCACGTGATTGTTCTTGGAGGCTCCGACCAATGAACCCTAAACACGGGTAATCAGGGAGGCAAGGCTTCTTACTGAGGACCCAGTTCAAACATGTAGCATCCAAAAAGCTCCCCGTAATAAAGTTACCTGTTCCTGGTTGAAACCTGTCCAGTATGTCATATCATTACAACTTGTTGAATACATCAAAAGAAAACAAAGTAAATTCCGGAGCTTTGATGTTTCAAACTTTCTTTAAATATATATATAACTTCTTGCTTTATGTCTTTTTATATATTGAACACCATCTTTGGCCAGCAGAGAAAGATAAATGATTTAGTAGTGTGTTCCTTGACTGTTACTCGGTCAGCTCTCAAAAATTCCAGTTGCATTTATAAAGGTTCATTGTCGGCTAGTGGACTTCTGGGTTTTTTATAGTCTTGTGCTCATAACCAATAACTTCTGAACGCAGGATGAAAAATACTGACATTGATTACAGACGTCCGTTATCACTTTGAGTGAGAGCCTTAGCTCCGTGTTAGGATTTTCACCTTAGAATTGTAGGCCTGGATCTGAGCACATAATTATCAAGGTTGGCACTTCAGTTCAATAGTGAAGGAACGCTGTCTTGGTTTTTAAACTTGACCTGCTAAACAGAAATTCTCCCTCCTTGGGTGCCGTTGTTCAAAGAAAAAACAGGTGAGATAGTTTGGCCAACATTTATCCCTTAACTAAAACCATATTAACCGGCTATGTATCTTATTAATATTTGTGAGAATTTGGGAATACAGTTTAACTTCTGTGTTTGCCTACAGAGCATTAGTGACAGCGCTTCAAACGTAAGGTATTGGCAGAAATGTGGAGGATGTGAAATAGGTATTGGCCTAAATTCTACCAAAAAATAACGGTGTCTCAACGATACACAAATTGCTGTCTGATCTACAATGATCTGCAGTTAGCTTTGCGAAAGTGGCATCCCACCCTTAGTCCCACTGTGAGCTCCATAAAGTTGCTCCATTTGCACATTGCCTGTTAAGCTTGCCACAAAAAGTTGTCTGTTAATTATCAATGTTAAAAGACCTTTCAATGACTTGAGGATCATTCTTGATTAACCGCTCGTTCCCAGAAAGTAAACAATTATAAGTTTTCTAATCTCATTCGTTCAAGTTGTGAAATGCTGTTGAAGATTTTTTAAAAGGCAATTTTTTATGTTCTTTAAATTTTAACTTTTCCATTCAGTCTCTTTTTCTTACTTTCCCGCTCTTCATTTCTCTTTCTCTACCCGATTTGGCATTGAATTTACTCACTCTCAGTTACCCTCCTCCTCAGACCTGACTGTTTCTGTCTCATACGTTCAAGCTGATTGGGCTAAGATTTTAGATCCAATGTTCATCAAGGTCCCAGATGCCCTGTTGGCCTTACTCCATCATCAGCTCACACTTCCAGCAACTTTGTGCGCAAAATTTTTCAAAGTTAATTGTGCACAGCCAAGTTTAATTGACAAGGCACACCAAGTGATATCCCAGTCCTGCAAAACCTGGGCTTTAAGTGAATCCAGTTTCTTTCTTAATGGAGATGTTACACTGACTTTAGACAGGAATGTTTTAATGAACAATGACTGTAGTTTCCAAAGTGAGAATAAATTTACATTAGACTAGCACAGTGTCATTGGACTGAAGAATACGCTCCACAATTGGGAACGTTCCCTGCTTTGCAGATTGTATTCTGGGGCATGATGACACGGGCGCCATTCATGACCAGTTTACGATAATACTGTATGCAGTCAGGTCAAAAATTCGGGAATACGCCCGCATTATTTATATGTCAATTTAAATACCAATTGAGGCGATTAACAAGCTGTCTGACTGGAAAAATATGGCCAGAAAGCAATAATATGCCTTCAATGTGATATTTACTTCAGGTAGGGGACACTATTTTTAAGGGCAACGTTGTTTGGGGTGATTTTTTAACTGCAGCCGAGAGCAGGGTCTGAGTTTTGCTGTTCAAAATCGTTTAATTTCAGGTACTGGCTTTTTCACTGGGCAGAGTTAATTTTTGGATATTTTCTCTTGAGAAGGACTCTCCTCTCATTCAGAGGGCTCTTTTGATAATTCATTGAAAATCCTCCTGCCTGTAACCCAGGGGTGAGGAGTGAATACTCTCAGGTACAGATGGTGTATTTTATTGTAGTCTCTTTTGGAAGCACTGCCTCCAGTGAAAAGGAGAGAATGAGGAGAAGGATGAGAAGGATGAGAGAAAAAAGGGATGAGAGGGAGGCCCAGAATGCTATGGGTCTTCAGGAAGGGGACAGCGCAACACCAGACCCCGATGGTCAGGAGGAGCCTAGAAACCCTCTTTGGATGCCCAGGCGACATTATGCTGCACCGAGAGTATACAGGCAGACTCAGTGCAGATGACTAAGGCTTTCGAGGGCAACTGCTTCTTCATGTTGCGAGATGCTCATGGGGAGGGCAGGGGGGATCTCATCAAACTGTCTTGGGGGCCATCAGATGCCTGTTGCCTTGAAGGTGTCTTTTGAAGTTGAACTTTCTTGCCATAGGCTTTTTTCAGACAGACTGGAGGCCTGACTGGGATACACAGCCTGCTGCACACCATTGCCTCATGGTATTCACAGATGCAATGTTCCGGAGGGCTGGGAATTATATCACTATCACACAGTGTGCCCAAAGCCGGAATGAGAGAGCCTGAGGATTTGCAGCAATTGCAGGTTTCCCCAGGGTGCAGAGAGCCATTGACTGCACACACGTAGCCATCAAAGCTCCTGTGGGACAGCCCTGCACCCTCACTAACAGGAAAAGATTCCACTCAATCAATGTGCAGCCGGTCTGCAACCACAAACAACGGGTCATGTAGATATGTGCCAGATATTCGGGCAGTAGCCACGCCACTTGTACTCTTATGGATTCCGAAATTCCAAACCTTTTCACCAACCCGGGTGCATTGGAGGGATGGCTTCTTGGCGATAAGGGCTATCCTCTCCAGAGATGGCTCATGATGGCTGAGAGGGTGCCAAGAACTGAGAAGAGAGGAGTTACACCGGGAGCCATGCCAGCACCAGGGCCATGGAGAAGACCATTGGCCTGCTCGAGATGCGTTTCCATTGTCTGGACCACCCCAGAGGTGCGTTGCAGTACTCCTCCTCCTCATGTGTGTCCCTGATAGTTGTGGTCTGTTGTGTCCTCCATAACATCGACATACAAAGAGGAAGTGCCCTCGAGGCCAATCCTCTGAGGATGATGGCGAGGATGAGGTGAGGGAACATGGTGATTTTGCTGTGAAAGCCCCTGGCTGTGACCGAGGGGATGGCTGTGACACCAGGGATGCATTAATATGCCAAAGGTTTCTGTGGAGCCTCTAGGGACAGCTACATCAGGGGTTACATGAAATATTGTCCCTCCATCTCACAGTTGCAATGAGAAAGTCCTAACGCCCTTCCATACAAACCTTCTGCATCTACCCACATGTTTACACAATTCGTCCTGCCCTCACTCAACCTTTGATTTTCTACCTCAACCTTCAGACACAAGTCACACAGCCACAGCTATCAATAAGAACAAACGCATGGGGAAATATGAGTTTTGTGTGTATTCACAAGCCTCCGAAATATACCAACATCATTAAAGAGAAATGTCACGCATGTGCACTTATTAGTAGCTAATGGATATTTATAAATGTATTTATGAATGCTTCAGCCCACTGCTCCCTCCTTGCTTGCAGTTGCACTGGAGAGAGATGCCTGACCTGCCACCTCTCTTGCCCTGGATGACTTCGGCAGGCGTCCTCTCTGCAGCTGTGGCTTTGAGCGGCCAGCTACTCCAGGTGACTCTTGCATAGACACATGCGAGTCCCGAGTCGCTGCGGCAATGGTCGAGGTCAATGTCAATGGCCGATGATCGGAAGAGATGCTGCCCTCATCAGGAGCGCCTGAGAGGAACTTCCAGATGGAGGCAGCTGCTGTTCATCCTCTGCCACTAGGGCCAGCAAGTCTTACCGATCAGCCGGCGAGATTCCAGGACCTGGGTGGGAAACCGAGCTCCCAGTTCCCCTCACCCTGGGCCTGTGCCCCTGAGCTCAGAGCCAGGGAGATGGTGTGCAGGTTGGAGCAGGCCCCATTGACTGCATCTGCAATGTGCTCAGCTTGCCCCACCAGCATTGTCACCAGTCTGTCAATGGAGCAAGCTCAGCACTCTGAAGAGGGGGTGATTGCAGTGGACATGGCCTAGTTAGACACCTTCACGGCCTGGGCCAGACTATGCAACCGTCTGGTATACCTGCCAAATCTTCATGGACATCACGCAGGACATCCAGCGTCTGCTGCCTTACGGACGACTCTCAAGGCTCATTATCCGACTCGGAATCAGTCTCTGGAACATCCCGGGCACATCTCTGATTGGTGGAGGCCTGCTCCACCACACAGTCCGGCAGCTACATGCGCAAATGTGAAGTGCCCTCACCAGACTGTGCATGACTCCTCTCCGACGCACAGAGCTCTGCCGTAGTGCCAGTGATGGTACTGGGGTGCAGAGTGAGGATGTGATGCTGCACCCTCTAAGGGATCCTCCTCCATCTCGGGAAGTGGTTGCTGCATGGATTCAGCTAAAGAGGATTCTTCTGTTAGAGACGGACAGATCAATAAGGGGTAATTGGGTATCACATTACATGAATCATCACCCCTATCACATGACTCATATAAATCTTTTCACAGCCTGAAACACATGAATGAACTCTGCAGACACTATGAAAACTTGAGCGGTGACATGAATCTTCTCATCATGAAGCTTGTTAAGGTTGCAATGTACAAAATCTATACCCCAAACACATTACATATTTCCTAACCTCCTTTAAAACAAACTAACCATCTCCTTTTATTACCCCGTCTGATACTTCTGCCATCTCACCAGATCTAGGCCTCCCTCCAATATCACCATTGCCAATACTCCTGGCCGTCTCGGGCTCCAGCAGGGCCTGCACTTGCTCCACATAAGGAGCTAGGACATCAATGTTGGGTATACCCCGGCCTGTACGGGCTCACTTTCGGGCGTTGTAAGCTCGCTTCTCCTTGAAAAGGTTTGACACAGAAATTCCATCAACAACCTGAAACTGTCTCATGTCACATAGCATGGGGTTGGGGAGATGGTAGTGTAGTCACTGGACCAGTGTTCTGGATGCCCAGGGGACATGGGTTCAAATCCTACTGTGGCAACTGGTGGAATTTAAATTCAATTAATAAAATCTGGAATTGAAAGCTAGTCTCAGCAATGCTAATCAGGAAATATCATCAATTGTTGTAAAGACCAATCTGGTTCCCTAATGTACTTTAAGGCAGGAAATCTGCCACCCTTACCTGGTCTGGCCTACGTGTGACTCCAGGCCCACAGTAATGTGGTTGACTCTTAACTGCCCTGGCCTAACAAGTCACTCAGTTCAAGGGCATTTAGGGATGGGCAACAAATGCTGGCCTTGCCAGCGATGCCAACATCCCATGAAAGAATTAAAAGAACCTCCCATTATCAGATCAGCTTGTGCCTGACCAAAGCCTATGCTCAGGAGTCATAAGGTCACCCTGCCAACCACCCGCCGTTTCACTTCATCATTCCTTGTAATGCACAATGGCATGGTTTAAGACAGCCGTGCCCTTGTGAAAACATGCAACTTTGGATGAGCAGCTAATCTCAAATAACTACTGCATTCGCTTGCGTGACCTGTATCCTGCTAGACCAATATTGTTCATACTGATGTCTTTTGTGGCACTGGGACCAGTGCCCCAAACTTCACAATGCCCACACTGCTCACCTCCTCACAGACAGCACAAGTCTGCCTGGGCTTCCTCCTCTTCCCAGCGCTTGGAATTAGATCTTCACGTCTCCCCTCAACTGCACGGAGGAGGGCACTAAGGGTAGCCTGACTGAACATGGGGGCAGCTTTGCCCCTTTTGGAGATCCTCTCCCCATGCTCCAATGATGCAAACATCCACGCATGAAAATATTTAATTAACGTATCACTCCTCAGTGTCTGAAGGTGGTAAACGTTGCTGATTTATGACCATTCTGCCACCTATGAAGTTTTAGGTGGTTGGCAGACATAAGCTCGAATGAAAATAGACTTACCTGGGTAGACTATAAAAGTCAAATTTCTTCACTATACACAGCTCTTCAATAGTCATGTGATGGGTCACATGACACTGCCCTAGGCCAGGGGGCCCTTTGCGGAGATGGATGTGACCTTGTCCCGGGTCACGGCCTGCTGCCTCCGAGAGCAGCCATACCGCCCTCCAGCACACATTGGGCAGAATGAAGGCCCATAACCCGCCTTTGCTGCTAATTGGCGGCAATTTGCGTATTATCGGGCATGCTCTGACGACAGGCCCTGAAGTCGGAAGGTTGTTGACTTGCGGGCGTGAAACCCACAGTCAGTGCAGGCCTGTTTCATTCAGCCCATTTTTTCCCTCAATCACAATTGGCTTTGCGACCAATATGTTACTCTTGAAATGTGGTGGCTGTTGCATTGGCCTGTGCAGCAGTTAATTTGTTCCTGCAACAATCCACAAGCAGCAATGATATTAATCACCAGTTAATCTGCTTTTTTGGCAGCAATGGATAAATGAGTAATATCGGCTAACACAATGAGACAATTCCTTACTCTTTAGATAATGTTGTAGGTACTTTTACATCCACTTGAAGCATCAGAATTAACAGATGGGGCTTTTTTTTTACATGTTTCAACTGACAGATTCGATCCTATCTCTGTATGTCTGGATTTCCCTAAGTATTGGAGCATCTTATACTGCACTTGTTAACAAGCCTGATCTTCAACTCATGTGAAACTGAAAACAATCCCAGCTTTTAACCCATGCCTGACTCCTGTCACTGTTCGTCGGCGGTGGAGGGGGTGAATGTTTGTGGAAGGGGTGCCAATCAAGCAGGCTTCTTTTTCCTGGATAGTGTCAAGCTTCTTGAATGTTGTGGGAGCTGCGGTCATTCAGGCAAGTGGGGAGTATCCCATTACACCACTGACTTGTGCCTTGTAGGTGGCGGACAAGCTTTAGGGATTCAGGAGGTGAAATACTCACCACAGGAGTCGTGGTCTCTGACCTGCTCTTGTAGCCTCAGTGTTTACATGGCTAGTCCAGTTTAGTTTCTGGTTAATGGTAACCCCCAGGACGTTGATAGTGGGGGATTCAGCAATGGTAATGCCATTGAATGTCAAAGGGTGATGGTTCGATTCTCTCTTGTTGGAGATGGTTGTTGCCTGGCATTTGTGTGGCATGAATGTTACTTTTGACTGGCTTTCACTTTATACATATGCAATACACAAAGATGAAATAATAGCACTACTTATGCACAGAATTAAATCGAACATGCCGCACAGACATAGGCCCTTCAGCTGAGCAATTCTTTGCCAGCGTAGGTGTCCTACTCGAGATACCTCCCAACCTTCTTCGTCCAATTTCATCAGCATCACTCTCTATTCACTTCTTCCTCCTATGTTTATCAACTTCCCTTAAATGCATCTGTACAATTTGCTCTAACTGCTCTCTGTGGTTCAGCATTCTCACCCATCTCTCAGAAGAGAAGCTCCTTCTGAGTTCTCTAATGGATTTCTTGGTGACTATCTTATAATGATGGCTTTTCATTTAAAATAAAACCAGAAAATGCTGGAAATACGAAAAGGGTCTGGCAGCATTTTTGGAGGGAGAAGCCGAGTTATCCTTTTTGGAACTGAAACATTGGCCCAGATTTTTTCAGAGCCTAGCAGACTCCAAAGGGAGGTCTCATAAGAATTCAACCCTCTAACTGTGGAGATCTGACTTCCTTGTGAATTCCAAAGATCTGACTATTTGTTACTGAAGTTTCTAATATAAAGAAAACCTGTTGCGTTTAAAATAAGACCCTTATTGTGTGTTTTACTGTTAGAGACCCTTTGTTCTGAACAATTCTTGAAAACCTAAATAACTTATTTTTCTGAAAACAGGTGTCATGTTATTAGTTTTAGCTCGGTTATCTGTCTGGAAAGGCTTCACTTTCACAGCTTCTTGTCTGTGAACTAACTCTGTGTCCGTGAATATAATGTGTATGTATTTCTCACAGAAGACTTTTAGCAGTACTTTATTTGAGTTAAATTTTTAACCCTTTCATAGGCTGAGTCAATTCCTTCACACTGCGCCTGTTTCAGTTAAACAAAATAAGTGGTAGCCATTCACTGATTCGTTCCCCAGTACAGTGCCTTGACCAATCAGAGTCAATTTGTCTGGTTTAACTTTCAAACCATGCTTGGCAGTTAACTATCGGTTATCATCCACTGGTACATTCTCCATGGCAATGCCTCTACCAATCAGAGTGCACTTGCCAACCAATCAGCACTCTCTTCTCACAAAGTATAAATATGTTGTTTCTCCTGACATTGGTATTATCTTGCAAATTATCCTGATGAGTGCAAGACGAAAAGCTTCAGAAAAAATGTCCCTTTTTTCAGCAGTATTATTTGTTTCTATTGGTTCAGATAAATACATGGAACTCTCATGCTCGTATGACACAGCTACAGGAACAGTTCAGAGACTAGAAACCCTACAGTGAGTAACTCACCTCCTGACTTCCCAAAGCCTGTCCACCATCTACAAGGCACAAGTCAGGAGTGTGATGGAACACTCTCCATTTGCCTGGATGAGTGCAACTCCAAAACACTCAAGAACTTGACACCATCCAGGACAAAGCAGCCCGCTTGACTGGCACCCCATCCACACACATTCATTCCTTCCACTACCAACGCACAGTGTGTACCATCTACAAGATGCACAGCAGGAACTCATCAAGGCTCCTAAGACAGCACCTTTCAAACCCATGACCACTACCATCTAGAAAGACAAGGGCAGCAGACACAAAGGAACACCAACACCTGGAAATTTCCTTCCAAGCCACTAACCATCCTGACTTGGAAGTATATTGCTGTTCCTTCACTGTCACTGGGTCAAAATCCTGGAACGCCATCCCTAACAGCACTGTGGGTGCACCTACACCACATGGATTGCAGTGGTTCAAGAAGGCAGCCCACCACCACCATCTCAAGACAATTGGGGATGGGCAATAAATGCTAGCCTAACCAATGATGCCCACACCCCTTGAATGAATAAACCCTCTCCTACAAGCAGAACCATAGATGGTGCCACGAGTGGGACCATATTACAAGTATCCTCTATTTATTATTCAGTGCTACATTTTACTTTTCTAGCCATTTTATTTATTTTAGATTATAGCTAGCCTAGGTTTCGGCTATTGTAATGTAAGCAGGCCTAGGCCTATATGCGATATCTGAAGACCAAAATTATCTGAATCTGATACGCAATTGGCCCTGTTGGTTTCGAATAAGTGATACTTGACCTGTAGGAGTGTTACCTAATTCCACTTTTGAAAGACCTGGCTAGAATTCTGGACGAGGTCCCCTAATCCTGGACCTCGCAACCAGCAGAAAGAGTTTATTATCTACCCCATTAGTTCCCTTTTATAACTTAAAAACTTTGATCAAGTCACGCCTTAACCTTCTAAAGTTCAGGGAACACAACCCGACTTTGTGCAATTTCTTATTCTATTTAACCTTCTAGTATTATTCTGGTAAATCGACACTGCACTTCCTGCAAGGCTGATATATCCTTCCTGAGTTGTGGTGTTCAGTATTTCTCACGCTACTCCAGGTGTGGTTTAGCCAGGGCTTTTTGTACCTGCAGTTTGATAACTATTATTTTATATTCTATTCCACCAGATAGGAACAGTAGAATTTCATTTGTCTTTTTGGTGATTTTCTGCATGAGTTCATGACTTTAATGACTTCTGTACCTGGAGCCCCAATTCTCTTTGGACCACCTCTGTTTCTAGCTTTCTGCCATTTAGAAAGTATTCTGTTCTATACTTTTGTGGTAATCTGATGTGTAATATACCTTTGAGCAGAATGTTATAATGGAAGATCACATGATCTTAGTATCCAATAGACAAATAGTAAGGGCTACCTCAGTGGTCAGTAGTCTATAGTTGGAGTCTGTAGTACGGAGACAGGATTTGAGTTGAAAACACACAAGTGTAACTGCTGAATACCTTGATAAATAAACAGAATGTGTGCCACCTAAGAAGTGTTTACTGACCTACTCTGTCTATTGTACCAACTCAGCCATCCCAAAACAAGAGTGCAACCCGGATCCATAAATCCCATTAAACTGGTGACCAGGATCCAACAAACTGGCGATAAGGAAAAAGCAAGAAAAATGTGAGAAAACAGCAAAGATACAATAAACTGGCTTCAAAAATAAAACAAGTTAATGAAAGAAATCAAGAGAACTGAAATTGGGCTGTACCGTGCATGGTAATTGTAAGTGGAAATTCCATCCTAATCGTCGCTGCAACCCCTTCACAGAACACCACAATTCGGAAGAATTGATCCTATCAATCTAGCCACGAATGATTGGTCTCACTATATTGAATGCCTTGCATTCTTTTTCCAAGCAAATAACATTGTGGGGTAAGAGAAGAGGCGAGCACTCCTCTTATTCACATGTGGGAGTAAAACCTATGGATTGATTTAATGTCTGACAGCACCTAGTGGCTCTGATTCAAAAGGTTTTGAGGAACTGGTGGGCTCCATAAAAGGCCATTACCAGCCAAAGCCCTTGGCAGCAATGCACTGTTTCAAATTTAACTCAAGAAAGAGGGCCCCGGGGGGATAAGTTGCTTATTATGTGGCAAGTTTGAAACAGTGAACAGAACATTACAAGTTTGGTACACCTTTAAATCACATGCACAGAGATCATTTAGTGTGCGGTGTAAATGAGGACATAATTTAAAAGAGAATCCTGTCTGAAACAAATTTGGATTTTAAGAAGGCACTAGAGATAACACTGGCCATGGAAAGCACAGTAAGGAATTTCAAAGCCATACAGGGAGTGCAAAATGGTGCTGTCCTCCATGTTGGGTGGGAAGTCCCAGCCAAAAAGGGTGCGAAAATGCAAGGCCCTGCCAAGAGTTGGAAAACAGCCACCGCTAGCAGACAAATAAAAAGAAGTGACTTAGCAGTGAAAACATGGAATAATGGCAACAGAGGTGGAAACAGGCAGCCTTATAATGATGAGCAATTTAAATATTTTCATTGTCATCATCAAGGACACCTAATGAGACAGAGCAAGGAAAGAATCAGGCAGACTTGCAAACAAAAGGAAAAAACCTTCTACAATGTAGAAGAGCCTGAAGTAAAAGATTCAGTTATTTATTCATTGGATAACTTGAAGTTTGGGAAAACAGGATCAATACATGTAACAGTGAAGTTAAATGACAGACTTATTGGAATGGAATTGGAAACAGGAGATTCCACTACAGTAACTGGTGAACACACCTTAAAATATCAGAGTTTTGCTAAACAGAAATTAAATTTGGAAGAAACAGATGCCAAATTAAACACTTACATGGTGAAGACATCAAAGTCAAAGGCATAAGCTGAGTTATTGTCCAGTACGGAAGCCAATAAGCAAATCCACTGGTGTTGGTATTGAGAGGCAGAGGATCAAGCCTACTAGGTCGAAACTGGCTGAGGGAAATCAACCTTGATTTGTCACAGGATTCCAAAAGGAAACTGAAAATGTTCCTATTTTGGAAAAGGAGTGTGTAAAGACCCAACAACTTAAATAAATGCTGGATGCGTCGAGTAAAGGCGTGGTAGGACAGCAAAAAGAACTAAGGGAGACCCCATCCTGAGGGACAGAGTCTGGGTTGAGGTGAACAACCTCCGAAAGAAAAGTGAAATCCTGCCAAAAAACCTTGACACACTACCAGTTTCCTTCCTGCCTAAGTATGTACATCTGGAAAAGTGTAAAGAGAAAGAGAAAGAGTTCTGCACTTCTCTGAGTGAAATGAAGGATGATTTGGTAGAGAAGGCACAACCATGTTTGATTTTCCAGGAGGCAGTACACCAATGCAAAAAGGAGCTGAAGAAGCAGCTGCCTGAAGCTAAAGAGGCTTTGAACAAAAGCTGCAGAATTTTCCAAGAAGTAAACAAATGGTGAAATTCTAGGAAACTCAGTTTTTTGTTTTTATCTCTGTGTTTAGTTGACTGCCACTGCTCTTCAAAAAATGCCTACCTCTTTGAAGAAGTTCTGTTCGTCTTTGCGATATTTTTAAATCACCTAGTTCTGTTGAAGGGTCATGAGGACTCGAAACGTCAACTCTTTTCTTCTCCGCCGATGTTGCCAGACCTGCTGAATTTTTCCAGGTAATTCTGTTTTTGTTTTGGATTTCCAGCATCCGCAGTTTTTTGTTTTTAACTCAACTACTGAGTTCATTCAAGACAAGCTTGCATCTGAGGTAAGTCTGGCCAATATGCAATTCAAAAAGAAGGCTGAGAATAAATTCAGCTTCAGGAAGAAGAAAGCCCATCGGAAGAAAATAAAGAAACACAAATAATTTCATTGATCCTGGCAGCGTATGAGAATACTTTTATCCACAGGCCTGGAAGTCAAATTGTAAATGCTGATGCACTTAGTCATTTGCCTTTACAAGAAAATGAGGAGGGTGTTCCATTCCCTCAAGAACTCGTTTTATTATTGAATTTCTTAGACAGGTCAGAGACTGGACAAGTCTTGTCCAAAGTATGAGAATAAGTTCCTCACGGTTGGTCACAAGAGCAGGTTTCTGATGAAATGAAACCGTATTTTAACAGAAGGCATGAAATAGCCAGTCAGGATGGCATCTTATTGTAGAGAGCACGAGTGATTGCTTTTCCAAAAGGAAGAAAACTATTGTTAATCGAACTACATAGTGCACATCCAGGAATTTCCTGAATGAAGGCCATAGCACACAGCTACCTATGGTGGCCTGGGGTGGATGGAGAAATAGAGAGCTTAATTAAGAATTATATGCAGTGTCAACAAGTGCAAAAGTTATCTTCAACAGCTCCCTTACACCCTTGGGAATGGCCAGGAAGGCCATGGGTATGATTACACATTGATTATGTGGGACCTTTCTTGGGAACAGTGTTTCTGCATATTGTTTGATGCCGACTCAACATGGATGGACATATATGAGGTGAGCCCGCCAACATCTTCTGCTAGAATTGAGAAACTAGGTTAAAGTTTTACCATTCACAGGCTACCAGAAGTGGTCATGTCTGATAACGGCATGGCATTTACGAGTGCTGAGTTTCAATGGTTTATCAGCCTCAACGGTTTCACTCGTGTAAAAAATTCACTGTAACGCCCTTCCTCAAATGGACTGGCCAAAAGGGCAGTTCAAATATTCAAGTCTGGCATGAAGAAATTAACTGGAGATTCCATAGTAAACAAGCTAGCATGTTTTCTTTTCCATTACAGGACTACCTCTCACACAACAATAGATGTCACACCTGCGGAATTATTGATGAAACGCCGTCTCAGGACAACGTTCTGTTTAAAGATGGAAAGGAATCAGGAAAGTCATAAAACTAGTGTAGGGGGTGGTAGTATGTGTCAGTTTTACCTCTGACTTCTGAGCGTTTTGAATCACTCCCACTCCCTGGGTTCTAGACCTTGGACTTATTTGGGGGTTGTGACAAAGTGCAGCAGACAACTGGTTTTGGTGCAAGAAAAACTGAGTTTATTGAAGTCACAAATGAACTTATAACATTAGGATTACACTGAGATTATACAGACTTACAAAGTACACTTAGTTAAGAATGGGGAACACACGGCATAACGAGGGAACAATTGCGCTAATAATCCCCTTACCCTTGTCCCACCGCCAAAACCTAACTAAATTGAACTAGGAGAGGTCAGGGATCATGGTAACCAACACGGGGTTCCTTGACAGTTCGAAATCCAGCCAGGTAAGCTGGTTGCAGTTTTTGGAAACATTCTTTGTGTCCTCTGGGGCTTGCCGTCCCCACGTGGTCCTGGTCTGTGGAATCTGCGAACGTTCTTCAGTTGGGTGGAGGATGCAGTTGTGGGTGGTTGATCTTCGTGGAGGGCTGCGGTTGTGGCCTTGTTGTCTTCGGTTGAGCCTGCCAGCCCATGCCCCTCGCCATGATGTTGCCTGCGGGCCTGCAAACTTCCAGATCTTCTTGCTTAAACTCTGTTTCAACCGCTCACAACTGCTCACTGCCTGCTAGCTGGTTTTCCCTCTGTCCCCTTCGCAACCGACTGCCCAGTTATACTGTCTTTCAAATTTCTTATCGGAATCCAAATCAAGGTTAGTTCTTCGTTTGATTTTGATGGGCTTCCTCCGGTCATTGTTGTCTCGTTGTTTTTAATGAGCTCACATGATGTGTATCATTGTCTTCCTGCCTAGTAACTAGTTTTGAACTGAAAGCCATTGTATGTGTGGAGTATTGATGGGTTCACATAATTGCATTGATTGTGCCTTCCTGCCTTAGTAGCTAGTAGCGATTATTTATGCAAGATTTTGATGGGCTTCAGTTTCATGTGAGGTGAAGTCTTTCTGTGGATTGATTGTCTTAAAGGGAAGAATGCATATTCTGTCTCCTCGCTTTGTATGGTTTCAGGCAAAACAATCCACACTGCACTCAATAAGCCCAAGCATTTGCAGCCCCAGGCCTTCATGGGCCCAGCCTCCTGTCTGCGGGGTTTTACACTTAACCCAGCAGTTTAAAAGTCCAAAAGTCATATCCTTGTTGATGATATGAAAAATGTGCGAATTTTGAGAACCCTTCACTTGACATGACTGGCATAGTCGTGACAGGAAGTTTACTGTGGGAGAGACTTATATGTGAAGAATTTTGGAGAAAGGTCTAAGTGGTTATCGGGTAAAATAAACGCAATGACTGAATATCTTTCTTGCCGCGCGAAGGTGGAAGACCGAGTCATACAGAGACATGTGGATCACATAAGGAGAGAAACAAATCACCAAGAAATGATTCCACCGGTGCTCATGACCGTGTCAGTGTCTCCTGTTGAGAGAACTCAACCTAGTACAGATGTGTCTGAAGGGTTGGCTGTACCTGCAAGAGTTGAGGAAACAGAAAGACTGAATATGTAAATTACTCATCTGTAACTAATTTGATATGTTGAGAAAAATTGTAATTGTAACTGTAAAATGTATTTCTCAGTAAAGGAGGAGGGATGTGGTAATCTGATGTGTAATATACCTTTAAGAAGAATGTTATAATGGAAGATCACATGATCTTAATATGCAATAGAAAAGTAGTGCTGGCTACCTCAATAGTTTAAAGTTAGAGTCTATAGTATGGAGACAGGTTTTGAGTTGAAAGCACACAAGTGTAGCTGCTGAACACCTTTGTATATAAACAGAATGTGTCCCACCTAAGAAGTGTCTATTCTTAAATAGCAGAGTGACGCACACAATTTTGCAGTCTAAAGGAATAGTTTTGAAATTGAAAGAACTTTGAAAGATTGGAGAAAGGGCATTTGTAATCTTCATGCCTGCTTCCTTAAACGCTGGGGTGGAAACCATCGGTTCCTGGGGGTTTATCCCTCTTTGATAACATTATTTTCTTTGGTAACAATATTTTGTATATGGTAATTTTGCTGAGCACCTTCTCCGAATTCAATGTTAATTTCCTTGGGATGTCCAGCATGCTAACCTCTTCTTCTGTTGTAAATAGGGATGCGATATAATTATTCAACATGATCATCATTTCTTTATTTTCATTGAGAATATCATTGTTGCCAGTTTGTAAGACACATACATTAATTGTTCCTGTCTACATCCTTTGCCTAATATAATTACAAGCATCTATATGCTGATTTTGATATTCCTTATAAGTTTGTTTTTTCAATAGTGAACCTTTGTGTTCTTTATGAGTTTCCCAGTCACCAGGGCATGTCATTTGCTTGTATTTTTGTATGTTCTTTCTTTTAGTTTTGTGCTGTCTCTACCTCTTTAGTCATGCATGGTTCTTTCTTTGGCCTGGAGAGATCTTGACCCTGAGGGGTATACACTGGTTCTGTATCATGTTAAATTCTTTTTGAACAACTCGTACTGATCTTCGTCATTCTTTTACCAATCAACAGATTTTTCAGATTTACTGTGGGCAGTCTATCTCATCAAATCAAAGGCAGCCCTACCTAAATCTAGCTGTTTCATACCTCTCCCATGCCAGCACTACAATAGCTCAATCATATTATAATTGCTATTAGTTAACTGGTCACACATCATGAGGTTATGAATTAAAGTTGACTCTTCCTTCATTAGTAAATCCAGTGTGGCATATACGCTTGTTGGCTCTAGGATATATTAGCTTGAATCTTCCAAGAAATGGCAATCACCATCGGATTGTCACTTTTCTCCCACCTTTCTCCGCTACACCAGAGCTCCTCAATTCTGGCTGGCACTTCCAATCCCAGCTTCTGCAGAAATGTATCAGACCATAAGACCATAAGACGTAGGAGCAGAAGTAGGCCATTTGGCCCATCGAGTCTGTTCCGCCATTAAACGAGATCATGGCTGATCTGATAATCCGCAACTCCACTTTCCTGCCTTTCCCCCCATAACCCTTGATTCCATTACTGATTAAAAAACAGTCTACCTCAGCTTGAATATGCTTAACAGCCCAGCCTCTACAGCCCTCTGCGGTAAAGAGTTCCACAGATTGACTACCCTCTGAGAGAAGAAATTCCTCCTCATCTCTGTTGTAACTGGGTGCCCCCTTACTCTGAGATTATGTCCTCTGGTGCTAGACTCTCCCACAAGGGGAAATAACCTCTCAGCATCCACCCTGTCAAGCCCCCTAAGAATCTTATATATTTCAACAAGATTGCCTCTCATTCTTCTAAACTCCAATGAGTACAAGCCCAACCTACTCAACCTCTCCTCATAAGAAAAGCCCTTCATCCCCGGGATCAACCTTGTGAACCTTCTCTGGACTGCCTCCAATGCCAGTATATCTTTCCTTAGATAAGGGGACCAAAACTGTTCACAGTATTCTAGGTGTGGTCCAACTAGTGCCTTATATAATTTTAGCAAGACTTCCCTATTTTTATACCCCATTCCCTTTGAAATTACCTGTTACCTGCTGAACTTGTATGCTAGCTTTTTGGGATTCATGCACAAAGACCCCCCAAATCTCTCTGTGCTGCAGCTTTCTTCAGTCTTTCTCCATTTAAATAATATTCAGCTCCTCTATTCTACCTGCCAATGTGCATTACCTCACACTTTCCCACACTATGTTCCAACTGCCACATTTTTGCCCACTCACTTAACCTGTCTCTATTTTTTTTTATTCATTCAAGGGATGTGGACGTCACTGGTTCACCAGCATTTATTGCCCATTCCAAATTGCCCTTGTTCATAGGGCATTTAAGAGTCAACCACATTGCTGTGAGGTCTGGAGTCACATGGAGTCCAGACCAGGTAAGGACAGTAGATTTCCTTCCCCAAAGGATATTAGTGAAACAGATGGGTTTTTAAATGACAATCGGCAATTTGGAGTCATCACCAGACTTTCAACACCTTGGGCTCTTATCTTATTAAGTATTATGGTACCTTATCAAATGCCTTTATGGAAATCTAAATATATTACATCTACCGGTTCCCCTTTATCTATTCTGGTCTCCTCAAAGAATTCTAATAAATCTGTCAGGCATGATTTCCCTTTCATGAAGCCATGCTGACTCTGCTTGATTAGAATGTGCATTTCTAAATGCTCTGCTATTACATCCTTTATCATAGACTCCAACATTTTCCCAATGACAGATGTTAAGCTAACTGGCCTACAGTTACCTGTTTTTTGTCTCCCTCCCTTTTTGAATAAGGGTGTTACATTGGCAGTTTTTCATCCTTTGGGACTTTTCAAAAATCTAAGGACTCTTGGAAGATTACTACCAGTGTATCCATTATCTCTGCAGTTATTTCCTTTAATATCCAAGGATGAATCCCATCAGGTTCAGGTGAATTATCGGACTTTAGCCCCATTAGTTTCCCTAGTACTTTTTCTCTAGTGATAGTTATTGTATTTATTTCCTCCCCCAACCCACCACCCCCTGCACCCTCCCCCACCCCCCACTTTTGCCCCACGATTATTCCGTATCATTGGTATGCTATTAGTGTCTTCTACCCTGAAGAATGATGCAAAGCACTTATTCAACTCCTCTGTCATTTCCTGGTTCCCCATTATTATTTCCCCAGCCTTATTCTCTAAGGGGCCTAAATTGACTTTGGCCTCTCTTTTCCTTTTCATGTATTTAAAGAAGCTCTTACTGTTTGTTTTTATATCACTTGCTAGTTTACCCTCAAAGTTTATTTTCTCCCTCTTTATTATTTTTTTGGTCATCTTCTATTGGGTTTTAAAACTTTCCCAATCCTCTGGCTTACCGCTGATCTTTGCCACATTGTATGCTTTTTCTTTCACTTTGATACTAACCTCAACTTCCTTTGTTAACCATGGTGGTTTATCCCCTTCCTACAATCCTTCTTCCTCACTGGGATATATCTTTATTGTGAGTCATTAACTATTTTCTTAAACGTCTGCCATTGTTCATCAACTGTCTTTTCTGCTAAACTCCTTTCCCAGTCCACTGCAGCCAACTCTGCCCTCATTCCTTTGTAATTACCCTCATTTAAGTTTAGCACAGATGTTTCCAAATTAAGTTTCTCACTCTCAAACTGAATGCTAAATTTCACCGTGTAATTGTTTCCTAGAGGATCTTTTAGTCTGAGATCACTTATTAAGCCTTCCTCATTACACATTACCAGATCCAAAATAGCCTGATCCCTGTTTGGATCCACAACATATTGCTCTAGGAAACTGTACCGAATACACTCTATGAATTCTTGCTTGTGGCTACTTCTGCCAATTTGATTTTCCCAATCTACATGGAGATTAAAGTCACCCATGATTAATATACTGCCTTTTTTATATGCCCTCATTATTTCCTGATTTATTCTCTGTCCTACAGCATAGCTACTGTTAGGGGGCCTATAGATTACTCCCACCAGTGTCATCTTCCCCTTGTTATTTCTTACCTCCACTCATATGGATTCCACATCTTCCAGTCCAAGATCATTTCTTGCTATTGTACTTATTCCATCTCATACTAACAAAGCTACCCCACCACCCTTTCCTTCCTGCCTGTCCTTTCAAAAAGTCACATGCCCTTGAATATTTAATTCCCAGCTTTAATCCTCTTGTAACCACATCTCTGTAATGGCTATGAGATCATACCCATTAACCTCTATTCGTGCCGTTAATTCATTTATTTTGTTCCAAATACTACATGCATTTAAGTAAAGGGCCATTAAATTTGCCTTTTTACCATTTTTTCCTCCTTTGACCTTATTTGATGATTTTTATGTTTGTACACTCTGTCCTTTCCTGTCACACACTGGGTCCCATAACTGAACTGCTTCATCATTGGGGGTAAGGCAAGCTGCACCCAGTTTTTACAGCAGTAACTGCCATATTCTAGTAAGTAAAGAGTTTCAACATCACAAGGTTTCTTTGAGAAGCTACAGAGAGAAGATAAGTGGGTAAGGAGGCAGGGTGGGCAAGGGAAACGGGCACAAAAACAGAAAATGCTGGAAAATTCAGCAGATCTAGCAGCATCTGTGGAGAGAGAAACAGAGTTAGTGCTTTGAGTCCATTTGACCCTTCTTCAGAACTCTAGATGCTAGATCTGCTGAGTTTTTCTAGCATTTTCTGTTTTAGTTTCAGATTTCCAGCATCCACAGTATTTTACTTTTATCTTAGGGAAATGGGTAGGTAGGTTGGATAAGGGATAGGGTGTGTGAGGTAAGTGGGTAAAGGGGTAAGAAAGCAGGTGGTAGCGTGGCAGGTGGGGAGGGCTACAGGGTGGCAGGTCAGTAGAATGGCAGGGTGGCAGGTGGGTGAGGTGGTAGGGCGGCAGTTGAGTAGGGTGACAGATGAGTAGGGTGAGGTGGTAGGGCAGCAGTTGAGTAGGGTGACAGTTGGGTAGGGTGGCAGGTGCTTAGAATGGTAGGGTGATGAGTGGTAGGATGGCAAGTGGGTAGGGTGACAGGTGGATGAGGTGGTAGGGTGACAGGTGGGTCAGCTGGCAGGTGGGTCAGGTGGGTAGGGGGCAGGTGAGTAGGATGTCAGGGTGGCAGGTGGGTGAGGTAGAAGGATGGCAGTTGAGTGGGGTGACAGGTGGGTAGGTTGGCAAGGTGGCAGGCAGGTGGGTGAGGTGGGTAGCATGACAGGTGGGTAGGTGCGCGAGGTGGGACAGTGGAAGGTGGGTGAATGGATTGGGCTTGTCAGATCAGAGGCTGGTCAGGCCAGGATAAGGGAGTCAGGTCAGGTCAGATTTGGGGGAATTGGGGGCTCGGGTAGTGGGGTGGGATCCGATTTGGTCAGGGGGGCATCAGGGTACTGGTGATTGGGTGGAAGGGGGAGGTGGTAGGGTGGCAAGTGAGTATGTTGGAAGGTGGGTGGGGTGGGTGAAATGGGTTGGTGAGTGCGGTGGGTGAAGTAGGCAGGTGGATGAGGTGGGTATGTGGGTTGTGGAGGAGTCGGGTTGGTTTAGGAGGAGTTGTCAGGTCAGGTAAGGGGGAGTTGGGTAGCCAGGTGGGAATCCAGTGGTGGCGTTGGGTCAGGTCAGGTCGGGGTGAAGCCGAGGGAGTGGTTTTAAAGGCAGGAATCAGGAATGCTAGTGTGAGTGATTGGGGCTCAGTTGTATGGTTAGCCAGATGTTAGACTAGGAACTTTCTGTTTAGCATTTTCCGGGTAACCATCCAAGTTGGAACTGTGTAAAATCCAACTCAGAGTTGGAGACTTTTTTGAAGGGTTCCAGGGAGAAGGGGAATTGACTATTGGAAGTTCAAACACTGAGTCAGTGCATCGGGGTTTCTGAAGGTTCCGGTAGTGTATCTTCTTTGGTACATCCGGTCTCTGTCTATCTGGAGACCAGAAGACCTGTGCCATTGAACAGAAAACTAGCCTGGACACACTCAAGAAATTCATGACCTTTCTGAAGTGTGCTGGTCGGCTTGTCCCAGTCAATATAGAAGTTAAAATTCCCTGTTAAAATAACTCTGCCTTTGTCAAATCTCTGCATTTATACAGTCTACCACTTAAAAAAAAATTCTTTCATGGAATGTGGGAGTCACTAATAAGGTTAGCATTTATTGCCTGTCCCTAATTTCCCTTGAAGCGTATGACTTGCTGGGCCATTTCAGGGGCCAGCTAAGAGTTGACCACATTACTGTTGGTGTGGAGTCACATGTCGGTCAGACCAGGTAAAGGACATTAATGAACCAACAATTGATGATAGTTGTCATGGTCACCATCACCATCACTGATGATTCGTGCCAAGTTTATTAATTTAATTCAAATTTCAGTGGCAGAGGGATTTGAACCTGGGCGTCTGAATTACTAGTCCAGTGATATTACCATTATATCACTTTCAGTCATCCGCCACTCTACTTTCCAACTGCTACAAGGGGGTCCTACACATAACTCCCTCCACAGCCTTAAATCTTTCTGTATTTATTAATTTTACCCATAAAGTCTCCACTACCTGCTTTCCTCTCATCATATCTTCTCTTGTCATGGAAATAAGTTCACCCTTAATCATTAAGACTACTCCTCTTACCCCACCCTATCTTTCCTCATCCTGCCTCCATTGAAAGCACAAACGGCTGAGTTTGAGGAGGGTCTCGGCCTTGTTTTAAAATTTTAGTGTTTTTTCACTTTTCACATGACCCAAACCCACCCAATTTTAAAGATTAAAATGATTCCCATCAAGGTTGCAGCCCATCTTACCTCACAGGTGTAAAATAGGCTGGAACTCGCTATCATGAAGTTTTTACACCATCACAACAGAGTTGAAATAGCACCCAATTTTGATTTTAAGGGACCGACCTACAAATTACAAGTGTTAAGAAATCAAGGGGCTGAATCTTCTATGGAGTAGCAATCACTGTCAGATTGTACCTGTGTCTGGAGTCCTTCCCTATAGTGTAGGAGCACTGGGAGAAGCCAAGCCAAACCCTCTCTTTATGGCACTAGCTACTGGTAAGATTAAAGGTCCCAAAACTACTTTGCGAAGCTACGGAGAGAAGGTAAGGGTGTTAGGTAAGTGGGTGAGAGGATAGGGTAGCAGGTGGATGGGTGACAGGGTAGGGTGGCAGGTGGGTTAGTGATGGGGCAGGGTGGCAGATTAGTGGATGAAGGGGTAGGGTGGCAGGTAAGTGGGTGCTGGGGTAGGGTGGAAGATAAGTAGGTGAGGGGATAGGGTGGCAGGTAAGTGGATGAAGAAGTAAGGTGGTAGGTAATTGGGTAATGGGGCAGGATGGGAGATAAGTGCATGAGAGAGTAGGATGGCAGGTAGGTGGGCGAGGGAGGAGTGTGGGTCAGGGTGTTTGGGTTAGTCGGGCAGGGAGGGTGTAGTTGGGGATCACAGGTGGCTAGTTGGGTCATGGGTAGTCAGGTGGGGGGTAGTCGGGGGTTGTGTGTATTCAGGGTGTTGGGTGGGGGATAGCTTGGTGGGGCCTTATTGTGGGGTAGGAGTGTTAGTTTGAGGGTCTGAGGTAATTGGGTGGGAGGTAGTTGGGGTTCAGGGGGGAGTCGGGTTGATGGGGTAGTCAGGGGTCAGGTGGGTAGTCGGGGAGGGCATCGGGATGCAGTCAGGGTGCCCAAGTGAGAATCGGTGGGTGGGAGGAAGCAGTCAGTAGTATCATTACCCAAGAGTTAGAACCAGTTTTAGTCCTTCTACCTTCTCCCGGGTAATTATTCTGGGAAGTGAGTTGGAACCATCCAACGTATCTGACTAACTCAGAGATTTGGAGGGTTCCAAACACCGTGGAATTGCCCATCGGAAGTCTAAACTTCCCGGGCAATTCCCACAAAGTCAGAAGGTGGGGACTTCTGAAGGGTCCACCAGCACATCTTTGGCGGGGGGAAGGGGTGGGGGGGTGGTGGGGGGTGGGGGGGCTGGTAATGGACTGGGTCCCCCTCTGGGGTACGACAATCCAGCGATCGGAAGATCTGGGCCCCATTTTGTTCTTGTTCCTAGTTCATGTGCCGGAATTGTTTAATGTATCCCGGCCACATATTGACATGATGAAGTTGGAGTATTGAACCACGCAGTAATAGCCAAGTGAGTTTACATGCTCGCTTGGTAAAAGTGCTTTATTTTTCTCTCTCCTTAAAATCCCTGTGTGTAATTATCAAATCAGGACCATGTTTTCATGTTCCCTAAAGGAAAACAAAAAGCAACAAAACCTGTCAAATTGAATAACAACCACTCTCTGATATGGGCAGAACGTTATAAATGTTATTAAACAGTCAAGCAAAGGGATTTTTATTTTACACACACTGACTCATTTCGATTGCCTCAGCAAATCATCTAAGGGAAAGCAGAATTAAATTTGTAGAGCTCACTCATCTCCCAGTGCAACCACCGGCCCCCACCTCCCATCCCTGGGTAAAATGAAATGTAAATTGTCTGGAAGCCTACAAAGATCAGGAAATTTAAGCCAGCTGTAGGGCTTCTCTTTTCTCTGCCAAACTGTTAGCAATAGGTAAATAAATTCAAAGTCGCTTACGATTAAAGGGCAGCCATCCCTTTTTGAAAATCTTAGTGCAAGAGAGAAATTGTACGGCACCCAAAACCTATATAGTAATCTCCAAGGTAAAATATGTGGGGGGGGGGGGGAATTTCTTTTGGATGCCATGGAGGGAGGAAATTTTAACCCCCCGACGTCCAGTAGGTTTGCAATTAGGTGGGCTTAATCCCCATCCTAAACTGCATCCAGCCCATCCCTTCTGGTTTTCACAGAGCCAAGACAATCTCAGCAGGTGAGTTGGCCATTTAAATAATGAAGCCTCATATTTAGCCACATTTCAAAGTTTAAACCTTTCCCAGGCTTCTGGAAAACTGACAGCTAAAGGGGGTGTAAGGCTGCTTTACCCAGGGGGTAAGGGCATTTCCACTTAACTTGAGGACAAGGCTGCTTCATTCATCGACACATACAAGGCTACATTTTAATAACCCTTTAGGCTGTCAGATGGGAGATTACCATGAAATGACAAGGGAGGGTGGGGGAGGGTACTGCCCAGCTCCTTCCCAACACCATGAAATTTTACCAGCAGCAGGAAAGGCCAGCCCTCCCAGAGGCCAATTAAGGCCCTTAAGTGGCCAATTAAAGGCAACTTAAGGGCCTCTTCCTGCCAGTGCTGGCATTTTAACATTGGCAGGATGCCCTCCACTGCTTGGGAAGGCCGCTGGGCAAACCCTAGCAACTTCCCCTTAGGCTCAAGGGGGCGCCTCTTTAGTCAATCAGGGGCTATAGCCAACTCTGCATCAAGGCCCATCAGACCCCACCTCTCGCCCTCACCAACCTGCCTGGCTGGCCACGGTGACTCCAACCCACCCACCATCTTACAAGGGTGGCCTCCATGCTGCTTCTCTGGGTCGACTGCAGTCCCAGTGGTTGCCAACCCTCCCGGTCGGAGCTCTGAGACTGGAGAGCTGCTTGCCCTCTGCTTGGCAGCCCTTGGGGGCTTCACCTGGTCTCCCAAATAGCTGGAAGCCCTGACAGCAACCCATTAGCTGCCTCATTGGCACAGGTTCCAGTCAACGCGCCCCGAAAAGGCCAAAGCTGGCTTTCAGGCCTGCCACACCACTGCCCTGACAAAATCCAGACAAAATGGCTGCTTGCTTAGTCCTAAAACTATTTACAAACAAAAGCAGATAGAATTTGTGATCATTCCAAATTGAACTATTGGGCTTCTAAGCCAATGCAATCTAATGCGGCACTCAAAGAAATGACAGAACATATTTATAAGGAGGCTACAAGCATCAGGAAATATTAAGCATTAAGTTGGGGCTCTTTGCTCTAGAAAAGAGAAGGCTGAGGGATAATTTGGTAGGGTTTTTAAAACATTTTGAAAGGGTTAGATAAGTCCAAAATTAGGGGCCTTAAACATGAGATAGTCACTAACCAATAATGAATTCAGGAGAAATTTAGAATGATACAGTCACTTGCAGCACAGAATGAGGCCACTTGGCTCATCAAAAATTTGTTTATTGAGATTTTTGAGATGGAACTCGTTACTATCTGGAATGATTGGGTGAATAGCATTAGAAGAAGGTCCACTGGACTGATTGCTGGGATGAGATGTTTGCCTTATGAGGAAAGGCTAAGTAGATTGGGCCTATTCTCCGTGGAGTTGAGAAGAATAAGAGGTGATCTTATTGAAACATATAAGATTCTGAGGAGGCTTTGCAGGGTAGATGCAGAGAGCATGGGGAGAATCTGGAACTAGGGGCCACAGTTTAAATACAAGGGGTTTCCCATTCAAGACGGAGGGAGATGAGGAGAAATTTCATCCCTCAGAGGGTGGTTTAGTATTTAGAATTTTCTTCCACACTGAGCAGTGGAGGCTGGGTCATTGAATAATCAAAGCTGAGTTACACTGATTTTTGATTAACAAGGGAGTCAAGGATTAAGGGGTCAGACAGGACCTTGTAGTTAAGGCCGCAATCAGATCAACCATGATCTTAATCAACGGCACAAATCAGGGTTGAGGGGCAAAATGGCCTACTCCTCTTATTTCTCATGTTCTCATGATCAATTTAAGCTAAATAAATGCACAAGGGAGTAAAGATTAGAAGGACATGCTGATAGGGTGAAATGACGTAAGATGGCAGAGGATCATGTAGGGCAGTATAGACCTGTTAGGTTGAATGGCCTGTTTCTCTGTTATGAAATATGTCGTTTCCAGATGGAGGAGAGTGAAAGGTTCATTAATTGATTGAGGCTGAAGAAATAAAAGCTCAAATAATTCCTGACAGGAAGGGACATTAAAAGAAATAAGAGAAGCAGTTGACTTTGTTGTAATCTTTCAGAATTTATTGAATTCAGGTACAGCTTTGGAAGGTTGCAATTTTTATTCCATTATTCGTGTAGGAAAGGACAAACCTGGGGCAGAATTTTGCCCTTGATGGGCGGGCGGACCCCACCGACTCGGCAGCGGGCAGGCAGCCGAACGCCGCCACCGAAACAGGCCCTGCCGCCATTTTGAGTGGGTGGGCCAATTAAGGCCCGCCCAGCGGTGTCCCCAACTGTCAAAGTGCTCTCTTTCACGCATGCACGCGAAAGAGCACACAACACCCTGAGACTAAGTGCTGTCTCAGGGAGATCACTGCCAGTGCTTCAAAGTTTAAAAATAGAAAATTAAAAAAATTATTAACATGTCCCCCTCATGTGACAATGTCGCACGAGATGGGACATGTTAATAAATGTGACTAAAACCTTATTAAAGTTTTTTAAAACGGACATAAAGCCTCATCCCGCCAGTGGATGAGGTCTCATGTATTATCAGAAGCCCGCCGGGGCTCCTGGCCTGCCCGCCAGCCTTAAGGTTGGATGGGCAGAGCATTTAACAAGCTTAATTATCCAGTTAATGGTCTTAATTGGCCATTGACAGGTCGGCGGGCGGACAGCTGATTTCGCTGTGCCCCCACCTTCCTGAATATTTAAATAGGGCGGGATGATGTCGGGGGTTCCTCCCGACCTCATCCTGTGTCATTTTCACGTTGGCAAGTGGGCCCCGCCCCCAAATCGCCGACGGAAAAATTCTGGCCCAGGTAACTATAGGCCAGAGGGCATAAAATCAGTGCGGGATTTTCCGCCCTACAAACTAAGTGTGGCGACAGGTGGGAAAAGCAGCAATTTTCCTGCCAACCGCAATGGTGGGTTTTTGCACCCGATTGTATGCTTCTCGCCTCATTAAGTATGCATCAACAGGAAGCACTTTGTGATTTGCCTGCCCCACCATGACTGAAGCTGATCATCGCAGTGGGCGCTATAATTAAACTGCACCCACGCTCAGCTTTCTCAATGTCTGCAGGCCAGAGGGATGGTCCCCAAAGGCAAGAATACTGCAGCCCCCAAGTTTAGCGACACATTGCTGGGTCACCTTCCTGACGCAGTCGAGGATCGCTGGGACGCACTCTACCCCCGTGATGGCAGAAGGAGGTCCATAGACATCACAATTGCGGCTTGGGAGGAAGTAGCCAGGGCGGTGAGCGTCAACTCAGCCCAGGAAAGAGCGGCTATCCAGTGCGGGAAGAGGATGGATGATCTCATCCACTCCGCCAGAGCAAGTCAATCATCTCATCGCTCTCAACTCATACTCTGACAAGCCCATCAGACATTCGCAGGATGACGCTCCACAGGGATCTCACTCAATTCCAGCTCAAGGGACATCACTACTCACACTCTCACACAAACCCTCATATCTCCATCTGGCCTCAGATCCTGTGTAGCTCACCTACTCATGCTGTGCATGGCTCCACTCAGCACCCACACAAGCCAGCCAGGCTTTGGTATGTGTCCTGATCACACTCACTCTATCTGTCATTATGCAGGACCACCTCACCCACAATAAGAGGGACAGGTCCCAGACTGGTGGTGGGATGCCTGAGGTCAAGGCCCTCATTCCCTATGAGGGCTGCGCTATTCAGCTGGCCAGAGAGGGCCAGGGCCATGCCCACAGCGATGGTGAGGTCAGCAGCGTAAACGCAAATGAGGAACCTGCACCAACTGCTCTTTCAAGCAGCGACACTGTGAGTGCATTGTTATGTTTTGGAGTCTGCTGCCATGCATTAATCACCTCAACTTTCTTTCATAGGCGCCACAGCCAAAGACCCCAGGGACACCGGGATCCAGGCCCTCAATGTCCAGCCCAGAGGATACCTCAGATGAGGATCCAGATAACACGCTGCTGGAAGACCTGTCACAGCGCTCACCCACACCCTCCAGCAGCGCAGTCAGATGACAAGCCTGTGGACTCGGTCCGAACTCAAACGTTGGAGCTGCAGCAATAGGCATGGGAATATCAGACATCATTGCCAGCTGAATTATACAGATTGTAATGCGTGATGGAGGTGTCCATCCGCGTTCAGTATGAGGTCAATGTGCCGGCATGCCAGTGTACTGAGGTCAACACTGATAGGATGGTGGCTGCCATGGAGGATTTAGTCAAGGGCATTGTGCCTGTGCTGCTGCAGGAGTCGCACTCCCTCTCTATACGCATTGGTGGAATCCAGCAGTGGCTATGCGAGAGGGGGTCAGGGCACCTCAGTCTCACTCCAGGTGCCTCTTTTCCTCAAGGAGTCAGCCAGCGGCCCTTGGGCACCCATAGGGATGAGGACCAGCAGCTGTACACTCCAGGGTCATCCACCCAGGTAACTCCAGGGATATCCAGCCAATCCCAATCCCCTCTGCCTGTGAACCCATCAGATGCAGCTCCACAGAGCGAGGAGGATGCGCCTGCCCCACAGCAGGAGACCCAAAGTAGGCTGGGGTACTCCATGTCTTGGCCTTCAAGACAATATCCGCCAAAGCCATCACAGATAACCTGGCATAGCAGTCACCTCCACGTGGATGCCAGGGCTGCACTAAGATGTAGCAGCAAGGTTAGGGGCACCAAGGAATACCAGGAGCATGGTTGCATGGGTGTTCACTAGATGTATATAATTTCCAAAATGCAAATAGAATTGTACCCATTTCACACTTGTTGTGCATGCCTCCCCTGTATGCCGAGTTGTGTGGTGCTCAGTCGAGTCTCACACCATGTTCCTTCCCCCACTTATCGCAGATGTCGCATCATGTGGCTCAGGTTGATGTGTACAGTCATCTCATAACAGTGAGTGTCAGTTCTCAGCTCATTCCGGACATCAGTGAAGGGTCACCCTCAAAGTAAAGTGTGCTTGTGCAAGACACCTCTTAGACATGTTTTGCAGCTTCAAGAGATGTTCATTCCTGGTGGTGTAAGATAGAGGCTCATCTGCATAGTGGGCAGATGAAGGAGTAGAGTCGGAGGAGGGACATGGATGCGCATGGAGATGGGGAAACTTTCTTTGATCTCTACAAGCTCTCCATCAGCCGTGAGGGTGTGCAATCTCTCAGCCCACACTCTGAGCTCCTTTCTGCCATTAGCATTGTTGGCTCTGAGTGAAAATCTGCACAGTTCTTCAATATTAATATGCACCTTCCCACCTCAATCTTCCTGAGCTCTGACCTACACCAACACATTTTTGTCCTGTCGCTCAATGCTACAGCATTTACCGCTAACGACCTTGGGGTTGTCTGCATTGTACCCACAAGGCTACAGTGGACATGCAGGGGTACAGCGCTGGACCATAAATTCTGGTATGCGCCCCCTCACCCAAACCCTCGGCGAGCTCTGCAAAACTAATTTCAGATGGTGATCTGTTGCAGACGCTTGAACCGTTGAGCCTGATCTTGATGCACATATGCTTGCAAGATTGGATGACAATGCTGAGGCCGGAAATGGACTAGGAGCAAGGGTGGATGCCATTGATGTGTGCTCTTTATTATCAATGATTCAGTACATTGAGGGATTCATGATCTGTCTGCAATGTTGGAATCGCAAGGATGAGGGCTGGCCATCAGGGATAAATGATTGTGTCAAAGAGGAGACATGTTCCTGCATTGCAGGCAGCCAGTTGTCTGAAGATGGTCCTCATGAGGCATTCTATGCCCAGTGAAAGGTCAGGCTGGCTGCAGCCTCACTGAGAGTGCCAGGTGTCAATGTTATGAGGATTGAAGTAACGCTAAGTGCTCAGTATGATTAACAGGCATTAGTACTTGCAAAACGTCCTTGGCTGGCTTGGCCCAAATCTTGCCTCGCATTATCACCATCGAAGTCACACAGAAGGCATTGGCTCGTAGCTAGAGATTCATCTTCTTGTGGTGCCTTGTCAGACTGAAGGCATACCACCACAAACACATTGAATTTTTTATTCCAGCTCTTGCCTCATGTAGGTTGTTGTAGCAACTGGGATGCTGCAGAGCTCTTCCGCAGTTAAATCCACATTTCAGCAAGGCAACATGCTCCTGAGGTTTCATCACACTTCAAAGGATGAGGACATGGTGACCCCAATGTGTGACTACGCTTCCTCAGACTGAGTAGATGGCTGAAAGGAGAAGGATAGAAAGGCAGGTGTTATGTGGGTGCAGCATGGTGGCCAGTGACCCAACAGTGTAACCACTGCGTCTCATCATCATCCTCTTGGAACCTGGTTGCTATTAACACCTCATGTGCAATCCTGTCTTGTCTGGCCCCTGCTATGGCCTCCTCCCCTGCAGCCTCAGCTTCCTTGCCTTCATTGCCCTCAGCCCTCTCGATGGCCTCATCATTGGAGGAGATACGCAGCTCCTCCATCTCATCGTCTGGCAAATCCTCTCCCCTTTGCAGTGCCAGGTTTTGCAGGGTGCAGCAAGCCACAATGAGCCGTGAGACTATCTGGGCAGTGTACTGGAGTGCACCGCCAGATGCCAGATCTGTTGAGACATCGGAATCGCATCTTCAGTACGCTGATGGTTTGCTCAACCAATGATTGTGTGGCGGAATGAGCATTGTTGTACCTTTTCTCTGATTGAGTTTGTGGCCGTCCGATGGGCATCGTCAGTCATGTCCATTGCGGGCAGACTTTGTTGCCTAGGAGCCAGCCCTGGATGTGGTGTGGGCCCTTGAAGGTATCTGGAATCTGTGACTTACACAAGGCATAGGAGTCATGGCAGCTTCCTGAGTATCTTGCACATTCCTGCATGATGTGTTTGGGATAGTCACAGACTATCACATTGAGTGAATGGAACCCTTTCCTGCTGATGTAGTGCTTTGGCTCTTGCCAGGAGCTCTTATAACCACGTGAGTGTAGTCGATGGCACTCTGCACCTGTGGGAATCTGGAAACAGCAGCAAATCCCAGTGCTCGGGCTGCCTGGCTGGCTTGAGCTCAAGCGAAGTGCGCAGAATCTGGGCCTTGGCAAAAAGGGCATCCTTCACCTCCTCTATGCACTTCTGATTGGAAGCTTGCGGGAATCCACAGAGGACCCAGTGGAGCCCTGGAAGGATCCACTCGTGTAGAAGTTAAGAGCTGCAGTGACTTTGAGAGCCAATGGAAATGGACGTCCTCCCAGTCGCCATGGTGTCAAATCCTGGAGAATGTGGCAGATGTGACCCACAAATCCAAGGACATGGGAGGCATTGATGATACTGATTCTCACTCCTTAGGAGGAATGGCGTGCGTCTTTAGTACATCCTTTGAAGGGTGATGAAACCTCAGGAGCATGTTGCCTTGCTGAAATGTGGATTTAACTGCAGGAGAGCGTCTCGGCATCACATGCTCAATGGTGCAGTATCTACTACCAGCCATGCAGCATCCCAGTTACTACAACAACCTACATGAGGCAAGAGCTGGAATAGAAAGCTCAGTGTGTTTGTGGTGGTATGTCTTCAGTCTGACAAGGCACCTCAAGAATATGAATCTCTCACTACGAGCCAATGCCTTCTGTGTGACTTCGATGGTGATAATGCGAGGCAAGATTTGGGCCAAGCCAGCCAAGGTCTTGCAAACCACCTATGCCCAGTGGATCTGTGGGCTTCATCTCCTGGATCTGGAGGGGGTCCTGCTGTCTCTGGCTCATTGGGGTGATACACCTCCCTTTGGTGCCAACATAGTGCTTTTCTCCGCCTTTCCTCCTGCCTGCATGCTATGATGAAGGCAAATTTAGAAGCACCATCCATCTTCCTCATGTTCTTCTCACTGCTGGAACATTGAAGAAAGGCAGAAGCAAGCATCAGCCTCCAAAGCTCCTCCTCCTGTCGCTGATGAGTGACTGTGGTTTCAAGGGATTGGCTTAAGCCAAGGCATCTCATTGCAATAACATTTCTTGGCAGCGCTATGACAGTTTTCAAGGTCACAGTATGCACTTCCCAACCCCACCCCACCACCATACCCGCCCCCAACAATTGTCCAAGACTTAATGCTATGAAAATGTTTTGGGCAGGCACTTGGATGTGCTGCTTTTATCCCAGGTGCTGGAATACCCATTCCAGTGCACTGTATGGCTACATCCTTTGGAATACAGGGAATGAGATTATTTTAGGTGGAGCTCGGGTTTCACATCTCTGAACCTGCCAACTGCAAGGTTCGGAGATGCAGTTTCCAATGGCCTCCTGCAGTTTGTCCAGGAGCCCATTCCATTTGGTTTTGGATTTATTGTTGCACTGGGGAATTTCCACGCTTGGCTCAAGGAGGTCAATTAGTGGCATGAATTGGAATTAATCCCGCAGGAATGGGCTTTAGGATTTAAGGCTCCTGATTGTATCCATTGTGATTAAAATGCTCCTAATACGTCTCAGCTGTGCATTCCTCCTCACTTGGGAATTGGGAATACAGCTATGGGTGCCCCTTAAGTCAGCCCACCAGCGCAGTGATCCACTCCCCCCAGCAGCCCTAAGTACCCACCCCACCAGAATATTTTCATAGTTTCATTTTCTACTGCACATAGCTTCAGGTTGCAAGATGGTGGTGCTGAGGTTTTATTACCAGGCTAGCTTCGACCCTCCCTGTGTGACTGTGGAAATCCCTCCCATCGCCCTGAAGGAGCAAATTGTACGGGTTTCCCTCCCTCCAATAGCTCTCAGTCCCCACCCCCCCCACTGTAATCCTTGATCCTTGACCTGTCCTTGTGGTGGATATCACTGTCTTACCCTCTGAATTGTTTGAGGTGGATGTGCCTATGCCCCATGTGGACCTTACCCCTCCCCATCTTGAGGTCTATTGCACAATGACAGTTAGAGACCATTGAGTGTCCACCTTTTCCCAATCTATAGGATGCAGATGCCTCTGTGACTGTGACTGCCATCTGCAGCCAGTATGATGCACAAAACCCCATGGACCAACGTGCATGAGGTGGTGACAAGGCCCTGCACACCATGCTGGGCACGACTGACAATGGAGTGACATACCCTCCCCCTCCATGGACTGGGACAAGGACAGTCTTTGCAAGCTCAGCAATCTAAACTGAAGCACCTCTTTACTCAGCTCTTCACCCATGCTGGCCCCAACTCGCTGTTGGGCTCCTGCCCTAGACTCATTTCCTATCCTGGCTCCGAGGACGTTCCCACCCTCACTCTGCCTAATCATGTGTCTAAGTCCACCCTTCCCCAGATCTTCCCCCCCTCTCCAGTCAAGCCTTTGCCCTCCAGCCCATTTCAACCACTACCCCCCCACCCCACTCCTCCCCACCCCCACTCTGCCCACAACTCCCCACCACCACCCACCACCACCACCCCCCCACCACCCCCCCCCCCCCCCCCACCCCACTCACCACTCTGCCTTACTGCTGTCTGGTACATAGACCTTTGGCTCTGAAACTACCCTGAAATTATTGTGCTGTTGTCTGCACAGCCTGGTGCAGAGTCGGACGAGCCGAGGACACAGTAAGGTAGGCAAACATAACTCAAAAGAACAAGTGAAGCGCGCTTTGCCAGGTATGTGTCCCTTATATCCAAAAGTGAATCATGCCAGTCTACTTAGGTGCCAGCGTGGCCTTTTGATCCAGCGTGGGGACATGTTCTGGTGAGCTGCTTTCCTAACCAGCATTCATCATATTCAAGTGAACATAAATGCTGTTCCCGACATGGTGCAATGGGAAACGTGCGCCAATATTGAAGCCTGCAGCAGACAATCATGACCTGTCTTTCCGACGATGTAAAACTGACTTTCACACTCGGGCAATATTTTCCCCTCCCACCTGCCTTTATGCCCACCAAGGGCGGGAGTAAAAATCCCACTCCCAGTATTGCGAAAGCTTCTAGAATCTATTAGCAGAGACGTAGAAAGGTAAGAGTTAATTCTAGACAGGTGGTTGGAACGGTTCAATGAAATCTAACTTAATATAATAAAGTTCTTTAACAAAGGTACTGAGGTGGTAGATAAAGAAGGTTCAATTAATGTTTGAAGGTTTTTATACAACCTCAAAATTGAGAAGCTTGGAACTGGCAGCAATTGGGGCATGAATAAGAATTTCCTTGGCAATGATAGTCGAGATGATAAGCACCTTATTTGATACATGAGCTGTGACAACTTGCACCCTGCTAGGACTTCTCCTGGGGCTCCCAGCTTGCAGATGATGCTAAGCGAGATCAAGGCCAATTCTGAAGAGTCCCACACGCTGAGCAGAGGAGGCACCTTGGGGATATCAGCGCAGACCCCTTGGCATTTTCATCTATTTGTTTTAGTGGAAAAAACACAGGCTGTGGGATCATGATTTTCCATGATGTATTCCGTGATTGTCACTGGGGCGAAGGAGCATTGGCTCAGTATTACATTTAACTGCCGAGAGAGAAGCAGAGAACTGCAAGTGGACAAAGACGGATTAGCAAGCAGGCGGAAAAATGATACATTAAATTGCTCAGTGTTAACAAAGCGTGAAGTACTCTTTGAACAGACTGAAATACGTTCTAAATGTGGATGTACTTAGGGACGTCCGATGTGCAATGAGGTAGTTAAATCATTAAAAGCATATTTAGTTGTGCAAAAAATAACAATCATGTGAATGGGATCCTTGGCTTCACAGAGAAGTACAGAATATAAAAATAAGTAAGTACCTCTGTGATGATGCAGAGTGCTGGCCTACCAACTCTGGAAGCTCTGTGATCAATTTTGGACAACTCACTCAAGAAAGATAAATTGGATGGAATCTTGTGCCCTCCTCCTGGTGAATTTGGTTGTGCTGGGAGACATTCAATCAGGTGGGAGGGTGACAGGTTTGGGCTGCCATGGCGCCACCTCTATGATGTGAATGGTGCGAGGTTGTGCACCCTTTTTTTTCCCATATATAACTGAACCTCGTGGCTCAACCATGATTCTCACCTGAGTCAGTGGTCGTGGGTTCAAAGCCCACTCCAGAGGCTTGAGCACAAAGTTTTGGCTGACATACCAGTGCAGTACTGAGGGAGTGCTGCACTGTCAGAGGTGCCATCCTTCATTGGAAACACTAAAAATGGGGCTCATGCATTCTCCCAAGCAGGGTAAGAAGGTCACATTGGCAATATTTTGAAGAAGAGTAATAGCATTTTTCCTCATGCCCTGGACAATATTTATCCCTCAAGCAACATTACTTTTTAGTAAATACAGGTTATCTGGTCATTAGCACATTACTGCTTGCTGCATGCAAACTGGCTGCCTTGTTTCCTACATGACAGGAGTTGATTATACTCCCAGGCAGGGTTTTTCGGATGGCATATTTTCGCAAACCACCAACAGAAGAGTTATCAGGGAATGCGCACCCATTAATTACAGCAGCTTGCTGCCATTTAACATTCTGAGGAGCATTAATGGGCTGGAGACAGGACCTATGCCCCTCACTTGGGCACAAGCCTACCCTTCAGAGACCTGCCAGCCAATTTAATTGGTCAGCATCTCTAGTCCCAGCAATGCCAGTGGCAGCAGTGGCTAGGACTGGGACTACAAGCAGTTCCCAGCTTCTAAGTCCTGGAGTCCAGGACCAGGTAAATTCAGGGGGATCTCACAGTGGGAGGGGCAATGAAACCAGGAGGGGCGGTTGGGGAAGGGGATGCCACCTTGATGGAGAGGCCAGGGGATGCGTGTGGAGAAGGGAGTACTTGAGGGAGGCAGACCTTGGGGACTTGTTGTGGTGGGGGGGGGGTGTTGTGAGGGGGCCTGATATGGAAAAAGGGGCCTTGATGCGCCACCCCAACGCAGCCCCTCCCCCCCCCCCCCCACCCCCTGCCCAATGCCCAGGCTGGGTTCTTGCCAGACTTATCTCTTGCCCCTGCACTACTTTGCCTGCCTCAATCTTGAGGCAGGGCAGGAAGCAGTCCTAAAATGGCCATTAATTGGCCACTTAAGGGGCTTCAACTGAGGTGAGGATGAGCAGACCATCATAGACCTCACCCATCCCATGTAAACTTGCAGACCACCGGGGATGGGAGGAAAGGTAGCTGCAAGGCCACCCGGGTAATTAACGGGTCCCCCATCCTGCAACCCCGTCAATGGGGGCAGTGACACTCTGCCCCAAAAGTACGTCATTGAGCGTAAATTGCTTTGGAACATCCTGAGGTCATGAAAGCAGTATAGAAAATGCAAGTTCTTTCTTTTATGCTTTGAAATTCACTAATTCTGAAATATGCCCACTTCATTATTCTTGTAAGTCACTTTAAGAATGTAAAAGTGTGTATTTCATTGAGGAAGTGTTATCAAAAATCCACGTCAAAGCTTGTGAATTGTAAAGTATTAATATAACCAGCATTTGTCACCTGTTCTCCTTTTCTCTTCAGCTCTACTCAATGTCACCAACAATTTTTATTATCCTGCTGTTGGCAAGTGAGAAGGTTATTCTCTCCCTTCAGCCTTCTAAGCTGGAAGCGCTGAATGACCCTGCTCTTCTATGTAAGATGTTTCTATTTCTATGAGCAGCTAATCATCAGTCTATCTCACAAGTAAAAATGTACATATCATAGAAGTTTCTGTGCATAATGAGGTGTCAGAGCGTTGCTTGAAAATATATATTGGTTGGCTGGCCTGATAATGTGAGACACACAGTCAGGATCACTGGATGATATCGCTCTCCAATTTGTCCCACTTACTGCCACTTCCCAGGGATGGTATGCGACAACAGCACTTGGGAAGTAATGCTAAGGGCCCTGAATTTCCCCAGTGGAGAAATAGCACCTTGTAGTGACCAACTGTCATCCCAAGATAAGTTAGGCATTTACCTACTCCAGACCTTGATCTTGGCTGAGACCTTAAGAGGGAAAGTTGGAACGGATCTTCAGTCCTCTTCTTCAACTATAAAGCCCCCAACTAGTCCTCCTGATGCAGGAGCAATGCTCCTGCTGAGACTTTACATCCTTGCACTGGTAACGGTACTTCTTGATAGCGGGAAGCCCATTGGATATGGATATAATGAATGCCGCTGACCAAAGTTTGGGATTGGGATGAATGCAGAGAGGGGTGGAATTACTGCCTGCCAGAGCTCTGTCCCAAAGAAGGAAATCTAAGTAGTCATGTTTTATGACTATTCTAATTCAACATGGCTGGCTGCCATTTGGTAAATCCTTCTCTGCATGACACACACTGTTTTCTGTTGTCAGATTCACACTGTGCTTCATTTTGTCTTTATCAAGTCTATTCCTGTTATTCCAAAATCATTTTTTGTTGGGAAAACATTCAATTCATCACATGGATCGAATAAAGTAAAAGAGAAGGTTCAAAATTGGCAGATGTTTTGATCTAAGCTCATGGAAATTAAGAGCAGTAGGCTATACGTTTAATTCCTGTCTGGCAGGAATTTCAAATTCACTATTCTGATTTGCAAAATCCAGTTGATTAGCAGTATCCTCTCAGTGTCTATTTGGGGAGTGAATGTTACAAAGAAGTAAGGGTCTGACTAAGCCAAGTACATCTCAGAGATTTGGACTCCTGCCATTGTCCCAGGGATGGGCAATTAAGGAGGGATTTAAGTTACCTGTTAGAATCAGGAGGAAGGATGAGGTGGTGAGCCTGAAAAATTTATTGCCTTTCCCATATTGTCCTTGAGAAGGCGGTGATGAGCTGCCCTCTTGAGCTGCTGCTGTCCATGTACTGTAGGTACACCCACTGTGTTATTAGGGAGCGAGTTCCAGAATTTCAATCCAGTGATGATGAAGCAAAGGCAATGCATTTCCCAGTTGTGAAGACTGGGAGGGGAATTTGCAGGCGGTGGCATTCCCATGCATCTTCTGCTCTTGTAATTTGAGGCGGTAAAGGTCACAGATTTGGAAGGTGCTGCTAAAGGAGCCTTGACATCTTGTAGATGGTACACACTGCTGCCATTCTGCATTGGTGGTGGAGAGAGTGAATGTTTACGGTGGTGGATGGGGTGCTGATCCAGGGGGCTATTTTGTCCTGCATGATGGCTAGCTTTGAGTGTTGTTGGAGCCACACTCAGACATGAATATTCCATCACTTTCCTGCCAGTAGATCTTTTAAAGTTCTTCATTTATGCTTGTGCAGCCAGTGTATGATTGAGCGTTGACCCTCCTCAGCTTCTCCCATGATCCCCCAACCACCCGTTCTGGTGGACATCCAGGATTCAGGGCTCACCCATAGTGATAAAGCTGCCCACTAGGATTAATTCAATTGATAACTCTCTACCCACTCAAGGACATTCCAGCTAGGTGAACGACACAGGTACCTGATGGACTAATTCCAAACCTTCCACCAGGATCCGGGTGCCCACAGGTTTTCCAGGGCATTGTTTTACTATTTTGACTTTATGGTATTATGGGATTTTTAAAAAGAAGACTGAGCCCCACCTAATCATGTGAACTTAAGGTAACTTTTAAGGAATGGATATTAAGGCCGTTCCTCATGAATAAGGGGCAGGCCGTTTAGGATTGAGATGAAGAGGAATTTCTTCAATCAGGATGATGGATCTTTGGAATTCTGTGCCCCAGAGGGCTGTGGAGGGTTGGTCATTGAGTATGTTCAAGACTGAGATCAATGGATTTGTACATATTAAAAGGATTAAGAGATATGGGAAGACTACAGGTAAATGGCATTGAAGTAGAATTTCAGCAATGATCTCAATGAATGGCAGAGTAGGCTCGAAGGGCTGAATGGTCTACTCCTACTCTTATTTCTTATGTTCTTATGTAATAAGAATTGCTTTTCAAACAGGTAGATACTTTCCGAGCTGGTTACTTTTGCAGAAACAAACTTAAAATGACACACCAGAAATACAAAGAAAATGATTAAATGTTTAGCAAGTTTTGTGGTCCAGCTAAGTCAATTAAAGGATAGCACAAACTTTTGAAATCCATCTGAGATTGATTGCAAAACAAATTCTGCAAGGGCTATGGATGCTGACAATATTCTGGCAATAGTACTGAAGACTTGTGCTCCAGAACTTGCTGTGCCCCTAGCCAAGCTGTTCCAGTACAGCTGTAATATTGGCATCTACCCAACTATGTGGAAAATTGCCCAGGAATGCTCGGTACACAAAAAACAGTACAAATCCAACCCGGCCAATTACCGCCCCATCTATCTACTCTCCACCATTAATAAAGTAATGGAAGGGGTCATCAACAGTGCTATCAAGCAGCACTTGCTTAGCAATAACCTGCTCACTGATGCCCACTTTGGTTCTGCCCGGGCCACTCAGCTCCTGACCTCATTACAGCCTTGATTCAAACATGGACAAAATAGCTGAAGCTGAGGTTAAGTGAGAGTGACTGCCCTTGACATCAAGGCTGCATTTGACCAAGTGTGGAATCAAGGAGCCCTAGCAAAATTGGAGTCAATGGCAATCAGGGGGAAATCTCTCCACTGGTTGGAGTCATACCTAGCACAAAGGAAGATGGTTGTGGTTGTTGGAGGTCAGTCATCTCAGCCCCAGGACATCACTGCAGGAGTTCCTCAGGGTAGTGTCCTCGGCCCAAACATCTTCAGCTGCTTCTTCAATGACCTTCTTTCCATCATAAGGTCAGAAGTGGGTAGTTTGCTGATGATGGCATAATCTTCAGCACCATTTGCAACTCCTCAGATATTGAAGCAGTCCATTTCCAAATGCAGCAAGACCTGGACAATATCCAGGCTTGGGCTGACTAGTGGCAAGTAACATTCATGCCACAAAGTGTCAGGCAATGACGATCTCCAACAAGAGAGAATCCAACCATTGCCACTTGTTTTCAATGGCATTACCATCACTGAAACCCCCACTTTTAACATCCTGGGGGTTACCATTGACCAGAAACTCCACTGGACTCGCCATATAAATACTATGGCCACAAGAGTAGGTCAGAGACTAGGAATAGTGCAAGGAGTAACGCACCTCCTGACTCGCCAAAGCCTGTCTACCACCTACAAGGCACAAGTCAGGTGTGTGATGGAATAATCCCCATTTGCCTGGATGAGTGCAGCTCCCACAGCAGTCAAGAAGTTTGACACCGTCCAGGACAAAGTGGCCTGCCTGAATGGCACCACATTCACAAACTTTCACCCCCTCCGCCACCATTGCACAGTAGCAGAATTGCGTACCATCAACAGGATGCACTGCAGGAATTCTCCAAGGCCCCTTTAGACAGCACCTTGCAAACCTATGACCACTACCACCTAGAAGGACAAGGGCATCAGATAGATGGGAACACCACTGCCTGGAAGTTCCCCTCCAAGCTACTCACCATCCTGACTTGGAAATATATCGCTGTTGCTTTACTGTCACTGGGGCAAATTCCTGGAACTTCCTTCCTAACAACACTGTGGGTCTACCTGCACCACATGGACTTCAGTGGTTCAAGAAGGCAGCTCAGCACCACCTTCTCAAGGGGAACTAGGGATGGGCAATGAATGCTGGTCCAGCCAGCGAAACCCATATTGCCTGAATGAATAAAAAAAAGCCAGACGGTTGAAAAATGTAGCTTGTGGATTATTGAAATGCTCACAGGTGAAAATACATTTCATTTCTTTGAGATAAAAGGGAAAAATCTCCAAATGGTGGAAAGTGTTATTATAAACAACTTCCTTGTTGTTGAAGTGGTCAGTACTGAAAATAATCAATGCCGTGAAGTTCCATTTCCTTGTTTCCCCTTTCAGTAAAGAACGCAATGTAGGCAAACGTTCCATCTTGGGTCTGGCCTATCAAATAAAGGAAAAATGGTTATTTTATACATTATTTTCATCAAATTGGATCAACCATTACCTTAAATGGCAATCCTTGCTTAATTCTGAGAAAAGCTTAGCAGGTGCATAATCTTAAGCACACATCTATATTTTTGGCAACATATGTGCTCAATGGCCTTTGCACATTATCAACAGATCATCTTAAGTTTCTTTGCTTTGTTTTCACTTTGACTAGTGCATTGGCGAGACTTTCAGTCTTGTCCCAAAAACTGAACATTTGAACAAACTGACTGTTACGTAAATCTCTATCTCCTTTTCTCCCTGATTACTGTTTGGAGGCTAGCGTAACTCTTGTAAGGTATCAACAATTATAGAGTCATATGCAGCACAGAAAGAACCCATTTGGCTCAGTATGTCATTTGTTCAAGCTATCCAATAACTCCCACAATCTGCTCTTTCCCTATAGCCCTGTAATTTCTTTTGCCCTTAAGTATTTAGTCAATTCTCCTATGAACATTACTATTGAACCTGCTTTTGAAATCCAAAATAAAGAAAACTTGAAAATGCAAGTAATGCACAGTGGGTACTCAGCATCCAGAGAGAAATAAAACCAGTTAACATTAACATGTAATAAGTACACACACTTCCATATTACTATTATGGCCTCCTGCTTTGAATCTACCTCTTGATTTACCACGTCTACCCAAGCTTGATTGCTCACCACATCTCCCCTCCATCCCTGTCACCCCCGCGCTGATAAGATTAAAGCCCTCTCTTTTTCCCTTGTTATGCAATTCTATTCAAACTGCTCCAACAGCACAGCTGCCAATTTCCCCAGTACTAGAGCCAGTGCTCCATGAACCAGAACCCACTTCTCCCACATCAGCCTTTGAGCCACATGCTCATCTCTCTAATCTTATTTGCCCTTTGGCAATTTGCACATAGCTCAGGTAATAATCCAGAGATTATTACCTTTGAGGTTCTGCTTCTTAATTTGGCACCTAGCTCCTCATATGACTATGCAGAACCACCATCCTTGCCCTGCCTATGTCGTTGATGGACCACGATGACTGAGTCCTCCCCCTTCCACTGCAAGTTCCTCTCCAGCCCTCAGCAGGTGTCCCAAACCCTGGCACCGGGCAGGCAACACAGTCACCTGGACTCTTGCTCTTGGCTGCAGGGAACGGAGAGCACTGTCAATGCCCTTCTTTTTGTAGGGGAGACTAGAGCTAGGGAGCACAGTTTAAAAATAAGAGGCCTTTCTTTTAAGACTGAGATAAGGAGAGATTTTTTCTCTCGGAAGGTCGTTAGTTTGTGGAATTCTCTACACCAAAGAACAGTAGAATCTGGTTCATTGAATATATTCAAAGCAGAGTTAGGTAGATATTTGAAAGGCAAGGGAATCAAGAGTTATGAGGGACATATAGGAAAATGGAGGTGAGACCACAACCAGATCAACCATGATCTAATTGAATGGTGGAGCAGGCACAAAGGGCCGAATGGCCTTTTCCTCCTCCTAAGTCCTATGTTCCTATGTCTTATGTTCCAGTTCTCAAAAAACATGAATATTTATCAATAACACTTTCTCTTTTATAAATCCATGTTGATTCTGCTTAAGCCTATTATTACTTTCTCAGTGCTCTGTTACCATGTCCTGAATAATAGATTTTTCCTATGACTGATGTTATGCCAACTAACCTGTGGTTGTCCATTTTTTCTCTTTCTTCTTTCTTTTCTTATGATTGCAACTTGCCAATCACAGAATTATTACAGTGTAGAAGGAGGCCGTTTGTTCCATCGTGCCTGCACCGGCTCTCTGAGCATTTTAACTTAGTGCCAATCTCTTGCCATTTCCCTGTACCCCTGCACATTGTTTCTGTTTAAATAACCATCCAATGCCCACTTGAATGCCTCAGTTGAACCAGCCTCCAACACACTTCCAGGCAGTACATTCCTAACCCTAACTGCTCGCTGTGTGAAAAAGTTTCTTCTCACCTCACATTTCCTACTTTTGCAAAACACTTTAAAACTGTGCCCTCTGGTTCTCGATCCATTTATGAACGGGAACAGTTTCTCCCTATCTACTCTGTCCAGGCCCCTCATGATTTTGGAAACTTCTATCAAGTCTCTCCTTAGCCTCCTCCTCTCCAAGGAAAACAGTCCCAACTCCTCCAATCTTTCCTCATAACTGAAATGTCTCATCCCTGGAACCATTCTCGTAAACCTCTTCTGCACTCTCTCCAATGCATTCACATCTCTCCTATAGTGTGGCGCCCAGAACTGTACACAATACTCCAGCTGAGGTCTAACCAGTGTCTTACATACGTTCATCAAAACCTCCCTGCTTGTGTACCCTACACCCCTACTAATGAAGCCGAGAATACTGTATGCTTTAGAAACACCTCTCTCTACCTATCCTGTCACCTGAGTCTCTCTGCTCCTGCACACTCTTTAGAATAGTATTCTTTATTTTATACTGTCTCTCCATGTTCTTTGTACCAAAGCGTATCACCTCACACTTCTCCGCATTGAACTTCATCTGCCACCTATCTGCCCACTCCACCAATGTGTCTTTTTAAAGTTCTACAGGGTCCTCCTCACAGTTTACAATTCTCCCAAGTTTTGTACTGTCCGCAAACTTTGAAATTGTCCCCAGCCTATAGAAACTGTTCTAGAATCTAAGGAATTCCTGAAGACCTGAAACATGTCAATTTAGAGACAGCTTTGCACTGTGCATTCATGCTAGCTACAAGCTGGGTTCAGAATGTCTAAACAAACCCACTCGTTTAGGACTCCTATACCTTGTGAGAGGAGATAATTTAATCTCAGCAACTTGGTTAACTTGAACCAAGGTCTTGGAAGCAAAATTTCATGTTTTATGCACCATTCAGTTCCCTGAGGGATTGTAATCTATTAAGGCAGTGCTAGTTTATTGTAGGAGAGCCAAAAGGGAACTGTGATGCAGAGGGAAGTGCAATTAACATTATCACTTGGAGTTTCAGAAAGCAGTTGACAAGATTTCACTCATGTCACCCATGCTCCCGTTGTCAATATATTGAATGCAGCTTGGCACAACTCAACCTGATTAATATGCTTTCTCTAAAAATATTACCAAGGAATAAATATAATTTCAAGGAAAGCATCTAAAATATACTCTTCTCACTAGTTACTGTGTTTTACTAAAAATGTAAAGCACACTTGGCATGGATTTCCTAACTGCACCGAGTTCTTCTGGCTAATAAGAAAATCTACATACCACACTTAAATCATTGGAGGTGTTAAATTTAATTCCAAATAGGAACAGGAATATGCCATTCAGCCCCTCAAACCTGTTCCAGCATTCAGTTAGATCACAGTTAATCTCTATCTCGACCTCGTTTACTCATCTTGGTTCCATATTTTCATTTACTCATTGATGGAGTGTTAATGCTAGGCCAGCATTTATTGCTTATCCCTAATTGCCCTTGAGAAGGTGGTGATGAGCTGCCTTCTTGAAATGCTGGAGTTCATGTGGTGTAGGTACACCCGCAGTGCTGTTAGGAAGGGATTTCCAGGATATTGACCCCGCGACAGTGAAGGAACGACGACATATTTCCAATTCAGGATGGTGTGTGAATTGGAGCAGAACTTGTGTGTTAACAAAGCATTTTGTTATTAGGGTACAAATTGGCCAGCAAGTTTCAGGAATTAAGGGATCCACTGTGAGTTGTGAATCTCCAGGACTTTCAGGTCAATATACACTGCTTCGTCATTCGCTTCACCCAAAAAGCATCTCACAGTTTGTCGCCCCATTACTTTAAAAAGCTTGTTGAATCTGCACCCTATTGTCTACTAACTTCACCACAAAAGTTTAAGTCTGGAACTTAATAGCATAAGTAACTTTTAATGACTGATAATTTTTAATATAAATGCCAATCAATGGTCGGAATAATCCCTGATTTTACATTAAGTGTGGTAGTGGGCATGAAAAAGAAGCTTTACCCACTGGCCGCAATGGCAGATTTTCACACAGTGTTGTCCGCTTCCTGCCTCATAACTTCTGCAGTCACAGGAAACACACCAGATTGCTGGTGGGCAGCCTCCGATTTGCCTGTCATGCCATTACCTCGCTGTTTCTTCACACCGGGTGCTGTACTTAAACTGCAGCCGTGTGCACAGTTCTCAATGCTTGCAGCCCAGGACAGCTCCAATGGAGACACTGACCCAAAATCCAGGAAGTATGCAGCGCTTCCAATTCAGACGTATCCCTGGGATGCCTTCTGGTCACTGTGGAGGTCCGGTGCAGCCTCATTGACATCTGCCCTGGCCTCAGGAGGCCCATCAGTCTCACCACTGCAGCTTGGGAGGTGGTGGCAGATGTGGTCAGTGCCAAGACTGCACACAAGAGGTCTGCCATCCGATGCAGAAAAAAGATGAATGATCTCATCTGTGCCGCTAGGGTAAGTCAACCATCTCATCAATTTCAACTCACCCACTCACAAGGCCATCACACGTTCACTGGTATCTCACTCACTGCCAGCTCAAGGGGCATCACCACTGACTCTCTCACACACACCCTCACATCTCCATCTGACCTCATCTCCTCTGGAGACTGCCTCCTCATCCCGCCCATTGCTCCACTCAGCACACACACACGCCTGGCATCCTTCACATTTGGCCTGATGTGTGTCTTGCTCACATTCTCTCCATCCGTCTTCATGCAGGACAAGATGGCACACAATCAATGGGAGAGGTCCCAGGCCGGGGGTGGAGTGCCAGACATCGAGGTTCTCACTCTGTTCAAGAGTTGCGCATTGGGGCTGGACTTAGAAGACGTAGACCATTCCTGTGGCGATGGTGAGGTCAGCAGCAAACACACACCTGAAGGTCCACATCTACTCTCTCTCAACACTACTCTGAGTTCACTGTTCTGTGTGTAATGTGGCTGCTAAGCACTAATAATCTCCACTTTCTGTCTTAGGCACATCTGACATGTCACCCACAGGCAACCTTGACCCTGACCCCAGCACCGAAAGGGCCTCAGATGGGGACGCTGAGGGCAGCACCAGTGAAGACCCATCACAGCCCTTGCCCACACCCTCCACCAGTGCAGTGACAAGCACCTCGGTGAGACCTAGATGTAGAGCAGCCTCTGGATCACAATCTGGTGAACACAGCACACAACCTGTTCCACAGCAGCTGGTGGCAGGGACACCTTTAGTCGCTGTCACTTGGAGGACTGCTGGGGCAAGGAACCTGTTGAATCCGAGTCAGATGATTGGTCCTTAATCGGTTGGTGGAGCTGCAAAGACAATCACGGGAACATCAGGAAAGAGCGTCTGGTGCATTCTGCAGATGGTAAAGGACGATGGAGGAGTTTGTCCGCCTTCAGTCTGAGGTGATAGCGCCGGCATGCTGACACATTGAGGTCAACACTGGCAAGATGGTAGCCGCCATGGAGACCTTGGTCCAGGACATCAGCCCTGCATATGCTGTGTGGGCTGAATCCCATCGCTGATGTCATAGTTGGCCTCCAACAGTGTAAACACAAGTGGGGTGCAGGGCAGCTCAATCTCACCCCAGCTTCCGCTTCTCCTCAAGGAGTCAGCCAGAGGCCATCAGGCACCTGACGGGAGGAGGACCAGCAGTTCGAAACCGCAAGGCCACCCAACCAAGTGACTCCGGAATTGTCCAGCCGATTCAAACGCCCTCTTCCTGTGACCCCATCATCAGCATCGCCACAAGCCGGGGAGGGTGCATCTGGCCCACAAAGGACACCCAAAGTAGGGCAGGGCCCTTTACATCTCGGCCCTCCAAAGGACGCATGCCGAAGTCATCACAGACAGGGCTGCCTCCACCCCCACTGTGGACTTCGGGGGAGCACCAAGGCAGGGTTAGGAAGATTAAGAAGATGTAGTTGCGCAGCCTGGGCACGGGTGTTAGTCACTTCTATATAATGTTCATTATTGTAAATAAATTCCCAAAAATGTTCCCTTGCCTATGGCTCCTTGTTCTGATAAGCAGTGTTTGTGTCACTCAGATGTGAAACTTTGGTTCCTGCACAAGATAATTGCAGGTGTCTCAGTCCAGGACATCTTCCCTGTGCAGCGTGTAAACTTCAGAAAAAACTGATGGTCCGGCTTCACGCTCACTGGACACATCAGTGATGTCTGTACCTCGATGGTGCTTGGCATTGCTGCCAGAATGTCATGGGCAGTTGTCACAGGGTTCTGCCATTCTCTCAGTGTGCTCCCAGCACCTTTAAGGTGGCTCTGGCCCCCCATCTCTTCAGCACCTGTGACCGGTGACGATGTGCTCCTGAAGGGGTCAAATGCTGAAGACTGACAAAGGATCAGGTGCATTTAAAGTTTCACGGCTGCGTCTCCATGATATGACCCTGATCACAGAGCACAAGTGAGCTGCCTTCAGCCAGACAGGATTCAGGCACTCACAGAGGCTATGTGAAGATCTATGGTGTGTCCTCACTGCATGTCATCATCATCCTTCTGGAATCTAGAGATTATTAGGGCCTCTGCTGCGTCTCCACGACATGAGCTTGAGCACTGAGGGTATGTGCACTGCCAATAGAGACATAAGAGTGAAGCTTTCACAGATGTCAGGACTGTCATCACTGCACCTCGCCATCATACTCCACAAATCGTGCACTATGAGGGCCTCCGAAGCGTGCCTGCCTCATCTGGAATGATCAGACTGATTGCAGCTTTTGTGTCCCATTTGACCCCGAAATGAACTTCCAGCCACGCACCGCACCACCACCTATTTCCGCCCCTGTAACATTGCCCAACTTTGTCCTTTGTCTGAGCTTATCTGCTACTGAAATCCTCATCTGTGTCTTTTTTAACTCGAGACTTAACTATTTCAATGCAGTTTTCAAATTTTCTCCCATGTTCTACCCTCCACACATTTGAGAGCACGCAAAACCCTGCTGTCCAGGTCACAGCAAGACCTGTTCACCCATCACTGCTATTTTCACTGGCTTACATTGCTTCCAGTTAAACAATGACTCAATTTGAAAGCTGTCAGTGTGTTTTCAAATCCCTCCATGGCCTCTGCCCTTCCTAAAGCTAATGGAATGCCAACCTTTATTACGAGAGGGATTGAACATAAAAGTAAGGATGTTATGCTTCAGTTATACAGGGCATTGGTGAGACTGTGCCTCGAATGCTGTGTGCAGTTTTGGTCTCCTTATTTAAGGAAGGATGCAAATGCATTGGAGGTGGTTCAAAGGAGGTTTACTAGATTGACACCTGGAATGAGTGGGTTGCCTTATGAGGAAAGGTTGGACCGACTGGGCTTGTTTCCACTAGAGTTTGGAAGAGTGAGAGGTGATTTATTGAAGTGTACAAGGTCCTGAACAACCTTGGTAAGGTGAATGTCGAAAGGGTGTTTCCTCTTGTGCATCAGTCCAGAACTAGGAGTCACTTTTTTAAAATTAGAGGCCGCCCTTTTAGGACAGAGATGAGGAGAAACCTTTTCTCTCAGAGGGTTGTGTGACTTCGGAACTCTCTGCCTCAGAAGTTGGGGGAGGCGGGGTCATTGAATATTTTTAAGACGGAGGGAGATAGATTCCTGTAGGCAAGGGAATCAAAGGTCATCGGGGTTAGATGGGAATGTGGAAATCGAAACACAAGAAGATCAGCCATGATCTTATTGAATGGCGGAGCAGGCTCGAGAGACTGAATGGTCCACTCCTGTTCCTATTTCTTATGTTCTCATGTACCTCTATAATCTCTTCCAGACCCACAGCACTCCAAGAGATCTGTGCTTTTCTAATACTGGCCTGTGGAGCATCCCGATTTTCATCACTCTACCATTGGTAAACATGGCTTCAGCTGCCAAGTCCTGATCCCTGGGCACTGGAGCTCCCTCAATAAATCTCTCCATCTCTCTACCTCCCCTTCATTCTTTCAGGTGCTTTATCCTTGACCCTAATCCTTAGCCTAACATTAAAAACTATCCTTTTGACCATACGTTTAGGGCAACCTGCCCTAATATTTCACGCAGTTTGGTGTCAACACTTGCTGGATGATGCTCCCGCAAAGTGGTTTGGGTTGTTTTATCACATATAAATGTTGTCGTTGTTGCCGAGGATATCATTGTGAATCCATTTATGAAGTTTTTGCGCATAGCAACCAGGGCTCTTCTTCACCATGGAAACAAAGCATGGGAATGCATTCTTTAATGTGCTGTTTCTTAATCAGCCTCTCCCTTGGTTTAGTCCTTATGCTTAATTTTTTTTTTAATTTTAATTTGTTTTCTTTACCATTGGTTCATTTTGTCCATCGTCAGGGAATCAAGTTTCCTACTTTACCATCTTTCAGAGCGAAAAACAAACAGGAGAGAAAATGAATAAATAAGAACTTCACAGAAGAGGGTTTCATGTCGAAGAAGAAAGCGAAATATGAAAATAGATAAGATATCATGTGTGAAATTGTTTTATATTCTGAAAATTAACTTGTTCTTTAAAATGGTGTTGGTTAGCATGTGGATGCAATTAATCATTTTCAAGACAGGGGCTGTTGTGAAAAGATTCCTTTAACTTTGTGTCGCTGCTTTAGGGAGGAACAGTATTATTTTCCATTGCTGATATCAATTTTCTGCTGTGCATCTTTCTCAACAACCCAGGGTCTCTCTCTTGTTGGAGCAGTGTTAGTTTGCATGAACTCTCAATTGTCCAATCTGCATCCATAGGTAATTCAGGAAATTAAGAGGTTGTTAAGAACCACCTTGTGACCTTTTACACACAGTAGGTAAGTGCAAGTTGTTGCTGATGCTAATGAAACCTCACACTGACAGATACCTGTTTCGACTGGGGGAACTAAACACAACTGCGGTGCAGTAACTGTTCAGGAGTTGTCTTGCTGCCACGTACTTTGAGCAAGAAACGCCTAAAGGACCAAGCAATGAGTGATGGGAGGGTTGGATCCAGGGTGTTACGCCTGTGACATTGCTGACCCAATTCAGCCTGAATCCCATGGGTTGGAGGTGTCAATGCCTAAAAATAAAACTGATTCTCTGATAATTTGTGGGAGCTTGCTGTGCACAAATTGGATTCTGGGTTTCACTCCAGTGGAGCACTGAGAGAGTGCTGCACTGTTGGAGGTGCCATCTTTTGACCCTGCCTCCGGTGGATGTAAAAGATGCCATGACACTATTTTGAAGGATAGCATGGGAATTATCCCTTGTTTTCTGGCTAACGTTCCTCCCTCAATCGATGTCAATAAAATAGATTAAGCAGCCATTATCACATTACTGCTATGTGGAAACGCACCATGTGCAAACTGGCGGCCACATTTCCTCCAGTACAACATTGACACTTCAAAAGTACTTCATTGGCTGAGATGTCCTGAGGTCCTGAAAGACACTGTTAAAATTCAAGATTGGGATTTCATGTGGAGACTTTGGCCCTCCCCCATTGGCCGAAAAGTCGGGGGCGAGATTGCTCCACCAGCCCTTGAAGCTGCGCCTCTATTTTATGCTCTTCAGGCATTCTGAGGCAGAATGTCCCGCCTCCAAGGGTTGCTGGCCATTCAGAAGCCAGCAGCTCTTCAGTCCCAGCAGCACCACTGGGAGCGGTGGCCACTGCTGGGATTGCAGCAGGCCCTGGACCAGGAGTGCAGGAGAGTAGGGTTGGAGCTTGTTGGGGCTAAGGAGGCAGGACCCAGCAAGGGGCGTGGGGGGTGGGGGTCTTGTGGGGAGGTCACACAAGAGTGGGGGAGGATCTTCCAGCAGGGAATCCACAGGATGCCCAATCATAGGGTGACCCCTCCCCCCCCTCCCCCAGTCCCGCTTTTCCTTGGGGCCTCCTCAGGTGACAAACTGCCATCCACTTAATGGCCTCAACTGGCTTAAGTGTGGGTTGGTTGCCTTGAACAAACAGCACTGCAGGTAAAATACCAGCAGAGGTGAGAAGGAAACAAGCACCTCCTTCCATCCCACCTGATTTTATGTCCACTCGCTCCCCTGCTTCCCAGCCCAGTCCTGGGGTGGGTGGGCGTAAAATTCCAGCCCAAGTTCCTTCTTTTACTCTTAATGTGAATGTACAAAACTGGAACTCATGAATTAATAACTAACTCCAAAGTTTTCTCCTGATTGAGCTGCTCTGCTAACTCTACAATAAACTTGGCCACAGTGTCTTTCAATGGGCAATTGGTATAAATGCGTATGTGTAAATATAGCTGTATTTTCTCTTTATACTGAAAGGGCTGTCCAATGAGGAGAGATTATGTGGACTGGGCCTATATTTTCTTAAACTTAGAAGAATAAGAGTTGATCCCTTGAAACATATAAAATTCCTCGAGGGCTTAACAGGGTAGATGCTGAGGCGTTGTTGCACCTGGCTGGATGGTCTAGAACTAGCAGACCTAGAGTCTCAGGATAAGGGTTGGCCATTTGGGGGCTGCGATGAGGAGAACTTTCTTCACTCAGAGGGTTGTGAATCTCTGGAATTCTCTGTCCCAGAGAGCTTTAATGTTGAATCATTGAGCATATTCAAGACTGAGATTTATAGGCTTGTGGACAGTAAACAAGATCAGCAATATCGGGGGACAGGGCTGAAAGTTGGAACCATGATAAAAGACTAGCCATGATCCTATTGAATACCGGAGCAGGCTTGAGGGTTTGTATGGTCTATTCCTGCTCCGATTTCTTGTGTTTTTATGTTCATAAAGACTTATGCTTGAGCTCTGTTGCTTCCTCTGGCCCTTAAGAAATCTATGTGCTTCTCCAATTCTGGCCTCAGGCACTTTTCTGATTTCCTTTGCTCCACCATTGGTGGGCATGCCTTTCAGCTGCTGTGGCCTTAGGCTCTGGAATCACTTCCCATTCTTCTCCACTTTCCCAATTATCTCCTCTTCTTTAAGTTGCTGCTTAAATCATACCTCTTTGACCAAACTTTTGGGCATCTATTCTAATATCTCTTTGTGTGGTTTAGTACCAAATTTGCTCTACGTTAATGGTTTCATATAAATGCAAGTTGTTGTTGTAAAACATCGATTAATTCTAATTAGGAATATCATAGCCTTCTGATGTTAAACATTTATTAGTTAGAGCTTAGAAAATACTGGGTTAAAATAATGGCCCATGGAATCAATGATATTTTTCAACTGTTTGCAATGAAAAGGTCACATGCTGGCTTGACGGACTGAAATCCTATGGACTGTATGACAGAGCCAAGCATTCCCTAACATAGCCTCAGATCCAAAACAATAGTACAGCTCAATAGTCATGAGCAATACCACTTAAATGGGGGTTCAGGAAGTCACCCTTGAAATGTTAGGTCAAACAATCAAAAAAGAGCAACTGCAACACATGGCAACATTTAAGGGGAAAAATAAAGCAGGTTATGAAACACACACTCCGATGTTTTGTTTCTCATTAACAATTCCAGAATGGAAGCAGTCCAGATTTTAACATTTAAATCACAAGCTATTGAGAGAAGCAAAGGATGAGCTACTTAACAGCAGAGTGAGTACAATGAAGGATGATGGCAAGTACTTAGAGAGTTTGTCCCCCCCAGATCTGTTTTTCAATCAGGACTTTGTATGTGAGAGAGTTGATTAATCAGAAAATTGGATCTATCTTTAATAAAAAATGCCAGGTTTTGCCATTGGCTGTATGATTGAGCAATTATAGACTGACATAATAGTCTAACATTTTTGGGACTACTTTGTGGATTTATCAGGAGTTAAACAATTTAGCAATGTGGAAACTAGTGCATGATCCCCACGAATAAAGGATCCCTTTTTTTCCACAGGCCTCATTTCAATGTTGAAAAGAGGCTCCTGTTCTCATTTCAGGCCCAAACTCCTAACCGTGATTGCCCTAATTGCAGTTGGTGATAAGTGTGTGTGAGCAGCATAAACAGTGGCCTTCCAAGGAACACACTAAAAGGGGTTCCAGAAATGCCAAAAAAATATGAGTATTTGGTGGAGTCAGGAGGAGCAGAAGTGCTCCTGGCTGCACAAACTGACTGTGGACAGCTGACAGTCTGTCCCTCCCTGCAAACCACCTCACCCCACCCCCCCACTCCCCCCACCACCACGATCACAGACACAATCCTAAAGTTAACCTGGGCCATGGTGAGGGGTGGAAGTGTCATGGCCCCTGACAGATGATTGGCATCTGAATGCCTGTTCACTTGGTTGATTTTGATAAGGTCCAAGGACAAATTCAAAAGGTTTTTGGGCCTTGCCGTTACCACACACTGTCTCAGCACAACAGTGGCATCATGACAAGGCTTTGGTGCTAATTAGGTCCCAATTCCGCCCGAGTAAGCCCTCCCTCTTTATGATATTTACTGTGCTATACTAGAAAGACTGAGAGGGAGCAAAAGCGAAATTTACATTTTGGAAAGTGTAGACCATCAGAATGACACGATGCCAGCTGATCATTTTATCCCCTTCATTCAGGATCTTTGGAAGCAGCAATATTCAAACCACCGGCTTCAATTATAATGACAGCACTCTGGCCATAAGTATTCATGGAGGCACCAAAATGCAAAAATGAATCAGCAATGTAAGAAATCTAATATAATCAGTGTGAATTATTTCAGTTCTTCTGTTATTCTTATGTTAATTTTGAAGATGAATATTCACAGGAGGCACAATCTAGCATATGTGTCTCAGGCTTTAATTCTGACTGGATGTGGATAGGTTTCTGGAATTAGTCAGGTCTCAGGCTATTAGCCTTATGTTGCAAAATCTCATGGGTTTTGTTTTATTCTTTCATGTGATGTAGGCGTCACTGGCTATTGCACATCCCTAATTGCCCTTGAGAAAGTGGTGATGAGCTACCTTCTTGAATCGCTGCAGCCCATGTGATGTAGGTACAATCACAATGTTAAAAACAAAAGAACTGCGAATGCTGGAAATCCAAAACAAAAAATAAATAATACCTGGAAAAACTCAACAGGGTCTGACAGCATCAGCGGAGAAGAGCGCAGTTGACATTTCGAGTCCTCATGACCCTCCAACAGAACTAAGTAAAAATAGGAAAGTGGTGAAATATAAGCTGGTTTAATGGGCGGGGGGGTGGGGGGGGGTGGTGGGTGCGGGGGGGCGGAGGGGGGTGGTGGGTGCGGGGAGGTGGTGGAGAGAGAAGGGGGATGTGGTTGTTGGGACAAGCAACAAGCAAGCAGTGATAGGAGGAGAGAACCAAAAGATGTCACAGACAAAAGAACAAAGAGGTGTTGAAGGTGGTGATATTATCTAAAAGAATATGCTCATTAAGAATGGATAGCAGGACAAGCAAGGTAGCTCTAGTGGGGGTGGGGTGAAATAAGACTGAAAGGGCATAAAAGGTATAGATAATATCACCATCTTCAACACCTCTTTGTTCTTTTGTCTGTGACATCTTTTGGTTATCTCCTATCACTGCTTGCTTATCCCAACAACCACCCCTGCTTCTCTCTCCACCCCCCCCCCCCCGCCTTAAACAGCTTATATTTCACCCCTCTCCTATTTTTACTTAGTTCTGTTGAAGGGTCAGGAGGACTCAAAATGTCAACTGTACTCTTTTCCACAGATGCTGCCAGACCTGCTGAGTTTTTCCAGGTATTTTTTATTTTTTGTTTTACAATCACAATGTTGTCAGGGAGGATGTTTCAGGATTTTGACCCAGCGACAGTGAAGGAATGGTGATATATTTCTAAGTCAGGATGTTGAGAGACTTGGAGGGGAACTTGCAAGTGGTGGCATCTGCTGCTCTTGTGTTTCTAAGCGGTAGAGGCTTTGGGTTTGGAAGGTGCTGTCGAAGAAGCCTTGGTGAGTTGCTGCAGTGTATCTTGTAGATGATTGCTGGTACTGTGCATCGGTGGTGGAGAGATTGGATGCTGAAGGTAGGTGGGGTGCCAATCAAGCAGGCTGCTTTATCCTGGATGGTGTCAAGCTTCTTGAGTGTTGTTGGAGATGCACTCATCCAGGAAAGTGGAGAGTATTCCATCACATCCCTGCCTTGTGCCTTCTGGATAGATTTTGGGGAGTCAGGAGGTGAGTTACTCTCCACAGAATTCCCAGTTTCTGACCTGCTCTTGTCACCTTAGTATTGAGGCTGGTTAATGGTAGCACCCCAGGATGTTGAAATTGGAGGATTTAGCTATGGTACTGCCATTGAATATCAAAAGGAGATGGATGGATTCTCTTTTGTGGGAGATGGTAATTGCCTGGCACTTGTGTGGCATGAATGTTATTGCCACCCTTCAGCCAAAGACAAAATGTTGTCTAGGTCTTGCTAAACAAAATAAGTGGTAGCCATTCACTGATTCGTTCCCCAGCACTGTGCCTTGACCAATCAAAGTCAATTTGTCTGGTTTAACTTTCAAACCATGCTTGGCAGTTAACTATCGGTTATCATCCACTGGTACATTCTCCATGGCAATGCCTCTACCAATCAGAGTGCACTTGCCAACCAATCAGCACTCTCTTCTCACAAAGCATAAATATGTTGTTTCTCCTGACATTGGTATTACCTTGCAAATTATCCTGATGAGTGCAAGACGAAAACCTTCAGAAAAAATGTCTCTTTTTTCAGCAGTATTATTTGTTTCTATTGGTTCAAATAAGTACATGGAACTCTCATGATCGTATGACACAGCTACAGGAACAGTTCAGAGACTAGAAACCCTACGGTGAGTAACTCACCTCCTGACTCCCCAAAGTCTGCCCACAATCTACAAAGCACAAGTTGGGGGTGTGATGGAACACTCCCCACTTGACTGGATGAGTGCAACTCCCACAACACTGGAGGAGATTGACACCATCCAGAACAAAGCAGCCCGCTTGATTGACACCCCATCCATAAACATTCACCCACTCCACCACTGACGCACTGTGGCAGCAGTGTGTACCATCTATAAGATGAACTGCAAGAATTCACCAAGGATCCTTAGGCAGCACCTTCCAAATGCACGACCGCTGCCACCTAGAAGGACAAGAGCAACAGATGCATGGGAACACCATCAGACTTTGAAATATATATTTTTTATTCTTTCATGGGATGTGGACATTGCTGGAAAGGCCAGAATTTTGATAAATAGGAAACAAAAGGTAACACAGTACATGTCCCTGGGGCATATGACAACCAGCACCACACCAATCCAAAAGCATTCATTTACGCTGCTCTTTGCTTTCTGCTGTCCAGTCATGTCTCCTCAGATTTGTCTCCCCAATCCTCTCTACCCTTGTTTCACTTTTATTTCATTCCTTAAAACCTACCATTTTGACCAAGCTTTTGTCACCTGTTTTAATTGGGCTGGATTTAACACCACCCCAACACCCGCTCCCAACCCCCTCCGGCACGTTTGAACACTTTCCAACCCGCTCCTGCCCCCACCGCAATTATACCAGCTGTCGATGGGTCAAAATTCCTGGAGCTCCTGCTCTAACAGCACTGTGGGTGTACCTACGCCACATGGACAAAAGTGGTTCAAGAAGGCAGCTCACCACCACCTTCTCAAGTCAATTGGGGAAGAACAATGAATACTGGCCTCACCAGCAATGGACACATCCCATGAACAAATTTTTAAAATTCTGGAGTTAGCACCATTAACACTCTCGCGACTGAAGTTACAATCCTTGCTAATGAATTAAAGACTGAATAAATCAAATGTGACTCCAGATTTATGAATGAGGCATTGACTAACCTTGTAACATCAAATGTGCAGTCCCCCAGTGCAATGCACTAATGTGCAAAGCATAGATCTTTTCCTGGCGGGAACAAGGATGTAAATCAACTCAAATGCAACTAATTACACTCAGCAGAAGCATTTCAGGCAACAGTCCTTCTAAATTACAGGTGCAAACGGTGGAGTTAGTTTTATTCAGTTAAACTCTGCCTCAAGCTGAGGATAGCACTCCATGATATTTTCCCTTACCCTGCATTTGCTCTTAGTAGTAAGGTCATTTTGGTAGGTTTACTGGTGTTCATTTAATGTTGGAGCAGACAAAAAGAAGACCCAGAGGCATTCAGCAGCACCTAGAAGAGCGGGCGAAAAGAGGACCCAGAGGCAGTAACCTAAAAGAGCTATCCATTCGAGCGCAGCCTGTGGCTCCAGAGTACAACAGCCACGTTCTGAGAGAGATGAAAGAATGACATCAAAGGGAAACAGATAAGTGATTGGATGGAGAACATTTTGCTTGTTTATCTTCAAATTTGTCAGTAATTGTTAAATGTTATTTGTTGTAGTAATGTTCACTAGCAGTAGTAAAGGCTTTTGGGACTATCAGTGTCTATTAATTACAACTTAATTAAGAAAAGTAAATTAACTAACACATAATAAAGATGGCAGGACAGGTGATGTATTGCGACTGCAGAATGTGGGTGCCACACAGAGGTGCCTCAGGGAGATCAGTTTTAAGTTTAAACGGTTTAATAAAGTGTTGAAAATGTTTTTATGACATGTCCCCTCATGCAAAACTGTCACATGAGTTGGGACATGTGCATTAATTTAAAAAAAAAAAATTCTGAAACTTTTAAATCATTCATGTAACATCATCCCGCCCATGGATGAGGTTCCATGAAAAATGCGAAGGCCGCTTGGGCTCTTCGCCTGCCCGTCAACATTTAGGCTAGATGGGAAGCTCAGCTGATTGCCTTAATTGCTCTTTAACAGGCCTTAGTAGGCCTTTGACTGTTCGGCGGGTGTGTAGCTGAGTCGGCTGAGTGCCCGCCAAACTGAAAACCTAAATGATGCGCGGTGACATTGGCACGTCATTTTATGCCTTGGCGAGCCGAAGATTCTGCCCAGAGACATTGAGCTGGAGGCTGAGCTACAGACACTGCAATGCATCAGGGAGGGAGAAAGTTACCTGGACATTTTGTTCCAGGAGTCAGTCACACCCCATATGATTGGGTCTTCTGATTTTGTCAGGGTAGAAGTGGAGGTGCCTCAGCCTTTGCAATTGTCCAACAGGTTCAAGGATCTTGCAGCCTGTGTAGACTAAAGTGGTGGCTGCAGGGTGGATGAGCAAACTGACCATGGCACCATGATACAGGAAGGTATTCAAGCAGAGGGCATTAGCAGGGATGTAGTGGTAATTGGGAATAGCACAAAGAGGGGGATAGACACAGTTCTCTGCAGCTGAGAGCGGGAGTCCAGATGGCTGTGTTGCCTGCCCAGTGCCAGGGTTCAGGATATTTCCTCTGGGCTGGAGAAAAACTTGCAGTGGAAGAGGCAGGAACCAGTGGCCATGGTCAACATAGGTATCATCAACATAGGTAGAACTGGGAAAGAGGTTCTGCTGAGGGAGTATGAGCAGCTAGAGACTAAATTAATAAGCAGACCCTCAACAGTAATAATCTCTGGATTATTACCTGAGCCATGAGCAAATTGGCGAAGGGTAGATAAGATTAGAGATTAGCTAAATGCATGCCTCAAAAATTGGTGTGGGAGAAATGGGTTTCAATTCATGGGTAACTGGCACCAGTACTGGGGAAAGTGGGAGCTGTACCATTGGGTTGGTCTTCACTTAAACCATGCTGGGAGCAGTGTTCTGGCAAATTGTATAACTCAGCAGTAGGGAAAATAATTGGTGTGAGGGATCAAGTGAGGAAATATGTGATAAATTAAATAGAGAAGACAAGGCAAGAGAGCTAGGCAGAAACAAGGGAAACAATGCTCAGAATGTGGCAGGAAGGGACAGAGTGTACAAACCTAAGAGTGCACTAGCAGATAAAGCTAGAGGTTACAAAACCCGTGAAAAGACAGAATTACAGGCCCTGAAGCACATAGCATTTGTAACAAACTAGATGAATTGATAGTGCAAATAGAAACAAATATGTGTGATCTGATAGTCATTACAGTGCCATGGCTGCAGGGTGACAAAGGCTGGGACCTCAATATTCAAGGATACGTGACATTTAGGAAGGACAGGAAGCTGGGAAAAAGTGGAGTAGTTCTGTTAGTTGCGGGTGACATTAGTACATTGGAGAGAGATGACCTTAGTTTTGGAGATCACAGTATTGACACAGTTTGGCTAGAGATGAAAAATAATAAAGGTAAGAAGTCACTGTTGGAGTGGTTTCTTTAATTGGCCCACCTATGTAAAATGGCGGCACGCAGCTGATCGCGGGTGATGATTAATAACGCGCCCACCCGCGTTTGCAGCCATCCAACCACCCCCCAACGGGGAGAAAATTCTCCCTCAGAGATTAGTGAGTCTTTGGAACTCTCTCCCCCAGAGACTAGTGGAGCTAGGGTCATAAAGTATTTTTAAGGTAGAGGTGGATAGACTCTTGACTAATAAGGAAGTCAAATTTTATTGGAGGTAGGCAGAATGTGGAGCTGAGGCCACAATCAGATCAGCCACGATCTTATTGAATAATGGAGCAGGATCGAGGGGCCGAATGGCCTACTCCTGCTCCTAATTCATATATTTGAATTTCTAATGTTCATATTCCTTTCCAATTGGCCTCAGTACATAATAACATAAGAAAAAGGAACAGGAGAAGACGAAACTGCCTGTCGAGTCTGCTCCGACATTTAGTATGAACATGACTGATCTTGAGCCTCCCCTCCACTTTTCCGCCCCACTCCCTCTAAACCTTAATTTCTGAGAGATAATGAAATCTGTCTATCCCTACTTTAAATACATCCACAACCCTCTAGGGTAGAGGGCTTCAAACATCAATAACCCTTTGAGTGAAGTCATTTCTCCTCATTTCAGTTCCAAGTGATCGATTTGTTCCTTCCCTTTGTGTAATAGCCTGTTTGATGCAAAATACTCATTGAACATTTCCTTTTGATGAGCATAACATGGTGTAAGCCACTAATTTTTAATTCAATATGTTATTAATGAGATGGCTTGTGCTATTTACTGACTTTGAATAATCACCCAATTGAAACAATTGCCAATTTAATTGTACTTTAAGTTTTACTTTGCACTTTGAAAGAACTCTCTGCCAGTTCTTCGAACAGTAAGAAGCACTTACTTCCAGAGCAATCTTTGACTATCAAGTAGGAAAACTCAGCATCCAAATTTCTCTGCTTTGTATCAGTGGGCGAAGACCCATAGTACCATGTCTTTGCTGCCAATGCAATACATAGTTACTTTTGAGGTTCTCCCTGGAGGTGGCACCTTGGCATCTGGAGCAGATGCAAGATTTTAAATGGATTGGTGATGAGGCATGATTGTCACCATGCCTTCTCTTCCATTTTCCAAAGCCTCTGTTGGGTGGAGGTCAGATGGAGTGGTGCCCACAGCAAGTGGGCCTTAGTGCTTGAGCCAATTCCGTCATTTCTGAGAATCCCTAACGTTCGAAGGGATTGCTTTTCAGTCAGCCTGAGTTCACTGTGCCTAGAGCAGCTTGCTAAATGGGATGCAGGATAGTGGATCCAGGCTGCATCGCTTTGACAGTACAGGAACAGTAGCGTAACTTCCATAGGTTTGGGCATCCATATGCCATAAAAATTTGGGCCCTTGCACCACAATCCTGTCAGAGTTGTGAACCCAAAAGAGCCTGAGTGATTTTGAGCCTTAGGAGATGCACTGAGAATTATTCAATTCTTGTAGGTAACTTCCCAAGATGACTCTTGGCTTGTCACATATGAATCGTAGCCTAGCCGAGCACCAGTCTAGCTAATAGTATCCAAAAGCGGACAGCAAAAGTCAGAGAGATGTACTTTGATTAGCAAGTTCTGAATCTTCCAAAATCACCATGATTTTTGAAGGTCATGTTTGACAAATTTGATTGAATTTTTTGAGGAGGTAACCAGGAGCGTTGCTGAAGGTAATGCATATGATGTCGTCTACATGGACTTTAGCAAGGCTTTTGATAAGGTCCCTCATGGCAAACTAGTCAAGAAAGTAAGAGCCCACAGGATCCAAGGCAAAGCTGGATCCAAAATTGGCTGAGAGGCAGGAAGCAGAGGGTGATGGTCAAGGGATGTTTCTGTGACTGGAAACTATTCCCAGTGGGGTTCCACAGGGCCTCAGTGCTGGGGCCCTTGCTATTTGTTGTGTACACAAATGATTTGGACGTAAATGTAGGGGGTATGATCAAGAAGTTCGCAGATGACATGAAAATTGGTAGGGTGGCAAATAGTGAGGAGGATAGCCGTAAACTGCAAGAGGACATCAATGGACTGGTCAGGTGGGCAGAGTAGCGGCAAATGGAATTCAACCCGGAAAGGTGTAAGATATTGCACTTGGGGAGGGCTAACAAGGCAAGGGATTACACTATGAGTGCGGACCCCGGAAGGTACTGAAGATCAGAGGGACCTTGTTGTGCATATCCACAAATCCCTGAAGGTAGCAGGGCAGGTAGATAAGGTGGTTAAGAAGGCATTTGGATACTTGCCTTTATTAGTCGAGGCATAGAATATAAGAGCAGGGAGGTTATGCTGGAGCTGTGTAAAACACTGATTACGCATCAACTGGAGTACTGGGTGCAGTTCTAGTCACCACATTATAGGAAGGATGTGATTGCACTGGAGAGGATGTAGAGGAGATTTACCGGGATGCTGCCTGGGCTGGAAGGGTCTGAGATATGAGGGGAGATTGGATAGGCTGGGGTTGTTTTCCTTGGAGCAGCGAAGGTTGAGAGGGGACCTGGTAGAGGTGTATAAGATTATGAGGGGTATAGATAGGGTGGATAGTAAGGCACTTTTTCCATTAGTAGAGGGGTCAATAACCAGGAGGCATAGATTTAAGGTAAGAGGTAGAAGGCTAAGAGGGGAGTTAAGGAGAATTTTTTTTCACCCAACGGGTGGTGGGAGTTTGGAACTTGCTGTCTGAAAGGGTGGTTGAGTCAGAAACTCTCATAACATTTAAGAAGTATTCAGATATTCACTTGTGTTGTCATAGCCTTCAGGGCTATGGGCCAATCGCTGGAAAATGGAATTAGTGTAGTCAAACCTTTGTTGACCGGCGTGGACATGATGGACTGAATGGCCTCCTTCTGTGCTGTAAACGTCTATGAGTCTATGAGCATCACTTCATCCCCTCAACTTGCTGGCCGATTTTCAAACCAATACCGGTGTGCATCGTTAGCACATTTGCTTTTGCAGGAAGATTCTGCCTTTTTGAAGAAATAATTCTTAGGATGCGGGAGGCACTGGAATGGCCGGCATTATTGTCCATTTTTCCACGTCCTTCTTTGAAACAGGTATTGCTTGCGAGTGTACTTTAGAGAGCAGATTGGTGTCAACCATATTGTTGAGGGACTGGAGTCACATTTAGACCAGATTGGTAAGGATGGCAGGTTTCCTTCCCAAAAGGACATTAGTGAACCAGTAGGATTTTCCTGAGAACCTGACAGCTCACTTGTATTAATGTTATTTTACTTCTTTTTCTGGATTTTCTTCTTGAACAGGATTTATATTCATGAAGTGCTATTGATGGGATTTGAACCCAAGTTCGACTGGATTACAAGTCTAGTAACATAACTGCTATGCTTCTGAATTAATCAATTTACCCAACAGACTGCTCACCTTCTGGATGTCATTAACTCTTTACCAAGCTCAGCAGGTACTTTTCACGCTCACTGCATAGAGCATACCAGAAATAAATCAATAATATCACAGCCTGCATGCATCATATGCAGCTCTTTGTGCATGTTAGTCCTTAGATAATTAAAGAGCAAATTGTTGAATGATTATAAGCTGTGTGCTCTTGCCTTTGGATCAAAATCCAAGGAATGAAAATTCCAAATTTGTGTAGACTGTTACAAAATGTCTGTTATAAACCCCTGGGCCGGCACCCGTGGGGCGACATGGTGGGCAGACAATATAGCAAGAAGGCCAAAAATCGGTATCATACCGTTGTGGAACCAGTTTACGAACGTCCCGCTCCACCTGTCAATCGCGAGCGGCTTTTGCAGCCACCGCACATCGGGCACTTGTTTTAATACATCTGCATATCATTATAAGCCCTGCTCACTGGAATCAGCCCCCACCGACCCCCCACACTAGATCATCCGGGCACACTAGCGTGATTGACATCGACGTGTTTTACAACTGTACATAAGTGATGGGCACCTGGCGAGCTGCGCTTCACTCAGGACTTCAGGCTTTGTTTGCCTACCTTTCTTCGGTCAGCACTCGCCATCATCGGTGCCAGGCTTCGCAGGCAGCACCACATGGGGGTCTCACGGGCAGGTGTCTACTTACCAGTCCGGCCGTAAGGCAGGGGTGGCTTTTCAACAGCTGCAGGGTGAGGGCTTACTTGGGGAAGGGGGAGAAGTGGCCTCAGGCAAGGGAAGAGGCTGCAGGACAAGGGCTGTACTGGGGAAGTGGTATGTGTGGGGGCAAATGTTGATCTGTGCAAATGGCCTCAAGATGGCGAGGGCTGAGGAGGCAGTCCCCAGAGGGGATGAGGCCAGATGGAGATGTGAGGGTGTGTGTAAGAGAGTGAGTGGTGATGTCCCTTGAGCTGGCAGTGATGAGATGCCAGTGAATGTGTGATGGGCTGGTGAGTGGGTGAGTTTAGAGTGATGAGGTGGTTGCCTCCAGAATTTTTCACCCCTTGGTCACAGACTGCAAACTAATAAGTATTTTAAGTGGACTGCAGAACAATTGGATGCCTGCAGATGTTATACAATCTCCTTGCTAAGGCTGGCCATGGAGCAGTCACTGCTGGAGGTGCTCACAGCCCCTTGCAATGTCAGCATCCCGGTTTGGACCAGTCTCCCCCATGGTTCACACTAACAGCACAGCCTTGCAATGTGGGTTAGGAGGTTGCCAGCACCTGAGCTGAGAGCACAGCATGCAGTCCAATGGACAAAGCTGCCGCCAATCAGTCGGTGGAGTGGGCCGGAGGTGGGTGGGGTCTCGGGCAGCCATGCAGCGCACTCATCTCTGGCCATTCAAGTGGTGGTCAACACTCTCCAGGATCCGTTAAGCGGCCTTCAGACTTAACCAAGAGAGGTCCTTAGTCCACCCATGCTGATCCACACATCTTTCATCCTGCAGGAGGAGTACATCAGGAGCATGGGGCCTGGTGAACTAGCTGTTTATCTCATGGCGTACAGAGAGCACAGATGATGGAGAAGAGAGTAATAGAGGTGCCCAGTTGGGCAGAGGGGGGAGCAGCACCCTTAGGAAGAAGGGATGGCGGGGATTCCTGCACATGCTGCTGAAGAACCACAGCGAGCCATCACTGTTCAGCACCTAGCAGACCCAGGGCCTATTGACGTTGCCTTTCATTCCTGCAGATGACAGGGAACCAGTGTTGCTGAAGACTGCGCATGTCCAGGGAAATGGTCGGTCACATCTGCCATCTGTCAACTGCAAGGGCTTCCACTTGCTGAATGTTTAGCTGGTGTGCGACCACTGCAAACGCATCTTCGACCTCTCCCTTTTGTTATTTGCCAGCTTGCCCTGCATGAATACTGATGGAGAGAGCGTAGGCGGGACGCCTGCTAGGCGAGATGATAGGTATGCCTGGCATGTATGGGTGGTGAGTGGTGCATGGATAGAATGAGGACAGTGAAGATGTGTATGAGAGAGTGAATGGTGATTTCCATTGAACCAGCAGTGAGCAAGAGCCCCCCGGATGTGTGATGGGTTTGTGAGTGTGTGAGTTGAGAGTGATGAGAAGAGTGACTTACCCTGGCAGAATGGAGGAGGTCATTGATCCTCTTGCGGCACTGGGTGGCTGTCCTCATTGTAGGATGTTAACACTGACCACCACTACCACCGCCTCACGTGCCAGATTGGTAATGTTGCTGACCCCTCCTTTGGCCAGAGTCGGGGTAGAGGACATCATGCCGGCCTCCAGGGCATCCAAAAGCCACTCGAGGCCACTAATCCGGGGGGGGTGGGGGGGTGGTGGGGGCTGCAGCCTTCTTGCCTTACCGTCTTCTGTGCAGCAGTCCTGGGCTGGAAACACTGAGAGGCGTGCGTGCAGCTGCACTTTAAATGTGGCACTTGGCGTGAGCAGGCAGCACGGTGATTGCATGGCAGCGAGTTGGAGGCCATCCTCCAGCGAAGCGGCGTGTTTCCCGGGAATGCACGATTAATGGGGCTGGATTGGGACGATACGGTGTGAAAACCCATTATTCCAGCCAGCAGTTAAAATGTTCTTTTTCCCACCTGCTACCGTACTTGATGCAAATCTAGGATGATCCGCCAGGGAGAGCAAAAATAGCTGCTGTTGTGCCAAGCATAGGTAAAGACAGTTTTGTGTTAGCTGCCAAGCCGAATGCTAGAGGGAACGGAATTGCTGTTTGAAGACACAGGACTTGTAGAGATTTAAGGACCAAGGAGTCACCAGGGGATGCCTTGCTGCTCAAAGTCAGTTCAAGGATACTCAGAAGATTAAATAAAAGGACTTTTGAAGGCGAACTGGAAGACTCACCTTATTATGGCAGGGAGAAGGGATCCTCTTGAAAAGCCAGGAGGAATTTGGGACTTAATCTGCAAGGCTACAAACCTACTGAGAGTGTGGTGTAGCACATAAACATGGTATAAAGCATTTTTGATTGTGTCAATTAGTAATCGGTGATGAACATTTTGTGTAGCTTGATATATTAGTTGCCTATTAAGTAGTGGTTAGTCTTTGTTGGCTGTAGTTTGTTTATTACAGTAAAAGTCTTAAAATGTGAAATCTTGTCACGCAATTCTTTTCATCAGTCACTGGGAAATATATAGCGCAGAATTTTACGTCTTGTGTGCCTGACCCGATTGGACGTAAAATTGTGCAAGATGACATCAGGCAAGTGTCCTGATGTCATCGCGCACCCATGTGTTATTTCGCTTGGCAGGGGTGCACAAAAGTCGGAAGTGATCCCGCCGACAATTAAGAGGGCAATTAAACCTATTAGCGGCACAATTGCCTGCAATTTTTCGTGGCCCGTCCAAACTTACGGTTGGCGGATGGGCGAATCGGCCAGGCGGTCTTCACATTTTGCATGAAACCTCATCCAAGGGTGGGATGAAACCTCCGTTAGGAAATAAAGTACAAAGAAATATCTGGGGACAGCATTTTTATAACATATACTTTCAGGTGCATTTTATTCAGCTTTTTAGTGCTTCATTTCCATTACTTGCAGGTCTGCAGCTTCCTGACACGATTGTCTGCTTTCAGGGAGCTCTCTCGAATCGGCTGAAGATTGGCATATGTGCTGCTGGGACCTGAGGAGGAGGCTGAGATGGACCATCCACTCGGCTGAAGATGGTTGCAAATGGGCAAATACCTGATAAGGGAACTGTAGCATTCTGATGTTGATGGTTCTTGGCGTTATCGAGCACACATCAAATTTTGGAATTTGTGTTTGAGGGGCAAATTATGACCCTCAAACCTGACAGCTTTGCTTCTAATGAAATAGCATTGGAACTCAAGCCATTGCTGTTTAAGGTACATTGCCAAGCATAAATTGCAAAGTGACCACACTTCAAGTATTCTTCACTGGCTGCAAAATACTTTGGACATTATAATGCTGCAGGTACAAGAAATGCAAATACTTTCTTTTTCTTCCTTTATTCTTATTGCTGGCAGCTTCATATTAATTGGATTTCAGTCAATAGCCAGCAATCGTACCAAAATTGAATTATTCTTCACCTTTGCTGATGACTTTTGCTAACAGACACCCATTTAGTATGTAGATTTTTCCTGTTGACGTTACCAATGAACCATCACATTGCATTCCATCTAGCAGCAAGTAACAGACTGATTAAAATCATCCAACCGCAGAAGGTGAGTTCTGTGACAGAATTTATGCACTTCTAGTTGGTACTGATGCACTCCCAAAGTACGTGCTCCAGCACCCTTGAGCATTTTAATAGAGCTGGAAGGAAAGTAAACTTTAGAGCCATTAATGATAAGATTGAATTTATCATCCAACCATTCAATTGAGGCATTCAAGAGGGCATTGAATGATTATTTAAATAGAAACAATGTGCAAAGTTACGGGGAAAAGGCAGGAGATTGGCACTAAGTTAAAATGCTCAGAGCGCCGGTGCAGATATGATGGGCCAAATGGCCTCCTTCTACACCGTAACAATTCTTTTACATTCCAAAAAACCAGGTATTAGGTGAATATAAACAATGCGTATTTTAACTTAGGATGTTACTTAAGTGGTACCAGGAAGAATCATGCTGAAGATTATTATACCATCCACTGAGCAAGAATTTTTTTGCATTTCTTTAGCTCCTTTCTCAACCACAGTAGGTCCCAAAGCACTTTACAGCCAATGAAGTACTTTTGTAGTGTGGTCACTGCTACAACGTGGGAAACATGGCACCCAATAAATTGAGCACAGCAAATTCCCACAACTAGCACTGACCAGATAATCATTTTTTAGAGTGATGTTGTAATGGGATAAACATTTGTCAGGGCACTGGGCAGACTTCCCCTGCTCTTCCTTAAGTAGTTCCATGGGATTTTATCCTGCTACTTGAAATACAAGTAGGGCTTTGGTTTAGTATCTCATCTGATCTAAAAGGCAGCTCAGCGCAGAGGGGGAGAAGAACCCACAACTTTCTGCCGCAGTGGTGAGATCATTACCCACTGAGCCCAAGCTCACGAGTTATCAGTGTTGTAATCATTGCAGAACTGTGAGAGACACAAGAGGCTAAAGGAATATTGTAATTATTTTTGCGATCCCACAAGTTTTATGTAAGTCGTTATTAATACCATACACTTCCATTCACAAGGCTTCATATTGTTATATGAAATATTATTTTATGGTATTTTAGATCACAATGAAAGCTGGGCAAATCTTTACTGCTTCACTTCAAATGAAAAACCCTGGACAGATTAACTACATGGAAATGGCATACATGGTGGCAATTTTCCTCTCGGCACTTCATGTCAGCAACTGCACAGTCCGTGCTTTTTCTCCAAATGGTTTTCATTGCGTAAATTATTTGTTGGTAGTTGTTCCATACAGTCAACTCTCCTTGGCTCTGAAATCCGTATCTTTATTCTCTCTTTAAATTTACCGTGTTCCAGGACGCCAGGACCTCCAGTCACTAAGCAAACTCTGGAGGGTACAATCTAGCCGCCGGCCTGAAAGCCTCTGGAGTGTGTGGGGTAGTAAGTGACGTGTTGCTACTTCCAGGCAGCTACACCACATAAACTCTGGGTAGCCATGGTAAAGTTCTGCACCATTGTAATCTGTCTCAAACCAATAACTCATCCACCCTCCCTACCTCACCCCCAACATCTGTTTGACGCTGGAGAGGATGGACATGTAAGCTCATCATAATGAAGCCTGCAAGGCTATGGATCATATGAATTCCATGGCTGACAAATATTGCTGAGAATATTAAACACTCTCAGGAAGAGCTCCATCATCCTAGAAATGATTAGCATTTGGAATGCACTTCCCACTATGGAAATGGATTTGGACATGTTAGACTCATTCACAATTCAGTTAGATGGAGTGACTATGATGTTCTTTTTCTGAATGTGTGAGGTACCTCCGCCATGCGAGAAGGACTAACACCACCTTTTACAAGAATAACTAGGGATGGTCAATAAATACCAGCTTTGACAGTTATGCCCACATCCTGAGAATTATTTTTGAAAAAAGAGGAATCGAATGGCCCCCACTTAACTGTACCTATAATATGATATTGTGAACACAATATAAAGCTCATACTAGAAATGGAAATGTCCCTTAGGGAACAATTTATGACTTCCACTCATGATTTTGGCTGCTTAATGCAATCAACTGCTTAATTAAATAGTTTAGTGTCTAATTAAAATGAAGACAGTTTTGTTAGAAATGTATCAGCTTTCAGTGCTGGAGGACTGGGAGAAAAATATCAGCATTACTTCTGTTAATGTCCAACCTAAAACAGGTCATCATAATACAGTTAAAAATAAAAATTAAGTTCAAACTCATAGTAACACAGAATCTTAGAGCATAGAATGAGGCCAGCTGGGCCACTATGTCTTTTCCAGCTCTTTGAAAGAGCTATCTAATCAGTTCCGCTTCCCTGCTCGTGCCCACAGCCCTGCAATTTGCTTTCCTTTTAAATATTTATCCAATTCCCTTTTGAAAGTTACTACTGAAGTCTCAACACTGGGAATGGAACACTTTCCATCTGGTGCTAACACTAGGAACAAAGGATATAGGAACATAGGACTTAGGTGTAGGCCATTCAGCCCTTCGATCTTGCCCTGTCATTCAATAAGATACTTGCTAATCTGGTGGCGGTCTCAACTCCATTTTCTTGTCTGCACTCCATAACCCTTGCCTCTCTTGTCTATCAAAATTCTGTCTAACCCTGCCTTGAATAACTTCAATGGTCCAGTCTCTACTGCTCTTTGGTGAAGAGAATTCTACATGCAACGACCCTTTGGGAGAAAAAAATTCTCCTCAACTCAACCTTAAAAAGGAGATATTTTATTCATAAACTGTGTCCCCTAGTTCTAGTCACCCCCACAAGTGGAAACATCTTCCCAGTATCCACCCTTCAAGTCGCTTCAGGATCTTATATGTTTCAGTCAGATATCTCTCATTCTTCTGAACTCCAAAGGGGATAGATCCAACCTCTCTTCAGAGGATAAACCCTTCATCCCAGGAATGACTTGAGAGAACCTTTTTTTCAAATAAGAAGACCAAAACTGTACACAGTATTCCAGATGTGGCCTCACCAACAGATCATTGCCAGGTCAGGCAGAGTACTATTTGATGTCCAGTAAAAGTCGCTCTATCCTGCTGTAATACCAGGCTTGAATTCAAACTCAGAAAAGTATCTTGAACTACAGCCATTGTGTAAACTGTCAACATGTGGCTATTAAAATCTGCAGCTCCACTAATTCAGAATCCTGCACCGCAAACCTGACAGTTCATAGTAACTGACAATTTCTGCCTTAAAATGGGGAGTATCTGCGAGTTAGTGAGCACTTAAGTGAACATTCTGTTTATAAGAATGATGATTTAACTGAAGTGGAGGTTGAGGTAGTGGATATACTTTGGTCAAATCGTACTCATTAGGAGAAGCTTCCAGTACATAGCAAATTCACAAGGGTGATTAGCCAAGAGTGAAAGAGACGGTTCGAAATCAACCATCTCTGAAATGAAACTGATCACAGGAAGTAAAGGGCAACTGTCTTCTTCATCATTCAGACCTCTCTGTTTAATTTTTTTTATCAAGAAGTGTTGTGCAGATTGAGAGAAAAGAACTCTGAGATTGAGCAGCTGGACCTGATAGGATATATGTTCCTCTGGAGTGACATTACAACATTTAATAAAGATTAACTTTGATTTAGGTGAAGCCTAAATGAAGTCACATTTGTAGAAATGATTGCCAATTTTCTTTTTGATACATTCATGAGATCTGGGTATTACTGACACAGCATGCATTTATTGCCCATCACTCATTGCCCTTGAAAAATTAGTGTTGAGCTACCATAGATTCATAACATACGACACAGTAAGAGGCCAATTGTGTCTGTACCAACTGAGAGAAGAACCACTCAACCTGTGGTAAAGTGAGGTACCCTAACCCTTTAAGAGAATTCAAGTGTACTGATCATGTGACAGCACTGACAAATCACTGTACAATGCGGGCAACTGGGAACAAGAAGTCTAGTTCTGGAGGTTTCTGAGTGAGCTTTTACGATCTGGTTCCCTGTCCTATGTCTCAATAAACCATCACTGTTTATTCTTACATCAGTCTCTCCCTGTTATTGATTGCAAGCAGCAACTGAAGAGAACATAAGAAGGTGCGCAGTTAGAGGTCAGCTGGCCAACGAGCTCATTTACCTAAGTGACGATGAGGATAAAAACATTGCAAGACCCCTGAGTGTGAGTCCACAAGAAGGGTGAGCAAAGCTAGAAAGAGCATCTGTACTTATCTTATAAGATAGGTGACAGCCATCAATCGGAGCAGAAAGTAATGCTGCAGTTTAAAATAAAAAACACCCTGCAGAATCGTGATCATGGGGATCCCGCCAAAACTTGAGAAAAGCATAAAACCCCGCAGAGGAAAGCTGACAGCTGCACTGACAGAGTTAAGATAAAGGTGAATGCTCTTAAAGCAGCAATACATTTTAAAGGGTAAATAATGAAAAATGGCTATGGGCAGAAAAGAGACCCCAGAGAGAGGGCAACTCCCCAGTAAGCCTAACATCTAAATTTGTCATTACCTGGAAAGCCTATTGGAGGCACAGTCCCCTTGCAGTCATTCACAATGCCACAGATAGAAACATCCATTTGACTCAGTATGTTGAACGCCTAGTGTTCTTATTCACTGCTAATGACATTGGAGGGGAAGAGAAGAAGAGGGTGTTTCTTTTGTCCTCATGCAGGCTGATCCACAGCCTTATGTTACCTAACACCCCAGACTCAAAGACTTTCGGCAAGTTAATAAAAATTGTACAGAGCCACCTGAGACCAAAGCCCTCAGTTACTATGCAGCGCTTCAAGTTCCATTCAAGGAACAGGCTTCCAGAGGAGACAGTAGCTGACTATGTGGCCATTTTAAAGGCATTAACTGAGCATTGCAAATTCTGAACATCTATTAGTGATATGCCGACAGACCAGCTGATATGCAAGATTGGAGATGATACTATTCAAAGGCGTTTGCGAGCCGAACCTTGTCTAGACTTTAATAAAAGGCATTAGAATTAGCTACCACGCTGGAGAACACTGTTAGAAATTTCAAAGCTATAAAAGATACACAAAATGGTGCCGGCCATGTGGTCAAATGACAACAAAAGGCGTGAAAGTTTCAGAATCCACGGAAAGATGGGAAATGCTCCCTTGCTCCAGGCCATTGAAAAACAATGGTACTGCAGTGAAAACCCACAAAATGAATGAGAGAAATACATCCATGTCTCCAGTGAGCAAACGACAACTCAAACAAGTCGAGTGCTTTTTCTGTCACCGCTATGGCCACATAAGGCAGCACTGCAGAGAAAGGCTAAAACAACACTATCAAGGCAGAAGAAAAAAATCATGAAATATGCCTTATTGAAGAGCCAGAAGAAATATAATCAGACATCCATTCGTTATATAACCTCAAAGTGGGTAGAACCGAGCCAATCCGAGTAGTCATTACAGTTAACAGACAACCCACTAAATTGAAAGCTGATACAGGAGCATCGATGTCCATCATTGGAGAACATATATTTAGATATCTGAGTAAAGGAACCCATCCTTTGAAGTTAGAATTTCGGACACAAAGCTGAGTACATAACAGATGAAATAAATATGAAAGGGGTATGTCAAGTTAGGTGCAGTATGAGGAACAGTCTGCAAAATTACCCCTATTTGTAATGTCAGGCAAGGGACCGAGTCTCCTCGGAAGGAAGTGGCTGGGAGAGATGAATCTTGAGGGCCCGTTAAGTTCCCAATTCGAAACCATAAATATTGCTGCAAGAAAAAATGAGTATGCAAAGACCCAATGGGAGAAGCCGATGGAAGTGTTACACCAGGACAGAGTTCAAGCTGAAGTCAGCATCCTTCAAAAGGAAATGGAAAATCTATTAAAGGACTTTTATGTGCTACAAAATTCAATCAGCTCCCAAATTGTGCCATGAGAAAGCTATGAAGAAGAAAAGGAAAAGTTAAGCCTGTCTCTGGCCAAGTTAAGGAATGAATTAGCTGAGAAGGAGCAATGATATGCAATTCTCCAGGAAGCTATTAATGAGAATAAGAAAGAATTGGAAGAGCTGAAGCAGCAGCTGCATAAAAGCCCTGAAGTTTTAAAGCTAGAAGGCCCTGAATTCTCAGAAGAGCAGTCGGAAAACCCAACTACTGAGCTCATTCACGTTCAGCTCTCGCCCGAGTCTAGCCTAGCCAATAGCTAAATTAAAGAGAAGACAGAGATATGGGTCAGTGCTCCCAAGATAAGAACATATAGGAAGAAAAAGAGAAATTATTGACAGTCCTCAGAAAGAAAAAGGCAAAAAAATTTTTTTTTGCCTTTTCCTTTTTCTCCTCACACATCATGTAGCTCATCGCAATATTGTTTTGTGCTTGTTGCCCTTTATCTGTTTCAGCTTGGAGGGGAGGGGCAGCAGGAGTGAATGTGACCACACCTGGAAGATGGTAAAATCATCCACTGAGGGACACAGTGGGCAACTGACCTGTAGAGGAGGACTTGGAAACACCAGGCGAGGTTGTTGGGTTACGATGCTCAACCTATCAAAGAAGGGCCTCCTGAGAGACTTGACTTGTAAATAGTTATTGTGTAAATAGTTAATGTGTTTTAAGCTTGTTAGCTGTACTTTAAAGTAAAGGTGGAAGGATGTGGTAAAGTGAGGTACCCTGTCCTTTTAAGAGCATGTAAGTGTACTGATCATGTGACAGCAGTGATAAATCACTGTATAGTGCGGGCAACTGGGAACTGAAGTCTAGTTCTGGAGCACCCATGATCTGGTGGTCTGCCCTATGTCTCAATAAACCATCACTGTTTATTCTTACATCAGTCTCTCCCCGCTCTCCCCGTTATTGATCACAAGCAGCAATTGATGAGAAGATAGGAAGGTGTGCAGTTAGAATTTGGTTGGCCAACTAACTTATTTACCCAAGACATAAAACTACCGAATCCCACTTTCTAGCATTTTGTCCATAGCCCTGCAGATTACGGCACTTGAGATCCATATCCAGGCACCTTTAAAATAAGTTGATGATTTCTGCCTCTACTACCCTTTCAGGCAGTGAGTTCCAGACCTCCAGAACCCTCTGGGTGAATTATTTTTCCTCATCCCCCCTACAGTATTTCCACAACGTTTTTGACAACCGAGATTCTGTAATTAGTTTGTCCCTTGAAGTTAAGCTTTCCCAGGAGGATTGATATCGCTTTGACGCTAGTGGAATAAATGAGCCTTGTTTTATAACCATTGTGTAGCCCTTGTGCTTAAATCTCTTATTACGTTAAGAAGATTCAATTCAAGCCAATTCTATTTGAGGACAGTGGTAATAAAGATTTGTTCTATTCTTCATTACAATGCATTACACTACTTTGCCATCTCAAAGGTTGATATTATGACGTGAAGCATTTCTGAGTGGCAAGTTTGAAGGATGGGAGCTCCCCAGATCTCCTTGCAGATACTGAAACAACAATCCATCTATAATTAGCATCAACTGCAGAGATAATAAGGAAGTTCAAATCTTTAGTATTCTGCATAACACTGACTGAGAACTAATATATTTAGAAAATGATTTATGACTCTGAGACACCTTATCAATTTACATGGACTATTTAAGAGCAGATAATTATTTGTGATGTCCATTGGTTTCACAAACGCTAAAGGAACTGCTTAATATTGTGACCAACTATATCATGGATGTTTGAGATCCAATGGCTTGGCTTGAGTATGTTTGTACTGAGTGAGTGACAGGGTTTTGAAAAGGGTGCATTATTGTGTCATGCTTGGTAAAGGAATGTCATATTTACAACTTTAAATTTAATTGAACTCATACGGCAGCTTCTGGAACCATCTTTTATTTATTTAAAATGGGCACTGTTGAACTGTTAAGATGGCTGCCAAGGAATCAGGTGACCTTTACTTATTCAGCATAGATTTTCAAGCTTCTGGAAAGTTCCAAATTAATAACCATGGGTGCGGACCTTCCCCTGAAATGCACACACCAAGATGTACGTGGAATTCACACCTGCCATCATTTGAAGCTCACTCAAAAGAGAGGCCTCAATATTTGCTCCCAGGTTGGGAGCGCAGAGTTGGGACAATTCCCGACTCTACAAACCCAACCCAGGAATAAGTGCCTGCCAAGTTCCGGATTTTGGTCTGACGGGAGATTGGGGGGCGGTGGGTGGGGGTGCCCGAAAGTGAGGTTTAAACAAAGGAAATTATTCAATCCCTCCATCACCGACGCACAGTGTGTAGCTTCTACAAGATGTACTGCAGGAACTCACCAAAGCTCCTTAGGCAGCACCTTCCAAACCCACGAGCACAACCATCTAGAAGGACAATCGCAGCAGATATATGGGAATGACACTTGGATGTTCCCATCCAAGTCACTCATCATCCTGGCCTGGAAATATATTGCTGTTCCTTCATTGTCGCTGGCTCAAAATCCTGGAACTTCCTTCCTAACAGCACTGTGGGTGTACCTACACCACCTGGACTGCAGTGGTTCAAGAAGGCAGCTCATCACCACCTTCTCAAGGGCAGTTAGGGAGGGGCAATAAATGCTGGCCTAGCCAGCAAAGCCCACATCCGATGAACGAATTTAAAACATGAAGGTATGAGGTGCATATTGGCTGAGGTTGGAAAAATACATTACAAGTTATGATGGTATGTAGACAATGGAAAATCTTCAAAGAATTATTACATAATTTAAAGTGACAATGCATTCCTTCAAAGCACAAAAAAACAAAAAGAAAAGTCGGTCAATGTGGCTAACAAATGAAGTTAATTAACATAAGAAATAGTAACAGTAATAGACCATTCGGCCCCTCGAGCCTGCTCCACCATTCAATAAGATCATGGCTAATCTTCTTGTATTTTTATTTCTAGATTCCCATCTACCTTTGAAAACGTTTGATTCCGTTGCCTAACAAGTACCTATCTACCTCTACCTTAAAAATATTCAATGACCCCCACCTCCAACGCCTTCTGAGGCAAAGAGTTCCAAAGTCACACAACCCTTTGAGAGAAAAAAAATTCTCCTCATCTCTGTCCTAAAAGAGCGACCCTTAGTTTTAAAACAGTGCTTCCTAGTTCTGGACTCACCCACAAGAGGAAACGCCCTTCTGACATCCACCTTGTCAAGGCCATTCAGGATCTTGTGTACTTCAGTTAAAACACTGCTCACTCTTCTAAATTCCAGTGGAAACAAGCCCAGTCTGTCCAACCTTTCCTCATAAGACAACCCGCTCATTCCAGTAACCAATCTAGTAAGCCTCCTCTGAACCGCCTCCAATGCATTTACATCCTTCCTTAAATAAGGAGACCCAAATTGCACACAGTATTCAAGGTGCGGTCTGAACTAAAGCACAACATCCTCATTTTTATGCTCAATCCTTCTCGTAATAAATGATAACATCCCATTAGCCTTCTTAAGCTCTGAAGAAGGGTCACACGGACTGGAAATGTCAACTCTGCTTCTCTCTCCACAGATGCTATCAGACCTGCTGATTTTTTCTAGCATTTTCTGTGTTTGTTTCAGATTTCCAGCATCCACAGTGTTTTGCTTTTACCCTTCTTAATTACTTGCTTGTACCTGCATATTAACTTTTTGTGAGTCATGTATTAGAATACCTCTGCAATTCAGAATTGTGCAGCCGTTCTCCACTTAAGTGATATTTTGCTTTTTTGTTCTTCCTGCCAAAGTGAACAACTTCATATTTTCCTACATTAAACTCCGTTTGCCAGATTTTTGCCCACTCATTCAACCTATCTATGATTGTCTGCAACCACCTTCGGTCCTCTTCACAACATACTTTCTTACCTATCTTTGTGTGATCTGCAAATTTAGCTACCATGTCTTCACTAAGTCATTTATGTAAAGCGTAGAAAGTTGAGGCCCCAGCACAGACCCCTGTGGACTCCAGTCAGCACATCCTGCCAATCCATAAAAGACCCAATTATGCATACTCTCTGCTTTCTGCCAGCCAGCCAATCTTCTATCCTATTCCCTTCGCCATGCACTTTTATTTTCTGTAATAACCTTTGGTGTGGCACCTTATCAAATGCCTTCTGGAAATCCAAGTACAGTATGTCTACAGGCTCCCCTTTATCCACCATGCATGTTATTCCTTCAAAAAACACCAATAAATTGGTTAAACATGATTTTCCTTTGCTGATTCTTCCTGGTTGCCTTGAGCTCTTCTAAGTGCCCAGCTATAACCCCCTTAGTGATTGATTCTAACAACTTCTCCATGACAGATGTTAAGCTAACTGGCCTATAGTTTCCTGTTTTCTGCTTCCCTCACCTTTAAGGATTATATAAGATCAAAAGAAAAGGCCCATAAAGTTGCTATAAATAGTAGTGAACCTGAGGATTGGGAGCATTTTAGAACACAGCAAAGGAGGACCAAGAAACTGAGAGAGAAAGGAAGAATAGAATATGAATGTAAACTAGCGAAAATCATGAACACCGGCTGTAAAAGCTTCTATAAGTACGTAAAAAGGAAACGTTTTGCTAAGACAAATGTGGGTCCATTACAGCAGAGTCAGGAGAATTTATAATGGGGAATAGAAAAGTGACAGAGAAGCTAAATGATTACTTTGGCCTGGATTTTACGGTGCTTCCGGTCTGGCGGGATATTATATCCCATCGAACTGAATGGAGGTTTAGATAGCTCACAGTATCAGCTCGGGGTGGGGGAGACACACAGCGGTGGGGCCATAAGTTGTGCCTGTCTTCACTGAGGAAGATCCAAGAAACCTCCCAGAATTAAAGATTCAAGGGACTGGGGAGAATGAGGAATTGAAGGAAATTAATTTTAGTAGCAAGGTTGTACTGGAGAAATCAATGGGACTGAAGCCTCTGGGACCTGATTTCTACATCCCAGATTGTTGAAAGAAGTAGCTATGGAGGTGGTGGATGCATTGGTAAGCACCTTCTGAAATTCTATAAATTCTGGGATGGTTCCTGCAGGTTGGAAGGTAGGAATGTTAGCCCACTATTTAAGAAAGAGGGAGAGAGAAAACAGGGGACTACAGACCTGTTAGCCTTACGTCAGTAGTAGGGAAAATGCTAGAATCTATTTTAAAGGATGTGATAAACGGACACTTGGATAATAATGATCTGATTGGGCATCAACGTGGATTTATGAATGGGAAATCGTGTTTGCGAACCTGTTGAAGTTTTTTTACTAACAGAATTGATAAAGATGAATCGGTTGAAATAGTATACTTGGATTTTCAGAAGATTTTTGATAAGGTTCTCCATGGGAGATTGGTGAACAAAGTTAAAGTACATGGGATAGGAGGTAATATGCTGACATGGATTAAAGATTGGTTAACAAGCGGGAAACAGAGAGTAGGAATAAATGGGGCATTCTCACATTGGCAGGCTGTGACTAGTGAGGTTCTTGGGCCCCAGCTGTTCACAATATATATCAATGATTTGCATGTGGGAACAAAATGCAATATTTCCAAGTATGCACTTGATATAAAGTTAGGTGGGAATGTGTGTTGTGAGGAAAATGCAAAGGGGCTTCAAAGGGATTTGGACATACTTAGTGAAAGGGCAAGAAGAAGGCAGATAAAATTTAATGTGTAAAAATGCGAGCTTATCCATAAGACCTAGAAATAGAAATTAGGCCATTCAGCCCATCGGGTCTGCTCCACCATTCAATCATGGCTGATAAGTTTCTCAACTCCATTCTCCCGTCTTATCCCTGTAACCTTTGATCTCCTTACCAATCAAGAACCTATCTATCTCCGTCTTAAATACACTCAATGACCTGGCCTCCACAGCCTTCTGTGGCAATGAATTCCATAGATTCACCACTCTCTGGCTAAAGAAGTTTCTCCTCATCTCTGTTCTAAAAGGTCTTCCCTTTACTCTGAGGCTGTGCCCTCGGGTCCTAGTCTCTCCTACTAATGGAAACTTCTTCCCCACGTCCAGGCCTTTCAGTATTCTATAAGTTTCAATCAGAACACTCTCATCCTTCTAAACTCCATCCAGTATAGACCCAGAGTCCGCAAATGTTCCTCATATGTTAAGCTTTTCATTCCTGGGATCATTCTCGTGAACTTCCTCTGGATCCTCTCCAGGGCCAGCACATCCTTCCTGAGATACGGGGCCCAAAATTGCTCACAATATTCTAAATGTGGTCTGACCAGAGCCTTATAAAGCCTCAGCAGCACATCCCTGCTTTTATATTCTAGTCCTCTTGAAATAAATGCCAACATTGCATTTGCCTTCCTAACTACCAACTCAACCTGCAGGTTAACCTTAAGATAATCCTGGACTAGGACTCCCAAGTCCCTTTGCACTCCAGATTTCTGAATTCTCTCCCCATTTAGAAAATAGTCTATGCCCTATTCATCCTCCAAAGTGCATGACCTCACACTTTCCCACATTGTATTCCATCTGCCACTTCTTTGCCCATTCTCCTAACCTGTCCAAATCCTTCTGCAGCCTCCCCGCCTCCTCAATACCGCCTGTCCCTCCACCTATCTTTGTATCATCTGCAAACTTAGCGAGGATGCCCTCAGTTCCTTCATCTAGATAATTAATGTATAAAGTGAAAAGTTGTGGTCCCAACACTGACCCTTGCGGAACTCCACTAGTCACCGGCCGCCACCCTGAGAAGGACCCCCTTATCCCCACTCTCTGCCTCCTGCCAGACAGCCAATCTTCTATCCATGCTAGTACCTTGCCTCTAACACCATGGGCTCTTATCTTACTGAGCAGCCTCCTGTGCAGAACCTTGTCAAGGCCTTCTGGAAGTTCATGTAGATAATATCCATTGGCTCTCCTACTCGTTACCTCGTCAAAGAATTCTAACAGATTTGTCAGGCATGACCTTCCCTTGATGAAACTATGCTGACTTTGCCCGATTTTGCCAGTCACTTCCAAGTATTCTGAAATCTCATCCTTAATAATGAACTCTAAAATCTTACCAATGACCAAGGTCAGGCTAATCGGCCTGTAATTTCCCGTCTTTTGCCTCACTCCCTTCTTAAACAGGGGGGTTACATTAGTGATTTTCCAGTATTCTGGGACCATCCCTGCCTCCAGTGATTCCTGAAAGATCACCACTAACGCCTCCACTATCTCTTCAGCTATCTCATTCAGAACTCTGGGGTGTAATCCATCTGATCCAGGTGATTTATCCACCTTCAGACCTTTCAGTTTTCCTAGCACCTTCTCCTTGATAATGGCCACCATACTCGACTCTGCCCCCGACTCTCTTGAACCTTGGGGATGTCACTCATGTCTTCCGCTGTGAAGACTGACGCAAAGTACCTATTCAGTTTCTCCACCATTTCTTTGTTCCCCACTACTACTTCTCCAGCGTCATTTTCCAGAGGCCCAATGCCCACTTTTGCCTTTCTCTTACCCTTTATATATCTAAAAAAACTCTTGCAATCTTCTTTTATATTACTGGCTAGTTTACCCTCATATTTAATCTTCTCCCTCCTTATTTCTTTTTTAGTTGTCCTCTGTTGGTCTTTGTAGGCTTCCCAATCCCTTGGTTTCCCACTGCTCTTCACTGCATTGTATGCTTTCTCTTTAGCTATTCTGCTGTCCCTGACTTCCCTTGTCAGCCATGGTTGCCTCACCTGCCCTTTAGTATGCTTCTTCCTAGGGATGAAGTTTTGCTGTGTCTCCTAAATTACTCCCAGAAACTCCTGCCATTGCTTTTCCACTGTCCTTCCTGCTAGGCTCATCTCCCAGTCAATTCTGGCCAGCTCCTCCCTCATGCCTCTGTAGTTGCCTTTATTCAACTGTAATACCATTACATCTGATTCCAGCTTTTCCCTCTCAAATTGCAGGGTGAATTCTATCATATTATGGTCACTTCCTCCTAAGCGTTCCTTCACCTTAAGCTCCCTTATCAAATCTGCCTCATTACACATCATTAAATCTAGAATTGCCTGTTCCCTAGTGGGCTCCACCACCACCACTTTGGTAGGAGGAACAGATATGCAGTGCATATCTTAAATGGTAAGAGACTAGAAAGTGTAGATGCACAAAGGGAACTGGGTGTCCTTGTCAATAAGTCACTGAAAGCTAACATGCAGTTTCAGCAAGCAACTAGGGAGGCTAATGGAATGTTGGGCTTTTTCGCAAGAGGATTTGAGTACTGGAGTAGTGAAGTCTTGTTTCAATTGCATAGAAGCTTGGTTGGACTGCACCTGGAGTACTGTGTGCAGTTTTGGTCGCCTTACCTTAGGAAGCATATTATTGCCATAGAGGGAGTGCAACGAAGGTTCACCAGACTTGTTCCCAGGATGGCAGGACTGTATTATGAAGACAGATGGGGGAAACTGGGCCTGTATTCTTTAGAGTTCTGAAGAACAAGAGGCGATCTCATAGAAACCTACAAAATACTTAAAGGGATAGACAGGGTAGATGTTTCCCCTGGTTGGGGAGTCTAGAACCAGGGAACACAATTTCAAAAATAGGGGGAAGCCACTTAGGACTGTAATGGGGAGAATTTTTCTTACACAGTGTTTTGTGAATCTTTGGAAGTCTCTACTCCAGAGGGCCGTGGACGCTCAGTCATTGAGTATGTTTAAAGCAGAGATTGACAGATTTCTAAATATCAATAACACAAAGGGATATGGGAATAGTGTGGGGAAAAGGCATTGAAGTCAATGGTCAGCCATGATTGTATTGAATGGTAGTGCAGGCTTGATGAATTGAGTGGCCTACTTCTGCTCCTACATCCCTATGTTAATGACAACCCATGCCCCTCACCCACCATCCTTTGCCCTTAAACTTGCATACCCAGCATCGACCATAAGAAGACCTCAGGACCTATGCTGAGACTAGGTTAAGTTCTTAAGCACCTAACTCAGTGATTCAATAAAACATTCACTAGATTTAACTTCCTTTAATCCCTTACAAAAACAAGCATTAGAATTCTTAGTCCCATTTCAAAAAGTTTATAACCACTTGTTAATCAAACTGTGGAATTACAGGTACTCCCACTGATATAATGAAAGATTGTGAAGTCAGCCGTGCAGCACTGATCATGTAATGATAACACTTGGGCTTACGTCAACAGACATAAGTGAAATAAAAAGCACTATTTTTTTAACATTGTGGACAGCATTTTTTTTCAAATCATTAAAGCGCAGGAGTTTTAAATGCCTTGACAGCCCATTTTGACAGCTGTTTTTGATAGCTCTGTTGACAGCTTTATTGACAGCATTTTTGACAGCCCCTTTTGACAGCTGTGCTGACTGCTTCTTTTAATAGCTTTCTTGATTGTTCCATAAGTTTGACAGTTCCAGTGAATTTAAGTACTTTTTATGCACATTCAGGTCTAATTTTAACAATGCCCAATAGCACCTTACCTCTCCAAAAGGACACCTGGCCTCTCCCAGATGTGCTTCAGGACCATATCCAAATGGATACCTTATCTTTCTAAAGGGGTAACCCAGTTCTGCATAGAATTCCAGAAACTTTAGACTTTCCCCTACAAGTCCTAAAGTTCACAAATTATGTTTTGGACACCCCACTAGGAAAATCAGATCAGCTTGAGGTAGCCACGTTTTAACTGGTGTAGCTGTCTCCGTGAAACACAGATGTGAAATTGAAAACCACCGCCTCCTCCCCACCCCATCCCTACTCCAGTAGGAGCCGTGTTCATGGGTGTGACTTCCAAATTCACTGCTATTTTCGCAATGATGGAGAGGCTCTCCCTCTTTAGGAAAGAAATTAAACCAGAGTCAATGGATGCCTAGACTCCTTGTTTCCAGCTTTGCAATTTTATAAAAGTGTGAATTTAAGTGTGAAGGGCAATCATCTATCTCTTGTTGTATAGCAATGGCCTTTTAACTTTAAACCTTGCTGGGTACACAATGGTCATTGATCATGCAACCAAAATTGGCTCCTGGCACTGAGATCCTTTATTATCCCAAGACCCAGAAGAGACCTTGGCAGACTGCAGTAGAACACCAACTAGACAACAGCTGCAGAGAAAATATGTATCACTATCACCTTTTAAGAATCATCAATTATCAGCCAGTCTGAGAACAAGCTTCAAAATTAGCTACAAATGACCAAAGTAGCCAAAGTACTTAACTTGTTCTGGTTTAAAGTTCACCTGGGAACCAACCTCCCAGATATTTGACTACAAGAAACATCGCAACCTGTTATGAACTCTCTGCTTTACAAAATCCCCACTTCAACTTTAAATCATCAAATCCTGTCAAGAAACTACAGGCCTGACAAATAGGGTACCAGAAATCATAAATCACAGACTGAATTAATTATAATCTGTAAAAGTGCACTTTCTCTAACAGTATTCAGTGTTTATGCATGTGTGCATGCATGAGGCCAAATGTGAGACATCGCATTAGTTTGCAGTGTGTGAGAATAAATAAGCTACTTTATTTTTAAACTCACAAAAGCTTACTGCTGAATTGTTTAATTGGAATGCACACTCCAAAGGTGAGAAAAGACACACCTTTTTTCTACAAAAATATACTGAATATGGGCAGAAAGAGAGCAAGCGCATTCTGTCTATGACAATGTTTAAACTTTTGCCGGTCTAACGCCCAACTTAAATCTCTGGCCATATCTTTACCAGTTTGTTCTGGTAAAATTGATAGAAATGAACTTGCATGGGCATCAGATGAGGGAAACGCTGGCGGTGGATTGAAGATATTTCCCACAGTCGGCATGTGACGGCAACTTTGTAAACATAGCAGAAAGAATTCTTGCTTTTACATAGCAGTCACATGGTGAATTTGCCCCAGCATTTGCAGTGAGTGTGGGAGCGGGCAGGAAAAGGGATATTTTACCCACCTGCCACAGTGGCAAATTTTCATGCCATATTGTCCCCTTCCCGATGTGCCCATCTCATAAATTATGCATTTCCTTGAAACATGCTGAGTCACTAATAGGGCGGCCACTGATTCACCTGCCCCACCGTCTCCTCAGGCCTTCAGTGCCATGCTTAAAGGACGCCCTTGCACAGAGCTAGCACTCTTCAAGGGATGGGAAGCTGTTGGGAACAGTTATGATACAGCAGGTGGCATTTGCTAGGCTGACCAAATCCACCAGGGCCAAGCTATCACAATGGTTTTGCAATTTGTATTTATTACAAGAAGGTTTGTGCACTGCATTCAGAAGTAATGAGTCCACAAACACCTTTAGATCTCTTAAAACTTAAAATTAAAACATTTATTAACAAAAGAGAAGAATAAAACTTGCATACACAAGATTACAGTTACTTAATAGTATAACAATTCCTAAAATTCCTACACACCCACTTTCAGGCAACAGTCCAAAATAGATTTTTCAAGTTTTTAGCAACAATCAGCAAGGCTACCAAAAGCACCCACTCGACAGTGGAATTCCAAAGGCTTTTCACATAACTTTGGTTACTGGAAAAACAGACTTCTGCAATGTGGCTAGAGGCTTTCTCCTAAGTCTGTTTCACATGATGTACCTTTCAGATCTCACATGGCCACACCCCATGTCTTTGGAAATTACTTTTCCCATTATATAAAAATCTTTTATGCTATTGTTATGGTCAGAACTTTGAGGGAAAATCAATGTAATGACCTTGCCCTGTATATTTTGTTAGATGTAAACATCCTACCATTCCTTTGAAAACCACACACCTCTCCACTCATCATAAAAAGCAAATTTCATTCACATCCTATCTGTGTGAAGACCAGCAAACAAGGTCACCAATCCAGCATGGGAGGCAGTGGCAGTGATGGTCAGTGCCAATGCCCTGCAAAAGAGAACAGACAGCCAGTGCCAAAAGAGGATGAATGACCTCCTCCGTTCTGCCAGGGTAAGTCACTCTTCTCATCACTCTCAACTCACACACTCAAACCCATCATGCATCCACAGGGATCTCACTCACTGCCAATTCAAGGGACTTCACCATTTACTCTCTCACATACACCTTCACCTTTTCTGTTTATCGTGTCCTCATCCTTTCCATGGCACCACTCGCCAGCTACACATGCCAGTCATCCTTCTCAGCTAGCCTGGCAGATGTCCTGCTTACACTCTCTCTATCTGCCTTCATGCAGGGCAAGGTGGCACACAGCAAAAGGGAGAGATCGCAGGCTGGTGGAGGAATGCCTGACATCAAGACTTCTCACAGACTTTGAAAATAGAGTCATCCAGCTGGCCGGCAATGATCTGGACCATTTCTGTGCTGACAGTGAGGCCAGCAGTGCTCAACCAAGTGAGGATCCAGCTATGTAGCATCCATCAGGCAACCATGCTGTGAGTCAGTCCCCTGTTCCTCAGTTCCCTGCCATACACTAATTATCTCTCCTTGCTTTCGCAGGCATATTTGGGAGGGGGTCCACGAGCCAGGTCCTCAACTCAAGGCTCAAAGACACCTTGGAAGAAGAATCTGATGACAACCTCATTGAAGACCCTTCAGAGCGCTCACCCACATGCTTCACCAGTGCAGAGACAAACACCTCAGTGGGACCTAGCTCCCAGGTGGCCTCAGGTTCATAATCGGGTATGTACATAACACTGTCTGATCCACAGCAGGCGGCGGCAGGGACTTCCCAGGGTTCTGGCCCTCGGAGGACTTCCTGAGGGTAGAATTTTCCTCAGTCCAAGTCAGATGATAAGCCTCTGGATTTGGTTATACCTCAGTTGCTGGAGCTGCAAAGGCAAGCTCAGGAACATCAGGAAGGGATGTCCACTTCATTCCTCAGATTGCAAGGCACGATGGAAGAGTCCATCTATCTTCAGTCTGATATGATAGTGCCAGGATGCCAATGCAATGAGGTCAACACTGGTAGGATGGCTGCTGCCCAGGAGACATTGGTCCAGGATATTGCTCCTGCACTACTACATGGGCTGAACTCCATCGCTGTTGCCATAGTTGGCCTCCAACAGTGTCAACATGAGAGAGTGTGGTGCAGCTTCCCCTTCACCTCAAGGAGTCAGCCAGGGGCCCTCAGGCACCCACAAGGAGAAGGGCCAGCGGCTCAGCACCCAGGGCCATCCACCAAGGTGACTCTGGGATTATCCGGCCCATCCGAATTGCCTCTTCCTGTGACCACAGCAGCTCCACAGGCTGAGGAGGGTGACACTGCCACACAGCAAAACCCTGAAAGAAGGCCAGGGTCCTCCAGGTCTCAGCCCTCCAGAGGACACCCATCAAGGTCATCACAGACCTAGCAATCAGCAGGCTGCCTCCACCTCTGCTGTGGACGCTGGGGTAGCACCAAGACATTGCAACAGGGTTAGGAAGGTTAAAAAATATATAGTTTCACCACACGGCCCAGCACACAGATGATGTGCCTTCACTGTCACTGGACACATCAGTCATGCTTGCACCTCGATAGGGCTTATTATTGCTGCCAGCATGTCCTGGGGCAACAGCACAGTCTTCTGTCATTTTCTCTGTGTGTTCTCAGTGCCTTTGAGGTGTGACTGGTTCCCTAATCTCATCAGCATCTGTGTTTGGTAACAGTGTGGTCAAAAAGGATTCAGCTCACAAAGGATGCCATAGGATCAGGAGAAGTTTCCCTGCTGCATCTCCATGATATGACCCTGTTCACAAAGCGCAAGTGATCTGCCATCAGCCAGAGAGGACTTAGACATTCACATAGCTATGTGAAGATCTATGGAATAAGCCCACTGCATGTCATCATCATCCTCCACAAATCAAGAGGCTATGAGGACCTCCCAAGCATGCCTGCCTCATCTGGTCGATGTGGTGGGCTCATTGCCATCATCCTTGTCTCCAAGGACCTCCTCATACTCATCCACATTGATGTCCTCCTCATCGGAGGAGATGTGCAGCTCCTTGAACCCCTCCTCAGGCATCTCCTCCCCCCATTCCAGTGCCAGGTTGTGAAGGGCACAGCAGGCAATGACTATGTGTGACAAACTCAGTGGGCTGTATTGCAGGGCTCCACCAGACCGGTCCAGCACCCGAACCTTCAATAAGCCAATGATTTGCTTCACCAAATTGCGGATTGCAGCATGAGCCTGGCTGTATCTTCTCCCTGCTGCAGGCTGAGGCTGCTGCACAGCTGTCGTTAGCCACGTCCCTTGTAGGTAGAAGCCAATCCTGAAGCCCCTGTGGACCTTGGAAGACACTAGGTATCTGAGGCCTCCTTAGAATGTAGGAGTCATGGACAGTCCCTGGAAACTCTGCACAGACTTGCAGGATACATTTGTGGTGGTCGCAGACCAGCTGAACATTCAGTGAGTGGAAGCCCTTGCGGTTAACATAGTTGACTGCTTGTTGCCATGGAGCTCTAAGCACCACGTGCACCTGTGGGAAACTAGAGATCTGCAAAAATCCCAGCACCCTTGTTTCCTGGCTTTCCTGACCCCTGGCGAAAGATGCAAAGTCCTGTGCCTTCGCAAATATGGCATCCGTGACCTCCTGGATGCACTTGTGTGTGGAGGCTTGTGAGATCCCACAGAGGTCACCTGTGGAGCCCTGGGAAGGACCACTGGTATAGAAATTGAATGCCACAGTCACTCTCACAGCCATTGACAGTGGATGCCCTCCATGTCCCGGTGGCACCAAATACTGAAGCATGTGACATATGTGACAGACCAGTTCCTTGGATACTTGCCATCCTCGGAGACACTGGCTCTTGGCCATCTGCAGGAATGACAAATGACAAGTGCTATCTGTAGGCTCTGGTTCTTGCTAGGCACAGGCCCGCGACAGCTCACTGTGGCTTCTCAGTGGTGTGTGCATGTGCCCCAGCTGCCCCTTTTTCTTGAGGGTGCTGCTTCTCTGCCTAGCCAGGTGCCACCATTGCCCTCTTCTCCTTTGTCTCCTCTCACTGTAAGCCAAGAGGCATACAGCTAGGTCACCAGGCACCATGTTCCTGATGCTCTCCACCTGCAGACTGAAAGAGAAAGATGCGTGGGTTAGCATGGATGTACTAAGAACCTCTCTTGGTTAAGCCTGAAGGCCCTTTAACACGTGCCGCAGTGCGCTGGCCACCATTTTGATGGCCAGAGTTTAGTGCGCTGTATGGCTGCCCGAAACCTCACCCACCTCCGCCCCGCTCCACCTGACCGATTGGCAGCAGCTTTGCCCATTGGACTGCATGCTGTGTTCTCAGCTCAGGCACAAGTATCCTCCTAACCCACACTGCAAGGCTGCACTGTTAGCTTGAACCATAGGGAATATTGGTCCAAACCGGAATGATGACTTTGCAAAGGGCTGTGAGCACCTTCACCAGTGACTGCTCCATGGCCAGCTTTCGCAAGGAGATTGTATAACTTACCCAGTCATCCAGCCCCCCTAAAATGCTCATTAATTTGCAGTCTGTGCCCAAGGGGCGAAAAGTTCAGGAGCATCTGGTGGCACTTTGATGTCTGTGCATTGCTTGAGTGGGCAGATAAGCTGCAGGCCCAACTCCAATCATATCAATGTGGCTGCGTCTGAGCTGTCTCAGTTGCAGAAGAATGCTCACTTAATATAAGGTTCCCGTACTGCGTGGCCACTTTCCTCCCCCATCCCCCGCATGTGCTTGTGCGCTACCATCAGGCCATGCTGCCTTGCCCCCTCCTCGGCCCAACCACAGTCCAGCCCTTGCCTTGGCACTGCACTGACAGCCAGCCGGGAAAAAGCGGCTTGCCCGTGCCCCCTGCCTCAATGCACCAGTGTCTCTTCCTCGAAATTGAATGGTCGGCCCTCGCAAGCGCTGCACAACGTTATTGTACACACACCTCTGAGTTCCTCTCAAAGTTCAGGCCGCCAGGTGCATGCCTTTTAAATGCCATTGTGAAATACTTTGGCGTGCCATCGCGCCAATGTGCCACCCCAACTCATCTCAACTGGAGGGCTGCCCTTGCCCACGCACCCCCTGCCCAAATCGCCTCAACTGCAGTGCTGCCCTTGCCCCAGCATTGCACTGTCAGTCAGCCAGGAAAAACAGTCTTGCCAATATAAAAACAAAAAAACTGCGGATGCTGGAAATCCAAAACAAAAACAAAAACAGAATTACCTGGAAAAACTCAGCATGTCTGGCAGCATCGGCGGAGAAGAAAAGAGTTGACGTTTCGAGTCCTCATTACCCTTCGGCAGAACTGCCAAGGCCCTCGTCTGAATGTGCATCTCGTCAACCTTGAGGTCCAATAGGCTACACTTGCGAGCGATGTGTAACGTTACTGTGCATGCCTCTCCGAGTTCCCTCAATGTTCAGCTCGCCGGGCGCATGCCTTTTAAATGCTGTTGTGAAATACATCGGTATGCGATCCCGCTGATGTGCCCGGATGACCCAGGCTGGGGGGATGATTCTGACAGGCAGGCAAGATGACGAGATGCAATTGTATTGAAATTAGGTTCTTGCAGTTGGATGGCAGGAAAGACAGCCCACCACTGACGGGCAGGGTGGGTGATTGCAAACTGGTTTCATGTCAGCTTAAAACCGATTTTTGGCCTTCTCGCCATATTGTCCGCTCATGCCTGCCATGACACCTGACACCAACGGGGACGGAAAATTCCGGACACAGTGTTTACATTGCTGTTCACAAATTGTAAGCAGAGGAAAAATACCCAGTATTTCCAATCAAGCTGGATGATTATGCAGTCAGTGACCAAATAGCCTGACATTCCTTACTGTCTCATCTCAGACTTGAATAATGGCTGCTCCTGTGAGGTAATAAACCATAAAACAAGGAGACAATGGGTGGAATCTTGGGCCATCCCCTGGGCTGGTTTTGGTGGAGGGAAGAGGCAGATATTTAATCACTCAGGACGGTGTTGTGTGGGAGCCTTCCCACTTCCATCCCGATTAAGTCCATAGTGGAAGGCCACATTTAAAGTCCTCATTCCACCACTAATATTAACTCAGCAGTGGTTGGGGTTGGTGTTGGGGTTGCTTGTGGGCTCTCATGTGTCCCTTGTTCAAAGACACTCAGTGCCTGATTGAGGGACCCTGCACCAGAAAGGAGGGGGCCCACTGAGATCCACCCCTCTGCCCTTCCTGCTCACTCCCCTCATCTCCCTCCCTTGTGCCCCTCACCCCATGAACCCCCTCCTGCCATTGCTCACCTCTGGCCTGGGATCCAGTGGTGATCCTAGGCTCTGGTTATGCATCGTGCCAGCGGCAACAACTGCTTTCCCAGTGGCACTGCCATTCAATACAGCTGTCGGCCTCTGATTGGCCAGCATTCTCGGCAGGTGGAACTTCCACCTCTGGACGTTTGATCTTGGGGAGAAGGCCTGTCGCTGGGCCTGTCAATGCTTGATAGAAACAAGGTGCTGCGGGCCTTCCCAAAAAGAGGTCAGTGGCTAAGACCCATTTAGCCTTCAAAAGGTTCCTCCCGACATCTCCAGCACAGAAAGAAAACCAAGAATAATTGTACAAGAATATCAGTGAGAGGATTTGTTTACCCACTATTCCAGGCTTTTGATTCCGATGACCTTCATCCTAGAGAATCTTTTTTCAAGCACCAAAAAGACAACACATTTCAAAATGGACCATTGTATAAGACAAGGTATTTAAGATGAACATTAAACTTGCAAACATTTAAATAGAGATATAAACAGAGATCAGGCTAACCAGATATCCTTCCAGAGACTGCTGGAGACCATTTACAAGATGGCCTATAGGAAATACCTAAATTATTTTTTTGGTAATGTGTGCCAGGGCCTTCTGGTAGGGCCATAAGATATCTGGCCCATTTGAGGCCACCTCCTCTCTCTCCCACCCCCAGATCACTTCTTCGCCACCTCCCCCCACCCCAGTCAGTCTCCCCAAGCCTGCTCAGTGTGGGAGCCACAGATTTTCCACTATGCCATGAAGTGGTGAGCTTGGTGCCGGCCCAGCACACTCTAAGAATGTTAAATGAGATCCTGACCTACAAAGGGCTCGGGACCCAAGACTACAAATGGCTCTGGCCTCCTATTCAACCCGTCACCTGCCAGTTCCCTGTCGATACTAAGAATTGGCCCATAGCCTCTGTGTTTAATGCATCCTGTTACTGGCTCAACAGTTAATAGTGAAATACATTTCACATGGGCAGCCTAACAAAACCCAAGTATAATGGGTTTCAAAGCTCTGCTCTTAGGGAGAGTAACAGCTGCTTCATAACCTAAAGATGAGAGGGCATTTACAAAAGCAAGGGAATAAAATCGCTGGAGTAATAAAGGAAGCAAATTAGTTGGAGGTGGTAAACCCACTTAAAATGGAAGAAGGGTAGGATTTCCTTTGCTTGCTAATTGCTGGCAGCATCATCAACGCAGCAAGAATATTTGCTCTGCTCACTATTCCTGGTGAATTCATAACACAGGCAAGTTCAAGTTTAATGTTGCTACCACCATTTTCACCATTGTTACTGAGGCCTTGAATTCAAAAGCCGCCTTAGAAAATTTCAGACTAATCGAATGGAGATTGTGACAGAAAATCTTATTTGTCGACTCTTGCACAGATGACACGACCACCAGTGCCAATGCCGGCACAGGACAGTCAAATCAAGTAAATGTATGTGCTAACATAAACTTGTAGCTCTCTGTAGGGGTGTTAGTTTTGTTTGATGAACAATTTGAATCATTACTGTCAGCCATATGGTATAGATAGAGTCAAACCCTCAAGGCATCTTTTGATAACAGATGGGCCTTTGGGCTGGGAAATTTATAACTGATCAGCAAAGTGCAACATTTACTTTAAGCAAAGTGTGAAATTTCCATTTTTTTCACTGTAATTAAAAACTCAAGGATGAAATTGGATTTTCAGAAATTGCTGCAACCTGGTAATTTAAAATAAAACACATGCTTCTCATGTCAAATGAACTTATTATATGAGCTTTCAAAGAAGGAGACTGTTAGGGAAATCCCAAATCTAATTAGTCTGACACAGGAATGTGTTGAAAAATGTAGACATCCGCATGCCATATGCTGTGAAGATATATGTTCAAGGCACTAAGACCAGATAGAATTACTCTCAAATCCTCAAGAAAATGAGCTTGGATCCTTACTGAACCAGCAAGTTCATTCTGTCAGTAACTGAACCATACAAAGCAGAAAGGTCACCAATTCATTTCATGATTTTTTTTATATCTTCAATCATGGGATGTGGGCATCGCTGGCTAGGCCAGCATTTATTGCCAATCCCTAATTGCCCTTGCGAAGGTGGTGGTGAGCTGCCTTCTTGAACCGTTGCAGTCCATGTGATGTAGGAACAGCCACCATGCTGTTAGGGAGCAAGTTCCAGTCATAGTGAAGAACGGCGCTATAGTTTCAAGTCAGGGTGGTGTGCGACTCAGGAGGGAACTTGCAGGTGGTGGTGTCACCGTGCATCTGCTGCCCTTATCCTTCTAGGTGGTAGAGGTCGTGGGTTTGGAAGGGGAGGTTGAAGGAGACTTGTTGAGTTACTGCAGTGCACCTTGTGGATGATATACACTGCTGCCACTGTGGATCGGTGGTGGAGGGAGTGAATGTTTATTTTCGTGGTTGGGGTGCCAGTCAAGTGGGCTGCTTTGTCCTGGATGGTGTTGAGCTTCTTGTGTGTTGTTGGAGCTGCACTCATGCAGCCAAGTGGAGAGTATTCCATCACATTCCTGACTTGTGTCTTGTAGATTGTATAAAGGCTTTGGGGAGTCAGGATGTGAGTTAGAATTTCCTCTGACCTGCTCTTGCAGCCACAGTACTTATATGGCTAGCCCAGTTCAGTTTCTGGTCAATGGTATCTGCCAAGATGTTGGTAGTGGGGGATTCAGTGATGCTAATGCCATTGAACATTAAGGGGAATTGGTCTGATCTTCTCTTGTTGGAGATGATCATTGCTTGGCAGTTCTGTGCTGTGTTAGTTGATCTCAACTAAGTTTTCAGTAGAGGTACAATTGCCCCCAATGCCTCTGGGATAGTCAAGAGTAAATTGATCAATGTGGTTTAGTTACTGCTCAATGTCCAGAGACCTCTACTGATAAGCACCCATCGAATACTTGAGTCTTAAAGGACCAACCACAGTATTGGTATTTTGGAGGAACAAATGAAGACTCTGTGCTTGGCCCTATGCGGACAAGCTACCAGCCTGACAAACATCAACATCTCACACTGAATGTATCTTTCCTTCTGGTACATTTTTGGAGCCTCGACACCACAAATATATTTTGAAAAGACTATGAGAATTCCCAAGTCTCTGACACATGTTTGAATGTGTCTTGAACTGGCTTGGATTATTTATTTCCAAAAAGCACACATCTCAAATCTCAATCACCCTTAAAATGCTCTTGACTCTATGTCAAAGGATCCTTTGAAGACCACTAATTAAGCCCAGAGTTGATTATCTAACTGACCTTAAACGTAGAAATAGTCTATATGTTCTAAATTATAAGACCTTACCAGATCCTCAAACTAATGGCAATTTAGCCTACCTCAGACACACTGGAATAAAGTATGTTCAATCTTGAACTTCACTTATGTCTTTCTACATAAAAACAGGTTATTGTTCTCCTGAAAGCAATTCATTCTATAAAATACTTTGTAACATAATAGGGAACTATATGAATGGGAATTTTGTTATAATTACATACATTTTTATGGGTTGTTAGGAAAACTTATTCCTGTTCATTTCCGTTACAGTGCTAGCTTTAGTCTGTTATCTAGTTTGAGCGACTCATATACTTATCTCCCAAATGATTTTCCTGAATTATGCTTTCAACTTCACTTTTTAACTGTCTTTCAAGAAAATGCTAATGATCATGGTTAAAAATGCATGTTAAACAGACAATTTTCCTTCAGGCAAACCTATTAAAAAATTCTCTTTTCCCCATTTGTAGTGAAATACAAGCAAATATTCTAAACAACTGCGCAACAATCCCATCAAGAAAAATAACTAACAGTCATGCTTAAAAATTAACATGGCTGACCTATTTTGCACTGTTCCAAATGTGAACAATTGTTTGAAGGCAAAATGTATTTTTCTTTCATGTCATTTTGATTTTGCTGCTAGTTTTCTCTGTAATTTCCAATATAAATAGAATGGATCAGAGTCAATCTTTTTTTAACCTTTAAACTATAATACCCCATTGCTGATGTGTTTAATTGCACTGTGTTGAAAAGGAGGGTAGCTGAGCCAACTTAGACGGTGTGCTGCCGAGACACAAGAACTCAAAAAGATCCAGGATGTACCCCCTACCTACCCCCTAAAACTCTCCACTGGCTGGAGTCACACCTAGCACAAAGGTACTATGGCTGTTGGAGGCCAATTAACTCAAAGCATCGCTGCAGTATTTCCTCAGAGTAGTAATTTAGGCCCCGACCATCTTCAGCTGCTTCATCAATGACCTCCACTCCATCATAAGGTCAAAAGTGGGAATAAAAATAGAACACTTTGGAAAAACTCCATAGGTCTGGCCACATCTGTGAAGCAAGGAGAAGAATTAAAGTTTCAGGTCTATGACGCTACATCAAATGTTTGTTTTGTTTCTCTCTCTACAGGTACTGCCAGCTTTGTTCAGGAATTCCAAAATTTGCTGTTTTTATTTCAGATTTCCAGCAACTGCAACATTTTGTTTTTGTGTTGGAAGTGGGAATTTCACTGATGATTGCACAGTATTCAGTTCCATTTATAATTCCTCACACAATGAAGCAGTCCATGCTGCCATGCAATAAGCCCTGAATACTATCCTTGGGCTAATAAGTGACTATTATTGATTTAACCCGACAAGGCGATGACTGCCTTCACAAATAGAAAGACGACCCATCTCCCCTTGACATTCAACAGCGATGTCATTATTGAAAACCAACCAGCAACATCCCGAGGGCCATCATTGATCAAAAACTTAACTGGACCAGTCACATAAATACAGGTCCTACAAGAGCAGGTCTTTGGCTGGGTATTCTATGCTAAATAACTTATGTCTTGAAACCTCAATTTTCTTTCCACCATCTGGAAGGCATAAATTAGGAGTATGATGAAATAATTTCCACTTTTCGGGATGAGTGAAACAATGCTCAAGAAATTCAGTACTATGCAACACAAAGTAACCCATTTGAATTACACTACATCCACCACCTTAATCATTCACTCCCTCCACCACTGAGGTACAGTGACAACATTGTATACCATCTACAAGATGCATTGCAGACCTCACCAAGGCTTCTATGGCAGTCCATCCTGAACCCAAGAGCTCTAACCTAGAAGGAAAATGGCAGCAGGCACATGGAAACACCACCACCTCCAAGTTCTCCTCCAAGTCACACAACATCCTGACTTGAAAATATTGCTATTCCTTCATCATCTTTTGGCTAAAATCTTGGAATCCCTCTCTAAAAGCACAAGGACTGCAGTAATTCAGGAAGGCAGCTCAGTACCACCTTCTCCAAGTAACTAGGCACCTTCTCACCTGTCGGTGCAGACTCAATGGGCCAAAGGGCCTCTTCTGCACTTTGTGATTCTGTGCTTAATAAAGCAGCCTCCTGTGAGATAGGTAGCTGTCACTCATTGAAGAACTCCTCACATGAAAAACAAAGGCTAGTTTGCATCTACTGTAGTTCAGCCCCAAAATTAAAGGCTCCAGAAGTCCATGGTTTTTACGGAATATTCCTGCTCTACATCAGGGAGGAGGAGTACAGTAGAAGGATTACAAATTAGGCTAGAGTCCACATATGTCAACACCAGGCTGCACTGCCGATTTCCATAGTAAAGAACACTTGCCCACCTTATTAATAGCCCCCTTGTGGGTGTTCATGTTTATCCCCACTGACTGCCCCAGATCACAACTTAGACAGTGTGCAGCTGAGACACAAGAACTCAAAAAGATCCAGGGTGTACCCCCTACCTACCCCCTAAAATTCTCCACACCTAGCACAAAGGTACTATGGCTGTTGGAGGACAATTAACTCAAAGCATTGCTCCAGTATTTCCTCAAGGTAGTGCCTTAGGCCCGAATAGCTTCAGCTGCTTCATCAATGACCTCCCCTCCATCATAAGATTAGAAGTGGGAATAAAAATAGAAAACTTCGGAAGCACTCCATAGGTCTAGCCACATCTGTGAAGCAGGGAGAAGAATTAAAGTTTCAGGTCTATGACGTTTCATCAAATGTTTGCTCTGTATCTCTCCCTACAGGTACTGCCAGCCTTGTTCAGGAATTCCAGAATTTGCTGTTTTTATTTCAGATTTCCAGCAACGGCAATATTTTGTTTTTGTGTCGAAAGTGGGAATTTCACTGATGATTGCACAGTATTCAATTCCATTTATAATTCCTCACACAATGAAGCAGTCCATGCTGCCATGCAATAAGCCCTGAATACTATCCTTGGGCTAATAAGTGACTATTATTGATTTAACCCGACAAGGCGATGACTGCCTTCACAAATAGAAAGACGACCCATCTCCCCTTGACATTCAACAGCGATATCATTATTGAAAACCAACCAGCAACATCCCGAGGGCCATCATTGATCACAAACTTAACTGGACCAGTCACATAAATACAGGTCCTACAAGAGCAGGTCTTTGGCTGGGTATTCTATGCTAAATAACTTATGTCCTGAAACCTCAATTTTCTTTCCACCATCTGGAAGGCATAAATTAGGAGTATGATGAAATAATTTCCACTTTTCGGGATGAGTGAAACAATGCTCAAGAAATTCAGTACTATGCAACAAAAAGTAACCCACTTAAATTACACTACATCCACCACCTTAATCATTCACTCCCTCCACCACTGAGGTACAGTGACAACATTGTGTACCATCTACAAGATGCATTGCAGACCTCACCAAGGCTTCTATGGCAGTCCTTCCCGAATCCAGGAGCTCTAACCTAGGAGAAAAATGGCAGCAGGCACATGGAAACACCACCACCTCCAAGTTCTCCTCCAAGTCACACAACATCCTGACTTGAAAATATTGCTATTCCTTCATCATCTTTTGGCTAAAATCTTGGAACCCCTCTCTAAAAGCACAAGGACTGCAGCAATTCAGGACGGCAGCTCAGCACCACCTTCTCCAAGTAACTAGGCACCTTCTTACCTGTCGGTGCAGACTCAATGGGCCAAAGGGCCTCTTCTGCACTTTGTGATTCTGTGATTAATAAAGCAGCCTCCTGTGAGATAGGTAGCTGTCACTCATTGAAGAACTCCTCACATGAAAAACAAAGGCTGGTTTGCATCTACTGTATTTCAGCCCCAAAATTAAAGGCCCCAGAAGTCTATGGTTTTGACAGAATATTCCTGCTCTACATCAGGGAGGAGGAGTGCAGTAGAAGGATTACAAGTTAGGCTAGAGTCCACATAGGTCAACACCAGGCTGCACTGCTGATTTCCATAGTAAAGAACACTTGCCCAACTTATTAATAGCCCCCTCGTGGGTGTTCATGTTTACCCCCACTGACTGCCCCAGATCACCCCACCTATGTATTTTGCCTCCACATAGGAATAACCATCCTGAACTCTTAAGAACTACAATATCAGAGCTGTGAATAAGATGGCAACTATAATTGTTCAATTTATTTCTTTAAAAACAGGTATTAACTGTAAGATGTCAACATCTTCTCCATTTTTGAATAGCATTATTGTTTTTTCTTTCTTTTCTCTTTTCTACAACAGCCATAATGAGTAACCGCACAAACAAAAAAGCTAACCGTACAGCAATAATTCAATACCCTTATATTTGGAAGATAAAGAGAAAGAAGGGAAAAGAGAAGTAAGAGGAAGAGGAGGAAAAAGGAAAGAGAGAGAAAAAAAAAACCTCCCCAACCCCCCAAATAATAAATAAGAAGAAAATCAACAACAATCATAGATCAGATATAATTTCACCTGATGTAATACATGCAACCTAACTAGGGTCAGTTATATGAAAGTAGAGAGCTGTAGTTCCTCAAAGTAATCTAATAAAAATTGCCAAGCTACATAAAATGCACCAGTGGAGCCTCTTATAGTGCATTTTGTTTTCTCAAGTTTAAGATTTTACATAAGATCACGTATCCAATTAGTAAAGAAGGCAGGGCAGGCTGTTTCCAATTTAATAGAATAATACATCTAGACAATATTGTTGAAAAGGCAAATGCATCAGTCTGAATTTTAGTAAGAGGGATGCCATTTGGTTCCACTTCAAACAGTGCTGTAATAGGAGAAGGTTCAATGTTGCTACTGAAAATATGTGAGAGTGATCTAAAAATCTTTGTCCAAAACTAAGCCAATTTAGGACACGACTAGTGTATGTAGAGAGGCTGGGGCAGTATGACATTTATTGAAGGTTGGATCAAAATTTGGATAAATAATAGATAATTTCACCTTGGATACGATGTAAGATATTAAATTGTAGCCACCCATGTCTAGCATATACAGATGAGGAATGTACATTTCCAGAAAGTAGATTTCCAGTTATCTTCTGAGAAGTCTGAGTCAAAATCTTGCCCCCAAAGAATTTTTAAGGTAGAAAGCAAAGGGCAGCATAGTGAAAAAATTGGAGAATACAATTTGGAAATGAACCCTCTAACAAAAGGATTTAATTGTAACATAATATGTATTGGTGACTGAGGGGCCAGCAAAGGAAGCTGGGCAATTTTATTTGTAAATAGCAAAAGAAGTGTGTGCATGGGGCAGATCATGCTGCTGAGAGAGAGAGTCAAAAGAGGCAAAAATATTATCAATGTATAAGTTAGCAAGCTTTTGGCGCCCTCGCATGCCAGACTTTAAAGAAAGAATCTCCTAATGAAGGCAGAAATAAATGGTTTGCATTGATGGGGCTGGCTGTATAAAGAGAGATACTGCAACGCAAAGTGTGTCCTGAACTGGGTCCAAATCTTAAGTGACTGTCTAACAATAGAGTTCGAAGAAAAATGACGAGTTGAGGAAGGAATGGAGGAGCATAACAGAACAGGCAGAGATGTGGATTCACAGGAGGCTGCCTCCAGTCGCACCCATGCTAAACTAGCCGAGTCCAAATGAAGCCAAAAAGAAATATTGCGGATATTAGCAGACCAATAATAAAACTGAAAATTTGGCAGAGCCAAGCTACCTAAACGCTTGGGGCTTTGTAGAAAAACTTTACGAGTTCTGGGTGTTTTCTTATTCCAAATTAGGGAAGAAATTAATTGGTCTATTGCAATAAAAAAAAATGCTTGGGAATAAAACAATGGAATACACTGAAATAAGTACAGAAATTTTGGCAAAATATTCAATTTTACAGAATTTTTATGACCAACTAAAGAAAGGCCAAGGTGCAAAGTCCTGCTTCGTACGTTCCAACAAAGGGTTAAAGTTGAGCTTAAAAAGGTCTCCAAGGGGGAATTTTCTCACTGTCGTGCAGGCCAATCAGGAGCAGGTGTGGAGCCGATTGCTGCCCATGATTGGCTGCGCGCCGCCATTTTATGTGGGTGGGCCAATTAAGGCCCGCCCAGTGTGACACATGCGCGAAAGAGCGCAGAAATCTCCCTGAGGCACAGAGCTGCCTCAGGGAGTTTAATTTCATAATTAAACATTGAAAAAAAGAAAAAAACAAAATTATTCAGACATGCCCTCTCATGTGCCAGTGTCATGTGAGCTGGGACACGTTTATGATTTTTCATGAAAATTTTTATCGAATTAATAAAACCTTCACGAAACCTCATCCTGTCCGTGGATGAGGTTTCATGAGAAATGTGAAGGCCGCCTGCCCACCAACCTTAAGGTTGGAGCGGCAGCCCTGAAAATTACTTCAATTAGTTTATTAATGGCCTTAATAGACCTTTGGCAGTTTGACGGGTGCGCAGCCGACTCCGGTGTGCGCCTGCCGAACTAAAGGTTGGAATGAGGTGCGGTGACATCGGGGCGCAGGCCCAACGTCACTGCGTGTCATTTTACGCATCAGTGTGTGCCCCCACTCGCCGATCAGAAGATTCTGCCCCAAGGGGTCAAGTAACTAAAATGCCTAAATATTTAAAGCTGTTTACTGAGGCCTTGAAGGAGAGGGGAGAAAAAATGTAACTCTTTGCGATAGAGTTAATAGGAAAATTTTCACTCTTTAGTAAACTAATTTTAAAACTTGAAATATGGCCAAATCGCTCAAGAATAGAGAAAATATGTGGGAGAGGTGAAGACGGATCAGAGATGTAAAGAAACAGGTCATCAGCATATAGGGGGAGTTTCTGCTTGACTCCACACCGTATAACACCCTATATATCCCCACAGGTCCACAGTGAAATTGCCAGGGGCTCAATAGCAATTGCAAAAAAGTAAGGGGGAAAGGGGACAGCCCTGTCTGGTACCTCAATAGAGGTCAAAGAGTTTAAAGTGGATATTATTTGTTGCAAGTACTGAAGTAACTGGTGAGGAATGCAATAGTTTTATCCATTTTATAAAAGTGGGGTCAAATCCAAATCCTTGAAGAGTGAAGAAAGGGTAGCCCCATTCCACTCTATCAAAAGCCTCTTTCACATTCACAGTTATAAGAACATCAGGGGAAGGAGTAGTTGAATGTGCAAAAATAACATTGAAAAGATGCCTTAAATTAGAGAAGGTTTGCCTGCCCTGTATAAATCCTGTCTGGTCAGGAGAGATAATAGATGAAATGACAGGTTCACGATGGTGGGCTTAGGTTTTAGCTAGTACCTTGGCATCCGCATTTAAAAGGGAAATAGGCTGGTATGAACTGCAATACAGAGGACCCTTATCCCTATTTAAAAGAATAGACAAAGATACCTCACGCAGCACAGGAGGGAGTGTTTTAGAGAGAAAGGATTCCAAAAACAGAGGCAAAATTAATGGAGAATGCTGTGATAAGAATTTTTAAAATCAAATTCGATTAGAAATCCATCCGGCCCTGATGCCTTATTACTTTGCATGGATTTAATTGCCTTTAGTGTTTCATCTTGGGAAAGGGTGCTTCTATCGCATTCAAGAGATGGGATGTCCATATTATCAAATAAATTGTGAATAAGCCAGGACCTGAAAAGGAGTCAGAGGTATAAAGAGTGGAACTAAAGAAGTTTGAATTGATCATTGATCTCCTGATGATTGGTGGTGGTTAACCCTGTTGGAGTGGTAATTGCAGTTATAAGTTGAGAGGAACAAAAACAAAAATACTTGGAAAAACTCAGCAGGTCTGACAGCATCTGCGGAGAGCGATATAGTTAACGTTTCGAGTCCAAAGGACTCTTCATCAGAACTAAGGAACAATAGGAAATAAGTTGAATAAAATAAGTTGAGAGGAAGTAGACTGATGAAGCTGGTGAGCCAGGGCTACAGGTTCTTTCACCAAGCTCATGCAATGTACCACGTAATCTAAGTATAAGCTTTTCTGTTTGTTTAGTGGAAAGAAGATCAAATTCAGTCTGTAGGGCCAGACTCTGTTTGTATAATACTGGGATAGGTGTAATAGAATACTACTGGTCCACTAAGAGAATTTGGTCAATCAGTTGGGACAATTTTGAGGTATTGTGTTTGTTAAGTTAAGCAGTATATGAAATAATTTGTCCACGTAGGTAAGCCTTCATACTCTCCCAGACAGTAGCAAAGGAAATTTCTGAAATAGCATTAAGTTCTACAAAAGTATCTGTTTGCAAAGAAATGAATTTAGTAAAACCAGGGTCTGCCAAAAAAAAGTGAACCAAGCGGACGAGAAACAATTTGGTCATAGAATCGTATTGCTAAAACTAAGGGGGCATGATCAGAGATCACAAAATTATTGTCTCTGCAAGATTGAATTAACGTGAACAGCCTCTTGTCAAGGAAAAAATAGTCAATACGTGAATAGGTGTGGTGAACAGGAGAGAAAAAGGTGTATTATCTTGCTGATGGAGAAGGATATAGAAAATGCCATGAGTCTACCAAACTGTGTGTATTGAGAAAAAGACCTGATGGCTGAGGCAGATTTTGATATTGGAACAGATTTGTGGATGATCGATCTAAATTTGGATTAAGAACACAGTTAAAGTCTCCTCCAAGAGGTAAGTGACATGAGTCTAAATCAGATATGGAAAATAAGAAATTTGAAATGAAATGGTGATCATCCCAGTTGGGTGCATATACATTAGCTAGGATCCATGGACAGTTAAAAAGTCTGCCTTGTACTATAACATAGCACCCATTAGGGTCAGGTATAACCTGAGTGAACAAAGGGAATGTCTTAAGAAAAAAGCAAAAAACTGCGGATGCTGGAAATCCAAAACAAAAACAAAAATAAAAACACCTGGAAAAACTCAGCAGGTCTGACAGCATCTGCGGAGAGGAAAACAGTTAACATTTCGAGTCCATATGACTCTTCAACAGAACTAAGGAAAAATAGCAGAGAGGTGAAATATAAACTGGTTTAAGTGGGGGGTGGGGGGGGTGAGACAAGTAGAGCTGGATAGAGGGCCAGTGATAGGTGGAGATTGCCAAAAGATGTCATAGACAAAAGGACAAAGAGGTGTTGACGGTGGTGATATTAGCTAAGAAATGTGCTAATAGGTGACATTAAGGGTAGAAAGCAGGATGAGCAAGAGACAGATAGCCCTAGTGGGGGTGGGGTGGGGGGAAGGGATCGAAATAGGCTAAAAGGTAGAGATAAAACAATGGATGGAAATACATTTAAAAATAATGGAAATAGATGGGAAAAGAAAAATCTATATAAATTATTGGAAAAAAGGGGATCGGAAAGAGGGTGGGGATGGAGGAGAGAGTTCATGATCTAAAGTTGTTGAACTCAACATTCAGTCCGGAAGGCTGTAAAGTGCCTAGTCGGAAGATGAGGTGCTGTTCCTCCAGTTTGCGTTGAGCTTCACTGGAACATTGCAGCAAGCCAAGGATGGACATGTGGGCATGAGAGCAGGGTGGAGTGTTGAAATGACAAGCGACAGGGAGGTCTAGGTCATGCTTGTGGACAGACCGAAGGCATTCCACAAAGCGGTCACCTAGTCTGCGTTTGGCCTCTCCAATGTAGAGGAAACCACATTGGGAGCAGCAAATGCAGTAGACTAAATTCAGGGAAGTGCATGTGAAATGTTGCTTCACGTGAAAGGAGTGTTTGGGCCCCTGGACGGTGAGGAGAGGGGAAGTAAAGGGGCAGGTGTTGCACCTTCTGCGGTTGCATGGGAAGGTGCCGTGGGAGGGGTTTGAGGTGTAGGGGGTGATGGAGGAGTGGACTAGGGTGTCCCGGAGGGAACATTCCCTGCTGAATGCCACCGGAGGGGGTGAAGGTATGGATTAGAGTTGCTGCAACTCTCGCTTTGCTATGAAAATTAGAATGAAACATCTGGCCAACCCTTCCGCTTTCAAAAGTGGTCAGATGTACGTAAGTGAATTTCCTATAGGAAGGCAATGCCCAATTTCAAATTATGTAAATGAGAGAGAGCTTTATTTCATTTAACTGGGTGATTTAGACCTTTCACATTCCAGGTGATAAAATGGATTGAACAACCATCAATGTGAGGCCTTAATATTAGTGGACAATATGGTAATAAAAGCGTATCAAAGCAGATGGCCCCCATGGGTTAACCATTGCAAATAAAAGATAAATATTTTTGAACCAGAGCTTATTCACCTAAAGAATGTTAAAAACTGACCAGGAGGAAAGTATATATATATATATATTTGGAAAAGGACAAGCAGAAGAGAGAAAAGAAGAGAGAAGAAAAGGGAGATAAAATAGAAGAAGGGGAAGAAGGAAAGGAAAGCTTACATCACTTCCCCAAGCGAGGTGAATGCTACCCCTCACAGATAGTGCACTATTCTTACCAGTGTGTCTCGAAAAGACTGCCCACGTTAAAGCAATATACAATCAAATATCCCAAACAAATGTATTGTAAAGCTCAGCATATGCTAAACAAGGTGCAGAATCTGTCCAAAGCAACAGTTTGGTAATACAGTACTCAACAAGAGAGCAAGAATATAAAGGGAGATTCAACTCTCAAAGAATTCAATTGCACATGTGGTAAAAAATAAAAAGTAGACACCCATAGGGTTTATGTAAAACCTGCCGTGATTAATGCAGCTTGGACATAAGGCACAAAGAGATTGGTATAACCGACAAAACTTATCGTGTAACAGATCCATCACGCATAGTTACCTAACTAAGCATTGAGTATCGTTTTGATCTGTGCAAAGTCATGAAATAACTTATTAAGAGAAGATACAATTGTGCCCTTGAAAAAAAGCTGAATCTTCTTGTGGTATGTTGAAAATCTTATTCACTCCGTTAAAAGTTACATACAGGTGAACAGGGTGGAGAAAGCCATGTTTATGTCTGGTTTCACGAAGTTGGGCTTTAACAAACTTATATTCTCCACAATGCCGGGCTAGATCCACACTGAGGTCAGGGTAGATGAATATTTTGCTTCCACTAAAGTATAGTTGCCCCTTTCCTCTAGACAGATGCATAATTTGTTCCTTCACTCTACAGTGATACAGTCTCAGCATTAACAGCCTTGAGGGCTTGCTATGCTGTGACAGTGATGCCGAAGAGTGATGGGCTCGATCCACTACCGATGACTCAGAACTCTCCTTGCCAAAAAACCCCAAAAGAGGTGCCTCAGTAAAAGTTGTAGGGTTTCCCTGTTCCACACCCTCAGGCACTGGGGGGGTCCTCAAATTTTGTCTTCGGCTGCGATTCTCCAGGTCATTCACCTTCACGGAAAAGTTAGTATTTTGGGCTTCCAGCTGGATGCAGCAGGTCTCCAGAGCCGCAATTCTGTTGACTGTCTCCGTAGCTGATTGTTCACTATCCCGCAGCCTTTGACTGAAGGAGGCGATAGAGACGTGTAGGGTAGCAATATAGGAACGCAGTTCGGAATGGAATCCAGCAAATTCAGCAGGAATAGTGCTCTGTAAGTCAGCAAGTGTGCTGACAGAATGAAATTCAGTGCGGGAAATCACCATGTTGTTTCCAGCTGTAGTCTCGGACACCGCAGTCGATAAAGCACCAGGCCCAGTTTCATTCTGATTGCATTTGCCTCTGGGTTTAGACACTTCAAATGTATGTTGAGCAGTTTGAGCAAACCCCAAAACACTGACAGTCAAAAAGCTGAACCTTTCAACACAACATAAGACCATAAGACATAGGAGCAGAAATAGGCCTTTTAGCCCATCAAGTCTGCTCTGCCATTCAATGAGATCATGGCTGTGCTGATAATCCTCAACTTCACTTTCCTGCCTTTTCCCCATAACCCTTGATTCCCTTACTGATTAAAAATCTGTCTATCTCAGCCTTGAATATACTTAATGACCCGGCCTCCACATCCCTCTGCGGTAAAGAATTAGGCAGATTGACTACCCTCTGAGAGAAGAAATTCCTCCTCATCTCTGTCTTAAATGGATGCCCCCTTACTCTGAGATTATGCCCTCTGGTCCTAGACTTTCCCACAAGGGGAAACAACCTCTCAGCATCTACCCTGTCAAGCTCCCTAAGAAGCTTGTATGTTTCATTAAGGTCGCCTCTTATTCTTCTAACTCCAAAGAGTACAGGCCCAACCTACACAAACTCTCTTCATAAGAAAATCCCTCTATTCCTGGGAACAACCTAACGAGCCTTCTCTGGACTGACTCCGATGCCAGTATATCTTTCCTTAGATAAGGGAACCAAAACTGTTCACATTATTCTAGGTGTGGCCTAACTAGTGCTTTGTATCGTTTTAGCAAGACTTCCTTATTTTTATACTCTACTCCCTTTGAAATAAAGGCCAAAATTCCTTTTGCCTCACCTGCTGAACGTGTAAGCTAGCTTTTTGGGATTCATGCATGAGGACCCCCAAATCCCTCTGTGTTGCCGCTTTCTTCAGTCTTTCTCCATTTAAGTAATATTCGGCTCCTCTGTTCTTCATGCCAAAGTGCATAACCTCACACTTTGCCACATTATATTCCACCTGCCACATTTTTGCCCACTCACTTAACCTGTTTATATTCCTCTGTGGACTTTTTGAGTCATCCTTACCACTTGCCTTCCCACCTATTTTTGTATCATCTCCAAACTTGGTGATAGTACATTCATTTTCCTCATCCAAGCCATTAATAATTATTGTAAATAATTGTAGCCTCAGAACTGATTTGGTGGCACTCCGCTAGTTACAGGTTGCCATGCTGAAAATGCCACCCGTATCCCAACTCTCTGTCTTCTATTAATTAGCCAGTTCTCTATTCATGCTACTATACTACCCCCAACACCATGGGCTCTTTTTGTATTAAGCAATTTCCACAGGAATAAATGACAAAAGTCATGGGAGCTGTCTTCAGCCACCTCTTCTGATCACATAACCGCTTCCATCACATGTCCCAGCACTCTCTCTACTGCTCTCTTCTGCCCTCTCAGCAATCTATCTGTTTCTGTTTCGATATTTATTATTGTTAATAAAAACAAAATCAGCACTTGGTAGTACAGAACTTGAGTATTGCTGGGAAATAAAGACAAGCTGTCAAAGCTTTTCATTTTGCAATCCTCAGGAGAGTTGCAAGAATGCCAAATTTCAAAGAGAGAAACTATTTTTACTACATAAGAAAAGGGTGGTGATTGTTTGGCAAGTCAGCTTTGACTGGTTGCAGCATAACATGGAGAATGCAGCAGGGAACCATTCATTAAGGCTTTGTTTAATTCAAAAAGAGTACAATTCCTGGTCATATCCTTCTGGCAAGCATAAGAGAGCCACATTGCAATCCTGACTGATAATCTTAAATTAGTTTTTAGTGTAATTCTGAGCAAACTTAAGATTGTTGAGCAAATGCTGTCCCATCATGGAATTACATCTGACAATCAGCATTATGTTCTGAGTTTTGCAAATATGGGCTGCATTGAGCATGGTGGGTACTTTGTCTATTGTGAACAGCCGAGGGAATGTGCTGTTTGATACAATCTGCCAGTCATTGGAATGCACAGCCTACTGGAATCCAGCGGCACTGAAATTCATATATCATACTATTCAGCTGTGTCATAGGCAAAATACCTTTTTGGCTTGACGGCAGAATCCTGTTAGTTCATACAAACATACATATGAGCATACAAATTAGGAGTGGGAGTAAGCCACTCTGACCCCTGAACCTGCTCTGCCATTCAATAAGATCATGGTTGATCTAATTTTAACCTCAACATCACATTTCTGCCTACCCCCAATAACATTTCACCCCCTTGACTATCATGAATCTATCCACCTCTGCCTTAAAAATATTCAAAGACTCTGCCTCAATCACCTTTTGAGGAGGAGAATTCTAAAGTCTCACAACCCTCTGAGATTTTTTTTTCATCTCTATCTTAAATGGGCGACTCCTTATTTTTAAACAGTAGCCATTAGTTCTAGATTCTCCCACAGGAGGAAATATCCTTTCCACATCAACCCCACCAACTCCCCTCATGATCTTATATGTTTCAAGCAAGTCACCTCTTACTCTTCTAAACTCCAACAGATACAAACCTAGCCAGTCCAACCTTTCCTCATAAGACAAGATCGTCATTCCAGGTGTTAATCCTGTAAACTATCTCTGAACTACTTCCAATGTATTCACATCCTTCCTTAAATAAGGAGACCAATACTGTACGCAGCACTTCAGATGTGGTCTCCCCAATGCCCTATATAACTGAAGCTTAACCCCCCCTACTCTTGTATTAAATTCCACTCACAATAAACGATAACATTCTATTAGCTTTGCTTATTACCTGCTGCACCTCCATATTAACCTTTTGTGATTCATGCACTTAGGACACCCAGATCCCTCAAAGTTCCTCAATGTACCTCAGAGCTCTACAATCTCTCACCATTTAGATAATATGCTTTTTTTTAACTTGTCCTGCCGAAATGGATAGCCTCACATTTTCCCACATTATACCCCATTTGCCAGGTCTTTGTCCACTCACCTAACCTATTTCAGCCTCCTTATTCCCTCTTCACAACTTACTTTCTTTCCGATCTTTGTGTCATCAGCAAATTTAACAACCCTACCATCAATCCCTTCATTCAAATCATTCATATAACTTGTAAAGAGTTGAGGCCCCAGCATGGATCATGTGGCACATGACTCATCACACCCTGTCAACCAGAAAATGACCCATTTATGCCTACCTTCTGTTTCCCGTTGGATAGCCAATCTTTTATGCACGCCACATATTACCCGCTACACTATGAGATTTTATTTTCCACTATAACCTTTGATATGGCACCTTATCACATTTATTTTATTTGTTCAAGGGATATGGGCTTTGCTAGATAGGCCAGCATTTATTGCCCATCTCTAATTGCCCGTGAAAAGGTGGTGGTGAGTTGCCTTCTTGAGCCCCTGCAGCCCATGTGGTGTACGTACACCCACCGTGCTGTTAGGGAGGAAGTCCCAGAATTTTGACCCAGTGACAGTGAAGGAACGGTGATACATTTTCAAGTCAGGATGGTAAGTGACTTGGAGGGGAACTTCCAGGCTGTGGTGTTCCCATCTATGTGCTGCTCTTGTCCTTATAGATAGCAGTGGTTGTGGGTTTGGAAGGTGCTTAATAAGGAGACTTGTTGAGTTTCTGCAGTGTATCTCGTAGATGGTACACAATGCTGATATTGTGCGTCAATGGTGGAGGGAGTGAATGTTTTTGGATGGGGTGCCAATCAAGCAGGCTGATTTGTCCAGGATGGTGTCAAGTTTTTTGAGTGTTGTTGGAGCTGCACTCATCCAGGTAAGTAAAGAATATTCCATCACTTTCCTGACTTATGCCTTGTACATGGTGGACAGGCTTTGAGGACTCAGGAGGTGAGTTACTCACCACAGTACTCCTAGCCTCTGACCTGCTCTTGTAGCCATAGTATTCATATGGCTAGTCCAGTTCAATTTCTGGTCAATGATAAGCCCAAGGATGTTGCCAGTGGAGGATTCAATGATATTAATGCCATTGAACATCAAGGGGCAATGGTTAGATTCTCTCTTGTTGGAGATTGTCATTGCCTGTCACATGTGTGGCACGAATGCTATTTTGCCACTTGTCAGCCCAAACCTGGATATTGTCCAGGTCTTGCTGCATTTGGCCATGGACTGCTTCAGTATCTGAGGAAATGCGAGTGGTGCAGAACATTGTGCAAATATCAGCGAACATCCCCACTTTTGATCTTATGTTGGAAAGAAGGTCATTGATGAAACAGCTGAAGATGGCATGGCCAAGGACACCATCCGGGGGAATGCCTGCAGTGATGTCCTGGAGCTGAGATGACTGACCGCTAACAACCACAACCATCTTCCTTTGTGCAAGGTATGACTCCAAATAGCGGAGAGTTCTTCCTTATTCCCCTTAACTCCCATTGGTTCCTTGTTGCCACAATCAGTCAAATGTTGTTTGATGTCAAGGGCAGTCACTCTCACGTCACCTCGAGAGTTTGGTTCTTTTGTCCATGTTTGAACTAAGGCCATAATGAAGTCAGAAGATGAGTGGCCCTGTCAGAACCCAAACTGAGCTTCGGTCAGCAGGTTATTGCTGAGCAAGTGCCGCTTGATAGCACTGCAGATGACCCCCTCCATCACTTTACTGATGATGGAGTGTAGACTGATAGACTGATGAGGTGGTAATTGCCCTGGTTGGATTTGTCCTGATTTTGTGTACAGGACATACCTGGGCAATTTTCCACATAGCTGGGTAGATGCCAGTGTTGTCGCTGTACTGGGACAGTTTGGCTAGTGGTGTGGCAAGTTCTGGAGCATAAGTCTTCAGTGCTATTGATGGAATATTGTCAGGACCCATAGACATTGCAGTATCCAGTGCCTTCAGCCATTTCTTGATATCACTTGGAGGGAATTGAATTGGCTGAAGACTGGCATCTGTGATGCTGGGGACCTCTGGTGGAGACTGAGATGAATCATCCACTCAGCATTTCTGGCTGAAGATTGGAGCAAATGCTTCAGCATTAGCTTTTGCATTGATGTGGTGGGATCCCCCATCATTGTGAATGGGAATATTTGTGGAGCCTCCACCTCCAGTGAGTTGTTTAATTGTCCGCCACTATTCACAACTGGATGTGGCAGGACTGTAGAGCTTAGATCTGATCCGTTGGTTGTGGACTCGCTTAGCTCTATCACTAGCTGCTTATGCTGTTTGACACACAAGTAGTCCATTGTTGTAGCTTCACCAAGTTGACACATCATTTTTAGGAATGCCTGGTGCTGCTCCTGGCATGCCCTCCTGCACTCTTCATTGAACCAGTGTTGATCCCCTGGCTTGGTGGTAATGGCAGAGTGGGCGATATGCCAATCCATGAGGTTACAGGTTATGGTTGAGTACAACTTTGCTGCTGCTGATGGCCCACAGTGCCCCATGGTTGCCCAGTCTTCAGCTGCTAGATCTATTCAAAATATATCCCATTTAGCACAGTGGTAGTGCCACACAACATGATGTGGGGGATATTCTCAAGGTGAAGGCGGAACTTTGTCTACACAAGGACTGTGAGGTGGTCACTCTGTCATGGACGGATGCATCTGCAGAAGGCAGGTTGGTGAGGATGGGGTCAAGTATATATGTGATGGACATTGAAACCCCCCTCCAAGAATGGCATCCATTCTGTGCCCTTGCCACCCTCAGTACTTCTTCCATGTGGTGATCAACATCGGGGAGTACTGATTCATCAGTTGAGGGAGGGCGGTACGTGGCAATCAGCAGGAAGTTTCCTTGCCCATGTTTGACCTTATGCCATTAGACTTCATGGGGTCCAGAGGCAATGTTGGGGACTCCTAGGGCAACTCCCTCCTGACTGTATACCACTATGTCGCCACCTCTGCTGGGTCTGTCCTGACAGCGAGACAGGACATACGTAGGAATGGTGATGGTGGTGTCAGGGACCTTGTCTGTAAGGTATGATTCTGTGAATATGACTATGTCAGGCTGTTGCTTGGCTAGCCTGTGAGACAGCTCCCCCAATTTTGGCACCAGATCCCAGATGTTAGTAAGGGGGACTTACAGGGCTGACAGGGCTATGTTTGCCATTGTCGTTTTTGGTGCCTAGGTCGATGCTGGGTGGTCTGTCCGGTTTCATTCCTTTGAGACTTTTTAGCGGCTTGATACAACTGAGTAGCTTGCTAGGCCATTTCAGTGGGCGTTTAAGAATCAACCACATTGCTGTGGGTCTGGAGTCAATGTAAGCCAGACTGGGTAAGGACAGCAGATTTCCTTCCCTAAAGGATCTTGAAAAGCCAGATGGGTTTTATGACAATGGTTTCATGGTCATTATTAGATTTTTATTAAAGTAAAATTTCACCATCTGCTGTGATGGGTTTTGAACTTGGGTCCCTAGACCATTAACCTGGGTCTCTGGAATACTTGTCCAGTGACAAAAGCACTTTGCCACTGCCTCCCCCTGCCTTCTTAAAATTTCAAGTATAGTACATCCACCAGATCCCATTTATCCACAGTACCTGTTACTTCTTCAAAGAACTCTAATAAATTGCTTAAATTTGATTTCACTTTCCAAAACCATGCTGACTCTACCTGATTACCTTTAATTTAACTAAGTGCTCTGTTATAACGTCCTTAATAATAGCTCCTAACATTTTCCCTATGACAGATGTTAAGTTAACTGGCCAATAGTTTCCTGGTTTCTGTCTCCCTCCCTTTTTGAATAAACGAGTTACATTCACTGTTTTCCAACCTAATGGAACCTTCCCCAAATCTAGCAAATTATGGAAAATTAAAACCAACGCATCAACTATCTCATTAGTCACTTCTTGTCAGACCCTAGGGTGAAATCCAACAGGAACCGAGGGCTTGTCAATGCACCGTTCCAACAATTTACTCAGTACCACTTCCCTGGCGATTGTAATTTTCTTGAGTTCCTCTGGCCCTTCCAAACCCCAACTTAAAGCTAATTCTGGGATCTTATCAATCTTTTGGCATTCTTTGATTTTTTTTTAATATTCCACCAAATCTTCTGACCTGCCAACCATCTTTCCATAATTACAACTTTTTCTTTAAATCTGATACTATCTGTAACATTTTTAGTTAACCACTAGGAAATTTTCTTTCTAGTTCGATTGGGAGGACAAGGCAACCATGGCTGACAAGGAAAGTCAGGGACAGCATAAAAGCTAAAGAGAAAGCATACAATGCGGCGAAGAGCAGTAGGAAGCCTACAAAGACCAACAGAGGGCAACGGAAAAAGAAATAAGGAGGGAGAAGATTAAATATGAGGGTAAACTAGCCAGTAATATAGAAGAAGATTGCAAGAGTTTTTTTTAGATATATAAAGGGCAAGAGACAGGCAAAAGTGGACATTGGGCCATGGAAAATGACGCTGGAGAAGTAGTAGTGGGGAACAAAGAAACGGCGGAGGAACTGAATAGGTACTTTGCATCAGTCTTCACAGTGGAAGACATGAGTGACATCCCCAAAGTTCAAGAGAGTCGGGGGGCAGAGGTGAGTAAGGTGGCCATTACCAAGGAGAAGGTGCTAGGAAAACTGAAAGGTCTGAAGGTGGATAAATCACCTGGACCAGATGGATTACACCCCAGAGTTCTGAAGGAGATAGCTGAAGAGATAGTGGAGGCGTTAGTGGTGATCTATCAGGAATCACTGGAGTCAGGGAGGGTCCCAGAGAACTGGAAAATCACTAATGTAACCCCCCTGTTTAAGAAGGGAGTGAGGCAAAAGACAGGAAATTATAGGCCAATTTGCCTGACCTCAGTGGTTTGTAAGATTTTAGAGTCCATTATTAAGGATGAGATTTCAGAATACTTCGAAGTGCATGGTAAAATTGGGCAAAGTCAGCATGGTTTCATCAAGGAAAGGGGAGGTGATGCCTGACAAATCTGTTAGAATTCTTTGAGGAAGTAACGAGTAGTTTAGACAAAGGAGAGCCAATGGATGTTATCTTCTTTGACTTCCAGAAGGCCTTTGACAAAGTGCCGCACAGGAGGCTGCTCAGTAAGATAAGAGCCCATGGTGTTAGAGGCAAAGCAGTATCATGGATAGAAGATTGGCTGTCTGGCGGGTGGCAGAGTGTGGGGATAAAGGGGTCCTTCTCAGGATGGCAGCCGGTAACTGGTGGAGTTCCGCAAGGGTCAGTTTTGGGACCACAAATTTTCACTTTATACATTAATGATCTAGATGAAGGAACTGAGGGCATCCTCGCTAAGTTTGCAGATGATACAAAGATAGGTGGAGGGACAGGTAGTATTGAGGAGGCGGGGAGGCTGCAGAAGGTTAGGAGAATGGGCAAAGAAGTAGCAGATGGAATACAACGTGGGAAAGTGTGAGGTCATGCACTTTGGTAGGAAGAATAGAGCCATAGACTATTTTCTAACTGGGAAGAGAATTCAGAAATCTGGAGTGCAAAGGGACTTGGGAGTCCTAGTCCAGGATTCTCTTAAGGTTAACTTGCAGGTTGAGTCGGTAGTTAGGAAGGCAAATGCAATGTTGGCATTTATTTCGAGAGGACTAGAATATAAAAGCAGGGATGTGCTGCTGAGGCTTTATAAGGCTCTGGTCAGACCACATTTAGAATATTGTGAGCAATTTTGGGCCCCGTATCTCAGGAAGTATGTGCTGGCCCTGGAGAGGGTCCAGAGGAGGTTCATGAGTATGATTCCAGGAATGAAATACTTAACATATGAGGAACCTTTGAGGACTCTGGATCTATACTGGATGGACTTTAGAAGGATGAGGGGGGATCTGATTGAAACTTATAGAATACTGAAAGGCCTGGATAGAGTGGACGTGGGGAAGATGGTTCCATTAGTAGGAGAGACTAGGACCCGAGGGCACAGCCTCAGAGTAAAGGGAAGACCTTTTAGAACAGAGATGAGGAGAAACCTCTTCAGCCAGAGAGTAGTGAATCTATGGAATTCATTGCCACAGAAGGCTGTGGAGGCCAGGTCATTGTATGTATTTAAGACAGAGATACATAGGTTCTTGATTGGTAAGGGGATCAAAGATTATGGGGAGAAGGCAGGAGAATGGGGTTGAGAAACTTATCAGCCATGATTGAATGGTGGAGCAGACTCGATGGGCTGAATGGCCTAATTTCTGCTCCTGTCTTATTTTCTTATGGTCTTATGATTGTATCCAAACTGTAAACTCTGAAATATTGCCTTAAGTATCTGCCACTGCATCTCTGTTGATCTATCACTTAGCCTAAATTGTCAGTTCCCTATTTCTAGCCCTGCTTTCATGCCTTCATAATTGCCCTTAAGTTTAATATGCTAATCTTAGACCCGCTCTTCTCTCCCTCAAACTGAACACAAAATTCAATCACATTATGATCACTGCTACCTAGGGGCACCTTCACAATGAGGTCATTGATTAATCCCATCTCATTTCACTATACCAGGTCTGGAATAGTCTGAATGATGGAAATAATGGATGCAAAACGGGATGCAAAACCATTTCACGCCGGCCTCTAGTGACCTGCAAACTGCATATATTGTCCCACCCCCTACCTGCCATTAAACCTTCCACCGGGCGGGCATGATGGTGGCGGAAAAATTCCACCTAATGCCTTCAAGAATGATGGAGAGAGGCACTGATCAAGTTTCCAGAGAGAATGCAGCTTCCAGGACACAGACAGCTGAAAGTAATGAAAGGTCATAGACTTGAACCTGTTTCTCTCTCCAAGAAGATGCTGCCTGATTCGCTGAGTATTTCCAGCATGTTCTGTTTTTGCCTCTCGTTGATTTTCTTTTCACACATTTTATGATGACAGCAAGATATCCTTGATTTCTTACACATACATGATCCCTAAGTACCTACAGCTACTGAAGTGCTTTTGAAGAATGGTCACAGTTGCAATGCAGGGAGACAAGGCAGATAATTTTTTGCACAACAAACAGCATTAAGACATTAACCAGATAATCTCCATTTCAGTATCATTGGTCGATGGGGAAACAGTGGCCAGGGCTCCCCTGTGCTTCTTCAAAATAGTGCCATGGGATCTTTTCATAATCCTCAAGGTCATTAGAAATGTCAAAGAGATATAGCCTTAAGGAGCATATTATTTTTAATCTCAAAAGAATGCAAATGCACTTTGCAACTTGTATTAACTTGTCAAAAAAGCTACAATTTAATATTTTATAGCTGGCAATCTATACTTAATACTGCAATGTGAATTATTAAAAACTAATGCTCCTGATTCAAATGGTGATGTTCTAGACCCTGGATGTTGGTGTCAAAATCTATTTGAAGCAAAGGTGCTTCAATGAAAGTCTACATTTCAGTGATTGGAAATACAAGTTAGAAGACTGCAAAATGAACAATTAATTTGACTGGCACATGCCTTCACAGAGGAGATATCAGTCAATAAATGATCCACTGTGTGCCACATTTTGTAATTAAGCAACATTCATGGCTGCTTAACACATTCAGCTTGGTCCACGGACATTTCATGCAGCATCTCAAGATAATGATTGATGCCGAAAGTTCCTTGTACCTTCTTTGGGAGGAGGATTCATGATAACAATTAATTTATTCAGGAGTTGTAAAGCCAGTTGAGAGGGATGTAAATCTCTAATGGAGCTCTATATGCCAGTCAATTCTTCTTAACATCACTTCACTGACAGTCTTTATTTCTGGCCAAAGTGCATCACTTTCTTGTCACATGTAATAAATGGATGCTTTGCCTCATTGCCAAGAACCTCTACATTGAAAATTAATGAACAGGAATAACTAATTGAAGTCAATATACTAAGTACATCTTATTATCTTACCACACTGTGAGTGGTGGACTATGTTAAACCTCAATCTCACTGCTTTAATCCCATCAGAACAGCATGATATATTGCTTCACTCTCACTCTTACTCCCAATGTTTCATGTCTGAGTTGAAGCCAGCAACATAAAACATTTGCAAAACACATTTTTTCCTATCAGGTTCATTTTCACTATGTGAGTATAAACTACAATTATAGAAATGTATCTGCTCCCATTCAAATCCCTCCCTGTCCTCATCCCTCCCCATCTCTGTAATTTCCTTCAACCTCACAACCCTCTGAGATATCTGCATTCTTCTAATTCTGCCCTCTTGTGCGTTCGGTTATAATTGTTCATCCATTGGTGAATGTGCCTTCAATTGCTTAAGCCCTAAGCTCTTGAATTGCCTCCCTGCAACTCCCTTCCTCTCTACTTCTCTTTCCTCCTTGAAGACACTCCTTAAAACATAACTCTGTCATGAAGCTTTAATGTTTATTATTGGAAATCATGTTTCTTTTGAAATAGAGGTTTAGTCTTTGGGTGTGCCTTAATTGGATTAAAGCCAGCTAGTCTATATACTATGTTTGAGATGTAAGAGAGGTAGAGTGTATTTGCATTTTGCTAATAGAGCATTCAAGAAGGGGAGTGAAATCTGGCACCTAGCTAGCAAAGACCAAGAAATGTTTATATTACTAATACAACTGATACTATGAAAGGGGTTTTATTTTTAGAAGAGGTGCAGTTCAAAGGGGCTGGTGATACAATGAGAATTTACATTCAATGAGATGTGCTAGGTATAACAGATAACAGTTTTGTATATGCAGGGCAGCCATGTAACATCAAAGCCTGTAAGCCAACCACTGTGTCTGCAAAGGAACTAAAGTGAAAGGAACCTCATTTTGAATTTGAAAGGTGAAAATGATTTGCCTGGTGTCTGCTTAAAGTCTACAGGTAGCTGTTGCCTTAATGGAGATTAGTTTGGGAATTTGTTAAAAGTTATGATAGTAGTAATTTGTAGTCGTGTGTATATATTTAACTTGTGTAAATTAATAAATGTCTCATCTAGTTTGATACAAAAACCTCCCGAGAACTGGTGGTCTGATTCCTGAATTTAAAGCTGCATCTCAAACATACCACTTAAAATATAGGTTATGACATTTGTTTAAAGTTTCCCTCTGGGATTTTTAAATAACTCAGCTTTACCAACCGCTGCGTCATAACAATTGGGGGATCTAGTGGGATAAAATTATTTCTAATTCTTTAATTGGTTTGGAACTGGTGAATTTTAAGGTAACAAGTATGAGAAGCACTTTGAATTCAGGATTTGGTGAAGTATTTTAGAAGTGGTGAGACTGTAAGATGGCTTTGGTAATTTCTGGCTTGTCTTGGAGTGGAAGATATAACTCTAATTGCATGAGAGAAAATAACCAAAAGAAAGTTAACAGAGTTGGCAGATAAGTTAAAATCGGGATGACCTGAGTAGCTAGGAAATCAAATATAATTAAAAGTATAGGACAGCATCTGCAGTTGAAACTGAAACCTGACACTAGTGAGTCACAGCTAGAGGTAGTGAGACTTCAGTTACAAATGAAGACACTTCAATTTGAACAAGCAAAGGAACTGAGAAAAAAACATGAATTAGGAGCAAAGGACCAAAAATGGCTTTTAAAAGGGAATTAGAAATTGAGAAGATAGAGAAGAAGGAAAGAGAAAAAGAGAGAATTCCAACTGAAAATGTTGGCAGTTAAAAAAGAGACATCAGTAGGTGAGGAAGGACTTATCTCCAGAGTAGAACGCAGTGGGGGGATGTTTAAATTTGTACAAGCTCTTCCAAAGTTTGAGGAAAAAGATATTGAAGCATTCTTTATTTCATTTGAGAAGCTAGCTAAACTGTTGAACTGGCCACAAGAAAACTGGACGTGATTATTACAGTCTAAGTTGTTAGGTAGGGCATATGAGGAATATGCTTCGCTATCAGAAGAAATGTCAGTGAATTATGATATGGCGAAAAAGGCTATTTTGATTGCATGTGAGTTGGCTCCTGAAGCATACAGACAGAAATGTAGGAATATGAGAAAACAGCCTGGGCAAACTTATATTGAGTTTGAAGGAGTTAAACAAAGGGCAAGATTTTGCCCTTGGCGGGGGTGCTCAGCGGGGATGGGCCAATTAAGGTCCACCAAGCATGGATTGTGAGCAGCAGCGTTGAGCATTGCCTGTGCAGGTGGGGGGAGGGGGCCAAGTGGGCCTAGCGCGCAATTCGCTCATGCGTAAGAGCGCTTCAATCTCCCTAAGGCACGGATCTGTCCCCTCATGTGACTCTGTCACAGGGACATGCTTTTAATTCAAGTGTTAGATTTTTATTTTATTTTTATTTGCTTTAGGAAACCTTATCCTGCCCACGGATGAGATTTCCAAAAAATGTCAAGGCTGCTTGGCCTTTTCGCCTGCCTGCCAACCGTTCGGTTGAAAGGGCAGTGAAAAATTCAGTACAATTGTTAACTTAATGGCCTTAATAGGCCTTTTAATGGTCAGCGGGTGCACTTCTGGCTCCGGCACACGTCCGACGGCCTAACTATCACGAGAGTGCCCATTAGCGTTGGCACGCTCGGGTGACGTCAACATGTTTTATTTCCTGCTATGTACAGAAGGAACATCCTAGATTGTTTCCATATTGTGTTGTAACGAGATCAAAGTCTCACAGGGAAGAACAAGACAAGTGAGATAAGCAGGTAGTTCAAAAGGTAGAAGTCCAATTAGCTGGCATTGTGTTTGATATGAATGTTCAGGAGGAAGGAATACAAGGCAGCTTAGTTGAAATGTTTAACTCAAAGCGGTTAGTGGAGTTACAGAAAAATGATTTGTAATTATAACAGTTACATCAGAAACCTTAGTCAGAAAAAGAAGCAAAATGTATTCCAGTATGTTATCATCTTTGAGGAGATATTTTAATGAGAAGGTGGTGGTCGAATCATGTCTCCGCAAATGAAAGCTGGATGGAGGTGCATCAGATTGTTATCCCATTAGGGTATAGAAGTAACATTCTGCGGATTGCTCATGAAATTCCAATGGGGGGACATTTAGGAATTAGGAAAACACAGGAAAAGATACGGAGGGTTTTTTTTGGCCAGAATTGCACAGGGATGTAGTCAAATTTCGTAGAATCTGTTATACATGTCAAATAACAGGAAAACCACAAGCAGTGATGAAGCCAGCATTTTTAATCCCAATACTAGCATTTGAAGAACCTTTTACCAGGGTCCTGATTGATTGTGTAGGACCCCTCCCTCAGACTAAAAGTGGAAATCAGTATTTACTGACAATAGTGGATGTGTCTACCAGTTTTCCTGAAGTGATACCTTTAAGAAGTATTACAACTAAGAAGATTGTGGAGGAGTTAATTAATTTTTTACAGGGTATGGTTTACCTAAGGAAATACAATCAGTTCAGGGGTCAAATTTCATGTCACAACTGTTTAAGGAAGTAATAAACAGTTTGGGGATAAAACAGTTTAAGTCAACAGCTTATCATCCAGAGTCACAAAGAGCTTTGGAAAGATGGAATCAAACTTTAAAAACTATGATAAGAGCATAATGTCAGGATTACGCACAGGATTGAGACACAGGAATTCCATTTTTGTTATTTGCTATTAGAGGCGCTCCTAATGCATTGACTGCTTTTAGCCCTTTTGAACTAGTTTATGGCCATGAGGTGAGGGGACATTAATTCATGAGAAATTGATGGGTCAAAATTCAGAAATTATTCTCCTGGGTTACATATCAAATTTCAGGGAAAGATTGAACAATGCATATGAGTTGGCTAAGGAACATTTAAAGATATCACAACAAATGATGAAAGTGAAAGCAGGCAGGAAAGCTAAAACTTGCAGTTTTGTTTCTGGAAAGAAAGTACTAGTTTTGGAATCAGTGCTAGGTGATTCATTAAATGCAATATTTAGTGGGCCTTACTGGATTGAAAAGAAATTGAGTAAAGTAAATTATTCAATAAATACTCCAGATGAAGAAAGAAGCAGAGGGTGTGTCATGTAAATATGTTGAAAAAGTACTTTGACAGGGAAGAGGAACAAAAAGAGATATTATTGAGGGCGGATAGAGAGAAAGAGGCAGAAGTGCAGGATTCTGGAATTGATTTTCCTCTAATCAAATTATATAATGAGGGTGTGCTTGAAAATCTAAATGGAATATTGAGTAACCTTCCAAACAAGTGTCAAAGTGATTTGGAAAAGCTATAGCAGTAACACAAACCTATGTGTGGAAATAAGTTGGAAAAGGCACATTTAGCTATACATGAAATATGTATAAAAATATCATCTTCAATAAGGCAACATCCTTATAAATTAAATCCGGCAAAGTTAGTCCTGTGTAGCTATAAGTATTGTAAATAAATTTGTATACCGATATCGTGATGTTTTAACCTTTGTATGATAATATAATGGGACAGCAGTATTAGCTTCAGGCTATAAAGAGTCACATCAGAATTGGTGGTACTTATAGAAACTAAATTTGCCAAGAAGATGAACAATTAAAGTTTGAAGGCACCTAAATTGTCAAGATAAGTTCAACTCATCTGTTTCAGTTTACCCAATGCGAACTATTCCAGAACCAACCTTCAGCAATATTCTCATACAGGGTTTTGAATTATTAAGAGGTCCAATGAAATAGCCAGGGATATATCAGGGAAAAGGAAAGATTCTTAACAGATTGTGTATAATGTTCCCTTTTGAGCCATAAAACAGGGTGTCATAATGATGCCAGGCTACAAAGAAAATGTTTTGTGTGGTTTCTCTATTAATTAGAAAATAACACAATTTGTATTTTATCACAGAACTGATGAATGGGCATCAACTTGAAATTTTGGTGTTAATTTAATGCTGCAAAATGGGAGAGTCTAGATAGAGTGAGTAGGTAAACATTTTTAGACTGCAAACTCAAATCCAACCCATCTTTGATCATCCCACTTCCCATTTTAACATAAGGCAGGGCAGAAGGTGGTGGAAGCAAAATACTCCAGATGCTGGAAAACTGAAATAAAAACAAAAAAATGCTGGAAAAACTCAGCAGGTCTGGCAGCATTTGTGGAGAGAGAAACAGAGTTAATATTTTGAGTTGGTATGACTCTTCTTCAGAGCTCAGAAGGTGGTGGGATCTGCAACTAGTCTACTCTCAGTTGGTGAAAATATTAAGCAAGGTAGTGTGCCTCCATTTTAACAAGCTTTTCGTTTTTGACTAAAGTCAGCCAGTTTTCCCTGGACTTGGGAAACCCAGCAGGTAAAAGGAGGTGAGAGGGGCTGGATCAAAGTGCTAAATCGCATCAAGGAGTCCTAGTAAAATTGAAGTCAATGGGAATTAGGGGAAAAAGTCTCCACTGGATGGAGTCATTCCTAGCACAAAGGAAGACGATTGTGGTTGTTGGAGGCCAATCATTTCAGTTCCGGAAAATCACTGCAGAAGCTTATCAAGGTAGTGCCCTAAACCCCATTGTATTCAGCTGCTTTATCAGTGACCTTGCCTCCAGCATAATGTCAGAAGTGGGGATGTTCGATGATTGTATCAATACCATTTGTGATTCATCAGCTACTGAAGCCTGCATGCAACAATACCTGGACACAATTCAGGCTTGTGTTAATTAGTAACAAGTAACTTTCACACCACGCAAGTTGACAGGACAGCACCTTCCAAACCTGCAGCCTCTATCACCTGGGCGTGGAAGAGAAGCATGGAAACAACACCACCTGAAAGTTTCTCAAAGGGGAGATGGTGGTGTAGTGATAATGTCTCCAGATTAGTGGTATAGAAGCTCAGGCTAATTGTCTGGGGGCATGAGTTCAAATCCAACCACAGAAACTGGAGGAATTTAAATTCAATAATTAATCTGGAATTGAAAGTAAAACTCTGTAATGGTGCCATGAAACTATTATCGAATGTTGTTAAAAATTCATCTGGCTCACTAATGTCTTTTATGGAAGGGAATCTGCCATTCTTACCTGGTGTGGACCACATGTGACTCCAGACCGACAGCAATGTGGTTGACTCCTAACTGGTCTCTGAAATGGACTAGCATGCTATTCAAAACAAAAACAGAATTACCTGCAAAAACTCAGCAGGTCTGGCAGCATCGGCAGAGAAGAAAAGAGTTGACGTTTCGAGTCCTCATGACTCTTCAACAGAACTGGATATTATTATTATGAATGTTATGATATGAATATTATTATTAGCATGCTATTCAGTTGTACCAAAATCACTGCAGAAAAGCCCAACAGAATGCAGTGGTTCAAGAAGGTGGCTCCCGGGTGCAGTGGCTACTGCTGGGACTACAGCAGTCCCATCACTTCAAGGAACCCAGATAAGTCAGGGGTTCTCGGTGAGTGTGGGAGGATTGGGAGAAAGGGAGTGGGAGGGTATGGTTCAAGAGGTCTGTTCAGGAGAAGGCGCCACAAAAATCCCCATCCTCAGTGATGGGGGAGCTCAGCACATCAGTGTAAAAGATATCGCTGATGCAGTTGCAACAATCTTCAGCCAGAAGTGCCGAGTGGATGATCCATCTTGGCCTCCTCGCGAGGTCCCCAACATCACAGATGCCAGTCTTCAGGCAATTCGATTCACTTCACGTGATACCAAGAAACGGCTGAAGGCACTGGATACTGCAAAGACTACGGGCCCTAACAATATTCTGGCAATAGTACTGAAGACTTGAGCTCCAGAACTTGCCACGCCCCTAGCCAAGCTATCTCCATACAGCTAGTACACTGGCACCTACCTGGCAATGTGGAAAATTGCCCACATATGTCCTGAACACAAAAAGCAAGGCAAATCCAATGCGGCCAAATAGCACCTCATCAGTCTACTTTCGATCATCAGTAAGTTGATGGAAGGGGTCAACAACAGTGTTATCACGCAGCACTTCCTTAGCAATAACATGCTCACTGACACTCAGTTTGGGATCTGCCGGGGTCACCCATCTCCTGACCTCATTACAGCCTTGGTTCAAACCTGGGAAAAAGAACTGAACTCCAGAGGGAAGGTGAGAGTGACTGCTCTTTACATCAAGGCAGCATTTGGCCGAGTGTATCATTATGGAGCCCTAGCAAAATTGCAGTCAATGGGAATCAGGAGGAAAGCTCTCCGTGGGTTGGAGTCATACCTAGCACAAAGGAAGATTGTTGTGGTTGTTGGAGGACATTCATCTCAGTCCCAGGACATCACTGCAGGAGTTCCTCAGGGTAGTGTCCTAGGCCCAGCAATCTTCAGTTGCTTCATCAATGACATTCCTACCATCATAAGGTCAGAGATGGGGAAGTTCATTGATGATTGCACAATGTTCAGCACCATTCATGACTCTTCAGATACTGAAGCAGTCATGTCCAAATGCAACAAGACCTGGACAATATCCAGACTTGGGCTGGCAAGTGGCAAGGAACATTCGTACCACACAAGTGCCAGGCAATGATCATCTCTAACAAGGGAGAATCTAACCATTTCCCCATGACATTCAATGGCATTTCCATCACTGAGTCCTCTACTATCAACATCCTGGGGGTTACCATTGACAAGAAACTGAACTGGACTAGCCATATAAATACTGTGGCTACCAGAGGGGTCAGACGCTAGGAATCCTGAGGCGTGTAACTCACCTCCTGACTCCCCAAACCTGTCCATCATCTACAAGGCACAAGTCAGGGATGTGATTGAACACTCGCCACTTGCCTGGATGAGTGCAGCCCCTACAACATTCAAGGAGCTTGACAACATCCAGGACAAAGCAGCCTGCTTGATTGGCACCACATTCACAAACATTCACTTCCTCCACTACAGATGCACAGTGGCAGCAGTGTGTACCATCTACAAGATTCACTGCAGGAATTCACCAAGGCTCCTTAGATAGCACCTTCCAAACCAACAACCACTACCATCCAGATGGACAAGGGCAGCAGAGACATGGGAACACCACCACCTGGAATTTCTCCTCCAAGTCACTCACCATCCTGACTTGGAAATATATCGCCATTCCTTCATTGACTCTGGGTCAAAATCCAGGAACTTCCTCACTAACAGCACTGTGGGTGTATCTACACTACATGGACTGCAGAGGCTTAAGAGCCAGCTCACTACCACCTTCTCAAGGCCAATTATGGATGGGCAATAAATGCTGACCCAGCCAGTGACACCTACATCCCATGAATGAATTAAAAAAAAGTTATAGGACCAGATGGCCTTGGTTGGGTTGTGGGGAAGGGTTCTCCAAAAGTCCCAGGGAGCCCAAAAAGGATGTTGCCGCCACCAGTGACCCCCCCCAACCCCAACACCTTTTCCTTCACCAACACCCCCAGCTAAAGCTGCTGCAACTGCCTTCATGGGTAAAATACTAAAACACCATTAATTGGCCACTCAAGGGTATCAAAATGCACAAAGGTGATACCCTGCCCCTTGTAAAATTTCACACAGGGGTCAGGCGTGGGCAGATAGGCAGAAGGAAGGACACTGGCTGGATTTTACACACTGCCCCTCACCAGCAAGCATTCAAACCCGCCAATAGAAGAGTGTATAATCCAAGCACTGAGAAACTCTGGAGAAACTCTACAAAGTCAGTCAGTCTGGCTGATATCTCATTGGATATGCAAAGGCTTTTTTTTTTGGTATATGACATATGTTAAGAGTTAGCCCCAGGGAGGCAAGAATGTGAAACACGTTGAAATAAATCAACCACCAGTGTCCCATCCAACCTTTAAATTATAGATCAGCGAGCTTCAGCGTCGCATAACCAATCCAGAATGTTAATCTAGTGTGGAAAATAAATATTTCAATTTGAATGCAACTAGGAGGTGTTGCTCCCTTAATGAGGAGCATGATTCTGTGACTGTTCTATATTTTTATCAATCTACTGGAGCTTGTTGTTGTGCTATTTCCAATTTGTTTCCTTCCAGTGTGATATCCAGCAGGCAGCAGGGCAGCTGAGTGACAGCCCTGAACCCACAACGAGTATGTATTAGGGGGCAGAAAGCTCAAGATAATCCCTGGTCTCTTTCACACACAAGGGGCGAAGTTGGAGGCTTTCAGGCTGCTGCAGCTAGTATATTTGATATTGCAAGTTGATTAAAGCCGCACACTAGATAGACTAGAGAAGAGGTAGAGCAGTTAGCTGGGTCAAAGCACGCCCCCCACACCCGCCCAACCCCCACACGGCCGACACATCCATCCTTGTGATGCACTGCCTGCCTACGTCAAGTAGAAATCAAAAAGACTCTTTAGCTAATTGGATGATGCTTGTATGTCAGCCAAACAGTTTTTTTTCTACTTTCAGTATTTTTATATATGGTAAAGAGAAATGCCCACCAGTGAATGCTGGCATTCTCCTATCTCAGAGTAACACTCTCAGCTTCTCCCCCTTCCCTTTATCAGCCTCTTGCTGTCTCTCCCTTTCCTTGCCATCTATTTACCTCTCCCCTAATCTCCATTTTCTCCCCCTCCTTCTGCACCACAAATGGACCTAGCAAGTACCCTGCAGCCTGCATCATTCCTGCAGTCAATAACAGGAATTCCAAGCATTTTATGCTGTGGGCAGGAATTTCAGCCCTTAAATGGATTCCAATCTCCAGTTTACAGTAACTGGGATTCTTTTCCAAAAGCAGCACGAGAGGATAGAGGGGCTCTAATCCAATACATCAGGAGATAGCAAAGGCACACAGTGAGACTGGGACCAGGACAGAAGCTGATGAGAGCAGCAAACTAGATTCTGTATAACAGCAGGTCATACTAGCAGTTGGTGTTTTGAGTGCCGAGTTAACATGGTAGCTTTTGCTGACTTAACTCAGTGATGATCCAAGCTGTACTCCACTTGATGCTACTTGGATCTCCACTGTGTGCTACATTCTACATTCTTCTTCACCTGTGGGGAGGTGATGGTGTAGTGGTTTTGTCACTAGACTAGTAATCCAGAGACCTAGAGTAATGCCCCAGGATCCTGGGTTTGAATCCTGCCATGACAGATGGTGGAATTTGAATTCAATAAAAATCTCAAATTAAAGATCCAGCAATGACCATGGAACCATTGTCCACTGTTGAGAAAACCCATTTGGTTCACTAATGCCCCTTAGGGAAGGAAATCTGTCATCCTTACCTGGCCAGGCCTACACGTGACTGAAATGTCCTTGTATAGCACTCAGTTGTAACAAGCTGCTACAAAGTCATAAAAAGTGAATGAAACTGGCTGACCACTGGGCTTTGACCTAGACACCATAAACAACAATGGCTATCTCAGCCCTCTCAACCATGCAAAGTCCTCCTTACTAACATCTGGGGGCTAATACCAAAATTGGGAGAGCTGTCTCACAGACATCTGCTGCTGGGCCTGTCCCAGTGGTAGGACAGACCTAGCAGAGGTGGCAGCACAGTGATATACAGGCAGGTGGGAGTTCTCAACATCAACTCCGTACCCCATGAATTGTCATGGCATCAGCTCAAACACGGGCAAGGAAACCTCCTGCTGATTACCATGTACCGCCCTCCATCAGCTGATGAATCAGTTCTCCTTCATGTTAAACACAACTTGGAGAAACTTGGAGGATGGCAAGGGCACAGAATGTACTTTGGGTGAGTGACTTCAATGTCCATCACCAAGAGTGACTCGCTAGAAAGCATGACTGGCCAAGTCCTAAGCTGCAAGGCTGGGTTTGCGGCAGATGGTGAGAGAACCAACCAGAAGGAAAAACATACTTGACCTCATCCTCACCAACCTGACTGCTGCAGATACATCTGTCCATGACAGTATCGGTAGGAGTGACCACCACACAGTCATTGTGGAGATGAAGTCCTGCTTTCACATTGAGGATACCCTCCATCGTGTTGTGTGGCACTACCAGTGTGCTAAATGGGACAGGTTTTGACCAGATTTAGCAACTCAAGACTGGGTATCCATGAGGCACTGTGGGTCATCAGCAGCACCAGAATTGTACTCGAACTCGGCTGGTAGCCTCATGGCCCAGCATATCCCCCACTTGACCATTAACATCAAGCCAAGGGATCAACCCTGGTTCAATGAAGAGTGCAGGAGGGCATGCCAGGAGCAGCACCAGGCATACCTAAAAATGAGGTTTCAACCTGGTGAAGATATAACACAGGACTACTTGTGTGCCAAACAGCATAAGCAGCAAGTGATTGACAGGGCTAAGCAATCCCACAACCACCAGATCAGCCCTGCCACTTCCAGTCATGAATGGTGGTGGTGAATTAAACAACTCAATGGAGGACGAGGCTCCACAAATACTCCATCCTCAATGATGGGGGAGCCCAGCACATAAGTGCAAAAGATAAGACTGAAGCATTTGCTAAAATCTTCAGCCAAAAGTACCGCGTGGAGGATCTGTCTCGGCCTCCTCTGAAGATCCCCAGCATCACAGATGCCAGTCTTCAGCCAATTCGATTCACTCCACGTGATATCAAGAAATGGCTGAAGGCACTGGATCCTGCAAAGGCTATGGGCCTGACAATATTCTGGCAATAGTACTGAAGACTTGTGCTCTAGAACTTACCGCACCCCTAGCCAAGCTATCCCAGCACAGCTACAACACTGGCATCTACCCAGCTATGTGCAAAATTGACCAGGTATGTCCTGTACTCAAAAAGACGGAAAATCCAACCAGGTCAATTACCGTCCCATCAGTCTACTCTCCATTACCAGTAAAGTAATGGAAGGGGTCATCAATTGTGCTATCAAGCGGCACTTGCATAGTAATAACCTGCTTGCTGATGCCCAGTTTAGATTCCGCCAGGGCCACTCAGCTCCTGACCTCATTACAACTTTGGTTCAAACATGGACAAAAGAGCTGAACTCCTGAGGTGAGGTGAAGGTGACTGCCCTTGACATCAAGGCAGCATTTGACCGAGTGTGGCATCAAGGAGCCCTAGCAAAACTGGAGTCAATCAGGGGGATGCTCTCCAATGGTTGGAGTCATACCTTGCACAAAGGAAGATAGTTGTGGTTGTTGGGGGTCAGTCATCTCAGCTCCAGGACATCACTGCAGGAGTTCCTCAGGGTAGTGTCCTCGGCCCAACCATCTTCAGCTGCTTCATCAATGTCCTTCCTTCCATCATAAGGCCAGAAGTGGGGACTTTCACTGATGATTACAAGATGTTCAGCACCATTCGCAACTCCTTAGACACTGAAGCAGTCCAAGTCCAAATGCAGAAAGACCTGGACAATATCCAGGCTTGGGCTGTCAAGTGGCAAGTAACATTTGCACCACACAAATGTCAGGCAATGGCCATCTCCAATAAGAGAGGATCCTACCATCACCAGTTGATGTCCAATGACATTACCATCACTGAATCCCTCACAATCAACATCCTGGGGGTTACCATTGACCAGAAACTGAACTGGACTAGCCATATTAATACTGTGGCTCCAAGAGCAGGTCAGAGGCTAGGAATAGTGTGACAATTAACCCACCTCCTGACTCCCCAAAGCCTATCCACCATCTACAAGGCACAAGTTAGGAGTGTAATGGAATACTCCCCACTTGCCAGGATGAGTGCAGCTCCAACAACATTCAAGAGGCTTGGCACCAGCCAGAACAAAGCAGCCCGTTTGATTGATTGGCTTCACATCCACAGACATTCACTCCCTCCACCACCGATGCACAGTAGCAGCAGTGTGTACTATCTACAAGATGCACTGCAGGAATTCACCAAGACTCCTTAGACAGTGCCTTCCAAACCCATGACCAATACTAGCCAAATAAGGTCAGCCCAACGTAATGTGCGACTCCCGAGCATAGCGTGAGAGGCCGGGCGGCGGTGTGAGTGGTCCAGTGGCGACCTGGCAGCCTGTTTAAATGAAGCGCTGGTGGCCGTTGCAAGGCTGCTCACAATGGCAAGTGGAAAGGCTCACCAAAGGGCTTCTGGTGAGCAGACCAGTTCAGAGGGTAGGCCAGTGGGACAGGCCAGGCCGGAGGGTAGTGCTGGGAGCCAGAGTGCCCTCTTTTTTCAGGTGCTTGCCGTGCTGCCCTCCTCAAGGAGGTGGCAGCATGGCGGGAGGTGCTGGTTCTCCAGGATGGGAGGAGGAGACCCCCCCCCCCCACATGGCCGAAACGTGCCTGGGAGGAGGTGGTGGAGGTGGTGAGCTCCCATGACAAGGTGCGGTGCATCTGGATCCAGTGTCGCAAGCGCTTCAACGACTTGTTGCGCTCTGGCAGGGTGAGTACCATGTTGGCATTGGTCATGTAACCCAGCAGGTAGGCTTACCCCACTGCTGCACACGCCGTCCCCCTACCCCAGACAAAGACTGAGTGTACTGACTGCATTGAATCATTGACGGCATTTGTTCTTTGCTGGGTGGTCCAGCAGATACTGCCCATGCTGATGTCAGCCTGAGAGGGTGATAAAGATATGTGTTTTGCCCCCGCAGCTTATGTTACACTGAGTCCCACATGACTGGTATTGGGGCAACCTGGAGAAGCTGCACCTAGGCTCTGTGCTTGAACTGCAGGACATGTCCAAGTCAGGGTGATCACATGCTGGGAGGGGAGCTTCAAGGTGGTGTGGCAACAAACCATCTGTTGCCCTCTGCACTCCATGAGCTTGTGCCTCCTTGCTATGGAAGGAGAAACTGTGAGGTGCCTAATGTCATGTAGGCAGCATGTGGCCAAGGAGGTGGGGGGGGCGGGGGGGGGGGGGGGGGGGTGGGGGGGGGGGGGGCGCGGTGTGTAGCAGGTTGAGCATCTTTGTGTGAGTGTTCAGCAGCAGCGGGGTGAGGAGACACTGGAGCCCTGCAATGTCCCACTCTGGTTGGGGTGGGCCGTCCACGAAGAGAATCCTGGTACAATTTGCACTAGTCAATGCTCTTCACTCATTTTCAGGAAAAGAATGCTCATAACGTGGCAGAGTGTGTGAGGACTGCTGGCAGCCAGGCACAGATTGCCATTCTTAGCCAGTTTGAGCAGGAGGCCCTGGATCTGGAGAGGTGCCATGCACCCAGGTCCATTGGTGTTGGTGAGGGGTGGGGTATCACGGCTAGGTATGTATGCCCAGCACGAGGTCAGCATTGTTCTCCCAACAGCCTTGGCACTGCTGAATGTTAATTGATTTAATTTTGCAACAAGGCTTGACCATTGCTTATGGAAGGATGAGCGCATAATGATCCGGGGGACAGGGATGCACTTTGTCATTGTCTCCACGTTAACTGATCCAATGTCTTTGTTCTTCCTTTCAGCATCAGCAGAGCAGGGCCAGGAGGAGGGGCAGCAGAAGCCCCCCTCTCACACCTAAGGGCCCTGAAGTCTCACCAGTGTCACACCATCTCTGCGAGGCAGGCACCAGTGCAGATATTAGCACCTCAGTGGGAATTAGAACATCGGCTAGTGTTCTGGGCACAGCGGTGAGGGCACTTCACAGTCATTAGAGGAGCTGGTGGAGACAGAGAGTGCCATGGCGCCAGCCGTCGGAGGACTGCAGGGGACCAGGCACATGCTCAGTTGGTGCCTGATGATGTGCCTCTGGAGTCGTCCATGATGCAGCAGCTGCAGGAAATGCGACCGGGTATGTTAGAGCATCTGGGGGAGATACATGAGGCTGTGCTTGGCATGGTCTCCAAGGTGGAGGAGTCCACGCTGATGATCGTCGAAGCAATGAGCATCATGTCCGAGCGCCATGCCTCCTCCATGGAGAGAGTGGCGACTCTGGTGGAAAGGCTACTCCAGGAGACCCATCAGGTCTTCCTGGGGATGCGCTCTGACCAGTAAGCCCTCACATTGGCGTTGGTCTCAGCTGGTCAGTGCCAGTGTGGGAGATGGTCTGGACATCAAATTTCCCAGCTCGGTACTCATCCATCCACGGTGAGCAGGGAGGTCTGAAGCAACCCTATGTCAGTGCAGCAGCTGCCTGGCATCTCTGCGGGCACTCATGGTGCTCTGGATGAGGGCAGCAGCTCCTCCGCCACTTGCCCAGTGACCATAGCATCCGGTGATGCCAGCTGTGGAACTGGCCACTCCCTCCCAGACTGGGCCAGCACAGGCTCCAAGGGCCAGTGGACGATCGCCAATGTCAACGAGGCCAGCAGGACAGCAGATTCGGCAGGCTGTCTCAGATGCTACTCCGAGTGATGGGGCAGCACCAAGACATAGCACCCAAAAACAAAAACATAAGGCACCATGGGTTTTTCACTGGTGCTTTTGTGTTAGCCCGAGATGAGGTCTTTATGATTTGTTTCAAATCGTAACACTTTTGTCTATTTTTGGAATAGGTTGGTTTGCTTGACATATTAACTTCAGGTGTGTCACCAGGCTGAAGATGCCTCTTTTCTTCTGCATGTGTATGGTTTCCAAAACTGTAATGAGTGCTTTGTGGGACATTCAGCTTTATTAACAAGGCCCTTAGTGACTGTCCCTAACCTGGAAGATTTTGCACTTAGGCATCGAGTATGGAGCCTTCAATCCCAGGCTTGTCCTGGAGGTCCATCTGTGTTGTGCTAGCTGAAGGTTCATAGGATTAAAGCATCCTGGGTGTCCCTGCCTCCGTGGAGATGCCCTGGTCAGTGTCTTGTACAGACTTGTAGAATCAGCATCCTATCTGCACGTTCATGGAGTGGAAGCCCTTCCTGTTGATGAAGGCACCGGGCTCACCTGCTGGCGCCTTGATGGCCTCATGTGTACAGTCTATTGCACCCTGGGCGTGGAAGAAGCCAGCAATGACCACGAAGCTTCTGGCTGGCTCTGTCTGGCTTGCCTGGTCCCAGCGAAAATGGGTGAAGGTCAATGCGCGTCTGAACAGAGTGTCTGTAACCTGCTTGACACAAGTGTGGACAGCTGATTGGGAGACACCGCAAAGGTCATCCACCGAGCCCTGGAAGGGGCCAGAGGCATAAAAGTGGAGGGCAGCTGTGACCTTCAGAGCCACTGGCATGGGGTGTCCACTCACACAATTAGCGGAGATCTCAGGCCCTATTATCTGACAGATAGAGAGACGGAGCCTCCTTCAGCACTGCATCTTAGACATACTGAGGTAACTGTTTCACTGCCTGTATACCATGGCAGCAGGATAGTGGCGTCTTCTGCGGCCCCTTCTGCCCTGGACTACCTCTTGGCCCTGTGCTCCTTGTGCCTGCGATGTCCTCTCAAATGTGCACTCTTGGCTTCCTCCCCCTTCTAGCCCTCCCTTCCTCCTCAGAGGAACTGCCTCCAGTGGAGAGTTCAGCTCCCATTCCCAGGCTGAGGGAAGGCTTCCTGAAACTTGCAGGTCCAGAAAAGATTACTCACTGTGGAGTGCTAACCTGAAGGTTAAGAGTCCAAAAAAAAACAACTGGTCTGCGTTTTGAAGTACTGCAGGTCACACAGGCAAGTTTCAAAAACTTTCAAAAATAAATACTTGAGAGAGCACACTCGTGACCCCACTGAGCCCTCTTATCCCACCCGTGGATGAGGGTTATACAAAGATTGCACGGGCGCCAAAAAATCGGCATCGATTGGTGAGTCAAGGGCTTAAGTAACCCGTTATTTAATGGCGGGTGCGCGTCAGAGATCATCGCGCCAGTGCTCAGCAAAATATCGTGATGACACGCGGTGATGTTCGCCCGAAGTCACCGCTCGTCATTTTATGTGCAGACGTGCAGGGCCCTCCCCCACACACCAACGGGAAAATTCAGCCCTATATGTTTCAATAAGGTCGCTTCACATTCTCCTAAGCTCCAATGAGTACAGGCCCAGCCTACTCAACCTCTCCTTGTAAGAAGATCCTTCCATCCCCGGGATCAACCTAGTGAACCTTCTCTGGACTGCCTCCAATGCCAGTACATCTTTCCGCAGATAAGGGGACCAAAACTGTTCACAGTATTCTAGATGTGGTCTAACTAGTGTCTTGTATAGTTTTAGCAAGACTTCCCTATTTTTATACTCCATTCCCTTTGAAATAAAGTTCAACATTCTATTTGACTTGCTGAACTTGTATGTTAGCTTTTTGTGATTCAAACATGAGGACTCTCAAACCCCCATGTGCTGTAGCTTTCTGCAGTCTTCCTCCATTTATATAATATTCAGCCCCTCTATTCTTCCTGGCATAATGCATAACCTCACATTTTCCCGCATTATATTCCATCTGCCAACTTTTTGCCCACTCACTTAACCTGTATATATCCCACTGTAGGCTCTTTGTGTCATCTTCACCACTTGCCTTCCCACATATTTTTGTGTCATCCGCAAACTTGGCGATTGTACATTCACTTCCCTCATCTAAATCATTAATATATATTGTAAATAATTGAGACCCCAGCACTGATCCCTGTGACACACCACTAGTTATAGGTTTCCATCCTGAAAATGCCCCCCTTATCACAACTCACTATCCTCTATAAGTTAGCCAATCTTCTATCCATGCTACTATACTACTCCCGACACCACGGGCTCTTACTTTATGTGCGATATCTTATCAAACGCCTTTTGTAAATCCAAATATACTGCTTGTTACCTCCTCAAAGAATTCTAATAAATTTGTCAGGCATGATTTCCCCTTCATGAAGCCTTGTTGATTCTGCTTGATTATATGATGTATTTCGAAATGGTCTATTATTACATCCTTTATAATAGACTCTAACATTTTCCCAATGATGGATGTTAAGCTAACTGGCCTGTGGATATGTCTTTTGGCTCACTCGCTTTTAGAATAAGCTCGTTTCATTGGCAGCTTTCCAATCTTCTGGGACTTTTCCAGAAACTAAGGATCCTTGGAAGATTATGGCCAGTGCATCCATTATTTATGTAGCTGCTTCCTTTATATCCTAGGATGCAACCCATCAGGCCCAGGGGACTTATCAGCCTTTAGCTCTATTAGTTTCCCTAGTACTTTTTCTCTAGTGATAGTTATTATATTTATTTCCTCCCCCTGCCTGCTTTTGCCCTTTGATTATTTAGTATTTTTGGAATGTTGATAGTGTCTTCTACCGTGAAAACTGATGCAAAGTATTTATTCAACTCCTCTGCTATTTCCTGGGTTCCCCATTATTATTTCCTCAGCTTCATTCTCTAAGGGGCCTATGTTCATTTTGGCCTCTCTCTTCCTTTTTTTATATTTAAAGAAGCTCTTCTTACTGTCCGTTTTTATATTACTCGTTGGTTTACCCTCAAAGTTTATTTTCTCCCTTTTCATTATTTTTCTGGCCATCTTTTGCTGGTTTTTAAAACTTTCCCAATCCTCTGGCTTACCACTAATCTTTGTCATATTGTATGTTTTTTCTTTCAATTTGATACTATCCTTAACTTCCTTGGTTAACCATGGTTGGTTTATCCCCTTCCTAGAATCCTTCGTTCTCATTGAGGTATATCTTTGTTGCGAGTCATGAACTATTTTCTTAAATGCCTGTCATTGTTCATCTATTGTCATTTCTGCTAAACTCCTCTCCCAGTCCACTCCAGCCAACTCTGCCCTCATTCCTTTGTAGTTACACTTATTTAGGTTTAGCACAGTTGTTTCCAACCCAAGTTTCTCACTCTCAAACTGAATGCTAAATTCAACCATGTCAAGGTTTCCTAGGGGATCTTTTACTCTGAGATCATTTATTAAACCTGCCTCAATACACGTTACCAGATTTAAAATAAGCTGATCCCTCGTTGGATCCACAACATATTGTTCTAGGAAGCAGTTCTGAATGCAATCTATGAATTCTCCCTCATGGCTACCTCTGCCAATTTGATTTTCCCAATCTACATGAAGATTAAAGTCATCCGTGATTAATGTACTGCCTTTTTTACATGGCCCCATTGTTTCCTGATTTATTGTCTGTCCTATAGTATTGCTACTGTTAAGGGGCCTATAGACTACTCCCACCAATGTCTTCTTCCCCTTGTTATTTCTTACCTCCACTCATACGGATTCTACATCTTCTGATCCAAGATCCTTTTTTGCTATCGTGCTTATTCCATCTCGTGCTAACAAAGCTACCCCACCACCCTTTCCTTCCTGCCTGCCCTTTTGAAAAGCCACATACCGCTGAATATTTAATTCCCAGCTTTAATCTCCTCATAAACACGTCTGTGTAATGGCTATAAGATCATACCCATTAACCATTAACCCATTTGTGCCGTTCATTCGTTTATTTTGTTCCGAATACTACACGCATTTAAGTAAAGAGCCATTAATTTTGCCTTTTTACAATTTTCCCATTTTGAACCTATTTGCTGCTGTGTTTATTTAATGTTTGTACATTCTGTCCCTTCCTGTCACACTCTGGGTATTAATACCTAAATAGCTGCCCTGCAATGCTGCCATATCCTTTAACTTTGTTAGTCTACGTATCCTCTCTCCAGAACCATCGCCAACCCCTATCCCACCACATTTAGTTTAAAGCCCTCTCTACAGCCCTAGTTATTGGATTCGCCAGGACACTGGTCTCAGCATGGTTCAAGTGAAGCCCGTCCCAATGGAACAGCTCCCTTCTACCCCAGTACTGGTGCCAGTGCCCCATGAACTGAAACCTATTCTTCACACACCAATCTTTGAGCCATGCATTTAACTCCTTGATTTTATTTACCTTATGATGGTTTGTCCATGGTTCAGGTAGCGATCCTGAGATTATTACCTTGGAGGTTCTGCTTTTTAATTTAGCTCCTAACTGTTCAAATCCTTTCAGCAGAACCTCCTTTCTAGTCCTATCAATGTCATTGGTGCCAATGTGGATGATGACAACTGGATCCCTCCCCTCCCACTCCAAGTTCCTCTCCAGCCCTGAGGAGATGTCCTTAACCCAGTTAGGGCAGGCAACACAGCCTTCAGGACTCACGCTCATGGCTGCAGAGATCAGTATTTATCCCTTTAATTATATATTCCCCTACCATTGCTATGTTACTATTTCTTCCCCCCACTTGAATGGCTCCCTGCACCATGGTGCCGTAGTCAGTTCGCTCATCCTGCCTGCAGTCCCCGCTCTCGTCCACACAGCTTGCAAGAACCTCGTAACTGTTGGACAGCTGCAGGGACCGAGGATCTTTGAACGTTAACCCCTGGATCCCCTGCTTCACCTTCGGTCACACACTCCTGTCCCTGATCACAGACCAAATTTGAATTACCCAATCTGAAGGGTGTGACCACCTCCTGGAGCAAAGTGTCCAAGTTTCCCCCTTCCTGATGTGGCGCAATGCCTGCGGCTCAGACTCCAGTTCCTTAATTCGGATCTGAAGCTCATCGAGATGCAAACACTTGGTACAGATGTGTTTGCTCTGGGTCACCTTTGTGCCTAGCAGCACTAACATGCTGCAGCAGCAACACATCACCCATCCTGCCATCCCTATCATATTTTATTTAATCACTTAAGTAATTACTGTAGTATCCCTGCTCTTTACACTTGAAGAATGCCCTACTCTTTACACTTTATTGTAATTCTTTTTTACACACCAGTATCAATGTTATACTTAGCAGACTATTTTTCAGAAAAGAAAAAAAGACTAGCAGCCTAAACACAAACTAAAGACCATATTTTTATTTTAAAGGCTAGAAATACTCACAAGTCCTACTCACCAAACAGCTGCTCTCCACACTCTTTAATGGTCTCTCACTCTACTCGCACTCTCTCACTGTTAATGCCCCCACTGCTCCTCTCACTCTCACTGTTAATGCCCCCACTGCTCCTCTCACTCTCTCACTGTTAAAAGCCCCATTGCTCCTCTCACTCTCTCACTGTTACAAGCCCCATTGCTCCTCTCACTCTCTCACTGTTACAAGCCCCATTGCTCCTCTCACTCCCTCACTGTTACAAGCCCAATTGCTCCTCTCACTCTCTCACTGTTAAAAGCCCCATTGCTCCTCTCACTCTCTTACTGTTAAAGGCCACACTGCTCCTCTCGTACTCTGTCACTGTTAAAGACCCCATTGCTCCTCTCACTCTGTCACTGTTAAAGGCCCCATTGCTCCTCTCACTCTCTCACTGTTAAAGGCCCCATTGCCCCTTTCACTCTCTCACTGTTAAAGGCCCCATTGCTCCTCTCGCACTCTGTCACTGTTAAAAGACATGCTGCTCCTCTCGCACTGTGTTCCAATGCATCTGATGCGCCTGTCCTTCTAGTGATCATGGGTTTGGAGACTGAAGACTGAAACCTGCAAAGAAAATGAGGCTAAATGGGGGGCAGAGATTACTGCCTGAATATGTTGGACACAGTGTTGAAAGTCGACATGCCTCCATAAGAGCTGTGGTGGAGAGAACGATCGGCCTTCTCAAGGTGCACTTCTGATGCCTGGACCGCTCAGGAGGTGCACTCCAGTACCCCCCAGATCGTGTGTCAGTGATAGTGGTTGCATGCTGCACTCTCCACAATCTTGCGCTGGAAAGGGAGGATGCACTAGATGATGAAGATGTTGATGCGGTGTCTGCGGCTGCACACGATGAGTCCAGCACTGATTCTGAGGAAGAGTATGCACAGGGGAATGATGATGGGGTAGACAATGACCCAGGACTACACAAAGGAGTCAGGGACACCGGGAGGCTTTAATCCAATGAACCTTCAGCTAGTTCCACACAAATAGATCAGTAGGACCAGCCTTGCCTGGCGCTTCCATAGTCAGCATCTAAGTGCAAAATTTGCCAGGTCATCAGCTGCAACAAAGGGCTTTGGACATAAATGTGAATGTCCAAACAAATACACCTAACAGTTTTATTAAATATACACAAGCAGAACAAACGAGCCACCCTCAGCCATGGTCTGAATTTTAATTTTCAAATCAGAAGTTCTCCCAATTATTAAACAAGCAAAACCAAATTCGAAGGACCTAATCTTGGGCCAACACAAAAGCACCAGTGAGGAACCCGTGGAGTGCCTAATGTGCCTTACTTTTCTGTTTCCGGGTGCTACGTCTTGTTGCTGCCCCATCGCTGGGAGTGGCATCTGAGTCAGCCTGCTGACTCTGCTGTCCTGTTGGTCTCGATGACCTTGGCGGTCGTCCACTGGCCCATGGAGCCTGTGCTGGCCCTGCCTGGGAGGGAGCTGCCATCTCCCCAGTCGTCGCAGCTTCACCAGATGGTGCAGTCACTGGAGAGGGGCAGATGAGCTGGTGCCCTCATCTGGAGCGCAGTGAGAGGAACCCGCAGATGCGACAGGCAGCTGCTTCGCTAATGTAAGGTCACCTCAGACCTCCCTGCTCACAGTGAATGGATGGGCAATGAGCTGGGACACTTAATGCCCACACCATCTCCCATGCTGGCAGTGAGCAGCATTGCCAATGTGAGGGCTTGCAGGTTTGAGTGCATCCAGAGGAAGCTCTGGCGGGTGTCCTGGAGTAGGCTCTCCACAAGAGTCGCTATTCTCTCCATGGAGGACGCATGGTGCTCAGACAAGTGGCTCATTGCTTCGGCGATCGTCCGGATAGACTCCTCCACCTTGGAAACCATGCCAAGCATAGCCTCATGTATCTCCCCCAGATGCTTCCACACACCCGGCCGCATTTCCTGCAGTTGCTGCATTGAGGACGACTCCAGAGGCACATCATCATGCACCGACTGAGCATGTGCCTGGTCCCCTGCAGTCCTCCGTCTGCTGGCGCCATGGGCACTCTCTGTCTCTGCCTGCTCCTCCAGCAACTGTGAAGTGCCCTCTCCACTGTGCCGTGGGACACTAGCCAATGTTCCAATGCCCACTGAGGTGCTAGTATCTGTGCTGGTTCCTGCCTCGCAGAAATGGTGTGACGCTGGTGAGACTTGAGGGTTGGTGAGAGGGCACATCTGCTGTTCCTCCTGCCGGCCATGCTCTGATGATGCTGAAAAGAACAACAAGGACATCGGATCAGTTAGCATGCACACAATGACACCCTTCATCCCTGTCCCCATGGCTCATCATGCGCTCAACCTTCCAGAACCAATGGACACAAACATTGATGGGGTGGTAAATAGTGAGGAGGATAGCCTTACATTATAGGAGAATATAGACGGGCTGATCAGATGGGCTGAGGAGTGCCAAATGGAATTTAACGTGGATAAGTGTGAGGTGAAGCACTTGGGCAGGACAAACAAGGCACGGGAATACATGATGAATGGTAAGACCCTGGGGAGTAAGGAGGATCAGAGGGACCTTGGTGTGCATGTGGATTGGTTCCTTAAGGTCGCAGGACAGGTATCTAAGGTGTTTAAGAAGGCATATGGCATACTTGCCTTTATTAGCCAAGGCATAGAATATAGGAGCAGGGAGGTAACGTTCTAACTGTAGAAAATACTGCTTAGGCCACAGCTACAGTACTGCGTGCAGTTCTGAAATGTGCTTTATGGGAGGGGTGTGATTGCAGTGGAGAGAGCGCAGAGAACGTTTACCTGGATGTTGCCTGGCCTAGAGAGTTTCAGTTATGAGGAGAAATTGCATAGACTGGGGTTATTTTCCCCTGGAGCTGAGGAGATTGAGGGGGTACATGATTGAGGTGTATAAACTTATGAGGGGCATCGATAGGGTAGACAGAAAGGACCTTTTCCCCTTGGCAGAGGGATCAGTAACCAGGTGGCAGAGAGTTAAGGTAAGGGGCAGGAGGTTTACAGGGGATGTGATGAGCAACTTTTGCACACAGAGGGTGGTGGGAATGTGAAACGCATTGCCTGAAAGGGTGGTAGGCGCAGAAACCCTCATAACATGTAATAAGTATTTGGATGTGCAGTTGCGATGCCATGGTATACAAGGCTATGGGCCTAGTGCTGAAAAATGGGATTAGAATAGTTAGATACATGTTTGACCCGCGCTTCCTCGATGGGCCGAAGGACCTTTGTCTGTGCTGCATACCTCCGACTCTATCACTCTGTGACCGAGCAATGTTGCAACAATAACAAATTAAACAATCACCAGTGCTATGAATGTTGGGAGGACATTGCGGATCTCACTGTTGGCCTCAAATACCTGGCCATGCTACCCCAGCCTCACCGACATCAGTTGACCTGGGTGCATGCTACCTCTCCAGCTCAAGGGCTTCCTGCTTGAATCGGCTTAAGATAAGGAGGTGAGCCTGGCCGCCTCCAGTCCTCACACGCTCCGACGCATTATGAGCATTCTTCTCCTGCCTCATTGCCTCATTACGGCAAATTGCACATGGACTCTGCACACGCACGCCACACCCCAACCACAGCGGGCTATATCAGGCCTCCAGTGCCTCCTCTCTCCGCTCCTGCTGATCACTCATACAAAGATAGTGCCCCTGCTCCCAACCACCACCCCTCCCCCAACCCCCCGTCCTCCCCACCCACCACACATGCTGCATACATCACTTTAGGAGACACATGGTCTTTGCTCCCATAGCAAGGATGCGCAACTAGGTGCAGCGTTGAGGGCAGCAGATGGCTCTTGGCCACGACACCTTGAGGTTCCCCTTCCGCAATCTCATCACCGTGAATAGGACATGTGTTGGAGTTCTGGGTAGGTGCCTAGCTGCATCTCCTGCAGGTTGCCCCCAGACTAGTCGCGTGCGGCTAAGAGCAACACATGGTGTGAGGGAGAACTCATCTCCTCATGAACTGCTCAGGCTGATCTAAGCAAGGGCACTACCTGCCTGCCCACCCAGCAAAGGAAAAATGCCCAAAATGATTCAATGCAGTCACGACAGTAAGACTTGGGGTTGGGTGGGGGTGGGGGGGTTACCCGCTGCGTTAAATGCCCAATGCCGACATGGTACTCTCCCTGCCACAGCACAACAAATCATTGAAGCGCTTATGGCACTGGATCCAGGTGCGCCGCACCACATCGCGGGAGCTCACCACCTCCGCCACCCCCTCCCAGGCACATTTGGTCATGTGGGGGGCAGCCTCCTCCTCCCACCCTTGGGGACCAACACCTCCCGCTGTGCTGCCACCTCCTCGAGGAGGGCAGCAAAGCAGTCATCAGAAAAATGAGGGGCGAAAAGCGGGGGCGGGGAGCTGGCCTACCATGTAGCCCGCTCTGCTCCTGTGGCAGACCCTGCAGCCTGGCTTGCTCCACTGCCCTTCCCTCAGCCTGGCCTGCTCAGCCAGCCCCCTGTGGTGTGACCTAGAAGTGGCCATTGTGAGCAGCCGACATTCTGCCCATTAACTCTGTTCCTGTCTTCGCAGCTTCGGCCAGGTCTATTAATTATTTCCAGCATTTTCTGTTCTTATTTCAGACAGAAAATGGAACTGAATGTTAACACGAAGAAATTATGTTGTCATGTATTATGGCAAATAATTATTTTTAACCCAATTATCTGGAAGCCTGAATTGAAATTTTAAGAACAGACTTTTGAAAAACACAGAGACGAAAGTGACTTGAACTGACAGCTCAAGAATGCTAACCCCAATTTATATTACTATACAATCCACATTCTGATTCATTGGAATGGAGTCAGTCTGTCTGAAAAACCCATCAAAGACAATGACTTCAAGAGAATGTGTGAAGGACTCACATCTCCTAATTAGCAAAGTATCTATGATAATCGCTTGAGGTTATGATGAATAGTCAAATGAACTCGAAATGTTAACTGTGTTCCTATCAGAACTGCTGAGTTTTTCCAGCTATTTTTGTTTTTGTTTCAGATTTCCAGCATCCGCAGTATTTTGCTTTTATCTGAGTTATTCACCTGTTGGAGATGGGACATTAGACTAGTTGTTTAGACAATGGAACCCTGACTAAGCTAGCTTCCAAACATAAACTAATCAAGTCTTGAGTGTCTTGAGCTACAGGAAGATATAGATGGGATGGTCAAATGGGCAAATAAGTGGCAGATAGAATTTAACCCTGAAAAGTGTGAGGTGATACACTTTGGAAGGAGTAATTTGACAAGGAAGTATTCAATGAATGGCATGACACTAGGAAGTTCTGAGGAACAAAGGGAACTTGGCGTGTGTGTCCATAGATCTCTGAAGGTGGAGGGGCACATTTGTGGGGTGGTGAAAAAGGTATATAGGACACTTGCCTTTATCAATCGAGGCATAGATTACAAAAATAGGGAGGTCATGTTGGAATTGTATAGAACCTTAGTGAGGCCGCAGCTGGAGTACTGTGTGCAGTTCTGGTTGCCACATTATAGGAAGGATGTGACTGCACCGGAGGGGGTGCAGAGGAGATTCACCAGGATGTTGCTTGGGATGAAACATTTAAGTTATGAAGACAGGTTGGATAGACTTGGGTTGTTTTTGTTAGAGCAGAGAAGACTGAGGGGCGATCTGATCGAGGTGCACAAGATTATGAGGGGAATGGACAGGGTGGGTAGGGAGCAGCTGTTCCCCTTAGTTGAAGGGTCAGTCACAAAGGGGCATAAGATCAAGTTGAGGGGCAGGAGGTTTAGGGGGGATGTGAGGAAATCCTTTTTCACTCAGAGGGTGGTGAGAGTCTGGAATGCGCTGCCTGGGAGGGTGGTGGAGGCGGGTTGCCTCACATCCTTTAAAAAGTACCTGGATGAGCATTTGGTGCATCATAACATTCAAGGCTATATGCCAAGTGCCGGTAAATGGGATTAGGTAGGTAGGTCAGGTGTTTCTCCCAATGTCGGTGCAGACTCGATGGGCTGAAGGGCCTCTTCTGCACTGTGATTCTGTGATTCTGTGTGAAGTCACCTTTGGAATACATGGGCAATCTTTTTTTTCTTTATCCTCATGGTAGTTGGAGAAGGAAGGGTTCATGTCAAGCCAACCCTTTGCATGTTTTAAGCACATGCTTCCTCAGCAGAGCTGAGAGCAAGCAGCTTAGGGAGAAACTGGGGTAATCCAGGAATGCCATGCGGCAGAAAGAGATTTCATAAAAGACCCAACCCAGCACACCCATTCCAACAACCAACTCAATCGTCTACATCTTTAAATCGGAAACATTGAGCCAATAAAATTCAGCCTGAAGCCAGCTGAGTCACCAAACTATAGACTGTATACTCTTTTATTATTTGAATGGTCTCTAATTTGGCCAACCTATCCTTCCCCACTCTGTAATCTATATTTGTGTGTGCACGAACTTCCAGTGTGTGTGTTTGTTTTGTGCGTGTGTGTGTGTGTGTGTGAAAGTCAGTCAGTGCATATTTTATTATTTTACTTAGATCATTTTAAGCATTATAAGGTAACCTCTTTTTTAAACTTAAGAAAACATGTCCTATTGATTCGTTTATGATCCAAGTATGTAAAAAGTTAAGTACTCACCGAATTGGCAAGTATATCCTTCTTTAAACATCACAAACATTGTGGTCAAACAAAGAGAGAGCAAAGAGGGGAGCCATTCGCTCCTTCCTCACCTGGTCATAAAAATATTTACTAAAGAAGAAGTTGGCTGGGTACAGCTGATAAGGTCAACAACAATTGTAAAGAATTTTCTCCAGGCTCTTCCAATGTCCTCTAATATCACCCTGAAGGATATAACTGGAAATGGCCTTTGCAAAATGGACACTTCTTAATTAACTTTGACCTGCACAGGAAATATTTATACAATAAGAATGGCAAGGAATGAATATTGAATTTATTTTACTTCATGGACCGTCAATGATTATGGACAGATTTGTACATTAAATAGCAAGGAAATATTGGAAAAGCTTCAAAATGACAGTGCAAATGACAGGAACTCTAATCAATAATGTACAAATAGTGGCTGAGGAAGCAAAATCCATTCTCTATAAATCTCGAGATGGAAGGCAGAGGAGTAGAAGTCAGGATCAAAGTCAATGTCGTTCAATAATGATGTTGAAGACCTTACTAAGTATTATTAGTACAGTTATTGTACAGGAGACAGAGGATGCAGGAACTTGCTTGCACAGATTGGGTAATGGACAGCAAACACTGAGTAGGAATTAAAGTGTCGTTTTTCAGATTGGCAGCTTCTTACTGGTAAGGCATGGCAAGGATCAGTACCTTGATGGCACTGATTGAGATTGGCACCACATCCACAAACATTCACTCCATCTACCATTGATGCACAGTAGCAGCAGTCTGTAACCTCTACAAGAATACACCAAGGCTTCTTCGACAGCGCCTTCCCAACCCACAACCACTACCACCTAGAAGGACAAGGACAGCAGACAGAAGGGAACACCACCACCTGGAAGTTCCCCTCCAAGTCACTCATAATTCTGACTTGGAAATATATCATCATTCCTTCACTGTTGCTGGGTCAAAATCCTGGAACTCCTTTCCTAACAACACATCACATGGACCGCAAGAGTTCAAGAAGGCAGCTCACCACCACCTTCTCAAGGGCAACTAGGGATGGGCAATAAATGCTGGCCCAGCCAGTGAAGCCCGTAGCCTGTGTATGAATTTTAAAAAATACTTGCCTTAAAAGAACTTATTAGACTGATTGCTAAGTTGAGGGGATTGCCTTGTGAGGAAAGATTGAGTAGACTAAGATAATATTCTTTGGAATTTGAAAATGGGAAATGATCCCATTCAACATATAAAATTCTTAAGGATCGATGGTAGGCAGATGGTCCCCTAGGCTGGGAATCTGGAACCATGGGGTCACAGTCTCAGGATAAGGGTCAACTATTTAGGATTGGGATGAGGAGAAATTTCTTCACTCAAAAGGTTGTGAACTTTTGGAATACCCTACCCTAGAGGGTTGTGGGTATTCAGTCATTGAGTATATTCAAGGCAGAGATCAATAGATTTTTGGGGAGTAAGGGAATTAAGGAATATGAGGACAGCAGGAAGGTGGAGTTGAGATGGAAGATCAGCCATGAGGGTATTGAATGGTGGAGCAGGCTCAAAGGACCTTAGACTTGACTTTTGCTACCAAGCCAGCTAGCTAAAGTGCGGAAATTTCCTGACTCGGCAGGCTTACCTCAGTATAAAGTATCCCTTTATGCGCTATTTTCAATCTGCAGGAATGGGTGCAGAATGGAGCTGGACTCATGATCTCCAGAAGAAGATTGGAGGTGGCCAAAGGGGAGACTGAGTGCTGAGGTAGGCTGAGTAAAGGTCCCGCTTTGGATCCTGGGAATTCATCGCAGGTGTTTGGATACATTTTAGGCCCACTAGCCCATACATCTTATACCACATTAACTCCCACCCAAACCTCACAATCTACCTCCATGCCCCCATGCTAACTCATGCTCCCACTTCCAATGGCTCCTCATACCATGCATGCCAACTCATGGTCCTTCCATGCCATCTACCCAGTATACACACTGTACTGGACCAACGAACCCTATAATAACAATGGCATGTGTGAAGCTGCTTATAAACACATTTCTAATTGTTTTGAAAACGAAATGGCTGTAGCTACAACCCTATAAAAGTTGTCAATCAGCCAGACTATTGCATTTAGCATGACTGTAGGCAGTGGCTGAAGCCAATAATATAAATTAATTTACAGGCAAGCTGGAAACATATACGCGGGAGATGACAATAGATGGTTATCCTGATATATCTGGGTGAGGACAGATGGGCAGATGCTAAAGTGAAGCCTAAATGCCTGCATGCGCTGGTTGGGCTGAATGACCTGTTTCTGTGCATATATCCTACGTCTATAATCCTATCTAATGCAACGAAGAAAGAAGCAGTACTAAATTTAACATTTTAATTGACCTACAATTGTGCCATGAGTTTGGGAGACCCAATTTTAACACTGTAAACGTGGAAAGCCAGTGCACAGATATCACTTTCCCATGGCTTGAAATGCATGAGTGCCATATGAGTGCTGCAAAATGAAGCTTCAGAAAATACTGCAGTCAGTTACGAATTTAAAAAAAGGCTACCTAACTGGAAGGGATCGTTTTAGGGAATTTTAAAATACTGTGCCTGAGGAAACTGGCATAATCTCCAGCAAAAATGGCTCAAATGGTAATTTACTCCCTTAAGCGTTGTCATCAATAAATTCTGCCAAAAATATGATGGGCCATTGGGAGAAACCATGCAGAAATGATCAATAATACTCTTTCAATGAGCAAGCCCAGGTGTAATGTGCTGAATGGCCTCCTTCCTGATGTACTGTAAGATTCTCTGATGATTGTTAGTCATCAATGGGGTTGCTGTTAACAACTAGCTAAAACCAACATTATTTCAGCTCTTTCCTGGACTCGAACTCAAGTTCTGTCGAAGGGTCATGAGGACTCGAAACGTCAACTCTTTTCTTCTCCGCCGATGCTGCCAGACCTGCTGAGTTTTTCCAGGTAATTCTGTTTTTGTTTTTTTATTATCAGGAGAGTTACAGGCTCACAATGGGAGTGGTAGATGTAGCTTTGATGAAAGATCATCAGCCTGAAACACTAACACTGTTTCCCTCTCCGCAGCTGCTGCCTCATTTTCTGCTATTATTTATGGTAGACATGCCACGTCAACTGATTTCTGCAGCTTTTCAGGTGCATAACATCAGGTGGTGGAAACATCCAATTGTTTAGATGATAGGTTCTTTTTAAAATGCAAATCTGGATCCTACGTGACCTGCATGGAACCCCGAATGCCAGTTTAGGACAGCACTCGTTGCAGTGAGCATCGTGCACACCCTGACATAGTTTTACTGCTGGCGGTGTTGTAAAAGCTGCTGAAAAGGTAAGCTTTTTAACAATTTTTTTGCAGAGCCTCAAACAGCAAGGGTGGTCCCCTGGGACCTATGAAAGCAGTCTGGGTCACTCCTGCACCGGGTGTCAGTGCTCCACATTTGCTTTAATCTTCCTGCTGGATGATCTCTGGGTCACTGGAGGTTGTGGCAGTTCACAAGTTGCGCTGTATGTGAAGCCTGGGTCTTAAAATGGCTCTGGCCTCTTCAACACTGAAAATGGTGGACTGTCTGGTTGGCTGCTCGAAATTATAAATGGACTTCAGCATCTCTAGGACTGGGCTGATTCAAGCATCATAGCTGAAAGCCCAGACATAAACATTAAATTTAGTTTTCGATATGTTTGGCAATGAAGAGAAGGGAGGGATTTATCTGATAATCTTAAATTAATACGTGCTGCATAGTGGAATTTTCAATTCCAATATCTCCTATATGGGTAAGGTGTGGGGTTTGGCATTCATATTTCCTACAAAATGCAGAGTATTTTTTTGACAAAATCCACAGTAATGCTCATAAATAATTTACTTCCACATCCGAAAACTTACTGCGTTTTGATTTGTTCCTGTGCTTCATTGACAAGTCATTCAAAGGTAGAGATATTGGTTTTAGATTTTCAAAAGGACATGTATTCTCCTTAGAGACCTTGAAATGTGTCAATGTTAATATTATGCACTGTAACTTCCCCTTTAATATCTGCATGCTATGAACAACTTCAATTAACATTGTCAAAATCTGTGATGCACAGCAGGAGTTCTTTCAGTAACCTCTCTCATCAGATTGCCATGCACTTACAAGCTATCTTGAACTGATGTTAAAATGTTGCAGCATGCTGTTCCAGTACATCTAAAATATGCACATGCGGTGCTATCAGGGAGCTTTTTTGAAGCTCATTATATAGAAAACAGTTAATGAAAACCAAAAGAAAACTGAAAATCCCATAGGCCCTAATGTCGGGACATGTGCAAACTATTTGAGGACTTGAGACTAAAACATTCTGCTCTAAACCAGTGGCTCAAAAACTGAGGAGCCTAACTAACTCAGAAGGTATAATTAAAATCAATCCGGATGCTGGGTTCTGCATCCCAAAAGTTTTCAAATCTGCAGATTCAAGGGAATCTGCAAGATGATCCCTGAATCTGAATTCTGTCAGTCGACCTTTAATTCCAACAGAGTATCATTCCGTCCATGGAGTACTTGACCTCAGGATGCCTGAGACCACCCAGTCTGAGGAGACCAAAGAGAACTATGCCAGTCTGTCTCAGAGGACCAGGGGTAACTGTGGGCACCTGCTGTCAGGAGACCAGAGGTAGAGGTGCCACCTTGTGTATATGTGCATAGATCATTGAAGGTGGCAGGACAGGTGGAGAGACCATATACCATCCTAGGCTTTATTAATAGGGGCATAGAGTACAAGAGCAGGGGGGTTATTGCAGCTTCTTTGTAGTTCTTTGCAGCTTGACAAATACATGAATAGGATGGGAATAGAGGGATACAGACCCCGGAAGTGCAAAATGTTTTAGTTGACGGGCAATATGATCAGCGCAGGCTTGGAGGGCTGAAGGGCCTGTTCCTGTGCTGTACTTTTCTTTGTTCTTTGTTCTTTGTTATTCTGAGTTTGGAGAGAAGAAGGCTGAGAGGAGATTTGATAGAGATGTTCAAGATCATGAGAGGACTGGACAGAGTAGAAGCTGTTCCCACTCGTAAAAGGATCAAGAACGAGAGGGCACATATTTAAAGTGACTTGCAAAAGAAGCAGATGTGACAGGAAGAAAAAGCTTATCACACAACGAGTGGCTCAGGTCTGGAATGCACTGCCTGGAAGTGTGGTGGAGGCAGGTTCAACTGAGGCATTCAAGAAGGCATAGGGCAGAATTATGCTCTCGGATGGCGTGCGAGCCCCACCGGCTCGGCGGTGAGCGGCCAGCTGACCCCCGCCACCGAAACGGGGCCCACCGCCATTTTGAGTGGACGGGCCAATTAAGGCCGGCCCAGCAGCATCCCCGACAGGAAGCTCTATGTGCTTCCTGTTCCGGGGGGGGGAGGGATTCCCCATCTGTCAAAGTGCACTGTTTCACACGTGCACACGAAAGAGCGCGTTGCTCCCTGAGGCAAAGTCCTGTCTCGGGGAGATTCGTGACAGGTAAGTTAAGCGTAAAAATGGAAACATTAAAAAATTATTTACATGACCCCTTCATGTGACAATGTCACACAAGATGGGACATGTTAATAAAAAACACATAACCTTTATTACTTTTTGATAAAATGGACATGAAACTTTATCCCGCCAGTGGATGACGTTTCATCAATAATCTGGAGTCCACTGGGGCTCCTGGCCTGCCCGCCAGCCTTAAGGTTATTACTAATTACATTAATTAGCCTATCAATGGCCTCAATTGGCCATTGACAGGTCAGCGGGCCGACAGCTGATTTCGCTGTCCACCCACCTTCCTAAAAATTTAAAGGGATCGAGATGACACCGTGGATTCCTCCCGACGTCATCCCGTGTCAGTTTCCCCTTGACGAACCTGCCCTGCCCCCAAAATCGCCGAGGGGAAAAGCCTGGCCATTAGATGATTATTTGAATAGAAACAATGTGCAAGGGTATGGGGAAAAGGCAGGACAATGGCACTAGGTCATAATGCTCATTTGGAGAGCTGGTGCAGACATGATGGGCCGAATGGCCTCCTTCTGTGCTGTTAAGATTCTGTGATTCTGAGTCCAGCAGCAACTTGGCATTGGGCTTTGTGCAGAGCTTGGAGCCCATCCTGTCTGGCATGGCAGCGGTAGCCAACTCTGTGAAAACACTTATGGGACAAACAATGTCTAATGGCAGATGGCTCAGGTTCCATTGCACCAGCAGAAGCCACCCACCATCTGGGTGTTGCACTAAAAACTCAGGCTGAAGTGATATGCAAGGTCATCTTGCTGCCATGTGAGTTCAGACTTTAGCCATCATGGCTGTGGACACCAGTGTTCAAAGGGCATCACAGAGATCCAGCAGCCTGTCCTTCAGCAGAAAGCTAGACTTGCCGAGGCACCACTCTGGAGGACAGCATGCCACCCCCCCAGCGCTCCCCCTCCATCAGTGCCCTTGCTGTTGCCTGCCAGCCAGCCTAGACTCCTGTCAGCCATGCTGAAGTTGTGCAGTCCGAAAGCCAGGCCTTCTCGGGCCAGTGCTGCTGAAGGTCATCCTGCAAGACCACATGCAGTCTCCCTCACTGAAACTCAGCAGCCTTCCACCAGCCATGCTGCGACTGTGGGGGTAGAACAACATAGGCAAAAGTACCTGGAGGACAGTCATGAAGGGAGTGCGCTAGGATGGATTGTTGCATTTTGTATGTGATATGGCTTGCTTTTATTTGTAAATTTGATTTGTAATGTTTGTTTTTTGGTGGTTCTTATTTTACTATTGTGATTAAGAAGATACTTCGATGGTCAGTAACAGAGAGAACGTGTGGCGAATTGGGGTTGTGTTCACTGGTGCTGCAATCAGATGATTCAGTTGTGGGGTAGCCTGAGCAGGAAGGAGCTGTGTCGATTGCCTCCTCCCTTCCTCTTCCTCTTGCTCCACCTTTTTTATCCCCTCATCCTCATTCCCCTCTGCCTACTCAGCTAGCCGCCATATATCTATGCCAAAATGCATCCCTTCATGTTGGTGAGGTTGTACAGCATACAGAAGACCACCATGACACTTGACACCCTCTGCCAAGAACCACATCATTCCTGCAGGATAGTCAAGGCAGCAGAAGCTTTGTTCAAACATACCAACTGTTTGCCCTCACATTTTGTGTGGCAGCATGACATCATTATAAGCATACTGCCCATGTGTGTGGGGGTTGCACATCTAGAGTCATGAGTTAGGTGGTCAGCAGATAACCCTTGTCACCTAATAACCACTCCAATATTTGTTGCAGTGTGTTAAATGCAGAATGCAGATAGTAGAATGCCACAGAATGAAGGCATCATAACTCCTGCCAGGACGCGATGCATTGAACTGCATGATGTAGTTCATGGTGCATAGTTTAATATTAGCTACATGTGAAGGAGCGGAATCCCTTTCCATTGTGGTGCATTTCAGAGTTGACATGTGGCACCCGCAAATTGATGTGCATGCAACCAATGGCATCCTGTACCATGAGGAAGCCTTCAATTCCAACAAAGTGGCCTGCTCACTCCACCTGCTTCTCTCTCTTTTCCTTCTCCCTCTTCCAGAACCTTATCCTGCTCGATGTTACCTCCGCTCATTCTCCCTGTCATGTTATAAGTCAAGTGGGATGCAAAATACTGAAACATATCTTGAATCAAATGGTTTCTACAGGATCCTAGAAGTCAGGATAAATTGTAATCGCACTAATGTCCTCATCAGACTGGAGTCCTGTGCAGCTAGCACCAGAACTGCGCTCACATACCATAGGAGCCATTTCGAGGCAAAAACTCATCTGTACTGTCAAAAAACAGGCTCGTCAGAGCCAAATTTTGAGGTGGCTCAGCATTACACAATTATACCATTACTCTTTAAACACAGATATGAGGCCATTTTGAAGTAGTGAAATTTTACTTGTCACTGCTTCTCACTTGTTTCTTCTGATGAGAATAATTAGCACACTGTAAATCCCCACAGCAGCAGTGAATTATTTAATTCATTGTGTTGCCAGGTGTGCAAATATTGCAAGTTTTACAAATGAGTTAAAAAGCTGATGTAAATATTTAGTTATATAATTCCACAGAAAGTAGAATAAATGATTATTTTACCAAATGTGCTTTTCAACATCAAATAAAACAGGAATGAATGCTGCACTATCGTAATATCATTCCCCAATATAAGGCACCAATTAAGTAGAAAGTTCAGTCGTCATCTTGTAGCATCAATGGAAAATCTATATCACATCATATTGTGATAATAATTTTACATAATTTGTCTCAAAAGCAACAACAGAAAAACTCTTAATGATAATCTAGAACTCGGGGGCACAGTTTCACAATAAGGGGTTTCATATTTAAGAATGAGGTGTGAGAATTTCTTCTCTCAGAGTGTCGTTATTGTGTGGAATTCTCTTCCGCAGAGAGCAGTGGAGGCTGGGCCAGTGAATAGATTCAAGGTTGAGTTAGATTTTTTATTGACAAGGGACAGGCAGATAAGTAGATATAAGGTCACAATCAGATCAACCATGATCTCATTGAATGATGGAACAGAATGGCCTACTCCTGCTTCTATTTCTTATGTCCTTATGTTCTAGACTGAGAATGACTCAAGATAAGAATGAATTGTTTTATGTGCTAGTCCAGAGACCTCGGGTAATGATCTGGGGACCCAGCAGATGGTGGAATTTGAATTCAATAAAAAATCTTGAATTAAGGTCGAATGATGACAATTGTTGATTGTTGTAAAAACCCAACTGGTTCACTAATCTGCCATCCTTACCTGGTCCGGCCTAGATGTGGTTCCAGAGCCACAGCAATGTGTTTGACTCTTACATGCCCGCTGAAGTGGCCTAGCAAGCCACTCAAAAAAAAATGCAATCAGGCATCGACCTAGGCACCAGAAATGACAACAGCAAACTCAGCCCTGTTGACCCTGCAAAGTCCCCTCCGCCTTACCAACATCTGGGGGCCAAAATATCTGGAGTGTCAAAATTGGGAGAGCTGTCTCACAGGCGAGTCAAGCAACAGCCTGACGTAGTGATCCTCACGGAATCATACCTTACAGGTAATGTCCCAGACACCACCATCACCATCCCTGGGTATGTCCTGCCCCACCGGCAGGACAGGACCTGCAGAGGTGGCGGCACAGTGATATACAGTCGGGATGAAGTTGCCCTGGGAGTCCTCAACATGAACTCCTGACCCCATGAAGACTCAAGGGGTAGGATATTTAATTTGTGATTGGCGGGCCCGAGAGCAGCCGGGGAATATGTCGCCGACTGCGATCAGCCCCTGACCGTGATTTCACGCTGGCTGGCCGATTAACATGGGCTGAAACGCTCAGCGCTGCCGGGATGGGGGTGAGCGCTGACATAAGCACCGATATGGGCGAGTACGGAACGAAAGCTCCCTGAAGGCAGAGAGATGCCTCAGGGAGCTGAAGAATTTAAAAGCAATCAATAAAGATTTTAAAATCCAGAGAAAAAATGTCCAAGCATCAGGATCAGTCACCTGAATACAAACGATGAAAACTCTGCCCAAGCATTTTAATTTTTTAAATTAAATAACAGAAACCTCTTCCCATCCTTGGATGAGGTTTCATCAAAAAAAAGTCCACCTGGCAGATTTGCCTTGGACAGACCACAGAAAATCAGAGCCAATTGGAACTTTAATGGGCTTAATTTCCCCCTTAATTATTGGTGGGCACGCTTCCAGTTTTCGTGTGCACCCGCTGACCGAAATATCTCACCAGCGTGGGATGACATTGGAATGTTTGTATGGTGTCATCACTCGCTATTTGACACTTGATTGGGATGGGCGCACACCCACATGCTGAGTTAAAAATTCTGTCCTATGGCCTCAGGTAAAACATGGGCAAGAAAACCTCCGCTGATTACCACGTACCGGCTTCCCTCAGCTAATGAATCAATGCTCCTTCATGTTGAACACTCTTGGAGGAAGGACTGAGGGTGGCAAGGGTGCAGGGCGTGCTCTGGGTGGAAGACTTCAATGTCCATCACCAAGGGTGGCTTGGTAGCACCACTACTGGCAGAGCTGGCCGAGTCCTAAAGGACATAGCTGCTAGACTGTGCCTGCGGCAGGTGGTGAGGGAACCAACAGGAGGGAAAAACACACTTGGCCTCATCCTCGCCAACCCCCCTGCTGCAGATGCATCTATCCATGACAGTATCGGAAGGAGTGGCCACTGCACAGTCATTGTGGAGAGGAAATCCCGCCTTCACATTGAGGATATATTCCATTGTGATGTGTGGCACTACTACCATGCTAAATGGGATAGATTTTGAACAGATCCAGGAACTCAAGATTGGGCACCCAAGAGGCACTGTGGGCCATCAGCAGCAGCAGAATTGTACTCAAACACAATCTATAACCTCATGGCTCGGTATATCCCCCACTCTACTATTGTCATCAAGCCAGGGGGATCAACCCTGGTTCAATGAAGGGTGCAGGAGGGCATGCCAGGAGCAGCACCAGGTATACCTAAAAATGATGTGTCAACCTGGTGAAGCTATAACACAGGACTACTTGCATGCCAAGCAGCATAAGCAGATGGACAGAGCTAAGTGATCCCACAACCAACGGATCAGATCTAAGCTCTGCAGTCCTGCCACATCTAGCAGTGAATGGAGGTGGATAATTAACAACTCACTGGAGGAGGGGGCTCCAGAAATATCCCCATCCTCAATCATAGGGAGCCCAGCACATCAGTGCAAAAGTTAAGGCTGAAGCATTTATTACAATCTTCATCCAGAAGTGCCAAGTGGATAACCCATCTCAGCCTCCTCTGAAGCTCTCCAGCATCAGAGATGCCAGTCTTCAGCCAAGTCGATCCACTCCATGTGATATCAGGAAATGGCTGAAGACACTGGATCCTTCAAAGGCTATGGGCCCTGACAATATTCCAGCAATAGTACTGAAGACTTGTGCTCCAGAACTTGCCACACCCTTAGCCAAGCTATTCCAGTACAACTACAACACTGGCATCTACCCAACTATGTGGAAAATTGCCCAGGTATGTGCTGTACACAAAAAGATGGACAAATTCAACCTGGCCAATTACTGCCCCATCAGTCTATTCTCCCTCATCAGTAAAGTAATGGAAGGAGTCATAAACACTGCTATCAAGCGGCACTCGCTTAGCAGTAACATACTCACTGATGCCCAGTTTGGGTTACACCAGGGCCACTCAGCTCCTAACCTCATTACAGCCTTTGTTCAAACATGGACAAAAGAACTGAACTGAGGTGAGGGTGACTGCCCTTGACATCAAGGCAGCATTTGACCGAGTGTGGCATCAAGGAGCCCTAGCAAAACTGGTGTCATTGGGAATCAGGGGGAAAACTTTCCACTGATTGGAGTCATACCTAGCACAAAGGAAGATGGCTGTGGTTGTTGGAGATCAGTCATCTCAGCTCCAGGACATCACTGCAGGAGTTCCTCAGGGTAGTGTACTAGGCCCAACCATCTTCAGCTGCTTCATCAATGACCTTCCTTCCAACAAAAGGTCAGAGGTGTGGACCTTTGCTGATGATTGCACAATGTTTAGCACCATTCACGACTCTTCAGATACTGAATGATACCATGTCCAAATGCAGCAAGACCTGGACAATATCCAGGCTTGGGCTGAGAAGTGGCAAGTAACATTCGTGCCACAGAAGTGTCAGGTAATGACCATCCCCAATAAGAGAAAATCCAACCATTGCCCCTTGACGTTCACTAGCATTACCATCAGTGAGTCCCCCACTATCAACATTCTGTGGGTCACCATTGACCAGAAATTGAACTGGACTAGCCATATAAAGACTGTGGCTAAAAGAGCAGGTCAGAGGCTACAAATCCTGTGACAAGTAACTCATCTCCTGACTCCCCAAAACCTGTCCACCATCTACAAGCCACAAGTCAAGAGTGTGATGGAATACTTTTCACTTGCCTGGATGAGTGCAGCTCCCACAACACTCAAGAAGCTTAACACCATTCAGTGCATAGCAGCCCACTTGATTGGCACCACATCCACAAACATTCACTCCCTCCACCACTGTCACAGAATAGCAGCATTGTGTATCATTTAAAAGCTTCACTGCAGGAATTCAACAAGGCTCCTTAAACTGCGCCTTCCAAAACCACGGCCACTACCATCTAGAAGGATAAGGGCAGTAGATAGATGGGAACACCACCACCTGGAAGCTCCCTTCCAAGTCACTCACCATCCTGACTTGGAAATATATCGCCGTTCCTTCACTGTCGCTTGGTCAAAATCCTGGAACTCCCTTCCTAACAGCTCTGTGGGTGTACCTTCAACACATGGACTGCAGTATTTCAAGAAGGCAGCTCAGCACTACCTTCCCAAGGGCAATTAGGGATGGGTAATAAATGTTGTCCCAGCCAGTCCTGCCTACATTCCGTGAATGACTAAAAAAGAAGTGTGTGCCCCTGAAGGAAATAGGTGGAACCTCCTATGGAAACAACCAATGTGGCTAAAAACGGCCATATTTACCATTTCTGTGCGGAATCTGACACGTTCCCACCAAAGTTAAGCAGGAAATTCTGAGAATCCTGTTAAAATCCGGGGCTTTTGGTTTTGCTACAATCCCCACCACTTAGACCCTGTGTGCTTATCATGAGCAGCAGCCTATATCTGGCATTTGGCACAAACCAAAGACACTAATTAGGAAGGTGCAACTTAGAACACATTGAGCTGGCAGCTCTTGATCAATGAGTCATAGTCTCACTTTTGAATCAGGTCATTTTTAAAAATTCTTCCATGGAGGATGGATGTGACTGACAAGGTCAGAGTTTGTTGGTCATCTTTAATTGCTCTTGAGTGTGTGGCGGTGAACCATCATCTTGAACCATTGTGGTCAATCTGGGGTAGGTACAGCCACAGTGCTGTTTGGAATGGGATTCCAGGATTTAGACTCAGTGGCAGCAAAGGAATGGCCTTCAAGTCAGGATGGCATGTGGCTTGGAGGGGAACTTGCTGGCGGTGATGTTCCAATACGTTTGCTGTCCTTGTCCTTCTAGGTGGAAGTGCTCAAGTTCCACTCCAGAGCACAAAACCTCAGTCGACACTCTTAACAACATGTTTTTTTCAACTACGTTCTTAGTTCAGTACTGAGGGAGATCTGCAACCTCTAAGATGGCATCAGGGGGAAAGGAAAGTTGTCAGATATGGAACTCCATTGCAATCCTGCCATCGCAGGATGGAGAGTACTTGGGAGGGTGCCACAGTGAGTCAATGTTATCTCCAATAAGAATGGAATGTATGTGCAGAGACAAAAAAATAATCCCAATCTATGAAATCTGCTAAGGTAAGGCTGCCCTGCAGTTATTTCTTTTAAACAAGGCCTGTACACACTCCATAGAGTGGTCTATTGCCAGCTGCTGCCTAACGTAAAGTGTTTGAGCAAGCTACAAAGAGGAGCAGTTAGAATCCAGAACCAGGCCATTCAGCCCAACCAGTGCATATCAGCATTTCCCTACAAGGAGTTACAATCCTATTCATTTAGCCTGTTACTATTGAGGGAAAAAAAAAACATTCTACAGTACATTTCACAAACCCTGGATGTCCCAAAGCACTTTACTATCGATGGAGCATTTTTTGAAGTGCAGTCACTATTGACACAGTAAATATGTAACTAAGTGAAATATTACTAACCTTACAGATATGTTTTGCATTTTTGACAGGCCTGCCTGGCTTGGAGGCGATTAGATTCTGAATTAAAGTATCATGTAATCCAGTGAACTCCTGTGTTGAAGTTGACCCTTGCAGCACCAGCAGTTTAATTATCTTTTTGGTGTTAACAAGCCTTACAAGAGCTTTTGTAACTTCTCGGCTCTAAGTGCTGTGAGGCAGTATGACAGCTCCAAATCTATCAATTCCACCAACGTCATGTGGATATAGAAGATGTGTGATACCTTTCAGATGGCTGGATACTATTGTAAATTAATGCAGCAATAGACTGACATTCGCTGCATGGGAAGATTGCAATGCTTGATAAGAGAAAAATTCACTCCTCAATTAGTATGAAGGCTTTTGCCAGATCAATAATTTACCCTGTGTAAGATTGTTTTAGGATTTTGGAATCATACAGTACAGAATTAGGCCATTCGGCCCATTGTACCTATGTTGGCTCTTTGAAAGAGCTATCAGTTGCATTTCTTCTGTTCTTCATTCACAAACGTTTCCTCTTCAAGTATGTATCCAATTCACCTTTGAAAGCTGTTAGTGTCATAGAGTTATACAGCACAGGAACAGGCCCTTCGGCCCACCCTGTCCATGCCAGACATCAAAAACCAGTCTATTCTAATCCCATTTTCCAGCCCTTGGCCCATAGCCCTGTAATCTATGATGTTTCAAGTGCTCATCTAAACACTTCTTAAATGTTGTGAGTGTTCATGCCTCTACCACCCCCTCGGGCAGTGTGTTCCAGATTCCAACCACCCTCTGGGCGAAAATATTCTTCCTCAAATCTCCTCTAAGCCTCCTACCTTAAATCTATGCCCCCGGTTATTGACAACTCCGCTAAGGGGAAAGGTGTTTTCCTATCTACCTTATCTATGTCCCTCATAATTTTGTATACCTCTATCAGGTTCCTCCTCAGCCTTCTCTGCCCTCAGGAAAACAACCCTACCCTATCCAGTCTCTCTTCATAGCTGAAACGCTCCAGCCCAAGCAACATTCCGGTGAATCTCCTCTGTACCCTGTCCAGTGCAATCACATCCTTCCTATAGTGCAGCGGCCAGAACTGCACACAGTACTCCAGCGGTGGCCGAACTAATGTTTTATACAGTTTCAACATAACCTTCCTACCCTTACATTCTATGCCTCGGTTTATAAAGGCAAGTATCCCATATGCCTTCTTAAGCACCTTATTTACCTGTGCTTCTGCCTTCAGGGATCTATTGGCATGTACACCAAGGTCCCTCTGATCCCCTGTATTTCCTAAGGTCCTACCCTTCATTGTGTATTCTCTTGCTCTGTTAATCCTCCCAAAATGCATCACCTCACACTTCTCAGGATTAAATTCTATTTGCCACTGCTCTGCCCATCTTACCAGCCCATCTATATCGTCCTGTAAAAAGCTTTCCTCCTCATTATTTATGACACCACCAATTTTCATGTCATCTGCGAACTTACTGATCATACCTCCTATACACACGTCTAAATCATTAATGTACAGCACAAACAGCAAGGGTCCCAGCACTGATCCCTGCGGTACACCGCTCGTCACAGGCTTCCAATCACAAAAATAACCTTCGACCATCACCCTCTGCCTCCAGCCATTAAGCCAGTTTTGGATCCAATTTGCCAAATTGCCCTGGATTCCATGGGCTCTTACCTTCTTGACCACTCTCCCATGCGGGAACTTGTCAAAAGTTTTACTGAAGTCCATATAGACTACATCGACTGCACTACCCTCATCAATACAGCTAGTCACCTCCTCGAAAAATTCAATCAAGTTTGTTAGACTTGATCTCCCCCTGACAAAGCCATGCTGACTATCCCTGATTCATCCCTGCCTCTTCAAGTGGAGATTAATCCTGTCCCTCAGAATTTTTTTCAATAGTTTCCCCACCATTGATGTTAGACTCACTGGCCCCTAATTACCTGCTTTATCTCTACTACCCTTGTTGAATAATGGTACCACATTTACTGTCCTCCAGTCCTCTGGCACCTCTCCTGTGACCGGAGTGGATTTAAAAATTAGTGCCAGAGCCCCTGCATTCTGCTCCCTTGCCTCACATAGCAGCCTGGGATACATCTCATCTGGGGTCTGGGGATTTATCCACTTTTATGCCCACCAAAACCACCAATACCCCCTCCCTTTCAATGATAATTTGTTCAACTATATCACAGTCCCCCTCCCTGGTTTCTACACCTACATTGTCCTTCTCCATAATGAGCAAATGAAATGTAATCACTCAAAACCTCATCTACATCCTCCGGCTCCATGCACAGACTGCCATTTTGGTCCCTAATGGGTCCTACTCTTTCCCTGGTTATCCTCTTGCCCTTAATATATTTATAAAATACCTTGGGATTTTCCTTTATCTTGCCCGCCAGTGGTTTTTCATGCCCCCTCTTCGCTCTCCTAATTACTTTTTTAATTACCCCCACCACCCCGCCCCCCCCCCCCCCCCCACTTTCTATACTGCTCTAGGGTTTCTGCTATTTTCAGCCCTCTGTGTCTGCCATAAGCTTCTTTTTTTTCCCATATGCAGTCCTCTATATCCCTTGACATCCAGGGTTCCCTGAATTGTTGGTCCTACCCTTCACCTTTACAGGAACTTGTTGGCCCTGAGCTCTCACTGCTTCCTTTTTGAATGACGCCCACTAGTCTGATGTAAACTTTCCTACAAGTGGCTGCTCCCAATCCACTTTGGCCAGACCCTGTCTTATCATAATAAAATCAGTCCAAGACCCTTATTTCCAGTCCACCATTGCCCTTTTCCATGACTACCTTAAATCTTACAGAGCTATGTTCACTATCCCCAAAATTCGCCCCCACTGTCACTTCTACCACTTGCCCAGCTTCATTCCCTAAGATTAGGTCCAGTACCACCTCTTCTCTTGTAGGACTTTCTATGTGCTGGCTCAAAAAGCTCTCCTGGATGCACTTTTAAGAATTTCGCCCTCTCTAAGCCTTTCACATTAAGACGATCCCAGTTAATATTGGGAAGTTGAAATCCCCTACTATTATTACCCTATTATTTTTAAACGTCTCTGAGATTTGCCTACATATCTGCTCCTCTATCACCCCCTGACTATTTGGAGGCCTATAGTACACTCCCAGAAATATGATTGACCCCTTATTTTTTTAAGTTCTACCCATCTGGCCTCATTTGAGGAACCTTCCAAGATACCATCCCTCCTTATTGCAGTAACTGACTCCTTGATCAATAGTGCATCGCCACTTCCTCTTTTACACCCCTCACCCGCGCCACCACCCCGACCACCACACCCACCCACCCCCACCACCCCCTCTGTCACGCCTGAAGATTCTATACCCTGGAATACTGAGCTGCCAGTCCTGACCCTCCCTCAACCATGTTTCTGTGATAGCAACAATATCATATTCCCATGAGATAATCAACACCGTCAATTAATCTGCCTGACTTGTAAGACTCCTTGCATTAAAATAGATGCAATCCAGCCTTGCATTATTCCCTTATGCCTTAACAGGTCTGCCTTCCAGACTGACTTAGTTTCTCTTCTATATTTGGCTGTGCATCACCCCGGCTCAGGTGCAAACCGTCCAACTTGTACAGGCCCTGCCTTCACCAGAAACAGACCCAGTGATCCAGGAACCTAAAGCCCTCCCTCCTGCACCATCTCCTCAACCACGCATTCATCCTCTCTATCCTCTTATCCCTATACTCACTATCACATGGCACAGGGAGTATTCCAGAGATTACAATTTTTGAGGTCCTGTTTTTAATCTGCTACCTAGCTCCCTAAATTCTTGTTTCAGGACCTCATCCCTCTTTCTACCTATGTCATTGATACCAATGTGAACCATGACCTCTAACTGTTTACCCTCTCCCTTCGGAATGCCCTGCAGCCATTCTGTGGCTTCCTTGACCCTGGCACCAGGGAGGCAACATACCATCTTGAAGCCATGTCTACAGCCGCAGAAGCGCGTGTCTGCACCCTTCACTATTGAGTCTCCTACCACTATTGCTCTTGCCCACTTACTCCTTGTGCAGCTGAGTCACACCCAGTGCCATGAACTTGGCTCTGACTGCACTCTCCAGAAGAACCTTCACCCTCACCGTTTTCCAACAGAGAAAAACGTTTCTGGAGTGAGATGCACTCTAGGGCTTTCCTGACTACTGCCTTCCTCCCTTCTGCTAACTGCTGGTCATCCATTCTCTCTCTGACTGCACTTCTTTGAGCTGCAGAGTGACCACATCTAAAAATGTGCTATCTACGTAACCCTCAGCCTTGCGGATGTACCGCTGTGTCTCAGTTGCCGCTCAAGCGCCTAAACTCATTGCTCAAGCTGGTCAAGCCAGTGGCACTTCCTGCACAGGTGGTCATCCAGATTGCAAGGAGCGTCTAAGAATTCCCACATGCTGCAGGCTGTACAACAGACAGGACTGAGCTCCCTTGGCAACTTTTTTTGTTTTTAATTAAAAGACTATGTCCTTAAATTTAAGCCCTGCTCTGCTCACTGTAGTCTTGCTCTTTAGAGTCCCGCTCTGCTGAAAGTCTCGAAGTGGGACCTGCCGCAGGGGATCGGTGGGCTAGCCAAAAGCCAATTCACTTCGGCGGGACTGGACAGCGGGCGGGACAGGAAATTCCCACCCCCAACCGGGAGTAGAAAGGCAGTTAGGTGACCACATTGAGTGAGTGCACCACACCCCACCCACCACACCCTTCTGCCCCAACCCACCCCAGGACAAAAAGACCTGATATAGTCTAGGTGGATCAGCTGGTGGCTCACAGGTTGAGAAAGTATCAAATGCAACTTGTGAGATGAAGAATTTTATGACTTATAAAACCTCATTATCTGCAGCTTATATCAAATGAACAATAATCTTTTCTAGAGCCTCTTATATAGCAAGCATTTTGAATTTATGAGCATATGAATTATAGTTCTGCAGAATCAAACACAAGGATGAATGGAAGAATATGTAGGTGGCAATCGATAAAGTAAGATGGGACGTATTGTATATTTCATATGTCTCAAGGAAATGCAGAGATGACACTAGTTTCTGTGTGTGTAACAGGTTTTATTTACAGGCCAGGATTTTGCACCCCAGCTGAAGGGACTGCAGCCACAGAGCCTAGCAGGAAAACCCGCCAAATCTCGCAATGTTAGGCTCGTTAACGATGCAGCCAGGGTCTTTCCAGCGAATCGCATGGTGGGGCAGTCAGGAAGCCGCGCTCCCTGCCGCCATGTCTGGGCGCCATATTTAAAAGGTGCTCAGACAGCTACTCATTCATCGCACCAGGGTTTTGGACCTAGGCATGGCTGCCAGGAAACAGCACGCACCGGTCCCAAGGTGTAGCGATGCCTTGCTGGACACACTACTGCAAGCCATGGGGGGGCAGGGAGAACTTCCTTTCTCCAAGGGATGGGAGGAGGAGGCCCACCCGTCTCACCGTACCTGCATGGGAGGAGGTTGCCAGGGTGGTCTGCCAATTCCATTCAGAGGGGGACTGACCTGCAGTGCAGGAAAAGAACGATTGATCTAATCTGCATCACCAAGATAAGTGAAACCTGTAGTCCTCATTCTTACCTCACTGAATGGGAACTGGGACATGGGCTCAATGGAAAGGCCACCATCTGTGCTGCCCATGTATAAAAGCCCTTCACTAGGTGCTGGGCTGCTGCCTCATTGCCCCACTGCAGTCCATGTGGTCTGCTGGTGCACAACAGGCACGAGAGGGAGAAGTCGGGAGGGGGCATGCCTGATGCCCATGCCCTCACACAGTATGAACAGCGGGGTGCTGAACTGGTAAGGGAGGACAGTGACCATGCGTGTGCCAACAGGGAGGTCAGCCTCCCCCAAGAATCCTGTGAGGAAGTTGACCTCTGCACATTGAAAGCTGGGGGTAAGGCTGTGCAATGTGAGAGGCAGCCCAGGCGTTTACTCATTCTCTCCTCTTCCCATTACAGGTGCAAGCAGGAAGAAGGTAAGGCCAGGCGCCAATCCTGAGGTAAGCCCCGGCCCCAGCCCATAGACGATGACAATGATGACAAATTCTCACCTTTAGCGCCATTGTAGCATTCACCTGCACCTTCCGCCAGCCCAGAGACACACATTTCGGTGGGTCAAAGATCTAGTTTAGGCAGGGCCTCACATTCTGGAGGTCACCTCATCGACATGTGTCCGCAGCAGGAGGAGACAGTGGCAGCCAAGGTCTCCGGAACTTGGAGGACTGCTGGAGAAGAGGCCTCTATTAGGTCTAAGTCTGATGATGCACCTCTGGGAGTGGTCATTGACAAGATGCTGGAGATGAAGTGAGATGCTTGGGAACATCAGGAATGGTGTTGGTGGCCCTCAACAGGGTGGCACCTGAGTCTGTCCGTCTGCTCTATGATGTCGTGGCTCTGACGTGCACACATGGAAGCCTCCATGGGGAGGATACTGGATGCTATGGACAACCTGGTCCAGCAGAATGCCCAGTTTCTGCCAGAGCGCTCAGACCTGCACCCTGTCGCTGGAGCCAAAAGTGAGCTTTGTCAATGACAAACCAGAACTCAGGAAAAAGGTGCACCCAGCAGTAGTGATACAGCAGCGGAGACCATACCAGAGAAAAGACACAGTCTTCCTCTACTTTGAAGACAATGCAGGGGTGGTAGTAAATAACAAAGGAGAAATGAAAGGCTCTGCAATCAGAGGTCCTGTTGCCAAGGCATGTCCAGATCTGTGGCCCAGGATTACTTCCAATGCTGGGAGCATTGCACAACAATTGTAAAAATATCCTGCAAAGATATCTGTGCAATTCAATAAATATTTTTACTCTGAAAAAAAGAAAACCGTTGACAACATGTGACACCGCCGATGCCTCCTTCCGAACCTCACTGTCCCCCACTTTCCCCCACCCCTCACTGTCCCCCACTTTCACAGCCCCTGCACGCTCCCCAATCCCTTACACCCCACAAGGCAAGGCTGCACGGTTACATTCACCCCTCCCCTGGCATCCCCACCTCCACTCTAACATACCCAGCTACACGCTCCCCCCATGTTGTCTGCCCACTCGTCCCTTCCCCATGCTCCATCACCTCTCCCCACCCCACCCCCCGCCCCCCCCCAACCATCCCAGTCACCGTGTGCCTTCCTTCAAGTGGACCAGCTTGTCATCCTGGTAAGTCCTCGACATCTGCATGCCATGTTGGTCCGGTTGTTTTTTGCACTGACGTGAATTCCCACCAGCAGACGGATGATAGGCCGAGGTGGGAGAAATCCAGTCGGGTGCTCATTTCAATCCCCTTAATTAAATGCTAAACGGCTTCCCAAATTCCTTTGTTTGGAATGGTGAACCACTGCCATGACGGTCGGGAATGCAAGTTCCCTCCATCATTTCACTTTGTCCGGAAATCGATTTTTGCACTCACGTCATATTCTTGCCCTTGGCCGCTGCAAAGCCTGCAGCTGGCAGGATCAGAAAATTCCAGCCACAGTGCTTTCAAATGTCCACTCCATGCTTCTAGCAGCTTCCATCTCCAGCTACAGTTTTACTTATTTTTCTCTGAGTCCACACCCAGGCTTAACCAATCAGGTACTGTTAGAATCAATAGTAAACAGACTCAAATAATCAAATGCAGAACAATTGACCATTGCAAATGACATTGTGGAGCATTAACACACACTAATAAACCTGCAAGATGAATGGCCTTTTCCTGTATTCTAAACACTATGTATCACCATAAAAGATACTGATTATTATATTAATAAGTTATAATCACCTTTCATAATTCTGATTATTAATAATATTTGGGATGGCCACCATATGGAAAAGCCAGCATATCCAGTAAGTGTGTTCCTGTCATTAGGACGTTAATTAGGGGGTAAAGTATTTTATCGTTCCACAGAGACTGAAAATCTGCTTTCAATCAGGTCCTAGGTACAGATTTCATTAATATTGGCGAGATGTCAGCTTTCCCTTTCTGATTGAGCTAAGGATCTGAAGTTGTATGAACTTAGGCAGACAATCCAGCTCTAATGAGCACAATACCACCACACAAAATGCCTGCAGTTCAGTATTGCTCGATACTGACTGCCTACTGTTCTGACAGAGGCTAAAGGAATTGCTGAAATGGAAATGGTAATGCCATATTGTGGGGGGCAGAAAGGAGGGAGGGTGGGTGGGTGGGGGTTGGGGGGGGAGCGAGAGGAGGGTAGGTAATATCTTCTGATATTTATTGTACCTTTGTGATATTATACAATGCAGTAGCATGATGTTGCTCTATATTTTCAACATGGCTCTTTAAAATAGATTAAAACCTTTGTTAAATGGAGAGCAGAGATGATTCATGGGTATGCGCTGCTCAATGCATTCGAAACACTCAAACAACGTCAGCTCCAAGGTACTGTATAATCACGTGGCTAACTCACACGACAGTTGACTTGGGAATGGCTCACGCAGACACTTGATGCAGAAGTAAAAACATTCGTCATTTCCCCAAGATGAAACACATCATCTAGCTAAATGCAACAAAATAATAGCAAATATCATTCAATAAGTTCTCCACAAAATCATTTAAATGTGATTAATATCTGCCACAAGAATCTAAGAAACATGAGCAGGGGTTAAACCATGTGGCCTGTCTAGCCTGCTCCACCATTCAATAGGATCATGCCTGATCCTGGTCTTCAACTCAATTTTCCTGCCCACACCCTATATCCCTTAATTTCCTGAGAGACCAAAAATCTGTCTATCCCGGACCTAAATGTATTCAAAGATGAAGCTTGCGCAACCCTCTTGGGTACAGAATTCCAAAGATTCCCACCCTTTGAGTGAAGTGATTTCTCTTCATCTCAGCCCTGAATGATAGGCTGCTTATTGGTTAAATGCAATTGGGGGCAAAGGTCACACTTGCTATTCTGTACCTGATGGCGGCCTTCCCTTTTTGCTTACTCCAATAAAGGCGTGAGTAATTTCAAGGATTTTAAGGGATAATATTCCCGAGACTCAGGGTAATGCTCCAGGGACCCAAGGTTGCATCCCACCTTGGCAGACGGTGGAATTTGAATTCAATAAAAATCTGGAATTAAAAGCCTAATGATGACTATTAAAACATGGTTTATTGTTGTAAAAATCTATCTGGTTCACTAATTTCCTTTAGGGAAAGAAATCTGTCATCCTTAACGGGCCTTACTTACATGTGACTCCTGACCCACAGGAATGTGATTGACTCTTAACTGACCTCTGAAATGGCCTAGCAAGCCACTCAGTTGCAAAAAACCACTACAAAGCCTAACTCCCTCTCCAACAGCGCTGTGGGTGTACCTGCACCACACGGACTGCAGTGATTCAAGAAGGCAGCTCACCACCACCTTCTTAAGGGCAACTAGGGATGGGCAATAAATGCTGGCCCAGCCAGCGAAGCCCACATCCCCCAATCGATTTAAAAGAAAATTCCATTTTTCACCCTCCCCTCGTAGGCAATAGCACATTCTCTAGAATCGAATCAAAGAGGCTTTTGATTCCTTACACGCAAGTGTGAGATTGTTGGCACACTATTTAATAAATGGTTATTTAATCATGGTTAAACTCAATTGTGTCCTCGTGGAATGTAAACACGCATGTAAAGCCGCACAAGTGTTGTCTAAGAAGAGTATCTGGGGCGGTAGGGGACAGAAAAGAGCTGGCTACCCTTTGCCCTGACAGAACAAGTCAGGTGTACTACCTTCAAGAACTATCCCACTTCCAGTCATAGACGGGAAACCAAACCTGAGATCTCCCTGGCCAACTCCACAATAACATGTTTACCGTCTGAGCCTGAGGGTGAGAAATGATTGCATTCCGAGGGCGGAATTTTCCACACCCACCCACCGCTGCGATCTTCCGGTGCCTCCGCAAGTCAATGGACTTCTGGCTGGGGCCCCGCCTTGCCCATGGCCGGTCCCGCGAGGGGGGCCAGAAAATCCAGGCCTAATTCTGCTCAGGAAACCTATGAGCTATATAGGCTTTTCTGACTGAGAACAAGAAACCAAACTCGGTCAACTGATTAAAGCAGAAGAGGTGATGAACACCCGATCAATCGAATTCTTTAATATCTAAAGCGAGAAGTAAGCTTGGACAACGCCTTAAAACTTTCAGTTTTAGAAGCTGCCTTTGAGCTATTTAAATTTAAGACGGAATATTAGCACTTCTGAGGCTCTCATGTATTTACATTTTCTCCAACAATGTAAAGTCAGCAAGCTTTATTTGAATGTTGTGCCACAAGTATTAAATACAGATACAGATGTGACGCCAAAGGAGAGGTTAGGTGTATTCAGGCCAGTTGACAATTAACCCAGACTTGGGTAAAACATAGTGGAGACCAAATCACACTGGGCCACATTTTATTTTGCTTCATAATATTAACAAGTTGGAGCTGAATATACTGAGCCTTCAGAGGTAGCCCTGCCATAACTCTAGTGCCACAAAATACCCAGAAGGAAAAAAAACAGTTCAGACCAGGTACTCTTATTTCCCAGTTTTAATTGGTGTTCCATTTTAAGGTATGCAAGACCAGTTCAGGCCAGTATTCTTATTGTCCAATTTTTACAGTTTTTTCCCCCTTCTGGGTAAGATAGAGCCTCAAATATGTTGGCTCTCTAACATGCCTGAGAGTTTCCTTTGGTCCATGTTTTGTGACAGAGTTCCTGCCCATCCTGAATAAAGGGTATTAACACTGAGGGAGATATTTGGGAGCCAGGATTGCCAGCTCTGGAAACGCTGGCCAGGGGTTTGGCATTCATTGTTATTAGTGGAAAGGAGGGAGGAAGTGTCCACACATGAGTATCTAGGGCTGGGGCTCAACCTGGAATCCCTCAAAAAAGAGGATTTTCAAAAAACAAATTAGGATTTTAAGAAAATATTTCCAAAAAAGTAAACTTCCCCAGGGGGCCCTGTAAGATATTCTATTTGTGTATGTATATATATGTGGGGTTAGGATTTGGATAATTTCATATTGAGTAAGGTATTTTCTTACTTTTAAAGTGTAAATGGCTTGTGAGTTTGTACCATAGCTAGAAATAATGAAGAGGTTTAACTGTCCATTCCCAGGTGCTTCATAATTAATGTATCAGTTCATACTGTATCTGATGTTGTTTGTTTCCTGCAGAAGTATGGTTCACGTCAATTTAACTAAAATGTGCTGATACCCAATGGAATGAGATAGAAAGGGGATAAAGGATTCAAGATGATTAATGGCATGCTTAATGACAAACAAGTTGGCAACAGGTGTTTTCTCAGGAACTGCCTCATTTCTGGGGGTCTTTACAAATTATTACTATAATTGATCATCTAGCAAGATATGCTTGACTAGAGGTCTATAAAGACCTTGAGCTTTCCTTCCAAATTTGTGGAGAGAGACAAGCATGAATGGTTCATTGAAAACTATGGGGAAGATCTTATGGAAGCAGCAGGGGCCTCACCTGCCAGCTGGAGAGCTGGCAAAAGATCTGTGACGCCTCCTTGGGGAAGATCCACTGAATCACAATCCATTCAGGCAATTGATAGGTGAGTGGCAAGCCTCTCCCCGGGGTCAGGAGCGGAAGTCCCACCCACTGAGAGCAGCTGGCCAAACAGAGGCTGGCAGCTCTTTTGCTCAGCAGCATCATTGGGGAGGTGGCAGCTCCTGCTGGCATGACAACCACTGGAGCCCAAGGATTGCCACAGGTGATGGTGGGAAGGGATTTACAGAGTAGGGGTCACAGGGTAAGGGATCTAAGGGGGTCGAGATCAGATCAGCAGCAAGGGCAGGGTGGTGGCTTGCAAAGCACCATCCTCCCTTCTCAATGCAGTGTCCCTCGATCAGTCACTGAGTGCCTTTGAAGGAAACCACGAGAGACAACAAGCAGACACGTAAGTTTCCGTGTTGCATTTTTAAAAGTGCTGTCGTGGCATGAGGGCTTCGCTGGCTGGGCCAACATTTGTTGCCCATCCCTAATTGCCCATGAGAAGGTGGTGATGAGCCGTCTTCCTGAGCCACTTGACTACATGTGGTGTAGTACACCCACAGTGCTGTTAGGAAGGGAACACCAGGCTTCTGACCCAGTGACAGTGAAGGAAGGGTGATATATTTCCAAGTCAAGATGGTGTGTGATGTGTTGGGAAACTTGCAGGTCGTGGTGTTCCTGCAGCGATGTCCTGGGACTGAGATCGTTGACGTCCAACAGCCACAGCTATCTTCCTTTGTGCTACGTATGACTCTAACCGGTGGAGTGTTTCCTGCTGATTTCCATTGACCCAAGTTTTGCTAGGGCTCCTTAATGCTACACTCAGTCAAATGCTGCCTTGATGTCAAAGGTAATCACTCTCACCTCACCTCTTGAATTCAGCTCTTTTGTCCATGTTTGGATCAAGGCTGTAATGAGCTGAGGAGCTAATGGGCACTGGAGGAACCCAAACTGAGCAACAGTAAACAGGCTACTGCTGAGTAAGTGTCACTTGACAGCACTTTTGTGGGCACCTTCCATTACTTTGCTGGTGATCAAGAGTAGCCTGATGGGATGGTAAATGGCCAGGCTGGATTTGTCTTTATTTTGTACATAGGACATACCAGGGCAATTTTCCACATTGCCAGGTAGATGTCAGTATTGTAGCTGCAGCTTGGCTAGGGGATGATGCAGCTAGTCTTGGAGCACAAGCCTTCAGTACTATTGCTGGAATATTGTCAGGGCCCATAGTCTTTGCAGCTTTCAGAGCCTTCAGCCATTTCTTGATATCACATGGAGTGATCAAATTGGCTGAAGACTGGCATCTAAGATGGGGACCTCAGTAGAAGGCTGAGATGGATCATCCACTTGGCACTTCTGGCTGAAGACATTTGCAAATGATTCAGCCTCATCTTTGCATTGATGTGCTGGGCTCCTCCATCATTGTGGAGTGGTATTTGTGGACTCTCTTCCTTCTGTTTGTTGCTTAATTGTGCCCCACCCTTCACGAGAGGATTGTGGGTTTGAAAGGTATTGTCGAAGAACCTTGGCAAATTGCTGCAGTGCATCTTGATGATGATACAAGGAGCTCTTACTGTATGGTGGTGGTGGGGAGAATGAATGTTTAAGGTGGTGCATGAAGTGGGTTGCTTTGCCCTGGATGGTATCGAGCTGCTTGAGTATTGCTGGAGCTGTATTCATCCAGAAAAGTGGATAGTATTCCATCACACTCCTGACTTGTGCCTTGTGGACAGGATTTGGGGAGCCAGGAGGTAAGTTACTCGCTGCAGAATTCCAAGCCTCTGATCTGCTCTTGTAGTTATAGTGTTCCTATGGCCGGGCCAGTCAGGTTTCTGGTTAATGAATTCCCAAATGACTATGTTGAGGAGTTCAGCAATGGCAATGCAGTTGAACATGGAGGGAGGAAGGTTGGATTTTGTCTTGTTGGATATGGCCATTCCCTGGTATTGCGTTACGGCGCTTAACATTTCATCCAATGGATGACACCTAAGACAATGCAGCACTCCATCATTACAAGCTGGATTATATACAAAAATCCCTAAACTTGAACTCACAATGTTAGTGTGCTAATAGCTGAGCGACAGCTGGCATCATAACAACATCCCACATATAGATGCTAGGACACAACCTCAACTTTATTGGGACAGGTACCCAAAGGGAACATATCAGAAACTTTGCTGCACACGACTCCTTTAAAAAGGCAATTGAAGTCCATATGCAACCAGAAGCAAACACTTCAATGCAGATTAGCATCAGAAGTAAAAATAGCTGCAATCTTACCAGATTGGTAGCTTCCTTATGTAAAAGGACACATTCTTTTAATGCATGTTGACACTTCTTTCTTTCCCTGCCTGCACTACTATGTTACACCTGAATTGAAGGAACTGTTCCTACCAATCTACAAATGGAACATGATCAGCATTAAAATGTAATGAAACTTGATGGATGCTCACAGGTGCTACTCACAAAGTTTTTCTTTCCGAGACAATCAATTGTGACACAGCTCTTTCAAGTAGAAAGAGAGCTGATAGGCTGTCTCGCCGGAGATATTATTTATTTATTCTTTCATGGGATGTGGGCATCAATGTCAAGGCCAGTATTTGTGCCTTGAACTGAATGGCTTGCTAGGCCATTTCTGAGGATAGTTAAAGGTGAACCACATTGCTGTGGGTCTGGAGTCAATGGAGGCCAGACCAGGTAAGAACAGCAGATTCCCTTCCTTAAAGGACATTCATGAACCAGATGGTAGTTTCATGGTCACCATTACTGAGACTCACTTTGAATTCCAGATTTCATTAATTGAATTTAAATTCCACCAGCTGCCATGTGATTGGAACTTGTGTCCCAGGAGCCTGAGCCACCATCCCCTGGAATTTGTGAAAAGAGAGCAGAGAGATTGTGATGCGTGAATAATCCACAATCGTTGCTTACGATGCAGGCAGCAGACCTCATGTTGCGTCAAATGACTGTAGCATGCAACCAGTTCTAAGGGCACTGTTGAGTGGCTGCAGACCTGAGCAGGTGGATGGTATAAAATAGCTAGCCTGCACAACGTAAAAAAAAAACCCTACTAGAGCTATACCTTGAGTGCCCTACCATCCATTCTTAATTAGCACATTCGTTTAGATAATATCACCAACTTTAACTTTAACACCTATGTGTTCTATTGTACTATTGTCGTTAACATCTTTTGATGATCTGCTTCTATCACTGCTTGTTTGTCCCTACAACCACACCCCCCCTCCACCTCTCTGTCTCTCTATCTCTCCGCCCCCCACACACATACCTTAAACAAGCTTATATTTCAGCTCTTTCCTGGACTCGAACTCAAGTTCTGTCGAAGGGTCATGAGGACTCGAAACGTCAACTCTTTTCTTCTCCGCCGATGCTGCCAGACCTGCTGAGTTTTTCCAGGTAATTCTGTTTTTGTTTTGGATTTCCAGCATCCGCAGTTTTTTTGTTTTTATCTCTGTGTTTAATTGACTGCCACTGCTCTTCAAGAAATGCCTACCTCCTTGAAGAAGTTCTGTTCCTCTCTGCGACAAGATTTCCGTATCTCTCTGTTGCCTTGTTCACCTTCATTGCTTTCCATTTCCCTCCTAGTGTTTGACAAGGTGTTTACTAAAACCCGCTTTCACAGCCATATCTCCTTTCTCAGTGACTGTCTCCGTCTCCGACTTACCCCACGTGGATTTCAACTGAAATTCCACCCCTCATGTTTCGAACCCACCCAGGATTACAGGTATCTCCGGGACATAAAATGTTTCTCGGACTGCTGTTCCCGTCACATTCTGAAATCCACTCTCAGTGCCATGCGCCGCCATATGAACACACTCGACCTCTCCCTCCAGCAGCACCGCCGTACCCTTTTTCAAAGCTGCGCGTGCCCCCAGTTTCATTTTATCCTTCGGCTCATCCGACGCCTCAACAAGAAACTTTTTCTCTTTCTCTCAAGTGCTAAGGAACGCAAGCTCCAACAACTCATCGACACCAACACCCATCTAGGACCCTCCACCCCTGCCTGTCCCTCCGTCCCCACCCTTTCTTCCAGTCCCAACCCCAGCCGTGTATTCACTATACCCCCTGACCTTCCCCTCTCCGATGCTGAACGTTCAGTGCTCAGCAAAGGACTTAGTTTCATACCCTTACGCCCTCACCTCAATGAATTTCGGGCTCGGCATGATACTGAACTCTTCTTCCGCCGTCTTCGTCTCCGGGCTCACTTCTTTGAGCAGGAGTCCTCTCCCAGTTCAACGGATCCTTTTACCCATCTCCAATATTCTCCCTCCACCTGGACCCCTCCCTTTGGATTCTTACCTTCTCTCGATCTTTTCATTGAGAACTGTCGGCGCGACATTAGTCGTCTCAATTTCTCTGCTCCTCTCACCCATTCTAACCTGTCTCTCTCTGAACTTACTGCACTCCATTCTCTCAGGTCCAACCCTGACATTGTCATCAAACCCGCTGACAAGGGTGGTGCTGTTGTTGTCTGGCGCACTGACCTCTACCTCGCGGAGGCTGAGCGTCAACTCGCAGACACTTCTTCCTACCTCTCCCTGGACCATGACCCCACCACTGAACATCAAGCCACTGTTTCCAGGACTGTCACTGACCTCATCTCCTCTGGGGATCTCCCTCCCACAGCTTCCAACCTGATAGTCGCCCAACCTCGGACGGCCCACTTCTATCTCCTACCCAAAATCCACAAACAGAACTGCCCCGGTAGACCGATCGTCTCAGCTTGCTCCTGCCCCACAGAACTCATTTCTCGTTATCTTGACTCCCTTCTCTCTCCCCTTGTCCAGTCCCTTCCCACCTACATCCGTGATTCCTCTGACACCTTATGTCACATCAACAATTTCCAGTTCCCTGGCCCCTACCGCTTCCTCTTCACCATGGACGTCCAATCCCTCTACACCTCCATCCCCCACCAGGATGGTCTGAGGGCCCTTAGCTTCTTCCTCGAACAGAGGCCCGAACAATCCCCAACCACCACTACTCTCCTCCGTCTGGCTGAACTTGTTCTCATGCTGAACAATTTCTCCTTCAACTCCTCTCACTTCCTCCAAATAAAAGGTATGGCTATGGGTACCCGCATGGGCCCCAGCTATGCCTGTCTCTTTATGGGGTATGTGGAACATTCCTTGTTGCAGTCCTACTCCGGCCCCCTTCCACAACTCTTTCTCCGGTACATCGATGATTACTTCGGTGCCGCTTCATGCTCTCGTCAGGACTTGGAAAAATTTATTAATTTTGCTTCCAATCTCCACCCCTCCATCATTTTCACGTGGTCCATCTCTGACACTTCCCTTCCCTTCCTTGACCTCTCTGTCTCAATCTCTGGTGATAGACTGTCCACCAATATCCATTACAAACCCACCGACTCCCACAGCTATCTCGACTACAGCTCCTCACACCCCGCTTCCTGTAAGGACTCCATCCCATTCTCTCAGTTCCTTCGCCTCCGTCGCATCTGTTCCGATGATGCTATATTCAAAAACAGTTCCTCTGACATGTCCTCCTTCTTCCTTAACCAAGGTTTTCCACCCACGGTCGTTGACAGGGCCCTCAACCGTGTCCGGCCCATCTCCCGCGCATCCGCCCTCACGCCTTCTCCTCCCTCCCAGAAACATGATAGGGTCCCCCTGTCCTCACTTATCACCCCACCAGCCTCCGCATTCAAAGGATCATCCTCCGCCATTTCCGCCAACTCCAGCATGATGCCACCACCAAACACATCTTCCCTTCACCCCCCTTATCGGCATTCCGTAGGGATCGCTCCCTCCGGGACACCCTGGTCCACTCCTCCATCACCCCCTACTCCTCAACCCCCTCCTATGGCACAACCCCATGCCCACGCAAAAGATGCAACACCTGCCCCTTCACTTCCTCTCTCCTCACCGTCCAAGGACCCAAACACTCCTTTCAAGTGAAGCAGCATTTCACTTGCATTTCCCCCAACTTAGTCTACTGCATTCGTTGCTCCCAATGTGGTCTCCTCTACATTGGAGAGACCAAACGTAAACTGGGTGACCGCTTTGCAGAACACCTGCGGTCTGTCCGCAAGAATGACCCAAACCTCCCTGTCGCTTGCCATTTTAACACTCCACCCTGCTCTCTTGCCCACATGTCTGTCCTTGGCTTGCTGCATTGTTCCAGTGAAGCCCAAAGCAAACTGGAGGAACAACACCTCATCTTCTGACTAGGGACTTTACAGCCTTCCGGACTGAATATTGAATTCAACAACTTTAGGTCGTGAGCTCCCTCCCCCATCCCCACCCCCTTTCTGTTTCCCCCTTCCTTTTTTTTCCAATAAATTATAAAGATTTTCCTTTTCCCACCTATTTCCATTATATAAAAAAAACCCCACTAGAGCTATACCTTGAGTGCCCTACCATCCATTCTTAATTAGCACATTCGTTTAGATAATATCACCAACTTTAACTTTAACACCTATGTGTTCTATTGTACTATTGTCGTTGACATCTATTGATGATCTGCTTCTATCACTGCTTGTTTGTCCCTACAACCACACCCCCCCCTCCACCTCTCTGTCTCTCTATCTCTCCGCCCCCCACACACACACCTTAAACCAGCTTATATTTCAGCTCTTTCCTGGACTCGAACTCAAGTTCTGTCGAAGGGTCATGAGGACTTGAAACGTCAACTCTTTTCTTCTCCGCCGATGCTGCCAGACCTGCTGAGTTTTTCCAGGTAATTCTGTTTTTGTTTTGTAATATCAGCCTGAACTGCTTAAAAAGGAAGGTGCATTTTGGTTGGAGCATTTGCTGAAATCCTTGTAAAACTGAGTTTGACCTTGGAAAGGCTCAAAAATGGCACGGCATGAGGAAGCACAGATTCCAAGATTTCTCAACACTGCACTGGAGGTCTTGGTTGATTAGATCCTGAGGAGGAGAGATGACATCTATCTGCAGGGAGCTCATAGGCCCTCCAAGCTTCTAGAAGACAGTGGGACTGCCATATAACTGTGGCAATCAGTGTTCTGGTGTCTAAACCTTAGGACCTGTATTCAGTGCTGCAAGAAGATCAATGATCTCACACAAGTAGTCAAGGTCAGTGAGTGCATCTTCAAATGCAATCCTGTAACAACTACATCACTAGTTTCACACTGTACAAAGCTCAATGCTCACCTACCAACAATCTCTATCAATCACAGCACATACATAAAATTCATAGCTTCATCATGAAGCTCATCATCATACACTTAGCAGAGCTGCAAGCCTCACACCCACAACTAACAGCTTGCACCTACCAGCTGTGGAACCATGACAGATGCATGACTCAAACACATTGCACCCCACTCACTGACACGCTTTCCTCTCTCCTCCAGGAGAAGGCAGGGTACAACTGAAGATGCAGCAGCTAACGGGTAGGGATCAGGCATTGCTGCATGGTCTTACCCATAATGGAGGAAATGATGCTTACCCATCATTAGAGTGACCAAGACTGAAGCTGTGGTTAGCAATAGGCTGAGATCAGTGAAGATCATGGTACATTCGTATCTAATCCTCCTTTTCATATCCTACTTCCCCTTCCATCCCACAAAATCTTCTGATTTATAAGTTTCAGATGATTCAAGCATTCCCTCAGTTCCCTCACTGCAACCCCACTCTTGTGCCTTTCTCCTTTCAGAAACACAAAAACTGATCTCTTGGCTAGGCAGAAGTGGGAGAGAGACAGATGGAAGAGCAGGAAGACAGTGATGAAGAATAAACATCATCACTTGATCTCATCCCCGAAGCCACCAGCTCAGATATTCAGACTGCCCGTACTTTAGAGGAGATCTTAGAGGCATGATCTATGTATGGTGTGACACTGGGCACAAGTGGCCTGAAGGTAGAGCAGTATTCAAGGGTAACATTCACTGACCTTGAAATCTGTCTCTCTCAGCCTCAAATATATTCAACGATGGAGCATCCACTACCCTCTGGAGTAGAGAATCCAAAGATTTACAACCCTTTGAGTGAAGTAATTTCTCCTAATCTCAGTCCTAAATGATCAGCCACTTATCCTGAGAACGTGGCCCCCGTGTTTTAGATTCCCCGACGAGGGGAAACAATCTCTCAGCATCCACCCTATCAAACTCCTTCAGAGTTTTGTAGATTTCAATGAGGTTGCCTCTCATTCTTTGAAACTCAAGGGAAAAAAGCCCAATTTACTTAGCCTCTTACCATAGGACAACCCCGTCATCCCAGGGACCAATTTAGTGAGCCTTTCTTAAATGTGGTGCCCAAAACTGCACACAGAGTTCCAGATGTATTCCCACTGACATCCTGTACAATCGCAGAAACACTTCTTTATTCCTGTACTCCAATCCCCTTGCAATAAAGGCCAACATGCACTTGTTTCTCTAATTGTTTGCTGCACATGTATTCTGCATTCCTTGCTTGTAGTTGAATATAATTAAGGCTGAGACAAATACACACTCAGTCTCTTTGGACATCAACACTTACAACTTTCTCGTCTTTAAAAAATATTCTGCTTTTCTATTCTTATGACCAACGTGAATAACTTCAGACTTCCCTAAATTATATTCCATCTGCGACCTTGTCGCCCACTCACTTAACCTGTCAATATCTCTTTGCAGCCTCTCTGTGTCCTCCCCACAGTTTGCCTTCCCCACCTCACATGGTATCATCAGCCAACTTTAATACATTACTCTCTGTCTCTTCATCTTAGTCATTAATATAGGTTATAAATAGCTGAGTCCCCAGCACTGATCCTTGCCACACTCCACTATTCGCTGCCTGCCAGCTTGAAAAGACCCCATTTATGATCACCCTCTGCTTTCTATCTGGGAACCAATCCTCTATCCATCTTAATATATTGCCCCAATGCTATGAGCCCTTATTTTGCCTATATACCTTTTGTTTGGCATCTTATAAAATGCCTTTTGGACATCCCGGTATATGACATCTACTGATTCCCCTTTATCTATTCTACTAGTTAGATCATCAAAATACTCTTATAAATTTGTCAAACAGGATTTCCCTTTAGTTGACTTGTTCTAATCATACTATGCTTTTCTAAGTGCATTGCAAAGTCTTCCTTAATAGTAGATTCTAGCATTTTCCCAACACCTGATGTTCGGCTACCTGACCTGTAGCACACTCTTTTCACTGTCAGCAGCCTTCCACCAGCCATGTTGCAGCCACTGGGGTAGCACTGTATAGGAGCACTAGGAAAGGCAAAGGCACCCAGAAGGCAGGCAACTAAGGGAATGTACCAGCGTGATTAGTCTGTATGCAATATGCTATGGATTGGTTTCTATATTTGGTTTGGCATATTTCAGTAATGTGGCCATGAGGACACAGGGATTGACAATAACAAAGTGTCAATAAGGTGTGGGACTCTTAGTGAGTTGGGAATTAAGGTTGCATTCACTTGTGCCATAGTCAGAGAAGCTGGTCATGGACAGCCCAGCTAGAAAGAGGGGGTGTGTTCATTGACGTCTCCCTTCCTCCTCCTCTTTTTTATCATTCTCCTCCAACTTTTCCCCCCTCACTTCCTTCTCCTCTGTTAGTTACCATAAAGCTGGCAACAAGGATGCATCCTCGGGAGGGTGAGGTTATGCAGCATGCATCAATCTACCATGAAGAGTGACACACAAGCTCTCCCAGCTCCTGCAGGGCTCCTCCATGGCTGTCCAGAATCATTGTTCAAGCCCACCAATGATCCGCTCTATCACATTTTGTCTGGCAGCATATGTTTCAATACATACATGCTGCCCACATGTGTATGGCTTGCACAATGGAAGCATGAGTCACACGGTCACTTTTTGCCCAGCACCCACCCTCTGATTTGTCACAGTGGCTCAAATGCAGATGGTACAATGGACTGACACGGAATGAAGTCGCCGTGATTGCAACCAGGATAGGAAGTACTGACCTGCATGATGCGCTGCATATGGAGGCACACCAGCTGCATGTTGAGTGATTTGAATCCCTCTCAGTTGCAGTACATCTCAGAGTTGACATGAGCAGCCCACAAAGCTACACAAAAGCAGTCAATAGCAGCCTGCACAATGGAGAAGCCTGCAATACTTAGAAAGCTGCAAGCTCACTCTGCCTGCTTATCCCTGGCAGCAGTGCACAGCAACAGCGGACAGCGAACTGGGAGAGGTTGCAATTAACACTTGTTCCAGCCTGGGAAGGGACAAGGCATATAAGTGTTCCTGGCCATGGTTGCCTGCGCAGCCACTAGCAATACAACCATTTCCCTGCTCAGAGACTGCAATTGCTTTTTTGAAGAGTAGACGTCCAACATGCTGTTTCTTGCTGAGATTCACATGGGAAGATTATTCCCTGAACACCCTGCGTGCATCCTGCTGAGAGTCCTCCCCCTCCTCCTTCTCTCATTCTCTTGCAGCAGCTTCTCCTGCCCTTTGCCACCTCAGTTCACTCTCCCTGTGATGTTGAAAGCCGAGGGGAATGGAAACCATTTCACTGTAAATTTTAGCAACTTTTAAACAACCCTGGAAATGACCAAATATTTCTGCATTCTCAGGCAAAAGCCAACAGAAATCAATCAGCAACTAACATTGTTGATCATCTTTTAAATAACCCTGGTCCTTAGCTGCTGTCGATTGTATTTTCAGCTGCTTTAAGTTAAAAGATGGTGTTAGCTGGAGTGTTGAACTCCAAAATCGCCATGCTTGTGCCAAATCAGCCTGTAATTTTTTTTTAAAAAGTAAATGCTGGAAAAACTCAGCAGGCCTGACAGCATCTGTGGAGAGAGAAACAGAGTTAACGTTTAGTATCTGTATGACCCTTCTTCAGCTCCGAAATGTTAACTCTGTCTCTCTCTGCACAGATGCTGTCAGACCTGCTGAGTTTTTCCAGCATTTTCTCTTTTTGTTTCAGAGTTCCAGCATCTGCAGTATTTGGCTTTTATCAGCCTGTAACTCTGACTGATGGACATGTTGCATATTTTGCTAATTCTGGCGGAAACTCATGTACACCTGTCCATGCCCTCACCAAAATGAGGTGGCCGGTGTGGGCAGGACTAGGACTGTGCATGCATGCCACGGGGGTCATTTTGGAAGAAAAATGGCACTCACAGCGCAGAGATGCATCCAAATTTTGCAGCCATGGACTCTTTAGTGCTGCCTCCCTGATGACACCTCAGCAAAACAGGTTTACAAGATTAATAGCAATGCCCAATATGCTTAAAGAAACTAATGAACCAATGAGCATTATGATAAGTGGCATGGAGTGAAGCAGAAGTGAATCTATGTTAATACTTAGAGTTAGAGTAACATGCACAGTTTTTGGTAAAGAGTTAACAGAGGGAGTACATCAGAATTCAGCCTTGTGTGAGGAAATACAAATCTGATGAAAGACTTGAAAAATTGGCTTAGTTTTCATTAGAATGGAGGAAATTACAGTTTAATTTGGTAAGAGGTTTAAAATTATGAAGTGACAGATGGATTGAAGCATATTGTTTTCACTACTTTGTGTCATTTGAAATAAAATGTTTCATTTTAGGAGTTGTCCATCTTTCCTGAAACTTATTTGCTTTTAACTTTGATCTTCTGTCAGGACTCTGCCGGACTTCAGTCTTGAGTGAGCATTAAGCTTAAAGCAAAATAAATGGTAGCACTAGAGCTCTGTGCAGACATGACTTATAATGAAAGCTATTTATTTTCTAAATAGTTTAAAAGCTGTGTTGTTCTAATTTTCCTCCTGCATTCTCACCTTATTCACAGCTGAACAACTCTGTTTTGTTCTGCTCATCCCTCCTTCTAGTTTCTTCCTTCTGCCCACCCACCGCACCCACTCCCCCTCCCCCAGGTTTGACCTTGAGAGGGAAAAATTTGCAGGGCTATGGGGAAAGAGCAGAGGAACGAGGTTAATTGGATAGCACCACCAAAGAGCCAGCCCAGGCAAGAGAAGGCAAATAGTCTCCTTCTGTGCTGTATCATTCTGTGATTCGTAAGATTATCATTCTCATGCCAAGTACTCATCACAAAACTGTCTCTGACAGTTGCTGGAAATAAAGGAAATGATGGAAGCAATTATCTAACATGATGGGGAAAAGGTGCATTTCATATCTGCTATTCTTCTTATTTTATTTTTAAATCTCTCAAAGTTATATTGTGCAGTGATCTGCTTCGCCTTTGCAACTTGCTTAATGCACAATCATGTCCACTTCATGTTAGCTCCAGCTCATTCTGTTTATTTCATGAACTTTCCAAATGACTCAAATGTATATTGCTAAGTTTCCAAAATGGCATTTTGCCAATGACCAGGTCTTTCAGAATAATACAACAATGCAAAGTTTTTGTTTTCAACAAGAACAAATTTGATTTCAAAGCGCCGATGGCTTACTCTCTTTGTCAGCTGAGCGCTCTCCAACCAGGATAATGTTTGACAGATGTAAGCAGCATCTCTGTATTCCAGCTGCTGCCCTCTCAATTGGCATTTAAAAAAAAATAGATCTTTGATTCTTGAAGCAAACAGATGCAGGATGAAAAATAAGTTTATTGCAGTTTAATACCTGAATGCAACCAAAGGACAATGAACCCAACCAAAGAGAGCACAGGTGCAACAAACAGGTCACTGCCTAATGATTAATCACCCCATACATGCTATCTGAGTTTGCAATGCTCTCACTTGGGAAATCTCTGCATAATACTCTCTAATTCTCTCTCTCTCTGCACTAGTTCCAGATTAGCAATGAGATGCTCAGCCATCCACCGCAGAGGCACATTGTTCCAATTCCACCAAGCTATAGGTCACAGGCTATGCTGCAAGGTGGTGAAATATTAGCCCTGCCGTGTGTGGCTGATTCATTATGAGGTAGAAGCAAGAGCTACATCCACTATTTCAAAGTTTATATTTTTAATTGCTCCCGTTCCTCACCAGGTAGGAGATGTCATACTGTTCAGGTTGTCTAGGCCTTTTCAGAGAAGAGTCAGGGCATAACGACAGAGCTGTGTTAATAGGTCCAAGCACAGAGACTGGTCCTTCAGCATTGATAAGCCCCCAGTTTTGACATTGGCACCATTGTGTGCAATCTACAAGATGCACTGCAGCACTTCGCAAAGGCAAATTCAACAGTATCTTCCAAGCCCGCAACCTCTACCACCTAGAAGGACAAGGGCAGCAGATGCATGAGAACACCACCACCTGCAAGTTCCCCTCCAAGTCACACACCATCCTGCAACTCGCTTCCTAACAGCACTGTGAGATTAACTTTGCCATGTGGCCTATAGCAATTCAAAAAAGTGGTTCAGCACTACCTTCTCAAGGGCAATTAGGGATGTGCAATAAATACTGGCCTAGCCAGCGACACCCACATCCTGTGAAAGAATTAAAAAATGTCCAAAAGAAAGCTTGAAATGTAATACTGTTGTTCTCCACAAAAACTGTATTTGTTGGAACGTTTCAATGCAGAGGGAACTTGGCCAGCCATATAAATACAGTGACTACAAGAACAGGTCAGAGGCTGGGCATTCTGCAGCAAGTAGCTCACCTCCTGACTCCTCAAAACGTGTCCACCATCTAAAAGGCACAAGTCAGGAGTGTGATGGAATACTATCCACCTCCTGAATGAGTGCAGATCAAACAACACTCAAGAAGCTTGACATCATCCAGGACAAAGCAGCCAGCTTGATTAGCACCACATCCAGCACCCTCAACATTCACTGCCTCTACCATTGATGCACAGTGACAGCAGTGTGTACCATCTACAAGATGCACTGAGGAAACTTAACTAGTCTCCTTCGATATCACCTTCCAAACCATGGTCTCTACCACCTAGAAGGACAAAGCCAGCAGATGCTTCGGAACAACACCACCTCCAAACTATACACCAATGTGACTTGGAATTATATCGCTGTTCCTTCACTGCCACTGGGTCATAATCCTGGAACTCCCTTCCTAACAGGGCTGTCGGTGTACCTACACCACATGGACTGCAGCAGTTCAGGAACGTAGTTCATCATCAATTTTTTTTTTAAATTCATTCACAGGATGTGGGCTTCACTGGCTGGCCCAGGATTTATTACCCATCCTTAATTGCCCTTGAGAAGGTGATGGTGAGCTGCCTTCTTGAATAGCTGCAGGCCATGTGGTGCAGGTACACGTGCAGTGCTGCTGGAAGGGAGTTCCAGGATTTTGACCCAGCGACAGTGAAGGAACGGTGACTTAAGTGAATTCCTGCAGTGCATCTTGTAGATGATACCCACTGCTGCTACTGTGCGTCTGTGGTGGAGGGAGTGAATGTTTGTGAATGTCGTGCCAATCAAGTGGCCTACTTTGTCCTGGATGGTGTCAAGTTTCTTCAGTGTTGTGGGAGCTGCACTCATCCAGGCAAGTGGGGAGTATTCCATCGCAGTTCTGGTTTGTGCCTTGTAGATGGTGGACAGGCTTTGCGGAGACAGGAGGTAATTTAGCCGTCACAAGATTCCTAGCCTCTGACCTGCTCTTGTAGCCACAGTATTTATATGGCTAGTCAAGCTCAGTTTCTGGTCAATGGTAACCCCTAAGATGTTGATAGGGGGGGATTCAGTGACGGACTGCTTCAGTACATGAAGGTCACAAATGGTGCTGAACATTGCTCAATCATCAGTGAACATCCCCACTTCTGACTTATGATGGAAGCAAGATCATTGATGAAACAGATGAGGGTAGTTGGGCTGAGGACAATACCCTGAAGAATTCCTGGAGCTGAGATGAGTGCCCTCCAACAGCCACAAACATCTTCCTTTGTGCTAAGTATGACTCCAACCAGCGGAGAGCTTTCCCCTTGATTCCCATTAAATCTAGTTTTGCTAGGGCTCCTTGATTCCACACTTGGTCAAGTGTGGCCTTGATGTCATGGGCAATCACTCTCACCTTGCCTTGAGAATTCAGCTCCTTTGCACATGTTTGAAGCAAGACTGTAATGAAGTCAGGAGCTGAATGGGTCTGGCGGAACCCAAACTGGGCATCAGTCAGAAGGTTATTGCTAAGCAAGTGCCGCTTCAAAGCACTGTTGATGACCCCTTCCATTACTTTACTGATGATGGAGAGTAGACTGATGAGGTGATAACTAGCCGGATTGGATTTCTCCTGCTTTTTGTGTACAGGATATACCTGGACAATTTTCCACATAGACGAGTGGGTGCCAGTGAAGTAAAAGTAGTGGAACAGCTTGTCTAGGGACATGGCAACATCTGGAGCACAAGTCTTCAGTCCTATTACTGGAATTTTGGCAAGGCCCATTGTCTTTTGCACTATCCAGCACCTTCAGCCATTTCTTGATATTACAGGAGTGAATCGAATTGGCTAAAGACTGGCACCTGTGATTCTGGGGACTTCCGGAGGAGGCCGACATGGATCATCCACTCAGCACTACCAGCTGAAGATTGTAGCAAATGCTTCAGCCGTATCTTTTGCACTGATGCGCTGGTTCCTCCATCATTGAGGTTGGGGATATTTGTGGAATCTCGTGCTCCAGTGAGTTGTTTAATTGTCCACCACTATCATGACTGGATGTAACAGGACTGCAGTTCATCTGATCCATTGGTTTTGGGGTCGCTTAGCTCTGTCTATCACTTATAAAAACAAAAAAACTGCAGAAGCTGGAAATCCAAAACAAAAACAGAATTACCTGGAAAAACTCAGCAGGTCTGTCTATCACTTGCTGCTTATGCTGTTTGACATGCAAGTAGTCCTGTGTTATAGCTTCATCAGATTGACACCTCATTTTTAGGTATGCCTGGTGCTGTTCCTGGAATGCCCTTCTGCACTCTTCATTGAACCAGGGTTGATCCCCTGGCCTGATGCTAATGGTAGAGTGGGGGATATGCTGGGCCATGAGGTTACAAATTGTGTTTGAGTACAATTCTGCTGCTGTGATGGCCCACACCACCTCATGGATGTCCAGTCTTGAGTTGCTAGATCTGTTCAAAATCTATCCCATTTCGCACGGTGGTAATGCCACACAACACGACAAAGGGTATTCTTAATGTGAAGGTGGGACTTCATTTCCACACCGACTGTGCGGTGGTCACTCCTACCAATACTGTCATGGACAGATGCATCTGTGGCAGGTTGGTGAGGATGAGGTCAAGTATGTTTTTCCCTCTTGTTGGTTCCCTCACCACCTGCCACAGACCCAGTCTAGCAGTTATGTCATTTAGGACTTGGCCAGCTCTGTCAGTAGTGGTGCTACCAAGCCACTCTTGGTGATGGACATTGAAGTCCCCCACCCAAAGTACATTCTGCACCCTTGGCAACCTCAGTGCTTCCTCCAAGTGGTGTTCAACATGGAGGAGCACTGATTCATCAGCTGAGGGAGGGCGGTACATGATAATCAGCAGGAGGTTTTCTTACCCAGGTTTGACCTGATGCCATGAGACTTCATTGGGTCCAGAGTCGATGTTGAGGACTCCCAAGGCAATTCCCTCCTGATTGTATACCACTGTGCCGCCACCTCTGCTGGTCTGTCCTGCCAGTGGGACAGGACATGCCCAGGGATGGTGATAGTGGTGCCTGGGACATTATCTGTAAGATATGATTCTGTGAGTATGACTATGTCAGGCTGTTGCTTGATAGTCTGTGAGACAGCTCTCCCAATTTTGGCACTAGTCCCCAGTTGTTATTAACGAGGACTTTGCAGATTCGACAGGGTTGAGTTTGCCATTGTCATTTCCAGTGCTTAGGTTGATGCCAGGTGGTCTGTCCATCATTCCTTTTTGGAGACTTTGTAGTGGTTTGACACAACTGGCTTGCTAGGCCATTTCAAAAGGTATTTAAGAGTCAACCACATTGCTGTGGATCTGGTGTCACATGTAGGCCAGACCAGGTAAGGATGACAGATTCCCTTCCCTAAAGGGCATTTTCAAACTAGCTAGGTTTTTTTTTTACAACAGTCGACAATGGTTTCATGGTCATCATTAGAATTTTAATTCCATATTTTTATTGAATTCAATTTAAATTGGTGGGATTCGAACCCAGGTCCCTGGAGCATTACGCTGGATTTCTGGATCACACATCAGCCACAATACCAGTATGCCATCACCTAGATAGGCAATTAGAGATCGGCAATAAATGCTGGCCTACTAATGAATAGAAAAAGATCATACTGCTTTCTAATGGATTAAGCTTCTATTTCTGCGGTTTTGTTGTATTTGTTAAATATTTTTAGATGATGTACTTGTTCAAATTTTTACACAAGTAGTTTGATGTCTGACAACATCTAAACTCTCAAAACGCCGAATGAAGGTTGACAAATTGAGTGAGTGATCACAAGGAAGTCTGCAAGGAGATCCAAGGTAATCAGATGTCCGCACTGCCGGCTTTTGTCAGCTTGCTAACATATTATTTCTGTTGCCACATATTTAATAATTATAAGTCAGAAAATTTGCATCGTTGTCGTTTAGCTGACACATCAGGAGTTAGAATGATGTGCACATCAATATTTCCAGGGGGTCACCAGAGCCACGTCAATAATTGCAGAGGACCTGGGGGAGTGTGTGAATGTTTGGAAGGGATTTATAAAGTGTGGAAAGTTATTTCCTCCACTAGAATGGTTTCATTTTACCCCAGAATGAAAAAAAACTGGAAATTAAGAATACTGGTCCGAGCTGGTCATATATACCTTAAAATGGAACACCAGTAAAAACTGGGAAATAAGAGTGCAGGTCCGAACTGCTTTCTACTTATTGAATAGAAAGGAAAACAAATGTACAGAATTCAGATTCAACATCAAACACTTTGGAAAATCTCTAGTTTCTGGTCTGTATTTTTGGTGGGACAGAGCAGGAATTGTGGGCAGGGAGGGAACTACCCTCTTAACAACCAACAGATAACAACATCAGAAATGCATTTATAACGTTCTTCTCTCCACAGCGATTCTGGAAAAATGAACCTGATGAAATCTTTAGGAATGTATTCCTAGATTATTGCACTTAGAGGCCAATGGACATCCTGCCTCCACTTACTATAATGATTAAACAGAGCTTCGAATAGATGATGAGGTAATAAAATACACAATCACCCAGAAATTAACTCAGCAATTAATACCTAGGAACTATTAAAACTCTAAAACACATTGGCCTGGATTTTACAGAGCACTGTCATTAAGATGATCAGTGCTCACTATTATTAAAATGTAAATCAAGTAGAATAAGTGTTAATAGTAGAACACGGTGCTTACCCTTGTTCTACTATTAACACATTCTGTTTTCTTTTATGCCACTATCAGCAGCTCCTTTAGCCCTTACCACTGTCATTAACACTCCTTTTGTCTTTTTGTCCATGACATCTCTGTCAATCTCTCCTTAGCCCTCACCTATCACTGGTCTTCTATCCAGCTTCACCAGTTCCAGCCCCTTAAATAGTATAAATTTCAGCAGATTTCTACCTCTTTTTAGCTCTGAAGAAGGGCCACCCAGACTCGAAATGTTACCTCTGTTTCTCTCTTCACAGATGCTGCTAGAGTTTTTTCCAGCATTTTCTGTTTTTAAAGCCTGAAATCACTGCAGTAAGTTTGCTGCTAGATGCTGCTAGAGTTTTTTCCAGCATTTTCTGTTCTTAAAGCCTGAAATCACTGCAGTAAGTTTGTTTTCATACAGCTCTTATGGACCTTTCAATCAGGTTAGCACTGCAGACAATCATAAAATCGAGCGTAATTTTCACTTTTGTCGGCAGCAGGAAACTGTTAGAAGTGGATTGGTTGCTTGCTTTACATTCTGCCTGATGTTCCTTTCCATTGAATCCCATTAAGCAAGGAAGGGAGCTGATCCAGCCTCACGTAATTCCTGCTCTTGCTGACAGTTCACGTTACCCCACAACTGAATCCAAAATGAATGGAAAAAGAGCGTTTTCACAGAGTTGGTCCAGTTATTACCATATGAATTCTAAATATAACAGGATTGGAACTATTACCTTAGGTTATAAAGAGAGTTAGTTCACAAACACTTCATAATTAATAATTAGAAATCATAGTTACTCAGCAGACATGGTCATGTTGCTCCACTGAATATGTTGCTATCAGCTGAGAGGAGTTAAAGCACCACCTCTGGGGAAGCAAGAAGAACAGTCCTCTTGACACATTGCTTTTTGAAGATTGTACCTCCAGAGAAATTATGAATAATACACTTCATGGGCACAGGATTGACCATTGATGTCAATGGATAATGTTACTTACACAAGATTTTGATACATTATAGCTCAGAGAAAATAATGAGAGACATGCTATGAACACAGACTGCCATCATTTTAGAGCATATATATACGTTATATTTATATGAGGAAAATGGTTGACAGAAATGAGAAATACAGTCACATGAAACACACAGAGTACAGCTGCATTATTATGCAAACAAAAGAATCTTTCACATAGCGCTTCAGAGGGAGATTATCAGCCTGGTTTGTAAATGGATGGTGATTATTTTCAGCCTTGGTACGGGAGGCTAGAAGCAGTTATCAAAATGTGACCTAGGGTTGAAAACTGTGAAAAAAATCTCAATTGGATTGTCAGTAGCATTGAGTCCTTCACACTGTCACCTGCTGCACTGAAAATAAGAGCAAAACATTTTGAAATTTCTGAACAAAGGCTGAAATTTCTCAAAGCTTGATCATGCAAAGGGTCAACCACCCGAAGAGTCTTTTGACAGTCTAGCTATAGAAGTGCCTCCTCACTAATGATCAATTTGTAATTAGAAGCAACATGGAGCATTCTTGTATAGTGAATTTGATTCATTTAAAAGTGAAAGAAATGTTCATTTCAGCTTCTAATAGATGGTAAGGTAATAAAATATGCAATCACCTAGAAATTAACTCAGCAATTAATACCTAGGAACTATTAAAACTCTGAAACACACTGACCTGGATTTTACAGAGTACTGACAGCAAGGTTATCATTGCTCACTATTATTAAAATGTAAGTCTGACAGCAGCTTCTGGAAACCCTACCTGCACAGTTAAACATGGAAATCACTGTCTATCTTTCCCCATTTCTCCAATATCTCACTGAGGGACTCAGAAAAGAAACACTCAAAATGGTGTATAAGTTGTCTTATTTATGTGAAAGACACCCACTAAACACATCAGAAAATGTTAGTGTTATTCTATTCTAGCATAAGTAAATTTTTTAGCATGTGATGAGTTTCAATTACTGGCGAACACAAAATTACTGGTACAGAAAATTAACTTTTACAAGTGTCGAGTCTCATTCCTTCAGATTTTAATCATTTTTGAGGTATTTAAAAATGGAAAAAATATACTCTTAATCTTTACTTTTTACCCCTTTTATGTTTCACTCTTAATCCCATCTTTCTTTCCCTCTCTTTATTTTATATATGTTTTAGCATTAAATTAAATATTCTAACTCAGACTTCTTGGTTTATCGTGCCTCAGTGAAGATTCTTCAATCTGATTGAATAAGGAAGTATAAGTTCACTGACCAAAAACTCCAGGCCAACTAGATAAAAACATAATAATTTTTCAGCCCAGAAAATATTCATTGGCTTCGTATAAACAAACCACAATCAGTTCTTCTGAAGATTCTCAGTGGAGCTAACGTTTGACTCTATTGTTGTTTATCAATCACAAACAGGTCTTACTGATTTTCCATTAAAAAAATGTCCTTCTCATCCCCCATCATTATTAGTCATGGGTACCCTCTCCCTATCCTATGCTCCCTCCGCCTAACTGCTGATGTTCCTTCCTTCCTATTATGTTCCAGTATATTATGAATGCTCAGTCAATACTTTATATTTTTAAAAACATTAAAAAGGCTACAAAAAGATAACTGCCTGAGGATCATCAGACTTCTCTTGTGGATTAAAACACTCCCCTGCCTCAAGAGGGAACAAAAGACATCTTACAGACTGAAGTTAATGCAATACCATATCCCTGAAGCTAATTTAAAAGATTAATTTCCAATTGAATGGGTCATTCATATACGAAGTCGCAAACTCTCAAGGTGTGAAAATCATCACAAAGAGTGTATAATTAATCTGGCCACACCCCTTATTTGGAAAAGGACTATGGACTTGTAACAGGTCACGTGGGAGATGTCCATGTGTGTTAACTGCTTTTAAACCAGCAAGACTCAGCTGTGCAGAGACAGAAAGACAAGCAGGAAACCATCAAATCAGCTTTAGTCAACTAAACAGCCAAGATAATTAGCAGCAATATCAGGAAAGTTCACCTGAGAACCAACTTCCTGGAAATTCAATGGCAAGAAATCTCACAGCTTTCTGAGAAGTCACTGCTTCACTTCCACTAAAAACATCAACTCATCTAAGAAACGACAGGCCAAAAATGAGAGACAGAAACAAATATAATTTGTAATCTATTGTTTATTTCTTCATCTGTATCTAATATTTGAGAGAGTGATAATGTGGTTGAATCAAGTGAGGGAGGGTCACTTTTTTCAAATCTCTGGGGCAAGGATTTGATAATAAATAAACATATTTATTTTAAATGTCACAAAAAGGCTTCCTGCTGGAATTATTTAAATTGGGGGCTTAATGGACTAGAGGTGCCTTACCTGCCTGTCCTTTTGTGGGTTTGTATGAGGTTATAAGGTAGAGAAGCACAACAGTCAGATTGCATATAGCAAGGCCCCAGAAAGAACATAGGCATCAATGGCCAGCTAATTAGTTTTTTTCAGTAATGTGCATTGAGTGATAGACAATGCCCAGGCCAGCAAAGGAGAGCTCGTTTGCTCTTCTTTGAATAGTGTCGCAAGAATTTTTTCACCCATCTCAGAGGCAGACATTACATCACCTTAGCTGAAACTCGGAAAGGCACCTTCGAAAGTATAGGCACTCTTTCAGTACTGAACTGGGGTGTCAGCCGAGATCATGTGCTCAAGTCTCTGATGTGGGTAGGGCAGAGTGAGGAAGGGAGAAGGAAACGGAGAGAGAGAGACATACAGAGAAAGATCATTGATGCAAGGGGAAAAGCTTTGTTTTTGGGACATTAACAACTAGAGTCATGGGCAGAGTTTACATGTTTCCTTACTGTCCATGATCAATGTGATGATGTATGTTAGATGTGTGTGCTTTGTGCTTTGTTACTCTCAGAGTAATCTCCCAATTTAAATAATTCCAGCAGTAAGCCTTTTTGTGACCTTTAAAATAAAGGAGTTTATTTATTATCACATACTTGCCCCAGAGGTTCAAAAAAAATGACTCTCACTCAGTTGATTCACCTACATAATCATTCTCACAAACATGTGATACCGATGAAGAAATAAACAATAGATTACAAAGCATATTTGCTCCCGTCTCTCATCTTTGACAGGCCTGTAGTTCCTTAGATGAGTTGATACTTTTAGTTGAAGCGAAGGTCTTGTGGTTTCTCCGAAAGGTGTGAGACTTCTTTTCATTGAATTACCAGGACATTGGTTCTCAGGTGAACTTGAAGTTGGAACAGATTGTGGAGAGCCCTTTCTCCCAGTTTCCAGATATTACTGCTAATTATCTTGGCTGTTTAGTTGACTACAGGTGTCTCAAACAATCATACTATAACTAAGCATCATGATTGTTCATGTACCTACAACTTATAATCATATAATCATTGGGAAAGGCGAAGATTCAGATTTTGAAAATAATGATATAATGATCAAAATGTGTTCCAGGAAGTCAGAGTGACCATGTTGTATATGCACAATGTTCCACTTTTGTACACAGTGACATTAGCCACAGTGAAGAACTAAACCAGATTTGTACACAAATTGTTGAAAATCATTCACTCATTGGAGTCATACTTTGCATATATAAAGATTGTTATGGTTGTTGGAGGCCAATCATCTCAGCCCCAGGACATCGTTTAAAGGTAATGCCCTACGCCCGAGTATCTTCAGCCACTTTATAAATGGCTTTCCCTCCATCATAAAGTCAGCACTAGAGATGTCTGCTGATGATTGTACAGTGTTCAGTATCATTAGCAACCCCTCAAATATTGAAACAGCCAGCAAGACCTGGACAACATTCATACTTGGGCTGATAAGTGGAAAGTAATATTCACACCACACAAGTGTAAGGCAATGACAGTCTTCAACAAGAGAGAATCCAACATCTCCCTTTGACATCCAATGGCATTACTATTGCTGAATCTCCATCCACCAATTTCCTGTTACCATTGATGAGAAAACTAACTGGACAAACACTGAGCCAAGTGGCCAGATAATTATTTTCTGATTCATTCATGGGATGTGGGCATCACTGGCTAGGCCAGCATTTATTGTTCATCCCTAATTGCCCTTGAGAAGGTGGTAGTGAGCTGCCTTCTTGAACTGCTGCAGTCCATGTGGTGCAGGTACAACCACAGCAACAGTGAAGGAATGCAGATATGTTTCCAAGTTAGGGTGGTGTGTGGCTTGGAGGTGAACTTCCAGGTGTTGGTGTTTCCATGCATCAAATACCTGTGTCCTTCAAGGTGGTGGCGGTCATGGGTTTGCTAGCTGATGCCTAAGGAGCCTTGGTGAATTCCTGCAGTGCATCTTGTAGATGGTACACACTGCTGCTACTGTGTACCAGTGACAGAAGGAGTGAATGCTTGTGGAAGTGGTGACAATCAGGCAGGCTGCTTTATTTTGGATGGTGTCAAACTTCTTGAATGTTGTTAGAGCTGCATTCATCCAATCAAGTAGAGAGTATTCCCTCATACTCCTGACTTGTGCCTTGTAAATGGTGGACAGGCTTAGGTGATTCAGGGAGTGAGTTACTCACCGCAGGATTCCTAACCTCTGATCCACTCGTGTAGCCACAGTATTTGTATGGCTGGTCCAGTTCAGTTTCTGATCAATGGTAACAACCAGGATGTTGAAAGTGGGGGCTTCAGTGATGCTAATGACATTGAATGTCAAGGGACGATGGTTAGATTCTTTCTTGTTGGAGATAAGACCATAAGACCGTAAAACATGGGAGCAGAAATTAGGCCATTCGGCCCATCGAGTCTGCTCTGCCATTCAATCATGGCTGATAAGTTTCTCAACCCCATTCTCCTGCCTTCTCCCCATAACCTTTGATTCCCTTACCAATCAAGAACCTATCTATCTCGGTCTTAAATACACTCCATGACCTGGCCTCCACAGCCTTCTGAGGCAATGAATTCCAAAGATTCGCCACTCTCTGGCTAAAGAAGTTTCTCCTGTTCTAAAACATCTTCCCTTTACTCTGAGGCTGTGCCCTCGGGTCCTAGTCTCTCCTAATAATGGAAACATCTTCCCCATGTCCACTCTATCCAGGCCTTTCAGTATTCTGTAAGTTTCAATGAGATCTCCCCTCATCCTGCTAAACTCCATTAAGTACAGACTCAGAGTGCTCAAATATTCTTCATATGTTAAGCCTTTCATTCCTGGGATCATTCTCGTGAACCTCCTCTGGACCCTCTCCAGGGCCAGCACATCCTTTCTGGGATACGAGGCCCAAAATTATTCACAATATTCTAAATGTGGTCTGACCAAAGGCTTATAAAACCTCAGCAGCACATCCCTGCCTTTATATTCTACTCCTCTCGAAATAAATTCCAACATTGCATTTGCCTTCCTAACTACCGACTCAACCTGCAAGTTAACCTTAAGAAAATCCTGGACTAGGACTCCCAAGTCCTCTTGCACTCCAGATTTCTGAATTCTCTCCCCATTTAGAAAATAGTCTATGCCTCTATTCTTCCTACCAAAGTGCATGAACTCACACTTCCCCACATTGTATTCCATCTGCCACTTCTTTGCCCATTCTCCTAACCTGTCTATATCCTTTATTATTATTTATAAATATTTTATTAATAATAATAATATAATTATTTATAATAATAAATGGTCATTGCCTGGCATTTGTGTGGCTCAAATGTTACTTGCCACTTGTCAGCCCAAGCCTGGACATTGTCTAGGTCTTGCTGCATTTGGACATGGACTGCTTCAGTGTCTGAGGAGTCACGAATGGTGCTGAACATTGTGCAATCATCAGAGAACATCCCCACTTCTGACCTTATGATGGTGCCGAAGGTCATCGATGAAGCAGCTGAAGATGCTTGGGACGAGGACAATACAAAAGCAAAAAAAACTGTGAAGGTTGGAAATCTGAAATACAACAGGAAATACTGCAAATACTTAGCAGATCTGACAGCATCTATGGAGCAAGAAACAGAGTTAATGGGTGGAATTTTCCCGTCGGCGAGCTGGGGGCGGGGCCCACTTGCCAACATATAAAATGATGCGCGGTGATGTCGGGCGGAACTCCCGATGTCACCCCGCCCCATTTAAATTTTCCGGTAAACTGGGGCGCAGCACAATCACCTGCGCGCCCGCCGACCTATCAATGGCCAATTGAGGCCATTGACAGATTCATTAAACTAATTAAAGGACTTGCCCGTCCAACCTTAAGGTTGGTGGGCAGGCCAGGAGCCCCGGCGGGAACTAGAAAAAGTTTGAAACCTCATCCATGGGCGGTAGGTTTTTAAAAATGTTATTTTTAATATTTAATATTGGTAACAGAACAGCCGATCTCCCTGAGGCAGCACTTAGCCTCAGGGAGTTAAGTGCGCTCTTTTGTGTGCACGCACTCTCGATTTTGGGAAACCCCCCGCCTGCACAAGGAGCGCACAGCACTTCCGAGCGGATGTCACGCTGGGCGGGCCTTAATTGGCCCACCCATGTAAAATGGCGCGCGCCCCCAATCGGGGGTGTTGATCAGAGGCGCGCCTGTGTGCACCCGCCCTTCAACTTCACCCCCAGTGGGGGGAAAATCCTGCCCAATATTTCAGCTCTGTGACCTCTCATCATTCAATTAATCTAAATCACTTTACATACTTTAAGTACCTTGGTCTAGCATGATACTTCGCTCATTATTTTTGAAGTTTGCATTTGTACAGCTATGAAAAAAAAATGTTTCTAAACATTCCAATGTTTCAAATCAATCCAAGATAAAAAAAACTTTCACATAAATAAGTGGAGACTGTGGTAGACTGGTAATATTCCTGGACTGGTAATTCTAAGGCCTGTGTTTAAATCCCTTATGGCAGTTGGAGGAATTTATTTTCAATTAATAAGTTTGGAATTGAGAGCTCGTCAGTAATAGTGACCATAATTTGATTTCTGTAGAAATCCTTCTGGTTTATTAATATCCTTTAGGGAACAAAATCTGCCTCCTTACCTGGTATCGCCTGCAGATAATTCCAGATTCTTAACGGCCCTTGACATGGGTTAGCATGCCACTCAGCCTTCAGGATGGATGACAAATGCTGCCCTTGCCAAAAATATCCACATCCCATGAAAAGAATAAATAAAACTAACAGGTCGGAAATCACCCCCTGAACTGTTTTTCATCAGACTTAGTGAACCCGTCAATGAGATATGTGGGGATCAAAATTGATCTGTTGTATGGACATCTCATGAATACATTTTCCTCAGTATTTCTAGTGAACTTATAGATGTGCTGCGAAATAATCTATTTATGATCCTGGCAGAAATACTGAATGGAACAAATCTTCATGAATATTTTTTTGTGGTAACTGGCTGAATTCATACTCAGAAGGATGTCATCAAATCAGGGCTGTTGTCAAAATAAATTTTTGAAATGTTGTGCTAGTTTCAATACAAGAAAACACATTGCACCACTGCTGAGGAATAATGACCATAAACTTGACCACTCGCCAGCAACCGTGGTATTCCCTCATGCTCTCCTAGTTACAATCATTCAGTTCTCTAACTTGATAGAAGAATGGGGATCTTCAAGAGAGCTTCATTCAGCTTGTCAGAATCTTTAACTCCGATCTTGTACAAAGCTTGTACCTTTCTCAATTATGGATGACTGGGACATTCTGCAGAGCAAATGCATCCCTTATTTTTAGCCTATTTCAAAGCAAAATCGAGGGGATAGATTACTTCATCCCACTCCAGAAACTTGGGCACATAGGCCAAACTGACACTTCAATGCAGTAGTGTGCTTCCTTAAACTTTGTCGCCACAACAATATTGATCCCACAACCAGCATCAACAAAACACACTTTCTGGCCTAAAATCGGAAAAATGCTGGAAACAATCAGCAGGTCAGCCAGCATCAGTGGTTACTGTTCGATAAAAGGTCATCAAGATGAAATGTGAACCCTGTTTTTATCTCCACAAAAGCTGCCAGACCTGCTGAGTGTTTCTAGTTTCTGTATGTATTATAGATTCCCAGCACCCGCAGTTCCTTTGTATTTTGTATTGTCACATTATCTGGTCACTTGACTCATTGTTTGTGAGACCTTGCTGCATGCAAACTGACTGTCACACTTTCTACGTTCTAAAACTCTCTTTGCCTCAAAAATATTTAATTGAGTGTAAAATGCTTTGGAAAGTTGTGATGTGACAAAAGGTGCTATATAAATGCAGAGTCCATTCTATGCAACATTGGACAAATGCAGCTGTGATGTTGATCCTCGACAGAATCATAAAGGCAGCAATGTCACAGCTTTTACTAGTGCAAGGCATAGGTTGCTCCATGAACTTGGTTATCACAAGGACTACTGAAACCATTGTGTGGGTCTGAATTATTTTGCTAAGTACCTGCTGTAAACACTTTAATTTGAGCTTCACCAATGTGCAGAAGTTCCTCCCAGAAAATGCCATCACTTGGGGCTTCATATACTGAGAGATAATATTTGGTTAACCATCACACATTAAACCAGGTTATTTGATTAAAACCATGGCAGAATGTTGATTTTCCAGTAATTACACATGTCTAATTTTTCCAAGTACTCTCAGCATTCACCAGGATCGGATTCATGAGGAAATCCATCTTAATACAATTGCTTATCACTGGACTGTATTGTTACACCACCTAACACACAAAAACATGTGAGGATTTCAAGGTGGATGATTATTTAAATTTATCACCCCAACTCTCCAAACAAAGTCTGGACAGCATGATCATTTGTGTCCACTTAGAGAAGGCAGCACTTTCTTGAAATGTACACATTAGTATGTTAATATTTTGTGGTGCAGTGGGTAGTGCCCCTGGCTAGAAGCTCCAGGTTCAAGTCCCACCCCAGGACTTGATGCCCAAAGATGGTGTGTTCATAACATTGCCAAACAGGTTGAACATCCACCTACAAATCCTTCCAACACATTGGTAGGCAGCAAGAGTGGGAGAGATTCCTGGTCAGTTATGTGATGGAAAGAAAGTTGGGCCTTCTGGCTCTAGCTATAGACTATAAAATGCATGTTTCCACAACAACTCACACACCCTGAGAGAACTGTAACATGCCACCATAGTTCATTAACAAAAGAAAAATGAAGGAGGGAATTTTAACCCCACCAAACTCACCCTATGATGGTTGGGAGAGTGGTAATCCCAGCACCAACGTTCTGTGAATGCACCTTCTTCTATTATAACTGCAGTAGATTTGGACTCATCTGAGTATTGCACTCTGGAAAGGCAGTTTCACAATTATAAGAGGTTCATGAAGTTCTGTTCCTCAGCTTTCGGGGTCAATTGAATTTGACGGTTGTGGGCCGGGCTTCCTAGGGCTCAGTAAATGTTGCAGCTAAAAAGGGAGACAAGAGCTGCTGGATCCAGTAGGTAAGAGTTTTTGCCAGCACTGCCTACAATTCAGAAGAGGCAGGACTGCAATCTTTCAGCATTTCAAGAAAGCTTCTGCCATGATCTCTCCCTCCCCACGGTCTCTCCCTTGGCAATCAGTTAATGCCCTTCCTCTCCATGCTTTTTTTTATTCACGTGGGCTTCGCTGGTTAGGTCAGCATTTATTACCCATCCCTAATTGCTCCTTCCCAATCATCTGCCAATCTCCCCACGATCAGCCAATCCTCCACCATGATTGGCTAACCTCCCTGTGATTGGACAACACGCTCATGTGATCTCTCCTTCTCCGTAATCTTGTGGCAAACCCTAGGGTCTCTCCCCCCACCTTGGGGGTCTCTCCCCACCTCAGGATCTCTCCATCATCCCAGGTTCTTTCCTCACACCAGGATCTCTTCCTCACCGCAGGTTCTCGCCATCACCCCATGATCTGTCCCACACCTGGGATCGGCCCTTCGCCCCAGGTTGTTCACCCCAGTCCACAATCTCGCCCTCATCCCATGATCTCTCCTCACCCTGGGATCTCTCACCCCAGACCGTGATCTCTCCCTCAGTCTGAGATCCCTGCCTCACCCTGGGATCTCTCGAGCCAACCAGCAACACCTCCCTCACCCTGGGATCTCTCCTTCACCCCAGGATCCCTCTCTCAGCCCGGGATCTCTCCTCCCATTACAAGCAGTCCCTATTGTTAATGCAGACAAACTCACAGTCTTCCAGTGATGTGAAAAGAACAGCTTTAGAATTGAAAGAAAGTGCTGCAGTGGTATAAACAGGAGGCTCATAAACGATGGAACACACATGTTATAATGCATTGGATTTCGATTGGCATTATTCACTCTGTTAGATAACAACCCCATCTTTTAGTTTGCCTTGCTTTGTTTCTTTAAAGAAGATGGGATTTGTTATTCACTTAGGAGCGCAGAGTCTTGGTTAAACATCTGAATGGCATCATTTCTAACAGTCCCACTTTTCATAGTGGATTTTGCACTCAGCTCTTTCAGTGTGGCTTGAAGCCATAATATCCCTAATCAGAACTGAGAGTGCTACCAATGAGCCACAGCAGGCATCAAAAGGAATGAAAATCAGGAGGTTCCCATAATGAGTGGCCTCTCTACTTAGTCATATTTCTGTCACAGGTGGATGGAAAACCTACCCTCCACATGCATTATCCCTTTGTTTGACTGAATAACGACAGTTATTAAACTCAAAGATGCTTCATTGTGTGAGTGTCTTTGAGGCCTGATAATGCATTACACAAACACAGCTATTATTAATAAGAAATGATGCTTGAAGCAAAAGATGAATTGAAGCTGCGTTGGTTACCTGACCGAGCACCTCTTTGTTGTGCCTTCCTGTTTCTATTATAAGTTAATATTGTTAAAAATAAACTATTAAAGAGTCACTAAGCGATGAATTGTGATTTTATGTTCTAAAAAACAAGGCTGTAATGGAGTTTTCATTTAGCTGTGCCTCAGACAGAAAACCTAAATTAACAGACCTCCTTATTTTCCATCTCCCCATCAAAACAGATTCTTTCTTTTCAGCGTGTTGGATATATATCTTTACTTAAATTATTCACTCTGTAGATTTTGAAGAAATGTTAAAGAAAACGTTAAAGGGTCTATTTTCTCACGAAAAAATCCTATAAGCTGTAAGTTAAAAGCACTTAATTGTGCCTCCTGCACAGTAAATGAGCGTCCATGTGTTTGAAAGCCTTAGTTATATGAAAGCTGGTTATTTTGTTCCTAGATTGAATATACTTCTTAAGTCTTTAATCTCACAAGTCAGGATTACCTATACCAAATAGCATTCACATGGTTTATATATCAAGAGCTGGCCTCCTTCATTTCTCCATTAATGGCTTTCCTCACACATCAGAGCAAGTTTTCCTTGGTTAGGAGAGAAGCAAACTTCCAGCAACACTGGTTTGGCACAAATCTGTTTTGATCTATAAGAAGGCCCACTTATCCGGCTGAGTGAACGCATTTCATTTTGAATATCTGTTTCAGTTCAACCTGCTCTGAGTCCAGAACATTGCATTTGATAAGAGATTTGAACCACTCAGAGTCAGTATAATACAGCTTAGCAGTGAGCACAGCTCCGTCTTTAACCTTTACAGGTTTCAGAGGTACTGAAAATTTTGGGATCCATGGCCTGAATATTACACTTGGTGTGCATGCCAGATCAGCAGTCTAGGAAGCTGATGTAATGTCCTATTATGACACAGCCAATGGTAAAAGCTGAGTTGTTCAAATCCCAGAGGGAAACTTGAAAGAACTGTCATAACCCATTTTTGCAATTTGTATGTTTCGAGATGCAGGCTTTGAATTCAGTAGTAATAAGGCTACCGAGTCTCAAGAGGCTTTTTATAAAACTAAATTAAACATTTACTAATACAAGAAAGATCGTAGGCACATACATATGTCTACAAAATTACAACTATAATAACTACAGGCATCCCCTAATTGTTCTGACTCTCAGTTACACCCAAGTTAAGGCAACAGTAAAACACATAGATTTAAAAAGACCCCAGGCAAAGCACATTTGATGTTACAAATTCAAAATGAGGTTTCCTTGCAGACACAGTTGCAGGCATACAGGCTGGTTAGATCTTAAATGTCTCTGTCTTACACACACAAACTCCTTTCTGTTTATACATTTGTTATGTATTTGTTATATATTTTCCTTTGAATGTAAATTTCCCATTGCATTACTAAGTTTTTCACATCACATCTTCTAACAATAACATTTTCATCCCATTCATTTTATTAGTAATATAAACACATTGCTTGGCATCTCCCAGCTAGGTGCAAGATTTTACTCCCACTCTTGAATGCTTTATTCAACAAATGCAAATGTATTCTTAACCTTTTTAACTTCCTTACTGTTTACCTAATTACCATCGCAAAACTACCATGTATCAAAGCACCCAGATTAGCTGGTTTTATCCTGTTAAGACACACACACGTACAGGCACATAGGGTGGAATTTTCCGAGCCCGCTGAAGGTGGGTGTGATAAGGGGCCGAGGTGGAGGCAACTGATGCCTGGCCCTGTGGGTGACTGCTGAGGGGTGGGGGAGTGTCTGGGGGCAATTGTTGGCCAGCCTTGAAGGTGACTGCTGAGGTGGGGGAAGTTCGAGTGCTGCCCTGGCACTGCATATCGCGTACAGGCAATCGAGGGAAATGGCCATGCATTCGGGGCACCTGTATAAACTGACCATGCCTCTGTAACTAAATTAAATCAGGCGCAGCCACAGTGATATGCAGGCATTGTGGAGGCAGCAAAGGGCCACCGAGTACACCATACCTAACCACCACCCCCTCCACCCCACCCCCTGCCCCAGCACAGACTTCGAGTCTGCCACCACTTCACTGGACCACAGAGCAGTTGGACTGCACACGTTGTACAATCTCCTCACCAATGCTGACCATGTAGCAGTCACTGCTGGAGGTGCTCACAGCCCCTTGCAATCTCAGCATCCCAGTTTGGACCAGCGTCCCCCATGTCGCAGGCTGACAGGGCAGCCATGCAGCGCATTCATCTCTGGCCATCCGAAGGGTGACCAGCTCTCTCCGGGAGGCATTAAGGGGCGTTCACACAGGGCCAGGAAAGGTGCTAAGTACAACCATGATAACCACACCTCTCTCCTTTTCATGATGCAGGAGAACCTCGTCAGGGTCATGGATCCTGGTGACCTAGCTGTATGCCGGATGGCCGACAGAGACCATGGAAGACGGAGGAGAGAGCGACTGAGGCATCGGGCCGTGCAAAGGCAGGAACAGCACCCTCAGGGAGAAGGGGCAGCAAGGGCTCCCGCACATGCTATCCAGGAGCAACAGCGAGCAGTGGCTGTCAGCGCCTAGCAACACCCAGGGTGTCTCGATGCCACCTGCCCTTCCTGCAGGTGACTGAGAACCAGTGTCACTGTTGACTGCACATGTGTAGGGACCTGGTGGCTCACATCTGCCACTTACTGCAGGACTTGGCACCAAGGGGACATGGAGGGCACCCACTGCCAGTGGCTGTGAAAGTGACTGCGGTGCTCAATTTCTATGCCAGTGGCTCCTTTCAGGGCTCCACAGGTGACCTCTGTGGGATTTCACAATCCGCCACCCACAAATGCATCCATGAGGTCAGGGATGCCATCTTCTCCAAGGCACACAACTTTATGCATTTCGCTCAGGACCAGGACAGCCAGGATGCAAGAGCCATTGGATTCGCCCTGATCTTGGGATTCCCACAGGTGCAGGGTGCGATTGACTGCACCCATGTGGCACTCAGGTCTCTGTCGCTACACTCGGTGGACTTCAACAACCACAAGGGCTTCCACTCACTGAAGGTGCAGCTGGTGTGCGACCACCAGAAACACATCCTGCAGGTATGCACACGGTCCCAACGGAATGTGCACGACACCTACATCCTGAGTCATTCGCAGAACCCTGCAGTCTTCCAGGGTCAACAGAGGCTGTAGGGTTGTCTGCTTGGGGGCAAGGGTAGCTCGCAGAGGATGTGTCATGCCCATGTGGCGGCCTCAGACTGCCGCAGAGTGACGCTATAATGAGGCTCATCCAGCAGCTCATTGCAACTTGATGAAGCAGACCACTGGGATTCTAAAGATGCAGTTCCAGTGCCTGGATCGGTCTGGTGGAGCCCTGCAATACAGCCTGAAGAGGGTGTCATGCATCTTCATCATCTGCTGCATCCTTTACAACCTGTCACTGTAACGGGGTGAGGAGCTGGCTGATGAGGAGATGGAGGAGCTGCACCTCTCCTCCGATGAGGAGGGCGCTCTCGGGGATGATTGTGAGGGGGTCCTTGGTGGTGACGATGACAGGGACGAGGCACTCGCACTGGCTAGACTTGGGAGGCCCTCGTAGCTGCCAGGTTTGTGGAGGATGAAGATGACATGTAGTGAGGTGTCCCTGTAGTTCCTCACATTGCAGCTGTGAACATTTGACTCCAGTCTGGCTTACCTCAGCGCCAATACCCTCTGTGAGAATGCTCCTGTCATGGAGGTGCAGTGGAGGGCCTAATAGTCACTCGCTTGCAGGAGGATGATGACATCATGCAGTGAAGACACTCCAGAGATCTTCACATAGCCTCTGAGAATGCCTGACTCCTGTCTGGCCGAGAGCAACTCGTTTGCGCTCCATGATCAGGACCATCTCATGGAGATGCAGCCATGAAACTTCAGATTCATCTGATGCTGCGTCAGCCTTCAGCACATCAGTCCTTCAGGAGCTGGTGCACAGCATCACTGGTCGCAGATGCTGATGTGATGGGGGCCAGCCTCACCTTAAAGATGCTGAGAGCGCAGGGAGAATTTTGTGGTGTCTGTCCACTACATTCTGGCAGCAATGACCAGCACCGCTGAGGTGCAGGCATCAGTGATGTTTCCAGGGAGTGTGAGGCTGGACCATCACTGTGGTCTGAAGGCTGCACAGTGCACAGGGAAGAGGCCCTGGACTGAGACACCTGTCTTTATCTTGTGTAGAAAGGTTTCACATCTGAGTGATAAGAACACTGCTCATCAGAACAAAGTGCCATAGGCAGGGAAACATTCTTGGGAGTTTATTGTCAATAGTGAACATTATGTACAAGTGATTAACACCCGTGCCCAGGCTGTGCAACTAATTCTCCTTAACTGCCCTTACCCTGTCGCTATGTCTTGGTGCTCCCCAGACATCCACAGCAGAGTTTGAGGCAGCCTGCTGACTGTGACTCCCTGCCTGTGATGACCCCTCTGAAGGGTCCCAGCCAGCTTTCAGGGTCCTGCTGTGGGGCAGTGGCACCCTCCTTGGCCTGTGAAGCTGGATCTGCGGAGGTTACAGCAGGAGGGGAGTCAGATGGGCCGGTCACTCGCAGAGTCACCTGGGTGGAGGCCCCGCAGTGTTCACCTGCTGATCGTCCCCACTATGGGTGCCCGAGGGCCCCTGGCTGACTCCGTGAGCAGAAGGGTTAGCTGGAGTGAGATCGAGCTGCATGCTTGCATACACACTGTTGGAGGCCAACTAAGGCATCAGGGACGGAGTTTAGCTCGTGCAGCGGTGCAGGATTAACGTCCTGGACCAAGGTCTCCACGGTGGCTGCCATCCTACCAGTGTTGACCTCAGTGCTATCACCTCAGCCTGAAGATGGACGGACTCCTCCATTGTGCCTTGCAATCTGAGCAGTGCAGCGGACATCCCTTCCTGATGTTCCCGAGCTTGTCTTTGCAGCTCCAGTAACTGTGTCATGACTGAGTCCAGAGGTTCAGCTGCCTCAGACTCAGCATTGTTCTGGCCTCCAGCAGTCCCCCGAGTGCCGGAAACCTGGGAAGTCCCTGCCTCTGCCTGCTGTGGATCAGGCAGTGTGGTGTGCTCACCAGATTGTGGTCCCGAGGCTACTCTAAAGCTAGGTCCCACCGAGGTGTGTGTCTCTGCGCTGGTGGAGAGTGTGAGTGAGCGCTGTGTGGAGACTTCAGGGAGGGTGCCTTCAGAATACCTTCGGAGGTTACTTCGGAGCTTGCTTGGAGGCCCTGGGTCCTGGAATCCATCAGCTGCTTCCCAGATGTGCCTGTGAAAGTAAGGGGAGATAATTAGTGCATGGCAGTGGCCTGTGAAAGAGGACACATCACTCACAGCATGGTTATCTGATGGAGGTTGCACTGCTGGACCCTCACTTGGTAGAGCAGCACCAACCTCACCGCCAGAACAGGACCAGCCCCGGTCATCACCGGCCAGCTGGATGGCTCTGTTTTCAAACTCTGTGAGAGCTTTGTGAATTCCGGCATCCCTCCACCTTTCTGCAGCCTTTTCCTCCTGTTGTGAGCCGGTTTGTCATGTATAGGTGGAGATGGGGAAAGTGCATCAGGATACCTGCCGTGCCAGATGATAAGTATGCCTGCCCTGTGTGGGTGGTGAGTGGTCCCATGGACAGGATGAGGACAATGGCGATGTGTGTGAAAGAATGGTGATGTCCTTTGCACTGGCAGTGAGTGAGGGCCCTGTGGGTGGGTGGGTGATGGGTTTGAGAGTGTGAGAGCTGGGAGGGATGAAAAGAATGACTTAGCCTGGTGGAACAGAAGAGATCATTCACCCTGTTGCGGCCCTAGGTAGCTGTCCTCTTCTGAAGGGCGTTGGCCTGACCACCGCTGCCACCACCTCCCAAGCCAAGTTGGTGACATTGCTACCCATCCTGCTGCCAGAGCGGGGGCTAGAGCACAGCCCGGTGGGCCAGCTCACCATCCAGCAGTCGCTCAAGGGACCCGTCGTTGAAGCGGTGGGGGATGGCTGCAGTCTTTTTGCCTGTGCTGGCCATGTCTCCCAGGCAGCAGTGGTGAGCTGGTGGCTGCCTTTTCAAGATGGCAACACCGGGGTGATGACGAGCGGGCGAATGAGAGCCCGCCCGCCGTGGAAACGGCATGGTTCATGAGAGTGAGTTAATAATGAGGCGGGCTCAGGGAGATGCGGTGTGAAAACCCATCATTTTCTGTCTGTGGTCAGAACTCCATTTTAAACCCTACCACTACTGCATTTTGTGCAATTTTGGGGAAATTCAACCCATAGACCCAGACACCACTAAACCCTATTTCAAAAAAATAATTCCCAATAACATTATCAACATTAATCTCTTCATGACAGTCCGCTTCAGCCCAACAGCAATTATGAACTGGCTGGTCAATTAATGGCCGGCCAGAGGGATAGTCGCTTACCCAGAAGGCCAGTGTTTGTTGCAATCTGCATTTTAGGGATTGCAGTGTGACATTACCAGAAGGAAGTGTGTCATGCAATCCAGTTTTAGTTTCACTTTTGCTTTTAAGGAGAACACACACAATACACACAGCTCTGCTGCTGATGGGTCTTCATGCTTTAAGCCTCTGTATAAACGTTCCCATGAGCCTCGTCTCAATTAAAGAAACCATGTGTTTGCACAATCCCTTAAGAACGATTGGTGCAGTTATACCATTATAAAAGCATGACATGGTGTGCAGTATGGTGCTCAGCTTAGCAACACGATTAACTACAGGTACAACATGGTGATCGGCCAACATGGTGAACAATCATGTTACATGGCATGAGATGACCCTCAACGTTTTGATCAGACCCCACAGAATCTGCAGTGTCGGAGAGTGCTGAAATCGCAGTGTGGTGGCTATGCAGCAAAGATTTAAAGAGACAGTGCTCAAACAAAGGCTGGTAAGCGGACAGATTCCTCGTGGTGAGATTGCAGCACATTTTTTGCCAGTTCAGTGAGTAGGACAATACATCGAAAGGACAGCACCTGGTTAGCTCAATCGGGAACAGCGAGTGACCAGGCTGTGGACCAGATTGTTAGTGAGGGATGGAGGGTCAAACACAAAAAAACACAAAAAACTTCATGAAAATCGGGCCAGAGAAGATTATAAGGGGTGGAGCTTTAGAAAAGCGCACTAAAGCGTCTACATCAACACTCATCCCAGGTTCTATAAGAAGGAAGATCAAAGGCATCTTGTCAAAATGTACACAAAGATCCCCACTTTCAACTGGGATGCATCTGACCTAATATACAAATTAAAAATTTTTAAACAGTGTACAGAGTTAAAGTTTCTTGACTCAGGTGTGTCTGAACCAGACAAGCTGGCCAGAAAAATGTGCCTAGCTATTGGCTGAACATGTCAGGATTAACAGCAGAAGAGCTAAAGGATCCCCAAACGATATGGACCATCCATTGACATGGACTACAGCTCAGAATCAGGTTAAACTTCCATATTCATCGACTAGAGTTCATGTAATTTTGACACCAGCCTACAGGATCCATAGACCACCTCAGTAGATGCAGAGAAAAGGGTACATACTGTGATTTTTCAAACACAGAGCTGGCAGATAGAATTGTTGAGTTGCTGTGCGCATCCACTCCCACAAAAGTATTCCAGAAAGATCTGCTGGACAAGCCCAACTGTATAGCAGCGAAGAGCTACACTATGTAAATATAAGGTGAATCTCATTGGCCAATGAAGAATAAAGGTCCTAAGTACAGCCCCAGTTGTTGATGCACCTACAAGAACACCCAAACCTAGCAAGACATGTGGAAGGTGTGGCCTGAACTGGACTAGCCATATCAATCCTGTGGCTACAAAAGGAGGTCAGAGGTGAGGAATCCTGCAGCGAGTAACTCACTACCTGACTCCGCAAAGCCTGTTCTCAATCTACAAGGCACAAGTCAGGAGTGTGATGGAATACTCCCCACTTGCCTGGATGAAAGCAGCTCCCAAAACACTCAAGAAGTTCAACACCATCCAGGAAAAAGCAGCCCGCTTGACTGGCACCCCATCTGCGAACATTCACTCCCTCTACCACCGACACACATTAGCAACAGTGTCTACCATAAACAAGATGTACTGCAGGAACTCATCAAGGCTCCTTTGGCAGCACCTTCCAAACCCACAACCACTACCATCTAGAAGGACAAGGGCAGCATATAGAAGGGAACACCACCACCTGGAAGTTCCCCTCCAAGCCACTCATCATCCTGACTTGGAAACATATCACCGTTCCTTCAATGTCACTGGGTCAAAACCCTGGAACTCTCTCCCTAACAGCACTGTGGATGTACTACACCACATGGACTGCAGCAGTTCAAGAAGGCAGCACACCGCCACCTTCTCAAGGGCAATTAGACTTGGACAATAAATGTTCGCCTAGTCAGCGAAGCCCACATCCCTTTAACGAATTTTTTAAAATACTAAGGAAATGCCCAGCTTTTCATCAATCCAGCAAGGCAGGTAAGAGAAAAGGCCATTGGTAGCTGCAGTGCGCTCCAGCAAAGGCCATGCACTGATCCAAACAGACGGGCACCTTCAAGCAAGAAGAATGACCATCTGGTGTACCATCAGAAACATATACACGAGGCGACTGACAAACCAGAAAATGATGATGACCTGAATAATGAGACAAAGAAAGGTGAACAAATGTTTCACACCATCAATCTTGGGGAAAACATAGGGGAGAATCTTCCCCTCGTCTGAGGGGTTGTGCAAGGGCGGAAGGGGACCGGCGCCTCCCCATTGGGTCCGCGCCATCATTTTACGTGGGTGGGCGCATTAAAGCCTGCCCAGCGCGACATGCGCCCGGAAGCACTGTGCACCCCCTGTATGGGTGGTGGGGGCGTTCCCCAAGTCAAGGTCTGCGCTCTTTCGCACATGCGTGGGAAGGAGCGCAGAAATCCCTCTGAGACACAGAGCTGCCCCAGGGAGATTAGTTTAAGTTCCCAAAAATTTAATAAAGAAAATAAAAAAAATTAGGACGTCCCCTCATGTGACGTGTCACATGAGTTGGGACATATCAATGAACATTAATGAAAAAAATTATTTAATTTTTAAAACCTTCATGAAACCTCATCCCGCACGTGGATGAGGTTCCATGAAAAATTCAAAGGCCGCCTGGGCTCTTCGCCTGCCCCCCTTCCCCCTGCACCCCCCCCACCCTCCCCCCCCCCCCCCCGCCCCCCCCCCCCACCTCCCCCCCCCCCCCCGCCCCCCGCTCCCCCCCCCCCCCACCTCCCCGCACCCCCCCCCCCCACCTCTCCCCACCCCCCCACCTCCCCCCCCCCCCCCACCTTAAGGTTGGATGGGCAGCTCAGTTTATTAGTTTAATTGATATTTAAATGGCCTTAACATGCCTTTGACAGTTTGGTGTTGATCTGCAGGGTTTGACTGCGCGCCCGCTGAACTGAAAATCTAAATGGCGCGCGGTGACGTTGGGATGCCCGCCTGATGCCACTGCGCGTCATTTTACACCTCGGCGAGCAGGCCCTGCCCCCGCTCACCGAGCCGAGGATTCAGGCCATCGATACCGTCACACCATACAAAGTGTTTGCCAAGATTCAAATTATCTGACCCAAGAAAGTTTTAACTACTCATTATTGGCCAAGATTGGCACAGAGGCAAGTGCCAACATACTACCCCTGCGAATTCTAAAAGCCATGCATCTGCAGACATGGAAGGCCATGGCAAAACCTTCTACTGCCGTGGAACTTTGAATGTACAACAGCTCACTAATTTCATGTGCAGGATCCATAGTCCTGGAGCGCAGTACCATCAAACATCCTGGGTGTCACAGATGCCTTACATCGCAGAGGCTAAAAGCCCAGCAATCGCAGATCTAGCGGCTGACCTTGCACTTGTGATAATCAGTGGAATCAGTGAGAACTCACACGGTAGATCAACCTCAGAAAATACCCCTATCACCTCTCTTCTTGACCTAACATAAAAATATTCAGAATGTTTTGATAAAATTGACAGTTTGCAGGAGAGTTCAATCCGTCAGTCGATCTGGTACATTTTGTGCAATGCAACTGCCAGCAACTACAGGAAGAAATGGCAAAAGATTTCACACTACGGAAACTGTGGGAAACCAGCATTGGAGGATGGCCTGATTCAATTCAGTATGGCCATGAACACGTGAGACCATTTTGATCTTAGCTGGAAGAGCTAGGCATCTCCCGAGGAGTCATTTGCAAAGGCAGGCAGGTCATCATACCAGATTCTTTGCGACCTGAGTCTTCAGACCTGTTGTCTTCAACAACTTCATCACTCACATGTGGGCATAGATCAGATGAGAAGACTCACAAGAGAGACAGCCTATTGGCTGGGTATGAACAATGACATTGAAGTCGTCGTCAAGAAGTGCAAAGCATGTCAAAAGCATATGCCAAGTCAGCACAAAGAACCATTGATTCCATATGAAGTTCCTACCCATCCTTGGTCCAAAATCCCTTCCTGCCTTCTTCATGACCATGCTACTGACTTCATTGTCATCATCAACTACTTTACCAAGTACCTCAATTTTGACAATTGCACAACACGTCAAGCGCAACAGTCACGAACACTCAAAGTGCTATTTTCCATTTATTTGGTGTGCCTAGAGAGACCATTACGGATAATGGCTTGCAATTTATTGCTAAGCCACTTCGGAATATTGATCACACTATTTCTCCTCCTCATTACCCTAGATCTAGTGGCCTAGCTGAACAAATGATTCACATGGTGAAACTCCTAATTCTCAAACGTAGACACATCAAACAATATCTACATATTACATCTGAGGGCAAGATCCTTAAGTGCAACTATTCCATTGCTGGTGGATCTCATGTTTGGCAGACCAGTGTGCACCAATTTACCTGCCCTTAACCATTCTACTCTCTCAGAAGCTAGAGAGCAGCTTTTAAAAATGCAAGAGAAGATGACCAATGTAGAAAATAAAAATGCAGGCAGGAACTGCCAGGTTTGCAGCCGGGACAATAAGTTCGCATCCAAGATTCCACAGATGATACATGGCAACCAGCTGAGGCGACAAGGATTTGTTCAGAACCAAAGTCCTATGAAATCATTACACACAAAGCTGCAACGGTAAGGTGTAACCGAGAACAAATTCAGATCCATTCCAGATTCTCAATCATCGTACAGTCCTATTGTATCTGGAACAAGATCTCAAATGCAACCAGGAACAACATCCGAGAATGTCCATCCCACAGATCACTGTGAGCAATTAAAGACAGTTCCAGACAAGATTACCATTACAAGATCTGGGCATACCAACAGATTACCTCTATGCTTCAGAGACTCAGATTCCTTAGTTCTATATGCTTATGTAACAGTAACTAAACATGAACATGTATTGTAAATAGTTATATTCTTTAGAAGGGAGGAAAAGTTTCTTTAAAAAGGGAGGGGGATGTTCTAAAATGTCTTTGAGGGTTTGCAGCATGACATCACGAGAAGGAAGTGTGTCACCTGATCCAATTTTAGTTTCACTTTTACTTTTGAGCAGAGCGCACTCACACACACACACACACACACACTCACACAAACACACACACACTCACACACACACTCACACACACACACACACACACACACACACTCACACACGCTCACACACACACACACAGACACACACACACAGACACATACACACACACTCACACACACATACACACACACACATACACACACACAGAGCTCTGCTGCTAAGTCTTCAAGATTTATACCTCTGTATAAATGTTCCCATGTGCCTAGTCTCAATAAACAAACCCGCACCATGTTTACACAACCCCTTATGAGTGATTTGCACTTTTATATCATTATAAAAACACAACAGCGCTGTGCGGGATAGAGGAGGTGTGGCGCAGGAACAGCATGGCGCACTGTTCCATTAAGGTTGCTGTGGGTAGGAGGTTTAAAAGGACAGCCAGTAGTGAGCAAGGATGTTAGGGACACTGCGGAAATATTTTTGGAATTGTATGCAGTTGCAGGACCCTCTGCATTGACAGTCAATCTCTGCTATCTTGCAGCACAGGCAGGGCCAACTTCTGGCTAGATTTGAGGCATGGTGGCCAGGGGACAAAGCCATGCTAGTGAAATGGAAATGTCCGAATGCACATAGCCCCTCATTTCTCTGACGACTGCTCACCTGTAGGCAGGCAGTGATTGACAGGAGATACTCCTGCCAAGTGATGGCAAGAGAAGTCTCCACGTCTAACCAAGAAGGCCTGGACCGAGGTAGCAGTGAGCAGCCTTGGGGTCATGTGTAAGACCTGGGTGCAGTGTCGGAAGAGGGTTGATGACCTTTTCCACTCTACAAGGGTGAGTGAGGAAACCGCTTTGCATTTTGAATGAATGTATATAGGTGGGCATGCATTTGGTAGGGCTGGAAGGTGGTACACAAGTGGGTCTAGAGGCAAAGGAGACCTGTGCCCAGTAAAGTTGTTTAGAAAAAGGTATGATGGCAGACACACCTAAAAGGGAGACCTGCAATGTGTTGGGCACATGGATCAGCAATGCTGCGGGGACAGAGTGGGGTGCATGTACACCTTAGTCATCTAGAATAGAGACTCATGGATGTGCTCTTGTCTTCACAGGAGAAGAGGAAGCATAATGCGATCGAACAAAGCCATACAGGTGGTGGAATTTCAAATCTGGCAGTATTGGTGCTGATGGAGGAGGAGATTTTAGAGTTGGCAGGTGAACAGGGGGCAAGAATTGCTGTTCGAGGAGAGGCAGGGGTTTTTAAGGAGGGTGAGAGTGAAGGGGAAATGCTTTCAACGGGGCTTGGTCATCAGGTATGAAGGGCTCAAGGACAAGGAATGCAAGGCTATGTTTACTGTTCCTCTGTGATCCTGCATCATTATATTTGTGAACTGTGCCACACCCATGTGCAAAATACTGCAACAGCTAGTTACTCTGCTTCTTTAATGCTCATGTATAATTCCTACTGTTTTTCATCCATCAGATGAATCATCGACCAGACAAATTGAGGATCCAGATGGTCCACCATTAACATCAGAGGAGGAGGGACCCTCAGACCTGCAGTGTCACGTCCTCGCAACGCCCCTTGCACCACCTCAGATACTGGCACCTCAATGGGGTTGAGGACATCCTTGCAGATGGTAACATAGCCTGGGGGAAGCACATCACATTTGCCTCAGGGGCTGTTGGAGACAGAGTTCCCAGGCCTCTGACAGTCGGAGGAGTGTTGGAGTCCTAGGCAGATGACAAGCCTCTGGAGTCCTCTGTCAGGTGGGAAATGCTGGGTGTCCAATGAGAGGTATGTGGAGGTCTGGCGGTGCTTCCAGAGGGTAGATGTGCCTCGGGCCATACAATGGAGGGGTCCATGCGAGCCATGAGTGCTGCAGTCATTCCTTCCTCTGAATGTAAGGCATCCTCCACTGAGATATTGGTGGCTGTCATGGAGAGCCAACTCCAGCAGCTCAGTCAAGGGTTTCTTGGGTTGTGTTCAGACCTTCAAACCCACACACTGTCAGTGATCTTGTCAGGCATTGCCAGTGCGAGAGATGGATGAGGAACCTGCTAGCTGCTTGTCCACCTCTGGTGAGCTAGAAGCTCACATTGGTGGATGAGTGAAAGCTCTCTGCATTCTCTCAGGGCCCTCCTGATGATGACAGCAGCTCCTCCTCCTCTCTGCCAATAACTGTAACATCTGAAGATACCATGACGACTGAGGAGTGTCCTGCCACTGTGCAGGTCTCCCCCACCCAGCCGGGGCCCCTCACAGCCTTTGGCAAACAGAGGATAACTACCAAGGTCATCCAGGCCAACGGGCATCTGAGTCAGCAGCCTGCCTCCAATGCAGCTGCCAATGACACACTAGCACCAAGACGAAGCACTCCTGAACCGTTTAAGAAATCACACTGAACACAGAAGGGAAATCACGCGCGATATATTTAGTTGCGTGACTTGTGTTTAGTAGTTCCACATCACATTATTAAATTGATATTTCATATTACATGTTCTACTTGTGCTATGGGTGTCATGAAGATTGAAGGACTACAACTCAATCCCAAAAAATAATTGAGCATGATTTTGGAGGAGGCACAAAGGGGTTCAGAAGGTGTTCATGAGGCCTGAGCGATTATTTAACTGCAGATTTTCCATGATATGCAATGAGGACTTTGGAAGCCTCCTGGGAGCTCCCTTGAAAGAGAGCTTTCCAGTCTCCCTGGCTCCCAAAAGTTGGCTCCTCAACATGGTCCTGGGCTGTGCAGGTTCATCCTCAGAGTCTGTGTTAAATTCATCATCAAAAATCTGTGTGTGTACACCCCAGTCTACCTCCTCCACCAGATCTCCCAGACAAAAAGGTAGATGATGCAGGGCACAGCACATAACAACAATGAGCAACACATGATCTGGTGCATATTGAAATGATTCTCCTTACCGGTCCAAGCAACAGAACCTCATATTGAGCAGCCCGATCATCCTCTCAGACATGGCCCTCGTAGCTTCTGTTGTTCCTCTCTTCAGCCGGGCTTCGGGAATGTTTAAGAGGTGTGGTTAGCCATCTTTTCAAAGGGTAACCTTTATTCCCTCACCAGCTAGCCATCCAATCGTGCAGAGGGGGATGAAAGCCTTGGAACCTTGGCATGCCAGGGAATATAAGAGTCATGGCAACTCCCAGGATACCTTGCACAAACCTGGAGGATCAGCTGCTGATGATTGCACACTAGCTGGATGTTGAGCGAGTGAACCCCTTTACAATTCACAAAGGCCCCTAGCTCTCCTGCTGTTGCTTTGTTCGCCACATGGGTGCAATAAACGGAACCCTGAATCTTTGGAAAGCCTGCAATAGTCCCAAACCCTCGCTCTCTGGCTAGCTATCCTCAACTGTTTTGAGAAGTAAAAAGGTGTTTATCCTCCAGAACAGTGCTTCCATCACAAGCTTTATGCAATGGCGTGTAGTAGACTGTGACATGCTGCGGAGATCCTTGACAGAACACTGGAAGGAACCTGAAGCATCAAAAATTTAGGGCAGCAGTCACTATGAGTGTCACAGGCAGAGGGCGCCCCCCAACATACCTCACTGTCTCCCTTGAGAGGCGGACCCTTCTTCTGCACATAACCTTTATCATGTCCAGATAGTTGGATCTTATTCTGCATACTTTGCCAGCAGGGCAACGTTGCCTTTGCTGGGCCTTTCTCCTTCACAAGCCTCGCTGGCCTTTAACCCCTTTAGTGCTGCTTGTTCTTGTGGGTGGACACTTTGATGCTGTCTCCAGCCAGCTGGCCTTCTCTCCCTTCTTCTTTTCTTCATCTGAGGAAGAGCCTCCACTTGACAGAACAATCTCCATTTGTGAGCAACGGGATTACCGAGGTGCAGACTGGCTAATGTTATGGCCAGCCTCTTTGTGGACAGAAACCTCCTTAACCCCGACAAATTTGAACAAATGGTTCAGAAAACAAGCCAGAAAGTCAAAGCTTAACAGCTTACATATTAACCCCTACCTCCATACTCTTTGCTCCACCTTCAGCCTTACATCCCACGCTGGATTGAGAAAGTGCTATTTGTGAGTTCCCTGCCTGCCCGTCTGGCCCACGCACTGACTGTAAGAACATTTGGGCTGCTTGAAATGGCAGTGCATTATCTCTTTGATTACTTGACTTGCCCCTTTAAATGGCATTGGGTGGGCGGCCGGCATTCAGGCACGCCTGCCTCCTGAAACATTGTGATGCTTTGTGATAACATCGTGAACCCCTCCCAACGTGATCTACTTTATGATGCTTCAGGAGTACCATACCCTCACCCCGGCACCATAAAATTTAGGTCCATGTTTTCTGAATCTGCACCAATTGCCTTGCAACTTCAGTGCTGCTTCAGTGGATCGCTATTACTGCAGGTGAGATGGTAAAATGAAAATGGCTGGGAAGTTGGTATACAAAAACACGTGACGTGCTTTATACAGTTCCACACTTAATTAAATGCTTATCTCTGTTAAAGGCAGATGTCTTCGTCCCCTTTCTGCTTTAATGATAATGGCAAATGAGATTTCCTCTGTCTAAAACCATTACTATTTACAGTGGTTTATCTCAACCCAGCACAAGGCCTAGTTCACTGACTGGCTAATTTTATTGTTTATTTCCCTCTGGCAAAACCTGTCTGTATTACTAAACAAGGAGTGAGAATATTTCAGTTTTGGCAGGTCATGCTTTAAGTACAATATTGTCAGTCACTTTCTTATCCTGCATTGCCACCTGCTCACACCATTGCTATTGCCTCGTGTTCAAGGTCTGGAGCGTTCCCAGGTTGTGGGAGAATTTGTTATGACATTTCACTTACAGTATTCAATAGTATTGAGTGTGCATTTCAACCCAGCGAAAGTTTGAACTTAGTCTGAATTCCCATGTAGGGTGGCACAACATTGGCCACTACATTGTCATCTCCATTTTCCTGGTGATTTCTCTGGGTTCAAAATTATAAAGCGTACCATTTTTCCATTTTCCAACAATTGAAGGAAATTATCATTAAGTAATGATAATGATGAATATAACATATAATATCAATTGGTATAAAGTAAAATTCATATAACATCTTTCATGCCCTCAGGACATAATGATGCACTTTACAATCAATTGAGTACTTTCTTTTTGAAGTGTAGTCACTGAAATGTAGTCAACTATTCCAACACACTCCTGGCTGGTCTCCCACATTCTACCCTCTGTAAACTTGTGGTCATCCAAAACTCTGCTGCCCATGCTTTAACTCACAGCAAGAGCTGTTCCCTTGTGCTCACTGACTTACATTGGATCCTGGTCAGGCAACATCTTAATTTTAAAATTCTCATCCTTGTTTTCAAATCCTTCCATGGTCTGACTCCACCCTCTCCTCCAAACCTACAACCCTCTGAGATAAAAGCAAAATACTGTGGATGCTGGAAATCTAGAACAAAAACAAAAATAGCTGGAGAAACTCAGCAGGTCTGACAGCATCTGCGGAGAGGAACACAGTTAACGTTTCAAGTCTGAATGACTCTTCATCAGATATCTGCACTCCTCTGTCTGGCCTCCTCATTATTCCTCATTATTATTGCTTCACTATTGGTCACTGTGCCTTCAGTTGTCTAAGCCCCAAGCTCTGGAATTCCTCCCCTACCCCTTTCCGCCTGTCTACCTCACTTTCCTCCTTCAAGACACTTCTTAAAATCTACCTCCTTGATCAAGTTTTTGACCATCTGACCTTATGTGTGATACCTCTTTATGTGGTTTAGTGTCATACTTCATTTAATAATGCTCCTGTGAAGGGGATATATTATGTTAAAGTCGCCACATAAATATAAGTTTTTATTGTCATAATATATGAAAATTGACAGTGCGTACCACTTACAGGATGCATGGCATGAACTGGGTCCTTCAACAACACCTTCCAAACCCACAATCTCCACCACATAGATGAATAAGGGCAGCAGGTTCATGGGAACACCACCACCTGAAGGTTCTCCTCCAAGCCACTCACCATCCTGACTTGGAGCTATATTGCTGGTCCTTCACTGTCGCTGGAGGGATTCCTGGAACTCCCTTCCTAACAGCACTGTAGGTGTACTTACACCACATGGACTGCAGCGGTTCAAGAAGGTGGCTCAAAATTACCTTCTCAAGGGCAATTATGGATAAGCAACACATGTTGGCCTAATTAGCAATATCTACATCCCATGTATGAATAATAAAAAAACAAGTGCGCAAGGCAATGTGATAACAACCTAAAAATCAGCTCTATTTTAGTTAACTTAAATTTGTCTAGGCATTAGTTCAGGTTTAAATATTGACCAAGATGCACTATTATAAAAGCTTTCAAATGTTTGTATAGTTGTTTAAAAAAAGGGCAATTTTAACCAAACTTACCCATTGGGAAACTGAAGTCAATGGAGAGTAATATTCTACAGAGTGTAAATCTGTCATTCCAGCCAATCTTTTATGTTTCCCATCCCTAAGTTAGATTAAAAATGTCCCTAAGTAACTGGAATAATAATTATGGTGACTTATACAATATGTGGTGAAATGTATTGATTTGTTTTAACCATAAATAAGTGTGAATATATTTGTGAAAGTAGAACTATTTTCAAGGTACCTTACTAAATGTGCAGCACTAACCCCTATTTTTCTATCGTATGCTGTAATGTATTTTATGTATGACACCGGTACAGTTTGTTTTTCCCTTGCATGAATATTATTTTTGCTACTTTCTACATATCCATTCATCAAACGCCAAAGAGAAGGCTATAGGGTTGTAATGCAATCCTTACTATCGAGCATTTGGCACTGCAGGGCTTTGAGATGACAGAGCAGGATGACAGAGAAGCAGTAAATGCTCTCTCCTTTTTAACTTAAACTTCAAAGCAGCTACTAGTGCTTGAAGGGGAAGGAAAGAGTTGGAAGACACACTTTTCATTCAAAGTGGTTTAATTAACATATTCAAATAAAATCTACAGCAACTGGGCAATGTTTATAGGGTGCCTGGGAGCAATCAGTTGGATGGAGGATATGTTGGGCATAATTCATTTGAAACTCTTACAAGTAATTGTGTTTCAAGAGGACAGCATTTCCTTTTGACGGTCTCAATAAAATGTGAAAATACAAGTGCATTCTCCAAATACACATGTATGACTTAATGTTGGGAAAACCATATCCTCACAAACTGGACTTTTCTTTTAAAAATTGGAAGGACAATGCATTATTTGGGCTTTTGGATGTTGACCTGGAGTTTCTCTTACAGAAAGGTCCTAAGTTCATCTTTGGACTGGGAGCAACAATGCCTTTGTCACAAAAATCACCTGACCAGCATGGTATTTGAGGGGGAAGAGCTGTTTATTTGTTCTCAACTGCAATCATTTTAATCGATGGGGAGTAAAAAGAACAAAAAAAAGGGAAAGTGTCAACTTCCAAAGTGCAAGTTTATTCCTGGTGTTTTTAACATAGAGAGGTATCTCCAAGGTGCTTCACAAGGGTGATTGAAGATCATGCTGTGAGAATTAGGAGAGGTGAACAAGGGCACAAGACAAAAGATAGAGTTTGAGACAGCTGTGAACGTTTGAAGAGATATATATCATGTTTTACAACTTCAAAACTTTCCAAAGCATTTGCAACTTTTGGAGTATGTTTGAAATTTAAGGTGGTATTTTATGCTCTCCCCACTGACAATTTTGGAGAAAAGGAGGGTATTTAATCAAGCAGGATGGTGGTGGGTAGGGACCCCGCTACCTTCCCACCTCCACTCCAATGAAGCCCATGAGTTCATGGTGGGAAGGCGCAGGGGCAAGCCTTCCCACCCCAATGCAAATTGGCACACTTGAATGGGCAGCTTAAGAGCCTCATGCTGCTGCTGCTGGTATTAAACCACTGGTGGGTGTGTCTTTCATCACGCGGGGAACATGGCAAGCAAACCTGTGTATGGCTACTTGTGTTCTCCAGGGTTGGGGAGGGTCCCTCATTCAAAGGCACCCAGCCACCCAGGGAGCAGGCTATTCTGGATTTGGTTTTGTGTAATGAGATGGGATTAATGAATGATCTCATAGTAAAGGATCCTCTAGGGAAGAGTGATCACAGCATGCTAGAATTTCAAGTTCAGTTTGAGAGCGAGAAACTTGAGTCCCACACTAGTGTTCTGGAGTTAAACAAAGCTAACTACATAGGCATGAGAGCAGATTTGGCCCTAGTGGACTGGACAGGAAGACTACAAGGTAGGGCAGTTGATGAACAGTGACAGGTATTTAAGAAGATATTCAATTCCTCCCAAGTAAAATATATCCCAAAAAGGAAGAAAGATGGTAAGAGGCGGAAAAAGCATCCATGGCTAAACAAGGAAATTAAAGATTACTTAAAGGCAAAAACTAAGGCATACCAAATTGCAAAGGTCAGTGCCAGGCTGGAAGATTGGGAAACTTTTAAAGATCAACAAAGGGTTATGAAAAAAAATAATAAAAAGAGCAAAGGTAAATTATGAAAGAAAACTAGCGCAAAACGTAAAAACTGATAGCAAAAGCTTCTATAGGTATATAAAAGGAAAGAGAGTAGCTAAAGTGAATGTTGGTCCCTTGGAGGATGAAACTGGGGAGTTAATAGTGGGGAACGCAGAAATGGCAGTGACGCTTAATCAATATTTTGCCTCAGTTTTCACGGTGGAGGACACTAGTACCACCCCAATAGTAACAGGTAGTGCAGAGGATATAGAGAAGGAGGAACTTAGAATAATCACCATCACTAGAGAAAATGTACTGAGAAAACTATTGGTATTAAAGGGTGACAAGCCCCCAGGACCTGATGGCCTACATCCCAGGGTCTTCAAGGAAGTGGCAGCGGAGATAGTGGATGCATTGGCTATAATATTCAAAAATTCCCAGGATTCTGGAAAAATTCCAGTGGATTGGAAAAATGCTAATATAATGCCCTTATTCAAAAAGTGGGGGAGGCAGAAAGTAGGAAACTATAGACCAGTTAGTTTAACGTCTGTCGTTGGGAAATTGTTGGAACCTATCATTAAGGAAGTAGTAATGGAGTATTTGAAAAGTCAAAGTGCAATCCATCAGAGTCAGCATGGTTTTATGAAGAGTAAATCATGTTTGACTAATTTGCTAGAGTTCTTTGAAGATGTGACAAACAAAGTGGATCATGGGGATCCTGTAAATGTAGTATATCTGGACTTCCAGAAGGCCTTTGATAAAGTGCTGCACAAAAGGTTAATACACAAGATAAGATCACATGGAGTTAGGGCTAATATATTAGTTTGTATAGAGGTTTGGCTAACCAACAGAAAGCAGAGAGTTGGGGTAAATGGGTCTTTTTCTGGATGGCAAGCTGTAACTAGTGGGGTGCCACAGGGTTCGGTCCTTGGGCCCCAACTATTTACAATCTATATTAATGGCTTGGATTCTGGGATAGAAGGTACTATAGCTAAATTTGCAGATGACATCAAAATAGGTGAGAAAATAAGTTGCAATGAAGAAATAAGAAATTTACAAATGGATATAGACAGGTTAGGTGAATGGGCCAAAATTTAGCAGATGGAGTTTAATGTGGATAAATGTGAGGTTATCCATTTTGGTTGGAAGAATAAAAAGGTGACTTATTATTTAAATGGAGACAAACTTCAGAATGTTTCAGTGCAGAGGGATCTGGGTGTCCTCGCGCATGAATCGCTGAAAGCTAGTATGCAGGTACAGCAGATAATAAGGAAGACAAATGGAATTTTGGCATTTATTGCTAAAGGATTAGAGTAAAAAAATAAGGAAGTGTTGTTGCAACTGTGCAATGCATTGGTGAGACTGCACCTGGAGTACTGTGCACAGTTTAGGTCCCCTTACTTGAGGAAGGATGTAGTTGCACTGGAGGCGGTACAGAGGAGGTTCACTAGATTGATTCCAGAGATGCAGGGCTTGTCTTATGAGGAGAGATTGAGCAGTTTAGGCCTATACTCACTAGAGTTTAGAAGGATGAGGGGAGAGCTAATTGAGGTATACAAGATGCTAAAGGAGATAGACAAAGTAAACGTGGAGCAGATCTTTCCCCTTCAGGGGCATTCTAGAATGAGAGGCTATAGTTTTAGGCTAAGGGGTGGTAGATTTAAATCAGAGATGAGGAGGAATTACTTTTCTCAAAAGGTCATGAATATGTGGAATTCACTACCTCAGAGCGCAGTGGACATTGAATAAAGTTAAGGGGGAGATAGACAGATTTTTAATTAGTAATGGGTTGAAAGGTTATGGGGAGAGGGTGGGTAATTGGAGTTGAGGCCTAAATGAGATTAGCCATGATCGTAATGAATGGCAGGGCGGGCTCGAGAGGCTGAATTGCCTACTCCTGCTCCTAGTTCTTATAGTCCATTTTACATCCACCTCAGAGGGGAAACAGGGTCGCTTAGTACTATGCCCAAGTCTCTGGAATGGGACTTGATTCCACAATCTTCTGCTTCAGAGCTGGGTGTGCTACCAGCTGAACCATGGCTGACACAGGGGCCAGAAATTTCCTGTCGGCGATTTGGGGGCGGGGCCTGCTCGCCGACGGGAAAATGACACGGGATGACGTCAGGAGGAACCCCCGACGTCATCCCGGCCCCTTTAAATTTTCAGGAAGGCGGGCGGACAACGAAATCAGCTGTCCACCCACCGACCTGTCAATAGCCAATTGAGGCCATTGGCAGGGTAACTAAAGTAATTAAAGGCCCTGCCCGTCCAACCTTAAGGCTGGCGGGCAGGCCAGGAGCCCCAGCCGGCTTCTGATAAAACATGAAACCTCATCCACTGGCGGGATGAGGTTTCATGTTCTTGTTTAAAAACTGTAATAAATGGAATGTGATATTTATTAACATGTCCCATCTCGTGTGACGTTGTCACATGAGGGGGACATGTTAATAATATTTTTATTTTTCTATTTTGTAAGGTTTGTGCACTGTCACTAATCTCCCTGAGACAGCACTTAGTCCCAAAGAGCACACTTTGACAGCTGGGGATTCCCTCCCCACCTCCCTCCCCACCCCAGGCTGCTGGGAGGGCCTTAATTGGCCCACCCACTCAAAATGGTGGAGGGCCCCGTTTTGGCGGCGGGGGTCGGCTGTCCGCCCGCCGCCGAGCCGGTGGGGCCCACACGTCATCCGAGGGCAAGATTCTGCCCATGGTGTGGAAAAAGAGTTGCAGGGAATAATGGCAGAAGGCTGTGCCATGAACCTATGTTGGTATAGAGGCACAATACAATTCAATGTTGTTGAAAATGTTGATAACATGGATTAAGTCAGGAACTGCTTAACGTAAATAAACATAGTGCCCACAGCAACTCCAAATGAAAATAATTTTTACGTGAAAGAGGGTTAATTTACATACGCATTACAGATCAGAGCACCCACTTCAAAATGCACATAACATTTCGCGTTTAGGTTTCTACATTGCTAAATCAGAGTGTTTCAACTCAAGCCAGTCTGTGCTTTGCCAAGTGTGAAAATAAGGCTGGAGAGAAAGAGAATAGTGTCTCTTGTCATATGTGCATTCCCACTGCTTTCCTTATAGCTTTGGAAATGCTGTCTGCTGCTATTTGTATCAGAATATCAGTGACATTTTATAAACCCTTTAAAACCATTTTGCACATAATGAAGATATTGTTTGACATGCAAATGGCCTGTAACACAGGAAAAAGAAAATGACCCTTGATAGAAGAAAAAGGAAACTCTATGCTGCTCTATACTGTTTGGAATTTTTTTTAAAATTGTGTTTCTTATCTTCATTTTTATATTCTTCTGCTTTAGCGTCTCCCTCTAAGTTAATTCCTTACGTGCACAGGTTCGACTCAGACAGTATGCTGGGTCATCTGTAGGGCCTATAACATTACTGGAAAATTGGTTGTCAGGGAGAAGAGTTGTTGAAGTATATCTCAATTCATGACGCAACCTAAGGTGCCACTAACAAAATCTCTCTCTGAGGCAAAACAAATTGTTTAATCATGTCAACAGTGCTCCAAAAGTTATGACCAATTTTATTTTTGGTCTCTGTTGTTTCACTGCCCTTGGGTGAAAGCCTGACCTTTGCCCACATTTCCACCAGTTTGATGCATCCATTGTACATTAATCTTGTCAGAAAGGTTTTTCCATGCAGGGTTAAACCCAATCGAAATTAATTTAGTAAGGACAACCGTGATTGAAGGCTTCTGACATTTAGACATTTTAATCAGATAATACAACTAATTACACAATTTTCTCCCTTCATTGAGTCTACACCTAGGACAGGCAAGGCTGCACATTAGGAGTACAGCATTGCTAAATTTATCCTGAATGCTAACATTGAGAGAAGATTGCTATATTTGTGCCTATTTATAGATCCTACGCATGGAAAGAGGTTTTTGGCCCTCAGGAGAGAATGCCATGTCAACTTCACTAACACTATTTTAAGTACAGCTTCAGACTCCAGTAAAAAAATCCATCCAAACAAGGGGTCAAAAGTCAGACTCTGATTACTTCAAGCCCGTATCCCATACTGTCAGTCATTTTGAAGCTCACATAAGTTGTGTTTGGTTCTTTTGGAGCCCAGAACAACGTCAGATCAGATACTTGTGACATTTCTAGGCGACGGAAATTTAATAAAGAATGAAACCATCACCTTTTGCATCGCACGACAGTGGCAACCACTTACATTGTTGCAGCGCCATTAATGTGGCAAAACATTCTAAGGCACTTCGTAGAAGCATTGTAAAACAGAATTTGGCACTAAGCCACAGAAGGAGACATTAGGGACAGGTGACCAAAAGCTTGATCAAACTGGTGGTTTTAAAGAGCTTTTAAAGGTAGAGAACCAGATAGGTTTAGCAAGGGGGCTCTGGAGCTTACGGTCCAAGCAGCTGGAGGCATGTTCCCCCAATGGTGGAATAATTAACATCAGGGAGGCAAAAAAGGTCTGGATTGGTTGCATGTAGAGATCCCGGAGGGTCGTGGGATGTGTTGAAGTTACAGAAATAGGGAGGGGTGATGCCATGGTGGGATTTGAACACAAGGATTAACATTGAGGCACCACTGGAACGAAAGTCAATGTAAATCAGGAGTGATGGGTGATTTTTTTTTTATTATTCATTCATGGGATGTGGGCTTCGCTGGCTGGGCCAGCATTTATTGCCCATCCCCTAGTTGTCCTTGAGAAGGTGGTGGTGAGCTGCCTTCTTGAACTGCTTTAGTCCATGTGGTGTAGCTACATCCACAGTGCTGTTAAGAAGGGAGTTCCAGGATTTTGACCCAGCGACAGTGAAGGAATGGCGATATATTTCAAGGTCAGGATGGTGAGTGACTTGGAGGGGAACTCCCAACTGGTGGTGTTCCCATCTATCTGCTCACTTGTCCTTCTAGGTGGTAGTAGTCGTAGGTTTGGAAGGTGCTGTCTAAAGAGCCTTGGTGAATTCCTGCAGTTCATCTTGTAGATTGTAGACACTGCTGCTACTGTGTGCCGGCGGTAGAGGGAGTGAATGTTTGTGGATGTGATGCCAATCAAGTGGACTGCTTTGTCCTCAATGGTTTCAAGCTTCTTGACTGCTGTGGGAGCTGCACTCATCCATGCAAGTGAGGAGTATTCCATCACATTCCTGACTTGTGCCTTGTAAATGGTGGGCAGGCTTTGGGGAGTCAGGAGGTTAGTTACTTGTCACAGGATTCCCAGCCTCTGACCTGCTCTTGTAGGCACAGTATTTAGATGGCTAGTCCAGTTAAATTTCTGGTCAATGGTAACCCCAGGATGTTGATAGTGGGGGATTCAGTGATGGTAATGATTAGATTTTCTCTTGTGGGAGATGGTCATTGCCTGGCACTTGTTTGGCACGAATGTTACTTGCAGCTTCTCAGCCCAAACCTGGATATTGTCCAAATCTTGCTGCATTTGTACATGGGCTACATCTGGACTAAATTTGTTCTGTCATTGTCATGCTGCTGTTCTGAGTTTGGTGATCCAAAGGATGGCAATAATGTTGGGTCTTGAGCAATATGTTTTAGGTGTGACCTGTTATGTCTGGCAGTCTTTCTGCAGCAATCTGTCTCTGCTCATGTAGTGTTCAGGCTCTGATAAACTCCTGGACTGACTGCTCTGCAGGTGCTCACTTACATGTCCTATTCAGAACTTCTCATCCATCAGATACTGATATACTCAAATGATTTCAGAAAACTTTCAAATTGCCACGCAGTATGAGTCCCCATTTAACAGCACCAGCTTTTCAGGCATTCTCCTGCAGCTAGTGCTATCGATTGGATGCTGTCTTGTATAGATAGGAGTCCAAATAAATCACTACTTACTAAACATAATTGAAGCACACACAGAAATGTGGAACATATTTCATCTATTAATAGTGCAGCATTATTTCTCCAAATCAATTTAGCTCAGTTGGCTAAATGGCTAGCGTGTGGTTCAGAATAACATTAACAGTGTGGGTTCGATTTTAAGTTCTGGCTGCAGTAGACTTGGGGCCTGCCTCCTTTCCCTCCTGCCGGGAGTGGAAGATAATGGCACAACCACCATTGACAAAAACTGGCAAGAAAATGGTTCAGGATGAAGCATCAGCAGACTGTAAGCTAAGGGTCTGCTTTCGGGCAGAGCACACATGAATAAATGAAGGAAGGCCCGTTTGAGCAAATATCAGGGTAAAATAATAGGCTTGTCTAGAGTATAAATGACAACTTAGATTACTTGGGCCAAATAGCCTGTTTCTCTTTTGTGAATTCATTATAGTTGGTTCTCACTGATCCCTTTCTTTCTACCATCTAATGAGTTTTAAAAAAACACAGATTTTAGACCTAACAATGAGATTGACTTGCAGACATGCGAATTATGAAACTGCTATTGCCTACCATGACTCTGTTTTTGGTTGAATTAAACCAGAGATCTTACTTTAATTCTACTTGCCAAAATAATCCATGAAGATGTGAGGCAAAGTGCCAGAGGAGAGCTAACACAAATTCCCTTTTGCGATGGACTTTCTGTCAGCAGAAGAGCATTCCCTTTCTAAATCTTAATGTGAGAATCTGAAGAAGGTGAAATAATGTAGACAATAAAACAGTTTGCATTTGCCATTTTTAAGAAGGATCTTGCATTTATATGTCAAGGAAAAAATATTTCAGTACGCAGGATCATAGGAACAAGAGTAGACTGTTCAGGCCTTCAGGGCTGTTCCACCATTCAATTAGATCATGGCTGACCTGTATCTCAACCCCACACACCTGCCTTAGTTTCATAATCCTTCATACCATCGCAAAACAAAACTCTATCAATCTCAGTTCGGAAATTTTTCATTGGCCTCCAGCCTCAACAGCTTTTTGGGGTCAAGATTTCGAGACTTCGACTACCCTTTGTGTGAGAAAGTACTTCCAGAATGGCCTAGTTCTAACTTTAAGGCTACAGCAGTATGGCACTGGTATAGAGTTGATTTTCCAGGTGACTATTCTTGGTGGAAAGAATGAACTTCTTGTACAAGACAGCAGCAGCAGCTACATGTGTGCACTTAACTCTATAACTAAGGAAGAACTCCCTCCTAGAGGTTCCCTGCGCTGCTCACTCATTGGTTTACACAGATCATGTGATCTTCCAACACAGGATTATTCTTAAACCTACGGTCCTACATTTATCAGAACTATAACAACTACAGATACCAATCAGGCAGCCTGAATACCTCCACAACAGGGTGAAAATAAGCTGGGATATGTAAACTGGTCTACATTCTCAATAACTATTGCACGTGTGCTGTTTTGTAACATTTCCTTGCAGGAAAAAACAATCAGCAAAGCTGCTTTGGTTGTATAAAGTCACAGCAACACCATATGACCATAAGGCATAGGAGCAGAAGTAGGCCATCAGGTGTGCTCCACCATTCAGTGACATCATGGCTGATCTGATACTCCTCAACTCCACTTTCCTGCCTTTTCCCCATAACCTCTGATTCCTTTACTGAATAAAAATCTGTCTATCTCAGCCTTGAATATACTTAATGACCTAGCCTCTACAGCCCCCTGTGGTAAAGAATTCCACAGATTGACTACCCCATGAGAGAAGAAATTGCTCCTCATCTTTGTCTTAAATGGGTGGCCCCATACTCTGAGATTAAGCCCACTGGTCCTAGACTCTCCCACAAGGGGAAACAACCTCTCAGCATCTACCCTGTCAAGCCCCCTAAGGAATTTACATGTTTCAATAAAGTCGCCTCTCATTCTTCTACACTCCAATGAGCACAGGCCCAGCCTCTCCTCAAAAGAAAATCCCTCTATGCCCGGAATTAACCTAGCGAATCTTCACTGGACTGCCTCCAATGCCAGTATATTTTTCCTTAGATAAGGGGACCAAAACTGTTCACAGTATTCTATGTGTGGTCAAACTATTGTCCTGCATAGTTTTAGCAAGACTTCCCTATTTTTATAATCCATTCCCTTTGAAATAAAGGCCAACATTCAATTTACCTTCCCTATTACCAAGAGAAGTTATATGCTAGATTCATGCATGAGGACCCCCAAAACCCTCTGTGCTGCAGCTTTCTGCAGTATTTCTCCATTTAAATAATATTCAGCTCCTCTATTCTTCCTGCCAAAGTACATAAACTCACATTTTCCCACATTATAGTCCATCTGCCAAGTTTTTTGCCCACTCACTTAACCTGTCTATATCCCTCTGTATGCTCTTTGTATCATCCTCATCACTTGCCTTCCCATCTATTTTTGTGTCATCCGTCAACTTGGCAACAGCGCATTCACTTCCCTGATCTAAATCATTAATATATAATGGAAATAATTGAGGCACCAGCACTGATCCCTGTGGAAATTCACTAATTGCAGGCTGCCATCCTGAAAATGCTCCTCTTATCCCAACTGCCTGTCTTCTATTAGTTGGCCAATTTTCTATCCATGCTAATATACTACCCCCAAGACCATGGGCTCTTATCTTATTAAGTAACCTTATGGTGTGGTACCTTATCGAAAGCCTTTTGGAAATTCAAATATATTACATCTACTGGTGCCCCTTTATCTATCCTACTTGTTATCTCCTCAAGGAATTCTAATAAATTTGTTAGGCACGATTTCCCCTTCATGAAGCCATGCAGACTGCTTGATTATATTATGCATTTCTAAATGCTTTATTACATCCTTTATAATAGACTCTAACATTTTCCCAATGACGGATGTTAAGCTAACAAGTCTATAGTTACCTGTTTTTTTTGTCTCCCTCCCCTCTTGAGTAAGGGTGTTACATTGGCAGTTTTCCAATCCTCCGGGACTTCCAGAATCTAAGGATTCTTGAAAGATTACTACCAGTATCTACTGTCTCAGTAGCTACTTCCTTTAATATTCTAGGATGCAACCTACCAGGTCCAGGGGACTTAATGACCTTTAATCCCATTAGTTTCCCTAGTGCTTTTTCTATACTGATAATTATTGTATTTACCCACCGACCCCTCACTTTTGCCCTTTGATTATTTATTATTTTTGGAATGTTATTAATGCGTTCTACCGTGAAACTGATGCAAAGTATTTAATCAACTACTCTGTCGTTTCCTGGTTCCCCATTATTATTTCCACAGCCTCATTCTCTAAGGGGCCTATGTTCACATTGGTCCCTCTCTTTCTTTTTATATAATTAAAGAAGCTCTTTCTGTCCATTTGTATAGTATTTGCAAGTTTACATTCAGAGTTTATTTTCTCCCTCTTCATTATTTTTCTTGACATCTTCTATTGGTTTTTAAAACTTTCTCAAACCTTTGGCTAACCGCTAAACTTTGCCACATTGTATGTTTTTATCTTTCAATTTGATACTTTCCTTAACTTCCTTGGTTAACCATGGATGTCTTATCTCCTTCCTAGGATCCTTGTTCCTCACTGGATATATCTTTATTGTGAGTCATGAGCTATTTTCTTAAACGTCTGCTGTTGTTCATGAACCGTCTTTTCTGTTAAACTCCTTTCCCAGTCCACTCCAGCCAACTCTGCCCTCATTCCTTTGCAATTACCCCTATTTAAATTTAGCGCAGTTGTTTCCAACCCAAGTTTCTCACTCTCAAATCGAATGTTCTACCATGTTATGATCACTGCTTTCTCAGGGGTTTTTTACTCTGAGGTCATTTACTAAACCTGCCTCATTACACATTACCAGATCCAAAAATAGCCAGGTCCCTGGTTGGATCTACAACATAGTGTTCTCAGAAACTGTCCCAAATACACTCCAAGAGTTCTTAGATAAAAACAAAAAACTGCAGATGCTGGAAATCCAAAACAAAAACAGAATTACCTGGATAAACTCGGCAGGTCTGGGAGCATCGGCGGAGAAGAAAAGAGTTGGCGTTTCGAGTCCTCAGGACACTTCAACAGAACTGATCTTTCTTTACAAGGGGAGGGAAAATAAGCTGGTTTAAGGTGAGGTGGGGGGGGGAGAAGTGGAGGGGGGGTGTTGTTAGGAAAGGAGCAGATCATCAAAAGAAGTCACAGACAAAAGAACAAAAGAACACAGAGGTGTTGAAGTTGGTGATATTATCTAAACGAATGTGCTAATTAAGAATGGATGGTAGGGCACTACAGGTATAGCTCTAGTGGGGGTGGGGGAGCATAAAAGATTTAAAAATAATGGAAATAGGTGGGAAAAGAAAAATCTGTATAAATTATTGGGGAAAAAAAGGAAGGGGGAAGAAACGGAAAGGAGGTGGGGATGGAAGAGGGAGCTCGAGACCTAAAGTTGTTGAATTCAATATTCAGTCCGGAATGCTGTAAAGTGCCTAGTCGGAAGATGAGGTGCTGTTCCTCCAGTTTGCGTTGGGCTTCACTGGAACAATGTAGCAGGCCAAGGACAGACATGTGGGCAAGAGAGCAGGGTGGAGTGTTAAAATGGCAAGCGACAGGGAGATTTGGGTCATTCTTGCGGACAGACCGCAGGTGTTCTGCAAAGCAGTTGCCCAGTTTACGTTTGGTCTCTCCAATGAAGAGGAGACCACATTGGGAGCAACAAATACAGTAGACTAAGTTGGGGGAAATGCAAGTGAAATGCTGCTTCACTTGAAAGGAGTGTTTGGGCCCTTGGACGGTGAGGAGAGAGGAAGTGAAGGGGCAGGTATTACATCTTTTGCGTGGGCATAGGGAGGTGCTATAGGTGGGGGTTGAGGAGTAGGGGCTGATGGAGGAGTGGACCAGGGTGTCCCAGAGGGAATGGTCCCTACGGAATGCCGACAGGGGGTCGAAGGGAAGATGTGTTTGGTGATGGCATCATGCTGGAGTTGGCGGAAATGGCGGAGGATGATCCTTTGAATGCGGAGGCTGGTGGGGTGATAAGTGAGGACAAGGGGGACCCTATCATGTTTCTGGGAGGGAGGAGAAGGCATGAGGGCGGATGCGCGGGAGATGGGCTGGACATGGTTGAGGGCCCTGTCAACGACCGTGGGTGGAAAACCTTGGTTAAGGAAGAAGGAGGACATGGCAGAGGAACTGTTTTTGAAGGTAGCATCATCAGAACAGATGCGACGGAGGCGAAGGAACTGAGAGAACGGGATGAGTCCTTACAGGAAGCAGGGTGTGAGGAGCTGTAGTCGAGATAGCTGTGGGCGTCGGTAGGCTTGTAATGGATATTGTCGGACAGTCTATCACCAGAGATTGAGACAGAGAGGTCAAGGAAGGGAAGGGAAGTGTCAGAGATGGACCATGTGATAATGATGGAGGGGTGGAGATTGGAAGCAAAATTAATAAATTTTTCCAAGTCCTGACGAGAGCATGAAGCAGCACCAAAGTAATCATCGATGTACCAGAGAAAGAGTTGTGGAAGGGGGCCGGAGTAGGACTGGAACAAGGAATGATCCACATACCCCATAAAGAGACAGGCATAGCTGGGGCCCATGCGGGTACCCATAGCCACACCTCTTATTTGGAGGAAGTGAGAGGAGTGGAAGGAGAAATTGTTCAGTGTGAGAACAAGTTCAGCCAGACGGAGGAGAGTAGTCATGGATGGGGATTGTTCAGGCCTCTGTTCAAGGAAAAAGCTAAGGGCCCTCAGACCATCCTGGTGGTGTATGGAGGTGTAGAAGGATTGGACGTCCATGGTGAAGAGGAAGCGGTTGGGGCCAGGGAACTGGAAATTGTTGATGTGACGTAAGGTGTCAGAGGAATCACGGATGTAGGTGGGAAGGGACTGGACAAGGGGAGAGAGAAGGGAGTCAAGATAACGAGAAATGAGTTCCATGGGGCACAAGCAAGCTGACACAAACGGTCTACCAGGACAGTTCTGTTTGTCAATTTTGGGTAGGAGGTAGAAGTGGGCCATCCAAGCTTGGGCGACTATCAGGTTGGAAGCTGTGGGACGAAGATCCCCAGAGGAGATGAGGTCAGTGACAGTCCTGGAAACAATGGCCTGATGTTCAGTGGTGGGGTCATGGTCCAGGGAGAGGTAGGAGGAAGTGTTTGCGCGTTGAGGCTCAGCCTCCACAAGGTAGAAGTCAGTGCTCAGACGACAACAGCACCACCCTTGTCAGCGGGTTTGATGACAATGTCAGGGTTGGACCTGAGAGGACGGAGTGCAGTAAGTTCAGAGAGAGAGAGATTAGAATGGGTGAGAGGAGCAGAGAAATTGAGACGACTTATGTGTGTCGACTGTTCTCAATGAAAAGATCAAGAGAAGGTAAGAATCCAGAGGGAGGGGTCCAGGTGGAGGGAGAATATTTGAGGTGGATAAAAGGATCCGTTGAACTGGGAGAGGACTCCTGCCCAAAGAAGTGAGCCCGGAGACGAAGACGGCGGAAGAAGAGTTCAGCATCGTGCCGAGCCTGAAATTCATTGAGATGAGGGCGTAAGGGTATGAAACTAAGTCCTTTGCTAAGCACTGAACGTTCAGCGTCGGAGAGGGTAAGGTCAGGGGGTATAGTGAATACACGGCTGGGGCTGGGATTGGAAGACGGGGTGGGGACGGAGGGACAGGCAGGGGTGGAGGGTCCTAGATGGGTGTTGGTGTCGATGAGTTGCTGGAGCTTGCACTTCTTAGCACTTGAGAGAAAGAGAAAAAGTTTCTTGTTGAGGCATCGAATGAGACGAAGAATAAAATGAAACTGGGGGCACGCGCAGCATTGAAAAAGGGTACGGCGGTGCTGCTGGAGGGAGAGGTCGAGTGTGTTCATATGGCGGCGCATGGCACTGAGTGTGGATTTCAGAATGTGACGGGAGCAGCAGTCCGAGAAATGTTTTTTGTCCCGGGAGTACCTGTAATCCTGGGTGAGTTCAAAACATGAGGGGTGGAATTTCAGTTGAAATCCACATGGGGTAAGTCGGAGACGGAGACAGTCACTGAGAAAGGAGATGTGGCTGTGAAAGCGGGTTTTAGTAAACACCTTGTCAAACACCAGGAGAGAAATGGAAAGCAATGAAGGTGAGCAAGGCAAAAGAGAGAAATGGAAATTTTGTCGCAGGGACGAACAGAACTTCTTCAAGGTAGGCATTTCTTGAAGAGCAGTGGCAGTCAATTAAACACAGAGATAAAAACAAAAAACCGTGGATGCTGGAAATCCAAAACAAAAACAGAATTACCTGGACAAACTCAGCAGGTCTGGCAGCATCGGCGGAGAAGAAAAGAGTTGACATTTCGAGCCCTCATGACCCTTCAACGGAACTGATCTTTCTTTACGAGGAGAGGGAAGTATAAGCTGGTTTAAGGTGGGGTGGGGGGAGAAGTGGAGGGGGGGGGGTGTTAGGATAGGAGCAGATCATCAAAAGATGTCACAGACAAAAGAACAAAAGAACACAGAGGTGTTGAAGTTGGTGATATTATCTAAATGAATGTGCTAATTAAGAATAGATGGTAGGGCACTCAAGGTACAGCTCAGGGGATGGGGGAGCATAAAAGATTTAAAAATAATGGAAATAGATGGGAAAAGAAAAATCTATATAAATTATTGGGGAAGTAAAAGGAAGGTGGAAGAAACAGAAAGGGGGTGGGGATGGAGGAGGGAGCTCAAGACGTAAAGTTGTTGAATTCAATATTCAGTCCGGAATGCTGTAAAGTGCTTAGTCGGAAGATGAGGTGCTGTTCCTCCAGTTTGCGTTGGGCTTCACTGGAACAATGCAGCAGGCCAAGGACAGACATGTGGGCAAGAGAGCAGGGTGGAGTGTTAAAATGGCAAGCAACAGGGAGGTTTGGGTCATTCTTGCGGACAGACCGCAGGTGTTCTGCAAAGCGGACGCGCAGTTTACATTTGGTCTCGCCAATGTAGAGGAGACCGCATTGGGAGCAACGAATACAGTAGACTAAGTTGGGGGAAATGCAAGCGAAATGCTGCTTCACTTGAAAGGAGTTTTTGGGCCCTTGGACGGTGAGGAGAGAGGAAGTGAAGGGGCAGGTGTTGCATCTTTTGCGTGGGCATGGAGATTACCTTCTCTTGATCTTTTCATTGAGAACTGTCGGCACGACATAACTCCTCTCAATTTCTCTGCTCCTCTCACTCAATCCAGTCTCTCTCTCTCTGAACTTACTGCATTCCGTTCTCTCAGGTCCAACCCTGACATTGTCATCAAACTCGCTAACAAGGGTGGTGCTGTTGTTGTCTGGCGTACTGACCTCTTCCTCGCGGAGGCTGAGCGTCAACTCGCAAACACTTCCTCCTACCTCTCCCTGGACCATGACCCCGCCACTGAACATCAGGCCATTGTTTCCAGGACTGTCACTGACCTCATCTCCTCTGGGGATCTTCCTCCCACAGCTTCCAACCTGATAGTCACCCAACCTCGGACGGCCCACTTCTACCTCCTACCCAAAATCCACAAACTGAACTGTCCTGGTAGACCGATCGTGTCAGCTTGCCCTTGCCCCAAGGAACTCATTTCTCGTTATCTTGACTCCCTTCTCTCTCCCCTTGTCCAGTCCCTTCCCACCTACATCCGTGATTCCTCTGACACCTTACGTCACATCAACAATTTCCAGTTCCCTGGCCCCAACCGCTTCCTCTTCACCATGGACGTCCAATCCTTCTACACCTCCATACACCATCAGGATGGTCTGAGGGCCCTTAGCTTCTTCCTTGAAAAGAGGCCCGAACAATCCCCATCCACGACTACTCTCCTCCGTCTGGCTGAACTTGTTCTCACACTGAACAATTTCTCCTTCAACTCCTCTCACTTCCTCCAAATAAAAGGTGTGGCTATGGGTACTTGCATGGGCCCCAGCTATGCCTGTCTCTTTATGGGGTATGTGGAACATTCCTTGTTCCAGTCCTACTCCGGCCCCCTTCCACAACTCTTTCTCTGGTACATCGATGATTACTTTGGTGCTGCTTCATGCTCTCATCAGGACTTGGAAAAATTTATTAATTTTGCTTCCAATCTCCACCGCTCCATCATTTTCACATGGTCCATCTCTGATACTTCCCTTCCCTTCCTTGACCTCTCTGTCTCAATCTCTGGTGATAGACTGTCCGACAATATCCATTACAAGCCTACCGACTCCCACAGCTACCTTGGCTACAGCTCCTCACACCCCGCTTCCTGTAAGGACTCCATCCCATTCTCTCAGTTCCTTCACCTCCGTCACATCTGTTCCAATGATGCTACCTTCAAAAACAGTTCCTCTGCCATGTCCTCCTTCTTCCTTAACCAAGGTTTTCCATCTCGGAAAGGGCCCTCAACCGTGTCCAGCCCATGTCCGGTGCATCCGCCCTCATGCCTTCTCCTCCCTCCCAGAAACATGATAGGGTCCCCCTTGTCCTCACTTATCACCCCACCAGCCTCCGCATTCAAAGGATCATCCTCTGCCATTTCCGCCAACTCCAGCATGATGCCACCACCAAACACATCTTCCCTTCATCGCCCCTGTCGGCATTCCATAGGGATCATTCCACCCGGGACACCCTAGTCCACTCCTCCATCACCCCCTACTCCTCAACCCCCACATAAGGCACCTCTCCATGCCCATGCAAAAGATGTAGCACCTGCCCCTTCACTTCCTCTCTCCTCACCACCCAAGGGCCCAAACACTCCTTTCAAGTGAAGCAGCATTTCACTTGCATTTCCCCCAACTTAGTCTACTGCATTCGTTGCTCCCAATGTGGTCTCCTCTACATTGGAGAGACCAAACCTAAACTGGGCGACCGCTTTACAGAACACCTGCGGTCTGTCCGCAAGAATGACACAAACCTCCCTGTTGCTTGCCATTTTAACACTCCACCCTGCTCTCTTGCCCACATGTCTGTCCTTGGCCTGCTGCATTCTTCCAGTGATGCCCAACGCAAACTGGAGGAACAGCACCTCATCTTCCGACTAAGCACATTACAGCCTTCCAGATTGAATATTGAATTCAACAACTTTACGTCTTGAGCTCCCTCCTCCATCCCCACCCCCTTTCTGTTTCTTCCCCCTTCCTTTTTTGTCCCAATAATTTATATAGATTTTTCTTTCCCCAACTATTTCCATTATTTTTAAATCTTTTATTCTCCCCCACCCCCACTAGAGCTATACCTTGAGTGCCCTACCATCCATTCTTAATTAGCACATTCGTTTAGATAATATCACCAACTCCAATACCTCTGTGTTCTTTTGTTCTTTTGTCTGTGACTTCTTTTGATGATCTGCTCCTGTCCTAACACCCCCGTCCCCCCACATCTCCCCCCCACCTCACCTTAAACCAGCTTATATTTCCCTCTCCTCGTAAAGAAAGATCAGTTCTGTTGAAGGGTCATGAGGACTCGAAACGTCAACTCTTTTCTTCTCCGCCGATGCTGCCAGACCTGCTGAGTTTGTCCAGGTAATTCTGTTTTTGTCTCCAAGAGTTCTTGTACGTGGCCGCCTCTGCCAATTTGGTTTTTCCAATCTACATGAAGATTAAAGTCACCTGGGTGGTTGATGTACTGTCTTTTTTACATGCCCTTATTATCTCCTGATGTAGTCTCTGTCCTAACGTATAGCTACTGTTAGGGGGCCTATAGACTACTCCCACCAGTGTCTTATTTCACTTATTATTTCTTACCTCCACCCAAATGGTTTCTACATCCTCCATGCCAAGATCATTTCTTGCTATCGTATTTATTCCATCTCGTATTAACCAAGCTACCCCACCATCCTTTCCTTACTGCCTGCCCTTTCGAAAAGTCACCTACCCCTGAATACTTTGTTCCAAGCTTTGATCTCCTTGTAGCCATGTCTCAGTGATGGCTATAAGGTCATGCCCATTAACCTCTATTTGTGTTGTTAATTCATTTATTTTGCTGCGAATACTACATGCATTTCAGTAAAGAGCCATTAATTTTGCCTTATTATCATTTTTTCCCTCTTTGACCATATTTGCTGCTGTTTTATCTATCACTTGATTTCTCTGCATAATCTGAAAGCAGCAGGGAACACAACGGTCCCTCCAATCTTACCTAACCTCCCGTAGTACGCAGCAATGCTAAGTTTGTTAAGTACAGTTCATTTGGTTTCATTAATTTGTGGGATGATATTTCCTTTGTTTAAACTATATGGGAGGCAAGGACCTTAATTATACACAAGTGGGTAGCTGTGAAATCTACATTAATATTGACATAATGCACCGAGGAAGCATGAAATCTGCTGGTATTTAATTTATAATTTGTAATTCTGACTATTCAATTTGGGTCAAATTCTTTAGAAGTGTCCAGTATTCACTGCAATTTTTAAAAAAATTCTGACAGAATTTATTTTGCTTAAAGTTAGTTCATAAGTTCTCGATCCCACTTATCTTGATGTTGTCGAACTCGGGGTGGCTGATTTTCATTCCATTCACTCAGCAGGAACAAGCTGGTTGCACAAACTATGTAGCAGGGCAGGAGTTACAGCCACATTCCTGCCAAAGTCCAGCCCGCTGTCATTTTGCAACCTTTAGATAGTTTGCTGAGGTGTATGCCAGAAATGGGCAGGAGCCTCAATGTGAACAGAGGACCTATGATATCTAGAGCCACCACTACCCCATCCCCCATACAATTTTGAAAGTGTGTCCTCTGTAGCTTGGCTGGTAACACTCTTGACCTTAGAGGTTCTGAGTTCAAGTCCTCCTCCAGGACTTAAACAAAAATCTATTTTGAACTCCAGTGCTGTACTGAAGAAGAGCAGGACAGCTATCTCCAGTATCCTGATCAATATTTATTTCTCAATCACATCACTAAAAAACAGATTATCAGGTCATTATCACATTGTTATCTTTGGGAGTTTGCTATGCACAAATTGGCTGCTGCAATTATAACAGTGGCTATATGTCAAACATACTTTATTGGCAAGTGCATTGAGATGTTTAGTGGCTGTAAGAGGCACTTTATAAATGCAGTTCTTTCTTTTTTTTTCTTTTTAATCAATATGCAGAGCATGTCCAGCGATTTATACTTAGGCCTGAATTTTCATCAAAGAGGTGGGACTCACACTTGGGTGATTTCCCAATGTCATGATTCCACAGCCAACCAGGCAGTACCGGCACACACTATTTTCATCACAGACTGGTAGGGATGGGCTGGAGCCATGGCTGCTGCCTACTAAAGCAAAGCTGAGACAAGAAACAGGGGTGTTGAGGAGCACAGGTTAGAAGGCCTGCCTCTGTTTCCCAGGACATTGGCCTGGTTTTGTATTGGAGTACTATGCACCCTACTCCAGATAGCCATCTGTTCCACTGCTTCAAAGGCTAAATGGGTGGCTGACATTTAAATCAATTAGAATATCAAAGTACAGGGTGCGATTGACAGTGTAATATTTGAATCTTAGCACTTTTCAATGCAGATTAACATTTTACCCGCTGGATAATGTACTCTAACACATCTGACATGTCCACATTCATAATGCTGGTCACTTATCTTTGCCAAACAAAGTCCTATGTAAAAAAACACTGTGTTAAGAATGTATTTAACTTATCATACACCATTAGATATGACATATGAAGTTGGTAACACCTTTTGAACTTACCTGTCAAAAGACCCCATGCTTATGTGAAAAGAGTAGAGAATCTGAGATTGTTTGCCTTAGAAGGATAAGTGGAGATTTATTAGAGGTTTTCAAAATGATGAGTGGCTTTAATAAATTAAATAAAGAGAAACGTCATTCACTGACAGGAGGGACAGTAACCAAATGACACAGATTTGAGATAGAAACATAGAAAAATAGAAGCAGGAGTAGGTCATTTGATCATTTGACCCTGCTCTGCAATTCAATATGATCATGGCTGATTCTCTATCTCATACTCCGTGCTCCCATTCTCCCCATACCCTTTGATGCCTTTAGAATCTAGAAATTTATCTCCTTCCTTCTTAAATATATTCAGTGACTTGGCCTTCACAGCCTTTTCTGGTAGAGAATTCTACAGATTCACTACTTTCTTAGTGAAGGAGTTTCTCTTCATTTCAGTCCTAATTGTCTACCCCATATTCTGAAATTGTGACCTTTTGTTCTAGATCCCCGCAGCCAGAGGAAACATCATCCCTGCATTCAATCTGTCCATCCCTGTCAGGGTTTTATATGTTTCAATGAGATCCCCTCTCATTCTTCTAAACTCCAGTGAATACAGGCCTACTTGACCCAATCCCTCCTCATACAACAATCCTGCCATCCCAGGAATCAGGAATAATTGGCAAAAGAACCAGAGGAGATGGTGAGGAGATTTTGTTTTTACACAGCTAGTTGCTATGATTTATTATGATCCACAGACTCTGCCCTCTCATGCCTGCCGATGGTGATGGCAGGTAGTAGTTTGTCAGTTTACTAATAGTTGACTGGATGGTTTCTCAGAGCTGGGTGTTACATAGAGTTACAGATGACTAGATTTTATTGTGCAGGAGTACTTGAGTTTATGAGGCGGTGGTGCTTTAAAAACAGGAAAACTGACAGTGCACCAGGAAGCTAGCTCCAAACTGCACATTTTCAAATTTTACTGTAACACTTTAGGCCATGGTTGGGTTTATTTGTACAATAACACTAGGGGGAGCATTTGCTGCATATGTTGAGTTACAGTCTCAGTGTCAGTGTTGGAGCAATAGCTGGCATCATTAAAACTATCAAGTTGGTTTGATACAGACGAAAAGTAAAGTTAAAGTTACCTTTTTTTGGTTTGTGCAAATTGTAAATTATTCTACTTAGTCTACCTTTCATTTAGCAACTATTACCTCTGTAAAACAAGTTTCTACTGATTCAGTAAAATGATGAGGATATGCATTCAGGAAATGTCACTAAATGAAATTCTCAACTTCCAATGTGGAGAGTTGATTGTTAAACTTAATTTAAGGACATGTTTTGCTAAAAATAAAAGAAAAGTATTTTGGCTAAAACACTTAAGAAAAAAATCATTACCCGGTGAGGGATTCAAACTGATGACCCTGTGATTAAGAGTCCCATTATATACCAAAAGTATTATCAATGTGCTTGTATTACAGGTCATATGGAGAAGGTACACTAGATTAAATAATGGGAAGGGAGCATTGTCTAAAAATAAGAGGCTGAGTAAATTGGATTCACTGGAGTTTAGAAGAATGAGGGGGTGACCTCATTAAAACAGGCAATATTCTGAAGGGTTTAACAGGGTAGAAATTGAGAGACTGTTTCCCCTGGCTGGGAGTATCTAGAACAAGGGAGCACAGTCACAGGATAAGGCATCAATTATTTAGGGCTGAGCTGAGGAGAAATTCACTCAAAGTTGTGGATGCTTAATCATTAAATACATTTAAAGCTTGGAAAGATAGAATTTTGGTCTCTCAGGGAATCAAGGTACAGGTCGAGCCTTCATTATCTGTAAATCTGAAAATCGAACACATCCAAAAACCACACTTTTATTGAACCTCAGCCACTTTTAGCACGGTAAATCTAGTTGTTTGTCAGCACTTTTTACCTTGCGATTTTTGTGGTGAACATGTCAAAAAGAAACTTATTACAGGCATCCTGTATTTATTATGCAATGAGACATCTTACTGTTCTAGCCATTTTATTTACTTTCGACTATAGGTAGCCTAGGCTTAGGCTACTGTAATTTAAGTTTATATGCGATCTCGGAAAACCAAAATTATCTGAAATCCAAGATGCAATCAGCTCCGAGGGTTTCGGATAAAGGATACCCAATCTGTATATGGGGAGCGGAAGTAAAGTGAAGTTGAGGCAGAAGATAAACCCTGAATGTATTGAATGCTTGAGCATGTTTGAGGTGTGTCTACCTTTGCTCCTATTTCCTCTGTTCTTATGTGCTAGAGAACACTTGGCTGCAAATCCATGGGGCACCAAAAGGCTAACATTAAGATATTGTCTACCTATGGTAATCTGAAGTACAATACACCTTTAAGAGAATGTGAGCAGATTGACCACATGATTGTATTACCCAATTGCTGTGTAGCACGGGCGACATTATTAATCACAAAACAAAAACAGAATTACCTGGAAAAACTCAGTAGGCCTGGCAGCATCGGCGGAGAAGAAAAGAGTTGACGTTTCGAGTCCTCATGACCCTTCGACATTATTAATCAGTAGTTTTAGAATGGATTTTGGTTTGAGATGCACATGTGTGTTAGTGCTCCATCACTTATGTGAATAAACAACATGTGCTTCATTGTAGGATAGTCTCTTCACCTACATCGTCTTGATTACCAACTCCTTTATCAGTAGTTCGCTGAACAAGCGACCTGATAGAAGGAACATAACACCACTCTATTTAATATGGCATTCAATGTGTGCAAATCATTGGTGAAGGTCTACATGTATCTATTTGATTGCTGCTTTGAATATGCTTTCTATCCACAGAAGAAGATATTTTCATAATGGCCTGTGATATGCTTGAGGCGGATCTCCTGCAGTCTCCATGCCATTGTGTACGGTGGGCTAGGTAAGCCAGTCAGTATGTTGCACAATATCTGCTGCTGTTCAATGATTATCCTTATTATTGATGGCCCCTGGGATAAAGCTTCTATGTCTAGCCAAGCAGAGCTTTGAACCTGAGACCTTTGAAACAGATGCACCACTGGTGTACTTGACTCTAGCTGCTCTTGCTCGTTTGTGATTTAGGAGTCACTAGGTGACAGCCCAACTATCTCTCTAACCCGGCCCTCTGAATTGCGAGTATCCAAGGTATTGCATAGCTTGTATACATCCTGTAACAGCGCACCCGCATAATGTTTGAACTCCCCTGAGGAGTCAACAGTACAGACCTTGACAAACTCCTCTGTACATGCAACAGGAATGAGTATGGACAGGGTAAGAATGTTTGAACTGACCATCATGGACATGCTGTGAACAATGAATAATGGGCTACCTTCAAAAAAAAATTGGTTCGGGCACAGTCAAGGTAGATTCCATCGAGAGGGAAATGTAGGACAAAAAAATCCAGAGCCCCCCAGATGAAAAATCGGATTGAAATAAAGATAAAGAAGAAAAAATGTGCTTATGACAGATGTCAGGTAGAAAATACAATTGAGAACCAAGGGGAATACTGAAGGTTCAGAGGGGAAGTGGAAAAGCATATTAGAGAAGTAAAGAGGGATTATAAGAAAAGACTGGCAGCCAACATAAAGGAGAATCCCAAAGTCTTCTATAGGCATATAAATAGTAAAAGGCTGGTAAAAGGAGGAGTAGGGTCAATTAGGGACATAAAAGGATATTTACACGTGGACGAAGGGGCCATTGCTAAGGTATTAAATGAATACTTTGCATCTGTCTTTATCAAGGAAGCAGATGCTACCCAGACCATGGTAACAGACGAGGAAACTCTGTCACTAGAAGGGTTCAAAATTGATAAGGAAGAAGTGTTGAATAGACTGTCCGTACTTAAAGTTGACAAGGCACTGGGTCTGGATGAGATGCATCCAAGGATATTGAAGGAAGTGAGAGTGGAAACTGCAGGGGCACTGGCCATAATCTTTCAGTCTTCCCTAGACTCAAGGATGGTGATAAAGGACTGAAGAATTGCAAACGTTATGCCCTTGTTCAAAAGAGGTTCTAAAGATAAGTCCAGCAATCACAGACCAGTCAGTTTAACTTCAGTGGTGGGCAAGATTCTGGAAGCAATTAATCAGAATAGAATTAGTAGTCACATGGAAAAGTATGGGTTGATGAGGAAAAGCTAGCATGGATTTATAAAGGGGAAATTGTGCTTAACTAACTTGCTGGAGTTTTTTGAAGAGGTAACACAAAAGGTCAATGAGGGTAATGCTGTTGGACTTTAAAAAGGCATTTGATAGTGCCACACAACAGACTTATGAGAAAAGTTATTGCCCATGGAATAAAAAGGACAATAGCAACATGGATACACAATTGGCTGAAAAATAGGAAGCAGAGAGTAATGGTCAATGGGTATTTTTCAGGCTGGAGGAAGGTTTGTAGTTGAGTTCCCCAGGCGTCAGTATTGGGACCCTTGCCTTTCCCCTGATATATATTAATGATCCAGATCTTGGTGTGCAGGGGACAATTTCAAAGTTTGCGGATGATATGAAGCTTGGGAGTGTTGTGAACTGTGAGGAGAACGGTGTGGAACTGCAAGAGAATGTAGGCAAGTTGGTGGAGTGGGCAGATAGGTGGCAGATGAAGTTCAATGCAGAGAAGTGTGAGTTCATGTATTTTTGTAGGAAGAACATTGAAAGGCAATATAAATTAAGGGTGAAATTTTGAAGGGGATGCAGGAGCAGAAAGACCTGGGCGTATATGTGCATAGATCACTAAAGGTGGTAGGACAGGTTGAGAGAGCAGCTAATAATTCATATAGTATACTGGGCTTTATTAATAGGGGCATGGAGTCCAAGAGCAGGGAGGTTATGCTGAATTTATATAAGAAACTCATTAGGCATCAGCTGGAATATTGTGCACAGTTCTGGGCACCATATTATAGGAAGGATGTGAACACATTGGAGAGAGTGCATTACAGATTTGCAATAATATTTCCAGGGATATGAAACTTCAGCTATGAGGATAGATTGGAGAGGTTGGGATTGTTCTTCTTGGAGAGTAGGAGGTTGAGAGGAGATTTGATAGAGATGTTCAAAATCATGAGGGGGTGGAACAGAGCAGATAGAGGGAAGCTGTTCCACTTGTAAAAGGATCAAGAACAAGAGGGCACAGATTTAAAGTGATTTGCAAAAGAAGCAAGTGTGACATGAGGAAAACCTTTTTCACATAATGAGTGGTTCGGGTCTGGAATGCACTGCCTGGATGTGTGGTGGAGGCAGGTTCAATTGAGGCGTTCAAGAGGGCATTGGATGATTATTTGAATAGAAACAATGTGCAGGGGTACAGGGAAAAGGCAGGGCAATGGCACTAGGTCATAATGCTCATTAGAGAGCTGGTGCAGACATGATAGGCCGAATGGCTTCCTTCTGTGCCATTAAGATTATGTGATTCATATTTCACTTGTTGTTGACACCAAGGAAGAAGGACTACAAGGAGAAGCCAAGGAAATGGCACAAGGTAAATTGCTTCTATGGAGAGCTGGCACAAACATTATGGGCTGTAACAGTTCTGTGATTCTGTGAAGCCAATGTAACTGAGTGTTATATGGCATGTGGCTGTCTGATAATTAATTCTGTCACCAGGTAGCTGGATCTTCCTCATCTCCCATCTCAAACGGGCAGGCATGCCAAGATCACTGATTTTCAGTGCCTGATCCTCTGCAGTCCTTAGCTGAGAGATGGCTGGAAGGGTACCTCTGATTCTCTGCCTCTCTCTGTGATCTGTGCTCTCTTCTCTGTAAGGCGGGGAAGAACACACCTGTGAATGAGACTAAGGGATGTGTTGAAGGGATGGATGGACAGTCTTTGTTAAGGGTGGCTATGAGAGAGGGACATGGCACTGCATAAAGATGAAGATGTATGTCAGTGGTGCATGGACAGATGAGATGTGAGGAAATATAAATAGACAGATAGGGATGTCTGCACCTGCAAGCAAAGTTGGGGTGAGGAGTGATATGCTGCATTAAGCTTGATAAGACAAAGTGAGGGTGTTGGGGATGAAATGCACATCAAGATGTAAGTGATTGTACAAGTATGTTCATCTTTCCTGCGATCATTAAGCCACTTCCTGCACTGGACCCAGGAGCATGGCACAGCTCTCTTGCTGCTGACCTCTGTGACCACCAGCCACACCTTGTTGGTTTTCGCAGCAGGCTTCTACTTTCTGTACTTCTATTTCTTCCCCCACCACCACTCACCCCCCCGAACCCTGAACCCCCCCAACCCACCATGTGCTCACATTAGGGAGGCATCCTTTGCCCACAGGGTATGGTCATAAAGCCAGGATAATTGACTTTAATGATAACAAAATCAAAGTTTGTGTGCATTTGTGTAATTTCTCATCTGCACTTAAGGTAGGATTTACTCACCTCTGTTAACTTCAACTTCCAAAATATTGCAAATATCAAGTGTTATTGTGTCCCCCTGCCTTCTTATATCCACCGCCTGGGAGGACAAGGGGAGAAATAGTGTGCGAATACCATTGTCTCAAATAAAAAAGCAAAAGCCTACTTTCATCTCCCCCCTTCTTGACGGCATGTTTGGCATGTACCTTTAAAGAATGAAGTTGAAATTGTGTCGCGTGGATCATCATTGTGTCCATTGATGCTAATTTGACAGAAAACTGTGGAATCAAATGTTAATAAAATGGCTGTATTAAAAAGCCACTGACGGACCGGCTTAATGTATTTCCAGGGCCAGGATTTTCCAGTCGGAGAGCGGGTGGGAGAAGGCTCATAGGGAGTATAAACACCAGCATGGATCAGTTAGGTCAATAACCTGGTTCCGTGTTGTAATTTCTATGTAATTCTTAAAATTGCTTCTAGCAGCAAACAATGTGTAATTGCTGCTTTCCTGCTGTCTGTGCTGCAGGAAGCAAGAAATAGAAGGAATCAAGTGTGTCCTGACAAGTGAGGGTCCACAATGCAATGACTGCTGCAGGCAGAGCCCACTGATTCATCTGCCAGCACTTGAAATTATTTTCTGAAAACCAGATAAAGCAATGGCAGCTTATCGGGCACACTCGCTAAATTGCATGTATGGGGGTTCCAATCTTATGTTCCATTGCTTCTTTGCAGGAAAAGATGTTTGGCGGAGTTTGAAAAACAAAATAACCTTTCTATCTTTGCCCACAGGGTACGGTCATAAAGCCAGGATAATTGACTTTAATGATAACAAAATCAAAGTTTGTGTGCATTTGTGTAATTTCCCATCTGCAGTTAGGGTGGGATTTAATCACCTCTTTTAACCTCACCTTCCAAAGTATTGCAAATAATAAGTGTTACTGCATTCCCCCGGCCCCTTCTTATATTTACCACCTAGGAGGACAAGAGGAGAAATAGTGCGCTAATACTATTGTCTTGAAGACAAAGGCAACATGCAAATGCTAGAAATCTGAACTAAAAATAGAAAATGCTGGAAGTACTCAGCAGGTGAGGCAGCATCTGTGGATCAAGAGAGAAACTGTGTTAACATTTCAGGTCGGTGATATTTTATCAGAACCAGGAAAAGTTAGAAATGAAATAGGCTTTAAGCAAGTGAAAAGAGTGGTGGTGTTACAGATCACTCAGGATTGCTGTAGCAACATGCACTTTTACATACACATTGTAGTCTGGAGCTATAGATAACAATGGTAGAGGTTCCAACTTTCTTTGCATTACATCACTGACCCAGGACCTCTCTCATTCTTATCACCTGCCATCGGCATGTTTTGGAAGGATTTGCAGATCAATACTCAAGCTGTTTGGCCTTGTTATGAACACACCTTCCTTGGCCATCATGTCCTGGGGTGAGACTTGAACCTAGAGCTTCTGGCTCAGAGGCAAGGATACTTACCCACTGCCCAATGGGATTTCCCTAAGTAAAAAGGGGTCTGGAGTTGGGGGGCAGGGTTAGTGGTAAAAGAACAAAAGGGATGACCTGTGAGAGGGTGGAAGACAGAAGAGACTAAATGACAGAAGAGTTGGTGGTGCAAGGCCAAAAGGAGGGCTAATGGGATAAGGAAAGAAACAAAATATGTGTCGAGAGGTGATGTGAGTGGCAGAATGAAGAACAGTTGCCATCAGAAAGCAAAGAACAAGGGAAAAATGAGACGGAAGCTGTAACTCGCAAAGAAGAAAGGAAACGTAATGGGGCAGAGATCATGATCTGCAAGGGTGGAACTCAAAGTTGTGTCTGGAAAGCTGTAGAATGCTAATTAAAAGGTGAGGTGCTGTTCCTCAACCATAATTGCTCTTCAAGTCACTCACCGTTCTAACTTGGGTGTTAATCCTGTTGCTTCATCGCTGCTGGGTCAAAATCACAAAACCCCATGGATAGCATCATTATAGAAACACCAGTGGCTCACGGAGAAGGCTGACCCCCATGGGCAATAAGTGGCAACCTTAACAATGTTGCCCACATCCTGAGAATAACATTTTTTAAAAATCAAATCATTCTATACATTGTCACAACATGCTTTCAATCTTTACCTCTCTATCTCTCCTTATTCATTTAAAACACTCCTTAAAACCTAGCTGATGATCAAGTTTTTTGAGACCGGGGGAGATGGTGCATAGTGGCAATGCCACTGGATTGGTAACCCAGAGGTCCAGGCTAATGCTCTAGGGGCACAGGTTCAAATCTCACCGCGGCCGCTGGTGGAATTTAAACTCAATTAAATAAATCTGGAATATAAAGCTAGTCTCACTAATGGTAACCATGAACCTGTCATCGGTTGCCATAAAAACCCATCCAATTCACTAGAGGGGTCTTTAGGGAAGGAACTCCACTGTTCTTAGCTGGTCTGGCCTACATGTGACTCCAGACCCACAGTTACATGATTGACTCCTAACTTCTCCTTGAAATGGCTGAGCAAGCCACTCAGTTCAAGGGCAATTAGAGATGGGCAACAAATGCTAGCCTTACCAGCACTGCCCACATCCCATGAAATAATTTATTTTTAAACTGTAGTATCTTCCTAAGTGACTCTGTGTCAAATTTTGTTTGATAGCATTCCTGTCAAATGCCTTGGGACATTTTGCTATGTTAAAGGCGCTATATAAATACAAGTTGCTGTTGTTGTTTAAAGGTTCAGGTTGAAGTGTGGTTGCCTGAATGCTGATGTTCCTTTGGTGCTTACTTTAAAGCTTGATGTCCAGTGTAGCTCAGTCTACATCATTTTGGCATTGCGATACCTCTCTGAGTGAGTGAGTCTAATCCCAGTGCAGCAACGGGAAAGTCACGCTGGGTTTTGGGAGGGCGTATGGAAGAAAACAGTTCTTTTTCAACAAAACTGGACAATTAATGTGTTTGGGCCGAGTCATTTTTATGGAGTGCATGGAGGAGCTGGAGTCGAGGCCCAGTTTGTGGCCTATTCACCACGTGCACAAGTCTTGAGAGAGGTCGTAAAATGTTAAATGCTCATGCTTGGAATCATTATGGTGATGGATTTAAAAAGAAAATTGAAGGTGAGATGTAAGATGTTAATGATTTTGAGATGACAGAGTTTTCAATTGATGGTACTTAGGGCCTCCATTGCCAAAGCTGTTTGCTAAAAAACACTACTAAACATTAATTCTGTTGTGAAGTGTTTGACCAAATGTAATATATGAGGAACCTTTACAAAAAAACATAACTGTTTACTTAAATCAGATGATTTGTTCCGGTAGGTGCTATCATTCTAACTGTGACTCCTCTCACCAACAACCCGCCTTTAATGTAGCAGAATGTCCCAAGGTGCTTCATAGGATTGATATCGGACAAAATTTGACAAAAAGGCACATAAAGACATATTACAACAGGTGACTTAAAGCTGAATTAAAAAGGTGGGTTTTAAGGAGCAGAAATAGAGAAGAGAGAGAGAGAGGTAGGAAGGTGGTGAGATTTAAAGATGGAATACGCGAGATTAAGGCCTAAGCAGTTAATGGCACTGATGCCTATGGTGGAAGAATTAAAATGATGGATGCGTTAAAGTCCAGAACTGGAGGAATACAGAGTTCTTGAAATGTGTGTAGGGCTGGAGGATATTATAGAGGGAGGGATGGGAGTGAGACAATGGAGGAATTTGAGCTCAAAGAGGAAAATTTTAATGTCAAAGCAATGTCAGGTTGGGAGCCAATGTAGGCCAAAAAGAACATGGGGCAGGATTTTCCCATCAGTGAACGGGGTGGGGGTTGGGAGGGGGGGGTGGGCCCCGCTCGCCAACACGTAAAATGACGCGTGGTGACATTGGGTGGAACTCTTGATGTTACTGCGCCCCATTTAAATTTTCAGGTCGGTGGGGGCGCAGCAAAATCAGCTGTGCACTCGCCAACCTGTCAATGGCCAAAGGAGGCCAATTGACAGTCATTTAACTAATTAAAGGACCTGCCCGTCCAACCTTAAGGTTGCCGGGCAGGCCAGGAGCCCCAGCGGGAATTAGAAAAAGCATAAAACCTCAACCTCATCCACGGGCGGGATGAGGGTTCATCTAGGTTTTAATAAATGTTATTAAAGTTTTTTTTTTTAATTATCAACCTGTCCCAAATCATGTGACAAAGTCACATGAGGGGCATCCAGGAATTTTTTTTTTTCTATTTTTAATATTTGTAACAGAACAGCCGATCTGCCTGAGGCAGCACTTAGCCTCAGGGAAATGAGTGCACTCTTTCGTGAAAGAGCACACTGTCGGGTTTGGGGATTCCCCCAGCCCGCACAGGGAGCACATGGCGCATCCGTGCAGACGTCGTGCTGGGCGGGCCTTAATTGGCCCACCCATGTAAAATGGCCCCGCGCCCCCTCGGAGGCACGCCTGTGCTCGCCCACAATTCAATTTCACCCCCAATGGGGGGATAATCCTGCTCATGATCTACATGGAAGAAGTTGTAATATTCTAATCTAAACCTGTAATAATATAAAACACTGTGCATACATTTACAGCTGTAAACCCTGTTTGACAATTCTCAGTGTCACAAATTCACCCACATATGGATAGAATTAAGAACTCCTCCAATTGCTGCTCTCTCAGAGGTGGGTTCTGTACTCCAGGTATCTCCAAAGGTAGAGCTTGCAGATTATGGGCAGGGATTACAATCATCTAATGGAATATCTCTGCAGGATTGTTCATAGGCAGCCTCACTGCAGTGTGAGTGGGGCAATGCTTTGCACCACCATTCCCCCAACCCCTGTAGCTTGCAATACAACAAATTTTCTGAAGTATGTATAGTGGCGGGGGGGGTGGTTTTTGACGCTAATACAAAACATGCAAGCATGAATCAGAGTCCCATTTTACACCCTGCCCAGTTTTCTCTGGATGTATGCTCCCACAGAGTTTGAAGATAGACATTTTCCCACACCCCTGGGATGTGCATACATGACCACATTAAAATGTAAAATACTGAAGAACATCGGAGACTGGTTAAACACCATGTCATCCATCCCTCCCGATTTCTCAATGGGGTAGACAACTAGGAAATGCTTTTTCTTCAATGCTTACCTGCCTTAACTGTTATATCTGTAGCGGCAGATGGCAGCTGTCATGCCAGTGGGATAGGTCTAGGGATAGCGGGCATGTACACGGTTACATAGCATGCTTGCATATGTGACAGATACATACACAACACAGGGTGAAAAATTGGAGCCAAATTTAGATGCTTGACAGATTAACCTGAACTGGGATTGGGATTCAACTTCAGAAGGTCAGTACTGTTGATTCTTTTAATGTGATACCCCTTAAATGATATCCCTTTTATAAGGCCATAAGATGTTGGAGCAGAAGTAGGCCATTCAGCCCATTGAGTCTGCTCCGCCATTCAATGAGGTCATGGCTGATCTGATAATCCTCAACTCCACTTTCCTGCCTTTTCCCTATAACCTTTAATTCCCTTACTGATTAAAAATCTGTCTATCTCAGCCTTGAATATACTTAACGACCCAACCTCTACAGCCCCCTGCAGTAAAGAATTCCACAGATTGTCTAGCCTCTGAGGGAAGAAATTACTCCTCATCTCTGTCTTAAGTGGGCGTTCCCTCACTCTGAGATTATTCCCTCTAGTCCTAGACTCTCCCACGAGTGGAAACAACCTCTCAGCATCTACCCTCTCAAGCCTCCTAAGAATTGTATATGTTTCAATAAGGTCGTCTCTCATTCTTCCAACCTACTCAGCCTCTCCTTATAAAAAAATCCCTCCACACCTGGGATCAACCCAGTGAACATTCTCTGGACTGCCTCTAATACCAATATATCTTTTTTTAGATAAGGGGACCAAGATTATTCACAGTATTCTAGGGGTGGTCTAACTATTGCCTTGTATAGTTTAAGCAAGGCTTCCCTATTTTTATACTCCATTCCCTTTTTAATAAAGGCCAACATCCCATTTGCCTTAACTATTACCTGTTGAACTTGTATGTTAGCTTTTTGGGATTCATGCACAAGAACTCCCAAATCGCTCTATGCTGCAGCCCTCAGCAGTCTTTCTTCATTTACATAATACTCAGCTGCTTTATTCTTCCTGACAAAGTGTATATCCTCACATTTATGCACATTATATTCCATCGGCCAAGTTTTTGCCCACTCACGTAATCTGTGTATATCCCTCTGTAGACTCCTTGTGTCATCCTCACCAACTTCCTTCCCACCTATTTTTGTGTCATCTGTAAACTTGGCAATAGTACATTCAGTTCCTTCATCTAAGTCATTAAGATATATATTGTAAATAATTGAGGCACCAGCACTGATCCCTGTGGCACCCCACTAGTTACAGGTTGCCATCCAGAAAATGCCCCCCTCATCCCAACTCTTCTTCTTCTATTAGTTAGCCAATCCTCTATCCATGCTAATATACTATCCTAACACCACGGGCTCGTATCTTATTAAATAGCGTTATGTGTGGTACTTTATCGAACGCCTTTTGGAAATCCAAATATATTACATCTACAGGTTCCCCTTTATCTATCCTGCTTGTTACCTCCTCAAAGAATTCTAATAAATTTATTAGGCATGATTTCCCCTTCATGAAGCCATGCTGACTCTGCTTGATTAGATTATACATTTCTAAATGAATTGCTATTACATACTTTATAATGGACTCCAACATTTTCCCAATGACAGGTGTTAAGCCAACTGGCCTATAGTTATCTGTTTGTTGTCTCCCTCCCTTTTTGATTAAGGGTGTTACATTGGCCATTCTCCAATCCTCTGGGACTTGTCAGAATCTAAGGATTCTTGGAAGATTACAGCCAGTGCATCCATCATCTCTGTAGCTACTTACTTTAATATCCCAGGATGCAACCCATCAGGTCCAGGGGACTTTTGGCCTTTAGCCCCATTAGTTTCCCTAGTACTTTTTCTCTAGTGATAGTTATTGTATTTATATCCTCCCACCTTTTGCTCCTTGATTATTTAGTATTTTTGGAATGCTATTCATTTTTGCTATGGTGAAGAGTGAAGCAAAGTATTTATTCAACTCCTCTGCCATTTCCTGGTTCCCCATTATTATTTCCCCAGTCTCATTTTCTAAGGGGCCTATGTTCACTTTTATCTGTATATGGTTCAGAACTGATCCGTATCAGCAGCATGTGCTTTGAGGCAAGTCAGGACTTTTTATCCAGTTCACCATGGGTCTTTATGAACAAGTATTGTAGAGGTTTCAAAAACCAGGAACATCCCTTAATGCAGACTTGAATACTGTTGCAGCTTGTAGCTTTTCCTACCAAAAGATCTGCTATCATGGTAGCTCGTCTGTCTTGCACCATCCTCACACATCCACTGTAGCTCATCAGCAACCACTCTGTGACATCTGCCATCCAACTACACCTAGGTCGATCCAGCTTTCTGCTGCTCTCCACTTTGCCCTCTCGAAGAGATCCCTGTGGATTTGCAGCTCTGATCAAATGGCTGAAATGTTGACATTTTCTTTCCTGGGTGTCTATTTTTAGAGTTCTTTTTGCTCATTCAATTTCAAGCCCCTCTTCATTTGTCTAATGGTCTGTGTATGGAATTAGCATACATTAGCATCCACATTCAAAGCTCTCTATTTTCTTCCTCAGATCTTTATTTATTGTCCAGGTTTTTGAGGCAGACAGGAAAATGGATAGAATCGAGCGTCTTATGAAATTTTCCTTGTTTCAAGTTTGAGTTTTCTTGTTAACACATCCTTCGTTTTCATAAAATTACTCTGCTATCTCTATCCTTCTTCTGACTTCTGTATCACATCTGCCATCTTTTGATATCATTTGTCCTAAATAGACAAACATATCTACTTGTTCCAGTGTGACTCCATCCACTTCAATCTTCACTCTAGTTTCTTAGTTTTTTTCTTCTAACTGCCATTGTTTTTGTCTGTTTGGTGTTTATAATTCATCCATACTCTAAACTTCTGAATTTTACCAGACCTATTTGTAGGGCCTCTTCTAATTCAACAAATAGTGCATTTGTTCTATTCTTGCCTCCAACTTTTAGCCCTGTTAAAAGACCTGGAAAAGCAGCACCTAAACAGAATTGGATGTGATTCATCACGTTTATGAGTTAACCATTCAAACAATGTTTGCCTTTGCCACAAGAGATCAATAAGTAACCTTCATATTTCACCATTTGATTCAGCACGTTGGTTTAATTCCAATAAAAGGCCAGTAATAGCAGTGCTGAATCTTGTTGGATCTTACATTGACTCTCAATCCAAGTTGATTTTATGATCCCCATTAATAAGACCAGGCCAATTTTAAAGCTTGCAGCTTCATAAATTATTTTAACAAAGGGGCTTAATTTTTAGCTCAGTTACAGTATTAACCCTCCCCCTTGCCTTCCTCTGCTACATGCAAATGGGGGTGATGGGATGGATTCATTTCATTAAAATGTTTCTCTACAATTAGTTTATCATCAAGATATTGGTATTTCACAGATGTTTGACTAATTGGTTTCACTAAAATTCCATTCACGCAATTAAACATGCCAACTTGAAGGTCAGTAGCAATCAGAAAGTACGGAGAGTAACAATCGGTTCAGATATTAATAACTAATATACAACATAAAATCCCAATTATAGTAGCAAAACCATTTTTCTCAGTCAAACAGAAAATCTTATTCCATGAAAAATAATGTAGCATTTGTTTTATATTGAAATGTGTAGGGAGGGGGGCATGAGACAGTTGCAGATTCAATCATTTTGTACGTAATAATTGCTATCAGCTCCTGCTTTTAACACTGTATTGTGGATATAAAATGCAGTTTATTGGCTGGGTGGATACAGGAAAACCTTATCTGTCCATGACATATATAGCATCATAGAGTTATACAGTAGTCCATGTTCAAATGCAGCAAGACCTGGACAATATCCAGGCTTGGGCTGACAAGTGGCAACTGACATTCATGCCACACAAGTGCCAGGCAAAGACCATCTCCAACAAGAGAGAATCTAACCATCACCCCTTGACATTCAATGGCATTACCATCACTGAATCCCCATCAACATCCTGGGGGTTACCATTGACCAGAAACTGAACTGGACTAGCCATATAAATACTGTGGCTACAAGAGCAGGTCAGAGGCTAGCAATCCTGCAAAGTCAGCAGTGTGAAGGAATATTCCCCAGTTGCCTGGATAAGTGAAGCTTCCACAACAGTCAAGAAGCTTGACACCATCCAGAACAAAGCAGCCGCTTAATTAGCACCACACCTAAAAACGTTCACTCCTTCCACCACCGACAAGCAGTAGCAGTAGTGTGTACATTTACAAGGTGCAATGCAGAAACTCACCAAGGCTCCTTCGACAGCACCTTACAAATCCACAACCACTACCACCTGGAAGGACAAGGGCAGCAGATAGATGGGAACACCACCACCTGGATGTTCCCCTCCAAGACACCCACCATCCTGACTTGGAAATATGTCGCTGTTCCTTCCCTGCCGCTGCGTCAAAATCCTGGAACTCCTTTCCTAGCGGCACTGTGGGTGTACCTACACCACAGGGATTGAGGCAGTTCAAGAAGGCAGCTCACCTCCGCCTTCTCAAGGGCAATTAGGGATGGGCAATAAATGCTGGCCTAGCCAGCGAAGCCCAAATTCAGTAAATGAATAAAAAAAGCTGATTCAACCCCCAATGTCTGTACCAGCTCTTTGAGTTATCCAATTAGCCCCATTGCCCTGCAAATTTTCCTTTTCAAGTATATATCCAAATCGCCTTTAAAAGTCACTATTGAATCTAATCCCACTGCCCTTTCAGACAGTGCGCTCTTGATTGTGACAATCACTGCATAAAACCATTCCTTTTCATCTCCCTCACCTACAAACAGGTCTTATAACTAATTAGTATTCCTTCACTGATTTCCGTATGAAATAGGAAGTGAATACGTTGAAAGAGAAATGAAGAAAATATGCAAAAACAGAAATAAAATTAAGAGGGTATGGGTAATGGCCTGGGAGTAAATGGATATAGCTTTCAGAGGGGCAGCAGGACTGCAATGGGCCAAATGGTCTCCACCCATGTTGTAGAATTCAAAGATTCAGATTTGTTCAAAAGCATTTCATGAAAAGAAATGTAATAACATACTAATTTCGTTTTTATTTTGCACAGTTACCTGACTTGAAGTTGAAGAAAGAAAATCAATTGCTTTCAGATTTTGCTATCTACATTGCTGTAATAAGATTCATTATTTAGTTGTACTTGTAATACCTTTTAATCACAAAAAGCTGGCATATAGTTGGTTACTGCTATTAAGGTTCCACACAAAATAAAACACAGTCATTTTATCACAAGGCAATAGCACCACCAACATGTCAGACATTGTAGCTGCCTTGTCATAAGTATCCAAATAACCTAGGCAACAGGCATCCACATAGTCAGAATTCCAGAGAAAAGTCTATTCTGTTAGTCAGAATGAGTTATTCTACAAATTGAGCAATTACAATTCAATTGAAACACCAAAGAGCAAAAGTATTAGGTTTTTGAAATTAAAGGCAAATGCTTAAAAATATTTGTAAGGATTTATCTTTTGAAAACGAATCATATTGCAGTGGTTTTGAAATTAGTTTATGAGGTCCACACAGCATGCAAAATGATCCCTGCTCTCTGAACACCAGCATTTTGGTCAGGGTCATAGGGCGCAAATCGCAAGGGTTCATAATAAGCCTGAGGGATGCATTGTTAAAATTAGGAGTCTGAGCGATAGAATAGAATTGGGGGTTTGGAGTAATAAGTGTGTTTCAGATTTATGTGCTTTTGCACAGGCATCTGGGCATTGGAGGCAGTGAAAACAGGAGTAACCAAACTCACACCTAGGGTGGAATTTTCTGTGTCGGCTGGCGTCGGGCGTGTTTGGCGGCGTGAGCGGACAATATGGCAAGGAAGCCAGAAATCGGTTTTGCAATGTCCTGAAACCAGTTTGCATTTGTCCGCTCAGCCTGTCGATGCCGGGCTGCGTTCCCCGGATGTCGGGAACCTCATTGTAATTCATCTGCATATCATTATAAGCCCAGCCCACCGGAATGAACCGCGCCCGCCGGATCGTCCACCCACATTGGCATGATTGCACGCCAGGGCAGGACACGTGTAGAAGTCCGGAATTACAGCCAGGGACTTACTCACATCGCAGACATCCAAGGAGCAGGAGTTGCTGGAGCCCGGCACCAATGTCACACTAGTGGAATGTCCGTGGCATGCTGGGTGGATTCTCATGGACACGGCTCTGCTGTGAAGCAGCTCACGGAAGGTGGAAAGTCACCGCCGACTGTCTTCTCACAGCAGAAATTCATTGAGGGGGCGGAGAGGAAGATCCAGCTGAGTTTTGGAGTGGAAGATGTACAGGGAGTGAGAGAGGAAGAGGTGACAGGTTGGGCTGAGGATGGGAGCGGGGAAATGAAGGTGCCAGGATGGGGTGAGATTGGGAGGGGGAGATGAAGGTGCCAGGATGGGGTGAGATTGGGAGGGGGGAATGAAGGTGCCAGGATGGGGTGAGATTGGGAGGGGGGAATGAAGGTGCCAGGATGGGGTGAGATTGGGAGGGGGATGAATGAAGGTGCCAGGATGGGGTGAGATTGGGAGGGGGGAATGAAGGTGCCAGGATGGGGTGAGATTGGGAGGGGGGAATGAAGGTGCCAGGATGGGGTGAGATTGGGAGGGGGATGAATGAAGGTGCCAGGATGGGGTGAGATTGGGAGGGGGGAATGAAGGTGCCAGGATGGGGTGAGATTGGGAGGGGGGAATGAAGGTGCCAGGATGGGGTGAGATTGGGAGGGGGATGAATGAAGGTGCCAGGATGGGGTGAGATTGGGAGGGGGGAATGAAGGTGCCAGGATGGGGTGAGATTGGGAGGGGGGAATGAAGGTGCCAGGATGGGGTGAGATTGGGAGGGGGGAATGAAGGTGCCAGGATGGGGTGAGATTGGGAGGGGGGAATGAAGGTGCCATGATGGGGTGAGATTGGGAGGGGGGAATGAAGATGTCAGGATGGGGTGAGATTGGGAGGGGGGAATGAAGATGTCAGGATGGGGTGAGATTGGGAGGGGGGAATGAAGGTGCCAGGATGGGGTGAGATTGGGAGGGGGATGAATGAAGGTGCCAGGATGGGGTGAGATTGGGAGGGGGGAATGAAGGTGCCAGGATGGGGTGAGATTGGGAGGGGGGAATGAAGGTGCCATGATGGGGTGAGATTGGGAGGGGGAAATGAAGGTGCCAGGATGGGGTGAGATTGGGAGGGGGGAATGAAGGTGCCATGATGGGGTGAGATTGGGAGGGGGGAATGAAGGTGCCATGATGGGGTGAGATTGGGAGGGGGGAATGAAGATGTCAGGATGGGGTGAGATTGGGAGGGGGATGAATGAAGGTGCCAGGATGGGGTGAGATTGGGAGGGGGGAATGAAGGTGCCAGGATGGGGTGAGATTAGGAGGGGGGAATGAAGGTGCCAGGATGGGGTGAGATTGGGAGGGGGGAATGAAGATGTCAGGATGGGGTAGGTTGGGAGGGGGATGAATGAAGATGTCAGGATGGGGTGAAGTTTTAGGGGAGGGACTATGTGGGGGGAAAGGAGTATGTGGGGAGCAGGGGATAATGGAGAGAAGTCGGCAACTGGGGACGTAGGTGTAAGGGGGGGGGGGTGGAAGTTGTAATAGAAGGAGTTCAGAGGAGAGCAGAGAGGAGAGGGAGTCCAGGGATAGAAAGGAGTGTGGAAAGAGGAAGGAGTCCAGGGAGCAGAAAGTGGCGAGGGAGGGAGTCTCAGGGAGGAAGGAGTGCAGAGAAGGGAAGGAATGATGCTGGATGAAGAAGTAAGGGTGGAGGAAGGACTCGGGAAGGGGAAAGGCATAAGACTGGAGGAAGAAGTAGGGCTGGAGAAAAGAGTCAGGAAGGGGGAAGGAGTAATGGTGGCGGAAAAAGGTGGGAAGGGGGAAGAGCTAAGCAGGAAGTGGGGAGCAGTTTGGGGTGGGAAGGAGTTCCAAGGGGGGAAGAGATTCTGGGCGGGGGAGAAGGGGACCGTAGTGGGGGTGATATCCAGGTGCACAAGCAAGGGACGGCTTTGATGAGTTCATCACAGCCTCCTGGGGAGTGAACTGAGGGTGGGCGGAGTACAAGGGAATAGTGAGAATGACCGAGGGCAGAGTGAGGCGGTAGTGTGGGAGGGTGAGGGTTCAATGGCAGAAGTGATGGTGAAGGTGGTTGGTGGGTACACGGACCTTAGCGGTGGGAAGGAAGAGGTCGGAGAGGTAACTTTGGATGGGTGTGGGATTTTTGGGAAGGAAGGGAATGTGCATCTTCACCTGGATATCCCCAGAGGAAAAAGGTTGTGGCTCGTAAGTCATGGCGGGGGGAGGTGGTGGTGGGAGGTGATGGCCAGGGGTCAATGGTGATGGGGAAAGGAAATGGGTGACCGGCGGAGGGGAAAAGAAGAGGGAGCACACAAAAAGCTGAATCACGACCGTGCTGTTTAAATCAAAAGTGAAATGATAGTCTCAGTGGGTGAGATCAGGTCCTGCATGGGAGTGTGATCATTGAGTGGGCAGAGATGCAGGTCAGCTCAGATGGACAACTGGAAGTGAACCCCAGCAGGCAGCAACGAAAATGCTCAGGACAGTGAGATGAGTGTGACATGGGGGACACACACACACACACACACACACGTGGGAGAATCTTTGCATGAAGCTTCGAAAGGCCCTGCCACACACACACTTCTCCCCCCAGAATTCACTGGCTGGCCGGCTGCTCCCTCTGCAGTGACAGAGGGTGAGGTTGAGGGTCTCACAGTCAAAGGAGACTCGGAGTGAGAGGACAGCCTCTGTGATTCCTGGGTGGATGACCCAAGGTTGTCCAGCTGCCCCTCCACCTCCCTTTGGGTGCCTGGGGTCCTGGCCTGACTTCTTGACAAGAAGGAGCACCTGGAGGGACATCAATGTGCCCCATTTCCCTCTCGCATTGCGACTGCAGGAAATTGTCCATGGCTCCCATGATGGAGTGCAGGTCTGCACACATCTCCGCATTCTGCTAGACCAGGGTCTCCATTGCATCTGGCATCCTCCCCATGGAGACCTCCAGATGTGCACATGTGGGCACTACTTTATCAGAGAGCAGGCGGGCACACTCCTCTGACTTGCCTGCCACTCTGTTGAGGGCTTCCAACAGCTCTACATGATGTTCACCCGCCTTCTGTTGACACTCCAGGATGAGTTGGAAGGCCAAATCCAGAGGCTTGTCATTGGACTTGGACCTTACAGATACCTCTTCCCCAGCAGCCCTCCAAGTGCCGGGAAACTCGGCCAAGCCTGCCTCCTCCTGCGACAGACATGTGTCTGTGCGGTGACCACCAGTTTGTGAGCCTAAGCCTCCTCTAGATCTAGGTCCCGCCGAGGTGTGTGTCTCTGCACTGGTGCAGGATGTGGGTAAGCGCTGTGATGGGTCTTCCAGGCTGCTATTTTCCAGCTCTTCAATGTGGAGGAGCCCTCTTGGTTGAAGGTGAGGACATGGATGGAGCTGAGGGACTGGCTGGCTGAGGGTGTTGGTCGCTTGGCAGAGCTCCTTGTGAACTGAAGTAGAGATAAGTAGTGCACGGCAGCAGAGTTAAAAGCAGGAGAGAGAGAACTCACAGTTGCGTTGAGAGAGGGATGATGTGGTGCAGGATCCTCACGTAGGTGTTCGCCACTGACCTCATCGTCACCACAGGCATTGTCCACATCCTCGCCAGTCAGCACGATGAGACACTCCTCAAAGTGAGTGAGGGGCCTAATGTGGGCCACTCCACCCCCGGTCTGGAATCTCTCCCTGCCGACGTGTGCAGGTTTCACCTACATGAATACAGCTGGAGAGAGTGTGAGCAGGATGGCATGGCATTGCATGGAACGTTTGTGTGGTAAGTGGAGCCATGGACAGGATGAGGACGTGAGCTCAAAAGGATATGAGCCTGATGGAGATGTGAGGGCGTGTGTGAGAGTTAGTGGTGTTGTCCCCTGAGATGTGAGATCCTTGTGGATGTGTGATGGGTCTGTGAGCTGAGAGCAATGAGAAAAGTGAGTTACCCTGGCGGAACAAATGAGACCATTCATCTTGTGGCAGCAATGGGTGGCTGTCCTCTTTCACAGGGCATTGGCGCTGACCCATGCTGGATTGGTGATGTAGTTGCCCATCCACCAGCCAGGGCAGGGGTACAGGACATGGTGGTGGGCCTCCACGGCAGACTTGGGGCAATACAGCGTGAGAAGCTGCCATTGCTTTTCCCCACCCGCTACCACATTTAGTGCAAATCTGGGACAATTCTGCTCTTAATTTACAGCATGGGAGGCAAAGGCTGAGGAACTCCAAGTTGTTTACACTGGAGAAAAGCACATTTTTTGAAGATTCTGACAGATAGGTTAAATCTGTGTTGACAATCCTAAGTGGAGGCACAGTGGAGGGATGCCAGGCATTTGAGGATGCACTGAGGCTCTTGATACCCAGCCACTGGTACTCCGACACCCAGCATCTACAGGCTGAAGTGCCCGTACCTCAACTTGTCAGAGGGGCATGCCCAATGAGGATTTGACTCGCAATGGCTTGGTGGTAATGTTTCTGCATGAGCAATCCGGAGGCCCAGGCTAATGCTCTGGAGACACCGGTTCAAATCCCAGCTAGGCAGCTGGTGGAATTGAAGTTAGACTAGTAAAAAAAAAAGGGCCTTGAATTAAAAGTGGATCCCAGTAACGGTGACAATGAAGCTGCCGTCGCATGTTGCAAAAACCCATCCTGTTCACCAATCAGGAAGAAAATCTGCTGTCCTTCACTGGTCCAGCCTACGTGTGACTCCAGACCCACAGGGGTGTGTTTGGCTCTTAAATGCCCTCTGAAGAGGCCTAGCAAGGCACTCAGTTGTATCAAACCGCTACACACAAGTAAAAAAAGAATGAAACTGGACGGACAACCCAGCATCGAGCTAGGCACTAGAAACAACAACACCCAGCCCTGTCAGCACTGCAAAGGCCTCCTTAGTAATGTCTGGGGCTTGGGCCAAAGCTGGGGGAGCTTCCATCAGACTGACCAAACAACATCCCAACATATTCATACTGACATATCATACCTTGTAGACAATTTTCCAGGCACCACCACTATCACAATTCCTGGGCCTGTTTTGCCCTTTTGGCAACATAGTGGTATACAGTCGGGAGGGAGGTACCCTGGGAGTCCTCAACATTGGCTCCCGAACCCATGAGGTCTCATAGCATCAGGTCAAACATGGGCAAGGAAACCTCCTGCTGATTAGCACCTAACGCAATGCCCCAACACTACCCCTCCCCCACCCACGCCCCTGCAGATGAATCAGAACTCCTCCATGTTGAACACCATTTTGGAGGAAGCACTGTGGGTGGCAAGGGCATAGAATGTGCTCTAAGAGGCAGCTTTGTCCATCACCAAGATTGGCTCACTACTGACTGAGTTGGCTGAGTCCTAAAGGACTTGGCTGCCACACTGGGTCTGCTGTAAGTGGTGAGTTAATCAACAGGAGGGAAGAACCTACCTGATCTCATCCTCACCAATCTCTCTGTTGTAGATGTATCTGTCCATGACAGTATTGGTAGGAGTGACCACCGCACAGTCCTTGTGGAGACAAAATCCCATCTTCACATTGAGAATATCCTCCATCTGGATGTGTGGCATTACCACTGTGCTAAACGGAATAGATTTCAAAAAGATCTAGCAACTCAATACTGGGCATCTATGAGGCATTATGTGCTATCAGCAATAGTATTGTATTCAACCACAACCTCATGGCCCGGCATATCCCCCATTCTACCATTACCATTAGGCCAGGGGATCTACCCTGGTTCAATGAAGAGTGCAGGAGGGCATGCCAGGAGCAGCACTAAGCATACTTAAAAATGAGGTGTCAACCTGGTGAAGCTACAACATAGGACTACTTGCATGTCAAACAGCAGAAGCAGCAAGTGATAAACAGAGCTAAGTGATCTCACAAGCAAAGGACCTGATCTAAGCTCTGCAGTCCATGCACATGTGGTGGGCAATTAAACCACTAACTGGAGGAGAAGGTGCCAGAAATATCCTCATCCTCAATGATGGGGACGCCCAGCACCTCAGTGCAAAAGTCAAGGCTGAAGCATTTGCAACAGTCTTCAGCCAGAAGTCTCAAGTGGATGATCCATCTTGGACTCCTCCTGAGGTCCCCAGCAATATAGATGCCAGTCTTCAGCCAATTCAATTCACTCCACCTGATATCAGGAAACAGCTGAAAGCATTGGATACTGCAAAGGTTTAGGGCCCTGGCAACATTTCAGCAGTATTACTGAAGGCTTGTGTTCCAGAACTAGCTATGCCCTTAGCTGCTGCATCAATGATCTTCGCGGGGATGTTCGCTGATGATTGCACAATGTTCAGCACCATTCGTGACCCCTTTGATCCCGAAGCAGTCCATGGCCAAATGCAGCAAAGACCTGGGCAATATTCAGGCTTGGATTGATAAGTGGCAAGTTGTATTGGCATCACACAAGTGCCAACAATGACCATCTCCTACAAGAGAGAATACAACTAGGTCACCCTTGACATTACCATTGTTGAATCCCCTATTATCAATATCCTGGTGGTTATTATTGACCGGAAAATAAATTAGACTAGCCATATAAATATTGTGGTTACAAGGGCAGGTCTGAGGCTGGGAATTCTGCACCAAGTAACTCACCTCCTGACCCCCAAAGCCTGTCTGCCATCTACAAGGCACAAGTCAGGAGTGTGATAGAACGCTCTCCACATTCCTGGATGAGTGCAGCTCCAACAACACTCAAGAAACTCAACACCATCTAGGACAAAGCTTGACTGGCAACCCATCCACCACATTAAACACCCACTCCCTTCAAAACTGATGCACTTTCTAATCTCCCATCATTTAGGAAATACTCTGCACATCTGTTCCTCCTGCCAAAGTGGATAACCTCACATTTTTCCACATTATATTCCATCTGACATGTTCTTGCCCACTCACAGAGTCTGTTCAAATCCCCTTGAAGCCCCTTTGCTTCTACCTCACAACATATGTTCCCTCCTAGCTTAGTGTCATCCACAAACTTGGAAATATTACATTAGGTCCATCAAAATCATTGAAATATATTGTGAGCAGCTGGGGCTGAAGTATTGATACTTGCGGTACCCCATTTAGTCACAGCTTGCCAATGTGAGAATGACCCATTTATTCCTATTCTCTGTTTTCTGCCTGCTAACCAATCCTTACTCTATGTCAGCCTACTACCTCCTACCCCATCTGCTTTCATTTTTCTAACTAACCTCCCGTGGGGGACTTTAACGAAAGCCTCTGAAAATCCAAGTATACTATGCTCACCAACTCCCCCTTATCAATTCTGTTAGTAATATCCTCAAAAACTCCACATGGTTCATCAAACATGATTTTCCATTCATAAATCCATGCTGACTATGCCCAATCAGATCATTATTATCTAAGTGCCCATTTATCACATCCTTTATTACAGATTCCAGCATTTTCCCAACTACTCATGTAAGGCTACCAGGTCAGTAGTTTCCTGTTTTCTCTCTCAGTCCCTTATTAAGGAGTGGGGTGACATTTGCTACCTTCCATTCTGCAGGAAAGGTTCCAGAATCTATAGAACTTTGCAATATGTTCAACAATGCATCCAATATCCCCATAGCTATCTCTCTCACCATGCTGGGATGCAGAATATCAGGTCCCGGGGTCTTATCAACCTTCAGTCCCATTAATTTCTCCAATACGATCTTCCTACTAACACTAATTTCCTTTAATTCTTCATTCTCCCTAGTTCCTTGGATCTTTTACTCCGGGAGATTTCTTGTATCTTCCTTAGCAAAGACAGACACAAAGCAATTGTTTAGCTTCTCTACCATTTCCCTCTTCCCCATTATAATTTCTCCTGACTCTGCCTATAATGGACCCACATTTGTCTTAGCTAAATGTTTCCTTTTTACATACCTATAGAAGCTGGTATAGTCTGTTTTTATGGGGGTTTTTTTGCAAGTTTACATTCATATTCTATTCTCCCTTTCTTGGTCTCAGTTTCTTGCTCCTCCTTTTCTGTATTCTAAATCCTCACAATCCTCATGTTTACTACTATTTATGGCAACTTTATAGGTATTTACTTTGAACCTTATACAACCATTAACTTCCTTTATTGCACAATTGATTGACTTCTCTTTATGGGTTTTTGTGCCTTGAAGTAATGTATAATTGCTGTAAACTATGCAATAATTCTTTGAAGACTATCCATAGCCTATAAATCGTCGTACCTTTTAATGTATTTTCCTAATCCAGCTCAGCCAGTTTGCCCCTCATACCTTCATAATTTCCTTTGTTCAAATTTAACACGCTGGCTTCAGATTGAACCTCACTTTCAAACAGAATGTAAAATTCTCCATATTATGGTCACTCATCACTAAAGGTTCTTTTACAACATGATTATTAATTAGCCCTTTCTTGTTACATAATACTAGATCCAAAATAGCCTGTTCTAGAAAACCATCCTGAACACATTCCAGAAACTTGTCTTCCACAACATTAGTGCTCATTAGGTTTACACAGCCTATATGCAGATTGAAGTCAGTCATGATTACCCATGCTGCGTGCTTCCCCTACTCCTGGTTAATACCATGCCCCACAATATCACTACTGTTTTCTGGCCTATAAACAAACAACCAATGTTTGCTGTACCTTGCTGTTTCTTAGCTCCACCCAAACAAATTCCAGTTCTTCTGATCTGAGATCCTCCCGTAATAATGTACTGATCCCATCCCTTACTCTCAGCATGGAGGCAAGATTCACTACAGGTATGACATAATGAACAGCCTTAGGTCATACTACATGGCATGAGGTGACTCTCAACACTCTGGTCAGACTGTGACAAGTTTGCAGTGTGGGAGAGTGTTGAAAGCGCAGCATGGTGATTGCACAGAAAAGCTTTGAAGAACAAGCTGTGATAGTGCTCAAGTAAGAGCTCGTAAGTGGACAATTCCCTCGTGGTGATATTGCAGCACATAGCCTATAAGTAGGACAGTGCGATGAGAGGACCAGCACCTTGTTAGCTCAGTCAAGAAAGGTGAATGACAGGGTGTGGGTCAATCACTGGTGAGTGAGGGAGAGTCAAAGAGGAAAAAACAAAGCCGTCATAAAAGCGGGCCAGAGAATGTTGCAATTATAACGGTTGGCTTTGGGAGTTGTTGAACAAGAAATTGAATAAAACAAGGAGGAAGGTCAAAGGGATATTGTCAAAATGTCCACAAAATTGGGATGAAGCTGACCTATTATCCAAATTCAAAATGGTTAAACAGTGTTCAGTGCTATCGTTTCTTGATTCGGGAGTGTATGAACCAAACAAGCAAGACTTAAAAATTCGCTGAGCTACAGAATTTCCAAAAGATATGGGGCAGAACTTTACAGTCCCCTGTTGGTAAGTTATAGGTGGGTGATGAGCGTAAAATTCCTCAAATGGGCTTCCTGCTGGACTCCTGCCCACCCTGATCTCTCTGCAATGTTACACTGAGATGGGCGAGGCCTTGGCCAGCCCACCTAACGTTGCCCCAGTTGAGGCCCTTCATTGTCCAATTATTGACCATTAAAGGTCTGTTTCCCACACAGCCTCAATTCCCTACCCTGAACCTATCTGTTCCCCATCTACAAGGCACAAGTCAGGAGTGTGTTGGAATACTCTCCACTTACCTGGACGAGAGCAGCTCCAACAACACTCAAGAAGCTTGACACCATCCAGGACAAAGCAGCCCACTTAACTGACACTCCAGCCGTCATCTTAAACATTCACTACCTCTGCCACCGACGCCCAGTAGCAGCAGTGTGTACCATCTACAAGGTGCACTGCAGAAACTCACCAAGGCTCCTTCGGCAGCACCTTCCAAACCCACGACATCTACCATCTAGAAGGACAAGGTCAGCTGATGATAGGGAACACCAGCACCTGCAAGTTCCCCTCCAAGTCACACACCATTCTGCCTTGGAAATATATCACTGCCCCTTCACTGTTGCTGGATCAAATTCCTTGCACCCCTTTCCTAACAGCACTGTGGTTGTACCACATGGACTGCAGTAGTTCAAAAAGGCAGCTCAACACCATCATCTCAAGGCAATTAGGAATGGGCAATAAATACCAGCCTAGCCAGGAATGCTCATAACTCATGAACAAATAAATGAAAAGAAATCAAAAATTACTCATGCATTTAACAATCATTGATTATTTATGTACCTAAGGAGCAATTCACAGGAGCTGCAATAAATGGACCATTTGTCTTCTAGTGAAGCTTAGCTTACTAACTATCCATTTGTTCTGTACTTATTTCACTTGTAAAGTGCTGATTTGAGATGTTAAATTTTATTCCCCTTTATTATTTTCAGGCTCCCTTGAATATTTCATTGTAGCCTAATTTTGAAACACTTTGTTCTTACTTAGAAACAACACATCAGAGTCACTACATATAGACTGACCAAACTGAGTCCTTAAGGATGTCCCATGGCTGCTTTTTCTCATTAGCTCTTGCATCATGTCAAAGGAAGGTGCTGTTGTGGTTTGTTGTTGCTGTGAAAATTTACAATTGATCACATGTGCTCTTAGCAGGCAATACACATGTGAAATTTTAATGTTAAAATAAACTGGCTATTTAAAATAGTTATTAAAATTAGAAATATGTAAATGTTTGACCAAAAAATACTCCGCACTAAGCCTCCTGCAATCAGGGCAGTATAAAACCATTAAAGCCTGTTGAACAACCTCAGAGTATACAACAGGGTGGTCGAGCCTGATAGATATTGGGCAGTATTTTAACAGGGGACGGGTTTTGTGTGGCCAGCAAGCAAGGTTAATGTCAAATCAGCAGCACGTCATTGGTCTTTGAGGCCTGGGCTATTATAACTCAAGGGCCTTATTTGCATCCTACCAACCAGCCACCACACTGAAACAAGCTGAGAGAGGCAGCTGGTCGGCTTCAGGCAGGTCACAGTAGCTAGGCCCAGAGTTAAGTACCAGTGAAGAATTTAGAGCAGCTTTTTGGTTTGGCAGAAAGGGCTCCAGAATAACAGGGTCCCAAAGTATCCTCGTAGGCCCACAGAAGCATTCCTGCTATCTTGATCCCACCAAGGAAAGTTTTTGATTTACCTTAAGGGGCCTTTTACTGAACAGAATGGATATTTGGAGGGGCTTTGATCAGTAAACTGTTAAAATATCATTAGTGTCCACAGGCAGTATGACCCCAATTTGCACATATTGAGGAGGCTTTGCCTGAGTCAGGTGGATGTCTAAGAAGAACCAACAAAAATACAATCATTGATTTTAATAAGAACTTCTCTTCTTAAAGAATCAGATTTTAACACACTCAGAGCCCATTAATTTGCACAGGGTTAAAAATAGGCCCTTGTCTTCACTTTTCTGTTCACCTCTCCTGGCCAGCAGCTACCCCTCAAGCAACATCACTAATACAGATGATCTGGTCATTATCATATTGCTAACATACGAATTTGGGGTAGGAGTAGGCCACTTGGCCCCTCGAGCCTGCTCCACCATTCAATAAGGTCATTGCTGACTTGACTAACTCCACATTCCAACCCACCCCCAATAGCCTTTCACCCCCTTGCTTATCAAGCATCTATCTACCCGTGCCTTAAAAATATTTAAAGACTCTGCTTCCAATGCCTTTTGAGGAAGAGAGTTCAAATACTCACAACCCTCTGAGAGAGAAAAATTCTCCTCGTCTCTGTCTTAAATGGGTGACTCTTTATCTTTAAACAGTGACCCCTAGTTCTAGATTCTTCCACAAGAGGAAACATCCTTTCTACAGCCACCTTTTCAAGACCTCTCAGAATGTTATAGGTTTCAATTAAGTTGCCTCTGACTCTTATAAACTCCAGCGGATACAAGCCTATCCTGTCCAGCTTTTCCTCATAGGACAACCTGCCCATTCCAGGTATTAGTGTTAGTAAACCTTCTCTGAACTGCTTCCCACGCATTTACATCCTTCCTTAAATAATGAGACCAATACTGTAAACAGTACTGCAGTGGTCTCACCAATGCCATGTATAACTGAAGCAGAACCTCTCTACTTCTGTATTTGATCTCTGTAGCAATAAACAATAACATTCTATTAGCCCTCCCAAATACTTCCTGCACTTGCATCATGGCCTTTTGTGATTCATGCATCAAGATATCCAGATCCCTCTGCATCTTAGAACTCTACAATCTCTCACCATTTAGATTATATGCTTCTTTTTTATTCTTCCTGTCAAAATGGACAATTTCACATTTTCCCACATTATACTCCATTTGCCAATTCTTTGCCTAGGCACTTAACCTTTTTTTTATCCTTTTGTCCTCCCTATGTCCTCCTTATGTCCTCTTCACAACTTAGCTTCCTACATATCTTTGTATCATCAGCAAATTTAGCAACCATACCTTTGGTCCCTTCATCCCAGTCATTTGTGTAAATTGTAAAAAGTTGAGGCCACAGCACTGATCCCTGTGGCACACCAATCGTCACAACTTGCCAACCAGAAAATGACCTATTTATGCTGACTCTCTGTTTCCTGTTAGCTAGCCAATCCCCTGTCCATGCCAATATTTTGCTCCTATAATATGAGCTTTTACTTCCCACAATAACCTTTGATGTGACACATTATCAAATGCCTTCTGAAAATTTAAGTGCAGTATATCCACCGGGTCCCCTTTATCCACAGAACAGGTTACCTCTAAGAATCTATCCCAAAAAACATTCTAGGAACTCTTTATCTATGCTACCTTTTCGCATCTGATTTTTTCAGCCTAAATGTAGATTAAAATACTCCATGATTATTGCCGTACCCTTCTGACAAGCTCCCATTATTTCTTCCTTTATACTCCATCCTGTGGATACTGTTGGAGGGGTCTGCACACCATTGCCACAAGAGACTTCTTGCCTTTATCATTTTTCATCTCCACATAAATTGCTTCTACATCCTAGTTTCCTGACTTTATTGCACTTTGGGACACCCTAAGGTCACAAAAAGACATTATAAAAGCGAGCCCTTTTTTATTTCATCGGGCAAGGTCACGCTGTTCGTAAACCTGCTCAGGTCCCCAATAATACAATGTAGTGAGCCCAGAGCTCAAACACAAAGCCTTTTATTGCCATAGTTTGGCTTTGTGGTGATATTAAGCACCATCATTAATATTTCTCAGCTGCGGATATCACCTTTCCAGATCACCAACTGTTCCAGTCACAGCTTTGAGTCCATCTGAATAGGATGGCAGGACTCTTCAACCAAAGGTCAGTGACTCTGGCAAACAGTGCTATCTCAATGGTGCTCTGGAATGTCAGTATACATTATACACTCAGCCTTCTTGTGGATTGGAGCACAATTACTGTGCAGTCTGCTCAACCAAACTGACACATACCACATTCTTCATCATTTAGGAATGTGCTTAGTTATTATATTCTGTTTTATTTCAACTCTTAATTGTTTTCATCATGAAATAAAGAAGGAAAACGCAGAGATAAGTGTCATGAGGACTCGAAACGTCAACTCTTTTCTTCTCCGCCGATGCTGCCAGACCTGCTGAGTTTTTCCAGGTAATTCTGTTTTTGTTTAGGAAAATGCAGATGTTGATTGGTGCATTCCCTCTGAATTAACAAAGGCTAGCATGTTTCTCTTGGGATCTGTGCTGCGCTCTTAGCTCGGCACTATATTTTTCAATGTCTTGGACAAAGGAATGGAAAATTGCATGTCCAAATGAGCAGATAACTCTAAATTAGGAGTTAAAGTGCGTAACTGGAAACAGGAAGTTACAAACAGGCATATATAAATGAAATGAATGGACAAACCTATGGCAAATGAGGCTAAAACTGGGCAAATGCGAGGCTATCTACTTTGGACTCAAGAAAAGCAAAGCATGGTGTCATGCCCAGTACAGACATATTATATTATGAACTTTCAGTCAATATTTTTAAAAACAAGCACAAACAAGCTGTTAAGATGGCTGCCACAAATCATGTGACTTTAGGCATTTGGACTGCAGACAGTACCAAGTCTCCAATGAATACCTAATTAAATAGGTGAGAGTGCCTCACAGCCACTTGTGGAATTCATACATCTCATTGTTTAAGGATGGACCGATACCTAAAAACTATGGCGTTTCCAGGCTGCCTGTCTACATATATCATATTGGACAAATGTGAAACTCAATGGCCACTATCAACTTCCCACTTTATCACAATGGTCATCCCCATCCAAACTAGACTGGATGAGCCTAGGAAGTGTTGACCCAGTGGTCATGTGATCAAATTTGGTTACAGGGACTGCACCCTTATTACCCCAGGACTCAGCAGATCCATCAGAACCATCAGCCAGTCTGAGAACCAGACACTGAAATTAGCTGCAAGTCATCAAGCAGCTAAAATATTTAATCTGTTCCAGTTTCAAAGTTCACCGGAGAACCAACTCCTGGCTATTAGACTACAAGAAACCTTGCAACCTGCTGTGATCTCTTTGCGTTGCAAGATCCTCACTTCAACTTTAAATCATTGAACCCATTCAAGAAACCACAGGCCTGACACTTGGGAGGCTGGAGATTGTAAATCAGAAACCAAATTATCTGAAATCTGTAAAAGTGCATTATCTTTATTTGTATTCACCCCTTTTGAGTGCGTGTGAGTGTGTGTGTTTGTGCATCCCTGAGACAGAGTGTGTGATGTTTCATTAATTCAGGGTAAGTGTGTGAGAATAACTAACCTTCTTTATTGAAGATCATTAAAGCTTGCTGCTGAATTATTTTATTGGAAAACTTAAATACATTCTGTATGTGACAATAGTCAATGGTGAGAAACTAGGCACAGTGGAGGACTGAAGAAGCTTTGAGTATCCTTGTATGTAAATCACTAAATATTGAGTAGGTGGGTTCAAAAGCTATTCATAAGCACTAATGGAATGTTGGGATTTATCTTCAAGAGGTTGAAATACAAAGAGACAAAGTGCACAGAGCCCTGGCCCACCTGCCCTGGAGTACTACATACAGTTGTGGACACTCAGGATGAATATGTTGACCTGGTGAGGGTAGGGGCACTTGGGGGATGGGAGGTGTGGTGCAGTTGATGCAGCACAGAGTCACCAAAATCATACTTTTCTGAATGTTTAATCCATGACAAAACATTGGATTAATCTGATTTGCTTTTGTTTTTGCCCTGAGTATGGGCGATTGTAGAGAAATCTAACTGAGGAAAGACCTGTTTGATAATAGGACCTCATTCTATAGAGCAGGGCTATTGGAGGATCTTAACCATCCAACACTGATCAAGGCAGTAGTTCTGTTAAGGGAAATGATGGGGAGGATTCATCCTTGTTCAAAAAAGAAGCAGACAATAAACCCAGCAATTACAAGCTGAATGTCAGTGGCAGAGGATCATTCAGAAACAATGGGTAGAATTTTACGGGCCCCAGCTTATGGGTTTGCAGGTGGAAGGGGGAGTGAAATTCTATGGATGGCCTTTCCACCGCCTTCCCACCCCTGTCCTACTTAAGTGGCTCATTAATGGCCATTTAAGGGCCACTTTCCACTCTGCCACAATTCTGAGGCCAGTGGGAGGACATCAAGGACCGGAGGGAAGACAAGCAGTTTACTCTGCTGGACCCCGGGTGGGAAAGGCCCCTTCTTATGGGGCCCCTTTCCTGATCATCCCCCTCCCCCAGTTCTCGGCCCACTTGGTGTCCCCTATTCCCCTGGCTTTTCCAACCCTTTTCCAATGGCTGAGGGGCTGCCAACATCAACGGGAATGGGGAATCAGCAGGTGAGTTACTTGCCACAGAATTCCCAGCCTCTTTTGTGCTCTTGTAGCCAACAACGTCCTGCTCTCTGAAAAATGCTGCCCAATATTCTAAGGCAAAATTAATAAGCACATGCACAAACACGAACAAATGAAGGGCAGCCTGCATGAAGGTGTTAAAAGCTCGTCATGTTTGACTTACTTGATTGAGTTTTTTGATGAGGTAACAGATGTTGAGATGTTTTTTTAATTCATGGTTTGTGGGAATTGCTGGCAAATCCAGGATTTATTACCCATTTGTAATTGCCCGTGAGAAGGAGGTGGTGAGATGTCATATGAGGCAATATGTTTGATGAATGTACACCAGCAGTGCTGTTAGGTAGGAAGATTCATGGTTTTGATCTAGTGACAGTGGGGAACGGTGATATCTTTGCAAGTCAGGATGGTATGTGACTTGGAGAGGAACTTGCAGGTAATGGAGTTCCCATGTGTCTCCCACCCTCTCCCTTCTAGGTGTAGAGGTCACGGATTTGGAAGGTGCTGTTGAAGGAGTTTTGGTGAGTTGCTGCAGTGCAACTTATAGATGGCATACACTGCTGTCATTGTGTGCTTGTGTTGGACAGGGTGATTGTTTAAGGTGGTAGATGGGGTACAATCAAGTGTGCTGGATTGTGTTAAACTTCTTGAGTGGTGTAAGAGCTGAACTGATCCAGGCAAATCGAGAGCATTCCATCACATTCCTGACATGTGTTTTGTACATGATGATGTAATCCTTGGGCTTATTTACTGTACAAGACACAAAGCACCAATTGCTTATAAGGTTATGGATAAAAACGTTGTAAGCTCATTTGTGCCCAGTTTTAATAAGAGAATAGTTACACATAGAAATAAAGCTGGAAGGCATCAGGGCTGAGTGCTGTGCTCTGCTCAAAGCAAAGGTGAAACTAAGATTGGATCATATGACATATTTCTCTTCTGGTGATGTCATGCTGATATCCCTTAAAGGCATATTCCTGGCACATGAATCATTGAATGTTCTTAAGCCAGGCAATGTACTTGCTGGATCAGAAGATTGAAGATCCACTAGAGCTGGACAAACCTGAACAGAAGCTGACTGGGTCTCATTCTTTCAAGAAAGAACAACCTATAAAGGAAATACAAAAATTATGAAGTAAAATAGGACATCTGTTTATCACCATTATAATGTTCACCAGAAACATGAATCTCTGTCTATTGACTTCAGTGCATTCCAGTAAGAATGTGGAGAGCATACGTTCTCCAAGAGAGCCGAAAACACAGTGGGAGATGAATGCCACCACGACAGAGAATCTGTGGGGTTTGTGGGGATGTGGGGGAGGAAATATGATGTGTAATATTTAATGAGTTGAATGAAAGACTTGGGGGAGATGTAGTCTCGAGTGAATAGTTCTGATGTCAATAGCTAATCTACATCATGAGTGACGTCAGATCACATGTCGCTGGAACTCAGAGAGAGATGCTCCTGCAAGGAGCATTGTGCTTTTCAATCCTGTGCATAGTTATTTATTGTTAATACATTTTTGGAAGTTTATGGATGCCTTGTTTTCAGTGGTCTCAGTTAAACGCACCTTGGGACCATTTCTGGTGATACTTCACCCCCAAGCATGGACTTCTTCAGTACCTGAGGAGTTGCAAATGGTGCTGAACATTGTGCAATCATCAGCAAACATCCCCACTTCTGACCTTATGATGGACATTGATGGAGCAGCTGAAGATAGTTGGGCCTAGGATACCACCTTGAACAACTCATGCAGCAAAGTCCTGGGGCTGAGATGATTGACCTCCAACAACAGAAACATCTTCAACTTCAACTTCGACTACCTCCAGCTCTGTCTTGGTCTTACTTAACCTTTGTAAATAGCTAGTATACAAATAAATGTGTTTTCAGCAAAAGAGTATTGCCTTGATCAAGACCACTTCTGGAGTAAGAAGCTAACAAATTCCAAGATAAATCCATGATAACAGATGGTGGTAGCAGTGACTGCACCCACAGAGAAACAGTGGAAATGATGGGAAGAGCCCCAAGTGAAGTCCAGCAACAGTGTAGCTTAGTGGATGAAGGACTTAGCAGCCAAACTGGCAATCCCACTGGAGAAGATAATGAGGGCAACCCAGCAAGTGACAAGACAAATAATATGGGAAAAGACAACCTTGAATCCAGGTGAGAAATGGCTACTAGTTTCATTTCACAATCATTTCAAAATATAGAGGGCCCCAGATTGGCTGAGCAATAGCAAAATTTTACTGGGTACCACAATGCCTCAAACCTTGTTAGTGAAGGGAACAGAGATCAAGTTAGCACTTTGTTATATGCTGTTGGGACCATAGCAGCTGATGTGCTGGCCGGACAGGGGGTGAATAAAGAGACAGCTTCCTACGAGGATGTCCTTGGAGCCTTTGACTCATACTTCAGTCTTTATAGAAATATTGTCATCGGGAGGGCAAAATTTAATCAACGCAGCTGAAAACAGAGTGAAAAGGTTGACACATTCATCAATGAATTGTACTGCCTAGCCAAAAATTGTGAGTATGGAACATTAAAAGGCGACCTGATCAAAGTAGAACAGCTGTTGATGTTTTAGAAGAGAATCTCTCTGTTTTCTTACAATCTTGGAAAGATTTAAATTTAAGCAAATCTGTACAATTGGCCAGGCAGGTTGAAGGGCAGAGGCAGAATAAGGCCTTTGTGAGAGATGTGAGGGATATTTCCCAAGGACAGCCCAGCGAAGATGTTCCATTTGTGGATTGTAAAACTGAAAGTATAGCAATGCAGCAACCAGGGACATGCTCTGAAAAAGTGCCAACCACCATTTTCCAATGTCCCCAAGAAGTAGGTCCACAGGTGAGAAGAAAGCCAGGCCCAAATTGTGCAGTGCCATGGCTGTGGCAAGTTAGGTGATTTTTAAAGTGGCCTGCCATTCCAGGAATTCTGTATTTACAAGACAGAAGGGAAAATGTGCTAAAGGAATCTCTATTCAAGAAATTCAAGACTTTGGCAACCAAGAGAGCACCTTCCGAGAAGAAGTAAAGGGAAATAAAAAGCAGCACTGGAGTGCTGACACTGATCTAAATGGGCATCTGACTGAATTCAAGCTGTACTCAGGAGCTGGTAGCTCAGTGTCTCTGACAAAATTTCATGGCTGAATAAAGTGATGATGCAACTGCTTTCTATCAACTCCAAGGACCACAGGAGGATATTGCAGATCTTTCACTACTACATTTTGGGGACAGGTTAGAGGATGCACCAAGAATGACGGTCCCCACATGCAAGATGATATTCTGGACCTTAATTTACTCTTTCAGGGAAGAGTGCAAGAGAATGAACCCATCACAGAGGTAAATGATCTGTTGGAAGAAGACGACCTGGACCTCAGTATACTCTTTGACTCCACTGCTAATGATCATGAAGCCCTTAACAAAAACAGAATTACCTGGAAAAACTCAGCAGGTCTGGCAGCATCGGCGGAGAAGAAATTCTGTTTTTGTTTTGGATTTCCAGCATCCGCAGTTTTTTTGTTTTTATCATGAAGCCCTTGTTGCCTGTTTTGAAGAGAATCAGCCTTTTGTTGAAGAAGGTAATAAAGAGGTGAATTTGCCTGTTTATTCCTCTGAACCCACTGACGACATGCAACAACAATTGCAGAGAGCAGAAAGCTGTCCAGGGAGAATGAGATGTTTAACTCCAAATTGGATCAAACCAATCGTGAGAGTTCAGAGGCTATTAACCTGTACAAATGTAAGCTGAAACCCGCACTTGGATCTCATCAGCAAGCCATGGAAACACTCAAGCTTTCTTTCAGTAAAGAAGCAGAGGTCCAAACTACAGAGCTCCTACAACTGAACAGTAACTTAAGAAAACTTAAAGCTGAGTGTCAAATGGAGCTTGAAAATATTAAAATTAACCATGAGTGGGAGGAATCTAACTACCTAAAGGAGAAGGCTGAACTACAAACCCAGCTATTAGCAGTCACACAGCACTACCAAGCCACAGAGAGGGATATACACATTAGAAATGATGCAACAAAAGAAAGTGAACATATTGCAGCACAAGAGTGTGTAAATGCCGTACCACATCTAAGCAAATGGCCACAGCATCAGGCGAAAGTGTTGGCTACAGAGTAACTATCTGAAGAAGTATTGACACTAACTGTCCTTCCAATTGCTACTGAGACTCTTGTAGTAAAAATGCCCAAGGCTGATGTTGAATTTTCAAGCAAGACTGCAGACCCGAGCACTATGCATGAACCCTCTATAGATCCTAGTCCTGAAGTTTATTCCATTGTTGACGATGGTGCAATTCTACTTTCTACAGCTGACACCGAGATATCATTGTCTGCAGCAGAGCAGCCTCATGCTAAAGCAAGCGTGGAATGATACCACTACCCATAGAAAGAGAAATCCCTACCCTAAGAGTAGTCATGGAGTCCTCCTTTCCTCATTTCCAGCAATGTCTTCAGAATATTCTTCATTCTTCCTTTGGTCTGCCAGATTCATTCCTCGCTCAGGTATTGAATGCTTCTCTTATCCTGACAGCAGCAGTGAACAATACAACTGCAAAGTCCTTCATAGGAGCTGAAATTGCTTCATTTTATCAAGCCAGTGCCTTCACCTTTACCCAGTCTGCAACACAGAAGAGAATTACAGGGAGAATTTCTATTTGTTGTCCTCGTTTTCAAGGGGCTGTGACCATTTGAGTTCTTTGGGGTTCTCTCTTGTATCAGATTTTCCTTGTTTGATCTTTACAGCCTTTACATTCAGGCCATTGTAAATGTCACAGCCCAGGAGCCAGCTGTTGTGAGAAGCTATTTTCCCACTCCAACAACATGTTTGCTTCCAAGTAGACAATAAGGAACACATACATCCTTCACATCCTCCAAGAGAACTGAGAACACTACTGGGGATTGACGCCTTTGGTGAAAGTGACTTGAGTGATAGGGGTGGTGGTGGGGGAGGGGGTAGATTCTGGGGTGGAAATAGGAGCTGGGTTGAAATTGTAAATTGTCATAAGGTTAACAGTTTGTGGGAGGACTGAGCTTGGGGGAAGATGTAGAGTAAAGGGTTTACTCTAATAACAGCTACTGCGCATGTGCGTAAGGAGCTGTGTAACAGTGATGATCTTCACTGAAGGAAGATGAGTGTGAAGTGTCTTAGATAGTAGCTCCAGCTATGTCTTGGTTTTACTTAACCTTTGTAAATAGAATATAAATACATTTGTTTTCAGCAAAAGCGTATTATCTTGAGCAAGATCTCTTCTAGAATAAGAAGCTAATGAATCCCAATATAAAACCCCGATAACAGAACCCACAGCGCCTCACGGATGCCCGGTTTTGAACTGTTTGGTCTGTTTTGAATCTATCCTACTCAGCATGGTCTTAGTGCCACACAACATGGTAGAGGATGCCTTCAGTAAGAAGAGGGGATTTCATCATCACAAGGAATGTGCAGGTGATCACTCCTCCCAGTACTGCCAGGGATAGATACATCTTGGAGAGTAGCTGGGTACCTAAATACATCTGCAACAGGTAGATTGGTAAGTAGGTAGGTCAGTAGAGGTATACTGAGCCACTCTAGCTGATGGATATTGAAGTCCCCCCACCAGAGTACATTTTGTGACCCCACTACCCTCAGTTCTTCTTCCAAGTGGTTCTCAACATGGAAGAGTACTGATACTTCAGCTGAGTGAGGGTAGTAGGTGGTAATCAGCAGTTTTCATGCCCATGATTTACCGGATGCCATAAAACGTCTTGGGGTCTGGAGTCAATGTAGAGGACTCCCAGGGCAACTCCCTACTGACTCTATACCATTTTGCCATGGCCTCTGCTGGGTCTGTCCCCTGGTGCATAGAATACATCTGGAATGTTGGAGGACTCTAAGGACATTTACTACAGGTAAGACAATGTGAGTATGACCATGTCAGGCTTTTGCTTGACAGATCAGTGGGGCAGCTCTCCCAGTTGTTAGCAAAGTGGACTTTGCAGGCTCAACTGGGCTGCAATTTATTGTCTGAATCCAGTAACTAGATCAATTCCAGGTGATCCATCAGCTTTAATTCTTTCCATAGTGGTCCAGTACAACTGAGTGGGCAGTTAAGAGTCAACAATGTTTCTGTGGGTCTGGAGTCACATGTAGGCCAGGCCAAGCAAGGATGGCAGATTTCCTTCCCTGAAGGACCTTAGTGAACCAGTGCGACAATCTAGTAATTCGATTGCCACAATTACTGATTCTTCGCTTTTTATTCCAGATTTATTTAATTAAATTTAATTCCATAACTTCTGCACTGGGATTTGAGCTTATGAGCTGGATTTTCTCAGCATTTTGAGCCATGATATTGGGGCCAGATTGAGGTTCTGAGTCCACACTTGCTGACAGCGAGACTCGCCCAGCAATCAGTGCAGGAATGCAGCTGTAAATATGAAGTTATAAGAGAATCCAGGAGGGGGAGGGGACACAGAATGTTAGCAGAATAGGGACACATCATAATACAGTAAAACAATCAGTCAGAGGGAGTACAGCTGCATTAAGTTTCAAGGCAGTAAGGTAAGGCTGGATGGCCTCTACTTTAATGCTAGGAGTATTACAGGTAAAACGGATACGTTAAGGGTGAGGATTGACACGTGGAATTGTGATATAGTAGCCATCACTGAGACATGGTTGAGAGAGGGGCAGGATTGGCGCTCAACATTCCGGGATTTAGAATCTTCAGGTGAGGGGGTAAAAGAGGAGAAGGCACTGCACTATCAGTTAAGGAGTCATTTACTGCAGTAAGGAGAGATCATATTTTGGAGGGGGCATCAAATGAAGCTTTGTGGGTAGAGCTTAGGAATAAAAAAGGGGCAACCACATTATTAGGTGATTATTATAAACCCCCAGATAGTCAGCGGGAAATTGAGGAGCAAATATGTGCACAATTTGCAGAGGAGTGTAAAAACAATAACAATAGGGCAATTATATTAGGTGATTTCAACTTTCCCAACATTAATTGGGATAGACATAGTGTTAAGGGCTTGGATGGAGTGGATTTCTTGAAATTTGTCCAGGTGAACTTTTTAGGTCAATATGTAGTGAGTCTAACAAGGGATGCCACAGTGCTGGACCTAATTCTGGGGAATGAAGCCAGACAGGTAGCTGAGGTGGTGGTGGGGGAGCATTTTAGCAATAGCGACCACAACATGGTACAGTTTAAGTTTGTTATGGACAAAGAAATAGACAAGTTGCAAAAAAATGTTTTGGATTGGGGGGGAGTGGATTTTAGTTAAATAAGGCAGGATCTGGCCAAGGTAGACTGGGAACAGCAACTTGTGGGGAAATCTACAGAGGAGCAGAGGGGGTGTTCAAAAAATAAATGGGGAGGGTGCCCATTTTGAGTTCCCTCTAGGGTGATAGGAAAGAGTAACAAGCCCAGAAAACCATGGATGACCAGAGATATTCAGTGTACAATGAGAAGGAAAAGAAAGGCTTTTAGCAATTACAAGGGAAGGAAATTAGCAGAGGCATTAATGGAGTACAGAAGGTGCAGGGTGGAGCTTAAGAAAGCAATTAGGAGAGCAAAGAGGGAATATGAAAAAGCTCTGGTTGGTAAAAGTAGTGAAAATCCCAAGATATTCTATAAGTATATCAATGAGAAGAGGATAACCAGGGAAAGAGTAGGGCCCATAAGGGACCAAGGGAGCAATCTATGGGTGGAACGAGAGGACATCAGTGTTGAATGAATACTTCACATCCGTCTTCACCCAAGAGATTGAGGATGAAGATATCAAACTCGGGGAGAGAGAGACTGCGAGGTTCTTAATCATATTGATATAGGGAGTGACAAGGTACTAGAGGTGTTGGCAGGCTTAAAAGTGGACAAATCTCCTGGTCCGGATGATTTGTGTCCCAAACCGCTGAGGGAGGCAAGGGAGGAGATCGCAGGGGCTCTGACCCAAATTTTTAATTCCTCTCTGGCCACGGGGGAGGTGCCAGAGAACTGGAGAACAGCTAATGTGGTTCCACTATTTAAGAAACGTTGTAGAGATAAGCCAGGGAACGAAAGGCCAGTGAGTCTCACACCAGTGGTAGGGAAACTACTGGATAAATTTCTGAAGGAGAGTATCTATCTCCACTTGGAGAGGCAAGGTTTGATCAGGGATAGTCAGCGTGGCTTTGTCAGAGGGAGGTCATGATTGAATTTTTTGAGGAGGTGACCAGGTGTGTAGATGAGGGTAGTGCAGTTGATGTAGTTTATATGGATTTCAACAAAGCCTTTGACATGGTCCCACATGGGAGACTTATAAAGAAGGCAAATGCACATGGGATACAGGGTAATTTGATAAGGTGGATTCAAAATTGGCTTAGTTGTAGGAGACAGAGGGTGATGACAGAAGGATGCTTTAGTGACTGGAAGCTGGTGTCCAGTGGCATACCGCAGGGATCCGTGCTGGGTCCCCTATTATTTGTCATTTATATAAACGACATAGATGACTATGTGGGTGCATGGTAGGATTAGTAAGTTTGCAGGTGACACAAAGATTGGCCAGGTGGTTAACAGTGAGGTTGAGTGTCTTGGGCTACAGGAAGATATAGACGGGATTGTCAAATGGGCAGATAAGTGGCAGATGGAATTTAACCCTGAAAATTGTGAGGTGATACACTTTGGAAGGAGTAATTTGACAAGGAAGTATTCAGTGAAAGGCATGACACTAGGAAGTTCTGTGGAACAAAGGGAACCTGGCATGTGTGTCCTTAGATCTCTGAAGGTGGAGGGGCACATTTGTGGGGTGGTGAAAAAGGCATATAGGACACTTGCCTTTATCAATTGAGGCATAGATTACAAAAATAAGGAGGTCATGTTGGAGTTGTATAGAAACTTAGTGAGGCCACAGCTGGAGTTCTGTGTGCAGTTCTGGTTGCCACATTATAGGAAGGATGTGATTGCACTGGAGGGGGTGCAGAGGAGATTCACCAGGATGTTGCCTGGGATGAAACATTTAAGTTCTGAAGAGAGGTTGTTTTCATTGGAGCAGAGAAGACTGAGTGGTGACCTGATCGAGGTGTACAAGATTATGAGGGGCATGGGGACTGGGTGGATAGGGAGCAGCTGTTCCCTTTAGTTGAAGGGTCAGTCACAAGGGGACATAAGTTCAAGGTGAGGGGCAGGAGGTTTAGGGGGGATGTGAAGAAAACATTTTTACTCAGAGGTTGGTGATGGTCTGGAATGCACTGCCTGGGAGGGTGGTGGAGGTGGGTTGCCTCACATCCTTTAAAAAGTACCTGGATAACAATCAAGGTTATGGGCCAAGTGCTGGTAAATGTGGTTAGGTAGGTAGGTAGGTCAGGTCTCTCTCACGTGTCGGTGCAGACTCGATGGGCTGAAGGGCCTCATCTGCACTGTGTGATTCTGTGATTCTGTGATAAATAAGCAGTTATAAGATTTAGCGAGTGATTCTCCTATGAAGTAGGGTTTAAAAATTAAAAGCAGAATTCATCTGCTGGACAAAGGGAGAAGGGTTAAATAGTTAATAAACATGCCTGGACATAATTATGTGCTCAAGGACAACATCCTGTAGCATAGAATATGGTATGCTCTCTAAACAGGAACTGGCCTTGACACTGCCTCAGCAAGGCATTGACAAATTCTAAGATACTACAATATAACAATGGATAACCTTAAGGATGACCCTAAATAACTTTTCAAACTGAATTTTGGAAACTGAGTGATCACTATCTGTACATCTGTGTTCTGTTTGCCTGAAGGATGTCAACGAGAAAACAAGGGATGTTTTCCAGCATGAGTGTTCAACATCATTCCTGCTGTTTTAGCTCTTTTCGGGTATAAATGTTGTATAATGAACAATGTATAATTTTAAGCTGAATTTATATATCTGTATATATTATTTCTGGGTTAAGAAAAGTAAAAATTGTTTCAGTTTAGTTTACATTTTGTTTATGAACCTTGGCCTGTGTGCTTGGGAGGGCGTGTGATTTTGTAAACAAAACACTAAGTAGAAAATCTTTACCGTTGGTTAGCGAAAGTGATCCAGTGACACAGACACAGAATAGACTGGAGTTGAGAGAGGCTGTGCTCAGTGTGTGTGCCAGAAAGAGATGACAGGGATTTGAAGCTCTCTGAGAAGAAAAGCTGCAAGGCTAGTGGAGCAGTAGTTAACTGAATAATTAGTTACGGGACTCAGCAAAGCGATCAGTTTAGTGGAGGTGCTACTGGAAGACTGAGTTTGGAAACTCCTTTTCTTTGCTTTGCAGTTGAAGGAATAGTGAGTTCAAAGATTGGTTTTTGAGTACCCTGGGGAGAGCCATAAGTTGGGTGAGAAGCATCAATGCTAGGAATTCACCAGGATAAGCCGTTTGCAACTGTGTCAATCCCAAGCGAGAAGCTTTTACGTCAAGCTTGTGTTAATTCTTCACTGGTTTATATGTTGATAAAGATATTGCTGGGGTAAAGGAATGGTGGGAATTTGAATCATCTTCCTGTGTTTGTACTGAGATCTTTTCCAACCTTTCTGTCTGGTGTAATATAGTTTACTTTTCATGTTTTAATAAATATTTTATCCTTTGTATCAAAAGTTCATCAGCAGACTCCTGTGAATTTGTTCAGAAACTTTCCTCCATGGTTTCTTAAAAAAAATAGTTAGGATTGTTCAAGCCAGGTTTCACTTTGTGATCTGACTTGTCCAGTAGTAACATTAGCTGGGATGGAAACAGTTGGAACTACCCAGTAGTATGTTTAGATCTGTTGGATTCACTCCAGTGTCTCTCAGAGAGATGCTGCTATAGCGTAGTGACGATAGTTCCCCCTTTAATTGGGATAGAGATATCCTTGCTAGACGCGGTAGCTTTCTGCTTGGGGATTTAAGGTAAATGTTACTTTAAATATTGATGGCTATCTTAAATATCTCTCTGTAACATTAATAAGACCTGGGCCTAGATCTTCATCTCGGCGAGCAGGGATGGGGGCGGGGCCCGCTCACCGAGGTGTAAAATTGTGCCGGGTGATGTCGAGTGATGTCCCCATGTCTAATGTTAAGGTTGGGGGGGGGCGCGGGGCAGGCGAAGAGCCCAGGCGGCCTTCGCCTTTTACATGGAACCTCATCCACGGGCGGGATGAGGTTTCATGAATGATTTTAAATTTTCACACAAATGTTTATTAAAATTAATGCACACGTCCCAGCTCATGTGGTCGTTTCACATGACGGGGCACGTCATAAAAAATATTTCTCCGCTTCACTAACCTTTCAAAACTTAAAACTTATCTCCCTGAGGCAGAGATGTACCTCAGGGAGATTTCTGCACCTTTTCGCCCACATGCATGAACGAGCACCCTCCCCCACCCCGCACAGGGAGCGCTCAGCGCTTCCGGGTGCGCGTCACACTAGGCAGCCTTTCGTTGGCCCGCCCACTTAAAATGGCGGCACGGACCTGATCGGGGGCGCCAATCAGGTCCACACCTGCCCACGCCCACCCCCACACAATCCCCCCCAACAGGGGGGAAAATCCTACCCCTGGATTCTCTATTAGAAACAAGATTATACTTACTTTTCTTAGAAGTGTCAATGTTGCAATTGAATTATCACCATAAGCCAGTTGCATGTTTGGTTATTTAATAAACTCTTATATAATTTAGAAAATATATTGCCTCATATAGCCTTCTGTATCCAAACTCAAAAACCCATCTCTGTGTGCTCTTCAGTGGAGAGATACATTGTTAAGGAGAGATGTCCGGACCTTTATGATATCAGGGTTGTTACAATCTCCCCAAAGCTTATTAAAAAGGCTATCTGGAGGATGGTAACATTCTCTGGTGGTTCCTTTCCTTCAAGGAAGAGTTAAGTCAGTTCTTCAGTCTGTGATGCCTGTATTTCTCAACCTCAGGTGAGAGTGGCTAATCGAGGAATATGCCCGATCTAGAATAGTCCCAAAAAGGGATTATAATCCACTTCAAAACTTCCAGGAGGTGATGTCCTAATTGGCCACCTTTGCACTCACTGTACCAATAATGATGACAGGTTCCCATTACTCTGGAGCCTTGGCGGGAGTTTGGTGCAGATTGGGGGCCGCGTAGGCGACTCAACATGGGAGCACCTTCAGAGACACGGATGAAAATAAAACAATATCAGTGGAGAAGGTGGTAGGCTCCTCGGAGAGGAGGGGAAACCTCTTTGGCAGAATTGTTTGGGTCACATTACTTCCATGGAGCAAGAAGCCGATCCACTTCCTAGCCTGCCCTGGGAAAGATTCCTGGTGGTGGGAATACATCAGGGAGCTGTCCCATGGCTCCACCCCCCCCCCTCCACTTCCTGGTTTGACCAAGCTTCCAGTCATTTGGCTTAATATCTGCTTATGAGGCTCAGTTTCATATTTTGTCTTATAATGTTGCTATGAAGCATCTTGGGGCATTTTATTATGTTAAAGGTGCTAAATAAATATATGTTGTCGTTGTAGGCAGAAAGAGATTATTTCCTCAGTTGGAGGAATCCAGAACAAAGTGACGTAAAGCAACAAGTTGTGCCTGGTCATGCACGAGTGTGATCAGAAAGATATTTCTTCACGTGAAAAATAGTAGAAATAAGGAACTCTCTCTCTCTCATTAAGCTGTGGATGCTAAGATGGTTGGTGCTTTTAAGACTAAGATTGATTGAATTTTTATTGGACAAGGTTATCAAGAGATATGGAGCAAAGGCAGCACATACTGGTGATACAGCACAGATTAGCCATGATCTAACTGAATGATGGAACATAGACTTCAACATTGTGCCTGTGCTATCATAGTCTTCAAAGCTCAGATTATCCTGGCATCAAGAGCATTTTGAGAGAGAGCATCCCCGATTTCTACTGTGCTTGGAAAGGCTTAGGGCCTAGCTGTCTGAAGGTCAGCCAACCAATTGTGAGGCAAAGTGAGTAGAGAAGTTTCTTCTGAATTCCCTATTGGGTTTCTTGGTGACTATCTTATACTGATGACTTCTAGTTATGCTCTTCCCCACAAAAAGAAACATTCTCTCTGTATCCACTCTATCAAAACCTTTCAGAATTTTAAAGACTTCCATTCGGTCACCCCTCAGCCTTCTGTGAAGAGAAAAGAGACCCAGCTTTTCAATCCTTTCCTCATATGTATACCCAAGCATTTCTGGTATGATCCTTGTAAATTTTCATTCCACTCTGTCCAGTGCCTCTATATCCTCTCTATGATATGGCTACCAGAACTGCATGCAGTACTCTAAGTGAGGTCTAAGGTTCGATACAAGTTTATTATAGCTTCCCCATTTGTCAACCCTACCCCTCTAGAAATAAAACCTAGTGTTTATAGCTTGCCTTTTTTTTAATGACCTTGCTAACCTGTAGTGCAACTTTTAGTGATTGATCTATTTATACTCCGAGATCCCTTTGTTCCTCTATCCCACCTAGACTCCCAAGTAATAAGCGACCTCCCTATTCTTTCCACCAAAATGGACTATCTCACATATATCTGCGCTGAACTTCATTTGCCAACTGTTTTCTCATCCTGCAAGTTTATTAATGTAGGCTCGTGGGCTTTCTTACTGAATATTTAATGGGGGTAACGTGAGGTATAAATCCTCGTCGCAGTCTGTGCAGCTGCAATCTCTCAGACTCTGTTGGATGTGAAGGGATGATCCATTCTAGATTCCAACACCAGATGGCGCTGCTATTACATTTTTCAAAGCATTGTTAGAACCTTCTCCCGCAACCCAAAATCTTTGGAAGTGTGGGAGCGCCTTTCATGCTGGTTGTCTGGTTGATAATATTTTGCTTGCATTTATCATAGTATTTTGATCCTAAGCTATGCTACTTTGAAAGATCTTTTGAACTTACTGTACTAAAGTCTAGCGGCTTCTCCTCAAAGACCTGAAAGGAATTTTTCAGATATTTTCCCCCCCCCAACTGTTATTAGCTTTGGATGTTTTCCATTGTCTTGCCTCATCCAGCTACCCAGAAGGAAAAAAACAGTTCGGGGCCAGTACTCCTTTTTCCCAGTTTTTCCTGGTGTTCGATTTTAAGGTATACAAGACCAGTTCAGGCCGATAGTCTAATTTCCCAGTTTTTCCTGGCGTTCAATTTTAAGGTATACAAGACCAGTCTGGACCAGTACTCTTATTTCCTAGTTTTTACTGTTTTTTCATTCTATGAGGAGATGATAAGCCTGCGCGATGTGAGTAGAGATGTTTGCAAGCGTCTAGACCTCAAGGTCCAGGCATCATGGAAGTGGGGAAGGCTCGGTGGGGCTGCTGGTTCTTTCCTGCTCACTGTCATCTTTACATCGGTGGCTCATCCAGCTGGCACTGCAGAATAAAGGCAGAAGTCACCAACTCCGCCACCTTCTGCCAATCTTGACTGATGGCCGGGAAGAGCTCCAGACGACTAATGTTAAAATCTTTCTCAACAAAAACAGAATTACCTGGAAAAACACAGCAGGTCTGGCAGCATCGGCGGAGAAGAAAAGAGTTGACATTTCGAGTCCTCATGACCCTTCGACAGAACTGAGTGAATCCAAGGAGAGGGGTGAAATATAAGCTGGTTTAAGTTGGCAGGGACGAGGGCTGGTGGGGGGAGAGAAGGGGATTGTGGTTGTAGGGACAAGCAAGCAGTGATAGGAGCAGATAATCAAAAGATGTCACAGACAGAAGAACAAAGAGGTGTTGAAGGTAGTGATACTTTCTAAACGAATGTGCTAATTAAGAATGGATGGTAAAACACACAAGGTACAGCTCTAGTGGGGGTGGGGTGGAAAGACTAACAGGGCATAAAATATATAGATTTAAAAATAATGGAAATAGATGGTAAAAGAAAAATCTATATAAGTTATTGGAAAAAACAAAAGGAAGGGGGAAGAAATGGAAAGGGAGTGGGGATGGAGAAGGGAGTTCAAGACCTAAAGTTGTTGAATTCAATATTCAGTCCGGAAGGCTGTAAAGTGCCTAGTTGGAAGATGAGGTGCTGTTCCTCCAGTTTGCATTGGGCTTCACTGGAACTATGCGGCAAGCCAAGGACAGACATGTGGGCAAGAGAGCAGGGTGGAGTGTTAAAATGGCAAGCGACAGGGAGGTTAAAATCTTTCTGCCTTCCAAATTCTCTCTCTCTCCCACTCCCTCACTGTCTTTTGGATGCCTCTGTGACCAAGCTTTCAGTCCTAACATCTCGTTCCATGTGTGGCTTGGCGTTCAGTGCTGTTTGAAAATCCTCCTGTGAAGATCCTTGCAATATGAAGAACATTATTTAAATACAAGTTGGTGTTAATAAATGTGTCTTGTTAAGTCCAGTGAGACCAGCTATTAACTTAATTTTAAAATAAATTACTTTACAAGCTGGAGGGTGAAATTTGTAGGATAATTATAAGGCACAGGAAAGTGCTGTGAATTGTGTCAGCAGCACAGCCTGTGAATTAAAGTCACAATCAGGTATCAGTTAGCTCTTTGTGTTATGCTGTGCAGAGGCTGAGGTGATTAACTTTTACCCCCAGGAGCCAATATTGATTTCAGTCAGATTTATTTGTATTGATTACTTGCTATAATCGAGTTGTTTAATTTCTGCATCATGTTCATCTAATTGGTGGATCTATAACATCAAATCAGGTTACGGACAGTTGAGAGTGAATAATGATGTTATAAAGCTATGATCTCAACCTTGAAATTAAATTATAGCCTTCTTATTGCGCGTTGGCTGGCAATCCTTTTCAACGTCATTTCCATTTTTTGTGTTTTTACCGGCCCCCCCCCACCGTCCTAATTTACCCCCTTTCCCTTCTCACTCTTAAACTCTTGGAGATGCTGCTGCCCCAGGCACCCTCCATAACTTGTCTTGTAGCCAATTGTTACAGCGCAGAAGGGGACCAACATGGGTGTTCACCATGAGTGCCAGCAGACTGCACAGAGCACCACAGGCCAGCCTGCGTCAGCATTCACCAACTTACACACATGTATGCACGTTATTCTTATTTCTATTCTTTCTCTGACTCTATAAATTGACTTTGTTGCACTGTGCCTTTGAAAAATATATCACTTCTGCAAGCTTTGATCCTCCAGCAATCGGTTCCAGCTCACCTTCATTAACCTCTTCCCGATTCCCTTAAATCTGCTTTCTCAAAATGAAGAGTCTCCTTTTCGATATCACCTCACAGAATCACAGAATCGCACAGGGCAGAAGAGGCCCTTCAGCCCATCGAGTCTGCACTGACACGTGAGAAACACCTGACCTACCTACCTAATCCCATTTACCAGCACTTGGCTCATAGCCTTGAATGTTATGATGTGCTAAGTGCTCATCCAGGTACTTTTTAAAGGATGTGAAGCAACCTGCCTCCACCACCCTCCCAGGCAGTGCATTCCAGACCGTCACCACCCTCTGGGTAAAAATATTTTTCCTAACATCCTCCCTAAACCTTCTGCCCCTCACCTTGAACTTGTGTCCCCTTGTGACTGACCCTTCAACTAAGGGGAACAGCTGCTCCCTATCCACCCTGTCCATGCCCCTCATAATCTTGTACACCTCGATCAGGTCGCCCCTCGGTCTTCTCTGCTCCAACGAAAACAACCCAAGTCTATCCAACCTCTCTTCATAACTCAAATGTTTCATCCCAGGCAACATCCTGGTGAATCTCCTCTGCACCTCGTCCAGTGCACCCCCTTCAATCACATCCTTCCTATAATGTGGCGACCAGAACTGCACACAGTACTCCAGCTGTGGCCTCACCAAGGTTCTATACAACTCCAACATGACCTCCCTACTTTTGTCATCTGTGCCTCGATTGATAAAGGCAAGTGTCCCATATGCCTTTGACACTGCCCCACTAACATGCCCCTCACCTGCAGAAGCTTCTCTTCCAGCTCCAGCATCATTACACCTGGTGCCCCAATGGCCTACCCCGAGCCCTTAACTTCACCTGTCGGCTACATCGTCCGGAAACACAATGCCAGTTCCTACACTTAGCATTGACAACACCGAGCTCCACCTCACCATCAAACCAGGCTGCATGATCGCGCAGTCATCTGGAAGCTACCACATAGGCTTCACACAAGTTGGCTACTTTAAGTAACTGCGTATGTGAGGTCGCACAAACATTTTAAATGGCCCACACACTTGAACGAACAAGCTTGCAAAAGAAAAAAGAGGCAATGTTGCAGAACACCACCTCTCTCGACACCTCCACTCTCTGTCAGATTGCTTGTATGACATCCAGTGCTGGATCAGCAGGAACTTCCTTCAACTGAATATTTGGAAGGTTGTCTCCAGTTCCCACCACAAACCTTGCTGCCCAGCCCCTGACTCCATCCCTCTCCCTGGCAACTATTCAAGGCTGAACCAGGCTTTTCACAAACTTGGTGTCAGATTTGACCCTGAGATGAGTTTCCAACCACTGCTTATCTCCAGCTCCATAACATCACCTTACTCATCCCTGTCTCGGTTCATCCACTGCTGAAACTCTCATTTGTTACCTCTGGTCTTGACTATTCCAATGCACTCCTGACCAGTCTCCCACATTCTACCCTCCATAAAATTGATATAATAGAAAACTCTGCTGCCTGTACCCTAACTCGCACTAAGTCACGTTCACTCATCACCCCTGTGCCCTCTGGCCTACGTCGCCTTCCAATTAAGTAACACCTCAATTTTTAAAAAGTCCTCATACTTGTTTTCCAATCCCTCTAGAGTCTTGCCCCTCCCTATCTCTGTCATCTCTTCCAGCCCTGCAACCCTTTGAGATACCTGAGCTCATCTGACTCTGACCTTCTGAGGATCCCCGATTTGAATGACTCCAACACCTGGTGGCTGTGCCTTCAGATGCCCTGGGCTCTGGAATTACCTCCTTGTGCCTCTCTTTGTCTACCTCTCTTTCCTCATTTTAGACGTTCCTTAAAATCTATCTCTTTGACCAAGCTTTTTCTCACCTCACTTAATATGTCCTACTAGTGGCGCAGTCAAATTTTGCTTCAGAATGCTCCTGTGAAACACTTGGGGGAAGTTTCATTCTGTTAACACTGCTATGTAACTATAAGCTCCTGTTATTGTTGTTCTCCTTCTCCATGACAAGTCTAGCAAATTGAAGCAAAGTAGCAACGTCTGGATATTTACTTATCCTCACTTGCTGGACCCTCGCTGGCCACCTGTCTGAATAGGCAACTATTCTGTTTAATATATACGTATTAAGAGTGATTATTTACTCAGTTCTACTGGTTGAAACTTACTATGACATGACTTTTCCCAGATGTTGTATTTGCTAACTGTGGTTCAGCGATTGCATTCTCGCTTCCGAGTAGGATGGTCCCGAGTTGCACTCCAGAGACTTTAGCCTAAAATTGAGGATGTCACTCAGGGAGCCAATTTTTGAATGAGATGATACAGAAAGGCTCCATCCACCTTTCCAACTGGATGCAAAACATTACGTGGTCACTATTTTGATGTAGAACAGGGAGCATGGCCAGTATTTATTCTTCTGCCAACATCATTAAATCAGATTATCTGCTCATTATCACATTTCTATGGGACATTGCTGTGTGCAAATTGGCTGTTGCATCTCCTTCATTGCAGTGTATTGAATATTGCATTGTCATTTTTGTCTGCTTGAGGCTACCACATACACATGTACCAGCAGAGGGAGTCTGCGAGGAAGCGTAAATAACAAAGGATCCATGTTTAACAGCTTGTGCAGTTCTAATTCTAAATGTCTCTGGCTGAAAATATAACCGTTTCTGTCCCAAGAACTTCACACACATTACAATGGTAATGTAGGAAATGTTAAGTATTCCAAGGGCTGAATTTTCTGGCTGGTCGGGTGTGGGGGGGTGGAGTGGGGAGTGGGAGTGGGTGGGTCAGGTCCACGCCACCATTTTACGTGGGCGGGCCAATTAAGACCCGCACAGCGTGAATCACGGCTCCCGAGGACAGTGGGAGTGGGCAAGCGGCAGCGGGTCTGCAATGAATACTGGGTCCAATGGCGACCCGGTGACCTGTAAGAAGTTGCTGCAGCCTTTTTGAGGCTGTGAATCATGGCCAGTGAAAGGGCTCCCTCAGAGCTGCTGCTGGTGAGCAGGTCAGGCAGGAGGGTAGGGTGGGGGGGGAGGGGGGGGGGTGGTGTGGGGGGGGCCACTGTGCCCCATATTTTTCCGATGATTACCTTGCTGCCCTCCTTGAAGACCTGGCAGCACGGCTGGAGGTCCACATACCCCTGGATGGGAGGAGGAAGCCCCCTCCCCACATGACAAAACGTGCCTGGGGGGGAGGTGGCGAAGGTGGTGAGCTCCCGCGTCGTGGTGCGACGCACCTGGATCCAGTGTCGCAAGTGCTTCAATAACCTGTTGCACTCAGGAACAGTGAGGACAACGTTCGCTTTGGGCACTTAACTCAGCAGGTAGGCTTTCCCCCCTCGCTGCACCCCACCCCTCAAGTCTGAGTATAGTGACTGCATTGAATCGTTGACAGTATGTGTCCTTTGCTGGGTGGGCCAGCAGATATTGGCCATGCCGAGGTCACCCTGAGAGGGTGGTGAAGAGATGGGTTCTGTCCCTGCAGCATGTGGTACACTGAGACCCACATTACTGTTTTGGGGGCAACCTGGAGGAGCTGCACCTGGGCACAGAGCTGGAACTCCAGGATATGTCCAAGTCAGGGTGATGACATACTGGGGGGGGGGGCTTCAAGATGGCGTGGCAACAAACCATCTGCTGCACTCTGTGCTCCACGTACCTGCGCCTCCTTGCTATGGAAGGTTAGACCGTGTGGCGCCTAATGTGATGTAGGCAACATTTGGCCAAGGGGGTCACGGGGGTGGGGACAGGCCCAGCATCTTTGTGTGAGCGTTCGGCAGCAGCATGGTGAGGAGACACTGGAGCCCTGCAATGTCCCACTCTGGTTGAGGTGGGCCGTCCGCAAAGAGAGCCCTGGTACAATTAGCACTGATCAATGCTCTTCTCTCCTTTTCAGGAGAAGAACGCTCATAATGCCGCCGAGCAGATGAGGACTGGCGGAGGGCCGGCACAGTTAGTGATCCTCAGCTGCTTTGAGCAGGAGGCCCTAGATCTGGGGGGGTGCCTTACGCCCAGGTCCACCGGTGTGGGTGAGGCTGGGGTGCCACGGGCAGGTATGTTTGCCCAGCAGTGAGGTCAGCATTGTTCTCCCACCAGCAATGGCAGTGCTGAATGTTCTGTGATTGAAGTTTGCAACATGGCTTGACCATTGCTTATGGAAGGATGAACGCATAATGATCCGGGGTACAGGGCTGCACATTGATATTGTCTCCACATTAACTGATCCGATGTCCTTGTTCTTCCTTTCAGCATTATTGGAGCAGGGCCGGGAGGAGGAGCAGCAGAGGCCCCCTCTCACACCTGAGGGCCTCGAAGTCTCACCAGCGTCACACCATCTCTGCCAGGCAGGTACCAGCACAGATACTAGCACCTCGGTGGCAATTCGAACATCAGCTAGTGTCCCAGGGCACAGCGGTGAGGGCACTTCACAGTTGCTGGAGGAGCTGGCAGAGACAGAGAATGCCCATGGCGCCAGCAGTCGGAGGACTGCAGGGGACCAGGCGCATGCTCAGTTGGTGCCTGATGATGTGCCTCTGGAGTCGTCCGCGATGCAGCCGCTGCAGGAAATGCGGCCGGGTGTGTGGGAGCATCTGGGGGAGATACATGAGGCTATGCTTGTCTTAGTGTCCGTGGTGGGGGAGTCTTCCTGGGCTATCACCGAAGCAATGAGCCTCATGTCCGAGCGCCATGCATCCTCCATGGAGAGAGTGGCGACTCTCGTGGAGAGCTTACTCCAGGAGACCCATTAGGGCTTCCTGAGGATGTGTTCTGACCAGCAAGCCCTTACATCGGCTTGGACTCAGCTAGTCATTGCCAGTGTGGGAGATGGTCTGGGCACCAAGTTTCCCAGCTAGGTGCCCATTCATCTACAGTGAGCAGGGAGGTCTGAATTGACCTCATGTTGATGCAGCAGCTTCCTGTCGTCTCTCTGAGCTCCTCTCACTGTGCTCTGGATGAGGGCAGCAGCTCCTCCACCCCTCTGCCAATGACCGTAGCATCCGGTGAGGCTGCGACGACTGGGGAGATGCCAGCTGTGGAACTGGCAGCTCCCTGCCAGGTGGGGCCAGCACAGGCTCCACGGGCCAGAGGACGACCGCCAAGGTCATCGAGGCCAACAGGACAGCAGGGTCAGCAGGCTGTCTCACAAGCCACTCCCAGCGAGGGGTCAGCACCAAGACGTAGCACCTGAAATCGTAAACATAAGGTACCTTAGGCACACCATGGGTTTATCACTGGTGCTTTTGTGTTGGCCCGAGATGAGGTCTTTATGAGTTGGTTTGATTTTTAACACCTTTTTCATTTTGTTTCATTAAGTTTCTTTGGTTGCAATATTAAATTCAGACATGTCACCATGGCTGAGGGTGCCTCTTTTGTTCAGCAGGTGGATGGTTTCCAATAATGTAATGAGTGTTTTCTGGGACATTCAGCTTTATTAACAAGGACCTTAGTTAATGTTCCTAACCAGGCAGATTTTGCACTTAGTCTCTAGTATGGAGCACACAGCCCAGGCTTGTCCTGGAGGTCCATATGTGGTGTGCTAGCTGAAGGTTCATTGGATTCAAGCCTCGCGGGTGTCCCTGCCTTCCTGAAGTATGCCCGGGTCAGCGTCTACCCCCTCAGCATTTCCCTGCCTTCCTCATCCTCGGACTCACTGCCGGACTCATCGTGTGCAGCTGCGGCCACTATGTCTACATCTTCATCGTCCACAACGTACCCCCTTTCCAGTGCCAGATTGTGGAGAGCGCAACATGCAACCACTATCAGTGACACACGATCTGGGGGTTACTGGAGTGCGCCCCCTGAGTGGTTCAGGCATCGGAAGCGCAATTTGAGATGACCGATGGTTCTCTCCACCATAGCCCTTGTGGAGCCGTGGCTCCTATTGTACCACAGCTCAACTTCTGTTCTTGGATGGGTGACAGGTGTCATTAGCCACCTTCTGAGGGGATAGCCCTTGTCACCCAGCAGCCATCCATCCAGCTGGGCTGAAGCACTGAAGAGCCCCGGCACCTGGGAATGTCTGAGGATGTAGGCATCGTGCGAGCCACATGTGTACAGTCTATAGCACCCTGGACATCGGGGAAGCCAGCAATGGCTGCGAAGCCTCTGGCTCACTGTGTCTGACTTGCCTGGTCCCAACGTTAGTAGATGAAGGTCAATGCACATCTGAACAGAGCATCTGTAACCTGCTTGACACAAGTGTGGACAGCTGATTGGGAGACACCAAAAAGATTACCCACCGAACCCTGGAAGGAGCCCTAGCTGTGACCTTTAGAGCCACTGGCATGGGGTCTCCACCCACACAGTTAGGGGAGATCTCAGGCCCAATCATCTGACAGATATAGCTGACTGTCTCCCTTGAGAGATGGAGCCTCCTTCGGCACTGCACCTCAGACATATTGAGGTAGCTGCTTCGCTGCCTGTATACCATGGCAGCAGGATAGTGGCGTCTCCTGTGGCCTCTTCCACCTTGGACTACCTCTCGGCCCTGCACCCCTTATGCCTGCGCCTGACCTCCCGAAGGTGGCTCCCGTGGAGGCTGAATATGCACTCCTGGCCTCCTCCCCATTCCAGCTCTCCCTTCCCCTCAGAGGAGCTGCCTCCAGTGGAGAGTTCAGCTCCCATCCCCAAGTTAAGGGAAGGCTTCCTGAAACATGCAGGCCCAAAATAGATTCCTCACTGCAGAGTGCTGACCTGAAGGTTGTGAGTCCAGACCAAGCAGCTGGTATGGGTTTTGAAATATTGCAGATCACACAGGCAAGTATCAGTAACTTTGAAACATCAGTATTTGACAGAGCACACTCACTACCCCACTGAGTCCTCATATCCTGCCCGTGGATGAGGTTTACACAAATGTGTCCTACCCGCCTGCCCATTGCGCCCGTGTGCCGACCTGAACATTGCATGGGTGCTGAAAAATTGCAGTCGATTAGAGCATCAAGGGCCTTAAATGGCCCGTTAATTAATGGCGGGTGAACATCGGACAGCATTGCGGGCCCGCCCAATGAAATATTGCGATGGTGCGCAGTGATGTCGGGACGCTCGCCCTATGTCACCACGCATCATTTGACAGGCCCCCGTACACCAACAGGAATATTCTGCCCCAGGTATTTCATTGGATCTAAAGTGCTTTGTGACATCCTCAACTAGTGGAAGGAAGTGGATGAATAGATTTGAAGATCAGGGTCAAACAACGTACAGCATTTCCTTACCTTGCTTTGTACGTTCTAAATGTTCCACATCATTGAGTGCTAATTTGTGGCAGACAACAATTGACAGCCAGTTCCTGCTCATTTATGGAACAATGAAACTATCAGTGTCATGAGGATATGCTTTGCTGGCTGAGAACTTTGTAGCTTTGAGTTATTACATTGTAAATCTGAAAGTAAAGATTTGAGGCAATATGATTATAAAGAATATCTATTTCTTTGGATCTGATCCCAGTGCTGTACTAATTTCACATTTCCCCCCCCACCTTTAACAGGTTCTCCATCAGTCAGCATTCTCTCGGCTTCCCCATGGCCACCGTGTCTGGCGGTGCTGCTTGAGGTCTCCAGATTCAGCTGAATAGTGGCTTAGTCCTTCCACAACCGGGACCTCGTTTTCAATCTAATCCAGATTAACGGGCATAATTTTCCTCCCAGTGTCAGCTGCAAGGGTCCTTTATGAAATGCACTTGAGTGCATTCAACACAGGGTTGAGTGGGCATGAGCATAAAATTACACTTAATTTCCCACTTAACTGACAATGTTACCAAAGGGCGATGACCAGGCTGTACAAGAAATGACCAAATGGAGTGATGGCCAAATCAGTGAAACTTGCCACCCTGGTGGAAACACAGAAATAATTCATGTGGACAGTACTGCTGCAGTAGGGGATGTGCATCTGAAACTGGAGCACATTAATGAGGCAGAATTTTACTTCGATGTACCTGAGAGTGTTCAAAGCTAACACTGGGTAGGAAGGATGCAAAGGAAATCTACTTTTCAGTGCTAACATACCTCATCCATGAAAGCCAAACATCGTCCCAGGTTTGCACTAAGTGCGGTAGCGGGTGTGAAAAATGATGTTTTACCCACCAGTCACGATGGTAGATTTTCGTGCTATATCATCCTCTCATAAATGATGCCATCACGGGAATCGTGCTAGATCGCTGGTGGGCGGCCTTCGATTTGCCCGCCACAGCGTTACCATTTTTAAACACGTTTCTCGTTGCTTGCAGCCCAGAACTGCTCGAGTGAAGACATGGCACCAAAAGCCAAGAAGAGCGCAGCCCCCAGATTCGGTGATGCATCTCTGGGGTGCCTTTTGGAAGCTGTGGAGGCCCACCATGATAATCACTGCCTCCACTCTGACCATAGGAGGTGGTGGCAGAGGTGGTCAGCACCAATGCTGTATGCAGGAGGTCGGCCATCCAGTGCAGAAAAAGGATGAACGATCTCATCCCTGCCGCCAGGATAAGTCAACTATCTCATCACTCTGAACTCACCCACTCACAAGCCCATCACACATTAACTGGCAGCTCACTCACTGCCAGCTCAAGGGACATCACCACTCACTCTCTCACACACACCCTCACATCTCTATCTGGCCTCATCTTCTTTGGACACTGCCTCTTCATATCCCGTCCATGGCTCCACTCAGCAGAGACTCAACGCCTGGCATCCTTCCTATTTGGCCTGGCATGCACCTTGCTCACACTCTCTCCATCTGTCTTTGTGCAAGACAAGATTGCGCACAATCAGCAGGAGAGTTCCCAGAACGGGGGTAGGGGCGGGGGGGGAAGCAGCATGGGAGGATGGTGGAATGCTGGACATCAGTGTCTGAGGGTCACACGGTGGAGCTGGCTGGATAGGATGTGACCATTCCTGCGGCAAGGGTGAGGTCAGCAGTAAGTATCTGCATACGAACATATGAACAAGGAGCAGGAGTAGGCCATTCAGCCCCTCAAGCTTGCTCCGCCATTTAATAAGATCATGTCTGATCTTACAGTAACCTGAAATCTGCATCCCACCTACCACCAACAGCCTATCACCCCCTTGCTTACCAAGAATCCATCCACCTCTGCCTTAAAAATATTCAAAGACCTCCAGCACCTTTTCAGGAAGAGAGTTCCAAAAGATATCGACTCCGGATCCCACGAGTTAAAATTTTTTGCCTTATCTCTGTTTTAAATGGGTGACCACATGAGAAATCTACACCACATTATCACTCCTTGATGCTACTCTGAGTTCACTGTTCTATGTCTAATGTGGCTGCCAAACGCAGATAATCTCCAATTTCTCTCCCAGGCACATCTGCCAAGTCACCCTCAGGCAACCTTGACCCAGCACCGAGGGCACCTTGGATGAGGACCCTGAGGGCAGTAACTTTGAAGACCTGTCACGCTGCTCACCCACGCCCTCCACCGGCGTGGCGACACACACCTCGATAAGGCCTAGATGTAGAGCAGCCTCAGGATCACAATCTGTTGAGCACACCACACAATCTGTTCTAAAGCAGGGGAAAGTGATGGCATATTGGTATTGTCTACTAACTAATAATCCAGTACCAGTATACCAGAGACCCAGGATAATGCTCTGGGGACACGGGTTCAAATCCCGCCATGGCAGATGGTGGAATTAGAATTCAATAAAAATCTAGAATTAAAAGTCTAATGATGACAATCCATTGCTGATTGTTGTAAAAACTCATCTGGTTCACTAATGTCCTTTAGGGAAGGAAATCTGCTGTCTTTACCTGGTCTGGCCTACATGTGACCCCAGACAAACAGCAATGTGGTTAACTATTAAATGGCCTCTGAAGTGATCAAGCAAGCCACTCAGCCTCAAAAAAGGAATGAAACCGGATGGAGCACTTGGCATCGACCAAGGCAATGGCAATCTCAGCCCTGTCGACCCTGCAAAGTCCTCCTTACTAATATCTGGGGGCCAGTACCAAAATTGGAAGAGCTGTCTCACAGACTAGTCAAGCAACAGCCTGACATAGTCACTTTCACAGAATCACATCTTACAGATTTTGTCCCAGACACCACCATCACCATCCCTGGGTATGTCCTGTCCCACTGGCAGGACAGGTCCAGCTGAGGTGGTGGCACAGAGGTATACAGTCAGGAGGGAGTTGCCCTGGGAGTCCTCAACATCAACTCTGGACCCCATGAAGTCTCATGGCATCAGGTCAAACATGGGCAAGGACACCTCCTGTTGAATACTACTTATCACCCTCCCTCAGCTGATGAATCAGTGCTCCTCCATATTGAACACGACGTGGAGGAAGCACTGAGGGTGGCAAAGGCGCAGAGTGTACTCTGGGTGGGGCCTTCAATGTCCATCACCAAGAGTGGGTTGGTAGCACCACTACTGACCGAGCTGGCCTAGTCCTAAATGACACAGCTGCTAGACTGGGTCTGCAGCAGGTGGTGAGGGAACCAACAAAAGGGGAAAAACATACTTGACGCCATACTCACCAATGTGCCTGCCACAGATGCATCTGTCCACGACAGTATCGGTAGAAGGGACCACCATACAGTCATTGTGAAGCTGAAGTCCCGTCTTCAAATTGAGGAAACCCTTCATCATGTTGTGTGGCACTACCACCATGCTAAATGTGATAGATTTTGAACAGATCTAGCAACTCAAGACTGGGCATCCATGAGCTGCTGTGGGCCATCAGCAGCAGCAGAATTGTACTCGAGCACAATCTGTAGCCTCCTGGCCCAGCATACCCACGACTCTACTATTACCATTAAGCGAGGGGATCAACACTGGTTCAATGAAGAGTGCAGCACTCCAGGAGCAGCACCAGGCATACCTAAAAATGAGGTGTCAGCCTGGTGAAGCTATAACACAGGACTATATGCCAAACAGCATAAGCAGCAAGTGATAGACAAAGCTAATCAATCCCACAATCAACGGATCTGATATACTCTCTGCAGTCCTGCCATATCCAGTCATGAATGGTGGTGGACAATTAAACAACTCACTGGAGGAAAGGGCTCCACAAATATCCCCATCCTCAATGATGGGGAAGCCCGGCACATCAGTGCAAAAGATAAGACTGAAGCATTCGCAACAATGTTCAGCAGAAGCACCGATTGGATGATCCATTTCGGCCTCCTCTGGAGGTCCCCAGCATCACAGATGCCAGTCCTCAGCCAATTCGATTCACTCCACGTGATGTCAAGCAATGGCTGAAGGCACTGGAAAATGCAAAGGCTCTGAAAATATTTGGGCAATGGTACTGAAGACTTGTGCTCCAGAGCTTGCCACACACCTAATCAAACCGTTCCAGTACAGCAACAACACTGGCATCTACCCGGCTATGTTGGAAGTTGCCCAGGTATGACCTGTACACAAAAAGCAACCCAACCAATTACCGCCCCATCAGCCTACACTCAATCATCAGTAAAACAATGGGAGGGGTCATCAACAGAGCTATCAAGTGGCACTTGCTTAGTAATAACCTGCTCACTGATGCCCAGTTTGAGTTCTGCCAGGGCCACTCTGCACTTGACCTCATTGCAACCTTACCTTGCTTCAAACATGGACAAAAGAGCTGAACTCCTGAGGTGAGGTAGAAGTGACTGCCCTTGATATTAAGGGTGCATTTGACCAAGTGTGGCATCAAGGAGCCCTAACAAAGTTGGAGTCAATGGGAATCAGGGGGAAAACACCTCACTAGTTGGAGTCATACCTAGCACAAAGGAAGATAGTTGTGGTTGTTGGAGGTCAGTCACTTCAGCTCCAGGACATCACTGCATGAGTTCCTCAGGGTAGTGTCCTCGGCCCAACCATCTTCAACTGCTTCATCAATGACCTTCCTTCTATCATAAGGTCAGTGGGGATGTTTGCTGATGATTGCACAATGTTCAGCATCATTGCGACTCCTCAGATATTGAAGCAGTCCATGTCCAAATGCAGCAAAACCTGAACAATATCCAGGCTTGAGCTGACAAGTGGCAAGTAACATTTATGCCACACAAGTGCCAGGTAATGACCATCTCCAACAAGAGAGAATCTAACCATTGCCCCTTGACGTTCAATGGCATTACAATAATTGAATCCACCACTATGAACATCCTGGTGGTTACCATTGACCAGAAATTGAACTGGACAAGCCAGATAAATATTGTGGCTACAAGAGCGGGTCAGAGGCTAGGAATCCTGCGGCGAGTAACTCACCTCCTGACTGCCCAATGCCTACCCTCCGTCTACAAGGCACAAGTCAGGAGTATGATGGAATACTCTCCACTTGCCTTGATGTGTGCAGCTCCAACAACACTCAAGAAGCTTGACACCACTCAGGACAAAGCAGCCCACTTGATTGGCACCCCAACCATAAACATTCACTCCCTCCACTACCGATGCACAGTGGCAGCAGTGCAACAACATGCGCCACAGCAGTTCACCAAGGCTCCTTAGACAGCACCTTCCAAACCCATGGCTACTACCATCTAGAAGGACAAGGGCAGCAGATAGACGGGAACACCACCACCTGGAAGTTCCCCTCCAAGTCACTCACCACCCTGACTTGGAAATACATCACCGTTCCTTCACTGTTGCTGGGTCAAAATCCTGGAACTCCATTCGTAACAGCACTGTGGGTGTACTTACACCACATGGACTGCAGTGGTTCAAGAATGCAGCTCACCACCACCTTCTCAAGGGCAACTAGGGATGGGCAATAAATGCTGGCCCAGCCAGCGAAGCCAACGTCCCACAAAATAATTAAAATAAAAAAGAGGCAGGGACATCTGAGGTCACCAGCACTGGGAGGACTGCAGGAGGCAAGGAATCTGCTGAGTCCGAGTCAGCTGAAGAGCACCTGGACTCAGTCCTCAATCAGTTGTTGGACCTGCAAAAACAATCACGGGAACATTTAAGTTATGAAGAGAGGTTGGATAGACATGGGTTGTTTTCATTGGAGCAGAGAAGACTGAGGGGGGGCGACCTGATCGAGGTGTACAAGATTATGAGGAGCATGGACAGGGTGGATAGGGAGCAGCTGTTCCCCTTAGTTGAAGGGTCAGTCACAAGGGGACACAAGTTCAAGGTGAGGGGCAGGAGGTTTAAGGGGGATGTGGGGAAAATCTTTTTTACCCAGAGGGTGGTGACAGCATGGAATGCGCTGCTTGAGAGGGTGATGGAGGTGGGTTGCCTCACATCCTTTAAAAAGTACCTGGATGAGCACTTGGCATGTCATAACATTGAAGGCTATGGGCCAAGTGCTGGTAAATGGGATTAGGTAGGTAGGTCAGGTGTTTCTCACGAGTTGGTGCAGACTCAATGGGCCGAAGGGCCTCTTCTGCACTGTGATTCTGTGAATATCAGGGAGGGATGTCTGGTGCACTCCTCAGATTACAAGGGACGATGGAGAAGTCTGTCTGCCTTCAGTCTAAGGCGATAGTGCCAGCATGCCAACAGACCGACGTCAACACTGGCAGGACGGCTGCTGCCATGGACACCTTGGTCCAGGGCACTGGTCCTGCTTTGCTGCATGGGCTCTACCCCATTGCTAATGCCATAAGTGGCTTCCAACTGTGTCAATGTGAGAGGAGTGTGGGGCAGCTCGATCTTACTCCAGCTTTCCCTTCTCAACAAGTCACCCAGGGACCGTCAGGCAGCCATTGGGGGTCGGATCAGCAGGTCGATACCCCTGGACCAGCCACCCAGATGAATCCGGGAATGCCCGCCCGATCCAAATGCCCTCTTCCTGTGACCCCATCATCTTCAGCACCAAGGGCTGAGGAGGGTGCACCTGGCCCACAGCAGGTTACCCAAAACAGGCCAGGACCCTCCAGGGCCCGAACTTTACCTTTGGCGGGCGTACGCGATCGGTGGGCTCGGATGAGGTTGGGAAACGGCCCGCCGACCACGATCGCCCCCCCCCCCCCACCGTGATTTCACACTGGCTGGTGGGGGCGGGAAGAGGGCGGGTGATGATGTTTCCATGGGCGGGGCTGAGCGCTGAGGGAAAGCTCCCTCAGGTGCCTCAGGTAACCACAGGCCTGAAAAGGATGAAATGGAGTTTTAAAAGCTGGAAAAAAAATGTCCATGAATCTCAATTAAACACCTGAAAATATATCACGTAAAAATGTTGTCCACAGATATTTATTTTTATTTAGTTTCATAACGGAGGCTTCATCCCGCCCTTGGATGAGGTTTGATGAAAAACGTAAAGCCCGCCTGGCTGGTTCGCCCATCGGCCAACCGTAAGGTTGAACGGAGCGTGAAAGATTGGAGATAATTGTGCCGTCAATGGGCTTAATTGCCGCCTTAATTGCCAGCGGGCATGCTTCCGACTTTTGAGTGTGCCCGCCGAGCGAAATATCGCACGAATGCTCAATGACATCAGGGCTGTCCCCACTGCATCTCGTCATCGTCCTCCATGAACCTTGCAGCTATGAGGGCTTCACGAGCACGCCTACCTCATCTGGCTTGTGTGATGGCCTCATTGCCGGCATCCTAACCTTCGAGCACCCCATCACCCTCACTGGAGGCGATGTGCAGCTCTACCATCTCCTCCTCAGCCAGGTACTCCTTCCATTGCAGCGCCTGGTTGTGTAGCATGCAACAAGCTGTGATGATGTGCGACACCCTCTGGTGACTGTATTGCAGTGCTCCACTGGACCTGTCGAGGACCGGAACCTAATTTTCAAAATGCCTATCGTTCGCTCCACCAAAGTTCAGGTTGCAATATGAGTCTCATTATACCACCGCTCTGCTGCAGTCTGAGTCCGCTGCATGGGGGTCATCAGCCACGTCCTCTGTGGGTAGCCCTTGTCCCCGAGGAGCCCAACCCTGCAGTCTCTGTGGACCCTGGAAGATGTCACAGATCTGAGACCTGCTAAGGATATAGAAATCATGGACGCTCCCTGGGAATTGTTTGCAGACCTGTAGGACACATCTGTGATAGTTGCACACCAGCTGAACAGCAAGTGGAAGCCCATGCCGGTTCATGTTGTGGACTGCTTGTTGCCATGGAGATCTAGACGCCATGCAGGCACACAATGGCTCCCTGCACCTGTGTAAAAACAGAGATTTATGCAAATCCCAGGGCTCTTGCTTCCTGGCTTTCCTGATTGCAGGCAAAATGCACAAAGTTCTTTGCCTTCTCGAAGATGGTGTCCGTGACCTCCTGGATACACTTGTACAAGGTCCTGAACAGGTACCTGTGGAGCCCTGGAAGGAGCCACTGCCATAAAAATTAAGCACCATGGTCACTTTCATGGATATTGGCAGTGGGTGCCCTCCATGCCCCTGTGGCCCCAAATCCTGCAGCAGCTGGCAAATGTGAGCGACCAGTTCCCTAGACATGCGCAGTCTTCAGTGAACTGGTTCTCCGTCATCTGCAGAAATGACAAGCACAATCTTTAGACCCTGGGCCTAGCGAGGCATCTAGGAGCGATGGCTCACCATAGATCTTCAGCTGTGTATGCACGAGGTCCTGCCACACCTTCATTTTGCGGGTGGTGCCCCTCCCATTGGTGAGCCAGGTGCCTCCAGCACACTCTTCTTCTTCTCTGCTCCCTGCTTTACAATCCTGATGTTCTCCTCCTGCAGGATCAAAGAGAGATATGTATAGTTAGCAGATGTGTCCTAAGAACCTCTCTTGGTTAAGTCTGAAAGCCCTTTCATGCATGCAGGAGAGTGCTGGCCACTGCTTGCATGGCCAGTGTGTAGTGGGCTTCATGGCTGCCCGAAACCCCACCCACCTCCGCCCCTCTCCACTTGACTGGTTGGTAGCAGCTTTGCCCATTGGACTACATGTTCTCCTAACCTACACTGCAAGGCTGCACTGTTAGCTCGAACCATGAGGACTACTGGCTTTAGCCTTAATAAAGACATTGCAAGGGGCTGTGAGTGCATCCACCAGTGACTGCACCAAGGGGATTCTATAACTTGCCCAGTCGGCTAATTGTTCTGCTGCCCCCTAAAACACGCATTAATTTGCAGTCCGCGATGGAGGGGTGAAAATTTCTGGAGCATTTGGTGGCACTTTCATGTTTTTGCATTGCTTGAGTGGGTAGAAATGTTTCAAAGGCCCGACTCCAAGCAGGTCAATGGAGCTGCCGCTGAACGGTCTCAGCTGTGGTAGAATGCTCGCTTTTGACAAACTGTTCCGAATGTGTGGCCACTTCCCTCACTCTCCCATCGGTGGGTGGGGGGCGGATGATTCCAGCGTGCTGCCACAATGACAAGATGCAACTTCATGACAATTAGTTCTTGATGGTAGACAGCAGAGCGGACAATCACAAACCGGTTTCACAACAGCATAAAACCAATTCTTGGCCTTCTCACCATATTGACCGCTGATGCCCAAATGACGCCGGCTGCCAACGGGAGCGGATAATTCTGGCCTCAGTATCAAATTTATGAATGAAAGAAGAAGCCATGATGGGGCACAGGCGTTCCTTCTGTTGCTTTCCCTCTGTTTGTATATGGTTCCCATGCACTCCAATGACTTCAATGCTCAGACTTGCTTTTCTCAACAGTTTTATGGGGTTGGGGGTTGTGGTGAGGGGTGGGAGTGGGTGGTAGATTTTTAAACTACGGCTGCTTGTCAGTAAAAATCAGGTGGTTTATATCATGGCAGCAGCTGATGCCCAATGCCATGGTTTATTTCGGCATTGCACCATTTAGTAAGTTATACTGCCTAGTCATTGCCCGCAGGCCTCCAAACATCACTCATTGCAAATGATAAGTAGTCACTTCAATTTAAAACCTTGGCTGTTATGGTATATGTCATCAAGCAGCAATCAAAACACCTCCGCATATTTAAATGGGTTTATAGTCTGAGTGACTCTTACTGATGGTAATATCTATAGTGTTCCTGAGATTGACAAGTCTGAGTGTTTTAATGATGTGAAAGGTTTAATTAGGTACCATTTGCAATTCTTTCCCAGTCAGCTTGGCAGGTGGGTGAATGGAGCTAATAAAAACAGAAAATGCTGGAAAAAACTCAGCAGGTCTGGCAGCATCTGTGGAGAGAGATGGATGGAGCTGTTTCCCTTGATTTTGTTTTTGTGGCTAGCTTGTCTCCAGCGGCTACAGCTTGAGGGACACCACTCCGCATCAGGCGTGGCTGACCTGGAGTCTCTCCAGCTCTCGCCACCAGCCATAGACATATTGGAAGGATTTACATGTTGATACTCAACCTGTCTGGCTACATTATAAACGCACCTTCCGTGGCCATCAAGTCCAAGCGTGGAGCTTGAACCTGGAACTTCTGGCTCAGAGCCAAGGTTCTGGGATTTCTTTTTGTTCTTCGTGGGATGTGGGTGTCATTGGCTAGGCCAGAACTCATTGCCCTTGAGACAACCGAATGGCTTGTTAGGCCAGTTTAGAAGGGAATTAGGAGTGAACTGCCTTGCCATTGTTTTGGAATCACGTATAGACCAAACTGGGTAAGGAGGAAGATTTCCTTCCCTAAAGGAGATGTGTAAACCAGTTGTGTTTTTCATGGGCCCCATTACTGATACTAGCTTCTTAACTTCCAGATTTATTGAATTAACTGAATTTAAATGCCCCAGCTGCCATGGTGATATTTGAACCCATCATTAGCCCGGGTCTCTCGATTCCTAATATAAAGACAGAAAACGCCGGAAACACTCAGCAGGTCTGGCAGCACCTGTGGAGAGAGAAACAGAGTTAATATTTCAGGCCTATGACCTTCCATCAGAAGTGAGATAAGTTAGAAACGCAACTTGTTTCACACAAGTGAAAGGGAGAAGATTGGGAAGAACAACAAAGTCGGAACTCTGGGATCAGAATGAGGGCAGGACAGATTAAACGATCAAAGGTTTCATGGTAGAAAGTAAAAGGGAGTGGGAATGGGTAGAGTGAAGAAACAAAAGATGTGTCTAGATGAGGAGTGAATGGCAGGATAGCAGCCATCTAAATGTGAAATAAAGGGATTAAGAAAGAAACAAGGGAGAAAAGAAATGAACCAGCAAAATTCACAAAACAAGATAGGTTAAGAACTAAAATTGTTGAACTCAATGTTGAGTCCAGAACGCTGTAGAGTGCCCAGTCAAAAGTCAAGGTGCTGTTCCTCGAGCCTGTCTTTTATTTCAAAGAGCGCAACTACATAATGAGCTCAAAATTATTTGGTTCCAAAAGACTTCTGCAAAAACAGACTGCCCTCTGTGAAAATCATTGGAAGGTTTATTACGGATCTTAACGCCAATTTTAGTCAGTCAGATTTTCCAAATAATCTCATGCAAATTGTTAACTCCATAACAAAAACAGGAACAGAAATACCTGGAAAAACTCAGCAGGTCTGGCAGCATCAGCGGAGAAGAGCACAGCTGACGTTTCGAGTCCTCATGACCCAGAACAGAACTGTTCTGTTGAAGGGTCAAGAGGACTCGCAACGTCAACTGTGCTCTTCTCCGCCGATGCTGCCAGACCTGCTGAGTTTTTCCAGGTATTTCTGTTTCTGTTTTTGTTTTGGATTTCCAGCATCCGCAGATTTTTTGTTGTTACCTCCATAGATCCCTAACCCTCCATGACTGACTTCATTTTCTGTGGGTTTCGCTTTGTATAATTGACCTGTTAACAGCAGTTAACATTTGCAGATCATTGTCAGGCACAACTGTCAGAGCAGAATGTTACATTTTGGCATATGGTATATGAGTAAATTGTTACATTATGTTTTTTTAAAATTCATTTATGGGATGTGGGCTTCGCTGGCCAGGCCAGCATTATTGCCCATCCCTACGCCTTCGCTCAGAGGGCATTTAAGAGTCAACCACATTGCTGTGGGTCTGGAGTCACATGTAGACCAGACCAGGTAAGGACAGTAGATTTCCTTCCCCAAAGGGCATTAGTTAGTAAACCAGATGGGTTTTTACAACAATCGACAATGGTTTCATGGTCATCATTAGACTTTTAAATCCAGATTTTTATTGAATTCAATCTTCACCATCTGCCGTGACGGGATTCAAACCCAGGTCCCCAGAGCATTACCCTGAGTCTCTGGATTACTAGCCCAGCGACAATATCACTATGTCATCGCCTCCCCCATGTGTGGTGATTATAGCATGCTTGGGGAAAAGGTTTCCTCATGTCATGTCTGCACCTATTGTAGATTCATTGATAGAGATTGGTCGACAGAATTAGTCAACAACTCCCATTATTGTTGTGTCACATGACTACAAGGATGGTAGAAGGTGATCTAGTTAGCAAACCCTATATTCTGGTTTAATATATTGTTTCCATTTCATTTTGTCGTAAATATTCTCTGTAATTTTTAAAAAGAATTCTTACATGGGATATGGCCGTCACTGACAAGGCCAACGTTTATTGCCCATCCGTAACTGCCCTTGAACTGAGTGGCCTGATGGACAATTTCAGGGGGAAGTTAAAAGTCAACTACATTGCTGTGGGCCTGGAGCCACCTGTAGGCCAGACCAGTTAAGGATGTCAGATTTCCTTCCCTCAAGGACATTAATGAACCAAATGAGTTTTTGTGACAATCAATGATAGTTTCATGGATGACCTTACAATACCAGATCTTTTTGTTAATTGAATTTAAATTCCACCAGCTGCCCCAGTGGGATTTGAACCCGTGCCCCCAGATGATTAGCCTGGGTCTCTGGATTACTAGTCCAGTGAAATGCCGTTAGTAACCCCAGTATGCTGTCTTCTTATCTCCAGAATATAGCTTCAGATCCAGCAAATCCTAAGCCTTTTCTCCCTGTTGGTTTTAAGGATGAAATGTGTTGGGCCAGACATGATGCAAATTTCAGTGGTCCCACATTACAAAGTTACCCCTAATTTGGCATCAAGATAATCTCAGGCTGAAATACAGTATGGTTGTTCTGTGGAATGAATAACGGCATGGCTGGTCAAGTAGGAAGATGGGTGATCCTGGGATTGGGGCCCATTGTTAGGACAGTCTAGAAGGAGCTTAATTTTATTGAATTTACATTTGATATGGGAAGCTTCATCTGTTAGAAGCCAATATGAGGAATTCAAGGGCATGGCACACAATTAGCTGAAAAATCAAACTTGGCATGGATCCTGGTTTCCCAGAATAAGTTTTAGTCAGTGAGGCTCCCTATTGGATCTATAAGAACAAGGTCCATCTCAGTCACTGTCCTGACAGCTGCATGGCATCTCAATAATGGAGTTGTTGACTAATCATGTCAATCAATCTCCATCAAGTGATCTACTTAAATGTACCATACTTGGCCTGGAGATGATTGATGTTAACATTGAGTAGGTCAACAGTGGAAGATGTTTCATTCCCCAACACTAGCCTCCCTAATCTTTATAATAAAAATTGTCTCTCTCTCTCTGTGTCTCTTACATACACACATAAACACGTGCATGCATGCGAAGATACATATGCACATGGGGCCATTTTAAGTACACTGGATAGGTTGTAACAAATCTCACCATTGAGTTGATCAAGAAACTTGCAAAATCTTCACAAAAGAACAAGTACACAAATTTATTTTTATTAATTAAATTGCAAGCACTTTCTTCCCACAGTCAAATAAAAGCCACCGTCAAGCTGTTGGCACATTCATTTACAAAAACAGATTAATTATACAGCCTGCTACAAAGCATTCTTTGTGAAAATACAAAGACTAGTACCAGAAAGCCAATAGCATTAAGTTATTACTGAATACAAGACATCATATATGAATCAAAGGACATGGGTTAAATTGACACAACCTATAGATATCACACAAAAGGAATCAAACACTACATTAAAATATCATAAAGAGAGTTGCAGCATAATACTGGCAACATAGGAACCATAATACTGCACACAGTACTGATACAGTAAGAGAGTCTAGTGTTAAATTAAAACTTGCTGTCAACTCTCGAGAAACTATCCCCATATCTAATGTATAACCATGCCACAAATAACAGCTACGCCAAAAGTTCTTACCTAATACAGAAAACGCTTAGAAATTACCAAATGTTGCATGACTGTTACAGTATAAAGCAGATCTCAACTCCTTTAACATCATTAAAAATGCACTTACATCAGGAAACAGCTCACCATAGTCCACAATGGGCCCAGGAGATGGACCAAAAGAAAAACGAACTAGGATTTCACTTCCAAAAACATCGATGGAGATCTTGTTCAGGCTACATGGTTTAGGGAGACACTATACTGCATACAAAGAGCAGTATCAATAGGCAATACAGAATAAAATTCAACACACCCATTTTGGTCCAGTATCAATGGGACACTCTCAATAACTTTTACTTTACAAATTTCACTGGCAGCTTTTCCAATTTTTTTCCCCGTCTAAATATTCAACATCAACTTTTGCCATTAGCGGCCAAATCACGTTCACGATGAAAAATGTTTTCCTTTGTTGTCCCCAGTCATGTCAGACACTACATATTTTACATGTGAGACTACTTTCACTCGACAAAGAACACTTGATTAAACTGTCAAAGATTGGCCATTTAATCTGAAGTGGATTTTTGTTGTTGGAGCCGAATCGGGAACTGAAAGCCCCAAAGTGTAATTACCCACAGTACCCCCTACCACTGCCCCCCACCCCACCCCCCGCCACCCCCTCCCCCCACCCCCGCCACCACTTTAGTTATGAAGTACTGGAGTAAAGTCCTTGCAAAACATGACAGTTAAGTAAAAGGCCCAAATGAAATGGAATGTGCGAGTGTGTGTCCTGTATGTCGCAGTAAGCTCCTATGAAACGGGTTACACGTGTGCCACCTACTGTGAAGCTGTGAGGGAAACATTCATTATTCAGTGAGCCACTTGTTGGGCCTTGATGATGCCTTCATGTTTCATGGAAACGTCTTCTCTTCCTGCAAGATCAAGGCCACTGACAGGCAGCCCTCATGGGGAGAACAGGAGGCAGCTCCCCACCACCTTCTCAAGGGCAATTAGGGATGGGCAATAAATGCTGGCCTAGCCAGCGACGCCCACATTCTGTGAAAGAACATAAAAGACAAGTGGAATCTAATCGCGCTTAGTAAAATAAAAAATCCCCAGAATCTTAAAGAATCAAGATAGAAGTAGACTTGTTCAGTCATCGAAAGTAAAGGGCTTTAACTGCAAATAAATGGAATAACAAGATGCAGTCTCCAAAATGATAACAAACCACCCATGATCCCATTTTATTAAAATGGCCTAACTGGAAATACACAGTTGATCTGTCAACATTCAAAAAGAGAAAAGACAGGTTAAAGTTTCAGATGTAGACTCTTTTCCTTCTTTATACTCCTGAAGTCCAAGGAATTTCTGGATGGTGAAATTTTCCAGTTCGGAAGTAGCACTAATACAGTCATCAACAGGCTGGAAAAGGGTGAGGGAGGGGCCCTGAGTAGGACTGGAACAAAGAATGTTCCCCCCTATCCCATGAAAAGCAGGCGTAGTGAGGACCCATAGAGGTTCCTGCAACAATGCCTTTTTAATGAAATTTGACACATTTTGGCCATCTTACACCGAGAGGCCCTAATTACCAATAAGTCTAGTCACGGAAGGCAAAAAACCTGGCAAAAGTTCTACAATCCCATGCATTAAAAATTGATGTTTAACTGTTCGGCGAATGCAAGCCAGTGCGTTACCTATAATTATAAAAATTCAGGGTGTAATGTTGCTAAAAAAAAACTGAACACGATTATTAGATTCAGGAATTCACCAGGTCTCAAGGATTTTAAAGGAACATCTTACATTAGGAAATCTGAAATGGGGGTAAAAAGTAGCGAACCTGGAAATGGCTGCAGGTGATGTATAAAACAAATGATAATCATGCTGGTATCAATTTTCTTTCTTTTAACTGAAGTGAGAATCCATTTTCAAACCCCATTAAAATGACAGATCGAGGAATTGATATGAATGCATTTGTATAATAAAATCAGCCACAGTGATTTCCCAACTTGAGTTTCCTTCCCTCCCTTTCCTTTCATATATGGTTCCGTTACAAATTTCCTATTTGTAAAAATAAGAGATGGACCATTTTTAAAAAGTTACAAATAACAAATTTACCTAAAAAAAAATGATCAGAGGAACCTGATGGAATTGTGAGTGAAGTGATGGCTATCCCTTTACTAAATGACAAGGCTTTCGGATTTTTAACCACTTAAAAAGAAAACATGTGGTCAAGTCGCATAGGAACTTACTGAACCAGTAACCAGGGTTGTGAGTCAGTTGTTAAGCTTTAGTCAGACACAAAGCAGTGACTGGTGCAAGCAAGGGGACGGGACCTTTTATGTATAAGCATTTAACCGCTCTTTTGAACGGGTGGAATGGATGTCATGCAGCTCCTGCTCCTCCTTTGATTTGATGTCCTCGTATTTTTGCATCCGACAGGCATCCTTCACGTAGGCCCAGTTGGCAGAGAGCACCATTAGGTAATGAACCTGCAAGACAAAACACAGGATGGGGCACCCTGAGTAATCAGCAAGCTCAGTGACAGACAGGGGTGACTAATAGTTTACTGGGCACACATTTTTGATGTGGACATCACTGGCTAGGCCAGCATTTATTGCCCATCCCTAATTATCCTTGAGAAGGTGGTGATGAGCTGCTTTATGTACATGGAACAACAAGGAGCAGGAAAAGGCCATTCAACCCCTTGAGCCTGCTCTGCCATTTAATAAGATCACGGCTGATCTGATAGCAACCGGAAATCTGCATCCCATCTACAGCTGATAACCTATCACCCTCTTGCTTACCAAGAATCCATCCACCTCTGTCTCAAAAATATTCAAAGCTCTGCTTCCACCACCTTTTCAGGAAGAAAGTTCCAAAGACTCATGAACTCACAACCCTCTGAGTGAAAAGAATTCGCCTCATCTCTGGTTTAAATAGATGAGCCCTTATTTTTAAACAGGGACCCCTGGTTCTCGGTTCTTCCACAAGAGGAAACATCCTCTCCATAACCACCCTGTCAAGACCCCTCAGGATCTTATATGTTTCATTCAGGTTGCCTCTTACTCTACTAAACTCCAATGGATACAAGTCTAGTCTGTCCAACCTTTCCTCATAAGGCAACCTACCCATTCCAGGTATTAGTCTGGTAAATCTTCTCTGAACTGCTTCCTTCCATTTACAACCTTTCTTAAATAAGGAGACCAATACTGTATAAAATACTCCAGGTGTGGTCTCACTACAGTCCTGGACAACTGAAACATAACTTCCCTACTTTTGTGATCAATTCCCTTTGCAATAAATTATAACATTCTATTAACTTTCCTAATTACTTGCTGTACTTGCACACTAGCCTTTTGTGATTCATGTACTAGGACACCCAGACCCCTCTGCACTTCAGAACTCTGCAATCTCTCACCATTTAGATAATATGCTTCTCCTTTATTCTTCCTGCCAAAATGGACAAATTCTCATTTTCCCATATTATACCACATTCCTACATCATACTTCTTGAACCACTGCAGTCTATATGGTGTAGTAAGACCCATAATGCTATTACAGAGAGAGTTCCAAAATTAAGACCCAGCGACACTGAAGGAACAGAGATATATTTCATATGCCATGGAATAAAAGGGACAGTAGCAATGTGGATATACAATTGGCTGAGTAATAGGAAACAGAGGGTAATGGTCAATGGATATTTTTCAGGCTGGAGAAAGGTTTGTAGTGGAGTTCCCCAGGGGTTTGGTATTGGGACCCTTCCTTTTCCTGATAAAAAACATTGATGATCTAGATCTATGTGTGCAGGGGATAACTTCTAAGTTTGTGGACGGTACAAAACTTGGAAGCATTGTAAACTGTGAGGAGGGCAGCATAGAATGTCAAAAGTATACAGACAGGTTGATGGGCAGATAAATGGCAGATGAAGATCAATGTGGAGAAGTGTGAGGTGATTCATTTTGGTAGGAAGAACATGGAGACAATATAAAATAAGGGGTACAATTCTTAGCTGTGTGCAGGAGCAGAGTGACCTGGGTGTATTTGTGCATTGGTCATTGAAAGTGGCAGAACAGGTGGAGAGATCAGTTAATAAAGCACACAGTATCCTGGGTTTTATTAATGGGGGCATAGAGTACAAGATCAGGGATGTTATGCTGAGCTTATATCAGACACCAGTTAGACCTCAGCTAGAATATTGGATACAATTCTGGGCGCCACACTATAGGAGGGATGTGATCGCATTGGAGAGAATGGAGAAGAGGTTTACAAGAATGGTTCCAGGGATGAGAAAATTGCGTTATGAAAGTAGATTGGAGAGGTTGGGATTATTTTTCTTGAGGAGGAGAAGACCATAAGCCAGAAGATGTAGGAGCAGAAGTAGACCATTCAGCCCATTGAGTGTGCTCCGCCATTCAATGAGATCATGGTTGATCTGATAATCCTTAACTCCATTTTCCTGCCTTTTCCCCATAACCTTTGAATCCCTGATTGGTTAAAAATCTGTCTATCTCAGCCTTGAATATAGTAAATGACCCAGCTTCTTCAGCCCTCTGCGGTAAAGCATTCTACAGATTGACTACCCCCACACCGCCACCACCACCCCCCACCCCACGCACCCCGAGAGAAGAAATTGCTCCTCATCTTTGTCTTAAATGGACATCCCCTTACTCTGAGATTAAGCTCTCTGGTCCTAGACTCTCCCAAAAAGGTGAAACAACCTCTCAGCATCCACCCTGTCAAGCTCCCTAAGAATCTTATATGTTTCAATAAGGTCGCCTCTCATTTTTCTAAACTCCAATGAATACAGGCCCAACCTACTCAATCTCTCCTCATAAGATAATCCCTCCATATCCAGGATCAACCTAGTGAACCTTCTCTGGTCTGCCTCCAATGCCAGTATATCTTTCCTTTGATAAGGGGACCAAAACTGTTCACAGTATTCTAGGTGTGGTCTAACTAGTGCCTTGTATAGTTTTAGCAAGACTTCCTTATTTTTATACTCTACTCCCTTTGAAATAAAGGCCAACATTCCATTTGCCATAACTATTATCTGCTGAAATTGTATGTTAGCTTTTTGGGATTCATGCACAAGACACCCCAAATCCCTCTGTGTTGCAGCTTTCTTCAGTCTTTCTCCATTTAAATAATATTCATCTCCTCTATTCTACCTGCCAAAGTGCATAACCTCACACTTTCCCACATTATATTCCATCTGCCACATTTTGGCCCACTCACTTAACCTGTCTATATCCCTCTGTAGATACTTTGTATCATCCCCACCACATGCCTTCCCACTTATTTTTGTGTCATCCACAAACTTGACAATAATACTTTAATTTCCCTCATCCAAGTCATTAATATATATTGTAAATAACTGTGGTCCCAGGCTAAGGGGAGATTTGATAGAGGTGCTCAAAATCATGAGGGGGCTGGATAGAGTCGATATGCAGAAACAGTTCCCACTCTCAAGGGATCGAGAATGAGAGGGCACAAGTTTAAAGTGATTTGCAAAAGAAGCTAGTGTGATGCGAGAAAAAGCTTTTTCACACTGCAAGCGGTTCGGGTCTGGAATGCACTGCCTGGAAATGTGGTGGAGGCAACTTCTTTCGAGGCATTCAAGAGGGCATTAGGTGATCATTTGAATAGAAACAATGTGCAATAGTATGAGTAACAAGTAGGATATTGGCTCTAAGTCATGATGCTCATTTGGAGAGCTGACGCAGACACGATGGGCTGAATGGCCTCCTTCTGCGCCAGAACAATTCTGTGACTCTGTGATATTTCCAAGTCAGTATGGTGTGTGGCTTAGAGGGGAAATTGCAGGTTGCATTGGTGTTCGAATGCATCTGCTGCCCTTGTCCTCTACCTGGTAGCGGTCGTGGGTTTAGAAGGTGCTGGAAAAGGAGCCTAGGCGAGTTCCTATAGTGCATCTTGTAGATGGTACACAATGCTGCCACTGTGCATCCATGGTGGAGGGAGTGAATGATTAAGATGGTGGATGGGGTGCCAATCAAGCAGGCTTCTTTTTCCTGGATGGTGTCAAGCTTCTTGAGTGCTGCTGGAGCTGCACTCATCCAGGCAAGTGAAGAGCATTATTTCACACTCCTGATTTGAATCTTGTTCCCACATGTAGACACACATGTATATGCACACGTGCACACATGTATATACATACACATATGCATACAGGAACCTGTACAGTAAAACTGGCCCAGGGAATTGTAGGGGTTTGAGGAAGGGATTGACAGGCTGGGTGTCTTCTCTCTTGAAAGAAGAAGGCTCCGGTAACCTAATAGAGGCGTTGTAAATTATGAAAGCTTTTGATAGAGTGAATACAAGGAGAGTGGCCAGAATTTTCTTGCAGATGGAGAGGCTCTCTGATGTAGTGAAAATGGCGGCAGAGGCCTGGATCTGGAAGTCCCGCCCCCAAACCTGGCCTCTGACATTTTTGCAGGGGGGAATGTGGGCAGGGTCTGATATACATATCCATGGTTAACATGTGTAGCTGCCTCCATGAAAGTGCAGCTGCTTCAGTCATATCTGATTTTGGCCAGTGGGATGTCCAAAACATGACTTGTACACTTTAGATCTGGTAAGAGAAGGTCTAAAGCTGATAGGGTTATTTGGAGGGGCAGAGTGCCCTTTTGGAGAGGTAAGCTACCCCTTTGGATATGGTCCTGGGGCAAGGTGCCCTTTGGATTGTTAAAAGTCAGCATGAAGTGTGTAAAAAGTCCATAAACTAATCGGGACTGTCAAGAGAACTGTCAGGACAACTGTCAAGATAATTGATAAAAGAATTGTCAAGCAAACTGGCAAAATAACTATAAAGAGAACTAGAAAGTTGTCGAGGCATTTAAATAACCTGCCCTTTAACTATTTTTTTTTAAACTGTCTGTGGTAATGAAAAAAAATGCTTGCCATTTCACTCAGTCAGTTGACACAAGGCTGTCATCATTATAGGATTAGTGCTGCATGAATTCCACAAGCTATCATTATCACAGTGGGGTGCCTGTCAGTTTGATTGACATCCTCCCCAAGTGGTTATAAACTCTTTGAAGTGGGACTATCAATACAAATGCTTGTTTTAACAAGGGATTAAATGAAGTTAAATGTAGTGATGGGTTTTTATCAATAAGTTTTTTCTTAAATTAGTTAATTAATCAATAAACACAACATTTTTTTCATCTCAGCATGGATCCTGAGGTCTACCCATGGTGGATACTGCATTTGTTGACATGGTAGGTATAAAGGAAAAGGGTGGTGGGTAGGCTACATTGTTTGGCATGAAGAGTATGAGGGTCCAAGGGGGATGAGTGGGGGCATGAGGCAGCATGGGTTGGAGTGAATGGGGCCTGGTGTAGTATGGGAGGTGAAGGGGTATGAGGGATGAGGGCTGGAGGCCTCTTTTATTTTATTTGTCTTTTGATCTCTTTGAAAATGTGCCGGAGCACGGGGGCAGACTTTGTACCCAGCCTCCCTCTGCACCCGACAGTCTCCGAACTCTTTCTGGAGTCACCTGTCAGGGCAACATTTCATCCTGTGGAGACGGGCATAGCTGGAGGCCATCAGTATAAGCTAGTCACAAAGAAATCTAACATGGAATTCAAAATATACTTCTTTGCTCAAAGAATGGTGGGAGTGTGGCACCCGTTACCACGGGGACAGGTTGAAGCAAATAGTATAGATGCATTGAAGGGGAATCTATACAAGCATATGAGGGATTAAAAACAGAACGTGCTGGAAAGACTCAGCAGGTCTGGCAACATCTGTGGGGAGAGAAACAGAGCTAACGTTTCTCGTTAAATATAACTCTTCTTCAGAACTGGAGGACGATAGAAAGGTGATAGAAATTTGGTCATTTCCATTTCTTTTCGGTTCTGAAAATGTTAACTCTGTTTCTCTCTCCACAGATGCTGCCAGACTTGCTGAGTCTTTCCAGCACTTTCAGTTTTTCTTTAATTTTAGGTTTACAGCATTTTGCTTATAATTAAGCAGATGAGGGAGAAGGGAATGGAGGGTTAGATTTCGATTAAAAAAAATGGGAGGAGGTTTGAATGGAAAATAAACTTTGACATGGACTGGATGGGCTGAATGGCCTGTTTTTATGCCATGCATCCTATGTAATTCTATATAGCCCTGACCGCTTGAAATGAAAGCGTCTAATCCAACAGCACTCCGACATGCTGGGCCACAGTGTGATTGGACATCTGGTTCAAGCCAGTGGTCCCCTTCACTGTAATCTCCCGATGTCAGGGGCATGAAATGGAGACAATGAGCTGCCCTCAAACAGCCAGCTCACTTGAGGACTGAATCAGCTGAGATAAGTGAGATGGGGCAGGTAGTGGGTATGGAAGGCAATGGAGGAAGTTGGGGGTGGGGGTGGGGGGTGGGGGGAGTTTATTTTTATTCATTCATAGGCAGCACTGGCTAGGCCAGCATTTATTGCCCATCCCTAATTGCCCTTGAGAAGGCCTGTGAAAGAAATAAAAAAAATCACCTCCCCCCCACCCCACCTTCTCCAATCCCCATTATGGTGTTGGAGACAGATGCTTACCTAGACAATGGTACAGCGGAAACAGGAAATAAAAGAAGGAATAATAAAAGACTTTAATCAAATATTTAAGGAAAAAAAAGTTCACGTAGCATCAGCAGGTGAAAGATCAAAAATCACTCAGAAATACGAGTAGGTTTAATGAATAGAAACAAGGATGTCTGATAATGTTCGCCCTCCATTTTGTATAAAGGGTAATTGTACCAAGCTTTGCGATTTAAATTTAAAATACCAATTATTCTCTCCAATCTCTTCATTCTGAGTGCTCTTCATGAACAACAGGGATGTATTCCAACCTCTCTTTTCATTGAACATGCATCCATTACTAAATTTTCTAATCCCTGATCATAACTCAAGTTCTGCACGTGACTATTTACTTAAAATGGTAACAACACTTTAACTTTGGATTGCCAGTAATGATGCCTGAGATTAAGCAGCAGTCAGGCAGGTTGTGAATGATTTCAGCGCAGGACTAAGTGAAAGAGATCAACTATTGCAACCATTTGCTTCCGAAAAGCAGGCTTGTTCTCAGTTGTGTGTCAAGCCTTGCCAGTTACCTTCAGCTTGAACACCTAAGCGCAACAGTTGATGGGACTTGTTGAGGCCTACTCGATAATAATGGTCCCAATAACAAGCATCAGTTTGTAATCAAACTGCCATATATGTGAATTAGGTACAAGGACAATGAGGGAATCATTCCTGGTAGAAATGAGGCTGTAGCATTCTGTACGTGTCGGGCAATGACCTACAATCATCATCATGGCTGTGGATGACAATGATATGGCCCACTGAGTCAACTGGTAAGCCTATTTACAAGCTAATCAAGATACAGTGCTGCATGTAGGATCCTGCCTCATTTTTTGAACTGAGCTGTGGCAACACTGCACAGCCCCCCTGCTAGCCCTCCCCACCCCATACCCCCCATCACGCACACACCAAGAACTGACACATGGTGGTGCAGCTGAAGGAGGATCCCAAACGTGATTTGATCTTCCATTTTTGTGAGGTTGGGAGGGACAAGAATGATCCCCTATGGCTTTACAGTGGCAGCCTGGGCACTCTGTTTTACCAAGTACATCCCATTTGTGTCAAGGAACCAACCTACTTCTTGTCTGGAGTTGATGTTGAGCCAGCAACGATGAAGGAACAGCGATATATTTCCAAGATGGTTTGGGGCTTGAAGGAGAAGTTGGAGGCAATGATCCAATGATCTTCCCATGTAAACGTCTATCTTTGTCACACACTTGCTGGTTCTTCTGCTTCTGATTCTGCTTTAGTTGTGTCGGCATCACACACTGATATCGATATATTCCACCAATATCTATATGGGTTGTATTGGTTAAACCAGGTATGACTTGCTGAAATGAAAACTTAAAAATAGAAATAATCTAAAGATGAGTCATAAAGATTTCAGGTGTGGACAAAAGAGGGGGATTTGTTCCTCCAGAAAAGTCCTGCAAGTTTCCACCACTGACTTGTGCAGTAGAATTTGTTGCAATTTTACTTAAGAAGTTCTGGAGGCGAGGAATAATGTCATTTCCTAAGTGGCAAAACAAAAACATAATAAAATGCTTCCTGCTATGCCTGGGTGCTCCACCTATGAACTCGATGCTCCTGTACATGTAGCATTCCAAACTACTCCACGCTCACTTGTCATAACTTCGGTGACAACTCGAGAAAAATCTCAGAGAGCCGCGTAAATGATCGTCGGTGCAGTTTCACTGAAGTTTCCATCCAATTTTCCCGACTACAATGGACGACCGCAAGAATAGCCACAGAAAACCTGGGCGGGAGGGGGGCAAGTTTACAGCACCCCAGCCAGTGTATTTGCAGGCATTTGGGGGCACATAAAATAAACAGGATCGGTTGCTAGCCCACCACCTTCCCACCCACCGTACAAACATGTGAAACAGGAGGAGTAGGTCATTCGGCCCCTCGAGGCTGCTCCTCCATTTCACAAGATCATGGCTGATCTGATGGTAACCTCAAACCTGCATCCCACGTACCCCTGATAACTGTCACCCCCTTGGTTACCAAGAATCTATCCCCCTCTGCCTTAAAAAATGTTCAAAGATTCTGCTTCCACCGCCTTTTCAGGAAGAGAGTTCCAAAGACGCACGACCCTCAGAGAGAAAAAAATTCGCCTCATCTCTGTTTTAAATGAGCAGCCTCTTATTCTTAAACAGTGACCCCTGGACCATGATTTTAAGGCCCTTCCCACCCTGGCAGGATATTATGGTCCCACCGCACTGATTGAAGATTTAAATGGCTTGCCGCATCTGCTGAGGGGAGACATGCTGCACGGTGCTGCAAAATCCTGGTCCTAGTTCTAGATTCTCCCACATCCTGTCCACACCCACCCTTTCAAGAACCCCCAGGTTCTTGTACGTTTCAATCAAATCATCTCTTACTCTTCTAAACTTCAGCGGATACAAATATATCCTGGTCCAACTTTTCCTCATATGACAACCCGTCCATTCCAGGTAAACCTTCTCTGAACTGCTTCTAATGCATTTACATTCTTCCTTAAGTAAGTGACTAATACTGTGCACAGTACTCCAGATCTGGTCTCACTAGTGCTCTGTATAACTGAAGCATAACCTCCCTACGTATGTATTCAATTAGCCTCGCAATAAATGATAGCGTTCTATTAGCTTTCCTAATTACTAGCTGTACCTGCATCCTAGCCTTTTGCGATTCATGCACTAAGACATCCATATCCCTCTGCATCTCAGAGCTCTGCAATCTCTGACCATTTAGATAATATGCTTATCTTTTATTCTACCTGCCAAAATGGGCAAATTAACATTTGCCCACATTATACTCCATTTGCCAGATCTTTGCCCACTTACTTAACCTATCTATATCTTTTTATAGCCTCCTCATGTCCTCTTTACAATTTACTTTCCTACCTACCTTTGTGTCATCAGCAAATTTTGCAACCATCTCATCTATCCCTCCATCAAAATCATTTGTATAAATTATAAACAGCACTGATCCCTGTGGCGCACCACTCATTACATCTTGCCAACCTGAAAAAGGCTCACTTATGCCTATCTTCTGTTTCCTGTTAGCTAGCCAATTTTCTATCCATGCCAATATGTTACCCCCACTACCATGAGCTTTTATTTTCCGCAATAACCTTTGATATGGCACCTTATCAAATGCCTTCTGGAAATCTAAGTGCAGGACATCCCCCGGTCCCCTTTATCCACAGCACATGTTGTTTCCTCAAAGAACTCAATGACTTCTCTTTCACAAAATTATGTTGACTCTGCCTGAATACCTTGAATTTATCCAAGTGCCCTGCAATAGCTTCTTTAATAATTGGTTCTAACATTTTCCCCATGACAGATGTTAAGCTAACTGACCCGTAGTTTCCTGCTTTTTGTCTCCCTTCCGTTTTAAATAATGGAGTTACATTTGCTATATTCCAAACTAATGGGACCTTCACCAAATCTAGGGAGTTTTGGAGAATTAAAACCAATGCATCAACTATCTCACTAGCCACTTCTTTTAAGACCCTAGGATGACGTCCATTAGGACCCAGGCACTTATCAGCCTACAGCTCCTGCAATTTACTCAGGACTACTTCTCTGGTGATTGTAATTTTCCTGAGTTCCTCCCTCCCTTCCATTTCCTGATTTATAGCTGCTTCTGGGATGTTACTTGTATCCCCTGAAGTGAAGTCTGATGCAAAAAACCTTTTCAATTCATCTGCCATTATCAATTCTCCAGACTCATTTTCTATAGGACCAATGCTCACTTTGTTAACTTATTTCTTTTTTAAGTATTTATAAAAACTCTTATTGTCTGTTTTTATATTTCTGGCTAGCTTTCTCTTCTACTCTAATTTTTCTCACCTTCTTAATCTTTTGGACATCCCTTCTTTTCCTTATATTCTGTCCAATCTTCTGGCCTTCCACTTATCTTTGCACAATTATATACTTTTTTTTAAACTTTGATACTATCTTTAACCTTTCTATTTAGATGGTGTTCCCGTCCCTTGGACTTTTTTTCACTCGTTGGAATGTATCCATTCTGTGTATTCTGAAATATCCCCCTAAGTGTTTGCCACTGCACCTCTATTGACCCATCCTTAACCTAATTTGCCAATTCACTTTAGCCAGTTCTGCTTTCATGCCCTCATAATTGCCCTTATTTAAGTTTAAAAACATAAGGTGGAATCATCCCAGGTTTGCACTAAGCGTGGTAGTGGGCGGGAAAAACGATGTTTTACCCATCAGCCGCAATGGCGACTTTTCACACCAGATCATCCCAAACCTGCTGCATTAATTATGAATCCCAGGGGTTAACATCGTTCTGATGGCAGACAGGCTCCAATTCACCTGCCATGCCATTGCCTCACTGCTTCATCGTACCGGGCGCCACATTTAAAGTACAACCACGCTCACTGCTTCCAGCCCAGGACTGCAGAAAAGCAGACATGGCCCCAAAAGGCAAGAAGACTGCAGCCACAGGAAGGGCAGCAACATTACCACTCTGGCTTGGTTCGTGATGGCAGTGGTGATCAGTGCCAGTGCTGCACAGAAGAGGTTTGCCATCTAATACAGATAGAGGATGGATGATCTCATCCATGCAGCCAGGGTATGGCAACCATCTCATCACTCTAAACTCACACACTCGAGCCCATCACACATTCACTGGCATCTCACTCACTGCCAGCTCAAGGGACATCACCACCCATTCTCACAGACATAGCCTCACATCTCTATCTGGCCTCATCTCCTCTGGAGACTGTCTTCTCAGGCATCACCACCTTGAGGCCATTTGCACAGGTCAACTTGTGCAAGCACAACGCCCTGGGATACACCCCTTCCCCGGTACAGCTCTTGCCCGGCAGCCTCTCCCCTTGCCTGAGGCCACTTCTCCCCTTCCCCAAGCGAGACCTTGACCTGCAGCCATTGAAAAGTTGCCCACATGTGGCTGATTTGGTAGGTAGAGACCTACCGTGAGGCTCCCTAAAAGTGATGTGTGTGCTGTCTGTGAAGCCTGGCACTGGTGACTGCAAGTGCTGACCGAAGCAAGGTAGGCAAACAAATCTTGAAGTCCCAAGCAAAGTGCAGTCCACCAGCTGCATGCCTTATATATGCTGTTGTGAAAGATGTCAGCATATTTTCTTGCCGACGTGGACAGAGCAGGATGGGAGCTTGTCAGAGCAGGATGATTCCAGCAGGTTGGCCTTACAATGCAGGTGTATTACAATGAAGTTTCTGACATCCACCACCTTCTCAAGGGCAACTAGGGACGGGCAATAAATGCTGGCCCAGCCAGCGAAGTCCACATCCTGTGAATGAATTTTTAAAAAATCTGATGGCAGGAAACACGGCCTGCCACCGATGGGCTGAGTGGAAAATAGCAAACTATCTTCATGACATTGTGAAGCCAATTTTTGGCCTTCTCGCCATATTGTCTGCTCATGCCACCAAACATGGCCGACGCCTGTGGACATGGAAAATCCCTGCCATAGTCTCACACCCATTCCTCTATCCCTCAAACTGAAAGTAAAATTCAATCATATTATGGTTATTGCAGCCAAGGGGAACCTTCATTATGAGATCATTAATTAATCCCATCTCATTGCACAATACCAGGTTTAAGTATAGCCTGCTCTCTGGTTGGCTCCAGAACATGTTATTCTAAGAAACTATCCCAAAAACATTCTATGATCTCCTCATCAAGACTATCATTGCCCATTTGACTTTTCCAGTCTATATGTAAATTAAAATCTCCCATGATTATTGCCATGCTTTTCTGACAAGCTCCCATTATTTCCTCCTTTATGCTCAATCTTACTAATTACTGTTAGGGGGCCTATACATAACTCCCACAAGTGACCTATTGTCTTTACCATTTCTCATCTCTACCCAAACCGTTTCCACATCCTGGTTTTCTGAACTGAGGTCACCCATCTTTATTGTGCTAATACCATCATTAACTAACAGAACGACCCTTCCACCATTTCCTTGCTTCCGGTCCTTCCTAAATGTCCTCTACTCTGTAATATTCATGTCCTGATCCACATCATCCTGCAGCTATGTCTTTGTAATAGCTATCAAATCATATTATTTATTTCCATGTGCTCGCTCAGTTCATCTGTTCTGTTTCGAATGCTTTGTGCATTCAGATACAGAGCCTTTAGTTTTATTATTTTCTTCTTTTTATAACATCTAGCCTCATCTGTTGATTTACTGTTAGATTTGTACTCTCTATCCCTTCCTGTCAAGGCCTGCTTTTCATTTCGTGTAATAACACCTTTCTCTTTTGCCTTGTCTCTATTCTTTGATTTACCACTTCTGCCCAAATTTGCACCCTTGCCCCCAATACTTAGTTTAGAACCCTCTCTGCTTCCCTAGTTATGCAGCTCACAAGAACATCGGTCCCAGCATGGCTCAGACCTTCCCAGTGGTACAGATGCCACTTTCCCCAGTATTGGTGCCAGTGCCCCATGAACCAGAACCCACTTCTCCCACACCAGGCTTTGAGCTGCACATTCATCTCCCTAACCTGATTTGTCTTATGCTAATTTGCACGTGGCTCACGTAACAATTCAGAGATTCTGACCTATGAGGCTCTGCTTCTTAATTTGGTGCCAAGCTCCTCATACTGGCTATGTCGAACTTCCTGCCTTGTCCTGCCCTCATTGTTGGTACCACTGAGCTGCCCCCATAATTTTTTTACAATTCTTTTCACGGGCTATGGGTGTCACTGGCTAGGGCCATTTATTGCCCATCCCTAATAATATTAGGGTGGACAGAGAAGGCATCCATCAGCCCACATGCGCTTAGCTGCATTGAGACCTTTTAATGTCCAATTAATGGCCTCTTTCTGCCTCTGCTGCCATAATACGGTGGGGGAAGGTGGAAGGAAAGTGCCCAACCTGCTGCTTCACCATCTCAGGTGAAAAGGCGGGAAGGGAGGTGATGTACCTCCTTTGGTGGATGCTCTGTGTCCATCAGGGCATCTTCACCCATCCCCCAAGAAGGTACTCAACCTTTGTGCCTACCTGACCTCCAGAACCTATACAGATTGGCAGGCGCCACTTGAGGGCAGAACTTCCTTTCCCTGAGGGAAAGGAATTTTTTTTAAGGCCGCCCTTAGCATACTATCGCTGCGAGGCAGCCTTTTTTTCAGTCGGTCGACTTGCCTCCCTCGTAAAATTCAGCCCTGGAATTTCATTTTTGGCTTTAGATCTTCATTAACTCTTTCTTGTACACATATAATGTATTTTTATTTTCATTTGTTGCATTCAATAAGCATTTTCTTTCTTTTGGAAAGAGGGTGAATGCAGGTTCATTGTTTAGCAGCCTGTGTCTGCACCTGTCACCATAGCAACTAACATGCTGCAATCACCTCTATTGCAATAAATGAAAAAAAAGAATAATTTAAGGCAAATGTTTTCTCTGAGAATTGTCTTGACTGTCTAAGCGAAGCGGGAGATGGATGATTGTAACCGTTAAATGTCATTCACATATTTCAGTTTCAGTCAAATCCTGATATTAGACTTTGAAACCAGGTTCTTCAGAACCCCACTGGACAGTGGCTATTTTAGATGTGCTGTGGTGATGTGAACAAATGGTTAAATCCTCTACAAGACCATCCAGGCTTTCATCATTGATGAGGATCACATATAAAAATATTGATGGGAACTTGGGGGGCACTTCAGCCTAACAATAAATTGAGGCAATAGTAACAATTGCTCAGTGGCAGCAAGTAAAGCGTGTGTATTAAAAGATTAATATCTGCCAAAATATTGGGGTAATCCTGCACTTTATAAATCATTGATGCGACAGCACTTGGAATTCTGTGGACAGTTTTGACCTCCACAGTACAAAAAGGGTACACTTTAACCTCTCCAGTCAGAAATCCAGAAAAACCAGTTGTCCAGAATTTTTTCTGGCAAATCAGAGACTCGCCATTCACGGCATTGCAACAACTTGCGGAATAGGGAATATGATCGCCTTTATAGTTATTCACTTCTGCTGAAGAGTAACAGGCTTTGGCTGTTTCAGTGGGAAGACTGCAGGCAAGATGAATGGCAGAGGAAGAAAAGTTGGCTAATGAGATAGGAATTGAAATTAAAAATCAAAGCCTTTCACCACTTGTAGTATATCACCAATCTTTCTGGGAAAGGAAATCATTCTCAGTTTTTTTTTAGATTGAATGTTTAGTAAACAATTTGGTAAATAATTCCCCAGGTTGTGCCTGTCTGTAGTGCTAATCCTGGGTCACTTGGAATCACCTGTTTCCTCAATGCCCTTGGCATCATTTTAGTACAACACTGTACTTCAGAAGTGTGGAAGATACAGAATTTGGATAAATAAAACATTTTTTACTGTTTTATGTCTCACGTACATGTTCATTGCCATAGCCTCCAGGGCTATGGGCCAAAAATGGGATTAGTGTAGTCAGATCTTTGTTGACTGGCACAGACACAATGGGCTGAATGGCCTCCTTCTGTAATGTAGATGTCTAGGAGTCATATCTGCTTCACACACTTGTAGATAGGCATTCTAATGTTACTGTAACATCCAGAAACTGCTGAAACGCAGAAATGCTTTGGTCCCCAGATTTCTGGATTGGAGAGGTTACAGTGTATTGCAGCTACTGAAAGGGCAGATAGGTGAGTAACCAGAATGTTTGAGGTGATGGAGGGATTGGATTATGAGGAGCAATTCTATAAATTCGGGATATTCTCACTGGAAGAGAAGGTTGAGGGGTGACATGTTTAGGATTCTAAGATTGCCAACCATGGGACATTGTTTCACCTTGAACAGAATTGTGGAACATTCTCCATATTAGGTGCACTCATAAAAATTAAGGCAACCAAAACTGTAAGTGAGGGAAGATCAACAGCAGAAACGTTGTCCAGACTGCAACACCAGAACGGTGCATAATCCCAACAATTGTTTTACCCTCTGTATTTCAGACACAATGGCTCAGCAACTTCCCTGCAGCCGGCTCACTCTTCATCTTTTTTGTTAATGACTTATCAATGTAGCTTTCAATATTCCGACAAAACCATGACAGCTCAGAACATTTTACCAACAATTAAAACAATTTGATGCTTAAAGGTCTGAAATTTGCATGCTGCATCCAAGTTGTTATTTTATATGTATCCTATCATTCAAGTCATGGACAGCAGAGAAAGAACTTAAATTTATATAGCATCTGTCACAACCCTCAGGATGTTCCAAAGGGATTTGCAGCCAATGATGTGCTTTTTAGGTGGTAGTCAGTTGGCATACAGCAAACTCCCATGACCAGCAATGTGATAATGACCAGATAATCAGTCTTTAGTGATGTTGGTTGAGAGATAAATATTGACCAGGACACAGGGAAGAACTCCCATGCTCTTACATCCAACGCTGAGCAGGAAAACTATGATGGTGCCAAAAGTGAAAGTTGTTAGAGGCAATTTGCTCTCCCTCATTTTGGAATATTCTGAAGTCACTGAAAAAGTCAGGTGATGAGGGAAACAGCTGCTGATTGGTCAGTGCTTGTCAGCAACCTTCCACATGACAAAGGAGCAGTGAGGTGGCATATTGTGATTGGACAAATCACTTGGAGTCAATATAGCTGATGGATAAGGCATGGAATTGTGCACAGAACCTCTCTCTCTCTGTCTCTCTTGCTCACAGGGTGACCAACTCTTATGAAATAAAGTAAGGGACACTTTGGCTGTGGGGTCTGGGCAGGGAGTGGTGCTGGTGACCACCAGAGCAGAGGGTGGTGTGGTGGGATGGGGTTGGGTTGTGACCATAACTTCCACTGGTGGCTGACAGCAAGAGTGGTCACAAAAGAAAACATAATGGGCAAAAAAAGAGGAGACTCCCAGGCTCGGTCTCCCACAGGGCGTCCTAGAAATAAGAGACTAAAGGCATCCTTTAAGGGATGCAGGACCATCAGTCAAAATAAGAGGCAATCGCTTAAAATACGGACAGTTGGCCACTCTGCTCACATGGTACACACACACACACACACAAGACAAACTGATGCTTTTTGTACCGATGTGAAGTCAAATCAGGTTTTCGCTGCTGCAGCTTCATTAATGAGCATTACCACTGGGGGGTGCCATTATACACTGGCTCTTCCCAAGTTGAGCAGTTGTATGTGAATAATAATGAGAGAAATATTGGGAATATCCAGGAAGCAAAGGGTCAGTAGTGATATAATAAGTCATGTAATAAGTGATATAATTCAAGTCATGGACAGCAGAGAAAGAACTTAAATTTATATAGCATCTGTCACAACCCTCAGGATGTTCCAAAGGGATTTGCAGCCAATGATGTGCTTTTTAGGTGGTAGTCAGTTGGCATACAGCAAACTGCCACGACCAGCAATGTGATAATGACCAGATAATCAGTCTTTAGTGATGTTGGTTGAGAGATAAATATTGACCAGGACACAGGGAAGAACTCCCATGCTCTTACATCCAACACTGAGCAGGAAAACTATGATGGTGCCAAAAGTGAAAGTTGTTAGAGGCAATTTGCTCTCCCTCATTTTGGAATATAATAAGGGAGTGCAATGTGAGATTCAAGCACACAGACTGCGTGGAAGTTATAAAACAGGGATCTTTTATTCCACTGACATCAAATCGGCATAAACATTAATGGAAAGACTTAACCTAGAGGAATGAACTATTTACAATAGATATTCATAGCTAATGCTCCACATCCACTAGGATCAAAAGCTTAACTCCTGATCTGTAATCAGCCGGGTAACAGAGTTCCATTGATGCAGCTCCTGTTGCTAATTTCTCATGACCACAGGAACCAGATTACCTGTCTCCCAGGCATGTGGGTGATCTCCCTCTTCTCATGGCCTCTTAAACTCAGGGCTGCTGCCCAGGCAGTCTGCCTAGGTCTTCCATGGTTGTCCCTTGTGCTTCTTCTGATTCCTCACTTAATGCTGTAAGTCTCCTCTTAACTAACAATTGCCTTCTCCAAGACTCTCACTCCTTGGGCTGGTTTAACCCCGTCCTTAGCCAAAATGCATCTAGCTCTTCTAATTCACTGTCCATGGCTGTTCTTTTTTTCTTGTGGTTACTGCTTTAAATGTCATTTCCCCTTTAAGACTGTGTGTGCAGTAACCTTTTTTTTTACTCTAACTTTTTTTTACTCAGGCTGCCTCTGTAGATATCGGTTTATTTCTCTGTATTTTTCCCATACCTTTCCGGGCCTTTTTTTTTTAAACTTGTAAACTTTGATTTTTTTCCCCCCAAAACAAACTGCAGCGATTCCTGTTTTTAAACTCTGCAGGTTTTCTCCTTTTTTTTTTAAACAAAGCAGGTTTCTCTATTTAACTCTGTAATTTTTCCTCTGCTCTCACTGCCTTTCTTTCTCTACAGGTTTGTTTTTAAACTTTTTTTTCACTTCAGCTCGGTCACTTTGTGTTATGTGGTGCCAGCTGGCATTACAGCTTTCCTCCAGCTGCCCCATGGGAATGGGTAGTTTATAATGTTTCTTTTTTATGCTTTTTGCTCACTGTCTCATGAACTGTCCGGTATTCTTCACACTGCACCAGTCAGGGTCTTTCAATTTTTATAGTTTTGCGTGCTATCTTGCAATCTAACTAAGTGTCTCAACTCAGTGTCACTCAGGGTTTTGCTAGTTTTTTTTCTCACATCAGACTTGCTTCCTTTGCAAATTACTTTAAATTTGTGCCCTATCGTTCGTGATCCTTTTACGAGTGGGAACAGCTTCTCCCAATCCACTCTGTCCAGCCCCCTCCAGGTTTTGAACAACTCTATCAAATCTCCTCTCAGCCTTCTTCTCTCCAAGGAGATCAGTCCCAACCTCTCTAATCTATCCTCAGTCAACATTCTGCAGTTACCATTGACCAGAAACTGAACTAGCCCTATAAATACTGTAGCTACAAGAGCAGGTCAGAGGCTAGGAATCCTGCAGTGACTAACTCACCTCCTGACTCCCCTAGGCCTGTCCACAATCTACAAGGCACAAGTCAGGAGTATGATGGAATACTCCCCAATTGCCAGGATGAGTGCAGCTCCCACAACACTCAAGAAGCTTGACACCATCCAGGACAAAGCAGCCCACTTGATTGGCACCACATCCACAAATATTCATTCCCTCCACCACACTGCACAGTGGCAGCAGTGTGTACCATCTACAAGATGCACTGCAGGAATTCAGCAAGGCTCCTTAGACAGCACCTTCCAAACCCATGACCACCACCTCTAGAAGGACCAAGGAAGAAAATAGATGGGAACACCACCACCCGGAAGTTCCGCTTCAAGTCACTCACCATCTTGACTTGGAAATATCTTGCCATTCCTTCACTGTTGCTGGGTCAAAATCCTTAAACTCCCTTCCTAACAGCACTGTGGGTGTACCTACACCACATGGACTGCAGCGGTTCAAGAAGGCAGCTCACCACCACCTTCTCAAGGGTATCTAGGGGTGGGCAATAAATACTGGCCCAACCAGTGAGGCCCACATCCCTTGAATGAATAATTTTTTAAAAAATCACAGTGGCATGCAGGCACATATATCACGCAACAGACAGTGCTATCAATGGGGCTTAATCAACAATGACTTGCTCACTGGCACTCAGTTTGGGTCCTGCCAGAGCCACTCAGTGCCTGACCTCATTACAACCTTGGTCCAAACATGGACCAAAGAGCTGAACTCAAGAGGTGAGGTGAGAGTAACTGCCATTAACATCAAGGTAGCACTTGACTGAGTGTAGAATTGAGGGGCCCTAGTAAAACTGAGGTCAATGGGAATCAGGGAGAAAATTCCTCATTGGTGGAGGCATATCCAGCACAAAGGAAGATGGCTATGGTTGTTAAGAGACAATATAAAAGGATACTAATCTGAAGGGGGTGCAGGAGCAAAGGGACCTGGGTGTATATTTGCATAAGTCATTGAAGGTGGCTGGGCAGGTTGGGAGAGCAGTTAATAAAACATATGGTATCCTAGGTCATATTAATGGGAACATAGAGCACGAAGGAAAGGAGATTATGGTGAACATGTATAAGGCATTTGTTCAGCCTCAGCTGGAGTATCACATCTTGTTCTGGGTGCTGCACTTTAAGGAAGATATGAAGGCAGTGGAGGGAATGCAGAAATAATTCCAGCAATGAGGAACTTCAGTTATGAAGACAAATGAGAGAAGTTGGGACTGTTTTTCTTGGAGAAGGGAAGGTTGGGAGGAGATTTGAGAGAGTTATTCAAAATCAAGAGGGGTCTAGACAGGGAAGATAGGGAGAAACTATTCCCACTCATGAAAGGATCGAGAGGGCACAGACTTAAAGTATTTGGCAAAAGGAGCAAAAACGTCCTTAGGAAAATCTTCTTCGTGCAGCGAGTGGTTGGGGTCCGGAATGCACAGCCTGATAGTGTGGTGGAGGCAGGTTCAATCAAGGCAGAATCAATTCAAGAAGGAATTAGGCTATTACCTGAAAAGGAAGAATGTGCAGGATTACAGGGAGTAGGTGAGGGAATGGCACTAGGTGAACTGCTCATTCAGTGACCTGATGCAGACTCAATGGGCCGAATGGGCCTCTTCTGCATTGAAACAATTTTGTGATTCTGTCCCAGGACATCACTGCAGGGATTCCTCAGGGTAGTATCCTAGGCCCAACCATATTCAGCAGCTTCATCAATTACCTTCCCTTGATCATTAGGGCAGAAATGGGAATGTTTGCTGATGATTGCACAATGCTCAGCACCACTTATGACTCTCAAATATTGAAGTAATCTATGTCTATATGCAGTAAGACCTTGAGAGCATTCAGGTTTGGGCTGATATGGAAAGTAACATTCACACCTCACAAGTACTAGGCAATGACCATCTCCATAAAGAGAGAATCTAACCATTGCCCCTTGACATTCAATGGCATTACTATCACTGAATCCCCCACTAGCAATCTATCAACATCCTGGGGATTACTTTTGACCAGAAACTGAACTGGACCAGCCAGATAAATACTGTGGCTACATGAGCAGGTCAGAGACTGGGAATCCTGCAATGAGTAATATCCAAAGCCTATCCATTTACGAGGCACAAGTCTGGAGTGTGATGGAAAACTTTCCACTTGCCTGGTTTAGTGCAGCTTTAAAAACACTCAAGAAGCTCGACACCATCCAGGATAAAGTTTGATTGGCACTCCATCCACCAATTTAAACATTCATTCACTCCCTTCACCATCGATACAGAATGGCAGCAATGTGTACTATCTACAAATTGCACTGCAGCAACTCACCAAGCTTCAACAGCACCTTGCAATCCTGTGACTGCACCCAGGAGGAGAAGGGCAGCAGATGCACCTGTAAATTCTCCTCCAAGCCACACACCATCCTGACTTGGAACTATATTGCCATTCCTTCACCGTCACTGGGCCAAAATCTTGGAACACTCTTCCTAACAGTGCTATGGGTGTCTCAACACCACATGGATTGCATTGGTTCAAGAAAGTGGGCTCACCACCACTTTCTCAAGGGCAATTAGAGATAGCCAACAAACAAGAATTTCATTTGCACCCTATCACTCTCTCTCCCTGTACAGTTTACAGTCTAGCAAGATTTTTCAGCCTGGTAGCTTTGGCTATTCTGTAGCTCCCTAAAGCTTAATGCAGATTGTGGAGCCCTGCAGCTTTAAGCAGAAATGAAGCCCAATCAAGCATTTCCAGGACCTTGCACTGCAGGCACGTTCATGTACATGGCCCTTGCTCTTTAGTTACACTTTGTTAGGGTGGTTTTTAGTTCAGCTGGGAAGCTGTGTTGATATAAAGATGCATTTAAGCTGGTGTGTTTAGTACTTGGAGCGATTGCCCGCTTACAGTTTGTTCAGGTCGATAATCTTTGTTACAGCAGATTTGTGTCAGAAGGTCTGCTTATTTTTGTGCAAACAGATGGATAACAAGGTCAGATAAGGAACCATTTTTATTCAGATATTTGAAGGCAAAGAGCCAAAAGCACTGTTTACAGGACCCATTATCTAACATAACTTTGGATTTTTTTATAGCAGTGATAAATGTCACCTTTATTTATTAGGTAGATTCTTCTCTTAGCCTTCGTTAAAGTGACAGACCCTGCTTATATCTAAGTGAGCAGCATGGAATTCTGCAGGTTTCTTTTAGTGTTCCAGTAGATAAGGTGCTTAACGTGGCATACAGGGTACCTTCCTGTATTCGCTGAGGCTTACATTATAAGAGCAGGGAAGGTTATGCTGCAGTTTTGTAAAACACTAGTTAGGCCACAGCTAGAGCACTGCATGCAGTTCTGGTCACCATGTGAATGCACTGAGGAGGTTCAGAAGAGATTTATGCTTATGTTTCCAGGAAAGGAAAATGTTATCTATGAGGAAAAAATGGATAGGCTGGGATTGTTTCTTTTGGAACATAGTAGCCTGAGGGAGATTTAATAGGTAAGTATAACATTGTGAGGGGCCTAGATGGAGTGGATTGGAGGACCTATTTCCCCTAACAGAAAAGTCAATGATAAAGGAGGCACAGATTTAAAGTAATTGGCAGAAGAATTAAAGGAGAATATGTTTCACCCAGAGGGTCATGGGGATCTGGAACTCACTATCTTAACGGGTAGTAGAGGCTGACATCGCGCTCCGTTTAACTTGGATATGCTAATGAAGTGCCGTAACCTACAAGGCTATGGACCAAAAGCTGGAAAATGAGATTAGGCTGGATGGCTGTTCTTTGGCTGGCACAGGCTCGATGGGCTTTCTTCTGTGTCATAAATTTTCTATGGGGAGAATTTTCCTGTTGGCAACCGGGGGCCGGGCAATGACGTGTGGTGATGTCGGGCGGGTGTCCCGATGTCACCACGCGGCCTTTAGATTTTCAGTTTGATGGGTGCACAGCTGAGTTGGGTGCACAGCTGAGTTGGCTGCGCACCCCCCCGAACTGTCAAAGCTCTATTAAGACCATTTAAAACCTAATTAATTCAATTTAATGAGCTGCCTGTCCTACCGTAATGTTGGGGGGCAGGTGAAGAGCCCAGCTGGCCTTTGTGTTTTTCATGGAACCTCATCCACGGGCGGGATGAGGTCTCATGAAGTGTTTTAAAATCTAATAAAAATTTATACATTTATTCTTTGACATGTCCCAGCTCATGTGATACTGTCACACGAGGGGACATGTTTTAAAAGTGTTAAAAATATTTCTTTGAAACCTTTAGCACTGAAACAAATCTCCCTGAGGCATCTCCGTGCCTCGGGGGAGATCTCTGCGTTCTTTTGTGCGCATGCGTGAAAGAGCACAGGGAACCTCTCAGGGAATTTCCCCCCTCCCCTGCCCACACAGGGAGAGCTCAGCCCATGTAAAATGGCAGCGCGTCCCTGATCAGGGGCGCCGATCAGATTCACGCCCACTTCCGCACAGCCCTGCCTGATGGTGGGAAATTATTGGCCTACTTTTTGATGTCTCCTGACTGTTGATGGGAAACTTGGAAATATCATGAGCCAGGAGGATTGTGTGGAACTTCAAAAGGACATAGATGGGTTGGTGGAATGGGCAGATAAGAGGCAGTTGGAACTTACTGCAGAGAAGTGTGAAGTGATTTGATTTGATTGGAAGAACGCAGAGAGACAAGTCAAAATAAAGGGTACAATTCTAAAGGTAGTGCAGGAGCAGAGGGACCTGGGTGTATATTTGCATTACTCATTGAAGGTGGCAGGACAGGTTGAGAGCACAGTTAATAAAGCGTACTGCACCCTAGGCTTTATCATAGGGGCATAGAGTACTAAAGCAAGGAAGTTATGTTAAACCTGTATAAAACACTGGTTCGGCCTCAACTGGAGCACTGCATTCAATTCTGGTCACAATGGGCTAAATGGTCACCTGTGTGTAGAACCATTTCATGATTCTATGATTCTATGGGCACCACACTTTAGGAAGGATGCAAATGCAATAGGGAAGGGGCAGAAAAGATTTACAAGAATGGTTCAAAAGATGATGAACTTCAGTTACAGAGAAAAATTGGAGAAAATGTTGTGACGCATTCAAAATCATGAGGCGGAGTAGATTGGGAGAATCTGTTCCCACTCGTGACAGGTTTGAGAACCAGAGGGCACGGGTTTAAGGTAATTGGCAAAAAAGCAATAGCGACATGAGGAAAAACATTTTCAAGCAGCGAGTGGTTAGGGTCTGGAATACATTGCCTGACAGAATGGTGGAGGCAGGGTCAATCAAGGCTTTCTAAAAGGAATTGGATTATTATCCGTAAAGGAAGAAAAGTACAGGGCTACGGGGAAAAGGCAGGAGAGTAATTACGGGGAAAAGGCAGGAGAGCAATACTTGGTGAACTGCTCCTTTAGGGAACTAGCACAGACATGACAGGCCAAAAAGCCTCTTTCTGTGCTGTTACCATTTTATTCGATTTGATTCAATAATAGGAAAACATTGCAACTAGAATTTACATTTTTACAGAAACCTTAATGAAGCAAAATATCCCACAATGTCTCACAGGTAATAAGAATTGATGTTGCACCACACAAGGATGGAAGAGGAATAGCTTGGTCAGGAATTTTAAGGACATTCTTAAAGGGATGGAGAAGCAGAGAAGTTTAGAGAGGAAATTCCAAAGCTTAGGGCCAAAGCCACAATAGGCACAATTGCCCGTGATAGAGTGATTAAAATTGGGGATGTGCAAGATGCCAGTGTTGGGAGAGTGTCGAGGTTTTCAAGAGTTTTGGGGCTGGAGGAGGTAAATGAGGTAGAGAGGGGTGAGGCCTTATGTTTTTATTGTTTTATATTTCTTTCCCTCCCCCACAGTTAAATTTCTTCCCTGTTCTGAAGATCTTGATTCCTCCCAGGAGCATACATCCTCCCCAAATTGATGATTATTCATGTGTGAGACTTGAGGATGCGTGTCACAGGCCATTCTACCATAAGAGTCCTCACAGGTGAGCAGGATTCCCCTCCTCAATCTCACACTTCGTAGGGGTATTTGATGGATGGCAGCCAAGAGCTGGAACCCTGCGCAGCTTTTCCCTTCAGATCAAAGGGGAGAGGCCAGTTATAATGGTTCTCTGGCTGCAATCTGCAGACGAAAGGTCAAACCTCACCCTTTCAGGTCTATATCGATTAGCTATTCATTGGACCAGTGGGGACGCCATATTTTAGTCATAGAATAATATAGCATAGAAAGAGCCCATTGTTTTTGTGGCAGCTCTTTGAAAGGCTTATCCAATCACGTCCCTCGCCTTCATCCTATAGCACCTTTATCTTTCCAAATATTCAACTCCTTTTTTGATAGTTACTATTGAATCTGCTTCCACCACTCTTTCAGGTAGTGCAGGCCAGATCGTAAAAGCATTCTTGTGTGTAAAATATTTCTCCTCATCTGGCCTCTGGTTCTTTTGCCAGTTATGGTAAATTTGCACCCTCTGGTTACTGACCCACCACTAGAGTGAAGTTTCTCCTTATTTACTCTTACAAAACATAGAAATCAGGAGCAGGTGTCGGCCAGCCCGCTCCTCGAGCCCACTCCGCTACCCAACAAGACCACAGCTGACATGGCCGCAGTCCCAACGCCACCTTGTTCCTGTTCCCAACACTCCTTGACTCCCCTGTTATTCAAGAATCCACCTCCTCCTCAATTAGCCCCATTTTCTTGCCTGTCCCCAATACTCTTTGACTTCCCTGCTAGTCGTGAACACATCCAACTTCGCCCCAAAAAAAATTCAATGACCCTGTCCCCACTGCTCTCTGGGGAAGAGAGTCCCACAGACTCACAATCCTCAGAGAAAAAATGCCCCCCCCACCTCATCCCAAATGGGAGCCCACCCCTCATACTCAAACTGTGTCTCATAGTTCCAGTCCCACGCTCCACTCACCCACCTTCACAAGGGAAAATGAACCCAGCACCCACCCTGTCAAGTCCCCCCAGGATTCCATATGCCGCAATAAGACCATAAGACATAGGAACAGAAATTAGGCCATTCGGCCCATCGTGTCTGCTCTGCCATTCAATCATGGCTGATAGGTTTCTCAACCCCACTCTCCCGTCTTCTCCCTGTAAACTTTGATCCCCTTATCAATCAAGAACCTAACTATCTCGCTCTTAAATAAACTCAATGACCTGGCCTCCACAATAAGACCACTTCCCACTCCTTCAAACTCCAATGGATACAAGCCCAACCTGTTCAACCCCTCCTCTCATGAACCAGTCAAGAAAACATTCCCCAGTGTAATCACGTCCCTTCTGAAATACGGAGACCAAAACTGTTTCCAGTACTCCAGATGTGGTCCCACCAATGCCTTTCATAATTTGAGGCATCTGTATTAAATCTCCCTTTATCCTCCTCCAATCCAAGAGGAGCAATTCCAGCTATCATACCTTCTAAAGCACAACACAATTTACCCAGGACATGTCAATGCAGAATAATTATTTGCAAACACTTCATTGGGTATTTTGTGAAAGTGACTGTGCTTTCTTGACAGCAAGGATCTTTCTGCATGCGGCATCTTCCCAATATCAGCCATTAAGTGAAGGGTGGCACAGGGCAAGGGAATCAACATGTTACCAACCTGAGGAAAGAGGCTCGAATCACAGAGTGCCAAGTGACTGGGCTGCTTGCGCACCTGATGAAGCTGAGCGAGAGCCACGGCAACTGGGATCAGGGTCAGGAGCAGCCTGCACTCACAGCATGAAATATGATACACTATCTAACCCCGTTGTGAAAGTGCCATCAGTCTGGGCAGTGAGCAGCTGGCAACAGACAAGGTCACTTCATGGATAGATTTCTAGAAAAATAGCTCCAGCCATGCAAAGCTTCACGGATTATAACCCACAAATCTTCGCTGCCAGAAACCCACAGCACTGAAGAGATTGAAGGTATGAAAGAATAACCATGCAACTACTGTTCAAAATGTAAGGTAGGAACACAACTGTGCTGTAGTTGACAGCACCGAACATTGCAGAGTCTCTAGCTTGCGCTATGTAATTATTACTTTTGCCAGCATTCAAATTTATTCAAATCAGCAATTCTCGCACCACTTGATTGGAGCGTCATGGAATCATTGAATCAAGTGACACAGCAGTAAGTCTTTGAGCTCATCATATGTGTGCCAGCTCTTTCAAACATTAAACCTGCTCTCCACCCCCTGCAAAGCCATGACATTCTTGGCAGGATGCTTAAGCATTTTCTGTAAGCTGTATTTACACAGCTTTTCTCGATATTCATTCTCGGTACGTGGGTGTCGTTGGAAAGGCCAGGATTTATTGGCCGGGATTTGTGCTATGGCGGGCCAGCTAAAAGTCCATTGACTTTCGGCGGGACTGGACAATCCCGGCGGTGGGTGGGGCTGTAAAGTTCAAAAATAAAAACAAAAATCTGCGGATGCTGGAAATCCAAAACAAAAACAGAATTACCTGGAAAAACTCAGCAGGTCTGGCAGCATCGGCGGAGAAGAAAAGAGTTGACGTTTCGAGTCCTCATGACCCTTCAACAGAACTGAGTGAATATTAGGAGAGGGGTGAAATATAAGTTGGTTTAAGGTGGGGGGGGGAGAGAGAAGTGGGGGTGGTGTGGTGTGGTTATAGGGACAAGCAAGCAGTGATAGGAGCAGATAATCAAAAGATGTCACAGACAAAAGAACAAAGAGGTGTTGAAGGTGGAGAGATGACCTAAACGAATGTGCTAATTAAGAATGGATGGCAGGGCACTCAAGGTACAGCTCTAGTGGGAGTGGGGTGGAAAGACTCCAGGGCATACAAGATTTAAAAATAATGGAAATAGGTGGGAAAAGAAAAATCTATATAAATTATTGGAAAAATGTGGAACATTCCTTGTTACAGTCCTCCTCCGGCCCCCTCCCACAACTCTTTCTCCGGTACATCGATGATTACTTCGGTGCTGCTTCATGCTCTCGTCGGGACTTGGAAAAATTTTATTAATTTTGCTTCCAATCTCCACCCCTCCATCATTTTCATGTGGTCCATCTCTCACACTTCCATTCCCTTCCTTGACCTCTCTGTGTCAATCTTTGGTGATAGACTGTCCACCAATATCCATTACAAGCCTACCGACTCCCACAGCTACCTCGACTACAGCTCCTCACACCCCGCTTCCTGTAAGGACTCCATCACATTCTCTCAGTTCCTTCGCCTCCGTCGCATCTGTTCTGATGATGTTACCTTCAAAAACAGTTCCTCTGACATGTCCTCCTTCTTCTTTAACCGAGGTTTTCCACCCACGGTCGTTGACAGGGCCATCAACCGTGTCCGGCCCATCTCCCACGCATCCGCCCTCACGCCTTCTCCTCCCTCCCAGAAACATGATAGGGTCCCCCTTGTCCTCACTGATCACCCCACCAGCCTCCGCATTCAAAGGATCATCCTCCGCCATTTCCGCCAACTCCAGCATGATGCCACCACCAAACGCATCTTCCCTTCATCCCCCCGGCGGCATTCCATAGGGATCGTTCCCTCTGGGACACCCTGGTCCACTCCTCCATCACCCCCTACTCCTCAACCCCCACCTATGGCACCTCCCCATGCCCACGCAAAAGATGCAACACCTGCCCCTTTACTTCCTCTCTCCTCACCATCCAAGGGCCCAAACACTCCTTTCGAGTGAAGCAGCATTTCACTTGCATTTCCCCCAACTTAGTCTACTGCATTCGTTGCTCCCAATGTGGTCTCCTCTACATTGGAGAGACCAAATGTAAACTGGGTGACAGCTTTGCAGAACACCTGCGGTCTGTCCGCAAGAAAGACCCAGACCTCCCTGTTGCTTGCCATTTTAACACTCCACCCTGCTCTCTTGCCCACATGTCTGTCCTTGGCTTGCTGCATTGTTCCAGTGAAGCCCAGCGCAAACTGGAGGAACAGCACCTCATCTTCCGACTAGGAACTTTACAGCCTTCCAGACTGAAAATTGAATTCAGCAACTTTAGATCTTGAACTCCCTCCTCCATCCCCACCCCCTTTCCATTTCTTCCCCCTTCCTTTTGTTTTTTCCAATATTTTATATAGATTTTTCTTTTCTCACTTATTTCCATTATTTTTAAGTCTTGGATGCCCTGGAGTCTTTCCACCCCGCCCCCACTAGAGCTGTACCTTGAATGCCCTACCATCCATTCTTAATTAGCACATTCGTTTAGATAATATCACCACCTTCAACACCTCTTTGTTCCTTTGTCTGTGACATCTTTTGATTATATGCTCCTGTCACTGCTTGCTTGTCCCTACAACCACACCACCCCCCTCCACTTCTCTCCCCCCCACAACCACCTTAAACCAGCTTATATTTCACCCCTCTCCTACTATTCACTCAGTTCTGTGGAAGGGTCATGAGGACTTGAAACGTCAACTCTTTTCTTCTCCGCCGATGCTGCCAGACCCGCTGAGTTTTTCCAGGTAATTCTGTTTTTGCTGTAAATTTCTGCCCATTTTGCCTTTTGCTAAATGGTTTTGTATAGCAGAGACTTGTTGGGCCACTTCAGAGGTCAGTTCAGAGTCAATCACTATGGAACTAAAGTCAAAACATAGGCCAGATCAGGTAAGGATGCCAAGTTTCCTTCTCCAAGTAAATTACTGAACTATTTGCATTTTTACAACAATCCACAGCTCCATGGGCACTTTTGCTGATCCCAGTATTTTATATACTGACCAACCAATGTACAGCGCGGGCTACTGGTTGACTGTAAGTCTAGAGCTGGAGGTGGTTGTGGAAGCATGCAAGGATTTAGTGCTCTGCCTTCCATTGCAATAAACACAATCACAGTTTGTTCTTATGTAGGTCTCTCTCCGTTATTGATAGCGAGCATCAACTAACAAGTGTATATGAAGTTGTGCAATTCGGGTGTACTCCACTAGTGAACTCATAGACGCAAGTCATAAGACTGTGAAATCGAAACTTACTGTCACTGATGTGATAACGGAGTGACAATTGAACATTTTCAATTCATGTTCCACAACTTCAAAAAATATGGCGGTCCCAGCACGAAGCCTTGTAGAATCACAGAAAGTTTACTACAGAGAAGGAGGCCACTCGGCCTATCATATCTGCACAAGCCAAGAAAATAGACCACCCATCCAAATCCCGTTTCCCAGCATTTGATCCACAGCCCTGCAGGTTGCGGCTCTCCAGATGCACATCCAGGCACCTTTTAAATGAGATGACTTGTTCTACCTCCTTTCAAGCAGTGGGTCCCGGGCCCCCACCATCCTCCAGGTGAAAATAAACTTTTCCTCATCTTCCCTCTAACTCTTTTACCAATCGCTTTAAATCCATGCCCCTCCCTAGTCACTGACCTCTCTGCCAAGGCAAATAGGCCCTCATCCATTCTATCCAGACTCCTCACAATTTTGTACATCGCAATCAAATCTCTCCTTCACCTCTTCTTTTCTAAGGAGAACAATCTCGGCCTATCCAGCCTTTCCTCATAGCTGCAATTTTCCAGTCCTGGCAACATCCTTGAAAATCTCTTCTGTACACTGCAATGCAATTATATCCTTACTGTAATAAGGTGACCAGAGCTACACACAGTACTCATGTCGTGGCTTAACTAATGCTTTATATAATTCAGCATAACCTCCCTGCACTTATATTTTATGCTTGGCTAATAAAGGAAAGGATTCCATATGTTTTCTTAACTGCCTTAACAACCTGTCCTGATCCCTTCAGGGATCTGTGGGCATTTACGGCAAGATCCCTCACTTCCTCCACACCTTTCAATATCTTCCCATCTATTGTGTATTCCCTTGACTTGTTTGATCTCCCCGAATGCATCACCTCACACTTCTCTGAATTGAATTCCATTTGCAACTCTTCTGCCCACCTGACCAGTCCATTGATATCTTCCTGCAGCCCACCTCACTACCAACTATGTGACCAATTTTTGTGTCATCTGGAGATTCCTTTAAACAAGGGTACAACGTCAGGGGATCTCCAATCCTCCGGCACCACCCCTGCATCATGAGATAGGCGTGCAGACCAGAGACTCATGGTTACTGATATTAAAACACTGCGTCTTTTTTGTTTTTAAGATCAAGGCATCTCAAAAAGAGTACGTCTGTGGGAAACTGCATGGAGTGACAGGTTTATGCAATGCATGTTTTGCAAGATTATGAGGGAATTTCCCTCAGAAATTCTCGGGCCTTGAGGAGACGCATTGGTTTGAAATTCCTTCCTGCGCTGTTTAAGGATTAGTAACTCTCTTATAACAATGGGAATTTGGGGCAGAATTTCCCGGTCGGCATGCGGGGGCAGGGCCCGCTCGCCGACACGTAAAATGATGCAGGGTGACGTCGGGACAAATCGACTACGTGCCCGCTGAACTGCCAAAGGCCTATTAAGGCCTGCTAATTACCTAATTGAGGTCATTGTCAGGGCCTGCCCGTCTAACCTTACAGTTGGCGGGCAGGCAAAGCGCCCAGGCGGCCTTCCGAAAAAGCGTGAAACCTCATCCACGAGCGGGATGAGGTTTCATGAGGGTTTTAAAATGTTTGGAAAATCTCTAAATAAAAGTAATGGACATCTTCCAGCTCGTAGGGGACATGTCAGGAAAAGGTTTTCATACCTTTAATAAATGTTTAAAAGTTCAACCGATCTCCCTGCAGCAGCACTTTGCCTCAGGGAAAGCTGTGCGCTCCTCCGTGCGCATGCGCGAAAGAGCACACAGACCTGCTCAGGGAATTCTCCCCCCCCCACCCCACCCCCCACCCCCCCGGCCCGCACAGGGGAGTGCACAGCGCTTCAGGACGGACATCTCTGGGTGGGCCTTAATTGGCCCGCCCACGTAAAATGGTAGCTGATCGGGAACCCGCCCACTCGCGCACCCTCCCGCACAGCGCCCCCCCCCACCCCCCACCCCCACCGGACAAGCAGAGAATTCTGCCCTTGGTGTGATTATGCTCTACTAAAACATTCAATTGTGTTTTTCCTTTCAAATAAATTGTATCATAGATGCTTCTGTTTAAGAATCCTCCAACATCAGTTTGCTTTACACAATTTTTTTGAGTGAATAACTGTACATTCTTTACAGTATATATGTTGATTCTGGATTTTCTAGCCTCCCACTACACTGACACTTAAATTCCAAATTCGAGTTCCATGTTCAGGCTCCAATGTGCTGCACAAACTGTTAAAGGTCATTGACTTGAAGAGTTCGCCCTGTGTTACTCTCTCCATTGGTGCAGACTGACCTGCTGAAGGCATCTGCCAATTCCTCTTTTTATCCACAGACTGAGAGAGCTGGGACGTGAAAAATGAACAAGTGATTTTGCAGCTTCTATAACTCATTTCTGTTTAGCCTGCAAAACTGTTTTATTTCACAATAAATCACTGTTCCTGCCAAAGCCCTTTATGCGCTCTGACCATGAGACAGGCCAGTATGTTATACTTGTGACACTATGATGGTGGGGGGTAGGGGGGGGGTTACGATGATAGGTGAGTTATCTGACCAGCCTTGCCCAGGGGGTAAACCACCATTTCATACTGATGTAATCGCTACAAAGCCCAGGAGTGTGCACCTTGGACGTAAACCAGAATATGCACCCAAAATTGCATCCATCATCATCATTCACGCAAGGTTCAATTTTTAATATAACATGCCATAAAAATGCATTCAAAGAAATAGAAAATATAGTATAGAAAAATTTTGCTGAGGCAGGACAGAAACATTCGGAGGGTGGTCATAAGTCAATTGACTTTTGCCCATTCTCCAAATTTTCCTGTTCTGCCCGCAATAATGCCCGCCACTGGCAGAGCCAGGAAATCCCACCCTTTGTTACTGTATGTGCCCAATGTTTACAAAGTTGAGGGACCTCCCTGAACAAATGTGGTTGGAGGGCACTCGGATTTGAGAGTCAGAGGCGTGGACAGTTTTGCGCGCAGAGTTCATTCAGGAAGGGCGTTTTGATGGACGGAGACCTGGGCACATCACTGTTACAAATGTAACCCACTTACGCCCGAGATTCCTCACTCTTTCAAGCCACGTAATTGGTTTCCGCCCAGGTTACCTGTATATCTGGACGTGAACGCAAAGAAAGCTACAGGTCTACAGGTCTCCTAAGCGGAGCAATGTAATTCTCCCCAGAAATGCTTTCCTTTAATTCCTAGCTGTGCTCAGGTAAAATGTAATTACAGCACATGTGGCACTCCAGCTTTGAGTGATACAGCTATCAAAGTTCTGATTGAACGGAGCTCCAACTGCCACAGCTCAGATTGTCTTCTGTGACAAAAAAAATCAATCATCACATGGTTGAAGTCAATATGTTTATCCTGCAGTAGAAACGCCATCCCATATCATAGAAGAATCCATGATTTTCACTGCAGTCATAAATCCAGCTACTGGGGATTTAATATCAGTCTCCATTGGAAAATAAATAGCTATTTAGAAATTTCCTATTGATTTGACGTTATTGCCCGTTGAAGTTATGTACATTTTCACAGGGTAACGTGGCATTGAAGAGGTGAACTAACTTCATCATTGTACCCATCAATATGCGGGTCATGCCTCTCCTTAAGGCTTGCAATGGATTCCGTTTTGCACTCACCATAGCAATGACTGCTGCTCCTGCTCCAGCCAGGGCCACAATGAACAAATGGAACGTCATGTTCAGCTAGGAGAAAAAGATAAATGTCATGTGATGTCCACACTGTCGATGGTCAGGAAATCAAACATTCTGTGAAAATACGACAGGGTTGAAACTTAGCTCTGAGACACTTAGAGCTCACCGATCAACTCACCTGGTTTGCTCCATTAAAGAAGCAACTTAACAGGAAGCACTTTATTAAAACACACTTAACCAAATGATTTTGTAGAATGCAAACACAAATGTACCCATATGGCTTGCCATAGCCATACATATTCTTAATCAATCAAAACGTTTATGATATATTCTCGACCATCCTGCTCTCTTGCTGTCATCCCAGGTATGACTCACTGTTAAATAACACTACAGCTTCCCTCTGTGCCTCTTCTGGCATTCTCGGGCAGGCTCATAGAAGCTCTTGGCACTGGCTCATCGTGCGTAGCACAATTGCCCCAGTCCTCTCTCTTATCGACCTTCTGCCCAATATGCCTGCTGATGGTTGACCTCGCAAATCTTCTTCCTGTCTACCCATCTCTGTAATCTCCTCCAGCCTCACAACCCTCTGAGATATCTGTGCTCCTCCAATTCTGACCTCTTGGGTATCGCTGGTTTTAATCACTCCACCATTGTGGTTGTTGTGCCTTCAATTGCTTGGGCCCTAAGCTCTGGAAATGCCTCCATACACCTCTCTGCCTCTTTAAGACACTCCTTAAAACCTACCCTTTTGGTCAAACCTTTGGTCATCTGACCGAATATCTCCTTAGTGGCTCAGTGTCACACATCGTTTTAAAATGCTTCTGAGAAGCACCTTGGAAAGTTTTATTACTTTAAAGGAACTACATAAATATAAGTTCTTGTCGCTCTATCGCTTTTCTATAACTCGTGCAGAATTTAATGGTGCATCACTGCAGTATTAATACCAGTTTCCACTGATCCAATCAGGATCTGACCTGACTCCATGGTAAAGAGGTGGAAGTGACATTCCAACAGGCTACAGCATAATTCCAGGTTTAAAAGTTCCAGAAGATTGGATTGGAAATGGGTATGGTAAGGGGGATGTTTATGGGGTGGAGGGGATTGGGGAGTGGGCATTGGTGGTAGTGGTGAGCATGGATCTCTTCAGTACTTTCTAACCCTAACTAAAGTTCATTGAAGTGTTTACTAGTATCAAGTTGGTCACTGTGGTCAGCATTTAGCAAAAAGTAAAATGCTAAATTTTATCAGATATCCTTGTGATAAATCAATTTAACATCAACTGTAGAGAAAGGTCCTGCTGAATTTCACAGAGAATCTACTGCATGTAACAAACGCATTTGAATTATTTTGAATGGGAGACGTCAGTTCTATAAACCTTTACATTTTTTTCATTCATTCAAGTAATGTGGACTTTGTTGGCTAGGCCAGCATTTATTGCCCATCCCTAATTGCCCTTGAGAAGGTGGTGGTGAGCTGCCTTCTGGAACCGCTGCAGTCCATGTGGTGGAGATACATCCACAGTGCTTTTTGGGAGGGAGTTTCAGGATTTTGACTCAATGACAGTGAAGGAACTGCAATATATTTCCAAGTCAGGATGGTGAGTGGCTTGGAGGGGAACTGCCAGGTGGTGGTGTTTCCATCTATCTGTTGCCCTTGTCCTTCTAGATGGCAGTGGCCATGGGTTTAGAAGTTGCTGTCCACTATATTTAAAGAACATAGGACTTAGGAGTAGGGGTAGGCTATACAGCCCCTTGAGCCTGCTCCACCATTCAATAAGATGATGGTTGACCCGATTGTGGTTTCAACTCCACTTTCCTTTCTGCCCCCCATAATGACTTGGCTCCTGCTTTCTGATCCCTTGTCTAACAAAAATTTGTCTATCTCAGCCTTGAATATATTCAACAACCCAGCCTTCACTCCTCTCTGAGGAAGAGAATTCCACATTCTAATGAAGCTCAGAGAAAAATAAATCTCCTCATCTCAGTCATAAAAGGGAGACCTCATATTCCTAAAAAGTGCCCTCCGAGTTCTAGTCTCCCCCATAAGTGGAAACATCCTCCCGGTATCTACCCTATCAAACCCCATCAAGGTCTTATATATTTCAATAAGATCACCTCTCATCTTTCTAAACTCCAATGGGTATAGGCCCAGGCTGTTCAACCTGTCTTCATAGGATAAGCCCCTCATCCCAGGGATATGTCGAGTGAACGTTCACTGAGCTGCTTCTAAAGCAATCATATCCTTTTTACAAACAAGGAAACTAAAACTGTACAGTATTCCAGATACGGTCTCACCAATGCCCTGTACAGCTACAATGAAACTTCCCTACTTTTATATTCCATTCCCCTTGAAATAAACACCAACATTTCATTTTCCTTCCCAATCACCCGCTGTACTTGTATACTAACATTTTGTAACTCATGTAACAGGACACTCAGATCATCTCTGTACCACCGAGTTCTGCAATCTCTTACCATTTAAATAGTATTCTGCTCTTCTATTCTTCCTGCCAAAGTGGACAAGTTCACATTTTCCCATATTATACACCATCAGCCAAATTTTTGCCCACTCACTTAACCTGTCTATATCCCTTTGAGAATCTCTATACCTTCTCTTGACAATTTATCTTGTCACTTATCTTGGTGTCATCTGAAAATTTAGCTACCATACATTTGGCCCCTTCATCCAAATCATTGATGTAGATTGTAAATAGTTGAGGTCCCAGCACTGATTTCTGTGACACTCCAATAATTATAGCTTGTCCACCTGAAAAAAACACATTTGTCCCTACTGTCTGCTTCCTGTTAGCTAACCAATCCTTTATCCATGCTAATAGGTTACCCATTACATCATGTAATCTTGTATAGTAACCTTTGATGTGGCACCTTATCAAATGCCTTCTGGAAATCCAAGTACACCACATTTACATGTTCTCCTTTATCCACCTTGTTAGTTCTTTAAAACATTCTAATATATTTGTTACACATGATTTCCCTTTCACAAAGTCTTGTTGACTCTCTTTTTAAGTATCCTGCCATAACCTCCTCAACAATGGATTTTAGCAATTTCCTTATGACTGATATTTGACTAACAGACCTGTTGGTTCCTGCTTTCTGCCTCCCTCCTTTCTAGAACAAAGGTGTTACATTAACTATTTTCCAATTCACCGGGACCCTTCCAGAATCTAAGGAAATTTGGAAGATTATAGACAATGCACCTATGATCTCTGCAGCCACTTCTTTTAAAACCCTAGGAAGCAGGCCATCTAGTTCTGGGGGCTTGTCAGCCTTTAGGTTTAATAGTTTTCCCAGCACCTTTTCCCGAGTGATGGTGACTGCTTTAAGTTCTCTCCCCCCACCCCACAACCACACCCCCCCGCGCCCAACCCCCCCCCCCCCACCCACCTCCAGCCCCCCCATTCTCCTGTTGATTTTCAAGATTCTTTGGTAAGTTTTCTAAGTCTTCTACAGACACAAAATACTATTCAACTCCTCTGTCATTCCCTTGTTTTACATTATCAATTCCCTAAACTCACTCTCTGGAGGATCATCACTTTTAGTTACTTTTTTCAATTTAAATATTTGTAGAAACTGATTAATCCTGCTTCATCGCTCATCACCAGGTCCGGAATAGCCTGCTCCCTGATTGGCTCTAGAATCTGCTGTCAAAGAAATTGTCTATGAACTCATTTTCCAGATTGCCTTTGCCAATCAGATTCTTCCAATCCACATGTACATTAAAGTCACCCATGATTACTGCAGTACCTTACTGACACATCCCATTTATTTTTTCCTGTATCCTCTGTCCTACAGTGTAACTGCTGTTAGAGGGCCTATAAACTACTCCCACAAGTGACTTCATACCTTTTCTATTTCTTATCACCACCACAAACTGATTCTACATCTTGCTCTTTCAAGCTAAATATGTCTCTTACAACTGTACTAATGACAACCTTAATTAACAGAGCTACCCCACCACCCTTTCCTAGCTTCCTATTTTTTTGAAGTGTCAAATCCCTTCAATATTCAGGTACCAGCCTTGGTCACCCTGAAACTATGCCTCTGCAATGGCTACAGGCCATGGATATCTGTGCTAACAATTTTTTCCATTTTGTTACAAATGCGGCACACATTCAGATACAAAGCCTTTAATTTTGTCTTGTTACCATTTCTGGCCTTATCTGCTGGTGCACTCTTAAATTTGTAATCGCTATCCTTTTCTGCCACACTCTAGTCATTTTTATCCAAATTGCTACCCTGCTCCAGTACCTCGTTGTTGCTCTTTGATTTACGACATCTCCTCTCACATGATCCCTTGCACCACTATTTAGATTAAAGCCGTCTCTGCCGCCTTAGTTATAAAATTCACCAGAATAGTGGTCCCAGCGCGGATCAGGTGAAGACCATGCCAATGTGTGGGGGGAGAGGTAGGGCTGAGAAGGGCGAGTGGGGAACTGTGGGCATGCATGTGAGTGCGCGCCTGCAAATCTCCCTGAGGCATAATAGGAGATGAACACTCAGAAAAAAAAGATTTTATTAATATTATAAAACATGTCCCCTCATGTGACTCTGTCACATGAGCAGGGATGTGTCATTAATTAAATTTTAATTTTACCTTTATTCGCTTTTGGAAACCTCAACCTGCCCGTGGTTGGACTGTAAGGTTGGACAGGGAATGAAAAAATTCTTTTAATTACCTTTTTAATGGCCTTAATAGGCTTTTTAATTGTCAGTGGGTACGCCGCCAACTCCAGCATGTGCCCACTGATCAAAATATCACGCGAGTGTGCGTTGAAGTCAGGACAGTCGCCCAACATCATCACATGTCATTTTACTCTGTCAAGTCAGATGCGTGTCTGCCCACCGAACTAAAAATTTTGCCCTATGTTTTATTGCTGCTAAAAGAGAGACATGCTTTTGAAACTTTTTGTTGAGCACTTATCAGGACAGATTCACAAGAATACCAATTCTTCCCTTGACATCAAGGCAGCGTTTGTCCCAAGTGTGGCATCAAGGAGCCCTAGCAAAACTGGAGTCGATGAAAATCAGGGAAAAAACTCCCCGCTGGTTGGAATCATTACTAGCACAAAGGAAGATGGTTGTGGTTGTTGGAAGTCAATCATCTCAGTTCCAGGACATCACTGCAGGAGTTCCTTAGGGTAGTGTCCTCGGCCCAACCATCTTTGGCTGCTTCATCAAAAACCATCCTTCCATCATAGGGTCAGAAGTGGGGATGTTCGCTGGTGATTGCACAATGTTCAGCACTATCCACGACTCCTCAGACATTGAAGCAGTCCATGTCCAAAGGCAGCAAGACTTGGACAATATCCAGGCTTGGGCTGACAAGTGACAAGTAACATTCACATTACACAAGTGCCAGTCAATGATCACCTCCAGCAATACAGAATCTAGCCATCACCCCCTGACATTCAATGGCATTGCCATTTCTTTCTGAGTGCCCCACTATCAGCATCCTGGGGTGTACCATTGACCAGAAACTGAACTAGACTAGTCACATAAATACCGTGGTTACAAGAGCAGGTTAGAGGCTAGGAATTCTGCAGTGAGTAACTCACTTCCTGACTCCCGCAAACCTGTCCACCACCTACAAGGCACAAGTCAGGAGTGTAATGCAATACACCCCACTTACCTGGATGAGTGCAGCTCCAACCACACTCAAGAAGCTCGACACCATCTGGGACAAAGCAGCCCACTTGATTGGTACCCCATCCACAAATGCTCACTCCCTCCACCATTGATGCACAGTAGCAGCAGTGTGTATCATCTACAAGATGCACTGCAGGAACTCATCAAGGCTCCCTAGATAGTGCCTTCCAAACCCACACCAACTACCATCTGGAAGGATAAGGGCAGCAAATGTATGGGAATACCACCACCTGGAAGTTCCCCTCCAAGCCACTCACCACCCTGACTTGGAAATATATTGCTGTTCCTTCACTGTCGCTGGGTCAAAATCCTGGAACTCACTTCCTAACAGCACTGTGAGTGTACCTACACCACATGGACTGCAGTGGTTCAAGAAGGCAGCTCACCACCGGCTTCTCAAGGGCAACTAGGGATGGGCAATAAATGCTGGCGATGCCCAAGTGCTAATAATAGAAAAATTGTAAAGGGTACTTCAATTTAATTGCATAAGACCGTCCTGATTGGTTGGTTCTCTAGTTCCACTCTAGCTCTGTTTCCACCAAATGACTACTTTGTTTTAATTATTTTTTTTCTCAATTAAGTAATGATTAATAAACCTTACTAATTCCAATGAGCTCTACCACTGATAGTAAACCTCACTATTACTAATAAGACCTTACAATTATTAATAAATTACCTGAATTTTGGAAGCTAAATGTGCAAAATACTGAACAACTGATCACTTACCTGTTTCCCTCTTCCCTTACTCACTGAATCCCCTTGCCAAATTCCTAAGCCCACACTCTGTGACTAGCAGCACTCAGTGATGTATGGCTGCCTTTATGACTCACTCAGTTCTCAGCTCTTGTTTCATTTGATAGCTAACAACCACTTGCAATGTGTAGGAACATAGGAATAAGAGTAGGCTATCCATTCCCTCGAGCCTAGTATGCCAATCAATAAGTTCAGGGCTGATCTGTGACCTGACCCCAGCTTGACCCCATATCACCTAATAATATTGGCTAACAACAACCCTATCAGCCTCAGTTTTAAAGCTACAAATGGACCTTGCATTGATTGCCGCAGAAGAGAGTTCCAAATTTCTAACACCCTTTGTGTGCAGAATTTTTTCCCATCTTCTCTTCTGTGGCATCTGCCTCTACTTTTTATACTATGGCCCCTAATCCCCCACCAAATGGAAATTGTTTCTCTCCATCTACCCTTGCTCTTCCTATTCATATCTTGAAAACTTTGATCCAATCACCACTCACCCTTCTAAATTCCAGGGATTAGAACCCTACTTTGTGCAATCTCTCCTCATAATTTAACCCTTGGAGTCCAGAGATCATTCTGGCAAACCAGAACCAACCAGACTACACTCCCTCCAAGAAAAATATATCCTTCCAAAGATATAATTCTCAGAACTACTCACAGCACTCACAGGTGTATTCTAACCGGGTATTTGTATAACTGAAGCATTATGTCTACCCCGTTGTATTCTAGCCCTCTAGCTATTGTTTTTTTTTGATCATTTGCTGTATCTATTCTTGATATTATAATGCTCTGGACACCTAAATTTCTTTGTATCTCCGCTGTTTCTAGCTTTTCATCATTTAGAATATATTCTGTTCTATCATGTTTAGGTTCAAAGTGGATATCCTTATTTTCACTATATGGAAATACATTCGCCACATGTTTGCTCATTCGCTGAATCTGTTAATATCCTTTTTAATTTTATGCTTCCAGCTGTACTGCTTATGCAGTCACCTATATAATATGTCATTGATAAACTTGGATATATGAGTTTCTATCCCGTAATCTATGTGAATGGTTGAGGCCTCAACACAAAGCCTTGCAGGTCACCATTAGTCGTATCAGTGTGAAGTAAACTATCTGTCCCTTATCCCTACTCTCTATCTCCTGCAACTCAGCCAATTTCCTAACCAGGTCAACAATTGGCCTTCGATTCCATGAGCTTCAACTTTAGCTAGCCATCTCTTACGAAGGGTTTTCAATTGTTTTCTGGAAATCCATATAGATAACATCGGCAGACATTTCCCTCTACATTACTTTAGTCACTTTTTCAAAAAATTCAATCGGGTTCTTCAGGTATGGCCTACTCTTTAGAAACTCATGTTGGCTCTCTCTGATCAGCCAAAAGTTTTCAAGGTGTTCAGTAATTCTGTCCTTTATATTAAGCTCCAGTAATTTCCTGATAACACATTGTCAAACTGACTGGTCTATAACTCCATGGTTTCCCTCTCTCATGTCCTTAAACTGAGAGTGACATTCTCAATTTTACAACTTAAAGGTACTGTTCCCAAATCAAGAGAGCATTGAAAGATAATCAAAAGGACATCTGCAATGTTCTCACCTACTTATTTACAATTATTTGATGGAAATTTTTGGAATCTGTTATTCATTAGAGCCATTACTTTGACCATGGCTGTTATTTTGCTTTCTTCAATTTTGGTGCGTCCCTATACCTATATCAATATTAGTTTCCTTGCAACAGCCAGCAATATCCTCTACTGAGGAAATACTGATGCAAAGAAATTATTCAACCTGTCCACCTTTTCTTTATTTCCATTGACAATATTAGTTTTCCAGGGGGCCACATTGCTCCTGACCACCTACTTTTTCCTAATATAATGTATATAATTGATTTTGACAGTGCTTTCAATGCAGTAAAATGTCACAGGGCACTTCTCAGGGGTGTCATTAGGTAAAAATTAACAATGAACCGCAGAAGGAATCATTAAGATAGGTGACCAAAGGCAAATAGATTTTATTACAGTGCGCCTTTGGTGTGGAAAATGAATTAAATGTTAGTGTGCTTTTTTCAAACCACAGATTCTTCACTTGCAGAGATTTAAACTTGTTTTGAATGGGTTTTGTGAATGAGAGTTTTCAGTGTGAAATGTGTCTGAGTGAGAACTCTATAAGCTTGTTAGAAGTTTATTTTCTTCATCGCCATTTCAAAGACTTAGCTCCTAATGGCTGCCCACAGTGGATACTGGGTCAGCGGCTATGGAGGATACATGGGAGGCATGGAAGGAGCATGGGGAATATGAGGGGACAGGAAGGGGGCATGAAGGATATGAGGGTGAACGGGGCATGGAGACACGAAGGGGTCAGGGGAGTGGGTGTGGGTGTGAGGGGTGAGGGATAGACGGCCTAATGACCTTTAGTACAACTGGGCTGAAATGCCCGGGAGCTGAGATGGGCCTTACTCACATGCCTCCGTGGCTCAATCTGAACTGCCTCCTGAGGTGGCGGACCTGATATCATCCTGTATCTGCTTCCCTGGAACAAAGGTAGGGGGCTGGGAAGTGAAGGTGGAGGCGGTGGGGGTGGGGGTGTGGGGGGGGCGGGGTGTGGTGGGTGGCGTTGGGGTGGTGGTGCAAGGGCCCTTTTAAAGAAGATGGGTTTGCCGGGTTGAGCAGTTTCCCAACTCTTACTTCCAGCTTTTTCCACAAAAATACGGTCCCATGTCAGAGGGCGGATTTTAATTGCAGGTACGGTCCTGCCTGCCCTCTGCAGTGTGTGACTATGCTACACCTCATGAAGCCGCTGTCACCTAGGGTGGCTGGGAACTGAATGGGGAGTGAGTGACTGCTGGCTTCTGTAAAATCAGGCAGGCCTTGGGAGGAAAGTGTGGTAGGAAATGAAAGATTCCAGAGCAAGAGGGGCCTAAACTTTCCTTGTGGAGCGGTTCACAAAAGGAAGTATGAAAACTTGGCTGCAGGGCCTCTTCAATGCCCTGACCTTCTTCATGCTGGACTTCACCATGGCCAATGTTAAAATTGCCATTGCCCCCAATCTCATAACCCTAAGCAAATTGGCACAGATGAATTAGGACCCCAGCTTGTCCCAGAAGCATCTGTTAAAATCGAAAGTAGCGTGGGCTGGACAGCTTAGTAATCCAGAGCATTTCAAATGCCTCTCCCTGGGTTTAAACCAGGTGTGCTGGGTTAAAATATCATCCCCTCTCTCTCCCAGTGACAGAGTTGGGGGATGAACTCGCTAGACAGTGCTACTTGGTGGCCAGAGCTTGCAGCTGCATTTATATTATTGACACCGCAAAATTGGACAGGAAACAGAAAAGTGTGATCAATAATCACAACATGAAATGTGGTTTAAGGACAGGAAGTATATGTCTCAAGAAGGATTTCTAATTGTGTATATAACCATACGCAATAGGACGGGAAAGATTCCAGACTATAGGTCAGCTCCAGCATCTTGGATTTATTTGGTGTTTTTGCATAATTAAGTGTCTCAATGTGCTTATCTACTCAGTGTTTGTTACTTTGGGCTGTAAACCCTGGGATGAACTTACATCATTGGATTGGCACAGCTTGCTGAAGTTCTCATTCAAGGTGCAGACTGTCTTCTGCTCATGAATAGGCACAATACCTGAAACAGAAATATAAAGGCAAAATACTGTGGATGCTGGGAATCTGAAACAAAAACAAAAAGTGCCGGAAAAACTCAGCAAGTCTGACAGCATGTGTGGAGAGAAAGACAGAGTCAACGTTTCGAGTCCATTCTGAAGAAGAGTCGTACGGACTCGAAACGTTAAATCTGAAACAGAAACTTCTGTTGAACAATCATCATTAGGAATCTACAATCTTACTGCTTTATTCAGAATTAGTTTTCCTGATTCAGACTGCTCTGGACCATCCACAGAGACTTAACAAAAAGTCACCTGATTGCAGTAACATGTGGGACATTAGGAAAGAGTGAAAGCAATTAAGAAAGACTAATATTTATGTAGAGCCTGTCGTAATCATTAGTTGTCTCAAAAGCACTTTACAGCTAATTTAGTACTTTTGAAGTATCATCACTATTGTAATGGAGGAAAGGGGTTGGTCAATTTACGCATAATAAACTTCCACAAATAGTAATGTGATTATAACCAGTTCATCTTTTTATGACAACAAAAAACAGAATTACCTGGAAAAACTCAGCAGGTCTGGCAGCATCGGCGGAGAAGAAAAGAGTTGACGTTTCGAGTCCTCATGACCCTTCAACAGAACTGAGCAAATATAAGGAGAGGGGTGAAATATAAGCTGGTTTAAGTTGGGGGGGAGGTGGGGGGGAAGAGAAGTTGGGGGGGTGGAGGGGGTAGTGTGGTTGTAGGGACAAGCAAGCAGTGATAAGAGCAGATAATCAAAAGATGTCACAGACAAAAGAACAAAAGGACACATAGGTGTTGAAGGTGGTGATATTATCTAAACGAATGGATGGTAGAGCACTCAAGGTACAGCTCTAGTGGGGGTGGGGTGGAAAGGCTGGTAGGCATAAAAGATTTAAAAATAATGGAAATAGGTGGGAAAAGAAAAATCTATATAAATTATTGGTAAAAACAAAAGGAAGGGGGAAGAAACAGAAAGGGGGTGGGGATGGAGGAGGGAGTTCAAGATCTAAATTTGTTGAATTCAATATTCAGTCTGGAAGGCTGTAAAGTACCTAGTCGGAAGATGAGGTGCTCTTTCTCCAGTTTGCGTTGGGCTTCACTGGAACAATGCAGCAAGCCAAGGACAGACATGTGGGCAAGAGAGCGGGGTGGAGTGTTAAAATGGCAAGCAACAGGGAGGTCTGGGTCATTCTTGTGGACAGACCGCAGGTGTTCTGCAAAGCGGTCGCCCAGTTTACGTTTGGTCTCTCCAATGTAGAGGAGACCGCATTGGGAGCAACGAATGCAGTAGACTAAGTTGGGGGAAATGCAAGTGAAATACTCCTTCACTTGAAAGGAGTGTTTGGGTCCGTGGACGGTGAGGAGAGAGGAAGTGAAGGGGCAGGTGTCGCATCTTTTGCGTGGGCATGGGGTGGTGCCATAGGAGGGGGTTGAGGAGTAGGGGGTGATGGAGAAGTGGACCAGGGTGTCCTGGAGGGAATGAACCCTATGGAATGCCGCCAGGAGAGGTGAAGGGAAAATGTATTTGGTGGCGGCATCATGCTGGAGTTGGCGGAAATGGCGGAGGATGATCCTTTGAATGCGGAGACTGGTGGGGTGATAAGTGAGGACAAGGGGGACCCTATCATGTTTCTGGGAGGGAGGAGAAGGCGTGAGGGCGGATGCGCGGGAGATGGGCCGGACACGGTTGAGGGCCCTGTCAACATCTTTTTATGATGTTGGCTGAGGGAGAAATATTGACCAGGACACCAGGAATAACTCCCATACTCTTCTTTGAAATAGTGTCTTTGAATCTTTTGCATCCACCTGAGAGGGCAGGCTAGGGCCTTAGTTCAACAGTTCATCTTAATGATGACACCGCTGACAATGCAACACTCCCTCAGTACTGCATTGGAGTAAGTGGGACTTGAATCCACAACCATCTGACTCTGAGGCAGGACTGCTATCAGGTGAGCCACAGTTGACCAAAGAGAGAAAGGAAGAAAGGCCTGCAGTTATACCATACCTTACTTGACCTGTAGACACCCCAAAATGCTTTATTTTTGAAGTATAGTCACTGCTGTTGTGATGTAGAAAAAATACAATGCAATAATGACCATATGATCTATTTTAATAATCTTGACTGAGGATAAATATTAACCAGGACACAAGAGAAAATTCCTTTGCTCTTCTTTGAAATAGTACCATGGGATTTTTTTTACATCCACTTGAGAGGGCAGGAAGGACCACAGTTTAATGACTTATCTGAAAGAAGGCATTGCTGACAGTGCAGCACTCCCTCAGTTCTACAGTGAGGAACATCTGCCTGGAATTGTGTTCAAGCCTATAGATTGCAACTTGAATCCACAACCGTCTTTCTCAGAGATAAGAATGCTACTAACTGAGCCTTAGGGAATGGTGGAGGAGCAGGGAGGAGAGAAATAATGACCATTCAAATCAAAGTGTAAAGACTCTTACATATTTTTGTTCCGTCACTCATTTCGAACTGTTACATACCAAACTGGCGGAGATCAAAGCAGAGATCAGTGGACTCCATGATGGTGACATTCTGGCAGAGCGTCCAGATGTTGAAGTACATGAAGACAGGCAGTGAGGTGAAGGCTGTCACTCCCAGCCATGCCAGCATGAAGATATAGGTCAGCATAATAAACTGAAACAGAGAATGGACACACTTAGAATGACTGAGATTTTGCCTTATTTCCAAACGTATGTGGCTAACACTGCACAGCCCCAGTAGTAGTAGGCAAATTCGATGGACCTTGCTCTTTTGTCCTCTACAAATGCCTATGTTCCAAACACCTCCCTGGATCTACCAAGCTCTCTGAAGGCTAAAACTACCACCTGTTCTGCAGAAATTAAATACTCTCTCACTGTTTTTTTGCTTTCCTCAGTTTTATGCAAGCATGATAAATGTACACATATTTGAATCTATATATGGCACGAACATTTTCAACATTAATTTTCTAAATAACATATTAGGATTGCATCTTTTTAATGGCTGCTCTCATTTAATTTTTCTTGAATTGTCCTTTAATTTGCAAACAAAAAGAAATAATAACATTCAGCTAATGGCCATAGGAAGTAGAATTATCAGCACACTGCATGATACAATATGGGCCTCATGCCTGTGATTTTCCAGAAGGAAAAACAGTAAAAACTGGGAAATAAGAGTACTGGTCTGACCTGGTCTTGTATACCTTAAAATGGAACACCAGTAAACATGAGGATACTGGTATGAACTGTTTTTTCCTTCTGGTATTCCAAGTGCAGGGGATTGGTGCAGCCTGTCAAACGTTAGTGAGACCACAACACTGAAGAAGCCTTGAGGGAAAATCACCATACCCATTGCTTTAGTCACAGAATGAACATTTACAGCAAAGAAGGAAACCATTCGGCTCACCATGTCTCTGCTACCCTCAGCATGAAGGTTAACAGATGGGATATGCTAATGCATAACGCAGGCGATGACATGCTAGTGGTATCTGTCAGTCATGTGTTAGACTTGAGAGAGAAAGGTTTGAAGAGTGCCTAGGAGCAACTTGCCTACTCTGTAATCTGTTTAGATGTAGAACTAATGAACGAGTGTTAAGTAAATGCCAGATCATGTCTGCAGCCTGTCTACAAACCAAGTCCCCCAGTTAGGGTAGAAATTTTCACTCAGCAAGCAGGCATGCGCCCAACCCGTTCGAGCGTGTAATGACATGTGTTGCGCAGTCGCACGATAGTTCGTTCGGCGGGCACGCGCCGGAGTTGGCAGCGTGCCTGCCAACAGTTAAAAGGCCTGTTAAGGCCATTAAATAAACAATTAACCTAATTTTTTCACTAGCTGTCCCAACCTAACAGTTGGCGGGCAGGCGAAAAGGCCAAGCAGCCTTCGCATTTTTTTTTTAGAAACCTCATCCACGGGCGGGATGAGATTTCCAAAAGCAAATAAAAATAAAACATAAATTTCACAATTGAATTAATGACGTCCCTGCTTATGTGACAGTCACATGACATGAGGGGGACATTTTTCATTACATTTTTATTTTCTTTATTTTTTTGTTAACAACACTTCACCTCCCTGAGGCAGCTCTGTGCTTCAAGGAGATTATGCAGCGCTCACTCGCGCGCATGTGCAAAGTTTGCGCTCAGCCTGCATGTCCTCCTCCCCTCTCCCTGCACAGGCAGCACTGAGTTTCACGCTGGCCAGGCCTTAATTGACGCACCAGGGTGACATTGCACTCCGATGCCGGTGATCGGCTTCTCGACCTCCCCCACCTGCCCACCCCTACCGAGCCCACCCGTCAAGGGCAAAATCCTGCCCTGAGTCCACAGGCGGAGGGACCATCTCAGAACACTCAGGATAAAAGCAAAAATATTGCAGGTGCTGCAAATCTGAAACAAAAACAGAAAATACTGGAAAAAACTCAGCCGGTCCAACAGCCCCTGTGGAGAGAAAGAAAAAGTTAACGTTTCGAGTCCGTATGATTGAAGAAGAGCCATACGGACTCGAAATGCTAACTCTGTTTCCTTTCTCTCCACAGATGCTGGTAGACCTGCTGAGTTTTTCCAGCATTTTCTGTTTTTACCTCAGAACACTATTCTTCAGCCAGACGTACCCACACACATTTGCTTTCCCTAAGCTTTCGTTCTCACCATTCGTTTAGATGCTTCTTTCTTTCACACTTAGTCAATTGCCTTTTAAATGAATGGAATAATTTACTTAAATTCACCCAGCAGGTAGCTTTGGCGATTGAATCAGTCATCCATTTGACTTCAACCATCTTCCTGCCCACACCGAGCTCAGCCCCCATAAACTAGGGAGGGGGCGGGCACCAAAATTGGATGCCCAATAAAAGGTCAATTAGGCTTGTTATCAAGCCTATTGACCCTAATAATATGCTGCCCGCGCCATAATATGTTTAGCGTGGGAGGCCTGGGCAGGAGTGGGAAGCCTGAGTTTTAACCTCATTTGGTAAGGGTGGGGAAACCATGGTTGGGATAATACAGATAGCGGAGAGCAGACACCCATTGCACCCCACACCGCTACCCCCCCCCCCCACCCCCAATCCCACCCCACCCACACCCCCCACCCCCCCACCCCAGGCCCCAGGAATGATGTTGGCGTGGGGTGCAAGTCTCACCCTCTGGAGCTTCCAGCCAATCCGATGAGCTGGCAGCTCCATCAGTCCTGGTAGCGCCAGGAAGGCGTCAGTGGTCACTATTGGTACTGCAGCTGAAGAGAGGAGCCCAAGGCCTAGGATCTCCGGAGTAAGGGTGTGCTCTTCGGGATGCACCCCCCCCCCCCCCACCCCTTAGAGATTGAAACCCCTTTCCTTTCTACCCGCTCCCTCTCTTAAACCCCACCTCTCTCCCCATGCTCCCAAACACCCCCAGCCTGAAACCCCGTACTTACTTACTCCGGAGATCCTAGGCCTTGGGCTCCTCTCTTCAGCTGCAGTACCAATAGTGACCACTGACGCCTTCCTGGCGCTACCAGGACTGATGGAGCTGCCAGCTCATTGGATTGGCTGCACCCCACGCCAACATCATTCCTGGGGCCTGGGGTGGGGGGGTGGGGGGTGTGGGTGGGGTGGGGTGGGGGGGGGGTAGCGGTGTGGGGTGCAATGGGTGTGTGTTCTCCGCTATCTGTATTATCCCAACCATGGTTTCCCCACTGTCTTCCCCACTTATTTTATCAAAACTGCTCAATTTTGAAGCAAGGTTCAGGAGATTTAAATAAAAGACCAAACACAGAATCACAGAATTCTAACGGTGCTGAAGGAGGCTATTCTAAAGGGTGTGCCGGAGCAGAGAGACCTGGGTGTATATGCACATGAGTCATTAAAGGTGGCAGAAAGGGTACAGAGAGCTGTTTCTAGAGCATACAATATTCTAGGCTTCATTATTAGGGTCATAGAGCACCAGCTCTCTGAGCATTTTAACTTTGTGCCAATCTCCTGCATTTTCCCCATAACTTTGCACATTGTTTCTATTTAAATAATCATCCAATGCCCTCTTGAATACCTCAGTTGAAGCTGCTTCCACCATACTTCCAGGCAGTCCATTCCAAACCCTAACTATTCGCTGTGTGAAAAAGCTTTCCTCACCTCGCATTTGCTTCTTTTGCAAAACACTTTAAAACTGCACCCTTTGGTTCTCGATCCGTTTACGACCGGGAACAGTTTCTCCCTATCTACTCTGTCCAGACCCCTCATGATTTTGAAAACTTCTATCAAGTCTCCTCTTAGCCTTCTCCTCTCCAAGGAAAACAGTCCCAGCTTCTCCAATCTTTCCTCATAACTCAAGTGTCTCATCCCTGGAACCGTTCTCATAAACCTCTTCTGCACTCTCTCCAATGCGCTCACATCCTTCCTGTAGTGTGGTGCCTGGAACTGTACACAGTCTCCAGCTGAGATCTAACCAGTGTCTTACATGCGTTCATCAAAACCTCCCTGCTTGTGTACCCTACGCCCCTATTAATGAAGCCTAGAATATTGTATGCTTTAGAAACAGCTCTTTCTACCCTTTCTGCCATCTTTAATGACTTATGTGCATATACACCCAGGTCTCTCTGCTCCAGCACATCCTTTAGAATAGTATTCTTTATTTCATACTGTCTATCCATGCTCTTTGTACCAAACTGTATCTCCGCACTGAATTTCATCTGCCACCTATCTGCCCACTCCATAATGTGTCAATGTCCTTATGAAGTTCTACACTGTCCTCCTCTCAATTTACAATTCTCCCAAGTTTTGTGTCATCCACAAACTTTGAAATTGTCCCCTGCACACCAAGATCTAGGTCATTAATATATATCAGGAAAAACAAGTGTCCCAATACCAGCCCCTGGGGAACTCCACTACAAACCTTCTTCCAGCCTGAAAAATACTCATTAACCATTATCTCTGTTTCCTATCTCTCAGCCAATTTTGTATCTACTTTGCTACTGTCCTTTTTATTCCATGGCCTATAATTTTCCTCACAAGTCTTTTGTGTGGCACTGTATTGAACGCCTTTTGGAAGTCCATATACACCACATCAATGGCCTTGCCCTCATCAAATATCTCTGTTACCTCTTCAGAAAACTCCCACAAGTTAGTTAGGTACAAGTTTCCTTTAACAAATTCATGCTGACTCTTCCAAATCAATCCACAATTTTCCATGTGACTATTAACTTTATCCTGAATAATTGTTTCTAGAAGTTTCCCCACCACCAATGTTAAACTGATTGGTCTGTAATTGCAAGGCAAATCTTTACAACCTTTTTTGAACAAGGGCATAATGTTGCAATTCTCCAGTCCTCTGGCACCTTCCCCAAATCCAGGGAACATTGAACAATTTTTCCCAGTGCCTCTGCAATTTCCACTCTCATTTCCATCAATATTCTTGTATGCATCTCATCCAATCCTGGTGCCTTATTAACTTTAAGTACTTACAGCTTATCCAATCCATCTCTCTTATCAATTTTAAACCTTTCTAATGACTGAGTTTCCTCCTCTGTCACAATGGCCTGAGCAGCATCTACCTCGTAGGTAAAGACAGATGCAAAGTATTCAGTTAACACCTCAACCATGCCTCTTACCTCTATGTGTAAATCCCCTTTTTGGCCCCTAATCGACCCTACTCCTCCTTTTACCACCTTTTTACTACTGATGTGCTTATACAATACTTTGGGATTTCCTTTTATGTTAACTGCCAATCTTTTATCATAATCCCTCTTTGCTTCTTGTATTTGCTTTTTCACATCCCCTCTGAATCTTTTGTATTCAGCTTGGTTGTCAATTGTATTTGCTACCTGATACCTGTCATAAGCCCGTGTTTTCTTCTTTAGCTTAATTTCTATCTCCTTTATCATCCAGGGAACTCTGGATTTGTTTGCCTTACCCTTCCCTTTTGAAGGAACGTACCTTGACTGTACCCAAACAATCTCCTCTTTGAGGGTAGCCCATTGTTCAGCTACTGCTTTTCCCACCAACCTTTGTTTCCAGTTTATCCAGCCCAGTTCCATTCTTGCCCCATTGAGGTCCGCTTTCTGCCAGTTGATTATTCTTATTCTGGATTGATCAATGTCATTTTCCACCGACACCCTAAACCTTATGATACAAAGATTACTGTCCCCTAAGTGTTCCCTCACTGTCACTTGATCCACTTGGCCCACCTCATTCCCAAGAACCAGGTCCAGCAGTGTCTCCTTTCTTGTTGGACTGGGCACATACTGCTGTTGGAAATTCTTCTGAACACAATCTAGGAACATTTGTCCCTCACTCCTCCTTACACTACCACTATCCTAGTTTAGAAAATGGGTAATTAATGTTCCATTATAACTATTCTACAATGTTTACACCTCTCTGTAATTTCCTTGCAAATGTCCTTTTCATTAGCTGGTGATCTATATATTACACCGAGCAACATAATTGCACCCTTCTTATTCCTTAGCTCTAGCCAAATTAATTCTGTCCTTAAATCCTCTGACACATCCTCTTCCTCCAGTGCTGCAATACTCTTCTAACCAAAAACGTCACCCCACCTCCTTTTTCCCTTTCCTATCTTTTCCGAACACGTTGTAACCAGGGATATTTAACACTCAGATCTGTCCTTCCTTAAGTCAGGTCTCCATTATTGCCACAACATCATAATCCCACAAGGCAATCTGTGCCTGTAACTTCCCAATGTTATTAACTATACTCCATGCATTCACATTTATGCAGTGTAACCCCGATTTAGATTTCATTGCTTGCTCCCTTACTCCGACTCCATCTATTAACCTACTATTCCCTATTTAAGTGCTATCTGCCTCTCCCAGTATTCCATGCACAGTGGTATTACTTTCTAATATTCTCTTCTGGTTCCCGCACCCCTGCTGAGTTAGCTTATACCCTCCCCAACAGCACTTGCAAGGAACTCAGTCCAGGCTCTGTTCAGATGCAACCCATCCAGCATGTACAGTTGCTAAATCCCCCAGATCCAGTCCCAGTGTCCCAGGAATCTAAAGCCCTCCCACCTGCACCATCTTTCCAGCTACATACTCATCTGTCTTCTCTTCCCATTTCTGTACTCACTTGCACGTGGCACTGGGAGTCATCCGGAGATTACTAATTTGGAGATCCTGCTTCCTAATTTTCTACCTAGCTCCCGAAATTCCGATTGCAGGACCACATTCCCCTTCCTACCACATTAATACCAATGTGGACCCCAACCTCTGGTTGTTCGCCTTCCTCTGCAAGAATGTTCTGCAGCCGTTCTGTGACATCCTTGAGCCTAGCACCAGGGAGGCAACAAACCAAATGTTGCACAAATAGAGATTTCTAAAATATAAGCCACCTGTTTTTATAAAGATGCAATATAAATATATGTAAATACATATATATATATATAAATATAATGCATATGATATATAAATATATTATATAAATATATCTATATTTTAAGTTGAGTTGTACCAAAACTTCTTTTTGCTGTATATTTCTGTGCCCTTAAATTATATAACTGCCCAATTTTATCCAATAAAACTTATATTATTACCATAACATTATTTCTGTTACATCATTAAACAAATGTATTCACACATCTTACACAGAAGTTTAAAGCATAGAAATGTGCTTTTTGGTCCAACTGGTTTCTACCAGTAATTATGCTCCACAGAAGCCCCCTTCCTCTCCTCTTCACCTAGCCCTATCAGCATATATGTATATATTTTTTTTCCCTCGTGTACTTATCTAGCTTCTCCTTAAAGGCATCCATGCTTTTCTCTCAACCATGTGGTGGCAAGTTCCAGGTTCTAACCACTTTCTGAATAAAAGAGTTTCTCCAGAATTTCAGTGAGTTTGATCATAGTTTCCAACCCACAAAGTTGGTTCAATACAGCTCGTAATCCATAGAAGGAATACCTAGGTGGGTATTATTATCTCCAGCGCATTAGCACATTACTCTAAATCATTTTGACAAGTTACTTTTCAGAATGTAATTACTGTTCAAATTCCATCATTATTGGATTTATTTGTGGCTATTTTGTATTAATGACCCCTAATTTTAGATTCCCTGTAAGTGGAAGCAATTTCACCACATCTACATTATCAAGCCTCTTCATAATTTTAAACATGTCTATTAGCATGCCCATCAGCATCTCTGTTTTAGAGAAACGAGCTCCAGCCTGTTCAGTCTTTCCTGATAATTATAACCTCTCGGCTCTCTGACTTTGCATGTTATAGACAACACATAAATCACCTGACAAGGTGTGTATTGTGAACATCAGCTCCAAAAAACACATATGCAGAATCGTGGTAAAAACAGTTTTGAAAGAATCCAGCTCATGCCTACTCAAAGCTGATGATGAAGAAGCAGATTTCTCACCTTTCACCACATCCCTTTTTCTTTCAGTTTTAACATAAATGAGTCATGTATCTGTATTATGCATCTTTTTCATCACTGTATGGGAGGGTAATCCGGCTAAGCAAATTGCCCAACCATTATAAAACCCACTGCCTAATCTTGTTCCACTGATGTCAAGGTACTGAAAACCGGACACGGTTTACATCACCTGATTACCAGCTGCAATAGTTTACCCAAATGAATCAAATCGATCTGCAGCTCTGGTCTTGCAAAATGAACATTGAAGCACTGGGGAAAGTACAGGAAAGACCTACAAGGATGTGACCTGAATTGAGAGGATGCAACTATCAGAAAAGATTGAGATGGTTGGAGATCTTTTCCCTACAAAACAGAAGATTAAGACATAAGTAAATTGAGCTGTTTAAGATGAAAAAAAGCATTTGAAAGACTAGATAGAAAGAAACTTCCTCTGGCCAGGGTGGGGGCGGGGGGGGGGGGTGGCACGGGCGGTGGGGGCGGAATTCAGAACTAGGGGGAAAATCCTTAAAATTAGAGACAGGCCATTCAGGGGTGATATCGGGAAGCATTTCCTCTTACCAACAGTAATGGGAATCTGGAAATGTGTCCCTGAAAAAGTGTTTGAGGTTAAGTCAATTGAAAATGTAAAAACTGAGGCTGATAGATTTTTTTTTCATTTAGGCAATGGCCTTAAGGGGCATGGAATCAAGTTGATAAAAGACCTAATAGAACTTTTAAAAATTATGAAGCGGTTAAATAGAAGGAGGCATGAGGATTTGTTTATCAACATAGGAACAGGAATAAGACATTCATCCTCTCGAGTCTGTTCCACCATTCAGTTAGATCATGACTGTCTTGTATCTTGACTCAATAGTTACCTTGATTCCATGTCCCTCACTGCCATTGCCTATCAAAAAGTCTTATCAATCTCAGTTTTTACATTTTCAATTGACCTAACCTCGCAGTTCCAGATTTCCACTGCTGTTGGTGTGAGGAAATGCTTCCTGATATCACTGCTGAATGGCCTATCTCTAATTTTAAGGTAATGTTCCAAACTCTCCTCCCAGAGGAAATTTCACTCAATCTACTTTATCTGTTATGACCAAGCAGTTGGTCAAACTAAGTTATTAAAAAAAACATCCCAGAGGGAAACTTTAAACAACTGTCATAACCTATAATTTTAAGTGTTATGTTTGAGAAGCAATTCTACATTCCAGAATCAGACCACCAGTTCTTGAAAGGTTTTATATTAAGCTAAATGAAACATTTTATTAATTTACATAAGTTAAATATGTAGACATGGCTACAAATTACTATGGTCATAAGTTTTAACAAATTCCCAATCAAATCTCCATTAAGACAACAGCAATCCATAGACTTAACCAGACACCAGGCAAAGTATTTTCACCTTACAAATTCAAAATGAGATTCTTTTAACTTTTGTCCCTGTGGAGACAGTTGGACGCTCATAGCTGTGTTTCATCTCACATTGCCTCTGCCCTATACACACAAATCGGTTGTCCTGTTATACCTAGCACAGCCCATTGAATGTAAATTCTCATTGTATCACCAGTCTTTTCGAACAATAAAACCCATTTCATAGTACTGACTTTATTAGCAATATAAACGTATTGCTTGGTCTCTGCTTGCTCGGTGCCAGAATTCACCATACTTGAATGCTCTATTGAAAAAAATGCAAATGCACTCTATCTCTCTTACATATCAAAACTAGTACACATCAGACTAGCTGGCTTTAATCCAATTAAGATACACCCACAGACTAAACCTCTAATTTAAAAGAAAAATATTTTCTAATAATATTACATACATTAATAGCTTCATAGCAATCAACCCTTTCTAAAATTATTTTAAACACCCAAATTAGTTCATCACTTAATCTTTTATACTCAATGGAAGATAAGTCTAGATAGGAAAATAGTAACATAGGAGTAGAAGTAGGCCATTCAGCACCTCGAGTATGCCCAACCATTCAACTAGATCATGGCTGATTTTTTTACCTCAATCCATAGTTTGGTTGAGTGGGCAGAAAAGTGGCAAACTGAATTCAATCCAGAAAAGTGTGAGGCAACATATTTGGGGAGGGTAGATAAAGCAAGGGAATACTCAATAAATGGGAGAATATTGAGAGGGGTTGAGGAAGTGAGAGACCTTGGAGTGCATGTCCACAGGTCTTTGAAGGTGACAGAGGTGGGTAAGGTGGTGAAGAAAGCATTTGGAATGCTTACTTTTATTGGATGAGGTATTGAATATAAAACCAGGGATTCAGAGATGTAATGATGGAACTGTACAAAATGCTGGTTAGGCAACAGATGGAATTGTATGTACAATTTTGGTTACCACATTACAGGAAGGACATAATTGCACTGGACAAATACAGAGGAGACTTACAAGAATGTTGCCTGGGCTTGAAAATTGCAGCTATGAGAAAAGGTTGGATAGGCTGGCATTCTTTTCCTTAGAACAAAGGAGGCTGAGGAGTGACCAAATTGAAAACAAAATTATGAGGGGCCTAGATAGGATTGACAGGAAAGATTTGTTTCCCCTAGCTGATTGGTCAATTACCAGGGGTATAGAGTTAAGGTGATTGGTAGAAGGATTAAAGGGGACACGAGGAAAAGCTTTTTCACCTGTAGGGTGCTAAACATCTGGAATTCAATGTCTAACTTGGTGGTTGAGGCTGGAATGCCCAACTCAGTTAAAAGGTACCTGGATATGCACCTGAAGTGCTGTAACCTGCAAGGCCATGGACCAGGTGCTGGAAAGCAGGGTTAAAAATGAGCAGCTAGCTTCTTTTTTCTCTTTTTATGGCCAGTGCAGACATGATAGGCTGAGTGGCCTCTTTCTGTGCTTTAACATTTCAATGGTTTTATGGTTCAATTCCATTTTCCAGCACTATCCCCATATCCCTTGGTATCTTCAATACCTAGAAATCTATCAATCTCTCGCTTGAATGTACTCAACGATTGAGCCTTCATGGGCCTCTAGGGTAGAGAATTCCAAAGATTCACCACCCTCTGACTGAAGAAATTCCTCCTCATCTCAGTCCTAAATAGCCTAGCTCTTATTCTGAGACTGTCCCCTAGTTCTAGGAACTCCCCCTCAGCCAGAGGAAACATCTTTCCTGAATCTACCTTGTCGAGCCCAGTAAGAATTTTATATGTTCAATGAGATCACCTCTCATTCTTCTAACTTATGGAGAATATAGGCTCAGTCTCTTCAATCTCTCCTTATAGGGCAATCCCACCGTCCCAGGAGTCAATCTGGTGAACTTTCATTGCACCCCTGCCAACTCAAGCACATCCTTCCTTATGTAAGGAGACCAAAACCATACACAATACTCCAGGTATGGCCTCACCAAGGCTCTATACAATTGCAGCAAAATGTCTTTACTCCTGTACTCAAATCATTTTGCAATAAGAGACAACATAACATTTGCCTTCCTAATTGCTCATTGTACCTGTATGTTAGCTTTCAGTGACTTATGAACAGAGACACTGAGGTCCCCTTTGGACATCAACACTCCTCAATCCCTTGCCACTTACAAAATATTCTGCATTTGTGCTTTTTCTACCTAAGTGGATAACTTCACATTTTTCCACATTATATTACATCTGTTGTCTTCTTGACTATCCCTTCTTTGCATCCTCCTCACAACTCTCATTCCCACCAAGTTCTTTGTCATATAGTTAAATGTAAGCCATCTTCATAATTTATAGCACTTTACAGCCTTTTGAACTCCACATTGATTCCAACAATTTTGGTCATAAACACCACTCCTTTCTTTCCACACAGCAGCTGTTGGTAATGATTCTATGAATGCCACTTAAACCTCCTCTAGGCCAATCTTTTATTTCTTTATTTGTCCTGTTACGATCCCAATTTGCCTTTTGCCATCATCCCTTTGGTTAATTAATCTCTCCTGCATTCCACCCCATCATACATAGACTTTACTTTTTGTTTTATCTATCCCCCTCCCTTTCCCTGTCTCATGCACTCACTTACATCTTAGCTCTGACATTCTCCAGTTCTTATGAAAGGTCATCTACTTGAATTTATTTCTCCACATATGTTGCCTGACTTGCTGAGTATCTCCAGCATTTCCTGTATTCATTTCAGATTTCCAGCATCTGCTCTATTTTGCTTTCATTGCATAATCAAATCTTTTTGGCCCTGGTATTGTTCTGGTGAATTTATGTTGCACTCCCTCCAAGGGTGAGGTACAACGCCCAGAACTGATTACAGTATTCTAATTGGGCACTAGCCAGAGCTTTGTTGAACTTAATATAACTTGCATCTCTTTGTATTCCAAAGCCATTGAAATAAAGGCCAACATTCCATTAGCATTTTAAATTATTTTTTGTGCTTGACCATGAGCTTTCCATGGTTTCTGTACACAGCATTACAACACGAACACATTCTCTTTGTTCTTCCATAGTTCACAGCTACTCACGATTTAGAAAACAATCTGATCTATCTTTTTTAGATCCCAAGTTGATGACCTCACACTTCTCCATACTGAACTCCATCTGTCACAATTTTGTGCACTCACAACCTATTCCTTTCCAACTTTCTGCTTCCCTCTGCACTATTTATTGGGCCATCTAACTCCACGTTGTGTCTTAACTCCAGGAAACCACAGCCAAGGGCGGCAAAAAAATCGCTGCCGAGGGCCGCGAATCAGGTGGAAACGGAGCTCTGGGTCGCTTGGTCTTGATTTTCAGCCCGTTAAAATTTGGTAAGCGTGGATGTTCGTCACTTAGGTACTGATGAAGCCAGGAAGCCGGTCACATGGTTAGTGGTCCGAAGACCTACCCTGAATTACATCATCTGAATGTGTGTTACTTTATTAATTATTTATTTACATTAACCAGGAAAAAGCCGTATTTAGTTAACATAGTTATAATTAACACTGCGTAACCACTCCCAAATAACTCACTGTTATCAGCAAACTCTACAAGAGCAGGTAAGAGGCTGGGAATTTTGCAGAGAGTAACTCACCTCCTGACTCCTACCTGTCCACCATCTACCAGGCACAAGTCAGGAGTGTGATGGAATACTCTCCACTTGCCTGGATGAGTGCAGCTCCAACAACACTGAAAAAGCTTGACAACGTCCAGGACAAAGCAATCCACTTGATTGGCACTCCAACCATTGCCTTAAACATTCACTCCCTCCATCATCATGCACAGTTGCAGCAGTGTATACCATTTATAAGATGCACTGCAGGAATTCACCAAGGCTCCTTCGACAGCACCCACAACCTCTATCACCTTGAAGGACAAGGGCAGCAGCTGAATAGGAACACCAAGTTTCTCTCCAGGCCACTCACCATCCTGACCTGGAAACATATTACCATTCCTTCACTGTCGCTGGGTCAAAATCCTGGAACTCTCCCTAACTGCACTGTGGCTGTATCTACACCACATGGACTGCAGTGGTGCAAGAAGGCAGCTCACCACCACCTTCTCAAGGGCAGTTAGGGATGGACAATAAAAATGCTGGCCTAATCAGTGAAAGAATGAAAAACAATTGTCTTTCTGAGGTTTCAATACCTGCTTATGGAACAGACCCTAAATAGCTATATTGTAGTCTAGTGCTGGAATAAGGCCATCATTGAGTTGATACCATCATTCCTGCGTGACAAGTTCCCAGTATTAGCCATGCCATTGGATAAGTGCTGAGTGACTGTGTGAGGAGCAGATAACCTAAAGTGTCAACAGGGTCTGCTCCTGCTGATTTCCTAATGGCAAGTATATGGTGATGTTAGGCAACGAATTGAAAGCAGGTCACAATTCCACTTAGAATGCTGTACACAACATCACAGCATGGGAAAGAGAAAGTCATCTTTCTTTTTAAGATTACTTCATCAAAAAAGGAGAAATGGAAAATTGTGTTGTGCAAAATAACATTATAGAAGTCAAAACCCTTGAGGGTCAGACATGCTTTCTTAATTTTGACATAATGCTACACAGATACAGCTTAATGAATAAAGACCAGTCACAGAAATCCAATTTTCATTGGCCCATAGCTGAAAGGTATAGAGGACAAGGAATATAATCTGCGGTAAGTAGCTTAAGTTCATGAATAATGAAAAATAGGGAGAACTAATTTTTTGTTGACACCATTTCATATGGTCCAGATATCGTGGACAATCCCCAGAAGGAGTCTATTTGCCTTCTACTTAGGCAGTCCTTCAGGATCGTGGATGACTTGCTACCACTCCAGTTCACTGGGTTCTGAGATGGCTGATAAGCCTAATGTGCGATCTACAAACTCTGCCAGGGCAGGTGGTCCTTGAAGGGTTGAGCAGATGGGGTGCTTGGAGGTTTGTGCCCTCTCTCCAATGCCTCGACTTCACCTCTGCATGTTCCTGACCAAGTCCCTCAATGTGTTCATTGCCTTCCCGAATGAATCTTCTCCATTGGTCAGTCACAAGCTAGAGACTCACATGAGTCGGTGGGGATGTTTGACCTCTTCAGGAATGCTTTGAGGATGTCCCTAAAGTGTTTCTGCTATCATCTTGGGAGCCTTCTACGGTGTCAAGTTCCAAAAAGAATGGTTGCTTTGGGAGTCTGGTATCAGGTATACGAATGACATCTCCCACCCAGTGGAGCCAGTTTTGAGTGATTAGCGCACCGATGCTGGGCAGAGGATGCACATATTCTGAACATACAAAACAAAACATCATAAAAAGACACTACCAACAAGTTCTTCAGCTAAGCTATTTTGCAACTTCCCAAGACATTGGATGAAGTAATTTTTCTTTAGTTTTTCTCACCCTACAACTATTGTGCATATGTTACTAAGTGAACTGGTGTGCATGTCAACAGCTGCCTGCAGTTTACTCTTGCAGATGCCCAGTGGAGTCAGGGAGATGTGCAAACATTTTATAACTCATCATATTGAAGGATAAGAATGGTACTTTTGACTTGATCTATTCTTTGATTTCAGGAAGAGATTCAAGGTACTCACCTGAAATTGATGTTTATCTCTTTAAATATATAAATTGCTGGGGTAGAATTTTCTCCCCGTCGGGGGAGGGGGCTGAGCGGGAGTGGGCGCAGGTGGGCGCACAGCCGATCACCACCCGCGATCGGCTGCACGCCGTCATTTTAGATGGGCGGGCCAGTTAAAGCCCACCTAGCGTGACATGCATCCGGAAGCGCTGTGAGGGCGGCAGGATTAGGCTGAGTCAAAAGAGCGCAGAAATCTCCCTGAGGCACAGAACTGCCTCAGGGGGGTGAGGTTGATTATCAAAAATTTTTAAGACATGTCCCCTCATGAGACAGTGTTCACATGAGCTGGGACATGTCAATGAACTTTAATTTAAAAATTTATTTGAATTATTAAACCTTCATGAAACCTCGTCTCGCCTGTGGATGAGGCTTCGTGATAAATGCGAAGGCCGCCTGGGCTCTTCGCCTGCCCACCAACCTTAAGGTTGGACGGGCGGCTCTGTTAATTACTTTAATTAGTTTTTAAATGACCTTAATAGGCCTTTGACAGTTCAGCGGGCGTGCTGCCGACTCCAGTGCGCGCCTGCCAAACTGAAGATCAAAATGACGCGCGGTGATGTCGGGACGCAAGCCCAACATCACTGCGTGTCACTTTACGCATCTGTGAGCGGGACCCGTCCCCGCACGCCAACCCGAAGATTCTGGCCCTGGTTGTCAGACCTGACTGCAAAATTCAGGCACAAATGGGCTGAGTATTGCACTGTGCACATCCTGCCTAGTTGTACCAGGCATTGAACAACCTAATCATTGAGCAATTTCAGTGAGGGACCCTTAAAAGGGTTATTGGAGGTCACTCAAAAAAAGAGGTTCATGAAATTGTAAGTATTTTTGTATAAGCACAGGGTAAATAGGAGCAGCATCCTGGGCCTGCACAAACAGTATTTGCATCACCACCAGCATGCTCAAGGGTCCCCCAGAGTTACCTCCTCATGACAACCAAACCTGTTTCTAATTCATTCTGAAGCCAGATGATGAAGTAGGAAACCAGACACCAATCTTTTGATTTATTGCTAGATTTATTTACAGAATGCAACGTTGCACATGTCTGCCTCCTCCCTTACCAATGCCCAGTGTCCCAGAAGTCTTTCTTTATACATTTTTAAGTAAAACAGAAACCTCAGTAAATTAAACACCCGGCCGTGGTAGAGTGGCAGACAGTCGGTAAGCCTTCCTTTATATTCCCTTTTGAAGAAACCAAAAATAATTAAATTAAACTAATAAACACAGATGACAGCCCCTGGTGGGGAATCACTTATTTATACTTTTATTTGAGTGAAACAGAAATCAATAAATGAGAGGGAGTAAACAGCCTCTAATGGGGCACTGTAACCAAAACAAAACGTCAAAGGAAACTTAATTAATTAAACCAAAATATCATTACCAGGGGTAATGAGGCACCCCGGCCCCCATGATGCCCGTTCGTCATGGAAGAGCTCGAGTGTATCGGTGGATACCTCGTGCACCCTCTCCAGGGCCACCCAGCTATGAACATAACCACAGTAGATGGGCAAACAGTTGGGTAAGTCTTTATTTATAGTCTCTTGAGAATCAAGTTAACAAAAGGTCAAATGAACAAAAGAAAGTGGCAGCCCCTTAAAGGGGAACTGCAACAAAGGACAAAGGAAACTTACAAGGGTTAAACCAAAATGTTATTTTCGGGTTCAATAACGCACCACAATAATGCCCACCGGTCACAGAAGGACCCTAATGTGCCGATGAAAGAATAAAAAACAATTGTCTTTCTGAGGTTTTAATACCTACTAATGGAAAAGACCTTAAATAGGAAGAGTTATATTGTAATCTAGTACTAGAAGAGACCATCACTGAGTTGATACTATCATTCCTAAGTGACAAGTTCCTAGTATTAACCATGCCATTGGTCAGGTGCTGAGTAGACACGCAGACAGTTGGGTAAGTCTTTCTTTATATGTGCTCAAGGTAGTTAATCAATCAATATCCTTCACTGGTGTATGGGTAACCTTGATAATACAATTAGAATATCAATAACAACCGTCAGTCACTTCTAAAAGAAATTGGCCTGGGGTTTTATCTTCATGTTTTTAGAGTTGGCTGGAGAGCATGTGTTATGTAGGGGGCAGGGTGGATGAGTGAGAAGGTCTTTTCCTGGCCATCATGGTTCATCATTGTTGGTAACAGCCAGATGAGTTCCTGCCCTCCCAGATTAACAAGCTGCAACACCGGATCCCATGTCCCACCGGCAGCATTGCAGTGAGGTCCAACGCAGAAGTCTCCTTGGAACTAAGCCTGCAACGGGCAGCAGAGTTAGTGCTTTGCAGACTTTGTGTTTGGCTGACAGCAAGTGAAATTTCTGTGTTAATGTCTAAGAGAGAGGCCCCCAGTCCGAATGCTAATATGGACTGAACCAATGTGCAGCTTTGATCCTCAGAGTTCACAATCACAGAAATGTTACAGCACAGAAGGAGGCCATTTGGCCCATCATGTCTGGACCCGTTCTCCAGAAGCCCAATTTACCAAGTGCCACACCCCACCTACTCCCCATAGCCCTGCACATTTTTCTTTTTCAGATAATAATCCAATTCCCTAGTGAAGGCATCAATTGAACCTGCCTCCACCACACTCTCAGGGAATGCATTCTTTTTTTCATTCATGGGATGTGGGCTTCGCTGGCTGGGCCAGTATTTATTACCTATCCCTAGTTGCCCTTGAGAAGGTGATGATGAGCTGCCTTCTTGAACCACTGTATTCCATGTGGTGTAGCTACACTCGCAGTGCTATTAGGAAGGGAGTTCCAGGGTTTTGACCCAGCGATAGTGAAGGAATGGTGATATATTTCCAAGTCAGGGTGGTGAGTGGCTTGGAGGGGAACTTCCAGGTGGTGGTTTTCCCATCTATTTGCTGCCCTTGTCCTTCTAGGTGGTAGTGGTCATGGGTTTGGAAGGTGCTGTCTAAGGAGCCTTGGTGAATTCCTGAAGTGCAACTTGTAGATGGTATGCACTGCTGCTACTGTGCATTGGTGGTGGAGGGAGTGAATGTTTGTGGATGTGGTGCCAGTCAAGTGGACTGCTTTGTCCTGGATGTTGTCAAGCTTCTTGAGTGTTGTGGGAGCTGCACTCATCCAGGCAAGTGGGGAGTATTCCATCACACTCCTGACATGTACCTTGTTGACAGTGAGCAGGCTTTGGGGAGTCAGGAGGTGAGTTACGCGTTGCACGATTCCTAGCTTTTGACCTGCTCTTGTAGACACAGTATTTATATGGCTAGTCTAGTTCAGTCCCTGCTCAATGGAAACCCCCAGGATGTTGACACTGGGGGATTCAATGCTATTGAACATCAAGGGGCGATGGTTGGATTCTCTCTTGTTGGAGATGGCCATTGCCTGACACTTGTGTGGCGCAAATGTTACTTGCCACTTGTTAGCCCAAGGCTGGATATTGTCCAAGTCTTGCTGCATTTAGACATGGACTGCTTCAGTATCTGAGGAACCGCGAATGGTGCTGAACATTGCACAATCATCAGCAAACATCCCCACTTCTGACCTTATGATGGAAGTAAGGTCGTTGATGAAGCAGCCGAAGATGGTTGGGCTGAGGACACTACCATGAGGAACTCCTGCAGCGATGTCCTGGAGCTGAGATGACTCACCTCCAACAACCACAACCATCTTCCTTTCTGCTACGTATGACTCCAACCAGCGGAGAGTTTTCCCCCTGAATCCCATTGACTCTTGTTTTGCTGGGCTCCTTGATGTCACATTCAGTAAAATGCTGCCTTGACGTCAAGGACAGTTACTCTCACCTCACCCCAGGAGTTCAGCTCCTTTGTCCATGTTTGAACCAAGGCTGTACCGAGGTCAGGAACTCAGTGGCCCTGGCGGAACCCAAACTGGGCATCAGTGAGCAAGTTATTGCTAAGCAAGTGCTACTTGATAGCACTGTTGATGGCACCTTCCTTTACTTTACTGATGATTGAGAATAGACTCATGGGGTGGTAATTGACCGGGTTGGATTTGTCCTGCTTTTTGTGTACAGGACATACCTGGGCAATTTTCCACATAGCCGGGTAGATGCCAGTGTTGTGGCTGGACTGGAACAGGTTGGCTAGGGGCACAGCAAGATCTGGAGAACAAGTCTTCAGTGCTATTGCCAGAATGTTGTCAGGGTCCATAGCCTTTGCAGTATCCAGTGCCTTCAGCCATTTCTTGACATCACGTGGAGTGAATCGAATTGGCTGAAGACTGGCATCTGTGATGCTGGGGACCTCCGGAGGAGGTTGAAATGGAATCATCCACTTGGCACTTCTGGCTGAAGATTGTTGCGAATGCTTCAGCCTTATCTTTTGCACTGCTTTGCTGGGCTCCTCTATCATTGAGGATGGGGATATTTGTGGAGCCACCTCCTCCAAGGTGTTGTTTACTTATCCACCACCATTCACAGCTGGATGTGGCAGGACTGCAGAGCTTAGATCTCATCCATTGGTTATGGGATCGCTTAGCTCTGTCTATCGCTTGCTGCTTATGCTGTTTGGCATGCAAGTAGCCCTGTTTTATAGCTTCACCAGGTTGACTCCTCATTTTTAGGTATGCCTGGTGCTCTTCTTGGCATTCCCTCCTGCACTCTTCATTGAATCAGGGTTGATCCCCTAGCTTGATGGTAATGGTAGAGTGGGGGATATGCCGGGCCATGAGGTTACAGATTGTGTTTGAGTACAATTCTGCTGCTGCTGATGGATGTCGAGTCTTGAGTTGCTAGATCTGTTTGAAATCTACCCCATTTAGCAGGGTGGTAGTGCCACACAACATGATGGAGGGTATCCTCAATGTGAAGGCGGGACTTCATCTCCAAAATGAATGTGCGGTGGTCACTTGTACCAATACCATCATGGACAGATGCATTTGTGGCAGGCAGGTTGGTGAGGATGAGGTCAATTATGGTTTTCCCTCTTGTCGGTTCCCTCACCACCTGCAGCAGACCCAGTCTAGCAGCTGTGTCTTTTAGGACTCGGCCAGCTCGGTCAATAGTGGTGCTACCAAGCCATTCTTGCTGATGGTCATTGAAGTCCTCCACCCAGAGTACATTCTGCACCCTTGCTACCCTCAGTGCTTCCTCCAAGTGGTGTTCAACATGGAGAAGCACTGATTCGTCAGCTGAGAGAGGGTGGTATGTGATAATCAGCAGGAGGTTTCCTTGCCCAGGTTTGACCTGATGCCATGAGAATTAATGGGGTCCAGAGTCAATGTTGAGGACTCCCAGGCCAACTCCCCCCTGACTGTATACCACTGTGCCACCACCTCTGCTGGGTCTGTCCTGCTGGTGGGACAGGACATGCCCAGGGATGGTGATGGTGGAGTCTGGTTCATTATCTGTGAGGTGTAATTCCATGAGGATGACTATGTCAGGCTGTGGCTTTACTAGTCTGTGAGATATCTCTCCCAATTTTGGCACTTGCCCCCAGATGTTAGTAAGGAGGACTTTGCAGGGTCGACAGGGCTATGATTGCTGTTGTTGGTGCCTAGGTCAATGTTGGGTGGTCAGTCTGGTTTCATTCCTTTTTTGTGTCTTTGAAGTGGTTTGTTACAACTGAGTGGCTTGTTAGGCCATTTCAGAGTGCATTTAAGGGTCAACCTCTTGATTGCTATGGGTCTGGTGTCACATGTAGGCCAAACCAGGTAAAGATGGCAGATTTCCTTCCCTAAAGGGGAATTAGTGAACCAGATGGGTTTTTACAACAATCGGCAATGGTTTCATGTTCATGATTATCATTGCACTTTTAATTCCAGATTTTTATTGGATTCAAATTCCATCATCTGCCGTGGCGGGATTTAAACCCCAGTCCCCAGAGCATTACCCAGGGTGTCTGGATTACTAGTCCAGCAACAAGTCCTGATCCTAACTATTTGCTGGGTGAAAAAGCTTTCCTCATGGTATTATTGCTGCTTTTGCCAATTACATTAAATCCGTGTCTGCTTGTTCTCGAAGCTTCCACAAATTGGATTGTTTTCCCCTATCTACTCTGTTCAGACCCTTCATGATTTTGAACACCTTTATCAAATCTCCTCTGAACCTTCTCCACAATCTACTGAGTGTGGTAAATGGGGAGAAACCAGCGAAAATGGGATTATTCTTCTTAAGTCAGAGAAGGAGAAGGGGAGATTTAGTAGAAGTGTTCAAAATTATGAATGGTTTTGAATGAGTAAATATTGGAGAAACTGTTTCCACTGGCATGAGGTTCAGTAACAAAAGAACACAGATTAAGGGCAGTTGGCAAGGGGATCAGAGGGTACACAAGGTGTTTTTTTCTTTAAATTAGTACATTGTTATGATCTGGAATAGAGTGGCTTAAAGAGTGGTGGAACCAGATTCAATGGTAATAGCTCTAAAGGGAATTGGAGACTTATTTCAAAAGGAAAAGTATGGAGCACAAACAAGAGGGAGGGACTAACTGACAGCTCTGTCAATGAGCTGGCAAAGATATGATGGGTCAAATGGATTTATTCTGTGCTGTATGATTCTATAATCTTCTTGTAGCTGCTTAGAATTGCCTGCTTAGAATCTTACAGCACAAAAGGAGGCCATTTAGCTCATCATTTCTATGTTGGCTCATTGCAAGGATTTTCCAATTAGTCCCACTTCCTTTATTTTTTCACCACTGCCCTGCAAATTTAATCCTATTCAAGTATTTATCTAATTTCCTTTTGGAAGTTACGAATGAAACTGCTTCCACCACAGGCAGTGCGCTCCAGATTATATAACAACTTGCTGAGTGAAAAAAAAAACCCTAATTTCCCTACTGGTTCTTTTGCTTTTTAACCACATAAGTTGCCAATTAGTAGAAATGATAATGCTGGAAATGCAAGAGCCTAAAGAGACTGGACCAAAAAAAGGTGGCTGAGAAGCTACATCAAAAGCCAAGGTAAAGGCACCAAAAAGTGGAGAATGCTCAACCTACAATCTAGAGATTTCAGAGCTCTGAGGTGCAGAGGGATCTGGGTGTCCTGCTGAATGAATCATAAACAAAAGGCTAGTATGCAAATACAGCAAGTAATTAGGGAATGAATGTTATCAGTTATTGCAAGGGGAATTGAATACAAAAGTAGGAAGGTTATGCTTCAATTGTACGGGGCATTGGTGAGGGACAATTGGAGTACTGTGTACTGTATTGGCCACGTTATTTAAGGAAGGACTAAAACGCATCTGTAGTAAGTGTTTGCAGCTCGAGGAACTACGGATTCAAGTTAAGGAGCTGGTGTCCGAGCCCCAGACATTGCGCTACCTCAGGGTGGGGGCAAGTCACCTGGACACTTTGCTGCAGGAGGGCAGTCACAACCCTCAGATTAGGTCATTCAAATTTAGTTTGTGATCAGGGACAGGAGGGTGTGACTGCAGGTGAGGCAGGTATGGGGGCCCGGGGGGTAGCGCTCGAGGAGCCTCAGCCCCTGTGACTGTCCAATAACTAGGAGGTTCTTGCAAGCTGTGCGGGTGAGAATTGGGACTGCAGGGAGGATGAACGAACTGACCACAGCACTGTGGTACAGGGAGTCCTCCAAGTGGGGGGAGGAAATAGGAACATAGTAGTGGTAGGGGACAGTATAATTAGGAGGATATGTACTGTTTTCTACAGCCATGAGCATCAGTCCCAAAGGCTGTGTTGCCTGCCTGGTGCCAGGGTTAAGGACATCTCAGGGCTGGAGAGGAACTTGGAGTGGGAGGGGAGGGATCCAGTTGTTGTCGTCTGCGTTAGTACCAACGACATTGATAGGACTAGAAAGGAGGTTCTGCTGAAAGAATTTGAACAGTTAGCAGCTCCAAGGTAATAATCTTGGGATTACTACCTGAGCCATGGACAAACTAATATGGACTAAATAAAGTCAAAGAGTTAAATGCGTGGATCAAAGACTGGTGTGGGAGGAATTGGTTTCAATTCCTGGGATACTGGCACCAGTACTGGGGTAGAAGGGAGTTGTTCTGGTGGGATGGGCTTTGCTTGAACAATTCTCGGACCAGTGTCCTGGTGAATTGAATAACTAGGGCTGTAGAGAGGGCTTTAAACTAAATAGCTGGGGGCAGTGGTTCTGGAAAGGTGTTACATAGACTTAAAAAGCAAAAGGATATGGCAGACCTGCAGGGCAGCTTTTATGTAATGATACCCAGAGTGTGACAGGGCGGGACAGGGTGTACAAACATAAAAAAAGACAACAGCAAATAGGGTCAAAAGGTGGAAAAAATGATAAAAAGGCAAAATTAATGGCTCTTTACTTAAATGCATGCTGTATTCAGAACAAAATTAATGAATTAATGGCACAAATAGGTATTTATGGGTATGATCTTATAGTCATTACAGATTTCTGGTTACGAGGAGATCAAAGCTGGGAATTAAATATTCGGGGTTATGTGACCTTTTTAAAGCACAGGCAGGAAGGGAATGATGGTGGAGTAGCTTTGTTAGTATGGGGTGGAATAAGTATGATAGCAAGAAAGGATCTTGGATCAGAAGATGTAGAATCCATAAGGGTGGAGGTAAGAAATAACAAGGGGAAGAAGACATTGGTTGGATTAGTCTCTCCCTACAGGCTCCCGAACAGTAGCTATACTGTAGGACAGAGAATAAATCAGGAGGTAATGAGGGCATGTGAAAAAGGCAGTACATTAATCATGGATGACTTTAATCTTCATGTAGATTGGGAAAATCAAATTGGCAGAGGTAGATGCGAGAAAGAACTCATAGAGTATATTTGGGACAGTTTCCCAGACCAATATGTTGTGGATCCAAACAGGGATTGGGCTATTTTGGATCTAGTAATGTGTAATGAGGCAGGTATAATGAATGATTTCAGAGTAAAGGACCCCTAGGAAACAGTGACTACAACATGGTAGAATTTAGCATTCAGCTTGAAAGTGAGAAACTTTAGTCAGAAACAACTGTGCTAAACTTAAATAATGATAATTACAAAAAAATGAGGACAGAGTTGGCTGGAGTGGACTGGGAAAGGAGTTTAGCACAAAAGATGGTTGTAAGTCTATGTAACAACTTTCCAGAACCACTGCCCCCAGCTATTTAGGCCCTAGTTATTCAATTCACCATTGAAAATAGTTCATGTCTCACAACAAAGATTTTTCCCAGTGAGGAGGAAGAATACTAGGAAGAGGGTAAACCAACCATGCTTAACCAAGGAAGTTAAGGTTAGTATCAAGTTGAAAGAATAAACATACAATGTGGCAAATATTAGTGTAAGCTAAAGGATTGGGAAAGTTTTAAAAATCAACAGAAGATGACCAAAAAAAAGGCGAGAAAATAAATTTTGAGGGTAAATTAGCAAAGAATATAAAAACGGACAGTAAGATCTTCTTTAAATAAATAAAAAGGAAGAGAGAGGCCAAAGAGAACACAGGTCCCTTAGAGAATGAGGCCTGGGAAATAATAATGGGGAACCAGTAACTGGCAAAGGGGTTGAATAAATACTTCGCATCAGTCTTCATAGTTGAAGACACTAATAGCATTCCACACATATTAAATAATCAAGGAATAAAAGGCAAAATAAATACAATAACTATCACTAGAGAAAAACAATTGTGGAAACTGATGGGACTAAAGGCTGATAAATCCCCTTGACCTGATGGGTTGCATCCTAGGGTATTAAAAGAAGTAGCTACAGAGATAATGGATACACTGGTGATAATCTTCCAAGAATCCTTAGATTCTGGAAAAGTCCCAGAGGATTGGAAAACTGCCAATGTTATTCAAAAAGGGAGGGAGACAAAAAACAGGTAATGATAGCCCAGTTAGTTTGACATCCGTCATTGGGAAAATGTTAGAGTCTATTATAAAGGCTTTAAGAAGATCTTACTGTCCGTTTTTATATAATTTACTAGTTTACCCTCAAAATTTATTTTCTCGCTTTTTTTTGGTCATCTTCTGTTGATGCAAAGTATTTATTCAACCCCTCTGCCATTTATTGGTTCCCCATTATTATTTCCCAGGCCTCATTCTCTAAGGGACCTGTGTTCACTTTGGCCTCTCTCTTCCTTTTTATTTATTTAAAGAAGATCTTACTGTGCCTTTTTATATTATTTGCTAGGTTACCCTCAAAATTTATTTTCTCGCTTTTTTTGGTCATCTTCTGTTGATTTTTAAAACTTTCCCAATCCTTTGGCTTACACTAATATTTGCCACATTGTATGTTTATTCTTTCAATTTGATACTGACCTTAACTTCCTTGGTTAAGCATGGTTGGTTTACCCTCTTCCTAGTATTTTTCCTCCTCACTGGGATATATCTTTGTTGTGAGACATGAACTATTTTCTTAAACATTTGCCATTGTTCAACAACTATCTTTTGTGCTGAACTCCTTTCCCAATCCACTCCAGCAAACTCTGCCCTCATTTTTTTTGTAATTATCATTATTTAGAAATGCATAATCTAATCAAACAGAGTCAGCATGGCTTCATGAAGAAGAAATCTTGCCTGACAAATTTCTTAGAATTCCTTGAGCAAGATAGATAAAGGGGAACCAGTAGATGTAATATATTTCGATTTTTAAAAGGCCTTCGATAAGGTACTGCACATAAGGCTACTTAAAAAGAAAAGAGCCCATGGTTTTGGGGGCAGTATATTAGCATGGATACAGGATTGGCTAACTAATAGAAGGCAGAAAGTTGGGATAAGGGGGGCATTTTCAGGATGGCAACCTGTAACTTGTGGAGTGCCACAGGGATCAGTGCTGGGGACACAATTATTTAAAATACATATTAATGACTTGGATGAGGGAAGTGAATGTTCTATCATCAAGTTTGCGGATTACACAAAAATAGGTGGGAAGGCAAGTGGTGAGGATGACAGAGTCTATAGAGTGATATAGATAGGTTAATTCAGATGGCAAAAATGTGACAGATGGAATATAATGTGGGAAAGTGTGAGGTTATGCCCTTTGCAGGAAGAATAGGGGAGCTGAATATTATTTAAATGGAGAAAGACTGAAGAAAGCTGCGGCACAGAGGGATCTGGGGGTCCTCGTGCATGAATCCCAAAAAGCTAGCATACAAGTTCAGCAGGTAATAGGGAAGGCAAATGGAATGTTGGCCTTTATTTCAAAGGGAATGGAGTATAAAAATAGGGAAGTCTTGCTAAAACTATACAAGACACTTGTTAGACCACACCTAGAATACTGTGAATAATGTTGGTTCTCTTATTTAAGAAAAGATATACTGGAATTGGAGGCAGTCCAGTGAAGGTTCATTAAGTTGATCCTGGGGATGGAGATATTTTCTTATGAGGAGAGGCTGAGTTGGTTGGGCCTGTATTCATTGGAGTTTAGAAGAATGAGAGGTGACCTTATTGAAACATATAAGATTCTTAAGGGGCTTGACAGGGTAGATGCTGAGAGATTGTTTCCTTTTACGGGAGAATCTAGGACCATAGGGCATAATCTCAGAGTAAGGGGTCACCCATTTAAAATAGAGTTGAGGAGGAATTTCTTCTCTCAGAGGGTAGTGAATCTATGGAATTCTTTATCGCAGAGGGCTGTAAAGGCTGGGTTGTTAAGTATATTCAAGGCTGAGATAGAAAGATTTTTAATCAGTAAGGGAATCGAGGTTTATGGGGAAAAGGCAGGAAAGTGGAGCTGAGAATCATCAGATCAGCTATGATCTCATTGAATAGTGGAGCAGACTCGATGGGCTGAATGGCCTACTTCTATTCCTACGTCTTATGGTCTTACGATCTTATGGAGCTCACAACAATGGTGGCTATCTTAATTTGCATTGCTGTACTCTCTACATTGCAATCCACTGAGGTGGAGGCACGGCATCTGCAAATAACCATCAAGGACAATGGCCTCAGGAAAATATGTGAGACACATATACTGTTCCCATTAGGAAGGCATCAAGCCAATCACCTAGGATATTCAACAGAGGATTCCTAGACATGAATGTATTAACTTACAAGGGAAGATCCACCAGTCATGACCATGTTTGAATCATTGGGTCATATGACAAGCCCACCTTTTGTCTGTTTCCTCTGCAGTCAGAAGATAAGCAGCTGAGATGCTGACAAGGGTAGACCTGAGTGGGGTTCCTCCTGCCTCCTTGTCTCTCTAACCCATTTTGCAAGCTTCAAGACCTGTTTGCTGACTACGCAGGGATGCCCCTGCTGCAGACAGAGACTTCTTAAAAGAATTCAGCCCAGCACTATTGTCTCCAGGAGAACAGAGAAATCAGTGTCTACATCATTAAAAAGGAAGTATCAGGACCACCAAAGGGAAGTCGTAAGGCTACCGAATTCAGCCTGAAGCTAGCCAAGTCACCAAACTACAGATTGCATATCCTTTTATTTTCATGGACTCTAATTTAGTCAGTCCTTCTCTACGCTATAATGTATTTGAGTGCATATGTGGCCGATGAGTGAGTTTGTGTGTGTGTGTGCGCGCGTGTACGTATGAGAAAGAGCATATTTTATTATGTTACTTAGTCTGGTTTTAAGTATAATAAAGCCAACCTCTTTCTCTGTTAAACTCAAGAAAACCTGTCTGATTGGTTATTTTATGACCACAGTAAACAGCTAAGTGCTCACTAAAGTGACACATATATACCCTTTTCTAAACAAAAAAACCTGTTGCAGTCACACGATGGGAGGGAAAAGTGGGGAGCCATTCAACCCCTCCTCATTGTTACAGAAGAATGTTTCACTTTTGGGGCCATCGTTGAAGTTCTCAGAATGTACAACACTGTTATCCTGCCAGGGGTAGGAATTCCGAATGCATCAGGCATCAAACAAGCAAAACACTATTCCATAACACCAAGTATCTGCATTGTCATATCACCAAGATAGGTTTTCATTGTTTCATCCTCTGCAACATTTATTGCTTTCATTGTCTCATTGGCAACCCTTATATTTGTATTTATAAACAGCAGCATGCTTTCGTTGAAGGAGCCCTGACACAGTTTCATGTTATTAACCAAAACCTATAGCATGTATTGAATTACTAGTGGTTTCAAATAAGCTGTTGTTTAAATATAGCGCATATAGAGAATGTCTGATCGATTCTGCATCTGGTCACAAGTGTGAGTGGAATGATACGGGTGTTTAAAGTGAATGAGGGTGTGAATAATAGAATGATAATGCACAGAAGGATGCTATTTGACTCATCATGCTTGTGCCAGTGCTGAAGGATGGCAATGATTTTCCCTTTGCTGGTGACGATATTGCTACTACTGGCAGTGCCAGTGGACAATCTGTCAACAATCGGTTGTTATTATGGATTTTCACCACATCCTTACAACATTGTGAACAATGCCTATTTACATTTTATGCCTTGAGGCAGCAATCTTTAGAGGCTGCCAGGCTGAAGCTAGTGATCTCCTGAGGTTGTGTTTTTTCAGATTGCTTTGTTCAATTTGTTATGAAGCAGGACAGTTTGAGTCCCTGTTCACAGAAGACAGAGCTGTACTGATACAAACTGAATGAGGAATGACATGGCCGATTTCTGCTCAAGCTGCATTTTAATGGCAGTTTCCTATTAGACTACACCAATAGTAGCACAGATTAATGAAAGAGGAAATTCCATGTTCGTACTGCTGGCTCCCCATTACTTATCCAAGCCCCTTATCATTGATCATGCCAGGGCTGCAGAAGAGATTCTGCCTATTTTAGTTCATTCAATCAGAAACATCACAGATTTGACACCTTCCCCACTGTAGGTGGTGTTGGTGCTCCAATCTTCCTACTTGGTAGTATAGAGAATTGTGCGGAGGATAGTGACAGACTGAAAGAGGACATAAACAGGCTGGTGAAATGACTGGACACATAGCAGATGAAATTTAAAGCAGAGTGTGAAATGATACATTTTAAAAACAGTGGAAAGGCAAGATAAAATAAAGGGTACAATTATAAATGAGGTACAGGAGCAAAGGAAAACAAAAACAGAATTACCTGGAAAAACTCAGCAGGTCTGGCAGCATCAGCGGAGAAGAAAAGAGTTGACGTTTCGAGTTCTCATGACCCCTCAACAGAACTGAGGGAATATTAGGAGAGCGCTGAAATATAAGCTGGTTTAAGGTGTCGGGGGGGGAGGGTGGGTGCCGTTGTAGGGACAAGCAAGCAGTGATAGGAGCAGATAATCAAAAGATGTCACAGACAAAAGAACAAAGAGGTGTTGAAGGTGGTGATATTATCTAAACGAATGTGCTAATTAAGAATGATGGCAGGACACTCAAGGTACAGCTCTAGTGGGGCTGGGGGGGGAAGGCTAATAGGGCATAAAAGATATAGATTTAAAAATAATGGAAATAGGTGGGAAAAGAAAAATCTATATAAATTATTGGAAAAAACAAAAGGAAGGGGGAAGAAATGGAAAGGGGATGGGGATGGAGGAGGGAGTTCAAGATCTAAAGTCACGCCAAGTCGTCTCAATTTCTCTGCTCCTCTCAACCATTCTAATCTCTCTCTCTCTGAACTTATTGCACTCCGTTCTCTCAGGTCCAACCCCAACATTGTCATCAAACCCGCTGACAAGGGTGGTGCTGTTGTTGTCTGGCACACTGACCTCTACCTCGCGGAGGCTGAGCGTCAACTCGCAGACACTTCCTCCTACCTCTCCCTGGACCATGACCCCACCACTGAACATCAAGCCATTGTTTCCAGGACTGTCACTGACCTCATCTCCTCTGGAGATCTTCCTCCCACAGCTTCCAACCTGATAGTCGCCCAACCTCGGACAGCCCGCTTCTACCTCCTACCCAAAATCCACAAACAGAACTGTCCCCGCAGACCGATCGTGTCAGCCTGTTCATGCCCCACGGAACTCATTTCTCATTATCTTGACTCCCTTCTCTCTCCCCTTGTCCAGTCCCTTCCCACCTACAACTGTGATTCCTCTGACACCTTACGTCACGTCAACAATTTCCAGTTCACTGGCCCCAACCACCTCCTCTTCACCATGGACATCCAATCCCTCTACACCTCCATCCCCCACCAGGATGGTCTGAGGGCCCTTAGCTTCTTCCTCGAACAGAGGCCCGAACAATCCCCATCTACCACTACTCTCCTCCGTCTGGCTGAACTTGTTCTCACACTGAACAATTTCTTTTTTAACTCCTCTCACTTCCTCGAAATAAAAGGTGTGGCTATGGGTACCTGCATGGGCCCCAGCTATGCCTGTCTCTTTATGGGGTATGTGGAACATTCCTTGTTCCCTTCCTACTCCGGCCCCCTCCCACAACTCTTTCTCCGGTACATCGATGATTACTTCGGTTCTGCTTCACGCTCTCATCGGGACCTGGAAAAATTTATTAACTTTGCTTCCGATCTCCACCCCTCCATCATTATCACATGGTCCATCTCTGACACTTCCCTTCCCTTCCTTGACCTCTCTGTCTCAATTTCTGGTGATAGACTGTCTACCAATATCCATTACAAGCCTACCGACTCCCAAAGCTACCTCGACAATAGCTCCTCACTCCCCGCTTCCTGTAAGGACTCCATCCCATTTCCTCAGTTCCTTCGCCTCCGTCGCATCTGTTCTGATGATGCTACCTTCAAAAACAGTTCCTCTGACATGTCCTCCTTCTTCCTTAGCCGATGTTTTCCACCCACGGTCGTTGAGAGGGCCCTCAACCGTGTCCGGCCCATCTCCCGCGCATCCGCCCTCACGCCTTCTCCTCCCTCCCAGAAACATGATAGGGTCGCCCTTGTCCTAACTTATCACCCCACCAGCCTCCGCATTCAAAGGATCATCCTCCGTCATTTCTGCCAACTCCAGCATGATGCCACCACCAAACACATCTTCCCTTCACCCCCCCCGGCAGCATTCCGTAGGGATTGTTCCCTCCGGGACACCCTGGTCCACTCCTCCATCACCCCCTACCTCTCAACCCCCACTTATGGCACCTCCCCATGCCCACGCAAAAGATGCAACACCTGCCCCTTTACTTCCTCTCTCCTCACCGTCCCAAGGGCCCAAACACTCCTTTCAAGTGAAGCAGCATTTCACTTGCATTTCCCCCAACTTAGTCTACTGCATTCATTGCTCCCAATGTGGTCTCCTCTACATTGGGGAGACCAAACGTAAACTGGGCGACCACTTTGCAGAACACCTTTGGTCTGTCCACAAGAAAGACCCAAACCTCCCTGTCGCTTGCCATTTTAACTCTCCAGCCTGCTGTCTTGCCCACATGTCTGTCCTTGGCTTGCTGCATTGTTCCAGTGAAGCCCAATGCAAACTGGAGGAACAGCACCTCATCTTCCAACTAGGCACTTTACAGCCTTCCGGACTGAATATTGAATTCGGCAACTTTAGATCTTGAGCCCGCTCCTCCATCTTCACCCCCTTTCTGTTTCTTCCCCCTTCCTTTTGTTTTTTCCAATAATTTATATAGATTTTTCTTTTCCCACCTATTTCCATTATTTTTAAATCTATATATTTTATGCCGTGTTAGCCTTTCCACCCCACCCCACTAGAGCTGTACCTTGAGTGTCCTGCCATCCATTCTTAATTAGCACATTTGTTTAGATAATATCACCAACTTCAACACCTCTGTGTTCTTTTGCTCTTTTGTCTGTGACATCTTTTGACTATCTGCTCCTATCACTGCTTGCTTGTCCCTACAACGGCACCCCACTCCCACCTTGAACCAGCTTATATTTCAGCCCTCTCCTAATATTCCCTCAGTTCTGTTGAAGGGTCATGAGGACTCAAAACATCAACTCTTTTCTTCTCCGCCGATGCTGCCAGACCTGCTGAGTTTTTCCAGGTAATTCTGTTTTTGTTTTGGATTTCCAGCATCTGCAGTTTTTTGTTTTTATCACAGGAGCAGTGGAACCTGGGGCTAGATTGTTGAAGGTGGCAGTGCAGATTGAGAAAGCGGTCAATAAAGCATTCAGGATCCTGAGCTTTATAAATGGAGAGAAAGAGTACCCAAGTAAGGAAGTTATGATGAGCCTTTATAAAACATTGCTGATGAAAGAGTCCTGTCGAAACTTGTGAACCAATCAGCACTCTCTTCCCATGCAGTATAAATTGTTGTTTTCCCCTTACATTGCTACTCTTGTGAAGAGTGCTGATGAGTGCAAGACAAAAAGCTTTGACATATCTCTTTTTTCAGCAATGATCAAGTTCTGTACTACCAAATGACTACATCTTTTTAAAGCACTGGTCTTGCCTCAACAGGAGTATTGTGTTCAATTCTGAACTCTACACTTTAGGAAGGATGTGAAAGTATTGGAGAGGATGCAAAAAAGATTTATGAGAATAGTTCCAGGAAATAAGAGACTTCAGTTAAGTGGAAAAATTAGCAAAGCTGGGGCTGTTCTCCTTTGAGTAGAGAAGGTTAAGAGGAGATTTGGTACAGGTGTTCAAAATCATGAGGGGGCTTAACAGAGTAGATAGGGAGAAACCTCCATTGGCAGAAGGATTAAGAGCTAGGGGATTCTGATTTAAGGTGATTGGTAAAAAATTCAGAAGCGACATGAAGGAAATCTTTTTCACATAAAGCATGGTTAGGATCTGGAATGCACTGTCTGAGAGTATGGTGGAGGCAGATTCAGTTGTGGCTTTCAAAAGGACATTAGATAGACATCTGAAAAGAAAGCATTTTGCGGGTTATGGGAAAAAGGCAGGAAAGTGGGACTAACTGAGTTCCTCTTGAAGGGGGCCAGCACAGACAGAATAGGCTGAATAGCCTCCTTTTGTGCTGTATTCAATCTTTGATTCCATGGTCCAAGGTATAAATGATCATGGGTTTGGAAGTTCTGTTGAAGTTCTGTTGGCAAGTTGTTGCTATGCAACTTATAGGTACACACTGCTGTCATTGCGTGCCTGCGGTTGAGGGAGTGAATGTTTAAAATGGTGGTTGGGGTGCCAATCAAGCGGGCTGCTTTATTCTGGATGATTTTGAGCTTCTTGAACGTTGTTGAAGGCACACTAATCCAGGTAAGTGGAAAGTATTCCATCACACTCCTGGCTTGTATTTTGTAGATGGTGAACAGGCTGATTACCCATTGCAGAATTTCCACCATCTGACCTATTTTTGTAGCTTCTTCAGTTAAGCTTCTGGTCAATTATGCCCCCAGGATGTTGATGGTAGAAGATTTCAAGATGGTCATGTCATTGATGTCAAGGGGCGATAATTAGACTCCCTCTTGTTGGAAATAATTATTTCCTGGCAATTATGTGGCATCAAGGTTACTTGATGTTTCACAGCCTAAGCCTGAATATTGTCCAGGTCTTTCTTCATTACCTGAGGAATTATGATTGAACTGAGCATGTGCAACCATCAGTGAACATTCCTACTTCTGACTTTATGATGGAGGGAACATCATTGCTGATAACGAAAGATGGTTGAACCTAGAGTACTGCCTGGAGGAATTCCTGCAGAGATGTCCTGGTGTTGAGATGATTGGCCACCAACGACCACAACCATCTTCCTTTGTGCTAGGTGTGACTTCAACCAATGGAGGTTTTCCTCCAGATTCTTATTGACTTCAGTTTTGCTGATACTATACTCTGTCAAATGCTACTTTGATGCCACTTGACCTCATGGAATTCAGGGCAGAATTTTCTACGTCCACTGGCATCGGACATGTTTGGTGGTGTGAGCATACAATACGGTGTGAAAGCCAAAAATCGGTTTCACAACTTCGTGAAACCAATTTGCCATTGTTCGGTCTGTCCGTCAACGGCAGTCCGCGTTTCCTGCCATTGGACGTCAGGAACCTCATTGTAATACATCTGCACATCATTATCAACCCTGCTTGTCGGAATCAACCCCCAATGTTGGATCATTCGGGCACGTTGGCGTGATTGCACGTGACATGTTTCACAACTGTACATAGCGATGTGCACCTGATGAGCTGCACTTCGTTCGGGACTTTGAGGTTTGTTTGTCTACCTTGCTTCGGGCAGCACTCACAGTCATCAGCACCAGGCTTCGCGGACAGCACCACATCACTTTTAGGGGGGGCTCACGAGCAGGTCTCTACCTACCAGACCAGCCATAATGTGGGGGTAGCTTTTCAACAGCTGCAGGGCTAGGGCTTGCTTGGTGAAGGTGGAGAAGTGGCCTCAGGCAAAGGAAGAGGCTGCAGGGCAAGGGTTGTACTGGGGAAGATGGGGGTGGGGGGGAGGGGGTTGAGGGGGGGCGGGGGGGTGGTATTCCAAGGTGTGTGTGGGGGCACAAGTTGATCTGTGCAAATGGCCTCAAGATGGTGAGGGCTGAGGAGGATGCCCCTAGAGCTGGCAGTGAGTGAGATGCCAGTGAATGTGTGATGGGCTTGAGTGTCTGAGTTTAGAGTGATGAGATGGTTGCCATACCCTGGCTGCACAGATGAGATAATTCCTACTCTTTCTGCACTGGATGGCAAACCTCTTCTGTCCACCATTGGCACTGACCACGACTACCACCACCCACCAAGTCAGAGTGGTAATGTTGCTGCCCCTCCTGCGGCCAAAATGGGGGTAGACGACATTATGGCAGGCCTCGACAGAACCCAACAGGCACATGAGGGACGTGTCATTAAGCTGAGGTTGGGGGAGCGGGGAGTTGTTGGGGGTGGCGGCTGCAGTCTTCTTGCCTTTCGGGGCCATGTCTTTGTTGCAGCAGTCCTGGGCTGGAAGTACTGAACAACAATTATCAAAATGGTTTTATTTCTGGGCAGTAAGATGGATTTTTAATCAGTAAGGGAATCAAGGGTGATGGGGAAAAGGCAGGAAAGTGGAGTTGAGGATGATTAGATCAGCCATGGTCTCATGGAATGGCAGAGTAGATTCGATGGGCTGAATGACCTACTTCTGCCCCTACGTCTTATGGTCTTATTGTCTTATGGAGAGTTGTGCATGCAACTGCACTTTAAATGTGGCGCCAGGCCTGATGAAGCAATGAGGGGACAGTGTGGCGGGTGTATCGGAACCCGCCCGCCATTGAGGCTGCGTGTTTCCTGGGCATGCATGATTAATGAAGCAGGACTAGGATGGTTTGGCGTGAAAAGCTGCCATCGCGACCAGCAGGGAAACTTTCTTTTTCCTGCCCACTACCACACAGTGCAAATCTGGGATGATTCCACCCTCAGTCCTTGGTCTATCTTTGGTCAAAACATGATGAGGTCTGGAGCTGAGCGGTCCTGCAGAGCTGAACTGGAACATACATCACTGTTCCTTCAGGGTCACTGGATCAAAATTGTGGAATTCCCTACCTGACAGGACTGTAAGAGGTTCACCACACAGACTTTTGTGGTTCAAGTGGTTTAGCTCACATCTGCACCTTGTCAGGGCAACTAGGGATGGGCAATAAGCACTGGTCTTACAAGCAATGGCCATATTCTCAGAATGAATTAGAAGTACTGGTAGCGGATGGAAAATTCAAATCGCCCATGCTGCCAGGGGAAGAAGCTTAACCAAAGCCTTTGAAAGCATAGAGGGCAGATGGTGGTGTAGTGGTGGTGTCAATGGACTAATAATCTAAAAGCCCAGGCTAATGGCCTGGAGACATGGGTTCAAATCCCACGACAGCAGCTGATGGGATTTGAATTCAATTAATAATGTCTGGAATTGAAAGCTAATATCATTAATGGTGACCTTGAAACTATCATTGATTCTCATAAAAAACCCAACTAATGCCCTCAGGGAAGGAAATCTACCATCCTTACCTGGTCTGGCCAACTTACGACTCCAGACCCACAGAAATGTGGTTGACTCTTAACTGCCCTCTGAAATAACCTAGCAAGCCACTCAGTTCAAGGGCAATTAGGGATGGGCAACAAATGCTGGCCTTGTCAGCGATGCCCACATCCCATGAAAGGATAATTTAAAAACGTGATTTACACTCAACCAGCATTCGGTCATGTTCAATAAAGATGAAAACTCAGATCTACACTAAAGCAGCAAAGAGTGAAATGATATTACATACCCAGCCACTAACGCATCGGCCACAGGTGGTGATCTTGAAGTCTCCATAAAGGTCCTTGATGGCGCCAGTTGTGAAAAACCCTTCCACCATCAGCAGGATGCCATAGACAAAGAAGGCAGCTGCCACACCATAGATTACATACTTGAAGATATCAATCCTGCACAGTCAAATTTACAAACATTAATTCACAAACACCACCATGGATGAGCAGCACACACACATTTGTACCAGCATCAGCAGCAGGTTTTATCATTTGCTATTCTCATACTTGATTTAATTGTTTTTACCTTAAAGAAAGAATTAAAGTACTCAATGTGAGCACAATAAAGGATTTAGGCCCTACTTTACCCCTCTGCCATTGGGAAGTATTTGTGCCAAGGCCAGAATTTCTTGTCAGTTAGTACGGAAGATAGGAAGCTAAGATTGGATGGAGAGTTATTCAGTACATCTCACAGTTCAAGTTTCTGCAGGGAAGTAAAAGCAAAATTTGTTTAAAAGCTCGATGCAATTGGGGCCACTTAGTCATCATTTCTCAAGGCCAAATTGGGATTATTTTCCCTTACAGATTTGGGGAAGTTAGTTGAGTGGGTCCAGGGAGGGGCAAACTGGATTCATTTTCCATCAGGGTCAAATTGGCAAAAGTTGCTGCCTCTCAGAATAATTCTTCACATCCATCAAAAACATTACCAGGCTCACAATTACCCTGTTACACTGCATTATCGGCACTGTAGATCAATGAATAAATTAACTGTGCCTTAAGGCCAATTCACTCCTCTCTGAATCTTCTTCTCTCACACATGCAGAAGAATTGTTATGTCATATATAATGAGTGGAAAGTCATGTGGGCTACAATTTTCCAGCACGGATTCCCCTCATGGGAAGCACTGAATCATAAAATCCTGACTTAACAACACTGTGGGTGTACCTTTCCCGCACGGCCTGCAGCGGCTCAAGAAGATGGCTCACCACCACCTTCTCAAGGGTAACAAGAGGTGGGCAATAAATGCTGGCCTTGCCAGCAACGTCCGTATCTAATGAATGAATGAATAATATACATTTGTTTCGATCGCATTGATAAGCCAGCTCATTCAAGCCCACCTGTTGTTACACAAACAGCTAAGACCCTGGCTCTTTCAGGAAACACATCAAAGTGCTCTCAGTCATCCATAAAAAATGAAATGTCATCTTATTAAAAGACATCAGCAAAAGGAACTGAGGAGAAACAACTCATACATCAAACAGAGGGTGTCCCTTCTGTTACTGTTACTTGTTTCACTATCCAAGGCAGCTTTGCAAATTTGCTTAGTTCATGCACAGCATTTGTTATGAGGAAAAAGAAAGAGCTTAATAATATAATTAACCTTAAATTAATTCAAGCTAAAGTATCCATTTTTGGAAAATTATATTTAATGCATTAGAATGACACCACCTTTCACTTTACCTTCTCTCAACAAAGAACAATGCAGCCCCTCAAGCCTGTTGTGCCATGGTTAATATGCAACTTGACTCCATTTGCCCTTAATACACTTGCGTAACAGAAAGCTATTAGTCTCGGTTTTGAAATTTTCAATTGACTTAGCCCTGCTCTTCTTCAAATAACCCCATAATGGCTTGGACCACCGTAAAGGGCCTTGGTTTAACATCTCACCTGGAGAACACCACCTCTGATATGCTGGACCCCTTCAGTACTGCACTGGAGTACCAACCTGAATTATAGGCTCATGTTCTGGCATAGGGCCTTGAACCCACAATCATCTGCTAAACCGAATTTCACAAAGAAATGAATTTGACAACAAGTGGTACAGAGTGCTTGTGTTCCTAATCTGCACTCCAGTGTATGTAACTGGGAACCCAGCCATTTCCTTTGTTAAACTGATTTAAATTGTACTCAAAAAGGCTCAGGTTGTGACAGTGAATTGCAAACATCAGTATGAAATCATTAGAATGCACAATCAGTGAGCATAAAATGTCATGATCCAGACAATAGTGTTCCTCTAGTGCTTTGATACAGCTTCTGACGACTCATTTTAAAGGTGGCAATTGATAGTTCGCATTCCCATGGATGGGGAGAGAGCATCCAAGAGCTGTCTCATTGAATCACTTCAACTGAGTTAAGACAAGAACATTCACAAAGTAGGTGATACACAATAGATACAGAGTTTTCAATTATGCTACACATGGGATACACAGATAAGAGTTACTTTTGTGTTACTGTTAGATCAAGCTCTGGTTCATCCCCAGTTAGACCACTGCACTCACTTCTGTGCAGCACTTCTCAGGAAGATGAGAGAGTATTGCACAGGTTCACCAGAATGTTTAAAGCAAAACATTGTGGATGCAGGAAACCTGAAATAAAAAGAAAATGCTGGAAAAACTCAGCAGGTCTGGCAGTGTCTGTGGAGAGAGAAACAGTTAACGTTTTGAGTCCATATGACCCTTTTTCAGAGCTAAAGAGAAGCAGAAATATAATGGACTTTATACTGTTTAAGGTGGAGCAACATAGGGGTCAGGGATAGGTGGGATCTAAGGAGAGATTTGATAAAGATTTCATGGACACAGGGCAAAGGGAATGTTAATAGTAGTGTTAAAGACTAAAGATGGTGCTGATAGTGGCATAAAGGTAAGAATACAGAATGCATTAAGAGCAGAACAAGTGTCAACACTCTCTGAAAGCAAAACATAAAATCAAGTGACAGATGGCCCTGTTGGGGGCTGGGTGTTGGGGAAATAAATGAATGAATGAATGGGTGGATTAAAAAAGGGATAAAGATGGAGAGTTCATGGTCTGAAGTTGTTGAACTCAATGATAAAAGTAAAATACTGCGGATGCTGGAAATCTGAAACAAAAACAAAAATACCTGGAAAAACTTAGCAGGTCTGACAGCATCTGCGGAGAGGAACACAGTTGGTGTTTCGAGTCGGTATGACTCTTCATCAGAACTAAGGAAATAGAGAATTGAGGTGAAATATAAGCTGGTAGAGGTTGGTGGGGTGGGGGAGGGGGGGGGGGGTGGTGTTGGTGTGGGACAGGTAGAGCTGGATAGAGGGCCAGTGATTGGTGGAGGCAATGAAGAGATTGCCAAAGATGTCATAGACAAAAGGACAAAGGGGTGTTGACAGTAATGATATTATCTAAGGAATGTGCTAATGGGGACATTAAGAGTAGCAAGCAGGACAAGCAAGTGGTAGATGGCCCTAGTGGAGGTGAGGTGGGGGGAAGGGATGAAAATGGGCTAAAAGGTGGAGATAAAACAATAGATCAAAATAAATAAATAGGCCTCCACTAGCCCCCTATCTAGCTCTACCTGTCCCATCCCCCTCTACTAGCTTATATTTTACCTCATTTTTCTATTTCCTTAGTTCTGATGAAGAGCCAGATAGACTCGAAACGTCAACTCTATTGCTACCTGCAGATGCTGTCAGACCTGCTGAGTTTTTCCAGGTATTTTTGTTTTTGTTGAATTCAATGTTAAGTCCAGAAGGCTGTAAAGTGCCTAATTGGAAGACGAGGTGCTGTTCCTTCAGTTTACGTTGGGCTTCACTGAGACATTGCAGCTGGCTAAGGATGGACATGTGGGCACAAGAGCATGATCATGAGTTTAAATGGCAAGTGACAGGAAGGTGTGGGTCATGTTTGTGGACTGAGTGATCATGTTCCGTAAAGCAGTCACCCAGTCTGTGTTTAGTCTCCCCAGTGCAGAGGAGTCTGCATTGGGAGCAGCGAATGCAGTAGTCCAAATTGAAGCAGGTACAAGTGAAGTGCTGCTCCACCTGAAAGGCGTGTTTGGGCTCTTGAACGGTAAGGAGGGAGGAGGTAAGGGGGCAGGTGTTACACCTTTTGCAAGTGCATGGGAAGGTGCTGCGGGAAGGGGAGGAGGAGTTATGGTGCTGGAGGAATGAGAACAGGGTTTCACGGAGGGAATGGTCCCTATGGAATGCTGACGAGGGTGAGAGGAAGGTGCGTTTGGTGGTGGCACGATGATGGAATTGGCGGAAATGGCAGAGGACGAAGACGGAGGCTGGCGGGGTGAAAAGTGAGGACAAGGTGGACTTTATCATGGTTCTGGGAGGGAGGAGAATGGGTGAGGGAAGAGTTGCAGGAGATGGGTTGGACACAGTTGAGGGTTCTGTCAACCATATTTGGGGAAAACTCTCGATTAAGGAAAAAAGAAGACATGTCAGAAGCATCATTTTGGAAGGTAACATCATTGGAACAGATGTGACGGGGAAGAAGGAACTGAGAGAATGGGATGGAGTCCTTACAGGAAGCAGGGTGTGAGGAGCTGTAGTTGAGGTAGCTGTGGGAGTCAGTGGGCTTGTAATGAATATTGGTAGACAGTCTATCACCAGAAATGAAGACAGAGAGGTCAAGGAAGGGAAGTGTCGGAGATGAACCATGCGAAGGTGAGAGAGGGGTGGAAATTGGAAGCAAAATCGATAAACTTTCCCAGGTCCAGATGAGAGCATGAAATGTCGCTGAAACATTCATTGATACAGTCATGTACTGGAAAAAGATTTGTGGGAGGGGGCTTGATTAAGACTGGAACAAGGACTGTCCCACATACCCCACGAAAAGACAGATATTACTGGGGCTATAGCAGGTAACCATAGCCACACCTTTTATTTGGAGGAAGTGAGACAAGTTAAAGGAGAAATTGTTCAGTGAGAGAACAAGTTCTGCCAGATGGAGGAGAGTGGTGGTGGATGGGGATTGTTCAGGCCTCTGTTCAAGGAAGAAGTGGAGAGTCCTCAGACCATCCTGGTGGGGGATGGAGGTGTTGAGGGCTTGGTCATCCATGGTGAAGAGAAGGCAGTTAGGGCCAGGGAACTGGAAATTGTTGATATGATGGAGGGCATCAGAGGAATCGCGACTATGAGTCGGAAGAGACTGGACAAGGGGAGAAAGAATGGAGTCAAGATAGGAAGAAATGAGTTCCATTGGGCAGGAATAGTCTGACATGATGGGTCTACCAGGACGGTCCTGTTTGTGGATTTTGGGAAGGAAGTAGAAGGGGACTATGCAGAGTTAGGGGACTATGAGGTTGGAAGCTGTGGAGGGGAGGTCTCCAGAGGACATGAGGTCAGTGACAGTCCTGGAAACAATGGCTTGATGTTCAGTAGTGGAGTCGTGGACCAGGGGGAGGTAGGAAGAAGTGTTTGAAAGTTGGCACTCAGCCTCTGCAAGGTAGAGGTCAGTACGCCAGACAACAACAGCACCACCCTTATCACCAGGTTTGATTTAAAAAGTCAGGGTTGGACCTGTGAGAATGGACTGCGGCAAGTTCAGAAGGAGACAGGTTGGAGTGGGTGAGAGGAGCAGATAACATAAGGTGATGTCACGCTGACAGTTCTCATTGAAAAGATCAAGAGTAGGTAAGAGACCAGAGGGAGGGGTCCAGGTAGAGGGAGAATGCTGGAGGCGGGCAAAATGATCCATTTAACACGGGGAGGATACCTGTCCAAAGAAGTGAGCACAGAGATGGAGTTGAGTCCTAAATTCATTGAGGTGGGGGAGTAAGGAGATTAAACTGAGTCTTTTGCTGAGTACAGAATGTTCAGCATCAGAGAGCAGAAAGTCAGAGTACAGTGAATAAATGGCAAGGGCTGGGATTAGAAGAAGGGATGGGGTCAGAGGGATGGGAAGGAGTAGAGAGTCCTGGATGGGCATTGGTATCAATAAGTTGCTGGAACTTGCATTCCTTAACACCTGAAAGGAAAAGAAATAGTTTTTTGTTAAGACATCAGATGAGATGAAGAACGAAATATAACTGGGAACAATGACAACTTTGGGGTAGGATAACTTGGTGCTGCTGGAGAGAGAGGTTGAGTGTGTACATATAGCAGTGCACAGTACTGAGTGTAGATCTCAGCATATGGTGAGAATAGTAGTCTGAGGAACGTTGTATGTCCCAGAAATACCTGTAATCCTGCGTGCATTCAAAACATGAGTGATAGAATTTCAGTTGGAATCCACGTGGAGTAAGTTGGAGATGGAGACAGTCACTGAGGAAGGAAATATGGCTGCGTAGGGGAGTTTTGGTAAACACCTTGTCCAACCCCAGGAGGGAAATGGAAAGAAATGAAGGTGAACATGGTAAAAGAGACAAACAGGAATCCCATCAGAAATGCCGTCTCCAGAATGTTGCCTGAGTTAAAAGCATAAAGTTGAGTACAAGCTGCATAGACTGGGTATGCGTTTCTTTGAGTAAAGAAGATTGAAGGGTGATCTAACTGAGGTGTTTAAGGTAATTACAGGAGTTGAAAGGGTAGATAGAAAGAAACTGTTTCCTTTGGCAGGCAAGTTTCAAACAAGGGGGCGTAATCCCTACCAAAAACAAAATTACCTGGAAAAACTCAGCAGGTCTGGCAGCATCGGCGGAGAAGAAAAGAGTTGACGTTTCGAGTCCTCATGACCCTTCAAAAGAACTAGGTGAATCCCAGGAAGGGTTGAAATATAAGCTGGTTTGGTGGGGGGGGGGGGGGGGGGGGGGTGTTGGGTGGGGGTAGAGGGAGAGAAGTGGAGGGGGGTGGTGTGGTTGTAGGCAAAAGCAGTGATAGAAGCAGATCATCCAAAGATGTCACAGACGGCAGAACAAAAGAACACATAGGTGTCGAAGTTGGTGATATTATCTAAACGAATGTGCTAAGTAAGCATGAATGGTAGGGCACTCAAGGTATAGCTCTAGTGGGGGTGGGGGGAGCATAAAAGTTTTAAAAATATTTAAAAATAATGGAAATAGGAGGGAAAAAGAAAAATCTATATAATTTATTGTAAAAAAACAAAAGGAAAGGGGAAGAAACAGAAGGGGGGTGGGGATGGAGGAGGGAGGTCAAGACCTAGAGTTGTTGAATTCAATATTCATTCCGGAAGGCTGTAAAGTGCCTAGTCGGAAGATGAGGTGCTGTTCCTCCAGTTTGCATTGAGTTTCACTGGAACAATGTAGCAGGCCAAGGGCGGACCCTCTATCCAACTGTACCTGTCCCACCCCCCCTTAAACCAGCTTATATTTCACCTATTTTCTATTTTTCATAAGTTCTTTTGAAGAGCCATACGGACTCGAAATGTTAACTGTGTTCCTCTCCGCAGATGCTGTCAGACCAGCTGAGTTTTTCCAGGTATTTTTATTTTTGTTACAGATTTAACAAGCTTCAGTCCAAATGAATTACACTTGTAACACTTTTCAAAGCTGTTTGCCGTCATGGAATATATTTTTTCAAAGCCCACAGTCACTTCACTTTACAAAGTGTGGAAAGTAATATTTTCCTGTCACCTAATAATGGTTTTGTTCAAAGGCATGAGCAAATTTAACACTCATTCTGGTTCCCTCACCAACAGGGAAACTACAGACATCTCAGTTCTACAATATAATCATTAGAGTTGTTTCACATGGTACAGTAATCCTCTTTTTTTTTTATTCATTCATGGGATGTGGGCTTCACAGGCTGGGCCAGCATTTTTATTACCCATCCCTTGAGATGGGTGAGCTGCCTGTAGGCATGTGAGGCTTTCATGCTTTGCTGATTCTTCAGCCAGGTGCCCTAAATTGAAATCCTCTTCACTGATACCATTAATATATTGATCTTTTGTTCATCCATAAAAGATGAAGGTAGTTTTCAAATATCTGACCCTGGCTGATATGTATGCAAGCCTGGGAGAAGCCCATGTATCACAATCAGCCAAGACTTTGGTTCGCATTCAGTCTCTTTTTAAGGCAGTTTTCTTCCCCCTCCTTCTTCTTGAGAGGATCAAGAAGACACAGAAAACAGCTGAGGAGGCAACTCCACAGGAAACAGGTGCTACCTCATGTGTCAGAACATTCTTCACATGGGATTTCTTAATGGTTATATGAGTGAGCTGTTCAATAGAGGCAATTCTTGACCCCAATCCTATTCTGACCCCAGTAGGGGTGAAGAATAGTGGTCAGAAGCAGGAACGCTCTCTGATTTCCCATCTCAAGGACTGTGGGCACTCAGTACAATCATAGTGCTCGATTACTATCTGACAGTGATCAGGTAGTAGCGGTTCAAGAAGGCAGCTCACCACCACTTTCTTAAGGACAATCAAGGATGGGCAATAAATGCTGGTCAAGCCAGCGAAGCCCACATCCCGTGAATGAATTTTTTAAAAAGCTAAACCTGTAAATCAAACCTTATACCTATTGTCTGCAATGTTGAGCTCTCAGCTAGCGACACAACTTTATGGCTTGTGGTGTTAACTTTCCCTAGCTCGGCACCTGAAATAAATAAAATAATTCAAAGTGCAAACTAGAGTTAAGACCATGGGCTAAATTTTCCAGTCTCTAGATCATTGGAGACCTGACACATGACTGAAGATGTGTGTTGGAACCCTATGAAAGTCCTGACCCGCAGACTGACACAGGAATTGTCTGAGAAGTTTCAACTTCCGATGGGCAATTCTCCTGCTCACGGGACCCTGCTCAAATGTCTTCGACTCTGAGCAACAGTTGAGATAATCACCCTTCAGACTCTTCTGGATGGTTACCCAGGAAATGTTAGACAGAGTAAAACCTAGGGTGGGGTTTTCTGCACCCGCCCACCGCTGGGATCTTGCGGTCCTGCCGCGAGTCAATGGACTTCTGGCTGAGGGGCCGTTTCACCCGCAGCGGGTCCCATCCGCAATGGGGCCAGAAAATCCCACCCCCTAGTCTAACACCTGGTTAACTACACAGCTGACTCCCAGTCACCCCACTGACCACCCAACGATCACCCCCACCACCCGACTATCCCTGGGCCACCCGACAATTTCCACCAACCACCCAACTGCCCCTGGCATGGCTCAACCTGACTAGCCCCCAAATACCTGGCTATCCCCTGACCACCCAACTACCCTCTAACCACCCAGCTACCCCCCCACTACACCTCCCAACCACCCGACTATCCCCTGACCACCCAACTGCCTCCACCAACCACTCGACTAACCCACTGTGACCATCCATTTAACCCTGACATGACCTGACCCAACTATTCCCACCTACTGCCCGACTACCCTCCTACGCAACCCAACCCAACTACCCCCACCAACCACTTGACTACCCTCCGATGCGATCCAACCCAACTACCCCACAACGTGACCCAACCTGATGACACCCAACAACCACTTGGCCACCCCCCCCCACCACCCAATTACCCCGATATGAACCAACCACCTCTCAACCACCTAACACCCAATATGACGCAAATACCCCACGACTACCCAAACCGTCCCCCACTCATACCACTCCCCCTTCCCTAACTAACCCCAAACTGACTACTCCCCCGACAAGACTCAAATACCCCCTGACTACTCCCCCACCTACAGCAATGACAGTTCCCAACCTGACCAAGCCTCTGATCTGACTACCCTTGACCTAAACCAACTAACCCCAACTTCCCACCTACCACCCTGACCATTTGACAACCATCACTGACCACCCTGATATGACCCGACCCGACTTGCCCTGCCAACCTGACTATCCCTCCTGAAAACCCGACTACCTTCCCAACTTGACCTGGCACCCCTCCCAACCTAACCTACTATCCAGCCCCCAACCTCCTAACTACCCTCCTGACCCAAACTACTATGCCCTAACCTCCCGACTACCCTCCTGCCCTGAGTGCCCCTTCCAACTAGCGTCCCTACCTGACCCGATTGACTCCGACCCGACCTGCATGACTACTAACCCCAACCTGACTACTCACCCACATCTCACCTGCTTTCCCGCCTATCCACTTATCCCACCTAAGCCCCTATTCTCCCCACCCCCCTACCAACCTACACATATCATCCACCTCACCTACCTACCCCACTCCACACTTAACACTGTCCCCCAAGGTGACCTGGATACCCCCCAACCACCCGACCATAACTCAACCTAACTACCCCACCTGACTAATCCCCCAATTCGACCTGAATAACCCCCCAACCACCCAACTACTTTCCTGACACACCAGACTACCTCTCCCATCACCCAACTAGCCTAGACAGGCCAACCTGACTCCCCTCCCTCCTGATTCTCCCCGGACACTCAAATGCCCACCCAGCCTGACCCAAGCATCCGACTAGCCTCCTGGCCTGACTTAAGTAACCCCCCAACCTGAATATCCCTCCTGACTACTTGACCATCATCTCCAGCTAATCCCCCCCTTGACCAGTCTTGACCCGGTTACCTTCCCTGATCTCCCACCCACTTACCCACCCTATTCATCCTACACACTTACCCAACTCAGTCACATACCCATAACTCATGTCACCCACCTATCCACATACCCAGCTCACCCACCAAACCACCCCACCCATTTTCTCACCTACCCACTTACCCACCTACATTCTAACCCACGTGACCCATGTACCATCCTACCCACCTCACCCAGCTACCCCAACCCATGTCACCCAGCTACCCCCTTACCCACGTCATCCAAATACCTACTTGCCCACCTCACCCACCTCACCTACCTACTCATTCACTCACTCACCCACTCACTCATTCATTCACTCACCCATTCACGATCATTTGAAGACCGAACTTTTGAGCTTACCATACAGCAGCTAGTGCCATAAAAAGGGGGCATGATTCTCTCTTCCCCTCACTCTACTTGGCTCTGACGGAGTTCCCCCTGGGATGCTGTGCTGCTTGTTTTTTTGACAACTGATATCAGAAGAACCCATAAATACTGCACAGCAGTGTTGAGCCGGGTGAATTTGCGGCTGCTGTGGTGATCCGACCATCAGTGCCACTGCTCAGAAGATCCTGGCATAATATTACATAACATTTTGGGAAATGATTTTGGATAAAACTGAAATATGTTAACAAAAGAGAAATATAGAGATCTGCATTTTGATAGCCCCTTTTATGAATACTTTCATCCCAAAGCTTTTTACAGCAAATTATGAACTTTGTAGTCACTGTCGGAATGACCAGGTAACCTGTTCTAGCAATGTTGGTTGTTGGATCACTACCCGCCCCAGATAGAACACCCTGTGCTTCTTTGAAATAATGCTATGGGATCTTTTATGTCCACTTGAAGGGCAGACAGTGCCTCACTTGACATTTCTAAAATTCTGCACCTCCAACAGTGCAGCACTCCCTCAGTTTTGCAAGGGGGAGCCGGCCAGAATTTGAACCCGCAACCCTCATGACTCAGAGGCAGGATTGTCACCAATTGAGGCACCGCTGATGCACCTGAGGTTCTAACCCACACCCAGGACTGTGAACTGGAATGGATAAAAAGTAGAATTACTTACATAGTGAAAACATCTATGGTGTCTCCAGCACCTCTTACCACTTCAAAGTTATTCTGCAGGATCGTGACTGTCCCAGAGAGAGCTTCATGGCCGCAGCCACAGAACAGTGCCACACCAGCATACAGTAGGATGGTGGCGATCAGCGATGCATAAGGAATACCGCCCAGACACTTGATGCAACATTCAAAGCACCCTAAAAAAACAAAAGAAAAACAATTTGACCTTCAAGATGTTATATCTACATTGCCAAACACTGTTTAGTATACTATACTATGGCAACACCTCTACACTCAATGTTCACTTGCCAACCAATCAGCACTCTCTTCTTATACAGTATAAAATTGTTGCTTCCCCCGATATTGGTATTCTTGCAATTGTCCTGATGAGTCTAAGATGAAAAGCTTTGACAAAATGTCTTTTTTTTAATCAATACTCAAGTTCTGTACTACCGAACGACTATTTGTACACTATACTAATGAAAATCATATTGGTTAGACATGTGACCTGAAGTTTGTATTATGCACAGTTCTTTTCTGTATTTAAAGTGATGTTCATGTACTGGCTAGTGCTTCAGTCCAAAATAAATAATTCAGAGAAACAAATCTCACAATTTCATTCCCTCATTTAATCCCAGATGCTATTAATGGAGCAATCAGAGTTTTTATTCAAGACAGAAACTGCTACCTGCAAACACTAGACAAAACCTGTCACTGGAACTCCCCACTTCATGATTTACAAAGCCCTCCAGTAAGAGTATATTTAAAGACTATAAACAGTGCTATCCTCAAAGAGACATGTTCTAAAAGCAGAGATGAGAAAGTTTCCATTATGCATTAGACAAGTTGGGTCTGGATAGCTCTCCTCCCTCGGGCCTCACAAATCTGCACTGCCTGCTTGTCCAATCCTGGTGAAATGGATGTATAGCTATTAGTTATTCATGTTACCTTGCCTCTCAAGCTTCACCACCAGTCCAAACCTTAGAGCTGTGTGTCTGCCTTCCCATCTCAGTTAACATTGTATAATGAAAAATAATAATAAAAAACTGCTATATATGCTTTTTTTTATTCACTCATGGGGTGTGGGTGTCACTGGCCAGGCCAGCATTTATTACCCATCCCTAGTTCAGAGGGCATTTAAGAGTCAACTGTATTGCTGGTGTCACATGTAGGTCAGACCAGATAAGGACAGCAGATTTCCTTTCCTAAAGGGTATTAGTGAACCAGATGGGATTTTACAACAATCATTTCATAGCCATCATTAGACTTTTAATTCCAGATTTTTATTGAATTCAAATTCCACCCTCTGCCATGGTGGGATTCAAACCCAGGTCCCCAGATCATTACCCTGGGTCACTGAATTACTACTCCAGTGACAATACCACTATGCCACCACCTCCCTCTTCCTTATTTTCTTAAGTCACAATCATGACTACCCTTCAAAACGTAAGTGATGCCTTGAAAATGCTTTACAGATGCAAGTTCTTTATTACTGCCTGCTGTGGAGAATATAATTTGTGTCTATCAGCAGAACTAACAAACTTTTATGTTGAATCTCCTTCCAAGGCAATGACCAGGGATTTTCTTGAAGATGCTGCTGCTCTACCTCCGTAACACCACCAAAAGTGTGTCGTAAATCTCAATTTTGTGTGTAAATAACCTAGGTGTATCCTTGGGCATTTTCTCAAACTGTCTCAATGGACCGGAATATGTGGGCATCACCCTGGTCTGGGATTTCTGACATAGCTTAGGTGTTGGGATTTCCACCTCTATTTCCTATTGTTCTCTTGTTTTCTGTTCTCACCACCCATTTCAGCGGGGACTTGGTCTAATTTGTAGTTTCCCCAAATCCTGATGTTTCCAATCCACGAATGTGCACACTACCTCTAAAAGCACATTATATCTTTATTTGGTAGGGTGGAGGGGGGGGGGGAGGGGATGGGTGAAAGGGCGGGGGAAATAATCCACTTCATCCTGAACTCAAAGTGCCAGAAGAGGCATGATGGGCAAATTGGCCTCCGCTGGAGCCAACCTCTCCTTGGCCAATGTGTTCCACTACTTCACCAGCATTAAATTTTAAACTGTTGCTTCATCTCAGCATGGATTTGTGTCCCTTATTTAAAGAGTTTGCCGGTGGGTCAAAGAATTGACTAGGGTACGCAAAACACACTCAAAACCTTTAGTAGGCAGGTAAACTGCTAAATATCTTGAGTCAGTTTTGGGCTGACAATCTTGATTCACCTAAAATGCTATCTTATGCAGGACTACACAGTAAAGCCAATTATCATATGAAGGAGTTTTTTTTTTATAGGCCAAAAAACTAATACCTCTAAAAAGTAACCTTCTTACAGTTATATGTTACACAATATCACTACTATTAATAGTATGTTCAGACTTAGCCGACAGCCTGACCTGTGACCATGGTAACCTCCCCACATCTGGTGTACAGTGGTTATGGTACTGGGCTAATAATCTAACTTGTACATCCAGGTTGTTGGAGTGCATGAGTTCAGGTCCAATGACTGCTACTGAGGAATTTAAATTCAATTAAATAAATCTGGAATAAAAAACTAGCATTAGTAACAGTAAACCAAAATTAAAAAACCTGGGGATGCTGGAAACCTGACATAAATGCTGGACATACTCAAAAAATTTTCCCAGTTCTGCTGAAAGGTCAGAAATTCTGTTTCTCTCTCCACCGATGCTGCCTGACCTCTGGAGTATTTCCAGCAGTTTCTGTTGTTTTATAATGGTAACTACATCATCATGATCAAAATCTATCTGCGTTACTAATGTCCGTTAGGGAAGGAAACCTGCTGTTCTATGTGGTTTGGCCTTTGCATAAATCGAAACGCACAGTAGTGGGTGAGCTGCCCCTGAAATGGCCTAACAAGTCACTCAGTTGTCTTCAAATAGGTGGCTCATCACCACAGCCTCAAGAACAATTAGGGATGGGTAATAAATGCTAGCCTTGCCAGTGTACCCACATCTGTTGTGCGAATAAAAAAAATGCCAGAAGGCAAATCGAAAACAACACTTGTCTGATTCCTAATGGGGTGCCAGGTTCGTAAACTTGGCCCCTCGAGCCTGCTGTGCCATTCAAGTAACCTCAACTCCACATTCCCACCTATCGCCGATAACCTTTCACCCCCTTTGCTTATCAAGGATCTAACTATTTCTGCCTTAAAGATATTCAAAGACTCTGCCTCAACCACCTTTTGAGGAAGAGAATTCCAAAGTCTCACAACCCTCAGAGAAAAAAATATTGTTTACCTCTGTATTAAATGGGTGACCCTTTATTTTGAAACAGTGACCTCTAGTTCTAGATTCTCCCACAAGGGGAAACATCCTCTCCACATCTAGCCTGTCAAGACCCCTCAGGGTCTTATATGTTTCAATCAAGCCTCCTCTTACGTTTCTAAACTCCAGCAGATACAAGCCTAGCCTGCCCAGCCTTCCCTCATAAAACAACCCGCCCATTACAGGCATTAATCTAGTAAAACAAAAACAGAATTACCTGGAAAAACTCAGCAGGTCTGGCAGCATCGGCGGAGAAGAAAAGAGTTGACATTTCGAGTCCTCATGACCCTTCGATAGAACTGTCCGTTAGTTCAAGTTCTGTCGAAGGGTCATGAGGACTCGAAACGTCAACCCTTTTCTTCTCCGCCGATGCTGCCAGACCTGCTGAGTTTTTCCAGGTAATTCTGTTTTTGTTTTGGATTTCCAGCATCCGCAGTTTTTTTGTTTTTATCTTTGTATTAATCTAGTAAACCTTCTCTAAACTGCTTCCAATCTTTCTTCACATAAGGGGACCAATAATAATAAAGCAATTGGAATGCTTTTTGCACTAAGTTGGTTTTTATTTGAGTATTCACATTCCAGTTCGAGAGATAACCAAGAAATGAATAGGAAGAACGAGTCCACTATGTGCTGTGAATATCTGGTCTGACTGTGTTTTGAGAAATGAGTGCCACACACGCAGTCCACAATGTTCTGCTTGAAATGTGGTCATGTTTCCATAGCATTTGTAAACTATAAAGCCTTTACTGGAGAGAACAGTGTCTGTAACAAAGAGTAGTGTGTTTCACACAGCCACAATAGCAATTTGAGGGGCACTGGGAATGTCTTGTATTTAAATAGCTAAATCACATCCTGAAAGGAAGAGCAGAAGGTTTCTTTTCAAGTGCTTTGCCAAACAATAGCATCTTGACGAGTGACCATGGCTCAGTTTGGATTCTGAACAAAGGCAGCCTTTATTTCTTCAATCACCTCTAAGAAAGAACTTCAAAGATGATAGAGTCTGCATGGAACGACGTGCTGTTCCACAAAGCTGCGCTAAGAAATGCTCAGTAAGGTTCCAGCGCAAATATACTCTTGCATGACAGAGCAAATAGGAAGACACTGCTGGTCAGTAACCAGAGGAAACAGGTTTAGTGTGATTGTCCAGGGGTGGAGATGAGGAGAACTTTTTTATTACGTAGTGAGTCTTCTTATCTGGAATGTACTGCCTGAAAGTACATTCAAAGCAGGTTCAATAACAACTTTCAAAAGGGAATTGGATGTTTACTTGAAAATTAACAATTTGCAGGGCTACGGGGAAAGACCAAAATAAAAGCAAAAATACAGTGGATGTTGGAAATCTGACATAACAGAAAGTGCTGGAAAAAACTCAGCAAGTCTGGCAGCATCTGTGGAGAGAGAAACAGAGTTAACGTTTCGAGTCTGTATGCTCTGAAGACAGATTTGAGTGAGGTACCAGAGAGTCACCAGTGCTTAATGCTAATACTATATACAGGTCAATACTTTGAGCTTTTGAGAGGAGGGATTTAAAAAAAACCTGCATGAGTATTCCTACTAACCAAACCATGAACTAAACAAGAATTAACAATGACAACATCTGTGAATGTCCTGGCCTCCCCACATGCTCAAATGTCACTTCAGTCGCTTAACCTCTTTTCTTCATTTTTGTGATGCAGGTGTCGCTGGCAAGTGATGGCATTTAATGCCCAGCTCATCCTTGGGAAGGATGGTGATCAGCCTTACCGGCAACACCATCACAAAAAATATTCCCCACAGCAAATGCAGACTGATCCACCAGTTCCACAGATGCTTCCATTCACGCAGAAGAACAGCAGAGAGTGAGCACTGTCATGAGTGAGGGAACTCCCAGGCTGTTGATGGTGGTGTGTCATTGCATTCAGTTCCCTGCTCCACTTCTTAAGACCTGCCTTTCACATTAATTAACTAAGTGTTTAATGATTGTTAAGGGGACTCTTGGCGGTAGAATGTAAACAAATTGTTGATGCGATATAATCAGATGTAAAATAATGCTTTTTCTTAACCAATAAGAACTGACAGTGTGTGTAAAAAAGTAGATGGAATATCCTACAAAGGAAGCCTTGCAAAGAAACTAGAATCGTAGCCAAGTTCCTTACTTAAATTTCTAACTATCTATTCATTCCAAATCCCATAAAGTAGAATTAGCATGTTTGGTAGAAGGAAGAAAGACTCTTTTCATATAGCATTCATCACAAACTCAAGATATCTCAAACTGCTTTATAACAAATGCACTGTCGTCATTGTTGCAATGTAGGAAACACAGCAGACAAGGTGCACACAGCAAGCTCCCACAAACAACAAGGAAGTAATAATCTGTGTTAGTTATGTTGGGTCAAGGATAAACATTGGCCAGGACGCTGAGGAGAAATTCCTCACCTTCTTCAAAATATGGGACCTTTGATCTCCATGATAGGGCAGACAGGGGCCGCAGTTTAGCATCTCATCAGAATGACAGCATTCCTGACCGTGCAGCACTCCCACAGTACAGTGCCATGAGGAAATGTCAAATGTTAATACCCATCTAGAATAATCAGAAGTAATAGATTGTTTCATGTTGAGGCCTTAAAAACTTTCAAAACGATGTGAAGGTTGATGGCCTGTCAACAGTAGTCACATAAATTTAGATCTCCTTCATACAATGCTCCATTCAAAGGTAATATTGCAATACAATTTATGAAGTCATGAATAATAGCTCTCAATCCCTCAGCCCCAGTGTGACCTCACTGATCGCAAATGTAACTGGTCACCACAGGGCAAACTGGGGTTGCCATTTTTGTTCACCTGGCCTTTTGACCTGCCAGTCCAGGCCAGTGATGCAGTGCTTAGACAACATTAGATAGCATTTAGGCATCCCCCTAACTCAACGGAAGATACGCAACCAGAAATGTAAAGTCATGAAGCAAATCTGCAAATCTACTCTGAATCCTGCGCAAATTGGAAAACTTATTCTGAGCAGTTATATATGGCTGAGAATTTGACAATTTGCTCAAGTTACCTTAGTTTGATTAACAAGTCTCAAAGTAGCTCATTCACGAAATATTACTTCAACTTATTACTTCAACTTGAGTAAACTAATTCCTGCCAAAGGCCCAAGGCCAGAATTTTGCCCGAGGGCGGGCACGCGTCCGAACTGATCGGGCATAAAATCATGTCAGATGACATTGGGCGAGTGTCCCGATGTTGTCGTGCACTTGCGCGATATTTTGTTCAGCGGGCGAGCGCAAAGGTAGGGAGTGTGGCCACTGACAATTAAGCGGGCAATTAAGCCCATTAACCGCCTAATTGTCTGTGATTTTTCATGGCCTACCCAATCTTTTGGTTGCCGGGCAGGCGAATCGGCTGGGCGGCCTTTATGTTCTTAATCAAACCTTATTGATAGGCAGGATGAAATTTCCATTTGGAAATAAAATAAAAATAAATGTCTGGGGCCAGCATTTTTATGACCCATCCTTTCAGGAGCTTGATTGTGACTGGTGGACATTTTTCTTTGTGGCTTTTAACGCCTTTATTTGCAGGCCTGCAGCTCCCCGAGGCTGGATTCAGGAAGCTTTCTCGCAGCGCTCACCCACACCCGCGATGACATCGTCACCTGCCCCCATTCCGACAGCGCTGAGTTTTTCAGCGCGTGTTTCACACCGGCTGGCCAATTAACAGCCAGCTAGCGTGAAACCATGGTCGAGGGCCGATCACGGTCGGGAGTCTGTTTACCGGCCGCTCCCGGGCAAGCCAATCGTGCGCGCCCGATGAGGGAAAAATTCTGGCCCAAATGTAAAGACCGAGCTCCATAAATTATTGACCGTGTGTAAATAAAGGAGCTGTTCTGCCACCAATTAGTTAATGTCCAATATTACAAACTCTGAATTCCTCAGCTTGATGCCTAAATAGTGATTCAACCATTCACCGTTATTCCTTCACCCAATAAAGACTGTGGCCAAAGCTTTGGTACCTGGTGGCACCCGGTAAAAAATGTCACCTTCAAGGTCAGTAACTGCCTCCGCCAAGTTAGCCACCCACATCTTTTCCCTCCAACAAGTGTCCTTTCTTAAAAACTAAAATAATCAGCTGATGAGTTGATGTTGTTGTTTTGAATGCCAAGAGCAAAAGGATAATGAAGCAAATGAAAACTTTAGATGCTACCAAATTGGTTTTTCATAAGAGACCATCTTCAATGGGTTCTGATTCACAGTGATTCTTAAAAGAATCCAATGTACCTGATACCAATACAGTTACTTGGCAGTCTGGAAGTTTTACCACATGGAAAAAAGGTAAGATCATGAGAAATAATAGCTATTGAAATGTAGGGTGCATGCAATTCAACAGCTGCCTTTAAGATGCTTGAATTAGAATGAACTTGAAACCAGACTCTTTGATATGTTGCAGCTTTTCCTTTTCTTTAAATTCCACATTCAGTATTTCTATATTCTACCAATATCTGCACCCCACACTTCGGAAGTTCAGCAGAACAAGAAGATTTCCAAGCTAACTTAAGAGAAAGATCACTTAAGTTGACGGTCCAAGTTCCTGAGGTCATGAGAGTGATATACGCATAAAGACGAAAGACAACATTAAATTGATTGATTTCAGAAGGAATCGTAAAACCAAACAGGTGAGATTTCTTTCATTCTACGTTGGGAGCGTTTAAGCAATGGGAAACAAAACCATTGTGTTGCGATTTATTACAGTAATATTCTTTGTTAAAGAACAAAGTGGCATTAAGTCCTTTTTATTGGTACTTCAGTTCTCTGTAGGCTAGACAGTGATTATCCATTACACCCATCAGAAGATTGGTTGCTAAAGGCCTCTGATTTAATTCATTTTAAGGAGGACTTGCAATTGCTTAATGGTTATATACATATCTCCAAGGTATAGCCCTGTCTAGGTGCTATCTTCATGCCGACTTCTCTCAGACTCTCTACACAGTCTATTATCATGTGATTCTCTACATCACAACGTGGGTGGTCTGTTCTCCAGTCCCACATTAACCTTTGCTATGCCGAACACCCTTGTACTATATTAATCACCAAATACAGCCTTTAAATAACGTTTGAAACCACAATACAGACAAGCTGAAAAGCAGCAATTCAACTCCTAACCACAGGGAACCTGCGCCGGGAGACAGTGACTGGGAACTCGACCACACTCAACCCGAGACCACCCGCACTAAACCCAGAAGGAGAGAGGCAATTACAGCCAACTCCCCACAGACCAACCCCATTCCCCAGACCCGCTAACCCCAAACCACTGATCCCTGGACTCTCTGGCATTGAGTCAATGCTGACAATCCCCCACGCAGAAACAGTGCCCCAGCTTAAGCATCTGCCGTGACTTTCTGGTTTCAGTCGCCCCAAGAAACACAACTTGCAGCACCTGACAGCCCAGTGGCGTAGCCCAGCCATTGGGAGGTGATGACAGGGCCTGGGTAATATCATCTACCCAACCGATGGGGATAATGGTACATGCATGGGTGGATGCAACGTGACGTAAGTGTGCATGTGCATATTTAGCTTCAAGTTGGGGTCAGGGGATACAGTGTTGCTTTATTGCACTCTATAAAATCCTAAGGCCAAGTAGCTGGTACAGCCCTGGCCCAAATTGTTCCAAAGCTCTGCATTTAAGGTCCAAAAAGTGCTCCCACTTAGAGGCCCAAAATTCTTCCCCATGAAAAAGTCCGTATTCTTCTCTTTAATTACTGATCCAAACTGTTTTCAATTTGGTCCCTTTATCAAAAAAAAATAGATTTGATAGGGTAGATGGAGAGATTTTTTTCTGGTGGCAGAATACAGAAAAGGGTTGCAAAAGCTTAATGTTCAACCATTCATGAGTGATATCAGGAAGAACTTCTTCACACAATCTGAAACTTTCTTGCCCTCCCCAAAAGCTTAACCTACAGCAAGTCCTGTTCCCCTATCACACCCGTGATTGCTGACCCTGAAGTCCCCATCCTTGTTTTCAAATCTCTCTTTGGCCTCCCAATTCCTTATCTCTGTAACCTCCTCCAGCCCCACAACCCCATGTAATATCTTCAATCATTAAATTCTGGCCTCTTGGACATCCCAGTTCTAATCATTCCACCATTACCATATTTTGTTCAGCATTATCCCTGTGAAGCACCTTGGGAGGTTTTATTATGTCAAAGGCGCTATATAAATAGAAGTTGTTGTTGGTTGTAGGAGAAAGAGGAAAGAAAGTCTTGCAATTATATAGCGCCTTTTCACAAACTCCGAATGTCCCATTGTGCTTTACAGCTAATTATTTGAGATGAAGTTGCAATACAATCACTTACATTTACCCAGCACTATTAACAAAGTAAAATGTCCCAATGCATCTCATACAAGTGTTATTAAACAAAACTTAGGAAACATGGATAGGTCATTCGGCCTCTCGAGCCTGTTCCACCATTCAATTAGATCATGGCTGATCATCTGCCTCAATGCCACTTTTCCACACTATCCCCATATCCCTTGATGTCATTAGTCTCCAGAAATCTATCGATTTCTGTCTTGAACATACTCAATGATTGAGCTTCCACAGCCCTCTGGAGTAGAGCAGTCCAAAGTTTCACCACCCTCTGCGTGAAGAAATTCCTCCTCATGTCAGTCGTAAATGGCCTGCCCCTTATTCTGAGACTGTGTCCCCTGGTTCTAGGCTCACCAGCCAGGGGAACCATCTTATCCACATCCACCTGTCACACCCTGTAAGAATTCTATAAGTTTCAATGAGGTCACCTCTCATTCTTCGAAACTTGAGAGAATACAGGCCCAGTTTCCTCAATCTCTCCTCATAAGACAATCCTGCCAAACCAGGGGATTGGTCTACTGAACCACCATTGCATTTCTTCTATGGTAAGTAGATAAGGAGACCAAAGCCATACACAATACTCCAGGTGCGGTCTCGCCAAGGCTCTATGCAATCGCAGCAAGACATTTTTACTCCTATCCTCAATTCCCCTTGCAATGAAGGCCAACATACCATTTGCCTTCCTAATTGCTTGCTGCACCTGCATGCTTGCTTTTAGTGACTTATGAACAAGGATGCCCAGATCTCTTTGGACATCAACTTCCAAAACTCTCACCATTTAAGAAATACTCCGCTTTTCTCTTTTTCTTAGAAAAGTGTATAACTTCACACTTAAACACATTATATTCCATTATATTTAATACAGAGCGACATAAGGAGATATAAAGGAGAGATAAACAAAAGCTCAGAATTGGAGGAGTGCAGAGATTTTAAGACAGTAATAGGTTGCAGTAGATTACAGAGATGGAGGGTGGGGGAGAAATTAGCTCATTCAGGGATTTGAACAGAAGAATGAGAACTCTGAAACCTAATTTAATTTGTCTCTTCTGTGCAGTACTGATGGAGCCTTCTTGGACCACTACGTGCAAAGAGATTTTTCATCAATACTTTCAAATCATCTTTGCACAGATTCAAAGGTTATGTTTCCTTTTGTCTGGTGAAGCTGTAGATCCTGGCAGTCAAGGGATTGCTGCAACCTTCTTTGGCCACTGAAGGAATATTTTCCATTTGGTCACAACAAATCGCAGGTGCAAATCCCATTTGCTGACTTAAAGCGGTTTCCAGCCCAGCAACGATTCGATTTTTAAAAACATCATGGTTGTGTTTAAATCCCTCCGTGTTCTCACCTCTCCCTTTCTCCATAATCCCCTCTGGCCCACCAACCCCTGAGATCTCCAAATATGGCTTGTTGTTCATTCCCTGCTTTGTTCCTTCATCGGCGGCCGTGCATTCAGCTGCCTAGGTCCAAGCTCCCAGGATTCCCTCACTAAACCACCCCTCCAGCTCTGCTCCTTTAGGCTTCTTTTTTTAGAACCAACCTCTATGACCAAGCTTTTGCAGGCCTGTCCTAATTTCACTTTTATGTGGCTCAGTGTCAAATTGTTTCTGATAATGTTCTTTTGAAGTGGAGAGGTGGTGGCATAGTGGTATTGTTACTGGACTGATAAGCCACAGGCCCAAGGTAATACTCTGGGGACCTGGGTTTGGATCCACCATGGCAAATAGTGGAATTTGAATTCAATATATGTGGAATTAAAAGTCTAATGATGATCATGAAACAATTATTGATCGTTGTAAAAACCCACCTGGTTCACTAATGTCCTTTAGGGAAGGGAAATCTGCTGTCCTCACCTTGCCTGGCCTACATGTGACTGTGATTGACTCTTAAAAGTGCCCTCTGAACAAGGGCAATTAGGGATAGGCAATAAATGCTGGTCTAGCCAGTGCTACCCACATCCCATGAATGAATAATAAAAAAATGTGCATTGGGATATTTTACTGTGTCAGGTCAGCTACTCCAAGTGCTGGGCTTGAATCCTTGCTTGAAGCAAGAATTTTTAAAAATTCTCTGGCTAGGCCCATCCCTAATTGCCCTTGAGAAGGTGAATCACTGCAGCCCCTGTGGTGTAGGTACACCCACAGTGCTGTTAGAGAGGGAGTTCCATGATTTTTACCCAGTGGCAGTGAAGGAACAGTGATATATTTCCAAGTCAGGGTGGTGTGTGGCTTGGGGGAGAATTTCCAAGTGGTGGTGTTCCCATGTATCTGCTATTACCAATTTGGTAGCGTAGTGATTGCGTTATTAGACTAGTAATCCAGAGGTCTAGATTAATGATCCAGTGGACATGAGTTGACATCCCAGCACATCCAATGAGGAATTTAAATTCTGTTACTTTATTAAATGAATATGGAATAAAAAGCTAGTCTCAGTAGTGGTGATCATGGGACTATGATTGCGCCATAAAATCCCACCCATATCACTCATGCCTTTGAAAGCAGGAAAACTGCCAGCCTTACCCATTCTAGCCTATATGTGGCTTCAGAAATGTGGTTGATTCTTTACTGCCTCTGAAATCACATAGCAAGCCACTCATTTATATTCAAGAGGGAAGCTCACCACCACCTTCTTGAGGTCAATTAGGGATGGACAATAAATGCTGGCCTAGCCAGCAATACCCACATCCAGTGCATGTATAAAAGGAGCCAAATTAACACATTGTTCAATTAAAGAGGAGTTTCATTAGCTATTATTACTATCGCACCCTCAAGTCCTGCAGCTTATGAAACATGGACATTGTTTCAAACCATAACCACAAAAATTAAATCTTATTCATGATGTTACATAAGAGAGACAATTAAATCATCTATGCACAGCACCAGAAAGAAATCAGAGACACGAGTGTATAAGGCCTTGTCTACCTGGCAGGCAGATAAACCAACACACAATCCTACAATTCATTTGAGTTAAATTACAATGAACTTGAAAATTGCTGAAAAAAACAGACATGCTGCCAATGCTCAAATCTCAAAGGAACAACAATTTATACTGCATGAGAAAAGGGTGCTGATTGGTTGGCAGGTTCAGCTTCCTATCGGATTTCTCCGAGTGTATTAAACGCAAGTTTGCGCCAGCATTCATTTCTAATTGCATTGATAATGCTAAAGTGAGACACAGTCCCACAATCAAGTGGACCTTTATACAGGATGTGATTGAACCGATTGGTAGCAGGGTTACTAATTTACACTGCACTTGGCCTGAGCTGCACAAATTTCTTTCATTTCTTGATTTGATCCATTTGTGCCACTACATTGCCTCAATAGATAACTGCACCATAGGTAATACTGACTTGAAACACACAGACTGTAAACTCACTTAAGCTGAAGCAGTTTGGCAGCGCAATTAATGACACTGCCATACATGTAGTAAATCTCTCTGATCATGTACTCTCTAAAAGTGAGGAGTTTGTTCTCATGCATGGCTTCAACTTTGATGTGCCTTCATCCACATATCAAATATAAAGAAGTGTCTGTTGAGTTCAAATTCCTCTATTCCCAGCTATCCTGCCACAAACTAACATTCAATGAAGATGCTGAGTCCTTGAAAGGGTGCCTAGCTAATCGAGCACACGCCCATTGTGAGATACTCAATGATTTGGCCAATTTTCACATGCAGGGCAATTGTCACGTTGCGAGGCCTCAAGACCAACCCAGACATTCATATCTGTAAACCGGACAAAGGGACTGGAATAGTCACTATCAACAAGCATGACTTTATTGACAAAGTGCATATCATTCTTAATGACGGGCCCAAATTCATACCCATTGTGGCCACCGCTAAGAATGACTGCACAGCCCTGCTCGAACACAAATTACAAATATGCCTGTTGGGCTTGTGTAAGAGTCACAAGCTGCCTGATGGTATATATGATAGGATTCATCCTCATGGCTTACTGTGTCCACTTTTGTATGGGCTGCCCAAGACACACAAAAGTGACATCCCTTTATACACTATCTTATCTATGGCTGGTTCTGCACAACATGAATTGGCCAAATGATTGGCCGAGTTAATAAACAAGCTATAGGGCAAGTTTTCCACGTACACAGTGAAGGATTCCTTCACCTGTGTGAAGACCATACAAGACTTGCATAGTGTTAACAATGCCATGTCCATGTGTTTGCTCAAAATTGTTGGTTTATTCAACAATGTACCACACAAAAAAGCCATAGAGATTTGAACCATGTCAATATATAATGGCAATCCAGGTGTGCTGCCATTGTCTGAATCTGTATTAATTGAACTTATGATCTCAACAACACAAACAGTTGAGTTCATTTTTAATGACACTATTTATGTCCACATAAATTATGTTGCCATGGGATCCCCTCTGGGTCAAGCTCTCCCAAACATCCTCATTGGTTTCCACGAGAAATGCATCTTCGATGGACTGACTCCCTAAACTCTACCCCTTGCATATTTCTGATACGTAAATGATTCATTTGCTGTATTTGAATCTAAAGCTGCATGTAAGAATTTCCTTACACACCTGAATGGGCTCCAACCTGCACACAAATTTACCTTTGAAATGGAGCAGTCAAATGAATTCCCTTTCCTCAACGTATAGTTGTGAAATCTGTCTATGGGTTCTCTACTACTGTCTACTGCAAGAACACCTTCACCATCAATATAAGTGTTGGGATTCTTACAATTCCACATACTATTGGGTTGGCCTTATCAGCAACCTCATAAATGAGACCCGAGCCACTTGCACACCATGTAAGCTTGATGCTGAAAAACTGCACATCAAAACTATCCAGTAGGATCATGCATACCCTGATCAGCTTATTGCTCACTGTATATCAACTCATGATTGGGCCTAAGACCACCACTTTCGGTTTTGAAAAGTGCTCAGTCCACCTCAGATTCCCTGGAAGGGTAAGGTGTCTCAAAAACTTGAGCAACAGGTGAAGCTAGCTGTTTCACTTTACGACTACGCAGTAGCAACACAAATAATAGGATGCTGCCAAAATGACGTTCTGCATATCACACAAATGAGTAATGTGGTATATGCATTTCATTGCCGATGTCATGCCAGATATTTACTTCCTTACTTCCCAATGACTGGTGAGTCATATCAAATAGCACATCCCAAAAAGTGAAGTACTGACCATATCCAATGAGCCTGTGCTTGCAAAATTCAGGGCATAATGTTCAACATTAGATGTTATTCCTGACTGGACAACACCTACTAAACAATCTTGATTGTGCTAAGAATTATACTAACAACCAATTTAGGATTATCACTCAGCTCGCAGTATGGCTCACTTACGCATTCCAGAAGCTAATATCTGTTCACACACAGGGACCTGACCTTTACGGATAGAAAGAGCTCATCCACGCATTGTGCCTTTTTCAACTAAACAAAAGCTTGGGGGACAGCCATTCCCTGGTTCATTCCCTATAGCAATCCTTGGCAAATCAGAGTCGATCTGCTTGGGTTGAATTTAAACAAAAACTTAGCTATTAACTGTTCCCTTGTACATCTCCATGGCAAACCTCTACCAATCAGAATACACTTGACAACCAATCAGCATCCTCTTTTCATGCAGTATAAATTGGCGTTCCCTTTGAGATTTGAGGCAGAATTTTCCGTGCTTGTTGGTGGTGGACACATTTGGGGGCGTGGGTGGGCAATATGGCGAGAAGGCCAAAAATCAGTCTCACGACGACGTGAAACCAGTTTGCGATCATCCGCACTGCCCATCAATGGCAGGCCGTGTTTTCCACTGACGGACGTCGGGAACTTCATTGTAATAAATCTGCATATCATCATGCAGCCGGAATCATCTTCCCACACTGGATCATCCGAGCACATCATCGTGTTTCACAACAGCGTGTATCAGGCATTGAGGCGACTTGGGGCAATCAAGGGCTGCCCTGCGGTTGAGGCGACTTGGTGGGAGAGTGGACAAGGGCTGCACTGTGGCTGATGCTGGTGCACAAGCACATGCAGTGTTGTGGGGTGGGGGGGGGAGGGAAACAGCCACACATTAGGGAAACCTTGCATAAAGTGACCATTCCTCCATAGCTGAGCCAGTTCAGATGCAGTTACATTGACATGCTTGCAGTCGGGCCTCTAGTATATCTGCCCATTTGAGCCATGCAGATGCATGAAAGAGCCACCAAGTGCTCTAGAGCTTTTGACCCCGCATGCACAGACTGCAACCTAACGAGCAGTTTAATGGACAGTCAATCAGTTGGATGACTGCGCACACTGTACAATCTCCTTGCTAAAGCTGGCCATGGCGCAGTCACTGGTGGAGGTGCTCACAGCTCCTGGCAATGTCATCATTCAGGTTTGGACCAGTCTCCCCCATGGCTCAAGCAAACAATGCAGCCTTGCTGATCCTGAGCTGAGAGCACAGCATGCAGTCCAATTGGCAAAGTTACCTCCAATTGGTCAAGAGGGCTGGGACAGAATTGGGTGGGGTTTCGGGCAGCCATGCAGCGCATTAAACTCTGGCCATCCAAGTGGTGAACAGCACTCTCCAGGATACATTAAGGGGCCTTCAGACTTAACCAAGAGAAGTTCTTAGTATACCTATGCTAACCCAATCATCTCTCTCTTTCATCCTGTTGGAGGAGTACAACAGAAGCATGGAGCCTGGTGACTTAATTGTATGCCTTGTGGCATACAGAGAGTAGAGACGAAGGAGAAGAGAGTGATGGAGGCCCGGACTGTGCAGAGGGAGGAGCTACACCCTCAGTAAGAAGGGCCAGCTGGGATTCTCGCACACGCCACTGAAGAGCCACAACAAGCCATCGCTGGTTGGTGCCTAGCTAGACCCAGGGTCTGTGGACGCCACCTTTCATTCCTGCAGATGACAGAGAACTAATGAGGCTGAAGACTGCGCATGTCTAGGGTACTAGTTGGTCAAATCAGCCACCTGCTGCAGGATTTGGTGCCACGAGGACATGGAGGGTATCCACTACCAGAAGCCGTGAAAGTGACAGTGGCACTCAATTTTTATGCCAGTGGCTCCTTTCAGGGCTCCACATGTGACCTCCGTGGGATATCACAAGTCTCCACCCACAAATACATCTATGAGGTCGCAGATGCCATCTTTGTGGAGGCACACAACTGTATACATTTCCCTTGGACCCTGAAAGCCAAGATGCAAGACCGATGGGATTTGCCCAGATCTCAGGTTTCCCATATGTGCAGGGTGGCATCAACTGCAATCACATGGTGCTCAGGTCTCCATGGCAACAGGTGGTCAACTATGTCAAACTCAAGGCCTTCCACTGGCTGAATGTTCAGCTGGTATGTGACAAACACAAAAGCATCCTACACGTTGGCACATGGGGCAGAATTTTGTTGTTGGTGAGCAGGGGGTGCGGCCTGTTCCCCAATACGTAATATGACGCGGGATGACGTCTGGTGGAACCCCCAACATCACCGCGCCCCATTTAAATTTTCAGGAAGGCGGGGGTGCAGCAAAATCAGCTGCGGGCCTGCCGACCTGTCAATGGCCAATTGAGGCCATTGACAGGATCATTTAACCAATTGAAGGACCTGCCTTTCCAACCTTTAGGTTAACAGGCAGACCAGGAGCCCCGGCGGCAAATAGAGAAAACATGAAACCTTATCCAGCGGCGGGATGAGGTTTCATGCAGGGTTTTAAAAATTTTAATAAAGTTATTCTGTAAATTATGAACATGTCCCAACTCATGTGACATTGCCACATGAGGGGACATGAGAGGGATTTTTTTTTTCTCTATTTTTAATATTGTTCAAAGTTCAGGCAATCTCCCTGAGGCTGCGCTTAGCCTCAGGGAGATGTGAGCTCTTTTGTGCACATGTGCGAAAGAGCACACTCTCACTTTTAGGGAATCCTGCCACTCGCACAGGGAGCGCATAGCGCTTCCTGCTGGACGTCATGCTGGGCAGGCCTTAATTGGCCCGCCCACATAAAATGGTGGTGCGGCCTGCTTCGCTGGCGGGGATTGGCCCCGTGCCCGCTGGAGATTGGGTCAGGCCCGCCCGCCCAACAGGCAGAAAATTCTGCCCATGGTTCTCAGGGAGTGTCCACAACACCTAAATACTTGGTTGGCCTCAGATCCCCAATGTCTTCCATGGTCCACAGAAGCTGCAGGGGTGGCTCCTCAAGGACAAGGGCTACCTACAGAGGATGTGGCTGATGACACCTGTGCGGCGGCTTCAGACTGCAGCACAGCAAAGATGTAATGAGGCTCACGCAGCAATTCACACCTTGATGGAGCAGACAATCGGGATGCTGAAAATGATGTTCCGGTGCCTGGGCTGGTCTGGTGGAGCCCTGCAATACAGTCCACAGAGGGTGTCATGTATTGTCGTCGTCTGCTGCGCCCTTTACAACCTGTTGCTGCAAAGGCTGAGGAGGAGATGGAGGAGCTGGAGGTCTCCTCTAATGAGGAGGCCTCAACAGGGATGAGGGTGAGGAGGTCCTCGAAGGCGAGGATGAATGCGATGAGGACATCGCACTGGCCAGACGAGGCAGGCATGCTCAGCAGGCCCTTGTAGCTGATAGATTTGCGGATGATGATGACAACATGCAGCGAGGAGACATCACAGATCCTCATATTGCATCTGTGAACGTTTGACTCCAGGTTGATTGATGGCAGTGTGAATACACTTGTGATAAGACTCCTGTCATGGAGATGCAGCGGAGGCCCTAAAAGTTGCTCGATTCTAGGAGGATGATGATGACATGCAGTGAGGACATTCCATAGATCTTCATATAGCCTTTGAGAATGCCTGACTCCTATCAGGCTGAGGGCAACTCGCTTGTGCTCTGTGATCAGGGGCATATCATGGAGATGCAGCTATGAAACCTTAAATGCACCTGATCCTTTGTCAGCCTTCAGCACCTGACACCTTCAGTAGCTCAACGTCATTGGTCACAGATGCTTCCAAGGTTGGGGCCAGCCCCACCTCAAAGGCGCTGAGCGCACACAGAGAGAATGATGAACTCTGTTATGCATGCCCTCCACATTCTAGCACCACTAAGCTGCAGGCATCAGTAATGAGTCCAATGTGTGTGAATCTGAACAATCACTTTGGTCTGAAGGCTGCACAAAGCACAGGGAAGAGGCCCTGGACTGAGACACCTGCCTTTATCTTGTGCAGGAAGCAAGGTTTCACATCTGAGTGACATGAACACTGCTCATCAGAACAAGGTGCCCTAGGCAGGAAGACATTCTTGGGAGTTTATTGACAATAGTGAACAGCTTGTACACTATTAACATCCATGCACAAGTTGTGCAATTACATCTTTTTAATCTTCCTAACACTGCTGCAACATCTTGGTGCTCCCGCAACATCCACAGCAGAGGTGGAGGCAGCCTGCTAACTGTTACACTCTGTTTGTGATTACCTTAGCAGGCATCCTCTGTAGGGTCGACATCTGGAGGGCCCCGGCCTGCTTTTGGGATCCTGCTGTGTGGTAGTGGCACCCTCCTCGATCTGTGGAACTGGAGCTTCTGGGGTCAGAGGAAGTAGGGGTTCAGGTGGGCCAGACACTCCCGGGGTCACCTGGGTGGATGGCCCCAGGGGGTGCACCTGCTGCTCCTCCTCCCAATGGGTGCCCGTCAACTCCTGGCTGACTCCTTGAGGAGAAGGGGTTGCAGGAGTGATATTAAGCTGCCCCACATCCGCCTCATGTACGCACTGCTGGAGGCCAACTATGGAGACAGCAATTGAGCTCAGCCCATGCAGTGCAGGACCAATGTCCTGGACCAAGGTCTCCATGGCGGCCGCCATCCTATCAGTGTTGACCTCAGTACATTGCAGGGTGGTGCTATCATCTCAGACTGAAGGTAGATGGACTCCACCATTGTGCTTTGCAATCTGAGGAATGCAGCGGACACCTCTTCCTGATGTTCCCGAGCTTACCTTTGCAGCTCCAGTAACTGAGACATGACCAAGTCCAGGGGCTTGTCATCTGACTTGCACTCAACAAGTTCCTGGTCTCCAACAGTCCTCTGATTATCGGAAAACTGGGGAGTTCCTGCTGCCACCTGCTGTGGATCGGACAGTGCGATGTGCTCACAGATTGCGATCCCGAGGCTACTCTAAAGCTAGGTCCGACCGAGGTGTGTATCTCTGCGCTGGTGGAGTGTGTGGGTGTGCGCTGTGATGGGTCTTCAATGAGGATGCCTTCATATTTCTCTTCTGATCTTTCTTTGGGGCTTGATTGGAGGCCCTGGGTCATGGAATCTTTCAGTTGTGCCTGCGAAAGCAAGGGGAGATAATTAGTGCATGGTCGGGGACTGCGAAACAGGACAAATCACTCACAGCATGGTCATCTGATGGGTGTTACACTGATGAATCCTCACTTGGTTCAGTTCTGCCAACCTTACTGTCAGCAAAGGATGGGTCCACTTCTGTGCCAGCCAGCTAGATGGCTTTACTTTCAAAGTCCTTTGGGATCTTCAATTCAGTCATTCCTCCACCAGTCTGAGACCTCTCCCTCTTGTTGTGTGCCAGCATGTCCTGCATGAATAAAGGTGGAAAGAGATAGATAAGTGTGCCTGACCTTTGTGGGTGGTGACTGGACCCATGGACAAGAAGAGAACAATGAAGCTGTGCGTGAGAGAGTGAATGGTGATGTCCCTTGAACTGGCAATGAGTGAGGGCCCTATGGGTGTGTGATGGGTTTGAGAGGGTGAGTGATGAGAAGAATGACTTAACCTGGAGGAACAGACAAGATCATTCATCGTCTTGTGGCATTGGGTGGCTGTGCTCTTTTGTAGGGCATTGGCACTGACCACTGCTGCCATCACCTCCCAAGCTGGATTAGTGATGTTGCTGCCCCTCCTGCAGCCAGAGCGAGGGTAGATGACATCACAGCCGGCCTCCATGGCAACCAAAAGGCACTCGAGGGGTGGGTCATTAAATTGTGCATGATTAATGAGTTGGGATTGGGGTGATACAGTGTGAAAAGCGACCGTTGCAGCTAGCGGGTAAAACAACCTTTTTCAGCCTGCTACCGCGTTACTGCAAATAGGGACAATTCCTTCCTTGGTATTCTTGTGAATCTACCCTGATAAGTGCAAGATGAAAACCTTTGACAGCATATCTCCTTTCTTTAGCAATACTCAAGTTCTGTACTACCAATACAATATATGACTATACAATAAATGCTTATGCTGTTGCATAATGTGCCTTGCAACTGACTAAAACGTAGGAAGGTAATTTACTGGTTTACAGATTTTTAATTTTTGTTTAATTGTTAGACTGCAAGCTGTTTTAAATATGAAGCATGAAACAATGACACAGCTATTTCAAGTAACACTAATATGGATGATTTATATTCATTATTGTGGCAAAACAATAATCATTCTTTCAAGGTCAATCCCAGTGACTTTCAGAGTTTTTTTTCCCTCGAATACAGGAATATGTCCGAGGACTAATAATCCTAATTTTATAAGGATAGAAGAGCTGCGGAGAAAATATTGGTTATTTACAGATAGCACCACATATATTGTGCTAGAAAAAGACAGGAAATCTCTAACAAAAGCAAAATATTGCAAATGCTGGAAATCTGAAATAAAAACAAAAAAAAAATGCTGGAAATACTCAGCAGACTAGGCAGCATCTGTGAAGAGAGAACCAGAGTTAATTGTTCAGGTTACTATGACACAGCCGATGGTAAAGACTGAGTTGTCTAAATCCCAGAGGAAAACTTGAAATAACTGCCATAACTCATTGTACAATTTGTATGTTTCGAGATGCAGGAATTTTGTAGTAATAAGATCACTGAGTCTCAAGTGGTTTTTTAATAAAACTAAATTAAATATTTATTAATACAAGAAAGATTGTGAGCACATATATGTGTCTACATAATTATTACTATAATAATGACAAAAATCCCCTGATTAATCTGACTCTTAGTTACACCCCCATTAAGGCAACTGTAAAACACATTTCAACTCATCGAGTGGGGGCAGGGCCCACTCATCGAGGTGTAAAATTACGTGGGGTGACATTGGGTGTGCGTCCTGAGGTCACCGTGTGTCATTTAGATTTTCAGTTTGACTCGGCTGCGCCCTGCCGAACTGTTAAAGGCCTGTTAAGGCCATTTAACTAACAATTAAAATAATTAACGGAGTTGCCTGTCCAACCCAGGCGGCCTCCACATTTTTCATGGAACCTCATCCACGGGCAGGATGAGGTTTCAGGAATGATTTTAAATTTTCTCAAAAATTTTTATTGAAATTAATGCACATGTCCCAGCTCATGTGACAGTTTCACATGCGGGGATATGTCATTAAAAAATTTCAACACTTTATTGAGCTGTTAAAACTTAAAACTAATCTCCCTGAGGCACCTTTGCTTCCAGGTGTGCTTCACGCTGGGCAGGCTTCAATCGGCCTGCCCACGTCAAATGGCGGCGTGGACCTGATCGGGGGCGCCGATCGGGTCCACAGTCACCCGTGCTTGCCCCTGCACGATGCCCTCAACAGGGGAAAAATCCTACCCATATACTTAAACAGACCCCTGGCATGGCACAACCTAGGCAGTCACTTTCAAAATGAGTTTCTTTCAGCTCTGGGTCCGTGCAGACAGGCTTCAGGCTTACAGGCTGGAGGCTTTAGACCTTAGACCTCCTCTTCCTTTTACTAACGGCCTTCTCTTCCTTTATACATACTTTTCTCTTTGAATGCAAATTCTCATTATCACTATGGGCTGAATCTTCTGGTTGGCATGCAGGGGCGGGCCCTGCTCGCCAGCACAGAAAATGACACGCGGTGATGTTTGGCGTGCATCCCGATGTCACCGCACGTCATTCCGACCTTCAGCTCAGCAGCCGCGCACCAGAGTCAGCTGTATGCCTGCCGAAATGTCAAAGGCCTATTAAGGCCATTTAACTGCTAGTTAAACTAATTGTCTGAACTGCCCAACCAACCTTAAGGTTGGCGGGCAGGCGAAGACCCCAGGCTGCCTTCACAGTTCACATGAGACCTCATCCACGGGCGGGGTTTAGGTTCCATGAAGAGTTTATAAATCAAATAAGATTTTTAATTAAGGTTCATTGACACGTCCCAGCTCATGTGACAGTGTCACATGAGGGGCATGTCTGAATAATTTTTTTCTATTCTTTATTTCCAGTTTGCATAATGAAAGTGATCTCCCCGAGGCACGGGGCTGCCTCAGGGAGATTCCTGGGTCCTTTTGCGCGCACGCGAAAGAACGCTGGCCTCGACTCTCTCTCCTCCCCCCGCCCACACAAGGAACGCTGGGCGGATCTTAATTGGCCTGCCCATGTAAAATGGCGGCATACAACCGACTGCGGCCAGTGAGCAGCTACACGCCCGCCCATGCCCGCTCCCACCAGCCCGCACGACGGGGAGAAAATTCTCCCCTATGTTGTTTTTTAAAACTTTAAATCTTCTAACAATAAAACCCTTTAATAATACTCACTTTACTGGTAAGCTTTGAAAAAATAAACACGTTGGGCAGGATTTTCCCATCCTGCCCCACCACAGGGCTGGAAATCCACGTCCGAAGTCAATGGACGTCAAATTTTCCATCCCACCCACGACCATTCCCGCAGCCAGCAGGACTGGGAAATCCCATCCATTGTTTCTGAGCTTTACCTGGTTAGGTGTAATATTTCACCCGCTCTTTTGAATGGTCTATTTAAAAATGCAAATTGCCCCCTTTAAACCTCACTTTCTAATTCCCTATGTTTATCTAATTACCATTTCAAACCCACTTCTCTGCTATACATCAAAGCCTCTAGAACAGCTGGCTTTAACCTAATTAAGACACACACACAGACACAGACACCACTAAACTCTATTTTAAAATAATTTCAATAACATTATAGACATTATTGTATCTTCTTGACTAGTTTGATCATGTTTCACAAGAACCTCTTCTGCCTGACCTACTGAGTATTTCCAGCAATTTTTGTTTCTGTTTGAGGATATCGCTTAAACTCTTAGACGCCTGGGATCCTCACAAGCCCATGGATGGCCCAGAGACCTTAGTCAACAATGTGTTGTCTACATTAATATTTTCACAACAGGAAGGGATAGCTTTCTCTTTTTACACCAATGCTGCAGGAGCTTTCACTGCAAGTTCCCAGCATGTGAAAATATAAAGCCAGAAAATGAAGGGTGGAAGACTGCTGGAGTGGGAGCATAAATTTCAGCAGAGTAGAGCTAGGCCAAATGGACTGTGTCTTTGCCACAAATTCTGTGTGAAAATTGCCCTGTTTAAATCTATTTCAGTGAAAATCACTCAAGCAAAGCCCAAGTAAAAAGGTTAAAAAAAAAGCTTGGCTTGTACTGACCTCTGTGGCCTAATCAAGACTGACAGACCCACATACTGATAGATGGGTGCTAAATCAGTGCACACAAGTGGGAAGTTAACACATTAAGAAGTGAAAAAAAACACAAAATAAATTGCTTTTATTAACCTCTTTTTGGTGTGCATGTGACCCATTTGACAGCAGAAATCTTGTATCATTAATGATATCATTGCCATAGATCCAATTTAAATACACCTGAAAATATAAAAGACTATGATATCAACTGTTAGGCCAAAACTGCTCAGTTACAATTACTTGTTTTTTACCCGACTTTAAATTATGGTCAGTGGAAGGTTAAGGAAAGGCCTAATTGAGGGTTTAAGATGATTAAAGGATTTGAGAAGGAGGATAGAGGGAAACTATTTCTTCCAGTGGGGTTGTCCAGAACAAGGAGTCATGTCTTTTACAAATAAAAGTGAAGATTTCATTATAACCTTACTAAAAACACTGGAAAAAATAAAGGAGACAGTTAGATGTTGTGATGGAAGGGAGATATGTGCCTGTAGATGAATGAATGAGGTGGGTTGAGTAGTCTCCCTCATCTGCATTTAATTTCATGATATTTGCCCTGAGCATAAGAAAAAATCCAATTTTGCTGAGAGCCATAAAAAGCAGTCATGTCTCACTACATAAAACATTAAAAACTATTTATATTTTTTTTAGAGAACTTAATGTGGCTTTCCAGATAAGAATGCTTAATGAGGTGTATCAGCCAAAGCCAATTACACAATCTATTCAAAAAATTCATACAGCCATTGCAACAATTTAGCATCTAAGACCATTTGTCCACCATTTACAAATTCTGCATCCTCAATTTGATCGATGAGACCAACGATGAGATGTTACACTAAAAATGTTCCAAAGCTTCACAACTCCCAGTTACTTTTAGTTCCCTTTTTTATAGCATAGGACATGCATTTATGTAGCACCATTCATAACTATAGGAAGGTCCGAAGTGCTTTGCTGCTTACTAAATACATTTGATGTGTTCTGTTTTTGTTCTTTCACAGTTTGCATGCATTGCTGTCCAGGTCAGCATTTGTTTCCTATCCCTAATTGCCCTTGAGGGGGTGGTAATCAGCCACCGTGTGATCACTGTTGTACTGTAGGAAACACATAAGCCAAATTGCGCACTAAAAAGTTCCACAAAAAGTGTTGAGATCTATTTTCTCTTTTCACGAAATGGAGAAAACATGCAAAACAAAAATCGAAGGAATACGAAATTATAAAAGTAAATGACATTGCAAATCAATATTGCTCATTCTGTTGCCACTTATCCATTTTGGGTGTGCACTGTGTAATTTAGGCATTGTTGAATGTGAATTACATTGTGTTACGCCACCAATTAAAAGCATTGCCACTGTTCTCTGAATAAATCCAAAAGTCTGTGCTCTTCCCTTTTACGATAACAACATCTTTTCTAAGTTCCATACAGATGTTGCATCAGGCTCCCTGGCTCCCAGTGCTGATGGTGGACATTTTGCCTGCAAATGACCACATTTGGGGGTAGTCAGATTACATCCCAATGGCTATTCATTTTTTAAAAAAAGTTGAAAGTCCGAGAGAAGATAAATGGTTGGAAAATGAAGAAGTGAATACTGGCTTAAAAATTGGATGAGAACAAAACATCATCATATACCACCTGCATATGAAATATAGCCAAACTGACAAATTTGGATTGTATTTTTGAACACATGCATTCGTACTCAATGCACATCTTAATGAGCGATTTCCTAGTCAGTGTGCTTTAGGGAGAAAAATTCTTTCATCCAACAACTGCTTGTAGTGGAATGTATAAAAGCCAGAAGACCATTTCCAATTTAATATGGTTTCAACTCCTACTATAATTCATTTCCAGTGTTATTAGGCAACAAATGTAGAATTGAATACAGCGAGGGATCTTTTGATTTATCATTTGATTTATTCCACCTCAATCAATAGGTATAATGCTGAAATACATTACGAGGTATTGGCATTGGTTCACACTCCGTGTTCAGGCACCAAGGACAAATAACTACATTGGTTCTCACCGATATATTGGAGTGATTAAAACAGATTTAGTGATTCATTTTGTGTCCTTTCCCCTCCTTGTGGATCCTGCTGTGTAGCAGGGAATTAAAACTGTGATTAGGCCTCGCAAGAAAAGCAGCTCTCGACATATTTGAGCTATGCTTTGCTTATTGAGTTAGAAGTTGAGAATAACTGATGTGCCCTGTCATTACCAATGCAGCAGAAATATGTGGGGTAGACTAATTGTTGGGCGGAATTGATTTGCTCAGTCCTTTCTCAAAGCATTTATCTACAATTAATCAAATCATTTGGCTAGGCAGCCTGGTGGTACATGGACATGATAATTTGGGGTTGTCAATGTACTGGGAACGCCTAACCTTTAAGTGCCCAAAACCCAGGTTTTGAAAGCACTTCTCATAAAAAATAGACGCACTCACCCGTGATTCAAGTCAAAATTTGCACCTAGCTCTCCTGCATTGTGGCTCAGTGTTTGGCATTAATCCACTGGACAGTAAGCCACAGTTACAGCTGAATTTTAACACTGCTTCAAATATCATTTCAACCAACTCTTATCCTATCTACCCACTCCCCCCTCCCCTAACCCCCGCAGCACAATGTGCCATTTTGTGCTACTGAATAGAGCTAAATGAGACTCTTCATATCTATTGCCTTCTCGCTTTTGTTTTGACATGTTGGGATTCCGTATGCGTGCCAAGGAGAAAATGGTTCACAGCAAACCACAACCACAGGGCAGGCGAAATAAAAAAACATTGCTTCACATATCTGTTATTAATACTCCTCCATGGCGCGCCTTATGCCATGATGCTTGTGCCAATGCAGTACCTGGAATGTCAAAACAGTACTAAGGATGCCCAGGTGTTGTGTTAACATAGACTCTGAGCTCCTAGTGGGGAATGGCAGGGGGAACCTGTGAAGGGTACAGGGGGATAACCATTCTCCAAACTGAATTTTCTCAAAACCTGTGCCACAGCTTTATGTCTAAATGAAAAGGGAATGAGCCAGCTGCGATCACATTATGAAACGTGCATAAGAGTTTTGCAGTACTCTGTACATTATGCCTGTGCAGATTCTTAGAATGAGCTACCCAATTCCGTTCCCCTGCCCTTTGCCCCGAGCCCTGCAATTGCTGTCCTTATCAAGTATATTCCCAGTTCCCTTTGCAATGGGATCTGCTTCCTCCAACTTTACAGGCAGTACATTTAGATCATAAGAACTCATTACTCGAAAAACTCTCCCCTTGGTTCTTCTATCAATTATCTTAAACCTGGGGCCTCTGGTTACCAACCTTCTTGCCAACGGAACCAGTTTCTCCTTATTCACTTGATCAAAGCCCTTCATTCCTTTGAAGACCAGCACTAAATCTCCCCTTAACCTTCTCAGAACAATCCCAGCATAATAGAAAGCAGCCTGAAAAAAATTGTGGGATGGTTTGAGCAGCAATGACTGATAGGTAAATTTGATTCAAATTTAACTTACTGGAATCAAAGCTTGAACCTGGTTCATCACTGGTTGTCTTTCTTATATTGTACATTAGCATTTTCACAAACTGAAGCTACACGGGTGAAGCAAAAGGCTAATGCAACCCCAATTTCATTTTAAGGATCGTCACTAACAAAGAACAACTCCCAAACCCAAATGGGGGTTACGACTGACCAGAAGCCAAACTGGACCAGCCATATAAATACTGTGGCTACAGGAGCAGGTCAGACGCTAGGAATCGTGCAACAAGTAACTCACCTACTGACTGCCCAAAACCTGTCCACCATCCACAAGGCACAAGTCAGGAGTGTGATGGAATACTTCCCACTTGCCTGGATGAGTGCAGCTCCAACTAAACTCAAGGAACTTGACACCATCCAGGGCAAAGCAGCCCGTTTGATTGACACCACAACCACAAACATTCACCCCCTCCACCATGGACACAGAGGAGCAGCAGTGGGCACCATCTGCAAGATGTACTGCAGGAATTCACCACGGCTCCTTAGACAGCACCTTCCAAACTCACAACCACTACCATCTAGAAGGACAAGGGCAGCAGATAAATGGGAACACCGCCACCTGGAAGTTCCCCTCCAAATAACTCACCACCCTGACTTGGAAATATATCACCGCTCCTTCATTGTCGCTGGGGCAAAACCCTGGAACTCCCTTCCTAACAGCACTGTGGATGTACCTACACCAGATGGACTACAGCAGCTCAAGAAGGCAGCTCACCACCACCTTCTCAAGAGCAACTAGGGATGGGCAATAAATGCTGGCCCAGCCAGCAAATCCCACATCCTGTGAATAAATAAAAAAAAAATCTCCACTATCTAGAAGAACGAAGCACAGGCACATGGGAGCACCATCATTTCCGAGTTCCCAATCAAGTCACACACCATCTTACCTTGGAAATATATTGCGATTCCTTCATCATCTGGAACAAAATTCTGGAATATCCTCTCTAACAGCACTGTGGATGTAATTATACCATGTGGACTGCAGATGTTCAGGGGAAAAAGGCTAGTACACCACCTAATTGGGGGCAACTAAAGATGGGCAATAAATATCAACTTAAGATGCCCAAACCTAAGAATGAATTTAAAATATCGAGAGACATTAAAATACGTACAGTATCGCACATTAAAGCCAGAACTCCAGAAGCTCTTTACCCTTAAGGAAAAATAAATTGGATGCCCATGATGGCTCTTCAGGTAAGCCCAACACTGGAGAGATACAGATAAATGATTTCTGCTAATGGGGAAACCAGAGCAAGAGGGAACAAAATATAAGCAATACCAATTCGGAATAAAATTGTGAAGCACTTGTTTGCACAAAGACTAATTGAAATTTGGAATTCTCTCTCCCAAAAGACACTGGAGTTGAAGGACTGATAAGCCATGATCTAATTGCATGGCAGAACAGGTTCGAGGGAACGAATAGTCTTTGCCTGTTCCCACGCAGTGCTGACTCCAGGTAGACTAGATAGGTAAAAGCAAAATACTGCGGATGCTGGAAATCTAGAACAAAAACAAAAATACCTGGAAAAACTCACCAGGTCTGACAGCATCTGCAGAGAGGGACAAAGTTGACATTTCGAATTCATATGACCCTTCATCAGAACTAAGAAATATAGAAATGAGGTGAAATATAAGCTGGTGGGGGGGTGTTGGGGGGGGGGGTGGGGTGCAGGGGGACAGGTAGAGCTTGATAGGAGGCCTGTGATAGGTGGAGGCCAAGAAGAGACTGCCAAAGATGTCATAGACAAAAGGACAAAGGGGTGTTGACCGTGCTGATATTATCTCAGGAATGTGCTAACGGGGACATTAAGGGAAGCAAGCAGGACAAGCTAGTGGCAGATGGCCCTAGTGGGGGTGGGGTGGGGGGAAGGGATAGGCTCTAGGTTTAATCTCTGTGTGGAATTTGTTAATCATATCAGGGCTGCAGTGGGGTTCTACAATTGGCCTCCTTGTTCCAGGCTGAGGAAGGTTTGAGTGTGGGCAGTTAGACAATTGAAAAATCAAAAAAAAATAATTAGCCAGCGTCGCCATTCGTCATTGTTATATAGAGACTACTCTCCATCACTGGAAAGTTCACGCAGGTGCAAAGGATCAACCTCAACTATGATTCTGCCCGTAACCAGAGACCCTGTTTGAATGAGGAAAAAGGCAACTGCTGGCAGATAACTGAACCATACCACAGCAATAATCCACTGCATCAGCGAAGGAAGGGCTGTGACAAGGAAGGAGGAAAATTGATTATTTTTACATCCAGCCTAGAAGCAGCGGATGCTCATTTTCCACATTTTCTTCTAATTTTAACTCATTCACATTACCATCTAAATTTGAACTGGCAGAGCTACAAAATCAGACATAAATTTCAGCTCAGTAAATGCGTATACCACTATGGAATAGAACGAATAAAACAGGTTTAATTGCACAGGACGTGGAGGAGCCTGCAAAGGGATATAGACAGGTTAAGTGAGTGGGCAAAAATTTGATAGATGGAGGACAATGTGGGATAATGTGAACTTGTCCGCTTTGGCAGGAAGAGTAGAAAAAGCAGCATATTATTGAAATGGAGAGAGATTGCAGAACTCCAAAGTACAGAGGGATCTGGTACACGAATCAGGAAAAGTTAGTAGGCAGGTACAGCAAGTGATTAGGAAGGCAAATGGAATGTTGTCATTTATTGCAAGGGGGAATGCAATGTAAACGTTGGGATGTTTTGCCACAGTTGTACAGGTGTTGGTGAGCCCACATCCGGAGTACAGTGTACAGTTCTATATTTAAGAAAGGACGTAAATGCATTAGAAGTAGTTCAGAAAAAGTTCACTCGACTGATACCTGGGATGATAAGGGGAGGGTTATCTTATGAGGAAAGGTTAGGCAGGTTGGGCTTGTACACATTGGAGTTTAAAAGATTGAGAGGTGATCTTATTGAAACATATAAGATCCTGAGGGGACTTGACAGGGTGGATGCTGAAAGGATGTTTCCCCTTGTAGGAGAGACGAGAACTGGAGGAGACTGTTTAAAATTAAGGGGTGTCCCATTTAAGACAGAGATGAAGGGAACTTTTTTCTCTCAGAGCGTTGTGAATATTTTGAATTCCCTTCCCCAGGGAACGGCGGAGGTAGGGTCTTTGAATATTTTTAAGGCAGAGGTAGATAGATTCTTGACTATCAAGGGAGTCAAAGGTTATCAGGTGTATGCAGAGTGTGAAGTTTAGGCCACAATCAGATCAGTCATGATCTTGTTTAATATTGCTGAAAAAAGATACACGTCAAAGGCTTTCCTCTTGCACTCATCAGGACATTTTGCAAGAATGCCAATATAAGGGGAAAGCAACAATTTATACTGTATGAGAAAAGAGTGCTGATTGCTTGACAAGTGGACTCTGATTGGTAGAGGCGTTGCCATAGAGAATGCACTAAATGATGGTGGCTGACAGTTAACTGCCAAGCATCATTTGCATATGCAGGAAGCAACATGCATTAATACACAGAGCCCTGTTCTTTGCAGACAGAAAGAACATGTACACACATTGCGCCTGTGTCAGCTAAACAAAATAAATGACAATTCATTTACTGACTCATTCCTTTGTGCAATGCCTTGATAATCAGGTCAAGCTGCCTGGATTAAATTTCAAACTATGCTTGGCAACTAACTGTCAGTCAACATCAATTGGTGCATTCTCCATGGCAATGCCTCTACCAATCAGAGTCCACTTTGCAACCAATCATAACTCTCTTCTCATGCACTATAAATTGTTGTTGTTTTCCCTTTATATTGGTATTCTTGCAAAGCATCCTGATGAGTGCAAGGCAAAAAGCTTTGACATGTCGCGTTTTTCAGCAATACTCAAGTTCTGTACTACCAAATGACTTTGTTGTTGAATGGCAGAGCAGGTGCAAAGGGCAGAGTGGGCTACTCCTGTTCCTGATTCATATGTTTGCATACAGGAGGTTTGTGTAGAGGAGGTAGAATCATATGGACTCAAAATGTTAACTGTGTTCCTCTCCACAGATGCTGTCAGGCCTGCTGAGTTTTTCCAGGTATTTTTGTTTTTGTTTTAGGTATTAATACTTGTTAGGTTATGATAGTGGATTGAATGATGCTGACTTTTCAGTCCCATTAAAAGTTTAAATTGAGTTCTCTCCTAATCTTTGTGACCTCCTTCAACTCCGCAACCATTGCCACCTCACCCCTGCACCCCCACTCCCCCTGCCCCCAAACTCCAGAACAATCTATTGGCCTGTCTCCAGCTGTTTGAACCATTGTTTTAAGGCCTGCCTTGCAGTTATTACCATTTGCTGGAATTCCATGCCTAGACCCCACCACCACCCCCCCACCCCCAATTCCATCTCATTCTTTTAGAGCCAACTTAAACCCCCATCTCTCCAATCAGCTTTTGGTCACCCCTCCTAATCTTTCCTTCTTTGGCCCACTGCCATCTTTTCTTCACAACTCCATGAAAAACCTCAAGGCTATTTCTACACTAAGGGAAAAATACAATGTCAGGAGTTGTGAATGAGACTGAACGTAGTGAACCCCCCGGACTAGGTTTGATCACCTAAGAGAGAAGGGGGAAAATTTTCAGATTTTTTTTTCTTATATTGGCCCATTTTGCTTTTCCTTTTCTTTGCCTCCCCCAGGAGATGATGTGGTCTTGGGTGGGGTGGAGAGGTGTGTAGATATTGTGGTGATGCACAGGCTGTATGGCAAACTGCAATGTGGGGCAGGGTGAATGGATCAAAGGGTCTTTTCCTGTCCATCATTCTTTGTATGAAATCTGCCATAATTGGAGGAAAGATCAATGATGAAGCAGCTAAAAATGATTTGGCCATTGATTCAGAAATTCAGGAAACTGCATGCTTTTCAGATCATGAATACTCCTAATTCAATGGCCAACTTGCAACTGGTACTTTTGTGGAATTACCTTACTGATTAAACATCACAATTACAGCAGGGTACAAGAATTGAATCAATTTCCTTGACTTTTGAATATTTACTTCATTGAACAGCACAATGCAATTGATTATATGGTAAGCACAGCTCAGGTGGATTCAGCAACTATAGACTGCTTGATAACCACATGTAATAAATCTTATCAGCAATGGTTTATTTGACTTTTCACTGAGACATAAATAACAGGACATAGCATATCCAATAACAATTTATGTGATTACAAAATATTGAATTACCTATAAAATTAAACACTTTAAGTAGTGTGCTTTTATTTTTAATGAATATTATGCTCAGGTTAAGGATGTTACTGTTGAGAAGCAAAATATTATTTTCACTTACTGCACCTATATCAGGCAGCAAGTACTTACATATCAGATTCAATATAAGTTTCCTCGACACAAAATGCTAAATGCTAAGTCCTCTTGTTTCCAGAAGTTCGAAATAATCACACTTTTAGATTCAAGATGCTGGAGCTTCATCAAGTGTATTTCTTCCAGCTATCCAATAAGGGCTGCGCGAGGAGACAGGCGACTACGCCAGAGTGAGACGGAGACCGAATGAGCCGTGAATTCGGTTCACGTCAGAACTCAGTGCACAGGGGAAAGAGATGTGGTATACATAGCAATTATTCTAAGTTAATAAAAAAAGTAATGAAATTTAGCTAATTAAATAACATGGTTGACCCTTGCAGGGAGGCAGCATGGAGTCATGTCTATGGTTGAAGAAACTCCTGTCTGCTCCCTTAACGATGGAATCCGCTACCTCTATAGAACTTCCACTCTTCCTCCTCCCCTCCTGTCTAGCTGAGCCACCCATGGCACCAAGGACTTGGCTCTTCCTACAGAGCCATCTTGCTCACCAGCATCCAAAATGGAAAAACAGTCAGAGCGAAATCGCCTCAAGGGATTGCTGCGCCACATGCCCAGAAAGCAGCGGGAATTCGGAAAGAGAGAGATCCCATAAAATATTGAAGAGAGAGAACCGGGAGTTTATAATTAACATCCATAAGTGACATCACAGGAGTCCTGTAAGTTGATTGGTTAGACAGCATAGGACTTTCCAGACTCAGCACAGAGGAGACAATTGGTGAGTGACAGGTGAGTTATTATATTATACCATACTGTAGTAAACACTTTATATAAAGTCTAAGGTATGTCAGTGCAGCTCAGCCATGTGGAATATACATTCTGTGAGATGTGGGCAGTCATGGATGCACAAAATGCCCTTGATGACTACATCTGCAGGAAGTGTCACCAGCTGTGGAAACTTGAGCTCCTGGTTGTGGAACTTGAGCAGTGGCTGGAGTCACTTTGATGCACCCGCAAGGCTGAAGATTACATGGGTGGCATGTTTAGAGAGATGGTCACGCTGCAGCTAAGAAGTACACAGGCAGAGAGGGAGGGGGTGACGGCCAGAGTAGTTGAGAGAAACAGACAGTTAGTGTAGCAATCCCCTGAGGTGATCTTGCTCTCTAACCATTTTTCCATTTTGGCTACTGGTGAGCAAGATGGTTCTTCAGAGGAATGTAGCAAGAGCCAAGTTTCTAGGTGGCTCAGCTACATGGTGAAGGGGGGAGGGTTTGGACGGGTGGGGTGCGGGGGGGGGACAAAGAAGAGTGGAAGAGCTATAATGGTAGGGGATTCCATAGTTAGGGGAGCAGACAGGCATTTCTGTGGCCATAGACATGACTCCAGGATGGTGTGTTGCCTCCTTGGTGCCAGGGTCAACAATGTCACAGAGCAGCTGCAGGACATTCTTTTGGGAGAGGGTGAACAGCTAGAGGTCGTGGTCCACATTGGGACCAATTACATAGGTAGGAAAAAGGGTGAGGTTCTAAAGCAGATTTTAGGGAATTAGGAAAGGATTAAAAATCAGGACCTCAAGAGCAGTAATCTCAGGATTACTCCTGGTGCCAAGTACTAGAGAGCATAAGAATAGGAAGATTGAGCAGTTCAACACATGGCTGGAAAAATGGAGTAAGAGGGAGGGCTTTAGATTTCTGAGGCATTGGGATTGGTTTTGAGGCAGGTGAGACCTATAGAAGAAAGACGGGTTACTCCTTAACTGAGGATAATATCCTCATGGGGAGGTTTGCTAGTGCTGTTGGAGTGAGTTTAAACTATATTGACAGGGGGATGGGAACCTGAGGAGAAATTCAGAGTGGAGAGGAGGGGAACTGGCAGTGGGAAGTAGAGAAGTATTAACTGTTAAGGAAGATATATCTGAGAGCAGTATCAAGGTAAATAGAGTACTTGGAGAGTATGATAGAATTAGAGTAGACAATAGTAAGTCATTAGATGGGTTCAGAGAAAAGGGGAAGCCTAAATTAGGGTTACTGTGCATGTATGTGAAAACATGGAGTGTGATTAATAAGATTGGTGAACTGCAGGCACAGGTTGACAAATGGAATTACGATATTATTGCTATAACACAGACCTCGCTCAAGGAAGGGCAAGGCTGAATGTTAAATATTCCTGGGTACAAGATGTTTAGGAGAGAGAGGAAAGGAAGAAAAGGGGGAGGAGTGGCAGCATTGATTAAAGATGACATTATAGGGCTGGAGGAAGAAGATGTTCCAGAGGGATCAAAGATGGTATCTCCCTGGCTAGAGGTAAGGAATGAAAAAGGTGCAATAACATTGATTGGTTAGGGCAATAGACCACCAACTAACGGAATTGATGTAGAGAAACAAATCTGCAAAGAAATTACGGAGAGGTGCATGAATTATACAGTAATTATAATGGGGGACTTCAATTATCCAAATATAGACTGGGATAGAAATAGTCCAAAGGGACAAGAGGGGCAAGGGTTCCTGGAGTGTGTTCAAGATAATTTTCTGCAGCAGTATATTTCTGGTCCAATGAGAGAGCAGGCACTGTTGGACCTGGTCCGGGGAATGGTTTGGTGCAAATGGACCAAGTACCACTGGGAGAGCATTTAGGGGACAGTGACCATTGTATCATAAGGTTTAGATTGACCATGAAAAAGAACAAGGAACAATCCAGAGCAGGGATGATTAGTTGGGGGAAAGCCAATTTCGATGGGATGAGAATGCATCTGAGTCGAGTAAGTTGGAATCAAATGTTGGCAGAAGAGATCGTGGCTGAACAGTGGACCACCATCAAAGAAAAAGTATTGATGGCAATGACAAGGTATATTCCCTTGAAGGGGAAAGTTAGGACAAATAAATCCAGAGTGCCCTGGATGACGAGAGGTGAAGATGAGAAGGAAGAAGTGCGTGTACGACAGATGTCAGGTAGAAAATACAATGGAAAACCAGGCTGAATATAAAGAGACCAGAGGGGAAGTGAAAATACTAATAAGAAAAGCAAGAAGACAGCATGAAAAGTGACTGACAGCTAATATAAAAGGGAATCCTAAGGTCTTCTATAAGCATATAAATAATAAAAGAGTGGTAAAAGAAATAATAGATCTGATTAGGGGACTTGCATGCGAAGGCAGGAGAAATAGTGCAGGTATTAAATGAATAATTTTGATCTGTCTTTACAAAGGAGGAAGATGCTACCCAGGCTGAAGTGGGAGAGGAGGTAAATGATACATTAGAAGAATTTACAACTGAGGAAGAGGAGGTGTTAGAAAGGTTATCTTTACCTAAAATTAATAAGGTACCAGGACTGGATGAGATACATCCAAGGGTACTGAGGGAAGTGAGAGTGGAAACTGCAGAGGCACTAATGATAATCTTCCAGTCTTCCTTAGACACAGGGGAGGTGCCAGAGAACTGGGGAATTGCGAATGCTACACCCTTGTTCAAAAAGGAGGGCAAGGATGAAGCTGGCAACTACAGACCAGTCAGTTTGACCTCAGTGGGTAGGGAAACCTCTGGAAACTATAGTTCTGGACAAAATCAATAGTCACTTAGACAAGTGCAGAATAACTAAGGAAAGCCAGCATGGATTCATTAAGGGAAAATCATGTTTAACTGATTTGCTGGAGATTTTTTGAGGAGGTAACAGAAGGCTGACAAGGGCAATGCTGTTGGTGTGGTATATATGGATTTACAAAAGGCAGTGCCACAACAGACGTGTGAGCAAAATTCTAGCTCATGAAATAAAAAGGAGAGTCAGCACTTGAATAAGAAATTAGCTGAGTGACAGGAAACAGAGAGCAATGGTTAATGGATGTTTTTCAGGTTGGAGAAAGGTTTGTAGTAGAGTTCCCCAGGGGTCAGTATTGGGACCCTTGCACTTTCTGATATATAATAATGGCCTAGACCGTGGTGTTCAGAGCATCATTTGAAAATTTGCAGATGATACAGAGATTGGAGGATAGTTTTGAACTTCAAAAGAACATCGACATGTTAGTGGAATGGGCAGACAAGTGGCAGATGAAGCTCAACGTAGAGAAGTGTGAGGTGATTCATTTTGGCAAGAAGGATATGTACAGACAATGCAAAATAAAGGGAGAAATTCTAAAGGAGGTGCAAGAACAAAGGGATCTCGGTGTATAAGTACATAAATCATTGAAGATGGCAGAGCATATTGAGAGAGCAGTCAATAAAGTATTTGTATCTTAGGCTTTATTAATAAGGGCATTGAGTACAAGAGCAAGGCGGTCAAGTTGAACTTGTATAAGACACTCATTAGACATCATCTGGAGCACTGTGTCCAGTTCCTTGAGGAAGGATGTGAAGGCAATTGAAAGAGTATAAAGGAGGTTCACAATATTGATTCCAGGGTTGAAGAATTGCACTATGAGGATAAATTGGAGTGGTTTTCCTTGGAGAAAAGAAGACTGAGAGGAGACTTGATAGAGGTATTCAAGATCCTGGGGGTAGGGGCAGGGTAAATAGTGAGAAACGGCTACCACTCAAGAAAGCATCAAGAACTAGAGGGCACAGATTCAAAATAGTTGGCAAAAGGAGTAAACGTGATGTGAGAAAAATTTTTTTCACCCAGAGGTTGGTTGGAGTCTGGAACAAACCTCCTGAGAGGTTTGTGGAGGCAGGTTCGATCGAGGTATTCAAAAAGGAAATGGATGGCTATCTGAAAAGAAAGAATGTACAAGGTTACAGGGATAAGGCAGAGGAATGTGTTTAGGTAGAAAGCTTTTTCAAAGAGCCAGTGCATACTCAATGCGCCGAATGGCCTCCTTCTGTACTATAAAGATTCTATGCTTCTGTAATTCCATGTGGTTGGTGGACTGATTGTTGCTCATCACCTGCGTGCAATGCAGCAGTAAATGTGGCATCCTGGATGCACGTCCACATAACAATTAGTTCCTAGCTCTTTACCAGTAATTCACTTGAGGAGGAGGCTCCATAAATAGCCCCATCCTCAATGATGGGGGAGCCTAGCACATCAGTGCAAAAGATAAGGCTAAAACAGTTGCAACAATCTTCAGCCAGAAGTGCCAAGTGGATGATTCCATTTCAACCTCCTCTGGAGGTCCCCAGCATCACAGATGCCAGTCTTCAGCCAATTCGATTCACTCCACGTGATACCAAGAAATGGCTGAAGGCACTGAATAGTGCAAACGTTATGGGGCCTGACAATGTTCAGACAATAGTACTGAAGACTTGTGCTCCAGAACTTGCCACACCCCTAGCCAAGCTGTTCCAGTACAGCTACAACACTGGCATCTACCCGCTATGTGGAAAACTGCCCAGGTATGTCCTGTACACAAAAAGCAGGACAAATCCAATACAGCCAATTACCGCCCCATCAGTCTATGCTTGATCATCAGTAAAGTGATGGAAGGGGTCATCAGCAGTGCTATGAAGTGGCACTTAGAAATAACCCGCTCACTGACGCTCAGTTTGTGTTCTGCCAGGGTCAATCAGCTCCTGTCCTCATTACAGCCTTGGTTAAACATGGGCAAAAGAGCTGAACTCCACAGGTGAGGAGAGAGTTACTGCCCTTAACATAAAGGCAGCATTTGACCAAGTGTAACATCAAGGATCGCAAACAAAAATGGAATTAATGGGAATCAGGGGGAAAGCTCGCCACTGGTTGGAGTCATACTAAGCACAAAGGAAGATGATTGAGGCTGGAATCGAGTGAAAATTTCAAAACTGATGCTGATAGATTTTTGCTATGCAACAATATTAAGGGATAAATGGTTTGTTGCTCACTGTACCATCAAGAGTGGCAGGCTTCAGGAGCACTGAACCACCTATCCTCATCCAAATCAAAGACACCAGGTAAGAATGCTTCTTTCTCTCTGCTAGATGCTGCCCTTTGCTAGCTAAGGGCAGGGTTTGCTTCCTGGCAAGCTTGCTTAAACATACTTGATGATTTTGTGAACCAAGGGGTGAGTCACAAAAAAAAAGTGTCAGGTGATTAGACAATTCGTATGGTAACAGTGAATGTCAGTTGTTTTAAAGGGTCATGTCCTTTGGTCTTCCTAAACCATTTGTAGGAAGCAGTGGACTACATCATGGTTGGGTAGTGGCTCTTAACTGGAGTTTAGCAGCTATCTTCCAAGGGCTCTTCATGGACACCCGGGGCACCATAGTCATGAGTAAGTAAATGAGAAGTGATGGTAGTACATGTTCTGCTCACCACCCCACCTCAACCACACCAACAGTCTCCCACCAACCCTAGGCTCCTGTTCTTCCCCTGCTCCACCAATGCTTTGTCCATGCTCCTGCTCTCTCTCGGTTTCTACAAGAATTGACAAGACTCTGCAGTGAGAAGCAGACACACAAGTCTCATTAATATTTGGCAGTAAATACCCAGCTTCTTTGCATTATTAAAACAATCTTCACATGCAGCACTTCCATATTATGAGCATTATTGTAGTATAGTTTAGAAAGCGGGATCCATGATTATAAATTCAATTGAAAACAGTTCCTCAGTGAAAAATGCCTGAGAATCACTTCTGTAGTGTATGTCGCATTGTAGTTATATTATTGACTTAGTAATCCAGAGTGCATGCAAGTAAGTCCCAACATAGCAATTGGCGAATTTAAATTCAGTTAATTAAAAAATCTGGAATAAAAAAAACAGCATCAGGAATAATGATTAGTTCCAGAGAGCAGAGTTAGAAGGTGGAGTTCCAGAGAGGTGAGTATAAAAACCTTACCTCGGGGATTCGCGGCCTAGTTCCAGGGAGCAGTGTTGGGGGGCGGAGTTAGTGGCATACCGGTAAATCTGTGACCCAATTGGCTGGTAGAGAATCTAAACTGAATTTGAAACTAAAACATTGTTAAACTAATTAAACCAAATAACTTAATCACTTAATTAATAAGTAGAGGGCATCTAGACCAGAATCAGGGGATTACTGTTCTTAGAATTTAGCATTTATAGTAGAAATCTAGCCCTAGGGAACGTATAGTTAATAAGGAGTCAACAAGCAGTTATTAGATTTAAATTAATCTATTAAATAGTTCTAGAAATGGCAGTTGCTGGGGTGAAGTGCTTCACCTGTGGGATGTGGGAAATCTGTGATGCTTCAAGTGTCCTGGACAACTACATCTGCAGGAAGGGTACCCAATTGCAGCTCCTCACAGACATCATGGATCGGTTGGAGCAGCAGTTGGATGCACTTAGGAGCATTCAAGTGGCAGAAAGCATCACTGACAGGAGTTTTGGAGATGTGGTCACCCCCAAGTTACAGGCAGATAGATGGGTGACCGCTAGAAGGGGCAGGCAGTCAGTGCAGAAGTCCCCTGTGGCTATCCCCCTCTCTAACAGGTATACCATTTTGGATACTGTTCGGGGGGGATGGCCTATCAGGGGAAAACAACAGCAGTAGCCAGATCAGTGGCACCACGGCTGGCTCTGTTGTTCAGCAGAGGGGGGTCAAAGCACAGAAGAGCAATTGTCATAGGGGACTCTGTAGTCAGGAGCTCCGATAGGCGCTTCTGTGGTTGTAAAAGAGACACCAGGATGGTATGTTGCCTCCCTGGTGCCAGGGTCCAGGATGTCTCTGATTGGGTACGGGACATTTTGAAGGGGGAGGGAGAACAGCCAGAGGTCATGGTACACATTGGTACTAACGACATAGGCAGGAAGAGTGACGAGGTCCTGCAGCAGGAGTTCAGGGAGTTTGGCAGAAAGTTGAAAAACAGGACCTCTAGGGTTGTAATCTCGGGATTACTCCCTGTGCCACATGCCAGTGAGGCTAGAAATAGGAAGATAGTGCAGCTAAACATGTGGCTGAGCAGATGGTGTAGGAGGGAGGGTTTCCGATACCTGGATCATTGGGAGCTCTTCCAGGGTAGGTGGGACCTGTACAAGAAGGATGGGTTGCTGCTAACCTGGAGGGGCACCAATATCCTGGCTGCAAGGTTTGCTAGTGTCAGTCGGGAGGGTTTAAACTAGTATGGCAGGGGGGTTGGAACCAGAGCAATAGGTCAGCAGGTGAAAAAAATGACTGGGAACCAGTGAATATGGTCAGTAGGACTAAGAGGAGGAGCAGGCAGGGAGAAATTACTGAACACAGTGGGACTGAGGGTCTGAAATGCATTTGTTTCAATGCAAGAAGTATAACAGGCAAGGGCAGATGAGCTTAGAGCTTGGATTAGTACTTGGGACTATGATGATATTGCTATTACAGAGACTTGGTTGAAGGATGGACAGGATTGCAGATAAATGTTCCAGGATTTAGATGTTTCAGACAGGATAGAGAGGGATGTAGAAGAGGTGGGGGAGTTGCACTGCTGGTTAAGGGCAATATCACAGTTGTACGACAGGAGGACACCTCGGTGGGCTCATGCAGCGAGGCAATATGGGTAAAGCTCTGGAATAGGAAGGGTGCAGTCACAATGTTGGAGGTTTACTATAGGCCTCCCAGTTGCCAGCGGGAGATTGAGGAACAGTTATGTAGGCAGATTTTGTAAAGATGTAAAAGCAATAGGGTTGTTGTGGTGGGTGATTTTAACTTTCCCTATATTGACTGGGAATCACTTAGTGCTAGGGGTTTGGATGGTGCAGAATTTGCATCCAGGAGGGCTTCCTGAGACAATATCTAGATAGTCCAACTAGGGAAGGAGCAATACTGGACCTGGTATTAGGGAATGAACCCGGCCAGGTGGTCGAAGTTTCAGTAGGGGAACATTTCGGGAAAAGAGGCCATAATTCAGTAAGTTTCAAGGTACTGGTGGATAAGGATAACAGGAGTCCTCGGGTTAAGGTGCTTAATTTGGGGAAGGCTAATTATAACAGTATTAGGCAGGAACTGAGGAATCTAGAATGGAGGTGGATGTTTGAGGGTAAATCAACAATTGACGTGGGGGGATTTCAAACATCAGTTGATAAGAACTCAGGACCGGCATGTTCCTGCTAGGATGAAGGATAAGCATGGCAAGTTTCAGGAACCTTGGATAACAAAAGATATTGTGAGATTAGTCAAAAAGAAAAGGGAAGCATTTATAAGGGCTAGAAGGCTGGGAACAGATGAAGCCCGTGGAGAATATAAAGAAAGTAGGAAGAAACTTAAGCAAGAAGTCAGGAGGGGTAAAAGGGGTCATAAAAAGTCATTGGCAACCAGGATTAAGGAAAATCCCAAGGCCTTTTATACATATGTAAAAAGCAAGAGGGTAGCCAGGGAAAGGGTAGGCCCACTCAGGGACAGAGGTGGGAATCTGTGTGTGGAGCCAGAAGAAATGGGAGAGATACTAAATGAATATTTCTCATCAGTATTCACCAAAGAAAGGACTTAGCGGTAGATTTGTCTAGGGAAGAGTGTGTAGATAGCCTGGATCATGTTGAGATCAAAAAAGGTGTTAGGCGTCTTGAAGAATATTAAGGTGGATAAGTCCCCAGGGCCAGATGGGATCTACCCCAGAGTACTGAGGGAGGCAAGGGAGGAGATTGCTGGGGCCTTGACAGAAATCTTTGTACCTTCACTAGCTACGGGTGAGGTCCCAGAGGACTGGAGAATGGCCAATGTTGTTCCACTGTTTAAGAAGGGTAGCAGGGATAATCCAGGAAATTACAGGCCGGTGAGCCTTATGTCAGTGGTAGGGAAATTATTGGAGAAGATTCTTCATGACAGGATTTACTACCATTTGGAAGCAAATGGGCATATTAGTGAGAGACAGCATGGTTTTGTGAAGGGGAGGTCGTGTCTCACTAACTTGATTGAGTTTTTTGAGGAAGTGACAAAGATAATCAATGATGGAAGGGCAGTGGATGTTATATACATGGATTTCAGTAAGGCCTTTGACAAGGTCCCTCATGGCAGACTGGTACAGAAGGTAAAGTCGCACGGGATCAGAGGTAAGCTGGCAAGATGGATACAGAATTGGCTTGGTTATAGAAGACAGAGGGTAGCAGTGGAAGGGTGCTTTTCTGAATGGAGAGCTGTGACTATTGGAGTTCTGCAGGGATCAGTGCTGCGACCTTTGCTGTTTGTGGTATACATAAATGATTTGGAGGAAAATGTAACTGGGCTAATTAGTAAGTTTGCAGATGACACAAAGGTTGGAGCAGTTGCAGATAGTGAAGAGGATTGTCAAAGGATACAACGGGATATAGATCGGTTGGAGACTTGGGCGGAGAAATGGCAGATGGAGTTTAATCCAGACAAATGCAAGGTAATGCATTTTGGAAAGTCTAATACAGGCAGGAATTATACAGTAAGTGGCAGAACCGTTAAGTGCGTCGACGGGCAGAGGGATCTGGGTGCACAGGTCCACAGGTCACTGAAAGTGGCAACACAGGTGGATAAGGTAGTCAGGAAGGCATATGGCATGCTTGCCTTCATTGGCAGGGATATTGAGTATAAAAGCTGGGAAGTCATGCTGCAACTGTATAGAACCTCGGTTAGGCCACACTTGGAATATTGTGTGCTATTCTGGTTCCCACATTACCAGAAGGATATGGAGGCATTGGAGAGGGTGCAGAGGAGGTTTACCAGGATGCTGCCTGGTCTGGAGGTTATTAGCTATGAGGAGAGGTTGGAGAAACTCGGATTGTTCTCACTAGAGCAACTTGATAGAAGTTTACAAATTTATGAGTGGCACGGACAGAGTAGATAGTCAGAAGCTTTTTCCCAGGGTGGAAGAGTCAATTACTAGCGGACATAGATTTAAGGTGAGAAGAGAAAACTATCGAGGAGATGTGCAGGGCAAGTTTTTTACGCAGAGGGTAGTAAGTGTCTGAAATTTGCTTCCAGAGGAGGTAGTGGAAGCAGGTACAGTAGTGGTGTTTAAGAGGCAGCTTGACAAATATATGAATAGGATGGGAATAGAGGGATACGGACCCCGGAAGTGCAAAATGTTTTAGTTGACGGGCAATATGATCGGCGCAGGCTTGGAGGGCCGAAGGGCCTGTTCCTGTGCTGTACTTTTCTTTGTTCTTTGTTCTCTTTGAAACTATTGGACTTTTGTAAAACCCAACTGGTTCACAGATTTTACAAAACCTGCAAGGGAGTCAAGTTTTATGGTGGGGGGCAGGCAGGAAAGTGGAGTTAAGGCTACATTCAGATCAGCCATGATCTTATTGAACGACAGAGCAGACATGAGAGGCTGAATGGCCTATTCCTGCTCCTACTTCTTTGGTTCTTGTGTTTGCTAGTGCTCTTTAGGGAAGGAAACCTGCTGTCCCAATCTGATTGGCTTATATGTGATTCCAGCCTCACAGAAATGTGGTTGACTTTTAACTACCCTCTGAAATGACCTAGCATCAGCTGTACTCAAGATGGCAGCTCACTACCACCTTCTCAAGGGAACGTAGGGATGAGCAATAAATGCTGTCCTTGCCAGCAACACCCAGATGCCATGAATGAATAAACAAAAATGTTTCAAGAACCTACAGGTGTAATGACTTCACAGAGTGGACAAGTTTCAACAAGAAACAGATAAACGTTATTCTTGTCAGGAAGCCCCAACCACCCAGGTTTGCCTACGCTTAGGGTTCATTGGTTGGAGCCTCCAAGAACATCATGTGACCCCTGATGGACACAAGCAAAGGCTATACCTTCAGTTACTACAATAGGGAAATCTGACTTTCCTTAGAATTAGTTTTCAGCTGAGGTTTTCCAGTCAGATCTACCAGATTCACGTTATAAATTTCCTATGTGGGAAATGTAATGATGCCGGATGTCCAGTCACTTTATATCATATGTTATTTACTCCTTGTGTGAGGAGAGGAGTGGGGGCAAAGAGAATTGGTGTGAAGTTCCTGCCTCAAATGAGCAGGAACTTCACTTAAATATTAACGTGCTGGTGGGAGTATTAAACCCACCATTTCGCAAATGTTTTGCCATGTAAGATGTTGGGTTCCAAATAACATCATTTCAAACGGATAGCTAAGTTTGCTAACTGTGACCAGCATTTAATTTAGAGGGCATGCACGTATCTTAATTCTGCATGCTTAAAGCCATTTTGTAACCAATCTTTCACTATTGTTGTTGTTTATTGTTGTTGAAGCTTAATTGGCTTTAGTGCCAATTGTTTGCTTTACTTTGACCCACAAATGAGTTTCCCAATGGCAAACCCTCTGAGTGAAGTGTTTTGAAGGACAAGAAACTAAAGGAAAGATTCTGGTGCAGATCAAGCTGCATGAGAGGAGTTCAGTGTCCAACTTATGCTATTCATATTGACAGACGTACATATTTCACTTTCGCAGAAGTGTCAGCAAAGGTTTGGAGTTGGCAATGGAAGCTGAGACTAATATAAAAGTCTTAGTAGCTATAGTGTTAGATACTTCCTTGGAAACCTACCAGTCATGGCACGTAATGCCATCAATGACACTGTATGAAAGAAGACATGTCACAGTGATCAACAAGTGCCATCTTTTATTTGCCACACCAGCCAAGACAACGCAAATGATATCAACAGGCACTGTTACCCAGTGATGATCACAAGGAACTGTTTTTGCCAGCTCCAGGTTAAAAGAGAGCCAGCTGCATCACTCCTTTCTGTTGATAGGATCCAGGTATAACATGGAGCAACAGGCTGCTGCCATGGCCAATGACCTCCAATGCTAAAACCTCCAAAGTCTCCATCTGCTTGCAGACTTGCTCCAATGTAGAACTGTGCAGATGGCATAACATACAGTGACAAAAAGTGCAGCCCTTGTAACCACATCTGTTTCAGGGGGTGAAACTGTCATTGTTGGGTGGTCTACGCCTTGACTTGCCTGCAGATTCACATTTGCATCTTGGGTATCCTTTCAATTCATTATACTTTTCACTCTTTTCTCTCTTGTCAAAGGCTATTAATGGATTAAGATCCTTTCCAAAGACTTTTGGCATTCTTTAACACTTTGTTATGCCACTTCCCTTTAGTTGTTCCCAAATTGGAAGGAATAGCAAACTGTCAGGAAGAATGCAGGAGGCTCCACGAGGTCTCAAATAGGTCAGGGGAGATAGGTGGCAAATGCAGATCAATGCAAAAAAAAGGAACAAATACATTTGAGAATAATAATAAAGAAAATTAACCTGAAAAGCTTTTTTATTATTATTATGTGTTCATGGGATGTGGGTGTCGCTGGCTAAGCCTGCATTTATTGCCTATCCCCAGTTGCTCTTGAGAAGGTGGTGATGAGCTGCCTTCTTGAACTGTCACAGTCCATGTGGAGTAGGTACATCCACAGTGCTGTTAGGAAGGGAGTTCCAGGATTTTGACCTGGTGATAGTGAAAGAACGGCAATATTCCTCTGCTCAGTGGAAAAACAAAAGTGTATCAATGAGGTAGATGCAGAAAAAATATAGCTGTAAAAAAAGTAGGTGGGTAAATAAAAAATTGGCAAGGCTGATTTAATTTGTGTTTATGGTGAGAAGGATTAAATTCACAAATAAGGAGGTCACCTGACTGTATGAAATTATAACCTATATCTGGAATACTGTATGTAGTTTTAGGTTCTTTGTTATAGGAGTGCTTTGAGTACTAGAAACAAGAGTAGGCCATTCAGCCCCTCAAGCCTATCTGTCATCGAATTGGATTATGGCAGATCTAAACCTCAGCCCCACTGCTGTATGTCCTTTGAAATCCTTGGACAGAAAGCAGGAAAATTTAACCGTTTGGAACCATGAGAGGGGCCTAAATTCAGTGCAAGCAAACTGAGCAGAATAGCCGCTTCCAGTGCTGAAATCTGTGCATTGAAGACCTTACACTCAGATTGCACCTGAGAAAATGGCAGCTCATACAAACAAACAAATACAAAGCTCCTGGTCAGTACGAAATAGAATTCCAAGGTTGGTTGAAATAGATTTTTACATAGTGGTTGAATCACATTCATAGGGAGAGTAAAACCAATTTTTAAGCTGGCTGGGAATATGTTCACCAATTTGAATATTCACATTAAGGCAGTGAAAACACGCTGCGATTGCCAACAGGAGTTAAGCCTTTATACATGGGCTCAGAACCAGAGTTAGATGGGATTTTATCTTGATAGATGTTTCCTGATTAGCTAAAATTCTTATAGGGACAGAATTTACTATTCACTTAGCCATATTTTGCTTGGCAATGGGTTTGCTAATTACTTGTCAACAAATTGAACAATTCCCTAGACTGTTGAGTATTCTTGATTCCATGTGGAAAGCCAAGATCTTACACCATAAATTATATTTAAATAACCCCTTTAATGTCATAAAAGGCTGCAAGGCATTTATCTGTGAAGTAGCCAGATTTGTGGTCATAGAGGCAGGTTTTTGAAAATGCATAGAGAGTTAGCAAAACAGAGGGAGCACTCCAGAATGTAGGGCCATGACAGTTCAAAGCTATAACATTGAAGATGGGGAATGGGATGTTGTGGTAATCTGATGTGTAATATACCTTTAAGAAGAATGTTATCATGGAAGATCAAATGATCTTGGTATCCAATAGCAGAGTAGTGAAGACCACCCCTGTGGTTATTAGCCTGTAATCAGTAGTTAGAGCAGTATAGAGATTGAGTTTGAAGTGTAAGCACATGTTTAGTTGCTGCTGAGTACCTTTGTAACTCTTTCAAGTACAAACACGTTTCCATCTGTTTCCAGATGAAATTACATTGTTTCAGAGTTTGCCATTGTGAGATTTGAACTCTTGATCTTGGGGTTACAAGCCTAGTACCATAACCACTTGGCTATCATACCAGAACTGCTGAGGACCTTTGTAAGTAGACATAGAGTTTCTACCTATGAAGTGTCTGATACTCAACTCAATCATTAGTGCGAAATTGGCCACTCTTTACAACAAGTGTACAAACAGGATCCAACAAACTGGTGAGTAGGATACAGCAGATGTAATCTGTCAGCTGTAGCTCAGTTAGTATCACTCTCACCACTGATTCCGAAGGTTGTGGGTTCAAGCTCCCTCCAGGACCTAAGTATAAAATTCAAAGATAAAAACAAAAAAACTGCAGATGCTGGAAATCCAACACAAAAACAGAATCACCTGGAAAAACTCAGCAGGTCTGGCAGCATCGGCGGAGAAGAAAAGAGTTGATGTTTCAAGTCCTCATGACCCTTTGACAGAACTTGAGTTCGAGTCCAAGAAAGAGTTGAAATATAAGCTGGTTTAAGGTGTGTGTGTGGGGGGGGCAGAGAGAGAGAGGTGGAGTGGGGATGTGGTTGTAGGGACAAACAAGCAGTGATAGAAGCAGATCATCAAAAGGTGTCAACAACAATAATACAAAAGAACACATAGGTGTTAAAGTTGGTGATATTATCTAAACGAATGTGCTAATTAAGAATGGATGGTAGGGCACTCAAGGTATAGCTCTAGTGGGGGTGGGGAGAGCATAAAAGATGTAAAAAAAAGTATATTTTTTTTCTTTTTCTCTTTTAATAATGGAAATAGGTGGGAAAAGGAAAATCTATATAATTTATTTGAAAAAAAAGAAAAGGAAGGGGGAAACAGAAAGGGGATGGGGATGGGGGAGGGAGCTCACGACCTAAAGTTGTTGAATTCAATATTCAGTCCGGATGGCTGTAAAGTGCCTAGTCGGAAGATGAGGTGTTGTTCCTCCAGTTTGCGTTGGGCTTCATTGTTCACTGGAACAATGCAGCAAGCCAAGGACAGACATGTGGGCAAGAGGGCAGGGTGGAGTGTTAAAATGGCAAGCGACAGGGAGGTTTGGGTCATTCTTGCAGGTGTTCTGCAAAGCGGTCGCCCAGTTTACGTTTGGTCTCTCCAATGTAGAGGAGACCACATTGGGAGCAACGAATGCAGTAGACTAAGTTGGGAGAAATGCAAGTGAAATGCTGCTTCACTTGAAAGGAGTGTTTGGGTCCTTGGACGGTGAGGAGAGAGGAAGTGAAGGGGCAGGTATTGCATCTTTTGCCTGGGCATGGGGTGGTGCCATAGGAGGGGGTTGAGGAGTAGGGAGTGATGGAGGAGTGGACCAGGGTATCCCCCGGTAGACCGATCGTCTCAGCTTGCTCCTGCCCCACAGAACTCATTTCTCGTTATCTTGACCCCCTTCTCTCTCCCCTTGTCCAGTCCCTTCCCACCTACATCCGTGATTCCTCTGACACCTTACGTCACATCAACAATTTCCAGTTCCCTGGCCCCAACCGCTTCCTCTTCACCATGGATGTCCAATCCCTCTACACCTCCATCCCCCACCAGGATGGTCTGAGGGCCCTTAGCTTCTTCCTCGAACAGAGGCCCGAACAATCCCCATCCACCACTACTCTCCTCCGTCTGGCTGAACTTGTTCTCACGCTGAACAATTTCTCCTTCAACTCCTCTCACTTCCTCCAAATAAAAGGTGTGGCTATGGGTACCCGCATGGGCCCCAGCTATGCCTGTCTCTTTATGGGGTATGTGGAACATTCCTTGTCCAGTCCTACTCCGGCCCCCTTCCACAACTCTTTCTCCGGTACATCGATGATTACTTCGGTGCCGCTTCATGCTCTCGTCGGGACTTGGAAAAATTTATTAATTTTGCTTCCAATCTCCACCCCTCCATCATTTTCACGTGGTCCATCTCTGACACTTCCCTTCCCTTCCTTGACCTCTCTGTCTCAATCTCTGGTGATAGACTGTCCACCAATATCCATTACAAACCCACCGACTCCCACAGCTATCTCGTTTGCAGCTCCTCACACCCCGCTTCCTGTAAGGACTCCATCCCATTCTCTCAGTTCCTTCGCCTCCGTCACATCTGTTCTGATGATGCTACCTTCAAAAACAGTTCCTCTGACATGTCCTCCTTCTTCCTTAACCAAGGTTTTCCACCCACGGTCGTTGACAGGGCCATCAACCGTGTCCGGCCCATCTCCCGCGCATCTGCCCTCACGCCTTCTCCTCCCTCCCAGAAACATGATAGGGTCCCCCTTGTCCTCACTTATCACCCCACCAGCCTCCGCATTCAAAGGATCATCCTCCGCCATTTCCGCCAACTCTAGCATGATGCCACCACCAAACACATCTTCCCTTCACCCCCCCTATCGGCATTCCGTAGGGATCGCTCCCTCCGGGATACCCTGGTCCACTCCTCCATCACCCCCTACTCCTCAACCCCCTCCTATGGCACCACCCCATGCCCACGCAAAAGATGCATTACCTGCCCCTTCACTTCCTCTCTCCTCACCGTCCAAGGACCCAAACACTCCTTTCAAGTGAAGCAGCATTTCACTTGCATTTCTCCCAACTTAGTCTACTGCATTTGTTGCTCCCAATGTGGTCTCCTCTACATTGGAGAGACCAAACGTAAACTGGGCGACCGCTTTGCAGAACACCTGCGGTCTGTCCGCAAGAATGACCCAAACCTCCCTGTCGCTTGCCATTTTAACACTCCACCCTGCTTTCTTGCTCACATGTCTGTCCTTGGCTTGCTGCATTGTTCCAGTGAAGCCCAACGCAAACTGGAGGAACAACACCTCATCTTCCGACTAGGCACTTTACAGCCATCCGGACTGAATATTGAATTCAACAACTTTAGGTCATGAGCTCCCTCCTCCATCCCCACCTCCTTTCTATTTCCCCCTTCCTTTTCTTTTTTTTCCAATAAATTATATAGATTTTCCTTTTCCCACCTATTTCCATTATAAAAAGAGAAAAAGGAAAAAAAAAAATTATTTATTTGTTTTTTTTTACATCTTTTATGCTCTCCCCACGCCCACTAGAGCTATACCTTGAGTGCCCTACCATCCATTCTTAATTAGCACATTCGTTTAGATAATATCACCAACTTTAACTTTAACACCTATGTGTTCTTTTGTATTATTGTTGTGGACATCTTTTGATGATCTGCTTCTATCACTGCTTGTTTGTCCCTACAACCACACCCCCACTCCACCTCTCTATCTCTCTCTCTCTCCGCCCCCCCACACACACACCTTAAACCAGCTTATATTTCAACTCTTTCTTGGACTCGAACTCAAGTTCTGTCGAAGGATCATGAGGACTCGAAACGTCAACTCTTTTCTTCTCCGCCGATGCTGCCAGACCTGCTGAGTTTTTCCAGGTAATTCTGTTTTTGTTTTTGTATAAAATTCAAGGCTGACACTCCAGTGAGGTACTGAGGGAAAGCTGCATTTTTGGAGGTGTTGTCTTTGGATGAGACATTAAAATGAGGTCCGGTCTACCCTCTCAGGTGGATGTAAAAGATCCCACGGCATTATTTTGAGGATGAACAGGGAAGCTATCCCGAATGTTACGGCCAATACTTATCTCTGCAAAAGCATCCAAAAAACAAGTCATTATCACATTGCTGTTTGCAAATTTGCTGGTGTGTTTCCTAAATTATACAAACGTCATAAGTACTTCATTGGCTGTAAAACACTTTGGGGCATCAGGTGGTTATGAGAGGTGCTATGCAACTGCAAATTTTCCTTTTTTAAAGTTGGAAGATCAGTGAACACATACTGTCATATTGTGCTGGAGGAGATTGCAAGAGAAAGAGGACAGTGATGTCCTGGAGGGAGCTGTACATGAGGGCAGAGACTTTGAACTGAATGTAGTAAATAATGGAAAATCAATGGAGGTTTATGAAGCCAGTGATGACAGATCATTGGAACTTTGTGCGCTATAGGATGCAGTTGGGGAAATATTTGGTATAGTTCCAGTATTTGCAATATGGAACTAGGAGAGTCTGGCAGCATCGGCGGAGAAGAAAAGAGTTGACGTTTCGAGTCCTCATGATCCTTCGACAGAACTTGAGTTCGAGTCCAAGAAAGAGTTGAAATATAAGCTGGTTTAAGGTGTGTGTGTGGGGGGGCGGAGAGATAGAGAGAGAGAGAGGTGGAGTGGGGGTGTGGTTGTAGGGACGAACAAGCAGTGATAGAAGCAGATCATCAAAAGATGTCCAAGGTTTGGATGGGAGGTAACAAAGGTTTGTATGTGAATTTCAGCGCTGCTGGGAATGGGATTTACTGGAGACAGGCGATGCTGGTGGAAATACATGATTTTAACGATGTCTTGGATGGAGTGCTTCAGGCTTGGTTCCATGTAAAAAGAGGGGAAGAATACTGTTTTTTCCATGTTGGAAGTGGGAAAAATGTATTGGGTGCAATTTCCTGATATAAATGAAACAGTTTTAAGCAAATTCATCAAATACCACGGCGCATAAACAGTTCGACAAGTATTTTGGAGCTAATATGGAGCTTTTCTCCATATTATTCACCTAGTCTAATCTCACTCTTCTGTTCACTCCCCATTACCCCTTAAGCTACCATCAGATGGAGTCTTCAGGAATCCAACCATAAAAGGGTACTTGAATTATCAAGGGATGAAACTCACTGACTTTGGCTTTGAGCAAGAAATGCCTGAGTTTACCAAGTGAAGGTCTTCAGACCACACAAAGTAATAAGGCATCAGTCTTTGCTACTTTTTTGAAGGAAGACTTGTCCTTGCATCTTTCATAAATCTTGTGACCATCCCCAATGGAAAGAGATGAACTAAATCTTGCCACATGGTCTATAACAAACTTACTCAATAATCTTGGAGAAAACAAAGAGTCAAATAGAAAAAGCCATTATTATCCTCTAAACAAGTCACCTTTTGATACCAAATGGCTAAAAGGACATTCTCTAGGAATAAAAACCAAGTTCCAAAGAGTCATAATGGACTCAAAACATTTTTTTTATTCATTCATGGGATGTGGCTACCGCTGGCTCAGGCAGCATTTATTGCCCATCCCTAATTATCCTTGAGAAGATGGAGGTCAGCTGCCTTCTTGAACCACTGCAGTCCATGTTGTGTAGGTACACTTACAGTGCTGTTGAATAGGAAGTTCCAGGATTTTGTCCCAGCAACAGTGAAGGAACAGCGATATATTTCCAAGTGAGGGAGGTGAGTGGCTTGGAGGAGAAATTCCAGGTGGTGGTGTTTCCATGTTTCTGCTGCCTTGTCCTTCTAAGATGGCAGTGATTATGGGTTGAAAGGTGCTGTCTAAGGAAACTTGGCAAGTTGCTGCAGTGCTTCTTGTAGCATCACTGCTACTACTGTGCATCAGTGTTGGAGGGAGTGAATGTTTATGGATGGGGTGCCAATCAAGCGGGCTGCTTTGTCTTGGATGGTGTCAAGTTTCTTGAGTGTTGTGGGAGCTGTACTCATCCAGGCAAGTGGAGAGTATTCCTTCACACTCCTGACTTATGTCTTGTGGATGGTGGACAGGCTTTGGGGAGTCAGGAGGTGAGCTACTCATCACAGATTTCCTAGTCTCTGATCTGCTCTTGTAGCCACAGTATTTATATGGCTAGTCCAGTTCAGTTTCTTGTCAATGGGTAACCTCTAGGATGTTGATAGTGGGGGCTTCAGCGTAATGTCATTGAATGTCAAGGGGTGATGATTTGATTCTCGCTTGCTGAAGATGGCCATTGCCTGGCACTTGTGTGTCGCAAATGTTACTTGCCACTTGTCGACCCAAGCCTGAATATTATCCAGGTCTTGCTGCATTTGGACATGGACTGCTTCAGTATCTGAGGAGCGGTGAATGGTACTGAGCATTGTTCAATCATCAGTGAACATCCCCACTTCTGACCTTATGATGGTAGGAAGGTCATTGATGAAGCAGCTGAAGATGGTTGGGCCGAGGACACTACCCTGAGGAACTCCTGCATTAATGTCCTGGAAGTGAGATGTTTGACCTCCAACAACCGCAGCCATCTTCTTTTGTGCTCGGTTTGACTCCAAACAGTGGAGAGTTTTCCCCCTGGCTCCCATTGACTCCGGTTTTGCTAGGGCTCCCTGATGCCACACTCTGTCAAATGCTGCCTTGATGTCACGGGCAGCCACTCTCATCTCAGGATTTCAGCTCTTTTGTCCTTGTTTGAACCAAGGCTGTAATGAGTTCAGGAGCTGAGTGACCCTGGCGGAACCTGAACTGAGCATCAGTGAGTAGGTTGTTGCTGAGCAAGTACTACTTGATAGCACATTAACAGATGCAGCTCGACCTGCTGAGTCTTTCCAATGCTTCCTGTTTTTCTTTTATTCTTTCAGAATGTTTGTTTTCCAGACTGCTCAGAGTGCTCATTTCATATTGGAAAAAAACATGTTTCTTCATTCACTCTTGCAATATAAGAGGGATTTATTATCCCTCCCCAAATACTCTTGCGAAGGTGGTGGTAAGCCACTTTCTTGAACCATTGCTGTCCATGTGATGTAGGTACACCCACAGTGCTGTTAGGAAGAGACTTCCAGGATTTTGACTCTACGACAGTGAACGAACAATGATATGTTTCAAAGTTAGGATGGTATGTGTTTGGAGGGGAACTTCCAGGTGGCGGCTTTTCCAAGTATCTGCTGCCCTTGTCCTTCTAGGTGGCAGAAGCCGAGGGTTTGGAAGTTCCTGGTGACGGAGCCTTGACATGGTGCTGCAGTGTATCTTGCAGATGGTACACACTGCTGCCACTGTGAGTCAGTGGTGGAGGGAGTGAATGTTTAAGATGGTGGATGAGATGCCAATCAAGCAGGTTGCTTTGTAAAGGTATCAATGTTGAGTGTTGTAGAGTGGGCAGAATTTTACAGCCTGTCTCGCCAGCAGAATTTTCTAGTCCCACTGAAGTCAATAGACTTTTGAACGGCTTATCGCATTTTCAGGCCCCTGCCCTGCATGACAGAGATGTAAAATTCTGCCCCAGCTTTCGAGGGGAAATGAATCGGGGAATGAGACAGGTATAGCACACCCAAAGGTATAGCACAGCGCCTGATTACAGTTCACAATGGTCAACTTTGGTAGGTTGACTCGATGGGCCATAACTTCCGAGCTTGCAGGATTGGGTTGTGGGGGTACATCAAACTTGTTCACAGCTTTCATTAAGGCTGTACCCATTCATTAGACTGTACTTAGCTACAACCTTTCTTGATTACTTGGCAGTAGCACTAAAGCTCCCATTAAACCTACTTCTAGGTTTAACTACTAACACATAACTAATGTCTGAAAAAGTCTTAAATTCCAGCTTTATGTAACTTTTGAATATGCATTCCATCCATAGCGGAACCACAGTTATTGTCGTCATGACAGAAGCTCAATAGATCATTAAATTGATGATTAATTATGACCCTTGGCAGCCGACTCCCACTCACTCACGGAATAATTACAATAATTGGGCCTCTACTTATAATTCAGAAAATACATCAATTTACAGTGAAATTTCAGAGATTTCAGTATCTCTTGTGTGAGGAAGCCTGCTGGCTTAAGTGGCAGTGGACATATTCGCCTCAACTGTCCACACAAGCATGGAGATATCTGTTAGTGCAGAACCTACCACAATTACTTCAGGTATAAAGAGCCATCTGGGTGGCCACTGTCTTACATTTCAGACTGTGAAGAAGGAAGTACACAATGAAGGACTGATAACAGATGGTACCAACTGCTTCTGTACATTTTGAAAGCTGCCATTAGGTCTGTCCTGGAATTGTCCTGACCCCAATTTCTATTCAGTTAATGAGCTGGGAAAGATCCAACTGGCACTTTTCCAGGTTTAGCTGAAAATCCATCCAGAAGACAGCTGCCTTGGCTCTTTTCTGTTTCACCCGCAATATCCAGTTATCCAGATAAGTAACTATTCATGAAGAGTTTAAAAAAAATAGTTTTTCTTTATTCTTTCATGTGATGTGGGTGATGCTGGCACTTATTGTCTATCCCTGAATGCCCTTGAACTGAGTGGCTTGCTTTCACATTTCACATGGCAGTTAAGCATCAGCGACATTGCAAGTCAAACACATTGCTGTGGATCTGGAGCCTCATGTAGGCTGGACCAGGTCAGGATGGCAGATTTCCTTCCCTAAAAGACATTAGTGAACCGGCTTAGTTTTTACGACAATCGATGATAGTTTCATGGTTACCATTACTAAGAATAGATTCATATTCCATACTTTTTTTAAACTAACTGAATTAAAATAGCTGCCATGGTGGGATTTGAACCCATGTCCCCAGAACATTAGCCTGGGGCTCTGGGTTACTAGTCCAGCAACATTATCACTATGCACCCATTTCCCCTGTGACAGGCAATTTACAAAGATCCTTAGTTTTGAGGTTAGGTTGCAAGGCCTGTCTATCAACTGCTTGATATTCAGCTCTTTACCAATTATCTCAGACACTCGTAGATGACTATTCATCTGAAGGCACCTTGGGATTAACCACAACTATCCAATTCACTGGGCAAACTATCAACATGACAATAGAAAATGATGTACTCACTTTAGTCTTCTTGTTGAGAACTGTATTGTTTTCTGATACACCCAGCAGAACCCATTTAACTGAAGAATTTAAAGTGAATAGCTCACTTGAGTGAATTAAATCTTAGCACCTTTCTTCCATGGGATCATTCATGGTTCCAGGTTATTGACGAGAATTGGACAGCCAATTCATATCATGAGCAGGATATTTGAAAATTAAACCATGCTCGATACACTTGACTGAGAACCACAAACTTAAATCAACTTTGTAATGATATGGCAGGTGTTATTTGTCAGGCTGACCAAATCCCAAAGGGAAACTTGGCCATGCTATCACAGTGATTTTGCAACTTGTATTTATTTTGAGAAGGTATGTGCACTGATGTCAGAAGTAATGAGTCCATGACCACTTTTAGAGATTTAAAGATTAAATTAAAGGATTTATTACCAAAAGAAAATAAAATTTAAACACACATAAGATTACAGTTACACCATTACCTTTAGTTTTATAACAGTTCTCACATGATTCCTACTTATCTAGACACCAAACTACACACCCATTTCAAGCAACAGTCCAAAATAGATTCTTAATCTATAAAACATCTAGCAAGATTACCACAAACACCCACTTTTGCTGTAAGGAAGGTGCTTCACAGCTTCTTGCCCCTTTTCACTCAACAATGGAATTCCAAGGCTTCTAAAAAAATCATTGCACTCTGGAACAAGCAAACTTCTCCAGGGTGGCTCAAGGCTTTTTTCCACAAGTCTGTTTCACATAGTGCACCTTTCAAGATCTGACCCGGCCATCCCCCATACAGCTTTCCAACTTTCGTTAAATATATTTTCTCCCTTTTGATCTATAAATTCCATTGCTTCAACCAGTGTTTGGAGGTTACTTTTCCCAGATTATAAAAATCTTTCATATTGTCATTGTAGCCAGCACTTTTGGGAAAAATAGGCATTAATAACTTGCCTTATTTATCTTAGCAGTTGTAAACATATTACCAGGTCCCTTTGAAAAGTCAACAACCTCTCTACTTATCTAAAAATGCAAATTCCATTTTACTTAGATCATCCATTAGCGTTTCAAATACCTGTTTTTTATACTTAACCCTTTTTATGATTCAAACCTTGCAGTCTAATACAGAAACATGCACACACACAAACATAAGCCTGCTTTAAAGTATCCCACAGTAATATCAGGGAAAATATGATAGCCCCTTTACAACTTTCTGTTTTGTTCTGATGCAAAAGATCCAAATCATCTTTGGGCCACTTATGGATGTACCAAACTGTGGTCTGTAAAGTCAGATTGCCTGCAAACTGCTCTCAGTCAGGAGCACTGGAAATTTACTGCCTGCAGGCTACAAATGTTTTTATTACTGTAGTTAATGGTTTTAGAGTCTTCTCAGTAATCATCTAAATGATACACTTGACTATTCTGTCTAATAATTCCCTTATTACCAAATTTGCTAAACATTATGAAGGAAGTACAAGAAATTCTGAAAACAGGCTCATCAGCATCTTATCTGAAGCAACCAAAGCATTAATTAGTCCCTTTTCATAGAATCATAGAAACTCACAACATAGGAGGAGGCCATTTGGCCCATTGTGCCAATGCCAGCTCTTCGAAAGCATTATTTAACTGGTCCAACACCCCTGGGGTTTCCACAGAGCCCTGCGCATTTTCCTTTATCCAATCCCCTTTCGACAGCTGCTATTTTAATCTGTTTCCACCATCACACTTTCAGGCAGCTCATCAGATGAAAGAAAAAATCCTTTAACTCTCCTTGATTCTTTTCAAATTATCTTAAACCCATGTCTGCTAGTTACCAACACTCCTGCTAGTAAAAACAGTTTTTCCCTAGTTCCTCTACTGAAACAATTCATAGTGCTCGAATACCTCGATCAAATCACCCTTAACCCTCTTTGCTCTGTGGAGAATAATCACAGCTTAACAGAAGTCCTGCATTTCTCGTACCATTCAAGTAAATGTCATCTGCCCCCCTCTTCAAATTTGAAATCCATCCTAAAATATGGTGGCTGGAATTGGACATGGTACTGCAACCGAGGCCTAACCAGTTTAGCATGACTTCATGATTTTTCACTATCCATTCTTTACAAAACCAATGATCCCTAGTGCGTTTTTAACAACCTCGTTCATCTGTTGTTCTACCTTCAACAATTTGTAAATGGGAACTCTGTTCTCGCACTTTTCTAAAATGCTGAGAGTTCCAAAGAATGGATCATGCAAAAGGTCAACTAGTCTTTCAAATCCATTGAACGCTTATAAACAAAATGCACCGCAGTAACTCGCGAAGGGTTTGTCAACAGCACTACCAAAATCTGTAACCTCTACCACCACGAAGGACAAGAGAAGCAGGTACTTGGGAACACCGTGACCTCCAAACTCCCCTCCAAGTTACACACCATACTGACTTGGGAATACATTGCCATTGCTTCATCATCACTGAATCCAAATCCTGGAATTCCCTATCTGACAGCAAAGTGGCAGTATTTACACCATATCTGCCGACTGTAGCAATTTAAGAAGGCAGCTCACCACCCTATTCTCGAGGCAATTAGCGATGGGCAGTAAATGCTGGCTTTGGCAGGGACACACGTATCATGTGAATGAATAACTGAATAACATAAGGAAACCAGAGGCAAGAAAACTAACTGGGACTGTTACTTTTTCCTGGTGTTCCTTACTTACGCTGAAAAAGGGAAGTTGCCATAAGCAGACTTGTGCCTTTTATAAACTGAAACTTGCAGCCTGATGGATGATGTGAAGGGGCTAGTGTGCCACACGACTAACAATTACCCTGTCACTACATAATGTTACACTGGAGATTACATCAGCTGCCCATCACATTCTCCAAACTACTTCAGAAGACAAAAAATGTCACATTGTCAGATTGCTGCATTCAGGGGAAAAACATAATTGAATTTATTCATTAATAGACTAATTAAACAGAGACTGGAACACACGCTAAAATGCCAGCAGCACAATAATTGGCTGGCTGGAACAGCTGTTCCAAAACAATAATGAATCCAGAATATTTAGACATTCCTAATGAAAGAATGCCCTGAATTTTAATATATTTTCAATGGAAGAAAAATGGTTAATATCTAAAAAAAAATCATAGAATCACAGAATGGCACATTAATGGCACAGAAGGAGGCCATTCAGCCCATCATGACTGCACCGGATCTCCAAATGAGCATTATGAGCTGGTGCCATTTCCCTGTCTTTTCCTCATACCGCTGCACACTGTTTCTATTCAAATAATCATCTAACGCCCTCTTGAATGCCTCAATTGAACTTGCCTCCATCACACTTCCAGGCAGTGTATCCCAGAACAGAACCACTCATTGTGTGAAAAAGCTTTTTCTCATGTTACATTTGCTTCTTTGGGAAATCACTTTAAATCTGTGCCCTCTTGTTCTTGTTCTTTTACGAGTGAGAACAGCTTCTCCCTATCTAGTCTATCAAGCCCCCTCATGATTTTGAACATCTCTGTTAAATGTCCTCTTAGCCTTCTTCTCTCCAAGGAGAACAGTCCTAACCTCTCCTCTTTTCTCAGTTTCTCGTCCCTGGAACTATTCTTGTAAACCTCTCCTGCACTCTCTCTAATATGTTCACAACCTTCCTATAATGTGGTGCCCACAGTTGTCCACAATACTCCAGCTGAGGTCTAATGAGTGTCCGATATAAATTCAGCATAACCTCCCTGCTCTTGCATTCTATGCCCCCATTAACAAAGCCCAGGATACTAATGCTTTATTTACTGCTCTCTCCACCTGTCCTGCCACCTTCAATGAACTATGCACATGTACAACCAGGTCTTTCTGCTTTCACGTCCCCTTCACAAGTTCACCCCTTATTTTATATTGTTTGTCCATGTTCTTCCTACTAAAATGCACCATCTCACACTTCTCCACATTGAATTTCATCTGCCACTGATCTGCCCGTTCCACCAACTTATCTTTGTCCATTTGAAGTTCTACACTGTCCTCTTTGCAGGGTGCAACTCTCCCAAGCTTTGTATGATCCGCAAACCTTGAAATTGTCCCTTGCACACCCAGATCTAGATCATTAATATATATCACGAAAAACAAGGGTCCCAATACCAACCTCTGGGGAACTCAAATACAAACCTTCCTCCAGCCTGAAAAATACCCATTGACCATTGCTCTCTGCTTCCTACTCTTCAGCCAATTTTGTATCCACGTTGCTATTGTACCTTTTATTTCATGAGCAATAACTTTTCTCACAAGTCTGTTGTGTGGCACTGTGTCAAATGCCTTTTGAAAGTCCATGTACACCACATCAACAGCATTACCCTCATCGACCTTTTCTGTTACCTCTCCAAAAAACTCCAGCAAGTTAGTTAAACATGATTTTGCCTTTAGAAATCTATGCTGGCTCTTCCTTATCAACCCTTATTTTGCCATGTGACTACTAATTCTATCCTGAATAATTATTTCTAGAATCTTGCCCACCACGGAAGTTAAACTGAATGGTCTGTAATTGTTGGGCTTATCCTTACAACCCTTTTTGAACAAGGGCATACTGTTTGCAATTCTCCAGTCCTCTGGCACCTCCCATGGGTCTAGAGAAAGCTGAAAGATTATGGCCAGTGCCTCTGCAATTTCTACTCTCACTTCCTCCAATATCCTTGGATGCATCTTATCCTGTCCTGGTGCCTTGTCAACTTTAAGTACTGACAGTCTATTCAACACTTCCTTTTTATCAATTTTGAACCCATCTAGTGACAGCGTCTCCTTGTCTGCCACCATGGCCTGGGTAGCATCTACCTCCTTGGTAAAGATGGATGCAAAGTATTCATTTAATACCTCAGCCATGGCCCCTTCATCCTTGTATAAGTTCCCTTTTAGGTCCCTAATCAGCCCTACTCCTCCTTTTACCAGCCTTTTACTATTTATATGTCTATAGAAGACTTTGGGATTCTCCTTTATGTTGGCTGCCAGTCTTTTCTCATAATCCCTCTTTGCTCCTCTAATATGCTTTTTCACCTCCCCTCTGAACCTTCTGTATTCCTCTTGGTTCTTAATTGTATTTTCTACCTGATATCTGTCATAAGCACACTTTTTCTTCTTTATCTTAATTTCTATCTCCTTTTTCATCCAGGGAGATCTGGATTTGTTTGCCCTACCTTTCCTTCTCGATGGAATATACCTTGACTTTGCCAGAACCAATTCTTTTTTGAAGGTAGCCCATTGTGCAGCTATAGTTTTCCTGCCAATTTTTCATTCCAGTCTATCTGGCCCAGCCCCGTTCTTGCCCCATCGAAGTCTGCTCTCGTCCAGTTAATTATTCTTACTCTGGACTGCCTATCATAGTTTTCTATCATCATCCTAAAACATACAATACATTGATCACCACCTCCTAAATGTTCCCCCGCTGACACTTGATCTACTTGGCCCACCTCATTTCCAAGAACCAGGTCCAACAGTGTTTCTTTTCTTGTTGGATTGGACACATACTGCTGTAGAAAATTCCCCTGAACACAATCTAGGAACTTGTCCCCCTCTCCGCCCTTTACACTACCACTGTCCCAGTCTACATTCGGGTAATTAAAGGACCCCATTGTAACTTCTCTATAATTGCATCTCTCTGCAATTTCACTGTTCTTCTACATCCTTCTCACTAGTTGGCGGTCTATAGACTACATCGAGCTGCATTCCTGTTTGCTGTAACATCAATGGCAATGATTCAGGCCCAGGGCAAGCCTCCTGCTAAGAACACTATTGGCAAAGGCCCACTTAAGATTCAGGAGTTATGACCCAATGATATTGTATATGTCACAACAAAACTTTAATTTCCATACATGGGAAGTCAGGCACTGTCTGTTGCTCAGCAGCAGAAGCATGGCAGGAGAAGCTCACTGGTCAAACGAGGCCAAGGCAAATGTTAAAACTTCCCTCTTCATGGCTCTCCTTGTGAACCAGAAGGGGCAGGATTGCTTCGACCATCTCCCCTATCCCCACCCCAATTCCATGGCATCCTTGGATCTTCAGGGAATTCTTAGTCCAATAGTCACCAATTGGTCTTCAGGAAAGTCTCACACAAGAACACAAGAATTAATGGCAGAAGTCGGCTATTTGGCCCTTGGAGTCTGCTTTGCCATTCAATAAGATCCTGACTGATCTGACTGTGGCCTCATCTCTTGATGGTTTTGCCCAAACAGTGAAGAAGAAAATCTGCTTTTTTGCATCTCAAAAACAGCAAACTGAACTTGATTTTAAAACACACTGGTGCAGGTTTAGTGAGAGAAACAAAAGGTGAAGAGCAGTGTATGACAGCAATAACATTTTATCTCTCTGTTCAAGTACACTTGACATGCTTTAAACAGTGTCATGATTGGATTTCTGCAAAGCTTTGCTTTTATTGCATAAACTGTAAAAGCTGATCTTGTGCACAGTTTAAATCCAAACATTTAACAATGGATTGGCTTCAATTTGCAAAGGTAAAACAGAAGGTAAAGGTTTTGGTTTTGATTATCTATCCAAAACACATGAGACTGTTATCAACGCAATTAATCAAGTATTGGGTATTTGATTTCAAGTCAAAGGAGATTATTTAACCTCTTTATATTGGTAATTCATCAATCTTCAGAGGTCAGTGAACTGCACTCTCACATCAGAGTCAGAAGGTCACAGGTTCAAGTCTCACTCCAGAGACTTGAGCACAAAATCTAGGTTGGCACTCTGGTACAGTACTGATAAAGTCCTCCAATGCATCTTTCAAATAAGTCATTAAACCGAGGCCCCACTTGCTCTCTCAGGTGGTTGGCAAAGATCCCCTTACTCTATTTCAAAGAATAAAGAAGTCCATCATGTAACACCATTAGGCATGTAGATGTGGCAACTGCTTTCTTCAAATTTTGAAAGGGTTCTGTTGTAAGGCTGTATGTTGTCTCATGAAGAGGTTTGTATAGTTGAACAATAGCTTTATTAATAGTTATTTGCTAGTACAGAACTTGAGTATTGCAGAAAAAAGATATTTTGTCAAAGCTTTTTGTCTCCCACTAATTACGACAATAATCTTGATGAGCACAAGGTGAAAAGCTTCAACAAAATATCTTTTTTTCAGCAATGCTCAATACGTTTATTAATAACACAGAACAATATACTTATATACAAGATACAACCCTGACCAGATTCTACCTTTCTGCTGACTTCTACCAGACTCACTACTACACTCTATTACTTCCATATGGCTCTCTACATCATAATGTGGACAGTACTGTTTCCACAGTCCCACATTAACCCTTACAGTCCCAAACACCCTAATACTCTATCTCCCCAAAGTCTTTATCCAAATGTATTTACAACAGCATTTACATGCTATTCCTTCTCTCCACAAGTCTCTGACTTTACAAATTCAGATGGCTGGAGGCTTTAGAAATCTTCCAGATCTCGTTCTTCTCAAGTTTGGAGGAATGGTAGCCTCAGCTGCTTTGGGCTGACTTTGTTGGTTTGGAGTTATAGTACTTGGTGTTTCAATTATTTGGGCTTCTACATCTGGTTCACTCAAGCATATGATCAGGGGTTCACCACGAGGAAAGAAGAGAAGACTTCTCTTGTTCCACCTGATTGTGCCTTCTAGGCTATGTATCAGGTAAGACCGTCAGTGATCTTCATCCCTCAGGACAATGATGTCTTCTCTGCCAAAGTCCTTGATCCAAATATTGTCACCTCTGTTTAGCCTGAGCAAGTTTCTAGTACGGTACCTTGGTGTCTGACGACGGTCCACAGATAGTTAATGGATACATCACTCATTTTGCCAGGAATTAGATATTGTCACTATCTGTAGGACTGTTCTCGGTTCTGAGCCTACTAATATTCCCTAACTGCCAACCCTGGGTTTAATTACTTCACCAACATGGGAAGTTGAGTACAAAGTTTTCTGTCCATCTGCAGCTCTGACGGGGCTAATCCACATTGTAGTGGGCTGGATCTATATGTCAAAAGCGCCATTGAAAAGTCATCATTTTTCTTCAAGATGCTTTTAGTAGTGCGGATACCCCTTCCTGCCTCACTGTGAGATTGTGGACACCTTGGGGAGCTAGTGAGGTGTTGAAATATGTAATTCTTGGCAAAATGAATGATGTATCCATTAACAATTTGTGGACCGTTGTCGGATACCACCTGGCCTGGGATGCCATGGATCACAGAGATTTCTTTCAATGACCTAATGATCGACTCTGGTTGTATGTGAATGCTTCACTTCAATCCATCGAGAGAAATAAGCAACAGTGATGAGGAAGGACTTACCCGTTGTATATGAATAGATCAATTCCCAAACATTCCCACGATCTGGTAGGGAATTCTATGGGGATAAAGGGCTCCCTCTGGACTGGTTTGTGCAGTGTGCACACCTGGCAGTTTAAAATTATCCCTTCAATTGTTCTTGATTTTCCTAGCTATCACACTGTAGACTGGACTCACGCTCTGCACTTTGTGATGTCCAACTGGCCCTGGCAGATTTGTTGTAGAATATCCGGCTGGAATGAACAACCGCTCATCATAGATATTCACTCAAGTTCTGCCGAAGGGTCATGAGGACTCGAAACGTCAACTCTTTTCTTCTCCCCCAATGCTGCCAGACCTGCTGAGTTTTTCCAGGTAATTCTGTTTTAGTAACCGCTCATCATACATTAGTAGATCATAAATAACAATGAAGTGTTTCTGCTGTTCAAGGAAAATTCTCAATACATTGCCACCTGGACATTGCTGTGGCCAACATTGTCGGTAATACTGACAGATGCGGACGTATTCTTTATCTCGCATCTGCTCCTGGCGTATCTGTTGAAGCCTTTTGGTGCTCACCAGCAGTTGTGTTATCATGAACTTGGAATATGATTCGAGCTTGTTGACCAACTTGCCATCGTGTGTTGCAGGACGGCTGACTGTGGCCTTGGACAATTGTTTAATGCTTCCCCTGGATGTACACTGCCCCATTTGCAAAGCGCATGAGACGCAAGCGGAATGTCTGAACTCTGGGGTGCATCCTGGCGAGTTCTTTCTCATCCAATAGGGAGACCAATGGTGTGTGACCTGTCTCAATTATCAATTTCAGCTTAACGATATATTCAAAGAACCTAACACAAGCCCATGTTGCTGCGAAGGCCTCTTCCTCAATAACTGCATTATTAAATTCATTTACGGGATGTGGGCATCGCTAGTTGGGCCAGCATTTATTGCCCATCCCTAATTGCCCTTGAGAAGTTGGTGGCGAGCTGCCTTCTCGCACCGCTACAGCTCACTTGGTGTAGGTACACCCATAGTGTTGTGAGGGAGGGAGTTCCAGGATTTTGACCCAGCAACAAGTGAAGGAACAGGGATATATTACCAAGTCAGGGTGGTGAGTGGTTTGTAGGGGATCTCCCAGGTGGTGGTGTTCCCATGTATCTGCTGCACTTGTCCTTCTAGATGGTAGCGATTGAGTTTGCAAGGTGCTGCCTAAGGAGCCTTGGTGGGTTTCTGCAGTGCGTCTTGTGGATTGTACACATTGCTGCTACTGTGCATCAGTGGTGGAGGGAGTGAATGTTTGTGGAAGTTTTGCCAATCAAGTGCGCTGCTTTGTCTTGGATGGTGTCAAGCTTTTTGAATGTTGTGGGAGCTGCAGTCATCCAGGCAAGTGGAGGGTATTCCACCATGCTCTTGACATCTGCCTTGTAGATGGTGGACAGGCTTTGGGGAGTCAGGAGATGAGTTACTCGCCACAGGATTCCTAGCCTCTGACCTGATCTTGTAGCCACAGTATTTATATGGCTAGCCCAGTTCAGTTTCTGGTCAATGGTAACCCCAAATTGTTGATAGTGGGGGATTCAGCGATGGTAATGCTTACAGCCCTCCTAGATGTGTAATATAATGGGCCAGTGATGTTCATCCAGTTGCTCTTGGAACAGAACTGTCCCTAATCCTGTTAACGTGGTATCTGCTGCAATTGTACTTTGCAAGGATGGGTCATAGTGAGCTAGGATATCTGGTGGGAGCAGTATGTCTTTGATCTGACAGAATGCTTGCCCTTGGTGTGCATCCTGATACCAACTTGGGCTTTTTTGAGAAGGTGTCCAAAGGCTCTGTGACCTGCTCTAGGTTAGTCAGGAAACTCGATAACTGGTTCAGCATACCTCTTTGGAGGTATGGAATGGATGATGGGGTTGGAAACTCACTATTTGCCTTCATTTTGAGTGTGCCCACCATGAAGTCTTTGATGCTCACAATATGACTTGAGCATTGAATGGTAGTTGTAGAGAACTTGCTCTTATCATTCAGCATCAATCCTGCTTCCTACAAGTGTTTCAAGACAGCTGTAAGTCAACTGTCCTGTTCCTCGACCATCGTACTGTGGACAAGGGCATCATCCATATGGCAGATGATTCCTTTCAGGCCTGTGAGATGGCTGACATCATGCACTGAAAAATTGCGGGTGCTGAGGTCATGCCAAAGAGCAAACGATTGAAGCAGAATCTTGAAGCTGAATATGATGATAAAAGTTGTCAGCAACTTAGGTTTCTTGTTTAACAGAACCTGCAAGAAGCCACTGTTGGCATCAAGTTTCGAGAACACTGTGAGCCTGGAGAGTTTGGTCAAGCGGTCATCCACCGAGGACATTGGGCGGTTTTCCCTTGCCACTGCCTCTTTGAGTTGTGTCAGATCAACACAGATGCGAATGGACCAGTTTGGCTTTGGAACTGGGACCATCCCAGAACAGTATTCTGTTGGCTGAGTGATGGGGGAGATGACCCAATCTTGGTCATCTCATCAAGTTGCTGTTGTGCTTTCTTCATAAGCAGTTGCAATAATTGCCGTGGTGTAAAGAGGCAAACGGTTTGGCATCATTTCTCAATGTGATGCTGTATGCAGTCTTCAGTCACCTCAGCCCAGTGAAAGGTCTTGGAAAATCCTTTGTTAAAATTGGAACCAGAACCCTGCTAGTTAATCTCACTGATGTTTTGGATGAGGTTGAGATCAACACTGGATTTCCTACTCAGGAGAGAAAATTCTTGGTTGTGAAGCACATATAATGTCTTCCATCTTTGATTGCTTTTATATTGGAGCCTGCCTGCAGCTTACCTTTGACCTGGAGCTTGATGCCTCGTGGTCCATACAATACTGTTGTAGGTGGTTTCAAACATTTTTTCAAGAGCCACGGTTCATTATCCGACACTGACTCCTGAAATTCGTGAGGTGACCATTTACAGATATGTCAGAATTCCAAAATGTGAATCTGGGATCCTTCATTTCTCCTAAGTAGCATTGTTGGACTTCTTGGGTGTGGCCCACCTGTCTCATGGACTTGTTTGGGATCCTCCGCACGTCTCAATGTTTTGAACTTATACATCTTCTCTTTAAATGTTTTTTTTTCCTTCATGTGCAGTCACCACGTGTTATGGTGCTGACTCTGGGTCCTGGCTGCAGCATTCTTCAAGTCGCGCTCATTAAAACAATCAGTCTGCTAGCGTTGCCTGATTATTGCACCAAGTTTAAAAGCTTATCTCAGGCATTTTTTTTTCGAGTTCGCTTACTCTTTTGCGATCTGGCTAGGCCCTTTGACTCCACTTTCAATCAGGTCTCGCTATAGGCCTTCACATACTCTGGTGAAGTCCTTTTATGCTGCAGAGTAAATGTGAGTTTATGTGACCCCCAGCTGTGTGTTCAAGGTCTTCAAGTTAGATGCACTTCTCTCAGGTCATGCTGCAGTTTCCTTACTTCTTCATTCTCAGGGACCTGCTGCCACCATGTTGTAATGCTGCATGTTGTCCCATGAAGAGGTCTAGAGATTTGTATGGTTGAACAATGACCTTTTTTTAATAATACATAACTATATACCCAAGTTCTGTCGAAGGGTCATGAGGACTCGAAACGTCAACTCTTTTCTTCTCCGCCGATGCTGCCAGACCTGCTGAGTTTTTCCAGGTAATTCTGTTTCTGTTGTTGTTTTGTATACAGGATACAATCCTGACTAGGTGTTATCTTCATGCTAACATTTACCAGATTAACCCATATGTTCTACTACTCCTATGCAACTTGCTACATTATAATGTGGGCAGTACTGTTTCCCCAGTCCCACATTAACCCTGACAGCAAGCTGTGGGTTTTATACAGCTAGTGCAAAGATTGCAAATAGGCTTCATTCAGTCCTTCCCACTCCACTGTGCACGCCCCTGCACACCCCTATCTCGCCCGGGCTCTGCACCCAATTTCACCCCCTGCCCCAGTTCTTCAGATTGAGTTGCGGCACCCCAGCTACTGTTTCTAAGCCTGGGAAAAATATCCAGTGATTCTGGTATTGGACAGGGTCAGGAACAGGGAATGGTATGGTGGGCAAATGTTCCCAATAGGGACAGGGACAGTGTCCCTGTTGTGATAACCTGCCTCACTGCATCACTCCTGTTGGTAGCTTTGAAGGGAGACATTCCCAAGGAATGATAGGGGCACATAAATGAAAAGATTGCTGCTTTTTATTTTATCCCAATAACATTGTTTCCTCCTGCACAATAGGAATTAAACAGCACCTTGCATGTTATATAACTGCATCTGCTGGCACCAACAATAGCAACTACTGTGCTCCTCCACCTCCCCAACAACAAATAAATGAAAGCATTTATTATTACTGCAATGCACATCATAAATTCCCTAAGGGAAGGGACTTGAAACTAAAACAAAGGGAAAAGTGGAGAAAGAAGCTAAAAGCACATCCAGATATAAGTCATCACACAGAGAATATGAAATGCTTTGCTCCAGAGGCCACAAACATAGAATTGCTTGAGTTGTTTGAGATAGAGATAAAGGCATAATTAAGAAGAAAGGCATTAAAGGAAATGGTTAAACGGATGGGGAATTGGGATTAAAAATGTCCCCTTAGGGCTTCATCTTCCAGTCGGCAAGCGGGGGACAGGGCCCACTTGCTGACGGGTAAACTGATGCTGGGTGATATCAGGCGTGCGTTCCAACGTCACCCCGCCAACTTGGCTGCGCACCCGCCAAACTGTCAACAGTCACTTAAGGCCTTTGAAAAGCTAATTAAGCCAATTAATGGGCCTGCCCTTCCAACCTTAAGGGTGGCAGGCAGGCTGGGAGCCCAGGCGGGCTTCTGACAAAACATGAAGCCACATCCACGGGCGGGATGAGGTTTCATGAGGGATTTAAAAATTTCTGGATATTTTATAATAAAAGTTATGGACATGTCCCAACTCATATGACAAGAGTGTCACATGAGGGGACATGTCAGTAAAATAATTTCTATTCTTTAAACTGCTTTTCACACTTGAGCCAATCCCCTTGAGGCAGCATTTTGCCTCAGGGAGATCTGTCCGCTCTTTTGCGCACATGCGTGAAAGAATGCACTCCCGGCTGAGGGAATACCCCCCCCCTCCGCCTGCACAGGGAATGCACAGAGCTTCCAAGCAGAAGTCACGCTGGGCGGGCCTTAATGCCCCCACCCATGTAAAATGGCGGCGCGCCCCAATCAGGAACATGCCCGCCCACGCTCGCTCCCACACATCCACCCCCCCACCCCCCCCAACCCAATGGGGGGAAAATGTTGCCCTAGGATTTGACTGCAGCCTTTTTGATGTTGACCTGTCTCTTTTATAAGGAAGCGTGACTGACGGTAAGGAAAGTAGAACTAGGAATAAGCAAATAGCATCTGTTCCCCTCTGAATTGTTTTCCTTTTTCTCCGCTTTTCTGAAGTGACTCATCCCAGATTTCCATAGTTATTGACAACTTCCCTAATTCTTGATGTAGGAGAATTGCCATTTCTGGGTTATTTGGTAGATTTGCTTATTTTGATTTACAGTTCTCCCACAGGGATCATAACAAGAGGTCAAATTCAGAAAACAAAGAGCTGATAAGGAATAACTCATAGGACTGCAAAGATGTTACAGAGATAGGGAGAATCAATGACACAAACAAATATCAAACACAAGGATGACAATTTTAAACTCGAGGTGTGAAGGGACTGGAAACCAATATTGGTCAGCAAGGACAGGAGTGATGTGTGAGCAGGACATTAGGTTACAAAGAACAGAGTTTCAGTGAGCCGGAGTTTAACACTCCACCATGCTCTCTTGCCCATATGTCTGTCCTTGGCTTGCTGCATTGTTCCAGTGAAGCCCAACGCAAACTGGAGGAACAGAACCTCATCTTCCAACGAGGCACTTTACAGCCTTCTGGACTGAATATTTAATTCAACAACTTTAGGTCTTGAACTCCCTCCTCCATCCCCACCCCCTTTCTGTTTCTTCCCCCTTTCTTTTGTTTTTTCCAATAATTTATATAGATTTTTCTTTTCCCACCTATTTCCATTATTTTTAAATCTTTTATGCCCCCCCACCCCCACTAGAGCTATACCTTGAGTGCCCTACCATCCATTCTTAATTAGCACATTCGTTTAGATAATATCACCAACTTCAACACCTATGTGTTCTTTTGTTCTTTTGTCTGTGACATCTTTTGATTATCTGCTCCTATCACTGCTTGCTTGTCCCTACAACCACAGCCCCTACTCCACTTCTCTCCCCCCACCCAACCCCCCACCGCCCACCTTAAAACAGCTTATATTTCACCCCTCTCCTTGGATTCCCCTAGTTCTGTTGAAGGGTCATGAGGACTCAAAACGTCAACTCTTTTCTTCTCCGCCGATGCTGCCAGACCTGCTGAGTTTTTCCAGGTAATTCTGTTTTTGTTTTGGATTTCTAGCATCCGCAGTTTTTTGTTTTTATATTATTATTTAGACAGTTAATGTCTGGAGATTGGACAAACCAGCATTATAATGGTGTTCTAACGTTATTGGCCTGTTGCATTAACTCTGCTTCTCTCTCCAAAGATGCTGTCTGACCTGCTGAATATTTCCAGCATTTTCTGTTTTTTTTACTTTCAGATGGTCAGATCTGGAGGTGGCAAACACAATGGCTAGGCTGAGTTAAAGACAGATGGGAGCAATGTTACAGAGGTCGGAAACTCAACATGAAGGAGAGGAGTGGTGAAAACTTCACAGTTGCTATTCCTCAGTTGCTCTGATTTCTAGTTTGAACTCCATGTGTTGAATGACCGTGGACAATGCAGCTTGGGATATAGAACTGAAGAGGAACTATTTTTGTCTAATAAAATCAATAATACAGATCCAAATGTCTGATTCACTGCACTGACCTTTACTTAAATCCTTTGAATTTCAAGCAGAACAACTTCTGTCACACACTTTACCCAACAATGTATGAATTAAAAGACCACAAGACAACAAGACGTAGGAGCAGAAGTAGGCCATTCGGTCCATTGAGTCTGCTTCATCATTCAATGAGATCTTGGCTGATCCTGCCTTTTCACCATAATTCTTAAAAATTAAAAATCAGCCTAACTCTGCTTTGAACATATTTACTGACCCAGTCTCTACAGCCCTCTGCAGTAAAGAATTAGACAGATTCACTACTCTCTGAGAGAAGAAATTCCTCCTCATCTCTGTCTTAAATGGGCGGCCCCTTACTCTGAGATTATGCACTCTGGTCCTAGACTCTCCCACAAGGAGAAACAACCTCTCAGCATCTACCCTGTCAAGCCCCTTAAGAGTCTTATAAGTTTCAATTAGATCGCCTCTCATTCTTCTAAACTCCAATGAGTGCAGGCCCAACCTACTCAACCTCTCCTCATAAGAAAATCCCTCTATTCCCGGGGTCAACTTGGTGAACCTTCTCTGCACTGCCTCCAATTCTAGTATATCTTTCCTTAGATAAGGGGACCTAAACCGTTTGCAGTATTCTAGGTGTGGTATAACTAGTGCCTTGTATAGTTTTAGCAAGGCTTGCCTATTTTTATACTTCATTCCCTTTGTTATTAATGTATATTGTAAATAATTGTGGCCCCAGCACTGATCCACTAGTTACAGGCTGCCATCCTGAAAATGCCCCCCGTATCCCAACTCTCTGTCTCCTATTAGTTAGCCAATCCTCTAGCCATGCTAATATACGACTCCCAACACTGTGGGCTCTTATTTGATAAAGTAGCCTTATGTGCAGTACCTTATCACACGCCTTCTGGAAATCCAAATATATTACATCTACTGGTTCCCCTTTATCCATCCTGCTTGTTACCCCCTCAAAGCATTCTAATAAATTTGTCAGGCATGATTTTCCCCTGATGAAGCCACGATGACACTGCTTCACTATAGTATGCATTTCTAAATGTTCTGTTATTACATCCTTTATCATAGACTCTAACATTTTCCCAATGGCAGATGTTAAGCTAACTGGGCTATAGCTACCTGTTTTTTGTCTTCCTCCATTTTTGAATAAGTGTGTTACATTGGCAGTTTTCTAATCCTCTGGAACTTTTCCAGAATCTAAGGATTCTTGGGTAATTACTCCCAGTGTATATCCACTATCTCTGTAGCTACTTCCTTTAATATCCTTGGGTGCAACCCATCAGGTTCTGAATGTTTCTGTGAGCAGCCATTCTAACCACAAGCGTGCTGAAAATAAGCATAATTTGTGTTCTCATTTTTACTCAAGCATAACAGAAAATCATGAATGGTAATTTTTCTTTGCTTCCCTGTGGCTTGAAAGACAACCCTTTTGTACCTAAAGCCACTTTTACATTCATGCCACACAAGTGCCAGGCATTTCTCCAACAAGGGAGAGTCTAATCATCTCCCTTTGATATTCAACCGCATTATTTCAAATGAATCCCCCATCGTCATCATACTGGAGGTTGTCAATGACCATAAAATAAGCTGGACCAAACATCTAAATACTGTGATCAGAGGCTGGGAATTTGGAGGTGAGTAACTTACCCCCTGTCTCACCAAAGCATGTCCACTACTGCAAGCCACAAGTCAGGAGGACTCTTCACTTGCCTAGATGAGTGCAGCTCCAACAACACTCAAGGAGCACAACATCATCCAGGACATTGCAACCCAATTGGTGGGCATGTCTTCCAGTACCTTAAACATTCACGCCCTCCACCATAAGACCGTAAGACGTAGGAGCAGAAGTAGGCCAGTCAGCCCATCGAGTCTGCTCCATCATTCAATGAGATCATGGCAAATCTGATAATCCTCAACTCCACTTTCCTGCCTTTTCCCCATAAACCTTGGTTCCCTTACTCATTAAAAATCTGTCTATAAGTCTTGTGCACAGAGGCAGCAGTGTGTACCATATATAAGAGGCACAGTAGCAACTCGTCAAAACTCCTTTGACAGCACCTTCCAAACCTACGAATGCTACCAGGACAAGGGCAGCAGATGCATGGAAACATCACTAGCCGCAAGTTCCCTTCCAAGCCACACACCATCCTGACTTGGAACTATATCGCTGTTCCTTCACTGTTGTTGGGTCAAAACCCCTTCTTAACAGCACTGTGGGTGTATCTACACCACATGGACTGCAATGGTTCAAGAAGGCAGCTCACCATCGCCTTCTCAAGGACAATTAGGGATAGGTAATAAATGTTGATCCTGCCAGTGATGCCCACATCTCAAAAGCAAATAATTTTTAAAAAATTGATGAAATGCTAAAGAAAGACATGGATTTATATAACATTTTTCATGGCCTCAGGATGTCCCCAAGTGTTTTACTGCTAATGAAGTACTGTTTAATTGTAATCACTGATGCAATATAGGAAATACAGCAGCCAATGTGTGCACAGTAAGCTCCCCCAAATAGCAGTGTAATAATGACCAGATAATCTGCTTTTGTGAGGTTGATTGAGGTATAATTATTGGACAGGGCACTAAGGTCAACTTCTTCGCTCTTTCTTGACGTTTGAGCCACAGGATTTTTTACATCCGCCTGAGACAGCAGAGAGAATCATGGTATAGCGTCTCATCCAAAAGACAGCACCTCTGGCAACACCTCAGTACCACACTGGAGTGTCAGTCTAGATTTCTGCACTCAAGTCGCAGCATAGGGCTAGAAGTTTAATCTTCTGACTTAGGGGCAAGAGTGCTGCTCGCTTAGATTTGACTGATACTGTCTAAGGCAGAAGAAGAGCGTTCGCACAGAAAGTAACACTTTCCTTTATGAATGGACCTTACCTCCCTAGTCCTGATGACCTTGAGCGACCTGTACTGTATTGAAAATTGTGCTCGGCATTTTGTCCACTTAAGACTACTGTACACACATATACCAGCAAAGGGAGTCTAGAAACAAATAAAAAGCAATCATGGCCTGAATTTCACCCTCCCCCGGTAGTGGGTTTTTTTGGGGGTAGCGTGAAATTGAACGAATGGGCTTCCCTCTGGGTTTTACGCGATTTTACGCTAAAGCGGGTGAGGCCTCGGGCAGGCTGCCCAGCCTTGCCCCAATTGAGGCTCTTAAATGGTCAATAGTTGGCCCAGGAGATCCTCCTGCCAGCCTAAAAATTGAGCTGGGACGGGAAACTCCTCCCGAAATATCCAGGCCCATGTTTTAACAGCAGTGCAGTAGCTTTGTTTCTTACTTGGCCGAATCCTACTGTTTCTTCCTAAGAACTTCACCACGGCAACGAGGTTGGTGAGAATAAGAAATAGATATTGGGAGATGGCAGCATAGTGGTAATGTCATTGGGTAATAATCTCAAGGCCCAGGCTAATGGTCTGGGCATGAGTTCAAATCCCACCAAGGCAGCTGGTGGAATTTAAATACATTTAATAAATCTGAATTTGAGAGCTAGCCTTAGTAATGGTGACCTATTGTCAAAAAACACACATTGCTCACTAATGTCCTTTAGGGCCATCCTCTCCTAGTCTGGCCTGCATGTGACTTCAGAGCCATGGTAATGTGGTTGACTCTTAACTGTCCTCTGAAAAGGCCTAGCAGACCAATCAGCTCAAGCACAATTAGGGATGGGCAACAAATGCTGACCATGCTAGTGATACCCACATTCCCTGAAGGAATTATTTTTAAGAAATTGCTTTCAGATATAAACTTTTAGAAGGTGTATGCCTACGTTCTGCAGACAGCATTTTAAATTGAAGAGTTAGGGAACACATTGAGGTTGTGTTAGATACACAAAGAAGGCACTCCAACTCAGAATTAGCAACAGGAGAGCCTGAACAGTGTATACACACAGACCCACACACTAACACACACACCCACACAAACACAGTCATACACACACACACACGGCAGAATTTTCCCCCGATCAGGGTGCACCATCATTTTACGTGGTGGGCAAATTAAGGCTATGAGCTCCCTGTGCAGGTGTGGGGGAAGGGGTGGGTTCCTTGAGCTGAGAGTGCGCTCTATCGTGCATGCGCATGAGAAAGCGCACTCATCTCCTTAAGTGCTATCTTGGGGAGATCAGCTCCACCTTAAAAAATGCTAAAAACAGAAAAAAAAATTTCCCTGACATGTGCCGTCGGGACATCTCAATCACTTTGAGTTACACTTTGATCAAATTTTTGAAAACCTACATGAAACCTCAGCCCCCGCTGGCCTGAAAATTTAAATGTGGCGCAGTGACGTCAGGAGTTCCGCCCAATGTCATCCCGCGTCAGTTTATGTGTCGGTGCGCGGGCCCAGCCCCCCACTCACTGACCGGAAAATCCTGGCCGCACACGCGCACACACACACGAATATATACAGACACACACACACACACACACACACACACATACAGACACACACATACAGACACACACACACACAGACACACACACACACACAGACGCACGCACACAGACACACACACATACACACACACACAGACACACACACACACACACAGACACACACAGAGGCACAGACACACACACACAGACACACACACACACACAGACACACAGACACAGACACATACAGACACACACACAAACACACACACACACACACACACACACAGACATATACACACACACACACAGATACACCCAGACACAGACACAGACACATACAGACACACACACGAACACACACACACACAGATATACACATACAGACACACAGATACACGCAGACACACACAGACACAGACACACACACACAGACACACAGATACACACAGACACACACAAACACACACACAAACACACAGACACACACACACACACACGAACACACACACACACACACACACAGACACACACACACAGACACACACACACATACACACACACTGATCATCCAAAGAATAAAAAACAATTTCAGATCATTACAAAGAAGTGTTTCTTTGAAAGAAACGCAATCCCAGGTCCTTGGTCACACACTGTCACTTGTGCTGCTGATTAATAAGGCTTTGCCTGTGTCCAATTTGCGACCTTTTAATATGCATTCAGAGCCATCAGCTGTATTCGCACATTGGCAAAAACGGCTGCAACATTTTGAAGGTGTGAAGGTAGGTTTTGTGATCATAGATGCCAAAAGCAATGAGGCCTTATTTCTCCACTAAGGAGATGAAGAATTGGAAGATATTTTTGAGACACTTAAACATGATTAAAACCCAGCAAAACTGCACTAACAACCTATTTCATGCCCAAGATAAATATAATATACAAAACAGTTGACTTCCAATGAACTAAACAAGAAGCAAACGAGATATTGGACCAATATTGTACCTGATTGAGGCAACTAGTAACCAATTGATGTTGAACGTGTCGAACAGGAAATCAAAACACAAATAATTGAAAGCTGTCTCTCTAGTCAACAATGTCAAAAAGCACTTGAGAAAGACAGAAAGCTGTTGGAACCATTGGAGCTAGCAAGATTGCTATCACTTTCAGAGACCAGAACTACTGAAGTTGAGGCAGCAAATTCCAAGTTCAACTCGTGTGAACACTATTCATTGCTCACATGCCAGGAAACCACCTGCAAAGCAACAATAGCCATCTCACAAACAGGAGTTACAACTTGTCCAAGGAACGTTTCCACTGTGGCGGTTCTTGCACACACCGGACAGAATACCCTGCTACTGGTAAACAGTGTAAAGCTTGTGCAAAACTCAGTCACTTTGCTCATGTATGTTGCTCATCAGCAAAGTCAACAACTAAAACCAATACTAATAGAAGGGTGCCACAAAATTGGCTAAGAGTCAGGAAGAAGAGGGTGATGATGGGGGGATGTTTCTGTGGCTGGAAGTCTGTTTCCAGTGGGGTTCCGCAGGGCTCAGTGCTGGGTGCCTTGCTGTTTGTGGTGTCCATAAATAATTTTGACTTAAATATATGGGGTATGATCAAGGAGTTCACAGATGACACTAAAGCTGGCAGGGTGGTAAATAGTGAGGAGGATAGCCATAAGCTGCAAGAGGATATCAATGGACTGGTCAGGTGAGCAGACCAGTGGCAAATGGAATTCAACCTGGAAAAGTGTGAGGTAATGCACTTGAGGAGGGCTAACAAGGCAAGGGATTACACCATGAATGGTAGGACCCTGGAAAATGCTGAAGATCAGAGGGACCTTGTTGTACATATCAACAGATCCCTGAAGGTAGTAGGGCAGGTAGGCATATGGGATATTTGCCTTTATTAACCATGGCATAGAATACAAGAGCAGGAAGGTTATGCTGGAGCTGTATAAAATACTGGTTAGGCCACAACTGGAGTACTGTGTGCAGTTCTGGCCACCACATTTTAGGAATGATGTGTTTGCACTGGAGAGGGTGCAGAGGAGATTTACCAGGATGCTGCCTGGGCTGGAGGGTCTGAGCTATGAGGAAAGATTGGATGGGCTGGGGTTGTTTTCCTTGGAGCAGCAAAGGTTGAGAGGGGACCTGGTAGAGGTGTATAAGATTATGAGAGGCATAGATAGGGTGAATAGGAAGGCACTTGTTCTGTTAGTAGAGGGGTCAATAACCAAGGGGCATAGATTTAAGGTAAGAGGTAGAAGGTTAAGAGGGGAGTTGTGAAGAATTTTTTTCACCCAGAGGGTGGTGGGGATCTGGAGCTCACTGCCTGAAAGGGTGGTTGAGTCAGAGACTCTCATCACATTTAAGAAGTATTTAGATATTCACTTGCATTGCTAAAGCCATCAGGGCTATGGGTCGAGCGCTGGAAATGGGATCAGTGTAGTCAGATCTTTGTTGACGGGTACAGACACGATGGGCCGAATGGTCTCCTTCTGTGCTGTAGATGTCTATGAGCCTATATGTATGCAACAGCAAAAGGGCAAGAGAATGTAACCAGTGTAGATGTTGTAGTTTGGATAGTGATGGTAGAAACTCCAAAGTTTCTTTCCATCACATGGCTGCAGGAATGACCCCTGCTCTTATATCCTGCCATTGTTATAAGGATGTGCATGGTGATACTTAACCAGTTTGGCCACGTTATGATCACACCGTCCTTGGCCATCAAGCCCTGGTGTGGGTCTCGAATGCAGAGATCAGGCTCAGGCACATGGATGCTATCCAGTGCGCTACAAGACCTTCTCATATTTCAGTACGTTATATTTAAATAATAATTTAATGTATCTGAAAATCAGTTATCAAAATACACGGCTGAATTTAAAAGTCCAATGCTGTGTTTATTACACCTCTAACCTGAGCACAGGGTGCAAGGGAACATAGGAGCTGCTAGCTTAGTGGCATTATCACTTGACGGTATTTCAGAGACACAGAGTAATGTTCTGGGGACCTAGGTTTGAATCCCCCCAGGGCAGATGGTGAAATTTGAATTCAATGCAATAAAAGTCTGATGATGACCACAAGCTGATTGTTGTAAAAGCTCATCTGATTTACTAATGTCCTTGAGGGAAGGAAATCTGCCATCCTCATCTGATCTGGTCTACATGGGACTCCAGACAATGTGGCTGACTCTTAAATGCCCTCTAAATGAGGGCAGTTATGGATGGGCAGTAATTTCTGACCTAGCCTGTGATGCCCACATCCTATGAATGAGTTTTAAAAAGTCTTGGTGGATACTATATTTTCTATCCAGGTGGGAAGGCAGTGGAAGCTCCATTTTAAACTAAGCCAGATTTTAATGAATATGGTTAAAAGAGGCCAAAGTGACTTATGGAAAAGGGGACAAGTTGAAAAATAAATTGTTCAGTGAGAGAACTAGTCCAGCCAGACAGAGGGGAGTGGTGGTGGAGGGGGACTGTTCGGGCCTCTATTCAAGGAAGATGAATGTACATCGGTACAGTACATTGCTGACTGCTTTGGTGCTGCTTCATGCTTGCTTTTACCAAAGTGACCTACGTTTTGGTTGCTGATGTCATTAGGTGTCATTTTTCTAGTGACTCTAGGTCCTATTCATGCCCAAAACCCTTGGGCATTGAGTGGAATTAGTTAATTACATCATATGGTAAAGCCTACAGCAGACTGTGCAAAATTTAAACTATTTAATGTAGTTTTCACTGCAGCAAGTGATACGATAATTAGAGGCATTAGAATAAATCTTGACTTGGAACAACAGTGCAAAGCTGATAATAGAGAATGAGCAGTTTTACATTTGTCCCCAATTTAAATTTCAAAAGGAAGCCAACTCAGGAGGAAGAAAACAATTCGTCCCAGCACTCTTACTTCCCAGTTTTACTGGTGTTCCTTTTTAAAGTATACAAGACCAGTTTGGACCAGTATTCTTATTTCTCAGTTTTTACTGTTCTTCCTTCTGGAAAATGGTAATGATAATGGGGAGGGATGTGAAATGGGCTGCTCACTTACCATTATCAGTTGCATAATATGGCACAAATTCAAGATCTATCCTAGTCTGCACATTATTGGAGGTTTGGCAGGAGGGGTTCTCTGGTCCCAATTGTTGCAAATATCCAAGTCCTTTGTTCAGTGAGGACGGGCTCAGGAGGATCAAGAACGCAGGGCTGTTGTATGTGCAAGATCACTGTAGGATCAGAGGAGGACTGCTCCAGCCTACCCTTATCTGTGCAACAGAATATACAACAACTTGCATTTAGATAATACCTTTTATGGAGTAAAACCTGCTGAAGAGATGCACAGGAATGTTTCAAACAAAATTTGGTGCCAGTTAGCCACTTAAGGGGATATTAGGACAAAATCTTAGTCATCAAGAGGTAGGCTTTATAGAGCATCTTAAAGGAGGAAAGAGAAGTAGAGGGATGAAGAGGTTTAAGGGAGGGAATCCATGAGCTTTACGCCCAGGAAGCAATAGTCATGCACTTCAAAGTGGAGGTGAAGGAAATTGGGGATACGCAAACAGTCAGGATTGGAAGAGCAATGGCAGATCTTTCTGCCCTTCAGTGAATGACAATGTGTGGGGAGGCTCAGTTCACCAGGAAGGCAGTGAAACACCTTGTGTTGCTTGTTGCAATGTGACCTGTAGCTAGCCCCCAGAGCAAGCTCATTATCATTTGCTGCAGTAAAGATTATTAGAGCCTAAAACTTTGTCTCCATCTCCTTCCAGACTGTCACAGCTGACAATGGTCATCTCAGCAAGCCCACAATCCATTCATGTGTACAGAACGTGCCAGAAGAAACAGCTTCCTTGCTTACCCCATGAACTTACCAAAAAAAAGGACGGGTTTCGCTCAGAATGCATGCGTCTCCAGATTCCAAGGCACATGCCTAGATTGCATCCATATGTCCTGCATGCTCCTGACCTTCCTGACCATAATACTACACTTGGTAAATCACAAAGGATTCCACTTTATTGATGTTTAGCTGGTTTGTCTCCATCTGTGCAGGATCACACAGGTCATTGTCCACATTTCCAGCAGCTTACATGAAATTGTTATCTTACAGCAATCCTCCATTTTCCCTATTGTTCAGGATTGCCTTCTCAGAGACCACAGCTAGTCATTGAATTTCAAGCTCCAGTCCCTCATTGCTCTCCTTCATGCCCCAAGAGTAGAGTATCTCTTTAAGCTGAGGCAAGCCACATAAGTTGTGCACTGGCATATGGCTGCCTGCCTTGATGGGAAAGCGGCCATTCCCAGGCACCACTTGAAGTAGCAGATCACCCAGAATGTTCCATTTGAACAGCAGCTAAACCTGGTTCAAAGCCAGTACACTGAAAGCACCCTTAAGGTGTTGTTTCTGATTTTTTATCATCATTATATCAAGTACTGATGGACACTTAAATATGGTTAGTGAGTCAGTTTTTTTTTTGTTGAGCTTATTACATTTGGTAAGTGAAATTGTTTTCCATTTCATAATAATGAGATAATAATACACACTCCATTTCAAAGAATATTGATTATGTAAAGCGCATTGGGTCTTTCGAAGAATGGAGGCATTTTATGAATGTAAATAACATTATTAAGCAGTGGTCATATAACAAGTCAATAGAAAGCAGTTTGTAGTAATTAGTTAGAAGCATCTATAGTCTAAGCCATGAAAGATTGCGAGCCCTTTACTGGCCTCAGACTTGGCACCGGGGAGGCAGGCAGAAGTAAGAGGACTGAAATCGACAGAAATTTGTTCTGAAACCTCATCTCAGTTCTAAGTGCAAGCTTCTGGTGTTGTCCATGTCTCTACAGTGACATGCGCATGAGTGAGCGCAATGAAAGCTCCCTGAGGCACAGAGCTGCATTAGGGAGCTGAAGATTTAAAAAATCAGAAACAAAAAATTTTGCAATGTTAGAAACATGTCCCCCTCATGGGACTCTGTCACATGAGCGGGGACACGTAATAAATGAAATTTAACATTTTTAATTCAATTTTTAATTGCTCTTGGAAATCTCGCCCCGCCCGTGGATGAGGTTTCCTAAAAATCCCAAAGGCCGCTTGGCCTTTTTGCCTGCCCGTCAACTGTAAGGATGGACGGACGTTGAAAAATTTCATTCAATTGGAACTTTAATGGTCTTAATAGGCCTATTAATTGTCAGCGGGCGGGCTGCCAACTCCCGTACGGGCCCACTGACTGAAATATCGCATGAGTTCACGATGACATTGGGACACTCGCGCGGCATTTTGTGCTCGAGTGGATTAGGCATGCTCCTACCCATTCACGGTAAATTTCTGCCCATGCATACAAACAAATGAACATATGAATTGGGAGCAGGAGTAGGCGACTCGGCCCTTTGAGCCTGCACTGCCATTCAATGAGATCATGGCTGATCTGATTGTGACCTCAACTCCACATTCCTGCCTACCTCAGATTACCTTTCACTTCCTTGCTTGTCAAGAATCTACCTAGCTCTGCCTTAAAAATATTTAAAGACTCCTTCCACCGCCTTTTGAGGAAGAGAGTTCCAAAGACGTGCAACCCCCTGAGGGAAAAAATTCTCCTCATCTCTGTCCTAAATGGACGATCCCTTATTTTTTAACAGTGGCCCCGAGTACAAGATTCTACCACAAGAGGAAACATCCTCTCCACATAAATCCTTTCAAAAACCCTTAGGATCTTATATGTTCGAATCAAGTTGCCTCCTACTCTTCTAAACTCCAGTGGATACAATTTAGCCTATCCAACCTTTCCTCATAAGAAAACCCATCCAATCCAGGTACTAGTTTAGTAGGCTTTGTCTGAACTGCTTCTAATGCATTTATACTCTTCCTTAAATCAGGAGACCAATACTGTACACAGTATGCCAGAAGCGGTCTTACCAATACCCTGAATAACTGAAGCATAACCTTCCTACTTATGCATTCAATTCCCCTTGCAATAAATTCTATTAGCTTTCCAAATTACTTGCTGCACCTGCAGACTAACCTTTTGAGGGGCATGCACAAGCGCCCCTAGGTTCCTCTGCATCTCACAGGTCTACAATCTCTCGCTGTTTAGATAATATGCTTCATTTTTAGTTTTCCTGCCAAAATGGATAATTTCACATGTTCTTACATTATTCTGCATCTGCTAGGTCACTGCCCACTCACTTAACCTATCTTTATCCCTTTGTAGCCTCCTTGAGTCCTCATCATATCTTACTCTCTTACCTATCTTTGTGTAATCAGCAAATTGAGCATCCATGCCTTCTGTCCCTTCATTTAAGTCATTGATATAAATTGTTAAAAGTTGAGGCCCCAGCACTGATCTCTGTAGCATACCACTCATTACATCTTGGCAACCAGAAAAAGACCCATTTATGCTTACCCTCTGTTTACTGATAGCCAGCCAATCTTCTATCCATGCCAATATGTAACCCCCTGCAGCATGAGCTTTTATTTTTTGCACTAACCTTTGATGTGACACCTTATGAAGTGCCTTCTGGAAATCTAAATATGGTGCATCCACCTGTTCCCCTTTATCCACAGCATATGTTACTTCTTCAAAGAACTCCAATAAATAGGTTAAACATGATTTCCCTTTCACAAAACCATTTTGACTCTGCCTGATTATTTTGAATTTTTCTAAGTGTCCTGCTATAACATCTTTAATAATGGCTTCTAACATTTTCCCTATGACAGATGTTAGGCTAACTGGCCTGTACTTTCCTGCTTTCTGTCTCACTTCCTTTTTGAATAAAGGAGTTACATTTGCTATTTTCCAATCTAAAGCAACCTTCCCAGAACCTAGGGAATTTTGGAAAATTAAAACCAACGTATAAACTACCACACTAGTAAGTTCTTTGAAAAACCCTAGGATGAAGTCCATCACTTTCTCTTGGACCAACTGTCACTTTGTTAACTCCTTTTCAAAAAATATCTATAGAAATTCTTACTACCTATCCTTATGTTCCTAGCTAGCTTTCTTTCATACTCAAATTTTTCCTTCCTTATCAATATTTTGGTCATTCTTTGCTGTTCTTTATATTCTGTCCAATCTTCTAAGCTGCCACCCGTACTTACACAATTACATGATTTTTCTTTAAGTTTGATACTTCCATCATTTTTTAGTCAACCACGGATGCTGGGTTGTCCCCTTGGGATTTTTCTTTCTTACTGGAATGTATCAGTTCTTTGTATTCTAAAATAGCCCCTTCAATGTCTGCCACAGCATCTCTTTTTTTTTAATTCATTCATGGGATGCGGGCTCCGCTGGCTGGGCCAGCATTTATTGCCCATTTCTAGTTGCCCCTGAGAAGGTGGTGGTGAGCTGCCTTCCTGAACTGCTGCAGTCCATATGGTGTAGATACACCCACAGTGCTGCTAAGAAGGGAGTTCCAGGATTTTGACCCAGCAACAGTGAAGGAACAGCAATATATTTTCAAGCCAGGATGGTGAGTGACTTGGCGGGGAACTTCTAGGTGGTGGTGGTCTATCTGCTGCCTTTGTCCTTCTAGATGGTAATGGTCATGGGTTTGGAAGGTGCTGTTGAAGGATCCTTGGTGAATTCCTGCAGTGCATATTGTAGACAGTACACACTGCCACTAGTGTGCGTCGGTGGTGGAGAGAGTGAATGTTTCTGGATGTGGTGCCAGTCAAGCGGGTTGCTTTGTCCTGGATAGTGTCGAGCTTCTTGAGTGTTGTGGGAGCTGCACTCATCTAGGCAAGTGGAGAGTATTCCAAAACACTCCTGACTTGTAGATAAGTTACTCATCACACAATTCCTAGCCTCTGACCTGCTCCAGTATTTATATGGCTAGTCCAGTTCAGTTTCTGGTCAATGGTAACCCCCAGGATGTTGATAGTGGGGATTTCGGTGATGGTAACGCCATTGAACATCAAGAGGCAATGGTTAGATTCTCACTTATTGGAGATGGTCTTTGCCTGGCAACTGTGTGGCATGAATGTTACTTGCCACTTGTCAGCCCAAGCCTGAATATTGTCCAGATCTTGCTGCATTTGGACAAGGATTGCTTCAGTATCTGAGGAGTCATAAATGGTGCTGAACAGTGTGCAATCATCAGCGAGCATCCCCACTTCTGACCTTATGATTGAAGGAAGGTCATTGATGAAGCAGCTGAAAATGGTTGGGCTGAGGACACTACCTGAGGAAAACCTCCAGTGATGTCCTGGAGCTCCAACAACCACAAGCATCTTCCTTTGTGCTAGGTATGAATCCAACCAGTGGAGAGTTTTCCCCTGATTCCCATTGGCTCCAGTTTTGCTAGGGCTCCTTGATGCTACACTCGGTCAAATGCTACCTTGATGTCAAGGGCCGTCACTCTCACCTCACCTTTGGAGTTCAGCTCTTGTGTGCATGTTTGCACCATCTCTATTGACCTATCCCTTAACCTAATTTGCCATTTAAATTTACTTAGCTCTGCTTTCATGCCCTCATAATTTCTCTTGTTTAACTTTAAAATAATAGTCTTGAACCCACTTTTCTGTCCCTCAAATTGAATGTAAAATTCAATCATATTATGATCGCTGCTACCTAGAGGTGCTTTCGCTATAGAGTCATTAATTAATCCTTTCATGTTGCACAATATCAGGTCTAGTAAAACCTACTTTCTGGTTGATGCCAGGATGTGCTGTTCTAAGAAACTATCTCAAAAACATTGTGTATTCCTCATCTAGCCTACCTTTGCCCATTAGATTTTTCCAGTCTAAAATTCAGATTAAAATCCCCCAGCATTATTGCCGTACCCTTCTGACATTATTTCTTCCTTTGTACCTGGCCCTACTGTATAGTTCCTGTTAGGTGTACACCACTCACATGAATAACATCTTGCCTTTATCATTTCTCACCTCTACCCAAACCATTTCTGCATCCTGGTTTACTGAACATAGATCACCCCTCTTTAATGTGCTACCATCATTAATTAACAGAGCCCAACCTTCCACCTTTTCTTAGCTTCCTGTCATTCCTAAATGCCACTTATTCTTCAATATTCTGTTCCTAATCTATGTCACCCTACAGGCACGTCTCTGTAATGGCTGTGATATCATAGTTATTTATTTCATCTGTTTTGTTTTGAATGCTACATGCTTTTAGATACAGAGCCTTTAGTTTTGTCCTTCTATTATTTTTGTAACCTTCAGCTTATCTGCTGATTTACTCTTAGATTTGTAGTCCCTGTCCTCTCTGTCCCTTCCTGCCATTTTCTGTTTATCATTTCCTATACTAATACCTTTCTCTCTTGTTTTTCTCTACTCTTTGATTTACCACATCTTCCCAAATTTGATCCCTTGCCCCCACTATTTAGTTTAAAACCCTCCCTAACTCCCCAGTTATGCAGCTTGCTAGTCTACTGGTTTCAGCATGGTTCAGGTGTAAATTGTCCCAGTGGTACAGCCCCCACTTTCCCCAATGTGCCAGGGTTCCACGAACCAGAAACCACTTCTCCCAAACCAGTCTTGGAGCCGCATATTCATCTCTCTAATTTTATTCACCCAGTGCCAATTTGCACCTGCCTCAGGTAATAATCCAGAGGTTATTACTTTTAAGATCCTGCTTTTTAATTTTGTACCTAGCTCTTCATACTCTCTATGCAGGAGTTCTTTCCTAGTTCTAACGATGCCATTGGTACCTAAATAGACCATGACAACTGGATCGTCCTCCTCCCATTGCAAGTTCCTCTGCAGCCCTGAGCAAATGTCCTGAGCCCTGGCAATGGGCAAGCCGCATAGCCATCTAGACTCTTGCTCTTTGCTGTAGAGGGGACAGTGTCAACCCCCTCACTATACTGTCTGCTACGGCCACTACTTTCCTTTTTGCTCCCCCCACTTGAATGGCTCGCTGTGCCACGGTGCCATGGTTGTTTTTTTCATTTTACCCTGCAGCCCCGCTCTCATACAAACAAGCTGAGAACCTCAAACCTATTGAACAATTGCAAAGGCTGAGGCTCCTGCACTCCCGACATTTGGGTCCCCTTACCTACCTCACTCACAGTCACACCCTGCTGCTCTGATCACTTACCAAATCAGAAGACCCTATCCAAAGTGGTGTGACTGCCCCGGTACAAAGCATCCGGGTAACTTTGCCCCTCCCTGATGTGTCGTAGTGTCTGCAGCTCAGCCTCCAGTGCAATAACTCTGAGCCAAAGCTCCTTGAACCGCAAACACTTACTGCAGATGTGTTTGCCTTGAATCACATTGGTATCCAGGAGTTCCCATATGGTGCAGCCTTGACACATCACCTGTCCTGCCATCCTTCATATGTTTTAATTAATTACTTACTTATATTATTCACTTATTTATTTTCCTTTTTTGTATATTTTATTAACTTTACCATTAGTTTGTACATTATTTTAAACCTTAGGGCTGGAACTCGCCAATCATTTAGCTCCTTTGCCTGTAGTAGAGAAAAAAACAATTCCTACAGGGTGAAAAAGGTAGAAAAAGCATAAGGAAAGGAACACCTCCTCACCAAACACCTCCACTCACCAAATTCTCAGGCATGCACTCAGTTCCACAGCTGAACTTGTTTGCCTTAGCTGCACTAAAGAACCCTGAATTCATAGTGAACTGAACTGGAGCTAGAGAAACCAGATTCAACCAGTTAGCTAATTCAATGCTCAGCTCTCTCTGCAGAGGTGTGTTTACCTTGCCTAAGGCTGGAGGAAAGCAAGAAACTTAGTCTACTTCCACAGTACTTTCCAGTTACTGCTCATTACAGATTAGACTGGATTTTTCAAGAACAAGATTAGCATTTTAAACTCCCTCACTCACCAAACTCCCAGGTATGTATTCGGTTCCAAAGCTGCACTCTGTTGATTACTTTGATAATAACACATTGCAGAGTGAAGCATCATCTTGGGCCCTGAGTCTTTAAAAAGAAAACACTTCTTAAAACCTAACTCTTTGAGCAAGATATTGCTCAAAGGAGCAATATCTTGGAGATATTAGGCCACTTGCCTTAATATCTCATCCTGTGCCTCAGTATCAAATTATATTTGAAATCACCTTAGACATTTTGCTACATTAAAGGTGCAATATAAATGCAAATTAGCGCTTTCAAGAATAAGGCTTTTGTATTCGCATGTAAATCAGTGGTGTCAATCATGATTTTATACATAGTGTAAAACAGATAATTTCAAGTCAGTAGCCCATTTTAAGTCCCTCCTAAGTTTTATTTCCATCAACTACAAAGTCTACTCTGAAAGTATTCATAAAAATCACTGAATGATCTGGCATCACCTCCTAAATACCAATGTTGTTTCGACAGGCTTTCTTGGTTGAATATCTGATCAGTCCTCTTTAATGACAAATGTTTCTTGAATCACTCACTTTCAAAAGCCAAGATGGAAATGCTAGAATGGAAATGTCTATCACACCTGTAATATGATTTATTTCAGAGGATATTTTGGCTTTCTACAGCATATTGATGCCTCCCTCGATGTTTTTCACATAATTATTTATTTTTAATTCATTCACAGGATTTGGGCATTAAGGGCAAAGCCAGTATCTATTGTTGATCCCTAAACTGAATGTTTTTTGCTAGGTCACTTCAGAGGAGTTAAGAGTCAACCACATTGCTTTGGGTGTGGAGTCACATGTAGACCAGATTGAATAAGGACAATAATAAATAAGATTGATTATTTGCAACAATCCAATATTTTCATTGTCACCTTCACTGATTATTAGATTTTTATTACAGGTTCATTTAATCAATAACAATTTCAAACTCCCCAACTTTGTGGTGGGTGGGCTTTCTGATTATTAATAACATTTATTTGTTGTTACACCACTAAATTATACTAAAAATGATTCCATATCCTTAGTTTGGCCTGTATCACTTGTAAGCCACAGATATCTGAGATCTGAATCTAGTTTACCAGTCAAAATGATAAAAACATTTTTGAACAAGTTGCTGCGGCAAGTTCCCAATTTGGCAACAGTAATTTATGTTCCTCAAAAAAAGAGTTTAGAAAACAGAAACCCATTAGTAAAAATATCCTGTATACAATAAATTACTGGAGAATATTGGTGTGCTAAAAATAAAAACTGAAGTTCATTCCTACTTCATTTATCTGTTCCTAACCATCACTATTTCAATAAAATAATTAATGCAGTAATGATCAGCAACTACTGTCATTGTCCTCATTAAGTGAGAGAGAGAGGAAAGCGGAGAGAGAGAAGAGAGAGAGAGAGAGATGCCTCATAAGATACAGCTTCAGGGGAGCTGACAGGCTCCATTGCTGCAGCTAGTGACTACATGAACTGAATAACAATCACCCACAACTAAACTCATATTAAATCTGCTTTTATTCAATGTTCTGAAAGCTGCTTGACTCCTCCAAGTTTCTTTTTTAAAATGTAATGCACATTAAGTATTTCATAAATTGGAGGACCATCAATGCTTTACAGGAGCTGTCAAGAGAATTTTGACCTTTCATTAACAAAACAATTCTTAATATGAAGAAAATTGATTGTCATATACAGATTGGCGCTTCTACTTTAAAATTAGTATTTTAAGTCATGGACTAACACACAAGTTAGTTATTAATAAATCCAGCAGGGAAATAGGGAGAACTGTCTTCACCAAATAATCAGAATGTGGAACTATAGGAATTAGTTGAGGCAAATATCACAGATGCATTCTAAGAAGAAACTAGATGGGTACATGAGGGAAAAAGGAATAGAAAGAGACACTAAAAGGCTGAAATGAGGCAGATGGAATAGGAGGAGACTCACACGGAGCACAAGACTATTTGGGCCAAATAGTCTGTTTCTGTGCTATGTAGCCACTAAGCTGGCTGCTGTCACCAAGCTGTGCATTGCCCAGAGTTTGGAGACATATATGACAATAGCTGGAACTCGCTGCAATGGCATTCATTGGTGACAATCACCATAAATTAGACATAGGGCAGAATTTTGCCCTCGTCGGGCGGGCTTGGGATCGCGAGAAGCCAACTGCCGCCCGCAATCGGGGCACGGCTGCAATTTCACACCGGTGGGCCAGTTAAGGCCCTTCCAGCTTGAAATGTGCGCTGCAGCGCTCAGCGCTGCCTGTGTGTGGCGGTTGGGGGGGGCTAGTGGGAGTGGGGGTGGGAGGAGGGCGAATGCACAAGTTCGCGGTGCACAGGAAAAGTTCCCAGAGCTGCCTCAGGGAGCTAAAGATTTTGAACGATGAAAATAAAGAATTTAAAAATGTTTATAATATGTCCCCTCATGTGATTCTGTCACATGAGCAGGGACATGTCAGAAATTAGTATGTAAAATTTTAATTTTTTTTAATCACTGAACAAAACCTCATCCCGCCCCTGTATGAGGCCTCGCAAAAAATCCGAAGGCTGCTTGGCCTTTTTGCCAACCGTAATGTTGGACAGGCAACGAAAAATTGAATCGGTATTTTAACGGCCTTAATAGGGCTGTTACTTGTTGGCAGGTGTCATTTTATGCTTGTTCGGGATGGGCGCGGTCCTGCCCAACGAGCGGAATCTTCTGGCCATAGCTCTACCGGATCCCTCGAGTGATGAGTTTAAGCACAAGTTTAACTGGGATGTGCTGCAGTGACCATAAGGAGATTAGCAGCAGTGGGGCCAATTGGCCAAAACAAAAACCTATTGTGAAATGATCCTGCTCAGGCCCAGGATTGGTTAGCAAAGATGTTTGAAGTTTGAACTGACGGGCCGAAGCAAACACAAGTTTAAAATTATGAAGAGCAGACTCACCCTTAATGATTGTTTTAGGATCTCTCTGGTTCGTTAATTTGCTATAGTGGCTCATCCCCTCAGCCTTCCCCTTCCCAATGATGCTGTGCAAACAACACCAAAACCAGATGCTCCTTGCCTTTCATTGCTCAGTTAGTAGTCCCTGTGCTATTTATGAATTATGACTTGAATTTTAATAAGTGCTAATAAGGACATTGTGCTCAATGTCAGCCATATTCACAATGCATAGGATTAGCAATCCAAGTTATTAAAATAGTCACATTTAGACAGTATAAGGCATCTGTTCTCATCAGATATTATATATTATATATATAAATATTCATAGATAAAATATCAGTAGTTTTGCACTTTATGCCAATGAATCTAGACATGCTTATTAAATAATATTTTTGGCAAAGAGCACTTAATGAAAGCAATGCAATTACTTCTTAATTTAAGCAGTAATCTAAGATTCCTATGATTGTACCAAACATACTAAGTTCTACAGCACATTCTCGAATCTCCTATGTGGCTATGACAATCATAATGGCATTAATTCAGTGAGTTTTATATTGTCCTTTATTTTAATGGGGGCAGAGTTATGTTTATTAGTATTTCTGCGGGAGAGTCTATGGAGCAATGCAGTAGTCCCAGCAAATTATGGCATTGTGTATTTAAAGGCTCAAGTCCCCCATGTCCTACTTCCCTGGAATTTCTGTATCATAAAAATGGTGTATAAATAGTTGCTTAGTTGTACAGAACTTAAGTACTGCTGAAATGGGACATGTTGTTGAAACTTTTCATCTTGCACTCCTCAAGACAATTCGCAAGAATGCCAAATATAAACAGCAGTTGAAACTTCATGAGAAGAGAATGCTGATTGGTTGGCAATGAATAGCAAAGGCATTGCCATGAAGAATGCATCAGTTACCCAACAGCATGTCTCATCAGCGATTCACAACAGGCAAAGTAACAAGCATACCCTACCAGCCCATGCTTGCAAAACTCAAAACGCAATGCCCATCATTAGATGTGATTCTGCGATCGGACAACACTTGCTAAATGATCCTGAATGTGCTAAGAATTACACTGACAACCAATTTAAGATTATCAGGTGGGTTCACAGTGTGGCACACTTACGCATGCCAGAAGTTACATTCATTAATAAACAGGGCCCTGCTCTTAGCAGACCGAGACAATAAACAAAATAGGGAACAGCAATTCACTTGTCTTAACCAATCAGAATTGACCTGCCATGTTTGAATTTAAACAAAGCTTGGCAGTTAACTATCAGACATCATTAACTGGTGCATTGCCCATGGCAACACCTCTACTAATTGGAGTTCACTTGCCAACCAATCAGCACTCTCTTCTCATGAAGTATAAATTGTTGTTCCCTTTACATTTTGTATTCTTGCAAATTGTCCTGGTGAGTGCAAAAGGAAAAGCTTCGACAATATTGTGCCTTTTTTTCAGCAATACTCAAGATGGTATGTGGTACAGACATGCCTTTGCAAGTTTTCAGCAAATTCAGGCCCAATTGTCTCAATTGTATCTGTCCCTACGCATTGGTAAGAAAACAAGTTAGTGACTAGAGCGGATATGTATGATTCCTGCATTGGCTTTGTTTCAAGATGGTAGAACTGATACCAACCTGTTGGCCAATGAAAAATCATAAGCTTTAACAAAATAGCTGGTATTGCATCAGTTGTCTGTTGTATTTCTTGCCCCATGTCCAGCCTCATAAACTTCAATAGAACTGAATGTTCAATGTGACCTGCAATGGTTGGCAAATAATATTTGCCTGTTTTGTTGTGTGGTTTGATAAATGGTTTGGTCAGAGATTGTTTTAGGAAGGGTCTTAAAGGAAGAGAGGGATTTGGAGAGGCAGAGAGGCTGATGGTGGAAATTCCAAAGTTTAGGATCTTGATGGCTAAACATATGGCTGCCAAAAGGATAGAAGAAGGCTGGAGGAAATTGTAAAGTTTGTGATGGGTGAGATCTTGAAAAACTTAAATGGAAGCATAAGAATATTAAATTACAAATGTAAGTCAACAAGTATAGGAGTGAATGCTAATGGGACTTGGGACAGGATGGAATAAAGGGAGAGTTTTGGATGAACTGAAGCTTGTGCAGGATGAAAATTCCTCCAATATTTTCAGTCAGAAATTGTTCACTACCAAACCGGCTATAGGGAAAGGATAGCAACCCTTGCACAGAAATTAAAGTTTGCATTCCAGGGCAGTAATGAGAGGAGTGATGCATTGTTAGCCCAAAGACCCATTTGCTTTTTTTCAGTGGTTTAGTTCACAGAATCACAGAATTATAGAATTGTTACAGTGCGGAAAGAGGCCATTCAGTCTATCATGTCTGTACCGGCCCTCTGAATGAGCAATTCACTTAGAGCCATTCTCCTGCTTCCCTCCACAACCCTGTACATCCTTCCCTTTCAGGAAACAGTCTAATTTCCTTTTAAATGCTTCAATTAAAACTGCCTCCCACTCTCAGGCTGTGCATTTCAGTCCTTAGAGATTTTCCTCATGTCACTTTGCTCCTTTTATCAATTACTTTGTTCTCGATTCTTTAATGAATGGGTCCAGTTTCTCCCTATCTACTCTGTCCAGACCCCTCATGATTTTGAATACCTCCGTCAAGTCTCTTCTCAGCCTTTTTTCCTTTTTTTGTTGAACATTGAAGATGGGATTATTCAAAGAAGAGGAGAGAGTTCTGTTATGCTGACAAGTGTTCGTACTCAATCAATGCCATTCGAAAATATTAATATTGCGTTTTGTGAGATCTTGCCGAGTACATAATGTCAACGTCAGATGGTAGAATTTGAATTCAATAAAAACCTGGAATTAAAAAAGTCTAATGATGACCATAGGACCATTGTCTATTATTGTAAAAACCCATCTGGTTCACTTATGTTCTAAAGGAAAGGAAATCTTCTATCCTTACCTGGTCTGCCGTACATGTGACTCCAAACCCCCAGCAATATGGTTGACTCTTGAATGCCCTCTGAAATGGCCTAGCAAGCCACTCAATTGTATGAAACCTCTACAAAGTCTCAAAAAAGGAATGAAACTGGACAGACCACCCAGCATCGGCCTAGGCACCGGAAACAACAACGGCATTCTCAGTCCTGTCAACCCTGTTAAGTCCTCCTTACTGACATCTAGGAGCTAGTACCAAAATTGAGACAGCTGTCTCAAGCAACAGCCTGATTTAGTCATTCTCATGGAATCATACATTACAATGTCCAGGCACCACCATCACCATCCCTGGGTATGTCCTGAACCAGCATCAGGACAGACCCAGCAGAGGTGGTAGCACAGTGGTATACAGTCAAAATAGAGTTAGCCTGGGTGTCCTCAACATCAATTTGGGACCCTATGAAGTCTCATGGCATCAGGTCAAACTCGGGCAAGGAAACCTCCTGCTGATTGCCACTCACTGCCCTCCCTCAGCTGATGAATCAGTGCTCCTCCATGTTGAACACAACTTGGAAGAAGCACTGATGGTGGCAAGAGCACAGAATGTACTCTGGATGGGGGGCTTCAATGTCCATCACCAAGAGTGGCTCGGTAGCACCACTACTGACTGAGCTGGCCGAGTCCTAAATGACTTAGCTGCTAGACTCGGAATATGGCAGATGGTGAGGGAACCAACAAGAGGGAAAAACATACTTGACCTCATCCTCACCAATCTGCCTGCCACAGATGCACATGTCCATGACAGTATCAGTAGGAGTGACCACTGTACAGTTGTTGTGGAGACGAAGTCCCGCCTTCACATTGATAGATTTTGAACAGATCTAGCAACTCAAGACATCCATGAGGTGCTGAGGGCCATCAGCAGCTGCAGAAATGTATTCAAACACAACCTGTAACTTCATGGCCCGGCATATGCCCCGCGTTACCATTACCATCAAGCCAGGGGATCAACCCTGGCTCAATGAAGAGTGCAGGAGGGAATGCCAGGAACAGCACCAGGCATACCTAAAAATGAGGTGTGAACCTGGTGAAGCTGTAACACAGGACTACTTGCATGCCAAACATCATAAGCAGCAAAGGATAGACAGAGCTAAGCGATCCCACATCCAACAGATCTAAGCTCTGCAGTCCTGCCACATCCAGTCATGAATGGTGGTGGACAATTAAACAACTCACTGAGGAGGAGACTCCACAAATATCCCCATCCTCAATGGTGGAGGAGCCCAGCACATCAGCGCAAAAGATAAGGCTGAAGCATTTGCTACAATCTTCAGTTAGAAGTGCTGAGTTGTTGATCTACCTCAGCCTCCTCCGGAGGTCCGCAGCATCACAGATGCCAGTCTTCAGCCAATTCGATTCACTCCATGTGATATCAAGAAACGGATTGAGGCATTGGATGCTGCAAAGACTATGTGCCTATATTCCAGCAATAGTACTAAAGACTTCTGCTCCAGAACTTGCCACGCCCCTTGTCAAGCTGCTCCAGTACAGCTACAACACTGGCATCCACCTGGTTATGTGGAAAATTGCCCAGGTATGTCCTGTATACAAAACACAAGACAAACCCAACCCGGCCAATTACCGCCCCATCAGTCTACTCTCGATCATCAGTAAATTAATGGAAGGTGTCATCAACAGTGCTATCAAGCGGCAATTGCTTAGCAATAACCTGCTCAGTGACACCAGTTTGGGTTCCACCAGGGCCACTCTGCTCCTGACCTCCTGACCTTGGTTCAGACATGCATAAAAGTGCTGAACTCCTGAGGTGAGGTGAGAGTGACTGCCCTTGACATCAAGGCAGCATTTGATCAAGTGTGGCATCAAGAAGCCCTAGCAAACCTGGAGGCAATGGGAATCAGGAGAAAACTCATCACAGATTAGAGTTATACTGAGCACAAAGGAAGATGCTTGTGGTTGTTGGAGGTCAGTGATCTCAGCACCAGGACATCACTGCAGGAGTCCCTCAGGGTGTGTCCTCAGCCCAACCATCTTCAGCTGCTTCGTCAATGACCTTCCTTCCAACACAAGGTCAGAAGTGGGAATGTTCGCACAATGTTCAGCACCATTCCCAACTCCTCAGATACTGAAGCAGTCCATGTCCAAATGCAGCAAGCCTTCAACAATATCCAGGCTTGGGCTGACAAGTGGCAAGTAACATTCGCGCCACACAAGTGTCAGGCAATGACCATCTTCAACAAGGGAAAATCTAACCATCGCACCTTGATGTTCAATGGCATTACCATCACTGAATCCCCCACTATTAATATCCTGGGAGTTACCATTGACCAGGAACTCTACTGGACTAGCCATATAAATTCTGTGGCTACACGAGTAGGTCAGAAGCTAGGAATCGTGCAGCAAGTAACTCACTTCCTGAATTCCCAAGAACCTGTCCACCAGCTACAAGGCACAAGCCAGGAGTGTGATGGAATACTCCCCACTTGCCAGGATGAGTGCAGCTCCAACAACACTCAAGAACCTTGATTGAGTGTTGACTGGCACCACATCGACAAGCCTTCGCTCCTTCCACCACTGACGCAAAATAACAGCAGTTTGTGCCATCTACAAGATGCACTGCAGGGATTCACTAAGGCTCCTTCGACAGCACCTTCCAAACCCATGACCACTACCACCTGGAAGGACAAGGGCAACAGATAGATGGGAACACCACCACCTGTAAGTTCCCTTCCAAGTCACTCAACATCCTGACTTGGAAATATATCGCCATTCCTTCACTGACACTGGGTCAAAATTCTGGAACTCCCTTCCTAACAGCACTGTGGGTGTACCTACACCACATGGACTGCAGTGGTTCAAGAAGGCAGCACACCACCACCTTCTCAAGTGCAACTAGGGATGGACAATAAATGCTGGCCCAGCCAGTGAAGCCCACATCCTGTGAATGAATTTTTAAAAAAATCTTGGAACCCTCTCTCTCACAGCACTGTGGGTGCACCTGTACCACATGGACTGCAACTTTTCAAGAAGGTGGCTCACCACCACCTTCTTAGGGGCATTAACTGCTGGCCTTGCCAGTGATACACACACCCCATGAACAAATAAAACTAAATTCATCAATGCTTCCACCAGTCGATGTGCTAGTGACCCTTATAAAGCAATTCCTCATTGACTATTGTTTGAAAGTACAGAACTTGAGAATTGCCCGAAAAAAGAGACATGCTATCAAAGATTTTCACTTTGCAATCATCAGGACCATCACAAGAAATTACCAAGAGTAAAGGAGGGACAACAATTTTTATCGCATGAGAAGAGAGTGCTGATTGGTTGGCACGTGGACTCTGATTGGTGCTATAACCATGAAGAATGCAGCATGGAACAGTTAACTGCCCAGCTTTGTTCAAATTCAAACTCAGCAGGTCAACTGTGATTGGTCAAGGCATTGCCTTGGGAATGAACGAGGGAATGATTGTTCCCCAAGCTAGTGCTTAGGTGAAAAAGATGCAATTTGTGGACATGTTCCTTTGTATCTGCAAAGAATAGGGCCCTGTGTAAATACATATGGTTTGTAGCATGCCTAAGTGAGCCACACTGCGAACCCAACTGACAATCATAAATTGGTTTTCAGTTTAATTCTTAGCACAATCAGGATTGTTTAGCAGGTGTTGTCCAATTGTGGAATCACATTTAATTTGAACATCATGTTTTGAGTTTTAGAAGTAGGAGCTGGCTGGGTAGAGTCAGTGCTTGCCCTGCTATGAACAGCAGAAGGGGTGTGCTGTTTGACGCGATCCACCAGTTACTGGGATGTACTGCTTACATACCTGGTATCACATTGACACTAAAATTCATATACCCCATTACTCATTTGTGTGGTGGGCAGAATGCCTTTTTGACGGCAGTATCCCTTTAGTGGAAAATACCACTCATGTTGCTACTGCATAGTAGCAGCATGAAACGGCTCGCTTCACCTGTTGCTCAAACTTTTGTTTCACCTTATCCCTCCAAGGGTAATCTGAGTAGATTGGGCACTTCAACATTGCTAGCCTAAACAACAATGTACCACTCAAGGGAGCCATAGACATTTGCATCGCGTCATTATATCATGGCGATCAAGACGCGCCATCAAATCTGAATCTGTATTCATCGAACTTATGAATTCAGCAACTCATGCAGTTGAGTTTAGTTTTAACAAAACCATGTATGCCCAAATAGACGGTGTTGCAATGGGATCCTCTCTAGGCCCAGCTCTCGCAAACATCTTCATCAGTTTTCTCGAGAAACTCATCTTTGATGGAATAACACCTAACCTCCAACTCCTTGCATATTTCTAAAACATTGTCTATATTTGAAACTGCAGCTGCGTATAAGAACTTCCTTACACACCTTATGGGCTTCACCCTGCACTGAAATTCATCTTCAAAATGGAACAGTCAAACAAGCTTCCTTTCTTTGGCGTGCTAGTTGGGAAATCTGCCAATGCCCACTATTTATCACAAGCCTCCCTTCACTGGTCAATATACAAGTTGGAATTCCTACAGTTCCACGCGCTATAAGATTGGCTTTATCGGCAACCTTATAATAGGGCCTGAGCTGTTTGCTCACTATGCAGGATTGATGCTGAAATAGGGCGCATCAAAGCCATCCTGTGGGATAACGGCTACCCTGATCAGATCACTGATCACTGTATATCATAAAAACTCATGAGTGGGCCTAAGGCTGCCACTTTTGGTCCTGAAAAGTGTCCAGTCTACCTCAGATTATCCGAGAAGGGTAAGGTATGTCAAAGATTTGAGCAACAGGTGAAGCTAGCCATTGCACCTTATTACTAAGCAGCAGTGACACAAGTGTTTTTCTCCACTAACAGAATTCTGCTATCAAGCCAAAAAGTTGTTTTGCCTATCACACAAATAAGTATTGTGGTATGTGAATTTCAGTGCCAATGATGCCAGGTTTATAGTCTGTACATCCCAATGCCTGGCAGATCTACCAAACGTACAGCCCTTCAGCTGTTCACAACAAGCAAAGTACTGACCATACTCAACCAGCCCATGCTTGCAAAATTCAAAACATAGCGTCCAAAATTAGATGTGATTCTGCAATTGAACAACAGCTGCTAAACAATCCTCAGCTTGCAAAGAATTACATTGAAAATCAGTTTAACATTATCAGTCTGGCTCGCAGTGGGGTTCACTTACGCATGCTAGAAGACACATATATCCACACACAGGGCCCTGCCCTTTGTAGACAGAAGGAACATGACCATATGTTGTGTGCTTTTTTTCAACTAAACAAAAGCTTGGGGAACAGTTATTCTTCCATTGATTCCCCAGGGCAATGCCTTGACTAATCAGTATAGACCTGTCTGGTTTGAATTTGAACAAAGCTGGGCAGTTATCTTTTCCATACAGCATTTTCCATGGCAATGCCTCCACCAATCAGTGTCTACTTGCCAACCAATTAGCACTCTCTTCTCATGTAGTATAAATTGTTGTTTCCACTTTGCTGTGGGTAATTTCTTGCGAACTGCCCTGATGAGTCCAAGGCAAAAAGCTTTGATAGCATGTCCATTTTTCAGCAATCCTCCTTAATTCTTTATTTGATCTGTTCGTGAGAGTCTCACATTTATATACCATTGTTTCTGGACTCAACCAGAAGTGGAGACTGTTTGACACATCCATCCTGTTGATCCTCTTAATAAATAAACAATGAGGCCTTTCAGTTCTCCTCTTAGTCTTCTCATTTCCAGAGAAAAGAGCCCCACCCTGTTCAGTCACTCCAAATGGTTGCACCCTCTTGATGCCGAAAATATCCTCATAAATCTTGATGATGTAAGTGTCAACTCTACTGTTCTTTATTTCATGATAAATAAAGCTTCATGCCATGAGTTTCCATCAGTATTACAGCATTTTCCCCACAGCTTCAGGGCTGATACAAAACAATACAACTGTGTTCCCTTAGCAACCATTATTGCCTTTGGAATGTCAGAAAATGATGCGGCAAGGCACAAACAAAATGCCTTTCTTGAAGCAAGATACAGCTTGCAGGTCAAAAAGCCATTCAATCCCAACTAAAATTGCATTCCAACACAATTAGCACTTACTTGTCATGAGAACTTATTAAGATAATGAGCTCCAAAGCCACCAAAGATCTGTCAGAATCACTCAAGAACTTGTTGCTTCAGAGCACAAATAAAACAGGAGCCCTCTTACTCAGCAAAGAGAATCTCACCGGGCAACCTATTAACTAACACAATGGTTCAGTCAAAGGATGCCGATGATTTACATTTATATAGATCTTAATCATAGTGCAAAATCCCAAGATGTTCCAGAGGAAAAGGAGAGAGTCGGACACCTGGGAGAGGCTAAGGTCAAGGAGTTTTGAAGAGGCTTTTGTCCCATATAAAGATGGCCATGCCTGCACCCTGTGGGGAGAGCTGGCATAAGATGAATCTTTTAGGGAGTTAGTTCCACATTGCAGCATCTTAATGGGAGAAGACTCGGAGTGGTGCAGGAGGATGTTTAGAGAAGAGAACTGTGAAGATTTTGTTTAGTCAGCTGGTTGACAAAAGTGGAAACCCATCACTATATTTAAACATCTTTAAGTTGTTACTGAGTAATCCAATTGGTGGAATTGGTGCTTGCCTGATATGGATACCATTAGGGAAGAAAGACTTGCATTTGTATAGAACATTTCATGACCACTGGATGTCTCAAAGTGCTTCATAGCCAATGAAGTACTTTAAATGTATGGTCATTGTAGGAGATGCAGCAGCTAATGTGCGCACAGCAAACTCCCACAAACAACAATGTGATAATGACCAGTTAGGCTGTTCCTTTTTGTGATGTTGATTGAGGGATAAATATTGGCCAGGACACCAAGGATAACTCGCCTGCTTTTCTTCAAAACGATGCCATGAAGCCTATAACAGCCACTGCGCAGATGGATGGAGCTCAGTCTATTGACTCATCCAAAAGTCGGCCCTCTGACAGTGTATAAGAACACACCTACATTGGGATCGCAGAAACACCGGATTGGGTCATGAGTTCCCTCTCCTTTAAGATTGCATGCCACACTAGCACTGAGATCCAGGCAGCGCCTGGCCCTGCCTTGCCCTATTTGTCTCTCAGTCTTTCTCTGAAGTGGAGCACGGGGGAGCGCAGGTGGACAGGGAGGCTTCAGGACCATCTTGTGTCAACTGAAAATTCCGAATGAGGAGCTACCAGTCCCGTGTTTGCACTGGGTGAGTGGCATTTATGGGGGCTTTCTCCTTGGGCCAGGCCCAGTTTAACAGCAGCCATCTTTATAGTGGGCAATGTGCAGCAAAAGTTATGTGTGGCTATCCTGGGACAGGAAGCAGGGTGAAAGGGGCTTCACTGAGTCTTCTGTTACTGGGGAATATGGAGAACTTGGCTGAAATGTACATAAGCACATAAAATTGTAAGATTCTTGCAAAGTACTATAAAACACAGGTTTGTATATTATATAATGTATTAAATGTTGATCTATAATACATGAACATGAACATGGCCTAAGGAAGAACTAATTAGATTTTGGCAAAAATGCAGTACTGGATCCAGGTCCTGGAATTTTTAAAGGATCTGTTAACATTAGGAGATAGGGTGAATTGACTTTTTTTTCAGGATATTGTGTGTTGTTAAATTTAGAATGCTGTTGATTATTTTAGAACATTGTGGATTGCCTCAGCTACTGTGATCAAATTTGTCACAGCAGCCAAAATGGGAGCAGAGTTTTCAGAGCAGTTTGTTGGATATGAATTTGCCTGACGCCTTCTCAGTGAGATGGAAGCTCTTAATAAAAAGATTTTTTTCAGCTTTGTAGCTACCGACTACCAACCAGGCAGTGAAAAGCTGAGTGACCTGCTGGGCTTCCTCCCTGCCTCTGAACTCCTCTCGCCAGCCTCAAAATTGAGGCCGAGTGGGAAGCAGCCCTTAGGAGCTAGTAAATTGGTCATTTAAAGGCTTCAATTGTGGTGAGGGTAGGCAGGCCAACTTAGGCCTCGTCTGCCCACATAAAATGTGGATAATTCGGGGGCAGGTGGGAGATCAATGGGAAAGCCACCTGGGGAATTTCTTGCCGCCTCCTCCCCCACCCCCACCTGCAAATCTGCCAGTGGGGTCCGTAAAATTCTGCCCATGTCAGCCCCATCTAGGGACTTGCTTAACTTCCCGTTCGCCAGGTGTGACCAAGGGTTGAAACCCTGGAAAACTTCACGTGCCTTTTCCTTCTATAGATGATGTCTTATATCTGCTTCATATTTCCAGCATTTGTAGTTTATTTCTTTTTATACACACCATAGAAGCAAAATGCAGCCCACAGCCACCACAGCAGGACCCAGCAGGGAAATGACTGAGACAGGGTTGACAGTTTCCGAAAGGTTTCTCAGTAAGGGTGGGATCTCTGCTCTCCCCTAAAAGAGCAAATGGCAACAAAAGGGAGAAGCCAAGGCCAGGGCCTTACTAACCTGATGTTCCTATCTGGAAGAAGGCGAATAGATTCACGACTGCAAGATTTTAAGTATTAAGTATTAAGTATTAAGTATTAAGTATATACTGAATGTTACCATGCTGCACTATTACCTCCACCATTGAAGGTAGGCGGAAGGAATTTCTTCACCTTGTTAGTCAGCATGACTGCAAACAATATATCTCAAAACCTAATGAGCAGTTTTCAATGAACTCTGGTACACAGATAGGTTATGGCCTAAGGAAGAACTAATTAGATTTTGGCAAAAATGCAGTACTGGATCCAGGTCCTGGAATTTTTAAAGGATCTGTTAACATTAGGAGATAGGGTGAATTGACTTTTTTTTCAGGATATTGTGTGTTGTTAAATTTAGAATGCTGTTGATTATTTTAGAACATTGTGGATTGCCTCAGCTACTGTGATCAAATTTGTCACAGCAGCCAAAATGGGAGCAGAGTTTTCAGAGCAGTTTGTTGGATGTGAATTTGCCTGACGCCTTCTCAGTGAGATGGAAGCTCTTAATAAAAAGATTTTTTTCAGCTTTGTAGCTACCGACTACCAACCGGGCAGTGAAAAGCTGAGTGACCTGCTGGGCTTCCTCCCTGCCTCTGAACTCCTCTCGCCAGCCTCAAAATTGAGGCCGAGTGGGAAGCAGCCCTTAGGAGCTAGTAAATTGGTCATTTAAAGGCTTCAATTGTGGTGAGGGTAGGCAGGCCAACTTAGGCCTCGTCTGCCCACATAAAATGTGGATAATTCGGGGGCAGGTGGGAGATCAATGGGAAAGCCACCTGGGGAATTTCTTGCCGCCTCCTCCCTCACCCCCACCTGCAAATCTGCCAGTGGGGTCCGTAAAATTCTGCCCATGTCAGCCCCATCTAGGGACTTGCTTAACTTCCCGTTCGCCAGGTGTGACCAAGGGTTGAAACCCTGGAAAACTTCACGTGCCTTTTCCTTCTATAGATGATGTCTTATATCTGCTTCATATTTCCAGCATTTGTAGTTTATTTCTTTTTATACACACCATAGAAGCAAAATGCAGCCCACAGCCACCACAGCAGGACCCAGCAGGGAAATGACTGAGACAGGGTTGACAGTTTCCGAAAGGTTTCTCAGTAAGGGTGGGATCTCTGCTCTCCCCTAAAAGAGCAAATGGCAACAAAAGGGAGAAGCCAAGGCCAGGGCCTTACTAACCTGATGTTCCTATCTGGAAGAAGGCGAATAGATTCACGACTGCAAGATTTTAGGCTCGGGAGCCACAGTTACCTAAGATGGGCAGTCGAGTATTTGTAAGTAATTTTAAGGTCATTTATTATGTTTATTAAAAAACAACGGTTTAGCTAAATAGTCATGAAAAGTATATGACCCATGACAGCTGAGAGGGATTCGCCGATCCCAGAGAACAAAACAATGACCCTTATAGAGTGTGCTAATCTCAGTAACTTGTAATGGCAGCATTCTGCTCTCTAGCCGAAGCATTAGGGAACTCCTCCTCACCTACCTCTGCCTTGATCTTTCCTGGTCCATCTTCCATCTGAAGAAGGCTGACAAGTGCTGCTGCCTGACAATGACTGCCCCCCTGTCTCTGAGCACTCGTTAATATACTTTATTTCTAAGGACTGGTTGTTTACTCTATGTCAATCATTTGGTTACACCTGTCTAACCAATAAATGCCAGGACCGTTACCCAAGATGCCTGGATGGTTACCTCCTCCCTGTCCATTAGTTTAGCTTGAGGTCACTTCATGCTGAGGGTCATTTGCTAGCCCTTAACCGACACTCATAGGTAAAAGGGTCCACAAGATGCCAGAAGCCCCCTTGCCATCAGTTCTGGAATGTGTACATCTTCGTTTTGCCTCAGTCCCTGACTGCTAAGAATGTTTCTTTTTCTGAAGAGGGAAACAGAAAGCATACAGCCTCTACAAAGAGCTTACAACACCATGCCTGCTAATTCTATAATATTCTTAAAGACACAATTTTTTACGTGGCTGAGGTCAAAAGGTGAGGGAGGTCATGTAGGAGGGGAGGATAAGCCAGGCCCATGCAATTAAGAAGCCCTCCTGCTCACATCACAATGCTTAATGGGTTCAGCGCAATAGGGGATAAACAAGTGTAACGGCGATATAATCATTGGGATTATAACCAAAACATTACAAGCCCATTATCAGTAGACAGATGTGTCTTGTGGCAGATGATCCCAGTCGCAAGTGTGTAATGTTGTCTCAGCCCATTTCACAACATTTCTGAAGACAATGGGGGGTTCACTTTCATATTTGGCAGCAGCCTATATTGGACATGAAATGGAATCAGCCGTCTGATATACACCCCCCACCTCCCCCAATTTTCTTTTGAAGTCACAGGCAAGACGTGGAATGCTCAAGCTTAAAACAAGTAGGCGGTGCAACACACAATCCATCTGTTACCGTCAGCTTTCCACCCTCACTAAAAATGACCTTGGATCAGTCAATTGAAAAGTTGTAGAGCATCAGTTAGTTGCCTAATCCATCACATTACAAAAGTTGGTCGCCCCGCACTCACCCCCCCAGCATCTTCACGTAAGTAACAGCAATGTGGTAAGCAACAAAATCTCTTCCAAAGAGGGAGTTGCACCATCACAACTCTCCCATTTGTCAAGCAGCGCAAACCAATGATTGAATTTCAGTTTCGTAGAAGGAAACAAACATTTCAATGAAACACAGAGTGTAGGTGACACATCAAGGAAAAGTCACTGATCTCCACAGTGTGAGAAGCTGGCATTGCCACTGTCATTAACCCAGCTTCCTTCAGTGATCCAATGTTGTTGACTATTAACTGCCCTCTGAAGTGGCCTAGCAAGCCATTCTATTACTTAAAATTGCGCTGCAGCAGTTCAAGTGGGTGCTTAGTCAGGGCAACCAGGGATGGGCAATAAAGGTTGGCTTTGACATCAATGATCACATCCTGAGAACCAATTTATTTCACCTTCTGGGCAGAATTTTGCCCTTGGATGGTGGGCGGGACCCGCCGGCTCACCGGCGGGCGTACAGCCGACCCCCGCCACCGAAACAGGGCCCGCTGCCATTTTGAGTGGGCAGGCCAATTAAGGCCCGCCCAGTGGCCTGCCCGACAGGAAGCGCTATGAGCTTCCTGTGCGGGAGTTGGGGGGGGGGTGGTGGTGGAGGGAATCCCCATCTTCAAAGTGCGCTCTTTCACGCATGCGTGTGAAAGAGTGCACATCTCCCTGAGGCCAAGTCCTGTCTCAGGGTGATTAGTGACAGGTAAGAAAAGTCAAAAAATAGAAAAATTAAAAAATTATGAACATGCCCCCCTCATGTGACAATATCACACGAGATGGGACATGCTAATAAAAATGACATAAATTTTATTAGACGGACATGAAGCCTCATCCCACCAGTTGATGAGGTTTCCTGTTTTATCAGAAGCCCCTGGGGCTCCTCGCCTGCCCGCCAACCTTAAGGTTGGACGGGCAGGTCTTTAATTGTCTTAATTAGCTTGTCAATGGCCTTAATTGGCCATTGGCAGGTCAGTGGGCGGACAGCTGATTTCCCTGTCCACCCGCCTTCCTAAAAATTTAAAGGGACCCGGATGATGGCGGGGGTTCCTCCCGACATCATCCCGCGTCATTTTCCCCTCAGCGAGCGGGCCCCGCCCCCAAATCGTCAAGAGGAAAATTCAGGCCTCTGTGTGTCAGTTCATATCCTTTTGGTATTTCCAAATAAGAGGGATTTCTATGCTAATTTGCTGAAAGCAGGTCATTTGGAAAGCTTTGAACACTTTAGTGCTCTTCAATCTGACATTTCCTGCAATCTACATGGGCCATGTTCCTAAAATAATTCCATGCACAAAAGAACATATGAAATATGAAAAGGCTTAGACCATATAACCCCTCAGCTTTGCTCTGCCATTCAAGAAGCTCGTGGCTGATCTTTGGCCACAAATCCACTTTCCTGCCCAATTCATTTATCCCTTGGATCTCAGCCTTGAGTATGCTCAATGAACATCCACAACCCTCTGGAGTAGAGAATTCCACAGATTCACAACACTCTGAGTGAAGAATGTCCTCCTCTTCTCAGTCCTAAATGGCTGACCCCTTATCCTTATCCCTATCTATGAGGAGGGTACTGGCTGCTTCCTTGTCTTGGGAAAGGGAGCCTTTAAATGTCCCCCTAATTTGACAGAACTTCAGTTTACTATCTCACCTGAAGAATGTTAGCTCTGATACAACAACTATCCCTTCTAGTGTTGCACTGAAACGTTGCTTTAAATGACATGCATACCTGATGGCCTGATTAAAACTAAATAAGGCATTGACCTCAGTGACTCTTCAAAACAGCTCCATCATCAATTAAAAACTAAATCAAATTAAAAGTTACATTTGGATTTTTTTTGAGAGAGAGAAAGCATAGGAAGCATAGTTTAAAAGGATTTTAGTTACCAATTCTAAAAATTTTGAGAAGTGGCACTGACACAGAATATATGCCACAAAGACAGTTAGCTACCTCCAGTGAAGTAAACTGATTTAAATCCTCTGTGACATTCTGCATGAGGAACTACGTATAAATGGATTGGTTCCTACAAGTATAGGACAAAGGGGCTACTTTGCTGAGAAGAAAAGGTTCATTCAGAGCTTAAATCTGTTTATGTAAGTCAGCTCACTGTGTTTTTTATAGCTTGCTATCTGGTGTGAGAGAGCCTGGATATGAGTTCAAGTGACCTAGGCTGATATTCATTTGCAGTATTGAGAGAAAGCTGCAGCTTTGGAGGCCGACCTCCAGTTGAGCCGAAATCTTGGCCATCTGTTTTGGTTGTTCAGGTGGATGTTAAAAATCTCTTGGCACTATACGGAAAGTGTAGTGAAATCACTGAGTGTCCTGACCAACATTCCTCCCTCCATCAACGCCTCCCAGAAACTAAAGGGGCCTTCCCTCCCTGGTCAGCATTATGAAGAAACTGTTCCCTTTGTGACACCCTGGGCCACTCCTCTAATAACGCGCACCTCATCCCTTCCTATGGCACCTTTCCATGCAATTGCAGGAGGTGTAGAACCTGCCTTTCCACCTCCTGTCTCCTCACTGTCCAAGGCCCCAAACAGGTGAAGCAGTGATTTACTTGCACTTCCTTCAATTTAGCTTATTGTATTCACTGCTCACAATGTGGTCTCCTCTACACTGGGGGGACCAAAGGCAGATTGGGTGATTGCTTTGCAGAACACCTCTGCTCAGTCCACAAGCATGACGCTGACCTTCCTGTCGCTTGTTATTCCAATTCACATCTTGCTCTCAAGCTCATGTTGCAATGTTCCAGTGAAATGTAACACATGCTGTACGAACAGCAATCAGGTAATTTATAGCCTTCTGGACTCAACATTGAGTTCAACAACTTCAGACCATGAACTCTGTTCTCCATTTTGTTTACCCCACCCCCCATCCCCGCAAGTGCCAGTTTGCATCTTGATTTCTTGTTTTCACGTTTTTGCTTTCAGTGCTGATCTTTATTCTGCTATTAACACCTACTCTGAGCCAATGCTTTGTTTCTTTACTACTACCATTAACACTCCCTTTGCCTTTTGTCCTATGAGATCTTTGGTATTTAATTTCCCCCAGCCTCTAAACTACCCCTGAACTTTCCTTTTGTTCTACCTTATCTCCTCCCCACATTTACAGCAGCATCAAAACCCACCGCATTTCTGCCTCTCTTCAGTTCTAAAGAAGAGTCATAATGGACTCTAACAGAAAATGCTGGAAAAACTCAGCAGGTCTAGCAGCATCTGTGGAGAGAGAAACAGAGTCAATGCATCGAGTCCATATGACCCCTCTTCAGAACTAAAGAGAAATGAAAATGTGATGAAATTTATACTGCTTAAGGTGTGTAGAGCTGGTGAATCTGGATAGAAGGCCAGCGATAGATGGAGGCAAAGGAGAGATTGACAAAGATGTCATGAACTGAAGGACAAAGGAATTGTTGATGATAATGGTTAGTGCTAAAACTGGTGCTAATAGTGGCATAAAGGTAAGAAAGCAGAATGTGATTATAGCAGAACAAGGTAGCATTGTGTGAAAGAACAAGATGGAACAAGTAACAGATGGCCCTGTAGAGGATGGGGTAGGGGGAGGGGATGGTGGTGGGGAAAAATGGATAGAAAAAGGGATAAAAAAGGGGATAAAACCATTAAATGAATAAAAAATAAAAATGAATGTAGAAGAAAGGGGATTAAAAGTGGGGGGGTGGTGAGGATGGAGGAGAGAGTTCATGATCTGAAGTTGTTGAACTCAATGTTAAGTCCAGAAGGCTGTAAGATGGAGTGCTATTCCTCCAGTTTGTGTTGAGCTTCACTAGAACATTGCAGCAGGCCAAGGATGGACATGTAGGTATGAGAGCAGGGTGGGGTGTTGAAATGGCAAGCGACTGGAAGGTCTGGGTCATGCTTGCAAAGGTCTGGATCATCTGCAAAGCGGTCACCTAGTCTGCATTTGGTCTCCCTGATATAGAGGAGATCACATTGGGAGTACCAGCTGCAGTAGGCCAAATTGAAGGAGGAGCAAGGGAAGCACTGCTTCACCTGAAAGGAGTGTCTGGGCCCTCGGATGGTGAGGAGGGAAGAGGTAAAGGGGCCAGTGTTATACCTTCTGTGATTTCATGGGAAGGTGATGAGGTGTTGGGTGTGATGGAGGATGGAGGAGTGAGCCAGTGTGTCCCGTAGGGAATGGTCCCTACAGAAGGCTGATTGGGGGGTGGTGGTGGTGAGGGGGAGATCTGTTTGGTGGTGGCATCAAGCTAGAGTTGGCAGAAATGGCAGAGGATGATCCTTTGAATGTGAAGGCTGGTGGGGTGAAAAATGAGGACAAGGGGGACCTTAACATGGTTCTGAGAGGGAGGGGAAGGTGTGGGGGCAGAGGCACGGGAGATGGGCTGGACACGGCTAAGGGCCCTGTCAACAACAGTGGGGGGGAAACCGTGGTTAAGGAAGAAGGAAGACATGCCAGAAGTGCCGTTTTCGAAAGTGGCATCGTTGGAACAGATGTGATGGAGGTGAAGGAAATGAGACAATGGGATGGAGTCCTTACAGGAAGCGGGGTGTGAGAAGCTGTAGTCGAGATAGTTGTGGGAGTTGGTGGGCTTGTAATGAATATTGGTGGACAGTCTATCACTGCAAATGGAGACAGAGAGGTCAAGGAAGGGAAGGAAAGTGTTGAAGATGGACCACATGAAGGTGAGAGAGGGGGTGGAAATTAGAAGCAAAATTGATAAATTTTTCCAGGTCCAGACGAGAGTACGAAGTGGCACTGAAACAGTCATCAAAGTACCGGAGAAAGAGTTGTGGGAGGGGGGCCTGAGTAGGACTGGAACAAGGAATGTTCCACATACCCCATAAAGAGACAGGCATAACTGAGGCCTATGCAGGTACCCATAGCCACACCTTTTATTTGGAGAAAGTGAGAAAAGTTAAAGGGTTAATTGTTCAGTGAGAGAACAAGTTCAGCCAAGCAGAGGAGAGTGCTGGTGGATGGTGATTGTTTGGGCCCCTGTTCAAGAAAGAAGTGGAGAGCCGTCAGACCATCCTGGTGGGGGATGGGGGTGTAGAGGGATTGGACATCCATGGCAAAGAGGAGGCAGCAGGGCTGGGGTGTTCCATGTTGTTCTTTCACACAATGCTACCCTTGTTCTGCTATAAGCACATTCTGCTTTCTTACCTTTATGTCACTATTAGCACCTTTTTTAGCACTAACCACTACCATCAACACACCCTTTGTCATTCAGTTCATGACATCTTTGTCAATCTCTCCTTTGCCTCCACCTATCGCTGGCCTTCTATCCAGCTCCACCTGCCCCACCCCTCTTAAACAGTGTAAGTTCCTCCACATTTTCACTTCTCTTTAGCTCTGAAGAAGGGTCATATGGACTTGAAACGTTAACTCTGCTTCTCTCTCCACAGATGTTGTCAGACCTGCTGAATTTTTCCAGTATTTTCTGTTTCTGTTTCAGATTTCCAGCATCCGCAGTATTTTGCTTTTATCATATTGGCCTCTGTTTCTCTCTCCTCAGATGCTACCAGACCTGCTGAGCTTTCCAGCACTTTGTTTTCATTTTTAAGTAAAACCAACAATGACTAAACAATAATAAATAGGCAACTAAAATACCAAAGTACAGAAAAGGTACCTGCCCATTAACTAATTATTACAACCAAAATAATGTATGGCCTATTTGTGTGTTACACCATGCTTTCAGCAGATATGTAACCTTGCAGATTCAAGTCCAAATCACTCCTAACTTTTTCAGCAAGTTCCCTTCTCCCGGAAAACTCATGGCAAGCCTTTCAGTGTCCTTTGAAAATCCCTTCACTCAGTCTTCTGAGTATCCTTGAACTGACATCCAGCCACAAGGCCCACTCCAGCAACTCCTTGTTTCTTAAAGATATCCAAAAATCCTGTATCTTTGAACAGAGAAACATTTCTCCTTGACATCCCACTTTGTGGCTAACACAAATCAGTCTTTTCCTCTGCTTCCCACAGCAATTGCTATTCAGTCTTCTTCCCCTGGTCTCTTGAGTCTAAAAGGTGGATTTTGGCAGCAGCCGATGTCATAACCAGGACTGGGTGCCACTTCCGCTCTCTTGCTTTTTGCTGTCTCCCACGTGATCACAAGTAAAATTTAAAGTGCTGGCAGTGTGCAGGGTAAACACATGCAATCACATGGCAGGGGAACCTTTTCAATGGTGAAACCCGCTGTCAGCTGACAATGCTGCAGCTCCAGGCGGGCTATAAAAGATCCTCCTGGACAAACAGGGAGGCTCTGGATCACTTTCCTGTCCAACTCCATTGCCTTTAACATAAAACTTGAGAGCCCAAAAGTAGCTCGGGAATTTTTCAAAATTACATTTCATTTGTAAATATTTCACATTACATTGGTTTCATTTTATTCATGTGTACATCTTTGTTATTTGCTGAGACTAGCTTAGGCAGAGAGCTAAATGTACTAGCACACCTCATGGTTGGCACACATTGAGAGGGGTTAGGGACATTCCCTTTACTGTGGAAGAAACTGTTTTCTTGTTCACTCTTTATTGAATATTCATGTTAGTGTCCAGTTCGTACTCGGTACCCTGTGGGACATGGTTAAACTTTCTGGTTCAGCTGGCCCCCTCCTTCTGTGCATTGTAAAGGACATTGTCTGAGTTCACTTTCAGCAGGAATAAGTGAAATGTTGTGGGTGAACTCAATGTTCTGTAAGGACTGTGCCAGCCAATCCCCTGAGATGGGACACATACGTGGACAGTACTGACACTACCCATTAAGCCCCCTCATTTTCTTACCTTGACTGACTGTTCCCATCACCTCTCTCCCTACCACACCTAGGATACCAGGCCCTTCCCGCTTCACTCCACCATGCCTCAAACGCCCTCCACTTTCTGTCCTCCACGGATCCCTCCTCAACCCCTCAATGCCCCCGACCCGATTCTGCCCCCACCCCCTCACCACTAATTCACCCATGCAGGTCCTGAGTCTCCATACAAGCTGCCATTCCTCTGCTCCCCTCCCTTCTACCATCAAGTTGAAGGGGAGAAACTGTTGACCTTACACTCAACTGCACAAAGCTGACTGCTGCTTCCACCTTTAAACAAACATGAACAGAGTGCCAAAAGCTTCCTGTGTACTGCTGACTTTGTCTTTAAGGTAGGATGTCATTAAAAGGAGTTTTATGCTAATGTGTGTACATGGTATGCAAATATATTGCTAGTATGAACCTGCCACAGGCCAATGTGAGGCTCAACATGCTGCAAAAACACTGCTGCCTTTATCTCCGCATCGCAATCTGGCATCAGGAAATTGAAATTTTGCATCTCTCCACGCCATATTTCCCAGTCTTGTGGGCTCCATGAACACCCCTCCCCCGCTGAGAGTTTGAATCCAGAAAGACCAGCTGCCCTTCTTTTGTATCAAGGTGTGAAAACTGACACTGGATTTTATATAGGTTTCAGGCCAGGCCTATTTCCCCATGGCAACCAAATCACATGGATCTGTCTCCAGGCAGGGTTAATATGATCTCTGTTCCCCATTCAGGACATTTTTAAAAATTCATTTATGGGATGTGGGCATTGATGGCTAGGCCAGCATTTATTGCCCATCCCTAATTGCCCTTGAGAAAGTGGCGGTGAGCTGCCTTCTCGAACTGCTGCAGTTTGTGTGGTACAGGTACACCCACAGTGCAGTTAGGGAGGGAGTTCCAGGATTTTGAGCCAGCAACAATGAAGGAGCAGTGATATATTTCCAAGTCAGTTCAGTGAGTGGCTTGGAGGGGAACTTCAGGGTGGTGGTGTTCCCATCTTCTGCTGCCCTTGTCCTTCTAAATGGTAATGGTCATGTGTTTGGAAGGTGCTGCCTCAGGAGCCTTGTTGAGTTTCTGCAGTGCACCATGTAGATGGAATACACAGCTGCCACTGTTCGCTGGTATTGGAGGAAGTGAATGTTTGTGGAAGGGGTGCAAATCAAGCGGGCTGCTTTGTCCTGGATGGTATCAAGCTTATTGAGCATTATTGGAGCTGTATTCAGCCAGGCAAGTATTCCATCATACTCCTGACTTGTGCTTTGTAGATATGAACATACGAACAAACGAACGATGAGCTGGAGTAGGCCATTCAGCCCCTTGAGTCTGCTCTACCATTTAATAAGATCATGGCTGATCTGATGGTAACCTGAAATCTGTATCCCACCTACCCTGATAACCTATCATCTGCTTGTTACGAAAATTTTAAAAGGATAAATATATACTTGGGTCATCTAATGACATTACCAGAATAAAACAAAACCAATGTTTCTTTTGATTTAAAGAACACAAAAATAATCTGCATATAAAACGTGACATTATATTCTACATTTATTGCTGCATGTCTACTGCTCATACTGTAGTTCACCATTTACTGCTTACTTAAAATTACACCTTAACCTTGTGTGATTATGCACAATGCATAAGAAGCAACAATGAGTTCAAATTTCCCTTGCCAAAGATTGTTCAGTATAAGTCACTTGCAACAGTTCATGAGGAACATAGGGACAGGAGAAGGCCATTCAGCCCATCGAGCCTGCTCCACAACTCAGTATGATCATGGCTGACTGAGCACTTCAATGACTTTTACCCACACTATCCCTATAACCCTTCACGTTATTGTTAATCAGAAATCTATCAATCTTTACCTTAAATATACTCACTGACTGAGCTTCCACTGCCCTCTGGGGTAGAGAATTCCAAAGATTCATAACCGTCTGAGTAAAGAAATTTCTCCCCATCTCAGTCCTAAGTGGCTTCCCCCTTATTTTGAAATTGTGTCCCCTGGTTCTAGAATCCCCAAGCAGGGGAAATATCTTACCTGCATCTACCCTGTCTATTCCTTTAAGTATTTTGTAGATTTCAATGAGATCACCTCTCGTTCTTCGAAACTCTAGAGAATACAGGCCCAGTTTCCCCAATCTCTCTTCATAAGACAGTCCCACCATCCCCGGAAAAAGTCTGGTGAACCTTCGTTGCAATCCCTCTATGGCAATAATATCCCTTCTGAGGTAAGGAGACCAAAACAGCACACAGTATTCCAGGTGCAGTCGAACCAAGCTTCTACACAATTGAAGCAAGACTTCACTACTCTTGTACACAGAATCCTCTTGTGATAAAGGCTAACATCCATTAGCCTTCCTAATTGCCTGCTGCACCTGCATATTAGCTTTCAGCGTCATATGGCCAAGGACACCCAGGCCCCTTAGTACATCTACACTTTCGAATCAGTTACCATTTAGGAAATACTCTGCACATCTGTTCCTTCTACCAAAGTGGATAACCTCACATTTTTCCATATTATATTCCATCTGACATGTTCTTGCCCATTCACTAAGCCAGTCCGAATCCCCCTGTAGCTGCTTTACATCTTCCTCACAACACACATTCCTGCCTAGCTTTGTATCATCCGCAAACTTAGAAATATTACATTTGGGTCCCCACGTCCAAATCATTGAAATATATTGTGAACAGCTAAATTCCTAGAACAGGCTAGATTCCTGGCCTCTGACCTTCTCTTGCGGCCACAATATTCATTTGGCTAATCCAGTTCAGTTTCTGGTCAATGGTAACACCTGGAATGTTGACAGTGAGGGATTCAGTGATGTTAATGCCATTGAATGTCAAGGGGTGATGGTTAGATTCTCTCTTGTTGGAAATGGTCATTGCCGGGCACCTGTGTCGCATGAATGTTACTTGCCACTTGTCAGCCCAAGCCTGGATATTGTCCAGGTCTGGCTGCATTTGGACATAGGCTGCTTCTATTTTACCCTAAGTTAAAAGAGACATTATAAAACATTACTGGCACTTGCATTTGGAACAAACTGGCTGAGCAAGGGTACATTCATTTGCTCAATTTGAGTTGGTTAGGTCAAACACGGGTCTAAGAGATGAAGAGACATGTCCCCTATATGGCAGAAGATCTCCCTGTGTGATTGCCATCGCAATGGCACTTATCCTTGCAAACAAGTAACACAAGGACAGGTTATTAAAATGCTCACTTTAGTAATGCAAATTCCCTACCAAAACTATTGGGCCTATATTTTTTATCATTCCTTTTTGACTTTTCTGTACTGGGCTGGTATAACTGAGTTGTACAGGTAAGCACTGAATCACCCACAGTGCTTACAGACTCAGAATGTTAAATTTGTGCACAAGAGGTTTTAAATGAGGAACTGTCAAACTATCAGTACCTGGCCAGGTCGGACATTTACATTGTTCTGGCTTATTCAAGGTAAAGTCGTAAGGGAAGCATTTGTCACAGTGAAGCAGCTGAAGCTTTCGAGCTGCTGGTATAAATAATGGAACATGGCATTTTCAAAATACCAAGAGCTCTCAGTAGTCAGTGTTTGCAGGGCATTTTAACGTCCAGAGGACACTGGCAAATTTGCAGCAATTGTAATTCTCCTACATTACCCTAAGAAAACACTTTAGGTTAAGCTCCAAGTTAAAACAGCCAACTTCAATAACATTACCATAGCCCATGTTACCTCAGAGATGTGATCAAAGTGAATGCTCCTGCTGATAAAATACCACTGCTTTTTTTAAATCATAGGTTGGCTTCACCAGCAGCAAAGAGTAGTTGTCAAAATAGACATCCAACCATCTCTTGCTCACTAGGTAGCCAACCCTGCAGATTTCACCACGTGACTTCATGCCCCACCCAATCACACAATTCTTTTTGCCCTGATAAATGAAAGTGTTTGAGGAAAATGAAGAATGGGCACAGCGCTTGCTTAACACCTCCAAGCTTTTTTTTCTCTCTCTTTAATTCTTAGAGATGCCAAACCAACCTGCCCACAATGTCATTGAAGCAGAGTCTGGGGACACTCATCATGCACCATAGTTTTCTGTGTAATGCCTTATGACTGACTGTGTAGAAGTTTTTCAAAGTGGACCAGCCTTTGTTCTTCCTAATTGATTGAATTGAACATTTCCATTATATTGAGCAGTCAAGGTGGCTGCAATTTGCCACTGAGAAGGGGCTACAGCACCTCAATTCCAGCACGTTGGCTCATGCCATCTCTTAGCAGTTGGCATGTAATAGCGCAGTAATATGATGAATAGTGCTGAAGGTTTGCAGTGGTATAACCACAGCCAAAACCAGCTTCAGTTCAGGGTTTTCCACTATGGGTAAAATACCTCGACAAATCTCTCTGCTTTGCCTTTGCACAAGCTGCAGAATATCTGCATCTAGCGTAGGACCATCTTGAAGTTTCCAGTTGTGGAAAAAATCATTATTAGCTCAGGATAGCTTTTCTAACATTAAAGAAATTCACTGGCAGTTTAAACATGAATCTTTGGAATAGCCTATTCTAGAGGGTTGTTGATGCTCCATCATTGGTTATACTTAAGGCTGAGTTAGATTTTTGGTCTCAGAGAATCGAGGGATATGGGAGGTGGTGGGGAAACTGGAGTTGAGGCAGAATATTAGTCATGTTGTGTTGAATGGCGAAACAGGCTCGAGGGGCTGTATGGTCTACTCCTGCTCCTATTTATTATGTTCTTAACTTGCATTTTTATAGCCCTTTTCATGATCTCTGGCCATCTCAAGCTCATACTTTACAGCCAGTACTTTTGAAATGCAGCCTCTGGTGATGTCTTGGTTTTAAAATTCTTGTCCTCATTCTCTTTTCCCTCCTTGGCCCTGCCCCTCCCTATCTCTGTAACCTCCTTCAACCCCACAACTCTCTGAGGTATCTGCGCCTCTCTATATCTGGTCTCATTGCGTTCCAAATCATAAGTGCTAGAGCATTGCTGGATGTGCCTAGGCCCCAAGCTCTGGAATACCTTCCCTACACCCCTCTGCATTCCTCACTTTCTTTCTTTAAGACACTTCTTAAAACCTCCTTCTTTGGATAAGCTTTTGGTCATCTGACCTAATATCTCCTATTGTGGCTCAGTGTCATTCTTTGTTTTATAATGCTCCTGTGAAGCATCTTTGGAAGTTTCATTATGTTAACGGCACTATACAAATATAATTTTTTTTTGTTTTTGTTGGAATGTAGAAAACAAAGGAGCCTATTTGTGACACCAAGGTCCCAAAAACACGAAAGAGATAAATGACCAGTCAATTTGTTTTCGTGCTGATGATTGAGGGATAAATAATGGCCGGGAGCCCACTCGTGCCATGGAATTTTTCCCTCCCAACTAAGAGGGCAGAAAGGGCCTTGGTTTAACATCTTAACAAAAAGATGACAAGGTGGAGCTAAGACCATGCACTTGAATGCATGCTTGCACAACTATGCTTTGTCTGATTTTGTACCCTTGGGACATTTTACAACATTAAAGGTGCCATCTAAATGCAAGTTGTTGTTGAGTGGTCGGTGCTTTGAATTGGGGAGAAACCAAAAGGCTGCACAAGAACAATGTAGAGCTACCAGAAATCTCTCATCATTTTACTCTGTCACATACAAACAACCAGCAATAGAAAGGTTTTATGAATGCTTTAAAGATGGAAGCCAAATTATCAAACAGGAATCTGTCAATGACATCACATGAAGAAAGCCAATAAAGTAAGCACTGGTAGTAGGTGTCACTAATTGCTGACACACAATGCACATAGAGGTCTGCGTGTGACTGGAGATTACAGTGACAGCAACAATAATGGGTCATCGAGAAGCAAGCAGGGTTCCATTTAACGGTGACTGACAATTCCCAGTGATTGGTGTCACTGTCACCCAAAGGGAAAGTGAAACAGCACTTTACCCTCAATTAGACTGATTGAGCACATAGGAAACACTCCATTCTCAGTCTCAGAAAACAAGTGAGGGACAGATTAATACAAGGAGTGGCTTCCCTTTATTACGCCTAAAGTGGGCTGCTGTTAAACCTCAATTGTAAAAATACCTGCCATAAGGTCAAATTTTATTCATTTTTAAGGTGGTGTCGTTGAGCAGTGATAATGCACTCCAGTTCCCTGGTAGAATCAAATCTTCTTGAGAACTATGCTCCTTCAATAATTTACATTTATTAACCATTGCTGCAGAAGTACAGAATACATCCCTTTGCAAATGTATCATGTCAAGTCTGGAATAAGCACAGTGTTATCCATTAGCATGAAAGACCTCAGTCCCACTCTACTACCTTAAGTGTAGAGCAGGAATACCGAGGTAGTGCTGGCCTCTTCTCCTGACCCTGTCAGAGCATCAAGGGGGTCAGGCAGGGGTCAGCTAAGAACGCTGATGAAAAGAGGGCAAGGGGGGAATCCAAATGAGCTGTTCCAAGATGCCATGATTTAGCAAAGGCAATCTCCCCAAGGAGAGGAGCCAAGCAGCTGCCAATTCAGAGAACCTCCCAATAGCAACAGTAATTAGCCACCAATTCACCCAAAGATGTGCCTACATAGATCACTTCCCTACAGGTAGCAAGCACCTCAGCGGGGGCCTTAAAGCGACAGGCCAATTAAGCAACGAAGGCCCTTCAGACATTAGACTGCCTGTGAGCACCACAATGGAAGATCTGCTGGCATAATCTAATTCATTGAAAACACCTCTGGGCCCTACAGCACATCGTTTTTACTTCATACAAATGACACAGACTTCGCACCAAACCTCAAATCAAGGATCATAGTATGGGAGACTCCTGAACAAAGCGGTAACTAGTATCAGCTACCCCTTTTGTCTTGATTCCCCACCTCCACCCACGACTTAAATCTGTTTTCCCACTTTAGCCTCCTTTTTTGTCTATTGTATATACCTTGGCCCCTATCTTGAGTCACCAGAGCCATGGACTGCAAGGTTATTTATTTGCATATCATAGGGCAGGATTTTTAGGTTGGCGTGGGGGCACGATTGGCGGGCCCGGGAGCGGCCGGGGGACGGACTGCTGCCCGCGATTGGACTCGACCGCGTGCTGAAACACTCAGCGCTATGGGGGTGGGGGCGGGAGGAAGGTGGGCGCTGATGTAAGCGCGGAACAAAAGCTCCCTGAAGGCAGAGAGCTGCCTCAGGGAGCTGAAGAAGTTAAAACCCATAAATAAAGATTTTAAAATCTGGAAAAAAAAATGTCCACACATCAGAATCAGTCACCTGAACGTACACGTGATGAAAATTCTGTCAGTACATTCTTAATTTTTGAAATGAATAACGTAAGCCTCATCCCGCCCTTGGATGAGGTTTCATCAAAAATGCAAAGCCCGCCTGGCAGATTCGCCCGTCCGCCAACCGTAAGGTTGGACAGAACACGAATAATCCGGGGCAATTGGAACTTTAATGGGCTTAATTCCCCTCTCAATTGTTGGCGGAAGCGCTTCCGACTTCTGTGTGTTCCTGCCGACCGAAATATCTCTCGTATTTTTGTTTCCCCGCGAAGATTTCATCCCACCCCCCGATCAAGATTTGATCAAAAATGTGAATGCCGCCTGGGAGAATAGCCCGTCCGCCAACTGTAAATGTGGACGGGGCCCACGTAAAATTACATCGTTATTAGGCCCAATTGCCCGCTTAATTGTCGACAGGTGAGCTTCTGACTGCCGCGCGTGCCCGCCGAGCGAAATATCGCGCGAGTGCACGATGGCGTCGAGATGCTCGCCCGACATCATCTCACGCTAGTTCATATCCGCTCGGGTCGGGATGCACCAGCCCGTGGGACATAAACCCCTGGCCCTTGCGTTCGTGTCCTCTGGTTCTCGACCTTTCCATCAACGGGAACAGTTTTTCCCTATCTACCCTGTCCAAACCCCTCAGGGTTTCGAATCTCCATCTAATCTCCTCTCAAACTTCTCTTCACCAGGGAGAGCAACCTGAGCTTCTCAAATCTACCCATGTAATTTAAGCCCCTCATCCTTGGAACCATTCTTGTGAATCTCTTCTGAGCCCTTTCTAAAGCCTTCACATCCTTCCGAAAGTGAGGTGCTCAGAATTCAACACAATGCTACGCTTAACTTCAACGTATGACATGTCCTCTAGGTTCGCTGTAAGAAACAATCTTTTTTCAGAGCCAATGAGCCGTAACTGCCAACCAGCGTTGGAAAAGATGGCCTGCAGGAATTCAAAGAAATAATTACATACTTACCCACACTTGAAAATGACTTTGACACTTCCGTTGGGTTCTGGATCGAAAGACTCCTCACAGACCCCAGCAAAGTGCAGCTCTGCCCCCTTTTGCTGCCATAAAGCAGGTAAGTTTAAAGGGCCAGTAAAATTGATAGGCCAGGGAGAGGGTAAGTGCCTAAGGTAAGCAGATAGGATCTGGTGAGGGTGGGGGCGAGGGGTTCATTGGAGGGCGGGGAGGCATTCGGGTGCTGGGTGAGGGGGTCAGAGGTGGTGGGGAGGTGGGGTGGTGTAGGGGTCGGAGGTTAGGGGTGTTGGGGGAGATCCGTAGGAAGGGTTGGGGTCGAGGGTGTGGCAGGATTACCAGGCGTCACTCTGGGTCTTTACAATAGTTAGCCAGAAGTTCAAAGAGGTTTTAATTCTTCTAACTTTTTCTGAGTAACTATTGCAGTAACCCTGGCGAAACCACATTTCTGGATGATTTGCAGCACAGAGAAATTGTCCGGAGGAAGTGTGCACTTCTGGGCAATTTTTAAAAAATTAATTCATGGGATGTGGGCTTCGCTGACTGGGCCAGCATTTATTGCCCATCCCTAGTTGCCCTTGAGAAGGTGGTGGTGAGCTGCCTTCATGAACTGCTGCAGTCCATGTGGTGTAGGTACACCCACAGTGCTGTTAGGAAGGGAGTTCAGAATTTTGACCCAGTGATATTGAAGGAACAGCGATATATTTCTGAGTCAGGATGGTGAGTGACTTGAAGGGGAACCTCCAGGTGGCGGTGTTCCCATCTATCTGCTGCCCTTGTCCTTCTAGATTGTAGTGGTTGTGGAATTGGAAGGTGCTGCCGACGGAGCCTTGGTGAATCACTGCAGCATATCTTTGTCATGCAAACCCTTATCTCGGAACCTCCAAGAGAGGTTGTCCAGTACATCTTTGAGGTACCCCCTCCCCCAAATCTGACGCTGGGGAGTTCGGGGGTTATGGCCCAATGTGATTTAAATGGAGCCGCTTGGCCTATAAAGAGCAACTTTTTTTAATGTGCAGAATTATGGCCTGAATTTTACCCTTGGTGGGCATATGCGATCGTGCAGGCCCATGTGGGGGGCTGGGAAACAGACCACCGACCACGATTGGTCACTGACCGCTCAGCGCTGTCAGGGTGGAGGCGGGAAGAGAGCGGGCGATGATGTCACCGCAGGTACTTGTGAGAGCTGCGAGAGAGCTCCCTGAAGGCAGAGAGCTGCCTCAGGGAGCTGCAGACCTTCAAATGATGACATAAAGGTGTAAAAAGCTGCAAAAAAATGTCCATGCATCACAATCAAGCACCCGAAAGCATGCCTCATAAAACGCTGTCCCCAGATATTTGCTTTTATTTTATTTCCTAAGGGGGATTTCATCCCACCCTTGGGCGAGGTTTGATGAAAAATGCAAGGGTCGCCTCACTGCCCATCTGCCAACCGTAAAGTTGGATAGAACACGAACAATCGCACGCAATTGCACCGTTTATGTGTGTGAATGTGTTCAATCCAGGAGTCCAGAACAAGGGAGCATAACCTTCAATTTAGAGCTAGGCTATTCAGGGGTGATTTCAGGAAGCACATCTTCACACTAAGGGTCACAAAAATCTGAAACCCTCTTCCCCAAAATCTGTTGACGCTAGAGATCAATTGAAAATTTCAAAATTGATACTGATAAATTTTTGTTAGGGGTGTATATTAACTGTTCAGAAACCAAGGTGGGAAGTGGGTAACGGGGTCAAATCACTTTTATTATTAGTCAACTTGAAATAACCTATAGGTTCAGAGGTCATTCAGAGGGGCCAAACATCCTCACTGTTCCATGAAAAATTCCCAGGCTCAAAAGCCACTGCTCTCATTGTGACTGTTTAGCATTCATGCAAACAATTGATAACCATAAGACAGCATTGTTTGTAAAGGCATGCCAACAACTGCATGATTTGATAAATGGTGTAAACTTCAAAGGGATCCACACTATCATAGAGGAAGGACCTGGCATTCATATTGTTTAAAGATATGGAATATGCAGGAACTTAAGTGGATACGACAAATTCAGAACTGGTAAAACCATGTTTACAATGAACACCAAACCTTCTGGAGACAAACAGAGCAACACCACCACCTACAGATCCATCCACCATCTTAAACAGTCACTCCAAGACCGGTGCACAGTGGCAACAGTGTGTACCATCTACAAGATGCACTGCAACAACTCATCAAGCCTCCTTTGATAGCATCTTCCTAACACGCAACATCTACTCTCTAGAAGGGCAAGGGCAACAGATGCATGGGAGCACCACCCCGTGGAAGTTTCACTCCAAGCCGCACACCATCCTGACTTGGAACTATATTGTCATTCCTTCACTGTCGCTGGGTCAAAATCCTGGAACTCCCTCCCTAACAGCACTGTGGATGTACTTACGCTGTGTGGACAGCTCACCACCATCTTCTCAAGGGAAATTAGGGATGGGAAACAAATGCTGGCTTAGCCAGCAAAGCATATATCCCACAAATTATTTTTTAAGAAGATAGGCAAATTCCATTAGGATTAAGACTGTTCCAAGTTCTGATAAAGAGCTTCCATCCAAAACATAGTTTATCTTTTCTCGATTTAGTTGTTCATTGATCTTCCATGTATTCCAGGTATTTCTACTTGATTTTGAGGCCTATGACCACTTCACAGCATTTCATCACAATCTATCAAAAATTGCACCATATACCAGTGCTAACAATAGCTTTACCCAATTATGCGAAATTATGGTAACTCCAAGTATTTTTTTGGAGTTTAGTTACAAGAGATTGATTCCTGGTCTGTTAACTGTTATGTACAAAGGTTGTTGAATAACAGTTTATTTTCAAATCTTACATCTTTATTTTCATTGTTTTGGGAATTCTTATGCACATTGGTTTTTAAACAACATTAAAAAACTTATTGCAGTCAAGGTGCATAACAGGAAATTTAAAGCCATATACAACCATAAACATTTGAAATGCAATGTCTCCATGCCAACATTTTGATCATGTAAATTCACTTGTTAAATAGCGCAAAGCCTCAGTGAAAGAGAGTTGTTCATATCTGGGCTGATTTGCCAGCAACCCGGCAACAGTAAAGGAATGACAATATATTTCCAAGTCAGGGTGCTGAATGAACTGGAGGGGAACTTCCAGGTGGTGGTGTTCCCATCTGTCTGCTGTCCTTGTCCTTCTAGATTGCAGTGATCGTGGGTATGGAAGGTGCTGTTGATGGAGCCTTGGTGAATTTCAGCAGTGCATCTTGGAGATGGTACACACTGCTGCCACTGTGCGTCGGTGGTGGAGGGAGTGAACGTTTGCAGATGTGGTGCCAATCAAGTGGGTTTGTTTTGTCCTGGACGGTGTCAAGCTTCTTGAGCGTTGTGGGAGCTGCACTTATCCAGGCAAGTGGAGAGTGGGGAGGGGTCAGTCAATTAACATATAATAAAATTAGCAATTATCACCACTTCACCACATGTCTGAGAATATAGTTTCAATGAAGAAAAATCTGAAAGAAGGTGACTCTGGTGTTCCCTTTTTTTAAAGGTCTGTAAGAGTGTCTCCTTGCAATTTCCACTTAATGGCAGTTGATTCTGACAAGTGGCAGTGAACTCTTCAATGCTCACATGGGACATTGTAAATTGCTGAGGATAACATGGTCATAAGAAATATTTTCATCATCATTATCAGACATGGTGAAAGTTGTCTAATATACCATACCCCTCCCCCCACCCCACAACCCCCAGAATGTTGCTGAAAACAAAATCTCTCCAAACTGTGGTGCCTCCAAATGAGAGAGGAATCATTCATTTTACCAAATAATTCTTAATATCAACAATACACACAAGTGAACTCCCCCTTGTTCACTATCAAGAAATTATCATCTTATTCTTCAAATCCTTATAATTGAACACATCCAATTCTCTTCTATTAAAAGTCACTATAATTGTCAAAAAAATGCAGACATTGGCTAGAAAAACCTTTTGAGAATGAATTAACTTTACTGCAAGTGCTCAGTGTGGCTTACTTATCCCTTCCTCCGCCACTCCCCAAAGACCAACCCCTTCCTGGCTGCTTGCAAAACTCCCAGCCCATCTGTCAAGCTTTACTTATGACAGACACCAACACGGTTCACTTATCCATTGATCTAAGGAGGGTCAGGGGTCATAGTCATGTAATGGTTACCTCTTCAAGATGGAAAAAAGGCCATGAACTTTAGCTGGTGGGTTATGGGAAATGTTTGATAGACTAAAGCACAAAACAGCTCAGAACATGGTATTGTATATTTGGTTAAATATCAACAACTGAATGATTAAATGTCCAATTGTTATTCTAAAACAACATTTTAGTTGGAGACAGAAATTGGTACCTCTGTTGTCACATAGTATAGATGTCACTTGAATCCCAAGTGTTGAATTATTTTATTACAATTTTTGTACATGCAAATGTATAATATATAGTTTATATAATCAGCTGTCACTTCTGTCTGTTCTTACTTGGCACAATTTAAGAACTTCTAAGATTTCATTGCTGGCATCACTGAGCACAACCAAGCCCTTCACTGCTACATGACACAGTGCCAGAAATAAAAACACAAAACAAAGGCAAGGGTAAAAAGATAAGAATACTGCAGTAAAATCATATTCCAATAAATTGATTACATTTCAAAGTATTCTGCATTAAAAACATTGAAACTGTCTCCATATGAAACACAAGCCTGTTTAATGCCTATTAATTTTCACTATGAAACATTGTTTTATATTGGCAACTTAATGTCCACTACTTCTGGCAACCTATTATCATGTTTAAGCGTTTTGGACAATGGCTCTGAGAAATCCACACCCAAGGAGTTTGGAATTTCCCAACATGAAGTGCTCTCCCTCTCTCTCTGCAACACCGCACCATGATTACTTCAGTGCTGAGAGAGTGCATTCTTATTGGCAGAGACAGGAGTTATCTATTACCCAATCCGCAGAGAGAATGCCGAAGATTTAAGCAGCATGGAATGTCTTTTTCTATGTAAAAAGAAAATATAAAGAAAGAACTTGCATTTCTATAGCACTGTTCATGACTTCAGGCTCTCCCAAATCGCTTTACAGCCAATTGGGTACTTTGAAATGCAATCAATGTTGTCCTGCAGGAAATGCTTGGCATGAAGGTAGTTTTATATAGTTTTATCACTAGATTGGTAGCTTATTCTAAGGTACGCCTGGTGTTATATTCCTGGCACACCCTTCTATACTCCCCACTGAACTTGAGATAGACTTGATCGCACTGCAGAATGTGCCAGGCCATTAGGCTTCAGGGTGTAGCGACGTACAGCTGTGCTGTGGGCTCTGACCTCATGATATCTAGCATTTGGCTGGTAGGTCTGTCCTTAGTCTGGTCCATTCAGCACAGACGTGGGGACACAATGCACCACGGAGTTCTGATTGTGGAGTGACTTTGGGTTGCATAACCCTGAATATATCCCAGGAAGGGCAGAACAGCTTCTGAACCCCCATCAGCCTAGACCAGCTTCCTTTTTGAGTGTCATTAAGTATGCAGGGAAACCTCCCACCTGCCATCAAGGGAGAGAGCATCTAGGAGGAAGGTGCGTTGATGATGCAGCTGGACCTCCAGTCTTAAACCTGGAGTCCAGCTCCAAGCTGAATAAGGATTCTGAAGATTGGAGGTTAAAGCTCAGACAAAGTTTAGGTGTTTGAATCTGAGCAGTGGAGGAGATACCCACTATTTGGCCCCTAATCAAAAGAGGCAGCAATAGCAGTTATGCCACTGCGCAGGGATAATTGTCACCTCTTTGCTCATCATCTCTGATGGTAGTGGTGGCACAGGCAAAGGGCAGGTAAATTGAGTGGTTTGGCAGCTCACCTTCCCACCAGCATTTCCCTGTGGCAGATGGGGAAAGCTGCCCCAGCTGAAGAGGCAGGAGAAAAATAAAGGTCATGGAGAAGGGGGAAATGTGGAGGTCAGCCTCACCATCCAGCGTTTTCTGCTGCTATCCTGCTGTAGGGTGGTATGGCAGATAACAATTCAGGCCTTTACCTTCAACAGGACTAAGTGCTGATCCTTTGCTATTATTGCCAGATATACTATTATCTGCAACTGGTAGGCTGGTGATGACAAGAACAGATAGATTATTCCCTTGTGCTGGTTCTCTAACCAGTTCATGCCAGGACCAATCTGTCAGCCACCAATTTCAGTTCTGTTAGTAAATGCCCCAATAGGCCATTTAGGCCATTCTTGGTAATGCACATTGATGTCCCTCACCCAATCATCTGCTTCTGTTCATTAAACATATAGTCAATATTATTCTGGTTCAGGCACCTCTGGATCAGTATCCATCCTGGCCTAAGTGCCAGGACATATGCAAGGGGCTGGAGGAACTTCTCAACTCACCCATATGGCCCTCCCAGCTTAATGTCTTTAAAACAGCTCTGGGAATAAGTAAAAATGGGAAGGCATGAACCATGGCAAGGAGGACAACTTAGTAAATTGAAGGTCTTTCCAAATAGATATAAAGTCACTCAAATGTTTTTCCTTCTAGATTGTAAGTGACAATTGTTTAAATCACTATTCCTCCAAATCTGACCTTATGTCCAATCCCAATTTACTTCTCCACCCTGGCAAGGTTGTGCCTTTCACTTTGCAGGTCCTAAGATCTCATTTTTTTTTATCCTTTCCTGGGAGTTGAGCATCGCTGGCAAGGCCAGCATTTGTTGCTCATCCGTAATCCCCCTTGAGCTGAGTGGCTTGCCACACCATTGCAGAGGGCATTTCAGAGTCAACCACATTGCTGTGGGTGTGGAGTCACTTGCAGGCCAGACTAGGTAAGGACAGCAGATATCCTTCACTAAAGGAAATTAGTGAACCAAATGGGTTTTTATGACAATCAATGGTAGTTTCATATTCATTATTATTAGCATTCAATTCCAGTTCTTTAATCAATTGAGTTTAAATTCCACCAGCTGCCATAGTGGGATTTGAACCAGTGTCCCCAGATTATTAGCCTGGGATTCTGGATTACTTGTCCAGAGACATTACCACTATGCCATCATCCCCCGTCCCCCTAATTTCTCTCCCTAACTCCCTCTGCCTCTCTACCTCTATTCCTTTAAGATACTCTGTTCAAGGGCAATTATGAAAGAATAAAGAAAAACGAGCTCCTGAAAGCCTCTTTGACCAAGCTTTTTGTCACCTGTTCTATTGTCTCATTCTCCGACTCGGTGTTAATTTTTGCCTGCTAAAACTCGCCTTGGGACATTTTACTATATAAATGCAAATTGCTCCTGTTACTGCACGTATTGCTCCATACTATCCTTATTTTGATTTTAGGCCGTGAAAAGTCATTTTGATATCATTACTACAGGACTGTACACTGATATGATTTACAGGAAGGTGTGCCCAGAGTAATTACTCCATAACCCTAAACAGAACTGGAAGTTTACTTTGCCTTGTTTGTTGCATTTCCTCTTCAAAATTTTCTTTGTGAATTTTAAATTTGCTTGCAATTGGCACTGACTGCAAGAACAGCAGTAGTATGGTTTCTGCATTTTTTGTGAGTTACTTCAGATCCACTAATGATCTTCCTGCAGTTTGCAGAAAGCAGAATATATATCAAGCAAATCTATAAAGCATACAGAACAAATCAATGAGTCATAAATACACTTGCATTCTGTTAAACAAATCATGAAAACGATTAAATGCTGGTACAAACATAAAGTAAGGTCCAATGTGTATTTCCAGTTTACATGCTAAATACTTAAATTAAGATAGACCATAGGTTTTTATGCTTCATCAAAGTCCCACGGAGTTAACAGGCAGTTAACAAAAATACAAGCCCAGATAACTGTGAATATGGACCTATCTTTACAGCCTCTGGAGAAACGCTTTACAAACAATCCAATTAAATGGGGAAAACAAGGCACCTCGCCGCAGGATGGGTGATGGTTGATAATCTGATTTTATTTCGGAGATAAAGTACAATAAAGACAAATAATCTGCAGGATTTCAATGATTATGTTAGTGGTTCCTGAGAGATTACTGACACTTGAGAGATTCAGTGCACTAATGGATAGTGGGGGGGTGGCGGGGGGGTGGGGGGGGGCGTTGCTGGGGTGGGCGGGGACTTCATTTTAGTCGAACTAATATCTTACGAGGTGTGATTTACAAATGTGCATACAACATGTACACGACGAGGTTCATTACCGTGCAGTCTTTTGTTGGTCTCGTTCTGCATCAAAGCTTCATGGCAATTTTTTTTTTGTCCACGATGCAATATTTTTTTCCACGGCAGCTATGTCAAAAATGAACGACTACTCAACAATTTGCCAACGTTTCATTTTTAAGCCGAATCCTAATACATCACAAAGAATATATTTTACAATTCATAATGCAGGAATAATTTCCAAATGTGCTTTCTGACTTGTAAGGCATATAAACATAATAGGTGTTTATTATTTACACACCAAATAGATCTTCTAGTTGATGGGGTTGCGCAAGTTAAAAGAAAACTGAAAACCTGCATTTATGTAGCATCTTTAATTACCTCAGAACATCTATAAATAAGAGCCAGACCTTTGAGGTCTTCTACATACAAAGCGTGGTAAATGTTTGGAACTCTGTTCCACAAATGACAATTAATGCGGATCAATTGTTAATTTTGAAACTGAGAATGATATAATTTTGTTACCAAACGATATTAAGGGATTTGGGGCAGAGGTGGATATATGAAGTTAGGTCACAGATCAGCCATAATTTCACTGAATGCCAGGGCAAGCTCAAGGGTCTAAATCACCTAATCCTGTCCCTATGTTCCTATTTTCCAAAGCGCATCACAGTTAAGCAAGTACAGTCACTGATGTAGGAGTGTGGCAGCCAATTGCCCACAGTAAAATCCCACAAACAGCTGTGTCATAATGAGCAGGTCATTTATTTTATTAAGTGATGGTGGTTGAGGAATATTGTGCAGGGCATCAAGGATAACATTTCTGCTTTGCTTCTTCAAAATAATGCAGTGGGATATTTTACATTCACCTGCGAGGCCAGTCAGGGCCCATCCAAAACCTCTGGCAGAGCAGCACTCCTTCAGTACCACACTGGAGTGTCCACTTGGAACTTGTACTCAAGCCTCTAAAGTGGGACTTGAATCCATAACCCTCTGACTCAGAGGCAAGGGTACTGCCATTGAGGTAAGGAACATAGGAGCAGGAGTAGGCCATTTAGCCCCTCAAGCCTGCTCTGCCATTCAATTAGATCACGGCTGATCTTCTACCTCAATGACATCTTCCCACGTTATCCCTGTATCCCTTGATGTCATCGATTTCTGGTTTGCTATCTGCTAGGAATATACTCAATGATTGAGTCACCATGCCCTCTGGGGGTGGGAGCGCTCGTTGTAAACAAAATAGAATTACACAGGGTTTTACAGCACAGAAACAGGCCACTCGACCAAACTGACCTATGCCAGGGTTTATGCTCCACATGAGCCTCATCCCAATTTACTTCGTCTCATCCTACCAACATATCTTTTTCATGGCACACCAGTTCCAGTTGCCATGGACTGGTGTGGCGCAATATTGATTCTTTTCCTGTATATCACTCTTAAACCAGCCAAGCCTAATTGTATAAGAGGGCTTGTTTGGTAGTGTGTATGAGTAATGGCACTGCAGTGACTACTTCAGTAGTTTCTCATATAAATGTTGTCAAATTATGTTGCAACAAACCTTAAGAAAGAAGGACTTTCTCCCTTCAAAAAAGCATCTCATGAATCATTTTATTCCTTCTTTGAGACAGCCAATGTTATTATAATGTTCAGTGTAAACTGCAATCTCAAGGAAAATATATTTCCAAACATCCGTACTGTGTATTCTAATTATCCCCATAAACAAACTGATGGTGCAACTTGACTTGGTCGGGATTATGTGATAGGTTGATATATTAAACAACTTGAATTAAAAACCAAACTGGTGATGGGAGGGAAGCAAATAAGTGAGGGGTGGAAACTGTAAATAATTAAATAATCCTCTACAGATTTCAGAAGTAGTCTTTTCACTTGGCTTCATGCCTGCACCAGTGTCTAAAAACCACAGGCTCACAAGTTCTCCTTATGCATTTTTAATCGACTAGTGTGGTTGCCATGCCAACCATTGCTGTTAGATCTGAGCGTAGACCGTGGGCTTTCTGCAGTGACCCAATTACTATCTGTCAACAGATTTGCCGGGACAATAGCAAACTTGACATATTACCAAGATTGAGCCCTGGGTATCACAACTAAAGATGGGACAAGGCGGTAATTACATCTTCTTGAGGCAAAAAACAGAACCAGAGAAGAAAAATTGCCATGTTATGAAACAGGACACTGAGCGTTCGGAATAAACAATTCTCTCAAAAGTCAATATTTCATAGAATCATTGAAATTTACAGCACAGAAGGAGGCCCTTTGGCCCATCATACCTGCGCTGATTATTTAAACGAGCAATTTGTGCTCAGCTCTACAGCGCTACTTTTTAACCGTATCTCTGCCAGTTCCTTTGTTTTGGGTACCTGTCCAATTCCCACTCAAAATTATTGATGGAATCGTTCTCATTCACTTTTTCAGGTGGGGCAGATAAGGCCTCTTATTCAAAAGGCAGGACCGCCGGCAGTAGGGCATTCTCTCAGCCTGTCAGTCTAGATTTTGTGAAATGTGAACCCACAATGTGCTAACTCAGAGGCCAGTGAGCTACCCATTGAGCCATATTTAGCACAGGAGAAATAAGACAAAGATTGTCTCTACCGGTCTCTCATTCCGACAGCACTGCAGTTTTTCCACATCGCTGCAATGGTAATAGAGGCAAGCAAACATTAATTAATAATGCACCACACTAAATGCTGGCATTTAGAACTTTTTTACTCACTCACACCAAAGCATTGCAGCAACAAGACACAAGGGGCAGAATTTTTAGATCTGTGGGCGGACGCGATTGGCAGGCCCGGGATCAGCCGGGGAACTGATCGCCGACCACGATCGGTCCCTGACCGCGATTTCACGTGCACTGAGCAGCTCAGCGCTGCCAAGGGTGGGAGCGGGAGGAGGGTGGGCGCTGACGACAGCACAGTGGCGGGTGAGTGCGGGCAGAAGGCTCCCTGAAGGCAGAGAGCTGCCTCAGGGAGCTGAAGACCTGAAAAGCATTAAATAAAGGTTTTAAAGTCAGGAAAGAAAAATGTCCAAGCATCACAATCAGTCACCAGAGCATATACATGATAAAGATGCCGTCCATAGATTTTTCTTTTTCTTTCATTTAATAATGGAAACCCCATCCTACCCTTGGGTGAGGTTTCATGAAAAATGCAAAGTCCGCCTGGCCGATTTGCCCGTTTGCCAACTGTAAGGTTGGACAAACCACAAAAATTCAGAGACAATTGCACCTTTACCTTAATTGACCTCTTAATTTCAGCGGGCACGCTTCCGACTGAAATATTGCGCGAGCGCAGGATGACATCATCTTGTGCGATTTTGCACCCAATCAGGCTGGGCGCGTGCCCACCCTCCTAAAAGTTCTGCCCAAAATGACGAAAATGAAAATTGCAGCACATATTGCACTTAATTATGTAAGGAAGTTGAAACTCGGAAACATACCCTGATGGGGATTGTGACGCAAATGCCTTTTATACTTTTCATTATTAGTTATTTTTCTCAATGGTTACTTGAAGCATGCTGGGCTATTTCTGTAGGTCCCTGCCCACCCTTTCACAACGAAACACGACGGCATCTCACGAGTGGGTTGGCAGTTGAACTGAACCAATAAGGTGAGTTGTTTCGTGGGAAAAGGAGTCCAAATTAAGCCCGAAAGACTTGTTTATTGTCTAATAACTTGGCACTCAACTATGTCATGAATGGAACAGTTAGCAGCTACAACAATGCTAAGTAGCTATCACTTGGTATACATTAAGTATAGCTGATTAGGTCCTAAACTCTGGAATTTCCTCCCTAAACCTTTCCACCTCTCTAACTCTCTCCACACTTTTAGCACGCTCCTTAAAACCTATATCCACCGGTCCAAATATCTCTCATTGTGGCTCATTGTCAAATTTTGCTTAATAATTGCTCCTGCGAAGTGTCTTAATATTTCACTTTGTGAAAGGTGCTCTATAAATGGAAGTTGTTACTCTATATGATTTTTAAAAAAAAACAATCATCATTGTGGAAGGTAATTTTCATGGCATCAAACAAAATTTAAAATTTCTGTTGAAGGGTCATGAGGACTCGAAACATCAACTCTTTTCTTCTCCTCCGATGCTGCCAGACCTGCTGAGTTTTTCCAGATAATTCTGTTTTTGTTTTGGATTTCCAGCATCCGCAGTTTTTTGTTTTTATAAAATTTAAAATTGCTTCCTCAATGCTGCCCAACCAGGCAGGACTGGATTACAAAACAAAATCAGAATTACCTGGAAAAACTCAGCAGGTCTGGCAGCATCGGCGGAGAAGAAAAGAGTTGACGTTTTGAGTCCTCATGACCCTTCAGCAGAACTGGGTGAATCCAAGGGGAGAGGGGTGAAATATAAGCTGGTTTAAGGTGGGGTGGGGTGGGGGGGGTGGTTGGGTTGGGGGGAGAGAAGTGGAGGGGGTTGGTGTGGTTGTAGGGACAAGCAAGCAGTGATAGGAGCAGATAATCAAAAGATGTCACAGACAAAAGAACAAAAGAACACAGATGTGTTAAAGTTGGTGATATTATCTAAATGAATATGCTAATTAAGAATGGATGGTAGGGCACTCAAGGTATAGCTCTAGTGGGGGTGGGGGGGCATAAAAGATTTAAAAATAATGGAAATAATTTGGAAAAGAAAAATCTATATCAATTATTGGAAAAAATAAAAGGAAGGGGAAAGAAACAGAAAGGGGTGGGGATGGAGGAGGGAGGTCAAGATCTAAAGTTGTTGAATTCAATATTCAGTCCGGAAGGCTGTAAAGTGCCTAGTCGGAAGATGAGGTGTTGTTCCTTCAGTTTGCGTTGGGCTTCACTGGAACAATGCAGCAAGACAAGGACAGACATGTGGGCAAGAGAGCAGGGTGGAGTGTTAAAATGGCAAGCGACAGGGAGATTTGGGTCATTCTTGTGGACTGACCGTAGGTGTTCTACAAAGTGGTTGCCCAGTTTGCGTTTGGTCTCTCCAATGTAGAAGAGACCGCATTGGGAGCAACGAATGCAGTAGACTAAATTGGGGGAAATGCAAGTGAAATGCGGTGTTTGGGCCCTTGGACGGTGAGGAGAGAGGAAGTGAAGGGGCAGGTGTTGCATCTTTTGCGTGGGCATGGGGTGGTGCCATAGGTGGGGGTTGAGGAGTAGGGGGTGATGCAGGAGTGGACCAGGGTGTCCCGGAGGGAATGATCCCTACGGAATGCCGCCGGGGGGGTGAAGGGAAGATGTGTTTGGTGGTGGCATCATGCTGGAGTTGGCAGAAATGGTGGAGGATGATCCTTTGAATGTGGAGGCTGGTGGGGTGATAAGTGAGGACAATGGGGACCCTATCATGTTTCTGGGAGGGAGGAGAAGGCGTGAAGGCGGATGCGTGGGAGATGGGCCGGACATGGTTGAGGGCCCTGTCAACGTCCACGGGTGGAAAACCTCGGTTAAGGAAGAAGGAGGACATGTCAGAGGAACTGTTTTTGAAGGTAGCATCATCAGAACAGATGCGACGGAGGCGAAGGAACTGAGAGAATGGGATGGAGTCCTTACAGGAAGCGGGGTGTGAGGAGCTGTAGTTAAGGTAGCTGTGGGAGTCGGTAGGCTTGTAATGGACAGTCTATCACCAGAGATTGAGACAGAGAGGTCAAGGAAGGGAAGGAAGTGTCAGAGATGGACCACGTGAAAATGATGGAGGAGTGGTGATTGGAAGCAAAATTAATAAATTTTTCCAAGTCCGGACGAGAGCATGAAGCAGCAGCGAAGTAATCATCGATGTACCGGAGAAAGAGTTGTGGAAGGGGGCCGGAGTAGGACTGGAACAAGGAATGTTCCACATACCCCATAAAGAGACAGGCATAGCTGGGGCCCATGTGGGTACCCATAGCCACACCTTTTATTTGGAGGAAGTGAGAGGAGTTGAAGGAGAAATTGTTCAGTGTGAGAATAAGTTCAGCCAAACAGAGGAGAGTAGTGGTGGATGGGGATTGTTCGGATTACCATTACTGTGGCTGTCACTGTACGAGATTGTTGGAAAGAACAGTGAGCAGGTCAGCAATAATGGTCATCAATGCTTCTGTTGCTGCTTTAGTCGTGACAGCATCACAGACTAATATCCATATTCCACCAACATGTCTATACTTAGTGATAGCTAAGCCAGACATGATCTGCTGATATGATAGTCCTGATAATGGAGAACCTACAATTGGAAATAATCTAGAGATGGGTCTTGAAAATTTCAAGTGATATTTCATTTGACAGCTTTTTCAATTCTGAGATTGCCATTGGGAAAAAAAGATTATTAATACACTGGCCAGGATTTTCCAGCCCTACCCAAAGTCAATGGACGCTTGGCTGCCTCTCCAAATTTTCCCGGACCTTTATGGATCCAAGTAAAGGTTCCAACACAGTTGCCTGATGCACTCCAGAGAGGACATCAATGAAGTGTTCATTTCCTCTCAATTGACATTTTCTGTTTATCATGGCTGAAGTATTGAAAGAAAGTAAAAATTAAATATTAATGGTTCAATGGATAAAGAAAGGCTTGCATTTATATAGCACTTTTCACAACCTCAGGATATCCCAAAGTGCTTTACAATCATTGAAGTACATTTGAAGTGTAGTCAGTGTTACAGTGCAGGAGAGGCAACCAATTTGCACACTGCAAGATTCCACAAACAGCAATGAGATAATGACCAAATATCTTGTTTTAATGATGTTGATTGAGAGATAAATAATGACCAGCATTTCAGGAATAATTCCCTTGCAATCCTTTGTATAATACCATGGAATATTTAACATCCATCTGAGAAGGCAGACGAGCTCTGCCTCAGTGCTGCACTGGAATGTCAGCATAGATTTTTTGTGTGCAAGTCTCTGGAGTTAAGTATCACATGAATCCTTGCTAAGGCTGAGTGTTTAATTACACTGCATTGGTATTGAGCCACATAGATCACAAGTGTCCTCAACTTGATCTTTGTTCTGTAATAAGTACTGGTCCTTGCTGGAGTTGGAATACAATTAGGCACAACCTCTCAAAGCGGAGAAAGGGGGTTGGATGTTCATAAGCACATCAGGGCCTGAGTTTCTACTCCTGCAGTGACTGTTCAAAGCGAGTGGAGATCAGACGGAGGAAGGATTCAGTTATAATGCCTCACTACAAGGCTGAATTGTGAATTGTGAAGAAAGAAAGTATAGAAAGTGTTATGACCGGGTGAGGAGAGTGAACTGCCCACGCTTTATTTAGCCCTGTCGGTTCGTCGCAACAAATATTTTTTTTTATTTCTTTTCCCCGTAAATGCGTTTTCCAATCAAAATGTATTTACTTTTTAATAAGGAGCCAATCAAACCAAGTTTTCTTGAGTTAAAGAAAGAATAAGTTTATTAGTTACGCAACCAAAGAAAAAGTAATACAAGGTACAATGACAGACACACACACACACAAACAGATCTCAGAAGTATGAAATGTTAACTCCAAATAGAAGTTAAAAGAATATATGATTAAATCCTTGTCCTTGAGGTGTAGGATTGTTGAATGTTACAGCCATTAGAAGTTAGCTGGTTTCCTTTAAAATCCTGGAGTTGAATTGAAGTCCAGGTAACTACACTCTGCTGGAGACAATCTTAGCTTCAGAGAAAGAGAGAGAGAGAGAGCGACTGCCACTTTCCCGATGATGCCACTTTCCAAAACAGTTCTGACATGTCTTCCTTCTTCCTTAACCAAGGTTTTCCGCCCACGGTGGTTGACAGGGCCCTCAACCGTGTCCGGCCCATCTCCCGCACATCCGCCCTCACTCCTTCCTATCCCTCCCAGAACCATGATAGGGTCCCCCTTGTCCTCACTTATCACCCCACCAGCCTCCACATTCAAAGGATCATCCACCGCCAATTCCACCAACTCCAGCATGATGCCACCACCAAACCCATCTTCTCTTTACCCCCCCCGGGCGGCATTCCGTAGGGACCGTTCCCTCTGTGACACCCTGGTCCACTTCTCCATCACCCCCTACAGCTCAACCCTCTCCCACGGCACCGTCCCATGCAACCGCAGAAGGTGCAACACCTGCACCTTCACTTCCCTCCTCCTCACCGTTCAAGGGTCCAAACACTCCTTTCAAGTGAAGCAGAATTTCACTTGCACTTCCCTCAATTTAGTCTACTGCATTCACTGCTCCCAATGCGGTTTCCTCTACATTGAAGAGACCAAACACAGACTGAGTGACCGCTTTGCGGAACACCTTTGGTCTGTCCGCAAGCATGACCCAGACCTCCCTGTTGCTTGCCCTTTCAACACACCACCCTGCTCTCATGCCCACATATCCGTCCTTGGCCTGCTACAATGTTCCCGTGAAGCTTAATGCAAGCTGGAGGAATAGCACCTCATCTTCTGATTAAGCACCTTACAGCCTTCCGGACTTAACATTGTGTTCAACAACTTCAGATCATGACCTCTCTCCTCCATCCCCACCCCCTTTCCGATCCCCTTTTTTCTAATAATTGTTATATTTTTTAAATATATTTTTCTTTTTCCACCTATTTCTATTATTATTTTTAAATTTATTTCCATCCATTGCCTTTCCCCCAACCCACCCCCACTAGGGCTATCTGTCACTTGCTCATCCTGCTTTCTACCCTTAATGTCACCATTAGCACATCCTTTAGCTAATATCACCACCATCAACACCTCTTTGTCCTTTTGTCTATGACATCTTTGGCAATCTTTCCTTTGCCTCCACCTATCACTGGCCCTCTTTCCAGCTCCACCTGTCCCACCCCCCCCCTTAAAAAGCTTATATTTCACCCCATTTCTATTTCTCTTCAGTTCTGATGAAGAGTCATTTGGACTTGAAACGTTAACTCTGTCTTCCTCTCCACAGATGCTGTCAGACCTGCTGATATTTTCAAGCTATTTTTGTTTTTGTTTGAGAAAGAGAGAGAGAGAGAGAGAGAGAGACTGTTGGGTGTTTCTGGCTGGTCAGCAGTTCACATTGTCTTGACAGAATTACAGTTGATGAAAGTCCAGACTTTGCATTTTTAATGCCTTCCTTTCAAGTGTCCTTTTCTGAAGTGGAAGTTGATGCTCCCACCACCCCCACCCCCCCCACCGGAGTGAAACTCCATGTGACATGTCAGGGTGGGTCTGCAGTGCAGTCCATAAAGAAACTTTCGAAAAGAGTGGACAACTTACAATAGCGGACATCAGGTGGTAGCCATCTTTACTTGTATTTTTTTGAAGAACAAATCCTCTTTAAACAGTTCAATATGTCTTTGGTTAGCTGGGGAAGGCATGGGTAGATCTCATTCAGTCACAATTACCCATCGTGGCAAAAGAGAAGGAAAAGAAATGTCTGAAGCTGGATCACTCATGTGGGCTCCCCCCAATTTCCTACTTTGACTCTAGTGGCAGGCGAACAGGTTGGCAGAGAAACAATGTTAATGACTATTAATTTTGTCTCTTCACAGTTTCTGCTGATCCCCCAACAATGTCACAGTGAGAGTGCAGCAACAAAAATGTTACCCCTCAGTCATTGAATAAGCTCAGTCAACCCTTTAGTCCCCCTTCCCCCTCCAACTTTCTCTTTTACCAACATCATGAAAATAGGTGTTCGCTTGGTAGTGCAGAACTTGAGTATTGCTGATAAAAGGGACCTGCTGTTGAAGCTTTTTGTTTTGCATCAGAATCCATAGCAATGCCTCTACCAATCAGCGTCCACTTGCCAACAAATCAGCACCCTCCTCTCATCCAGCATAATTTGCTGTTCCCTTTGAGATTTGGTATTCCTCCGAATCTGTCCTGATGAGTCTAAGATGAAAAGCTTTGACAATATGTCTTTTTTTCAGCAACACATAAGAGGTCTTATCATCATAATCCCTGTGCCCACAGATCCAGGTGTGGCAATACCTCAATTTTAAAATTTCCATCCTTTGTCTTCAAATCCCTCCATTATCTCACCCTCCCCTGTAACATTCTCTGTAACATCCTCCAGGCCTGCAACCCTCTGACATATCTGCGCTCCTCAAACTCTGGCCTCATTCACATCCCCGATTTCCATTGCTCCATCACTGATAGCCCATCACCTGGAATACATTAAATCCAGTTGCCAAGACGACAAGCTCCAGAATTTCCTCTCTAAACTTCTTTGCCTCTCTACCTCTCCGTCTCCCTCTTAAATTGTTTCTTAAAACCGACCTTTTCGACCAAGCTTTTGGCCACCTGCCCTGATATCCCCTTATGTGGGCCAGTGTCACATTTTATCCAATAACACTCCTGCGAATGGCCTTGGGGCATTTCACTATGTTGAAGGTACAATATAAATGCAAGTTATTGTTGATTATCATCTGCATTGTACCAAAGGGAAAATGCTTCAGGCTAGAAAAAGAAATAGCAGCTATACAACTTGTTAGCCCTGACCATTCACATCCAAAGAAAGCTCTTTTATTTTCATGACAAATTCCAATTAGGTTGGGTGCACTGGTGCCACTGTGAACCACTGTGCTTAGAGCTGGTTAACAATAAAAAGAAAAACTGAGCAGCATCAGGAGAGGTCTCAGGTTATTACACTGATAGCAGGAAGATGTAGCCCATCTGTTGAGCCAGCAGGATCTAATTGTATTACCACAGATAGAGCTATATAGGACAGGAAATTTTGTGCTTCTTATGGGACTAAGAATTAGCCTTAAACCATTTAAAAAAAGAATTGAATACTCAGCAATGAATAAAGCAAATGAATTGGAGCCACTATTGATCCCTGGTAATACACAAACTAATATGACCTACATGTAAAGTAAATGAAGGGAAATTGGACTAATATTCAGCAGTTTCCAGTAAATACTATTTTTAAAAAATATAAGTCCTAGACACCTTTGTTTTGTTGTGTGGTTTAAAAACATGTGCCTAAAGATCAACAAGTCTGGATTATTTTGCAGATTTAAATGGCTTTGACAACAGCCGGAGATCAGGGACAATGAATAGCGTAAATACACGTTCGCTTCCAAAAGAAACAGATGACGATCCATGTGCCCATTGTTTCTCAAAGCAACAATATTGGATTATTCCGTGGATTATAATGGATTTGAAAGCAGTTAGAACAGGGGCAGTGAATGGTACAAACACTGGCTGCCTTCAGCATGAAACAGTGAACAGAGAGATCTGCCTTCATTGCCCATGTATTACAATGGCTACAAAAAGTAAGGAACCATTATGGGGATGAATTTACTCAGCATTTTGCTGGCACGTAGTCGAAGCAAATCATGTTTCATGGCAGGAAAATCGGGTAGAAGCTGTTTCCGTGAACCTGCCTCCTAAAATCGCTCCCCATCACTGAAGAAGAGTCATACGGACTCGAAACGTTTACTCTGTCTCTTTCTCCACAGATACTTCCAGACTTGTTGAGTTTTTCCAGAATTCTCTTTTTTTATTTCAGATTTCCAGCATCCGCAGTATTTTGCGTTCAACTAAATTCCACTCCCTTTTTTGTGACCCTTCCAGCATCGTCCCCGAGGACCAATTGTCCTCACTTCATGGGACAGTTTTAAACTCTCTCCCTCTTCAGATTCCATGCCCTTCTTTCACCTCTCCTAAGACCAGTCTTTACGAGAGGTAGTTAGCTGTTGTTCTACAAATGGCTCATTGGACTGAGATGGCTCTATAGGCAGCTCAATCTTGGCAAGGAACCACTGCTGGTTGTATCTGTGGAGGTTGTTTTTTGGCAGCCAGGTTTTCTTTTTATCTGCTCACAGACTGTGATTGGGCATCATGGGCAAGGTTAATATTTATTGTCCATTCTTAATTGCTCTCTTTTGAGTGGCTTGCTGGTCATCTCAGAGGGCAGTTAAGAGTCAACCACGTTTTTGTGGGCCTGGAGTCCTATATAGGCCAGACCAGGTAAGGACAACACATTCCTTCCCTTAGGGACATTAATGAGCCTGTTGTGTTTTGAAAACTATCATTGTAGTTTCAGGCTCAGCATTAGTGAAACAAGATTTTTATTCTAGATTTATTTACTAACTGAATTTAAAATTCCCAACTTTCATACAGGGGTTTGAGCTTATGTGACCGGATCATTGGACCATCATTCTGGATTACTCATCCAGTAACATACCTAATGTGCTACCATTTCCTCATGTCACTTTGGCATGGTGTTCTGGGAGAGAAGGTCTGAGATCTGGTATGTGTTTCCATTCTGAGGACAGCAGTATGAAGCTGGTAGATACCTGTATTCACAAGCCTGGCATTCGTGTCTCCACTGACCAGTGAAATGGCTGTCCTAATGGAAGCTATTGGATCCTCAAAGCACTGCAAGGGCATATATATACCCTGGCCACCCTGGTCTGTGTACAGTACTCAATTCTCTCAGCTATTGCCACCAGACCTACATGCAACCTGTGCTTCTGTGATGGTGGAGACACTGACTGCCTGGTTCCTGGATGTTTCTTAATGAATGTTTGCCACAGAGTCCCATGAAGTTGCTATGTGCCGTGTTAAGGCCTACAATGACGACAAAGCTTCCCTGGTGTAGTCTCATGAGTCACACCTGTCAGCAGCTGCACTGATCCAAGAATCTGAACTTTAGGTACGATTGTTCCTTAACCATTCTTCTTTTCAGGGGAGTGTCCAAGTGTTTTGGATGCACAGTTCTGCACATTATGTTACCTATACTTGCCTTGAAGCAATTCGGAATATTTCATCAAAGGCATGTACATTCTCCCCTGAAAATGACGTGGCGAGACAGAGCGCTGGATAGAAAAATGCTGCAACACACAGGACAGCTTCAATGGTATTTAGACAAATTGCTTTGAAAAGCTAGACTCTTCAGCTTGCTCATGACAGTAAAAGGGCAGAACAGCATCAGAGGAATAACATAAGCAATGTGGCCTTCCAACAGAAAATTGGGGAAATGCGCCAATGATCATGCAATTGGGGAATCAGCAATGAAGTGTGGAACGGCACTTATCAAAATTAACCAGAAATAATGGACATGTGGCTGTCAATAAATGAAACCAATGCCACAAATATTGCCATGACTTTGACCCTTATCTATGTTTCTCGAAAATGGTTAATTTTGGTTTGAAAAGCCTCATAATACATTGGGGTGTGCTACAGTTTCTATATTATAATCGATGGATGAGTGAATAAGTCCCCAGCAGGGTGAGAAATCAGAAGACTACATACCAAATACAGTTCATGTTTTCTTACACCAAGCTGAAACTGATTTTTTTGAGCTTATGTTTCTCTTGTTTATTCTTCTGAGCATTTCAGAATAATATCAACTATCCTTTGGTACATTGTCTACATCACCATTCTATACTTGTGAATCTAGGCCATTTCAGCAGACTGTCCAGTCATATTCTCAATACACATCCACGCACAGTTCCTGCAGGGGTCTTCTGATAGTGACCAGAATTGGGAATAGATGGTTCGGATTATAGATTTAGATGAGAAAAATGGGAGGAGGCTGAGTGAAACATAGATACCAGCAAAGACCCAGTGGCCCAAATGGCCTGCTTTTGTGCTGCATATTGTATGTAATACTATGCAACCTGTGAAAAAATCACAAAAGAGACAATAGCTTGTTCACCAGTTGCAGAGTAGCACTAATCCCAAGTTCTGCACCAAATAGACTAGATTTCAAGACAAAACAACAGGATAGAACTGGTGAAGCTTGATTTGCAGCACGATTTGCTACAAAACAAAAATCTGAATGTGCTCCTAAATTTGGAATCCCTTAGATTCAAGAATAGCCAAAGTGTTTATTACCATCTCTTTGTCAACCAATGAGTTAGAAGTGGGGCAGAACAGATGGCAGGACTCACAGCAGATTGTGCAAATTACAGCAAAAGTTTACTTGCTCAGCAAACAGGATTAATTTAAACAGTACATAACAACAGTCTACAGAGTCTATTTAATAAGAGTCTCCTTGAATTACAGCAAATGAAACCCATAACTGAAACTACAACTATACCTCTTGATAAAAGCAAAATGGTTTGTCTAACAAAATGCACCGAGTGGAGGATAATTCCCTCTGGACAATTTATTTTATCTCCCAGGAGCATCTGGCATACATGACTACACAGCTTATTTTTTCCGAGCACTGTGTACTCCTGGATATTATATTTATTCCCAACCCCTGGCGTTAGTCAGGTTTCTGAAATCCATGCTACGTCAAAGGTTCTATAGAATTCCATCAAGTGCGCTCCTCCTGCCTAGAGAGGTCCGAAAGAAGTTTTGTTGTAAATTCTTTTATGGGATGCAGCATTTGTTGCCCATTCTTAATTGCCTTTGAACTGAATGGCTTGTTCGGCCATTGCAGAGGGCAGTAATGAGTCAACCGCATTGCTGCGGGTCTGGAGTCATATGTTAGACCAGGTAAGGGTGGCAGATTTCCTTTCCTAAAAAGGGCATTAGTGAACCAGATGAGATTTTATAACAATGGCTGAGAGTTTCATGGACTCAGGCTAGTTTTCAACTCCAGACTTTGATTAATTGAATTTAAAGTCCACCAGCTGCTGTGTCTTCTTCTCGCTTTAAACGCACACCTGCTTCCATAAATCTTCTCAACACTTCCTCAAGGGTGCTTAAATGTTAAGGTTCGGTCAGTCCAGTGATGCGAACGCCATCTAAGTACATGAGCACACATGAAAGTCCCTGCAGGAGACTCTCCACGGTTTGCTGAAAAATAGCACATGCTGATGAAACTCCAAAAGGTGCACTGGTAGAGACCTTTATGGATATTAATTGCCATGTATTCTCTTGATATGCTATCCAATTCCAATTGTTGATAGGCATAACTCATGTCTGGTTTTGTATATGGCTTGCCTCCTGCTAACTTGGCTTATAACTCATCGATTCTTGTCTAACTTTGCTGCCTTGTTGACTGTCAGTTTGTAGTCACCACATATACGTATAGTTTGGTCTGGCTTGAAAAGTGGGACTATGGGTGCGGCCCATTCGGAAAACTGGATAAGCTGAATTATTCCCAGGTTTTCCAATAATTGCATTCTGCCTCTTTAAATCTACAAAGGTCTGCTCCCTCATTTCCTCCACATTTGTAGCAAATGCGTATCTTATTAACTGGTGTATTATAATTAGCCTTCCTAAGTCTTTGTGTAGTGGGCATAGAATTGAATTTAAAATCTGCTTTTCTGTTCCTCACACCATGCTCAGCAGCAGGTTCTTGCCCAACATGGAGTGTGGCATCATTATCCACATGCTGCAAAGCCTGCGAGTCTTTCACGATATTGTCCATGGTGAGCGAAAGTTCCAGGGTGCGCTTGAAATCAATATCAGATTAAGCTAACAAGGAGTGCTATATGGCGCCATCCTTGACTCCAAATGCAAGACTGCCCGCCAGCATATCATTCCAGGCATCCCCAAACTCACAGTATTCCGTTAATTGTTTCAGATTCACCACAAAGGTAGCAATAGACTCTGCTGGGGCACAAACTCTCAGAATAAATTTGAAGCGCTGCATGATCACAGACGGTTTAGGCTGAAATTGTGATTTCATGAGTTCGACTAAGTCACTGTATGACTTAGAACTGGGTGCATTCGGGGAAGTCAGGTTTCGTATTAAGTTATATGTTTTTATATGTTTTGCTCCCATGTGCACTCAGCGGGATAGCTTTACGTTTTTCTTCAGTATTAATCTCGCACGCAACAAAACAGAACCCGAGGTGCTTGACATACTGACTCCAATCTTCAACATTATCATTGTATGAATCGCTTCTTCCAAACAGCGGAATGACTGGTAAGTATTGTTCAACTTCATTTTACTCACATCAACTGGGGCGAAGTACGCAGCAGAAGTCGGTTTTATCCTCCTCACCAAATGTAATAACTTGATGGAGCAGCAGGTTTGGCGAAGAAATGGCTAAACTTTATTTAGAAGACATGTAGAGGTGCTTGCACGCGAGACGTAATCTCTCCATCGGAAGCCCTGCCCACAGGATTACCCGCGCAATAAGCTTATCGGTCGAAGCCCTCGTAATCATATCACATGATGAGTGCTTGACAGGAGGGAGGAACGATACATCTAGTTACTACACTAGCCCAATGACATTACCACTCGTTACCATTTCCGCAAGAAGCTGGGAAGATTTGAAAGTCAACATATGAGGAGAAAGTTAAAGATTCATTGGAAATGACTGATTTAAAATGTGATATTCCATAAATGGCAACTAAAGGGTCAAGTATTAAGAATGATATATGGATGTTTGGTAAAACACAGCAAAACAAGGAAGAAGGGGCTTTGTTAAATTGATGGACATGTTAACAATCCCAGTAGAAATGAAATGCTAAAACTAAGCTATGATAGAAATGAATGATATCATTTTATTACTGTTGGATGGATATTTTGAAGTCCAAGAAGGATTTAGTTAGACTGTTTATAGGTTAACTGTTGTAGTATGGCTAGAAAGTCCATGGGCTGAAATCTCTGTAGTTATGCAGGGATCTTGACAGAACTGACAGGGTCAGTAAAAGGGTGCTTAATTTCCATTGGGTCAGTGAGTATCTGTACTGCTAGAGCATCATGGGTGAGTACAGGGAGGAGGCTGTGTAGCACTGAATCACAGAATTGTTACGGTGCAGAAGGAGGCCATTTGGCCCATCATGTCTGCACCGGCTCTCCATACCCCTGCACGTTGTTTCTATTTAAATAATCATCTAATGCCCTCTTGAATGCTTTGACTGAATCTAGCTCCACCACACTTCCAGGCTGTGCATTCTAGACCTGAACCACTCACTGTGTGAAAAAGTTTTTTCTCACGTCGCATTTGCTTCTTCTGCAAATCACTCTGTGCCCTCTTTTTCTTGATCCTTTCACAAGTGGGAACAGCTTTTCCCTGTCTACTCTGTCCATCCCCCTCATGATTTACACTGCCTCCATCAAATCTCCTCTTAGCCTTCTCTCCGAGGAGAACAATCTCAACTTTTCTAATTTATCTTTTTAATTGAAGCTTTTCATCCCTGGAACCATTCTTGTAAACCACCTGCACCGTCTCCAATGTGTTCACCTCCTTCCTATAAAGTGGTGCCCAGAACACAATGCTCCAGCTGAGGTCTAACTAGTGTCTTATATAAATTCAGCATAATCTGTCTGCTCTTGTACTCTATGCCCCTTTTGATAAAGCCCAGGATACTGTAGGTTTTGTTACCTGCTTTCTCCACCTGTCCTGCCACCTTTAATGACTTATGCGCATATACACCAAGGTGCCTCTGCTCCTGCACACTCTTTGGAGTTGTACTCCTTATTTTATATTGTCTCTCCATGCTCTTCCTATCATGAATAGATCACCTTATACTTCTTTCCATTGAACTCCATCTGCCACCTATCTACCCACTCCACCAATTTGCTCTACACTATCTTCCTCACAATTTACAGTGCTTCCAAGTTTTGTATCATCCACAAAATTTGAAATTGTCCCCTGCACACCAAGATTTAGATCATTGATATATATCTGGAAAAGGGTCCCAACACTGACCCCTGAGGAACTCACCTACAAACATTCCTCCAGCCAAAAAAATATATGCATTAACCATTGCTCACTGTTTCCTATTACTGAGCCAATTTTGTGTCTACATTGCTACAGTCCCTTTTATTCCATGAGCTATAACTTTTCTCACAAGTCTGTTGTGTGGCACTGTATTGAATGCCTTTTGAAAGTGCATGTGCACCACATCAACAGCATTACCCTCATCAACCCTCTCTGTTACCTCTTCAAAAAAACCTAGGCAGAATTTTCTGAACCCGCTGGCATCGGACATGTTCGGTGTTTTGAGTGGACAATATGGCGAGAAGGCCAAAAATCAGTGTCGTGGGTGTGCATGTGGCTGGACTTTAAATATGGCACCCAGCATGATGAAGCAAGGTGATGCCTTGTGGGCCAATGCGAGCCCGCCTGCCATGGACGTGGCGTGTTTCCCGGGAATGCATAATTAATGTGGCGAGTTTGGGACGCTACAGCGTGAAAAGCTGCCATTGCGGCTGAAGGGTAAAACGCCCGTTACCGCACCAAGTGAAACTCTGAGACGATTCCGTCCAGTCAAACATGATTTTCCGGCAAGAAATCCATGCTGGCTCTTCCTAATCAACTCACATTTTTCCATGTGACTATTAATTCTATCCCAAATTATTGTTTCTAGGAGCTTTCCCACCACTGAAGTTAAACTGACTTGTCTGTAATTGCTGGGCTTATCTTTAGAATCTTTTTTTGAACAAGGGTGTAATGTTTGCAGTTCTTCAGCTCTCTGGCACATTCCCTGAGCCTAGGAAAAACTGAAAGATTATGGCCAGTGCCCTGCAATTTCCACTCCTTCAATATCCTTGGATGTATCTCATCCAATCCCGGTGCATTGTCAGCTTTAAGTACCAACAGTTCATCCAACACCACCTCCTTATCAATTTTGAACTCTCCTAGTGACAGAGTTTCCTCCTCTGTCACTTGGCCTGGGTAGCACCTGCTTCCTTGGTGAAGACAAATGCAAAGTATGCATTTAATACCTCAGTCATGGCCCCTTTGTCCATGTGTAAATTCCCATTTAGGTCCCTAATCAGGCCTGCTCCTCCTTTTACAAGCCTTTTTCTATTGATATGCCTATAGAAGACTTTGGGATTCCCCTCTATGTTGGCTGCCAGTCTTTTCTCATAATTACTCTTCACTTCTTTTATTTGCTTTTCCCCCTCCCCTCTGAACCTTCTGTATTCCTCTTCTGTATTTTCTACCTGACACCTGTCATAAGCACACTTTTTCTTCCTTATCTTAGTTTCTATCTCCTTTTTCATTCAGGGAGCTCTGGATTTGTTTGCCTTTCCTTTTTGAGGGAATATACTTTGACTGTGCCCAAAACATTTCTTTTTTCAAGGCAGCCCATTGTTCAGCTACAGTTTTCCTGTCAACCTTTGGTTCCAGTCTATTCAACCCAGCTCCGTTCTTGCCCCATTGAAGTCAGCTGTCCCTCAGCTAATCATTCTTACCCTGGATTGCCCATTGTCCTTTTCTATCATCACCCTAAACCTTACAATACAATGATCACTGTCTCCTAAATGTTCCTCCACTGACACTTGATCTACTTGGCCAAGAACCAGTTCCGGCAATGTCTTCTTTCTTCTTGGACTGGACACATACTGCTGTAGAAAATTCTCCTGAACACAATCTAGGAACTCTTTCCCCTCTCTGCCCTTTACACTACCACTATCCCAGTCTATTTCCAGGTAATTAAAGCTCCCCATTATAATTACTCTATAATGTTTGCGCCTCTCTGTAATTTCCTTGCAGGTTTGTTCCTCTACATTCTTCCCACTAGTTGGTGGCTTATAGACTACACTGAGCAATGTAATTGCACCCTTTTTGTTCCTTAGCTTAGCCAAATTGATTTCTGTTCTTGAACCCTCTGGGACATCCTCTTTCTCCTGCATTACAATGCTCTACTTAACTAATACAGCCACCCCTCCTTTTTTTCTTCCTGCCCCATATTTCCTGAACACCTTGTACCCAGGGATATTTTAGTTCTGCCCTTCCTTGAGCCAGGTCTCTGTTATTGCCACAACATCATACTTACGCATGGCAATCTGCACCTGTAACTCCCCAATCTTATTTACCATACTCCATGCATTCACATACATGCAGTATAACCCTGACTTAGACTTTATGACTTTCTCCCTTACTCCAACTCCGTCTATTAACTTACCATTCTCTATTCTAATACTTTCTGTCTCTCCCAGTATTTTATGCAACCTGGTATTACTTTCTAGTATTCTCTCCTGGTTTTCACAACCCTGTTGAGTTAGTTTAAAGCCCCCTATAAGCGAGTGGAACACGATGGGACTCCTGCACTACCTGCCTGGTTCTCTTCGAGTGCCTGGAAGTCACCCATTCTCTTTCAGCCTCCATGCTCCTAACCTCTGGTGTGACAACCTTTCTGAATGTTTTATTTATGTAGTTCTCAGACTCGTGGATGTGCTACAGTGACTCCAGACGCCGCTTGAGCTCTGAAACCCGGAGCTCACGTTCCTGCAGCTAGCAGCACTTCCTGTACATGTGGTCATCTAGGTCACCAGTAGTGACCATGACTTCCCGCATATTACAAGGCATGCATCCCACATGACTGAGCTATCCTGCCATGTCTTAACTTTACTTCCCTTATGTTAACTTTATTTTACTTTGGTTTACTCATATTACTTTATGTCGCTGGCCCTGACTTCCCCTTACTCCTCGTCTTTCTTACTCAAATCCAGTTAGTTACTTCTATGAAAATAATATGCTTTACTAATTTTCAGCTATTTAAAGACACTCCCTAACAGCAGTTTCTTACCAACCAATGAACTTAGGGCTTTCCTGTGATGTCACTGTTCGTTTTTTTTTCATACTCAGCTCCAAAGGTGAGGTTTACACCCAGGCCCAGTTCTGCTCAGTTGCTCCTGTTCCTGACTTCAAATAATTCCTATGTTTACCATAATCCTTTCCCCTGTGCATTTAATTCCTATGCAAGCCTAATTCGCTATTCATTTGGTCTCCATCTCACTCTGGTGTATTCGCCTGTCTCCTCAAGGGCCCCTTACAACCATAATGATAGCATCGCTGGACTAATAAGCCAGCAGTCCAGGCTAATGATCTGAGGGCACAGGTTCAAATCCCACCATGGAAGCTAGTGGAATTTACAATCAATTAATAAAAAAACCTTGAATTAAAAGCTAGTCTTGGTTGTGGTGACTATGAATCATCCCCTGCATTGTCAAAACCTATCTGGTTCACTAATATCCTTTAGGGAAGGAAATCTGCCGTCCTTACCTGGTCTGGCCTACATGTGACTCAAGATCCCCAGGTCCTTGAAAATGGCCACTCAGTTCAAGGGCAATTAAGGATGGTCAAAAAACACTGGTCTTGCTGGCCAGTGACACTCACAACACATGAATAAATGAACACCTAACTCAAGAAGTCAGAAATTCCAGCACATAAATGCCTCACCATGTGCCCATGTACAGAGGACAAGTCCAGTTAATTTTAAAATTGCCAGACTTCAGTGTCCACTTCTAATCATGCAGGCCATGTTACATCTCATCTCTCTTGGCGTGCGGGCATCCATGTCTACCAACGCTGGGTCTTGGCTAGGATGTTGAAATAGGACCTTTTAGTGCATGAAATTTCCACTGCTGCATCTGCCCCTGATTCTGGTGCTCAAACGATCCTGATAAACAGCAGGGACCCAGGAGAGTTGAATAATTTAACCCAAGAAATCATGCTAACTACCAATAGATAATTTATCACAAGATAATCAATAATTTATCACAGAATTATATAGTCAATGGCCATTCAGTCTATCGTGCCTGCTGAAAGAGGTGTCAAATTGATCTCACCCTCACGCTCTTTCCCTTTAGCCTTGCATTTTTTTTATCCTTTTCAAATATATATATATATATATATATCCGGCACTCTTTTGAAAGTTATTGTTAAATCAACTTCCACTATCCTTTTAGGCAATCCATTTCAGCTAATAACAAATAAAGTATTTTAGGAGCAAACATTAACACTTCAGATAACAACAGCTATTCTGGTGCATTCAGTGAGCTTCAATACTTATATCAGGAAATTCTTTTCCTGACTCTTCTACAATGTACGCTGATCTTTAAATGCTTTAAGACTCCACACCCTCAACCTCGAGTCTCTTAGGATTAATACAGCCAAATTAAGTGCCAAATGTGATTTAGGTTGATACTGAGCATTAAAGATCATTAGGGATTAGGATGAGTTTATCACACATTCAAATCTATTTAAGCTTCTAATAACCCTTAATAAAACAAGACACTAATATTGCTAAGTTTTCCACAAAATGTAATCCATATAGGATTTTCATTACTTACCTGATACAGGGACCTAGTGAAACCTATTTTGAAAACTAGTGGTTTGCATCTTATAATAAACGTTCCTCAACAAAGCTATCAAATAAACTACCATATACTGAATATAGGATATAGGTCCTTTAATCTTTGAAATATTACTGAGTACAGAGTACACTGAGTACAGAGCCAATATTTCCAAGGGACAATAATACTTTATCATCTTGTTACTGCAGGTTGTTAACGCATGAGCCACTGCTCATAACTTATCCAGACCATGTTTCGGTTCAGTTAATTTAAGCAGCTCAGGAGAAATAAATCAATTCAATGCTTTATTATTCTGGAAGGGGGACTCAAAAATAGATGGATTTTTTTTTAAAATCACTGTTATTGTTTCTCTGACAGTCTGCTCCATTTCATCAAAATTTGCATTTCTTGCCTTACAAATTTTAAAAAGCTACCCATGAATATCATAAGCATACAGAAATTGTGCAATGGGTCATTTTAGCTTTGCAGTTTTGTTAACAATCCAATCCTATCATTACATATGTTTATCTGTTCATTGCTCATGTATAGTTAATGGACACTTAATGATAAAGATCCCCATGAACTTTAAGACTCTCATCTCCACTTTCAGCAACAACTTACATTTATGTAGCACCTTGAACAAAGAAAGTCATCCCAAAGCAGGGGGTTAACCTGACAAAAATTGGCACGGAGGCAAATATGGTGACTTAAGGCTCAATCGGCGTGATGGGTTTTAAGAGGCATCTTAAAGGAGGAGAGAGAGGCGGAGTGGCAAAAAGGTTTAAAGAGAAAGTGACAGAGCTTGGGGCACAGACAGCTGAAAGCACAGTCACCAATGTTGGGGAAAGGGAGTGAGACCAGATTTGGAGAAACACCGAGTTCTTGGAGGGTTGTAGAACTGGAGATTACGGAAATAGGAAGGGGGACCTTTGAGGGACTTTAACATGAGGGTGAAAATTTTAAAATAGAGTCGTTGCCAAAATGGAAACCAATGTAGGTCAGCGAGCACAGAGTTGACGTGTAAACAGGACAGGATACAAGCAGCTGAGTTTAGGATGAACTCAAGTTAATGGAGGATGGGACATGGGAGGCCAACCAGGACAGTACTGGAATAGTCATACCTGGAGGTATCAAAAGCATGCAATTTCAGAAGCAGATAAACTGAGGCAAGGGGGAAGACATAGATTTTTTTTTATTGCCCATCCCTAATTGCCCTCGAGAAGGTAGTGGCGAATTGTCTCCTTGAACTGATGTGGATTATGTTGTAGGTGCACCCACAATGCTTTTTCTAGCAGTTTGATACAACTGAGTGGCTTGTAAGGCCACTTCACAGGACAGTTATGAATCACCCACATTGTTTTGGCTCTGGAGGCACGTGCAGGCCAGACCAGGTAAGGATGGAAGCTGTCATCCACTGAAGGACGTTACATATGAACATACAAAATAAGAGTAGAAGTAGGCCATTCGGCCCCTCTGGTCTGCTCTGCCATTCAATCAGATCGTGGCTGATCTGTTTGTGTTTCGAATTCCACATTTCCATCTACCCCAATAATTTTTAATTTCCTTTCCCAACAAGAATATATCTACCTCCGCCTTGAAAATATTCAATATGACCCCGCTTCCACCACCTTATGAGGCAGCGGGTTCCAAAGCCGTACAACCCTCTGAGAGAAAAAAATTCTTCTAATCTCAATGCTAAAAGGGCAATCCCTAATTTTTAAACAGTATTCCTTCATTCTGGACTCAACAATAAAAGGAAGCATCCTTTCCACGTCCACCTTCTCAAGATATTCAGGATCTTATATGCTTCAATCACCCCTCACTTTTCCAAACTCCAGTGAAAACAAGCCCAACTTATAAGACAACCCACTCATTCCAGGTATCAATCTGGTAAGCCTCCTCTGAACCGTCTCTAATGCATTTACATCCTTCCTTAAATAAGGAGACCAAAAGTGCACACTGTATTCGAGATGTATTCTCATCAATGTCCTGTATAACTGAAGCATAACGTTCTTACTTTTATGTGTAATTCCTCTTGTAATAAAGGATAGCATCCCATTAGCCTTCTTGATTACATGCTGTACCTGCATACTAACTTTTTGTGACTCATGCATGCGAAAACCTAGATCCCTCTGCACCTCAGAATTCTGTAGTCATTTTCCATTTAAGTAATACTCTGCTTTTGCATTCTTCCTGTCAAAGTGAACAACTTCACATTTTCCCACATTATACTCCATCTGCCATATTTTTGCCCACTCACTCAACATATCTATATCTGTTTGAAAAATCCTTATGTCTTCTTCACAACATACTTTCCTGCCTATCTTTGAATCACCTGCAAATATAGCTACCAGGCCTTCTCTCCCCTCATTGAAGTTATTGATGTAAATTGTAAAAAGGTTGAGGGCTCCAGCACAGATCCATTTGGAACTCCACTCGTCACATATTGCCAATCAGACAAATGCCCATTTATGCATACTCTTTGTTTTCTGCCAGCCAGCCAACCTTTTATCCAGACTAATATGTTACCCCCTAAACCATGAAACTTTTCTTTGCCACAGTAACCTTTGATGTGGCACCTTATCAAATACCTTCTGGAAATTTAAGTACAGTACATCTACAGGCTCCCCTTTATTCATAGTATATGTTACTCCTTCAAAGGTCTCTAATAAATTGGTTAAACATGATTTCCTTTGCACAAAACCATGCTGACTCTTCTCTATTACCTTGAACTTTTCTAAGTGCCCAGCTATAGCCTCTTTAATGATCAATTCTAACACCTTCTCCATGATAGACATCAAGCTAACTGGCCACAGTTTGTTGTTTTCTGTCTCTCTCCCTTCTTGAATAGATGGGTTATATTTGATACTTTCCAGTCTGATGGAACCTTTCCAAAATCTAGAGAGTTTTGGAAAATTAACGCCAATGCATCCACTAACTTATCACTCACCTGTTTTAAGACCCTAGGATGAAGTCCATCAGGATCCATAGACTTATCAGCCCATAGGTCCATCAGTATCTCAGTACCACTCCCATCGTGATTATAATTTCACCAAGTTGCTCTCTTCCTTCCACCTCCTGATTTATAGCTATTACTGGAATGTTTTTTCTATCCTCTATAGTGAAGTCAAAGGCAAAACATTCATTCATCCCATCCACCATTTCCTTATTATCTACTATTAACTCCCCATTCTCACTCTCTAGAAGACCAGCACCCACTTTATTTACTCTTTCCCTTTGCTATACATTTTTACATTTCGAGCTAGCTGCCTCTCATACTCTAATTTCTTTCTCCTGATTAACCTTCTGGTTATTCTCTGCCATTCTTATTAGTCATTGTTAGGCATTAATGAACCAGATTCTTTTTACAGCAAAGCAGCAGTTTCACAATCATTACTAATGAGACTAGCATTTTATTCCAGATTAATTAATTGAATTTAAATTCCTCCAGCTTCTATGGTGGGATATGATGAACTCATATCTCCAGAGCATTAGGCTGGACCTTTGGATTACCAACCGAGTAATATTACCACAATGAAATCATCGCCCATGGAGATGGAAACAGGCGGTCTTTTTAATGGAGAGGATATGGGGCCAGTAGAACAATTTAGAGTCAAATTGAATGCTGAGGTTGCAACATGATTGGTTCGGCCTGAGAGACTGGCTAGTGAGGGGAAGGGAAATTAAGGCATGAACTTGCTGTCCTCTTGGGATGACAGCATTCATGCTCCCACCACTGCCACTTCACCAGGGCTCTTGGTGTTAACTGTCAGTCAGCCAGCTAAGATTACAGCTGTCCATGCTGAGGTTGTGCAGTCCAAAGCATTGAGCCACTCCAGGGTGTCCTGCAAGGCCATTTACATTCAACCTACGTGAAGATTAGTAGCCTTCTACCAGCCATGCTGTAGCCACTGGGATAGCACTGTGGAGGAGCACTGGGCACAGCAAAGGCACTAAGGTAATGCAGCCTCAGGTGAATGGTTCAATTGTGCATGTTGTCACAATGATGTGCCATGTACAATGTGGACTAAGTCGTTAGTTTCATTGGCTGGTGTAATGCCTTGGATTCTTTACAAAAAGTGAAAGAAACAGCTAGAACTACAATGACACTGTTTTAAAATGGCTGTAGAAGTCACCTGACCTACAAATTGCCTAAGTTTCTAGCAGCCTCTGAAAGCGGATTACACTCCTTCCAGTTTAGGCAGCAATTCACTTGTACATCTTTAAATTTAGTCTAATGCATTCACTGCTCACAATGCAGCTTCCTATACTGGGGAGACTAAACGTAGACTGGGTGACAACTTTATGGAACACCTTCGTTCAGTCCGTAAGCATGACCCCTACCTTCCTGTCGCTTGCCATTTCAATTCGCCATCTTGCTGTCATGCCCGCATTTCTGTCCTTGGCCTGCAACAATGTTCCAATGAAGCCCAAAGCAAATTGGAGGAACAGCACCCCACCTTCCGATTAGGCACTTTACAGCCCTCTGGACTTGACATTGAGTTCAACAACTTCAGACAATGAGCTCTGTCCTCCATTTTGATTTTTTTTCCCAACACCCTCCCCTCACAGAGCCAGTCAGTAACTTGTTCTTATGTTTTGCTTTTAGAGAGCACCGACCCCTTTTCTGCTATTAGCACATTCTTCTATCTGACCTTTATGCCACTATTAGCACCTGCCTTAGTCTTTAACACTATCATTAACACTTCCTTTGTCTTGTGTCCATGACACTTCGCTAAATCTCTCCTGAGCTCCCACCTATCCTTGGCCTTTTATTTGTTCCACCTGCTCCACCCCCTCTCTTCAGTAGCATAAAACCCATCATACTTCTACCTCTGTTCAGCTCTGAACAAGAGTCATATGCACTTGAAAGGTTAATTATTTCTTTTTCTCACAGATGATGCCAGGCTTGCTGAGTTTTTCTAGCATTTTCTGTTTTTATTTCTAGGGGACATGTCTAGACAGTTTGACTGATGGATTTCACACCTACCATTATCTGAACTCTCTCCAAAACATAAGGACAATAGGCCACCAGACTTCCTGACCCCAGAAGCTGCCAGGAACAAAGGAGGACTAATGAAATAAAAACAAAATACTGCAGATGCTGGAAATCTGAAAGAAAAATAGAAAATGCTGGGAAATCTCAGAAGGTCTGGAAGCATCTGTAGAGAGAGAAACAGAGTTAACGTTTCAAATCTAATATGGCTCTTTTTCCAAACTAGGACTAACAAATCTTGTAACGTAAGGAGGTTGCTAAGGACCCCTATCTATTTCAATGGCATTTAATAGTTTTGGCAATGGGAGTTTGAAGGTATTTTATTAATATGGATTGCCCTCCATTGTGTGCCAATAACAGCTGTCACATGACCACAACCCCACTTGTGGAAAGCTATGATTATAAGCTAGTCTGTTTGTTACAGTAAGAGGAATCTGTAGAAGGACATAACATCACAAGAACATCGCCTCTCTCTCCCTACAATTCTCAAGGTTGGGACCCTATCTCTGTTACGATTTGGAATACATCATAGAGATAGAAAATTTTGCTTGAAAGGAACTTCAAGTGTTATAGCATGCACTTTGGAAAAAGATGGATTACAATTTAAAAGAGACTGTCTGCCAAAAAGCAGCCAGCCTTCATTAGCCACCACATGCCTGGAATTTCGAGACCACCCAAGGGACATTGGAACATATACTTCTTTTTTTCCTTATGCCTTTATCAATTCCACCTCCTCCACCCTGTAACTTGTTCTGTTTTGCATGCTAGTCTGTGTGCATGTGTGCACATGTGTGTGCATGTGTGTGCCTGTGTATGTGTTTCTGTGTGTTTATGTCACAGGATTTGGGAATTGTTTTTACCATTTTAAGAAATCTTATACTTTTATCTGAGTGAGTTTTCAACAATAAAACTAACTCCTTACTTGATAACTCAAGAAATTTGGCTGGCTTACTTATGGCTTATATGGCCAAGTACATAATGAACCGAAAGATCACAACATTTTTCAAATTCAAACACTATTATATCCAACCTCAGGAATGGAAAAGAGAGGAGTTCATCCAACTCTTTGGACTTGGTCATAACAATGTATTATTGTAATTGTTGTTGGGTAATATTTGGATTTGATTTAGTTAGCGGCTTTTATTTCAGGAGTTGGGCCAAGAGGATGCAGCTCTGGTATGTTATGGTATGTTGTGGTATGTTATGGTTATGGTATGGACCTAATTCTGGAGAATGAAGCTGGACAGGTGGCTGAGGTGGTGGGGGGAGCATTTTAGCGATAGTGACAACAACATGGTACAGTTTAAGTTTGTTATGGACAAAGAAATAGACAAGTTGCAAAAAAATGTTTTGGACTGGGGGAGAGTGGATTTTAGTAAAATAAGGCAGGATCTGGCCAAGGTAGACTGGGAACAGCTACTTGTGGGGAAATCTGCAGATGAACAGTTGGGGGGGGGTGGGTGTTCAAATAGGAAATGGGGAGGGTACAGGCTCAACATGTTCCATCGAGGGTGATAAGAAGGAGTAACAAGTCCAGATAACCATGGATGACCAGAGATATTCAGGTTACGATGAGAAGGAAAAGAGAAGCTTTTAGCAGGTACAAGGGAAGCCAATCAGTTGAGGCATTAATGGAGTACAGAAAGTGTAGTGTGGAGCTTAAGAAAGCAATTAGGAGAGCAAATAGGGGATATGAGAAAGCTCTGGCTGGTAAAAGTAGGGAAAATCCCAAGATATTCTATAAGTATATCAAATGGGAAGAGGATAACCAGGGAAAGAGTAGGGCTCATAACGGACCAAGGGGGCACTCTATGGGTGGAGCCAGAGGACATCGCTAGAGTGTTGAATGAATACTTCACATCTGTCTTCACCAAGAGAATGGGGATGAAGGTATCAAACTCAGGGAGAGGGACTGCGAGATCCTTAAGCAACTTGATATAGGGAGTGACAAGGTATTGGAGGTGTTGGCAGGCTTAAAAGTGGACAAATCTCGTGGTCCGGATGATTTGTGTCCCAGGCTGTTGAGGGAGGCAAGGGAGGAGATCACAGGGGCTCTGACACAAATTTTTAATTCCTCTCTGGCCTCGGGGGAGGTGCCAGAGGACTGGAGAACAGGTAATGCGGCTCTGCTATTTAACAAGGGTTGTAAAGATAAGCCAGGGAACTACAGACCAGTGAGTCTCACGTCAGTGGTAGGGAAACTATTGGAGGAAATTCTGAAGGAGAGAATCTATCTCCACTTGGAGAGGCAAGGTTTGATCAGGGGTAATCAGCATGGCTTTGTCGGAGGGAGGTCATGCTTAACAAATTTGATTGAATTTTTTGAGGAGGTGCCAGGTGTGTAGATGAGGGTAGTACAGTTGATGTAATTTATATGGATTTCAGCAAAGCTTTTGACAAGGTCCTATATGGGAGACGTATAAAGAAGGCAAATGCACATGGGATACAGGGTAATTTGATAAGGTGGATTCAAAATTGGCTTAGTTGTAGGAGACAGAGGGTGATGATAGAAGGATGCTTTAGTGACTGGAAGCCAGTGTCCAGTGGCGTACCACAGAGATCTGTGCTGGGTCCCCTATTATTTGTCATTTATATAAACGACACAGATGACTATGTGGGTGGTAGGATTAGTAAGTTTGCGGATGACACAAAGATTGGCCGGGTGGTTAACAGTGAGGTTGAGTGTCTTGGGTTACAGGAAGATATAGACGGGATGGTCAAATGGGCAGATAAGTGGCAGATGGAATTTAACCCTGAAAAGTGTGAGGTGATACACTTTGGAAGAAGTAATTTGACAAGGAAGTATTCAATGAATGGCATGGCACTAGGAAATTCTGAGGAACAAAGGGACTTTGGCATGTGTGTCCATAGATCTCTGAAGGCGGAGGGTCATGTTAGTGGGGTGGTGAAAAAAGCATATGGGACACTTGCCTTTATCAATCGAGGCATAGATTACAAAAGTAGGAAGGTCATGTTGGAGTTGTATAGAACCTTGGTGAGGCCACAGCTGGAGTACTGTGTGCAGTTCTGGTCACCACATTATAGGATGGATGTGATTGCATTGGAGGGGGTGCAGAGGAGATTCACCAGGATGTTGCCTGGGATGAAACATTTGAGTTTTGAAGAGAGGTTGGATAGACTTGGGTTGTTTTCGTTGGAGCAGAGAAGACTGAGGGGCGACCTGATCGAGGTGTACAAGATTATGAGGGACATGGACAAGATGGATCGGGAGCAGCTGTTCCCCTTAGTTGAAGGGTCAGTCACGAGGGGACATAAGTTCAAGGTGAGGGGCAGGAGGTTTAGAGAGGATGTGAGGAAAAACTTTTTTACCCAGAGGGTGGTGAGGGTCTGGAATGCACTGCCTGGGAGGGTGGTGGAGGCGGGTTGCCTCACATCCTCTAAGAAGTACTTGGATGAGCACTTGGCACGTCATAACATTCAAGGCTATTGGACAAGTCCTGGTAAATGGGATTAGGTAGGGAGGTCAGATGTTTCTCACGTGTCGGTGCAGACTCGATGGGTCGAAGGGCCTCTTCTGCACTGTGTGATTCTGTGATTCTATGTTATTGTATTTTGCTGGTGGATTAAAAAATGGGGAATTGGGCAGCAATTACAATATGGTGATGGTATCTCCGAAGAACCAGGGTCTGAATATCAGCTCATGGATGGTTCGTCTGGAGTTAAAGGGTCCCAGACACCTCCTCCCTTCCCCCTCTTCCTCCTCTTATTTCTGCTTCTCCACCTCCACAGGTGACTTTCATGGACCTGACAAGGGCTGCATCCTCCTGAAAGCAAGATTACGGAGGATGCAGCAGACATACTCCAATTAGGATTGGAGGGTTTCTCCTGGGCAATACGGACATCAGAATTATTGCTTCAGCACACCAATAGCTTGCTCCACCACAGTCTTGGTTGCTGCATGGTTCTAACTATAGGCAGGCTGTCCTCATGTGGTCCATTGATGGAGGGGAGTCAGTAGCCAGGTGTATAGTGGGTATCCCAGTTGTCCAGTAGCCAAAGATAGCAGGTCTGGTTGACTGCCACAGGATAAATGTGTCATGGCTACTGCCAGGGTAGTATGTATTAATTGAGAGCATCTTCTGTGCATCGGCATACATGAACTGGATTTCCATAATGGTAGTCCTTGAGGTTACAAAACACTTCAGCAGTCATGTGTGGCCTGCAGAACCATGTGCATACAATCGATTGCTCCCTGCACTGTTGGCAAGCTCACTGGCCTGGCAAATCTACATGCTATCTCCTCCTGCTTCACATTGGTCAGTGAGAAGATGATGAAGTGCGCTATCCTTCCATACAAGGCATCTATCACCTCCCTGAAGCAGTGATGATTGGTGGACTGCTCATGTCGCCTTCTCCTGCAACGAAATTGAGAGAGACTGTGACCTTATCCACACTGGCAGTGCTTTACTTGGTCTTGCTGGTAAGCTGGAAGTTGAGTTGTAGGAGGTGGCACAGTTCAGTGACCACCTCCTTTGTGAAATTCAGCCAGTCCACATGCTTCCCCTGAGGTGCAACTATGTAAAGTGATCCATATAGACACTTGGTGGCTAGGGCTGCCTATTAAAGCATTCCCCCCTCTGCCCCCTTCCCTCTTAGCACCGCTTCCCGTTTCTGCTGCCTATGCTCCATTTCCAAATCACACTGCAGGCCAAGAGGAACTGCACTTATAGCTTCCATTGCCAAAGCAGGCTCCCTCCTGGCAGGTCTTCCAACACCTCTGACATGGGATGAAAGTGACTTAAATGATGGTACAGTTGTATAACAACCCCGGCTTTCCCAACTCCACCCCAATCAACAGTCATTAAATAAAACTCTCAAATCAGAAGGCACAGAATGAGCACCTTTCACACCCAAATAGTGCTGTTTGTACAGCTGCCGGTAGTCGTTCGTTTGATCACACGCTGAAGAGTTAGGAAGACAGCTGATCTTCATGAGGGGATAACTAAGAGAGAGAGGAACAGCTGGGGACCCAACCAGGACCAGTGCAGAATACCAGAACCAACTAGGTTGAAAACTCTCTTACCCTGAGTTCCAGGGAAGAAGCTGATGAGAACAAATGTAAGAGAGGAGGGTGGGGGGCAGGGCTTGCAGGGGAGGGACAACTTCAGACACTGAGGTGATTGGCCAAATCGAAATGAGACCCTTCAATGGAATCATAAACTCTCTTCCTCTTACTGTTCAGTGACCTTGGCATCCTGATGTTCCTGCAGGAATCTCACTGAAACCTTGATTTCTCAGGGCAATTCCTCTGATACGTTAACAATGGAAGTATAAGTTGTGCAGCAGCACAAGTCAAAAAACCATTCCTTGATTAATATTCACTCAGCCAATCAGGAATACAAGCCAACAGTTACAAATGGAGGTACTTGCACATGTGAAAACGCACAGCTACTTTCTTACCTGTGCACCAAACTGGACAGTACTGGCTTACTTTCACCTCTGCCACCTTCTTGTCAAGACCCAGCACCACTCCCTTAAAAATCCAAAATGCCTCCAATCACACTCGACACAGCACTTCCACCAACTCGGCACCAGTTTAATTAAGTCAAAAGCACCTCACCCCGAATTTAGATAGCTGGCCTTTTTAAATACATGAAAATTGAGGGGTGGGTGGGAGGTGGAAAGTCCCTCATGCAGCTGAACACACGTTCAGCTGGGAATGTTAAGGAGAGGGAATTAACTGGACTCATGCAGTCCAAAATGGCAGATCGTGCATCAAATCACTCTGCATGCTTCTGGCACACGCACAGTATGCTGACCCTCAGCCAGTGGGACCACAGAAACAAAGTTCACAGGAAGAGTATCCAATGTCAATACAGCAGAGAGAAATTGAAGCCACTTGAAAAGTCTCCTGTCACTTTGAACACACATGGGCCCACTAAAGGAAATTGTGACCCATGAGCAGAAGGCCACCATTCTGCAAAGGAGGGCTGAACACATTAAAAAGAGGAAAAGCAAAAGGCTCCGTAAATATTCCAATATAAAAGCAAAATACTGCAGATGCTGGAAATCTGAAATAAAAACAGAAAATGCTGGAAAAATTCAGCAGGTCTAACAGCATCTGTGGAGAGAAAGACAGAAGAGTCATACGGACTCAAAACGTTAACTCTGTTTTTTCCTCCAAAAATATTCTATATGTCTTGAAGAAGCAAACTATTTCCCGAATAGTTTGGTGCTATTGGACTATCACCTGACAGCTGCTGTTTATGGAGTGAATTCACAGGAAGATTTTTTAAGGCAGTAGCTCACTTTCTCTAGTTTCAGTGGAATTGCAGTAACTGCGGGTCTGGCACTGTCTCGACTGCACATTATAACCCAGAGTTTGTGCCGACCCTCTTGATTTCCTGACATCCTATGGTGGTGCAGTCTGTGACAGGCTTTATCACATTCTGCACGTCCCCAGCAGCCTCGTGATGCAACATATGCCGTTAAATGAGAAGCCCTATGCCATGGATGCCAGTGTACTCCTTGGATTTGGCAAAGGGGTGGCAACCCCATGAGGACAGGTGGCATCTCCCTGGGCTGTCATCAATGCCGCTGTCAGCTGAACTTGAGGTTGTGTGTAAGAAGCATCTGACCCTCTCTTTGACTTTTGTGCATGTGATACCACATAGAATGTAAATAAATTTACACAGAATTACAGCACAGAAATCAGGTTAGTCAATGAAAATGGTCCATTGCCCATATTTATTTTGCATGTGCCTCCTCCCATTTGCACTTAACTCTATCGCCATCACCCTTTACTCTATCTAGCTTCCTCTTAATCTATGCTATTCGCCTCAACTACTTCCTGGAATAGAGTTCCACATTCTAACCAATCTTTGGATAAAGAGGTTTCTCCTCAACTCCCTATTGGATTTATAGTCTTTCTTATATTTATCATTCATAATTTTGGTTTTCTCACAAGTGGAAGCAACTTCTCCATTTCTACCCTGTCAAACTTTATCAGGTCACCTCCTCAACCGTCTCTTCCAATGAAAAGAGCTCCAACCTGTTCAATCATTCCTGATAGGTATAACTCCTCAGTTCTAGCATCATCCTTGTAAATCTGTGTTGTACTTTCTGCAGTGCCTCTATAAACCTATTTACAATATGGAGATCAGCACTGCACATAGTGCACCAAGTATGGTCCAACCAAGTTTAACTTAACCTCTCTGCTTTTCAATTCTATCCTTCTAGAAATGAACCCCACAATTCCAATAACTGATTGGGACTGAGCTCGTACATATTCAGTAGGGTGCCAATAGCCTAAAAACACAGTCAACATCATCAAGGTGTTTGGACCAAAAATTAACTAGCCATAAGTAATGTTATTGAATTCTGCCTAACCCAAAATGGTAGATAGGACGTACATTCCAACAATTTTGTTGTATCTGATTGCAATGAGAATGCAGAGGTGAATTTGTCCCTTTTGTAGTCAACACGTTATGCTCTGAAAGGATTAGTATTGCACAGAATTTCACATAATTTACAGCACTGATGGACTATTTTAGGGTTTATTCTCCGCCCGGGCCTTCTCCTACCGTACATCATCCAACTCTTATCTCTCCATTCCTTTTGACCTCATGTATTTTTTTAGCTTCCCCTTGAAGGCATCTAAGCCACCCAACTCAACTATCGCATATGATAGCAAGTCACACATTCAGTTTTACATTCCATAAATGTTTTGGGAATATCTCGCAGGGAGGCAGAGGGGAGAGGAGCAGGATAATTGGATGGACAGGCTTCAAATGTAGCTATGCTGAGAATTTGATGTAAAAAATGAACATCCCTTCAAAGTTCTGTCGGAACAGTATTCCTCATTCACTGGAGACATGTAGTCTGTCACCAGAATGAATAGCGCTTTGTGGGCAATTTGTTTACATCAGTAATGACTCAACTGGAAGTCAAAAATGTGTTAGAACAATACTGCTCCCAAAATGGGGAGATTTGGTGTCGGGTTAAGTACAATGGATGATGTGTAGGCCCAGCCTAACGTCAGCCCTCCACAACTACTTGTTTTCGTTCTCGAAGAAAGCGCTATGTATCTGTGTTACTGGAACGGGCACACTAGAGTGATTTGCGGTAAAGGCAAGGGACAAGAAACATTTGAATATCTGTTTTGAAACTACTCAGTGGGCTGGAGTAACTGAAAAAAGAAAGACTGGCCTCTCTATAGCATCTTCCATGACCCTAGGACATCCCAAAGTGCTTTACAGCCAATTGCACACAATTTGAAGTGCAGTCACTTCTGTACTGTAGGAAACCCAGCAGCCAGGCTTTATATAGAATTACATAGAACTTACAGCATGGAAACAAGCTATTTAACTCAACTAATCCATGTTGATGTCTCCTCTCGCCCAGTCAGCATAACCTTCTATTCCTTGCTCTGTCCTATTTATTCAACACCTATTTAAATGCATCCATATAGTTGGCTTCAACTACTCCATGTGCAGTGAGTTCAACATTCTAACCACTCTCTGGCTAAAGAAGCTTCTCCTGAATTGGCATGCAGCAAGGTCCCGCAAACAATAATGCAATAATTATCTGGTAATTTGTTTATCAGTAATGTTGGTAGAGGGATAAATATTGGCCAGGATTCCCTTGCCTGTTCTTCAAAATAGTGCCATGTTATCTTTAACTTTCTCCACAGTGGGCCTCGTTTCCATCTGATAGCCCGCACTTCTGATGGTGCAGTATTGGGAGTCTCAACCTGAATTATGTGCTAATGTCTCAGGTGTGAGCCGTCTACAAGCATGTTTTAACTAAAAGGCAGAAAACTCAACACGGTAGAGTGTATCATGCTACCAAACCTGCTCTATTAAAGCAACCATATTAACACTCATCATGGAACCTTGCAATTATGTTGAAAAGATAGCAATGGAAATTGCTGAGCGAAAGACCACAATGTCTATTGTATTTACATTTAAAAATTCTTGATTACAAGTCCAAGCATAAGAACATTAGAGACTGAATCAGCCTCTTAAGCCTGCTTCACTAGTTCATGGCTGATCTGTACCTTACCTCCAATGTCTTGCCTTTGCTCCATATCCTCTTATTTCCACACTGAATGAAAAGCATGCAAACTTACAAGTTAGACAATTAAGTATGTACAAACATGTCAGCATGAACCCAATAATTAATTTCTTTCTAAAATGCATCATAGATTAGTTCTAATGCTAGTGGGAGATGGGGAATCAGACTCTATGGAATAAAAGCAAAATATTGCAGATGTTGGAAATCTGAAGAAACGGCAGAAAATGCTGGGAAAGTTCAGCAGGTCTGGCAGCATCTGTGGAGAGAGAAACAGAGTTTATGTTTTGAGTCTGTATGACTCTTCTTCAGCTAGAATCTTCTTCAGGTGGATTCTATGGGTAGAATCTTGTGTACTCCACATGGTGAGCTTCAAGGAGGGGACAGTATTTAATCAGACAGGAGGGTGGCAGGTGGGAACCCAGTGACTTTCAGCCTCTCCCTCAGTGAAGTCTGTAGTAAAATGGCCTGTGAATGCCATTCCCACCTCAGTGCCAGTTGAGGCCCTTAAGTGGCCAATTAAGAACATTTTGAAGTGAAGTCTTTGTTGTAAAATAGGAAATATAAGAGTAACAGAGCTAAGCACAACATTGCGTCAATGACAAGCAGGTTTCAGCGAGAATCATGGAATACCATGATTGTCTCTGGTCACTAAAAGCAGCTCTCCTCAAAGGTCTCAAAACCTCTTCATGCGGCCCCTGTGTACTGGATGCCCCCAAGACAGTTACAACAGAAAAGGTTCTCCTAGTGCCTAAGCATTCCTTGACCAGAAGGTACTCCTCAAACAAGCACCAATGGAACCTTCCAACCTCAGCCTGGCGCAGCAAAATGCTTTTCCTTAATGTTCCAATCCCTTATGGATATCGCAATGGATAAACAAACATTCTGAGAGACAATGATAATACTTCAATGAGAGACAAAGTGCCAATATCTGCAAGTACATCTATATAATACCTCGCTCCATTCCCCAAACAGGAAAGATACACATGTTCAAAACGTGTCTACCTGGTTACCTGCAGAACCATCATCTGCTGTGGGTGTGACAAGCAAACATCAAGGTGGATGATCTTAGTTACCCTCCTTCTAAAGTGAAACAAAAGCAGCAAACATTACGTTATTAGAAAGCTGCTATTAAGTTAAACTGGACCACAATTTCAGGATTATATAGGAAAACATTTTCGATATAAGGATAATTGTAAAACTGAGTATTCTTTGTCTGAGCCAGCATTTATTGCCCATCCATGGTTGCCCTTGAGAAAGTAGTGGTGAGCTCCTTCTTGAACCGCTGCAGTCCCTGTGGTGTAGGTACACCCACAGTGCTGTTAGGGAGGGAGTTCCAGGATTTTGACCCAGTGACAGTGAAGGAACGGCGATATATTTCCAAGTCAGGATGGTGTGTGGCTTGGAGCAGAACTTCCAGGTGGTGGTGTTCCCGTCTACCTGCTGCCCTTGTCTTTCTAGCAGTCATGGGTTTGGTAGGTGCTGCCTAAGGAGCCTTGGTGAGTTTCTGTGGTGCATCTTGTAGATGGTACACAATGCTGCTGCTGTGCGTCAATGTTGGAGGGAGTGAATGTTTGTGGACATGGTGCCAATCAAGTGGGCTGCTTTGTTCTGGAAGGTATTAAGCTTCTTGAATCTTGTGGGAGCTGCACTCATCCAGGCAAGTGGGGAGTATTCCATAACGCTCCTGACTTGTGCCTTGTAGATAGTGTGCAGGCTTTGGGGAGTCAGGAGGTCAGTTAACTCGTCGCAGGATTCCTAGCCTTTGACCTGCTCTTGTAATCACAGTATTTATATGGCTAGTCCAGTTCATTTTCTGGTCAATGGTAACCCCCAGGATGTTGCTAATGGGGGATTCATTGATGGTAATGCCATTGTATGTCAAGGGGCGATGGTTAGATTCTCTCCTGTTGGAAATGGTCGTTGCCTGGCACTCATGTGGTGTGAATGTTACTTGCCACTTGTCAGCCCAAGCCTGGATATTGTCCAGGTCTTGTTGCATTTGGACATGGGCTGCTTCAGTATCTGAGGAGTTGCAAATGGTGCTGAACATTGTACAATTGTGCATTGTGAGAGGGGCATACAAAAAGTGGCCTTTGTCGTAATGTCGATGGATGTCTTCCTCAACATCACTAAAGTTAAAACTTTAAAAATAGTCAATGAGAAATAGAAGCCTCTTCAATTATTTTTAGTTATCAATAAAATGAAATTCCATTGTACAAATTAATGAATGACTTAGAAGAGGCCAAGATTAATGTATCTAAATTTGCTAATGGTACAAAAGTAGGTGGGGATACAAGCTATGAGGTGGACAAAAAGAGACTGCAAGGTTATAGACAGATTAAGTGAGTGGGCAGCATAGTGACAGATAGAGTAAATGTGGGGGAGTGTGAGGTTATTCACTTTGGTAGTAAGAATAGAAAAGCAAAATATTTTTTAAAGTTGTGAAACTTGTAAATGTTGAAGTTCAGAGAGACTTGGGTGTACCCATGCAAGAAACACAAACAATTATTAAACAGTTATTAGGAAGGCATGTTAGCCTTTATTGTAAGGGAATTGGAGTACAAGAATAAGGAAGTCTTGCTACAATTGTGTAGGACTTTAGTGAGGCCACACCTGGAGTACAGTACTATGCAGTTTTGGTTTTCCTATCAAAGGAAGAGAATATTTGCCTTGGAGGTGGTACAGCAAAGGTATAATAGATTGGTTCCTTTGATGAGAAGACTGACCTATGACAAGAGGCCGATTTCTCTGGAGTTTAGAGGATTGGAAGTTTATCTCATTGAAACATACAAGATTTTGAATGGGTTTGACAGAGTAGACACTGAGAGATTGTTTCCCCTGGCTGGGGGATCTAGAAGGATAAGTGGCTAATTAGGAGGTGAGGAGAAACTTCTTCACGCAAAGGGGTGTAAATCTTTGGAGTTCTCTGTGCCAGAAGATTGTGAATGCTGCATCACTGAATATATTCAAGGCGGAGATATACAGATTTTTGGTCACTCAGGGAATCAAGAGATATGGGGAGCAGTGGGAAAATAGAGTTCGGACACTGGGTTAGCCATGATCCTATTGAGTGGTGGAGCAGGCCTAAGGGGTAGTATGGTCTACTCCTGCTTCCATCTCTCCTTAGATTAAGGGGAAAATTTTCTATTATTCAATCACTGTAGCAACATTTTAAAAGAACATTTTTGATATCTAATGATTAATACTGATGAATGGGAAGTGTTTAACTCAGCCATATGTACAATTTTGTGACTATCTTTAACGTAACTGTGGTCATCCAGTACAAAATGTGGTTACTATCTAGCTTTTAATTAGAATAACGTCAGCTAAAAGTGCTCTATCAATGCATGATATGTACTAGACATGACTATGACATGAGAGAACCTAAACACTTGAATTACTGTTCAAATAATAAGCTCCTCTATTGACATCTACCTTCAATAGTACTTTTCCCAAAGCATTATTATCAACATAACTTGAAAAATGTGCATTTTCACTTTCCACATAGAGCATGGCAGTTTACAGAAAGATAATTATCAGTTGCAGCAGCTTCAATGTACCATAAATATAAAGGTACATAATGTGCCATATTATATTCTAGAGTCATATAATGATCCAACACAGGAGTCCAATTTTGCCTGTGCCGTCTTTTTGATGAGACTATCAAATCAGTCCCCCTACTCTGCTCTCTGCACATTGCCCTGCAATTTTTTTACCTCTTTAAAAAGAGATCCAATTTCCTTTTGAAAATTACCATTGAATCTTCTTCCAACAGCCTTTCCGGGTGCCACTGCATTCCAGGTCACAACAACTCGCAGAGTCAAAAAATTCTCTTCACCTCACAGAATCACAGAATCACAGTGCAGAAGAGGCCCTTTGGCCCATCGAGTCTGCATCAACACGTGAGAAACACCTGACCTAATCCCATTTACCAGCACTTGGCCCATAGCCTTGAATGTTATGTCGTGCCAAGTGCTCATCCAGGTACTTTTTAAAGGATGTGAGGCAATCCAACTCCACCACCCTCCCAGGCAGTTACTTTGTCAATTATTTTAAATCGGTGCCGTCTGATTACTGATCCTCCTGCCATTAAAAATGCTTTATCCCTATCTAATCTGCCAAAACCTCTCATAATTTTGAACACTCCCATTAAATTTTCCCTTTACCTTTTCTGCCCAAATAGAAACAATCTCAGCTTCTCTAGTCTCTCCAAGTAAATGAAAATCTTTCATTCCCGGTACCAATCTGGTAAGCCCTTCTGCACCTTCGCCAAATGCCTTGACATTCTTTAAAGTGCAACGAATTCAAAATGTCACTTAAGCAGCAACTTTCAGTCTTCGAGTCTGCTCACATCATGAGAAGCTGCAGCCACTGGCTTGAGATTTTTTAAAGTGAGTGTGCTTCTGCAGCAGTGAAGGAAGGTGGCAGTAACAGTAGGTGATAGGCTGGGTGCGTAGAAAGCACAGATGGTACAGACCCGGTTCACAGCACTTCAAAAACAAAAAAAGCACTAACACTTCCATCAGTTCCCATCTCTGAGTCTGGCTTTTCAATATTTAATGAGGAGGAGCAGATGGAAAATATCTTTTCTGACCGATTACACACATGACCTAATTAGTCTGTACAGCATAAACTTGCAGTGCTTTACATGTCTTGGAATAATGAACATTAGTGTTTATAAATGAGGCAATTGCTTAAACATTTTTAAAACAGACTTTATCTGAATAGTTATTGGAACACTACAAAATTGGACAAAAACTACTTGAGATTTGAGAAATATAGCATGGTTCCTCTTCTTATTTATGAGCTAAGTGGCTTCCAGGTGACGTTTTGTACCCCTTTGTTAAGGCATAGTTTTCTCCAGTGGCTTTTCATTTCTTTCTTAGGAGAGAAAGTGGGCAATCTGCTCTCAGACATTGCCAATTCTACACTGTATCCTGCTCTCAGTAAATACATGAAAAGAGCCTGGCAGTGCCCTTGCCATGAATATGTCCTCCTCCGTCCCCCTGCCCCACATCGCCCTGCTCAGGGTCAACTGCAGAGTCTCTCTTCAATGGCACTTCTGAGATCATTACACCGGAAATCCTAGGTGTAGACCCATGGAATACCCATCTGTGGTATAGCAGGTGGTCTTCCATTCTGCTGTGCCACTGTTGTAACTCACTTGCTAGCACAAACTCAGCAGGGCTGTAAATTCACCTTGGGCGGTAGATAATGAATGGATTATATTCAATTGGTAAGCCATTTTTCACACTGTCCGATTGTCTCATCCATTGAATTCAGTGGAACAGATATGTGGACAGAGTATAAAAATGTGTTACTATCGCCCAAGGTTACTTTATAGCCACCAATTCCTTCTGTTGCTCAGAAACCACTATTTGATTGCTGTCTCAATATGACATATTGTACTTACAAATAATTATGCTGTAAGTCTTAGGAACATTAGAACAGGAGTAGGCCATTTAGCCTCTCAAGCATAGTGGTGTTGTCATTGAGCTAGTATTCCAGAGGTCCAGGGTATTGCTCTGAGGACCTGGGTTTGAATCCCACCATGGCAGATGGTGAAATTTGAACTCAATATAAAAAAATCTGGAATTAAAAGTCTGATGATGACCATGAAACCATTGCTGATTGTTGTAAAAGCCCATTTGGCTCACTCATGTCCTTTCAGGAAAGAAATCTGCTGTCCTTACCTGGCCTGGCCTACATGTGACTCCAAACCCATCGCATTGTGGTTGACTTTTAAACACCCCCTGAACAAGGGCAATTAGGGATGGGCAATAAATGCTGGCCTAGCCATGAATGCCCACATTCCATGAACAACTAAAAAAAAGATTATTACTGATCTGTGACCTAAATCGATACACCCATCTTTATCCCATGTACCCCAATTTGAGTGTAAAACTAAATTTAAGTTGGGATGCTGGAGAATCACATTCAACTGCACATAATAATGAAGAGTAAATTTCTCCCTTCCCATAGAAGAGAAAGAAAAGATTCCCATTCATATAGCAGCTTTTGCGGCCCCAAGATTTCCCAAAGTGATTTACAGCCAATGTCGTATTTTTGAAGCATTGTCACTGTTGTCATTGTAGGAAACCTAACAAAGTGGCCGAATGTTTTTTTTTTATTCATTCATGGGATGTGTGCCAGCATTTATTGCCCATCCCTAGTTGCTCTTGAGAAGGTGGTGGTGAGCTGCCTTCTTGAACCACTGCATTCCATGTGGTATATATACACCCACATCGCTGTTAGGAAAGGAGTTCCAGGATTTTGCCCCAGCGGCAGTGAAGGAACAGTGATATATTTCCAAGTCAAGATGGTGAGTGACTTGGAGGAGAACTTCCAGGTGGTGATGTTCCCACCTATCTGCTGTCCTTGTCCTTTTAGGTGGTAGTGGTCGTGGGTTTGGAAGGTGCTGCCTAAGGAGCCTTGGTGAATTCTTGCATTAGCCTAACTAAGTTAGAAGGTGCTGCACCTATAGTCTTGAAGATAGATTAACTCTGATTTGATAACCAAATGATAGTGAAATATTGTCACTGCTATAGAGATTGAATATTATCTCACATTGATCATGTACCACAAGTATTCGCGATGTAAGTATATCAGATCTTTTCTCATTTTCTGCTAAGATGACTTCAAAGTGAGAATTCTGAATGATGCTGCCATGCCATTGCCTTCTGCCCCCTCCCCACATGTCAATCCACACCATAGCCTCTTTGGCCTTTCAACACATCTACTGACAAAACCTCAGGCCTCTTGCAAAAGGCAGATGAGAACTCCTTCACCTGACAGTTTACCAGGATTTTCCACCTCCCAAATTGTAGCTGGAGAGTTCCATCTGTTCCCCTTTGCAACACCCACTGCCACCCATCCCAGCAACATGTGGCTGTGGGAATTACGTCTCAACTGGTCCATGGAAACTCCCTCCAAACATGGGGCCCTCCCTCCTAGCAGGTAGCTCAGAAGTTCACCTCACCCTTCCAGAAAAATGACGCACCTCCTATGTATAAATACTTGCTTCGCTGGTAGATGAACAGAGTAGGATAAAGGAAAGGTGAGCAAAACCCACAGTTATGGAGACAGAGAAAGATACTACAAGTATGAAAATTGACCTAGCATGCAAGTGAATAACGAACTAAGACTAAAGAGTTGGAAGTAACCGATGCTTTAAAATTCTCTGCACAAATGCCTGGCTACCAAGAATAAAACTGGAATCTATGCTATCAGGGACCCCATGGAAACTTGATGAAATTGAGATGTGAATTTACAAGGATACAGATTGCTACACCAGAAATGAAAGGATTAACCATATATCATGTGAAAGGGGAACAGATGGGTTATACACCAAGGTGGTTAAAAAAAATGGCTAATGAATTTGTTCATGGCTTGGCAGGTGTCTTTAGGAAATCATTGGAATCAGGAAACAATGCCTGAGGACTGGAGAAGGAAGGAAGTCATGATAATTTTAAGGAGCAGAAGGATAATCATGGAACCAAAGGCAGCAAACGAGATACTGGTAGCTGGTAAAACACTCAGGCCTCTACCCGAATGCAAGATTAATGAAGCATCTAGAGAAGCAGCGAGTAAGAGAAAGTCAGCATGGCATATGGGAAAGAGATCATGCTTGACAAATTTGTTAGAGTTCTTTGATGAAATAATTACCCAGTGAATGTAGTAAGGTTAATGGATGTACATAATTACATTGAATTTACAGCATAGAAATAGATAATTAGGCCCAAAACTTGCTGATGTCCACGTTCCAAATGAGCCTCCTCCCATTTTAATTCACTTCACCCTATCAACATATCCTTCGATTACTTTTTCCCTCATGTACTTATCTTGCTTCTTCTTCAATGCACTATTCACTATTACAAAGTATTTAAAGACAGAAGTAGGCCATTCAGGATAATAGAACCACAGGGCGCATAGTCAAACAGTTAGAGGCAGTCCTTGCAGGAATAAAATTAGGAAACACTTCTTCACACAAAGGGTGGTAAACTTTTGAAACTCTCTTCCACAAATGGCAATTGATGTTAGATCAATTGTTAATTTTAAAACAGAGATTGAGAGATTTTTGTTAACCAGAACTATTAAGGGATATGGGGCAAGAGTGAGTAATGGGACAGGTCACAAATTAGCCGTGGTCTCATTAAGTGGCAGAACAGGCTCAAAGATTTAAATGACCTAAGCCTGTTCCTATATTCCATGCTGATGCTTGTATTCCATACTAGCCTCTTTCCACCCTTCTTTAACTAATATCGAAATATCCTTCCATCCCTTTATCCCACATATGATTATCTAATTTCCCCTTAAGTGCATCTATGTTATTCACCTCAACCAATACATGAGGTAGCAAGTTTTACATTCTAATCACACTCTGACTTGAAAGACTTCTCCTGAATTCCTTATTCATTTTATGAGTGACTGCCTTATATTTCTGGGTCCTAGTTTTGGACTCCCGCACAAGTGAAAACATCTCTTTGTTTGCCTTATCAAACCTCTTCATAAGTCTAAAGACCTCCAATGGTATATTTTATATTCAAATCCTAGCAAATTTGTCAATATCATGACAGCATCATGCAACCGACTGGCCCATGAGATCGGTAAGCACCAAATTGGTATGGGAGAAGGGGGAAATGGTTCTCTTAACCAGAGTGGAAATTGTGTCACTCAGAGGGTGAGGAGGCTTGTTGGACATGGAAGCATATGGAAAGGGATGACTCATAGGGTTCTTCAGGGATCAGTACTGAGGTTTTGCTGTTCAAAGGAAAAGAAAAACTTGGATTTATATAGTACCTTTCACAATCATCTGATATCCCAACGCGCTTCACTGTCAATTAAATATTTCTGGACTGTAGTCACTGTTATGATGTAGAAAATGCAGAAACCAATTTGCGCAAGGTACAGAATGATTTAGAATGGACGACAGGTAAAATAACAACAATTAAAAATAGAAAATTTGAGGGAAGCACAAGGAGTTGATTGTAACAGAGAGAGATTAGGCCAACTACAGGGACATTGAACTGGATTGGGAACATAGGCTGGGAAGTAGCAAATTTCATTATTTGGCATATAAATAAAACATCGAGACTGTGGAATGGGTGTAATTAGTAAGAATATAAGTTTACCTTAGCAGTCCACAGGGTGTCACACTGGAGAATAACCAAGGGACACTAGTAAATAAAGAGATAAAAACAAAAAAACTGCGGATGCTGGAAATCCAAAACAAAAACAGAATTACCTGGAAAAACTCAGCAGGTCTGGCAGCATCGGCGGAGAAGAAAAGAGTTGACGTTTCGAGTCCTCATGACCCTTCGACAGTTACTCAGCAGGTCTGGCAGCATCGGCAGAGAAGAAAAGAGTTGACGTTTCGAGTCCTCATGACCCTTCGACAGTTCTGTCGAAGGGTCATGAGGACTCGAAAAGTCAACTCTTTTCTTCTCCGCCGATGCTGCCAGACCTGCTGAGTTTTTCCAGGTAATTCTGTTTTTGACACTAGTAAATAGTTTGTTACAACTAATAGCACAGCATATGGCAAAATGTTATACTTCTGTTATGCTGACGACTATTTGCAAAAATGTGGTCATTTCCAGACCATTTTTCTTCTAGCTAGTTTGCATGCTTTTTAAAGAGATTTTAAGAACTGACAACCAATTCAAGATTCTGCCAAGTAAAGTGAAGCCCTTCATTGTAATCCACATCTGCCTAGGTATCTGAATCTGAGCTGCATTCTAACAACTGCTCCAGGCACAAAAGGATGGCCCAGCAGTGTAGCATCGACTCAAGCAAGGCCAACGTGAGGAAGTGAGATCTCACAATATTTTAAAGAAAAGTGAGTGAATGTGTGTGCGTGTGGGGGTTAGTGCTTATCTCTGAAATACACAGGATGTTACAAAATCTTCTAGATAAGGAGGCGACCAATATTTTTACAGGTAGGCAATTTTTTTTTAAATGAAATGAAAAAAGAGAAAGTAAACTTAGCTAAGGATTACTCGCTATTTAAATGATGGGATGCTAAGGGGAAAGTGGCATAAAAAATAATTGTTCCCGGAGTCTTGAGAAACGAAATGAATCATCCTTTTAAAAAATGGTTTGCTTGCTTAGATTTTCTATCAACATTTTAAATCACAATAAACAATGGGCGGAATTTTATGCCAGCGGGATTTTACAGTCCCGCCGAAGTCAATGGGCTTTTGAACAATTAGCCACATTTTATGACGACCTATGGCAACAGGGCCGTAAAATTCCACCCGGTCTTTTAATTCAAACCTGCCAGCTGGATTCTGTTTGATAAATTTATTGATTCAAGAATTACATTTATACTTCTGACAAAACATTAAAGTTTTAAAAGATGTTAAGTTTACATTAATGTCCGTTTCCCCCTATTCTATCTTACTATTGTGGTGGGTCTTAATCAATAGGTAAGAGATAAAGACGAATTGTTTCCAGTGGCAGGTAGGTCAGTAACCAGGCGACACATTTTTAAGACAACTGGCAAAAACAACCAAGGGGAAGATGATGAGTTTTTTTTTTTACTTTGTGAGTTGTTCTGAGCTGAAATGCACTGCCTGAGAGGGTCCTCGAAACAGTTCAATAATAATTTTGAAACAATATTTGAAAAGGGAAAAATTGCAAAGGAAGGTCGGGGTGTACAACAATTGATAATCCTTTCAAAGAGCTGGCAGAGACACAATGGGCCTAACGGGCCTCTCCCAGTGTTGAATGATTCTAGGAGTACGCAGTGAGGTTCAACACAAAGAAATTTGCAACAAAAAATACTAATAAAAAGTAACAACTGGTTGAACTCCCACAGTATGCTTATACCCACTTGACTCAAAGCGTTCGCTCTGCCAAAATGATCTTTGCTTTTCTGGAAATGGGCAAGTGGGTTATATTCCTGGGGAGGAAAATTTTCAGTTCCCTTTGGAAAGTTATTATTTCCACCACCTTTTAGGCAGTGCATTCTAGATAACAACTTGCTGCCCGAAAAGTATTGCCTCTTCTTGTCTCTTGTTCTTTCACCACTTATCTTAAATCTGTACACTTTATTTACTGAACCTCCTGTCAGTGGAAATAGCAAGTGGATCGCAGGTCATCTAAAATCACATTTAAGTGCCCAATGTCTGGGTAAATGAAGCAAGACCAAATGGATGAACAGGTGACCCTTGTCACCGGGCTCTGGTTTACTGGAGCATTTCAAGTGGCTCCAGAAGACCTCTAGATTTTTTATTGACAAGGGAGTGAAGGTTATGGGAGGCAGGCAGAAAAATGGAGTTAAAGCCACAATCGGATTAGCCATGATCTTATTGAGTGGTGGAGCAGGCACAAGGGGCTGAATGGCCTCCTATTTCTCATGTTCATATGTTTTTCATCTTCTGTAGGTGAATGTATATATATATATATATATATAGTATATCTGACCATGACAGGGTACAAACCACTAGGCAATTTATTGACCTTGAAACAATATTTCATATAAATAATATATATAGTAAATGCAAACATTACTAATCTCTTCAAAATGACAAAAATGGTGTGCCTCTTGTACGAACCCTCAGCTTTAAACTGAGCCTTGAAATATGGTTCTTTACTTCTTATGCGATTGGATACCAAGTTACTGACTTTACCAGCACCCCAACCACACCACTGCTCACAAGCATCCACCCACAACCCCCCCTCCCCATTTCATTGCCTCATAACACCTCAACCCATCATCTCTAGTGGCTTAAGACTGATTGTAGGCTTTGTGCAACACTGCTAAGATATTGCTCCATATTCTTTTGAACATACCCCTAACACTAAAGGAATTATCATCAGCATTTCTCTTGGATGCATTTAATGCATTGAATGGATTGGTTTCACTCCTTCTTGCGAACCCCACCGCTCTGGTCAAAATGACTTGAATGACCTGTGAGATGGAACCCTGTCAATCGGCAATTACAGAAGACAGTCTACACGTATTAATGCTGATGGCAAAGCAGGCTGCAATGCATATATGAACCATACCAGCTAGCAGAAGGAAAGACAATTGAGTATTCCTGAAAAAATACATTTTGTCAAAGTTTTTCATCTTGGTCTCATCAGGACAATCGCAAGAATACCAATATCAGGGGAAGCAACAGCTTTATACTGTATGAGGAGAGATTGCTGATTGGTTGGCAAGTGGACTTTGATTGGAAGAGGTGTTACCATGGAGAACGCACCAGGTAATGGTAACTGGCCATTGGCAGTTAACGGTCAGTCACCATTAACTGGTGCATTCTCCATGGCAACACCTCTTCCAATCAGAGTCCACTTGCCAACAAATCAGCAATCTCTCCTCATCCAGTATAAAGTTGTTGCTTCCCATGACAGTGGTATTCTTGCGAATGTCCTGATGAGTGCAAGATGAAAAATTTTGACAAAATGTATTTTTTCAGCAATACTCAGGGTCTGTACTACCAAATGACTATTTGAGAAAGAATATTGGTGGGAAAAGGAGGATGCACTCACTGTAAAGGCTGGGATTGCCAAGCCCATTGTTTTTGTTTTAACCAATATGAGACAGATAAGGTAAGCACATTATTTGCGATGGATGAGCAAGAGGGTCTAAATAACCCAATGCCTGTTCTACAGCTATTTACAAGTGAGGGTGGTAAGGCCTTTATTTACATATGTAAATGTTACAGGCAGCAATACTAAAATTCAAATGCAGTTGACACATTTTTTTCTCTCCTCCTTCTACCTTTTCTACCTTCCCTTCTCCTACTGGGGTATGGTCACAGGTGGCATTTGACAGCAGGTATCTTACTTTGGTGGCTGAACTTCATTTGTCAGCCCAGACATCAGGAAGATGGTAATTTGCTCACTTAAAAGGGACCATCACCAGCAAGTTTGATCATGTTCTTTCTCAGTAATCAGATATATACACTTCCAGCAACCATCACACTTCACAGATCCTCTAACCCCAGCTGAGGTTAGCACCCCCTAGTTGATCTTCAGCTGGAGTCAGCTAATCTAGTCACAGATACCTGCTGTCAAATGCCACCTGCAACCATATCCCAGTAGGAGAAGGGAAGGTAGAAAAGGAGGAGGAGAGAAAAAAAAAGTGTCAACTGGATTTGAATTTTAGTATTGCTGTGATTGGCATGGAAGGTCACCATATCAGAGGCCATGCCAGTGTGCGTGTGGCTCCCATTGGGCTGTGGCTGCTGCCCTTGAATTGTGTCATGGCCGAGACCACTGAGACAGTGTTGTGAGATTAGGAATCCTCACCCACAGCCCTTTGGGTGAAAGATGTCCCCCACAAAATAGGACAGCGTGTATTGTCAGCTCTTTCTCACAATATCCATGTTAAGATTACAAGGCAAAAACAGAATTACCTGGAAAAACTCAGCAGGTCTGGCAGCATCGGCGGAGAAGAAAAGAGTTGACGTTTCGAGTCCTCATGACCCTTCGACAGAACTTGAGTTCGAGTCCAAGAAAGAGTTGAAATATAAGCTGGTTTAAGGTGTGTGTGTGGGGGGCGGAGAGATAGAGAGAGGGGTTGGGGGGGGTGTGGTTGTAGGGACAAACAATCAGTGATAGAAGCAGATCATCAAAAGATGTCAACGACAATAGTACAATAGAACACATAGGTGTTAAAGTTAAAGTTGGTGATATTATCTAAACGAATGTGCTAATTAAGAATGGATGGTAGGGCACTCAAGGTATAGCTCTAGTGGGGTTTTTTTTTTATATAATGGAAATAGGTTGGAAAAGGAAAATCTTTATAATTTATTGGAAAAAAAAGGAAGGGGGAAACAGAAAGGGGGTGGGGATGGGGGAGGGAGCTCACGACCTAAAGTTGTTGAATTCAATATTCAGTCCGGAAGGCTGTAAAGTCCCTAGTCAGAAGATGAGGTGTTGTTCCTCCAGTTTGCGTTGGGCTTCACTGGAACAATGCAGCAAGCCAAGGACAGATATGTGGGCAAGAGAGCAGGGTGGAGTGTTAAAATGGCAAGTCTATGCAGCAAGCCAAGGACAGACATGTGGGCAAGAGAGCAGGGTGGAGTGTTAAGATGGCAAGTCTATCTCTCCGCCCCCCACACACACACCTTAAACCAGCTTATATTTCAACTCTTTCTTGGACTCGAACTCAAGTTCTGTCGAAGGGTCATGAGGACTCGAAACATCAACTCTTTTCTTCTCCGCCGATGCTGCCAGACCTGCTGAGTTTTTCCAGGTAATTCTGTTTTTGTTTTGGATTTCCAGCATCCGCAGTTTTTTTGTTTTTATCTCTTGTTGTTAAGATTACAAGGGTTTGGGCTAATCATAAAATATCAACAGCACAGAAACCAGCCGCTTGCTCCAGCAGATCTATGCTAGTGTTAATCCTCCACATGAACTTGCTTCCACATCTCTTTGTCTAACCTTATCAACATATCCTTCTATCCCTTTCTCTGTCATCAACTTATTGAGCTTATTAATTCCATAAATGCATCTATGCAATTAACCCTAACTATTTGTGGTAAGGAGTTTCACATTTTAACATTTCTCTGGGTAAAGAGGTTTTACTTGAAGGCATTCATCCAGCACGCTCAAGTTGTCAATTTGCAAACGTTAACCTACTCATTTGGCCAATTTATCCAAGTAAGCAATAGTGTAAAGTTAACATGCTGAGATTGCTTTGGGACTGTCTGGGTCATAATTATTTCAGACTGTCTCTCCAGAGACTCAGTCCTGGCAATGCTGTGCGTTTCCTAAATATAGGTTCCCTTTGTTTTTTTATAATGCAGGTTTTGGATATACATTTACACTGGCAGTGCCTTAAAGAAATGCTTAACCAACACTTAGCCAGCAAGCTTTTAGGAAGCACACCAGAGTGAGGTGACAAGAAGTATTCTCAATGGACATGTAGGCAACTCTTTCTAATACTTTTCAAGGTTTTTTTCAGAATTCAGAAAAACAGATGAATTTGGAGCGCTGAGTTCAAGTTCCAACACCATCTCCATATTCATGGTGATGTGAGTGGGTTCTGGGAATTGGTTGGTGGCATTAGCTGGTCAGGGGCACTGTGGCAACTTGTTAGGAATAAACATGATCATGTATGCAGCATTTATGCAGCAGTTCATCAAGCCTTGATGCGGTTAACAATCAATTAATTACTCCTGAAGCACAGGCACTGTTATTGTGTAGACAAGCACAGCAGTTAATTTCCTTACAGCCTGGTCCCACCAAATAGCAAACAAGTTAATGGGCTGGAAGTGTCATTCTCCTGATCAGTCCATTTACACCATCCCTCTTGTGTTTCTGTAGATTTCTCATTCAGGCTACAGTACGAGATCAAGAGAAAGCACCCCCACCCCACCCAGATTTCAGGACAGTCTCTTTTTGATTGATATACCAGGTCACTCTGTTATTCATTGAATGAAAGACAGATCTTTATTAAACAAGGGAGAGAGGGATTTAACTGAATGTCTCATCTGGAAAAACAGTATCTTTAATAAAGTATCATCAATACTTCCCTGGACTGAAGCATGAACACAGGACCTTCTGGCCCGGAGGGGATTGATTAAACTGAGCCAAGTTTTCATGCATTTCAATAGCTGGGATTTCTTTACTGATAAGGGAAAGAGCATGATGTGATGTATTTGAGTAGCGACATAAAAAAAACACACGAGGAACGAGTCATTGAACAACAAATGGGATCATTCATTTATCTGCACAACTTAATTATCTGTGTTTTGAGATCATTTTGAGCCTGATGATCAATGCTACTCCAAGATCAACCCTTCAGTTCTGCTTCCAGCTCTGGACTGATGGCACTTCTGCCCTAGTGTTTGGTACTATCTCTTGAGGTAAGGAACTCGCACTCACAAAGGGGAGAGAAATGTGCCAGGCTTTATTAAGTGAGGGAGAAAGAGAGGGGCACCATATTAATTAGACAAGGGGGAAAGGTATATCAACATGAACTATGGGAAAGGTAAAGAGGACTGACATGACCTGGAGATGGAGGACGTGTGTCAGAATTATGTGAAGGGTAAGGTGAAGCATTCCTCTGTGGTAACCATGTAAGCAACTTAACAATCGCATTTAAGATCTTTTTTTATTCATTCACGGGATGTGAGCTTCACTGGTTGGGCCAGCATTTATTGTTCACCCCTAGCTGCCCTTCAGAAGGTGGTGCTGAACTGCCTTCTTGAACCACTGCAGTCTATGTGGTGTATGTACACCCACATCGCTGTTAGGAAAGGAGTTCCAGGATTTTGACCCAGCGACAGTGAAGGAACAGTGATATATTTCCAAGTCAGGATGCTGACTGATTTGGAGGGGAACTTCCAGGTGGTCGCGTTCCCATCTATCGGCTGCCCTTGTCCTTCTAGATGGTAGTGACCGTGGGTGCTATCTAAGAAGCCTTGGTGAATTTCTGCAGTGCAACTTGTAGATGGTACACACTGCTGCTACCGTTGGCGGTGGAGGGACTGAATGCTTATGGATGAGGTGCCAATCCAGCACCTGCTTTGCCCTGAACATTGTCAAGTTTCTTGAGTGTTGTGGGAGCTGCACTCATCCAGGCAAATGTGAAGTATTCCATCACACTCCTGACTTGTGCCTTGTAGATGGTGGACAGACTTTGGGCAGTCAGAAGGTGAGTTACTTGTCACAGGGTTCCTAGCCCCTGACCTGCTCTTGTAGCCACAATATATATATGGCTAGTCCAGTTCAGGGACTGGTCAATGGTACCTCCAAGATGTTGATAGTAGGGGAATTAGTGTTGGTAATGTCATTGAACACCAAGGGGTGATGGTTAGATTCTCTGTTGACAGGGACGGTCATTGCCTGGCACTTGTGTGCTGTGAATGTTACTTGCCATTTGTCAGCCCAAGCCTGGGTATTATCCAGATCTTGCTGCATTTGGACATTGTCCACTACCATTAATGACTGGATGTGGCAGGACTACAGAGCTTAGATCTGATCCATTGGTTGTTGGATTGCTAAGCTCTGCCTATGACTTTCTGCTAATGTTGTTTGGCATGCAAGTAGTTCTGTGTTATAGCTTCACCAGGTTGACACCTCATTTTTAGCTATGCCGGGTGCTGCTCCTGGCATGCCCTCCTGCACTGTTCATTGAACCAGGGTTGATTCGCTGGCTTGATGGTAATGGTAGAGTGGAGGTTATGATGGACCATGAGGTTACAGATTGTGTTTGAGTACAATTCTGCTGCTGCTGATGGCCCACAGCACCTCATGGATGCCCAGTCGTGAGTTGCTAGATCTGTTGGTGAGAATGTGGTCAAGTATGTTTTTCCCTCACCACCTGCCACAGACCAAATCTGGCAGCTATGTCATTTAGGACTCAGCCAGCTCGGTCAGTGGTAGTGCTACCGAGCCACTCTTGGTGATGGACATTGAAGTCCTCCACCCAGAGTACATTCTGTTCCCTTGCCACCCTCAGTGCTTCCTCCAAGTGGTGTTCGACATGGAGGAGCACTGATTCATCAGCTGAGGGAGGGCAGTACATGGTAATCAGCAGGAGCTTTCCTCACCCATATTTGACCTAATGCCATGTGACTTTATGGGGTCCAGAGTTGATGTTGAGGACTCCCAGGGCAACTTCCTCCTGACTGTATACCACTCTGCCGCCACCTTTGCTGGGTCTGTCTTGCTGGTGGGACAGGACATACCCAGGAATGGTGATGGTGGTGTGTGGGACATTATCTTTAAGATATGATTTCATAAGGATGGCTATGTCAGGCTGGTGCTTGACTCGTCTGTGAGACAGCTTTCCAATGTTGGCCCCCAGATGTTAGTAAGGAGGACTTTGCAGGGTCACCAGGGCTGAGTTTGCTATTGTCATTTCCTAGACCGATGCCAGGTCCGTCCGTCCAGTTTCATTCCTTTTTTGAGGCTTTGTAGCAGTTTGATGCAACTGAGTGGCTTGCTAGGCCATTTCAGAAGGCCTTTTAAGAGTCAACCACATTGTTGGAGTCACATGTAAGCCAGACCAGGTAAGGACAGCAGATTTCTTTCCTTAAAAGTGATTAGTGAACCAAATGGGTTTTTGTGACAATCAGCAATGGTTTTCATGGTCATCATTAGACTTTCAATTTCAGATTTTTTATTGAATTCAAATTCCACAATCTACCGTGGCAGGATTTGAGCCCAGGCCAGCAGAGCATTACTCCGAGTCTCAGGGTTATTAGTCCAGCAACAATAGCACTATGCCATCACCCCACCATTTCCAAAACATACCACAATTTCTTCACAAAAATGCAGGGGATGGGTTGGTGGGGGTGGGGGGGGGGGCGGGGTGTGAATCCCATAATTTTCACTGAATCACAGAATTATGGAAGAGTGCAACACAGGTGACCATTCTGCCCATTGAGTCTGTGCGATTATTTCATAGAGGAATGTAATTTGTCCCGCTATCCCACTCTTTTTCCATATTTTTGCAATTTTATCCTCCTTTAAATGTCTATCCAATTATTTTCTTTAAAGCTATCATTGAACTCATATCAATACCGTATCAGGCAGTGCATTCCAAATCCTAAACTCTCCTTGTGTAAAACATGTTTTTCTTCATTTCACCTCTGGTTACTTTGTCAATCATCTCATGTCTGTGCCTTTTCGTTGTTAACCCTTCAGCCATTCAAAAGATTTACTGTTTCTAAATCCTTCACAATTTTAAACACCACTATCAAATTTTCCCTTAGCTTTCTCTGTTCTGAAGTGTACCCTCAGTTTCTCTAGTCTATGTAACTCACTATAATCCTTTGCCCCTGGAACCAGTCCAGGTAAATCTCTTCTGTAACCTCTCCCAAAACCTTCATATCCTTCCTAAAATGTAGTGCCAAAATTGAGCACAATATTTCAGCTGGGGTTATATTAGTATTTTAAATAGATTTAGCATAACCTCCTGGCTTTTATAATTTATGCCTCCATTTAAAAAGCATCAGATCCCATATGCTTTACTAACTGCTTCGTTAACCAATCCTGATACCTTTAGACATTTGTGCACAAACACTCACAGGTCTCTCCCTTCTCTCACTCCCTCTAAAATTGTATCATTTAGCACATAATTTCTCTCCTCATTCTTCCTACCAAAATGTGTCACCTTACATTTTTGTATGTTGACTTTTATCTGCTATGTTTCTGCCCATTCCACCAGCATGGAAGGAAGGTCATTGATGAAGCAGCTGAAGATGGCTGGGCCTAGGACACTACCCTGAGGAAGTCCTGCAGTGATATTGTGGGTCTGGTATGACTGACCCCAAACAACCACAAGCATCTTCCTTTATGCTAGGTATGACGCCAACCAGTGGAAAGTTTTTCCCCCCGATTCCCATTGACTCCAGTTTTGCTAGGGCTCCTTGATACCACACTCAGTCAAATACTGCCTTGATGTCAAGGGCAGTCACTCCCACTTCATATTTTGAGTTCAGCTATCCCATTTAGTATGGTAGGAGTACTGCACAACACGATGGAGAGGATCTTCAATGTGAAGACGGGTCCTCATCTCCATGAGGACTGTGCAGTAGTCACTCCTACAGATACTGTCACAGACAGATGCATCTGTGACAGGTAGATTGGTGAGGATGAGGTCAAATAGGCTTTCCCTTTTTTTGGCCCCCTTACCACTTGCCACAGAACCAGTCCTTTAGGACTCGGCCAATTGGGTCAGTAGTGGTGCTACCGAACCATTCTTGGTGATGGACATTGAAGACACCCACCCAAAATACCTTGCCACCCTCAGTGCTTCCTCCAAGTAGTGTTCAACATGAAGAAGCACTGATTCATCAGCTGAGGGGGGTTGGGGGGAGTGTAGGTGGTAAGGAGCAGGAGGTTTCCTTGCCCATGCTTGGACTGGTGCCATGAGGCTTCATAGGGTCTGGAGTCATTGCTGAGGACTCCTTGGGCAACTTCTGCCAATTCTGTACCACTGTGCTGCTACCTCTGGTGGGTCCGTCCTGGTGGTGGGACAGGACATGCCCAGGGATGGTGATATTGGTGTCTGAGGCATTGCCTATAAGGTATGATTCCCTGAATATGACTACACCAGGCTGTTTGTGACTAGTCTGGGACATCTCTCCCAGTTTTGGTACAATCCTCCAGACCAGGTAAGGATGGCAGATTTCCTTCCCAAAAGTGAACCAGATAGGGTTTTGCAACAACTGACAATGGTTTCATGGTCACCATGACTGAAATGAGCTTTCAATTCCAGATTTTATTAATGGAATTTAAATTCCACCAGCAGCTACAGCAGGATTTGAACCCATGTCAGAGCATTAGCCTGAGCCTCTGGATTACTAGTCTATTGACATTACTACTAGACACCCATCTCCTCTATTAGCCGTAGTCCACAACAGATGATAGACAATTTAGAGAGACAATTTGTTATATAAAGCTTGAGGGGCACACTCTGCAGGCGTGGGGCAAGGTGAGGAGGCAGGACTCCATCAACTACCATATATACGTAATTACACTAATAATCAGGGTCCAAGGGCCTCTCCTGTTTTGATGGTGTCTGTACGTAGGAGGGATGATCATATGAGGGAGATGAACTTACGGCTTTCATCAGGTGAAAGATATACACAGTGTAGCAGGTGACAGGATCTAGTCATGTTCCTAATTCACAGGTGGGAAATAACAGTGGCAGGGACTGTGAAAATAAGGTACAAACTGTGAAAATGAGGGTGTGCACTAAAATCTAACACTTCTTCCATATCCGTCTACTCAATGTGAGAAATTAAACCCCTCAGGAATAAAACCGAAAAATTGAATCAACAAGACAGTTGTGAGACCAGACTTGTTACGTAATATAGAAACTTGAACAACATCAGGAAGAGAGGAGCAACAACTGGATACTAATGAGACACGGATGCTGCGATGGATGTGTGAAGTGATGAGAAAGGACAATATCAGAAACCAGCACATCAGATTGTGGAAGCATCAAAGAAAGTAGCTGAGAAGAGATTGAAATGGTATGGCCATTTGTTGTGGAGAGAGAGAGAAGGAAGGTGGTGAGGCAAGTCTTGGAAGTGGGACTGCCAGCAAGGAGCCGAGAAAGGCACTGAGACGAAATGGATAGATGAGTTAGCATGAGGTTTAAATGCAGCCAGACTGGAAGAGGGATGTGTGACTGACAGCAGGAGATGGACAAGGGTGATTGACCAGCATTGTGGTTACCCCAAATAAATGAGAGAAGCTGAAAGTAAGAGAAGAAAGCAGACAAATAAGGAATAAATCCTCCTGCTATACTGCATCTCTTTTCTTTCAAAAGCCCTATACACACTTTAAAGTGTGGAGAAATATGGTAACCAATCAAGAGAACCGTTATGAATTCACACAACCCCCTACCCCCACTCTCCATGGCTTTGATCAGCCAAATAATACAGAAATTTCTAAAATACAGGACAGAAAAGAGAGCCCACTTTATCCACTTACTTCTGTGTCTCAGTGATATTCATCAGTAGCAAAGCAGGGCTCAGAGCTGAAAACTACTTGCTGCCGAATCCCATTTCAGGTTTCACTGAATATTGACTTGACAAAAAAATGACAACTCTACTGTATTATGTGCACAGCAAAATGACAATGGGTTGTATCATCTGGTCCACATGCAGACACATCTGCAACATGAATACACATTTTATAGTGTGAGAGACTGATATACAGTGCTAGTTGCTTCCATTTGAGGAGATAGAAAGTATACAATGGATTTACAAAATTAACCCACATTTATATCAGAGAATTGCCAATTGGTTATTCTGGTTGACAGTGCCAAGAGGATAGCAAATGCTTCTTCCAGTGCCAAGAATTGTCTGCAACACGCTGTAGGGACTACACTATCGATTTTTACAGGGCAGCAGCTTAGAGATGACACACTTTAAAGTACTTTTAAATATTTTATCACCAATAACAAGCAGCTGATGGACTGATTTTAGTTTGTATTATGGTGTGCTTTGTATTCTGACCATCCTTTACACAGCCTTCTTCTATCTCCATACAAAACCATGACACTGACATACCTCGACACCAATAAAGCCCACACCGTCATTAAAGCTCAAATTGATCCTGGAGGCCAGTATTGACTGGGGTTTCCAGAGAGTCACCTGAATTCCTAAGCCTTCTATTTGCAAAAGCTATAGGAGTGCTGAGGTGCACTGCCAGAGCAGTGGCCATAACTCTATGGGAGAAGCATTTGCTATCCTCGATTAAGAAGGCAGCATTGCCTCACGATCTGCCAGTGCCCTTGTCACAGCGGCAGATCCAGCTTAGATGCAGCTGTCTACAATCAGGTCCTCAAGGCCCAGTGCTATTTTGTCGCTATCCATTGTGGCTATCTGACGTTTCCTCAATGGAAGTTCAGCGGACACTCACCACCTAGCTGCAGCCATCGGAAAACACTTTGGGCAGGATTTTACGCTCCCCTGCTGGCAGGTTTGTAGGCAGGTCGGGGTGCGTGTGGAGCCTGCAAAACTCCTCAGATGTCCTCCCACTGGGTTCCTGCCCATCTCTGCAATTTTATGGTGGGACTGGTGAAGAATCGGCCGGCCCGCCCACCCCTTGACCCAGCTGAGGCCCCCAAGTGGCCAGTTAATGACCACTTAAAGGGCCGTTTCCCAACCAATCTCAATTTTTAGGCCTGCGTAAGGGGTTCAGGGGCAGTGGAAAAGACCAGAAAGCGACACTGATCAGGCCCAGGGTGGGAAATGGAGGAGGGGTGCCTCCATCAACAGCCTCCTTTCAACTTCAGGCACCCCTCCCCCAACAAGGTCTGGACCCTCTGGGTGTTCTCTACACCCTGACCTCTCCAGCAACACCCCAACCCCCTTTGCCCACCCGCTCAGGCATCACCTCCCCTCCCCAGCATGAGACCTCCATAATTACCTGGTCCTGAACTTCCAGGACTTAGACTCTGAGGGCTGCTTGCAGTTGCCGTCCATAGCAGCTTCTGGTGCTGCAGGAACCACAGAGCTACCAGCCAATCAGGTTGGCCGACACCTCCCTGAGGCAGAGCTTCCTCCCGAGTGAAGGGTCGATGTCCTACCCCAGCCAATTATAACCCCTTGGAGTGTTAAATGGCTGCAGGGCAGCCAGTATCAGCAGTGGTGCATTGGCCACTGACTCTTTAGGGTGGCAGTAAAAGGGACCCCCACCATCCTAAAACTCCTGGCCTTTGTTAATTTATCAAGTTACTTAAACAAGTGCAAGACAGGAACTATACAGTTGCACATATGAGGGTTTTTAATTATTCCTGTTTATTATTGGCTCAAAATTTGTTGTATAAGCAATGCCGAGGCTAATATGTTCACAATTAAGTTTTGTTAAATGCCACAGAAACCTCAGTCTAGGGCAGATGTGCAAATGGAAACATTACTGTCGGTGATGCACCTCTTTAACTTTGCGAAAACAGCATCTCGCTACCCTGGCATCTGCCTTCTCATTCAAATATATTGGGCAGGATGTTCTGCCTTCCAGACGGGCGCACCCGATCCAATCTCCGGCCGGCGGGGAGCCAATCCCTGCCAGAGAAGCGGGCCCCGCCTCCATTTTACGTGGGCGGGCCAATTAAGGCCAGCCCAGCATGAAGTCCGGCAGGGAGTGCTATGCGCTCTCTGTGCGAGCTGGGGGGGTGGGGATTTCCCAAAAGTGATGGGGGGGGGGGTGGTGGGAATTTCCCAAAAGTGAGAGTGCAGCCTCAGGGAGATCACTGACAGTTCTAAAAAGATTAAAAATAGAAGAAAAAAAAATCCTTAACATGTCCCCTTCATCTGACAATGTCAGATGAGATAGGACAAGTTCATAATCTACACTAAAATTTTATTAAACTTTTTAAATCCCTACATGAAATCTCATCCCGCCGGTGGATGAGGTTTCGTGTTTTCTCTATTTGTCGCCGGGTCTCCTGGTCCTTCAATTGTTTTAATGATCCTGTCAATCGCCTCAATTGGCCATTGACAGGTCGGCGGGTCCGCAGCTGATTTTGCTGCGGGTTCACCTTCCTGAAGACTTAAATGGGACACGGTGACATCGGGGGTTCCTCCCAATGTCATCCCACATCATTTTGCGTGTCGACGAGCTGGCCCCGCCCCCTGCTCGCCGACGGCAAAATTCAGCCCATTGAATGGAATGAAGTTTCTGTACTTTCATGGTAGAAATGAATTCATTTTAACAATTTAATATGTGCTAATTATTGCCAGGTAACTTCTCTGACACTGAAAATTAGCTATTGCAAGAATAGAGTCTCGTTAATTCAGGGTTTAATTGCTGTAGGAGAATTTTTAAACTGTAAACTTAAAATTAAAGTTTTTTAAAAGTACTTTTCCTTTCTGTCTTTATTATTGCTTTCCTTTAATCCAAATTTTCTTTCCCTCCTTATTTTTCTTGCTGTAACTATTTGACATTGGCTGCAACCACATGGGGAGACAGTGGCATAATGGTAAAACCACTGGATTCAACTAAAACTCAACTAATAAAAATCTGGAATTGAAAGCTAGTCTTAGCAATGAAGTTATCATTGATTATTGTTCAGAAAAAACATTTAGAGAAGGAAATCTGCCATCCTTGCCTAGTCTCCAGAACCATGGCAATGAGGTTGACTCTTAACTACCCTCTGAAATAGCCTATCAAAATCAAGGGCAATTAGGGGTGGGCAACAAATGCTGGCTTTAGTGGCCCCCACATTCCATGAAAGAAAAAAAAAATTACTAATTAAGTTCACCCATTTACACTGGTGCCTCAGTCCTTGTGCTGTTAAGTTTACAGTCCTTCAATCTGGTTAGGGAAACGTAAAGTTGCTTCCCCCGTTCATCCAGATGCCAGTTGCCCTGTAGAGGGCACTATGCCATTATCAGCTATTACTTTCTGCAATTTGCAATTCAAAATATCGTGAAGATTAAAAAAAATAGTAAATCTCACAAATGGTGAACACAATTGGTTGACCAGTTGCAGCAAATATGGATTGAATTAAATTTGACCTTTTTTTCTTGGATATGGTGTAGGTGTTGATATTTAAGAACATAAGAAACATAAGAGATAGGAACAGGAGTAGACCATTCGGCCCCTCGAGCCTGCTCCGCTATTCAATAAGATCATGGCTGATGTTCTTGTGTTTCAAATTCCACGTTCCGATAACCTTTGATTCCCTTAGAACCATAGAAAAGTTACAGCACAGAAGGAGGCCATTCGGCCTATCTTGTCCATGCCAGCCCGAGGATACCCAGGTGTCCTTTCTAATCCCACCTTGCTGCACCTGGCCCATAGCCCTGCAGCTTACAGCACTTAAGGTGCAGATTCAGGTACCCTTTAAAAGAGTTTAGAGTTTCTGCCTCTACCACCAACTTGGGCAGTGAATTCCAGACACCCACTACCCTCTGCGTAAAAAAGTTCTTCCTCATGTCCTCCTTACACCTTCTGCCACTTATCTTGAATCTATGTCCCTTGGTCTAGAATTCTCCTTCAAGGGAAACAATTTTATCCTGTCTATTCCCCTCATAATGTTATACAAATCAATCAAGTCACGTCGCAGCCGCCTTTGTTCTAAGGAAAATAACCCCAACCTATCCAATCTCTCCTCGTAGCTACTCTTTTCTAACCCTAGCAACATTCTTGTAAACCTCCTCTGCACTCTCTCCAGAGCTATTACGTCTTTCCTGTAATGTGGTGACCAGAACTGCACACAATACTCCAGTTGTGGCCTCATCAGTGTTTTATACAATTCCAACATTATATCCTTACTTTTATATTCTATACCTCTGCCAATGAAGGAGAGCATTCCATATGCCTTCTTTACAACCTTGTCTACTTGAACTGCCGCCTTCAGGGACCTGTGTACTTGTATGCCAAGATCTCTCAGTATATTCCCATTTATTTTGTAATCCCTGTTACTGTTTGACCTCCCTAAATGTATGACCTCACAATTCTCTAAGTTAAAATCCATCTGCCAGTTTACCGCCCACTCCACCAACCCATCAATATCGTTTTGGAGATTATGGCTATCCTCTACACTATCCACAACTTGGCCAATCTTTGTGCCATCTGCAAATTTCCTTACTGTGCCCCCCTTGCCTAACTAAAACCTATCTACCTCTATCTTAAAAATATTCAATAAACCTGCCTCCACCACCTTCTGAGGCAGAGAATTCCAAAATCACACAACCCTCGAGAGAAAAAAATTCTCCCCATCTCTAAAAGGGCTTCCCCTAATTTTAAAACAGTGCCTCCTAGTTCTGGACTCACCCACAAGAGGAAACATCCTTTCGCCACCCACCTTGTCAAGGCCGTTCAAGATCTTGTATAAAAGCAAAATACCGTGGATGCTGGAAATCTGAAAGATAAACCTAAAATGCTGGAAAAACTCAGCAGGTCTAGCAGCATCTATAGAGAGAGAAACAGAGTTAATGTTTCGAGTCCATATGACCTGCTCTGAAGAAGGGGCATACGGACTCGAAATGTTAACTCTGTTTCTCTCTCCACAGATGCTGCTGGACCGACTGAGTTTTTCCAGCATTTTCTGCTTTTGGTGCATGATCTTGTATACTTCAATCAAATCACCCCTCACTTTTCTAAACTCCAGTGAAAACAAGCCCAGTCTGTCCAACCTTTCCTCATAAGACAACCCACTCATTCCAGGTATCAATCTAGTAAACCTCCTCTGAACTGCCTCCAATGCATTTGCATCATTCCTTAAACAAGGGGACCAAAACTGCACACAGTATTTGAGGTGTGGTCTCACCAATGCCCTGAATAACTGAAGTATAACATCCTTACTTTATGTTGAATCCCTCTCGTAATAAAGGATTGCATTCCATTAGCCTTCTTAATTATCTGCTGTACCTGCATATTAACTTTTTGTGACTCGTACTAGAACACCTAGATCCCTCTGCACCTCAATTTATAGTGAAGGGCCCTTTTGTAGGTCTATTAGGGATGAGTGGAGATAGTTCATGTTACGTGATCTTGGATGAGTTGCAGTGAGGGATAATAGAGGATAACGTTGTTTCTGCTTGTCCTCTTCTTTCTCCTCCTCAATCTCACCCAGGTGATGCTAAAGATCAGTCCCTCATTCCAATGTAGTGCAGCATGCAGCAAAGGACTATAAATCTGGATCACACGGTCACATACCGCAAATCTGGACTTGGTCAGCCTAGGTAGCAGAAGTGTCGCACCAGCATGCCAACTGCTGCGTGATGATATTTCTAGCAGTAGAATGGTTCTCATTGCAACCATGCTCCGTGTCTGTGCCTGTGACAGGAATCATGAGCCTTTTCAGAGAGAGATACCTCTCACGGCCCAATTACGCAGAACTGACCGCCTCCCACCCCCCTTCCCCCCCACCTCTTCCCCATCTCTTTATGCCCCTTGGAACTTCTGGCTCAATTGGAGGTATTTATAATGGTATGGAATGCCATTTTCACATTTGCAGCCTGTTCTGGACGCATCAAAGTTTGTTAAAATTGTTAGAGGGTAAGGTTGGCATACCGCAGAGCAATTGCATGCTGTGCAGAAATCACACACCTAAAAAAACAGTGGGCAGGATCATCCCAGATTTGCACAAAGTGTGGTAGAGGTGGGAAGAAAGGCCATTATTCCCGTCGGCTGCAATGGAGGCTTTTCGCGTTGTATCCTCCCATTCCCGCCTCATTAATTATGCAGCCACAGGAAACATTCCGTCTCACTGGCGGGCGGCGTCAGATTTCCCCACCACACCGTTACCTCACCACTGTTTCACGCTCAGTGTGCCATATTTAAATTGCAGCCGTACACATACGTGTAGCCTAAGACTGCTCCACTAAAGACATGGCCCTAAAAACCAAGAAGAGTGCAGCCCCCAATTCAGTGACGCCTCCCTGGGATGCCTTCTGGGCACCATAGATGCCCACCATAATGTCCTCAGCTCCCGCTCTGGCCGCAGGAGGCCCTTCAGCCTCATCACTTCAGCTTAGAGACGATAGCAGAGGTGGGCAGTGCCAATGCTGCACACAAAAGATTGACCATCCAGTGCAGAAAATGGATGAATGGCCTCACCAGTGAAAGGAAACCATCTGGTTACTCTAAACCCTCACACTTACAAGCCCATTGCACACTCACTGGCATCTCACTCAATGCCAGCTCAAGGGACATCACCACTCACTCTCACGTGCCCCCCTCACATGTCCATCTGGCCTCATCTCCTCTGGAGACTGCCTCCTTAGCCCTCACCATCTTGAGGCCACTTGCACAGATCAACATGCGCCCTCACACACACCCTGGTTTACCTCCCTTCCCCAGTACAGCCCTCGCCCTGGAGCCTCTGCCCTTGCCTGACGCCACTTCTCCCCCATCCCCAAGCAAGCCTTAGCCCTGCAGCTGTTTAAAAGCCACCCCCAGCTTACAGCTGGTCTGGTAGGTAAAGACCTGCCTGTGAGCCTCTAAAAGTGATGTGGTGCTGCTTGTGAAGCCTGGTGCTGATAACGGTAAGTACTGCCTGAAGCAAGATAGGCAAACAAACTCAAAATCCCGAGTGAAGTGCAGCTCGCCAGGTGCACATCGCTTATGTACAGTTGTAAAACATATCGGCTTGCAATCACGCCAACGTGCCTGGATAATCCAGCACTGGGGGGATATTCTGATGAACAAGGTTTATAATGAGATGCCAAAATATTTAAGTTAGGTTCCCGACGTGCGTTGGCAGGAAACAGCCCTCCATTGATGGGTGGAGTGGACAACCGCAAGGCGGTTTCATGATGGCAAGAAACCGATTTTTGGCCTTCTCGCCATATTTTCCCCCCTTCACACCCCCCGACCCTGGTCTGCATGACGTCCGATGCCAACAGGGCCAGAAAATTCCAGCCAGGGGCTTTTTCCCACCCCCCCACCACCCCCCCCCCCCCCAAATGGACAGGTGGCCATCCAATAGGTTCAAACTGCCCTGCCCTCAAGTGTTCTACCTTGTCTCAAGATCTTGCTGCTAAACGACCTAGCGAGGAAACCGGGTGTGGTCAATAATGTCCAGGTTCCTCCAATTAAGTTTTCTCTCAAACTCCACTCGTAAGTCAGAATGCAGAAAAGATCCAAATAGTATAAAATATTGAACAAACCTTCGTCAAAAAAAAAAACAACTTTCAAGCTTCAGCACATTTATAAGGGAATCTTGCAACTGCCTACCAGTTCTTAACTGTCTCTTGGAAAAGAAAAATAGCCATTCATACAGAAAACAGCTTCTGAATGTAGCAGTTAGCTTACTGAAAGTCTGGCCACTTATTTTACCTTACTTCACTCCCATTTATCTCTTTCCAAGTCCAACCTGGGGGCATCTCATTGTCTTATCGATTGATAGGGCTCTTTGGAAGCTGTTCAAAATGTGCACTGGCAACCTGAATTTTACAATGGCTGAAGTAGTAGAGACTTCTTTAGACAGCTCATATTACAGCACTAACATAGCATTTACAAAGCTTCCCAGAGATTGATATCTTGGTTAAAAATAGAGAAGTAGGAAAATTGAGATGCAAAATAGTCAGAAATTTCCAGAAATCTGTTTGCAAAACAAGGGGACCATAGCTATGATTTTTATTATAAGTCCAGTGGCTGAAATTGTAGAAAGCGTGTAAATGCTTTTCTTTTTGAGTCTATGTACCAAAATCTAAACAATATGTAGTTTGTCATCTGATGGCCTGTATTTAACTCTGGTCCCTTTCCAAAATCTTACTTCATTCTTTGTAGAGGGTACAGAGGAGATTTATCAGAATGGTACCAGGGATGAGGGACTTCAGTTATGCAGAGAGACAAGAGAAGCTGCTATTTTTCCTAGAGCAGGGACTAAAGGGGGGTTTAAAAGGAATCTTTGAAATTATATGCTGCTTTGACAAAGGACATCATGCTTCCACTGGCTAAATGGTTAGTACAGGGGCACTTATAAGGTAATTGGGAAAAGCGCCTGAGTTGAGATTAGGAAAATTATTTTTATGCAGTCAGTTGTTATGGTCTGAATTGTAGTCATTTGGGTTTCGAAATGTAATCATTACTACATGCCCTACCTGGCTTGCCATAGTCATATGACCTCTGCCATGAGGGAATGTCTGGGGACAGCCATCATACATTCAGTTCAATACTACACCAGGAAGACTGTAGTATTTGAGCTTGTAACATGGCTTCAGGAGTGGAGCTGAGATTGAATTTTGAAAAGCTGGAAGAAAAGCCACAGCTACTGAAATGTTCAAGAAGTCACCTTGCAGTGTGACACCAGCAAGACTGGTCTTGCAGCCCAATCCTAAAGCAACAAGGATAACCAGTCGCATTTGCATTCAGACATTAATGCAAACTGAACGATGCTACGCTGAGTTTGAGAAAGAGTGTCTGGCTATTGTTTTTGCTTGCGAGCATTTTCATCAACACCTGCTTGTGAGAGACAAAGTAACAGTGGAGTCTGACAACAAAGCCACTTCAAAGCATTTTTTTCAAAGCACTGCTACCTGCTCCAAAGCATCTGCAAAGGATGTTACTTTGTTTACAGAGATATCATCTGGATGTGATATACAAGCAAAGGAAATAAATGTACATCGCTGACTTGCTGTCAAGGGCAACAATCCCAATGAAGAAACCTGAGGATGCTACAACAGAATGTGAAATCTTCCTGATTCAATGTGAAGCAGCAGCTCAACGTTCTCTGGAAGCCATCAACCCTGCAGAGACATTGAACCTGAGAGGCAAGCACATTTCTCAATTCAAGCAAGCTACCCAACAAGAATCAACTCTCCAAGTACTGCAACAAGTAGTGATGAAAGGATGGCCTGAGAGCGTCCAGGACACACCTGTGGTCACAAGAGCACATTGGACATTGGCACATTGAGATGAATTGACAGCCCAAGTATCTTGCACAAATGAAATAGAGTCATCATCCTAAGGACATGAGAGGAGAGGTGCTGAAGCCCATCCGTGAAAGCCATCAAGGAATTGAATTGAGTGTAAGAAATGTAAGAGAACTGCTCCATTGGCCAAATATGAGCAATAAAATTAGAGACCACATTGGCCAGTGCAGTGCTTGCAACAAGTATCAAGCTAAAAAAGTTAGCGAACCATTGATGACCCATGACATCCCAGGCAGACCATGGATGAAGCTGGGAGTAAACCACTATAGCAGGAACTAATTATCTTATCATTGTAGACTGTTATTCTGACTACTGGGAGATAGACCAGCTAACTTCAATGATGACAGGTGAGATAATAGAATGCTTGAAAACACACTTCAGTCATTATGGCATTCCAAATATTGTGATGAGTGACAATGGCCCTCAGTTCACGAGTGAAGAATTCAGCCGTTTCACAAAGGGTTGGAAAATTCAACACTACACATCATATTCCCAGTTGAATGGAAAGGCTGAGGTGGCAGTGAAAATCACCAAAGAAATCATCAAGAAATTGAGCAAATCCAGCTCAATGTATACAAGGCAATCCTCAAGTGAAGAAATACACTGACTGAAGGCATGGAAAGTAGGCCAGCCCAAAGACTAAACTCCTCTTCCAATAGCAAAATAGCTACTGAAACCAAAAGTAGCAACTGGCATGCGTGAAGAAATCAAGGTGAAACAGCACAAAGTCAAAGTTCATTTTGACAAGACTGCCAATCCATTGTCAGAGTTGAGCCTTGGAGAGCCAGTCAGGATACAAACCTTCAAAACAAAAACAGAATTACCTGGAAAAGCTCAGCAGGTCTGGCAGCATCAGCAGAGAAGAAAAGAGTTGACGTTTCGAGTCCTCATGACCCTTCGACAGAACTTGAGTTTGAGTCCAAGAAAGAGTTGAAATATAAGCTGGTTTAAGGTGTGTGTGTGGGGGGCGGAGAGATAGAGAGAGAGAGAGGTGGGGGTGTGGTTGTAGGGACAAACAAGCAGTGATAGAAGCAGATCATCAAAAGATGTCAACGACAATAGTACAATAGAACACATAGGTGTTAAAGTTAAAGTTGGTGATATTATCTAAACGAATGTGCTAATTAAGAATAGATGGTAGGGCACTCAAGGTATAGCTCTAGTGGGGTTTTTTTTTATATAATGGAAATAGGTGGGAAAAGGAAAATCTTTATAATTTATTGGAAAAAAAGGAAGGGGGAAACAGAAAGGGGGTGGGGATGGGGGAGGGAGCTCACGACCTAATGTTGTTGAATTCACTATTCAGTCCGGAAGGCTGTAAAGTCCCTAGTCGGAAGATGAGGTGTTGTTCCTCCAGTTTACGTTGGGCTTCACTGGAACAATGCAGCAAGCCAAGGACAGACATGTGGGCAAGAGAGCAGGGTGGAGTGTTAAAATGGCAAGCGACAGGGAGGTTTGGGTCATTCTTGCGGACAGACCGCAGGTGTTCTGCAAAGCGGTCGCCCAGTTTACGTTTGGTCACCCCCCTTATCGGCATTCCGTAGGGATCGCTCCCTCCGGGACACCCTGGTCCACTCCTCCATCACCCCCTACTCCTCAACCCCCTCCTATTGCACCACCCCATGCCCACGCAAAAGATGCAACACCTGCCCCTTCTCTTCCTCTCTCCTCACCGTCCAAGGACCCAAACACTCCTTTCAAGTGAAGCAGCATTTCACTTGCATTTCCCCCAACTTAGTCTACTGCATTTGTTGCTCCCAATGTGGTCTCCTCTACATTGGAGAGACCAAATGTAAACTGGGCGACCGCTTTGCAGAACACCTGCGGTCTGTCCGCAAGAATGACCCAAACCTCCCTGTCGCTTGCCATTTTAACACTCCATCCTGCTCTCTTGCCCACATGTCTGTCCTTGGCTTGCTGCATTGTTCCAGTGAAGCCCAACGTAAACTGGAGGAACAACACCTCATCTTCCGACTAGGGACTTTACAGCCTTCCGGACTGAATATTGAATTCAACAACATTAGGTCGTGAGCTCCCTCCCCCATCCCCACCCCCTTTCTGTTTCCCCCTTCCTTTTTTTCCAATAAATTATAAAGATTTTCCTTTTCCAACCTATTTCCATTATATAAAAAAAAACCCCACTAGAGCTATACCTTGAGTGCCCTACCATCCATTCTTAATTAGCACATTCGTTTAGATAATATCACCAACTTTAACTTTAACACCTATGTATTCTATTGTACTATTGTCATTGACATCTTTTGATGATCTGCTTCTATCACTGCTTGTTTGTCCCTACAACCACACCCCCACCTCTCTCTCTCTCTATCTCTCCACCCCCCCCACACACACCTTAAACCAGCTTATATTTCAACTCTTTCTTGGACTCAAACTCAAGTTCTGTCGAAGGGTCATGAGGACTCAAAACGTCAACTCTTTTCTTCTCCACCGATGCTGCCAGACCTGCTGAGTTTTTCCAGGTAATTCTGTTTTTGTTTTGGATTTCCAGCATCCGCAGTTTTTTTGTTTTTTTTTTACAAACCTTCAATGCTGTCAACAAAAGTCAGCCCACAAGACAACTTGGGACGTGCAGAGAGCAGTTGTTACACCTATCATACTCAGTGGAAGTGAATGACCAAATATACTGGCGCAACCGCAGGCATATATGAACAATTAGAGAAGCTGTTCCTTCACTCCAGGTGGCCGATCAGGAAAATGGGATGTCACCAGCTGCACAGAGAAAAGAATGACCATCACTCCCAGAGGTCCACCGGTCCCCAACAATGGCAATGGAATACCAGCAATTATTACCACGGCAACAACAAGTGCTACAGGAACGACACTCTATGAAGAGGGAACAACGCCTAGATGAACAACCAATGACAATGTGCACACGTACCATTAAGAGACCTGCACGATTTAACAGCTATGTATGCAATGCATAAGCAGCAACTGACGAGAACAATGAACAGTTTGTTACTGCATAAGAACAGTTGTTGTACATTGGGTAACTTGGGTAACTCACATTTATGCATGATAGTGCATGAAAATTTGTCTTTTGTTCATTATGAAAAGGGGAATATTTGTGTTTTGAAATGCAGTCATCATTACATGTCCTACCTGACTTGCTATAGCCATGTGACCATCACCAAGTAGGAATGTCTGAGCAGCCATGAAACATTCAATTCAATAAAGACTCTACACTAGAAAGACTGGTCTTTGAGTTCATAACAGCAGTGATAGTGGAAGCAAATTCAACCATAACTTTCAAACGGGAATTGGATATAGACTCACAAAGAACAAATCTGCAGGCCTATTTACAATCTATATCAGTACCTTGGATGAAGGGACCAAATGTATAGTTACTAAATTTGCTGATGACAAAAAGATAGGTAGGAAAGTAAGCTGTAAAGAGGACATAAGGAGTCTGCCAGGGGATATAGATCAGTTGAATGAGTGGGTAAAAATTTGCCAGATGGAATATAATGTGGGGAAATGTGAACTTGTCCACTTTGGCAGGAAGAATAGAAAAGCGGCATATTATCTAAATGGAGAGAGCTTGTAGAACTTTGAGGTACAGAGGGATCTGGGTGTCCTGGTACATGAATCTCAAAGTTACGTATGTAGCGAATGATTAGGCAGGCAAATGGAATATTGGTCTTTACTGCAGGGAGAATTGAATATAAAAGTAGGGATGTTTTGCTACAGTTGTACAGTGCATTGACGCAATCACATTTGGAGTACTATGTACAGTTTAGGTCTCCTTATTTAAAAAAGGGCATAATTGCATTAGAGGCAATTCAGAGAAGCTTCACTAGACTGATTCATGAAATGAAGGGTTATCTTATGAGGAATGAGGTTGGGCCTGCATCCATTGAGGTTTAGAAGAATGAGAGGCAATCTTATTGAAACATATAAAATCCTCAGCGGGTTTTTCAGAGTCGATGCTGAAAGGATGTTCCCCCTTGTGGAAAGATGAGAACCAGGGGACACAGATTAAAATAAGGGGTCTTCAATCTAAGATAGAGATGAGGAGAATTTTTTTCTCTCAGTGGGTTGTGAGTCAGTGGAACTCCCTTCCCTGGAGAGTAATTGAGGCAGGGTCATTGAATATTTTTAAGGTAGTGTATATAGATTCTTGTCTAACAAGGGAATCAAAGGGTATCAGCAGAAGGCAGGATAGTGGTGTTGAGGCCACAATCAGATCAGCCATGATCTTGTTGAATGGCAGAGCGGGCTCAATGGGACAGATGGCCTATTCCTGCTCCTAATTTGTATGTTTGTATGCAACATGATGGGCAGAATGGCCTCCTTCTGCACTGTACAATTCATTCCTCATTATGCAAACTTTTGACTGAAATTTTTACAGGGACAAAAAAAATCATTAGTAATGTGTCCAAATTAATTTAATATTTTCATTCTGAGATTGTACTTTATGTCAGGTTGTGATTACAAAGGGTTATAAAGGTATTTAACTGTTGCGCTTAGAAAAGGTCACATTTACTTATTAAGAATTGCACTGCATGCATCTTGATAGTTATAGATAACTGCTCAATAGTGACAGAGGTTAATTGAAACTAGCAATGAATCATAAACAGTGATTCACATCTAGTTTCCCCAATGACACCACACAATGTAAGAATATAACATATCTCATATGGGTTGTGATCAGCAAGACCAGAGATTGAATTCACCCAGGAAATAATGGGATTTAAGTATAATCTTTTGTAATAGTCAACATGGAGGTTCCTGCTAAAAGATGTAATACATGGGTTATGATGCTGCTGCGGGAGCAGATTAGATTCAAATTATACAAGATGCAGTTCCACACTTGGTGGAATTATTTAATCCACCTTGACAGACAAGCAGCAGCCTTAAAACAGATAAACTGACTGTGGAATTTCAGCTTCAAGGAATATTGTAAAAAATAATTGGCAATCATTTCTTTCATCAGATTGATGCATTGTCATGAGGTCATTGAGTTGCTAATGTAGTTCTTCACTCTGCCAAGTAACAGCTATTTCATGAAGATGTTTCCAGTTTAAGAACAAGTGAAAGGCAGCTCAAAATCATGGTGAAAACAAGCATTGATTGATTTATCCCAGTGTAACAGCTAGGGCTGATTTTTTGCAGAGCAGTGGGGGCCAGAATGATGGATCAGAATGCTGGGGTCAATCCTTCCTCAGATGTTTGAGGACCCCAGGCTTACTTTTCGGTCATCGTAAAGACAATTAGCTGCCGTTGTGGCCATGGTCCCTCTAAGGGATAGGAACCTTTCTCAAAGAGCTGTTGGCCAATCAGAGGACCGGCAGCTCTTCAGTCCCAGCAGTGCCACCTGGAGAGGTGGTCAGTGCTGGGAATGCACCTAGCAGAGAGGATGCAGTGATGGACATCACCCTCGCAGCAAGATTAGTGGAGTCAGGGGTCACTGGGGTAAGTCAGGCTGGCCCCAGCAATTGGAGAGAGTTCTGGCCCGTGAGGACAGGAGTGAGGTTGTTGCCACAAGGGGGCCATTGCCACTGGGAGTGGGGGATGGTAGGGATAGGACTCCATGCATCACAGAATGTTCACTTAGGAGGGCCCACTCTCTCTCAGGTCAGCAGGGAGGCCACCAGGATTCACTGAGTCGTCTCTCCAAGTTGCAGAGAACACACCCACTGCTTGTAAAATGCCAGCAGAGATGAGAAGAGGCCCTTAATTGAACATTCAAGTGGCACAGTTGACCTCTGGGTGGGAGGGCTGTATTCCACCTTCCCAGCCGCATGCAGAATTCCATGGTGGGTGAGAAAGTGATGGGAGCTCCAACCCTTGCTTTTCCTTGCCATTTTACACCCTCCTAGCTCACCTCTAGATCTTTGCTAAAATTCAGCCCATGGAGTGTGTTCTCATTAAAAGACAATGACTTAAACACAAGTATAAAGGCAGTTCCAATCACACTGCAAAGTCTGACTTTAGTTTAAATCACGTATTTCGATTATAGCAGCCTGCGTGTCACCCATTGTTAGCAAAGAAATGCTTACGAAAACTAAAAATAATAGTCTACCAACTCCAGCAGTATAACATCGGTGCATATTTCAAGGATGTAACTCCTCCCTAGTCTCAGGTCACATTGCTATTCCCTCACACGTGACTTTTGCTGTTTACAACATCTTCTACACTCAATAGATCACTCCCTTGTAAAAACATTCTGGCCCATGGCAGCATCAGCAAAAATTGATTCTTTCACGTCATACTTTATGCTTCCAATGTTCAAGCTTATTTTCAGGAGTTCTTCGTCTGTCCGGGGTAACATAATATATTGTTCAATGATGTTAAGGAACTATACAAGGAAGAAGATCTCAGAATTCGCTATATATAGCAGCATTGTCAATGGATTCTTCCCACAAGCACTCACAATTCAGATATAAAAAGCAGTTCCATATCCTCATTGACTTTTCTTTTAAACTCATGATGTTAATAAATAATGAAGCACAGCCGGACACACACACTGATGAACGTGAGCACAGCAGCAGCATTATATCATGATCACTAGGGATCGTAAGGCCATTCTGGCATATACCTGGAATTTAACAGTGATGCATATGTTACAAGGGAGGCATGCCAAAATCTTTCCTCTGGAGGTGTGAAAAGCAGACTGATATATCTGATGTGGTCCTGTATTTGAACTATTACAATCTAAAGCATTTATCTCCAACCTTCATGAGATATTTATTTCCTGCCTTCATGGGAACCGATGGAGAGGAGATAAAAATGGAAAAGCTTTATGGATAATCCCTCAGGGAATGCAGGCAATATATTACATGCAGAAATAAAAAGAATGGGAAATGTCTAACACTAGCCCAAGAGATGCAGTATCTGCAACTCGGAGACACCCATCAACCATTTGCTGCATGGGAGCTGCAAATGATGTCCATCCCTATTCATTAAAAGCGGATAGTTTTATGAAAATATGAATTGGTTTCAATAAGATAAATGCCCATAGAGTTCCTTGAGATTGTTCAGCATTGCTGGCTTTGTTCCACACTTGAGAAAGCCATCATAATTGATGAATTCTGTCTTCACACGATGTAGATTAAAGCTCATTGTCTGATTCGCTGCCTGTTCTTTATGTATCAAGTTTCCTTTACTCTAACAAAACCCTTTATGATTTTGAACATCTCAATTAACCATCCCCTTAAATTGCTAAGCAGAACAATCCCAGATACTCAAGTCTAAATAGGATTAAATAGAATGTACAGCACTGAAGCAGGACATCCAAGATGCACATTCCTGGTACCGTTTTGGTAAAACTCTTCTTAACCATTCAATAACATAAAGTTTGTGGGGAATTCTGTTTCCAAGAAACACAGAGTGATAAAGTACATTTATATTAACAAGGCTCATTATATAAATCACCCATTATTCAACTGACACAAATAAGCATGCAGTAATAATGCAAATAACTTTCAACTTCATCACTTGGGTGTTAACCTGACTTCAATGGAATGAAGACTGAGCAGGTTCGATAATTAGCAAGTCATCGGTTATGCCACATTACTCCTTTTATGGAGAAATTAAGGGCTAATGACGAGTGTTAAACCTTAAAAAATACAAATTCCCTCAATATTTATTGAAACCTGAAAATGATTTTTCGTGACATTAGTGGACAAGCAATTAATGAAACAAGTCTAAATAGGATTAAACAGAATGTACAGCGCTGAAACAGGACATTCAGTCCAGTTGGCCTATGCTGGTGTTTAAGCTGCACACTCCTCACATCCTTCTTCATCTAACCTTATCAGCATATCCTTCTCTTCCTTAAATTCCTAAGCAGAACAATCCCAGATTCTCGAATTTCTCCAGCCACCTTCCCGGTACCATTCTAGCAAATCACAGGTGCTTATCAAGTGTTCCCTTAAATGCAAAGATCTTAGATCTGAACGGCTGACTGAAAGGCTGACTTCTGATGCTCCACAGACGCTCCTGATCTACTGTTTATTTTCAGCCTTTTCTGCTTTTAGCAAGCACTTAATGAGATTGTGGCCTTTTCCTCTGCCAATGATATTAAGGCAGGAATTAATCCAGTTTGTTTTAATATTAAAAACAGCACTCAACAGGTCAGACAGCATTCATAGGACTAGAAACTGATTTAACGTGACAGGCCAATGCCTTTTCACCAGAATTAACCATAATTTTAAATATGCTACAATAGTGAATAAAACAGGAAGGCCCAGGAAGTTGTCAAGTTCTGGTTCACTAAATGGGCAATGTTTAAAATTCCTAGTTTGAAAGACATCAACAACAACTTGCATTTCTATAGTGTTTTCACAGGAGTGTGATTAGATCAAATTTGATGCCAAGTCTGGTAAGGATATATTAAGGCAAGTGCACAGAGGTAGGTCATGGGCAGTGGTAGAGAGGTGGAGATATGTAGGAAATGAATTCCAGAGTTTAGGACCTGGGCAACTGAATTCATGTCCTGCAATTGTGGAACAATTAAAATTGAGGATGTGCAAGAGGCCAGAATTGGAGGAGAACAGATATCTAGGAGGGTTGTTAGGCCAGAGCGTGTTACAGAGATAAGCAGGGGTGTGGCTGTGGAGGGAATTGAAAGTATGTAATTTAAGAAATGATTCTGCATGCTGTGATATATGCCACAATTTAGGATGCATTGACAGTGTGGCCCACATGATTCTCCATCCAATCACTTTAATGGGCATAAGTTGGGCATGCAGTGAGCATGTCGTCCTCCATGCCCAGTGGCATGTGCACGCCTGGTGTGCGATGTTTTGCGTTGGGAGAATGAAACCAGATGAACCATTCAAGAAGCTTCAAGAAGGCAGCTCACCACTACCTTCTCAAAGGGAAATTATGGCTGGGCAATAAATGCTGGCCTAACCACCGGTGCCCACATCCCATGAATGAATTAAAAAAATATATATTAATATTGATGGAGGCAGTCTGGTCAGGGTGAAAATTTATTCCACTTAGCTCACAGTGTTTTTGATAGAATTCATCAACCAGGAAATAGTGAATTATGAAGAAGAAATGCTCTTCAACTTGTAGCGGGGGAAGCTAAGCTGGATCTCCACATCCCGACTCCCAACTTTGGGCCGGGATTTCAGGTCCGCCAGCAGAGGTCATTGACATAAGAGGGGCCCTCCCTTCAGGACAAGAAGCAAAGTCATTGGCTGGAGGGGGCCTGAGCCCAAGCCTGGAGCGGAGGCTGAAGAAGGAAGGGGGCCGAGACAAAAGCCCAGATTGTGAGCTGAAGAAGGAACAGAGGCAGAAGCCTTGAGGAATGAAAGAGAGAGAAAGGGAGAACAGCAGCAAGGGGAAGAGGCAGAGGCCCGGGAACTGAGGGTTACAGCAAAGAGGAGCCATGGCCCTGGGTAGGCCAGCCCAAAGCCTCTGACAGTGGCCAGAGAACCGGAAAGGGCAAGTAGAGCAGGCTTTTAGCTGCTGGAGGCCTAGCTGGGCCACCTGCACAGCATCCTTGAGTCAGGGAAGCCAAGAAGAGAGGAAGATTGCCTTCGAGTTTGGGAGACAAAGTAACCTGGTTCCCGTTGCCATGGAAAATTAGCAATAGAAGCTCCACCAACTGAACTCTGCTACCCAGCTGATTAGAGATCAGAAGTTAAGCTCTTGACAATATTCTGGTGGATCTAGAGTATCGGCCGTGGACATCCATTGTAAATACTTTATTTCTCTGAGTTGAGCTTTTCCATTAATGTTCGTAAGGATTTGATGGCTGTGGAATAAAGGGTCCCTGATTTACAACCTTTGTGCAGTCCTTGTGCTTAAACCTCACGTAAGAAATTGAATTATCTTAACACCTAGTGCAACTAAATTCCATGGACATCTATATTGAAAAAAAAGTGTAAGGGAATAAGATTTTTTAAATTAAAATTGGGGTAGAACGGACCTTGTGCATTAAAATTCTCTATTTAGCAGACCCACGAGTCTTAATCTTGGCCCATAGGCAACAGTCATGGTGGAGAAGAGCTTTGATTATGAAACAAGTCCAGGTTGTCACCATAGCAACAGTGCACATCAAGTGTTGTGAAGCCTCATCCTGCTGTTTTTTTTTAATGTATTCATTGGAACACACTCTGTGGAACAAAGGTTGTAAATGCTTAATAGTTCATACTGCCCAACAGATCAAAATGTTACAGTTTCAATGCAATCCCTTTTATCTGCAACAAAGCATCAGTAACCTATTTAGCATTTTCAATCAATCTATTAAATAATTATTCAATTTGAATAGAGCCATTCCATATCTACAGCAGGTTTCACAGCTTGCCAATTTGGATTGTCAGAAAACAGGCTGGAATTGTAATCTTACAGTGAAATTTTAATTCCAAACATTTTAACTGATTTTGACCATCAGCAGTAAGGTAATGGCCCGCATTAGTAATGTGATATATAATAGCGTTGAAGACAAATTACAGCCTTAAAGACTCTGGCGCAATGTAATTCTATTGCAATTGTGAATGATGTGACAAGTAAGTGAAGAGTGTGAGACAAAAAAAAACATGAGGTAAAATTCAGATTGGGGGCAACAGATCATTTCTGAGAAAACACTTAAAGACCATCAGCCACACTCCCTGCCCACTTTCTTACCCTGCTGCCTGAAATGGAAGGGAACAATGGGCAGGGCATATGATCAGTAGTCGATCTATTACCTCCTTGTCTCAGCTCATCTGCAGCTGAAACCCTCTTCCATGCTGTTTGCACCTCTAGATTCAACCACTCCAATGCTCTCCTGATTGGTCTTCCACATTCTACCCTCCTCCATAGACTTGAGGTCACCCAAAACTCTACTGCCCCCTTAACTCACACTGATGCCCATTCCCCTATCACCACTGTGCGTGTTGACCTATCTTGGGTCCCGGTCGAGCAACATCTTGATTTTAAAATTCTCGACCTTGTTTCCAAATCTCTCCATGGCCTTGCCTCTCCATATCTCTGCAACCTCATCCAACCACACAAACCCCGTGGATAACTGCATTCCACTAGTTCTCGCCTCTTGTGCATTCCCAAACTTAATTGCTCCATATGTCGCGCCTTCAGTTGCCTGGGCCACAAGCTCTGGAATTCTCTCCCTACACCTCTCTGCCTCTCCAACTCACTTTCCTCTTTTAAGGCACTTCTTAAAACATAAGTCTTTGACCAAGCATATGGTTGACTGATCTAACATCTCCTTATGTGGCTCAGAATCATGTTCCTGTAATGCGCCTTGGGACACCTCATTACATTGAAGTGCTATATAAATATAAATAGTTGTTGCTCTTATTTCAAATTTACACCTTTAGCCAAAGCTGAATTCTTACCTCACACAGTGGAATTTTTCAATTTGATAGGATCATAAATCAGACCAAAGCATTAAGTAACATTAAAATGCCCTGTGAGTCACTACGTCATCAAGAGTAAGAGCTGAATGATGTAGGTACTGGGTGATGCATTGGTACAATGTGCATTTAATATAATTAACATCCCAATAGTAAACTTCACAGGAGCGGTTATCAGGCACAATTTGACACCGAGCCACAGAAAAGACATTAGGGCAGATGACCAAAAGCTGGATTGGGTGAGGTCAAGGAGGAATTTGAAAACAAGAATGAGAATTTTAAAATTGAGGCATTGCCAGACTGGGAACAAATATAGGTCAGTGAGCATGGGATGATGGGTGAATGGAGCTCAATGCGAGTTAGGACATAGACAGCAGAATCTTGGAGGAGGTCAAGTTCGCAGAAGATGCAAGGTGAGATGCTGGCTAGGAAATCATTGGAATCCTCAAGTCTAGAGGTAAAAAATACATGGATGGTTTCAACAGCAGATCAGCAACAACATCATTGTGGAATATTATGTTGGGATGGCTAGTAGATGGGCTAAATGGGGCAGAGTGGGAAGGAGCCCCTCACTAGGGAGGAAGTCCTGCCCCTAGGAGCCGCGGCAGCTCCATCAGTCTTGGCAGAGGCAAGAACACATTAAAGGGCCCTGCTGGGACTGCAATGAGGAATCAGAGGGCAGCCCAATGTATCTACTGAAACAGGTAAGTCTGGGGTCTTGGGCAGGGAGGGTTTGGATTTGTTGGGGTGGGGTTGGCAGGGGGTGGGGGTAGTGGGTTTAAGGCAGCAGGTGGGTTGGAAGAAAGGGGGAGGGGGTCCTATCTTAGTGGGGGGGGGGGCACCCACCCCTGATCAGCAAGGGGCAACCCCAGAAGATAGAACACCCCCTTCCTTCCCACCCTTTGAAGAATTTTTAAAAAATATCGGGTTGCCCACTCCCGCACAACTGCCTATGCCAATCATTTAACGGCGCGGGCAGTGTATCCTTGGGATCACTTGGCTTGGTAACAAACCTAATTGACCCTTGATTATTTATTTAAACATGGTGGGCGGGCTGCCAATTTTAGTGCCCACCCACCCCCAAGTATTATGGGGATAAGCTCAGGGGTAGGTGGGAAGGTGGTGGGGTGGACTGGGCACCCACCCAGTGGGCACCCACCCTGGTTTACCTATCTTCCTGCCATGTAAAATCCAGCTCACTGTAATCTTTGGCACCAGTGTGATTATTTCCACCAGTCTTTAATTTCCATAGGTTTGAGAGGAAGATCAGGCAGGTTACATAAAGTTCATCTAGCTAATACCGTAAGAACATAAAAAACAGGAGCAGGAGTAGACCACATGGCCCACCGAGCCTGCTGTGCCATTCAATATAATCACTGCTGATCTTTAGCTTCAACTCCACTTTCCTGCCCACTCCCCAATTCGCTTGATTCCCTGAGAGACCAAAAATCTATGTCAACCTTAAATATATTCAATGATGGAACATTCACGTTCCTCTGGGAAGAACTCCAAAAATTCACCAGCCTTTGAATGAAGAAATTTCTCCTGTTCTCAGTCCTAAATAATCGTCCCCTTACCCTGAAGCAGTGCCCCATGAGTCCTAGCCACTCGTTGAACCAGGAACTGGAATCCATGTTGATATGAAATAGGATTGGTTCCACAGAAAGAACTATGATTTCCTTTCAGCCTGTGAATTCAGCTTGATACCTGGGTGCTGGCTATTTTAAATGCCTGAAGAGATTTCACCTTATAAGCGTTGCCCTCGTCCTCATTTACACCCACCTGCAATTTAGCAGTGAAATGGTCTGTGAATCACAATGGAACAAATACAAGGGCTAACTGATGCAATAACATCATTGCACATCTGGCAGCAAGACAATTATTTTCACCAATCTTAACTTGATCACGTTATAAAATCCTGGAAAGCCACCTTGCAGAGTTTGTCCGGCAAAGAAAAATCGCTACACCACCTGGCCAATGTGGTGACAATGTAGTCGGATTTTCATAGCAAATCGTAAAATTATATAGAATGACACAGAATTTCCAGCACAGAAACAGGCCATTTGGCTCAACGAGTCTCTGCTGGTGTTTACGCTCCATGTGAGCCTCCACTTACTCCACTCTACCAACATATCCTTCAACCCTATTGTCCATCACACAGAAACATAGAAATCAGGAGCAGGAGTAGGCCATTTGGCCCTTTGAGCCTACTCCACCATTCATTATGATCATGGCTGATCATCTAACTCAATAGCCTGCTCCCGGTTTCTCCCCATACCCTTCGACCCCTCTCACCCCAAGAGCTATATCCTTCTTGAAAGCATAAAATGTTTTGGTCTCAACTACTTTCTGTGGTAACAAATTCCGCAGGCTCACCACTCTCTGGGTGAAGAAATTTCTCCTCATCTCAGTCCTAAATGGTCTACCCCATATCCTCAGACTGTGACCCCTGGTTCTGGACTCCCCCACCATCAGGAACATTCTTCCTGCATCTACCCTGTCTAGTCCTGTTAGAATTTTATAGGTTGAAATCCCCACTCATTCTTCTGAACTCCAGCCAATATAATCCTAATTGACACAATCTCTCCTCATATGTCAGTCCCACCATCCCAGGAATCAATCGGGTAAACCTTCGCTGCACTCCATCTATAGCAAGTACATCCTTCCTCAGATAAGGAGACCAAAACTGCACACAATATTCCAAGTGTGGTCTCACCAAGGCCCTGTACAATTGCAGAAAGACATCCCTGTTCCTATACTCAAATTATCTGGCTATGAAGGCCAACATACCATTTGCCTTCTTTACAGCTTGCTGCACCTGCATGCTTACCTTCAGCGACTGGTGTACAAGGACACCCAGGTCTCGTTGCACATTCCCCTCTCTCAATTTATAGCCATTCAGATAATAATCTGCCTTCCTGTTTTTGCTACCAAAATGGACAATATCACATTTATCCACATTATACTGCATCTGCCATGCATTTGCCCACGCACTCAGCTTGTCCAAATCACACTGAAGCATCTCTGCATCCTCCTCACAGCTCACCCTCCCACCCAGCTTTGTGTCATCTGCAAATTTGGAGATATTACATTTAATTCCCTCATCTAAATCATTAACTAATATTGTGAATAACTGGGGTCCCAGAAACGATTCCTATGCTACCCCACTAGTCACTGCCTGCCATTCAGAAAAAGACCCTGTTTCCTGTCTGCCAACCAGTTTTCTATCCATCTCAATACACTACCCCCAATCCCATGTGCTTTAATTTTACATGCTAATCTCTTATGTGGGACTTAGTTGAAAGCCTTATGAAAGTCCAAATAAACCACATCCACTGGCTCCCCCTCATCAACTCTACTTGTTACATCATTGAAAAATTCCAGTAGATTTGTCAAGCATGATTTCCCTTTCAGAAATCCATGCTGACTCGGTCTGATTCTGCCACTGTTTTCCATGTGCTCAGTTATCAAATCTTTTATAATGGACTCTAGAATTTTCCCCACTACCAACATCAGGCTGACTGGTCTATAATTCCCTGTTTTCTCTCTACCTCCCTTTTTAAATAGTGGGGTTACATTAGCTACCCTCCAATCTGTAGGAACTGTTCCAGAGTCTATAGAATCTCAGAAGATGACCACTATTGCATCCGCTATTACTAGGGCCACTTCCTTCAGTAATCTGGGATGTAGACTATCAGGCCCCGGGGATTTATCAGCCTTCAATCCCATAGTTATCTAGCTGCCACTTAAAGGCTTTTCATCTCAGTGGCTTATGCAAGGTTCATAGGCTCATCAAAAAATTAACTCTAATTTGTTCATACAGTCTATTTAAGCACCAACACAGGAGCACGAGTGGGTTGGAGGCTTTTGATTACAAACAATATCTTCCCTTCCCTCCACAAATAGTTCAACAATCTTACCATTCCTTACCTTATATCAATTAAAGCAACAGAATTCCAAACTCTGATGTTCATTGTCAGGCAGAAACTCTGTAGCAGTCTAGAAATTGAACTATAAGTTGACATTTCAGAGCCAAACAACCATGATTAATAAATCCAAAGGCTGGACTTCCCTTTGCTTTAGCACTTAAAAAGGAAAGAAATTCATGCAGGGAGGCCTATCATTATATCCACAAACTGAGCTGATTTTTCTATCCATTTATTCCAGTGGGGAAGGCCTGCAGCTGCCCCTTTCACTACCCTGCCGCACCCTGGCAAGAAGGCAGGGTCCGGCATCCCAATCAATTCCCTTACCTTCTGCTGCAGCTACTACAAAACCCAGGAGAGGGATGGTGGGACTCCCTGGGCAAGGAGCAGGAGGCTAACTGATGCCCTTTTTGGAGGGCCTCAGCTCAATTCAAGGCCTAAAAAAAACCTCAGGGTTGTTCCAGTCTTAACTGTCCCTAGAAGAGGTCTTTCCTGTGGCTCAATGCAATACTATGCATTCCTTCTAAAGCACAGCCTTGATTTGTATAGCATTGTAATGTGGCTATAGCACATCCATCTAAAATACTTTTTTTTAACACTAATTTATTCTTTCATGGGATGTGGATGTTGCTGGAAAGAACAGCATTCATTGCCCATCCCGAATTGCCCTTGAACCAAGTGACTTGCCACACCATTTCAGAGGGCCATTAAGAGTATGGAGTCACATGTGGGCCAGACCAGGGAAGGATGGCAGATTTCCTTCCCTAAAGGGCATTAGAGAACAAGATGGGCTTTTGTGACAATTGTCAATGGCTAGCTTTCAATTCCAGATTTATTAATTGAATTTAATTTCCACCAGCTGCTGTAGTGGGATTGGAACCCACATCCGCAGAGCATTAGACTGACTTTTCTGGATTATTAGTCCAGTGGCATTGCCACTAATGCCACCATCTCCCCCCGTAGAGTACTGCACACCTGTGTTATGTGAGTATGCCTGCTATAGCACAGTGTGATGCCATACACAGGATTTTTTTTTTATTTCCCCATTGAAATCAAAAGCTTATTAACCCTGGTCAATTTTAAGACTTTCACCGGTCATAAGTATTATCAAAGCCATTTTATAAGCTCCACAATAAATCGTGTGTCAAATGAACAATAGTTTTTGTTTTAACAAGAGCACAATGGGACAGTTATAAAAGCTACATTTCATTATGATCATCCATTTCTGTGTTTCCAAAAATCCACAAGTCAATAATTCTCCTTACTTACTATAGGCTATTTTATTTGCAGAAACACAACACATCCAGCCAAAGTTTTGTGTGACAAAAGGTCAGGAATGCATGCGGGAGTTGGCAAAACTGAGGCCACAGGACTGGAAATTTGAATTTCCCCTCAAAAAGAGCCCCATAAAGATTTCCTGTAGACAGGAAGAGTTTGCATTGGTTCAGGTTGAGACTCGTGAAGAATCTGGGTCGATGTCCCCGAGAACTGGGACAGGCTTTCTAACTAGCCCACTCTGGCACCCACCCGCCTTTAACGCTGCCTTGAGCCTGCCTAGGGATAAGCCAGACCTGAACCTTGCCCATCCACATCTCACAGAAATGAAAGTGTGGCAGGTATGGGGGTGAGGTGACTGGTTCAGGTTGGTGAAGTTGGGAACTGCTTCAATTCATGTTTCCTGAGCCCGAGACGAAAACTCAGACTTTTGACTCCAGCCAACCAATAGGAGTAATCAAAAATGCTGCACCAATGCTAGCCATGAAGCAATGTGTAGTAGAGAGCACTGTTGTCCCTTCCCTTTCTGTCAGAGGCATCTAAAACTGCTATGCTTAACCACCTCGTGGCTAAAATTGGTCGTTCATTACCTAGAGCTTATCCTATCACTTACTGGTGCAATATGCTGTGCTCTGGTCACACCAAAATCTTCCGTTATTGCTGTAGCATAGAATTACAAAGAGAATTACATTGCCAACAGCGAAGAAACCAGCCATTCAATTCAACTGCTCTGTGCTAGTGTTTATATTCCATACAAGCCTCCTCCTCCCACTTCTCTTCATCTAACTCTATCAGAATATCCTTCTATTTTTCATTTCCCCCTCATATACTTAACTGAACAAACCATTCAAATCAGGGATGAGGAACTTCCATTATGAAGATAGATTGGAGAAGTTAGGACTGTTTTCCTTAGAGAAAAGAAGGCTGAGAGGAGATTTCACAAAGCATTCAAAATCATGAGGGGTCAGGGCAGAATAGATGGCGAGAAACTGTTCCCACTCATGAAAGGATCGAGAATGAGAGGGCACAGATTTAAACTAATTAGCAAAAGAAACAAAAGTGATAAAAGGAGAAACTTTTTTATGCAGTGAGTGGTTAGGGTTTGGAATGAACTGCCTGAGAGTGTGGTGGAAGCAGGTTCGATTGAACTATTCAGTAGGGAATTAGACTGTTACCTGAAAAGAAAGAATGTGAACGGTTACAGGGAAAAGGCAGGAAAATGGAACTAGGTGAGCTGCTCATTCGGAGGCCGATACAGACACGATGGGCCAAAGGGCCTCCTTCTGCGCCATAGCAATCCTTGATTCTGTGATATTGTTATTATGCCATGCAAGTTATTTCTGCTTTGTAAGGATTTTCCACGAGAATCATTCAAGGAGCTGTTCCATTTGTCGTGGTTTTAAAAATTCCATCCAAAATACTCCATGCCCTCCTGAATGTTATTGCATATTTTGAATGTTCTAATTGAGCAATTTCCACACCAGGGATTCATATCTTCTTTAGGCATTCATCCATAAATTTCCACAGAGGTTGTCCACAATCTTCAGCCGTTGTCTCGTGACTTCTTTCAGCACCTCCATATTTGGGTAATCAAAAGAAATGAACTAAATCTTAAAGAAGGGCTATTTTGCTTGCTGTGTGCTTGCTGAGCCGCAGTGACATCTGATCTACTAACTTCTGGGTTTTAAGGTTCTCATCCTTCTTTTCAAACACCTCCATGGCTTTTCTCCTTCCTATCCCTGTAACCTCCTCCAGCTCCACAGCCCTCCGAGATATCTGCAACCCTCCAGTTCTGGCCCCTTGTGCATCCATCATTTTCATTGCTCCATTACTGGCAGCCATGTTTTCAGCAGCCCTAAACTCTGCAATTCTCTCCCTAAACTTCCGAACTTCTACTGCTCTCTCCTCCTTTAAGGCATTCTACAAAACCTACCGCTTTCTCCAAGGTTTTGGTCACGTGTCCTTCCATCTCCTTATGCGGTTCGGTGTTAAACTGTATTTGTTAAGGGTCTTTTGAGGTGCCTTGGGCAGTTTCACTATGATGGAGGTATTATATCAGTATAAGTTGTTGTCCTTCATGGAGATTTTTGTTTTCATTTATTATCCAATATTCATTCGATTTTTTTTCTCTCTCTGCTTTCAGGGCTCAGTACAGTTTAATTCCCAGCTAAGAGTAAGGGCAGGTTACCCATGCCCAGGTTTGTGATAATTGTGTACAACCAGCATTGTAGATATGGCAAAGCATCTGACTTTCACTTCCTCCCTGTTGGCAACTGCCTGCCCTGTACTTGACACCATCGCCTCACGACACAGAGCTCTGTGAAGACACTTCTTATTTAGAGAGTTTTTGGTGTGAACTCCTGCTTTACCATATAATAGAACAGTTAGACAGGATTTAGAGCTCAAACATATTGTACTATTCAGTTCTAGTTTATTTTAATGCAAATGTACAGGGAATTTTCTAATGCTGCAGATTTTTTTTTAACTTAAGGATACTATGAATGCAGGATATTACTCTTGTAAGGTATGGTGAAATGTTAAATATTCACCACAATTGAGGCCATGGCACACCCCAATGAAAATTAATGGATGAACATCAATCCTCGTGCTGCAATAACTCTATGACTCATAATTTCCATTCAGCACAAGATTCTCCGAAGGTCAGGAATGAAGACAAGTACAATCCTAATGAAAAGATAGAATCGTTGGGATTGCAATCTCAAAGGTGTGAAACCTATAACCATGATTGTGTTGTATTCCACCATTTTCAGGAGTTTCCTTTGTGAGGGGTGGGACCTCTATTCTTCTCCTGCAAGGATAGAGCAGTCAAGGGACAGAGCGAAAGGGCAGGGATCCCTATTCTGAACCTTTCTGTTCCTTTGGTTCAGTTGGAAACCAGCATAACAGTTGAGGCTGGTAGTGAGTTGAGGCAGACTGGCCTCTGGGGGAATGAATGTGGGAAGAAACAAAGATAATGATCGGCCCCTTTAGGTATTCCTCCATGGAGACAATGGCCAGGGTTGAGTGGGGATATGAAGGAAGGTCTGGGCAACATTCTTTCCCCTGTTCATGGGCAGGCCAGCACTAGAGTTTCCAACCACCATGGGCATTGTGATTGCTGGACATGCATCTCCCATAATGAGCTGCTCTCTTGTTGACCCTGAAATTTCCAGATGAGTCAACAACTGCAGATTTTTTACATCCCATTATTATTTGGTCACCCAAGGAAATGGAGTGACCTAGCCCTGAGATCACGAAAGGCTCTATATAAATTAAAGCTCTTTCTTTCTTTGGATTTCACTTGTCTGGTTAAAGCCATTTTTCATTCTAACTTGTTCCTATACATCTACCTTGTTTCATAAAAACATACAGCACCTGAGAAGACCATTCAATCCATCATGCTGGCTCTTTAAAAGAGCTATCCAATTAGTCCCCACCTCCATGCTTTCTCCCCTTTAGCCCTGCAGCTCTTTTCCCTTCAACTATTTATCCCTTTCCCAAGTCACTACTGAATCTGCTTTCAGCACTATTTCAGTTGGAGCATTCTACTTCATAACAGGCTGTATCTTAGAATGTTTTTTTCCCCCGCAGATCATAGTGCCAAACTTTTCTGCATGAAATCCTTCTATTGTTCTCCTCGTACTTACCTCACTGGTAATTAGCCATGGTCCACAAAGGACCATTGGCATGTCTCTCGCTATTAGGGAGACAGAGTTGGTTATATATTGCTAAGGGAAACCACTCTTCAAGCATGGGACAAGATGAGGAGGCAGGTCTCTATGAACCACCATAGCCAGTACAGGAATTGAACCCATGCCATTCTTTAGCACATGCTCACCATATAGCTAACTGAGCTAACCAATCTCCTCACTTACTTCACTGGGCCATGTACCTCCTGTAGTTCAGAGGTTGAACCTCGATTCAAGCCATTAACGCCACTCTTCACATAGTTGCTAGGAGGCACATGGCCTTGACCCAGCAATGACTCTCCTTCTGCTTCTCCCTTCCTTCTGCTTCTCCCTTCCTCCTGCATTGAGATGTCTTGCCTCTGTTCAACATCTTTCCCAAAGCAGCTTGGTTTTGGTCAAGGGGAGTTGGGGACATCAAACCTGTGTTCACCATTGCTGTGCCATCCCAATTAAAAACTTAATTTTCATATTGTGATTCGGTGAAAATTAATTGATTTTTTTTTTAAAAGCACTCAGCAACCGCATAAGGTTTATGGAATATTCAGTTCAGTTTCTAGGATTGCAGTAGGTGAGACTAGAATATCCATCTAAATCTACCAAACATCTGACTAGTTGTTGTAATGGACTTAGAGCAGAGCGATCTAATTAAAGCATTAACGTACTGGGAATAGCCCAATAATGAAAATAGTTGCTCTGTTTATATACCTACAATTCAGTCATTCAGGTTAACTAACTATAGAAAGTAATCATTAGACACCTAAAACTTATTGGTTTAAAAAGATAAACATGACTATTTGTTGAAAACTTCGAACCTTAGTTTCCATAGGAGACTACTTATAGACAGTGGAGTAAAACCTCTTTCATCAGAGCCCTTATTGCTGATAAATTTCAGGTTTTAGACCCAGTTTCGTGATCGACGCTCCTTCAAATTCCATTAACGATTAACCTCAATTCTTATAATATTGTTCCTTTATCCTTACTAATTGTTTTAGAAAAGTAGAATGTAATTCCCTTTGACCAGTAAACAGTGCAAACATTTCTCCATGTTAAATCCTAGAAGGTACCAGATGAAGTCATTTGAAGCACATATGTTGAGGTGACAGCTGTGTTTTTAAAATTCACTTGATATAGAACAGTAACTTAAGTCAAGATAATAAATGTGTTTCCATCGAGGTTATTTTTTTTCATGGGTCACTTCTAATGAGTGAGCATGGCAATTGCTGGTAGTGTCAGGGTAACTGATTGATCAGGACATTCAATTGCATAATAAAAATCATCATAGGAAGTAAAACATATACATATAATTAAATAAAGTGACTGTAACATTTTTTCATGCCATATTATTAGGTATCATGACTCAAAATGGCAGCTATGTTGAGGTTATCATTCTGTTTCCTATTGCAATCTCATCTTATGCATTAAACAAGGCCTTACACTGAACACAGGACAGAGTACAGCCAGTCCTTCACCCCAAGGCAAATGAGCAATTAGGGAGACAGAAGTTGGATGCCAAATTTAGACTAAAGACCTCAAGATCCAGTGCACAGAGCAAGGGAAAAAAAGCAGACAGATCACTAATTGACGGCCAGCATTCAACAGTATAAAGGGGCTGGTGATGGTGCCCAGAATAAAGCTCTTGTGTAGTATGTTCATTAAACAATAAGCATTCCTTTGCCAAACGCTTTTGTTTCTTTTCAAGAGCCCCAGCGTTTTCACAACATGTTATCTTTTTCTAAACAAATCAGACCTTCAAACTGGTGACACAGATCTGTACAGAAAAATATAATCACTGGAGGAAAATAAAAGATATGGAAAAGGTGATATAGAGATTTAGAGAAAACTTTTTTCAAAGGATAAATTAAAATATCACGCTTATGTGCATAAATCATGAATATTGTATAATATCTCACTTCGTAGATTCACTCTGTCACTTCAAACAAATAAGATGATAATAACTCATTTTCATTTGAGTTTAGAATTTGAATTCACGATGTGCTCAGACAGGTATAAAAAGGCATGAAGTAGATGAGAGCCAACAAAGACAATTCTCATGGACAGTCCAAATAAGACCCACACAGCATAAATATTTCAAACAACTCTATCATTTTTTAAATCAGAATCCTTGCAGACATAAATCTACATAAAGAGATGCAAATATACACTCGCACACACACACACACACACACACACACACACACACACGAAGACACATGCATGCATAAACACACACGTATGCACTCACATACATACATATCCACACATACAGTTAGATAGGTACATAGATACATTTGCAGTAATTTCACAGATATTAAGCAGCTTTTGAAAGGAACACAACATAAACTAAATCACAGCATCCAACTAATAACACATATTAACTTACACATTTACCATGCACCTTAGCCAAGTAAGAGCAACAGGGGGAAAAAAATAGCTTTTTAATGTATTTGCTTTAACCAGTACCTTTCTGTGTTTGTCCCTCTTCCATATTCTCTTCCATTGCTGTCTGCTGTCAGCCCGAGATGCTGCACAGAATTAAACAAAAGCTTCAATTAGGAGCTTAGGAAGAGAGAGGGAAAAGAAATTTCCTCTGGATCTTCCTTGTAGCTGTGGCTTGGGCAAGTCCTCAGAGCTTGGCTCCTACTCTCTCACTTCCCTCCTTTGCCTCGAGATTGCTTGTCAAGTGTAATTTCATTCAAATTACTCTTCCGTGAAGATTATCAATTTTTCTCCTGAATACTGCCCATTGTATACCACTGTAAGCATGTATTGAACTGACTGAGCCTGCTGAATTCAGACACAACTTTGAATTGTGCTTTCCCCTTCAGAATGATTTGCTCCTGCGAACAAAATGATTTCAACAATTTGTGTTTTGTGCGGGATTTTGGTGACTTAGTCGATGAGGAGGCTTTCCAGCACACAGCATTTCTGGAAGGGGTGTTCCATTAACATTAGAAAAGACCACCAACCCATCTCCCCCTCTTTCCACAGTGGGAAAGCCCAGTTGCCTGAGGGCTTTTGTGCTGATCATTCTTACCCAGAGAAACACAGGGTGTGTGTGTGTGTGTGTGTGTGTGTGTGTGTGTGTCTATATGCCCATTTTTCTAAAATTGAACACAAAACTTGTAGAAAACATAATAAGCTATATGCTTGATCTGTTTGCAATTTGATATCCGCTGCTAGTGTCAAGTAATCCGGATCTCCATTGACAAGCTTACAAACCTCTCTAAATTGAACATCATCAGTCTGTCAACACCATCACTGGATTTAAATAACTATTGCCTATTGCCAGTCAGGTCAGGGGTAACCCCATGTGAATGCAGAATTTGTTAAAAGCACAGATACTGCACATTCCCACTGATTAGGATATTATAATGATGCATCTTAACACCATAACATGGCTACATAGTTTAGATTACACTTCTATTAAATACCCATTTGAACACGGATAGAATTTTGCCCCACAACATCAAATGGATTCTGCCAGAGCTCTGCGGGTTGTTTTGAAAATATATTATGCAAATTTCACCATGGGGAGCCTAATCATTTGAGAAGCATTCTGCCGTCTGCTTTCGAATGCAAATGACATGGTACAATCTGGAAATAGATTAACAATTTTACACTTTCGCCAATGGAGCGAGGTGATAGATTGTGAATAGAATCAGTACTTTGAATGGAAAGGGTGATCATTTTGTTTTTAATATAATCAAGCCACCACTGCATGGGGAGGCTGTATTTCAAACGTTCCTGGTATAATTCATAGCACAGGGTTAAAAAGACTACACGCAAAGTATGTGGGCACTTAGAGAAGTGTTTATTATTAATGGTTAAAGATAGCTGCAGTTAACCATTTCGAATGTTTCTATGTGGGCAACCCTTTACAAAGATCGACATCTTTATCCCTACTTCGACAACATTTCCAAAAACTAGTGTCATCTACAATGATAGCCACACACAAAACTAGAACGGTAATGCATCAACAATTTCAGGATAACACAGGAATTTGATAACAGAAGGACTGATAGCTCTGACTTTGCATTCCAGGTTGCACCCCCTGGCAGGCCTGTTTGGGCTTTGGGAAGCCCGTTTAAACACCTAGGGTTAAAGGAGTGCAAACTTAGAACTAATAGTGCGTGAGTAAAATGAGAGGTCAAACAGGTCAATTTAGATAAACTATTCTGATTAGCATTTTTGCTGTTCAGCGCAGACCAGCAAAGCCCATTCCCATCACCTTGATTAGACATCCAAATCAACATATAATGGCTTGTCCAAACTAATGGCAACATCAAATAATTCAACAGGAAGTCCCACTGGAAAGATCCTCTCCGACATTTGAAAAGTTGAGAAATTTGGTCAATTTTGGAACCTGAAATGTAATCATATTTACAAATAAATTAGCTAAATTATATAATTATATTACATGAAAATAAATTTATAGAAATCTTAACAGATTGCACACTCTTTCTGGTACTTTCAGTGTGTTCTGCCTGTGTTGCATATTCTGTCGAAAGGTTTTCCCTGGATTGTTTCTGCACTGCATACTCTATCAGGGACACCCACTGACAGCTAAGTTAGGCTCCATTGTGCTGCTGGTTTCAGCATTATGGAAGATGTCATGTGAAAAAATGTTGGGGTAGAATGCTCCCAATGACTTCCAGCACAGTGCACCCCTTGTTTAGGCAGGCAATGGGATGAGTGTGCCAAACATGAGCCATAAGCACAGTGGGCAAATCGTGATGTCAGTCAGCGTCTAATGTTTATTTGGCGCTCTGGCTGCCATTTTGGACCTCGACTGTTCTGTTCATTCCCTCGCTTAAACACTCCCAGCTGAACATGCATTCAGCTGCACAAGGTAACCCTCACTATCACTACTTCAAGAGATCCCCGTGCAACTTTCAGGCGAGGTCCTTTTGGCTTTCTTTTGTTGCAGCAGCGCTAGTAGAAGTATTGTGTACCGTGTTGTTGGAGGAGTTGACCCAAGTTCTTTTTCTCAATCAATGGGGACCGGTGCTGGACCTTTAGAAGGAAGGCCTCTGACATTCATGGGTGCTACATTTACAGACCTACTTAGGCTGTAGCATGACAGGCAGATGGGGCAGGGACAGTAGAGAGGAGAAACTGTTCACCCATGGAGGAGGGGGAGGGTTCTCAACGTAAGACTTTGCTCACCTAGGATCTTCCTTCAGTAATTCTCCTACCCCCACCTCACCTTATCCAGGAACAGTGTCTGCGGTGGCGAAGATTCACCAAGGAGGTGGTCACTGAACTATGCCAGCTCTTCAAACTGGATATGCAGCCACGGAGCAGGGTGAGGAGGTGCTCCCGAGAAGAGTCAATATCTTTGCCAAAGGACCCATGCAGGCTGGATCTGGTAACATTGCTAACATAAGAACATAAGAAATGGGAGGAAGAGTAGGCCATTTGGCCCCTCAAGCCTGCCCCACCAGTCAATAAGATCATGGCTGATCTGCCCCAGGCCTCAACTCCTCTTTTGTGCCAGCTCCTCATAGCCCACAACTCCCCGAAATTTCAAAAATCTATCTACACCCTCTTTAAATACTTTCAGTGATCTAGCCTCCACAACTCTCTGGGGTAGAAAAGTCCAGAGATTCACTACCTTCTGAGAGAAAAAATTCCTTCACATCTCAGTTTTAAATGAGTGTCCCCTTATTCTTTAACTATGTCCCCTAGTTCAAGATTCCCCCACCAGTGGAAATATCTTCTCAACATCTACCCTGTCAAGCCCCCTCAGAATCTTGTACATTTCAATAAGATTACCCTTCATTCTTCTAAACGCTAATGAATAAAGGCCTAACATGCTTAGCCGTTCTTAATAAGCTTACCCCTTCATCCCAGGAATCAGCTGAGTGAATTGCTTTTGAACTGCCTCCAATGCCAGTATATCCTTTCTTAAATACAGGGACCAAAACTGTACACAGTACTCCAGGTGTGGCCTCACCTATACAGTTGTAACAAGACTTCCCTATTTTTAAACTCCAACCCCCTAACAATACAGGTTAAAATTCCATTTGCCGCCTTAATTACAGGCGTGAAACAGCTACCTCAATATGTCTGAGGTGCAGTGCCGAAGGAGGCTCCATCTCTCAAGGGAGACAGTCAACCATATCTGTCAGATGATTGGCCCTGAGATCTCCGCAAACTGTGTGGGTGGACACCCCATGTCAGTGGCTCTAAAGATCACAGCCACCCTCAACCTCTATGCCTCTGGCTCCTTCCAGGGGTCGGTGGGTGCGCTTTGCAGTGTCTCCCAATCAGCTGTCCACACTTGTGTCAAGCAGGTTATAGACGCTCTATTCAGACGGGCATTGACCTTCATCCACTTCCATTGGGACCAGGCAAGTCAGGCACAGTGAGCCAGAGGCTTTGCGGCGATTGCTGGCTTCCCCCGTGTCCAGGGTGCTATAGACTGTACACATGTGGCCATCAAGGCGCCAGCACGTGAGCCCGGTGCCTTCATCAACAGGAAGGGCTTCCACTCCATGAACGTGCAGATAGTGTGTGACCACAGGATGCTGATTCTACAAGTCTGTGCAAGGTACCCAGGTTGCTCTCACGATGCCTACATCCTCAGACACTCCCAGCTGCCGGGGCTCTTCAGTGCTCCAGCTGGATGGTTGCTGGTTGACAAGGGCTATCCCCTCAGAAGGTGGCTCATGACGCCTCTCCGCCATCCAAGAACAGAAGCTGAGCAGCGGTACAATAGGAGCCACGCCTCCACAAGGGCTGTGGTGGAGAGAGTCATTGGTCTTCTCAAGATGCGCTTCCGATGCCTGGACCGTTCAGGGGGGCGCACTCCAGTACCCCCCAGATCATGTGTTGCATGCTGCGCTCTCCACAATTTTGCACTGGAAAGGGGGGACCCAGTGGACGATGAAGACATTGATGCAGTGGTTGCGGCTGCACATGATGAGTCCAGCACTGATTCCGTGGTTGAGCAGACACAGGGAAATGCTGAGGGGGTAGACGCTGACCCGGGACTACTCCAAGGAGACAGGGACACCCGGGATGCTTTAATCCAATGAACCTTCAGCTAGCACAATACAGGACAAGCCTGGGCTATGCCTTGATACTTGATACCTAAGTGCAAAACCAGGTCAGCAGCACTAATTAAGGGCCTTGTAAATAAAGCTGAATGTCCAACAAATCACTCATTCCACTTTTGTCAACCATACACATGCAGTAGAAACGAGGCACCCTCAGGCATGGTCACACATCTGCATTTAATTTGTGAAGAAGGAGAACTTTTCACAAAGAGAAGACAATAGTGTTAACAATGAAAAAGAAATCATAAGGGCCTCATCTCAGGCCAACACAGAAGCATCTGTGAGAAACCCATGGTGCACCTAAGATGCATTTACGGGTGCTGTGTCTTGGTGCTGCCTCATCGCTGGGAGTGGCACCTGAGCCAGCCAGCTGACTCTGTTGTCCTGTTGGCCTTGATGACCTTGGCAGTTGTCCTCTGGCCTGTGGAGCCTGTGCCCACCCCACCTGGGAGGGATCTGCCTGTCCTGCAGCTGGCATCTCTACAGTTGTCGCAGACTCACCAGATAATACGGTCACTGGGAGAGGGGCGGAGGAGCTGCCGCCCTCATCTGGAGCGTCATGAGAGGAGCCCGCAGAGACGACAGGCAGATGCTGCGCCGATACAAGGTCGCTTCGGATCTCCCTGCTCATCGTGGATGGATGGGCACCAAGCTGGGAAGCTTGATGCCCACACCATCTCCCACACTGGCAGTGACCAGCTGAGGTCAATACTGATGTGAGGACTTGCTGGTCAGAGCGCATCCCCATGAGCGCAGGCCCTGACTGGTCTCCTGGAGTAGGCTCTCCACGAGAGTTACCACTCTCTCCATGGAGGATGCTTGGCGCTCGGACATGTAGATCAATGCTTCGGCGAGCATCCGCGTAGACTCCTCCACCTCAGAGACCATGCCAAGCATAGCCTCATGTGTCTCCCTGCATCTGCTACATCGCAGACGGCTCCAGAGGCACATCATCAGGCACCGACTGAGCCTGTGCCTGATCCCCTGCAGTCCTCTGACTGCTGGCGCCATGGGTACTCTCTGTCTCTGCTTGCTCCTCCAGCGACTGTGAAGTGCCCTCACCACTGTGCCCCAGGACACTCGCCGGTGTTCTAATTCCCACCGAGGTGCTGGTATCTGTGCTGGTGCCTACCTGGCAGAAATGGCATAACGCTGGTAATACTTCAGGGCACTCAGGTGTGAGAGGGTGCTTCTGCTGCTCCTTCTCCCAGCCATGCTCTGGTGATGCTGAAAGGGAGAACAAGGCCTGCAGATCAATTAGTGTGCAGGCAATGACAAAGTTCATCCCTGTCCCCCTGGCTCATTATGTGCTCAACCTCCAATAACCAATGGTCCAGCAATGTTGCAACAATAACTAATTTAATAATCATCAGTGCTATGGCTGTTGGGAGGATAATGCTGACCTCGCTGTTGGGTATAAATACCTGGATATGGCACCCCAGCCTCACCAACACCAGTAGACCTGGGTGTATGGAGCCTCTCCAGTTCAAGGGCCTCCTGCTCGAAGCGGCTTAACTGTGCCTGGCCGCCTCCAGTCCTCACATGCTCTGCCGTGTTCTATGTTCTCCTGAGAAAGAGAAGAGCATTGATTAGGGCAAGTTGCACATGGACTGTCTTCGTGCATGACCCACCCCAACCAGAGTGGGACATATCAGACCTCCAGTGCCTCCTCACCCTGCTGCTACCGAACACTCACACAAAGTTGCTCAGCCTGCTCCCCACCACCCCCACCACCCCCACCACCCCCTTGGACACATGCTGCTTTCATCAGATAAATTTTTTGCTGAGCATTATGAAATATCTGCTTAAATGTCTGTTACTGCTCATCCACTGACCTTCCCCTTAGTCTATTTCCCCAGCTCTCTTTAGACAACTCTTTCTTCATACCTCTGTAATTAAATAATCCTTATTTAAGTTGGGATCACTGGTTTGAGACCCAAGTTGCCACCCTCAAACTGAATTTGAAATTCTACCATGTTGTGGTTGCTACCCCCAGTGACCAATACCTTCCTTAACTACAAGATCTCTTATTAAGCCTACCACATTACACATTACTAGATCTAAAATAGCCTGTTCCTGGGTAGGTTCTGCAACATATTGCTCTAAGAAACAATCCCTGTTGCACTCTACAAATTCATCTTTCGTGTTACCCCTGTCAATCTGGTTTGTCCAGTCAATATGCAGATTCAAATCACCCATGACCATTTTACCACCCTGCCTTCTTACATGCCTCCATTATTTCCTGATTTATACCTTGTGCTACAGTGAGGCAACTCTTCAGAGGCCTATAGACAACTTCCACCTGTGACTTCTTCCCCTTGCTATTCCTTATTTCCATCCAAACTGATTCCAAATCACGATCTATGGTGCCTACATCACTACTCACCACTGCATTGATACCTTCCTTTAATAACAAAGCTACCTCACCTCCTTTTCCTTTTTGCCTATTTTTCTGGAATGTCGACTACCCTTTAATATTGAGTTCCCAGTCTTGGTCACCCTGCAATCACATCTCTGTATTAGCTATCAAGTCATATCCATTTCTTTCTATTTGCGCCATCAATTTATCTATCTTGTTACAAATGCTGTGTGCATTCTGATAAAAGGCCTTAAGCTTCAACTTTTTACCATTATTACTCATTCTGGTTCAAATTTCTGTTGCACTCATCTGCTTATATTTTCTGCCCCTTCCTGTCACACTTTGATTATCGTTCACTTCTTCATTACCCTGCACCTCTGCTCTCTTGTTTCTTGTTGATTTTTTAAACTTCCCTTCAATTGAACCCTGCCCCACACTAATTAGTTTAAAGTTCTATCTACAACCTTAGTTATACAATTCACCAGGACACTGGTCCCAGCATGGTGCAAATGAAGCCCATCCCAATGGAACAGTTCTCTCCTTCCCCAGTACTGGTGCCAGTGCCCCATGAATCAGAACCCATTTCTTCCACACCAATCTTTGAGCCATGCATTTACGTCTCTAATCTTATTTACCCTATGCCAATTTGCACATGGCTATTCAGGAGATGATTACTTTTCTGGTCCTGCTTTTTAATTTAGCCACAAGCTGCTCATAGTCCCTTAGCGGAATTTCTTCCTAGTCCTACCTATGTCGTTGGTACCTACGTGAACCACGACAACTGGATCCTTCCTCTCCCACTCCAATTTCCTCTCCAGCCCAGAAGAGTAGTCCTTAGTCTTGGCACCAGGTAGGCAACACAGCTTTCAAGGGGCCCTCTATCTTTGCTGCAGAGAACAGTATCTATTCCCCTAACTATGCTATCCCCTATTACTACTACACTTCTCTTTTCTTCCCCCACTTGAATGGCGCTCTGTACCATGGTGCTGTGGTCAGTTCGCTCACCCTCTCTGCAGCCTGTGCCCTCATCCACACCGGGAGCAAGAACCTCGTACCTATTGGATAAGGGCACTGGCTGAGGCTCCTCCAAAGCTAAATTCTGGATCCCTGTACCTGCCTCACTCACGGTCACACCCTCCTGTCCCTGACAATGGACCAAATTTGATGTAATTAATCTAAAGGGTGTGACTGCCTCTTGAAACACAGTTTCCAGGTAACTCTCCTCCTCCCTTGATGTGTTGCAATGTCCGCAGCTCGGACTCCAGCTCATCAACTCTGGGCCAAAATTCCTCAAGCAGCCAACACTTGCTACAGATGTGATCATCGTGGATCGCAACAGTATTCACCAGATCCCACATCCTACAGCTGCAACACATAGTCCCCCCACCCCCCCAGCCATCTCTATTCTATTTAATTCATTGATTTGGATGTTAAGTATTTTAAAAGTGAATTTCAGCTGTAACAACGTCTCCTGATTTAAACCACTTGGCCAATCAAAAGAGACACAGAAGGGATATCCACTAATCACCTACCTGTTTTCCTGTGACATCACACTTTGGCTCTGACAGGTAGAAACAGGTTGAAGGGGCTCTTTGCCACTGGCTTTTACCCCCTGCCACATCTGCCCCTCTCACACAGGTCCACTCTCTGTGTGCTCCCGGCTCTCCTCTCATGATTTTAAACTATAAAAATCCTGGCTCTCCTCTCCCTGTTTTAAACTGTGAAAATTCCGGCTCTCCTCCTGTTGCTTAAAACTGTAAAACTCCCAGCTCTTCTCTCGCTGTTTTAAATTGTAAAAATCCCTGCTCTCCTCTCGCTCTTTCAAACTGTAAAAATTCAGGCTCTCCTCTCACGGTTTTAAACCAACTTCTGGCTCTCCTCTCCCTATTTTAAACTGTGAAAGTTCTGGCTCTCCTCTTGTTGTTTTAAACTGTAAAACTCCCAGCTCTTCTCTCGCTGTTTTAAGCTGTGAAAATCCCTGCTCTCCTCTCGCTGTTTCAAACTTTAAACATTCCTCAGTTCTCCATGTATCACTGCATCAGGAAGGTCACAGAGGCCCTGTACACAAGGAAAGGCTACTCCCTCACCTTCCTGCTAAATGGATAGAAATGGGATGAGTGTGCACATGGCTTTGTCAGGGCCAATGAAATGGATTCCCAATGGTGCAGGGAGCCATCAACTGCATGCACGCGGCTCTGCAGCTGTCACATCTCACTGAAGAGATTTACCAGAACTGAAAAGGGTTCCACTCTCTGAACGGGCAGTTGGTGTGTGACCACACAATGACTAACATGTTACTGAACCAGAACACAAGAAACAGGAGCAGGATTAGCTGGCCTTTTGAGTCTGCTCCACCGTGCAATAAGATCATGGTTTCAACTCCACTTTTCTGCCTATCCCTCGTAGCCCTTGACTCCCTTGTAGATAAAAAAAATCTGTCTAACTCAGCCCTGAATATATTCAATTACCCAGCCTCCAGAGCTTATTGGGAGGGGTGGGGGGGGAGGGGGGGGTGCGGTGAGAACTCCAGAGATGAATGACCATCTGTGAGAAAAATTTCCTCTTCATCTCCATCTTAAATGGCAGACCCTTTATTTTGAAACTGTGCCCTGAGTTCCAGATTCCTCCAAGAGGGAAAACACCCCCAGCTTGTACCTTATCAAACCTCCTCAGAATCCTACATGGTTCAATAAGAGAATGCCACATTCTTCTAAACTCCAGTAAGTATAGGCCCAACCTCCTCAACCTTTCCTCATAAGAAAAACCCCTTCATCCCAGGAATCAATCTAGTAAACATTCTCTGAACTAATTCCAATGTCAGCACATTCTTCCTTAAATTAGAAAACCAAAACTCTATGCATTACTCTAGGTGTGGTCTCACTAATGCTCTGTGCATTTGTAGCAAGACTTCCCTACTGTTACACTCCATCCCGCTTGCAATGAAGGTCAACCATCCTGGCAGCAGTTATGATACTTTCATCCCGCACCACTCTGCTATTCCCACAAACTTCAAGCCATCGCATTGAGAGGTTGGCTGCTCACAACAAAGGTCTACACATGGTTAAATGTTTCCCTCTGCTACCTGAGCACATGTGGACTGTGCTCCTATGATGGCAGGCATGCCGCAGATTGGAGAGCTGAGGAGCAGAGCAGTGGCATCTTGAGACCACGGTTACACTGCCTTGAGTGTTCAGAGGAGGAATCCTCCAGGATGTGTCTCCCAATTCATGGTGGTTTTCTGTGTCCTCCACATCCTGTCCATGACAGATGTGCAGCCTTTGCCATGAGGTCTTTGGGGCCCACCACAAGAGGAGGATGAAGGAAGGAGGCATCCAGGACATAGTCGCTCCGGATGGGCTGTCCATACGCATCTCATCAGACCCTGGTTTCCTTGAATGCATTCCCAGAACACCATTGGTGCAGACATCCCTGCCTTTCCATCCCCTGTGATAGACCACAGAGCCTCCTCCTCACCACAATCTGGAACTAAAGGCCAGCTCAAAATATTCTTCCACAACTTTGTCCAACAACACACCACAGAATTACAGAATCACTGAATTGTTACAGAGTAGAGGGAGGCCATTTGGCCCATCATGTCTGCACCAGCTCTCTGAGCATTTTAACTTAGTGCCAATTTCCTGCCTTTTCTCCGTAACCCTGCACATTGTTTCTTTTTAAATAATCATCCAGTGCCCTCTCGAATTCCTTCACCTCCCTTCACCACACTTCCAGGCAGAGCTTTCCAAACCCTAATTACTCGCTGTGTGAAAAAGTTTTTCCTCACTTCACATTTGTTTCTTTTGCAAAACACTTTAAAACTTGTGCCCTCTGGCTCTCGATCTGATTACGAGCAGGAAGAGTTTCTTCGTATCTACTCTGTCCAGGCCCATCATTGTTTTGATCACTTCTATCAAGTCATCTCTCAGCCTCCAATACCCCATTAAAATTTTTGACTTTTCACCCTTGTGCTTTCCTTTCGTCCCTGTCTAGTAGGTGCCTTTGCCTGTCCTAGTGCTCCTACACAGTGCTACCCCAGTGGCTGCAGCGTGGCTGGTAGCCGACTGCTAACTTTCAGGGCGACTGCAGGTGATTTTTGCAGGATGCCCTTGAGTACCCCTAGGCCCTGATGGCCCAGCTTTGGGCCGTACCACATCGGCATGGGTGGTCACAGTCTGGGTTGGCTTACTGAACAGCGAGGGCAGTGTGGCAGAGAGAGGACAGCAGATTCATGCTCCATGGAGCCACTGCCATTTCCCTGGGGCAGCACTTCAGCAATCCAGATTGCTTCACCTCCCTGAGAACATACATGCCACGCTGAGCACCGGTATTCACAGCCATGATGGCAGCGGTTCTGAGCCTGGGTGGCCCAAGCTGAGATCTCGTGACAATAAGCAGAGATCACATGACCTCAGCCTGAGCTCCAATGACAGCGCTTAGACACCGCGAAGCTTTTGCCCGAGCTGCAATGGAAGTGGAGACTGAGGTCATGAGACCTCTGCTCGTTGGATCTCAGCCATCAGATGCTACATCATAGCTGGATCCACAAGTGTTTTCATGGGCATGGCCACCACTTCCACGTTGGAAAGAATGGACTCCAGGCTCTGAGTAAAGTCCTGTGCCATGTTGGATCAGGACTCCTCCATGATCCTTGACAGTAACAAGAAGCTCTGTGATAGGACTGTCAATGCACCAAGCTTTTTGTTGCACCCACCTCAACTTTTTTCTATGCTTTGGCACATCAAAGTCCTAATCCGAGTCCTCTCCAGCAGAATTCATCTGTAACCTGACCCTGCGGGGAGCTGACACACGTGCTATCCTTTCTCCTTGGTCTGTCTGCCCACTCGTGCCTGGTGATTCATCCATAAGAACACACGAATTAGGAGCAGGAGCTACTTGGCCCCTCAAGCCTACTTTGCCATTTAATAAGATCATGGCTGATCTGATTGTAATCTCAACTCCGCATTCCCGCCTCCCCTTGGGAAGGGAGTACTGCTTCTACAATCTTGTGAGGAAGAGAGTTCCAAAGGCTCACTCCCCTCGGAGAGAAACAATTTCTCCTCATCTCTGTCTAAGAATTCTCCTCATTTCATGCAAATCCTGGCTCTGTGCTACCCTCAAATATTTGTGCAGTGCCAGTGTCTGAGCTGGCATCTACAAGTGTCAGGTCAAGTGATGGTGTTTCTCCCTCAGTGGTGCTCCCTTCCTCTCGTCCTTCATCCTCAGGTATCACTCTCTGGCCAGACAACAGGTCCTGAGCATCTGAAGGCGTGAATGCAGAAGGGGAGGGTTTGGGTGAGGGAAGGAGGTTGGAGCAGAAAGCAAGACATCCATGGGCACATCATCTGCAGCTTGTACTTCATAAGAGATTGCAGGCCGGGGGTGAAGGGCATTTGGGAATGTGCATAAAACCAGAGGATGCCATCACTCTGGATGGCTTCAGCGATGCTGGTTGCAATAGCCTCAGGGATGGCTGCACCAATAACACAGAGCACTGTATCTTCCAAGAGCGAGTTGTGCCTGTGCTCCTATAGTGCTATGCTGCTCTGTCTTGCTGTGTGCTAGCTTGTTCTGCAAGAAGAGATAAGAACGTCAATGAGCATGTTGCAATGTGTTAGGGTGATATGCCTGTCATAGCTAAATAGCTGGCAGTATGTGGAAGCTGTAATATGTGGTTGTGGGCTTGCCTCAGTGGTAGATGTGTGAGGGTGAGGTGAAGAGATAAATATTAGGCATGAGTCCTAATTGCTAGAAATTGTTGCTGGGTGAGTGATGGGGGTATGGTGCACTGAACAGTGTGGGAGGTGTAATGTGCCATTTGAAGGTGCATTCTTGATCACTCTTGTTCAGCCACTGAACTTTCTCTGGCACTTTGTCTAAGTCTGCAGGGTCATATTCCTGGCATTCATCTCTCTTCTTCTCGTTCTAAGTCAGTCCCTCAGGATTGAGGATGATTTGCTTCCACTCCAGTTCAATGGCTTCTGAAGTGACTGATAAGCCCAATGCATGATCATACGGGGTGAGCAGTGTTTGGAGGGCCAGGTAGATGAATTGTTGGGGGGTGTTGTGCACTGTCTCCAATACCTTGGCTTTGCTCCTGCGTTTTCCTGATGAAATCTCCCGATATGTTGGGTATCTTCCCAAAAGAACCTTCTCAATTTGATCAGTCACAAGCCAGGGAGTTGGCGGGAATATTTTGCCTCTTCAGGGATGCCTTGAAGACTTCCTTAAAGTGTATTTGTTGTCCTCTTGGGAGTTTCCAGCTATGACTGAGTTCTGAGCAGAGCAGTCGCTTTGGGAGTCTGGTGTGAGGTGTATGTTCCAGCCCAGTAATGTTGGTTTTGAGTGATTAGTGACTCAATCCTGGGCAAGTTAGCTTGGGAGAAGACACTGCTGTTGAACTGCCTTCCTTGCTGCTTGATTTGGGGATCTTGCAAAGGTACGGCTGGTGGTAACGCTCAGAGGTGAATTGTCCAAATCTCTGAAGCCAATAGGAGAATGGGGATCGCTGCTGCCTGGTAAACAATGGCCATATTCTTGGATTTGAAATCCCGATCCTCAAATGCTCTTTTTGTCAGTTGGCCAAAGACTGAGCTGACATATTGGAGGCAATGATTAATTTTAACATCTATGTCTGCTTTCATTGAGAAGAGGCTCTGAAGATATGGGAAATGGTACATATTTTCCAGGGTCTCGTCTTTGATCTCAATTGTTGGGGGAGGGTGTTGTGCTGTGGGAGCTGGTTGAAAGAGAACCTGAGTTTTCTGGGTATTTAATGAAAAGCCCGTTTGCTTATTTTCAGCTTTCTGCTCCCGTTCTCTGTCCAGAGGGTCTACCTGGCCCTCCAGAAAGATAACCTTTACACTCCTGCATTAAAGCCTTCAGTGCTGCATCTGAGAAGCTGGAAGCCCAATCTCTGACCTGCTGTTCAATTGTTCAGCATTCTTCCCATTCAGAAAGACTTTCACAACCACTTTCACCCCGCTGCAGCCAGGATGCATCTCTTCTTTAAGGGTTGCAGGCTGGATTTAATCGGCACTAGCCTCACATGATTTTGGAAGTCCTGCCTGCGTGTACCACCGCTCAACAAGTACACTTACCCGTGGACTGCATGTTACAATGCTGGAGATGAGCAGAGAGCAGGAAGTTTGCATGCTCCCTACATCAATTCCATTGTGTGTGAGATAATCGCACTATGTGATTCCAGCTCCTGCTAGCAGGCCTTTTCCAATTTTTAGTCCACTGTGTTATTTCTGCACTGCATAATCTATTAGGGGTGTTGTCTGCACTGTGGGATCTGTTAGGGGTTTTCACTGTGTTGTGTCTGCACTATGTGATCTGTTAGAGGTCTTCACTATGTTGTGTCAGCACTGTGTGATCAGTTAGGGGTTTTCACTGTTTTATGTCTGCACTGAGTAATCTGTTAGGGGATTTCACTGAGGTGTGATTGCACTGTATGATATGTTAGGGGTTTTCACTGTGTTGTGTCTGCACTATGTGATCTGTTAGAGGTCTTCACTATGTTGTGTCAGCACTGTGTGATCTGTTATGGGTTTTCACTGTGTTATGTCTGCACTGTGTAATCTGTTAGCGGATTTCACTGTGTTGTGTTTGCACTGTATGATACGTTAGGGGTTTTCACTGTGTTGTGTTTGCACTGTGAGATCTGTTAGGGGTTGGCACTGTGTAGAGTTTGCACTTTGTGATCAGTTAGGGTTTTTCATTGTGTTCAATTTGCACTGTGTGATCTTTTAGGGGTTGTCACTGTGTAGAATTTGCACTGTGTGATCTGTTAGGGGTTTTCACTGTGTTGAATTTGCACTGTGTGATCTGTTAGGGGTTTTCACTATATTATGTCTGCACTGTGTGTTCTATCAAGAGTTTTGACTATGTTCTATTTGCACTGTGTGATCAGTCAGTGGTTTTCACTATGTTGAATATGCACTGTGTGATCTGTTAGGGATTTTCATGGTGCTGTGTTTGCACTGTGTAATCTGTTAGCAGTTTTCACTGTTTTATGTTTGCACAGTGTGATCTGTTAGGGGATTTCACTGTGTTGTGCCTGCACTGTGTAATTTGTTAGAGGTTTTCACTGTGTTGTATTTGCACTGTGTGCTCTGTTAGGGATTTCATTGTTTTGTGTCTGCACTGTGTGTTCTGCTGGGGTTTTCACTGTGTTGTATTTGCACTGTGTGATCTATTAGGGATTTCATTGTTTTGTGTCTGCACTGTGTGTTCTGCTGGGGTTTTCATTGTGTTGTATTTGCACTGTGTGATCTGTTAGGGATTTCATTGTTTTGTGTCTGCACTGTGTGTTCTGCTGGGGTTTTCACTGTGTTATATTTGCACTGTGTGATCTGTTAGGGATTTCATTGTTTTGTGTCTGCACTGTGTGTTCTGCTGGGGTTTTCACTGTGTTGTATTTGCACTGTGTGATCTGTTAGGGATTTCATTGTTTTGTGTCTGCACTGTGTGTTCTGCTGGGGTTTTCACTGTGTTGTATTTGCACTGTGTGATCTGTTAGCGATTTCATTGTTTTGTGTCTGCACTGTGTGTTCTGCTGGGGTTTTCATGGTGTTGAGTTTGCACAGTGTCAACTGTTAGCGGTTTTCAATGTGTTGTGATTGCACTGTATGATCTGTTAGGGGTATTCATGGTGTTATGTCTTCATTGCATAATCTGTTAGCAGTTTTCACTCTGGTATGTTTGCACTGTGTGATCTGTCAGGGGTTTTCACTGTGTTGTGTTTGCACTGTGTGATCTGTTAGGAGTTTTCACTGTGTAGAATTTGCACTGTGTGATTTGTTAGGGATTTCACTGTGTTGAATTTGCACTGTGTGATCTGTTAGGGGTTTTTACTGTGTTATATCTGCACTGTGTGATCTGTCAAGGCTTTTTACTGTGTTGAATTTGCACTGTGTGATCTCTTAAGGGTTTTCACTGCGTTGCAGCAGCATTGTGAGATCTGTTAGGATTTTCACTATACAATGACTGCACTGTGTGATCTGTCAAGCGTTTTCACTGTGCTGTATTTGCACTGTGTGATCTGTCAATGGTTTTCACTGAGTTGTATTTGCACTGTGTGATCTTTTAGGGGATTTCACTTTGTTGTGTCTACACTGTGTAATTTGTTAGAGGTTTTCACTGTGTTGTATTTGCACTGTGTGATCTGTTAGGGATTTCATTGTTTTTTGTCTGCACTGTGTGATTTGTTAGGGGTTTTCACTGTGTTGAGTTTGCATTGTATGATCTGTTAGGGGTTTTCACTGTGCTGAGTTTGCACTATGTGATCTGTTAGGGGTATTCAAGGTGTTATGTCTTCACTGCATAATCTGTTAGCGGTTTTCACTCTGGTATGTTTGCACTGTGTGATCTCGTTGTTGTTTTCACTGTGTTGTGTTTGCTCTGTGTGATCTGTTAGGGGTTTTCACTGTGTTGAATTTGTACTGTGTAATTTCTTAAGGATTTCACTGTGTTTTATCTGCACTATGTGATTTGTTAGTGGCTTTCACTGTGCTGAATTTGCACTGTGTTAGAGGTTTTCATGTGTTGTGTCTGCATTGTGTGATCTGTTAGGGGTTTTCACTATGTTTTGTCAGCACTGAGTAATCTGTTAAGGGTTTTCACTGTGTTGTGTTTACAACGAGTGATCTGTTGGGTTCTCACTGTGTTGTGTTTGCACTGTGTGATCTTTTGGGTTGTCACTGTGTAGAATTTGTGCTGTGTGATTTGTTAGGGGTTTTTACTGTGTTGAACTGGTACTGTGTAATTTGTTAGGGATTTCACTGTGTTATATCTGCACTGTGAGATCTGTTAGGGGTTTTCACTGTGTTGTATTTGCACTGTGTGATCTGTTAGGGTTTTCATTGTGTTGTGTTTGCACTGTGTAATCAGTTAGCAGTTTTCACTGTTTTGTGTTTGCACTGAGTGATCTGTTAGGGGTTTTCACTGTGTTGTATTTGCACTGTGTGATCTGTTAGGGTTTTCATTGTGTTGTGTTTGCACTGTGTAATCAGTTAGCAGTTTTCACTGTTTTGTGTTTGCACTGAGTGATCTGTTAGGGGTTTTCACTGTGTTGAATTTGCACTGTGTGATCTGTTAGGGGTTTTCACTGTGTTGTGTCTGCACAGTGTGATCTGTCAAGGCTTTTCACTGTGCTGTATTTGCTCTGTGTGATCTGTCAGTGGTTTTCACTGTGTTGAATTTGCACTGTGTGATCTGTTAGGGGTTTTCACTGTGTTGTGTCTGCACAGTGTGATCTGTCAAGGCTTTTCACTGTGCTGTATTTGCTCTGTGTGATCTGTCAGTGGTTTTCACTGTGTTGAATTTGCACTGTGTGATCTGTTAGGGATTTTACTGTGTTTTATTTGCACTGTGAGATCTGTTAGTGGTTTTCACTGCATTGTATTTGCACTGTGTGATCTGTTAGGGGTTTTTCCTGTGTAGAATTTGCACTCTGTGATCTGTTAGGGGTTTTCACTGTTTTGAATTTGTACTGTGTCATTTGTTAGGGATTTCACTGTGTTATATCTGCACTATGTGATCTGTTAGTGGCTTTCACTGTGTTGAATTTGCACTGTATGATCTGTTAGGGGTTTTCACTATGCGGCATCAGCACTGTGTGATCAGTTAGGGGATTTCACTATATTATGTGTGCACTGTGTGATCTGTCAAGGGTTTTCACTGTGTTATATTTGCACTGTGTGATCAGTTAGGGATTTCACTGTGTTATATTTGCGCTGTGAGATCTGTTAGGGGCTTTCACTGTGTAGTGTTTGCACTGTGTGATCTGTTAGGGTTTTCATTGTGTAATGTTTGCATTGTGTAATCAGTTAGCAGTTTTCACTGCTTTCTGTTTGCACTGAGTGATCTGTCTGGGGATTTCACTGTGTTGTATTTGCACTGTGTGATCTGTTAGGGTTTTCATTGTGTTGTGTTTGCACTGTGTAATCAGTTAACAGTTTTCACTGTTTTGTGTTTGCACTGAGTGATCTGTTAGGGGTTTTCACTCTGTTGTATTTGCACTGTGTGATCTGTTAGGGTTTTCATTGTGTTGTGTTTGCACTGTGTAATCAGTTAGCAGTTTTCATTGTTTTGTGTTTGCACTGAGTGATCTGTTAGGGGTTTTCACTGTGTTATATTTGCACTGTGTGATCTGTTAGAGGTTTTCACTGTGTTGTGTTTGCACAGTGAGATCGGTTAGCGGATTTCACAGTGTTGTGTCTACACTGTGTGATCTGTTCAGTGTATTCACTGCTTTGTGTCTGCGCTGTGTGATCTGTCAGGGGTGTTCATTAAGCTGAACTTGCAGTGCGTAATTTGTTAGGGATATCACTGTGTTGTGTTTGCACTGTGTGATCTGTTAGGGGTTTTCACTGTGTTGTGTTTGCACTGTGTGATTTGTTAGGGTTTTCACTCTGTTGCGTTTGCACTGTGTGATCTTTTAGGGTTTTCACTGTGTTCTGCCTGCACCGTATGATCTGTTAAGGATTTCACTGAGATCTGTGTGCACTGCATAATCTGTTTGCAGTTTGCACCATGTTGTGTCTGCTCTGTGTGATTTGTTAGGGGTTTTCACTCTGCTGTGTTTGCACTGTGTAATTTCTTAGAGATTTCACTGTGTTGTGTCTGCACTATGTAATCTGTCAGGGCTTTTCACTGTGCTGTGCCTGTACTGTGTCATCTATTAGGGGATTTCACTGTGCTGCATCTGCACTGTATGATCTGTTAGGAGTTTTCACTGTGTTGTCTTTGCACTGAATGATCTGTTATGTCTGTCAATGTGTTGTGTCTGCACTATGTGATCTTTTAGGAGTTTTCACTGTGTTGTACTTGCACTGTGTGATCTGTCAGGTGTGTTCATTGAGTTGAATTTGCACTTTGTAATCTGTTAGAGATTTCACTGTGTTGTGTTTGCACTGTGTGATCTGTTAGAGATTTCACTGTATTGATTTTGCACTGTGTATTTTATTAGGGATTACACTGTGTTGGACTGTGTGCATTGCATAATCTGTTAGCAGTTTTTACTATGTTGTGTTTGCATTATGTGATCTGTTAGGTTTTTCACTGTGTTGTGTTTGCACTGTGTGATTTGTTAGGGGTTTTCATTGTATTGTGTCTGCAATGTGTGATCTGTTAGGGTTTTATCTGTGTCTTGCCTGCAATGTGAGATCTGTTAAGGATTTCACTGTCTTGAATTTGCACTGTGTATTCTATTAGGGATTTCAGTGTGTTGAACTCTGTGCACTGCATAATATGTTAGCAGTTTTTACTGTTTTGTGTTTGCACTGTGATATCTGTTAGGTTTTTCAGTCTGTTGTGTTTGCACTCTGTGATCTGTTAGAGCTTTTCACTGTGTTCTGTTTGCTCTCTGTGATATGTTAGGGGTTTTCACTGTATTGTGTCTGCAATGTGTGATCTGTTAGGGGTTTTATCTGTATTATGTTTGCAATGTGTGATCTGCTAGGGTTTTCACTGTGTCCTGCCTGCACTGTGAGATCTGTTAAGGATTTCACTGTCTTGAATTTGCACTGTGTGATCTGTTAGGGGATTTCACTGTGTTGTGTTTGCACTGTGTGATTTGTTAGGGGTATTCACTTTATTGTGTTTGCACTGTGTGATTTGTTAGGTGACTTCTCTGTGTTTTATTTGCTCTGTATGATCTATTCGAGTTCTTCACTGAGTTCTGCTTGCACTGTGTGATCTGTTAGTGGTTTTCACTGAATTCTGCCTACACTGTGTGATTTGTTAGAGGTTTTCACTGTTTTCTTCCTTCACTGTGTGATCTCTCAGGGGTTTTACTGTGTTATATTTGCACTGTGTGATCTGTTAGAGGTTTTCACTGTGTTGTGTTTGCACTGTGTGATTTGTTAGGGGTTTTCAATGTATTGTGTCTGCAATGTGTGATCTGTTAGGGGTTTTATCTGTGTCCTGCCTGCACTGTGAGATCTGTTAAAGATTTCACTGTCTTGAATTTGCATTGTGTGATCTGTTAGGGATTTTCACTATGTTGTGTCTGTCATGTGTGATCTGTTAAGCATCTCTCTGTGTTGTTTTTACACTGTATGATCGATTAGGGGTTTTCAATATGTTGTGTCTGCACTATGTGATCTGTTAGGTGTTTTCACCGTTTTGTATTTGCACTGTATGATCTATTCAGGATTTCACTGTGTTGTGTTTGCACTGTGTGATCTGTTAGGGGTTTTCTCTGTGTAGTGTATGCACCATGTGATCTGTTAGTGTTTTATCTGTGTTGTATTTGCACTGGGTTTTATGTTAGAGGTTTTCACGCTGTTTTATTTGCATTGTGTGATCTGTTAGGGGTGTTCACTCTTGTGAATTTGCACTGTGTGATCTGTCAGTGATTTTCACTGTATTGTATTTGAACTGTGTTATCTGTTAGTGATTTCACGGTGTTACATCTGCACTGTGTGATCTGTCAGGGATGTTCACTGTGTTCAATTTGCACTGTGTAATCTGTTATGGGTTTTCACTGTGTTGTTTCTTTACTGTGTGATCTGTTAGGGGATTTTACTGTGTTGTATTTGCACTGTGTAATCTGTTATGGGTTTTCACTGTGTTGTTTCTTTACTGTGTGATCTGTTAGGGGATTTTACTGTGCTGTGTCTGCACTGTGTTATTTGTTAGGGGTTTTCACTGTGTTCTCCCTGCACTATGCGATTAGTTAGATATTTTCAGTGTTTTCTGACTTCACTGTGTGATCCCTTAGGGGTTCTCACTGTGTTGTATTTGCACTGTGTGATCTGTTAGAGGTTTTCCCTGTGTTATGTTTGCACTGTGTGATCGGTTAGGAGTTTTCAGTTTGTTGTGTCTGCACTGTGTAATTTCTTAGTGGTTTCACTGTGCCGTGTCTGCACTGTGTGATCTGTTAGGTGTTTTCACTGTGTTGTATTTGCACAGTGTGAACTGTTAGGGATTTCACTGTCTTGTGTCTGCACTATGTGATCTGTCAGGGGTTTTCACTGTGTTGTATTTGCACTGTGTGATCTGTTAGGAAATGAATGGTTTTCTGTCTGCAGTGTGTAATCTGTCATGGATGTTCACTGTGTAGTGTATGCACCATGTGATCTGTTAGTGTTTTATCTGTGTTCTTTTTGCACTGTGTTTTCTGTTAGAGGTTTTCACAGTGTTTCATTTGCATTGTGTGATCTGTTAGGGGTATTCACTCTTTTGAATTTTCACTGTGTGATCGGTTAGGTGTTTTCACTGTATTTTGTCTACACTGTGTCATCTGTTAGGGGTTTTCACTGTGTTGTGTTTGCACTGTGTGATCTGTTAGGGTTTTCTCTCTGTTGTGTCTGCACTGTGTGATCTGTTAGAGGTTTTCACTGTATTGTGTTTGCACTGAGTGATTTCTTAGGGAATTTCACTGGGTTGTGTCTGCACTGTGTGATCTGTTACGGGTTTTCACTGTGTTGTATTTGCACTGTGTGATTTGTTAGAGGTTTTCTCTGTGTTCTGCCTGGATTAGTACTGTGTGATCTGTTAGGGGTATTTACTGTGTTGAATTTACATTGTGTGATATGTTAGGGATGTGCACCGTGTTGTGTGTGCACTGTGTGATCGATTAGGTGCTTTCACTGTGTTTTGTCTGCACTGTGTAATCTGTTAGGTGTTTTCACTGTGTTGTGTTTGCACTGACTGATCTGTCTGGGGATTTCACTGTGTTGTCTGCCCTGTGTGATCTGTAAACAGTCTTCTCTGTGTTGTTTTTGCACTGTATGATCGATTAGGGGTTTTCAATATGTTGTGTCTGCACTATGTGATCTGTTATGTGTTTTCACTGTTTTGTATTTGCACTGTGTGATCTGTTAGCTGTTTCACTGTGATCTCTGTGCACTGCATAATCTGCTATTGTTTTTCACTGTGTTGTGTCTGCACTGTGTGATCTGTTAGGGGTTTTCACTGTGTTGTGTTTGCACTGTGTAATTTCTTAGGGATTTCACTGTGTTGTTTCTGCCCTGTGTAATCTGTTAGAGGTTTTCATTGTGTTGCTTCTTTACTGTGTGATCTGTTAGGGGATTTCACTGTGTTGTATTTGCACTGAGCAATTTGTTAGGGAATTCACTGTCTTGTGTCAACACTGTGTGATCTTTCAGGGGTTTTCACTCTGCTGAATTTGCACTATGTAATCTTTTAGGGATTTCACTGTGTTGTGTTAGCAATGTGTGATCTGCTAAGGATTTCACTGTCTTGAATTAGCACTGTGTATTCTGTTAGGGATTTCACTGTGTTGAATTTGCACTGTGTGATCTGTTAGCGGTATTCAGAGTCTTGAATTTGCATCTGTTAGCGGTTTTCACTGTGTTGTATTTGCACTGAGTGATCTGTTAGTGGCTCTCACTGTGTTGTGTTTGCACTGTGTGATCTCTTCCGGTTTTCTCTATGTTTTGTCTGCACTGTGTGATATGTTAGAGGTTTTCACTGTGTTGTGTTTCCACTGTGTGTTTTTTTAGGGGTTCACACTGTGTTATGTATGCACCATGTGATCTGTTAGGTATTTACCTGTGTTGTATTTGCAATGTCTTTTATGTTAGAGGTTTTCACTGTGTTCTGCCTGCACTGTGTGATTTAATAGAGGTTTTCACTGTGTTCTAATTTCACTGTGTGATCTCTTGGGGGATTTCACTGTGTTGTAATTGCACCGTGAGTTTGGTTAGGGCTTTTCACTCTGTTGTGTTTTGCACTGTGTGATCCGTTAGGGTTTTCACTGTGATCTGTGTGCACTGCCTAATCTGTTAGTAGTTTTCACTGTGTTGTGTCTCCACTGTATGGTTTATTAGGGGTTTTCACTGTGTTGGGGCTGCACTGTGTGATCTGTTAGAGGTTTTCACTGTGTTCTGCCTGCACTGTGTGATTTGATAGAGCTTTTCACTGTGTTCTGATTTCACTGTGTGATCTCTTAGGGGATTTCACTGTGTTGTAATTGCACTGTGAGTTCGGTTAGGGGGTTTCACTGTGTTGTATTAGCACTGTGTGATCTGTTAGGGGTTTCACTGTAATTGTGTGCACTGCATAACCTGTGAGCGGTTTTCACTGTGTTCTGTCTGCACTGCGTGATCTGTTAGGGGTTTTATCAGTGTTGTATTTGCACTGTGTGATGTGTTAGGGGATTTCACTGTATTGTGCCTGCAGTGTGTGATCTGTTCGTGGTTTTGTGTAGTATGTGCACTGTGTGATCTGTTAGAGTTTATCACAGTGTTCTCCATGCACTGCCTGATTTGTTAGAGGTTTTCACTGTTTTCTGCTGTCACTGTGTGATCTCTAAGAGGTTTACACTGTGTTGCATTTGCTCTGTGTGACCTGTTAGAGGTTTTCACTGTTATGTTTGCACTGTGTGATCTGTTACGGGCTTCCAGTTTGTTGTGTCCGCACTGTGTTATCTGTTAGAAGTTTTCACTGTGTTTTGCCTACACTGTATGATGTGTTAAGGATTTAACCGTGTTGTATTTGCACTGTGTGATCTGTTAGGGATTTTCACTTTGTTGTGTTTGCGCTGTGTGATCGGGTAGGTGTTCTCACTGTGTTTTGTCTCCGCTGTGTGATCTGTTAGGGGTTTTCACTCTGTTGTGTCTGCACTGTATTTTTCACTGTATTGTTTCTTTACTGTGTAATCTGTTAGGGGACTTCACTGTTCTGTGTCTGCACTGTGTGATCTGTTAGGGGTTTTCACTGTGCTGTGTGTGCACTGTGTGATCGGGTAGGTGTTCTCACTGTGTTTTGTCTCCGCTGTGTAGTCTGTTAGAGGTTTTCACTGTGTTGTGTTTGCACTGTGTGATCAGTTAGGGGTGTTCACACTATTGTGTTTGCAATGCGTGATCTGTTAGGGGTTTTCACTGTGTTGCATTTGCACTGTGTGATCTATTAGAGGTTTTCACTGTGTTTTGTTTGCACTGTTTGATTTGTTAGGGGATTTCACTGTATTGTGTTTGCACTGTGTGATCTGTTAGGGGATTTCACTGTGTTGTGTCTGCACTGTGTGATCTGTTAGGGGATTTCACTGTGCTGTGCCTGCACTGTGTGATCTGTTAAGTGTCTTCTCTGTGTTGTGTTTGCACTGTATGATTGATTAGGTGTTTTCAATATGTTGTGTCTATACTATGTGATCTGTTAGGTGTTTTCACCATTTTGTATTTGCACTGTGTGATCTATTCAGGATTTCACTGTGTTGTATTTGCACTGTGTGATCTGTTAGGTGTTTTCACGGTATTGTGTTTGCACTGAGTGATCTGTTAGGGGTTTTCACTGTGTTGTGTTTGCATTGTGTGATCTGTTCTGGTTTTCTCTATGTTTTGCCTGCACTGTGTGAACTGTTAGAGGTTTTCAGTGTGTTGTGTTTGCACTGTGTGATTTTTTAGGGGTTTTCACTGTTTTGTGTCTGCACTGTGTAATCTGTTAGGGGTTTTCACTGTGTTGTGTATGCACCATGTGATCTGTTAGGGTTGTATCTGTATTGTATTTGCAATGTGTTTTCCAGTAGAGGTTTTCACTGTGTTCTGCCTGCACTGTGTGATTTGATAGAGTTTTTCACTGTGTTCTGATCTCACTGTGTGATCTCTTAGGGGAATTCACTGTATTGCACTTGCACTGTGAGATCTGTTAGAGGGTTCCACTATTTTGTATTTGCACTGTGTGATCTGTTAGGGGTTTCACTGTGATCTATGTGCACTGCATATTCTATGAGCAGTTTTAACTGTGTTGTGCCTGCACTTTGTGATCTGTTAGGGGTTTTCACTGTGTTTTCTTTGCATTGTGTAATTTCTTAGGGATTTCACTGTGTTGTGTTAGCATTGTGTGATCTTTTAGGGATTTCACTGTGTTGAATGTGCACTGTGTATACAGTTAGGGATTTCACCAAGTTGAATTTCCTCTGTGTGATCTGTTAGGGGTTTTCACTGTGTTTTGTTTGCACTCTGTGATCTTTTAGAGGTGTGTGTTCCATCAGGGGTGTTCAGAGTGTTGAATTTGCACTGTGTGTTCTGTTAGGGATTTAACGGTGTTGTGTCTGCACTGTGTTATCTATCAGGGGTCTTCACTGTGTTGTATTTAAACTGTGTAACCTGTTAGGAATTTCAATGTGTTGTGTTAGCACTGTGTGATCTGTTAGGGATTTTCACTCTGTTGTGTCTGCACTGTGTGATCTGATAGGGGTTTTCACTGTATTCTGTATGCACTGTGTGATCAGTTAGGGTATTTCACTGTGTTGTGTTTGCACTGTGTGATTTGTTCGGGGATTTCACTGTGTTCTGCCTGCACTCTGTGATCTCTTAGGGGTTTTACTGCATTGTATTTGCAGTCTGTGATGTGTTAGAATTTTTCACTGTGTTGTGTTTGCACTGTGTGATCGGTTAGGGGTGTTCACACTGTTATGTTTGCACTGTGTGATCGGTAGGTGTTCTCACTGTGTTTTGGCTGCACTGTGTGATCTGTTAGGGGTTTTCACTGTGTTCTCTTTACACTTTGTGTTCTGTTCGGGTTTTCACTCTGCTGTGTCTGCACTGTGTGATCTGGTAAAGTTTTTCAATGTGTTGTGTTTGCACTGTGTGTTCTGTTAGGTCTGTCATTGTGTTGTGTCAGCACTGTGTAATCTGTCAGGGGTGTTAGCAGTTTTCACTGTCGTGTCTGCACTGTGTGATCTGTTAAGGATTTTCACTCTGTTATGTGTGCACTGTATGATCAGTTAGGTTGTTCTCACTGTGTTTTGTCTGCACTGTGTGTTCTGTTAGGGGTTTTCACTGTGTTCTCTTTGCACTGTGTATTCTGTTAAGGATTTCACTATTTTCAATTTGCACTGTGTGATCTGTTCGGTATTCACCCTGTTGTGTTTGCACTGTGTGATCTGTTAGGGGTATTCACTGTGTTGGATTTGTACTGTGTGATCTGTTAGGGATTTAACGGTTTTTTTTTCTGCACTGTGTTATCTGACAGGGTGTTAACTGTATTAAATTTACACTATAATCTGTTAGGGATTTCAATGTGTTGTGGTAGCACTGTGTGATCTGTTAGGGTTATTCACTGTGTTGAATTTGCACTGCATGATCTGTTAGGGCTTTTCACTGTGTTGTCTTTGCATTGTGTGATCTGTTAGCGGTTTTCACTTTGTTGTGTGTGCACTGTGTGATCAGGTAGGCATTCTCACTGTGTTTTGTCTGCACTGTGTGATCTGTTAGGGGTTTTCACCATGTTCTGTTTGCACTGTGTGATCTGTTAGGGGTTGTCACTGTGTTGCTTTTGCACTGTGTAATCTGTTAGGGCTTTTCACTGTGTTGTGTTTGCACTGTGTGATCTGTTCGGGGTTTTCACTGTGTTGTGCGTGCACTGTGTGATCTGTTGGGGTTTTTCACTTTGTTGTTTCTTTACTGTGCGATCTGTTAGGGGATTTCACAGTGCTGTGTCTGCACTGTGTGTTCTCTTAGGGGTTTTCACTGTGTTGTATTTGCACTGTGTAATCTGTTAGGGCTTTTCACTGTGATAAAAACAAAAAAACTGCGGATGCTGGAAATCCAAAACAAAAACAGAATTACCTGGAAAAACTCAGCAGGTCTGGCAGCATCGGCGGAGAAGAAAAGAGTTGACGTTTCGAGTCCTCATGACCCTTCGACAGAACTTGAGTTCGAGTCCAGGAAAGAGCTGAAATATAAGCTGGTTTAAGGTGTGTGTGTGGGGGGCGGAGAGATAGAGAGACAGAGAGGTGGAGGGGGTTGGTGTGGTTGTAGCGACAAACAAGCAGTGATAGAAGCAGATCATCAAAAGATGTCAACAACAATACTACAATAGAACACATAGGTGTTAAAGTTAAAGTTGGTGATATTATCTAAACGAATGTGCTAATTAAGAATGGATGGTAGGGCACTCAAGGTATAGCTCTAGTGGGTTTTTTTTTTTTAATTTTTTTTTTTATTTTATATAATGGAAATAGGTGGGAAAAGGAAAATCTTTATAATTTATTGGGAAAAAAAAGAAGGGGGAAACAGAAAGGGGGTGGGGATGGGGGAGGGGACTCACGACCTAAAGTTGTTGAATTCAATATTCAGTCCGGAAGGCTGTAAAGTCCCTAGTCGGAAGATGAGGTGTTGTTCCTCCAGTTTGCGTTGGGCTTCACTGGAACAATGCAGCAAGCCAAGGACAGACATGTGGGCAAGAGAGCAGGGTGGAGTGTTAAAATGGCAAGCGACAGGGAGGTTTGGGTCATTCTTGCGGACAGACCGCAGGTGTTCTGAAAAGCGGTCGCCCAGTTTACGTTTGGTCTCTCCAATGTAGAGGAGACCACATTGGGAGCAACGAATGCAGTAGACTAAGTTGGGGGAAATGCAAGTGAAATGCTGCTTCACTTGAAAGGAGTGTTTGGGTCCTTGGACGGTGAGGAGAGAGGAAGTGAAGGGGCAGGTGTTGCATCTTTTGCGTGGGCAAGGGGTTGTGCCATAGGAGGGGGTTGAGGAGTAGGGGGTGATGGAGGAGTGGACCAGGGTGTCCCGGAGGGAGCGATCCCTATGGAATGCCGATAAGGGGGGTGAAGGGAAGATGTGTTTGGTAGTGGCATCATGCTGGAGTTGGCGGAAATGGCGGAGGATGATCCTTTGAATGCGGAGGCTGGTGGGGTGATAAGTGAGGACAAGGGGGACCCTATCATGTTTCTGGGAGGGAGGAGAAGGAGTGAGGGCGGATGCGCGGGAGATGGGCCGGACACGGTTGAGGGCCCTGTCAACGACCGTGGGTGGAAAACCTCGGTTAAGGAAGAAGGAGGACATGTCAGAGGAACTGTTTTTGAATGTAGCATCATCGGAACAGATGCGACGGAGGCGAAGGAACTGAGAGAATGGGATGGAGTCCTTACAGGAAGTGGGGTGTGAGGAGCTGTAGTCGAGATAGCTGTGGGTGTCGGTGGGTTTGTAATGGATATTGGTGGACAGTCTATCACCAGAGATTGAGACAGAGAGGTCAAGGAAGGGAAGGGAAGTGTCAGAGATGGACCACGTGAAAATGATGGAGGGGTGGAGATTGGAAGCAAAATTAATAAATTTTTCCAAGTCCTGACGAGAGCATGAAGCAGCACCGAAATAATCATCGATGTACCGGAGAAAGAGTTGTGGAAGGGGGCCGGAGTAGGACTGCAACAAGGAATGTTCCACATACCCCATAAAGAGACAGGCATAGCTGGGGCCCATGCGGGTACCCATAGCCACACCTTTTATTTGGAGGAAGTGAGAGGAGTTGAAGGAGAAATTGTTCAGCGTGAGAACAAGTTCAGCCAGACGGAGGAGAGTAGTGGTGGATGGGGATTGTTCGGGCCTCTGTTCGAGGAAGAAGCTAAGGGCCCTCAGACCATCCTGGTGGGGGATGGAGGTGTAGAGGGATTGGACGTCCATGGTGAAGAGGAAGCGGTAGGGGCCAGGGAACTGGAAATTGTTGATGTGACGTAAGGTGTCAGAGGAATCACGGATGTAGGTGGGAAGGGACTGGACAAGGGGAGAGAGAAGGGAGTCAAGATAACGAGAAATGAGTTCTGTGGGGCAGGAGCAAGCTGAGACGATCGGTCTACCGGGGCAGTTCTGTTTGTGGATTTTGGGTAGGAGATAGAAGCGGGCCGTCCGAGGTTGGGCAACTATCAGGTTGGAAGCTGTGGGAGGGAGATCCCCAGAGGAGATGAGGTCAGTGACAGTCCTGGAAACAATGGCTTGATGTTCCAGCTCTTTCCTGGACTCGAACTCAAGTTCTGTCGAAGGGTCATGAGGACTCGAAACGTCAACTCTTTTCTTCTCCGCCGATGCTGCCAGACCTGCTGAGTTTTTCCAGGTAATTCTGTTTTTGTTTAGGGCTTTTCACTGTGTTGTGGTTGCACTGTATGATCTGTTCAGGGTTTTCACTGTGTTGTGCGTGCACTGTGTGATCTTTTAGAGTTTATCAATATGTTCTCCATACACTGTGTGATCTGTTAGGGGTTTTCACTGTATTCTGTATGCACTGTGTCACCTGTTCAGGTTTTCAATCTGTTGTGTCTGCACTGTGTGATCTGTTAGGGGTTTTTGCGGTGTTCTGTTTGCACTGTGTGATCTGTTAAGGGTTTTCACTGTGTTGTGTTTGCACTGTGTGATCTGTTAGGGGTTTTCACTGTATTGTTTTTGCACTGTGTGATCGGTTAGGGGTTTTTACTGTGTTGCATTTGCACTGTGTGGTCGCTAGGGTGTTTTCACTGTTTTTTTTGCACTATGTGATCTGTTAGGGGTTTTCACTATGTTGTGTCTGCAATGTGTGATCTGTTAGGGGTTTTCACTGTGTTGTGGTTACAATGTGTGATCGTTTAGGTGTTTGCACTGTGTTTTGTCTGCAATGTGTGATCTGTTAGGGGTCTTCACTGTGTTCTGCCTGCACTGTGTGATCTCTTAGGGGCTTCACTGTATTGAATTTGCACTGTGTGGTCTGTTAGAGGTTTTCACTGTGTTGTGTTTGCACTGTGTGATCGGTTAGAGGTTTTCAATATGTTGTGTCTGCCATGATTGATCTGTTAGGTTTTCACTGTTTTGTATTTTTCACTGTGTGATCTGTTAAGGATTTCACTGTTTTGTATTTGCACTGTGTTAGGGGATTCACTTTGATCTGTGTGCACTGCATAAACTGATAGCAGTTTTTACTGTATTGTGTCTGCATTGTGTAATCTGATAGGGGTTTTCACTGTGTTGTGTTTGCATGTATTATCTATTAGGGGTTTTCACGGTGTTGTGTTTGCACTTTGTGATCTGTTAGGGGATTTCACTGTGTTGTGTGTGCACTGTGTGATTGGGTAGGTCTTCGCATTGTGTTTTGTATGCACTGTGTCATCTGTTCGGGTTTTCAATCTGTTGTGTCTGCACTGTTTGATCTGTTAGAGGTTTTCACTGTGTTATGTTTGCACTGTGTGATCTGTTAGGTGTTTCACTGCGATCTCTGTGCACTGCATAATCTGTTAGCAGTTTTCACTGTGTTTTGTCTGCACTGTATAATTTTTTAGGGGTTTCACTGTGTTGTTTCTGCACTGTGTAAACTGTTAGGGGCAATCGGTGTTGTTTCTTTACTGTGTGATTTGTTAGGGGATTTCACTGTGCTGTGTCTGCACTGTGTGATCTGTTAGGTCTGTCACTGCATTGTGTCTGTAATGTCTGATCTGTTAGGGGATTTCACTGTGTTGTATTTGCACTGTGTGATTTGTCAGGGGTGTTCACTATGTTGAATTTGCACTGTGTAATCTGTTAGCGATTTCACTGTGTTGTGTTAGCACTGTGTGATCTGTTAGGGATTTCACTGTGTTGAATTTGCATTGCATGATCTGTTAGGGGTTTTCACTGTTGTTTCTTTACTGTGTGATCTGTTAGGGGATTTCAGTGTATTGTGTCTGCACTGTGTGATCTGTTAGGCATTATTACTGTGTTGTATTTGCACTGTGTGATCTGTTAGGTCTATCACTGTGTTGTATCTGCACTGTGTGACCTGTTAGGGATTTCACTGTGTTGTGTTAGCACTGTGTGATCTTTTAGGGATTTCACGGTGTTGAATTTGCACTGTATATTCTGTAAGGTATTTCACTGTGTTGAATTTGCAGTGCATGGTCTGTTAGGGGTTTTCATTGTGTTGTGTTTGCACTGTGTGATCTGTTAGGGGTTTTCACTGTGTTGTGTCTGCACTGTGTAATTTTTTAGGGATTTCACTGTGTTATATCTGCACTATGTGATCTGTTAGTGGCTTTCACTCTGTTGAATTTGCACTGTGTGATCTGTTAAGGGTTTTCAGTGTGTTGCATCAGCACTGCATGATCTGTTAGGGGTTTTCACTGTGTTGAATTTGCACTGTGTGATCTGTGAGGGGTATTCACTGTGTTGAATTTGCACTGCGTGATTTGTTAGCAGTTTTCACTGGTTGTGTTTGCACTGTGTGATCTGTTCAGGTATTCACTCTGTTGTGTTTGCACTGTGTGATCTGTCAGTGGTGTTCACTGTGTTGAATTTGCACTGTGTGGTCTGTGAGAGGTTTTCACTGTGTTGTGTTTGCACTGTGTGATCAGTTAGGGGTTTTCAAAATGTTGTGTCTGCACTGATTGATCTGTTAGGTGTTTTCACTGTTTTGTATGTTTCATCGTGCGATCTGTTCAGGATGTCACTGTTCTGTATTTGCACGGTGTGATCTGTTAGTGTTTTCACTTTGATCTGAGTGCATTGCATAAACTGATAGCAGTTTTCACTGTATTGTGTCTGCATCGTGTGATCTGATAGGGGATTTTCACTGTGTTGTGTTTGCACTGTGCGATCTGTTAGGTTTTTCACTGTCTTGTTTTGCACTATGTGATCTGTTAGGAGTTTTCATTGTGTTTTGTTTGCACTGTGTGATCTGCTAGTGTTTTCTCCGTGTTGTATTTACATTGTGTGATCTGTTAGGGATTTCACTGTGTTGTATTTTCACTTCATACTCTGATATGAAAACACCTGCTGAGATTTACAATTTTCTTTTTTGTATTTCTGACTGAACTTGTTAAGAATGAAATGCCTTTGAGGATTTACCTAATCTGCTGGTGACAATGTACGCTATTAAAATCACAGACATGACAAAGATCAAAGGATCCCCTATGGAACTGATGACTGTGTCTATTGATAATTCATCTCCTTTGCACCACCAGCCTTGCTTGCATCTTCCAGTGAGTGGCTATACTTATGTCATCAACACTTACAATTGGCCCATTTCCCATTTTTTGTCTATGTTCAAATGCAGGCTTTATTGGTTGATTCTGATGTTAATTTTGACTTAACACTTTGTTCTTCTGGGTGCCAGATTTCAATGCTAGCTTTGGCAACTTCTCGATGTGAGAATGGTAGTAATAGTTAGTAGTGGGTCTGTCCAAGAGCCTATAACAGAATCATAGAACAGCTACAGCTCAGGAAGAGGCCATTCAGGGCGATGTAAGTGCCTGCTCTCTGCAAGAGAGTGACTCTCCTTATCCATATCCATCACAACAACAACTTGTGTTTGTATAGTGCCTTTAATGTCATAGAATTTGCCAAAATGCCTCATAGAAGGATTATCAAATGAAAATTTACATCAAGTCACATAAGATGATATGAGCTAGGGCAGATAACCCTTGCCTTGGTCATAGAGGTGGGCTTTAAAGAACAAATTAAAGGAGTAAATAGAGCGAAAGAGGTAGATAGATTTAGGGAAGGAAATTCCAGAGTTTAGGGCCTCAGTAACTAAAGGCGCACCTTCCACTGGTGGAGCGATTAAAATTGAAGATGTGCATGAGGCCAGAACTGGAGGAATGTAGATTCCTCAAAGGGGTGTAGGGCTGGAAGAGGTTACAGAGATGGGGGGGGTTGAGGTGTGACATCTATATTGATATTTTGATTCCTGGTACCTCTGACATTCATGAACTTTGATTGTCAAGATCACATGTACATCATAGTTCATAATTTGAAGATAATACATGCATGTTGCCTCCCCTGTCAGATGAGCCTCAATCTCTCCAGTGCAAAACCAGCCATATCAGGCTAAGCCATTGCTGACCTAAATTGTAATTAAATTCTTAATCACCTTAATGCGTTTATTCTTCACTCTGGAGGTGTATAACTCTTCCTCTAAATTCACTGAGGAAGCAATCTTAAAGGTAGGACAAAAGGTTCTGTGAGATTCTCAGTGATTGAGCTGTACAAGTACCATCAGTTAGTATGTAAGATATTAAAGTGATGCAGTGTGTTTTGAATCCATTATATCTAGCTAATTTTAAAGAAAAGGGTTTTTTTAAAAGCAGGAATTAGCATTGAATGTAAAATCTTACAGCACCTTATGACGCCCATGTCAGCTCAGTGAAAGAGCAATCCATCAGACTCCTGCCCCTGACCCCTCTCCATGCCCTTTCAAAATATTCTTTATGAAACATTTAACCTTGCCTACCCCTCCCCACCCCCACTTCTGGATTATGTATCATGGGTGCTGCTTCCTCCACTGTTTCTAATAAAGCTTTCTAGTTTCTACCATCACTGTGCAAAAAAGTGTAATTTTTTGGTGAATATATTATATTTATGACCTTCAATTATATAGAATTACATGGAATTTACAGCATGGAAAGAGGCAATTTGGTCTAACTGGTCTGTGCTAGTATTTACACTCTATACGAGTCTCCTCCCATTCCATCGACCTAATCTCAGCCTTTCAGCCTACCTTTTCATCCCCTTTTCTCTCATGTGCTCATCTAGTTTCCTTCTGGAAGCATCTACGCTATTTGCCACAACCACTCCCTGTGGTAGCGAGTTTCACATTCGAACCACTCCCCGTGGAAAGAAATTTCTCCTTATTTCCCTACTGTATTAACTGGTAACTGTCTTTTACTTATGGCCTCTGTTTTAATTCTTCCACAAGTGGAATAATTCTCTTCACATCAAACTTGTCCAACCAATTCAGGATTTTAATGACCATTATCAGGTTACTACTAAGTCTTTTCTTTTCAAAAGAGAATAAACCCCAAACTGCCTCTGTCCCCCTTTAAGGCACTCCTTAAAAACAAACTTCTTTGACCTAGTCTTTGGTCACCTGTCCAAATAGTTCCTTATGTGACTCAGAATTAAATTTTACTTGATAACACTGCTTCAAAGTGCCTTGAAATGTTTTTGTACATTTAAAGATCCTATGGAAGTTGTAGTTCAGAACATTGGATACAGGAACAAAGGGCCAGAAGTAGGCCATTCAGCCTCTCAAGCTTGTTCCACCATTCAATAAGCTCGTGGTCCATCTGTACTCTACCTCCATCTATCCACCTTGGCTCCATGGAATAACAAATATCTATTGACTTCAGATAAAAGTAATTAACAGAGCAACCACTTATTACATTTGTACAAGAATGTTCCGCCCTTCTACTGTCCTATCTGTGAAGAAGTGTTTCCTAACTTGTCTCCCAAAAGACCTGGCTCTGATTTCCCGATTATGTCCCCACATTCCAGAAATCTTCAGGAGTTTCTCTGCATCTACCTATTAATTCCTTTCAAAATCCTAAAAAGTCAATCAAATCACCCGTTAGCCTCCCATATTTCAGTGAATACACGTCTAGTTTATAATTCTTCATAATTTAACCCTTGGAGCACTGATAATGTTCTGGTGAATTGTTCAGCACTTCTTTCAAGGCCAGTATATCCTTTCTGAGATGCACTGCCTAGAACTGTACATGGTACTCTGATGTTATATAACCTGAGCTTTATGTAAATTTGGCAGAAGTATTTTCCTTTTATTCTGTCCCTCTAGTTATAAAAATCTAACATTCCATTAGGCTGTTTTGATTACTTTTTTGTAATTGTTCACTTCATTTTAGTGATCTGTGCACATGGAGCCCTAAACCTCTTTGGACGTCACGTATTCCTAGTTTTTCGCCATTTAAAAACGTCACATTAAATTGATGAATAACTAATTTAATACTTGATCTGTCCTTTTTAATCCAACATGGATGACCTCACACTTACTGGAATGATTTCTGTCCACTGTCTCTGTAATTTTACACTCCTGTCAACACCACTTAGTATGCGACCAATCTTTCAATTGTTCAGTTTTTCCATGTTTGATTATATGAGTCTGTTTACTATTAATGCTCACTGTGCTTGATTGATTACTGGAAGACTGGACGTGGACACAGGGGAAATTAATAAAGCTATAGAAAGGGCTGGAAGCTCGAGTTAAAGGCATGGATTGGTATTTCAAGGCAATGTGAATAAAACCTATTGCACACATAGAAACCTAAGTCATTTCTGCAGAGTTTTGAGACATAAAATACACATCCATCAGCAAACTTGGATATATAGCTTTCTATCATCTAAATCATTAATGTTGCTGTGTCAAGATAAAAGTGTTTGCGTAAGGCATGGAAAGGTGCAAACTCAGCAGATGGGGAGAGTTTAAAAACCAAAAAAAGGGCACAGGGAAATTGAGAGGGAAAAAGGGGGTGTGAAAAAATTGCACTTGATATCAAACTAACAGCATTTTTTAAGAAAAAGAGATTGGTGGAGGGAAATTTGGGCCCATTGAGGCAGATGCAAATAAGCCTTTAATAGATAGGAAGAAAATGCAGTCTTTAAACAAGAACTTCATATCTGTTTGACATTGGTAAAAGAGGACAAGATGGAAAACTAAAAATACCCAATGGGAGGAACTTAACCCACTCAATGGAATTAAAGCAAGAGAGATACTTACACATGCATTAGTCGTACTTTTCTAAAGCTCTTTAGAATTCTGGTATTGTGCCTTTGGATTGAAAAATTGCAAGTCTCACTCCATCATTAAGAGAGAGAGATAACAAACAACTACAGACCTGTCAGTTTAAAATCAACTATGGGAAAGTTACTGAAATCCATAGTCAAACACAGAGTGACTAAGTTCTTGGGCAAGTATCAGGGTTCGTTCTCAGGTTGGATTTTATGTTCCCTTGCCAATGGGTTTGAAGACTGAGGGGCACATAAAACCCAGCTGATATCTACACCTGACCCCTCCACGATTATATGTCTAGTGGGGCAACTGTCGGGTTCCCTGCTCACTCTTGGGCCAATTGAGTCCCTTAAGTGGCTACTTAATGGTCACTTAAGGCTTAAGGGCCTCATCCTGTAACCATGGGTATTTTACCCATAGTGGAGGGAGGCCCAGTGTGAAGCCCGGCAGCTGTAACAATGCGGGCTGGTGGCGTGAAAAGGCTAGGACAGAACCTGCTTTACGCACCCCCTGGGTCTATCAGAGGCCCGGCCACTCATGGTATTTTCCCCCCATCCCCCACTTCTATAATCCCCCGTGGCCTATCAATCCAGGACCCTAACCCCCTCACTCCCCCTTTCACCTGCCAGCCTTACCCTGGTGATACATCCCCCCCCCTACCAACACCCTTGCCCTCCCCGCCACACCCCAATCCCCCACTCAGTATTTATCTTGCATCTGGCTCCTGGCTCCCGACTGTCCAGTACCAAATGCAGTTCCAGCAGTGGCCACCATTCCAGGTGGTGCTGCTAGTACCAGAGAGCACCCGGCCATCCGATTGGCCAATGCCCCGCGTCAGGCCAATTATTGCTTCCGACAGCATTAAACGGCTGTGGGGCAGTTGTCCAGAGTGAGGGCATGCTCACCCTGGCTTTTTAGCCAAGGGGCCAGAGACCACGGAGCCCTGTTAAATCCAGCCTATTGTGTTCTCAGGGATATATGCTGGTGCCTCTGCTTTTCACCATATTTATTAATAACGCAGATGAAGGGTTAGAGTTGCATGTCCAAGTTTTCAGATGGAACTAAGGCACTGTAGGTTGTGTGAATTGGAGCAAAAGTTTACAATGGATACAGACTAACTGAGTGGTCAAACAGTTCAAAGTGAGGCCATCCATTGTGGTTTTGAATACAATAAATGATATCTTCATAGCAAGAACTAGGAACTGTAGAAGAACAAAGAGATTTTGGTGCCCATGTACACAAATCACCAAAAACTAGAACAAGGTACAAAAAGCAATCCAAAAAAAGGCTAGTGAAATGTTGGTCCTTTCTCAAGTGGGATGGAATTCAATGAGGAATTCATGTTTTAATTGTAGAGAACTTCAGCCAAATCCCACTTGCAGTACTTCCTTCAGTTTCCTTCATCGAACCCCAGGGAAGATATGTTGGCCTTGGACGGAATACAGTACACATTCACCAGAGTGATATAGGACCGTATGAAAATAAGGTGGCACACAATATTGAGGCTCATGGGATTGGAGTTATGTACTATCATGCAGTGATTATTATTCAAGGGACAGAAAACAGGGCGCGGAATCGACCCAGGTTTGCAGTAATTGCGGTAGCGGGCAGGAGAAACAAAGTTTTACCCACCAGCCGCAATGGCGGCTTCTCATGCCGTATCGTCCCAGTCTTGTCATATTAGTTAGGCCTTCCTGGGAAACACACTGTTTCAATGGTGGGCGGGCTCTCATTCGCCCGTCACACCATCACCTCGCCGTTTCCTCACGCCGGGCACTATATTTAAAGTGCAGCCACGCGCACACCTCTCAGTGATTCTAGCCCAGGGCTGTTGCACAGAAGACATGGCCCCAAAAGGCAAGAACCATTCAGCCCCCACATCCCCTGCCACCCCCCCCAACCCCCACCGCACCACCCCTGCCCCTGCCGCCCTGGTTTAATGACACATCCCTCAAGCATCTTTTGGACACTGTGGAGGCCCAGCATGAGACCCTCTTCCCCGACTCTGGCCGCAGGATTGGCAGCAACATTACCAAGCTGCCTTGGGAGGCGGTGACAGTGGTGGTCAGCGCCAATGCCCTGCAAAAGAGGACAGCCATTCAGTGCTGAAAAAGGATGAATGATCTCATCCGTTCTGCCAGAGTAAGTTGCTCTTCTCATTTCTCTCAGCTCACACACTCACAAACTCATCACACACCCACAGGGATCTCACAGCTGAAGGGACAACACCACTAACTCTCACACACACACACCCTCACATCTTCCTCAGGCTCATATCCACTGGAGCTCGCGTCCTCATCCCGTCCATTTCTCCGCTCGCTAGATAAACATTCCACGCAGTGTCATGTGTCCTGCTCACACTCTCACCATTTGTTCTCATGCAGGAAAAGATGGCTCACAACAGCAGGGAGAGGTCCCAGAGCTGGGTGGAGTGACCCACATTGTAGAGTGTGCCATCGCACTGACTGGTGAGAACATGGAATGTGCCTACAACGAGGTGCTCAGACGATCCAGCACGGGTTGGGAGGTGGGGGGGGGGGTGGGGGGGTGGTGATTCTGATGGGCTGGCCTTATAATGATGCGCAGATATACTACAATGAGGTTCTTGACATCCAACAGCAGGAAACTCGGCCCACCATTGAAGGGGAGAGCGGACGGTCGCAAACTGGTTTCACAATGTCGTGAAACCCATTTTTGACCTTCTCGCCATATTGTCCGCTTACGCCGCCAAATACCCAACACCAGCAGGCACAAAAAATTCCGCCCAGGGAGTGGGAATTAACGGGACATTTTCAGGATGGCAGGATGTAACTAATGAAGTTCCACAAGGATCAGTGCTTGGGCGTCAGCCATGTACCATGTGTCTCGATGTCATTGATGAGGGGACTGAGTGCAATGTATCCAAGTTTGCTGATTATACAAAACTAGATGAGAAACTAAGCAAAAAGGAGGATGCAATGAGGCTGTGAACGTTTGAGCAAGAAGGTGGCAATTTAAGTATAAAGTGGGAAATTTATTTACTTTAGTAAGAAAAATGGAAAAGCAGAATATTTTCCAAAGATGTGAGAGTAGTAAATGTTGGAATTCAGCAGGCTTTGGGAGTTCTTGTGCAAGAACCACAGAAAGCTAACATGCAGTTACAAGGAATTAGGGAAGCAAATAGTACGTTAGCTTTTATTGCTGATGGGTTGCAGCATAATAAAGATTAATAAAGTTTTGCTGCAATAACAGGGCTTTATTGAGATCACAGCTGGAACACTGTGTACTGTTTGTTCTCTACATATCTGCCTTGAAACTTCATTGAGATTAATTCCTGGGGTGCGAAGGCTATTTTATGAGGAGAGATTGAGTAGAATGGGCCTATATTCTCTTGAGTTTGGAAGAATGAGAAGTGATCTCAATGAAACGTATAATATCTTTAGAGTACTGACTGGGTTTATGGTGAGAGGACTGAGATGAGGAGAAATTTAAGGCCGTAAGGCGTAGGAGCAGAAGTAGACCATTTGACCCATCACACACACACATCATCACACAGTGCAGAAGAGACCTTTCGGCCCATCGAGTCTGCATCGACACGTGAGAAACACCTGACCTACCTATCTAATCCCATTTACCAGCACTTGGCCCATAGCCTTCAATGTTATGATGTGTCAAGTGCTCATCCAGGTACTTTTTAAAGGATGTGAAGCAACCGGCCTCCACCATCCTCCCAGGCAGCGCATTCCAGACCGTCACCACCCTCTGGGTAAAAATGTTTTTCCTCACATTCCCCCCCAAACCTCCTGCCCCTCACCTTGAACTTATGCCCCCTTGTGACTGACCCATCAACTAAGGGGAACAGCTGCTCCCCATCCACCCTGTCCATGACCCTTATAATCTTGTACACCTCGATCAAGTCGCCCCTCAGTCTACTCTGCTCCAACGAAAACAAGCCAAGTCTATCCAACCTCTCTTCATAACTTAAATGTTTCATCCCAGGCAACATCCTGCTGAATCTCCTCTGCACCCCCTCCAGTGCAATCACATCCTTCCTATAATGTGGCAACCAGAACTGCACACAGTACTCCAGCTGTGGCCTCACCAAGGTTCCAAGCAGCTCCAACATGACCTCACTACTTTTGTAATCTATGCCTCGATTGATAAAGGCAAGTGTCCCATATGCCTTTTTCATCACCCACTAACATGCCCCTCTCCCTTCAGAGATCTATGGACACACACGCCAAGATCCCTTTGCTCCTCAGAACTTCCTAGTGCCATGCCATTCATTGAATACTTCCTTGTCAAATTACTCCTTCCAAAGTGTATCATCTCACACTTTTCAGGGTTAAATTCTATCTGCCATTTATCTGCCCATTTGACCATCCCCGTCTATATCTTCCCATAGCTTAAGACACTCAACCTCACTGTTAACCACCTGGCCAAACTTGCTAATCCTATCCCCCACATTATCAATTATGTCTTTTATATAAATGAAAAATAATAGGGTACCGAGCACAGATCCCTGTGGTACGCCACTGGACACTGGCTCCCAGTCATTAAAGCATCCTTCTGTCATCACCCTCTGCCTCCTACAACTAAGCCAATTTTGAATCCACCTTATCAAATTACCCTGTATCCCATAAGCCTTTGCCTTCTTTATAAGTCTCACATGTGGGACCTTGTCAAAGCCTTTGCTGAAATCCATATAAACTACATCAACTGTACTACCCTCATCTACACACCTGGTCACCTCCTCCAAAAATTCAATCAAATTTATTAGGCATGACCTCCCCCTGACAAAGCCATGCTGACTATCACCAATCAAACCTTGCCTCTCCAAGTGAAGATAGATACTCTCCTTCAGAAATTTCTCCAATAGTTCCCCTACCACTGACGTGAGATTCATTGGCCTGCAGTTCCCTGGCTTATCTCTACAACCCTTCTTAAATAGTGGAACCACATTAGCTGTTCTCCAGACCTCTGGCACCTCCCCCGTGGTCAGAGAGGAATTAAAAATTTGGGTCAGAGCCCCTGCGATCTCCTCCCTTGCCTCCCTCAGCAGACTGGAACACAAATCATCTGGACCTGGATATTTATCCACTCTTAAGTCTGCCAACAGCTCCAATACCGTGTCACTCCCTACATCAAGTCTGCTCCGCCATTCAATGAGATCATGATTAATCTGATAATCCTCAATTCCCCCTTCCTGCATTTTCCTTGATTCCATTACTGATTTAAAAATCTGTCTATCTCCGCCTTGAGTATACTTAACGATCCAGCTTCTACAGCCCTCTGCAGTAAAGAATTCCACAGATTCACTGCCCTCTGAGAAAAGAAATTTCCTTCTCACCTCTGGAACCAGTGTCCTTGCTAGTTTTTGTTAGTTCTGTTGGGGAGTATTTAAACTAGTGTGGCAGGGGGATGGGATCCCAGGAGTAGGATCAGATAGGTCAGATTCAGATCAGAAAAATGGAGGTAGGACATTAGCTAGGGGCTAGATATGGAATAGTTGTGATAGATATGGAATTACTGGAGAGGCAACATTTTAAATGTGTCCAGCAAGGGAAATTGACGGGGTAAAACTGTTTATACTTCAATACAAGAAGTATTACAAACAAGGTAGATGAGTTAAGGGCACAGGTAGACACGTGGCAGCAGGGTGTCATTGCTATAACTGAGACCTAGCTAAAGGAGGGACAAAACTGGCAGCTTAATATCCTTGGTTATAGAGTCTTCAGACACGATAGAGTAGGAGATCAAAAAGGAGGGGGGTAGCACTAATGGTTAAAGAATCAATTCCAGTTGTGAGAAGGGATGATATACTAAATGGGTCAACAAACGAGGCTTTATGGATTGATCTTAGAAATAAAAAAGGGGCAGTCACACTACTGAGAGTATACTACAGACCCCTAAATAGTAAAAGGGAGATAGACGAACAAATATGTAGGCAAATTTCTGCTTCTAAGAACAAGAGGGCAATAATAGTAGGAGACTTCAACTATTCTAATATCAAATGGGATTCAAACAATATAAGGGGCACTGAGGGAGAAAAATTCATGCAGTGTGTCTGGGAAATTTTTTCAACCAATTAGTGACAAACCCAATGAGAGGAGAGCAATTCTAGACCTAGTCTTGGAGAATAAAGAAGGGCAAGTGGGTGAAGTGACAGTTGGCGACCATATCGGGGACATTGATCACAATTCAGTTAGATTTAGCATTACCATGGAAAAGGACAGAAATAAGGCAGGAGTAAATGTCTTGAAGGAAAATTTTGCAGAAATGAGAAGGGACTTGGCTGAGGTGGACTGGACAGCACTGCTGGAGGATAAAACAGTGGAAAACCAGTGGGAAGCACTAAAAAGCGAGATCCTAATTGTACAAAGTAGACATGTCCCCTACAAAAATAAGAGTGGTACTGCCAAATCTAGACCCCCCTGGTTGTCTGGAGGAATACAGGGGAAGATCAAACAGAAAAAGAAAGCATACGATCGGCACAAAGAACTAAGCACTGCAGATAGCCTAGAGGAATATTGGAAGTGCAGGGACAAATTAAAAAGGGAAATAAGGAATTCAAATAGAGGGCATGAATAAAGATTAGCAAGTAAAGTTAAAGATAACCCAAAGATGTTTTACCAATACATTAATGCTAAAAGGTTAGTTAAGGAAAAAGTGGGACCTATTAGAGATGAAGATGGAAACCCAAGTGTAGATGCAGAGGCTGTGGATAGGGTTTTGAATTAATATTTTGTCTCCATGTTTACAAAGGAAAGGGAAGATGTAGATATAGTAGTCCAGGAGGAAAACTGTGAGATATTGGATAGGATATTCGTAAAGAGAGAGGAACTACTTGAAGGGTTGAAATCCTTGAAAGTTGATAAGTCACCAGGGCCAGATGGATTGTTTCCGAGGCTGCTGAAGGAAGTCAGGGAGGAGATAGCAGATACTCTGAGGATGATTTTCCAATCTTCACTAGACACAGGGGAGGTACCAGAGGACTGGAGAAATGCAAACGTAGTTCCATAGTTTAAAAAGGGATCAAAGGAAAAGCCAAACAATTATAGGCCAGTTAGTGTTACATCAGTGGTGAGCAAATTAGTAGAAACAATCCTGAGAGATAGGATTAGCTGTCATGTGGAAAGGCATGGACTAGTCAGGATGGTCAGCATGGATTTGTTAAAGGAAGGTCTTGCCTCACAAATTTGATTGAATTCTTTGAGGAAGTAACAAGAAGGGTTGATGAAGGTAGTGCAGTAGATGTTGTGTACATGGATTTTAGCAAGGCATTTGACAAGGTCCCACATAGCAGATTGGTCAGGAAAGTAAAAGCCCATGGGATTCAGGGTAATGTGACAAACTGGATAAAAGGTTGACTTTGTACAGGAAACAAAGGGTAATGGTCGATGGATGCCCTTGCAAATGGAAAGTTGTCTCAAGTGGTGTTCCACAGGGCTCGGTGTTGGGATCCTTGCTGTTTGTGTTATATATTAATGATTTGGAAGTGAACATGGGGGGCATGATTGGGAAGTTTGCAGATGACACAAAGATTGGTCAAGTAGTGGATAGTGTAGAGGATAGCCATAATCTCCAAAACGAAAGAGATGGGTTGGTGGAGTGGGCGGTAAAGTGGCAGATGGATTTTAATATTGAGAAGTGTGAGGTCATACATTTAGGGAGGTCAAACAGTTACAGAAATTACAAAATAAATGGGAATTTACTAAGGGGGTAGATGAAGTGACAGATCTTGGCATACAAGTACACAGATCCCTGAAGGCAGCAGTTCAAGTAGGCAAGGTTGTAAAGAAGGCCTATGGAATGCTCTCCTTCATTGGCAGAGGTATGGAATATAAAAGTAAGGATATAATGTTGGAATTGTATAAAACTCTGGTGAGGTCACAACTGGAGTATTGTGTGCAGTTCTGGTCACCACATTACAGGAAGGACTTAATAGCTCTAGAGAGAGTGCAGAGGAGGTTTACAAGAATGTTGCCAGGGTTAGAAAAATGTAGCTATGAGGAGAGATTGGATAGGTTGGGGTTATTTTCCTCAGAACAAAGAAGGCTGAGAGGTAACTTGATTGAGGTGTAAAAAATTATGAGGGGAATAGATAGAGTGGACAGGATAAAATTGTTTCCCTTGGTGGACAATTCTAGAACCAGGGTACATAGATTCAAGATTAAGTGGCTGGAGTTGTAGGGGGGACATGAGGAAGAACGTTTTTACACGGAGGATAGTGGGTGTCTGGAATTCCCTGCCCAAGTTGGTGGTAGAGGCAGAAACTCTAAACTATTTTAAAAAGTACCTGGATCTGCACCTTAAGTGCTGTAAGATGCAAGGCTATGGGCCGGGTGCAGGAAGGTGGGATTAGAAAGGGCACCGGGGTGTCCTCGGGCTGGCATGGACAAGATGGACAGAATGGCCTCCTTCGGTGCTGTAACTTTTCTATGAATCTATGGTTTCTATGGTTTTAAATGGGTGACCCCTTACTCTGAGATTATGCCCTCTGATCCTAGACTCTCCCACAAGGGGAAACAACCTCTCAGCATCTACCCTGTCAAGCCCCCTAAGAATCTTATATGTTTCAGTAAGGCCACCTCTCATTCTTCAAAACTCCAATGAATACAAGCCCAACCTACTCAACCTCTCCTCATAAGAAAATCCCTCCATACCCAGAATCAACCTGGAGAACCTTCTCTGGACTGCCTCCAATGCCAGTATATCTTTCCTTAGATAAGGGGACAAAACTGTTCGCAGTATTCTAGGGTGAGATCTAACTAGTGACTTGTGTAGTTCTAGCAAGACTTCCTTATGTTTATATTCCATTCCCTTTGAAATAAAGGCCAACATTCTATTTGCCTTTCTTATTACCTGTTGAACTTGTATGCTAGTTTTCTGGAATTCATGCACAAGGTCTCCCAAATCGCTCTGTGCTGCAGCTTTCTCCAGTTTTTCTCCATTTAAATAATATTCAGCTCCTCTATTCTTCCTACCAAAGTACATAACCTCACATTTTCCCACATTATATTCCAACTGCCACTTTTTACCCCACTCACATAACTGTCTATATCCCTCTGTAGGGTCCTTGTGATATCCTCACCACTTGCCTTCCCACCTATTTTCCTATCATCTGCAAGTTTGGCGATTGTACATTCACTTCCCTCATCTAAGTCATTGATATATTTTGTAACTGGTTGAGGCCCCAGCACTGATCCCTGTGGCATTCCACTAGTTACAGATTGCCATCCTGAAAATGCCACCCCCCCCACCACCTTATCTCAACTCTCTGTCTTCTATTAATTAGCTAATCCTCTGTCCATGCTAATATACTACCCCCAATATCATGGGCTCATCGTATTAAGTTGCCTTACATGCAATAGCTTATCAAACGCCTTTTGGAAATCCAGATATACTACATCTACTGGTTCCCCTTTATCTATCCTGCTAGTTACCTCCTCAAAGGATTCTAATTAATTTGTCAGGCATAATTTACCCTTCATGAAGCCATGCTGACTCTGCTTGATTAGATTATGTAATTTTCAATGCTCTGCTATTACATCCATTATAATAGATTCTAACATTTTCCCAAGGACAGATGTTAAGCTAACTGGCCCATAGTTACCTGATTTTTGTCTCCCTCCCTTTTTGAATAAGGCTGTCACATTGGCAGTTTTCCAATCCTCTGGGACCTTTCCAGAATCTAAGGATTCTTGGAAGGTTACTACCAGTGCATCCAGTGTCTCTGTAGTTACTTCCTTTAATATCCTAGGATGCAACCCATCAGGTCCAGGGGACTTGTCGGCCTTTAGCCCCATTACTTTCCCTAGTACTTCTTCTCTAGTGATAATTATTGTATTTATTTCCTCCCCCTCTTTTGCCCCTTGATTATTTAATATTGGAATGCTATTAGTGTCTTCTACCGTGTAGACTGAAGCCAAGTATTTATTCAGCTCCTCTGCCATTTCCACGTTCCCCATTATTATTTCCCCAGCCTCATTCTGTGAGGGACTTATGTTCACTTAGGTCTCTCTCTTCCTTTTTATAAATTTAAAGAAGCTCTTACTGTCCATTTTTATATTACTTGTTAATTTACCCTCAAAGTTCATTTTCTCGCACTATTTTTTTGCTCATCTTTTGTTGGTTCCAAAACTTTCCCAATCCTCTGGCTTACCAATGATCTTTGCCATATTGTATGCCATTTCTTTCAATTTGATACTATCCTTAACTTCCTTGGTTTATCCTCTTCCTTGAAACCTTCTTCCTCACTGGGATATATCTCTGTTTTGAATAATGAACTATTTTCTGAAACATCTGCCATTGTCCATCAACCGTTTTTTCCGCTAATGTCCTATCCCAGTCCACTCCAGCCAACTCTGCCCTCATTCCTTTGTAATTACCCTTATTTAAGTTTAGCACAGTTGATTCCAACCCAAGTTTCTCACTCTCAATCTGAATGCTAAATTCTATCAAAATACAGCCGTTGTTTCCTAGGGCATCTTTTACTCCGAGATGATTGATTATACCTGCCACATTACACATTACCAAATCCAAAATAGCCTGATCCCTGGTTGGATCCACAACATATTGTTCTCGGAAACTGTTCCAAATACACTCTATGAATTCTTGCTCACGGCTACATCTGCCAATTTTATTTTTCCAAACTACATTAAGATTAAAGCCAACCGTGATTAATGTACTGCCTCTTTTACATGCCTTCATTATTTCCTGACTTACAGTCATAGAGTCATAGAGGTCTACATCATATAAAAAGGCCCTTCAGCCCGTTGAGTCTGCGCCAGTCAAACAAGTACCTAACTGTTCTAATCCCGTTTTCCAGCACCAAGCCCATAGCCTTGTACGCCATAGAATCGCAAGTACACATCCAAATACTACTTAAATGTTATGAGGGTTTCTGCCTCTGTCACCCTTTCAGGCAGTGAGCTCCAGATTTCCACCACCCTCTGGGTGAAAAAACTCTTCCTCACATCCCCTCTAAACCTCCTGCCCCTTACCTTAAATCTATGCCCCCTGGTTATTGATCCCTCCACCAAGGGGAAAAGTTCCTTTCTGTCTACCCTATCTATGCCCCTCTTAATTCTATACACCTCAATCATGTCCCCCCTCAATCTCCTCTGCTCCAAGGGAAATAACCCCAGTCTATCCAATCTCTCCTCATAAGTAAAACTCTCCAGGCAACATCCTGGTAAATCTCCTCTGCACTCTCTCTAATGTAATCACATCCTTCCTATAATGCGGATTCCAGAACTGCACATTATACTCTAGCTGTGGCCTAAGCAGCATTTTATACAGTTTCAGCATAACCTTCCTGCTCTTATATTCTATGCCTCGGCTAATAAAGGCAAGTATTCCTTATGCCTTCTTAATCGCTTTATCTACCTATCCTGCTACCTTAAGGGACCGGTGGACATGCACACCAAGGTCACCCTGATCCTCGGTGCTTCCCAGGGTCCTACCATTCATCCTGTATTCCCGTGCCTTGTTTTTCCTGCCCGAGTGCATCACCTGACACTTCTCCGGTATAAATTTCCTTGGCCACTGATCAGCCCATCTGACCAGCCTGTCTATATCCTCCTGTAATCTAAGGTTATCCTCCTCACTATTTACCACTCCACCAATTTTTGTGTCATCCATAAACTTACTGATCAACCCTCCTACATTCAAGTCTAAATCATTTATATATATCACAAACAGCAAGAGACCCAACACCAATCCCTGTGGATCCTCACCGGACACAGGATTCCAGTCACAAAAACACCCCTCGACCATCAGCCTCTGCTTCCTGCCACTCAGCCAATTCTGGATCCAATTTGCCAAATTGCCTTGGATCCCATGAGCTCATACCTTCGTTATCAGTCTCCTATGCGGGACCTTATCAAAAGCCTTGCTGAAGTCCAAGTAGACTACGATTCTCTATCCTAAAATATAGCAAAGTAGCCTATGGACTACTCCCACCAGTGTTTTCTTCCCCTTGTTATTTCTTACCTCCACCCATTTGGATTCTGCGTCTTCCGATACAGGATCCTTTCTTGCTACTGTACTTATTCCAACTCATACTAACAAAGCTACTCCTCCACCCTTTCCTTCATGCCTATCCTTTTGAAAAGTCACATACCCCTCAATATTTAGTTCTCAGCTTTGATCTCCTTGTAACCACGTCTCTGTAATAGCTATAAGATCATACCCATTAACCTCCAATTGCGCCGTTAATTCATTTATGAATTTCTTCATTCAGTGGGTTGTGAATCTTTGGAAACTTATGCTCCAGAACTAGCTGCACCCCTGGTCAAGCTGTCTAAGTACAGCTACAACACTGGCGTCTGTCCGACAAAGTGAAAAATTGCCCAGGTATGTCCTATGCACAAAATTCAGTACAGATCCAATTCTGCCAATTTCCACTTCATCAGTCTACTCTCAATCATCAACAAAGTGGTGATGGAAGGTGTTAGCAAATGCCACTTACTCACCAAAAACCTACTTACAAATGTTCAGTTTGTGTTCCACTTGGAAGACCCGGTTCCTGACCTAGCACAGCTTTGGTTCAAACATGGACAAAAGAGCTGAACTGAAGAAGTGAGAGTGACTTGGCAGGAATTGACCAACCATGGCATCAAGGAGCCCCAGTAAAATGTAAATCAATGGAAATCGAGAAGGAAGTTCTTCATTGGCTGGAGACATACCTCACACACAGGAAGATGTTTGCAGTTATTGGAGCATAATTTCCTCAGCCCCTGTGCATTTTTGCAGGAGCTTGTCAGGACAGTGTCCTAAGCTCATTCATCTTCAGCTGCTTCATCAATGACCTTCCCTCCATCATAAGGTCCAAAGTGGGGATATTTACTGATGATTGCACAATGTTCAGTTCAATTCGCAACTTCTCAGATACTGACCAGTCCATGCCTGCATGCAACGTACCTGGGTAACGTTCAGGATCGGACTGATAAGTGGCAAGTAACATATATGCTAAACAAGTGCCAAGTAATGACCATCTGCAACAACAGATAATCTAAGCATCGCCCTTTGGTAATCAATGGCATTGCCATTGCTGAATCCCCCACTATCAACATTCTGGGGGGGGCTACCATTGCCAAGAAATTTAACTGGGCCAGCCATTTAATACTGTGGCTTCGAAAGCAGGTCAGAGGCTGGGAATTCTGTAGTGAGCAGCTCGCTTATTGACTCCCAAACCCTGTCCCCCATTTATAAGGCACACCTAACAGGACCTTAGAAAATATCAGTAGGATTAGACAAAGGCAACATGGATTTACGAAAGGGAAATCATGTTTGACAAACCTACTGGAGTTTTTTGAGGATGTAACTAGCAGAATAGATGAGGGAAAAGCAGTGGATGTGGTGTATTTGGATTTTTAGAAAGCTTTTCACATAAGGGATTAGTGTGTAAAATTAAAGCACATGGGATTGGGGATAATATATTGGCATGGACTGAGAATTGGTCAGCAGGCAGGAAACAGAGAGTAGGAATAAATGGGTCTTTTTCGGAGTGGCAGGTAGTGACTAGTTGAGTACATCAAGGATCAGTGCTTGGGCCCCAGCTATTCACAATATATGTCAATGATTTGGATGAGGGAACCAAATGTAATATTTCCAAATTTGCTGATGACATGAAATTTGGTGGGAATGTGAGCGATGAGGAGGGTGTTAAGAAACTTCGACGTGATTTAGACAGGTTGAGTGAGTGGGCAAATACCTGGCAAATGCAGTATAACATGAGTAAGTGTGAAGTTAACCACTTTGTAGGAAAAACAGAATGACAGAGTATTATTTAAATGGTAATAGATTGGGAAATGTTGATGTACAAAGGGGCCTGAGTGTCCTTGTACACAGTCAGTGAAAACAAGCTCTAGATGCAGCAAGCAGTTAAGAAGGCAAATGGTATGTTGGCCTTCATTGTGGCAGGACTTGAGTGCAGGAGCAAGGATGTCTTACTGCAACTGTACAGGGCCTTGGTGAGACCATACCTGGAGTATTGTGTGCAGTTTTGATCTCCTTACCTCAGAGAAGATTTATTTGCCATAGAGCGAGTGCAGCAAAGTTTCGCCAGACTGATTCCTAGGATCACAGGATTGTCGTATGAGAAGAGATTGGGCCAACCAGGCTTGTATGCACTGGAGTTTAGAAGAATAAGAGATCTTACTGAAACATAAAATATTGACAAGGATGGACAGTCTAAATGCAGGGATGATATTTCCTCTGGCTGGGGGCCTAGAACAAGGGGTCACAGTCTCAGGATACAGAGTAGGCCATTTAGGACTGAGATGAGAAGAAAGTTCTTCACTCAGAGGGCAGTGAACCTATAGAATTATCTACCACAGAAGGCTTTGGAGGCCAAGTTACTGAATATATTTAAGAAGAAAATCAATAGATTTCTGGACTCTAAAGGAGTCAAGGGGCATGGCGAGAGTGTGGGAGTATGGCACTGGGACAGAGTATCAGCCTTGATCATATTGAATGGTGGAGCAGGCTCGAAGGGCTGAATGACTTACTCCTGCTCCTATTTTCTATGTTTCTATGTTTCTAAGTCAGCCATTTGATGGAATACTCTCCACTTATTTGGATGAATGCAGCTCAAACGACACTCACAAAGCTTAATGCCATCAAGGACAAAGCAGCCTGCTTGATTAACACTCACCCATCACCTTAAACCTTTACTCCCTCCACCCCAAGTATAGAGCACCAGCAGTGTGTACCATATACAAGATGTACTGCAGGAACTCAGCAAGGTTTCCAAATCCTTCTAAATCTATGACCTCTATCAACTAGAAGAATCTGGTGGAGGTGGTGGATACATTGGAAGGTATCACTGCTCACTTCGGCAACATTGTCAAGCAAGTTTGCAAGATCGTCAGATCAACCCGCAGCATGTGACAATCCAAGAAGAACTAAGACAATGTTGGAAATTAAGCAGTTGTGGCTTTGCAAATTAGATTTGTGACTGCTTCCATAGACAGTCCATGTGTCAAAGTTATTTGGGACTCCAACCAACCATTATTCCAACTGAGCTGATGATATGCACTAGAGGATTGTCAGGAACGCCAACTCGAGACATCATTGCCTCTCCGGATAGTTAAACCGATATTCCATTTGATGGTTGCAATGGGATTGTGGAAACCTGCAATACAAGACAATTGATTCCATGACACCACCACCTTCTCAAGGGCAATTAAGGATGGGCAATAAAAGCTGGCCCAGCCAGCGAAGACCACATCCCAAGAAATTAATTTTTAAAAATAGAATAAAATGAACCAATACTATTTTACCAACTTCTGCAGCACTAACATTATTTGCAATGCAGATATCAGCTTAATTCTTACATCTAATATTCTGAAAGCTAATAATAGGCTTTGCCTATCTTTGACAATCGAGGAAACTTGTTGATGAGTGGGCATTACTTCAAAGAGCAGCAATTTGAAGATGGGCAATCTTTTTTTCCATATGAAAGATGCCATGTTAATGCAAGGTGTCCTTGTTGTTCAAAAGGTTAACTGATGTAAAAACCATTGGAAATCTGAAATAAAAATTTTCATTGCTGGAAATACTTAGCAGATCTGGCAGTACCTGTGAAGAGAGAAAGAGAGTTACTATTTTAGGTCATGCAGCCTTTCGTCAGAACTGGCGAATTGTATATATTTGTCAGCCAAAATGTTTAATCTCCAAAGCAGGTACAAAGCTTGAAAACTGTGGCACCTATAAAATAAACAGAGTACTTCAATAACTTATTTCATTTCACACATTGCTGCACTTTGCACTTGGTTTTAATACTGCTTTTCATCTCTGCTGTTACCAATTTCGTGACAAATCAATCTTCGAGTCCTTACCATACCTGTGTCAAACTGGTGAAACAGCCACAATTACATAAGCGGGCACGTATTTCCAGATCTACAGTTCACTCAAGTCAATTGCACAAATGTTGGCTGCATTGAAATCGGGTGGTAGAATCAATATGATATAAATTTTACATTTTAATGACCTGTACGTATCTATTTTAGTCACTCTGGAGGTTGGGAAAAGGGGGAAGGTTAACCCATGAATCGTTATTACATTTATCTCATGACGAAAGGTTGGATAGATTGGGCCTTTTTCCACTGGGGTTTAGAGGAATGAGAGGCGGTCTTATTGAAACATAAGATCCTGAGAGGAATTGACAGGGTAAATGCTGAGGGGATGTTTCGCTTTGTGGGAGAATTAAACCAGGGGGGGACACAGTTCAAAAATAAGGGATCTCCCATTTAAGGCTATAGAAAGTGAATTTGGGGAATTAATAAGGGAAGATAAAGAGATAGCAGATGAATTGAACCAATATTTTGCATCAGTCTTCACTCTAGAGAATAAAAGTGACATCTCAGAAATAGCTGTAAATCAGGAAATGTAAGGGAGGGAGAAACTCAAGAAAATTACAATCACCAGGGGAGTGATACTGAGCAAATTGTTGGAGCTGCAGGCTGACAAGTCCTCGGGTCCTGGTGGACTTTATCCTAGGATCTTAAAAGAAGTGGCAAGGGAGATAGCTGATGTGTTGGTTTTAATTTTCTAAAATTCCTGTGATTTGGGGAAAGTTCCATTAGTTTGGAAAATAATGAATGTAAATCCTTTATTCAAAAAGGGAGGGAGACAGAAAACAGGAAACTACAGGCCAGTTAGCTTACCATCTGTCATAGGGAAAATGTTAGAAGCTACTGTTAAAGACATTATAGCAGGGCACTTAGAAAAATGTAAGGTAATCAGGCAGAGTCAAAATGGTTTTGCGAAAGGGAAATCATGTTTAACCAATTTATTGGAGTTCTTTGAAGAAGTAACATGTGCTGTGGATAAAGGGAAACCATTGGATGTACTGTACTTAGATTTCCAGAAGGCATTTGATAAGGTGCCATATAAAAGGTTATTGCAGAAAATAAAAGCTCATGGTGTATAGGGCATTGTACAGGGCATGGTATACATTGGCATTGGATAGAAGATTAGCTGGCTAACAGGAAACAGAGGGTCATTATAAGTGGGTCATTTTCACTTTAGAAAGATGTAATAAGAGGTGTGCCACAGTAATCAGTGCTGGGACCTTAACTTTTTACAATTTATATAATTGACTTGGATGAAGGGACTGTAGGCATGGTTGCTAAATTTGCTGATGACACCAAGATAGGTAGGAAAGTAAGTTGTGAAGAGGACATAAGAAGGCTACAAAAATATTTAGATGGGTTAAGCGAGTGAGCAGACATCTGACAAATGCAGTGTAACGTGGTAAAATGTGAAATTGTCCATTTTGGCAGGAAGCGTAAAAAAACAAGCATTTTATCTAAATGGTGAGAGATTGCAGAGCTCTCAGATACGAAGAGATCTGGGTGTCCTAATGCATAAATCGCAAAAGGTTAGAATACAGGTACCGCAAGTAACCAGGAAAGCTAACGGAATGTTATTGTTTATAGTGAGGGGAATTGAATACAAAAGTAGGGAGGTTATGCTGAGTTATGCAGGGCATTGGTGGGACCACATCTGGAATATTGTGTACAGTGCTGGTCACCTTATTTAAGGAAAGATGTATATGTACTGGAAGCAGTCCAGAGAGGATTTACCAAACTAATACCTGGAATGGGTGGGTTATCTTATGAGGAAAGGTTGGACAGGCTAAGATTGTATCTGTTGGAATTTAGAAAACTAAGAGGCGACTTGATCAAAATGTATAAGACGCTGAGGAGTTTTGACATGGAGGACGTTTCCCCTTGCAGGAGAACCTATAACTAGAAGTTGCTATTTAAAAATAAGGGTTGCTGATTTAAGACAGAACTGAGGAGAATTTTTTTCTTTTAGAGGGTTGTGAGACTTTGGAACTCTCTTCCTTAAAAGGCAGTGGAAGCAGAGTCTTTGAATATTTTTAAGGCAGAGGTGGAAAGGTTCTTGATTCACAAGGGGGTGAAAGGTATCAGGTGTAGCAGGAGGTTACAATCAAATCAGCCATGATCTTATTGAATGGCAGAGCAGGCTTGAGGGACTGAGTGGCCTACACCTGCTCCTAGCACAATGTTTGTATATAAAGCGGAGATGAGGAGACTTTTTTTCTCTCAGAGGTTCGTTAACCTGTGGAATTTTCTTCCCCAGAGTCTATTTGCCATCCAGTCAGCACTCTCTTCTCATACAGTATAAACATGCTGCTTCTCTTGACATTGTTTTTTTTTGCAAATGGTCCTGATGAGTGGAAGACGAAAACATTTGACAAAAAGAGTCCTTTTTTTCAGCAATATCAAATGACAATTTGTATACCTGAGGTACAGCTAAGACCAAATTCAGGATATTAACAACATAGTTCAACTTACAGGTAAGTTAAGAACCAGGTAAACTATCTATTGATGTTCTCCAAGAGTGTATTAATCCCAACATTGTGCCAGTATTCATTTCCAAATGCATTACTAAGGCTAAAGTGAGACACAGTCCCATGATTGAGCAAGCATGTATGCAAAATGAGATTGGACAGATTGGTAACAGGGTTACTAATTTACACCCTACACTACGCCTGGTCTGAGATGCGCAAAGTTCTATCATTTTTTGATTTGATCTGTTTCTGCCACTATATTGCTTCAGTAGATGACTGTGCCACAAACAGTACCTGTTTGAAACACATCCCTACCATAAACTCACTTAAGCAGATGCTGTTTGGCAACGTAATTAATGATGCCACTAAACACTTAACAAATTTCTCTGACCATACACCCTCAGGAAACGAGGAGTTTGTTCCTGCACATGGTTTCAATTTTGGTGCGCCTCCATCCCAAACCAAATGGGAAGAGGTATTAGCTGAGTTTGAACTCCACTACTCTCAACTATCCCACCTCAAACCAACATCAAGTGTGCCTAGCTGATCCAGTACATGAATACTGTAGGATTCTGAATGACCTGTCTGATTTTCATATGAACTGTGAACGTCTTACAGTATTGTGAGGCCTTAAGACCAACCCAGACATAAACATCAGTAAACCTGACAAAAAGACAGGAATATTCATCCTTAACAAGCATGAATATATCAACAAAATGCATGCCATTCCTAATGACAAGTCCAAATTCGTATCCATTGGACCTGCTGCTCAACATGACCGGACAGCCTTGCTTGAAAGTCAGCTTAAAAAATTGCTTGCTGGACTTGTGTAACAGCAATGAGCTGCCGAGTGACATATATGACAGTGTTTGTCCTCACGGCTCGCTGCATTTGTGTATGTATGGGCTACCCAAGACAAACAAAAGTGATGTCCCTTTATGCCCTATTTTATCAATGACTGGTTCTGCACAGAATGAATTGGCCAAATGGTTGGGAAAATTGTTACAACCAGTTTTGAGCATATTTTCCACATACACAGTGAAGGATTCCTTCACATTTGGGAAGGCCATACAGGATTTGCACATCGATAGCAATGCTGTGTCTATGCGCTTATTTGATTTTGCCAGCCTATTCACCAATGTTCCACTTAAGGAAGCCAAAGATATGTGCACTACAGCACCATATCATGGTAATCTAGACCTGCCATTATTGGGTGAATCAGTATTCATTGAGCTTATGTACCCAGCAGCTCGTGCAGTTAAGTTTAGCTTGAATGACACCATGTAGGCCCAAATAGATGGTGTTGCCATGGGATCACCTCTAGGCCCAGCTCTCGCAAACATCTTTGTTGGGCTCCATGAGAAATTTGTCTTCAATGGAATGACACCCAACCTCCGACCCCTCACATATTTCTGATTTGTGGTTGATATGTTTGCTGTATTTAATTCCACAGCTGCATGTAACAATTTCCTTATATGTCTTAATGGGCTCCATCCTGCGCTCAAATTCACCTTTGAAATGGAGCAGTCAAATGAACTGTTTCCTTAATGCATTAATTGAGAAATCTGCCAGGGGTTTCTCCACCATAGTCTACCGCAAACCTACCTTCACTGGTCAATACACACATTGAGATTCTTACAGTTCTATGCCTTATAAGATTGACCTTATCGGCAAATCTCATCAACGGGCCCAAGGCAGTCATCTTTGGCCCTGAAAAGTGCCCAGTCTACCTCAGATTGCCCTGGAAGGGTAAGGTTTCTCAAAAATTTGAGCAACACATGAAGCTAGCTGTTTCACGCAGCTACTATGCAATAGCAACATGAGTGATATTCACCACGAACAGGATGCTGCTGTCAAGCCAAAAAGACATTCTGCCAAACAAATAAATGAGTGATGTAGTATATGAATTTCAGTGCCAGTGTGATGCTAGGTATGCAGGCCATATGTCCCATAGACTAGAAAATCATATCAAACAACATGTCCCTTCTACTGCTCACAATGGGCAAGATACAGACTGTACCCAACCAGCCCATGCCTGCAAAACTCAAAACAGGGTGTCCAACATTAGATGTGATTCCATCATTGGTCATTTGCTAAATAATCCTCAGTGTGCTAAGAATTACGCTGACAACCAATTTAAGATTGTCAGTCAGGCTGGCAGTGTGGCACATTTGCCACATATGGAAGCTACATATATTGATACACAGTGCTCTGTTCTTTGCAGACAGAAATTACATGTACACACAATTGCGTCTGTTTTAGCTAAACAAAATAGGTGTCAGCCATTCGCTGTTTCATTCCCCAGGGCAATATCTTGACCAATCAGAGTCAAGCTGCCTGGTTTAAATTTCAAACAATGTTTGGCAGTTAACTGTCAGCCACCATACACTGGTGTATTCTCCATGGCAATGCCTCTACCAATCAGAGTCCACCTGCAAACCAATCAGCACTCACTTCTCATAAAGTATAAATATGCTGTTTTCCCTGACATTGGTATTTTCTTGCAAATTGCCCTGATGAGTGCAAAAAAAAAAGCTTCAACAAAAAAGGCTCTTTTTCAGCAATCCCCAGATAGCAGTAGAGACAGAGTCAATATATATGTTTAAGGCTGATGTTATGATCCCAGCTGATGTTACTAGTCAGATTGCTGGGTGAAATCTAGCTTGATAGACCCTAACTTTTATTTTTCTTATTTAGAAAGGTGGAGGTTCACTACTGAGCAGAGTCACAGGAGTCCACTGATGAATCTTTAATAAAAGAACAAAACATTTATTACACAAGAAAAAAGATGAACTATATTACATTACCCCTTCACCCACAACTATACCTTTACAGATATATACAGATTCGTAAGGATAAAACAAGTTACAAAATCTATCTTATACTCTAATGTTCACAATAATTATACAATCCCTGTAAACCAATAGAGGACCAGTGGTCAGACACACCACACTCCAAGATCAAGTGACAGATGCCACCCAAAGCAGAAACTATGGCTGGAAATTTCCAGTCCCTCACGCCAGTGGAGTCTTCCAGTCCCACTGATGTGAATGTAGATTGCAATGGCTTGCTGGCCCCACTGTGATGGGGGGCTGGAAGATTCCGGCCTATGGATCTCTCATCAACACCCCCAGATGTTGGGCCAACTGGTGTCATGGAAATTCTGTTTCTCGTGAGGGTTTCCAATCTCCATTCTCGATGAACTCACCTTGGAATCTTTCCCCAAACCACACTTTCTCTTGGATGTCTTCAAAAAGGATCCATCTCCTGGGTTTTAATCTCTCCTTCCGATATTCCTCACCTCTGGATTGCCATGTGCATTTAAGCTTCGCCTTCCAAGCACTTTCTCAAATGCTCAGCCATGCTAACACAACACCACTGCTTTACAGGCTTATAGTGAGGAGTCACCCAACCTTTGACTGTCTCCTTGGATCTTCTGGCTTCTAACAAGCCCACATTGCCTTAGCTTTACCCCACCGCATCTTTCTCTCTTTAATTCGGAGCCTTTACATTTCCTCCTCATTTTAACTTCACTTAACAGGATCTGTTCCAGATTCCTGTCCTCATCCTTTGACTTAACTGTTGTCTTGGGACCTTTTCCTGACCCACTCCCTGGTTTTCATCTTTCCTTTGGAACCTGCACCTTGCTGCTCCCACTCTCATATCCAGCTTCTCCTGGCACCTTTTGCAGAATGGCATTCCCTTCTGGGTCACCTGACCCCCTTTCCACGTTGTTTCACTTTTGCCGTCGTCTTTCCATTCTGCACAGGTGCAAGGCTAGCCTTAAATCTTAAAAAAACTAAGCAAATGAACTGCACATGTGTGCAGTGCCATCTACCAGCCAGAAGACTTGAATATGCCCAACTACGCATGTGCAGCCATTCTCCGGTTGGTATATGTGCAGAAGCCAAAGATAGCAAAAAGGAATGGTCTGCACATGTGCAGAAACAGCTGAGGCTTACTGTGAACTGTAATTCCCAGTCTCTGAAGGCCCAAACTTCGATTTTGAATGGTTTTTCTCTTTTTTTTTGAGGTCCGTAACACTGAGTTGATAGATTCTTGACCGGTAGGCAGGAAAGTGGAGCTGAAGCCGCAAACAGATCAGCCATAAACTTATCAAGTGGCAGATCAAGCTCAAGGGGCCGAATGGCCAACGCCTGCTCCTAATTCTTACGTTCGTACATGCAATTCATGAATAATGCTCCATATTGGAAAATGCGCACAGTTTTGCACATTGGTTGGATGCTGGTTCAAAAAAGAATCTCTTAGCACAGAGGTTTCCAAACTGTGGGTCACAGTACCCAGTGGGGCTGCAGGACTAGCAATTGGGGTCATGAGCTCTGAGGCAGCAATGATGACTATGGAGCAGAGACTGAGATCTGACAGTCGTCAAATTGGCTGTGAGGCCCCTTCAATTGTATGCATTTTTTTGCCCATGGGCATGACTTGCTCCAATGAGTTCTGACGTCCAATCGCCGACACCAAGACAGCCTGGGTAAGTATCTCATCTGTTTTTTTGTGACCGCATCCCTGCTGCTTGAACCCTCACCCTGCCCCACAAATCTCTCCTATCTGTGTCACTTCCTGCCAGCTCCCCTCCACCCAATCCCCCTGCCACCCCTCCAATTTTCTGGGGATGCAGCAAGTGTGAAGTATTAAAATGGGGTAACAGCAGAAAAAGGTTTGGGAAGCACTGTCTTGGCAGATGTTCACTTTGCATTCCATTCCCTCTTCATGAATACATGAGTTAAGAAACACAGCTTATAGACCATTTAAAAACACTATTAGAAGAAGCAAAGGAAAGCATGCCAGCGTCAATCAAGACTACACAACAAGGAATGTATGTTTTCAACATAACTGAGTTGTTCTCATTTCTGTACTGTACCCAATAGCTAAGTACCATTGGTTTAGATAGTTTCAGTTTGGCTCAGATGGCAGGATTTTACCCTATCAAGCAGTATGTTGTGAACTCAAGTCTTACTCTGAAGACTTGAGAACATAATCTAGCCTCTCCCTTCAGTGCAGTACTGAGGTGCCATTGTTTGGACAGGACATTAAACTGAGACGCTACCTACCCTCTCAGATGGGTGTAAAAGACATCATGGCATTATTTCAAAGAAGAGCAGGAAACACATTCTCGATGTCCTGGACAATATTTATCCCTCAACAAACACCACTAAGATCAAACAAATTATCTGGTCATGCATTTCACTGTTGTTTGTGGGATCTTGCACTGCGCAAATTGCTTGTTGTATTTTCTACATTACAGCAGTGACTACACTCCATTGCCTGCATTCAGAGATTGTGAAAGGCGCTATATAAATGCAAATCCTTTTGTTCCTTTCCTACTAAGTTCATTTGACTCTGCATGCAAGCAGAATTAGCAAATGTTGTAGATCAAAGGCCACATATGGTCCTGAATACTGATGACCCACCCTCAAACACTCATCCTTATTTGCACTTAGATTTTTTATTTGCTTCCTTTTTTTTGTCTTCTTTGAATTGTGTGGTCATTCATGCTCAAAAAGGACTGGTCTTGGTTTAACTCATACCAGGTTCCATTTACTCATCGCTCTTTGTTGACTTTCAATGGCTCCTGGCCAAGCAATGCCTCAGTTTTAAAAGTCACATCTTACTTGAAAATTCCTCCAAGTCCTCACCCCTTCCAGGCTCTGTCATCTCCTCTAGCCACACAGCCCTCTGAGATATCGGTGTGCATCTAACTCTGGCCTCAAAGCCAAGGCCCTGGGTTCTAGAATTCCCTCACTAAACATCCCCGCCTCTCCAACTCTGCTTTCAGATGTTCCTTGACCAAGCTTTTGGCCATCTACCCGAATATCTCTTTATATGACTTGGTGTCAAATTTTGCTTGATAGGATTCCTGTTACGTTAAATACAAATATGAAACATACGTTGTTGTTGTCATCTCGACGCTATCGCCACGGTGTCAAATAAATCCTACATCATGAAAGTTTGGTGATACCAAACACTTGAGCTATATCCAAATCAATGTAAAGGTGGATTTAAATTGTGTTCGGTGGGTTTTATCAATTAGCAGACCCGGGACAGGGAAGTAATGAATGAAAGTCATGCAGGATGAAATGATTGTCAAATCCAAAATTCCCAGTGCAGGCTCCAGAGATGTGAATCTCTGTGCAATGAACATGAATCGAAAATGGGAACACCACCACTTGGAAGTTCTCCTCCAAACCACTCTGCATCCTGACTTGGAAATACATCACTGTTCCTTCACTGTCGCTGGGTCAAAATCCTGAAGCTCCTTCCCTAACAGCACTGTGGGTGTACCCACACCATATAGATTGCAGCAGTTCTAGAAGGCAGCTCACCACCACCTTCTCAAGGGCAACTAGAGATGGGCAATAAATGCTGGCCCAGCCAGCGACACCCACATCCCAGAAAAAAATTATCCAATGCATGACACCTGAAGTTGTAAAGTCCATGCCTATATTTTTTCTTTTTTCTTTCATGGGATGTGGACATTGCTGGCAAGTTCTGTTTTTTGTTGCCCATCCCTAATTGCCCTTGAACTGAATAATTAGCTAGGCCCTTGCAGAGGGCAGTTAAGAGTCAACCACATTGCTGTGTGTCTGGAGTCACACGTAGGCCAGACCAGGTAAGGATGGCAGATTTCCTTCCCCAGAGGACATAAGTGAACCAGGTGGGTTTTTAAAACAATCAATGAAAGTTTCATGGTCACCATCACTGAGGCTAGTTTCCAATTCCAGATTTTATCACTAGGATTTAAATTCTACCTTTGCCCCCAGACCATTAGCCTGGTTCAGTGACATTCTCAATTCACCACCATCACCCCTATACAACCCACATTGCAAAGAGAAGCTTGTGAGCCTCTGCAGTAAAGTGATGCTCATCACAGCTCATTGCACTGACCCATGGGATACTAGCATTCACTGTATCAACTCACTAAGGCTTCTTCAACTGCTGCTCCCAAACCTTCAACGTGCACCACCTAGAAGGACAACATCTGCATGGGGATATCACCATCTGCAACTTCCCTCCAAGTCACAAACCATCCCAACTGGACATTTATCACCGTTCCTTCATTATTGTTGGGCTAAACTCCAGGAACTCCCTAGCTAACAATACAATGGCAGGACCTTCCCCACACAAACTGTAGTGGTTCAAGAAAGAAGGCCCTCTACCACCTTCTCAAAGGCAATGAGAGATGGGCAATATATGCTGGCCTAGCCAGCGACATACATCTCCCAAGAATGAATATTTTTTTTAAAGTTTTACATTTTGCTCCAATTATTTTAAGGGAGGCTTTAACCTGTCATAAAACAAAATGGAGGTTCACATTTCCACTATCATAGCAGAGGAAGGAACTTCCAATGAACACATTTATCAGTGCGTTAAAGCAAGTACCAAAGACACCTTCTCATTTTTCAGGTCATCATTCACATGTACTTGCGGTTTCTTTCAAAAGCAAAATTGCTGAATTTTACGCTGACCTTTTAAAAAATATATATTGCATAGAAAATTATCTCATGACACATGCGCTGATGAAACCCAGCTAAACCTCAACATCTCTTCTCTTGACAATATCTACTGCCTTGGTCATATCAGGTTGTGTGTCTAACATTCAATATTGGATGAGTAGATATTTCTCCCAATTGAATTTTGGGGACAAGGGAGCCATTGTCTTCAGTCACCACCACAAAATCCATTCACTAACCATTGACTCCATCCCTCTGCCTGGCCACTGTCTGAGGTTGCACAATACCAGTCACAACCTTGATATCCTATTGGTTCTTGAGCTGAACTCCTGGCGCCATACCCTCTCCATCACCAAGACCAACTACTTGCACCTCCATAACATAGCTATCTCCATCCCTGCCTCAGATCATCTGCTGCTGAAACCCTCATCCATGCTTGTTCCATCTCTAAAATCAACTATGCCAATGCTCTGGTGGCTGGCATCCTGTCTTGCACACTCTGTTAACTTGAGGTCATCCAAAAAAACTCTGCTCTGTATCCCAACTTTCACCAAGTCCCATTCACCCATTAGCCCTGGAACTGCTGACCTACATTGGCCCGTAGTCTGGCAACACCTAAATTTTAAAATTCTTATCCTTGTTTTCAAATTCCTTTGTAGCCTCGCCCATTCCCCACTATCTTTGCAATCTCCTCCAGCTCCACAACCCTTTGAAATCTCTGTATTCATCCAATTCTGCCTCTTGTGCATCTCAAATATCATTCACTCCACCATTGACCACTGTACATTCAGCTGCCTAGGCTCTGGAATTCCCATCCTAAATGTCTCCATTTCTCAACTTCTCGCTTCTCCTTTAAGATGTTCCTTAAAACCTATCACATTGGCCAAAGTTTTAGTCCCTATTTTTTATGTTTTTGGTTATCTGGGGAATGCTAGCTGCGCCCTTGATATATATTGGTGCTTGAAACAATATAGGCAGAGAGACCAATTAACTGAACAAACACTGGTAGTTTATTGAAACAAAGAACAGAGCATGAGCACCATGTCTGCTTCTTCATTCACCTTCAGCTTTAGACTTATAGTTACCCAAGAAGCCCATGCTGTGTAGCGATTGCTCAATGCAGTCACATGGACAACTAACATTCTCTTAAAGGTACATAGCACTCCACTTTACAACATCCCTCTCTCTTTACTTGAAAATACAATTGACAAGCAGCACAACATCCCAATTATTTACATGAATAACCATCTACAAGTCAAGTCTCTCAGGAGTCTTTCTTGGATGTGTCGAGCATTCGTAGTTCAACAGCCTTGGCTGGTTTTTCCGAGACCCCCTTCTCAGGGGTCAATTGTCCACCAGGCTCTTCGGTGGAAGTGGGCAAGTTTATGTCTTCAAGCCCCTCGGGTCCAACAGGCCTCATCGGTACTACCAAATTGTGTGACATTTCTTCCACGTGCGGTGCACACTGATGATGATGGCATTCCTTCTTGTGGGTCTGTCTCTCTTCACTGGAGATGATCCACATGTTGTCTAATTAATTGGCCATTTACCAACACATTGTGGAGAGAGGTTCTGTCACGGCACTGACTTTGCCTAATACCCAACTGGGCCCATCTCAAAAGTTCTTTGCGAGAATTGTCTCTCCCACCGTGAAATTTCGTGATTATGGCCATCATGTCTATCCTTCTGGGTCCTTTGGCATGAACATCTTCATCCTTCTAATGTCAGGGTGAGCGCTATGTAATTCGGCCAGTCATGGCCTTCGCCCTCTGGGTGGCACGATACCCTTGCTCCCCAGAGCAATATGCCATTCTGACAGGTGAGCTCGTATCTGTGATTGAAACAGGGCTTCAAGCTCGCCTGACCATCCATTCAAGACCTACTCCCAGATGTGAGATAAAATTATATCACGGATTTGTTTGGCCTGAACAGGGGAGGAATCCAAAAAAATTAGTACTAAGACAAATTCCTGGGGAATTGGAACCTTCGCATTGTTATCTGGCAAGGGGAGGCGGCTCAGCGCGTCAGCATGTGCAATCTGGCTTCCTAATCGGTGAATAAAAGTGTATTCGTAAGCAGCCAATATCAGTGCCCACCTCTCAATGCAAGCAGATGCGATGGGGGGTATCGCCTTATCTTCTCCAAATAATCCCAGCAAAGGCTTGTGGTCAGATGTAATGTGAAAATGGCAACCGTGGAGCTATTGATGGAATTTCCGAAGACCAAGCACAACATACAAGCCCTCTTTCTCAATTTGAGAATATCCTCACTCTGCAACACAGAGCATGCGAGATGTATAACCAACGGGTTGTTTGGAACCATCTGCCATCTGAAAGTACAGCCCCGACAACATTAGGGGATACGTCGCAAGTTAAATCAATTCTTTCTTTGGGTCAAAGTGGACCAGTAGGGCCGATGATCTTAACAATTGCTTTACCTTCAGGGATGCATACTGGTGTGGAGCTTGCCAAATCCATTTATGGTTCTTCTTAAGCAATGGGTATAACGGAGCCAGTGCAGTTGATATATTTGGGAGAAACTGCCCATAGTTGTTTATTATGCCTAAGAAGGCCTTTCGTTCTGTAATGTTTCTCAGTGCAGGTGCCTCGTGAATAGCCTTGACCTTTTCTTCCACAGGATGCAGGCCCTTCATGTTGACCTTATGGCTCAAGTAAACTACCTCTTTAGCTTAGAAGAATTTTTTTCTTGCTTCAAGTGCGCCCCCTGTTTGTGTGAAGCATTTCAGCACATCCTACAAATTAGCTGAAGTTTCTTCATCAGTGCGTCTAGTGCCTAAGACATCATCCAGATAAACAATGACATGGGGCAATCCCTGAAGCAGATTTTCCATAGTACACTGGAAAATAGCACACGCCGATGCGACCCCAAAGGGTAGTCGAGTATATTGATACAATCCTCGATGTGTATTGATTGGTAGGTGTGGCGTACATCGAGTTTTGAATCTGTGATGCCCCCTGCCAATTTCGAATATAATTGGTCAATCTTCGGTATCGGTTTTCTATCAAGCTTGGCCACTCTGTTTATAGTTAACTTACAGTCACCACATAAGCGAACCCTTTAGTCTGGCTTCAGTATGGGTACTATGGGTAATGCCCACTCGGAAAATTGCACCGGTTGTAAGATACCCAACTTTTCCAGCCTGTTTATCTCAGTCTCGACGTTGTCCCGTAGAGCATAAGGGACTGGTCTGGCTCCGATAATTCTAGGGTTTGCATGGATTATGGCTTGTAGCCCATGAATCCTTCCTAGCTTGTCACTGAAAATGGAAGCCTATTTTTGTAACAATTCTTGTAAGTTTCTCATTCTGATTTGAAAAATCTCAGCCCATTGCAATTTAACCATTTTGAGCCAGCTGCGATCAATTAAACTGGGGCCCGCCCCAGCTACCACTATAAGGGGTAAATTTGCAGACTGATCCCCATACTGCACCGGGACTTGGTATATCCCTTTCACACTTATTTCTTCACCCATATATGTTTTTAATTTAATGCCCAGTTTTTCCAAACTGAAAGGATGGACTCCTTTATTCAAGCGTCTCTCATTAATGTCATGGGTTTACACTGAAGTACTGTTGTTCTTCAAAGATCTGTACATATTGGGTGTTCCCTGCCTTCTTTCAGAGTCCGACGTTTTTGTGCATTTTTTTAATGGCCCTTCCTACAAGATGGACAGTGCAATTTTGTGTTTCTTTTATTGCCTCCAAGTCTCTAACCACACTCTTCATGGCTGTTGGCAATTCTAATGCTTTACTGAAGTTTAGATTAGTTTCAGATAGCAATCGCTTTTGAATAGCATCGTCCCCGATTGCGCATATCAATCGATCTCTCAACATGTCACTAGTTGAAGTTCCAAACTCATAATATTCTATTAATTCTTTTAAAGCAGCTACATGGCAGGCGATTGTCTCTCCTAGAAGCCTATTCCTCGAATTGAACTTAAAACGCTACATAGTGCCTGAGGGCTTTGGCTTCAGGTGATTTTTTGCAATGTTTACTAAATCGTCAAACGTTTTCGTATTGGGGGGGTTAGGTGACTTGAGGCTGCTGATCAGCCCATATGTTTTGCTCCCGCATGTGGACAAAAGAATCACGCTCCCCTTGTCCTCCCCCGCGATGTCATTAGTGATAAAGAAGAATGCTAGGCGTTCAACGTAATGAGACCAGTCATCAGAAATGGGGTTGAATGGTTCAAAATGCCCATACTGCGGCATACTCAATGGCTAAGGAGACTGCACTTTCAAACATCGTACAAAGTAGCGGTGAAGGAATTTGACTGGCTTACCATGACTTTTTTGACTGCCGGCAATTGATCTGGTTTATCCTTGTTGCCAGTTTTATGTTTTCGGTTATCGGGTTTGCTTTGTCCAGTGAATACCCCTGTTATTAACACATTATTTGGTGCTTGAAACAAGGCAGAGACACCGATAAACTGAGCAAACACTGGTGGTTTATTGGAACTAAGAACAGAGCACTAACCCTATGTGTGCTTCTTCAATCACCTCCAGCTCTAGACTTATAGTTACCCAGCAGTTGGTAGCGATTGGTCAATACGATCACATGGTCAACTAACTACATTCTCTTAAAGCTACATAGCACTCCGCTTTACCACATTATTACTAATGTTTCCTTATATGGATTGGGACGAATTGTGTTTAATAGAGTTCAAGAGAAGCACCTTGGGGCATTTACAACGTTAAAGATGCTGTATAAACGTAAGTTATTGACTAAAACAAAATATGGATTAATATTTCCATTAACATTAAAAAAGAGCAAATTTTAGCTGAATGCATTTATAAGTGCAGTAAAACAAGTACTAAAAATACTCTCCTCCTGATGGTTCAGGTCACCATTCTCATACATCAGCAATGCAATCGCTGATTTCATAAGCATCCTTTTTAAGAAATTTGTGTAGAAAATATGTCATTACATGAAACTGCACATTAAGGGACAAAGCAGTATGTAATTAGGGATTTAAATTAGGGATCAGAAATGCTTAGAATATCTTCATTCCCAACACCGCCACCCCCCCCACCCCACCCCAAAATCAACCAGACTTGGCAGCCCTGCTGTATTTAACTGTGACTATCTTCTAATTACAACCTTTCCAATCCAGAACTTGAACACATCCATTTCTGCTTTACTTACACCTTTTTTTCTCAGTTTTCCTTTAATTTTCAAGACTATTGTGCAATGAATCACCTTCAAGCTTGGTATAATAACTGACAACCAGCTATTTTTTTTTTTATTCATTCACTGGTTGTGGGCTTCGCTGGCTGGGCCAACATTTACAGCCCATCCCTAGTTGCCCTTGAGAAGGTAGTTGTGAGCTGCCTTCTTGAACCACTGCAGTCCATGTGGTGTAGGCACACCCAGGATTTTGATTCAGTGACAGTGAAGGAATGGTGATATATTTTCACATCAGGAAGGTGAGTGTCATGGAGGGGAACTTCCAGGTGGTGGTGTTCCCATCTATCTGCTGCCCTTGTCCTTCTAGATGGCAGTGGCCATGGGTTTGGAAGGTGCTGTCTAAGGAGCCTTGGTGAACACCATCAGTGCATCTTATAGATGGTACACACTGCTGCTACTGTGCATTTGTGGTGAAAGGAGTGAATGTTTGTGGATGTGGTGCCAATCAAGTGGGCTGCTTTGTCCTGTATAGTGTAAAGCTTCTTCAGTGTTGTGGGAGCTGCTCTCATCCAGGCAAGTGGGGAGTATTCCGTCACATTCCTGACTTGTGCCTTGTAGATGGCGGACAGGCTTTGGGGAGTCAGGAGGTGAATTACTCATCACAGGATTCCAAGCCTCTGACATGTTCTTGTAGCCACAGTGTTTATATGGCTAGTCCAGTTCAGTTTCTGGTCAATGATAACCCAAGGATGTTAATAGTGGGGGATTCAGTGATGGTAGTGCCATTGAACAGCAAGGGGCGATGGTTGGATTCTCTCTTGTTGGAGATGGTCATTGCCTGACACTTGTCTGGCGCGAATGTTACTTCCAACTTGTCAGCCCAAGCCTAGATATTGTTCAGGTCTTGCTGCATTTGGACACAAACTGCTTCAGTATCTGCGGAGTCATAAATGGTGAACATTGTGCAATCATCAGAGAACATCCCCACTTCTAACCTTATAATTGAAGGAAGGTCATTGATGAAGCAACTGAAGATGGTTGGGCCTGAGGAACTCCTGCAGTGATGTCCTGGAGCGGAGACGACTGACTTCCAACAACCACAACTATCTTCCTTTGTGCCAGGTATGACTCCAACCAGTGGAGACTTTTCCCCCCTGATTCCCATTGACTCCAATTTTGCTAGGGCTTCTTGATGCCGCACTCATCAAATGGGGCCTTGATGTCAAGGGCAGTCACTTTCATCTCACCTCAGGAGTTCAGCTCTTTTGTCCGTGTTTGAACCAAGGCTGTAATGAGGTCAGCAGCTGAGTCGCCCTGGCAGAACCCAAACTGGGCATCAGTGAGCAGGTTATGGTTAAGCAAGTGCTGCTTGATAGCACTGTTGATGACCTCTTCCATCACTTTTCTGATAATCGAGAGTAGACTGATGAGGCTTCTTTTTTGTGTATAGGTCATACCTAGGTAATTTTCCACATAGCTGCATAGATGCTAATATTGTAGCTGTACTGGAACAGCTTGGCTAAGGGTGCGGCAAGTTCTGGAGCACAAGTCTTCAGTACTATTGCTGGAATTTTATCAGGGCCCATAGACTTTGCAGTATCCAGTGTCTTCAGCCACTTCTTGATATCACCATGGAGTGGATTGAATTGGCTGAAGACTGATATCTGTGATGCTGGGGACCTCTGGAGGAGGCCGAGATGGATCACCCACTGGGCACTTCTGGCTGAAGATTATAGCAAATGCTTCAGCCTTATCTTTTGCACTGATGTGCTGGGCTTCTGCATTATTGAGGTTGGGGATATTGGTGGAGCCTCCTCCTCCAGTGAGCTGTTTGGTTTTCCACCACCATTCACGACTGGATGTGACAGGACTGTGGAGCTTAGGCCTGATTCATTGGTTCTGAGATTGCTTAGCCCTGTCTATCACTTACTGCTTATGCTGTTTGGCACACAAATAGTGCTGTGTTATAGCTTTACCAGTTTGACACCTCATTTTTAGGTGTGCCTGGTGTTGCTCCTGGCATGCCCTCCTGCAATTTTCATTGAACCAGGGTTGATCCCCTCACTTGATTGTAATGCTAGAGTGGGGGGATATGCTAAAACATGAGGTTATAGATTGCGTTCGAGTACGATTCTGCTGCTGCTGATGGCCCACAGGGCCTCATGGATGCCCAATCTTGATAAGCTAGATCTGTTCGAAATCTATCCCATTTAGCACGATGGTAGTGCCACATAACACAATGGAGGTATCCTCAATGTGAAGGCAGGACTTTGTCTCCACAATGACAGTGCGGTGGTCACTCCTACCGATGCTGTCATGGACAGATACATCTGCAGCAGGCAGGCTGATGAGGATGAGGTCAAGTATGTTTTTCCCTCTTGTTGGTTCCCTCACCACCTGCCGCAGACCCAGACTAGCAGCTATGCTCTTTAGGACTCAGCCAGCTTAATCAGTAGTGGTGCTACCGAGTCACTCTTAGTGATGGACATTAAAGGCACAACCCAGAGTACATTCTGTGCTCTTGCCACCCTCAATGCTTCCTCCAAGTGGTGTTCAACATAGAGGAGCACTGATTCATCAGCTGAGGGAGGGCGGTACATGGTAATCAACAGGAGGTCTCCTTGCCTGTGTTTGACCTGATGCCATGAGACTTCATGGGGTCTGGAGTTGATATTGAGGGCTCCATCCCAACTGTGTACACCAGTGCGACAGGATATACCCAGGGACAGTGATGGTGGTGTCTGGAATGTTATCTGTAAGATATGATTCCGTGATGATGACTATGTCAGACTGTTGCTTGACCTATCTGTGAGAGAGCTCTCCCAATTTTGGCATTAGCCCCCAGAGGTTAGTAAGGAGGGCTTTGCAGGGTCCACAGGGTTGAGTTTGGCGTTATCATTTCCGGTGCCTAGGTCAGTGCCAGGTGGTCCACCCGGTTTTATTCCTTTTTTGAGACTTTGTAACAGTTTGATACAACTGAGTAGTTTGCTATGCCATTTCAGAGTCAACTAGAGTCACATGTAGGCCAGACCAGGTAAGGATGACAGATTTCCTTGCTGAGTTTTTACAACAATCGACAATGGTTTCATGGTCATCATTCGACTTTCAACTCCCAAATTTAATTGAATTCAAATTCCACCATCTGCTGTGGCAGGTTTCGAACCCGGGATTACTAATCAAGCTACGGTACCACTTCACCATCACCTCCCCCGGACACTGACAGCATGCTGACCTCTACTTACTGCAGTACAAACTAAGAACGTGATAGCATGTCTGAAGCTGAGCAGGATCACCATGGTATTCCCATGCTGTTTCTTGCACCCAGATTAATGTACAAAAGCAACACTTGTGATTCATCTGCCTATCAAAAGCATCCTGAAGGACCTGCTGCAGCATTAGGGTGTTCAGGATTGTAAGGATTAATGTGGGACTGGGGAAACAGTACTGCCCACATTATGATGTAGAGAGTCACATAAGAGTAGTAGAGTGTAGGAGTGAGTCTGATCAAATTTGGCATGAAGATCGCACCTAGTCAGGACAGTATCCTGTGCACATGTATTCAGTTATGTGTTATTAAAAGTCAGTTATTCTTCAACCATACAAACCTCTGGACCTCTTCATGAGACAACACACAAGCTTACAACATGGTGGCAGCAGATGAAGGGCCCCAAAATCCCTAAGAATGAAGAAGTAAGGAAAGTGTGGTCTGACCTGAGAGAAGTGCACCTAACTTGAAGGCCTTGAATACACAGCTGGAGGTCACATAAGAAGCTTCATTATAGGAGTGGGGGCTGAAGGGCAGAAGAAAGTTCTAATATGAAGCATAAAAGGAGTCCACCAGAACACGTGGAGGTCCATTGCGAGACCCGATCGAAAGTGGGGCCAAAGGACCTAGCCTGATCAGAAAAGGGTGAGTAAATGCCAAAAAAATTCTGAAATAAGCTTTGAAATTTGGTGCAATAATCAGGCAGCATTGGCAGACTGATTATTTTAATGAGCATGATTTGAAAAACGCTGCAGCCTGGATCCACATAACAGCATAACAGACCAGGCATGAATGAAAAGAAGTGTAAACGAATGTCACAGCAAAAAAGTTGGCTTCAATTCGATTCGCTGAGTTCAGGAAAGCAACCAGCTGGCCAAAACAATTTATTCAAAAGATTTTCTGCCAAATCGCTGAAGTTTAAAATGGGTCCATAACCACAACGGGAGCCCACTAAATCCTGACAAGCATGGCAAGAAAGAAAAATGATTACTGTGGTGCCATTTTAAAGAAAATTATAGCTCTACTCCCCTGTGCTGAAAACAGCTATGGGTAGTAAGTCAACAGTACCAATTAAGGCAGATGGAAGGGCCAGACCAGATGTAAAAATGGGCATTATGGAGAAGGAGATTTTTATGATATATGTAGTATAAGGCTTGAATAAGAAAACAGAGGATGAATAAGAATACACTATTATATTCAGTAGGCCCAACAGCCAACGACATAATTGCCAGACAAGGAATAATCTTCTGATAGCTTTGAAGAGGTCATAAAGTCCTTTGACACCTACTTTAACTTAAGAGGCAATGCAATTTTGGAGTGAACAAAATTTAACAAGAGAGTCCAAAATCCCAGGGAAACTGTAAAATCTTTCATAATAAAATTAGCAGATTGGTTGAAGGCTGTGACTATGGTGACCTTAAGTCAGGGCTCATAAGAGACCAAATAGTAGTGGATGTAGCCGATGATACTCTTTCAGATGGACTCCAGTCTAAAAAAGATCTGACTTTGAAAAAAGCCATCCAAATCATGAGGCAATCAGATGTCTGCCAACCAAACCTATCCATTATGTGTGGCGAAGTTAAACAGCGGTACAGGGTAATCCTAAAAGTCCAGCTCTTAAAGCAACATAAGGGCAAGCAGACTCCAGGGCAAGGAAAGCAATAGCCAAGCAAAACACAAGATGGTTGCAAACCATGTCAGCGCTGTGATGCCAAAAGACCTCACAGGCACGAGCAGTGTCCAGCAATCACTATGCAGTGCTTTCACTGCAACCAGCCGGGGCATTTTGGAAAGTTGTGTAAGTCCAAAACAGTGAGGATCCCAAGCAAGTCTCTGAGTTGAGCCATACCAAGAAGGAGTCCAACAATGCTTCTTTGGAGATATTAAGGATCCCAGGTTCACATTTTGGAATGCTGACATATCTGTAAATGGCCACCTCATGAATTTGAAGTTAGACACAGGAGCCAGTGCGATGGTCTTGTTGAATCAGGAACTGTGGCAAAAAGACCTCTGGCTACAGATGACAGACACACCACTGTATGGTCCCGGAGGAATTCAACTATTGGACATAGGCATGATTCAAGAGTTGCTCCAGTATGGCAACAAGCAAATAATCAAAATCCTGTGTGTCATTCACAATCAACCTTTTTATCTCCTAAACAGAGAATCCTGTGTTGGATTGAACCTCCTCAAAATAGCAGAAGATGTCAAAACAAACAAACACGTAGTCAACTACATTGAACTGGAGACTTCTGAGAGGTCCACCTGATGACCTCAACTGGGACTTCAGTTCAGAATTGCCCTCATTCTTTGCAGAGGCGGTTATTATTGATCCTTTGCAGATGGCAGAAAATACTTTTCGTCGGCCAGACCAGCCAAACCTTCCAGGTGAGCACCAACACACTTAAAACAGAAGACAAAGGGGAGAAGGAGAAGCAGCTGAAGGCTGAGCTTGAACTTCAGAGTCAAACAGTTGCTGTCAAAGAACCAGGAAAATCTACAGCAATGAAGCTGGAGCTTCAAGCTCACATACACATGCATGCACACACACACACACAGACAACATGAACTTGATCCTGGAGCAAGATAGAAGAGACACCAGCTCACCAGGACAAAACACAGAGAGACACAAGTGCACATGATGAAACAGAACACAGTGTTAGAAGCCAAACTGCAGACGGAGCTCAAGGATGAGAAACAAGCAAACTTATGGGAGGCAAACCTTCATCTTCCAGAAAGAACTCCCCAAAAGGAGCCCACCAGAAAGAAAAGCCCGAGTGCTCCCTATGTATGAATGGAACGAACATTCCCTCCAGAAGGTTAAGCCCATGGTATCTGACCAAGAAAGAGAGATAGTTGACAAAGTAAAATATAACCCTAAGGAGCACAAGCAGAAGTTGACACCTAAGTATTTGAAACACGAAGTACTACAACCCCAACTCCAGACCAACAAAGTCAACCCAAAAGCAGTTGAGACTAACTTGAAAACAATGAGATCTGGAAGAGTCGCAAAGTCTCCAGATAATCTGAATCTGTAAAGTCAGAGACTTTTGGGGGTGGGGGGAGGTTGGTGAGGGTGAGGTATGTTTGGAGAAGGGTAGCATGTAGATATTATTGTAAATGCATTTGAGTAAAGACTTGGGGGGAGGTATGGCATTAAGGTGTTCAGGGCTGTAAGGATTAATGTGGGACTGAGGAAACAGCACCGCCCACATTATGATCTAGAGAGTCGTATGGGAGTAGTAGAGTGTAGGGGCGAGTCTGGTAGAAGTCAGCATGAAGATAGCACCTCGTGTATCCTGTACATATGTATATAGTTATCTGTAATTAATAAACAGTTATATTGTTCAACCATACAAATCTCTAGATCTCTTCATGAGATAACATAAGATGACCTTACAACATCTACCATCAAGGTTGCATGTAGCATTTTGGCCAAACAAACTGCACATCTGACAGAAGGTCATTGACCTGAACCATTAATTTTGTTTCCCTCCACAGATGCTGCCTGACCTGCTGAGTCTTTCTAGCACTTTTTGTTTTTGTCTTTATTTCTGAACAGTTAAAGCTATAGATTGAAATATGCAGATCAATAAACTGACATTGTATTAAAAGAAAGAGAGACTTGCTGTTATATTGCACCTTTCACAACATGCAAAGGGTTTCATAGCCAATTAAATATGATTGAAATGTTGTCATTGTTATTAAATCGGAAGCACAGATGTCAATTTGCACACAGCAGGTCCCCACAAATAGGAATGCGTTTACAAGCCGATAATCTGCTTTAGTGATGTTGGGTGAAGGATCTTTCACATCCTCCTGAGAGGGACAAAATCAGTACCTCAGACTCCCTCAGTGCTGTATTGAAGCATCAGCCAAGATATTTGTGCTTTAGTGGGATTTGCACACATCCTTCCAGCTTAAGAGGTAAAAGTGCTACCTACTGAGCCACAACTTACTATTTTAATGTACCCTTCCAATTGAGAAAATTGAGCAATTGGCACAGTTCCTGATACTGGTCAATCACAGGTATAAGTGTTTACAGTCATAGGCTGCATTGCATTAAATGTGGTATTATTCAGATAAGGCACAGTCTGTGATTGTTGCTACACTTGTCATTTGTAGCTTTTCGCTCTGTATATAGATATTTCCTTCATCTATGTTTAATACAACAACTGACCACAACTTTTCATGATGCTGATATGTGTGTTATAATGATATAAAGGCACCAATCAATCATTAAGGGATTGTGTAAACATGTTGTGGGTTCCTTTATTGAGACTAGTGTTACGGACTTGAATTTCCAGACAGGTTTCTCATTAGGAATATCAAACTTTATTTACAGGCTGCAGCAGCAGTTACATGATTCCATCAAGCTCCACTCTAAGGTTCCCTGCGCTTACAGCTGATACATTCACACTGTCACACGATACTATACAATGCAATAAGTCTTAAAGCTACAGTCACTACATTCCTTAAAGCTACAAATACCTACATTCCTCCCCCTTTAATTATTTTGTACAGTTTGTATTTACAAGAATATCTACCTTCATGGCATTACACATACATACACGGGTCATGGAATTATAAGTTGTCTCTCAGGTGGTTTCCTGATTCGGGTGGAACGTCATAGCTCCACGACTTTCAAATCTCTTGCAAGATACACATTATATGGAACCGCAGCAACATTATGTACCTCTTTAGGCACAGGCAGTTCAGTGTTTTCTACTCCAACAGAGACATCTAGTACGTCTGTCCTTGGTTGAACAATTTCAACAGGTACCACAGATTCTACAATGGTTACAGGTGGAACATCATTTTGTTGGGGTTCCTCCCTTCTTCTCAAATGACCCATATGCTTGCGGGTGATCTGGCCCTCCACTTCTATGTGGTATGACAAGGTCAGGGCCACAGTAAGTATTACACCGGTAACCAACTCAATCCACCACCGCAGCTTCATACGAATACTGCTTCACCAACAGTAAATACTCACTCACAGCTATGCAAACCATGAGTCACTTCTTGATTCCCTTGACTTTTCTCCACCTTCCCCTCCAAATTAGGAAGTACCAGGCTTAATCTCGTTCAAAGGCGTCGCTTCACAAGTAACTCTGAAGGTGTTGAACCTGTAGTCGTGTGGGGGTGTTGTGCTATAGTGAAACAGGAAACATGAAAGTTTAGCCTCCAATGATCCACCTGATAATTTTTCTTCCCAGCTTTAAAAGTCTGTACTGCTCTCTCAAATAATCTGTTAAACGACCGATGATATGATGCTGTCTTTATGTGTTTGATGCCATTTAGGTTCATAAATCTTTGAAAATCAGCACCAGCAAATGCAGTACCATTGTCTGAGACGATTGCTTCTGGCAATCCATGTATAGAAAAGCTTTTCATAACTTTTTGATAGTTGCACCTGATGTTGGTGACCTAACATTGTACATGTCTAACCATTTGGAATGTGTATCAATTATTAGTAGGAACATGATGCCTAGAAAAGGAACCACCTAATCTATGTGCAGTGTCACCCAGGGCTTCCCAGGCCATTCCCACGGGTGTGGTGGGGCCGCAATAGACAACTTCTGTAGCTGTTGGCATCGTATAGAGCGTTCAACCTTCTCAATATCACAGTCCATGCCCGACCATGAAATGTAACTTCGAGTGATCATCTTCGTTCTTGAGATTCACAGATGTGTGCTGCACAACTCTGCTAAGAGTGGCTCCCTTCCTTGTGAATGAACAACTACTCACGCACCCCATAACAGGATACCATCTTGACTGCTCAATTAATTTCTTCAAGTGAAGAATGTCTTCAATTCATCCTGGAACCATCCCTTCAATACTTGGTCTCTCACTCTAGACAGGACTGGATCACGATTCATCCAGTTTCTTATCTGCCTTGCCAGACTGGCTAGGAATCCAGGAAATTCATCACTAATATGATCTCTTGGGGAATTGGAGCATGTTCATTGCTCTTCTACAAGGGAAGGCGGCGTAGGGCATTGGCATTGGCTATATGCATCCCTGGTCTGTGTACAAAAGTGTATTCATATGCGGGTAAAATTAGAGCCCATCTTTGAATTTGTGCGGAAGCTATGGGAGGGATAGCTTCTTTTTCACTGAACAGACCCAAGAGCAGTTTGTGGTCAGAACTATCGTAACGTGTCGGCCATGTATGTATTGATGGAATTTTTTAACTCCGAAGATAATCGATAATCCTTGTTTCTCAATTTGTGAATACCCTTTTATATCCATGGAAAGCTATTGGCCTTTCTGAACCATCGTCCATTTGGTGCGATAGTACCTCTCCCACGCCATAGGGGGATGCATCACAGGTTAGTATCGTTCCTTTTGTCGGGTCATAGTGTACTAACAAGTTTGAAGAGTGCAAGAGCTGTTTAACTTTCTTGAAGGCTTCTACTTGGGGTGACTTCCAAACCCAATGCAGGTTTTTCTTTAATAATGAGTGTAGAGGAGCTAGTAGCGTTGATAAATTAGGTGGGAATCTACCATAATAATTAACCATACCTAAAAATGAATTGAAACATTTAGGTGAACGTGCCTCCTTAATAGCTTTAACCTTTTCTTCTATTATGTGTAACCCTTGGCATCCAACCGGTGGACCAAACAAACGGCTTTGCTTGCCTGAAAGATACACTTCTCTTATCATTTCAAGACTTCCAGATTAGCTAAGCGTTCAGTTTCCGTGAACCCTCTTATTAGGCCGTCATTGCCAGAAGGAAAAAACAGTAAAAAGTGGGAAATGAGAGTACTGGTCCAAACTGGTCTTACATACCTTAAAATGGAACACTAGTAATAACTGGGACATGAGAGTACTGGTCTGAACTGGTCTTGTTCAACTTAAAATGGAACACCAGTAAAAACTGGGAAATGAGAGTAATGGTCCAAACTGGTCTTGTGTACCTTAAAATGGAACACCAGTTAAAACTAGGAAATGAGAGTAATGGTCCAAACTGGTCTTACCTGCCTTAAAATGGAACACCAGTATAAACTGGGACATGAGAGTACTGGTCCAAATGGTCTTACATACCTTAAAATGGAACAGCAGTAAAAACTGGGAAATACTTATCCGAATTGTTTTTTTCTTTCTAGGTCTAGGTAGACCATGACTTGAGGTAACCCTTGTAGCAAACTGTCCATCGTCCTCTGGAAAATTGTGCAGGTCAAAGAAACACCAAAGGGCAGACATGTGTATCAATATAATCCTTTGTAGGTTTTTGTGGTCACAAACTCTCTGGAGGCATCATCCAGTTCTAGCTGCTGATACGTGCGATTCATATCTAGTTTAGTATAAGTTGTTCCACCTGATAATTTAACATAGAGATCCTCAAACTTGGGGATAGAGTACTTGTCCAGCTTGGCAGCTTTGCTAACTGTTAGCTTATAGTCCCCAAAGATCCAGATGGTCTGATTTAGTTGTAAGACAGGGACTTTAGGTGCTGCCCACTCTGAGAATTGAACCAGCTGTATGGCCCCCCAGCCTCTCTAAACAGTTCAATTCAGTGCCAACATTCTCCTTCAGAGTGTATGGCACCAACCTTGCTTTAAAGAAACGAAGAGTAGCTTCTGGGTACACGTAGGTCTTAGCCTGTAGGCCTTTGATTCTCCTCAGTTCATTTCAAAAAGCCTTGTTGTATTTCTTTAGCAGCTCTGGCAGTCCTCCTACTCGTAGCTGGAAAATTTCAGGCCAAGTTAGTTTAATTTCTTTCAACCAATCACAACCTAGAAGTTTTGGTCCTTCACCTTCTACTACCATCATTGGGAGTTGTGCTGTTTGGTGCTTATAATAAACAGGTTCAGTGGTAATACGCTTCACTTGGATATCTTTGCCCATATAAGTTTTCAATTTGGCTGAAGTCTGCTTCAAATTCAATTGTTGAGTACCCTTGTTTAAATATTCAAAGATGTGCTCTCTCACTGCAGTGGTTGAAGCACCAGCGTCCACTTCCATCGTTAAAGGTTTTCCATTTACCTGCAGATTAACAGTGATTGGCTCTCTGTCTTCCCTACTTTTACATTAAACAGGGAGCAAATATCAGAATCGGTGCTTTCCGGTTCTTCCACATTATATCGATTAACTCCGTTTGCTGCCTGGGAGTCTGTTTCAACCTTCCTTTACAATGCTTCAGTATGTGCCCTCTCTCATGGCAAAAAATAGCACACTACATCTTTAAAATGGCAAGTTTCGGGAGTATGAATGCTTCCCCATCGGTAACAATTCATTTTCAGATTTAATACTGAGCTGTTTCCTATATTTACTTTGAATTTTTGGGTAGCAGGGATTGTCTCCTGCTTCACAGCGGAGTCCCGGCTTTTCACGCCACACCCAGCTGCCCATCCCCGCCTCAACTGGAAAACGGCACCATTTTGTGCGCTTTCCATCGCGAGTGTTATTTCCAATTTTTTTTTTTTAAATCAACATTTACTTCAGCTAATAATCATTGAATGGCACCATCTTGTACACCGCAGACCAAACATAAGAACATAGAACAATCCCTGAGCATATCGTTTATGGTCTCCCCGAAATCACAGTGTTCAGTCAGTCAGTCAGTTGTTTCAATTTTGCCACATATGTGGCAGTGGTCTCCCCTGGGGCTCTAACCTTCAAATTAAATCTGAACCTCTGCATGGTGACTGAGGGTTTGGGTTGAAAGCGGCTCTTAACGAGGTCTGCCAATTCACTGAAGGTGTTCGAATCAGGGATGTTCGGGGCTGTCAAACTTCTAATTAAATTATAGGTTTTACTCCTGCAAATGCTTAGCAGAATTGCTCTCCTCTTTTCTTTCCCCATTATTTTGTTTGCCAGGAAATAGAACCCAAGACGTTCTATATGTTGACACCAATCCTCTGTGAATGGTTCAAAGGGATCAATACTGCCAAAATGTGGCATATATGGTGAGTATATCTTCTTTTTCTTCTGTTTAAACAAGATACTCACAGTTGCTGAGCGAGGGACAAAGCTGGGCACAATTTATCCTCGCCGCCATTTTGTTCCATAACTTGATTTTCCAGACAGATTTCTCATTAGAAACATCAAACTTTATTTACAAACTGCAGCAGCAGTTACATGCTTCCATCAAACTCCACAACTAGAAGAAGGATTCCCACTCTAAGGTTCTCCATGCTTAGAGCCATTTCGTTCACATTGTCACTTGGTACTATACAGCACAATAATCCTTAAAGCTAGTCACTACATTTCTTAAAACTACAACGACTACTAGGCATATAGGAACATTTATACAGTGGCCATGAAGCTGTGTACAGTGTGTTCTGCTTGAAAAGAAAAAGTGAAACTAAAACTGGATCACGACACTCTTCCCTCCTAGTTTTGTCATGTTGCAATCCCTTAAAGGCATATTACAACAGATGCAGCACCAACCAGAATGCACCATTTATTTTGATCATGTGCATTAACATTCAAGAAACAAGACTGCATAAAAACAAGTTATGATAAACCTTCACAAAACACTGGTTCAGCAGCAGCTGGAGGATTGTGAGCAATTCTGGACATCACACTTTAGGAAGGATTTCAAGACTTAGGTCACAGTAGGTACAGCAGAAATTTACTGGAATTGCAATAGCGATAAAAGAAATCTTCAGTTATATAGAGAAATGAGAGAATCTGGGGTTGTCGTCCAGAGAAAGTTAAGAGGAGATTTGATCAGGGTGTTCAATATCTTGAAGCTTTTCGATACAGTAAGTGGGGAGAAACTGTTTCCAGTGAACACAGCTTCAAGCAAATTGGTCAAAAAACCAGAGGAAGTTTTTTTTTCAGAGCAGCGAGTTATTATGACCTGCAATGCACTGCCTGAAAGGGGAGTGTAAGCAGATTCAATAATAATATTCCAAAGAAAATTAGTAAATAGTTGAAGGAGAAAGTTTTTCAGGATTCCAAGGGAAGAGTGGGAGAGTAGGATTATTACATAAAAACAAAAAAACTGCGGATGCTGGAAATCCAAAACAAAAACAGAATTACCTGGAAAAACTCAGCAGGTCTGGCAGCATCGGCGGAGAAGAAAAGAGTTGACGTTTCGAGTCCTCATGACCCTTCGACAGAACTTGAGTTCGAGTCCAGGAAAGAGCTGAAATATAAGCTGGTTTAAGGTGTGTGTGTGGGGGGCGGAGAGATAGAGAGACAGAGAGGTGGAGGGGGTTGATGTGGTTGTAGCGACAAACAAGCAGTGATAGAAGCAGATCATCAAAAGATGTCAACAACAATGGTACAATAGAACACATAGGTGTTAAAGTTAAAGTTGGTGATATTATCTAAACGAATGTGCTAATTAAGAATGGATGGTAGGGCACTCAAGGTATAGCTCTAGTGGGTTTTTTTTTTTATTTTATATAATGGAAATAGGTGGGAAAAGGAAAATCTTTATAATTTATTGGGAAAAAAAAGAAGGGGGAAACAGAAAGGGGGTGGGGATGGGGGAGGGGACTCACGACCTAAAGTTGTTGAATTCAATATTCAGTCCGGAAGGCTGTAAAGTCCCTAGTCGGAAGATGAGGTGTTGTTCCTCCAGTTTGCGTTGGGCTTCACTGGAACAATGCAGCAAGCCAAGGACAGACATGTGGGCAAGAGAGCAGGGTGGAGTGTTAAAATGGCAAGCGACAGGGAGGTTTGGGTCATTCTTGCGGACAGACCGCAGGTGTTCTGCAAAGCGGTCGCCCAGTTTACGTTTGGTCTCTCCAATGTAGAGGAGACCACATTGGGAGCAACGAATGCAGTAGACTAAGTTGGGGGAAATGCAAGTGAAATGCTGCTTCACTTGAAAGGAGTGTTTGGGTCCTTGGACGGTGAGGAGAGAGGAAGTGAAGGGGCAGGTGTTGCATCTTTTGCGTGGGCAAGGGGTTGTGCCATAGGAGGGGGTTGAGGAGTAGGGGGTGATGGAGGAGTGGACCAGGGTGTCCCGGAGGGAGCGATCCCTACGGAATGCCGATAAGGGGGGTGAAGGGAAGATGTGTTTGGTAGTGGCATCATGCTGGAGTTGGCGGAAATGGCGGAGGATGATCCTTTGAATGCGGAGGCTGGTGGGGTGATAAGTGAGGACAAGGGGGACCCTATCATGTTTCTGGGAGGGAGGAGAAGGAGTGAGGGCGGATGCGCGGGAGATGGGCCGGACACGGTTGAGGGCCCTGTCAACGACCGTGGGTGGAAAACCTCGGTTAAGGAAGAAGGAGGACATGTCAGAGGAACTGTTTTTGAATGTAGCATCATCGGAACAGATGCGACGGAGGCGAAGGAACTGAGAGAATGGGATGGAGTCCTTACAGGAAGTGGGGTGTGAGGAGCTGTAGTCGAGATAGCTGTGGGTGTCGGTGGGTTTGTAATGGATATTGGTGGACAGTCTATCACCAGAGATTGAGACAGAGAGGTCAAGGAAGGGAAGGGAAGTGTCAGAGATGGACCACGTGAAAATGATGGAGGGGTGGAGATTGGAAGCAAAATTAATAAATTTTTCCAAGTCCTGACGAGAGCATGAAGCAGCACCAAAGTAATCATCGATGTACCGGAGAAAGAGTTGTGGAAGGGGGCCGGAGTAGGACTGCAACAAGGAATGTTCCACATACCCCATAAAGAGACAGGCATAGCTGGGGCCCATGCGGGTACCCATAGCCACACCTTTTATTTGGAGGAAGTGAGAGGAGTTGAAGGAGAAATTGTTCAGCGTGAGAACAAGTTCAGCCAGACGGAGGAGAGTAGTGGTGGATGGGGATTGTTCGGGCCTCTGTTCGAGGAAGAAGCTAAGGGCCCTCAGACCATCCTGGTGGGGGATGGAGGTGTAGAGGGATTGGACGTCCATGGTGAAGAGGAAGCGGTAGGGGCCAGGGAACTGGAAATTGTTGATGTGACGTAAGGTGTCAGAGGAATCACGGATGTAGGTGGGAAGGGACTGGACAAGGGGAGAGAGAAGGGAGTCAAGATAACGAGAAATGAGTCTACTGCATTCGTTGCTCCCAATGTGGTCTCCTCTACATTGGAGAGACCAAACGTAAACTGGGCGACCGCTTTGCAGAACACCTGCGGTCTGTCCGCAAGAATGACCCAAACCTCCCTGTCGCTTGCCATTTTAACACTCCACCCTGCTCTCTTGCCCACATGTCTGTCCTTGGCTTGCTGCATTGTTCCAGTGAAGCCCAACGCAAACTGGAGGAACAACACCTCATCTTCCGACTAGGGACTTTACAGCCTTCCGGACTGAATATTGAATTCAACAACTTTAGGTCGTGAGTCCCCTCCCCCATCCCCACCCCCTTTCTGTTTCCCCCTTCTTTTTTTTCCCAATAAATTATAAAGATTTTCCTTTTCCCACCTATTTCCATTATATAAAATAAAAAAAAAAACCCACTAGAGCTATACCTTGAGTGCCCTACCATCCATTCTTAATTAGCACATTCGTTTAGATAATATCACCAACTTTAACTTTAACACCTATGTGTTCTATTGTACTATTGTTGTTGACATCTTTTGATGATCTGCTTCTATCACTGCTTGTTTGTCGCTACAACCACACCAACCCCCTCCACCTCTCTGTCTCTCTATCTCTCCGCCCCCCACACACACACCTTAAACCAGCTTATATTTCAGCTCTTTCCTGGACTCGAACTCAAGTTCTGTCGAAGGGTCATGAGGACTCGAAACGTCAACTCTTTTCTTCTCCGCCGATGCTGCCAGACCTGCTGAGTTTTTCCAGGTAATTCTGTTTTTGAGTAGGATTATTAGACAGTTTTTTCAAAAAGCCAGCACAGATAAAATGAGTCAAATAACTTCCTTCTGTTCTGTATCATTTGATGATTCTAACTGTGTCCCTCAAAGGAAGGCAGACTGAAATTTTAAATAGAAGACAAGCCAGGTGTTGTCACTTGACAGCCTGTTATCTGTGACGGTCTTACAATGTTGGCTAGAACCAATTTGATTTAATCGCACATCTGCGGAGATTCCAAATGCTTAATTTATGTAACGATCTTAATAATTTTTTTTAGGCCTTCATTAACACTAGTTTGAAATTAATGGTTGTGAAAAGATTAAAGAAGTTAAAGAAAGAACTTCTTTAGTTCTTCAGTGATAAAGGACCTTCTATGACCACAGGTCATCCCAAAGCACTTTGCAACCAATTAAGTATCATTCTTTGAAAAGGAACTCATTATTGTAATGTCAGAAATTATATTTGAATCTGCATATACTTATGTAGAATTGTACAGCTTGATGCATTGTAATGTGTGCTTTACATAAAATGGCTCTGTTATGAAAGGATTGTTCCTCTTGGTTTATTAGAGTCACGATGGTGAAAGCTTTGGCTGAGGCAACTCAATATAGTTTAGCCCCTAATCCAAGCTACAACATGACAACTGCCATGGTAACTACTATGAAAGGCTATCATGCCTACAGTGAATCAGTTCCTATTGTAACAGTTATTCACATCAGTCTGCTGTATTGTAGCTTACTCTATGTTCAATTATTAATCCCGCTTGAGTTGCGGAAATAATGCATACTGTTATGAAGTATGAGTAAATGATGTTAATACAGATTCTGTAATCCTGTGCAAAGTCATCCCCCGCAGCATTCTTTTGAAGAAATAAAATGTCCAGATTGTGGAAGATTTACAACTCCATATGCTCAATTCTTTAACTTGCCATCAATTCCTCTGTTTATAAACGTATAGGGCAGAAATCCGCCCCCCCCCACTTCAGAGGGGAAGTTCAGGACTGGACGCGCCTCAGATCGGCACCCCCGATTGGGGACGCACTGCCATTTTACGTGCGTGGGCCAATTAAGGCCGGCCCAGTGTGACATCCACAAGGAAGCGCTATGCACTCCCTTTGTGGGCGGGGAGGGATTCCCTCAGCCGAGAGTCTGCTCTTCTGCGCATGCTAAGTGCTGCCTCAGGGAGATCGGCTCCACAATAAAAAATCTTTAAAACAGAAAAAAAAAAATTTTCCCTGACATGTCCCCTCATGTGACACTGTCACATGAGTTGGGACATGTCCATCACTTTTAAGTACACTTTTATTAAATTTTTAAAAACCTACATGAAACCTCATCTCACCTGTGGATGAGGTTTCGTGCTTTTTCCAATGCCCACCAGGGCTCCTGGCCTACCCGTCAATCTTAAGGTTGGACGGGCAGGTCCACTAATTACTTTGTCAATGGCCTCAGTAGGCCATTGACAGGTCAAAGGGCACACAGCTGATTCAGCTGCACCCCCGCCGACCTGAAAATTGAAATGAGGCGGGGTGACGTCGGGAGTTCCTGACCCCGCCCCCAAACCCCGCTCGCCGACTGGGAAATCTTGGCCGTAGATAACTTAAGTGAGCACTGAATTATATGTTGAGAAGATTGCAAGATCGAGGTGAATTTTCTTGTGTATTTGTGCTCAGAGGCCCGTGTAATTGAGACATAAAACTAATATACAGCATGGAAGGTCCAAAAAACTCAGCTGGCAAAATTAACATAAATACGCAGAAATCCACAATATTCAGCCAACCCTCCTCACTCTTTTATGTCTGTCTATTGATCCCTCTATCCAAACACATCTTACTTCATTATAATGGTCCAAATCTTTCAACATCCCGAGCAACAAAATCTGGATTTAAGTCTGTCTTGCATATGGAGAACCTGCGGAGACAGTGGCATGGTGGTAATGTCACTGGACAAGTAATCCAGTGAACCAGGTTAATGTTTTGGGGGCAAGGGTTCAAATCCCACCATGGCACTGGTGGAATTTGAATTCAAGTCTGGAATATAAAGCAAGTCTTAGTCAAGGTGACCATGAAACTGTCAGTTGTTGTAAAAACCTATCTGGTTCACTAACCTTCTTTAGGGAAGTAAATCAGCCATCCTTACCTGGTCTGGCCTGCATGTGACTCCAGATCCACAGCAATGTGGCTGACTCTTAACTGCCCTCTGAAATGGCCTAAGAAGCCATTCAATTCCAGGGCAGTTAGAAATGGGCAACAAATGCTGGCTTTGCCAGTGATGCCCATATCCCATGAAAGAATGTTTAAAAAGCTGTGCAACCACATGTGCTGTAATTGCCCAGGAAGTTTAAAGTATTTGAACTGCCAGACACCCCCTGGGAATTCCTCCAATACTAAATTCAGAGACTTAAGCCAGATACGTGGCACTTACCATAGAAATATTACACCGCTTAATCTCTGATGTAACTCAGAGATTAACCAATGTAACTGAACTGAATACCACAACCTGACATCCCCACCCCAATCACCAGCGCCATACCCCCCCGGCCTGACAACCCTCCCCCCCGACTCAACTGCCTCCCTGACCCAATAGCTTCTCGACTATCTGCCCGCCCAGCCAGTCCGACTACACCATGAACTTATTGCATCCCTGACCCAACAACCCCACAACCCAACTTACCACCCACCCACCCATCCACCCACTCACACACACCCTCCCGCTCTCCCACACATTCACTCATTAAAATACTTGACCACCTTTAAAAACTTACCCGAGTAAGACCGTGACTGTCATAAAAAGGGGGTGGGCGCGTCCCTTCTCGTTGTCTGTCTTCTTGTGCACACGCCAGGCCTGCCTTGGCGAGGCTGCACCGACTCAGTTCTGCCGCAGCCATGATTAGAAGTCCCAGCTGAAAATGTGCAATACTGTCGGGCCGCAGAAAACTTTGCAGCGATGACAATGTGCCCAGCACTGCTGCTGGCTGGAAGGTGTGGGCCCGATGACTCCATGGTCATCAGGTTGATGAGCTGCGGAGACAAATTTCCTGCAATTCCTTCGAGTGCAATTGCATTCAGAGTTTTAGCTGCAGCAGAAAGCAAAGTCAGTGTATGAAATCTCAGTGCAATTTTGGAGCAATTTTTATTCTTTATCATTCCTTATCGAGGCTTCCTCGATATTCCTGTTTCTTTGCATGCCTTTTTATGAAATCGGTACAAATCAGGTTAAAAATTGAAACATTTCCACGACTGCATGTTTTTAAACATGCTGTGCCTAATGTGCATGAGTGACAATCAGATAGCTCAAAGCTTTAATTTTCATATTTAAGGAGGGGATGTACAGTGTGCAATCTGTGATTTCCTCGGGCCATTATTTTGGACTTCTGCTTGTTTGCACTCATTTTATGTTCCAGCATTTGCAAAGGAGGTTGACATGGAATTAGAGTGTATTTATACATCAGCAAATAGGGTGCATGCATAAGCATAGTTCCCATAGGAAATTCCATCCCATTTTCTCCCTACATAATGCAGACACTGAGCAGATGGCTCCTGGGGCCTAAATCTTCCCAAAGCCAGAAGGGCTCGGCGCCTTAGCCAAAATAATGCTGGAGCCCTGATTCTGTAAGTCCCACCCCCCCCAAACCCAGCACCCATCATTTTCACCAGGGGGGCACGGAGGGGGGAGATTGCAGTTTGCAAATCTGTGGCTCACGGAGGCAGTTTCACTTGTAAAAGTGCAACTGCATTCAAACAGTTGTAATTTTCATAACTAGGATGCCCAAAACACAACTCGTGATGATTAGGCCTTTGAGTAAAAGGCCTAAAGCTGCCAATGTTATTTGGAAAGGTAGGGTACCCTTTTTGAATGGCCCGGGTTCACTTTGGGAGAGGTAAGGCTTGCTTTGGGATTTTAAAAAGCAAACATGAAAATGCATAAAAAGTGGATAAGTTCAGTGGAACTGTCAAACTTTCAAGTCATTTAAATGCCCAAGCCCAAACAGCCTGCTGTGTCTCTGCTTGTAATTTCACTAGCTGTCTGTTGATATAAACCTGATGGTTATCATTACAGGAATAGAGTTGCATGACTAATTCTACAACCTATCATCAACACAGTTTACAGTTTGATTAATAACAAGAAGTTATAAAAGCTTTGTTGTGGGGTTATGAATACAAATGTTTGTTTTCATAAGGATTTAAGCACTTGCAGGAAATGTATGTCTTTGTTCAATAAGAGATTAAGTGCTTGAAGAAATCTAAAAATATCAAAGTTATTTTTATGAATGAATGTGCCTTTTTAAAAATATTAAGTCTGCAAAGGATGCCTAGAGCTTTATTTTATTTAATCTCACCATAGTTTCCAAGGTCTGCCTATGGTGGATACTGGGTCCAAAAACAGAAAATGCTGGAAAAACTCAGTCGGTCTCACAGCACCTGTGGAGAACAAAAATGCAGAGTTAACATTTCGAGTCCTTATGATTCTTCTCCAGAGCTCTGAACTGCTGAGTTTTTCCAACATTTTCTGTTTTTGTTTCAGATTTCCAGCATCTGCAGTATTTTGCTTTTCTATTATCGTGGATACTGGGTGAGTTGGCATGGAGTGTGCAAGGGCAAAGGGTGGTAAGTGGGGAGGTCATGTGTTGGCATGTGTTCACAATAAGTTGGCATCGAGGCTATAAAGGGCCATGGGGTGGGTAGAGTTGCATAATTTGCTATGGAGGATATGAAAGACCATGGGGAGTGTGGGAGGGGGGGTAGCATGAGGTGACATGAGGAGTGCGTGAGGGGGTGAGAGGGCATGTGAGGGGTGAGGGCTAGAAGGCTGTTTTTTGCTTTCTTGTTGTTTACTATAACTGGGACGAATTCCCACAGCATCAAGGCAGGTCTTTTAATCAGCCTGCCTCGGGACTCAGCTGCCTCTGTGGCTGCCTCTGAACCCTTCCCAGGGGCAGCAGGCCCAACTCCTGTTTGTTGTTTCTTTATTCTTGCATGGGATATGGGTGTCACTGGCCAGGCTGGTGTTTGTTTCTGATCCATAATTGTCATTGCTCCTGAACTGTGTGACTTGCTAGGCCATTTCAGAGGGCAGTTAAGAGCCAAACCACATTACTGTGGGTCTGGAGTCACCTGTAGGCCAGACCAGGTAAGGATGGTAGATTTCCTTCCCTAAAGGGCATTAGTAAACCTGATGGGCTTCTACAACAATCGACGATAATTGTCAGGTGAGACTGGCTTTCAGTTCCAGGTTTATTAATTGAATTTAAATTCCACCAGCTGCCGTGGTGGGATTTGAACACATGTCCCCAGTCACACTGGACTTGTAACATTAACTCTGCCTCCACAGGTGCTGCCAGACCTGCTGAATTTTTCCAGCACTTTTTGTTTTTATTATTCTCCAGAGCATTAGCTTGGGCCTCAGGATTACTAGTCCAGTGACAATACCACCACGTCACCATCTCCCCCTCATATGTGGGTTAGTAATCCCCACCAGAATGAAAATCCATTTGTCTGGCACACTTTCTCCTAGGCCATGTTTAGGAAGTAGGCAATTTTCCTGACTCTGCACTCCTGACTCGGGAATGAAACTGGCCCAAGTTCCATCTTCTCTAGTCTCACTTCTAAACCCTATAGGAGCATCAAAAAATGATGGAATGTAGCAAAGGTATCATTGGACTCTTGTGTTTTGTATCCCACTAATTCCTTGAATTAGACCCTGAAGTCAGACCCCTCTGTGCTCAATTACCTAATATGTTGTTTTTTCCATCTTTGAATTTGATTGCATTTACCGGCAATAGTACTGAAGACTGTGCTCCAGAACTTGCTGCGCACCAAGCCTAGCTGTTCCAGTACAACTACAACACTGGCATCTACCCGGCTATGTGGTAAATTGCCCAGGTATGTCATGTGCTCAAAAAGCAGGACAAATCCAACCAGGCCAATAACCGCCCCAAGAGTCGACTCTCGATCATCAGTAAAGTAATGGAAGGGGTCATCAACAGTGCTATCACTTGCTTAGTAATAACCTGCTCACTGACACCCAGTTTGGGTTCCGCCAGAGCCACTCAGCTCCTGACCTCTTACAGCCTTGGTTCAAAAACGGACAAAACAGTTGAACTCCCGAGGTGAGGTGAAAGTGACTGCCCTTGACGTCAAGGCAGCATTTGACCGTGTGTTGCATCAAGGAGCCCTGGCAAAACTGGAGTCAATGGGAATCAGGGGGGAAACTCTCTGCTGGTTGGAGTAAAACCTAGCACAAAGGAAGATGGTTGAGGTTGTTCGAGGTCAGTCATCTCAGCTCCAGGACATCGCTGCAGGAGTTCCTCAGGGTAGCGTCCTCAGCCCAACCATCTTCAGCTGCTTCATCAATGTCCTTCCTTCCATCATAAGGTCAAAAGTGGCGTTGTTCACTGAAGATTACACAATGTTTAGCACCATTCATGACTCCTCAGATACTGAAGCCATCCATGTCCAAATGCAGAAAGACCTGGACAATATCCAGGCTTGGGCTGAGAAGTGGCAAATAACATACATGCCATACAAGTGTCAGGCAATGACCATCTCCAACAACAGAGAATCCATCCATCGCCCCTTGATGTTCAGTGGCATTACCATCATTCAATCCCCCACTTTCAACATCTTGGGGGTTACCATTGAGCAGAATCTGAACTGGACTAGCCATATTAATACTGTGGCTACAAGGGCAGGTCACAGGCTAGGAATCGAGCCATGAGTAACTCAGCTCCTGACTCCCCAAAGTCTGTCCACAATCTACAAGGTACAAGTCAAGAGTGTGATGGAATACTCCCCACTTCCCTGGATGAGTGTAGCTCCCACAACACTCAAGAAGCTTGACACCATCCAGGACAAAGCAGCCCGCTTGATTGGCACCACATCCACAAACATTTACTCCGTCCACCACCATCGCACAGTAGCAGCAGTGTGTACCATCTACAAGATGCACTGCAGGAATTCACCAAGGATCCTTAAACAGCACTTTCTAAACCCAAGACTGCTACCATCTAGATGAATAAGGGCAGCAGATAGATGGGAACACCACCACCTGGAAGTTCCCCTCCAACTGATTTACCATCCTGACTTGGAAATATATTGCCATTCCTTCACTGTCATTGGGTCAAAATCCTGGAACTCCCTTCCTAACAGTGCTGTGGATGTACCTACACCACATGGACTGCAGCGGTTCAAGAAGGCGGCTCACCACTACCTTCTCAAGGGCAAATAGGGATGGGCAATAAATGCTGGCCCAGCCAGCGAAGCCCACATCCCATGAATGAATGAAAAAAAAAACCTGGAATGATGTATGAAGTGGATGGGGGTAAGGAAAAGAAAACTTCAGAAACTACAGATTGACTCTGTATTCACAGTGTGAAAAATTGTGTTTGCAGAGAGCACAGGTCAGAGGGTCAGAGGTTAGGTCACAATGTCTAAGCCTCAGTTCTCTGGCCTATGCTCTGCAGCATTGTGGGTTCAGCTCTAAATGCCATTCAGGGTCATATGACTCAGGTGTTGTTTACTCAGCCTGGTCTTATATAAGATCTTGCCTCATTGATGCCCTTCACTAAAATGAGAGAGAACTAAGCTCTTCTTTGCCATTGCTTGTTCAATGTTGGCTCATCCTCTGTTGGTGCAAAGAGTTGGGGACTTTTATTTTCCATTGCTTTGACACAGCACTACATCTCATTGAGTTCAAGTTGTGCAGAATGGCCACGTTATGCAGTATACAGCACGACAGAATGGATAGAGCGAGGGCAGGATTTTCCGGTCCCGCCCACCGCCGGGATCATCCAGTCCTGCCAAAAGTCAATGGACTTTTGTCTAGGCCGCCAAATCTCCCACGGTGGGTTCCACTATGACAGGGCCAGAAAATCCCAGCCCTAAAGGAGTAAAGTACCTATCGGACAAATACCAATCTGACCGTGGAATGGTTGACTTCCGCTTGGATTTGCAAAACATATTATATGGAATTGCACATAATGTACAGCAGGGAAGCAAGCCATTCAGCCCAACTACTTCACAACAGAGTTTATGATTCACAAGGGCCTTCTCCCATAACCTCTTCTTTATCTAACCAAATCAGCATAAACCATTATTTCTTTCTCCCTTATGAGTTTATCTACCATTATTTAAATGCATTGGAAAAGAAGTGGTCTTGGGTGTGTACTGGGATGTTGACTCAGTACAACCAGACCCTTTCTGCCAATCCCTAGTCCCATGGCACTTCCCCGGAGAAGAAACTAGGGCAGTCAGGTAAATGGAGCCAGCTACAGCAGCCTCCTCATAGGCAGGCCAGGACCATAGGTCTTAAATTCTCATTGGTCCCAGCATAACTACAACCATATTAATGCAGCAATGTGTTTCTCTCACTAGCGGCAAGTAATCCAAATGTACAATGGCCCCATAAAATAGATGTGGATGTTAAAAAAACACAATTTGGAAGAATTTCTCAATACTGCTAAAACATCATCTAAATATGATGTGGTGGTTTAACCGCCTTTTGAGCCTAGCAGCAATTCAGCACTCAAATTACCAGCAGATAGAAGATCATCCACCCTCCATATTATAAAGTGAAATGTCCGATTACTCCAGAACACGACAATATTGCTTTCGCTTAAATTACCAGCTGTGTGATAACGCTGTGCATTTTACATACTTCCCATATATTCTGGTTCTGATTATGGCATTCATTTACTTATTCATCTCATTACAATTATGTCCCTGCAATGAACATCAGTAGATTTAGCAAGAGCACTTTAACCAGCTATGATTTGCTTCCGTAAATATAACAGAGTTGTGAAAGATTTCTGTCGCCTGTCACTCTCCAACAATATTGCTGGTTACAGAAGAAATATGGTTTTGATGGAGGTGTGACTTGATAATCTATATTTATGTATGTATTTAGAAGGACTATTAACCAAGCATGCCTTGAATGCAAATGAAACATTTCAACAAAAATGTTTGTTTTACGCAGTTGGGATTTATCTCGAAAGCCAAATTGCTTCTGAGGTGCTGAAATCACACATGCGTCCAAGTGATTTGAGGTGTTGAGTTTTTTTTTTATATATATAATAGGCTGCCTTCGACACTTCCACTGCCAAACAGGCATCTCAAGCTGCCACCGCAGGATTCTCGCAAACAAATCGTCAACCCCCAGGGTCGGCTTGAGCAAAGCTCGCCTGAGATGCAAATCAAAAAGGGATCCCTTTATTGCAATAATCCCATGAACCCAGTGGCCTGAATGAAAATTGTTATTTCCTGCCAAGCAAATATTCATTAAATGGCTATTTTGGAACTTCCACTCTATACTCAAACAAAATGTCTGTTTAGGGAAAAATGACATCAAATACAATCAACACTCGAGGATCAAATTACGCTGATAAAAGAAAGGACTAAATGTGATCAAGTCCCATCTTTTCCTGAGTATTTGTTAGGTTTTATTATTGGAGCTGCCATAAAAAATAACATTTGTCGACTTTAAAGCAATAAGCCTTTCTAAACCCTTTAAACTGCTACCATGGCAACACAGAAGTCATTATCCATCAGAAATCAGTGCTGCTGTGACAACTGCTTTCATTTGCACTGTATTTTAATTGAATTCACAGGCTGCTTTGGAAATCTGTACTGTGCCTGTCATTTTACTGCAGCAAAATGAGGGTGGTGGAGGTATAATATAAACCTGATTCTATTGATACCACTTTTTTGTTCTGTCTCCACAGTAAGCTGAAGTGGATCCCAGCTGAAAACTGCTGGGACCAGCTTTACATTGCCTAGATTTTGTCTGTCTTCCTTACACTTCTAACTGATCAGCTATAACCTTTAACTAAACATATGAAATTATTGAAGCCATTGTCTATGATCCCTGCAACTGATTCCGCTGCCTAGCTGCCAACTCCAACCTTCTCCGTGGGAACTGGTTGAGGTGAGCCAGACTGTTCACAAACTTGGTGTCATTTGACCCCAAGATAAGCTTCCCACTACATATCTGCCCCATCATTAATACCATCTATTTCCTCCTCCACCAACTCTGCAACCCTTTAACTCAACTGCTGCAGAAGCCCTCATCCATGCCTTTATTACATCTGGACTTGACTGTTCCAGAGCATTCCTAGCCAGCCTCCTGCATTCTACCCTCCATAAACTGTTGCCCATGTCTTAACTTGCACTAAGGCCTATTTATTGTGTTTGCTGGTTTGTTGTGCACTTTATATCTCAGAGCATTGCTGAGATGACACGCTTAATGTAATGTGTGTAGGAAATTTATTTACAAGAGTTTTAAAATATTTCATCACTGAATCACCCACTATCGACATCCTGGGGGGTTACCATTGACCAGAAACTGAACTGGGCTAGCCAAATAAATACTGTGGCTACAGGAGCAGGTCAGAGGCTAGGAATCCTGTGACATGTAACTCACCTCCTGACTCCCCAAATCCTGTCCACCGTCTACAAGGCACAAGTCAGGAGTGTAATGGAATACGCCCCGCTTGCCTGGAACAGTGCAGCTCCCACAACACTCATGAAGCCTGACACCATCTAGCACAAAGCAGTCCATTTGATTGGCACCACCTCCACAAACATTCGTTCCCTCCACCACCGATGTACAATAGCAGCACTGTGTACCATCTACAAGAAGCACTGCAGGAATTCACCAAGGCTCCTTCGACAGCACCTTCCAAACCCACAACCACCACCATCCAGAAGGACAAGGGCAGCAGATAGATGGGAACACCACCACCTGGAAGTTCCCCTCCAAGTCACTCACCATCCTGATTTAGGAATATATCGCTGTCTCTTCACTGTTGCTGGGTCAAAATCCTGGAACTCCCTTCCAGCAGCACTGTGGGTGTACCTACAGCACAAGAACTTCAGTGGTTCAAGAAGGCAGCTCACCGCCACCTTCTCAAGAGCAACTAAGGATGGGCAACAAAAAAGTTGGCCCAGCCAGCGAAGCCCACATCCTATGAATGAATTTTTAAAATATTCCTCCCTTAACCAACAGGATAACCAACAATGCAGAAACTAAATAGCTGTTCATCGGATAACATTGTGGGTAAAATATTTGCCAGTCATTCTGAAATAAGAGCAGTGACTGTAATAAATTAATTGTACGTGAAGTGTTTGGGATGTTTTGAAGGGAAAGTGGATGGCACTGTTTAAATGCAAGTTTCTTCTTTCACTTTGTCTCTTTTTAAATCCAGAATCAAACCAAATGAATTGTGCAAAAATGGGAGGATGAAAATATGATTTGAATTAATATGAATTGTTTCCTCCTTCAAAAATATATGCCAGACTCAAAAAGACCCATGAATGGAAAACTTCTGTTTCTCCTTTGATTTCACTGTACAGTGAATGAATTAAGTTTTCCTTGCAACAACTCTAATCCCTTACCATGGCCGGAATTTTATGCCAATGGACTTTTGAACGGCTTGCCTCATTATACGGCCCGCCCCATGCCAAAACAGGGTTGTAAAATTCCGCCCCATGTTTGTCTTAATGCCCCCAGAACAAACCAGCATGGCAACACACACTGTATTACCAGCACAGCCCATGTCCTAAGAACAGAAACCATCAGGAATTCCTGTCATTCAACAGTCACATAGACTGTGTCTTTTCATTGTCTATAAATATTAATACTGAACCACATAATGGTGAATTAAGTAACCAATTTAGTGGCTGATTAATAATTACAGCATCATTGACAACATCTGGAGCTGGTTTGTTCAACTGTGTAATCGCTATCTTTCTCCATCCTCTGGGCATATAAATAACCATAGTGGTAATAAACAGAAATTATGCGAGACCAGGTACTGTACTGTGTAAACTGTAAGGGCAAGTTATTGGTCCAAGTCTTGAAGTTCCTGCAAGAATGTGTGGTTCAGTAATACAGAGTCCAATAAAGATTATTTTCTGAAACACATTTTTGAGCAGAGAAAGTTAAGGGGAGATATAACAAAGGTGCTTAAGGTCGAGAGCAAACAAAGAGAAGCTGGCTCCGCTCGCAGAGGGGTTGTTAACAAAGGCCCACAGCTCTCGGATAATTGGTAAAAGAACCAGAGGCGAGATTAAGAGAAGCTTTTTTACACAGCAATTTGTCATGATCTGGGATACACTGCCTGAAATGATGGTGGAAGCAGATTCAATAATAGCTTTCAAAAGGAAATTGGATAAATACCTGAAGGGGAAAAGTTTGAAGGGAAAGAGCAGAGAAGTGGGATGAATTGGATAAGCCCATCAAAGAGCTGGCACAGGCATGATGGACTGAATGGTATCCTGTGTTATCTCATTCTATGATTCCATGATTTCAAATTTAATTTAACCTAGCTACATGAGTTTTTTTTATTTGTTGCATTTTATCTTCACACAGTTTACACCCTAAAACCCTTACGAATTTGTGTCCAATGCTATCAAATTGTTTCAATCCTCCATTTTTTTTCCCTGAAACAATCTTGTCCTTTTTAATTGGAGGGTCTTACATTCCTGTCAGAAACCAACCAGCCATGTTGCAATATTCCATCAGTGGGGGAGTGTGGAAGTAATGGGTTCCTCCACTCCTGGTGTTTGTGTAGTTGTTAATGCTAATGCTGATGCTATCATGTGTCAAAGATTGAACACTTGTAACTGAACGTATGTTATGAACTATTACCGGATACAAATGGCTGGAGCAATGTAACAGTCCATCTCTTTTGAAATAAATTTTAGTCTTTATTTTCTCAGTGCTAAAAGATAAGAAGCAGCACAAGTTAAAAAGTGTACAGCACAGGAATTTGGCAGTGTTAAAAGGTGTATATGTAAATACAAGGAAAGTAGCAAATAAAGCCTATGAGCTGAGGGCACAGTTCGACACATGGCAGCATGATATCATCGCTATAACGGCAAATTGGCTTAAAAAGGAGCAAAATGGCAGCTCAACATCCTTGGATATAGAGTTTTCAGACAGGACAGGGAGGGGGATAAAAAAAATGGAGGTTTAGCATTACTGGTTAAAGAATCAATTACTGCTGTGAAGAGGGATGATGTATTAAAAGAAGCGTCAAATGAGACCACTTGGGTTGAGCTCAGAAATAAAAAAGAGGCAGCCACCCTGCTGGGAGTGCACTATAGAACCCCAAATAGCAGAAGGGAGCTACAGGAGCAAATATATTTCTGGGTGCAAAAACAATAGGGCAGAAATAGTTGGAGACTTCAACTACCCTCATATCAATTGGGATATGAGCAATGTGAAGGGCACAGAGGGTACAAAATTCTTGAACTGCATTCAAGAGAACTTTTTTTAGACAGCACATAACAAGCCCAATGAGAGGGTATACAATTCTAGGTTTAGTCTTGGGAAATGAAACTGGGCAAATGGATGAAGTAGCAGTGGGTGACCATTTTGGAGATAGCGACCATATTATAGTTAGATTTATCATTATTATGGAAAAGGACAAAGATAGAACAGGAGTAAAAGTTCTAAATTGGGGGAAGGCAAATTTTACAAAGCTGAGAAGCGAACAGGAGAAAGAAGGCTGGATACCGTTAATAGAAGGGAAAACTGTGTCAAATCAGTGAGAAGCATTCAAAAGAGAGATTCTATGGGGCCAGCTCAGATATGTTCCCACAAAGCCTAGAGTTCCCTGGTTATCCAGAAGCATACACTGTACGATAAAGCAGAAAAAGAAAGCTTATGATAGTCACAAAAGGCTTAACACTGTAGAAAGCCTAGAGCACAGTAGAAAGTACAGGGGTGAAGTTAATAAAAGGAAATTAGGAAAGCAAAGAGAAGATACGAAAAAATACTGGCAGGTAAAATCAAGGAAAACCCAGAGATGTTTTACCAGTACATTAAGAACAAGATAATAACTAAGGAAAGGGTAGGACCAATCAGGGTTGTACGTGGTAACTTTTGCATTGATGCTGAAGATGTGAGCAGGGTTCTCAATGAATACTTTGCCTCTGTCTTCACTAAGGAGAGAGATGATGCAGACATTCTGGTTAAAGGGGTGGGGTGTGAAATATTAGATACAAAAAGCATAGTGAGAGAGCAAGTACTGGAGGGACTGGCATCCTTGAAGGTGGATAAATAATCAGGGCCAGATGGATTGTATCCCTGGCTGTTAAAGGAAGCCAGGGAGGAATTAGCGGATGCTCTCAGGATCATCCTCCAATCTTCACTAGATACAGGTGAGGTACCAGAGGATTGGGGATCTGCAAATGTTGTACCATTATTTAAAAAGGGATAGGCCAGAAAATTATGGGTCAGTCAGTCTGACTTCAGTGGTTGGCAAATTTTGGAATCAATTCTGCGAGATGGGATAAACTGTCACTTAGAAAGGCACAGGTTGATCAGGGGTAGTCCGCTTGGTTTTATTCAGGGAAGATCATGTCCTACTAACTTAATAGAATGTTTTGAGGAAGTAACAAGGAGGGTTGATGAGGGTAGTGTAGTGGATGTTGTCTACATGGATTTTAGTAAGGCATTTGACAAGGTCCCACATGGCAGACTTGCCAAGAAAGTGAAATCCAATTGGATACAGGGGAAGGTGATGAGTTGGGTCTAAAATTGGCTCAGTGACAGGAAACCAAGGCTCCTTCAACAGCATGTTCCAAACCCACAACCATTACCATCTAGAAGGACAAGGACAGCAGATAGATGGGAACGCCACCACCTGGAAGATCCCCTCCAAGTCACTCAACAACTTGACTTGGAAATGTATTGCCGTTTCTTCACTGTCGCTGGTTCAAAATCCTGCAACTCCCTTCCTAACAGCATTGTGGGTGTACCTACATAACATGGACTGCAGCAGTTTCAGAAGGAAGCTCACCACCACCTTCTCAAGGGCAACTAGGGATGGGCAATAAATGCTGGCCCAGCCAGCAATGCCTACATCCCATGAATGATTTTTTTGTTTTAAATGTTCAATGGATGTTTTTGCAAATGGAAAGCAGCTTCCAGTGGCATTCCACAGAGTTCGGTGTCAGGACCCTTGCTGTTTGTAGTATATATTAATGATCTAAACTTAAATATGGGAGGCATGATTGGGTAAATTGTGGATGACACAAAAATTGGCCATGTAGTTGATAGTGAAAAGGATAGCTGTTGTCTCCAAAATAATATCAGTGGTTTGGTTGAGCAGGCAGAAAAGTGGCAAATGAAATTCAATCTAAATAAGCGTGAGGTAATGTATTTGTGAAAAATAAACAAAGCAAGGGAATACTCGATAAATAGAAGGATATTGAAAAGGTTTTGAGGAAGTGTGAAACCTTGGAGTGCATGTCCACAGTTCCCTGAAGGTGGCAGGACAGGTGGATAAGGTGGCAAAGAAAGCATATGGAATGCTTTCCTTTATTGGGTGAGGTGTTGAGTACAAAATCAGGCATGTAATGTTGGGACCGTATAAAACGCTGTTTAGACCACAGCTGGAATTTTGAGTACAGTTCTGGTCACCACATTACAGGAAGAACATAATTACTCTGGAGAGTGTGCAGAGGAGATTTACAAGAGTGTTGCCAGAAAATTGCAGCTATGAGGAAAGATTAGATAGGCTGGGGTTGTTTTCCTTAGAACAGAGGAGGCTGAGTGGTGACCTAATTGAAGTGTACAAAATTTTGAGGGGCCTAGATAGAGTAGACAGGAAAGATTTGTTTCCCTTAGCTTTGTGCAGCAAAGGTTTACCAGACTGATTCCTGGGATGGCGGGACTGACATATGAGGAGAGATTGAGACGATTAGGATTATATTTGCTGGAGTTCAGAAGAAGGAGGGGGGATCTCTTAGAAACCTTAAAAATTTTAACAGGACTAGACAGGGTAAATGTAGGAAGGATGTTCCCGATGGTGGGGGAGTCCAGAAACAAAGGTCACAGTCTGAAGATATGGGGTAGACCATTTAGGACTGAGATGAGGAGAAATTTCTTCACCCAGAGAGTGGTGAGCCTGTGGAATTCATTACCACAGGAAGTAGTTGAGGCCAAAACATTTTATGCTTTCAAGAAGGAGTTAGATATAGCTCTTGGGGTGAAAGGGCTCAAAGGGTATGGGGAGAAAGCGGGCGCAGGATATTGAGTTAGATGATCAGCCATGATCATAATGAATGGCGAAGCAGGTTCAAAGGGCTGATTGGCCTACTCCTGCTCCTATTTTCTATGTTTCTATATGAGGGGTCAATTATCAGGCGGCATAGATTTAAGGTGATTGGTAGAAGGATTCGAGGGGACATGAGGAAAAGGTTCTTCACTCACAGGGCGATGGGCATCTGGAATTCACAGCTTCAATTGGTGGTTGAGGCTGAAACGTTCAGCTCATTTAAAAGGTGCCTGGATAAGCACCTGAAGTGCCGTAACCTGCAGGTTTACGGAGCAGGTGCTGGGATGTGGGATTAGAATGGGAGGCTGGTTTTTTTTTTGACCGGTGCAGACAGGGTGGGCTGAGTGGCCTCTTTCTGCCTCGTAACTTTTCAACAGGGAGGATTTTCCCCTCGTCAGGCAGGCGAGGCGGGGGTGGGGGAAGGGGGGGTGCAGGCGGGGAGTGCCTGGGAGCAGCCGCGCATTGGAACACCATTCACGATCCAGCCCCGACCGCGATTTTGATTGACGGTCAGCCAGCGTGAAACACGCACTGCGAGCCTTAGCGCTGCCAGGGTGGGGGGAAGGGGGGGTGGTGGGAGGAGCGCGAGTGCTGACATTTGCGCATGTGCGGGGGGTGCACTCACTGAAAGCTCCCTGAAGGCCCAGGGCTGCCTCAGGGAGCTGAAGGATTTAAAAATTAAAAATAAAGATTTGAAAAACAAGGGAGACATGTCCCTGCGCGTGACTCCACAGGGACATGATAAAAATGAGATTAAAGCATTTTTTTTACTGTTTTCTTTTTATTCGCTGTTGGAAATCTCATCCCTCCCGCGGGTGAGGTTTTGCAAAAAATGCAAAGGTCTACTCGCCCACCCACCCTCCTGCCCAGGTTGGATGGGCAGCGAAAAATTCAAATGAATTAATTGATGAATGGGCTTAGTGGCCCTCTTAATTGTTGCCTGGCCTGCTGTCGACTCTCTCACGTGGTCGCCGACCGAAATATCATGTGAGTGCGCGATGACATCGGGACACTTGCCAGACATCGTCACACGCTATTTCACACGTGTCAGGCACGCGCCCGGATGCCGAGCTGATAACCCTGCGCTATGGTTCCATAACACACCTTTTATCTGGCTGCTATCTTGTTCTCTCTATGCTGGTATTGAATCAGTTTATTTTAAATGGAAACTTAACCACTACACACTATAGGTCACCCAGGAAACAAATTGAAGAAGTAGGACTCTCCTGAAGGATATTCAATAGAAAAGTGCATTCCAATGTCTGATGGAATATTCTGAAACATGACAACCTACTATACAAGGTTGGCAGCTGAGGCTCAGTTGGTCGCACATTCACTTTTGAAACGTTCTGCATTTAAATCCTATCCAGGGCTTGAGCACAAAAATCAAGGTTGATACTCCAGCGCAGTACTGAGGGAGCATATTGCGCTGTTGGAGGTGCTGACTTTCGGATGAGATGCTAAACTGAGATCCCATTCGCCTGCTCAGATGGATTAAAAGATTGCATATGCCACTATTCCAAAGAAGAGCAGGAGAGCTACCCCAAGTGTCCTGGCCGATATTTATCCCTCAATCAACACCACAGAAAAAAGGTCATCTGGTCATTTCAGATAACTTTTTTTTTGGAAGTGAAGTGACGGCATAGTGGTATTGCTGCTGGGATAATAATCCAGAGACCCAGGGTAATACTCTGGGGATGCAGGTTTGAATCCCACCATGGCAGGGCAAAAAAAAAAAATCTGGATGAAAAAAAGATCTGATGATGACCATGAAAACATTGTTGATTGTTGTACAAATTCCACTTAGGGAAAGAAATCTGCTGTCCTTACCTGGTCTGGCCTACGTGTGACTCCAGAGCCACGGCAGTGAATGCCCTCTGAACTACGGGCAATTAGGGACGAGCAATAAATGCTGGCTGAGCCAGTGCTGCCTACACCCCATGAGGGCAAATTAGTAATTACAAATTTGACTATGCATAAAAAAATAATTGACTGTAAAGCGCTTTGAAACATCTGGTGGTAACAAATGTTTAATAGGTGGGCATCCATTAACCAAATCAGGCAGCTGAAGACATTCTATGAATCACAACTCTTTTATTGTTCCGTACAAATACTGAAACATTTCTACTCTTCCTTTCTGGATTCTTTCCCTGCCCAGAAACAAAACCCACCTACTGAGAAAAAACTCAGCTCTTAAGTACAAGCTTCAATGAGCATCACCTGCTCTCAATTCACTTTGAAGCTTGTCCTGGCTTATTCTTAAAAGGGACTGCATTTCTAACATTGTCATACAAAAAGCAGTATATAAATGCAAGACTCTTTAAAAAATAAAATACCAATGGCTGCAAACAATACTAATTCTAGATGGGATGCTGGTACCAGTAATATAATGGGGAAAAGGATCTGGAATGGGCCACACCTGAACCAGGTTGGGGTCAATCTCCCAACAGAATGTATGGCAGTAGAAAGGTCTTTATACGAGTAACGTGTATGGGGGTGGAGATTTTGCTGGGACATAAAAGTAACCTAACGATGAGATTTATAAAGAGATGAGCAGACAGCTCAGACTACAAGAGAGATAAAAATATCACATATACTCAGTGAACAGTAAAGGATAAAGTAAGTAATAATAAAACACCTATTAAAAAGAAAGCCAGAGCAATGTAAAATAGGAACATATTACATTTTCTGTCTAACATCTTACAGAGCATCTGTGATAAAATAGGAGAACCGGAGGCAATAGTTCAAAGTGAGGAAACAGGTGTGAAGGTGATAATGGAAGCAAGTATGCCAAGGGGATAGGAATGGCATTAAATATTGCAGGCTGTAATTTATTTAGGGGATGTCGTGTGGTACGGTGGGTAACATCTCTGTCCCTGAGCTAGAAGTTCTGGGTTCGAGTCGCAATCCAGGACTTGATGGGCAAGGAAGGTGTATTTATAATGGGACCGAACAAGTTGAATATCAGCATGTAAATCCCTCCAATACACTTATGGCAGGTGGTAAGAGCTAGATAGTCTCATGGCCAGCTATGCTTGATGTGGAGTGGTGCCTCTCAAGCTATGGCCTTTGGCAACATGCGAGCGACCTGTTCCAGGAAAAACTAGCTATGGAGAAAAAAAACATAAGCATGTGTGATTTGTCTGCCTCATTTGTCATTAGCCTTAGAGGCTTTCCTGTGTCTAAGTCTATTTTGTATACTGCAAACCATCAAATTGTGGAAAACAATTGGAGGGAGAAAGAAGTAGGCAACTGAATGAAATAATTAAAAAGCACAGGATCATAATCAATGGGAATGTTGATTCCTCCCCACCAGCCCCAAATAAATTGGGAGGCTGTAGGAGTGAAAAGGGAAGTAGGGATGGAGTTTTACAAGATCCTTTTCTGGCTCACTGTGTAAGATATCTAACATGGGAGAAAGCATTGCTTAACCTAGCAATAGTAAACAAAATGGAGCAGATTAGAGAAGTAACCATGGGAGAAGATCTAGGGAGTAGTGATCCAGATATAATAATTGAGAGAGAGAAAGAAATAGGTAGGACAAAGATCAAAGGGAAAAAGACAACCAAGAGAGAGTAAGGATGGAACTAAGGAAAATAACCTGGAGAAAAGTACTGGAGACAAACAAGGGGCTGAATTTTTGCTTTGGGGACAGAAAACAGAAGCTGGGGCTATTTCCAGGTTTTGAACCCACCCCCAGCGGGAAAGATCAGTCTTTTGGGAGTGGGGTCGGGAAAATGGAACACCAGCCGATGCCAGTATTTTTAGGGTGGGCCCATTTCCATTCCCAGCCTCCGCGAAGCCTGAAATTCCGACCCATAGTCTTTGAGCAACATAAGGGGCTGATCAAGCTCAGGAGAAATGTACCGTGCCAAAAAAAAGGAAATCAAGCCAAGAAGATCATGGATTAATAAAGGGCTGAGGATAAAATTAAATGTATTGAAAAAAGCATTCATAAAGTACATTAACAATAAAGGAGAGGATGACAGAAGGGAATATGATGAGCTTAGGAAAGAGGTTAAATGACAATACGTAAGGCAAAGAAGAAATATGAAATGAAAGCACCAATAATATAAGAAATCATAATTTTCTCAATAAACTCATAGGTAATAAAATGATTAGGATGATTAAGGGATAGAGGCATTAATAGGTGAGCAGAATAAACTCACCCAGAGATGATATTGAAATAGACTTTTACTCAGTTTTTGTTAGGATGCAACAATAGAAATCAAGAAGGGTATTACAACAGTTTACTGGACAAACTTAGCTAAGACGAGATTCGGGGTCCAGATGGTTTGCAGCAGCAGACATTGAAGGGAACTAAGGAAATAACAGCGGCACTAGGATCCACACATTAAAGTTCAAGTGGAAAAGGAATACTGCCAAAGGATTGATGGACAAAAAAGTATAATTCAGCTAAAGGGGAGAACAGAGTAATCCAGGGAACTACAGGCATGTTAGCTTAACATCACCAGTAAGAAAGATACCAGAATCTCTGCTAAATGATCAGATCAGACTGGATGCAGAGATGATGTTTCCTCTGACTGGGAGTGGGGGTGTGGGGGTGTCTAGAACAAGGATTCACAATCTCAGGATATGAGGTAGACCATTTAGGACTGAGATGAGGTCAAACTTCTTCACTCAGGAGGCGGTGAACCTTATGGAATTCTCTGCCACAGAAGGTTGTGGAGGCCAAGTCACTGACCATATTTAAGAAGGAAATCAATAGATTTCTAGAGTCTAAAGATTTGAAGGGATCTGCGGGAGAGTGAGAATATGGCTTTGAGATAGAGGATGTAAGCAACCACCATGGAGCTCATGAAAAATGCATGACATGATCTATCAACTTAGAGAGATCACATAAGCAGATTTTGCGAACAGAGCTTACTAAATATAGGAAAATAAGGTATAACTCCACTGAGACAGGATAAACCTGGTGGGGCGGTGGGTGGTGGGGGGGGGAGGGTGGGTAGCGGGGACAGGGGGGGTGGGGAGGGGGGTGGTTGGGTGTGGGGCAATCAGAATGCTAGAGTTTGAAAGTCTGTCATTAATAAGGTTTTAGCAATGACAAGGTTGTATCATTAATAAGGTTATATCATTAACAATGTAATCGATGTATCATGGGACTGGTTGTTTGGTGACCCGAGAGGCCACAGAATTAGACAATGTCTGAGTTATCGCCCGAGAGGCAGAGAACAAAGGAACTAGCTATTGAACGTGGCCGAAACTATGAGATAAGACCCTCAAAGCAAGCAGATGCTGAAACCAATGAAAGGTCGACTAATCATGGCAGACGTGACACACTTGTGATGCCGGCCAGTGGTCAACTGACCAATCACTGAACACTGAACAGTGGGGTCGACCTGTCAAGGATTGTTCATGCAGGCTGCATGCATGGAACGGGATTATAGGAGAACACGCCCCCAAGATGATAACGAGCGAGCTCAGGAACAAAGTAGCCTGATCTAATACTTGGAGACCAGAACAGGGAGGATTGACCATCTACCCAAATCCGACTCTCAGACAATCCAGGCAACCAGATAACCAGGCAACTCAGTCTGCATGGATACATGAGTATAATGCTTGTCGAAACAGAACTTGGAAGAATTAAACAAATTTGCTTGGTTTGGAATAACTTGGCAGTTTTGACTTGATACCCAGAGTAAAGCTACGAAACAGGGGTAGGGAAAGCCTACAAGATGAAGTGGTGATTCTTTTGGGGTTCCCCTTTTCCTTCAGAGACCCACCACACACAGTTTGTAACACTAGATTCACAAGTGTATGGCTTAAACAGAAGGACCAGCAAGGCAAGTTTCTTCTGATAATTCACAATTGCTTTATTAAATCACCCACAACCCCACTGTACAAACTTTAAAACAACCTATTCCCAGTACCCGACACAAAATCACCATGACTCGGTTAAAACTTACAAAACCACAGGCAAAATACCACGTCCTGTCCTGAAACCTTTAAAAAAATCCCTCAGACCAATATCACCAAGATGTGGCTAAAACAAGTTACAAGGTACCGGCAAAAAACACCAAGTTTTGCCCCAAACCTACACAAAACCCTCAGATCAAGATCACTATGATTTGGCTACAAATTACAAACCCCAACACGGCTGGTCTGTCCTGTGTTGACTATAGGCCTGAGTCAAAGTGACCAAACTTGATCCTATTTCCGACTGCAATCCAAAACCTTCAGGCCAGTATCACCACGATATGGCTGAAAAAACTTATTATCCACAACATGGCTGGTCCTTCTGGTGAAAATTGTAGGTCCGCAAGCCAGGTTGACCCTTCTTGACCCTCCTTCTCGACTGCAGCCCAGATGCTCAGATCTGCTCTGCTTTTATAATGACTTAACTCAGACATGTCAAAAAATATTTCCTGTTGTTCCAATGTACATTTGTTGATTCCACACAAAGTCCAGACAAATGTCATCAGCTCCTGCTGCTTGAAACAGTACAGGGTTTTCCACGGAAGATGTGTCCAGGTGAATATTATCAGTTCTCATTGTATGGGCAATTCTCCTGCTGCTTGAGGTGGCACAGTAACAGCACGATAATAGCACCTGGCACCAAAGTTAATGAGGGTTTGAATGGCCCTGTTCCAGTGCTATCGTCTGTGGTGGTTGACTAATTCCTGGAATGTATTGTATTGGTGATATGTCCTTTGCGCCATTGTATTGGGTAATCAGACTTCTTGATCGTATTCGTTCAATGTCCAGAGCCTTTTGACGAGTCACTGCGTTTTCGCCAAACGTCCGAATGAACCTTTTGCTGCCCAGGGCTGGCACTGCTGACTGCAGCTTATCTTTTTGAAATTTACAGTTCCAATCATGAGGTCAAAAGATGTCTGTGGGTTTGAAATTATGTTCCATAAATTTCCCGATTGGAGGGGATTTCAATCCCACAAGGATCAGCCATGGGCATAAAGCATGGTGGAGCAGGCTTGAAGGGCTGATTGACCTACTCCTAGTTCTATTTTCCTATGTTCCTATAACAAAATGTCTGAAGGCAGACAACATAATAAAAAATAGGTAGCACAGACTCCTAAAAAGTGCTGTTAGGAAGGGAGTGCCAGATTTTTTCCCCCAGCAGCAGCTATGCAATGGTGATATATTTCCAAGTCAGGGTGACGTGTGGCTTGGAGGGGAACTTGCAGGTGGCGGCATTCATCCGCTGCCCTTGTCCTTCAAAGTAGTAGAGGCCGCAGGTTTGGAGGATGCTGTCGAAGGAGCCTTAGTGAGTTGCTTGTGGAAGGCCCCCGACTGCTGCCACAGGGTCTCACTAGTGGAGAGTGTGAATGTTCAAGGTGGTCAACGGAGGTGTCGATCAAGCAGACATATTGACTGGTCCTCACATTTTGATTAGAAAAATCAAATGGACCCTCCATAGGTCATTTCAACCCTCAGGCCTGAAATTATTCCAATGCTTAATCTACAGGAAAAATCAAATTCCTAGGAGCAATTTAAAGGAAGCTGCAAAAATTGGAATAGCTGCAGTTGGATGGGACAGTGGTATAATTTAATTCAGCTGGCAAAAGTCTGCTGGCAGACAATTTCGGGAATACTGACGTGCTTCATTGTCTTGAAGGAGAAGGTTAATAAATGTGTGGAGCAGGGTCAGCAGAAAATTGAAGGCAAAAACAGACTAATTTAAAAATAATCTGAAAATTCACCTGCAGCAGTAGCAGAATCGTGGGCGCAGAAGGGATCGGGATGTAGAAAAAAATAATTATTCAAAGCCATTTCAATGCACAGAGAGTCCAACGGTCACCTTTACAATATGGTCAGAGTGTTTCAATAGGACAGCAGCTAGCTTGTCTCAAAGAAAGGTGTAATGCGGCATCTTCATTAATTAGCGTAAAGACAGCAGGGCAGATTTTTGCAAATCTGCAGAGAATCAAATGGTTGTTTGATGTTAATAGGATTTGCAATGATGTTTTCTTCATCTCATTGTTCTATCACTCACATATATTTCTGTGAACAGAAGTAAGACCTGACAAACTGGAAATATATTAAACTAATAGAGTCAAAAATTCATGGTTGAATGCCAATGAATTACAATTCTGATGATGTTTTGTTCCAGAGTTTGACTGTGATATCCAGGCTGTCAAGGTGCCTACATGTGGAATGCTTGAAGCATTCTGAGAGTACCTTGAGATTCAATAAGACTATCAAAAAAAGCATATGAATATATGAATTAGGAGCAGGATTCGGCCATTCAGACCCTTGAGCCTGCTCCACCATTCAATAAGATCATGGTTGATCTGATTATAGCCTCAACTATGGGGAGGCAGTGGTGTGGTGGTATTATCACTGGACTGGTAATCTACATACTCAGGGTAATGCCATGGCAGATGGTGGAATTTGAGCTCAATAAATACCTGGAATTAAAAGACTAATGATGACCATGAAACAATTGTTGTAAAAACCCATCTGGTTCACTAATGTCCTTTAGGGAAGGAAATCTGCCATCTGTACTTGGTCTAGCTTTCATGTGGCTCCAGACCCACAGCAATGTGGTTGACTCTTAAATGCCCTCTGAGGAAAGGCAATAAATGCTGGCCAAGCCAGTGACTCCCAGATCCTGTGAGCAATTTTTTTTTAAAAATTCCACATTCCAAATAAATGTTATGAAATTATTGACTTGGCAATGTTGATCCAATCCCAAGCAAGTTGGTGAGGTATGAAACTAGACACTAACACTTTTCTTGATAATAGTTTTCTTTTACAGAATGCAGTATTACATGTATCTGTTTTCTAACAATCAGCCCAATGTACCAGCAGCCTCTCTTTGTAAGTGTTCTAAGTACTTAATTAAACAATGTCCATCAGTTATGTACCTTAACAATATAATTAACAGGCAACAAGGGTTAACAACTCTTTTGTTGTCTATAGCCCAGAAATTACTTTTGATAAGGCCTTGAGAGGTTTAGGTGTTACATAAATACAAGTTGTAGCTGTTCATACACAAAAGAATGTAAGCATCTTTCACAACCACAGGACATTCCAAAATGCATCGCAGGACATTTGAAGTGCAGTCACTGCAAGACTTCCAGGGGCTCTAAACGTTAAAATTGGTGCTTTTGGATGCAAGGGCATCAACAGAAATGTTTCTTAAAAGCTTTGAACATATTTTTTAATTTAGAAAAAAATTGGGCTGCTTTCCCCTATATAATTAGAATATGATTTCATATATCTTTTAACAGTCATGTTCAGCTATTTAAAATTGCTCAAAGGTGTTGATTAAAAATGCTTATTTTTTTCGATAAACCCATTTTTAGCCGTGTTAATCAAAATGTACTAACGCACCAGTCTTAAGCATACAAATAGTCATTTGGTGGTACAGGACTTCTCATGTAGCATAAATTGTTGTTCCTTTTACAATTTGGTATTCTTGCGAATTGTCCTGATGAGTGCAAGATGAAAAGTTTCAACAGCATGACTTTTTTCGGCAATGCTCTTAAATATATCAAGGAATGTTTTTGAAAGCAAAATTTAAAAAAAAAAATTCTGAAAAGGTGCCTGATTGTGTTTTCCCATGGCTGAGTTTGCATTTGGTGGCATGAAAATGAGTTTGAGTGGAGATTCAACAAAAAGAAAAACTTCTCAAAATGAGAGCAATATAGGGCTCAATTTGTGCCCAGGTGGCTTTGCACCCAAAGTCGAAACTCTAACCCAGGGTCTTAACACTAATTCTGCAACTTGTGTTTTCATCAAGTGAGGTCCTATAATCTTTCAAAAATTTGTCTTACTCTGTTGAAGGAATTGGGCATGATAAACCAAAGCATGGGACTTTATATATCAGCTCTAATAATGCAATGGCACAGATAACGTAAGCCATAATAAGACACAATGGGCCAAATGGCTTCCTTCTGTGCCATGAACATCTATTGTTCAATCATAACTGCCAATTATTCCCTAGCTAACCTAACACAGAGATTTACAATGAGAGAGCATGTCACATTCTTCAGCTAGAATCCATTACTGACAGTAGGATAGCTCCTCATGTAGAGGCAAAAATTGTTGACTGCACATAATGTTCAGTTAATGGAGCATGCAAGATGGCATATATATTGATGCTAATTGTACTCCAGTGCACTGCAGCTATCATCATCTTACACACAAAAGAGAATGAAAGGTTTCTGTAATAACAATACTGAGTTACAAATCAAATTTGCAAACCTGAATTCTGCAACACCAGTTTTGGAGTTGCGGAATGTGACTAAAAACATTATCAGACCATGACATTTATTAATTCTGATCAGATACCTGAGTACAGAACTCGAGAGGACAAGAAGTTGGTCAATGAGAAAACTGGAGGAGGAAAGAGATCCCATTGTTGGTCTGAGTTTTTATTTTGTTCAAATGTGTTGTAATATGTGTTTAAGGGGTAGCAGCATGACATCACAAGAAGGGAAGTGTGAGATGTGATCCAGTCTTTATTTCACTTTGGCTTTTGAGCAGAACACACACACACACACACATGCACATACATATGCACACACACACACACACACATGCACATACATATGCACACACACACACACATGCACATACATATGCACACACACACACACATATACACACACAGCAGCAATGCTGCTGCCGATGTCTTCAGGTTTTCTATCTATATAAAAATGTTCTCATGTGCCTATTCTAAATAAATGAACCCACAACGTGTTCACATAATCCCCTTTGAGTTATTGGTGTTAATGTCAGGAGCAACACGACAAAATCTATTGTCCCGGTTTCATTTGTTTTATTTTGGAGGAATATTGTCATGCGGCAAAATATTTCACAACATCTTAGGGCATTATGCGCATGAGCTAGGTTCAACAACAACCGTTGCATTCATATGGCTTTGGAATGTAGAAGATGTTCCAAGTAGCTGTATAGAAAAGTAATCAGACAATACTGGATGACAAGCCAATGAAGGGGGTGCTATATAAAAATGGCCAAGAAACAGGATATTTGGCTCAGCTGATTGTGCTGTACAAGCCTTCACCTAGCCCTGTTCAGCTAAACATATCACAGGAAGGGTCCTTAATAACTTGATCACTGAAGGGGGTTTTACAGATGATCTTAAAGATGTTGTGGGAGGTGGAGAGGCTGAGTGATTTAGTGGTCAACCTGCTCCCATTTCATCCGCTGAAAGGGAGAGGGAGGAAGAACAAGAACGATTCTCCTGTATAGCAACACCTCCCACACCACTAGTGCACAGTTCGCACTCCAGTGGATCTCAGACCTGTTAGGGACCATCAATACAGGAACAATCTTCTCCTGAAGTCCTTCAGTCTGGAAACAAGCAGTTTGATTCCAGAAATGAGCGCCATTCGGTAAAGCAAGTGGATAGAACTTTTTTATTAGGCTTGGAAAGCTCCGCACTCAATTTCCCAAAATTAGTGCCACACAAAACTGGGTGCCGGCAGTAATCATTGAGATCTCAGTGCGTGGGCAGCTTCGGCGAAACTGCATTTGTTGGATGTCCCCGATCTTCTTGAAGTGTTTGCACAGCTCAGTAACTTAGTAATCTATTTCAGAAGGCAGCACTAGAATCGCAAAAATGGTCATGAGCCAGGTGGATTGGACAATCTGGCGACCTCCACGATCACTGTTTTTATTTTTGGTGGGAGCCGCAGGTGGCCAGATTTTTTTTTCAATTTGCTTTGATAACTACCACTGCTGGGACTTGAACTCCCAATCTCTGGCTTGCAAGCCTTGAACCATAATTACCATGGCGCTGTAGCCAAAGACTTAATTAAAGTTACTTCAGTTTAATTTAGAAATTGACATGAAACATCACACATTCATGACATTCCTCTGACAGTCGCTTAACAGGAGTACTAAATCTGTCAAGACAAAGGAAGCAATGCCAACTTTAAAGTTAGCAGACAACGGAATATCATGCAAAGACATCACGCGTTTTGCCATCACTATCACTCACTGTGATTTTCCAGTTAATTCATTTACATTTATGGAGTCAAAAGAATTATTTCTGCATCATTATACTATATCAACTTCTTTTTTCATCCAATTTATCTTTTTTTTTCCAAAGTGAATCAGTCAGGGGGTAAAAAAAGGGGACAAGATATTCCCTAGTGGTTTCAGAACGGGGTCATTCGGCTCAAAAAACGGCTCAGAAGCCCACGCCGCATGGAGAACAGTCGCTCGCCCTGTGATATTTCCCAGCGCAGACAATTAAAGGCCAGAGGAATGGCGCGAAGCCCAATTAAGGATGGAGGGCAGTCTTTTGAAGCTGGAGTCCCTCAGGCTTGGAAGCAGCAGCAGGATGCCCTTACAGGAAAGTGGTGAGCAAGTGCCCCAAGACCTTTCTGACTCTTAATTTTTTTTCAAAAAAAGCCTTAGCAGCCAATGCCACCACAGTGGAAGGCCTTAAGTGACCATTAACTGGATGAGTTGGATGCTCGCTGCTTGTGGGCAAGCAGCCGTGCCATGCTAGCAACCCGCCTCTGGGAAAATAGCCCAGGAGCGGGCTGGAATCAGGGACCCATCCTCAAAATTCCGCAGCCACACACCTCCATGCCCCTCGCCCCTATCAGAGCCAGAAAATTCAGCCCATAGTCCAAGAATAACGCCACGCGTGTAAGTGAGCAGAACGATCAAACACTTGACGATAAATCATGCATATAATTGATAATTATTCATTTCTTTTTAGGTCAGTTACAATGCATACTCGAACAATTTTGGCCTGGGTTTTGCGGCTGTTTTTGTCAGTGTTTGCTATCATTACCCCAAGAAACTGGCCACATTTCGAGGATTTGGCATAAGGACAGGTTAATGCGGAAATGCTGAAGTTGCGGCCTGTCATTCACTGCTCCACCGTAGGCTGCACTGTGGGCCACCCTCACGCCTCCTGTCTGGCCAAACATCACTCCCCACCCCATAGAACTCATTGAAATCAGTTAACATTGTAAGAGCACCCCCTTTCCTGCTCTCACATCTCTATTAGAAATCCCGTAAAAAAAAGTTCCACCTTGTTCGACCAGGCGCAACTGGGTTTTTAACAATCATCTGAATAATAACTTTTTCTGAGTAACGGATGCAGCCATGAAAAGAATAATTTTATATTTGTCGAGTTGTGTTAAATATCTCAACTCTGATGAGCTACTAGATTTTTAAACTTATTTTAAAATATTTTTAAAAGATTTTCTCAGAATATCCCAGCTCCTACTTTCATCTCATCTGTATCCCCCAATCTGTATCCCCAAACTGAAAATGAGCCAGAATGTGCCAAGCAAAGCAAGGGTAACAGGAAAGGGAACCATACAAATCAAATTAATGGGGAGACTAGATAAACTGGGATTGTTCTCCTTAGAACAGAGAAGGTTAAAGGTAATTTGATAGAGGTGTGCAAAAACCATGAAGAGTTTAGAGAGAATAAACGAGGAAAATCTGTTTCCACTCGCAGGAGGGTCAGTAACCAGACAACACAGATTTAAGACAAATGTCAGAAACAAGAAGAGAATTGTTTTCACACAGCAAGCTGTTGTGATCTGGAATGCTTTTCTTGAAAGGTCAATTGAGGCAGGCTCGATAATAACTTTTTAAAGGGAATTGAATAAATACCTCCAGCAAAAAAATGCAGGACAATGGGGAAACAGCTGGAGATTGGGACTAATTGGAAAGCCCTTTCAAAGAGCTGGCAAAGGCAGGATGGACCGAATGGCTTCCTTCTGTGCTGTACGATTCTATGATTATTAATTAATTGCTTACATAGGGCGGAGTGGGTTGCATCTGTGGTATGCACCATCTCCCAGCTCAGATATTTTGTAAGCATTCAGCTCCCTAGATGACTGCTTTTCTGCTGTGTTCTCCTTCTTCTTGATATGACTGGTCCAACCTTCGCTCCTCATAACCATGCTTGAACTAAAAATACACGACCTGGGGAATTGCAGATGACAGCTTGCATCTTACTACACAATGACTTTTTAGGTGTTAGCTGTGGCTGGGTTGGGCAGGATCTTCAGGGACTTGTGGAGGTGAGTTCAGAGGCAGGGCCATGAGGGAATTGAGAAATATCCACGTCAGGTCACAGCCAGATGCGTTCCTGTCTCCGGGCAATTTTGCTGGACATGGGCTAATATTGGCCAAAGCTACCCACTCAGCAGTGGCTGGTAGCTAATAAATACCAATTAGGAGGTTCCACAGCTGGAATTTTGTGTACATTTCTGGTCACCACATTAAGGAAGGACATAATTGCTCTGGAGAGAGTACAGAGGAGATATATAAGAATGTTCCCAGGGCTTGAAAATTGCAGCTATGAGGAACTGACCTAATTGAGGTGTACAAAATTATGAGGGGCGTAACTAGGGTCATTACAAGCCTACCGACTCCCACAGCTACCTCGACTACAGCTCCTCACACCCCGCTTCCTGTAAGGATTCCATCCCATTCTCTCAGTTCTTTCGCCTCCGTCACATCTGTTCTGATGATGCCACTTTTCAACACAGTTCCTCTGACATGTCTTCCTTCTTCCTTAACTGCTTGCCATTTCAACACACCGCCCTGCTCTCAAGCCCACATGTCCGTCCTTGGCCTGCTGCAATGTTCCAGTGAAGCTCAACACAAACTGAAGGAGCAGCATCTCATCTTCCAACTAGGCACTCTACAGCCTTCCGGACTTAACATTGAGTTCAACAACTTCAGATCATGAACTCTCTCCTTCATCTCCACCTCCTTTCCGATCCCCCTTTTCCCACAATTTATATTTTTTAAATATATTTTTCTTTTCCCACCTATTTTTAAATCTATCGTTTTATCTCCATCTTTTAGCCCATTTCGATCCCTTCCCCCCACCCCACCCCCACTAGGGCCATCTGCCACTAGCTTGTCCCGCTTTCTACCCTTAATGTCACCATTAGCACATTCCTTAGATAATATCACCACCGTCAACACCCCTTTGTCCTTTCGTCTACAACATCTTTGGCAATGTCTTCTTTGCCTCTACCTATAACTGGCCCCCTATCCAGCTCTACCTGTCCCACCCCACTCTACCAGCTTATATTTCACCACATTTCTATATTTCCTTAGTTCTGTTGAAGAGTCATACGGACTCGAAATGTTAACTGTGTTCCTCTCCGCAGAAGCTGTCAGACCTGCTGAGTTTTTCCAGCTATTTTTGCTTTTGTCTGGATTTCACTGCCTGAATTGACGGTTGCGACTGAAATGCTCAATTCATTTAAAAGGTACCTGGTTCTGCATCTGAAGTGCTGTGACCTGCAAGGCTACAGACCAAGTTCTGGAAAGTGGGATTAAAAATGAGTGACTAGTTTCTTTTTTTTTCTTTTTTTTTTGGCTGGCACAGAGACATTGGGCTCTTTCTGCACTATAACTTTTCTATCGTTCTATGGTTCTATGTTTAATGAGGAGGGCAGGAATGACTTGTTGGGATCTTCCCAATGGCCAAGTGGCCTCGCGCTGAGTGCCAAGCCCAGCAGCTCAGTGGAACCAGTGTCCCTGTGGCAGGCTGTCATCATCAGAGCCAGAGGCTCCATGCCCCAGTGACAAGTCTGTGGATAGGAAAGGTTGCACCCATGACCCAAACAATTCCACCAGTGGATTTCCCTCCATTCAGAGGGTTCCAGCTCCGCAGGTGGGGCCTCCAACAAAAGCTCTACATCATCTAATTGATCCTGTTGCTGCAGAGGCCCAACCGCCCTCCTAAAGTGGACAAGGCTCCTGGAAGCCGCCTCATAATTGGTGCCTCCAAGGAGATCTCACAAGTGGGTGGGACTCACAGACCATCAGGGACGGGACACGCATTTCTCCCCAGTGGGAGAAGATATTAAACGTGATAAGATTCCACCCTTTGCCTCCGATTAGCAAGCTCTGGGTTTACGTCCTCTCCAGAGACTTGGGCACATTGATTTATGCTCCAGTGCAGTACTGAGATAGTGCTGCACTGTCCGAAGGTGCATTCTTTCAGATAAGGTATCAAACTGAGGCCTTGTCTGCTCTCTTGGGTAGACATAAAAGATCTAATGGCTTTATTTTTAAGAAGAACAGGGTCCTGTTTTGGTCAATATTTGTCATTAAAACAGGCTGTTTGGTCATTTTTCTCATTGGTATTTGTGGGAGCTTGATGTATACAGATCGATTACCACATATCCAGTATTACAACTAGCAGCTACACTTTAAAAGTACTTCATTGACTGTAATGTACTTTGGGACATCCTGAGGGTGTGAAAGATGCTATATAAATACACTTCTTTCTTCCTATATGCATGTAAGTCAAGAACACAAAAGCACTGGCAGTCTCTTCTAGTACCTTAACTTTCCCTTTGCGCTATCAAAGGATTTGGCAGTTTATATGTGTGTATTTTGCAAAGTAATTTATTTGTTAAAATCAGTAAGGGACCAAGCACTGGACTAGTTGCAGAACCCTACACAGCATGGCACTCCACAATTTGACATATTCTTCTTAAAAGTAGACTTGACTTTCATATCTTGTTCACCCACTTCTTCTGCATTCCCATTTTCTACCATGGATTCCTGTGGAATTCCCTACCATAGAAGGCTGTTAAGGCCACGTCACTGAATATATTTAAGAAGGAAATAGATACATTTCTAGACTTTAAAGGCATCAAGGGGTATGGGGAGAAAGCAGGAGTACTGCGTTTAGATAGAGGATCAGCCATGAACATAGTGAATGGCGCAGCAGGCTCGAAGGGCCTAAGGACCTACTGCTGCTTCCATTTTCTGTGTCTCTATGATTTTTAATTAAAAATCTGTCATGAGGAGCCTCTGACAAACATTTCCTGACAGCTCAAATAACCTCGGTGGACATTCTCCTAATTGTCCAGCATAACTTCATTAGAATCCCCAGAGAATCAGCAGAAATGTGTAAATTCCACACATATTACTGCCTGCAACTAAATTAAGGAGTTTTCAAATGACAGGATCTCACTTTTGATATTTCTTCTTAAGTTATTTGTATCTCTTTCAGTTTCTCCCTTCTGCCTCAGTCAATATTACCTATCACTGATGTAATATTAATGACCTGTAGTTGTCCCGATCAGGTTAGTCGCCTTTTTCAAATATACTTTTTTTTATTAGGCCATAGGGCAGACTGGCTTAAAATTGCACTTCATATTTTGTAAATGATGCTCCCGTTATACCATTCCTCATCTTGGCTTTATTATGGAATGAATTATTCATTTCTGCTCAACTCCATAACACATTTTATTGAACATTCTGCGCCGGTTATAGTTATATTGTTTTATGACATTTCAGCAATTTCAATTTATTAACTTACAACATTAAAACAGATCAGTATATTGCTGCAACGTAATTTTTTATAAAGAATCCTGGACAGGCATCAAGCACATTTTAATTTCTCAAACCACCAGTTGTTCGGCGCACCCATTCAGAGTACACTGATTTTAGCATCCTCAGTGAAGACATGCATTGCATGACTATAAGAATTCATGCTTTCTGTCAGCTTCGTGACAGCTGGTGGGTGTAATGTAGCAAAAAGGAAGGCGCTGAATAATCCTAGATGTGATGTCTCGCTGCAGATTTTACCTTGTCTCACTTGTCCCAGCTCTTGCATTATATTGCTTGCACTTGAAAACTGCTGATGGTATCAGATTACAAAGTGACACGGTGAAGAGAACTGATTGAATTTTTCAGGATTTTGAAGTGGGATTGGTAAAATATAGTTTTATAATTTTATGTCATAACTTGCTGGAAGTGTGACATAAGATCGTAAGAAATAGGAGCCTCTCGGCCCCTCTAGCCTTCCCCACCATCCAATAAGATCATAACTGATCTGACATGATCATGAACCAATGCAACTGGCCAGCGTTTCAGAACAAAATATTTTTGCATTAATTGATATATTTGAGTGGCAACCTGCTGCAGTTTGATTAATACAACTAAAAATGAGCTCATCACAAATTATAAGCATGTTTAATCAGTTTCTAGTCCATCACTGGCAAGTAATCTGATTTTAAAGGCTTTTAAAAAACTATGCAGACCTATTTACCAGTTTCATTAGTATACACTAGTCTATTTCTCAGTAAACCATTGAATCATAGGATGGTTACACCACAGAAGGAGGCCATGGCCGTACACCTCTGCAAGAGCAACTCAGCATGTTCCACTCCCCTGCCTTTTCCCAGTAATTCTGCAAATTCTTTTACTCTCAGATGCTTATCCAATTCCCTTTTGAAAGCCACAATTGAATCCACCTCTACCACACTCTCAGGCAGTGCATTCTGTATCCTAAGCATTTTCTGCATATATATATCTATGGTTCTTTTGCTAATCATCTTAAATTTCTGTCTTCTGGTTCTCTACCCTTCCACTACAGGGAAATTTTCTCTCAATTCACTCTGAGTAGAACAGGGGTTTTGAACGCTCTTATCAAATCTCCTCTTATCTTAAGGAGAATAATCCTTCACTAACGAGAACAATCTACCCATGTACATTCACATCCTCCCTAAAGAGCGATGTCCACAATTGGACAACAATACTCCAGTTGAGGCTGAACCAGGGTTTTATGAAGGTACATCATAACCTCCTTGCTCTATGCCTCCATTCATAATGTCCAGTCGTTTGTAAGTTAAATAGTCTTAATATTAAAATGTTTTCAAAAGGTACTTATTAGTGCTATTCTGCTTATGAGAAAAAAGCAGCACAATTTTTGGAGCCTCATCGAAGGCCTTCAAATGGGCCTAATTTGTGGAAAGCTGCTATGGAGATTAATTTGATTTGGGGGTATGGCCAGCTTTGTGGGCGGGACTGGCTTCCAGCATGATGATTCTTCAACCAGAGCAAACAATCGCGGAAACTCAATTTGCACTGGATGTAATGTGCGCTTGAAGTTCCTCAATCACTTGAGCTGGTGTAGACAATCTCTTGAAAATTTGACTGGAAATTCCAATGCAAGCTAATGGAAAGTCAGGCCTATGTTGTCCAAACTCTGGAGTAGGTGTGCACCGAAAAAGAGTCAAGGGTACGACCAGTAGCTCCAAGCCATCAGGAGAATGATCCAAAATATAATATTTAGTCCCCCAGCTATAGAGTGACCCTAACTCTGCATAGCACAGGATACCAGTGACCTTTAGTCATCAAACACTTAGCAACACTTTTCTCTGTGGATTAAGAGCTCTTTGCAGGTGTTAGCCTCAGGGATTTTTGATAAAAGGTCAGAAAATCCATTTCTCTGCAATTATCGATTCGAGCAAGGAATAACGTTGAAGACCTGCACCAGTGCCGCTCAATATTATGCTATACTTTTAAAAACAAAGCACGTTAAATTATAAGCACCAACACAGGTAAAGTGTTGTATTAATTCTTCACAGCAATAATTGTGCTTCACAAAAAGTTGGTCTAATTCAGCTTATGAGAGCCCATTGTAAAATGTCGTTTAGTAATCTTTCCATCTAGTTTTCACCCTCAAGGGGCAGCAGCAGCTTCAGATTATTGATGTTGTACTTTTATACCTCAGTGATTAATTGGAAGGGTGCCAGTTAATCGATGGTTATCCTGTAGGAAGATCTTTGTGAAGAAGTAATGAACCGTCTTGTGAGGTGCCGTGAAAGTATCTGCACTTGGCTGGATTTTGTGCTGAGCAGCGGAGGAACAGCACTCATTGTTGGTCATGATCTGAGCTGCCCTCAGGCTTTTTATGGGTGTGATGAACCCAAAAAGGTGGTGGGGGGGGGGTGAAAAAAACTTAGCTTTTAATTCGTCGATCGGACCTCGGTGTTTGGGAATGACAGCCCCCCAGCGGGCCCCAGGAGTCTCTGCTCATGTGCCGGCCGTGGAATGGCCACACACGTACCTTTGGTGCATTTTCTCGGTTCCAGTCTGGATGTCGGCCCTGCGCTACGTGCCCAGTTTTTTTTGTTCCTTTAGATTGGGAGCCAGCCCTGTGCCTGAAAAAAAGGGAAATGAGGAAGAAAATGAAACAGTGTGAAAAGAAGGGCAGGTGACCTTGAAGAGAACACCATTCCACAGAAAGTGCCAGAAGAAGCAGGACGGCAGCTGATCCCAAAGCAAAGAAGAAAGATCCCAAAACCAGGGAGGAGGATAGAAAGAGGTCCCAGGAAGATAGCCAGGTCAAGGAACAAGAACAGGAATCTGAAACAGATCCTGTTAAGTGGAATTGAAAGTAGAGAGCAGAAGAAAACATTGCGAATTAAAGTGACGGAGCTATAGAGAGCAGATTTAAAGTAAAGTGGGCTTCAGAGAAGCCAGGAGAGTAGAGGAGACAGGCAAAGGTTGGTGACCCCTTACTACAGGCTTTTGGAGCAGCGATGTTCTACTTGGCACAGCTGAAACTTGAGAGAGTGCATGTGGAGGATGAAGCTTGAACACGCAAAGAGATCCAGGAGAAGGAGAGCTTAAAGCCCTGGAGGTGGCTCCTTGTTGAAGGTGTCCAAGTAAAAGCTTTGTTTGGGACAGAATTCCAATGCGAGTTCTTCAAGCGTGGAGATTGGAAGCCCTCATGAGAATGGTAGAGTTTCAGTGAGACCGGTTGTCTCACGTGACAGGCGTCTGAGGGATGAGGAGATATACATAGAATCCGCTTTGGGTGGCATCTGTTACTTGGTCTTAGAGGGTGGTGTGCCTGACCACAATTTGCCTATTAGTTTGCATGTGCTGCATACTTACCATGAATATTGAGTTTAAGGTAGATATTGTAAATCGTGTTATTTTTACGAATTTGTGCATACCTGTAAAGGTATAGGTGGGATAAAGGAGTAGTGTAATTTGACTCATTTACTTGTATTTATATTGAAATCTTTCCAACATTTTTGTCTAATGTAGTATAGTTTTTTTCTCTTGTTTAATAAATGTTTTATTCTTTTGTTATAAGTTCATCAGCAGACTCCTGTGACTCTGTTCAGTAGCCGCCCTCCAAGTTTCTAAACAAAAAAAAATTAGGATCTATTAAGCCACGTTCCACCCTGGGATATGACTTGTCCAATAGTAACATCAGCTGAGCTGGGCTTCAGGGTGACAATTACAGAGTGGTTACTAGAGACTATTTTCAGCATGGCACCTTATACAAGGAATCGGTGGCTGGGCAAGACCCAGGGTGGCTCCTCAACCAATCATATTGAGACATCATCCCAGTTAAAATAAAAACAGAAAGGTCTCCAGCCTTCATCCCTCACACCTCCTCACCACCATACACACCCCGTGTCCCATCCATACTCCCTCATGCCCCCCACCCATCTCCCTACAGCCCCTCAAACCACCCATGCGTAGGTATGCCTCTCCACCCAATACCCAAGGTTCCTCATGCCCCGATATCAAGCTATGTCTCTCCACCACCCAGTTTGGCCCCTCTTGCCCACAAGGCCAAGCTACGACACTTCTATGTCCATTGACCCACTCTACACTGTATAGAACAAAGGAAGCCTACGGTGACAATAGGTTATGTAAAAAAAACTTTAAAAAAATCATTCATTCATAACTTTCACTACGGCCTGAATTTTTCAGCCAGCGGGCTGGCTCGGAGAGAGTGGGCAGGGGCGGTCACAGAGCCAACCTCTGCCCGCGATTGGCTCTGCACCGCCATTTTACACAGGCAAGCCAATTAAGGGCTGCCCAGCGTAAGACACGAGCGGTGGCGCTGAGTGCTACCTGTGCAGGCAGGGGGGTTGGGGACAGAGAGTCGGGGCCAGCGCTCTTTCACGCATGCAGGCAAAAGAGCGCTTCAATCTCCCTGAGGCACAGAGCTGCCTCAGGGAGATTGAAGCGCTTTTTAAATTATTAAATAAGTGGATTAAAAATTTAATTAAACATGAGATGGGACATGTTTTGACATATCGGAACTTTTTTTTATTAATAAAAGCTCTCGGAAACCTCACCCCGCTCGTGGATGAGGTTTCCTAAAAAACGTGAAGGCCACTTGGCCTGTTTGCCTGCCCACCAAAGTTAAGGTTGAATGGGCAGCGTTAACAATTACATGAGTTATTTCCTGAATGGCCTTAATGGCAGCCGACTCTGGCACACGCCCACTGAACGAAACATCGGGAGACATAGCGGTGATGTCGTGACGCACGCCCAACATCATCGCGCGTCATCTTACGCACCGATGTGTTGGGTCTGTCCCCGCACGCCGACTGAAAATTTCAGGCCCATGTTAAAAAGGCCTTTTACCACAGAGCAATCATCCAGACCGTTTAAAGTTTCAGTAGCTGAAACTGCAAGTGTCTGAAATCTCTTAACCTTATGTAAATTTAAAATTGCACAATTAACAGCAGAGATCAGAAACCGGAGCTTTCAGTCAAGCAGTGCTTTCCCTGGGGCTCAGGTGTTTCAACAGACTAACAGGTGTAATGGCTGTCAGCCAAGAATATATTATGAAGCTTGGCTGAGAGCCCAGAAATCCTAGTGTCACTATAGAGTTCATTTGTTCTATAGAGTGTATAGTGGGCATGGAAGTGCTGCAGCTTGGCGTATGGGGTATGCGGGACCATGGTGGGGGGGGGGGTATGGGAGAAGTGGTGCAGGTGAAGGAGCCTAGTTTGGCATGGGGGGGCATAAGAGATAATAGGGGTTGTTTTTGGGGGGGGGGGGCATACCTTAGTATGGGGGAGGGCCTTTTGAACTTACCTTTTAAAAGGTCCCCTCTTCTATACTATGGTTCACGTAACCTCTCAGGTGCCATCACACATGACTCATTGAAAAGCTGACCTGACGCCGTGAAAATTGTAGAGGACAAGGACATGCCAACTCTACATTGGAGCCGGACAGATTGGAAGCACAGAGTGTGTGACCCCATGACCCAAGTTAACCCTTAAAAGCATCCTTAAAAGGCATCCCTGAAAATTGGAAACACCCGAGAATGGCATCAGGAATCCCAGAACTGAGCCCCCGCAGTCATTTTTTAAGGGCTCTGGAGTCATCCCGGCTCGATGAAAAGCCAGCCCAAAGAGCCTATAACAGGAAGATAAGTTAGAAATGATGCAGAGGCTGTGGCCCCACCCACCAGCCAGAAAGACGGGGCCAAGCCCACCTCAGGCGGCCCTGCATCACCCTATTTTACGTGACTCAGGCCATTGAGTTGGCTGAAGTTGTGGCTTCTGCCCCACTGAGGTAGAATGTCCCACCTCCAAGAGCTGCCAGTCATCCAGAGAGCCAGAAGATCTTTAGTCCCAGCAGCACCACTAGAAGCAGTGGCCACTGCTGGGGCTGCAGCAGCCCCTGCTCCTGCATTCCAGGGGTAGTTTTGGAAATCAGATGAGTAGGGTCAGGGGTCACCAGGGCCAATTGGGCAGGCCACGGTGAAGGGGTGGTCACTTGCGAAGGAAGGTGAGGGCCCTTCCTGCGGGGCTGCCTGTGCAACTCTTGGGGCCCCGCTAAACTTTTAATGGTCTCAATTGGCTCAAGGACTTAGGGACTGCTCACAATCCTCCAACAGCTGCTAAAATACCAGTGTAAGCTGTAGGTGATGGGCACAGCACAGACACTATCCTACCAATGCACCAAGAATGCAGTGTGTATTATCCATAGGACATAATGAAGCAACTCACCAAAGCATCTTCAACAGCACCTCCCTAACTCATGACCTCCAACACCTTGAAGGATGTAGATAATAAGTGCAATGGAACATCACCACCTTCAAGCTCCCTTTCGAGTCACATTCCATACCAATTTGGACATGTACTACTATTCCTACATCATTGCTGGGTCAAAATCCTGGAACTTCCTACTTAACAGCACTGTGAGAGTACCTTCACCACATGGATTGCAGCAGTTCAAGAAGGTGGCTCACCACCACCTTTTCTGGGCTATAACTGCAGTCTTGACAGCGATACCCATATCTCAGGAATATATTTTTTAAAAATACACTCACTTACTTTTGCAAATATCTATTAATTTAGTCTCCCATTGCTCGGCTTTTCTGCATAGGCTTTAAAATCCTTTTTCCAATGTTCATCCAACTCCTTTTGGTTCCACCACTGTTACTTGTGTGGCATTCCATTTCCTAACAATGACCTGTACCAAAAACACCTTCCTTCTTTCCTTTAATGACTGCAAGCTTATATCCTTTTGTTACTCACTCACTCACTGACTTACCTCAGCAAAACCCCTTGTCACTTTGAAAATTTCTGAAGAGGGAATCTTGCCAGTCTGTGGGTTCGCAAAATGGCAGGAGTGACAAATGACAAAGTTGCTGTGTTAACTTTAACTCATATTTATCATTGAATGTAACACTATGAAATAAATGGGATATGAAGTAGAATAGGAGAAAGGCTTGCGTTTAAGTACTAAAAAGTAATGAAATGTTCAGTGAATGTGTGTTTATGATCTATCTAGAACTTCCTAGAAAATCCCTAGGTGCATCATTTATAATAACTCACACTTCACCACCATCCTTGTAACAATTTATTGATATACAAGAAAATATAAGAAATTTGCAGACACAAGAGACTCAGCTGATTTTACCACTTATTTCTATGTGATCTACAAAGAATGCCCCAAACTTCTGCCTTTCCACTAAACAAACGGCTCAAGACTCTTTCCTGGTGCCATTTCCAGATATCAAACTACGTACTTCAAGGGATTTTGATTCATTGCAATCTAGACTTAGCTCTCAAGCTATTTAACTTTACTATTTTACATTCAAATCATTAATGTTGAATGCTGCAATGGAATAATGATGGTCCCCTATTGTTAAAATAATTGGATATACAGGCAAATGGAGCATCTCCCATTTTGCAGGAGTGGGAGTAGGAGTAGGAGTTCAGCTCAGCAGGAGCTTAGACTGTTTGATCTATAAATTGTTCTGCAGATTAAGTTATGTTGTTGAACACACTGTCTAAAAGGGTAGTGAGAGCATATTCCATAGGAACTCTCAAAAGGCAATTATTCATCTTTTTGAAGAGTATTAATTTCCAGGATCATGTGGAATAAGGTGGAGGTTCAAATTGGACAGCGTTTTCAAAAAAGCTAACATAGGAATGATGGGACGAATAGCCTCCTTCTGTGCTGTACGATTTGATGATTCTGAAAGAAAGTGAACAAAAAAATGATTTAGGGTCATGGGGATGGAATGGATTTTAAATTTACCATGGAGGGTAATGTGTCCAAGCGGATCCTGGGCATTAATGTGATGGAGTGGATCCTAGGTATTAATGTGTCACACTGGATTCTGAGTGTTAATGTGGTGGGGCGGATCCTGCATATTAATGTGTCAGAGTGAATCTTGCATGTTAATGTATCAGAAGAGATCCTGGGTGTTAATGTATCAGAGTGGATCCTAGGTATTAACGCATCAGAATGGATTCTGCGTATTAATATGTCAGAGTGGATCCTGGGTGTTAAAGTGTCAGAGAGTATCATGGGTATTAACATATCAGAGAGGATCCTGGGTACTAACATGTCAGAGAGGATCCTGGGTGTTAATGTGATGGAGTAGATCCTGTGTGTTATTGTGATGTTGTGGATCATCAGTGTTAATGTGGCAAAGCCAGCTGCCCATCCTTTATTGAAAACCTTTTTTGATTTTCATCCTGTCAATTGCAACGATGGCAGTTCCTTCAGTGCTGCTCTGGAATGTAGGCTAGATCTTGTGCTTAAGTCCGTGGACTAGGGCTTTAATCCACAATAGAAGCAGTGATCTTAGACTGGTAACAGCACAAAAGGAGGCCATTTGACTTGTCGCATCCATGCTGGTCCTCTTCAGGAGCCTAGTACCACTCACCCAACTTTTCCTTGTAGTCCTGAATCTTTTTCTTTTTCAAATGATGATCCAGTTTCCTTTTGAAAGCCTCAAATGAATCTGCCTCCACCACACTCTGCATTCCAGATCCTAACCACTCGCTGTGAAAACAGTTTTTCCTCATGTCGCCATTGCTTCTTTTGCCAATTACATTAAATCTGTGCCTTTTGGTTCTTGATCCTTTTACCAAGGGAAAAGATTTTCCCTTTCTCTTCTGTCCAGACCCCTCATGATTTTGAATACCTCTATCAAATCTCCTCTCAACCTTCTCTTCTCAAAGGAGAATAGTCCCAACTTCTTCAATCTTTCCAGGTAACTGAAGTCCCTCATCCCTGGAATATTTTTTCTGAATCCTTTCTGCGCTCTCTCTAATGCTTTCACATCCTTCCTCAAGTGCGGTGCCCAGAACTGGGCACAATACTCCTTTCGAGACCAAAACAGTGTTCTCTACACGTTTAACATAGCTTACATGCTTCTGGACACCAAATCCCTATTTATCATGGTATGCTTTATTAACCATGCTCTCAACCTGCCACCTTCAATGATTTGTGCACATATACCCCCAGATTCCTCTATTTCTGTACCCTGTTTAGAACTGTACTGCTTATTTTGGATTGTCTATGCTCATTCTTCCTACCAACTTGCTGGAAATACTCAATAGATTAGGCAACATTAGTTGGGAAAGAGACTGAGTGAACATTTCAAGTCAATAAACTTTCAGAACTGAATCCACCATATCCTAAGCGAGAAGCGAGATGGCTACCACTAAGTTATGGCTGTTTTGGCTATTACTGCAGTGAAAGTCTTGTTAATGGTATTTTAATTTTATTATCAAGGTTAAGGATACATAGTTGAAAAGGCATTGCCTGATAAGGTAGCTTGCTCACATATGAAAGAAATACTTAAGGATAGTGCAAGGCATGCAGCAGTCACTTATTAAAACCACCAAGAAACTGCCCAAGAAACAGAGGAAAACTCAGAAGCAGAGCTACTCTGCTTACATGGACAGAGTGCTGACCCAGGTCCACCAATATTTCATTCGAGGTCATGAGTGTCATTAACTCCTTCGTTGTGGACATTTTTGAGCACATCACCTCCAAGGCTTCGCATCTGATTCACTACAACAAGCACCACACCATCTTGACCAGGGAGATCCAGAGCTCACTCATGCTGCCAGAGGAACACGCCATCTCTGAAGGCACCAAAGCAGTCACCAAATACTCCAGCGTATATTGAGTTGATCATACTAACAAAAAATACAAAAGAAAGACTTGGGGCTATAAATTTGTTTATTGGTTAATTTGTTCGTTTGAATTATTTTTTACTCAAAACAGTATAAAGAGATACTTCCTCTATAAGGGGTGGTTCATTAGTCAGTTAGTTTATTTGTTTATTTGATACTCAAAGGTTGAAAAGAAAGATTCATGAGGCACTGGTAAGTAGGTAGGAAGCAAAAATATGTAGTCCTGCATTCTGTAAATAAACCTACAATCAAGAAAAGGATTTGTGTCTACTTCATAATTCGCCATCTGGCTTGGGACCGATTTAACAAATCTTATCATGCATTGTACCACTCCTTGGCAGGGTAGTCAACTTAGCCAAGAATGGTGACTAAAATAACATTGTGCTTAATGCTAATTGAAACGCAAATTTGTGAAGCACAGTTACTAAAATTAAAGCTGTACTAAGAAGATTAGCATGGTCCCTGTGCAAGGAGATCATGTAAATTCATGAATCATTCCATATTTTTTAGTCTTGCCAGCTGGGTCTCAGTGAATAGCTGTCTTGCCGCTGTGTTAGAGGCCTGCTTGACCCAGAATTCTAGGCTGACACTCTAGTACCAGTACTGAGGGAGCACTGCGCTGTCAGGGTGCCATCTTTCGGATAAGACATTAAACTGATGCACATCTTCTCTCAAAGGCAGATGTTAAAGATCCCGTGGCACCAATATGTGGAAAAGCACCCAAGTTATCCCTGGTGTCCTGGCCAATAATTATCCCTCAATCAACATCAAAGACAGATTATCTGGTCCTTATCCCATTGCTGTTTATAGGATCTTGTGGTGTGCAAACTGGCTGCCATGTTTCCTATGTTACACAATGACTACTCTCCAGAAGTACTTCGTTGGCTGCAAATACTCTGGGATATCCTGAGTTTGTGCAATATGCAATACAAATGCACAACTTCTTTTCTTTAATCTTACTGGCAATGAACATTGTCTACACTGAATTCTATGTAATAGGTACAACTAACAGCACTCTATTCTGAGAAATTTAGTAAAAAATCTCCTCTTGCATTTAAACAAAGCACCTTGATAATGTTTACAGAATACATTCTTGTCACTTAGGTAAACAATTCCAGGAGATTTCCAGATATGATGGATTTTATTGAACCGGTTGTCAGGCAAATCATCTGACTTTGGGAGTCCTAACGCTTATAACCAAATTCAAAGCATTGGTAAATATGTGAACGTTTTTCATTATAAGTTCAACATTAATTGCAGATAGTTGTCCTTGTAAATTATTGCAACTATTTGGCAGGGAGTGAGGGGGTTGTGGGGGCGAAGGCTGAATGTACCTGATCAAGATGACATCTGAGAGAGCAGCGATGAATGTAGAGGAAGGAATTGAGGCTCAATGAAAGTAGATAAGCATGTGACATAGCTCCAAGATTTGTCAACTGGAAAGAATGAAAACATTGGCTGAGGAACTGCTGAAGAGTGGCATCGCCTGGTACTATTTTTGTGCCTCAAGTTGTTGGAAATGCAAAACTGAAAGCCCAGTTAAGACCAACTGAAATCTCCTGAACATCCGGTCCAAAAGTCTACCTCCTAAACCAAGGAAAGTTGAAGATAGAGAATGAAACAGAACAAATGAGTCAAAAGGAAATAGAGTGAGAGTGGAATTAGATACAGAAAGAGAAATAAAGCGAGGGAAAGATTGGATTAAGAGAGAAGAGGCAGAGAGGAAAAGTGAGAAATAGAAATTAAAAATGAATACTTAAAAACTGCTGGGACCAATTCTCTACATGCAGGAATGAGATTCCATAGCTTCAACTCTTCTACTTATGGGCCTCCAAGCTTGACTTTGATGTCAGGACCATAAGTCAGCTGAAACGCCAGTCTGAAATATTTGTGGTGGGATTCATTCATATTGGCAATAAAGGGTCGTGATGGGTGTTTTCGATTGATAACATTAATTGGGAAAGCCCAAATTTAAATCGGGTATCAGAATTAGAATCAGGGTGAAGCATAGCTTAGTAAGCACAGAAGGAGGCCATTTGGCCCATCGAGTCTGTTGCTTTTTGAAGAGTAATCCAGTTAGTCTCATTGACCTGTTCTTTCCCGTTTCCCAGCTATTTTTTTCTCCTTCAAGCATTTATCCAATTCGCTTTTGAAGGTTACTGTTGAATCTATGGTTCTTACCATGTTAGCAGTGTTTTCCGAGATTTTACAGTCCCCCAGCAGGTGCAGCAAGCCATTTAAATCTCCATTCAATTTGGTGGGACCGTAATATTCCGCCAAGCGGGAGTGACCCTAAAATCCTGGCTCAGATCTTAACCACTCTTTGGGTAAAAAAGTTCTTCCTCACATGAGGAGACAGTAGCATAATAGTATCACTGGATTAGTATTCCAGGCACCCAGTGTAATTCCGCCACAGCAGATGGTGAAATTTAAATCCAATAAAAATCTGGAATTAAAAGCCTGATGATGACGACAAAACCATTGCTGATTGTTATAAAAACCCATCTGGTTCATTAATGTCCTTTAGGGAAGGAAATTTGCCAACTGGCCTACATGTGACTCCAGACCCACATCAATGTGGTTGACTCTTAAAAAAAATGCTCACTGAACAAGGGAAATTAGGGATAGGCAATAAATGCTGGCCTAGTCAGCGATGTTCAGACCCTATGAAGGTATAACAAAAAACATCTTTTGTCTATCATCTGAAACTTTGTCCTCTGATTATCATTTCTTCAGCTTTTGGAAATGGTTTCCCTTTAATTCATCTATCTAACCTGTTCATGATTTTAAACACTTAAATCTAATCACTGCTTAGCCTTCTCTGCTATAAGGAGAATAATTCCAGCTTCTCTAGTCTATCCACTAAATGGTAATTCCTCATTGCAATGTTAATTAACTGAATTAAATATCATTTTTTGACTCACTGAGGGTAATTTGCACCTTCACAATTTGGATGATAAATTGGTGGGGTGGGCTGCCCTTTATAGAGGCCACTGGTTTTTGTTCCATTACAAGCAATGAAAATTAAAGTCAAACAGCTTCTCTATACAGGCAGAGAATCTACCTCTCCGCATGAGCACTTAAAGGGTGAAGGTGAAAAATATAACTGATAGATTAGAATCTCAGCTGAATAGATCCACAGAGGAGTCATATAAAGTTGCTAGAAAAAGTAGCAAGCCTGAGGAATGACAGCAGTTTAGAATTCAGCAAAGGAGGACCAAGAGATTGATTAAGTGGGGAAAAATAGAATGAGAGTAAACTTGCAATGAACATAAAAGCGGACTGTAAAATCTTCTATAAGTATGTAAAAAGAAAAAGATTGGTGAAGGCGAATGTAGGTCCCCTACAGTCTGAAATGGGAGAATTTATAATAGAGAACAGGGATATGGCAGAGCAATTAAACAACTACTTTATTTCTGTCTTCATGGAGGAAGACACAAATAACTTCCCAGAAATACTAGGGAACCAAGGCTGTGGTGAGAAGGAGGAATTGAAGGAAATTAGTATTACCAATAAAACAGTGCGGGAGAAATTAGTGGGACAGAAAACCAATAAATCCCCAGGGCCTGATAATCTACATCCTAGGGTACTAAAGGAAGCGACCATGGAAATAATGGATGCGTTGGTTGTTATCTTCTGTCACTGAAGTCATATGTTGGCCAGATTGGGAAAGGATGGCAGATTCCTAAAAGATATTCATGGAATGAAATGAGTTTCCAATGATTAAAAAAAAAATTCTCCCACCTTTTCTTTGGTGCAAGTCCATAAAATAAGCAAATTTATTGAATTCAGTTTCACAACTTGACCTGAGTGCAATATCCAGGACAATAATCATAACAATGGCAAGACGTTACCCCCGACTGGCCATAACTCAGATCCTACCCTATTTCTAGCAAGCAATCAAGATATTATTCATAACTTTAAATGTAGTGGAATTCTTGGAATAGCGGACCATAATGTGACTTAATTGGAGAATGATTACCCTGTACTTGGTTTAGGCTTGGGCTGGACGGTTTTGAGCTGGTCTCTTACTGTACCTCTGACAGAAGACCAGTGGAACCCCTAAAATATTTCTGGACTATTCAATACCAGTTTTATTGAATATCATCATCCTGGGGGTTACCATTGACCAGAAACTGAAATGGATCAGCCATATAAATACTGTGGCTACAAGAGCAGGTCAGAGGCTGGGAATTCTGTGGCGAGTTACTCACTCCTGACTCCCCGAAGTCTGTCCACCATCTACAAGGCACAAGTCAGGAGTGTGATGGAATATGCTCCACTTGCCTGGATGAGTGCAACAACACACAAGAAGCTCAACACCATCCAGGAAAAAGCAGCCTGCTTGATTGGCACCCCACACACCCTCTTAAACATTCACTTCCTCCACCATTGGTGCACAGTGACAACATCTACAAGATACACTGCTGCAATTCACCAAGGCTCCTTCAACAGCACCTTCCAAACCTGTGGCCTCTACCAACTAGAAGGACAAGGACAGCAGATGCATGAGAACACCACCTCCTGGAAGTTACCCTCCAAGTCACTCACCATGCTGACTTGGAACTATATTGCCATTCCTTCACTATCATTGGGTCAAAATCTTGGAACACTCTTCCTAACAGTGCTGTGGGTATACCTACACCACATGGACTGCAGCGTTCAAGAAGGACGCTCACCAGCACCTTCTCAAGGACAATTAAGGATGGGCAACAAATGCTAGCCTGGCTAGTGATGCCCCTGAATGAATGAATAAAATGAAGTTTTAAGGAAACAAAAGGATTAGCTAGAATCCATGATTGATGATGACACATTCTCCATGGGGAAGATCAAGGGAAGGCTTATTTCTCTGATGGTTGGCATTATCATGGGTGACTGAAGGTACCAATTCTTCATCTGCAGTCTCTTGAGCAGTTGGAGCAAAGGAGCTCCTGGAGGAACACTGGTATGAACAGAACCCTTCTGTTGATTTATTATAAACTAAGAGAGCTAAGCTTGGTTAAAAGAACAGTTAGACTGACTATTTGAAAGGGCCTGCTGAAAAGGTTGACTAAGTTCAAAAAGTGGAAACTAGGCTATCTGGAAGCCTATAGACAAGGGGGCCTTCAGAGACTGTGGAGACCATGATCAGCATTGGTAATATTAGCCTGTGTATCCACGAGATAGGGGATAGAAAGCTACTGATAAATATTGTTTGGTCAGCAACATTGGGGTATGATGATATAATGATAATGTCATTGGACTAGTAATTCAGAGTTCTGGAAATACTCTGGGGATGTGCGTTCAAATCCATTATGGCAACTGGTAGCATTCAATTCAATTAATCAATCTGGAATTAAGAGCTAGTTTCACTAATGGTGACCACAGCAGCTATAATTTTTTTGTTGTAAAAAACAATCTTCACTGAAGGACTAATGTCCTTTGGGGAAGGAAATTTGCCATCCTTACCCAGTCAGGCCTACATGTGACTCCTAACCCACAGCAATCTGGTTGATTCTTAGCTTCTCTCTGAAATGGCCAATCAAGCCACCCAGCTCAAGGGCCATTAGGCTTGGGCAGCAAATGCTAAGCTCTTGAAGAAACCAATGGTATGAGAGCTGTTCCAAAGTGAAGGAGGGAGCACTCCATAAACATGACAGGATGTTGATAGAAATTTAACCTTCCATTCTCCTGAAGCAGAAGGATTGACCAATCCGCATTTCACATTGTGCTACTCACCTAAAGGTTGTATGAATCTCTAACTGCCAGAATAGTTGCAATAATGGTCATGAAAACAATAGTTAGAAAAATACAAAAGTTTGTTTGGTTCATTCTTACCTCTGATTACACTAAAGGGATAAGAGTGTTCAAAAAATAACCAGCACTTTAGAAAACAGCGGATGCCCAGTTGTGCCAGGTCTGCACTGTTTTGAGGAGGTTCTCAATAGTTTTGTAAGGTGCAGAATCCTCTGGCTGCTTAATGCAAGGCAAATAACAGCCAACAGGTGGAGCATTCTCTGCGCCAGATGATCCCACTGGATCAGCCAGACAGGAAACCAATGGGCAGAATCTTCTGCTTGACATGCATGGGGGGGGACAGGCCCCGCACATCAGTGTGTAAAATGACACACGGTGATGTCGGGTGAGCGGCCCGACATCACCACGCTCCATCACAATATTTAGCTGGGTGGGCGTACGATGAAGTTCGACGTGTGCCCACCATTAATTAACGGGCTAGTTAAGGTCCTTAATTCATCAATCGACGGTGATTTTCAGGCCCCCATGTGATCTTCAGGCCGGTGCACAGGCACAACGGGCAGGCGGGTAAGAGACTTTTAAATGAATCTCATCCATGGGCGGGATATGTGGGCTCAGTGGGGTCGTGAATCTGGTCTGTGAAGTATTTATTGCAGAAAGTTTTTTAAACTTGCCTGTGTGATCTGTAGCAGTTCAGAATGAGCTCCAGCAGCTTTCTGTGTACTTTTAACCTTCAGGTCAGCACTCTGCAGTCAGGAATCTTTATCGCCCCTGCAGCTTTCCTGAGGCCTCCCCTTAGCCTGGGTATGGATTCTGACATGTCCACTGGAGGCAGCTCCTCTGAGGAGGAAGGGAGGGCTAGAATGAGGAGGAGGTCAGGATTACACATTCGGCCTCCAGGGGAGCCACCTTTGGGAATACAGGCGCATGCATAAGGGGTGAAGGGCCAAGAGGTTGTCCATGGTGGAAGGGGCCACAGAAGATGCCACTATCCTGCTGCCAGGGTATACAGGCGGAGAAGCAGCAACCTCAATGTGATTGAGGTGCAGTGCAGAAGGAGGCTCTGACTGTCAACTACATCTGTCAGATGATTGGCCCTGAGATCTCTCCTAACTATGTGGGTGGACACCCCATACCAGAGATTCTGAAGGTCACAGTTACCCTCAACCTCTATGCTTCTGGTTCCTTCCAGGGCTCAGTGGATGACCTTTGCGGTGTCTCCCAATCAGCTGCCCACACTTGTGTCAAGCAGGTTACAGATGCTCTGTTCAGGCGTGCACTGACCTTCATCCACTACCATTGGGACCAGGCCCAGACACAGTGAGCCAGAGGCTTCGTGGCCATTGCTGGCTTCCCTCGTGTCCAGGGTGCTATAGACTGTACACATGTGGCCATCAAGGTGCCAGCAGGTGTGCCCAGTGCCTTCGTCATCAGGAAGGGCTTCCACTCCAATGAACATGCAGATAGTGTGTGATCACAGGATGCAGATTTTACAAGTCTGTGCAAGGTACCCAGGCAGCTCCCACGACACCTACATCCTCAGACACTCCCAGGGCTTTTCAGTGCTCCAGCCCGGCTGGATGGATGGCTGCTGGGTGACAAGGGCTATCCCCTCAGAAGGTGGCTCATGACGCCTCTCCACCATCCAAGAACAGAAGCTGAGCAGCGGTACAATAGGAGCCACGGCTCCACAAGGGCTGTGGTGGAGAGAACCATCGGTCTTCTCAAGATGCACTTCCAATGCCTGGACCACTCCGGGGGCGCACTCCAGTACCCCCCCCAGATCGTGTCTAGTGATAGTGGTTGCATGCTGCACTCTGCACAATCTTGCGCTGGAAAGAGGGGACGCTGTAGATGATGAAGACGTTGATGCAGTGGATGCGGCTGCACACGATGAGTCCAGCACTGATTCTGAGGATGAGGAAGCACAGGGGATTGACGAGGGGCTAAACGCTGACCCGGGACTACACCAAGGAGCCAGGGACACCCGGGAGACTTTAATCCAATGAACCTTCAGCTGGCTCCACACAAATGGATCAGGAGGACCAGCCTTGCCTGGCACTTCCATACTCGGCACCTAAGTGCTAAATCTGCCAGGTCATCAGCTGCGACTAAAGGCTTTGGACATAAATTTGAATGTTCAAACAAACACTCATGACATTTATCTTAAACATACAAATGCAGAACAAAGGAGCCATGGTAACACATCTGGTTTTTATTTTAACCATCAGAAGTTCTCACAAATCCAAAACAAAACGTTAATCAAGCAGAAAAAATGTACCTAATCTAAGGCCAACACAAAAGTGAGAAACCCGTGGTGTGCCAAAGGTGCCTTATGCTTTCATTTACGGGTGCTACGTCTTGGTGCTGCCCCATCGCTTGAAGTGGCATCTGAGTCAGCCTGCTGACCCTGCTGTCCTGTTGGCCTCGATGACCTTGGCGGTCGTCCTCTGGCCCATGGAGCCTGTGCTGGCCCAGCCTGGGAGGGAGTGGCCAGTTCCACAGCTGCCATCTCCCCAGGAGTTGCAGCCTCAACCGATGAAGCGGTCACTGGGAGAGGGGCGGAGGAGCTGCTGCCCTCATCCGGAGTGCCCTGAGAGGAACCCGCAGATACGACAGGCAGGTGCTCTGCCAACGTGAGGTCACCCTGGACACCCTTGCTCATTGTCAATGGATGGGCAATGAGCTGGGAATCTTGAAACCCACACCATCTCCCACATTGGCACTGACCAGCTGTGGCCACTGGCGCTGTGAGGGCTTGCAGGTCCGAGCGTAACCCCAGGAGGAGCTGCTTGTTCTCCTGGAGGCCCCTCGAGAGTTGCCACCCTCTCCATGGAGGAAGCATGGTGCTCTACCATGAGGCTCATTGCATCAGTGATGCTCTGCGTGAACTCCTCCACCACCGACACCAAGCGAAGCACAGCCTCATGTATCTCTCCCATATGCTCCCGCACACCCAGCCGCATTTCCTGCAGCTGCTGCGTCACGGACGACTCCACAGACACATCATCACGCACCAACTGAGCAAATACCTGGTCCCCTACAGTCCTCCAGCTACTGGCGCCTTCAGCACTCTCTGTCTCTGCCAGCTCCTCTAGCGAATGTGAAGTGCCCTCTCCACTGTGCCCCAGGACACTAGCCGATGTTCCAATGCCCACCGAGGTGCTAGTATCTGCGCAGGTGCCTGCCTCGCAGAAATGGTGCGATGCAGATGACACTTGAGGATCCTCAGGTGTGAGAGGGGGCATCTGCAACTCTTCCTGGTCGACATGCCCTGATGAGGATGAAATGAACAAGGACAGTGGATCAGTTAGCGTGCACACAGTGATACACTTCACCCCTTTCCCCCCGGCTCATTATGCACTCAACCTTCCAGAACCAATGGTCACGAACATTGGCGGGGTGGCAAATAGTGAGGAAGATAGTCTTACATTACAGGTGGATACAGACGGGCTGGTCAGATGGCCTAAGGAATGCCAAATAGAATGTTATGTGGAAAGTGTGAGGTGATGCACTTGGGCAGGACAAACAAGGCACGGGAATACATGAGAAATGGTAGGACCGTCGAAAGTAAGGAGGATCAAAGGGACCCTTGCTGTGCATGTTGACAGGCCCATTAAAGTAGCGGGTCACGTACATCAGGTGTTTAAGAAGGTAAATGCCACACCTGCCTCTATTAGCCGAGAAATAGAATATAGGAACAGGGAGGTAATGTTCCAAGCGCAGAAAACACTGCCTAGGCCACAGCTATAGTTCTGTGTGCAGTTGTGAAATGCACTTCAATGGAGGGATGTGATTGGAGTGGAGAGAGTGCAGAGGTCATTGACCAGGATGCTGGCTGGGCTGGAGAGTTTGACTTATGAGGAGACATAGCATAGGCTGGGGTTATTTCCCCTGGAGCAGAGGAGATTGAAGGGTGACAATATTCAGGTTTATAAAATTATGAGGGGCATAATTAGGGTTGACAGAAAGGAACTTTTCCCCTTCGTGGAGGGATGAGTAACCAGGTGGCATAGATTTAAGGTAAGGGGCATGAGTTTGACAGGGGATGTGATGAGCAACTTGTGTACACAGAATGTATTGGGAATGTGGAACGCACTGCCTGAAAGGATGGTAGACACAGAAACCCTCCTAACATGTAATAAGTATTTGGATGTGCAGTTGCAATGCCAGGCATACAGGGCCATGGGCATAGTGCTGGGAAATGGGATAAGGAGATTTAGGAAGGTGTTTGATGCATGCATCCTTGAAGGGCTGAAGACATTGTTCTATGATCGCCACCTCTGAATCTATCACTCTGACCGAGCAATGTTGCAACAATAACAAATTAAACAATCATTTGTGCTATGGACATTGGGAGGACATAGCGGGTCTCACGGTTGGCCTCAAATACCTGGCCGTTCCACCCCAACCTCACTGACACCACTTGACCTGGATGCATGCCACCTCTGCAGTGTTGAGGGCAGCAGATGGCTCATGGCCATGAGACCTTGAGGCTCCCCTTCCACAATCTTATCACTTGTGAATAGGACATGTTGTCTTGGAGTTCTGAGTATGCACCGAGCTGCATCTCCTGCAGGTTGTCCCCAGACTTGTCATGTGTGACTAAGAGCAACACATGGTGTGGGGGAGAACTCATCTCTTCATGAACCACTGACGCTGATGTAAGCATGGGCACTATCTGCTTTCCCACCCAGTGTACGAGAAATGCCCAGCATGATTCAATGCAGTCACAACAGTAAAACTTGGGGGGTGGGGTGTCGGTGGGCTCAAAGGCTAAGGCTACCTGCTGGGTTTAATGCCCAGTGCCAACATGGTACTCACCCTTCCAGAGCGCAACAAATCATTGAAGCGCTTATGGCACTGGATCCAGGTGCGCCGCACCACATCGCGGGAGCTCACCAGCTCCGCCACCTCCTCCCAGGCACATTTGGTCATGTGAGGGAGCCTCCTCCTCCCACCCTGGGGGACCAACACCTCCCGCCGTGCTGCCAACTCCTCGAGGAGGGCAGCAAGGCAGTCATCAGAAAAGCGAGGGGCACATTGCCCCACCCTACTGACCTACCCTGCTCCTGTGGCAGGCCCTGCAGCCTGTCCTACTCCTCTGCCCACCCTCCAGAGTGCCCTGCTCAGCCGACACCCTGCGGTGTGACCTGGAAGTGGCCATTGTGAGCAGCCTACAGGAGGCTGCCAGGCCTTCGTTTAAACAGAGTGCAGGGTCGCCATTGGACCTGATGGTCTGTGCATGCCCACCGCAGCTCGCACACTCCCGCTATCCATGGGAGTCGGCAAGTACACTGGGCGGGCCTTCATTGGCCCACCCGCGCAAAACGGTGGCGCAGACCCGATCACGGGCACCGATCGGGTCCGCGCTTGCCCACAACTGTTCCAGCTCCACCCGCCAAGCAGAAAATTCTGCCCAATGTATCAGTGGAGGCAAGGATGGTGGATGAGGTGACGTGATACCAACTTCCACAAGAGTACATGGCGACCCCTGTGGTGAGGTTCAGCCCTTACAATAGGAAGTACATGGTTTAAAAATAATCTTCATGGATCAAAAGGTAAAGGACGATACGTCTGAGGTCAGAGAGAAGGCGTGGGCCAGGGCTCTTCACCCCCACTCCTCAAAACCCCATGGCTTTCAGGCAGGTGCTAAAGTTTCCAGTGCCCAAGAGCAGTTGAAAATGGCAAACTACAAAGGAATGAGTGAGAAAGAAAAGAAATTATTAGCGAGATATATTGAAGGATGCATCAGTAGAACAGCCCGAATGGCCACTTTCTGTGCTGTGAAGGGTTCTCAAAATTCCCACATTTTTCATATCATCAATAAGGATATGACTTTTGGACTTTTATGGCAGAGGACCCAACTGCTGAGTTAAGTGTAGAGCCCTGCAGACAGGAGGCTAAGACGAGATGAGACAGAATGCGCATTCTTCCCTTTAAAACAATCAACCCAGAGAAAGACTTCATCTTACATGAAACTAAAGCCCAACAAAATCTTGCATAAATAATCACTACTAACTACTAAGGCAGGAAGGATGCAACCAATGCAATTATACGAACCCATCAAAACTACTTAAAGGGACAGGAAGGCAATGATAAACATCATGCGAGCCCATTAAAAACAACGAGACAACAACCACCTGAGGAAGCCCACCAAAATCAGACAAAAAGCTAAGCTTGATTTGGATTGAGATAAGAAATTTGAAAAAAACAGTATAACTGGGCCATCAGTTACGAAGGTGAAGCTGAGACAGAAGGGTGAGCAGTTTTGAAAGCTGACACAGGAGGGTGAGCAGTTTTTGGAGTGGTTGAAACAGAGCTTAAGCAGGGAGCTGAGCCAAGCAGAGGAAGGAGATATGGAGGTTTACAGGCCCGCAGGCAACATCACGGTGAGGGGCACGGGGTGGCAGGCTCAACTGAAGACAACAAGGCCGCAACTGCAGCCCTCCATGAAGATCAACCACCCACAACCGCGTCCTCCACCCAACTGAAAAACCTTCGCAAATTCTACAAACCAGGACCATGTGGGGATGACAGGCCCCAGAGGACACAAAGAGCGATTCCCAAAACTGCAACCGGCTTACCTGGCTGGATTTCGAACTGTCAAGGAACCCTGGTTGGTGAGCATGATCCCTGACCTCTCCTAGTTCAATTTAGTTAGGTTTTGGGGGTGGGACAAGGGTAAGGGGATTACTAGCGTGATTTTCCCTCGTTATGCAGTGTGTTCCCCATTCTTAACTAAGTGTGCTTTGTAAGTCTGTATAATCTCAGTGTAATTCTAATGTTATAAGTTCATTTGTGACTTCAATAAACCCAGTTTTTTTTCTTGCACCAAAACCAGTTGTCTGCTGCACTTTGTCACAACCCCCAAATAAGTCCAAGGTCTAGAACCCAAGGAGAGGGACCGATTTGGACCGCTATAGAAGTCAGAGGTGACACACACACCACCGCCCCCTACAGCTGTAAGATGCTATGATTTTATAATAAAGTACTCATGACCGCAATGCTGAATGTGCAGCTTAAATATGTACCTTCAAGAAGCAAATGAAAGATAATCAAGCAGTTCCTGGAATGAATGAATGCAGCAATTAAAATGGGAAAAAGAAAATCAGAATACAAAGAGACCATAGAGGGAAAGGAAGCAGTGACAATAACCAGCTGTAGAAAGGAAACATTAGTAGAGGATAAATGGAGCCCTGGGGCAAGAATAACTACAGAAAGAAACTACAATAGTGTAGCATTTTTCAGTATCGTAACAAGAGAAAGAGGACTTGGAGACAAACCTGAAGATGAGGCAGAAGAGTCAAAAACTGACTGCTCATTATCTAAGATTATCTGCTAAAGAAGATAATACAAAATGTGTCATTGCCTGTCGGTGAATCACCACAGACCTGAAAATAGAAGAATATAAAATCTATTTTTAAAATAGATGAAACATTCCAAGTAGCAACAGGCTTGTTAGCCTAACTTCTGTCTCAGGTCAAGTATGAAAAGCATTCTAAAGAGTACAATGACCTGATACGAGATGATTAAAATGGGTTCAGATAAGGAGCCACACCTGACAAGCTTCAAGCCTCTTGGAATTATTGAAGCTGTTACAAACAAAACCCACAGCGGATATTTCATATGCCATTGTTTACTTGAACATTCAGAACAATTTGACAATATTCTTCACAAATAACTTCTAAACTAAGATGAATGATATGGACATCCTGGGGGAAACTATAGTGTAGTAGTGACATCACTGGACTTGTAATCCAGAGACCCAGGCAAATCCTCTGGGGTCGTGAGCACAGATTTAAATCTCACTAAGGCAGCAGGTGCAATTTAAAATCAATCAGTAAACGAGCCCATGGTGACCATGACAGCTATCATCGATTGTTCTAAAAACCCATCTGGTTCACTAGTATCCTTTAGGGAAGGAAATCTGCCTTCCTTACCTGGTGTGGCCTACATGTGACTCCAGATCCACAGCAATGTGGTTGACTCTTAACTGTCCCCTGGAATGGCCTAGCAGGCCATTCAGTTCAAGTGCAATTCCAGGATGGGCCAAGAAATGCCCACATCCCAAGAAAGAATAAATAAGAAAATAAGTTCTCGGACTAGATACAAATTTGACTAAAGAATAAGAGACATAGTAACAGTCAAGGATTCTTAGTCAAGATCATTTGCTATTTCGGAAGAAGAGTCATATTGAGTCAAAGCGTAAATTTGATTTCTTTCCCCACAGATGCTGCCTGACCTGCTGAAGTTTTCCAGCATTTCCTGTTGTTATGCAAGATTGCAATGTTGAGGTGAATAGCATGGATGCATTTAAGAGGAAGCTAGATAACACGTGAGGGAGGAAAGAATAGGTTATGCTAATAGGGTTTGATGTAGTAATATTGGGAGCAATAATAAGGAGGAGGTATTAGATAGGCTATCTGTACTTATATTTGATAAGACACCAGGACCAGATGAGATGTACTGGCCATAACTTTTCAGCCTTCCTTAGACTCAGGGGCGGTGCCAGAGGACTGGAGAATTGCAAATATTATGCCCTTGTTCAAAAGCGGATATAAAGGTAAGTCCAGCAACTACAGGCTGGTCAATTTAACTTCATTGGTGGAGAAACTTCTAAAAACAATTATTCAGAAGAAAATTAATAATCCCATGGACAAATGTGGGTTATTAAGGCAAGTCAGCAAGGATTTCTTAAGGGAAAATCATGTTTCGCTAACTTGGGGCAAAATCTTTGGCTTGGCGAGTGGGGGCAGGGCCCGCTCGCCAAAGCATAAAATGAGGCGCAGTGATGTCCGGCGCGCACCCCAACGTCACCGCGCGTCATTTAGATTTTCAGTTCGGCGGGCACGCAGCCGACTCAGCTGCACACCTGCTGAACTGTCAAAGGCTTATTAAGGCCATTTGAAAAGTCAGTAAAGCAATTAGCTGAGGCAAAGAGCCCAGGCGGCCTTTGCATTTTTCATGGAACCTCATCCACAGGTGGGATGAGGTTTCATGAACGTTTTTAAAGGGAAAAGTTTCCCCCCCCCCCCCCCAATCTGGGCCCCTGATCGGGGGCACGCCGCCATTTTTACGTGGACGGGCCAATTAGGGCCCACCCAGCGTGATGTCCGCCAGGAAGCGCTATGTGCTCCCTGTGCAGGCATGGGGGATTTCCTCAGCCAAGAGTGTGCATGCACGCAAAAGAGTGCACTGATCTCCCTGAGGCTAAGTGCTGCCTCAGGGAGATCAGCTCCAGATTAAAAATTGTTAAACAAATTATAGCAAGATTTCCCTGACACTGTCACATGAGTTGGGGCATGTCCATAAGTTTTACTGAAACCTTTATTAAATATTTAAAACCCTCATGAAACCTCATCCCGCCCGTGGATGAGGTTTCATGCTTTTTCTTCAGCCCGCCAGGGCTCCCGGTCTACCTGCCAACCTTACAGTTGGACGAGCACGTCCATTAATGATGTCAATGATATTTGCAATGGCCTCAATAGGCCGTCGACAGATCGGTGGGTGCACAGCTGATTCGGCTGCACCCCCACTGACCTGAAAGTGGAAATGTCGCGGGGTGACATAGGGAGTTCCGCCTGATGTCATCCCGCATCATTTTAATGCAGCGGCAAGCGGGCCCCGCCCCTAATCACTGATTGGAAGATCCTGCCCAAAGTGTTTGAAAATTTTAAAATAAAATTAGTAGACACATCCCAGCTCATGTTTCACATGAGGTGACATGTCTTTAAATTTCTGTTTTACCTTTAATCAATGTTTCATAAGTGAAAGTAATCTCCCTGAGGCACCACTGTGCCTCAGGGCGATTTCTGCATTCATTCACGTGCATGCCCGGAAGAGCGCACTCCCCGACTCAGGCAACCTCCCCCCACACTCACCACCCGCCCACCCCCCGCCCGCATAGGGAGTGCTCATCACTTCTGGGTGCGCGTCACACTGGGTGGGCCTTAATTGGACCCCCCACGTAAAATGGCAGCACCCAGACAATCAGGGGCGCCAATCAGCTGCGTGCCTGCCCGCACCCACCCCCGCCCCCGCCAAACTCCCCTCCGACAGGGAGAAAATTCTCCCCTTGGAGTTTTTTGAAGAGGCAACACAGAGGGTTGATGAGGGCAATGCTGTTGATGTAGCGTACATGGACTTTCGACAGGCATTTGATACAGTGCCACACAATAGACTTGTGAGCAAAGGTGGAGCTCATGGAATAAAAGGGACAGTAGCAACATGGATATGAAATTTGCTGAGTGAAAGGAAGCAGAGAGTAGAGGTTAATGGGTGTTTTTCATCCTGGAGGAAGGTTTGTAGTGGAGTTCCTCGGGGTCAGTGTAGCGACCCTTGCTTTTTCTGATCTATATATTAATGACTCAGACCTTAGTGTACAGGACATAATTTCTAAATTTGCAGATGACACAAAACTTCAGAAATTTCATGAAGATAGTGTTGAATCTCAAAAGGACAGAGACATAGCAGTGGAATGTTGGACTAGTGACAGATGAAGCTCACACAGGAGCAGAGGGAGCTGGATTTATATGTGCATAAGTCATTGCAGGTGGCAAGACAGGTTGAGAGAGGAGTTAATAATGCATAAAGTATCCTAGGGTTTATGAATAGGGGCATAGAGTGTAAGAGCAAGGAGGTTATGCTGAACTTGTATAAGACACTACTTCGGCCTCAGGTGGAGTATTATGTCCAGTTCTGGATGTCACACTTTAGGAAAGATGCGAAGTGCAGAAAAGATTCATGAGAATGGTTCCAGAGATGAGGAACTTCAGTTATGAAGTTATATTGATTATTAATTACCTAGGCCTTGCTGTACAGGGCACAATTTCAAAATTTGTGGATCATATGAATTGGAAGCATTATGAACTGTGAGGGGGATAGCGTAGAACTCCAAAAGGACATAGAAAAGTTGGTGGAACGGACTGATGGATGACAGCTTTGGTTGAATGTGGTGAAATGTGAAGTGATTCATTTTTGTAGGAAGAACACGGAGAGACAACATTAAGTAAAGGGTACATCTCCAAAGGTGCTGCTGGAGCAATTGGACCTCCCGCTGTGCTGCAACAATTCTCTGATTCAGTACATAGTGTGTTTTCCAGGGCCATATATCATTACCCATGATTCCTTTATGAGTTTCAGAGAACTGCGAAACCAGTAAGGGAATCACAGGTATTATCTCGGTAAGAAACATGACTTTTCAAATAAGATATCCAAAAGATTGAGTATTGTATCCAATTCTGGGGACCAAACATCAGGAATGATGACAAAGTGGCGTAGGGTGGGGGTGTAGCAGTAATGTCACTGGATTTAGTAATCTGGAGGCCCAAGCCTTGGCGTATAGGCTCTGGGGACATGGGTTCAAATCCCACCACAGCAGTTGGTGGCATTTAAATCCAATTAATAAATCTGGAATTGAAAGCCAGTCTGAATAATTGTGACCATGAAGTTATCATTGATTGGCTGTAAAAACCCAGCTGGCTCACTAATTTAGGGAAGGAAATCTGCCATCCTTACCTGATCTGGCCTAGATGCAGTTGACTCTGGCTGACTCTGAACTGCCCTCTGAAAAGCTCTAGAAAACCACTCAGTTCAAGGGCAGTGGCAACAAATGTTGGTACTGCGAGAAATGCCCACACCCCATGAAGGAACTAATAAAATCCAAGGAAAGGTGTAAAGGAGACTTAACAGAACAAAATGAAATTTCAGTTATGTGTAGAAACCGGAGGTGCTGATATTGTTCTCCTTAGAGCAGATGAGGTTTAGAGGAGGTTTGACAAAGGGACTCATAATTTTGAGGCATTTTGATGCACTGACAGGAGGGTCAGTAACCAAGGAATACAGATTTAGGATATTTGGCCAAAAGTCTAAGGGAGAGGTGAAAATTGTCTTTTTTTAAACACAGTGTTCTGTTATGCTCTAGAATACATTGTCTGGAGCGGTGATGAAAGAAAATTCAATATTCAAAAGAGCATTGACTGTCTATATGAAAAAAAGGAATTTGCAGGGAAATAGCAGGAGAGTGGGGCTAACCGGATAGTTCTTTCAAAGGGCTGGTACAGGAACGGTGGTTGGAATGGCCTGCTACATGAGCCAATGAAAAATTATTTCCCTGATTTTCCTCCTATTTAATGGTAGGCACAAATATTTTTCTCTCTGTACATATATCGAGTGAATAAAATTGAGGCAAGCTTTGAAGATGATAAATTACTGGAAGAAAAATTTTGTAATGTGAACCCAGAAGTACGTGTAGCAATTAAGAAAGATGAATAGAGAACTAAGAATGGCAGAGATGAGCCATAAAATACAATGTGCGCATCAATCTAATAGGTTGTCAGGATAAGCAGTAAAAACTAAATAGTAAAGGGTGATATGAAAGCCATGCTGTGTCGTCAAAGAGCATTTCATAAGTCATTTTAGTAAATAATAGGTACAGTGGGTTGCCTCACAGGTAATGAATTAATTGTTTAAGGATGCTAAACTAGTATTGCTTTGCCTTGGCTTGGATTTTCTGGTCCCCCCTGATGTGGGACTGGAGATTCCCACCTGAAGTCAATGGACCTTTGGCCGGTCCATCAAATTTTCCATCTCGCCTGTGACGATTGCCACTGTGAGCGGGACCAGAAAGTCCTGGCCCATGTCTTCCAGTTTTATGCATAAAGCAGTGTTTACGCTCCTGTAATGTAGGATTTAAGCACACGGACTGCACAAAGGTTAAAAAAAAAGGCCCCTTTATTCCACCGGCATCACAGCTGTATGAAATCTCAAGGGAAAGTTTAACTTCAGGGAACAAACTATTTACAGAGATAATCATGGCCGACACTCGAGATCTCTGCCCTATAAGTGTCCTCGGCTCCTCGCCTTAGCCACTCGCCAGTCTTGAGCCGTCGCTTCAGCTCTTGGCTGCAGTCCTGCTCTCTTCTCTTTCCCTGAGGCTTCTCAGACTCAGGGATGCTACCAGTCAGTCTGACTCAGCCTTCAATTCACCTTCGTGGCTCTTCAGCCGCCCTCAGAGGGCTCAAGCTGCCATTGGCTCCTGCCATACTGACAATCACACGTCCCAGATTTGTCCTTGCTGCTTCCTCCACCACCTCTTGACAACTGGCTCTGCCCCTGCAGTAAGAGGTCCACAGGGACTGACCAGTTTCCCTGCTCGGTGAACCCCCCCGCCCCCACCTCCCCCACCCCATCACCACCTGCTGCCAGATGCCCTGCTACATTCCTAAAGGAATAATCCAGTGAAAAATACCAGATGATGAAACACTACACTCATGGCAGTTCATTAATGATGATGGCTATTCATTGAATGGTATCCTGTGCTGTAGCATTCTGTCTATTATGCCTACTCTGACTCTTTGAAAGAGCTATCCAAGTAGTCCCACTCCCTTGTCCTTTTTCCACAACCCTGCAGACTTTGTTCCCCTTCAAGTATTTGCCTTTGAAAGTCATTATTAAATCTGCTTCCACCACCTTATAGGCAGTGCATTCCAGATCATAACAACTCACAGTGTGACAAAGAAAATTATCCTTATCTTACCATTGCTCTGTTGCAATTAGGTTGTTCTGAGTGCTTTGTAATGCTCATTATGTTCATAAAAATCTGTCTGAAAGGCACACAAGGATAGTTGTTGTAAAGCCTAGGTATAGTTCACTTTGATTTCTTGCATACATGCATTTCCCTACACCCTGTACAATGTAACTAAGAGAGGAGAAATCAGGTTCAGATAAGAACTACTGAATTACATGGTCAGAACTACCATCACAGAATCACAGGTCTGATGCAGTACAGAATGAGGCCATTCAGCCCATCATGTCTGCACCGGCTCTCCGAATCAGTATTATGAATCGGTGCCATTCTCCTGCCTTTTCCCTGTGACCCTACACATGCTTATTTAAATAGAAACAATCTAATGCCCTCTTGAATGCCTCAATTGAACCTGCCTCCACCTCACTTCCAGGCAGTGCATTCCAGGCTCGAACCACTTGCTGTGCAAAAATGTATTTTTCTCACATTGCATTTGCTTCTTTTGCAAACCACTTTAAATCTGTACCCTCTTGTTCTGAATCCTTTTACGAAAGGGAACAGATTCTCCCTACCTACTCTGTCAGACCCCTCATGATTTTAAATACCTCTATCAAATCACTTCTTAGCCTTCTCCTCTCCAAGGAGAACAGTCACAGCCTTTCCAATCTATCTTCATTACTGAAGTTTTTCATCCCTGGAACTATTTTCGTAAACCTCTTCTGCATTCTCTCCAATGTGTTCACATTCGTCCTAAAGTGTGGTGCCCAGAACTGTAAACAATACTCTAGCTGAGGTCTAACTAGTGTCCTATACAAGTTCAGCATAACCTCCTTGCGCTTGTACTCTTTTCCTTTATTAATAAAGCCTTGGATACCCTGTACTTTATTAACTACTCTCTCTGCCAACCTGTCACCTTTAATAACATGTGCTCATATACTCCCAGGTCCCTCTGGTCCTGCGCACCCTTTAAAGTTGTACCCCTTATCTTATTTTGTCCCTCTATGTTCTTCCTACTATTATGACACAGCCGATGGTAAAGGCTGAGTTGTTCAAATCTCAGAGGAGAAATTTGAAACAACTCTCAAAACCCATTTTTGCAATTTGTATGTTTCGAGATGCAGGCTTCGAATTCAGTAGTAATAAGTCTACCAAGTTTCAAGGGGCAGTATTTTTCCGTCGGCGAGCTGGGGGTGGAGCCTGCTCACTGACGGGAAAATGGTAGGGGATCCTCTGACGTCATCCCACCCCATTTAAATATTCAGGAAGGCGGAGGGACAGGCGCGATCAGCTGCGGGCCCGCCGACCTGCCAATGGCCAATTGAGGCCATTGACATGGTAGTTAAAGTAGTTAAGGGACTTGCCCATCCAACCTTAAGGTTGTCGGACAGTCCAGGAGCCCCGACGGCAAATAGAGAAAACATGAAACCTCATCCACCGGCGGGATGAGGTTTCATGTCGGTTTTAAAAAACTTTAATAAAGTTTCTGTGATGTTTATTAACATGTCCCATCTCGTGTGACCTGAGATGGGACATGTTAATATTTTTTTTATTTTTCTATTTTTAAACTTTTAAAAACTTTCAGCGCTCTCCCTGAGGCAGCACTTGGTCTCAGGGAAATGTGCGCTCTTTCGTGCACATGCACGATAGAGCACACTCTGGCAGTTGGGGAATCCTCCCACCTTCCCGCTGGTTGGGCCTTAATTGGCCCACCCGCTTAAAATGGCAGCGGGGCCCGTTTCGGTGCTGGCGATCGGCTGCCCACCCGCCGCCAAGTCGGTGGGGCCTGCCCGCCCATCAAGGGGTTTTTATAAAATTCTGACCAAGGGGTTTTTATAAAACTAAATTAAACATTTATTAATACAAGAAAGATTGTAAGCACATACATAAATTACTACTATAATAACTACAATAATCCCCTAAGTAATTTGACTGACTGTCAGTTACACCCCCAGTAAGGTAACAGTAAATCACACAGTTTTAAACAGACCAGTGGCATGGCACACCCTGGACAGTTGCATTCAAAATGAGCTTCTTTCAGCTCTGGGCCATTGCAGACAGACTTGAGGCTTACAGGCTGGAGGCCTTAGATCTTAGAATCCCTCCTCCTTTTACCAACAACCTTCTCTTCCTTTATACATATTTTCCCCTTTGAATGCAAATTGTCATTGTCGCTAGGTTTTTATTAACTTTAAATCTTCTAACAATAAAACCCTTTCATAATACCCACTTTACTACTAAACTTTAAAAAAATAAACACATTGTTTCTGAGCTTCACCTAGATAGGTATAATATTTCACCTGTTCTTTTGAATGGTCTATTTAAAATGCAAATTGCCCCCTTTACACCTCACCTTCTATTTCACTATGTTTATCTAATTAATATTTCAAATCTACTTCTCTTCTATACATCAAAGCCTCTAGACCAGCTGGCTTTAATCCAATTAAGACACACACACACACACACACACACACACACACACAGACACCACTAAACTCTATTTTAACATAATTTCCAATAACATTATAGACATTGCTATGTTTTCTTGACACTACAAAAATGAACCACTTTGCACTTCGCTGCATTGAACTTCATTTGCCACCTATGTACCCACTCCAGCAACTTGTCTATGCCATTTTGAAGTTCTAAACTACCCTCCTCACAGTTTACAATGCTTCCAAGTTTTGTATCATCTGCAAACTTTGAAATTATGCCCTGCACACCAAGGTCTAGATCAGGAAAAGCAAGGGTCCCCATAGCGAACTCTGGGGATCACCACTACAAAACTCCCACCAGCCTGAAAAATATCCATTCGTTATTACTCTGTTTCCTATTACTCAGCCAATTTTCTATCCACACTGCTGCTGTTCCTTTTATTCCACGAGCTATAACTTTTCTGACAACACAGTTGTTCGACACTGTATCAAATATCTTTTGGAACTCCATGTACACCACATCAAAAAGTATTACCCTCATTAACACTCTCTCTTACCTCTTCAAGAAACTCCAGCAAGTTAGTTAAACATGATTTTCCCTTAAGAAATCCATGCTGGTTCTTCCTAATCAACCCACATTTTTCCATGTGACTATAAATTCTATCCCGGCTAACTGTTTCTAGACATTTCCCCACCACCAAAGTTAAACTGACTGGTCTGTAATTGCTGGGCTTATCCTCACAAACTTTTCTGAACAAGGGCGTAATGTTTGCAGTTCTCCAGTCCTCTGGCACCTCTCCTGTGATTAGGGAGGACTGAAAGATTATGGCCAGTGTCCCTCCAATTTCTAGTCTCACTTCCTTCAATATTCTTGGATGCATCTCATCCAGTCCCAGTGCCTTGTCAACTTTAAGAACCAACAGTTTATCCAATACTTCCTGCTTCTCAATTTTGAACACTTCTAGTCACCGTGGCCTTGGTAACATCTGCTTCCTTGGTAAAGACAGATGCAAAGTATTAATTTAACACCACAGCCATGCCCCCGCCTCCATGTCTAAATCCCCTTTCTGGACCCTAACCAGCCCTACTCCTCCTTTTACCACCCTTTTACTATTTGCGTGCCTGTAGAAGACTTTGGGGTTCCCCTCTATGTTGGCTGCCAGTCTTTTCTCATAATCCCATTTCACTTCTCTTATTTGCTTCTTCACCTCCCCTCTGAATTCCTCTTGGTTCTCAATTGTATTTTCTACCTGGCACTTGTCATAAGGACACTTTCTTCTTTATCTTAATTTCTATTTGCTTTTACATCCAGGGAGCTCTGGAATTGTTTGCCCTACCTTTCCCTTTTGAGGGAATATATCTTGATTGTACCCACACCATTTCTTCTTTGAAGGTAGCCCATTGCTCAGCTACAGTTTTTCCTGCCAACCTTTGGTTCCAGTCTATCTGGCCCAGTTTCGTTCTTTCCCCATTGAAGTTGGCTCTCATCCAGTTAATTATTTTTGCTCTGGATTGCCCACTGTCCTTTTCTATCATCATGCTAAAACATACAATACAATGATCACTGTCTCCTAAATATTCCCACACTGACATTTGATCTACTTGGCCCACCTCATTTCCAGGAACCAGATCTAGCAGTGCCTCCTTTCTTGTTGGACTGGATACATACAAATTCGTAATTCCACATGGCAATCTGCACCCGTAACTCACCAATATCTTTTTACTATACTCTGTGCATTCGCATACATGGATAGTAACCCTGATTTAGACTTCATTACTTTCTCCCTTACTCCGACTCCACCTGTTAACTTACTATTCTCTGTCCTAGTGCTATCTGTCTCTCCCATTATTTGGTGCACCTTGGTATTAGTCTCTAATATTTTCTCCTGGTTCCCACAACCCTGCTGAGTTAGCTTAAATGCTCCCCAACAGCATGAGCAAAATGAACTGCAGGGAAATCAGTTCCAGCTCTGTTCAGGTGCATCCCATTCAGCTTGTACACGTTCCATCTTCCCCCGAGAGCCAGTCCCAGTATCCCAGGAAGCTAAAGTCCTCCCTCCTGCACCATCTTTCCAGCCACGCATTCATCCGCCTTATCCTCTTATTTCTGTACTCACTGGCACATGGCATTGGGAGTAATCCGGAGATTACTGCTTGCTAATTTTCTACTTAGCTCCCTAAATTCTGTCTGCAGGACCACATCCACCTTCCTCCCTAAGTCATTGGTACCAGTGCAGACCACCTCTGTTTGTCCATCCTCCCCCAGAAGAATGTCCTGCAACCACTTGGTGGCATCCTTGACCTTGGCACCAGGGAGGCAACATACCATCCTGGAGTCACGTCTACAGCTGCAGAAATGCATGTCTGTTCCCCTAACTAATGAATCCCCATCACTATTATTCTTCCCTTCCTTCCCTCTTGTACAACCGAACCGCTCATGGTGCCACAAACTTGCCCCTGACTGCACTCCTTTGAGGAACCAATGCACTAATTATTGTCCAAAACAGAAAACTGATTAACGAGCAGGACCCCAGTGTACTCCTGAACCACCTGCTTGATTCTTTAGGGTTGCCTATCGGTCACCCATTCTCTTTCTGTTTCCATGCTCCTAACCTGCGTGCTATCCACATAGCTCTCAGCCTCAAAGATGTGCCACGGTGACCCCAGCCCCCATTTGAGGTCTGATTCCCCGAGCTCAAGTTTCTGCAGCTGGCAGCACTTCCTGCCCATGTGGTCATCTAGGTCACCAATAGTGTCCACATCTTCCCACGTATTACAGGACATACATTCCACACGACCAAGCTGTCCTGCCATGTCTTAACTTTACTTCCCTTGCATTAACTTTATTTTACTTTGGTTTACTTGTATTACTTTAGTATCCCTGAAAAAAGAGACACGTCGAAGCTTTTCACCTCACACTTATCAGGACACTTCATAAGAATATCAAAACAAGGAGAAAACAACAATTAATACTCTATGAGAAGAGAATGCTGTTTGGTTGGCAAGTGGACTCTGATTGTTAGAGGCATTGACATGGAAAATGCTCCACTGATGGTGACTGAGTTAACTGTCAAGCATTGTTTGAAATTTAAACCAGGCAGCTTGACCCTGATTAGTGAAGGCATTACCCCAAGGAATGAGTCAGCAAATGGGCTGTCACTTAGTTTGTTTAGCTGAAACAGGCGCAGTGTGTGTACATGTTCTGTCTTCAAGTAACAGTGCTCTGTGTATTAATATATGTAACTTCCAGTATACCATGATTTGACAACATTTGCTAACTATTTCCTGGTATACTAAGAATTACGCTGACAGCCAGCTTAAGATTGTTAGCCAAGCTCACAGTATGACGCATTTGCTTTGACATGTCTCTTTTTTCAGCATTATTCAAGCTCGGTACTACCAAGTGATTATTTATATTACTTTACATTAATGCCCCTGACTTCCCCTTATTCCTAGTGTTTCTTATTCAAATCCAAGTGGCTACTTCTTTGAAAACATTTTCTGCTTTACAGCTATTTAAAGATACTCGCCACCAGCAGTCTCTTACCAACCAACAAACTTACGGTTTTCCTGTGATGCCACTGTTGGTTTTTTTTTCAAACTCAGCTCCGAAGGTGAGCTTTACACCAGGGTCCATTGCTGCTCAGCTGCTCCTGTTCCCCACTTAGAACAATCCCTATGTATACCACTCTCTAACCCCCATGCACCAAATTCCTACAAGAGCCAAATTCGCTTGTCGCTCAGCCTTTGTCTCACTCCGGCGTAGTTACCTGTCTCTTTGCTCTCCCCTTATTGATCGCGATCCAGATTAAACTGAGTGGGCGAGAAATAAATCTTGAACTGCAGCAATAATCTAAGGGAATGTGCACAGGAGGGTTCTGTGGATGACTCCTCCTGGGGAGTGAGATGAGGGTGGGCGTGATAGGAAGGAATGGTGAGAACGAGAGAGGGCAGAGTAAGCCGGTAGGGTGGGAGGCTGAGGGTGTGATGGTATCAGTAGAAGGGACGGCGAGGGTGGTTGGTGGGGCTTTGGAGGCAGACACGGACCCTGGGGGTGGGAAGGAGGAGGTTGGGGAGGTTAATATGGAGGGGGGTGGGGTTTTTGGGAAGGTAGGGAATGTGCACATTCACCTGGACAGCCCTGAAAGGAAAGGATTGTGGCTGGTAGGTGGCAATTGGGAGGTGGAAGGTGATGTCTGGGGGTTTTGACAGTGATGGAGGAAAGGACATGGGTTGAGTGGAGAAGGGGAAAGGACGGGGAAGCTAAACAAGAATGTTAAACGCACCAAGCTTATAAATCCGAAAGGAGAGTCGTGTGGGCAGGAACAGGTGCTGCGTGGGAGTGTGGGTCAGTGGGTGGGCGGAGATGCAGGTCAGCTCAGATGGACAAATGAAAGAGAACCCCAGAAGAAAATACTCAGGAAATTGAGATGAGTGTGATGGAGGAAGGATCCACCTGCATGGGGAGAGTGCTTGCACGAGGCTCCGAAAGGCCCTGCCACACACACACGTCTCTCTCCAGGATCACCCGTGGGCTGGCTGCGTGCAGCTGTACCACTAATTGCTGTGGGGGTGGTGGGGGATGAAATGGGAGGACTCGCAAAGCTGTAAATGAAGCCGAAAGACACCATTACACCATGGCCAGAATCTTCAGGTTGGCGTGCAGGGGCAGGCCCCACTCGCCGACGCATAAAATTACGCCCGGTGATGTCGGGCGTGCGTCCCAACATCACCGCGCGTCATTCATTCCGGTCTTCAGTTCGGCAGGCACGCACCAGAGTCGGCTGCGTGCCCGCCGAACAGTCAAAGGCCTATTAAGGCCATTTAAAAACTAATTAAAACACTTAACGGAGCTCCACGGGAGGGATGAGGTTTGGAGTATTTATAAATTGAGTAACAATTTTTATTAACGTTCATTGACATGTCCCAGCTCATGTGACGCTGCCCCCACCCACACAGGGAGCACTCAGCACTTCTGGGTTCGCATTAATCTAGGCGGGTCTTAATTGGTCTGCCTGTGTAAAATGGCAGCCTGCAGCTGATTGGCTGTGCACCCACCCAAATGGGGTGAAAATTCTCCCTAGTACATTTTTTTTATTCATTGGATTGGGCATTGTTGGCTAGGCCAGCATTTATTGCCCATCCTTAATTGCCCTTGCTCAGAGGGCATTTAAGAACCAACCATTTTGCTGTGGGTCTGGAGTCACAGGTAGAATAGCAAATTTCCATCCCCAAAGTTTTTACAACAAACATTTCATGGCCATCGTTAGACTATTAATTCCAGATTTTTATTGAATTGCAATTCCACCATCTGCCATGGCAGGATTCGAACCCAGATCCCCAGGGCATTACCCTGAGTCTCTGAACTCCTAGCCCAGTGACAATACCGCTGCCCCATTGCTTCCCCCTGTGAAAGTGCATATATTTTTGGATTATAAAGTACCAAAATGTGTTCACCAATGCAACCATGATCAGGAGCAGGGTTTTTAAGCTCGGAGGGTGGGCTCATGCCCAACCCAACCGAGCATGATATGACACGCGGTGACGTTGGCTAAGCGTGCCGACATTAACACGCGGTCGCGCGATAGTTCGGTCAGCAGGCGGGCGCTGGAGCCGGCAACATGCCCACTGACAATTAAAAGGCCCGTTAAGTTATCATTGGGCTGAATTTTTCACTGCCTGTTCAACCTAATGGTTGACGGGCAGGCAAAAAGGCCAAGCGGCATTTGCCCTTTCTTGGAAACCTCATCCAAGGGTGGGATGAGGGGCTGGGTAAAACGATGGGCGGTGACATCACCGCGCCCCATTTAAATATTCAGGAAGGCAGGGGCGCAGCAGAATCAGCTGTGGGCCCGCGGACCTGTCAATGGCCAATTGAGGCCATTGACAGAGCAATTAAAGTAATTAAAGGACCTGCCCGCATACCTTGGACAGGCCAGGAGCCCCAGCGGGAAGTAGAAAAAATATGGCACAGAATTTTGCCATTGATGGGCGGGCAGGCAGCCGATGCTGCCATCAATATGGGCCCCGCCGCCATTTTAAGTGGGCAGGCCAATTAAGCGCTATGCACTTCCTGTGCGGGCGGGGGAGGGATTCCACAACTGCCAGAGCGCACTCTTTCACGCATGCGCACGATAGAGCGCACACCTCCCTGAGGCAAAGTGCTGCCTCAGGGAGATCACTGAAACAGTGAAAAATTAAAAAATCATTAACATGTCCCCCTCATGTGAAAATGTCACACATGAGATGGGACATGTTAGTGAAGAACACAAACACTTTATTAAAATTTTTTAAACCTGATATCAAACCTCATCCCGCCACTGGATGAGGTTTGAAAAAAAAAATCACTTACCCGCCTGCCCACTGGACCTCTGCGCACGGGCCCCTCAAAATCCTGGTCAATTGGAGAGTTAATGGCCTTAATAAGGCCTTTAATTAAGGGCGGGCGCACGTCCCACTACGCCCACCGACTGAAACATCGCGATGCCGCGCACTGACGTCGGGACGCTCGTGCGACATTTTAAGCGCTGGTATGTGGACTCTGCCCTCCACACACCAGCCAGATGATTCTGCCCATGAAACATCATCTAGCAGCAGGTTGAGGTTTCAAGTAGGGTTTTAAAAATTTTAATTAAGCTTTTTTGGAAATTATGAACATGTCCCAACTCATGTGACAGTGTCACCTGAGGGGACATGTTAGGGAAATTTTATTTTTCTATTTTGAGCTTTTTCACATTTGGAGCCAATCTCCCTGAGGCTGCACTAAGCCTCAGGGAGATGAGTGCGCTCTTTTGTGCGCGTGCGTGAGAGCGCACTCTCGATTTTAGGCATTCCACCCACCCGCAGAGGGAGTGTATAGCACTTCCCTATGGACGTCATGCTGAGCGGGCCTTAAATGGCCCACCCATGTAAAATGGCACCGTGCCTCCAATCGGGGGCGCCAATCGGAAGCGCGCCCACACGCACCCGCCCATCAACATGGGGGGAGAATTCAGTCCCAGGTTTCCAAAATCAAGTGCAAATGAAATAAAAATTTTAATTTTAAAACATGTCCCTACTCAAGTAACCTTTTTTTAGGCAAGGAGCCATAAATCCTCTGTGTCTCCAGAATTAGTGCATACTCACTGAGGAAAGATGTGTATTTTTGTTCATGTATTTAAGAAGCTCAATATTTCACCCTCAAAATCCCCATTTGGTAGGAAGAATAGAGGCAATAGACTATTTTCTAATTGGGGAGAGAATTCAGAAGTCAGGAGTGCAAAGGGTCTTGGGGGTCCTAGTCCAGGATTCTCTTAAGGTTAACGTGCAGGTTGAGTCGGTAGTTAGGAAGGCAAATGCAATGTTGGCATTTATTTCGAGAGGACTAGAATATAAATGCAGGGATGTGCTGCTGAGGCTTTATAAGGCTCTGGTCAGACCACATTTAGAATATTGTGAGCAATTTTGGGCCCCGTATCTCAGGAAGGATGTACTGGCTCTGGAGAGGGTCCAGAGGAGGTTCACGAGAACGATCCCAGGAATGAAAGGCTTAACATATGAGGAATGTTTGAGGACTCTGGGTCTATACTCAATGGAGTTTAGAAGAATGAGGGGGGGATCTGATTGAAACTTACGGAATACTGAAAGGCCTGGATAGAGTGGTCGTGGGGAAGATATTTCCATTGGTAGGATAGACTAGGACCTGAGGGCACAGCCTCAGAGTAAAGGCAAGACCTTTTAGAACAGAGATGAGGAGAAACTTCTTTAGCCAGAAAGTGGTGAATCTATGGAATTCATTGCCACGGAAGGCTGTGGAAGCCAGGGTCATTGAGTGTATTTAAGACTGAGATAGATAGGTTCTTGATTGGTAAGGGGATCACAGGTTACAGGGCGAAGGCGGGAGAATGGGGTTGAGAAACTTATCAGCCATGATTGAATGGTGGAGCAGAATGGCCTAATTTCTGCTCCTATGTCTTATGGTCTTATCCTACACACCGTTTGGGACACTTCCCCACTCATCTCGGACTCAGAGGAGGTGGGACATGAGGGCAGAGAGTTACCTGCCTCTGACACAGGTTTAGAAGAGGTACAGCCTGAGGATAGAAATCCCCAGCCAGCGGCAGTGGAGATTCCACAGAACGCACAAGAGGGGACAGTGGCTCGGGTTGAAGACCCACCAGCCAGAAAACCCCCATCAGCCAGAGTGCCTAGAAGGTCCCCACGAACACCATGGCCAGTTTAAAAGGGCAGTCCCTCAAGTCAGGGATTGACCTGAGGACAGAGGTCTCCAGCCAGCAGGACACCGAAGGAAGTAGTGTGCTGTAGCCCGAACAGGGATTAACCTGGCTGCCCGGGGATGGGTGGCAGATGTACATAGCTTCTGTTATTTAATTTTGAGATTGTTAAGTTTGGGTGTTTTAGTTAAATTTTAAATAAAGTGGTTGGTAGTTTAAGTATTATTGTTTAAGAGTGTTTGTATTGAGTCGAGGTCGCAAGACTCGACTATGCTTTACCCAAGCCAGCGAATCTGTTTGGGACCTGGCTGTATGCTCTTATGTCTCCCGACAGGATGGGGAGCATACTCCTACTCACCCTGATAGGAACGGCCGCTGGGTGGTGAGGTGACGTGGAGGACTCCCACATTTTTGGGTGCTCAAGGGAGAGAGCACCAGTTGTGACTGCGAGGGGCAGCGAAGGTAACGTGGAGGAGATCACCACCTATTCCCATGTGGGAAGATGGCCAGGGTGGCTGGGATCTAACTCCACCCGGTACTCCAGTCAGACCGGGTTCACCTACAGGGAGGCCTCCCTCCCCTGCCCCAGCATACTCCCAGGTTGTGGCCACATGGGTCGGGGTCACTGAGGGGAAACGTGTGTGCCTGACCTGCGGAGGACAGATTCCCCTGGGAAGGTGGTGGTGGTGGCTCAGGAAGCTGAGCAGAGATATGGGGGACGGTCCAGCTGACTGGGAGCGACTGGGGAACGACACCCATCGGACCGTTACCAGGAACCATGGGGGGGGTGAGCGTGCGCTGGGACAAGTGGTGGAAATCGAAACAGGGAATCTATGTTTGCTTGTGGGGATCGCGGAAGACCTGCCCCATGGGCGTATCCATTATCTTTACCGCAGCTTGGCTGGACAAGGGGAAGGGGGTAGATTGGGATTCCCAACTACACACTTGCATAACCCCATCCTCTCCAGCCTCAGTTAAGGCCACTGAACATGTGGCACGCGCCCAAAAGCCGCTGCCCACGGCCCCGACAGTAAAGACACATATGGAGAAGTGCCCTGCCACTACCAAGGGACCAGGGAATGGGCTGGTACTAGTGCCGACCGAAAAGGTGCCATAGCAGGGGGTACACCACGCGGTAGCTTCCGTGATTCTAAACCTCACAGAGGTACACTTACCTGAGTGGTGCCCCAAGGAGACAGAACAGCTATACCAGGCCCTGTTAAGAGAAATGTTCAGGAAATTCTATGAGTTCAATTTTGTCAATGTAGACAAACTGACCACGACCCACACTGAGTACTTTAGCAATGGGGGGGGCGTGGGGGGAGACAAAGAAGGGGAACCTGGAATGATGTTTTCACAGCATATAATACAGGATCCTCTGTGATAAACAGTCTGGATGACATCGAATTGCAGACACAAATAAACAGTTTAAAAACACAATTACGAAAAATCTTAACAGAGGAGAACACAGTGATGAGCTCAGAGCTACATGAGGACCAGGCTATGATGGTCCATTGAAAGGAGATGATTGCTGAGTTGGAAAGGCACACCAAAACAGTGAATGCTTTCATTCGAGAGGATAGGAATGCATCAGACCAGGCTGCACAGAATGATGTGCGCGTGCTGTACGGGACATGGATGCTGGGCGAGGGCTGCAGCAACCTAGAGGATTTAGAGCAAGGTTTAGTCCCCTCCTGGATCAGCAACAAGCACCTCGCAGCCCTCCACCCATTTGACAATTCACGAAGCCCGTGTCAGTTCTGCCTAGCCTCTGAAGCCTACCCTGTCCCAGTAGATTATCCCCAACCACACCATCATGGGTATAGTAGTGGGGATGACGGTCATGGGTGGGACAGCCCGACCTGCACCGGTATATGGGGTGGAGAACATTGGAGTCATTCAAGGGGGTACACACGTCCATTTCGCAGCAGTCCCACTTTAGATCATAAAGTGGGAGCACATGACGACAAGTACAGACCTCTCTGGGTGCTGGAGCCGGGGTGCACACATAGTACTGTGTCCCCAGCACTTGAACGCCTACTCCAGACCACAGTGTGGGTTTAAAACTGCTGGTCCATGGCTTATAAACTGGACCATGGCCATGTTCCCCCACAGCTAGCATATATAGGGGCTGGGGCATATAGTGTCACCACAAGTGCACCTCATTACCAGCTTGGACAGCACACCCGGTGTCCGGTAAGTGACAGCAGTTTTTGTTTTAAACCCGAGGCAGAAGTTCAAATGGCTCAGGAACGGACTGTCCCCATTCCTGAACCCTCCACTGTTTACCTCACTGTTAGGGAAAACATTACCAACCTGCAGAGCTCTGTCACACATTTTGGTTATGAAATTCCCCCTCTACCAGAACATCTTACTAAACTACTAAAAGCTGTAGACTTATCACAAAAGTATTTCTATACTTTGGAACAGAAAACACACGAGATAGAGAGAGAGATTCAAAGGTATCACAGTCCCACCCTGGTGGGACATTTTTCAAAAACATAGAATTCCCTTCATGGGTCAGAATGGCTTCCCACATCCTGGTGGTTTGCCAGCTGGGAATAGTGTTGTACCTGTTGTGCTCTCAGTGCAAGGGAAAAGGCAAAATCCTAGAGTTCCAAAACAAAAGGACCTGGAAGAAGCATTATGCTAAGGTGGAGAGAGATACACCTGTTTGAACCTTCCATATTTTTTTTTTTGTGTTCCTGTATAAAGATTGTTTTTTTTTTGTGTTCGGTTATTTTTAAGAAAGACTTTTAGGTGTTGTTTTCTTTTAATAAAGATGTATGTGCACTAAGTGGGGTGTTGGACCCTCTAAATGTTTGTAAATAACTGTATTTTGCCTATGCATGCTTAGGTACACCACATTTTAAAGAATGGGGAAGTATGTGTCATGGGATCTTAGATAGGTAATTACAGGGGAAGATTGATTATGGAGGTCGGGAATTTTGTTTTTTTTTCCAGTATGATACTTGAAGCAAGGTTTAAGTATCACGGCGGGGTGGTGGGGGGGCTGAAGGGTTCTCAAAATTCCCATATTTTTCATATTATCAACAAGGATATGACTTTTGGACTTTTATGGCAGAGGACCCAACTGCTGAGTTAAGTGTAGAACACTGCAGACAGGAGGCTAGGCCCATGAAGACCTGGGACTGGACATGCCCGGGCTTGTTGAGTGCAGTGTGGATTATTGCCTGTAACCAGACAACGAGAGGAGACAGAATACACATTCTTCCCTTTAAAACAATCAACCCAGAGAAAGACTTCATCTTACACGAAACTAAAGCCCATCAAAATCTTGCATAAATACTCGCTACTAACTACTAAGGCAGGAAGGCAGCAAGCAATGCAATTAATGCAAACCCATCAATACTCCACATATATAATGGCTTTCAGTTCAAGACTAGTTACGGGGACAGGAAGACAACAATAAACATCATGCGAGCCCATTAAAAACAACGAGACAACAATCACCTGAAGAAGCTCAAATCAGACAAAGAACTACTTGATTTGGATTGAGATAAGAAATTCAAAGAAAACAGTACAACTGGGCCACCAGTTAGAAAAGGGAGCAGACACAGGGGCTGAGCAGTTTTTGGAGCGGTTTAAACAGGGAGAGGGAGCTGAGCCAAGCGGAGGGAGGCGATCTGGAGGTTTGCAGGCCTGCAGGCAACATCATGGCGAGGGACACAGGGTGGCAGGCTCAACCGAAGACAACAAGGCCACAAAGATTGACCACCCACAACCGCGCCCTCCACCCAACTGAAGAACCTACACGGATTCCACAGACCAGGACCACATGGGGACAGCAGGCCCCAGAGGACACAGAGCGTACCCCAAAACTGCAACCGGCTTGCCTGGCTGGATTTCGAACTGTCAAGGAACCCTGGTTGGTGAGCATGATCCCTGACCTCACCTAGTTCAATTTAGTTAGTTTTTGGGGGTGGAACAAGGGTAAGGGGATTAGTAGCGTGATTTTCCCTCGTTATGCCGTGTGTTCCCCATTCTTAACTAAGTGTACTTTCTAAGTCTGTATAATCTCAGTGTAATCCTAATGTTATAAGTTCATTTGTGACTTTAATAAACCCAGTATTTTTTCTTGCACCAAAACCAGTTATCTGCTGCACTTTGTCACAACCCCCAAATAAGTCCAAGGTCTAGAACCCAAGGAGTGGGAGCAGTTCAGACTGCTCAGAAGTCAGAGGTGAAGCTGACACATCACCGCCCCCTACAGTTCTGTTGAACTTATACTATACTGGCATGCTGCTATCTCTTAAAGCCATATTACAACCATCCCCATTATAGTCAATAATGTAAACAGATCCCTTTCCTCAGGCTATTGCTTAAAATTAACTTTATCACTAAGCCTAATTTTCCAATAGCTTCACTTCAATGTGAGAATCATATTCTGTTCCCATTGTATAGATTATCTTGACTGAGCTTTTGAACTATCCAGCAAATTGACCTCCATTCAAAGTTCCACATTGATACATGGGGATGGTTATGGACACGCTGATCTTTCTAGAAATGAAGGAGAAAAGGATTCTCAGCCTACCTTTTCTTGGTTTTGGCACATAGCATTGAGACTGAAGTATATGACTCGTTATTTGAGGCCGACATGATGAATTATAAATACCTCACAGAAAGTGCAACCATAACATCAAAGAGTGTAAAATAAAAGGGTCAGGGGGAATCCAAGCTGACTCCTGAATGACTCCTTTGAAGTTAGTTAACATTAAGTCCAGGAGCACCTGCAGCCCTCTTTCACATGAAAAGCAAACGAACAAAGATATGTGTCATTTATTGCTTTCTATTGTCAAAGAAAATGTTAATTCAGAAAGCTAGCCTCTAACAAATACCACACCTCGTCCACTTTGCAGCTGTGTATAAAACCCAAAATTTGATTGACTGTAAGGAACCTCTGGATTGCAATTTTTATATAGAATTACATAGAATTAACAGTCATTTTGCAATCCCAACCAGTCTGTCACAGGGTTTATGCTCCAAATGACCCACATCTCACCTTACTTCGTCTCACCCTGGCAATACATTCTTCTATTTTTCTGTTCCTCGTGTGCTTGTCTAACTCCCCCTTAAATGCATCTATACTATTCACCTCAACCACTCCCTGTGGTAGCAGATTCCACATTCTCACCATTTTCCTGAACTCTTCATTAGATTTATTAGTGACTTAAAGACCCTGAGGGGTCTTGACAGGGTGGATGTGGAGAGGATGTTTCCTCTTGTGGGAAAATCTAGAACTAAGGGGTCGCTCATTTAAGACAGAGACGAGAAGAAATTTTTACTCTCAGAGGGTCGTGAGTCTTTGGAACTCTCTTCCTTAAAAGGCGGTAGCAGCAGAATCGTTGAATAATTTTAAGGCAGAGCTAGACAGATTCTTAATTAACCAGGGGTGAAAGGTTATTGTGGGTGGGCAGGAACGTGGGGTTAAGGTTACAATCAGATCAGCCATGATCTTATTGAATGGAGGAGCAGGCTTGAGGAGCTGAGCGGCTGACTCCTGCTCCTAATTCGTATGGTTCATATGTACGTTTGTATCTTATATTTATAGCCCCTAGTTTTTGAATCCCCCCACATATTCTCTACACTTACCTTATCAAACCCATTTCGAATTTTAAAGGCCTCCAGCTTCTCCTTTTCAAGAACAAGGAGTCTCAGTGTGTACAGTCCTTCCTGATAGTTGGAATCCCTCAGCTCTGGTACCATGCTTGCAAAAATAAACTGCACTTTCTTTACAGCTAAAGAAGTTCTTTTGAAGTGCAGTCACTGTTGTAATGTAGAAAATGTGGCATCCAATTTGCAGACACCAAGCTCCCCTGAAGAGCTATGTGATAATGACAAGCCAATCTGTTTTTTTTTTGTGATGCTGATTGAGGGATAAATATTGGCCAGGACATCAGGGATAACTCTACTGCTTCAAAATAGTGTTATGGGATATTTAACATCCATCTCAGCAGGCAGACGGGGCCTCGTTTGAAAATCTCAACCAAAAGGCAGGACTTCTGACCATTCAATACTCTGTTGGAGTGTCAGCCTTGATTTTTACGTTGAAGCGCTGGAGTGGGATTTAAAACCAAAACCTTGAAAGGGAAAGCTTCAATTCTGCCTCATTTTCTGGCTGCTTTCAGTTAGCAAGATACTTATTTTATTCTCAAGAAACACAGGTAAGAATTTTCTCCAATCTTGACGGCATTTATGTGGCAGTGGCACTCTCCTTGAGCTGTGGAGCAGGAGCTGTGAAGGTCACAGGAAAAGGGGATTCGGGTAGGTCGTACGCTCCCAGAGTCACCTGGGTGGATTGCCCTGGGGTGTGCACCTGCTGGTCCTCCTCCCTATGGGTGCCCAAGGGCCCCTGGCTGACTCGTTGAGGGGAAGGGGAAGCTGGAGTGAGATCAAGATGCCCCGCAGCCCTCTCACATTGACACTGTTGGAGGCCAACTATGGCATCGGTGATGGAGTTCAGCCTACGCAGCAGTGCAGGACTGGTGTACTGGACCAAGGTCTCCATGGCAGCTGCCATCCTACCAGTGTTGACCTTGGTGCATTGGCATGCTGGCACTATCATCTCAGACTGAAGGCGGATGGACTCCATCATCCCTTGCAACCTGAGGAACACAGTGGACATCCCTTCCTGATGTTCTCGAGCTTGCCTTTGCAGTTCCAGGAAATCTGCTGGGCTCTGCAGATTTCTGGCTGCCGAGTGCTGGAAACCTGGGAAGTCCCTGTCGCCGCCTGCTGTGAATCAGACAGTGTGATGTGCTCACCAGATTGTGACCCCAGGGCTATTCTAGAAGTAGGTCCCACTGAGGTTGTTTCTCTTGTGCTGGTGGAGGGGGCAGGTGAGTGCTGTGGTGGGACTTCAATGAGGGTGTCATCGGATTCTTCTTCTGAGGTTTCTCCAGGGCTTGAGTCAAGGATCTGGGTTGTGGACCCTATGGCTGTTTCCCAGGCGTGCCTGCAAAAGCAAGGAGAGATAATTAGTGCACAGCAGTGGCCTGTGGAACAAGGGAACTGATTCACAGTACAGTTGTCTGGTCGATGTTGCACTGCTGGATCCTCATGTGCTTGAGCACTGCCAACCTCACCATCAGCGGAGGAATGGCTCAGATCATTGCTGGCCAGCTGGATGACTCCAATTTCAAAGTCTGTGAGGACTTTGATGCCGGACATTCCTCCACCAATCTGTGACCTCTCCTTTTTGTTGTGTGCCAGCTTGTCCTGCGTGAATATAGATGGAGAGAGTATAAGCAGGATACCTGCCAGGCCAGATGAGAAGGATGTCTGGTATGTGTAACTGGTGAGTGGTGCCATGGACAGGGTGTGGACATGATCCACAGGGCTGGTGAAGTGTGTGCAAGAGAGTGAATGGTGATGTCACTGGAGCTGGCAATGAGTGAGATCCCTGTAGATGTGAGATGATTTAGTGTGTTTGAGAATTGAGAGTAATGAAAAGAATAATTTACCCTCTTGGAATAGAGGGGATCATTCGTCCCCTTTCGGCTGTCTTCTTTTGCAGGTCATTTGCATTGACCACCGCTGCCACCACCTGCCATGCTGGATTGGTTACCCTCCTTGCTGGTCTTCGCCCAGAGACGGGGCAGAGGACTTCACAGTGGGCCTCCAGAGCGTCCAGTAAGTGCCCATGGGAAGCATTGCTAAATTTGGGGGCAGCATGTTTTCTTCCTTTGGCAGCTGTGACTTTCCAGCAATTTCTGCTGCCTTAGAGAGAGTGCTTACTTTGTGCAGAGGTGCCCTTTAAATTTGGCGTCCAGATTACTGAAAGCCTGAGGCAATGGCAGGGCGGGTGAATCAGAAGCCGCCCCACCAGTGACCCCGCAAGTTTCCCAGGAATGCAAGTTTTGCCGAGAATGGGATGATATGGCGTGAAAAGCCACCATTGTGGCCAGTGAGTAAAACGTCTTCTTCCCCTGCCCACTACCACACTTTGTGCAAATTTGGGATGAATCTCCCCCTAGTTCCAAATCAGGATAGTACTTGGCTTAGAGGGAAATTTGCAGGGGATGATGTTCCCAGGCACCTGCTAAAAATTACAGTAGATTGTTTGGGACACACTTCATCCCACAATGTATCAGGCAATTCCGGAACCCTTTCCCCGCAAAAAAGCCTTTTTGAGAAGGTTAATTGAAAATGTTAAGTTCAGAGTGATAGATTTACGTTAGTCAGGTTATTCTGGGATCTGAAAGCCAGGTGGTTAAATTGAGTTAAGATACAGATTAGACATGATCCATATTCCTAACTTTATCAATGGATGTGGGCCAAAGCTGAGGTAATGTACGTCAGGTACTGATCATCTGTGATCTGAATTTGTGTTGGACTATGCCTGGGTAGTTGAATGGCCTGTTCCTGTAGCTGTAAATGTATACAAATACTAACGTCAGGCAGTCTTGTGGCACACAGTGGGTAGCATCCCTGCTTTTCAGCCAGGTTCAAGTCTCACCCTGGGACATGATGGCCAATTTGCATACATAATGCAGCCAAACAGTTTGTCTATCAACCTGCAAATCTTTCCAACACACGCCAGTGGCAGGTGCTAAGAGTGCGAGATATTCTATGTCAGCCATGTAATGGAAAGAACTGTGGAGCCTCTACCATCACTATCTGTAGCTCCAGGCTACTATGCATGTAAAAGTGCACATTGCCACAGCAACTCAAGCTCCGAGTGAACTGTACCATGCCGCCACTGCTTAACATCGACGCCAGGAAGCAGCCTATGTCCAAATGCAACAAGACCTGGACAATATCCAGGCTTGGGCCGACAAGTGGCAAGTAACATTCGTGCCACAGAAGTGTCAGGTAATGACCATCTCCAACAAGAGAGAATCCAACCATCACCCCTTGATGTTCAATGACATTACCAACACTGAATCCCCCACTATCAACATCCTGGGGGTTACCATTGAGCAGAAACTGAACTAGCCATATAAATACTGTGGCTACAAGAGCAGGTTAGAGGCTAGGAATCGTGTGACAAGTAACTCACTTCCTGATTCCTCAAAGCCTGTCCACCATCTACAAGGCACAAGTCAGGAGTGTGATGGAATACTCCCCACTTGACTAGATGAGTGCAGCTCCCACAAGAAGCTTTACACAGTCCAGGGCAAATCAGCCCACTTGATTGGTGCCAAATCATTCACCTCCCTCCATCACTGACACACAGTAGCAGCAGTGTGTCACCATATACAAGATGCACTGCAGGAATTCACCAAGGCACCTTCGACAACACCTTCCAAACCCATGACCACTACCGTCTAGAAGGACAAGGGCAGCAGGTAGGTGGACCCACCACCATCTGGAAGTTTTCCAAGTCAGTCACCATCTTGACTTGGAAATATATCGCTGTTCCTTCACTGTCACTTGGTCAAAATCCTGGAACTTCCATCCTAACAGGGTGGGTGTACCTACACCACATGGACTGCAGCGGTTCAAGAAGGCAGCTCACCACCACCTTCTCAAGGTCAATTAGGGATGGGCAATAAATGCTGGACTAGTCAGCAAACCTACATTCCATCAATGAATGAAAAAAAAAATGACTTAACTGAACAGCAAAACAGGCCCAAAGATCTGAATGATCTAATCTAAATGAATGCTGAAATACACTTGGAGCTGAATTGCCTATTCCTGTTACTGTAAATATATAGAACTACTTAACATCAATGTCAGGATGCTAAGAATCCCATTGCTGCCCACTGTTCACACTGTGTTCTTTGGGGACATGATTACATGGAAATCTGTCATTACATTCCAGCACAGCCCAAGGTTTTGCCAAATACAATTACAGATGTGTGGCCCCTTTAACTGAGGGTTAAACTGTGACATTACAGCACATGTCTGTCTCCTCAAATTGTACATCACAGTGAGATCAGACCACACAAACTGATTGTAAACTAAATATGGAGGCTGCCCAAGCAGTTTAAGTGAGGGAAATTGAACTGCCCTGACTGATACTAACTGGCTGATCTATCTTGGAGTGAATGTGGCTGACTAGAAGGCCTGGATAAGTTTACTTTGTGAAGGGAGCATGCACAATGGTAACGCCATCAACCAGTAGATTCAGTGGAAGGTTGTGGACATTGAAAGGTTTGTCTCAACATCATGAAGGACATAACACACTCAGTAATACTGCTGAACAGTATTTGTTGTTATGAGTAATTGCTTCATATAATTGCCATTGATAGCCTAATGGAACCTGATTTCTGATGGCTTAATCAACCCAACTCTCAGGCCCATCCTTAGACTTCCAGATGGACCATCGCGTTGTCAGCATGAGTTTGGTGCTCATGCCATGTTCTGTCGCTAAATTCGATCATTGGCATTGTTTGCAATATTCCAGCAGTTGGACAAATATCATCAACGTTTGCTAGACCCACTCTAAGGTCCCAGGTAGACATTTACCTCTTGCTTACCTGCACACACAGAATCAAGCTTAATGGAGCTGGTTCATCTCGCTTATCCTTTCTCTCAGTAAGAAATTGTTGAAAAGTTTCAGCTGCAACAACACACAGTTCAGCAAGAGTTTGATTCAGGTCTGGTTAAGGCCTCTGACAGCACCATTGTCTCTGCTGCCTCTGGCCCCAAGCCAGCATCAGTGGATCCTGATCATTGGTATCCAGCACTGCTGATGATCCAGAGTGCCGAGCTCTATGGTGCCCCAAACTCAAGAAACACAAGCACAGCTTCAAAGGTGATTTAAGCATTGGAATCATCCTTCACCAAAAGACACAGAACAGGCAAACAATCCCATCATCATTGTCCACTCACCATGTTCACTGTGACATATATGAAACCCAAGGGTGTTTGACCAACACTTTCAACAAGGTTTGCATCTAACCATGACATTGCAGATTAGATCTCACCCTTACAATGAGCATCACAGCCAAATCAGGCATTGGGTTTGTAAACTGGATAAATTTGAGGCGGGAGGCTGCACAACCAGTTTCAGTGAAAGAAATGTAACTGCACTAACTGTTTCCAACTGGCTGATCTATCAGGGAGTGAATGTGGTTGTCTAGAAGAATGAGCAGGTTACTTTGTGATGGGATTGTGATCAACAGCAACATCATCAACCAGTAGATTAGACAGAGGGCTGCGGACATTGAATGGTTTGTCTCAACATGGTTACCTTGTATCGTTATTTATGAACGTCATAATGAGCCATATAATCAGTGTCATAAGGCCAGTGACATTGATGCAGAGTTGGGTGGATCAGTTGTAGTTGTTGTTGCTAGTAAATCTTCAATATTGTTGTTCAGGGTTAGCCTGGAGCCTGGTTACTGACAGTTAGACTGTCCTACTTTCAGGTACTTCCCTGTTGTCTCTTACCAACTGCTACTACCTGTCCTTAAACTTGGTACTCACTCCTGTTCTGTAAATGTATGTGACCACTTACCATCATTAGTAGATCTCCCAGTGTACACCTGGTGTCTGTCAGAAAGGTGGGCAGTAGTTCTCAGTCTTTACAAAACCTTACTCTTAATTACCAGGAAGGCTACCTGTATGTACATAATGGAGCTTCATGGAACTGGTTCATCAACCATTCTCTCAGGAAGCAACTTGGTGTAAAACCTCGACCTAAGTAACACGTATAGTGCAGTTGGAACTTAGGTTCAGCGCCATGTAAGATGCCCTGCTACCAGCATCAATCAACTTCCACAGCTTACGATACCAACTCAGCATCAATGGACCTTGATCAATGGTGTCCGGCATCATCGATGATCTGGAGCGCTAAGATCTACAGTGACTCAAAACGAAGAAACACAAACACTATTTCAGAAGGACATTGGAATTACCCTCCACCAAGAGAAGGGAGACAGAGAACACAAACATTCCCATCACTGTCACCCTCGACTGCTGTTCTGAGTTGTAACCACATGGAAACCTGTATTTTTTATTCTAGCTCATTCTGTTATTGTGACCGAAGTGAAGCCCAAGAGCGTTTGCCCAACTCTTTCATGAAGGTGAGGCCCTTTAACTGGATGAGGGAAACCATAACATTACAGGGGAAGTCTCACCCCCACACTGAGCATCTCACTGAGATTAGACATCACAGTAGGTTGGTGAACTGTATAATTTTGAAGTGGGAGGCTGTATTACCAGTTTCACTGATGGAAATGGAGCTGCACTGACTTTCATTCACTCTTGCCGATCCCTTTAGGAGTGAATGAGGATGTGAAAAAAGTCTAAAGAGCTTTGCTTTGTGAAGGGAGCATGAACAATGGAAATTTTGCTCGCTAGCTGACACTCAAAAGTTGCTGCTGGGAAAGGTTTGTTTGTACATGTAGTTGAGAGCCTTCCTATTTAGACCACTGATCAGTGTTGAGTGTAGTTTTGAGATAGAATGAATGATCTCGCTAGCACGTGTCACTGGGAGCAATCCTGAGATTACTACCATTGAGGTTTGATTTTTAAATTTATGTCCTAGCTCCCTATATTCAGCTTTCAGGACCTCATCGCTCTTTTTATTTATGGCGTTGGTACCGATATGGACAGCGACCTCTGACTGTTCACCCTCTTGTTAAGAGAATATCATTGTTTTCCTAATATTACTGTGGAATACTGAAGCACATGGGGACGGCATGTGTGTGACTAATTTAATTAAACTGAGGACAGTCAGACTGCATGGTTTAAATCACCAAAGGGGTTAAATGTAAAAGCAGGCATTTTGAAATGGAGATGGGCAAGCTAAGATGAGATCCCAGTAGATACTGTATGAATGGGGATTTGCATTAGCAGATAAGTGAGGAGTAAATTGTTAGCTGTTTGAATTTCAAAAGAGACATAACAGAAAGTTTTACAACTGGCAAAATTGTAAATAAATAAGGCAAAACTGTTAAGATTATTTTTCCCGAAAGTGCTAGCCATAATGACAACATGAAAGATTTTTATATTTTGGGAAAGGTAACTTCCAAAGAAAGTTCAGAACAATGTACTTAAATAACCAAAGAGGAGAAAGGATATTTAAGGAAAGGTTGAAAGCTCTATGAGGTGAATGGCCATATGAGCTAAATAACATTCTGACAGGGCTAGACAGACTGCAAGCAGGGATGATGTTTCCTGTGGCTGGGGGGTCTAGAACAAGGGATCACAATCTCAGGATATGAGGTAGGCCATTTAGGATTGAGATGAAGAGAAAACTCTTCACTCAGATGTTGGTGAACCTGTGCAATTCTCTACTGCAGAGGGCTATGGAGGCCAAGTCACTGAATACATATATAAGAAGGAAATAGATAGATTTCTAGACTCTAAAGGCATCAAGGGGTATGGGGAGAGAGTGGGAGTATGGCATTGAGATGGAGGATCAGCCATACTCATATTGAATGGCAGAGCAGGCTTGAAGGGCCGAATTATCTTCTCCTGTTTCTATTTTCTATGTTTCTATGTGAGATCTTGAAAGGTGGGCTGCACAAAGATAGGCCTGGGAAAAGCAGACTCTAGCACCCCAATGAAATGCTTTCGTTCCAGAAAGCAAGGTTTTGTTAAAAGCCTTGGAATTCCATAGTCGAGTGAGAGGGAGCGAGAAGCTGTGAAATATCTCCATTATTGCAACAGTGGGTGCCCTGTGGTAATATTACTAGGTGTTTTATATATTAAGAACCCATTTGGACTATTGCCTGGAAAACGCTGTTTATTTGGGAGTCTACCTAGGGAGAAATCTTTTGGGAAACATTATAAGGCTAAACTTAACTATAATCTTAAGTTTTCTTTTCTTTTGTTAATAAATGTTTTAATTTAATATTTAAAATCTCCATAAGTGGTAGCAGAATCTTTACTTCTAACTTCTGTGCAAACACCTTATCATAATAAAAATACAAATTGCAAACCGTTGTGATAGCTTGGCCAAGTTTCCCTTTGGAATTTGGTCAGCCCAGCAATTACCACCTGCCATATCATAACACTCCCCCTTCAGAATGTCCTGAAGCCACATAGCTACATCCTTGATGCTGATACCAGGGTGGAAATATGCCATCCTAATGTCATGTCTGCAGCCAGAGAAACATCTGTCTGTTCCCCTTACAATTGACTCCCCTTTTGCTATTGCTCTCCCACCTCCTGTGTAGCTGAGCCACTTGCAGTGCCATGGATTTGGTTCTTGCTGCATTCCCCTGAGAAACCATTTCCCCCAGCAGTATCCAAAATGGATTATATGTTAGAGAGAAGGAGATGGACCCAAGGGACCCCTGGACTTCCTGCCTAATGTTTTACTATGACTGGTGGTCACCATTCCCTTTCTTCCTGTGAACTCTTTACCTGCCATGTGACCATCTCACTGTACATGCTATCCATAAAATTTCATCCTTGCAGATGCTTTACAGTGACTCTAGCTGCAGCTCCAGCTCTGAAATGCAGATTTCAAGTAGCTGCAGTTGAGGACACTTCCACCAGACATGGTCACCCTGAAAACTGGAACTACCCCTGACTTCCCACATTGTCTAGGAGGAGCATTCCAGTTGGCCGATTTTCCCTGCCATGCCTTACCCTTAAATTACTCCCTTTACTATTAGTTCATCTAGATTAGGGAATATTAAGGACAGAAGAAATACTCACCAGGTCCTACTTACCAAGACCACCACTCTTCTTACTGAGGACATGTAGAAAACGAAAAGGTCATCTCCTTCCCTCTTCACCAAACTCCAACTTAAGCACTCTATTGCAGCCCAAAGCAGCACTCCTGGGCAGACAAAAGCAGCAATGTAGATGGTTTGCTTTTATGATGTCTGAATCTAGCTTCTGAAAGCCTGTTTAAGCCAGTTAACTGATTATCTAGCTGCAGCTGCCAGTAGAGCATTACGACCCCTGTTTTAAAGCTGGACTAAAACTCACCTTCTCTTTTTTTTATATATTTAAGCTCTGTATACCAAGTGACTATTTGACTTTAAATTCTACCAGCTGCTGTGGTGGGATTTGAAACGATGTATGCCTCTGGGTTAATAGACCAGTGCCATACCATTATGCCACTGTTGCCCCCTAAAACTCACCTTCTCCCAATTCAAAGATCAACTTTTAGCTAGTTGCTAAATTAAAGAAAGATTAGATTTTAGATAGAAATTAACCCTTACAAGTCCCTCACCAAGCTCCAACTTAAGCACTCTAATGCAGCCCAAAGCTGTAATCTGGTTAACAACTACCATCTCCACAGACCTTTCTAAATGCCTTGTTATAGGAAATAATTGGGGCAAAGACCATTGGCAACTTCTAAGAGAAATTTGGATGAATATCTGAAGTAGTGAAACTTGTTGGTCAGACTTCAGGGCCTCATGGAGGCTGCTATAGTCTGCTAATTGTGATCTAGACACTAAGGTCGTTGATATATTTGCCATTATCATCGATGCCAGCCTTTATTCTAACATCTGTTCCTACTGTTCATTGTAGAATTCCACCACCCATTTTAGGCTAGATGCTTCATCACTGCCTTTCATGTCCTTGGCACATTGGCAGCAAGAACCAGCCCTGTTCCCACTTCAGCCTCAGTTTTCCACCGCTTGGTATTAACTGCAATGCCACATATTAGGGCCTGATCCACACAATCATCTCTGAGCAATGTCAACTGGACATCCACATTTGGATTGACCAGGAAAATCTCAAGGAGAGGTACTGTCCAGTACCCTGATTGAGGACGAGACCTCTGAGGATGCCAACTGCAATTGATCTGGTGCCACATGGAGGCCAATGTTCCACAGTTGTGTTGGTGTCACCAGATGGGTCAGTGGTTACCTCTGGTAAAGGACTCACCGAAAGTGGTGCCTGGGGGAAATCATCTGGCACCAACATGCACCAGCTATTGGAGAAGTCTTCCTCTGGGGTCCTCAGTACATATTGGTACCTGACACCATGGTGTGGACTGAGATGGGAGGAATTGAATAATCAGAGGCTTTAAACAACTTATCTGACCATAAGCCACCAAGGCAACAATTGGAATACCTTTCTCTCCTTAAGGTTTTCCTCTTCAGGGTGGAACTCATCAGACTCAGCCAGGTAGGAGAAAAGTGGAGGAATGCTTACTCAGTGGAACTGTCAGGCTGGAAAGTCTTCAGACATTGATGCTGAAGAGCTATAGCCATGTCTGTGTGAAAGGCTGCTTCTCACAGCACTTCCAAAAGTGTGAATTCGCGGCTTGACAGGTGCTGGAAGTCAGTTCACATGTCTTGGACTCAAGTCATGTTAATATGCACCTTCATGCTGTCAGCCTTCTGCACAGCCTGAGACCAGCATATGCAGCACCACCTTGAACTCCTGAGTAGGAACAAGAGCAGCAGGTCCAGCAGCAGCAGGAGGAGCAAGATTAACAGGAGTAGCACCAGCTGCCTTTTCCTCAGTCACATGCAACACCACAGAGCACAGCTGATGGACGCTGAGCTGCAGCTCAGAGGAGGTGAGACCCCCAAAACAGCGTCTTCAGGAAGAGAGTCGGCTCTTTTGACCTGTGTGAACTCCAGATCCAAGCAATTAAACTTAATCTGAGGGTCAGGTTTTCATAGCTGGTCGTTGCTGATACCCGCAGCCTCCTAGAAAAAAGCCTTCCAGTGAAGCTTAACGCAAACTGGAGGAACAGCACCTCATCTTCCGACTAGGCACTTTACAGCCTTCCGGACTGAATATTGAGTTCAACAACTTTAGATCATGAACTCCCTCCTCCATCCCCACCCCCTTTCCGTTTCTTCCCCATCCCTTTTGTTTTTTCCAATTATTTATATAAATAGTTCTTTTCCGACCTATTTCCATTATTTGTAAATGTATTCCACCCATCGGTTATTTCACCCCACCCCCACTAGAGCTGTCTTGCTTATCCTGCTCTCCACTCTTAATTAGCACATTCTTTTAGATAATATCACCACCTTCAACACCTCTTTGTTCTTTTGGTCTGTGACATCTTTTGATTATCTCCTCCAATCACTGCTTACTTGTCCCAACAACTCCCCCCCCCGTTCTTCCACCACACACCCCCCCCTTAAACCAGTTTATATTTCACTCCTTTCCTATTTCTATTTAATTCTGTTGAAGGGTCATGAGGACTCGAAACGTCAACTTTGCTCTTCTCCCCCGATGCTGCCAGACCTGCTGAGTTTTTCCAGGTATTTCTGTTTTTGTTTTTATCTCCTTCCCAGTGGACAAGGTGGACACACATTGCCTGTGGTTGTCAAGGTACCTGTCACTGGTGGGGTAGCCACCTATTCTCTGCCTCTCCCTGCAGTTCTTCTTTAAAGAGAAAGAGAATAGTGAGTGCCTCCCTTGGGGAACTGACACCAGGTTTGAGGGACAACACTCCCGCTGCTCACTTCCTCAGTCACTTCTATCCACCCCTGATTGGTTTGATGGGATGGCCTCTTCCTCTTATCCTTGGCAAGTGGCACCTCATTTCAGTCCCTCAGATCCTACAGCAGGACCTCCAGCTAGGTGTCCAGCAGGGCTGCAGAACCCTCAGAAATCAATGTGCAGTTCAGCCATTCTAACCTCTGTCAGGTTCGAATGCTGCTTCATATGACAGATTCATTGCATCATCTGGCCCGCCATCTCTGATTGGCCGGTAAACGCGAAAACAGGGCGCTAATGCTGTGGCTGAGTTAGAGACCACGGTAAAATCCACTACTGAATCAAATGGGTTCCCTATACCTGCTGCTAACATCCCCAACGTGTGCAGATCTGCTGGGATAGGATTCCATTGCTCCCCATTGATACTTGAACCGTAAGATGGAATTCCTGGCACCACATTTAGCCGGAGTGGAGAACACAACAATCAGCTACTCCGTAATCCAACCTGAAAAGTGGATGATCCACACTGAAAAAGTCCAGATGTTACAGAATATTCCAGACAACCCTGGTGTTTAATGCTGCCCATCAGAACTCTAGGCAACATTGGCAAACGCCAAGTCATTTTAACAGTAAAGGCGACCCTCCCTTTAAATTAGGGAATGTTTATTTTCCCATATTCCTATTAGTGTGGGAAAAAGACATTGAAGTGGATGAGGATGATCAGCCATGGTCATATTGAATGGCAGAGCAAGCTCAAAGGGCTGAATGGCCTCCTGCTCCAAACTTCCCATGTTCAAACACTGAAACTGTTACTCTGCTGGTCTTGAGAGGGCAATTAGATCAATAATGTTGTTCACAGACGCTAGTTCCAAACAGTTAAGCTGAATTGCATGGATCTGGATCTTGCCCATACCTGATGATGTTCTGAATGTTGAGCAGGAATTCCTATCAGATTATTGTATCCCTGCAGTGTCATAATGGCCATCGTAGTATTGTCCAGAAACCCAGGGTAATGCTCTGGGGGCACAGGTTTGAATCCCACCATGGCAGATGACGAAATTTGTATTCAATAAAAATTTGGAATTAAAAGTCTGATGATGTCCACGAAGCCATTGCTGATTATTGTAAAAACCCATCTGGTTCATTAATATCCTTTACGGAAGGAACTCTGCTGTCCTTACCTGGTCTGGCCTACATGCGACTCCAGACCAACCAGCAATGTGGTTGACTCTTAAATGCCCTAAAGTCCAGCTGGTGCTTGGTGGGTGGGTGGGTGGGGGCGGTGCATGTGGGGGGTGAAATCAGTAACACAATAATGTGGATTTCTTATGCAAGTATAGTTTCACATGTACATACAGGTCTTCACTGTACAGCTAACTTCTTGTGACTGTCCACATACAGAAGTCACGTGGCATGTTATGTCACACCGCTGCACATTCCCTTCAACTTTTTAATCATTTTTTTGTACCTGACTATTCGACTTTAGCGGTCTGTGTACATATATTTTATGCACCAAGTGAAAAGGATCTGGAATACATTGCCTAGGAGTGTGGTGGAGGTGGAGTTAATTGTGGAATTGAAAAGGCAATTGAATGAGCTCCTGAAAAAAGGAAGACAATTGCAGGGCTACAGGGAAAAGCTGGGGGCATTGGACTAGCTGAATTGCTCTTGCAGAGAGCCAACAGAGACTCAATGGACCGAATGTCCTCCTTCTGTGCTATAATCATTCTATGATTCTGTGATGGATGCACTACATATCAAAAATATGTGAAAGGTGAAATTTGAAGAATCTGCAGCTGTCTTTCAATCTCTTAACAGTACTTTCAGTGGGAGACATGAAGAACCCTTAGAGAAATGGCAGAAATGGATTAAAAAAGGACCCAGCTGTTTATGCCATTTTTCTAGCAAGTTTGAGCGGAAGACTTGGATAACCCCAATGGAATTTCCAGGCCTCTAATCTGTGCTAATGACTCAACAACTACTTATACATAGATATGTGCACATGTACTCAACAAAAGCAAATTGGTCCCTCAGAGAAAGAAAGCTAATTAAAAATGGAGGGAACAATCTTATCTCTTATGGTTCCCTCCCCAGAGCACATACATATATACTTTGCCATAAATAATGGCTGAATTTCTTAAATGTCATAGGCCAAAGTTAGCTTTCAGTTAAAGTCCAGTGTTTTCTTTTTTGTGATGTCTGGTCAGTAGGCAAGAATGAAATCATCCATTTTGGTGACATTTTAAATTAATGGGATATGTATTTTGAACTGCGACCTTAGGAAAATGTGGTCTTCTGTTCTTAGCTCAGTGGGAGAGGAAGATTAACCTTTAACATGGTACTCTCAGCATGGGGCAAATGTCATTGCAATCCCGATGACCAAGCGAGTGAGTAAAAGGTGATCTGAACAAAGCCCTCAGAGGCATTGCAAAATCATTGGGATTTAAAGAAAAGAAACCTAAATAACTTCATGAAATAAATGAATATATAGATGCTCCAGTTAAACAATAACTTATATTTATATCGCACCTTTAACGAAATGAAACATCCCAGAGGTGCGGGAGAAGGAAGAGAAACCATGGTAAGTGATTCTCTGGCTAGGATTAGATAGATAAGAATGGAATCATATGAGATAACCATCTGAGGCAGATCTTCAACTTGTAGGGTATATTTTTCAGCAAACAGCAAATTACAGAATCATCGCTCATGTTATTGGTCTATGAATTATTTGTAAACAACATTACCAGTAAATTACTTTCCCTTGTATTTTTGATAATACATTGAGTGGATTAACAGTACAATATTGTTCAAGGACAGCGTGTCTGAAAAGTTGCTATCCATACACCAGGCATTATTCAATCGGTTCTTAGGTTTGACATTTTCCTTTTTTGGTGATGAGGCCAGTCCTCCAATTGAATAGATGTTTGGCGGATTAATTTGAAAAATGAATTACGGTGCCATATATATCACTATAGGGGAGGCCAGTTAGCTCAGATGGCCAGCATGTGGTTCAGAATAACACCAACAGCACAAGTGTGGTTTCCTTTGTGGTTGAGATAGACTTGGGGCCTGTCTCCTCACACTACCCCTGGGACACTACTACCAGTGACAAAAAAACTGCCAAGAAAACAGCTCAGGATGATGCATCAGCAGACAATGAGCAAAGGATCTGCCTTCAGGCAGAGCACACATGAATGAATGAGTAATTCACTATATCAACATATTGTTAGGAACTAGAGATAGTTTTTAAGTAAGTTATATGTCTATTTGTGTGTGTTAGGAATAAGCTGTAGCTTTAATTGAAAGTTAAAGTTTGATTTATATGTTGTATGTGTGTGTTAAGAAAGGAGAAACCTGGGTTTTGGTCACTTTAGAATGTTGCAGGCGAGTCTATGGCCAGAATTTTAAGGTCGGTGGGCGGGCCTGGTCGGCAGGCCAGGGGGTGGCTGGGAAACGGCCCACCACCCGCGATCGGCCCCTGATCTTAATTTCACGCTGACTGGCCAATTAAGCCCGGCGAGCGTGAATGTTGGCACCCCAACCGTCGGGAAGGGGCAGGCGGTTAGGGGGGCCTGTCAGCTGCCAGGCCCAATGGCCACCGAGCGGCCGGTTTAAAACCGGCACAGTCAGGCCGGCAACAAAGACATCTTTGGCGTTGTCAGCAGGAGAGTGAAAATCTAGGATACAAATACCACTGCAGACACCAGGCAGGAGAGCAGGTCAGGTGAGCACTCAGCCCCCTGCTTTTCTGATGAGTGTCTTGCGGTCCTACTGGAGGAGGTGACTACCAGGGATGGAAGGAGGAGGCCACTGCACCTCACAAAGAGGGCTTGGGAGGAGGTGGCAGTGTTGTTCATCAGCCATGATGTTGTGGGTCCAGTGCCGCAAGAGGTTTAATGACCTGTTGTACTCAGGAAGTGTAAGTACCGTGTTGGCATGAATCAGTATGTTGAAGTGTTAAGGGCTGGCCCGTGGAGTTCGGGGGTGTTAGAGTCTGAGTGCCAAATGTCAATGACGCAGGAGCTGGCCAAGGGGGTGAGCCTGGCTGCTTGGACTGAGTGCCTTGTGGCTCGAGGGCCATGACTCCGATGTGCCCTGCTAGATGCTCCTCAGGTGGGGTTGGTCAGGCTGCAATGGCGCTACAGGTACAAAGTGGACTAATTCATGCTCCTCTGTCCTTTCTGGAGAAGACATCTCATAACAGCATTGAAAGGTCGTAGACAGGCAGAGGCCCCCCAAACCTCCTAATCCTCACCAGATACAAGCAGGGTGCGCTTGACCTGGAGAGCCGGCACGCACCTTGGGTCAACCGGTCGCATAGAAGCTGGGGTGTCAGACGAAGGTAAGAGTGCAGTGCATAGAGGTGAGAGTTTCGGATGGCGCAAGCATTCTTGTGTAGTTCTTTCATTGATGGAAGGCTCAGAACTGGATTCCCCATTGATCATTGAAAGATGATGGCACCTTGATGCAGGTCTCCATTGTCTCACCAGGGTGCTTGGCATGCACAGTGACAGTGTGATGACTTAACCTAATGGCATGCTGTTGTTCTCCCTTAGTTTCGCCACCACACACCCAATTGCAGGACCTCGAAGACCCATCCCTGATGCCAGAGGACCTCTAGGCTCCAGATGCGTCATACCCTCTCTCTGAACCAAGCACCAGCACAGATTACAGCACCTCGGTGGGTGATGGATCTTCAGCTAGAACGTTGGTGCACAGCGGGGAGGGCACTTCAAACTTTCTTGAGGTGCAGGTGGAAGCAGAGAGTGCCCAGGGTGCTCGCAGCCAGGGGGCTGCTGGAGACCAGGACGATGCTGATTCGAGGGCAGATGATGAGCCTCTGGAGTCATTCATTAGGAATAAGATGCTGGATGTCCAGCAAGTTGTGAGGGAGGATCTGGCAGAGATCTATGAGGGTATGCATGCCATGGTCTCTGTTATGGAGGAGTCCATGCAGAGTACCAGCACTGCATTGACATTCATGGCCGAGTGCACTGCTCCTTCATTGAGAGAGTGGTGACTCTCATGGAGAGGCAGCTCCAGGGACAGCATCAGGGGTACCAGGGTTTGTGTCCAGACCTGCAAACTCCCACACAGGCACTGACCTCAGGTGGCCAATGTCCGTGTGGGAGATGGGTGAGGCACCCAGTATCCCAGCTAGGTGCTCATCCATCAATGGTGAGCAGAGAGGTCCAGAGCGACCTCATGTTGGTGCACGTGCTGCTTGTTGTGTCTGCGGGCTCCGCTCAGGGCACTCTGGGTGATGGCAGCAGCTTCTCTGCCCCTCCGCCAGTGACTGTGGCATCTGATGAGGCTGTGATGACTGGGGAGATGCCAGCTGTGGGATTAGCCTCCCCCTCCTAGGCAGGGCCAGCACAGGCTCCACTGGCAGAGGACGACTGCCAAGTTCATCAAGGCTAACAAGACAGCAGAGTCAGCAGGCTGTCCCCAGTGCCAGTGCCAGTGAGAGAGGAGCACCAAGGTGTACCACTCGCAAATTTAGATTTAAGATACCATGAGCACAAGTGGGGCTGGTCATGGGTGATCTTCTGTTGTGTAATTTTTTCTTAATTTAACTAGTCTGGGGCTGAAGACCAGAGAAGGTTCTGTTAATTTGTATTGACTGTCAACATAAGATAAATTTTCTTTTCTCACAATGGCCTGACTATGCTTCACCTTTTTAAGTTATGGGGTGCAGGGTTCGCCAGTATGTAATGCTGGAGGTGAGTTGTTCTAAACTTTATTGCACAGGCACTGAGTGGACATTGGGGTCAAAGGAAAGGGTCATTTCAGAAGTCCGGGATGGAGGAGGCAGTCCTAACATGAGGTGGTAGCACTTATTTGGCAGCCTAGCTGCTGGAGCATTGGATCAAGGCATCCCTGGTGCCCCTGCCTCCCTGGGGGTTACAGAGGTCTGCCTCCACACCCTCAGCATTCTCCCCACCCTGCTCCTCTTCTGACTCACGACTGCACTACTAGATTCATCCTCTGTGGCCTGTGCAGCTGTGTCAACATCCTCTTCCTCCAGTGAGGCCCCCTTGGCAGTGCCAGATTGTGGAGAATGCAGCATGAGACCACAATGAGTGACACCCACTCAGGGGGGTATTGTAGTGCTCCCCCTGAACGGTCCAGGCATCGGAAGCGAGTCATCAGAAAACCTATGGTTCTCTCTACCACCACCCTTGTGGAGGCAAGGCTCCTACTGTAACGCTGCTCTGCCTCTGTTCTTGGGTGGCGGAGAGGCACCATAAGCCTTTCCAGGGGATAGCCTTTGTCACCCAGCAGCCATCCATCCAGTCGAGCTGGAGCATTGAAGAGCCTCGGAATCCTGGAGTATCTGGGGATGTAAGCATCACAGGAGTTGCCAGAGTTACCTTGTACAGATTTGCAGAACATTCATCATGTGGTCACACACTATCTGCACGTACATGGAGTAGAATCTTTTCCTGTTGATGAGGGCACTGAGCAGACCCTCTGGCGCCTCGATGGCCCACATGTGTGCACTCGATGGCACCCTGGATGTGGGGGAACCCAGCAATCGCTGCAAAGCCTCTGGCTCGCTGAGCCTGGTTGGCCTCGTCCATACAGAAATTAATGAAAGTCAATACCCACCTGAACAGAGCTTCTGTCACCAGCTTGATGCAACTGTGGACAGCTGATTGGGAGACTCCACGCAGATCCCCCACTGACCCTGGAAAGAGCCAGAGGCATAGAATTTGAGGGCCACTGTGACTTTCAGAGCCACTGGAATGGAGTGTCCACCAATACAGTTAGAGCTGATCTCAGGCCAATCATCTGACAGATGGAGGTCACTCTCTCCCTTGAGAGACGGAGCCTCCTTCAGCATTACACCTCGGACATATTGAGGTAGCTGCATCGCCACCTGTAAACCCTGGCAGCAGGATAGTGGCATCTTCTGTGGCCCCTTCCACCTTGGACTGCCAGCTGGCCCTCCGCCCCTTGTGCCTGCCCCTCTCCTCCCACAGGTCCCTCCCCTAGAAGCTGTATAGGGACACCTGACCTCCTCTCCCTCCTACCCCTCTCTTCCTCCTCAGAGGAGGTGCCTCCCGTGGAACCCACAATCCCCATTACCAGGGTAACAGAAGGCTGTCTAATACCTGGAAAGGTCCACATGGCCTGAATTTTCCAGGGTCCCTGGAGACACCAAGGAGTCCTGAAATGAAGCCTGGAAATATTAATAATGAAGCCCTAAGCAGAGATGAAGCTGCCATATATCAATAAGTCACCAGCAGTAGACTAACTACCAAACTCCTCACTACTCACACTGGCAATGCCGCTGACCCTTATCATCCCGCCCGTGGACGAGGTTTTTGAAATTGTCGACTAGCTGCCTACGAGTTTTGCCTGTGCAGTGAGCGTGAAATCACACGGGTGATGCAAAACTGGCTTCAATTGACATTTTAATGGCTTTAACTGTCCTCTTAATTAATAGCGGGCATGGCTCTCGCACCCGCTGAGTGAAATATCGCGCAAGTGCGCGATGACATCGGGATGCTCACCCAGCATCATCGCACGCTATCTTATGCTTGAGCACCTGCACGCCAAGTGAAAAATTTTGCTCTATAGGTTTGTTTGTATACCTGCATTTTAATGAGGTTTTACAATCCTTGAAGGGGAGAGCTGTGTTGCAAGGAAGGCTAGTGTTTTAGGGAAGTTAAAACGAAGTAGGAAAAACTGCGCTGTTGCTTAGCAACAGGGGGAACCACAGAGACAAAAACAGAAAAGCAGTTTGATTTCAGTTGGGCAGGGAATTCCCCAGAAATTGCCAAAGCAGATAGAAAGGGAGCAGATCTTAAAGGAAAAAAAAAAGTTCCAGAAACCAGGGAGTTGGGCAGGAGAGGGTCTCAAGGAAGACAGTAAAGTCAAGGGAAAAGAACAGGAATCTGGACTGGTCCTGCTCAGTGGAATTGAAAGTAAGGAGTAGAGGAAAAGTCTCTGAATTAAAGGGAGAAGGCTGTGGGGAGCAGAATCAAGCCAAAGTGGGCTTGCAAGAGGCCAGACTATCTGAGGAGACAGCCAAAGATTGTTGGCTCCTTGCTACCAGCCTGTGAAGCAGTGGCGTCCTGTTTGGCACAGCCAAATACCTGAGAGCATGTGTGGTGGGGGGGGGCAGGGGTGAAGCCTGAATGCATACAGAGATCTAGGGGAGGAGAACAATAGAAGAAGATGTCAAACCCTTGGAGGTGGATCCTTGTTGAAGGCATCCAAGTGAAAGTGCCGTCTGGGAGAAGATTCCAAGCTGAGTACTTCAAGCATTGAGATTGGTAACCATTGGGAAAAAGACGAAATTCAGTGAGACCAGTTGGCTCATGGTGTGACAAGCATCTGGGGGGAGCTGATGAGAAATTCATAACATCTGCTTTGGGTGACATCTGTCACTTGGGTCGTGGTTTTACAGTTGGCAAGCCGGGGCGGGCCCAACACGTCGGCACGTAAAATAACGCGCGATGAGGTCAGGCGTGCATCCCAACGCCATCGTGCCCTATCGAGATATTTCGGAAGACGGGCGCACTATGAGTACAGAGGTGCACCCGCCATTAATTAACTGGCCAGTTAAGGCACTTGTGGCAGCAATTGACAACGATTTCGGGCAGCCTGCTTGACTTTCAGGGCATCGTATGGGCGCAACGAGCAGGCGGGTAGGCCAACTTTTCAAAACCTTTGTCCACGGGTGGGATAAGAAGGTTGAGTGAGCTCGCTAATGCGAGTTGTTAGAACTTTTAGATTAATACTTACTGCTACTTGCTTGTGCGAACAGGGCAACTTCATTTCGCTTCAGAGCTGCTTTTACAGAAATAACAGGAATCAATTCAAAACTCTGGAGGAGTCATACCACTTGGGGCCTTCCAGGTATCAGACGGCCTTCCCTTACCCTGGGAATGGGGATTGTGGTCTCGGCTGGAGGCACCTCCTCTGAGGAGGAAAAGAGGGCCAGAAGGGGGAGGAGGCCAGGTGTCCCTCTTCAGCCTCCAGGGAAGCCACCTGTGGGAGGACAGACACATGCACAACGGGCGTAGCGCCAACAGGAAGTCCAAGGTGGAAGGGGCAGCAGAAGACGCCAATATCCTGCTGCCAGGGTTTACAGGTGGCGATACAGCTACCTTTATATGTCTGAGGTGCAATGCCAAAGGAAAACAGTGACCTCCATCTGTCAGATGATTGGGCCTGAGATCAGCTCCAACTGTGTGGGTGGGCACCCCATACCAGTGGCGCTAAAGGTCACGGTGGCCCTCAACTTCTATGCCTCCAGCCCTTTCCAGGGGTCAGTGGGTGATGTTTGTGGAGTCTCCCAATCAGCTGTTCACAGTTTTGAGAAGCTGGTGATAGATGCTTTGTTCAGACAGGCATTGAATTTCATCCACCACCGTTAGGACCAGGCAAGCCAGACACAGCAAGCCAGAGGCTTTGCAGCCATTGCTGACTACCCCCACATCTGGGGTGCTGTAGACTGTACACATGTGGCCATCAAGGTGCCAACAGGTGAACCCGGTGCCTTTTTTAACAGGAAGAGCTTCCACTCCATGAACGTGCAGATAGTGTGTGATCACAGGATGCTGATTCTACAAGTCTGTGCAAGCTACCCAGGCAGCTCCCACAATGTCTACATCCTGAATCACTCCCAGGTGCTGAGGCTCCTCAGTGCTCCAGCCCGGCTTGATGAATAGCTGCTGGGTGACAAGGGCTCTCCCCTCAGAAGGTGGCTCATGACACCTCTTCACTATCCAAGAACAGAAGCTGAGCAGCGGTACAATAGGAGCCACGCCTCCACAAGAGCTGTGGTGGAGAGAGCCATCGGTCTTCTCAAGATGTGCTTCCGATGCCTAGACCATTCAGGGGGCGCACTCCAGTACCCCCAGATCATGTATCACTGATAGTGGTTGTATGCTGCACTCTCCACAATCCACAATCTGGCACTGGAAAGGGGGGACACAGTGGAGGAATAAAATGTTGATGCAGCTGCTCTGGTAGCAGATGATGAGTCCAGTAGTGAGTCAGAGGGCGAGCACACTCAGGAGGACACTGGGGGGATAGACGCTGATCTGGGTAATCTCCAGGGAGGCAGGGACACCCAGGAGGCTTTGATCCAACATCCTTCAGCTAGCCTACCAAAGATGAACCACCACCACATGCCAGGGCTGCAGGCTCCATACTCGATACCTGACAGCAGCATTTACTTGGTGAACAACATGCACTATGTGCCATTTCAATAAAGCTCAATGACAAGCAAGTCGTTCATAACATCATGGGTTACCCTGCACCTGCAGAACTAATGAAGCACCCAGAGACTTGCTGAGAACAAACACATTTATTTCTTTGGAGCCTGACTTACAAAAATCAAACTAAATGTAAAGGGGTTCAACATCACACCAACTTGAAAGTGGAGCAAAAAAATGACACCAGTGATTAGCTCCTGTTGTGCCTAAGGTGATTTACGTTTGCGTTTACGGGTGCTTTGTCTGGGTGCCCCTCCCTCTTGCTGGCACCAGCATTGGAGACAGCCTGCTCACTCTGCTGTCCTATTGGCCTTGATGATTTGGTGGGGGTCCTATGGCCTGGGGAGCCTGTGCTGGAACTGCCTGGGAGGGAGCAGCCAGTGCCATGGCTGGCATCTCACCAGTCGCCGCAGCCTCATCGGATGCCAGTCACTTGCAGAGGGATGGAGGAACTGCTGCCCTCATCCAGAGTGCCATGAGCGGAGCCCGCAGAGTTGACAGGCCACTCGTACGCCAGCATGAGGTCACTTTGGACCATCTGCTCCCCATTGATGAATGGGCACCTAGCTGGGATACTGGGTGCACCATCCAACACCCATACTGACACTGACCACCTGAGGTCATTGCCGGTGTGAGGGCTTGCAGTCCGAGCGCATCCCCAGGAATCCTTGATTGTTCTCCTGGAGGAGCCTCTCCATGAGTGTCGCCACTCTCTCCATGGAGGAGGTAGTGCGCTCGGCCATGAGGGTCATTGCATTGTTCATGCTCCTCATTGACTCCTCCAGCATGGAGACCATGGCATGCATTCCCTCATTTATCTCCGCCAGATCCTCCCACAGACCCTGCTAGACTTCCAGCATCTGCTGCCTCAGGGACGACTCCAAAGGCCCATCATCAACCACCGACTGAGCATGTTCCTGGTCCCCAGCAGTACTCCGACTGCCGGCGCCCTGGGCATTCTCTGCTTCTGCCTGTGCCTCAAGAGAGTGTGAAGTGCCCTCACCGATGTGCACTGAGACACTAGCTGACGATCTTATTCCCACCGAGGTGCTTGTATCTGCGCTGGTGCCTGCCTGGCTGAGAGGGTATGATGATATGGCATTCAGATCCTCCATGTCCTCAGGGGTGAGCAGTGGTCCTTCGGGCTCCTGAGCCCAAGGGCCTTCTGTTGAGCCTGAAACGGAGAACAAGGACATGTCATTAGTTGAAGTCGTTACACTGTTACTGAGCATGCCTGGCACCCGGATCAGGGTGCCCTCATCTTTTCATTATCAATGGGGATTCCATGTTGGAGGCTCAAATCAATATACAATCAACAGTGGAATGGTTGCAATGACAGACATTCTGACCTCAGTGCACTGAACTCTTACCCCAACCTCACCGCGGCCGGTTGATCTAGGTGCATGGTGCCTCTCCAGCTCCAGTGCCTCCTGCTCACACCTGGACAGGATTAGAAGGTGGGGTTGTCCTTCACCAGTCCACAGCCTCTCAGCGTTATTGTGGGCTGTCTTCTCCTGAAAGAAGAGAGGAGCATTGATTAGTCTACCCTATATCTCCATTGCCATTGCAGTCTGGCCAACCCCACCTGAGGAAAACCTCGCAGGGCTCAGCCGATTCATAACCCTGGAGCCGCAAAACACTCATTCCAAGCAGACAGGGCTCACCCCCTTGCCCAGATGCTGCCTCATTGACATTTGCCACCCTGAGATCCAGTGTGAGGGAGAGGGGGGGCGGGGAGGAAATGGGGGGGGGGAATTGCTCCTAACTGCTGTGCGAAGTGGCCCATGCCAACACGGTACCCACCCTTCCCCATCACAGGAGATCATTAAACCGCTTGCGGAACTGCACCCATGTGCACCTCACCACATCGTGGGAGCTGACTCATGATGCCACCTCCTCCCAGGCATGTTTGGTTGTAGGGGGGGGTGCTTCTCCTCCCGTCCCTTGGGACAAGGATATTCCAGCATGCTGCCACCCCTTCCGGGAGGGCAGCGAGGAACTCGTCTGAAAACCTCGGGGTCGACTGCCCCACATACCTGCCCTCCCACCTGCCCTGTTCTCCAACAATGTTCTGTATCTGTACAGATCTGCAAAGTCAATAGCAGTCTCAGCACGGCTGCCTGCGCCGTTTTCGAGTAGGCAAACCGGCAGACATTGAGCTCCGGCCCCCGCGTGCCCCTTCCCGCTGATCTCGGAGATGCGCATTACGCTGGGCGGGCCTTAACTGACCTGCCCGCGTGAAATGGCGGTGCACACCCAATCGCTGGCGGCAGTTGGATTCGCAACCGCCCCCACCCGCTCCTGCTGAGCCCACCCAACACGAGAAAAATTCAGGCCTTGGTATCAGAGTGCGGTGTGTCCAACCATAGGTCCCCTGTTTGTTTTCATGGACTGTATACTTACTGTATAAGAGAGATTTTGTAACTTGTGTTATCCTTACAAATCTGTATACCTGTAAAGTTATTGTTGTGGGTGAAGGAGTAGCGCAATATAGTTAATTTATTCTTGCTGAATAAACGTTTTACTCTTTTGTGAACAGCTCATCAACAGACTCTGTGACTCTGTTCAGTAGCCATTCTCTATGTTTCTAAACAAAAAAAAAATATATAAGTTAGGATCTATCAAGCCAGGTTCCACCCTGGGATCTGACTTGTGCAGTTAGTAACATCAGCTGGGATCAAAACAATATTCATTAAGTGCCAGGCTTGTGATCAAGTTTGAGCTGGTGGGATAACAAGGACAGGAACAATAAGGATATAAAACTGACTGAGTCGCAGGTAACAGAATCATTGTGAATATTTGTTTTTCAGACTGGAGGAAGGTTTATTGCCCTGGGGTCGGTTTTCAAATGCCTGCTTTTCTTGATATTGTCATGAAACTATAATATTTTTCATAATATTATTGCAGTCTTATGGGTGTGAGTGTGGATGCTTCTGTCTGTGTGGCAGATTTAATTGAATTAGAGTCAGATAGACTGCAAGGTAGAAATTATCAAAATAGTTAGGCTTAAAGCAGATTTTTGAAATGGAGATGGATAAATTAGGATGAGGGTTCCATAGATAAGGTATGAATGAAATTTGCATTTTTAGATAAGTAAATGGGTTCTTTCATTTTCAAAATGATGGTAGGATATTTACAACTAATAAGCTAAATAGGGCAAAGTTATTATGTTTATTTTTCCGAAAAGGAAAGAGGCCATATTGACAACATGAAATATGCATAACATAAAAAATTTCCCATATTATGGGAAAAATAAATTTCCAAGACATGTAGAACAATGAGGTTTTACACATTAAATAGAGAGAAACATGTATAAAGAATGATGGAAGGTTATGTGGGGGTGGCCATATAACATCTTGAAAGATATACCATGTAAAGCAGTCTTGGGGAAAAGCCTCAAGCCACTTTTGCAGAAGTCCACAGTGTCCAGTAACTAAAGTTGTGTTAAAAGCCTTTGGAATTCCGCTGTCAAGTGGGTGCTGTGTTAACCTTGCTGGATTGCTTATTTAAATGTAAAATCTATTTTGGACTGTTGCCTTAAAGGGGATGTATAGTTAGGAGTCAGGTTAATTAGGAATTTGGGGATTTGTTAAAATATCCAGTAGCTAATCTGATGTCAGTTTTGAATTATTTTCTTTAGTTAATAAATGTTTTAATTTAATCCTTAAAATCTCTAAAGATGTTAGTGGACTCACTACTTCTGAATTCAGTGCACAAATCTTCTCATACTAAAGAGAATCTAAACATTGTCCCTTGACATTCAATGGCATTACCATCACTGAATCTCCCACTATCAACTTCCTGGGAGTTACCATTGACCAGAAATTGAGCTGGACTAGTCATATGAATACTGTGGTTATAAGAGCAGGTCAGAGGCTAGGAATCCTATGACGAGTAACTCACCTCCTAACCACAAAGCCTGCCCACCATCTACAAGGCACAAGTCAGGAGTATGATGAAATACTCTCCACTTGCCAGGATGAGTACAGATCCCACAACACTCAAGAAGCTTGACATCATCCAGGACAAAACAGCCCGCCTGATTGGCACCACATGCACAAACATTCACTCCCTCCACAACCAACACACAGTACCAGCAGTAGTAGATGCACTGCAGGAATTCACCAAGGCTCCTTAGGCCCATAACCACTGTCACCCAGAAAGACAAGGGCAAGTCAATCACCACCCTGACTTGGAAATATATCACTGTTCCTTCACTGTCACTGGAGCAAAATCCTGGAACTCCTCTCCTAACAGTGCTGTGGGTGTACCTACATCACATGGACTGCCGCAGTTCAAGAAGGCAGCTCACCACCACCTTCTCAAGAGCAACTAGGGATGGACAATAAATGCTGGGACATGAAGAACAAAAAAATACAAATTGCAAAACCGTTGAGATTGCATTGCTTAGTTTCCCTTGTGGATTTGGTCCACCTGGCACATATCACCTGCCACATCATAACAAAATATACTAATGGCTGAAACCGAGGTCGACAGGACACAATTTCAAAATTTGAGTGTGGCACAAAAGTTGAAAATATTGTGAACTGTGAGGAGGATAGTGTTAAGTTCCAAAAGGACAGAGACAGGTTGGTGGAATGGGCAGACCAGTGGCAGATGAAACTTATTGCAACCAAGTGTGAAGTGACTCATTTGATGCAGATTTAAAATTTCCCCTTTATCTTGTATTGTCTCGAGAGAGACAATGTAAAATAGATGGTACAATTCAAAATGGAGTGCAGGTACAGAGGGACCTGAGGTTATATTGCACAAGCCATTGAAAGAGGCAGGCTAGGCGGAGAGAATGGTTCATAACATAAAGGAGATCCTGGACTTTATTAATAGGGTCATAGCAAGAAAGTTATGATAACTCTGTAGAAAACCCTGGTTCAGCCTCAACATGAGTTTTGCTCCCAGTTCTTTACCAAACTTTAGGAAGGATGTGAAGGTATTTAGAAAGAGTGGGGAAAAGATTCACGAGAGCAGTTCCAGGAATGAGGAACTTCAGTTACGCGGACAGATTGGAGAAGCTGGGGTTGTTCTTCTTGGGGGAGAAAAGATTGAGAGGAGATTTGATAGAAGTCTTCAAAATCATGAGAGGTTTGGGCAGAGTTGTTGGGAAAAACTTCCCCTTGGTGGAAAGATCGGGAACCAGAGGACACTGATTTAAGCAATAGGATTTGGGAAAAGAAGCAACAGCAACATACAGTCATAGAGTCATAGAGGTCTACAGCACAGAAAAAGGCCCTTCGTCCCATCGAGTCTGTGCTGGTCAAACTAACTATTCTAATCCCATTTTCCAGCACTAGGCCCATAGCCTTGTATGCCATGGCATCGCAATTGCACATCCAAATACTTCTTAAATGTAATTGGGTTTCTGCCTCTACCACCCTTTCAGGCAGTGAGTTCCAGATTCCCACCACCCTCTGGGTGAAGAAATTCTTCCTCACATCCCCTCTAAACCTCCTGCCCCATACCTTAAACCTATGCCCCCTAGTTATTGATCCCTGCACCAAGGGGAAAAATTCCTTCCTGTCTGCCCTTTCTATGCCCCTCATAATTTTATACACCTCAATCATGTCCCCCCTCAATCTCCTCTGCTCCAGGGAAAATAACCCCAGTCTATCCAATCTCTCCTCATAACAAACTCTCCAGCCCAGGCAACCTCCTGGTAAATCTCCTCTGCACTCTCTCTAGTGCAATCACATCCTTCCTATAACGCAGATTCCAGAACTGCAGACAATACTCTAGCTGTGGCCTAACCAGCATTTTATACAGTTCCAGCATAACCTCCCTGCTCTTATATTCTGTGCCTCAGCTAATAAAGGAAAGTATCCCATATGCCATCTTAACCACCTTATCTACCTGTCTCGCTACATTAAGGGACTGGTGGACATGCACACCAAGGTCCCTTTGATCCTCAGTACTTCCCAGGGTCCTACCGTTCATCGTGTATTCCCGTGCCTTGTTTGTCCTGCCCCAGTGCATCACCTCACATTTAGCCAGATTAAATTCCATTTGCCACTGATCAGCCCATCTGACCAGCCCATCTATATCCTCCTGTAATCTATTTACCACTCCACAAATTGTCGTCTCACCCACTAACTTACTGATCAACCCTCATATGAGGAAAAACTTTTTTTAAACAGCGAGTGGGTAGGATCTGGAATGCACTGCCTGAGAGTGTGGTGGAGGCAGATTCAATCATGGCTTTCAGAAGAGAAATTGATAATTATCTGAAGAGAAAAAAAAATTGCAGGGCTATAGGGAAAAGACAGCAGAATAGGACTGGATGAGCTGCTCTTGTAGAGAATTGGCACAGACACGACAGGCCGAATGGCCTCCTTCTGTGCTGTAACAATTCTCTGATTCTTTCGCAGGAAAGGAAATGGGCAAGTTGCCTGTAGTACCACAAAACCTCAACATAAATTTCAAGAGATCCATAGTAACCAGCTGGAGTTTGCACACACGCTAGTGGGAAAAACAAACATGAAAAATATGGCAATGCAAAGCCAACACTTTGCTTTGTTTCTTTAACGTTGTGCAAGCCTCAGTCAGAGTGGGAGGTTTGCTTGTTTCAAAAATCCCAAGGTGCATGTTAATTATGAGCCACAGAATTTGTCAGAAGCTATTCACAATTTTAAATACACCAGGATTAGCGCGATGCCAGCACCGTCATTTAGAAGGATCTGAGCACAGTGATTATTTGGTCACTATGGCAACCAGACAGTAGGAACTGCATTTTAAACCTGAAACCCTTAAGAAAATAAGTGGGAATCAACGGGTCTGCAGGGGCTGATACAATGGGGTTTCAAAAGGAAACAAAATGAAAAAATATTACACTTCGGTATTCAAACAAAATTCAGCTGTTCTGTCCTTTGTCCCCTGCCTCTCCTTTCCTAGATAATTTTTCACCATTGAGCTAACAGGCAAGTGCAAGTGATGGAAGTGGTCGAGACAAATAGCACCGAAGGGAGAGATAGCTGCGTGCTTGAGGGAGAAAGGAATAAAGGATATGTTTATGGGATGGGGTAAAAGGAGGCTCACGTGGATCGTAAACACTGGCATAGACCTGTTGGGCCAAATGGCCTGTTACTTTGCGATAAATCCAATGTAACATGAATGATTTGTAGACCCCACTAAGGATCTGGCCTATCCACCCTACTGGGTTATCAAAAACCTGTGTTTGCAAGAGGTTGGGGGTTTTAAAATTTGGTGCAGGTCCACATCAATGGCCGGGACCCACTCCGGGCGAGGCGGCCGCCCAGCCAGGAGTCCATTGACTTGCGGCGGGACTGGGAGATCCCAGCGGCGGGCGGGCCAGTGCGGAAAATCCCACCCAATATTTCTATGTGACCCAGAATGCAAGTCTTCGCACGTTCAATTGGTAGCTTCCGTAGTTGGCCTTTACACTCAGCACTGCAGTTCTACAATAATCATTGTCACTGCAGCATCCCCAGGTCATTCAGCGTCTCAGGTTTTTTAAGCCTTTCACCAAAACAAAACCACTTTCCCCATTTGGAAACACATACATTTTTTTTTAAATCAGTCTCAGGATATGGGTGTCATTCGTAAGGCTGGCATTGATTGTCCATCCCCTGGTGCACTTGGGAAGGTGGCAGTGGGCCTTCTACTTGAACAGCTGGAGTCTGTGTGGTGAAGGTGCTCCCAAAGTGCTGACAGATAGCGAGTTCCAGGACGTTGACCCAGAGACGATGAAAGAATGGCGATATATAGACAAGTCAGGATAGTGGGTGGCCTGGAGGGGAATTTGGAGGTGGTGGTGCTGCCCTCCATCAGTTACCCTTATTCTTCTAAATAACCCAGATTGGTGAATTGGACTGATTTGCTCGCACTGTTGTGTATTTAATATATTTGATTTACCTCAGAGCAATGCAGAGATGACACTAGTTACTAAGTGTGCAACAGGTTTTATTTGCAATGTTTTAAAATGTTTACTCCCATGCTTCTAACTTGCTTCAAGGAGCTTCTCTGGGTCTGTTTACTCATCTCTGCCTCAACACCCAGTCTTAACCAATCGAGCATGGTGGGCATAGATCAGTTAATTGACTCACATAATCAAAACAGAACAATTGAAAACTATGCACATGATTCTCTTACATATAGGACCAAATCTATTGATCTAAACTGATGATTATTATAAATCCAGTTGTCTTTGTAGCATATCCTACACCGAGTCAGCAAACTGGCAATTGTTTGGAAGATTCAAACAGGATACTGTAGGCAGAATCTTCTGGTTGGAGTACAGGGGGCGGGCTCCGCACATAAAATGATGCATGGTGACATTGGCCGTGTGTTCCGACATCACCGCGCGTAATTCTGATCGTCAGTTCGGCGGGCATGCTGTGGAGTCAGCTGCGCGCTCACCAAAACTGTCGAAGGCCTATTAAGGCCATTCAACAACTAATCGAACTGATTGTCTAGGCTGCCCGTCCAACCTTAAGGCTAGCGGGCAGGGCAAGATCCCAGGCGGCCTTCGCATTTCTCATGAAACCTCATCCACGGGTGGGATGAGGTTTCATGAAGGCTTTATAAATTAAATAAAAATCTTTATTAAAATATATAAGCATGTCCCAGCTCGCTGTCACATGAGGGGACGTGCCAGAGTAACTTTTTTTCTTTTTCGCAATGTTTTATTCTTAAATTAATCTCCCTGAGGCAGCTCCCTGCTTCAGGGAGATTTCTGTGCTCTTTCACACGCATGCGCAAAAAAGTGCAGGTCCTGGCTCTCTCTCCTCCCCTCGCCCGGCACAGGTAGCACTGAGTGTTTGCGGGTGTGCATCACATTGGGCGGGCCCTAATTGGCCCTCCCACGTAAAATGGCAGCGCACAGCCGACCCTGGGCGGTGATCGGCTGCACACCCGCTGGCGCCCAGCCCACCCAACGGGGAGAAAATTCCCCCCTGTGAGATTGTTCTGTTCCTCATTGCGCAGAGTGGACACATCAGGGTGGATTTTCAAATAGCCGTGAAGATCAGGGCTGTAGAAGGCCAGTCAGAAAACAACGGGAGAGCAGTGTGCTGGTTTTCTCGAACCTTCCCCCCTCTGGGACATTTTCAAGGGGGCAGGGTCAGGGGTGCCATGGCTACCCGCCCACAAGTGGCAACTGGCCAACGGAAACAATTAAGGGGTCTATTGAAATCGCTCTCTCACGCCAACTGGAATTTTCCACTCAGCAGGCTGGCACCTTATGGTGGCCGGAACCCAGCCAGCGAAAGGAATCGGCTTTCCCGCGGCAGGCCAGGGCCTTGTGCTCCCAATGGACTTTAAACCCACCCACACTGCCGGTGCAGAAACATGACCCACAGCAGCAGCTGCAGGCTGTCCTGTGGTGGGGCACTCCGCCCTCTGCAAAGACAGACTGGCAGCTGTGGTCATTTTCATCTTCAAAGAGTTTAAATGTGCTGAGAGGGTGCCTCCTTGAGGGTGCCCCAACTTGAGGGGCCCTCCGTCTCTCTTCCCTGTTTCGGCAGGCTGCATCTCTTTCACTGTTGGTTCTCCAGTGTCAGAAGCCCATCCGAGATTGTTAATTGGACGGTGAGTGTTCCTTCTGGCCATTAATTGGCCAATCCTTTCAAAATTGCAGCACGTGTATCGTGCTGATGCCTTGCAGGGTTGGGACCTGGAAATGTTCCCAAAATTGGGGTCCCAAACCCAGGACAAAATTGGTGCCTGTGCTGTCTAAACTTATTTTGACAGTTGTATCAAATGCGTTGTATCTATAGATGAAGGAGGGCAACTGGACAGTTCTATGCATTACCTTGATTCAAGTATTGAGAATAGCGGGCATGAAACCTACAATCCACTATACTGCGGAGCAGCACATTGGAGTGCAGATATGGTTCACTACTCCGTATTCTCTAATTGTAAGCTAGTCCCCTTAAAGGCCGTCTGGTAAGCCATGTGTAGACCTGGGAAATGCTGCCATTGCATGGGTAAACCAATCTCCCAGTGATTACCCAAATAAACATTAGATCCCTTTTTAAAATTCTTCCTTGGGATATAGGTGTCACTGGCTAAGCCAGCCTTTATTGCCCATCCCTGACTGCTCTTGAGAAGGTGGTGATGAGCTGCCTTCTTGAACTACTGCAGTCCATGTGATGTAAGTACACCCACAGTGCTATTAGGGGGGGGGAGTTCCAGGATTTTAACCCAGTGACAGTGAAGGAATGGCGATATATTTCCAAGCCAGGGTGGTGTGCGTTTTGAGTCTGTAAAGGCTCAGATGCCATTTTCAGTTTTGGGCGCTACATGGTGATTTTTAGCCTTTGTCAATATGACAGGAAACTCATTTCCAACTTCTAAGGAGCATGCACTTCCTCCTTGCTGCTTTGAAATCTTGGGAAGCTGTTTAGCATCTAAACGCCAGGTGACCCATGGCTAAATTTCTGGTCTAAATGTTTCATTATATATGTAACAGTCAGAAAGAGCAGTCTGATTATTTGCAGGCTCTCCTTCTCACATGCCAAAAATATCAACGGCAACGTGAAATAAAGCAGCAACAATATCCCAAATTAAATATATTGGTGGTTATTATAGATCCATTTACAAATGAATTCCATCCTCATCAGCCGCCTTCACACATGACATGGCCATCATTTTGTGGCAATAAATTCTGTCACCTAGTAAGTGCTCCAATTGTTACAAAACACCAACCATTAGTTGGATAATTTAATTGTTGGCCAGTTAACACACAAGCAGCCCATGATATTTAGCTGGTAGTTCAGAGAAATGAAGACAAGTGACCAAGTCATATGTTGCTTCCTGATATATGCTCAGGACGTGAGGCTGCCAATATTCTTGCCATCACACGGCTGACCAGAAATCTCTCCCATTCTTACCAGCTGCCATTGGCATGTGTTGGAAGCATCCGCAGGTCGACAATCAACCTGTTTGTCTGCATTATGCCCACACCTTCCTTGGCCATCAAGCCCTCGGGTGGGACTTGAGCTTCTGGCTCAGAGGCAGGGATCTTCCCACCCTCCGCAGTACATTGATGTAAGGAGAGCCAAATGAAAACAGATGCCATCCTGAGAAGAACCTGCTTTGTAACTATTCTAAACCTAAAGTATTTCACGTTGAGAAATATTTCAGACTTTATTCATAAGATCTGCTTCCCACTTTGGTCTCACAAAATCAAATACACACTAGAATCTGGGGTTGCTGATTCAAACTAGCGCATTCATCCTACGAACGGTAGGGTTGCGACTTCCAGATGTAAGTATTCCTGGAGGTTTGATCACATGATCTGCTGCCTCCAAATGCTCCTCATAGTCAAGCAGCCTTCCTCTGATGCAATACTGCTTTAATGATAGATGCAAATGAGCAAGTAACCAGGATGTAAAGCAGCATGTGACCAGCAGCTCGTAGTGTGTAGCTGTTCCGTCCCTGTGAGCAATGGTTGCTGAATCCCTAAAGTAAACCTGTCTGCTGAGCCATCCTGTAATGTATCTTCAAATAAATTGAACCTATGTATAGTTTACCAATCATGATTCTGAGGTTGGTGAGTTTGTTTAAAGCAGACACAGAAATACAACACCTCCCCCCCCCACCACCCAGAGCCCTTCTTTACAATTTTCTCAGCTTGGATATGAAATTGTTCAGAGAAAATGAAAGGAAAAACAGCGTCTTCTAATATTATAAACAATATACAAATAAAAAATGTCCCAAGGCACTTCATGGGGGCATTATAAAGCAAGATAGGGCACTAAGCCAGAAAAGAAGATAGCAGAGCAAATGACCAAAAAGACTTCGAGGGGGCTCTGAAAGGAGGAGAGGGAGGTCGAGAGCAAAGACCTTTGAGAAGGGAATTCCAGAGCCGAGAGCCTAGGCAGCTGTAGGTGCAGCCAGCAATGGTGGAACGGTTAAAATTGGGGATACTCAAGAGGCCAGAACAAGAGCAGCACAGATATCTCGGATAATTATGGGACTGGAGTAGATCACAGAGATAGGGAGGGGACAATTTTTATAAAATCCCCATTATTTTTCTCCTGCACTGCCTTCATCACTATCTAAGAGAGAATCTTTGATTCCTGGAGGATTGGCAACCCTAATGAATGATAACTGGTCACTCGCCTAAACATAGGGCAACATTTCCCCCTGGTCAGGAGGGATGTGCGGGAGCAGGCAGGTATATTCCTGATCTCCCTGAGGCTAAGTGCTACCTCAGAGAGATCGTCTCAGGTTTGAAACATTAAATAAAGATGAGAAAAAAATTTTGCTGCCATATCCCCTCATGTCACACTTGCGCATGAGCTGGGTCATGTCCATAACTTTTATTTTAAAATATCCTGAAATTTTTAAATCCCTCATGAAACCTCATCTCGACTGTGGATGAGGTTTCGTGTGTTTTCAGAAGCTCGCCTGGGCTCCTGGCCTGCCCACCAACCTTAAGGTTGGGCAGGCAGGTCCATCAATGACTTCAATTACTTTTCTAATGGCCTTAATAGGGTGTTGACAGGTCGGCGGGCGCTCAGCCGATTCAACTGCGCGCCTGCCGGCCTGAGAATGTAAATGCCGGGGGGGGTGAGGTTGAGACGCACGCCCGATGTCACCCCGGGTCATTTTACGCATTGGTGAGCGGGCCCTGCATCGCCGACCGGAAGATGCAGCCCATAGGCTGCCTGGAAATGAGTCAGCCATTACAGCGAAGGTGTCTGTGCTTCGTCTCCTTTCATCCCTGTGGGGTGGAAGGTGTGCTAACGCACAAACTTTTTGATTAGGCAAGTGTCTGAGTGTAAGGCAGTTTACGTTAGGTGGAATTTAGTGTAGGTAACACGGGAAATCCAGTGGGAAAGGTGTGTCATTCCTGCAAGGGGCGTTTGACGCTATTTAATTGCAATTAGGCACTCAAGCGGGCAGTGCTGGGCCTCCCACAGAAGTTGGGCAGAAATCCTGCACCCGAGAGCTGCTGGCCAATCAGAGACTGCCAGCTCTCCGTTACCAGCAGCGCCCCTCAGAGCAGTGGCTGCTGCTGGCAAAGAGTGAGGCCTTCAGCCCTGGGGCAATGTGAGGGCGGACGGGCTGGAGGTGGGGTGGGGGGGGTGGGGGATCGCAAGGAGACAGTCACCGCGAGGTGCGTAAGCGGGCTTTGGATGCAAAGGCAGGGGCTTAGCCTTCAACAGGCACTCCGCTTCCCGATGCCAGATCTCCCACAACATCCGGGAGGCCACTGGCATAACTGACAGGGTTCGCTGGGATGCCTTCAGGACACGTGGGAAACCCACATGAGTTCAGAAGAATTCATAGAAACAGCCGACGTCAATGCGCAGTCCCGTGATGGTCCGGTCGGCGGGTGTGGGCCGGATTCGGCTGCGCAGCACCACCCCCCCCCCCCCACCCCCAACAATTAAAAGACCTGTCAAGGCCATTAAATAATCAATTAAGTTAATTTTTTCACTGCCTGTCCCAGCCCTAACGGTTGGCGGGCAGGCGAAAAGGCCAAGCAGCCTTTGCACTTTTTTGGAAACCTCACCCACAGGTGGGGCGAGGTTCCCAAAAGTAAAATAAAAGTTTTAAAATTTAATTAATAACATGTCCCGGCTCATGCAACAGAGTCACGTGAGGGGGCATTTTTCATAACATTTTTATTTTTAAATTACTGTTTTAAATATTTTTCACCTCCCTGAGGCAGCTCCGTGTCTCAGGGAGATTATGAAGCGCTCACCCGCGCACATGCATGGAGCTTGCGCTCGGCCTGGTCGCATACCCCCACCCGCCCACACAGGCAGCGCTCAGCGCTGCCCCTCACGTTTCACCCTGGAAGGGCCTTGATTGGCCCGGCCAGCATGAAATCGCGGTGCGGTGCCGATCGCGGCTGGTGGTCGGCTTCACGAGTGCCCCCGCCCGCCCTCGCTCGCCCCTGCCCCCGCCGAGCACCCCCCCGCCCCCCCCCCCACCCCACCGCCAGAGGCAAATTTCTGCCCCATGTTTTTGCTTTCTCCAGCTTCCAACTTTTTAAAGTTGAATATTCTGACACTTTAATCAATGCTATTCGGGCAGAAAATTCTATTGCTCCTGGTGAGACAATGTTTCAACTTATATCACTTTGACTTTTTGGCACTCCACAATCTAGTTATAGCAACGTTTATCATACAACAGTTGGGACCTTGGAGCAATGATGCTACTTCCTCCCAGGGTCGCTTCTTCAGCCATCTTTTGTGAGGAAGATTGCATGACTAGGTTTCAAATCACTGCTGTCATTTTCTCCCTTCAGACAAGCTGCTAATCCAATACCTCTTATTCATGACTGCCCTTGTGGTTGTGGTGACAGCAGTTAATTCAGTGCTTTGCCCCTTCCTACCTCTGAAACTCCTCCTACAACTGCCCGAGATCTCTGCACTCCTCCAATTCTGGCTTCTTGCACGTCCCCAATTGTCATTGCTCCACCACTGGCAGCCATGCCTTCAGCTGACTAGGCCGTAAGCTCGGGAAACCTCTCCCTGGACCTTGCCACCTCCCTAATCCCTTTCACTCCTTCAAACCTACCTCCATTCCGAGCTTTTTGTCATCTGTCCTAATATTTCCTTACGTTGCTTGGTGTTAAATTTTACCCGATAATCACTCTTGTGAATTACCTTTGCACGTTTTGCTATGGTACAAGTGTTCATCAATGCAAGTAGTTTGCCTCGCAGTAGTGAACTTTCCTCCACAAGTGAAAAATAGATCAATTGACTATTGAGCACTGTTCAAGGGATCCCGCTGAAGGTAAAATGGCTTCTGCTTTCGCTTATGCGACAGCCCAAATAATTCATTATATGTAAAGATCTTTAAGACATTTCTGATAGATGTGCTAAGGTGCAGAATTTTGCCCTCGGTTGGCGGGCGGGCCCCACCAGCTCGGCGGTGGGCAGGCAGCCAAACCCTGCCGCTGAAACGGGTCCCGCCGCTATTTTGAGTGGGCGGGCCAATTAAGACCCGCCCAACGGCCTGCCCGATGGGAAATGCTTTGCACTTTCTGTGGGGGGGGTGGGGGGGAGGGATTCCCCAACTGTCAAAGTGCCCTTTTTTGCGCATGCACACGAAAGAGCGCACATCTCCCTGAGACTAAGTGCTGTCCCAGGGAGATTGGTGACAGTTTAAAAATCATCAAAAATAGCAAAATAAAAAAATTATTAACATGTCCCCCTCATGTGACAATGTCACACGAGATGGGACATGTTAGTAAATATCACATAAGCTTTATTAAAGATTTTTTAAACAGACATAAAACCTCATCCCACCAGTGGATGAGGTTTCATGTTTTTTCTCCTTCCCGCTGGGGCTCCTGGCCTGTCCGCCAGCCTTAAGGTTGGACGGGCAGGGCCTTTAATGAGCTTAATTATCCTGTCAATGGACTCAATTGGCCATTGACAAGTCAGGGGGCGGACAGCTGATTTCGCTGTCCACCCACCTTCCTAAAGATTTAAATGGGGCGGGATGACGTCGGGGGTTCCTCCCGATGTCATCTTGCGTCATTTTCCCATCGGCGAGAGGGCCCCTCCCCCAAACCGCCGACAGAAAAATTCTGGCCAAAGTTTTATGTAATTGGCCATCTTTCTTCTTCCTTTATGCGTTGATGCTAAACTCCCAAGAACTTATTGCTGTTACATTGTGGAAGCACTTTTGCTACACAGGCCACACCACCTTCTCAAATGCTTCGTGGGATGGACAATGAATACTGACCTTGCCAGCGAGGACCATATCCCCAGAATTAATTAAAAATAAACTGATTTTTTTTTCCTATATTACTGTTCCAACAAGTCCTTTTTTGCAAGATAGGTAAGGAGTAAATTTTGCCATCTCACATTTCTCAGCACACTTGTGTGATGTTTAGTTCCCTGTATAATCAATCACTGTACATTTAATGTATGAACGATGATATGTATATGATGGGAATACATGAAACATCATCGTCACTGGACACAAAGGTGCTGACATAGCAAACTTCTAATTTGGACAATCTCTGTCAGTAAGGAAATAAACACTGAGTGGGACAGGTCACTGTGTCCATAGATAACTAAAATTTGTTACTGGCACTTAATAATATATAAATAAATATGAAGCAGGGGCAGAAGTCGGCCATATGGGCCTTTGAGCCTGCTCTGCCATTTAGCAAAATTATGATTGAACCTGACCTCAACTCCACTTTCCCGCTGACCCACTTATCTTGGGATTCCCTTAGAGATCAAAAATCTATCTATCTCAGCTGTGAATGTACTCAAAAACTGAGCATTAACAGCCCTGTGGGATAGAGGATAGAAGATACTAAAAGCAACCCAATATAGCAGAAAATCAGAGGGCAAAAGGGAGGGAGAAACTAAAAACATCATGATCACTAGAGAATAAGAACTAGGAAAACTAATGGGACTACAGGCTGACAAGTCCCCTGAACCCAATGACCCCCTCCTAGAGCCTTCACAGTTGGTGGCTGCAGAGATGGTGGATGCATTGATCTTCCAAAATTCCCTTGATTCTGGAAAGATCCCAACAGATTGGAAAATCATAAATGTAACACTTCAATTCAAGAAAAGAGGGAGACAGAAAGCGGGAAACAATAGGTCAATTAGCATAATATCTGTCATTGAAAAAATACTGTAATCCATCATTAATACAGAAGTAATGGGATATTTCTTCTTCTTAGCTTCTCTGCCTGAAGACAGATCCTTGACAATTATTTGCTGAACCACAACAAAGTGTCATGATTTTTTACTTTGGGTAGGGTGAGGAGATAGCCCTGAGTCTACCTCAGCTAGAACAGGGAATCAAACCCCATGCTGTTAATATTAACCTGATCCACACATTAGCCATCTAGCCAACTGCAATAACCAACCTCCCCAATAGGACATTTAGAAAGCCATAATACAATCAAGCAGAGATAACATGGTTTTATGAAAGAGAAATTGTATTTGTCAAATTTGTTTGAGTTCTTTGACGATGTAACAGGCAGAGTAGATATAGAGGAACTAGCAGATAAGGTGTACTTGGATTTTCAAATGGCATTTGATAAGGCACCACATAACAGGTTACTGCAAAATATATTAGCATGGATAGAGGATTGGCTAATGAAATGAAAACAGGCAGTTGGGAAATATGGATTATTTTCAGATTGGAAAGCAGTTGCTAATGGGTTTTCACAGAGATCAGTGCTGGGGCCTCAACTTTTTATGATCTATATTAATGACTTGAAGGAACCAAATGTTTTGTGGCCAGATTTGCTGGCAATACAAAGGTAAGTGGAAAATCAAGTTGTGAGAAGGGATATAAATAGCTTAAGTAAGTAGGCAAAATTTTGGTAGATGGAGTACAATCTGGGAAAATGTGGGGTTATCCACTTTGGCAAGAAAAATGGAAAAGCAAAATATTATTTAAATTGAGAAAGACTGTAAAATGCTGTGGTCCTATAGCTGGGTATCCATGTGACAAGCAGGTATGGCAAGTTGTTAGGAAGATAAATGGTATTGGCTTTTATTGCAAGGAGGATGAAGTATAAAAGTGGAGAGGTCTTGCTACAATTGTACACAATGTTGATCAGACCACACCTCGAGTACTGTGTACAGTTTTGGTCTCGTTATTTGAGGAGGGATATATTTGCATTAGAGGCAGTTCAGAAAAGTTTCACTATGTTGATTCCAGTGATGAAGGAGTTGTCTTATGAAGAAAGGTTGAGGAGGTTAAGTGTATACTCGTTGGAATTTCGAAGAATGTGAGATAATCTTATTGAAACTAGGGGGTCAGTGTTTAAAAATAAGGGATCGCCCATTTAAAACAGAGAAGAGGCAAAACTTTTTCACTCAGAGGGTCGTAAGACTTTGGAACTCTCTTCCTGAAAAGGTGGTAGAAGCAGAGTCTTTCAATGTTTTTAAGGCAGAGGTGGATAGATACTTGTTAAGCAAGGGGGTGATAGGTTACCAGGGGTAGGTGGGATGCAGATTTCAAGTTACTATCTGATCAGCCGTGATCTTTTTAAATGGTGGAGCAGGCTCGAGGGACTGAATGGCCTACTCCTGCTCCTTGTTTGTATGTATGTTTGTATGTATGAAACATATAAGATCCGGAGGGAGCTTGATGGGGTGGATGCCGAGAAGATGTTTCCCCTCATGAGGGAAATATAGGACTAGGGGCGTAGTTTCAGAATAAGGGTTGGCCAATTAAAGACGGAGCTGAGGAGGAATTTGTTCTCTCAGTGAGTCATTGATCTTTGGAATTCTCTACCCCAGAGAGCAGTGAAGGCTGGATCATTGAATATATTCAATGTGGAGACAGATAGATTTTTGAACTATAGGGGAGTCAAAGGTTATGGGGAATAGTCAGAAAAGTGGAGTTGCTGCCAAGATCAGAGTAGCCATGATCTTACTGAATGGGTGGAGCAGACTAAAGATGCCTACTTGATTGCTTACTTCTGCTCCTATTTTTTTGTGCTGGACTCAAGTACGGTGCCAGAGGACTGGAGAATTGTTTAAAATTTAAAATTGTTTAACCTTTGTTTAAAAAAAGGCGTAAAGAAAAGCCCAGCAATCACAGCACAGTCAGTTTAGCATTGGCGTTGGGGAAGCTTTTAGAAATGATAATTCGGGATAAAATGAATAGTCCCTTGGGCAAATGTGAGTTAATTAAGGAAATCCAGCACGGATTTGTTGAGGGAAAATCATGTCTTACTAACTTGCTTGAGTTTTTTGATGAGGTAACAGAGAAGATTGATGAGGGCAATGCTGTTGATATGATGTACATGGACTTTCAAAAGGTCTTTGCTAAAGCAAAGCACGGCAGATTTGTGAACAAAGTTAGATCTCATAGAATAAAAGGGACAGTAGAAACACGGATACAAAGTTGACTGAGTGATAGGAAACAAAGAGTTGTGGTGAACGGTTGTTCTTCGGACTGGAGGAAGGTTTATTGTGGGTTTCCCCAGGGTACAGAATTAGGGCCCCTTGTTCTTCCTGATTTATATTAATGACCTAGATCTTTATGTACAGGGCACATTTCAAAATTTGCAGATGATATGAAACTTGTAAGTATTGTGAACCATGAGGAGGACATTGTAGAATTTAAAAAGGATGCAGACAGTTTGGTAGAATGGGTGTAAAAGTGGCAAATGAAATTTAATGCAGCCAATTGTGAGTTATTTTAATAGGAAGAATGCACGGAGATAATATAAATAAGGATACAATTCTAATGGGGATGCAGCAGAGAGTGGCCTGGGTGTATATGTGCATTGAAGGTGGTAAGACAGGTTGAGAGAGCAGTTATTAAAGCATATTGCATCCTGGGCTTTATCAATTGGACCATGGAGTACAAGAGCAAGGTAGTTATGGTAAATCTGTGTAAAACACTGGTTTGGCCTCAAATGGAGTATCGTGTCCAGTTCTGGGCAATACACTTTAGGAAGGATGTGAAGGCATTAGAGAGAGTACAGGAAAGATTACAAGAATGGTTCTAGGGATGAGGAACTTCAGTTATAAAGATCGATTGGAGAAATTGGGACTGTTCTCCTTGAAGAAGAGAAGGTAGAGAGGAGATTTGATAGAGGTATTCAAAATCATGTGGGGTCTGGACAGAGTAGATAAGGTGAAACTGTTAACTTTGGATTGAGAAACAGAGGATGCATATTTAAGGCATTTAGCAAAAGAAGCAATGGCGACATGAGGAGAATCTTTTTCACACAGCAAGTGGTTAGGATCTGGAATGCACTGCCTGTGGGTGTGGTGAAGGTGGACTCAATCGTGGCTTTCAAATTGGATCATTATCTGAAAAGGAAAACTTTGCAGGGCTGCTCGGAAAAGGCAAGGGAGTGGCACGAGGTGAACTGCTCCTTCAAAGAGCCAGCACTGATGCAAAGGGGTGAATGGCTTCCTTCTGTTCTGTAACAATTCTATGATTCTATGATGGTCTTATGTCCTTACTCCAAAGTTTCACAACCCTCAGAATGAATAAATTTCTCCTTATCTCAGTCAAAATGGTTTTATCCTGAGACTATACAACCTTGTTCTAGGTACTGCTGCCAGGGGAAACAATCTCCCAGCATCTACCCTCTTAGACCTCCAGAATCTTATATATTTCAATTAGGTCACTCCTCACGGCCATAAAAATCACACAGATATTTCAAATACCTTGCAATATTTCACAGGAAAGATTCTACACCGTATAAAGTTCTAGATTTCAGCAAAGCTTTTGTTGCAGTGCCAAATAGGAGATTGATTGATAAAGTCAGTAGGCAGAAATAGATATTCTGAAATATTTCGAAAATTGGCTGAAACAACAGAAAGAAGGAGGTCACTAACTGGTATCTTAAGGATTAGTGCCGCAGTCATGCCTTGCATACAATTGAAAATACACTGGAAGCAGACTGATTAAATGCAGAATGATGTTGGTGTGATATGTGAGAGATGCCAGTCTGTATGGACACGTGCAAAATAATGAGTTTGAGAAAGGATTAGAGATGGTGGCGATATAAGCCAAATGGTATTGTTTTCTGGTAGAACAGATAGGAGAAGGATTTGGAGATAAGATTACTGAAACTTGCACAATGTGCCGAGGTAATAAACAGCAATATGAGCCCAAGTCTTCTGAGCAATAAACAAAAACAGAATTACCTGGAAAAACTCAGCAGGTCTGGCAGCATCGGCGGAGAAGAAAAGAGTTGACGTTTCGAGTCCTCATGACCCTTCGACAGAACTTGAGTTCGAGTCCAAGAAAGAGTTGAAATATAAGCTGGTTTAAGGTGTGTGTGTGGGGGGCGGAGAGAGAGAGAGAGAGAAGTGGAGGGGGGTGTGGTTGTAGGGACAAACAAGCAGTGATAGAAGCAGATCATGAAAAGATGTCAACAACAATAGAACAAAAGAACACATAGGTGTTAAAGTTGGTGATATTATCGAAACGAATGTGCTAATTAAGAATGGATGGTAGGGCAGTCAAGGTATAGCTCTAGTGGGGGTGGGGAGAGCATAAAAGATTTTAAAATATTTAAAAATAATGGAAATAGGTGGGAAAAGAAAATCTATATAATTTATTGGAAAAAAAAGGAAGGGGGAAACAGAAAGGGGGTGGGGATGGGGAAGGGAGCTCACGACCTAAAGTTGTTGAATTCAATATTCAGTCCGGAAGGCTGTAAAGTGCCTAGTCGGAAGATGAGGTGTTGTTCTTCCAGTTTGCGTTGGGCTTCACTGGAATAATGCAGCAAGCCAAGGACCGACATGTGGGCAAGAGAGCAGGGTGGAGTGTTAAAATGGCAAGGGACAGGGAGGTTTGGGTCATTCTTGCGGACAGACCGCAGGTGTTCTGCAAAGCGGTCACCCAGTTTACGTTTGGTCTCTCCAATGTAGAGGAGACCACATTGGGAGCAACGAATGCAATAGACTAAGTTGGGGGAAATGCAAGTGAAATGCTACTTCACTTGAAAGGAGTGTTTGGGCCCTTGGACGGTGAGGAGAGAAGAAGTGAAGGGGCAGGTGTTGCATCTTTTGCGTGGGCATGGGGTGGTGCCATAGGAGGGGGTTGAGGAGTAGGGGGTGATGGAGGAGTGGACCAGGGTGTCCCGGAGGGAGCGATTCCTACGGAATGCCGATAAGGGGGGTGAAGGGAAGATGTGTTTGGTGGTGGCATCATGCTGGAGCTGGCGGAAATGGCGGAGGATGATCCTTTGAATGCGGATGCTGGTGGGGTGATAGGTGAGGACAAGGGGGACCCTATCATGTTTCTGGGAGGGAGGAGAAGGCGTGAGGGCGGATGCGCGGGAGATGGGCTGGACACGGTTGAGGGCCCTGTCAACGACTGTGTGTGGAAAACCTCGGTTAAGGAAGAAGGAGGACATGTCAGAGGAACTGTTTTTGAAGGTAGCATCATCGGAACAGATGCGACGGAGGCGAAGGAACTGAGAGAATGGGATGGAGTCCTTACAGGAAGCGGGGTGTGAGGAGCTGTAGTCGAGATAGCTGTGGGAGTCGGTGGGTTTGTAATGGATATTGGTGGACAGTCTATCACCAGAGATTGAGACAGAGAGGTCAAGGAAGGGAAGGGAAGTGTCAGAGACGGACCACGTGAAAATGATGGAGGGGTGGAGATTGGAAGCAAAATTAATAAATTTTTCCAAGTCCCGACGAGAGCATGAAGCAGCAGCGAAGTAATCATCGATGTACCAGAGAAAGAGTTGTGGAAGGGGGCCGGAGTAGGACTGGAACAAGGAATGTTCCACATACCCCATAAAGAAACAGGCATAGCTGGAGCCCATGCGGGTACCCATAGCCACACCTTTTATTTGGAGGAAGTGAGAGGAGTTGAAGTTATGGGGTATGTGGAACATTCCTTGTTCCTTTCCTACTCCGGCCCCCTTCCACAACTCTTTTTCCGGCACATCGATGATTACTTCGCTGCTGCTTCATGCTCTCGTCGGGACTTGGAAAAATTTATTAATTTTGCTTCCAATCTCCACCCCTCCATCATTTTCACGTGGTCCATCTCTGACACTTCCCTTCCCTTCCTTGACCTCTCTGTCTCAATCTCTGGTGATAGACTGTCCACCAATATCCATTACAAACCCACCGACTCCCACAGCTATCTCGACTACAGCTCCTCACACCCCGCTTCCTGTAAGGACTCCATCCCATTCTCTCAGTTCCTTCGCCTCCGTCGCATCTGTTCCGATGATGCTACCTTCAAAAACAATTCCTCTGACATGTCCTCCTTCTTCCTTAACCGAGGTTTTCCACCCACGGTCGTTGACAGGGCCCTCAACCGTGTCCAGCCCATCTCCCGCGCATCCGCCCTCACGCCTTCTCCTCCCTCCCAGAAACATGATAGGGTCCCCCTTGTCCTCACTTATCACCCCACCAGCATCCGCATTCAAAGGATCATCCTCCGCCATTTCCGCCAGCTCCAGTATGATGCCACCACCAAACACATCTTCCCTTCACCCCCCCCTATCGGCATTCCGTAGGGATCACTCCCTCCGGGACACCCTGGTCCACTCCTCCATCACCCCCTACTCCTCAACCCCCTCCTATGGCACCACCCCATGCCCACGCAAAAGATGCAACACCTGCCCCTTCACTTCCTCTCTCCTCACCGTCCAAGGGCCCAAACACTCCTTTCAAGTGAAGTAGCATTTCACTTGCATTTCCCCCAACTTAGTCTATTGCATTCGTTGCTCCCAATGTGGTCTCCTCTACATTGGAGAGACCAAACGTAAACTGGGTGACCGCTTTGCAGAACACCTGCGGTCTGTCCGCAAGAATGACCCAAACCTCCCTGTCCCTTGCCATTTTAACACTTCACCCTGCTCTCTTGCCCACATGTCGGTCCTTGGCTTGCTGCATTATTCCAGTGAAGCCCAACGCAAACTGGAAGAACAACACCTCATCTTCCGACTAGGCACTTTACAGCCTTCCGGACTGAATATTGAATTCAACAACTTTAGGTCGTGAGCTGCCTCCCCCATCCCCACCCCCTTTCTGTTTCCCCCTTCCTTTTTTTCCAATAAATTATATAGATTTTTCTTTTCCCACCTATTTCAATTATTTTTAAATATTTTAAAATCTTTTATGCTCTCCCCACCCCCACTAGAGCTATACATTGAGTGCCCTACCATCCATTCTTAATTAGCACATTCATTTCGATAATATCACCAACTTTAACACCTATGTGTTCTTTTGTTCTATTGTTGTTGACATCTTTTGATGATCTGCTTCTCTCACTGCTTGTTTGTCCCTACAACCACACCCCCCCTCCACTTCTCTCTCTCTCTCTCTCTCTCTCTCTCTGCACCACCCCCCCACACACCTTAAACCAGCTTATATTTCAACTCTTTCTTGGACTCGAACTCAAGTTCTGTCGAAGGGTCATGAGGACTCGAAACGTCAACTCTTTTCTTCTCTGCCGATGCTGCCTAGACCTGCTGAGTTTTTCCAGGTAATTCTGTTTTTGTTTTGGATCTCCAGCATCTGCAGTTTTTTTGTTTTTACTTCTGAGCAATGGTCTGGCCCTACCCGGCATGTTGTGTAGCATTCTGGTAGTCATAGTGTGAGAACGTAATTAGAAGGTGCAATGAAGGGTAATTCAAGGGACATGTGGAATTAGGCATCTGAATTATGACAATTGTGTGGAAACTGAGAACTTAAAAAAATAGGAGCAGGAGTACAATAAAGCAATCAGTATGTGTTCATGACATCTTCTCCTGCAATAGTGAAGTGGTGTTGGAGATAGGGGGAGCTGCCAATCGTTGAATGTTACCTGTTACAATGGTCAGAGAAACCAGAGTAAAATTTGATATCCCTTGTCCCAAAGAAATCATAGAGCAGCTTTCCCTAGATTGGCAAAAAAAATGTAGTGCATGTACACAGCGTAATTAAAGACTGAATGACTCATTTCAGATGCGGGCACTGCTGTGACGAAGCCTGTGCCGGTAACAGTACAGAATATCTCCAACAGTGCTGCACTCCCTTGGTACTGCACCAAAGTCTCTGGAGTGGGGCTTGAATTCACAAATTTTATGACACAGAAGTGAGCGTGCCACTCACTGGGCAGAATTGTTCCAGATTTGAACTAAGTGTGGCAGCGTGCGGGTAAAACGACATTTTACCTGCCAGTCACGATGGAGGGTTTTCACGTCGTATCATCCCAAACCTACCACATTATTTATGGATTCCCGGGAAACACACAGTTTCCGTGGTGGGCTGGCTCTCAGTTGCCATTTAAAGTCCGCGCGCATACATCTCAGAACGTCCAGCCCCTGACTGCTGCAGGGAAGATGCCCACAAAAAGACTGCAGCTCCCAGGTTCAGCAGTGCATGACTGGAACGCCTTTTGGATGCCATGGCGGCCCGCCACAATGTCCTCTACAACTGCTCTGACCGTAGGATGGGCAGCAGCTTGACCAACCAGGCTTGGGAGATAGTGGCAGCGATGGTCAGCACCAATGCACTTCAAAAGAGGACAGCCACCCAGTGTCGCAAGAGGATGAATGATCTCCTCCGTTCCGCTTGGTTAGGCACTCTTCTCATCACTCTCAACTCACACACTCACAAACCCATCACACACCCTCAGAGCCCTCACCCACTGCCAGTTCAAGGGACATCACTATGCAATCTCTCACGCTCACCGTCATTGTCCTTGTCCCATCCAAGGGACCACTCACTACCCACACAGATCAGGCATACTAATCATCTGGCCTGGCAGGCATCCTGCTTACACTCTCTCCATCTCTATTCGTGCAGGACAAGCTGACACACAACAACAGGGGGAGGTCACAGACCGGTGGAGGAATGATTGAAATCAAGGTCTTCTTGGACTCTGAAAACAGAGCCATCCAGCTGGCCGGCGACGATCTGGACTGTTTCTGTGCTGACGGTGAGGTCGGTGGTGGTCAACCAAGTGAGGATCCAGCAGTGCAACATCCATCAGATGACCACGTTGTGAATGATGTGTCCTCTTTCACAGGCCACTGCCATGTATTAATTATATCCCCTTGCTTCCACAGGTGCACCTGGGAAACAGCCGAGGGAGCCTATGACCCAGGGCCTCCAATCAAGCCCTGAAGAAACTTCTGAAGGGGAATCTGGAGGCCCCGCTCCTTAAAGTCACATCACAGCGCTCACCCGCACCCTCCATCAGCACAGAGACGCACACCTCAGTGGGACCCAGCTTTAGAATAGCCTCGGCATCACAATCGGATGAGCACATCGCACTGTCTGATCTACAGCAGGTGGCGGCAGGGACTTCCCAGGTCCCTGGCACTCGATGGACTGCTCGAGGCCAGAAATTTGCTGAGTCAGAGTCAGATGATGAGCCTCTGGACTCGGTCGTGTCACAGTTGCTGAAGCTGCAAAGGCAAGTTTTTGGGCTGCAGAAGGGTGCTTCAGTTGGAGTTTGGTGACTGAGGGAGTTTAAGGGTTAAAGTAAGGGTTGCATTCTATCTAAAGTCTCGTCTTCCTCTAATTTAACAATTAACTAAAAGTTGCTGTTAGGGCTGGAAGAAGTTGAGTTTTAGTCAAGCATTAAAACAGGACTCATATAGGCTCTGCTTGCAGCTGCAACTAGTTAATTTGATAACTGGTTTAATCAGGTTTTCAGGGGCTAGGCTCAGAGAGTATAAAAGTAGACTATTTTATATTGCTGGCTTTATCTACCCTGGAGTACTGTTTCTGGCTGCAGTAGAGTGTTTCAGTTGGAGTTTGGTGACTGAGGGAGTTCGGTGAGAAGGAAGGAGGTGCTTCTTTCTTTTTCTACTTTTCCTCAGAAAGAAGAGCAATGGCCTTGGTAAGTAGGACCTGGTGAGTAAATTAGAAAAGTGTAATATTTTTAAACAAGTTGGTATACTTGGATTTAACTGAGAAGTGCCAGGAATAAGGGAAATTTAGGGCCAATATAATAAAACAATATAAATAATCCAAAGTAGAATAAAGTTAATGTAAGGGACATAGAGTTAAGACATGACATGGCAGGGCAGCTTAGTCAAGCAGAATGTGTGTCCTGTAATATGTGCAAAGTCATGGATGCTACCAGTGTTCTTGATTACCACATGTGCAGGAAGTGCTGCCAACTACAGAAACTTGAGCTCTGGTTTTCAGAGCTTGAGTGGTGGCTGGAGTCACAGTGGTACATTCTCAAGGCTGAGAGTCATGTGGATAGCATGTTCAAATGGTGATCACACTATAGCATAAGAGCCTGGAGACAGAGAGAGAGAGAGAATGGGTGACCACCAGGCATCCAAGAGAAGTAGGTAGGTAGTGCAGGAGTACCCTGTGGCTCTGCTCACAAATCGGCTTTCGGTTTTGGAAGCTGGTGAGGGTGCTGGTTCCTCAGAGGATTGCAGTCAGAGCCAAGTTTGTGGCACCACGAATGGCTTGACTGTACAGGAGGGGAGGAAGACATGACTCCAGGATGGTATGTTGCCTCCCTGGTGCCAGGGTCAAGGATGTCACAGTGTGGCTGCAGGACATTCTTCTGGGAAGGGTGATGAGTCAGGGGTCATGGTCCACATTGGTACCAATGACATAGGTAGGAAGGGAGACATGGTCCTGCAGTCAGAATTTAGAGAGTTAGGTAGAAAATTAGCAAGCAGGACCTCAAATGTAGTAATCTCCCAATTACTCACATTGCCATCTGCCAGTGAGTAGAGAAATAGGAGGGTAAGGCATATGCATGGCTAGAAAGATGGTGCAGGAGGGAGGGTTTTAGATTCCTTGGACTGGCTCTGGGGGAGATGGCATCTGTACAAGCAGGAGAGGTTGCACCTGAACAGAGCTGGTACTGAGTTCCTTGGAGGGAGTTTTGCTAGTGCTGTTGGGAGGGCTTTAAACTAACTTGGCAGGGGTGTTGGAACCAGGAGAGAATATTAGACAGGAATACTTGGGTGCACAAAATACTGGGAGACAGATAACACTAGGATGGAGAATAAGAAGTTAAAAGGTGGAGTCAGTGTAAGGGAGAAAGTGACAAAATCTAAATCTGGGTTACTATCCATGTATGTGAATGCACAGAGTATAGTGGAAAAAAAAATGGGGAGTTACAGGCACAGATTGGCATGTGGCAATATGATGTTGTGGCGATAACAGAGACCTGGCTCAAAGAAGGGCAGAACTGGGTGTTAAATATTCCCAGGTACAAGGTGTTAAGAAAAGATTGTAAAGGAAAGAAAGGAGGGGTGGTGTGTGGTATTGTTTAAGGAGAGCATCACAGGGCTGGAGAAAGAGAATGTCCTAGAAGGTTCAAGGACAGAATCAGTTTGGCTACAGCTAAGGAACACATAGGGTGCAATTACATTGCTCAGTGTAGTCTATAAACCATCAGCTAGTGAGAAGGATGCAGAAGAACAAATCTGCAGAGAAATTAGAGATGCAAGCACCATAGAGTAGTTATAATGGGGGACTTTAAGTAACCCAATGTAGACTGGGACAGTGGTGATGTAGAGGGTGGAGAGGGGAAAAAAAATCAGATTGTGTTCAGGAAAATTTTCTACAGCAGTAAGTGTCCAATCCAACAAGACTGTTGGACATGGTTCTTGGGAAAGAGGTGGGCCAAGTAGATCAACAGCCAGTGCGGAACATTTACGGGACAGTGATCACTTTTTATTTTACATTTTAGGATGATGATGATGGAAAAGGATGAGAGACAATCAGAGTAAGAATAATTAGCTGGACGATAGCTGACTTCAAAGAGGCAAGGACAAAGCCGGGCCTGATAGACTGGAATGCAAGATTGGTGGGATAACCTGTAGCTGAACAATGGGCTACCTTCAAATAAGAATCAGTCCATGCACAGTCAGGTATATTACATCAAAAGGCCAAACAAATCCAGAGCTCTCTGGATGAAAAAGGAAATAGTGTGCTTATGGCTGGTATTATATAGAAAATATAACTGAGAACCAAGAGGAATACAGAAGGTTCAGAGGGGAGGTAAAAAAGCATATTAGAGAAGCAAAGAGGGTTTGAGAAAAGACTGGCAGCCAACATAAAGGAGAATCCCAAAATCTTATGCAGGCATATAAATAGTAAGAGTGGGAAAACAGTAGGGCCAATTAGGGACCTAAAAGGGAATTTACACATGGACAAAGGAGCCATGGCTGAGGTATTAAATGAATACTTTACATTAGTCATTACCAAGGAGTTAGATGCTACCTAGGCCATGGTGACAGACAAGGAAACTCTGTCACAAGAAGGGATCAAAATTGATGAGGAAGTGTTGAATAGAGTGTCACAACTTAAAGTTGACACAGCACCGGGACCGGATGAGATGCATCCAAGGATATTGAAGGAGGTGAGAGCAGAAATTGCAGGGGCACTGGCCATAATCTTTCAGACTGCCTTAGAATCAGGGGAGGTGCCAGAGTACTGGAGAATTGCAAGCATTTTATAAAAAGTTTGTAAGGATAAGCCCAGCAAGGTTCAAAAAACATTTATTCAGGATAGAATTAGTAGTCACATGGAAACATATGGGTTAATAAGGAAGAGCCAACATGGATTTGTAAAGGGAAAATCAAGCTTTTTGAAGAGGTAACAGAAAAGGTCGATGAGGGTAATACAGTTGATGTGGTGTACGTGGACTTTCAAAAGGCATTTGATACAGTGCCAAACAACAGACTTGTGAGAAAAGTTATTGCTCATGGAATAAAAGGGACAGTAGCAATGTAGATACCAAATTGGATGAAATATAGGAAGCAGGGAGTAATTGTCAATGGATATTTTTTTGGGCTGAAGGAAGGTTTGTAGCAGAGCTCCCCAGGGAGTATTGGGATCTTTGCTTTTCCTGATATATATTAATGATCTAGACCTTGGTGTGCAGGGGACAATTTCAAAGTTTGGGAGTGTTGTGAACTGCGAGGAGGACGGTGTGGAATTTCAAGAAGATATAGACAAGTTGGTGGAGTGGGAAGATAGATGGCGGATGAAGTTCAATGTGGAGAAGTGTGAGGTGATGCTTTTTGGTAGGAAGAACATGGACAGACAATATAATAGCAGGGGTGGAATTTTGAAGGGGGTGCAAGAGCAGAAAGGCTGGGATGTATATGTACATAGATCATTGAAGGTGGCAGGACAGGTGGAAAGCAGTTAATAAAGCATAGTATCCTGAGCTTTATTAGTAAGGGCACAGAGTACAAGAGCAGGGAGGTTATACTGAATTTAAATAAGACCTCTTTAGACCTCAGCTGAAATATTGTGTACAGTTCTGGGTGCTATATTATAGGAAGGATGAGAACACATTGGAGAGAGTGCAGAAGAGGTTTAGAAGAATGGTTCCAGGGATGTCAAGCTTCAGCTATGAAGATAGATTGGAGAGGTTGGGATTGTTCTCCTTGGAGAGGAGAAGGCTAAGAGGAAATTTGATAAAGATGCTCAAAATCATGAGGGGACTGGACAGAGTAGATCGGGAGAAGTTGTTCCCACTTGTAAAAGGATCAAGAGTGAGAGGGCACAGATTTAAAGTGATTTGCAAAAGAAGCAGATGTGAGAAACTTTTTTACTCAGTAGTTTGAGTCTGGAATGCACTGCCTGGAAGTGTGGTGAAGGCAGGTTCAATCAAGGCATTCAAGAGGACATTAGATGATTACTTGAATAGAAACAATGTGCAGGGGTACAGTGAAAAGGGCAATGGCACTAGGTCAAAATGCTCATTTGGAGAGACGGTGCCAACATGATGGGATGAATGGCTGCCTTTGAGCTGTTAAATTCTGTGAACATCAGGGAGTGATATCCATTGCATTCTTTAGATTGCAAAACACTATGGAGGAGTCCATTGCCTTCACTCTGAAGTGATAGCACCAGCATGCCAATACACTGAGGTCACACTGGTTGAATGGCAGCTGCCATGGAGACCTTGGTCCAGGGCATTGGTCCTGCAGTGTGAGCTCAACTTCATCGCTGGTGCCATAGTTGACTTCCAACAGTGTGTATATGAGAAGGGTGCTGGGCAGCTTGATTGCACTCCAGCTACCCCTTATCCTCAAGGAGTCAGCCTGGGGTCCTTGGGCACCCATAGGGAGGAGGGTCAGCAGGTGCACACTCTGGGGCCATCCATTCAAGTGACTCCAGGAGTGTTCCAGCAGGAACCTGAAAGCAGGCTGGGGCCCTCAAAGTTTCAGCCCTCCAGAGGACACCTGCCAAGGTCATCACACAGGGCAAGCAGTCAGCAGGCTACCTCCACCTCTCCTGTGGATGTCCGGGGAGCACCATGATGTTGCAGCAAGGTTAGGAAAGTTCAGAAGAATTAATTGCACAGCCTGGGCATGGGTGGTAATCACTTGTACACACTGTTCACTCCTGTCAATAAACTCCCAAGAATGTCTCCCTGCCAATGGCTCCTTGTTCTGATGAGCAAAGTTCTTCTCACTCAGATGGTGAAACCTTTCTGCACAAGATAAAGGCAGGTGTCTCAGTCCAAGGCCTCTTCCCTGTGCTGTGTGCAGCCTTCAGACAACAGTGATGGTCCAGCCTCACACTCCCTGGACACATTACTCGTGCCTGCACCTTGACGATGCTAGTCATTGCTGCCAGAATGTCGTGGGTGGGCGCCAGAGTTCTGTCATTCTGTGTGCTGTCAGCACCTTTAAGGTGAGGCTGGCCCCCATCTCCTCAGCATCTCTGACCAGTGATGCCTCCTGAAGGGGTCAGGTGCTGAAGGTGGACAAAGAATCAGGCATCTCTAAAGTTTCATGGCTGCATCTCTGATATGATCCTGATCGCAGAGTGCAAGTGAGCTGCCCTCAGCCAGATAGGAGTCAGACACTCACGGAGGCCATGTGAAGATCAATGGAGCTATGAGGGCCCCCCGAGCAAACCTGCATCGTCTAGCCAGTGCAAGAGCTTCATCCCCATGATCGTCACCTTTGAGGCCCTCCACACCCTCATCCCAATCGGTGTCCTCCTCTTCAGAGACCTCCAACTCCTCAGCCAGCTTGTCTCCCCGTTGCACTGCCAGTTTGTAAAGGGCACAGCAGATGGTGATGATGTGTGACACCCTCTGAGGACTGTATTGTAGGATCACACCAAACAGGTCCATGCACCGGAACTTCCTTTTTAGCATTCTGATGGTGTTCTCCACCAAGTTGTAAACTACAGCATGAGCCTCATTATACTGCCGCTCTGCTGCAGTCTGAGGCTGCCACACGAGTGTCATCAGCCACAGACTCTGTGGGTGACCCTTCTCCCCAAGGTGCCATCCCTGCAGCATCTGTGGACCCTAGAAGATTTCAGGGATCTGTGACTGACTGAGAATGTTGGAGTTGTACACACTCCCTGGAAACCGTGTGCAGACCTGCAGGATGCGTTTCTGGTGGTCGCATGCCAGCTGCACCTTCAGTGAGTGGAACCCCTTGCAGTTGATGTAGTGCACTACTTTGGAGCACTTGGTGGCACTTTGATGCCTCTGTGTTGCTTGAGTGGGCCGATAAGCTAGAGGCCTGACTCCAATCATATCAACGTGGCTGCACTTGAGCTGTCTCAGCTGCAGAGGAATTGTCACTTTATATAAGGTGTCCCTAATGCATAGCCGCTTCCCTCGCTGATCCTACCCCCACCCCTGAATGCTTGTGTGATATATTCAACGGCAAGGCTGCCCTTCCCCTCTTCCCCCTGCTCCCCCAACAAGCTGCCTCAACCACAAGGCAGCCCTTGCCTCCCCCCACCCGTCCCCACCCATAAGTTGCCTCAGTGGCAGGGCTGCCCTTGTGCCCCCACCAACGGTCCTCAATCCTGAAGCCCAACAGATGACCCTGGCAAGTGCTGCACGTAATTGTTATGTACTGACCTCCAAGTTCCCTTTAAAGTGCAGCCTACTAAGTGCACTCCTTTTATGTGAAACACATTGGCGTGCTTTCCCACCAACGTAATGGATGATCCAGTAGTTGGGGGGGTAGTGATTCCAATGGGTAGGTCTCATAATGATATGCAGATGTATAACAATGAGTTTCCTGATGTCTGATGGCTGGAAACGTGGCCTGCTATTGGCAGACTAAGTAGAAGTTTGCAAACTGATTTCACGCCAATGTGAAACCGAACACGCCATATTGTCCACTCCCACCACCAATTGTGCCTGACACCAGTGGAAAATCCCGGCCAAAGTTAAAGGCTCTGTATCTGAATGCGCACAGCATTCACCACAAAATGGATGAATTGTTAGCTCAGATATAAATAGATATGCATGGCCTGATAGCCATCACGGAGACATAAGCGTGATCAAGACTGGGACCTGACTATTGAAGGGTGTTTGGCATTTCAAAGATGGGAAGCTAGGAGAAGGTGGTGGGGCAGCTCTGATAATTAGAATGGAAAGAAGGAAAAATTAGTTTGATATATAAAGACAGATAGTAAAAGTTTCCATAGATATTTAGAAACGAAAAAATTAACAATGCGAATGTTGGTTCAAAACAGTGTAAGTCTGGGGAATTAATAATGGATAATAAGGAGAATTGAACTGACATTTTGCATCAGTCTTCACTATAGAGGACACAAGTAATATCCCAGAAATAGCTGTAAATCAGGAAGGGAGGAACTCAGGAAAATTGCAATTACCAAGGAAGTAGCACTGAAATTTATTACAGCTGTAGGCTGACAAGTCCCTGAGTCCTGATGGACTTTATCCAAAGGTCTTAGAAGTGGCTAGTAAGATAGTGGATGCATTGGTTTTAATTTTCAAAAAGTCCCTAGATTTGGGGAAGGTTCCATTAGATTGGAAAATAGAAAATGTAACCCTGTTATTCAAAAAGAGAGGGAGACAAAGCAGGAAACTACAGGCCAGTTAGCTTAACATCTGTCATAGGGAAATTTTCAGGAGCTATTATTAAAGATGTTATGGCAGGGTGAACATGGTTTTGTGAAAGGGCAATCATGTTTAACTGATTTTTGGAGTTCTTTGTAGAAGAACAGGTGTTGTGGATAAAGGGGAACCAGTTGTACTGTACTTAGAATTCCAGATTCAGTAAGGTGCCATATCAAAAGTTATTATGACAAATAAAAGCTCATGTTACAGAGGGTAACATATCGGCATGGATAGAGATTGGCTAGCCAGCAGGAAACATAGGGTTGGTCTAAATGGATCTTTTTCTGGTTGGCAAGATGTAACAAGTGGTGTGCCACCAGGATCAGTGCTGTGGCCCTAACTTTTTACAATTTATATAAATGAATTGGATGCAGGGACTGATGGTATGGTTTCTAAATTTGCTGATGATACACAAAGATAGGTAGGAGCATAAGACATAGAGGACAGAGGCTACAAAGGGATATAGACCAGTTAAGTGGGTGGGCGAAGACCTGGCAAATGGAGTATTATGTGGGAAAGTGTGAAACTGTCCATTTTGGCAGGAAGAATAAAAAAAAGCATATTATCTAAATGCTGAGAGATTGTAGAACGCTGAGATGCAGAGGGATCTAGGTGCCCTTGTGCATGAATCTCAAAAGGCTAGTATGCAGGCACAGCAAGTGATTAGAAAAGTTAATAGAATGTTATTATTTATTGTGAAGGGAATGGACTACAGAAGTAGAGATTATACTTCAGAGCAGAATTTTGCCCTTGGTGGGCAGGCAGGCCCCACCAGCTTAGCGGTGGGCAGGCAGCCGAACTCCACTGCTGAAATGGGGCCCGCTGCCATCTTGAGTGGGCGGGCCAATTAAGGCCCACCCAGCAGCCTGCCCATCAGGAAGCGCTATGCGCTTCCTGTGCAGGGGATGGAGGGATTCCCCACCTGTCAGTGTGCTCTTTCGTGCATGCACCCGAAAGAGCGCACTGCTCCCTGATGCAAAGTGCTGTCTCAGGGAGATTACTGACAGGTTTTTAAAAAAAAAAATCCAAAAATACAAAAATATTAAAATTATTAAAATGTCCCCCTCATGTGACAATGTCACACAAGATGGGACATGTTAATAAGAAACACAAACTTTATGAAACTTTTTAAAAACTGACATGAAACCTCTTCCCGCCAGTGGATGAAGCTTTATGTATAATCTGGAGCCCACTGGGGCTCCTGGCCTGCCCGCCAGCCTTAAGGTTGGACGGGCAGGTCATTAGTTATCTTAATTAGCCTGTCAATGGCCTTAATTAGCAGTCCGCCCGCCGACCGGTCAATAGCCAATTTCGCTGTCCGCCCACCTTCCTGAAAATTTAAAGGGACCAGAATGAAATCGGGGATTCCTCCTGACGTCATCCTGTGCCATTTTCCCGTTGGTGAGCTGTCCCTGCCCCCAAATCGCCAACAGGAAAATCCTGGCCCAGTTGTACAGGGTATTGGTGAGACCACCTCTGGAATACTGTGTACAGTATTGGTCTCCTTATTTAAAGAAGGATGTAAATGTGTTGGAAGCAGTTCAGATAAGGTTTACTAAACTAATACTTGAATTTGGCATGTTGTCTTATGAGGAAAGGTTGGGCAAGCTGGGCCTGAATGAACTGAAGTTTAGAAAAGTAAAGAGGTGACTCGATTGAAGCACATAAGATCTTGAGGGGTTGTGACAAGGTGAATGTGGAGAGGATGTTCCCTCTTGTGAGAGAATCTAGTGCTAGAGGCCACTGTTTAAAAATAACGGGTTGCCCATTTGGGATAGCGATGAAGAGACTTTGGAATGCTCTTCCTCAAAAGGCATTGGAAGCAGAGTCTGAATATTTTTAAGGTAGAGGTAGATAGATTCTTAATAAGCAAGGGGGTGAATGGTTATCCATAATATATTAGCTTGGATAGAGGGTTGGCTAACCAACAAAGCAGAGAGTCAAGATAAATGGGTCTTTTTCTGGATGGCAAGCTGTAACTAGTGGGGTGCCACAGGGTTTGGTCTTTGGGCCCCAACTATTTACAATCTATATTAATGACTTGGATTCAGGGATAGCAGGTACTATAGCTAAATTTGCAGATGACACCAAAATAGTTGGGAAAGTAAGTTTCAATGAAGAAATTAGAAATTTACAAATGGACATGGACAGGTTAAGTGAACAGGCCAAATTTGGCAGATGGAGTTTAACGTGGATAAGTGTGAGGTTATCCATTTTGGTCAGAAGAATAAAAAGGGGACTTATTAGTTAAATGGAGAGAAACTTCAGAATGCTTCAGTGCAGAGGGATCTGGGTGTCCTCATGCATGAATCGCTGAAAGCGAGTATGCAAGTACAGCAGGTAATAAGGAAGACAAATGGAATTTTGGCATTTTTTTGCTAAAGGAATAGAGTAAAAAAAAAAGGGAAGTGTTGTTGCAACTGTACAAGGCATTGGTGAGACTGCACCTGGAGTACTGTGTACAGTTTTGGTCCCCTTACTTGAGGAAGGATGTAGTTGCACTGGAGGCTGTTCAGAGGAGGTTCACTAGATTGATTCCAAAGATACGGGGCTTGTCTTATGAAGAGAGATTGAGCAGTTTAGGCCTATACTCACTAGAGTTTAGAAGGATGAGAGGAGATCTAATTGAGGTATATAAGATGCTAAAGGGGATAGACAAAGTAGACATGGAGCGGATGTTTCTCCTTGTGGGGCATTCTAGAATACGAGGCCATAGTTTTAGGCTAAGGGATGGTAGATTTGGATCAGAGATGATGAGGAATTACTTTTCTCAAAGGGTCATGAATCTGTGGAATTCACTACCTCAGTGCAGTGGATGCCAGGACACTGAATAAATTTAAGGAGGAGATAGACAGATTTTTAATTAGCAACGGGTTGAAAGGTTATGGGGAGAGGGCGGGAAATTGGAGTTGAGGCCGAAATGAGATCAGCCATGATCGTAATGAATGGCAGGGCAGGTTCGAGGGGCTGAATTGCCTACCCCTGCTCCTAGTTCTTATGTTCTTATTGGGGTAGGTGGGAATGCAGGATTGAGGTTACAATCAGATCAGCTATGATCTCATTAAATGACACAGCAAGCTCAAAGGGCCGAGTGGCCTACCCCTGATCCTAATTTGTATGTCTATATGTTCATTTTAAAGTTTCTTAAGGCAGTAACAAGCAATGTGAATAAGTGAAACCTGTAGATGTGGCGTACTTGAATTTCCTAAAGGCATTTGATAAGGTGCTGCATCAAAGGTTACTGCACAAAATAAGAGAACTTGGTGTAGGGGGTAACACATTAGCATGGATAAAGGATTGGTTAGCTAACAGGAAGCAAAGAGTAGGGATAAATGGATATTTTTTGGGTGGGCAAGATGTAACTAGTGGAATGCCACTGGGATCAGTGCAAGGGCTTCAACTATTTACAATCTACATTAATGATTTAGGTGAAGGGACTGAATGTATGATAGCTAAATTTGCTGATGACACCAAGTTACTTAGGAAAGCAAGTTGTCAAGAGGTAGGAAGTCTGCAAGCAGATGTAGACAGGTTAAATGAGTGGAGAAAAAATATGGCAAATGGAGTATAATGTTGAAAATGGGAACTTGTCCACTTTGGCAAGAAGAATAGAAAACCTGTATACTATTTAAATGGAGAGAGATTGCAGAACTCAGTGGTACAGAAGGATCTGGGTGTCCTGGTGCACGAGTCACAAGAGGTTAGTAGGCAGGTATAGTAAGTGATTAGGAAGGTAAATGGAATGTTGACATTTTTTGCAAGGGGAAATGGAATAAAAAAGTTGGCAAGTTTTACTGCAGCTGTACAGGGCCTTGGTGAGACCACATCTGAAATGCTGTTCAGTTTTAGTCTCCTCATTTGAAAAAAAATATATAATTGTTAGAAGCAGTTCAGAGAAGCTTCACTTGACTCATTCCTAGGTTGAAGGGTTAATCCTATGTGGAAAGATTAAACAGTTTGGGCCAATACCCATTGGAATTTAGAAGAATAAGAGGTGATCTTATTGAAACCTATAAGATCCTGAGTGCAACTGATAGCAGTAGTGTGGGTGTACCTACACCACAGGGACATCAGCAGTTCAAGAAGGCAGCTCACCACCACCTTCTCAAGGGCAATTAGAGATTGGCAATCAGTGCTGGCCTAGCCAGCAACACCCATATCCCATAAATGAATTTTAAAAAGGATACTGGGAAAATGTTTACATTTGTAGGAGAGACTAGAACTAAAGGACACAGTTTAAGAATAAGAGATCTCATTTTTCAGATGGAACTGAGAAGAAATGTTTTCTCTCATAGGATCGTTAGCATGTGGAATTCTCTTCTCCAGAAAGCAGTGGAGGCTAGTCATTGAATTCATTCAAGGCAGAGTTAGACAGATTTTGATAGACAAGTGGGTGAAGGATTATTGTAGGCAGTTAGAAGAGTGAAGTCGAGACCACAACCAGATCAGCCATGATCTTACTGAATGGCGGAGCAGGCTTGAAGGGCCAAATGGTCCCATGTTCATATGTTCCCATGTCCTATGTTCTTGCACCCAGGGGTTTCCATCTCTGGCTGGATGCATTCCAACACCCCCACCATTCAACTGTCTCACCCCACCTCCCCACATGCCCATCACTGGTCAGCCAACATGTCTGTTCACGTGACACAGCATGTTTCCACAGCAGTTAGGACAAAGGGCCAATGCTCAATCATCACCCAGTTGGATCATTCTTGACTTTCAACCTTTCCTTCCCAACTCCAACATTTTTATAACAAAGAAACAGAGTTGAGAGAATTTGTTTTAGTTCCACAATAATTTTTCTGGTGGGGTTCTCCCAACAGTGTCTAGGAGATTAATTTCAATTCCTGGAGACTCTAGGACAATCCTGGCATATCTAAGTCTAAGATGGCAGGAAAGGTGCACTGCATAAATTTATCTACCCTTTCCCTTTTTACAGTCACATCCGATGCCATCCATCTGATATCATTGCTCATTTCCCTTCTCACTTCTCTCTCTTTCCACCTCTTGGAAGAGAATGATTTGACTAATCCATCATTATCAAAGACTCTCAACACTGAAATGACAGCACTATATTTAGCCTTAGAGGAGTGGATTAAGATGAATAGCATACGACAGGCCACCGATCTGGAAGAGTGTCTGACTCAGTGTAATGACACCCACAAGAGCAAACCAGTGCAGTCACATCAATAACTAAACATTTAGAACATTACAGCTGAGCCACAGCTCATACTTACAGTTGGTTAGTATTTTCTATCAATTATTTTAATATACATGAATCATTGAAAATAGCAACAGAAAATTGGTAAGGCCATGAAGGTTGAGAAAACTCAATGTGCTGACACCAAAATAATAAACTGCTTCTGAAGTCCTAAAAGGGTAAATTCACTGCACCCCCTCTCATTACCCACTTCTGTCTCTCTCTCTCCCTCTCTCCCAGCTTTCTCCCATGTAACATGGTGTCACCACAATGCATGATGATGACTCTACTGTCTTCATTCATATCAACCATCATTTTTGGATTTGACGGCTTGTTATACAGCTGGACGACCTTCCTGCTGCTGACCCTTCCCATTTATCTGGACTAGATACCAGCATACTGGCTTGCAAGCGCCAGTGGCTGTGTTCTTATGCTGGACAGGTCCTGGGGTGAGACTTGAACCTGGACCATTTGGGCTCAAAAGTAAGGGTTTCACTGCCTGTACCACAAGAACACATTCTCCACCTGCCCACAGGGATATTACTTGGAAGGAAAAACAGTGCAGAACTAGGGCAGCTAAAAACATGGCCTCAATTCACTGAACGACACACCCTTAAGTTGTAACTCCCAGCTGTGAACAGGGATCAGTAAATTTACTTCGCAAATCTTTTTCAGGAGTCCCTTTAACCTTGCATTATGGGTTTGTTTCACGGGCACTGAGAGTTCCCAGGGTTTCTGTCCCACTTGACTGTGCAGTACAGACAAGTGAACTCAAGAACTTTGCACTGCTCCTCAGCTGTAACTGGGCCGGACAGCTTCTCATACCCCAAAACAAAAAAATATTCTTCTCATGATGCGAATTTATTTGCCGAATCCCTGTTTCAACAGGCAAAACAAATTTGTAACCAATAGATGTTCCGATCCAGATGGAGCATGAATTGCTGCTCCTCTGTTTCATCGGCTTGTTCACCAAATGAATCACTCTCATCTGTCTTGTGTTGCCTGCTTGCATGTCAAGTAGTTTGGCCATTTTCAGGTAGCTGAAATCACAGAGCAGGAGCAAGCATTCTTGTGATTAACATTTCAGAGAACAAGTAGCATTTTCAATTTATCAATCACAAATGGTATGGACTACATTACATCCCTGAGGGTCACCCAGTCGTCCTCAATGCACAGTGTCCATTTTCGCTGTACACAGGTCACTCTCAAGCTTCTCTGCGAGGGATTTCTCACGGGCCAGAGCTTTTCGCTTGTCGGATAGGCGCGCACCAGGCCCGAATGGGTGTAAAATGACACGTGATGATGTCGGACGAGCGTCCCAATGTCATCATCACACACTCGCGCAATACTTCGGCCGGCAGGTGCAACTTATGGTTGGCGGGCAGGCGAAAAGGCCAAGCAGCCTTTGCATTTTTTAGGAAACCTCATCCATGTGTGGGATGAGGTTTCTTACAGCAGTTAAAAATAAAATAAATATTTTAACTTTTCATTAATAACATCTGACAGTTGAATGAGGGGACATGTTTTTAAACATTTTAAAATTCTTTATTTTTATTGTTCAAAATCTTCCCTGAGGCAGCTTAGTGCCTCCTTTACCTGTGTGCACGCACAAACTTGCGCGCTTGCCCTCATTTTCCCCCCGCCAACTACCCAGGCAGCGTTGAGCACCGCAGCATACATTTCATGCTGGGCAAGCCCTAATGGGCCCGCCAGCTTGAAATCGTGGGCAGCAGTTGGCTCCCCAACTGCTTACGCCCACCCCCACCGAGTCCGCTCAACAAGGGCAAAATTCGGCCCATGGCATCTGTTTGAACCTTGAGACATTGATATGCTTCTGAACCTTCATGTGCTGGGGACATGTAGGGGGATAGATCTTGATGTTTAGCTTTGAAATGATAAGACAGCGGTCATTCCAGTAGTCAGCGTGTAATTATGCCAAATATCAGCACTTAGCACTGTTGCTACAACAATTGCTACGCACAAAAGGCTTACCAGATGGTGCTGATGTTTGGATCGATGAAGCTTGGAAGTCACTAAGCTGAATCATCAGCGAAGCAGCAGAAGCATCCATCAGTAAAGGTGGATCCCCACCCCTGCCCCCCCCCCCCCCCCACAAAAGAACTGCTTGAGACCTAGTCAGCTGAGATGGCATCATGTCATTGATGCAAAAAAAAAACCTTAGATGATGCACAACATAAACACAACAGCTAAAACACTGCACATCTTGAAAGTAGCCAAGACAGATGTGCAAAATATAGGGAGATACTGCACAAATAAATCCCGGATCAACTTAAGTCATGAAATCCAAACTGCCTGTGACAATGGGAATCAATGAGCTATGAAAGAAGGGATCAAGAGGGCGCTTGGTGCTACCATCATCAAGTTTGCTCCTACTCCTTGATGTCGGCGGTTGGTTAAAGGTTGACTGGCAGAAGTAAACTGATGTCCCACTGGGCTGAACAATACTGTGAGCTGCACTCCTGTGAGGCAGACACCTCCTAGTCTGCACTTGATGCTCTCCCACAGCTTTCTTTGATGGATGAGTTAGAACAAAGAAAAGTACAGCACAGGAACAGGCCCTTCGGCCCTCCAAGCCTGCGCCGATCATATCGCCCGTCAACTAAAACATTTTGCACTTCTGGGGTCCGTATCCCTCTATTCCCATCCTATTCATGTATTTGTCAAGCTGCCTCTTAAACACCTCTATTGTACCTGCTTCCACCACCTCCTCTGGGAGTGAATTCCAGACACTCACTACCCTCTGCATAAAAAAAAACTTGCCCCGCACATCATCTTTATAGTTTTCTCCTCTCACCTTAAATCTATGTCCCCTAGTAATTGACCCTTCCACCCTGGGGAAAAAGCTTCTGACTATCTACTCTGTCCATGCCACTCATAATTTTGTAAACTTCTATCAAATCGCCCCTCAATCTCCATTGCTCTAGTGAGAACAATCCAAGTTGCTCCAACCTCTCCTCATAGCTAATAACCTCCAGACCAGGCAGCATCCTGGTAAACCTCCTCTGCACCCTCTCCAATGCCTCCATATCCTTGTAATGTGGTGACCAGAATTGCATGCAATATTCTAAGTTTCAATACAGCTGCAGCATGACTTCCCAGCTTTTATACTCAACACCCCTGCCAATGAAGGCAAGCATGCCATACACCTTCCTGACTACCTTACCACCTGCGTTGCCACTTTCAGTGACCTGTGGACCTGTACACCCAGATCCCTCTGCCCGTCGATGCACTTAAGTGTTCTGCCGTTTACTGTATAGTTTACTGTAATTTAGTTACATGATGAATCCTCATCACTTGAACTCAGCAAGGCCATAGACTGCTTTGCAAACAAAGGCACCCAGCAAGGATGGAATCCCAATCAAACTGCTCAAGCACAAAGTCCCATCTAGTGCCAAACCTTTATGATCTTCTTCTCTGCTGTAAAGTAGACACCTTTCCACTGGAAATGCATGATGCAAAAATCATCACACTGCACAAAAACATAGGCGACAGAGGTGACTGCTACAACAAGGACATCTCACTCCTTGGTATCATGGGGAAGGCCTTTGCTAGGTTCATACTCAAAAGCCTCCATCTACTTGCTGACTGAGTGTACTCAGAAGCATAGTGTGGTTTCTGTGCTGGCAAATATACTGTGAGCATGATCCCTTCCATGTGTCATCTGCAAGAAAAGTGTAGTGGACAAGGTATATCTCTTTATCTTTTATCGATCTCATTTAAGGCATTCAACACAATCGGCAGAACAGACCCTACAAGATTCAGGGCAAAATTGGCTGTGCACAGAAGTTCCTCAGTCTCATCTGCTCCTTCCATGACAAGATGTACTGTACTGTACAATTTGATGGCTCCACTTAGGACAGTTTCAGAATGAAGAATGGAGTGAAACAGGCCTCTGTCCTAGCCCCAACTCTGTTATGCATCTTCTCCATCCTCCTGACCTTTGCCTTCTCTACAGACATGGAAGGAGTCTACTTGCAAACTCGGTTAGATGGCAAATTCTACAATCGATCAAGACTGAAAGCAAAGACAAAAACACATCACGTCCTGATCACAAAACTCCTTGACACTGATGTTTTACAAGTTGCCCACACTGAAACTCAGCTCCAAAGATTCACATGCACTGTCACCCCCATGTCTGTATTTTGTTCTCCCTGACTATAAGCATCAAAATAACTGTAGTCATGGGACAAGGTGTTGCATCTCCGCCCCTGTTCAAACTAAATAACACCCGCATTGGAAGTGCTTAGCACATTCTACCCGGGGCCTACAGTACTGGTCAGTCTGTCCCTTGATGCAGAACTTAGTACACAGAGAAAGCATTAAGCAACTTTGACCAACTCACAATGTGCATGGAATAACATCAAGCTTACCCTTAAGACCAAGCTGATGGTTTATAAGCCTTGCGTTCTCAGCACCTTTCTGAATGGCTGTGAAACATGGACGACTTGCAGCTACCAGGAAAAGAAGCTCAACAATTTCTATCTTGCCTGCCTGTGATGCATTATGGATATATTCTGGCAAAACAAAACCACGAATGTGATAGTCCTCTCTAAGGCAGAGCTCCCATGTTTGTTAGCACACATTAAACAGAGGCAGCTTCATTGGTTCTGGCACATCTGCAGGGAGCAAGAAGGTCACAAAACCAAGGAGTCCATGTACAGTGAGGCAGCTGAATCCGGATAATCAGCATTATGTCCAAAGCTCCACTTCAAGGATGCTTGTAAGCATGACATAAATACCCGAAACATTGTTATCATGGCTGGGAGACACTAGCAGGTGACAGATGGCGACAATTCCTGTGGACTGGCATCCAACACCACACTGACCAATAGCTACAGCAGCTTGGTAACAGACATCAATGCTGAAAACAACAACACAATCATAAGATGTAGGAGCAGAAGTAGGCCATTCGGCCCACCATTCAACGACATCATGCCCGGTCTGATAATTCTCAACTCCACTTTCCTGCCTTTTCCTCATAACTCTTGATTCCCTTACTGATTAAAAATCTATCTCAGCCTTGATGACCCAGCCTCTACAGCCCTCTGCAGTAAAGAATTCCACAGATTCACTACCCTCAGGGAAGCAATTCCTCATCGGTTTTAAATGGGCTTCCCCTTACTCTGAGATTATGCCCTCTGGTCCTAGACTCTGCCACAAGGGGAAACAGCCTCTCAGCATCTACCCTGTCAAGCCCCCTAAGAATCTTATATAATTCACTAAGGTCGCCTCATTCTTCTAAACTCCAATGAGTACAGGCCTCTCCCCATAAGAAAATCCCTCTATCCCTGAGATCAACCTAGTGAACCTTCTCTGGACTACCTCAAATGCCAGTATATCTTTCCTTAGATAAGGAGACCAAAACTGTTCACAGTATTCCAGGTATGGTCTAACTAGTGCCTCGTATAGCTTTAGCAAGACTTCCCTATTTTTATACTCTACTCCCTTTGAAATAACAGACAATATTCCATTTGCCTTACCTATTACCTGCTGAACTTGTATGCCAACTTTTTGGGATTCATGCACGAGGACCCCCTAATCCCTCTCTGCTGCAGCTTTTTGCAGTCCTTCTCCATTTAAATAATATTCAGCTCCTCTATTCTTCCTGCCAAAGTGCATAACCTCACACTTGCCCACATTATATTCCATCTTCCACGTTTTTGCCCCCCTCACTTAACCTGTCTATGTCCCTCTGTAGACTCCTTGTGTCAAACTCATCACTTGCCTTCCTGTCTGTGTCACCCACAGACCTGGCGATAGCACATTCCTTTCCCTTATCCAATTTAGTAATATATATTGTAAATAATTGTGGCCCCTGCATTGATCCCTGTGGCACGTTACTATTTACAGCTTGCCATCCTGAAAATGCACACCCGTATCCCATTATCTGTTTTCTATTAGTTAGCCAGTCCTCTATCCATGTTAATATCTGCCCCCAACACCATGAGCTCTTATCTTATTAAGTAGCCTTAAGTGTGGTACCTTACCAAACACCTTTTGGAAATCCAAATATATTACATCTACTGATTCCTTTTTATCTATCCTACTTGTTACCACCTCAAAGAATTCTAATAATTATGGAGGCATGGTTACAAAGAGGTCAAAGCTGGTAACTAAATATTCAGGGATATGCGACTTTTCAAAAGGGCAGGCAGGAAGGAAAGAGTGGTGGGGTAGCTTTGTTAGTACGAGATGGAAGAAGTACGGTAGCAAGAAATGATCTTAGATTGGAAGATGTGGAATCCATATGGATAGAGGTAAGAAATAACAAGGGGAATAAGACACTGGTGGAAGTAGTCTATAGGCCCCTGAACAGTAGCTATGCTGTCGGATAGAGAATAAATCAGGAAATAATGAGGGCATGTATAAAAGGCAGTATATTAATCATGGGTGACTTTAATTTCCAAGTAGATTGGGAAAATCAAACTGGCAGAGGTAGCCGTGAGGAAGAATTTGCAGATTGTTTTTGGGGCAGTTTCCCAGAACAACATGTTGTGGGTCCAACCAGGGATCAGGCTATTTTGGATCTGGTAATGAGACAGGGTTAATAAATTATTTCAGAGTAGAAGATCCCCTAGGAAAACGTGACCATAACATGGTAGAATTTAGCATTCAGTTTGAGAGTGAGAAACTTGGGTAGGAAACAACTGTGCTAAGCTTAAATAAAGTTAACTACAAAGAAATGAGGGCGGAATTAGCTGGAGTGGACTGGGAAAGGAGTTTAGCACAAAAGACAATTGAACAACCGTAGACGTTTAAGAAAATAGTTCATGACTCACTACAAAGATACTTCCCAGTGAGTAAGAAGGATTCTAGGAAGGGGATAAACCAACCATGGTTAACCAATGAAGTTAAGGATAGTATCAAATTGAAAGAAAAAAATATATAATGTGGCAAAGATTAGTGGCAAGCCAGAGGATTGGGAAAGTTTTAAAAACCAACAAAAGATGATTAGGAAAGTTTTAAAAACCAACAAAAGATTATCAAAAAAATAGAGGGAGAAAATAAACTTTGAGGGTAAACTAGCAAGTAATATAAAAACAAACAGTAAGAACTTCTTTAAATATATAAAAAGGAAGAAAGAGGCCAAAGTGAACATCGGCCCCTTAGAGAATGAGGCCAGGGGAATAATAATGAGGAGCCAAGAAATGGCAGAGGAGTTGAATAAATATTTTGCATCAGTCATCACAGTAGAAGAAACTAATAGCATTCCAAAAATACTAAATAATCAAAGGGAAAAGGGGGTAGGAAAAAAATACAATAACGATCATTGGAGAAAAAGTACTAGGGAAACTAATGGAGCTAAAGGCTGATAAGTCCCCTGGACCTGATGGGTTGCATCCTAGGATATTAAAGGAAGTAGCTACAGAGACAGTGGATGCACTGTAATCTTCCAAGAATCCTTAGTTTCTGGAAAAGTCCCAAAGGATTAAAAAACTGCCAATGTAACACCCTTATTCAAAAAGGAGGGAGACAAAAATCAGGTAACTATAGGCCAGTTAGTTTGACATCCATCATTGGGGAAAATGTCAGTCTATTATAAAGGCTATAATAGCAGAGCATTTAGAAATGCATAACATAATCAAGCAGAGGCAGCATGGCTTCATGAAGGGGAAATCATGCCTGAAAAGTTTATTAGAATTCTTTGAGGTAGTAACAAGCAGGATAGGAAAAGGGGGACCAGTAGATGTAATACAATTGGATTTCCAAAAGGCGTTTGATAAGGTACTGCACATAAGGTTACTTAATAAGATAAGAGCCCCTGGTGTTGGGGGTAGTATATTAGCATGGATAGAGAACTGGATAACTAATAGAAGACAGAGGGGCCATTTTCAGGGTGGCAACCTGTAACTAGTGGAGCACCACAGGGATCAGTGCTAGAGCCTCAATTATTTACAATATATTTTATTGACTTGGATGAGGGAAATTAATGTACTATCGCCAAGTTTGCAGATGACACAAAGGTAGGCAGGAAGGCAAGTGATGAGGGTGACAGTCTACAGAGGGATATAGACAGGTTAAGTGAGTGGGCAAAAACATGGAAGATGGATTATAATGTGGGCAGGTGTGAGGTTATGCACTTTGGTTGGAAGAATGGAGAAGCTGAATATTATTTAAATGGAGGAAAGCTGGAGAAAGCTGCAGCACAGAGGGATTTGGGAGTCCTTGTGCATGAATCACAAAGTTAGCATACAAGTTCAGCGGGTAATTGGTAAGGCAAATGGAAAGTTGGCCTTTATTTCAAGAGGAATAGAGTATAAAAATAGGGAAGTCTTGCTAAAACTATACAAGGCACTAGTTAGACCATACCTGGAATACTGTGCAAAAACAGAATTACCTGGAAAAACTCAGCAGGTCTGGCAGCATCGGCGGAGAAGAAAAGAGTTGACGTTTCGAGTCCTCATGACCCTTCGACAGAACTTGAGTTCGAGTCCAAGAAAGAGTTGAAATATAAGCTGGTTTAAGGTGTGTGGGGGGGTGGTGCAGAGAGAGAGAGAGAGAGAGAGAGAGAGAGAGAGAAGTGGAGGGGGTTGGTGTGGTTGTAGGGACAAACAAGCAGTGATAGAAGCAGATCATCAAAAGATGTCAACAACAATAGAACAAAAGAACACATAGGTGTTAAAGTTGGTGATATTATCTAAACGAATGTGCTAATTAAGAATGGATGGTAGGGCACTCAAGGTATAGCTCTACTGGGGGTGGGGAGAGGGCAGTGAATCTGTGGAATTCTTTACCGCCAAGGACTGTAGAGGCTGGGTCTATAAGTATATTCAAGATTGAGATAGATTTTTAATCAATAAGGGAATCAAGTGTTATGAGGAAAAGGCAGGAAAGTGGAGTTGAGGATTATCAAATCAGCCCTGAAGTCATTGAATGGTGGAGCAAACCCGATGGGCTGAATGGCTTACTTTTGATCTTACATCTTATGGTCTTATAATTGACGGTCATTATAGAATTTATTCTTGACTTCATCAGAGGTGGTCATGCTTAGTGTTTGCAAATGGATGATAGTTGCTTGTCTGTTGCCATGCTGAGTGAGTTTAAGCAAGGAACCATTCAGGAGGCAACAAAGATGCCCCCATTGTCCACCTGCAGTAGCAGAAAGGAATCGCCAATCTTGAGTCAATCATAGAGGAATCTCCCTCTCAACAGCAAAATCTTAGCCAGAATTCTTCTGCTTAGTGCAACATCTCGGCCTGTACCTGCTGCCAGAATGTCAGTGCAGCTTCAGAAAGGGTCGAAGAATCACTAATATGGTGTTTGCAGTGAGAAGCTCCAGGAAAAATGCTAAGCACATGGACATGCTAAGAATATGGACATCTACAAGACGTTTGTTGATATAACCAAGGCCCTTTGACACAGGCAGCCATGAGGGTCTTTTGGAAGGTAATGGAGAATTTCGGTTGCCCTGAGAAATTCATCACAATGGTTCAACAGTTCAGTGATGAAAGTTTACGCATGTCCTGCATGATGATGAGTCTTCTGATCCAATCCCAGTCACATGTTAGTGCCAATCCTCTTCAACATGTTTTACTCCGCCATGCTCTCTGATGCATTCCATGATGGTGATCCTGGCATCAATATCAGATACCACAGTGATGGAAAGCTGCGCAATCTGAGACGACTCCAGACACAGACCAAGGTCTCCAATGTCAAATTTTTGCGGTTTCCTGTTTGCCAGTGACTGTGCACTAGTTGCTGATTCAGAGCTGGACATGCACTATATAGCATGGACTTGATCTCCAATGCAAGTGACAACATTGGCCTTATGATCGGCATGAAGAAATTTGGAGTAATGTGCCAGCCTGCTCCAGGAAAGCCCTACTTCGAACCCAAAGTTTCAGTCCCATGGCCAGAACCTGTCAGCAGTGGATTAGTTCACTTAGCTCGGCAGCACATTCTCACTAGCTTTCTATATCAATGCGACACAAGAGTTGCCAAAGTGTAACCTTTGACAGACTTTGAACATCAGTTTGGGAACAAACAAAGTCTATAGAGCAATAGTCCTGCTGACTCAGTTCTACTCATGTGAGACATAGACTGTGTGCCAGCGTCATGCCAAGAAGCTCAACCACTTTCACTCAAGCTGCCTTCGGAAGCTTCTGAAGATCAGATCGTAAGACAAAATACCAGGCACTGAGGTGCTCACCTGAGCTGGCATGCCAAACAGCCACAGCCTATTGAAACAGTCACAACTGAGTTGAGCTGGTCATGTAGCCAGAATACGCTTACCTATGGGAGTTTTCTATTGAGAGCTTGAGTCTGGTGTGCCCTCATGGCGGTAAAAGGAAATGCTCCAAGGACACTCTGGAGGCTTCACTTAGGAGTTTTGAAATTGATTGAGTCCTTGGAGCTCACCCAGGACCACTGCACCTGCCACAACCAAATGACAAAGCAGTGCTGCTAAAGGAAACGATGGCACCTTCCAAACCCGCGACCTCGAAGGGAAGGGGCAGTTGACCTGCAAGTCACCCCCCCACCCCCATCCCAAGCTATACACCACCCTGACTTGGAAATGTATCGCCGTTCCTTCACTGTTGCTGGGCCAAAATCCTGGCACTCCCTCCTGAACAGCATTGTGGGTGTACCTACAACACATGGACAGCAGCAGTTCAAGAAAGCGGTTCACCACCATCTTCTCAAGGACAAATAGGAATGGGCAATAAATGTTGGCCTGGCCAGCAATGCTCACATCTGGTAAATCCAATCATTTGTGGTATCCTATTCTATTTGCAGCTGAGGCTTTTGCTCTTAGACGGGCCTTAGTAGTCACCTACGTACCCACCAGTGCTCTACCAAATACCCCAGAAGATGAACATGGTCGTCTTTGTCTCAAAGGACGAACAAGGAAGGGAACAAATGATGTATCCAGATAAGAGATATCTCCAGATATATGTACATTGCCGACAGCTCACAATCTCAAATAACAAAAGGGAACTTTACAGAGATATAGGCAACATCCTTGAGTCCTGGACTTGTTTCAAATGTAAAATGCAAGGATATTATAACTTGAATCATGGCAAATTACGCTTTCCTTCACCTACCTTCCTCCTCTGTCCCCCCCACACCCCTTTCTCACCCCCCATCACACCCTTTCCCACTTCTCACACCCCACATGCCTTTCCCTTCCCCTTCCCTGTATCTCCCTTTTTCCCCTACCCACCATGGCTTTCTCTTCTACCATCTGTCTTTATTTTCTTTCCCCAACCTCCCCCTTATGCCTTTCCTTTCCTTTTCCCCACTAACTGGAATGAGATTCCCTGAGTGGAGAAATCGTCCAGGAGACACAGCCGGCAAGCACATCTGACTGGAATGCCCAGGCCTCATTGGCACACCATTTCCCAGCTGCACACACAAAACGACCGGGTTACCGTGGGAAGGCCATTAAAATCAGAAGGCTTGGAAAAGATGCAAAGGACCAGAGGGAATAATTCCAGCCATAGGCCAGGGACAAATCCAGCCAGCTATGAGGGAATTACAGTTAGATTAATGGGACGATCAATGACAGAGTGGAGGTGGGGTAGTTGGAGGCAGGCAGTAATGTGATGAAACCTCCAGGAATACAGTCAAGCAGAGTTAACAAACCAAATATAAATCCCTGGCTATAGGCCTCAACCAGAGTATTGCATCCAGTTCCATTTGTGACACTTTAAGAGGGATTTTTTAAAATTCATTTAAGGGATGTGGGCGTCCCTGGCTAGGCCAGCATTTATTGCCCATAAGAAGGTTGTGGTGAACCGCCTTCTTGAACTGCTGCAGTCCATGTGGTGTAGGTACACCCACAGTGCTGTTAGGGAGGAAGCTCCAGGATTTTGACCCAGCGGCAATTAAGGAAAGGTGATATATTTCCAAGTCAGGATGGTGAGTGGCTTGGAGGGGAACTTGCAGGTGATGGTGTTCCCATGTATCTGCTACCCTTGTCCTTCTAGATTGTAGTGGTTGTGGGTTTGGAAAGTGCTGCCTTAGAAGCCTTGGTGAGTTCCTGCAGTGCATCTTGTAGTTGGTACACACTGCTGCCTCTGCACGTCAGTGGTGGAAGAAGTGAATGTTTGTGGATGGGGTGCCAATCAGGCAGGCTTCTTTGTTCTGGATGGTGTCAAGCTTCTTGAATGTTGCTGAAGTTGCACTCATCCAGACAAGTGGAGAGTATTCCATCACAATCTTGACTTGTGCCTTGTAGATGGTGGACAGGCTTTGGGGGGTCAGGAAGTGAGTTACTCGCCACAGGATTCCAAGACTCTGACCTGCTCTCATAGCCACAGTATTTATATGGCTAGTCCAGTTCAGTATCTGGTCAACGGTAAAACCCAGGATGTTGATAGTGATTACTATCATTATTATTATCATCAAAGGTTTATTTAAAAATCAACTTCCGTCATGGTCAAGGACCAAATTTTGGAAAGTTTTACAATCAACATTCCAAGTACAATAATGCAAATACAAAAAAAATGATAGGAAGAGCAAGAGTAGAATAACATACTGATCATTAGATTAGAGTCTTTACATTATCAGGGTTTAAAATTTTAACAGAGTTTGTTCACCTTGTGATGAGAAACCGCATCGGCTAATTCTTAAAACTTGTCGTTTTACATCTTAATTCAGTCAGTTGTTTTGAGGTCTGCAGCTGGTAGCCAATGTGAGATCTGTCTGTGAGTAATAAGTAGTGAGGTTTGGAGTTTAGCAACAAGATCACAAATGCATAGCACAGTTGATCACATCTGACCTCGAGTATCTCCAGACCACAACTGTGTAAGGCGTTTGAGTAACTATGATAATTAGGGCTAAGAATGACTTTGCAAGCCCTTTTCTGAACACGTTCAATAGCATTACACTGCTGCTTCGTGATTCTGCTCGGCCACATAGGCTTTCAATACGGGGTGAATAAAAGATGTGAAAATGGTGACAAGATCGTCCCTTGAGAGCGAATGGTATTTCAGGATCTAAGGGCACTTGAGAGGGTGCAGAGGAGATTTACCGGAATGGTACCAGGGATGACAGCATTTATTTAGGAGAAGCTGGGCTTGTTCTCCTTTTGAGTAAAGGAAATTGAGGGGAGATTTGATCAAGGTGTACAAGGTTTAAATAAAGTCGACAAAGAAAAGCTGTTCCCATCAGCTGATAGTGCTAGAACCAGGGGACACAGATTTAAGGTTTAGGGCAAGAGATGCAGAGGGAACGTGAGGGAAAACATTTTTATGCATTGAGTGGCTATGACCTGGTGCTCACTGCCCATGAGGGTGGTGGAAGCAGAGGCAAGCAATGATTTCAAAACCAAATTCAATGGGGCACTTGAGGGAAATAAACTTGCAGAGCTGCAGGTATAGAGTGGGAATTGCAGAGTGCCAGATCGGTTCAGAGAAGGAGTGGTTAAGTCCCCGCTCTGCTTTAACTGGAACCCCCCCACCTCAACTCCTGCGTTTTCAAAACACTCCTGAACCTTCCTTTCTCCACCTACCCATCTCGGTATTTACAGGGTTGCCCAATATGCCTTGGTAAGAGCCCAACGTGTGGCTCCCAGATGCATTTCTGTCTAATTTAAGTGAGGCATGCACATTAAAATGGACAGCACTTCTCTCCCTGGGATTAAAATTCCCCCTCAGTGCGAAGTAATGTTATCGTGTGTGTGTGTCCCTCTCACCACCTACCAACACAAAGGGGGTGAAATTTCAATTTTTTTACCCTGGATTTCCATGAAATCTTCTGTCAAAGTCGGGGTGGAAAACCTTCACAGATTCTCAGTCCTGAGGCGTTCCGACAAAATAAACTGTCATTCCTCAAGGCAAGTTTGTTGTCGAGGGGCATGGATTGATCAAGGAACTACAAGTCCAAGAAGTGACAGTGAGATCTGCTTATGTAACACAAGAGCAAAATACTTCGGATGTTGAAAATGAAGGCAGCAATTGCTGGAAATACTCAACAAGTCGGGCAGCATCTGAGGCAGCAATGGAGTAGGGATGGGGGACTGTCATCTCCCAGTGGAGGTGCGAATCAGGTCGTGAAGCGCTGAAGTTAGTTTTTTTTTTTGTTGATGGAAAAACTGTTTTCCTTGGCCCTTCCTGGCTCCACACCATTTTCACATGGGGTCAGGAAAGACTTGGGTGTGAAATGCGCACATCCTCTTCTGAGTTGGTGGTGTGAGGACCACGGGAAAATTACATTTCCTCCTGCAAACAATTTTTGGGTGCCAGTATGGGTTTTGGAAGACCTTTTTTTTAAAAAAAAAAAGGATCTCCTTGAAGAGAGCATGGCCACTGGGGGAAGCTTGCCGACGAGTCTGGAACTTTCTGAAAGGTAAGTGTAAAATGTTTTGACACCTTTCAAATGTCAGTATTAAATGCTGCATTGTAATTGTCATGAAAACTTCAATCACAGAAAATGGTTCCTCTTCAAGGACTAAGGACTTTCTGGAAGAATTTGTGTTTTAAGAGACAGGTCCCTTTAAAGGGTTAGTGCAGGACTCTAATTGCTATTCCTGGAAAAAGCATCCTTTTACAAGAAAGGGTGACTAAGCGATTGTAAAAGAACTGAAAACCTCTTGATCTGGATGGACTGTGTACAAAGCGGGGTCACTTGGGCTTTACGGATCTGAAAAAAAAGCATGCCTGGAACTGTATTTTTAAAAGCAGGTTTTGGTTTTACTTTGAGAAATGAAGGACCAACTGCTTGAGAAGGAAGACAGCAGCCCGTTTGCGGTCCAGAGCCAGTCCACAGCTGGAAGTGAATATAAGCTGCTGCTAAGCGGCGACGTGCTAGGTTCGAGTACCTGCGAGTGTTCCTCAAGCCAGCCTGAAAAAAGTGCCAGAGTTATGGATTGTTTCACGATCAGTGCTCAGAGACCAACCATTTAACCTGGAAGCCATTCCAAGGACTCCACCATCTAATCTTTGCATTTGAACCATTGACTTTTAACCTTTGGCAGAATTCTTCCATTTCTATTTTTATTTCTGTGTGTGTGTATTTCATATCCCATACTGTATGTTGATAAGCTTTGCCTTTCCATTCAACGAGGCTGATTTTATAATAAACTAAGTTTGTTGCTTTTTGAAAGAAGCCTGGTTAAGGTCTTTTTTTATTCTGGGGAACAGGAGTGAAGGTAAATAATTGGTCATTTCAGTGAGTGAATTGAACATTTAAACTAATGTTGCGACCTGTGGAGTAGGGGGGCTAGATTAACTACATACCCCTCCCATCCTAGTCTTAAAATAATGTAGTTTTAATGCAGTGATTTATCATGGTAAAGTAAGTTGAGCCTTGCATGGACCACCACCATTGTGTAAGTGTTGTCATGCATTACAGAACATTTTTCATGAACGAAGTGCCATAATGCATTTTTAAAAAGTTCTATCAGCCTTCGTTGTCATATTTTGTGCTATGATTCAAATCAACTGCCAATCAATTCTGGCTGCTAAAAAAAAAAAATCCCTGCTTTTGGAAGTTGAAAAAAAAAATCTGCACTTGCTCCTCCCCATTGATTGATTGACAGACACTATGCTTTAAAATGGGAATGGAAATCAATTCTGTTTTAATATAAAACAAAGTGCTTGAAAAACTCAGTCAGTCTGACAGCATCTGTAGAGGGAGAAACAGAGTTAACATTTCGAGTCCAATATGACTCTTCAGAACCATCCAGTTCTGTCAGTTTCAGGCAAAGTAACTGGGACTAAGATTTTATGGCCCCTCCACCTGGTGGGATATTACGGTCCTGCCGAACTAAAAGGAGGTTTAAATGGCTCACTGCATCTGCTGGGGCGAAACATGCCATGGCGAGGCTGTAAGATCCTGGTCTGGGAGTTTTTATAATGACAACTGCAGCCATTATGAATGTTTGGCTCAGTTTCAAAAGCTTGGGATGGCTTCAACTCAGCATATGGTCTACTGATCCAAGAATAATTGACACTTCTACAAGGCTGTAATGAAACAATATGCCTTTTATGTGTTTTTGTTTGTTTACACAACCCAATAGGCACTTAAAACATTACAATGTTTCACAATAGAATAGTTTTTGCTCCAGTATGAATGCTAGTGGGTTTAAATTCAGGTTTTAATTGAACTGTTAGAGTTTTATTATTTCTTCAAAGATTTTAAAATAATTCCTATTGCTATTGCATGGTTCATGAGGGTTGTACAAAGTGGATACAGGGTGAGTGACTGTGAGGGTACATGGAGGAGGTATGGGGTGGTAAATGGGACGGGTGGGTGTGGAGGCAGGATGTGTGGAAGTGGAGGTGGTATGGGCTGGCATGGATAATCTGAGGCAATGTGGAGTGTAATGGAGGTGAGTGGGGGATTGGGTGGCATGGGGGTGGGTGAGACATTGAGGATACATGGGGTGGAATGGTTAACCTGATGGGTATGAGTGGCATGGAGATTATGGCGGGGTGGTGAGGGCTGAGGTTTAGGGGCCCTTGAAACAATGTTGGGAACTGAACTGCCATGTTGGGCAACCGAGGCGAGCCTTTTAACCAGCCCGCCTCCATACCCACACTCCAGCATGGCTCACAAAATACATTGTAAACCCAACCCCTGTGTGAAAGGACAAAAATCCCAGAAAAGTCACACATGGGTTGGGTATACATTTTGAAAGGTGCAAAAGTGCACAGGTCGTGTTTTCCTGAGGCCACAGGAAAATCCTCCACAGTTTCAGGTTGGTGACCTTCAGAATTGGAAAATGTTGGGGATGTGACAGGTTTTAAGCAAGTACAGAGGCAGGGATAGAGTGGAGCAGTAGGAAGAACAGAAGGGAAAGACTGCAAGTGAGCATTAAGTATTGGGAGATCATACATTGGAATGTGTATACAATGGTCAATGAACCAAAAAGGTAAGTGAATAACTGAAAGGAGGCACTGAAAGGAGTGATTTCAGACTTTGTTTAAAAAACAAACCTCAGTAATAAACACATTTAATCATGCGCAAATCCTAGGCTTTCAAACATAAAGGGCTGGACCTTTCCCTCTGCCTCAGGAAACATAAGGCAGGCCATTTCCCAACTTTGCAATTCCCAACCTGTCATCTCCTCCCATTCCCACTATTATCTCTGAGATGTGGGCAGGCAAGATTGGGGTCTGCCACCTCTCGAGGCAGCGACAGATGTAGGCAAGTGCCTTGGCCTTCTCCCTTGGCCCTTATAATTGCAACCCCAACATCACAAGATGTGCTTTCAGGGCCGTGCTCGGATACATTTTCCGGCCAGGGGAAGATGGCGTGGGTAGGGAATGCAAGGGTAAACTTGAAATTGTGAAATGGGCACAGTATAAATCAGGAAATTAGAGATGGATGTAACATGGGTAATATAGTAAAAAAGGGCAACTTCAATTTATGTATAGACTGGATTAACCAAATCAGCACTAATGCTGTAGAAGATGAACTGTTGGAATGTGTATGAGGTGGGTTTCTGGAGCAGTACGTTGAGAAGCCAACTCAAGTTCGGGGCTATTTTAGGCTTTGCTGTATAAAGAGAAAGGGCTAAATAATAACCTTGCTGGAAAGGAGCCTTTGAGAAATAGTGACCCTAATATGATAGAATTTTGCATTATGTTTGAATCCAAGACAGCTTATTCTGAAATGAGGGTCTTCACTCCGAGGAAAGGAAATTATGGAGATAAAAGGGGCAAGTTGGCTATAGTAAATTGAGAAAATACACTAAAAGATTTGATGGTAGACATGCAATGGCTAGTATTCAAAGAAATACTACATGGTCTACAACAAACATACATTTCTCTAAGGCACAAACACATAAAGGGAAAGGTACATCAACCGTGGTTAACAAAAGAAGTTAAAGATTGCATCAGATCAAAGGAAGTGGCTTATAAGGATGCCAGAAAAAGTGGTAAGCCTGAGAATTGGGAGCAATTCAGAACTCAGCAAAGGAGGACCAAGAAATTGATTTAAGAAAGGGAAAATAGAATATGATGGCAAATTAGTGAAGAACATAAAAGCTTCTTTATGTGCATGAAAAGGAAAAGATTAGTGAGGACAAACGTGGGCCCATCCCAGGTGGGGACAGGAAAATTTAGAGTGGAGAACAGGGAAATGGCGGAGAAACTAAACAGTTACTTTGCATCTATCTTCACGGAGAAGGATACTGAAAATCTCAAAGAAATAATCGGCAACCAAGGGACTTGTGAAACTGATGACCCAAAATAAATTAGTAATAGTAAAGAGGTAGTACTTGAAAAGTTAACTGGATTGAAGGTTGATAAATCCCCTGGACTGGATGAGTGTCATCCTAGAGTGTTGAAGGACGTGGGTCGTTGTCATCAGTAGTCCCTCGGAATCGAGGATGACATGTATCAGGCTGGGTGACACTTCAGATGACTGATGAGCCCAATTGTGGATACACTTGTTCTTCTGCAGTGGGAGCATGCTGTTGTGCAGGGGAATGGAAGTCACAGCCGCAGGCTGGCTTCCTTCTCCTTCCTCTAGCATCGCCGTTCCACCTCGCTGTCGAGGTGAGCCTCAAAGTGGCTTGCGTCTTAATGGACCAGGAGGTTCCATGCCAAGCGATCAGCAGCATTCTCTTCCCAGTCAGTGGTGTTAATGCCTCCATGCTTTAGGGCAACCTTGAGTGTATCCTTATAACTTTTCCTTTGGTCGCCGTTTGAGCGTTGGTCAATGGAGAGCTGTGAGAGAACCTGACGAGGGAGGTGGTCTTCGGGCATTCAGACACAGTGGCCCATCCATCGGAGTTGGTTTCCACAGGGACAGGTCTTCAATGCTGGTAGACGCAGCTTCATGGAGGACACTCACGTTAGTCCGGTGGCCCTTGCATTTGATCCCCAGGGTGCGACGCAAGCATTGCTGATGGAAGCTCTCAAGGATCTTAATGTGGCATTGGTGGACAATCTATGTTTTGCTGCAGAGGGTGGTCAACACAACAGCCTTATAAACCAGAACCTTGGTTGACTTGCAAAGGTCCCTGTTGTCAAAGACACATTGACTCAGCTTGAAAACGGCAGCGTCAACTTGGTGTCGGACTTCCCCATCAATGGTAGTCCCCTGGGAGAGGTGGCTGCCGAGATAAAGGAAGTGCTGCACATACTCCAGAGCTGCCCCATCTCTGGATGGCACGGGCGATGCTCAACTGGCCCGGGGAAGGTTGGTGAAGGACCTTCATCTTGGTGATGTTTAAGGACAGGCCAAGCCTCTTATATGAGGTGTTGAAGAGGTCATGCATCCTTTGCATGTCCTGTACTGAGTGACCCATCGCGCAGCAGTCACCCGCAAACTGAAGGTCATGGATATCCATGCTGGTGAGTTTTGTTCCTGCCTGGATGTGACCGACGTTGAAGAGCTTCCTGTCCGGATGGTACTGAATGCTGACACCAGGTGGTAGCTCATCTCAGATGAGGTGGACGATGTCCATCAGATTAAATGGTGAACAAGGTTGGGGGCGATCACACAACCTTATTGGAGCCCGGTCCGGGTGTGAAAGGAGTCAGTTTCAGATCCTCTGCTCAGAACAGTGGTGGCTGTGTTGTGTCAGGAGTCTCAGGTTGGTGACAAACTTCAACGGGCAACCAAAGTATTGGAGGACAATCCATAGAGCTTCATGATTTAAAGAATCAAACGCCTTGGTCAGGTTAATGAAGGTGAGTGTGTTGAAAGATGTGGGTAGAGAGAGATAATGGATGCATTGGTGGTCAGCTTTCAAAATTTTTTAGATTTTGGAAAGGTCCCTGTGGACTGAAAAAGTAGCAAATGTAACCCTAGTATTTCAGGAGGGGAAAAGAGGGAGAATGGAGAACTACAGACCTGTTAGTTGACGTCAGTGGTAGGGAAGATGTTAGAATCTATTATATAAGTTGTGAAAACTGGACATTGAGGGAAGAACTTATCGCACGCCCGACCCACTCAAACTTGAAATAACTCGCGTTGACGTTGGCCGAGCATGCCGACGTCAACACACATTCTCTCGATATTTTGCCAGGCAGGTACATGCGGGAGACAGAAGCACACCCACCATTAATTAAGAGGCCAGTTAAGGCCCTTGACACACCAATTGTCTCCGAGTTCAGGTAGCCCGTGTGAATTTTCAGCAGTTGCAGGGGCAAAACGGGCAGGCCACAATTTGAAAAAGCTCATCTACAGATGGGATAAGAAGGGTCAGCAGTGTTGTCAATGTGAGTAGTGAGGAATTTTGGAGATTGTGTGCTGCTGTTTGCTTTTGTGAACTGGACAGCTTCATCTCACTTCAGGGCTGCATTCTGAGCATTTCTAGGATTCATTTCAGGACTCATTGTTGTCTTCCAGGCTCCCAGAGGATTCAGACCATGTGGGCCCTTCCAGATATCAGGCAGCCTTCCATAATCCTGGTAATGGAGGTTGTGGTCTCTGCTGGTGGCACCTCCTCTGAGGAGGAAGAGGGGGGTAGAAGGGAAAGGAGGCCAGGGTGTCCCAATGCAGCTTCCAGGGAGTGATCTGTGAGAGGAGAGGTGCAGGCACAAGGGAGGTAGGGCCAGCTGGCAGTCCAAGGTGGAAGGGGTCATAGAAGACCCCACTATCCCGCTGCCAGGGTTTACAGGCGGCGAAGCAGTTACCTCAATATGTCTGAGGTGCAATGCCGAAGGAGGCTCCATCTCTCCAGGGAGACAGTAACCTCCATTTGTCAAAGACTAGCTCCGACTGTGTGGGTGGACACCCCATGCCAGTGGCTCTAAAGGTCACGGTGGCCCTCAACTTCTATTTCTCCGGCTCTTTCCAGGGGTCAGTGGGGGATCAGTGTGGAGTCTCCCAATCAGCTGTCTATAATTGGGTCTAGCTGGTGACAGAAGCGCTGTTCAGGCGGGCATTGACTTTCATTCATTACCGTACAGACGAATCCAGCCAGGCCGAGCGAGCCAGAGGCTTCGCAGCCATTGCTGGCTTCCCCCCGTGTCCAGGGTGCAATAGACTGAACACATGTGGCCATCAAGGTGCCAGCAGGTGAGCCGGTGCCTTCGTCAACAGGAAGGGCTTCCACTCCATGAACGTGCAGATAGTATGTGATCACAGGATGCTGATTCTACAAGTCTGTGCAAGGTGTCTTAGCAGCTCCCATGACGCTTACAGCCTGAGACACTCCCAGGTGTCAACTGGATAGATGGCTGCTGGGTGACAAGGGCTACTCCTTGAAAAGGTGGCTCACGATGCCTCTCTGCCACCCAAGAACAGAGACCGAGCAGTGGTACAACAGGAGCCATGGCTTCACAAGGGCTGTGGTAGAGACAACCATAGGTCTTCTGAAGATGTGCTTCTGATGCCTGGACCGTTCGGGGGAGGTGCACTACAATATCCTCCAGAGCATGTGTCCTTGATTGTGGTTGCATGCTGTGCTCTCCACAATCTGCCACTGGCATGGGGGGACCCAATGAAGGAAGAGAATGTTGATGCAGTTATGCAGACCACAGATGATGAGCCCAGCAGTGAGTCTGAGGATGAGCACAGTGAGGAGAATGCTGAGGGCATGGAGGCTGACCTCGGTAACCTCCAGGGAGCCAGGGACCCCGGGATGCTTTGATCTAACGCTCCTTCAGCTAACCTACCAAAGAAGAACCACCACTCCCACAAGCTAGGGCTGCAGGCTCCATATTCTCAGAGAGAAACATTTCCTTGGCCACCAACATACACTCTGTGCCTGTGCAATAAAGTTTCGGGAGACAAACGCCTATCATTACATAATAGCTTACCCTGCACCTAAGAACAAATGAAGCATACAGAGACCGATAGCACAAAATAAAACCTCATTTAATTGTGCATGTGAAACATAGCTGAAATGAATATAATCCAGCGTTCTTAATCACACCACTAAAAAGGTTAAAGCAAAGTGGGGGAACAAAATATCACCCATGATCAGGTCGTCTTGTGCTTAAGGTGCTTTACATTTACGGGTGCTACATCTGCTGACTCTGCTGTCCTGTTGGCCTTGATGACCTTGGCAGCCGTCCTCTGGCCTGTGGAGCCTGTACTGGCCTCGCCTGGGAGGGAGCGGCCAGTTCCACGGCCGGCATCTCCCCAGTTATTGCAGCCTCATCAGATGCCACAGTCATTGGCAGAGGGGCGGAGGAGCTGCTGGCATCATCCAGAGCGCCCTGAGAGGAGCCCGCAGAGATGACAATCAGCTCATCTGCCACAAGGCACTCAGTCCAAGCAGCCAGGACTCACCCTCTTGGCCAGCCCCAGCATCATTGACAGTTGCCATTCACACTCTAACACCCCTCATATCCACGGGGAGAGGGTGGCCAGCCCTTAACTGTTCTGCCCACTGACCCATGCCAACATAGTATTCACCTTTCCTGATCGCAGCAGATCGATAAAGCGCTTCCCGCACTGCACCCATGTACGCCTCACCACGTCGTGGCTGCTCACGTTGGATGCCACCTCCTCCCAGGTCTTTTTGGTGACGTGGGGGGGGGGCCTCCTCCTTCAGTCTCAGGGGACAAGGGTTTCCCGGCTGGGTCGTTAAGTATATTTGAGTCTGAGAAAGACAGGTTTCTAATCAGGAAACTTAAGCAGGAAAGTGGAGTTGAGGATTATCAGATGAGCCATGACCTCACTGAATGGTGGATCAGGCTTGATGGGCCGAATGATCTCCTCCTGCTCTTACATCTTATGGTCTCCTGGCTGCCACTTCCTCCAGGAGAAACGCAGGGCCAATGGCCCAGCTGACCTGCCCTCCCGTCTGCCATGACCAACCGCACTGGAATCCATTAAGACTTCAGTGTCCTTCCATGGCAGCCTTCCAGGCTTGGGCCGCTTTTGAATTGGCCACCGGGTCGCCATTGGACACACTATGCTCCCACCGCCACCCACCCCTTCTCGGAGCTTCCCCTGCCGCCTTTCACGCTGGGCGGGCCTTAATTGGCCGTGCCGATCACTGGCGGTGGTTGGCTTTCCGACCGCCGCCGCCAAGCCCACCCACCAAGGGCAAAATTCTGCTCTTAGGAAAGAATGGTAAAATTGGACACAGCCAACATGGATTCATGAGGGAAATCATGCTTGACAAACCTGTTGGAGCTTTGTGAGGATGATATTCGTATGATAGATAAAGGAGAACCAGAGGATGTGGTTTGGATTTGGATTTTCAGAAGGCTTTCGGTAAAATCCCACACAGGAAGTTGATAAATAAAATTAGAGCGCATGGGGTTGTGAGAAATATACTAGTATGGATTGAGAGTTGGTTAACAGACAGGAGAGAGTAGGAATAAATGGATCATTCTCAGGATGGCAGGCTCTTACTAGTGGGGGTACTGCAAGGATCAGTGCTAGGTTCATGGCTGTTCACAATCCATACAAATAATTTGGATGTGGGGACCAATTGTAATATTTCCAAATTTGTTGATGACACCAAACTGGGTGGGAACATAAGTTAAAAGCAAAAAACTGCGGATGCTGGAAATTCACAACAAAAACAGAAACAGAAAAAACTGGAAAAACTCAGCAGGTCTGGCAGCATCGGCGGAGGAGAGCACAGTTCTGTTGAAGGGTCATGAGGACTCGAAACGTCAACTGTGCTCTCCTCCGCCGATGCTGCCAGACCTGCTGAGTTTTTTCCAGGTATTTCTGTTTCTGTTTTTGTTTTGGGAACATAAGTTGTGAGGAGGATGCAAGGAGGCTTCAATAGCACTTGGACAGGCAAAGTGAATGTGCTACAACATGCCAAATAGAATATAATGTGAATAAGTGTGAAATTATTCACTTTGGTAGAAAGAAAAAGAAAGGCAGAGTGTTTCTTAAATGGTGAGAGGATGGGAAGTGCGGGTGTCCAAAGGGGCCTTGGTGACCTTGTTTATGAGACACTAAAAATCTCGTATGCAGGTGCAGCAAGCAATTAGGAAGGCAAATGATGTGTTGGCCTTCATCACGAGGGGATTTGAGTACAGGAGTAAAGATGTCTTGCAGCAGTTATATAGAACTTGGTGAGACCTCATCTGGAGTGTTGTGCTCAGCTTTGGTCCGCTTACCTAACTTGCCATAGAGGGAGTGCAACGGAGGTTCACCAGATTAATCCCTGGGGTAGCAGGATTGTTTTATGAGGAGAAATTGAGGATTCTGGGTCTGTATTCCCTAGGGTTTAGAAGAATGAGAGGTGTCCTCATTGAAACTTGCAAAATTCTTACAGGGCGGAGACAGGGTAGATGTGGATAAGATGTTTCCCCCTGGCTGGTGAGTCTAAAACTAGGGGACATAATCTCAGAATAAGGGGAACGCCATTTAAGACCGAGATGAGGAAGGATTTTTTTCACTCAGAGGGTGTTGAACCTTTGGAATTCTCTGCCCCAGAGGGCTGGAGAAGCTCAATCGTTGAACAAGTTCAAGACAGAAATCGATAGATTCCTGGAGACTAATGACATCGAGGGATGTGGAGATAGTGCAGGAAAAGTGGCATTGAGGTAGATGGTTAGCCAGGATCAAATTGAATGGCGGAGCAGGCTCAATGGGCCGAATGGCCTACTCCTATTCCTATGTTCCTAACCCGCAGGCCTAATTTTTCCATTTTCCCACTCACTTCCAGGCAAGTGCAGGAGGGGAAAATCTGGCCCAAAGTGTAATTTAACTTAAAGTTGTGGCTGCACCACAGTTTCAATGTGAATCATTGAAATAACCCAAAGCTGCCTGGTACGTGGATATTCCTTTCAGATGATGCTCATCCAGGAGGCACAGGTCTTCAAATGCCACAAGGGTTTTGGGGTCATTTTAAATTACATTTTCAGCTTAGTAACAGGCCATTCAGTCCAACTGGCCTGTGCCACACGAGCCTCCTCCCACCCCACTTCAGCTCACTCTACAGCATATCCTTCTACCCCCTTCACCCTTATTTGTTTATCTTTGTGGAAAAGAATGTGAGCCAAAATGTCAAATGAGCTGCCAATTCATTTTCACTTGTCTTTCTCCGGTGATAAGATAAAAGCGCCTCCCTGCGAATGGTGTGATTTTGACATTTATTTCATGGAACAAATAAAGAGAGGCCACATCTCTGATGAATAGAGAAAAAGATAAGCAGCAGGAACAACCTAGATTATAAAATGGAGGAAATCGATAATGTTGAAATGGAAAGAAATTCATCCTGTCAAAACTGAATATGGTTCGAAATGATAGAAGACATGAGCTAAAATAAATTTAGTTGAATGAACGGTTTATGTATGTGTAGAGTCATTGAACTGTAAAAACCAAAAAGCTGCTATCCAGTGTAGTGGATGCTCTTTCAGCTGAAAAGTCCTAGGACGAAATATATTGAACCCATTTTCTTTGCATTCTTTTAGAGTGGATAACGTTTGTGTTAGTTCATACTCTAATATTAGACTCATGTGAGTTCATTCACAATGGGATATAATTAGGAGAAATTAAATCATTTTAATGGGATTTGATTTAATTTAAAATTGTAATTGCTCAACAGATTCGGCAGATCACCAAAGTGAGTTAACAAAATAACCCAGAGTTTCCTTATAACAGGTCCCTCAGCTTCTTTCAGAGAATCCTTCACCAGCAACACATTGGCAGAGGTGCTTTAGTGTTTGGAACAAGTTTGCCCTATTCTGCAAAGGTGGCTCAGACACTTAAGTGAAGGTGTAATTTATCAGACCCTGACTTAACATGGCATTTTTTTTAAACTGTGCTCTGGGGATATGAACAACATTAGCAATCCAGTATTTATCACCAAAAGCTGTATTCACGATCAATTATATTGTGAGGGACGAGGCTCACATGTAGACCGGAACAGACAAGTTCCCTTCCCTAAAGGGCATTAGTGATCTAGTTGTCCTATTTTTAAGTAACAGCCCAACAGCGTTCATGGTCTTGATGCTGAGCCGTATATAACCAGGCATATTAAATTCAGTTTCACAACTTGTCAAAAGTGGAATGTGAGCATCTCTGAGTTGCTAATGCACTGCTATAACTACCCAGGCAGTACATCTTAATTGGTCATACTAACATGTAAGCATACCCCGATCAGAATCATCATCTAACACTCTTCTCCTGAATGGTCAGTGACAAGGCTTCCATGTAGGCAAAAGTTTGTGACGCAGAGTAGGCAACAATAATTTTGGACACCTTGGCTTGATTGTACAGTGATATTCCACCTCCTTCCACACATCCCCAAACCCTTTATAGCAGGCATCAGACCTTACGTTTAAAGGTGATAATGCTATGAATCAGCAAGACAGTAGTAATATCTGCAAGTATCTCATCAAGTATCTTATATTGCTCTTCAGATTTTGTCCTTGGGTGTCTCAGTGTGGTAAGACACTATGAACATGAACGAATGATCCCAGCAGGTATCCACCCAGTTCTGAAATAATGCTGGCACCATGGAATAGCATAAAATGAAATACTGATGGAACTTTCAGGGTGGCGAGCATTATTCCATAAACATGGTTACATGCTAGCTGACAATTCAAAAGGAGTAGAATCACCTTCCTACTCATCCAAAGGGTAGTGTTGAGATATGGTGCATTTAACCTTGATTCTAATCATCAGAACTTTGGAATCGTCAGCCAAAAGGAGAATATGTGTCTGTTTTCCTGGCTGTTTTTGATTGGGATGTATACGGATTCATTGAATTGAAATTCTCACTCCTTTGCAGGTTTGGACAGTGCTGTCAAAGTAACATTGGTGAGTTTCTGCAGCACATCTTGTGAATGGTACACACTGCTGGCACTATGCATCGGGTGGCAGAGGGAGTGAGTGTTTAAGATAATGGATGAGGTGCCAGTCAGTCTTTATCCTGGATGGTATCGAGCTTCTTGAGTGTTGTTAGAGCTGTACTCATCTAGACAAGTGGAGTGTGTCCCATCAGACTCCTGACTTGTGCCTTGTAGATAGTAGACATGCTGTAGTCAGTCAGGAGGTTTGTTACTTGCCACAGGATTACCAGCTTCTGCCTTTTTCTTGTATCCACTGTGGTTGGTTCAGTTGAGTTTTCTGGTCAATGATGATTCTGAGGATGTTGATGGTGGAGAATGGTAATCCATTTGAATTTCAAGGGGAGATTGTTAGATTCTCCCTTATTGAAGATGGTCATTGCTAGCCACGTTCATGGCACAATTGTTACATGCCAATTATCAGCCCAGGCCTGAATGTTGTCCAGGCCTTGCTGCAAGCAGGTATGGACTGCTTCATTGTTATAGTCCTGGTTCAGACCCCCAAATTGTTGGTACGATCCAGTTAGGGGCCAATAACTTTTTGTTTAAAGTAGACAAAGCCTGAGATCTAAGATACTTGCTAAGAGAATAAAGTCACAAGATTCCATCGGTTTTAAACAAACAAAAATAAACTATACTATACAAGGTCAGAAAGATAAAACAATCTACATTAACTATCTTATTTTAAAATTTACCCTTGTACTGAATTCTTCTAAGGAAGTGCAAACATCACATGCTCCGGACATCAGATAAGGTGAGAGTTTTTTGATTGTAGTCTACATGCACTATTGCATGGACCCAATACAACATGTTCAGTTTACTTGAAAACTATTATGTGACGTAGAAATAGACTGTTAGCAAGGCTAAACAATATTTTTCCAAAACCAAAATAGAGAGAGGAATTGTTTCAACCTTGCTTCTAAAAGTTAAGACCAGCTATAATAAAACCCTTAATTCAATTAAGAAAGCCCGACTGATTCTTATCGCATTCTCTTCATTTACCAGCGTCTCACTGGTTAAGTTCTGAGCAGTGTCATGATTGTAATAATGAAGCAGGATTCTGCCAATTGAACCTCTCTGCAGGGATAATCTTTGCTGAATATTAATAGATAAAATAGATCCAAACAAACTGCCATTTCCTTTGTTAATTAACAGTAATTTGGTTTGATTATTTTTTCACTTCCTTATTGTGCAGAAAGTATAAGAGTAATCTCAACTTTTCAGTGCTGAAGTGTAATGTTCAAAACATCAAAATATTATAAAAATGTTCCTTGCATTTTATCGCTCTTTAAAGATAAGTTGATTACATTAGTTTATGGTTTTTCTTAAATGTCCACAAGCTTGTCTTGGAGAGGATGTTGCTGTCAAAAGTTTATTAAAAATAATATAAATCCAACTGGCACAATTCTATCACCATGCAGAGTAGTTCAAATATAACATTCCGTTTGATGACACATCATCCCTTAAAGTGCCAGTAAAATGACTAAATTATTCCTGATTTCCAACATGCTTGCACTCTGGGAAACTGGATAGTCCATTCTCCCTTGGCAATCCTGTTCTATTTACTCCTCGCTAGCTGCCTTATTGGCCCCCACCAGTCTCCAGCCTAAACAAACAATAGGTTGTCTCTGGCAACCAGAAACTTGTGGCATGAATTTATCCCTCTGCTTCGGCCTCCATTCCACATCTTACTAGAAATTTCCACCAAATTGGAACCCTTGAAATGTGGCAGACCGAAATTAGCTCACCAACAAGCAAATGGTCTGGAGAGTCTGTTTCAGGGGCATTTTTGTCATAGTTCAGAATTTGATGGACACCCTCCATTAGCCACGCAACCTTTTTGTATTTCTTATTCCATTTCAAAAATGATGAATATACTATTTCATTTGACACAAGCTAATTGATTTTTCCAATTTATTAAAGACAGTTCTTGCTCATTCATATGATGGCAAACAATTTTGTTCCATAATCAGCTATTTTTAAGTAATGTGGGCTAGATTCTGCTCAGGTTCAAGTCCTCTCAGGCCTAACAGCCAGTGAATGACTCTTTTCTCGGTGGGGGGTAAATTTGAGGGGCTATTACTCCTGATGACACTAATGTAATTCAATGCCACTAGCGAACTGGGATGGGAATAGTTGCATAAGTTAAAACTGTGGAAACACTATTTAAAATCATAAGGCTTTTAAATTTTCACCTCCTTCTGAAATACCAACAACAGTTTTGGACAAAGAATTACCAGTCTTTGCAAAGAAAGGGAACAGTATCAAAAGGAACAAAACCTTATCCCTGATATAACCAGAAACTAGCTGAGTTAGTATTGAGGGTGGAATCAAAACTAATGAACACAATAGGAATCAAAGATCGGGCAGGTTAATCATCTTTTTCCTAACAACAATTTGCACTGTATATCAGCTTTAATATGTCCCAAGGCACTTTGCAAATAAGCATTAGGATAACCAGATGCTGTGCCACAAAAGGAAGCCATGAGGAAAGTGATCAAAAGCTTCCTTGTGTCACCTCTGGCTCTTTCACAGATCCCCTTTAATCTTTGCCGTCAGCTTATCGACCCTTCAGCCAGTAGCAACAGTTTTACTTTATTTTCTCAATCTAAACCTTTAATAATTTTAAACAGCTCTATCAAATCTCCCCTTAGCCTTTGCTGCTCTAAGGTGAATAACCCCAGCTTCGCCTGTCTACCCCATAACTCCTCAGCCGCGGGACCAGTCTAGTAAATGATGTCTATGATTCTCTAATTGATCAAAGTGATGGGTATCACAAAGGTATCTTTTTTGCGGAAGAATGACGTGAGAGTAGCAGCAAAATATAGAAGGAGCTTCAAAAAATAGAACCGTAGTATAGTTCCAACTGAGGGTGGTGTGTGACTTGGAAGGGAACTTGCAGGCAGCAGTTTTGGAGCACAGTGTTCAGTACTACTCACAACTATGTAGTTAGTGAAGCAGTCCATACCAGCATGAAGCAAGAGCTTATCAGGCTTGGGCTGATAAATGGCAAGGAACATTCACAACACACAAGTCCCAGGCAATGGCCATCTCTGACAAGATAGGAACTAACCATCCACCCTTGTCATTCAATGACATGACCAACACTGAAACCCCCACCATCTGGGGGTTACCACTGATCAAAACCTGAACTGGACCACTTATTACCACATACTGATTATCACGTTCAGTGTCCCCTCAGCTGATGCATCAGTACCCCTCTGTGTTGAACACTACTTGGAGGAAGCACTGAAGATGGCAAGGGTGCAGAATGTACACTGGGTGAGGGACTTCAATGTCCATCACCAAGAGTGGCTCAGTAGCATCACTACAGACTGAGATGGCCGAGTGCAAAATGACATAGCTGCTAGACTGGGTCTACAGCAGGTGGCGAGAGAACCAATAAAAATGAAAAATATAATTGACCTCACATCCTTTAAAAAGTACCTGGATGAACACTTGGCACCTCATAACATTCAAGGCTATGAGCCAAGTGCTGGTAAATGGGATTAGGTAGGTAGGTATGGTGTTTCTCACGTGCTGGTGCAGACTCGGTGGGCCGAAGGGCCACTTCTGCGCTGTTTGATTCTATGATTCATCCTCACCAACCTGCCTGCTGCAGATTCATCTGTCCATGAGGGTATTGGCAGGAGTGACCGCTGCACAATCCTTGTGGAGACAAAGTTCTGTCTTCACATTGAGGACATACTCTATCGTGTTGTGTGGCACTACCACCGTGCTAAATGAGATAGATTTTAAACAGGTCTAGCAACTCAAGGCTGGGCAACCATGAGATGCTGTGGGGCAATTGCAGCAGCAGAATTGTCCTCAACCACAATCTGTACCTCATGACACGACATATCCTCCACTCTACCACTGCCATCATGCTGGTGGTTCAACCCTGGTTCAAAGAAGAGTGCAGGAGGGCATGCCAGAAGCAGCACCAGGCATACCTAAAAATGAGGTGTCAATCTGGTGAAGCAACAACACAGTATACATGTATGCCAAACGGCATATGCAGTAAGTGATAGACAGAATTAAGCAATTCCATAACCAATGGATCAGATCTAAGCCCTGCAGTCCTGCTATATCCAGTCATGAATGGTGATGGACAATTAAACAACTCACTGAGGGCGCATCCTCAATGATAGAGGAGCCCAGCAAATCAGTGCAAAATATAACACTGAAGCATTCGCCGAACAATCTTCAGCCGGAAGTGCCGAGTGGATGATCCATCTTTGCCTCCTCCAGAGGTCCCCAGCATCATGGATCCAGTTTTCAGCCAATTCGATTCACTCTACGTGATGTCAGAAAATGGCAGAATGTACTGGATAGTGCAAAAGGCTATGGGCTGTGACAATATTCCGGCAATAGTACTGAAGACTTTGTGTTCCAGAAGTTGCCGCACCCCTAGCCAAGCTGTTCCAATGCAGCGACAACACTGGCATCTACCCGACAATGTGGAAAATTGCCCAGGTATGTCCTGTAAACAAAAAGCAGGACAAACCCAACCTGGCCAATTACCACCTTATCAGTCTCCTCTTGATCATCAGTAAAGTAATGGAAGGGGTCATCAACAGTGCTATCATGCGGTGCTTGCTTAGCAATAACCTGCTCACTGATGCTCACATTGGGTTCCGCCAGGGCCACTCAGCCCCTGACCTCATCACAACCTTTGTTCAAACATGGACAAAAGAGCTGAACTCCAGAGGTGAGGGGAGAGTGACTGCCCTTGACATTAAGGCAGCATTTGACTAAGTGTGGCATCAAGGAGCCTTAGCAAAACTGGAGTCAATGGGAATCAGGGGCAAAACTCTCCACTGGTTGGAGCCATACTTAGCACAAAGATGGTTGTGGTTGTTGGAGGTCAATCACCTCAGCTCCAGGACATCACTGCAGGAGTTCTTCAGGGTCGTGTCCTCAACCAACCATCTTCAGCTGCTTCTTCAATGACCTTCCCTCTCTCATAAGGTCAGAAGTCAGGATGTTCACTGATGATTGCAAGATGCTCAGCACCATTTGTGACTCCTCAGATACTGAAGAAGTCCATGTCCAAATGCAGCAACACCTGGACAATATCCAGGCTTTGGCTGACAAGTGGCATGCAACATTTGCACCACACAAATGCTAGTCAATGACCATGTCCAACAAGAGAGAATATAACTATCGCCACTTGACATTCAATGGCATAACCATTGCTGAATCCCCTACTATCATCATCCTGGGTTTACTATTGACCAGAAACCAAACTGGACTAGCCATATAAATTCTGTGGCTACAACAGCAGGACAGGACCCCCTGACTCCCTAAGCCTGTCCACCATCTACAAGGCACAGGTCAGGAGTGTGATGGAATACTCTCCACTTGCCTGGATGAGTGCAGCTCCAACAGCACTCAAGAAGTTCCACATCAACCAGGACAAGCAGCCTGCTTGATTGGCAACCCATCCACAAACGTTCACTCCTTCCACCACCAAAGTACCGCTGCAGCAATGTGTACCATCTACAAGATGCACTGCAGAAACTCACCAAGCCTCCTTAGACAGCACCTTCCAAACCCACAACATCTCGAAGGACAAGGGCAGCAGACACATGGGAACACCACAACCTGGAAGTTCCCTTCCAAGTCACTCATCATTTTGACTTGGAATTATATCAGCGTTCCTTCACTGTTGCTGGGCCAAAATCCTGGAACTCCCTCCCTAACAATCCTCTGAGTGTATCTACATCTCATGGACTCCAGTGGTTCAAGAAGGCATGTCACCACCACATTCTCAAGGGCAAAAAGGGGATGGGCAACAAATGCTGGCCTAGCCTCATCCCATAAATGAAAAAACAAAATATACAAATGCTGTGGTTACAAGAAGCAGGTCAGAGGCTGGGAATTGTGCAGCAAGTAACTCACAAGCTGACTCCCCAAAGCCTGTCCCACCATCTACAAAGCACAAGTCAAGTGTGTCATTGATTATGTTCCACTTGCCTTGACGAGTGTGGCTCCAACATCACTCAAGAAGCTTGGCACCATCCAGGACAAAACAACCTGCTTTATCGACAACCCATCCACAAACGTTCACAACGTCCGCCACCGATGTACCGTGGCAACAATGTGTACCATCTACAAGGTACACTGCAGAAACTCACCAAGGCTCCTTCAACAGCTCATCCAAAACCTGCTACTTCTATCACCTAAAAGAGTATTAGTAATTAGTAATACCACTGCAAGTTCCCCTCCAAACCACACATCGTCCTGACTTGGAACGATATGCCGTTCCTTCATTGTTGGAGTCAAAATCCTGGAACTCTTTTCCTAACAACACTGTGGGTATACCTACACCAGACTTCAGCAGTTCAAGAAAGTGGCTCACCACATTCTCAAGGGCCATTAGCGATGCGCAACAAAAGCTGGCCTAGCCAGTGATGCCCACACCCCACGAAAGAATTAAAAAGAAGGATGCTGATGGTGAGGTAATATTATTGAATGTCATGAGGAGGTAATTTTAAAGTGCATTATAATCCTAGCCCCTTCTGGGACAATTTCGGAACAGGCGTACTCCTTGGATGATCACTCACTCACTCAACGTTGAGAGAGACAGGCCTCACAGACACTTAAATGGGTCTGAAGAGGTGATCTAACTCTCTCTGACAAAAAATAACCACCAGAGAATATTATTGTCCTCCAAATAGCCTTTTAAACAAGTTTTAGCCAGGTTATAACAATCCTAAGGTCCTCAGTAGTATGCCTCTCACGAAGATGAGTTCTTGAGTTTGGATACAGAAGACTATATGAGACAATATCTCTTCTAAATTATTGGAATGTTTATTAAAGAACCCGAACATACAATTCACATTTGAAGGTAAATCGATCACAACATTGATAGTTCTAGGAAAAGAAAGAATAATATTGTTACTATTAGAAATCCAAATTTTAAATAATATTACAGAGAGATATTTAAGATATCCATCAATACATAAAGTAGTATTCATCTTAAATCCCCGAGTAGAAAGCTAAAGAGTCTAGCAAGATACCTCTATCCTAATTATCGGAAGAACAATTGTTGTTACACTACAATAGCTAACATATCTACCTTGAGAGACACTGGAGTGAATCCAACAAATCTAAAAATCCTAGTGTAAGGTTCTAATGTTTGTGTCATAAAATAGCTGAACCACGTTGAGCACACGTGCTGGGAAGTATCCTTCAAGCAAACAGGATACTGAAAGATGCAGGTGGTGGTAACTTACTTGCTGCACAATTGTCTCTTGAGATTAGAACTAATTTTCCCAGATATATTTGACAGTTGATAGAGGGGCATCCTTAAAATTTAAAGTTATCCTTTGTTAGGTTATGGTCGCTTACAATTTACCAATGCCAGACTGAGGATAATTTGCAGAGGCCAATGTTCAGGAACTGCCTTATGGTGGAGAACATTCCATATCCTATGCCACAGGATGTTGGTGTTCTTGAGTACACAGTTATTTCCAGGCATGTTTATGAACTTTTAAGCCCTTTTCCACAGATGGACTCTGCTTTTTATGTCTAATCCCTACTTCATAGAAACACTTTTAATCCACAGAATCATTTTTTGACTCTTATAACTCCTTATTATAGCTAGATTTCTTTTGCAGTTTGGCTCTCTCTCTCTCTCTCTCTCTTGATACGGTCATTGTGTGATGCAAATATGACCTGCCACATCACAGGACAAGCCTAGTTGATGCCCAGGTCTTGCTGCATGTAAGCACGGATCGCTTCATTATTTGAGCAATTGTGAAAATTAGCACCCTGTCGCTTTGGTGACGAACCACTCTTGAGATGCAGCAATGCTCAAGAAGCTTGACACCATCCAGGGCAAAGCAGCCCCACTTGATGGCACCACATCCACAATCATTCATCCCTCCCCCCACCACCGACTCACAGAGGCAGCAGTGTGTACCATCTACAAGATGCACTGCGGGAATTCACCAAGCCTCCTTCGACAGCACCATCCAAACCAACAACCACCACCATCTAGGGGGACAGGGGCAGCAGACACATGGGAACACCATCACCTGGAAGTCCCCCTCCAAGTCACTTGCCATCCTGACTTGGAAATATATCATCGTTGCTTCACTGTCGCTGGGTCAAAATCCTGGAAATCCCTTCCTCACAGCATTGTGGGTGTACCTACACCACATGGACTGCAACAGTTCAAGAAGGCAGCTCAACACCACCTTCTCAAAAGCAATAGGGGATGGGTGATAAATGCTGGCCTAGCCAGCGATGCCCACATCCCATAAATGAATTTTAAAAACTTCAGGTAACAAAATTCTTCTATATAATCACATATATCACGTGAATAAAAAATGACAATATCTAAGGTATGGACTAAGCTGGTGTAAAAACTGTCTAGCGTACTTTTTTGAGGGCTGAATCATCTCGAGATGGTGGATCCTTTCAAACTCTATTTGCAGGCTTCTTTCCTCCTGGAGCACAACATTTTTAACCTAACTGTAACGAGGGTGAGGAGTTTTGTCATCTTTCACCAAGACTGATGTAACTGGAGAAAACAGATGGTGCGTGGGGAGGGTGACAGATTTATTCTCTGCGTTTGAAGAAGCTGTGATCTTTAGATCAGCAAAATCCTTGCCAATCCTCTCACCTCCCCTCCTGTCACAACAAATAGATAGAAAAGGGGAGAAGGAGAAATTGGGAAGCTGGCTTGAGTCAGAAATCTGTTGCTTCACGTATGCAGGTGAACAAAGGGAGACAAAGCATAAATAGCAATTGCAGTGCTACTGCCTTCTCTCACAAACACCACAGCACTCATTTTAATAACTTTGTTTTAAACCGCGGGAAAGCTCGATTAACCTTGTTAAGAATGACAGTCAAAATAAACGGGTGATGCTGAATATTAAACAAAACATCTGTGAAATTTAATTTAGAAACTGGTTTACCATTTTAATCCTGATTGTCCCACGTGAGGCACCTCATTGCAATATTTTTAATAAAAAATCAAACTATGGTGAAATGTGACACAGTTTTCTTTATATTCTCCGGAAATATCCAGAAAGCTAGGTTACACAAGTATAATTCTGTCACAGTCATCAATAATTACTAGTTTTAGCTTGCAAAGGTAACCACCATGTTACTGGACTAATGACCTAGTGAAGGAGTTCAAATCCCAGCACTGAAGATTGAGAATATTGTTATGGAGTAATTTACAGCACAGAGGAGGCCATTCAGCCCATGGAGTCTCTGTGATGTGTAATATCAGGTGATGTTATGTAATGTTTAGTTATAAAGCAAAAAATTTGTAGCTTCAGTTGTGGAACTGGATGTAGATCATGACAGCTGTCACAGTGAATTCCCCTTTAGAGAGGAGCTACCATATCTCCACTCTAAATGGGAATTCGCTGTGACAGCTGTCATGATCTTCATCCAGTTCCACAACTGAAGCTACAAATTTTTGGCATTATAACTAAACGTTACATAACATCACCTCATATTGCACGTCACATTCCTCTATCTGGGGAAAAAAAAAATCACTAAAAGTTGCTACTTCACCCCTAACCATGATCCAGAATTCTCTTTGATTGCACTAGACATGAATAGATTGGAACAGTAAACGGTCCTTTTTGTGGATTTTTGTATCCAAATAAACATTTAAACTGGGGTGGTAATAACCAGCAGCTATTTCATTTCCAAGATCCTCAAGAACTTAGTACTAAAGAATAACAAAGTAATACAGGAGAGGATATTGGCATATCATTGCTACAATGCACTTACTCCCATCATGGCACCATCCAGTGTTGAGTTTACACTTTCCCAAGTGCAAGATACATCATTTCCTCCCCTCCATTGAATTGCAAGATGAAAATAACCTTCAATTCTGGGAGTTTGTGGTGCACAAATTCGCTACGTTTTCTAATTTACAACAGAGATGACACTTCAAAGTTATATTATTAGCTGTAAAGGGCTTTGGGCTGTGGCTCAGTGTTAGTACTCTTGCTTCTGAATCAGTGGGTTGTGGGTTTAAGCCCCACTCTAGGGACTTGAGCACATAAGCTAGGCTGACACTTCAGTGCAGTATTCGGGGAGTGCTGCACTATCAGAGGTATGGTCTTTCAGATGAGATGTAAAACTGAGCCCTGCTCTCTCAGGTTGATGAAAAAAAGATTCCATGGCACATTATTAGTCACATGGATAAATGTGGGCATCATGTTTAACTAAATTGCTGAAGTTTTTTGAAGAGGTAACAGAGAGTGTTGATGAGGGCAATTTTGCTGATGTGGTATACATGGACTTCCAAAAGGCATTTGATATAGTGCTGCCCAACAGACTTGTGAACGAAGTTCTTGCTCATGGAATAAAAGGGACAGAACTGGCTAAGTGACAGGAAACAGAGCAGTGGTTAATGGATGTTTTTTTTTATTCATTGATGGGATGTGGGCATTGCTGGCTAGGCCAGCATTTATTGCCCATCCCTAATTGCCCTGGAGAAGGTGTTGGTGAGCCACCTTCTTGAACGGCTGCAATCCATGTGACGTAGGTACATCCACAGTGCTGTTAGGGACAGAGTCCCAGGATTTTGACCCAGTGACAACGAAGGAACAGCGATATATTTCCAAGTCAGGGTGGTGAGTGGCTTGGAGAGGAACTTCCAGGTGATGGTGTTCCCATGTATCTGCTGCCCTTGTCCTTCTAGATGGTACTGGTCGTGGGTTTAGAAGATGCTGTCTAACGAGGCTTGGTGAGTTCCTGCAGTGCGTCATGTGGATGGTAAACACAGCTGCTACTGTGCATCAATGGTGGAGGGAGTGAATGTTTGCGGGCTGTTTTGTCCTGATGGTGTCAAGCTTGTTGGAGCTGCACTTACCCTTTCAAGCGGAGAGTGTTCCATTACACTCCTGATTTGTGCCTTGTAGATGGCTTTGGGGAGTCAGGGACAAAGACAAGTTGGTGGAATGGGTCGACAGGTGGCAGATGAAATTCAAAGAAGAAAAGTGTAAGGTGAATCATTTTGGTAAGAAGAAAGAGGGAGACAATATAAAATAAAGGGTACAACTCTAAAGGGAGTGCAGGAGCAGACGGACCTGGGTGTATAGGTGCATAAACAATTAAAGGTGGCAGGACAGGTTGAGAGAGCAGTTAATAAAGCATGCAGTACCCTGGGATTTATTAATAAGATCACAGAGTATAAGAGCAAGGAGGTTACGTTGAACTAGTATTACACACTAGTTCAGTCTCAGCTGGAGTATTGTGTCCAGATCTGCACGCACACTTTGGGAAGATGTGAATGTATTGGAGAGGGTGCAGAAAAGATTCATGAGAATGGTTCCAGGGATGAGGAGCTTCAGTTGTGAAGATAGTTTGGAGAAGTTAGGATTGTTTTCCTTAGAGAAAAGGAGGGTCAGAGGAGGTTTTATGGAGATATGTAAAATCATGAGGGGTCTGGACATAGTAGATAGGGAGAAACTGGTCCCACTCATGAAAGGATCAAGAATGAAAGGGGACAGATTTAAAATAATTAGTAAAAGAAGCAAAAGTGACATGAGGAGAATCTTTTTAAATGCAGCAATTGGTTAGGGTTTGGAATACGTGGCCTGAAAGTGTGGTAGAGACTGGTCCAACTGAAGCATCCTTAAGGGAGGTAGACAGTGATCTGAAAAGGAGGCACGCGTAGGGTTATGGGGAGCAGGAGGGAAATGGCACTAGGTGAGCTGCTCAGTTGAGACCTGGTGCAGACATGATGGGCCAAATGGCCTCCTTCTGCCCCATAACAATTATGTGTTTCCGACATTCTGGACATTCTGAGATCGTGCAAGATGCTATACAAACAAATATGAACCTGGTTAACAACTACAGAAAACATTAAGTAAAGAAATTTAGCAACTATATCTTACAATAAAATGATTAAAAAGTAACCATAGTATTCCCCTGCTGATATGCCAGAAAGATGGATGATACCAACTTTAAAACTGTAAGGAAACCCAATATGCTTATATCTCTATGACCTAACAGTTTGGAGCTTCCATTGACTGTTTCATGTGGCCAATAACAAGAGTAGTAGGTGGAAACTTCATGGGTTTGGTTTCAATGCTGCCAGAATTAACAGCTTCTTCAGACACTGTCCTGGAGAGTTCACACCAGAATCAGAAGCCCAGGCAACATCCCCAGAGGCGATTGGTCCATTATTTGGGAGAAATAGGAGAAAGGCCTAAAGCTTTCTGAAGAGCTGTTGTAACTCCATGGCATGTATTACACCAGCATTCTGTCAGGAGTACCTGCCTTCCAAGTGCAGCATTGAAAACTCCAGTGGACAGAATCTGGCTCCTACCAATAAATTCTTCTGTATCAGTTCATCTTGTGAATCCTGTTTGATAAAACGTACAGTGGAAAACCTTTTTATCCTAGAGGTTGGTTAGAATGTGTAACTCGCTGCCACGTTAGTTGAGGTGAATAGCACAGATGCGAAGGGAAACTAAATGAACACATGAGGGAGAACGATAAAGAAGGATGCGCTGATAGGGCTAGATGAAGTAGGATGGGAGAAGGGTCTTGCGGATCATAAATACCAGCGTAGATCTGTTGGACTAAATAGCCCATTTCCATGCTATACATTCTATGTCATTACCATATATCATGCTCCTCCTTCTTAGCAACAATGCCTGCTTTGTCCCACCCCTCCCCCCTCCCACCTTTTGTGCAAACACATCCAAAGTATTCATTAGGGACCATTCCCTTGCGCCTGTGTCAACAAGTTACCTTTTTTGGTTTTTCATTGCCCTTACTCTTCAGTTTCTTCTTACTCTTTTTACATTTATAAAACATCTTTGGGTTTTCCTTGATCTTACTTGTCAATATTGTTTAATGTCCTCTCTTTGCTTTCCTGATCTCTTTTTTTAATTTCATCATTGCATCTTCAATACTCCTCTAGCCTTTCTGCAGTATCAAGCTCTTGGCATCTGACATATGTAGCGTTCAATTGTTCAGTGTTTGATTGTGTGTGTCTGTTAACTCTTCTCTGTTCTGTGCAGCATGGTTACTGAGACAAAAAAATTAAAAGCCAATAGTAAGCTTGTGACTGCAGGCATTTTAAAGCATTGTATATAAGTTGCTGGTGTCATTTCTGCATATCCCCAAGGCATAAAACACAACAACATAAGCCTTTTTTTTTGACTATCCTACTCTGTATGCTCTTTGACATCCAAAGAGGTCTAGATTTGTATCTTTATCGGAACATTGTTGTTTTTTTTTTCAATCGTTTATGAGATGTGGGCATTGCTGCCTGTTACCTGGGCCAACATTTATTGTCCATCCCTAATTACCCTTGTTGAGAGGGCATTTTAAGAGCCAACCAAATTGCTGTGGATCTGGAGTCACATGTAGGCCAGTGTAGGCAAGAGGGGGGGCAGATTTCCTTCCCTAAAGGACAATAGTGAACCTGATGGGTTTTTATGACAATTGGTAATGGTTTTGTAGTCATCATCAGACTTTCGATTATAGATTTTTATTGAATTCAAATTTCACTATCTGCTGTGGTGGGATTTGAACCCAGGTCCTCGGAGCATTACTCAACATCACCTCAACTAATGCGTTAGCGAGATACACATTCTAACCAACCTCTAGGACAGAAAGGTTTTCCACATTTCTGTACGTTTTATGAAACAGGATTCTCAAGGTGCGTTGATACAGAAGAATTTATTGGTACAAACCAGATTCCGTCCACTGGAGCTTTCAATACCGCACTTGGAAGGCAGTGACTCCTGACCAAATGCTGGTGAATTACATGCTATGGACTTACAACAGCTCTTCAGAAAGCTTCAGGTCTTCCTCATTACTCAGGGTTTCTAGAATACCGTCCAGAGACAATACCAGGATGCCACCACCTCCCCTCCCCTATTCTGAACTCCCTTTAGCTTCTCCTTGAATGCTGCCCACTTCTCTGACATTGATTTAACTTCATGTTGCTGTTTTCAGTCCACAGTCCAGGCAAAAGAAGAGAAATATTATTGTTCGATGTTAGATGTCAAAAGCTTATTACTGAGATCATCTTTGGTTCCAACAAGTAGAGTGAAGCCAGTAGCATTGTTGGGCCGGATTTTCATCTTTGAGGTTGTCACTGGGAGTTGGGAAATTTCCCAGCTTGGTGTGTGAACCTCAGGAGAAAGTGCTTACAAAGGAGGGATTTCATTCTGGGGGCAAGTGCAAGCTGGAGTCTGACCCACTGCCCCCGGAGAAAGTTTGGAGGCAGCCACAGGGCTTCCAGATGCAGGAGCAGGCTGTTTAATAGGCTCGCCTTGGTGCTTTGGGACTTCATCCCAATTATAATAAAACAGTAAGGTTCTCCAGCCCTCACACCCCCTCAACCACCGCAGACTCTCCATGCCCTATCCATGCCACCTCATGTCCTCCAAGCACCTAAAGCCCCTCATAGCTTCCATGCCACCTCTGAGATGCTGTGAACTAAGACCCTTTGAAAAGCTGGCCTGACTCCCTGAAAATTGTGGAAGACCAGGACATGACTACCTCCACAATGGAGCCAGCCTGGTCAGGAGTGCAAGATGTGGGTTCGCGCCCTTAAACAGCACTGCTGAAAATCAGAAACCCCGGTAATTAGGTGAGGAATACCGGAATCGGGCCCCGGCTGTCATTTTCACTCCTCCACAAGGTTTCCCTGACTCCATAAAAATCCAGCTCATAAACTTTGAAGTATAAGAAATAGCAAAGTTCACTCAACCTCTTGTATTTCTGAAAGGAAAACAAAAATTGCTGGAAAAGCTCAGCAGGTCTGACAGCATCTGTGGAGAGAAAGACAGAGTTAACATTTCGAGTCCATATGACTCTTTTTTCAGAACCAGGTAAGGACGGCAGATTTCCTTCCCTAAAGGACATCAGTGAACCAGATGTGTTTTTGTGGCGATCGGCAATGGCTTCGTGGTCATCATCAGACTTTCGATTATAGATTTTTATTGAATTCAAATTTCACCATCGGCCATGGTAGTATTTGAACCCAGCTCCCCAGAGCATTACTCAACATCACCTCAACTAATGTGGTAGCGAGTTACACATTCTAACCAACCTCTAGGTTAAAAGGTTTTTCCACATCTCTGTACTTTTAATAAAACAGGATTCACAAGGTGCATTGATGCAGAAGAATTTATTGGTACAAGCCAGATTCCGTCCACTGGAGCTTTCAATACCGCACTTGGAAGGCAGTGACTCCTGACCTAATGCTGGTGAATTACATGCCATGGAATTACAACAGTTCTTCAGAAAGCTTCAGGTCTTCCTCATTACTCAGGGTTTCTGGAATACCCGTCCAGTGACAATACCACTATGCCACTTGTATTTCAACTTGCCTTGAATCACTTGTATTCACTTCCTTCCCTGTTGGACATTGAAAATCTCCTTGCTCTGATCTAATATCATCTTCATCGACTTTTATTTATAACCTTTGCTCTAGTGAAGCCCCGACTGACACCACTGCAAAATCAAGGAGCATTCTGGAATTGTAAGGCAAAACAATCTGGGAACATAGGAATTACTAGAGAAAAAAAGGACCAGGGGTCCATTTTACTATCCTGGTGAATCAGAATATACGAGGATAATGGAGTTGTTGATGAATCATTAGCAATCTACCTCTATCAAATAGTCTACAATGGACTCAGAAATAGCACAAAGGAACATCCAGTGGTGGAGAGCTTCAGGAACCATAGGCCCAGAGCCACACTTTCCTTCCAATGCTACACACACCACATGTCATGTCTCAAATTACCCATAAACTGTGTCGCAAAATATATTTCCTAAAAGGAGTTTATCTCATTTCTCTTTGAACGAATCAACCACTAATTGTCCCTTTGGAAGTCTGTTCCATAGATTGCCCACTCGACGTGAGGCACTACTATCCCGATACACTTTCACAATCCGTAACTCCATGGATTCTGGAAATCTAATACAAGCTGCCTTAAAGAGCAGATCAGGACAGTACAAAGATTGTAATTCTGCAATGAATTGATGCAGCATCGCTTTCAAAAAATGGTGAATCAAGTTGTTATTTAATTAGGCCAAGGGGCAACCAACAAAAACAACTTGCATTAATGTAGCACCTTAAATTAATAAAAGGCACTTCACAGACGCGGAGCAGAATTTTGCTGTCGGTGACCAGGGGGCAGGGCCCACTCGCTGACATGTAAAATGACACGGGATGACATCGAGTGGAACCCCCGACGTCATCCCACCCCATTTAAATTTACAGGAAGGCGGGGGCACAGCGTGATCAGCTGTGGGCCCGCTGACCTGTCAAAGGCCAATTGAGGCCATTGACAGGATCAATTATACAATTAAAGGACCTGCCTGTCCAACCTTAAGGCTGGCGGGCAGGCCAGGAGCCCTGGCGGGCAATAGAAGAACCATAAAACCTCATCCACCGGCGGGATGAGGTTTCATGTAGGGATTTAAAAAGTTTAATAAACTTATTATGTAAATTATGGACATGGCCCATCTCATGTGACATTGTCACATGAGGGGAAATGTTGGGGAATTTTATTTTTTCTAATTTTCATATTTTTAAAAATCTAAGCAATCTCCCTGAGGCTGCACTTAGCCTCAGGGAGATGTGCGGTCTTTTGTGCGCATGCGCAAAAGAGCGCACTCTCACTTTTGGGGAATCCACACCCCCCCCCCACCGGGTCGCATAGCGCTTCCCGCCAGTCGCTTAACCAGGAGCCAATGTAAGTCAGCAAACATAGGGCTGACGGGTGAATGAGACTTTGTGCAAGCTAGGTTACAGGTAGCAAAGATTTTGATGATCTTTAGTTTATGGAGAATGGAAGATGGGAGGCATACCAAATATTTGGAACAATTTTGGTAGAAACTGCAACCATTATTTTGGACGTCTACTCACAGGGGTTTGTGATCTCATTAGAAAGAGAAAGAAAGTAGTTGATCAGCAGGTTTTTTTTTCAATCAAAATTGAAATACAGGTGTTGAAAATAATTGGAATCTGCCCCTCATTTACAGATGGGATTTGAGCTGGAAACCTGCCCAGATAAATCTGGGATCATATTTTTCTCCGTCTGCCTGAATGTCCCAAGTGAACTGCCTGCGGGACAAGTTCAATTTCAGATCCCTGTGGGTAACAGTCTACAGCATAAAACTAACTAGAATTCTGCACTACATTTGCAACCACCTTCAGAGAGACTGTGGGAATATATTAGTGCAATAAGAGGTACTCCCCAGAGAATGTCTCAATCTCCTTACTCTGTAATCTTGCACAGATATTCCTGAAATGTGAGAGACAAACTTTCAAAATGCAGAGCATAACCTTTCCACATATCACCTAGTAGTGTACATGAGACCTGAGGATACATGTCTTGTTAGATATAATCGAGCATTCATGTGCATCTTTTCTAATTAAAGCTGCCTTTGTTAATAAAGTTCAAGACATAAACAGAGACAGAGAGACAAACAAGTATCAAGCTTTTTTTTTAAATGAAAAATAAATTATGTGCTGTTTTCCTAGGAAGAGATTCTGAAAATAGTTTGGAGATTTGTCAATGTCAATGATATCCATTGTTTATACCTGAGCATAATATGCGTGTCCTCCAATAACTCAACATTGAACTCTGTGAGGTTTGCACTTAGGTAGTGCATAACCCTTCCTCTCTATCCTGTTCATAATACCATTGTTAGGCTATCAAGATTATTTACATCTTTAAAAACTGCTTCTCAACATTAAACCATTTGATTTGTGCTCCATTGCAATAAATATAATCACCCAGTCTAATGGAAGGAAATGATTTGATCAGATCCATTTAGTTTCCTGAGATGTCTTTTTTATTGGGAGTCTACATTGTGATGCGATACTGTTGTTCATTTCTGATACATTGTCTTCAAGAACTGGCATCTTAACTGCCATGTTAAAAGCATGGCCACTTGCAGAATGCATATATAGTTTAAAAGTCAACAAAATAAGATTAATATTGCATTATTTTATTATGAACCCATCACAGGATAAAATGTTCAGTATCAGTCAAAACTAACAGTAGTTTTACTCAAGATTAAATGAGAAAGAGTTAAATGAATAACATTTCAATCGAATTGAAAGGACTCATAAAACATTATTCCACAGAAATCAATGGCTATTTGGATTTTACCATGTCTCCCTCTATATAAACATTCAAACAACAGACAGGACAAGAATGCCTGGCCCAGCAAACTTGTCCCAAACAGTCAACTGCAACAAAGCACTGTAAATCACAGTATTCCCTCCGGCTGCTAGTCATATAATTCTATGAATAGAGGCAAAGTAAAGATTAAAAGCCCTAAACTAATTCAGAAGAAAATGCAGGAAATTCCTCTCTGATCCACTAAGGTGATCAAAAATAAATTCCAAACGATTACAATGACCATGAGGTGTAAACACTAGTCCCCTCTCCCACCTTTATGCAAAGATACTAGTCACAGTGAGTAACATGTCCAGTTCTTTTGTCAACTGTCAACAACAAATCCTCACTCACTGTAGTCTAAAGGTCTGGCACATAAAGGGTTAATGTGAGATTGAATACAGTACTGCTCACACAGTGATGTGAAAGGACACATGACCCACACCTAGAGGTCAGTATAGGTTTGGACAGAGCCGTGTGTAGAAGCAAGCAAGGAGGCAGCTCCTAGATTGGGCCCTTTACCGTACCTATGTACATTGTTTCTAGTAGTTAATAAATAATTAGGCCAAATTTTCCCGTCGGTGAGTTGGGGGCGGGGCCTGCTCACCGACATGAAAATGACGCGGGATGACATCAAGAGGAACCCCTGATGTCATCCCAGTCCACTTAAATCTTTAGGAAGGCGGGAGGACAGCGAAATCAGCTGTCCACCTGCCAACCTGTCAATGACCAATTGAGGCCATTGACAGGATAATTAAGATAATTAAAGACCCTGACCGTCCAACCTTAAGGTTGGCGGGCAGGCCAGGAGCCCCGGCGGGCTTCTGATAAAACATGAAACCTCATCCACTGGCGGGATGAGGTTTCATGTCCGTTTTTAAAAACTTTAATAAAGTTTCTGTGCTTCTTCTTAACGTGTCCCATCTCGTGTGACATCACATGAGGGGGACGTATTAATAATTTTTTAAATTTTTCTATTTTTAATGTTTTTTACACTGTCAGTGATCTCCCTGAGACAGCACTTAGTCTCAGGGAGCAAAGCGCTCTTTCGCATGCATGCACAGTTGGGGAATCCCTTCCCACCTTGCACAGGAAACGCATAGTGCTTCCTTAATTGGCCTGCCCACTCAAAATGGCGGCAGGGCCCGTTTAACATTTTGAATGCCAGTTCTTGAAGACAATGTACGAGAAATGAACAACAGTTTAGCATCACAATGTAGACTCCCAATAGTTTCCCAGGAAACTAAATGGATCTGATCAAATCATTTCCTTCCATCAGACTGGGTGATTATATTTATTGCAATGGAGCACAAATCAAATGGTTTAATGTTGAGAAGCAGTTTTTAAAGATGTAAATAATCTTGATAGCCTAACAATGGTGTTTTGAACAGGATAGAGAGGAAGGGTTATGCACGACCTAAGTGCAAACCTCACAGAGTTCATTGTTGAGTTATTGGAGGACACGCATATTATGCTCAGGTATAAACAATGGATATCATTGACATTGACAAATCTCCAAACTATTTTCAGAATTTCGCCCGAGGAAGACGGAACATAATTTATTTTTCATTTAAAAAAAAAGCTTGATACTTGTTTGTCTCTCTGTCTCTGTTTATGTCTTGAACTTTATTAACAAAGGCAGCTTTAATTAGAAAAGATGCACATGAATGCTCGAGTATACCTAACAAGACATACTTTAGTAAGACCCACTGAACTATGCCCAACACCTTAAACGGTTTGCCACCAGCAGGCATCTTGTTCCAAATGTCAATAACACTCTGTAGTAAGAAAAACACCCTGATGTTTAACCTCGTCTTGGCTTACTGATATGACCCTCATTCTTTTTACACTAGCTAGCTCAATTAGTCAGTCCACACAGACTCAACCTAGTCTCGTCAACATTTTAAATATTTCATTTAAATCTCTACTAAGTGTATGTTATAAGTGTAAAAAGGCCTAGTTCTTCAAGCATATAAGCAATGGCTTTTAGGCTTCAGGTTCCTCTAGTAACACTCCTTTGAAAGTTTTCCAGAGTCTCAATATTGCTCACCACATGAATGGGGCACAAATGTGAGATCAGCACTAACAGATCAAACAGAGAATTTAAGAGAGAAATCTTTACACAGCGAGAGGTGGGAATGTGGAACTCATTGCAACCTGGAGTGGTTCAGTAGACAGGATTGATGTAAACATGAGAGGGAAGGAAACAGAGAGATATAGTGGAAAGGTAGATAAAGATAATTAGAGTGAGAGGAAGCCCTTGTGGAGAATAAAGGAAAACATTGACACATTGGGCTGAGTGGCCTGTTTCTGTGCTGCACTTCTCAAACTCACGATGTCCAACTCCTATAAGGATAAGGGCAGTCATTGCATGGGAACAACATCTATCTCCAAATTCCCCTCCAAGTCACATACCATGCTTCAGCATCACTAACAACACTCTGGCAGCACCTTCACCACGTAAACTGCAGCAGTTCAAGGAGACTAGCATAGCCCCTGCACAAGGTTGACATGCAAATTTGTGAAGCGTTCCATTTCTTTTGGCAGGGAAGGGGTGGCAGAGTGCTTTTGTCACTGGGATAGTAATCTAGAGACCCAGGGTAATGCTCTGGGGACTCGTGTTTGAATCCTACCACGGCAGATGATGAAATTTGAATTCAGTAAAAATCTGGATTTAAAAGTCTAATGATGACCCATTAACACCCCCCATGCCGATTGTCATGAAAACCCAACTGGTTCACTAATATCCTTTAGGGAAGGAAATCTGCCGTCCTTACCTGGTCTGGCTTACATGTGGCTCCAGACCCACAGCAATGTGGTTGACTCTTAAAAGCCCTTTGAAAGAGGGCAATTAGGAATGGGCAATAAATGCTGGCCTAGCCAGCGATGCCCACTTCCTATGAATGAATACAAAAAATGGTCTACCATCACTGTCTTAAAGGCTGACTAGGGATGGGTGATAAATGCAGCTTGATCTCCCCTCATCTTCTGTACAGATTTGCAAACCTAAATAGAAACACATCAGCACTATTAAAACGAAAATGACAACAGCTTGTCACAGAGGTAGGCTTAAATGAGGAGAGAGAGGTACAGAAGCAGGGAGGTTTGGGGAAGGGAATTCCAGAATTTAGGACCTAAACAGCTGAAGACACAACTGCCAATGGTCGAGCAACTGAAATTGGGGTTGGAGCCTGGGAATGGAGAAGAACAGAGATCTCGGAGGTTTGTAGGGCTAAAGGGCGTTAGAGATAGAGGAGTGTGAGGCCATGGAGGAATTGCAAAACATGTATGTTATTTAAATTCAAAGATATATTAGGGTAGGACCAAGTTTGTTCAAAAAAGCTGGTTTTAAGGAGCAACTTAAAAGGAGAAAGAAGTGGAGAGGTTTTAGGAGGGAACTCCCAAGGTTAGGGCTTAGGAATTTGAAGGCACAGTCACCAATCGGGTCATACAGACTCGAAACATTAACTCTGTTTCTCTCTCCACAGATGCTGCTAGACCTATTGGGTTTTTCCAGCATTTTCTGTTTTTGTTTCAGATTTCCAGCATCTGCAGTATTTTGCTTTTATCTTAGAACAACGCATGTTGTTCCAAAGCATATGAAGTCCTTTTGAAGTGTAGTCACTGTTGGAACGTAGGCAAATTTGACAACATAAACAACAAGATGACTGTGTAAAATGTTCTTAATGGTGTCAGTTGAGGAATATTTGATGGCCTGGAGATCCTTCTTGTTCTGCTTGGAACAGTTTTAGCCATGGCCCAGTAGGTAACACTCTCACTTTGGAGTCAAGAAGACTGGTCGTTCAAGTCCCACTCCAATGGCTTGAAGGCAGAATTCAGCCTGCCATTCCAATGTAACACCGAGAGAGTGCTGCACTGTTGGATGTGCCATCTTCTACATGAGAGATTAAATTGGAGCCCTGTCTGTGCCCTCCAGTGGATGTAAAAGATCCCATGGCATTGTGTTGAAGGCGAGTCTTCCTTGATACCAGTTCTTTGAGATGTTGTGAAAGGTGCTGTATAAGTGCAAGTTCTTTCTTGCTTTGTAGTATCATGGGATCTTTTGCACCCACCTGACAGGGTTTAAACATTCACTCCCTCACCACTGGTACGCTGTGACGGCATTGTGTACCCACATGTACAACCTGTGTTCGCAGATCCATATCGGCTCCCAGCCCACCCTTGGAGATCTCTGCTCTTTTCTGGCCTCTTGTGCATTCCCTGTTTGAATCAGCAATATCCTCTCTGCCTCTTTACCTTGCTTTCCACCTTTAAAGACACTTCTTCAAACTTACCTCTTTGACCAAGCTTTTGGATACCTGGCCTAATATCTGTGTGTGTGGCTTGGTGTCATACTTTGTTTTATACTGCTCTTGTGAAGCGCCGTGGTCACATACCATCACATTAAAGGTGCTATCTATCTATATATATATATATAAGTTGTTGTTGTATCTACAGGACGCAATGCAGCAAATCACCACAGTTTCTTTGGCAGCACATCTCAAAAGAGGAACATCCACAACCTAGAAGAACAGGGGCAGCTGGTGCATAAGGGACACCAGCAACTCCACATTGCTCTTCTCCAAGTCACACACCATCCTGACTGGAAACAAGGGCAGTATATGCTAAGTTTGAAGCGTTGCCAGCCCAGCAGCCAATGTAGGTCAGCGAATAGACGGGTGAACAGCACTTGGTGTATTCAAAGAATCACTGCATTTAATGGAGCAAGAATGAACCTTGCACCTTACTTGTGGTACACAGGGCTTTAAAAGCTCATTTTTAGTTTCACAGTGGTGCCTGCTCTCTGTATGGCTCAGCTGTTCATTAGCAACAGCTCTGTTCAACTTGCCAGTTTCAGTTTGACAGCTACCTTGCTGGGTACCTCAGGATTTTCACCTTCTTTGCCAGAATTGGCATCTTCTGATCTAGGCATTTCATCGCAAGTTTAACTGAAATGGGTCCTGGCAAACTGGATACGATTGCTGTACCAGTTCGACTGCTGATCGCTAAGGGTGGGCTTCTTCTCAAGTCATGAGGTTAGCCTCCATGTCTACGCTGACGACAGCCAGCTCCACCTCTCCGCCAATTCCCTTGAACCCATGGCCATGCCCTTGTGCTGTTGAATTGTCCATTGGCCATTAAGCTATAGTTGAGCCAGGATTTTCTGCAACTGGCCGTTCAGCAAAGTGCTGTTTTAAGCTTCCAGCGAAAAGCTCTGGGCCCCTTTCCATTGATATCATCTGCTCCTTGGCTGCTCGTTCAGACGTAAACCAGGCTATCCTGGAAACAAAAGCAAATACTGCGGATGCTGGAAATCTGGAATAAATGCAGAAAATGCTGGAAATACTCAGCAGCTCTGGCAGCATTGGTGGAGAGAGAAACGAAGTTAACGTTTCCAGTCTATGACCTTTCATCAGAATCTCTCGTTTGAGTTCTGACAAAAGGTTACAGGTTTGAAATGTTAACTTTCTTTCTCTCACCACAGATGCTGCAGATCTGCTGATTATTTCCAGTATTTTCTGTTTTTATTTCTGATTTCCAGCATCTACCATATTTTACTTTTACATTTATGTGGCTGGCCCTGTTAAGTTTCTGGTCAATGCTAACACCACGATATGGGGGATTCAGTGATGGTAATATCAAGGGAAGGTGGTCAGGTCCTGACATTTGTAAGGCCCCGAGTAAAAGGTTTGGGATCAAATTCTTTGCAACTGTGTGAAGTCCTTTTGGAAATTTTTCCACACTCGTAGTGGTGCTATAAATGGAAATTGTTGGATAAGAACTGTACACCAGAAATAACGCAAATGATTACATTCATGGGTGCAGGACAGCACTCTGCCTTGTACCCCTGGTTCTTATGGTATGTTATTCAATGAACCAGTAATCTACAAATTGTCGAGCAACAGGAATAAATGACAAACCAATTACTTATGAAATCTGCACATATAGAATGTCTAAATTTTATTTCTTGCAGAAATTAATTAGGATGGAATCTAAGTCAACCAGGCTTTTGTGTCTCCAGCCCTTAATTCCAATCACATTTTACCTTCCTGTCCTGTAATGATATATTTTGTACCTGAGATGTATTGGAGAGATTTAAGTCATTGGTCATGATTTCCTGAGTGGCACACCAGTGTAGTTTAGGAACGTTAGGACTAGGGGAAGGTCATTCAACCCCTTGGATCCATTCCATCACTCAATAAGATTATGTCTGATCTGCATCTTAACTTTTTTGTTTCTTATCACTATGATATATTTACCTAACAAAAGTCTATTTATATATTGGTCTTGAATGTTCCAACGGTCCCAGGATCCACGGACGTTTGGGTGAGTTCCAAACTCACGCCACCCTTAATATCCAAACATGCTTCCTGATTTCACTCCTGAACAGCTGAGCTCCAATCTTAAGGTTATATTCCCTTGTTCTGGGTTCAGTGAACGGGGGAGGAAATTCAGCCATATTTACTTAATCAGATTCTTTTAACATTTCAAACACCAAGATAGATCTCATCTCAATCTCTAATACTCAAAGGAATGAATGCAAGCCACGTTTATGCAGTCTGCCCTCATAATTTCACTCCCTAAGCCCCAGTACCATTCTGTGAATTTGCGTTGCATAGAAACACAGAAAAACATAGAAAATAGGCGCAGGGTTCAGTTATTCGGCCCTCTGAGCTTGTTCTGCCATTCAGTGTGATCATGGTTGATCCTCCATCTCAACGCTGTACTCATGCGCTCCCCCCATGCCCCTTGATGTCATTAGAGTCTAGAAATCTATCTGTTTCCTCCTTAAATATGTCCGGTGCCTTGGCCTCCACAACCTTCTGTGGTCGAGAATTGCACAGGTTCACCACGCTCTGAGTGAAGAGGTTTCTCCTCATCTCAGTCCTAGGTGGCCTACCCCATATCCTGAGTCTGTGACTCCTTGTTCTAGACCCACCCAGCCAGCGGAAACATCATCCCTGCATCCAGTCTGTCCAGCCTTGTCAGAAGTTTATACATTTCAATGAGATCCCCTCTCATTCTTCTAAACACCAGTGAATACAGGCCTAGTCAGCTCAATCTCTTCTCATACGACAATCCTGCTATCTCAGGAATCAGTCTGGTGAACCTTCGCTGCACTCCCTCTATTGCAAGCATATCCTTCCTTAGGTAAGGAGACCAAAACTGCACCCAATACTCCAGGTGTGGTCTCACTAAGGCCCTGTACAGCTGCTGTAAGATATCCTTGCTCCTGTACTCAAGTCCTCTTGTGATGAAGGCCAACATACCATTTGCCTTCTTAACTATTTGCTGCACCTGCATGCTTGCTTTCACTGATTGGTGTACAAGGACACCCAGGTCCCTTTGTACATCAACATTTCCCAATCTATCACCATTTAAATAATACTCTGCCACTCTGTTTTTCCTACCAAAGTGGATAACTTCACACTTATCCACATTATACTGCATCTGCCATGTATTTGCCCACTCAACCAACTTGCTTAAATCACCCCATTCAAGACCACAAATCCTTCCTGAAGTGCTTTGCCCAAATCTTTAACAATATATTCACAACATAGCACACATCAAGGCTCTACACGCTGAAATACCCTCATTAAGCCTCTCCATCGCTCTCTGTCTATCTCTTCTCGTCTAACATATTCCTCAACGCCTACCTCTTACCAAGCTTTTAGTCAGCTCTCCTAGTAGCTCTTGAAGTGGTTGGTATTTTCTTTATATTTACAGCTTTAAAAAATCTGGTTTTTTTTAACTCTGTCATTTCTACTAAATAATATGCTGTGTTTAATAATATCAGGCTCTTTCGGCAACATAAACAAAAATATCAGAAGTGAATATAAGCTAATTCATGCCAGAAGCAATATACTTTGTTAATCAAGCAAAATGTTGATAAATTGACCGGCTATAATTACCAGCATATTTTAATTATTGTATCATTATTTGCTGTTTCAAAGCCCCTTGCTGCTTTGAAATGGGTGGCGCAGAGCTTTTAATAACTTCAGTTTAGGCACAGTCTGAATTGATGAATGACTTAATCATGCAGTCCAAATAGTTTGAAATGTCATTACTAATTCAGCAATTGGTGACGTTCCAAACGTTGACCTGAAAGATTTAATCGGAAGGATTTTCACTCACAGCTTTCCACTGAAATATTAACAATTTGAGTGACATTTGCCACTAATGTTTGGATTTGTTTTTCAAAAAGATAAAATGGAGAACAACCTCCATTCCCACAGCTTCCGTTAATGAAAATCAATTTAATCTAATCTGCCTCGTAGCCAGTAGATTCACTATTAGAACAGCAGCTAGCTGTGGATGAGTAGCAGCTAATGTTTAACTTTATGTTCAGCCTATTTACAAATAACCAGACTTTATGAACAGTTCAGTTGAATTATTTGCAGTAAACTGTTTCCTAATTGGGCGCACATTGCCTGTCGGGATAGGCTCCGACTCTCCACAACTCTGAATTGGATGAAGTGGTTCTGGAAAAGTGACTGAGTGTTTCCTAAGTGTCTTTCCTAAGAATGTGCAACTTGCAAAAATTATATATTCTTGATTAGAAACACTGACTTATTTTTAAGGGCCGTCATGTATATGGCGCCTTTCATAATGTCAAGATGCCCCAAAGTGCTTTACAGTCAATTAAATACGCTTGAAGTGCAGTGACTGTTATTGCGGCAGCCAATTTAAGCACAGCAAGCTCCCACTAACAGCAATGAGATAATCACCAAATAAATCAGCAAGATAATATTTAACATTATGAGTTAGCAATTGAAAAATGGAAATGTCTAAAACACCAAATAATGTGTTTTGTTGATGAAAGGGAATACATTAGCCCAGTGATTCTGATAACTGGGTACTCCAGTCAATGCTACAAAAGCTTTGTGGTGCCCCATCTAGTGGCCAAACTGAGAAATTATGAAGCTAAGTCAACTGAGGCAGGTAAATCCCAGCAACTACTCAGATTTCATTTTTGTTGCCAGTTTTCTGCTTTTTCCTGAAGGGTTTAACTCCTTGTTTGAGTACAGTTCCACAGATTCCACAGCGCTTTTGCTTCTCACCCAGGTCGCCATCATTTCCATGTTAAAAAAGGAAAAAAACTTGTACTTACATAACAATTTGCATTTTTGTAGCACCCTTAACAAAGTAAAACACCCCAGGCCACGTCACGGGAATATTATAAGACAAATTTTGACACAGAGCGACATAAGGATGCTTGTGGTTTGATGGCAAATTTTGTTCAACGATATACAGTACCTATCACAACCTCAGGACCACCCAGAGTGCTTTACAGCCAATGAACTACTTTTGAAGTGAGGTTACTGTTTTAATGTCACAAACGTCGTGGCTAATTTTCACACATCAAGCTCCTTTAAGCAGCAACTGGATAATGATTAGGTAACATGAACCCTGACAGTGATATCAGCAGCTTATTTGACTGCGGGTGCTTCATAGTTGAGGAGACCGTTGTACTCACATGATGATGGCGTGTTACAGTTCACTCATAGACCCTAAGTTACGATGGCAACATGTACGTTTACGTGCTTGTTGTAGCTATGGATAGTGATGGTACAAGCTCCAACTTTCTTTCCATCACCTGAGTGACCAGGAATCCCTCCAGCTCTTACTGCCTGTCATTGGCGAGTGTTGGAAGGATTTGGCCGCGTTACAAATGCACCTTCCTTGGCCATCGAGGCCTGGGGTGGGACTTGAACCCAGAGCTTCTGGCTCAGAGGCAGGGACACCACCCACTTCACCCCAAGACCTCAATCACATGATACTTACATATTGCAGGGTGGGGGGTGGTGGGAAGCAGGTCTACCTGCCCACAACTGGCAGATAGCTAATTCCGGGCACCTGGAGGCTAAGATGGAATTGTCTGTCAGCCTTCAGGGCCCCGGAAGCAGTCGAGAACAGGGTAGCTGCCTGGAGAAAGCCTCCCAGTGCAGAGCAGAGGGGGACAAGGAGCACTCCAGGCAGGCTTACAGACTCTCCCTGGCTTCACCTGTTGCTATGTCACAGGACTCCCCCTTCACAATGGTGGCTAGGCTGATGAGGCAATTTTTAAATTTGAAGTTAAAAATGTGAAAGGGTAGCCCATCTCTCTCGCTTCCCTGGGAGGGGAGCCTGCTGCTACTCCAGTGCTGCAGGGATGCCTTTTGACCCCCCAGCTTTGACAGTCCACCTCCTGAATTGAACAGGGAGCTCAATCTTCTGTCCATTAATTGGTCAATTTGGAGAAAATCGCAACCTGGTGACCCCCGCCCCCCCCCCCCACCCCCCGAACACCACTTATTTCTGGGATCGCTGTGGAAATTCTAACATAGTTAAAGCAAAGGGGATGGACAAAGAAAAGTACATCCCATCACCCGAACTTGCAGTGCCATCTATCCACCAGCAGGCTGCTGTGCTCTGCCCATTTCAGGAAACACAAATCCCCTTCCAATTGGTTAAGTACCGACTGACTTCGCTGCCATGTTAACAAAACATTTACGACAGACTTTTTTTTTTGCCCCGAGTCAAAAGGTTTTGGCAGCCCTCTGTGTAGGTGCTTTGACAAGACTTTCCGACTACTGTGTGGGGTTGACTCTGATCATTGTGTGCAAAGTTCTTCCAATAAAGTTTTTGTAGTGAAATGCAAGAAAAAAAAACATGAATGGCACATATTTTCAACCAGGACCTAGTTATTTTGTTTAGTGAATATGAGCAAACCCTGTAATTGAGACCCCATTTATTAATCAGAGAACAGCCTTCAGATGGGGATAGTTGCATTAAACTTGGCATTAACCAAGGTGTAATGGATGAGAAACAAGCATGGTACTACAATGGCAGGCTTGCCGCAGATGTGTAATTCATCCTAACATCACTGGAGTGCACCTTTCTGACCTTCCCTAACTGTTTTTTTCCTCACACCATTGTTTCCAGGAATATGACGTCTGTTTAAGAAAATGACTAAGCTTGTGCCACCTTATATTTGAGTACTGGATACTGATGTTCAAAAGATCGATTCACCTTGAACCTAAGCTACCATTGCCAAAGGCAGCGTTAACTCTGAACAAAAGGCTTAACTGGACCAGCTATCAGCCTATGTTAAAAGACAACAGAGATATGGCACTGCAGTCAGTTCACCTCCTGACCCCTCAAAGCTTCTCCATCTTGTATTCAACAAGAGTTGTCATGGAATATTCACCACTTTCCTGGATGTGTGCAGCTGCAACAACAATTAAGCTCAGAGCCATCCAGCTAGGACAAACTATACACCTGATCTGCATCCCGGCCACAATCTTCCACCACAAATGCACTGTGCATTATGTTGGATCTGCAGGATGTGCTGCAGCAACTCATCAAGTTTATGCTGACAGCGCCTTTCAGCCCCACAACTTTTACTAACAAAAAAGGCAAAAGCGGCAATATCATGGGAAGACTGTCACCTACAAGTTCCCACAGGAGGTTTTGTCGTGCCGTGGTAGCTTCCCTGCCAATGAGCCCGAAGCTCTGGGTTCGAGTCCCACACCAGATCTCGACGGCCGAGGAAGGTGTGTTCATAATGTGGCCAAACAGGCTGAATACAAAGCTGAAAATCTTTCAGTGCACACCAATGGCAGGAGGTAAGAGTGGGGGAGATTCCTGGTCAGCCGTGTGATGGAAAGAACATTGGAGCCTCTACCATCACTATCCATAGCTCCAGGCTACAACATGCATGTGAAAAATACATCATGAACCATTCTGACTTGCACAGAACCTGCTGTTCCTTCATTGTCTTTGAATCAATATCCTGAAATTGCCAACATAACGTCATTGTGAATGCACATTTAGTGCAGCATTCTTCCCACTATGCCATTGTGAAGTGTGACCTCCTCATAAATGAAGAGTGATGCTCTTCACCCACAAGACTGTCAGTGAAGTATCTGTGTAACCATTAGCCAAGTTGTTTTCATCATGTGTCCTAATATCGCCTCATTCGGCTCAGTTTTAAACAGTGCTTTATAATGCTCCTGTGAAGTATTTTCTATGCAACAGGCACCATATAAATAGAAATTGTTGCTGCTGTCGAAACGGAAATTCATACTTCCCAATTGCTTCTAGCTGTGAGTTGTAATGTTTAAACAGGGTAACAAAGGAGTTGTTGAGAGATGCTGCTAAGTGTACTGTGCTCTGCATTAATAGTAAATTGATGAGATGATACTCCTTTAACTCCTAGACAAATTGTGTAGTGATGTAATGAAAAATGTTACCATAGTTTTCTTAACGCTATAAAGTAAACAGATGGCACCAGATGTGATCAGTGAACTTGTTCTAAGATGTTTTGTTGTTTATACATGAAAACACATAGAAGTAATAACACAAAGTTAGGCTATTTTGCCAAAGCAGTATGTGTTAACTTCAACAAAAGTTCTAATCACATTTAACCCAACCTTTTCCGATATCTCCTCAATCCTATTCACCCTCATCTATCGAATCGAATCCTGAATATTAACTCATTTCAGTCTCAAACACTGAACCTGGAAGTGAATCCCACAGCCTCAACTGTCTTGTAAGGAGTTTCTCCTGCCTTCTGTCAAACATCTCTATGCAGTTAATTGTGTATCACGTTTTGATCCTTTTTCTACTGTAAACAGACAATTTCTATCGACACCCTTTCAAAAATTCTATCACGGCACCCTGTAATTTGTGTTGTTCTAATGAATAAGATCCAATTTTTTAAGCCTGTCGTCAGTTTTGCATTTCCTCATGCCAGACAGTATCGTAGTGAATCTGCAGAATACCCTCTCTAATGTTTAAATATTCTTCAAAATACAGAGGCTGAGACTGCACACAGCCTCAGGGCTTGGTTTTTATATAGGTTCCTCATTATCTCTGTGCTGAAGTTTGGGTTTAAAATAAAAGGTTTGCAAGACACTTTTCCATTATAGCACAGCCCCCTTCGGTCATTAATCCCTGACATGGCACTTGTACCAGTGGAAAATGCAGTCCACCCCAACCCAAAGGATTCATGTTATAATTTAAAGCAGATCTGTCTTCCTTTTCGGCTAAGATCCAGAGAAATCACCATCAACATCCTAGGGGTTGCCATTGACCAAAAACTTGTCTCGGCCAGCCGCATAAGCTGACCTTACCAGGCCTCATTGTACCTGGTATAGCATGAATTTCTGTGAGTAGACAGCAGTTGAATTATTTAATTTGCTGCATTAATATTTTAGCTACCAGCCCCAGGCCAGAAGCAATTACGTCAGCTCCCTCTATATGCACATGGCCTGGCTGGTTTACAAACTCATTTCCACCTAGGATGAACTGCCTGAGAGATATTATTGACCAGAAACGGAACTGGACTAGCCATATACTGTGGCTACAAGAACAGGTCAGAGGCTGGGAATGCTGGGAATTGAGTGACTCACCTCCTGACTCCCCAAAGCCTGTCCACTATCTACAAGTTACAAGTCAGGAGTGTGATGGAATACTCTCCACTTGACCAGATGAGAGCAGCTCCAGCAACACTCAAGGAGCTCAACACCAACCAGGAAAAAGCCGGTTGATTGGCACCCCATCCACCACCTTAAACATGCATTCCCTCTACCACTGACACACATGGTGGGATCTTCCGGCCCTGTCTACTGGCAGGATTTACCAGTGCCGCCGAAGTCAATGGAATTTTGGCTGGCTCGTTGCATTTTCTGGTCCCACCCACGATGGGTCCTACAGCGATGTGGCTGTAAAGTCCTGGCCACAGTGTATACCATCTACTAGATTCATTGCAGGAACTCACCAAGGCTCTTTCAACAGCACCTTAAAAGTCTATGACCTCTACCATCTAGAAGGACAAGGGCAGCAGATGGATGGGAACATTACCACCTGCAAGCTCCCCTCCAAGTCACTCACCATCCTGACTTGGCAATACATCACTGTTCCAGATATATCACCGTCCCTTCACTGTCGCTGGGTTTAAATCCTGGAACTCCCTCCCTAACAGCACTGTGGGTGTACCTGCACCACATGGACGGCAAGCGGTTCAAGAAAGCAAGCACAACCACCACCTTCTCAAGGGGCAGCTAGGGATGGGCAATAAATGCTGGCCCAGAGCCAGCGACATCCCCATCTGGTGAACAAATGCATCCCAAAAAAAAATAAATTGCACTGAACTAATCTTTCTACTAAAGTTTCAGTGTTAATTGTGTCCTTAAGCAAGCCTGGATTGCCATGATAGGGGTGTAAAGGCGTCAGCAACCCCGAGGGTTTTGGAAATATGTCCCATATGGCAATCCCATTATTTGCGAAAGCCCGCCAGCAACCCTCGGCAGGAATTGCGCAGCCCCTTCCGATGCGGAAAGGAAACGTCTGAGTGGAAGTTTCCCCGTCTCCACCCGTGTCCCCTCTCTACCTCCAGTCCCCCTCCTACCCCACCTTCAAGCCCGCTGCAAAGGGTGGGCAGTGAGCGAGTCAACCAAACCTGAAAAAGGTAGTGGGGGGGGTGGGGTTCCGCGGGTGATCGGCAGCGGCAGCGGCCAATGGGTGGCCGGGCCCCGCCTCCTCGAGGAGGGTGGGGGGGAATCGCCAATCGGAGCAGGGGCCTCGCGCCGCTCTTCCGCCAGTCAAGGGTGGTTGGCCTGAGCCCGCTTTCAGCACCACTCTGCTATCCAATGCCGCCTGTAAGTGACACCCTTGCTCCTGAATTCATCTTTCATCTTTCGAACGATAAACTCCAGCCATGTTCCCTTTAACTGATTCAGTCCCTGTGCTGGAGGCGCAGTATTTCTGTGTCTTAATGCCAATGCAGTGTTGACATTGATGTGTCTGTGTTTCTTCAACTTGTCATTGTCCAGCACTGAATAAACAGGCCAAAAAAAAATTTTAAAAAAAGATTTGTTGCAAAGACTCCTGTACTAAATGTGAGTTGCAATAGGGGATGAGGGAAGGGGAGGTGCAGGGAGATGAGTTGAAAAATCTAAGCTGAGGAAAAGCCTATACCATCAATGCACAGAATATAAGAAAGTTAGAAAATGCTGGAAATACTCAGCAGGCCGAGCAGCATTATAACTGATGAAGGGCCACAGACCTGGGATTGCTAACTTTGTTTCCCTATCCGCAGATGCCACCTGAACTGCCAAGTATTTCCAGCATTTTCCTTTTCTCTTTCAGATCTCCAGCGTCTACAGAAGCTAACCTGGGGGGACCCGCTGTCGATCACCTGCGGGCCCATTTCATGTTTGGTTGGCCCAACCAGCGCAATCTGGGCGAAGACGGTGCCGAAGATCGCGGCGACTCAGGTGTAAGCTGTAAGTGTCCAGCGTTAATCGAGTTTCCACGCGCTTTAATGCTGGCTTGAAAATCAGTTGGCTGGAAGCTGGCCTTGGGCACAAAACTGACCAGAACCCGAGGTCGAGATAAGGAGAGTGACGAGTTTCCACTCATTGGCCTAAAATTTTCCGGCCCCGCCCACCACGGGAATTGTAGCGGGCCGGACAGATAATTTGACGGACCAGCAAAAGTCCCGCTGACTTCAGCGGGAATTTCCAGTCCCTCAACAGGCAGAAGATATTAGGGCAGGTAAGAAAGAAAGAAATGCTTGCATTTATATAGCATCTTTCACAGCCTAAGGATGTCCCAAAGTGTCTCACAGCCAATGGGATTACTGCTTTAATGTAGCAAACGCAGCAGTCAGTTTGCATATGGCAAACTCACGCAAACAGCAACGTGATGAAGACCAGATAATCTATTTTTATGATGGTGACGGAAGGATAACTTTTGGCCAGGACACCAGGAATAACTTCCCTACTCTTTTTCAAAATAGTGCCACCTGAGATGCCAGACCAGGCCTTGGCATAAAATTGCACCCAAACGATTGCACCTCTAACAGTACAGCACAGCCCTTGGCGTGTGAGTCTCGGGCCAGGATTTCCTGGTCCTGCCCAGGGCACGAATCGGCAGGGGGGTTGGGACCGGAACATTTAGAGAGCAGCCAAAAATCCATTGACTTTAGGTGGGAAAATCCTGCCCTTGATTTTTATGCCTGGTGTCAGGCGGGAGCACTATGTCCCTGAGTCAGAAGATGATGGGTTTAAGTCACACTCCAGGGGTAAAATTTTCACTTTGGTGAGTGAGCGGGTACGCCCCCAACCCGCTTCAGTGTGAAACAATGCGTAGTGGGGTCGGGCGAGTGCCCCGACATCAATGCGCAGTTGGGCGATAGTTTGGTCAGCGGGTCCGCCCGGGAGTCAGCAGCGTGCCCGCCGACAAATTAGAAGGCCCATTAAGGCCATTAAAGTATTAATTAACTTAACCTTATCACTACCAGTCCACCTTACGGCTGGCGGGCAGGCGAAAAGGCCAAACGGCCTTTGCACATTTTAGGAAACCTCATCCACAGGCGGGATGAGGTTTCTAACAGCAAACAAAAATAAAATTAAAAAAATTCACATCTCACTCGTAACATGTCCCTGCTCATGTGACAAAGAGTCACACGAGTGCCACAGCACACATGTCACGCTGGGCGGGCCTTGGCCTGCTAGCACAAAATCTCAGTCTGGCCCCGATCACGGGCGGGGGTCGGCTTTCCGATTGCCCCCTGCCGAGCCCGCCCAACGGGGACAAAATTCTGCCCCAGGTGTCAAAAAACTATTGTGGAAATAGCTATCTGGTTACCAGTATATAAAACAAACCGACTTAACTCTAAATCTAAGCAAGTAGCATGGTTGTGTTTTTCTCAGCTGCTAGCAGTTCTTAGAGCTGTCTTTATTCTGGGATGTTCATTTAAGGACTGTGTACAGGTACGCTCTGTGAGCAAGTGCTCTGAATAAGCCTTCTGAAGTTAATCAGAGGCTAATCGCTTTGGAAAATTTGGAGCTGCTTTTATTATCGCCAGTTCCTAACGATTGGGGGGAGGTCAGGTTGTGTAGGACCGAAAATCAAGCCTTGGATGACTGGTTTTGTACTTACGCTTTCAACAGATTGAAATGCGATGGATATTTGCTAAACCCAAGAACGTTTACCAGACTAATACCTGGAACGGGTGGGTTGTCTTATGAGGAAAGGTTGGACAAAATAGGCTTATCTGCTGGAGTTTAGAAGAGTAGATGACTTGATCGAAACGTTTAAGATCCTGAGGGGTCTTGACAGGGTTGATGTAGAGAGGATGTTTCCTCTTGTGGAAGAGCCTAGAACTAGGGGTCACTATTTAAAAATAAGGGGTTGCACATTTAAAACAGAGATGAGGCAATTTTTTTTCACTCAGAGGGCAGTAATTCTTTGAAACTCCCTGAAAAGGCGATGGAAGCAGAGTCTTTGAATATTTTTAAGGCAGAGGTGGATAAATTCTTGTTGATGTTTCGAGTCCATATGACTCCTTCAGAGCTAAAGGGAAGTAAAAATGTGATGAAATTGATAATGTTTAAAGGGGGTGGAGCAGTTGAAGCTGGGTAAAAAGCCAGTGATTGGTGGAGGCAAAGGAGAGATTGGCAAAGATGTCATAAACAAAAGAACAAAGGGGTGTTAATGGTAGTGATACTGGCTAAAGGAGGCGCTGAACAAGTGACAGATGGCCCTAGTGGGGGTGGAGTGGGGAGAGTGGACAAAAATATCAAAAATTCCCACCACCGTCTCCTCACCTCACCCCACTCCCATCCCCTCCCCCCACCCCACCCCCACAAGGGCCATCTGTCACTTGTTCATGTTGTTTTTTTACAGAGTGCTCACCCTTGTCCTGATATTACCACATTCTGCTTTCTGACCTTAATGCCACCTTCAGCACTTCCTTTAGCCATTACCACTACCATTAACACCCCTTTCTACCCTTTGTCCTTTTGTTCATGACATCTTTGCCAATCTCTCCTTTGTCTCCACCTATCGCTGACCTTCTATCCAGCTTCACCTGTTCCACCCCCCTTAAACAGTATCAATTTCATCACATTTTTACTTCTCTTTCTCTGAAGAGTCATATGGATTTGAAATGTTAACTCTGTCTTTCTCTCCACAGATGCTGTTAGATCTTCTGAGCCTTTCCAGCATTTTATGTTTTTGTTTCAGATTTTCAGCATTCACAGTATTTTGCTTTTATCTTTAGATAGATTCTTGGTAAGCAAGGGGGTGATAGATTATCAGTGGTTGGTGGGATGCAGATTTCAGGTTACTGCAGACCAGTCATGATCTTATTAAATGGCGGAACAGACTCGAGGGGCTGAATGGCCTACTCCTGCTCCTTGTTCGTATGTCCATATGTTTGTATATCCCAAACAAAAACAGAATTACCTTTAAAAACTCAGCAGGTCTGGTAGCATCGACGGAGAAGACCGATGCTGCCAGACCTGCTGAGTTTTTCCAGGTAATTCTGTTTTTGTTTTGGATTTCTAGCATCCGCAGTTTTTTGTTTTTATCTTTGTATATCCCACGTTGGTGAATGTTCTGTGGTGTTGTACATGGTGTCTGGCTACAAACTTCAAATAAGCTTTTTGTTTGAAAAGTCAATTCATGTTGCATGAAGCAAGGTGCATTACGTTTCTCTTTGACCTCTTCTTTGATCTGAGTATCGTTCTTATTTAATGCAATTTTTTTTAAACTTTGGAGAACATGAATTCAAAGTGATAGCACGTGTTAGCAGAACACTGTCCTATTTCTACCTCTTTCACACACACATAACTTTAAAAGAAAACAAAGTACTCAATATAATTTTACGTCAATTTACCTTTTGAAATTTAGCTCCTTGTTCTTAAAAATTACTCGGGAAAAGAAGCTACCGGGCAGAATCTGTTAGGGGCCAAGGGAAAATATCCCATCTGATGAGCTGACTGAGCAATATGGGTGCAGCTTGGGAAATTAGGCACACTGCATGGATTGACTGCACGATCCACATTCAGCTCATTGTGTCACAGAACAAAATATCAAGTCCATGCCTAGGCATTTTGGAGAGGCTGAAGCTTTTGGGTAAAGTAAATGTTAAAATGCTGACCTTGGACAATGGAAATTACCCATAAAAAACAGGCAAAATTCATACTGGGCTTAACAGGGTAGATGCAGGAAGGCTGTTTCCCCTGGTCAGGGGAAGTCTAGAACCAGGGGACACAGTTTAAGAATAAGGGGCAGGCCATTTAGGACTAAGATGAGGAGGGATTTCTTCACTCAGAGTGTGGTGAATCTTTGGAATTCTCTGCCCGAGAGGATCACTATGTTCAAGCTTGAGAGTGATGGGTGTCTGCATATTAAAAACATCAAGGAATATGGGTGTATTGCAATAAGATGGTATTGAAGTAAAAGATCAGACATGATCTCATTGAATGGGGAGTGGGCTCAAAGGGCTGAATGGCTCCTATTTCTTATACTGTTATGTAGCCATAAAAATATAGTGGATAAAAACAATTCAGAGAGTGTTCTGAGCCTTTGTGAGAACCTGATGGCCAGATTATGCAGCCACACATATTGGTGCTATAAACTGGCAGCACCAGTGCAGGAGGGCATGCCAGGAGCAGCAACAGCACACCTAAAAATGAGGTGTCAACCTGGTGAAACTATAACACAGGACTGCTTGCATGCCAAACAGCATAAGCAGCAAGTGATGGACAGAGCTAAGTGATTCCACAAACAATGGGTCAGATCTAAGCTTTGCAGTCTTGCCACATCCAATTGTGAATGGTGGTGGATGATTGAACAACTCACTGGAGGAACAGGCTCCACAAGGATCCCCATCCTCACTGATGGGAGAGCCCAGCATATCAGTGCAAAAGATAAGGCTGAAGCATTTGCGACAATCTTGAGCCAGAAGTGCCGAGTGGATGATTCATCTCGGCTCCTTCGGAGTCCAGCTGAGCACAAGGATGGCAATGGCTGGCAATGGGAGTGTGACTCTCAGATTTTGGGTCTCGTGCCGAAGAGGACCAACATCTTTAACAGGAGAGGCAGAGCACTGAGTATGAGGAGGTCAGTGGAGAGAGACAAGGGGCAGGAGGCCATAGCCTCAGCATGGGATCTACTACAGGACATGGAGGGGAGCCAGTGCCACAAGAGACTGCGCCTATCTAGGCAGATGATCACTGAGCTTTGTGCTCTCATCTTGGAAGATTTTACCCCTCGCAGCACTGCTCGCCAGCAGCTGACAAAATCACTGTGGCCTGGGCCCTCTTCACCTCTGGCTCATTCCAAACAGCTGCACACTGTTGCATCTCGCAGGTTGCTGATGCCGTCTTTGTGAGAGCCGGGCGGTGCATTCAATTTCAGACTATTAATGGCTCGCCTTAAATATCTGTGATGAGTTTAGTTCATATCTACCATGCAATTACAGCAACGTCACAAGATGCAATGCATTTCAATTGTGAGGCAGTCAGTACGGTGAAGCTAACAGTGGAGCAGGTCCGAAGGCAAGGCTGGGATATTTGAGTGGAATCACGCATCTGCCCCTCATCTGAAATTGCTGGGTCATTTACACATAAATCATGGCAAGCGCTATTGACTTCCATGTTATTTTGACAGCCAATTCTTGTCCCATTGTAAAACTGTGCTCACATCAGGAGACACAGTACTAGCAAAGTAAACAAGTATAGATTATACTGTCACCGTTTTTATCTTCCCAATTTTCAGTTATTGAAAGACTAATAATTAATCTATCAAGTGCTAGCACTGCCAAATTGGTGCAGTAAAAATAGAGATTAACTTGATATGCAGTGTAAATATCACCATTCATGAAAGCCAGTGTTCAGTCAAGCTGCCTTTGTATCAAATCACCCAAACCAAATTGACAAATGTGTAACTGTTCAGCTGCCCCAATCAATGAAAGAGGTGCTGCAGAAGCAATTTCTGCATCACATCAGAAGCGTTGCTTTCATTCCTTTGTTCTACTTGTTTGTGAGACGACGCTGGAATTGTCATCACAGGTATTTGCACTGGTGCTGCCAATGGCGAGCATATTTAAAAAAAATATACCTACTGGCGGAGGGAAAGCTTGAGTGGGAATATTGCTGGCACAAAACTGACTGGCAGCTTTACAGAAAAGAAATTTTAAAAGTCTTCTATTGACATGGTGCTCTTCATGACCACAGGATGCCTCAAAGCACTTTACAGCCAATGAAGTTTGAAGTGTAGTCACTGTTGTAATATGAGAAACGTGATAGCCAATTTGCACTCAGCCAGACTCTCACAAACAGCAATGTGATAATAACCAGCAAATCTGGACTTTTTTTTTGGACGTTGACTGAGTCAGGACAAGGGGAATAATTCCTTTGCTCCTCTTTGAAAATGTGCCATGGGATCTTTTAACATCCAGCTGAGCAGGCAGATGGGGCGTTGGTTTAAAATCTCATCTGAAAGACAGCACCTCCAACAATGCTGCACTCCCTCAGTATTGCAATGGGATATCAGCTTTGATGTTTATGCTTATAGCTCAGAAATACAACACCTCTTCTGTTATTGTCCCTGTGAGTAAAGGAATTGCGGGCATGAACCTCCCCTGCCCCAACCCACTGCCCCCCACTGAAGTATTTTTTAGAATACTTTAGATGTAAACTAAAAATATGTGCAGACTACAATACCGTTCTCTCTGTCTGTGTTCCAACTGGCACCCACCCAGTGAAACCTCAAATATCAACACCTTATTGTTATTTTTAAAATTCATTTATGGGATGTGGGCATCGCTAACTAGGTCAGCAGCATTTATTGCCCACCCCTAATTTCCCTTGAGAAGGTGGTGGTGAGCTGTCTTCTTGAACTGCTGCAGTCCATGTGGTGTTGGTACACACACAGTGCTAATCGTCTTTATTACTATTAGTCACTTTACATTTATCTGACCTTAACTGGAGCCTCCATTTCCTCTTCAGCAGATGATGCTAGCATTGTTGGAAGGGTGTGCCATCATTTCAGGGAATGAGAGAAGCAGGTTGTTTTTTGGAGTACGGATTCTCCTTTGCAGCACTTGTTATGACCAGGTGAGGAGTGAACTTGCTCCCCTTTATTCAGCCCCCATGGTTGGTCGCAACAAAAGGTTTTTGTTTTTATTTTTTTTGTCCATCGAAGCCTTTGCCAATTCAAAAGTATTCACTTTTTAATACTTGGTACATAGATAGCTGAATGTTGTGACTGTTTGAAGTTAGCTGGTTTCCTTTAAAATCTTGGAGTTGAATTGAGGTTCAGGTAACTGTACTTTTCTGCAGACAATATTAGCTTCAGAGCAAGAGGAAATTCCTTTCTGCTCCCTTCAGCAGTGTTTCCAGATTACTTTGATTGTTCTCTCTGTTTCTGGCTTGGTAAAACCAATTTTTAAACCACCGGTCTGTATATTTCAAGAAGGAGTTTGATTAACATGCCTTGTAGTCATTGTTGTCAAACAAGTAATCATGTTCTTCATCTTTCATAAACTTTTGACACATTTCAAGACAGTAGAAACCAACAGGAATGGGGTTATTTTGTCCTCCACAGGGGGTTTTGAGTGCCTGTTGGCTCTAACTGGCTGGCTAGCAGTTCTCATTGTCTTGACAGAATTACAGCCGATTAAGGGCCAGCACTTTGAATTTTTAATGCCTTCTTTTCAAGAGTCTCTATTTGAAGTGAAGCTTGACACCCCCAGGTGTGACACTCCATGTAACATGTCAGGGCAGGTCTTCAGTACAATCTATATAGGAGCTTCCCAGAAAATGCTCAACTTACAATCCCAGACATCAGGTGACTGGTGGTAGCCATCTATGATAAAGTCTTTGCTTGTACCTATAAAAAAAAATCCTCTTTAAACGGTTCAATATGTTTTTGGTTAGCTGATGAAGTAATAGGTAGATGTCACTCAGTCATTATTTCCTTTGTTGTGACACAATATACCGGCAGGACAGTCGGCAGCCTTGGTGTTTGCCTGCAGCTTTCGTTGCTCAACTTCAAGGGGAGAATTTTCCTCAAGTCGTGTAGGCCATGCAGGAGTGGGTGTGGGTGGCGATTGGGTCCGCGCCACCATTTTATGCGGGCAGGCCAATTAAGGCCCACCCAGAGTAGTTCATGACTCCCGAGGATAGCGGGAGTGGGCTGGCGGTGGCGGGCATGCACAGACCTTCGGGTCCAATGGCGACCCGGCAGCCTGTTTAAATGAAGGCCTAGCAGCCTTTACAAGGCTGCTCACAATGGCAGGGAGAAGAGCACATCAGAGGGGCAATGTGCATCACGCAAGTCTGTAGTGCAGGCCATCGGGGCAGGCCAGCCGGAGGGTAGGGTAGGGCAGTGGGGCAGTGTGCCCCTCGTTTCTCCGACGAGGGGGTGGCAGCGCGGCAATAGGTCCTTCGTCTGAAGGACAGGAGGCTGAGGCCTCCCCACCTGACCAAACGTGCGTGGGAGGAGGTGGCCGAGAGTGTGAGCTCCCATGATGTGGTGCTGCGCACATGGGTCCAGTGCTGCAAAAGATTCAACAACCTCCTGCGCTCGGGGAGGGTGAGTACCATGTTGTCTCACGTCACTTAGTACAGCCGTCACCCTCCCCACCCACCCCCCCCGCCCCCCAGCAACCCCCACCCCCGTTCCCCACCCCGGCAACGCTGAGTGCAGTATCAGCATTGAATCCTTCACGGCATGTATCCCTCGCCGGGTGGGCCAGCAGATATTGCCTATGCCCAGTTCACCCTGAGAGGGTTGAGCTAGGATGGGTTCTGCATCTGCATAATGTGTGACACTGACACCCAGAGTACAAAATGTGGAGTGAAAGTCAAGGGTCTGCCCCTAGGCACAGTGCTGGAATTGGGAAGCATGTTGAAGTCAGGGTGCTAACCTGCTGGGAGGGGAGCTTCCAGGTGGCGGGACACCGTCTATCTGCTGGTCTTTGCGCTCCACGTGCTTGTGCCTCCTTGCTTAGCAAAGTGACACCTTGTCGTGCCACATGTGAAGGAGGCAGCATTTGGTCAATTTGGGGGTGGGGGGGGGGGGTGGGGGGGTGGTGGGGGGGTGGGGGAGGTGCGGTCAGCCCTGGCTTCTTTGGGGGAGTGTGTGGCAGCTGCGGGGTGACGAAGAACTGGAGTCCTGCAATGTCTCACTCTGGCTGGGTTAGCAGGGATGTGATGGGAATTCAGGTGCAGGCTGGACTAATCAATGCTCCTCGCTCCTTTTCAGGAAAAGATTGCGCACAGTTCCGCAGAGTGGATGCGAACTGGTAGAGGCCAGGCCCAGTTGGGCATCCTAATACCTTACGAGCAACAGGCCACAGACCTGGAGAGGCACCATGCCCCCAGGTCCACCGGCGGCGGTGAGGCTGGGGTGCCACGGGGAGGTACGTTTGGTGAGCACTCAGGTCACCATGTGTGTCACAGAAGCCATGGCACTGCTGAATGCTCGGTGATTAAAGTTAGCAACGTGGGTTTACCCTTGATTATGGAAGGATGAGCGCATAATGATCTGGGGGAGCGGCAGGCAAGTTGACATTGTCTGCACTGTAACGAATCAAATGTCCTTTTTCTTCCTTTCAGCATCATCGGAGCAGGGCCGGGTGGAGGAGGCAGAGGGCCCACCTCTCACCCCTGAAACCCCAGAACAAATCCACTCACCAGCGTCACACCATCTCAGTCAGGCAGGCACCAGTGCAGATACTAGCACCTCGGTGGGAATTAGATGTTCGGCCATTGTCCTGGGGCACGGTGGTGAGGGCACTTCGCACTCGCTTGAGGTGCGGGCAGAGACAGAGAGTGCCCATGGTGCCGGCAGTCGGAGGACTGCTGCGGACCAGGTACATGCTCGTTCAGTGGCTGATGATGTGCGTCTGGAGTTGTCCGTGAGGCAGCAAACACTGAAAGTGCAGCAGGGTATGTGGGACGATCTGGCGGAGATACATGAGGCTATGTGTGACATAGTGCCGTGCTTGAGAAGTCCACGAGAAGCATCATCGATGCATTGAGCCTCATAACCGACCGCCATGCTTCCTCCATGGAGAGAGTGGCGACTCTATGTGGAGAGGCTCCCCCAGGAGAACAGTCAGGGCCTCCTGAGTTTGCACTCGGACCTGCAAAACCTCACAGTGGCATTGACCTCAGCTGGTCATTGCCCATGTGGGAGATGGTTTGGGCGCCATGCAATCCCAGCTCGGTGCCCATCCATCTACGGTGAGCAGGGAGGTCCGAGGCGACCTCACGTCGGTGCAGCAGCTGCTTGTCATCTCTGCAGGCTCCTCTCAGGGCACTCCCGGTGATGGCAGCAGCTCCTCCACCCCTCTGCCAGTGACCGTGGCATCTGATGAGACTGCGGTGACTGGGGAGAAGCTCCCTCCCAGGCAGCTCCCTCCCAGGCGGGGCCAGTACAGGCTCCGCGGGCCAGAGGATGACTGCCAAGGTCATCGAGGCCACCAGGACAGCACAGTGAGCAGGACGTCTAAGATGCCAGTGCGAGCGAGAGGACAGCACCTAAACGTAGCACCCGTAAGCATAAATTTAAGGCACCTTAGGCACACCACGGGTTTCTCACTGGTGCTTTTATGTTGGCCCTTGTAGTTTATTGAAGATATCATGTGATGTCCAATGCCTTTCGCTTTATGAAGTTACATTTGTTCCCTCTATAAATTTTGACATGTTGCCTTGCCTCAGGGTGATTCCTTACTTCTGCAAGTGGACCGGAAGCCATGATGTTATGAGTGAGCTGTTTAACATTGAACTTTATTAACAACGGCCTTAGTTAATGCTATCCAGGTGGATTTTGCACTCAGGTATCGAATATGGAGCCCGCAGCCCAGGTGTGTGTTGAAGGTCCATCTGTGGTGTGCTAGCTGAAGGTTCTTTGGATTAAAGCCTCCCGGGTGTCCCTGCCTCCCTGGAGTATGCCCGGGTCAGCGTCTACCCCCTCAGCATTTCTCTGTGTGTGCTCATCATCGGACTCACTGCTGGACTCATCGTGTGCAGCCGCAGCCACTGCATCAACGTCTTCATCATCCACTGCGTCCTGCCTTTCCAGTGCCAGCTTGTGGAGAGCACAGCCTGCAACCAAAATCATCAACAGACGATCTGGGGGGCATTGGAGTGCGGGCTTGAGCGGTCCAGGCATCGGAAGCGCATCTTGAGAAGGCCGATGGTTTTCTCCACCACAGTCCTTGTGGAGACGTGGCTCCTATTGTACCGCTGCTCAGCTTCTGTTCTTGGATGGTGGAGAGGCGTCATGAGCCACCTTCTGAGGGGATAGCCCTTGTCACCCAGCAGCCATCCATCTAGCCGAGCTGGAGCACTGAAGATCCCCGGCACCTGGTAGTGTCTGAGGATGTAGGCATCATGGGAGCAGCCTGGGTACCTTGCACAGACTTGTAGAACCAGCATCCTGTGATCACACACTATCTGCACGTTCATGGAGTGGGAGCCCTTCCTGTTGAGGAAGGCGCTGGGCTCACCTGCTGGCGCCTTGATGGCCACATGTGTGCAGTCTTTGGCACCCTGGACGCGGGGGAAGCCAGCAATGGCCGTGAAGCCTCTGGCTCACTGTGTATGACTGACCTTGTCCCGGCGGTAGTGGATGAAAGTTAATGCACACCTGAATAGAGCATCTGTCACCTGCTTGACACAAGTGTGGACAGCTGATGGGGAGACTCTGCAGAGATCACCCACCGACCCCTGGAAAGAGCCGGAGGCATAGAAGTTGAGAGCAGCTGTGACCTTTAGAGCCACTGGCATGGTGCCTACCCACATAGTTTGCAGAGATCTCAGGGCCTATCACCTAACAAATGGAGGTGACTGTCTCCCTTGAGAGATGGTGCCTCCTTCGGCACTGCACCTCAGGCATATTGAGGTAGCTGCTTTGCCACCTGTGAACTCTGGCAGCAGGATAGTGGCATCTCCTGTTGCCCCTTCCGCCTTGGACTACCTGTTAGCCCTGCGCCCCTTGTTCCTGCACCTCTCTTCCCAAAGGTGGCTCCCCTGGAGGCTGAATGTAGACTCCTGGCCTCCTCCCCCTTCTGGCCCTCACTTCCTTCTCAGAGGAGGTGCCTCCAGTGGAGAGCACAACTCCCATTCCCAGGCCAAGGGAAAGCTTCCTGAAAGCTGCAGGCTCCAAAAATGACCTTTACTGTAGAGTCCTGATCTGAAGGCTTTTACTCCTGTCCAAGCAGCTGGTATGATTTTTGAAGTATTCCTGCTCTCACAGGCAAGTATCAGTAACTTTCACACTTAAATACCTGAAAGATCATATTCGCGACCCCACTCAGCCCTTTTTATCCCGCCTGTGGTTAAGGTGCGACGTCCTGAACATCGCCCGGGCCCCGAAAAATTGCAGTCAATTGCTGCCTCAAGGGCCTTAACTGGGTGATTAACTAATGGCGGGCACGCATCCGAGAACATCGTGCGCCCTCCCACCTAAATGTCGCTCGACTGCGCATTGACGTCAAGACACTCGCCCAACGTCAATGCGTGTCATTTTATGCTCGAGCAGTTCGGGCACACGCACGCCCACCGAGCTAAAAATATGGGTCACAGGAGATTACATTGCTAATTTCTTTCCTGTTTCCATTTATACCTATCTTACCGCCATTGTCCCAGCTAATCACAGAACTTCCGAGTGTCCTATCATTATTTTCCATTGTCCTGTGTCAGGAATTCAGGAGGTACTTGTTATTGGATTTTCCGAGGCTATAGCTAGTGGGGTAGATAAAGGGGAAATAGCAGATGTAGTATACCTGGATTTCCAAAAGGCATTTGATAAAGTGCCACACAAATAGGCAAGATTAGGGTTCATGGAGTTGGGGGTAATATATAAACATGGATAGAGAATTGACTAATGAACAGGAAATAAAAAGTGTGCATATATGAGACATTTTCAAGTTGGCAAGCTGTGACTAGTTGAGTGCCACAAGGATTAGTGCTGGGGCCTCAGCTATTTACAATCTATATTAATGACTTAGACAAAGAGACAGAGAGTAATATATCTACGTTTGCTGGTGACATAAAGCTAGATGGGAATGCAAGACGTGAGGAGGACACAAAGAGGCTGCAGAGAGATGTAGGTTAAGTGAGTGGGCAACAAGGAGGCCAATGGAATATAATGTGGGAAGTGTGAGGTTATTCACTTTGGTCATAAGAATAGAAAAGCAGAATATTTTTTAAAAGGAATGAAACTTGTAAATATTGATGTTCAAAGGGACTTGGGTGTGCAGGTACAAGACAATATGGAAGACAATTTGCATGTCGGCCTTTATTGTAAAGAGATTGGAGTACAAGAATAAGGAAGTCTTGCTACAATTGTACAGAGCTTTGGTGAGATCACATCTGGAGTACTGCGCACAGTTTTGGTCCCCATATTTATGGAGGCAATACAGCACAGGTTGGCTAGATTGGTGTCCAAATGACTCTTCTTCAACGTTAACCCTGTCTTTCTCTCCACAGATGCTGTCAGACCTGGTGGGTTTTTCCAGCATTTTTTGTTTTTGTTTCAGATTTCCAGCATCATCAGTATTTTGCCTTTGACTAGATTGGTTGCTGGGATGAGGGGGCTGTCCTATGATGAGAGGCTGAGTAAATTGGGCCTATATTCTCTGGAGTTTAGGAGAATGAGAGACAATCTCGTTGAAATGTACAAGATTTTGAAGGGGCTTGACAGGGTAAACAATGAGATTGTTTCCCCTGGCTGGGGAATCTAGAACACAGGAGGCACAGTGTCAGGATCAGAGGTTACTCATTTAGGGCTGAAATGAGAAGAAATTTCTTCTACCTCAGAGGGTTGTGGATGCTCCATTGTTGACTATATTTAAGGCTGGGATAGACAAATATTTGATCACTCAGGGTATCAAGGATTATACAAAGCAGCTGGGAAAGTGGAGTTGAAGCCAAAGATCAGGTATGATCACATTGAATGACAGAACAGGCTTAACGGGCCATATGACCTTCTCTTGCTTCTATGCTATGTGGGTAAAGGGGAACCTGTGAATGTGCTGTACTTGGATTTCCTAAAGGCATTTGACAAGGTGTCACATCAAAGGTTCCTGTGCAAAATAAGAGCTCGTGGTGTAAGGGGTAACTTATTAGCATGGATAGAGGATAGAATAGCTAACAGGAAGCAGAGAGTAGGGATTAGTGGTTCTTCTTTGGGTTGGCAAGCTGTGACGAGTGGAGTGCCATAGGGATCAGTGCTGGGGCCTCTAATATTTACAATTTACTTGAATGAAGGGACCAAATGTATGGTTGCTAAATTTTCTGATGACACCAAGATAGGTAGGGCAGTAAGTTGTGAAGAGGACATAAGGAGTCTAAAATGGAACATACTCAGGTTAAATAAGTGGGCAAAAATTTGGCAGATGGAGTATAGTGTAGGAAAATGTGAACTTATCCACTTTGGCAGGAAGAATAGAAAAGTAGCATACTATTTAAACGGAGAGAAATTACAGAACTCTGAGGTACAGAGAGATCTAGGTGCATGGTACATGACTTAGGAAAAGTTAGTGATTAGGAAGGAAAATGGGGTGTTGTTATTTATTGCAAGAGGCCTGGAATATAAAAGCAGGGATGTTTTGCTACAGTTGTACAGTGTGTTGTTGACACCACATCTAGAGTACAGTGCACAGTTTTGGTCTTATTTAAGAAAGGAAATAAATGCGTTAGAAGCAGTTCAGAGAAGGTTCACTTAATTGATACCTGGGATGGAGGCGGGGCAGGAGGTGGTTTATTTTATGAAGAAAGATTAAACAGGCTGAGCTTGTACCCATTGGAGTTTAGAAGATTGAGATGTGATCTTATTGAAACATATAAGATCCCGAGGGGAACTTGTCAGGGTGGATACTGAAAAGATGTTTCCCCTTGTGGGAGAGACTAGAACTAAGGGACACAGTTTAAAAATAAGGAGTCTCCCATTTAAGATGCAGATGACGAGAATTTTTTTTCTCTCAGAGGGTTGTGAATCCTTGGAGAGCAGTGGAGGCAGGGTCGTTGAATATTTTTAAGGCAGAGGTAGATAGATTCTCGACGAACAACGGAGTCAAAGATTATTGGGAGTAGATGGAATGTGGATTTGAGGCCACAGTCAGATCAGCCATGATCATATTGAATGGCAAAGCAGGCTTGAGGGGCTGAATGGCCTACTCCTGCTCCCAGTTCATATGTTTGTGCCTCTTGGTAGTTGAAATCTGAAATCCTTTCCCCTAAAAGGCTGTGGATTCTAGGACCGTTGGCACTTTCAGGACTGAGATTTTGGCCAGGTAAGGGTATTAAGGACAAGGTGCACAGGCAGGTAAATGGATTTGAGATACAGACCAACTCATGGCCTAATTGAATGGTGGAGCGGCCCTGAGGAGTGGAATGGCCAACTCCTGTTCCGAACGTTAATATTTCTTGAGCCATTTAACACTGTTCTCTGTTGAATCACTTTGCAAAACATTCTAACTCTTCACCAATCATTCTAAATCTCGTTGTGTATTTGCATCTTTTTTTCCTCCCCTTTCCCATTGTCCTGTTTGTTTTCTTTAACACTATCAATCTGTCATCTTTTCCAGTTCTGACTAAGGGTCTAGTTCAGAAACATTAGCTTGTCTGTTCTGACCTGCTGAACATTTCCGGCATTTTCTATTTTTAGTTCAGGCAAGAATTTGTAGAGTCACCAAATGGGGACAGGAGAGAAGGAGGCCATTCAGCCTGTCATGCCTGTGCCAGCTCCCTGCTAGCCCAAATCAGCTAATCCCACTCCCCCACGCTTTCCCCGTGACCTGAATTTTTCACTCGTTGAGCACGGGCGATCTGTGGGCCCTGGAGCAGATGGTAGACAGGCCTCCGACCGCAATTGGTCTCCAACCGTGATTTCACGCTGGCCGGCCAATTAGTGGCCAGCCAGCTTGAAACACGCGCTAAGAAAGGCTCAGCACTGCTGGTGGGGGCAGAAGAGGGCGGGTGCCGACCTGACTGAGGGTGTTGGCGAACGCTTCCAGTGAGTTCCCTGAAGGCAGACAGCTGCCCCAGGGAGCTGCAGACCTCCATAGAATAATCGAAACAATAAAAAAACGCCGCAAAATATGTCCATGCAGCACAATCAAGCGCGTGAAAACATACCTCATAAAAAACCCAATCCGCAGATATCCCTTTTTATTTTTATTTTCCCACAGAGATTTTCATCCCGCCCTAGATCAAGGTTTGAACAAAAATATAAAGGCCGCCTGGCCAATCGGCCCGCCCGCCAGCCATAAAAGTTGGCGGGCCACAAAAAAAAATCGCTTTAAATTGCCTCTTTGATGGGCTTAATTGCCCGTTTAATTGTCGGCGGGTGCACTTCCCACTGCCACGCGCACCCACCGAGCGAGATATTGCGCGAGTAGCACGATGACGTCGGGTCACTCACCCGACGCCATCTTGCCTTATTTCGCGGCCAGACGGGTCGAGCGCGTACCCGCCCGTGGGACGTAAAATTCTGGCCCCTAGCTCCGCAAATTCTTTCTCTCTGTGTGTTTATCCAGTTCCCTTTTGAAAGCCCTGATTGTATCTGCCTCCGGCACAGTCTCAGCTAATACCTTCCCAATCCTAATCATTCCCTGCGTCATTAAGTTTTTCCCTTGTGTTGCAATTGGTTCTTTCGCCGACCCCCTTGAAACAGTGTCCTTCGGTCCTCAATCCTTCCACCCGTGGGAACACTTTGCCTCCGGCCCCTCGTGATTTTGAACACGTCCAACCCCCAACCCCCTAGGAGATGAAAGAGTTCATTCCCAATTTCGGATGGGGTGGAGATTTCTTTTAGGAATGTGACCAAAATGATAAACGTAGGATTAGGACAAGAAAGAGGATTTGGAATACATGATTAGCTGAGGAGAACCGTTTTACTCAGAAATGCAGGATTGTACACGATTGGAAAACACATCGCAGCCTATCTGGAATGAACACAGAAAACAATGGAAATACTCAGCAGGTCAGGCAGCATCTGTGGAGAGAAAAACAGGCGATGGCCCAAAACATTCAATCAGAGTCGAAACCCCTTTGTCTGGTGCTGACCAGACAGAAAATTACCCACATACCTGGGTACGATAAGAAGTCTTCAACTTCTGATTCGTGATGCAGAGGAACTCCCTCAGCACTGGTATCCATGTAGAGAGGAGCAAAGAGAACCCAGCACAGGAGCCACACCGCATTTTTTGACAGCACAAGCTGCCGTAAGGTAAGTTTAAATGACCAATGCGAACGTTACTGAATGGGTGGATCGGTGAATGAGTCAATGGGTGAGTGGATGAACGAGCGAATGGGTAGGTTGGTAGGGTGAGAGGTGGGTGAGGTGAGTGGTGATGCAGGCAGGGTGGGTGAGGTAAGTGTGTAAGTGGTTAGGGTGGTAGGTGGGTAGGGTGGCGCGGTGACAGTGAGTGGGGTGGCAGATGGGTGAGCTGGGTAGGGTGGCAGGTGGGTGAGCTGGTAGGTGGGTAGGATGGCAGGTGAGTAGGGTGGCAGGTGGGTAGCCGTAGTCTTAAAATAACACTTCCCAAGGGTGGGAAGGGAGAAAGAACAGGGAGGTTATGAAGAATTTATGTAAGACACTGGTTAGACCTCAGTGGGAGTATTGTGTACAGTTCTGGATGCCACACCATAGGAAGGATGTGAACGTATTGGGGAGAGTGCAGCAGAAGTTTACGAGAATGGTTCCAGGGATGAGACATCTTAGTTATGAGGAAAGATTGGAGAATTGGGACTGTTTTCCTGGGAAGGGAGAAGGCTGAGAGGAGGCTTGATAGAAGTTTTTGAAATAATGAGGGGCCTGGACAGAGTAGATAGGGAGAAACTGTTCCCGCTCATAGGCGGATCGAGAACCAGAGGGTACAGTTGTAAAGTTTTGAAAAAGAAGCAAATGCGAGGTGAGAAAAACTTTTTCACACAACGAGTTGTTGGAGTTTGGAATGCACTGCCTGGAAGTGTGGTGGAGGTAGGTTTAAATGAGGCATTCAAGAGGGCATTGGATGATCATCTAAATAGAAACAATGTGCAGGGTTGCGGGGAAAAGGCAGGAGATTAGCACTAAGTTAAAATGCTCAGAGAGCCGGTGCAGACACATTGGGCAAGCTTCTACACCGTAACAATTCTGTGATTCTGTGGGAGAAAAGGAGAGAGTACACAATGTGTTACCTTGACAGCCCTGGTAAGGTCATTGAAATTGTTCTGGTGCTGGTTTGCTGATCAAGCGAACTGAATAGGAACATAGGTGCAGGAATAGGCTATTCGGTCCTTTGAGCCTGCTCCAGCTTTCAGTTAGATCATGGCCAATCTGATTGTAGTCTCAGCTCCACTTTCCTGTTTGTCCCTAATAATCCTTGACTCCCTTACCTAACAAAAATCTGTCTAATTCTGCCTTGAATAAATAAATACTTTTATTCCGGATGCTGCTGAACTTCTTGAGTGTTGTTGGATCTACACTCATTCAGGTCAGTGGAGAATATTCCATCACAATCCTGAATATTCTTTTGGTGGTGGTGGGCAGGCTTTGGGGAAGCAGAAGCTGAAGCATTAGCTCAAGAATACTCAGCCCCTGACCTGCCAGTAGTCTAGCTGAGTTTCTGGTCAATGATGATTTCCCTCAAAATGATGATGGTGGGGGATGGTGATGGTAATGACATTGAATGTCAAGGAGGGGTGTTTTTTTCTCTCTTGTTGGAGATTGCCTACATATTAACAGATAAAATGTGGGTCAGTCTATACAATATTGGGAATTTTAAAGTCTGTGGATAATGAAAGACGAAATAAGGTGCTCACCATTCTGAACAGCAGTCAGCACTGGGAGAAAACCTCAATTTAATTGTCGCACTAACATGCATCAAACATAGACACTGACCCCCAGTATTATGAGATTCAGAAGCTGGATAACCATTCACTTCATTTAACATGGAATAATGTGATGAGGAAATGCTGTAACTCTGAGAACCTGCACACCAGATATGTACTGACCTCATATAGGCAGTGAGGGCAGCAGAGAACAGAAATCAGTGGATAAAGATTGCTCATAGTGTAGTCAATTCTCAAAACAAGGACAGATGAAAGACAGAGCAAGACAAGACAAAATGATAATGAGGTCCTTTCCCCATAAGATGGTCTCAAGCTTCAACAGTATTATAAAATGAGCATCGATTGTTCTGCCTTGTTGGTTCCTGTTCCTTGAATGAAGCCTCCTCGGCAGTTACGTCAACACGCTCCCATTTAACCAACCAACTTCATTTTTTATTTCAGCTGTGTTGTTGAATTTCATTTCTGAAACTGTTCAGCTTCAGTAAAGTTTAAATCTCTTTTGCAATTTGTTACCCGAGTGTGCCTAAATAGCCCTATGGCTGCCCTTGTGAAGGACCCCTGGCTTCCTGTGACCATTTGTGCAAGCTTCAAAAGACATGCAGTACTCAAAAATGTTACTCTGCTCTCTTTGCACCACTTTCTGCTTTAAGTGAGTGGGCAATAACGAGCACAACATAACCATCCTGCTGAATGAGCTGGGATATCAGAAGGTGTCAATAACTTAATTCTATCTGTGTTGAGATTTATCGAAACTGAGTGCTTCACACACACTTTGAAGTCTTGTGACTGTTAATATGGTAAAACTTAGCATGAGCTGGTTGTGAGGATTGTCTCTGTGGCTCTGTTTCCATATTCACTGGGTATGACTAACATTCTGACCCGTAGTTGGCAGCAACTGCGATGTTCAGTTTTCTCCTGTAACTTGGTAGAAAAAGGACGTGCTATTGAAATGAGGAAGCTGAGAGATGAAGAGTCATACGGACTCGAAATGTTAACTCTGTTTTTCTCTCTCCACAGGTGCTGTCAGGCCTGCTGATTCTTTCCAGAATTTTCTGTTTCATTTCAGATTTCCAGTATCCGTATCATTTGGCTTTTAGCTGAGAGAAGGTGTCAGCCATACAAGTGAACTACTTACCTCCTGCATACTGCAAGCATCAGAACACAGAACATGCAGGCTGCATAAGGTGGCAACACACTTATTGCAGGCACTTTGTTCCATTTAATAGGCCACAAGTCAAATGCATTGAGATGGCAACAATTCAGAGTGGGGAGTGAAAACAAGAATGTGACTATATGCCTGCCCATTTGAAAAATAGATGAACAACTGCCGGAGGGCTGACCATTCTCATTGTGTCTTACTGTGCCAAATTTACACTGAAGTTCTGTGAGCAGAAATTGGAAGACGTTGTAAGATTTGTTTATCAAGTTGTGATAACACTTAGCTTTCAAAGACCCCTGTGTTTCCTGTGGACCAGTTCCCAAGATTTATAAACAAGTGAAAGGATCCTTTCTGCCGCTTCCATCTATACCGCTCTCATGTTGCTTTTCAAAACGGGATGACTCCCCACATCAATAGTACCACTCGTCTGGCCAACAGAGCCTAGGTCAGGACCTCCAGAGTTACGCCTTGAAATGGTGTGGTCAATGTAACCCTAAAATTAGAACTAGGCCATTTAGGGATGATGTCAGGAAACATTTTTCACACAAAAGGCAGTGGAAAACTGGAACTCTCTCCACTAGAAAGCTGTTGAGGCTGGGGGGGTCAGTGGAAAATTTCAATATTGAAATTGGCAGATTTCTGTTAGGGAACGAAGGCAGGTAGGAGAAAGAAAGTGTTTAATTTATTTAGGGCCTTTCACAGCCTCAGGACCTCACAAAACAAAGTACTTTAGGCATGTCGTCAGTGTTGTAATGTAGGAGATGTGCCAGTAACCTGTGCACAGCAAGATCCCACAAGCAACGATGTGATAATGACCAGATAATCCATTTTGTTGGTATTGCTTGAGGTCACCCAAAGTGCTGCTGCACCTATTTTAATTCAGAGCAGATCCTGTTTGTTAACAGGACCCATGCGAGTTGGTGAAGTCAAAACTAAGACAAAGAGTTTTTCCTTGCTGAGAGAGTTTATTGGCTTTGTTCAGAGTCAACACTCCTCATCTCCACCCAGTGTCCCAGCTACCACCTATTTTTATGTGTCCAAATACTAATCATCTGTTTCCCTTAATAATGTAATTGACATTAACAAACCTTATTCATAAAGCATCAACCCCTATCAACTGTGTGCTTACTGGCCTTTCTGGCTTCCTGTTAAGCAAAGTCCTGATTTTAAAATACTCATTTTTGCTTTCAAATTAATCCATGTTTTCACCCCTCCTCATCTCTCCTCCAGCCGCACAACCCTCTGAGCTATGAGTGCTCCTCTAATTCTGGCCTTTTGTGCATCCTTGATTTTAATTGCTCCACCATTGGTGGCCTAGTTGCCTAATCCCTAAGGTCTGGAATTTCCTCCCTACACCTCTCTACCTCGCTTTTTTTCTTTAAGACATTTTTTAAAACCTAGCTCTTTTACCAGACTTTTGGTCCTCTGACATAATACCTCTTTATATGGTTCAATGCCGTACTTTGTTTTATAATGCTCCTATGAAGCACCTTGGGATACTTCATTATGTTAGAGGTGCATATAAATATAAGTTGTGGCTATCCAAGATAGTTCGCTAAACTGATTGCAATATTACGTTCCCAAAGTGCGTGGATATAAAACAGGCCAGGTGGAAGCTTGATTTTTTTTCAAGGTCTCTTGACAGGGTGGTTGTAAAGGCTGGAGGTGGATCTACGCCTAAATTTAGCAGGAGAGTCTGCTGGCAGGCATTTCTTTAGGAAGTCTTGCTGTGAATGAAGCTCTGAAAGTAATCAAGGCTATATCTCATTGGAGTGTCTGCAAACTGGTTGACACTGTAATATTTCACCTCTGCACTATTGGTGCTGATAAGCGGTGGCCCCTGTGGGCATTGTGTATTCTTTGGGAGGCACCCCCTCCAGTGAGAAGGAGGAGGAGGAGATGAAGGAAAAGGAGCTCCAGGATCAGTGAAGGAATGGTACTATATCAGCATTCTGTGGGTTACCATTGACCAAAAACTGAACTGGACCAGCCACATAAATACTGTGGTTACAAGAGCAGGTCAGAGGCTAGGAATCCTGAGGGGAGAAACTCACCTCCTGACTACTCAAAGCTTATCCACCATCTACATGGCACAAATCAGGAGTGTGATGGCATGGTCTCTACTTGCCTGGATGAGCGCAGCTTCAGCAACACTCAAGAAGCTCGACACCAACCAGGAAAAAACAGCCCACTTGATTAGCACCCCATCCACTACCGTTAACATTCACGCCCTCCACCACAATGCACAGTGGCAGCAGTGTGTTCCATCTACAAAATGCACTGCAGCAATTCACCAAGGCTCCTTCAACAGCAATTTCCACACTTGTGACATCTACCACCTAGGACAAGTGCAGCAGAAGCATGAGAATACCACCACCTGCAAGTTCCCCTCCAAGCCACACACCATCCTAGCTTGGAACTATATCACAATTCCTTCACTGTTGCTGGGTCAAAATCCTGGAACTCCCTTCCTAACAACACAGGGACTTCTCAAGGGTGACTAGGTATAGACAATAAATGCTGCCCTAGCCAGTGACACCACACTCGGTGAAGGAATAAACAACATATACACAGTTCTGATTCGGACTGGTATGTAACTCCATCATAATGGTGATTCATTAGCTGTAAAGCGTTTTGGGCCATTTTTCAAGTCTTACTTTTCTTTACATCTGCAGGGATGTTAACGTGGATAAATGCCTCTGTTAAAATAGAAACTTGTGAAGTGTCCATCCAATATTACAATCTTTTCAGCCTTTTCAATCTGGTTAAGGGCTGGTTTTTTAACCACTTTTGCTAGTTATGCTTTCTTTTTTTAAACATAAACCTGTTGGGCCACTGAGATCAAACAGGGGAGTGGGACTGACTGGATTGCTCTGCAGCGAGCTGGCACAAACTCGATGGGCTAAGTGGCCTCCTTATGTGGTGTAAATGACTCTATGACTGCTGTTTTCATGCTAAGCGTAGTGGTTCGGCAATCATTTACCAAACACCGTGAATACTAAACTGAAACAGCAAAATCATTCACCTGCCAGTCAATCAGCTTCCAGTAAAACATACTCAGTGTGCCAGTAAACGAGAAAGCATAATAACACTTACATTCATAACGCTACGGTAAACTGGGGGAGTACATTTTTAGCACGTTACCTGGCTAACAAACTTCTATCTGATGACCTGCTGTGGGTGAGTTGAACAGTAATTTCTTGCTCTCCTTATCTTTCCTCCCTTTGTTCTGCCCTCTCCTGTGGTACTATATTGAACAACCCCTGCTAGTGAATGCTTCAATAGAGGCTCACAAATACCTCAGCCCTGTGTGGGCTTTTAGATGGTGAAGATCATTTGACTACAAGGAATGGAGCCTGATTCTGTCCTCATTTGAAAATGATATGTAAACACAAACAGGGGCAGCTGGATGATGACCAGAAGCAGGAAGTCTGACTAACTCCACCCACCCCCCCTACCAAGTTCAGGGTCATTAAATGACCCTGTGACTCTATTAAGGCCAATTTAGCAGTAGCTGCGATTCATTGGGGTCACTTTAGCATAAACTGCTGGGCAGGAAACCCATAGATTCAGTTGAAATGCCAGATTTACACCCCATCCATCATTACTCTGCATTGATTCTCTTGTTTGCTCCCTAGTTTCTCAGGCCTTTGCTAATGAATGAGCTGCACAGCCATCAGGATAACGGAGGATATGATTATGTCTACTTAACGAGCTAGGTCTGTGGCCTTGATGAGTTGTTTCCTATCCCTGGTAAGGAATGTATTGTTTGTATAAGCTTTCACGGTTGAATTACAATGAGCTGTTTCCTCTCTTAGAATTAAGTTTGACTCCATTTGGAAGACACGTTTAAAGTTCTCCTACCAGAGGGTTGCACAAGAGGCCACCGTTTTAGGAACTGAAAGTGCGGGTGCCGTGGAGTTGTCGGGCTGGGGATTTACAGAGACAGGAAAGGTAAGGGATTTAAACACAAGGATTTGTAGAAGTAATCAATTTTTGGATAAATGTTATACTTACCAGAGAATGGTACTTCTCCATGTCTGAGGCCAAGTGCTCCCAGGTCATGCCGTCTACTTGACTAGTTTACCTGGTAAAACTTTGATTTGAGTTCTTCCCCTTAGAAAACCATGCGAATTGGCATTAAATATAAAATGAAAATCCTTTAAATAAAGACTGTTCAATTTGATTTAAATAAGTATCATTGAATTTTTATTTGAGAAAATAAAAATGTATTGTTTGATTTTATAAACTAATTTCAGGGGGTGATCTCTAATGTCAGCAAGAAACAGGTACAGAATGGGCTTGGTGTGCGCAAGCCTGCCCAAAACCGATCACATGAGGCATGTGCTAATTTGAGGCACATTTGAGCCCTTGTTTCCATAGGAGCTTTCAACACTACCTGTAACCTGCTTGTCCACTGATGTGCGAAATCTGGTGCCAATAATTCATGCTGGCTTCTCTAGCTGTCAATCATTAGCGCCCTCTCTATCTCTGAGAAGAGTGTCTTCTTCAGTCACCGTTGCCATGAAGCAGTCTGGGAAGAGCGTCCTCTGCAGTCACCATCGCCATGAAGCAGTCTGGGAAGAGCGGCCTCTGCAGTCACCGTGAAGCAGTCTGGGAAGAGCGTCCTCTGCAGTCACCGCCGCCGTGAAGCAGTCTGGGAAGAGCATCCTCTGCAGTCACCGTCGCCGTGAAGCAGTCTGGGAAGAGCGTCCTCTGCAGTCACCATCACCGTGAAACATTCTGGGAAGAGCGTCCTCTGCAGTCACCGTCACCGTGAAGCAGTCTGGGAAGAGCATCCTCTGCAGTCACCTTCGCCGTGAAGCAGTCTGGGAAGAGAGTCCTCTGCAGTCACTGTCACTGAGTGAAAAGAAAACAAAGAGTGACACCACAGGAAAACAGTAGGTTAATTGGTTGGTAAGTAACTGCTAAATTGAACTACCTATTCTAAATTGATTTCTAATTAAAGGTGACTACTGGGGCCCAGGATTAGAGGCCTAGCACTTCAGCTTCAACTCAGCAGAGACAGCGAGTTCCAGTTGATTTTAAAAAGTTTTTTTTGAACCTCTGTTCTAACTTGCTTTCAGATTAAAGGTAAATAGGAGAAATATTTTACAGATTGATAAACTAAAGACCAGTAGGAAATATAAAAACAAATTGAAAAACTAATTAAATAAAATAGAGATGCAGGGCCAAGTGCTGTGTTGTAGCTGCATGATGTGGGAGCTGGTGGACTCCATTGTGGTTCCTAGTGACCACATCTGTAGCAAATGTTGGTTGCTCGAGGAACTCCAGCTCGGAGTTGATGAGCTGCAGTCTGAGCTTCGGACACTGCGACACTTCAGGGAGGGGGAGAGTTACCTGGACGCTGTGTTTCAGGAGACAGTCACACCCCTTAGATTAACTACCTTAAATTCGGCCAGTGGTCAGGGACAGGAGGGTGTGACTATGAGTGAGGCAAGTAGAAGGATCCAAGAAGTAGCACTGCAGGAGCCTCAACCCAACAAGTTTGAGATTCTTGCTCCCTGTGTGGACGAGAGCGGGGACCGTAAGGAGGATGAGCAAACTGACCATAGCACCATGGTACAGGGAGCCATTCAAGTAGGGGGGAGAAAAGAGAAATGTAGTTGTAATCGGGGATAGTATAGTTAGGGGAACAGATACTGTTCTCTGTAGCCAGGATCAAGGATCCCGAAGGCTGTGTTGCCTACCTGGTGCCAGTGTTAAGGATATCTCATCTGGGCTGCAGAGGAACTTGGAGTGGGAGGGGAAAGATCCAGTTGTCATGGTCCACGTAGCTACCAATGGTATAGGCAGAATGAGGAAGGAGGTTCTGCCGAGCAGCTAGGGGCTAAATTAAAAAGCAGAACCAAAAAGGTAATAATCTCTGGATAACTACCTGAGCCACAAGCTAATTGGCACAGGGTCAATAAGATTAATGAGGTAAATGCATGGCTCAAAGATTGGTGTGGGAGAAATGGGTTCGAATTCATGGGATATTGGCATCAGTACTGGGGAAAGAGGAAGCTATTCTGTTCAGATGGGCTCCACTTGAATCATGCTGGGGCCAGTGTCCGGGTGAATTGCACAACTAGGGTTGTAGATAGGACTTTAAACTAAATACTCGGTGGTGGGGGGTGGGGTTCAGTTGCATGGAAATATAAAAAATCAAAGCTTAAGGAGTGGGTAAGAGTGCAGGTTAGCGACGAGGCTGATTGTTATCAAAAAGTGAAAGGAAGGGACAGAGTGTGTGAACGCCATTTTGCACCAAAGGAGCATATAAGAGTAGGGAAAATTGAAAACAGGGCAAACTTAACGGCTTTGTATCTGAATGTGTGTATTATTCGTAATAAAACAAATTAATTAATAGTGCAAATAGGGATAAATAGGTATGATTTGGTGGTGATTACTGGGACGTGGTTACAGGGATAATATGTTTGGGAGTTGAATATCCAAAGGTACTCTGTTTCAGAAGGATAGGCAGGAAGGAAAGGGAGGTGGTGTAGCTTTGTTAGTAAAGGAAGAGATCAGTGCTATAGTGAGGAATGATATAGGCACTGGAGAGCAAGATGTAGAGTCAGTCTGGGTAGAAATAAGAAATAGCAAGGGAAAGAAGTCCCTGGTGGGAGTAATCTATAGGCCCCCAAACAGTAGCTCAGCAGTAGGTCACAGTATAAATCAGGAAATAATGGGAACATGTAAAAAAGACACGGCAATAATCATGGCTGATTTTAATATGCATATAGACTGGACTAATCAAATTGGCAAGGGTGGCCTTGAGGGAGAGTTCATAGAGTGTATTAGAGATTGTTTCTTGGAGCAAAATGTTGTGGAACCAATCAGGGAGCAAGCTATCCTGGATTTGGTTTTGTTTAATGAGATGGGATTAATTAATGATCTCATAGTAAAGGATCCCTTAAGGAAAAGTAAACATAGCATACTAGAATTTCAAGTTCAGTTTGAGATCGAGAAACTTGAGTCCCACACTAGTGTTCTGGAGTTAAACAAAGGTAACTACATAGGCATGAGGGCAGATTTGGCCCTAGTGGGCTGGGCAGGAAGACTACAAGTAGGACAGTTGATGAACAGTGGCAGGTATTTATGGAGATATTCAATTCCTCCTATATTCCAAAGAGGAAAAAAGATGGTAAGAGGCATATCAAATTGCAAAGGTCAGTGGCAGGCTGGAAGATTGGGAAACTTTCAAAGATCAACAAAGGTTTACTAAAAAGTTAATAAAAAGAGCAAAGATAAATTATGAAAGAAAACTAGTGCAAAATGTAAAAACATAGCAAAAGCTTCTTGAAAGTATATAAAAGGAAAGAGAGTAGCTAAACTGAATGTTGGTCTCTTGGAGGATCAGACTGGGGAGTTAATATTGGGGAACACAGAAATGGCAGACGCTTAATCAATATTTTGCCTCAGTTTTCACAGTGGAGGACTCTAGTACCACCCCAATAGTAACAGGTAGTGCAGAGGGTTTAGAGAAGGAGGAACTTAGAATGATCACCATCACTAGAGAAAAAGTACTGAGCAAACTATTGGTATTAAAGGGTGACAAGTCACTAGGACCTGATAGCCTACATTCCTGGGTCTTAAAGGAAGTGGCAGTGGAGATAGTGGATGCATTGGCTATAATATTCCAAAATTCCCTAGATTCTAGAAAGGTTCCAGTGGATTGGAAAAATGCTAATATAACGCCCTTATTCAAAAAGTGGGGGAGGCAGAAAGTAGGAAACTATAGACCAATTAGCTTAATGTCTGTCATTGGGAAATTGTTGGAATCTTTTATTAAGGAAGTAGTAATGGGGCATTTGAAAAGTCAAAATGCAATCCATCAGAGTCAGCATGGCTTTATGAAGAGTAAATCATGTTTGACTAATTTGCTAGAGTCCTTTGAAGATGTGACAAGCAAAGTGGATAATGGGGATCCTGTTGATGTAGTATATCTGGACTTCCAGAAGACCTTTGATAAGGTGCTGCACAAAAGATTAATACACAAGATAAGATAGCACGGGGTTAGGGGTAATATATTAGCTTGGATAGTGGATTGGCTAACCAACAGAAAGCAGAAAGTTGGGATAAATAGGTATTTGTCTGGATGGCAAGCTGTAACTAGTGGGGTGCCACTGGGTTCGGTCCTTGGGCCCCAACTATTTACAATCAATATTCATGATTTGGATTCAGGAATAGAAGATAATATAGCCAAATTTGCAGATGACACCAAAATAGGTGGGAAAGTAAGTTGCAATAAAGAAATAAGAAATTTACAAATGGATATGGACAGGTTAGGTGAATGGGCCAAAATTTGGCAGATGGAGTTTAACGTGGATAAGTGTGAGGTTATCCATTTTGGTCGGAAGAATAAAAAGGTGACTTATTATTTAAATGGAGAGAAACTTCAGAATGCTTCAGTGCAGAGGGATTTGGGTATCCTGGTGCATGAATCGCTGAAAACTAGTATGCAGGTACAGCATGTAATAAGGAAGACAAGTGGAACGTTGGCATTTATTGCTAAAGGAATAGAGAATAAAAATGGGGAAGTGTTGTTGCAACTGTACAAGGCATTGGTGAGATCACACCTGGAATACTGTGCACAGTTTTGGTCCCCTTACTTGAGGAACGATGTAGTTGCACTGGAGGCAGTTCAGAGGAGTTTCACTTGATTGATTCCAGAGATGCGGGGCTTGTCTTATGAGGAGAGATTGAGCAGTTTAAGCCTATACATACTAGAGTTTAGAAGAATGAGAGGAGATTTAATTGAGGTATATCAGATGCTAAAGGGGATAGACAAAGTAGATGTGGAGTGGATGTTTCCCTCTGTGGGGCATTCTAGAGCGAGAGGCCATAGTTTTAGGCTAAGGGGTGGTAGATTTAAATCAGAGATGAGGAGGAATTACTTTTCTCAAAGGGTTGTGAATCTGTGGAATTCACTACCTCAGAATGCAGTGGATGTCAGGATGCTGAATAAATTTAAGGAGGAGATAGACAGATTTTTAATTAGTAATGGCTTGAAAGGTTATGGGGAGAGGGCGAGAAATTGGAGTTGAGGCCGAAATGAGATCAGCCATGATCATATTGAATGGCGGGGCAGGCTCGAGGGGCTGAATTGCCTACTCCTGCTCCTAGTTCTTATGTTCGTCTGTTGTTATCTCAGATGGCATTGTGGAGATCTTGGTGGAGTGGGTCATCAGGTGGAAAGGAGTGGAAAGGACCCAGTGTCAAGCACCTAGTGCTATTGAGGGCACAGTTAAGAATACGTAAGGTCCATGCTTTAATACTCTGATAAATGTGCACCAGCAATTACCTATGGTGGGTTTAAAACATTTTAAAAATTAATTCTTGGACTATAGATATTGCTAGCAAGAGCGGCAGATATTGCCCATTCTTAGTTTTCCTTGGGAAAGCGGTGCTGAGCCATTTTCTTGAAATGCTGCATTCCATGCGGTGAAGATTCCCAGTGCTGTTTGGTAGGGATTTTTTTTTTAATTGTTTATTGGATGCGGGTGTCGTTGGCTAGGCCAGCATTTATAGCCCCTCCCTTCCTTGTTCAGAGGGCATTTAAGAGTCAATCACATTGCTATGGGTCTGGAATCACATGGAGGCCAGACCAGGTAAGGATGACAGATTTCTTTCCCTAAAGGACATTGTTAGATATTGAGCAAATAGAGCAAAACAGAGCCAAACAGAGTCAAACAGAGCCAAGCAAAGCAAAACAGAGCCTGGCAGAGCAGAACAGAGCCAAACAAAGCAAAACAGAGCCTGGCAGAGCCAAACAGAGCAAAACAGAGCAAAACAGAACCAAACAGAGCCAAACAGAGCCATACAAAGCAAAACAGAGCCAAACAGCCAAACAGCCAAACAGACCAAAACATAGCCTAACATAGCTAACAGATATTGTTCTAGTCACCGTTAAGGAACAGCGATATATGTTCAAATCAGGATGATTTTGTGACTTGGAGAAGAGGAACATGCATGTGCTGGAGCTCCCATGCACAGAATGTCCTTGTTCTTCTTGGGTAGGAATGTTCCAGTTTTGGGAGGGAAAGAAGCATTGGTAAGTTGCTACATTGCATCCTGTAGATAGTACACAGTACACATTGCAGCTACTGTGCACCGGTGACGGAGGGAGTGAACTTTTAAGTCTGATGGATGCAAAAATTCCCCTGGTACTGGAAAGAAAGAACTTGCATTTATATAGCGCCTTTAATGACTTCAGGATGTCCTAAAGTGCTTTACAATCAATGAAATGTAGTCACTGTTGTAATACAGGAAAGACAGCAGGCAATGTGCACACAGCAAGATCCCACAGAACAGCAATGTGATTATGACCAGATCACCTGTTTTAGGAGAATTAGCTGAAGAATCAATATTGATCATGGCCCCATGAATAACTCTCCTGCTCTTTTTCAAAACATTGCCGTGGGAATTTTGCATCCTCCAAAGGGATTCAACTTAACATCTCATCTGGCCCCTGGCACCTCCAACTGTGCAACACTGGAGCATCAGACTGGATTATGTGTTCAAGTCATTGGAGTGGGACTTGAACCCACAACCTTTGGACTCAGAAGTGATAGTACTACCTACTGGGCCAAGCTTGGTTGAAAAGGTAGGCTTTGAGGAGCAACCTAAAAGGAGATAGAGGGGGAGAGGTTTCAGGAGGGAATTCCAGAGCTCAGGGCCAAGGTAGCTGATAGCATCACTGCCAATGATGGAGCAGTTAAAATCAGAGGTGTCCTCAGCAGGCAGAGGCATTGGCTATTTTCAAGCCCTTACAGAATCCTCGGTGTTAGGCTGGGTTCTGGACGATCCACATCCTTGCCTAGTTTCCATGGTTGGAGCGCACCAGAAAGATTGAGAATGTTCAGCTCCTTGTTGTTGTTACGGATCAGATTGGAGACCTTCCTGTTGGTGTTTTTGTAACGTTCTATGTTGGTGCCATCGGCCACACTTAGGTGGTCGGCTGGCTCAAGTTGACCCACGCATAAATCGGTCATCTCAATTGAAGAGGTTGACCAGATTCAAGTGAGTGACATGCTGGGAAGAGAAAGATACCCAACAAGTTCTAATGTAGCTTTTTCTTTAAAAAAAAACTAGAAAAGAGCCCCTTTGACTTTGCGATGAGGTGAGTAATATACGTATTACAACCTTCCTTACTGAATTTATTTGAACCCAAGAGCTCCAGGATAAACCATTGAATGTTAAGGCAAGTGGAAAACATTACTCTCTTATGTGTTTTTCAAGCTTGTTCAGTGATAATAAATACCTAAGTTAATCTCATTTTGAGCTTCAGGCTGGTTCATGTTTCACTTGTACTGACCTAAACCCTGAGAAGACGTTTCTACTTTGTGATCACTCAATCGCAGAGAGTAACAAAAGCCCGAAGAGGAAAGCGTGGAACCCACTGCAGACTGATCTAATTCAAGCTCTGTTACAGGCCTTTCCCCAGGTAACATTGCGGGATCCTACAAAGCATCGTCATGTTGGTAGAAAACATCCGTCAAACCTACTCTTTGGACTTCTTATGCTGTGTAAGAGTTTGAACTGGTGAGCAGGGAGTTGCCAATGAGCTGCCAATGAGCTGCCAATGAACACTGAGGAAGAGAGAAAAAAATAATCCTGCACATCCTGCCTTCACCTTCAATCATGTTGATCTCGTTTAGTCCTCTTAACATACAGCAGGTCAGCAGAAAAGGGCTGTCAATAGTCTAACTGCGTTGCACTAAGGTTTGCTTATGTCTCACGGCAACTAGACAACACTGGAGCCCTTTGGTGTCGCTATGGTATAAACACTGTCGAAGACTCTGATGCTCCATACTCTGCTGGCGCAAGATATATTCAACAGAGTTTCAGTCCTTAACAGAGCTGCATAGCTGTGCCAAAGGTAAAGTTGCTTGTCTCTTTCATATTCCTATATTCTTGTCATTGTTTGAACAACTTAATAGTATGTGCATTAACCGAAGCATTGTCAGAGGCCACTGTGGCTTGGTTGGTAACCTCCTTGCTTCTGGTTTTGAGGGTTTATGGTTCAAGGCCCACTGCTGACATATGAGTAATAAAAGTAGGTGCTGCTGTTTGGATGAGAGGTTAAACCAAGACCCTGCCCTGCTCTCTAAGGTGGCTGTGAAAGATCCTGTGACACTATTTTAAAGAAAAGTAGGGTTATCCCTGATGTCCTGGCACGTATAAGAGTATAAAAACAGAAAATGCTGGAAAAACTCAGCAGCTCTGGCAGCATCTGTGGAGAGAGAAACAGATTTTCTCATATCTGAAGAAGGGTCACACGGATTCGAAACGTTAACTCTGTTTCTCTCTCCACAGATGCTGACAGACCTGCTGAGTTTTTCCAGAAGTTTGTGTTTTTATTTTGGATTTCCAGCATCCTCAGTATTTTGCTTTTATCTCAGGTATAAGAGTATAGTGGCTATGTATCTGGGATTGTAATCCAGAATCCTGGGCTAATGATCCTGTAGCATGATTTCAAACCCCACTATAGCGGCTGCAGAGTTTTAATTCAGTTAATGAAATAATCTGGAATGAAACCCGAGTCTCGCAAATGGTGGCCATGAAACTACTGAATTGTCATTAAATCCTATTTGCAGTTGTAAATCTCCCTGCTTTACCTGGTCTGGCCTATATGTGACTCCAGATTCATGCCACTGTGATTGACTTTTCACTGCCCTCTGAAATGACCCAGCATGCCACTCAGTTGTCCCAAGGTCAACTAAGGATGGGCAATAATTGCTGGTGATACCCACATCCTGTGAATGAATAAAATCAGCACCATGAAAACAAATTGTTTGGTCAGTGTCACATTATTGCTGTTCGCTGGATCTGGCCCCTATGATTCCTACAGCACAATACTGATTACATTTCAACAGTATTTCACTGGCTATAAAGCGCATTGGGGTCGCCTGAGGTGGTGAAAGATGCAATGTAATTGCAAGTCTTTCTTTGCACTGACAGCGCAGATAATTAAGCCGCGAGGTTGTTCCCATTACTTCGCCTATGATGTTTTATGGTGAATTGTGAAAAGCTTATCATGCTGTGAAATGTTATATCATTATAAAAGCCCTGAGGAATGGCAAAGTGCCTGGAACAATTTTGAATGGAATGGATACAGCTCTTCTCACTTAAAACTGTCTAGCCTTTCGCCCTCCATTCACCACAGCATTTCTGCAGCTACTGCAACTCTCAACCACACTCTCACCTTCACCTTCAATGATAAAGGCCCTGCTAACTATTGCTCTCTTTCATCTTAGCTGTTCTTCTTGCTATGGCCCCCATCTCCTCTCCTCACCCTAAAGTACAAGGGGCGCAGTCACAGGCCACTGGTTGAGTTGCCCAGTGCCAGATCTGGCTGGGCCATTTAAAGCACTATCAGCCCTTGTTCCTGTCTGCCAGAACTAATCCAGGATCATCCTGGAATGCAAAGGTAATTCCCGACTTCTTTTCACCTCTGCAAATCATTTTCTAAATGCCGCTCTCCTGTTCCCTCGACTTTCATCGCAACCAACAAGAGAAAGGAGCTCATGGATTTCTTTGTCCCTAAGATTGAGACACCCCCCCCCCCCACCCACTTTGCCACTCCCATGTCTTCCCTTGGTCCACCAGGTCAAACTTTCTCTAATCCTCCCCATTACCATTGCCCTGAACTCACACCATTCTCTAGTTTCTCTCCTACCTCCCCTCATGCCCTCACTGAGCTCATGTTGCCCATGAGACCCACATCCTGCTTCCTCAATCCTTTTCCCACTAAACTGCTGATCGCTCAACTTCCCTTCCTGGTTCCCATGTTAGCTGATATTGTTAACAGTTTCCCTCTTCAGGTATTTTTGCTCTTTCCTTTAAATCTGCCATCATCAACACTGTCCTTAAAAAAGCAACCATTAACCCTCACCTCAAAAATGTCAGCTGTGGCCCAATTGGTTGCACTTTTGCCTCTGAATCTGAAGGTTGAGTGTTCGACCCTCACCCCAGGGGCTTCAGCACATAATGCAGGTTGACACATTCCAGTGTAGTACTGAAGAAGTGCTGGAGGTGCCATCTTTCAGATGAGACATTAAACCAGGGCTCTGTCAGGTGGATGTAAGAGATGCCATGGCACTAATCGAAGAGGAGCAAGAAAGTTATGGTTGGTGCCCTGGCCAGTCCTTCTCCCTCAGCAACATCCCTGAAACAGATTGTTTATTCATGATCACATTGCTGTTTGTGGGAGTTTGCTGTGTCAAAATTGTCTGCCCTTGTTTCCTCCATTACGACAGTGAGTACACTTCAAAAGTATTTCATTAGCTGCAAAGCGCAATGGAGAATCCGAGGTCATAAAAGGCAATATTTGTAAAAGCCTCCCTTCCTTCATCAACTTGGACTTGAGCCCATGGGGATTGAGTTTCATGTGACTGCCCCCACTTGGCAGGAGACGGGAAGAACAATTGCTGATGGACAGCTCACTGATCAGAAGCAGTAGGAAAACTAGTGGCTCCACTGTGAAGTCGAGTCGGCCACAGTGAGTAAAACTGGATGGCTGTGTGGGGGGAAGCGATTCCGGAATATTGCTTCACCTGGCCCCACAAAAATCACCTAAAACTTGCTTTTTTTCCTGCTTGAGCATTCTTATGAACATATATTTGGTAGTACCTGGAAACCTTATACTAATGCCTGAAGTTCAGTTAGTTATTTGGTCATGGGTAGCAATTGTATTAACGTGGCTGCTTGAGCAAGGCATCTGTAAACTGTTGTGTGTGCAATGTGACATGTCTGGCACAGACTCTAACATGCTTTGAAGAAGTCAATGCAATCGAACAATAGCTGCTGTTATTTTCATAACTACCAGTGAAGCAGTAATTATAATCTGCTGCTGCAATTCCTGACATTAGGTTAGTTAAGAATTAGCTGCTGAGCTTAAATCTCCTCATGCACAACCTTTCCAAAAGATCTGGATGATTGCTTCTTAGCTGCAACGTTCTGTCATGTTCTGTTCCTTTCTCTTCCTGCTTATGTTTTCTTAGCTGCTGTACACATACAGCCATAATCATTCTTGACGCTTATCAAATGATGTTCCTTCTGTCCAAGCCCAGCTTCTGAGACATGGCAAAGAATGTCCAGAAACAGCATAAATGGCAAGTTGCACCGATCTTCCAGTCAGCGAGTTAGGGCTGAATTTCCTGAGAATCCCATCGTATATGCAGTAGCGCAAAGCAAGCAAATAATCAGTGTAAACAGTCGAGGCCCAAGGAGAGCACTGAACCCATGCCTTAAATCTTCATTGCACATGAGAATTTAACCTGCAAGTCATTAAACCATCATTTGTGCACATTTGGCAGAGTGGCTTGGTGTTTCTGTTCGATTGTGCTAGCTTTTTTGGCGCAGTTCGATCAAAATCAGCCAAACCAGCCCAAACAATGGTGGAATTTTAAGTCTGTGCAACTCGAGATTCCGCGATATTCTGCGCTAGATTTAAAGGCATTGCACTGAAAGCAGGCCCTGTCTACAAAGCAGGCCTCACCTCCAGGGCAGATTACTCAGTGTTGGAAGTTTCTTCTAATTGCACCTACTATTATCACTTCCAGATGGCTTTAAAAATTAAATTACTTTGGGCACAAGAACACTAACATATACTTTTAAAGCATTTGGATGTTTGCATTTACCAAGAAACTGACTAATATAACCCAATAAAACTATTTCACAGTTTTATATGTCCTTTAAAGTGGATTTCAGTTATTTAAAATCAGGTTACTCAGAGGTGATGGATAAACACTGATTGGGACAAACCTATTTTTAGCTGTTTCAATCATTCTTCACCAAGTTAGCACTTTTATAAAAGTGAAGTAATTTTTTTTTGAAGAGAAGCTGCGCTTTAAGATGATGCTCGATCACACTGATTCACGGAAGGTTTTGCGTTGGGCGATATGCAAATAAGTTGGGGGAAAGGAAACGGATTTTGAAAATGGGTCCAACTTTGGGTTCAACTTGTGACAGCATCGTCAGCTTAAACCCAACTCTGCTCCAGCCGGTCTAAGAAAATGCTGATGCGGTTGCTTTTCAATTTATAATGCAAATCATCCTGATGCAATTAAGGGGTTTGACAGGGAACTCACTGAGGAGTTGTTTGCACTGGCTGGAGACTCCAGAACGCAGGGGCACAGTCTCAGGATAAGGGACTGACTATTTAGGACTGAGGTGAGGAGAAATTTCTTCAGCCGGAGGGTTGTGAATCTTTGGAATTCCCTTTCCTTGTCAGGACGCCATCATTGAGTAAATTCAAGGCTGGGATCGATCGTCTTTTTGGTCCTGCAGGGATCAGGGGTTATGGGGATCAAGTAAGACAGTGGAGTTGAGGCACAAGATCAGCCATAATGGAATTGAATGGTGGAACAGGCTAGAGAGGCTGAATGGTCTATTCCTGCTCCTATTTCTTATGTTCTTAAGGTACATTCAAACATACAGAAAATACACTGGCCTGGATCTTCCAAGAAGCTACAATCATTGTTGGATTTCCGCTCCACTCGAACTTCCCCCACCTTGATGCAGCTGTGCATTTTTTGCCGGGTCCTGCAAGCCCGGCTTTACCAGAAATGCAGTGTACCTCCGAGAGCTCTGTCACAGCGCTGTAGAGTTGAGTGGGGGGGTCAGTAGGAAGGGGTAGACAGGACATGCCTTTCTGCAGCACTAGCTGTCATATGGTAAGTTTGAAGGTCCAGTGTGAATATAACTGAATGGATGAGTAGATGAATGAGCAAATGGATAGGGATGGCTTGGTGGGTAGGCGGGTGAGATAAGCAGCTAAGTGGGCAGGGTGAGCAAAGTAAGTGGGCAGGATGGGTGACCTGGTAGGTGGGTGAGCTGGTAGGTAGGTGAGCTGCTGGATGCATGAGGTGATAGGTGCGTGAGGTGGCAGGTGGGAATGGTGGCAGTAGGTGAGGTGGTAGATTGTTGAAGTGCCAGGTGGGTGAGGTGCCAGGTGGGTGAGGTGGTAAGTGGGTGAGGCGGTAAGTGGGTGAAGTGGCAGATGGATGAAGTGGCAGGTGGGTGAAGTAGTAGGTGGGTGCAATGGCAGGCGGGTAGGGTGGTAGGTGGATAGAGCAGTTGGGTGAGGTGGCAATTGGGTATTGTGGTAGGTGGATGAGGTGCTTAGGGTGGGTCGGTGCAGTGGTCAGGTCAGGAGGGGTAGTCAGGTCTAGTTGGAGGGGTTCGTCGGGTGGTCAGGGAGGGAGAAAGAAAGAGAAGTAGGCCAATTGGCCTATCGAGGCTGTACCACCATTTTGTCAACCATGGCAGCTCTTTATCTTTCTATATCTCAAACCTCCTGACCTTTTCTCCTCAATCTTTAATTCACAATTATCCATAACCTCTGTGCTTGCTCAACTTATATTGGCTTTCAGTTAAACAACATCCCAATTTTAAAACTCTCATCTTTGTTTCCAAATCTCTCCATGGCCTCACTCCTCCCTATGTCTGCAATCTCCTCCGGCCCTATAACCTCCGAGATAGCTGTGTTCCTCTAATTCTGGCCTCTAGGGCATCCTCAATTTTAATTGTTCCACCATTGGTGGCTAGGCCTCTAGCTGCCAAGACCCTAAGCTCTGGAATTCCCACCCAACCTCTCCGCCTCTCTATCCTCTTTCTCCTAAGAGGCTGCTTAAAACCTACTTCTTCACCCAAGCTTTTGATCATCTGCCCTAATATCACCTTATGTGGCGTGGTGTTATATTTTGTTTTAAAAACCTCCTCTGAAGCTCCTTGGGATGTTTTATTATATTCAAAGTGCTATATAAACTGTTGTTTTAAACATCTCATTGGTGACTTTCTGACACAGTATGTTCCACATTCTCACAAGCCTTTTTATAAAGAATATATTTCTTGGAGTTGTAGTGTGCATTTGGATTTTTGTTTAGACTGTGCTACATACTCCATCACAGCTTTCGGAACCATGAAAATGTGAGTAAATTAAATAGGCAGGTGGGGGTAGGGTTGGAGGTGGGACGGTAGTCAGTTAGCTTAGATGGTTAGATTGTGAGATAGAATGATGCCAATGGACACAGGTTCAATCCTCATATCAGCTGTGATGGTTCATGGAGGCCTGCCTCCTCATCATTCCCTAGTGTTTGCAGAGTGGTGCCCCTCAAGCTATACATAACCAATTGTCTGTCTCTAATGGAGAGGGATGCCAATAATCCTTTGTGGCCTATGGCTAATTACCGACACAGATGTGGTATGTTCCTGTCAGAACCTATTTAAACCAGTAATTGGCTGAATTATTCAAAAGTCAACCACTTTTGGAGTGAATAATTTCTTCCAACATTGCAGGAGCTCAGTCACTAACTTAATTGCAAAATTTTGATACAGAATTTTTATCTATTTGGGTGAACTTTGTGCAGGATATTCCTTTGCTGCAGAAGTTCCTCATCTGATTTGAAAATCCAATTAATTACCCTTTCTCTGGCTAAAGTGGGACCACATCTAATTTGACGTTGAATTCCCTTGATTAGCAACATATAATGCCAACAGTGCACATTGGATTTCTGTGCATGTTTAAAGAACAAGAGTGTACACTTATGTCTTACAAATGTTCCCTTACAAAGAGCAAAACCCAAGAAGGATAAATTATCAGATTATTCCGTGCAACCATTCACTTCCCCATGGACTTCAGGCCTCAGGCATGTTACATCCTGTTTGTACTTGGAAATGAATGTGCTCCTAAACTTTGGATAATTTATTAGGGAGATAGAGATACGATGAATATTTCAGTGTTGATATGCTTACAGGGTCAAAGCATCACATTGTTAATGACATAGAGAAAGGCACAGAGAAACTCTGATTGCTCATGCAAGAGATTTGTTACTGATCTGATCTCCACAGAAAATGTGCAATTCAGGAATTCTGCAGAGTTGTCCTACTTGGACAACAAATTGGAAATAGGATAAACGCCAGAAAGGAAAAAAGAACATACGGGGCTACAGGGAAAGTTGGGGGGGACAGAATGGGACTAGCTAAATTGCTCTTGTAGAGACTCAGCATGGAGTCAACAGGCCGAATGGCCTCCTTCTGCACTGTAACCATTCTATGATTCTATAATTCTAACTACCTAAAGTAACTAGTGAAACTTGTGTGATTTGTTTTACAAATGTCAGTCCTGTCAAACCTTCCCCCAAATATCTATTCAAAAGAAGCTGGAGCTGCTCAGAATCACAGAATTTTAACGGCACAGAAGGAGGCCATTCAGCCCATTGTATCCGCACCGGCTCTTTAAATGATCATTTTGACCTAGTACCATTGCCCGACCTTTCCCCCGTATCCCTGCACATTGTTTCCATTTAAATAATCATCGAATGTCCTCTTGAATGCCTCGATTGAACCTGCCTCCACCACAATTCCAGGCAGTGCATTCCAGACCCGAACCACTCGTTGTGTGAAAATGATTTTCTTCACGTCACATTTGTTTCTTTTGCAACTCACTTTAAATCTGTGCCCTCTCGTCCTTGATCCTTTTATGAGCGGGAACGGCTTCTCCATATCTACTCTGTCCAGCCCCTTCATGATTTTGAACATCTCTACCGAATCTCCTCTTAGGCATCCTCTCTCGAAGGAAAACAGTCCCAACCTCTCCAATCAATCTTCATAGCTGAAGTTCCTCATCCCTGGAACCATTCTTGCAAACCTCTTCTGTACTCCCTCCAATGTGTTCACATCCTTCCTATAATGTGGTGTACACAATACTCTAGCTGAGGTCTAATAAGTGTCTTATGTAAATTCAGCATAACCTCCCTGCTCTTGTACTCTATGCCCCTATTAATAAAGCCCTGGATACTATATGCTTTATTAACTGCTCTCTCCACCTGTCCTGTCACCTTCAATGATCTATGCACATATACACCCAGGTCTTTCGCCCCTTATTATTGTCTGTCCATGTTCTTCCTACCAAAATGCATCACTTCATACTTCTCAGCATTGAACTTCATCTGCCATCTATCTGCCCACTCCGTCAACTTGTCTATGTCCTTATGAAGTTCTACACCATCCTCCTTGCAGTTCACAACTCTCCCAAGCTTCGTATCCTCTGCAAACTTTGAAATTGTCCCCTGCCAAGATCTAGTTCATTAATATATATCAGGAAAAGCAAGGGTCCCAATACTGACCCCTGGGTAACTCCACTACAAGCCTCCCTCCAGCCTGAAAAATATCCATTGACCATTACTCTCTGCTTCCTATTTTCAGCCAATTTTGTATCCACATTGCTACTGTCCCTTTTATTCCATGAGCAATAACTTTTCTCACAAGTCTGTTGTGTGGCACTGTATCAAATGCCTTTTGAAAGTCCATGTACACCACACCAACAGCATTACCCTCATTGACCTTTCCTGTTACCTCATCAAAAAACTCCCACAAGTTAGTTAATCACGATTTCCCCTTTAGAAATCCATGCTGGCTCTTCCTTATCAACCCATATTTTTCTAAGTGACTACTTATTCTATCCTGAATATTTGTTTCTAAAATCTTGTCCACCACTGAAGTTAAACTGACTGGCCTGTAATTGCTGGGCTTATCCTTATAACCTTTTTTGAACAAGGGCGTAACGTTTGCAATTCTCAGTCCTCTAGCACCACCCCTGAGTCTAGGGAAGACTGAAAAATTATGGCCAGTGCACCTGCAATTTCCACTCTCACTTCCCTTAATATCCTTGGACGTATCTCGTCTGGACCCAGTGCCTTGTCAGTTTTAAGTACCGACTGTCTAGTCAACACTCCCTCCTTATCAATTTTGAACTCTTCTAGTGACAGAGTTTCCTCACCTGTCACCATGGCCTGGGTACTATCTTCCTCCTTGGCAAAGACGGATGCAAAGTATTTATTTAAAACCTCAGCTGTGGCCCCTTCATCCATATGTAAATTCCCTTTTAAGTCCCTAATTGGCCCTACTCCTCCTTTTATCACCCTTTTACTATTTATATGACTATAGCAGACTTTGGGATTCTCCTTTATGTTGGCTGCCAGTCTTTTCTCATAATCCCTCTTCGCTTCTCTAATATGTTTTTTCATCTCCCCCCCAAACCTTCTGTATTCCTCTTGGTTCTCAATTCTATTTTCTACCCGACACCTGTCATAAGCACATTTTTCTTCTTTATCTTAACTTTTATCTCCTTTTTCATCCAGGGAGCTCTGTACTTGTTTGCCCTGCCTTTCCCTCTCGATGGAATATACCTGAACAAATTGCCTGAACAAATTCTTGTTTGAAGGTAACCTATTGTTCAGCTACAGTTTTTCCTGCCAATCTTTCGTTCCAGTCTATTTGGCCCAGCTCCATTCTTGCCCCATCGAAGTCAGCTCTTGTCCAATTTCTACTCTGAATTGCCTATCGTCCTTTTCTATCATCATCTTAAAACATACAATGCAATGATCATTGTCTCCTAAATGTCCCCCCCACTGACACTTGATCTACTTGGCCCCCCTCATTTCCAAGAACCTGGTCCAAGTGTGTACTTTCTTGTTGGATTGGACATATACCGCTGTAGAAAATTTTCCTGAACACAATTTAGGAACTTTTGCCCCTGTCCGTACTTTACACTACCACTGTCCTAGTCTCCATTTGGGATACTAAAGTCCCCCATTATAACTACTCTATGATGCTTGCATCCCTGCAAATTTGTTCCTTTACATCCTTCCCACTGGTTGGCAGTCTATAGATTACACCGAGCAATGTAATTGTACCCTTTTTGATCCTCAGCTCTAGCCAATTGATTCTGTCCTTGAACCCTCTGGGACATCCTCTTTCTCCAGCATTGCAATCTCTCCTTAACCAATATCGTCATCCCTCCTCCTTTCCTTCCTTTCCTATCTTTTCTGAACACCTTGTACTGGGGAATATTTAACAGCCAATTCTGCCCTTCCTTAAGCCAGGTCTCTGTTATCACCACAACATCATATTTCCACATGGCAATCTGCGCCTGTAACTCCCCAATCTTATTTACTATGCTCTGTACATTCACTAACATGCATAGTAATCATGATTTAGACTTTGCTACTTTCTCCCTCATCCTGACTTCACCTATTAACTTACGATTCTCTATACTAGTGCTATCTGTCCCTCCCAGTATTTTGTGCACACTGGTATCCTTCTTTAATATTTTCTCTTCGTTCCCACACCCCAGCTGAGTTAGTTTAAAGCCCTCCCAACAGCACTAGCAAAATACCCCTCAAGGAATTCAGTCCCTGTTCTGTTCACGTGCAACCCCTCTGGCTTGTACAGGTGCCATCGCCACCAGAACCAGTCCCACTGTCCCAGGAATCTAAAGCCCTCCCTCCTGCACAATTTATTTATTTATTTGTTAAATAATGATATACTAATTCATCCTTTTTTTTCAGTCATTCTTTACTGTTTTTTATATTCTGTCCAATCTTATGACCTGTCACTAACCTTTGTTGAATTATACACTTTTTCTTTCAATTTGATTCTATCTTTAATTTCCTAAATTAGCCATGAATGATGCATCCCTATCCTAGCCTTTCTTTCTCACTGGAATATATCTTTGTTGAGTGTTATGAAATATCTCCTTAAATGTCTTCTACTGCATCTCCACTGACCTATCCCTTAAACTAATTTCCAAGTTTGCTTTAGCAAGTCTGTCTTCATACCCTTGTAATTTAGGTTTAAAGTACTAGCCTTAGACCCATTCTCATCCCCATCAAGCTGAATGTAAAATTCAATCATGTTATGATCACTGTTACATAAGCGCCTCTTTACTATAAGGTCATTAATTAATCATATGTCATTACCAGTTCTAGAATAGCCTGCTCTCTGTTTGGCTCTAGAATATGCTGCTCAAAGAAACTATTCCTAAAACACTCTATGAACTCATCTTCCAAGCTACCTTTGCCAGTCTGATTCATGCAATTAATATGTAGATTAAAATCCCCCATGATTATCACTGCACCTTTCTCACAAGCCCCCATTATTTCTTCCTGTTTACCCCATCCTACAGTGTGGTTACTGCTCAGGGACCTAGAAACTACTCCCACAAGTGACTTCCTACCTTTGCTATTTCTTGTCTCTACCCAAACTGATTCTACAGTTTGACCTTTAGAACTCACGTAATCCCTCACTATTGTACTAATGTCATCTTTTATTAACAGAGCTACCCCTCCACCTTTACCTGACTTCCTGTCCTTAAATGTCAAGTACCCTTGAATATTCAGGTCCCTGTCTTGGTCACCTTGCAGCCATGCCTCTGTAATGGCTATTAGACCATACATACTTATTTCTGTTTGAGCTAACAATCACTTCTTTTGTCACCAATGCTACGTGCATTCAGTTACAGAGCTTTTATTTCTGTATTTTTACTATTTTAGTATTCCCCAGCCTTATCTGCTGGCACGCTCCTAAGTTTGAATGCTCTGTTTCTTCCTGCCATGCTCTGATTATCATTATCCTTAAAGCTACCTTGATCTCTTTTCTTGTCCTCTCCCTTTAGTTTATCACATCTTCCGTTAATTGATCCCTTTCCCTCACTATGTTGTTGAAAGCTCTCACTACTGCCCTAGTTATAGTTATATCATTGGCTGTAAGATACCTTGGGATATCCTGAGGTTGCAAAGAGTTCTTTATAAATGCAAGTTCGTTCTAATGCGGATTGAGTCTGTATGTCCCCCTCACTCCAGTGAAATGTGCAGCAGGATAGAATTTAATTAGATTTATCCCCAAATAATTGGATAAAACTGATGGTTTCAGTCCACCCACAATTTCCTGCCACCTTAAATATACATCACAGCTTTTGAGTTGGAGCTAATGAAACCAAATTAAGAACTAATTAAGACCAAGAATACCATCTGCTATATGATTGTAATTCGGCACAAACATCACCCCTTTTTAGGGCCACAAGCTCAAGCAGTTTTGTCCCAGCTACTTTAAAAATACATTAGGCCTGATTATGTTATCAAAAGTCCAGGTGAATCAACTGGGAATCCATTGTCCATCAGACAATTTGCTACTTGGTCATACCAGAAAAACTATCTCACAGAAAACAGAGCTCAGTTTTCATTGACAAAGTGCAGTTCTGATAGAAATGTTGGTATGTCTCATCTCTTTGCTTGTTAATGACACAGGACTTAAGTTTTCACAAGCTTTTTGTACCGTGTTTCAGAGGCATCTGATGGAGGCAAAGGCTATTTGCTAAGATCATTTTCAAGTGGGGACCGTAACAAAGCTGTGTAAGTTTGCTGATACACAAAAGAGGAGGAATAAGAGAGCAAGCAAATCAAACACAGAGTAATTTGAATGGATTGAGGTATTGGATGATAAAAGGACAAATACAAATTATGACTGGGTAAAGGAATAAGCGGTGGGAATATAACACAGACAGCAGCAGATTACAAGGCATGACAGACATGACCATTCTGAGGAATCTGGTGTAGAGTTTGTTGAAAATTTTGACATGCTGCACAGCAGCACATAAAATAAAACATAGCAAGACGTTCAAGGGCTTTAAGTGTATAGCCAGGCGGACACAACATAAATTCCTATACAAATAGGGAGATTGTTTATTTTACAGAGCATTGATTAGCTCTACTTGGGGTAATGTGTAGAATCCTAGTCACTGTATGACAGTAGGGATCCCAGTTTTAAGGGAAAGCTACAGAGTAGATTAGGGCACTTAGAAAATCTTAACGCGATCAGAGAGATTTCCCTTGTGAAAGGGAAATCATGTTTGACTTATTTATTCGAGTTCTTTGACATGCAGCAACAATAAAGGGAACCTGTGAATGTGCTGTACCTAGCAGGGGATAACATGTTAATATGGATAGAGGATTGGTTAGCTGACGGGAAACAGAACGCTGGGATAAATGGGTCATTTTTGGGTTGGCAAGATGTGACGAGTGGAGTGCCACAGGGATCAGTGCTGGGGCCTCAACTATTTAAGGTCCACATCACTGACTTGGATGAAGGGACCAAATGTAAATTAGCTAAATTTGCTGATGACACAAAGATAGGTAGGAAAGTAAGTTGTGAAGAGGACATAAGGAGTCTGCAAAGGGATATAGATAGGTTAAGTGATTGGGTAAAAACTTGGCCGATGGAGCATAATTTGGGAAGATGTGAACTTGTCCACTTTGGCAGGAAGAATAGAAAAGCAGCATATTATTTAAATGGAGAGAGATTGCAGAACTCTGAGGTACAGAGGGATTTGGGTGTCCTGGTACATAAATCACAAAAAGTTGGTATGCAGTTACAGCAAGTGATTAGGAAGGCAAATGGAATGTTGTCATTTATTAAGGAGAATGGAATATAAAAGAAGGAAGGTTTTGCTACAGATGTGAGACTACATCTGGAGCACTGTGTACAATTTTGGTCTCCATATTTAAGAAAGACTTTAATTTCAATAGAAGAAGTGCACAGAAGGCTCACTCGACTGATTCCTGAGATGAAGGTATTGCCTTATGAGGAAATTAGACAGGTTGGCCCTATATACATTAGAGTTTAGAAGAATGAGAGGCGATCATATTGAAAGATATAAGATCCTGAGGGAACTTGACAGGGTAGATGCTGAAAGGATGTTTCCCCTTATGCGAGAGATTAGAACTCAGATACACAGTTCCTAATAAGAGAGCTCTCATTTAAGAACATAAGAAATAGGAGCAGGAGTAGGCCATTCGGTCCCTTAAGCCTGCTCAGCCATTCAATAAGATCATGGCTGATCTGTCCCAAGCCTCAACTCCTCTTTCGTGCCAGCTCCTTATGGCCCTCAACCCCTCGATATTTCAAAAATCTATCTACCTCCTCTTTAAATGCTTTCAGTAATCTAGCCTCCACAACTCTCTGGAGTAGAGAATTCCAGACATTCACTAACCTCTGATAGAAATTCCTTTGCATCTCATTTTTAAATGAGTGTTCCCTTATTCTGTAACTATGTCTCCTAGTTCGAGATTCCCCCACTAGTGGAAACATCTTCTCAACATCTACTCTGTCAAGCCCCCTCAGAATCTTGTACGTTTCAATAAGTTTACCCTTCATTCTTCTAAACTCTAATGAATAAAGGCCTAACCTGTTTAGCTGTTCTTGATAAGTCAACTCCTTCATCCCATGAATCAGCCTTGTGAATCTCTTTTGAACTGCCTCCAATGCCAGTATGTCCTTTCTCAAATATGGGGACCAAAACTATACACAGTACTCCAGGTGTGACCTCACCAACACCTTATACAGTTACAAGAAGACTTCCCTGTTTTGAAACTCCAACCCCTAGCAATACAGGGCAAAATTCTAGCATTCATTGAAGTATATAAGCTGAACCTTAATAAATTGTTTGGGCTAATCACAAAATGCAACAGATGCAAGCTCTAAAAAGGACGTGAACAAAAAGTGTGTAGAACAAACTGCATGGAGCTAATGGAGGTGCCTAGAGTCAGCCCATTCAATGGAGAGATAGGTAGGTTTAGACCACAAACAAGCGATTTAAGTATTTAGAGGAAAGTTCTTTTTAAAAAATAATTGAAACCAGTCATTTGGCCCTCAATGTACATTCCTAACCTCTTTCCCTCCCTGAAGTTTACCTATACCTGATCAAGAGTGATTTGACATAAATCACTGCTCAACCAACATGCATCTTGTTTCTACTTCACATGTTCATAGACTAAAATAACATAAAAATGTCCATGGCCTTTTATCGTCAAGACAGCTCCTATGATGACATAGCATTAGATTCCATTAAGCACAATTAACCTGTCATCTTGTCTTTGGTTTGTACAACACAAGTTCAGCTCCACAGGTAGTGTGGCGTTATCACTAATTGGAGTACTCAGAATGAAATGGTTTCGCCAAGTGAAGTAAACCCATCGGAAAACTTTGCAAAGTAGATACCAGCCACTGAGAAATTGCATCCTGTGGTTTTGGATTTCTCTGTACATTAATAATATTTTCCTCCCTTACAATCCATATCACTGTTTCTCTACCACTCAAGTAAAATATTAATGTAAGGTTATCCGTGCTCCTTCTTGTCCTTCATACCAGTTGCCTTGATCATATCAAAATGAGATCCAGGACATTCGTGTCATTGCAGTTGGGGACATAGGACCAGGAATAGGTCAGTCAACGCCTTGGTACTCTTCTGCCATTCATTTAGATCATAGTTGATCTGTAATCTTAGCTTCATCTGCCCGCCTTGGTCCCATATCCCTTAATAGCCTTGCCTAACAAAAATCTACCAATCTCAGTTATGACATTTTCAACAGATCTTTTGAGAGATTTCCAGAAGCACTTCCTGATAACAGCCCCAGAGCAGGCTAGCTCTAATTTTTAGATTATGCCACTTTAAGGTTACGCAAAGCAATTGACCATTCCAAGAGCTTATGTAACACCACACTGCACAACTACAAAGGTGATACCTGAGCCAGTTTGCTATAGGTCAGAAAATTCACTTTAATCTAGCATCAACTTTGAGGGGAAGTTTAATATCTGAGAACAGAATCAAGCAGGAAATCCAATCCCGTGCAGAGAAAAGCTGTAAAAAGACCCCAACAGAGGGCTGCGATGTAAAAAATTGTCCGGATTAAAAAGTTTTGGAGGACAACTGGGTAGAGCGTGTGCCGTGCATGCTCCATCAATTGTACCAACCCAATTATGAGGGGCATGGACAGGGTGGATAGGGAGCAGCTGTTCCTCTTAGTTGAAGGGTCAGTCACAAGGGGACATAAGTTCAAGGTGAGGAGCAGGAGGTTTAGGGAGGATGTGAGGAAAAAGCTTTTTACCCAGAGGGTGGTGACGATCTGGAATGCAGTGCCTGGGAGGGTGGTGGAGACGGGTTGCCCCGCATCCTTTAAAAAGTACCTGGATGAGCACTTGGCACGTCATAACATTCAAGGCTTTGGGCCAAATGCTGGCAAATGGTATTAGGTCGGTAGGTCAGGTGTTTCTCTTGTGTCAGAGCAGAGTTGATGGGCCGAAGGGCCTCTTCTGCACTGTGTGATCCTGTGATTCTGTGAATCAGTGCTGCTCCCAAAATAATAGAGTCACAAATGTTTCTTGCCTTTTGTTTTTTTTTGTGTGGAGTCAGAAACTGCAGGAATCACTCAATTCCCTGCCCTCCTGAATTGGTGAGTTGTAGAAAGCATTGGCTTGGCGCACGCAGGATTGATGCAGCTGAGACCTGGGCCTTAAAATGGTGCAGGCCACACAGTAACAAGGGCTGGAATTTTCCGGCCCCGTCACGGGCGGGACCTTCCGCGGGCGAGGCGGCCCCCCAGCTGAGAGTCCATTGACTTGCGGCGGGACCGGAAGATCCTGGCAGCGGGTGGATGCGGAAAATCCCACCGAACAACTGGCAAGCGGAAAACCCACCAAACACCCATTTGGCATCAAGAGGTAAAATTGGCCCCTCATATTTATACATATACATCAGTAAACTTTTACCATTTCTCTTTCCACCATGAGAGGCTCAGCTGTCCAGGAGGAGAGGAAGGAGAAAGAAGGAGCAATAGTGATAGGGGATCCATTAGTTAGGGGAACAGACAGGCTTTTCTGTGGCCGTAGACATGACTGCAAGATGGTATGTTACCACCCTGGTGCCAGGGTCAAGGATGTCACTGGGCAGCTGCAGAGCCCCCAGAGTGGGGAGGGTGAACAGCCAGCTGTTGCGGTCCACATCGGCACCGGTGACATAGGTAGAAAGAGGGATGTGGTCCTGCAGTCAGAATTTAGGGAGCTAGGTGGAAAATTAGCAAGCAGCACCTCAAAAGTAATAATCTCCATATTACTACCAGTGCCATGCACAAGTGAGTACAGAAATAATAATAAGATAGGTAAATGGGTGGCTGGAAAGATGGTGTGGAGGTGGGGTGGGGGGGTGGGGGGGGGGGCGGTGCTGGGGGGCGCTGCGGGTGGGCGTCGTTGGATTCTTGGGATATTGGGACCAGCTCTGGCAGAGGTGGTACCTGCATAGGCCGGACAGTTGCACCTGAACAGAGCTGGGACTGAGTTCCTTGCGGGGAGTTTTGCCAGTGCTGTTGGGGAGGGTTTGAAGTAACTCGGCAGGGGTGTGGGAACCAGGAGAAAATATCAGAAGAAAACCAGGTGAGGAATACCAGGGTGCACAAAACACTGGGAGAGACAGATAGCTCTATAACAATTATCAGGTGGGGTCAAAGTAAGGGAGAAGGTAATAGAGTCTAAATCAGGTTTAGTGTGAATGTATGTGAATGCACGGAGTATGGTAAATGAAATTGGCGCGTTTCAGGCACAGATTGCCATGTGGAATTATGATGTGGCTATAATAGAGACCTGACTCAAGGAAGGGCAGGACTGGGTGTTAAATATTCCTGGGTACACGGTGCTCAGGAAGATAAGAAAGGACGAAAGGGGAGAGTGGTGGTGGTATTGATTAAGGAGAGCACTGCTGGAGAAAGAGGATAACTCAGATGGGTCAAGAACAGAATTGATTTTGACCCAGTGACAGTGAAGGAATGACGATATATTTCCAAGTCAAGATGGTGAATGGCTTGAAGGGGAACTTCCAGGTGGTGGTGTTCCCATCTGTCTGCTACCCTTGTCCTTCTAGATGGTTGTGGGTTTGGAAGGTGCTGTATAAAGAGTCTTGGTGAATTCCTGCAGTGCATCTTGTAGATGATATACACTGCTGTCACCATTCATCGGTGGTAGAGGAAGTGAATGTTTGTGGATGTGGTTCTAATCAAGCGGGCTGCTTTGTCCTGGATGGTGTCAAGCTTCTTGAGTGTTGTGGGAGCTGCACTCATCCAGGCAAGTGGGGAGTATTCCATCACACTCCTGACTTGTGCCTTGTAGATGATGGTTAGATTCTTTCTTGTTGGAAGTGGCCATTGCCTGGCACTTGTGTGGTGTGAATGTTACTTGCCACTTGTTAGCCCAAGCCTGGATATTGTCCGGGTCTTGCTGCATTTAGACATGGACTGCTTCAGTATCTGAGGAGACACAAATGGTGCTGAACATTGTGCAATCATCAGCGAACATCTCCACTTCTGACCTTATGATGGAAGGAGAGTTATTGATGAAGCAGCTGAAAATGGCTGGTCTGAGGACACTACCCTGAGGAACTCCTGCAGTGATGTCCTGGAGCCGAGAAGACTGACCTCCAAAAACCACAATTACCTTCCTTTGTGCTAGGTATGACTCTGTGGAGAGTTTTGCCTCTAATTCCCATTGACTCCAGTTTTGCTAGGGGTCCTTGATGCCACACTTCATCAGATGTGGCCTTGATGTCATGGACAGTCACTCTCACTTCACCTCTCGAGTTCAGCTCTTTTGTCTATGTTTGAACCAAGGCTGTAATGAGGTCAGAAGCTGAGTGGCCCTGGCGGAACTCAAACTGGGTGTCAGTGAGCAGGTTATAGCTAAGCAAGTGCTACTTGATAGCACTGTTGATGATCCCTTCCATCACTTTACTGATAATCAAGAGTAGACTGATGAGGCTTCTTTTTTGTGTAGAGGACATACCTGGGCAATTTTTCACATAGCAGGGTAGGTGCCAGTGTTGTTGCTGTACTGGAATAGCTTGGCTAGGGGCACAGCAAGTTCTGGAGCACAAGTCTTCAGTACTATTGCTGGAATATTGTCAGGGCCCATAGCCTTTGCAGTATCCAGTGCCTTCAGCTGTTTCTTGATATCACGTGAGTGAATCAAATTGACTGAAGACTGCCATCTGTGATTCTGGGGACCTCCAGAGAAAACCGAGGTGGATCATCCACTCAACACTTCTGAAGCAGTATGTTTCCAGTTCAATGAGCAAGGAGGCACTGCTAGACCTGGTTCCTGGGAATGAGGTGGGTCAAGTTGATTAAGTGCGAGTGGGAGAACATTTAGAGGACAGTGATCATTGTATCATAAGGTTTAGCATGACTATGGAAAAGGACAAAATACAGTCCAGAATAAGAATAATTAACTAGGGGAGAGCCAACTTCAACAGGATAAGAACGAATCTGGGCTGAATAAGTTGGAGCCAAAGGTTGGCAGGAAAAACAGTAGGTGAACAATCGGCTACCTTCAAAAAAGAGGCGGCTCAGGCACAGTCAAGGTATATTGCCTTGAAAGGGAAAGTTAGGGCAAACAAATCTTGAGCTCCCTGGATGACAAAAGAGCTTGAAATTAAGATAAAGAAGAAAAGGTGTGCTTACAGTAGGTGCCGGGAAGAGGATAAAATCGAGAACCAGGCAGAGGTTCAGAGGGGAGATGAAAAAGCAAATGAGAGAAGCAAAGAGAGAGCATGAAAAGACACTGGCACCTAACATAAAAGGAAATAGCAAAGTCTCCTGTAGGCATATAAATAGTAAAAGGGTGGTAAAAGGAGGACTGGGGCTGGCTAGGGACCAAAAACTGGATTTACACATGGAGGCAGGGGGCATGTCTGACATATTAAATGAATACTTTGCAACTGTCTTTCCCAAGGAAGAAGATGCTACCGAGGCCATAGTGAAATAGGAGGAAAATCAGTCACTCAAAGTGCTTAAAATTGATAAGGAGGAGCTATTGCATAGGCTGTCTGTACTCAAAGTTGATCAGGCACCAGGACGGGATGAGATATATCCAAGGATACTGAGGGAAGAGAGATAAGAAATTGCAGAGGCACTGGCCATAATTTTTCAGTCTTCCTCAGACTCAGGGGTGGTGCAAGAGGACTGAAAAATTGCAAAAATTACACCTTTGTTCTAAAAAGGGGATAAGGATAAGCCCAGCAACTACAGACCAGTCAGTTTGACTTCGGTGGTGGGGAAATTTCTAGAAACTGTAATTAAGGACAAAATTAATAGTCGCATGGACAAATGCAGGTTAATTATGGAGAGCCAGCATGGATTTCTTAATGGAAAATCATGTTTAATAACTTACTGGTGTTTTTTGAGGTCACAGAGAGGGTTGATGAGGCAATGCTGTTGATAAAGCGATCATGAATTTCCAAAAGGCATTTGATACAGTGCTGCACTACAGACTTGTGAGAAAAGTCATCGCTCATGGAATAACAGGGGCAATAGCAACTTGGATGTAAAATTGGCTGAGTGACGGGAAACAGAGAGTAATAGTTAATGGATGCTTTTCGTGCTGGAGTAAAGTTTGTAGTGGAGTTCCCCAGGGGTTGGTATTGGGACCCTTGCTTTTCCTGATATATATTAATGATCTAGGCCTTGATGTACAGGGAGCAATTTCAATATTTGTTGACTTTTCAAACTTGGAAGCATTGTAAACTGTGAGGGTGACAGTGTAGAAAAGGACAAGGACAAGTTGGTGGAAAGGGCAGATAGGTGGCAGATGAAGTTCAATGCGGAGAAATGTGAGGTGATGCATTTTGGTAGGAAGAAATGGAGAGACACTATAAAATAGAGGGTACAACTGTAAAGGGAGTGCAGGAGAAGAGGGGCCATTAAAGGCGGAAGGACAGGTTGAAAGAGCAGTTAATTTTTCTTTAGTCATTTACGAGATGTGTGTTTTGCTGGCTAGGCCAGCATTTATTGCCCATCCCTAACTGCCCTTGAGAAGATGGTAGTGAGCTGCCTTCTTGAACCACTGTAGTCCCTATGGTGTAGGTACACCCTCAGAGCTGTTAGGGAGGGAGTTCCAGGATTTTGACCTAGTGACAGTGAAGGAACAGTGATATATTTCCAAGTCAGGATGGTGAGTGAATTGGAAGGGAACTTGCAGGTGATGGTGTTCCCATGTATCTGCTGCCCTTGTCCTTCTAGATGGTAGCCATCCTGGGCTTGGAAGGCACTGCCTAAGGAGCTTTGGTGAGTTTCTGCAGTGCATCTTGTAGATGGCACTGCCACCACTGTTCATCGGTGGTAGAGGGAATGAATGTTTATGGAAGTTTTAATAAAGCATACAACATCCTAGGCTTTATTAATAGAGGCATAGAGTACAAGATTGAGGAGGTTATGTTGAATTTGTATAAGACACTAGTCAGACCTCAGCCGGAGTACTGCGAACAGTTCTGGGCACCGCATTTTAGGAAGGATGTGAAGCCATTGGGGAGAGTGCAGAAGAGGTTGACGAGTATGGTTCAAGGGATGGGAAACTTCAGTTATGAAGATAGATTGGAGAAGTTGGGATTCTTTTCTTTGGAGAAAAGAAGGTTGAGAGGAGATTTAATAGAAGTATTCAAAATCATGAGGGGCCTCGACAGGCTAGATATGGAGAAACTGTTCCCACTAGTAGAAGGTTCGAGAACCAGAGGGCACAGACTTAAGTTAATTGGTTAAAAAAAGCAAAAGTGATATGAGAAAAAACTTTCTTACACAGTTCTGGACTACACTGCCTGACAGTGCGGTGGAGGTGGGTTCAATCGAGGCATTCAACAGGAAATTAGATGATTATTTGAAAGGAAACAATGTGCAAGGTTAGAGGGAGAATGCAAGAGAATGGCATTCGATGACATGCTCATTCAGAGAGCCAGTGCAGACACAATGGGCCGAATGGCCTCCTTCTGCGCTGTAACAATTCTATAATTCTGCCATCAGAGTAAGCTAGTTATAAATATAAAAACAGTAAGAGTTTCTAAAGGTATTTTAAAAGGAAAAGACTAACTAGACCTTGCAAAGAATGACTAAAAGATTAATAAGGAGAGAGAAATGACAGCACAAGAGAAAGCTAGCTGAAAATATTAAAACGAATAGTAAGCATTTCTACGGGCATTTAAAAACGAAAATAGACCATTGTTCCTCTAAAGAATGAGTCTGGAGAATTAATAGTGGTAAAAAAGGAAAAGGTGGATGCATTTAACAGATATTTTGTGTCTGTCATCATTGTAGAGGTTACAAATAACATCCCAGATATAATTTTAAATCATAAGGTAAAAGGGAAGGAGCAACTTAAAAACAGTTACATACCAGTGAAATGTTACTGAGAAAATTATTTGAACCAGGTCCTGATGGACTTCACCCTAAGGTCATATAAGAAGTGGCTGCTAAGATAGTGGATTCATTGCTTTTAATTTTCCAAAGTTCACTAGATTCTGGAAAGTTCCCATCAGATTGGAAAATAGCAATGTAACTCCTCTATTCAAGAGAGAGGGGAGACAGAAAGCAGGAAACTACAGGCCAGTTAGCCGAATATCTGTGATAGAGAAAATGCTAGTATCTCTTACTAAGGAGATTATAGTGGGGCACTTAGGAAATCTCAATGCAATCATGCAGAATCAGCATGGCTTTGTGAAAGGGAAATTGTGTTTGACTAATTTATTGGAGTTTCTTGAGGAAGTAACAAGCAATGTGGATAAAGGGGAACCCGCAGATGTGGTGTACTTAGATTTCCAGAAGCCATTTGAGGAGGTGCCACATCAAAAATTACTACACACAATTTAAGCTTGTGGTGTTGTGGGTAACATATCCCTGTACTAGCATGCATAAAGGATTGCTTAGCTAACAGAAAACAGAGTTTAAGGATAGATGGGTCATTCTCAGGTTGGAAAGATGTAACTAGTGGAGTGCCACAGTGATCAGTGCTGGGGCCTCAACTATTTACAATTTATATCAATGACTTAGATGAAGGTACTGAATGAATGGTTGCTAAGTTTGCTGATGACACACAGATAGGTAGGAAAGTAATTTGTGAAGAGGACATAAGGTGTCTGCAAAGGGATATAGATCGGTTTCGTGATTGGGTAAAAATTTGGCAGATGGAGTATAATTTGGGAAAATGTGAACTTGTCCACTTTGGCAGGAAGAATAGAAAAGCAGCATATTATTTAAATGGAGGGAGATTGCAGAACTCAGGTACAGAGGGATCTGGGTGTCTTGGTACATGAATCACAAAAAGTTAGTATGCAGCTACAGCAAGTGATTAGGAAGGCAAATGGCATAGCTTGTTTATTGCAAGGGGAATGGAAATAAAGGTAGGGTACTTTGCTACAGTTGTACAGAACATTGGTGAGACTACGTCTTGAGTACTGCATACAATTTTGGGGTCTCCTTATTAAAGGATATCATTGCATTAGAAGCAGTGCAGAGACGGTTTATTTGATTCTTGGGATTTTATGAGGAAATGTTGAGCAGATTGGGCCTGTATCCATTGGAGTTTAGAAGAATGTGAGGTAATATTATTGAAACATATATGATTCTGAGGGGACGTGACAGGATGGATGCTGAAAGGTTGTTCCCCCTTGTGGGAGAGACTAGAACTAGAGGACACAATTTAATAATAAGGGGTCTCCTATTAAAGAAGGAGATAAGGAGTATTTTTTTCTCTCAGAGGGTCATTAGTCTGTGGAATTCTCTTCCCAAGTGAGCAATGGAGACAGGGTTCGTGAATGTTTTTAAGGCTGAGTTAGATAGATTCTTGACTGACGAGGGTGTCAAATGGTATTGGGCTTAGACAGGAAGTAGAGGCCACAATCAGATCAGCCATGATCTTATCAAATGGCTGATCAGGCTCAACAAACTGAATGGCCTACTCCTGCTCCTAATTCATATGCTCGGAATGATTATTTTTGAGGTGTAGTCACTGTTGGAATGTAGGAAATATGACAACTAATTTATGCACAGCAAGATCCCACAAACAGCAATGTGATAATTTTCTTTATGGTAGTCAACTGTTAAATAACATCCAGGATACAGGGAGAACGCCCCTCCTCTTCATAGTTGCACCATGGGATATTTTGTGACCATCTAAGAGAGAAAATGGGACACTGGTTTAGATTCTTATCTGAAAGGAAGCACCTCTGGCCATGCAGCCCTCCCTCAGTCCTGCACTGAAGTATTAGCCTGCTTATGTGCCCAAGTCTCTCAGTGGGAACTGAACCCTGAACCCTTTAACTCAAAGCAAAACTGAGCCAATCCTGACAGACTAAACTCAACAAGATTAGAATTGCTATGACTGGGATGAGAGAGTGTGCAGTTAATCTAGCCCCACTACTCCATAGGTCACAACATTAGATTAAATGTTCATTCATTCACCAAAATGGTCAATTATTTACTTTCACTACTGTTACCCAGAACAAAAGAGACCTTAACCAGGCTTCTTTCAACAAACAGCAAACTTATTAGTTTATTATGAAACAGTCACAGTCTAGAGCAGTTCAAGAAAGCAGCTCACCACCACTTTCTCAAGGGCAACAAGGGATGGGCAGTGAATGCTAGCCTAGCCAGCGAAGTCCACATCCCGTAAATGCATTTTAAAAAAGTCTTATCAAAGAGAAAGGCAAAGCTTATCAACATATGGTATGCAATATGAAATTATACTACTTACCCTTTCGAGATACCTTAAGTCTCTCACACACACACGCACACACACGCGCACACACACATAAACACACACACACATACACACACAAAAAATGAAATAAAAATAGAAATGGAAGAATTCAGCCAAAGTTTAAAAGTCAGTAGTTCAAAGGCAAAGGATAGATGGTGAAGTTGCTGGAATGGCATCTGGGTTATACAGTTGGTCTCTCAGCACTGATGCGCAAAACAATCAGTGACTCTGGCGCTGCCTCCCAGGTGGACTCAAGGAATATTCAAGGATACTCTATTCCAGCAAGTAGAGCATCTTAGGGGCAGTTTATATTCACTTCCAGCTGTGGACTAGCTCTGGACTGCAAAAAGGCTGCTGCCTTCCATCTTCAGCAGTTGGTCCTTCTCTGCTCAAAAGCAAAACAAAAACCCACTTTCTTAAACCACTGTTCTAGGCATGTTTTTTTTTCAGAGCCCTAAAACATATGTGACCTTTTTTGTACACTGTTCACCGGGGTCAAAGGGTTTACAGATTTTTTTAACAACTGCTTAATAATCCTTTCTTGCAAAAGGATTTTTTTCCCCAGGAATAGCAATCAGAGTCCTACATTAGCAATTTTTGGGACAGTGCCTTTTAAAACACAACTCCTTCCAGATTGTCCTTAGTCTTTGAGGATGAGCTATGTTCTGTGATTAAAGTGTTCAGGACAGAATGTGTCAATTAAAATAAAACTGATCCGAATGGTCCTGTAAAAAGGGTGAGTGAGAATAAGTGTGTGCACCACATCAAATGAACAACCTACCACACAATGTGACAATTGGACTCTTGTGATATCGAAAAAGCATTCTGCATGTACCCTATGTGTGTGATTCAATCACTCGTCCAGGAGTGCTCATAAGCAGGGCCAGGGAGAGAAATCTGGTGTTTCTCCTCTTTCCAAGTCCCTTATCCTCACATTCCCCCCCCCCCACCACTTAACCGTCTCCCTCAATTATGCTTGATATTTTTCCCCCTTTCAAGATTCACCAGTCAATTCACCACTCATGGAGAAGTCCTCGTAAAATGAAAATGGATATTATTGGCATCTGGTTACATATATCATCTGATATATATGGAGCATGGGTCATTAATATTAAAAGTAGCAATGATATAATGTGCTGTTAGTTTGTGTGCACATTATAGGTGATCCCACCACAACTATTAAACAAACCAAAGAGTACAAATTTTACATTATCCCCATTGTATGATATTATTATTTTGACAGCAAAATATCCTGTTCATTATTTATAACACTGTGTAGTAGGTAACTCTGATTTTGGTGTCAGCCTCAGCCCTCATTGACATGTTCTGCACTGGCACCCTATGGACATGGTGACAGTAAATTCATATTTTAATTATACTTGCAAGTCAGATAAACTGCACAGGATCTCTTCCATTCGGTAGAAGAATTAAAAGACTTTTTCCTGCCTAGATGCATGATATTATTCAATAAAATTATTTCATACAAGAGGTGCAATTTGGTTCTATTTCATCAGTAATCTCAAAATTAGGAAGTTCAAATGACTCCTGAGCAACAAAATGGAATAATTGAACAACATGGGTCTTCACTGTTAGTGAGCAGCAGTGGAACCCTCATGTGTCTCTGTGTGATACAATTTTTAAGAGGCCAGATGACAAAGACTGAACGTCCCACAGTAAACTTCCATGAGCAACAAAATAAACTGAACTCCAGCCATGATTCCACCCTCTGTTCGCAAAATAATTGTGGATGACAAAGGCCATCAAGCCCAGCTCATCTCATTCACTCTATACAAACATATGTATTAGGAGCAGGAGTAAGCCATTCAGCCCCTTAAGCCTATTCCCCAATTTGATAACATTGTCTACATTCTACCAGTGACTACAACTCAGAAGTATTTAATTGGCTGTAAAGTGACTTGGGACATCATGAAAGGTGCTGTATAATGTAGGTTTTGAATTTCTTTCATGACACCTCTGTGTAGGAGGCAAAGTGGCTGTAGCAATTGTGAAATTTGAGGTCCAATGCTGAGTCTCTAAGGATAATCAATCACAGAGCAATCAACTGATATTAGGAAAGTGGCTACAAAGAAATTACTACATTTACAAAATAATTCAACTCTGTAGCTAATACAATCTTACCATTCTGACTTCTCTGGTGCCAACTCACAATATGCCATAAATGGCATCTGCCACTTTTACGCTCATTACACTACCTCCAGGATTTTGCAATCAGACATCAGGCATCATCCAGCAGCATAGGAAAAATGTAGATTGAATTGTTGGTCTGAATTTTTCAGAAAAGAATGCTGCATGGTTCAAAAATTCAGTATGGCTCAGGAACTGGATTGTTTCCCCTTCCCCCAGAAGCTGTGATACAAATTTTGTTGTACATTACGAATTTGCAGCCTAAAATAGAAAAATGTAATTAATAAATAAGTTACTCCAACAGCAAAAAAGTGTGCCGTCCCCACCACATGCCACCCCCCCGCCTTCCCCAAGCCATCACTGCCACCCTCCCTCCCAACCCACCCAAACTTCCCCACCCCTCCAACACTTCCAACCCCTCTATCTCTCCCTATCCTCCAGCCTCCCCCACCTCTCCAACAGCCCCAACCTCCTCCTACCTTTCCAACAGCCCCCCCAGCCTCCCCCACCCCTTCAACAGCCCCAACCTCCCCTAACCCTTCAACAGCCCTCAACCTCTCCCCCACTCCTCCAACAAGCATCAATATCCCCTGACCATCTCCCACCACGTCTAATTGACTCTAAAGTAGAAATATCACTTACCATGTTTTAAGCAAGAACTCTCTCAGTTGCTGCCTTGCTGCTGCTGCTGACCTTTGGGCAGCTTCGTGATTTTCTAGAGAGCTTTTCAACAAAAATCAGAACCACGAAGCTGCCCATAGGTCGGAAACAGCAGCCTAATTGATATCCAATCAGCAGCGACCAGGAATCGCGCATCAGCCTCTTCCTTGCTCCGTCTTAATCAGGGAGGTTTTGCTACCGACGGGAGACCGACACGGGGTTTCTCCCATGATTAAGTGGGCCTGGTTCCCACTGCAATGAGCTTCATTGAATCCAGCCCCTCAACTTTCATTTGGAGCTGTTTTCCTCCTGCATTTTCTGGGACTGAACTTTGGCCCTCTCTCTCTCTCTCTCTTTCTCTCTCTCTCACACTCACTCATTTTCTCTATCTAAAAGACAGTTTCTCCTCCCCTAAGGGTTAAATAAACTTAAAAATGCACCTGGATTGCATGGAAATACTATGCTTTGAATGTAATTTGCTCCATCGTATTGTTATACATGTTATACGATGCGTAATGATGTTTACTGAAGCAGTATAAGCACCACATTAATTTAGTAAAACAATACAGCACTCATAAGGATCACTACGTACAGAGGAAGCCTGCTTTCCACAAGATGTATTATAGCAGCAATATTTTGTTTTGCTACATTGGATTTTTTTCCTTGAGTATGTCTCTTTGTTGGACTGTAGATCTTCTCACAGGCATCATGAAAATTACTGCTCAGGCTGTTCTGCCCATCGTGCGAGTGCTATTAGCTCTTTGACTGGAGCTAATAGAAAAGCAAAATACTGTCGAAGTTGGAAATTTGAAATAAAAACAGAAAATGTTGGAAACACTCAGCCGGCCAGGCAGTATCTGTGGAGAGAGAAACAGAGTTAATGTAATGACCTGATGAAAGGATTCTGATGAAAAATCATTGACCGGAAGCTGAGTATTTTCAGAATTTTCTGTTCTTGCTTCAACTGGAGCTATCTACCCTAACCCTATTTCCCTTCTAATGACTGTATCTTAAATCAGTAACGCACTTTGAAAATTTATGCTGACTGGAAGGAGGGTCAGTAACCAGAAGGCACAGATCTAAGATAACTGGCAAAAGAACAAGCGGGCACATGAGAATTTTGACCTACACAGCGAGCTGTGATGAACTAGACTGCACTGCCTGAAAGGCTGGGTGAAATAGCTTCGACAATAATTCTCAAAAGGGACTTGGAAGTATACTTGAAAAGGCAAAATTCGCAAGGCTTTAGGGAAGAAGCAGAAAGCGTGATAGTTTGGATAGCTCTTTCAAAGAGTCGGTATAGGTTTGAAAGGCCAAATCTCTTCTCCTTCTCTCCTTAGGCCATCCCTTGGGGTAGAGGATGATTTGCTTCCACTCCGGTTCAATGAGTTCTGTAATGGCTGAGAAGCCCAATGTACAATCTGCAGACATCATCACATGCGGGGCAGGTGGTGCTTGAAATGTCGAGTAGGTGAGGTGTTTGGAGGTGTGTGTGTACTGTCTCTGACGCCTCGACTTCGCCTCTGCATGTTCCCAACAAAGTCCCTCGATGTGTTCAATGCCTTCCTGAATGAGCCTTCTCCCTTTTGGTCAGTCACGGGCTAGGGACTCCCATGAGTCGGCAGGAATGTTTGAACTCTTCAGGGATGATTTGAGGACATTCCCAAAGCGTGTCCACCGTCCTCCTGAGAGTCTGCCTCCGCGATCGAGTTCTGAATAGAGCAGTTGCTTCAGTGTCAGGCATCCGAATGACACAGCCCTTTCAGCAAAGCTGGTTTTGAGTGATCAGCGCTGCGGTACTGCACATGTTGGATCAGGAGAGGACTATGCTGTTGGACCACCTTCCTTGCCACCAGATTTGGCGGATCTTGCAAAAGCACCACTGGTGGTAATTCTCCAGTTCTTGGAAGTGCCTGCTATAGGTTGCCCAAGTCCTCTAAAGCAGACTGCGGCCCAGTAAACCATGACCGTAGTCTCAGGCTTGAGAACCTGGCCCTCAAATATGCTTCTCCTCAGTTGGCTGAATGGGACAAATAGCCTCTTTCTTTGTTGTAAGATTCAATGTCTGAAAAATTCAGTTGCGTAACGCCAGTATCTCCAGCACTATGGATGCTGCTTTTGTTCCAAAATGGCATCAGGGCCACGCACACACACTTCTGATGCAGGCCAGATGCATTTTGGGTATGTCTTTAGCGCGATGCTGGGAACGTTTGCTAGAAGTCTGCAGAATCAGCATATTGTGACCAGCGTGAAGACATTTGCTCTCAACTCAAGTGTTCTGTCTCATAACGCTTGCTCCCAGTACATTAAGGTCCTCGGGGTACTTTGCTGGCCTTGACAAAGATGGTTATCTACACCCACTGCCATTGTAACATCTGTCTGGAGGACCTCCTGGTCCTCTGTGAATAGAGGACACTTCTTCTTCTACTCATCTGCCCAAACAAGACATCCAGTGCTATGTCAAGGAACCTTGGAATGCATACTCTTCCCTGCTTCCTACTTTCCCAACCACTTCCAGCACTGGATCCAGTCAAAATGCACACCCCCTTTAAGAAATGCCAGCTGGCTTTAAATAGCGTATGTAGGCTTTGTGTGGTGCTAGGTTCTCACAATTTTGCGACCTGTTTCCGGGTGTGCAGTGTTCAGCTTTAAGGGAAAATTTACATCTTTAAATAGCAGCTAGCAGATTACACAAAAAACATGAGAATTGGGAGCAAGAGTATATTTGGCCCAGCAAGCCTACTCCGCCATTCAGGTTGATCTGATTGTGGTTTCAACTCCACCTTCCTGCCTGCTTCCTATGACCCTTGCCTGCCTTAATGGTCAAAAATCTGTCTAACTCAGCTTGAATATATTCAAGAATTGCTGTTGTCTAGAGTACAGAATACCAATTATTCACGACTCTCATAGAAAAAAGCCCTCCTCGTCTCTGTTTTAAATAGGAGACCTCTCATTCTGAAACTGTGCCTCCCTAGTTCTAGATTCCCCCAGTATCTGTCAAGCCCCCTCACAATCTTATAGATTTCAATTAGATCACCTCTCATTCGTCGAAACTCCAATTGGTGTAATCTGCTCAACTTTTCCTCATTAGACTACATTTTCATTCAGGAATCAGCCTAGTGAACCTTCTCTGAACTGCCTCCAATGCAATTACGTCCCACCTCACATAAAGAGACCAAAACTGGTGCTATCGTGAATGCCCTATACAGTTGTAGCAAGACTTCCCCAAGTCCAAGGAGTTTATACTTCATCTCCCTTGCAATAAAAGGCAATGCTCCATTTCCCTTCCTGAATACTTGTTGTGCCTGCATGCTACCTTTTTGGTGACTGCCATACAAAAAGACCTCTGTACTGCAGCGACCTGTCATCTCTCTACATTTAAATAATACTTTGCTTTTCTATTCTTCTTACCAAAGTGGACAGCATCACATTTTCCCACAAGATACTCCATCTGTCAAATTTCAGTTCAATAAATTTGGAATTTAAAAAAATTGCACTTTTGAAGTTATAATTTTAACTGACATTTGACATTGTGACTTCATGGAAGGCATTTAGAGCCTGGTGTGCATCTAGAAAAATGTGCGCTGGCAAATGCCGAGGGATCTTCACATTCAAAGCTTAATTTGTCTTTCTAATATTAGGTGGCCGATTATAATACAAAACACTATTCGATGGAGTAGATTTGTCATCCCTTTTAAGTGGTTTCATGGGCAGGTGAAGTGCAACAGCCGTCATGTGACCAAGCTCTGAGGCTGGTATTACACTGCACTAATGGACTCATACAGCAAGTGAGAGAAAGTCCACGGCAAGGAAGAGGGTGACTGGGGAAACACAAGAAAGATTATTTAAATAAAGAAATCTCCAGTTGCTAGGCTACTGACAGTCCTGTTTTATGAGCAGCGTGACCGGCTCTGGCTCTTTCCCTGTAGCATCTCTTGGTAAAAGCTCTGCAGCTTTAATGGTCAGCCTGGGTTCAGCAACTCGATCAGGGTAGGCAAGGGAAGCAGGTACAATTGTACTACTGCTCCCTGAGACTGCTGCCTCCCTCAGTGCTGATGGATCCCGAAATGGATGCCGGAATCCTCAAGTGGTTCACAGGAAACGAAGCAAAGGTTAAGGTAGGAGTATAATGTTCTCAGGGATGGAATTACTGCACTGCATAGCCACGTTCATACTGTAAACTCAGCTCCTGTAGATCGATTTTGGCCTATTGTGAAAATGCGAAGGAGGTGGGGGGGCGGGAGGGGCTCTGGGAAGGATTGAGACACCCAAATTTTGTATTCGATATGTATGTTGTTTAGGTTTTACGAAGACAATTTGAATTCTGTAAGCATGGTACATTACTCATGCGTACAAGATAACTAAGGAAGACTGGGATTGAAAGGTTCTTTGATTTTTTTTTCTCCTCCTCCAGCATCTCCTTGGCAACCCAAGATCTCCTTTTAGCACGGATTGAATTGCTGTTACTGCGATGGTGTAAAATCTGTACGAGATTCCTATTCAAAAACAAAATTAAAACAGTTTACCTTGCTAACTGCAGTCCAGAGGTCCAACTCTATTTATGATGCCGCAGTTAATAAATCATAAATTCTCCTCAATTTAATGAATTTTCTCCAGCAAAGCAATTTAGACCCCTGAACTATCATGCTGTTTGTGTTGTACAAACACCTGGGACATGGATTGCAAAATGTTCTGTTCAAATTTGTCTCCATTTCAATCAGTCGAATCGTTTGAAGTTGTTACTTTTATTTGCAACACTGTATCCAGCCTCTACTGAGTCTGACAGACGAGAGGCTAAAATGTCTTGTTCAGTGTACAACAGCAGGATTCTGCTTTGATCCCTGCTGTTGACCAATGATCTAACGTCCACTTTATGATCTGTTACATGTATATGAAAGCAAACACTACTAAGGAAGAACTTGCAGGAAGAGATTGATAAATCTCACTGCCTGCCTGCCGGTTGCACTTGTGTGTGTAATAGGAAAAAACAACAGAGTGGATTAATTATTTCCTTTATTTCTTCCTGATCCTATTTTGTACGTTGTCTTTTTCCGTGCCAAGTACCATTCCTGCCCAGGAGGGTAGACAGGGATTATACATTCATATGGCTACAGCTGTGAGGAGCTCAAGCACAGCAGGAGCAAAATAATATTAGTAGAGCAGGCTAAATAATATTGGTAGGGCACAGAGACTGCCTGTAGTGGGATTATTTGCTCACCATCTTCAGAAAGGACCAAACAACATCAGGTGTCACAAGACTCTTTAAACTCTGCTCATGTTCTGCCACTGTTTGAGTTGGCCAGTTTTGTTCGAGTAAAGGTTTACTTGTTCTGCCACCTACACTGTTGAGTTCTCTTAGAGTTAGGCAAGGGAGAAGTGGTTATGGTGATGGGCCCTCTGCCTTTGGCTCTATCTTGGGGATGATGTGTCCTCTGACTTCCCTTCTCTCCTTTGGATAGTGGTTTGTTGCATATTGCATCTTGCGTATAAGGAACAATTTTCCAATCACAACAGTATTAACTGTGGTGCAGAGGGCTTCACTCTTGCTTCTGAATCACAAGGTTCCAGATTCAAATCTTATTGCAAGTTTGAGTAGAAACAATCTGAGAAAGTGCTGCACTGTTGGAGGTGCCATCCTTCAGATGAGATGTTAAAGTGAAGCCCCCTACACCACAGGGACTGCAGCAGTTCAAAAAGGCAGCTCACCACCACCTTCTTAAGGGCGATTAGGGATAGACAATAAATGCCGGCCCAATCAGAAAAGTCCACATCCCTTGAATATTTTTTTTTTAATCCTCTTTCCAGACAGGAGGCCTTATTTGAATTTGCAAAATGTATTCTTGGTGAGAAAAGCTTAATCAGAAGGCAAGGCCTGTCAGCCAAGAATACATAATGAGGCTTGGCTGAGAGCCCAGAAATCCATTAATCTGACAAAACACCTGAGCCCCAGGGAAAACATTGCTTGATTGACAGCTCTGGCTTACCAATCTCTGCTGTCAATTTTACAATGTTTATTTGCACAAGATGAAGAGGTTTCAAGTGTTTGCAGTTTCTATTATTCATAGTTTAAAGGAACAGGATGATTGATATCTTTATTGCCCTGTAGTGAAATTGCTTTGTTATAACATAGTGGAAAGTATTGAATGAATTACTTTTTTTAAAGCATTTTTTTCGAACATCCTATTATCAGTATAGGGCTCATACAATATATAGTGGGTGAATGGGCTCAGTGGTGCCATAGTTTGGCATGGGGGCATGAGGAGCCATAGACGGTGGATAGAGGCATAGCTTGGCATGGGAGCATGAGGGGTCATAGGAGTTGTTTAAGGGGGCTGTAGGGGGTGGGTGAGGGACACAGGGTGGCATGAATAATGCCAAGGAGTGTGTGTGGAGCGAGGGGGTGTGAAGGGTGAGGGCTGGAGAAACCCCGGCAATGAAAATACCATCTTTGTGGGCACTTTGTCCTGAGGCGGTGGGCTGAGCCGGGAATTTTCTCAACTCTCACTACCAGTATCGATGACGGAAATCCAGCCCTTGGTGCTCCCTAACTGTTGGTTTTACGGTTCTATGATCTATGAAGTATAGTCACCATTTTAATGTAGGAAACACGACCATCAGTTTATGCACAACATTTTCTCATGAAAAGCAATGAGCTAAATGACCTGATAGACCAGATGGTTGAGGGATAAGTAGTGGCCAGGACACCAGGGTGAACCTCACCCCCGCCCCCACCCCCACCCCCACCCACACCCTGCGCCCCTGGTCTTCTTCAAAATAGAGACATGGGATTTTTTACGAAAGTTGAAAGGGCACAAAAGGCCTCAGTTTATCATCTCATCTAATAAGTGGCACCACTGACAGTGCCACACTCCCTTGGTATCATGCTAGGCGTTCAGCCTGGATTGTGAGCGCAAGTCTCTGGAGTGGTATCTAACAATTAGAGTTAGTTATCATTATCCAGATGTGTATTCCAGGTGGAGCCAACATGCTGCATCACCACAGAGCTCAAGCAGAAGCTAAATGGAATAAGAGATTTTCAAAATCTGTTCATTTCTATCACAACATGTAATGCACGCTCCATATATATTCAAAACATTGAAACATTTATCGGCAGAAAGATGAGCTATGTTTGGCATGCATTTCATGGTGATTTTTCCAATTGCTGAAGTCTAGGTGTAGCAGGATTTTCTGTATGTTACTAAGTTCATTTAACTAGATAGAGTCAACTTTGAGGAGATTGAGCGCCATATTATTCATTGTATAAAATTGAGTTTGAAGATTTTCTTCTCCAGTAAATAAACAACAGTTTAAAAGTGGTCGACTCATGTTAAATTCACCTCTTAAAATCATTTTGCTTTGGGCATTTATAATCCAGTTTTTTTACTCATGCATACATTTCATCCAATTTATACATGATACACTAACCGACCTTCTGTGGCATTGCTCATAGTGACTTGGTATATGCATTGTTTTATGAGGATTCCGGGTTCTGGCAATGGTATGAATAGTGTATGGAAGTGCTGGGTGAGAGACAGTGGTGTATGACAGTGATGGCGGCTGGTCCTGGGGAATAGAGACATTGAAAGCGGGTGGCTGCTGGGTGGCCATGTAGCAATGTACTCTTAATTGTCCTCTGAAATGATCTAGCAAACTACTCAATTATAGACAGTTCACCACCACCTACTCAAGGACAATCAGGTATGGGTAATGAATGTTGGCCTACCCAACCGATACTCAGATCCCAAGAACGAATGGAAAAATATGCCAATGACAGGGAACCATACGAAAGGGTTTATGGGATTTGGGACCATTGTACGTGGTGTTCATGGGTTAAGGTTTCAAAGAACTAAAAGCTTCTTTCCCAGGAGCATGGCAGATGACTGTTTGTACTGGTTGTGGTTGTAGAGAGGTCCAAGAGTATAGGCCAGTGAATTGAGAAGGATGGAATCAGGGTAAATAAGTAGAGGATGCCCGAAAGGCATAAAAACCACAAAGCAGGTGCAGAGGGGAAAGAGGAGGGAATGGCCAGTGTTGCTTGGCAGAAATTGGGAGTGACAGGTGGGAGAACAGGCTGCAGGCAGTACAGCCGATGAGAGGCCAAACTGTTACAGGACTCGTAGATGCCCATGTGAGCAGCAACAAATACTTTGGAACTGCACGAGCTAAAAAAGCTCAATCGGAGGCAATTATAATAAATAGGCAAGCGTACATATAACAGAGAAACATGTCAGACCAATGCAATGCATTAAAAGTCAGCCTGGTAGTGTGGGACTAAAGTCATGTATAGAGCAGACCAGGGAGGAGTGACGGGTTCCTAGAAGGCCATGAGTGAACCAATTGGGTTTGTCTTCAGTAATAGTCATTTTCTACCGCAGCCTGTAAGTTCCCAGCTTTATTGAATTTACTTGTGTGATTTAAACCCAGGACCTCTAGGTTACTAACTCAATATCAAAATCACTAGGCTACTGAACCATATGTGAATTCACTGTGTTCAAACATATATTCATATATATATAAATATATATGACATATCTATATATTGCAGCTTGATATTTTTACAAGTGAAATAATGTATGAAAGTACCCCAAAATATGACAGCTCCCTTTGGGTTCATCTGCCTGCACTTGGTGAATGTATTAAATCCTCCCCACAACCTCCTCTCTATCACTTTCAGTGTAGAATTCCTGACTGGAGAATCTAGAACATGGGGTCACAGCCTCAGAATAAGGGGTCAGACACTTAAGGCTGAGATGAGGAGAAATTTCTTCAATCAAAGGACTGTGAATCTTTGGCATTCCCCCTACCTCAGAGAGCTGTGGAGGCTCAGTTATTGAGCACATTCAAGGCAGAGATTGATATATTTTGGACACTAAGCAATTGAAGGGTATGGGGATTGTGGAGGAGATTAAAATTGAAGTTGAGGATCAGCTTTGATCTTATTGAATAGTGGAACAGGCTCAAAGGGCCAAATGACCTATTCCAATTCCTATTTTATTTTTCTTTCATGGCGCACGGGCATCACTGGCAAAGCCAGCATTTGTTGTCCATCCCTAGTTGCTCTTGAAATGAGTGGCTTTGAGCCATTGCAGAGGACAGTTAAGAGTTAACCACATTGCTGTGGGTCTGGTTCTGGAGTCATATGGAGGCCCAACCAAGGTAAGGATAGTAAAGGACATTAATGAATCAGATAGATTTTTACAACAATCAATGATAGTTTCCCAGTCACCATTACTAAGACTTTATTCCAGTTTTTATTAATTAAATTTAAATTCCACTAGCAACTGTAGTGGGATTTAAACCCATGCCCCCAGGGCATTAGCCTGGGCCTCTGATTCAGTGACATTACCACCATGCCACCATCTCACCCACCCACATAACATAGGAAATAAAACGTTTCTTATATTATGTTTTTAAAATCCTGGCAGTGGTGGAGACAAGCTGATTGAGCAGATACTGAAGAATTTTCGCACCCACATTCATGGGAGTCATGGGGAGCAGAAGCAGAGGGGTCTAGGGGTACATGCGCACAAATTGTTGAACATGGCGGGGGGACTGGAAAAGAGCCTTTCAGCGAAAATTTCCTGCTGTTTAATTCAGGACTGACATCCAGCTGAGAATGCAAAAATAATTATTGTAAATCTGATAAGCAGCTTTGTTCCCAGGGCACCACAGCAGAGGTTTGTGCCTGCAACACACTTTAAATAGAAAAGGATTAGAAAACAGTATGAAGACCATTTTATCATACGGACTGTGGTGGTTTAAGAAGGCAGCTCACCCATACCTTCACAAAGGCAATTAGGAATGGGCAACAAATGTTAGCCTTACTGGCAATACCCACATTCCATGAATGGGTTAAAAAAAAATCATGTTGTAAAGCTGTGTTGACAATGATGTCAACACTGAAGTATCAATTTGAATAAAAGCAATTTAATTTAGCTTGAGATCATGAGGGAGAATTTTCACAAGGTTCTCCCGATCTCTCACCCAGCATAATTACTGAAGAAAATGACATAAAAGCACTTTGTCCTGCTGAGTTCTGCCTGTTATAAGTACCACGGATTGATATCCAGTGCCTGCTCTCCTCAGGGCTGTCCAGTTTCACACACGGTTCCCAAAACAGGCTTTAAGACCTGCAATGGGTCATGAGGATATGAAATCAGGGGCAATCATTTTATGCTCAAAGCCTTGCAATAGGTAAAGCACAGTTTCCTCAGTACATTTTATTGCAAGTTTCTATACCTGTATTTGAATGATAACGTTGTAATTTTATTATACAGAGTACATGGGATAAACATTGATGCATGGACTGGTGCACTAGTAAGATTAAATTTAAAAAAACTTGTATTTATATAGCTCCTTCCATGTCCCAAAGCACCTTACAGCCTATTGAATTACTATTCAAGTGTAGTTGCTGTTTTAATGCCCAAGCAGCAGCAGCCAATTTATGCACCGCAATCTCCCACAAACAGCAATGTGATAAAGACCGGATAAACTGTTCAGGCACAAGATCATAACAAATAGGAACAGGAGTAGGCTATTCGGCACTTCGAGCCTGCTCTGCCGTTCAATAAGATCATGGCTAATCTGACTGTGGCCTTAACTCCACTTTCCTGCCTGTCTCCGATAACCTTTGACCCCTTTGTCTAACTCAGCCTTGAATATATTCAATGACCCAGCCTCCGTTGCGATCTGGGGAAGAGACTAACAACCTCCTGAGAGAATAAGATTCCTTCTTCTCTCCATCTTAAATGGCTTTATATTTAAACTGTGTCCCCTAGTTCTAGATTCCCTCATGAGAGGAAACACCTTCTTATTAGCTACCCTGTCAAGCCCCCTTAGAATCTTATATAGAACCATAGAACACTACATCACAGAAAACAGGCCATTCAGCCCTTCTAGTCTGAGCCGAAATATTATTCCGCTAGTCCCATTGACCTGCACTTAGTCCATAACCCTCCAGACCTCTCCCATCCATGTATCTATCCAATTTATTCTTAAAACTTAAGAGTGAGTCTGCATTTACCATGTCAGATGGTAGTTCATTCCACACTCCCACCACTCTCTGAGTGAAGAAGTTCCCCCAATGTTCCCCCTAAACCTTTCCCCTTTCACCCTAAAGCCATGTCCTCTCGTGTTTATTTCTCCTAAATAATCTTATGTTTCAATAAGATTACCATTCATTCTTCTAAATTCCTGCTCAGCTTTTTCTCATAAGACAAGCCCTTCATCCCAGCCTAGTGAACCCTTCTCTGAACTGCTTTCAATGCAAGTATATCCCTCCTTAAGTAAGGAGACCAAAACTGCACACAATACTCCAAGAGTGGTCTCACCAATGCACTGTACTGTCCTAGTGAGACTTCCCTGCCTTTAAACTCCATTCCTCTTGGCAATAAAAGCCAACATTCCATTTGCCTTCCTAATTACTTGCTGTACCTGCATGCTACCATTTTGCGATTCATAGAATCATAGAAAATTTCCGGCACAAAATGAGGCCACTTGGCCCATCGTGCCTGCGCTAGCTGAAAAACGAACCACCCAGTCTGATCCCACTTTCCAGCATTTGGTCCGTAGCCCTGCAGATAGTGGCACTTGAGATCCATGTCCAGACACTTTTTAAATGAGTTGAGGGTTTCTGCCTCTACTACCCTTTCTGGCAGTTAGCTCCAGACCTCCACAACTCTGTGGGTGAAAAATATTTTCCTCATCTCTCCTCTAACCCTTCTATCAATCACTTAAAATCTATGCCCCCGAGGCACTAACCTCTGCTAAAATAAAATGCCCTTCCCATCCATTCTATCCAGGCCTCCCACAATTTTGTACTTCTCAATCAAATCTCCCCTCAACCCCCTCTGTTCTAAGGACAACAACCCCAAAGCTTCAATTTTCCAATCCTGGCAACATTCTCATAAATCTCCTCGGTACCGTCTGCAATGCAATTATATCCTTCCTGTAATGAGGTGTCCAGAACTGCACAGGTTATTCAAGTTGTGGCCTAAATAATGTTTTATATAGCTCCAGAATAACCTCCCTGCTCTTATATTCTATGCCTCGGCTAATAAATCAAAGCTTTCCATATGCCTTCTTAATCACCTTATCAACCTGTCCTGCTACCTTCAGGGATCTGTGGACATCCACTCCCAGGTCTCTCACTTTCTTTGGGTGGTGGTGGCGTAGTGGTATTGCCACTGCACTGATATTCTAGAGACCCACGTAATGCTCTGGGGACCTGGGTTTGAATCCCACCATGGCAGATGGTGGGGTTTGAAATTAAAAGTCTAAGCCGATTATTGTAAAAAAAACCCATCTGGCTCCTCACTAGTGTCCTTTACCTGCTATCCTCACTTGGTCTGGCCCACAAGTAGTGATCTACAGTAATGTGATTGACTCTTAAATGGCCTAGCTACCAAGCTAATAAAAAGGGAATGAAACCAGACAGACCCGTTGGCATCAACCTAGGCACCGGACAGTGTTGATCCTGCAAAGTCCTCCTAAGTAACATCTGGGGGCTAGTGCCAAAATTGGGAAAGTTATCATATGCACAGAATCATACCTTACAGACACCACCAGCACAGTAAGGAGGGATTTGCCCCGGGAGTCCTCAACATCGATTCTAGCCCCCATGAAGAAACATGGGTAAGGAAACCTTGCTGATTGCCACATACACTGCGCCCCCCCCCCCTCTCAGTTGATGAATCAGTGCCCTTCCATGTTGAACACCATTTGGAGGAAGCATTGAGGGTGGCAAGTGTGCAGAATGTACTCCGGGTGGAGGGACTCCAACGTCCATCACCAAGAGTGGCTCAGTAGCACCACCGCTGGCTGAGTCCTAAAAGACATAGCTGCTAGACTTGTTCTGTGGTAGGTGATGAGGGAACCAACAAAAGGTAAAAACAGACCTGACCTCATCCTCACCAACCTGCCAGCCGCAGATGCATCTGTCCATGACAGTAGTGGTAGGAGTGACCACTGGACAGTCCTTGTGGAGACAAAGTCCCATCTTCACATTGAGGATACCCTCCATCATATTGTGTGGCACTATCGCTGTGCTAAGTGGAACAGATGTTGAACAGGTCTAACAACTCAAGACTGGACAACCATGAGGTGCTATGGGGCAGCAGCAGAATTGTACTCAAACACAATCTGCAGCCTCATGGCCTGGCATATCCCTCACTCTACCATTACCATCAAGCCAGGGGATCAACGCTGGTTCAATGAGGAGTGCAGAAAGGCATGCCAGAAGCAGCATCAAGAATTCCCCAAAAATGAGGTGTCAGCCTGGTGAAGCTACAACACAGGACTACTTGCATAAGCAGCACGTTGTAGAGACAGCTAAGCAATTCCACATCCAACGGATCAGTTTTAGGCTCGGCAGTCCTGCCAGATCCAGTCATGAATGGTGGTGAACTATGGCTGGAGGTGGAGGCTTTACAAATATCCCCATCCTCAATGATGGAGGAGCCCAGCACATCAGTGCAAAAGATAAAACTGAAGCATTTGCTACAATATTCAGCCAGAAGTCCCAAGTAGATGATCCATCTTGGCCTCCCTGGGAGGTCCCCAGTATCACAGATGCCAGTCTTCAGCCAATTTGATTCACTCCACGTGATATCAAGAAACAGCTGAAGGCATTGGATACTGCAAGGCTATGGGCCCTGACAATATTCTGGCAATGGTACTGAAGACTTGTGCTCCAGAGCTTGCTCCGCCCCTAGCCAAGCTGTTTCAGTACAGGGACAACACTGGCATCTACCCTGCTATGTGGAAAATTGCCCAGGTCCATCCTGTACACAAAAAGCAGGACAAATCCAACCCAGCTAATTACCACCCCATCAGTCTACTCGATCATCAGTAAAGTAATGGAAGGGGTCATTAACAGTGCTATCACACGGCACTTGCTTAGCTATAACCTTCTCACTGATGCCCAGTTTGGGTTCTGCCAGGGCCACTCAGCTCCTGACCTCATTACAGCCTTGATTGAAACATGGACAAAAGAGCTGAACTCCTGAGGTGAGGTGAGAGTGACTGCCCTTGACATCAAGGCAGCATTTGATAGGATGTGGCATCAAGGAGCCCTAGCAAAACTGGAGTCAATGGGAATCAGGCAGAAAACTCTCCACTGGTTGGAGTCATACCCAACACAAAGGATGACGGTTGTGGTTGTTGTAGGTCAGTCATCCCAGTTCCAGGACATCAGTGCAGGAATTCCTCAGGTTAGTGTTGTCGGCCCAAACATCTCCTGCTATTTCATCAATGACTTTCTTTCCATCATAAGGTAGAAGTGGAGATGGTCGCTGATGATTGCACAATGCTGAGCACCATTCATGACTCCTCAGCTACTGAAGCAGGCCATGTCCAAATGCAACAAGACCTGGACAATATCCAGGCTTGGACTAACAAGTCTCAAGTAACATTCGCACTGCACAAGTGTCAGGCAATGACCATCTGCAACAAGACCGAATCCAGTCATCATCCCTTGACATTCAATGGATTCACCATCACTGAATCCCCCACTACTAACATCCTGGGGGTTACCATTGACCAGAAACTGAATTGGACTAGCCATAGAAATACTGTGGCTCAAGAGCAGGTCAGAGGCTGGGAATCCTGAGGTGAGTAACTCACCTCCGGATCTCTCAAATCCTGTCCACCATCTACAAGGCACAGATCAGGAGTATGATGGTATACTCCCCACTTGACTGCTTGAGTGCAGCTCTAACAACACTGAAAAAAATTGACACCATCCAGGACAAAGCAGCCTGCTTGATTGACAGCCCTTCTGCAAAGATTCCCTCCCTCCACTACCAATGAATGGTGACAGCAGTGTGTACCATCTACAAGATGCACTGCAGGAACTCAACAAGACTCCTTAGGCAGCACCTTCCAAACCCACAACCATTACCATCTAGAAGGGCAGCAGACACATGAGAACACCACCAGCTGGATGTTCCCCTCCAAGCCACACATCGTCCTGACTTGGAAATATTAAGCCGTTCCTTCGCTGTCACTGGGTCAAACTCCTGTAACTCCTTCCCTAACAGCATTGTGTGTGTACCTACACCGCAGGGACTCCAGCGGTTCAAGAAGGCAGTTCCCCACCACCTTCTCAAGGGCAATTAGGGATGGGCATTAAATGCTGGCCTAGCCAGCGAAGCCCACATCCTGTAAAATGAATAAGAAAAATACTCCAAATTATTAACATATACCATAAAGAGCAGGGGCCGAGTACTGAGCCCTGCAGAATCCCACTGGAGACAGCCTTCCAGTCACAAAAACATCCATCAACAGTTACCCGTTGTTTCCTACCATTAAGCTAATTTTGTGTCCAGCTTGCTACATTCCCCTGGATCCCATGGGCTTTTATTTTTTTAACCTGTCTGCCATGTGGGACTTTGTCAAAAGCCTTGTTAAAATCCATGCAGACCACATCAACTGCATATTCTCATCAAACCTCCTTGTTACTTCCTCAAAAAAATTCAATCAAATCTGTCAGATACGACATTCCCTTTGTGTACTAGGACTCCCCGATCTGTCTGTACCACCGGTTTCTGCGGTCTCTCTCCATTTAAATAATATTTAGATTTTCTAATCTTCCTGCCAAAGGACAACCTCAAAATATGCTGCATTGTATTTTGACACTGGTTGATGGACGAGTGTTGGCCAGGGCACCTGGCAGAACTCCCGTGTTCTTTTTCAAAACAATCCCGGGAAATCTTTTACATCCACTTGAGAGGCCTCAGTTTAATGACTCATTCGAAAGGCATGAGCTTGGAATTTTAATTGGCGTCTCTTCTATTAATATGTAAAATTATTTCTTAAAATACAACGGAAACAGTAACTGGTATTCTCTCTGTGCGTATGTTTGAATGGGGTCGGAGCGGGGTACAACACAATTTTTTTCTTTAGAGATAAAGAAAATTGCAGCAACTATCAACGAGGTTTCCCCTCCGGGTCATTTTTTAGTGCAGCATTATGTTTTGCTTCAATATCGTTTGATCCTTCGTCAAGACTGAATGTATTGACTACATGTGGTGCTCCTTCCTACCACCCCTGCTGAGAATTGCCAAAATACATTTAACTCGAGCAGGTGGTTTTAACCCATAATCTGTTGAATAAATTAAAGCTCCATCTGGATCACACGGCAGTGGCTGTGACAAACGCTTTACGGGGAACAGACGTTTTTGAGATTCAGCACTGAACCTTTCGATCAGGTCAGTTGCATTAGCGCATTTACCATTGAGTTGCTCTACAGTCTTTATTTTTATTTTCGTTGATGACTCAGCTATGCATCCATTTAAGTATCAGTGCTAAACAAACCTGTGTAAGAGATGTGACTGGGGTTGTTCCAATCCAAAATTGGAAGCAGCTCAAAAAGGCCATTGGTTGTTCCGAGTAGCAGCAGAATAGGAGCCAGATCAATGGGGAATGGGTTTGGGAAGTACAGGACACTGCTAGGATGGGAATCAAGGCAGAAAGTCCGCAGAGTCAACCTGGAAGACTGCAAAACAAGATCTGGGTTAAGCTTAGGTCAGGCACGAGCTTAAGACAGGATTTCAAATCAGCAAAACTTTCAAAATAATTCAGATATTCCAGGAGAAGTACATAGTGGAAACGCTGCATGAGGCCTGAAAAACTGGACGTAAGAAATGACCATATAACCTGCCCACAGATGGACTCGCAGCTAAATATCTGATCTGAAAGCCAGAACCTCCAATGGTGCAGCACTCCTTCAGTATGCTCACAGAGTGTTAGCCTGGGTTATGTGCTTAAATCTCTGGATTGCAGCTTGAACACAAAACCTTCTGACTGAAGCAAGATTGACACCTGTGTCATAGTTTAGTCACTAAACGCAGGCACCGTTGTGATTCCTACTGTTGTGGAAGATCATTACCTCATGCTGGGCAGGAAAGCTTCATCTTTCCATTGTGCACATTTTGGTTCCAGCTGCCAAGGCGGTTGGGGAAAGGAGGACACCAATGGTCTTCAGCACGTTTGAGACAATCAACAAGGATTCCTTGCCGAGTCATTAATCAGTGATCTCTGCTGGAATGAATGCTAGTGTAAAGGTGCTTGACGATGGGATTGGGCTCAGATTTGGTGTCCATAACATTTGAACATAATGCTGACACTCACCAGCTAGGGTCAGGTATGAAATGAGGTAACAGAAACAAAAATAGCTGGAAAAACTCAGCAGGTCTGACAGCATCTGCGGAGAGGAACACCGTTGAGGCTTCGAGTCCATATGACTCTTCATCAGAATTAAGGAAATAGAGAATATGTGGTGTAATATAAGCTGGTAGAGGGGGGTGGGACAGGTAGAGCTGGATAGAGGGCCAGTGACAGGTGGAGGCAAAGAAGAGATTGCCAAAGATGTCATAGACAAAAGGACAAAGGGGTGTTGATGGTGGTGATATTATCTAAGGAATGTGCTAATGGGGACATTAAGGGTAGAAAGCAGGACAAGTTAGTGGCAGATGGCCCTAGTGGGGGTGGGGTGGGGGGGAGGGATTGAATTGGGCTAAAAGATTAAAATAAAACAATAGATCAAAATAAATTTTAAAATAGGTGGGAAAAGAAAAATATATATTTTTTTAAATGATAAGTTATTGGAAAAAGGGGGATCGGAAAGGGAGTGGGGATGGAGGAGAGAGTTCATGATCTGAAGTTGTTGAATACAATATTAAATCCAGAAGGCTGTAAAGTGCCTAGTCAGAAGATGAGGTGCAGTTCCTCCAGTTTGCATTGACCTTCACTGGAACATTGCAGCAGGCCAAGGACGGACATGTGGGCATGAGAGCAGGGTGGTGTGTTGAAATGGCAAGCGACAGGGAGGTCTGGGTCATGCTTGCGGACAGACCAAAGGTGTTCCGCAAAGCGGTCACCCAGTCTGCGTTTGGTCTCTCCAATGTAGAGGAGACCGCATTGGGAGCAGCGAATGCAATTTAGTCTACTGCATTCGCTGCTCCCAATGTGGTCTCCTCTACATTGGAGATACCAAACGCAGACTGGGTGACCGCTTTGCGGAACACCTTTGGTCTGTCCGCAAGCATGACCCAGACCTCCCTGTCGCTTGCCATTTCAACACTCCACCCTGCTCTCATGCATACATGTCCGTCCTTGGCCTGCTGCAATGTTCCAGTGAAGCGCAACGCAAACTGGAGGAACAGCATCTCATCTTTCAACTGGGCACTTTACAGCCTTCCGGACTTAATATTGAGTTCAACAACTTCAGATCATGAACTATGTCCTCCATCCCCACCCCCTTTCCGATCCCCCTTTTTCCAATAACTTATAATTTAAAAAAAAATGTCTTTTCCCACCTATTTCTAAATTCATTTCGATCTATTGTTTTATCTCCACCTTTTAGCCCATTTCGATCCCTTCCCTCCATCCCATCCCCGTTAGGGCCATCTGCCACTTGCTTGTCCTGCTTGCTACCCTTAATGTCCTCATTAGCACATTCCTTAGATAATATCACCACTGCCAACACCCCTTTGTCCTTTTGTCTATGACATCTTTGGCAATCTCTTCTTTGCCTCCACCTATCACTGACCCTCTATCCAGCTTTACCCATCTGATCCCCCTCTACCAGCTTATATTTCACCTCATTTCTCTATTCCCTTAGTTCTGATGAAGAGTCATATGGACTCGAAACGTTAACTGCGTTCCTCTCTGCAGATGCTGTCAGACCTGCTGAGTTTTTCCAGCTATTTTTGTTTTTGTTTCAGATTTCCATCATCCGCAGTATTTTGCTTTTATGAAATGAGGTAAACCTGGCACGGAACTGGAACGACACTCCAGTACAATCTTAAGAAGAGAAAGAGAAAATAGCGCATAAGGGTGAAAATGAACCATGATTTTATTTGCTTGATGGCCTGTCCACAAACAGAGGTAGAGACCTGCAGGCATGACATTGTGAATTTATATAGTAAACTTCTCATACAACAAGTTGGTTTACTTTACTTGTGCTATTGAATGATATGCAGGTAATTTGCAATTGGAATCCCTCTGTGCACTATTTTAGCGTACTGGGCAAAAACTTTCTGTCAAGTTCCTTTATGCAACACTTTATATGAACATACAAACATACGAAATAGGAGCAGAAATAGGCCATTCAGCCCCTCGAGCCTGCTCCGCCATTCAATAAGATCATGGCTGATCTATTTGTTTTTCGAGCTCCACCTTCCCATCTACCCCCATATAAGCTTTGAATCCCTTGCCTAACAAGGATCTATCAATCTCTGCCTTAAAAATATTCAGTGACCCCGCCTCCACCCCCTTCAGAGGCAGAGTTCCAGAAGATGTTTATTCACAGAGATGTGTGAAAGCAGTTTAATGCAAATATGTTAATCAGGCAGTAAAGATAATTCACAGGGAAATTCCAAACCTCTCAGCGATTTCCAGATTTTAGGGTGCCACGTTTCCCCATGAATCACAGAGGGTGGACGTTCAGCCTGTCAAGGCTGCGTCAGCTCTCTGGAAGAGCAATTTAGCTAGTCCCACTCCCTCTGTACTTCCCCTGCAGCCCTGTAAGATTTGCCCTTCAGTTGCTTTTCCTATTCCCTCCTGAAAACCAATGGGGAGGAAAGAAAAGGATGAATCCAGAATGGTGGTATCAGAGTCTTATGAATAGGCTCCCAGGTGGGCAAAGGTTTCTTATACATCCCTCCAAATTTCTGTGGGAGTGCTCAATGGCCATTCAGTAGGGTTGATGAAGCGTGACCCACCTGCTTTGGCTTTCCTTCCATCCTGTTCAATTAACATGTCATGGCCTGTGAGAAAACCACAGCTTTTTTTTTCAATAAAATAAACGATACCAGAAATTGTTACCAATTATTAAGTAAAATATTTGAATCATTTCAATCTTTATTAACGCATGGATCATATGTTCACAGGTGAAGATGTCACAGGTTAAACAGGTCGGACTTCTGGCTGCTGGCTGTCAGCCTTGGAACAAAGATGTTTGTGTTGCCAGTGGAGACAGATTTGCATATTGTGCTACACTGGCAATATACGTTTACCAGGTAAACCCAATGCTGTGGTTAAGTAGGCTAGAAAACATACCTGCTACTCCATATCTTCAGCCTGTACAGACTTATTTGCTCCACTAAGAAGGGAATGGTTAGATTTATTTATGTCTTTGGCAAAACCAAGGATTCGCCCTAAATTTTCGAGCTGGAATTCCCCCATTCCTGGATCATCAATCTGTGCAGAAAGGAAATAAAGTAATGCAGCATTGTGAAGTCTTGAAAGAAAATTGTCCCTGTAATTTCTCTTATTTGCTGACAGGAATGACCATACTGTAGGTAAAGGATAATTTCTTTTAAATGAATGAAGACGTGGCCACAGCAGAGGTAGTCTGTTTCCCTAGATTGTAAGTTGTCTCCTTGATAGCCGACCTCTTACCCATCACCTAACAGGAGTGACAGTGTCTAGAATCGCAGCAATAGATTTTTTTTTCTCTTCAACCTTTTGGACTGATGCACTGTAGTTTAGTGACAGGTAATGATTCAATCCCTGATAATAGAATACAGAGGCTGCTTAAGCTTTCTAGCTATGATGCATTTCTGTAACCTATTGTGGGATGAGAACTGAGGTGCCTAAGTTAATTAGTTAGGAAGGGGAATCCAACCTCAAGATAGTTAGATATTTTTCTGCTCCTTGATAGGAACTTCTAAACGTAAGAAGACCAAGGTCCATCATATTTGCCTTCTACCATCCGGGTAGTCACATGATATGATAATAGTGGAATTGTTGTCTAATCATAGTAATAAATACAATAGGCTGAGAAACTCCAGTGGTGGCGAGCCATAGACTGAAAGTTACTTTATCCTTCAAAACATGCTGCACTTAACACTATGTGTAAGGAATAGAAATTAGGTTTTCTGATAGACATTTTTAACTCTTGGTGGTTTAGTTGGGGAAATAAATAGTTTCCAGGTCAACAGAGGGATAGATATCTGTTGGTGGGCAATATCTGTCGATAACCCCTTGTGTTGGAGATATCGTTCCTTAACCTCCCTTGACCTTATTGGAGAGGATCTGATTTGTTGAAAGTGAAGCTGTGCAGCCTTTCTCATGCTGGATCCAGAATTTGCCTTTGTTCAAGTGTTTGCCTCCAGAAATGGGCACAAAATTTTAGATGGGCTCTCAGCTATTAACTATTCCCACTAAAAGTTACATTCTAATTTTGCTTTGTTGTGTGGTTTAGCTTGATCACAGGTACAATGAATTCAAACTTTACGCGATCATGTCTGAGCACAAAAAGACCATCACGGCTATCTCTTGGTGTCCTCACAACCCTGACATGTTTGCCAGTGCGAGTGCCGACAACCTAATTATCATTTGGAATGTGGCAGAACAAAAGGTGATAGCGAGACTGGACAATACAAAAGGTACAGTACCCATTAGATCGTGCTCAGACTTGCTGTTGAGTGACGGGCTCAATTTTTGTTACTGTGTCAGGGTGCAGAATAATGTTTTGAGAAAACACAATGAGTCCTTTGAGGTTAACATTTTAATTTAACCATCCACTATGATCTAGTTTTTGCAACCATGTAGTGATGTTAGCCAAGGCTTGGCAAAGACCTACTGTAACCATCCAAAAAAACTGTTATTTTTATTCTCTCCAGGGATTCCCGCTTCCCTCAGTTGGTGTTGGAATTCAGGTGAGGCAGTGGCATTTGTCTCTCATCGAGGTCCGCTGTATATCTGGACGATCTCCGGAGCAGACTGTGGGGTCGCAGTACACAAGGAGGCACACAGCTTCCTGTCAGACATCTGCCTTTTCAGGTGGCACTCTCGAAAGAAAGGGAAGGTGGTATTTGGGCACACAGATGGGAGCTTGTCCATTTTTCAGCCTGGTAGGTCTCTGTGATGATTCACATCTGGCAATGCATAGCTGGCTTATTATAGTTACATAATACTTTGATCGTTTGAACAATTAATCTAAATTATTACAAGTTGCGGATTGCACTTTCCTCTCATGGAAGTTCATCTAAGCTACAGCCGAAGACATTTCCCTACCGACTGCCTTAGTTATTTCAGAACTGTAGATCAATGATTCCCAGGGACCTACTGTGCTGTCACCAGTGCTAATGCAAGTGGCTCAAGAAGAATTAGCATGTAGCGGGCGGGGATAGCTAACAGCAGCCTGGCAAGGAAGGGGCAGGTGGACTGGTGGGACATTCCAGTTAGGGCAGTGAGGCTTACACTGCTCAGTTTCATCCTACTATTTTAATTGTCAACCTGCCCAATTTCAGTTGGGATTGAAGAGGATAAAAATCACCCTCCCCCAAACCCTTTTGCATTCATAAGAGTAGACACTTACAAATAGATGAGTGTGTGTATTAATATTCATATGCCTGAGTGAGAGAAGTGGGAATAAGTACACGAGTGAAGATGGGGAGCAGTGTTGTCATAGTCATTATTGAACTGAAGGAGGCCATTCATCCCATAGAGTCCGTGCTGGGTCTCTGTCAAGCAATCCAATCTGTTCCATCCCTGTAGCCTTGCAAGTTTATTTCCTTCTAGTATATACGCAATTTCTTATTGAAATCATTCATTGCCCCTGCTTCCACCACCTTCGTAGGCAGTGAGTTCCAGGTTATTAGTACGAGCTGTGTAAAGCTGGTCTCCCTCACATTCCCTCTGTATCTCTTGCCCGAAACATAAATCTTTGCCCCTTAGCCCTTAGGTAATGGCAACAACTTTTTTTTCATCTACCTTAACTAACACTGTCCTAACCTTGTACACCCCTGTCAGATCACCCCCTCAATCGCCTTTGCTCCAAGGTGAACAACCCCAGCTTCCCCAACCTAACCTTGTAGCTAAAATTCCTCATCCCCGGAGACATTCTGCTAAATCTCTTCTACTCTCTCTCAAGAACACTCACATCCTTCCTCAAAAAAAAATTCCTGTGACCTCGAGATCATGTAAAGAATGTATTTACATCAAGCCATTTAGTATGATGCAAGTAATATTCCTTCTAGTTTAGCAATAATTGCCTAGACTTTTTCTCTATTCTGGGCACCAGGTGCCAAGAGTCAGAAGCATGTGCTGAGACCAGAATCCCTGGAGGGAACAGACGAAGAGGATCCAATCACGGCCCTGGAATGGGATCCGCTCTCCACGGACTATCTACTGGTGTCCAATCTACACAATGGAATTCGATTGGTTGATTCGGAATCACTGTCCTGTATTACAACCTTCAGTTTCCCCAGTGCTGCAGCTTCAGTACAATGTTTGGCCTGGGTCCCCAGTGCTCCTGGGATGTTCATAACTGGAGGTAGGTATTATCAACAACAGAAAAAAAAAGAAGCAAATATATATTATGACTTACTTAATAGGTGTGGTCTAAGCTTAGTGGTTATGTTTTGGACTAATGATCGAGAGACATGAGTTCAAATCCCACCACAGCAGTTGGGGGATTTAAATTCCGTTAATTAAATAAACCTGGACTTAAAAAGTTAGTCTTAGTACTGGTAATCATGAAGCTATCAGATCATCATAAAAACCTGCCTGGTTCACTAGTGTCCTTTAGGAAAGGAAATCTGTTTGTCCTTACCTGATCTGGTCTAGATGTGACTCTGGACCCACAGCAATGTGATTAATGGCCCTCTGATATGACCAGGCAAGTCACTCAATTGTATTCAAGAAGGTGGCATCACCACTTTTCTGAGGGCAGTGCCCACATCGTGGGAATAAAAAAAGAAGCAAATAGAAGAAAACAGCGGGTAAAGTAAAAATGGGCTGAGGTCTGAATTAGGTCAACTGTGGATATATGACAAACAAGAATACACAGGCCCTGAGAATTTCCCCTGGGTGCTCCTAGCATAACATCAGCAAGACATCAGCAGAGCTCTCAGGTTTACCCTGGGGCAGTGTAACCTTTCAGCTGTGAGCATGCGTGGCTGCGCAGGAACTGGCAGTTTCCACACAAGTCATCCTCCTCAAGATACCGAATCCGTGCGGCCACGAGAAAGAAAATGAAAGGGTACTTAAATGACCACTCCACGCACAACAAAGTTAGAACAGATGCCACTTTTGGGGAGGCAGGTGGTCACTGATCACCTGCCAGACAACTCGCAGGGAAACTCCAGTTAAGGTTTTGATTCAAGATCGGGGAGACAGTGGTATAGTGGCATTGTCACCAGACTAGTATTCCAAAGACCCAGGGTAATGATCTGGAAACCTGGGTTTGAATCCCAACACAGCAGATGCTAAAATTTGAATGCAATAAAAATCTGGAATTAAAAGTCTAATGATGACCGTGAAATTATTGTTAAAAACCAACCTGGTTTACTAATATCCTTTAGGGAAGGAAATCTGCTGTCCTCATCTGCTCTGACCTACATGTGACTCCAGATCCACAGCAATGTTGACGTTTCGAGTCCTCATGACCCTTCAACAGGACCCATCCTGTTGAAGGGTCATGAGGACTCGAAACGTCAACTGTGCTCTTCTCCGCCGATGCTGCCAGACCTGCTGAGTTTTTCCAGGTATTTCTATTTCAGTTTTTGTTTTGGATTTCCAGCATCCACAGTTTTTTGTTTTTACCACAGCAATGTGGTTGACTCTTAAAAGTGCCCTCTGAATGAGGGCAGTTAGGGATGGGCAATAAATGCTGGCCTAGCCAGCGAGGCCCACATCCCATGAATGATTTTTTTTTAAAAATCACCTGTAACATAAAATAACTAATTATACTTAGATTGCACTCCTCACATTGAAGAACTCCTCAGAGCATTTCACGAGGAACAGAGGTGGAAACTGAGCACAGAATCAAAAATATAAAGGGAGAGCTCGGGAAGGGAATGTTTGAAGAGACGGTGTTGCTAGAGTCTTCTAAATGCGGCTAGGCAAACATAAACAGCAGCCTATTTTTATATAGTGCATCTAACATAATATGACCTCAGGCAGGCTTGGTCCGACGTACAGCCCACAGGCCGTGAAGCTCCTCTATGCGGACCCCAGAGCCAGTTTTGAAAGTGCCGGTCAAACAGTAAAGTTGGAATGGGAGATTCTGCAAGGAGCAGCTCTGCCAATAACAGGGCAATCCTCTCCCGTGTTTGATGCTGATAGAAATGAATCAAATGGGGGAGAGAAAAAAATCTGTGATTAGAGGAGCAGCAGACACCAGTGGCAGTGAGTTTGGGGGCAGAGCGCCAGGATGGGGTGGGGGGCTGCAGGGAAACAGAGCTCAAGAGTGGGCCAGGGAGCGGGTCTGGAGAACAGAGTGCCAGGGAGTGAGCACAGGGAACAGAGTGCCAGGGAGTGGGTCTGGAGAACAGAGTGCCAGGGAGTGAGCCCAGGGAACAGAGTGCCAGGGAGTGAGCACAGGGAACAGAGTGCTGGGGAGTGAGCCAAGGGAACAGAGTGCCAGGGAGTGGGCCAAGGGAACAGAGTGCCGGGGAGCAAGCCCAGGGAACAGAGTGCCAGGGAGTGAGCACAGGGAACAGAGTGCCAGGGAGCGGGTCTGGAGAACAAAGTGCCAGGGAGTGAGCCCAGGGAACAGAGTGCTGGGGAGTGAGCCAAGGGAACAGAGTGCCAGGGAGTGAGCACAGGGAACAGAGTGCTGGGGAGTGAGCCAAGGGAACAGAGTGCCAGGGGGTGGGCCAAGGGAACAGAGTGCCGGGGAGCAAGCCCAGGGAACAGAGTGCCAGGGAGTGAGCACAGGGAACAGAGTGCTGGGGAGCAAGCCAAGGGAACAGAGTGCCAGGGAGTGGGCCAAGGGAACAGAGTGCCGGGGAGCAAGCCCAGGGAACAGAGTGCTGGGGAGCGGGCCTAGGGAACAGAGTGCTGGGGAGCGGGCCCAGGGAACAGAGTGCTGGGGAGCGGGCCCAGGGAACAGAGTGCCAGGGAGTGGGCGTGGAGAACAGAGTGCTGGGGAGTGAGCCCAGGGAACAGAGTGCCAGGGAGTGGGCCCAGGAAACAGAGTGCCAGGGAGCGAGCCCAGGGAACAGAGTGCCAGGGAGTGGGCCCAGGGAACAGAGTGCCAGGGAGCGAGCCCAGGGAACAGAGTGCCAGGGAGTGGGCCCAGGGAACAGAGTGCCAGGGAGTGAGCCCAGGGAACAGAGTGCCAGGGAGTGGTCCCAGGGAACAGAGTGCCAGGGAGTGGGCCCAGGGAACAGAATTCCAGGGAGCGGGCCCAGGGAACAGAGTGCCAGGGAGCGGGCCCAGGGAACAGAGTGCCAGGGAGCGGGCCCAGGGAACAGAGTGCCAGGGAGCGAGCCCAGGGAACAGAGTGCCAGGGAGTGGGCCCAGGGAACAGAGTGCCAAGGAGTGGGACCAGGGAACAGAGTGCCAGGGAGTGGGCCCAGGGAACAGAGTGCCAGGGAGTGGGCCCAGGGAACAGAGTGCCAGGGAGCGGGCCCAGGAAACAGAGTGACAGGGAGCGAGCCCAGGGAACAGAGTGCCAGGGAGTGGGCCCAGGGAACAGAGTGCCAGGGAGTGGGCCCAGGGAACAGAGTGCCAAGGAGTGGGCCCAGGGAACAGAGTGCCAGGGAGTGGGCCCAGGGAACAGAGTGCCAGGGAGCGGGCCCAGGAAACAGAGTGACAGGGAGCGAGCCCAGGGAACAGAGTGCCAGGGAGCGAGCCCAGGGAACAGAGTGCCGAGGAGTGGGCCCAGGGAACAGAGTGCCAGGGAGCAAGCCCAGGGAACAGAGTGCCAGGGAGTGGTCCCAGGGAACAGAGTGCCAGGTAGTGGTCCCAGGGAACAGAGTGCCAGGGAGTGGTCCCAGGAAACAGAGTGCTGGGGAGTGGTCCCAGGGAACAGAGTGCCAGGGAGCGAGCCCAGGGAACAGAGTGCCAGGGAGTGGTCCCAGGGAACAGAGTGCCAGGGAGTGGGCCCAGGGAACAGAGTGCCAGGGACTGGACCCAGGGAACAGAGTGCCGGGGAGTGGGCCCAGGGAACAGAGTGCCAGGGACTGGATCCAGGGAACAGAGTGACAGGGAGCGAGCCCAGGGAACAGAGTGCCAGGGAGCAAGCCCAGGGAACAGAGTGCCAGGGAGTGGTCCCAGGGAACAGAGTGCCAGGGAGTGGTCCCAGGGAACAGAGTGCCAGGGAGTGGGCCCAGGGAACAGAGTGCTGGGGAGTGGTCCCAGGGAACAGAGTGCTGGGGAGTGGTCCCAGGGAACAGAGTGCCAGGGAGTGGTCCCAGGGAACAGAGTGCCAGGGAGTGGGCCCAGGGAACAGAGTGCTGGGGAGTGGTCCCAGGGAACAGAGTGCCAGGGAGCGAGCCCAGGGAACAGAGTGCCAGGGAGTGGTCCCAGGGAACAGAGTGTCAGGGAGTGGGCCCACGGAACAGAGTGCCAGGGAGTGGGCCCAGGGAACAGAGTGCCAGGGAGCGGGCCCAGGGAACAGAGTGCCAGGGAGGGAGCCCAAGAAACAGAGTGCCAGGGAGTGGGCCCAGGGAACAGAGTGCCACGGAGCGGGTCTGGAGAACAGAGTGCCAGGGAGTGGGCCCAGGGAACAGAGTGCCAGGGAGTGGGCCCAGGGAACAGAGTGCCGAGGAGTGGGCCCAGGGAACAGAGTGCCAGGGAGTGGTCCCAGGGAACAGAGTGTCAGGGAGTGGGCCCACGGAACAGAGTGCCAGGGAGTGGGCCCAGGGAACAGAGTGCCAGGGAGCGGGCCCAGGGAACAGAGTGCCAGGGAGGGAGCCCAAGAAACAGAGTGCCAGGGAGTGGGCCCAGGGAACAGAGTGCCACGGAGCGGGTCTGGAGAACAGAGTGCCAGGGAGTGGGCCCAGGGAACAGAGTGCCAGGGAGTGGGCCCAGGGAACAGAGTGCCGAGGAGTGGGCCCAGGGAACAGAGTGCCAGGGAGTGGTCCCAGGGAACAGAGTGCCAGGGAGTGGTCCCAGGGAACAGAGTGCCAGGGAGTGGTCCCAGGAAACAGAGTGCTGGGGAGTGGTCCCAGGGAACAGAGTGCCAGGGAGTGAGCCCAGGGAACAGAGTGCCAGGGAGTGGTCCCAGGGAACAGAGTGCCAGGGAGTGGGCCCAGGGAACAGAGTGCCAGGGACTGGACCCAGGGAACAGAGTGCCAGGGAGTGGGCCCAGGGAACAGAGTGCCAGGGACTGGACCCAGGGAACAGAGTGACAGGGAACGAGCCCAGGGAACAGAGTGCCAGGGAGCGAGCCCAGGGAACAGAGTGCCAGGGAGTGGACCCAGGGAACAAAGTGCCAGGGAGTGGGCCCAGGGAACAGAGTGCTGGGGAGTGGTCCCAGGGAACAGAGTGCCAGGGAGCGAGCCCAGGGAACAGAGTGCCAAGCAGTGGTCCCAGGGAACAGAGTGTCAGGGAGTGGGCCCACGGAACAGAGTGCCAGGGAGTGGGCCCAGGGAACAGAGTGCCAGGGAGCGGGCCCAGGGAACAGAGTGCCAGGGAGGGAGCCCAGGAAACAGAGTGCCAGGGAGTGGGCCCAGGGAACAGAGTGCCACGGAGCGGGTCTGGAGAACAGAGTGCCAGGGAGTGGGCCCAGGGAACAGAGTGCCAGGGAGTGGGCCCAGGGAACAGAGTGCCAGGGAGCGGGCCCAGGGAACAGAGTGCCAGGGAGTGGTCCCAGGGAACAGAGTGCCAGGGAGTGGTCCCAGGGAACAGAGTGCCAGGGAGCGGGCCCAGGGAACAGAGTGCCAGGGAGGGAGCCCAGGAAACAGAGTGCCAGGGAGTGGGCCCAGGGAACAGAGTGCCACGGAGCGGGTCTGGAGAACAGAGTGCCAGGGAGTGGGCCCAGGGAACAGAGTGCCAGGGAGTGAGCCCAGGGAACAGAGTGCCAGGGAGCGGTCCCAGGGAACAGAGTGCTGGGGAGTGGACCCAGGCAACAGAGTGCCAGGGAGCGGGCCCAGGGAACAGAGTGCCAGGGAGCGAGCCCAGGGAACAGAATGCCAGGGAGTGGGCCCAGGGAACAGAGTGCCAGGGAGTGGTCCCAGGGAACAGAGTGCCAGGGAGTGGACCCAGGGAACAGAGTGCTGGGGAGTGGACCCAGGGAACAGAGTGCCAGGGAGTGGGCCCAGGGAACAGAGTGCCAGGGACTGGATCCAGGAAACAGAGTGCCAGGAACTGGACCCAGGGAACAGAGTGCCAGGGACTGGACCCAGCGAACAGAGTGCCAGGGAATGAGCCCAGGGAACAGAGTGCCAGGGAGCGAGCCCAGGGAACAGAGTGCCAGGGAGTGGTCCCAGGGAACAGAGTGCCAGGGAGTGGGCCCAGGGAACAGAGTGCTGGGGAGTGGTCCCAGGGAACAGAGTGCCAGGGAGCGAGCCCAGGGAACAGAGTGCCAGGGAGTGGTCCCAGGGAACAGAGTGTCAGGGAGTGGGCCCACGGAACAGAGTGCCAGGGAGTGGGCCCAGGGAACAGAGTGCCAGGGAGTGGGCCCAGGGAACAGAGTGCCAGGGAGGGAGCCCAGGAAACAGAGTGCCAGGGAGTGGGCCCAGGGAACAGAGTGCCAGGGAGTGGGCCCAGGGAACAGAGTGCCACGGAGCGGGTCTGGAGAACAGAGTGCCAGGGAGTGGGCCCAGGGAACAGAGTGCCAGGGAGTGTGCCCAGGGAACAGAGTGCCAGGGACTGGACCCTGGGAACAGAGTGCCAGGGATTGAGCCCAGGGAACAGGGTGCCAGGGACTGGACCCAGGGAACAGAGTGCCAGGGAGTGGACCCAGGGAACAGAGTGCCAGGGAGTGGGCTCAGGGAACAGTGTGCCAGGGACTGGACCCAGGGAACAGTGTGCCAGGGAGTGGGCCTAGGGAACAGAGTGCCAGGGAGTGGGCCCAGGGAACAGAGCCCTGGGGAGCGGGCCCAGGGGAGCAGAGTGAGACATAGTGAGTGAATATGTAGGAGTAAGAGAGAGAGAGAGAAAGTGAGCGAGTGTGCGTGGGAGTGAGTGAGAGAGAATGAGTGAGTGAGTGCGAGAGAAAGAATGAGAGTGAGTGAGTACATGTGAGAGAGAGAGTGAGTGATTGTGTGTGGGAGTGAGAGAGAGACAGAGTAATTGAGTGTGTGTCGGAGTGAGTAAGTGTGTGTGGGAGTGAGTGAAAGTGAGAGAGACAGAGTAAGTGAGTGTGTGTGGGAGTGAGTGAGAGTGAGAGAGACAGAGTAAGTGAGTGTGTGTCGGAGTGAGTGTGTGTGGGAGTGAGTGAGAGTGAGAAACTCAGAGTAAGTGAGTGTGTGTCGGAGTGAGTGAGAGTGTGTGGGAGTGAGTGAGAGTGAGAGAGACAGAGTAAGTGAGTGTGTGTCGGAGTGAGTGTTTGTCGGAATGAGTGAGAGTGAGAGAGACAGAGTAAGTAAGTGTGTGTCAGAGTGAGTGAGTGTGTGTGGGAGTGAGTGAGAGAGAGACAGAGTGAGTGAGTGTGTGTCGGAATGAGTGAGTGTGTGTTGGAGTGAGTGAGTGTGTGTGGGAGTGAGTGAGAGAGAGAGACAGTGAGTGAGTGCGTGTCGGAATGAGTGAGTGTGTGTCGGAGAGAGTGAGAGAGACAGAGTAAGTGAGTGTGTGTTTAGAGAGGAAATTCCGACGCTTTGGGGCTTAGGCCGCTGAAGACACAACCACCAATGTGGAATGACTAACATGGGGACACGCAAGAGACCGGAATTGTAGCAGGACAAAGGTCGCTAATGGTTGTAGGGGTCCAGGAGGTTACAGAGATAGGTAGGTTTGAAGCCATGGAGGAATTTCAAAACAAACATGAGAGTTTTGCAATTGAGGTGTTGCCAGACTGAGGGCCAAAATAGGTTGGCAAGCTAAGGGCTGATGGGTAAACAGGACTTGATGCAAATTACGATACAGGGAGCAGGATTTTGAATGAGCTCAAGTTTATGTATGGTGGAAGATGGGAGACTGGCCAAGCAAGCATCGGAAGGAATAGTCAAGTCTAGAGGTAATAGAGTCACGAGTAAGAGTTTCAACACCAGGTGAGCTGAGGGAGGTGATGTTACAGTTGTGAACGTTAGTAGTCTTGGTGACCGAGAGGAAATGTTGTTAGAAACGCATCTCAGCAAAGTAGTTTGGGAAGGGTGATCCAGAGGGTAGAGTATAGTGACTTTGGTTGTCTCATTCTCACACATGAAATATGCTGTGCTTGATCAAGCACTGTTAACTCATAAAAATGGTTCCATCTGTTTAATTATGTAGGTAGTTATATTACTTTTGCATAAGTAAAAATAGTTTAGCTTTGCTACTAGTTCACATGAGTGAAAAGCAAAAACACTAATGTCCATGTATGAGTTATCAGATGTCAACTATGACCCACTCACCTCTGAGTTAGAAGGGTGTGGGTTCCAGTCCAAATCCAAAACCTTGAGTATGTGAATTAGGATGACACTGCAATGCAGCATTGAAGAGTTGTATTATCAGAGGTGAGATATTAAATACAGACCCCATCTGTCTTCTTTAATTAGTAAAGGATCCTGTGGTACTATCTGAAGCAGTGAAGCCCTTCCCCCTGTCCTGGCCAATATTTATCCTACAACCTAAAACACATTTTCTGGTCATCATCACAATTGCTGCTTGCTGTGCACAAATTGTTCACCATGTTTCCTCCATTACAACAGTAGCTACACTTCAACTCGCCAAGGCTCCTTCAACAGGACCTTCCAAACCCCAATGTCTACCACCTAGAAGGACAAGGACAGCAGATGCACAGGAACACCACCATCTGCACGTTCCCCACCAGGTCACACACCATCCTGACGTAGAAATACATCGCCGTTCCTTCACTGTCGCTGGGTCAAAAACCTTGGAACTCCCTCCCTAACAGCACTGTGGGTGTATCTACACCACATGGACTGCAGCGGCTCAAGAGGACGGCTCACCACCACCTTCTCAAGGGCAACTAGGGATGGGCAATAAATGCTGGCCCAGCCAGCAAAGCCCACATCCCTTGAATTAAATTTTTTTAAATATATACTTCATTGGTTGTAAAACGCTTCGGGAGATCCTGAGGCTGTGAAAGGTGCCATATAAATGCAAGCCTGTCTTTCTTCTTTGCAGTCTGTCAACCATTTTGTAACAGATACGAGTAGGGTTATATCAGTCAAACCTGAATTCACCTTGTTCCTTTTCCGTCGGGAGGTTTATGTAAAATGAAAGCCAGTAGCACCTAATATTACCTTGTTCAGCTGCCTATTGTCTGGACCATGTGATTAATTGTAGACGTATCATGCTGCTTGTCGAATATTTTTCTCATATTCCAATATTCTTCTGCTGGTCTTTAGATTCCCAAGTTGGTGTCTTACGTGTTTGGAACGTCTCAAGAACAACACCAATTGATAACTTCAAGCTGAAGAAGACAGGATTTCATGCTTTACATGTGCTGAGTTCCTCACCAAAGAAAAAATGTAGGTAGCAATTTGAAATAAAACACCATGGCCCATAGTGAAAATTGGAAATTTAATTGATTAAAGTTATGATGTTGACCCAGGTCCACAATAAAGTCAAATCGATGTCCCTTTATAATACTTATCTGTCGTAAGTGTAATTTTACAACACAAATTTGTGTCCTTTGCAATGAATTGCTATCTTAAATGCATTCTCTTTTCAGATTACATTTCTCTTACTTTTGCTCATTAGGCTGAAGGAATCTGTTTGGCCTAATTTTACCAGTCATCTGGTGATGGACTGGCAGGCAAGGGGAGTGCCGTAAAATGGCAAGTGAAAATGGGGTTTGGAGTGCCCATCATCACCCTACCGCCATGCCATCTTTCCAGTGACAGGGAAGGCGGAGCAGAGCCCTCCTGCTCCAAATCTAATTGTGCCACTTAAGTGGCCAATTAAGGGCCTCTCTCTCTACTGCTGCACCAAGGGGCTCCTCCAGGCCACAATGGCTGACTCCACGACAATGGTGCCACCTGCCCTCACCACTTGCCATTGACAGGAACCTGCCCAAGTGACCCCGGTGGCCCCTGAACTCAACTGCCATGTTGGAGGGATGCCATCTTTCCATAGTCTCCTTTTCTTCCAGGGGGAGTCCCTGTGGTGGCCAATCCTCCCGATTGACTGGCAGGCAGGTAACTGTCCTTAATATGGGCAGATGCCCTGGCGGCAACAAATTAGCTGGCTGCCGCTGACAAGATGCAGGTCTGGGTCCTGGAGAGTTTGTGCCCCCCGAATTCCCCCCACCCTCCACTTGCGGGCCCGTTGGAAGGACCCCCACCGCCAGGGTGAAATTCAGCCCCGAGTGTCAACATTAACCGTCGATCCGGTAGAACATAGCCAGCTGCAGAGTTCTTGCAATGCTGCCATATCCTCACCCTAAACAGGATATAGAAAATATAAAGCTACAGGGCAACCTATCAGAGGTCTTTAAAATTATGAAAGGGCTTGAGGCATAGAGCACTTGTGCGGAGGCTGAAACTAGGGGTCATAAAATAATAAACCATCGCCAATATATGTATCCAGGAGAATGTGCTTTATCATAAGATCATAAGAAATAGGAGCAGGAGTAGACCATTCAGCCCATCAAGCCTGCTATGCCATTCAATGAAATCATGGCTGATCTGATTGTGATCTTAACCCCACTTCCCTGCACCCCACCCCCCACCATAACCGTGGAGTCCCTTGTAGCTAAAAAATCTGTCTAACTCAGCATTGAATACATTCAATGACCCAGCCTCCACTTCTTTCTGTGGAAGAGAATTCCAAAGGCTTAACAACCCCCAGAGAAGTAATTTCTCCTCATCTCCATTTTAAATGGGGGACCCGTTATTTTGAAACTGTGTCCCCTAGTTCTCGATTCCCCCCCCCGTGAGGGGGAACATCCTTCGAGCATCTACAACATTGAGTCCCCACAGAAACTTATGTTTCAATAATATATTATATCATCCCTCACTCACAATTTTAAAAATCACTAGGCCCATCATAGCCCTATGCTCAAAGGATGGTGCACAAGGTCCCCTTAAACCACGAGAAGAGTCTCAGGGTGTTGCCACCTAAATGCGTTTAGAATGAGGAATGTGCTACCACAGGGAGTACTTGAGGTGAATAGCTTATGGATACTTTTAAGGGGAAGTTAGTTAACACATGAGGGAGAAAGGAATAGAAGTTGCTGTCCTGATTGAAATCAGAGTTAACACTAGCGTGCCAGCTGCCCTCCTTCCTGAAATGTACACTTGGAGTTTTAGGAATGTTCAATTTTGCCAGGGACTGAAAACACATGATTAAACCGAGGACTCTTTGTAATAAATAAACTGGTGAACAAAATCACGTCCCGTTTTGTTGATGTGACAGAGCGGCTGGCAAACAATCAAAGATTTCATACTTTAGGTTCCTAAAAATACAGAGAGGAAAATTGAGTCTTCTGCTTAAGGGCTTTATGTTGAGACTTCAGTCAAAACAAAAGAAAAGCAATTCAGGCCCCAGTTAGTGTTTTCCAACAGGCTAAGGGTAGACATTCTGAGGCCAGATTGGCCTGCAATTCAAGGGAGCTCAGAGCCAATAAAAATAGCTGTTACTAGCAGAAACCTGCTCCTCAATAATTGCATGGAAACAGAACAAATAAACACCCTCTAGTTGCAGAGGCTGTTTTAAAAAATAAGAGCCGATTATTTGTCATTATTTTGTTTCTTACTTTTAAGTACGTCTTATCGTAACGAAAGCAAAATATATCTCTCCGTGTAATGTTGCATAAAACTGCAGTGGGCGCTTTCGATATCGAAACTCCCCAAGACTATTTAGTAGCCTCCATCAGTGTCAGTTAATGGGGATGGTTGAGTAACTCGGCATGTTGGGTAGTAGCGCTGTCGGTTAACGACAGCTATTTTAGAACGGAAGAGAATGTTAGAAGTGAACGTTCGTGATGTTCTTTTCAGGCTATTCAACACATTCCCCGTCAAAGAACCACCATACATCATCGACGAGTGAAGCCATCCCCCCTCCGACCCTCTCTCAAAATCAAGCATTTTCTCTTCCGCCTGGACACGCGGTGTGTTGTTTCATGGATGGTGGAGTTGGGCTGTATGACATGGGAGAGAAGAAATGGAACTTCCTGAGAGATTTGGTAAGCTCTAGGCAATTGCACTTTCCAATTTTGCACTTCCAGTTGCATTTCTGGTATCCTCTGTGCTGTGATGGATGAAGAACAAATAGCTGTGGATGTAGCAAGATTAGAAAAAAGGCTAACGGGTCCCAAAATGGGTCTTGTTTTTAATTTCTATTCCAGGGTCACGTGGAAACAATCTTCGACTGTAAATTTAAACCAGACGATCCAAATCTCCTAGCAACAGCATCATTTGATGGGACAATTAAGGTGTGGGACATAAACACCTTGACAGCAGTCTACACTTCACCTGGTAATGAGGGAGTAATTTACTCCCTGTCCTGGGCTCCAGGTAAGCGATCACTGATCAGGAACCCCTTGTCAGTGCTGCTAAATACCGAGCGCATATCATGCCGACAGCAGGGGTCGGCACCATTGAAGTTGCATTGCCCTCACATGGAGTAGTGCTCCTTCTAGTGAGAAGCTCAGGAGAATTGTTAAAGCCATCAGGCCACACCATTTTTCTCATAGGACATGGCAAGGCCAGCATTTGTTGCCCAACCCCAGTTGCTCTGAAGAAGGCAGTGGTGAGCCACCTTCTAACTGAAGGGGTTTCCATTTCAGAGGCAGTTAAGAGGGTAGCCAAGAGTCAACCATGTTGCTGTGGGTCTGGTCACATGTAGGCCAGACTGGGTAAGGATGGCAAATTTCCTCACCTCAAGGATTTTTTTCTTAACTTATTCTTGCATGGAATGTAGGCATCGCTGGCAAGGCTGGCGTTTATTGCCCATCCCTAATTTCCCTTGAACTGAGTGGCTTGCCACATTATTTCAGAGGGCAGTTAAGAGTCAACCACGTGGCTGTGGTTCTGGAGTCACATATAGGTCAGACCAGGTAAAGGTGGCAGATTCCCTTCCCTAAAAGACATCAGTGATCCAAATGGGTTTTTGGGACAATCAGATAGTTTCACGGTGATCATTACTGAGACTAGCTTTTTACCAGATTTATTAATTATTTGGATTTAAATTTCCACGAGCTGCCATGTCCAGACCTCTAGAGTGCTAGTCCAATAACATTAACATTGTGCTACCATCTCCAAATTGTGATTTAGCGATGCCAAGGCTTATGTTTTAAGAGCTACTGATTATCCACGCTGGCGCACCCCACAGCCACGTGGCTGGGCTAAACAAGGCCGGAGTGGGACTTCCACCCCTCACTGGAGAGGAAGCCCTGCCCTCAGGAGCTGCCAGCCAATCCGATTGGCTGGGAACTGCATCAGTTCCAGCAGCGCCAAAAGCACGTTCATGGGCACTGCTGGGACTGCAAGAGGAGGAGGAAGAAGGCACAGTGGATCCCCGAAACCAGGTCAGTCTGGGGTCTTGGGCAGGGAGGGTTTGGGAAGGTCAGGGAGGAGGGCAAGTAGGAGGGTTGTTGAGTTTAAGGCTGCAAACAGGTAGGAAGAAAGGGAGGATATTATCTTAGTGAGAGGTTTGCCCCCCCCGGCCCCAATCAGCAAATGGCAGACCCCAAAGATAAACCCGCACTTCTTCCTTGTTCTTTCAGGAGATTATTTAATAAATCAGACTGCCCACTCTCACCCGATTGCCCACGCCAAACATTTTATGGCACGGGCAGCATACTATCCGGGACAATTGATTTGGCAACAAGCCTACTTGATCCTGGATTACCGATTTACATATGGCAGGCAGGCTGCCGATTTTGGCACCCATCCATATTCTCCCCCCTGTATTACGGGGGGTGAGCTCAGGGATGGGTGGGAAGGTGGTGAGGTGGGCATCAACTTTACATTTTACATGCCCACGCTGTGGAAAACATGCCTGCCGGAAGAGGGAAAAATGCAGCCCAAAGAGTTGCTATAAGAACAGGCAGAGATAGAGGGAAAAGAGTTGAGTGAAATCAGGATCTGACAACCACCCCAGGGAATAGCGGCAAATGTGGGGCATCAGATATCCTGAGAGACCAGCAATGTTGGGATGGTGCTCCTTGGGACAGAGAAGGTTAAAGGGAGATTTGATAGATATATTCAAACTCATGAAGGGATTTGGTAGAGTAAATAAAAAGAAATTGTTTCCAGTGGCAGAAGAATTGGCAACCAGAGGACACAGATTTAAGGTGATTGTCGAAATAACCAGCAGTTACAGGAGGAAAAGATAATTAAACATTGACCTCTTGCGATGTGAAATTCACTGCCTGAAAGATGGATGGAAGCAGATTCAATAGTAACTTTCAATAAGGTATTGGATAAATACCATTCAGGGCTAGGGGGAAAGATCAGGGGATTGGGTAGCTCTTCCAAAGAGCCAGCAGAGGAACGATGGGCCGAGTGTGCTGTATCATTCTACGATTCTATGAAAACCTGTCCGAGAGACTACCTAGTGCCATGAATTTGAATCAATAGTTAAAATTTTATTTTCAGCTCGTTCTAGTATACAATTAAGCAGGCATTGTGATTTTAATTTACACAGTTTTGCCCGTGTCCCCCCCAAAGTAAACCTGATCTGTGCCCCTCCCGTACTGACTTGATCACAACCAAGTCAGATCCCATCCTTATGCTATGTTTCCATATTTGTACTTTGAGGAGCTGTGTCTTTGTGTCTGTAGTGACTAGAACAAGAGCAGTTTACTCATTTAAAAACTTGTAAGTGTAAGCGCTGGACACTTCACCACGACATATTAATGCCATTTTTTACTTGAAGGTGATCTAAACTGCATCGCAGGCGCAACCTCACGCAACGGAGCCTTTATATGGGATGTGAAAAAGGGTAAAACGGTTACTAGGTTTAATGAGGTAAGTTGTTACATTCTATCTTCTTATGGTTAAATGCAAGAAGTAAAATAGAAGTTGACCTTTTAGTATTTTTCAGAGTGACTATAAAATCCATGAGGTTAAAAATGAAAAAAAGCTGGAAATGTGCAGCAGCATCTGTGGAGAGGGAAACAGAGGGAAAATGGCCGGAATTTTCCAGCCCCTCGCACCAGCAGGATCTTCTGGTCCCACCGATGTGAACAGAGCTTTCAATGGCTTGCCAGCCTTCCTACGTGGAACCCGCTGCAGGGGAGCTGGGAAATTCCAGCCAAGGTCTCAGGTCAATAACCTCTTGTCAGAATTTGAAGAACCATTCACCTTCTCAGAATGTCCCAAAGTGCTTTAGATGTATAATCACTGCTGTTATGCAGGGAAATGCAATGGTAAGTTTGCATATAGCAAGGTACCAAATAACCAAATAATCTGTTTTAGTGCTGTTGGTTGTGGGGTAAATGCTGACCAGGAAATCTTCCCTGCTCTCCTTTGAATAGTGCCGTGGAATCTTTTGCATCTTCCCAAAATGGCAGTTAAATGTAGCAAGTTATCCAAAAGTTATCATCTACAAGTTGTCATCAACAAAACTCGCACTTATCAATCTTACTAAAATAAAAGTAAAAATGGAGATGGCATGAGTGCATAACTTATGACTAAATTTATCTGCAGCTCATTAGCACTTATTCGAGCATCACCATTCTGGTGCTGTATTCTGCTGCAGGATTTTCCTGTCCTACCTTAAGGAGAGAAATCCTTGCATTGGAAGCAGTTCAGAGAAGGTTCACCAGATTGATTCCTGCAACGAAGGGGTTGTTTTATGAGGAACGGTTGAACAGGTTGGGTCTATACTCATTGGAGTTTAGAACTATTCTGTTAAAAATTTGACTGTAGAATATACAGAGTATTTTGTACATTAGTATCGAACTCTAAAATATAAGCATACACTTCCCTGGTATGTCCCTGGCTTTACATTGCTTCCGTTGAGATATCATAAGTCACTATCAGCCCTACTGTATTCACTAGTCCTGCGCACCATTATGTTCCCAGCCACTATAACTTTAACACAGCTCTTGCATGCAATATGTAGAATAACATGTTCAATTTATATGCGGGATTAAAAAGTAGCACGACATTTCAAGGTTATTATAGTGAGAGGATTCAAGTGCAGGAGCAATGATGTCTTGCTGCAATTATACAGGGCCTTGGTGAGATCACATCTGGAATATTGTGTGCAGTATTGGTCTCCTTATCTGAGGAAGAATGTTCTTGCTATAGAGGGAGTGCAGCGAAGGTTTACCAGACTGATCCCTGGGATGGGGGGACTGACATATGAGGAGAGATTGAGGCAGTTAGGATTATATTCGCTGGAGTTCAGAAAAATGAGGGGAGATCTCACAGAAATCTATAAAATTCTGACAGGACTAGACAGGGTAGATGCAGGAAGGATGTTCCTGTTGGCGGGGAAGTCCAGAACCAGGGGTCACACTCTGAGGATACAGGGTAGACCATTTAGGACTGAGATGAGGAGAAATTTCTTCACCCAGAGAGTGGTGAGCCTGTGGAATTCATTACCATAGAAAGTAGCTGAGGCCAAAACATTGTATGTTTTCAAGAAGGAGTTAGATATAGCTCTTGGGGCGAAAGGGATCAAAGGATATGGGGAGAAAGTGGGAGCCAGCTATTGAATTGGATTATCAACCATGATCATAATGAATGGCACAGCAGGCTTGAAGGGCCGAATGGCCTACTCGATGTTTCTATGTTATAAATCACCTCAGGAATCACTGATGTTTGCAAACTACTCACATTCACTGGCATGGGGTTAAACATATCCTGTTGCGGTGCTACATGAGTCTGCAGTGTTGTGTACATCTGTAATGATTGCCCTGGGATTTAATTTGTTGCATAAATAGGACAGTGTTATTGACTGTCTTGCTTTGATTTCTTAATGCTCCATGCCTTTATTCTTACATTTCATGCTCTTAATGCCGCGACATATTCCGTTAATGCTCCTCACTACGTTCCTAACATTGTGCTGTATATGAAACATTTGTGATGTTTCTGAAAGACATGGCACGACACTATATAAATACAAGGTTTTCTTTCTTTTTTGTTATTTATTTCTGCCTTTGTTTGTGAATACACAAATTATTCTGATGTCTCTCATGCCACCCCATGCTGGATGTCCATCCTGAATCTGGTGACTTGATGGGCGGAACTTAATGCACCCCTCACCCTCCAATAAGTTCGGAAGCCAGGAGGGGCATGTGATAGGGTGAGAGGGTGAGGAGTGGAGATCCTGCCGCCCTCCTGCCTCTCTCTGATCAAGCCCAGGTCAGGGAAGCTTGCAGGCGTCCTTCCCACCAAGAGATCAACTGAGGTCCTTAAGTGGCCACTTAAGTGTCACGGAAGAGCCTCATCCCACTGACACCGGTATTCAACCAGCAGCAGGCAGGGCCTCCCTGGAAACCAGAAGGTTTGGCCCATAGAGCATGAACAAAGGAAAGTGCGAGTGACTTATTGGGGGGGGGGGGGGGCGGGGGGGGCTGTTTATCAGGGAAAGAGCCTCAAGTCAGTCTGTATTCATACATGGACGTTTCCCACTCCCCTCCACTCCTGATGTTGAGGACTGTTTCATCTTTTCGCACAACGCAACATCGATTCCCTTCATGTGGTGTCCACACAGTTGTTTCGGTACCAGAGAAACTCACTGAAATAAGACAAGGAAAGATTAAAACTCTGTGACTCTCTGCGCATGGATTTGAATGCGTTTTTGAGCGCTTGCCAAGAAGTTGAGAAAATAAATCTGAGTCATTACGAGGATTGGATATATTTAGAGAGTGAAATGTAGAGCACTCTTAAACAGCACAGTTTAACATGGGCATCACATTTACCCTATTTGTGTAACTATCAGAATAAGGGATAAGAAGCCTAATCAAGTGGTTCTAACTAAATTGTAGGTTAATAAAGAGTCAATATTTTCAACTTGAAGTTTAGTGTCAGTGGAAGGCATCACTCTCAGCTCTTTAGATAGCCTGACTAAGCCTTTGGCAAAGAAATGTTGTGAGCCTGGCATGTAATGTTTCACCTACAGGTTAAATAAAGAATAGCGCCACATAAATAGTCCAGAAGGTTATAAATCAATAATACGTCTAGGGATTTAGATGATATAGATTTGTGATGCCAAGTGCAAACATATTATCAGCTTCATCCGGATCCCAAAATACTTACTTCTTGTTTCCAAGTACCACAATGTTAATGGTAATGAAACAATACCACATTTCTCTCGGCAGCAGTACCCACTCAATCTGTCTCAAAGTCTCCTGGTCAGTGGTTCCGATTGACTCTTCGTCTCACCTGACACTTTAACAGAAGAACCTTTTTTTCCGGTTTTCATATGTGAAAGATCACAAACTTCAAAGATTCACGGGTACCAAGACCCCTTTGGACACTTCTACCTCTTCACTTCCTTGTGACCCCATTCCTTCTCTAATCTCACCTCTTCGATGCCTTCCGACCTTCCCCTCTCTGACCCTGACAAATTTGTCCTTAGCAAAGGCCTCAGCTTTATCCCCTTACAAGCCCACCACAATGAATTGCGAGCTTAGCATGACGCTGATCAATTCTTCTGTCACCTTTGCCTCCATGCCTACTACTTTGGCCAGGACTCTTCCCCCACACAGTGGACCCTTTTACCTGTCTCTAGTATTCCTCTCCACCGAGACCCCTCATACTGGCCTCTTACCCTGCCTAGACCTTTTTATTGAAAACTGCTGGTATGACATCGGCTATCTCAACATCTATGCTCCCCTCACACATTCTAACCAGTCCCTCTTTAAACTTGTGGCAACGTGGGAGGCATATCCTACAAAGGAGCCCAGCATGGATCTGTTCAGCTGCAAGGGCCAGACCTGTGGCCACAAGTCACCCTGTGCAAAGGCTGTCCTTCTGCTCTGGTGGCCAGGCAGCTGTGGCCATAATGTATTTTGTACCATTTCCAAGTCTTCAGAGGGTACTTCCATCTTGAGACGCCCTCACATTCGCCCACCTATGCAGCAGCAGAGGCAATGTCTGCCTGTCCCGGTGGGAGCGCCAGCCACCCAGAGAATTGGGCACTCTCTTTGGCCCTCCCAGTGGCAGAGCGCACGCGTTGCCTTTAATTGGACAAGGCACCCCCCGAGGCAGCCTCTTAATTGGCTGCACCCTCAATAATCCCTTCCAGAGCCACTCTTGGGTTCCCGATCCGGAATTTAGCCCAGTGGCAGATCTAAAATTTGGCCCTTTAACTCTGTTTCCTTCTCCACAGATCGTGCCAAGCCTGCTGAGTGATTCCAACATTCTCAATTTTTAACTGCAGTACATTGACGATTCATTATCTAATTTCAATCAGCAAGGTAGCTAGTTTCTTGTTAGATATCTAAATGAATAACTTGTTTTTATTTTGATATAATGGTTGGTCGTTAGAGTCTTTTATTGTTCTTTGAAGCATGGAAAAAATGGAATCTTCTGTATCGCTTGGAGCCACAAAGATTCTAAAAGAATAGCAACGTGTAGTGGCGATGGATTCTGGTAAGTGTTGTTTTCGCCATTTGTCTCATTTCTAAAAATTGCTAACAGTGTTTAAGAACATTAAGAGGCATGTACAGTTTACAGACCTTTGTATGATTTATAATGGACTGGAGCAATACAATTTTCCCATGATCAACAAATCTCCTGCTCTCTGAATCTCACTGTTGCTGCTCCCAGCTCATTTCGTTGCCAAGAATTTGCTGATTTTAAGTCCTTCTCCCACTGCTTTTGTTCCTTTTCTTCTACCTGTCTCCTGTTAGAGGAAGTTAGGAATGGGAGAAGGCGGGAGAATGGGGTTGAGAAACTTATCAGCCATGATTGAACGGCAGAGCAGACTCGATGGGCCGAATGGCCTAATTTCTGCTCCTATGCCTTATGGTCTTATGAATGCTTTTTGAAAACAGGCCCATAAAGCACCCCCATGCTAGTAAAAGAGTGGCACCAAGGACACCATGGTGCCAAAAGGATTTACAAGGATGATGCCAGGAATGAGATTGAGATTCTCAGGAAAGATTAAACAGGCTGGGGCTCTTCTTTCGAAAAGTGAAGCCTGAGGGGTGACTTGAGAAAGGCCTTTAAGATTTATTTTATTCGTATGGCCTGTAAGCAGTTATAGTTCAATGTCGAGGTTAACAATCCATTCAACGGCTTCAAAGGTAAATGGCTGTGACACCACCAGGATCTCTCAGGGCAGAAGCTCAGTGTGTGTGAGATGGTATGACATGGATGGCCACAGTCACCATTTGAGCTGTTCCTCATGTTTCACTTGTGGAGCAAGTGGCCACATACCCCCAGCCCATCCTCAAGATGTTGAGGGTTTTCCAGATTGTCCATGGAAGGTTGAAACCTGGGACTTCACCACCAGGCTCGGTTAGCGGATCGCAGCTGGAGATGTTGGCGGTCAGCCAGGAGGTGTGTCATCGAGGGGTGGGGCTTTCATTAGCTTGTCAGGTGTGAAGTGCGTTCTATTTGGTGCTATGGGATTTCAGACGAGCGCATGGGTTTTCTTGTGAAGTCCTGCGTCGACTGGAGTGCTTCATTAGCTGTAGGCCGATGGTGTTCTTTGAGGAGAATATTTTCTCTGCGAACATCAGGAGGTTCGTTGGATACTAGAACAGGAAGTCACCCAAGCTGCGTTGGTCTCAACGTCGCAGAAATAATCTTCGGAGTTGGATATCTGCCACGCTTGTGTGGCTGTTCCTGAGCCAGGTTGAGCAGCAGTACTCTGTTGTTGGGTAGACCAGAGCGAGTGAAGCTGCACGCAGTGTGTTGGCTCTGCTGCCCCAGATGGCACCCATCGGTTTCTGTATGAGATTCACACTCATCTTGACCTTGACTCTGGTCTTCTGGAGGTATTGCCGATAGGTCAATGTACGGTCAAGTGTGATGCCAAGTTATTTTGGCATTGGGTCATGGGTAAGACATGGGTCATGGCCACCAAACTGGACATGAGATTCTTCCCCGGCCTTCATGTTATTCAGATGGAAGGCTGAAACGACAGTCTAAAAAATGGATACTTCGATCAAACACTGCCTTTAAGGTTAGGAAAGGGCTTGATAATGTAGGTGCAGAGAAGAGGTTTCCTTGCATGGGAGTTTAAAACTAAACCATAAATATAAGATAGTTAGTGTTAATTCAAATTGGAAATTCAGTAGAAACTTCTTAACCCAAGAGGGTGGTTAGAATGTGGAACAGCCTACCACAAGGAATAGTTGAGGCATTCAGTGCCTTTAAGGGGAAGCTACGAAAACACGAGGGAGAAAGGAATTGAAGATTATGGTGATAGTTATTTGAAGAGTGATGGGAGGAGGCTCATGGGGAGGATAAACACCAGCTGTTGAGCTGAATGGCCTGTTTCTGTGCTGCACTTGCTATGTAATAGACCCAGTCTGCTCACACGGTGGATGTTAGATTAGTGAAGCTTTTGAATATAGTTAACTTGCTTTCTTTCCATGCAGAACAAAGAAAGGAATAGCTGTCTGAATCCCAGCACTAACAATGTAGGGTAGAAAGCAAAAATGAAAGCATAAGGAGAGGGGATACATGGAATGAACTTCCTATAACTTGTCCATCTATCGGGGTGAACGTATGATGGCTTTGGACCAGAATCATATTTGTTCTTGGGCTTGTGCGCAAGAGGATTAGGACGGTCAGTATCAGGCCATATGAACAATGTAAAAGTGGGATAGGAATCCTCTGGATCTCCCTTAATCCACCTCCTCAACCAATTCAAAGAGGCTAATCAGACATGGCCGACCCTTTACCACTCCAAATTATCCTTGATTTAGCTCTTACTTGCCCAAGTGCTCAGTCACTCTGATGGTGACATTCCCAAAGCTGATGTTAAAGTAACAGGTCAATAGTTTCTCCCTTTCCTCCTACTTTAAGTAATGGTTTGTCACTTGTAGTTTCCCAATGCAAAGGCCTCATTCCTAAATTGAGAGAGCTTTGGAAATTTCTGGCTAGTGCATCTGCAATTTCCTCATTTATATTTTTTTATATAAGCTAGTGTGGAAACAGGAGCAGGGGAGATGCTTAATGATGGAGGCAGGGAGCATAGTTTTTGGTCGCCAGCAATGAGGCCAGAGTTTCAAAGCTGGGTTGGGAATCTGCTGCCTGTATGAATTGCGGGTCCTGACCCCATACCTCACCTGCATCGTTCTCGTGACACCATTTTTAAATGTAAATGCCCTAATTGAGCTGGAGGCGCTCAATCAGTGGTGCCGAGCTTCTCCAGGAGCCTTAAACTGCCAGCGGCAAAGGCAGGCGGCAGCCATGTTAGGGCCTGCTGCTGCCTTGCCTCAGAGGGCCTTGGGGATAAAGGCATGAGACAGGGTGTGAACAGGAATCACTGAGGTAACATGCATGATCCGGTGCATTAGAAAAATAACTTTTCCTTTGCCCCACCGTGAACCTATACCAGAATGATCAAGTTTACCAAATTCCGACGCCTCCCCCCTCCACCCCACACACACACACCCACGACCAAGTAACAAGGTCCGAAAGGAGCTTAACGAGCAGTTACCTGGAGGCAAGCAAGTTCCCCATTCGCTATTCCCTGCCTTCACTTTGAAGGCTGCAGACTCTCTTGGAAGTGTTGGATCCTGATACAACCTCTGGGACCACGATTTGCAAAGCTCACCCACACCAGGTAATCATCCCGCAGCTGAAAACCAGACCCAGGGTCTCTGAGTGTATTTACTGCTGCCCAAACACAGTTGACTTCTTGTTTACTTGCAGTATCATTCGAACGATCGATGGGAAAGTTCTGCACAGGTACAAGCATCCAGCTGCTGTTTTTGGCTGTGATTGGAGCCAGAATAATAAGTAAGTAAATCCTTCCAAAGGGGGCAGCTTATTCACTTATTCTTTTGGATTTGCTACCACTTATCCCTGTAGAGTGTGAGCCGTATTATTTGTTGTGCTGCCCATATGAGTGCCATGCTTATTCAGCTGGGTCAAAGTTAGCATGTCATGAAAGTGGTTGAAATTAATCTGCAATTTTTTTTTAAGTAAAAGAGCTCCTCGCACCTCCACCATCTGCACTACTCCCTCAGTCAGGAGGGTGGGATAGTCCAGCCATTGATGCTCTATCAGTACAGCTCCTTGGCCAGCTTCCACTAGCAGGTGTTTGAGCCATGAGGAAGGGGGGAAGAAAAAAAGCAAGAAAAAAATGGTTTAAGTTAAGGCAAAACAAAAACAGAATTACCTGGAAAAACTCAGCAGGTCTGGCAGCATCGGCGGAGAAGAAAAGAGTTGACGTTTCGAGTCCTCATGACCCTTCGACAGAACTTGAGTTCGAGTCCAGGAAAGAGTTCTGTCGAAGGGTCGTGAGGACCCGAAACGTCAACTCTTTTCTTCTCCGCCGATGCTGCCAGACCTGCTGAGTTTTTCCAGGTAATTCTGTTTTTGTTTTGGATTTCCAGCATCCGCAGTTTTTTTGTTTTTATTTTTGTTTTTAAGTTAAGGCAGTTGGTTAACACCGTTTCTGGGACCCATGTTCGAAATGAACCCAGACTGACAAAGGACATTCCCTCTATTTACTAGTTATAGTGGTCCTGCAAGAGGTGACTTTGTGCAGTCACAATACACTTACTAGCCGACATCGACATGGACCCAATCACAATACTAGCATTGACTGACACAAAACAAGACTCTCACCTATTGACATTATCTCATCAACATTAGCCAAAAAGTAAAAACCAGGGTGAACCTGATCAGGAAACTCACTGGGACATCATAGGATTACAACCAGAATATTTTGCACCACAGTAGTGGACGTAGTCTACTCTGGGCAGTACGCTGCTCTGCCTCATGGTCCTGCAATGGCCACACATCCCTACGTGCAGCTAAACACTGCCATGAGAACAGTGTCAGGGGCACCTAAGTCCACTCCAGCTGAGTGGCTCCCAGTGCTGTCACGCATTGACCCATCTGCCTTCTGTGGTGATGCCATCGTGGTCTGCGAATCCTGAACAACACCAGCCTTCCCATTCATTAAGGTTTGAAGAACCCACCAAGAAAGAACTGAAAATCACACTGGCGGTTCTGAAAAACATGAGCTAATGTTCATGCAGCTGGCACCCACTATCCAGATGGATAAACGATGGGACGCATGCAGCTTAAAGACCTCATCTCTAACTGAACAGCAGAGGTTCCTGGCAAAGGGCAATGTATCCACCTACTCCATGGAGTGGATTGAAAGGTTGGGGAGACTGGCAAAAGTGTAGTGTGTGGCCTGCTAGCTGCCTTCCCACACGCCCCCAAACTGTTCTCCCTTATCACAGTGAGTGGTGAAGGTGTCGGGCAGTAAGCTTATCCTATTAAGGGCCCTTAATGGCCAATTAATGGCCAGGCAAAGCAGGTAGCCCGGCAGCTTTTACTGGGCAAGCTGATGTGGGGAGGGGGAATGGGGACCTCCTTTGGGACTTCCCTGTGCCCAACGGAAGCTGCCATCCCAAGGTCATTCCACCCTTTTAACTCTCCTCATCCTGTGCCTACCAGAGGCTCCCATCCCAAGGTCACACCACTCCTCTAATTCTCCGTACCCTGGCTTCTCAAACACATGCCCCCACCTGCCTCACCCTTCTTGCTGGAGCTTGCCAGCCAGGCCCCGCTGATACCCCGATCTTACCTTCAGTGCGATCTCCATAACCTCCTCTTCTTTGGGAACTGCCTGCAATCCCAGCAGTGGCCACGGCTCAAACTTGGAGCTGCCAGTAGAAGTTTACAAAATTATGAGGGGTATAGACAGAGTAAATGCGAGTAGGCTCTTTCCACTTAGATTAAGAGAAATAAACACGAGAGGACATGGCTTTAGGGTGAAAGGGGAAAGGTTTAGGGGGAACATTAGGGGGAACTTCTTCACTCAGAGAGTGGTGAGGGTGTGGAACGAACTACCATCTGACGTGGTAAATGTGGGCTCACTCTTAAGTTTTAAGAATAAATTAGATAGATACATGGATGGGAGAGGTCTGGAGGGTTATGGACTAGGTACAGGTCAATGGGATTAGCGGAATAATATTTCGGCACAGACTAGAAGGGCCGAATGGCCTGTTTTCTGTGCTGTAGTGTTCTATGGTTCTATGCTGGAACCACAGAGTTGCCAGCCAGTCCAATTGGTTGACAGCTCTCTAAGGCAGGACAGCCTCGCCAGGTGGGGATAGAAGTCTCACCCTGAGCCAGTTAATGCCCAGCCAAGCAAAAAATTGCAGCAGGTCAGCCACCTTTTTTTGGTTGTCTCCCAACTGAATTTTTAGTTGGGTAGGCCAGGGCAACAGAGAGGATTGGTGGTGGTGTAGTGGCATGGTCACTGGGGTATTATTGCTGTGCTGATATTCCAGAGACCCAGGGTAATGCTCTGGGGACCCAGGTTCAAATCCCACAGTGGCGAATGGTGAAATTTAAATTCAATTTTTAAAAATCTGGAAATAAAAGTCTGATGATGACCATGAAACCATTGTCGATTGTCATAAAAAAAATCCATCTGGTTCCACTAATGCCCTTTAAGGAAGGAAATCTGCCATCCTCACCTGGTCTGGCCTACATGTTTCTCCAGACCCACAGCAATGTGATTGACTCTTAAGTGCCCTCTGATCGACGCCATCCCAGCGACACCCACATCCCATGAACAAATAAAAAGTGGAAGATGACAGTCAATCCGAAGTGCAGTTGTGAGCATGGAACTTATCACATCCACCTGCCCTCCGAGATTTGCTACAGGAGGCACATTGTTTCTCCACTAGGTACCTCATGATGCCACCGAACGGGTAGCCAAACTAAACATTCTGTTATAAACTTTTTCCGTCATATGAAAGTAGTAGTAGTACAAAGACTGATAACCCCTCTCAGGCAATGAAGCACACCAGGTGTCAGAAATGGAAAATGTCACATTGCTAACAGTATGGCTATTTTTCTGAGGTTGGAGGTAAAGCATATCCTTTGGGCAGAATTGAGGGAACTCGCTTTGGTAGTTTACCTGACCCGAGAGTGCCCCATGTTTATTACTGTTCCTGGACAGTCATCAGCGAGATGTGTTCCTTTCTCTTGTCGTAACATCCTTTGCCATGATTAGAAGAGGTATAAAAACAAATCCCCAAAAGTTTCATTTTTAAAACTGTTCCTTCCCTTTTATTATATGTGTTTATTTAAGCATCCTCTTTACCTTCCAGAGATATGATAGCTACAGGCTGCGAGGACAAGAGTGTTCGCGTTTACTATTTAGCGACCAGTTCTGACCAGCCTCTGAAAGTTTTCACCGGGCACACTGCCAAAGTGTTCCATGTCAGGTGGTCTCCACTGAGGGAAGGCATCCTCTGCAGCGGTTCTGATGACAGGTATCCTTTCTTGAGCACAGTGAAATAGGTGGTGGCAAAACCTTTTATTCCAGTGAGTCATCGCGCAAAGCTGCTTTGAGAGGTGATTACTGACGATGAAGAAAATAGTTTCTCCATTTGCAGTTGCCTTGCCTTCAAGCACTGCTTTTAACCATTCAAATGTGGGAGGTCCATTCTATTAATGACAGCCCCCGCCATTTGTCATGGGCATAACGTTCATGCGATTTGCCCCCTTTGCAGAGGGGGATGTAAAATCAAAAGTAACCAATATATTTTGCAAAGTGGAGGACAAATACAACAGTCACTAAAAGTTGTGGCAAAAATCAAACCAAGCACTAGGTTTTATTTCTAGAAGGATGGAGCTGAAAAGTAGGGAAGTGCCAAAGCATATTATGAAATGGATATAGAGGCACTGAAGAGCATGCAGACAGGATTTACAGTGTTAATAACAGATGTACTGTAAATAACAAGAAAGAATTGACAGGCTGACACTCTTTTCTCTTTAAAAAAAATAGCTGAGGGGGTGACCTAATCGAGGTCTTTAAAATTATGAAAGGTTTTGATAGAGTGGATACAGAATGTTTCCTCTTGTGGGGAAGAGCATAACTAGAGGCCACGAGTATAAGATAGTCACCAACAAATCCAGTAGGAAATTCAGAAGGAGCTTCTTCACCCAGAGAGTGGTGAGAATGTGGAACTCACTGCCACAGGGAATGGTTGAAGCAAATAGTGTAAATGCATTTCAGGGGAAGCTAGACAAGGAAATTAGAGAGGAGGGAACACGCTGACAGGTTTAGATGGCGAAAAGTGGGAAGAGGCTTGAGTGGAACATAAACACCGGCATCGACTGGTTGGGCCAAATGGCCTCTTTTTGTGCCGTATATCCTATGTAATCTTATTTTAAAAAATAAGCTTGATGCTGAATGCCTGCCTCGTGTAGCTGTTAACATCTGAATCAATATTGATCAGGCCTCCTCCTTCAGGTACTATGCCACATGAGAGGGCATTGGTAACCATGGACTTCCATTAGATTAACCCATGGTTATACTTGGTAAAGTACTGTAGTTGTTTGCTGTTGCCTTCTGTAATATGGCTGACCAGGAAACTCTCCCTCTCTAATGCTTGCCATCAAGGCACGTTGGAAGGATTTACAAGCTGATATCAGTCTTGATCACACCTTCCATATCCATTAGGTACCTGAAATGGGACTTGAACCCAGAGCATCTGGCCCATAGGTAGGGACATTACCACTGCACCACAAGATCTGTGACACTGACCAATACAAGGGTTTAACAAGATGCGAACACTAACCGAAGGTTTTAAAGATCAGGCTTCTAAACCATAAGACGTCTCTGAAAGTAGATGGATGGTAGAACCAGCTGTAACTGGTGGATCTCCTGTGGGGTTGCTCATTGTGAGATTCCGGATAAAATGCTCAGTTGTGGAGGTAAATTATGCATTAAAATGAAGGCAGAAAAGAAGTGACGAGCAAGTTTGTGGTTTGGGAAGGACTTTACATGAAATAAGGTAAAAGTAAGGCGATGAATTCCTTCTCAATGCAGACTGCCCCCATCACTTAGGTAGACGAGCCAAGGAAACCCATGAAAGAATCGGTGCAAACAGTTCATTGCTCCAGGTTTCAGCATTGCTCAAGAGAACTCCCACAGAAATTCACCTCCAAAGTGTTTGCTGATCAAGATATTTAGAACAATAAGATTTAGCTGCCCATTCCAGAGACAAAAAGGGAAGAAATCTTTGTTCACATTTGCATTAACACATGAATGAAATAAATCTGGCTGTCCTCCGGTCTTTAGGAAGATCCTATCAGTTAATTGGATGCACGTCTATCAGTGACAGAATTGTGCAATTACAGAAACAAAGTGGTCATGAAGCAAAAAAACTGAAAATACTGTACCCATAAAACAAATCCATCTGGATCTTTAAAGAAAAAGATATGGGGCCGGGTGTTCAATTGCCTGCGGAGGCAAGATTGGTGCAGGCACGCTTTGAAAGTAGCGCTCTCAGATGGCATGCACTCTTCCGACGCCTCTGGGACACACTGTAATTTTCAAAGGGAGGGTTGGGGGGAGACAGCAACCTGAATTCCTCCAATTAACTTGCTGCTTAGCTTGTTGAAGAACCTGCTGAGGGGCTGGAGGGGGACAGACCTAAATTTTCAAAGGTAAGAACAGGAAGAGCAAGCAACCTGAGATATTTTAGTGCGCAACTGTCGGAGGCACAGCGGGGAGCCATTATTTATTGTGGCTGCTGACTTAAAATCTTGCTTAAAGAAAAGAATAGTCAAACTCATGCGGCAACAGAAAGTTGCCATCGTTTGAGCAGAGCGGATTTATTACCTGATGAGCGAGCGTTTGGAAATTTGGGTGGACCGTGAGGTTTTTGGCCCTTTACTCTCCTGCCTACTCCATTCCTTGAGAAATCGTCAAGCCCAGTCTTTGCTGCCATCTGCTTTCGAAAATTACCCTCCAGAACTAGTTCACGCCTGCCAACGGCATTTGGCACTAAACTTGCTCCCAGCCCAATTAGGGTTTTTGTATTTAAAAATTGAGTTTTGGCCAATGATGAGTAGGGTTGCCAACCCTCCAGGATTGGCCCAGAGTCACCAGGAATTGAAGATCAGTCTCCAGGACACTGTTGTGCAACCCTGGAGAATGATCATCAGGGCTTTAAAAAAGGTCTCTTATTTTGTCATTTTCCTTGAGCTTTTCTCTTGAAAAAGACTACTTGGCTGACAATCAAACATTATCCAATTGGGTAATGAGTCTTTTTGCTTTCCAATTAGTGTAGGAAAGCATTACATCACAAGGATGGATGTAGTGGCTAATGAATGGCTGAAGTGTGTGGTTATATTTATATTTAATCACAGTTGGCAACCCTGTTGATGTGGGGTCGGGATCTGGAAATAGTCCAGGTGTCAGCTGGTTCCTGGATTGAAAATCCAGCCCAAAATTCTTGTTTCAGGCAGAGACCCATTGTCAAAAACTATTGAAAACGTTAACCTATTTTTTTTCTTTTCAAATTACGACAACTGCTGTATATTTCCACGTGGTTTTGCTTTTGTTTCGGACTTCCAGTATTCGCATCTTTCTACTTAGTTATAAAACAAATTGGCTTTTTAACAGCGTTGAAATGCCACTTAGGACAAGAGGGCTACATTTGAATTTCTGGGAGTTTTTTGAGTTTTGAAGTTGTTGTAAACACACTGCATTTCTCCGACAGCACTGTGAGGATATGGGACTACACACAGGATGCCTGTATAAATGTTCTAAGTGGACACAAAGCACCAGTACGAGGTCTCATGTGGAACACTGAAGTCCCCTACCTCCTGATATCGGGCAGTTGGGACTACACTATTCGTGTCTGGGACACTAGAGATGGAACTTGTCTGGATACTGTGTACGATCATGGTGCCGATGTCTATGGTAATGGAGCATTTTGCTTTTCATAGGCAAGCTCAACCTAAGATAATAATATGCAATGGGGAATGAAAATGAAAAATTATGGGCTGAATTTTCTCCCCGTCGGTGGGTGGGGGGGAGGTTATGCAGGGGCGGGGGGAGGGGTGCGGCGCTAACCCGATCGGCGCCCCCCAGTCGGGGGACGTGCCACCATTTTACATGGGCGGGCCTCCCTGTGTGGGCCAGGGGGAGGGGATTCCCTGAGTTGTTCCCTGTGCTCGTTTGCGCATGTGCGCGAAAGAGTGCAGAGATCCCCTGAGGCACAGAGGTACCTCAGGGAGATCGGTTTGACATGTGCAAATTTAAATAGAGGGAAATAAAAACTTTCAAAACATGTCCCCTCGTGTGACACTGTCACGTGAGCTGGGACATCGGAAAGAATTATTTTTTAAATTTTTAGTGACTTTCAAAACACTTCATGAGACCTCATCCCGCCCGTGGATGAGGTTTCATGAAAAACGCCAAGACCGCCTGGACTCTTCACCTGCACCCCCCCCCCCCGCCAGCCTTAAGGTTGGACAGGCAACTCAGGTAATTTAATTAATTACTATTTAAATGACCTTAATAGGCCTTTGACTGTGCACGCCCGCCAAACTGAAAATCTTAATGGTGCGCGCTGGTGTCGGGACGCGCACCCAACATCACTACGCGTCATGTTACACATCAGCGAGCAGGCCCCGCCCCCACTCACCTACCAGAGAATTCTGCCCTACGTTTGAGGTGATGTTGCTACTAATCTCATTGAAACATCAATTAGAGTCTATTGTCATCTTAATCCCGAGGTGAAACTAGACACTGATACTTTTCTTGATAAAGAACTTAATGAACATTTAGTGAATAAAAACTACTTGATCTTTCATCCTTATGATCTTCAGTGTCCTTCTTCTGAACACTGAGTGTGAAAATGGTCTGTCTCTTCAAATTCCTTTTATCATCTTTTTGCAGTTGTTTGATTCTGACCGTTTGCTCGTAAAAGGGATTTTTAATTTATTACCACGGTTTGTTTGCTGAAGATGTTGCTTGTGGAATTAGTTTAAAGAATGGTTTTATTTATTTTTTAAATTCATTCAGTGAGTCTAAGATTGACGACAGGAGTCAGTTGGGATACTCCCAGCCAGAGAAATAATCCGGGAGTCCATTTGTGTAATGAAAAGCAAGGGGCTTTTGCTGTTTGATATCAGATTCCTAGTAAATTATTAATAATAAGTATATACATAAAAATCAAAAATGTTCTGGAACACTGCTGACTGTTTATTTTGAATGGGTTAAGTGTTAAGTGCTGATTAATACCACCCCTCTCCCGTTAGCTTTCAATGATTCGAGCCATTATTTCCACAGTGATATTATCAAACCTTTAATAATGCTAATAGTGTAGATTTGGAAACAGCTGTGGGAAGTCCCAAAACTCTGGCCTTTATCATTCAAAAGAAGTTAGAGCCTTAATGGGAAAAGGAACTGATGTAAAAGGTTTAACAAAAAGCTGGTCATGCACAGTGGAACCATCAACATCTGAAAGCAAAGGATAGGGTCGGACTTTCCTTGAGGCTTTCCCCACTTAATTTCTGAGTTTCTGAGGCACAGTTATGGATGAAAAGTAGGTAAAGACCGGAGGAATTTCCCCACAATTTTGGGGCAAAAAAACCCTTTTATCACAATGTGCAGTGCATGAGGGAAGCCGTGGTTTACCAGAACAGGCAAAATTGAGGACATGGGCCTTATAATTCATTCAACCTGCGGCCCAAGAGGTATTAGGCCTGATGTGACCCCTTGGATTATTTTTCAATTAATTTCAATTTTCTGTCATGCTCCCAATACTTTGTTTGTAAGTGAAGGTTTTTACCTCCCAGTCTCTATCATGCACCTTTGTACTTATTTGCCCCATGTCCCCCACCCACAACTTGAAGGTCCTTTTTCAGGTCTCTTGAGCATCCCCGATATAATCACTCCACATGGCTGTGCCTTCAATTGCTTAGACCCTAAGTTCTGGAATTCCTTCTCTATACCTCTCCACCCCTTTCCCTCTCTTTCTGCTTTAGGACACTCCTTAAAATCTACCTGTTTGACTAATACTAACATGGCTCAGTGTCAAATTTTGCTTTATAATATTTCTGTAAAGCCCCTTGGGATGTTTCATTAGGTTAAAGGCACTATATAAGTTCAAGCTGTTGTTGTTTGCTTATTTTACTTTGGGGGCATATACATGCTTTATTACCAGAGAACGAACAACACATCTCTTTGGTTAGCAGTGGTTGGGCACATAATGCCAGTCTCCTGGGATGACCCAGTCTGAACTTGCTGAGCGCCAGCAGACAGATTTCCAACTTCTGCTCAACGCTATCCTGGACGAAGGTACAGATCAGAAACTGTGCAGAGGCAGGGTCAAACCTGAAGCCTCCAAACCTGTGAGGATGCACCTTGAAGCCACATGTCCCTAATCGAATCCGCACCTAATTTTGTTTATAGCAAGATTTATGTAAGATAAATGTTTTACAACTCAGGTGCTTTTTTGCCTCATTATTTATTTTAACTTTTTCATAGAATAGAAAGAGGCCACTCAGCCTGTCGAGTGCAGCATATTTGATAATAGTAGCTGTAGCTTTCAGAATTTAAAATTCTAACCTTGCCTTTTTGAATCTTTGCAGTAAATAACAGGAACTTAATTCCATTACCCAGGTTTGACCTGTCACCCAAACAGGCCCTTCACCATGGCATCATGTTCAAGAGACTCCACCGTGAGGCTGTGGTCATTAACACCTCTGATTTCTCCTCTCCAAATAAACATTCTGGCTGACCAACAGTGGGAGGAAATAATTGGGAACACAGGTAGGTATGTTACCTGATTAAATCACAATTTTTCTCTGCTTCCTTCCTATTTAAAAAAAAACACACCTTGAGCATGTCTTCCTTGAACCCTGCAATTTACTATCATAAGAAAATGAATAAACTTGGATTGTTTGACTGACCTCTTGTTTGGATAATGGAAGTTTTCTCAGTGCAGCATCAAACTAGCAAATTGGAATTCTTTTAAATCCAATTGGGATTTTGATTGGGATCCTATACGGGAATTCACTTTTTCATCCGAGCTAAAGATTTGTTCACAATAAATGATTTGCGTAAGACTGTAAGAAGTAAGAGTTTGGAGCAGGACATTTGATACCTCAAACCTGCTCTGCCTGAGCTCCTCAACCTCAGCTCCACCTTTCCCACACTGGGTGGAATCTTGAGCCAATCAGGCAGTTGAAGGGTCACCGGTGGGCCTTTCCCCAGGACCCAGACCTTGGGGGCGGAGTTCCTGCCTACCGTGATTGGTTGGCATCTGCGACATGGGATGGGGGGGGTGCAGTGGCTGTTGCAGGAAAGACAGCCACCAGAGGCCAGGGATCACACAGCAAGCCAGGCCAAATGTAATCCCACCCATGATGGACGATGATGAACTAACGAGCACAGAAACAGAAAGTGTCAGCCACCATCTTTTAAAACAAAAGCAAAACACTGGCCACTGGAAATCCTGTAACAGAAACAGAAAGTACTGGAAATACGCAGCAGTTCAATCAGCATCTGTGGAGAGAGAGAAACAGAGTTAATGGCTGAGTTTTCCCAACCCTGTGGAGGTGCCTCCTTTAAATCATTCCCCCTGCCCCAACCCCAGAGATGTAAGGATCATTGAGCCACAGCCTTCGAATGATGGCCTTGACAGCTATGCCACAGTTACTTTTACAATTTTAAGTCTTCACAGGCACCTCCAACTGGGGACCCCCTCGCAGTCTCCCACCTACATCGGCGGCATCCACTTCTCCTTGTGGGGCTGCTGTCTGCCCACAACGTCGGATGCTCTGATCGGTCCTCCCACCTCCGAAGCCCAGCACCCATCAACTAATCGGACGGGTCTTCCAAAGGAAGCCGGATAATTGGCTACCTGTGGGAAGATCATGCAGGCAGACGAAGCTCGGACACCATCAGGGTCAGGACCCGCAAAACACACACGCCCCCCGCCCCCCACTGAGAATACTCATTCCAACATTTCAAGTGGATGACCTTTTATCTAAACTGTAAGATTTTAAGACATCAGCCAATGACACCTTTCGGGTTAGGGTCCCTCAGATGCTGGCTACACAGTATGCACGACGAAGCCTAACTAGCAGGGCACGCCACAGATGACCTGCTTCAGATCTGACCTATCTTGTTCACATTCACAAAGACTTATGAAAATTTGGTCCTCTCAAATATGTTAATATCACTCTCTGACTGATCAGTCATCTTGGGTTCCTGTATGAGAATGGCAGTACGAAGAGCTTCTTCTTGAGCCAATTCACACCAAAATTAACTCTCTCTCTTTCAGATCGTGCAATGGCATCGGATGCTCCACCTCTACTCTGTGGGAAAGTATCCCGAGATATCAAGCAAGAGCTGGATAAAATCGCAAGTAACGTGCGGATAAAGAAGCTGAGATGGTTCTCTGAATGTTTGTCAGTAAGTCCTTTTATCGTCACCACTAAAGTTCATGAAGGTGCCTCATTGTTAATTCGGCAATTAGACTTGACCTTTAATTCATCGGCTCCTGGGTAAGCAGCACCTCAATTTTAAAATTCTCATTCTTGTTTTCAAGTCCCTTCATGGCCTTGCCACTCCCTATCTCTGTAATTCCCTCCAACCCCACAACCCTCCAAGATATCTACGTTCCTCTGATGCATTGGTGCATGAACTGGTGCATTCCCCATTTTAATGGTAACCGTGTCTTCAGCTGCCAAGGCCACAAGTTTTAGAATTCCTTCCCTAAATCTCTGCCCCTCTGCCTCGCTTTCCTCCTTTAAGACACTCCTTAAAACCTACTTCTTTCACCAAGCTTTTGGTGATCTGTCTTCTTATCTGGCACGGTGTCATACTTTGATTTAAAATCCTCCTGTGAAGCACTTTGGGATGTTTTACTGCTTTAAGGGTGCTATATAAATAGAAGTTGTTGTTGAAGGGAGGTCTCTCCTGGCTGTGCCCTTCTGAAGCATTTACAGACTCACCAACAGCCAAGTTTACTGCCGAAGCATTGAAGTTGATGTGGAGCCTACATAATATTGCTACAATGCTAAACTCCTCTCTCCAACCCTTTAGTAGAGTATTTATTTTAAACAGCTTCACACTTTTGCCGAACTAGTAGAGTGAAGAAATCCAAATGGATGTCTTAAACGTAATCACAAAGCGATTTAAATATAATTGTTTCACTGCCTTTACCCATGTGCTAAGGGAATCAAGGAAAGGGACATTTGCCCCAGCAACATAGTGAAGGCCCAGTGTAAAAATCGTCATTCTTTTTTCATTGACTGAAAAGATGTTACTTGATGAGGGTGGAAAACCTATTGTGTCTGTGCACAAAAAGCAGTTACATTCTTTTTGTACATTCATGGGATGTGGGCGTCGCTGGCTAGGCCAGCATTTATTGCCCATCCCTAATTGCCCTTGTTCAGAGGGTATTTAAGAGTCAACCACATTGCTGTGGGTCTGGGGTCACGTGTAGGCCAGACCAGGTAAGGACAGCAGATTTCCTTCCCTAAAGGACGTTAGTGAACCAGATGGGTTTTTATGACAATCAGCAATTGTTTTGTGGTCATCATCAGACTTTTAATTCCAGATTTTTATTAAATTCAATTGAATTGGTGGGATTGATTTCTAGTGCAGTGATAAAGAGTGCTTTTACTTGACCTTTAATGCTCATTTTATTTAAGGTTATGCTCATTTTATTTAGGTTCATGGCAGTCTTGATGGCAGATTCCCCAGAGATGCCTTTATCCTGAACCCTTAATAAATGCCATTAAACAGTCAGTCAGCTCTGGCAAACCTGAAGTAAAAAAGTAAAATTGTCCCATTCACAATCCCTGCTCTAACCCTGGCTTCACCTTTCTGACCTGTTCAACTGTATTACCTATACATAGCACCTTATAAATGTGCCTGCTCTGTTCTTCCCACTGCTACAGCTCTCCTTCCTCTGAATTTGCCTTTGTGTCTAAGCACACGTCTTTTGCATCTTAACTTCCTTCCTATTGGTACTATTTCCAGGGCAAGGGTCACTGGATCACATGAAGCACTTTTTTATTATTCAAGAAAATTGCAACTGACCCCTTTTACAATTCATGCAAATTCTTAACAGACCTTTTCAAACTTTTGTAAACACAACTAAAGATTCCACAGGCATTTTGAAGAAATTACAAATCCTCCTACTGCACTGTTTCCGGTTCAAAGGCCATCACAGGGATAACTTCATTGAAGTGTTCAAGATATCAAGGGGGTCAGAGAGGATAAGCAGAGAGAAACTATTTCCACTGATTGGGAAGTCTAGGACTGCAGAGGGGAGGGGAGGGGACGGGAGGGAGGGGTGGTGGGGTGCGGTGGTGTGGTAAAGTTTAAAACTTTGAGCTGGAGCTTTCAAGAGCGGAATTAGGAAATGGACCTACACAAAAATGCAATTTGGAATGCATTCCGAAGACTCAATTGATGCTAGATCAGTTGTTAATTTTAAATCTGAGATTCATAAATTTTTGTTAACCAAAAGTAATAAGGTATATGGGGCCTCGGCGCTTATAAGAGTGATATCTTAGATCAACCTTGATCTCATTAAATGGTGAAACAGGCTTGAGTGATTCAATGATCTAAATACGTGCCTGTGTACTTTTTAGCCCCCAGGAGGCAGTAAGAATCTCTGGGACTTGGTGGCTGTGTTAAAAGACCAGGATGACAGTCTTCTTCCACAAAACTACTGCAAAGGAATAATGCACATGAAACATCTGGTCAGGTTCAAAACTGTAAGTAACGTTTGCAGAGGGTTTATCACACTGTTTCAAATTAAATCTGGTATCTCAAATCAAAGATAGGCTCACAAAGGAAAATATTTGACCAATGTAAAAGTAATTAAATAATGAAAGGATAATGTACTGTGATTCAAATATCAGCAAGGTCAGGACTAACATATGTGGTTTGATGTTATGCTGTACGATTAGAAGTAATGAACGGGCGAAAAGATTGAATTCCTTTGCCTGTTATTTTTCATAACAAATTACGGCCACATTGCCACCAAGTGTTTTCAAGGCAGCAAATAGATTCACAAGAGAACTAAGATGTAATTTCCCATTTGGGAACATACAGTAGCAAAGTTATTATGTTACATTTTACTATTTGTTCTTGGGATTTCAGTGTCTCTGGCTAGACCAACTTTTATTGCCCATTCCTAATTGCTCTTGAGAAGATGGTGATGAGTTGTCTTCTTAAACTGCCGGAGTCCATGTGGTCATTGGTGACGGAGGCCACTGTCCATCAATTCAAGGTTGACATCTATTTAGGGTCACAAGTTTTTGCCGTGGGACTACATGTGACTGAACAGGCCAATTCTCGACCCACAGATCTTTGGGCATATGGGGCAGGATGTCCCACAAGATTCTTCAGAAGTCTTCAGAATGCAGGATTTGCTTTCTTTTCTGTCCTTCTCTGCCGCCGCTCTACCTCACCATTAAGACATTGGGATTCAAAGTGTGATGCAGCTTGATGGACAGGTTGTTGCCATTTTGATTGATTGGTAGAGAGCTCCTTCCAGTCCCCCACTGCTGACAAGGTGTGCTCAGCATGGCCTCATTATAATAGACACTCTCTTACACCAAAAAGACAAATACAAAACCACATGGAGGTATTCTAGATCAAAGCATTGGCACTTCTGGAATTATGTCATTGTTCAGTTCAAAGATCTCAGTGATGTCTTTATCACTCTGTATTAATGTCAATGCTGCAGCACTTCAAGGAGAGCTTCAGTGTGTCTTTGAAGCATTTTCTTTGTCCTCTCTTGGAACGTTGGCTATTTGAGAATTGAGAAAACAGGACCTGGAGGAGGAAATACTTTTCGACCACCTGGACACAGTTTCCAGCCCATCAAAGTTGATTTTGCAGGAGTTTTGCCTGAATGCTTGTGGACCTGGCTTCAAGAAGGAAATGAGAATTTGTTTGACAGTCCTCCCATTGAATCTGGAGGGTGTGGTGCAGGCATTGCTGATAGAATTTCTCTAGCACTCTCATGTATCGCTGATCCAAGTTTCATTGCAGTACAGGAGTATGGTGATTACAACTGTCCTGTACACTGGGACTTTTGTTGACTTGCGGAGGTCTTTGTTGTCAAACAGTTGCTGCCATAGTTTGTAGAAGGCCGAGCTGGTGCAGCTGATACTCTGTTGGATCTCCTCGTCAATTATGGAGGCTTTTCGAGAGACGTAAGCTGCTGATGTTTGGGAAGTGCTCAACATATTCCAAAGTCTCTCCATCAACACATCTGGGAGATGGAATATTTGGCTGACCAGGTGTAAGTTGATATGAGTTTTGTTTTGGCCACATTCAAGGACAGGCCGACTTACTTGTATGAAGAATTGAAGAGATCGAGATTGGCTTGCAAATTTGGTGCAAATTGGACAACAGCACTGCAGTCATCCACAAACTGTAGATCTTGTATGTCTCTGGTGGTCAGTTTAATTTTGGCAAAGAGGAGGCTGAGGTTAAAGAAGTTAAACGTAACCAATATGCCACCGTCATCGGTGCTTATGCCCAGACCCTTGACTCTGATGAAGATGTTAAGGAAAAGTTCTGTTCTGACCTTGATGAAGTCCTTCCTGCCATCCCAAAAGCAGAAGAGACCATCCTTCAGGGGAACTTTAATTCCAGGGTTAGCTGTGACCCCGCTGTCTGGGACAAAACCATTGGGGAAAATGGTGTGGGAAAAGCCAAAACAAATGGAGTCCACTTGCTGACAAGGTGTGCTCAGCATGGCCTCATTACAACAGACACTCTCTCACACCATAAGGATCATATCATTGCTCGGGTCAAAGATCTCAGTGATGTCGGTATCACTCGAAATAATTGAACTTTTGGTACAAAAACGAACAGCCTTCATTGTGTTATGCAGCAACCCAAGGCTGCAAGTCAAGCAGGCAGCATTCCAACAGCTCCCATCTAGTATAAGTACAGTCACGGTGCTGTTAGGAAGGGTGTTGCAGCAATAGTGAAGGAACGGTGACTGACCTGGAGGGGAAGTTGTAGATGGCAGTGCTCCCACACACTTGCTGCCCTTGTTCTTCTAAGTGGTAAAGGCCGTGGGTTTGGAAGGTTCTGATGAAGGTAAGTTGCTGCGGTGCATCTTGCAGATGGTACACACTGCTGCCACTGTGTGCCAGTGGTGTAGGAAATTAATATTTACGGGAGTAAACAGGTTGCCATTCAAGCAGGCCACTTTGTCCTGGATGGTTTTGAGCTTTTTGAGTATTATTGGAGCTGCACTCATCCAGCAAAGGAAGAGTATCCATCACACTCCTGGCTTGTGCCTTGTGGAAAGTTTTTGCAGGGTCAGGAGGTGAATTACCCCCCGCAGAATTCCCAGCGTCTGACCTGTTCTTGTAGCCAGTATTTATATGGCTGGTCCGGTTAAGTTTATGGTCACTGGTAACCCCCCCAAGATGTTGATAGTGCGGGTTCAGCGATGATGATGCTATTGAATGTCAAGGGGAGATAGTTAGATTCTCCCTTGTTGGAGATGGTCGTTGCCTGACACTTGTGAGGCATGACTGGACTAATGATGTGGAGACAAGAGTTCAAATCCCACCATGGCAACTGGGGAATTTAAATTCAATTAAATCTTTAAACCTGGAATAAGAAGTTAGAATCAGTAATGATGACAGTGGAACTACTAAATTATCATAAAAACCCATCCAGTTCATGAATGTCCTTTAGGGAAGCAAATCTACCGTCCTTACCTTATCTGGCCTATATGTGACTGCAGACTTATAGCAACATGGTTGACTCTTAACTACCCTCTGAAATGGCCGTGCAAACCACTTAACTGCACCAAAGAAGGTAGCTCACTCTTCACCTTTTGTTGGGCAGTTAAGGATGGGCAACAAATGCTGGCCTTGCTAGTGACACCACATCCTGTCAAATGAGTTATTTTAAACCCTGATATCAGTGCTGGTCATCTCAGCCCCATTACTCATAATTTAGCATCTTCTATGCACTTCCTGGAAAAATTAGCCAGACCAGTTGCTGTTTCCTTTACAGTTCTCAGCAACATAATAGTCAGGTTTTTTTTTTTAATTCATTCACGGGATGTGGGCTAGGCCAGCATTTATTACCCATCCCTAATTGCCCCTGAGAAGGTGGTGGTGAGCTGCCTTCTTGAACCGCTGCAGTCCATGTGGTGTAGATATACCCACAGTGCTGTTAGGGAGCGAGTTCCAGGATTTTGATCCAGCGACAGTGAAGGAACGGTGATATATCTCTAAGTCGGGATGGTTCTGAAGCACATATTTTTTAGTTCCTTCTCAGGAGTTGGGTGTCGCTGGTAAGGACATCGCTTGATGAGCATCCCTAGTTGCACTGAAAAGGTGGTAGCAGTGTTAGTCCACCTTCTTGAACTGGTGCAGTCCGTATAGTATTGTTACAGTTTGATATGATTGAGAAGCTTGCTTGGCCACTTCAGAGGACAATTAAGAGTCAACTGTGTTGGTGTGGGGCTGAAGTCACATATAAGCCAGACTGGATAAGGAAAACTGGTTTTCTTACCTAAGGAAAAAAATTGGATACAGGTCGAGTATTCTTTATCTGAAAACAGAACACCGAAAACCTCCAAAACCACACACGTTTTTAACTTCATCGATCTTTAGCGCAGGAAGTCTAGTTGTTTGTCAGCACTCGCGCTTTTTGTAGTGAATGTGTCAAAGGAACTTACTACAGGTGCTCTGTATTTATTATTCAGTGACACATCCTACTTTTCTAGCCATTTGCTTTATTTTAGGCTATAGCTAGCCTAGGCTTAGGCTATTGTAATGTAAGTTTATATGCGATACACGAAAACCGAAATTATCTGAAATCCGAAATACAATTGGCCCCGTGGGTTTCGGATAAAGGATACTCAACCTGTAACTTCATTGTCACTTTTACTGATGCTATCTTTCTTTTTCACTTTGATACTTTTGAAACTGAATCAAAACTCCCAAAAATTGCCATGGTGGAATGTCACTCCATGTTCTCTGGCTTATTTGTCCAGGAACGTAACCACTGCACTACTGTACCCTTAATTCTGAATTTGAGTCAGGAAAAGAATAAGAGAATATATAGAATATATATATATATATATATATATATATATAGCAAGGATCCTAATGAAGTGCACAACTTTGGCAAAACGTGGGTGATTACCCACAGTTTTCATTGAGGCAAGTTTGCAGTCATGTCCAAATGGAGTGCAAGAATTTGCTAGAATCCTAGAAAAGGAGGAGACCATTCAGCCCATTGAGTCTGTGCTGACTCTTTTTAAGAGCAACCCAGTTGCTCCTGCTCGCGCGTCCTTTCCCTGTTCCCCTGCAGTATTTTTCTCCTTATAGTGTTTGTTCCCTTTTGAAGGAACTATTGAATCAGCATTCACCAGGCTGTCAGATAATGCATTCCAAATCCTCACCACTTGTCGCGTAGAGAGGTTTACCTCGCGTTACCTCTGGCCCTTTTGCCAGTCGCCTCAACTCTGTACCCTCGCGTTATTGACCCTTCAGTGATTGGAAACAACGGACGGGATTTAATCGGCCAGATGGGGCCCCACCCACCGATTGGAAAACTGGGCGAGGTACCTCTGTCAGTTCCGAGGAGGAAGCTCCATAGTATTAAATGCCCTTCGGACACTTAAGTGGCCAGCGGGATTCCCCGGATTTAGGACCTTGGCAGTGGAAATCAGAGGCCGGCAGCTCCTCATTGCCGTCAGCGCCACTGGGAGTGGTGGCAGCTGCCAGTAATGCACCCACCAGTGCCGCAGGATCGCCGAGGGACCCCAGGCCAAAGGCGAGTGAGGAAGTGTGAAATGAGGTGTTTCAGAGGCAAGGGAACAGGAGCAGCTTTTATTGGTTCCCTCGATCGGGCACCAAGTGCCTGATAATGAGAGACACCCTCCGGTTGGCTGGGTGGCCTTTAGGAGGCACAGGAACCCATTTAATGCCTGACCCACCACTACATTGTGGTGCGCTTAGAGATAATGGGTGCCAACTGGCTCATTAATGAGCCTAATTAACATCCCACCACCGGCGCCGTCTGGGAATTTTGCACTATCCCCATCCGCCCTCCGACTTAATTGGGGGAGATTTTATCAATGCCAGGAGTCTGAGCAGGGTCCTCTCCTACAATTAACCACAGCCACGTTGATACCACCACTGCTGCAGCCCCCCCCGCCCAACACACCCCACCTCCTACACCCCCCCCTACCCCCCTTCCCCCGCCCAACCAACAGGCCGCAATAAATTCCACCCAATTTCCCTTTATTTCTCTTGCTTTTCTCAATTGAAGTGCATCAATTCTCAGTTAAGTCATCTGAAGCTAACGCAGAACCCACTGGTGCACTCTCATCCTTGATCTAACACCTCCTGCAGTCGTCCCAAAAGGTGGGCCTGAGGATGTCTTCGGGGGGGGGGGCGGGAACAACATCTAAGTTGTCCCACCCAAAAGGGTTTATGCCATGTGACAATGGTGGGAAGAAATGATGAGCCAAGTGTACAAAACAAGCATATTGTTTAGAATCGGTTAGCGATACATAAAAATTAACATAGCCTTTGAAATAGTTAACGTGACTTTTTTTTATAAAACCATCACTCTTTCGTACATTTATATCTACTCTTAGCCTTGCCCTCCAAATGAACATTGACTATCATACATGAATTGTTTAAAGTTAAATTTATTTTGATTAGTCTAAAGCTCAAGAGTTAACAACTGTGAAGATGTCCAAGTTTGGAGGTGGAGTTGGCGCTCCAAGCAAAGAGGAGAGGCTGAAGGAAGCGGCTGAGATTCACCTGCGATTGGGGCAGATCCAGCGATACTGTGAGCTAATGGTGGAACTCGGGGAGGTAAAGCACTTAGCAGTGACAATCGGTCAGGAATTGAGTGGCACGGTTGATTAAGAACTCACACACACATAGCTTTTTCATTTCTACATGGCTTCACTCCATCACCCACCAGAACTCGAGAAAAATGGCTACATTTGCAGTTACTACATGGTTTTCACTGAAGCTTCGGCAGATCAGAAAATCCCTGTGTAGATTCTACCATACAGTCTTCTCACCTGTGGGACTTGAGTTTAAGTTCATTCAAGTAGATGTAAGATGAATGTGTTCCTTCTCTGGTAGCTGGGTTTAAATATAATTAATATGGACCATGTTAGCGCTGGTCCCTGTGGATCCAAATACACAAACTACCTGTCATTTGGCACAAATTGACGCTAATTGAATAACATTAATGCAATTAACACAGATAATAAAATTAAATGCTGAAGCCATGTTTAGTGCAGTCAGATAACTCTACTGGGGTTAAGGCTATCTTCTATCTGTCTGTTGGAAGTGAACACATGCTGCAACTATCCTGACTGCGGCTCATGTCAGTAGTAGCCGTGAGGCTATTCTGTATTCCTGAGCAACATTTACTGACCACAATGCCTACTGATTCACTCAAAAATGTCTTAACAACTGGCCCCTGGATAGTCCATTTGGCAAAACCAGAAAACAGCTGAGCCCGATACCAACAGGCTCCAGATTCGATCAACTAGCTGGTTGCATGAGAGATGTTTAAACTGCCTTGAGCTTGGGGAGGAGAGAATCAGCCAGGTCATTCCTGATGTCAAGTGTGATTATGTAGACATAGCTGGGTGTGGCATTGCTGTCTGGTACAATCAAATGACAATGCCACATATATTGTCTTGGCTCAGGCATAAAGAATAGCCACAGGAGCCAATATCACAACATAGACCACAGCAAAACAGAATAGGAGTATTTTCATAAGGGGAGAACTCCTACGTACATTCAAAAAATAGATTCTATCCATCACTCTTCAGACTTCACACTTTCGTGACAGGTACAAAAAAACTTTGAGAGAAGTATTTTTTTTTAAAAAAGGAAGAAAGATTTCCAGACATTCCCTTCCGTTGCCATCCCACAGCCTTCCCACAACTTTCCCTGTGGATTGCATCTTGATATAGAAGGTAGTCTGCAAGTAGTCATTTGATAGCACGGATCCTGAGTATTGCTGAAAAAAGAGACATGCTTTCACAACTTTTCGTCTTGCACTCATCAGGATAGACACAAAAATGCCAAATTTCAAAGGGAACAACAATTTACATTGCTTTTTAAAAGGGGTGCTAATTGGTTGGCAAGTCAACTCTGATTGGTCGAGATGTTGTCATGGTGAATGCACCTGGAAGCTACTGTCCCTCATACTTTTGTTTATAAAACAAAATGTGCAATTTCTGGGCGTATTACTTTTGCCTGCAGAGAACAGGTCAGGCTCACAATGTTGCTCACTTACACTTGCTAAAAACTACTTATGTTCATATACAGGGACCTGTCCTCTGCAGGGAAAGGGAATATGCCCAGAAATTGCACATTTTTTTTATAAACAGAAGTATGGGGGAACAATAACTCCCTGCTGCATTCGCCTTGGCAACATCTCAACCAATCAAAGCCGACTTGCCAATCAATCAAAGCCAACTTGCCAACCAATCAGCACTCCTTTTCTCAAGCAGTATAAATTGTTATTCCCTTTGAAATTTGGCATTCTTGCATCTGTCCTGATGAATGCAAGACAAAAAGCTTTGACAGCACGTCTCTTTATTTCAGCAATACTCAAGTTAGGCTGCACGCTCCCATGACCCCGAGAGCTATGCTGGCAGGGGTACAAGTCCTGTTAGGACCACCAAAGCCAGGTAGGTCAAATAGTAGGAGCCAGACTAAAGGCAGCCCATGCACTCTCCTGAGAGGGGATGAGTCAGGCAAAGGACATGTCTATGCTAAGATATCTTTTGTCACAAAAATATCCCAGTGACTAGAGCATGTTACAGACTTGCAAATACAGAGAGTAACTGTGGAAAGTCACAATATGTTGGATGTATAGCTGAAGAAAGCTTTGTGCCAGTCACCACAGGAGATTCTAACAAGCTAAGTAAAACAGTTAGCCTCTAATTGGCCTTGGGCAGTGTTTAAGAAGACCTGTCCTTTAAATGATCTTAACATGCATAATTATACCTTGAGGCCTTAAAGGGACATGCCAAGTTACACACTGCCTGGGAAGTAAGGGCTCAGCTAGATGGCACAGTTCAAAAATAAGGTGTCTCCCATTTAATACAGATGAGAAGGAATCCCTTCTGTCAGAGCGTCATTAGACTTTGGAATCCTCTTCCACAGAGAGCTGTGGAGGCAGGGTCATTGAATATATTCAAGGCTGAGTTAGACAGATTTTTGATTGACAAAGCAGTCAAGGGTTGTGGGGGCTGTAGCAGGAAAGTGGAGTTCAAGCCACAATCAGAACAGACGTGACCTTATCAAATGGTAGAACAGGCTCGATGGACCGAATAGCCTACTCCTGCTCCCATTTCTTGTTTGATCTACATTTATGAATCTTCGCTGCCAGTGTTGAGCTTTGTTGTTTGGGAGTGTGGTTGAGGATAGGCGTATAAAATATCAACCCTAATTCTGTGACCTGCCCTTGCAAGGCTGCTTTCAACAAAGAGCCTTGAAAAATGACTAGAATGTGTGGTTTTGTTGGAACTTTAGTTGTTATATATCTTGGCACTCATTCCCTGCTAAAGCTTTCTAACTGAAATAGGAACATCATAATTTGCAACACAAAAGGGAAGTTATTCAGCCTATCTTGGCTTTGCTCTCTCTCCATGGGAGTTGTATCTTCATCTGCCTGCATTATTTGCCTGCCCTTCCCTTAAAAGATGCAAGGTCTCTGGGCCAAACTATTTGCTGTGGTAAAACTATAGTTTGAACAGAGGCCATAATGTATGTCAATGTCCAAAAGAAATGTTTAAAAAGTAATTTATGTGGTAAGAATGTGGAAAACCTGCCTCAATATCTTTTTGTATTTTGCGTAAGTAATTGGCACCTTTTCTGAATTTTGAGAACCATTCTAGATTAAGGAAGCATTGTCTTCATGAAAAAGTATTTGAGAAGCACCTTTAAGTGTTATCAGATTGACATTTTATACATAATGAGGCGATGACAGAATTCCGGGTAACTCATGTTGTTATGTGCTTGTAAATCAATGAAAAAAGATTGACCAAACTGTTTTTCATGTTAACAGTTCCCCCTTTAACAGAATAGTTTCTTGTGTATCCATTGTGCTTTGCAATAATGAGTAGCGAGGTGGCTATTTTAACCTAAGTTGCCAGGTGGGTGAGCACATGGTTGAAGGGAGGGGGAGCCACGAAAATCAATATGCTGTCTAGCAACAGATGACAGCTTTCCACGTTACTCTTGATCAGACCTGGCAAATGATTCCTTCTTTGCATTAAAAGATAATTCACCCTCATTACAAAAAGGCCAAAGTGTTTTTATATTGTGTGTGTGGAGCAGGATTTAAGCAACCAAAAATAACTTGACATTTTAAAATTATACATAAAATTTTCTTTGCAGCAAGATGAACTAAAAGGTAGAAAGAGCAGAATCGCCATGGCAACACCTAAACCTAGTACTTTATCTTGTCTTCCTCTGACATTGTTATCAGAATTGAAATAGGTGACAGTGTGCCAAGGTTGCTGTGATATTTATAAGAGACATTTGAGGAATGAAGAGTATGTCTGAGTGAGATAATCTTTATTGGTTTTTCAGTGGGATAAAGCGCTATCAGTGGCACCAGGGGTATCAATGAAATACTGGAGGAAGCTGATGCAAAGGTGAGCACTTTTTTTTGTGTAGAGTTATGCAATGATTCCAAGTACTCTGTTGAATGACCAATTGGCTCATAGGTCTATTCTCCCAGTGTCTTGGCCAACATTTTGCCCTCATTCAAAATAAAATAGATTTGTTACTCAAGCTCATCTTGTAGGGCACTGCCAGCTCAGAGTTGGCATCATATCTGCTGACCTAACAGCAGTTACTGCACGCCACAAGCAGTAGGAAATTCTGGTCAGTCCTGTGACATAGCCCCATTTCTAATGAGACTGTTTGATGTGACAAAGCACCATATAAATACAAGCATTTCTATCATCAACTTATATTTATGGAACTAAAAACATGTAACTTGGTCATTCGTGTGTGATGAATGTCTACACCTTCAGAAACAATTTAAAGATGAATGTTACAGTGCAAATATGGGAAATCCTTGTTTACAGACAAACATAATCTCAAATCCACTTGCACAGAATGTATTATAGATCTGTAGATACAGAACATTGTCACAATGTTGGCATGCAGTCAACGATCAATATTTATCTATTTTTTAATCCATTTTTTACGGGGATGTGGGCATCACTGGCTGGGCCAGCATTCATTGCCCATCCCTAGTTGCCTTTGAGAAGTTGGTGGTGAGCTGCCTTCTCGAACCGCAGCAGTCCATGTGCTGTACCTACACTCACTGTGCTGTTAGGGAGGGAGATCCAGGATTTTTAAACAGGATTTTGCTGCATGTAATGAACCTAAACTGGACATGTAATTCTTTTCAATCTTGTCTTTAAGCTACCCAAGCAGTTGCCCCTTTCACTAAACCAACATCAACAAGGTGAGAATAATGGAAGCCAAATTATTAAAACATGTAAGACCCTATTCTAAAATTCTTTGTAAGAAAGAAATGAAAGAATTTGCATCTATGCATAATGCACCTAATTATTTCCACAGGATGTTCCAAAGCACTTGGTGACAATGGGATTATTTTGGAAAAGCAATCATTTTGGTTATATCGGTAAGACGCTGGCAAAGTGGTAATGTCACTGGAATAGTAATCCAGACGCCCAGGCTAATGTTCTAGGGGTATGGGTTCAAATCCCACCACGGCAGCTGATGGAACTTAAATTCAATTAATAAATCTGGAATTGAAAAGCTCATCTCAGTAACGGTGACCACAAAACCATCACACTGACTGTCATAAAAACCCACCTGGTTCACTAATGCCCTTCAGGGAAGGAAATCTACTGCCACATGTGAATCCAGATCCACAGCAATGAGATTGACTCTTAGCTGCCCTCTGAAATGGTGTAGCAAGCCACTCAGTTCAAGGGAAATTAGGGATGGGCAACAAACGCTGGCCTTTCCACTGATGCCCCAATCCCAGGAAAGAATAAAAAAAGTAGGTAAACAAGGCAGCCATGTTGCACACAACAAAATCCCACAAACAACAAAGCAATAAATGATAAAATAACTTATTGAACGTGAAAAATAATTGAAGCTGCATGCTGTCACATCCAAGTTTATCAAGAGACTTAAAATTGCTGAAATAGTTAGGTTCAGAAGATGGAAACGAATGAAGGAGCAGGTCATACATTTGGAGGATGGTAGCACAGTGGTAATGTTACTAGACGAGTAATCCAGTGGCTCGGAGGACATGAGTTCAAAACCCAACACAGCAGCTGGGGGAATTTAAATTCAATCAATTAATAATGGTCTTAAAACATCTGGATTATCATAAAAACACATCTGGTTCACTAATGTCCTTCAAGGAAGGAAATCTGCCACCCTTACCCAGTCTGGCCTACACAGGACTTCAGATCCACAGCAATGTGATTGATTGTTAACTTCCCTCTGAACTGGCCTAGCAAACCACTCAGTTGTGTCAAACTACTAGAGGGAAGAAAGCACTGTGAATGTGCCTGCACCACATGGACTGCAGTGGTTCAAGAAGGCGGCTCACCACCACCTTCTCAAGGGCAATTAGAGATGGGCAAGCGATGCTCCTATCCCAAAAACAAAGAAAAAATTACATATGGATGCCAGAAGGGGTGAACAAAGCTTTGATTTCTCCCGCTCCCTTGAGCTTCTGATCTCCACTTCGAAGAGGTGATAGATCTGGGGAGGATAACACAAATTTAAATGCTATTTTTCACCAGGCCTTCAACTGCAGTATTAACCAAGCCTTTTTGTTAACTTGCCAACACTGGCAATGGGCGGAACCGGCCCAGATTCGCACTAAGTGCGGTAGCAGGTGGGTAAGACGATGTTTTACCTGCCGGCCGCGTTGGCGGCTTTTCACGCCACATCGTCCTAAACCCACCACATTCATAATGCATTCCCGGGAAACACACCGCTTCCATGGCAGGCGGGCTCTCATTTACCTGCAACGCCATCACCTCGCTGCCTCATTACGCTGGGCGCCACACAGCTCAGTGCTTCCAGCCTAGGACTACTGCAGGGAAGATGTCCATGAAAGGCAAAAACTGCAGCATCCAGGTTCAATGCCTTTTGGATGCCGTGGAATGCCTTTTGGATGCCGTGGATGCACCCCCCGATGTCCCCTACCCCTGCTCTTGTCGCAGGATGGGCAACAGCGCTGACCAACCTGACTTGAGAGGCGGTGGCAGCGGTGGTCAGCGCCAACGCCCTTCAAAAAAGGACGGACACCCAGTGCCACAAGAGGATGAAGGATCTCCTCCATTCGCCAGGGTAAGTCGCTCTTCTCATCTGGCCTGGCAGGTGTCCTGCTTATACTCTCTCCATCTGTATTCAGGCAGGACAAGCTGGCACGCAACAACAGGGAGAGGTCGCAGAGCCGTGGAGGAATGCCTGAAATCAAGGTCCTCACAGACTTTGAAAACAGAGCCATCCAGCTGGTCAGCGACGATCTGGACCGTTCCTGTGCAGGCGATGAAGTCGGTGGTGCTCTACCAAGTGAGGATCCAGCTGTGAGTGATGTGTCCTGTTTCACAGGCCACTGCCATGCACTAATTATCTCTCCTTGCTTCCGCAGGCACATCTGAGGATCAGCTGACAGAGTCCACAACCCAGCGCCTCCAATCAAGCCTGGAAGAAACCTCTGAACCTGAAGGTGCCCTCCTTGAAGTCCCTTCACAGCACTCACCCACATCCTCCACCTGCACAGAGACACACACCTTGGTGGGACCTAGCTTTAGAGTAGCCTCAGGATCACAATCTGGTGAGCACATCACACTGTCTGATCCACAGCAGGCGGAGGCAGGGACTTCCCAGGTGTGGTAATTGTGCTTTTATTTCGTGTGTGAAATATCTTTAAGAAGAATACTTGTTAAGGAAAATCACATTATCTTTAGTACCCAATAGGAGAGTAGCATAGGCTACCTCTGTAGTTAGTAGTTTGTCATGTAGAGATAGAATTTGAAGTGAAAGCACATGTGTAGTTGCTGCTGAGTATCTTTGTAAATAAACTAAAAGTTTCTACTTAAGAAGTGTCTGCTGATCAACTCTATCAATTGTACCAACTCAGTCACCACTCGCAACAAACTGGCGACGAGGATAAAACAGGTTTAACAGAAGAAATCAAGTGGAATGAAATTGGCACTGCACCTCGCATAGTAATCATAAGTAGAAGTTCCGTTCAAATCGAAGAGATAATTCCCTCTCAGAAAGCCGCTATTTGGAAGAATTGACCCTTTCAATCCAGCCACGGACGATTGGTCTCATTACATTGAACATTCTTTTTCCAAGCGAACAAGATTATGGGGGAAGAGAGGAGGCAAGCGATCCTCTTAAGTACATGTGGGAATAAAACCTATGGTTAAAAATTACCCTTCACGAGTTCTACCAATTCACCAAAATTTTTCAAATCTGGGGTGCTGGGTGCAGTCAAACTTCAAATCAAGCCTCAGGGACGATGCAAAGGTTCAAGTTTAACTCGAGAAATAGAGCCCCAGGGGAGAAAGTTGCATGCTATGTGGCAAGTTTGAAACAGTTAACAGAACGTTGTGAGTTTGGCACATCTCTAAATGACATGCTCAGAGATTGTATAGTGTGCGGTATGAATGAGGACACGATTCAGAGGAGATTATTGTCCAAGCGAATTTGGATTTCAAGAAGGCGCTAGAGATAGAGCTGGCCATGGCAAGCGCAGTAAGAGATTCAAAAGCCATACAGGACACACAGAACGGTGCCGTCCTCCACAACAGGCGGGAAACCCTAGCCAAAAAGGGCGTGAAAATGTAAGACTCTGCCGAGAAACGAGAAACAGCCCCCGCTAGCTGGAAAATGAGAAAACATGACTTAGCAGTGAAAACAAAGAATAATTTCAATAGAGGTGGAAACAAGCAGTCTTTTTAACGATTGGCAGTTAAAAAAAAAACGCAAGTTATTATTGTCACAGAAATGGACACACAATGAGACATTGCAAGGAAAGATTCAAGCAGGCTTTTAAGCAAAAAAAAACCCAGTGAGAGCTACAATATGGAAGACCCTGAAACAACAAATTCAGATATTTACTTGTTGTTTAATCTGAAAGTTGGAAAGACAGAACCAATATTTGTAATAGTGCAAGTAAATGGCAGACTTGTTACAGGAAGAACATAATAGCTCTGGAGAGAGTGCAGAGGAGGTTTACAAGAATGTTGCCAGGTTAGAAAAGTATAGCTACGAGGAGAGATTGGATAGGTTGGAGTTATTTTCCTTAGAACAAAGAAGGCTGAGAGGTGACTTGATTGAGATGTACAAAATTATGAGGGGAATAGATAGAGTGGACAAGATAAAATTGTTTCCCCTGATGGAGAATTCTAGAACCAGGGGACATAGATTCAAGATAAATGGCAGAAAGTGTAGGGGGGACATGAGGAAGAACTTTTTTACGCAGAGGGTAGTGGGTGTCTGGAATTCGCTGCCCAAGTTGGTGGTAGAGGCAGAAACTCTAAACTATTTTAAAAAGCACCTGGATTTGCGCCTTAAGTGCTGTAAGCTGCAGGGCTATGGGCCGGGTGCAGGAATTAGAAAGGGCACCTGGGTGTCCTCGGGCTGGCATGGACAAGATGGACAGAATGGCCTCCTTCTGTGCTGTAACTTTTCTATGGTTCTGTGGTTCTAATGGAAGTGGACACACGAAGTTCCACTCCAGTAATTGGGGAACATACCTTCAGATATCTGAATAATGGGGAACATCAATTAAATTTAAAAGAAACAGCTGCCAAATTAAAAACATACATGGGTGAAAAAATTCAAGTCAGAGGCATAAGTAGAGTGTCCATTATGGAAGTAAAGCTACCAGTGTTGTTGAGAGGCAGAGGACCAATACTCCTAGAGTGAAATTGGCTAAGGGAAATCGACTTTGAGTGACCATTGAGATTCCAAAAGGAAGCTTGAAGCATTCCTATTTTGGAAAAGTAGTGTGTAAGGACTCAACAACCTGAACAAACGCAGGCTACCTTAAGTGGAACATGGTAGAACAACAAAAGGAACTCGAAAAGACCCTGCTTGATGACAGATTTTGAGATGAGGGGAGCAGCCTTTGAAAGGAAAAAGAAAACCTGTTGAAAGACCTTCACACACGACAAGATTCCCTCAGGCCTAAGTTGGTACCCCTGGAAAAGTGTGAAGAGAAACAGAAAGAATTCAGCATTTCTCTGAATGAACAGAAGGATGAGTTAGCAGAAAGGACACAACAATGCTCAATTTTCCAGGAGGCAGCAAACAAACACATAAGAGATGGAAGAGCTGAAGAACCAGCGACATGAAGCCAAAGAGGCTTTGGAAACGAAAATCGCAGAATATTCTAAGTAGACTGATAATGAAATTTTGGAAGACTCAACCTCTGAGCTCACTCAAGTCGAGCTTGCATCTGAGAGTAGTCTGGCCAATATTGAAGCTGAAAGGAAGGCCGAGATTAAAGTCAGCACCAGAAAGAAGGAGGTACGTAGAAAGAAGACAAAGACACAAATAAGACTTTAATCCTGGCAGCATATGAGTACACTTTCGTACATAGGCCCGGAAATCAAATAGCAAACAACAATGCCCTTACCCGTTTGCCTTTTCAAGAAAATGATAAGAATGTCCCATTCCACAGGAATTTGTTTTACAGTTAAATTTCTTAAATTCATCGCCAGTATGCGCTCGACAGATCAGAGACTGGACAAGTTGGGACCCAGTCCTATTTCAAGTACAAGGACAAGTGCTTCATGGTTGGTCACAAGAGCCTGTATCTGACGAAATGAAACTGTACTTCAACAGAAGACATGAAATAACCAGCCAGGATGGCATCTTATTGTGGGGAGCATGAGTGATCCATTTTGAGTGGACCTCCAAAGGGAAGGGAGCCACTTTTAATTTAACTACGCAGCGCACATCCAGGAATATCCCAAATGAAGACAATAGCACACAACCACCTATGGTGGCCTGGGATGGATGGTGAAAAAGAGAATTTAGTGAAGAATTTTGTGTAATGTCAGCAACTGCAAAAGTTACCTTTAACAGCTCCATTATACCTTTGGGAGTGGCCAGGAAGAACATGGGTGCATTTACTCATTGACTATGTGGGACCTTTCCTTGGAACAATGCTTCTGCTCATTGTCGATGCTCACTCAAAATGGATGGACTATATATGAGGTGAAGTCACCAACGTCTGCTATAATTGAGAAGCTATGTCAAAGTTTTGCCATTAATGGGCTACCAGAACTAGTCATTTTTGATAAAAGCAAAATACTGTGGATGCTGGAAATCTAGAACAAAAACAAAAATACCTGGAAAAACTCAGCAGGTCTGACAGCATCTGTGGAGAGGAACACAGTTAACATTTCGAGTCCAAATGACTCTTCATCAGAACTAAGGAAAAATAGAAAAGAGGTGAAATATAAGCTGGTTTAATGGGGGGTGGGGCAGGTAGAGCTGGATAGAGGGCCAGTGATAGGTGGAGATAACCAAAAGATGTCATAGACAAAAGGACAAAGAGGTGGTGATATTAGCTAAGAAATGTGCTAATTAGGAAATTAAGGGTAGGAAGCAGGATGAGCAAGGGACAGATAGCCCCAGTGAGGGTGGGGTGGGGTGGGGTGGGGGGGAATTGAAATAGGCTAAAAGGCAAAGATAAAACAACGGATGGAAATACATTTAAATTATTGGAAAAAGGAGGATCGGAAAGGGGGTGGGGATGGAGGAGAGAGTTCATGATCTGAAGTTGTTGAACTCAATATTCAGTCCGGAAGGCTGTAAAGTAGCTAGTCGGAAGATGAGGTGTGTTCCTCCAGTTTGCGTTGAGCTTCACTGGAACAATGCAGCAAGCCAAGGACAAACGTGTGGGCATGAGGGCAGGGTGGTGTGTTGAAATGGCAAGCGACAGGGAGGTCTGGGTCATGCTTGCGGACAGACCGAAGATGTTCCGCAAAGAGGTCACCCAGTCTGCATTTGGTCTCTCCAATGTAGAGGAAACCGCATTGGGAGCAGCAAATGCAGTAGACTAAATTGAGGGAAGTGCAAGTGAAATGCTGCTTCACTTGAAAGGAGTGTTTGGGCCCTTGGACGGTGAGGAGGGGGGAAGTGAAGGTGCAGGTGTTGCACCTTCTGCGGTTGCATGGGAAGGTGACGTGAGAGGGGGTTGAGGTGTAGGGGGTGATGGAGGAGTGGACCAGGGTGTCCCAGAGGGAATGATCCCTGTGAAATGCCACCAGGGGTGGTGAAGGGAAGATGTGTTTGGTGGTGGCATCATGCTGGAGTTGGCGGGAATAGCGGAGGATGATTTTTTGAATACGGAGGCTGGTGGGTGATAAGTGAGGACAAGGGGGACCCTATCATGGTTCTGGGAGGGAGAGGAAGGTGTGAGAGCGGATGCGCGGGAGATGGGCCGGACACAGTTGAGGGCCCTGTCAACCACCGTGGGTGGAAAACCTTGGTTAAGGAAGAAGGAAGACATGTCAGAGGAACTGGTTTTGAAAGTGGCATCACCAGAATAAGTGTGACGGAGGCGAAGGAACTGAGAGAATGGAAGCAGGGTGTGAGGAGCTGTAGTCGAGGTAGCTGTGGGAGTCGGTAGGCTTGTAATGGATATTGGTGGACAGTATCTCACCAGAGATTGAGACAGAGAGGTCAAGGAAGGGAAGGGAAGTGTCAGAGATGGAGCACGTGAAAATGATGGAGGGGTGGAAATTGGAAGCAAAATTAATAAATTTTTCCAGATCCAGACAAGAGCACGAAGCAGCACCAAAGCAGGGAACGATGTACCGGAGAAAGAGTTGTGGGAGGGGGCCTGAGTTGGACTGGAATAAGGAATGTTCCACATACCCCATAAAGAGACAAGCATAGCTGGGGCCCATACGGGTACCCATAGCCACACATTTTATTTGGAGGAAGTGAGATGAGTTTAAGGAGAAATTGTTCAGTGAGAAACAAGTTCAGCCAGACTGAGGAGAGTAGTGGTGGATGGGGATTGTTCGGACCTCTGTTCGAGTCATTTTTGATAACAGCACAGCATCTACGAGTGCTAAGTTTCAAAGGTTTATCAGCCTCAACGGTATCGCTCATGTAAAAACTTCACTCTACCACCCTTCCTCAAATGGACTGAGTAAAAGGGTGGTTCAAACATTTTAAGGCAGGCATGAAGAAGTGAACTGGAAATTCCTTAGCAACCGAGCTAGCACGCTTTCTTTTCCATTACAGGACTATCCCTCAAACAACAACAGGTGTCACACTTGCATAATAATTGTTGAAACACTGTCACAGAGCGAGATTGAGCTTAATAATGCCAAATTTAGAGGAGAAGTTGGAAAGGGGTCAAGGAAGCCAGAAAACTAGACACGACTGGGATAGTTGTGAGAGGAAATTTACCATAGGAGAGACGGTATACATGAATAACTTTGGAGAAGGACCAAAGTGGTTACCGGGTGAAATAAGTGCAGTGACTGGACCTCTGCCTTACTGTGTGGAGGTGGAAGGCTAAGTCATACGGAGACGTGTGGATCATCTAAAGAGAGAAACAAATCACCAAGAATTGATTCCACCAGTGATCACGACCAGTTTAGTGTTTCCTGTTGAGGATCCTCAACCCTGGACAGACATGTCTAATGTTCCTGTAAGAGTTGAGGATACAGAACTGCAAGTGCCCACTGAAGCACCTGATGTTCAGGCAACTCCAGAAAAGGAGGTTCCTGACAAAGAATCTGAAGTTGTAGAGCTGAGACATTCTACACGCATAAGAAAACCCCCAGAAACACTGAGTTTGTAAATTATTTATGTGTAAATATTTTGTTGTCTTGAGAAAATTGTACTTGTAAATATAAAATATATATCTGATAAAGGGGGAGGAATGTGGTAATTATGATTTTATTTAGTGTGTAATATACCTTTAAGAAGAATGCTTTTTAAGGAAGATTGCATGATCGTTAGTACCCAATAGGAGAGTGCGTGGACTACCTCTGTAGTTAGTAGTAGGTAGTGTAGAGATAGAGTTTGAAGTGAAAGTGTGGTTGCTGCTGAGTACCTTTGTAAACAAACTAAAAGTTTCCATCTAAGAAGTGTCTGCTGATCAACTCTCGCAATAATACCAACTCAGCCACCTCTCGCAACACCAGGTGTCCAGCACTTGGAGGACTGCTGGAAGCCAAAAATTTGCTGAGTCCGAGTCTGATGGTGAGCTTCTGGACTCGGTCATGTCACAGTTGCAGGAGCTACAAAGGCAAGCTCGGGAACATCAGGAAGGGATGTCCGCTGCACTCCTCAGATTGCAAGGCACAATGGAGGAGTCCGTCCGCCTTCAGGCTGAGGTGATAGCGTTGGCATGCCAACGCACCGAGGTCAACACTGGTAGGATAGCAGCTGCCATGAAGACCTTGGTCCAGGACGTTGCTCCTGAACTGCTGCGCAGGCTCAACGCCATCGCTGATGTCATAGCTGGCCTCCAACATTGTGTACGCGAGAGGGGTGTGGGGCAGCTCAATCCCACTCCAGCTACACCTTCTCCTCAAGGAGTTAGCCAGGGGCCCTTGTGCCCCATAGGGAGGAGGATCAGCAGGTGTACTCCAATGAGCCAACCACCCAGGTGACTTTGGGAGTGTTTGGCCCATCCAAACCCCTCTTCCTGTGACCTCAGCAGCTCCAGCTCCACAGGCCAAAGAGGGTGCCACTGCCACACAGCAGGAGCCCGAAAGGAGGCCGGAGCCCTTCAGGTTTTGGCCCTCCAGAGGAAGCCCATCAAGGTCATCACAGACAGGGCATAGCAGTCAGCAAGCTGACTGCAGGAGGAGTACATTGGGATCATGGAGCCTGGTGACCTAGCTGTATGCCTTGTGACTTACAGAGAGCGAAGACGACGGAGGAGAGCACAACTGAGGCACCTGGCTGCGCAGAGCGGGGAGCAGCACCCTCGGGAAGAAGGGGCGGCTGGGGCTCCTGCACACGCCGCCGAAGAGCAGCAGCATGGTCCATAGACACCGCCTTTCATTCCTGCAGATGACCGAGAACCAGTGTCGCTGAAGACTGCGCGTGTCTTGGGACCTGGTGGCTCACATCTACCAGTTACTGGAGGATTTGGCATAATGGGGACATGGAGGGCATCCACTGCCAATGGCCATGAAAGTGACAGCGGTGCTCAATTCTAGGCCAGTGGTTCCTTTCAGGGCTCCACAGGTGATCTCTGTGGGATCTCACAAGTCTCCATCCACAAATGCATCCATGAGGTCATGGAGACCATCTTCGTGAGGGCACACAACTTTGTACATTTTTCCTGGGACCAGGACAGCCAGGATGCAAGAGCAATTGATTTTGCCCTCGGGTTTCCCACAGGTGCAGGATGTCATCGACTGCACTCACGTGACGCTCCAGTGCTGGTCTGCACTCCCCGGGATGCGTTAAGGGGCCTTCAGACTTAACCAAGACAGGTTCTTAGTCCACCCATGCTAACCCTCGCGTCTCTCTCTTTCATCCTGCAGGAGGAGTATATATCAGGATCATGGAGCCTGGTGACCTAGCTGTATATCTCATGTTAGTGCACTTAATGGCTGCCCGAAACCCCACCCACCTCCACCTGACCGATTGGCAGCAGCTTTGCCCATTGGAATGCATGCTGTGCTCTCAGCTCAGGCACAAGTATCCTCCTAACCCACACTGCAAGGCTGCACTGTTAGCTCGAAACATGAGGGAGACTAGTCCAAACCAGGATGATGATATTGCAAGGGGCTGTGAGCACCTCCAACAGTGACTGCTCCACGGCCAGCTTTAGCAAGGAGATTGTACAATGTGCACCATTGTACAACAGCTTTGCAGTCCACTAAAACACTCATTACTTGCTGTTTTTACCTGAGGGGTGAAAAGATTTGGAGCAGTTGGTGGCACTTTTATGGCTCTGCGCTGCTTGAGTGGGCAGAGCAGCTGGAGGCCCAAATGCAATCATATCAATGTGGCTGTGCTTCAGCTCTCTCAACTGCAGAGGAATTGGTCATGTTATACAAGGTTTCCCTAATGCGTGGCTGCTTCCCTCGCCCACCAGACCCCCCGACCCTGCACATGCTTTTGTGGTACCTTCAACCCCAGGGCAGCTCTTGTCTCCCCACCCCAACCCAACACGTCTCAACCTTGAAGTCCAACAGGTGACCAGGGCGAGCGCTCCGCAACATTACTGCGTACTCCCCTCTGAGTTTTGCTCAAAGTGCAGCCCGCTAAGTACACGCCTTTCATATGCTGTTGTGAAGCAATCTCCCCGATGTGGGTGGGTGGATGGTCCAGCCTGGGGTGGGGGGGGGGTGGGGGGTGCAGTGCAGGGTGAGGATTGTGGTGGGCTGGCCTGATCATGATAGGCAGGTGCACCACACGGAGGTTGCCGACGTCCGATGACAGGAAACACGGCCATCGGCAGGCGGAGCGGACGATCGTAAACTGGTTTCAAGACGCCGTGAAACCGATTTTTGGCCCTCTCGCCATATTGTCCGCTCACACCACCAACCTCGCCCGGTGCCGGCGGGCACGGAGAATCCCCGGCCGCTCTGGCCACACGTGTCAGATTTCCTGGGAGGACCAGGAATAAAGCGAAACCCATCCCCAAAGATAAAGAGAGCCAAAAAGGCACTTTTCTTGAAGTCTGATTTGTCCATCGGGTTAACCAAACACGAAAGTATTTAGCGTCTGTGACACATGCAGGATGTTACTGTTTCCACAGGAGAGCTGACCAGCTGATTCAGGAAGGGAATGATGAAGTGATCCCGTATTGTATTGCTACCGGAGATGTGAAGAAACTCGTGAGCTTTTTCACCTCTCGAGGCCAGCTGAATGAAGCACTGCTTGTTACTCAGGTAACTAAAAATGACCAATTGCTTGTCTTATTACACATCAGGATGAACCTCATCAATCTCAGCGGGGAAGCCAGTTGCAAAGGACCGCTGATTCTCTGACCCTCACTCCATATCAGTGCTGCTCCTCGCAGGGGATATGGAATTAGTCCTGTGCAGCGAGGGTTCCCTTTATTTTAAAATATCCAACCGAGTTTGAATAAATGATTCTGTATCGGTCCTGTGCATTCTTCATTCTCATGTTATGTTCTGTCTTTTCAAAATATATACCCGTTGATATAGCTAAAATGGTTCAGATTAACCCTTTTGTGTTCTGAGCTGGGTTAGGGTAAAGATCATGAGGATAAGACTTAAAAGGTGTGGTCAGATTCACCTGCACCTGCATCTGGCATCTCTTACATTCTTTAACACTGTGGCATTCTTTATGATACATACTGTATTGGCTCCTCTCTCTGGCTTCCTTCTGTTTCCTCAGGATGCAGTTCCACATATTCCCCAACTGGTCGTCTAAGTCAGAGAGGTCATTGTGTGGCTGGGATGGGGTTGTTCTTCAGAGGTTGAGTTTGAGGTTTAAGTGCATTACTTGGCCAGAGAAGAAGGAGCTTAACTCTGCATTGGTCTATGTTGGCATCTTGCATAAGATGGCATTATCATGTATAAACAAGTGTCGCATCATCTATCTGATTGCCTGAGGCATCACAGTTTGGACCAGAAATAAAAACAGAAAATGCTGGAAAAGCATATGAGGTCTGGCAGCATCTGTGGAGAGAGAAACAGAGTTAGCATTTCGAGTCCGTATGACCCTTCTTCAGACCTCTGAAAGGACTCGAAAGGTTAACTCTGTTTCTCTCTCCACAGATGTTGCCAAACTTGCTGAGTTTTTCAGCATTTTTTGGCCTGTAATTTCCTGGTCTATCCCTTCCTTTTTTAACAATGGGACAACATTAGCAGCCCTCCAGTTCTCTGGCACCTTACCTGTGGCCAGAGGGGATTTGAAAATTACTGCCAGAGCCCCTGACATCTCTTCCCTTGCCTCTCTCGACAGCCTGGGATACATCTCATCCGGGCCTGTAGATTTATCCACTTTTAAGGCCGCTAAACTCACTCTCCCTATGTTAATTTCCCTCTAATATTTCACAGTCCTCCACCCTGTTGTCTATACCAGCATCATTCTTTACCATTGTGAAGACCAATGCAAAGTATTCATTGAGGACTGTACCTACATCTTCCAGGTCCACACACAGATTACCTCTATGGTCCCTAATTGGCCCCACTCTTTCCCTAGTTATTCTCTTGCTCTTTATCACAGACCATGAATCGAACCAGGGCTGTCCACTGGGCAGCTCTCTTCCCTGCTCTTGGTTTCCCATTTTTTTCTGCTCACATGTGACCTCCTGGTTCACGGAACTTCCCACAGTTGCTGACAGGACACCATTAACAAAAATGGAGCCTCAACCTTTAAAAGGTGGATGTTAAAATATGGACAGAATAAGATGTGATCAAATGCCCAACAATGTTTACAGCTGTCAACCTTAATTGCACCATATGGTTTGAACTGCAATGATATCTGCTTTTAATTCCACTTCGTTACAGGGCAATCATTTTCCCTTTATGTACAAATACAGGCAGGATGCTTTGCTGGTAAAAGTCTAAAATTGAACAGATTTGACCCATTTCCATCCACCTTGTACTGGGCATCCATTCAAATCTCAAAACTATCGGTCATTCAGAGAGGTCATACAGAGATTTCAATGGACAAAAGGGTGCTTTCCCAAAAAGAATTGAGCTATGATACTGAGATTTTCTCTGCATCTAACCTGAACTGGGAACACTTTTTTTTTTGCATCTGGTGTCAGCATCAAGTAGAAATTGTTACATTTTCAGGTGTGGTCATTTCTCACCGTTCCAGAATTTAGCAGTTCATCTCTAACTGGGGTGTCACATAGCCCCAGGGAGTGCCGGATTTATGACAGAACCAGTCACTCAAGTCATGACAAAGTTGTGGGGTGAGGGTTTGCAGGGGAAGTCTGAAGCCAAGTAGAGAGATTGTCAGTGCACAGAAATTTGAGGAACCTCAAATTGTCAATTGCCAATTCCTGTTTTGCTTTAGGGAGATGATCCTTTCAACCATAGTGATATAAAAGGTTATCTGACAGCCGCTCCTTTCCCAATCTGCAGCTAGTTAGAAATTTGGCCTTGTGATATCTTTTCCTGTTTTATCTTACATCTGTAGGCAGCGCGTGAAGGAAATATTCAAGGACCACAGATCTCAGCACCAAATGGAGCAGCGTGTGGTGATGGGAATAACAAGTCAGAAGATTACAATGAGTAAGCTACTTCCCATTTCACCCAGCCAGTTAGAAAACAGCTAACAAAGAATTTGGTGAATATTATATAGGAATAAAGGCAAGTCATTTTCTTTAAATTACCATTATCGGTCATGGAATTGTAAAAAGATTCATCATCGAAGGAGGCCATTCAGCCATCATGCCTGTGTCAGCTGTTGAGTAGAGCTATCCAATTCATCCCACTCCTCTGCTCTTTCCCCATAGCCCTGTACATTTTTTCCCTTCAAGTGTTTGTACAATTCTCTTTCTAAAATTTCTATTGAATCTGCTTTCATCGCCCTTTCAGGCAACATAGATCGCTGTGTTAAAAAATGATTTCTCATGTTGCCCCTAGTTCTTGGCATCTGTGTCCTCTGGTTACTGACCCTTCTACTGAAAGCAGTTTCTCCTTATTCCCTCTATCAAAACCATTCATGATTTTGAACACCTCTTTCAAATCTCCTCCTAACCTTCTCTGATCGAAGGAGAACAACTCCAATCTGAATACCCAGGCACCTTATGCATGCTGAGACCTAACATAAGGGCAAGATAATGTTCTTTTGCAAAAACAGGAACTAAAAGAATCAAAGCAATAATCTTCCTCCAAATAAAAGGTGTGGCTATGGGTACCCATATGGGCCTGTCTCTTTATGGGGTATGTGGAACATTCCTTGTTCCAGTCCTACTCTGGCCTCCTCCCACAACTCTTTCTCCGGTACATCGATGATTACTTCGGTGCTGCTTCATGCTCTCGTCTGGATGTGGAAAAATTTATTAATTTTGCTTCCAATTTCCACCCCTCCATCATTTTCACATGGTCCATCTCTGACATTTCCCTTCCCTTCCTTGATCCCTCTTTCTCGATTTCTGGTGATAGACTGTCCACCAATATTCATTACAAGCCTACCGACTCCCACAGCTGCCTCGACTACGGCTCCTCACACCCCGCCTCCTGTAAGGACTCCATCTCATTCTCTCAGTTCCTTCGCCTCCATTGCATCTGTTCTGATGATGCCACTTTCAAAAACAGTTCCTCTGACATGTCCTCCTTCTTCCTTAACCGAGGTTTTCCACCCACAGTGGTTGACAGGGCTCTCAACCGTGTCCGGCCCATCTCCCGCACATCCACCCTCATTCCTTCCTCTCCCTCCCAGAACCATGATAGGGTCCCCATTCTCCTCACTTATCACCCCACCAGCCTCCGCATTCAAAGGATCATCCTCGCCATTTCCGCCAACTCCAGCATGATGCCACCACCAAACCCATCTTCCCTTCACCCCACTTCGTGGCATTCTGCAAGGATCATTCCTTCCGGGACACCCTGGACCACTCTTCCATCACCCCCTACACCTCAACCCCCTCCCACGGCATCTTCCCATGCAACCGCAGAAGGTGCAACACCTGCCCCTTTACTTCCTCCCTCCTCACCGTCCAAAGGCCCAAACACTCCTTTCAAGAGAAGCAGCACTTCACTTGCACTTCCCTCAATTTAGTCTACTGCATTCACTGCTCCCAATGCGTTTTCCTCTACATAGGAGAGACCAAATGCAGACTGGGTGACTGGGTGCAGAACACCTTCGGTCTGTCCACAAGCGTGACCAAGACCTCCCTGTCACTTGCCGTTTCAACACCCCACCCTGCTCTCATCCCCACAAGTCTGTCCTTGGCCTGCTGCAATGTTCCAGTGAAGCTCAACGCAAACTGGAGGAACAGCACCTCATCTTCCGACTAGGCACTCTACAGCCTTCCGGACCTAACATGAAGTTCAACAACTTCAGATCATGAACTCTCTCCTCCATCCCCACCCCCTTTCCAATCCCCCTTTATCCAATTATTTATAATTTTTAAAATATATTTTTCTTTCCCCACCTATTTTTAAATTTATTTCAATCCATCGTTTTATCTCCACCTTTTAGACCATTTTGATCCCTTCCCCCCACCCCAGCCCCACTAGGGCCATCTGTCACTAGCTTGTCCCACTTGCTACCCTTAATGTCACCATTAGCACATTCCTTAGATAATATCACCACCATCAACACCCTTTTGTCCTTTTGTCTATGACATCTTTGGCAACCTCTTCTTTGCCTCCACCTATCACTGGCCCCCTATCCAGCTCTACCTGTCCCACCCCCCCTCAACCAGCTTATACTTCACCACATTTCTATATTTCCTTAGTTCTGATGAAGAGACATACGGGCTCAAAACATTAACTCTGTCTTCCTCTCCGCAGATGCTGTCAGACCTGCTGAGTTTTTCCAGCTATTTTTGTTTTTGTTTCAGGTTTCCAGCATCCGCAGTATTTTGCTTTTGTCTTAATAACCTTACTGACTGGGTTACTAATGCCCAGGGACCTGCTACCCCTACCCAGTCTGGCTTACACCTGAATGCAGCCCACCCTGTATGGTTGACTCTTGGGGCCTTTTAGAGATCCTTAGATCAACTAGGATTGGATTGTCTTGTCTATACTGCCTGCGTCCCAGAAGAAATAAAACGCAGCTCAACATGTTGGTGTGATGCAAGCTGTTGCTCGGTCTGAAAAACAAATTTAAGTGATAAACCACTGAAGTTAAACAACTTGTCAAGAAAAAAAATGCCCCGATTGATGCTGAGTGGCACATCAAATCACAATATCTCCCTTGTTGTCTAATTCTTTCAAACAAAACAGTTTGACCCGAACTACTAATGACAAGTGTTGTTGTGCAGAACTTAATAAACAGGTACTGAAAGCTGTGTCTTGTCCTGCAGCCTGTTACACAGGGTGAGTAAGGAGCTGGCGGAATGGTACTTCCAGGACGGACGAGCAGTGTTGGCTGCATGTTGCCACCTTGCGGTGAACGATATTGAGGTACTGCATCCCTATTCTATCGCCTACAAGTCCCCGTGCTCTCAAATAGATCCAATTCTCTGCCTGTTGCATCTTTGCTCTTTTAGCTGAAATTCATTTACTGCAAAAAGTGCATTCAAAGAGACTCCTCGATTTAAGAACAATGGGCCATGCCCAGGTAGTCATTTTCTTTCAGCGAATTGAAAGCTTAGGTGACCAGCAATATAACCGCTCATTCACTTGTCTTTCACACTCACTGATCAAGCAAATCAAGTTAACATTAACATTAACAAGCCCTTCCACATACTTTGATCACTTTGACTGCATAAATCGGACATGGACTTTTGTTTTGCGTGAATGCATGCTGATGAGCTGAGATATATTGGGAATGCTGCCTTGCTGTAATAACTTTTCTGAATATAATCATCAAGCATTCAAACCATCAGGGTCATCACACTGTAGAGATTAGCTCATTGGTTGTATGTGGCACAGCTTTCAGTGCACCTTTGAAAGCAGAAGACCAGAGGGAGTTAGCTAGCCGACAAGCATGTAAAAGCCTAAGTTGTGCTTTAGGAATAGATTCTTGGACTTTACAGCATTGAAGGAGGCCCTTTGGTCCATCATGTCTGTGCTGGCTGTCTGCAAGAGCAACTCAGCTAATCCCAACCCCCCTTCGTAGTAGCCTTGCTATTTTTTTTCCTCTTCAGGTATTCATCCAGTTCCCTTTGGAAAACCATTATTGAATCAGCTTCCACCACACTCTCAGGCTTAACCACTTGCCGCTTGAAAAACTTTCCTCATGCCGCCTCTGTTTTTTTTTGCCAGTTACTTTAAATCAGTGTCCTCTCGTTCTTGGCCCTTCCTCCAATGGGAACTATTTCTCTCTATCCACTGTGTCTGGACCCCTCATGATTTTGAACACTCCTATCAAATCAAAATAACCTAAAAAATCACAAGGAGACACCAAGAATATTTCTGAGTAAACCAAGTCAAAGATGCAGTTGAGGCTGCTTCCTTCAGCAAAACAAATCTTCTTTTTCAGCACTCAGAAGGATCTACAAGCTTAAATTACAGACCATCAATATTTTCTGATTTTTTTTTAATGATTATTTTCAATTAGCTGTATCTGCAGTGGAGAGAGCTTAATTGTTGATGATTATTTAGGCATGTTCCTGTGCTTATCTACTTTATGCTGAGTGCTATGAATGCATTAGTTGGATTACTAGCGCAACAAAACATCTCTGCATTTCTTACATTCAAAGGGCAGTATGGATGATTCCATAGATACATTTATCGTGAGCACAGTATTAGGTTAGTAAGAAAATGGTGGAGAATTTTAAAGTGAAATGAATGAAACACTTTATGTAAGATCACACAGAAGGTTTAATTTTTAGTACTGATTAATGTGCTTGATTCACATTCTATTGTATGCTAATGAAAACTGTAGACGACAAGTCAAAGGAGATCGTGGCTAAACTGCACAAGGCCATACCTTGAGTGCTGTATCCAGCTCTAGTTGTTAGAATGTGAGGGGGACATTTAAGAGCAGAGCAAAGTTATGAGAACCTAGTTTCAAAGGTCTGAGTGATTGACAAAGACTGAAAAAAAAATAGGCTTTTCAGCCTGAATATTGGGTGTCTGGGAGGTGACTTTATAGAGGTAATGGGGAAGATCAATTCAGAATTAAATTGAATTGTGAGGCAACACAGATTCAAACTAGTAAAATGAGACTTCGGGACTGAAGCCAGGAAATTCATCCTCACGCAATGATTGTGGAATAAACCTCCAGGGTAGTGAAAGATAAAATCCAAGAATGATTTAGAAATTATTAGACATTGCGATGAAGGGTTTTATGATCCTGGTAGGGACCATTAACATTTAGAGAAAAATCTGAACACCCGATAATTATCTGAAAGAACTATGCCACAACATTTCATGATTTAAACAAAGCAAACTTTATTGTATATATAAAAGAACTTAATGAAAACAAGTACTACTAACTTAACACTATAGCTCACAGCTAGTTATGCTATAAATTCAGTTTCATTTTTACTCCCCACCCATTCACCAGGCCAAGAGTTCCCTTATCTTATGAATTCTTGAAGATTCATTCATAACTTCAGGGACCAATCCAAAGGTATGCCATAGCCCTTCAGAATTCACTTTTAATTCTCTTTAGTTTCCCAATCTGGCAGCTAGACTTCCAGATCTCTTTCTCTCTGCAAGGATTCCACTGCCTTCTTGCCTTGACTTTGTACAGACAGATTGCCTTTTCCCAGTCTGCTCTAACAACTTTTTTTTACAGCTCTTTCTAAGCTAACTATTCCATCTGCTTCCTTTCTGCCACAAGTCGAACTGCCTTTCACTGTGTGGGTCATTGGAGATTTCTTCCTCTAGGTCCAAGTTATCCCAGTCTTTCAGCTTCTTTTCCCCCTCACAAATTCGAATTGAGCTGCAACCTACACAAGACCAAATCTGCAACTGCCTTCTGTGAGAAACACCCAGATAAATTAAACAAATTAACGTTCTAACCCTCACAATCTATCTCCATGGCAATGCGGCATGCTTTGGGATGTTCCAAACAGAAATGCAAGTTAATTATCTTTCCCTCAAAACAACCCATTTGCTTCTGTGACCCATCTGGATAATTTATACCTCTAATTTATACCTACCTCTTATCCAGAATTACCTGTCCCACCAGGTTCCCCCCAACGTCATCCCACGTCGGTGAGTGGACCCCGTCCCCTGCTCGCCGACAGCAAAATCCAGCCCCTGGTTTCTGTTTCATAACTTTTATAAGTTCCCAGCTGAATTTTTGTAATTGATAAAATATCAGTTTATTTGCTATATAATAGTTAATGCCTTTCCCTTTAAAACAGTTCTGATAGATTTTATTATTGCTTAATTTACTTAACCAAAAATAAAGTAAAGGTTTAGTGTGCGATGCAGCTGTTGTTTGTGTAAGTTGTCAAATGCAGAGAATACTCATCAAAAATTGGAAAATTCATTTAACAGACAGCTAACATTAGCTGGGAGGTCTTGTGACACAGTGGGTAGCAACTCAGCCTCTGAGCCAGAAGCCCTAGGTTCGAGTCCCACTCCAGGACTTGATGGAAAGGGAGGTGTGTTCATAATGCAGCCAATCAGGTTCACTCTCAACCTGCAAGTCCTTCTAACATATGTCAATAGCAGGCAGCAAGAGTGGGAGAGATTCCCAGTCAGCCATGTGATGGGAAGAACTTTGGAGCCTCCACCTTTACTACCCATAGTTTCAGATTACAACATGTGTGTGCACGTTGCTGCAGCAATTTGGAATTCCTGAGTGAAATGTGAAACACCACCACCAAATATTAGCCAAATAGGGACAATATCGTCCTATTGAGGGATATGTGCTCACAGTTATGGCATCATTTTAATTTTAAGGTATGTTGCTCTACAGATTGAGGCCGGAATGACAATATACGATTTTTTCTCGAACCTTTTCCCAAAATTGTTATTAAGAACTTAAGGCGTACTGACAACTTTGACGACTCTTTCACTTTGAATATAGTTGGCAATGTCGAACTTGATCCGTGGAAATGAGCTGGAGCTGGCAGTTTGTGTGGGAACAGTGCTGGGAGATAGCGCCATGCCTGTGACAAACTATGCCCTGGAACTCCTGGCCCGCAAGTGCATGTCAACAACAACATGGTGAGTGCACAGAGCAGTTCAAAAGTAACAACTCAGGTAAAATGTATGCCAGGGATCATTGAATGGCAGTGATCATAGAATGTTATAGCACAGCTATATAAATACTGTAGCTGCAAGAGCAGGTTAGAGGCTGGGAATTCTGAGGCGAGTAACTCACCCCCTGACTCCCCAAAACCTGTTCACCATCTACAAGGCACTAGTCAGGAGTGTGAAGGAATAAAGAACTTCAAGATGAATGTCGGCTTAGCCTGCTTTTTAGTGGTGCTGGGTGGGGCAGAAGGGGAAGTCTTTCTCCGTCTCTTCAAATAGTACGGTGGAATTTTTAACATCCCCCTGCACACAGGAGCATGTGGACCCCGCTTTGGTTTGACATCTCAGGGGTGAAATTGGTCTATGACAGTTTGACTTCAATAGAAGCACTTCCCTGCACTGGGGTGTCAACCTCAATTACATGCTTATCATGAAGATGGGATTAAACCCAGAATCTCTTGACTCAGGAGCACAAGTGCTACCCACGGGGTGGAAAGACGGTGGCATAGCGGTAATGTCACTGGGCTAGTAATCCAGAGGCCCAGGCTAATGCTCTGGGGACTTGGATTGAAATTCCACCATGGCAGCTATTGGTATTTGAATTCAGTTAATAAATCTGGAATATAAAGCTAGTCTCAGTAATAGTGGCCATGAAACTAATTATCGATTGCCATAAAAACCCATCTGGTTCACTAATGAGCTTTACGGAAGGAAATTTGCCATCCTGGCCTGGCCTACATGTGACTCCAGACCCACAGCAAATCCACTAGCAAGCAAGGGCATTTAGGGATGGGCAACAATTGCTGCTCCTGCCAGCGACACCTGCACCCCATGAAAGGAATAAACAAAAGTCAAGCTCAAACTCAGATTCTTGTATTAAACTGTCCAAGCTTTGCCGTTCCAATATACGAGCTCATCTGAACTGTTTGAATGGTCATCATTCTGTAATCACCTGAAGTTATCTTATCGTTCTCAAAAATTCCAGACTGTAGAGTTGGTTGATCGTATTCGTCTTCTTCCTCCTCCAATCAACAGGCCAATGGAGTTGGGAACTATTGTGAGATGCCAAGTGTCAACCTAGTGGGAGCAGCCTTACCTCCGAACTAGAAGGTTGTGGTTCAAGCCCCGCTGTAGATATATGTGTAGATATGTGCAGCAAGACCTGGACAATATCCAGGCTCGGGCTGACAAGTGGCAAGTAATATTCGTGCCACACAATTGCCAGGCAATGACCATTTCCAACAAGAGAGAATTTAACCATCGCCCCTTGATGTTCGGTGGCATTACTATTGCTGAATCCCCCACTAAGAGCATCCTAGGGGTTACCATTGACCAGAAACTGAACTAGACTAGCCATATAAATACTGTGGCTACAGGAGCAGGTCAGAGGCGGGGAATCCTGTGGCAAATAGAAGTCCACGTGGCGTCGGTACACCCACAATGCTGTTAGGGAGGGTGTTCCAGGATTTTGACCCAGCCTGACTCCCCAAAGACTGTCCACCATCTGCAAGGCACAAGTCAGGAATGTGATGGAATAATCCCCACTTGCCTGGATGGGTGCAGCTCCCACAACACTCAAGAAGCTTGACACCATCCAGGAAAAAGCAGCCCACTTGATTGGCACCCAGCCACAAACATTCACTCCCTCCACTACCGATGCACAGCAGCAGCAGTGTGTACCATCTACAAGATGCACTGCAGGAACTCACCAAGGCTCCTTAAACAGCACCTTCCGAAACCATGACCACTACCATCCAGAAGGACAAAGGCAGCAGATAGATGGGAACACCACCACCTGGAAGTTCCCCTCCAAGTAACTCACCATTCTGACTTGGAAATATATCGCCATTCCTTCACTGTCGCTGGCTCAAAATCATGGAACTCTCTCCCTAACAGCACTGTGGGTGTACCTACACCACATGGACTGCAGCGGTTCAAGAAGACAGCTCACCACCACCTTCTAAACGGCAACTAGGGATGGGCAATAATTGCTGGTCCAGCCAGCGATACTCACATTTCATGAACAAATAAAAAAAATATAATCTATGTTGACACTTCAGTGCAATATTGAGGAAGTGCTGTATTGTTAGAGGTATCATCTGTCAGATGTGATATTGAAGCTTAGACCTGTCTTCCCTTGCAGGTAGATGCAAATGATTTTATGACACTATTTAAGGAGTGTTTCTGGTGCACTACCTAAAGCTTACATTGTAACAATACGATAAAAACACCCAAGAATTTATCTCGCTACTGTTTTTAGACATTGCTGTACACAAATTGACTGTTGTGTTTGTCTACATTATAGCAGTGACTACACTTCAAAATCATTTAATTGCATGTGAAATACTTTGGGACATCCTGATGATTTGGAAGGCACATTATGGGAACATACGAACATACATATAGACATACGAATTTAAGAGCAAGAGTAGGCCATTCGGCGCCTCAAGCCTGCTCCACCATTAATAAGTTCATGACTGGTCTGCTTGTGGCCTTCCACATTCCACATTCCCGCCTATCCCCGATAACCTTTAACTCCCAGTTCTTCTTTTTTGATAAAGGGTTGACTTCACCCATGATAGCATCTCCTTCCCTGTCCAGAGCTGCCATCCCAATGGCACAGCCAAGACCAGGAGCTCAATAACTTAGATTAATATCATACTTTCCATTCAATGCTGTCTCAAAGCCCTTTACAGCCAATGAATCATTTTTTGAAATGTAGTTACTATCGGAATGTAGGAAAACTGGGCAACCAAAATACGAACAGCAACAGCAGTGAGGCAAATGACCAAATCATTTGTGTTTGAAAATGCTCAAGAATAGTGTTGAGATGCCTTAAGAAACTCCACATTATTAATTACCTTTTGAAGTTCAGTGGCTGTTGTTATGTGCAGCTACATATGAGGAACTACAGCCACATACTTCCATCCTGCCCATCCAAGGCACAATGTTCTGACTATCGCTGGGTCACAAATTATTCAATCTCACATGCATGGCATGAGTGTAAATTGCTCATTTCTTATTGACTTCATTTATGCTGTCATTTTAGAAAGAGTATTTTTATTTACTTTTTGTTTTTAACCTTCTGCTTTTAGCTTTCCATGTACTGGATACAGGTATTCCCATAGCTGGTAGAAGCATAAATATTGGTTGTTACCCTTGTAATTGCATGTGGACTCACTATTCTCACATTGCGATAAAGATTGCTGTTATTGCTTGGTGCTTTGTGGGTTTTGCAATGTTTTGTCATATGTTCACAATTGTGGATCATGCAAATTTGTACTCCTGACGCAAAGATCCACATGATTGGAATGAATATTGGGAACTGTTGTGGCCAATAGTTCCTGACTAGTTTGTTAACCCTAGTGAATGAAAAATTATGCAGGGACAGTAAAGCACTGCAGTGGAGCTGCAAAATGTCAAGTTGACCCTGTGTAGTAAACTTGCATATTGTTCAGTTGCATGTGTTGTTAACCAATTCTGGTATGAATAGCTGAAGGAATTGGGTACTTTCAAGTGGAATGAAATTATTGTCAGTGATGTACACGCTGAATACATTGCTGCAACTGTACAGAACTCCATGGTGCAACTTTGAACACATTTGTTACACCCAACTAAAGAACATCAATAAAACTCATCGAAGAATGTTCAATGAATGCGGAAGCGCATTTGTTGCAAGCATCACTGAAATCAATGGTGTATGCAGTGGTAAAGGTGGAATTTGTTTTGGAGTATGGGAGAAAAGTTGTACTGCATGATTTTTAATTCATGTAAGGGCAAATTATATGACTTTGACATGACTTTGTGTAAAGCTGATTGACTTATATCTTACAATGTAAAACCATTTATCCATTTTGCTTTTCAGCATTGGGGACAGATCAATAACATGAACTCAATTCCACCAGAAAACAATAATTTTGATTTTTTTTTATCTTAACACTTTTCTTCGAAGTAAAGCACAAGAACACCTGCACACAATGAAAATTGAAGCTTGTTTTAAGCCTGATTTATTTTTGTGCTGCTGTCTTCGCTTTTTGTTCATTCAATGAGGTGTAACACACATCTGTTGCCCTGTTGATTAATTCTGAAAAACAGGTGCCGCTAAATAGGAACGTTGTCAAATTTCTAAAATATCAGGTCCATTCAAAAGATTCACTTCAATTTCCCAAATACTCCATAGAACTCGGTAATTCCTCAAGATTATGCAAAGGTGGCAACATTTTCTCTACAGAGATGGGTTCAGATATTAAGTAAAGATTTTGGCAAGTTGTAAAGTAGGCAGACATTTTCCTTTCCCTAAAAGTAACAGAGAAAAGGTGCAATCATCAGAAATTTGTTTGGAGGATTATACGAACATACGAATTAGGAGCAGGAGTAGGCCAGTTGGCCCCTAAAGCATGCTCCATCATTCCAGAAGATCACGGCTGACCTGAATGTAACCTCAATCCCACATTCCTGCCTACGCCTGATAACCTTTCGCCCCCTTTGTTAATCAAGAACCTATCTGGCTTTGCCTTGAAAGTATTCAAAGCCTCTGGGTGGAATTGTCCCAGATTTGCACTGTGCGGTCGCAGGCGGGAAAAAGAACGTTTTACCCGCCAGCCGCAATGGTGGCTTTTCATCCTGTATCGTCCCAATCCCCCCCTCATTAATTATGCATTCCTGGGAAACAGGCTGCGTCGCTGGCTGTCTCATTCACTCTCCACGCCATCACACCAGACGCCATATTTAAACTGCAGCCCCAGGCACACCTCTCGGTGCTTCCAGCCCAGGACTGCTGCAAAGAGGACATGGCCCCGAAAGGCAAGACGACTGCAGCCTCCTGATTCAGTTATGCATCCCTGGAGTGCCTTTTGGATGCCCTGGAGGCCCCCTGTGATGTCCTCTACCCCCTGCTCTGGCTGCAGGAGCGGCAGCAGCATCACCGATATAGCTTGGGATGTGGTGGCAGCGGTGCTCAGCGCCAACACCCTGCAAAAGAGGACAGCCACCCAGTGCCGAAAGAGGATGAATGACCTCCTCGGTTCTGCCAGGAAACGTCACTCTTCTCATCGATCTCCACTCACATACTCACAACCCATCACACATGCACAGGGATCTCACTCACTCCAGTTCGAGTGGCATCACGATTCACTCTCTCACTTACATCTTCATTGCCCTCATCCTGTTCATGGGACCACTTACTACCCATACATGCCAGGAAAACTTATTACCGGGGCCGGCAAGTGTTCTGCTTACTCTCTATCTGTATTTATGTAGGACAAGCTGGCACACAACAATAGAGAGAGGTCACAGACAGGTGGAGGAATGCCTGACATCAAGGCCCTCATGGACTTTGAAAATAGAGTCATATAGCCGGCGAGGATCTAGACCAGTCCTGTGCTGACAGTGAGGTTGACAGTGCTCAACCAAGTGAGGATCCAGCAGTGCAATATTCATCAGACAACCATGCTGTGAGTGATGTGTCCTTTTTCGCAGGACACTGCCATGAACTAATTATCTCTCCTTGCTTCCGCTGGCACATCTGGGAAACAGCTGAAAGAGTCCATGACCCAGGTCCTTGACTCAAACCCCGAAGACAACTGAATTGAAGATTCGTCATAGCGCTCACCCACAACCTCTACCAGTGCAGAGGCACACACTTCTGTGAGACCTAGCTTTAAAGTATCTGCGGAATCACAATCTGGTGAGCACATCATACTGTCTGATCCACTGCAGGCGGCAGCATGAGCTTCCCAGGTTTCCGGCACTTGGAGGACTGCTGGAGGCTAGAAATCTACTGAGTCCAAGCAAGATGATGAGCCTCTGGACTTGGTCATGTCAAAGTTGCTGGAGCTGCAAACGCAAGCTCGGGAACATCAGGAAAGGATGTCCGCTGCACACCTCGGATTGCAAGACATGGTGGAGGAATCTGTCCGTCTACAGTCTGAGGTGATAGCTCCGGCATGCCAACGCACTGAGGTCAACACTGGTAGGATGGCAGCTACCATGGAGACCTTGATCCAGGACATCAGTCCTGCACTGCTGTGCAGGCTGGACTCCATCGCTGATGCCATTGCTGGCCTCCAGCAGTGTGTACACGAGAGGGGTACTGGGCGGCTCGATCTCACTTCCAGCTGCCTGTTCTCCTCAAGGAGTCAACCTGGGGCCCTTGGGCACCCATAAGAAGGAGGATCAGCAGGTGCAAACACCAGAACCATCCACCCAGGTGACTACAGGAGTATCCGACCCATCTGACTCTCCTCTTCCTGTGACCCCAGCAGCTCCAGCTCCACAGGCCGAGGAGCATGCCACTGCTACACAGCAGGGCCCCAAAAGCAGGCCGGGGCCCTCTGGGTCTTGGCCCTCCAGAGGACGCCCTCTGCAGTCAGCAGGCTGCCTGCACCTCCGCTGTGGTTGTCGGGGAACACCAAGACATATCGGCAGGGTTAGGAAGGTTAAGAAGGTGTTAATCACTTGTACATAATGTTCAATTTGTTAATAAAATCCCAAGAATATCTTCTTGCCAATGGCTCCTTGTTCTGATGAGCAGTGTTCATATCGCTCAGATGTGAAACCTTGGTTCCTGCGCAAGATAAAGGCAGGTGTCTCAATCCAGGACCTCGCCCCTGTGCTTTGTGCACCCTTCCCAGCACACTGATGGTGTGCCTTCACTGTTACTGGTCACAGCTGTCATGCCTGCACCTCAAAGGGGCTTCTTATTGCTGCCAGAATGTCCTGGTCCAGCAGTACAGAGTACTGTCATTCTCTCTGTGTGCTCTCACCTTTGAGGTGCGGCTGGCCCCTGTATCCAAGCAGCCTCAGTGTCTGGTGACAGTGTGATCCTGAAGGGTTCAGCGCACGTGGATGCCGTAGGATCAGGAGAAGTTAAAGTTTCCCTGTTGAATCTCAATGGTATGACCCTGTTCACAGAGCGCAAGCGCTCTGCCATCAACCAGAGAGGTGTCAGACATTCACATAGCTATGTGAGGATCTATGGAGTGTTCCCTCTGCATGTCACGCTGCACCCATGGGAAACATGAGACCTGGGCAAATCCTAGCGCTCTTGCTTCCTGGCTTTCCTGATCCCAGATGAAAGGCACAAAGTTGTGCGCCTTTGCGAAGGTGGCGTCTGTGACCTCCTGGATGTATTTGAGCGTGGTGGCTTGCGATATCTCACACAGATGTCCTGGCATAGAAATTGAGAGCCGCGGTCAGTGTCACGGCCACTGGCAGTGGATGCCCTCCATGTCCCCTTGGTGCTAAATCCTGCAGCAGGTGGCAGATACGACCGTCCAGTTCTCTAGACACGCGCAGTCTTCGACGATACTGGTTCTCGGTCATCTGCAAGAATGAAGGGCGGAGTCTATAGACCCTGGGTCTAGATAGGCGCCGACCAAAGACAGCTTGCTGTGGCTCTTCAGTGGTGTGTGTGTGGGAGACCCAGCCCTCCCTTCTTCCTGAGGGTGCTGCTGCGCCCTCTGCACAGCCAGGCTCCTCTGTCACTCTCTTCTCCTTCGTCCCCACTCTCTGTATGCCATGAGGCATGCAGTTAGGTCACCAGGCTCCATGTCCCTGATGTACTCCTCATACAGGATGAAAGAGACAGACATGTGGGTTAGCTTGGGTGTACTAAGAACATGTCTTGGTTAAGTTTAAAGGCCCCTTAGTGCATCCCAGAGAGTGCTGGCCACCACTTGGATGGCCAGAGTTTAGTGCGCTGCATGGCTGCCCGAGACCCCACCCACCTCCACCCCACTCCTCCTGACCGATTGGTGACAGCTTTGCCCACTGGACTGTATGTTATGCTCTCAGCTCAGGCACAGGCATTCTCCTAATCCACACTGCAAGGCTGCACTGTTAGCTTGAACCATGGGGGAGACTGGTCAAAACTGGAATGATGACATTGCAAGGGGCCGTAAGCGCCTCCAGCAGTGACTGCTCCATGGCCAGCTTTCGCAAGGAGATTGTACAACACGCGCAATCATCCAACTGTTCTGCAGTCCACTAAAACACTCATTAGGTTACAGTCTGTACCCAAGAGGTGAAAAACTCTGCAGCATTTGGTGGCTCTTTCAGGCCTCTGCATTGCTTGAGTGGGCAGGTAAGCTAGAGACCCGACTCCAAGTCTGTCAGTATGGCTGCGCCTGAACTGACTCAGCTGTGAAAGAATAGTCACTCCATACAAGGTTTTCTTAATGTGTGGCCGCTTCTCTCCCCCCGACCCCACACATGCTTGTGCACTACCATCAACTGCAGTACAGCCCTTACCCAAACCCCCAACTCACTTCAATTGCAGTACAGCCCTTACCCACACCCCCAACTCACTTCAACTGCAGTACAGCCCTTACCCACACCCCCAACTCACTTCAACTGCAGTACAGCCCTTACCCACATCCCCAACTCACCTCAACCGCAGTGCAGCCCTTGCCCCGGCACCACACTGTCCGTCAGCCAGGAAAATGCGAGTTGCCTGTGCCCTCGCCTGAATGCCCAACGCCTCAACCTTGAGTTCTAACAGGCAACCCAAGCGAGCACTGCGCAACATTACTGTGCAATCACCCCCGAGTTCCCCTCGAAGTGCAGCTTGCCAGCTGCACGCCTTATAAATGCTGTTGCCGACACGCTCGAATAATCCAGCATGGGGGGATCATTCAGGCGAGCTGGGTTTACAATGATAAGCAGATATATTACAATGAAGTTCCTGACGCATGGTGGTGAGAAACCTCGACTGCCATTGATGAGAGGAGCGGACGATTGCAAACTGGTTTCACAACTTCATAACACTGATTTTTGGCCTTCCCGCCATATTGTCTGCTCAGGCCCACCACGATGCCCAACACCAGCGGGCACAGAAAGTTCCACTCTTTTGAAGAAGAGAGTTCCAAAGCGTCACGACCCTCCGAGGGAAAAAAATTCTCCTCATCCCTGTCCTAAATGAGTGACCCCTTATTTTAAAACAGTTACCTCTAGTTCTAAATTCTCCCACGAGTGGAAACACCCTCTCCACATCCACCCTGTCAAGACCCCTCAGGATATTAAAGGTTTCAAACAAGTCAACTCTTATTCTTTTAAACTCCAGTGGATACAAGCCTAACCTGTCCAACTTTTCCTCATAAGACAACCCGCCCATTCCTTGTATTAGTCCAGTAAACCTCCTCTGCAGTGCTTTTAACGCATTTACATCTTTCCTTAAATAAGGAGACCAGCACTGTCCACAATACTCCAGGTGTGGTCTCGCCAGTGCGCTGTACAACCGAAACATAACCTCCCTACTTTTGTAATCAATTCCCCACACAATAAATGATAATATTCTATTAACTTTCCTAATCACTTGCTGTACCTGCATACTAACCTTTTGTGATTCATGTACCAGGAACCCCAGATCCCTCTGAATCTCAGAGCTTTGCAATCTCCCACCATTTAGATAATAAGCTTTTTCTTCCTGCCAAAATGGACAATTTCACATTTGCCCCTTTTATACTCCATTTACTGGCTCTTTGCCCACTCACTTACCCAATCTATGTCCCTTTGTTGCCTCCTTATGTGTCCTCTTCACAATTGACTTTCCTACTTATCTTTGTGTCATCAGCAAATTTAGCAACCATTCCTTTAGTTCCTTCATCCAAGTCATTTATATAAATAGTAAAAATTTGAGGCCCCAGCACTGATCCCTGTGGCACACCACTCATCACATACTGACAACCAGAAAAAGACCCATTTATGACAACACCTTGCTTCCTGTTCAAACTTCTATCCATGCCTATGCCCCTACACCATGAGCTTTTACTTTGCGCAGTAACCTTTCATGTGGCACTTCATCAAATGCCTTCTAGAAATCTAATTAGAATGCATCCGCTGGTTTCCCTTTATCCACAGTACATGTGACTCCTTCAAAGAGCTCCAGTAAACTGATAAAACATAATTTCCCTTTCACAAAACAATGTTGACTCTGCCTGATTGCCTTGAATTTTTCTAAGTGCCCTGCTATAACATCTTTAATAATAGCGCCTACCATTCTCTCTTGGACAGATGTTAGGCTAACTGGCCTGTAGTTTCCTGCTTTCTGTCTCCCTTCCTTTTTGAATAAAGGAGTTACATTTACTATTTTTCCATCCAATGGAAAATTAAAACTGATGCATCAACTATCTCACTAGCCACTTTTTTCAAGACCTTAGAGTGAAGTCCATCCAGACCTGGGTATTTGTCAGCCCGCAGCCCCAATAATTTGCTCAATACCACTTCCCTGGTGATTGTAATTTTCCTGAGTTCCTCCCTCCCATCTGCTGATTTATAGCTATTACTGGGATGTTACTTGTGTCTTCTATAGTGAAGACTGAAGCAAAATACCTGTTTAACTCATCTGCCATCTACTTTCCCTATTTTCCATTATCAATTCCCCAGATACAGTTTCTATAGGACCAACGCTCACTTTGTTGACTCTTTTCTGTTTTAAATATCTATAGAAACCCTTACTATCTGTCTTTATATTGCTAGCTAGCTTTATCTCATACTCTAATTTTTCACTCCTTATTAATCTTATTGTCAATCTTTGCTGTTCTTTATAATCTTTCTAATCTTCTGACTTGCCGCCCATCTTTGTGCAATTATATGCATTTTCTTTAATTTTGATACTGTCTTTAATTTTTTTAGCTAACCACGGATGGTGGGCCCTCACCTTGGAATTTTTCTTTCTCATTTTGTGTATTCTGAAATATCCTTTTAAATGTCTGCCACTGAACATATATTGACCTATCCCATAATCTAATTTACCAGTTCACTTTAGCTGGCTTCCCCTTTCACGCCCTCATAATTACTAGTCTTGGGCTGTGATAATCTGATGTGTAATATACCTTTAAAAAAATGTTATGATGAAATATCACATGATCTTAGTACCCAATAGCAGAGTAGCACAGGCTACCTTAGTAGTCAAGTAGTCAGTGGTCAGTAGGAGTAGTTTAGAGTTAGAGTATGCAATATAGAGACAGGGTTTGAGTTGTGAGCAAGTGTAGCTGTTGAGTTCCTTTGTAAATAAATAGAATGTGTTCTAAAGAACTGTCTGCTGATCTATCCTGTCGATGGTACCAGCTCAGCCATCCCAAAACAAGCGTGCAACCCAGATCCATTAGTCCAACCAAACCCGTGACCAGTATCCAACGTGGATGCACTTGTTTCTTCCTCAAGATGAATGTAAAATTCAATCATATTATGATCGCTGCTACCTAGGGATGCCTTCATTATGAGGTTATCGATTAATCCTATCTCGTTGCTCAATACCAGGTCTAGTATAGCCTGCTCTCTGGTTGGCTCCAGAATGTGCTGTTCTAAGAAACTATCCCAAAAATATTCAATGAGCTCCTCATCTACATTACCTTCGCCCATCAGATTTTTCCAGTCTATACGTAGATTAAAATCCCCCATGATTATTGTTGTACCTTTCGGACAGGCTCCCATTATCTCTTATTTTATACTCTATCATGTAGTTACAATTAGGGGGCCTGTCCACCACTCCCACAAGTGATTTATTGTCTTTATCTTTTCTCATCTCAACCCAAACCACTTCTGCATCCTGGTCTCCTGAATTTAGGTAAGCCCTCTCTAATGTGCTAATGCCATCATTAATTAACAGAGCCACCCCTCAACCTATTCCTAACCTCCTCTCCTTCCTAAGTATCACCTACCCTTCAATACTTAGGTCCCAATCTATGTCATCCTATAGCCATGCCTCTATAATGGCTATCAGATCATACTTACTTATTTCTATTTGTGCTATCAGTTCATCTGTTTTGTTTCAAATGCTATATGCATTTAGATACAGAGCCTTTAGTCTTGTCCTTTTATTATTTTTGTAGTATCTTTCCTTCCCTGCTGATTTACTCTTTGATTTGTACTCTCTGCCCCTTCCTGTCACAATCTGCTTATCATTTCCTATTTTAGTGCCTTACTGCCTTGCCTTGTCTCTATCCTTTAGGTTACCACATCTTCCCAAATTTGATCCCTTGCCCCCACTATTCAGCTTAAAACCCGCTCTACTTCCCTAGTTATTGCAGGTCGCGAGCTCACCAGCTCTAGCACGGTTCACGTGTAGACCGTCCCAACGTTACAGATCCCACCTTTCCCCGATTCTGATGCCAGTGCCCCATGAATCGGAACCCACTTCTCCCGCACCCATCTTTGAGCCATGCATTCATTGCACGTGGCTCAAGTAATAATCCGGAAATTATTACCTTTGAGATCCTGCTTCTTAATTTGGTGCCTAGCTCCTCATACTGACTATGTAGAACCTCCTTCCTCATCCTACCTATGCCGTTGGTACCTACAAGGACCACGACCACTGGATCCTCCCCCTCCCACTGCAAGTTCCTCTCCAACCCTGAGCAAATGCCCTGAAGCCTGGCACCAGGCAGGCAACATAGCCATCTGGACTTTCGCTCCTTGCTACAGAAAACAGTGTCAATCCCCCTCACTATACTACCAATTCGTTCCTTTTAGTTCCCCCAACTTATCCCGATAGTTCCTTTGTCCTTCAAGTAACTTTACATCGATTAGAATTTTGCTAAATGTTTTCCACACCATGTTTTTGAAGGGTAAAGATTGCATATTATAGAAGGGAATAATATGGAAAATTCTGCTATGAGACTAAACTATCGGCTTGTTACAACGAAAAACAAGCGCTTCTGTATGTTTCCCAGGAAAAGCAGTTGCGGTACAGACGATTAACTGCAATAAAAATGAACTGTCTGGTTCATGGTTTGGTGACTTAGGTGCAGACTAAGAGATGATCAGCACTCTACAGAGCCCAGCAAGTCTTGTACTAACAGAGCAGGAGGGGGATCAATCCTGACTGGAGTCAGCAGACCTGGATAGAGACATGAGAATTGATGAATAGAGTTTTACTTGGTTACACTTGGAGTATTTTTCTTCCAGGTATTAAATGGGTAGGGTGAAGTCCATTATAGAGTCAATGGCCTGTCTTACTGGGGTTTTCCCAATCTGTGCTTTGTTTTTGTCCTTGTACGTGGTTTTTGAAAATTGTGAAGGAGCATTATTGTTATTCAAGTATATATATATATAAAAGGGCAATTATGTACAATTACCAGCCTCATAAACAATGCAGGTTGTATAGTTTAGGAACCATGCATATTTATATGAAGGGCATGATGCAATGCCTAGCAGAATGTCTCAGTGATTAAACACTGTGGTGTGGTGGTTTTTGTTGCTGGGAGTGCCTAATTCCAGCCAGGCTGCCTGACAAGTCTCTCAGAGAAAGAAAGTCAGAACTGTCAAAATTCTGCTCCAGACTGGTTCCTCAGGGTTAAGGCCTTGCATCAAGTCAACTCCCCACCTGCTCAGTCAGATTGGTACATGGCTTGCAAGGACTTACAGGAGAGTGACGAACAAGAGGCTTGCAGGCACTTATTAATGTAAACATTTACCGGGGTGAAATAACAACAGACGACAATGGAAATATCCGGCAGGATCAGGCAGTAACTGTCGAAAGCAGAACTGTGTTTCAAAATAAAAGGTCACTGACCTGAAATGTTGGACTGAATTTACCCAGCCACATGAGGACAGGAGTTGGAAGTGGAGGAGATCAGGAAAGTAGCAGGGAGCAATATATATGGTATATATATACATATATATGGTATAGCTCCCTAATGCATTCCTACCGCTGGGGAGGTTTCCCAAAGGGTGGGAAGGAATGTGGACCAGCTGCTCGCATCAGAGAGCAGGGCAGTCAATTTACATTTTGCTGATGATGGAGCAGCCAGCAACCACCCCCCTGTAGCATGTGGAGGTCAGCAGCTTAACGGAGAAGGCCTCCCTGCAGCAGTCCAGGGTCCCACCTGAGCCAGAGGTACCAGTCCCCAAAGAGGGGCCCATGGGCATCAGCGGAAGCACCTCCAGCCCCAGCAAGACCATATTGAAAGATTTTTTCACCAGTCCGAGGGGAATCAACTAGAGAGTAGGTTATATTAGACTTGGTATTGCGTAGTGTGACAGGATTAATTAATGACCTCAGGGTAAAGGCACCTCAGGGTAGCAGTGACCACAATATGATTGAATTTTACACCCGGTATGAAAGGGAGAAGAGTGGGTCTGAGACTAGTATTTTAAACTTAAATTAGGACAACTATGCAGACCTGAAAGCTGAGCTAGCTGAAGTGAACTAGGATACTAGGTTAGGGTATAGATCAATAGAGAAACAGTGGCAGACATTTAAGGAGAATATAAGTATATCCCTACTAAATAAAAATTCTAAAGGGAGGACCCTGCATCCATGGTTAACTAAAGTCAGAGAAAGCATCAAACTTAAGGAAAAAGCATGTAATTGCACAAAGTTGAGTGACAGGTCAGATGATTTGTCAGAATATAAAGAATGGCAGGGAATCACTAAAAGGTTAATCAGGAGAAAGAAATTAGAGTATGACAGGAAGCTAGCTATAAAAGTAAAAACAGATGGCAAGAGTTTCTACAGGTATTTAAAGAGGTAATTTGAGTGTTTGTCCTCTAGAGACTGAAAATGGGAAATTAATAATAGATAATAAGGAAATGGCAGATGAAATGAACAAATATTTTGCTTCTGTATTCACAATAGAGGATATAAAAAAACATGCCAATAATAACTGTAGATCACTAGGTGGAGGAACAATCACTAGGGAAGCAGTACTGAGCAAACTGATGGAGCTGCGGGCTGACAAGTCTCTGTGTCCTGATGGACTTCATCCTAGGGTCTTAAAAGAGGTGGTTAATGAGGTAGTAGGTGGGTTGGTGTTAATTTTCTAAAATTCCCTAGATTCTAGAAAGGTTCCATCACACTGGCAATTGCAAATATAATCCCTCTAGTCAAGAAGGAATGGGGGGCAGAAAACAGGGAACTATAGGCCAGTTAGCTTGGTGTCTGCCATGGGGAAGGTGTTAGAGTCGATCATTAAAAAGGTTATAGCTGGGCACTTAGAAAAACACAAGGTAATTGGAAAGAGTCAGCATGGTTTTGTGAAAGGGAAATCATGTTTAACCGACTTATTAGAGTTCTTTTGAAGGTGTAACATGTACTGTGGATAAAGGGGAGCTTGTAGAGGTACTGTATTTGGATTTCCAGAAGGCATTTGATAAGGTGCCACATCAAAGGTTATTGCATAAATAAAAGCTCATGGTATAGGGGGTAACATTTTAGCCTGGATAAAGGATTGGCTAGCTGGAAGGAGAAGGAGAGTATGCATAAATGGGTCTTTGTCTGATTGGCAGGATGTCACTAGTGGAATCCTGCAGAGGCCTTTGCTGGGACCACAACCTTTTACAATTTACATCAATAACTTAGATGAGGAGAGTGAGGCATGTTACCCAAATTTGTAGATGACACAAAGATAGGTAGGAAAGTATGTTGTGAAGAAGACATAAGGAGTTTGCAGACGTTATATATAAGTTCAATGAGTTGGCAAAAATCTGGCAGATGAAATATAATGTGGGAAAATGTGAAGTCGTTCACTTGGCAGGAAGAATAAAAAAGCAGAGTATTACTTAAACAAAGAATGACTGCAGAATTCTGAAGTTCAGATGGATCTAGGTGTTCTTGTGCGTGAGTCATGAAAGGTTAGTATGCAGATACAGTATATAATCAAGAGTTTCAGATTTCCAGCATCCACAGTATTTTGCTTTTAATTTAGGCTAAAGGAATGTTATCCTTTATTAAAAGATGAATTGAACATAAAAGTAAGGATGTCATGCTCCAGTTATACAGGACATTGGTGAGACTGTATCTCAGATACTGTGTGCAGTTTTGGTCTCCTTATTTAAAGAAGGATGTAAGTGCATTGGTGGCGGTTCAGAGGAGGTTCACTAGATTGATAAAAGTAAAATACTGAGGATGCTGGAACTCTGTAAAAAGAACAGAAAATACTGGAAAGACTCAGCAGGTCTGACAGCATCTGTGGAGAGAGAAAAACAAAGGTAATGTTTCAAGTCTGTAGTTATACGGACTCAAAACATTAACTTTGTTTTTGTCTCTCCACAGATGCTGTCAGAGCTGCTGAGTTTTTCCATCATTTTCTGTTTTTATTACTAGATTGATATCTGGATTGAGCGGGTCATTTTATGAAGATAGGTTGGACAGATTGGGCTTGGAGTTTAGAAGAATGAGAGGTGATTTGCTTGAAGTATATAAGATCCTGAATGGTCTTGACACAGTGGATGTGGAAAGTATGTTTAATTTTGTGGATGAGTACAGAACTAGGGGGCACTGTTTTAAAATTAGGGGTCGCCCTTTTAGGTCAAAGATTAGGAGAATTTTTTTCTTTGAGGGTTTTGTGACTTTGGAACTCTCTACCTCGGAAGGCGGCAGAAGCAGGATCATTGAATATTTTTAAGGCAGAAGTAGATAGATTCTTCTAAGTCAAGGGAATCAAAGGTTATCTGGGGTAAGACCATAAGACATAGGAGCAGAAATTAGGCCAATTGGCCCATCAAGTCTGCTCCGCCATTCAATCATGGCTGATAAGTTTCTCAACCCCATTCTCCCGCCTTCTCCCCATAACCTTTGATCCCCTTACCAATCAAGAACCTTTTTATCTCGGTCTTAAATACACTCAATGACCTGGCCTCCACAGCCTTCTGTAGCAATGAATTCCACAGATTCACCACTCTCTGGCTAAAGAAGTTTCTCCTCATCTCTGTTCTAAAAGGTCTTCCCTTTACTCTGAGGCTGTGCCCTCGGGTCCTAGTCTCTCCTACTAACGGAAACATCTTCCCCACATCCACTCTATCCAGGCCTTTCAGTATTCTGTAAGTTTCAATCAGATCCCCCCTCATCCTTCTAAACTCCATCGAGTATAGAGCCAGAGTCCTCAAACGTTCCTCATATTGTTAAGCCTTTCATTCCTGGGATCGTTCTCGTGAACCTCCTCTGGACCCTCTCCAGGGACAGCACATCCTTCCTGAGATACGAGGCCCAGAATTGCTCACAATATTCTAAATGTGGTCTGACCAGAGCCTTATAAAGCCTTAGCAGCACATCCCTGCTTTTATATTCTAGTCCTCTCGAAATAAATGCCAACATTGCATTTGCCTTCCTAGATGGGTAGATGGGAAAGTGGAATTCAAACCACAAATAGATCAGCCATGATCTTATTGAATGGTGGAGCAGGTTTGAGCAGCTGAATGACCCACTTCTGTTCCTACTTCGTAAGTTTGAGACCACCCGCTGTCCTTAATAGGCCAGTGAGCACTGAGGCAACCAATAGGAGAGACCGCCTCCTGGAAAATAGCTCCTCCAGTTGGCCCCTGACAAGTACAGGCTCGGGAGCCCCCTTTGGTCCCCATGCTGGGCTCCTGAAACCTGTGCAAAAAATCCTGCCCTTTAGCTCTCTCTCCACAGATACTGCCGGACCTGCTAAGAATTTCCAGCATTTTCTGTTTTTATTTCAGATTTTCAGCATCTGCAGTGTTTTGCTCTTGTTTACTCATGATGGAATGACTCTGCTCCAATAGATCCATACGGTTTCTCTTGTTAGGTTCAGTTTAATTATTGTGATATGTTTTTGCAGGGATCTAGCGGCCGACTTGTTGACTATGATACCTGACAGTGAGCCTCTGTTGGTCAAGCTGTGTGCATTTTACCCAGGAAGCACTGCAGAGGTGAATGATCTTCATGAGAAGGTAAAGTTCGGGAGTTGTGAGGGGCCACTGTACAATTTTTCAGAACAGTTTATGCAATAAACTGCAGCAGGAAGCTCACAAGGAGCAGCATTTCCTTACGTCTGCTACAGTTGCCGGCCCAAACTTCTCCAGAGACTTTTTTTTTCTTTCCCTCCTCACTTTCCCCCTCCCTCAGTTCTCTTTACCTCCCTCCATTTTCTTTTTCACCCCTCACCTCTCTTTGCCCCCTCTCAATCCTCTCCTTAACTCCCTCGTTTCTTTAACCCCTTGCCTCTTTTACGCCCCCTTTGCATCTCTTCCCTCTTCTCTTTAACGTCTACCTCTTCACCCACTCTCCCACTCTCATCTATCTTTTCCCTTTCAGTTCTCTTTACCCCTCCCCTTTCTTTACCCCCTTCTGTTTACTCTCCTCCCTTACCCCTTCCCTTTAACCACCCCCCCCTTTCCTCTCTTTGCCACCCTCTAATTTCGTATTTATACTAACTAGCCAGCTTGATCAGTTTGACAAGGCCACCAATACCCTGGCACCAATAATACAGTACATAGCAATGAGGCAGTAAATGCAAAGAGTGGACATGAGCCTGTCCCTTTAGAGAACAGGCTATCATGTATTGTAACTGTTTATTTGCTCTTTTTCTACCCATCCGCCTTAAGTCAATAGTTTATGAACCCCCAACTCAAGGAGACATCCATATGCCTATAATGTCATCCCACCCTCAGCTGACCCTATTTAACCTGTATGTGGAAATGCATCCAATTTGTTCTTCCCTGACTCTTTGCAGCTGCTTACCCCCACGCACAACTTGAAAGCAAACAGCAGTAAAGCAGTTTAGGATTGTGTTTTGCATAACTGCTATTCCAATATGGGATATTGTGTGTTGGGGTGGGGTGGGGGGAACTGCTGCTGTTGAAGCAGATTAATGTCGTTTGATTTTAATAGAATTTTATTGCTTGGGTTTTTGATTATTTTTCGGGTACAAGACATAGAATCAGAGGCACGGTGCTGCAGATGGATTGGAATGACACTATGCTGTGCCTTTGGGAGTGTGAGATATCAGGATGTTAAATATACTATTTCCCTGCATGGTGGGTTGTCAAACTCATTGGGAGGGAGGCCAGGCTTCAGGAATGTGCCCATCACAGACAAAGTGGAAAAGAGGGGCAGACGGTCAGTCCCTTTGTTGTTTGGCACAATCAAGGGGAGTGGAAAGAAGGGGAGGGGGAGAAACAGTTTAAAAAGAAGGGCTTTCCCCTTATTTCTTAGTGGGTCAGAAATTAGTCTCGGTCAGAACAGCGAGGCCTGAGGACATCTTGTAATTTTCAATTTGGTTCTTGACTGCATCTTTAATCCTCAGGCAGTTGAGGGTTGGATGGGGTGAGGGGTCAGATCGGATGAAGCACTCTTGCCTCATCTTGACCCACAAAAAGAATTAAAAGTCTTACCGTCTGTTGGTGCCCTGTGGGTGTTGTGCTGACGGAGGTCGGCGTGGGGTAATGGGGCTGCTGAAGATTCCCAAATATAGTAGGCCTTTTTTAAATGTTATTATACGGAGAAAATGGAAACTAGAGTAAAGATTTTAAGGTTGATCAGCATCTAAAAACAGAGCGGTAACTTCTTTGTTGCTGCTGTAGGCAGCAAAGGAGCTGTGCAAGGCAAGATAAAAGCCAACTGAAAATGAAGTGACCATGTGTAACGCATCCAAGTTTGCTGACAATACGAAACCAGGTGGGAACGTAAACTGTGAGGAGGATGCAACTTGTCTTCAAAGGGGTACAGGTAGATTAACTGAGTGAGCAAGAAGGTGGCAACCTCCTGAAGAATAGGAAAGCAGAACTTTTAAAGGTGAGAACCTAGCAATTGCTGGTGTTTGGATGGATTTGGGCGTCTGTACATGAGTCACAAAAGATTAACATGCAAGCACAACGAGCAACTAGGATGGCAAATTGTATTCCAGCCCTTAATGGAAGAGGATGGTTATATAAGATTCAGGAATTCTTGCTGCAATTATATAGGGCTTTGGTGAGAGCAAAATCTGGAGTACACTGAAAAGTTTTGGCCTCCTCAGCTAAGGAAGGATATACTTACCTTGGAGCAGGTGAAACAAATGCTCACTGGACAGAATCCTGTGATGTCAGGGCTGTCTTATGAGGACAGACAGTGTCGAATGGGCCTATATTCTCTGGGGTTTAGAACGAGAGATAACTTCATTCCCCTGGCTGAAGAGTCCAGAACGAGCGGTCATTGTTCATGATAAGGGATCAGATATTTAGAACTGAGATGAGGAGAAATTCCTTCACTTCGGGATTGTAAATTTTTGAAATCCTTTACCTTTGGATACTCAGGTGATGAGTTTATTCAAGACAGAGATCAATAGATTTTTTGGGTACTAAGGGATATTGGATAGTGCTGGAGTTGATGTAGAGGCCCACCATGATCCTATTGAGCAGAGCAGTCTCGAGAGGCTGAATGGCTAACTCCAGCAATTTTTATGCTCTTTATAATGGTGATTTATTTTATACTTAGTTTACTAATGCTGTAATTGACATGTTGTGTAAAAATCTCCTCACAGTGTCACTTACCAACCTTGGAAGAATGTTTACAAATTGCGGAAACGTATCACAATGAAGGGGAGACATTCCAAGCAGTAAAATACTATTTATTGAGTCCTGTGCCAGAAAAAGCACTTCTAATTGGCCTTCTTTACGTTAAAGGTAATCTCACTGATTACAGTTGCCTTACTGATTGTTCTGTAATTAAAATATTTTGTGTTTTAAAGTTAATGAGGGTGCAGTATTTTCTTGATTGCTGCTTTAATTCATTCTCTGGATGTGGCTTACACTGACAAGGTTACTGTACTGTTCAGTTGTTCTGTGTTTGATTATTTGAGTCGGTTTGCTATTGATGCCCAGTGTGCTTGATTTGTTAAGCTTGGGTGTGGACTCAGAGAAAAGTAAACAAACTGTAGAAAGACTTGAAAGCTAGAGCTGAAGCATGGAGTAGACTTGTTAAGGCACTGTAAATAAAACCTGGTACACACATAGAAACCAGTGTCATCTCAGCATAGATCCAAGATATAAAATATACAACAAACCACGTTTCTTGGCCATTGTAGAAGGCCTAAGAAAGTACAGGGACCTTTTCCTTGTTTATAGCTAATACTGGGCTTACTGGACCAGTAGCTGCCAACACTGGTAGCCATGTGTAGGTGCAGGCCTGGAAGGGAGGCATATTCCCTTCCTTAAAGGAAACAGGGAAAAGCAGGGGGGATCTTACCATCTGGCATCTTCTTTCACTCTGGTGTTAGCTCAGAATTCAGGTTCAGAACTTTCCGTGAAGCCAGTGGAAATAAAATTGTACAAAGATGTTAAATGGATTGTTTTACACTGTGCCCTAAGTCAGCCCCATCGAATTCAATAAGTTTCTGGCCTTGATTTATTTTTAGTTTCAAACACACAACATTGACTGGTAACCTAACTGGTCCATCGAGTCAACCTGTACCACAATGGCTCGACCCTCGTGGCTAAACAATCCTTCACTCCCCCAGCAGCTCCCCTGACATCCAGGTGACCTTCGGGAAAGGGGAAAAAATCCAGACCTAATATGGGAAAAAAGTACTTTGTAAAGTTCCTCCCTGACCCTCTAAAGTGATCAAACAAGGCCCTTGAGATGACGTGGACCAAGTATTGTCTGTAAAGACATTTACTTTCTATAATAAGCAGCCTCTGTCCCAGCAAGGGACCAGCCCAGCTCCCTTCTATCTCCGGTTTTCTAGCTTTTTCCTCTGTGGCTTAAAAAAGTACAAGCACTTGTTTAGAACCCTGTTGTTACTGTCTAGTATAACGCCTGTTGCAACATATGTTTGAAAATCATTTCACTGTTTTCTCTGCTGCTTGGAAAGATGGCAGCTGACTGACTCTTGCTTCTTCCTACCTGACAGAACAGCTAAGTAGCCATGATTGGACCTTGGACTCCGTCCATGGGATCCTGGACCTGCTCAGCTACATCCGCACTGACCGGCTGATGCTACACAAGTGTAGTGAGTAAGTTAGAATGCAAGACTGCTGCCTATTTAAATGAAAAGCACCCTTCTTGGCTTAAAGGTCATCAGGTTTAATGTGCTCTGTAACAAGGCATTTGTTGAACCATCACAGTTGCTTGAAATGGTAGTAAACTGACCTGCTGCATCACACACTGTCCATGTAGAAACATTATTCCACTGTGCTAGTCTACATACCGACATGCCATTCCACAGTGCTTCTATACACACGTTCTGGGTGGGAGAGCACAACTGTTGTGTACCTATATTTTGTGTGTCACCAAGCTCATTTAGCAGCAACCTCAGCTACCATTCCTGTATCTCAACAAGCCGTGTGATGGTGCTGCTCTATATAGCAGCACTGTTATACCTAAGTCTGATGGTTATGGGTTCAAGCTCCAGTCCAGGACTTGACCACATGATCAAGGTTGTCACTTCAGCAACAACTTTTATTTATATGTAAATATAATGTAATAAAACGCTTCAAGGCACCTCACGGGAGCCTTAGCAAACAAAACTTGACACCGAGCCACATGAGGAGATATTAGGGCAGGTGACCAAAAGCTTGATTGCAGAGGTAGGTTTTAAGGAGCGTCTTAAAGGAAGAAAGAGAAGAGAGGTTGAATGGAGGGAATTCCAGAGCTTAAGGCCTTGGCAGCCGAAGGCTCCAAGATATCTCGGAGGGCTATGGGAGCTTAACTCTGTGTCTCTCTGGTAGTGCATCCTGTGTCAAGAGGAGTATTTTTTAGCATGGGGAGGCTGTTGAACTGCAGCTACCACACAGTTCTGGCTAACCTGAGGATTCTCTGCCTGCCTTAGGCAAATTGGAAGGACTTGCAGGTTGATAATTAACCTGCCTGACCACATTTTGAACGCACGTTCTGTGGCCATCAGGTCCCATTGTGGGACTCAGACCTGAAGCTTCTGGCTCAGAGACAGGGAGGCTACCCACTGCACCACAAGACCTCCCTTATGACGTTAATTATACATCAATTGGATGTTTAATTGTGTTCAGGTAGTGGGTATTAACTCAGGATTCACTTGTGCTCACGTATATAGGAGCAGGCTTAAGGAAGGGTTGTTGGTTAAAGGTCCACGATATGCGATGGCTGTCTCTGTCAAGATAAGTTACATAACTGTATAAAGACCAGGTGTCAGGGGTCTACCCTTCACCTCACAGTTTTTCGAGATCAAATATGGGACTGGAGGATATTGCAGAGTCAGGGAGAGGCAAAACCATGGAGGGATTTGAAAACAAGGATTTTAACATTGAGTTGTTACTCAACTGGAAGCCAATACAGGCCAATAAACGTGGGGGTGATGGGTGAATGGGACTTGGTGCAAGTAAGGACACAGGCAGCAGAGTTTTGAATGACATCAAGATTACACAGGACAGAACATGGGAGGCTGGCCAAGAGTGTGTTAGAATAGGCAAGTATAGGTAGAGGTAACAAAGGAATGAATGAGGGTTTCAGCAGCAGAAGAGTTGAAGCACTTCAGTTCACTATTGAGGGAGTGCTGCACTGATAGGTAATGATCAGCAAGATTTTCTGTTGTGGTCAGGTGAGATGGGGTAGAATAGATCCCCTCTTTTCCCACTCCTCATTTGACTACAAACAGGATTTTTTTTAAAGGATATGCTTGCCAATTCAGTGAGTGTTTAACTGTTTATTTCCTGTGGCTGTAAAAGACACACACAGACGAGTTTCCTCGTAGGCTTCCTTAAGATAAAAGAGAATGGTATTTATTGTGATTAAACTGATCTAAAAAAAATAATCAAAACGCCCTGACTTTCATGCACATGTGCACTCCAAGTTTCGTATACACACACACACACACACACACACACATAAATAAGGCACCAAGTGGGAGGATGGATTATGCAGTATTTTTACATTGCAATAAGAGTTACAAGTACACAGATCTTGTGGACTGCTGACTTGAATGGATTCATGGTTGAATGGATTTTAAGACAGAAAACAAAGAGTAGGAATAAACGGGTCTTTTTCCGAATGGCAGGCAGTGACTAGTGGGGTACCGCAGGGATCAGTGCTGGGACCCCAGCTATTCACAATATATATTAATGATTTAAATGAGGGAGCTAAATGTAATATCTCCAGATTTGCATATGACACAAAGCTGCATGGGAGGCTGAGGTGTGAGGAGGATGCAGAGATGCTTCAGTGTGATTTGGAAAAGCTGAGTGAGTGGGCAAATGCATGGCAGAAACAGTATAATGTGGATAAATGTGAGGTTATCCACTTTGGTAGAAAAAACAGGAAGGCAGATTTTTATCTGAATGGCTACAAAGTGAGAGAGGGGAATGTGCAACGAGACCTGAGTGTCCTCATACACCAGTCACTGAAGGTAAGCATGTAGGTGCAGCAGGCGGTAAAGAAGGCAAATGGTATGTTAGCCTTCATAATGAGAGGATTCAAGTACAGGAACAGGGATGTCTTGCTGCAATTGTTCAGGACCTTGGTGAGAACGCACCTGGAATATTGTGTGCAGTTTTGGTCTCTTTATCTGAGGAAGGATGTTCTTGCTATAGAGGGAGTGCAGCAAAGGTTTACCCGACTGATTCCTGGGATGGCGGGTCTGACATATGAGGAGAGATTGAGTCGGTTAGGATTATATTTGCTGGAGTTCAGAAGAATGAGCAGGGATCTCATATAAACCTATAAAATTCTAACAGGACTGGACAGGATAAATGCAGGAAGGATGTTCCCAATGGTTGGGGAGTCCAGAACCTGGAGGGTCACAGTCTGAGGATATGGGGTAGACCATTTAGGACTGAGATGAGGAGAAATTTCTTCACCCAGAGAGTGGTGAGCCTGTGGAATTCGCTACCACAGAAAATAGTTGAGGCCAAAACATTGTACGTTTTCAAGAAGGAGTTGGATATAGCTCTTGGGGCGAAAGGGATCAAAGGATATTTTAAAAACTCAACCAGTGGTTTTCAGCCCAGTAAATATATCAAGTCATTTTTGATATAAAGCATAGCTTTATAACATTGCATTTAGAAAGCAAGTTTCATATCAAAGAACTTTGTAACGCACTGACAGTTATGTGGGTAAAGACTGTTATTAAGGTAAAGACTTGTTAAATGTCCTGGATAAACCCAGTGGAATATTGGATGAGGCCAGCAAGACCCACTGGGATGTTTCACTCTTTAACTCATGGATGTGAGGGCCAGTGTTATTCTTTTAGTGTCACCTGTGGCTCATACTCACCCTTGAATCACAAGGTTCCGGGTTCAAGTCCCTCTCCAGGGCTTGAGTACAAAAATCAGGGTAGGCTATCAGGGGCATATGCCTGCTCAGGTGGATGTAAAAGACTCCATAGTTCCATGTTGAATAAGAGCAGGGGAGTAATGCCCAGAGTCTGGGCCAATATTTATCCTTCTATCAGCATCACAACAAACAGATTATCTGGTTATCAACACATTGTCATTTGCAGGAGTTTGCTGTGTGAAAATTAGCTGCCACATCTCCTGGATAACAACGTCACGACCCCTCAAAAACAGAGCTGTAAAGTGCTTTTGAGATGTCCAGTGGCCATGAAAAGTGCTACATAAATACAAGTCATCCTTTTATTTCATTTTTATGCCCACTCTTCCGCCCTGGAACCATATTTAAGAAGTATTTGGATGTGCACTTGTGATGCCATGGCATACAAGACTATGGGCCTAGTGGCTGGAAAATGGGATTAGAATAGTTAGGCACTTGTTTGACCGGCACGGACTCGATGGGCCGAATGGCCTTTTTCTGTGCTGTAGGCCTTTATGACTCTATAACAGGCAGATCATCACAGGAAGGTTTAGGAGTATCTGTGAGGGACTTTCTGCGATCTGGCCTTAAATGTGGTGCCATCAGGACTGAGATGAGGAGAAATTTATGAATCTTTGGAATTCTCTTCCCCACAGGGCTCTGGATGCTCCATTGTTGAATGCATTTAAAGCCGACAGACAGATTTTTGGTCACTCAGGGAATTAAGGGATAGGTGGAATCTGGTGGGAAAATGGAGTTGAAACCCAAGATCAGCCATGAACATATTGAATGGGGGAGCAGGCTTGACAGACCATATGGTCTACTCCAGCTCGTGTTTCTTGTGTTCTTGTAATCTTGATAGCTTTAAACGATCTTTAGCCTGACCGAGCCTTTTGGTATGTTCTTGAAAAGGAATTGCAAGCAAAGAGCAGGGGAGTGTGGCTAATGGAATAGCTCTTTCAAAGAGTTGGCACCACATGATGGGTGAATGGCTTATTTGTGCATGATTCTACGATTCCCTTGACAGAGTGAGAGAAATTCACATGGACTTATAAAGTGTAGACAAACCAAATGTATGAATTATGAGACATAGAGCGGATAAGAAGGACCTATTTCCCTGAGCAGAGAGGTCAATAACCAGGGAGAATAGATAATTGGAAGAATGATTTTCAGGAGAATTTTTTTTCACCCAGGGGGTGGTGGGGATCTGCCTGAAAGGGTGGTAAAGGCAGAAACCTTCATAACATTTAAAAAGCTCTTGAATATGCACTTGAAGTACCGTAAGCAAAAAGAGTGCAGGCCAAGAACTGGGAAGTGGGATTAGCTTACATCACACTGCCTCAGCCAGTCAGACAGACAGATAGACAGATCATTTATTGAAAAAAAATCATCACGCTGTCAGGTGCCAAATTGTGATGATGATATGAATAAAACAAGTAACCATAATTTATGACATAGAAACAACAATGAAAATAAAAGTATTATATAAAATGATATAATATTTGCACAATTTAGATCATTTCAGCGTACAAATAATCACAATATGTTGCAAAATACAGGTCTCCTTGATTTGCAAAATAGAAATGAAAGGTCTACTGCAATCTGCATTCTGTTTTAAAATCCATAGATCAGATGTTGTCAGTTTGAGTTTATTGAATTTTCAGTCAGTTACATACTATTTATGAGTTTTATAAGGTAGGAGGATTGGGCTGTTTCATTGTCTATTTGTCTTTTCTCCTTAATTCCATCACACATTTACTTTCGTCTATTTGTGGCAAGAGGCAGTGGCAACGGGAGGTAGGAATCAGGAGTTTTCTAGTCAAGTTCAGACAGACCATATGACTTCACTAAAAGAAACAAAAGGAAATATACAATCTTAATTTTGTTGTGCGACATGATTATGAACTCTGTTCTTGCCTTTCAGGTTTCGAAACGAGCTGCTTATATTCTGTGGCTACATTGCTGCATTACTGGCCATTAGAAGACATTACAACAGCATTGTACCTGCACTTTATGAATACACCAGGTGAGGGCAGTATATACCGAAACATTCCTGCCAGAATTAAGACGGTCATTATTATAAATCTTCAACTAAAGTATAGATTTTGCTAAATATGTTAATGCCAATTTGATTGTTGCATTATAGGGAGTAAATATTTATCCTGTGAAAGGTTTAGATTTTAGGAACACCCATCACTGTGTAAATTTGCTTACCCAAAATGCCCAGAAAGTCAAAATGTGGGCTGAAGTTAAAAAAAAACTCTCCGTGCAGGATAGTTAATGCTGTGAGCCACACATAGTAACATAGTCCCGGGCTGAACAGCTGCTAGCTGTGGACTTTGTCAGTATCAGCCTGGACAATGAAAGGGTGCTGCAATTTTTTGTGTTAATTCATGAGATGTAGGTGTTGCTGGCTAGTCCAACATTTATTAATGCCCATCCCTAATTGCCCTTGAGAAGGTTGTGGTGAGCTATTTTTTTGAACCACTGCAGTCCATGTGGCATAGATACACCCACAGTGCTGTTAAGAAGGGAGTTTCAGGATTTTGACCCAGCAAAAGTGAAGGAACGGCGATATATTTCCAAGCCAGACTGGCGAGTGACTTGGAGGGTAACTTCCAGATGGCGGTGTTCCCATGTGTCTACTGCCCTTGTCCTTCTAGGTGGTAGCAGCCATAGATTTGGAAGGTGCTGTCAAAGGAGCCTTGGTGAGTTTCTGCAGTGCACCTTGTAGATGGTACACACTGCTGACACTGCGTCGGTGGTGGAGGAAGTGAACGTTTGTGAATGCTCCAAGCAAGCAGGCTGCTTTGCCCTGGATGATGTCGAGCTTCTTGAGTGTCAACCTCTCAACCTCTTACTATTTACGAAATATTCTGCCTTTCTGTTTTTTTCTACCAAAGTGGATAACTTCACATTTATTCACCTTAAATTCCAGCTACCATGTTCTTGCCCATTCACTTAGACTGAGGCCTGGCCTGTTCTGTCTGAAAGGGTAACGGAAGTAGATTCAATTGGGAATTGGATAAACACTTGAAAAGGAAAAATTTTCAGTGTTATGGGGAAGGAGCAAGAGCAAGCGATGACACTGATTGGAAGGGGAGAGAAAATGGGAAATTTAACTTGAAGGCTGATGGACAAAAGTGTACTATTCGGTTCAGAATGGGACAGCTCTACAGCAACTTTCAAATTCAAAGAAGAAAAAAAATTTTTAAAAAACACTATAAAAAAAACTAACAACTCTTCCAAAGAGCCAGCACAGTCATGGTGAGCTGAATGGCCTCCTGCTGTGCAGATAGTACAATTGGACTCACTGAGTTGGGGATGATGAAGAGGTACAAATAAGCCTGAATTGTTTTGACCTTGAGGACTAAATTAACAGGGTGCCCAGAATTCTCATTCCCAATTGTTAGCTAGTGAAATAAACAACAGGAAATGTAAGAACCAACCTGCAGTACCTGCAGAGAGACAAACACAAGAGCTTAACATTTCAGCTTGATGACCTTTTGTTCTGCTTTTGTTTTAATGCTAACTATTCATCCTTGTTGTCCTGAGGCCTGATAGGCTATTGGGATAGGGGAGGTTTTAAATGGCTTGCCCCAGATCTAAGTCTATGACTCGCCCCTGAGATCCTGCTCTAGTCCAAGGCAGAGCAGGGCTGGAGGGTGAGGGAAGCGGCAATGCACTTGGAAATGCTTGTCAAAAGTGAACATCCTTCCGCAGCTGAGACCGATCAGCTGCAGCTCCATTGACATGCCTGGAGTTGGGCCTCTGAAGCTTTACTGTACCCAGTCAAGCAACGCAAAAGCATGAAAATGCCACCAAATGCTCCTGAACTTTTCGCCCCTCGGGCACAGTCTGTAAATTAATGTACGTTTTAGGGGGGCAGCCGAACAATTGGCCAATTGGACAAGTTGTAGCGGCCATGGCGCAGTCACTGGTGGAGGTGCTCACAGCCCCTTGCAATGTCTTTATTAAGGTTTGGACCAGTATCCACCATGGTTTAAGCTAACTGTGCAGCCTTGCTATGTGGGTTAGGAGAATGCATGTGCCTCAGCTGAAAGCACAGCATGCAGTACATTGGCCGGAGCTGTTGCCAGTCGGTCAAGTGGAGTGGGGCAGAGGTGGATGGAGTTTCAGACAGCCAATGAGCACACTACACACAGGCCATCCAAGTGGTGGCCAGCACTCTCTGGCATGTAGAAGGGGCATTGAGACTTAACCAATAGAGGTCCTTAGGACACATAGGCTAACCCACATATCTCTCTCTTTCATCCTGCAGGAGGAGAACATCAGGATCATGGAGCCTGCTGATTTAGTGGTATACCTCATGGCTTACAGAGGGCAGAGAAGAAGGAGAAGAAAAGTGTGACGGAGGCACCTGTGTCACCAACAGGAGGAGCACCTCCCTCTGTATGAAGGAGTGGCAGGACCTCCTGTGCATGCAGCTGAAGGTCCACAGCGATCCGTCACTCATAGGTGCCTTGCTAGATGCAGGGTCTATAGATGGCGCTTGTCATTTTTGCAAATGACTGAGAACCAGGGTCACCGAAGACTGTGCATGTCGATGGAACTGGTCGGTCACACATGCCACCTGCTGCAGGATTTGGCACCACAGAGATGTGGACGAGATCCACTGCCAGTGGCCGTGAAAGTGACCGCGGTGCTCAATCTTTACGCCAGTGGCTCCTTCCAGGGCTCCACAGATGGCCTGTGCGGGATCTCACAAGCCTCCACGCACAAGTGCATGCAGGAGGTCAAGGATGCCACATTCACGAAGGCACAGAGTTTTGTGCATTTTGCCTGGGATCAGGAAAGCCAGGAAGCATGAGTGCTGGGATTTGCGCAGATCTTTGATTTTCCACAGGTCCAGGGTGTCATCGACTGCACTAGCATAGTGCTTAGATCTCCATGGCAACAAGCAGTCAACTACATCAATCACAAGGGCTTCCACTCGCTGAATGTTCAGCTGGTGTGCGATCACCACAAATGCGTCCTACAGGTCTGTGCACGATTCCAAGGGAGGGTCCACAACTCCTACATCCTTAGCAGGTCTCAGATCACTGACATCTTTCAGGGTCCAGAAAGGCTGCAGGGTTGGCTCCTTGGGGACAAGGCTACCCACAGATGACATCCATACAGTGGCCTCAGACTACAGCAAAGCAACAGTGTAATGAGGCTCATGCCGCAACCCAGACTTTAGTGGAGGAAATGATAGACATGTTGAAAATGAGGTTCCAGTGCCTTGACAAGTCTGGAGGAGCACTGCAATACAGTCCCCAGAGTGTGTCATGCATCATCATAGCTTGCTTTGTGCTACACAACCTGGCGCTGCAACATGGAGGGGGGAGCTGGCTGAGGGGGAAATGGAAGAGCTTCACATCTCCTCCGATGATGAGGACGTCAAAGGGAATGAGGGTGATGAGGTCCTCAAAGGCGAGGATGCTGACGATGAGGCCATTGCATTGGCCAGATGAGGCAGGTGCACCCATGAGGCCCTAATAGCCGTGAGGTTCATGGAGGATGATGGGTTGCAGTGAGGACAGCCCTGACATCCTCACCTTGCATCTATGAATGTTTGACTCCTGTGTGGTTGATGACAGTGCACATACCCTCAGTACTCAGGCTCATGTCGTGGAGATGCAGCGGAGGCCCTAAACGTCTCTAGATTCCAGGAGGATGATGACGATATGCAGTGAGGACACTCCATTGATCTTCACATTGCCTCTGTGAGTGTCCAACTCCTGTCTAGTTGAGGGCAGCTCGCTTGTGCTCTGTGATCAGGGTCATATCATGGAGAAACAGCCATGAAACTTTAAGTACACCTGATCCTTTGTCAGCCTTCAGCACCCGACCCCTTCAGGAGCACAGGGTCACTGGTCACAGATGCTGAAGAGATGGGGGCCAGCCCCACCTCAAAGGTACTGAGAGCACACAGAGAGAATGACGGAACTCTGTCCATAACATTTTGGCAGCAATGAAAAGCATCATCGAGGTTCAGGCATCACTGATGTGTCCAGTGAGTGTGAAGCTGGACCATCACTTTGGACTGAAGGTTATACACTGCACAGGGAAGAGGCCCTGGACTGAGACACCTGCCTTTACCTTGTGCAGGAACCAAAGTTTTGCATCTGAGTGACACGAACACTGCTCATCATAACAAGGAGCCATAGGCAAGGAGACATTCTTGGGAGTTTATTTACAATAGTGAATATGAGGAGGCGGTAGCGTAGTGGTATTGTCACTGGACTAGTAATCCAAAGACGCAGGGCAATGCAATCTCTGGTTCAAATCCCACCAAGGCAGATGGTAAAATTTGAATCAAATAAAAATCTGGAATTAAAAGTCAGGAAACTATCGTTGATTGTTTTAAAAACCCATTTGGTACACCAGTGCCCTTTAGGGAAGGAAATCTGCTGTGCTCACCTGGTCTGGCCTACATGTGGTTCTTAAATGCCCTCTGAAATTGCCTAGCAAGCTACTCAGTTGTATTCAACCACTAAAAAGTCAATAAAAAGTAATGAAACCGAACGGACCACCCGGCATCAACCTGGGCACTGGAAATGACAACGGAAAACCCCAGCCCTGTCATCCCTGCAAAATTCTTCTGGGTGCTTGTGCCAAAATTGGGAGAGCTGTCTCACAGACGAGTCAAGCAACAGCCTGACATAGTCATACTCACAGAATCATACCTTACAGATAATGCCCCAGACTCCACCATCACCATCCCTGCGCATGTCCAGTCCAATCGGCAGGACAGACCTAGCAGAGGAGGCAGCATAGTGGTGTGCAGTCGGGAGGGGGTTGCCCTGGAAGTCCTTAACATTGACTCCGAACCCAATGAGTTCTCATGGCATCAGGTCAAACATGGGCAAAGTAACCTCCTGTTGATTACCACGTACTGGCGTCCCTCAGCTGATGAATCAGTGCTCCTCCATGTTGACCATTTGGAGGAAGTACTGAGGGTGGCAATGGCACAGAATGTACTCTGGGTGGGGGACTTCAATGTCCATCACCAAGAGTACATTCTGCACCCTTGCCACCATAGACCAAGCTGGCCGCGTCCTAAAGGACAAAGCTGCTAGACTGGCTCTGTGGCTGGTGGTGAGGGAACCAACAAGAGGGAAAAACAGACTTGACCTCATCCTCACCAACCTGCCTGTCGCACATGCATCTATCCATGACAGTTTTGGTAGGGGTGACCACCACACAGTCCTTGTGAAGGCGAAGACCCGCCTTCATATTGAGGATACGCTCCATCGTGTTGTGTGGCACTACCACCGTGCTAAATGGGATAGATTTTCAACGGATCTAGCAACTCGAGACTGGGCAATCATGAGACGCTGACGGCCATCAGCCGCAGCAGAATTGTAACCAAAGACAATCTTACCTCATGACTCACATATCCCCCACGCTACCATTACCACCACGCCAGGCGATCAACCCTGGTTCAATGAAGAGTGCAGGAGGGCATGCCAGAAGCAGCACCAGGCATACCTGAAAATGAGCTGTCAACCTGGTGAAGCTACAACACAGGACGACTTGCATACCAAACAGCATAAGCAGCAAGTGATAGACAGAACTAAGCAATTCCACAACCAACGGATCAGTTTTAAGCTTGCAGTCCTGCTACATCCAGTCATGAATGGTGGTGGACAATTAAACAACTCTCCTCGGCCTCTGGAGCTGGAGATGATGGAGTTACCGGGAAAGGCGATTTGGATCGTTCGGAAATTCCCAGAGTCACTTGGGTGGATGGCCCCAGGGTGTCGAGCTGCTTGTCCTCCTCCCTATGGGTGCCCAACAGCCCCTGACTGGGTCCTTGAGGTGAAGGGGAAGCTGGAATGAGATTGAACTGCCCCGCACCCCACACGCGTTGACACTGTTGGAGGCCAACTGTGGCATCAGCGATGGAGCTCAGCCCGCACAGCATTGCAGGACTAATGTCCTGGCCCAAGGTCTCGATGGCAGCTGCCATTCTGTCAGTGTTGACCTCGGTGCATCAGCATGCCCATGGTGTCACCTCGGACTGAAGGCAGATGGACTCCTTCGTCTTCTCTTGCAATCTGAGGAGTGCACCAGAAATCCCTTCCTGATCTTCCTGTGATTGCCTTTGCAGGTCCAACAACTGAATGAGGATCGAGTACAGAGGCTCATCATCTGAATCAGACTCAGCAGATCCCTTGCCTCCAGTGGTACTCCGAGTGCCAGTGACCTCGGATGTTCCTGCCTCCACCTGCTTTGGTACAGATTGTATGCTGTGCTCGCTGGATTGTGATCCAGAGGCTGCTCTGCAGCTAGGTCCCACCGAGGTGTATGTCAGTGTGCTAGTAGAGGGTGTGGGTGAGCATCGTGACGAGTCTTCACAGGTGCTGCCCCAGGGTCCTCATCCGAGGTAATCTCGGTGCTGGGGTCAGGGTCAAGTTTGCCAGAGGACGACGTGTCAAATGTGTCTAGGAGAGAAAATGGAGATTATTAGTTCTTGGCAGTCATGCTGAACACAGGACAGTGGACTCAGAGTAGCGCTGAGAGAGGAATGATCTGGTGCTGAATCCTCATGTGGCTGCTTGGCACTGACCTCACTATCGCCGCAGGAACGGTCGACATCCTTTCCGGCCAGCTCTAACGCGCGATTCTCGAACAGAGTGAGGACATTGATATCTGGCACTCCACCTCCCCCCCAGTTCGGGACCTCTCCCATTGATTGTGCGCCATCTTGTCCTGCATGAAGACAGATGGAGAGAATGTGAGCAAGATGCAGGCCAGGCCAAATGAGAAGGACGCCAGGTGTGCATGTGTGCTGAGTGGACAGTTGAGGATGCAGTCTCCAGAGGAGAGGAGGCCAGATGGAGAAGTGAGGTGTGTGTGAGAGAGTGAGTGGTGATGTCCTTTTGAGCTGTCAGTGAGTGAAATGCCAGTGAATGAGTGATGGGCTTGTGAGTGGGTGAGTTGAGATTGATGAGATGGTTGACTTACCCTGGTGGCATGGATGAGATCATTCATCCTCTTTCTGCACTAGATGGCCGACCTCTTGAGTGCAGCATTGGCACTGACCATCTTTGCCACCGCCTCCCAAGCCAGAGTGGTGATGGGCCTCCTGCCGTCAGCGCTGGGGTAGAGGACATCCCGGCGGGTCTCCAAGGGGTCCAAAAGGCATCCCAGGGATGCATCACTGAGTCAGGGGGGGCGCACTCTTCCTGGCTTTTGGGGCCATGTCTTCACCGGAGCAGACCTGGGCTAAGCATTGAGAACTGTGTGCATGGAGTGAGAAAGCAGCAAGGTAACAGTGTGACGGGCAAATCAGAAGCTGGCCACCAGCGATCTAGTGTGTTTTCTGTGACTGGGTCATTTATGAGGCAGAAAGGGGATGATACAATGTGAAAATCTGCCATTGTAGCCGGCGTATAAAATGTCTTTTCTCACGCCCGCTGCTGCACTTAGTGCAAATCTGGGACGATAACACCCTGTGTCCTCTAGTGCTAGTCTCTCCCACAACGAGAAACATCCTTTCCGCATCCACCGTGTCAAGTCCCCTCAGGATCTTATATGTTTCAATAAGCTCACCCCTCAATCTTCTGAACTCCAATGGATACAGGCTCAGCCTGTCCAACCTTTCCCTGTAAGATAAACCCCCCCATCCCAGATATCAGTCAAGTGAGCCTTTTCTGAACTGCATCTGACACATTTATGTTTTTCCTTCAGTAAGGAGGCCAAAGCTGCACAGAATACTTCAGATGTGGTGTCACCAATGCCTTGTGCAGCTGTAGCAAAACATGCCTACTTCTGTATTCCATTCCCCTTGCAATAAATGACAACATTCCATTTGCCTTCCTAATCACTTGCTGTACCTGCATACTAATTTTTTGCGATTTATGTACCAGGACACCCAGATCCTTCTGTACCTCAGAGTTCTGCAACCTATCTCCATTGAAAAAATATACTGCTGTACTATTCTTCCTGTCAAAGTGGACAAGTTGACATTTTCCCATTTTATGCTCCATCTTCCAAATTTTTGCCCACTCACTTAAACTATTTATACCCCTTTGCCGACTCCTCATGTCAGCTTCATAACTTATTTTCCTATCAATATTTGTGTCACTAGCAAATTTAACAATCATACATTTGGCCCCTCCATCCAAGTCATTGATATAAATTGCAAATGGTTGAGGCCCCAGCAATGGGGCCTCTGCCTCTGCCTGTGGCAGTCCACTCGTCATGTCTTGCCAACCTGATAATAACCCATTTATGCCTACTCTGTTTCCTGTTAGCTAATCAATCCTCGTTCCATGTCAATATGTTATGCCCTAAATGATGAGATCTTATTTTGTGTAGTAACCTTTGATGTAGCACCTCATCAACTGCCTTTAGGAAATTTAAGTACACCACATCCACAGGTTCGCCTTTATCCATTTTGCTTGTTACTTCCTCAAAGAACTCCAATAAATTAGTCAGTATTCCCCTTTCACAAAACCATGTTGATTCTGCATAACTACACAGAAAATTTCTAAGTACCCCGCTATAACCCTCTTAATAATAGATTCCAGCATTTCCCTATTGTCAGATGTTAAGCTAACTGGCCTGTAGTTTCCTGCTTTCTGTTTTTCTCCTTTCTTAAATAGAGGAGTCATATTCGCTGTTTTTCAATCAGATGTGACTTATCCAGAATCTGGGAATTTTGGAAAATTAAAACCAACGCATCTACTATCTCAGCAACAACTTCTAAGACTCTACGATGAAGTCCATCAGAACCTGGGAACTTATCCACTTTTAGTTCTAATAATTTTCTCAGTACCCTTTCCCTGGTGATTGTAATTGTTTTAAACTCCTCCCTCCCTTTCACATCCTGATTAATTATTTCTGGGATGTTATTTGTATCCTTTACGGTGATGACAGACACAAAGTATCTATTCAATTCATCTTCCATTTCCATGTTTTCCATTATTAATTCCCCAGGCTCACTCTCTAGAAGACCAACGTTCACTTTACAGACTTTTCCTTTTTAAATACCTGTAGAAACTCCGACTATCTGTTTTTATATTTCTAGCTAGCTTTCTCTCGTACTCTAATTTCTTCCTCTTCATTAATCTTTTAGTCATTCTTTGATGTTCTTTATATTCTGTCCAATCTTCTGACCTGCCACTCATCTTTGTGGGATTATACATTTTTTCTTTCAATTTGATACTATCTTTAACTCCTTTAGTTAGCCACAGATAGTGTGTCCTTCCCTTAGTCTTTCTTTCTCACTGGAATGTATCTTTTCTGAGTATTCTGAAATATCTCCTTAAATGCCTGCCAATTCATCTCCACTGACCTGTCCCTTAACCTAATTTCCCAGTTCACTTTAGCCAACTCTGTCTTCATGCCCTCATAATTGTGCTTATTTATGTTTAAAACAGTAGTCTTAGAGCCACTCTTCTCTCCCTCAAACTGAATGTGAAATTCAATCATGTTATGATCACTGGTACTAGGGCACCATCACTATAAGGTCATTAATTAATCCTGTGATATCGCACATTACTGGATTTAATATAGCCTCCCCTCTGGTTGGCTCTAGAATGTGCTGCTCTAAGAAACTGTCTCAAAAACTCTATGAACTCATCATCCAGGCTACCTTTGCCAGTCTGATTTGTCCAAGCTTTAAATGTAGATTAAAATCATCCATGATTATTGCCATAACTTTCTTACAAACCCCCGTTATTTCTACCTGTATACTCCGTCCTACAGTGTGGCAACTGTTAGGGGGCCTATAAACCACTCCCAAAAGTGACTTCTTACCTTTTCACCTGTACCCAAACTGATTCTAGCTCTTGATCTCCAAAACTAAGGTCATCTCTCTATATTACTGTCATCCTTAATTATCAGAACTATTCCTTTATTTTTTCCAAATTTCCTGTCCTCCCTAAATGTCATGCACCCTTGAACATTCACGGCCCAGTGTTATGCCCACAGCTGGTGTTAATTGCTGTGCAACCAAATCACAGAGGGAATCTTGGCTTACAGGCCATAATCTTTTTTCTGTATTTGGAAACTGAGAAGACGATGTACTGATCTCAGCCGTAAAAGGTCCAGTAACACTTATGGGATTTTAAAAATTAAAAGTAAATGTTTTATTAACAGAAATAAAAGGAAACTTAAGCACACAAGATAACAGTTACACAATTAAGGTCAGCCTTTTAAAACATTCCCCCAAAAGACTCTATTTGATCAGACACCCCCTTATAGAAGTCTACTATGAAATCCAGTGATATTACACAAGGCAAACTGCTGTAGCTTCGATAAAGGTTTACCACATGACCCTTACCCTCTTCAACTCTGCGGTGGAATCCACTTCAAAGTGCTTGCTGCAGCCCAAGATTTCTCTGACTTGATGAATGATTCAAACTGCATCCTCTCCCAGTCCAGAGCTCCATCTATAGCTCAACAGCTCAAACAACTTTAGCTCTCTCCAGCCACCTCTAGCTCAATATCTATATCCAACTATCCACAGTAACTCTAATATACCCCTTTTCCCTATCATCTCCATTTCATTGTTCGCACATCTCTTTGAAACTCCAACCCTTTCAAATATAAGATTTTTAATGTTTCCATCCTGTCTTTGCTTTTGGGTGAATAAAATATAATATCCCCACCACTATTTACTTATGGAACTCCTGCAAGATGCAAATATGTTTCTTGTTAACCACTAACTCCCTTTTGATATTCAAACAAATTCTCAACTTATCTAAAAATGCTAAGTTTAGATCTAACCTATTTACTTGTACCTCAAACTTATCACTTTTACCCTTTTCATGTTTCCAGGCAACCTGACTGCTATCAACCTCTTGCCCAGTGTGATTAAATCATACACAGACATTACTATTTAGTTTAAAGCCCCAGTTATACAACTTGCCAGAGCACTCGTTCCAGCATGGTTCAGGTGAAGACCACCCCAACTGTACAGCTCTCATTTTCCCCAGTACTGGTGCCGTGCCCCATGAATCAAACCCCATTTCTCCCACACCAATCTTTGAGTCACATGTTTACCTCTCTAATCTTATGTATCCTTTGCCAGAGGTAATTATATTTGAAGTTCTGCTTTTCCATTTAGCCCCAGCTGCTCATACTCCCTCAGCAGAATCTCTTTCCTACTTCTACTTATGTCATTAGTACCTACATGGACAATGACCCAAGGATCCTCCCCCTCCCACTGTAAGTTCCTCTCCAGCAAGAGCAGATGTCCCAAATCCTGGCACCAGGCAGGCAACATGGCCACCTGGACTCACGCTTTCTACTGCAGAAAGCTATGTCTATACCCCTGACTATACTGTCCCCCTACTACTAAATCGCTCTGCTTGAATAGCTTCCTGTACCATGGTTCCATGGTCAGTTTGTTCATCCACCCTGTAGCCATCATTTTCATCCATACAGTTTGAAAGAACCTCGAACCTGTTGGACAATTGCAAAGGCTGAGGCTCCACCACTTCTACCCTCTGGGTCCCCATACCTGCCTCACATGCAGTCACACTCTCGTGTCCCTAATCAGTGACCAAATCAGAGGACCCTATTCTAAGGGGTGTGACTGCCTCCAGGAATAAATAGTCCAGTTAACTTTTCCCCTCACTGATGCATTGCAGTGTCTGCAGCTCTGTCTCCAGGTCCCTGACTCTAAGCCAAACCACCCCATACAGCACCCTCCCCACCCCGACCTTTATAAGGAGTGGCGTGTTTCCCAACCCCTCTGTTTTGGTGTGATGCAATTTTCTATTAACAACTGCACAACAAACTCAAGATAGGGTGAACTCAAAGGCTTAGTTTATTTGCACACTCTCAAACCGCGGGAGGAGGGTTGCCATGTTGCCTCCTGTGTACTCATACTGTAAAAGAAAAAGAAAAAAGAAAGATTTACAGGGCAAAGACCACAGAGAAAAGAATTATCGTTTCACAGGGGTCCAGAGTCTAGAATCAAAGTCCAATGAGGTGTTCCTTCACAGAGTCAGCAAGTTGAAAATTGATGCTGTATAATTCACATTTCGGGTAGAGTTGACTTCCGCGATGAAATTGATCCATCTCTGTGTGCCTGTCTTATAGGCAATGGCATAGAAGTTCCAGCATAGATGTAGTTCTGGCCAAATATTTAATCTGGAAAGAGCTCCTTTTTCGTGAGGCTGCTTGTAGTTGGTAAAATGGCAAACTGAGCTTTGCAGTTCCACAAGGCAATATTACTGGTTCCACAAGCTAGGTCCATGTCACATGACTCACACCTCTCCACTCTGGTTTTGACAGAGGGTGTGTAACCCTTTGCCTGGGTCCCTGAGATTGTTAAATATTCCAACCATTAAGAATTGGAAGGATGATTGTGGGGTCCTTTGTCCTAGCACACAAATAGGCTCCAGTTGGCCAGCTTGGCTTATGAAATGCAGCTGGCCTTTGTATAGTCCTCTTTGAATTTGTTCTCTGTAGTCCACGGGGGCTGTTAGTGCCTCTTCAGAGATAATGAGGTGCAAGTTTCTACGGTAATACCATGATGTCTCCTTTTGTTCGAGGGTCACAGACAGACATAGCTTTAGCCATTTAAAAGGTATTTGTCCGGTTTTTAAAATTTTAGAAATAGCCAAGAGGATATTTATATCTATTTCATAAAAATATACAGGGTGAGGTCTTAGTCCCTCACAGTAAAGAATTGAGCAGTCACCTCTTTACAGTCTGGCTGGTGAATTATTCCACCATCTCCCCCTCCATAGTAATTGCAGTGCTGTTAGCAATACTAATGGATCAGTAGTATTCAATATCCACTTGGACTATCAGTAGAAAGACTACAGGAACAGGAGGAGGCTATTCAGCCGCTCAAGTCTGTTGTTATTTTCTGTATCTATCGAACTCCATTAACTAATCTACTTTCTTAAATTATTTTTTAAACTATGGTGGCTCACTTAGAATCAGGTCTCACTTCATCTCACACTTTACTTGCCCGTTGGACTTTCAGTTGTGCCTCAAAGATTTGCCCTGTTTGTTACAGCCAACTCTTGAAACGCAGAGAGGTGACAGTCCCGACACAGATCGAGCAGTTATCAGCCGAGCTAGACGGATGGAGAGCATGCACGCACTCAGCCAGCAAGTAAGTATGTAACTGCTGAATCGAACCAAATTTATTGCACTTGTTTAATAGTACAAGCTGGCAAAATTCCTCTCAGCTGCTTCTGCTTTGGGGTGTTACGCCATGACTTTATGGTGAGGTCACCAAGGAGGTGTGGGAGCAGTGCCAAGGAATTTAGCATTTCGTTTTCTTAAAATAAAAGGAATTGATTTTGAAGTCGTCACACCAGACAGCTGCAGCTGTTTACCCTTTGGCATTGGAGGATGAAGGGGCAGGAACTGACAGTTATTGATAACATCTCCTTGCATCAACAAAAGGAGCAAAATACTCCTCATTTATTTTCTACCACCAAGGTCAGGGCTGCCACCAGTAGTACTTCAAGCTAAATGTGGAATCAAGTTAGCACTGCATTACAAGAACTACCAATTAACCTCATCTTGTTGGGGATGATAAGCTGAAGAATAAGTAGCCATTCCAGGGGCTGTTAAGAGTCACCACATTACTGGTTCTGGAGTCACATAGATGCTAGACTCGGTATGGACAGTAGAGTTCCTTCCCTCAAAGATGTTAATGGACTGGCTTTTATGATAATTGATGATAATTTTCATTGTTGTCAATACTGAGCCTAGTCTTATATTCCGGATTTATTAATTAATTGAATTTAAATTCTACCAGCTGCCATGGTGGGATTTGAACCATTCCCCCAGAGCATTAGCTTGGGCCCCTGGATTACTAGCCCAGTGGCATTGCCATTACATCACCATCTGCTCCCCCCCTAGCAATTAAAGAGGTAGGTTTTAAGGAGTGTCTTAAAGGAGGAAAGTAACATAGAGAGGCAGGGAGGTGTCGAGAGGGAATTCCAAAGCTTAGGATCTGGATGACTGAAGCACAGCGACCAGTGGTGGAGTGATGAAAATTGGGGATGCTCAAGAGACCGGAATTAGAGGAGCGCAGAGATCTCAGAGGTTTGTGGGGCTGGAGGAGAATATTGAGATAGGGAGAGGCGAGGCCATAGAGGGGTCTGCAAACAACCATGAGCATTTTAAAATCAAGGTATTGTTTGACTGGGAACCAAAGTAGGTCAGTGAGCACAAGGGTGATAGGGAAACAGGACTTGCTGCGAGTTATGACACTGGCAGCAGAATTTTGGATGGCCTTAAGTTTATAGTGGGTGTGGGGGGACCAGCCATGGGCGCATTGAAATAGTAAAATCCCGAGGTAATGAAGGCATGAACGAGGATTTCAGCGCAGATAAGCTGAGGCAGGGATGAAGTCGGCCGATGTTATGGAGGTTGAAAAAGGCATTCTTAGCGAGGGTGTGAATATGTGGTTGGAAGCTTATCTCAAGGTCAAATATGACACCAAGGTTGCAAGCAGACTGTTTTAGTCTCTGACAGTTGCCAGGGAGAGGGATGAAGTCAGTAGTGAGAAAACGAAGTTTGGAGCGAGGACCAAGGATAAGTGCCTCAGTCTTCCCAATATTTAATTGGAGAAAATTTAAGTTGCTTCAGAACTGGATGACACATAAGCAGTTGGATAACTTAGGAGGAATCAAGAGAGATGGTGGTGAGATAGAGCTGGGTGTTGTCAGTGTACTAGTGCAAACTGCCAAGGGGCAGCATGTAGATGAGAAATAGGAGGAGGCCATGGATAAATCCTTGGGGCCAACTGAGGTAACAGATGTGGAGCAGGAAGAGAAGCCATTGCAAGTGGTACTCAGACTACGATTCGATAGAATGGGAACCAAGTGAGAGCAGTCCCACCCTGCTGGACAACAATGGAGAGGCACTGGAGGAGGATGGTGTGGTCAACCATGCCAAAGCCTGCAGGCAGGTTGAGAAGGATGAGGAGGGGAAGTTTATCTTTGTCATAGTCACATTGGATGTTATTTGTGACTTTGATAAGAGCCGTTTTGGTACTGTGGCAGGGGCAGAAACCTGGTTAGAGAGATTCAAACGTGGAGTTCCAGGAAGGATTGGCATGGATTTGGAGGTGACAACACATACACATTCAAGGACTTCAATAATAGTTATAAGTGGTCAAGGCAATAATGTCAAGGTACTCACATTGTACTTATGGCCCTGGAATCCCTCAACACCTGCACCAACATTGGAAAGCATGGTGAGGAGGGACTCGCAGCTGCCAGTCTGGACTAGTGGCTGCTAGTCTGGACTAGCGCTAGGTACAGGGTCATTTATATAAAGAGCACATGGTGCAGGTTAATGATTCAGGCATTGGTCATCATGCTTAGAATCCCAATATGCCGGTCTGTTAGGCTGAATTAATGCCTATTTTAGTAATTGGACAGCTAGACCTTATGTAAATCTGTCTACTTGACCTGATAAAGATCTACTTTACAATTATTTTGTTTGCCCAGCAGTGATAATGATGAATTCATCACCTTTATTCTGCCTCAATTGTGTTCTAAATTATTCATCACTTGCTCTACAGTGTTGATTATAATGTTCAGACTCATGATTTACAATGTTAACTGCAGAGTTGATTTCCAAATTATGCAGGTCATTTGAGGACTTACCATATACACCTCCTTCTGAATCTCAAAGAGAGGTGTATAGCATTTTGCTAAATAGGATTAAGGAGGAACCCATCAAAGGACTGATCGGCCCTGATTATGTCACAGGTTCTAATCTTCCCAGTCACTCTGATGTCCATACCTCCTGCCTCACAGGTTTACGAATACAGGTATATGCCTATTTTTATTTTAATATTGGTTGAAATTAATTTGCCTTTGATGTAATACCAATTTTATTTGCATAATTTGTACTGATACTCAGATGAATCAGATTGTCTATTAACACAGCTGAACAGCTAGAGTTTATTTTGTATAGCTAATAGACATGGAATTTCATTGAAGTACCTAAGACTTACAGCACAGAAACAGGCCATTCATCCAATTGGTCTACATAAGAACACAAGACCATACAGCCCCTTGAACCTGCTCCGCCATTCAATATGATCAAGGCTGATCTTCAGCTTCAACTCCACTTCCCACCTTCTCCCCATATCCCTTGGTTTCGTGAGAGAACAAAAATCTGTCTACTCCAGCCTTAAATATACTCCACGATGGAGCACCCACAACTCCCTGGACAAGAGAATGCCAAAGATTCACAACCCTTTGAATGAAGAAATTTCTCCTGACCTAAATGATTGGCCCCTTATCCTGAACTGTGGCCCATGTTCTAGATTCCCCAGCCAGGGTAAACAACCTCTCAGTGTCTACCCTTCAGAATCTCATATGTTTCAATGATATCACCTCTCATTCTTCTAAAGTCTAGGGAATATACACCTAATTTACTTAGCCTCTCATCATAGGGCAACATTCTCATCCGGACACCAATCTAATAGAATCTTGGCTGTACCACCTCCAGTGCAAGTGTACCCTATGGTCTATGCCATTGTTTATGCTGCACACGTATCCTATAGTGCAACATGATGTGCCTTTCACTGGCCTCATACATGACATCTGAAAGTGTCACACTTCAGGGTGCCAAATCAATGGGGCAAAGATTTGTGAATGGCTGAAATGAGGATATAACCTATTAAATTACCAATCCAAAATCCAATTGACTGAATATGAACAAATCAAAAGTAGTTTGCTTTTGGTCAGTGAGGAATGACCAAGCAGCAGAAGCTGAGTAATCAAATTGCTTCAGAAGCTTAATGAAATGAGTTTGAGACATCACCTGGAATTGTTTACCAAGCTGAACATTCCTGTGAAACTATTCAGAGTAAAATGCTTATTCCTACTCACCAAGCTCCCTGTATATCACTGGAAAATGTTTCCTCAGAGAGGCATACTCTGTCTTTTGGATAAACAACAACAATAATCATTTATATTTATGTGGTGCCTTTACTGTATTAAGACATCCCAAAGTGCCTCACAGGAGCATTTTAAAACAAAATATGATGCTTTTTCACATTAGGGGATTGTAGGTCAGAAGGTCATAAGCTTGGTCAAATGGTTGTAGTTTAAGATAAAGGCAAAATATTGTAAAATACTGTGGGTGCTAGAAATCCGAAGCAAAAACAAAAAAATGCTGGAAAAGCTTAGCAGGTCTGTCAGCATCTGTGGAGAGAAAGAAAGAGTTAACGTTTTGAGTTCATGTGACTCTTCTTCAGAGCTAAAGGGAAGTAGAAATGCGGGGAAATAATGTACTGTTTAAAGTTATGTTTTAAGGGGTGTCTTAAAGCTCAAAGCAAGATAGGGAGGTGAAGAGGTGTAGGGAGGGAATTCCAGAGCTTAGGGCCTAGGCAACCAAAGGCACAGCCGCCAATGGTGGAGTGATTAAAATCAAGGATGCTGAAGAGGCCAGAATTGGAGGAGCACAGATATCTTGGAGAGGTTCTAGGGCTGGAGGAGATTGGAGATATGAAAGAGTGAGGCCAACGAGTGCTTTGAAAACAAGGATGAGAATTTTAAGCTCAAGATATTGCTTGTTTGGGAGTTAATGTAACCCAGCAAGAATAGGATTTGGCAAGAGCTAAGACACAGGCAGCAGAGTTTTGGATGACTTCAAGGTTACAGAGAGTAGAATGTGGAAGACCAACTAGGAGTGCATTGGAATAGTTGAGAATAGAGATAATGAATGTATGAATGCGGGGTTCAGCAGCTGATGAGCTGAGACAGAGGCAAATGTTGCTTAGGTGGAAATAGACAGTCTTAATAATGACATGAATATGTGTTCAAAAGTTCATCTTGGGGTCAAATATGACACCAAGATTGCGAACAGACAGGTTTAGTCTCATTAAACTAAGGGCCCATCAGCCTCCCAGATCCCATGAAACAGAACCCATGACTATTTCAAAGAAGGGTGTGGGGAGTGTCCTGCTAACAATTGCCTAGAACTCAACTGATCTAGAAAAAGCTAAAATTCGAAATAGAGGCCAACGCTCTTGAAAAAATGACTTGTATTAACATAGAAGCGTTCATGTCCCAAAGCAGTTTACAAAGTGTAGTCACTGTTCTAATGTAGGGAATATGGCAGCCAATTTGTGCACAGGAAGGACCAACAAACAGCAAAGCTACAAAGAGCAGATAGTGTAATATAGCTATGTTGGCTGAGAGATAAATACTGACCAGGGCAGCAGGGAGAACAATCCTGCTCATCTTCCAATATGGGATCACTTACAACTGCCAGATAGACAGGGAGGCCGATGTATTAACGTCTCATCCATAAAATAGCACCTCTGATTGTGTGGTACGCCCGCAAGATCAACCTGGGTTCTCAAGTTCCTGGAGTGGGACTTGAACCTGTGACCTTCTGCCTCAGCCATTGAGCTTCAGCCTGCCCACTGCCATTGTATCCAGCTTAATTTTTTCCTGCTTGATTGGTAAACTTCCTGGCACACTTGCTTGCTGCCCTCTCCTGGATGCTTTGCAGCCTGCCATCTTGGCTATTCACCTGCCCTGATTGCTTCCTCGACATTCTGCTCATCCCAAATTGCTCCCGAATCATTTGACCCATGTGCTCACTCAGCCATTGTCTCACTCCGAATGTTCCCCGATTCCCTCACTCTATTGGTTGCTTCCTGCCCTACTGAGACATGAAAGAGGAGAATAACAGAGATGACAGGAGGAAAATGAGGGAAAGAGCTGATTATCAGGGAATGAGAAGTCTGAGTGAGAGAGAGAGATAACCATACAAGAGATTGAAAAATAAAAGAGAGAGACAGAATTAGCAGAGGAAAAAAACAACTTGCATTTATATAGTGCCTTTTATGACCTTAGTATGTTCCAGAGGGCTTCACAGCTCTTTGAAGTGTCGTAACCATTGTAATTCAGTGAAACATGTCAGCCAACTCACACACAGCAAAGTCCCACAAAGAGCAGGTTGTTTTTGTGGTGTCGATTGAAAGATAAATATTAGTCAGGAGAAAGAGAAAGAAGAAAAGAGGAGGAAGAGCAAAAACTGAAGTGAGGGGAAGACGCAGTGGAGGACAAGATGCTGGAGGGACACTGAGGTTTCCATTCCACTTGAATTCCTCTTCTTGATACTGGCCAAACTCGAGATGACTGAAATTTCTCAACCTAACACATCTTTTGAGAAAAGAAAGCTGGGTGCGAAGACTTCATATGCAGATCTCTGCCCCATTTGTGCTTGACATGTATTTTTTTAATAATCCTTGGTGAATGCAAGATTCATATCTGTACCTCACACTGAATCAACTCTCAACCGGTAATTCCATCTGGCAGTAACCCAAATTATTGCAAAACTAAACTCAACCATGGTTGAATCAATGAACATAAAAGACATGACAGTTGTGGGGGAAGGTACGGAGTTAGAGAGGGTGTGTGGTGGTGATGTGGAAACAAAAATCCATCCCTTTGTGTCATGGTGAAGTGCCAAAATAATCTCTTTAAAAGTTTTAAAAAGTTGAAAATCTTGTATTTCCTTTCAGGAGTGTATTGTTTAATCTAATTGCATTGAAAATCTGTACAGTGGTGATATGACATATATGGGATGTAATCACACTGTACAACACTCAAATGAACAGATTAGCACTTCCATTAGAGCAGTGATTTTCAAGAGTGTGGTGCGCAGACGACTGGTGGTCCGTGAGGGTCCTCCACATGGTCTGAGGGCTGGTCAAAAATGCAAGTCACTGTAAATTGGATTTGGCTAGAAAGTTTGATGGTGTTTTGACTCCATGTATGGTCCCTGTACCCTGGACTCATAGGGCATAATCATCCCAGATTTGCAATAAGTGTGGCAGTGAGCATGAAAAAAGCCGTTTTACCCACCGGCCATGATGGCGGGTTTTCGTGTCATATCGTCCCATCCCTCGCCATATTGTACCCCTCCCCCATGACGCCTGATGCCAATGGGACCAGATGATTCCGCCCATTGACTCAGCTCTGAAGTACCTGCTGCAATTTCCAACAGCTGTAAGATCAGGTCTTCAACACTCATTGGGGCTGTAAACAAAGAAGAGGAAACAACAGAACATGGAGCCCGACATGAGTCTGAAGCTCTCCAGCTTGGAACCAGATATCACCTCACTGGTCTTTCGTCAGAAGCAGCTCCATTCATCTTATGACTCTGATGAGTTTTTTGTGGTCCCAAGCCAAAATGAATGGGGTGGGACAAGTAGGTGGTCTGCAGGGTCTTTTGTCCCATCGAAGTGGTCCATGACCAACAGTATTTGAGAACCACTGCATTAATGTAGCAGAATTTCATGGCAGCACATGCTGGTGTATAGAAATACTGCACAGCAGAATAACTATTGTATAATTAATAACTTATTAATTATTGATTATTAAGTGTTTTATTAAATCATTTAATTCATTTATTAATGATTTATTATGTATAGTTCCATTTCTTACATTTCGTGTACATTTAAAATGGCATAAAGTTAGGTGCAGTCAAAACAGCAGGAATGTCCAACCTAAACTACCCCCATATGGACTGCCTTTTAGGGTTAAGAGTTTATCCGATATAAGTATAGTGTTGATGTACATGACATGCCTCATATCACAGCAAACAAAATCCAGATATGGCACTTAATTAATTTTACCACTTGGTACAATGTTGACACCTCAAAATATTTCTTCATCTCCTGAAAGGAATGATCCAATTCTGAAAACGTTTGCGAATAATTTATCGTCCAGAGTCAGCTAAATAAAAGATGCATGGTGATTGCTGCTACGAAGCTCACAAAGCAGACCAGAAAAGCAATGAGACTCACTTGCAAATGCAATGTCTGATAGTTTAATCAGCTATTAACAGTCAATATATGGATGCTACTTACAATTGTTGGTCAGCTGGTCAATGGTTAATGCTGAAACAATAAAATAATCATATGATTTAGATTTTATAAAGTAAATTTTGAAAGGTTATAATTATGTCCAACTTAGCATTATGTACATGCTTCAAAATTAGAAAGAAACATTTATTAATATTATGGACTTTTTAAAACTATGAGCTCTGTGAAATGCTGTTAGGTCAGCATAATTACTGCAGTACGGTGCATCTTTTAATCACTTATATTTTAATTTTGCTTTCAGGGACCAGTGTATTTCCTTGAGGATGGAAAGTCAGCAATCTCTCTTAACGATGCATTAATGTGGGCAAAGGTCAACCCATTTTCCCCCTTAGGAACAGGAATACGCCTGAATCCATTCTGATAGGAACATTATTATAAAGAGATGACTTTTTTTTAGTACTTTTATATTGGTGGCTATTGCTAAGGTTGGTGGTGTACTGACTTTAGAGGATGAGTGACTGGAGTATGGCACCACACAATGACACTGTATATTCTACAATGCATTCTATATAGTAGCACAATGATGAGGAACTGCCCCCCCACCCCCACTTGACTGGTTTTCCAAAGTTCAGTGCTAGATAATTGATGTATAGACCTGCTGACAGAGTAAATTATCCCTGATGCCAGGAAAGGATATTTCTTTGAGATACCAAAATGGAGAGGAGTTGTAGTTACCATAGTAACTAGGAACATGACATGCCTCATACCGCAGCAAACAAAATATAGCTTTAGCACTTTGTACGTTTTATCACCTCTTGCAATTTTGACGCCTCGGAATATTTTTTCACCTATTGAAGGGAATGATCCGATTCTGAAAAAAAATGTTTGCAAGTAATTTATCATCCAATAGTCAGCATAAGTAAAAGATGCATGGTGATTACTGACAAAGTTCACAAAATAACCCAGAGAAACACCAAGACTTCCTTGCAAATATGATATTTGATAGTATAGTCTACTATTAACAACCAATCTATGGATGCTACTTACAGCTACTGGTCAGCTGGTCAATGGTATAAGCTAAAATGGTAGAATGATTGTTTCATTTAGATTTTATAAATCAAATTTTGAAAGGTTATGATCATGTGCTACTTAGCACTATGTGCATGCATCAAAATAAAAAGAAAACTTTATTAGCATAATGGGGTTTTTTTAAACCATGGGCACTGTAAATGTTTTTAGATCAGAATAATTACTGAATTATGGCAAATTAACTAAACTGCAGAAAGTGTAACACATTTTCATTTAAAACATCAGATCAGCCCATTGCCAAATACCTCTTTAATCTTTAAGTTTACATCTGTAGATTTATTTTTTTAAAACAACTGCAAAGCGCAATTCACACAGGTGAAGTAACTGCACTGCTGCCTCTTGGTAAAGTACAATGATTTTGGAGTTATATCACAGTGATTCTCTTTATGAAGACCTGAACTGACTGTGTCTCCTGGTATGATATTGTTTGTCTTTTAACAGTTAGTTAAGTTCATTATGGAAGCCATGCCTTAATATAGGTGAGATAGATCCAATTCCTTCTTTAAAATTTCAGGGGTTTTTTTGCAGGGTTGCATTTTCTCTTCCCTACAGACCTGAGTAAAATTGACTGACACAAACCCTCAAAATTGAATGCCACCCTAGTTAATGAATAATTGGAGGAAATACAGTGCTATTTTCTTAATGCAAGGGGTGATTCCATAATGGGAGTCACAGACACGCATGCCCATTATCTTCCTTCCATTAAAATGAGTGAATGGATGGAAATTCATGGTCATCTCACTTGAAATACCCTCCCTTTTGAGCAACGCTCCACTGGGAGTGCTGGATCATGGAGTCACCTCTTCAGTTTACTGGCATTTTGTCTGCAAATCAGGTGTGAAGTTACACCATGGATTCTAAAATATTGCTGAAAAGCATTCATCAGGGCAAATGCAAAAATGCCAAGTTTCAAACGATCATAATTTATACTACAGGACAAAAGGGGTGCTGATTAGTCGGCAAGTTGACTTTGATTGGCTGAGGCATTGCCATGAAGAAACCAATGGGGCTTCCTAGGCTTCCAGGTAATCCAAGAAAGATGCAAGGCTTGAATATATTCTTTATGTTTACAAAGAATGGGTCCTGTCATATTAATGTATGTCGTTTATAACATGCGTAAATGAACCACACCACGAGCTCAACTGCTTATCTTAAACTGGTTGTTAGCGTAGCTATTAGCATACTCAGGATTGTTCAGCAAGTGCTGCCCAATCACAGAATCACATCTAACAGAGACATTTGATTTTGTGTTTTGCAAGCACAGGCTGGTTGAGTATGGTCTATACTCTGCTTATTATGAACAATCCTAATTGTTAGGATAATAGCTACACGACCAACCAATTTAAAATATTCAGTTGAGCTCATAATGTGGTTACACATGCTAGAAATGGCATACATTTTCTCTCTTTTCAGCAATATTGAAGTTTTGTGCTACCAGGTGACTGTTTGTGCATTAATATGCACACACCTTTATGGCGCTCATCTAAAATTACTCTCCCACTATTGTTTATTCTGTATTTTCATCTTTTTCCCTTTGGGGAATAGTTGGAAGGATCAGCAGGTTGATGATCAACCTGTTCAACTACACCATGGAAGTTCATTCTGTGGTCAACAAGTCCTGGAGTGGGTCTCGAATCCAGAGTTTCTGCCTTAGAAACATAGGCGCCACCTCCTCTCCCTCCCCCCACTATGGCATAGAGGAACAAAGGGGCCGAGTGATACATATTTGCAATCATTAAATGTAACAAGGCCTTAGAAAGCACTGGAGTTCATTTCCAGAGTAACAGAATTGAAAAGCAGAGAACCTTGGTTAGATCAAACTTAGAGCACTGCGTACAGTTCTGGTCTCCATTACAAAAAGGATGTAAAGGATTTCTGATATATGGAGGTTCAAGAAGATTTGCAAGGATGAGACCTTGTACTGGAAGAACTGGGAGACTACGATCAGTAAAGATTGTGCAAACTGGTGCTCTTTACTATAGAAAAGAAAAGGCTGAGGACGGACCAAATAGAGGTCTTTAAAATCATGCAAGGCGTTTGATAGTAAAGACATATAGAAAACAAGTTTCTACTTATGGGAAGTTAATTTGCTACCACATGGAGTTGTTGAGGCGAATAGTCTTTAAGGGGAAGCTGGATAGATGTATAAGGGGGAAAGGATAGAAGAATATGCTGATAGGGTTAGATGAAATAGGGTGGGAGGAGGCTCACGCAGAGCATAAGCACTGGTACAGACCAGTTGGATCTGTTTCTGTGCTGTAAATACTGTGGAATTCTTATATTAGCAGTCGTATAACCAGTTCAAAATAAATGGGATAAGACCCCCAATGACATAATAGGTAGAGGAATTTAACCCTTCTGGTTCACTAATGTCCTTGAGGGAAGGAAATCTGTCACCCTTACCTGGTCTGGCATACAAGTGACTCCAGACCCAGAACAATGCGGTTGACTCTTAACTGCCCCCTGAACAAGGGCAATTAGGGATGGGCAATAAATGCTGGTCTAGCCAGCGATGCCTACATCCCATGAATGAAAAAAAAATTCAGGCAAAAGCATTAAGCATTCATCCATCAGTGTCACATGTTGTAATTTCAGCAGCATAGTTCATTTAGAAATATTAGGAATTGATGAGTTGCACTTTTCATTAAATGTAACAAACCAAAGATTTTTCAATGTTTCAGTACAATGGAAAGAGGAAGGGTCTGCGTGTATAGAACAAATAGGGAAGCTTTGTCTATTCTTTACATCTCTCATTCACATGTCAAGTACAATATAAAATAAGACCATCAAACGAATGGGTTTCTGAACCGATCCCCCTCCCCCAACATTTTTCCTTCATAGCACAGAAATAAGGAGGACAATAATCATTGGAGTGCCCCTCATGGTCTGCAGAGGCCTGGTGCCTAGAGCTGCTCGGTTTCTTTAGAATCCCATGTAGGAACTATTTCCTGATTTAGGTGAATCAAGATCAAATATAGCACAGTTACCACCAGAGCTTTAGTTGCCTGAGGTGGCTTTTGAATGGGTTGACCACAAAGAACCGGACATTCAGTAATCAACTCTGACAACACATTTGGCCTTTAAAAGCCAAAAGGCTGTAAGTTGCAGGTTTTTTGCGTTAAGCAGAAATACTCCCTTTACCAGTATTGATCACCCTGGGTCCAGTTTCCTACTAATTCTCTGCTAGCTACAGATACAGCTTGAGAAAGGGCTCCTTCAAGAAATTTGGAGGTGCATTTTTTTTATCAGAAATTATTACAACATTTCCGAGTGACTGAGGGAGCATCTTGTAGCACTGAGGATGCCTTTTCTACCTACATTAAAAAATTACCATCGTCCATGACTGGCCCATGAGGCCATGCTGAGCAAAGAGACCATTGGGATAATTGAATAATGCACCAAACTGGTTTCTTTTCAAATTCTCAGATTTTAGTTTAAAAAGGAAGTCTTACCCTTGGTAAGTTAATGGCAGTTGCCCATTAAAAATGTATTGATAATGAATCGACTAATTTTAATAGAATAGTTTGTGCAATTTTGGGTATGCTAACTTCAGAAGCTCACGAAAGCATTAGCGGCAAATCAGAGAAGTTTGACAAAGATGAGTCTAGGCTATAGGATTGTGTTTTATGAGAGAAGCTAATGATTCAAATTGAAGTCAAGAGTGAGGGGAAATACACCTGTTTTAAAATCTGAGAAGAAGATGTAGATACAATTAGCTTGATGTGGAGGAAGTGAGGAGTGTATAAAATTATCTCCGTAGTCAATGGACTACCATCTAAATTGATGCTGATTAATGCCTTTAGTAAAGAGCTAGATGAACATATGGGATTGGAATTATGAGTCATATGGGTAAATGCAAATGGTGATGATCACATGCTCTTTAGAACATAGTTGGAAATATCACAGCAAGAAAGACAACCAATCATAAATGGCAAGTGAGGTTAGATTGATATTTTGGTGAGTTCTTAAAAATCTATTTTGGAAAACTTTTCTGACAATGGGGTTAATTGATTAGATAGTGCCTGCAATAAGGTAAATTGTACGGGCTTTGTGAAAGGAAAGGGTTTGGAGGGGATGAATGTCTTTCTCTTCTCATCCCATGTTCTTGTCTGCTCTTATCACACGAGTTCACATATAAGGAATGGGGAAGAGGTAAGGAGAGAGAAACATCATCAGTCTTATCTAGCACCAAGTACGTCTCTGGCAAGATGATTCTAGCGGTAAAGTTAAGGAATATGGTAAGCAATCTCACGGTTTTAAACTGAAAACAAGAAATTTAAAGACATTTATTATATTTCATCACCCTTTGCAGACAATTTGTCTCATCAACGTAAATAATCTGAATTGTACCATTTCATCATGTATTGATGATTATTGGTCTAATTTTTCTTCAAGACAATCTCCCAAGTTACTTGAATGCATGCAGACTGCTGTCTTGGTAAGAATACTGAGGATAAAGTGAAATCTGCTTGCAAGTATCCATATTCTTTTTTGCAAGTATTGACAATCCCTTTTGAAATGAACAATCATAGTGTTGAAATGTCATTTTGTTGAGTTAATATGATCTTACAGGATTGTGTTTTACTCCAAACTATGTAACATTACACCAAATTAGTCGACAAAGTCCCAGTGATCGTTTCTTTAGTCTAAATGTCTTTGTATTAACGTGGTACTGTACAGACTGCCATTTCTGTGTTCTACCTGTTCCATTAAAGAATGTATTTTATTCGTATTGTGTTGTATAATAAACTCATTTAAAACATAATTGCTGATTCATTGGATGGAAAAAGTTCTCTCAGAAGGAATATATATCTCATGTAAAAAAAAATATATTGTGAGGAAAAACCATTGCTGTAAAATAAGCAAACTTAAAAAATTACAGTTGTGAGTATTAAAGGCCAAATGTTTGACACATTTGCAAGACATCCCTATGCTGCGGATGTTAACATATCATGTTTTAGTCCCTCAGATGTTTTTCTGAAGAGTAACTCATCTTAGTATGTCATTTCCTGTCCTGCACAATAGCATTGGATTCCACTCAAATATCCAATGGATCAGCCACACACTTACATTGTCTGTTGGATAAATGGACTTCAGGTTTTATTAAATGGAATGATCTGCCACATAAGGAAAAACTTAGAGTCACATAGTGCCTTTCACAACCTCAGGACGTCCTGAAGCATTTTACATCAATGAAATGCTTTTGAAGCGTAGCCATTATTGTAATGTAGGAAAGGCAACAGCCAATTTGCAGACAGCAAGGTCCCGAAAACAGCAATATGATAATGACCAGATAATTTGTTTCAGTGATGTGATTGATGGAGAAATATTAGACCTCAAAATACATACCATCTGTTCAACAAGCACTAGCATTTATATAGAACCTTATGTGTAGCCAATACCCCAAGGTGCTTCAGAGGAAGGAAAGAGTGGAGGTGGTATCTTTTTCAGGAATTAAGAGAAGTGATCAGCAGCTTGATTTTGAGGAGATTTTTAAGAGCAAAGAGGGATGGAAGCTTTTAGAACGGGAGTTCATGAGGCTGTGATTGAGATGTCTGAAGGCTCTGCCCCCAGAGGCAGAGCAGGAAGTGGAATACATTGGAAGCAGGTATGGATAGGAGTCTGAAGAAGTGCAGCATTAATAAAAACAGAAAGTGCTGGAAAAACTCAGCAGGTACGTTAACGTCTGTGGAGAGAGAAACGGAATTAATGTTTTGAGTCCAATATGACTTCTTCAGAAGAGAGGCAGAGATGTGATGGGGTTCATGCTGTTGAAAAAGTGGGGAGGGGCAAATGGAGATAATGTGCAGGGCAATTATGAATAGTTAAACTGCATGTCACTTCTCTACAATGTCCAAAATGAACCAACTTCAGTAAAACGAGGAGCTGTTATTAAATACTCGCTTCAAAGTGTCATCCATTGTGCAATCTTTTTCCAGTATGAAAATGATACTGCTATGCTTAGAAGTATAGCTAACGCTTCAGGAAGCACCACAATGAGTGCACCATTTTAATTTAAAATAATCGCACTTACTATAAGTAAAAACATAGCATTAGCGATTTGCTTTTCAAACAAAAATATCTAATTGCAAATTCACAGGATGAGAATATAAACAGGATAGCTGACTTTAACAAAATACATATTAATAGTTCTGTGACCTTCAGTGTTCTGCATCAGGGTACATTTGCTGAATCATTTGTGTTATTATGATTCCTGTAGAGACTGATAACTATTTCTTTAAAAATTGAAATCCCAATGACAATCTTAAAAGAATTACACAAGATTTCAAGTTTTAGGAGTTTTAATCCAACAATAATAGCTTCTAACATTTTCCCTGTGACAGATATTAGGCTAACTGGCCGATAGCTTCCTGTGACTTGGAGATAGTCAGTACATAGTTTTTTTCTTAAGACTATTTATTCACACTATTTACAAAGACCTCATGGTAAGCACATAGACTATTCTGTGTCTTACTCTCTTGGAGCATCTTGGTCATCTAAACCAGATGTCATGCTTACATCGTCATTAACATTATTTTCTAATTAACAAAAACATTAATCCTTTGCTCTACGGTTATGTTTTAAACTGTCCCTTTATTTCAAGTTAAAATGGGGTAATGGAGTGGATAATGTGACCTGCTACAAGTTCTGCCGAATGACAAACCTGTGTAGCTTGGTTAGTATGGAGACCGGGGGCCCAGGACGAGTAATATTGAAATGTCTGGTTTAACACCTAAAGAAAGCAAGAAGCAGGTATTTTTGCTATTGCAGGCATACTGCCTCAGAGACTTTGGACAGAGAGGGAGACCCCCGGAAAGAGACCGAGGGACAGGGAACAGCTGCTGTGGTCAGCAGTAGGCGATGGGTGTTTTTACTGTTGGCTAGCAGACAGAATGTGGGTCAGAAGATGTTCTCTGGCTGGAGAAATGGAACCTGTGGAAATTTAAGAACTCTGGTAAATTCATCCTGGTGTGGCCTGGGGAAGGAATCATAGGAATGAGCCATACTGCTAGAAGTCGGTTTGGGAAGTCTCAGAAGATTGAGGGAAATGACCTTCGATGGTCACTGGACATTATGGCTCAGTGAAGTAGGGAGATGACTTGGGACTGTTTCCTGTAAAGACTGCAATTCTGTGGAGAGTTTGCTGTAAGCATATATGCAGTGTGAGCTTATTGGTGATGTCAAGACACTAATAAGTGCTTTCTGTTCTCTTGTTTAGGGTATTAATTTTGTGCTAAGTAATGATTAGTAAAACTCCTAAAACTTGAAATCTTGTGTAATTCTTTTAAGATCGTCATTGGGATTTCAATTTTTAAAGAAATAGTTATCAGTCTCTACAGGAATCATAATAACACAAATGATTCAGCAAATGTACCCTGATGCAGAACACTGAAGGTCACAGAACTATTAATATGTATTTTGTTAAAGTCAGCTATCCTGTTTATATTCTCATCCTGTGAATTTGCAGTTAGATATTTTTGTTTGAAAAGCAAATCGCTAATGCTATGTTTTTACTTATAATAAGTGCGATTATTTTAAATTTAAATGGTGCACTCATTGTGGTGCTTCCTGAAGCGTTAGCTATACTTCTAAGCATAGCAGTATCATTTTCATACTGGAAAAAGATTGCACAATGGATGACACTTTGAAGCGCGTATTTAATAACAGCTCCTCGTTTTACTGAAGTTGGTTCATTTTGGACATTGTAGAGAAGCTATTATTAAATGCCATTTCGAAAAATCCAAGGCAATCAGGCAGAGTCAGCATGGCTTTGTAAAAGGGAAATCATGTTTAACCAACTTATTGGAGTTCTTTGAAGGAGTCACATGTGCTGTGGATAAAAGAGAACCAGTGGATGTACTGTGCTTTGATTTCCAGGAGGCATTTGATAAAGTGCCACATCAAAGGTTATTGTAGAACATAAAAGCTCATGGTGTAGGGGGTAACATATTGGCACGGGTAGAAGATTGGCTAGCTAACAGGAAGCAGAGAGTTATCATTAATAGGTTTTCTCTGGTTGGCAGGATGTGACGAGTGGCTTGCCACAGGGATCAGTGCTGGGGAGTATAATGTGGGCAAATATGAAATTGTTCATTTTGGCAGGAAGAGTAAAAAAGCTTATTATCTAAATGGTGAGAAATTGCTGGGCTCTGAGATTCAGGGGGATCTAGGTGTCCTAGTGCATGAATCACAAAAGGTTAGAATACTGGTACAGCAGGTAATTAGGAAAGCTAATAGAATGTTATCATTTATTGTGAGGCTAATTGATTACAAAAGTAGGGAGGTTATGCTTCAGTCATACAGGGCATTACTGAGACCACATCTAGAGTTTTGTGTATGGTACTGGTCTCCTTACTTAAAGAAAGATGTAAATGCGTTAAAAGCAGTTCAGAGAAGGTTTACTAGACTAATACCAGGAATTGGCTGGTTGTCTTATGAAGAAAGGCTGGACAGGTTAGGCTTGTATTCACTGGAATTTAGAAGAGTAAGAGTTGAAGTAATTGAAACCTTTAAGATCCGGAGGGGTCTTGACAGGGTGGTTGTGGAGAGGATGTATGCTCTTGTGGAAGAATCTAGAACTAGGGGTCACTGTTTAAAAATAAGGAGTCGCTCATTTAAGACAGAGATGAGGATTTTTTTTTTCTCTCAGAGTGTTGTGAGTCTTTGGATCTCTCCTCCTCAAAAGGCAATGGAAGCAGGGTCTTTGAATATTTTTAAGGCAGAGCTAGATAGATTCTTGATTAACAAGGGGTTGAAAGATTATCGTGGGTAGGCAGGAATGTGGGGCTGAGGTTACAATCAGATCAGCCATGATCTTATTGAATGGCAGAGCAGGCTCAAGGGGCCTATTTCTGTTCCTAATTCATATGTTTGTACAATCCCCAGGACAAAGCAGCCCATTTGATTGGTACCTTATCCACCACCTTAAACATTCCCTCCCTCCACCACCCATACACAGTGGCAGCAGTGTGTATCATCTAGAAGATGCACACTGCAGCAACTGTGGATGTACCTCCACCACATGGACTGCAGCAGTTCAAGGTAGGGGCTCACCACCAACTTCTCAAAGGCATTTAGGGATGGCCAAACGCTGGCCTAGCCAGTGACATTCACATCCAATGAAAGAATATAAAAAAAACTCACCAAAAAACTCAACAGCACCTTCCAAACCTGTAACCTCTACCACCTAGAAGAACAAGGTGTCAGCAGCTCTCCACTGTCTTTTCAGGCCAATTAGGAATTAGCCAACAAATGTTGACTTGAGGGGCTGAGGGGCCTATTCCTACTTCTAATTCATAGTGAGGGAAACATCATTAATACATGGTGGCAGTGCTGGAGGTCTCAGTTTAATAAACTAAGACCACAGGTTGATAACCCATAGGTGAAAACCTTAGAACAGCTCACCTATCCAACGAAGAAGAACAAACTAACATGTACCTTGATAGGGGACGGTGCACCAGACATGATGTCAGAACTCATTGAACAGTCACTACCCCTTCCACAGCCCTTCCAACACATTGAGGATCCACAGCAAGGGCAACAATGGGAGTTCTGGAGACGACAGTTTGAAAGGTGCTGAACAGCTTCAGGTTTACAAGAAAAGGCACAAAAACATGAGGTTTGTACCCTTCTACAGGCAATTGGGCCAAAGCTGATGATGTCCTGGCAAGACAAGGAGTCAAGGAGGCCTCAGCATCCTAAGAAGAGGTTATGAGTCCCTTCAATAATTGCTTCAGCCCTAAGGTCATTGAATGAACAAGATTCAACCAAAAGAACCAAAAGCTGGGTGAATCTATTGGTCCATATATTAACAACCTTGTATCAACTGGCCAGTTGTTGCAGCTACAGAGCTTTAAAGATTGAGTTAATTTGTGATTATATCATAGCCAGTGCGCTCGACAACATGTTGTCAGACTTTTTATAAACCAAAGAGAATTTAACATTAGAGAAGGCTGAACAGTTTGCAAGGCAGGTGGAGTTTTGACAGCAGAAGCAGGGTGTACTTTGGGAAGACGTCCTGGCTCGGGAGGGGTCCATCCAATATATAGGCCCAAAGCCGGGAGCCCTGCCCACCGATAATCTAATTAAAAAGCCCACCAAAACCATCAAAGTGGTGGGAAGAGCCCTTCCATCTATTTTAAAATGTTCCAGATGTGGTGCCAAAAGCAGCATCACCACAGAGAACACCCAGCAGGGGAAACCGAATGCTTTTTCTGCAGCAAGACCAGACCTTTTAAATAATTCTGGAGATCTAAAGCACAATTGAAGGGAAGAAAGTGGGGACAGGCTTCTCACCATTCTAAAGTACATCAAATTGTAAATAAAGGCATTCAGGATGAAGATTTCCCAATAAGCTGTTCTGGTCTTTGGAACTGGGAGTCAAAGGACACAGGCAGAATTTAAATTGAACCCTGGGGCTGTGGGTCACAGTCTGATCAGGTAAATTGGACTGGCTGAATAATGTTGAGATCTAGCAATCAAAAATAAAGCCACAATGGCCAGGAGGCACAGACCTCAAAGTGAAGTGCCAGGTCACAACAACCCTTAGACATAAAGATAAAGAAGTGAATGAAACTCTTTATGTCCTCCAGAATCAGCAGTTATTTTCTGCTTAGCAGGACACTGTGTTCAGGACTTGGTCTTCCACAAAAGTCCGATAAGGGTGACAGGGGGAAGCTGTCTTTAGGAATGAATTTCCTAGGTTGTTCTGGGGACTGGGAAAGTTCAGAAAGTGAGTATCACTCACTCTATGCCCAGGTGCCAAACCCGTCTGCTTATTTACCCCTAGGAGGGTGCCAAACCCACTGATTGAGGAAGTCACATAGCAATCTGGCAGGATGCTGCATCAAGGATGATCTCTCCTGTCACAGTGCCCACAAAATGATGATCAGGTCGAGTGACAGTCTCTACATCTAATGACGAAATCAGGCTCTGCCTTGACCTGACACAGCTAAATAAAGCCGTTCAAAAAGAAATACACCCAATGTCTTCTATTGGTGACAGGCTGGCAAAGTTGTTCAAAAGTGTTCTTTTTACAAAGCTGGATGCCAACAGTGGTTTTTGGCAGATTGCCCTTGACCAAGAATCAAGGTTGTTGACAACATTTACCACTCCCTTCAGTCGCTTTTGTTTCAATCAACTTCCCTTTGGCATATCCTCTGTGCCAGAAATCTTTCACTGCATTATGTCCAATATCCTTGAAAGCAAAGAAGGCATTATTTGCCACTTAGACAATCTGTTCATCCATGCGTCTACCAAAGAAGAACATGATCACAGAATCCTGGAGGTTTTAAAAGTGCTTGCACAAGCAGGTTTCACTCTGAATGAACAGTGCGAGTTAGGGAAGACTGCCATCAGATTTTTAGGCCATGTGACCAGGGCAATTAAAGAATTTCATCCCAAAACTGTCTGCTATCAATGAATCTTTACGAGATCTGCTGAGAAAAGGGGAGTCGAGCAGAAGAATGCCTTTGATAAGATTAAGGAGCTGCTCATCTCTTCGGATGTGCTTTCACAGTATGACCCCAATCTGCCAACAATATTGGCAGCTGATGCAGCAGCGATGGGGCTTGGAGACTTTCTTTTACAGATGCAGGAGGATAGCAGGAAAAAAATGATTTACTCTGCCTCTAGGTCATTGACAGAGACTGAAAAACATTATGCAACAATTGAAAAGGAAGCACTAGTGGCGACACTGGCCTGTGAAAAATTTTAAGATTACTGAATGGGCTTACAATTCAGTGAACTCCTGAACTGCAAGGAAATTGCTAAGATTCCTCCAAGGATACTGCTTTTCTGGCTTAGACTCATGCGCTATGACTCTACAACAGAGTACACGCCAGGGAAAAGTCAGCCAACTGCCGACACACTGCTGAGAGCTACAGTCGGCCAGGCTACAGGACATCACTTGACACTCACCTCTGAGGTGAAAGCATATTCTTTATCTATAACAAGTCACCTACTGGCCTCTCAGGGAGAATAGGCAAGCCCAGCTAAAGGACACAGAATTCAGTCAGGTCAGAAGATACTACCAAGACAGCTGGCCTGAATATATCCCAAAAAATCGGGTGTTAAAACAATACCACAAACAACGTAAATATTGGACGATTGTTGATGACTTTCTAATCTTCAAAAACAGGCTAGTAAACCCGAGAGTGATGTGAGAAGACATTCTCCAAAAACTCCACTGCGGTCATTTGATCATTACCAAATGCAAAGCATGGGCACAATAATCAGTATGGTGGCTGAGAATTCTGGAATCCACTGAAGAGTTTATTTTGGTGTGCCATACTTGTGCCATCAACAGCAAAAAACCAACGAAATGATTACTACCATCAACATTCCCATCCCGACCTTGCCAAAGGCTAGGAATGGATCTGTTTGATTTCAGAAGAAAAATCTACCTTATAGTCATTGACTATTACCCCTTACTGGTTGCAAATCAGCAGAGTCCATTCCACAAGCGCAGAGGCTGTGATAAAAGCTTTGAGGCACATTTACTCTATCCATGGCATCCCAGGTGAGGTTCCCTCAGACAACGGTCCACAGTTTATGAATGAACATTTCTGGCCATTCACAGCAGAATATGAATTTCACCATGTGACTAGTTGATCACACCATCCACAGGTGAATGGTGAAACAGAGAGATGGGTAAAAACCATCAAAAATGTTGATCAAACAGAACAATAACCTCGAGTTAGGCTTACTCAATTACAGGACAATGCTGTTAAGTAATGGCTTTTCACCAGTAGAACTACTGATGGGGAAAAGGCTGAATACCAACTCCCTTCATTGCAACATCAACTCAAACGCATCATCTCCTTCCAAGACCATGACCAAGTAAAGAGTCACAAACAAACACACAAAGATAAACGGCCCAGCTGGTATAATCGCTGGCATAGAGCAAGAACACGACCCACATGAGAGCCTGGGCAAAAAGTGTGGATAAGAGTCCGTCAGGCAGAAGGTATAGTCATACAGAAAACTCAGCAGCCACTTGTGTGGGGCGGGGAGAATCGGGGCCTGCGCTCTTCCACAGAGCTGCCTCAGGGAGATTGAATGGATTAGAGAACTTCTTAATAAACAAAGTAAAACATTTATTTAAACATGTCCCCTCCTGTGACAGTGTCACATGAGCTGGGACATGTTTGTGAAGTTAGTTAACTGGCCTGCCCGCCTAAAATGGCAGTGCGCAGCCGATCGCGGGCAGCGATATAGTCTGCACCCCCCCCCCCCCTCCCGCCTGCCACAGGAAAAATTCTCCCCATAGTCACCTAACTATACACCAGCATGTGTACCAACATTAGGGCTACCATCTCTTACTATGTGTGTTAACATAAAATGCCTGTGGGACATTTTGACCTCACATAATTTTTAACAAACAGCCTTCCTAATGGATTACAGAGCATTGCCTCATTCGCTTGCTCATTGCCAAACTCAGCCTAACACAGGGTGCTGAACCACTTGTTTACCTCATACGGATAACTAACATTCACTTCTCAACAAATGCATCAATTAGATAGATTTTGCATTCATGGTAACTATTAACATAGCATATCACCAAAATCAGTAAATCTGTTCAGTAACCCAGCTTTTACTTTCACACACACAATGAAATACTGAGACACAAATCAAGGTTGTTTGAAGGAATTTTTGGGTTGGTACCAGCTTGCAATTAAAATAGTCATACAAAATAAACATCTCGCTGAATGATTTCCTCAATGCTGCTGCTCTGTTTCATTTCAAAGACTCAAGCACCAAGAAATGTTCTGAAACAATGCTTGTAGAGAAAAGTGGCTCATGGTTCAGTAAAAACGAGTAATAAGTCAGAAATCCTAATTACATTAAAATCCAAAAGATTCAATTAAAATGATGTTCAACCTAAGGCATGGGGGAGCTGATTTCTCAACCATTGTACATTTTTATTCAGGAGAAATGAATTATTGGTAAGCGTTGTGGAGATATAACTATGCAAACTCCTTCCTCAGTTCATAAAACAACTACGAAGAACAGAAAGAGCTATGTATAATGCATGACAAAATTGCATTATGTCACGCTGAGTGCTCACGTTTATTTGAGAACAGGATATCCAAGTTGGGCAATTCCAAATCGAAGGATTACAAATGTGGTGCTTGATTTCCAAAAGCATTTTTTGAGTTAGCAGTGTAATAAGGATTATTAACCCTAGGGAGAAATCTTGTGCCCTCCCCTATGGCGGGTTTGGTGGCTGGGTGGCATTTAATTGGGCAGGAGGAAGGCGGGTGGGGAGTCCACCACGTTTCTGCCTCCACCCTGATTAAATCCGTGATGAGAAGGCCTGTAAATGGCCTTCATGCTCTGCCAACTGAGGCCCTTAAGTGGCCAATTAATGCCCACTTAACGGCCTAATCCCACATTGCTGGTATTGACCTAGTAGTGGACAGGGGATTTGCCACGCAGGGAGCATGACCTGCAGACCCTAAGCGTGTTTGCTTGCGAGCTCCCGGTGTGGGGCAGTGGCGGGAGTGGGGGGGGCCTCATCAAAAGGCACACAGAACACAGAGCCTGATCAAGGGAGCTGGCGTTGGGAAGGGGGACCCGCTGAAAGTCACTCCCTGCTCTTGCTGCCGAATCCCCTCACCACCCCTCTCGGCGACCCCCTCCTGCCATCACTCCCAGTGGCGCTGCTGAGTATAGAACTGCTGCCAGCCTCTGATTGGTTGCCAGCTCTCAGCAGGCACGACTTCCACCCCCAGGGCCCTTGATCCCAGGGAAAGCCCCTTAAGTGTCAAGAGTTGTACAAGATGCAGCAGGCCTTCCTGAAAATAAGCGACGCGGGAATCTCATCAACCTCACCAGCTCAACCAAGAACTCCATCGCCTCCACAAGATTCCACCCCTAGTTTCTGCATACCCTTCCTCTACACATGTTTGAAGAGTGGAGGAGTGAGAAACCTCTTCTGAATGACTGTAAATTTTCAGTGCAGTTCCAGGCTTTGAGAGAGGTGAGAGGTTCATGAGCCACTGTTTGCTCTTTTCTCTGATAGCTTTAAGTATTTCAAGTTCTAAAGTTCACTTTGGATTTGCAGGTCCTGTTGGAAACCAAGGCAGTTTGTCCAAAATGTTCCCCAGGGCAAAGTTTGTTGAAGTATTTATAAGTTTATGAAAGTTTTTTTAAAGCGATTTTAGGTTTTCAAAAGACTTCATCAGCATGATGCCTCACCGCTCCTCTCATCAGTCAATCATGCAGCAGCCAAAAACTAGGTGAGTTCACATCTCTCAGTTCAGTCAGCAGCAAACACTGGCGCTTCCCCGCTGACTGCAAAATACTGCCCCAAATTGTAAAGCACTAGCTTGAGACCTGATGTATAAAATACAAGCCCAGTTTAAGTAGGCACGGGGCCAAGGTAAATATCACAATGAGACAGAAAGAATTCCTAGTCTTTGTTTCTTCTTCATTGACCAGCAGAGAAGTGGCAAATAGGGAGGATGATACCGATCAGCTGCAACAGGGCGTAGATAGGCTAGCAGACAGGGCAGGTGATGGATAGATGGCATTTAATACAGAGAAGTGTAGGTGATACATTTTGGGCAGGAGGTATAGGAAGAGGCGATATAAACTTAATGGCATCATTCTAAAGAGTGTGCAGGGACCTGGGGATGCATGTGCATTGATTGAAGGACATACGGAGAAAGTGAAACAGAAGCCGGATACTGCAGTTGCTGGAAATCTGAAATAAAAGTTCCAAAGAGTCAAAGTAGACTTGAGACATCAACTCTGTTTCTCCCACCACAGACGCTGCTAGACCTGAATTTTTCCAGCATTTTCTGTTTTTATATTGAGAAAGTGTTTAGCAAAGCATATGGGATTTTGGGCTACTTTGAGGCATTGAGTGCACATGCAGGGAAGTTATGCTGAATCTTTATAAAACTCTGGTTAGGCCACAACTGGAGTATTGCATCCAGTTCTGCTTGACCTACTTTAGGAAGGATGTGAGGGTCCTTGTGTGGATGGAGAGGAGATTTACTAGAATGGTTTCAGGGATGGCGGGGGGGGGGGGGGGGGGGTTTAGCTACAGGGTTAGGTTGGAAAAGATAAGGTTGTTCTCCTTGGAGCAAAGGAGATAGAGGGGAGATCTGATAGAAGTGTACAAGATCATGACAGGTTTGGGTAAGTTAGACAAGGAAAAACTGTTCGCATTAGCTGATGGTACAAAGACTAGGGGACACAGATTTAAGGTTTTGGGCAAGAAGTACGGGGTAAATGTGAGGAACAACTTTCTCATGTAGCAAGCCATATGACCTGGAACTCATTGCCTGCAACTCTCAATGATTTCAAAAGGAAACTGGCTAGGCACTTAAAGGAAATAAACTTTCAAGGCTACAGGAATGGAGCAAGGAAATGGGACTGATTGGTTTACTCAATAAACAGCCAACATGGACTTGATGGGAAGAATGGCCTCCTACTGTGCTATAAATGGCTATGATTCCAAGTGGGTTTGCACTAGGATCCTCTGTGGACCCAAAATCTGCACTGGTCTCGAGAGCAAAATAAAGTTAGTTCCAGAAAAAAGAATATTCTTTTTCTTAGGGCTCTGTTCCTCCGCACGCCCACCCCTCTGGCTGCCTCGGAACGCACAATACTCAGTGCCATACGACTACCGACCACTAAACTGTGACCTTGTTGGAACGTGTGCTGGATTGGATATATAGCTATTGAATGAGGTAAGGATCATGAGGATAGGATCATACCCCTATGCTTAAATGGCTGGTCGATATACGATATCTAGGTTCAAGCATGAAGGTTGCCATCTTGGGTGAAGTACTGAAGGTGGATGGTACGTTGACAAAATATACAAAACTCCAGCTGTTCGGGGAAAGGACTTAAATACATTTTTACAAAGATTGCCAGACACCATTATGCTGTAAAGAATTTTATTTATTCTAAAATAACAGTAAAAGACTTGGCTTTAGCAATGGCTGAAATGCTGGTAATACTGCCATGTCAGGCTTCGGAAAATTGTTGACATAATTTAATTGAGTAACGTATAGTTAATGGTATTCCATAGTAATTTGTTTAACATACATCTTTAAAAAAAACGCTGCAGTTCAGTTTTATTGATGAACTGAATATCAACATCGTTAACTCCATTCAGACCCTTTTTACTGTCCAAAGTTGCACCTTTGATGGTTTGCAGACAGTAACTGTGAATCTCTAACCACCTGCTTCACATTGATCTCCTTAAAGTGAACATTGCTCTTACTCCGGATTTCTGAGCTGGTGGATTCTGAAACAAGAGCGAATGAAATAAATAGGAAAAATAACGTACCACCCCCAAATAATAACACACTTGTTATTAAACAGGCTTAACCGGATTTAGAAATTAAGATTATAGGTCACTAACTCTTAATGGTATGAGGTTAAGGACGCACAATTAACACTTTATCAGAAAATACATTTTAAACTATAAGGGAGAGATGTTCTTTTTTGAGGGAGAGATATAAGAAATGAGTTGAATTCGAACTCACATACATGAACATTTTGTTTTAATGTCAGGTTACAGAATCTTCTCTAATCCTCTAGGATATATCTTTGCCTGATTTAGGATTCCCTTCAATTAAACTTTACTAGCCCTCAGAAAGTCTGGAAGGGGATGACAAGTGGAACAAAGGAAAGATGAATCAGAGGTGTTTAGAAAGTGACAGGCCACAAATATCTTAGTGAAGGTACACATATCACTGACCCAGCAAGAAACCTTACCTTAGTGGGTGCCAAAATAAATCACACGGAATATTCTGCAAACTGCTATCTGACATAACAGGAAAAGCAATTATAATGCATAGGCTGTTTGGATTATAAGGGACATTTGATCAGGTTTGGTTTGAATGGCCCTCAAAATCAAACAGGTCAACAACACCCACAGCTCACTCAGGACGAACAGAAATACCAGGGAGCTGGCTTCACTACCACCCAGAAAGAGACCACGGCTTCAGAACAAAAAGAGAAAAACTGGAGGGAGTCAAGGAACCTGCTTAAAATAACCAAAATACCAAAAGACCGAGGCAAGGAGTTTTAGCGCCATAAGGAAGCAGTAGAAGATTTTCAGAGTGAGATAGAAATAGAAGGAGAGTTTGACCTTACTTGATTCAGCTGTCTCTGTTCTTTTGCTGTCAGGGTACAGGCACTCATATTGATATTGAGGGAGTGGAAGTCTTGTTGCTCGCTCACCCAGTGTGGGTTTCAAATTATAACGCTCTTATAAAAAAAGTGATGCTTAGAATCAATAAAAGTATGCACTAGATACATGTAATCCGTGCTATAGAACATTGAGAAATATGAGACACGTCAGACATATGAGACATGCCTTTATTGGGAGAAAAACTTCAAAGGAAATTAAGGTAACCTTCTCCGAAAGGAAATTGCGGCCGAAGTTACCATCTGTTGCCAAATTGGAAATTAAGCAATGCTTCTTAAATTTCAGAAGGGTTTGTTTGGTGCAAAGTGACATGTATTTAGAAAAAGAAAAAAAAATCCCAACATTCCTCCAGATTCTGGAGCCTAGATTTCATGACACAGACACATAGGAATGCACAGGACGAGAGAGATAAAAAAACAACTGCAGTCCATCTGTCAGGTTGCTGAGTCTAGAAAATGATCTTGCTGTTGTGACATCTCAAGAGTATAGCTGATGATACTGTTGGGAAATGAGATCCAGTGAAACATCCACAAGCCAGTAAAGTAACCAGTTGTGCTGATCCAATACTGGGTGACAATGACCAACTTATCAGTATATCAGCACACAGCAAACCTCCATGTTCTCACATTGGTTCTGATTTTAACGAGAGATGGGATCAGGCTATGCAAGGGGCCTGTGCAAATAACTAAGATATGTCAAGGCCTGGAGAGGTTTTAAATACCAGGCTTAACCTCCAAATCTCGACTGAACCAGGAAGTATTCTTCATGGAAAAACATTTGACGATTTCTTTTATCATTGAAAACCATATACAAATAGCGCTGAACTAGATTTAGTTCAAGCATAAAAAGATGACCCACAATTTTTACTTAAGACAGCATGCTTCAAACAGGGCCAGAACCTATATTGAACATGGTATTGTACAAAAATTTAGCATGCTCATACTAAATTCTTGTGTCTGCTAGTAATTAATTGGCATTGATCCAGTAATTCTAAATGAGTAAAATCTCTGCTAAAACAGCAAAGGAATATCGTGTGACCATTTTAAACATTCTTCTGCTAATGTAAGATTTCTAAAGCTTGCATATGGTACTTCTGTGTTTGAAGGCAAACCACATATTCCTATTGTGGTTTTAACAATGGACACAGAATCACACAGTGCAGAAGAGGCCCTTCAGCCCATCGAGTCTGCACCGACACATGAGAAACACCTGACCTACCTATCTAATCCCATTTACCAGCACTTGGCCCATAGCCTTGAATTTTATGACGTGTCAAGTGCTCATCCAGGTAATTTTTAAAGGATGTGAGGCAACCCACCTCCACCACCCTCCCAGGCAGTGCATTCCAGACCGTCACCATCCTCCGGGTAAAAACGTTTTTCCTCACATCCCCCCTAAACCTCCTGCCCCTCACCTTGAACTTATGTCCCCTCGTGGCTGACCCTTCAACTAAGGGGAACAGCTGCTCCCTATCCACCCTGTCCATGCCCCTAATAATCTTGTACACCTCGATCAGGTCGCCCATCAGTCTTCTTTGCTTCAGTGAAAACAACCCAAATCTATCCAACCTCTCTTCATAACTTAAATGTTTCATCCCAGGCAACATCCTGGTGAATCTCCTCTGCAGCCCCTCCAGTGCAATCACATCCTTCCTATAATGTGGCAACCAGAACTGCACACAGTACTCCAGCTGTGGCCTCACCAAGGTTCTATACAACTCCAACATGACCTCCCTACTTTTGTAATCTATGCCTCGATTGATAAAGGTAAGTGTCCCATATGCCTTTTTCACCACCCCACTAACATGCCCCTCTGCCTTCAGAGATCTATGGACACACACGCCAAGGTCCCTTTATTCCTCAGGACTTCCTAGTGTCATGCCGTTCACTGAATACATCCTCGTCAAATTACTCCTTCCAAAGTGTATCACCTCACACTTTTCAGGGTTAAATTCCATCTGCCACTTATCTGCCCATTTGACCATCCCATCTATATCTTCCTGTAGCCCAAGACACTCAACCTCACTATTAACCACCCGGCCAATCTTTGTGTCATCCGCAAACTTACTAATCCTACCCTCCACATCGGGGTATCTCTGTTGTTTATATAAATGATGAATAATAGGAGACCCAGCATAGATCCCTGTGGTACGCCACTGGACACTGGCTTCCAGTCACTAAAGCATCCTTCTGTCATCACCCTCTGTCTTCTACAGCTAAGCCAATTTTGAATCCACCTTATCAAATTACCCTGTATCCCATGTGCATTTGCCTTCTTTATAAGTCTCCCATGTGGGACCTTGTCAGAGGCTTTGCTGAAATCCATATAAACTACATCAACTGCACTACCCTCATCTACACACCTGGTCACCTCCTCAAAAAATTCAATCAAATTTGTTAGGCATGGCCTCCCTCTGACAAAGCCATACTGACTATCCCTGATCAAACCTTGTCTCTCCAGGTGGAGATAGATTCTCTCCTTCAGAATTTGCTCCAATAGTTTCGCTACCACTGACGTGAGACTCACTGGCCTGTAGTTCCCTGGCTTATCTCCACAACTCTTCTTAAATAGTGGAACCACATTAGCTGTTAGTAGACACGTTAGTAGTAAGAGGTAATCAATATACTGTTAAGAACTTAACCTGAGACTTCACTTTGACTGAACGTAATTAATTGATTTGCAGAAGATTGCAAAATGATGTCAGCCAAGACTAATTGCTGAAAGAAGACAAAAAAGATGGAAAGGTTGGAAATCTGAAATCAGAGATATGAGCAGGTTTATAAGTTTCCTTGGCCCGTGCTCCAGAAACACCCCCCAAACCTCTCCGCCAGTCCACATCTCTTTTCTCCTCTAAGATGCTCCTTAAAACCAAACTGTGATATCTCCTTCTTTGGCTCTATGTAATTTTTTTTGTTTGATAATGTTCCTGTGATGCATCTTGGGATGTTTTATGACATTAAAGGCACTATTTGAATGCAAGTATTCATTGTTAAGCATCAGGAAAGAGACAACACAGTTCTGGCTATGGGTGTCTCCCAAAAATATTATTGTATTTTTTTTCCTTTGAGGTGCGGCGGGGGTTTGTGGGGGGGGGTGGTGGGCACGGTGGTGGGGATGAGCCAAATGGCCTCCTCCTGTGCCATACATCTTATATTTTTATCCTGGTACCTATTTATTTCTGTCTTAACTGATCATTTCTGATTCGTTAATACCCTCTAACTAACAACTTCTGACAAATTGAATGATGTATGATAGGGAATCTAAAACAAATCAAGATTAGCCCAATGCTGCATTGCAACACATGAAACAAGTTAAGATAGTTACTGATAGAAAGCCAGATTAAGACATGAACTGTATGGAAATTAAATTCTGTTATTTATTACACATTGGACTACATTCCGCTTTAAATATTTTGAATACATTTAATCAATTATATTTGGGTTTTGTCTGTTTACTCACTTGGATGTTCCAGTCTTGCTAGTTGCCTATGTTGCATGTGCATGTTGATAATCGCCAGAGCCCTCTGGTTGATTGTGTAGATATCAGGGTCTTCCAACAGCTCAGTTAATCTCAGGTTGGTTCGAATGGCATTGGCGGCAGTTGCCCTGGCAATCAAAGGCAGCTTCAACTGGTAGCCGTAGTCCCTAAAGTCCAGTTCATCATCAAGGATGAGCTTTGCTCTAAAAGCAAATTAACTTATGTCATTAGGACACAGTGAGATAGCAGGGAAGTGATGAAGTGCTTTTTGGCCCTAATGGCCTTTTCATGCTCTTACCCTAATCAATGGTAGAAATAGGAAAATTATGTTTTCTCCCTAAGCACCTGCTTCTTTTATTTCAACCTCACCTTCCTGTCTCTCTCACCATTTGGGAGGAGGGGAGGGATATTTATTCTGATTGCTCTAGCAGCACGTGCACACACAGAAGATTTCATCAATGACATTTCTAGTAAGATTACAAGTGTTTTCTTTTAGAATAAATTTGTAATTTCACTGGGCATAATGAACACAGGAAATCTTCCTGTCATGTATGCAAAGTCATCATCGTACAGCAGGCAGAGGAAATCTGTCCTTTAAATCCCTCTTCAGAACCATGTCAATCGGTGTTTCTTGAGACCCTCTCTATTATTTAGTTTAATGGTCTTCCTTGGGAACTTACTCAAATCTATATTTCCTTTCCATTTTCAAACACCAAAAACAAATTTTATAAGAAAACCATAGAAGTTACAATTACAGACATCTAGCTGACAATGTGGAAAATTGACCAGGTATGTCCTGTCCACAAAAAGCAGAACAAGTCCAATCCAACCATCAGTCTACTCTCATTCATCAGCAAAGTGATGGAAGGGGTCATCGACAGTGCTGTCAAGCAACACTTACATAGAAATAACCTGCTCAGCGATGCTCAGTTTGGGCTCCGACAGGGCCATTTGGCTCCTGACCTCATTACAGTCTTGGTCCAAACATGAACAAAAGGGCTGAAATTAAAAGGTGAGGTGAGAGTGACTGCCCTTGATATCAAGGCAGCATTTGACCGAGTGCGGCATCAAGGAGACCTAGCAAACCTGGAGTCAATGGAAATCAGGAGAAAACTCACCACTGATTAGAGTTATACCTAGCACAAAGGAAGACGGTTGTGATTGTTGGAGGCCACACATCTCAGCCCCATGACATCACTGCAGGAGTTCCTCAGGGTAGTGTTCTAGGCCCAACCATTGGCCTCAATGAACTTCCCTCCATCAAAAAGTCAGAAGTGGGGATTTTCGCTGATGATTGCACAATGTTCAGCACCATTCGCAACTCCTCATATACTGAAGCAGTCCATGTCCAAATGCAGCAAGACCTGGACAACATTCAGGCTTGGGCTGATAAGTGGCAAGTAACGTTCGCAATACACTAGTACCAAGCAATGACCACCTCCGACAAGAGAGAATCTAATGACCTTCCCTTGCCATTCAATGGCATTACCATCACTCAATCCCCCACTATGAACATCCTGGGGTTACCACTGACCAGAAACTTAACTGGGCCAGCTATATAAATACTGTAGCTACAAGGGCAGGTAAGAGGCCGGGAACTCTGCATCGAGTAACTCGGCTCCCGACTCCCCAAAGCCTGCCACCATCTACAAGGGACAAGTCATGAATGTGATGGAATACTCCCCACTTGACTCAGAGTGCAGCCCTAACAAAGCTCAAGAAATTTGAAAAGAGAGAGATGTAAATTCATTAAAAGCAGTTCAGAGAAGGTTTATTAGACTAATACCAGGGGCAGAATCTTATAGGGGTAGGGCCTGCTCACCGAGGTGTAAAATCAGGCACGGTGACATTGGGTGTCCGTCCTGACGTCACCGCGTGTCATTTAGATTTTCAGTTCGGCGAACATGGAGCCGACTCGGCTGCACATCCACCGCACTGTCAAAGGCCTATTAAACCATTTAAAAAGCCAATAATGCAATTAGCTGAACTGCCCGTCCAACCTTAAGGTTGACGGGCAGGCGAAGAGCCCAGGCGGCCTTCGCATTTTTCATGGAACCTCATCGACAAGCAGGATGAGGTTTCATGAACGTTTTTTAAGTGTTTGGAAAAAATTTAATAAAATGAATGGACATGTCCCAGCTCATGTGACAGTTTCACATGGGGGGACATATCTTCAAAAATTTTTTTTTACCTTTCTTCAATGTTTTGTAAGTGAAAGTAATCTCCCTGAGGCACCTCTGTGCCTCAGGGAGATTTCTGTGCTCTTTCATACACATGCTCGAAAGAGCACACTCTCCGACTCAGGCAACCCCCTCCCCCCATCCGCCTGCACAGTGTGTGCTCAATGCTTCCGGACGTGTGGCATGCTGAGTGGGCCTTAATTGGTCTGCCCAATAAAATGCCAGCGCCCAGCCGATCAGGGGTGCCGATCAGCTAAGCGCCAACCCACCCCCCCACCCCACCCCCACCAACGGGAAGAAAATTCTCCCCCAGGAATGGGCAGTTTGTCTTATGAGGAAAGGCTGGACAGGTTAGGCTTGTATTCACTGGAATTTAGAAGAGTAAGAGGTGACTTAATTGAAACCTTTATGATCCTGAGGGGTCTTGACAGGGTGGATGTGGAAAGGATGTTTCTTCTTGTGGGAGAATCTAGAACTAGGGTTCACTGTTTAAAAATAAGGTTTGCTCATTTAAGACAGAGATGAGGAGAATTTTTTTCTCTCGGGGGTTGAGAGTCTTTGGAATGCTCCTCTTCAAAAGGCAGTGGAAGCAGAGTCTTTGAATATTTTTAAGGCAGAGCTAGATAGATTCTTGATTAGCAAGGGGGTTGAGGTTATCAAGGTAGGCATGAATGTGGGGTTGAGGTTACATTCAGATCCGTCATGATCTTATTGAATGGCAGAGGAGGCTAGAGGGGCCTTCTCCTGCTCCTAATTCATATTTGTACAATCCAAGACAAAGCAGCCCATTTGATTGGTCCCTTATCCACCACCTTAAACATTATCTCCCTCCATCACCCATACATAGTGGCAGCAGTGTGTATCATCTAGGAGATGGACTGCAGCAACTGTGGATGTGCCTGTACCACATGGAATGGAAGGAAATTGAGAGGAGATTTGATAGGAGTGAACAATATTATGACAAGTTTGAATAAGGTAGACAAGGAAAAACTCTTCCCTTAGCTGTTGATACAAGGACTAGGGGCACAGATTTAAGATTTTGGGCAAGAGATGCAGGAGGAATGTGAGGAAGCATTTTGTTGCCCAGCAAGAGGTAATGACCTGGAACCCGCTGCCCATGAGGGTGGAAACAATCAATGATCAACACGGGGACTCACCACCAAATTCTCAAGGACATTTAGGGATGGGGAATAAATGTTCAATCTCTGTTCTTCGCTGAGCCAATTAGAATAGTTCGAGAGAACAATGAGTTAGCCAGGGCTCAGCAGAGAACAGAGGTTGAGCCTGGACCTTCCTGTTCCCATTTTCACAGCAATGTGGCAATACTTACTCAATAAACCCCAAAGAATACACAAATTACACTTTCATGAATAACAATGCACTCCAGCCTGCAGACATTATGCATGCAGCCAGTGCTGTCAGCAATGGGCTGAGTAATTAGCAACAAAATATCCCATATTTGAGCTTCCCCAGTGTAATGACTGCATGCCTTTAATAAGTTATATTATAATGTAGAATATAAATACTTACTGCCTATTTGTCAGCAAGGTGTATATGTGTTGTATCAAATACTCTGCTCCCCCTGGTTTTGAATGCATTGTAGCATAAATTAGTTCCTTGGGAATATTCAACTTTTTCCTGAAAAAAAACTTGGAAGGAAAAGTACAGCAAAAAGAATTAATTGTTAAGAACACATGCTTCAAAAGGCTGCACAGTTCTCGAGGTATAAGTGTCTATCAGGGTTATTATGTCAACTACAGTGTCATCTGTATTATTTAATTATTGTTGTTCCCCCAATCTGGAAAGGATTTTTCTTTGTGACAGATGTCCATTATTGTGTTGCCTATGATCTCTTTCCAAGTGCTCATCCTATTTCCTTTTGAAATCATTGATTGTTTCCACCCTCATGGGCAGCGAGTTCCAGGTCATTACCACTTGCTGGGCAACAAAATGCTTCCTCACATTCCTCCTGCATCTCTTGCCCAAAATCTTAAATCTGTGCCACTAGTCCTTGTATCAACAGCTAATGGCAAGAGTTTTTCCTTGTCTACCTTATTCAAACTTGTCATAATATTGTTCACTCCTATCAAATCTCCTCTCAATTTCCTTTCCTCCAAGGAGAATAATCCCAGCTTCTCCAACCTAACCTTGTTACTAAAATCCACCATCCCTGAACCCATTCTGGTAAATCTCTTCTGCGCCCTCTCATCCTGCCTAAAGTCTGGTCACCAGAACTGGACACAATACTCGAGTTGGGGCATAAAGGGAGCTTTATATAGGTTCAGCATGACTTTCTTGTTTTTCTACTCAGTCCTCTACTTATGAAGTCCAAGGTCCCATATGCTTTACTAACCACTCTCTCAATATGTCTGGCCACGACATCAATACACCCTCAGGTCCCTATGTTCCTGCATATTTTCTAGAACTGTGCCACTAAGTTTATACTGCCTCTTCCCATTCCTTCTGCCAAAATGCATCACCTCACACTTCTCTGTATTAAGTTCCATCTGCTACTTGTCTGTCCGTTCTGCTAGCCCCTGTTGCAGGAAATTTGCATCACCCTCACTATTTGCCACTCCTCCAAATTTGGTATCATCACCAAATTTTGCTCCGTATTTCAAGATTCAAGTCATTTACATATAGCAAAAAAAAAGCAAAGGATCCTTGGCAAACACCACTGTCTACCATCCTCCAGTCCGAAAAACAGCTATCTACCATGATTCACTGCTTTCTATCCTTTAGCCATTTCCAAAATCCAATTGCACAATGGCCCTCCTATTCCATGAGCCACAATTTTGTTAGCCAGACTTTTATGTGGTACCTAGTCAAGCACTTTCTTAAAATCCAGCTGAACAACATCCGCCACATTCCTGTAATCAACCTTCTCCGTTACTTCATCAAAAAATTCAAATAAAATGAGAGGGTGCAAGAACAAGAACGAGAGGGCCCAGATCTAAAATGATTTGCAAAGAAGCAAAGGTGACTTGAGAAAAAACTTTTTCACACAACGAGTGGCTCGGGTCTGGAATGCACTGCCTGGAAATGTGGTGGAGGCAGGTTCAATCGAGGCATTCAAGAGGGCATTAGATGATTATTTGAATAGAAAAAATGTTCAAGGCTTCTGGGAAAAGGCACGGCAATGGCACCAGGTCATAATGCTCATTTGGAGAGCCGGTGCAGACATGATGGGCCTTCTGTGCCATTAAAATTTTGTGATTCTGAGGTTCGTCAAGCACCAGTTTGCACTGTCAGTCATCTGAATGCTCCTGCTCTCATGCCTCAGTGGTGTGGTCTCATTCTATCAGGGTAGCTTGCTTCCGTGTTCTGTATTCTTCTCACCAAACATTTTATACATATATTACTCTTAATGTTTGGGAGTAAAAGGATCTATTTTAACAGGTATGTCTAAATCATGTTATTTCAAATTTTAAAAATATCTCTATGGGCCAAATGCCCTCCTTCTGCACTGTAGAGATACTGTATTCTGTATTTAAATACATGGTAAAACAGTCTCGCTGCTTGGAGACTGGATTTATAAAAGATTAACAAAGGCAGTTTTGGGGATAAAATACAATCCAGTTAAAAACAGGTTCTGCTTAAAGGGTCTGGACATTAAAGTTCTAAAGATTTCACTTGTAACTCTTTCAAGTACAAACACGTTTCCATCTGTTCCTATTCAGATGAAGTTACATTGTTTCATAGCTTGCCATTGTGAGATTTGAACTCTTGATACTCTTTTGAGTAAACCTGTTTCCATCTGTTTCAGATGAAGTTACATTGTTTCATAGTTTGCCATTGTGAGATTTGAACTCTTGATCTTGGGGTTACAAACCCAGTACCATAACCACTTGGCTATTTAGGCCAAGCCCTATAGTTTTATTGTAACTCTTTCGAGTACAAACCCGTTTCCATCTGTTCCTATTCAGATGAAGTGACATTGTTTCATAGTTTGCCATTGTGAGATTTGAACTCTTGATCTTAAGGTTACAAACCCAGTACCATAACCACTTGGCTATTTCACTTGTAGGTGTCTTTAACTAAAGACCACTGATTGTAGCCTGCACCTGAAAATATTTTGTACCAAATTGTTTTACCTTCAAAACCAGTTTTTTTTTTAAACTGTATCTCAATTTAGGTGCAACTGTTGCTGTTGTGAGCAAGTTTATGGGGTTGGGAAGTATTTATCTAAGTGCTACCCAAGGCAGGTTGTAAGACTACATAATACACTCCCTGCATTAACTGTGCAAAAGGAATGCAAATGAACACACACGGGGAATTATTTAATCTGATGCAGATTCACTTAAAACAAACTCTCAAGAGTGTTTACTCACGTGCTCCAGTTGTGACCAGTTCTTCAGTTTGGAAGGGAATGAGACTCCATTGTTAAAAACTTTGATATCAACATCTTGAGGATAGTACCAGGAGAAGATTTCAGCCACAAGATAACCATTACAAAAGGCTCTGTGAAATACAACGGACAAGGCAATATTCGACAAGATTAACCATTGGGGAGAACATTTTTTGCATAATTATGGAACAATGTTGTCAGCAAGTGCAGGCTCCTATTACGTTTGTGATGGGTTCTCAATTGCTGTGTTTCCCCCAGGCTGTGACCTTTTGCACATTCACCTAATGGACTGACAACTACAGAGTGCAGATGCAGAAAATTCCAGCCTATATGTACTGAAGCCATTGCAAGCAGCAAAGCGTATTAACATAAACCGAGGAATAATTCTACTACTAGACTTTCAATTCCATCTTCTCATCACTGAGATGCGCTGCAGAGCTGAGCAAGTCTTCTTTGACAGCATCTCCAAAACTCACGACCTCCACCATCTTGAAGAACAAGGACAGCAAGGAGCAAGGGAACAGCATCATCTCCAAATCACACATCATCCCGACTTGGGCATATATCACCATTTCTTCATCGTTGTTGGACCAAATTCTCAGAATTTTCTGCTTAACTTCACTGTGGGAGCACCTTCACCAGAGGCGGCAGTTCACGAAGGCAGTCCATCACCAACATCTCAAAAGGCAACTAGAGACGTGCAACATATGTTGACCTTGCCAGTGGCAGCCACAACCAGAGAATGAATGGAAAAAGAATTCCAATAGTACAGTCACAGGACAGGCTACAGACAGCAATGCAAACTTTATTTGTAAAATGTAACTGTCAGGGTAAATGCACAGTGATTTCATCCTCAACACTTAATAGCATTTCTTGCTGCTCTGTTTACACTAGCTTCTGTATCTCATCTGGGATAGACATTTCCAACACAACAGCATATATAAAACTTCTGTTATGATGATTTAAAGACAAATAACTACACTTGGAAACTATAATCCTTTGTTGTAGCAACAGCCTTTACAACAGTTGAATACAAATCCCCAGGATCATTTAGCACAGAATGAATACTAAAGATATTAGTTGTTGGCTCCACTAAACAGGTTATTAATGAAATCTTTGTAGGAGGTAGCTTAGATAAAGAACTAAGTATCTGACTGAGTACATGTTAACAGGAGTCTATTTATATTAATTTAATAATATTCAGTTTCTGTCAGTCCAGAAGGTTATGGTTGATAAATTTAAGGAGACTGTCTATTGGTGGGTTTATTTGATGGGTTATGCCTGGTCCTGAAGCGTGCGTGGGCTGGACCGTGTGACACTCAAGATGCTGTCAAAATTTGGTGGCAATGGTGATGGGTTGGTGGAGAACAAAAAACAGCAGAAGGCAAAGAGAGCACAAAAAAACCCTGTCAGGAGAGATTGTTTCAATGGGGGATGGGTTGGAATTGATGGGAGGGATGAGGAGAGCAAGAGCATGGGGGGGATGGCATGAGAGGGATGTCATAAGAAGGATCAAATGGGGATAGCATGGATGGTTGAATGAGATAAAGAAAAAGGAATTGCATTTATATAATGCTCTTCATGAACACCAGACATCTCAAAGCACTTTATTGCCAATGAAGTACTATTTTTTAAGTGTAGTCACTGTTGTAATGTAGGAAATGTGGCAGCCTATTTGCATTCAACAAACTCCCACAAACAGCAATGTCATAATGACCAGATAATCTGCTTCTGTGAAGTTGATTGAGGGATAAATATTAACCAGGATACTGGGGATAACTTCCCTGTTTTTCTTCCAAATAGTGTCATGGGATCTTTTACATCTGTCCATGCATTCATCCACTCAGGGAAAGAGTGGCAGAAGACAAAAAGTCTGAAGATATTTTGTGACGAGAATCATGTACACATTATAGCACAAAGCAGCAAAGTTATTGCTGTGTGAGAGGCCAGAAACTTATAACACATTTTATGATGTGTGGCAAAATGCAAATACTTCTAGGCCACTTCAAATGGGTGAAATTATTAGACTTCAAGTGGGTAGAAACATTAGTTTTCCCTTTGTTTACCTTCTCTTACTGCTTATTTACTTAAAAGTAGCAGTCAAGATCCTGAAGGTCTAGTAACCTATCCACTAGCCTCACAATTCAGGAAGTTTCCATATGCAATTGCTTATCGTTGTCGAATTGACTGACCTTGACTGATCAGTGGAACTATGCTGCAGCCAAGAATCAACACATTTAAATGTCGGTTTGTTGTAAAATCAGGCGATGAGGGTAGCCATAGTCCCCAAGAGGATTGTAAGAAATAGGAGCAGGAGTAAGCCACTCAGCCCATCAAGCCTGCTCCAACATTCAACAAGATCGTGGCTGATCCGATTGTGGCCTTAACCCCACTTTCCTGCCCTCCATAACCCTCGAGTGCCTTGAGGGTCAAAAATCTAAGCAAGCATTGAATATATTCATTGACCCAGCCTCTACTCTATCTATGGAAGATAGTTTTAAAAACCAACGACCCTCAGAGAAGAAATCCCTCCTCATTTCCATTTTAAATGGCAGACCTCATTTTGAGCCTGAGTTCTACGTTTCCCACAATGGGAAACATCCTCACAGAATTGATCCTGTTAAGCCCCATCAGAACCTTAAGATTTAATAGAATATTATATCATCCCTCACATATAATTTTAAATATCACTAGGCCAATCATATTCCCATGCTCCAGCGATTGTGCACAGGATTCCCTTAAACCATGAAAAAGATCCCCAGGTGTTGCTATTACAATCCCGAGCCAGGTTCCCACTCTCAAACGCAGAGGGCCTTGCACATCCAGAGCAACAACCAGCCTGGAAACGACCCACATCCTCGCCCAGTACAGGCGCCTAACCCATCCAGGTGCAGAGTCACCCCAGCCCGGTACAGACCTCCAGCCCTAATCCAGTTTGTGGGCTATCACTGAGCTCTGCATTTTACACATATCATGTATTCTTGTTGATTCTTGTTCTATTGAAATTAAACACTGAGCTGCATTCACACTCATTGATTTGACCAAGACACCTTTGAAAACAGTTGGAGCTGCATTTGACCAAGCGTGGCATCAAGGAGCCCTAGCAAAACTGGAGTCAATGGGAATCAGGGAAAAATTCTCTGCTGGTTGGAGTCATACCTAGCACAAGGGAAAATGGTTATGGTTGTTGGAGGTCACTCATCTCAGCTCCAGGACATCACTGCAGGAGTTCCTCAGCTGCTTCATCAATGACCTTCCCTGCATCATAAGGTCAGCAGTGGGGATGTTCGCTGATGATTGCACAATGTTCAGCACCATTTACGACTCCTCAGAGTCCATGTCCAAATGTAGCAACACCTGGACAACATCCAGGCTTGGGCTGCCAAGTAACATTCACATCACACAAATGCCAGGCAATGACCATCTCTAACACGAGAGAATCCAACCATTGCTCTTGATGTTCAATGGCATTACCATCATTGAATCCCCCACTATCAACATCCTGAGGGCTACCACTGACCAGAAACTGATCTGGACTAGACATAAATACTGTGGCTACAAGAGCAGGTCAGAGGCTAGGAATCCATTGGCGAGTAACTCACCTCCTGACTCCCCAAAGCCTGTCCACTATCTGCAAAGCACAAATCAGGAGTGTGATGGAATACTCTCCCTTGCCTGGATGAGTGCAGCTCCAACAATACTCAAGAAGCATGACACCATCCAGGACAAAGCACCCGCTTGATTGGCACCCTATCCAGAAACATTCTCTCCCTCCACCACAAATGCACAGTTGCAACAATGTGTACATCTACAAGATGCACTGCAGAAGCTCACCATGGCTCCTTAGACAGTACCTTCCAAACCCATGGCCACTATCATCTAGAAGGACAAGGGCAGCAGATAGATGGGAACGCCACCACCTGGAAGTTCCTCTCCAAACCACTCACCATCTTGACTTGGAAATATATCACCATTCCTTCACTGTTGCTGGGTCAAAATCCCGCAGCCCACTTCCTAACAGCACTGTGGGTGTACCTACACCACATGTGCTACAGTAGTTTAAGAAGGCAGCTCAGCACAACCTTCTCAAGGTCAATAAGTGCTGGCCTAGCGAGTGAAGCTCATATCGCTTAAATGATTTTTTTTTTATAAATCAGTCCCCCGCCTGTCTGCTCCTCTTCACAACTCGGGGTTTGCACACTCACCCGTCAGGTGGTATTTTAAACAATAGCTGGGGTTTTTATAAAGCTCTCCCCTGCCCAGTGCTGCAGTGCCACAGGTCAGGGACAGTATTCTCTCCAATGGCTGCTGCCCATGAAGACATTTGCGGTACAGGCAGTTCCTCCAGGTCTTGTTCCTGGTGGGGATTCTTGGGGCTTTCTAAGACACTCTCCTCCTAGCTTTTGATGTGTTGGAGGCGGCAGTGGCTGAGGAACTGCCAGAGGCAACCCCCTCCCAGCCCCCTCTTTTTTTCTTATTCAGTTCCTTGTCTCCAGCATTATGGAGGATGTTGAAAGGGTCGGACTGATTGAGATTGGATGGTGCAACCGATAATCTCCTGCCTGGCAGCAACAGAACTTGACAGAATAACTGCACCTCGGCCTCCAATCACAGGTTCCCTCACTCCAGCCATTGCTGCTCCTCCAATCATAGATTCAGTCTCTGGAGGAGCAGCAGGAGCAGGAGGGAGGGAACCTGCAACTGGAGGAGCTACAGCAGTGAGCATGGGAGAGACAGAATCTGTGATTGGAGGAGCAGCTCCCACACTTACAGTTCCTCCAATCACAATGCTGTATTATTTTCCCAGTCTCACTGACGCGCTTTAAATTGTTCAGCCACGTTTGGACTACGGAGGAGTCAGAAGTCGGAGACATATTTAGAACGGCGTAATTCCGAAATTCAAAAGTCAGAAATCCACTAGACAGCAGTAATTTCTCATCCTGCTTTAACGTCTCATCCGAAAGATGGCACCTCCTACAATGCAACACTCTCTCAGTACCGCATTTGAGTGTCAACTTTGATTCTTGTACTCAAGTCCTGGAGTGGCACTTAAACATAGTGGCTCAGAGGCAATTATAATTGAATTGGTTAAGTGTGGCAAAATGGACAGGGGCATTTATTTGATACAATAAAGGTATTCTTTGTGCTAAATATGAAAATTCACCAGATTCGAAAGAAAATTTTTCAAAAAGTTGTCAGGCAAATTAAAAGAATACATCAGTGTTGATTCTATAGATGAAAACGATAACAGTCTATACCCTCCAGAGTTTCAGTCTAACTCCAACAGGCCCGCCACTGTACAATCTTAGACTCAAGAAAGGAGAAGTTATAATGTTGCAACAAAACTTGAATCCTAAACAAGGACTTTGTCATGGAAAAAGACTGGTAGTCAAGAAGCAGTTCGAAGATGCTGAAATTATAACAGACAGGTTTCAAGGAAATGGTGTGTTTATTCATTGAGTAATATTAAGCCCTTCAGATGTAAACTTTCCTTTTCAACTCAGGAAAAAGCTCCCAATTATACTTACAAATTCTATGACTATAAACAAATCACAAGGCCAGACTCTTGGCAAATGTTGTATTTATATTCCCAGAACTGCTTTCACACATGGAGAGTTTTATGTTGCTTTTTTCAGAGTGAGAAGTTTTAATTCTGTTAAAGTCTTTGGTGACAGAATGAGAAATCCTGAATTTAAAGCAATCCTATTGCAATAAAGATATTAATTTGACCGCAAATGTTTTGCAGGTCTCTGCAAGTTATATTAAAATAATGAGTAGGGAACATAATTTTATTCCAAAGTGTGAGAAAAACACTCATGTCAGACATGATCTGGCAAAATCCATTTTTAAACTGTCAATATTTACCTGAAGTACCTGTTACACCTGTCACAGTAACAGCTATTCACCCCCCCCAACAGTGACAACCTTCTCCCCACATTTACTTGCTCTTACCTCTATAGTTAACCCTCTCTTTTGTTACACCCTCATGATAGTTAATCCCTCACCCACTATAGTTACCCCCACTCCCCCTTCTAGTTATTCCCCCCTCCCCTCTACAGTTACCTCCTCTCTGCCCTCTATAGTTACTCATCTCCCCCTCTCTAGATACCCTCTCCCCTATAGTTACCCATCCCTCCCTTCTACAGTTACCCCCACTCCCCCTTCTACAGTTATTCTCCCCTCCCCTCTATAGTTACTCATCTCCCCCTCTATAGTTACCCCCTCCCTTATAGTTACCCTCTCCCCTATAGTTACCCTCTCCCTCCCCTCTACAGTTACCCACTCTCTTCACTATTTACTACCAACCATGCCCCTTCCTCCTCCTCCTCTTCCTCCCCTCCCCTAGCCTCTCCGGCCCCGCACTCACTTCTTGACGTTTTTGAAGGGGAATCGCAGGTCCAGGCTCTGCAGCCACTTGATGACCTCCCGGGCGAGTCCAGCTCTCGCCGGAACCGGAGCGAATACGGTTTGCGTTTCGTTGGGGACCCAGCACTGAGAGGTGTTGGAGGGCAGCGGGGGGAGCGCGAACATCCCGGAATGGGAGAGCGCGGAGTCGGAGCTGTGAGTCTCCATGGTGACGGGGGGGGGGGGGGGGGGCCGGATATCTCCTGGGGACCGGGGGCAGGGTAAGGCGTCTCCAAGGTGACCGGGGGCGTGGCCCAAAGTCACCTCGGGACTGGGGCGCGGCCTGGTGTCTCTATGGTGACCGGGGCAGGGTCTGGTGTCCCCGTGGGCGACCCCAGCCCCGCCCCCTGACGCTTAGGCGGTGTCGTCAGGGCCGTTGATTGACAGTTCCGGGGTGAAAGGGGTGGAGTCACTGAGGGATGGGAAGCCCAACAGCATAATGGTCTCCTCTACATTGGAGAGACCAAACGTAAACTGGGCGACCGCTTTGCAGAACACCTGCGGTCTGTCCGCAAGAATGACCCAAACCTCCCTGTTCTTGCCATTTTAACACTCCACCCTGCTCTCTTGCCCACATGTCTGTCCTTGGCTTGCTGCATTGTTCCAGTGAAGCCCAACGCAAACTGGAGGAACAACACCTCATCTTCCGACTAGGGACTTTACAGCCTTCCGGACTGAATACTGAATTCAACAACTTTAGGTCTTGAGCTCCCTCCCCCATCCCCACCCCCTTTCTGTTTCCCCCTTCCTTTTTTTCCAATAAATTATAAAGATTTTCCTTTTCCCACCTATTTCCATTATTTAAAAAAAAATTAAAAAAAAAACCCCACTAGAGCTATACCTTGAGTGCCCTACCATCCATTCTTAATTAGCACATTCGTTTAGATAATATCACCAACTTTAACTTTAACACCTATGTGTTCTATTGTACTATTGTCGTTGACATCTTTTGATGATCTGCTTCTATCACTGCTTGTTTGTCCCTATAACCACACCCCCCCCCTCCACCTCTCTCTCTTTCTATCTCTCCGCCCCCCACACACACACCTTAAACCAGCTTATATTTCAACTCTTTCTTGGACTCGAACTCAAGTTCTGTCGAAGGGTCATGAGGACTCGAAACGTCAGCTCTTTTCTTCTCTGCCGATGCTGCCAGACCTGCTGAGTTTTTCCAGGTAATTCTGTTTTTGTTTAGCATAATAATAAAAGCAAAATACTGAGGATGCTGAAAATCTGAAGTAAAAAACGGGAAGTTTGGAAAATCTCATCAGGTCTGGAAATATCTGTGGAGAGAGAAACAGCTTTAAAGTTTTGATTCCAATATTTCTTCTTCAGAACTGGCCAAGTATTGCTGAAAAAAAGAGTCATGCTGACCAAGCTTTCATCTTGTACTCATAAGGACAGAGAGGCAAGGATACCAATTTTAAATGGAACAACAATTTATACTGCATGAGATGATAGTGCTGGTGGGCAAGTGGATTCTAACTACTGTAGGCATTGCCATGGAAAATCCACCAGAGAACAGTTAACTGCTAAGCTTTTGTTTAAATTCAAACCAGGCAGGTCAACTCTGGTCAAGCATTGCCACGGGGAATGAACCAGGGAATGGCTGTTCCCCCAAGATTTTATTTAACTGAAAAAGGCGCAATGCGTGGACATGCACCTTCTGTCTGCAAAGGACAGGTCCCGGTGTGTAAATAAATATAGAATTAAAGTGATTGGTAGAAAGATTAGAGGGGAGGTGAGGAAAAACATTTTCACCCAGGGGATTATGGGGGTCTGGAACTCACTGCCTGAAAAGGCAGCTGAGGCAGAAACCCTCAACTCATTTAAAAGATTTCTGGATATGCACCTCAAGTGCCATTACTTGCAGGGCTGCGGACCAAATGCTAGAAAGTAGGATTGGGCTAGTTGGCCCGTTTTTCTGCCAACGGAGACAAAATGGTCCAAGCGGCCTCTTTCTATGCCGTAAACTTTCTATGATTCTAAACGTGGTTGGAACATTTCCACATGTTTTTCCCAAGACTAGCAGCATTTCTCAATTCTCAGGGGCAATACTGGACAACAGAAAGGTTCTCAGTTTCAAATGAATGATAACCCTTATGTTTAAATATGGTTTTTGTGTCCAAGGGATGTCAGTTGTCCCAAATTTTGCGGGAATGCCCATACGATGATAGTAAATGGGTTTGTGTCCTAATATTACCAATGTCAACAACCCTTTTTCCTTTTGTCTATGACATCTTTGGCAATCTCTTCTTTGCCTCCATCTATCACTAGCCCTCTATCCAGCTCTACCTGTCCCACCCCCCTCAACCAGCTTATATTTCAGCTCATTTCTATATTTCTTAGTTCTGATGAAGAGTCATACGGACTAGAAATGTTAACTGTGTTCCTCTCCGCAGATGCTGTCAGACCTGCTGACTTTTTCCAGCTACTTTTGCTTTTGTTCGTGTCCACATTTATTGCCCTGACTGTATGCTTGAACTCACCCTTATTTCCACTAAGAAAATGAGCAAAGACAAGGCTTGCACACTGAAAGTGAGGAAAGTTCAGAGGATCCATCAAAGCCAGCCACTAACATGCATCTTTTCAAAGGATTAGAAGAAGCAAGGGAAAATGTACAGTGGAAAGATGCCTATGTGCCACTGAGACAATCCGGCCAACAGAATAGCCTTCTGGGATTTTATTTTAGCCCAATTTTGCTTTGATTCTTTGCTAGCTTGTCAGTGTCAGATGAATGACCAATCAATCTGTCTTTGGCAGTGTTGGCTGAAGGTAAACGTTTAGCCGCAACATCAGCCCTGTTCAGTTTCAAATGTTGCCATTGGGATCATTTCCATCCACCTGAAGAAGCATACATGGCATCTGCTTAATATTTCATTTGAAGGACAGCACCACTAACAGTACAGCCATCAGTCAGGACTGCATTGAAATGTCAGTCTGGACTGTGTGCTCAAGTCTCTGGAGTGGGGCTTGAACCCACAGCATTTGGATACTGAGCAGAGGTTGTCATTCGCACGAAATATAGCAACAACAGTTCACTCCTAGCAAGTGCTTCCCTTCAGTTAATTTTATATTTGATATTATACATGCTTAGTAATTACTATTGATGCTGATGGAAGCTGAATGATCAATTATGACATTTCATGGTACATTATTTTGCCAGAGATCTTAACCCTTATAACATAAATGTCTGTCTTAAAATAGAGAGGAATAAACCACAAATGTGTTCAGTGTACTGCCAAGAGTAATTTCAAGGCTATAATGTTTTTTACTTCACCTAATTTCCAGTGATATATAGTGCAGTATAATTGATCAGGCCATAAATGTTGAGATAAATGCACGAGTTTTACACTGATGCACTAGCAGTGCATTGAAACATTATGGGTGACCTCTTTCTCTGGAGTTGCAATAGTGGTCCAAATCTTCTGGTCTCCCGTGGAAGTCCTGAGATGCAGATCTATGTGAGAATTGTCTGGGAAGTTTAAACTTCTGATGGGCCATTCCCCTTCGCAAATGTCTGTGACTTTGAGGCAAAGTTGGAGACTTTGGACAGATCCGCAGGAGTTAACTGTGTAGTTACTCAGGAAATCTGGACAGATTAAAAGCTAGTCTAACACCTAAATAATTCTACAACTGAACTCTCCCAATCAACAACCAACTCCCCGCTGACCTCCCAACTACCTCCCAGCGGACACCCGGCTATCCTTGACCACTCAACTATGCCCCTTTACATCTTTCCTTTACATCTCCCACTGAGCAGTTAGAAAGCAGCAGGCTGTTTCCCACACTGAACACTGCACAACATATGAAGAACATTTCAGTTAGACAAAAATGTAATTGATACCAGGGTGGCGTGGGTGAGGCTGGCTGACTGGACTCATCATTTGATCCTGCTACGTGTCACAGTAAATGACCAATTTATTCACAAGACCACAAGATTGAAATGGATGAAAAAAACCATTCAGCTCAACCTAGATCACTCACCCAGAAAAAGGAAACAGAGCACAATTTTACCATTCCGCCCTCCCCCACCCCACTGGTGGCAGATGAGATGAGGTGGGGGGAGGGCATGTAAAATTTGCCAGGTGGCCCTCCCACCGCCTATCCATCCACCCCCAAGTGGTCAGAAATTTTACAGGAGGCCAATTATTAGGCATTTAAGGGCTGCTTCCTACTTGGTTGCAATTTTCAGACTGGCAGCAGCTCAGGGACAGGGCGGGGGGAGAGGGAGGGAGGAAACATGACAGGTAAGCCTCTTGGGCCTCAGACCACCATCACTGGCTCTCTTTTCTGTTCAGGGGGCCCCCCTCCAAGGTTTTCCCCCCACCCCAATCCCACCCAGGTGTCCGCCCCTTCCGCAGACTTTCCAACACAGTATCCACCATCCCCACCCCGCCATTTCCTGGGGCCCAGCCCCCTGCCCATGCCGCAAGACTGCCTCCCACACACAACCATCCCATACTTACTTTGCTTCTGGTTTCCTGGCACTTAAAATCTGGAGACTGCCTGGTAATCCCAGCACTGGTCACCGCTCCTGGTGGCGCTGCTGGGACTACAAAACTGCCAGCCAATCAGACAGCCAGCAGCTCTCTCTGAGGCGGATCTTCCACCTGCGTGAGGCAGAAGTCAGGTTTCCAGTCAATTAGCAGCCTGTGGAACATTAAATGGCTGCAGGGTCACCAACATCGTTGGGGTTGCGTTCCCCGCTGACTTTTTCAGTGGCAGGCAGGAACCCCGCTACCTGAAAAACCTGCCCATAGTCTTCAACTACAACATTCAGCTGTTTCTTAAACAATTCCAGGGTTTTTATTTTCGCTACCCTGCCCAGGAGTCCATCCCATGTGTTGATCACTTGCCTTCTGAAGAACCACCTCCCAAATTTGTCCTAAACTCCAAAAGTTCTTAGATTTACATTTCTATGTTATGAACTGTATCCCATTATTATCTTATTTGAAGAAATGTTCCCAGTTAACCCATTCCTTGCTATTTATCTTCTGTTACTCCTTCACCTCTTCACTGACTGAGATGTCCATGTTGAGCACTCTTCCTTTATAACTTAACCTTCTGCGATATAAGGAGTCAATTTTAACCTAACACACCTACTGAGAAACTGATGAGACTGTGGGAAACCCCACCTGGTATTATTGTTCATCGATGTCAGTGGATGTTAATATTACGGCCAAAACTTTCCAGCTGGGTTCCCCCACAGCAGATGCGGCAAGCCATCCAAATGTTCATTGACTTTGGCGGGACCGGAAGATCCCACCGGCAGGAAGGGCCAGAAAATTCCGGCCTACAGTTCTGCCCATCAGCTTAGGATAGAATCAACCCCTTGTTCTTGTTTGGTTTTGTTGTCCTTCCTTGAACCTCCTCCAGGGCTTTGATGTCTCTCTTGTGCCTCAGTGATTAGAACCTTCCACATACGATTTGGAAATGTCAAATGAAGAATCATATCAGCTGCATCTTTTAAACTTTTTTTTTAATTCAAATGCATGATGCCAAAACAATAATACAGAAGTCGTTTTAAGCAGTAAATACACATGAACCCAATATATAGGTTCCAGAATTGATGACCTTCAAAATGAAAGCCTTTTCACAGAATGGGCTGTTCAAATTGGGTGCCCGATAACTTCAATCCTTTAACAATATAACCCAGCTTTAATATTTAACATTTCTTTTGCATTTATGTTACCGTTTATTGATGATTTTCAGTTTGTATATGTACATAAGAAGCTCATTGGGCACTGATACATGCATAGATTCCAGCCTACCCAATATTTGCTGCACCAATGTGATTCAATGCATTTGTGCACAGACCTAGAATAATCTTCCCTGGGGAACTGATGAGGGGGTTGGTGCTGAGATATTTGCCTCGAACAAGTGAAGCATAGAGCATCTATTCAAAGGAGAGAAGAAGGCATCAGTGGTGCCTGATGTATAATTTCCCTTTGGTGCACTGGGCAGATCCTTTCAGGCACTGATCTATGGCTGTAGGTATTAGGCATTGTGCCTGCCCCTCTTCTCCTCTGGGAATAGGAGCTGAGAGGTCAGACAGTAAAGGGGATTCAAAAAGGGAAAAAACTTTTCTTTTTACCACAAGCCCCCATCCGCACTGGGCCATCCATCATGGATCACTGGAGCTGGGGTTCTTCATCTGACTCCTGTTTCTGGACAGCAGCCTGTGGGGCCCAAAGTCTGTGATCCATTGATACTCTTGGATTTCTACCTCTCTGTCTGGGTGCAAGGCCCCACCACATGGTTTGGGGGGTGGGGTGGGGGGTTGGTGGTTGGTGGCGATGGGGCTGGGGGTGGAATCTGTATGCCTGTGGCTCTTTAGGACATTATTAATGACCTGAGTCCACAAACATAATTATAATCATAATAAAAGCCACAGCCAGAAAAGGCACCAAGCATTGTGCTCCTTTTGTGTCTTACCCATACCTGAAGAAGCAAAACCTTCCCGGATGGCTCAGCTGTGGCAATCGATAAGAAAGATTTGTACTTCTAAAGTGCCTTCAATAACCTTGGGACTCCCAAAGGCATTTTACACCCAATTTAGCATTTATTTGAAGTGCTTTCACTGTTGTAAGGAAGTACAGCAGCCAATTTGCATATAGCAAGACCTCACAACAGCAATGTGATAATGGCCAAATAATGTCGTTTTTTTAGTGATGACGGTAGAGGGATAAATATTGGCCAGCACACCAAAGAGAACTCCGCTGCTTTTCATTGAAATAGTGCCATGGCATTTTTCATATCCAGCTGAAAGGGCAGGCAAAATCTTGGTTTAACATCTCAGCATCTCCAACAACACTCCCTCAGTACTGCATCGTAGTGTCAGGCTAGATTTTGTGCTCAAGTCTCTAAGAGTGGGACCTAAACCTCCTGACTCAAAGGTAAGACTGCTACCAACTGAGCCACAGCTGATGCTGTTTAACAGACTATGGGATGAATGTTATCCTGAGTGATATCAGAGCCAAGGAAAATCACAGTAGTTTAGACAGTGACTACAATGACTGAGGCATCTTTCTTTTTTTCCTTATTTGTTCATGGGATGTGGGCGTCACTGACAAGGCCAGCATTTGTTTCCCATCTCTAATTGCCCTTGAACTGAGTAGCTGGCTAGGCCATTTTAGTGGGCAGTTAAGAGCCAACCACCCTACTGTGGCTCTGGAGTCACATGTGGGACAGACCAGGTAAGGATGGCAGATTTCCTTCCCTTAAGGACATCAGTGAAAGCGATGGATTTTAACATCAATAATTGTTTCACAGTCACCATTACTAAGACTCGTTTTTAATTCCAGACTTTATCAATTGAAATCCAATTCCACCAGCAGTCACAGCAGGATTTGAGCACATGTTCCCCAAAACATTATTCTGGGTCTCTGGATTTCTAGTCTATCTACATTACCACTATGCTGCAGTCTCCCCCATTTTATATAATAAAACAGAAAAACCATGAAATACTCAGCAGATCAGGCTGCATTTGTGGAGACAGAAGTCAGTCCATCGATATTTGAGATCTAAGAACCTTTCTCAGGACTGAAAATTATTACAGATGGACATCATTTAAAAAGAAACCTAGCAAGGGGAAAGAGGGAAGGAAACCAGGGGAATACACTGTGAAGTATTTGGGTAGAGATCAGGAGATGACTGGATGGTAAGAGCAGGAGACTAAACGAATCATATTAGACGGATTATTAATCTACAAGGCAGTCAAGGGTTACGAAGGCTAGGCAGGAAATTGAAATTAAGGCCGCAATGATGATCTATTTGAACAGTGGGGTAGACTCGAGGCGGCCAGAGGTCATTAGTTATTTTCAAGTAACACAGATAAGTAGAAGGCAATAGATTTCCTCTCCTTGAGGGAAAAATTCAAAGATTTCCACCAACCAACCTCTCTGAGGTTTAAAGAGACAATTCAACCAAGGCATTCGGGATAGAAGAATTGAACTAACTCACGGTTGAGCAGGTGGTTATCACTTCGCCAAACACAGGCAATTATCACCAGTTGTGGGAGGATCAGTTTGTATTTAATATCTTATTTTGAGGTGTATGCCTAATGAATTCTTTTGGGCCTTACTATTATCATTTTGTCCGCAACAGTCAGGTCAGTTGAATAAAAAAATTTGCTTGGGAATATTTTTCGGTAAAACCTACTAAAAGGTACAGCCTGTTTATGTACAACTGCACCATGACTCGTGGGATTTATGTCCACACATCTTATGTGTCCCACAAAGCGAAGGCACCCAAGAGGATAAGGGTGAATGTCGATTAAGATGAAGGTAAAGTGGTGCCTCACAGAGAGGAGGTGAGGAAGATAGCAGAAAGTCAGAATAATTTCAGGGCACTTTTATAAACTGTCTATCATGAAAAAAAATGAAGAGCAATATTGGTGGGATAATGGGAGTAAGTAACATCTCAGTGAAGGAATAATAGGTAATAAAAAGGGCCTAAAATAGAGAAAGTACATTTTAAAAATATTGAAAAAAGCTCATATTTCCAGTGTTTTGATTGTTGCCAAAAATTTGAATTTAATTTTAATCCTATTGCAATGAGTGCAGTAGAAATTCCAGTTGCTCACACGACAGAGGCAATTTGGAACTCACAGGCAACCTACAAGATTAGGTAGAATGCCTGTTAGGTTAAATTTGTTCCCCAGTGTCTCAGCAGCAACAATCATTTAGCTTGTGCATGCCCACCAGTGGTGGTAACGTCACTTGTGTTTGGGAGAGGTGGGTCCAAGATGATAAAGAAGGTCAGAACTGAAGTTATGTTGTGAAGGAAACGAGATGGTATTAAATTGTGACCAAAAGGATTAAAGCAAAGGGAGAGAAATAGCCATATGTGGGGAAGAAATTGGTTTCGTACCAACAACCAGCGTGAAGCAGGCTGTGCATCTTGAATCAGGCATTCTAAATGAAGCTCGCCAAAGTCAGGTCTTTCACTGGTAGGCCTAGGGGATGGACATGAATGGCTGAGAGTGAGGAGCAGTTATGATCATAGGCTGGAAACAGCCCACGGTGTTGCTGTGGAACCACGAGGAGCGCTTTCTGTCCCTCCTGGGTCCACATCAAGGTAAGTGAAAAAAACAAACAGCCTGTTCGGCCTTGGTAGGCCTGAAGAAACGAGTGTAGTGTGACTGGCCCATACTGAATTTGTAGCAGTTTTGGATGAATTTGGCATTGGCATCCTAAAGCTGGGTCCTCGGTCCAGGCACTTAGAATTCTCCGAAGTAGGGATCAGGTGCAGGAAATTGCGCCCAGTGATTGATACCATCCCTTGCACCTAACATGAATTTTGAAATTGCGCCCAGTGATTGATACCACCCCTTGCACCTAACATGAATTTTACGGCCAAGCAATAGGCATGATGGGGACCAATTCCTCCCCCACTGCTTATGTGAAAGAAAGGGAGAAATTCAGTGGTCTCACTGTGGACTAGAGCCGACCCAATTTGTTTAATAGTCCAGTGTTACACTTTCTTCTGCACAGACTGGGAAAATGGCCTACAAACAGGGGTTACAACAATTTGCCATTGTACTACTTTGCAACAGTTTTTCAACAACGCTATTTACAGAAAAGAGCAGAGCCGAGACCTGAAATCAGCTTCCCACACAGACTGTCGGAATAGGAGGGAAGCGGGCTATTTATGCTGCAAAAAGTCCTTCAGTAGTTTGGGTAGTTCCAGCTGTGAAATGAGCTGTAGACGGGCTCTCCCGAGACAACCTCTGACACACAGGCGGCACAGCTGGCAGAGGGAGCTCGGCGTTGCTGTAATTAAAGCATGCTAAGATAAAGTAGCAGCCAGAAAAGATGGGACACACATTCCTTATAGTTCATGCACAGAATGTTGGTAATGTTGGAACACTGACAGACTGACAGTGCCACTCGGGAATACATGGCACTGTAAAATGCCCACCCCCAATATTCATCACTTCACCATTGGTGGAAATGCCTTCAGCCACCTGGGACGTGGGGCAGAATCTTCCGGTCGGCGTGTGATGGCGGGCCTGACACGCCAACACATAAAATGATGCGCAATGACGTCAGGCATGCATCCCAATGCCAAGGCGCACCATCATAATATTTTGTTCGGTGGGCGCGCAGCTGGAGTCGTCTGCACACCCACCGAAATGTAAGCTGCCTGTTAAGGCCAGTAAGAAATCAATTGAGCCACTTGAGAACGCTACCTATCCAACCTTAAGGTTGATGGGCAGGCGGAAAGCCCAAGCAGCCTTCCCGTTTTTCAGCGGGATGAGGTTCCCTGAAGCTTTTATTAAATAAATAAATACATTTTCATAGATATAAAAACATGTCCCTACTCATGTTTAGATAAAATTTTAATTCAACTCTTTAATTATTTTAATGTCCATTCAATCTCCCTGAGGCAGCTCCATGCCTCAGGGAGATTGCTGAGCTCTTCTGCGCGCATGTGGGCCTTAATTGGCCTGTCTGTGTAAAATGGCAGCGCGGAGTCAAACACGGGCAGCAATCATCTCCCCACCTGCCCCCCGCCCAGCTTGTCCGCCATAGGAAAAATCCTGGCCATGAGCTCTGGAATTCCCTCCCTAAATCTCTCGATCCCTCTCTTCTCCTTTGAGACTCTCCTTAAAACCTAACCCTTTGACAAAGGCTTTGATCATCTCCCCTATACTTACATGGCTCAGTATCAAATTTTGTTTGATAATACTCTTGTGAGACACCCTATCATTTTTACTAGATTAAAAACATTATATAAAAGCTAGATCAATTGTTGATTTTATGTCTGTGATTAATAGATTTGTATTAACCAAATGTGTTCAGATATAAACGTGGATATGCGGATTTAGATCGCAGATCAGGCTCATGATTGGCAGAGCAGGTTCCAGGAGCAAAATGGCCTTCTCCCTTTCTTATGTTCCTTTAACTTGTTGTGTGCTGTGTGATGGCCAACTATTGAAACTTGATCATTGCAGTCACTGCACGCCCAATGCATGAACTTTAGTTTCTCATAGCAAGTTGTAAACCAATGTAGGCCAAAAATCTTTCTTGCCACATAGTGCTATTTGCATCAGGTCTTGTATTTTTGAGGATCCCAAATTTGTCCTTGGGCTTCAATGGAATAACTCAGACAAGATGCGAGCATCAATCGGATGGCCAGAAACATCTCATTGGTATAGACCCTTTTGACTTCAGCACACAGGCAAGGACGAGGTTTGGTGGAGGGCAGGCAAACAGGAGGGAAGGATTGTGTGGCTAAGAGCAAGCCAGCAACCAGCCCAAATAATTAATTTTGGAGGCTGGAAAAGCCTTTCTGCTCCTCCTGGCTTCACATTAAGGTAAGATTTTAATAAAACACTCTCTGGGGGCTTCTTGCATCTCTGTTAAGGACCTCTGCTCAAGCCATGCCTGAGACTGAAATTCTAATTGGAGATTGAGCAGCATAAAGTCTGATCGCTTTAAATGAGTTTAGCAAACTGGTTTCAAAATGGACACAGGCCTCATTTCTGATGAGGATTCTGCATTCATTTCAGCACCAAGGCTTCCTAAAAGCAAATGCTCTAGTTAATTTGGCAGCAACGTGAAAGTCCACATAAATTGGATGAGTCCATTGCTTGGCTACATTCATCATCATTGAAACCATTTACACCTATTTGATTCACGTGCAGTTTTTTTAAACCAGTGGGGAGAACTGTAATCACCAGTACCGAGCCTGACAGGCCAGAAACACCCCAACTTCAATCCTGAGCTGATCTGCCTGAACCAAAAACAAAATCAGCAAGGTTTTATGCTCCTGCTGACCCATGGTGGATTTATAGCAATATCGCGTGATCAACAAAAACTTGCATTTATATAGCACCTATAATGCAGTTAAAAACTTCTCAAGGTGCTTAACAGGAGCTTTATCAGATATTTGACACCACTACACATAAAGAGGTACTAGGACAGGTTTTCAAAGGCTTAGCCAAAGATGTAGGCTTCAAGGAGTGACTTAAAAAAGGAAAGAGCGGCAAAGAGGTTTAGGGAGAGGATTTCAGAAATGTGATTGACTTTCCTTATTTCCATTTGGAAGGGAATGAGTGACTCATCACCACCACCCCCAACCCCCCACAGCATACACTTGGCTATTCCATCTGATGGTTAAACCAAGATCCAGAAATTAATTTGGGAGGGAGCTTTCCATCATTTTTCAAAACAGAATCATATGTATAATCTTGCAGCACAGAAGGAGGCCATTCAGCTCCCCATACCTGTGCCGGTTGTTTGAAAAAGCTATCCAATTAGTCCCATTTCCCTGCTCGCTCACCATAACCCTATTTTTTCCCCCTTTTTAAATACAAATCCAACTTATTTTTGAAATTAATATTTAATCTGCTTCCACCTCTTTATTCAGATAGTGAATTCCAGGTCATAACAACTCATTATATATGAAGGATGATGATGGCTGAGAGCTGGAACTGAAGGCCAACCATTTCACAAAACATCACCTACTTATGCTCCCTCTCCTCCCTGGTATAGCTTTTCACTTTGCAACTATAAGCACATTACCTTCATAATGCAGAAGCAACCTATCCACTGGACTACTGGTGACAGCCACATCGATGGGCCTCTCAGCATCTGCATTTCTGGCACTGATGTCTGCTCCAAAGTCGAGCAGCATCTTAACAATGTCTGGATTGGATTGCCGGGCAGCAGCATGTAAGGGGGTCTCCAGATGTTTACCTTTCTGGACATTGGCTCCTGCAGTCGGGATAAAAAGCAACACATGACACAACAACAGCGTCACTTCATTCAGGCAGTGTAAAGAAAGACATTTGCATCTATTAGCACTTTTCAAAACCTCAGAACATTCCGAAGTACTTTATAGCCAACGCAGTATTTTTGAAGTGTAGCCACTGTTATAAAGTAGGAAAGGGGGCAACCAGTTCGCTCACAGCAAGCTCACACAAATAGCAATTTGATAATGACAAGGCCATCTGTTTCAGTGATGTCGGTTGAGAGATAAATATTGGGCAATGCACCAGGGAGAGCTCCATTGCTTCTCCTCAAATAGTTGAGTAGGCTCTAATACACCCATCTGCGAGGGCAAACGGAGCCTCAATTCAAAGCGTCATCCAAATGATGGCACCTCCGAAAGTTCAGCATTCCCCCAGTATTACACTGAAGTGGCAGCCTAGAATTTGCAGTCAAGTTCCTGCAGCGGGGTTTGAGCTTTCTGATTTTGCCAGCAGCACGGTGGCCCTTCAGAGAATGGCAAATGCTTCAGTAACTCCTGAGCATGCCAGGGTTGCAGTTCATGTTAAATGGGTCAAGCTGCTCCAGAACGCAGGGGCTCTTCCTATCACTGATGTTGGCGGAGTGATGTGGGCTTAGAGTTTTCTCAGGACTGCCCCTGCTTTGCCAAAGGTGGTGCATCAGTAACCCTGCTAATATATGCAAGTGGAGCTTCTGCAATTGTGCAGTTCTGTAGTAGGTCTAAGAAAATTCCCAGCCATAAAGTCCTGAAGACCTCAAACTGCCAGCCTTTATGGGGATAGGAAGGCTGAATTCAAAGAAAAAGTTAAAGATTCTTTTTCTCATCCCTCATTAATCTTTTTCTACATAATTTCTTCCCTGTCAAGCTGTCTTGAAACCTCGAGGGCATTTATCCCATTCCTGCGCCTGACCATGTCAGATTTTATTGGCCTAATGCGCAGAGGAGGTCACTCAATAGCCTGTTGGCGATTTAATTGGAGAGATAATTTGGCAGATGTACAATCGCTTAGGTCTGATTTTCCTCTAAGTGCTGTGTCCAACATACCCAGGCATAGGAACAGGCTATTCTATCCAATCGACTACTTCCTGAGGGTATAGGGTATAGGTTCATGGGCACCATTCCCTATATGATGATTCGGCGGTTGCATAAGCATCACACCTGAGCCTCACCTGAACCTAGCTTTCCAGCTGGAATCACAGGTCGTGATCAGGACTGGGAACTGATTTTCCCCTCCCAAACCCAGGGAAACTATGAACAATCATCTGCTTGAGATCAATTGAATTTTGAAAGAGAATTTGAGGCTCTACATTTCACGCTCAGCAGATCGAAGACTTTACCAACAGTAAGATCCTTGCTTTTGTTCATTTTTATCATTCAATCTCCAGACGATTTCAAAGTGAGCGTTTGCCACTGTCTGGGCAGAATCTTAACAGCTTTGAAACTTTACTGCCTTTGGGACCAAAAGCGGGCACCCTGATGGTGTCTGCTGGCCACATGGTGTCGCAATCTTGTGGGATGCAGTCAATTAAGGATGGCGGGTAAGTTCCTGCGGCCGGAGGTCCAACCAGAGGGTCAAAGCTATGGAATGCTGGCAACTGCACCCCTAAGGGTGGCACTGCTGATGCACGTAGGGGACAGCGAGGCTGCCTCAAAATGGAGGTGCTCTCTGAAGACTGATGAAAGTTTAAACATGAATGGCCATAGCTAGCAACCAGCAGGCCTTCATTGTTGGGGTAGGTTGGGGGGAGGGGGGATGAGGGAGGGTTTGCTTATGGGCCACAGTTTAGGTTTCCCCGATCCCAGTGACTCTGAGCAGGGGATTTAAAGGAGGCATTGCTGGTCCCCTCTGGCCTGCTGCCAGGAGGCCACCTCCAGTTACCTTGTGGGGTTTCAGCCTCAGTGGAGAGGGTGGGATGTGGGGAGCAGTCTGATGTTGGGAAGCTCCCAGCTTTGACAGAATCTTGCCCCCCAGTAATCCTTCAAGTGGCCCTGGTCTGGGAAGTGACCTGAACTGTTTTCTGCAGATTTTGGTCCCAGTCCTGTCTCTGTCTTCTTTACCACAAGAAGTAGTTGAGCAGAACAGCATTTAAGAGGCAGCTAGATAAGTGGATGAGAGAGAAAGGAACAGGAGAATATGCTGCACCAAAAACAAAAATACCTGGAAAAACTCAGCAAGTCTGACAGCATGCTGTCAGACCTGCTGAGTTTTTCCAGGTATTTTTGTTTTTGTTTTAGATTTCCAACATCCGCAGTATTTTGCTTTTATCTTAGAAGAATATGCTGATTGGATTAGATGAAAATGGGTGGGAGGAAGCTTTATGTGGCACATAAATGTGAGCACAGACCAGTTGCTGCATCATTTTAAGTGATGGATGAATAAGCTATATTCCAAAATTACAAATAGCTAATTAATTAGGCCTGATAATTTTTTGTAACTTTTTGTTACAGCAGTGACATTTAATCTTAAATTGATACAGTTGAAGAACTGAATGACCCCTGGAGGGTGGTCTTCAGTAAATCAATTCAGATCTTCGGTATTTTCAATAGGAACAAAAAAGACCTTAATAATAATAATTAAATATCTCCCCACCTCCCGGAATATATGGCAACTAAATCCAAACTGTTATGGTAACTGTCTCACCTGCATGAAGAAGCTTCTTAATGCAAAAAAACTGTTGATGGACACAAGCTACATAAAGGGGAGTTCCCTGATGAGAGATGTCCAGGTCAATGTCCACACCCCAGGAGATCAACACTTGCATACATTCGCTGCGACCTGGTCACAATGTCAGAGATTTAGCAATGCTAACCATTGATTGAGAAAGTAGTAAAAAGTTCATTTTTATGAAATATAAGCAACCATACAGTATTAACTGCTTCCAGAGGTATAGTTCAGGAACATTTTATCCAAAGTTCTGTTTGACATAGAAAGAAATGTGGAGCTTGTCTGGGATTTGACCTCTAGAATCTACTGCATACCAGGTGAGAATCATACTGCTAGACCAACAGGCCAAAGTCCAGGATATAACGTGCATTCCCTATATGAGTCACACTGACTTCTGGTCACACTGAATTCTGGACAGACTGACTTCTTGTCACACTTTAGAATATTCTCCAATTCAGTTTGAGCATGGAATATCTGCTCTATAAATGTATGCGTGTGTGATAAGCAGAGGACAAGAATAAAGAAGTGCTACAATTATATGGAGCTTTGGTGAGACTACACCTGGAATACTGTGTGCAAGCTTGGTCTCCATGTTTATGGAAGGATATACTTGCATTGGAGAAAGGTTCACTAGATTGGTCCAAAGGATGAGAGTGTTGTCCAGTGATGAGAGGCTGGGTCTATATTCTCTGGAGTTAGAAGAATGAGTGGTGATTTCATTGAAACATTCAAGATTTTAAAGGGTTGACAGGATAGATGCTGAGACATTGTTTCCCCTGGCTAGGGAATCTAGAACAAGGGGCCATAGTTTCAGATTTAGGACTGAGATAAGGAGAATTTTTTTTCACTCAAAGGGTTGCGAATCTTTGGAATTCTCTGCCCCAGAAGCTTGTGGATGCACAATCATTGAATGCACTTAAGGTTAAAATGGGCAGATTTTTGGATTCTCAGGGGATCAAGGGATATGGGGAGCAGGCAGGAAAGTGGAGTTGCAATTCAAGATCAATCATGTCATATTGAATGGCGGAGCAGACTCACTGAGAAAATTTCACAAAGAGCCCCGGAAAAAAAATACTTTACCCCCATGGTGCAGAGTCTGACAAGGCAATCTGGATCCACTGGAGCCAGGACCCCTGCTTCTCATGTGGCCTGAGCATCTGCTCTGCACTGAGCTGGTTCACTTGCATGAGGCCAGGATTTGAGGCAGGGAAGATTGCTCTTAAAGCTGTTCTGGGAAGAAATGGCTGGGACTTCACCAAGATCAAACTGCTGCAGGTGCTTCTGCAGAAAGTTCCTGAAAAAGCCCAATGTTCTGTTTTATTCGGTAAGCATATCACGGGATTTTTAATCTTTTATTTATTCTTGCATGGGATGTTTTCATCACAGGCAAAGTCAGCATTTTTTACCTTTCCCCAACTGCACATGAACTGATTGGCATATAGGCCATTTCAGAGGGCAGTTAAGAGTCAACCACATTACCATGGACCTGGAGTCACATGTAGGCCAGACCAGGTAAGGATGCCAGATTTCCTCCCCGAAAGGACATTAGTTAATCGGATGGATTTTTACACAAGCGGTGATCGTTGTCATGGTCACCATTACCGAGACTACCAGATTTTAATTTAAATTCCACCAGCTGCCATGTGGGATTCGAGCTCATGTCTATTATCCTGCGCTGCATCTAAATTACTAGCCCAGCGAAATTACCACTACACCACTGACGCCCCCCTAGACATGGAGCAAAGCTGGGTAAATGGAGCTGAAGTACAGGTCAGCTATGATCTAACTGAATGACAGACCACGCTCAAGGGGGTTAAATGGCCTACTTGTATTCCTATGTTTCTTAACCATGTCCTTCACAATAACTTTTATTCATTTCTACATAATGGCAAAAAACAGCACAACTGTAGCATCATTATCAGCCTCACGGCTCACGTACTTTTCAGCGTCTCACCTGTTTCCCTGTTTATTGTGTCTACGGCTGCTGTTGTGCATTGTGGAAGATTTTTGTCCTTTTGCTTATCATTTGCATGCATTGCATAACGTTACTAGAGTATTTTTTTTTTCTTTACTCACTCGTGGGATGTAAGTGCCGCAGGCAGGGCCAGCATTTGTTGCTCAGCACCAGTTGCACATGAAATGGGTGGCTTGCTAGGCCATTTCAGCGGGCAGTTCAAAGTCAACCACATTGCTGTGGGTCTGGAGTCACATGTAGGCCAGACCAGGTAAGGATGGGAGATCTCCTTCCTTCAAGGGCATTAGCGAACCAGATGGGTTTGTACAAAAGTCGATAATGGTTTCCTGGCCACCATTACTAAGGCTAGCTTTATATTCCAGATTTATGCATTTGAATTTAAATTCCACCAGCTGCTTTGGTGAGATTTGAACCCGTGTCCCCACAGCATATCCTGGGCCTCTGGATCACCGGTCCACTACACCACCATCTCCCCAGTACGTATGCATAATAATGTGTATGCTGTAACCTCACACACAAAATGTTTGAACGTGAATGAAGTTTGGTGAAATGTAAATAAAAGGTAAAAAAAGTGAAAAAAGAAAATGCTGTGCTCGTCAAACGTCATTAACCTGAAACATCAACTCCGTTTCCCTCTCCACAGACACTGCCAGACCTGCACGCATTTCCCTGTTTTCATTCCAGATTTTGAGCCTCCACAGTATTTTTTTTTGTCTTAGAAAAGAAAAGGCGCCGGTGTGAATCGACCACTGACCTTTGCTTGATGCCTCATGAATGGCTGAAGCCCAACAGTCCTGCCCTTGTACTTTGGCACCATTCTGCAATACAAGCTCTGCACAACTGGCGCTGCCACTGGAACATGCATTGAACAGGGGAGTCACTCCATCAATAGTAGTAGCATTGACCTATTAACAAATACATTACAAAAGCATTAGCTAAGCTATACATTATACTGGGGAGATATTCTGCATGAATGCATAGATTTGAATAATGGCTCCTGGGCGGGTTTGGAGGCATGGGGACTGGTAAAATCGTGGAGAGACGGGTCAGGTTAGCTCCCTGATGCAGGACTGTGACAGGGCATTTTACCAACAGCGGGACCGGAAGCAGACAGGCTGCCACCCCAAGAAAGCAGGCAGCAAGTTTATATATGTTAAAGCACTATTAAGGCCCATGTTACCTTGCCATTGGCATTTTGCCGATGCCGGGGCGACTTCCTACCACGTGTGAAAGCTGCAAGAGGCAACCTCCCAGTGACAGCTTTGGGGGAGAGAGACCTCACAGGCCAAAGTAGGGGCTGCAGGCAGGGAAGCAGCATCCACGGTCCCAATGACCTCCGACCCTTGGCCCTGTGAACTTTTAAAATATTTTTCTTCACCTACCTGCTGTAGGCCCAAGGGCTCCCACACTCTTCAGCAGCGACCACCTCTCCCGGTGGCTCTGCTGATTCTTCAGAGCTGCCGTGCACTGCGATTGGGCTGGCAGCATCAGGAGCCTGTCTGACATCCTTAACTCTGGATGGCAGGCCCACAGGCAGCCAATTAGGAGGCTCTCGCTGCCGGCAAGTGCGACCTCAGGATCTGCTTTTCGTCCTGACACCAGTGACCCCACTCAGCTGATAAAATTCAACCAATGTTTCGATTGGCTGGCCTGAGGTGTTTATAAAGTAAAGGTATTGCCCTCAAATTGCCTCCCAAAGCAGACTGATCCCACTTGGAGGGTCACTGAAGTGCAGCGACATCAGGTAGAACTGCAGCTCTAACTCAGGGGCATGCTGGAGTGATGTTCCCTGTGCCCTGCATGCACCTGTAGCACACAGAGAGATGATCTGGTGCTATAAAGCTCATTAGGATATTGCCGGGATGCACAGTGAGTAACGTGCTTGATCGTTAACAGGGTCAAAGGGCAGGTTATCCAGCACCAGCTTCAAGGGCTGTGAGTCACCCTGAAAACTGCCCTGCATCTGAAGGGGGTGAGATATGTCAGGGGCAAGAGAAAGGGCTTGCAATAGAGTGGTTTCAGTCAATGAAGCAGTGATTGAACTGCTGCTGAGAGAGATTCAATGAAGAAGGCTGTGGTCTTTTGTGGGGCAGAGGGCCACCCTCCAATGTAGGCCAGCGCCAAAGAGATTGGGCTGAGTTGGCCAAGGAGCCCACACTGTCTCCCCTGTGCACCGAACCTTATCTAACAAAAATCTATTTCTGTCTTGAAAACTCCAGTTGTCCTAACATCCATGGTCCTTTGAGAGAGAGAATTGGATGATAATAATTTGATTCAAGCCCATTGTGTCAAGATACTCACATTGGCACCTGCTTCTATTAGGGCCTTTGCACATGCTACATGGTTCCCCAGACAGGCATCATGGAGTGGAGAAACGTGATCTATCGTCAGTGTGTTGGCACTGTGACCCTGGAGCACACAACAAAAGTTATAACGGTTTCATCAAAATGTTAAGATAGATCACAATTAAAAAAAAAATTGCAAATATTTGCACTGCTTTAATTTTAAATAGTTTTCTTTCTGCTCTTCACATCTCATCCACTCCCAAACTAGCTGCTCAGCAGTTATCTAGGCAAAGCTCCCTTTCCTCCTGTCTGGAGATGTCTCCGCTGAGAACAAACACTCACATTTAAATGTAGTGGACTGGATTTAGTCCTATCGTCGCCGTACTCGTCAGTGGGCCCAGAAGTGGTCAGGGACCTGGCGTGGGTCTGTGGTGGTCAGCCAAGCCTGATTACATGGCGGCAATCTCATGAATGGGGGAGACGCAGACTTGCCGCCAGGTTGTGTGGCAGGGCCGGGGCGGCTCTGACATCGGGAAGCCCGAATTACCTGAAGGCCGTGCAGGAGCTGCTGCCATTTTTAAAGGGCCGCCAGCCCTGTGTCAGAGTTGGAAATCATCTTGCGGACATTTTAAGAAATCTCTGCAGTTTAAATCTCCAGCGTCTGAATTTCTGGTGCTCCGGCGCAAAAAGAAAAAGACGCCCCAAAGCCCAGGGAGAGGATTACTCCGCCATCACAAAAGATCACCCAGTGGCATCAATGGGTTCAACTGAGGGTCTGAGGTGTCACAGTCCAGCCGGTGCCTTCCCTCCAGTGCTCATGAATGAAGAAGTACAGGCTGGGTGGATGGTTCCCATGCTGCCACGACAGACAGTATTTTATGGAGCCTGCTAGAGCGAGAAACGTGGCAAGAGCCGAAATTTCGGTTTCCCTTTGGTGGGTAGAGATGGAGAAATTCAGTTAGTGGCATGGCAATGGTAGTGGCAGATCAGCCTCATGCCATCTCATGGCAGGTTCCTACTTGTAATACGTTTGCGTGCCTTAAACACTCATGATGTTAAAACTTCTTATAATTAGGTACTACCTTCAAGATTAACTCAGCGGCGCACCGGAATCTTGTGGCAGCTGCCTCACAATTGTTTAAATGTGGCGTGCAACAGTCGGCTTTGTGCAGTTGTGTCTGAGGTCAGCGGCTTTCTTTGTTGAGCTCTGTCCCACAAGGGAGGGGAGCAGGAGAATGGCAGCGTCGGTGGTGAGCTGGGGGTGGGTGGGGGAGGGATGTGTGGAGTGGGATCAGGGACATGGGGAAGTGGAAGACCCAAGGGAGGACAGAGGGTGGGGTTAGGGGAATGGGGGAGTGACGTAGGAAGAGACTGGAGTCCTGGGTGCGGTGGAGGTGTTGGTGAATGACAGTAAATAATATGGTAGGGAGTGATGACGGGTGAGGTTTGAAGGGGGGCGGTGGGGAGAGTCACAATCTGTTCAACCAAAGAAAAAAAAAATCGAGATTATTGAGGCACTGGAGTTTGGAAGGAAAGGTTTGGCCATGATTCAGAGCCTCCCTGTTTGTCCAGCAGGCCCTTTTATAGCCTATCTGTTGCTGCTGTGTTTTCAGTTGATGGCACGTTCCACTCATGAAAAGATCCCCCCCGCCGTCTTGCGATCGCAAATATCTCCTGTGGCCACTGCAGGCACTTTAAATATTAGTTAGAGTGATGCTAGAGCTGGGTCCTGACATGAGAGCAGATGTGCCGCCCACTTCCACACAGACTGTATTGCTGAGTTTTTGAATTTCCTGCCTGAGGCTTCGCCCCTCAAAGTGTCAGCTCAGCAAGTTTTTACACAGGGAACCTGTTTCCAAGATCAATCCAATGCCCCTGTGTCTCAAGTCTCCTGGGAGTCCAAAGGACTCTGACAGTGATTTGAGGAAGCCACATACAGGTCACCAGCTTGCACTGGGTGGGTGACTGAAGGCGCAAAAGACATATGTGTGGTGCACTAAATCGGGGAGGCAGGATTAAATTGCGTTGAATTGCATTTAAATTATATGCATGTGGGCAATTCAGCATATCAATGGGCTTCCTGACACTAGCAAGAAAGGCTCCCATTTTGCTACCTTCCCACTGCTGACTTAATCCACTTACTCCTGCCGCTGGGAATCTGACTCTCCGAGCCCATGTGCCAGCTTGCCCGCTCAAGGGGGCTCCACTGAATCCAGCCCAGCTTTTGAGTTGAGGCTGGGGTCCAAACAGTCCTTCTGTTGAGATTCCAAGACTTTCCTTTGCACCAACACTGTAGCCCAACACATTTCCTGGTATAGCATCAAAAACGGTCAGCATGTGTAAAAGTCGGGCCACGGCCAGTCTGCAATGAATGAGCTGCAGCATCGTACTGACAGTCAATAGATACAGTGATTTTTTAAAAGAGATCTTCCTTCTTACATATTTCATTTCATTTTAACGCAAGCATTAACAGAAAGAGTTGTATCTAATAGAGTATCTAGTTGTATCTAATAGAGTATCTAGTTGTATCTAATAGAGTATCTAGTTGTATCTAATAGAGTATCTAGTTGTATCTAATAGAGTATCTAGTTGTATCTAATAGAGTATCTAGTTGTATCTAATAGAGTATCTAGTTGTATCTAATAGAGTATCTAGTTGTATCTAATAGAGTATCTAGTTGTATCTAATAGAGTATCTAGTTGTATCTAATAGAGTATCTAGTTGTATCTAATAGAGTATCTAGTTGTATCTAATAGAGTATCTAGTTGTATCTAATAGAGTATCTAGTTGTATCTAATAGAGTATCTAGTTGTATCTAATAGAGTATCTAGTTGTATCTAATAGAGTATCTAGTTGTATCTAATAGAGTATCTAGTTGTATCTAATAGAGTATCTAGTTGTATCTAATAGAGTATCTAGTTGTATCTAATAGAGTATCTAGTTGTATCTAATAGAGTATCTAGTTGTATCTAATAGAGTATCTAGTTGTATCTAATAGAGTATCTAGTTGTATCTAATAGAGTATCTAGTTGTATCTAATAGAGTATCTAGTTGTATCTAATAGAGTATCTAGTTGTATCTAATAGAGTATCTAGTTGTATCTAATAGAGTATCTAGTTGTATCTAATAGAGTATCTAGTTGTATCTAATAGAGTATCTAGTTGTATCTAATAGAGTATCTAGTTGTATCTAATAGAGTATCTAGTTGTATCTAATAGAGTATCTAGTTGTATCTAATAGAGTATCTAGTTGTATCTAATAGAGTATCTAGTTGTATCTAATAGAGCTTTACAAATCATTTGGAGCTCCAAAAGCACATAACAAGTCGTGAAGTACTTTTGAGGTGTATTCATGGTTATAAGGTGGGAAGGTGTGGCAGCCAATTTGGTCCCAACATGGTCCCAACATGGCCCCAAAAACACCAATGAGATGATGGCCAGATAATCGGTTTTAGTTGGTTGAGGGATACAATTTGGTCAGGAGACTTGGTACCCTGTTTTTCTTTGAAATAGCGCCGTGGGATCTTATATGTCCACTCAAGTGGGCAGACAAGGACTCAGTTTAACGATGTCTCATGCAAATGACAACACTGCTGACAATGTAGCACTCCCCCAATACTGAACTGGAGTGACAGTCTGGATTACGTGCTCAGCTCTCTGGAGTGGGACTTGAGCCTAAGCTTCTAGAGAGAATGTTACAACTGAACTATGGCTAACACCGAAAAGGAGAAGAAAGGCTGGGGAGATTACTTTCCGCCAAAGCCTTGTGCTTTCTGATGATGGATAAGATGATTTTAATTACCAAAAAAACCCCCCAAAATTTATATATAAATAGAGACACTTCTCAGGCATAAAACAACTGTAAAAGACTGATGATCAAAGGGTTACACTATAACATATGTAACTCACCACAATGCGCAATCACCTACCTGTGCAAGCAAAGTTTTGAGGGACAGAAGGCGTCCCTGACTGGCTGCCTCATGTAGAGGTGAACGGTCAGCCCAGGAACCTGTTCAAGAAGAAAATAAGATGATAAATAAAATAGGTAGTCAGAGTGGGATAAAAGTTCTGGTGAAGGGAGTTTCTATTACATGTCATTTGTAGTGTCAAAACACATCTCATCCAACAAGAGGAAAAAAATGTTGTTTATTGCACTTCAAGAAAGTTTAGTAAGTGAATTAAATAAGTAAACACTTTGTGACAACATCAATTTTCAATTTTTCCTACAAAGGTATGTTGAGATGCACCAAGCAAGATCACGTTTATTGGTCACACCAATGAAATAAACAAAAGCTATATTTTTGGCAACGTGCGGTATGAGCTCTCAATTGATTTCCTGTGAAACCAAGTCCATTATTTCTGCCAAATGACTGATTTTAAAATTTCCCACACTTCAGTGATTGCATCCATGGTAACATATATTATTTTGTTTAATACACGAGCTAAATCAAAACAAGTAGGCTGGGAAGGCACTAACTCCATATCAAGTTATACGGACTCAAGACGTTAACTCTGTTTCTCTCTCCACAGATGCTGTCGGACCTGCTGAGTTTTTCCAGCATTTTCTGTTTTTATTTCAGATTTCTAGCATCCGTGGTATTTTGCTTTTAACTTTGTGCCAATGTCGTGCTGCATTCGTCAGCTAACAGGCCATTCAACTTCATGCTGACTGTGGATACACTTACACTGCGGGTCATTTAAGTGAATATCTTTGTGTTTTATTTCTTTGCAGCTAAAAGAAAGTTGTTGAGATCACTGGGGATATTAAAGTGATATGTCACTGCAAAAGATGCATTTAGTGAATTCCAGCAGTTTGGTAAATTCTGCTCTTGAAATTATTTTCTGAACAATAATGAATTCAGGCACTCATCAATAAAGTTGTAGCAGAGATTTGAGGAGTATAGGCTTGATTCTGCAATCTCACATTTTTTTGGGGGGGAAATGGGGATCATGTTCACAGGAAGTGCAGTTTGGACATATGACTACAATATTATAACCCTGATTCTTCAACCTCTGACTGCTGTTCTGTACGGGGAATTATATCTTATGTCTTTGTTTGATATTGTCAAAATAGAAGTCGATGAAACAAGACGATTACTGTGCTTCTCTATTACAGAGATAATCTAGTGCTTATCCCCATCCTCAATTTTCTCCCTTTCGAGTGCTGCTCTGCTATGTACTGACACGCTTCTGATACCTTATATAAGCGGCCATCCTTCATGTTTTATGCCTAGCCAGTGAACATTAATATTCATAGGCAAATTGACCATCAACGCTGAGACCAATTCCCTCCTTACCTAACACCTTTGTTCCAGCAGGGATTACTGGATGGCAAACAGACACAGGAACTGCAGCTGACTTTCCCACTACTCTTATTCAGATAAATTGAAGTCAACTGCAATTTGCCTGTTGCCTGCCTGCGATGAGCTAAATGAGCACGGAGTAGTAAATCATACCTGGGATCTTCCTGGCCTACATGGGTTAGCATTAAATCATGCAGTAAGCCTCAGATATCTGCAGTTTTTTAACATTATCTGCTCTGTTCAATTTAATGAGATGAAAAGAGGCTGGGAATAACATAAGAACAGGAGTAGGCCCTCGAGCCTGTCACGCTATTCAATTAAATTATGGCTGGCTTGTCCTGGTTTCAACTTCACTTTCTTGCTTGCTCCATCTCTCAAAGTCTTTCTTGAATAAATCCATCAATCAGTTTTGAAATTTTTAATTGGCCTGGGCTCAACAGCCCTTTGGGGGAAAGAATTCCAGATTTTTTCCACTCTTTTTGTGTGAAAAAGTGCTTCCTGACAACACAATGTTGGAAGGGGCCCATTCCGATGATCCAAAGCAGATTTAATCTTAAACGTCAGTCTGAAACTAGTTCCAAGTCATTTCAACACCTGCTCACTGTAAGTTCAGGAAGCTTGAGTGACAAGTGACCTCAAGTATTTTTTACAGGATAAGAAAGTAGGGATAAGACCAACAAAACTGTATCACAAAATTAGCATCTGACTGTCCCCTCAACACCCTGCACTTGATACATTTATATGGCACACTCTTTTCCCGTGGTACATTTTTCTATTAATGAACCAGGGGAAACATAACAAATAACTGAACACACAAAACAAACCTGAATCAATATCCAAGATAACCCCTGCTGCATTCCAGACCATAGCATGCTCCATCGCTAGTTGATGCATCTATGGGATTATTTACAAAGGAATATGTTAAGATTTCAGAATTCCTACATACAGTAACTTTGGCGCCATGATTTGATGCTTTCTCAAAATTTTATATATACAAGCCTCACACTTAAAAAAAATTAAACAATCTACTGTCTAGCTTTGAGGATCCTCGTCTTCCACGTTCTGATTATAGCCAAACAGAGTAATAATGTCCCACCCCTACCATTGGCACCACTTCTATCAATAAATATTTATTTTTGCCATTGGGAGTTGTAATGACACCTTTCACCTGTAATAAAGTGCATGTCTGTGTAGGGGTGTTTGGCACATTAATGGCCATTTGGGGCTGAGGCACTTAGACACTGACTGGGTCCTGAAGAGAAATTCTCTGTCCCACTACAGCTGTCACATCTGCTGATAAAAGTACGTTTTTTCATTTGTTCGTGGGATGTGGGTGACGCGGGCCAGGCCAGTATTTATTGTCCATTCCCTAATTGCCCTTGGGAAGGTGTTGGCGAGTAGCCTTGGGGTAGGTTTGGACTTTTTTGTAATCGTGAAAAATGAGGGATAGGCAACCAGCAGTCCGTCTAACATCTCTCGCAGTTTTTATTTTGCTGGAGGCCAGTGGAAATTAGATTACTTCCCTGTTTTAGTCTACCACACAAAGTCAAAAGCTACTCAGTTGAGTCTGTATTTACATTTGAGGGAGAAAGAAGCCTAATTATTGCTGCAAAATGTTCTTTTCAATGAGATTTGGTCAGAGAAGTAACACCAGCTTCTTTTAGTCATATTATTTGCTGCCTTTCATATTGTTAAAAGGGGAGAAAAGAAGGCTGGACCCTTAAAAAGTGCCCACCTCAACTTTAGCCAATAATCTTATTTCCTAAACCACAACATTGTGGTAGCTGGTGGTGTCACGGCAGTGGATTACAGCACTGAATCAGTTAAGGGCATATTGCACTTTTTAAGGAAGACCTGTTTTTTAAACAGACAGACAAGCAAAGATGGCTGAGAGTGAAAAGAGCAACTTTCTGGAAAATTCCTGTGCAGATTAGATTTGACTGACCAGTCCCGAGAGAACACAGAATGTCACACTCAAAAAAGATGTCAAGGCCTACTTCAAACAGAGCTACTTGAAAGGAAAATGTGAAATACAAATGACTGAACTTTAATCACCTGTGGTTGTGAAGACAATGGAGAGTAATTGCCACATCTCAGCAGACATCTAAACACATCTCCTGTTGAGTTATACCTCAGAATATGGAATTGAAAGAAAACGGACACTGAGCGTAAAATAATGTTTGTTTTTTCCTTCCAGAAATACACAAGGAAATGGATTAAAAACCAAGCTGCCGGAGTGATATGTGTGTGCTCGTGCTAGTGTTCTAGCGTGCTAGTGTTCTAATGTGCTAGTGTTCTAGCATGCTAGTGTGCTAACGTGCTAGTGTTCTAGTATGCTAGTGTTCTAGCGTGCTAGTGTGCTCATGTGCTAGTGTTCTAGTGTGCTAGTGTGATAGTGTACTAGTGTCCTAGCATGCTAGAGTTGTGGTGTACTAGTGTCCTAGCATGCTAGTGTGCTAACGTGCTAGTGACCTAGCGTGTAGTGTTCTATTGTACAAGTGTCCTAGCATGCTAGTGTGCTAACGTGCTAGTGTTCTAGCATGTTAGTGTTCCAGTGTGCTAGTGTTCTAGCATGCTAGTGTGCTAAAGTGCTAATGTTCTAGCGTGCTAGTGTTCTAATGTGCTAGTGTTCTAGCGTGCTAGTGTTCTAGTGTACTAGTATCCTAGCATGCTAGTGTGCTAACGTGCTAGTGTTCTAGTGTGCTAGTTTTCTAACGTGCTAGTGTGCTAATGTGCTAGTGTTCTAGTGTGTTAGTGTTCTTGCGTGCTAGTGTGCTAATGTGCTAGTGTTCTAGTGTGCTAGTGTTCTAGTGTGCTAGTGTGCTAATGTGCTAGTGTTCTAGCGTGCTAGTGTTCTAGTGTACTAGTGTCTTAGCATGCTAGTGTGCTAACGTGCTAGTGTTCTAGTGTGCTGGTGTTCTAGCATGCTAGTGTCCTAGTGTGCTAGTGTCCTAGCATGCTAGTCTGCTAACGTGCTAGTTTTCTAGCTTGCTAGTGTTCTAGCATGCTGGTGTTCTAATGTGCTAGTGTTCTAATGTGCTAGTGTTCTAGCGTGCTAATGTTCTAGTGTACTAGTATCCTAACATGCTAGTGTGCTAACGTGCTAGTGTTCTAGCGTGCTAGTGTTCTAGTGTGCCAGTGTCCTAAAGTGCTAATGTTCTAGTGTGCTAGTTTTCTAGCGTACTAGTGTGCTAATGTGCTAGTGTTCTAGTGTGCTAGTGTACTGGTGTGCTGGTGTCCTAGTGTGCTAGTGTCCTAGCAAGCTAGTGTGCTAACGTGCTAGTGTTCTAGCATGCTAGTGCTCTAGTGTTCTAGTGTGCTATTGTGCTAATATGCTAATGTTCTAGTGTGCTAGTGTTCTAGTGTACTAGTGTCCAAGCATGCTAGTGTGCTAATGTGCTAGTGTTCTAGCATGCTAGTGTTCTAGCAAGTTGTGTTCTAATGTACTAATGTCCTAGCATGCTTGTGTTCTAGTGTGCTAGTGATCTAGCTTGCTAGTGTGCTAGCATGCTAGTGTTATAGTGTGCTAGTGTGCTAATGTGCTATTGTTCTAGTGTACTAGTGTGCTAACGTGCTAGTGTTCTAGCGTGCTAGTGTTCAAGTGTACTAATGTCCTAGCATGCTAGTGTGCTAACGTGCTAGTGTTCTAGTGTACTAGTGTCCTAGCAGGCTAGTGTGCTAACGTGCTAGTGTTCTGGCGCGCTAGTGTTCTAGCGTGATAGTGTGCTAATGTGCTAGTGTTCTAGTGTGCTAGTGTGCTAACATGCAAGTGTTCTAGTGTGCTAGTTTCCTAGTGTGCTAGTGGCCTAGCATGCTAGTGTGCTAACGTGCTAGTGTTCCAGCGTGCTAGTGTTCTAGTGTGCTAGTGTGCTAGTATACTAATGTCCTAGCATGCTAGTGTGCTAACGTGCTAGTGTTCTGACGTGCTAGTGTTCCAGTGTGCTAGTGTGATAATATGCTAGTGTGCTAGTATGCTAGTGTTCTAGTGTGCTAGTGTTCTAGGGTGCTAGTGTTCTAGCGTGCTAGTGTTCTAGTGTGCTAGTGTTCGAATGTGCAATTGTGCTAATGTGCTAAAGTTCTAGTGTGCTAGTGTTCTAGTGTGCTAGTGTGCTAACGTGCTAGTGTTCTACTGTACTAGTGTCCAATCATGCTTGTGTGCTAATGTGCTAGTGTTCTAGCATGCTAGTGTTCTAGTATACTAGTGTCTTGTGTGCTAGTGTGCTAACGTGCTAGTTTTCTAGCATTCTAGTGTTCTAGTGTGCTAGTGATCTAGCATGCTAGTGTGCTAATGTGCTAATGTTCTACTGTGCTAGTGTTTTAGTGTGCTAGTGTCTAGTGTACTAGTGTCCTAGCATGCTAGTGTGCTAACGTGCTAGTGTTCTAGCGTGCTAGTGTTCTAGTGTACTAGTGTCCTACCATGCTAGTGTGCTGACGTGCTAGTGTTCTACTGTGACAGTGTGCTAATATGCTAGTGTTCTAGCGTGCTAGTGTTCTAGCATGCTAGTGTGCTAATGTGCTAGTGTTCTAGTGTGCTAGTGTTCTAGTGTACTAGTGTCCAAGCATGCTAGTGTAATAACGTGCTAGTGTTCTAGCGTTCTAGTGTTCTAGCGTGCTAATGTGCTAGTGTTCTAGTGTGTTAGTGTTCGAGCGTGCTAGTGTGCTAATGTGCTAGTGTTAATTGTGCTAGTGTTCTAGCGTGCTATTGTCCTAGTGTGCTAGTGTCCTAGCATGCTAGTGTGCTAACGTGCTAGTTTCCTAGCATGCTAGTGTTCTAGTGTGCTAGTGATCTAGCATGCTAGTGTTCTACTGTGCTAGTATTTTAGTGTGCTAGTGTTCTAGTGTACTAGTGTGCTAGCATGCTTGTGTGCAAACGTGCTAGTGTTCTAGCGTGCTAGTGTTACGGTATGATAGTGTTCTAGCGTGCTAGTCTTCTAGTGTTCTAGTGTCCTAGCATTCTAGTGTGCTAACGTGCTAGTGTTCTAGCGTGCTAGTGTTCTAGTGTGCTAGTGTTCTAGTGTTTTATTGTCCAAGCATGCTATTGTGCTAACGTGCTAGTGTTCTGACGTGCTTGTGTTCTAGGGTACTAGTGTGCTAATGTGCTAGTGTTCTAGTGTGCTAGTGTTCTAGTGCCCTAGCATGCTAGTGTGCTAACGTGCTAGTGCTCTGACGTGCTAGTGTTCTAGTGTGCTAGTGTGCTTAAGTGCTAGTGTTCTAGTGTGTTAGTGTTCTAGTGTGCTAGTGTTCTAACGTGCAAGTGTTCTATGGTGCTAGTGTTCTAGTGTGCTAGTGTCCTAGCATGCTAGTGTGCTAACGTGCTAGTGTTCTAGTGTGCTATTGTTCTAGCATGCTGGTGTTCTAGTGTACTAGTCTCCTGGCATGCTAGTGTGCTAACGTGCTAGTGTTCTAGTGTACTAATATCCTAATGTGCTAGTGTTCCAGTGTGCTAGTGTTCTAGCGTGCTAGTGTGCTAACGTGCTAGTGTTCTACTGTGCTAGTGTTATAGTGTGCTAGTGTTCTAGAGTACTTGTGTCCTAGCATGCTAGTGTGATAACATGCTAGTGTTCTGACGTGCTAGTGTTCTAGCGTGCTAGTGTTCTAGTGTACTAGTGTCCTACCATGCTAGTGTGCTGACGTGCTAGTGTTCTACTGTGACAGTGTGCTAATATGCTAGTGTTCTAGCGTGCTAGTGTTCTAGCATGCTAGTGTGCTAATGTGCTAGTGTTCTAGTGTGCTAGTGTTCTAGTGTACTAGTGTCCTAGCATGCTAGTGTAATAACGTGCTAGTGTTCTAGCGTTCTAGTGTTCTAGCGTGCTAGTGTGCTAATGTGCTAGTGTTCTAGTGTGTTAGTGTTCGAGCGTGCTAGTGTGCTAATGTGCTAGTGTTAATTGTGCTAGTGTTCTAGCGTGCTATTGTCCTAGTGTGCTAGTGTCCTAGCATGCTAGTGTGCTAACGTGCTAGTTTCCTAGCATGCTAGTGTTCTAGTGTGCTAGTGATCTAGCATGCTAGTGTTCTACTGTGCTAGTATTTTAGTGTGCTAGTGTTCTAGTGTACTAGTGTGCTAGCATGCTTGTGTGCAAACGTGCTAGTGTTCTAGCGTGCTAGTGTTACGGTATGATAGTGTTCTAGCGTGCTAGTCTTCTAGTGTTCTAGTGTCCTAGCATTCTAGTGTGCTAACGTGCTAGTGTTCTAGCGTGCTAGTGTTCTAGTGTGCTAGTGTTCTAGTGTTTTATTGACCAAGCATGCTATTGTGCTAAAGTGCTAGTGTTCTGACGTGCTTGTGTTCTAGGGTACTAGTGTGCTAATGTGCTAGTGTTCTAGTGTGCTAGTGTTCTAGTGCCCTAGCATGCTAGTGTGCTAACGTGCTAGTGCTCTGACGTGCTAGTGTTCTAGTGTGCTAGTGTGCTTAAGTGCTAGTGTTCTAGTGTGTTAGTGTTCTAGTGTGCTAGTGTTCTAACGTGCAAGTGTTCTATGGTGCTAGTGTTCTAGTGTGCTAGTGTCCTAGCATGCTAGTGTGCTAACGTGCTAGTGTTCTAGTGTGCTATTGTTCTAGCATGCTGGTGTTCTAGTGTACTAGTCTCCTGGCATGCTAGTGTGCTAACGTGGTAGTGTTCTAGTGTACTAATATCCTAATGTGCTAGTGTTCCAGTGTGCTAGTGTTCTAGCATGCTAGTGTGCTAACGTGCTAGTGTTCTACTGTGCTAGTGTTAAAGTGTGCTAGTGTTCTAGAGTACTTGTGTCCTAGCATGCTAGTGTGATAACATGCTAGTGTTCTGACGTGCTAGTGTTCTAGCATGCTAGTGTGCTAATGTGCTAGTGTTCTAGTGTGCTAGTGTTCTAGTGTACTAGTGTCCTAGCATGCTAGTGTAATAACGTGCTAGTGTCCTAGCGTTCTAGTGTTCTAGCGTGCTAGTGTGCTAATGTGCTAGTGTTCTAGCGTGTTAGTGTTCTAGCATGCTAGTGTGCTAATGTGCTAGTGTTAAGTGTGCTAGTGTTCTAGCATGCTATTGTCCTAGTGTGCTAGTGTCCTAGCATGCTAGTGTGCTAACGTGCTAGTTTCCTAGCATGCTAGTGTTCTAGTGTGCTAGTGATCTAGCATGCTAGTGTTCTACTGTGCTAGTATTTTAGTGTGCTAGTGTTCTAGTGTACTAGTGTGCTAGCATGCTTGTGTGCAAACGTGCTAGTGTTCTAGCGTGCTAGTGTTACGGTATGATATTGTTCTAGCGTGCTAGTCTTCTAGTGTTCTAGTGTCCTAGCATTCTAGTGTGCTAACGTGCTAGTGTTCTAGCGTGCTAGTGTTCTAGTGTGCTAGTGACCTAGCATGCTAGTGTGCTAATGTGCTAGTCTTCTAGCGTGCTAGTGTTCTAGTGTTCTATTGTCCAAGCATGCTATTGTGCTAACGTGCTAGTGTTCTGACGTGCTTGTGTTCTAGCGTACTAGTGTGCTAATGTGCTAGTGTTCTAGCGTGCTAGTGTTCTAGTGTACGAGTGTCCTAGCATGCTAGTGTGCTAACGTGCTAGTGTTCTGACGTGCTAGTGTTCTAGCGTGCTAGTGTGCTTAAGTGCTAGTGTTCTAGTGTGTTAGTGTTCTAGTGTGCTAGTGTTCTAACGTGCTAGTGTTCTAGTGTACTAGTGTCCTAGCATGCTAGTGTGCTAATGTTCTAGTGTTCTAGTGTGCTAGTGTTCTAGCGTGCTAGTGTTCTAGTGTACTAGTCTCCTGGCATGCTAGTGTGCTAACGTGCTAGTGTTCTAGCGTGCTAGTGTTCTAGTGTACTAGTGTCCTACCGTGCTGTGTGCAAACGTGCTAGTGTTCTAGCGTGCTAGTGTTACGATATGATATTGTTCTAGCGTGCTAGTCTTCTAGTGTTCTAGTGTCCTAGCATTCTAGTGTGCTAACGTGCTAGTGTTCTAGCGTGCTAGTGTTCTAGTGTGCTAGTGACCTAGCATGCTAGTGTGCTAATGTGCTAGTGTTCTAGCGTGCTAGTGTTCTAGTGTTCTATTGTCCAAGCATGCTATTGTGCTAACGTGCTAGTGTTCTGACGTGCTTGTGTTCTAGCGTACTAGTGTGCTAATGTGCTAGTGTTCTAGCGTGCTAGTGTTCTAGTGTACGAGTGTCCTAGCATGCTAGTGTGCTAACGTGCTAGTGTTCTGACGTGCTAGTGTTCTAGCATGCTAGTGTGCTTAAGTGCTAGTGTTCTAGTGTGTTAGTGTTCTAGTGTGCTAGTGTTCTAACGTGCAAGTGTTCTATGGTGCTAGTGTTCTAGTGTGCTAGTGTCCTAGCATGCTAGTGTGCTAACATGCTAGTGTTCTAGTGTGCTATTGTTCTAGCGTGCTGGTGTTCTAGTGTACTAGTCTCCTGGCATGCTAGTGTGCTAATGTGCTAGTGTTCTAGTGTACTAATATCCTAATGTGCTAGTGTTCCAGTGTGCTAGTGTTCTAGCGTGCTAGTGTGCTAACGTGCTAGTGTTCTACTGTGCTAGTGTTATAGTGTGCTAGTGTTCTAGAGTACTTGTGTCCTAGCATGCTAGTGTGATAACATGCTAGTGTTCTGACGTGCTAGTGTTCTAGCATGCCAGTGCGCTAATGTGCTAGTGTTCTAGTGTGTTAGTGTTCTAGTGTGCTAGTGTGCTAACGTGCTAGTGTTCTGATGTGCTAGTGTTCTAGCGTGCTAGTGTGCTTGAGTGCTAGTGTTCTAGTGTGTTAGTGTTCTAGTGTGCTAGTGTGCTAATGAGCTAGTGTTCTAGCGTGGTAGTGTTCTAGTGTACTAGTGTCCTAGCATGCTAGTGTGCTAATGTTCTAGCGTTCTAGTGTGCTAGTGTTCTAGCGTGCTAGTGTTCTAGTGTATTGGTCTCCTGGCATGCTAGTGTGCTAACGTGCTAGTGTGCTAGTATTCTAGTGTACTAGTGTCCTAGCATGCTAGTGTGTTAACATGCTAGTGCTCTAGAGTGCTAGTGTTCTAGTGTACTAGTGTCCTAGCATGCTAGTGTGCTCACATGCTAGTGTTCTGGCATGTTAGTGTTCTAGCGTGATAGTGTGCTAATGTGCTAGTGTTCTAGTGTGCTAGTGTACTAATGTGCTAGTGTTCTAGCGTGCTAGTTTTCTAGTGTACTAGTGTCCTAGCATGCTAGTGTGCTAATGTTCTAGTGTTCTAGTGTGCTAGTGTTCTAGCATGCTAGTGTTCTAGTGTATTGGTCTCCTGGCATGCTAGTGTGCTAACGTGCTAGTGTGCTAGTGTTCTAGTGTACTAGTGTCCTAGCATGCTAGTGTGCTAACATGCTAGTGCTCTAGAGTGCTAGTGTTCTAGTGTACTAGTGTCTAGCATGCTAGTGTGCTCACATGCTAGTGTTCTGGCGTGTTAGTGTTCTAGCGTGATAGTGTGCTAATGTGCTAGTGTTCTAGCGTGCTAGTGTACTAATGTGCTAGTGTTCTAGCGTGCTAGTTTTCTAGTGTACTAGTGTCCTAGCATGCTAGTGTTCTAATGTGCTAGTGTTCTAGCGTGCTCGTGTTCTAGCATGCTAGTGTTCTCGTGTATTCTTATCCTAGTGTGCTAGTGTGCTAACGTGCTAGTGACCTAGCGTTCTAGTGTTCTAGTGTACTATTGTCCTAGCGTGCTGGTGTGCTAACGTGCTAGTGTTCTAGCTGCTAGTATTCTAGTGTGCTAGTGTTGTAGCATGCTAGTGTGCTAATGTGCTAGTGTTCTAGTGTACTAGTGTCCTAGCATGCCAGTGTGCTAACGTGATAGTGTTTTAGTGTGCTTGTGTTCTAGTGTACTAACGTCCCAGCATGCTAGTGTTCTTACGTGCTAGTGTTCTACTGTACTAGTGCCCTAGCATGCTCGTGTGCTAACGTGCTATTGTTCTAGCATGCTAGTGTTCTGGAATGTTAGTGTGCTAATGTGCTAGTGTTCTAGCGTGCTGGTGTTCTACCGTGCTAGGGTGCTAATGTGCTATTGCTCTAGTGTGCTAGTGTTCTAGTGTGCTAGTGTTCCAGTGTGCTAATGTGCTAACGTGCTAGTGTTCTAGCGTGCTAGGGTTCTAGTGTACTAGTGTCCTAGCATGCTAGTGTGCTAACATGCTAGTGCTCTAGAGTGTGAGTGTTCTAGTGCACTAGTGTCCTAGCATGCTGATGTGCTAACATGCTAGTGTTCTGGCGTGTTAGTGTTCTAGCGTGATAGATTGCTAATGTGCTAGTGTTCTAGTGTGCTAGTGTTCTAGCGTGCTAGTGTGCTAATGTGCTAGTGTTCTAGCGTGCTAGTTTTCTAGTGTACTAGTGTCCTAGCATGCTAATGTGCTAATGTGCTAGTGTTCTAGTGTGCTGGTGTTCTACCGTGCTAGGGTGCTAATGTGCTAGTGTTCTAATGTGCTGGTGTTCTAGTGTGCTAGTGTTCTAGTGTGCTAACTTGCTAACGTGCTAGTGTTCTAGCATGCCAGTGTTCTAGTGTACTAGTGTCCTATCATGCTAGTGTGCTAACATGCTAGTTCTCTAGAGTGCTAGTGTTCTAGTGTACTAGTGTCCTAGCATGCTAGTGTGCTCACATGCTAGTGTTCTGGCATGTTAGTGTTGTAGCGTGATAGTGTGCTAATGTGCTAGTGTTCTAGTGTGCAAGTTTTCTAGTGTACTAGTGTCCTAGCATGCTAGTGTGCTAACGTGCTAGTGTTCTAGCATGCTAGTGCTCTAGCGTGCTAGTGTGCTAATGTGCTAGTGTTCTAGTGTGCTAGTGTTCTAGCGTGCTAGTGTGCTAATGTGCTAGTGTTCTAGTGTGCTAGTGTGCTAATGTGCTAGTGTTCTAGCATGCTAGTGTTCTAGTGTACTAGTGTCCTATCTTGCCAGTGTGCTAACGTGCTAGGGTTCTAGCGTGCTAGTGTTCTAGTGTACTAGTGTCCTAGCATGCTAGAGTGCTAACGTGCTAGTGTTCTAGTGTGCTGGTGTTCTACCGCGCTAGGTTGCTAATGTGCTAGTGTTCTAATGTGCTGGTGTTCTAGTGTGCTAGTGTTCTAGTGTGATAGTGTGCTAACGTGCTAGTGTTCTAGCATGCCAGTGTTCTAGTGTACTAGTGTCCTAGCATGCTAGTGTGCTAACATGCTAGTTCTCTAGAGTGCTAGTGTTCTAGTGTACTAGTGTCCTAGCATGCTAGTGTGCTCACATGCTAGTGTTCTGGCGTGTTAGTGTTCTAGTGTGATAGTGTGCTAATGTGCTAGTGTTCTAGTGTGCAAGTTTTCTAGTGTACTAGTGTCCTAGCATGCTAGTGTGCTAACGTGCTAGTGTTCTAGCATGCTAGTGCTCTAGCGTGCTAGTGTGCTAACGTGCTATTGTTCTAGCATTCTATTGTCCTTGTGTGCTAGTGTCCTAGCATGCTAGTGTGCTATGGTGCTAGTGTTCCAGCGTGCTAGTGTTCCAGTGTTCTAGTGTCCTAGCATTCTAGTGTGCTAACGTGCTAGTGTTCTAGTGTGCTAGTGTTCTAGTGTGCTAGTGACCTAGCATGCTAGTGTGCTAATGTGCTAGTGTTCTAGCGTGCTAGTGTTCTAGTGTTCTATTGTCCAAGCATGCTATTGTGCTAACGTGCTAGTGTTCTGACGTGCTTGTGTTCTAGCGTACTAGTGTGCTAATGTGCTAGTGTTCTAGCGTGCTAGTGTTCTAGTGTACGAGTGTCCTAGCATGCTAGTGTGCTAACGTGCTAGTGTTCTGACGTGCTAGTGTTCTAGCATGCTAGTGTGCTTAAGTGCTAGTGTTCTAGTGTGTTAGTGTTCTAGTGTGCTAGTGTTCTAACGTGCAAGTGTTCTATGGTGCTAGTGTTCTAGTGTGCTAGTGTCCTAGCATGCTAGTGTGCTAACATGCTAGTGTTCTAGTGTGCTATTGTTCTAGCGTGCTGGTGTTCTAGTGTACTAGTCTCCTGGCATGCTAGTGTGCTAATGTGCTAGTGTTCTAGTGTACTAATATCCTAATGTGCTAGTGTTCCAGTGTGCTAGTGTTCTAGCGTGCTAGTGTGCTAACGTGCTAGTGTTCTACTGTGCTAGTGTTATAGTGTGCTAGTGTTCTAGAGTACTTGTGTCCTAGCATGCTAGTGTGATAACATGCTAGTGTTCTGACGTGCTAGTGTTCTAGCATGCCAGTGCGCTAATGTGCTAGTGTTCTAGTGTGTTAGTGTTCTAGTGTGCTAGTGTGCTAACGTGCTAGTGTTCTGATGTGCTAGTGTTCTAGCGTGCTAGTGTGCTTGAGTGCTAGTGTTCTAGTGTGTTAGTGTTCTAGTGTGCTAGTGTGCTAATGAGCTAGTGTTCTAGCGTGGTAGTGTTCTAGTGTACTAGTGTCCTAGCATGCTAGTGTGCTAATGTTCTAGCGTTCTAGTGTGCTAGTGTTCTAGCGTGCTAGTGTTCTAGTGTATTGGTCTCCTGGCATGCTAGTGTGCTAACGTGCTAGTGTGCTAGTATTCTAGTGTACTAGTGTCCTAGCATGCTAGTGTGTTAACATGCTAGTGCTCTAGAGTGCTAGTGTTCTAGTGTACTAGTGTCCTAGCATGCTAGTGTGCTCACATGCTAGTGTTCTGGCATGTTAGTGTTCTAGCGTGATAGTGTGCTAATGTGCTAGTGTTCTAGTGTGCTAGTGTACTAATGTGCTAGTGTTCTAGCGTGCTAGTTTTCTAGTGTACTAGTGTCCTAGCATGCTAGTGTGCTAATGTTCTAGTGTTCTAGTGTGCTAGTGTTCTAGCATGCTAGTGTTCTAGTGTATTGGTCTCCTGGCATGCTAGTGTGCTAACGTGCTAGTGTGCTAGTGTTCTAGTGTACTAGTGTCCTAGCATGCTAGTGTGCTAACATGCTAGTGCTCTAGAGTGCTAGTGTTCTAGTGTACTAGTGTCTAGCATGCTAGTGTGCTCACATGCTAGTGTTCTGGCGTGTTAGTGTTCTAGCGTGATAGTGTGCTAATGTGCTAGTGTTCTAGCGTGCTAGTGTACTAATGTGCTAGTGTTCTAGCGTGCTAGTTTTCTAGTGTACTAGTGTCCTAGCATGCTAGTGTTCTAATGTGCTAGTGTTCTAGCGTGCTCGTGTTCTAGCATGCTAGTGTTCTCGTGTATTCTTATCCTAGTGTGCTAGTGTGCTAACGTGCTAGTGACCTAGCGTTCTAGTGTTCTAGTGTACTATTGTCCTAGCGTGCTGGTGTGCTAACGTGCTAGTGTTCTAGCTGCTAGTATTCTAGTGTGCTAGTGTTGTAGCATGCTAGTGTGCTAATGTGCTAGTGTTCTAGTGTACTAGTGTCCTAGCATGCCAGTGTGCTAACGTGATAGTGTTTTAGTGTGCTTGTGTTCTAGTGTACTAACGTCCCAGCATGCTAGTGTTCTTACGTGCTAGTGTTCTACTGTACTAGTGCCCTAGCATGCTCGTGTGCTAACGTGCTATTGTTCTAGCATGCTAGTGTTCTGGAATGTTAGTGTGCTAATGTGCTAGTGTTCTAGCGTGCTGGTGTTCTACCGTGCTAGGGTGCTAATGTGCTATTGCTCTAGTGTGCTAGTGTTCTAGTGTGCTAGTGTTCCAGTGTGCTAATGTGCTAACGTGCTAGTGTTCTAGCGTGCTAGGGTTCTAGTGTACTAGTGTCCTAGCATGCTAGTGTGCTAACATGCTAGTGCTCTAGAGTGTGAGTGTTCTAGTGCACTAGTGTCCTAGCATGCTGATGTGCTAACATGCTAGTGTTCTGGCGTGTTAGTGTTCTAGCGTGATAGATTGCTAATGTGCTAGTGTTCTAGTGTGCTAGTGTTCTAGCGTGCTAGTGTGCTAATGTGCTAGTGTTCTAGCGTGCTAGTTTTCTAGTGTACTAGTGTCCTAGCATGCTAATGTGCTAATGTGCTAGTGTTCTAGTGTGCTGGTGTTCTACCGTGCTAGGGTGCTAATGTGCTAGTGTTCTAATGTGCTGGTGTTCTAGTGTGCTAGTGTTCTAGTGTGCTAACTTGCTAACGTGCTAGTGTTCTAGCATGCCAGTGTTCTAGTGTACTAGTGTCCTATCATGCTAGTGTGCTAACATGCTAGTTCTCTAGAGTGCTAGTGTTCTAGTGTACTAGTGTCCTAGCATGCTAGTGTGCTCACATGCTAGTGTTCTGGCATGTTAGTGTTGTAGCGTGATAGTGTGCTAATGTGCTAGTGTTCTAGTGTGCAAGTTTTCTAGTGTACTAGTGTCCTAGCATGCTAGTGTGCTAACGTGCTAGTGTTCTAGCATGCTAGTGCTCTAGCGTGCTAGTGTGCTAATGTGCTAGTGTTCTAGTGTGCTAGTGTTCTAGCGTGCTAGTGTGCTAATGTGCTAGTGTTCTAGTGTGCTAGTGTGCTAATGTGCTAGTGTTCTAGCATGCTAGTGTTCTAGTGTACTAGTGTCCTATCTTGCCAGTGTGCTAACGTGCTAGGGTTCTAGCGTGCTAGTGTTCTAGTGTACTAGTGTCCTAGCATGCTAGAGTGCTAACGTGCTAGTGTTCTAGTGTGCTGGTGTTCTACCGCGCTAGGTTGCTAATGTGCTAGTGTTCTAATGTGCTGGTGTTCTAGTGTGCTAGTGTTCTAGTGTGATAGTGTGCTAACGTGCTAGTGTTCTAGCATGCCAGTGTTCTAGTGTACTAGTGTCCTAGCATGCTAGTGTGCTAACATGCTAGTTCTCTAGAGTGCTAGTGTTCTAGTGTACTAGTGTCCTAGCATGCTAGTGTGCTCACATGCTAGTGTTCTGGCGTGTTAGTGTTCTAGTGTGATAGTGTGCTAATGTGCTAGTGTTCTAGTGTGCAAGTTTTCTAGTGTACTAGTGTCCTAGCATGCTAGTGTGCTAACGTGCTAGTGTTCTAGCATGCTAGTGCTCTAGCGTGCTAGTGTGCTAACGTGCTATTGTTCTAGCATTCTATTGTCCTTGTGTGCTAGTGTCCTAGCATGCTAGTGTGCTATGGTGCTAGTGTTCCAGCGTGCTAGTGTTCCAGTGTTCTAGTGTCCTAGCATTCTAGTGTGCTAACGTGCTAGTGTTCTAGTGTGCTAGTGTTCTAGTGTGCTAGTGACCTAGCATGCTAGTGTGCTAATGTGCTAGTGTTCTAGCGTGCTAGTGTTCTAGTGTTCTATTGTCCAAGCATGCTATTGTGCTAACGTGCTAGTGTTCTGACGTGCTTGTGTTCTAGCGTACTAGTGTGCTAATGTGCTAGTGTTCTAGCGTGCTAGTGTTCTAGTGTACGAGTGTCCTAGCATGCTAGTGTGCTAACGTGCTAGTGTTCTGACGTGCTAGTGTTCTAGCATGCTAGTGTGCTTAAGTGCTAGTGTTCTAGTGTGTTAGTGTTCTAGTGTGCTTGTGTTCTAACATGCAAGTGTTCTATGGTGCTAGTGTTCTAGTGTGCTAGTGTCCTATCATGCTAGTGTGCTAACATGCTAGTGTTCTAGTGTGCTATTGTTCTAGCGTGCTGGTGTTCTAGTGAACTAGTCTCCTGGCATGCTAGTGTGCTAACGTGCTAGTGTTCTAGTGTACTAATATCCTAATGTGCTAGTGTTCCAGTGTGCTAGTGTTCTAGCGTGCTAGTGTGCTAACGTGCTAGTGTTCTACTGTGCTAGTGTTATAGTGTGCTAGTGTTCTAGAGTACTTGTGTCCTAGCATGCTAGTGTGATAACATGCTAGTGTTCTGACGTGCTAGTGTTCTAGCATGCCAGTGCGCTAATGTGCTAGTGTTCTAGTGTGTTAGTGTTCTAGTGTGCTAGTGTGCTAACGTGCTAGTGTTCTGATGTGCTAGTGTTCTAGCGTGCTAGTGTGCTTGAGTGCTAGTGTTCTAGTGTGTTAGTGTTCTAGTGTGCTAGTGTGCTAATGTGCTAGTGTTCTAGCGTGGTAGTGTTCTAGTGTACTAGTGTCCTAGCATGCTAGTGTGCTAATGTGCTAGTTTCTAGCATGCTAGTGTTCTAGTGTTCTATTGTCCAAGCATGCTATTGTGCTAACGTGCTAGTGTTCTGACGTGCTTGTGTTCTAGCGTACTAGTGTGCTAATGTGCTAGTGTTCTAGCATGCTAGTGTTCTTGTGTACAAGTGTCCTAGCATGCTAGTGTGCTAACGTGCTAGTGTTCTGACGTGCTAGTGTTCTAGCATGCTAGTGTGCTTAAGTGCTAGTGTTCTAGTGTGTTGGTGTTCTAGTGTGCAAGTGTTCTAACGTGCAAGTGTTCTATGGTGCTAGTGTTCTAGTGTGCTAGTGTCCTAGCATGCTAGTGTGCTAACATGCTAGTGTTCTAGTGTGCTATTGTTCTAGCGTGCTGGTGTTCTAGTGTACTAGTCTCCTGGCATGCTAGTGTGCTAACGTGCTAGTGTTCTAGTGTACGAATATCCTAATGTGCTAGTGTTCCAGTGTGCTAGTGTTCTAGCGTGCTAGTGTGCTAACGTGCTAGTGTTCTACTGTGCTAGTGTTATAGTGTGCTAGTGTTCTAGAGTACTTGTGTCCTAGCATGCTAGTGTGATAACATGCTAGTGTTCTGACGTGCTAGTGTTCTAGCATGCCAGTGCGCTAATGTGCTAGTGTTCTAGTGTGTTAGTGTTCTAGTGTGCTAGTGTGCTAACGTGCTAGTGTTCTGATGTGCTAGTGTTCTAGCGTGCTAGTGTGCTTGAGAGCTAGTGTTCTAGTGTGTTAGTGTTCTAGTGTGCTAGTGTGCTAATGTGCTAGTGTTCTAGCGTGGTAGTGTTCTAGTGTACTAGTGTCCTAGCATGCTAGTGTTCTAGATGCTAGTATTCTAGTGTGCTAGTGTTGTAGCATGCTAGTGTGCTAATGTGCTAGTATTCTAGTGTACTAGTGTCCTAGCATGCCAGTGTGCTAACGTGATAGTGTTTTAGTGTGCTTGTGTTCTAGTGTACTAATGTCCCAGCATGCTAGTGTTCTTACGTGCTAGTGTTCTACTGTACTAGTGCCCTAGCATGCTCGTGTGCTAACGTGCTATTGTTCTAGCATGCTAGTGTTCTGGAATGTTAGTGTGCTAATGTGCTAGTGTTCTAGCGTGCTGGTGTTCTACCGTGCTAGGGTGCTAATGTGCTATTGCTCTAGTGTGCTAGTGTTCTAGTGTGCTAGTGTTCCAGTGTGCTAATGTGCTAACGTGCTAGTGTTCTAGCATGCTAGGGTTCTAGTGTACTAGTGTCCTAGCATGCTAGTGTGCTAACATGCTAGTGCTTTAGAGTGCGAGTGTTCTAGTGCACTAGTGTCCTAGCATGCTAGTGTGCTAACATGCTAGTGTTCTGGCGTGTTAGTGTTCTAGCGTGATAGATTGCTAATGTGCTAGTGTTCTAGTGTGCTAGTGTTCTAGCGTGCTAGTGTGCTAATGTGCTAGTGTTCTAGCGTGCTAGTTTTCTAGTGTACTAGTGTCCTAGCATGCTAATGTGCTAATGTGCTAGTGTTCTAGCGTGCTGGTGTTCTACCGTGCTAGGGTGCTAATGTGCTAGTGTTCTAATGTGCTGGTGTTCTAGTGTGCTAGTGTTCTAGTGTGCTAACGTGCTAACGTGCTAGTGTTCTAGCATGCCAGTGTTCTAGTGTACTAGTGTCCTAGCATGCTAGTGTGCTAACATGCTAGTTCTCTAGAGTGCTAGTGTTCTAGTGTACTAGTGTCCTAGCATGCTAGTGTGCTCACATGCTAGTGTTCTGGCATGTTAGTGTTGTAGCGTGATAGTGTGCTAATGTGCTAGTGTTCTAGTGTGCAAGTTTTCTAGTGTACTAGTGTCCTAGCATGCTAGTGTGCTAACGTGCTAGTGTTCTAGCATGCTAGTGCTCTAGCGTGCTAGTGTGCTAATGTGCTAGTGTTCTAGTGCGCTAGTGTTCTAGCGTGCTAGTGTGCTAATGTGCTAGTGTTCTAGTGTGCTAGTGTGCTAATGTGCTAGTGTTCTAGCATGCTAGTGTTCTAGTGTACTAGTGTCCTATCTTGCCAGTGTGCTAATGTGCTAGGGTTCTAGCGTGCTAGTGTTCTAGTGTACTAGTGTCCTAGCATGCTAGAGTGCTAACGTGCTAGTGTTCTAGTGTGCTGGTGTTCTAACGTGCTAGGTTGCTAATGTGCTAGTGTTCTAATGTGCTGGTGTTCTAGTGTGCTAGTGTTCTAGTGTGCTAGTGTGCTAACGTGCTAGTGTTCTAGCATGCCAGTGTTCTAGTGTACTAGTGTCCTAGCATGCTAGTGTGCTAACATGCTAGTTCTCTAGAGTGCTAGTGTTCTAGTGTACTAGTGTCCTAGCATGCTAGTGTGCTCACATGCTAGTGTTCTGGCGTGTTAGTGTTCTAGTGTGATAGTGTGCTAATGTGCTAGTGTTCTAGTGTGCAAGTTTTCTAGTGTACTAGTGTCCTAGCATGCTAGTGTGCTAACGTGCTAGTGTTCTAGCATCCTAGTGCTCTTGCGTGATAGTGTGCTAATGTGCTAGTGTGCTAACGTGCTATTGTTCTAGCATTCTATTGTCCTTGTGTGCTAGTGTCCTAGCATGCTGGTGTGCTATGGTGCTAGTGTTCCAGCGTGCTAGTGTTCCAGTGTTCTAGTGTCCTAGCATTCTAGTGTGCTAACGTGCTAGTGTTCTAGCGTGCTAGTGTTCTAGTGTGCTAGTGACCTAGCATGCTAGTGTTCTAATGTGCTAGTGTTCTAGCGTGCTAGTGTTCTAGTGTTCTATTGTCCAAGCATGCTATTGTGCTAACGTGCTAGTGTTCTGACGTGCTTGTGTTCTAGCGTACTAGTGTGCTAATGTGCTAGTGTTCTAGCGTGCTAGTGTTCTAGTGTACGAGTGTCCTAGCATGCTAGTGTGCTAACGTGCTAGTGTTCTGACGTGCTAGTGTTCTAGCATGCTAGTGTGCTTAAGTGCTAGTGTTCTAGTGTGTTAGTGTTCTAGTGTGCTAGTGTTCTAACGTGCAAGTGTTCTATGGTGCTAGTGTTCTAGTGTGCTAGTGTCCTAGCATGCTAGTGTGCTAACATGCTAGTGTTCTAGTGTGCTATTGTTCTAGCGTGCTGGTGTTCTAGTGTACTAGTCTCCTGGCATGCTAGTGTGCTAATGTGCTAGTGTTCTAGTGTACTAATATCCTAATGTGCTAGTGTTCCAGTGTGCTAGTGTTCTAGCGTGCTAGTGTGCTAACGTGCTAGTGTTCTACTGTGCTAGTGTTATAGTGTGCTAGTGTTCTAGAGTACTTGTGTCCTAGCATGCTAGTGTGATAACATGCTAGTGTTCTGACGTGCTAGTGTTCTAGCATGCCAGTGCGCTAATGTGCTAGTGTTCTAGTGTGTTAGTGTTCTAGTGTGCTAGTGTGCTAACGTGCTAGTGTTCTGATGTGCTAGTGTTCTAGCGTGCTAGTGTGCTTGAGTGCTAGTGTTCTAGTGTGTTAGTGTTCTAGTGTGCTAGTGTGCTAATGTGCTAGTGTTCTAGCGTGGTAGTGTTCTAGTGTACTAGTGTCCTAGCATGCTAGTGTGCAAATGTTCTAGTGTTCTAGTGTGCTAGTGTTCTAGCATGCTAGTGTTCTAGTGTATTGGTCTCCTGGCATGCTAGTGTGCTAACGTGCTAGTGTGCTAGTGTTCTAGTGTACTAGTGTCCTAGCATGCTAGTGTGCTAACATGCTAGTGTTCTGGCGTGTTAGTGTTCTAGCGTGATAGATTGCTAATGTGCTAGTGTTCTAGTGTGCTAGTGTTCTAGCGTGCTAGTGTGCTAATGTGCTAGTGTTCTAGCTTGCTAGTTTTCTAGTGTACTAGTGTCCTAGCATGCTAATGTGCTAATGTGCTAGTGTTCTAGCGTGCTGGTGTTCTACCGTGCTAGGGTGCTAATGTGCTAGTGTTCTAATGTGCTGGTGTTCTAGTGTGCTAGTGTTCTAGTGTGCTAAAGTGCTAACGTGCTAGTGTTCTAGCATGCCAGTGTTCTAGTGTACTAGTGTCCTAGCATGCTAGTGTGCTAACATGCTAGTTCTCTAGAGTGCTAGTGTTCTAGTGTAGTAGTGTCCTAGCATGCTAGTGTGCTCACATGCTAGTGTTCTGGCATGTTAGTGTTGTAGCGTGATAGTGTGCTAATGTGCTAGTGTTCTAGTGTGCAAGTTTTCTAGTGTACTAGTGTCCTAGCATGCTAGTGTGCTAATGTGCTAGTGTTCTAGCATGCTAGTGCTCTAGCATGCTAGTGTGCTAATGTGCTAGTGTTCTAGTGTGCTAGTGTTCTAGCGTGCTAGTGTGCTAATGTGCTAGTGTTCTAGTGTGCTAGTGTGCTAATGTGCTAGTGTTCTAGCATGCTAGTGTTCTAGTGTACTAGTGTCCTATCTTGCCAGTGTGCTAACGTGCTAGGGTTCTAGCGTGCTAGTGTTCTAGTGTACTAGTGTCCTAGCATGCTAGAGTGCTAACGTGCTAGTGTTCTAGTGTGCTGGTGTTCTACCGTGCTAGGTTGCTAATGTGCTAGTGTTCTAATGTGCTGGTGTTCTAGTGTGCTAGTGTTCTAGTGTGCTAGTGTGCTAACGTGCTAGTGTTCTAGCATGCCAGTGTTCTAGTGTACTAGTGTCCTAGCATGCTAGTGTGCTAACATGCTAGTTCTCTAGAGTGCTAGTGTTCTAGTGTACTAGTGTCCTAGCATGCTAGTGTGCTCACATGCTAGTGTTCTGGCGTGTTAGTGTTCTAGTGTGATAGTGTGCTAATGTGCTAGTGTTCTAGTGTGCAAGTTTTCTAGTGTACTAGTGTCCTAGCATGCTAGTGTGCTAACGTGCTAGTGTTCTAGCATGCTAGTGCTCTTGCGTGATAGTGTGCTAATGTGCTAGTGTGCTAACGTGCTATTGTTCTAGCATTCTATTGTCCTTGTGTGCTAGTGTCCTAGCATGCTGGTGTGCTATGGTGCTAGTGTTCCAGCGTGCTAGTGTTCCAGTGTTCTAGTGTCCTAGCATTCTAGTGTGCTAACGTGCTAGTGTTCTAGCGTGCTAGTGTTCTAGTGTGCTAGTGACCTAGCATGCTAGTGTGCTAATGTGCTAGTGTTCTAGCGTGCTAGTGTTCTAGTGTTCTATTGTCCAAGCATGCTATTGTGCTAACGTGCTAGTGTTCTGACGTGCTTGTGTTCTAGCGTACTAGTGTGCTAATGTGCTAGTGTTCTAGCGTGCTAGTGTACGAGTGTCCTAGCATGCTAGTGTGCTAACGTGCTAGTGTTCTGACGTGCTAGTGTTCTAGCATGCTAGTGTGCTTAAGTGCTAGTGTTCTAGTGTGTTAGTGTTCTAGTGTGCTAGTGTTCTAACGTGCAAGTGTTCTATGGTGCTAGTGTTCTAGTGTGCTAGTGTCCTAGCATGCTAGTGTGCTAAAATGCTAGTGTTCTAGTGTGCTATTGTTCTAGCGTGCTGGTGTTCTAGTGTACTAGTCTCCTGGCATGCTAGTGTGCTAACGTGCTAGTGTTCTAGTGTACTAATATCCTAATGTGCTAGTGTTCCAGTGTGCTAGTGTTCTAGCGTGCTAGTGTGCTAACGTGCTAGTGTTCTACTGTGCTAGTGTTATAGTGTGCTAGTGTTCTAGAGTACTTGTGTCCTAGCATGCTAGTGTGATAACATGCTAGTGTTCTGACGTGCTAGTGTTCTAGCATGCCAGTGCGCTAATGTGCTAGTGTTCTAGTGTGTTAGTGTTCTAGTGTGCTAGTGTGCTACTGTGCTAGTGTTCTGATGTGCTAGTGTTCTAGCGTGCTAGTGTGCTTGAGTGCTAGTGTTCTAGTGTGTTAGTGTTCTAGTGTGCTAGTGTGCTAATGTGCTAGTGTTCTAGCGTGGTAGTGTTCTAGTGTACTAGTGTCCTAGCATGCTAGTGTGCTAATGTTCTAGTGTTCTAGTGTGCTAGTGTTCTAGTGTATTGGTCTCCTGGCATGCTAGTGTGCTAACGTGCTAGTGTGCTAGTGTTCTAGTGTACTAGTGTCCTAGCATGCTAGTGTGCTAACATGCTAGTGCACTAGAGTGCTAGTGTTCTAGTGTACTAGTGTCCTAGCATGCTAGTGTGCTCACATGCTAGTGTTCTGGCGTGTTAGTGTTCTAGCGTGATAGTGTGCTAATGTGCTAGTGTTCTAGCGTGCTAGTGTACTAATGTGCTAGTGTTCTAGCGTGCTAGTTTTCTAGTGTACTAGTGTCCTAGCATGCTAGTGTTCTAACGTGCTAGTGTTCTAGCGTGCTCGTGTTCTAGCATGCTAGTGTTCTAGTGTATTCTTATCCTAGTGTGCTAGTGTGCTAACGTGCTAGTGACCTAGCGTTCTAGTGTTCTAGTGTACTATTGTCCTAGCGTGCTGGTGTGCTAACGTGCTAGTGTTCTAGCTGCTAGTATTCTAGTGTGCTAGTGTTGTAGCATGCTAGTGTGCTAATGTGCTAGTGTTCTAGTGTACTAGTGTCCTAGCATGCCAGTGTGCTAACGTGATAGTGTTTTAGTGTGCTTGTGTTCTAGTGTACTAATGTCCCAGCATGCTAGTGTTCTTACGTGCTAGTGTTCTACTGTACTAGTGCCCTAGCATGCTCGTGTGCTAACGTGCTATTGTTCTAGCATGCTAGTGTTCTGGAATGTTAGTGTGCTAATGTGCTAGTGTTCTAGGGTGCTGGTGTTCTACCGTGCTAGGGTGCTAATGTGCTATTGCTCTAGTGTGCTAGTTTTCTAGTGTGCTAGTGTTCCAGTGTGCTAATGTGCTAACGTGTTAGTGTTCTAGCGTGCTAGGGTTCTAGTGTACTAGTGTCCTAGCATGCTAGTGTGCTAACATGCTAGTGCTCTAGAGTGCGAGTGTTCTAGAGTACTTGTGTCCTATCATGCTAGTGTGATAACATGCTAGTGTTCTGACGTGCTAGTGTTCTAGCATGCCAGTGCGCTAATGTGCTAGTGTTCTAGTGTGTTAGTGTTCTAGTGTGCTAGTTTGCTAACGTGCTAGTGTTCTGATGTGCTAGTGTTCTAGCGTGCTAGTGTGCTTGAGTGCTAGTGTTCTAGTGTGTTAGTGTTCTAGTGTGCTAGTGTGCTAATGTGCTAGTGTTCTAGCGTGGTAGTGTTCTAGTGTACTAGTGTCCTAGCATGCTAGTGTGCTAATGTTCTAGTGTTCTAGTGGGCTAGTGTTCTAGCGTGCTAGTGTTCTAGTGTATTGGTCTCCTGGCATGCTAGTGTGCTAACGTGCTAATGTGCTTGTGTTCTAGTGTACTAGTGTCCTAGCATGCTAGTGTGCTAACATGCTAGTGCTCTAGAGTGCTAGTGTTCTAGTGTACTAGTGTCCTAGCATGCTAGTGTGCTCACATGCTAGTGTTCTGGCGTGTTAGTGTTCTAGCGTGATAGTGTGCTAATGTGCTAGTGTTCTAGCGTGCTAGTGTACTAATGTGTTAGTGTTCTAGCGTGCTAGTTTTCTAGTGTACTAGTGTCCTAGCATGCTAGTGTGCTAATGTTCTAGTGTGCCACTGTTCTAGTGTGCTAGTGTTCTAGTGTATTAGTCTCCTGGCATGCTAGTGTGCTAACCTGCTAGTGTGCTAGTGTTCTAGTGTACTAGTGTCCTAGCATGCTAGTGTGCTAACATGCTAGTGCTCTAGAGTGCTAGTGTTCTAGTGTACTAGTGTCCTAGCATGCTAGTGTGCTCACATGCTAGTGCTCTAGAGTGCTAGTGTTCTAGCGTGATAGTGTGCTAATGTGCTAGTGTTCTAGCGTGCTAGTGTACTAATGTGCTAGTGTTCTAGCGTGCTAGTTTTCTAGTGTACTAGTGTCCAAGCATGCTAGTGTTCTAACGTGCTAGTGTTCTAGCGTGCTCGTGTTCTAGCATGCTAGTGTTCTAGTGTATTCTTATCCTAGTGTGCTAGTGTGCTAACGTGCTAGTGACCTAGCGTTCTAGTGTTCTAGTGTACTATTGTCCTAGCGTGCTGGTGTGCTAACGTGCTAGTGTTCTAGCTGCTAGTATTCTAGTGTGCTAGTGTTGTAGCATGCTAGTGTGCTAATGTGCTAGGGTTCTAGTGTACTAGTGTCCTAGCATGCCAGTGTGCTAACGTGATAGTGTTTTAGTGTGCTTGTGTTCTAGTGTACTAATGTCCCAGCATGCTAGTGTTCTTACGTGCTAGTGTTCTACTGTACTAGTGCCCTAGCATGCTCGTGTGCTAACGTGCTATTGTTCTAGCATGCTAGTGTTCTGGAATGTTAGTGTGCTAATGTGCTAGTGTTCTAGCGTGCTGGTGTTCTACCGTGCTAGGGTGCTAATGTGCTATTGCTCTAGTGTGCTAGTGTTCTAGTGTGCTAGTGTTCCAGTGTGCTAATGTGCTAACGTGCTAGTGTTCTAGCGTGCTAGGGTTCTAGTGTACTAGTGTCCTAGCATGCTAGTGTGCTAACATGCTAGTGCTCTAGAGTGCGAGTGTTCTAGTGCACTAGTGTCCTAGCATGCTAGTGTGCTAACATACTAGTGTTCTGGCGTGTTAGTGTTCTAGCGTGATAGATTGCTAATGTGCTAGTGTTCTAGTGTGCTAGTGTTCTAGCGTGCTAGTGTGCTAATGTGCTAGTGTTCTAGCGTGCTAGTTTTCTAGTGTACTAGTGTCCTAGCATGCTAGTGTGTAAATGTGCTAGTGTTCTAGTGTGCTGGTGTTCTACTGTGCTAGGGTGCTAATGTGCTAGTGTTCTAATGTGCTGGTGTTCTAGTGTGCTAGTGTTCTAGTGTGCTAGTGTGCTAACGTGCTAGTGTTCTAGCATGCCAGTGTTCTAGTGTACTAGTGTCCTAGCATGCTAGTGTGCTAACATGCTAGTTCTCTAGAGTGCTAGTGTTCTAGTGTACTAGTGTCCTAGCATGCTAGTGTGCTCACATGCTAGTGTTCTGGCATGTTAGTGTTGTAGCGTGATAGTGTGCTAATGTGCTAGTGTTCTAGTGTGCACGTTTTCTAGTGTACTAGTGTCCTAGCATGCTAGTGTGCTAACGTGCTAGTGTTCTAGCATGCTAGTGGTCTAGCGTGCTAGTGTGCTAATGTGCTAGTGTTCTAGTGTGCTAGTGTGCTAATGTGCTAGTGTTCTAGCATGCTAGTGTTCTAGTGTACTAGTGTCCTATCTTGCCAGTGTGCTAACATGCTAGGGTTTTAGCGTGCTAGTGTTCTAGTGTACTAGTGTCCTAGCATGCTAGAGTGCTAACGTGCTAGTGTTCTAGTGTGCTGGTGTTCTACCGTGCTAGGTTGCTAATGTGCTAGTGTTCTAATGTGCTGGTGTTCTAGTGTGCTAGTGTTCTAGTGTGCTAGTGTGCTAACATGCTAGTGTTCTAGCATGCTAGTGTTCTAGTGTACTAGTGTCCTAGCATGCTAGTGTGCTAACATGCTAGTTCTCTAGAGTGCTAGTGTTCTAGTGTACTAGTGTCCTAGCATGCTAGTGTGCTCACATGCTAGTGTTCTGGCGTGTTAGTGTTCTAGTGTGATAGTGTGCTAATGTGCTAGTGTTCTAGTGTGCAAATGTTCTAGTGTACTAGTGTCCTAGCATGCTAGTGTGCTAACGTGCTAGTGTTCTAGCATGCTAGTGCTCTAGCGTGCTAGTGTGCTGATGTGCTAGTGTTCTAGTGTGCTAGTGTTCTAGCGTGCTAGTGTGCTAATGTGCTAGTGTTCTAGCGTGCTGGCATTCTACCGTGCTAGGGTGCTAATGTGCTAGTGTTCTAATGTGCTGGTGTTCTAGTGTGCTAGTTTTCTAGTGTGCTAGTGTGCTAACGTGCTAGTGTTCTAGCATGCCAGTGTTCTAGTGTACTAGTGTCCTAGCATGCTAGTGTGCTAACATGCTAGTTCTCTAGAGTGCTAGTGTTCTAGTGTACTAGTGTCCTAGCATGCTAGTGTGCTCACATGCTAGTGTTCTGGCATGTTAGTGTTCTAGCGTGATATTGTGCTAATGTGCTAGTGTTCTAGTGTGCAAGTTTTCTAGTGTACTAGTGTCCTAGCATGCTAGTGTGCTAACGTGCTTGTGTTCTAGCATGCTAGTGCTCTAGCGTGCTAGTGTGCTAATGTGCTAGTGTTCTAGTGTGCTATTGTTCTAGCGTCCTAGTGTGCTAATGTGCTAGTGTTCTAGTGTGCTAGTGTGCTAATGTGCTAGTGTTCTAGCATGCTAGTGTTCTAGTGTACTAGTATCCTATCTTGCCAGTGTGCTAACGTGCTAGGGTTCTAGCGTGCTAGTGTTCTAGCGTGATAGTGTGCTAATGTGCAAGTGTTCTAGTGTGCTAGTGTGCTAACGTGCTAGTGTTCTAGCATTCTAGTGTCCTTGTGTGCTAGTGTCCTCGCATGCTAGTGTGCTAACGTGCTAGTGTTCCAGCGTGCCAGTGTTCCAGTGTGCTAGTGTGCTAATGGGCTAGTGTCTAGTGTGCTAGTGTTCTAGTGTTTTAATGTCCTAGCATGCTAGTGTGCTAACGTGCTAGTGTTCTGGTTTGTTAGTGTTCTTGTATACTAATGTGCTAGTGTTCTAGTGTGCTAGTGCTCTAGTGTGCTAGTGTGCTAATGTGCTAGTGTTCTAGCGTGCTAGTGTTCTAGTATACTAGTGTCCTAGCATGCTACTGTGCTAAAGTGCTAGTGTTCTAGCGTGCTAGTGATCTAGCATGCTAATTCGCTAATGTGCTAGTGTTCTAACATGCTAGTGTTCTAGAGTGCTCGTGTTCTAGCATGCTAGTGTTCTAGTGTATTCTTATCCTAGCGTGCAAGTGTGCTAACGTGCTAGTGACCTAGCGTTCTAGTGTACTAGTGTCCTAGTGTGCTAACGTGCTAGTGTTCTAGCCTGCTAGTATTGTAGTGTGCGTGTTTTAGCTTGCTAGTGTGCTAATGTGCTAGTGTTCTAGTGTAAAAGTGTCCTAGCATGCCAGAGTGCTAACGTGATAGTGTTTTAGCATGCTTGTGTTCTAGTGTACTAGTGTCCCAACATGCTAGTGTTCTAACGTGCTAGTGTTCTAGCATGCTTGTGTGCTAACGTTCTATTGTGCTAGTGTTCTAGCGTGCTAGTGTGCTAATCTGCTAGTGTTCTAGTGTGCTAGTGTTCTAGCATGCTAGTGTGCTAATGTGCTAGTTTTCTAGTGTACTAGTGTCCTAGCATGCTAGTGTGCTAACGTGCTAGTGTTCTAGCATGCTAGTGCTCTAGCGTGCTAGTGTGCTAATGTGCTAGTGTGCTAGTGTGCTAGCGTGCTAGTGTGCTAATTTGCTAGTGTTCTAATGTGCTAGTGTGCTAACGTGCTAGTGTTCTAGCATGCTAAAGTTCCTTATGTCCTTATGTTCCTGGTGTCCTTATGTGCTAGTGCTCTAGTGTGGTAGTGTTCTAGCATGCTAGTTTTCTAGTGTCCTAGCATGCTAGTGTGCTAATGTGCTAGTGTTCTAGCGTGCTAGTGTTTTAGTGTCCTAGCATGCTAGTGTGCTAACGTGCTAGTGTTCTAGCGTGCTAGTGTTCTAGTGTACTAGTGTCCTCTCATGCTAATGTGCTAATGTGCTAGTGTTCTGATCTGTTAGTGTTCTTGCGTGCTAATGTGCTCGTTTCTAGTGTGCTAGTGTACTAGTGTGCTAGTGTGCTAATGTGCTAGTGTTCTAGCATGCTAGTGTGCTAATGTGCTAGTGTTCTAGTGTGCTAGTTTACTAGTGTACTAGTGTTGAAGCATGCTAGTGTGCTAATTTGCTAGCGTTGTAGTGTGCTAGTGTTCTAGCCTGCTAGTGTCCTAGCGTTCTAGTGTCCAAATTTGTTAGTGTGCTAACATGCTAGTGTTCTAGCTTGCTAGTGTTCTAGCATGCTTGTGTGCTAACGTTCTATTGTGCTAGTGTTCTAGCGTGCTAGTGTGCTAATGTGCTAGTGTTCTAGTGTGCTAGTGTTCTAGCATGCTAGTGTGCTAATGTGCTAGTTTTCTAGTGTACTAGTGTCCTAGCATGCTAGTGTGCTAACGTGCTAGTGTTCTAGCATGCTAGTGTGCTAGCGTGCTAGTGTGCTAATTTGCTAGTGTTCTAATGTGCTAGTGTGCTAACGTGCTAGTGTTCTAGCATGCTAAAGTTCTAGTGTACTAGTGTCCTAGCATGCTAGAGTGCTAACGTGTTAGTGTTCTAGCATGCTAGTGCTCTAGCGTGCTAGTGTGCTAATGTGCTAGTGTTCTAGTGTGCTAGTGTGCTAGCGTGCTAGTGTGCTAATTTGCTAGTGTTCTAATGTGCTAGTGTGCTAACGTGCTAGTGTTCTAGCATGCTAAAGTTCTAGTGTACTAGTGTCCTAGCATGCTAGAGTGCTAACGTGTTAGTGTTCTGGCGTGCTAGTGTTCTAGCGTGATAGTGTGCTAATGTGCTAGTGTTCTAGTGTGCTAGTGTGCTAACTTGCTATGTTCTAGCATTCTAGTGTCCTTGTGTGCTAGTGTCCTAGCATGCTAGTGTGCTAACGTGCTAGTGTACCAGCGTGCTAGTGTTCCAGTGTGCTAGTGTTTTAGTATGCTAGTGTGCTAATGTGCTAGTGTCTAGTGTGCTAGTGTTCTAGTGTGCTAGTGTGCTAACGTGCTAGTGTTCTAGCGTGCTAGTGTTCTAGTGTTTTAGTGTCCTAGCATGCTAGTATGCTAATGTGCTAGTTTTCTAGTGTGCTGGTGTTCTACCGTGCTAGGGTGCTAATGTGCTAATGTTCTAATGTGCTGGTGTTCTAGTGTGCTAGTGTTCTAGTGTGCTAGTGTGCTAATGTGCTATTGTTCTAGCGTGCTAGTGTTCTAGTGTACTCGTGTCCAAGCATGCTAGTGTTCTAACGTGCTAGTGTTCTTGCGTGCTAGTATTTCTAGTGTACTAGTGTCCTAGCGTGCTAGTGTAATAACGTGCTAGTGGCCTAGCATGCTAGTGTTCTGGTGTGCTAGTGTTCTAGTGTGCTAGTGATCTAGCATGCTAGTGTTCTACTGTGCTAGTGTTCTAGTGTTCTAATGTTCTAGCATGCTGGTGTCCTTATGTGCTAGTGCTCTAGTGTGGTAGTGTTCTAGCATGCTAGTTTTCTAGTGTCCTAGCATGCTAGTGTGCTAATGTGCTAGTGTTCTAGCGTGCTAGTGTTTTAGTGTCCTAGCATGCTAGTGTGCTAACGTGCTAGTGTTCTAGCGTGCTAGTGTTCTAGTGTACTAGTGTCCTAGCATGCTAATGTGCTAATGTGCTAGTGTTCTGATCTGTTAGTGTTCTTGCGTGCTAATGTGCTCGTTTCTAGTGTGCTAGTGTGCTAATGTGCTAGTGTTCTAGTGTGCTAGTTTACTAGTGTACTAGTGTTGAAGCATGCTAGTGTGCTAATTTGCTAGCGTTGTAGTGTGCTAGTGTTCTAGCCTGCTAGTGTCCTAGCGTTCTAGTGTCCAAATTTGTTAGTGTGCTAACATGCTAGTGTTCTAGCTTGCTAGTGTTCTAGCATGCTAGTGTGCTAACGTGCTAGTGTTCTAGTGTGCTAGTGTTCTAGCATGCTAGTGTGATAATGTGCTAGTGCTCTAGCGTGCTAGTCTGCTAATGTGCTAGTGTCTAGTGTACTAGTGTCCTAGCATGCTAGTGTGCTAACGTGCTAGTGTTCTAGTGTGCTAGTTTACTAGTGTACTAGTGTCGTAGCATACTAGTGTGCTAATGTGCTAGCGTTCTAATGTGCTAGTGTTCTAGCCTGCTAGTGTCCTAGTGCTCTAGTGTCCAAATTTGCTAGTGTGCTAACGTGCTAGTGTTCTAGCATACTGGTGTCCTTACGTACTAGTATCCTAGCATGCTAGTGTGCTAACGTGCTAGTGTTCTAGTGTGCTAGTGTTCTCGCGTGCTAGTGTGCTAATGTGCTAGTGTTCCAGCGTTCTAGTGTTCTAGTGTGCTAGTGTTCTAGCGTGCTAGTGTGCTAATGTGCTGATGTTCTAGTGTGTTAATGTTCCAGTGTGCTAGTGTGCTAACGTGCTAGTGTTCTAGCGTGCTAGTGTTCTAGTGTACTAGTGTCCTAGCATGCTAGTGTGCTAATGTGCTAGTGTTCTGATCTGTTAGTGTTCTTGCGTGCTAATGTGCTAGTGTTCTAGTGTGCTAGTGTAATAGTGTGCTAGTGTGCTAATGTGCTAGTGTTCTAGCATGCTAGTGTTCTAGTGTACTAGTGTCCTAGCATGCTAGTGTGCTAACGTGCTAGTGTTCTAGTGTGCTAGTGTTCTAGCGTGCTAGTGTACTAGTGTACTAGTGTCCTAGCATGCTAGTGTGTTAATGTGCTAGCGTTCTAGTGTGCTAGTGTTCAAGCCTGCTAGTGTCCTAGTGTTCCAATGTCCCAACTTGATAGTGTGCTAACATGCTATTGTTCTAGCTTGCTAGTGTTCTAGCATGCTGGTGTCCTTAAGTACTAGTGTTCTAGCTTGCTAGTGTTCTAGCATTCTATTGTGCTAACGTGCTAGTGTTCTAGTGTGCTAGTGTTCTAGTATGCTAGTGTTCTAGTGTACCAGTGTCCTAGCATGCTAGTGTGCTAACATGCTAGTGTTCTAGTTTGCTAGTGCTCTAATGTACTAGTGTCCTAGCGTGCTGGTGTTCTAGCATGCTAGTGTGCTATTGTTCTGGCTGGCTAGTGTGCTATCATGCTAGTGTTCTAGTGTGCTAGTGCCCTAGTGTGCGAGTGTGCTAATGTGCTAGTGTTCTAGTATGCTAGTTTACTGGTGTACTAGTGTCGTAGCATGCTAGTGTGCTAATGTGCTAGCCTTGTAGTGTGCTAGTGTTCTAGCCTGCTAGTGTCCTAGTGTTCTAGTGTCCAAATTTGCTAGTGTGCTAACGTGCTAGTGTTCTAGCTTGCTAGTGTTCTAGCATGCTGGTGTCCTTACGTACTAGTATCCTAGCATGCTAGTGTGCTAACGTGCTAGTGTTCTAGTGTGCTAGTGTTCTAGCGTGCTAGTGTGCTAATGTGCTAGTGTTCCAGCGTGCTAGTGTTCCAGCGTGCTAGTGTTCTAGTGTGCTGGTGTTCTAGCGTGCTAGTGTGCTAATGTGCTGATGTTCTAGTGTGCTAATGTTCCAGTGTGCTAGTGTGCTAACGTGCTAGTGTTCTAGCATGCTAGTGTTCTAATGTACTCGTGCCCAAGCATGCTAGTGTTCTAACGTGCTAGTGTTCTAGTGTGCTAGTGCCCTAGTGTGCGAGTGTGCTAATGTGCTAGTGTTCTAGTATGCTAGTTTACTAGTGTACTAGTGTCGTAGCATGCTAGTGTGCTAATGTGCTAGCGTTGTAGTGTGCTAGTGTTCTAGCCTGCTAGTGTCCTAGTGTTCTAGTGTCCAAATTTGCTAGTGTGCTAACGTGCTAGTGTTCCAGCGTGCTAGTGTTCTAGTGTGCTGGTGTTCTAGCGTGCTAGTGTGCTACTGTGCTGATGTTCTAGTGTGCTAATGTTCCAGTGTGCTAGTGTGCTAACGTGCTAGTGTTCTAGCGTGCTAGTGTTCTAGCGTGCTAGTGTGCTAATGTGCTTGTGTTCCAGCGTGCTAGTGTTCTAGTGTGCTGGTGTTCTAGCGTGCTAGTGTGCTACTGTGCTGATGTTCTAGTGTGCTAATGTTCCAGTGTGCTAGTGTGCTAACGTGCTAGTGTTCTAGCGTGCTAGTGTTCTAATGTACTCGTGCCCAAGCATGCTAGTGTGCTAACGTGCTAGTGTTCTAGCATACTGGTGTCCTTACGTACTAGTATCCTAGCATGCTAGTGTGCTAACGTGCTAGTGTTCTAGTGTGCTAGTGTTCTCGCGTGCTAGTGTGCTAATGTGCTAGTGTTCCAGCGTTCTAGTGTTCTAGTGTGCTAGTGTTCTAGCGTGCTAGTGTGCTAATGTGCTGATGTTCTAGTGTGTTAATGTTCCAGTGTGCTAGTGTGCTAACGTGCTAGTGTTCTAGCGTGCTAGTGTTCTAGTGTACTAGTGTCCTAGCATGCTAGTGTGCTAATGTGCTAGTGTTCTGATCTGTTAGTGTTCTTGCGTGCTAATGTGCTAGTGTTCTAGTGTGCTAGTGTAATAGTGTGCTAGTGTGCTAATGTGCTAGTGTTCTAGCATGCTAGTGTTCTAGTGTACTAGTGTCCTAGCATGCTAGTGTGCTAACGTGCTAGTGTTCTAGTGTGCTAGTGTTCTAGCGTGCTAGTGTACTAGTGTACTAGTGTCCTAGCATGCTAGTGTGCTAATGTGCTAGCGTTCTAGTGTGCTAGTGTTCAAGCCTGCTAGTGTCCTAGTGTTCCAATGTCCCAACTTGATAGTGTGCTAACATGCTATTGTTCTAGCTTGCTAGTGTTCTAGCATGCTGGTGTCCTTAAGTACTAGTGTTCTAGCTTGCTAGTGTTCTAGCATTCTATTGTGCTAACGTGCTAGTGTTCTAGTGTGCTAGTGTTCTAGCATGCTAGTGTTCTAGTGTACCAGTGTCCTAGCATGCTAGTGTGCTAACATGCTAGTGTTCTAGTTTGCTAGTGCTCTAATGTACTAGTGTCCTAGCGTGCTGGTGTTCTAGCATGCTAGTGTGCTATTGTTCTGGCTGGCTAGTGTGCTATCATGCTAGTGTTCTAGTGTGCTAGTGCCCTAGTGTGCGAGTGTGCTAATGTGCTAGTGTTCTAGTATGCTAGTTTACTGGTGTACTAGTGTCGTAGCATGCTAGTGTGCTAATGTGCTAGCCTTGTAGTGTGCTAGTGTTCTAGCCTGCTAGTGTCCTAGTGTTCTAGTGTCCAAATTTGCTAGTGTGCTAACGTGCTAGTGTTCTAGCTTGCTAGTGTTCTAGCATGCTGGTGTCCTTACGTAATAGTATCCTAGCATGCTAGTGTTCTAACGTGCTAGTGTTCTAGTGTGCTAGTGTTCTAGCGTGCTAGTGTGCTAATGTGCTAGTGTTCCAGCGTGCTAGTGTTCCAGCGTGCTAGTGTTCTAGTGTGCTGGTGTTCTAGCATGCTAGTGTGCTAATGTGCTGATGTTCTAGTGTGCTAATGTTCCAGTGTGCTAGTGTGCTAACGTGCTAGTGTTCTAGCATGCTAGTGTTCTAATGTACTCGTGCCCAAGCATGCTAGTGTTCTAACGTGCTAGTGTTCTAGTGTGCTAGTGCCCTAGTGTGCGAGTGTGCTAATGTGCTAGTGTTCTAGTATGCTAGTTTACTAGTGTACTAGTGTCGTAGCATGCTAGTGTGCTAATGTGCTAGCGTTGTAGTGTGCTAGTGTTCTAGCCTGCTAGTGTCCTAGTGTTCTAGTGTCCAAATTTGCTAGTGTGCTAACGTGCTAGTGTTCTAGCATGCTGGTGTCCTTAAGTACTAGTGTTCTAGCTTGCTAGTGTTCTAGCATTCTATTGTGCTAACGTGCTAGTGTTCTAGTGTGCTAGTGTTCTAGCATGCTAGTGTTCTAGTGTACCAGTGTCCTAGCATGCTAGTGTGCTAACATGCTAGTGTTCTAGTTTGCTAGTGCTCTAATGTACTAGTGTCCTAGCGTGCTGGTGTTCTAGCATGCTAGTGTGCTATTGTTCTGGCTGGCTAGTGTGCTATCATGCTAGTGTTCTAGTGTGCTAGTGCCCTAGTGTGCGAGTGTGCTAATGTGCTAGTGTTCTAGTATGCTAGTTTACTGGTGTACTAGTGTCGTAGCATGCTAGTGTGCTAATGTGCTAGCCTTGTAGTGTGCTAGTGTTCTAGCCTGCTAGTGTCCTAGTGTTCTAGTGTCCAAATTTGCTAGTGTGCTAACGTGCTAGTGTTCTAGCTTGCTAGTGTTCTAGCATGCTGGTGTCCTTACGTACTAGTATCCTAGCATGCTAGTGTTCTAACGTGCTAGTATTCTAGTGTGCTAGTGTTCTAGCGTGCTAGTGTGCTAATGTGCTAGTGTTCCAGCGTGCTAGTGTTCCAGCGTGCTAGTGTTCTAGTGTGCTGGTGTTCTAGCATGCTAGTGTGCTAATGTGCTGATGTTCTAGTGTGCTAATGTTCCAGTGTGCTAGTGTGCTAACGTGCTAGTGTTCTAGCATGCTAGTGTTCTAATGTACTCGTGCCCAAGCATGCTAGTGTTCTAACGTGCTAGTGTTCTAGTGTGCTAGTGCCCTAGTGTGCGAGTGTGCTAATGTGCTAGTGTTCTAGTATGCTAGTTTACTAGTGTACTAGTGTCGTAGCATGCTAGTGTGCTAATGTGCTAGCGTTGTAGTGTGCTAGTGTTCTAGTATGCTAGTGTCCTAGTGTTCTAGTGTCCAAATTTGCTAGTGTGCTAACGTGCTAGTGTTCTAGCTTGCTAGTGTTCTAGCGTGCTAGTGTGCTAATGTGCTTGTGTTCCAGCGTGCTAGTGTTCTAGTGTGCTGGTGTTCTAGCGTGCTAGTGTGCTACTGTGCTGATGTTCTAGTGTGCTAATGTTCCAGTGTGCTAGTGTGCTAACGTGCTAGTGTTCCAGCGTGCTAGTGTTCTAGTGTGCTGGTGTTCTAGCGTGCTAGTGTGCTACTGTGCTGATGTTCTAGTGTGCTAATGTTCCAGTGTGCTAGTGTGCTAACGTGCTAGTGTTCTAGCGTGCTAGTGTTCTAATGTACTCGTGCCCAAGCATGCTAGTGTTCTAACGTGCTAGTGTTCTAGTGTGCTAGTTTTCTAGTGTACTAGTGTCCTAGCGTGCTAGTGTGCTGACATGCTAGTGGCCAAGCATGCTAGTGTTCTGGTGTGCTAGTGTTCTAGTGTGCTAGTGATCTAGCATGCTAGTGTTCTACTGTGCTAGTGTTCTAGTGTGCTAGTGTTCTAGCATGCTGGTGTCCTCACGTGCTAGTGTTCTAGTGTGGTAGTGTTCTAGCATGCTAGTTTTCTAGTGTCCTAGCATGCTAGTGTGCTAACGTGCTAGTGTTCTAGCATGCTAGTGTTTTAGTGTCCTAGCATGCTAGTGTGCTAATGTGCTAGTGTTCTAGCATGCTAGTGTTCTAGTGTACTAGTGTCCTAGCATGCTAGTGTGCTAATGTGCTAGTGTTCTGATCTGTTAGTGTTCTTGCGTGCTAATGTGCTAGTGTTCAAGTGTGCTAGTGTGCTAGTGTGCTAATGTGCTAGTGTTCTAGCATGCTAGTGTTCTAGTGTACTAGTGTCCTAGCATGCTAGTGTGCTAATGTGCTAGTGTTCTAGTGTGCTAGTTTACTAGTGTACTAGTGTCGTAGCATGCTAGTGTGCTAATGTGCTAGCGTTCTAGTGTGCTAGTGTTCTAGCCTGATAGTGTCCTAGTGTTCTAGTGTGCTAGTGTTCTAGCGTGCTAGTGTGCTAACGTGCTCGTATTCTAGCTTGCCATTGTTCTAGCATGCTGGTGTCCTTACGTACTAGTGTTCTAGCTTGCTAGTGTTCTAGCATGCTAGTGTGTTAATGTGCTAGCGTTCTAGTGTTCTAGTGTTCTAGCATGCTAGTTTGATAACGTGCTAGTGTTCTAGCGTGCTAGTCTGCTAATGTGCTACTGTTCTAGCATGCTAGTTTTCTAGTGTACTAGTGTCCTAGCATGCTAGTGTGCTAACGTGCTAGTGTTCTAGCGTGCTAGTGTTTTAGTTTCCTAGCATGCTAGTGTGCTAATGTGCTAGTGTTCTGATCTGTCAGTGTTCTTGCGTGCTAATGTGCTAGTGTACTAGTGTGCTAGTGTGCTAATGTGGTAGTGTTCTATCATGCTAGTGTTCTACTGTACTAGTGTCCTAGCATACTAGTGTGCTAACGTGCTAGTGTTCTAGTGTGCTAGTGTTCTAGCGTGCTAGTGTACTAGTGTACTAGTGTCCTAGCACGCTAGTGTGCTAATGTGCTAGCGTTCTAGTGTGCTAGTGTTCTAGCCTGCTAGTGTCCTAGTGTTCTAGTGTCCCAATTTGCTAGTGTGCTAACATGCTAGTGTTCTAGCTTGCTAGTGTTCTAGCATGCTAGTGTGCTAACGTGCTAGTGTTCTAGTGTGCTAGTGTTCTAGTATGCTGGTGTCCTTACGTACTAGTGTTCTAGCTTGCTAGTGTTCTAGCATGCTAGTGTGTTAACGTGCTAGTGTTCTAGTGTGCTAGTGTTCTAGCATGCTAGTGTTCTAGTGTACCAGTGTCCTAGCATGCTAGTGTGCTAATGTGCTAGTGTTCTAATGTGCTAGTGTTCTGGCGTGCTATTATGCTAACGTGCTAGTGTTCTAGTGTGCTAGTGTTCTAGCATGCTAGTGTGCAATTGTGCTAGTGTTCTAGCATGCTAGTCTGCTAATGTGCTAGGGTTCTAGCGTGCTAGTGTTCTAATGTACCAGTGTCCTAGCATTCTAGTGTGCTAACGTGCTAGAGTTTGAGCATGCTAGTGCTCTAGTGTAGTAGTATCCTAGCATATTAGTGCTAACGTGCTGGTGTTCTAGCGTGCTCTAGTGTGCTAGTGTTCTAGCTTGCTAGTGTGCTGGTGTTCTAGTGTGCTAGTCTCCTAGCATGCTATTTTGCTAATGTGCTAGTGTTCTAGTGTGCTAATGTTCTAGCGTGCTAGTGTCCTAGTGTGCTACTGTTCTAGTGTGCTAGTATCCTAGCGTGCTAGTGTGGTAATATGCTAGTGTTCTAGCGTGCTAGTGTTGTAGTGTTCTAGTGTGCTAACATGCTAGTGTTCTAGTGTGCTAATGTGTGCTACTGTTCTAGTGTGCTAGTGTGCTAGTGTGCTAATGTGCTAGTGTTCTAGCGTGCTAGTGTGCTAATGTCCTAGTGTTCTAGTGTACCAGTATCCTAGCATGCTAGTGTGCTAATGTGCTAGTGTTCTAGCGTGCTAGTGTTCTTGTGTGGTACTGTGCTAATTTGCTAGTGTTCTAGTGAGCTAGTGTTCTAGCGTGCTAGTGTGCTAATGTGTTAGTGTTCTAGCATGCTAGTTTTCTAGTGTACTAGTGTCCTAGCATGATAGTGTGCTAATGTGCTAGTGTTCTAGTGTGCTGGTGTTCTACCGTACTAATGTACTAATGTGCTAGTGTTCTAGTGTGCTAGTGTTCTAGTGTGCTAGTGTGCTAACGTGCTAGTGTTCTAGCGTGCTAGTGTTCTAGTGTACTAGTGTCCTAGCATGCTAGTGTGCTAACATGCTAGTGCTCTAGAGTGGTAGTGTTCTAGTGCACTAGTGTCCTAGCATGCTAGTGTGCTAACGTGCTAGTGTTCTAGTGTGTTAGTGTTCTAGCATGCTAGTTTGCTAATGTGCTAGTGTTCTAACGTGCTAGTGTTCTAGCGTGCTCGTGTTCTAGCATGCTAGTGTTCTAGTGTATTCTTATCCTAGCGTGCTAGTGTGCTAACGTGCTAGTGACCTAGCGTTCTAGTGTTCTAGTGTAGTAGTGTCCTAGCGTGCTAGTGTGCTAGTGTGCTAGTGTTCAAGCCTGCTAGTATTCTAGAGTGCTAGTGTTTTAGCATGCCAGTGTGCTAATGTGCTAGTGTTCTAGTGTACTAGTGTCCTAGCATGCCAGTGTGCTAACGTGATAGTGTTTTAGCGTGCTTATGTTCTAGTGTACTAGTGTCCCAGCATGCTAGTGTTCGAACGTGCTAGTGTTCTAGCATGCTTGTGTGCTAACGTTCTAGTGTTCTAGTGTGCTAGTGTTCTAGCGTGCTAGTGTGCTAATGTGCTAGTGTTCTAGTGTGCTTTTGTGCTAACTTGCTAGTGTTAAGGCATGCTAGTGTTCTAGTGTACTAGTGTCCTATCTTGCTAGTGTGCTAACATGCTAGTGTTCTATCCTGCTAGTGTTCTAGTGTACTAGTGTCCTAGCATGCTAGAGTGCTAAAGTGCTAGTGTTCTGGTGTGCTAGTGTTCTAGCGTGATAGTGTGCTAATGTGCTAGTGTGCTAACGTGCTATTGTTCTAGCATTCTATTGTCCTTGTGTGCTAGTGTCCTAGCATGCTAGTGTGCTATGGCGCAATTGTTCCAGCATGCTAGTGTTCCAGTGTGCTAGTGTTCTTGTATGCTAGTGTGCTAATGTGCTAGTGTCTAGTGTGCTAGTGTTCTAGCATGCTAGTGTGCTAATGTGCTAGTGTTCTAGTGTGCTAGTGTGCTAACGTGCTAGTGGTAAGGCATGCTAGTGTTCTAGTGTACTAGTGTCCTATCTTGCTAGTGTGCTAACGTGCCAGTGTTCTAGCGTGCAAGTGTTCTAGTGTACTAGTGTCCTAGCATGCTAGAGTGCTAACATGCTAGTGTTCTGGCATGCTAGTGTTCTAGCGTGATAGTGTGCTAATGTGCTAGTGTTCTAGTGTGCTAACGTGCTAGTGTTCTAGCATTCCAGTGTCCTTGTGTGCTAGTGTCCTGGCATGCTAGTGTGCTAACGTGCTAGTGTTCCAGCGTGCTAGAGTTCCATTGTGCTAGTTTTCTAGTGTGCTAATGTGCTAGTGTTCTAGCGTGCTAGTGTTCTAGTGTACTAGTGTCCTAGCATGCTAGTGTGCAAACGTGCTAGTGTTCAAGTGTGCTACTGTTCTAGCATGCTAGTGTTCTAATGCACTATTGTCCTAGCATGCTAGTGTGCTAACGTGCTAGTGTTCTAGCGTGCTAGTGTTCTAGCATGCTAGTTTGCTAATGTGCTAGTGTTCTAACGTGCTAGTGTTCTAGCGTGCTCGTGTTCTAGCATGCTAGTGTTCTAGTGTATTCTTATCCTAGCGTGCTAGTGTGCTAACGTGCTAGTGACCTAGCGTTCTAGTGTTCTAGTGTACTAGTGTCCTAGCGTGCTAGTGTGCTAATGTGCTAGTGTACAAGCCTGCTAGTATTCTAGAGTGCTAGTGTTTTAGCATGCCAGTGTGCTAATGTGCTAGTGTTCTAGTGTACTAGTGTCCTAGCATGCCAGTGTGCTAACGTGATAGTGTTTTAGCGTGCTTGTGTTCTAGTGTACTAGTGTCCCAGCATGCTAGTGTTCTAACGTGCTAGTGTTCTATCGTGCTAGTGTTCTAGTGTACTAGTGTCCTAGCATGCTAGAGTGCTAACATGCTAGTGTTCTGGCGTGCTAGTGTTCTAGCGTGATAGTGTGCTAATGTGCTAGTGTGCTAACGTGCTAGTGTTCTAGCATTCCAGTGTCCTTGTGTGCTAGTGTCCTGGCATGCTAGTGTGCTAACGTGCTAGTGTTCCAGCGTGCTAGTGTTCCATTGTGCTAGTGTTCTAGTATGCTAGTGTGCTAATGTGCTAGTGTCTAGTGTGCTAGTGTTCTAGCGTGCTAGTGTGCTAATGTGCTAGTGTTGTAGTGTGCTAGTGTGCTAACGTGCTAGTGTTAAGGCATGCTAGTGTTCTAGTGTACTAGTGTCCTATCTTGCTAGTGTGCTAACGTGCTAGTGTTCTAGCGTGCAAGTGTTCTAGTGTACTAGTGTCCTAGCATGCTAGAGTGCTAACATGCTAGTGTTCTGGCATGCTAGTGTTCTAGCGTGATAGTGTGCTAATGTGCTAGTGTTCTAGTGTGCTAGTGTGCTAACGTGCTAGTGTTCTAACATTCCAGTGTCCTTGTGTGCTAGTGTCCTGGCATGCTAGTGTGCTAACGTGCTAGTGTTCCAGCGTGCTAGTGTTCCATTGTGCTAGTTTTCTAGTATGCTAGTGTGCTAATGTGCTAGTGTCTAGTGTGCTAGTGTTCTAGTGTGCTAGTGTGCTAATGTGCTAGTGTTCTAGCGTTCTAGTTTTCATGTGTACTAGTGTCCTAGCATGCTAGTGTGCTAACGTGCTGGTGTTCTGGTTTGTTAGTGTTCTTGCATGCTAATGTGCTAGTGTTCTAGTGTTCTAGTGCTCTAGTGTGCTAGTGTGCTAGTGTTCTAGTGTGCTCGTGTTCTAGTGTGCTAGTGTTCTAGCGTGCTAGTGTGCTAACATGCTAGTGTTCTAGCGTGCTAGTGTACTAGTGTCCAAACATGCTAATGTGCTAACATGCTAGTGCTCTAGAGTGCTAGTGTTCTAGTGTGCTAGTGTTCTAGTGTGCTAGTGTGCTAACTTGCTAGTGTTCTAGCGTGCTAGTGTTCTAGTGTACTAGTGTCCTAGCATGCTAGTGTGCTAACATGCTAGTGCTCTAGAGTGCTAGTGTTCTATTGTACTCATATCCTAGCATGCTAGTGTGCTCACATGCTAGTGTTCTGGCGTGTTAGTGTTCTAGCGTGCTAGTGTGCTAATGTGCTAGTGTTCTAGTGTGCTAGTGTTCTTGTGTGGTACTGTGCTAATTTGCTAGTGTTCTAGTGAGCTAGTGTTCTAGCGTGCTAGTGTGCTAATGTGTTAGTGTTCTAGCATGCTAGTTTTCTAGTGTACTAGTGTCCTAGCATGCTAGTGTGCTAATGTGCTAGTGTTCTAGTGTGCTGGTGTTCTACCGTACTAATGTACTACTGTGCTATTGTTCTAGTGTGCTAGTGTTCTAGTGTGCTAGTGTGCTAACGTGCTAGTGTTGCAGCGTGCTAGTGTTCTAGTGTACTAGTGTCCTAGCATGCTAGTGTGCTAACATGCTAGTGCTCTAGAGTGGTAGTGTTCTAGTGCACTAGTGTCCTAGCATGCTAGTGTGCTAACATGCTAGTGTTCTAGTGTGCTAGTGTTCTAGCATGCTAGTGTGCTAATGTGCTAGTGTTCTAGCGTGCTAGTTTTCTAGTGTACTAGTGTCATAGCATGCTAGTGTGCTAATGTGCTAGTGTTCTAATGTGCTGGTGTTCTACCGTGCTAGGGTGCTAATGTGCTAGTGTTCTAGTGTGCTATTGTTCTAGTGTGCTAGTGTGCTAACGTGCTAGTGTTCTAGCGTGCTAGTGTTCTAGTGTACTAGTGTCCTAGCATGCTAGTGTGCTAACATGCTAGTGCTCTAGAGTGCTAGTGTTCTAGCATGCTAGTGTGCTAATGTGCTAGTGTTCTAGCGTGCTAGTTTTCTAGTGTACTAGTGTCCTAGCATGCTAGTGTGCTAGAGTGCTAGTGTTCTATTGTACTAGTATCCTAGCATGCTAGTGTGCTCACATGCTAGTGTTCTGGCGTGTTAGTGTTCTAGCGTGCTAGTGTGCTAATGTGCTAGTGTTCTAGCGTGCTAGTGTTCTTGTGTGGTACTGTGCTAATTTGCTAGTGTTCTAGTGAGCTAGTGTTCTAGCGTGCTAGTGTGCTAATGTATTAGTGTTCTAGCATGCTAGTTTTCTAGTGTACTAGTGTCCTAGCATGCTAGTGTGCTAATGTGCTAGTGTTCTAGTGTGCTAGTGTTCTACCGTACTAATGTACTAATGTGGTAGTGTTCTAGTGCACTAGTGTCCTAGCATGCTAGTGTGCTAACATGCTACTGTTCTAGTGTGCTAGTATCCTAGCATGCTAGTGTGGTAATGTGCTAGTGTTCTAGTGTGCTAGTGTTGTAGTGTTCTAGTGTGCTAACGTGCCAGTGTTCTAGTGTGCTAGTGTGTGCTACTGTTCTAGTGTGCTAGTGTGCTAATGTGCTAGTGTTCTAGCGTGCTAGTGTGCTAATGTGCTAGTGTTCTAGTGTACCAGTGTCCTAGCATGCTAGTGTGCTAATGTGCTCGTGTTCTAATGTGCTAGTGTTCTGGCGTGCTATTGTGCTAACGTGCTAGTGTTCCAGTGTGCTAGTGTTCTAGCGTGCTAGTGTGCAAATGTGCTAGTGTTTAAGCATGCTAGTGTGCTAATGTGCTAGGGTACTAGCGTGCTAGTGTTCTAGTGTACCAGTGTCCTAGAATGTTAGTGTGCTAATGTGCTAGTGTCCTAGCGTGCTAGTGCTCTAGTGTAGTAGTGTCCTAGCATGCTTGTGTGCTAACGTGCTGGTGTTCTAGCATGCTAGTGCTCTAGTGTGATGGTGTTCTAGCTTGCTAGTGTGCTAATGTGCTAATGTTCTAGTGTGCTAGTCTCCTAGCATGCTATTTTGCTAATGTGATAGTGTGCTAGTGTGCTAGTGTTCTAGCATGCTAGTGTGCTAATGTGCTAGTGTTCTAGTGTGCTAGTGTTCTAGCGTGCTAGTGTCCTAGTGTGCTAATGTTCTAGTGTGCTAGTGTGCTAAAGTACTAGTGTTCTAGCATGCTAGTGTGCTAATGTGCTAGTGTTCTAGTGTGCTAGTCTCCTAGCATGCTAGTTTGCTAATGTGCTAGTGTCTAGTGTGCTAGTGTTCCAGTGTGCTAGTGTGCTAACGTGCTAGTGTTCTAGCGTGCTAGTGTGCTAACGTGCTAGTGTTAAGGCATGCTAGTGTTCTAGTGTACTAGTGCCCTAGCATGCTAATGTGCTAACATGCTAGTGCTCCAGAGTTCTAGTGTTCTAGTGTACTAGTGTCCTAGCATGCTAGTGTGCTCACCTCCTAATGTTCTGGTTTGTTAGTGTTCTAGCGTGATAGTGTGCTAATGTGCTAGTGTTCTAGTGTGCTAGTGTTCTAGCGTGCTAGTGTGCTAATGTTCTAGTGTTCTAGCGTGCTAGTTTTCTAGTGTAATAATGTCCTAGCATGCTAGTGTGCTAACATGCTAGTGTTCTAGCATGCTAGTGCTCTAGTGTTCTACTGTGCTAATGTGCTGGTGTTCTAGTGTGCTAGTGTTCTTGTATGCTAGTGTGCTAATGTGCTAGTGTCTAGTGTGCTAGTGTTCTAGCGTGCTAGTGTGCTAATGTGCTAGTGTTCTAGTGTGCTAGTGTGCTAACTTGGTAGTGTTAAGGCATACTAGTGTTCTAGTGTACTAGTGTCCTAGCATGCTAGTGTGCTAACATGCTAGTGCTCCAGAGTTCTAGTGTTCTAGTGTACTAGTGTCCTAGCATGCTAGTGTGCTCACCTCCTAATGTTCTGGTTTGTTAGTGTTCTAGCGTGATAGTGTGCTAATGTGCTAGTGTTCTAGTGTGCTAGTGTTCTAGCGTGCTAGTGTGCTAATGTTCTAGTGTTCTAGCGTGCTAGTTTTCTAGTGTACTAATGTCCTAGCATGCTAGTGTGCTAACATGCTAGTGTTCTAGCATGCTAGTGTTCTAGTGTACTAGTGTCCTATCTTGCTAGTGTGCTAATGTGCTAGTGTTCTAGCGTGCTAGTGTTCTAGTGTACTAGTGTCCTATCTTGCTAGTGTGCTAATGTGCTAGTGTTCTAGCGTGCTAGTGTTCTAGTGTACTAGTGTCCTAGCATGCTAGAGTGCTAACGTGCTAGTGTTCTGGCGTGATAGTGTTCTAGCGTGATAGTGTGCTAATGTGTTAGTGTTCTAGTGTGCTAGTGTGCTAACATGCTAGTGTTCTAGCATTCTAGTGTCCTTGTGTGCTAGTGTCCTTGCATGCTAGTGTGCTAACGTGCTACTGTTCCAGCGTGCTAGTGTTCCAGTGTGCTAGTGTTCTAGTATTCTAGTGTGCTAATGTGCTAGTGTCTAGTGTGCTAGTCTTCTAGTGTGCTAGTGTGCTAACATGCTTGTGTTCTAGCATGCTAGTATTCTAGTGTTTTAGTGTCCTAGCATGCTAGTGTGCTAACGTGCTAGTGTTCTAGCATTCTAGTTTTCATGTGTACTAGTGTCCTAGCATGCTAGTGTGCTGACGTGCTAGTGTTCTGGTTTGTTAGTGTTCTTGCATGCTAATGTGCTAGTGTTCTAGCGTGCTAGTGTTCTAGTGTACTAGTGTCCTAACATGCTAGTGTGCAAACGTGCTAGTGTTCAAGTGTGCTACTGTTCTAGCGTGCTAGTGTTCTAATGCACTATTGTCCTAGCATGCTAGTGTGCTAACGTGCTAGTGTTCTAGCGTGCTAGTGTTCTAGCATGCTAGTTTGCTAATGTGCTAGTGTTCTAACGTGCTAGTGTTCTAGCGTGCTCATGTTCTAGCATGCTAGTGTTCTAGTGTATTCTTATCCTAGCGTGCTAGTGTGCTAACGTGCTAGTGACCTAGCGTTCTAGTGTTCTAGTATACTAGTGTCCTAGCGTGCTAGTGTGTTAACGTGCAAGTGTTCAAGCCTGCTAATATTCTAGACTGCTAGTGTTTTAGCATGCCAGTGTGCTAATGTGCTAGCGTTCTAGTGTACTAGTGTCCTAGCATGCCAGTGTGCTAACATGATAGTGTTTTAGCGTGTTTGTGTTCTAGTGTACTAGTGTCCCAGCATGCTAATGTTCTAACGTGCTAGTGTTCTAGCATGCTTGTGTGCTAACGTTCTAGTGTTCTAGTGTGCTAGTGTTCTAGCGTGCCAGTGTGCTAATGTGCTAGCGTTCTAGTGTGCTTTTGTGCTAACGTGCTAGTGTTAAGGCATGCTAGTGTTCTAGTGTACTAGTGTCCTATCTTGCTAGTGTGCTAACGTGCTAGTGTTCTATCGTGCTAGTGTTCTAGTGTACTAGTGTCCTAGCGTGATAGTGTGCTAATGTGCTAATGTGCTAACATGCTATTGTCCTTGTGTGCTAGTGTCCTAGCATGCTATTTTGCTATGGTGCTAGTGTTCCAGCGTTCTAGTGTTCCAGTGTGCTAGTGTTCTTGTATGCTAGTGTGCTAATGTGCTAGTGTCTAGTGTGCTAGTGTTCTAGTGTGCTAGTGTGCTAATGTGCTAGTGTTCTAGTGTGCTAGTGTGCTAACGTGCTAGTGTTAAGGCATGCTAGTGTTCTAGTGTACTAGTGTCCTATCTTGCTAGTGTGCTAATGTGCCAGTGTTCTAGCGTGCAAGTGTTCTAGTGTACTAGTGTCCTAGCATGCTAGAGTGCTAACATGCTAGTGTTCTGGCGTGCTAGTGTTCTAGTGTGCTAGTGTGCTAACGTGCTAGTGTTCTAGCATTCCAGTGTCCTTGTGTGCTAGTGTCCTGGCATGCTAGTGTGCTAACGTGCTAGTGTTCCAGCGTGCTAGTGTTCCATTGTGCTAGTGTTCTAGTATGCTAGTGGGCTAATGTGCTAGTGTCTAGTGTGCTAGTGTTCTAGTGTGCTAGTGTGCTAATGTGCTAGTGTTCTAGCCTGCTAGTGTTCTAGTGTTTTAGTGTTCTAGCATGCTAGTGTGCTAACGTGCTAGTGTTCTAGCATTCTAGTTTTCATGTGTACTAGTGTCCTAGCATGCTAGTGTGCTAACGTGCTGGTGTTCTGGTTTGTTAGTGTTCTTGCATGCTAATGTGCTAGTGTTCGAGTGTGCTAGTGTTCTTGTATGCTAGTGTGCTAATGTGCTAGTGTCTAGTGTGCTAGTGTTCTAGTGTGCTAGTGTGCTAATGTGCTAGTGTTCTAGTGTGCTAGTGTGCTAACGTGCTAGTGTTAAGGCATGCTAGTGTTCTAGTGTACTAGTGTCCTATCTTGCTAGTGTGCTAATGTGCCAGTGTTCTAGCGTGCAAGTGTTCTAGTGTACTAGTGTCCTAGCATGCTAGAGTGCTAACATGCTAGTGTTCTGGCGTGCTAGTGTTCTAGTGTGCTAGTTTGCTAACGTGCTAGTGTTCTAGCATTCCAGTGTCCTTGTGTGCTAGTGTCCTGGCATGCTAGTGTGCTAACGTGCTAGTGTTCCAGCGTGCTAGTGTTCCATTGTGCTAGTGTTCTAGTATGCTAGTGTGCTAATGTGCTAGTGTCTAGTGTGCTAGTGTTCTAGTGTGCTAGTGTGCTAATGTGCTAGTGTTCTAGCCTGCTAGTGTTCTAGTGTTTTAGTGTTCTAGCATGCTAGTGTGCTAACGTGCTAGTGTTCTAGCATTCTAGTTTTCATGTGTACTAGTGTCCTAGCATGCTAGTGTGCTAACGTGCTGGTGTTCTGGTTTGTTAGTGTTCTTGCATGCTAATGTGCTAGTGTTCGAGTGTGCTAGTGCTCTAGTGTGCTAGCGTGCTAATGTGCTAGTGCTCTAGCGTGCTAGTGTTCTAGTGTACTAGTGTCCTAGCATGCTAGTGTGCTAAAGTGCTAGTGTTCAAGTGTGCTACTGTTCTAGCATGCTAGTGTTCTAGTGCACTAGTGTCCTAGCATGCTAGTGTGCTAACGTGCTAGTGCTCTAGCGTTCTAGTGTTCTAGCATGCTTGTTCGCTAATGTGCTAGTGTTCTAACGTGGTAGTGTTCTAGCGTGCTCATGTTCTAGCATGCTAGTGTTCTAGTGTATTCTCATCCTAGCGTGCTAGTGTGCTAACGTGCTAGTGACCTAGCGTTCTAGTGTTCTAGTGTACTAGTGTCCTAGCGTGCTAGTGTGCTAACGTGCTAGTGTTCAAGCCTGCTGGTATTCTAGAGTGCTAGTGTTTTAGCATGCCAGTGTGCTAATGTGCTAGTGTTCTTGTGTACTAGTGTCCTAGCATGCCAGTGAGCTAACGTGATAGTGTTTAGCGTGCTTGTGTTCTGTTGTACTAGTGTCCCAGCATGCTAGTGTTCTAACGTGCTAGTGTTCTAGCATGCTTGTGTGCTAACGTTCTAGTGTTCTAGTGTGCTAGTGTTCTAGCGTGCTAGTGTGCTAATGTGCTAGTGTTCTAGTGTACTAGTGTCCTATCCTGCTAGTGTGCTAACGTGCTAGTGTTCTAGCATGCTAGTGTTCTATTGTACTAGTGTCCTAGCATGCTAGAGTGCTAACGAGCTAGTGTTCTGGCGTGCTAGTGTTCTAGCGTGATAGTGTGCTAATGTGCTAGTGTTCTAGTGTGCTAGTTAGCTAATGTGCTAGTGTTCTAGCATGCTAGTGTCCTTGTGTGCTAGTGTCCTAGCATGATAGTGTGCTAACGTGCTAGTGTTCCAGCGTGCTAGTGTTCCAGTGTGTTATTGTTCTAGCATGCTAGTTTGCTAATGTGATAGTCTCTAGTGTGCTAGTGTTCTAGTGTACTAGTGTGCTAGCATGCTAGTGTGCTAACGTGCTAGTGTTCTATCGTGCTAGTGTTCTGGTATGCTAGTGTTCTAGCGTGCTAGTCTTCTAGTGTACTTTTGTCCTAGCATGCTAGTTTGCTAACGTGCTAGTGTTCTAGCGTGCTAGTGTTCTTGCACGCTAGTGTTCTAGCATGTTAGTGTGCTAACGTGCTAGTGTTCTGGCGTGCTGGTGTTCTACCGTGCTAGAGTGCTAACGTGCTAGTGTTCTGGCGTGCTAGTGTTCTAGCGTGATAGTGTGCTAATGTGCTAGTGTTCTAGTGTGCTAGTGTGCTAACGTGCTAGTGATCTAGCATTCTAGTGTCCTTGTGTGCTAGTGTCCTAGCATGCTAGTGTGCTAACTTGCTAGTGTTCCAGCGTGCTAGTGTTCCAGTGTGCTAGTGTTCTAGCATGCTAGTGTGCTAATGTGCTAGTGTCTAGTCTGCTAGTGTTCTAGTGTACTAGTGTGCTAGCATGCTAGTGTGCTAACGTGCTAGTGTTCTATCGTGCTAGTGTTCCGGTATGCTAGTGTTCTAGCGTGCTAGTGTGCTAACTTGCTAGTGTTCCAGCGTGCTAGTGTTCCAGTGTGCTAGTGTCCTAGCATGCTAGTATGCTAACGTGCTAGTGTTCCAGCGTGCTAGTGTTCCAGTGTGCTAGTGTTCTAGCATGCTAGTGTGCTAATGTGCTAGTGTCTAGTCTGCTAGTGTTCTAGTGTACTAGTGTCCTAGCATGCTAGAGTGCTAACGTGCTAGTGTTCTGGCGTGCTAGTGTTCTAGCGTGATAGTGTGCTAATGTGTTAGTGTTCTAGTGTGCTAGTGTGCTAACGTGCTAGTGTTCTAGCATTCTAGTGTCCTTGTGTGCTAGTGTCCTAGCATGCTAGTGTGATAACGTGCTAGTGTTCCAGCGTGCTAGTGTTCCAGTGTGCTAGTGTTCTAGTTTGCGAGGGTGCTAATGTGCTAGTGTCAAGTGTGCTAGTGTTCTAGTGTACTAGTGTGCTAGCATGCTAGTGTGCTAACGTGCTAGTGTTCTATCGTGCTAGTGTTCCAGTATGCTAGTGTTCTAGCATGCTAGTCTTCTAGTGTACTAGTGTCCTAGCATGCTAGTGTGCTAATGTGCTAGTGTCTAGTCTGTAGTGTTCTAGTGTACTAGTGTGCTAGCATGCTAGTGTGCTAACGTGCTAGTGTTCTATCGTGCTAGTGTTCCGGTATGCTAGTGTTCTAGCGTGCTAGTGTGCTAACTTGCTAGTGTTCCAGCGTGCTAGTGTTCCAGTGTGCTAGTGTCCTAGCATGCTAGTGTGCTAACGTGCTAGTGTTCCAGTGTGCTAGTGTTCTAGCATGCTAGTGTGCTAATGTGCTAGTGTCTAGTCTGCTAGTGTTCTAGTGTACTAGTGTCCTAGCATGCTAGAGTGCTAACGTGCTAGTGTTCTGGCGTGCTAGTGTTCTAGCGTGATAGTGTGCTAATGTGTTAGTGTTCTAGTGTGCTAGTGTGCTAACGTGCTAGTGTTCTAGCATTCTAGTGTCCTTGTGTGCTAGTGTCCTAGCATGCTAGTGTGATAACGTGCTAGTGTTCCAGCGTGCTAGTGTTCCAGTGTGCTAGTGTTCTAGTTTGCGAGGGTGCTAATGTGCTAGTGTCAAGTGTGCTAGTGTTCTAGTGTACTAGTGTGCTAGCATGCTAGTGTGCTAACGTGCTAGTGTTCTATCGTGCTAGTGTTCCAGTATGCTAGTGTTCTAGCATGCTAGTCTTCTAGTGTACTAGTGTCTTAGCATGCTAGTGTGCTAACATGCTAGTGTTCTAGCGTGCTAGTGTTCTATTGTGCTAGTAATCTAGCATGCTAGTGTGCTAATGTGCTAGTGTTCTAGCGTGCTAGTCTTCTAGTGTACTTTTGTCCTAGCATGCTAGTGTGCTAACGTGCTAGTGTTCTAGCATGCTAGTGTTCTAGCATGCTAGTGTTCTAGCATGTTAGTGTGCTAATTTGCTAGTGTTCTAGAGTACTGGTGTTCTACCGTGCTAGACTGCTAACGTGCTAGTGTTCTGGCGTACTAGTGTTCTAGCGTGATAGTGTGCTAATGTGCTAGTGTTCTAGCATTCTAGTGTCCTTGTGTGCTAGTGTCCTAGCATGCTAGTGTGCTAACTTGCTAGTGTTCCAGCGTGCTAGTGTTCCAGTGTGCTAGTGTTCTAGCATGCTAGTGTGCTAATGTGCTAGTGTCTAGTCTGCTAGTGTTCTAGTGTACTAGTGTGCTAGCATGCTAGTGTGCTAACGTGCTAGTGTTCTATCGTGCTAGTGTTCCGGTATGCTAGTGTTCTAGCGTGCTAGTGTGCTAACTTGCTAGTGTTCCAGCGTGCTAGTGTTCCAGTGTGCTAGTGTCCTAGCATGCTAGTGTGCTAACGTGCTAGTGTTCCAGCGTGCTAGTGTTCCAGTGTGCTATTGTTCTAGCATGCTAGTGTGCTAACGTGCTAGTGTTCTATCGTGCTAGTGTTCCGGTATGCTAGTGTTCTAGCGTGCTAGTTTTCTAGTGTACTTTTGTCCTAGCATGCTAGTGTGCTAACATGCTAGTGTTCTAGTGTTCTAGTGTACTAGTGTCCTAGCATGCTAGTGTTCTAACGTGCAAGTGTGCTTAAGTGCTAGTGTTCTTGTGTGTTAGTGTTCTAGTGTGCTAGTTTGCTAATGTGCTGGTGTTCTAGCGTGCTAGTGTTCTAGTGTACTAGTGTCCTAGCAGGCTAATGTGCTAATGTTCTAGTGTTCTAGTGTGCTAGTGTTCTAGCGTGCTAGTGCTCTAGTGTACTGGTCCCCTGGCATGCTAGTGTGCTAACGTGCTAGTGTTCTAGCGTGCTAGTGTTCTAGTGTACTAGTGTACTACCATGCTAGTGTGCTAACGTGCTAGTGTTCTGATTTGCTAGTGTTCTAGCATGCTAGTGTGCTAATGTTCTAGGGTTCTAGTGTGTTAGTGTTCTAGTGTGCTAATGTGCTAGTGTCCTAGCATGCTAGTGTGCTAATGTGCTAGTGTTCTAGCGTGCTAGTGTTCTAGCGTATTAGTGTGTTAATGTGCTTGTGTTCTAGTGTGCTAGTGTTCTAGCATGCTAGTGTGCTAATGTGCTAGTGTTCTAGTGTGCTAGTGTTCTAGCATGCTAGTGTGCTAATGTGCTAGTGTCTAGTCTGCTAGTGTTCTAGTGTACTAGTGTCCTAGCATGCTAGAGTGCTAACGTGCTAGTGTTCTGGCGTGCTAGTGTTCTAGCGTGATAGTGTGCTAATGTGTTAGTGTTCTAGTGTGCTAGTGTGCTAACGTGCTAGTGTTCTAGCATTCTAGTGTCCTTGTGTGCTAGTGTCCTAGCATGCTAGTGTGATAACGTGCTAGTGTTCCAGCGTGCTAGTGTTCCAGTGTGCTAGTGTTCTAGTTTGCGAGGGTGCTAATGTGCTAGTGTCAAGTGTGCTAGTGTTCTAGTGTACTAGTGTGCTAGCATGCTAGTGTGCTAACGTGCTAGTGTTCTATCGTGCTAGTGTTCCAGTATGCTAGTGTTCTAGCATGCTAGTCTTCTAGTGTACTAGTGTCCTAGCATGCTAGTGTGCTAATGTGCTAGTGTCTAGTCTGTAGTGTTCTAGTGTACTAGTGTGCTAGCATGCTAGTGTGCTAACGTGCTAGTGTTCTATCGTGCTAGTGTTCCGGTATGCTAGTGTTCTAGCGTGCTAGTGTGCTAACTTGCTAGTGTTCCAGCGTGCTAGTGTTCCAGTGTGCTAGTGTCCTAGCATGCTAGTGTGCTAACGTGCTAGTGTTCCAGCGTGCTAGTGTTCCAGTGTGCTAGTGTTCTAGCATGCTAGTGTGCTAATGTGCTAGTGTCTAGTCTGCTAGTGTTCTAGTGTACTAGTGTCCTAGCATGCTAGAGTGCTAACGTGCTAGTGTTCTGGCGTGCTAGTGTTCTAGCGTGATAGTGTGCTAATGTGTTAGTGTTCTAGTGTGCTAGTGTGCTAACGTGCTAGTGTTCTAGCATTCTAGTGTCCTTGTGTGCTAGTGTCCTAGCATGCTAGTGTGATAACGTGCTAGTGTTCCAGCGTGCTAGTGTTCCAGTGTGCTAGTGTTCTAGTTTGCGAGGGTGCTAATGTGCTAGTGTCAAGTGTGCTAGTGTTCTAGTGTACTAGTGTGCTAGCATGCTAGTGTGCTAACGTGCTAGTGTTCTATCGTGCTAGTGTTCCAGTATGCTAGTGTTCTAGCATGCTAGTCTTCTAGTGTACTAGTGTCTTAGCATGCTAGTGTGCTAACATGCTAGTGTTCTAGCGTGCTAGTGTTCTATTGTGCTAGTAATCTAGCATGCTAGTGTGCTAATGTGCTAGTGTTCTAGCGTGCTAGTCTTCTAGTGTACTTTTGTCCTAGCATGCTAGTGTGCTAACGTGCTAGTGTTCTAGCATGCTAGTGTTCTAGCATGCTAGTGTTCTAGCATGTTAGTGTGCTAATTTGCTAGTGTTCTAGAGTACTGGTGTTCTAGCGTGCTAGAGTGCTAACGTGCTAGTGTTCTGGCGTACTAGTGTTCTAGCGTGATAGTGTGCTAATGTGCTAGTGTTCTAGCATTCTAGTGTCCTTGTGTGCTAGTGTCCTAGCATGCTAGTGTGCTAACTTGCTAGTGTTCCAGCGTGCTAGTGTTCCAGTGTGCTAGTGTTCTAGCATGCTAGTGTGCTAATGTGCTAGTGTCTAGTCTGCTAGTGTTCTAGTGTACTAGTGTGCTAGCATGCTAGTGTGCTAACGTGCTAGTGTTCTATCGTGCTAGTGTTCCGGTATGCTAGTGTTCTAGCGTGCTAGTGTGCTAACTTGCTAGTGTTCCAGCGTGCTAGTGTTCCAGTGTGCTAGTGTCCTAGCATGCTAGTGTGCTAACGTGCTAGTGTTCCAGCGTGCTAGTGTTCCAGTGTGCTATTGTTCTAGCATGCTAGTGTGCTAACGTGCTAGTGTTCTATCGTGCTAGTGTTCCGGTATGCTAGTGTTCTAGCGTGCTAGTTTTCTAGTGTACTTTTGTCCTAGCATGCTAGTGTGCTAACATGCTAGTGTTCTAGTGTTCTAGTGTACTAGTGTCCTAGCATGCTAGTGTTCTAACGTGCAAGTGTGCTTAAGTGCTAGTGTTCTTGTGTGTTAGTGTTCTAGTGTGCTAGTTTGCTAATGTGCTGGTGTTCTAGCATGCTAGTGTTCTAGTGTACTAGTGTCCTAGCAGGCTAATGTGCTAATGTTCTAGTGTTCTAGTGTGCTAGTGTTCTAGCGTGCTAGTGCTCTAGTGTACTGGTCCCCTGGCATGCTAGTGTGCTAACGTGCTAGTGTTCTAGCGTGCTAGTGTTCTAGTGTACTAGTGTACTACCATGCTAGTGTGCTAACGTGCTAGTGTTCTGATTTGCTAGTGTTCTAGCATGCTAGTGTGCTAATGTTCTAGGGTTCTAGTGTGTTAGTGTTCTAGTGTGCTAATGTGCTAGTGTCCTAGCATGCTAGTGTGCTAATGTGCTAGTGTTCTAGCGTGCTAGTGTTCTAGCGTATTAGTGTGTTAATGTGCTTGTGTTCTAGTGTGCTAGTGTTCTAGCATGCTAGTGTGCTAATGTGCTAGTGTTCTAGTGTGCTAGTGTTCTAGCGTGCTAGTGTGCTAATGTGCTAGTCTTCTAGCGTGCTAGTGTTCTAGTGTACTAGTGTCCTAGCATGCTAGTGTGCTTACCTTCTAGTGTTCTAGTGTGCTAGTGTTCTAGCGTGCTAGTGTTCTACTGAACTAGTGCCCTAGCATGCTCGTGTGCTAACGTGCTATTGTTCTAGCATGCTAGTGTCCTAGCATGCTAGTGTGCTTACCTTCTAGTGTTCTAGTGTGCTGGTGTTCTACCGTACTAGGGTGCTAATGCGCTATTGTTCTAGTGTGCTAGTGTTCTAGTGTGCTAGTGTGCTAATGTGCTAGTGTTCTAGCATGCTAGTGTTCTAGTGTACTAGTGTCCTAGCATGCTAGAGTGCTAACGTGCTAGTGTTCTGGCGTGCTAGTGTTCTAGCGTGATAGTGTGCTAATGTGTTAGTGTTCTAGTGTGCTAGTGTGCTAACGTGCTAGTATTCTAGCATTCTAGTGTCCTAGTGTGCTAGTGTCCTAGCATGCTAGTGTGATAACGTGCTAGTGTTCCAGCGTGCTAGTGTTCCAGTGTGCTAGTGTTCTAGTATGCTAGTGTGCTAATGTGCTAGTGTCAAGTGTGCTAGTGTTCTAGTGTACTAGTGTGCTAGCATGCTAGTGTGCTAACATGCTAGTGTTCTATCGTGCTAGTGTTCCAGTATGCTAGTGCTGTAGCATGCTAGTCTTCTAGTGTACTAGTGTCCTAGCATGCTAGTGTGCTAACGTGCTAGTGTTCCAGCATGCTAGTGTTCTATTGTGCTAGTAATCTAGCGTGCTAGTGTGCTAATGTGCTAGTGTTCTAGCGTGCTAGTCTTCTAGTGTACTTTTGTCCTAGCATGCTAGTGTGCTAACGTGCTAGTGTTCTAGCGTGCTAGTGTTCTAGCACGCTAGTGTTCTAGCATGTTAGTGTGCTAATGTGCTAGTGTTCTAGTGTGCTGGTGTTCTACCGTGCTAGAGTGCTAACGTGCTAGTGTTCTGGCGTGCTAGTGTTCTAGCGTGTTAGTGTGCTAATGTGCTAGTGTTCTAGTGTGCTAGTGTGCTAACGTGCTAGTGTTCCAGCGTGCTAGTGTTCCAGTGTGCTAGTGTTATAGCATGCTAGTGTGCTAATGTGCTAGTATCTAGTCTGCTAGTGTTCTAGTGTACTAGTGTGCTAGCATGCTAGTGTGCTAACGTGCTAGTGTTCTATCGTGCTAGTGTTCCGGTATGCTAGTGTTCTAGCGTGCTAGTGTGCTAACTTGCTAGTGTTCCAGCGTGCTAGTGTTCCAGTGTGCTAGTGTCCTAGCATTCTAGTGTGCTAACGTGCTAGTGTTCCAGCGTGCTAGTGTTCCAGTGTGCTAGTGTTCTAGCATGCTAGTGTGCTAACGTGCTAGTGTTCTATCGTGCTAGTGTTCCGGTATGCTAGTGTTCTAGCGTGCTAGTTTTCTAGTGTACTAGTGTCCTAGCATGCTAGTGTGCTAACGTGCTAGTGTTCTAGTGTTCTAGTGTACTAGTGTCCTAGCATGCTAGTGTTCTAACGTGCAAGTGTTCTAGTGTACTAGTGTGCTAGCATGCTAGTGTGCTAACGTGCTAGTGTTCTATCGTGCTAGTGTTCCGGTATGCTAGTGTTCTAGCGTGCTAGTGTGCTAACTTGCTAGTGTTCCAGCGTGCTAGTGTTCCAGTGTGCTAGTGTCCTAGCATTCTAGTGTGCTAACGTGCTAGTGTTCCAGCGTGCTAGTGTTCCAGTGTGCTAGTGTTCTAGCATGCTAGTGTGCTAACGTGCTAGTGTTCTATCGTGCTAGTGTTCCGGTATGCTAGTGTTCTAGCGTGCTAGTTTTCTAGTGTACTAGTGTCCTAGCATGCTAGTGTGCTAACGTGCTAGTGTTCTAGTGTTCTAGTGTACTAGTGTCCTAGCATGCTAGTGTTCTAACGTGCAAGTGTTCTGATGTGCTAGTGTTCTAGCATGCTAGTGTGCTTAAGTGCTAGTGTTCTTGTGTGTTAGTGTTCTAGTGTGCTAGTTTGCTAATGTGCTGGTGTTCTAGCGTGCTAGTGTTCTAGTGTACTACTGTCCTAGCAGGCTAATGTGCTAATGTTCTAGTGTTCTAGTGTGCTAGTGTTCTAGTGTGCTAGTGTTCTGGTGTACTAGTCCCCTGGCATGCTAGTGTGCTAACGTGCTAGTGTTCTAGCATGCTAGTGTTCTAGTGTACTAGTGTACTACCATGCTAGTGTGCTAACGTGCTAGTGTTCTGATTTGCTAGTGTTCTAGCATGCTAGTGTGCTAATGTTCTAGGGTTCTAGTGTGTTAGTGTTCTAGTGTGCTAATGTGCTAGTGTCCTAGCATGCTAGTGTGCTAATGTGCTAGTGTTCTAGCATATTAGTGTGTTAATGTGCTTGTGTTCTAATGTGCTAGTGTTCTAGCATGCTAGTGTGCTAATGTGCTAGTGTTCTAGTGTGCTAGTGTTCTAGCGTGCTAGTGTGCTAATGTGCTAGTTTGCTAGTGTGCTAGTGTGCTAATGTGCTAGTCTTCTAGCGTGCTAGTGTTCTAGTGTACTAGTGTCCTAGCATGCTAGTGTGCTTTCCTTCTAGTGTTCTAGTGTGCTAGTGTTCTAGCGTGCTAGTGTTCTACTGAACTAGTGCCCTAGCATGCTCGTGTGCTAATGTGCTATTGTTCTAGCATGCTAGTGTCCTAGCATGCTAGTGTGCTTACCTTCTAGTGTTCTAGTGTGCTGGTGTTCTACCGTACTAGGGTGCTAATGCGCTATTGTTCTAGTGTGCTAGTGTTCTAGTGTGCTAGTGTTCTAGTGTGCTAGTGTGCTAATGTGCTAGTGTTCTAGCGTGCTAGTGTTCTAGTGTACTAGTGTCCTAGAATGCTAGTGTGCTAACATGCTAGTGCTCTAGAGTGCTAGTGTTCTAGTGCACTAGTGTCCTAGCATGCTAGTGTGCTAACATGCTAGAGTTCTGGCGTGTTAGTGTTCTAGCGTGATAGTGTGCTAATGTGCTAGTGTTCTAGTTGCTAGTGTTCTAGCGTGCTAGTGTGCTAACGTGCTAGTGTTCTGGTTTGTTAGTGTTCTTGCATGCTAATGTGCTAGTGTTCTAGTGTGCTAGTGCTCTAGTGTGTTAGTGTGCTAATGTGCTAGTGTTCGAGCGTGCTAGTGTTCTAGTGTACTAGTGTCCTAGCATGCTAGTGTCCTAAAGTGCTAGTGTTCAAGTGTGCTACTGTTCTAGCATGCTAGTGTTCTAGTGCCCTAGTGTCCTAGCATGGTAGTGTGCTAATGTGCTAGTGTTCTAGCGTGCTAGTGTTCTAGCATGCTAGTTCGCTAATGTGCTAGTATTCTAATGTGCTAGTGTTCTAGCATGCTTGTGTTCTAGCATGCTAGTGTTCTAGCGTATTCTTATCCTAGCGTGCTAATGTGCTAGTAACCTAGCGTTCTAGTGTTCTAGTGGACTAGTGTCCTAGCGTGCTAGTGTGCTAACGTGCTAGTGTTCAAGCCTGCTAGTATTCTAGAGTGCTAGTGTTTTAGCATGCCAGTGCGCTAATGTGCTAGTGCTCTAGTGTACTAGTGTCCTAGCATTCCAGTGTGCTAACGTGATAGTGTTTAGCGTGCTTATGTTCTAGTGTACTAGTGTCCCAGAATGCTAGTGTTCTAACGTGCTAGTGTTCTAGAATGCTTGTGTGCTAACGTTCTAGTGTTCTAATGTGCTAGTGTTCTAGCATGCTAGTGTGCTAATGTGCTAGTGTTCTAGTGTGCTAGTGTTCTAGCGTGCTAGTGTGCTAATGTGCTAGTTTGCTAGTGTGCTAGTGTGCTAATGTGCTAGTCTTCTAGCGTGCTAGTGTTCTAGTGTACTAGTGTCCTAGCATGCTAGTGTGCTTTCCTTCTAGTGTTCTAGTGTGCTAGTGTTCTAGCGTGCTAGTGTTCTACTGAACTAGTGCCCTAGCATGCTCGTGTGCTAATGTGCTATTGTTCTAGCATGCTAGTGTCCTAGCATGCTAGTGTGCTTACCTTCTAGTGTTCTAGTGTGCTGGTGTTCTACCGTACTAGGGTGCTAATGCGCTATTGTTCTAGTGTGCTAGTGTTCTAGTGTGCTAGTGTTCTAGTGTGCTAGTGTGCTAATGTGCTAGTGTTCTAGCGTGCTAGTGTTCTAGTGTACTAGTGTCCTAGAATGCTAGTGTGCTAACATGCTAGTGCTCTAGAGTGCTAGTGTTCTAGTGCACTAGTGTCCTAGCATGCTAGTGTGCTAACATGCTAGAGTTCTGGCGTGTTAGTGTTCTAGCGTGATAGTGTGCTAATGTGCTAGTGTTCTAGTTGCTAGTGTTCTAGCGTGCTAGTGTGCTAACGTGCTAGTGTTCTGGTTTGTTAGTGTTCTTGCATGCTAATGTGCTAGTGTTCTAGTGTGCTAGTGCTCTAGTGTGTTAGTGTGCTAATGTGCTAGTGTTCGAGCGTGCTAGTGTTCTAGTGTACTAGTGTCCTAGCATGCTAGTGTCCTAAAGTGCTAGTGTTCAAGTGTGCTACTGTTCTAGCATGCTAGTGTTCTAGTGCCCTAGTGTCCTAGCATGGTAGTGTGCTAACGTGCTAGTATTCTAGCGTGCTAGTGTTCTAGCATGCTAGTTCGCTAATGTGCTAGTATTCTAATGTGCTAGTGTTCTAGCATGCTTGTGTTCTAGCATGCTAGTGTTCTAGCGTATTCTTATCCTAGCGTGCTAATGTGCTAGTAACCTAGCGTTCTAGTGTTCTAGTGGACTAGTGTCCTAGCGTGCTAGTGTGCTAACGTGCTAGTGTTCAAGCCTGCTAGTATTCTAGAGTGCTAGTGTTTTAGCATGCCAGTGCGCTAATGTGCTAGTGCTCTAGTGTACTAGTGTCCTAGCATTCCAGTGTGCTAACGTGATAGTGTTTAGCGTGCTTATGTTCTAGTGTACTAGTGTCCCAGAATGCTAGTGTTCTAACGTGCTAGTGTTCTAGAATGCTTGTGTGCTAGCGTTCTAGTGTTCTAGTGTGCTAGTGTTCTAGCGTGCTAGTGTGCTAATGTGCTAGTGTTCTAGTGTTCTAGTGTGCTAACGTGCTAGTGTTAAGGCATGCTAGTGTTCTAGTGTACTAGTGTCCTATCTTGCTATTGTGCTAACGTGCTAGTGTTCTAGTGTACTAGTGTCCTAGCATGCTAGAGTGCTAACGTGCTAGTGTTCTGGCGTGCTAATGTTCTAGCGTGCTAGTGTGCTTAAGTGCTAGTGTTCTAGTGTGTTAGTGTTCTAGTGTGCTAGTGTTCTAACATGCTAGTGTTCTAGTGTACTAGTGTCCTAGCATGCTAGTGTGCTAATGTGCTAGTGTTCTAGCGTGCTAGTTTTCTAGTGTGCTAGTGTTCTAGCATGCTAGTGTTCTAGTGTCCTAGCATGCTAGTGTGCTAATGTGCTAGTGTTCTAGCATGCTAGCGTTCTAGTGTACTAGTGTCCTAGCATGCTAGTGTGCTAACGTGCTAGTGTTCTGACGTGCTAATGTTCTAGCGTGCTAGTGTGCTTAAGTGCTAGTGTTCTAGTGTGTTAGTGTTCTAGTGTGCTAGTGTTCTAACGTGCTAGTGTTCTAGTGTACTAGTGTCCTAGCATGCTAGTGTGCTAATGTTCTAGTGTTCTAGTGTGCTAGTGTTCTAGCGTGCTAGTGTTCTAGTGTACTAGTCTCCTGGCATGCTAGTGTGCTAACGTGCTAGTGTTCTAGCGTGCTAGTGTTCTAGTGTACTAGTGTCCTACCGTGCTGTGTGCTAACGTGCTAGTGTTCTGATTTGCTAGTGTTCTAGCATGATAATGTGCTAATGTTCTCGGGTTCTAGTGTGTTAGTGTTCTAGTGTGCTAATGTGCTAGTGTCCTAGCATGCTAGTGTGCTAATGTGCTAGTGTTCTAGCGCATTAGTGTGTTAATGTGCTTGTGTTCTAGTGTGTTAGTGTTCTAGCATGCTAGTGTGCTAATGTGCTAGTGTTCTAGTGTGCTAGTGTTCTAACGTGCTAGTGTGCTAATGTGCTAGTTTTCTAGTGTGCTAGTGTGCTAATGTGCTAGTCTTCTAGCGTGCTAGTGTTCTAGTGTACAAGTGTCCTAGCATGCTAGTGTGCTTACCTTCTAGTGTTCTAGTGTGCTAGTGTTCTAGCGTGCTAGTGTTCTACTGAACTAGTGCCCTAGCATGCTCGTGTGCTAACGTGCTATTGTTCTAGCATGCTTTGTTCTAGCATGTTAGTGTGCTAATGTGCTAGTGTTCTAGTGTGCTGGTGTACTACCATGCTAGAGTGCTAATGTGCTATTGTTCTAGTGTGCTAGTGTTCTAGTGTGCTAGTGTTCTAGCATGCTAGTGTTCTAGTGTACTAGTTTCCTAGCATGCTAGTGTGCTAACATGCTAGTGCTCTAGAGTGCTAGTGTTCTAGTGCACTAGTGTCCTAGCATGCTAGTGTGCTAACATGCTAGTGTTCTGGCGTGTTAGTGTTCTAGCGTGATAGTGTGCTAATGTGCTAGTGTTCTAGTGTGCTAGTGTTCTAGCGTGCCAGTGTGCTAACGTGCTAGTGTTCTGGTTTTTTGTGTTCTTGCATGCTAATGTGCTAGTGTTCTAGTGTGCTAGTGCTCTAGTGTGTTAGTGTGCTAATGTGCTAGTGTTTGAGCGTGCTAGTGTTCTAGTGTACTAGTGTCCTAGCATGCCAATGTGCTAAAGTGCTAGTGTTCAAGTGTGCTACTGTTCTAGCGTGCTAGTGTTCTAGTGCACTAGTGTCCTAGCATGCTAGTGTGCTAACGTGCTAGTGTTCTAGCGTGCTAGTGTTCTAGCATGCTAGTTCGCTAATGTGCTAGTATTCTAATGTGCTAGTGTTCTAGCATGCTCGTGTTCTAGCATGCTAGTGTTCTAGTGTATTCTTATCCTAGCGTGCTAGTGTGCTAACGTGCTAGTGACCTAGCGTTCTAGTGTTCTAGTGTACTAGTGTCCTAGCGTGCTAGTGTGCTAACGTGCTAGTGTTCAAGCCTGCTAGTATTCTAGAGTGCTAGTGTTTTAGCATGCCAGTTCGCTAATGTGCTAGTGCTCTAGTGTACTAGTGTCCTAGCATGCCAGTGTGCTAACGTGATAGTGTTTAGCGTGCTTGTGTTCTAGTGTACTAGTGTCCCAGCATGCTAGTGTTCTAACGTGCTAGTGTTCTAGCATGCTTGTGTGCTAACGTTCTAGTGTTCTAGTGTGCTAGTGTTCTAGCGTGCTAGTGTGCTAATCTGCTAGTGTTCTAGTGTGCTAGTGTGCTAACCTGCTAGTGTTAAGGCATGCTAGTGTTCTAGTGTACTTGTGTCCTATCTTGCTTGTGTGCTAACGTGCTAGTGTTCTAGCGTGCTAGTGTTCTAGTGTACTAGTGTCCTAGCATGCTAGAGTGCTAACGTGCTAGTGTTCTGGTGTGCTAGTGTTCTAGCGTGATAGTGTGCTAACATGCTAGTGTTCTAGCATTCTAGTGTCCTTGTGTGCTAGTGTTCTAGCATGCTAGTGTGATAACGTGCTAGTGTTCCAGCGTGCTAGTGTTCCAGTGTGCTAGTGTTCTAGTATGCTAGTGTGATAATGTGCTAGTGTCAAGTGTGCTAGTGTTCTACTGTTCTAGTGTGCTAGCATGCTAGTGTGCTAACGTGCTAGTGTTCTCTCGTGCTGGTGTTCTATTCTGCTAGTAATCTAGCGTGCTAGTGTGCTAATGTGCTAGTGTTCTAGCGTGCTAGCATTCTAGTGCACTAGTGTCCTAGCATGCTAGTGTGCTAACGTGCTAGTGTTCTGAGTTGCTAGTGTTCTAGCGTGCTAGTGTGCTTAAGTGCTAGTGTTCTAGTGTGTTAGTGTTCTAGCGTGCTAGTGTTCTAACGTGCTAGTGTTCTAGTGTACTAGTGTTCTAGCATGCTAGTGTGCTAATGTTCTAGTGTTCTAGTGTGCTAGTGTTCTAGCATGCTAGTGTTCTAGTGTACTAGTCTCCTGGCATGCTAGTGTGCTAACGTGCTAGTGTTCTAGCGTGCTAGTGTTCTAGTGTACTAGTGTCCTACCGTGCTAGTGTGCTAACGTGCTAGTGTTCTGATTTGCTAGTGTTCTAGCATGCTAGTGTGCTAATGTTCCCGTGTTCTAGTGTGTTAGTTTTCTAGTGTGCTAATGTGCTAGTGTTCTAGCGTGCTGGTGTGCTAATGTGCTAGTGTTCTAGTGTGCTAGTGTGCTAACGTTCTAGTGTTAAGGCATGCTAGTGTTCTACTGTACTAGTGTCCTATCTTGCTTGTGTGCTAACGTGCTAGTGTTCTAGCGTGCTAGTGTTCTAGTGTACTAGTGTCCTAGCATGCTAGAGTGCTAACGTGCTAGTGTTCTGGCGTGCTAGTGTTCTAGCGTGATAGTGTGCTAATGTGCTAGTGTCAAGAGTGCTAGTGTTCTAGTGTACTAGTGTGCTAGCATGCTAGTGTGCTAACGTGCTAGTGTTCTATCGTGCTAGTGTTCCGGTATGCTAGTGTTCTAGCATGCTAGTCTTCTAGTGTACTAGTGTCCTAGCATGCTAGTGTGCTAACGTGCTAGTGTTCTAGCATGCTAGTGTTCTATTGTGCTAGTAATCTAGCGTGCTAGTGTGCTAATGTGCTAGTGTTCTAGCATGCTAGCGTTCTAGTGTACTAGTGTCCTAGCATGCTAGTGTGCTAACGTGCTAGTGTTCTGATGTGCTAATGTTCTAGCGTGCTAGTGTGCTTAAGTGCTAGTGTTCTAGTGTGTTAGTGTTCTAGTGTGCTAGTGTTCTAACGTGCTAGTGTTCTAGTGTACTAGTGTCCTAGCATGCTAGTGTGCTAATGTTCTAGTGTTCTAGTGTGCTAGTGTTCTAGCGTGCTAGTGTTCTAGTGTACTAGTCTCCTGGCATGCTAGTGTGCTAACGTGCTAGTGTTCTAGCGTGCTAGTGTTCTAGTGTACTAGTGTCCTACCGTGCTGTGTGCTAACATGCTAGTGTTCTGATTTGCTAGTGTTCTAGCATGCTAATGTGCTAATGTTCTCGGGTTCTAGTGTGTTAGTGTTCTAGTGTGCTAATGTGCTAGTGTCCTAGCATGCTAGTGTGCTAATGTGCTAGTGTTCTAGCGCATTAGTGTGTTAATGTGCTTGTGTTCTAGTGTGCTAGTGTTCTAGCATGCTAGTGTGCTAATGTGCTAGTGTTCTAGTGTGCTAGTGTTCTAACGTGCTAGTGTGCTAATGTGCTAGTTTTCTAGTGTGCTAGTGTGCTAATGTGCTAGTCTTCTAGCGTGCTAGTGTTCTAGTGTACAAGTGTCCTAGCATGCTAGTGTGCTTACCTTCTAGTGTTCTAGTGTGCTAGTGTTCTAGCGTGCTAGTGTTCTACTGAACTAGTGCCCTGGCATGCTCGTGTGCTAACGTGCTATTGTTCTAGCATGCTTTGTTCTAGCATGTTAGTGTGCTAATGTGCTAGTGTTCTAGTGTGCTGGTGTACTACCATGCTAGAGTGCTAATGTGCTATTGTTCTAGTGTGCTAGTGTTCTAGTGTGCTAGTGTTCTAGCATGCTAGTGTTCTAGTGTACCAGTTTCCTAGCATGCTAGTGTGCTAACATGCTAGTGCTCTAGAGTGCTAGTGTTCTAGTGCACTAGTGTCCTAGCATGCTAGTGTGCTAACATGCTAGTGTTCTGGCGTGTTAGTGTTCTAGCGTGATAGTGTGCTAATGTGCTAGTGTTCTAGTGTGCTAGTGTTCTAGCGTGCTAGTGTGCTAACGTGCTAGTGTTCTGGTTTTTTGTGTTCTTGCATGCTAATGTGCTAGTGTTCTAGTGTGCTAGTGCTCTAGTGTGTTAGTGTGCTAATGTGCTAGTGTTTGAGCGTGCTAGTGTTCTAGTGTACTAGTGTCCTAGCATGCCAATGTGCTAAAGTGCTAGTGTTCAAGTGTTCTACTGTTCTAGCGTGCTAGTGTTCTAGTGCACTAGTGTCCTAGCATGCTAGTGTGCTAACGTGCTAGTGTTCTAGCGTGCTAGTGTTCTAGCATGCTAGTTCGCTAATGTGCTAGTATTCTAATGTGCTAGTGTTCTAGCATGCTCGTGTTCTAGCATGCTAGTGTTCTAGTGTATTCTTATCCTAGCATGCTAGTGTGCTAACGTGCTAGTGACCTAGCGTTCTAGTGTTCTAGTGTACTAGTGTCCTAGCGTGCTAGTGTGCTAACGTGCTAGTGTTCAAGCCTGCTAGTATTCTAGAGTGCTAGTGTTTTAGCATGCCAGTTCGCTAATGTGCTAGTGCTCTAGTGTACTAGTGTCCTAGCATGCCAGTGTGCTAACGTGATAGTGTTTAGCGTGCTTGTGTTCTAGTGTACTAGTGTCCCAGCATGCTAGTGTTCTAACGTGCTAGTGTTCTAGCATGCTTGTGTGCTAACGTTCTAGTGTTCTAGTGTGCTAGTGTTCTAGCGTGCTAGTGTGCTAATCTGCTAGTGTTCTAGTGTGCTAGTGTGCTAACGTGCTAGTGTTAAGGCATGCTAGTGTACTTGTGTACTAGTGTCCTATCTTGCTTGTGTGCTAACGTGCTAGTGTTCTAGCGTGCTAGTGTTCTAGTGTACTAGTGTCCTAGCATGCTAGAGTGCTAACGTGCTAGTGTTCTGGTGTGCTAGTGTTCTAGCGTGATAGTGTGCTAACATGCTAGTGTTCTAGCATTCTAGTGTCCTTGTGTGCTAGTGTCCTAGCATGCTAGTGTGATAACGTGCTAGTGTTCCAGCGTGCTAGTGTTCCAGTGTGCTAGTGTTCTAGTATGCTAGTGTGATAATGTGCTAGTGTCAAGTGTGCTAGTGTTCTACTGTTCTAGTGTGCTAGCATGCTAGTGTGCTAACGTGCTAGTGTTCTATCGTGCTGGTGTTCTATTCTGCTAGTAATCTAGCGTGCTAGTGTGCTAATGTGCTAGTGTTCTAGCGTGCTAGCATTCTAGTGCACTAGTGTCCTAGCATGCTAGTGTGCTAACGTGCTAGTGTTCTGACGTGCTAGTGTTCTAGCGTGCTAGTGTGCTTAAGTGCTAGTGTTCTAGTGTGTTAGTGTTCTAGTGTGCTAGTGTTCTAACGTGCTAGTGTTCTAGTGTACTAGTGTTCTAGCATGCTAGTGTGCTAATGTTCTAGTGTTCTAGTGTGCTAGTGTTCTAGCATGCTAGTGTTCTAGTGTACTAGTCTCCTGGCATGCTAGTGTGCTAACGTGCTAGTGTTCTAGCGTGCTAGTGTTCTAGTGTACTAGTGTCCTACCGTGCTAGTGTGCTAACGTGCTAGTGTTCTGATTTGCTAGTGTTCTAGCATGCTAGTGTGCTAATGTTCCCGTGTTCTAGTGTGTTAGTTTTCTAGTGTGCTAATGTGCTAGTGTTCTAGCGTGCTGGTGTGCTAATGTGCTAGTGTTCTAGTGTGCTAGTGTGCTAACGTGCTAGTGTTAAGGCATGCTAGTGTTCTAGTGTACTAGTGTCCTATCTTGCTTGTGTGCTAACGTGCTAGTGTTCTAGCGTGCTAGTGTTCTAGTGTACTAGTGTCCTAGCATGCTAGAGTGCTAACGTGCTAGTGTTCTGGCGTGCTAGTGTTCTAGCGTGATAGTGTGCTAATGTGCTAGTGTTCTAGTGTGCTAGTGTGCTAACATGCTAGTGTTCTAGCATTCCAGTGTCCTTGTGTGCTAGTGTCCTAGCATGCTAGTGATAACGTGCTAGTGTTCCAGCGTGCTAGTGTTCCAGTGTGCTAGTGTTCTAGCATGCTAGTGTGCTAATGTGCTAGTGTCAAGTGTGCTAGTGTTCTAGTGTACTAGTGTGCTAGCATGCTAGTGTGCTAACGTGCTAGTGTTCTATCGTGCTGGTGTTCCAGTATGCTAGTGTTCTAGCATGCTAGTCTTCTAGTGTACTAGTGTCCTAGCATGCTAGTGTGCTAACGTGCTAGTGTTCTAGCGTGCTAGTGTTCTATTCTGCTAGTAATCTAGCGTGCTATTGTGCTAATGTGCTAGTGTTCTAGCGTGCTAGCGTTCTAGTGTACTAGTCTCCTGGCATGCTAGTGTGCTAACGTGCTAGTGTTCTAGCGTGCTAGTGTTCTAGTGTACTAGTGTCCTACCGTGCTAGTTTGCTAACGTGCTAGTGTTCTGATTTGCTAGTGTTCTAGCATGCTAGTGTGCTAATGTTCTCGGGTTCTAGTGTGTTAGTTTTCTAGTGTGCTAATGTGCTAGTGTCCTAGCATGCTAGTGTGCTAATGTGCTAGTGTTCTAGCGTGCTAGTGTTCTAGCGTATTAGTGTGTTAATGTACTTGTGTTCTAGTGTGCTAGTGTTCTAGCATGCTAATGTGCTAGTGTTCTAGTGTGCTAGTGTTCTAACGTGCTAGTGTTCTAGTGTACTAGTCTCCTGGCATGCTAGTGTGCTAACGTGCTAGTGTTCTAGTGTACTAGTGTCCTACCGTGCTAGTGTGCTAACGTGATAGTGTTCTGATTTGCTAGTGTTCTAGCATGCTAGTGTGCTAATGTTCTCGGGTTCTAGTGTGTTAGTTTTCTAGTGTGCTAATGTGCTTGTGTCCTAGCATGCTAGTGTGCTAATGTGCTAGTGTTATAGCGTGCTAGTGTTCTAGCCTATTAGTGTGTTAATGTGCTTGTGTTCTAGTGTGCTAGTGTTCTAGCATGCTAATGTGCTAGTTTTCTAGTGTGCTAGTGTGCTAATGTGCTAGTCTTCTAGCGTGCTAGTGTTCTAGTGTACAAGTGTCCTAGCATGCTAGTGTGCTTACCTTTTAGAGTTCTAGTGTGCTAGTGTTCTAGCATGCTAGTGTTCTACTGAACTAGTGCCCTAGCATGCTCGTGTGCTAACGTGCTATTGTTCTAGCATGCTTTGTTCTAGCATGTTAGTGTGCTAATGTGCTAGTGTTCTAGTGTGCTGGTGTACTACCATGCTAGAGTGCTAATGTGCTATTGTTCTAGTGTGCTAGTGTTCTAGTGTGCTAGTGTTCTAGCATGCTAGTGTTCTAGTGTACTAGTTTCCTAGCATGCTAGTGTGCTAACATGCTAGTGCTCTAGAGTGCTAGTGTTCTAGTGCACTAGTGTCCTAGCATGCTAGTGTGCTAACATGCTAGTGTTCTGGCGTGTTAGTGTTCTAGCGTGATAGTGTGCTAATGTGCTAGTGTTCTAGTGTGCTAGTGTTCTAGCGTGCCAGTGTGCTAACGTGCTAGTGTTCTGGTTTTTTGTGTTCTTGCATGCTAATGTGCTAGTGTTCTAGTGTGCTAGTGCTCTAGTGTGTTAGTGTGCTAATGTGCTAGTGTTTGAGCGTGCTAGTGTTCTAGTGTACTAGTGTCCTAGCATGCCAATGTGCTAAAGTGCTAGTGTTCAAGTGTGCTACTGTTCTAGCGTGCTAGTGTTCTAGTGCACTAGTGTCCTAGCATGCTAGTGTGCTAACGTGCTAGTGTTCTAGCGTGCTAGTGTTCTAGCATGCTAGTTCGCTAATGTGCTAGTATTCTAATGTGCTAGTGTTCTAGCATGCTCGTGTTCTAGCATGCTAGTGTTCTAGTGTATTCTTATCCTAGCGTGCTAGTGTGCTAACGTGCTAGTGACCTAGCGTTCTAGTGTTCTAGTGTACTAGTGTCCTAGCGTGCTAGTGTGCTAACGTGCTAGTGTTCAAGCCTGCTAGTATTCTAGAGTGCTAGTGTTTTAGCATGCCAGTTCGCTAATGTGCTAGTGCTCTAGTGTACTAGTGTCCTAGCATGCCAGTGTGCTAACGTGATAGTGTTTAGCGTGCTTGTGTTCTAGTGTACTAGTGTCCCAGCATGCTAGTGTTCTAACGTGCTAGTGTTCTAGCATGCTTGTGTGCTAACGTTCTAGTGTTCTAGTGTGCTAGTGTTCTAGCGTGCTAGTGTGCTAATCTGCTAGTGTTCTAGTGTGCTAGTGTGCTAACCTGCTAGTGTTAAGGCATGCTAGTGTTCTAGTGTACTAGTGTCCTATCTTGCTTGTGTGCTAACGTGCTAGTGTTCTAGCGTGCTAGTGTTCTAGTGTACTAGTGTCCTAGCATGCTAGAGTGCTAACGTGCTAGTGTTCTGGTGTGCTAGTGTTCTAGCGTGATAGTGTGCTAACATGCTAGTGTTCTAGCATTCTAGTGTCCTTGTGTGCTAGTGTTCTAGCATGCTAGTGTGATAACGTGCTAGTGTTCCAGCGTGCTAGTGTTCCAGTGTGCTAGTGTTCTAGTATGCTAGTGTGATAATGTGCTAGTGTCAAGTGTGCTAGTGTTCTACTGTTCTAGTGTGCTAGCATGCTAGTGTGCTAACGTGCTAGTGTTCTATCGTGCTGGTGTTCTATTCTGCTAGTAATCTAGCGTGCTAGTGTGCTAATGTGCTAGTGTTCTAGCGTGCTAGCATTCTAGTGCACTAGTGTCCTAGCATGCTAGTGTGCTAACGTGCTAGTGTTCTGAGTTGCTAGTGTTCTAGCGTGCTAGTGTGCTTAAGTGCTAGTGTTCTAGTGTGTTAGTGTTCTAGCGTGCTAGTGTTCTAACGTGCTAGTGTTCTAGTGTACTAGTGTTCTAGCATGCTAGTGTGCTAATGTTCTAGTGTTCTAGTGTGCTAGTGTTCTAGCATGCTAGTGTTCTAGTGTACTAGTCTCCTGGCATGCTAGTGTGCTAACGTGCTAGTGTTCTAGCGTGCTAGTGTTCTAGTGTACTAGTGTCCTACCGTGCTAGTGTGCTAACGTGCTAGTGTTCTGATTTGCTAGTGTTCTAGCATGCTAGTGTGCTAATGTTCCCGTGTTCTAGTGTGTTAGTTTTCTAGTGTGCTAATGTGCTAGTGTTCTAGCGTGCTGGTGTGCTAATGTGCTAGTGTTCTAGTGTGCTAGTGTGCTAACGTTCTAGTGTTAAGGCATGCTAGTGTTCTACTGTACTAGTGTCCTATCTTGCTTGTGTGCTAACGTGCTAGTGTTCTAGCGTGCTAGTGTTCTAGTGTACTAGTGTCCTAGCATGCTAGAGTGCTAACGTGCTAGTGTTCTGGCGTGCTAGTGTTCTAGCGTGATAGTGTGCTAATGTGCTAGTGTCAAGAGTGCTAGTGTTCTAGTGTACTAGTGTGCTAGCATGCTAGTGTGCTAACGTGCTAGTGTTCTATCGTGCTAGTGTTCCGGTATGCTAGTGTTCTAGCATGCTAGTCTTCTAGTGTACTAGTGTCCTAGCATGCTAGTGTGCTAACGTGCTAGTGTTCTAGCATGCTAGTGTTCTATTGTGCTAGTAATCTAGCGTGCTAGTGTGCTAATGTGCTAGTGTTCTAGCATGCTAGCGTTCTAGTGTACTAGTGTCCTAGCATGCTAGTGTGCTAACGTGCTAGTGTTCTGATGTGCTAATGTTCTAGCGTGCTAGTGTGCTTAAGTGCTAGTGTTCTAGTGTGTTAGTGTTCTAGTGTGCTAGTGTTCTAACGTGCTAGTGTTCTAGTGTACTAGTGTCCTAGCATGCTAGTGTGCTAATGTTCTAGTGTTCTAGTGTGCTAGTGTTCTAGCGTGCTAGTGTTCTAGTGTACTAGTCTCCTGGCATGCTAGTGTGCTAACGTGCTAGTGTTCTAGCGTGCTAGTGTTCTAGTGTACTAGTGTCCTACCGTGCTGTGTGCTAACATGCTAGTGTTCTGATTTGCTAGTGTTCTAGCATGCTAATGTGCTAATGTTCTCGGGTTCTAGTGTGTTAGTGTTCTAGTGTGCTAATGTGCTAGTGTCCTAGCATGCTAGTGTGCTAATGTGCTAGTGTTCTAGCGCATTAGTGTGTTAATGTGCTTGTGTTCTAGTGTGCTAGTGTTCTAGCATGCTAGTGTGCTAATGTGCTAGTGTTCTAGTGTGCTAGTGTTCTAACGTGCTAGTGTGCTAATGTGCTAGTTTTCTAGTGTGCTAGTGTGCTAATGTGCTAGTCTTCTAGCGTGCTAGTGTTCTAGTGTACAAGTGTCCTAGCATGCTAGTGTGCTTACCTTCTAGTGTTCTAGTGTGCTAGTGTTCTAGCGTGCTAGTGTTCTACTGAACTAGTGCCCTGGCATGCTCGTGTGCTAACGTGCTATTGTTCTAGCATGCTTTGTTCTAGCATGTTAGTGTGCTAATGTGCTAGTGTTCTAGTGTGCTGGTGTACTACCATGCTAGAGTGCTAATGTGCTATTGTTCTAGTGTGCTAGTGTTCTAGTGTGCTAGTGTTCTAGCATGCTAGTGTTCTAGTGTACCAGTTTCCTAGCATGCTAGTGTGCTAACATGCTAGTGCTCTAGAGTGCTAGTGTTCTAGTGCACTAGTGTCCTAGCATGCTAGTGTGCTAACATGCTAGTGTTCTGGCGTGTTAGTGTTCTAGCGTGATAGTGTGCTAATGTGCTAGTGTTCTAGTGTGCTAGTGTTCTAGCGTGCTAGTGTGCTAACGTGCTAGTGTTCTGGTTTTTTGTGTTCTTGCATGCTAATGTGCTAGTGTTCTAGTGTGCTAGTGCTCTAGTGTGTTAGTGTGCTAATGTGCTAGTGTTTGAGCGTGCTAGTGTTCTAGTGTACTAGTGTCCTAGCATGCCAATGTGCTAAAGTGCTAGTGTTCAAGTGTTCTACTGTTCTAGCGTGCTAGTGTTCTAGTGCACTAGTGTCCTAGCATGCTAGTGTGCTAACGTGCTAGTGTTCTAGCGTGCTAGTGTTCTAGCATGCTAGTTCGCTAATGTGCTAGTATTCTAATGTGCTAGTGTTCTAGCATGCTCGTGTTCTAGCATGCTAGTGTTCTAGTGTATTCTTATCCTAGCATGCTAGTGTGCTAACGTGCTAGTGACCTAGCGTTCTAGTGTTCTAGTGTACTAGTGTCCTAGCGTGCTAGTGTGCTAACGTGCTAGTGTTCAAGCCTGCTAGTATTCTAGAGTGCTAGTGTTTTAGCATGCCAGTTCGCTAATGTGCTAGTGCTCTAGTGTACTAGTGTCCTAGCATGCCAGTGTGCTAACGTGATAGTGTTTAGCGTGCTTGTGTTCTAGTGTACTAGTGTCCCAGCATGCTAGTGTTCTAACGTGCTAGTGTTCTAGCATGCTTGTGTGCTAACGTTCTAGTGTTCTAGTGTGCTAGTGTTCTAGCGTGCTAGTGTGCTAATCTGCTAGTGTTCTAGTGTGCTAGTGTGCTAACGTGCTAGTGTTAAGGCATGCTAGTGTACTTGTGTACTAGTGTCCTATCTTGCTTGTGTGCTAACGTGCTAGTGTTCTAGCGTGCTAGTGTTCTAGTGTACTAGTGTCCTAGCATGCTAGAGTGCTAACGTGCTAGTGTTCTGGTGTGCTAGTGTTCTAGCGTGATAGTGTGCTAACATGCTAGTGTTCTAGCATTCTAGTGTCCTTGTGTGCTAGTGTCCTAGCATGCTAGTGTGATAACGTGCTAGTGTTCCAGCGTGCTAGTGTTCCAGTGTGCTAGTGTTCTAGTATGCTAGTGTGATAATGTGCTAGTGTCAAGTGTGCTAGTGTTCTACTGTTCTAGTGTGCTAGCATGCTAGTGTGCTAACGTGCTAGTGTTCTATCGTGCTGGTGTTCTATTCTGCTAGTAATCTAGCGTGCTAGTGTGCTAATGTGCTAGTGTTCTAGCGTGCTAGCATTCTAGTGCACTAGTGTCCTAGCATGCTAGTGTGCTAACGTGCTAGTGTTCTGACGTGCTAGTGTTCTAGCGTGCTAGTGTGCTTAAGTGCTAGTGTTCTAGTGTGTTAGTGTTCTAGTGTGCTAGTGTTCTAACGTGCTAGTGTTCTAGTGTACTAGTGTTCTAGCATGCTAGTGTGCTAATGTTCTAGTGTTCTAGTGTGCTAGTGTTCTAGCATGCTAGTGTTCTAGTGTACTAGTCTCCTGGCATGCTAGTGTGCTAACGTGCTAGTGTTCTAGCGTGCTAGTGTTCTAGTGTACTAGTGTCCTACCGTGCTAGTGTGCTAACGTGCTAGTGTTCTGATTTGCTAGTGTTCTAGCATGCTAGTGTGCTAATGTTCCCGTGTTCTAGTGTGTTAGTTTTCTAGTGTGCTAATGTGCTAGTGTTCTAGCGTGCTGGTGTGCTAATGTGCTAGTGTTCTAGTGTGCTAGTGTGCTAACGTGCTAGTGTTAAGGCATGCTAGTGTTCTAGTGTACTAGTGTCCTATCTTGCTTGTGTGCTAACGTGCTAGTGTTCTAGCGTGCTAGTGTTCTAGTGTACTAGTGTCCTAGCATGCTAGAGTGCTAACGTGCTAGTGTTCTGGCGTGCTAGTGTTCTAGCGTGATAGTGTGCTAATGTGCTAGTGTTCTAGTGTGCTAGTGTGCTAACATGCTAGTGTTCTAGCATTCTAGTGTCCTTGTGTGCTAGTGTCCTAGCATGCTAGTGATAACGTGCTAGTGTTCCAGCGTGCTAGTGTTCCAGTGTGCTAGTGTTCTAGCATGCTAGTGTGCTAATGTGCTAGTGTCAAGTGTGCTAGTGTTCTAGTGTACTAGTGTGCTAGCATGCTAGTGTGCTAACGTGCTAGTGTTCTATCGTGCTGGTGTTCCAGTATGCTAGTGTTCTAGCATGCTAGTCTTCTAGTGTACTAGTGTCCTAGCATGCTAGTGTGCTAACGTGCTAGTGTTCTAGCGTGCTAGTGTTCTATTCTGCTAGTAATCTAGCGTGCTATTGTGCTAATGTGCTAGTGTTCTAGCGTGCTAGCGTTCTAGTGTACTAGTGTCCTAGCATGCTAGTGTGCTAACGTGCTAGTGTTCTGACGTGCTAGTGTTCTAGCGTGCTAGTGTGCTTAAGTGCTAGTGTTCTAGTGTGTTAGTGTTCTAGTGTGCTAGTGTTCTAACGTGCTAGTGTTCTAGTGTACTAGTGTCCTAGCATGCTAGTGTGCTAATGTGCTAGTGTTCTAGCGTGCTAGTGTTCTAGTGTACTAGTCTCCTGGCATGCTAGTGTGCTAACGTGCTAGTGTTCTAGCGTGCTAGTGTTCTAGTGTACTAGTGTCCTACCGTGCTAGTTTGCTAACGTGCTAGTGTTCTGATTTGCTAGTGTTCTAGCATGCTAGTGTGCTAATGTTCTCGGGTTCTAGTGTGTTAGTTTTCTAGTGTGCTAATGTGCTAGTGTCCTAGCATGCTAGTGTGCTAATGTGCTCGTGTTCTAGCGTGCTAGTGTTCTAGTGTACTAGTGTCCTAGCATGCTAGAGTGCTAACGTGCTAGTGTTCTGGTGTGCTAGTGTTCTAGCGTGATAGTGTGCTAACATGCTAGTGTTCTAGCATTCTAGTGTCCTTGTGTGCTAGTGTCCTAGCATGCTAGTGTGATAACGTGCTAGTGTTCCAGCGTGCTAGTGTTCCAGTGTGCTAGTGTTCTAGTATGCTAGTGTGATAATGTGCTAGTGTCAAGTGTGCTAGTGTTCTACTGTTCTAGTGTGCTAGCATGCTAGTGTGCTAACGTGCTAGTGTTCTATCGTGCGGGTGTTCCAGTATGCTAGTGTTCTAGCGTGCTAGTCTTCTAGTGTACTAGTGTCCTAGCATGCTAGTGTGCTAACGTGCTAGTGTTCTAGCGTGCTAGTGTTCTATTCTGCTAGTAATCTAGCGTGCTAGTGTGCTAATGTGCTAGTGTTCTAGCGTGCTAGCATTCTAGTGTACTAGTGTCCTAGCATGCTAGTGTGCTAACGTGCTAGTGTTCTGACGTGCTAGTGTTCTAGCGTGCTAGTGTGCTTAAGTGCTAGTGTTCTAGTGTGTTAGTGTTCTAGTGTGCTAGTGTTCTAACGTGCTAGTGTTCTAGTGTACTAGTGTCCTAGCATGCTAGTGTGCTAATGTTCTAGTGTTCTAGTGTGCTAGTGTTCTAGCATGCTAGTGTTCTAGTGTACTAGTCTCCTGGCATGCTAGTGTGCTAACGTGCTAGTGTTCTAGCATGCTAGTGTTCTAGTGTACTAGTGTCCTACCGTGCTAGTGTGCTAACGTGCTAGTGTTCTGATTTGCTAGTGTTCTAGCATGCTAGTGTGCTAATGTTCCCGTGTTCTAGTGTGTTAGTTTTCTAGTGTGCTAATGTGCTAGTGTTCTAGCGTGCTGGTGTGCTAATGTGCTAGTGTTCTAGTGTGCTAGTGTGCTAACGTGCTAGTGTTAAGGCATGCTAGTGTTCTAGTGTACTAGTGTCCTATCTTGCTTGTGTGCTAACGTGCTAGTGTTCTAGCGTGCTAGTGTTCTAGTGTACTAGTGTCCTAGCATGCTAGAGTGCTAACGTGCTAGTGTTCTGGCGTGCTAGTGTTCTAGCGTGATAGTGTGCTAATGTGCTAGTGTTCTAGTTTGCTAGTGTGCTAACATGCTAGTGTTCTAGCATTCTAGTGTCCTTGTGTGCTAGTGTCCTAGCATGCTAGTGTGATAACGTGCTAGTGTTCCAGCGTGCTAGTGTTCCAGTGTGCTAGTGTTCTAGCGTGCTAGTGTGCTAATGTGCTAGTGTTCTAGCGTGCTAGTGTTCTTAAGTGCTAGTGTTCTAGTGTGTTAGTGTTCTAGTGTGCTAGTGTTCTAACGTGCTAGTGTTCTAGTGTACTAGTGTCCTAGCATGCTAGTGTGCTAATGTTCTAGTGTTCTAGTGTGCTAGTGTTCTAGCATGCTAATGTTCTAGTGTACTAGTCTCCTGGCATGCTAGTGTGCTAACGTGCTAGTGTTCTAGCGTGCTAGTGTTCTAGTGTACTAGTGTCCTACCGTGCTAGTGTGCTACCGTGCTAGTGTTCTGATTTGCTAGTGTTCTAGCATGCTAGTGTGCTAATGTTCCCGTGTTATAGTGTGTTAGTTTTCTAGTGTGCTAATGTGCTAGTGTTCTAGCGTGCTGGTGTGCTAATGTGCTAGTGTTCTAGTGTGCTAGTGTGCTAACGTGCTAGTGTTAAGGCATGCTAGTGTTCTAGTGTACTAGTGTCCTATCTTGCTTGTGTGCTAACGTGCTAGTGTTCTAGCGTGCTAGTGTTCTAGTGTACTAGTGTCCTAGCATGCTAGAGTGCTAACGTGCTAGTGTTCTGGCGTGCTAGTGTTCTAGCGTGATAGTGTGCTAATGTGCTAGTGTTCTAGTGTGCTAGTGTGCTAACATGCTAGTGTTCTAGCATTCTAGTGTCCTTGTGTGCTAGTGTCCTAGCATGCTAGTGTGATAACGTGCTAGTGTTCCAGCGTGCTAGTGTTCCAGTGTGCTAGTGTTCTAGTATGCTAGTGTGCTAATGTGCTAGTGTCAAGTGTGCTAGTGTTCTAGTGTACTAGTGTGCTAGCATGCGAGTGTGCTAACGTGCTAGTGTTCTATCGTGCTGGTGTTCCAGTATGCTAGTGTTCTAGCATGCTAGTCTTCTAGTGTACTAGTGTCCTAGCATGCTAGTGTGCTAACGTGCTAGTGTTCTAGCGTGCTAGTGTTCTATTCTGCTAGTAATCTAGCGTGCTATTGTGCTAATGTGCTAGTGTTCTAGCGTGCTAGCGTTCTAGTGTACTAGTGTCCTAGCATGCTAGTGTGCTAACGTGCTAGTGTTCTGACGTGCTAGTGTTCTAGCGTGCTAGTGTGCTTAAGTGCTAGTGTTCTAGTGTGTTAGTGTTCTAGTGTGCTAGTGTTCTAACGTGCTAGTGTTCTAGTGTACTAGTGTCCTAGCATGCTAGTGTGCTAATGTTCTAGTGTTCTAGTGTGCTAGTGTTCTAGCGTGCTAGTGTTCTAGTGTACTAGTCTCCTGGCATGCTAGTGTGCTAACGTGCTAGTGTTCTAGCGTGCTAGTGTTCTAGTGTACTAGTGTCCTACCGTGCTAGTTTGCTAACGTGCTAGTGTTCTGATTTGCTAGTGTTCTAGCATGCTAGTGTGCTAATGTTCTCGGGTTCTAGTGTGTTAGTTTTCTAGTGTGCTAATGTGCTAGTGTCCTAGCATGCTAGTGTGCTAATGTGCTAGTGTTCTAGCGTGCTAGTGTTCTAGCGTATTAGTGTGTTAATGTACTTGTGTTCTAGTGTGCTAGTGTTCTAGCATGCTAATGTGCTAGTGTTCTAGTGTGCTAGTGTTCTAACGTGCTAGTGTTCTAGTGTACTAGTCTCCTGGCATGCTAGTGTGCTAACGTGCTAGTGTTCTAGTGTACTAGTGTCCTACCGTGCTAGTGTGCTAACGTGATAGTGTTCTGATTTGCTAGTGTTCTAGCATGCTAGTGTGCTAATGTTCTCGGGTTCTAGTGTGTTAGTTTTCTAGTGTGCTAATGTGCTTGTGTCCTAGCATGCTAGTGTGCTAATGTGCTAGTGTTATAGCGTGCTAGTGTTCTAGCCTATTAGTGTGTTAATGTGCTTGTGTTCTAGTGTGCTAGTGTTCTAGCATGCTAATGTGCTAGTTTTCTAGTGTGCTAGTGTGCTAATGTGCTAGTCTTCTAGCGTGCTAGTGTTCTAGTGTACAAGTGTCCTAGCATGCTAGTGTGCTTACCTTTTAGAGTTCTAGTGTGCTAGTGTTCTAGCGTGCTAGTGTTCTACTGAACTAGTGCCCTAGCATGCTCGTGTGCTAACGTGCTATTGTTCTAGCATGCTTCATTCTAGCATTTTAGTGTGCTAATGTGCTAGTGTTCTAGTGTGCTGGTGTTCTACCATGCTAGAGTGCTAATGTGCTATTGTTCTAGTGTGCTAGTGTTCTAGTGTGCTAGTGTGCTAATGTGCTATTGTTCTAGCATGCTAGTGTTCTAGTGTACTAGTGTCCTAGCATGCTAGTGTGCTAACATGCTAGTGCTCTAGAGTGCTAGTGTTCTAGCGTGATAGTGTGCTAATGTGCTAGTGTTCTAGCGTGCTAGATTGCTAACATGCTAGTGTTCTAGCGTGCTAGTTTTCTAGTGTATTAGTGTCCTAGCATGCTAGTGTGCTAATGTGCTAGTGTTCTAGTGTGCTGGTGTTCTACCGTGCTAGGGTGCTAATGTGCTAGTGTTCTAGTGTGCTAGTGTTCTGGTGTGCTAGTGTGCTAACGTGCTAGTGTTCTAGCGTGCTAGTGTTCTGGTGTACTAGTGTCCTAGCATGCTAGTGTGCTAACATGCTAGTGCTCCAGAGTGCTAGTGTTCTAGTGTGCTAGTGTCCTAGCATGCTAGTATGCTAACTTGCTAGTGCTCTAGAGTGCTAGTGTTCTAGTGCACTAGTGTCCTAGCATGCTAGTGTGCTAACATGCTAGTGTTCTGGTGTGTTATTGTTATAGCGTGCTAGTGTGCTAATGTGCTAGTTTTCTATCGTGCTAGTTTTCTAGTGCACTAGTGTCCTAGAATGCTAGTGTGCTAATGTGCTAGTGTTCTAGTGTGCTGGTGTTCTACCGTGCTAGGGTGCTGATGTGCTAGTGTTCTAGCGTGCTAGTGTTCTAGTGTACTAGTGTCCTAGCATACTAGTGTGCTAACATGCTAGTGCTCTAGAGTGCTAGTTTTCTAGTGTACTAGTGTCCTAGCATGCTAGTGTGCTCACATGCTAGTGTTCTGGCGTGTTAGTGTTCTAGCGTGATAGTGTTCAAGTGTTTTAGTGTCCTAGCATGCTAGTGTGCTAACGTGCTAGTGTTCTAGCATTCTAGTTTTCAAGTATACTAGTGTCCTAGCACGCTAGTGTACTAATGTGCTAGTGTTCTGTTTTGTTAGTGTTCTTGCATGCTAATGTGCTAGTGTTCTAGTGTGCTAGTGCTCTAGTGTGCTAGTGTGCTAATGTGCTAGTTTTCTAGTGTGCTAGTGTTCTAGTGTACTAGTGTCCTAGCATGCTAGTGTGCAAACGTGCTAGTGTTCAAGTGTGCTACTGTTCTAGCGTGCTAGTGTTCTAGTGCACTAGTGTCCTAGCATGCTAGTGTGCTAACGTGCTTTTGTTCTAGCGTGCTAGTGTTCGAGCGTGCTCGTGTTCTAGCATACTAGTGTTCTAGTGTATTCTTATCCTAGCGTGCTAGTGTGCTAACGTGCTAGTGACCTAGCATTCTAGTGTTCTAGCGTACTAGTGTCCTAGCGTGCTAGTGTGCTAACGTGCTAGTGTTCAAGCCTGCTACTATTCTTTGTGCTAGTGTTTTAGCATGCTAGTGTGCTAATGTGCTAGTGTGCTAGTGTACCAGTTTCCTAGCATGCCAGTGTGCTAACGTGATAGTGTTTTAGCGTGCTTGTGTTCTAGTGTACTAGTGTCCCAGCATGCTAGTGTCCTAATGTGCTAGTGTTCTAGCATGCTTGTGTGCTAACATTCTAGTGTGCTAGTGTTCTAGCGTGCTGGTGTGCTAATGTGCTAGTGTTCTAGCATATTAGTGTGCTAATGTGCTAGTGTTCTAGTGTGCTGGTGTTCTACCATGCTAGGGTGCTAATGTGCTAGTGTTCTAGTGTGCTAGTGTCCTAGTGTGCTAGTGTGCTAACGTGCTAGTGTTCTAGCGTGCTAGTGTTCTAATGTACTAGTGTCCTAGCATGCTAGTTTGCTAACATGCTAGTGCTCTAGAGTGCTAGTGTTCTAGTGCAATAGTGTCCTAGCATGCTAGTGTGCTAACATGCTAGTGTTCTGGCGTGTTAGTGTTCTAGCGTGATAGTGTGCTAATGTGCTAGTGTTCTAGTGTGCTAGTGTTCTAGCGTGCTAGTGTGCTAATGTGCTAGTGTTCTAGTGTGCTGGTGTTCTACCATGCTAGGGTGCTAATGTGCTAGTGTTCTAGTGTGCTGGTGTTCTACCATGCTAGAGTGCTAATGTGCTATTGTTCTAGTGTGCTAGTGTTCTTGTGTGCTAGTGTTCTAGTGTGCTAGTGTGCTAACGTGCTAGTGTTCTAGCGTCCTAGTGTTCTAGTGTACTAGTGTCCTAGCATGCTAGTGTGCTAACATGCTAGTGCTCTAGAGTGTTAGTGTTCTCGTGTACTAGTGTCCTAGCATGCTAGTGTGCTCACATGCTAGTGTTCTGGTGTGTTAGTGTACTAGCGTGATAGTGTGCTAATGTGCTACTGTTCTAGTGTGCAAGTGTTCTAGCGTGCTAGTCTGCTAATGTGCTAGTGTTCTAGCGTGCTAGTATTCTAGCATGCTAGTGCTCTAGCGTGCTAGTGTGCTAATGTGCTAGTGTTCTAGTGTGCTAGTGTTCTAGCATGCTAGTGTGCTAATGTGCTAGTCTTTTAGTGTGCTAGTGTGCTAACATGCTAGTGTTCTAGCATGCTAGTGTTCTAGTGTACTAGCGTCCAATCTTGCTAGTGTGCTAATGTGCTAGTGTTCTAGCGTGCTAGTGTTCTAGTGTACTAGTGTCCTAGCATGCTAGATTGCTAATGTGCTAGTGTTCTAGCGTGATAGTGTGCTCCTGTGCTAGTGTTCTAGTGTGCTAGTGTGCTAACGTGCTAGTGTTCTGATTTGCTAGTGTTCTAGCATGCTAGTGTGCTAATGTTCTCTGGTTCTAGTGTGTTAGTTTTCTAGTGTGCTAATGTGCTAGTGTCCTAGCATGCTAGTGTGCTAATGTGCTAGTGTTATAGAGTGCTAGTGTTCTAGCCTATTAGTGTGTTAATGTGCTTGTGTTCTAGTGTGCTAGTGTTCTAGCATGCTAATGTGCTAGTTTTCTAGTGTGCTAGTGTGCTAATGTGCTAGTCTTCTAGCGTGCTAGCGTTCTAGTGTACAAGTGTCCTAGCATGCTAGTGTGCTTACCTTTTAGAGTTCTAGTGTGCTAGTGTTCTAGCGTGCTAGTGTTCTACTGAACTAGTGCCCTAGCATGCTCGTGTGCTAACGTGCTATTGTTCTAGCATGCTTCATTCTAGCATTTTAGTGTGCTAATGTGCTAGTGTTCTAGTGTGCTGGTGTTCTACCATGCTAGAGTGCTAATGTGCTATTGTTCTAGTGTGCTAGTGTTCTAGTGTGCTAGTGTGCTAATGTGCTAGTGTTCTAGCATGCTAGTGTTCTAGTGTACTAGTGTCCTAGCATGCTAGTGTGCTAACATGCTAGTGCTCTAGAGTGCTAGTGTTCTAGCGTGATAGTGTGCTAATGTGCTAGTGTTCTAGCGTGCTAGATTGCTAACATGCTAGTGTTCTAGCGTGCTAGTTTTCTAGTGTATTAGTGTCCTAGCATGCTAGTGTGCTAATGTGCTAGTGTTCTAGTGTGCTGGTGTTCTACCGTGCTAGGGTGCTAATGTGCTAGTGTTCTAGTGTGCTAGTGTTCTGGTGTGCTAGTGTGCTAACGTGCTAGTGTTCTAGCGTGCTAGTGTTCTGGTGTACTAGTGTCCTAGCATGCTAGTGTGCTAACATGCTAGTGCTCCAGAGTGCTAGTGTTCTAGTGTGCTAGTGTCCTATCATGCTAGTATGCTAACTTGCTAGTGCTCTAGAGTGCTAGTGTTCTAGTGCACTAGTGTCCTAGCATGCTAGTGTGCTAACATGCTAGTGTTCTGGTGTGTTATTGTTATAGCGTGCTAGTGTGCTAATGTGCTAGTTTTCTATCGTGCTAGTTTTCTAGTGCACTAGTGTCCTAGAATGCTAGTGTGCTAATGTGCTAGTGTTCTAGTGTGCTGGTGTTCTACCGTGCTAGGGTGCTGATGTGCTAGTGTTCTAGTGTGCTAGTGCTCTATTGTGCTAGTGTGCTAATTTTCTAGTGTTCTAGCGTGCTAGTGTTCTAGTGTACTAGTGTCCTAGCATACTAGTGTGCTAACATGCTAGTGCTCTAGAGTGCTAGTTTTCTAGTGAACTAGTGTCCTAGCATGCTAGTGTGCTCACATGCTAGTGTTCTGGCGTGTTAGTGTTCTAGCGTGATAGTGTGCTAATGTGCTAGTGTTCTAGTGTACTAGTGTTCTAGCGTGCTAGTGTTCAAGTGTTTTAGTGTCCTAGCATGCTAGTGTGCTAACGTGCTAGTGTTCTAGCATTCTAGTTTTCAAGTATACTAGTGTCCTAGCACGCTAGTGTACTAATGTGCTAGTGTTCTGTTTTGTTAGTGTTCTTGCATGCTAATGTGCTAGTGTTCTAGTGTGCTAGTGCTCTAGTGTGCTAGTGTGCTAATGTGCTAGTTTTCTAGTGTGCTAGTGTTCTAGTGTACTAGTGTCCTAGCATGCTAGTGTGCAAACGTGCTAGTGTTCAAGTGTGCTACTGTTCTAGCGTGCTAGTGTTCTAGTGCACTAGTGTCCTAGCATGCTAGTGTGCTAACGTGCTTTTGTTCTAGCGTGCTAGTGTTCGAGCGTGCTCGTGTTCTAGCATACTAGTGTTCTAGTGTATTCTTATCCTAGCGTGCTAGTGTGCTAACGTGCTAGTGACCTAGCATTCTAGTGTTCTAGCGTACTAGTGTCCTAGCGTGCTAGTGTGCTAACGTGCTAGTGTTCAAGCCTGCTACTATTCTTTGTGCTAGTGTTTTAGCATGCTAGTGTGCTAATGTGCTAGTGTGCTAGTGTACCAGTTTCCTAGCATGCCAGTGTGCTAACGTGATAGTGTTTTAGCGTGCTTGTGTTCTAGTGTACTAGTGTCCCAGCATGCTAGTGTCCTAATGTGCTAGTGTTCTAGCATGCTTGTGTGCTAACATTCTAGTGTGCTAGTGTTCTAGCGTGCTGGTGTGCTAATGTGCTAGTGTTCTAGCATATTAGTGTGCTAATGTGCTAGTGTTCTAGTGTGCTGGTGTTCTACCATGCTAGGGTGCTAATGTGCTAGTGTTCTAGTGTGCTAGTGTCCTAGTGTGCTAGTGTGCTAATGTGCTAGTGTTCTAGCGTGCTAGTGTTCTAATGTACTAGTGTCCTAGCATGCTAGTTTGCTAACATGCTAGTGCTCTAGAGTGCTAGTGTTCTAGTGCAATAGTGTCCTAGCATGCTAGTGTGCTAACATGCTAGTGTTCTGGCGTGTTAGTGTTCTAGCGTGATAGTGTGCTAATGTGCTAGTGTTCTAGTGTGCTAGTGTTCTAGCGTGCTAGTGTGCTAATGTGCTAGTGTTCTAGTGTGCTGGTGTTCTACCATGCTAGGGTGCTAATGTGCTAGTGTTCTAGTGTGCTGGTGTTCTACCATGCTAGAGTGCTAATGTGCTATTGTTCTAGTGTGCTAGTGTTCTTGTGTGCTAGTGTTCTAGTGTGCTAGTGTGCTAACGTGCTAGTGTTCTAGCGTCCTAGTGTTCTAGTGTACTAGTGTCCTAGCATGCTAGTGTGCTAACATGCTAGTGCTCTAGAGTGTTAGTGTTCTCGTGTACTAGTGTCCTAGCATGCTAGTGTGCTCACATGCTAGTGTTCTGGTGTGTTAGTGTACTAGCGTGATAGTGTGCTAATGTGCTACTGTTCTAGTGTGCAAGTGTTCTAGCGTGCTAGTCTGCTAATGTGCTAGTGTTCTAGCGTGCTAGTATTCTAGCATGCTAGTGCTCTAGCGTGCTAGTGTGCTAATGTGCTAGTGTTCTAGTGTGCTAGTGTTCTAGCATGCTAGTGTGCTAATGTGCTAGTCTTTTAGTGTGCTAGTGTGCTAACATGCTAGTGTTCTAGCATGCTAGTGTTCTAGTGTACTAGCGTCCAATCTTGCTAGTGTGCTAATGTGCTAGTGTTCTAGCGTGCTAGTGTTCTAGTGTACTAGTGTCCTAGCATGCTAGATTGCTAATGTGCTAGTGTTCTAGCGTGATAGTGTGCTCCTGTGCTAGTGTTCTAGTGTGCTAGTGTGCTAACGTGCTAGTGTTCTAGCATTCTAGTGTCCTTGTGTGCTAGTGTCCTAGCATGCTAGTGTGCTAACGTGCTAGTGTTCTGGTTTGTTAGTGTAATTACATGCTAATGTGCTAGTGTTCTAGTGTTCTAGTGCTCTAGTGTGCTAGTGTGCTAATGTGCTACTGTTCTAGCGTGCTAGTGTTCTAGTGTACTACTGTCCTAGCATGCTAGTGTGCTAACGTGCTAGTGTTCAAGTGTGCTACTGTTCTAGCGTGATAGTGTGCTAATGTGCTAGTGTTCTAGTGTGCTAGTGTGCTAACGTGCTAGTGTTCTAGCATTCTAGTGTCCTTGTGTGCTAGTGTCCTAGCATGCTAGTGTGCTAACGTGCTAGTGTTCCAGCGTGCTAGTGTTCCAGTGTGCTAGTGTTCTAGTATGCTAGTGTGCTAATGTGCTAGTGTCTAGTGTGCTAGTGTTCTAGTGTGCTAGTGCTCTAGTGTGCTAGTGTGCTAATGTGTTTGTGTTCTAGCATGCTAGTGTTCTAGTGTACTAGTGTCCTAGCATGCTAGTGTGCTAACGTGCTAGTGTTCTAGCATGCTAGGGTACTAGCATGCTAGTTCGCTAATGTGCTAGTGTTCTAACGTGCTAGTGTTCTAGCATGTTCGTGTTCTAGCATGCTAGTGTTCTAGGATGCTAGTGTTCTAGTATATTCTTATCCTAGCATGCTAGTTTGCTAACGTGCTAGTGACCTAGCGTTCTAGTGTTCTAGTGTACTAGTGTGATAACGTGGTAGCGTTTTAGCCTGCTTGCGTTCTAGTGTACTAGTGTCCCATCATGCTAGTGTTCTAACGTGCTAGTGTTCTAGCATGCTTGTGTGCTAACGTTCTAGTGTTCTAGTGTGCTAGTGTTCTAGCGTGCTCGTGTGCTAATATGCTAGTTTTCTAGTGTGCTAGTGTCCTAACATGCTAGTGTTCCAGCGTGCTAGTGTCCTAGTGTGCTAGTGTTCTAGCGTGCTAGTGTGCTAACGGGCTATTGTTCTAGCGTGCTAGTGTTCTAGTGTACCAGTGTCCCAGCATGCTATTGTGCTAGTGTTCTAGCGTGCTAGTGCTCTAGTGTACTAGTGTCCTAGCGTGCTGGTGTTCTAGCATGCTAGTGTGCTATTGTTCAAGCAGGCTAGTGTGCTAACGTGCTAGTGTTCTAGTGTGCTAGTGTCCTAGCATGCAAGTGTGCTAATGTGCTAGTGTTCTAGTTTGTTAGTGTTCTAGTGTTCTAGTGTGCTAGTGTGCTAGTGTGCTACTGTTCTAGTGTGCTAGTGTGCTAACGTGCTAGTGTTCTAGTGTGCTAGTGTGTACTAGTGTGCTAGTGTGCTAATATGCTAGTGTTCTAGCATGCTAGTGTGGTAATGTGCTAGTGTTCTAGTGTGCTAGTGTTCTAGTGTGCTAGTGTGCTAATGTGCTAGTGTTCTAGTGTGCTAGTGTGTGCTAGTTTGCTAGTGTGCTAATGTGCTAGTGTTCTAGCGTGTTAGTGTGCTAATGTGCTAGTGTTCTAGTGTACCAGTGTCCTAGCATGCTAGTGTGCTAATGTGCTAGTGCTCCTATGTGCTAGTGTTCTGGCATGCTAGTGTGCTAACGTGCTAGTGTTCTAGTGTGCTAGTGTTCTAGCATGCTAGTGTGCTAATGTGCTAGTGTTCTAGCGTGCTAGTGTGCTAATGTGCTAGTTTTCTAGTGTGATGGTGTTCTACCGTGCTAGGGTGCTAATGTGCTAGTGTTCCAGTGTGCTAGTGTTCTAATGTGCTAGTGTTCTAGTGTGCTAGTGTGCTAACGTGCTAGTGTTCTAGCGTCCTAGTGTTCTAGTGTACTAGTGTCCTAGCATGCTAGTGTGCTCACATGCTAGTGTTCTGGCGTGTTAGTGTACTAGCGTGATAGTGTGCTAATGTGCTAGTGTTCTAGCATGCTAATTTTCTAGTGTAATAGTGTCCTAGCATGCTAGTGTGCTAACGTGCTAGTGTTCTAGCATGCTAGTGCTCTAGCGTGCTAGTGTGCTAACGTGCTAGTGTTCTAGTGTGCTAGTGTTCTAGCGTGCTAGTGTGCTAAGGTGCTAGTGTTTTAGTGTGCTAGTGTGCTAACGTGCTAGTGTTCTAGCATGCTAGAGTTCTAGTGTACTAGTGTCCAATCATACTAGTGTGCTAATGTGCTAGTGTTCTAGCGTGCTAGTGTTCTAGTGTACTAGTGTCCTAGCATGTTAGATTGCTAACGTGCTAGTGTTCTGGCGTGCTAGTGTTCTAGCGTGATAGTGTGCTAATGTGCTAGTGTTCTAGTGTGCTAGTGTGCTAACGTGCTAGTGTCCTAGCAGGCTAGTGTGCTAACGTGCTAGTGTTCTAGCGTGCTAGTGTTCCAGTGTGCTAGTGTTCTAGTATGCTAGTGTGCTAATGTGCTAGTGTCTAGTGTGCTAGTGTGCTAGTGTGCTAATGCTCTAGTGTGCTAGTGTGCTAATGTGCTAGTGTTCTAGCGTGCTATTGTTCTAGTGTACTAGTGTCCTAGCATGCTAGTGTGCTAAAGTGCTAGTATTCAAGTGTGCTACTGTTCTAACGTGCTAGTGTTCAAGTGTGCTACTGTTCTAGCGTGATAGTGTGCTAATGTGCTAGTGTTCTAGTGTGCTAGTGTGCTAACGTGCTAGTGTTCTAGCATTCTAGTGTCCTTGTGTGCTAGTGTCCTAGCATGCTAGTGTGCTAACGTGCTAGTGTTCCAGCGTGCTAGTGTTCCAGTGTGCTAGTGTTCTAGTATGCTAGTGTGCTAATGTGCTAGTGTCTAGTGTGCTAGTGTTCTAGTGTGCTAGTGCTCTAGTGTGCTAGTGTGCTAATGTGTTTGTGTTCTAGCATGCTAGTGTTCTAGTGTACTAGTGTCCTAGCATGCTAGTGTGCTAACGTGCTAGTGTTCTAGCATGCTAGGGTACTAGCATGCTAGTTCGCTAATGTGCTAGTGTTCTAACGTGCTAGTGTTCTAGCATGTTCGTGTTCTAGCATGCTAGTGTTCTAGGATGCTAGTGTTCTAGTATATTCTTATCCTAGCATGCTAGTTTGCTAACGTGCTAGTGACCTAGCGTTCTAGTGTTCTAGTGTACTAGTGTGATAACGTGGTAGCGTTTTAGCCTGCTTGCGTTCTAGTGTACTAGTGTCCCATCATGCTAGTGTTCTAACGTGCTAGTGTTCTAGCATGCTTGTGTGCTAACGTTCTAGTGTTCTAGTGTGCTAGTGTTCTAGCGTGCTCGTGTGCTAATATGCTAGTTTTCTAGTGTGCTAGTGTCCTAACATGCTAGTGTTCCAGCGTGCTAGTGTCCTAGTGTGCTAGTGTTCTAGCGTGCTAGTGTGCTAACGGGCTATTGTTCTAGCGTGCTAGTGTTCTAGTGTACCAGTGTCCCAGCATGCTATTGTGCTAGTGTTCTAGCGTGCTAGTGCTCTAGTGTACTAGTGTCCTAGCGTGCTGGTGTTCTAGCATGCTAGTGTGCTATTGTTCAAGCAGGCTAGTGTGCTAACGTGCTAGTGTTCTAGTGTGCTAGTGTCCTAGCATGCAAGTGTGCTAATGTGCTAGTGTTCTAGTTTGTTAGTGTTCTAGTGTTCTAGTGTGCTAGTGTGCTAGTGTGCTACTGTTCTAGTGTGCTAGTGTGCTAACGTGCTAGTGTTCTAGTGTGCTAGTGTGTACTAGTGTGCTAGTGTGCTAATATGCTAGTGTTCTAGCATGCTAGTGTGGTAATGTGCTAGTGTTCTAGTGTGCTAGTGTTCTAGTGTGCTAGTGTGCTAATGTGCTAGTGTTCTAGTGTGCTAGTGTGTGCTAGTTTGCTAGTGTGCTAATGTGCTAGTGTTCTAGCGTGTTAGTGTGCTAATGTGCTAGTGTTCTAGTGTACCAGTGTCCTAGCATGCTAGTGTGCTAATGTGCTAGTGCTCCTATGTGCTAGTGTTCTGGCATGCTAGTGTGCTAACGTGCTAGTGTTCTAGTGTGCTAGTGTTCTAGCATGCTAGTGTGCTAATGTGCTAGTGTTCTAGCGTGCTAGTGTGCTAATGTGCTAGTTTTCTAGTGTGATGGTGTTCTACCGTGCTAGGGTGCTAATGTGCTAGTGTTCCAGTGTGCTAGTGTTCTAATGTGCTAGTGTTCTAGTGTGCTAGTGTGCTAACGTGCTAGTGTTCTAGCGTCCTAGTGTTCTAGTGTACTAGTGTCCTAGCATGCTAGTGTGCTCACATGCTAGTGTTCTGGCGTGTTAGTGTACTAGCGTGATAGTGTGCTAATGTGCTAGTGTTCTAGCATGCTAATTTTCTAGTGTAATAGTGTCCTAGCATGCTAGTGTGCTAACGTGCTAGTGTTCTAGCATGCTAGTGATCTAGCGTGCTAGTGTGCTAACGTGCTAGTGTTCTAGTGTGCTAGTGTTCTAGCGTGCTAGTGTGCTAAGGTGCTAGTGTTTTAGTGTGCTAGTGTGCTAACGTGCTAGTGTTCTAGCATGCTAGAGTTCTAGTGTACTAGTGTCCAATCATACTAGTGTGCTAATGTGCTAGTGTTCTAGCGTGCTAGTGTTCTAGTGTACTAGTGTCCTAGCATGTTAGATTGCTAACGTGCTAGTGTTCTGGCGTGCTAGTGTTCTAGCGTGATAGTGTGCTAATGTGCTAGTGTTCTAGTGTGCTAGTGTGCTAACGTGCTAGTGTCCTAGCAGGCTAGTGTGCTAACGTGCTAGTGTTCTAGCGTGCTAGTGTTCCAGTGTGCTAGTGTTCTAGTATGCTAGTGTGCTAATGTGCTAGTGTCTAGTGTGCTAGTGTGCTAGTGTGCTAATGCTCTAGTGTGCTAGTGTGCTAATGTGCTAGTGTTCTAGCGTGCTATTGTTCTAGTGTACTAGTGTCCTAGCATGCTAGTGTGCTAAAGTGCTAGTATTCAAGTGTGCTACTGTTCTAGCGTGCTAGTGTTCTAGTGCACTAGTGTGCTAGCATGCTAGTTTGCTAACGTACTAGTGTTCTAGCATTCTAGGGTACTAGCATGCTAGTTCGCTAATGTGCTAGCGTTCTAACATGCTAGTGTTCTAGCATGCTCATGTTCTAGCATGCTAGTGTTCTAGCATGCTAGTGTTCTAGTGTATTCTTATCCTAGCATGCTTGTTTGCTAACGTGCTAGTGACCTAGCATTCTAGCGTTCTAGCCTGCTAGTATTCTAGTGTGCTAGTGTTTTAGCATGCTATTGTGCTAATGTGCTGGTGTTCTAGTGTACTAGTGTACTAGCATGCCAGTGTGCTAACGTGGTAACGTTTTAGCGTGCTTGTGTTCTAGTGTACTAGTGTCCCAGCATGCTAGTGTTCTAACGTGCTAGTGTTCTAGCATGCTTGTGTGCTAACGTTCTAGTGTGCTAGTGTTCTAGCGTGCTCGTGTGCTAATGTGCTAGTGTTCTAGTGTGCTCTTCCCCTAGTGTGCTAGTGTCCTAACATGCTAGTGTGCTAATGTGCTAGTGTTCCAGCGTGCTAGTGTCCTAGTGTGCTAGTGTTCTAGCTTGCTAGTGTGCTAACGTGCTATTGTTCTAGCGTGCTAGTGTTCTAGTGTACCAGTGTCCCAGCATGCTATTGTGCTAATGTGCTAGTGTTCTAGCGTGCTAGTGCTCTAGTGTACTAGTGTCCTAGCGTGCTGGTGTTCTAGCATGCTAGTGTGCTATTGTTCTAGCAGGCTAGTGTGCTAACGTGCTAGTGTTCTAGTGTGCTAGTGTCCTAGCATGCAATTGTGCTAATGTGCTATTGTTCTAGCGTGCTAGTCTTCTAGCGTGCTAGTGTGCTAATGTGCTAGTGTTCTAGTGTGTTAGTGTTCTAGTGTGTTAGTGTTCTAGCGTGCTAGTGTCCTAGTGTGCTACTGTTCTAGTGTGCTATTGTGCTAACGTGCTAGTGTTCTAGTGTGCTAGTATTTTAGCGTGCTAGTGTGGTAATGTGCTAGTGTTCTAGTGTGCTAGTGTTCTAGTGTGTTAGTGTGCTAACGTGCTAATGTTCTAGTGTGCTAGTGTGTGCTAGTTTGCTAGTGTGCTAATGTGCTAGTGTTCTAGCGTGCTAGTGCGCTAATGTGCTAGTGTTCTAGTGTACCAGTGTCCTAGCATGCTAGTGTGCTAATGTGCTTGTGTTCCTATGTGGTAGTGCTCTGGCATGCTAGTGTGCTAACGTGCTAGTGTTCTAGTGTGCTAGTGTTCTAGCGTGCTAGTGTGCTCATGTGCTCGTGTTCTAGCGTGCTAGTGTACTAATGTGCCACGGTTCCAGCGTGCTAATGTTGTAGTGTACCAGTGTCCTTGCATGTTAGTGTGCTAACATGCTGGTGTTCTAGCATGCTAGTGTGCTAATGTGCTAGTGTTCTAGTGTGCTAGCCTCCTAGCATGCTTGTGTCCTAGTGTGCTACTGTTCCAGTGTACTAGTGTGCTAACGTGCTAGTGTGCTAATGTGTTCGTGTTCTAGTGTGCTAGTGTGCTAACATGCTAGTGTTCTAGTGTACCAGTGTCCTAGCATGCTAGTGTGCTAACGTGCTAGTGTTCTAATGTGCTAGTGTTCTAGTGTGCTAGTGTTCTAGCATGCTAGTTTGCTAATGTGCTAGTGTTCTAGTTTGCTCGTGTTCTAGCGTGCTAGTATCCTAGTATGCTACTGTTCCAGTGTGCTAGTGTGCTAACGTGCTAGTGTTCTAATGTGCTAGTGTTCTAGCATGCTAGTGTGCTAATGTGTTAGTGTTCTAGTGTGCTAGTGTGCTAACATGCTAGTGTTCTAGTGTACCAGTGTCCTAGCATGCTAGTGTGCTAATGTGCTAAGGTTCTAGCGTGCTAGTGTTCTGGCATGATAGTGTACTAGTGTCCTAGCATGCTAGTGTGCTAGTGTTCTAGCATGCTAGTGTTCGATTGTACTAGTGTCCTAGCATGTTAGTGTGCTAGTGTTCTCGCGTGCTAGTGTTCTATAGTATTAGTGTTCTAGCATGCTAGTGTGCTAACTTGCTAGTGTTCTAGCGTGCTAGAGCTCTAGCATGCTAGTGTTCTAGTGTACTATTATCCTAGCGTGCTAGTGTGCTAGCGTGCCAGTGTCCTAGCATGCTAGTGTGCTAACGTGCTAGTTTTCTAGCATGCGAGTGTTCTAGTGTACTAGTGTCCAGGCATGCTAGTGTGCTAATGTGATAGTGTGCTAACGTGCTTGTGTTCTAGTGTGCTAGTGTCCTAGCGTGCTAGTGTGCTAACATTCTAGTGTTCTAGCATGCTTGTGTGCTAATGTGCTAGTGTTCTAGTGTGCTAGAGTTCTTGTGTGCTAGTGTGCTAATGTGCTAGTGTTCTAGTGTGCTAGTGTTCTAGCGTGCTAGTGTGCCAATGTGCTAGTGATCCAGCGTGCTAGTGTTCTAGTGTGCTAGTGTTCTAGCGTGCTAGTGTGCTAATGTGCTGATGTTCTATTGTGCTAATGTTCCAGTGTGCTAGTGTGCTAACGTGCTAGTGTTCTAGCATGCTAGTGTTCTAGTGTACTCATGTCCAAGCATGCTAGTGTTCTAATGTGCTAGTGTTCTAGCGTGCTAGTGTTCTAGTGTACTCGTGTCCTAGTGTGCTAACGTGCTAGTGGCCTAGCATGCTAGTGTACTGGTGTGCTAGTCTTCTACTGTGCTAGTGTTCTAGTGTGCTAGTGTTCTAGCATGCTGGTGTCCTTACATGCTAGTTTTCTAGTGTGGTAGTGTTCTAGCATGCTAGTTTTCTAGTGTACTAGTGTCCTAGCATGCTAATGTGCTAACTGTGCTAGTGTTCTAGTGTGCTAGTGTTTTAGTGTCATAGCATGCTAGTGTGCTAACGTGCTAGTGTTCTAGCGTGCTAGTGTTCTAGTGTACTAGTGTCCTAGCATGCTAGTGTGCTAATGTGCTAGTGTTCTGATCTGTTAGCGTTCTTGCGTGCTAATGTGCTAGTGTTCTTATGTACTAGTGTGCTAGTGTTCTAGTTTACTAGTGTCCTAGCATGCTAGTGTGCTAATGTGCTAGTGTTCTAGTGTACTAGTTTACTAGTGTACTAGTGTCGTAGCGTTCTAGTGTGCTGATGTGCTAGCGTTCTAGTGTGCTAGTGTTCTAGCCTGCTAGTGTCCTAGTGTTCTAGTGTCCTAATTTGCTAGTGTGCTAACATGCTAGTGTTCTAGCTTGCTAGTGTTCTAGCATGCTAGTGTGATAATGTGCTAGTGTGCCAACGTGCTGGCATTCTAGTGTGCTAGTGTTCTAGCCTGCTAGTGTCCTAGTGTACTACTGTCCTAGCATGCTAGTGTGCTAATGTGCTAGTGTTCTAGCGTGCTAGTGTTTTAGTGTCCTAGCATGCTAGTGTGCTATCGTGCTAGTGTTCTAGTGTTCTAGTGTTCTAGTGTACTAGTGTCCTAGCATGCTAGTGTGCTAATGTGCTAGTGTTCTGATCTGTTAGTGTTCTTGCGTGCTAATGTGCTAGTGTTCTAGTGTGCTAGTGTTCTAGTGTGCTAGTGTGCTAATGTGCTAGTGTTCTAGCATGCTAGTGTTCTAGTGTGCTAGTGTCCTAGCATGCTAGTGTGCTATCGTGCTAGTGTTCTAGTGTGCTAGTGTACTAGTGTACTAGTGTCCTAGCATGCTAGTGTGCTAATGTGCTAGCGTTCTAGTGTGCTAGTGTTCTAGCCTGCTAGTGTCCTAGTGTTCTAGTGTCCCATTTTGCTATTGTTCTAACATGCTAGTGTTCTGGCATGCAGGTGTCCTTACGTGCTAGTGTTCTAGCTTGCTAGTGTTCTAGCATGCTAGTGTGCTAACGTGCTAGTGTTCTAGTGTGCTAGTGTTCTAGCGTGCTAGTGTGCTAATGTGCTGATGTTCTATTGTGCTAATGTTCCAGTGTGCTAGTGTGCTAACGTGCTAGTGTTCTAGCATGCTAGTGTTCTAGTGTACTCATGTCCAAGCATGCTAGTGTTCTAGCGTGCTAGTGTTCTAGTGTACTCGTGTCCTAGTGTGCTAACGTGCTAGTGGCCTAGCATGCTAGTGTACTTGTGTGCTAGTCTTCTACTGTGCTAGTGTTCTAGTGTGCTAGTGTTCTAGCATGCTGGTGTCCTTACATGCTAGTTTTCTAGTGTGGTAGTGTTCTAGCATGCTAGTTTTCTAGTGTACTAGTGTCCTAGCATGCTAATGTGCTAACTGTGCTAGTGTTCTAGTGTGCTAGTGTTTTAGTGTCATAGCATGCTAGTGTGCTAACGTGCTAGTGTTCTAGCGTGCTAGTGTTCTAGTGTACTAGTGTCCTAGCATGCTAGTGTGCTAATGTGCTAGTGTTCTGATCTGTTAGCGTTCTTGCGTGCTAATGTGCTAGTGTTCTTATGTACTAGTGTGCTAGTGTTCTAGCATGCTAGTGTTCTAGTTTACTAGTGTCCTAGCATGCTAGTGTGCTAATGTGCTAGTGTTCTAGTGTGCTAGTTTACTAGTGTACTAGTGTCGTAGCATTCTAGTGTGCTAATGTGCTATCGTTCTAGTGTGCTAGTGTTCTAGCCTGCTAGTGTCCTAGTGTTCTAGTGTCCTAATTTGCTAGTGTGCTAACATGCTAGTGTTCTAGCTTGCTAGTGTTCTAGCGTGCTAGTGTGCTAACGTGCTAGTGTTCTAGCTTGCTAGTGTTCTAGCATGCTAGTGTGATAATGTGCTAGTGTGCCAACGTGCTGGCATTCTAGTGTGCTAGTGTTCTAGCCTGCTAGTGTCCTAGTGTACTACTGTCCTAGCATGCTAGTGTGCTAATGTGCTAGTGTTCTAGCGTGCTAGTGTTTTAGTGTCCTAGCATGCTAGTGTGCTATCGTGCTAGTGTTCTAGCGTTCTAGTGTTCTAGTGTACTAGTGTCCTAGCATGCTAGTGTGCTAATGTGCTAGTGTTCTGATCTGTTAGTGTTCTTGCGTGCTAATGTGCTAGTGTTCTAGTGTGCTAGTGTGCTAATGTGCTAGTGTTCTAGCATACTAGTGTTCTAGTGTACTAGTGTCCTAGCATGCTAGTGTGCTATCGTGCTAGTGTTCTAGTGTGCTAGTGTACTAGTGTACTAGTGTCCTAGCATGCTAGTGTGCTAATGTGCTAGCGTTCTAGTGTGCTAGTGTTCTAGCCTGCTAGTGTCCTAGTGTTCTAGTGTCCCATTTTGCTATTGTTCTAACATGCTAGTGTTCTGGCATGCAGGTGTCCTTACGTGCTAGTGTTCTAGCTTGCTAGTGTTCTAGCATGCTAGTGTGCTAACGTGCTAGTGTTCTAGTGTGCTAGTGTTCTAGCGTGCTAGTGTGATAATGTGCTATTGTTCTAGTGTGCTAGTGTGCAAATGTGCTAGTGTTCTAGCATGCTAGTGTTCTAGTGTACCAGTGTCCTAGCATGCTAGTGTGCTAACATGCTAGTGTTCTAGTGTGCTAGTGCTCTAATGTACTAGTGTCCTAGCGTGCTGGTGTTCTAGCATGCTAGTGTGCTATTGTTCTGGCTGGCTAGTGTGCTAACATGCTAGTGTTCTAGTGTGCCAGGGACCTAGCGTGCGTGTGTGCTAATGTGCTAGTGTTCTAGTGTGCTAGTCTTCTAGCGTGCCAGTGTGCTAATGTGCTAGTGTTCTAGTGTGCTAGTGTTCTAGCATGCTAGTGTCCTAGTGTGCTAGTGTTCTAGTGTGCTAGTGTTGTAGTGTGCTAGTGCGCTAACTTGCTAGGGTTCTAGTGTTCTAGTGTGCTAGTGCTCTAGTGTACTAGTGTCCTAGCGTGCTGGTGTTCTAGAATGCTAGTGTGCTATTGTTCTGGCTGGCTAGTGTGCTAACGTGCTAGTGTTCTAGTGTGCTAGTGTCCTAGCGTGCGAGTGTGCTAATGTGCTAGTGTTCTACTGTGCTAGTCTTCTAGCATGCCAGTGTGTTAATGTGCTAGTGTTCTAGTGTGCTAGTGTTCTAGCATGCTAGTGTCCTAGTGTGCTACTGTTCTAGTGTGCTAGTGTGCTAACGTGCTAGTGTTCTAGTGTGCTAATATTCTAGCGTGCTAGTGTGATAATGTGCTAGTGTTCTAATGTGCTAGTGTGCTAATGTGCTAGTGTTCTTGCATGCTAGTGTATTAACGTACTAGTGTTCTAGTGTGCTAGTGTTCAAGCATGCTAGTGTTCTAGTGTACTATTATCCTAGTGTGCTAACGTGCCAGTGTCCTAGCGTGCTAGTGTGCTAACTTGCTAGTTTTCTAGCATGCGAGTGTTCTAGTGTACTAGTTTCTTAGCTTGCTAGTGTGCTAACGTGCTGGTGTTCTAGCCTGCTAGTGTTCTAGTGTACTGGTGTCCTAGCATGCTAGTGTGCTAACGTGATAGTGTGCTAACGTGCTAGTGTTCTAGTGTCTTAGTGTCCCAGCGTGCTAGTGTGCTAACATTCTAGTGTTCTAGCATGCTTGTTTGCTAACGTGCTAGTGTTCTAGTGTGCTAGTGTTCTTGCGTGCTAGTGTGCTAATGTGCTAGTGTTCCAGCATGCTAGTGTTCTAGTGTGCTAGTGATCTAGTGTGCTAGTGTGCTAATGTGCTGATTTTCTAGTGTGCTAATGTTCCAGTGTGCTAGTGTGCTAACGTGCTAGTGTTCTAGTGTACTCGTGTCCAAGCATGCTAGTGTTCTAACGTGCTAGTGTTCTAGAGTACTAGTGTCCTAGCATGCTAGTGTGCTAACATGCTAGTGTCCTAGCATGCTAGTGTTCTGGTGTGCTAGTGTTCTAGCGTGCTAGTGATCTAGCATGTTAGTGTTCTACTGTGCTAGTGTTCTAGTGTGCTAGTGTTCTAGCATGCTGGTGTCTTTATGTGCTAGTGTTCTAGTGTGGTAGTGTTCTAGCATGCTAGTTTTCTAGTGTACTAGTGTCCTAGCATGCTAGTGTGCTAACGTGCTAGTGTTCTAACGTGCTAGTGTTTTAGTGTCCTAGCATGCTAGTGTGCTAACGTGCTAGTGTTCTAGCGTGCTAGTGTTCTACTGTACTAGTGTCCTAGCATGCTAGTGTGCTAATGTGCTAGTGTTCTGATCTGTTAGTATTCTTGCGTGCTAATGTGCTAGTGTGCTAGTGTACTAGTGTACTAGTGTGCTAATGTGCTAGTGTTCTAGCATGCTAGTGTTCTAGTGTACTAGTGTCCTAGCATGCTAGTGTGCTAACGTGCTAGTGTTCTAGTGTGCTAGTTTACTAGTGTACTAGTGTCGTAGCGTTCTACTGTGCTAGTGTTCTAGCCTGTTAGTGTCCTAGTGTTCTGGTGTCCTAATTTGCTAGTGTGCTAAATGCTAGTGTTCTAGCTTGCTAGTGTTCTAGCATGCTAGTGTGCTAATGTGCTAGTGTTCTAGTGTGCTAGTGTTCTAGCATGCTAGTGTGATAATGTGCTAATGTTCTAGCGTGCTAATGTGCTAGTGTTCTAGCATGCTAGTGTTCTAGTGTACTAGTGTCCTAGCATGCTGGTGTGCTAACGTGCTAGTGTTCTAGCGTGCTAGTGTTTTAGTGTCCTAGCATGCTAGTGTGCTAATCGTGCTAGTGTTCTAACGTGCTAGTGTTCTCGTGTACTAGTGTCCTAGCATGCTCGTGTGCTAATGTGCTAGTGTTCTGATCTGTTAGTGTTCTTGCCTGCTAATTTGCTAGTGTTCTAGTGTGCTAATGTTTTAGTGTGCTATTGTGCTAATGTGCTAGTGTTCTAGCATGCTAGTGTTCTAGTGTACTAGTGTCCTAGCATGCTAGTGTGCTAACGTGCTAGTGTTCTAGTGTACTAGTGTACCAGTGTGCTAGCATGCTAGTGTGCTAATGAGCTAGCGTTCTAGTGTGCTAGTGTTCTAGCCTGCTAGTGTCCTAGTGTTCTAGTGTCCCAATTTGCTAGTGTGCTAATGTGCTATTGTTCTAGCATGTTGGTGTCCTTACGTACTAGTTTTCTAGCTTGCTAGTGTTCTAGTATGCTAGTGTGCTAACATGCTAGTGTTCTAGTGTGCTAGTGTTCTAGCATGCTAGTGTGCTAATGAGCTTTTGTTCTAGCGTTCTAGTGTGCTAACGTGCTAGTGTTCTAGCGTGCTAGTGCTCTAGTGTACTAGTGTCCTAGCGTACTGGTGTTCTAGCATGCTAGTGAGCTAGTGTGCTATTGTTCTAGCAGGCTAGTGTGCTAACATGCTAGTGGGCTAGTGTGCTAGTGTCCTAGCGTGCGAGTGTGCTAATGTGATAATGTTCTAGTCTGCTAGTCTTCTAGCATGCCAGTCTGCTAATGTGCTAGTGTTCTACTGTGCTAGTGTTCTAGTGTGCTGGTGTCCTAGTGTGCTACTGTTCTAGTGTGCTAGTGTGCTAACGTGCTAGTGTTCTAGTGTGCTATTATTCTAGTGTGCTAGTGTGGTAATGTGCTAGTGTTCTAGTGTGCTAGTATGTAGTGTTCTAGTGTGCTAACGTACTAGTGTTCTAGTGTGCTAGTGTGTGCTAGTGTTCTATTGTGCTAGTGTGCTAATGTGCTAGTGTTCTAGCATGCTAGTGTGCTAATGTTCTAGTGTTCCAATGCACTAGTGTTCTGGCGTGCTAGTGTGCCTACGTGCTAGTGTTCTAGTGTGCTAGTGTTCTAGTGTGCTTGTGTGCTAATGTGCTAGTGTTCTAGCATGCTAGTGTATTAACGTACTAGTGTTCTAGCGTGCTAGTGTTCTAGCATGCTAGTGTTCTAGTGTACTATTATCCAGCGTGCTGGTGTGCTAACGTGCCAGTGTCCTAGCGTGCTAGTGTGCTAACGTGCTAGTTTTCTAGCATGCGAGTGTTCTAGTGTACTAGTGTCCTAGCTTGCTAGTGTGCTAACGTGCTGGTGTTCTAGCCTGCTAGTGTTCTAGTGTGCTAGTGTTCTAGCATGCTATTGTGCTAACGTGCTAGTGTTCTAGTGTCCTAGTGTCCTAGCGTGCTAGTGTGCTAACATTCTAGTGTTCTAGTATGCTTGTGTGCTAACGTGCTAGTGTTCTAGTGTGCTAGTGTGCTAATGTGCTAGTGTTCTAGTGTGCTAGTTTTTTAGCGTGCTAGTGTGCTAATGTGCTAGTGTTCCAGCGTGCTAGTGTTCTAGTGTGCTAGTGATCTAGTGTGCTAGTGTGCTAATGTGCTGATGTTCTAGTGTGCTAATGTCCCAGTGTGCTAGTGTGCTAACGTGCTAGTGTCCTAGCGTGCTAGTGTTCTAGTGTACTCGTGTCCAAGCATGCTAGTGTTCTAACGTGCTAGTGTTCTAGCGTGCTAGTGTTCTAGCGTACTAGTGTCCTAGCATGCTAGTGTGCTAACATGCTAGTGTCCAAGCATGCTAGTGTTCTGGTGTGCTAGTGTTCTAGTGTGCTAGTGATCTAGCATGCTAGTGTTCTACTGTGCTAGTGTTCTAGTGTGCTATTGTTCTAGCATGCTGGTGTCCTTATGTGCTAGTGTTCTAGTGTGGTAGTGTTCTAGCATGCTAGTGTACTAGTGTAATACTGTCCTAGCATGCTAGTGTGCTAATGTGCTAGTGTTCTAGCGTGCTAGTGTTTTAGTGTCCTAGCATGCTAGTGTGCTATCGTGCTAGTGTTCTAGCGTTCTAGCGTTCTAGTGTACTAGTTTCCTAGCATGCTAGTGTGCTAATGTGCTAGTGTTCTGATCTGTTAGTGTTCTTGTGTGATAATGTGCTAGTGTTCTAGTGTGCTAGTGTTTTAGCGTGCTAGTGTGCTAATGTGCTAGTGTTCCAGCGTGCTAGTGTTCTAGTGTGCTAGTGATCTAGCGTGCTAGTGTGCTAATGTGCTGATGTTCTAGTGTGCTAATGTCCCAGTGTGCTAGTGTGCTAACGTGCTAGTGTCCTAGCATGCTAGTGTTCTAGTGTACTCGTGTCCAAGCATGCTAGTGTTCTAACGTGCTAGTGTTCTAGCGTGCTAGTGTTTTAGTGTACTAGTGTCCTAGCATGCTAGTGTGCCAATGTGCTAGTGTTCTGATCTGTTAGTATTCTTGCGTGCTAATGTGCAAGTGTTCTAGTGTGCTAGTGTGCTAATGTGCTAGTGTTCTAGCGTGCTAGTGTGCTAATGTGCTAGTGTTCTAGCATGCTAGTGTTCTAGTGTATTCTTATCCTAGCGTGCTAGTGTGCTAATGTGCTAGTGTCCTAGCATGCTAGTGTGCTAGTGTTCTAATGTGCTAGTGTTCTAGCATGCTAGTGTTCTAGTGTACTCGTGTTCTAGCATGCTAGTGTGCTAGTGTACTAGTGTGCTAATGTGCTAGTGTTCTAGCGTGCTAGTGTTCTACCATATTATTGTGTTAATGTGCTTGTGTTCTAGTGTGCTAGTGTTCTAGCATGCTAGTGTGCTATGTGCTAGTCTTCTAGTGTACTAGTGTTCTAGCGTGCTAGTGTGCTAATGTGCTAGTTTTCTAGTGTGCTATTGTGCTAATGTGCTAGTCTTCTACCGTGCTAGTGTTCTAGTGTACTGGTGTCCTGGCATGCTAGTGTGCTTACCTCCTAGTGTTCTAGTGTGCTAGTGTTCTGGCGTCCTAGTGTTCTACTGTACTAGTGCCCTAGCATGCTCTTGTGCTAACGTGCTATTGTTCAAGCAAGCTAGTGTTCTAGCATGTTAGTGTGCTAATGTGCTAGTGTTCTAGCATGCTAGTGTTCTAGCGTGCTCGTGTTCTAGCATGCTAGTGTTCTAGTGTATTCTTATCCTAGTGTGCTAACGTGCTAGTGTTCTAGCGTGCTATTGTTCTATTGTACTAGTGTCCTAGCATGCTAGTGTGCTAACATGCTAGTGCTCTAGCGTGCTAGTGTTCTAGTGTATTAGTGTCCTAGCATGCTAGTGTGCTAACATGCTAGTGTTCTGGCGTGTTAGTGTTCTAGCGTGATAGTGTGCTAATGTGCTAGTGTTCTAGTGTGCTAGTTTTCTAGCGTGCTAGTGTGCTAATGTGCTAGTGTTCTAGCGTGCTAGTTTTCTAGTGTACTAGTGTCGTAGCATGCTAGTGTGCTAATGTGCTAGTGTTCTATTGTGCTGGTGTTCTACCATGCTAATGTGCGAGTGTTCTAGAGTGCTGGTGTTCTAGTGTCCTAGTGTTCTAGTGTGCTAACGTGCTTGTGTTCTAGCATGCTAGTGTTTTAGTGTACTAGTGTCCTAGCACGCTAGTGTACTAACAGCTAGTGCTCTAGAGTGCTAGTGTTCTAGTGTACTAGTGTCCTAGCATGCTAGTGTGCTCACATGCTCGTGTTCTGGCGTGTTAGTGTTCTCACGTGATAGTGTTCTAATGTGCTAGTGTTCTAGTATGCTAATGTTCTAGCGTGCTAGTGTGCTAATGTGCTAGTGTTCTAGTGTGCTAGTGTGCTAACGTGCTATTGTTCTAGCATGCTAGTGTTCTAGTGTACTAGTGTGCTAATGTGCTAACGTGGTAGTGTTCTAGTGTACTAATGTCCTAATGTGCTAGTGTTCCAGTGTGCTAGTGTTCTAGCGTGCTAGTGTGCTAACGTGCTAGTGTTCTACTGTGCTAATGTTATAGTGTGCTAGTGTTCTAGTGTACTTGTGTCCTAGCATGCTAGACTGCTAATGTGCTAGTGTTCTGGCGTGCTAGTGCTCTAGCGTGATAGTGTGCTAATGTGCTAGTGTTCTAGTGTGCTAATGTGCTATTGTTCTAGCACTCTATTGTCCTTGTGTGCTAGTGTCCTAGCATGCTAGTGTGCTAACGTGCTAGTGTTCCAGCGTGCTAGTGTTCCAGTGTGCTAGTGTTCTAGTATGCTAGTGTGCTAATGTGCTAGTGTCTAATGTGCTAGTGTGCTAGTGTGCTAACATGCAAGTGTTCTAGCAAGCTAGTGTTCTAGTGTTTTAGTGTCCTAGCATGCTAGTGTGCAAACGTGCTAGTGTTCCAGTGTGCTACTGTTCTAGCGTGCTAGTGTTCTATGCACTATTGTCCTAGCATGCTAGTGTGCTAACGTGCTAGTGTTCTATCGTGCTAGAGTTCTAGCATGCTAGTTCGCTAATGTGCTAGTGTTCTAACATGCTAGTGTTCTAGCGTGCTCGTGTTCTAGCATGCTAGTGTTCTAGTGTATTCTTATCCTAGCGTGCTAGTGTGCTAACGTGCTAGTGACCTAGCGTGCTAGTGCTCTAGCGTGCTAGTGTGCTAATGTGCTAGTGTTCTAGTGTGCTAGTGTTCTTGCGTGCAAGTGTGCTAATGTGCTAGTGTTCTAGTGTGCTAGTTTGCTGACGTGCTAGTGTTCTAGCATGCTAGTGTTCTAGTGTACTAGTGTCCTATCTTGCTAATGGGTAATGTGCTAGTGTTCTAGTGTACTAGTGTCCTAGCATGCTAGAGTGCTAATGTGCTAGTGTTCCAGCGTGCTAGTGTTCTAGCATGCTAGTGTGCTAACGTGCTAGTGTTCTATCGTGCTAGTGTTCCGGTATGCTAGTGTTCCAGCGTGCTAGTCTTCTAGTGTACTCGTGTCCAAGCATGCTAGTGTTCTAACGTGCTAGTGTTCTAGCGTGCTAGTGTTCTAGTGTACTAGTGTCCTAGCATGCTAGTGTGCTAACATGCTAGTGTCCTAGCATGCTAGTGTTCTGGTGTGCTAGTGTTCTAGTGTGCTAGTGATCTAGCATGCTAGTGTTCTACTGTGCTAGTGTTCTAGTGTGCTAGTGTTCTAGCATGCTGGTGTCCTTATGTGCTAGTGTTCTAGTGTGGTAGTGTTCTAGCATGCTAGTGTTCTAGTGTACTACTGTCCTAGCATGCTAGTGTGCTAATGTGCTAGTGTTCTAGCGTGCTAGTGTTTTGGTGTCCTAGCATGCTAGTGTGCTATCGTGCTAGTGTTCTAGCATTCTAGTGTTTTAGTGTACTAGTGTCCTAGCATGCTAGTGTGCTAATGTGCTAGTGTTCTGATCTGTTAGTATTCCTGCGTGCTAATGTGCTAGTGTTCTAGTGTGCTAGTGTTCTAGCGTGCTAGTGTGCTAATGTGCTAGTGTTCTAGCGTGCTAGTGTGCTAATGTGCTAGTGTTCTAGCATGCTAGTGTTCTAGTGTATTCTTATCCTAGCGTGCTAGTGTGCTAACGTGCTAGTGTCCTAGCATGCTAGTGTGCTAGTGTTCTAATGTGCTAGTGTTCTAGCATGCTAGTGTTCTAGTGTACTCGTGTTCTAGCATGCTAGTGTTCTAGTGTGCTAGTGTACTAGTGTGCTAATGTGCTAGTGTTCTAGCGTGCTAGTGTTCTACCATATTATTGTGTTAATGTGCTTGTGTTCTAGTGTGCTAGTGTTCTAGCATGCTAGTGTGCTATGTGCTAGTCTTCTAGTGTACTAGTGTTCTAGCGTGCTAGTGTGCTAATGTGCTAGTTTTCTAGTGTGCTATTGTGCTAATGTGCTAGTCTTCTACCGTGCTAGTGTTCTAGTGTACTGGTGTCCTGGCATGCTAGTGTGCTTACCTTCTAGTGTTCTAGTGTGCTAGTGTTCTGGCGTCCTAGTGTTCTACTGTACTAGTGCCCTAGAATGCTCTTGTGCTAACGTGCTATTGTTCAAGCATGCTAGTGTTCTAGCATGTTAGTGTGCTAATGTGCTAGTGTTCTAGCATGCTAGTGTTCTAGCGTGCTCGTGTTCTAGCATGCTAGTGTTCTAGTGTATTCTTATCCTAGCGTGCTAGTGTGCTAACGTGCTAGTGTTCTAGTGTGCTATTGTTCTATTGTACTAGTGTCCTAGCATGCTAGTGTGCTAACATGCTAGTGTTCTGGCGTGTTAGTGTTCTAGCGTGATAGTGTGCTAATGTGCTAGTGTTCTAGTGTGCTAGTTTTCTAGCGTGCTAGTGTGCTAATGTGCTAGTGTTCTAGCGTGCTAGTTTTCTAGTGTACTAGTGTCGTAGCATGCTAGTGTGCTAATGTGCTAGTTTTCTATTGTGCTGGTGTTCTACCATGCTAATGTGCTAGTGTTCTAGAGTGCTGGTGTTCTAGTGTCCTACTGTTCTAATGTGCTAACGTGCTTGTGTTCTAGCATGCTAGTGTTTTAGTGTACTAGTGTCCTAGCACGCTAGTGTACTAACAGCTAGTGCTCTAGAGTGCTAGTGTTCTAGTGTACTTGTGTCCTAGCATGCTAGTGTGCTCACATGCTCGTGTTCTGGCGTGTTAGTGTTCTCGCGTGATAGTGTTCTAATGTGCTATTGTTCTAGCATGCTAGTGTTCTAGTGTACTAGTGTCCTATCTTGCTAGTGTGCTAACGTGCTTGTGTTCTAGCGTGCTAGTGTTCTAGTGTTCTTGTGTCCTAGCATGCTAGACTGCTAATGTGCTAGTGTTCTGGCGTGCTAGTGTTCTAGCGTGATAGTGTGCTAATGTGCTAGTGCTCTAGTGTGCTAGTGTGCTAATGTGCTATTGTTCTAGCATTCTATTGTCCTTGTGTGCTAGTGTCTGAGCATGCTAGTGTGCTAACGTGCTAGTGTTCCAGCGTGCTAGTGTTCCAGTGTGCTAGTGTTCTAGTATGCTAGTGTGCTAATGTGCTAGTGTCTAGTGTGCTAGTGTTCTAGCATGTTAGTATGCTAATGTGCTAGTGTTCTAGCATGCTAGTGTTCTAGCGTGCTCGTGTTCTAGCATGCTAGTGTTCTAGTGTATTCTTATCCTAGCGTGCTAGTGTGCTAACGTGCTAGTGTTCTAGCGTGCTATTGTTCTATTGTACTAGGGTCCTAGCATGCTAGTGTGCTAACATGCTAGTGCTCTAGAGTGCTAGTGTTCTAGTGTATTAGTGTCCTAGCATGCTAGTGTGCTAACATGCTAGTGTTCTGGAGTGTTAGTGTTCTAGCGTGATAGTGTGCTAATGTGTTTGTGTTCTAGTGTGCTAGTTTTCTAGTGTACTAGTGTCGTAGCATGCTAGTGTGCTAATGTGCTAGTGTTCTAGAGTGCTGGTGTTCTAGTGTCCTAGTGTTCTAGTGTGCTAACGTGCTTGTGTTCTAGCATGCTAGTGTTTTAGTGTACTAGTATCCTAGCACGCTTGTGTACTAACAGCTAGTGCTCTAGAGTGCTAGTGTTCTAGTGTACTAGTGTCCTAGCATGCTAGTGTGCTCACATGCTCGTGTTCTGGCGTGTTAGTGTTCTCACGTGATAGTGTTCTAATGTGCTAGTGTTCTAGTATGCTAATGTTCTAGCGTGCTAGTGTGCTAATGTGCTAGTGTTCTAGTGTGCTAGTGTGCTAACGTGCTATTGTTCTAGCATGCTAGTGTTCTAGTGTACTAGTGTCCTATCTTGCTAGTGTGCTTACGTGCTTGTGTTCTAGCGTGCTAGTGTTCTAGTGTTCTTGTGTCCTAGCATGCTAGACTGCTAATGTGCTAGTGTTCTGGCGTGCTAGTGTTCTAGCGTGATAGTGTGCTAATGTGCTAGTGCTCTAGTGTGCTAGTGTGCTAATGTGCTATTGTTCTAGCATTCTATTGTCCTTGTGTGCTAGTGTCCGAGCATGCTAGTGTGCTAACGTGCTAGTGTTCCAGCGTGCTAGTGTTCCAGTGTGCTAGTGTTCTAGTATGCTAGTGTGCTAATGTGCTAGTGTCTAGTGTGCTAGTGTTCTAGTGTGCTAGTGTGCTAACCTGCTAGTGTTCTAGCGTGCTAGTGTTCTAGTGTTTTAGTGTCCTAGCATGCTAGTGTGCAAACGTGCTAGTGTTCAAGTGTGCTACTGTTCTAGCATGCTAGTGTTCTAGTGCACTATTGTCCTAGCATGCTAGTGTGCTAACGTGCTAGTGTTCTATCGTGCTAGAGTTCTAGCATGCTAGTTCGCTAATGTGCTAGTGTTCTAACGTGCTAGTGTTCTAGCGTGCTCGTGTTCTAGCATGCTAGTGTTCTAGTGTATTCTTATCCTAGCGTGCTAGTGTGCTAACGTGCTAGTGACCTAGCATGCTAGTGCTCTAGCGTGCTAATGTGCTAATGTGCTAGTGTTCTAGTGTGCTAGTTTGCTAACGTGCTAGTGTTCTAGCATGCTAGTGTTCTAGTGTACTAGTGTACTATCTTGCTAATGGGCTAATGTGCTAATGTTCTAGCGTGCTAGTGTTCTAGTGTACTAGTGTCCTAGCATGCTAGAGTGCTAACATGCTAGTGTTCTGGCGTGCTTATGTTCTAGCGTGATAGGATGCTAATGTGCAAGTGTTCTAGTGTGCTAGTGTGCTAACGTGCTAGTGTTCTAGCATTCAAGTGTCCTTGTGTGCTAGTGTCCTAGCATGCTAGTGTGCTAACGTGCTAGTGTTCCAGCATGCTAGTGTTCCAGTGTGCTAGTGTTCTAGTATGCTAGTGTGCTAATTTGCTAGTGTCTAGTGTGCTAGTGTTCTAGAGTGCTAGTGTGCTAGCATGCTAGTGTGCTAACCTGCTAGTGATCTAGCGTGCTAGTGTTCCGTTATGCTAGTGCTCTAGCATGCTAGTCTTCTAGTGTACTAGTGTCCTAGCATGCTAGTGTGCTAATGTGCTAGTGTTCTAGCATGCTAGTGTTCTAGTGTACTAGTGTGCTAGCATGCTAGTGTGCTAACATGCTAGTGTTCTGACGTGCTAGTGTTCTAGTGTGCTAGTGTGCTTAAGTGCTAGTGTTCTAATGTGTTAGTGTTCTAGTGTGCTAGTGTTCTAACGTGCTAGTGCTCTAGCGTGCTAGTGTTCTAGTGTGCTAGTGTCTTAGCATGCTAGTGTGCTAACGTGCTAGTGTTCTAGTGTGCTATTGCTCTAGCGTGCTGGTGTTCTAGTGTACTAGTCTCCTGGCATGCTAATGTGCTAACGTGGTAGTGTTCTAGTGTACTAATGTCCTAATGTGCTAGTGTTCCAGTGTGCTAGTGTTCTAGCGTGCTAGTGTGCTAACGTGCTAGTGTTCTACTGTGCTAATGTTATAGTGTGCTAGTGTTCTAGTGTACTTGTGTCCTAGCATGCTAGACTGCTAATGTGCTAGTGTTCTGGCGTGCTAGTGTTCTAGCGTGATAGTGTGCTAATGTGCTAGTGTTCTAGTGTGCTAGTGTGCTAATGTGCTATTGTTCTAGCACTCTATTGTCCTTGTGTGCTAGTGTCCTAGCATGCTAGTGTGCTAACGTGCTAGTGTTCCAGCGTGCTAGTGTTCCAGTGTGCTAGTGTTCTAGTATGCTAGTGTGCTAATGTGCTAGTGTCTAGTGTGCTAATGTGCTAGTGTGCTAACATGCAAGTGTTCTAGCATGCTAGTGTTCTAGTGTTTTACTGTCCTAGCATGCTAGTGTGCAAACGTGCTAGTGTTCAAGTGTGCTACTGTTCTAGCGTGCTAGTGTTCTAGTGCACTATTGTCCTAGCATGCTAGTGTGCTAACGTGCTAGTGTTCTATCGTGCTAGAGTTCTAGCATGCTAGTTCGCTAATGTGCTAGTGTTCTAACATGCTAGTGTTCTAGCGTGCTCATGTTCTAGCATGCTAGTGTTCTAGTGTATTCTTATCCTAGCGTGCTAGTGTGCTAACGTGCTAGTGACCTAGCGTGCTAGTGCTCTAGCGTGCTAGTGTGCTAATGTGCTAGTGTTCTAGTGTGCTAGTGTTCTTGCGTGCAAGTGTGCTAATGTGCTAGTGTTCTAGTGTGCTAGTTTGCTGACGTGCTAGTGTTCTAGCATGCTAGTGTTCTAGTGTACTAGTGTCCTATCTTGCTAATGGGTAATGTGCTAGTGTTCTAGTGTACTAGTGTCCTAGCATGCTAGAGTGCTAATGTGCTAGTGTTCCAGCGTGCTAGTGTTCTAGCATGCTAGTGTGCTAACGTGCTAGTGTTCTATCGTGCTAGTGTTCCGGTATGCTAGTGTTCTAGCGTGCTAGTCTTCTAGTGTACTCGTGTCCAAGCATGCTAGTGTTCTAACGTGCTAGTGTTCTGGCGTGCTAGTGTTCTAGCGTGATAGTGTGCTAATGTGCAAGTGTTCTAGTGTGCTAGTGTGCTAACGTGCTAGTGTTCTGGTGTGCTAGTGTTCTAGTGTGCTAGTGATCTAGCATGCTAGTGTTCTACTGTGCTAGTGTTCTAGTGTGCTAGTGTTCTAGCATGCTGGTGTCCTTATGTGCTAGTGTTCTAGTGTGGTAGTGTTCTAGCATGCTAGTGTTCTAGTGTACTACTGTCCTAGCATGCTAGTGTGCTAATGTGCTAGTGTTCTAGCGTGCTAGTGTTTTGGTGTCCTAGCATGCTAGTGTGCTATCGTGCTATTGTTCTAGCATTCTAGTGTTTTAGTGTACTAGTGTCCTAGCATGCTAGTGTGCTAATGTGCTAGTGTTCTGATCTGTTAGTATTCTTGCGTGCTAATGTGCTAGTGTTCTAGTGTGCTAGTGTTCTAGCGTGCTAGTGTGCTAATGTGCTAGTGTTCTAGCGTGCTAGTGTGCTAATGTGCTAGTGCTCTAGCATGCTAGTGTTCTAGTGTATTCTTATCCTAGCGTGCTAGTGTGCTAACATGCTAGTGTCCTAGCATGCTAGTGTGCTAGTGTTCTAATGTGCTAGTGTTCTAGCATGCTAGTGTTCTAGTGTACTCGTGTTCTAGCATGCTAGTGTTCTAGTGTTCTAGTGTGCTAGTGTACTAGTGTGCTAATGTGCTAGTGTTCTAGCGTGCTAGTGTTCTACCATATTATTGTGTTAATGTGCTTGTGTTCTAGTGTGCTAGTGTTCTAGCATGCTAGTGTGCTATGTGCTAGTCTTCTAGTGTACTAGTGTTCTAGCGTGCTAGTGTGCTAATGTGCTAGTTTTCTAGTGTGCTATTGTGCTAATGTGCTAGTCTTCTACCGTGCTAGTGTTCTAGTGTACTGGTGTCCTGGCATGCTAGTGTTCTTACCTTCTAGTGTTCTAGTGTGCTAGTGTTCTGGCGTCCTAGTGTTCTACTGTACTAGTGCCCTAGCATGCTCTTGTGCTAACGTGCTATTGTTCAAGCATGCTAGTGTTCTAGCATGTTAGTGTGCTAATGTGCTAGTGTTCTAGCATGCTAGTGTTCTAGCGTGCTCGTGTTCTAGCATGCTAGTGTTCTAGTGTATTCTTATCCTAGCGTGCTAGTGTGCTAACGTGCTAGTGTTCTAGCGTGCTATTGTTCTATTGTACTAGTGTCCTAGCATGCTAGTGTGCTAACATGCTAGTGCTCTAGCGTGCTAGTGTTCTAGTGTATTAGTGTCCTAGCATGCTAGTGTGCTAACATGCTAGTGTTCTGGTGTGTTAGTGTTCTAGCGTGATAGTGTGCTAATGTGCTAGTGTTCTAGTGTGCTAGTTTTCTAGCGTGCTAGTGTGCTAATGTGCTAGTGTTCTAGTGTGCTAGTTTTCTAGTGTACTAGTGTCGTAGCATGCTAGTGTGCTAATGTGCTAGTGTTCTATTGTGCTGGTGTTCTACCATGCTAATGTGCTAGTGTTCTAGAGTGCTGGTGTTCTAGTGTCCTAGTGTTCTAGTGTGCTAACGTGCTTGTGTTCTAGCATGCTAGTGTTTTAGTGTACTAGTGTCCTAGCACGCTAGTGTACTAACAGCTAGTGCTCTAGAGTGCTAGTGTTCTAGTGTACTAGTGTCCTAGCATGCTAGTGTGCTCACATGCTCGTGTTCTGGCGTGTTAGTGTTCTCACATGATAGTGTTCTAATGTGCTAGTGTTCTAGTATGCTAATGTTCTAGCGTGCTAGTGTGCTAATGTGCTAGTGTTCTAGTGTGCTAGTGTGCTAACGTGCTATTGTTCTAGCATGCTAGTGTTCTAGTGTACTAGTGTCCTAGCATGCTAGTGTGCTCACATGCTCGTGTTCTGGCGTGTTAGTGTTCTCATGTGCTAGTGTTCTAGTGTGCTAGTGTGCTAATGTGCTATTGTTCTAGCATGCTAGTGTTCTAGTGTACTAGTGTCCTAGCATGCTAGTGTGCTCACATGCTCGTGTTCTGGCGTGTTAGTGTTCTCACGTGATAGTGTTCTAATGTGCTAGTGTTCTAGTATGCTAATGTTCTAGCGTGCTAGTGTGCTAATGTGCTAGTGTTCTAGTGTGCTAGTGTGCTAACGTGCTATTGTTCTAGCATGCTAGTGTTCTAGTGTACTAGTGTCCTATCTTGCTAGTGTGCTAACGTGCTTGTGTTCTAGCGTGCTAGTGTTCTAGTGTTCTTGTGTCCTAGCATGCTAGACTGCTAATGTGCTAGTGTTCTGGCGTGCTAGTGTTCTAGCGTGATAGTGTGCTAATGTGCTAGTGCTCTAGTGTGCTAGTGTGCTAATGTGCTATTGTTCTAGCATTCTATTGTCCTTGTGTGCTAGTGTCCGAGCATGCTAGTGTGCTAACGTGCTAGTGTTCCAGCGTGCTAGTGTTCCAGTGTGCTAGTGTTCTAGTATGCTAGTGTGCTAATGTGCTAGTGTCTAGTGTGCTAGTGTTCTAGTGTGCTAGTGTGCTAACCTGCTAGTGTTCTAGCGTGCTAGTGTTCTAGTGTTTTAGTGTTTTAGTGTCCTAGCATGCTAGTGTGCAAACGTGCTAGTGTTCAAGTGTGCTACTGTTCTAGCATGCTAGTGTTCTAGTGCACTATTGTCCTAGCATGCTAGTGTGCTAACGTGCTAGTGTTCTATCGTGCTAGAGTTCTAGCATGCTAGTTCGCTAATGTGCTAGTGTTCTAACGTGCTAGTGTTCTAGCGTGCCCGTGTTCTAGCATGCTAGTGTTCTAGTGTATTCTTATCCTAGCGTGCTAGTGTGCTAACGTGCTAGTGACCTAGCATGCTAGTGCTCTAGCGTGCTAATGTGCTAATGTGCTAGTGTTCTAGTGTGCTAGTTTGCTAACGTGCTAGTGTTCTAGCATGCTAGTGTTCTAGTGTACTAGTGTACTATCTTGCTAATGGGCTAATGTGCTAATGTTCTAGCGTGCTAGTGTTCTAGTGTACTAGTGTCCTAGCATGCTAGAGTGCTAACATGCTAGTGTTCTGGCGTGCTTATGTTCTAGCGTGATAGGATGCTAATGTGCAAGTGTTCTAGTGTGCTAGTGTGCTAACGTGCTAGTGTTCTAGCATTCAAGTGTCCTTGTGTGCTAGTGTCCTAGCATGCTAGTGTGCTAACGTGCTAGTGTTCCAGCATGCTAGTGTTCCAGTGTGCTAGTGTTCTAGTATGCTAGTGTGCTAATTTGCTAGTGTCTAGTGTGCTAGTGTTCTAGAGTGCTAGTGTGCTAGCATGCTAGTGTGCTAACCTGCTAGTGATCTAGCGTGCTAGTGTTCCATTATGCTAGTGCTCTAGCATGCTAGTCTTCTAGTGTACTAGTGTCCTAGCATGCTAGTGTGCTAATGTGCTAGTGTTCTAGCATGCTAGTGTTCTAGTGTACTAGTGTGCTAGCATGCTAGTGTGCTAACATGCTAGTGTTCTGACGTGCTAGTGTTCTAGTGTGCTAGTGTGCTTAAGTGCTAGTGTTCTAATGTGTTAGTGTTCTAGTGTGCTAGTGTTCTAACGTGCTAGTGCTCTAGCGTGCTAGTGTTCTAGTGTGCTAGTGTCTTAGCATGCTAGTGTGCTAATGTGCTAGTGTTCTAGCATGCTAGTGTTCTAGTGTACTAGTGTGCTAGCATGCTAGTGTGCTAACATGCTAGTGTTCTGACTTGCTAGTGTTCTAGTGTGCTAGTGTGCTTAAGTGCTAGTGTTCTAATGTGTTAGTGTTCTAGTGTACTAATGTCCTAATGTGCTAGTGTTCCAGTGTGCTAGTGTTCTAGCGTGCTAGTGTGCTAACGTGCTAGTGTTCTACTGTGCTAATGTTATAGTGTGCTAGTGTTCTAGTGTACTTGTGTCCTAGCATGCTAGACTGCTAATGTGCTAGTGTTCTGGCGTGCTAGTGTTCTAGCATGATAGTGTGCTAATGTGCTAGTGTTCTAGTGTGCTAGTGTGCTAATGTGCTATTGTTCTAGCACTCTATTGTCCTTGTGTGCTAGTGTCCTAGCATGCTAGTGTGCTAACGTGCTAGTGTTCCAGCGTGCTAGTGTTCCAGTGTGCTAGTGTTCTAGTATGCTAGTGTGCTAATGTGCTAGTGTCTAGTGTGCTAATGTGCTAGTGTGCTAACATGCAAGTGTTCTAGCATGCTAGTGTTCTAGTGTTTTACTGTCCTAGCATGCTAGTGTGCAAACGTGCTAGTGTTCAAGTGTGCTACTGTTCTAGCGTGCTAGTGTTCTAGTGCACTATTGTCCTAGCATGCTAGTGTGCTAACGTGCTAGTGTTCTATCGTGCTAGAGTTCTAGCATGCTAGTTCGCTAATGTGCTAGTGTTCTAACATGCTAGTGTTCTAGCGTGCTCATGTTCTAGCATGCTAGTGTTCTAGTGTATTCTTATCCTAGCGTGCTAGTGTGCTAACGTGCTAGTGACCTAGCGTGCTAGTGCTCTAGCGTGCTAGTGTGCTAATGTGCTAGTGTTCTAGTGTGCTAGTGTTCTTGCGTGCAAGTGTGCTAATGTGCTAGTGTTCTAGTGTGCTAGTTTGCTGACGTGCTAGTGTTCTAGCATGCTAGTGTTCTAGTGTACTAGTGTCCTATCTTGCTAATGGGTAATGTGCTAGTGTTCTAGTGTACTAGTGTCCTAGCATGCTAGAGTGCTAATGTGCTAGTGTTCCAGCGTGCTAGTGTGCTAGCATGCTAGTGTGCTAACGTGCTAGTGTTCTATCGTGCTAGTGTTCCGGTATGCTAGTGTTCTAGCGTGCTAGTTTTCTAGTGTACTCGTGTCCAAGCATGCTAGTGTTCTAACGTGCTAGTGTTCTAGCGTGCTAGTGTTCTAGTGTACTAGTGTCCTAGCATGCTAGTGTGCTAACATGCTAGTGTCCTAGCATGCTAGTGTTCTGGTGTGCTAGTGTTCTAGTGTGCTAGTGATCTAGCATGCTAGTGTTCTACTGTGCTAGTGTTCTAGTGTGCTAGTGTTCTAGCATGCTGGTGTCCTTATGTGCTAGTGTTCTAGTGTGGTAGTGTTTTGGTGTACTAGCATGCTAGTGTGCTATCGTGCTATTGTTCTAGCATTCTAGTGTTTTAGTGTACTAGTGTCCTAGCATGCTAGAGTGCTAACATGCTAGTGTTCTGACGTGCTTATGTTCTAGCGTGATAGGATGCTAATGTGCAAGTGTTCTAGTGTGCTAGTGTGCTAACGTGCTAGTGTTCTAGCATTCTAGTGTCCTTGTGTGCTAGTGTCCTAGCATGCTAGTGTGCTAACGTGCTAGTGTTCCAGCATGCTAGTGTTCCAGTGTGCTAGTGTTCTAGTATGCTAGTGTGCTAATTTGCTAGTGTCTAGTGTGCTAGTGTTCTAGAGTGCTAGTGTGCTAGCATGCTAGTGTGCTAACCTGCTAGTGTTCTAGCGTGCTAGTGTTCCGTTATGCTAGTGCTCTAGCATGCTAGTCTTCTAGTGTACTAGTGTCCTAGCATGCTAGTGTGCTAATGTGCTAGTGTTCTAGCATGCTAGTGTTCTAGTGTACTAGTGTGCTAGCATGCTAGTGTGCTAACATGCTAGTGTTCTGACGTGCTAGTGTTCTAGTGTGCTAGTGTGCTTAAGTGCTAGTGTTCTAATGTGTTAGTGTTCTAGTGTGCTAGTGTTCTAACGTGCTAGTGCTCTAGCGTGCTAGTGTTCTAGTGTGCTAGTGTCTTAGCATGCTAGTGTGCTAACGTGCTAGTGTTCTAGTGTGCTATTGCTCTAGCGTGCTGGTGTTCTAGTGTACTAGTCTCCTGGCATGCTAATGTGCTAACGTGGTAGTGTTCTAGTGTACTAATGTCCTAATGTGCTAGTGTTCCAGTGTGCTAGTGTTCTAGCGTGCTAGTGTGCTAACGTGCTAGACTGCTAATGTGCTAGTGTTCTGGCGTGCTAGTGTTCTAGCATGATAGTGTGCTAATGTGCTAGTGTTCTAGTGTGCTAGTGTGCTAATGTGCTATTGTTCTAGCACTCTATTGTCCTTGTGTGCTAGTGTCCTAGCATGCTAGTGTGCTAACGTGCTAGTGTTCCAGCGTGCTAGTGTTCCAGTGTGCTAGTGTTCTAGTATGCTAGTGTGCTAATGTGCTAGTGTCTAGTGTGCTAGTGTGCTAGTGTGCTAACATGCAAGTGTTCTAGCAAGCTAGTGTTCTAGTGTTTTAGTGTCCTAGCATGCTAGTGTGCAAACGTGCTAGTGTTCCAGTGTGCTACTGTTCTAGCGTGCTAGTGTTCTATGCACTATTGTCCTAGCATGCTAGTGTGCTAACGTGCTAGTGTTCTATCGTGCTAGAGTTCTAGCATGCTAGTTCGCTAATGTGCTAGTGTTCTAACATGCTAGTGTTCTAGCGTGCTCGTGTTCTAGCATGCTAGTGTTCTAGTGTATTCTTATCCTAGCGTGCTAGTGTGCTAACGTGCTAGTGACCTAGCGTGCTAGTGCTCTAGCGTGCTAGTGTGCTAATGTGCTAGTGTTCTAGTGTGCTAGTGTTCTTGCGTGCAAGTGTGCTAATGTGCTAGTGTTCTAGTGTGCTAGTTTGCTGACGTGCTAGTGTTCTAGCATGCTAGTGTTCTAGTGTACTAGTGTCCTATCTTGCTAATGGGTAATGTGCTAGTGTTCTAGTGTACTAGTGTCCTAGCATGCTAGAGTGCTAATGTGCTAGTGTTCCAGCGTGCTAGTGTTCTAGCATGCTAGTGTGCTAACGTGCTAGTGTTCTATCATGCTAGTGTTCCGGTATGCTAGTGTTCTAGCGTGCTAGTCTTCTAGTGTACTCGTGTCCAAGCATGCTAGTGTTCTAACGTGCTAGTGTTCTAGCGTGCTAGTGTTCTAGTGTACTAGTGTCCTAGCATGCTAGTGTGCTAACATGCTAGTGTCCTAGCATGCTAGTGTTCTGGTGTGCTAGTGTTCTAGTGTGCTAGTGATCTAGCATGCTAGTGTTCTACTGTGCTAGTGTTCTAGTGTGCTAGTGTTCTAGCATGCTGGTGTCCTTATGTGCTAGTGTTCTAGTGTGGTAGTGTTCTAGCATGCTAGTGTTCTAGTGTACTACTGTCCTAGCATGCTAGTGTGCTAATGTGCTAGTGTTCTAGCGTGCTAGTGTTTTGGTGTCCTAGCATGCTAGTGTGCTATCGTGCTATTGTTCTAGCATTCTAGTGTTTTAGTGTACTAGTGTCCTAGCATGCTAGTGTGCTAATGTGCTAGTGTTCTGATCTGTTAGTATTCTTGCGTGCTAATGTGCTAGTGTTCTAGTGTGCTAGTGTTCTAGCGTGCTAGTGTGCTAATGTGCTAGTGTTCTAGCGTGCTAGTGTGCTAATGTGCTAGTGTTCTAGCATGCTAGTGTTCTAGTGTATTCTTATCCTAGCGTGCTAGTGTGCTAACATGCTAGTGTCCTAGCATGCTAGTGTGCTAGTGTTCTAATGTGCTAGTGTTCTAGCATGCTAGTGTTCTAGTGTACTCGTGTTCTAGCATGCTAGTGTTCTAGTGTTCTAGTGTGCTAGTGTACTAGTGTGCTAATGTGCTAGTGTTCTAGCGTGCTAGTGTTCTACCATATTATTATGTTAATGTGCTTGTGTTCTAGTGTGCTAGTGTTCTAGCATGCTAGTGTGCTATGTGCTAGTCTTCTAGTGTACTAGTGTTCTGGCGTGCTAGTGTGCTAATGTGCTAGTTTTCTAGTGTGCTATTGTGCTAATGTGCTAGTCTTCTACCGTGCTAGTGTTCTAGTGTACTGGTGTCCTGGCATGCTAGTGTTCTTACCTTCTAGTGTACTAGTGTGCTAGTGTTCTGGTGTCCTAGTGTTCTACTGTACTAGTGCCCTAGCATGCTCTTGTGCTAACGTGCTATTGTTCAAGCATGCTAGTGTTCTAGCATGTTAGTGTGCTAATGTGCTAGTGTTCTAGCATGCTAGTGTTCTAGCGTGCTCGTGTTCTAGCATGCTAGTGTTCTAGTGTTTTCTTATCCTAGCGTGCTAGTGTGCTAACGTGCTAGTGTTCTAGCGTGCTATTGTTCTATTGTACTAGTGTCCTAGCATGCTAGTGTGCTAACATGCTAGTGCTCTAGCGTGCTAGTGTTCTAGTGTATTAGTGTCCTAGCATGCTAGTGTGCTAACATGCTAGTGTTCTGGCATGTTAGTGTTCTAGCGTGATAGTGTGCTAATGTGCTAGTGTTCTAGTGTGCTAGTTTTCTAGCGTGCTAGTGTGCTAATGTGCTAGTGTTCTAGCGTGCTAGTTTTCTAGTGTACTAGTGTCGTAGCATGCTAGTGTGCTAATGTGCTAGTGTTCTATTGTGCTGGTGTTCTACCATGCTAATGTGCTAGTGTTCTAGAGTGCTGGTGTTCTAGTGTCCTAGTGTTCTAGTGTGCTAACGTGCTTGTGTTCTAGCATGCTAGTGTTTTAGTGTACTAGTGTCCTAGCACGCTAGTGTACTAACAGCTAGTGCTCTAGAGTGCTAGTGTTCTAGTGTACTTGTGTCCTAGCATGCTAGTGTGCTCACATGCTCGTGTTCTGGCGTGTTAGTGTTCTCACGTGATAGTGTTCTAATGTGCTAGTGTTCTAGTATGCTAATGTTCTAGCGTGCTAGTGTGCTAATGTGCTAGTGTTCTAGTGTGCTAGTGTGCTAACGTGCTATTGTTCTAGCATGCTAGTGTTCTAGTGTACTAGTGTCCTATCTTGCTAGTGTGCTAACGTGCTTGTGTTCTAGCGTGCTAGTGTTCTAGTGTTCTTGTGTCCTAGCATGCTCGACTGCTCATCTGCTAGTGTTCTGGCGTGCTAGTGTTCTAGCGTGATAGTGTGCTAATGTGCTAGTGCTCTAGTGTGCTAGTGTGCTAATGTGCTATTGTTCTAGCATTCTATTGTCCTTGTGTGCTAGTGTCCGAGCATGCTAGTGTGCTAACGTGCTAGTGTTCCAGCGTGCTAGTGTTCCAGTGTGCTAGTGTTCTAGTATGCTAGTGTGCTAATGTGCTAGTGTCTAGTGTGCTAGTGTTCTAGTGTGCTAGTGTGCTAACCTGCTAGTGTTCTTGCGTGCTAGTGTTCTAGTGTTTTAGTGTCCTAGCATGCTAGTGTGCAAACGTGTTGGTGTTCATGTGTGCTACTGTTCTAGCATGCTAGTGTTCTAGTGCACTATTGTCCTAGCATGCTAGTGTGCTAACGTGCTAGTGTTCTATCGTGCTAGAGTTCTAGCATGCTAGTTCGCTAATGTGCTAGTGTTCTAACGTGCTAGTGTTCTAGCGTGCTCGTGTTCTAGCATGCTAGTGTTCTAGTGTATTCTTATCCTAGCATGCTAGTGTGCTAACGTGCTAGTGACCTAGCATGCTAGTGCTCTAGCGTGCTAATGTGCTAATGTGCTAGTGTTCTAGTGTGCTAGTTTGCTAACGTGCTAGTGTTCTAGCATGCTAGTGTTCTAGTGTACTAGTGTACTATCTTGCTAATGGGCTAATGTGCTAATGTTCTAGCATGCTAGTGTTCTAGTGTACTAGTGTCCTAGCATGCTAGAGTGCTAACATGCTAGTGTTCTGGCGTGCTTATGTTCTAGCGTGATAGGATGCTAATGTGCAAGTGTTCTAGTGTGCTAGTGTGCTAACGTGCTAGTGTTCTAGCATTCTAGTGTCCTTGTGTGCTAGTGTCCTAGCATGCTAGTGTGCTAACGTGCTAGTGTTCCAGCATGCTAGTGTTCCAGTGTGCTAGTGTTCTAGTATGCTAGTGTGCTAATTTGCTAGTGTCTAGTGTGCTAGTGTTCTAGAGTGCTAGTGTGCTAGCATGCTAGTGTGCTAACCTGCTAGTGTTCTAGCGTGCTAGTGTTCCGTTATGCTAGTGCTCTAGCATGCTAGTCTTCTAGTGTACTAGTGTCCTAGCATGCTAGTGTGCTAATGTGCTAGTGTTCTAGCATGCTAGTGTTCTAGTGTACTAGTGTGCTAGCATGCTAGTGTGCTAACATGCTAGTGTTCTGACGTGCTAGTGTTCTAGTGTGCTAGTGTGCTTAAGTGCTAGTGTTCTAATGTGTTAGTGTTCTAGTGTGCTAGTGTTCTAACGTGCTAGTGCTCTAGCGTGCTAGTGTTCTAGTGTGCTAGTGTCTTAGCATGCTAGTGTGCTAACGTGCTAGTGTTCTAGTGTGCTATTGCTCTAGCGTGCTGGTTTTCTAGTGTACTAGTCTCCTGGCATGCTAATGTGCTAACGTGGTAGTGTTCTAGTGTACTAATGTCCTAATGTGCTAGTGTTCCAGTGTGCTAGTGTTCTAGCGTGCTAGTGTGCTAACGTGCTAGTGTTCTACTGTGCTAATGTTATAGTGTGCTAGTGTTCTAGTGTTCTTGTGTCCTAGCATGCTAGACTACTAATGTGCTAGTGTTCTGGCGTGCTAGTGTTCTAGCGTGATAGTGTGCTAATGTGCTAGTGTTCTAGTGTGCTAGTGTGCTAATGTGCTATTGTTCTAGCACTCTATTGTCCTTGTGTGCTAGTGTCCTAGCATGCTAGTGTGCTAACGTGCTAGTGTTCCAGCGTGCGTGTTCCAGTGTGCTAGTGTTCTAGTATGCTAGTGTGCTAATGTGCTAGTGTCTAGTGTGCTAGTGTGCTAGTGTGCTAACATGCAAGTGTTCTAGCATGCTAGTGTTCTAGTGTTTTAGTGTCCTAGCATGCTAGTGTGCAAACGTGCTAGTGTTCAAGTGTGCTACTGTTCTAGCGTGCTAGTGTTCTAGTGCACTATTGTCCTAGCATGCTAGTGTGCTAACATCCTAGTGTTCTATCGTGCTAGAGTTCTAGCATGCTAGTTCGCTAATGTGCTAGTGTTCTAACATGCTAGTGTTCTAGCGTGCTTGTGTTCTAGCATGCTAGTGTTCTAGTGTATTCTTATCCTAGCGTGCTAGTGTGCTAACGTGCTAGTGACCTAGCGTGCTAGTGCTCTAACGTGCTAGTGCGCTAATGTGCTAGTGTTCTAGTGTGCTAGTGTTCTTGCGTGCAAGTGTGCTAATGTGCTAGTGTTCTAGTGTGCTAGTTTGCTGACGTGCTAGTGTTCTAGCATGCTAGTGTTCTAGTGTACTAGTGTCCTATCTTGCTAATGGGTAATGTGCTAGTGTTCTAGTGTACTAGTGTCCTAGCATGCTAGAGTGCTAATGTGCTAGTGTTCCAGCGTGCTAGTGTTCCAGTGTGCTAGTGTTCTAGTATGCTAGTGTGCTAATTTGCTAGTGTCTAGTGTGCTAGTGTTCTAGAGTGCTAGTGTGCTAGCATGCTAGTGTGCTAGTGTTCTAGCGTGCTAGTGTTCCTGTATGCTAGTGTTCTAGCGTGCTAGTCTTCTAGTGTACTAGTGTCCTAGCATGCTAGTGTGCTAATGTGCTAGTGTTCTAGCGTGCTAGTGTTCTAGTGTACTAGTGTCCTAGCATGCTAGTGTGCTAACATGCTAGTGTTCTGACGTGCTAGTGTTCTAGTGTGCTAGTGTGCTTAAGTGCTAGTGTTCTAGTGTGTTAGTATTCTAGTGTGCTAGTGTTCTAACGTGCTAGTGCTCTAGCGTGCTAGTGTTCTAGTGTGCTAGTGTCTTAGCATGCTAGTGTGCTAACGTGATAGTGTTCTAGTGTGCTATTGTTCTAGCGTGCTGGTGTTCTAGTGTACTAGTCTCCTGGGATGATAATGTGCTAACGTGGTAGTGTTCTAGTGTACTAAGTCCTAATGTGCTAGTGTTCCAGTGTGCTAGTGTTCTAGCATGCTAGTGTGCTAACGTGCTAGTGTTCTACTGTGCTAGTGTTATAGTGTGCTAGTGTTCTAGTATACTTGTGTCCTAGCATGCTAGTGTGCTAATGTGCTAGTGTTCTAGCGTGCTAGTGTACTAGTGTCCTAGTGTCCTAGCATGCTTGTGTGCTAACGTGCTAGTGTTCTAGTGTGCTATTGTCCTAGCGTGCTGGTGTTCTAGTGTACTAATGTCCTAATGTGCTAGTGTTCCAGTGTGCTAGTGTTCTAGCGTGCTAGTGTGCTAATGTATTAGTGGTCTACTGTGCTAGTTTTATAGTGTGCTAGTGTTCTAGTGTACTTGTGTCCTAGCATGCTAGTGTGCTAACATGCTAGTGTTCTAGCGTGCTAGTGTTCTAGTGTACTAGTGTCCTAGCATGCTAGTGTGCTAAAATGCTAGTGTTCTGGCGTGTTAGTGTTCTAGCGTGATAGTGTGCTAATGTGCTATTGTTCTAGTGTGCTAGTGTTCTAGCGTGCTAGTGTGCTAATGTGCTAGTGTTCTAGCGTGCTAGTATTCTAGTGTACTAGTGTCCTAGCATGCTAGTGTGCTAATGTGCTAGTGTTCTAGTGGGCTGGTGTTCTACCGTGCTAGGGTGCTAATGTGCTAGTGTTCTAGTGTGCTGGTGTTCTAGTGTGCTAGTGTTCTAGTGTGCTAGTGTGCTAACGTGCTAGTGTACTAGCGTGCTCGTGTTTTAGTGTACTAGTGTCCTAGCATGCTAGTGTGCTAACATGCTAGTGCTCTAGAGTGCTAGTGTTCTAGTGTTATAGTGTCCTAGCATGCTAGTGTGCAAATGTGCTAGTGTTCAAGTGTGCTACTGTTCTAGCATGCTAGTGTTCTAGTGCACTATTGTCCTAGCATGTTAGTGTGCTAACGTACTGGTGTTCTAGCATGCTAGTGTGCTAATGTGCTAATGTTCTAGTGTGCTAATGTTCTAGTGTGCTAGTGTGCTAACGTGCTATTGTTCTAGCGTGCTAGTGTTCTAGTGTACCAGTGTCCCAGCATGCTATTGTGCTAATGTGCTAGTTTTCTAGCGTGCTAGTGCTCTAGTGTACTAGTGTCCTTTCGTGCTGGTGTTCTAGCATGCTAGTGTGCTATTGTTCCAGCAGGCTAGTGTGCTAACGTGCTAGTGTTCTAGTGTGCTAGTGTGCTAATGTGCAAGTGTTCTAGTGTGCTAGTGTTCTAGTGTGCTAGTGTCCTAGTGTCCTACTGTTCTCGTGTGCTAGTATTCTAGCGTGCTAGTGTCGTAATGTGCTAGTGTTCTAGTGTGCTATTGTTCTAGTGTTCTAGTGTGCTAACGTGCTAGTGTTCTAGTGTGCTAGTGTGTGCTAGTGTGCTAGTGTGCTAATGTGCTAGTGTTCTAGCGTGCTAGTGTGCTAATGTGCTAGTGTTCTAGTGTACCAGTGTCCTAGCATGCTAGTGTGCTAATGTGCTAGTGTTCTAATGTGCTAGTGTTCTGGCGTGCTAGTGTGCTAACGTGCTATTGTTCTAGCGTGCTAGTGTTCTAGTGTACCAGTGTCCCAGCATGCTATTGTGCTAATGTGCTAGTTTTCTAGCGTGCTAGTGCTCTAGTGTACTAGTGTCCTTTCGTGCTGGTGTTCTAGCATGCTAGTGTGCTATTGTTCCAGCAGGCTAGTGTGCTAACGTGCTAGTGTTCTAGTGTGCTAGTGTGCTAATGTGCAAGTGTTCTAGTGTGCTAGTGTTCTAGTGTGCTAGTGTCCTAGTGTCCTACTGTTCTCGTGTGCTAGTATTCTAGCGTGCTAGTGTCGTAATGTGCTAGTGTTCTAGTGTGCTATTGTTCTAGTGTTCTAGTGTGCTAACGTGCTAGTGTTCTAGTGTGCTAGTGTGTGCTAGTGTGCTAGTGTGCTAATGTGCTAGTGTTCTAGCGTGCTAGTGTGCTAATGTGCTAGTGTTCTAGTGTACCAGTGTCCTAGCATGCTAGTGTGCTAATGTGCTAGTGTTCTAATGTGCTAGTGTTCTGGCGTGCTAGTGTGCTAACGTGCTAGTGTTCTAGTGTGCTAGTGTTCTAGCATGCTAGTGTGCTAACGTGCTCGTGTTCTAGCGTGCTAGTGTGCTAATGTGCTAGGGTTCCAGCATGATAGTATTGTAGTGTACCAGTGTCCTAGCATGTTAGTGTGCTAACGTACTGGTGTTCTAGCATGCTAGTGTGCTAATGTGCTAGTGTTCTAGCGTGCTAGTCTCCTAGCATGCTAGTGTCCTAGTCTGCTACTGTTCCAGTGTGCTAGTGTGCTAACGTGCTAGTGTGCTAATGTGTTCGTGTTCTAGTGTGCTAGTGTGCTAACATGCTAGTGTTCTAGTGTACCAGTGTCCTAGCAGGCTAGTGTGCTAACGTGCTAGTGTTCTAATGTGCTAGTGTTCTAGTGTGCTAGTGTTCTAGCATGCTAGTTTGCTAATGTGCTAGTGTTCTAGTTTGCTAGTATTCTAGCATGCTAGTGTCCTAGTGTGCTACTGTTCCAGTGTGCTAGTGTGCTAACGTGCTAGTGTTCTAATGTGCTAGTGTTCTAGCGTGCTAGTGTGCTAATGTGTTAGTGTTCTAGTGTGCTAGTGTGCTAACATGCTAGTGTTCTAGTGTACCAGTGTCCTAGCATGCTAGTGTGCTAACGTGCTAAGTTTCTAGCGTGCCAGTGTTCTGGCATGATAGTGTACTAGTGTCCTAGCATGCTAGTGTGCTAGTGTGCTAGTGTTCTAGCGTACTAGTGTGCTAATGTGCTAGTGTTCTAGTGTACCAGTGTCCTAGCATGCTAGTGTGCTAATGTGCTAGTGTTCTAATGTGCTAGTGTGTGCTAGTGTGCTAGTGTGCTAATGTGCTAGTGTTCTAGCGTGCTAGTGTGCTAATGTGCTAGTGTTCTAGTGTACCAGTGTCCTAGCATGCTAGTGTGCTAATGTGCTAGTGTTCTAATGTGCTAGTGTTCTGGCGTGCTAGTGTGCTAACGTGCTATTGTTCTAGCGTGCTAGTGTTCTAGTGTACCAGTGTCCCAGCATGCTATTGTGCTAATGTGCTAGTTTTCTAGCGTGCTAGTGCTCTAGTGTACTAGTGTCCTTTCGTGCTGGTGTTCTAGCATGCTAGTGTGCTATTGTTCCAGCAGGCTAGTGTGCTAACGTGCTAGTGTTCTAGTGTGCTAGTGTGCTAATGTGCAAGTGTTCTAGTGTGCTAGTGTTCTAGTGTGCTAGTGTCCTAGTGTCCTACTGTTCTCGTGTGCTAGTATTCTAGCGTGCTAGTGTCGTAATGTGCTAGTGTTCTAGTGTGCTATTGTTCTAGTGTTCTAGTGTGCTAACGTGCTAGTGTTCTAGTGTGCTAGTGTGTGCTAGTGTGCTAGTGTGCTAATGTGCTAGTGTTCTAGCGTGCTAGTGTGCTAATGTGCTAGTGTTCTAGTGTACCAGTGTCCTAGCATGCTAGTGTGCTAATGTGCTAGTGTTCTAATGTGCTAGTGTTCTGGCGTGCTAGTGTGCTAACGTGCTAGTGTTCTAGTGTGCTAGTGTTCTAGCATGCTAGTGTGCTAACGTGCTCGTGTTCTAGCGTGCTAGTGTGCTAATGTGCTAGGGTTCCAGCATGATAGTATTGTAGTGTACCAGTGTCCTAGCATGTTAGTGTGCTAACCTACTGGTGTTCTAGCATGCTAGTGTGCTAATGTGCTAGTGTTCTAGCGTGCTAGTCTCCTAGCATGCTAGTGTCCTAGTCTGCTACTGTTCCAGTGTGCTAGTGTGCTAACGTGCTAGTGTGCTAATGTGTTCGTGTTCTAGTGTGCTAGTGTGCTAACATGCTAGTGTTCTAGTGTACCAGTGTCCTAGCAGGCTAGTGTGCTAACGTGCTAGTGTTCTAATGTGCTAGTGTTCTAGTGTGCTAGTGTTCTAGCATGCTAGTTTGCTAATGTGCTAGTGTTCTAGTTTGCTAGTATTCTAGCATGCTAGTGTCCTAGTGTGCTACTGTTCCAGTGTGCTAGTGTGCTAACGTGCTAGTGTTCTAATGTGCTAGTGTTCTAGCGTGCTAGTGTGCTAATGTGTTAGTGTTCTAGTGTGCTAGTGTGCTAACATGCTAGTGTTCTAGTGTACCAGTGTCCTAGCATGCTAGTGTGCTAACGTGCTAAGTTTCTAGCGTGCCAGTGTTCTGGCATGATAGTGTACTAGTGTCCTAGCATGCTAGTGTGCTAGTGTGCTAGTGTTCTAGCGTACTAGTGTGCTAATGTGCTAGTGTTCTAGTGTACCAGTGTCCTAGCATGCTAGTGTGCTAATGTGCTAGTGTTCTAATGTGCTAGTGTGTGCTAGTGTGCTAGTGTGCTAATGTGCTAGTGTTCTAGCGTGCTAGTGTGCTAATGTGCTAGTGTTCTAGTGTACCAGTGTCCTAGCATGCTAGTGTGCTAATGTGCTAGTGTTCTAATGTGCTAGTGTTCTGGCGTGCTAGTGTGCTAACGTGCTATTGTTCTAGCGTGCTAGTGTTCTAGTGTACCAGTGTCCCAGCATGCTATTGTGCTAATGTGCTAGTTTTCTAGCGTGCTAGTGCTCTAGTGTACTAGTGTCCTTTCGTGCTGGTGTTCTAGCATGCTAGTGTGCTATTGTTCCAGCAGGCTAGTGTGCTAACGTGCTAGTGTTCTAGTGTGCTAGTGTGCTAATGTGCAAGTGTTCTAGTGTGCTAGTGTTCTAGTGTGCTAGTGTCCTAGTGTCCTACTGTTCTCGTGTGCTAGTATTCTAGCGTGCTAGTGTCGTAATGTGCTAGTGTTCTAGTGTGCTATTGTTCTAGTGTTCTAGTGTGCTAACGTGCTAGTGTTCTAGTGTGCTAGTGTGTGCTAGTGTGCTAGTGTGCTAATGTGCTAGTGTTCTAGCGTGCTAGTGTGCTAATGTGCTAGTGTTCTAGTGTACCAGTGTCCTAGCATGCTAGTGTGCTAATGTGCTAGTGTTCTAATGTGCTAGTGTTCTGGCGTGCTAGTGTGCTAACGTGCTAGTGTTCTAGTGTGCTAGTGTTCTAGCATGCTAGTGTGCTAACGTGCTCGTGTTCTAGCGTGCTAGTGTGCTAATGTGCTAGGGTTCCAGCATGATAGTATTGTAGTGTACCAGTGTCCTAGCATGTTAGTGTGCTAACGTACTGGTGTTCTAGCATGCTAGTGTGCTAATGTGCTAGTGTTCTAGCGTGCTAGTCTCCTAGCATGCTAGTGTCCTAGTCTGCTACTGTTCCAGTGTGCTAGTGTGCTAACGTGCTAGTGTGCTAATGTGTTCGTGTTCTAGTGTGCTAGTGTGCTAACATGCTAGTGTTCTAGTGTACCAGTGTCCTAGCAGGCTAGTGTGCTAACGTGCTAGTGTTCTAATGTGCTAGTGTTCTAGTGTGCTAGTGTTCTAGCATGCTAGTTTGCTAATGTGCTAGTGTTCTAGTTTGCTAGTATTCTAGCATGCTAGTGTCCTAGTGTGCTACTGTTCCAGTGTGCTAGTGTGCTAACGTGCTAGTGTTCTAATGTGCTAGTGTTCTAGCGTGCTAGTGTGCTAATGTGTTAGTGTTCTAGTGTGCTAGTGTGCTAACATGCTAGTGTTCTAGTGTACCAGTGTCCTAGCATGCTAGTGTGCTAACGTGCTAAGTTTCTAGCGTGCCAGTGTTCTGGCATGATAGTGTACTAGTGTCCTAGCATGCTAGTGTGCTAGTGTGCTAGTGTTCTAGCGTACTAGTGTGCTAATGTGCTAGTGTTCTAGTGTACCAGTGTCCTAGCATGCTAGTGTGCTAATGTGCTAGTGTTCTAATGTGCTAGTGTGTGCTAGTGTGCTAGTGTGCTAATGTGCTAGTGTTCTAGCGTGCTAGTGTGCTAATGTGCTAGTGTTCTAGTGTACCAGTGTCCTAGCATGCTAGTGTGCTAATGTGCTAGTGTTCTAATGTGCTAGTGTTCTGGCGTGCTAGTGTGCTAACGTGCTATTGTTCTAGCGTGCTAGTGTTCTAGTGTACCAGTGTCCCAGCATGCTATTGTGCTAATGTGCTAGTTTTCTAGCGTGCTAGTGCTCTAGTGTACTAGTGTCCTTTCGTGCTGGTGTTCTAGCATGCTAGTGTGCTATTGTTCCAGCAGGCTAGTGTGCTAACGTGCTAGTGTTCTAGTGTGCTAGTGTGCTAATGTGCAAGTGTTCTAGTGTGCTAGTGTTCTAGTGTGCTAGTGTCCTAGTGTCCTACTGTTCTCGTGTGCTAGTATTCTAGCGTGCTAGTGTCGTAATGTGCTAGTGTTCTAGTGTGCTATTGTTCTAGTGTTCTAGTGTGCTAACGTGCTAGTGTTCTAGTGTGCTAGTGTGTGCTAGTGTGCTAGTGTGCTAATGTGCTAGTGTTCTAGCGTGCTAGTGTGCTAATGTGCTAGTGTTCTAGTGTACCAGTGTCCTAGCATGCTAGTGTGCTAATGTGCTAGTGTTCTAATGTGCTAGTGTTCTGGCGTGCTAGTGTGCTAACGTGCTAGTGTTCTAGTGTGCTAGTGTTCTAGCATGCTAGTGTGCTAACGTGCTCGTGTTCTAGCGTGCTAGTGTGCTAATGTGCTAGGGTTCCAGCATGATAGTATTGTAGTGTACCAGTGTCCTAGCATGTTAGTGTGCTAACGTACTGGTGTTCTAGCATGCTAGTGTGCTAATGTGCTAGTGTTCTAGCGTGCTAGTCTCCTAGCATGCTAGTGTCCTAGTCTGCTACTGTTCCAGTGTGCTAGTGTGCTAACGTGCTAGTGTGCTAATGTGTTCGTGTTCTAGTGTGCTAGTGTGCTAACATGCTAGTGTTCTAGTGTACCAGTGTCCTAGCAGGCTAGTGTGCTAACGTGCTAGTGTTCTAATGTGCTAGTGTTCTAGTGTGCTAGTGTTCTAGCATGCTAGTTTGCTAATGTGCTAGTGTTCTAGTTTGCTAGTATTCTAGCATGCTAGTGTCCTAGTGTGCTACTGTTCCAGTGTGCTAGTGTGCTAACGTGCTAGTGTTCTAATGTGCTAGTGTTCTAGCGTGCTAGTGTGCTAATGTGTTAGTGTTCTAGTGTGCTAGTGTGCTAACATGCTAGTGTTCTAGTGTACCAGTGTCCTAGCATGCTAGTGTGCTAATGTGCTAAGTTTCTAGCGTGCCAGTGTTCTGGCATGATAGTGTACTAGTGTCCTAGCATGCTAGTGTGCTAGTGTGCTAGTGTTCTAGCGTACTAGTGTGCTAATGTGCTAGTGTTCTAGTGTACCAGTGTCCTAGCATGCTAGTGTGCTAATGTGCTAGTGTTCTAATGTGCTAGTGTGTGCTAGTGTGCTAGTGTGCTAATGTGCTCGTGTTCTAGCGTGCTAGTGTGCTAATGTGCTAGTGTTCTAGTGTACCAGTGTCCTAGCATGCTAGTGTGCTAATGTGCTAGTGTTCTAATGTGCTAGTGTTCTGGCGTGCTAGTGTGCTAACGTGCTATTGTTCTAGCGTGCTAGTGTTCTAGTGTACCAGTGTCCCAGCATGCTATTGTGCTAATGTGCTAGTTTTCTAGCGTGCTAGTGCTCTAGTGTACTAGTGTCCTTTCGTGCTGGTGTTCTAGCATGCTAGTGTGCTATTGTTCCAGCAGGCTAGTGTGCTAACGTGCTAGTGTTCTAGTGTGCTAGTGTGCTAATGTGCAAGTGTTCTAGTGTGCTAGTGTTCTAGTGTGCTAGTGTCCTAGTGTCCTACTGTTCTCGTGTGTTAGTATTCTAGCGTGCTAGTGTCGTAATGTGCTAGTGTTCTAGTGTGCTATTGTTCTAGTGTTCTAGTGTGCTAACGTGCTAGTGTTCTAGTGTGCTAGTGTGTGCTAGTGTGCTAGTGTGCTAATGTGCTAGTGTTCTAGCGTGCTAGTGTGCTAATGTGCTAGTGTTCTAGTGTACCAGTGTCCTAGCATGCTAGTGTGCTAATGTGCTAGTGTTCTAATGTGCTAGTGTTCTGGCGTGCTAGTGTGCTAACGTGCTAGTGTTCTAGTGTGCTAGTGTTCTAGCATGCTAGTGTGCTAACGTGCTCGTGTTCTAGCGTGCTAGTGTGCTAATGTGCTAGGGTTCCAGCATGATAGTATTGTAGTGTACCAGTGTCCTAGCATGTTAGTGTGCTAACGTACTGGTGTTCTAGCATGCTAGTGTGCTAATGTGCTAGTGTTCTAGCGTGCTAGTCTCCTAGCATGCTAGTGTCCTAGTCTGCTACTGTTCCAGTGTGCTAGTGTGCTAACGTGCTAGTGTGCTAATGTGTTCGTGTTCTAGTGTGCTAGTGTGCTAACATGCTAGTGTTCTAGTGTACCAGTGTCCTAGCAGGCTAGTGTGCTAACGTGCTAGTGTTCTAATGTGCTAGTGTTCTAGTGTGCTAGTGTTCTAGCATGCTAGTTTGCTAATGTGCTAGTGTTCTAGTTTGCTAGTATTCTAGCATGCTAGTGTCCTAGTGTGCTACTGTTCCAGTGTGCTAGTGTGCTAACGTGCTAGTGTTCTAATGTGCTAGTGTTCTAGCGTGCTAGTGTGCTAATGTGTTAGTGTTCTAGTGTGCTAGTGTGCTAACATGCTAGTGTTCTAGTGTACCAGTGTCCTAGCATGCTAGTGTGCTAATGTGCTAAGTTTCTAGCGTGCCAGTGTTCTGGCATGATAGTGTACTAGTGTCCTAGCATGCTAGTGTGCTAGTGTGCTAGTGTTCTAGCGTACTAGTGTGCTAATGTGCTAGTGTTCTAGTGTACCAGTGTCCTAGCATGCTAGTGTGCTAATGTGCTAGTGTTCTAATGTGCTAGTGTTCTGGCGTGCTAGTGTGCTAACATGCTAGTGTTCTAGTGTGCTAGTGTTCTAGTGTGCTAGTGTGCTAATGTGCTCGTGTTCTAGCGTGCTAGTGTGCTAATGTGCTAGGGTTCCAGCATGATAGTGTTGTAGTGTGCCAGTGTACTAGCATGTTAGTGTGCTAACGTACTGGTGTTCTAGCATGCTAGTGTGCTAATGTGCTAGTGTTCTAGCGTGCTAGTCTCCTATCATGCTAGTGTCCTAGTCTGCTACTGTTCCAGTGTGCTAGTGTGCTAACGTGCTAGTGTGCTAATGTGTTCGTGTTCTAGTGTGCTAGTGTGCTAACATGCTAGTGTTCTAGTGTACCAGTGTCCTAGCATGCTAGTGTGCTAATGTGCTAGTGTTCTAATGTGCTAGTGTTCTAGTGTGCTAGTGTTCTAGCATGCTAGTTTGCTAATGTGCTAGTGTTCTAATGTGCTAGTGTTCTAGCGTGCTAGTGTGCTAATGTGTTAGTGTTCTAGTGTGCTAGTGTGCTAACATGCTAGTGTTCTAGTGTACCAGTGTCCTAGCATGCTAGCGTGCTAACGTGTTAAGGTTCTAGAGTGCTAGTGTTCTGGCATGATAGTGTAGTAGTGTCCTAGCATGCTAGTGTGCTAATGTGCTAGTGTTCTATTGTACTAGTTTCCTAGCATGTTAGTGTGCTAGTGTTCTCGCGTGCTAGTGTTCTAGAGTATTAGTGTTCTTGCATGCTAGTGTGCTAACTTGCTAGTGTTCTAGCGTGCTAGTGTTCTAGTGTACTATTATCCTAGCGTGCTAGTGTGCTAACGTGCCAGTGTCCTAGCGTGCTAGTGTGCTAATGTGCTAGTGTTCTAGTGTGCTAGTCCCCTAGTGTGCTAGTGTCCTAACATGCTAGTGTGCTAATGTGCTAGTGTTCCAGCGTGCTAGTGTTCTAGTGTGCTAGTGTTCCAGCGTGCTAGTGTTCTAGTGTGCTAGTGTTCTAGCGTGCTAGTGTGCTAATGTGCTAATGTTCTAGTGTGCTAATGTTCTAGTGTGCTAGTGTGCTAACGTGCTATTGTTCTAGCGTGCTAGTGTTCTAGTGTACCAGTGTCCCAGCATGCTATTGTGCTAATGTGCTAGTTTTCTAGCGTGCTAGTGCTCTAGTGTACTAGTGTCCTTTCGTGCTGGTGTTCTAGCATGCTAGTGTGCTATTGTTCCAGCAGGCTAGTGTGCTAACGTGCTAGTGTTCTAGTGTGCTAATGTGCTAATGTGCAAGTGTTCTAGTGTGCTAGTGTTCTAGTGTGCTAGTGTCCTAGTGTCCTACTGTTCTCGTGTGCTAGTATTCTAGCGTGCTAGTGTCGTAATGTGCTAGTGTTCTAGTGTGCTATTGTTCTAGTGTTCTAGTGTGCTAACGTGCTAGTGTTCTAGTGTGCTAGTGTGTGCTAGTGTGCTAGTGTGCTAATGTGCTAGTGTTCTAGCATGCTAGTGTGCTAATGTGCTAGTGTTCTAGTGTACCAGTGTCCTAGCATGCTAGTGTGCTAATGTGCTAGTGTTCTAATGTGCTAGTGTTCTGGCGTGCTAGTGTGCTAACGTGCTAGTGTTCTAGTGTGCTAGTGTTCTAGCATGCTAGTGTGCTAACGTGCTCGTGTTCTAGCGTGCTAGTGTGCTAATGTGCTAGGGTTCCAGCATGATAGTATTGTAGTGTACCAGTGTCCTAGCATGTTAGTGTGCTAACGTACTGGTGTTCTAGCATGCTAGTGTGCTAATGTGCTAGTGTTCTAGCGTGCTAGTCTCCTATCATGCTAGTGTCCTAGTCTGCTACTGTTCCAGTGTGCTAGTGTGCTAACGTGCTAGTGTGCTAATGTGTTCGTGTTCTAGTGTGCTAGTGTGCTAACATGCTAGTGTTCTAGTGTACCAGTGTCCTAGCATGCTAGTGTGCTAATGTGCTAGTGTGCTAATGTGTTCGTGTTCTAGTGTGCTAGTGTGCTAACATGCTAGTGTTCTAGTGTACCAGTGTCCTAGCAGGCTAGTGTGCTAACGTGCTAGTGTTCTAATGTGCTAGTGTTCTAGTGTGCTAGTGTTCTAGCATGCTAGTTTGCTAATGTGCTAGTGTTCTAGTTTGCTAGTATTCTAGCATGCTAGTGTCCTAGTGTGCTACTGTTCCAGTGTGCTAGTGTGCTAACGTGCTAGTGTTCTAATGTGCTAGTGTTCTAGCGTGCTAGTGTGCTAATGTGTTAGTGTTCTAGTGTGCTAGTGTGCTAACATGCTAGTGTTCTAGTGTACCAGTGTCCTAGCATGCTAGTGTGCTAACGTGCTAAGTTTCTAGCGTGCCAGTGTTCTGGCATGATAGTGTACTAGTGTCCTAGCATGCTAGTGTGCTAGTGTGCTAGTGTTCTAGCGTACTAGTGTGCTAATGTGCTAGTGTTCTAGTGTACCAGTGTCCTAGCATGCTAGTGTGCTAATGTGCTAGTGTTCTAATGTGCTAGTGTTCTGGTGTGCTAGTGTGCTAACGTGCTAGTGTTCTAGTGTGCTAGTGTTCTAGTGTGCTAGTGTGCTAATGTGCTCGTGTTCTAGCGTGCTAGTGTGCTAATGTGCTAGGGTTCCAGCATGATAGTGTTGTAGTGTGCCAGTGTACTAGCATGTTAGTGTGCTAACGTACTGGTGTTCTAGCATGCTAGTGTGCTAATGTGCTAGTGTTCTAGCGTGCTAGTCTCCTATCATGCTAGTGTCCTAGTCTGCTACTGTTCCAGTGTGCTAGTGTGCTAACGTGCTAGTGTGCTAATGTGTTCGTGTTCTAGTGTGCTAGTGTGCTAACATGCTAGTGTTCTAGTGTACCAGTGTCCTAGCATGCTAGTGTGCTAATGTGCTAGTGTTCTAATGTGCTAGTGTTCTAGCATGCTAGTTTGCTAATGTGCTAGTGTTCTAATGTGCTAGTGTTCTAGCGTGCTAGTGTGCTAATGTGTTAGTGTTCTAGTGTGCTAGTGTGCTAACATGCTAGTGTTCTAGTGTACAGTGTCCTAGCATGCTAGCGTGCTAACGTGTTAAGGTTCTAGTGTGCTAGTGTTCTGGCATGATAGTGTAGTAGTGTCCTAGCATGCTAGTGTGCTAATGTGCTAGTGTTCTATTGTACTAGTTTCCTAGCATGTTAGTGTGCTAGTGTTCTCGCGTGCTAGTGTTCTAGAGTATTAGTGTTCTTGCATGCTAGTGTGCTAACTTGCTAGTGTTCTAGCGTGCTAGTGTTCTAGTGTACTATTATCCTAGCGTGCTAGTGTGCTAATGTGCCAGTGTCCTAGCGTGCTAGTGTGCTAATGTGCTAGTGTTCTAGCCTGCTAGTGTTCTAGTGTGCTAGTGTTCTTGCATTCTAGTGTGCTAACGTGCTAGTGTTCTAGTGTACTAGTGGCCTAGCATGCTATGTGGGATAACGTGATATTGTGCTAACGTGCTAGTGTTCTAGTGTCCTAGCGTGCTAGTGTGCTAACTTTCTAGTGTTCTAGCATGCTTGTGTGCTAACGTGCTAGTGTTCTAGTGTGCTAGTGTTCTAGCGTGCTAGTGTGCTAATGTGCTAATGTTCTAGTGTGCTGGTGTTCTACCGTGCTAGGGTGCTAATGTGCTATTGTTCTAGTGTGCTAGTGTTCTAGTGTGCTAGTGTTCTAGTGTGCTAGTGTTCTAACGTGCTAGTGTTCTAGCGTGCTAGTGTTCTAGTGTACTAGTGTCCTAGCATGCTAGTGTGCTAACATGCTAGTGTTCTGGCGTGTTAGTGTTCTAGCGTGATAGTCTGCTAATGTGCTAGTGTTCTAGTGTGCTAGTGTTCTAGCGTGCTAGTGTGCTCATGTGCTAGTGTTCTAGTGTGCTAGTTTTCTAGTGTACTAGTGTTCTAGCATGCTAGTGTGCTAATGTGCTAGTGTTCTAGTGTGCTGGTGTTCTACCGTGCTATGGTGCTAATGTGCTAGTGTTCTAGTGTGCTAGTGTTCTAGCGTGCTATTGTGCTAATGTGCTAGTGTTCTAGTGTACTAGTGTCCTATCTTGCTAGTGTGCTAACATGCTAGTGTTCTATCGTGCTATTGTTCTAGTGTACTTGTGTCCTAGCATGCTAGAGTGCTAACGTGCTAGTGTTCTGACGTGCTAGTGTTCTAGCGTGCTAGTGTGCTAACGTGCTAGTGTTCCAGCATTCTAGTGTCCTTGTGTGCTAGTGTCCTAGCATGCTAGTTTGCTAACGTGCTAGTGTTCCAGCGTGCTAGTGTTCCGGTGTGCTAGTGTTCTAGTATGCTAGTGTGCTAATGTGCTAGTATTCTAGTGTGCTAGTGTTCTAGTGTGCTAGTGTGCTAACATGCTAGTGTTCTAGCGTGCTAGTGTTCTAGTGTTTTAGTGTCCTAGCATTCTAGTGTGCTAACGTGCTAGTGTTCTAGCGTTCTAGTTTTATAGTGTACTAGTGTCCTAGCATGCTAGTGTGCTAACGTGCTAGTGTTCTGGTTTGTTAATGTTCTTGCATGCTAATGTGCTAGTGTTCTAGTGTGCTAGTGCTCTAGTGTGCTAGTGTGCTAATGAGCTAGTGTTCTAGCGTGCTAGTGTTCTAGTGCACTAGTGTCCTAGCATGCTAGTGTGCTAACGTGCTAGTGTTCTAGCGTCCTAGTGTTCTAGCATGCTAGTTCGCTAATGTGCTAATGTTCTAACGTGCTAGTTTTCTAGCGTGCTCGTGTTCTAGCATGCTAGTGTTCTAGTGTATTCTTATCCTAGCGTGCTAGTGTGCTAACGTGCTATTGACCTAGCGTTCTAGTGTTCTAGTGTACTAGTGTCCTAGCGTGCTAGTGTTCTAGCCTGCTAGTATGCTAGTGTGCTAGTTTTTTAGCATGCTAGTGTGCTAATGTGCTAGTGTTTTAGTGTACTAGTGTCCTAGCATGCCAGTGTGCTAACATGATAGTGTTTTAGCGTGCTTGTGTTCTAGTGTACTAGTGTCGCAGCATGCTAGTGATCTAACGTGGTAGTGTTCTAGCATGCTTGTGTGCTAACGTTCTAGTGTTCTAGTGTGCTAGTGTTCTAGCGTGCTAGTGTGCTAATGTGCTAGTGTTCTAGTGTGCTAGTGTTCTAGTGTGCTAGTCCCCTAGTGTGCTAGTGTCCTAACATGCTAGTGTGCTAATGTGCTAGTGTTCCAGCGTGCTAGTGTTCTAGTGTGCTAGTGTTCCAGCGTGCTAGTGTTCTAGTGTGCTAGTGTTCTAGCGTGCTAGTGTGCTAATGTGCTAATGTTCTAGTGTGCTAATGTTCTAGTGTGCTAGTGTGCTAACGTGCTATTGTTCTAGCGTGCTAGTGTTCTAGTGTACCAGTGTCCCAGCATGCTATTGTGCTAATGTGCTAGTTTTCTAGCGTGCTAGTGCTCTAGTGTACTAGTGTCCTTTCGTGCTGGTGTTCTAGCATGCTAGTGTGCTATTGTTCCAGCAGGCTAGTGTGCTAACGTGCTAGTGTTCTAGTGTGCTAGTGTGCTAATGTGCAAGTGTTCTAGTGTGCTAGTGTTCTAGTGTGCTAGTGTCCTAGTGTCCTACTGTTCTCGTGTGCTAGTATTCTAGCGTGCTAGTGTCGTAATGTGCTAGTGTTCTAGTGTGCTATTGTTCTAGTGTTCTAGTGTGCTAACGTGCTAGTGTTCTAGTGTGCTAGTGTGTGCTAGTGTGCTAGTGTGCTAATGTGCTAGTGTTCTAGCGTGCTAGTTTGCTAATGTGCTAGTGTTCTAGTGTACCAGTGTCCTAGCATGCTAGTGTGCTAATGTGCTAGTGTTCTAATGTGCTAGTGTTCTGGCATGCTAGTGTGCTAACGTGCTAGTGTTCTAGTGTGCTAGTGTTCTAGCATGCTAGTGTGCTAACGTGCTCGTGTTCTAGCGTGCTAGTGTGCTAATGTGCTAGGGTTCCAGCATGATAGTATTGTAGTGTACCAGTGTCCTAGCATGTTAGTGTGCTAACGTACTGGTGTTCTAGCATGCTAGTGTGCTAATGTGCTAGTGTTCTAGCGTGCTAGTCTCCTAGCATGCTAGTGTCCTAGTCTGCTACTGTTCCAGTGTGCTAGTGTGCTAACGTGCTAGTGTGCTAATGTGTTCGTGTTCTAGTGTGCTAGTGTGCTAACATGCTAGTGTTCTAGTGTACCAGTGTCCTAGCAGGCTAGTGTGCTAACGTGCTAGTGTTCTAATGTGCTAGTGTTCTAGTGTGCTAGTGTTCTAGCATGCTAGTGTGCTAACGTGCTAGTGTTCTAGTGTACTAGTGTCCTAGCATGCTATGTGGGATAACGTGATATTGTGCTAACGTGCTAGTGTTCTAGTGTGCTAGTGTGTGCTAGTGTGCTAGTGTGCTAATGTGCTAGTGTTCTAGCGTGCTAGTGTGCTAATGTGCTAGTGTTCTAGTGTACCAGTGTCCTAGCATGCTAGTGTGCTAATGTGCTAGTGTTCTAATGTGCTAGTGTTCTGGCGTGCTAGTGTGCTAACGTGCTATTGTTCTAGCGTGCTAGTGTTCTAGCGTGCTAGTGTGCTAATGTGCTAATGTTCTAGTGTGCTGGTGTTCTACCGTGCTAGGGTGCTAATGTGCTATTGTTCTAGTGTGCTAGTGTTCTAATGTGCTAGTGTTCTAGTGTGCTAGTGTTCTAGCATGCTAGTTTGCTAATGTGCTAGTGTTCTAGTTTGCTAGTATTCTAGCATGCTAGTGTCCTAGTGTGCTACTGTTCCAGTGTGCTAGTGTGCTAATGTGCTAGTGTTCTAATGTGCTAGTGTTCTAGCGTGCTAGTGTGCTAATGTGTTAGTGTTCTAGTGTGCTAGTGTGCTAACATGCTAGTGTTCTAATGTACCAGTGTCCTAGCATGCTAGTGTGCTAACGTGCTAAGTTTCTAGCGTGCCAGTGTTCTGGCATGATAGTGTACTAGTGTCCTAGCATGCTAGTGTGCTAGTGTGCTAGTGTTCTAGCGTACTAGTGTGCTAATGTGCTAGTGTTCTAGTGTACCAGTGTCCTAGCATGCTAGTGTGCTAATGTGCTAGTGTTCTAATGTGCTAGTGTTCTGGTGTGCTAGTGTGCTAACGTGCTAGTGTTCTAGTGTGCTAGTGTTCTAGTGTGCTAGTGTGCTAATGTGCTCGTGTTCTAGCGTGTTAGTGTGCTAATGTGCTAGGGTTCCAGCATGATAGTGTTGTAGTGTGCCAGTGTACTAGCATGTTAGTGTGCTAACGTACTGGTGTTCTAGCATGCTAGTGTGCTAATGTGCTAGTGTTCTAGCGTGCTAGTCTCCTATCATGCTAGTGTCCTAGTCTGCTACTGTTCCAGTGTGCTAGTGTGCTAACGTGCTAGTGTGCTAATGTGTTCGTGTTCTAGTGTGCTAGTGTGCTAACATGCTAGTGTTCTAGTGTACCAGTGTCCTAGCATGCTAGTGTGCTAATGTGCTAGTGTTCTAATGTGCTAGTGTTCTAGTGTGCTAGTGTTCTAGCATGCTAGTTTGCTAATGTGCTAGTGTTCTAATGTGCTAGTGTTCTAGCGTGCTAGTGTGCTAATGTGTTAGTGTTCTAGTGTGCTAGTGTGCTAACATGCTAGTGTTCTAGTGTACCAGTGTCCTAGCATGCTAGCGTGCTAACGTGCTAAGGTTCTAGAGTGCTAGTGTTCTGGCATGATAGTGTAGTAGTGTCCTAGCATGCTAGTGTGCTAATGTGCTAGTGTTCTATTGTACTAGTTTCCTAGCATGTTAGTGTGCTAGTGTTCCCGCGTGCTAGTGTTCTAGAGTATTAGTGTTCTTGCATGCTAGTGTGCTAACTTGCTAGTGTTCTAGCGTGCTAGTGTTCTAGCATGCTAGTGTTCTAGTGTAATATTATCCTAGCGTGCTAGTGTGCTAACGTGCCAGTGTCCTAGCGTGCTAGTGTGCTAATGTGCTAGTGTTCTAGCCTGCTAGTGTTCTAGTGTGCTAGTGTTCTTGCATGCTAGTGTGCTAACGTGCTAGTGTTCTAGTGTACTAGTGTCCTAGCATGCTATGTGGGATAACGTGATATTGTGCTAACGTGCTAGTGTTCTAGTGTCCTAGCGTGCTAGTGTGCTAACATTCTAGTGTTCTAGCATGCTTGTGTGCTAACGTGCTAGTGTTCTAGTGTGCTAGTGTTCTAGCATGCTAGTGTGCTAATGTGCTAGTGTTCCATCGTGCTCGTGTTCTAGTGTGCTAGTGTTCTAGTGTGCTAGTGTGCTAAGGTGCTGATGTTCTAGTATGCTAATATTCCAGTGTGCTAGTGTTCTAGCGTGCCAGTGTGCTAATGTGCTAGTGTTCCAATGTGCTAGTGTTCTAGCATGCTAGTGTCCTAGTGTGCTACTGTTCTAGTGTGCTAACGTGCTAGTGTTCTAGTGTGCTAATGTTCTAGCGTGCTAGTGTGATAATGTGCTAGTGTTCTAGTGTGCTAATGTGCTAGTGTTCTAAAATGCTAGTGTGCTAACGTACTAGTGTTCTAGCATGCTAGTGTTCTAGCATGCTAGTTTTCTAGTGTACTATTATCCTAGCATGCTAGTGTGCTAACATGCCAGTGTCCTAGCGTGCTAGTGTGCTAACTTTCTAGTTTTCTAGCATGCGTGTGTTCTAGTGTACTAGTGTCCTAGCTTGCTAGTGTGCTAAAGTGCTGGTGATCTAGCCTGCTAGTGTTCTAGTGTGCTAGTGTTCTAGCATGCTAGTGTGCTAACGTGCTAGTGTTCTAGTGTACTAGTGTCCTAGCATGCTAGTGTGCTAACGTGCTAGTGTCCTAGCGTGCTAGTGTGCTAACATTCTAGTGTTCTAGCATGCTTGTTTGCTAACGTGCTAGTGTTCTAGTGTGCTAGTGTTCTAGCGTGCTAGTGTGCTAATGTGCTGATGTTCTAGTGTGCTAATGTTCCAGTGTGCTAGTGTACTAACGTGCTAGTGTTCCAACGTGCTAGTGTTCTAGTGTACTAGTGTCCTAGCATGCTAGTGTGCTAACATGCTAGTGTCCTAGTTTGCTAGTGTTCTGGTGTGCTAGTGTTCTAGTGTGCTAGTGATCTAGCATGCTAGTGTTCTACTGTGCTAGTGTTCTAGTGTGCTTGTGTTCTAGCATGCTGGTGTCTTTACGTGCTAGTGTTCTAGCGTGCTAGTGTTCTAGCATGCTAGTTTTCTAGTGTACTAGTGTCCTAGCATGCTAGTGTGCTAACGTGCTAGTGTTCTAGCGTGCTAGTGTTTTAGTGTCCTAGCATGCTAGTGTGCTAACGTGCTAGTGTTCTAGCGTGCTAGTGTTCTAGTGTACTAGTGTTCGAGCATGCTAGGGTGCTAATGTGCTAGTGTTCTGATCTGTTATTGTTCTTGCGTGCTAATGTGCTAGTGTTCTAGTGTGCTAGTGTGCTAATGTGCTAGTGTTCTAGCATGCTAGTGTTCTAGTGTACTAGTGTCCTAGCATGCTAGTGTGCTAACGTGCTAGCGTTCTAGTGTGCTAGTTTACTAGTGTACTAGTGTCGTAGCGTTCTAGTGTGCTAGTGTTCTAGCCTGCTGGTGTCCTAGTGTTCTAGTGTCCTAACTTGCTAGTGTGCTAACGTGCTAGTGTTGTAGCTTGCTAGTGTTTTAGCATGCTGGTGTCCTTACGTACTAGTGTTCTAGCTTGCTAGTGTTCTAGCATGCTAGTGTGCTAACGTGCTAGTGTCCTAGTGTGCTAGTGTTCTAGCATGCTAGTGTGATAATGTGCTATTGTTCTAGCGTGCTAGTGTGCTAATGTGCTAGTGTTCTAGCATGCTAGTGTTCTAGTGTACTAGTGTCCTAGCATGCTAGTGTGCTAACGTGCTAGTGTCCTAGCATGCTAGTGTTCTGGTGTGCTAGTGTTCTATTGTGCTAGTGATCTAGCATGCTAGTGTTCTACTGTGCTAGTGTTCTAGTGTGCTAGTGTTCTAGCATGCTGGTGTCTTTATGTGCTAGTGTTCTAGCGTGCTAGTGTTCTAGCATGCTAGTTTTCTAGTGTACTAGTGTCCTAGCATGCTAGTGTGCTAACGTGCTAGTGTTTTAGTGTCCTAGCATGCTAGTGTGCTAACGTGGTAGTGTTCTAGCGTGCTAGTGTTCTAGTGTCCTAGTGTTCTAGCATGCTAGCGTGCTAATGTGATAGTGTTCTGATCTGTTATTGTTCTTGCTTGCTAATGTGCTAGTGTTCTAGTGTGCTAGTGTGCTAATGTGCTAGTGTTCTAGCATGCTAGTGTTCTAGTGTACTAGTGTCCTAGCATGCTAGTGTGCTAACATGCTAGCGTTCTAGTGTGCTAGTTTACTAGTGTACTAGTGTCGTAGCGTTCTAGTGTGCTAGTGCTCTAGCCTGCTAGTGTCCTAGTGTTCTAGTGTCCTAAGTTGCTAGGGTGCTAACGTGCTAGTGTTGTAGCTTGCTAGTGTTCTAGCATGCTGGTGTCCTTACGTACTAGTGTTCTAGCTTGCTAGTGTTCTAGCATGCTAGTGTGCTAACGTGCTAGTGTCCTAGTGTGCTAGTGTTCTAGCATGCTAGTGTGATAATGTGCTAGTGTTCTAGCGTGCTAGTGTGCTAATGTGCTAGTGTTCTAGCATGCTAGTGTTCTAGTGTACTAGTGTCCTAGCATGCTAGTGTGCTAACGTGCTAGTGTTCTAGCGTGCTAGTGTTTTAGTGTCCTAGCATGCTAGTGTGCTAACGTGCTAGTGTTCTAGCGTGCTAGTGTTCTAGTGTACTAGTGTCCTAGCATGCTTGTGTGCTAATGTGCTGGTGTTCTGATCTGTTAGTGTTCTTGTGTGCTAATGTGCTAGTGTTTTAGTGTGCTAGTGTTCTAGTGTGCTAGTGTGCTAATGTGCTAGTGTTCTAGTATGCTAGTGTTCTAGTGTACTAGTGTCCCAGCATGCTAGTGTGCTAACGTGCTAGTGTTCTAGTGTGCTAGTGTTCTAGCATGCTAGTGTACTAGTGTCCTAGCATGCTAGTGTGCTAACGTGCTAGTGTTCTAGCATGCTAGTGTTCTAGTGTACTAGTGCCCTAGCATGCTAGTGTGCTAATGTGCTGGTGTTCTGATATGTTAGTGTTCTTGCGTGCTAATGTGCTAGTGGATTAATGTGCTAGTGTTCTAGTGCTCTAGTGTGCTCATGTGCTAATGTTCTAGCATGCTAGTGTTCTAGTGTACTAGTGTCCTAGCATGCTAGTGTGCTAACGTGCTAGTGTTCTAGTGTGCTAGTGTTCTAGCATGCTAGTGTACTAGTGTACTAGTGTCCTAGCATGCTAGTGTGCTAATGTGCTAGCGTTCCAGTGTGCTAGTGTTCTAGCCTGCTAGTGTTCTAGTGTTCTAGTGTCCCAATTTGCTAGTGTGCTAACGTGCTAGTGTTCTAGCGTGCTAGTGTTCTAGCATGCTGGTGTCCTTACGTACTAGTGTTCTAGCTTGCTAGTGTTCTAGCATGCTAGTGTGCTAACGTGCTAGTGTTCTAGTGTGCTATTGTTCTAGTATGCTAGTGTGCTAATGTGCTAGTGTTCTAATTTGCTAGCGTTCTGGCCTGCTAGTGTGCTAACGTGCTAGTGTTCTAGTGTGCTAGTGTTCTAGCATGCTAGTGTGCTAATTTTCTAGTGTTCTAGCATGCTAGTGTTCTAGTGTACCAGTGTCCTAGCATGCTAGTGTGCTAACGTGCTAGTGTTCTAGCGTGCTAGTGCTCTAGTGTACTAGTGTCCCAGCGTGCTGGTGTTCTAGCTTGCTAGTGAGCTAGTGTGCTATTGTTCTAGCAGGCTAGTGTGCTAACGTGCTAGTGGGCTAGTGTCCTAGCGTGCGAGTGTGCTAATGTGCTAGTGTTCTAGTGTGCTAGTCTTCTAGTGTGCCAGTGTGCTAATGTGCTAGTGTTCTAGTGTGCTAGTGTTCTAGCGTGCTGGTGTCCTAGTGTGCTACTGTTCTAGTGTGCTAGTGTGCTAATGTGCTAGTGTTCTAGTGTGCTAGTATTCCAGCATGCTAGTGTGGTAATGTGCTAGTGTTCTAGTGTGCTAGTATGTAGTGTTCTAGTGTGCTAACGTGCTAGTGTTCTAGTGTGCGAGTGTGTGCTAGTGTGCTAATTTGCTAGTGTTCTAGCGTGCTAGTGTGCTAATGTGCTAGTATCCTAGTGTATCAGTGTCCTAGCATGCTAGTGTGCTAATGTGCTGGTGTTCTAATGCGCTAGTGTTCTGGCGTGCTAGTGTGCCTACGTGCTAGTGTTCTAGTGTGCTAGTGTTCTAGCGTGCTATTGTGCTAATGTGCTAGTGTTCTAGCCTGCTAGTATGCTAATGTGCTAGTGTTCTAGCATGCTAGTGTTCTAGTGTACCAGTCTCTTAGCATGCTAGTGTGCTAACGTGCTAGTGTTCTAGCGTGCTAGTGCTCTAGTGTACTAGTGTCCTAGCATGCTGGTGTTCTAGCATGCTAGTGTGCTAGTGTGCTATTATTCTAGCAGGCTAGTGTGCTAAAGTGCTAGTGTTCTAGTGTGCTAGTGTCCTAGCGTGCAAGTGTGCTAATGTGCTAGTGTTCTAGTGTGCTAGTGTTCTAATGTGCTAGTGTCCTAGTGTGCTACTGTTCTAGTTTGCTAACGTGCTAGTGTTCTCATGTGCTAGTATTCTAGCGTGCTAGTGTGGTAATGTGCTAGTGTTCTAGTGTGCTAATGTTGTAGTGTTCTAGTGTGTTAACGTTCTAGTGTGCTAGTGTGTTCTAGTGTTCTAGTGTGCTAGTGTGCTAATGTGCTAGTGTTCTAGTGTGCTAGTGTGCTAATGTGCTAGTGTTCTAGTGTACCAGTGTCCTAGCATGCTAGTGTGCTAATGTGCTAGTGTTCTAATGTGCTAGTGTTCTGGCGTGCTATTGTGCTAACGTGCTAGTGTTCTAGCGTGCTAGTGCTCTAGTGTACTAGTGTCCTAGCATGCTAGTGTTCTAGCATGCTAGTGGGCTAGTGTGCTATTATTCTAGCAGGCTAGTGTGCTAAAGTGCTAGTGTTCTAGTGTGCTAGTGTCCTAGCGTGCGAGTGTGCTAACGTGCTAGTGTTCTAGTGTGCTAGTGTTCTAATGTGCTAGTGTCCTAGTGTGCTACTGTTCTAGTTTGCTAACGTGCTAGTGTTCTCGTGTGCTAGTATTCTAGCGTGCTAGTGTGGTAATGTGCTAGTGTTCTAGTGTGCTAGTGTTGTAGTGTTCTAGTGTGCTAACGTGCTAGTGTTCTAGTGTGCTAGTGTGTGCTAGTGTTCTAGTGTGCTACTGTGCTAATGTGCTAGTGTTCTAGCGTGCTAGTGTGCTAATGTGCTAGTGTTCTAGTGTACCAGTGTCCTAGCATGCTAGTGTGCTAATGTGCCAGTGTTCTAATGTGCTAGTGTTCTAGCATGCTAGTGTGCAAATGTGCTAGTGTTCTAGCATGCTAGTGTGCTAATGTGCTATGGTTCTAGCGTGCTAGTGTTCTAGTGTACCAGTGTCCTAGCATGCTAGTGTGCTAACGTGCTAGTGTTCTAGCATGCTAGTGCTCTAGTGTAGTAGTGTCCTAGCATGTTAGTGTGCTAACATGCTGGTGTTCTAGCATGCTATTGCTCTAGTGTGCTAGTGTTCTAGCTTGCTAGTGTGCTAATGTGCTAGTGTTCTAGTGTGCTAGTCTCCTAGCATGCTATTTTGCTAATGTGATAGTGTTCTAGTGTGCTAGTGTTCTAGCATGCTAGTTTGCTAATGTGCTAGTGTTCTAGTGTGCTAGTGTTCTAGCGTGCTAGTGTCCTAGTGTGCTAATGTTCTAGTGTGCTAAAGTGCTAGTGTTCTAGCGTGCTAGTGTGCTAATGTGCTAGTGTTCTAGTGTGCTAGTCTCCTAGCATGCTAGTGTGCTAATGTGATAGTGTTCTAGTGTGCTAGTGTTCTAGCATGCTAGTTTGCCCATGTGCTAGTGTTCTAGTGTGCTAGTGTTCTAGTGTGCTAGTGTCCTAGTGTGCTACTGTTCTAGTGTGCTAGTGTTCTACCGTGCTAGTGTTCTAGTGTGCTGGTGTTCTAGCGTGCTAGTGTTCTAGCGTACTGGTGTTCTAGTGTGCTGGTGTTCTAGTGTGCAGTGAGAGTCACAGCAGCAGAAGATCAGCAAGGTGCCCCTGCAGCTTGCAGGCAAAAGTTCTTTTTCTCTCTTTGTTGCTGGAGGCAAGTCAGCAAAGCCTATGTATCTTACTGATGGTGTGCCAATATGCATTGGTGCTCTACTGAGTTTCGGCACCAAGTCTTGCTGCGTATGCTTATCTGGAGTTTCTCATCATCTGCCAGGTGAAACTATCAAACAGAAAGCTAATCACATTGAAGAGAGCAAAGGGATGATTAGACAACAAGTTTGCCCCTGTGGGTATTCTTGGTTAACCCCTGTCAGGTGTTCCATAACAACATTTTCTGGGTGCAGATTCCTCATATCCCTTCCATTGGTTGCAGATTAACTAGCGGGAGAAACTAAAGTATGAACCTTTGTTCAAAGGGAGGGGAGAAAAATTTAAAAACTCCAAAGCTAGCTGTCGATTCCTAGATTCAGTTTAGATTGGGAGAAATTCAAAAAACAAGCTCAGAACGACCCACACACACGTTAAAAATTGAATTGAATTAAAAAAGAAAAGCTGAAAATTTTAGGAAACGAAATGCTACAAATGCATAGCAGCTCAGGAAACCCCTGGAAGAAAAGGATAGCTTAGCGAAGCGAATGAGATAAATTATGTTCTTTTTTTAATTTGAAAAATGTACATTCTCTTACTGAAACAGAATGGAATACAGTAAAATGGGAGTTATGGAGTTAGGTTTCATTTAGTGTGTTGGTCTCGTGGCTTATCCATGCTGGCAAAGTTTCCCCGTTAGGGTGAGCAACCCTGGTCTGACTCAGGTAGGTTACTTCAAAACTACTTTATTTGCACTATATCTGAGCTCCTAGGTAGGCACATCTCTCTTAGGTACAGACTATTCCATCTGCTCTCCAGAGTCTCCAGCACATAACTGCTGATGTCACTATTACATCACAATACACATTACTATCTCATTTCCATAACTATTAACCCATCGTACTACAGGTTTGACTCCAACTGAGGTACCAATTTACCCTGAAGAGTATATTGCTAAATTGAATGAATGCTGTCAAAAGTACTGGATCGTGATGCAGAATTTTCTCTTGTGTGCCGTGAAAACAATTCAGCAGAAGCCTCTTCTCATGGTCACAACTCAAACTGCCTGAAGGGGTGGTAGAGGCAGGAACCCTCACAACATGTAAGAAGTATTTAGATGAGCATTTGAAATGCCATAGCATACAGAGCTATGGGTCAAGTGCTGGAAAATGGAGTTAAAGTGGATAGGTACTTGATGGCCGGCACAGACACGATGGGCCGAAAGGCCTGTTTCCGTGCTGTATAACTCTATGACTCAATGACTGTCAGAAAAGTAAACATTGATAGTATCAATAGAAGCTCACAATCACTGGGATTAAAAGCTAGCCCATAAAAAACTACGAAAGAGTAAATGTTATTAGTGACTGCATGGATAATTTTGAAGTCAAAGCTTTATTCTACCTATCATCCAAATTTAAGCAACATGAACTTAGATAAGACTTAATTCTAAAATCTAGCAAGCATAATTCTTTCCTTAGATAATGCACCTGATTGCTTTTGGAGTTCAAATAAAAGTAAGGTTTCGTTTAGGTGGCAAAAAAGGTTAAAAATACATCAAATATACACCTTCAATCTAGCCAAATATACGTGAAAAATGCACTGAAGAACATTTTATACACTGAATGCCATCAATGAGGAAATTTCAGTCTAGTTACAACATCATATTTGCAAAGTAAGCATTTCTTGTAGATGATTTTTTTAGGTGTGTTTTAAATCATTAAGGAAGCAACTCCAAAAATGTTCCCACTTCTTCCTAGTCCAAGCACGACTTTAACAGTCTAGAGCCATGACTCGAATCAGCTCCCAGGCCTGACACAAACAGTTTTTTGTGGTGCCAGGCAAGACATCAGCTATACGCAAGGGCTGCAGGCTGCTGTTGCTACAAGGCCTTTTGGCTGAAGTGTCAGCTGCTTGTGCTATATTTAGAAGCCGAGCTCACATAGCTTCAACTAACAGATCATTTTCACAGCATTTGGTGACAGGCACAGAAGCCATTGCGTTCTGTAAGCTGTGATTATATCAAATACACTGCGCAATAACAAAAGAATACAATTCGCTCTACATGTGTTACCCGTACCACCTTTCCCGAGATCTGGACATGCTACCTAGATCTCCATCTCCCCACGGCACCTCAGACCAGGAGTAAGATTCCCAGTTAAGATTCATATCCACACCAATTCTCCCACAGACTCTGCCCCCTTTCTGTCACAGGCAGGCTGTCATCAGGATTCCCCATTTAAAACGAACTTTGACCCTTCACAAGCTTAGTAATGAAACTGTGGACTCAGTGGGAGTGGGCGAGGGCAGACGCGGAGCCTGTTGTTGCCCGTGATCGGCTCCCCGTCACCATTTTACATGCGCGGGCCAATTAAGGCCTGCCCAGCGTATGACGCGAGCTATAGCGGTCAGCGCTATCTGTGCAGGCCGGGAGAGGAAGAGGGCTTCAATCTCCCTGAGGCACGGAGCTGCCTCAGGGAGATTGAAGGGCTTTTGAAATGATTAAATAAATAGAGTAAAAATTTAACTACGCATGACATGGGACATGTTTTGATATTTCGGAAGAATTATTTGTTTAATCAATAAAAGCTTTAGGAAACCTCATTCTGCTCATGGATGAGGTTTCCCAAAAAATGTGAAGGCCACCTTGGCCTTTTCGCCCGCCCGCCAACCTTTAGGTTGGACGGGCAGCGTTAACAATTACATTCATTACATCTTTAACGGCCTTGATAGGTTGTTCAAATATCAGCGGGTGCGCAGCCGACTCCCCGACAGCGCGATGACATCGGAATGCACGCCTGACGCCATCGCGCATCAGTTTATGCGTCAGCCTATCGGGCCCGCCCCCGCACACTGACTGAAAATTTCTGGCCCATATCGCCACACTTGACGTGTTAGAGTCAAGGGAATTATACAGCACAGAAACAGGCCTTTCAGCCCATCGTGTCCATGCCAGCCAAGGTTATTATTTCAGAATCCAAATAAAGCCCATCTGAAGGGCATCTTGGAAAAAAAGGAGCGTGAACAATTAACCATTTCAGAGCTGGCAAATTTGAGTTCCACTCTCTAACTACTGGGTCTTACATCTGGTATTGTACTCACATCCAGACAGAGTCACCACTGGTTTAGTGGTACTTTCCCATCTCTGAATCAGAACTGTTGGGATTGCGCCCCACTCCAGACAGTCCTGGTGAGCAGGGACTCTGAATACTGGTTTACCATAGGTGATACTTGAGTCCATTTCAAGGCTCTCTTGTACGCTCACCGCCCCCATCCCCTCCGCACATTGTAAGGCTTTTTAGCCTCAGTTGCAGTTTCCATAGGAGAAGATAAAAACCACATGTAAGGCAGTAGGAATTCACCCCAGTTATCTCGCCCAGGTAAATAAGTCAAAACAGGACATCTTACATATTGCACTTATTCTTTGAGTTGCTTAAGTATTACACAGCTTCTAAAACTAAGTTGAAAAATGTTTAAGAATAACAGGTACCTGATGCCAATAACATACAAGACAGTTGTTTTTAATCCCTGCACTCTGGAAGTCCTGCCCCCAACCCACCTCCTTTACCATGTCTATTTACCATATTTAATATATTTTTCTTTTCCCACCTATTTCTATTATTATTATTAAATTTATTTCCATCCATTGTTTTATCTCCACCTTTTAGCCTATTTCAATCCCTTGCCCCCAACCCACACCCATTAGGGCCATCAGTCACTTGCTCATCCTGCTTTCCACCCTTAATGTCACCATTAGCACATCCCTTAGCTAATATCACCACCATCAACACCTCTTTGTCCTTTTGTCAATGACATCTTTGGCAAACTCTCCTTTGCCTCCACCTAACCCTGGCCCTCTATCCAGCTCCACCTGTCCCACCCCCACCTTAAACAGTTAATATTTCACCTCATTTCTATTTTTCTTCAGTTCTGATGAAGAGTCATTCGGACTCAAAACGTTAACTCTGTCTTCCTTTCCACAGGAGCTGTCAGACCTGCTGAGGTTTTCCAGCTATTTTTATTTTTGTTTCAGATTTCCAGCATCCACAGTATTTCGCTTTTATCCTTGACCATATCACTGCCCGTCCCTGAAAGCCTCCTCAAAAGCTCTCTCATTGGCAACATCCACAGTCATATCCTCTAACATGTGCTCCAGTTCTTGCTCAATGTCAGATCATATCTCCTCACCCTTGTGAAAGTTTCGAGAAGGCTTCTGAAGATGGGAGGAATATAGCAATGCAGATGGGTTTGGGAAGGAAATTCCAGAATGCAAATAACAATGGCAAGAAATGTCCTGATTGTTAGTGGCATGAGAACATTTCTATACTTGAGACACCTTGCCACAAGAAAAAAGGACTTTCTATAACACTTTTCGTGGTGTGAACCCAAAGCATCCAATAAAGTACTTTTGAAATGTAGGGGAGGGAGGATCTTATGCAGTTCACAAGAGTGGGAAATGTGCTGTTTGGGGTGACTTAGTTGAGCAGGATGTGAAATTTTGATTTCCCGATGGTGGGTTGAGATCAGAGATAAAGTCAGCAGCGCATTTGTGGCATGTGGAGCATTACGCCGGCCTGTGCCGGGTTTGTACTTGTAATACATTTGCATGCTATAAATATTCATTAGCATGAAACAGGTTTCAATAAAGCCATGCCCCCGGGATAAAGTCAGTGGTGCATGAGAATCTTGTGGCACCCAGTTCACAATCATTTAAAAGCGGCATGCACCAGTCAGCATTTGTGCAGTGTGCCAGGTCAGCAGCTTTCCTTGTTTAACTCTATAGCACAATGGAGGGGAGCAGGTGAATGCCAGCTTGCATGGAGGCTCAGGACTGGTATGGGTAAGCCAGGGCTGGGAGGTGGTGTAGTGGTTGTAGATTGGGGTCAGAGGCATGAAGGAGTGGAAGAGAGATCCAGAGGAGGCCAGAGGGAGTAGTCAGGGGCATTTTTATGAAGTTATTTACAGGATGTTGGCATCGCTGACTAAGCCAGCGTTTATTGCTCATCCCTAATTGCCCGTGAGAAGGTAGTGGTGAGCTGCCTTCTTGAACCATTGCAGTCCCTGTGGTGTAGTTACACCCAAAGTGCTGTTAGGAAGGAAGTTCCAGGATTTTGACCCAGCAACAGTGAAGGAACGGCAATATATTTCCAAATCAGGATGGTGAGTGGCTTGGAGGGGAACTTCCAGGTGGTGGTGTTCCCATGTAACTGCTGCCCTTGTCCTTCTAAATAGTACACTCTGCTGCCACTGTTTGTCGGTGGTGAAGAGATCAAATGTTTGTGGAAGGGGTGCCAATCAAGTGGGCTGCTTTGTCCTGGCTGGTGTCAAGCTTCATGAGTGTTGATGGAACTGCACTTATCCAAGCAAGTGGGGAGTATTCCATCACACTCGTGACTTGTGCCTTGTAGATGGTGGACAGGCTTTGGGGAGCCAGGGGGTAAGTTGGATATAGACTGCTTCGTTATCTGAGGAGTCACGAATGGTGCTGAACATTGTGCAATCATCAGCGAACATCCCCACTTCTGATTTTATGATGGAAAGAAGGTCATTGTTGAAGCAGTTGAAGATGGTTGGGCCTAGGCCACTACCCTGAGGAACTCCTGCAGTGATGTCCTGAAGCAGAGATAATTGACTTCCAACATCCACAACCATGGAGGACTGAAGTGACAAAGGCCTGGAGTCCTGGGTGTGGTGGGCGGAGGGATGGTGGGAACTGTCAGTCAAGGTAAGAAAATAAGGGGCCTAAAGGGCAGTGTCAGTACTGTCCACATGTTGTCCATCTCAGGGTGTTGGCTGGCAGAGTCCTTGCAGAGAATTGAGTTCACCTACAACATTTCATTTATTCCCGCTGAGAGTGATCTCGGACAATGTCATTTACAATGGACAGAAGAGAGGGCCAGCTGAGCCTACAAGTTCAACCATGTCCCACAGAATGCTGAGTACTGGACACTAACATGAACAATAAAGAGTGAACAAGAAAACACAACATTGTTTCTTCTACAATAAAGAAAATATCATCAACTCCCCTGTATCCATCAAGGTGTGCCAACTATGAGGTGCGCCAGGACATTTAGCTCTCTGACTAAGCTAATCTTATCAAATAACAAAGATGCACACACGAATAAAGTGAAACCAATGTAATGTGAAATATTCACAAGTGAAATTAATTTTGAAAAATTCCTGTGCCACCTTTGGGCTCTCAGGTTGAGGTTGGTAAGAAAGTTTTGGCCCTGATCCAGAGCCTCCATGTTTGACCAGGGAGCTCTTTTATAGCCCACCTATAGCTGCAGCATTGTCAGCTGACAGTGGGTTTGTGTGTGCTTACCCTGCATGCCGCTGGCACTTTCAATTTTGCTTGCAACCACATGGAAAACGGGAAAAAGAGAGACAGCGTAAGGGGTGCACACTTCCAGTTACAACATCAGTAACAAAAATTGTTCCTGACAAAATCCCGGCTTTAGACACTGTTGCAAACAGCAAATTCCTAGAAACAGCATTATGATAATGATCATATAATTTGTCTTTGATTGAGGGATGTAAATAGTGGTTACCCTCCAGGGTGAGTTTGGGGATCATTGCTCATCTCAAAATATATATCCACACTTAGGTATATGGGGCACAAAGTGAAAATCCATCAACACAGTAATAAGGAAAATATTTTACTGTAAAGAAAAATATAGCCAGCTCCAGGAGAATGTAGACATGTGTCTGGATGGCACTTCAATATTCACAATTCTGTCCAAGTGCAATAAAAACATTGGTGAGACCAGCCCTGTAGCATTTTGAGAGAGAAATGAAACGGTTAAGTAGTGTTCCTGTTTTTCCCTATATTGACCTCCTAATGCTCTGCAGAGAAAGCTCCTGAAGGTTCAAGTGTTAAAATTGGTTTACACCAGTTTTAGACTAAAGTTTACAGCACGTGAAATGCAAATGAACTTCCCTGGAAACTGCCACATATATTCCATGTATAAACAAATCTCGTACTTATTTTTGAAAAATGGTGCAACAGCAGTGTAAATCATAGTGAGGAAATTCAGGGCCATTGGTAGAGAAATTCGATGACAATGTTTCTCAGACCCTAAATGGGCACCTAAGCCTCCAATGTGGCAGGCAGGCAGAACATGCTCATGACGAGCTGGAGCTATATGCCGTTCACTATATTGGTTGAGAAATCTAAAAAGATATCCAGAGCAATCAGTGCCAGGCTGAACACCTTCAGGAAATCCAGGCCTTCATGTGGCCTAACCTTATGTGAACCACTGCAAGGAGAGCCTGATCCTACAGTTCATTTCCACTTCCTGGCCAGCCTCTTCCTAATCACCCTCCTTCCCCTTTAAACTCTTAACTGGGCCTGTAGCTGGTGATGCACTGGTCTAAAATTCAAGTCTGCCAGCGAGCTCCTTTAGAGATGTCTAACAGGTATCTGAGTTGCTCTGATCTGATACAAGTCAGGCCTAAGGCCCAGAATCAGATACCTATCTGCAGGCACAGGTAGCGTTTCCTGCATTCGGCTGGCGTTGATAAATAGTTTGTATCATCATGAGGCCAACATATCTTTGCCCTGACTTTCCTCAAGGCCGCCATTCCCCACTAGAAACAGAATCTCTGTTTCTGTCCCCACTGGAACATCCAGGATCAGAGTTAGGTCAGCTATGTTAAAGACTCAGAGGTCACCCCTCCCCCCCCCCCACCCTCCCCACAACAGTAGGAGCACATGTTTGGTGGGGTGGAGCAATACAGGGTAGAGTACTTCCAAATGACAATGCCAAGGCTGAGTCCCACTAGAAGTTACTTACAATGTAGACAATCAGAATCCTATGTTACTGGGCAATATCAAACATGTAAAGAATGAATAACGGTATCGTTCAGACCAGGATGCAGCTTGAAAACTCAGAGCGAGCCCCACTGGTGTCCCTAAAAGGACTGGTGTGGAGATCGGAAGCCTTCCTGGCAGGACCACCTCCTTGTGTCATTGTTGTGATTTGTGCCTCAGGGATATGCAAAGATTACACCATTTCCATCAAAAGAGGAGTTTTGATTACAGTGTTTTTAAAATGTCTGCTCTCTCCTGCTTACAACTCCTTGCTTCAGTTTAGTTTCTGTTTCTCAGTAAACACGCCCAGGCTTGACAAATAGCACAGAGAACAGCCAAAAGATACACATAATTGGTAGTTACATGCTCCCACTGGGTGTGTTTTCAGCAAGGGGGGCATGTAAAATAGGCCGGGTGGCTAGCCCACCATCTTCCTGCCCAACCCCCAACCCAGTTCCCACAATATGCTAAGTGGGTGGGTGCCAAAATTGGCGTCCCACCCACCATATTTAAACAAATAATAAAAGGTCAGTTAGGCTTTTTAACACACCAAAATATGATGTGGGTACTTGGGGCAGGAGTGGGCAGGCTGTTTTTTAAGGCCTTCATGAGAAAAGTTAGGAAAGGGGATGAAACCTCATTTGGGGGGTGGGGGGGGTGGGGGGGTGACCTGTGTGCATTGGGGCCACACCCCAAAAGATGTCAACCCACCTCCTTCTGTGCTGCCTGCCCTACAAAACTGGCTCCTCACACCCCTCTCCGCACCCCACCCCTGAACTCTAGGCTCCCTCCCCATGCTAAAACCCCAGGATTTACCTATCCTGGGCAGTCTGCCCTACTCCAGGCTTCTTCATGCAGCCCCAGCAGCAGCCACTTCTGAGTTCTGGTGCTGGCAGGGCTGATAGACTGCCCACCAATCAGCTACCAAGGAAACTTCTGGCTGACTTTCTTTCTGGGCTGAGCAATCTTCCCCCCTGCTCCTCTTCCTACCATAAAATGCAGCCCACATAAACACCAAACAACTGCATCATGCCACAATGATGTCAAGGGCCTTCTCTGAGGCAAATCGAGTTTCCAGCTGATTTGATTCCCCACAGGAATGTCAGATGGTTCTGTAGCAGTTGTGACCATGAGTTTCTGCGTCCCCACCTGCTTTATTCCATCACCCACCCGCTCATCAAACTTCTCCTGCCTGACTTATCCCCATTGTGGCCTAGATCCTAAGGAAACCGGGGTGGCGGGGGGGGGGGTCTGGTGGGAGGGTTGGGGGGCTGCTTTTAATGTAAATGGCTTTATGTCCTGCTCAAAGCACAGAAATGGGAATAAGGGTCAAGGCTGCTAAGTTAGTTTTATTTATTCATGGGATGCCAGAGTCGCTAGCTAGGCCAGCATTTGTTGCCCATCCCTAATTGCCCTTAAGAACTGAGGGCATTTAAGAGTCAACCACATTGCTGTGGGTTTGGAGTCACATGTAGGCCAGACCAGATAAGGACAGCAGATTTTTTCCCCTCCCTAAAGGACTTTAGTGAACCAGATATGTTTTTACAACAATTGTCAATGGTTTTCTGGTCACCATTAGACATTTAATTCCAGATTTTTTTAAAATTAAGTTCAAATTTCACTATCAACCATAGTGGGACTTGAACCCAGGGTCCTAAAGCATCACCCTGGGTCTCTAGATTATGAGACCAGTGACAATACCACTACACCACCAAGTGCTATATAATGTAATTTGAGGAACTTTACTCTTTGAGACTTTACTCTGGCTGGAATACTCTCAGAATATAAGCTGGTCACCAAGTAATCAAATAGGAGAAACTTCTTTACCCAGAGAGTGATGAGGATGTGGAATTCACAATTGTTGGGAGTAGATGAGGTGGCTAGTTTAGACACATTTAAGGGGAAGCTTGACATGAGAGAGAAGGGACTGGATGGAGGGTTATGCTGATATATTTAGTTGAGGAGGGATGGGCTGAGGCTTGATCAGATCATAAATTCATAAATGCTGGCATGCTTTGGCCAAATGGCCTTTTTCTGTGAAGTATAACTTGTGTAATTCTATACATTAAAAAAAATCTCTGGCTCTGAAACTGCGATTGTGGGATCTTAGGATGCAAATGCTTAATGGCAGTCTGTCCAATTCCTGTATCTGTAATTTTGAGGCAGGCATTAGCCATTGATCAAGTAAGGGTAATGCTAAAATAACAAGTGTGGAATTTCAGACTAAAGTGTGCGTATGCTGAAAATTAATGGCGGGTGAGAACAACCGGAGAGCTAATTTGTATAGTTGGTAAATGATAAAAGAGGCAATGCCCACTGGCAAGTGAACTCCTGTCATCACTGCTCCTGTTGGAATTCAATATGAGGGTGAATTTTCAGACTCGTTCCCCCACAAAAAATCAGGAATGAAAGTGAAGGCCTGGGGCCTGGAAATTAAGGTGATAGAAAAGACTTCAAACAAAATAATGAGGGGCAGAGATCATATGAGATGAGATGTGGTAAATTAAAGGGAAACAGCCAGATAATGAAACAGAGTAGCAATCTGGGTAATGATAACCAGAGTGAGGCAGGATGGCAAAGAGAGTATAAACTTAAGAGTGTACCAGCAGATAAGGCCAGAAATTGCGAAAATGGCAAAAAGACAGAGTTAAAGGCATCTGAAAATGTACAGCATTCGTAATAAAGTAGATGAATTGTTAGCACATATAGAAATGAATATATATGACCCGTTAACCATTACAGAGACATGGTTGCAGGGTGACCAAGGCTGGGACCTGAATATTGAAGGTTATTTGACATTTTAAAAAGATAGGAAGCTAGGAAAAGGTGGTGGGGTGGCTCTGTTAATTATGGATGTCATTAATACAGGAGTGAGAGCTAACCTTAGCTTGAAAGAACAAAAAGTAGAATCAGTTTGGATGGAGATAAGAAATAGGAAAGGGAAGAGGTCACTTGTGGGAATAGTTTATAGTAGTTACACTGGAGTACAGAGTATACAGGAAGAAATAAATGGGGAATATAAAAAAAAGGTACTGCAATAATCATGGGTTACTTTAATCTACATGTAGATTAGATGAATCAGATTGGCAAAGGTAGCCTGGAAAAAGACATCAGTGAGGGGATTCAGGACATTGTCTTACAGTAGTACATTCTAGCACCAAGCAGGAAGAGAGCTATTCTAGACCTGGTAATGAGCAAGGAGACAGGATTTATCAGTAACCTCATGGTGAAGGAACCTCTAGGTGACAGCGATCATAGCAAGGTAGAATTTAACATTCAGTTTGAAGGGGTGAATTATGGATCTAAGTCTAGCATATCAAGCCTTAACAATGGTACTTATTAGGTTATGAAAGCAGATCTAGCTGCAGCAAACTGGGAAACTCGGTTATAAGGTAGAATAGCAGGGATGCATTGGCAGACTTTTATGGAGATATTTAATAACTCTCAGCAAAGGTTTATCCTAGTGTGAAAGAAAGACTCTTTGAGAAGGATGCATCATCTGTGGCTAAATAAGGAAGTTAAGGATAATACCAAATTGAAAGAGGCATTGTACAAATCTGAAAAGATTAGTGGTAAGTGAGAAGATTGGTCAGATTTTAAGAACCAGCAAAGAATGGCTAAAAAAAAATAAAGATGGATAAAGTAGAGAATGAGAGAAAGCTAGTTAGTAGTGTAAAAATAGATAGTAAGAGCATCTACAAATATTTAAATAGAAGAAGAGTAAGTAAAGTTAGCATTGGTCCTCCAGAGAGTGAGTCTGGGGAATTCATAAAGGAAAACAAGGACATGGTGGAGGTGATAAACAGGTATTTTGTTTCTGTCTTCACTGTAGAAGACTTAGAAAACTTCCTAAAGATACTTGAAAATCAAGAGGCGAACAGGAGGAACGAATTTAAAATAATTATCATCATTAGGGAAAAGGTGCTAGGAAAACTATTAGGCCTAAAGGCTGAAAAATCCTCAGGACCAGATGACCTGCATCCTCCAGTCCCAAATGAAGTGGCTGCAGGGATTCCAGACACATTGGTTAGAATCCTCAGAAATTCCTTAAATTCTGGAAAGGTCCCAGCAGATTGGAAAATAGCTAATGTAACACCTTTGTTCAAGAAGGAAAGGAGATAGCGAGCAGGAAACTATAGGCCAGATAGCCTAACATCTATCATAGGGAAATTGCTAGAATCCATTATTATGGAGATTATAGCAGGGTACTTAGAAAATCATAATTGTGTTTAACTAATCTATTAGAGTTGTTTGAGGAAGTAACAAACAAGGTGGCTAAAAGGGAACCTGTAGATGTAGTGCACTTTGATTTCCAAAAGGCATTTGATAAGGTGTTGCATTGAAAATTACTGCACAAAATAAGAGTACATGGTGTAGAGGGTAACGTATCAGCATTAGCTAACAGGTTAAGTGGGTCCTTTTCAAGTCAGTAAGCTGTAACTAGTAGAGTTCCACAGGGATCAGTACTAGAGACTCAACTATTTACAATTTATACCAATGACTTAATGAATTAAGCAACCGAATGTATGGTAGCAAAATTTGCCAATGACACCAAGATAGGTAGGAAAGTGAGTTGTCAAGAGGAGGTAGAGAGTCTGAAAAGGGACATAGAGAGATTAAGTGAGTGGGCAAAGATTTAGCGGTTGGAGTATAATGTGGAAAAATGTGAACTTATCGACTTTGGCAGGAAGAATAGAAAATCAGTATATTATTTAAATGGAGAGAGATTGCAGAACTTGGCAATAGAGAGGGATCTGGGAGTCCTGATACATGAATCACAAAAACTTAGTATGCTGGTACAGCAAGTGATTAGGAAGGCAAATGGAATGAATGAGTGAAATGTTAGCTTTTATTGCAAGAGGAATGGAATATAACAGTAGGAAAGTTTTATTGCAGATGTAAGGAAGGACACCTGCCCCTAAAGCAGACAGGAGATTTGACTCAGTAAGAACCTTGTTAAATTGCTGTAAAAAAGAACATGTTGAAGCTTTTTGTCTTGCACTCATCAGGACACTTTGCAAGAATACCAAAATAAGGGAAAAACAACAATTTATACTGTATGAGAAGAGAGTGCTGATTGGTTGGCAAGTGGATAAGTTGGCAAGTTGGCAGTAGAGGCATTGCCATGGAGAATGCATCAATAATGGTCACTGACAGTTAACTGCCAAGCATTGTTTGAAATTTCAACCAGGCAGTTTGACCCTGATTGGTCAAAGCATTGCCCTGAGGAATAAGTCAGAGAATAGCTGCCACTTATTTTATCTAGCTGACTTGCCAACCATTCAGCATTATCTTCACATACAATATAAATTGTTGTGTTTCCCTTGGTAGTTTTGCTGTGTCCTGATGGGTGCAAGACAAAAAGCTTTGACATGTCTCTTTCTTCACAATATTCAAGTTCTATACTATTAAGCGACTATTTGCAAACCTTGTTAAAGGTAAGTTTAGGAGGCTGATTGGGATGTTCCAGATGGCCTCCAGTTTCCCGACTTGACAAGGGGCAGATCAACTGCTTGGAGGTGGGCACACAGTAAGTTTTTAAAAAGTGACTGAGAGGAGACCTTCTTGCAGAGGCTCAGTTGGGTGCTGCATTGGCTGCTTCAAGGGCCTTCCCACTGCCCTTAATTAGATAGGGAACCTTTCTTCATGTCAATCAAGGGCTCACACATGTGAAAATCTTAACTTTAATCAGTTCCCCTGGAGCCAGGTTTCTGAACCAAAAACACAGCCGGTTCCTGTTCCCACCTCTGTGGCAAAACTTCAGCCCATGAACTTTGATACTAACCAACCCTCTCAACAACAACAGACAGGAGCGGTTCGGGGGAAAGGATCAAATACAGGGAATGTGGCTTCAAAGTATTACACAGGCACCTTCCGGCTTTTTTATGGGTGCCAAATAATGTGATTTTAGAGCCTCCCACCCCTGAGAGGTGGGACTCTTTATTTATGAATTTATTTAATTTTGGCCCCCACAACATAACTGGGAGCTAGATTTAAAACTGACCAGAGTCAGAAAACCTGACAGTACAAGGGAGGTAGCGGCTACTGACTCCACAAGTTAAGAGCCGGTCTCAGCTTCCTTTGTGGGCAGGAAGAGCACGAGTGCTGCTCTTTCAGTTCATGATCTCCAAAGGTAGCCTTTGGCCTTCCCCAGCACCCCCTATTGCTGACTGACCACCACCACGCACCCCCCCACGCCCCCCCCACCCCCGGCTCTGATCACAGGCCTCTCCCTCTTCTTCATCATGGGCAATCTCCAAGCTCCTGACTGCCGGTAGCCATCCTCAAGGGGCCCCAGGCTGTGGCCACCTGTTGCTGCTGCTCCTTCTTGCTCGCTAGCCAGGCTGTTCATTTGGCTGGCTGAGGGGCAATGTAGCTTAAAAATTTTAACCAAGGCCTTGCCATTAAGATTGGCAGGATCTCTGCATCCCCAGCCTTGCTAGGTCCTTCTTGCATTTCTGACCTCCCTTGATTGCAGCCTTCCTGTCCACCTCTGGGCCATGTTTTTGCTACACGGTATTCCCAGATTTTTGCTGATGTTTGGCAAATCACATTCCATGATTCTCCTGTTTATTTGCCCATAAAACCCAAAAATAAACAAGTGGACTTGCTCAACTGATTCAGAGTCCTATTACATTGAATTTAAATCCAGACCAGGGCCAAAACATGAAGTACACAGTCACATTGCTGTGGGGTTATTGTGTTGAAGTTTGAGGGATAATCTATGCTTTGACACAGCTGTATCATATCTTGGGAGTGATCTTTCACAGAGGATTCACTATTCGTTATAAAGTTCTGCAGGGATACATTAGAATAGGCCGGGTTATTTTCCTAAGTATAGTGAGGGTATTTACTTGGCTTTGTATTATTCCAACAAGAGATCAGTGATTTTTTTTAACACAGTCACTTTAAGTAGTGTAGCTTCATGTGCAATTTGTACTGACCTTGGCTGGTGAGGATTCCCCAGACTGCCTTTCTTTTGCTGGTAGGTTGCTCAGGAATTTCTAAAGGCCTCTTGTTTACAAACTGTTCAGTGCAATGGCTCTGAACTGAGGTGTTCTTGGACATGTTTACATTAGCTGTCCCTGCAGCAACCCTAGTCGGCAGTGAGCTGCTGGTGTATGTGAGTGTGTGTGTCTCTGTGGGGAGGGAGTGGTTTACACTGTTTCACAACTCTGATTGGGTGCTTGAGTATTTTTATCCCAGGGTGGTTAAAGGGAGCATTTTTTGGCTGACTGACAGCACAGTTAGCCCATTCAATCCCACTTGACGTGCAGGAGTAGCCGAATTATGTGACTCAGGAAGAGATGTACAATCTCCAATTTCAGTATTGCGCAGAAATGCCAAACAGAAAAGAGCCACCCCTGACTTTTTAATAAAATTCCTGTATTTTTAATGCTCACAGACCCATCATGAACACCAGATCAGAATTAAGCCTGAAGTATTTTTATCTTCAATGAACTGCTAGGTGGAGTTCTTGATTCCTCCACACAGTAAAAGCTTGAGGGAAATAATCATTCCAAACTAAAGGGGTTAATGGCTCAAAGATTAAAACAGATTAAATTACACAAAAACATACGAGTGACAAAGTCCTGTTGATCCACAAAAATAATGTATGCTTCAAAACAGGTTCTGTAAATGTAGAAAGCAGGTTCTGTAAATGTAGTGAGGCATATGTGTGTATGTATATGTGTGTGCGTGTGTGTGCGTGTGTATGTATATGTATGTGTATGTATGTATATGTGTGTATGTATGTGTGTGTGTATGTGTGTGTATGTCTGTATGTGTGTGTATGTATGTGTGTATGTGTGTTTGTGTGTGTGAGTGCACCACCGATTCCTGTGAGTCTTCAAGGTGTATTGCACTCAATTTATTGGCAAAACCATTTTACACTCCTAATGATGCTGAGATCAATATTAGTGGATGAGGAAAATTTGTTTGGATAGTGAAATAAGGAAGTCCACCCTCATTGCTTCTATTCAAATCTCCTGATGTTGATTGAGAGGAATCTCCATTCAAAATATGCGCTTCAATGCTGCTTCCAATCAGCAAGTGGGGAAGAAGGGGCGGGGGAAGACTCCCACTCGTTGCTATATGCTAATGAAACACATCTTGGGAAGCTTTCCTTTGATCAGTGTTTCTAGTAAAATCACAACCAAATTCCTTTTGAACATATTTACAATTTTCATCGAAATATTGAAGTGTTCAATATAGTTTACGCATAGGGCAGAATTTTCTGTACCTGCTGGTGTTGGGCGTGTTCAGGGATGTGAGCGGACAATATGGCGAGAAGACCAAAAATTGTTTCACGACGTCGTGAAACCAGTTTGCAATCATCCGCTCGGCCTGTCGATGGCAGGCCACGTTTCCTGCAGTCGGACATCGGGATCCTCATTGTAATACATTTGCATATCATTATAAGCCCTGCCCGCCAGAATCACCCCCCCCCCCCAACCCCCACACTGAACCATCCGAGCACATCACGCCGATGCATTTCACAATAGCATATATGAGGCGAGCTGCACTTCACTCAGGACTTTGAGGTTTGTTTGTCTACCTTGCTTCGGGCAGTACTCGCAGTCATCAGCACCAGGCTTCGCAGACAGCACCACATCACTTTTAAAGGACTCACAGGCAGCTCTACCTACCAGGCCAGCCATAAGGTGTGGGTGGCTTTTCAACATTTGCAGGGCTAGGGCTTGCTTGGGGAAGGGGGAGAAGTGGCCTCAGGCAAGGCAAGAAGCTGCAGGATGAGGGCTGTACTGGGGAAGGGGTGTATCCCAGGGTGTGTGAGGGGGCACATGTTGATCTGTGCAAGTGGCCTCAAGATGGTGTTGCCTGAGGAGGCAGTCTCCAGAGGAGATGAGGCCAGATGGACATGTGAGGGTATGTTTGTGAGAATGGCTGATGATGTCCCTTGAGCTGGCAGTGAGTGAGTTGCCAGTGAATGTGTGATGGGCTTGAATGTGTGAGTTTAGAGTGATGAGATGGTTGCCATACCCTGGCAGCATGGATGAGATCATTCATCCTCTATCTGCATTGGATGGCCAACCTCTTCTATGCACCATTGGCACTGATCAACACTGCCATTGCACACCAAGGCAGAGTGGTAATGTTGCTGTCCCTCAATCCTGCAGTCAGGGTGAGGGTAGAGGACATCATAGCATTCAAAAGGCGCTCGAGGGAGGTGCCATTAAACCTGGGGGCTGCAGTCTTCTTGCCTTTCGGGGCCATGTCTTCTTTGCAGCAGTCCTAGGCTGGAAGCTCTGAGAGGTGTGCGTGGGGCTACTCGTGTAGAGCAATTCCTGGCAGTCACTAAAAGCAGAGGCTTAAGAGGATCAGGAGTGGGGTGTATGGAATGGGGCAAAGGGTTCCACAGCAAACTTGGAGGAGGCTAAGTCCTCCTGCTCCCCATGGCCCACACAGGAATTCTGAGAGAAGTAATCTTTAAAGAACTACTGTGGCCTCTTCTGGCCAGTCAGCACCTCCCACTTTGGATCTGCAGATACTACAGGACTGCCCCTGTGCCCCTGACTTTAATTAAATCTTGCTTTTCAGATTTTTTGCTTTCAGACAGAGCTGCGTTATTCTGCCATTCACGTTCACTCTGGACTGATGCTCTGTATCTTTACTACAAGCATGATCACTCCCTTTGCCTTTTGTCACATGACATCTTTGTCATTTAATCTCTCCCACCCTCTACCCTATCCCAGAACTCCCGTTTTGTTCTTCCTCCCCCCTCCCACCTTTCAATGGCATAAATTCAATCACGTTTCTCCCTTTGTACAATTTTAAATGTTTGTCTATACTTCTGCATTCTTTTAAAATCAACGTTATAAGTTGTTGTTGGAAGGAATGTTTTGCTTCAAGCCACTCAGGTCACAAGGCTCCTCCCCATTTTATTGTTATTGTTCACTCGCAAAGCCATTTAAGACCTATGAGAATCAAGGAACCTAATTAGATTCATTCAATGATGTCAATTGTGGCTTTGATCACAAGACTGGGCCTACATTGATGAAAAAACCTGATTTTCTGTAAACACTCAGATAACCTTAAACAAATTCCTGTTGCTCTGAACTGCAGTGACTGTGAGGTGACAGCAATTTAAGAATAACAGAAAAGATATGAGTTTGGCTTTACTTACTCCAGAAATAGGGGGATGGTAGCATAGTGGCAATGTTACTAGCCTAGGAACCCAAAGGCCTCGGAGGTACAAGTTCAAATCCCACCACGATAGCTGGGGGGAATTTAAATTCCGTAAATTAATCACAAATTAAATGCTACCTATTAATAATGATCATAACACTACTGGGATTGTTGTAAAGGTACATTTGGTTCTCTAATTCCCAAAGAATCTGTTGGGTATGATTTCAGATCCACAGCACTATCACCTCCTAGTTGCCCTCTGAATTTGCATTTCTAGTTATGTAACTGTATTAAACCACAACAGATAAGTTGAAACAGAATAAAACTAGACAGGAGAAGACAGGAGAGTGGGGTTGAGAAACTTATCAGCCATGATTGAATGGCAGAGCAGACTCGATAGGCCGAATGGCCTAATTTCTGCTCCTATGTCTTATGGACCAAAATGACAAAGGCACACCCTGTCCCTGGTCCACTCCTCCATCACCCCCTACATTTTAACCCCCTCCCACGGCACCTTCCCATGCAATCGCATAAGGTGCAACACCTGCCCCTCCTCACTGTCCAACGGCCCAAACACCCCTTTCAGGTGAAGCAGTGCTTCACTTGCACTTCCCTCAATTTGGTCTGCTGTTCCCAATGCGGTCTCCTCTACATTGGAGAGACCAAATGCAGACTGGGTGACCACTTTGCAGAACACCTTCGGTCTGTCCGCAAGCATGACGCAGACCTCCCTGTCGCTTGCCATTTCAACACACCACCCTGCTCTCATACCCACATGTCCGTCCTTGGCCTGCTGCAATGTTCCAAAGAAACTCAACCCAAACTGGAGGAACAGCACCTCAACTTCTGATTAGACACTTTACAGCCTTCCGGATTTAACATTGAGTTCAACAACTTCTGATCATGAACTCTCTCCTCCATTCTCGCCCCTTTTTGATCCCCTTTTTTCAAATATTTAAAAATTTTTATATATATATTTTTTCCACCTATTTCTATTATTATTTTTAAAATTTATTTCCATTCATTGTATTATCCCTACCTTTTAACCTATTTTGATCCTTGCTCCCACACCTACCACACACCCATTAAGGCCATCTGTCACTGGCTCATCCTGCTCTCTACTATTAATGTCACCAATGGCACCTCCTTTAGCCGGTATCACCACCATCAACACCCCTTCGACCTTCTGTTTATGACACCTTTTGCAATCTCTCCTTTGCCTCCACCTATCACTGGCCTTTTATCCAGCCTCACCTGTCCCAGCCCCCTTATACAGTATATATTTCACCACATTTCTACTTCTCTTTAGTTGTGAAGAAAAGTCATCTGGACTCAAAACATTAACTTTTTCTCCAAAGATGTTTTCAGACCTGCTGAGTTTTTCCAGCAATTTTTGTTTTTGTTGCCAGCATCTGTAGTATTTTGCTTTTACCCTGTCATTCTAACCTGCAGGGTTCTCCTCATTAGTGCTACAGGAAAAATAACTCTGGGTGTACTTACAGGTGGACTGCAGCGGTTCAAGAAGGCAGCTCACCGCCACTGTAGGCAGTGCACTACCACCTATCCTAAGGGCAGTTAGGGGCACTCAGAGCCCAGGGTTTAGTAAAATAAGGAAATGGACAGGTGAAACATTAGTTTTCATTTGGATGGAATATTCATTCAATGAGAAGAGTATTTCATCAGCATTAAATGCAACAATGATGAATTATGATAGTCAACTAAAGAAAGTAGGCTAGGACTCTGATCAGTTTCTATTTGATATCATGATTTGTGTATTTGCGTAATGGTATGATAAGGAAAAATCACAGTGTGAGCTATTGGTCTAAAGTAACCCATAGAGATAGTTAGGGCTATTGACCAGATTACTTAAATTAGTCTTATTCAGAAATGTAAGATTAAAATAATGGATGAAATAATGATACTTGGCAAGTAGGGCAATAACCAGAGGTCATAGGTCTAAAATCATTGCCAGTAGATCCAGATAGAAGATAAGGAGACTTTTTTTCCCTCAGTAAGCTGTTGCGATCTGGAACCCTCTACCTAAAAGGATTCCCATGACATCTTAACAGGGAGTAGGACAAACACATGAGGATGAGGAACTTATGGGGTTCTAGACAAAAAGGGGAGGTGTCAGACTAAGCACAACTGCTGTTTCAAAGAGCCAGCACCAGCTTGATGGGCCGAATGGCCTCTTTCAAAGTCGTCAAGTTTTTATGATTCCATTATCTTAAGAATGTGGACCCAAGCCATGGTATAAGGTTTTTATGTGTGAAATAGCTATTTAGTAAGACACAAATGTAACTGGGCCACTGTTGATCGATTTGTTTAATAAAGACTGTGATGTAGAATAATGGCACAATAGGTTATCAACTGAATACACATAATTTTGGTCATTTAACAGTTCCATAATACTTATCCTTTTTGTTGGTTGACAATTTTGTCTTGAGGCATGAGGTAATGTTCTTCAAATAAAAGGTGATGCTGTGGGACCTGAGAGTCCGAGCTGTGCCTGGCTTTTTGTGGGATATTTGCAACATTCTTTGTTCCACTCCTACTCAAGCCTCCTGCTCGACCTCTTTTTTAGGTACATTGATGACTATATCAGTGCCATTTCTTGCTCTTGCCCCGAACTGGAAATTTCATCAGATTGTTTCCAATTACCACCCTTCTATCATCTTCACGTGGTCCTTCTCCGACTTTTACCTTCCCTTCCTCAACTTCTCTGTCTCCATTTCTGGGAATAGGCTATCAATCAGTATTCACCATAAGGCCACTGATACCCACTGCTACCTCAACTACACTTCCTTACTTTTCAAGCAATGCAATCTTCCTCGTCAGTGCTTTTGATTTGTCTTCCTTTTTCCTAAACACAGATTCTCCCCCAGCTCCAATGTGGTTAACAGGACCCTCGATCATGTCCATGGAATTCAACAATTTCAGGCAGTAATTTCTGCCACCATTTAATTTTCTTTCTCTTTCCTGTTTTTGGTTTTTCCATTTTTTGGCTTTCAGATGGCAGATATTCGTGATTCTGCCATTCACACTTCCTCTAAACATACCTTTTGTTCTCATTACCACTCCCTTTTGCCATTTAATCCTGTCTGCCTTCCACCCTATCACAGATCTTCCCTTTTGTTGTTTTCTCCCCCCCCCAATTCCCTCTTTCAATTGCTTACACCCTAACTTTTCCAAGTTTTGATGAAACATCAACTGAAGTATTTTTGCTAATGAGGGAGAAAACTTGAGTTGGGAAATTCCCTGATTCGCCAGATCCATCTACACATAAATGGCCCCTGCATGCACTAGTTTCGCTCCAGGCAGGCAGCGACAGTATCGAGTCAGGCTCGCTGACCCCATAAGCAGTTCAGAGATGGCCAAGGAGGCAAGTTAGTGCCAAGACGAACTGGTTGGAAGGTCCCTGCCATGCCCCCTGAGCAAAGGTCCCACCCGTCCCGGGGCCTTTCTTCTGAGGTGGGTGCGGTGAGCCGGGAAACTTCCTGACTCGAGCTACCTGCCTCAGTAGAAAATGTCCAGGCCATTATCTAGACTTGCACTCTAATGGCAGTATAGAGGGATTGCAGTGCAGAGGAGTCATGTTATCTCAGGTGGACCTAAAAGATCCCATGGCACTATTTCCAAAAAGAGCAGGGAATTCTCCCTGCTGTCCTAGTCAGCATTTAGCCCTCAGCTAACATCAATAAAACAGATGGTGTGATCGTTATCATATTATTTTTTTGTGGGAGCTTGCTATGTGCAAATTGGATGCTGCATTTCCTACATTGCAACAGTGACTGCATGTCAAAAGTACCTCATTGGCTGTAAAGTGCTTTGGAACATGCTGAGGTTGTGTAAGGCACCATAAATATTCAAGTTTTTTTTTCTTCCCTCCCTGAAATTATACCAGCATCTTCAGCTGAGTGAAGTAGAGAATTTGAAAGGAAAGGTGAACTCAAAAATATAAAAGGGCAGTAATGGAATATGAATAAGCAATATAATAAGGATGAAAGTGCTAAGCATAGAAACATGACGAAGAGCATGACAAAGATATTTGTGGTATGAGCATAGAAATAGAAGAATTGAGTGAATAAACATGTGGTTGGAAAGCTGGTGTATGAGGGAGGGCATCAGGTTTCTGAGGTATTGGGACCTGTTCCAGTGAAGGTGGGACCTGTACAAGCGTACAAGGACTGAGACGAATATCTTCACAGGGCGATTTGCTAGTGCTGTTGTTGGGGGTGGGGGTTAAACTAGATTGGCAGGGGATGGGAACCTGAGGGCAACTTCAGAGCAGGGAACAGGAGGTGGAGAATTAGTGAGTGACTCTGAAAAACAGAAACAACACAGGTTAAAAAGTGTACAGCACAGGAATTTGGCAGTGTTAAAAGCTATATATGTAAATGCAAGGAGCATAATAAATAAAGCCGATGAGCCGAGGGCACAGATAGACACATGGCTGCATGATATCATCATTATAATGGAAACTTGGCTTAAGGAGGGGCAAAAAATGGCAGCTCATCATCCCTGGATATAGAGTTTTCAGGCAGGACAGGAAGGGGGATAAAAAAGGTGGCAGTGTAGCATTATTGGCTAAAGAATCAAGTATAGCTGTGAGGAGGGATGATAGACTAAATGAAACATCAAATAAGGCCATATGGCTTGAGCTTAGAAATAAAAAAGCCACACTGCTAGGAGTGTACTGGAGAACCCCAAATAGTGGAAGGGAGTTGGAAAAGCAAATATGTAGACAGGTTTCTGAGTGCAAAAGCAATAGGGCAGTAATCGTTGGGGACAACACCTAATATCAACTGGGATATGAACAGTGTGAAGGGCACAAAAGGTGCAAATTCTTGAACTGCATTCAAGAGAACTTTTTTAGCCAGCATGTAACAAGCCCAACAAGAGGGGGCATAATTCTAGCTTTAGACTTAGGAAATTAAGTTGGGCGAGTGGATGAAGCAGCAGTGGGGAACCATTTTGGAGATAGTCACCATAATATAGTTAGATTTAGCATCATTATGGAAAAAGACAAAGATGGAACTGGAGTAAAAGTTCTAAATTGGGGGAAGACAAATTTTACAAAGCTGAAAAGCGAGCTGGCGAGAATGGACTGGATATAAGTTTTAGAAGGGAAAACAGTGTCAAATCAGTGGAAGGCATTCAAAGACACAGTGTAAACATGATCCCACAAAGCAAAAGGGTGGTACTGCCAAATCTAAAGCCACCTGGTTATCCAGAAGCATACAGAAAGCTTATGACAATCACAAAGACTTAATACTGTAGAAAGTCTGGAGGAGTATAGAAAATACAAGGGTGAAATAAAAATGGAAATTAGGAAAACAAAGAGAGGATACAAAATAATACTGACAGGTAAAATCAAAGAAAATCCTAAGATATTTTACCAGTACATTAAGAGCAAGAGAATAACTAAGGAAAAGGTAGGGCCTATCAGGGATGTAAATGGCAACTCGTGGGCTAATGCAGAAGATGTGGACAGGGTTCTCACTGAGTATTTTGTCTCTGTCTTCACTAAGGAGAGGGATGATGCAGACATTCTAGTTAAAGAGCAGTGTGAAATATTAGATACAATAAGCACAGTGAGAGAGGAAGTATTGGAGGGACCGGTATCCTTGAGGTGGACCAGCAGGATTGTATCCCAGGCTGTTGAAGGAAGCCAGTGAGGAAATAACAGATGCTCTGAGGAGCATTTTCCAATCCTCAGTAAATACAAGTGAGGTCCTAGAAGTTTGGAGGTCTGTGAACGTTGTACTATTATTTAAAAAGAGTGCAAGGGATAGGCCAGAAAATTATAGGCCATCAGTCTAACTTCAGTGGTGGGCAAGTTATTGGAAACAATTCTGAGGGACAAGATAAAATGTCACTTAGTAAGGTACGAATTGATCAGGGATAGTCAGCATGGTTTTGCTAGGGTAAGATCATTTCTTACTAAATAGAATTTTTTGAGGAAATAACAAGAAGGGTTTATGAGGGTAGTGCATTGGGTGTTGTCTACATGGATTTCAGTAAGGCATTTGACAAGGTTCCACATGACAGACTGGTCAGGAAAGTGAGATCTCATGGGATAGAGCAGAAAGTGGCAGGTTGGATCCAAAATTTGCTCAGTGACAGAAAACAAAGATGGATGTTTTTGCCAATTGGAAATGGTTTCCAGCAGTGTTCCACAGGGCTTAATGTTGGGGCCCTTGATGTTTGTTCTATATATTAATGATTTAGACTTAAATGTGGGAGGCATGATTGGGAAATTTGCAGATGACACAAAAATTGGCTGTGTGGTTGATAGTGATGAGGATAGATGTCAACTCCAGAACAATATCAATGGTTTGGCTGAGTAGGCGGAGAAGTGGCAAATGGAAAAGTGTGAGGTAATGCATTTGGGGAGGGCAAACAAAGCAAAGGAATACTAAATAAACGGGAAGATACTGAGAGGGGCTGAGGAACCGAGAGATCTTGGAGTGCATGTCCACAGGTGCCTGAAGGTGGCAGGACAGGTGGACAAGGTGGTCAAGAAAGCATATGGAATGCTTTCCTTTATTGGATGAGGTATTGAATACAAAAGCAGGAATGTAACGATGGAACTGTATAAAACGCTGGTTAGGCCACATTTGGAATTTTGTGTACATTCTGGTCACCACATTACAGGAAGGACATAATTACTCTGGAGAGAGTACAGAGAAGATTTATAAGAATGTTGCCAAGGCTTGAAAATTGCAGCTATGAGGAGAGATTGGATAGGCTGGGGTTGTTTTCCTTAGAACAGAGGAGACTAAGGAGTGACCTAATTGAGGTATACAAAATGATGAGAGGCCTAGATATGGTAGATAGGAAAGACCTGTTTCCCCTAGCTGAGGGGTGAATTACTAGGGGGCATAGATTTAAGGTGATTGGTAAAAGGATTAGAGAGGACATGAGGAAAAATATTTTCTCTGAGAGGGTGGTAGGCATCTGTTGCGGTTGAAACTCTTAACTCATTTAAAAGATACCTGGATCTGCATCTGAAGTGCTGTAACCTGCAAGGCAATGGATCAGGTGCTGGAAAGTGGGATTAAAATGAGTGGTTAGTTTATTTTTCCTCATTTTTAGCTGGCACAGACACAATGGGCTGAATGGCCTCTTTCTACACAGTAACCTTCCTATCATTCTATGGTTCTAAAGCCTTATGTCTCGTATGCGTTCCCTGAATATATTTCTTTCTCTTTACACTACTAAACTTTGCCAGTGTGCATTCCCACAGTTTACCACAAAATGCCTGAAAATTATGAGGGAGAAAATAACTGGTTCCAGAAGCAAACATGTAGATGAGAGAAAACTACGTCTGAATATCATCTTAACATTTTGGAAACTGTGTCTGCATACCATCTCTGTTGTCAGTACTGGGCTATGTTATGTGTAGGATTCAAGAGAATAAAATAACCCAAAGCCATAGGAGCCATTTTAAAGTGGACTTTAATTAGCCATTCAACTGGTGATCAAGTAGCTGCCAGATCATGAATGTGCTCCAACAAAGGTTCTTTGGATTCCAGATGGATTCTTTTGATTCTTACCTGGAAAGAAGTCAAGTTCCCACTCACACTATTAATAGAATGATGATCTACTTGGAATGTGAGGCAACGGGAGAATATCTAGTGACAGTCAGAGCCCAACAACTGCTCAGAGTCTGCATTGGGAAATGGAGCTTGGACATTTGTGGTGACTGGAAATAAAAGTATTACTAAGTCGCTTCTGACTCATTTCACAGCATGATAGGTTATTCAGTCATAAAAAAATTAAAGCTCAGACATATCTCCTGGGTATATGTTAGCATGAGGCTACTATGAGGCTACTTATGAGCTTACTATGGCATAACCTACATAACTCATTGCAGCGTTGTTCAGTAAATTAATTTGACTTCATTTCTGATAGATGTTTAGTTAATGACATTGAAAGAAGAAAGGCTTGCATTTATCTATCACCTCGCTACAACTTTCAAAAGTGTCTCCTAGCACTACACATGCAATGAATTGCTTTGATATACAATGCTTGTATAGGAAAACAAGTCAGAGCTTTTGGGCACAAGATCCTGCAAGCACCCATGAGATAAATGGCACATCAATTATGTGAAGGAGTGCTTCCTGAAAGCACCCCTGAATGGTCTATTCTAATCTTAAGGTTATACCCTCTTGCTCTGCACTGCTCCACTGGAGGAAACAGTTACTCTCTATCTGCCCTATCAACTGCTTCAATCATCTTAAGCACTTCAACTGATCGCCCCTTATTTGTAAACTCAAGTCTCACCTACGCTATCTGTCCTCATAATTTAACCCTTTTAGCGGGTATCATTCTGGTCAATCTGTACTCCACCCCCTCCAAGGCCGATATACCTTTACTGATACACAGTGCCCAAAACTGACCACAGTACTCTAAACGGGGTGTAACCAGAGCTTTATATAATTTTGCATTCCAGCCTCCTTGTGATAAAGGCCAACATTCCATTAGCCTCATCAATTATTGTTTGTACCTGTCCAGTACCTTTTAGTGATTTCTGTACTTGGCACTTCTAAATGTCTTGCTCCTCCAAAATTCCTAACTACCCTACACCACTGTAATCATAGCTTGCACTTTAATGTTACAATTGTTATACTTAGACCAAGAATTCTTTTGGACAATAAATGAGAAGTCATTTGGGAGGTTGGAATGTTGCGCATGAATGAAGTAGACATGTATCTGGATAGTGAATGATTGGCAAATTTAACTAAGTCAGCATAAGAAGGCTTAATGAATTAAACACACTGGCAGTGTTGAGATGTTGATTGGTTGGAAGGAAACAAAGAAACTACTTTTACATTGTAACATAAATGTCATTATATTTTACGAGATATATATTTAAACTGGTTGATGGAAACCACTGTCAGTCAATGGTAATTGTCTGCCATTTGATTTCATTGTACTGAAATTAAAGTACATTGAGTATAAATGTGTACTTTTATGCTGAACTTCATGCATCACACTAACTTCATTGGCACTTCATTTTGTTATTTCTCAAATTGCTTTTCCTTCTAGGTCATGTGCACCTATGCATAATAGGAGAGCCGTTATTTTAGTAGTTATGTTACTAAATATGGCCTGAACTAATAATCTAGACCCTACCATGGCAGCTGGAAAATTTAAATTCAATTAATCAAATCTTGAACAAAGAGTTGGTATCAACGATGGTGATGATGTAACTACCAATGATTATAAAAAATGATTTGGTTCGCTGTCCTTATAGGAAGTAAATATTGCTGCCCTTCCCTAACAAGACTCTCAGTTGTATTCAAGAAGGCAGCTCATGTGGCCCTCTCAAAGGCAATTAGGGATGGGCACTTGCAAGTGACACCCACATCCCCTGAGTGATAATAAACAAAATGCTTCCACAATGACACAACTGATTTGCTGGCCCTATCTGAATGACTGTAAAATGGGCAGATTTACCTTCTAATTTCCTTATCATTTGTCCAGCAAACGGGTTGCTAGTTCGAGACCATGAGCTCATTGGGTGGAGAGCCTGTACGCATCAAAATGTGGTGTTTGATGTTGCTACAACTGCTACTAGGGCTTCCCTGGTAGTTTAATGGCCTTATCGACTGCGTAACTCAAACAAATAGACCAGGAATGTCTCAGCTTTGACTGCTTTGTCTTCGTTGAGTTTCTTAATCTGAAGCAGGTGTCATTAAAGTTGTTACAATTGACCTCAGCACTCCTGGGATAGGGAGAAGGCAAGAAAAGTCAATTAGGGTTCCTGAACCCTATTCAGCACCAATTCAGTCACAAGTGAGTATCTGTGTGAATGTGGCAGAGAAGTGTTCCTTGTTAATGATTACCCCCTATAAATCACGGTCATGTTCAATGCTGCTATTTTAGTTTTATAGTCATGGGATGGGCAACACTGGCAAGGCCAGCATTTATTGCCAATCAATAATTGCTCTTGAGAAGGCAGTGGTGCACTGCCTTCCTAAAAGGCTGCAGCCAATGTGGTGTAGTACACCTACAGTGCTATTAGGGAGGGAGTTCCAGGATTTTGATGCATTGACAGCAATATAGCTCCAAACCAGGATGGTGTGTGGTTTGGAGGGGAACTTGAAGCTGGTGATGTTCTCATACTTCTGCTGCCCTTGTCCTTCTAATTGGTAGAGGTCATGGGTTTGGAAGGTGCTGTTGATGGAAGCTTGGCAAGTTGCCATGGTGCATCTTGTAAATGGTACATGCTGCTGCCATTGTGTGTCAGTAGTGGAGGGAGTGAATGTATAGGGCGGTGTGTGGAATATCGATCACACATGACCAATGGATTTTTAGAAGAGGTCCTGCAGGGTAGCTGTAGAACTGGATTAGCATGTAGTTCCACAACCAAAACAAAAGCAGAACACTGCTGGAAATCTGAACTAAAAACAGAAAGAGCTGGAGAGGTTATCAACCTGAACCATTAACTCTATTTTTCGCTCTTCGCAGATGCTGCATGTTGGCTGTCAATGGGATTAGAATAGTTAGGTACTTATTTGACCAACGCAGACTCGATGGGCCAAAGGACCTTTCTCTGTGCTGTAGACCTCTATGACTCTATAAGCTTGTTGGGGAAATTGAAGGCCATAGGATAAAAGGGCAGTGGAAGCATGGATATAAAATTAACTAAGGGATAGAAACCAATGACATATGGTGATGTCTTGCTTTTTCAGGATGAAGACAAGTGTATAGTAGAGTTTACCAAGGTTAAGTACTAGGCCCACTGCAGTTTTGATGCACATTAATGACTTGGACTTGGGAATACGGAGAACAATTCTGAAATTTGCAGAGAGCACGAAATTTGGAAGCAGGGCAACTGACTGAGCTGGATTTCACTGGATCATTCCAAATTCAGGGTGGTTGTCCTGTATCCTGGTCTGCCTGCATCTGGGATGCTGTTTGTCCTGTAACTGAGGTTAGAGCTTCCCATCAACATAATACGCACTCGCACATGAGCAGCGCGCTATGCTCTCCAATCTCTGACTCGAACAACTTTGGCAACAGCCCCCCCGATAGCGGCCCCCGCCACCCCTGCACCCCCCCAGCCCCCCCCCCCCCCCATCCAACATCTCCCACTCTTTCAGATCTGCCCCTGCAAGCTAAAGTGTCCTGTAAATTTTGACCAGGGTTTGGCAACCCTGCCTGTAAATGTAGTAAACAATAAATAAGGTAGTAATAGGCTTCAAGAGGACATAGACAGGATGTTGGAATGGGTGGACACAAGGCAGATAAAATTTAATGCAGTAAAGAGTTAGAAGGAAAAATGAGGAGGGACAATATAAGCTAAAGATATCATTTTAAAGGAGGGGGACAGGGCAAGAACAAAGATTCCTGGGGGTACTTGTGCACAATTCTGTGAAGGTGGCAGGAGAGGTTAACATATTAATTAACAAAGCATATGGGAACTTGGTCTCCAAAAATACAGACATATAAAAGCCCAGGAAGTTACAATAGATCTACATAAGTGGTTCGTCACCAGCTAGAGCATTTTGTCCAATTCTGGGCACCACAAGAGTGGAGAAAGAAGAGTGGCAGGGCTATAGTGACAGGGAATTCAATAGTAAGGGGAACAAACAGGCATTTCTGTGGCCACAAAAGAGACTCCAGGATGGCATGTTGCCTCCCTGGTGCCGAGGTCAAGGATGTCTTGGAGAGGCTGCAGGACATTCTGAAGGGACAGGGTGAACAGTTTGTGGTCAAGATACATATTGGTACCAATGACATAGGTGAAAAAAGGGATGAGGTCCTACAAGCTGAATATAAGGAGTTAGGATGTGAATTAAAAAGTAGGACTTTAACGGTAGTAATCTCAGTATTACTACCAGTGCCATGTGCTAGCGAGAGTAGAAATAACAGGATATATCAGATGAATACAAGGCTGAAGAAATGGTGTAGAGGGGTGGGATTCAGATTTCTGGGACATTGGGACCAGTTCTGGGAAAGCTGGGACCAGTACAAACAGGACGGGTTTCATCTGGACAGGACCGGGACCAATGTCCTTGTTGGAGGGGGTGGGGGAGGGACCGTGTTGCTAGTGCTGTGGGGGAGGGTTTAAACTAGAATGGCAGGGGGATGGGAACCTGAGCAGGGAGACAGAGGAGGGGGAAACAAGGATAGAAATGAAAGACAAAAAAGAAGCAAAAGTGGAAGACAGAAATAACAAGGGCAGAAAACAAATGGGGTCACAGTGCAAAATAAAGCTAAGAAGACTAACAAGGTTAAAAAGAAAAGTCTAAAGGTATTGTGTCTTAATGCACGGAGCATTTGCAATAAGTTAGACGAATTAACAGCACAAATAGATATAAACAGTTATGATATAGTTACAGTTATGGAGGCATGGCTCAAGGTGGATCAAGGATGGGAACTGAATATCCAGGAGTATTCAATATTTAGGAAGGACAGACAAATAGGGAAAGGAAGTGGGGTAGCACTGTTAGTAAAGGAGGAAATCAATGCAATAGTGGGGAAGGATATTGGCTCAGAAAATCATGATGTGGAATCTGCTTGGGTGGAGATAAGAAACATTAAGGGGTAGAAAACGTTGGTGGGGGTTGTCTATAGGCCCGCAAACAGTAACAGAGATGTAAGGGAAGGCATTAAACAGGAAATTAGACATGCATGTAATAAGAGTACAACTGTATTCATGGGTGACTTTAATCTAGACATAGATAGGACAAACCAAACTAGCAATAATACTGCGTAGGAGGATTTTCTGGAGTGTGTACGAGATGTTTTTTTTTACCAATGCATTGAGGAACCAACAAGAGAGCAGGCTATCCTAGACTGGGTATCGTGCCATGAGAAAGGATTAATTAACAACCTTGTTGTGTGGGGTCTCTTGAGGAAGAGCGACCATAAAATGATAGAATTGTCCATTAAGATGGAGAGTGAAGAAATTGAATCTGAAACTAGGGTCCTGAATCTAAATAAAGGGAACTATGAGGCATGAGTTGGCAATGATGGATTGGGGAACCTTATTAAAAGTGTTGACGGTGGATAGGCAATAAACATATGCATAAATTACAACAATTATTCATTCCTGTCTGGCATAAAAATAAAACAGGAAAGATGGCTCAACCGTCGATTACAAAGGAAATTAGGGATAGTATTAGATCCAAAAAGGAGACATATAAATTGCCAGAAAAAGCAGCAAGCCTGAGGATTGGAAGCAGTTTAGAATTCAGCAAAAGTGGACAAAAAGGTTGATCAAGAAGGGGAAAATGGAGTATGAGAGTAAACTTGCAGGAAACATAAAAACTGACTGTAAAAGTCCTGAATCTAAATAAAGGGAACTACGAGAAGTACATATGGGATGTTTTTCTGGACCAATAGGTTGAGGAACCAACTAGAGAACAGGTCATCCTAGACTGGGTACTGTGGAATGAGAAAGGAATAATTGGCAATCTAGCTATGTGAGGCCCCTTGGGGATGAGCGACCATAATATGATAGAATTCTTAATCAAGATGGAAAGTGATATAATTGATTCTGAGACTAGGGTCCTGAATCTTAATAAAGGAAACTACGACGGTTTGAGGCATGAGTTGGCTATGATGGATTGGGAAAGGTTATTTAAAGGGATGTCAGTGGATAGGCAATGGCAAACGTTCAAAGAGCGCATGGGTGAACTGCAACAATTGTTTATTCCTGTCTGGTGCAAAAGTAAAACAGGAAAGGTGGCCAAACCATGGCTTACAAGGGAAATTAGAGATAGTATTAGATCCAAGGGAGAGGCATACAAATTGGCCAGAAAAAGCAACAGACCTGAGGATTGGGAGCAGTTTAGAATTCAGCAAAGGGGGGCCAAGGGGTTGGTTAAGAAGGGGAAAATAGAGTATGAGAGTAAGCTTGCGGGGAACATAAAGACTGACTGTAAAAGTTTCTATAGATATGTGAAGAGAAAAAGATTGGTGAAGACAAATTTAGGTTCTTTACAGTCAGAAACAGGTGAATTTATAATGAGGAACAAAATGGCTGACTAACTAAATATATATTTTGGTTGTGTCTTCACAAAGGAGGACACAAATAACATACCAGAAATGTTAAGGAACACAGGGTTTAGTGAGAGGGAGGAGCTGAAAGAAATCGGTATTAGTAGGAAAATGGTGTTGGGGAAATTGATGGGATTGAAAGCCAATAAATCCCCAGGGCCTGATAATCTACATTCTAGATTACTTAAGGAAGTGGCCCTAGAAATAATGGATGCATTGGTGGTCATCTTCCGAGATTCTATAGACTCTGGAACAGTTCCTACAGATTGGAGGGTAGCTAATGTAACCCCACTATTTAAAAAGAGAGGTAGAGAGAAAACAGGGAATTATAGACCAGTCAGCCTGACGTCGAAAGTGGGGAAAATTCTAGAGTTCATTATAAAAGATTTAATGGCTGAGCACGTGGAAAATAGTGGCAGAATCGGACAGAGTCAGCATGGACTTATGAAAGGGAATTCATGCTTGACAAATCTACTGGAATTTTTCGAGGATGTAACTAGTAGAGTTGATGAGGGGGAGCCAGTGGTTTATTTGGACTTTCAGAAGGCTTTCGACAAAGTCCCACATAAGGGATTGGAGTATAAAATTAAAGCGCATGGGATTTGGGGTAGTGTATTGAAATGTGTAGAAAACTGGTTGTCAGGCAGGAAACAAAGAGTAGAAATAAATGGGTCTTTTTCCGAATGGCAGGCAGTGACTAGTGGGGTACCGCAGGGATCAGTGCTAGGATCCCAGTTATTCACAATATATATTAACGATTTAGATGAGGGAACTAAATGTAATATCTCCAAATTTGCAGATGACACAAAGCTGGGTGGGAGGGTGAGCTGTGAGGAGGATGCAGAGATGCTTCAGTGTGATTTAGACAAGCTGAGTGAGTGGGCAAATGCTTGGCAGATGCAGTATAATGTGGATAAATGCGAGGTTATCCACTTTGGTGGCAAAAACAGGAAAGCAGATTGTTACTTGAATGGCTATAAATTGAGAGAGGGGAATGTGCAACGAGACCTGGGTGTTCTCGTACACCAGTTGATGAAGGTAAGCATGCAGGTGCAGCAGGCGGTAAAGAAGGCAAATGGTATGTTGGCCTTCATAGCCAGAGGATTCGAGTACAAGAACAGAGATGTCTTGCTGCAATTGTACAGGGCCTTGGTGAGACCACATCTGGAATATTATGTGCAGTTTTGGTCTCCTTACCTGAGGAAAGATGTACTTGCTATAAAGGGAACGCAGCAAAGGTTTACTATACTGATTCCTAGGATGGTGGGACTGAAATATGAGGAGAGATTGAGTCGGTTAGGATTATATTCACTGGAGTTCAGAAGAATGAGGGGGGATCTCATAGAAACCTATAAAATTCTAACAGCACTAGACAGGGTAGATGCAGGAAGGATGTTCCTGATGGTGGGGGAGTCCAGGACCAGGGGTCACAATCTGAGGATATGGGGTAGACCATTTAGGACTGAGATGAGGAGAAATTTCTTCACCCAGAGAGTGGTGAGCCTGTGGAATTCGTTACCACAGAAAGTAATTGAGGCTAAAACATTGTATGTTTTCAAGGAGGAGTTAGATATAGCTCTTGGGGTGAAAGGGATCAAAGGATATGGGGAGAAAGTGGGGGCAGGCTATTGAGTTGGATGATCAGGATGAATGGCAGAGCAGGCTCGAAGGGCCAAATGGCCTGCTCCTGCTCCTAGTCTCTATGTAGTTAAAGTCAGTTTGGGTTTGTGAAAGGGAAATCATGCCTAACTAATCTACTGGAGTCTTTTGAGGATGTAGAGTAGATAAGGGAGAACCAGTGGATTTGGATTTCAAGAAAGCTTTTGATAAGGCCCCACATAAGAGGTAGTGGGCAAAATTAAAGCATATGGGATCAAGGGGTAACGTACTGGCATGGATTGAGAATTGGTTGATAGACCGAAACCGAGATTGGGAATAAATGGGTCTTTTTCAAGATGGCAGGCAATGACTAGTGGTGTACCACAGGGATCAGTGCTTGGGCCCCAGCTGTTCACAATATATATCAATGACTTGGATGAGGAAATCAAATGCAGTATTTCCAGGTTTGCTGATGACACAAAACTGGGTGGGGTTGTGAGTTGTGAGGAGGATGCAAGAAGGCTTCAGGGCAATTTAGACAAGTTGTCTGTGTGGGAAAACACATGGCAGATGCAGTATAACATGGATAAATGTGAAGTTATATGCTTCGACGTGAAAAACAGAAAGAAAGAGTATTATTTAAATGGCGATATATTGGGAAATGTGGATGTACAAAGGGATCTGGGTGCCCTTGAACACCAGTCAATGAAAGTAAACAGGCAGGTGCAGCAAGCAATTAGGAAGGTAAATGGTATGTTGGTCTTCATTGCAAGAGGATTTGAGTTCAGAAGTAGAGATGTCTTACAGCAGTTATACAAGGCCTTGGTGAGATCACACCTGGAGTATTGCTTGCAGTGTTGGTCTCCCTACCTAAGAAAGGATATACTTGCCATAGAGAGAGTGCAGTGAAGGTTCACTAGGCTGATACCGGGGATGGCAGGACTGTCGTACGAGGAGAGATTGGATCAACTGGGCCTGTATTCACTAGAGTTTCGAAGAATGAGAGGCGATCTGATTGAAATGTAAAAAAATTCTAACAGGGCTAGACAGGGTAGATGCAGGGAGGATGTTTCACCTGGTTAGGTAATCTAGAACCAGGGCCACAGTCTCAAGGGACGGGGTAGGCCATTTAGGACTGAGATGAGGAAAAATTTCTTCACTCAGAGGGTGGTCAACCTGTGGAATTCTCTACCACAGAAGGCTGTGGTGGCTGGGTCACTGAGTATATTCAAGAAAGAAATTGATAATTTTTTGGATATTAGGGGCATCAAGGGATATGGACAGAAAGCAGGAATATGGTGTTGAGCTAGAGGATCTGCCATGATCATACTGAATAACAGAACAGGTTTGAAGGGTCGAATGGCCTACTCCTGCTCCTAGTTTCTATGTTTCACACTTTAGGAAAGATGTGCAGGTTTTGGAAAGGGTACAGAGAGATTTACTAGATTGGTTCTGGGGATGAGCGAATACAGTTATATGGACAGACTGAGAATTTTTGGTTCTTCTTCGAGCAGAGAAGGCTAAGAGGGGATGAGATAGAGATGTTTAAAATCATGATGAGTTTAGATAGAATAATTAAATAGTAGGTGTTTCCAGTGCCTGAAGAGTTGATAACCAGAGGACAAAGATTTATGGTGACTGGCAGCAGAAGCAAAGACAACACCATCACCATCTCTGGTACATCCTGATCCACCGCCAGGACAGACCAAGCAGAGGTGGTGGCACAGTGGTATACCGTCAGGAGGGAGTTGCCCTGGGAGTTCTCAACGTCGATTCCGGACCCCATGAAGTCTCTTGGCATCAGGTCAAACATGGGCAAGGAAACCTCCTGCTGATTACCACGTACCGCCCTCCCTCAGCTGATGAATCAGTGCTCCTCCATGTTGAACACCACTTGGAGGAAGCACTGAGGGTGGCAAGGATGCAGAATATACTCTGGGTGGGGGGCTTCAATGTTCATCACCAAGAGTGGCTTGGTAGCACCACGACAGACCGAGTTGGCCATGTTCTAAAGGACATAGCTGCTAGACTGGTGCTGGACAATTAAACAACTCACTGGAGGAGGAGAGTCCACAAATATCCCTATCCTCAATTATGGGGGAGTCCAGCATGTCAGTGCAAAAGATAAGACTGAAGCATTTGCAACAATCTTCAGCCAGAAGTGCAAGGTGGATGATCCATCTCGGCCTCCCCCAGCGGTCCCCAGGATCACAGATGTTAATCTTCAGTCAATACGATTCACTCCACATGACATCAAGGAACAGCTGAAGACACTGGATACTGCAATGGCTGTGGGCCCTGACAATATTCCAGCAATAGTACTGAACACTTGTGCTCCAGAACTTGCCGCGCCCCTAGCCAAGCTGTTCCAGTACAGCTACAACTGGCATCCACCCAGCAATGTGGAAAATTGCCCAAGTATGTTCTGTGCACAAAAAGCAGGACAAATCCAACCCAGCCAATTATTGCCCCATCAGTCTACTCTGCATCATCAGTAAACTGAGGGAATAGGTCATCAACAGTGCTATCAAGCGGCACTTGCTTAGCAATAACCTGCTTACAGATGCTCAGTTTGGGTTCCGCCAGGGTCAGTCAGCCCCTGACCTCATTGCAACCTTGGTTCAAACATGGACAAAAGAGCTGAATTCCAGAGGTGAGGTTAGAGTGACTGCCCTTGACATCAAGGCAGCATTTGACCGAGTGTGACATAAATGACACCTAGCAAATCTGGAGTCAATGGAAATCAGGGGGAAAAGTCTTGGAGTTGGAGTCATACCTAGCACAAAGGAAGATAGTTGTGGCTGTTGGAGGTCAATCATCTCAGTTCCAGGACACCACTGCAGGAGTTCCTCAGGGTAGTATCCTAGACCCAACCATCTTCAGCTGCTTCATCAATGACCTTCCTTCCATCTTAAGGTCAGAAGTGGGGATGTTCACTGATGGTTCCACAATGTTAAGCACCATTTGCAACCCCTCAGATACTGAAGCAGTCCATGTTCAAATGCAGCAAGACCTGGACAATATCCAGGCTTGGGCTGACAATTGGCAAGTAACATTCACACCACACAAGTGCCAGGCAATGACCATCACCAACAAGAGAGAATCTAACCATCACCCCATGACATTCAATGGCATTACCATTGCTAAATCCCCTACTTTCAACATCCTGATGGTTACCATTGAGCAGAAACTGAACTGAACTAGCCATATAAATACTGTGGCTACAAGGGCAGATCAGAGGCTAGGAATCCTGAGGTGGGTAGCTCACCTCCTGACTCACCAAAGCCTGTCCACCATCTACAAGGCACAAGTAAGGAGTGTGATAAAATACTTTCCACTTGCCTGGATGAGTGCAGCTCCAATGACATTCAAGAAGCTTGACACCATCCAGGACAAAGCCAACTCACTTGATTGGCACTGCATCCACAAACATTCACTCCCTCCACCACTGACATACAGTGTGTACCATCTACAAGATACACTGCAAGAATTCATCAAGGCTCCTTAGACAGCACCTTCCAAACCCACAGCCACTATCTGGAAGGACAAGGGCAGCAGACACATGGGAACACCAAAACTTGGAAGTGCCCCGCTAAGTCACTCAACTTCCTGACTTGGAAATATATCACTGTTCCTTTGCTGTTGCTGGGTCAAAATCCTGGAACTCCCTCCCTAACAGCACTGTGGGTGTACCTACACCATATGGACTATAGCGGTTCAAGATGGCAGCTCACCACCATCTTCTCAACGGCAATTAGAGATGGGCAATCAAATGCTGGCCTAGCCAGCAAAGCCCAAATTCCATGAATGAATAAAAAAAAGAGGAAAATTGTTTTTACACAGCAGATGATTAGGATTTAGAATGTGCGTCCAGACAGAGTGATGGGTACATAGACCATAAGACCATAAGACATAGCAGCAGAAGTAGGCTATTTGGCCCATCGAGTCTCCTGCACCATTCAATGAAATCATGGCTGATCTTACAATCCTCAACTCCACTTTCCTGCCTTTTCCCCATAACTCTTGATTCCTTTACTGACTAAAAATCTGTCTATCTCCACCTTGAAGGTACTTAATGATCCAGCTTCTACAGCCCTCTACAGTAAAGAATTCCACAGGTTCACTGCCCTCTGAGAGAGTAAATTCCTCCTCTTCTCTGTTTTAAATGGACGACCCCTTACTCCAAGATTATGCCCTCTGGACCTAGTCTCTCCCACAAGGGGAAACATCCTCTCAGCATCTACCTTGTCAAGCCACCTAAGAATCCTATTTGTTTCAATAAGGTCGCCTCTCATTCTTCTCAACTCCAATGATTACAGGCCCAACTTACTCAACCTCTCCTCATAAGAAAATCCCTCCGTCTTTGCTTTCAGAAGGGAAATGGATAAATAACTGAAGGAGAAAAAAAATGCAGGGATACTGGGAAAGAACAGGAGAGCAGACCAACTACGTTGCTCCTGGAAAGTGCCGTCGCTGGGTCAGTGAGATGAATGACCTCCTTTGGTGTTGTACGATTTTTGACAAATCCGGGCAGAATTTTATGGCTCTGTCACAAGAGGGACAGAACTGGGAAATATGGCAAGCCATTCAAAAGTCCATTGACTTCAGTGGGACTGGAAAATCCTGTCGGCAGGAGGGGGTTGTAAAATTCAGCCCATTGTTTTTAATTTGACAGACAAAACCTGGATAACCTTGGATTTTTTTTTGGTCTGTCTTGTGTAATATTACTGAATACACCAAATCAACTACTTGCTAGTTCATGGTAACTTGAACATTTAAGCTTGGTATTGACTAGTCAGGACATAAGGGTACAAATGCTTTGCACATTCACATGACATTCCTGTCTGCTATTTTAACAGAGTGGCTAATTTTAAATTGGTCAAAGTTCCAGTGGAGGAATGTCATATGAACACTCTGATGTAATTTTAACCTTTATTTTCAATTTGGTTTAATGTTATACAGTATGTTTACCATAAATTAATTCTGGTACATGACAGCAAGAAAACAACCCACATGGGTTGTAGTTAACCATTGATAGTACACATTATTTAATCAATTTAAATAAATGCCTTGATTATATTTAATGATGGCTCATGACATTCACAGTTTTAAATTTGGTTAACTATTGGATGATGAATGGATTTTTCCTACATATTTCATCACCGTTTCGCACATGGTAGCCTCAGGACTAAAGGCTGAACAAGCGCAAAGATAAAGCACAGAAAATAGCACATAATTTACAGAGAGCAAGAAGGGCAGGGATGGCAACCATAATATCAAAATAAGGACTGCTCTGCAGTGGACAGCATGACCAATACTTGGCAGGCATTGCAGGAATGTTGAATGTCAGAAACAAATGCCAGACCTCAGTCAAAATTGTGAGCGAAGTGAGAGGTTTCTCTTTTGCATCGAAACATAGGAACAAGTTTTAGTGTGGCGACGGTGGAAGACATCAAATGCATGCAGCATATCAAGCAATGCCCCCTTGTTTATTGTTGCTGTCTCTTTCCCAATACATGAATGAAAGGCGGTAAAACGATGCCTAAACTACAGACTCGGCAGAGCAGCCAGAACCAAACTTACCTTGCCCTTGGGTAGCACCGTAGAACTCTGCCGCTATCCGCGCTGCTTCCTTGCGGTTCCCTTTGACGATGTAGAAGTGGCTCAGGATGGCCAGGCTGATTTTCACAAATAGTTTGAAGCAGAAAAGTGAAAATATCGTGAAGTAAACATGGGCTAAGTCCTGGGAAAAGCGGTAGCTTTCCACACCAGTCATTGTTTCCTGTCGGTCACTCTAACTGTTTTCATGTGAACGCTAACTTGCTCCAGAAGCTCCCTTAACAGTTGGGTCTTGATAAATTAAGTATCAGGTGGTCATGACAGTGCCTGCTTAAAATCTATTTGAGGTATATTTGTAATGGAGAGTGGTTTTTTTTTGGTCAATATACAGTACTAATCGTGCTCATAGGCATTGGGTTACTCATCTGATAAAACAATTTATATTACAGACATGACTATTTTTACTGCTCTCAGTATACTATTCATAGTTGCAAAAATCAAGAATGAACTGACTCATCTTCATAAGTTAAGATCTTAGAATGGTGTTAACATTATCCAAACAAATGACTTATGGTATTGAGATCTTCATTGAGTCATGGGCTTTGAAGCTTGCAGGTGGAAATAAGAAAAGCATTATCATTGATGCAACATACTGGATATATGAAGAAGCTGTGGCAATGAACAGGCAGGTAGAAATATGCTACAAAAGTCCACATTCCTGAACATCGAAGTAATGTATCTGTGTAAAAACAATAAATACGCCTTCAAGATACTATATGTTGAGACATCGCTGAAAGTTGTGATAAGACGTTGCATAAATATAATTACCTTGCCTTGTTGACAAAGGTCTGACAAATATTTAAGCTTTACAAATGCTGAAACATTCCTCTGTATCTGCCTGGGAGTTCTCCCCAGTCTCCTAGTCAATTATCAACCCCTTAATCAACATCTAAAAACAAATGATTTGGTCATTAATACCATGCTGCTTGTGGGAGCAAATTGCCTTCTGGATTTCCGACATTGCAACAGTGAGTACTTGATTGGCTGTAAAGAGTTTTGGGATGTCCTGAGGTTGTGAAATGCATGTTCTGCTTTCTATTTTTCTGTATGAAGATTAGTCTTCAAGAAATAGTAAATTAGTGCGGCAGCCCCCTCTGAGAAGTGTAGGTGCTGAAGATAATTTTCTTTTTGACGTGCCCAGGAAAGGACAGCAAAATGATAATTCCGGGATGAGGACTGTTGCCTGCATCATATAGGGACACATGTTTGCTTGTTCCCCTACCACCCCCACCCTCCACTCCAACACAACCCCCAGAAGTGCTCTTCCTCCTCCTAAAGAGGTGGCTAATGAGGTAATTAATGAGGTGTTAATTTTCCAAAATTCGCTAGATTCTGGAAAGGTCCCATCTGACTGGAAAGTAGCAAAAATGACCCCCACTATTCAAGAAGGGAAGGAGGCAGAAACTATAGGCCAGTTAACTTGACGTCTGTCGTGGGCATCATTAAGAAGGTTGTAGCTAGGCACTTAGAAGAGCTTAAGGCAATCGGGAAGAGTCAGCATAGTTTTATGAAAGAAAAGCAATGGAGTTTTTTGAAGGAATAACATGCGCAGTAGATAAAGGTGAGCCTGTAGACGTACTGTATTTGGATTTCCAGAAGGCATTTGATAAAGTGCCACATCAAAGTTTATTAGGGAAAATAAAAGCACATGGCATAGGGAGTAACATATTAGCATGAATAGAAGATTGGCTGGCTGGCAGAAAGCAGAGAGTATGCATAAATGGATCTTTCTCAGACTGGCAGGATGTGATGACTGGAGTCCTACAGCAGGGGCCTCAACTTTTTACGATTTACATCAATGACTTAGACGTGGGGAGTGAAGACATGATAGCTAAATTTGCAGATGACACAATGATAGGTAGGAAAGTATGTTGTGAAGAGGACATGAGGAGGTTGCAGATGGATATAGATAGGTTGTGTGAGTGGGAAAAAATCAGGCAAATGGAGTTTCATGTGGGAAAATGTGAAGTTGTTCAGTTTGGCTGGAAGAACAGAAAAGCAGAGTATTAATTAAATGGAGAATGGCTGCATAACTCTGAGGTGCAGAGGGATCTAGGTGTTCTAGTACATGAGTCACAAAAAGTTAGTATGCAAGTACAGCAAGTAATTAAGAAGGCTAATGGAATGTTATCCTTTATTACGGGAGAGATTGAACATAAAAGTAAGGATGTTATGCTTCAGTTATACAGGGCATTGGTGACCACACCTTGAATGCTGTGTGCAGCTTTGGTCTCCTTATTTAAGGAAGGAAGTAAATGCATTGGAGCCGGTTCAGAGGAGGTTTACTAGATTGATACCTGGAATTAGTGGGTTGTCTTATGAGGAAAGGTTGCACAGACTGGGCTTGTTTCCACTGGAGTTTAGAAGAGTGAGGGGTGATTTAATTGAAGTGTACAAGATCCTGAACAGCCTCGAGAAGGTGGACGTCAAAAGGATGTTTCCTCTTGTGAACTAGGGGGCGCTGTTTTAAAATTAGGGGTCACCCTCTTAGGACAGAGATGAGGAGAATTTTTTTTTCTCTCAGAGGGTTGTGTGGCCTAGGAACTCTTTGCCTCAGAAGGAGGGGGGTGTGGGGTCATTGAATATTTTTAAGGCAGAGGTAGATAGATTCTTGGAAGGCAAGGTAATTAAAGGTTATCAGGATTAGATGGGAATGTGGAAATCAAAACACAAGAAGATCAGCCATGATCTTATTGAATGATGGAGCAGGCTCAAGGGGCTGAATGGTCTACTCCTGTTCCTATTTCTTATGTTCTTATGTAACCTAAGAGCACCATTAAAACATCCAATGTAATTCCCCTTCTGGCCACCTTTTGGCTGCAGCAAAATAGCAGCTGGAAGCAATGTGATTGTAAGGAATAGATTTGAAATTAAATTTTGGAATGCAAAAGTAAATTAAAAATCAGGTCCAAACAGCATCAAAAATTAATGCTGCAATCAGAATGCCAGTATAACAAATTTAACTTGCCAATAAAAACTTTAAATGTGCTAGTCAACTTTAAGGAGCTCACTCAGGTCTTGTGCAGCACATTGTGCCCATTATAAGTTGGCATAAGTACAGCCTCTCCATTCCATCATACCATCTGACCATGTTACTTTATTTGTCTGTCTCTTGATACATTTTTATCATGTTTTCTAAGCAGTACCAATCCTAATGACTGTTGTGTTGGTTCCCAACAATGGGGGCCATTGTGCATCACTTCTATCACAATTTGTCCTCTTGCAATAGTTCAATCTCCTTTCAAGTAACGGTTCGATTGTCAGCTAATTTTCAGTAAATTGCCTGCCGCTTTGATTCTTTCATTTAAACAACACGAAACAAAAAAAACTGCAAATTGAGGAACATTTATCTTTAATCTATGTTAGTTTAGTTGGTCACTTAGACTGTTAGTGAGTTTCCTTCGTAATGATCCACAAATTAAGTTCCCAAAGTATCTTCTCAGCGTGTTGAGCTGCACAGCCCTTAATAAATATTTATAGATTTTACATGGTATCCGTGGTGACTTAACATGTGTCTATTCTGGAGTCCTAGGCCTAGAAGTTCAGATGTATAATTGCGAGGGTACATTTCCCGTACCAGAATAGTGAGGTACAAGGCTCAGCAGTTATGGGTCTCGGACCTCATTGTAATGGCCTGCCTGCAGACACTAAAAGAAAAGTGGGCAAGTCAATTTCTAGGCCATATAGTTTGGGTACTGAATGCAGACTATTTAAAATGATAAACTGCACTCATTTAATTCAAATTGCTGAGGTAAAAATTTCTTCCCACAACTAATTATTATCATCCTGGTTATTTAGATGAATAGGTTGTCCATTCTGGTGTCAGGTTAAGAAAGCCATGTAGTAGGAACCCAAAATAAATGAGAATCAATGTAAAAACTCTGTGGACCTGTGTTCAAATATTTTTCAGAGGCAAAAGTAGATGCACACCCAAAGACCTCTCACGCTACTTGAACAGGTCGCTCTAAAAATATTAATTTTAATGAGCAAACTACAAAGTCTATTATTGAAACCTGTACAACGATGACAATATTGTCAGTGAAGTCCTTCTTTTAGTTTTCCAATGCAATTGACAATTGTTAGGCAGCTTGCATTTTCAGAAACTCCCACATTTTAAATCTGCAATTCTGTTTAAACTTCATTAATTGGAGAGACCAGATCATCCGCCGTGCCTTTTATAATATTGAAAGAAGAGCTTCACTCTTTCATTTTCAGCAACTTCAGAATTATACCTCTGGTTATGAAAAGATCTTGCCAACAGTCGGCCTAAGTATCAATTGAGTGTTTTACTGTGTAAAACACAGCCTAGCAATAAAAGCATTATGATGTGTCAATAGGGATCAACTTCTCAGCACTTCTTTGCTCATTGGTATGTACATTGATCGTACATCAAACACTAATCCATAATTTGCTTGTTGAAAGCTACAGTTAGAATAAAAACAAATTTTCTTTTACAGCAAAATGATTCCAGTCGAGCAGGTGATGCAGGTCACAGACATCTACAGCACAGAAGGAGGTCATTCAGCCCATCGTGTTCGCGCTGGTCAACAAAGATTTGACTATGCTAATCCCATTTTCCAGCATTTGGCCCATAGCCCTGGAGGCTATGGCAATGCAAATGAATATCTAAATACTTCTTAGATGTTACGAGAGTTTCTGACTCAACCACCCTTTCAGGCAGTGAGTTCCAGACACTCACCAACCTCTGGGTGAAAAAAATTCTTCGCAACTCCCCTCAACTTCTACCTCTTACCTTAAATCTATGCTCCCAGGTTATTGACTCCTCTACTAATGGAAAAAGTGCCTTCCTATCCATCCTATCTATGCCCCTCATAATCTTATACACCTCTACCAGGTCCCCTCTCAACCTTCGCTGCTCCAAGGAAAACAACCCCAGCCTATCCAATCTTTCCTCATAGTTCAGACCCTCCAGCCCAGGCAACATCCTGATAAATCTCCTCTGCACCCTCTCCAGTGCAAACACATCCTTCCTAAAATGTGGTGGCCAGAACTGCATGCAGTACTCCAGTTGTGGCCTAACCAGTATTTTATACAGCTCCAGCATAACCTTCCTGCTCTTGTATTCTATGTCTTGGGTAATAAAGGCAAATATCCCATATGCCTTCTTTACTGCCTTGTCTACCTGCGCTACTACCTTCAGGGATCTGCTGATATGTACAACAAGGTCTCTCTGATCTTTAGCACTTTCCAGGGTCCTACCATTCATAGTGTAATCCCTTGCCTTGTTAGCCCTCCCCAACTGCATTACCTCACACTTTTCCAGGTTGAATTCCAGTTGCCACTTGCAACTTACAGCTACCCTCTTCACTATTTACCCCCTACCAATTTTAGTGTCATCTGTGAACTCCTTGAACATATCCCCTACATTTAAATCAAAATCATTTTTGGACACCACAAACAGCAAGGCACCCAGCACCGAGCCCTATGGAACCCCACTGGAAACAGACTTCCAGCCACAGAAACATCCCCCCATCATCACCCTCTTCTTCCTGACTCTTAGCCAATTTTGTGGCATCCTTCTGTTGGTATTGGTTTTAGTTGTTGACTTTGCTGATGAGCAACAAACATGAGCAAAGTGACTGAGTTTTGCACAAGCTTTACATTGTTTACCAGTAGCAGGGTATTCTGTCCGGTGTGGGTAAGAACCGCCACAGTGGAAATGTTCTTTGGACAAGTTGTAACTCCTGTTTGTGGGATGGCTATTGTTGCTTTGCAGGTGGTTTCCTGGCATGTGAGCAATGAATAGTGTTCACATGAGTTGAACTTGGAATTTGCTGCCTCAACTTCAGTAGTTCTGGTCTCTGAAAGTGATAGCAATCTTGCTAGCTCCAATGGTTCCAACAGATTTCTGTCTTTCTCAAGTGCTTTTTGACCTCATTGACCAGAGAGACAGCTTTCAATTATTTGTGTTTTGATTTCCCGTTCAACACGTTCAACATCACCAAAGTCACAATTGGTTGCTAGTTGCCTCAATCAGGTACAATATTGGTCCAATATCTCATTTGAATCTTGCTTAGTTCATTGGAAGTCAACCTTCATTGCTCCAACTTGTCTTCACTTCTAACACCCCCATGAGGCAGTGTGTTCTTGATCATTACCACACTGCATAAAAGAAGTTGTTCCTCACATTCTCTCTGCATTTCTTATCCAGAATCTTTAATTTGTGTCCTATAGTCCTTGTACCATCAGCTACTGGGAACAGTTTTCCTCTGTTGACCTTAAATCTGTTATAATCATGTATGCCTCCATCAAATCTCCCCTCACCATCCAATCAGTTTCTTTCCTTTTTTCAAACATGTTGTGCCTACTCTGAAACCTGTAGCCACCGACCACCCCCACCCCACCCCCCCATCCCCCTCCCCCACCCCCTCCGCCCCCACAGCTCCTATCCCCCCACTGGTTTCACTCAATTTTCACTCTCGCTGCTTGTCTCAGCCTTCCTTCCTTTGCTCTTTATCGCCACCCCAGCACCCCCCACCCCCGTCTTGCTCAGCTCTTGCTGCGGCTCTCGGGCCTTCTCTGCAGCTGCTCATTATGCCCTCACCAGTCTCACACAGGCTCTCGCTACACTGGCTTGCACTGCTCATCAATACCTCAGAGGAACAAATTTTCACGTAGCATGGCATTCAAATTATAGGGTGGATTTGATGAATTAAAGCTCCCAGTGCACAGAATCTGCTGGACAAACAAATCCAGATTATTATCCTAACTGTCCACACCCCTAATATTCTCTCCTGGCGGGTAAAGCCTGCCTCTGGAGCATGAGGTCCAAATATTATCCCTCATATGGACTCAAACAATCCTGGTTTCTGTCTACATTGACTTTCTAGGATATTAATACTCCAACTGTGAAGTAACAAAGTTCCAATTCCTAAAGTAATGTACTGAGAATTCAGTGAGAACTTAAATATTTTTGTTTTCTTAAGTCATTCTTTAGGACACCAGAATAGCAATGAGTTTGTAATTTCTCAGTGCCAGATATCTAGTCTTGGATGAGGGTCAATTGTAACCGGTTAAATTTTGGGAAGACTGAAGATAGCCCATTTGACCCTAAGCTTTTTTCTATTTTTTTCACGGGATGTGGATGTTGCTGGCTAGGCCAGCATTTATTGCCCATCCCTTGAGAAGGTGGTGGTGAGCTGCCTTCTTGAACCGCTGCAGTCCATGTGGTGTAGGTACGCCCACAGTGCTGCTAGGTAGGGAGTTCCAGGATTTTGATCTGCCAACACTAAAGGAACAGCGATATAGTTCCAAGTTAAGACAGTGTGTGGATTGGAGGCAAACTTGCATATACTCTTCATTAAAAATTTAATCTACTTTCATCTCTTCAAAGTCGGCTGACTTCTCTCCTAGCCCATCCTCTGCTGAAATCCTCATCCATGCCCTGGACTTGGCTGTTACATGCTCTCCTGGCTGGTTACCCATTCTCTTGAATCCCTATACTCCAGCTCATCCAAAGCTCTGCTGCCCATATTTCATCCTGCACCAAATCCTGCTCATGCATCCTTGCTGACCTACATAGGTTCTCAGTGCTGCAGCACCTCCGACTTCAAGTCTCATCCTTATGTTTAAATCCATTTATAGCCTTGCCTCACCCTATCTCTGCAACCTGCTCCAGCTCCAACCTGCTACAACTCCCTTCCCAAATTTGGCCCATGTGTATTTCCCTCTTTTCACCTCACCATTGGCAGCCATGCCTTCAGCCATCCAGGCTCTATGCCAAAGTCCCTTCACCTCCTCCTGTAAGATTCTCCTTAACAGCAAGAACCTTTGTAACATCGCTGATCTCCAGGTCTTTGATGAAACATTTGGTCACCCCTCATAATGCCTTTGATTCAGCACCCAACTGTTTATCAATAAACCTCTATTAAGTTCCTTGGAACATTTTTAAGGTGAATGGCACTAAAGAAATTAATGTTCTTATTGTTTATACTGTTTGTAAGATTTATTGAAAAGCAGGATGAGTATAAAGAATGATGGGATATTGGGAGAAAGTGTAAAAAGATTATGGTCCTAAAATTATTGTAAGGCATAAGCTACAGTTTCATCTCTGGGCCAGGGAGAGTATTCTGGAACATGAGTTGGGTGATGGTTCAGCTGAAATTCTATCATATTTTTGACTGGACCTTGAAATTCTAGTCACATTGCAAAATCATGTTGGGGTGAGTTCCCAAGAAATTCCTGCCTTATGCAACTGAAAGTCTCTCATTTAACTCGCGCTGGTGGGGACTTGCTGCAATCCCTTTTAGGACTACAGGCTTTACTAGAGTAAGGATTCCATGCTGAATGCAGTGTGAGCTTACTAGTTTTTTAAAAATACTTGGGCCATTTGGATCTTGCGAAGGATTCTTTACGCCTTGGAAGGACAGATTGGTTTGAGGTGGTGCAGTGTTATAGATGTCAGCAGTCTGTCCCAGCAAATTTCCCTGTCCTCAGAATTTGGGATAGGGATCAGTCTTTCAATCTTGGGAAAGGGCAGGAGTGGGTTCCGTACCATGGCACTTACCCGAGAGGAATGGGCAAGTCCCAGGACTATTTTCCCTTGCATGTGCAGTTCCAAAGAAATGAGGAAAATTTCCCTGAAAAATTAGAAAAAAAAATGCAATTAGGGTTTCCTTAATTGCTTTTCAGAGGAAACTCTTGCAATATTTTGAGGTCACAGATGATATTCAATGGCAAGTCAAAACTGGCTTCGGTGAGTTTACTAACCATATGTCAGTCTGCTTATGACCTATTAGGCTGCACATATAATAAGCCCATCTGTTCTCTAATTTAACAAACCTGAAAACAAATCATTAACTGTGCCAGAATACAAATTGCACTTGCGCTGCAGTGAGCTGGTTACCTTTCAAATAGATTGACTAATTGATGTTAATTCAGGATGAAGGGTTTGTATTCCTTTGAAAAGGGATGTTGATATGTTCAGATGATTGCATAGATTAGCATTTTAATCATGCTGACTGCACATGCAATCAAAGTAAGCCTTTATTTAATTCTTGAATAAATAACCCTGTCAACAACAACTTGCATGACCCAGACCTCCCTGTTGCTTGCCACTTCAACACACCATCCTGCTCTCTTGCCCACATGTCCGTCCTTGGCCTGCTGCAACGTTCCAGTGAAGCCCAACGCAAACCGGAGGAACAGCACCTCATCTTCGACTAGGCACTTTACAGCCTTCCGGACTTAACACTAAGTTCAACAACTTCAGACCATGAACTTTCTCCTCCATCTTTACCGTTTTTTTAATCCAATTATTTTTATTTATTCATTTTTAAACCGGGATGAACATGAGGCCAGAATTGGAGGAGAGGGGAGACCTCAAGTGTTGAGGGGCTGGAGGTACAGAAATAGGCAGTGGAAAGGCCAAGAATGAACTTGAAAGCAAGAATTAGAATTGTAAAATCAAAGCTTTGCGATGCACATGTTCTTCCAACCAAGGCATCTTGGATTATCATTTTAAGGGTCTGCTTGATGGATCTTTACAGGAATAGATTATCATACTTCAGTTTAACACAGCTCCATCAAATGGTCAAGTAAAGCATTACAAGAGATTTCAGTGCAAAAAGGGTCACAGATAATGGTCAATATGTGAGGCAGATGCTGGGGAAGGCGCAAGGCAATGAAGGGCATTAAGAGTGCTGGGTGTGAAAGGAATACATAAAGAGGGTCCAGGATAGGGAGCAGAATGTAAAGCAGGTTATCATGACAAGAACTTGCATTTCTAAAGTGTCTCTAATGTTGGAATTCCAAGGCATTCCACAGAGGCAGAAAAGATGGCAGGAGTAGAAGTATTGGGTGAGGAGACCAAATGGTTAGGTTTGAAGACTTTTGAAGGCAGGGAGAAATATGGCAAGGAGATTATGAAAAGAATTGCAGAAGCTGGGGTCAAGACGGTTGTAGACGTTATGTCACCAATGGAGGAAGGAGGGATGGAAAGAAGATTAAAGACAGAAGAGCAAGGGGCATTGGAGGAAATTGCAGAGGTAGAGTGAAACAAAGACATGGAATCAAAACACGAATTTTAAATTCACTGCATTGAGAGGAGGCACAAAGAATAGATGGAAATTGGGTGAGGACCGGCTTGATAGAGGAGCAGTTTAGCATTGCATAGGATGGAGGCGAAAGATTCTTAGAGTTTGTGCAGGATGGAGCATTGGAGAGGTCATACCTAGAGTTAACAAATGCATGGGTAAGTATTCAGCAGCAGTGAGAATGAGGCTAGAACAGAAATTGAAACAGACCATCTTAGTAATGGATAGGTCACGGGGCTTGAAGCTCAGTTCTAGGCTAACAGGGCTGAGAGTAACCCCAGAGTTGACCAGCATGTCTAGTCTTTGGTGGCAGCTGATCAGCATGGCTTTGATGTGCAGCTGGAAGAAGTTCTAGTTCATTCATGTCTTGATGTGAAAGTAGTCAGTTAGTTATGGACTCTAGGGTGATATTGGAGAGGAAGAACTGGAGTCAATAACAAACATCCGGATGTTGATTCCAAGGCTATACATGGCACTGATGAGTCAGAGATGGAACAAGTGGGGTGGGTGAGAAGCCATTGAAGAAGATGAGTTGCTGAATTAAGACAGTGTGAAGTGGAACCAAGAGAAGACAACATCATAAGAGTAAGCCATGGAGAAGATACATTAAGGGAGGATGGAATAGTCGACATATCAAATACATATCAGATTCCAAGGGGATTTAGCAGGGTCAATGCTGAGAGGATGTTTCCTTTTATGGGGGAATCTAGAATCAGGAGGCACAGTTTAAAAATAAGGGTTCTCCCGTTTAAGGTGGAGATGAGGAGGAGTTTCTTTTCTCAGAGGGTTGTTAGTGTTTGGAATTCTCTTCTCTGAGAGCAGTGGAGGCTGGGTCATTTAATATAATCAAGGCTGAGTTAGACAGATTTTTGATTGATGGGGTCAAGGGCTATGGGATCAAGCAGGGAAATGGAGTTGAGGCCACAACCCGATCAGCCACAATCTTATCGAATGGCAGAACAGGGTCAAGGAGCCAAATAACCAAATCCTGCTCCTATTTCTTACATTCTTACGATTTGTCAGGGAGGCATACTGTGAGGAAGACACGGTGAGTGATAGAATGCAGAGGAGAGGGCGAGAAGCAGCATATTGACAGAAAGTACTGATGAAAGGTTATTGACATGAAACACTAGCTCTGTTTCTCTCTTCACAGATGCTGCCAAATCTGCTGAGTATTTCCAGCACGTTCTGTTTCTATTTCAGATTTTCAGCATCCTTAGTATGCTGCTTTTGTATTATATTAGGAAGAGAGAAAGGTGCAGTTTGTTCTGAAGAGGGTGCTGGCTGCCTCCTTTCGTGTTTCTTGAGCTAAGAACATAAGGTCATAAATAAAGGAGGAGTAGGCCATTCGACCCATCAAGCCCGCTCAAAGGTTCAAGATCGTGGCTGATCTGACTGTGACCTTAACCCCACTTCCCTGTTTGCCCCCCATAACCCTTGACTATGAGGGGCATAGACAGGGTGGATAGGGAGCAGCTGTTCCCCCTAGTTGAAGGGTCAGTCACGAGGGGACATAAGTTCAAGGTGAGGGGCAGGAGGTTTAGGGTGGATGTGAGGAAAAATTTTTTTACCCAGGGGATAGTGACGGTCTGGAATGCGCTGCCTGGGAGGTTGGTGGAGGCGGGTTGTCTGACATCCTTTAAAAAGTACCTGGGTGAGCACTTGGCACGTCATAACATTCAAGGCTATGGGCCAAGTGCTGGTATATGGGATTAGGTAGGTAGGTCAGGTGTTTCTCACATGTCGGTGCAGACTCGATGGGCCGAAGGGCCTCTTCTACACTGTGTGATTCTGTGATTCTATGACTCTCTTGAAGATCAAAAATCTGTCCAGCTCCTCCTTGAATATATTCAATTACCCAGCCTCCACTGTCTCTGTGGAAGAGAATTTCAAAGACTAACGAACCTTTGAGAAGAAATTCCTCCTCACCTCCATGTTAAATGGGAGATCCCTTATTTTTAAACTGTGTGCCCTACTTCCAGAATCCCCCCATGAAAGGAATCATCTTCTCAGTATTCACCCAATCTTATCTGTTTCAATTCTCATTCTTCTAAATTCCAATGAATTTGGTCCCGATCTGCTCTACCTTTCCTCATAAGACAACACTTTCAACACAGGAATCAGCCTAGTGAACCTTTTCTGAACTGCTTCTGCTGCAAGTATATCCCTTCTTAAGTAAGGAGACCAGAACAGTATACTGTACTCTAGGTGTGGTCTCAGCAATGCACTGTAAAGTTGTAGCACGACTTCCCTACTTTTATATCCCACCCCCCTTGCTATGAACACGACCAGGTGCTGGGTGTTGTATATAGAGTGCCTGATGTTGGGCAATAAATGTTGTCCAGTATATTGGATTCATGGTGCTGCATGTATTTTAAGGGATCTCATGTTGCCTTACGCAGGATGCAGTGCATAGGGTGCAGGGTTCTGGGCATTATGAATAGGGAACAGAATTCCTGGTGCCATGTGCAGGGAACGGAGTTCCCAGTGCCATATACAAGGTGCGGAATTCCTGGTGCTGTGCAGAAAGTGTTGGGCTCCTGCTGATGCACAGAGAGTGCCACAAACTCTGCTCCCTAGTCACCAAATCCATCCCATTCCCTGATCACAGTCTGAGGCAGACTCATTGGAAATTAGGATATAGAAGGAGGCCATTCATCCTATTATGTCTGTGCCACCTAAAAATAGCGATCCAGTCTAATTCCACTTTCCAGCTCTTATTCCCTTGTGTGTAGATTACAACACTATTTTTAAAAATGTGATGACAGGTTCTGCCTCTACCACCCTTTCCGACAGTGAGTTCCAGACCCTTGGCACCCTCTGCTGAAATGATTTTGCCTCAACCGTCTTTTAATCCTTCTACCAGTTACTTTAAATCTATGCCCGCTTATTGGTCTTACTGCTAAGAGAAGCAGTTCTTATTCATTCTATGCAGACCCCTCATAATATTTAAATCTCCTCTCTCCCTCCTCTGTTCTAAAGAAAACAACCCCAGCCTCTCCAATCTTTTCTCATAGCTAAAATTCTCCATTGCTGGCAACACCCTTGTAAATCTTCTTTATATTCTCTCTAGCACAACCACATTCTTCATGTAATGTGGTGACCAGAACTGTACACAGTACTTTAGCTGTGACCTAACTAGGATTTTATTCTGTTCAACATAACTTCCCTGCTCTTATGTTCTATGCCTTGGCGTAAAAGGTAGAGACATGGGTACAAATCTTACAGTGGCAGCTGCTGCAACTTGAATTCGATTAATAACTTTGGGCGGTGATGTTGTAAAAACCCTTCTGGTTCACTAATGTCCTTTAGGGAAGGAAATCTGCCCCCCTTACATGGTCTGGCCTACATGTGACTCCAGATCCACACCAATGTGGTTGACTCTTAACTGCCATCTGGAATGGCCCAGCAAGCTGCCCACTTCAAGGGAAACTAATGATGGGCAACAAATGCTGGCTTTGCCAGTGATACCCACATCACATGGAGGAATAAATAAATAAAACCTTCTTAACCACCTTATCTACCTATTCAGCTATCTTCAGGGATCTGAGCACCTTCACTTTCCACGATACTGCATTTATTGCATATTCCCTTGCCTTGTTTTCCCTCCCCAAAGACATTAACTCACACTTTGCCGGCTTGAATTCCATTTTCCACTTTTCTGACCACCTGGCCAGTCCATTGCTATCTTTCTGAAGTCTGCAGCTTTCTTCCTCACTGTCACCCACAGGGTCAGGTTTTGTAACATCTCCAAGCTTCTTAACCACTTCCCTGCATTCAACTCAAAAATTATTGATATATACTCTGAAAAACAAGGGACCCAGTACTGAGCCCTTTAGAGCCCCACTGGAATTCCATTGGAAACAGTGGCTCTCCCCTGTTAATGCTCCTAATGCTCTCCCCCATGGTGGGTTTGGTGGTGGAGTGGCATTTAACTGGGCATGAGGGTGGCAGGTAGGGGCCCCACCACCTTCCCGGTTTCAAACCGATTACCTATGCGGTGGGATGGCCCATGGGCAGCTTTCCTGTCCTGCTGCCAATTGAGGCCCATGAGTGGGCAATTTATGCATACTTAAGCGTTTCATCCCATCGCCACGGGTATTAACCCAGTGGCAGGTTGCGGGCTTGCCATGCAGGGAGCACAACAAGCAAAGGGGGCTCCCAGGGGTATGGGAGGCGATGGGGGTGGGGGTCCTTTGTTCACTCGCCATCACTCACCTTTGCCTGGGTTCCTCCTTGAACCAAGGGTGGGTGGGTGTAGGGCTGGGAGCAGTCACAATTTCCCTGGTGATAAGAGTCAATGGGGATGAATGGCGGGCCATGAGTTGGCATGGAGGATATGAAGGAACCTTAGGAGTGGGTGGAGGGGCATGGTTAGGCATGGACGATATGAGGGGCCATTGAGGATGCTGAGGGGCATGAGTTCACATTGAGAATAAGAGGAGTTGCTGGGGGATGGGTGGGGGCATGGGTTGGCATGAGGAGTAGATTGGTGTGGTGGGGGGTGTGAGGGGAATGACTAGAGGGCCTAATATTCAGCAAAACAACTGGGACAAAGTCCCAGAGAACAGAGTTTTGCCTATTAACAGGCCCACCTTGGCTCTGTGGCCGCCTCTGATCTGTATCCAGGATCAGCATTTCCAGGTCTATCCCACATCCGCCAACACCACCCACACCCACACCCCACAACCCCCTCCAGAACAAAAATCATGCCACTTGGGGCACATTTTTGCAAGGCCGGTGTGCCAAGCTACCTGCCTCGATGGTGAAAATCCAACTCTATGACTCTGTACTGGCGACTAGATCAAAGCCATTCATCTCTATTTGTACCACCCATTTGTCTATCTTATTGCAGATGCTCTGTGCATTCAGATGAAGTGAGTTCAATTTTATTTTTTTTACTACTGTTCTCTGCATGGTCCTTACTCTCTGATGCACTATTACCGTTAAGCTCTCTTTCCCTTCTTGTCCCATTCAGTTTGTCTTTACTGACACCTTTATACTTTTCTATTGTCTCAACTTTTACCTTTGGATTTCCAAATCTCCCTTCCTTCACCTCTGCTAATTTAAAACCATTTTTCTTGTCTGTACAGGATCAGGAGCTACCCCTCCCGCCCAACCCTATCTTTGCTGGACTAGGAACCCCACCAGCCCTGTCTGTACCTCATCAGGAACCCCCCCAATACTGTCTTCAGGTTCAGGAATGCCCCAACCCCATCTGAACTGGATCAGAAACACCCCAACCCTCTCTGCGCTGATCAGGGATCACCTACCAACCATCCCACCGACCATATTTTCTTCAAACTTATGTATATATACTCTGTCCCTTCCTGTCGCACTCTGTTTACCATTACCCGTATCGTTACTCTGCATTATTGCTTTGTACTTTCTCTGTAACTTTCCAAATCTCCCCTCACAAAAACCACTATCATCTCCTGCCTTCCTTCCCCCTCTGATTATTTAGTTTAAATCCCTCTCTACAGCCCTAGTTATACAACTCGCCAGCAAGGTGCACATGAAGGCAGTCCCAACGAAACAGCTCCCTCTTTCCCCAGTACTGGTGCCAGTGCCCATGAATCAAAACACATTTCCCCCACGTTCAACTCTTTAATCTGATTTGCCCTATGCCAATTTGTTTATGGCTCAGGTAGTAATACAGAGATTATTACCTGTCTGGTTCTCCTTTTTAATTTAGCACCTAACTGCTTCATACTCCCTCAGCAGAACCTCTTTTCTAATCCTACCTATGTCAGTGGCAACACAACTGGATCCTTCCCCTCCCACTCCTAATTCCTCTCCAGCCCAGAGGAGGGGTCATGAATTCTGGTAGCCGCAGCAATACAGTTTTCTGGAATCGTGCTTTTGGCTGCAGAGAACCCTATCTATCCCCCTACTATACTGTCCCCTACAACAAACTGCAAGAGCTTCAACAGAATTACCTGGAAAAACTCAGCAGGTCTGGCAGCATCGGCGGAGAAGAAAAGAGTTGACGTTTCGAGTCCACATGACCCTTCGACAGAAGAGTCATGAGGACTCGAAATGTCAACTCTTTTCTTCTCCACCGATGCTGCCAGACCTGCTGAGTTTTTCCAGGTAATTCTGTTTTTGTTTTGGATTTCCAGCATCCGCAGTTTTGTTTTTATGCAAGAGCTTCAAACCTGTTGAACAATTGCAGAGGCTGAAGCTCCTCCATTGATACCTTCTGAGTCCCCATACCTCCTCAGTCATAGTCACATCCACCTGCCCCTGACCACTGACTAAATCAGAAGTACCTGGCCTAAATAGGGGTGACTGCCTCCTGGAACCAAGTGTTCATGTAACTTTCCCCTTCTAGGACGCATTGCAGTGTTGGAAGCTCGGACTCCAGCTCATCAACTCTTAGTGAAGTCCTCAAGCTGCAGGCACTCACTGCAGATGTGATTGCCGTCAATCACAGTGGTCACACTCTGTCCTCGTAATTTCCACTCTGTGCTCCCATTCCGTGCAATTACATAACTTGTCTGTTTTTATAAAGGGCTGGTGACTCACACCCAAGTTGCAAATGCTAAATCACCTTCCTGCTACAGTAATTAACACCTATTCAGGCAACCGCTTTCAATTGATGGACAGATAACTGCCACTGCCAGCCAGATTTTTTGTTAAACTAGGTTTTTTGACTAGTTTACAGTTTTAAACTTCTAAGTCAGAGTATGACTGTTAATCTAAATTATAGCTTGAGAAAAACTTATCAGAGATATCCCATGTGCACCAAATTCCCAAGTTAGCACTCGTTCCGCATCAGACTCGGGCTTTGTAATCTCCACTCTATGCTCACACTCTCTGGTCCTGTATGGAGAAGGTTGTTGCTCCTGGTCCTAGTGATGTACAGACATGATTTTGGGCAGTATCTGGTTCTGAGGTGGTGGCGGGGGCGGTGGGGGGGGGGGGTTGGTGTTGGTAGCTGATCCCTGATCAGTGCAGAGAGGGTTGGGCTGTTTCTGATCCTGTTCATATGGGGTTGGGGCATTCCTGATCCTGAAGACAGTATTGGGGGGTTCCTGAAGAGGTACAGACAGGGCTGGCGGGGTTCCTGGTCCAGCAAAGACAGGGTTGGGTGGGAGGGGTAGCTCCTGATCCTGTACAGACAGGTTAAACAGACAACTAAACTCTCCGTTCCCTTCTCTTTTTGTCCCTAATTAGATTGTTTTTGAAAAGGAAACTGAGTGTTTCTTAACTCCTGAGTGTATGGTCAATTTGAATAATCAGCAGCAAGCTCTTTGTGGGTTTAAATATAGGGTATTATTTATTTACATGTTCACCCTGAACATCTAATGCTATGTTGCCTACTCAGTACTCATGCACATGCACACGCACACACAGACACTCGAGGAAAATATAGTGCACTTTATAAGTTACAAATAAAAAAATCATTTGTAAGTCATGCGATTGGCTTGTCTTGGCGCAAGCCTGGTAAAGAAGATGTTCTTTTCCACTCTTAAAGTGTGGCTATGTGAATTAAATCACCAAAGTCGTATATCAAAGTCATTGCCGGGTTCCCTCAAACAGGTGGATTTTCAGCAGGTCATGGAGTTGGTTGCTTGTCGTCTTATTACCAGGAGGTTGGTTTTCTGTACTGATGGACTTGGGAAGGAACAGGCTTGGAGACCTTACAATATTTCAGTCTCCAGTTTTAAGGCACAGATGTTGCTGCCTTTGCTGTTGCTGCTGTTTCTTGCTGTATTATTTGCGGGCTGACTGGTTTCTCCATGCTGCTTGGAGTAAGAAAGATTAATTATCTGAAGACAGTTTTGATCAGGTGACCACATGATCAATACTTCTTTTGTCCTCCCAGAATGATTTGAAGTTAGAAGCCATTGTTATACAATGGAGAGTTGGTGATGGCCATTCACACCTACTTACGATTGTACTGTTTTTTCTACAGTTCTCTTTGTTAAATTTCAAGCATGAAGTGAGTCTCGGACTCAATAGATTTTGACTTTTAGTAAGTACACAAACAATGGCAGGCAAGAATTCCCCAATGGTTTCATCTTGGTATGTCCATTCAAGGGAGGATCTCCATCCCTGGTCATTCAAATAGGAACTTTCCAGAGACTTGAGATACTTCTGAGTCTGTGCAGAAATTGCAAAAGTCACCTGACCCTTGGCAGGCACCTTAACAGCCTTTTAATATCCATTTTTAAAAGAAAAGGCAGTTCTAGAAAATTCAATGCTGAATCCGGTCTATGTTTAAAGATATGAATATGACATGCTGTTACTGGGCATGACACGTGTGGGTGGGAGGGTCCTGGTCCTGCACCGACAGGATTGGAGGGGAGGGGTTCCTGGTCCAGTTCAGGCAAGGTTGGAGGGGTGGGGGGTAAAGGGGCTGGTGTACAAACATAAGAAAAAACACAAGTTAGGAGCACGAATAGGTCATTAGGCCGATTGACCCTGCTCCACCATTCAATGAGATTATGGCTGATCTGACTGTTGCCTCAACTCCATATTCCGCCTACCCCTGATAACCTTTGGCTCCCTTGTTAGTCAAGAATTTATCTACCTCTGCCTTAAAAATACTCAATGACCCTGCCTCCACTGGTCTCCAGGAAAGAGAGTTCCAAAGATTCGCGACCCTCTGAGAGAAAGATTTTTTTCATCTCCACCTTAAATGGGAGACCCCTTATTTTTAAACTGTGTCCCCTAGTTCCAGCCGCTCCCAGAGTCTCTCTCAGCATCCACTCTCTCAAGTTCCCTCGAGATGTTTTATGTTTCAATAGGATCACCTCTCAGTGTGCTAAACTCCAATTGGTACAGGCCCAACTTGTCCAACCTTTTCTTGTAAGATAACAACGCCTATTCGAGGAATCAGTTGAATGATCCTAGAAAGGGTTAGGGGTTTCCTGATCCTTTACAGGCAGCGCTGAGCGGGCCGGGGTGGGGGGGGGCGGGGGATGGTGTGGAGAGGGGAGCTGGGTTCCTGGTCCAGTACTGACAGAATTCTCACATTCCTCATCCTGTTCAGACAGGGCTGGAAAATATTTGGTTATGTACAGACAGGGTTGGGGAGTGGGAAAAGGGGGAGGGGATTGAGAAAAGGGGGAGGAGAGTGACCTGGTGATGTTCAGACAGGGTTGGGGAGTGGGAAAAGGGGGAGGGGACTGTCCTGGTGTTGTTCCAACAGGGTTGGGGAGTGGGGGTAGGGGAGTCCTGATGTTGTTCAGACAGGGTTGGGGAGTGGGGGAAGGGGAGTCCTGATGTTGTTCAGACAGGGTTGGGGAGACCTGGTGTTGTTCAGACAGGATTGGGTAGTGGGGGAAGGGGAGTCCTGATGTTGTTCTGACAGGGTTGGGGAGTGGGGGAAGGCGAGTCCTGGTGTTGTTCAGACAGGATTGGGGAGTGGGGGAAGGGGAGTCCTGGTGTTGTTCAGACAGGGTTGGGGAGAGGGGGAGGGGAGTCCTGGTGATGTTCAGACAGGGTTGGGGAGTGGGGGGAGGGGAGTCCTGGTGTTGTTCAGACAGGGTTGGGGGGTGGGGGAAGGGAGTCCTGGTGATGTTCAGACAGGATTGGGGAGTGGAGTCCTGGTGATGTTCAGACAGGGTTGGGGAGTGGGGGAGGGGAGTCCTGGTGTGGGGGAGGGGAGTCCTGGTGATGTTCAGACAGGGTTGGGGAGTGGGGGAGGGGAGTCCTGGTGTGGGGGAGGGGAGGGGAGTCCTGGTGATGTTCAGACAGGGTTGGGGAGTGGAGTCCTGGTGTGGGGGAGGGGAGTCCTGGTGATGTTCAGACAGGGTTGGGGAGTGGAGTCCTGGTGTGGGGGAGGGGAGTCCTGGTGTTGGTCAGACAGGGTTGGGGAGTGGGGGAGGGGAGTCCTGGTGTTGTTCAGACAAGGTTGGGGAGTGGGGTCCTGGTGATGTTCAGACAGGGTTGGGGACTGGGAGGAGGGGAGTCCTGGTGTGGGGGAGGGGAGTCCTGGTGTTGGTCAGACAGGGTTGGGGAGGGGAGTCCTGGTGTTGGTCAGACAGGGTTGGGGAGGGGAGTCCTGGTGTTGGTCAGACAGGGTTGGGGAGGGGAGTCCGGGTGTGGGGGAGGGGAGTCCTGGTGTTGGTCAGTGTCAGGGTCCCGGAACCTGGGCTCCGGAGCCTGTTTCCAGGAGATCCCCATTAGCGGGTGGATCTCAGGCCGGAAGTTGCGTGGCGTCCGCTCTCCTTCTCCTTCCCCCCCGGCCGTGCTGCAGTCGGTGCGGTCCGCGGCTGCTCTCAGTCCCTGTCTCGCTGTGTGTTTGTCCGTGTCCGCTCACTGTCCAGGATGAACACGGCTCTGTCCCGGGCCAACTCGCTCTTCGCCTTCTCGCTTAGTGTGATGGCCGTGCTGACCCTCGGCTGTTTCCTCACCACCGCCTTCAAGGACCGGACTGTCCCGGTGCACATCCAGGTCTCCAAAGTCATGTTGTGAGTGCAGGGCTGGGGCTCCGGCTCCGGCTCCCTGGGGCTCTCGTGGTATAGGCTGTTTTATTTCCGGATTCCTCACACTTATCACCCCCCCCCCCCCCACCCCCATCCCATTCCTCCTCACCCACCCCCCCTCCATCCCATTCCTCCTCACCCACCCCCCCTCCATCCCATTCCTCCTCACCCACCCCCCCTCCATCCCATTCCTCCTCACCCACCCCCCCTCCATCCCATTCCTCCTCACCCACCCCCCCTCCATCCCATTCCTCCTCACCCACCCCCCCTCCATCCCATTCCTCCTCACCCACCCCCCCTCCATCCCATTCCTCCTCACCCACCCCCCCTCCATCCCATTCCTCCTCACCCACCCCCCATCCCATTCCTCCTCACCCACCCCCCCTCCATCCCATTCCTCCTCACCCACCCCCCCTCCATCCCATTCCTCCTCACCCACCCCCCATCCCATTCCTCCTCACCCACCCCCCATCCCATTCCTCCTCACCCACCCCCCATCCCATTCCTCCTCACCCACCCTCCATCCCATTCCTCCTCACCCACACCCCCTCCATCCCATTCCGCCTCCTCCCCCCGCACCAACATCCCATTCCTCCTCACCCACCCCCCATCCCATTCCTCCTCACCCACCCCCCCTCCATCCCATTCCGCCGCCTCCCCCCCCACATCCCATTCCTCCTCATCCACACCCCCTACATCCCATTCCGCCTCCTCCTCCCCCCCCCACATCCCATTCCTCCTCCTCCTCCCCCCCCCACATCCCATTCCTCCTCACCCACTACCCCCAACCCATTCCTCCTCACCCACCACCCCCAACCCATTCCTCCTCACCCACCCCCCATCCCATTCCTCCTCACCCACCCCCCATCCCATTCCTCCTCACCCACCCCCCATCCCATTCCTCCTCACCCACCCCCCATCCCATTCCTCCTCACCCACCCCCCATCCCATTCCTCCTCACCCACCCCCCATCCCATTCCTCCTCACCCACACCCTCTCCATCCCATTCTGCCTCCTCCTCCCCCCAACATCCCATTCCTCCTCACCCACCCCCCATCCCATTCCTCCTCACCCACCCCCCCAACCCATTCCTGCTCTTCCTCCCCCCCCCCACATCCCATTCCTCCTCACCCACCCCCCCATCCTATTCCTCCTCCTCATCCCCCCCACATCCTATCCCATTCCTCCTCCCCCCCCCACATCCATCCTATCCCATTCCTCCTTCCTCCCCCCCAACATCCCACCCCATTCCTCACTCCCCCAACATCCCACCCCATTCCTCACTCCCCCAACATCCCACCCCATTCCTCACTCCCCCAACATCCCACCCCATTTCTCACCCCCCCAACATCCCACCCCACTCCTTACCCCCCCAACATCTCACCCCACTCCTCACTCCCCCAACATCTCACCCCATTCCTCACTCCCCCAACATCCCACCCCATTCCGCACTCCCCCAACATCCCACCCCATTCCTCACTCCCCCAACATCCCACCCCATTCCTCACTCCCCCAACATCCCACCCCATTCCTCACTCCCCCAACATCCCACCCCATTCCTCACTCCCCCAACATCCCACCCCATTCCTCACTCCCCCAACATCTCACCCCATTCCTCACTCCCCCAACATCTCACCCCATTCCTCACTCCCCCAACATCTCACCCCATTCCTCACTCCCCCAACATCTCACCCCATTCCTCACTCCCCCAACATCCCACCACCCCAACATCCCACCCCATTCCTCCCCCCCAACATCCCACCCCATTCCTCACTCCCCCAACATCCCACCCCATTCCTCACTCCCCCAACATCCCACCACCCCAACATCCCACCCCATTCCTGCCCCTCTACATCCCACCCCATTCCTCAGCCCCTCTACATCCCGCCCCATTCCACACCCGCCCAGCATCCCGTCCCGTTCCTCCTCCCCGCTGCATCCCGTCCCGTTCCTCCTCCCCGCTGCATCCCGTCCCGTTCCTCCTCCCCGCTGCATCCCGTCCCGTTCCTCCTCCCCGCTGCATCCCGTCCCGTTCCTCCTCCCCGCTGCATCCCGTCCCGTTCCTCCTCCCCGCTGCATCCCGTCCCGTTCCTCCTCCCCGCTGCATCCCGTCCCGTTCCTCCTCCCCGCTGCATCCCGTCCCGTTCCTCCTCCCCGCTGCATCCAGTCCCGTTCCTCCTCCCCGCTGCATCCCGTCCCGTTCCTCCTCCCCGCTGCATCCCGTCCCGTTCCTCCTCCCCGCTGCATCCCGTCCCGTTCCTCCTCCCCGCTGCATCCCGTCCCGTTCCTCCTCCCCGCTGCATCCCGTCCCGTTCCTCCTCCCCGCTGCATCCCGTCCTGTTCCTCCTCCCCGCTGCATCCCGTCCCGTTCTCCCGCCCCCAGTTCCCATCCCCATCTCACCGGCCCACCAACCCCGGTCCCATCCCGTTCTCCCCCGCCCCGTCCCTTCCCGCCCTCCTCCCCCCCCCCCCCCCCCCCAACCCCACCAATCCCTTTCCCCATCCCCCCCGTCCTGTTCCTCCTCACCCCACCCCGTCCCGTTCTCACCCGCCCAATCCACCTCTTTGCTCATTCCCTTCCCATTCGCCCCCTTCCCTCATTCCCTTCCCACTCGCCCTCATTCCCTTTCCCCACCTCCCTCCCACATTCCCATTTCCCCCCCTCCGTCCCTCATTCCCATTTCCCCCCCTCCGTCCCTCATTCCCATTTCCCCCCCTCCGTCCCTGATTCCCATTTCCCCCCCTCCGTCCCTGATTCCCATTTCCCCCCCTCCGTCCCTGATTCCCATTTCCCCCCCTCCGTCCCTGATTCCCATTTCCCCCCCTCCGTCCCTGATTCCCATTTCCCCCCCTCCGTCCCTGATTCCCATTTCCCCCCCTCCGTCCCTGATTCCCATTTCCCCCCCTCCGTCCCTGATTCCCATTTCCCCCCCTCCGTCCCTGATTCCCATTTCCCCCCCTCCGTCCCTGATTCCCATTTCCCCCCCTCCGTCCCTGATTCCCATTTCCCCCCCTCCGTCCCTGATTCCCATTTCCCCCCCTCCGTCCCTGATTCCCATTTCCCCCCCTCCGTCCCTGATTCCCATTTCCCCCCCTCCGTCCCTGATTCCCATTTCCCCCCCTCCGTCCCTGATTCCCATTTCCCCCCATCCGTCCCTCATTCCCATTTCCCCCCCATCCGTCCCTCATTCCCATTTCCCCCCCTCCGTCCCTCATTCCCATTTCCCCCCCTCCGTCCCTCATTCCCATTTCCCCCCCTCCGTCCCTCATTCCCATTTCCCCCCCTCCCTCCCTCATTCCCATTTCCCCCCCTCCCTCCCTCATTCCCATTTCCCCCCCCTCCGTCCCTCATTCCCATTTCCCCCCCTCCGTCCCTCATTCCCATTTGCCCCCCTCCGTCCCTCATTCCCATTTGCCCCCCTCCGTCCCTCCTTCCCATTTGCCCCCCTCCGTCCCTCCTTCCCATTTGCCCCCCTCCGTCCCTCCTTCCCATTTGCCCCCCTCCGTCCCCATTTGCCCCCCTCCGTCCCCATTTGCCCCCCTCCGTCCCCATTTGCCCCCCTCCGTCCCCATTTGCCCCCCTCCGTCCCCATTTGCCCCCCTCCGTCCCCATTTGCCCCCCTCCGTCCCCATTTGCCCCCCTCCGTCCCCATTTGCCCCCCTCCGTCCCCATTTGCCCCCCTCCGTCCCCATTTGCCCCCCTCCGTCCCCATTTGCCCCCCTCCGTCCCCATTTGCCCCCCTCCGTCCCCATTTGCCCCCCTCCGTCCCCATTTGCCCCCCTCCGTCCCCATTTGCCCCCCTCCGTCCCCATTTGCCCCCCTCCGTCCCCATTTGCCCCCCTCCGTCCCTCCTTCCCATTTGCCCCCCTCCGTCCCATTTCCCCCCTCCCTCCCTCACTGCCACTTCCCCCCCTCCCTCACTGCCACTTCCCCCCCCCTCACTGCCATTTCCCCCTCCCTCGCTCACTGCCATTTCCCCCCCTTCCTCGCTCACTGCCATTTCCCCCGCCTCCCTCGCTCACTGCCATTTCCCCCGCCCCTCCCTCACTGCCATTTCCCCCGCCCCTCCCTCACTGCCATTTCCCCCCCTTCCCTCCCTCACTGCCATTTCCCCCCCTTCCCTCCCTCACTGCCATTTCCCCCCCTTCCCTCCCTCACTGCCATTTCCCCCCCTTCCCTCCCTCACTGCCATTTCCCCCCCTTCCCTCCCTCACTGCCATTTCCCCCCCCTTCCCTCCCTCACTGCCATTTCCCCCTCCCTCCCTCACTGCCTTTTCCCCCCCTCCCTCACTGCCATTTCCCCCCCTCCCTCACTGCCATTTCCCCCCCTCCCTCCCTCCCTCCCTCACTGCCATTTCCCCCCTCCCTCCCTCACTGCCATTTCCCCCCTCCCTCCCTCACTGCCATTTCCCCCCTCCCTCCCTCACTGCCTTTTCCCCCCCTCCCTCCCTCCCTCCCTCACTGCCATTTCCCCCCCTCCCTCCCTCACTGCCATTTCCCCCCCTTCCCTCCCTCACTGCCATTTCCCCCCCTTCCCTCCCTCACTGCCATTTCCCCCCCTTCCCTCCCTCACTGCCATTTCCCCCCCCTCCCTCCCTCACTGCCATTTCCCCCCCCTCCCTCCCTCACTGCCATTTCCCCCCCCCTCCCTCCCTCCCTCACTGCCATTTCCCCCCCCTCCCTCCCTCCCTCACTGCCATTTCCCCCCCTCCCTCCCTCACTGCCATTTCCCCCCCTCCCTCCCTCACTGCCATTTCCCCCCCTCCCTCCCTCACTGCCATTTCCCCCCCTCCCTCCCTCACTGCCATTTCCTCCCCTTCCCTCCCTCACTGCCATTTCCCCCCTCCCTCCCTCCCTCCCTCACTGCCATTTCCCCCCACTCCCTCCCTCACTGCCATTTCCCCCCACTCCCTCCCTCACTGCCATTTCCCCCCACTCCCTCCCTCACTGCCATTTCCCCCCACTCCCTCCCTCACTGCCATTTCCCCCCACTCCCTCCCTCACTGCCATTTCCCCCCCTCCCTCACTGCCATTTCCCCCCCTCCCTCACTGCCATTTCTCCCCCTCCCTCACTGCCATTTCTCCCCCTCCCTCACTGCCATTTCTCCCCCTCCCTCACTGCCATTTCTCCCCCCCTCCCTCCCTCCCTCCCTCCCTCACTGCCATTTCTCCCCCCCTCCCTCCCTCCCTCACTGCCATTTCTCCCCCCCTCCCTCCCTCCCTCACTGCCATTTCCCCCCCTCCCTCCCTCCCTCCCTCACTGCCATTTCCCCCCCTCCCTCCCTCACTGCCATTTCCCCCCCTCCCTCCCTCACTGCCATTTCCCCCCCCCTCCCTCCCTCACTGCCATTTCCCCCCCCCTCCCTCCCTCACTGCCATTTCCCCCCCCTCCCTCCCTCACTGCCATTTCCCCCCCCTCCCTCCCTCACTGCCATTTCCCCCCCCTCCCTCCCTCCCTCCCATTTCCCCCCCCCTCCCTCCCTCCCTCCCTCACTGCCATTTCCCCCCCTCCCTCCCTCCCTCCCTCACTGCCATTTCCCCCCCTCCCTCCCTCCCTCACTGCCATTTCCCCCCCTCCCTCCCTCACTGCCATTTCCCCCCCTCCCTCCCTCATTGCCATTTCCCTCCCTCCCTCATTGCCATTTCCCTCCCTCCCTCCCTCCCTCCCTCCCTCTTTCCTCCCTCCCTCCCTCCCTTTTCCTCCCTCCCTCCCTCCCTCCCTCCCTCCCTCCCTCTCTTTCCCCTCCCCCCCTCCCTCCCTCTCTTTTCCCCTCCCTCCCTCTCTTTTCCCCTCCCTCCCTCTCTCTTTTCCCCCCTCCCTCTTTTCCCCTCCCTCCCTCCCTTTCCCTCCCTCCCTCCCTTTCCCTCCCTCCCTCCTCTCCCTCCCTCCCTCCCTTTTCCTCCCTTTTTCCTCCCTCCCTCCCTCCCTCCCTTTTTCCTCCCTCCCTCCCTCCCTCCCTTTTTCCTCCCTCCCTCCCTCCCTTTTTCCTCCCTCCCTCCCTCCCTTTTTCCTCCCTCCCTCCCTCCCTTTTTCCTCCCTCCCTCCCTCCCCTCCCTCCCTTTTTCCTCCCTCCCTCCCTCCCTTTTTCCCTCCCTCCCTCCCTCCCTTTTTCCCTCCTCCCTCCCTCCCTTTTTCCCTCCCTCCCTCCCTCCCTCCCTCCCTTTTTCCCTCCCTCCCTCCCTCCCTCCCTTTTTCCCTCCCTCCCTCCCTCCCTCCCTTTTTCCCTCCCTTTTTCCTCCCTCCCTCCCTCCCTCCCTTTTTCCTCCCTCCCTCCCTCCCTCCCTTTTTCCTCCCTCCCTCCCTCCCTCCCTTTTTCCTCCCTCCCTCCCTCCCTTTTTCCTCCCTCCCTCCCTCCCTTTTTCCTCCCTCCCTCCCTCCCTTTTTCCTCCCTCCCTCCCTCCCTTTTTCCTCCCTCCCTCCCTCCCTTTTTCCTCCCTCCCTCCCTCCCTCCCTTTTTCCTCCCTCCCTCCCTCCCTTTTTCCTCCCTCCCTCCCTCCCTCCCTCTTTCCTCCCTCCCTCCCTCCCTCCCTCTTTCTCACTCTCTCCCTCCCTCCCTCCCTCTTTCTCCCTCCCTCCCTCCCTCCCTCTTTCTCCCTCCCTCCCTCCCTCCCTCTTTCTCCCTCCCTCCCTCCCTCCCTCCCTCCCTCCCTTTTTCCTCCCTCTCTCCCTCCCTTTTTCCTCCCTCTCTCCCTCCCTTTTTCCTCCCTCCCTCCCTCCCTTTTTCCTCCCTCCCTCCCTCCCTCCCTTTTTCCTCCCTCCCTCCCTTTTTCCTCCCTCCCTCCCTTTTTCCTCCCTCCCTTTTTCCTCCCTCCCTTTTTCCCCCCTCCCTCTTTCCCCCCCTCCCTCCCTCTTTCCCCCCCTCCCTCCCTCTTTCCCCCCCTCCCTCCCTCTTTCCCCCCCTCCCTCCCTCTTTCCCCCCTCCCTCCCTCTTTCCCCCCTCCCTCCCTCTTTCCCCCCTCCCTCCCTCTTTCCTCCCTCCCTCCCTCTTTCCTCCCTCCCTCCCTCTTTCCCCCCTCCCTCCCTCTTTCCCCCCTCCCTCCCTCCCTCGTCCCCCCCTCCCTCCCTCCTCCCTCTTCCCCCCCTCCCTCCCTCCTCCCTCCCTCCCCCTCCCTCCCTCCCTCCCTTTCCCCTCCCTCCCTCCCTCCCTCCCTCCCTTTCCCCCTCCCTCCCTCCCTCCCTCCCTTTCCCCCTCCCTCCCTTTCCCCCTCCCTCCCTTTCCCCCTCCCTCCCTCTTTCCTCCCTCCCTCTTTCCTCCCTCCCTCTTTCCTCCCTCCCTCTTTCCCCCCTCCCTCCCCACCCTCCCTCCCCTCCCTCCCTCCCTCCCTCTTTCCACCCCTCCCTCCCTCCCTCTTTCCAACCCTCCCTCCCTCCCTCCCTCTTTCCAACCCTCCCTCCCTCCCTCCCTCCCTCTTTCCACCCCTCCCTCCCTCTTTCCACCCTCCCTCCCTCCCCTCTTTCCACCCCTCCCTCCCTCCCTCCCTCCGTCTATTCCCCCCCTCACTCCCTCCCTCCCTCTCTTACCCCCTCCCTCCCTCCCTCCCTCTCTTCCCCCCTCCCTCCCTCCCTCCCTCTCTTCCCCCCTCCCTCCCTCCCTCCCTCTCTTCCCCCCTCCCTCCCTCCCTCCCTCTCTTCCCCCCTCCCTCCCTCTCTTCCCCCCCTCCCTCCCTCCCTCTTTCCCCCCTCCCTCCCTCCCTCTTTCCCCCCTCCCTCCCTCCCTCCCTCTTCCCCCCTCCCTCCCTCCCTCTTTCCCCCCCCTCCCTCCCTCCCTCCCTCCCTCCCTCCCTCTTTCCCCCCTCCCTCTTTCCCCCCTCCCTCCCTCCCTCTTTCCCCCCTCCCTCCCTCCCTCTTTCCCCCCTCCCTCCCTCCCTCTTTCCCCCCTCCCTCCCTCCCTCTTTCCCCCCTCCCTCCCTCCCTCTTTCCCTCCCTCCCTCTTTCCCCCCTCCCTCTTTCCCCCCTCCCTCCCTCCCCCCTCCCTCTCTCCCTCCCTCCCCCCTCCCTCCCTCCCCCCCTCTTTCCCCCCTCCCTCTTTCCCCCCTCCCTCCCTCCCTCTTTCCCCCCTCCCTCCCTCCCTCTTTCCCCCCTCCCTCCCTCCCTCTTTCCCCCTCCCTCCCTCCCTCTTTCCCCCTCCCTCCCTCCCTCTTTCCCCCCTCCCTCCCTCCCTCTTCCCCCCCTCCCTCCCGCCCTCTTTCCCCCCTCCCTCCCTCCCTCTTCCCCCCCTCCCTCCCTCCCTCTTTCCCCCCTCCCTCCCTCCCTCTTTCCTCCCCCCTCCCTCCCTCCCTCTTTCCCCCCCTCCCTCCCTCCCTCTTTCCCCCCCTCCCTCCCTCCCTCTTTCCCCCCCTCGCTCCCTCCCTCTTTCCCCCCCTCCCTCCCTCCCTCTTTCCCCCCCTCCCTCCCTCCCTCTTTCCCCCCCTCCCTCCCTCCCTCTTTCCTCCCCTCCCTCCCTCCCTCCCTCCCTCTTTCCTCCCCTCCCTCCCTCCCTCTTTCCTCCCCTCCCTCCCTCCCTCCCTCTTTTCTCCCCTCCCTCCCTCCCTCTTTCCCCCCCTCCCTCTTTCCCTCCCTCCCTCTTTCCCCCTCCCTCCCTCTTTCCCCCTCCCTCCCTCCCTCCCCCCTCCCCCCCCCCTCCCTCCTCCCTCCCTCCCTCTTTCCTCCCTCCCTCCCTCCCTCTTTCCTCCCTCCCTCCCTCCCTCCCTCTTTCCTCCCTCCCTCTTTCCTCCCTCCCTCCCTCTTTCCTCCCTCCCTCCCTCTTTCCTCCCTCCCTCTTTCCTCCCTCCCTCTTTCCTCCCTCCCTCTTTCCTCCCTCCCTCTTTCCTCCCTCCCTCTTTCCTCCCTCCCTCTTTCCTCCCTCCCTCTTTCCTCCCTCCCTCTTTCCTCCCTCCTGCCCTCCCTCCCTCTTTCCTCCCTCCCTCCCTCTTTCCTCCCTCCCTCCCTCCCTCCCTCCCTCCCTCCCTCTTTCTCCCTCCCTCCCTCCCTCTTTCTCCCTCCCTCCCTCCCTCTTTCTCCCTCCCTCCCTCCCTCTTTCCTCCCTCCCTCCCTCCCTCTTTCCTCCCTCCCTCTTTCCTCCCTCCCTCCCTCCCTCTTTCCTCCCTCCCTCCCTCCCTCTTTCCCCCTCCCTCCCTCTTTCCCCCCTCCCTCCCTCTTTCCCCCCTCCCTCCCTCTTTCCCCCCTCCCTCCCTCTTTCCCCCCCTCCCTCCCTCTTTCCCCCCTCCCTCCCTCTTTCCCCCCTCCCTCCCTCTTTCCCCCCTCCCTCCCTCTTTCCCCCCTCCCTCCCTCTTTCCCCCTCCCTCCTCTTCCCCCTCCCTCTTTCCCCCCTCCCTCCCTCTTTCCCCTCCCTCCCTCTTTCCCCCTCCCTCCCCCTCCCTCCCTCCCTCCTTCCTCCCTCCCTCCTTCCTCCCTCCCTCCCTCCTCCCTCCCTCCCTCCCTCCTTCCTCCCTCCCTCCCTCCTTCCTCCCTCCCTCTTTCCCCCCTCCCTCCTTCCTCCCTCCCTCCCTCCCTCCTCCCTCCCTCCCTCCCTCCTTCCTCCCTCCCTCTTTCCCCCCTCCCTCTTTCTCCCTCCCTCCCTCCCTCCTTCCTCCCTCCCTCCTTCCTCCCTCCCTCCCTCCTCCCTCCCTCCCTCCTTCCTCCCTCCCTCCCTCCTTCCTCCCTCCCTCCTTCCTCCCTCCTCCTTCCTCCCTCCCTCCCTCCTTCCTCCCTCCTCCCTCCTTCCTCCCTCCCTCCCTCCCTCTTTCCCCCCTCCCTCTTTCCCCCCTCTCTCCCCCCTCCCTCATATCCCCCCCTTCCCCTCCCTCATATCCCCCCCTTCCCCTCCCTCATATCCCCCCCTTCCCCTCCCTCATATCCCCCCCTTCCCCTCCCTCATATCCCCCCCTTCCCCTCCCTCATATCCCCCCCTTCCCCTCCCTCATATCCCCCCCTCCCCTCCCTCATATCCCCCCTCCCCTCCCTCATATCCCCCCCTCCCCTCCTCATATCCCCCCCTTCCCCTCCCTCATATCCCCCCCTTCCCCTCCCTCATATCCCCCCCTTCCCCTCCCTCATATCCCCCCCTTCCCCTCCCTCATATCCCCCCCCTTCCCCTCCCTCATATCCCCCCCCTTCCCCTCCCTCATATCCCCCCCCTTCCCCTCCCTCATATCCCCCCCCTTCCCCTCCCTCATATCCCCCCCTTCCCTCCCTCATATCCCCCCCCTTCCCCTCCCTCATATCCCCCCCTTCCCCTCCCTCATATCCCCCCCTTCCCCTCCCTCATATCCCCCCCTTCCCCTCCCTCATATCCCCCCCTTCCCCTCCCTCATATCCCCCCTTCCCCTCCCTCATATCCCCCCTTCCCCTCCCTCATATCCCCCCTTCCCCTCCCTCATATCCCCCTTCCCCTCCCTCATATCCCCCCCTTCCCCTCCCTCATATCCCCCCCTTCCCCTCCCTCATATCCCCCCCTTCCCCTCCCTCATATCCCCCCCTTCCCCTCCCTCATATCCCCCCCTTCCCCTCCCTCATATCCCCCCCTTCCCCTCACTCATATCCCCCCCTTCCCCTCCCTCATATCCCCCCCTTCCCCTCCCTCATATCCCCCCCTCCCCTCCCCTCCCTCATATCCCCCCTCCCCTCCCTCATATCCCCCCTCTTCCCCTCATATCCCCCCCCTTCCCCTCCCTCATATCCCCCCCTTCCCTCCCTCATATCCCCCCCTCCCTCCCTCATATCCCCCCTCCCCTCCCTCATATCCCCCCTCCCCTCCCTCATATCCCCCCTCCCCTCCCTCATATCCCCCCTCCCCCCCTCAATCCCCCTCCCCTCATATCCCCCCCCTCCCCTCCCTCATATCCCCCCCCTCCCCTCCCTCATATCCCCCCCTCCCCTCCCTCATATCCCCCCCTCCCCTCCCTCATATCCCCCCCCTCCCCTCCCTCATATCCCCCCCCTCCCCTCCCTCATATCCCCCCCTCCCCTCCCTCATATCCCCCCCTCCCCTCCCTCATATCCCCCCCTCCCCTCCCTCATATCCCCTCCCTCCCCTCCCTCATATCCCCCCCTCCCCTCCCTCCCCTCCCTCATATCCCCCCCTCCCCTCCCTCATATCCCCCCCTCCCCTCCCTCATATCCCCCCCTCCCCTCCCTCATATCCCCCCCTCCCCTCCCTCATATCCCCCCTCCCCTCCCTCATATCCCCCCCTCCCTCCCTCATATCCCCCCCTCCCCTCCCTCATATCCCCTCCCTCATATCCCCTCCCTCCCCTCCCTCATATCCCCCCCTCCCCTCCCTCCCCTCCCTCATATCCCCCCCTCCCCTCCCTCATATCCCCCCCTCCCCTCCCTCATATCCCCCCCTCCCCTCCCTCATATCCCCCCCTCCCCTCCCTCATATCCCCCCCTCCCCTCCCTCATATCCCCCCCTCCCCTCCCTCATATCCCCCCTCCCCTCCCTCATATCCCCCCCTCCCCTCCCTCATATCCCCCCCTCCCCTCCCTCATATCCCACCCTCCCCTCCCTCATATCCCCCCTCCCCTCCCTCATATCCCCCCCTCCCCTCCCTCATATCCCCCCTCCCCTCCCTCATATCCCCCCCCTCCCCTCCCTCATATCCCCCCCTCCCCTCCCTCATATCCCCCCCCTCCCCTCCCTCATATCCCCCCCTCCCCTCCCTCATATCCCCCCTCTTCCCCTCCCTCATATCCCCCCTCTTCCCCTCCCTCATATCCCCCCTCTTCCCCTCCCTCATATCCCCCCTCTTCCCCTCCCTCATATCCCCCCTCTTCCCCTCCCTCATATCCCCCCTCTTCCCCTCCCTCATATCCCCCCCCTTCCCCTCCCTCATATCCCCCCCTTCCCCTCCCTCATATCCCCCCCTCCCCTCCCTCATATCCCCCCCTCCCCTCCCTCATATCCCCCCCTCCCCTCCCTCATATCCCCCCCTCCCCTCCCTCATATCCCCCCCTCCCCTCCCTCATATCCCCCCCTCCCCTCCCTCATATCCCCCCCTCCCCTCCCTCATATCCCCCCCTCCCCTCCCTCATATCCCCCCCTCCCCTCCCTCATATCCCCCCCTCCCCTCCCTCATATCCCCCCCTCCCCTCCCTCATATCCCCCCTCTTCCCCTCCCTCATATCCCCCCTCTTCCCCTCCCTCATATCCCCCCTCTTCCCCTCCCTCATATCCCCCCTCTTCCCCTCCCTCATATCCCCCCTCTTCCCCTCCCTCATATCCCCCCTCCCCTCCCTCATATCCCCCCTCCCCTCCCTCATATCCCCCCTCCCCTCCCTCATATCCCCCCTCCCCTCCCTCATATCCCCCCTCCCCTCCCTCATATCCCCCCTCCCCTCCCTCATATCCCCCCTCCCCTCCCTCATATCCCCCCTCCCCTCCCTCATATCCCCCCTCCCCTCCCTCATATCCCCCCTCCCCTCCCTCATATCCCCCCTCCCCTCCCTCATATCCCCCCTCTTCCCCTCCCTCATATCCCCCCTCTTCCCCTCCCTCATATCCCCCCTCTTCCCCTCCCTCATATCCCCCCTCTTCCCCTCCCTCATATCCCCCCTCTTCCCCTCCCTCATATCCCCCCTCTTCCCCTCCCTCATATCCCCCCTCTTCCCCTCATATCCCCCCTCTTCCCCTCATATCCCCCCTCTTCCCCTCCCCCCATATCCCCCCTCTTCCCCTCCCCCCATATCCCCCCTCTTCCCCTCCCCCCATATCCCCCCTCTTCCCCTCCCCCCATATCCCCCCCTTCTTCCCCCTTCCCCACTCCCCTCCGCCCCACCCCCGCCCCGTACCTGCTATACCAGGTGCCTTTTTCCCTTCCCACGTCCTGTTTTTGTTCTCTCTCCCGCTCAACGTTTCCACTGGTCTCTGGTGTTTTACACGGATCCCACAGCCTTTTATTGCCCTACCCAGCTTTTCTAATATAAGTTCACTCGGGCGTGTTTCTGTGTCTCCCTCTCTGGGTGTTCGTATGTTTTCCCTTTGGTTTTTTTTAAAATAATAATTTATCACCCGAATGCTTGCAATGGTCTGACCTTCGCCGCCGTTGTGAGGAATGCGTAGATAGCGCTTTTACAGCCTCTTTTGCATGTGCCTAAAATGTATACGTTCAGAAACGAACTGCGCGTCCCAAAAATTACAAAGGCTTGCGCCGGAGATTTGTAAACTGGGCTGGAAGTTAACATCTCTTTCTCCAGTCTGCCATATGGTAACATTGACCTTCTTACAACAGGAGGGACAATCGCCTGCTGTAGCTGTTTAACACCTGTATGGGGAGGGGAAAGGCCGCCACCTCGGCGCTGTGTGTTGACATGCTGGAGCTGCACTTTATTTTTTTGCAACATGTCGTTGTCCGTCTTCAAAGGATAACTGCGGTTTCATTTCCGTTGTAGTAACTGCCAATTACTGTAGTCCACGTACACACGAAGCAGCTGCTGTTATCACCCATATTGGAGATTTCTGTGGTGGTTGGATGAAATTCAAATGCAGTTGCGATGGTAGAGAATGCGAAACAAAAACAGAAATGCTGGAAATACTCAGTTCAGGCAGCATCTTCACATTTCGTGCCTTCATCAAAACTCAAATGTAGGGGTGGGGTGGGATACCGTTCAGTTTAATATTGTGTTTCAGTATGGTTAATTTTTAAGTGAATGCATTGGCCAAAAATTTCCCACATGTTCATAAATCTTAAGTCATGCACATTGTGCATGATGGGTGTTCTTGCAGTGTTTTTTTTTAAATTGTCATTCTTTGCTTTTAACAGAAAAAGTGTAAATTTGAAACACAAATAGAATTTTCTGGAAATTCTGCTTAGCTTGCCTTGTGTTCTAATTTAGTAAGCAGCACATTTCTATCACATCTCAGTCTGTAACACGTTACCGAGAAATGTTTTACAAAGGTTTGAACTGTAGCTGTGGATGAATGATGTAACTGGAGGGCTTTAAAGCTGCTTTGATTGCAGTGTGGTTCTTGAGATGTTATTGCTTCCAGTTGGGAGATGTGAAAACTGGACACTTGTAAAGCTAGCACATGGTGAATTATATATCTCTTTGCTTGTTAGTATGGCAGAATCGGTTACATTCATTTCAGAAGCTTATTTTGCTGGTTAGCTATTTTGAATTTAGTCTCAAGTACTAAAAGCTACTGTAGACTGGTCTTTACATAGAGGAAATAAATACAATGATTATCACTAGAGAAAAAGTACTAGGGAAAGTAATGGTACTAAAGGCCGATAAGTCCCCTGGACCTGATGGAAGCAGCTACACATATAGTGGATGTGCTGGTAGTTATCTTCCAAGAATCCTTAGATTCTGGAAAAGTCCCAGAAGATTGGAAAACTGCCATTGTAACACCCTTATTCAAAAAGGGAGGGAAACAAAAAACATTAGCTTAATGCCTATCATTGGGAAATGTTGGAGTCTGTTATAAAGGATGTAACAGCAGGGCATTTAGAAATGCATAATATAATCAAGCAGAGTCAGCATGGCTTCATGAAGGAGAAATCATGCCTGACAAATTTATTAGAATCCTTTGAGGAGGTAACAAGCAGGATAGATAAAGAGGAACCAGTAGATGTAATATATTAGGATTTTCAAGAGGCGTACCCCACATAAGGCTACTTAATAAGATAAGAGCCCATGGTGTGAGGGTAGAATATTAGCATGGATAGTGCATTGGCTAACTAAGAGAAGACAGAGTTGAGATAAGGGGAGTATTTTCGGAATGGCAATCTGTAACTAATGGAGTGCTGCAGGGATCAGTGCTGAGGCCACAATTATTTACGGTATATATGACTTGGATGAGGGAAGTGAATGTACTATCACCAAGTTTGCGGATGACACAAAAATAGGTGGGAAGGCAAATGGTGAGGATAACACAGCCTGTCTATATCCCTCTGTAGATTTTAAGTGAGTGGGCAAAAACTTGGCAGATGAAATATAATGTGGGAAGATGTGAAGTTATTCACTTTGGTAGGAATAGAGGAGCTAAATATTATTTAAATGGAGAAATACTGTGAAAAGCTGCAGCACGGAGGGATTTGGGAGTCCTCGTGCATGAATCACAAAAAGCTAACATACAAGTTCAGCGGGTAATAGGGAAGGCAAATGGAATGCTGGCCTTTATTTCAAAAGGAATGGAGTATAAAAATAGGGAAGTCTTGCTAAAACTATACAAGGAGCACACCTAGAGTACCATGAACGGTTTTGGCCCCCTTATCTAAGGAAAGATGTACTGGCATTGGAGACAGTCTAGAGAAGGTTCACTAGGTTGATTCAGGGTATGGAGGGATTTTCTTATGAGGAGAGGCCTGTACTCATTGAGTTTAGAAGAATGAGGCGACCTTATTGAAACATATAAGATTCTTAGGGGGCTTGACAGGGTAGATGCTGAGAGGTTAAAAACAGAGATAAAAACAAAAAACTGCGGATGCTGGAAATCCAAAACAAAAACTAAAAAATACCTGGAAAAACTCAGCAGGTCTGGCAGCATTGGCAGAGAAGAATACAGTTGATGTTTCGAGTCCTCATGAGTGTCATGAGGACTCGAAACGTCAACTGTACTCTTCTCTGCTGATGCTGCCAGACCTGCTGAGTTTTTCCAGGTATTTTTTAGTTTTTGTTTTAGATGCTGAGAGGTTGTTTCCCCTTGTGGGAGAGTCTAGGACCAGAAAGCATAATCTCAGAGCAAGGGGTCGCCCATTTAAGCAGATGAGAAGGAATATCTTCTCTCAGGCGGTAGTGAATCTGCGGAATTCTTTACTGCAGAGGCTGGGTTAAGTATATTCAAGGCTGAGGTAGACAGATTTTTAATCCGTAAAGGAATCAAGGGTTATGGGGAAAAGGCAGGAAAGTGGAGTTGAGGATTAGCACATCAGCCATGCTCTTATTGAGTGTCGGAGCAGATTTACTTCTGCTCCTACATCTTATTGTCTTAAGATTGAGAAGATGTTTGCTGGAGGTATTCACAATCATGAGAGGTCTGGACAGAGTAGATAAGGAAAAACTGTTCCTATTGGTGGAAGGATAGAGAACAAGAGGGCACAGATTTAAGGTAATTGATAAAAGAAGCAATAGCAACACAAGGAAAAACAGTTCCATGCAGTGAGTGGTTAGGATCAGGAATGCACAGCCTGAGAGTGGTGGAGTCGGTTCAATCGAGGATTCAAAAGGGAATTGGATTGTATTCTGAAAAGAAAGAAGGTGCAGGGTTACAGGGAGTGGCACTAGGTAAATTGCTCCTACCAGGAGCCATTGCAGACATGACAGGCTGAATGGCCTCCTTTTGCACTGTAACCATTCTGCAATTTAGCCAGATCATCAACTTTTGTGTTTTCACCTACCTAAAGATTTGCTTTCCCATCGTCCCAGTTATTTTGAAGCTGCTCTGGCTTTCCATGGTCTTCACTTTCAAATCACTCTCCTCCTTCATCAATCCCCTCCAGAATTATGCTCCTCTGCTGCTCTGTCACCAGTTTCCTTGGTCTTCACTCCCTTGTTAGCCATTGATCCTGTCACCACTATCATTGTGCCCTATGCCATGTCTTTGTCCCTGCTTTTAAAAGCCCCTTCTCTTCAATTATGCTTTCATCTCAGCCTCCCTTCACTCCGGCTACACGGTGCCCACATAGTGACCCATATAAGGCTCTGTTGTTTTACAGCGTGTAAGGTTTTGGCTGTGTACTGGTTTGCCCTGGGTCTGTTTTCCTGAGGAATATATACCATGATTTTTTTTGCACTGGTAATGTTATTATGCTGCCATGAAAATGGAGTAAATGGAAGGAGAATTGAGAGTCATAAGCAGATGTAGAAAGGTAGGAATTTAGGGGAAAGCTTTTCTTCTTTGGATGCATGGCACTAGTGGGCACCAGAGGAAGCTTCCTATTAACCACCTAGTGAAGCTTCAACAGCATGTCTTTTTTCAGCAATACTCAGGTTCTGTATTATCAAATGACTGTTAGCTTTTTTGATGTTCTTTATTCACCAAAAAATATTTAAAAAATTAATGCGCAACTTGTTGGAGATATTATGGGGACCACAGACCATCAGAAACTTCAGTTTGATCTGCAACTTCCTATGCTTAAAATTATTTTGATTTTTAGAACTATAACCTAACTTATGTTTAAAGCTCATGCTGTTACTGGAGTTTATACTGGAATGCAGAGTTAAGCACATATTCCTTGCTAAGCTAGTGGTACCTAAGTTTGCCTGTTGAATTTGTGGAAATACAGCACTGTGTCATGTATACAACAGCTTTCATTGCAGTCACACACGGTGTGGAATGGGTGTGCTTTTGACTAGACGTGGTTATTTCAAACCAGAAAAAAGCTCAACAACTTTCCCCAGTCTTCAGGAGCACAGGATTCACTGTGTCCTCTGACATCTTAACAGTAGTGTTAACTGAACCAGCCATAGGAGCAGAGTGGAAACAGAAGCAGGATGGAGTCTGGGTATTCTGTAACAAGTGGCTTGTTTACTGACACCTCAATGTCTTTCCAACAGCTGCGGGATTCAAGTTAAGAATGTGATGAAATACTTGCCACTTGTTTGAATGATTTTCCAATCGGAAAGTGTGACTCCTTCCAGGACAGAGTAGCCTGTTTGATTGCCTCTGCCACTGGACCTGATACCTTGTCAAATTGCACACTATTCTAACTTGAACATTAAATTTTATTTGTTCATTGTTGCTGTGTTAATATTTTGGAATTTCCTACCCTGGTACCATTGTGGGAATGTGGTCACTATAAATGTTACAGTGATCCAAGGAGAGAAGGAACAAAAGCCTGTATTGTGTGTAGATCACTAAAATGGGCCAATACTCTCTGGAGTTTAGAAGAATGAGGTGCAATCTTATTGAATTGTATAAAATTCTTAGAGGTTTTGACAGGGTAGATGCTGAGACACTGTTTCCCCTGGCTGGAGAATCTAGAACTACCAGTCATTGTCTCAGTATAAGGGGGCAGCCATTTAGACTGAAATGAGGAGAAATTTCTTCAGAGGGTTTTGAATCTTCGGCATTCTCAATCTCTGAGGGCTATAGGTGCTCAGTCAATGGGTATATTCAAGACTGGGATGGAAAGATGTTTGGACACTAAGGGGATCAAAGGATATGGCAGGAAAGTGGAGTTGATGTAGAACTTCAGCCATGATGTTAATGATGGAGCAAACTTGAGCTCTTTGGCCTCCTCCTGCTCCAAACTCTCATTGTTCTCAAATGTGAAACGAAAGGTGAGGAAGTTGTGCAGTGTTTGGGTCCGCTCCCAAAGCAGTACGCATTCAGTTTCAGCACAGATAGACTAAGGCTCAACTTATCAGCAATAACTGCATTAAATTAGTTTGTATCTCCCTGAGTTTAGAAGATGGGGGGATGATTCAATCTAAGTCCTTAAAATGATGAGGAATTCAAAAGGTAAATAAACTGTTTCCTCTGGTGGGGGACATCCAGAACACGGGGACCTAATCTAAAAAATTACACACCACTTCACACAAAGGGTAATAGAAATCTTCCTCCCAAAATTGCTATGGATGCTGGTTAAAGCAAAATTTTCAAGATGTATACTTTTTTTAGGTAAGGCTAACGAGGGATGCGGAACAGACAGGGAAATAGAGTTGAGGTACAGATCAGTCAGAGAATGGTTACAGCACAGAAGGAGACCTTTCGGCCCATAGTGTCTGTGCTGGCTCCCTGCAAGAACAACTCCCGCAATTTCCCCATAGCCCTGCATTTCTTTTCTCTTCAGGAGCTTCTCCAGTTCCCTTTCGAATGCAACAATTGTCTCTGCCTCCACCACACTCAGCTGATGCATGCCAGCTCCAAACTACTTGCTGCATTGAAAGAGAGGTTTTGTTCATGTCACTGCTATGTAATTAAATGGCAGAACTGGCTTGAGGGACTCGAAGGTTGGGAATGTACCAAGCGTAAACCAAACTTGTAGATGTTTTGAAACTGTCCCTTCGTTTTCAGTGATGGGATAAACCTTTCCTCTGTTTCCAGCCTGCGAATATCTCCACATCAAGTTTACATATTCTTGGCCCAATTCCAGTTGGCTGAAGGCACAAAAACAGCAGTTAATTTAGGACTAAATGAAGCTTGCTGGGAACAGTCATTGGAATAGGTGATTTGGGAATTGGCAAAGTCACACTAATGTTGAAATTGTGCTCGAGGCATATCGAAGGATGTCTATATCTATCCATGACCTGCTGAGAGTGGGTTCCTGAAATGCATATGTTTCTGTGTTCCAGCACTGTAGCATTTCATTGCGGTGACCTTCAAAATTTCAAGTATTTTGGAAAGAGGCAATCTGTGCTTTGACCAAACAATTTTGATCTCCTTAGAAGCTCAGGAAGTGTTTTCCCTGAATGTGGATAATTTCCAAACGCCCCCATGCCAGTTAGCAAACTTCGTTGAAGCACAGAATGGTTGACTGCTTCTCACTAGATCACCAGCACCCCTAATGATTGGTATAACAGCTGTCTGTTTCAGCATGCCTGATTGTCTCTAACACACTGGCCTTGTTCCACAGATCAAGGCTGTACTGTGTGCAGAATTTAAGTTTCTTATTTTATATGGCCGGTTCTCTAGGTCATCTGAAAATGCCAGACAGGTTTGCCTTGGGGACTGCGCTGGTGGCCTTTTTATTTAAAGGCTGCAGCTGTTGGCTGGTATTGTTTTGATTTGTCTGAGTGGTTCGAAGTCTTTTGAGTCAGTGGAAGAAGTATTGAAGTATATTTTGGAAAATCAGTAGACTGGCAGCGTTTGCGTGTGCAGCAGAGGTAACATTGTGTAAAATATCAGGTACTGTTTGTGCTGCTCAGCTGTTTCATCACACCAGGGCCCATAGTGTAAAATCTCCTGTGGCTCGGCTTCAAGATAAACTTCAATTGAGGGAAATTCAAATTCTGCTATGTTTCTGGCTAGATTTGAAATGACAGTAGTGCAGAACGGGTAGGAAGTAGCCGAACATGTAGAGAAATATTAACAAAAGTACTGGACACAGCAATGTTCGGCCATATTCATTCTGTAGATAATGGGTGCACAAATCGTACCTGTTATCTAAAAACTTAATTACCTATTCAGACTGTAACAACTGCATAGTAACATGTTGCATAATCAACTCCTTAATAAAGGCATTAATAAATACAGCATTGTGAGAACATTAAATGTCAATAGCATCCATTGGTGCCCTGTATCCTAATAGGAAAGATAGGAACATGAATAGGCCATTCAGCCCCTCAAACCTGTCCCTCATTCAGTTAGATCGTAGCTGATCTGTACCTCAACTCCAATTACTTGCCATTGTTCAAATCCTATCTGTGGTGTAACTGTGCCTCCTAACTTAATGAGTTGCATATACAACTCTGTATTCCTTCATCCTTGACATTTTGATAAGTAATAATAAGTGTCAAAAATGCTCAGCAGGCCAAGCAGCATCTGTGGAAAGAGAAACAAGACTTGTTTGTCTTGTACACTTTTTTTCACTTTGTTTCTAAGACGCTATCGGATTCTTAAAATCACTGTTCAGTGTTGGCATCAAGCTGACTTGCATCTTAGAAAACACTCCTCCAGTCTACCCCAGTTCTATCTTCTGCATACTCCCAACTGCATTGTTATGAATCTTCCCCTTTCCCACACCAGTTGCCATTGTGGACACTGAGCTAATTTGATTTGATATAACCCAATCATACAGTGACACTAAGTTACTCCTTGTAACCAACACAGAGGAGAAACTTTCAGGCTATCCACCTGCTATTTTTCAAGCTATTGTTGTGTTGAGATACGTGCACAACATAAGATTATGGTCGTGCTGTACTTGTTAAAACCTTTATTAAGGAGTAAATTATGCAGCATGTTACTGTACACAGGTGTATTGTTTAATCATTTTTATTCGCCAGACATCCTTCAACAGCAACTTTCAAAACTGTGGCCTCTACCACCTAGAAGGACAAGGGCATCAGACGAGTGGAACACCGCCACTTGCGAGTTCCCCTCCAAGATCCACAGTCGGTTAATCAATTATATGTTAGGTTCATGAATTAACCAGTTTTGACAAAGTACTTGACTTCTGGGAACTAAATTTGAGGTAATATTGCATTCACAGTCTTGATCTGTAAAAGATATTTCCAAAGCGAGAATCTCCCGCTTTGCTAGCGTCTTCCTCGTTAAGTATTGGCCCGGTCACTGCCTGTACAAGAATGCTCCCTGACATACTTGATTAAAAATTAGAATAATCCCCTATTTTTTACAACAAAGTAGTAAAAAGGCTGGTCAACATGAACAAATATTCTCTTCTAAATAAACCACTTCCATGGATAAACATTAATTTCCAGCTTTCTGATTATCTGTGCACAAAAGCAAGTGTGCTAAAGCCTCCCTGGGCATCATTTTATTCTTATTTATACTTTCACAGGGTATGGATACTACTGGCTAAGCCAGTATTTATTGCCCTTGAGAAAGTGATGGTGACCCCACCTTCTTGAACTGCTGCAGTCCATTTGGCATAGGAACACCCACGGTGCTGTTAGGGAGTTCAGGATTTTGATTCAGTGACAGTGAAGGAATGGTGATATAGTTCCAAGTCAGGATGGTTAGTGGCTTGTAGGGGTACTTGCAGGTGGTGGTGTTCCCATGCATCTGCTGCCCTTGTCCTTTAAGGCGCTAGAAGTTGTAGGTTTGGAAGGTGCTGTTGGTGGGGCCTTGGTGACTTGCTGCAGTGCATCTTGTAGATGATGCACACTGATGCTACTGTGCATTCACTGTGGAGGGAGTGAATGCTTTGCCCTGGATGGTGTCAAGCCTCTGGAGTGTTGTTGGAGCTGCACCCATTCAGGCAAGTAGAGAGTATTCCATCACACTCCTGACTTGTGCCTTGTAGATGGACTTTGGATGTCAGGTGTTTTACTTGCTGTAGAATTCCCAGCCTCTGACCTTCTCTTATAGTCACAGTATTTATATGGCTGGTTCAGTTCAGTTTCTGGATAACCCACAGGATGTTAGTAGAACATGATTCTCAGCTTTTGCCTGAGTATGCCAGTTGAGAAAAGATGTTGATGTCTATGCTGTAGGGTAGCACTAGTACATTCATCCACCCAATTCATTGGACTATTGATCACATGTTACTGTTGCTCTAAGTTCTTAATTGCTGTTTCACCTGGTAACATGAGACTCTAAGCTGAGAAACCAGCCTAATACTTGCCTTCCAACCATCTCTGCTTGACATTCAATGGCATTACCATCGTTGAATCTCCCACCATAAGTCCTTCCAAGCCACACACTATCCTGACTTGGAACAATATTGCCATTCCTTCACTGTCGCTGGATCAAAATCCTCGAACCCCCTCCCTAACACAACTGTGGGTGTACCTACACCACATGGACTGCAGTGGTTCAAGATGGTGGCTCACCACCACCTTCTCCAGGACAATTAGGGATGGACAATAAAGCTGGCCTAACCAGCAGTGTCTGCATCCCATGAATGAATGAACAAAAACAAATGAATTGCTAGGAATTTGATCTGGTGTTCTCTAGTGACCCTTGCTAGTTGCAGATGAGGGCAAGGTACCATTCTGTCCCTCTAGTTCATCTTCCTATAGAGCTTTACAATTTTAATTTCCTCCCCTCCAATCCTAGCATCCACTGACCTTTGAATGACTTAAATTGTACTTCCACTATTCCACCCAGGACACGATTCCAGGATTTAATCATTTCGGTGTCAATCCTAAACTTGCCTTCTATTCATTTATTTATTTTTTGCCTTGTTATGCTTTCAAGGTTTAACTTAAAAGAGATTATCTTGAACTCTAATTCATTCCACTTGTTATCTTCATATTCCTCTACGATTCATGTTATTCATGTCCTTTCAAGGGTAAAGAATTTAATCTTCCTTGTAACAATTTTTTGACATCAGGAATCAATTGCCTTTGCTTTAAATTCTCTACTCCCACATCAGTTTTTTTTACAAAGAACTAAAATGTAGCTGGTTAAATTCATCACTTGTTAATACAATATGTCAAGTGAACTGTTTGAAATGGGATTATCAGCTCATTGACTAATGGACACTTTTTGAAGCACCATCTCTCCTACTGTATAAGGCATATAGCTGTGGATTAAGGTAAGCTACTTGATTTTTCTATGGGTCATAGTGAGAAGCCATAGATGCTCTCAAGCCTTGGTAAAAGTTGATGGTGCATCTTGTAGAAGGTACTCATTGCAGCAATGGTATCCTGGTGGTTGGGGGACTGAATGGTTGAGGTGGTTAGGAGTCTGATCAAGTTTTGTCCTAGATGGCATCAGGCTTCTTGGGTATCATTGGTGCAGTGCATTCATCCAGACAAGTGGAGAGTATTCTGCCATACTCCTGACTTGTGCCTTGTAGGTGGTAGAAAGCTTTGGGGAGTCAGAAGGTGAGGCACTTACTACAGAATACCCAGATTCTGATCTTTTGTAGCTGCAGTATTTCTGTGACTGTTACATTTATGGTCAATGGTGACCCCCCTCCCACAATGTTAGCGTTGGAGGTTTTAATGATGGTAATTCTGTTGAATGTCAAGAGGAGGTGCACCAGCTGCCTTGTTGGAAATGGTCACTCGGTCGCCATTTGTGTTGTGTGAATGTTACTTGCCAGTTACCAACCCGAGGCTAGATGCTGTCCAGGTCCTTCTGCAAGTAGGCATGTGAAGCTTCATTAGCTGAGGAATTCCTTTGTGCTCCACTGAATCCAATCAGTGGAAAGTTTTCCCTCTTATCCCCATTAACTTTGTTTTTATCTGTGCTCCTTGACCCTGCTATCGGTCAGATGTTGCCTTGTTAAGGTTGGTCACTCTCACCTCTGGGACTGTGGCTGTATTGAATGAATGGTGACATATCCATGGTATCTTGCTTATGCTTGAATGTTAATGCCATACAGTGATTACTGAAGGACAAAATTTATCGTGAATAAATTTGTAAAATAGAAGCTTAGGCTGTACTGCTTAGTAACTGAGAGATGGAGAATTGCTATACTTTGGTTGTGTAAAATCATTCATGCATTTGTATTCTTTGGTTTGTAAAAAAAAACAACTTGCCTGTGTTTAACTTGGCAGGGTTAAGATTGACACTGACCTTGTGGATTGGAAACAGTGCCAGATCTTTTGATCGTCGACTTAAAATTAATTTTCCACCCTGACAGGTCTTGGAAAAATTCTGGTGTTGCTTGATTAAATTATGCCAGTGGGATTTCAAATGGTAGTTTTCGGACTTGCTTGGGGTCCAGACTGTGTGGAGGTGTATAGGTACTTAAGAGTGATCACTCGCTGCATTCTAACATAGGTGGCAACATAGGAAAGGGAAAAGTTTGCAGAGCTGTGGTGAAAGAGCTGGTTAGGAGGAGCAATTGAATTGCGATTTCTAAGAGCTGGCAAAGGCATGGTGGGCCAAATGGCCACTGTCTGTACTATAAGATTCTCACTGAACAAATGGATTCTCCTATGTCTGCCCACTAAAACAATGAATGTGCTGCTCCAATTGAGAGTGCCTCACTGGCACAATTTAATCCAAAAATAGTCTAAGCAACGCAATCGTGATTGCATTTAGCCATGAATTTTTTATGCTCAAGTCCCGGATTGGGACTTGAACCTTGGGGATTAATTTCCCACACCATCCTTAATAACTATAATGTATCTTGAATGTGGTTTACATAATAAGGACTCGAACATTTTTATTACAGGAAAAACGTGGAAGATTTTACGGGACCCAGAGAAAGAAGTGACTTGGGATTGATCACATTTGACCTATCTGCCGATATCCTTTGAAACATATTTTGCACAAACAAAACATTACAGATTATAGAGTGGGACACGTGTGCCCAGTGATGGTGTCACAGTGAAATTTTGTTACAATGATTGTGTTGGGAAGCTGCCCAAATTATACTGAAACTGAACCATCTCTGCATCTGAAGTCTAGCAGCTGAGCAGTTTGACTAATGCACTGGGAGTTTAAGCTCATCTGTAAACAGCTATGGTACTGCTTGAACTGCCAAAGAATTCTCCCCTTCATTTAATTAAAGTCTGCAGGAGCAATGTTGAAAGCTGATGTCAAAAGAACATCTTAATTCTAACATAAGCAGGGCTGACAGCAGGCATTCCAAGTTAAGCGCCAGTGAGCAGAACTAAGAGCATGCAATCCTGTCACATTTGAATGTAAACTTTAGGCATTCTTTTCTTATCCTAGTACAAAGTGTTTGGTACAGGCCAATTTTGGAAAAAAAAACATGCTAAATATGGATGAGAATTCATCAGTCTATCTATTATCAAAATGATCTTTTTAAAGCAGATTCTTGCTGTGTATAATGTACACTGACATAGACTGAACTGCTGTTCTGAGAATTGCTGGTGCCGCAAAGAAATATAATCGTGTCATGCAATCACTGCTATAGGGAGGGGGTCTAAAATCAGTTTTTTGTCGCCACACTTCTGCACCCATGACCTCTACCACCTAGAAGGGCAAGGGCAACAGGAGTATGGATCACTACCGGCAAGCTCCCCACCGAGTCTCGCACCTTCCTGATTTGGAACTGTATCGTTGTTTGTTCGCCATTGTTATTTCAAAATCCTTGAACTCCCTTTCTAACAGCACTGAGTGTTCCTACACCAGATGGGTTGCAGCAATTTGAGAAGGCGACTCACCACCGTTTTCTTGAGGGCAATTAAGAGTGGGCAACGAATACTGGCCCTGCCAGTGACACACCCCTCTTTTGAATGAATAAAAGCAAAAAACCTTGAAGAAAACATGACACTATTATTGATTTACTTATTCACCCCTTTAAAGTTGGAGCAGTGCTTAAATATTTGCTTTTGTTTAATAAGACCATTAGTAGATTTCCTGTGAAGCTGCTACCAAGGCTTCCAGGTTTGGATTACAAGGGACGCAGTTCCAGACTTGGGTCAGGTGGGGCTGGGAACACAGAGTTGGACAGGAGAACGAAAGGGATGGGGCAAGTGGAAATGTTTGCTGTCAGTAAGAAATGTAGATGTAGAGTTGTTTGAAGCACTGAGTTCAACCTTCAGTGCAACATATCTAAAATGACAAAGACAATGGATGAAACATGGCTTTTTATGGCCGCTTTTCTAATGGTTCTGTGGTTTTTAGCCCTGGTGAAGAGCATGACAGATAACATTATCCCTTTAGGAGGAAAGTAAAAATTCAATCATATATGCATAAAACCTCTCTGTAAATTCTCAACCATAGCTTTTCCACATGGCATTTCTAAATTTCAGGTAGAAATCCAATCTGCCAGCAACACTCTTTGCATATTCCTTTCTCTGTTAGCAACTACTATATTGATGCATCATTTACTCGAGTGGCCCAGAGCAAAGTTGTATATCTAAGTCTATGCATTCTAATCCTTACAACAATCTTTGGAAAACCTTTTAGTAGACTCATGTATCAGGAAAATCGACAAAATGTTGGGGAAGGACACTTGGAGCACTACACAATTTTTCTTTTGTGCTTGTAAAAATCCAGCTAAGTAATGGGTTCAAGATACCTGTGCTGCGGCTGTTACAACCCAGAATTTGTAATTTAATTGCTTTTCTGGGTCATCCTTAATACCCACGAGGGTTTTCTTTCTGGGTAAATTTTTACAGCTGTTAAGGGAAAGAGCCAGCAAATCACTGATGTGACTTTGTTCGTGACACTTTCTGGGAGCTGAACAGAAGCAGAATTAAGTGTGTTCCTGATAATGGTTGGTCTACTTAAGACCCTTTAGTTAAATGGAACAGGAGCGTAATCTATTAATTCTCTTTTAGACTTGATAAATAAAAATGTTTTTGAGCAGTAAGAATTTGCCACCAGTTAGATAAAGGTATTCTTGCTGCATGTTTTCTTCTTTAACTGCATTCAACATTTGAAGCCAATATTTGACTGGAACGTCAAGCAGCTGTTCCTTTATTTATCAGCGGAGTACAAAACTAAGAATAATGTGAGTATGTTTTCTAAATGGAATCCTGATCAATAGAAATCTAGAAAATGTCTGGCTGTTCTCTGCAGCCACGACTGGGGGTTTGAAGATTGAGTTGCCTACCCTGTGCCGGGATTAGAGGCCTCTGCTCCTCACAACTGGGAAGAACTTGGAGTGCAAAAGGGAGGATCCAGCTTGTTGTTGCCCATGTGGAAAACATTGGCATGAGTAGAACTAGGAATGACACCCTGAGAGAGTTTGAGGAGCTAAGATCCGAATTAAAATACAGATCCTCATGGGCATTAATCTCTAGATTATTACCTGATCCACGCTCGAATTGGCATAGGGTCAAACTGAGCAGAGGGTTAAATGTGTGGCTAAAAGGGTGGTGTGGGAGGCAGGGGTATTCATTCTGTGCTGGGGAAATAGGGAGCTGTAGTGTTGGGAAAATTGAATGACTAAGATGGTAGACAGGACTTAAAACTAATGAAGGAGGGGAATAGTGTGGAAGGATTCAGGAAAGGGTACCTACAAAAGTGATGAGAAAAGTCTAGGCTTTAGAGCAGAAAAATAATTTAGGTAAAAAGGAGCAGAGTGACTCAGGAAATGACTGAGCTTTACAAAGATAAAAGGGCAATTAATGACTAAGATAACAACAGGAAAAATTAAAAAAGTTTAAACTGAAGTTACTGTATGCAAATATGAAAAATTTGCAACAAAAATGAATTAACGGGAATAAATGTGTTTGATCTTGCCATTATGGGGACATGGTTGGGAATTAATAATATTCCAGGATACTTGCCTTTTAGAAGAGAGGCAAAATGGAAGGGGAAGGAGGAGGGGGAGGTGGTTGGGGGTGTGGTGGGGGGGAGGGGTGGGTAGTGGTGCTGCTAGCCCTATCATTAGGTATGGGATTTAGACAGTAGGAAAAAAGGATCTTGGTTCGGAAACTCATAGAATCAGTTTGGGTAAAGCTAAGAAACAACAAAGGGCAGAAAACACTGATGGGCGTAATTTATAGGCTCCTAAAATTACTTAGTGTTGGGCAGTGTATAACTCAGGAAATTAGAGGTGCATGTAACAAGGGTAATACAGCAAACATGGGGGACTTTAATCTTCATACAGCGTGAGCAAAAACAAGTTTGCGACAGTGGCATAGAGAACAAGTTCATGGAATGCATTCAAGGTCATCTTCTGGATCAATATGTCAAGGAATCAAGCAGGGAACAGGCTGTTTTAAGATTCTTATTGTGCAATAAAATGGGGTTAATTAAACTTGTCCTCAAGGAACCTCTGAGGAAGAGTGACCACAAAATGATAGAATTTTATATTGAGACTGAGGGTGATCTAATTAAGTCCAAAACTAGGTTCCTAATCTAAACAAAGCAAATTATGCAGGTATGAGAGGTGAATTGGCTAAAATAGATTGGGAAACTAGATTAAAATCTAAGCAATGGAAGATATTTAAATAAATAACTAATAACTCACAGCAAATAAATGTTCCCTTAAAGGCTAAAAAGCACATTGATAAAATGGCCGACTCTTGGTTAGTCAGTGAAGTGACAGATAGTATTGGATTAAAAGAAGAGGCTTAGAATAATGCCAAAAAGAGGAGTAAGCCTGAGAATTGGGAGGATTTTAGGATTCAGCAAAGGGTGATCACGGAATTGGTAGAGAAAATGGGAATATGAGTAAACTCGCAAGGGACATAATAGGTTGTAAAAGCTTCAATAGGTATGGGAATAAGAAGAGGATCAATGAAAGTAAACTTTGGTCCCTTTGGGGCAGAGACAGAAGAAATTATGATAAGGAATAACAAAATGGCAAAGACATTAAATTAATGTTTTGTATCTGCCTTCATGGTGAGAAACACAAAACTCCATAAATAGTGGGGAATCAAGTGTTCATTTGTACTGAGGAACATAAAGAAATCAACATTAGTCTTAAGAAGGGAAAAGTAGTGATTAAAAGCTGACGAATCCCCTGCACCAGATGGCCTACATCCTAGGATTTTGAGGTCACTACAGAGATAATGGATGCACTAGCTTTGAACTTCCAGAATTCCTTAGATGTTAGAATGATCTTAAAGGATTGGAAGGTAGCAAACATATCCTTGCTATTCAAGAATGAAGACAGAGAGAAAACAAAAAACTATAGGCCTGATAACCTGGCATCAGCAGACAAAATGCTAGAACTTATTAGGTTGATTGGGCAGAGTGAACACAGATTTATGAAAGAGAAATTATGTTTGATAAATCAATTAGAGATTTTTGAGGATGTAAGTAGGATAGATAAGGGAAACCAATGGATGAAGTGTACTTGGACTTTCAGACAGCATTTGACAAAGTGTCAAATGTTACTGAAGGGATTTGGGGTAATATATTAGCATAGATTCAGGATGTTAATAGAAAACTAGTAGCAGTAATAAATGGGTCCCCTTATCTAAGGAAAATATACTGGCACTGGAGGCAGTCCAGAGAAGGTTCACTAGGTTGATCCCGGGGATGGAGGGATTTACTTATGGGAAGAGGTTGAGTAGGTTGGGCCTCTGCTCGTTAGAGTTTAGAAGAATGAGAGGCGACCTTATTGAAACATATAAGATTCTTATGCGGCTTGACAGGGTTGTTCCCCCTTGTGGGAGAGCCTAGGACTAGAGAGCATAATCTCAGAGTAAGGGGGCATCCATTTAAAACAGAAGAGGAGAAATCTGCATTTCCTTATACAGGGATCAGAAGGTTAGCATGCAGGTACAACAAGCAATTGGGGTGACAAATGGTATGTTAGACTTTATTGTGAAGGGATTGAAGTAAAAGAGTAAAGAAGTCTTGCTGTAATTTTGTAGGGCTTTGCTGAGACCGTGGCTGGAATATGTGCAGTTTTTAGTCTCCTTACTGAAGGAATGATGTGCTTGCCTTAGAGCAATGTTGTCCAACAGGACTTCGATGCTCATTAAACTTATGGCAGTTGGGTCACCACATGATACAAAATATATGTAGTATTAATAAAAGCAACGCACAATCTTTTGAAAATAGATTTGAGGTTTTAAATTTCCAGCAATCGAGACTGATACATTCGCTGCCAGAGCCAGGAGAAGGGCTTCAAAAGTGTTCCGCAATCCAACTATTCCACAAAGCAAGCCTGCTGTATACACTCGCAAAGAGTGGTGACAATCTGTTAACTGAAGTACTCTGTTTCTGATAGTGTGCTCCAGTTTAGAGAACAGGAATGGGGAGAAGGGAACAAACTCATTTTCTTGGTTCATTCAGCAAGTGGTCTTTAAGCTTCCAGGTCATCAGAAATCTGACAATTTAACTATTCTCTGATAGACATCTTTGTGGTATGACTGCTTTCTAACAGCAACATGTTTGGTCTTCATTGCTCAATTAGGGATCGGTGATAAATAGTGGCCTAGCGAGTGATACCCTATACTCATATCCGCCACTGTAACAGAATGCCCTATTTTATGACTCTCTAAAATGAATAGCGTCAATTCTCCACATATCTGTGGCTGATTTGCCACATGTGGCAAGTGTATTGGACGATAGTGAGCTAGGAAGTGCAATAATTCTTGGGATGACAGGCTTGTTCTGAGGAGAGATTGAGTAAACTAGGCCAGTGTTCTCAGAGGTTAGGAGAATGGGAGGTGTTTTCAATGAAACACAAAATTCTTGAGCTCTTTGGCATTGCTGCTAGCAGGATGCTTTTCCTTTCTAGAGAGTTTAGATCTCATGGTCACTGACTTAGAATAAAGAATTGACCGTTTAGGACTGATGAGAAATTTCCTCAAAGAGCTTTAAATCTTTGGAATTCTGTATCCCAGAGAATTATGCATGTTCAGTCATTGAGCATGTACAAGATAGATTTTTGAATGGTTTAAAAAAAATTGAGGATAATGAGGGAAGATGGAGTTGAACCAAAATAACTTGTCGAATGGCAGAGCAGGGTCAGATGACCCACTCCTCCTATTTCTTATGTTCTTAATTTCCAGGTACTTGATGCTACTTGCTTATGTGGGATAATTGAGATGATCAGACAATGCCATAAAGTTGGAAATGTGTGGCCTCAAGACTGGGGTGAGGGGAAAACAATATTAGCATAGAGAAACATTACAAACAAAAGAAAGAGAGACTTTCAACAAGATATAATTAATTAATAACCTCAGAGTGAAGGCACCCCTGGGGAGCAGCAATCATAATATGTTTGAATTCTGCATTCAGTTTGAGGGAGAGAAGAGTGGGTCCAAGAATAGTATTTTAAACTTAAATAAGGACACTTATGTGGGAATGAAAGCAGAGCTAGTTAAAGTGAACTAGCAAATTAAGTTAAGGGACAGGTCAGTAAAGATGCAATGGCAGACATTTAAAGGGATATTTCAGAATACACAAAATCAAAACATTGCAATGAGAGAGAAACATTCCAAGGGAAGGACCCACCATCTGTGGTTAACTAAAAAAGTTAAAGACAGTATCAAACTTAAACAAAAAGCATGAGCAAAGACAGGTGGCTGGTCAGAAAAATTGACAATGTAAAGAACAGCAAAGAATGACCAAGATTAATAAGGAGGGGAAAATTTGAGTACGAGTGAAAGCTAGCTAGAAATACAAAGATGGATAGTAAGAGTTTCAACAGATATTTAAATGAGAAAAGAATGAACAAAGTGAGCGCTGGTCCTATAGAAAGTGAGTCTGGGGAATAATTAATGGACAGCAAGAAGATGGCAGACCAATTGAACAGGTGCTTTGCCTCGGTCTTCACTATAGTGTACACAAGTAGCATCCCAGAAATAACTGTAAATCGGGAATTGGGAGGGAGAAACTCAGGATAACTTCAATCATCAGGAAAATTGTACAGGACACTGGTGAGACCACACCTGGAGTACTGTGTGCAGTATTGGTCTCCTTATTTAAGGAAGGATGTAAATGCATAAGAAGCAGTGCAGAGAAGGTTTACTAAACTAATAACCAGGAATGGGCAAGTTGTCTAATGAGGAAAGTTTTTTTTAAAATTCATTCATGCGATGTGGCTGTTGCTGGCTTGGCCAGCATTTGTTGCCCAAACCTAATTGCCATAAGATGGTAGGAGCAGAAGTAGGCCATTCGGCCTATTGAGTCTGCTCCGCCATTGAATGCGATCATGGCTGATTTGATAATCCTCAACTCCACTTTCCTGCCTTTTCCCCATAACCCATGATTTCCTTACTGATTAAAAACCTGTCTATCTCAGCCTTGAATAAACTTAACGACCCAACCTCTACAATCCTGTAAAGTCATTAAAGTGATTAAGGCACTGTTCCTTTACATGCCCTCATTTATCTCCTAATTTATTCTGTCCTCCAGTGCACCTACTGTTAGGGGGCCTACAGACTACTCCTGCAAGTGTCATCTTCCCCATGTTATTTCTTATCTCCGTCCATATTGATTCTACATCTTCCAATCCAAGATCATTTCTTGCTATCGTACTTATTCCATCTCGTACTAACAAAGTTAGCCCACCACCCTTTCTTTCCTGCCTGTCCTTTCGAAAAGTCACATGCCCCTGAATATTTAGTTTCCAGCTTTGATCTCTTTGTAACCATGTTTCCGTAATGGCTATAAGATCATACCCATTAACCTCTATTTATGCTATTAATTCATTTATTTTGTTCCGAATACTACATGCATTTAAGTAAAGAGCCATTAATTTTCCCTTTTTACCATTTTTTCCACCTTTGGCCCTAATTGCTGTTTTTAAATGTTTGTACACTCTGCCCCTCCCTGTTACACTCTGGACATCAATACCTGAATAGCTGCCCTGCAATGCTGCCATATAGGTCCAATCCCTCTACACCTCCATCCCTCACTGGGATGGTCTGACGGCTCTTCACTTCTTCCTCGAACAGAGACCCGAACAATCCCCATCCACCACTACTCTCCTCCGTCTGGCTGAACTGGTTCTCACACTGAACGATTTCTCCTTAAACTCCTCTCACTTCCTCCAAATAAAAGCTGTGGCTATGGGTACCCGCATGGGCCCCAGTTATGCCTGTCTCTTTATGGGGTATGTGGAACATTCCTTGTTCCAGTCCTAATCCGGCCCCTTCCCACAACTCTTTCTCCGGTACATCGATGATTGCTTCGGTGCTGCTTCATGTTCTCGTCTGGACCTGGAAAAATTTATTCATTTTGCTTCCAATTTCCACCCCTCAGTCATTTTCACGTGGTCCATCTCTGACACTTCCCTTCCCTTCCTTGACCTCTCCGTCTCAATCTCTGGTGATAGACTGTCCACCAATATTCATTACAAGCCTACCAACTCCCACAGTTACCTCGACTACAGCTCCTCACACCCCGCTTCCTGTAAGGACTCTATCCCATTTTCTCAGTTCCTTCACCTCCGTTGCATCTGTTCTGATGATGCTACCTTCAAAAACAGTTCCTCTGACATGGCCGCCTTCTTCCTTAACCAAGGTTTTCCATCCACGATGGTTGACAGAGCCCTCAACCGTGTCCAGCCCATCTCCCGCGCATCCGCCCTCACACCTTCGTCTCTTTCCCAGAACCATGATAGGGTCCCCCGTGTCCTCACTTAACACCTCACCAGCCTCCGCTTTCAAAAGATCATCCTCCGCTATCTCTGCCAACTCCAACATGATGCCACCACCAAACATATCTTCCCTTCATCTCCCCTGGCGGCCTCCCGCAGGGATCGTTCCCTCCGGGACACCTGGGTCCACTCCTCCATCACCCCCTACACCTCAACCCCCTCCCACGGCACCTTCCCATGCAACCGCAGAAGGTGCAACACCTGCTCCTTTACTTCCCCTCTCCTCAACGTCCAAGGGCCCAAACACTCCTTTCAAGTGAAGCAGCATTTCACTTGTACCTCCCTCAATTTAGTTTACTGCATTCGTTGCTCCCAGTGCAGTTTCCTCTACGTTGGAGAGACCAAACGCAGACAGGGTGACCGCTTTGCAAAACACCTTTGATCTGTCCGCAAGCATGACCCAGACCTCCCTGTCGCTTGCCATTTCAACACTGCACCCTGCTCTCATGCCCATATGTCCGTCCTTGGCCTGCTGCAATGTTCCAGTGAAGCTCAACGCAAACTGGAGGAACAGCACCTCATCTTCTGACTAGGCACTTTACAGCCCTCCGGACTGAATATTGAGTTCAACAATTTTAGATCATGAACTCTCTCCTCTATCCCCACCCCCTTTCTGATGCCCCCCCACCTTCTTCCCAATAATTTATATAGATTTTTCTTTTCCCACCTATTTCCATTATTTTTAAATGTATTTCCATCCATTGTTTTATCTCTACCTTTTAGCCTATTTCGATACCTTCCCTTCGCCCCACCCCCACTAGGGCTATCTGTACCTTGCCTGTCCTGCTTTCTACTCTTAATTAGCACATTCCCTTGATAATATCACCACCTTCAACACCTCTTTGTCCTTTTGTCTATGACATCTTTTGGCTATCTCCACCTATCGCTGGCCCTCTCCAGCTCTACCCACCACACCCCCCACCCCCCCCCCTTAAACCAGCTTAGATTTCACCTCTTATCTATTTTTCCTTAATTCTGTTGAAGAGTTATACGGACTCGAAACGTTAACTGTGTTCCTCTCCGCAAATGCTGCCAGACCTGCTGAGTTTTTCCAGGTATTTTTATTTTTGTTTTGGATTTCCAGCATCTGCAATTTTTTGCTTTTATCCTTTTACTTTGTTAGCCTACGCATCCCCTTTCCAGAACATCCTCCCCCGCCATTTAGTCTCTCTACAGTCCTAGCTATTCAATTCGCCAGGACACTGGCCCCAGCACAGTTCAACTGAAGCCTGTCCCACAGGAACAGCTCCCTTCTATCCCATTACTGGTGTCAGTGTCCCAGGAACTGAAACCCATTCCCCCCCCCCCAAACCAACCTTTGAGCCATGCATTTAACTCCTTGACTTTATGTACAGTATGCCAGTTTGCCCGTTGCACAGGTAGTAATCCCAAGACTATTATCTTGGAGGTTCTGCTTTTTAATTTAGCTCCTAACTTTTCAAATCCTTTCAGCAGAACCTCTTTTCTGGTCCTATCAATGTCGTTGTTACCAACTTGGACGATGACAACTGGATCCCTCCCCTCCCACTCCAAGTTCCTCTCCAGCTCTGAGGAGAGGTCCTTAACCCTGGCACCGGGCAGGCAACACAGCCTTCAGGACTCATGCTCGTGGCTGCAGGGAACAGTATCTATCCCCCTAATTATACTGTCCCCTACCACCACTACGTTCCTATTTCCTCATCCCACTTGAATGACTCCCTGTACCATGGTGCTGTGGTCAGTTCGCTCAGCCTCCCTGCAGGCCGCATTCTCACCCACACAGATTGCAAGAATTTCCTAGTTGTCGGACAGTTTCAGGGGCTGAGAATCCTTGAACGCTACCCCCTGGGCCCCCATACCTGCTTCACGTGCTGTCGCACCCTCCTGTCGCTCATCACAGACCAAACTTGAATTATCCAATCTGAGGGGTGTGACCACTTCCTGGGTCAATGTGTCCAGATAACCCCCCCCACCCTCCCTGATGTGGTGCAATGTCTGCAGCTCGGACTGCAGCCCCTTAACTCAGATCTGAAGTTCCTTGAGCTGGAAACACTTACTACAAACGTATTCGCTCTGGATCACCTTGGTTTCCAACAGCTCCCCCATGTCGCAGCAGCAACACATCACCCATCCTGTCACAGCTATCACATTAAGTTAAATTAATAAATTACTCTAGTATCCCTGCTCTTTACACTTTATTGTTCAATTTTTACACACCAGTATCGATTTTATACTTAAGCTATTTTTAAGAAAAGAGAAAAAAGAAAAAATCTAGAGACCTAAACACAAACTAAAGAGCTTTTACTTTAAAGACTAGAAATACTCGCCAATCCTACTCACCAATCAGCTGCTCTCCATGCTTTTTAATGGTCTCTCACTCCTCATCGTGCTCTCACTGTTAATGGCCCCGCTGCTCCCCTCTCTTGCTCGTTCCCTGTTAATGGCCCCGCTGCTGCCCTCTCTCGCTCTCTCCCTGTTAATGGCCCCGCTGCTCCCCTCTCCCGCTCACTCCCTGTTAAAGGCATTTAAGAGTCAACCACATTGCTGTGAGTCTGGAGCGATAAGTAGGCCAGACCAGGTAAGGACAGCCGATTTCCTTCCCTAAAGGACATTAGTGAACCAGATGGGTTTCTATAACAATCGACAATGGTTTCATGGTCATCATTAGACTTTTAATTCCAAATTTTTACCGAGTTCAAATTCCACCATCTGCCCGGGTCCCCAGATTATTACTCTGGGTATCTGGTTTACTAATCCAGTGACAACACCACTATCCAACCACCTCTCGTTGGACAGGCTAGCCTTGTATCTGCTGGAGTTTAGAAGAGTAAGAGGCATCTTGATTGAAATATAAGATCCTGAGGGGTCTTGACAGTGTGGATATGGAGAGGGTGTTTCCTCTTGCTGGAGAATCTAGAACTAGGGGTCACTATTTAAAAATAAAGGGGTCGCCCATTTAAGGCAGTGTTGAAAAGAAATTTTTTGAGGGTAGGGTGTGTTTGGAATTCTCTTCCTCAAAAGACAATGGAAGAAGAGTCTTTGAATGTTTTCATGGCAGAGGTTAGATAGTTTCTTGAAAGGTTTTCGGGGGTAGGCAGGAGGTTACAGTCAGATCAACCATGATCTTATTGAATGGCGGAGCAGTCTCAAAGGACTGAGTGGCCCTAACTTGTATGCTCATTTGTAAAGTAATTATTAAGAGAAACTGCAGGAATATCTGGGCCAAATAGCTGCCTTCTAGGTTGTAAATGACAAAGGCTATGTTGGTCTGCCTAATATTATTTTGCTTTATAGTAGTGACCTCAAGGGGTTGATTTTAAACAGATGCCGGTGTATCACTTTCTCTTTCTTCCAGCTCTTGAAATGAAGAGCTGAGATCTGCGATACTCTTTGCTAAATGGGAAGTAATCTGGCTGTGTTTTATCTGTAAACCCATTGATAATTCAAGATCTAAAAAAAGGTCTGAATTTTTTATGGCTCTACCTCAAATACATATACACCCATTTCATTAAGGCAGTTAAGACTGTTAGGATTTTTGGGCTTCCACCAGAAGTTTTCCTCATTTACCACCGACGACCTCTACGAACCACTCTCGTCAGCACATAAACTACTAATCCATTTGGAATGACTCTTCAGAAGCTAGTAAATTAGCTTTACTTACCCCTCTACAACTTCTGGAATGTACTTTGCAACTGTCAAAAGGGCAGACAGTTTAATGTTGAAAGCATATCAAATTGGATAACAAAAACTTTGCATTGGTGGTGTTAGTATCTGGCTTTTCATAAAGTGATCAGTAAAATCTTTAATATTTTCATTCACTTCCATTGAAATTAAAGGAGCATAATTGCCAACTCTGAAGCTTAAGCAGACTTAGTTATAAATCCTTGGGAACAAATGTCCAAATAGAGTTCCATTGGTGATGTCCAAGTGATGTAAACAGTCAGCAAGTCAGTCCCGATCTATAGCGAGAAATGAGTTAAAATGTCTTGGGTGTGGACCCTTCAACAGAACTTTCCTCCACACAGACGCAGACTGATGGGCTGAATGTTTGCAGCATTTTGTTCTGAACTCCAGCATATGAAACTTTTTGGTATCATTATGTTTCCATTTAAGACAGATGAGGAGAATTTTTTTGTCTGAGGGTTGTAAGCCTTTGGCGCACTCTTCCCCAAAAGGCAGTAGAAGCAGAGTCTTTGAATGTTTTTAAGGCAGAGGTAGGTAGATTCTTCATAAGCAAGAGGGTGAAAGGCTATCAGAGGTAGGTGGGAATGTGGGATTGAGTCAGATCAGCCATGATCATATTGAATGGCGGAGCAGACTCGAGGGGCTGAGCGGCCTACTCCTAATTTGTGTATATGTCTTATGTTCTGGGTGTACTGGCACCAGTCACAATGTTGTCTATATAAGTTATTTAAACTCTTCTTGCAAATGCAGGCACTGAACCAGGTTGTTCTCTGGGACAAGATTGTTCTTCGTGGAGACAAAACGAAATTGGACCTGAAAGATGTGAAGTCAAAATATTTCTTCTTTGATGATGGAAATGGCCTCAAGTAAGAAATTTCCACCCATCTATCCATCTGTATCTTAATGTAGCAGTAATTGCCAAACTGCTGCTCTTTAAAACAGTTATGACTGCTTGAATTAATGCACTATCTGTGATGCGTGAATGACAGAATTATTCCCAAGGGAGGCAAAGCAAATGATTTGCAGACATCACAGGCAGAAGTGCAACAAGTAGAAAAATTGAACTAAAAATAGGTGTTGGCAAAATACAGCTCTGTCAGTATCTGAAAACAGATTAAAGCCTCAGTAGGGCTCTTGCCTGAAACGGTTTTGATAAAGTCGAAGCATTATCCTAACTGGCCCATGTGTATGTTTAGCATTCTTTCTCTCTATATGCAGGAGTGGATTAAGCAGTTGCTTCCCTTGCCTGATCCTCCTTTGTGAGTGGACAAACAGTCAGCACCCTATTACAGATTGAATCTACACAAGGGCTTAACTGCAATTGAGAGGAGTTACTATAGTGACTTTGTGTTGCGTTTAAATCTGGGCTGTTTTCCAGGGGTGAGGGCAGTGCTGGGAGTTGGCAGGAGCGGGTGGTGTGGGCAGGTGCTCCTCCCCAGACCACTGTTCAGCTTGATTATTGATCTGATTCATTCTGCATTCTGGCCTGTGCATTGCTATGTAAAGCCAGTGTGATGGGGAAGGAATTAAACTGGAAGAAAAAATCGGAGAAACGTTGTAACCGGCTGACCCCAAATTTTCTGAAGGCCATGATTACCCCAAAGGTGCGAATGCAGGTCTGTGAGCAGGCTGCCCTTTCTCTGCATAATGGATATGTGAATCGGAATGAAGCACCCAGCTATGTGAAAAATTGCCCGGGTGTGTCCTGTACACAAAAAGCAGGACAAATCCAACCCGGCCAATTACTGCCCCATCAGTCTACCCGCGATCATCAGTAAAGTAACGGAAGGAGTTATCGACAGTGCTATCAAGCAGCATTTGATTCGCAATAACCTGCTCACTGACACCCAGTTTGAGTTCTGCCAGGGTTACCCAGCTCCTGACCTCATTAAAGCCTTGGTTCAAATATGGACAAAAGAGCTGAACTCCCAAGGTGAGGTGAGAGTGACTGCCCTTGACATCAAGATGCTTTTGACCGAGTGTAGTATCAAGGAGTCCTAGCGAAACTGGAGTAAATGGAAATTTGGGGGGGTGGGGGGGGTGCGTGGGGAGATACTTTCCGCTGGTTGCTGTCATACCTACCACAAAGGAAGATGGTTGTGGTTGTTGGAAGTCAGCCATCTCAGCTCCAGGACATCACTGCAGGAGTTCCTCAGGGTAGTGTCCTCGGCCCAACCATCTTCAGCTACTTCATCAATGATCTTCCTTTCAACATAAGGCCAGAGGTGGCAATGTTCACTGATGATTGCTCAGTGTTCACCATTAGTGACTCTTCAGATACTGAAGCAGTCCATGTCCAAATGCAGCAAGACCTGGACAATACTCAGGTTTGGGCTAACAGGTGGCAAGTAACATTCGTGCCACACAAGTGTCAGGCAATGACCATCTCCAACATGAGAAAATCCAATCATTGTCCCTTGATGTTCAATGGTGTTACCATCACTGAATCCCCCATTATCAGCACCCTAGGGGTTACCATTGACCAGAAGCTGAACTGGACTAGCCTTATAAATACTGTGGCTACAAGAGAATTGTGTGACGAGTAACTCCCCTCCTGACTCCCCAAAGCCTGCCCATCATCTATAAGACACAGGTCAGAAGTGTGATGGAATACTCTCCACTTGCCTGGATGAGTGCAGTTCCCACAACACTCCAGAAGCTTGACACCATCCAGGACAAAGCAGCCAGCTTGATTGGCACTATGTCCACAAACGTTCACTCCCTCCACCACCGATGCACAGTAGCAGCAGTGCGTACCATCTTCAGGATGCGCTGCCGGAATTCACCAAGGCTCCTTCAACAGCATCCTCCAAACCCATGACTGCTACCAACTAGAAGGACAAGGGCAGCAGATAGATGGGAACACCACCAACTGGAAGTTCTTCTCCAAGTAACTCACCATCCTGACTTGGAAACATATCGCCATTCCTTCACTGTGGCTGGGTCAAAATCCTGGAACTCCCTTCCTAACAGCACTGTGGGTGTACCTACCCCACATGGACTGCAGTGGTTCAAGAAGGCAGCTCACCACCGCCTTCTCAAGGGCAACTAGGGATGGGCAATAAATGCTGGCCTAGCCAGCGAAGCCCTATCCCGTTTGAAGGTACTGTTGGAGGAGCTTTGGTGAGTTGCTGCCTCTTGTAGTTGGTCTTCACTGCTGACACTGGTTGTGGAGGAAGTGAATATTAATTAGTCTTTTCAGAGCTGTGACTGGGTCGTCTTCATGGAATGCAGGATGTAAAAGTAGAGCCAGGAAAATAAAACATTTTGATCTGTAGTGGTTTAACTGAGATGTGGAGAAGGGATTGTTGATTTACAGGAAAGTTGGTGTCAGGAGGGTGGTATATGCATGTGTTTGTCCTTCATACCAAAGACTTAGATTGGGTTTATATCATCAGTGTTATAGTGTAATCTTTGTGTCCCTTACAATTGTAAGGGCCTTCAGTTTTTGCAGGTAATGCCTTTGGCTGTAGTTTTAGATTACTTCTGAAACTAAATTAATTTGGTTAGTTGTTGGTAGCATTGTTAATAGCTTAATATGTCAGAATGTTTGCTTGGAATTCAGAATTTCCGCATCCTGTTCTGCTACTGTTGCAGCTAACTTGCTTGGACTAGTAATCATATAAATGAAGAGGTGACTAGAGGTAATAAACTCTTGTGGTAAATGTGTGTATAAAATACAGGGGCATATGTGATCATTTTTAGCATTTGCATGTATCTTCTTGCTGCAACAGCCTATGGTGTGGTTAAATCTCCCCCCAAAATCCACACCATATCATTGCTAGTTTGTGTCTCTTGGTCTGTCCTGAGTTAATTAGTTGCTCTTGGCCAGGAATATATTACTGAATGTAACAATTGCACTCAGTTCTCCTGGTTAAGGAAAGGGAGATAGGATAAAGCAGCCAGGATTCACATTCTGCTTGCTATCGAGATTCATGCCGGGCAGTGCACATGTGGACGTAATGATCCACGTTTCTCCAGCCTGCCCGTCCTACCTTTGTCATTAATTAAATCGGCATGATGAAATATCAGTACTTTCTGACATCCTGGGTGAATCTTTACAGGAGGAAAGGAGAAGGTTGGGGAGTAGTGGTGGATCAAATGTTCAGTCATCAGTGCTTGCAGTACCATCAAGGACCTTATGGTGGTGCCATTGTTGAGCTTGTAGAAGTTAAAGTTCCCAACAGCTCCAGCAACAGATAATATCCTTTGAAGCTGTGGACTTTTGATCACATTTATTAATTTGTTTCGTCTACTTTTTGGGATATAGAAATGCATGCAAAATGTGTGGCATCTACATTGCATACTATATGATGGCAGCCCTATAACTGGCAGATAGTGAAACATTTAGTAACACGAGCATTGAAAATGATCCAGTATCTGTACGCTACGCGTTAAAAGTTCTAAAATAGACTGCATAGAACTTGTGTGTGTTGGAGTGCTTTCTTTTGAGGAGAAGCTAGACAGGTATCTGAGGGAGAAGAAAATAGAGGGTTACACTAACTTTGGATGAAGAAAGATGGGAGGAGGCTCCAGTGGAGCATAAGCGCCAACATGGGCTGAATGGCCTGTCTCTGTGCTGTTTATTCTATGTAATCCTATGTAAATAATACTGCTCAAGCAATCGGAATTTGCATCCTTAAAACTCTCTACCTCTGTCTGTTCTTTTAAGACACTCCTTAAAACTTACTTTGACCAAGTTTTGGTCATCTGCCCTAATATCTCCTGATGTGGCTCAGTATCAAATTTTGCATTAACACTCCTGTGAAGTGTCTTGGCAGGTTTATTACTTCAAAGGCATTATGTGAATACAAGCTGTTAAGTGATATAGATTTTCTGCTTTCAGCCTAATTACTACCTTCTTGTCAACCATTTTTAAAGCTCGCCGGTCCTTTTAATTCACAGCAATCGCAGCTACTTAGATTTATATAGTAAAACGTCGCAGGGCGCTTCACAGGAGTGTAATCAGACAAAATGGTCAAAGAGGTAGCTTTGAAGGAGCGATTTTGAAGGAAGATTGAGGAGCAGAGATTAGGGAAGGAAATTCAGATCTTGGGGCTTAGACATCTGAAGGCATAGTTGCCATTGGAGGGACAACGAACGTCGAGGCTGCACTAGAGGTCAGAATTGGTATCAGCCAATGCTCCTGAAGGTTTATAAGGGCTGGAGGCGGGGAGGGACTAGACAAGGGAGGGATTAGAGCCCAAGGGTAAACGTTTTGAAATGAGCATTGCTGGACCGGGAGCCAGCGGTGATGGGCGAATGGGACTTTGTGAGAATCAGGAGCTGAGTTACAATTCACCTGACCTGCATGTGTAAATTCTTGCGTAGCCCCAAGAAAATATAATTTGTACATTTAACATTTTTCTTTTGACAGGGGAAACGAAAACATCACTTTAACTCTGTCCTGGAATGTGGTTCCAAACGCTGGAATTCTGCCTCTTGTAACGGGTTCAGGTCACAGTTCTGCCGCATTTCCAGATTCCTATGAGATGACAAAGAACTATTGAACTCTTGACTATTTTCCTTTGTTATAATACCTTTTATTGTTGTAATTTGAAACTCATAACTCGGAACATATTTTTATATCCAAATATCATGTCTGTGTGGCTGGGGTGAAAAAAATCTGAAAATTCCCCCAAGTGAAAATAAAATGGGTGACTGTTTTGTATTTTTTGTAACAGGCGCACAAGAAATTCTTTTGAATTGTAATGTTTTATCTGTGTCCAGATTTAATTCCCGTTATATAACGAAGTTGGACTTCACTTGATGGGGGAGGGGTGGGGGGGGGAAATTTATTGCTGCGCGGTAAGTGTGACACCATGTTTCGTGACTGTCGCACTTAAATCTCCCCCGCCTTCCCAAGTGTGAGAAACACTTTCTCCCTCTAGCGTTTAATTGCTCACAACAGACATTGGCCATGTACTATTTGCACCATGAGCTCCAAATACTTTTCTTTTCTAAAGCCAATATTCTTGTGTTGTTTCTTTGACAGCCATTAGGCATATGGAGGTGGGGGGGCGGGGATTGCGGGTTGGTGTTAGAGAGCTCAGTTCTAACTGTTGTGCTTTCTCTGCTTCCCCAGCCTTGCCCTAAATAAAAAGGCCACTTGACTCAATTTGCATCCTTGAAGAAAATGACTGCCTTCCTATTAATTATGGTACTTATTAATTCCTCCTCCATCTTCTAAAGCTCTAGTCTAAAGCTCACTGTAAGAAGTCTCTGTTTATTCAGCAGGGTAAGGATTTTCTCAACAATAAAAAAAAAAAGAATCCTATTCCTCAAATGTAAACGGGCTGTTTTATTTTCAGACTTTTCATGTTTTTCTTTGCTGTATATTAAAAACACAAAGTAAATTGAAGCATGAGTATTTATATTGAGTGTTCTGAAAACAACTGCTGGAGTCTGAACTTTGCTTGTATCCTACAGCACAACAGCTTTTATACTGTATAATTACTGTGAATTGCAACAAAAATACAGCAATGTGCATATTCTGTAGAACAGAATATATTATCTTTTTTGTGGTATATTTTTTGATTCTAAAGCATACTGTTTGTGGATGGGTATCGATATAGAAACTTGAACCCGAGGAATATTTTTAAACTGATTAAGGTTAGGGTGACTGTACTAGAGAACAAAGTATGTGTTTGAATAAAGGGGTTTGTTTTTATTTTGTCCGTGAAAAGTTGAGCAGTCGTGACTTTTATTTTCTTACTGCCCCCTCCCTAGCCCCTTAAAGTTAAAAATTAAAGGAAGCCAGATACCTACCATTCCACCTGCTGTTCTACCTAATGTATCATGGCTTCGTAATCTGGGCTGACCCTGGACACTGAGACTGTGTCCATGTGCACGCATGATGTTGTCATGTTTTTGGCTTTGCCTGTATTGAAAACGACTGACCATTTAGTGCTGCATGTTGTCACCGTGGAACAATATTGGAAGTCGAGTAAGAAATACATCTTGGACACTGTGGCAGTTATTTTATCCTGTGCAGTTTGCTGTTCTAGGGCCGCAGGACTGTTTGTTTTCCCTGAGTGTCCACGGAGAGAGAGTGGGAAATCATCGAGCTAAATTTAACATACACTTAAAAAGATTTTCCAAAACCAATTTTACCATTAGAATCCCTTTTGTGCGAGGCTCATGCTCTGAGCTTGGTGTAGCTTGTAGGAGATGTTGACAATAACTTGTGATGGAATTCGGATGATGTTCTTTCTTGCCTTGTTGGCAAGGCATTTTATCACCTGAGCGTGCCTGGTCGAGATAAGCAGCTTAACATCTGGTGGAAGCTTGAGTGCCATTATCTGAGGCTGGGATTTGAGCCAGGGTCTTCAAGCCCTTAGTATCTATCGCACCATGTTGCTCTGCAATATCTTTGTTTATACTAGTTTATTCCAACCCTTAATCTTGAAGCATACAGGCAAAGCTTGTGAGAGCACTAGATTCTGACCTGTGTGCAGATTTAGCTTTGATATGTTTTACACAGGTTTTCTATGTTAATACGCTTTTGGAAACTTGGCTTTCATTAAGTTACAGACAGTCCTTGTGCTGTAGAGTTTCTTCAGGCCCCTCGCTTTTTTTGAAAAAAAAAATCATGTTAACAATGTTCTGCAACAGTATCAGCCAAAAGGCTGATGGTTCAGCATTGCAATCTGATGCAAAGGAGATTTCACGGTGGTTTGAAAAGCATTTACTCTTTCTTTCATTTGAAGGTTAAAAGAATCCAGACCAAAGGAGCATGCAAGCAATTACTTATTAAAAATAAAAAAAAGGGGTCAGAGGTTGCATTAAACAGTCGTGCAAATTTACATGCCTATTGTACACGCAACTTCAGAATATTTGGAGAAGAAAGGAGCTGGACCCTAAGAGCCTTCAGTCTGGTGCTTTCCGAGAGAGACTTCCAAAATTTTCCTTTGATATACTTGTCCAGATTCTGCCTTGATTTCAAAAGAAGGAAGCATTGCTGCCAACTGCAGAGGGGCAATTTCTAATGGAACCTTTTCAGACTGTGGCCTAATCTTTAATTTCTAAGCCTGTTACTAATTACAAGCATCTGATGTTTGGTGGAGGGTGGGATGGAGGAGAGGTAGACAGAGGTGGGGGGAAGGAAGAACCCATTTATTTGAAGGGAAATTGGTGAGCGGGACAAGAATCTAAATTGCTGAAATACTTTCCTGATATCATGTGACCAGCAGTCAGTGTCATCAAAGGTGCCTTTTTAAAAAAGAAACGAGCATGGAATGTGGTGCTACTCGTGTCAAAATTTCAAACGTGTTTAAATTTAATTGTGTGGTTTTGTGACCACTGCCTCTCACCCATTTAACATATTTTCAAACTGTGAAATTGCTTTCTTCAAGCAGTTTGTATCCCTTAGAACTCAAATATTGCCATCAGCTGGAGAAGTAGGTCTCATTGGTAACAGGTAACTCAGCGCTGGAGTATGAGCAGTATTTCAGAATTTCAAGAGCCAAGTTTTTAACTCAAAAAAAATCTTCTTGAATGGTATTTGCATTCTATATTTGCAAAGAGGTTGAAGCAGATTTGAGGGCATATTATACCAAAGCATTAGTCTCAACCTTGAAATTGTAACTCTTGTACATGCAACTCTTCACCATAAGGTGCCACTGTTTCTCCTCTATTTTTCTCCTCTGGGTAATATATTATTTCTGGTTAAATAAAGCACTGACTAAGATTATAAATTGAATTATTATACAGTGTTCCGGGAGAAAAGGGTTCTCCATATCAGAAGTTTACTTTTATGTTTAAATCTATACTCTTGCTGTATATTATCTACTAAGAAAAGGAAGTGTTTTCACTTTGTCCTATGTTTCAGTGCCCTGGCAATGCGGTAATTGCACAAACTAAAGGTCCTACAAATGTCTGTTTTCATCATGAATATTTTAAATTATCGGTTGTGGTTTAATTACTGCTGGAGGATAGAACATTTTTGAGCAGTTCAAGAAAGTAGCGGCGCCAAAAATAACATTTTGCTTTCTACTGAAACTTTTCAAAGTCACATAGCACCCGACAAGATTAACGGGACTGTAGATCACACGAAATTTTGAAGATGAAAACTGGTCTGAAGGTCTGCTCATTGAGGTAAGCAACATCAGCTTCAATTAAACCTGATCAGCCTGGACAGAGGTTAAATACAGGAGATTGTTGCGCTGACTGCTGCTCCACAGGATGCCTTAACCCCAGCCTGAGAGGAGGGTTCTCCACATAACTGGAATTTTTCCTTCCGATTCCCTGCAAGACCCACGAGCACCATTTCATGCTGCGAGCTTAAACTGCCACACTGGGTTGATAGCCCAAAGTGCTGTATCATGAAACATCCTTAAGTTGATCGAGGGTATAATGTTGGCTGTATAGAATCAGCTGGGCTTGATTTGAATAGGTCCTAAATGGGATGGAACTAATTAAGTCAGTGGCATCTTCAACTTTGCCCCCCCCCCCCCCCCCCACCCCCCCAGCCTCCACCCTCATGTCTTTTCCAAGGTAGAACTGGTAAAGTCACCTGTTATTTTCAAAAGTGAGCACGATTATGGATACATGTTTTGTTCCCTAGTTTTAGCCAATAAGTTTTTAGACTTCCAAAATTTGTATAAGCGTGAGAATTTTTGCTCGTCATTGGCCTTGGCTTTTTGAACAATTTTTAACATTGGCTTGATCCTGTGACTAGTTACAGAGCTACGGTTGAGCTGGAAGGTTGTAGGTTTGAGTCCCACTCCAGTGGCTTGAGCATGTACTCCTGGCTGACACTCCTGCACAGATGTGAGGGTGTGTTGCATTGTAGGAGATGCCATCTTTCAGGTTAGATGTTAATCCAAGGTCTCCTCTGCCCTCTCTTTGTGTGGGGGGGTGAGGGGGGGGGTGCATGGAAGTGTGGTAGTAAAAGAAGAACTGGATTTCTTTCTCGTGTCCTGGATAATACCCCTCAATCAGCATTACTAAACGCAGACTATCTGGTCATTATCTCATTGCTATTTGTTGAACCTTTTGCTTTGTGCAAATTAGCTGCTGTTTCCTACATTACAACAGTCATGGTGCTTCAAACCTATTTCATTGGCTGTAAAGCACTTTGGGATGCAGCATGCTGTATAAATTTAAGGCTTTTTGCTTCTTGACAAGCAAGTGTTTGGCCGGGTCTGTCGTCTTTCGTGACTTTACAATATCCAGCTCTCTGAAACTATCCCTGCGTGCTTTCCTCTCTGCCTGAACACAGCTGCCAAATCTCCAACAATGGTAATTCCTCCTGCCCTTTATAGTTACCTACCGTCTCCCAAGAATCTGTCCTGTATGCTGTTGCCATCCTTATCCATATGGTATCATGTATGCTAAGGACACCAAGTTCACCCTTTCTCCAGATCGACCCCCTGCCATCATGATCTGTGCACTTGACCTGCTGAACTTTGAGGGGGACCAGTTATCGCTTTGAAGCTGTGCTATAAACTTTGCTTCATTTGCTGCTGTCCATCCGTTTGGCTCCAGCTATTCAGTCGGGTTGGACCATACAATGCAAAATCCTATTCATTATTCAAACTGCTTATTTTCATCTCTGTAACATTACTAGATCAGCTCATCCATTAGTGAAATCGTTATCCATTTTTTTTTGCCTCTATGAAAACTTCCTGAGTTCTACCAAAATATTCTTCTGGTAAGAAGCTAGCTTGCCATCCCAAGTGAACCATGGTTTCCAGCCTTATCATTTTCAAATCCTGGTTGTGCCACAGTGCTACCTACTGGATCAATTATGGTGTTGATAAGGAGCTGAGCTTCTAACAACTGCCATGAATAAATTGTAAAATAGTTACAGCACACCAGGGAGGCCATTCAGCCCATTGTGTCTGTGCTGGCTCTCCGCAAAAACAATTTAGTTAGTCGCACTCCTTTTCCCCAAAGCCCTGCAAACTTTTTTCTCTGGACTTAGTTTCATTTCCACTTCCCATCTACGTATGGTGTACGTTTATAAATGAAGAGAAAAACAGAAGGGTGTATGTACAATGCTGCTTGGGAACTTGCAGTTATACCAATAGATAGTAGCTATACTAACAGGTTGGGTGATCAGTTCCCATAATAGTGGTGCGAACATTATTGCATTACCTGTCTAGTGGTCTAAGCTTGCCCTTATAAATTTGGTACCTTATGTTTTGTACCCTTGTGCTTTTTAAAAAAAATTCAACAAACGTACTGCAGCAATGTCAGTTCGGTGTTGTTTTCATTTGTCTTCTGGTTTGATTTTTAAGCCTTTTGGTGATTGGAGGCCCATTCTACATCAAAACTAACTAGTCTATCAAAGGTAGCCCAAAATTTCCCTTTGAGTACTGATTCCCTTCTCTAGTAGGAGGAAGTTGACTTTATTGTTTCATGCATAATTATGGTTACACACGTAAGTAGATTTGGACCTTAATCTAAACACTCCTGTTGAATTCTAAAAGGCAAACTTACAAAGTGGTTGTAGCCATACTTTGGTGAGATGTAATTTGCACTGAAACATGCGGATTACCTCAGGTTAGCCCAGTCATATTCATTCCCAAACATTAGTCCTGCTGGCCTTCTGATGAGCTGCCTGCTCTCCTTGGCAAGGCAGCGGCAGACGCCAACATGGCTGCTGTTTGCTTTTGCCACTCATGCTCTGCAGGCAGCTCCTGCCTCCTGGTAACACTTGGTGCCACTAGTTGTGGACTGAGCTCACCTGCCCAATTAGGGCATCTACATTTTAAAAATGACATAGCGTTCCTGACACCGCTTTGAAAATCCAGCCCAAGAAACTTAGTATGGCAAGAGACTGGTTCAACTTTACACAATTTGCGTGTCAATGCAATGTGGGTTCATCATTAAGACCCAAAATGACATGAAATGAAGTGAGAATCGCCCATAGGGAGTCTGCTGGTAAGTCAGATCCTGGCTCTAGATTCATACTTTATTTACATTGCGCTAAGTCACAGTAAGAATGTACTTGAGAAGTCTTAAATAGCCTGCACCATATAACAGTGTGAAATAGTTCTAGCTGACATTCTCTTCTGATTTTGCCATGTAATTTCAGAGAGAAATATATTCGAGCTTTTGGGAAAAAAAGGCTTGGAAAATGGAGATATATTTATTTGATATTGTTAAAAGTTTCACTCTAAGCATTGGTGAAGTGACTATAGTTGGATGCATTAGTAAGCTCTTGTATTACTGGTAGTGCAAAGTGTCCAGCTCCAGGTGTAGTTATACCGAGCTGAGACCAGATTCCCAAAGCACCAACTCTACTCAGAACTTGCACGTGGCAGGAGACTCCCAGGAGGACGATGGAAATACTTTAGGGATGTCCTCGATGCATCCCTGAAGAGGTCAAGCATCTCTGCTGACTTGTGGGAGACCCTGGCTTGGGACCAACCGAAATGGAGAAGATTCATTTGGGAACACATCGAGAGACTTCGTCAGGAACTTTAGAGGCGAAATCAAAGCATCAAAGAGAGCGCACAAATCTCCCAGCAACTCATCTACCCTATCCTCCGCATGTGCCAAAATCTGCAGATCACACCATCATCCATCAAACTGGAGTGGAAACAAACCACCCTTGATCCTGAGACACTGCTTAAGAAGGAAGAAGATGTAGCTATGCTGTTTTAGCAACATTTCAGTAGAAAGCAGCATACAAAAACAAAACAATGTACTTTCTGTATACATATTTAAATAACTAGAACCTACCATTGTTCAAAGAAGTAAAGCACTCACAATGTTCAAAAGCACTCAGTCTCATAATTTTACCAACAAATGCACATAAAAGTTACATCTGTATTGAGATCACTTCTAGATTTTCAAAATGCCACATATGGTTGATGGCTAATACTGGTGTACAGTATACTTTAGAGGATATTTTGTCGTACTATTGCAAAGTGTTCCTGGGGGGATTGATGAATTTAAATGCTTGAGTAGACTCTTCTGCAGGTGGTGTGATCTTTCTAACAGGCAAACTACTTTATACGAAGATTGACGCCATGCACATATTATTTATTTCCTGTTTAAAATGGAGCTGTATTCAAGCAATCTTTCATACAATCCTAAAGGGAGTTTTTTTTTTGTACTTACTGGCATCTTGTCATCCTTTGTTCCTGCATCTAATGCATTACATTGCGGGTCAGAAATAACCTGCGTGCTGACATTATACCAGTAATGAAGAATTTCCCCTCATCTGTGATATTGCAAAGTCTGGGTGTTGCCTACATTCTTCTGCTCTCATTAAGGATGCCCCAAAAGGGAAAGGATTTTACATGAGACTTCTCTGAGGTTGCTTTGACCTGAAGGTTTAAATGCCTATAATGGGAGATACCAGTACCTATAGATAGGTACTTACTGTAATATTCAAAGGGAATTGGCCTTTTAATTGCATACTTTATAAAATATTGAAGAGCACTGAAAGTGTAAATATGTTTCCATCTGAAGTGTTACCAATGTTTGATTTATCATCAAAGCATTACATCAACAACTTACATTTATGTAGCACTTTAAAAGGTGCCCCACACGAACATTCCCAAAAAAACTTTGACACCAAGCCTAAGGAGATTTTGGAGCAGATGCTTAAAAAGCTTGGACAAAGAGGTAAGTTTTAATGAGTGCCCTAAAGACGGAGAGCAAGGTGGAGAGATTTGGGGAAGGAATTCCAGAGCTTAGGGCCTAAGCAGCTGAAGGCAAGACCATCAGTGGGGAAATGCTGAAAGTCAGGATTGTTCAAGAGGCCAGAATTAAAGGAGTGCAGAGATTTTGGAGGGTAATAGGGTGGAAGGACATTAACAGCAATAGGAAAGGGTGAGGCCATGAATTGGTTTGAAAGCATTGATCAGAGTTTTTAAATCGAGGTGTTGCCACACTGGGAGCCAATGTAAGTCAGCAAGCTTAGGGGTGATGGGTGAAAGGGACTTGGCTTGTTAGGGTATGAACAGCAGAATTATGGGTGAGCACAATACATGCAGTGTGCAGGTGAGATGCTGACCAGCTGAGTATTGGAAATTCAAGTCTAGAGGTAACAAAGGCATGGATGAAGATTTCAGCAGCAACCGAGCTATGTAAGCTGTGGATGTTTACTAAAGTTATGAAACTAATCTGTTCCAGGGGTTCAGATGGTATTAGAAACTGAGAACGACACTTAAACATCATATGAGCACCTCCCAAAGCCCTTAAGTTAAATTAGACAAGTTACTCATCCAATTATCTAATAACTTAATGCCTATAGTCTTAAAGTTAAACATTAACTATAGTTAAGTGTCAATGGAATGTTAAAGACTATTGTGTCATTAATACAGAGTAACGATTCACAGGTACAATGAGTTAATTATTTTGTAGTTCCAAAGTGGAGTTTTTTTTAAGAGAATTGAAAGCCCTATATGTCTATGTACAATTGTCAGATGTCAGAAATTGAAAGCCTTATATGACTGTGTGCTGTTGTCATATGTCAGATCGTATCTTAAATTTTTCAAGTATCACTTGCGGTTTATAAACACCTGGCCCTTAGTTTTCACCCTTAAAAGCATTCCCAGCTTTCCTGGATTAAGTAGAGGTGCATTCTGAATACTTAGTTGAATGTGTGGGCTGAGTTTTCCAGGTCCCATGATGGTGAGCTATTCAGACCGCCATTTTGAGCTCTAAAGTTAACCTGGTTCTGACACAAATATCCAAACTGCTCATTAGATATTGCTGTATCTCCTTTGTCTTGCCCTCCCTTGAAAGCTTTGATTTTAACTGATCCAAATTCTGGGCAAGGATCTTTCATGTGACAAGGAATGACTTGTGTTCAAGGGAGGCTTTGTTTTTAAAAAAAGACCTGAATCATTCAGTACTTGGGATCTTTGAATCCACTCCTGTGGTTCAAGAATAGAAATTTCTTAAGCTCAGGTTTAAGAGTCCAAAATAACATGACCTGTAGGTACTTAATCTTTTATTGCTCAGCCATCTCTGTAAATTTGGGGAGTGTTGGGCAGGGGTGGGGGCTGCTGCTATGTTGATCACATCTATCTGTGCTGCCCTTCAGCAGGAGCAGAAGGCCTTTAGAACCAAAACTTGGTGTTGCTTAACAATTGCAACTCCATTCATCCTACCTAAGTTCCTAGTATTTTCAACATTGGTGGTGCCTGACACTGATGGGCCTTACCCCTTCAATTTAACTGGCTTTTCAAAAGGGTATGCTGTCCTTTGTGCATTGATGACAGCAGAGATAAAAAAAAAAATCATTCGAACCTTAAGAGCAAATCCTTTTTCAAATTCATTCTCTGGTAAGCGTGGCATTTATTGCCCATCCCAAGTTGCCCTGAAAAATACGGTGCTGGGACTTGTTCTCAAAGTGTTGGTATGGCTTGCTACAAGTAGGTGACCTGTCCGGCGAGGGTAGTTGAGAGTCACCCATCTTGTTGAGGGACTGAAGCTATAGATAGGCTAGGTTTCCTTCCCCAAAGGATATTAATGAACAAGTTGCGGTTTTACAACACTTTAAATAGCTTCATGGTCACTTTTACTGATACCAGCTATTTTTTATAAAACTGAATTCAAATTTTCACTGCCATGAATTGATTTGAACTTGAATTCTGGATTATTATTTCGGCTTCTGGACTACTAGTCCAGTCACATAGCCCTTATCTTCTGTTACTGTCTTCAGTTATAGTAAGAGTAGCAAATATTTTTAGAAGTCACTTTGTGACCTTACCTGAAAAAATAATTAGGCCTGCACCAAAAAAATGAAAACTCAATCCCATGAGCGTAAGTGTTGTTTAGCAAAATTCATGGCAAAAAATATTATCAACTTGGACGCAGTTCAAATACTGTACTCAGCTCATAAACCTAAAATTGCATCGGCAGCATTAACATTAAAGTGGTGCTGTATAGAATTTCGTTTATAGGATCGAAGAAAAACACAAAGAGAAGGACACCATTCGATCCATGGAGTCTTCGCTGGCTATTGGAAGAGCTCTATCGTTATTCCTACTCCCCTGCATTTTCCTCAGATCCCTGCAATCTTTTGTCCTCCAATATTTATAGAATCCTGTTTTGAAGGCTCCTATTGAACCTGTACCCACTATCCCATCAGGCAGTGCATTTCAAATTCTAACTTCTTGTCATGTAAAAAGGTTTTTCCTCATACAGTTGTTTGGTAGTACAGGACTTGTGTATTGCTGAAAAAAAATAGACATTTTGTCAAAGCTTTTTGTCTTGCACTCATCAGGACAATTCAAAAGAATACAATGTAAGGGAAAACAACAAATTTATACTGTATGAGAAGAGAGTGCTGATTGGTTGGCAAGTGGACTCTGATTGGTAGAGGCATTGCCATGGATAATGCACCAATTGATGGTGACCGACAGTTAACCGCCAAGCATTGTTTGAATTTTAAGCCACGCAGCTTGACTCTGATTGGTCAAGACATTGCCCTGAGGAATGAAACAGCAAATGACTGACAGAGCTAAACAAAATAAGTGACAACCATCCACTGATTTATTTCTTCTTCTAAAGAAGAGTCATATTGGAGTTGAAATGTCAACTCTATTCCTCTCTCCACATATGTTGCCAGACCTGCTGAGTTTTTCCGGAACTTTCTGTTTACATACCAGTTTCTCCTGTCTATCCATGTAACCAAAATCCCTCATCCTTGGAATCATTTGAGCAAATCTCTCAAGTACTTTCTCCAAAGCATTTACAACATTCCTAAAGTCTGGTATACTAAATTGGACACAGTACTCCAACTGGGGCTGATTGGGTAGATTAAGCTACTTTCAAGATGTAATTGGTGTTGATACTGTTGTAAGTTGCATAAATTTACACTTTACAATATTGAAACTCCTCATTATGAATATATAGGTGCCATGGGTTTACCTGTGATCAGAGATAAGTCAGCTCTACGCAAAATAGAGATTTAGAAGCCAACTACATGACCACAAAGAGATGTGACAAAGCCAGTGGATACTTCCCAAGGCTTCTAGACAAAGGTCCATTCTGTCCTCAACAAGAAGTCACATTTATATAATGCCTTTTGTGTAACAAAACACCCCAAGATGCATCACAGGAGAAATATGGAACAAACTTCAACACCCAACCACATGGCGAAATGTTAGGCCAGCTGACTCAGTCGAAGAGGCCGGTTCTAAGGAGCAACTTAAAGGAAAGTAGAGAGATGGAGGGATATAGGGAGGGAGTTCTAAAGTGAAGGCCTGGCTGCCATCATTGGAGTAATTAAAATTAGGAATGCTCAATAGGCCAGAATTTGCAGAGCGCAAATATTTCAGAAGGTTGTAGAATTGAAGAAGATTACAGATATAGGGAGGGGTGAGACATGAAGTGATTTGAAAACAAAGCTGAACATTTTACTGCATTAAAAATGCTTATATCAATGCTAGTTGATGTTGTGGCTGTTGTTCCATACTGTAGGCAGGAACTCAGCAATGTTGTTTCTGGATGCAAGCCGAAAGATTTGTTATTGGAAGTGAACCTAAACTTCAATATCTCCACCTCACTTCCTATTTTGAGACACTTGTTAAAACCAAGCTTTGACTAAGCTTTAGGTCATCTCCCCACAAAACTCCCTATGTGGCTCAGTGTCAAATTTGTTTGATACTCTGCCGTGGAAAATTTTATTTGATAAAGGTGCTATATAATTGCAAGCTGTTGTTAATGTCATCAAGATCTTTATAAAATTCTGCTAAAATGCTTTTGTGCCGGATTGTAATAAGATCAACCTGTATCAGTCACATTATCAAACTATCAGTTAAGGATGAAGTGAAAAACACCCAGAAATCTTTGTAAATACTGATGCAAAAATTGAATTAATGCATAATAGCAATCGACAAAGTAAATAGACATTGACTAGTACTGTTTTGGTTTTATTATGCAGAGGAAGTCATGACCCAATTGCATGGTTGCTCTGTTTACACCACACCAACATGTAGTTTTAGTCAGCAAGATACAAGGGAGGCAAACAGTGCAGAGAAGAAACACAAAGCTGATTTAAAATAAAATGTTTTAAGGGTTTGGACATTGCTGACACGTACACGTAAGGAGTAAGTCACTCATTGTCCACCCCTGGCAGAGAAGGAAGTATGTTGCCTTCTCCTTGAATTGTTATAATCCTTGTGGTGGCTCCCTCAATGTACAGGACATTGATCCAGTGATATTGATTAGTGATGGTGTGACTTGCTGGGAGCTTGGAGTTAACAATGTACTCATGACATTCTCAGTCTTGTCCCTCTCAGTAGTAGAGGTTACAGAGGAGGGAGGTGCTATCGGAATAGCCTTGCTGAGTGAATATCTGCAGATTGTGAATGTTTCAGCCACAACGCACCAGGGGGGCATTGAACATTGTCCACTGGCAAGACACCAAACAAGTGCACCGCTTTGTCCTTGATGGTGCCGAGTTTCTTGATTGTTGCTTTAACTGAGTCCATCCATGACTGTTGTTGTAACTGAGTTCATCCAGGTGAGAGCTATATTCCTGACTTGAACCCCTGTTGATTAACTTTGAAGGTTCTGGAAGTGAACAATTCTAGTCTCTACCTTGCTCTGGTTGCCACAGTTGTGATTCAGTTAAACTTTTGGTCAATGGCGATGTTGCTGCTGCGAAACTCAGCAATGGTGGTGAAACTGAAGGCTGGGTCTCTGCTGGTTCTGGGACTGGGTGTTTATATAGCAGGAACAATATCTGTCACTTGTCAGCCCAAACTGGGATAGTCCAGATGTAAGATAGCTTATTGTGAATGCTAAGTCGTGAATGCAGCTCAACATTGTGCAATCACCAACAAAAATTTTCATTACTGATTTATTGCTGCAATTAGGGGTGGGAATTGTGAGACAATATTGGAGGAATGGGGTTTTTCAGTCTTAGAACAAGATGTCTCAAGGTGACGTTACAGCAATAACAAAGCAATCAGGGGTACAGTGACATGGTGGTTGTATTCCTAGACAGAGGCCTGGACTAATGATCCATTATTGATGAAGTAACTCTGGAATGAAAAGCCAAATCAGTTATTGTGGCTATAGAACTATTGAATTGTGGCAATGTCACTAATTCCCTTTAGAGAAGGAAATTAACCATCCTTACCTGCTCTATGTGAGTCTTCATGCCCACAGCAAAATGTTGACTCTTAATCATCCTCTGAAATGGCCTAGTAAGCCACTCAGTTGTGAGTGATGGACAATGGATACTGGCCTGGCCAGTGATGTCCACATCTTGTGAATAAATTCAAAAACACTGAGAAGGTAAATATGGAAAGCATGTTAAATTATAAGAGGAGCACAAAGTGCCAAAAATTCTAACTAATAAAAGGTAGGGCGAGTTAATTGTTCTGCACACACGGAGTGATCTGTGCACAGCATTTTGACTCCTGGATAAAATAGTCGAGGTGAAAGCTCTACTTACTTACTTAAGAACCAATTGGATGGTGGAATAGGGGCTCTATTCTGGACGACTAATTAAGATGAGCTGGGTGAGGTTCCTCATTTGCATTTAGCTTGGGGTTTAAATTAGACTCTTGGAAGAGCTGGACTCCATTTTGTAAATGGTTCACATGTTCTTAGAAATATCAGATTTAGCTCAAAAACGTAGGCAGAAATTGTTCAATGTGGTTGTTAGTGGCAGTGCAGAGGCTGGCACAGCATCACACTTGCACCATCTTGTTCCACCAAAGAGATTCAGCTAATATCCAACATGATGAATGCCAACTGGAGTAGGTTTCATACTGGCACTGCTGGCAGTATTTAACACGTTTAATAAGTTTATTATCACTGTTAATCTGCTGCCTTAAAGTGGCTATGTCAAATCTTCCTTAATCAAGACACAAACGTTAAACTTGATTGTTTTGCCTAGGGGCTTCAAAATTCCCCTGAAGATGTAAATGCGAAATAAAAACGTACCTGTGAACAAGTCACGACTACCCTCAGCACAACTAGCACATTGTATTTTCGAAAGAGAAAATCGAAGTTGCTCGAGATATGTTTGACATATTAATATTAAGCAGCCATTTGTCTGTCAATTTTATAAATCGTTCTTTCATCATTATAAATTAATCACCTATTGTAATTGGGTGCGTGCTGAAAGCTGCAAAGGAATGCTTATAGAGAGCTTATTAATTTTGAAGGATTAAGTTATTTATTTTTTCCAAAGTATTTTTGTTCTCCGAGTTAACTGAATCTGACATTTATATCATTAAAATTTGTGGATCCTTTTGTAAAGATTGACCTTTACAATCTCAGATTCCTGCTCCAAAGACTCCTTCCACAGTGCCAGTGACTGGTCGATCTGTCTAGATGACATGAACTTGTTGCACGTGAACAGTGCAGTGAACCAAAGCATTACCATTTCCCAAAGTAGGTATGTATTCTTCCACAGCTTGCGGCCATTCAGACTCCCACAAATTCATTATATATAACCAAACAGCACAGAAGGAGACCATTTAGCCCATTGTGCCTATGCTGACTCTCTAAAAGAGCAACCAATTAGTCTCATACCGCTGCCCTTTCTTCATATACCCTGCAAATTTAATCATTTTTAAATATTGGTCTAATTCCCTTCTAATAATTATTATCGCATCTCTTTCTACAGCCTTTCAGGAAGTGCATTTCAGATCATAACACCCCTCATTGCATAAAAAAAACTCTTCACTTCCTCTCTGTTGTTTTTGCCAATGATCTTATTTATATCTCTGTCCTCTGGTTACTGACCCTCCTGCCAGTGGAAACAATTTCTCCCTATCTACTCTAGCAAGATCCCTCATATCTAACATTCTTAATATTTAGTGTGTTAGATATAATTGTTTTATTTCCCTTACTGCAGTTTAACTGTGATGTGGAAGAAATTCCCGATTTGTCAGAGTTTTTGGGAATGGACTGTTCTGGGAAATGTCTGGCAATTGCTTCACATTGCCTTTGCTCTCTTCCTGCTTCCACACTAGTCCCCAGGGCAGAGGAGAGAAGAGTCATACTGGTTCGTAACATTCATTCTGTTTCTCTCTCCACAGATGATGCCAGACCTGCTGAGTTTTTCCAGCATTTTCTGTTGTATTTCAGATTTACAGCATTCCATTGTCTCTGTTGAGCACGGGTGGTTTTATGTTGTAGGGTAGGTACCCCACACTGATGCATTTTGTTTTCTCTCCTCCCTCTCTCTCTCAGCTTCTCTCCCCAATTTCCTCCCCCAGCCTCTCCAGTGATGAGACAGACGTGACCACAGTCTGTCTTCAATCACGTGACTTAGCCAATAGCTATTGAAATTTGGACTTAGTTGTGTGTTGAGATTTGCAAGTTGAGAGAAAGTTTTGAATCCAGTTGCCCAGAGTCAAGGAGGCTCACTAACTCTGATTGGATGTCTTTCAGGAGATCTTATCATATGACCACCTGGCCCCAATTGTCCAGCCCCCACAATCCTATCAGTGGACACCCAACACCTCTACCCTTGTGACACACTGCCCTCCCAAACCAATCATTGAGTGGACAGACTCTTTATTACTTGATATGATGTTGCTTGATTGTCAGTAAAGCAGCCATATGCAATATTTTTGAAACTAATAAAGTTTTCAAAGAACATGAAAACAGCAACAATTTTTGGTACTCTTAAAATAGTTACTCTGTGGTGCAGTTTAATCCCTCTGACTTTTGGATTTGATTTAAACTGAAGCCCAGTTTAGTTGAATATAACAGTATATACCTATGGTTCCATATGGTAGGATTTGAAGAACTGCAACATTTATTTCTCTCCTGAAGCTAGTATAATAGATAGCAAGATCCCTTTTGTGGGATCTTTCTATGTGCAAATTGGCTGCCACATTTGCCAGTGTAGCAGCTGCATATTAACTATGAAGTGGTTTGGAATGTCCTGAGTACTTTAAAGGCAAATATATTCATTATTTCTATGTATCCTTTTTCAGCTCCCTGAGAAATGTAGTATGGCTTATTGTATTCTGTCATCTGGTGAAAAATAATTAACTTCAGGCAGAAGTGTAAATATATATATTACATTTTATTAATGAGCACATGACTCAATGCTAAAAATTTGAGCACAATTCATCTCGCCTGTGCTTGCTCTGAATATTGTGGCAGATGATATGCGCCCTCCATTGTGCGGTTCTCTGGCTCTTTCCCTTCCTCCAGAGGTATAGGAGTTGTTGGGGAGCAGGAAATGAACACTCAACACATTTGAAAGAAATTCCTTTTCACATTATTTTAACAAAGATGTTAGTACTTTTAAAATGATTGGCTGTTGTCTCCATTAAAGTAACAAACGGAGGAATTTCCTAGGATTTCACGAAGTGTTTCAATGCTGGTAACACAAAGCTTTTTGGCCAAAGCTGTTTTTGACAATGACAATACCCCTTTAATTTCCCTTTCTCTAAAGAAAATAAAACCACTCCACAAACACATGCACCCCTAGATATTTATAACAGCACATTACTATTTTTGATTATACCAGGCATTTCGGGGAGGCCCTTTGCTGTCTGGCAGCTGCTTTCTACATTGTTTAACCTTTCAAGGTCTAAAAGGCACATTCCATAGATGACCTGCTAAAAATACCCAAGTGACTTTTGTGCTGTGTTTGTCAGTCACACAACAGCTGGTGTATGTATGGTTTCAGTAATGGCATGTTCTGCCTTTGACTGCTATGTCAAGTCACGAGACTGATAAAAGTACATGTTGTGATAGTAAAATTAGTTTGAAGGAGAAAATGACTCCTGCTTTGTCAACGTTATTTACTCTTCCCAAGTTGTTCACTGAATTAAACTGCTCTCTTTATAAGAGTTGGTAATCTACACTGACTCATATAGAAGTATTTTGAGAGCTGTCTACACCACCTTATTGTGCAGCACTTCATTGTTAGAAATCTGGATAAGATCACTCCCAGCTAGGAGAGTTGGTGGAACATTGTTCTAAACCAGGGAACACTCTTTCAACTGTAAAATCCGGGTTTAAATCAAACCCAGGCCAAGGTTATCCTGATATTTCCTCTCAGTTCACTTTTGGGATTGGGTGGATTAAAAAAGTCAATGAACTCAGGTCCTGGTGGACCCTTGTAGATGACAGAAAACTACTCTGAATTTTCATTTCAATTGGTGCTGTTTACCAGTGAGAAGCATACAGGGTGAGGCACTCAATGCACCACAATGATGGAGTGGGAGGCAACCTTTGAGGCTGACATTGTCATCCATTTTAAATTGTTCCTCAGTTGCAAACTGCCAAAGTTTGTATTAGCCTCTCAATTACCCAATGACAACCAATGCACAAAAACGGCCTGACCCTTTAACACTCACATTCATTTCCGTGAGGAAGTATGAGGATCAGGTTACAAATCTATAACTGGAGAAAGTCATAACATCTATTCATAAACTGGAATTCTTTGTATATCGTGAATTAAGTTTATGGTTTTAATATATTGCTTTCTTGGTCTGCAAACCTTCAGATCTTAAACAGATGGTTCAGCCTTTTTGTAATGATTGAAATATAAGGACAAAAATTACTTTACAGAAGTAATACTATCTTTTAACCTGCCTTGAGTAACCTGCCAGAGTAAAGAGCTGGATTTTTGCAGCGAGCAGTGAAATAAAGGCACTCGCTACTGATCTTAAAGAAAGTTGCCTGCAAAGATCTAGCAATCTCTGTGGTGTGGACTTCTTTTCCAATGTCAGTTTGAATTCGGCATCAAACCAAGGGGATCTCCAGGCATCCAGAAGCAGTGATGTCATCAAGCAGGGCAAGCAACCAATCACATTAACGTATTCTCACAGATAGCAATCCAGGAACTTAAAAATCACTGGATTCATTCACTATAATTTTTTACAGTTAGCACAATAAATGATCAGGACATATATTTGAGACTAAGGTAGAAGATAAAATATCATAAGCCAATTTGGAAATAAATTGTAATAAAACTATTTGGAATTGCTTCTCTTAATGGAGAAATTTGAATGTTCCACAAATATAAAACATTTTTTTTCAGGACCAGTGAGGCTGTTTATTAGTAAAAATGAACCTAGTATGTTGTTAAAAGCCTAGCTATACCTCAATCAACAAGGCACAATTATTTCAAAGATCTTAAAGGTTATACCAAAAGAGTAATAATAGAATAAAAGCAAAATACTGCAGATGCTGGAAATCTGAAACAAAAACAAAAATTGTTGAAAAAACTCAGCAGGTCTGACAGCATCTGTGGAGAGGAAGACAGAGCTAATGTTTCAAGTCAGTACGATTCTTCATCAGAACTAAAGAGAAATAGAAATTTGATGAAATATAGGCTGTATAAGGGGGGATGGGACAGGTGGAGCTGGATAGAGGGCCAGTGATAGGTGGAGGCAAAGGAGAGATGTCATAGGCAAAAGGACAAAGGGGTGTTGATGGTGGTGATATTAGCTAAAGGATTAGCTAATGGTGACATTAAGGATAGAAAGCAGGATGAACAAGTGACAGATAGCCCTAGTGAGGGTGGGGTGGGGGGAAGGGATTGGGATAGGCTAAAAGGTGGAGATAAAACAATGGATGGAAATAAATTTTAAAAATAATAATAGAAAAAATATATATATAAAAAAATTATAATAATTATTAGGAAAAAGAGGATCAAAAAGGAGGTGAGGATGGAAGAGAGAGTTCATTGATGTGAAGTTGTGGAACTCAATGTTAAGTCCAGAAGGCTGTAAAGTGCCTAGTCGGAAGATGAGGTGCTGTTCCTCCAATTTGCGTTGAGCTTCACTGGAACATTGCAGCAGGCCAAGGATGGACATGTGGGCATGAGAGCAGGATGGTGTGTTGAAATGGCAAGCGACAGGAAGGTCTGGGTCATGCTTGTGGATAGACCGAAGGTGTTCTGCAAAGCAGTCATCCAGTCTGCATTTGGTCTCTCCAATGTAGAGGAGACGGCATTGGGAGCAGCGAATGCAGTAGACTAAATTGAGGGAAGTGCAAGTGAAGTGCTGCTTCATTTGAAAAAAGTGTTTGGGCCCTTGGACAGTGAGGAGGGGGGAAGTAAAGGGGCAGGTGTTGCACCTTCTGTGGTTGCATGAGAAGGTGCGTGGGAGGGGGTTGAGGTGTAGGCGGTGATGGGGGAGTGGACCAGGGTGTCCCGGAGGGAACTGTCCCTATGGAATGCCGCCGGGGGGGTGAAGGAAAGATGTGTTTGGTGGTGGCATCATGCTGGAGATGGCATAAATGACGGAGGATGATCCTTTGAATGTGGAGGCTGGTGCGGTGATAAGTGAGGACAAGGGGGACCCTATCATGGTTCTGGGAGGGAGAGGAAGGTATGAGGGTGGATGCGCGGGAGATGGGCCGGACACGGTTGAGGGCCCTGTCAACCACCATGGGTGGAAAACCTCGGTTAAGGAAGAAGGAAGACACGTCAGAAAGTGGCATCATCAGAACAGATGTGACGGAATTGAAGGAACTGAGAGAATGGGATGGTATCCTTACAGGAAGCGGGGTGTGAGGAGCTGTAGTCAATGTAGCCGTGGGAGTCGGTGGGCTTGTAATGAATATTGATAGATAGTCTATCACCAGAAATAGTAATAATTGTGATTCTGTGAAGTTGTCACCAGTTCAATGATTTCCAATTGATGACAGTCTGGGAGACCTCAGCAACGCACTTTCTGAAGAAGCATAGGATCACTGGCAGTGACTTCTGGATTTCCTGCTTTAGCTGTGCATATGCAGACCAATGTTCCTGCAAAGATTCATAGTGCATGGCTGCACAGCAGCTTGGAAGGTACTGTGCAGGACTTGTTCCATTATAAGTACTGAGTCACGCACAAAGAAAATCTCAAGGGACTGCACTCTGAAAAAAATGGGCCACAAACAGAAACAAAATTTTAAAAGAAACTTTGGTGTGGACTCCAGAAGTTGCTATCAGTTTTGGAGGAGTAGTGGTGGTGAACGCTGACAGCTTTGCCATCATTATTACCACAAGACCGAGGCCAATATAAATCTTGGCATCACAATGGCTCGGTGGGTTAGTCCAGTGACTAGCTCTCCATACTAATCCCCTGGAAGGCCCCAACTCCACTTCCTGCTGTGATCCCCACAGTTAGCTGACCTTAAGTTGAGGGAGCAACAGGGCATATAATTGGTCTCACTCTCCTTGGTTAGGGAAGTGTTAAAAATATCCAGATGTCCTGTTTAATTGCCAAGCTGCGACCCCTGCTGTACCTGTGTGAATGGAAGTGGAAGCATCAAGGTACAGACAGGATCCATGTGATACCCCATGAAATTCAAACAGTCCTAAGCAATTACATTCTCTGTGTACAGGATCCTCATCTTCCTCGACCTCTCTGCAGTCTTTACCATGGTTGGTCCTCCTCTTCTCTGCTGTCCAACTTGACAGGCCCTCCTTTGGGACCAATTCTTACCTACCCAATCGTTGTGAGAGTATTGCCAGCAATGGCTTTTCTTCCTGCCCTGACACCATTATTCCTGGAGGCCACACAAAGCACCTATCCTTCCACATTTACATGCTGCCACTTGGTCATGAGATGAGCTTCCAAATGTGTGCTGATAATTTGATTTTCCGCCACTACCATTCACCATTCTGCTGTCTCTATGCTGTCAGAGGCTCGTTCAACATCCAGTGTAGAGTGACCTGCAATTTCCTTCCATTAAATATTAGCGGGCTAGAGCCATTGGCTTCAGCCCCCTCCCTTAAACTCTGTACACTTCCCAGCTAGTGCTTAAACACTCATTCATAATCTTTGCCACTTCCAGACTCAACAGGGAGGAAACTTAACACCTTAGCCCCTGCACCATAGGAGGACTACTTTTGAACTTAGAACTCAACTCTCTGCACAATGCAACCAGTAGCTGCTCTTTATTAGAGCAAACAAATTGACATTCTACTACCGAGCTCCCTGACCAATCAGCGAGGGAGGGTGGGCTGGGGGGATGATGCCTGCATCCATCAAAGGAAGAGTTTCTAATTAAAGGGGCCATGGGATCTGCCAGCACTTGGAATTTTCAGGCTGTAGCAAGCACAGGAAGAGAGAGGCGACCTGGGAAGGCTGCACCCAAGCCCGTGTCTCTCACTCTTACCTGGAGGTCCTGCTGTGGGACCTGAATGGCTGCAGTGAGGTGAACTCTACAACAGATGGGAGGAAGAGGGCAACCTCTTGGAAGTGGCTGGGAGTAGCTGAGGACATCAGCAACAGGAGTGTGCTCCATTCAACATGGAGACTGTGCTCCAAGAGGATCGGAGACCTCAAGGAGGACATGACAGGGAAGTGGCATAACACATTCAGATGCCAAGCCCCATAATTTGCTTTACAAAGAGAAAAAAGGGATTTGCATTTATATAGCATTTTTCTGGGCTACAAAATGTCTTAAAGTTCTTTGCAGCCAATGAAGTACTTTGTTGAAGTGCAGTCGCTTTTGTAAAATAGGAAATGCCAATTTTTGCACAGCAAGCTCCCATAGACAGCAATGTGAAAGTAACCAGATAATCTGTACCATTTTGTACATAATAGGATCACATATACTGCAATGAAGTGAATCACCTAAACAACCCCCGATCTCTTTCTAAAAGCCCAATTAGATCTTTAACATTAATGTGATCCAGCAGTCAAGACATAAAAACAGCATGTGCTGGAAATACTCAGCAGGTCTTGCAGCATCTGTGGAGAGAAAAACAGAGTTAATGGTCAGTATCTTGGTGAGGTGTCAGGTGACCTTGCCTGCTGACTGCAGAGCCAGCGAGAGACCCACGCTGCTTCTATTCCAGAAGGCCCACCGAACCATGAGCCAATCAGGCAGTGGCAAGACCAGAGGCGGGCTTTCCCCTGGAATCAAGACCCTGAGGGCTGGAAGTCTCGCCTGCCATGATAATAGTTGATTGTGATAGTGGATCCCATTATTAGATACTTTACGGTACTCTGTACTAGATGCAGGGTCACTTGACCTGGGGGTTGAAGGTCAGATAGCATATGTTGGAACCTGTCTTGATAGAATTCAGTTACTGTAGGTATGTGTTCATGTTAGGAAAATGTGTTATCCATAAAATTAGCTCAGCTATAATGTCGGCAGCCTGTATGCATTGAAACAAAAAAAAAGACATCGCCTACAGAGAGCCGCCAGCCAATCAGAGGCAGTCGCTTCTGCCAGAATGACAACCTCTGGTGTTCCAGGATCATGGAGTGACCCAGGCCACAGGTAAATAATGTCAGGAGGGGTTTCGTGTAGTGGGAGTCAGAGGGAGAGAGGTGCAGGAGTAGGGGGTGGTCAGCAGTAAGGGCAGGGGAGTGGTTCTCAGTGGGCAACCCCTGCTTCCCAATATTGAGTCCCTCAATCAGGCACTTGAGTGCCTCTGATTGAGGGATCCCCTCCTGGAGCTGACAAGATGGTGCACAGTTTTGGTTGTCATGCATGCCACATGGCGATAGGCCCACCTGCAGCTGGGTTAATGCCCATGGCAGCGGGATGAGGCCACTTAAGGGCTTCAGTTGGTGGTGGGGCAGTAAGATCGACCATTGGCCTTCCCGTCCATAACTAAATTCTGGCAGAGGCAGGTTCAGGTGTGCCACCATCTCACCTCATTAAATGCCCATCCCACCTCCAAGCTCGCCACCAGCGAGAGCAGATGATTCTGCCCAATGTTTCGAGCCAAACCTGACTCTTCTTCAGAACTGCACTCAAGACCCTGGTTTAATATTTCATCCAAAGTGTGATGCCTCTGACAGTGCTCCCTCAGTACTGCACCTGAGTGTCATCCTGGATTAATGCTCAAACCCTACAGTGGAACTTGCACAAATAACCTTTGGCTCCAGGACAGGAATGCTATTAACCAAACCAATTGGACAAATTATCGATATTAATCATAACTTAAACAATTGTGGCCTGAGACCCTTTGTTACGTGAAAGTCATCTTGAGTAAGTGGTGTTCCATAACACACAATGATTGATAACTTCATTGAAATATTTTAGCCAGCATGTAGAATCCAATTCCAATGAAACGCTTTGCGGTTCATCTCTTTTGAGGAATGTTTTAAACAGGTCTAGAAACAGTGGGGCAAAGCCTGGCTTGATGCAATAGTGTTTAAATGGACAACCCATTCTACATTCTCTTGACTTCTATTTCTGTTATATTCAATGAAAATAAAAAGACCAGCTGCTCACTATCAGGTATTTTACACTATCACGCAAAGTCACGATCTAATCCACCGCATCGGTTTGTGGTGATGACAGTGGTACAATACCTTTTGATCAGCTTCAGTTTGACAGCTCACTTTTTGTAACCAAGAGCATTAAAGGTTTCTCAAGTGGTTGCGGCTATCAATCATCAGGCAGTGACAGATATGCATATGGAACAGTGATACCAGTTGCATTGTCGTCACTTTCAATTATAGTAAAACTAAGCAGACATCTCCACTTGTGTGACTGACCGATGAGTAAATTGAAATTGAAACCCTAAAGCTTTATTTGTGCACACTGACCATTTTTATTTTTGTTCAGTTATTTATAGTCTCTTTACTGTGAACCTCTTTCACAGAATAAACATTTCATAATATTTACAGCCCAGCATACACAAATGTTTGTACAATGCCTGACTGTCTGTCATTTTATCAAACTAAATTTTACGAAGCATTGACACCAATTGCTTAAAGGAGTTTGTTTTAGGAAATCTTGCACTCTAGGTGAATATATTTTACAAAGTGCAAAATTGCAAAAGTCTTACAGAGCAGTAAGTGGTGGGGAGATGATGGTGTAGAAGTAATGTCACTGAACTAGTAATCCAGAGGCCCGAGCTAATGCTCTGGGGACCTGGGGTCAAATTCCACCGAGGCAGATGGTGGAATTTAAGTTCAAATTAATAAATCTGGAATATAAAGCTGGTACCTGTGTGTGTGAGGGGGAGTAGGGAGATGTGGGTCCAACGCTCTTTCGCACATGTGCGCAAAAGAGCTCTTCGATCTCCCTGAGGCACGGAGCTGCCTCAGGGAGATAGAAGCACTTTTTACGGCCTTGAGGGATGGTAGCATTGTGGTAATCTTATTGGGTGAGTAATTCTGATTCTCTGCTGATGTGAACTCCAGGCTCACCATGGTGGCTGGGGCAAAGAGGGGGGAGGGGTGAGGATTTAAATTCAGTAAATAAATTAACCGTCATCACAAAGCTGCCCTTTCATTTGGCTCGCCAATGCCCTTCAAAGAAGGAAATCTGCTGTCCTTACCCAGTCTGCCCTATATGTGATTGCAGACCCACAGCAATGTGGTTGACTCTTGACTGCCCTCTGAAGTAACTTGAGTTGTATCAAAACGCTAGATGCCTACAGCACATGGACTGCAGTAGGTCAAGAAGGCAGCTCACCACTACCTTGTCAGGTGCAGTTAGGGATGAGCAATAAGTACTGGCCTTCCCAGCAATGTTCACGTCCTAAGAACAATTTTTAAAAAGTCATCTAGCTTCCATTCTCCTTAGCTACTCCAAGGGCAGAATTTTCCTGTTGGCGTGCGGGGGCACGCGCACTCGCGTTAAATGACGAGCGGTGACGTTGGACGAGCGTCCTGACATCACCGCGTGCCGTTGCGATATTTCATTGGGCAGGCGTGCGATGATCTCCGATGTGCGTCCGACATTAATTAACGGGCCACTTAAGGCCTTTGAGGGGGCAATCGACGGCAATTTTCTGGCCCCCGTGCAATCTTCAGGTCGGCGCACGGGCACAATGGGCAGGCGGGTAGGAAACATTTGTATTAACCTCATCCCCGGGCGAGATAAGAGGGCTCAGTGGGGTCGCGAGTGTTCTCTGTCACGAATAGATATTTCAAAGTTACTGATACTTGCCTGTGTGATCTGCAATATTTCAAAACCCATACCAGCTGCTTGGTCTGGACTCACAACCTTCAGGTCAGCACTCTGCAGTGAGGAATCTATTTTGGGTCTGCGTGTTTCAGGAAGCCTTCCCTTAGCCTGGGAATGGGAGCTGAACTCTCCACTGGAGGCACCTCCTCTGAGGAGGAAGGGAGGGCTAGAAGGGGGAGGAGGTCAGGAGTGCATATCAGCCTCCAGGGGAGCCACCTTTGGGAGGTCAGGCACAGGCACAAAGGGATGCAGTGTCAAGAGGTAGTCCAAGGAGGGAGGGACTACAGCAGACGCCACTATCCTGCTGCCAGGGTGTACAGGCAGCGAAGCAGCTACCTCAGTATGTCTGAGGTGCAGTGCCAAAGGAGGCTCCATCTCTCAAGGGCGACAGTGAAATATACCTGTTGGATGATTGGGCCTGAGATCTCCGTGAACTGTGTGGGTGGATGCCCATGAAGTAGCTAGGGCGAATGGAAGCTAGATAATTTTTAAAAATTGTTCTTAGGACGTGAACATTGCTGGGAAGGCCAGTACTTATTGCTCATCCCTAACTGCACCTGACAAGGTAGTGGTGAGCTGCCTTCTTGACCTACGTGCCAGCGGCCCTAAAGGTCACAGCTGCCCTCAACAACTGCCTCTGGCTTTTTCCAGGAGTTGGTGGGTGATCTTTGCCGTGTCTCCCAATCAGCTGTCCACACTTGTGTCACGCAGGTCACAGATGCTCTGTTCAGGCGTGCATTGACCTTCAGACATTACTGCTGGGACCAGGCCAGCCAGACACAGTGAGCCAGAGGCTTTGTGGCCATTGCTGGCTTCCCCCGTGTCCAGGGTGCAATAGACTGAACACATGTGGCCATCAAGGCACCAGCAGGTGAGCCCGGTACCTTCATCCACAGGAAGGGCTTCCACTCCACGAACGTGCAGATCGTGTGTGATCACAGGATGCTGATCCTACAAGTCTATGCAAGGTACCCAGGCAGTTCTCATGATGCCTACATCCTCAGACACTCCCAGGTGCCGGGGCTCTTCAGTGCTCCAGCTCAGCTGGATGGATGGCTGTTGGGTGACAAGGGCTATCCCCTCAGAAGGTGGCTCATGACGCCTCTCCGCCACTCAAGAACAGAAGCTGAGCAGCGGTACAATAGGAGCCACGTCTCCACAAGGGCTGTGGTGGAGAGAGCCATCGGTCTTCTCAAGATGCACTTCCGATGCCTGGACTGCTCAGGAGGTGCACTCCAGTAGCCCGCAGATCATGTGCCGTTGATAGCGGCTGCATGCTGCACTCTCCACATTCTTGCGCTGGAAAGAGGGGACGCTGTGGATGATGAAGAAGTAGATGCATTGGCTGCAGCTGCACATGATGAGTCCAGCAGTGAGTTTGAGGATGATCACGCACAGGGAAATGCTGAGAGGGTAGACTCTGACCCGGGCATACTCCAGGGAGGCAGGGACACCCGGGAGGCTTTAATCGAACGAACCTTCAGCTAGCACACCACATATGGACCTCCCGGACATGCCTGGGCTGTAGGTTCCATACTCGTTGCCTAAGTGCAAAATCTGCCTGGTTAGGAACATTAACTAAAGTACTTGTTAATAAAGTTAAATGTCCCACAAAACACTCATTACATTATTGGAAACCATCCACCTGCAGAAGAAAAGAGGCACCCTCAGCCATGGTGACATGTCTGAATTTAATATTGCAACCAAAGAAACTTAATGAAACAAAATTAAATCAATTTATAGAGGTACCAACGAGAGAGGATGCAATACTTGATCTCCTGTTAGGAAACCAGCAGGTCAGGTGACAGAAGTATGTGTAGGCGAACATTTTGGGTCCAGTGACCACAATGTCATTAGTTTTAAATTAATTATGGATAAGGATAGGTCTGGTTCTCAAGTTGAGATTCTAAATTGGAGAAAGGCCAATTTTGTGGAAATGAGAAAGGATCTAGGAAGAGTGGATTGGGATAAGTTGTTTTCTGACAAGGATGTGTTCAGTAAGTGGAAGGCATTCAAAGGCGAAATTTTGAGAGTGCAGAGTTTGCATGTTCCTGTCAGGATTAAAGGCGGAGTTAACAGGCATAGAAAACCTTGGTTTTCAAGGGATATTGGTGATCTGGTCAAGAAGAAGAGAGAGGTGTATAGCAGGTATAGGCAACAAGGAGCAAATGAGGTACTTGTATAGAAAATGTAAGAAAATACTAAAGAAGGAAATCAGGAAGGCAAAAAGAAGACGTGAGGTTGCTTTGACAGATAATGTGAAGGTAAACCCAAAGGGTTTCTACAAGTATATTAAAAGTAAAAGGATATTAAGGGACACAATTGGTCCCCTTGAAGATCAGAGTGGTCATCCAAGTGTGGAGCCTCACGAGATGGGGGAGATCTTAAACAGTTTTTTTGCATCAGTATTTACTCAGGAAACTGGCATAGTGTATAAGGAAGGAAGGGAAACAAGCAGTAGCGTCATTGAACATATAGTGGTTAAAGAGGAGGAGGTGCTTGCTGCCTTACAGCAAATAAAGCTAGATAAATCCCCCAGGCCTGACATGATATTCCCTCGGACCTTGACGGAGACTAGTGTAGAAATTGCAGGGGCCCTGGCAGAAATATTTAAAATGTCCTTAGTCACGGGTGAGGTGCCGGAGGATTGGAGGGTAGCTCATGTTGTTCCGTTGTTTAAAAAAGGCTCCAAAAATAAACCAGGTAATTACAGGCCAGTGAGCCTGACATCAGTAGTAGGTAAATTATTGGAAGGTGTTCTGAGAGATCGGATATACAATTGTTTGGACAGCCAAGGCTGATTAAGGATAGTCATCATGGCTTTGTGCGTGGTAGGTCATGTTTAACGAACCTTGTAGAGTTTTTCGAGGAGGTTACCAAGAAAGTAGATGAAGGAAAGGCTGTGGATGTTGTCTACATGGACTTTAGTAAGGCCTTTGATAAGATCCCATATGGGAGGTTAGTTCAGAAGGTTCAGACACTTGGTATCCATGGAGATGTTGTAAACTGGATTCGAAATTGGCTGTGTGGGAGAAGACAGAGAGTGGTAGTGGATGATTGCTTCTCAGACTGGAGGTCTGTGACTAGTGGTGTGCCTCAGGGATCTGTGCTGGGACCATTGTTGTTTGTCTGTATCAATTATTTGGATGATAATGTGGTAAATTGGATCAGCAAGTTTGCTGATGGCACTAAGATTGGAGGCGTTGTGGACAGCGAGGAAGGCTTTCAAAGCTTGCAGAGGGATCTGGACCAACTGGAAAAATGGCAGATGGAAGTTAATGCAGAAAAGTGTGAGGTGTTACTTTTTGGAAGGACAAACCAAGGTAGGACATACACAGTAAATGGTAGTACACTAAGGAGTGTGGAGGAACAAAGGGATCTGGGAGTTCAGATACATAGTTCCTTGAAAGTGGCGTCACAGGTAGACAAGGTTATAAAGAAAGCTTTTGGCATACTGGCCTTTATAAATCAAAGTATTGAGTATAGGAGTTGGGATGTTATGGTGAGGTTGTATAAGACATTGGTGAGGCCAACTTTGGAGTGTTGTGTGCAGTTCTGGTTGCCTAACTACAGGAAGGATATCAGAAATATTGAGAGAATGCAGAGAAGATTTACTAGAATGTTGACGGGTCTTAAGGAGTTGAGTTACAGGGAAAGGTTAAACAGGTTAGGACTTTATTCCTTGGAGCGTAGAAGAATGAGGGGAGATTTGATAGAAGTTTACAAAATTATGAGGGGTATAGACAGAGTAAATGCGAGTAGGCTCTTTCCACTTAGATTAGGAGAGATAAACACGAGAGGACATGGCTTTAGGGTGAAAGGGGAAAGGTTTAGGGGGAACATTAGGGGGAACTTCTTCACTCAGAGAGTGGTGAGAGTGTGGAACGAGCTGCCATCTTACGTGGTAAATGTGGGCTCACTCTTAAGTTTTAAGAATAAATTGGATAGATACATGGATGGAAGAGGTCTGGAGGTTATGGACTGGGTGCAGGTCAATGGAATTAGTGGAACAATATTTTGGCACAGACTAGAAGGGCCGAATGGCCTGTTTTCTGTGCTGTCGTGTTCCATGGGTCTATGGTTCTAGGTGTTCAAAATCACACCAACTCAAAAAAACTCATTGCGGGCCAACACAAAAGCACCAGTGATAAACCCGTGGAGTGCCTAAGGTGCCTTATGTTTACATTTCCCGGTGCTACGTCTAGGTTCTGCCCCATTGCTGGGAGTGGCTTGTGAGATAGCCTGCTGACTCTGCTGTCCTGTTGGCCTTGATGACCTTGGTGGTCGTCCTCTGGCCCATGGAGACTGTGCTGGTCCTGCCTGGGAGGGAGCTGCCAGTTCCACAGTTGGCATCTCCCCAGTCATCGCAGCCTCATCAGATGCAACGGTTACTGGCAGAGGGGCAGAGGAGCTGCTGCCCTCATCCGGAGTGCCCTGAGAGGAGCCCATAGAGACAACAAGCAGCTGCTGCACCAGCGTGAGGTCACTTTGGACTTCCTTACTCACTGTGATTGAGTGGGCACTGAACTGGGAAACTTGATGCCCAGACCATCTCCCACACTGGCACTGACCAGCTGAGGTTAATGCCAACGTGAGGGCTTGCTGGTCCGAGTGCATTCCCAGGAAGCCCTGATGGGTCTTCTGGAGGAGCCTCTCCACGAGACTCGCCACTTTCTCCATGGAGGATGCATGGTGCTGCGACATGAGGCTCATTGCTTTGGAAAGTGTCCACGTAGACTCCTTCACCATGGACACCAAGCCAAGCATAGCCTCATGTATCTCCCCCAGATGCTCCAGCACACCCAGCCGCATTTCCTGCACCTGCTGTGTCGCGGAAGGCTCCAGAGGCACATCATCAGGCACCAACTGAGCATATGCCTGGTCTCCTGCAGTTCTTCGACTGCTGGTGCCATGGGCACTCTCTGTCTCTTCCACTTCCTCCAGTGACTGTGCCCCAGGACACTAGCAAATGTTCTAATTCCCACCAAGGTGCGAATATCTGCTCTGGTGCCTGCCTGGCAGAGATAGTGTGACGCTGGTGAGACTTCAGGGCCCTCAGGTGTGAGAGGGGGGGTCTCTGCTGCCCCTCCTCCCAGCCCTGCTCTGCTGATGTTGAAAGGAAGAACAAGAACATTGGATCAGTTAACGTGGAGACAATATCAATGTGCATCCCTGTCCCCAGGATCATTATGCGCTCATCCTTCCGTAAGCTGAATCAGTGAACATTCATCAGTGCTATGGCTGCTGGGAGAACAATGGCGAACATACCCTCCCATGGCACTCCAGCCTCACCCACACTGGTGGATCTGGGCACATAGCGCCTCTCCAAATCTAGGGCCTCCTGCTCAAAGCAGCTGAGAGTCGCCAACTGGGCTGGCCCTCCACCAGTCCTCACCCACGCTGCATTATGAGGGGGGGGGTGGTTGGTGGAGGGTTGGGGGGGGTGCACAAAGTGGAAAAGCCTACCTGCTGGGTTAAGTGACCAATGCCAACATGGTACTCACCCTTCCTGAGTGCAAGAGGTCATTGAAGCGCTTGCGACACTGGATCCAGGTGCGCTGCACCACTCTGCGGGAACTCACCTCCTCCACCACCTCCTCCCAAGCACGTTTGGTCACGTGGGATGGCCTCCTCCTCCCATCCTGGGGTGCCAGGACCTCCTGCCATGCTGCCACCTCCTCGAGGAGCAAAAACATTCTCTCTTCATTTATCCTGTCAAACCCCTTCATAATTGAATATTGCTGAAAAAGAGACATGTCTAAGCTTCTTGTCTTGCACTCATCAGGACCCTCGGAAGAATACCAATATAAGGGGAAAACAACAATTTATACTGTATCTGAAGAGAGTGCTGATTGTTTGGCAAGTAACATTGCCATGGAGAATGCATCACTGATGGTGACTGACAATTTACTGCAAAACATTGTTTGAAATTTAAACCAGGACACTTGACCCAGATTGATCAAGGCATTGCCCTGAGGAATGAATCAGTGAATGGCTGTCACTTATTTTGTTTAGCTGAAACCGGCACAATGTATGTACATGTTCTTTCTGTCTGCATAATTGTGAAGACCTTTATCAGGTCACCCCTTGGCCTTCTCTTTTCTAGAACTTTTCTTTGTCCCGTCTTTCCTGATAGACTTTAACATAGTAAGATTTTCTACTGAGGGAGATGTGACAAGTATATTAGTAGAAAACAAACAGTGGGGAAAATCATAATGCCTTCAAATTGCCCCCACATTGCATATACAGAGTCTGCGAGCTGGTAAAATAGAGAGAAACAATTTTCTGCTTTATTTCCAGTAGTGCCTCAAATTAAACGCTGTTGATTTTGGCACCCACCAGACTAAGGAAGGAACTTCACACTTTAATTCTAACATTAATAGGATCCCAGTGGCAATTTAACTGGAGTCTGTGCAGGGCCAGCTAGAACAGGACAGGAGCTAGTGGGAAGGATAAAAGGGTTGCCTGGCTAATTGTAAGCATACCTTTAGCGGGCTCAATAGAAGCAGGAGTGTTCGGACAGTCCCTGCATTGAAAGTTGTAGTCTGTCCTTACCCTGGACTCCTCTTCATCATAACCCTCCAGAAATCCCCTTCACCCACAACCCCACCATTATCCCCTGCACTGCCACCACTTTCGGATGGGAGGTCATCAAGCAGCATTTAAACAGGGTCTAGGAGTTAAGATACAATGGGCTTGTTATACTTAGGTCAGCAAGTGTTTCATAATTGCATTGCACACAGTTCTCCTGAAACCTCCTCCAGGTTAAAATGGATCCCTCAACATTTAAAATACACCAGCCCTTTGACATAATTTAGCAATATTACAAATTTCCTTGTTATTGTTTAAAAGGATGTCATTTTGCACAGTCATTGGTATTTTCACAGGATCAGGGATTCTATGAGAAAACTGAAATATTCTAAAGAGATTTGCAGCAAGGAATTTTAATTGGAGGCTTGGGTAAACCAATACTTCGAACTAGCCTTGCGTGCCTTAGTGTAATCTCTCTCAGCTGGGCACATGGATCAAAGCAAATGTTCTCTCAACTGTCTTTACACGGGATGTAAGAGGTTCATTTGCCAGATTTTCATTCAGCTAATACAGTTGCCAGTTTTTACAGAATGATTCATTTTGCAAACCGATGCTTCAAGTGGAAGAGTCGGATCTTGCTTGAAAGCCAAAGCGCTACAAGAGCAAGCAACAGTAATGCTCTCTGCCACTTGGAGGGCATTGGACGTCGGCAACATTGTTGAAAAATCAGGAAAGAGTGCGCCCTGAGGGATGCTGCCAATGGCAGAGGACCACATCAAATTTACCCTAATATTCCTAAGAAATCTGAACTTAGTTTCTACAAGTCGGTCGTAACAAATAGGTTGCTTAATCTTTGAGTGATCAGGATGTTTCTTCAAATGCCTACACGTGCCTATCTGGAAAATGTTCTCAAAACATGCACTGCAGTTGCACCACCCGTTCCATCTCTCTTTGGAATAATCCTGCTTATTCCTAACTTTGTTCCATTCTACCATCTGTTAATCATTACATTCCTGCCTTCTGAAATTCTTTGCAAAACTATTTTTCTTCGGTCCCGGTCTTTTTGCCTTCAAAATGTTCTGAGAAATTAATCACCGTGATTGTGCCTTCAGTCTCCCTCAGGCATTCCTCCACCTTTTTCATGGCATCTTCTTCTCTCCCTTCTGCTGACTACCCACCTCAGAGTCTTAAGACATTGCAAAGGAAACACCTTTAAAGCGCTCCAAGATGTTTCACCATGTAAGGCACGTCACGTATAATTAAGACCTTACAGTTAATAACTTGGACAATATCCAACATCAGAGGAAGGAAAGAGATAATGGAGAAGCTGGTTGAAAAAACAAAAGACTGCAGAAAAAGAGTAGAGATCAGAATGGACAACCATTAGTACTGGAGCTTTTATTCTTTGAATCTAAATATGAATCTTAGGCCAAGGGAAGATAGTATCATGTCAACTAGTGCATGTCTGCAACAAAATAATTTTGACGTTGAGCAAGGAACTAACATATACATAGTGCCTTTCCCGACCTTAGGATGTCTAAAAATGCTTTGTAGCCAATGAAGTAGTTTTTTTTTAATTCTTCCATGTGATGTGAACATCGTTGGCAAAGCTTGCATTCGTTGCCCATCACTAATTGCACTTGAGAAGTTAGCAATGAGCCACATTCATGAACTGCTGCAGCCCATGTAGTGTAGGAATATCCACAGTGCTGTAAGGGACAGAGTTCCAGGTTTTTGGCCCAGTGACAGTGAAGGAATGGCAAAAAAGTTCCAAGTCAGGATGGTGTGTGGCTTGAAGGGGATCTTGTGTGTGGTGGTGTTCCCATACACCCGCTGCCCTTGTCCTTCTAGATGGTAGAGGTCGCGGGTTTGGAAGGTGCTTTGGAAGGAGGCTGTATTGCATTTTGTAGATGGTAGACACTGCTGCCACTGTGCAGCAGTGGTGAAGGGAATGACTGTTCAAGGTGGTGAATGGGATACCAATCAAGCAGTCCTGTCCTGGATGGTGTAGAGCTTTTTGAGTGTTGTCGTAGCTGCATTCATTCAGGCAAGTGGAGAGCATTCCATCACACTGTTGATTGTGCCTTGTGGACAAGCTTTGGGGAGTCAGGAAGTGAGTTACTCACCACAGAATTCCCAGCCTCTGACATGCTCTTGTAGCTACAGTATTTATATGGCTAGTCCAGTTCAGTTTCTGGTCAATGATGACCACCAGGATGTTGATGGTGGAGAATTCAGCGAACTGAACATCAAGGGAAGTTAGATCCTTTCTTGTTGGAGATGGCCATTGCCTGGCACTTGTGTGGCATAAATGTTTGAAGTGTAATCATTGCTGTCCCACAAACAGTGGTTTGATACTTATCATATAATCTGCCTCCTTTCAGTGAATTTTGACTAATGGAAAATAATTGTCCAGGATATCGGGGAGATTTCCCCTGCTTTCTTCAGGGATCTTTTACATGCAGCTGAAAGGTCAGATGTGGTCTTAACTTGATATCTTATCCAAAAGATGAAATGCCACATAAACAGGAAGTTCGGAAGGAGAAAGATCAGAAAGAACAACAACAATTGTATCTCTGTATCACCTATAATGTAGTAAAACATAAGGTGCCTCACAGGAGTGTTAATAAACAAAGTTAAAAATGAGCTACATTAGGTAAGATTAGGGTAGATGATCAAGATCTTTTTCAAAGCAGGTTCCTCTTAACAGAGGAAAGAGAGTAAGAAAGGTGAAGAGCTTTAGGAGGGCATTCCGGAGCTTAGATCCTTGGTCGGTTAAAGCACAGCCGCCAATGGTGGAACGATTAAAATCCAAGATGTTCATGAGGCCTGAATTGGAGGATTGTAGCACTGAAGGAGATTACAGATGTAGGGAGGGATTTGAAATCGAGGCATTCCAGGAGGTCAGTGAGCACAGGGGTGTTGGGGGCAGGGCTTGGTGTGAGTTAATACATGGGCAGCAGAAACTTGGATGACCTCACACTTAAGAAGGGTAGAAACTGGGAGGTCAGCCAGGAGTGTGTTGGAATAGTCAAGTCTAGAGGTAACAAAGGCTACAAATGGAAGCAAATTAAAAGATTGTAAATGGAAGAAAATGTTATCCTGCCACCACAGCGAGAAACCAAAAAAAAAAGTAAATAATTTGAGTAAAATAAAAAAGAGTTGCAAAGACTGAAAAGGAACTTTGGTATTAAAAACTAAAGAGTGATACATACTAAACAGATTAGCATTCAGGGGAACATAGGAACATAAGGAATAGGAGCAGGAATGGGCCATGAGCCTGCTCCGCCATTCAATAAAATCATTCTCCACTTTCCCACCTTGTCCCCATCTCCCTTGATTCCCTTTGTGCCCAAAAATCTATCCATCTCAGTCTCAAATGCACGAATTGACTGAGCATCCATTGCCCATGAGGGTAGAGAATTCCAATAACACTCTGAATTAAGAAATGTCTTCTCATCTTTAACAGTAAAACATTGACGACTTACCCTAAGACCATGACCGCTTGTTCTAGATTCTCCAACCTGGGGAAACACCTCTCAGCTTCTACCCTGTCAGGTCCTCTAAGAATTTCACATGTTTTAATGAGATCACCTCTCATTCTTCTAATCTCCAAAGAATTGGGTTGCTAACCCTTCAAGATTGGCTTAGAGTCTCCAGGAATTGAAGATCAATCTCCAGGAGTCTATTGTGTGCTGGAGAAAAATCATTGGGACATTAAAAAAAATTGATTTTTTGTCAATTTCTTTGAGGCTTTCTCTTGATCAGACATAAAAATATTGAAAATGGGAGAAAAAGACTATTTGGCTAACAGTCAAGCATCATCTAACTGCATAATGAGACTTTTCCCTTTCCAATTGGTGTAGAAAGTCGATACGTCACAAGGATGGATGTGTTCACCGATGGCTGGAGCGTGGGGGCAAGTCATGTGATGATAACTCCGAGAATACATTTAATCAGAGTTGGCAACCCTACCAGAGAATATACAATCATAGAGTTATACAGCTCAGAAACAGGCCCTTCGCCCCATCATGTCTGTGCCAGCCTTCAAGCACCTATCTATTCTAGTCCTATTTTCCAACACTTGGCCCGTAGCCCTGTATGCTATGGTATTTCAAGTGCTCATCTAAATACTTCTTAAATGTTCTGAGGGTTCCTGCCTCTACCACCCCCTCAGGCAGTGTGTTCCAGATTCCAACCACTCTTTGGGTGAAAAAAAATTTCCTCAAATCCACTTTAAACCTCCTGCCCCTTACCTTAAATCTATGCCCTTTGGTTATTGACACCTCCGCTAAGGGGAAAAGTTTTTTCTTATCTATGCTATCTACGCCACTCATAATTTTTTATACACCTATCAGGTTCCCCCTCAACTTTCTCTGCTCTAAGGAAAACAAGCCTAGCCTATCCAGTCTCTCTTCATAGCTGAATTGCTCCAGCCCAGGCAACATTGTAGTGAATCTCCTTTGCACCCTCTCCAGTGCAATCACATACTTCCTGTAGTGAGGCAACCAGAACTGCACACAGTTCTCTAGCTGAGGCCTAACTAGCGTTTATACAGCTCCAACATAATGTCCCATTCTACTCATCTCTCCTCATGGGACAATCCTCTCACCCGAGGAAGCCAATCTAGTGAACCTTCATTGCCCTCCCTCGAAGGCCAAAGTATCCTTCTTTTGGTATAAGTGATCAAAACAGTACTCAGTACTCCAGGTGTGAACTCAACAAACCCTTAGATAATTACAACGTGACTTCCTTACTCTTATATTTCAATCTCATTGCAAAAAATGCTAACATACCATATGATTTCCTAATTGCTTGCTGTACCTGCACGTTAACTTTCGCTGATTCATGTTCAAAGACAGCCTCTGAATCCTAACAATGTATCTGTGCCAGATGTAAAAGGAGCTACCCAGCCTAAACCCACTTTTCAGCTCCTGGTTCATAGCCTGGTAGGTTACAGCACTTAAGTATTTTTTAAATGTGATGAGGGTTTCTGCTTCTGCCACCCTTTTAGGGAGTGGGTTCCACACTCCCCACATCCTCTCAGTCAAAATATTTCTCCTCAGCTCCCCTCTGTTCATTCTACCAAATATTTTAAATCTACAGCCCCAGTTATTGATCTGTATATAAACAGGAATAAGCCATTCCTGTCCCCTCTATAGGGGCCTCAATTCCATGCACCTTAATTAAATCTCCCCTCAGTGTCTTCTGCTCCAAAGGAAACAATCCCAGGAGTCAATTTCTCTCCTGCTCCCCCCCCACCCAGTCCAAACCTGATGTATTTGGAGTTCAGTGGATATTATTGAGTTGTTGGGACTTGATTTTTCCCTCATAGCGAAAATTCTCAATCTCTGGCAACATACTCATAAGTCTCCTGTATACCTTTCTCCAGTGTGATTATATCCTTCCTGTAATATGGTGACCAGAACTATATGCTGAATTTTAGCCTGACTATGTTTTAAGCAGATCTTGTATAACCCTCCTGCTCTTATATTCTATGCCTTGGCTAATAAAGGGAGTATGTTTTTAACCACCTTATCTATCTGCCACTTTCCTTTCCATCTGACCAGTCCTTTGATACCTTCCTGCAACCTACAGTTTTCTTTCTTAATATCAACCACACAGCCAATTTTTATAGCATTTTTAAACTTCGAATTCATACAACCCTACATTTACGTCTAAATCATTGATATATACCATGAAAAAGACCTGGGGCTGAATTTTCAGGATGGTGGGGATTCGGCTAATTACGCACAAGTGCCAATACCGCTGGTTTCGCTCTCACCCCTCTCTGATCTTAGACATTTTGGTTAAAATGCCTCACAAACTAGCTTAGTGGGCAGCATTATCCCGTCAGCAAGTGGGGAGGGGGCGGGGCCCACTCGCTGACGAGTAAAGTGATGCGCGGTGACGTTGGGTGTGTGACCAACGTCACCGTGCGTCATTTGGATTGTTAGTTCGGTGGGCGCGCAGCCAACCCAGCTACACACCCGCCAAACTGTCAAAGACCTATTAAAGCCTGTTAAAAACTAATTAACCCAATTTAATGAGTTGCCCGTCCAACCTTAAGGCTGGACGAAGAGCCCAGGCGGCCTTTTTCGTGAAACCTCATCCACGGGCGGGGTGAGGTTTCATGAACTGTTTTAAAATCTAATAAAAATATATACATTTATTCTTTGACATGCCCCAGCTCATGTGATGGTGTCACATGAGGGGACATGTTTTAAAAGCTTAAAAATCCTTTATTTTGAAGTTTAAGACTGAAACAAATCCCGAGGTGCCTCAGGGAGATCTCTGTGGTCTTTCATGCGCATGTGCCAAATAGCGCAGGGAACCATTCAGGGAATCCCACCCCCCCCCACCCCTACTCCGCCCATACAGGGAGCACACAGTGCTTCCGGGCACGCATCACGATGGGTGGGCCTTAATTGGCCCGCCCACGTAAAATGCTGGTGCGGCCCTGATCGGGGGTGCCGATCGGGTTCACACCCGCCCCCGCACAACCACCCCCCTCCCCCCAATGGGGGGAAATTTCTGGCTAGTGTTTTATTCCTTGTACTAATATACTGTATCTGAGGAAGCACTTTTCTGTGTCTGCCAGTTCTTATAGAATAAGGAAAGTCTAAGAGAATTAACAGGGAGTCTGCTCCTTCTATAAAAACAGCAAGAGCTAGACCTCCAGCTAGACAGAGCTAGACAGCTGATCTCTTTGGAAACAGATCACTACAAATTAACCCACCAGTGCTACTACCACTGACTACCGATTATCAAGCACAGACCAACCTCAGGGTGCAGCACCCTACTTTCACTTAACCAATCAGGTCGATACTCATGGTGCCAGAAAGACTCAGTTTCTCTCCTGCTCCCCCCACCCCTACCCCAACGTGGTAATTATAGTTTTGGGAAATGCTGGACTGTAGTTTTAAGAATAATCCTGTGTTGTAAAATCGCATAATCTGCGTGAAGCAATGAGGTAGCAGCGTGGGGAACCCTTACAGGAGATGCACATGTGTAGTTGCTGCTGCTGTCTTTAAATAATGTTAAATGTGTCCACTAAGAAAAGCTATCTGAAGATCAACTCTATAACACTCACCCAGTCCAGACATGTTTTATTTGGAGTTCTGTGGCTGTTATTGAGTTGTTGGGGCTTGACTCTTCCTCCAGCAAGGCAGACTTTGTGTCTTTGATTTATAGACGGTCACTCTTGATCATACATTCCTCAAGAGATTTTTTTTTAACACACCCAAATGGGATGAGATAACCTCTTTATATTTACACATCGGGTGTTAGCTAGGTGATTTGAGATATAGATAATTACTTTTTAATCCTACTATAGGATGCCTATGGTACAACTGTAGATCTTCCTGATGTAATTAACCTGGAGTTTTTATGGCCTCAATTAGTTTATGTCCGTTCGTTTTGAAGATTTTATGGCCCAGCTTTCTGGGAAACTCCATGGAGATGGTGAAGGCCTTGGTGATGGCCACTCATTTAGCCACATACCTTTTCCCAGAATTCGGTTCAACAGCTGAATTCTATTTTATGTGGGTCAGATTTCAAGCCAAGGCTCCATTTTAGGGAAACTCCCCCCCACAAATCTTCATGTCACTGGTTGGGAATTCATGGGCTACTGTTCCTACACCCTCCTCAACCACTGTGATCGACCTCCACTAACTCTAACTTTGAATGATCAATGTCTTTCACAGTAGGAGAGAAGCTGAATCCTGTGTCTTAATCAACCCAGCAGGCAGTTGAGGCTGCAATCTGAACATTCATCAGAGTAACAGGTGTCATCTCACGCTCCTGTCTTCCCTGGCGTGTAAAAGAAAAAAAAATCAGTTATTCCATAAAATGGATAAATTTCACAACAGCACAGCAACAACTCTGGGTTATATTCGAAGATTATACAATTCAACACTTTTCCAGTTGAGCCTGGGACACCTTAGGTTTAAATTTGGGCAGGTTCGGGTGAGATAGGAACGTAGGACTTAAGAGCAGGAGTAGGCCATTCAGGCCTTCAAGCCTGCTCCGCTATCCAATAAGATCATGGCTGAAACAAAAACTGGAAAAACTCAGCAGGTCTGACAGCATCCGCGGAGAGGAACTCAGTTAACGTTTCGAGTCCGTATGACTCTTCAACAGAACTAAGGAAATATAGAAATATAGAAGTTCTGATGAAGAGTCATACGGACTCAAAACATTAACTGTATTCCTCTCCGCAGATACTGTCAGACCTGCTGAGTTTTTCCAGCTATTTTTGTTTTTGTTTCAGATTTCCAGCATCTGCAGTATTTTGCTTTTAGCTAAGATCATGGCTGATCTGATTGTGGTCTCAACTCGACATTCCTGCCTGCCATCCATAACCCTGACTCCCTTATCTATCAAGAATCTATCTAACTCAGCTTTAAATGAATTTAGTGACCCAGCCTCTACTGTATTCTTGGAAAGAGAACTCCACAGAGTAATAATCCCCTGAGAGAAAATAAAATCTCATTTCTATCTTAAAAGGGAGACCGAGGGCTTAAACTGTGCCCCCTTGTTCTAGTTGTAACTAAGTGGACAGATGCCCAGTTGAGACCCTTGGGGCGAGATTAGTTTGACTGAAGACAGCCCAACACAGAAGTACTCTTCCCAAGCCCACATTTAAAGAATGCGGGTCACTGCTCCCCTACCTGCCCACCCTCAATTATCACAACTACTCCCTTTCCCGGGCCTCCAATTCCATTGAACCCCCTGTTGTAATCTGTCTTCAAGGGACTGCAGCAATGCCATCACTAGAAGGGAAGTGTGTCATGTGATCCAGCCTCAGTTTCACTTTAGCCTGTGAGCAGAACACAGCTCTGCTGCTAATGTCTTCAAGCTTTCTACCCATGTAGATATGTTCTCATGTGCTTAGTTTAAATAAATGAACCCACAATGTATTTACACAATTCCTTATGCATGATTGGTGCCTTTATATCATTGTAAAAACACGGCGCTCAACAGTCCCCCTTCACCTCAACCCATCCACCAGAATCCAAATCCCCCTCCTTTAGGATGACCACTGCCGGAAGCCACTAATGATCCGTGTGCGGATCATTAGACCATAAGATGTAGGAGCAGAAGTAAGCCATTTGGCCCATCAAGTCTGCTCCGCCATTCAATAAGGTCATGGCTGATCTGATCATCCTCAACTCCACTTTCCTGCCTTTTTCCCATAACCCTTGATTCCCTTACTGATTAAAAATCTGTCTATCTCAGCCTTGAATATATTTAACCACCCAGCCTCTACAGCCCTCTGCGGTAAAGAATTCCACCGATTTACTACCCTCTGAGAGAAGAAATTCCTCCTCATCTCTTTTTAAATGAGCGCCCCCTTACTCTGAGATTATACCCTTTGGTTCTAGACTCTCCCACAAGGGAAAACAACCTCTCAGCATCTGTCAAGCACCCTAAGAATCTTATGTTTCAATAAGGTCGCCTCTCAATCTTCTAAACTCCAATGAGTACAGGCCCAACCTACTCAACCTCTCCTCATAAGAAAATCCCTCCATACCCAGGATCAACCTAATGAAAGTTCTTTGGACTGCTTCCAATGCCAGTACAATTTTCCTTAGAAAAGGGGACCAAAACTGTTCACAGTATTCTAGGTGTGGTCTAACTAGTGCCTTGTATAGTTTTAGCAAGACTTCCCTATTTTTATATCCCATTCATTTTGAAATAAAGGCGACCATTCCATTTGCCGTAACTATTATCTACTGAACTTATATGTTAGCTTTTTGTGATTCATGCAAATCCCTCTGTGCTGCAGCCTTCTGCAGTCTTTCTCCATTTAAATAATATTCAGCTCCTCTATTCTTTCTGCCAAAGTTCATAAACTCACGTTTTCCCACATTATATTCCACCTGCCAAGTTTTTGCTCACTCACTTAATCTGTCTACATCCGTTTGTGTCATCTTCACCACTTGCCTTCCCACCTATTCTTGTGTCATCCGCAAACTCGGCGATGGTACATTCACTTTGTCAAGTAAGCAGGTTTGGGGGGAGGTGGGGCGATGTCATCATATAAGGGGATCCATTGCAGTTCGAGATGGAAAAGGTGCAATTGTAAGTAAATGAGAGACAACATGGGCTGTGGGGTGGTGGTGCGTAGGAAGGGGATGGGATAAAGACAGGAAAATCAACCTCTGTTTTCTGTGTCTCGTTTGGTTTGAGACTGTTCCAGATGAGAAAAGGGACAAGCACAGGTCCCTGTGATGCTTCATCGCAGTAAGTGTACAAAGACACAAAATACCAGCTATAAAGCCATCCGATACTGGACAGTGGCCAGACCAGCCAAAAGACAGACGGTCTAGTATAAAATTGGATGAATGGCCACCCTATCCTCCCTGCCTTCTATAATGAAAATTTCAAACGGCTTTTGTTAGCTAAAGGGTATTAAGTCTTACAAAATCGAGGTAGGCAGATTAATGTACAGATCAGCCAAATGAGTTTTGTATTTAGACGAAACGTCAATCATTGGCAGCAACTAAACAGTAAGTATTTGTTACAGCAGAGACTTACTACATGGAGCAAAAGCAAAATAAATCACTGCCTTTGAAATGCTGAAAAAAGCAAAGAATAGTGATATAAAACTTGTAAGTATTTAGCATCATGCAACATATCAACAAATTCCTAAAATAGGAAAAGCAAAAGAATTGCTGGAAATGTAAACATTTCAAAGCTCCCGGTTGCTTCGAGCAAACCATAACAACAAAATCTTGAATTTATATAATGCTCCAATGTGGTAAAATATCCCAAGTTGCTTCACAGGAGGGTTACTAAACAAAATCTAACATTGAGACACATTAGGAAACCACAGTTCAGGTGATCAAAAACAGTCGGAAAGGTTAGGCCCTAGGCAGACCAAAGCACATCCAATGGTGGAGCTAAGGCATTTGGGGGCTTCGCAAGAGGGTAGAATTGGAGGAGTGTAGAGTATTTGGAGGGTTACCGGGCTGGAGGAGGTTACAGGGATATGAAGGGACTAGCCATGGGGTTCTTAAGGAAAGGATAAGAATTTTAAAATGGATCCATTTCCAGGCTGGGAAAGGCTCGGATAGGTCAGCAAACACAGGGCTGATGAGTAAATAGAATAAAGACTGCAGCATTTTGGATGAGGTCAGGTTCCTGGGAGTTGAAAAGTGGGAGGCCAGCCAGGAGAGCATTGGAATAGTCAAGTCCAGAGGTAACAAAGGTGTTAATGAGTATTTCAGCAGCAGATGAGCTGAGACAAGACGAAGGTGGTGGATCATTGATGCCATTGGCATCGTTGACCGGGTCAGCACCCAGGTAATGGAGAATGCTAAATCCTGAGGCTCTCCCCAAGCTCACATGACCATAGTATTTGCACCTTGCAATGTTGCCTCACTGACAGATCGTTGCACAGGTGTAGACAGAATTTGGATAACATCATGGAGAGTATAGCATGCTGGAGGAGATGCTTGAAGAAGTGCTATTGGGGCAATATTTTGAGATTGCCTTTTCTCCTGTTTTATCAGAAATAGAAGAATAGATTCCCACTGCATTGAAACAAAAGGAGAAAACGTTGAAAATACTCAACAGGCAACACCTGCGGAAAGAAAAACACAGTTAAAGGGCTGGATTTTATGGCCTGCTGCTGGGCATGTTTTTGGGAAGGAGGGGCGTGTAAAATATGGTGGGTGGCTAGCCCACCACCATCCTGCCCACCCCCAACACGGTCCCCATAACACAGAGTCTGAGTAAAGTGCCCACTAGCCCGTCTGTTCTTAGGCCTATTGAGGGCCTTAAGTGGCCAATTACTAACCACACAAGGCCCCCAAACTGCCTCCACTGCCATAAAATGCTGGGCAGTGGTAGGCAGGCAAGAGTGGGAAGGCCATTTTTAAGCAACTTTGTTGATTAGCACTGCCCCTCCCCCCCCCGCAACCACCGCCCCAAGATGTTATCCCCACTTTGTTCCTCTAAGCCAGGCCTCCAAAACTTGCCCCCTCCCCACAACCTACCCCTCGCCACTCTCCCTAGGCTCCCTGATTCCTCCCCATCCAAAACCCCAGACTTACCTCTCTCCAGTGGCCATATCCTTTTGCAGTCCCAGATTGGCCATCATCACTAGAGGGCGGCACTTCCTCCAACTAAGGGACAGAAGTCTCACCCTCAGCTTGTTAAGGCCACACACAGAAAGAATATTGTCATTGCGGGATGGCCGTTTTTAAAGTTAATTGATTCGGAACTGACTTTCCTTCCAAGGTGCCAAGCTGTACATGCAACTCCACCCCTGCTTCCCCTTAAAATCCAGCCCAAAGTTTCATGTTTGTGACCATTCATCAGGACAATTTTGACAGATTTATTGGAGTTAAAAGGTGCTGGGAAAACTAATAGACCTAAATGCTGACAAGTCCCCAGGACCAGATGGCCTACATCCTAGGGTCTTAAAAGCAGTGGCTGCAGAGATACCAGAGGCATTGGTTATACTCTTCCAAAATTCCTTAAATACTGGAAGGGTCCCAATGGATTGAAAAATAGCTAATGTAACTCCTTTATTCGAGAAAGGACAAAGACGAAGGCAGGAAACCTCAGGCCAGTTAGCCTAACGTCTATCCTAGGAAAATTGCTGGAACCCATTATTAAGGAAACTATAGCAGGATACTTAAAAAAACTCATAATTTGATCTGGCAGATTCGACAAGGCTTTGTGAAAGGGAAATCATGTTTATCTAATTTACTATAGTTTTTTGAGGAAGTATCAAGCAAGGTGGATAAAGGGGAAGCTGGAGATGTGGTGTGCTTGGTTTTCGAAAAGGCATTTAATAAGATGCCATGTCAAAAGTCACTACACAAGATAAGAGAACTATGGTGTTAGAAGATAACATATTAGCATGGATAAAGGATTGGTTAGCCAACAGGAAGCAGAGAGTAGGGATAAATGGGTCTTTTTTGGATGGCAAGCTGTGGAGTGTCACTGGAACCAGTGCTACGGCCTCAACTATTTAAAATCTACATCAATGATTTGGATGAAGGGACTGAATGTATGGTAGCTAAATTTGCCGATGATGCCAAGATAGGTGGGAAAGTAAAATGTCAAGAGGCAGTAGAGAGTCTGCAAAGGGATATAGGTAGGTTAAGTGAGTGGGCAAAAATTTGGAAGATGGACTATAAAGTGGGAAGATGTGAACTTGTCCACTTTGGCAGGAAGAATAGAAAAGCAGCATATTATTTAAATGGGGAGAGATTGCAGAACTCAGTGGTACAGAGGGATCAGGGTTTTTTTTGGATGGGATGTGGGTGTCGTTGGCTAGGCCAGCATTTATTGCCCATTCTAAATGCCTTTGTTCAGAGGGCATTTAAGAGTCAACCACATTGCTGTGGGTCTAGAGTCACATGTAGGTAGGCCAGACCAAGTAAGGACGGCAGATTTCCTTCCCTAAAGGACATTAGTGAACCAGATTTTTATGACAATCAGTAATTGTTTTGTGGTCATCATCAGACTTTTAATTCCAGATTTTTATTGAATTCAAATTTCACCAGCTGCTGTGATGGGATTAGACCTGGGATTGTCAGAGAATTACCCTGGGTCTCTGGAATACTACTCCAATGATAATACCACTATGACACTGCCTGGTACATGGGAAGTTAGTATACAGGTACAGCAAGTGATTAGGAAAGAAAACAGAATGTTGGCATTTGTTGCAAGGGGAATGGAATATAAAAGTAGAGAAGTTTTACTGCAGCTGTACAGAGCCTTGGTGAGACCACGTCTGGAATACTGTGTACAGTTTTGGTGTCCTTATTTGAAAAAGGACATAATTGCATTAGAAACAGTTCAGAGAAGGTTCACTCAACTCATTCCTGGGATGAATGGCCTATTTTTAGAAGAAAGGTTGAGCTTATATCCATTGGAGTTGACAAGGTGATCTTCTTGAAACATAAGATCCTGAGGGGACTTGATAGGAGAGATATTGGGAGAATGATTCACTTCTGGGATCTAGGGGACACAGCTACGAATGAGGGGTTTCCCTTTTAAGACAGAGATGAGGAGAATTTTTTTCTTTCAGTATGTTGAATTCTCTACACAGAGAGCAGTGGGAGCTGGGACATTGAATTTATTCAAAGCAGGATTAGACGGATTTATGTTAGACAAGGGAATCAAGGGTTATGGGGGAGGGGGGCATACGGCAAAGTAGGGTTGAGACCACAACCAGATCAACCATGATCTTATTGAATGGCGAAACAGGTTCATAGAGTTGAGTGGTCTACTCCTGCTCTTAAGTCATATGTTCCTAATGTTCTTACTTCTTTGAGAATATAACAAGCAGGGTGGATAACAGGGAGCCAGTAGAGGTAGTGCATTTGGATGTCCAAAAGGCATTCATGGAGGAATATAGAAGTAGGGGGCACAGTCTCAGAATAAGGGGTCTCCCAGTTAAGAAGGAGATGAGGAAGCATTTCTTCCCTCAGATTAGTCTTTGGAATTCTCTACCCCAGAGAGCAGTGGAGAGTAGGGCTTGAATCTTTCCTTTGGCAGACGGGTGTTATCAGCAGGCCCGGGAGCAGTCGGGAAATGGACCACTGACCGCGATCGGCCCCCGGCTGTGATTTCACGCTGAGCTGGCCAATGAACAGCCAGCCGACATGAAGCGCGTGCTGAAAATCTCAGCGCTGCCGGGGTGGGGGGGGGGGGCGGGAAGGAGGTGAGTGATGACGTCACTGCGGGCGCGGGTTAAGCGCTGTGAGAAAGCTCCCGAAAGGCAGGGAGCTGCCTCAGGGAGCTGCAGACCTGAAAATGATCAAATAAAGTTTTAAAAAGCTGCGAGTAAAGCCCATGCATCACAATCAGGCAGCTGAAAATATAGCTGATGAAAATGCTGACCACAGATTTTTTATTTTATTTTATTTCACAAAGGAAGTCTCATCCCGCCTGTGGACGAGGTTGACGCAAAATGCAAAGGCCGCCTGGCCGATTTGCCCGTCCGTCAACCGGAAGGTTGGATGGACCACAAAAAGTTGGAGACGATTGTGCCATTAATGGGCTTAATTGCCCTCTGAATTGTCGGTGGGCGTGCTTCTGACTTTTGCGTGCCTCCGCTGAGCGAAATATCGTGCGAGTGTGCAATGATGTCGGGATGCTCACCCGACGTCTTCTCGCACTATTTTACGCTCGATGGGGTTGGGCGCGGGCCCGCCCACGGGATGTAAAATTCAGCCCCGAGGTCATTGAATAGATGCAAGGCTGTGTTAAACCGATCTTGGATCCACAAAGGAATCAGGGATTATGGGAAGCGTGCAAGAAAATGGAGCTGTGACCACGATCAAACCAGCTATGATCTCATTGAATGGCAGAGCAGGCTTGAGGGGCTGAATGGCCTACTCCTGCTCTTATTTCTTATTTCCTGTGTTCTTATACCTAATGTGTGCCCTTCAAGATATTACAGTCAAGGGCAAAGAGATTTGATTCAAGTCTAAGATGTAACAGCACCCCAGGAATACATTTATAATTTGTAAGTTACAAGTTGGCACTGAATCATTTGGCAGAAGGATCTATTCTGCCTCAAATTGAATTAACACTTTTAACTGCTAAGCCGATTTGTTCCAGTTTAACATAAAACATTTATTTTGAGCTGTTAAACTGTTGGAATGTACTTCTCTAATCTCAGAGTGATTCAGGTTCTATAATATCCAATGCACATGGCAAATTACATGGCAAAGAATTTAACAAGCCAGGCTAAAAAACAAAATGGAACAATTAAAATCACATTATTGACAATTCTCTGTCTACCATCTAAGAAGGTAGAGGCAAATGTGCAGATCTGTGAGATAGCACTGTGTCATTTCAAATCTGCTTGTAAATTTAACTCCTGACTAATGGAATAAAGTCTTCTTTCTTGCTCTGGTGGTACATCTTCTAAATAAAATGAGAAGGACAACTCTCAAACATGCTCCTAAGTCTCCAACGAGTGTCTAGTAAACATGGGCCCATGATGATTGTGTTCTCAGCATGTGGGCTTTGCCAGCATTTAATGCCCAGCTCCAGTTATCCTTGAGAAAGTACTCATGGGCCTTTCTCTTGAGCCATTGCAGACCTGTGTAGATATTCTCACAATGCTCTTTGGATTTTGACTCAGCAACAATATTTTAATTGATTATTGATCTCTTCAACATTAGTAACGAAAAAGTAATTTAACTGCTGATTATTATTCTGAACTGTGTTAATGTTTGCACTCAGGGCTTCACACCAACCTTGCCTTTTGTTACAATCCTTGGCCAGATCCCAAGTTGTGGGTGAGATCCGGTTGGGACCAATAACAGTTTGTTTAAAGTAGACAAAATTTGAGATTCAAGATGCTTAATAAGTGAATAAAGCCACAAAGTTCATGGGCTTGGGACAAACAAAGATAAACTTTACTGCACAAATTAAGAAAGATAAAACAATTTACAATATCTATCTTACATTCTACTGTTACTCTAACATTCAGGGTAAGTATGAGGCACATGTGAATTAACAGGCATAGTGTGGTTGAACACACCACAGTATACAATAAATGACAGATGTGGCCAGAAATTAATTAATCCCAGAGAATTCTCAGCATCCCACCCAGTCGTTATTCACATTGTGAGCCAACCAATCTCACTTATCTTCCGTCTCCCTCACAAAGGTTTCCAATCTTCACCTTCGAAGATCTCACATTAGAATTCCTTCCACAAGTCACTCCAACTCGGACAGCTTCAATGATGGTGACCCACCTCACTGGATTTCAATCTTACTTTCTGAGGTTATGATCCCCTGGATTTCCGAGTGCACTCAAGCATCAATTTACAAGCATGATTTCAGATTTTTGGCTATCCCAAGCAGAGCACCACTGCTTCAAAGGGGTACCTTTGCCCCAACGGTCCTCTTTACTTAAAGTCTGCTCCCCGCAGCCCTTTCTCTAACTTGGAGCCTGTTTCTCTGTTCCCTTGCTTTTTCTTAGCCAGGACCTATTTCTGTCCTCTGTCTTTGTCCCTTATCTGGGACTTCCCCTTTGGACCTCTCCCTGTCCACCTCCCTGGTCCATCTCCCTGGGACACTTGCCTACAATGGCGCTGCGCACCTAACCACCTGACCAGGTTTTCGCACCATTCTTTTTTCTCTCTATGTGAGGTGTGTAGAGTCTGTCCTGGCCCTGAAGAAAGTGAAATGAGTGAACAGCACGTGTGCAGCCAGTTTCCTGGCCCACTGTGAATTGGAGTGCCCAACCTCGCATGTAAGTGAGTTTCTTAACACTGTAAGAAACAATGCCTGTTGTGAATCAAAACAGTGCAATCATTCATGGTTCCTTGAAGCGGGAAATGTATTTCTGAATTTTATTCCAATAAATTCTACTCCCAATATGTGTAAGCTATATCAGCAGGCTCGGATTTTGAATGGTAGTGGCGGCAGCAGCAGTGGGAAGAGGCAACCTGCCCACTCTGTGCAAGTGGTGAATTAGACCCATTAACAAGCTTCTGGTCAGCTTCTGCGCTCACAGGCCAGTGCTTTCCGTTGAGGCTAGTTTTGACTTTGAACAATAGTGTAAGATGAATGTTATACACTGTTATGGACTGGGTGAGAGAGAACTGCTAAAATCCCTGACCCTTCTCACCTGTCCATAATCAGTGAATTTTTGAGAGTAAGATGTGTGTGTGCTTATATTAACCCCTGAGTGTGCGGACAATTTTATAACCAGCAGCAGGCTTTTTGTGGGTTTAAACAAACATTTAAGCATTCTGCCCAAAATTGAATGCTATGTACCCATTTACACAATCACACACACACAAACACACACAAGAAAAGTACAGTTGGAAAGAATAGTGCACTTTTACAAGCTATAGGGAAAAAGGAATATTCATAATTCACGTGGTTTGGAATGGAGTATGTTGCAGGCCTGATGGAAGGTCTTCTTCAAACCTGAAGTGCATTTTAGGTGAGTTCAGCAAACAATGTCATATGCCAAAGTTGTTTGCAGGATTTTGTCAAATGATGGACTTCCTGTAAGTCACAAAGTAAATTTCTTGTAGTCTCATTACCAGGGGAGTCAGTTTGCTGTCTTGTTGGACATGAAATGGAACAGGCTTGGAGATCTTATGATATTACAGTCTTCAGATCTTTCTCGGGAACGGATATTATTGCCTTTTCTGTATATCTTCTGCAGATAGCGTTTGTTTATTTAAAGACTCAAATTGACAAACATGGCTGCTTCACCATGTGACCCTATACAATTGTAGCTTAGTTACTAAGTATGGTGATGTTCTAAGATTGATGAGTTACATCCTGATACACCAAAGCTAATCAAGAAGTAAATAAGTGCCTATACTGTGTGCCTGGAGGCAAATGACATGTCAAATGTAATACCCATATCAAACCTGTTTAGAAGTACTTGACTTTTGCATTTGATAGGTCTCTGGCTTGGATTAGTGAAAGCAAATGTTGAGCCTGTCTCAATCAAATTAATGGGCTGTGTTTTACATGTCCCCACCAGGCAAGTTCTCAGGGTGGAGTGGGGTATGTAAAATAGGGTGGGTGTCCACCTCACTACCTTCCCACGCACCCCAAGCTCACCCCCAGATTACTGGGAGGGGATGGTAGGGGGAGTGGGTGAGTGTCAAACTTGGCAGCCCACCTGCTATATTTAAATAGATAATCAAGAGTCAATTAGGCTTTGTTACCAAGCCAATTGACTCTGATAATATGCCGCTCACACCATAAAGTGTGGGCAGTCGGGTGAGAGTGGGCAGCCTGAGTTTTTAAATAATCTTTTCAAAGGGCAGGAAGGAAGGGGATGGTCTATCTTTGAGGGCTGCCTTTTGCCGATCAGGGGAGGCTGCCCCCCCACAAGATAAACCCTCCCTTTCTTCCTGCCCGTCTGCAGCCTTAAATCCACCTGCCCCCCTCCCTGACCTGTTCAAACCCTCCCTTCCCAAAACCCTGGACTTACTTGTTTCCGGCAATCCATGGGCCTTCTTCCTCCTCCTCTTGCAGTCCTGGCGCTACCCACTAACAAGCTCTTGGCGCTGCCGAGACTGATGGAGCTGCCAGCCAATCTGATTGGCCTGGTCGGCCCCTTGTTTAGCCCACCTGCGGCACATAATGGCTGCGGGGAAAAGCCATCCGCCCCCACTCTCCCAACCCCCACCATCCCCACCCCCTGTAATATTCAGCTCAATGTGTGGAAGAATAGGCTGCCTTTAGCCCAGTCAAGGTAATTGCAGTAAGATAGATTTCTTATCAATAAGTTGATAGGTTTGGTAGATCAGTCCAGCCTTGGATGGTGCATCAGACACTTGTTGCTGTATGAGCGTTCACCTTGCGCTCTGTGCCAAATTAGAACCTGGTACTGAAGGAATAAAGTACAAAGTAAATATTTTGATCATGTAACGTTAACCAGCTAACAAGCTCTTGTTTTTAGTGTCGGTTTCTCCTTGCGCTGTACGTGAAGTGAGCTTTTGTCTCCAAACTCGTTTGACATCTCTCATCTGTTACTGGCAGCAAAAATAATAGATGGCTTTATATTTAGTGCTGCCCTGGCCAGACCAGACTTGGAATGCAATTCAAAAGGACTACCTGGAACACTGCCTGCTTGCAAATCAGTGCGAACTTCAGACAGGGAAGCACATCATTTTGCCACCGAGAGCTTTATTTCTGATTTCATATGTACTGGTGGGTGGGGAGAGGCTCTTGTAAGAGATCCTTGCACCAAACTCTGTTTTAGGCTTCAGTTGCACCATGTAGCCTCATGAGATTAGAGCTTTTTTTTCTCAATTAATTCTCTTGATTTGGATGTTGCTGGCATGATGAGCATTTATTGTCACCTGGAGAAAGTGGTGGTGGACCTTTGGATTGAATCAATCCAACTGAGTGTCTTTGGGATTGCAGTTAAGAGTCAACCTGATTAAAGCCACACAGACCTGGTAAGGATGGCAGTTTCCTTCCAAAAAGGACTCCTGTGAACTTGTTAGGTTTTTATGACAACCTGATAACCCCATCACAAGTTTCTTCAGCTGATCCTAGCTTTATGTTTCCAGACTTTGGGAAAAAAAACTGAATCCGAGTGCTGGAATATGACGAGATTTGATTTGATTGGAACAGGAGGAAGCCATTTAGCCCCATCTCGGCCATTTTGAGAGATTGTTGATCTGTGGCCTCACTCCATAGGTGGAATTTTAGCTGTGGAGTGATGTCCCTGACAGTGTAACCAGCACTTTCCAGCGCTTTCGCTCTCTTGCCCTTTCCAGTTGTGCACCCGATTCTAAATAAAAATCCAAGTGCCGGCAAACAAGTGCAATTCCACGATGGGGGAAGCTGTTCATCGGTGGAACCTGCTGTCAACGGACAATGCTGCAGCTACTGGCAATCTACAACAGGGCCTTCTGCACAAACAGTGAAGCTCCGCCTCACGGCCACAACTTTGCTAAACTCAAGCACCTGTCTTCTATGATGCTTTCCCTGGGTAGCTGCATTTGACCAGTCTCCCCTTCTCGTGCTGCCTGCTGCTGGTATCGTGGCCTTTGTTGTGGACTGGCAAGAAGCCGTCTTTTGTTTGCATCCTCACCCCCTGTTCCCAAAGTTGCAGGAATATTGCGACTATGGATTTCATCCATAGAACTGAGAACTGAGCAGTGAAATTTCCAACTCCTTCCATTGTCCACAAACAAAACACCACCCACCACACCTAGGGTGCTAGGACCATCCCTCTTCCGCTCCTCGATCCCCCTGAGCGCACTCCACATCCCACACTGCACCCCCACCCACCCCCCCCCACCCACCAGTACCACCCCTGATTCATTCTTGGCGGTCCCAAGCTTCCATGCAAGCTGCCATTCTCCTGCTCTGCTCCCTTGTGCCGTAGAGTTAAAACGAGGAAAACTGCTGACCTCGGACACATCTGCACAAAGCCGACTAGTACACACCACCTTTAAATGCAGGTGAACCGAGTGCCATGAGATTCTCATGCGCGCTGGCCATATCTTGAAGGCAGGATCTAAGTACAAAATGTTTTACGCTAATAAGTATTCATGACATAGAGACATATTACAAGTACAAACCCAGCACAGGCTGACATGAATCCTGACACGCCTCAAACGCACTGCTGAATTAATCTTAGCGTTTCAACCCGCCGCTGGGAAATTGAAATTTCGGCCCCAGCCCAATTCAGTCACCCTGCTTTCCGTATTTCCCACTCTTGCAGCCTCCGTCAAACTTCTCCCCAATCTGCCTTTCCCCCATTTCTCTTAATACCTTTGGCTAACTCATGTTTTTTTGGATTATTGTTCCAGGCCTCTTGGTTTGCAGTGTAGAAACCTACTGCACCCAGTATACAGTATGGTAGTGGCTCATGTTAAAGAAAGGTTAACAGTAACATTACTTTTATTTTGCAAGCTTGGCCTGTGAAAAAAAATTAATTTCCTCGATAAACATACACAAATTGTTGTGAAAATGCTACATCTTGTTATATAACAAAATAGATTAAAGGTAATTAATAAAACAACGTCATTAATAGGAAAATGTTTTGTTTAAGTGCTGTGCTCTTCCACTTATGTGACATGTGGTGGAATTTTTCATGCCCATTGGTGGTGGGTGTGTTTGGCGGTGTGAGTAGACAATATGACGAGAAGGCCAAAAATCAGTTTCATGGGTCGTGAAACAAGTTTGCAATCATCTGCGCTATCCATCAATGGCGTTTCACACCTTCGGACATCGAGAACTTAATTGTAATACATCTGCACATCATTATAAGCCCAGCTCTCTGGACTCATTCCCCTCCCCCCCCCGTGCTGGATCACCCGAGCACATCGGCGTGATTGCACACCAACACGTTTCACAACTGTCCATAAGCGACGTGCACCTGGCACTTTGCTCGGAACATCGAGGTTTGTTTGGTGAGGGCTGAGGGGACAGTCTCCAGAGCAGATGAGGCCCAATGGACATGTGAGAGTGTATGTGAGAGTGAGTGGTGATGTCCCTTGAGCTGGCAGCAAGTGAGATCCCAGCGAATGTGTGATGGGCTTGTGAATGTGTGAGTTTAGAGTGATGAGATGGTTGCTTTACCCTGGCTGGATGGATGAGATCATTCATTCTTTATCTGCACTGGATGGCCAACCTCTTCTGTGCAGCATTGGCACTGATCATCACTGCCATTGCCTACCAAGCTGGAGTGGTGAGATTGCTGGACCTCCTGCGGCCAGAGCAGGGGTAGAGGACATCATGGTGGACCTCTACAGCATCCAACAGGCTCTTGAGGGACGTGTCACTAAACCGGGGGACTGCAGTCCTCTTGCCTTTTGCGGCCATGTCTTCTGTGCCCTGGGCTGAAAGCACTGAGAGGTCTGCACGTGGTTGCACTTAAATATGGCACTCAGCACTTGAGGTGATGGTCACCACGGGCAAATAAGAGACTGCCCACCATTGAAACGCCTTGTTTCCCGGGAATGCATGATTAATGAGACGGGATTGGGACGACACCGCGTGAAAACCCACCTTTGCGGCTGGTGGGTAAAACATTCTTTTTCCCACCCGCTACCACACTTGTTGCGACTCTGGGATGATTCTGCCCTTAGTCCTGTGCCCAGATTTTACTACAGTTTTGGCAAACAATAGTTTACACAAAGGCCTCGTGTCCGCATTAGAAAAGTTTAAGGTTTACAATCCCGAAAGAACACAGTTGAGTGGGGATAAGGATGTGGGATGGGGTGGTAGAATCTCTCAAATGATATAAAATAATAAATGTAATGAAGTAAAACCCAAATTAATATTTCAAAACACAAGAATATCACCAGGGACTTAATAGAAAACTACATTTACAGCAATTACTGGATTGTTTTGTAGAGAGTCGGCATGGGTTTTATGGGCTGAATAGCCTCCTTCTATGCTGCAATAACTTGGTCCCTGTGAAGACAGACAAATGATAAAAAACAAATTTACCAAATGATTCCAATGACAATCCAGCGGGCAGGATTTCAATATTTATAACTTTTACTTTAACAACCAAACCAAAATCAACATTAAATGAAACATGAATTAATAGGTAAATTGTTGTTAATATAAAGTACAAATTACATTTTAAACGACAGATAGAAACAAAAATAGATCACACTGATTTGCTCAGTGCACTTAGAAATATATATGGCAGCAATTCCAGCCAAAAAGCCTTTCAAAGCTCTGAACCTCCTCCAGTAAAATCTCAATTCCTTTCCTTCAATGCAGTAGCCATCAATACCCATCCATCAGCAGCTTTACTCTACCCTCGGTCCACGGGTACAATTTTCACCGAAAGGCACACTTTTCCAGACCCCTATTGGAACCACTCCAGGATTCAGCCTTCTTGGTCTTCTTTTCCAGTTGCGTCACGGCCTTATTCCTCCTCCCTCCCACCCGACCATGTGGGACCTGTCTTTTGTACTGGCTGTGGTGAGGTGGGCCAGTCTTCCATCCTTCTTCGTAACACCCAAGTCGTCGCGCTTGACACCGAACAGCATAACCAGCACTTTCCCAAATGTGTGGCCTACCATTCCCAAAGTTTACCAGACAAAGCACAGTACAGTGCAGTAAAGTGCAGTACAGGTGGTTGGTAGGCCCTTAGTGAGGAATGTGGCTGTGCTAGCGATGGTCTAATTCTGTGTCCTCACCATTGTTGTTCATTTTAGTCTTTAGCCTGATTTCAGCCTCAGCCAACTTGCTTGCTCGCAGCTGCAAACTCCGCAAACCATGGAATTCTTTACAAGCTCTATGAATCTGTAACTCTACATATATGAACATAGAAATTAGGAGCAGAAGTAGGCCATTTGGCCTCTCAAGCCTGCTGCACTATTCAATAAGATTACAGCAGATCTGATTGTGGCCTCAACACCACTACCCGACCTACCCACACCCCCGCCCCCAACCCCCCCCCATTTACTAGTTAGCAAGAATTTATCTACCTCTGACTTAAACATATTCACTGATGCTGCCTCTACCACTCCCTGTGGAAGACAGCACGTGACCTTCTGAGAGAAATAAATTCTCATCTCCATTTTAAATGGGAGATCCCTTATTTTTAAGCTGTGTCCCTAGTTCTGGTCACTCCCACAAGGGGGAACATCCTTTCAGCATCCACCCTGTCAACTCTCCTCAGAATCTTACATGTTTCAATAAGATGACCACTCATTCTTTTAAACTCCAATGGATAGAGGCCCAACCTAGTCACCATTTTCTTGTAAGATAACCCCTTAATCCCAGGAATCAGTTGAATGAACCTTCTCTGAACTGCTTCTAATGCAATTATGTTTCTTAAATAAGGAGACCAAAACTGTACACAGTGCTCTAGATGTGGTGTCACCAATGCCCTGTACAACTCTAGCAAAACAGCCCTCCCTATTTTTATATTCTATTCTCCTTGCAATAAACAGCAAAATTCCATTTGCCTATTCGACTCTAAAATATATCAAGAACTATGTCCTTACTCAACGAATGAGAAATGTTCAGAATAATGTATCAAACAAAATAATATTGGGGCTTTTCAAAATGTACCTGGATGTTATGTTGGGAGAATTAATGTGCCAGAGCCGTTTACTCATCCTAGACTTTTCTGATATACTTGTGAATGCCATTTGAAATTCTGAATAAATCAGGAGATATTTTAACTCTAATATTGAACCATCAAAGAGGAAAGAAAGTTTTAGATAATGAAACTTACAATACTCAAGAAGCTTGACACCATTAAGGGTAAAAGAGCCCGCTTGTTTGGCACCCCATCCACTGTCTTCAACGTTGATTCCCTCTACCACCGATGGATAGTGTCAGCAATGTGTACCATCTGCAAGATGCACTGCAGAAACTCACCAAAACTCTTCCGACAGCACCTTCCAAATCTGCAACCACTACCATTTAGAAGGACAAGGGCAGTGGATGCATGGGAACACCACCTGCAAGTTCCTCTCCAAGTCACACATCATCCTGACCTGGAACTATATCACCGTTCCTTCACTGTCACTGGGTCAAAATCCTGGAACTCCCTCTCTAACAGCACTGTGGATGTACCTACACCACATGGGCTGCAGCAGTTCAAGAAGATGGCTCACCACCACCTTCTCAAAGGACAATTAGGGATGAGCAATAAATACTGGCCTGGCCAGTGATGCCCACATGCTGGGAAAGAATTTTTAAAAAAATTATGGTGAAAGGTGGACTATGGTGAGAAGTTGCTTTTAAACAAAAGAACAGATAAAACTGAAAAGCCAAACATAATTCAGGCATTTACAAGTCTTAAGTAGTGCTGGAAAAGTTTAAGTGAGAGGGAGAAATGAAGGGACTGCTATAATCCAAACTTTCAAGAGAGCTTTGAGAGCGATGACTCATTGAGTTGGATGCTGCAGTGTGTCAAAGAGTTTGCCAAGTCATGTGGAAGTTAAGGGTGGAGTTTGGTTATAAAGTCCCCCATACCAGCCATACTATTGAACGCAGCCTACACCAAAATCAGACAGCTCCATACCTGCCAATTTACAATCAACCAGATCTGCTTTAGATAATAACAGTGCCCACAGGCATCTTTCCCTCCACATGGAGTCAACTGAGTTTTAAGTAACATGATATTACACCCCTCCCCCCTGCCCCCCACTCCCCCACCCCCCGCCACAGTCGGGGCTCCTCCTTGCTCCATCCATCTCCTAAGCTTTCAAATGTGTGGATACCATTTCTTGTGCTAAACTGCATGTAGCATTTGAGCCAGGAAAATGTTTTGGAACCATATCCAGGTCACGAGCCATGCAAAACTCCCACACAATATTAGCCTGCTGGAGTTACCTAATTAGTGTGTCGGATTACAACCGCATGGAATTGATGGTCTTGAAAATTACATTGTGGGAATATGAGTACATGGATCACTATTGGGTTAATGCCTCCATTAAAGTAGCAGGGAAAGGAATACCACTGAACAGTGTGCTGATATTTGTGCAGTGCCATTTCAAGATCAGTGTCTTTGGAAGTCTGAAAGCTTCCTTAACATTGTTAAGTTGAACAAATAATCACTTAAACTGCTCGGGAACTGAAGTGCTGAAAACCTAAAGTATAGAGTTTGTGTATCAGAACCTAGGGAAGGTGGCCACAATGGAGGGATCAGGAGAGGCTTATTGAAGCAGAGATACCCAGTATCTTTGAAGCACTTCAAATCAGAGAGATCATGCATGAAAGGCCTAACTCTACCGGGGAAAAAAAAATAGGCTTAATCTTGGGATTCTGAAAAGTCAACCTTTGTTCATGAGTATGCAAAGTCCTCCATTATTTGTCTTCCCTCTCACACGCTGCACAGTTGGTAACATTCTCGCCATTGAGTCCGTATAGGCTGTGGGTTCGAGGCCCACGCCAGAGACTTGAGCACAAAATTTTAGGCTGATACTTCAGTGAGAGTGTGTTTCACTGTTGGAGGCATCGTATTTCACATATGAGATGTTAAACCAAGGTCCTGTCTGCCCTCTTGGGTGAAAGAAAGATATCCCTTTACCTCTCCCTCCTCATAGTCCAAGGCTCCAAACACTCCTTTCAGGTGAAGCAGCGCTTCACTTGCACCTCCTTCAATTTGATCCACTGTATTCGCTACTTCCAATGCGGTCTTAGGAGATTAAATGCCGACTGGGTGACCACTTTGTTGAACACCTTCGCTCGGTGTGCTAGCATGACCCAGACCTTCTTGTCGCTTGACCTTTCAACACCCCACCCTGCTCTCATGCCCACATGTTTGCCCTTGGTCTGCTGCAATGTTCCAGTGAAGCCCAACTCAAACTAGAGGAACAGCACCTCATCTTCCGACTAGGCACTTTACTTCTGGACTTATTACTGAGTTCAACAACTTCAGACCATGAGCTCTCTCCTCCATCTCTACTCCTTTTTAAAATTTCAATTTTTATTCTTATTTATTTTCATTTTTATTTCTTATTTATTTTTATTTATTCATTCATTTTTTTAGCATTTTCCCCAACCCCCACCACTCCCACAGGGCCATCTGTCTCTTGTTTCTATGTTGTGCTTTCACAGAGATCTCACCCTTGTTCTGCTATTAACACATTCTGCCGCTATTGACACTTTACTGCTATTGACACTTTAGTCCTTTCCACTACCATTATCACTCCCTTTGTCTTGTGTCCATAACATCTTTAGCTCCCACCCATCCCTTACCTTTTACCTAACTTCACCTGCTCCACCCACTCTTAAACAGTATAAAATCCATCACATTCCTACTTCTCTTTAGCTCTGAAGAAGAATAATAGAGACTCAAAATGTTAACTCTGTTTCTCTCTCCGCCAATTCTGCCAGACCTGCTGAGTTTTTCCAGCATTTTTTGTTTTTATTTTAGATTTTCAGCATCCCCAGTATTTTGCTTTCATCTACTGTCCAAACATGAGCAATAAGATGAATGATCACATTAGTGCAGTGTTTGTAAGGAACATCAAGCTAAGAAATCTGAAGAGCTGCTCATGACTCATAACATGCCAGAAAAGATTAGAAAGAACAGTTTTTTTGTAATGACTATCTTAGACCATGCTTGTGGGTTACTTTTAACTGCAAATGATAGTGCATGCAATTTGTTTTTTCTTTTTATGAAAAGGGGGATATTTGGATAAATGCCATTGTGCACTATTGCCTTTTGAGTACTGTGGCTTGCCATAGTCATGTGACCTCCTGAAGTCACCTGCGGTAAAACAAAAAGATTGAGGCAGAAGCCATTTTTGCCCACCACATGGAACATATGACATTATAGCACAAATGAGCAGGGGAATTACCTCTGATGTTCTGGTGCATGAAATAACCCCAACATGACATTGTCATTATCTCATCATTGCTGCATTTCCTACATTACAACAGTGATGACACTTCCAAAGTGTTTCAGGATTGGCCTTAAAGTGCTTTGGGACGGCCTGAGATTGTGAAAAGTGCTGTATAAATAAGTCTTCCTTTTTTGCTGCTCTTCCTGAGTGATGAACCAATTGTGTCTGGGAAGGCAACAAGCATTTGTTTCTGTTTCCCCTTTGATCCTGCTTTAGTTGTCAACACAATTCTCAAAGGGACTTTTGATGCAGCATCCAGTCTTGAGGTGGTAGATGATGCAGAGCCATTGAAGAATGATTCCTTCTAGATCAAAACTTCCACTATGATGCTACACTAGAACTCTCCTTGAGAGTCGCAAGTGTTGGCAAATCTGAAGCAGGCAGCCAGGCTTCTTCCAGTGACACGATCTGATTTACTTGCTGCCATGTATGAACACAGTTCAGTGGTGTCTCTCCCGATGAGTTCTTCTCCTCAATTTGTTCTGCACTTAATGCTTTTGCACAGCTAAGGTCAGTATGATAGCATTGTGAGGGGTGAGAGAAATGAACCTGCTCTCTCCTTTGTACTGAAGAGGTGCTGCACTGCCGGAGGTGCCATCATTTGAATGAAACATTAAACTGATGTCTCCATCTACCTGCTTAGATGGATGATCCCACAACACTATTTTGAAAACAAGTAGAGGAGTTCTCCCCAGTGTCCTGGCCAATATTTATCCCCCAATCAAAGTCACTAAAAACAGGTCAGCTGGTCATTATCTCATTGCTACTTATGGGAACTTGCTGTATACAAATTAGCTGCCATGTTTCCTATATTTCTACAATGGCGACACTTCAAAAGTCCACCATTGACTGTAAAGTGATTTGGGACATCCCAAAGTCATGAAAGGTGCTATATAAATTCTAATATTTATTTTTCCTTTCATTTCCAATTAGCAGCACACCCATCAGTTCAAATTCCAAATCCATTCCGGTACTTATTCTTAAAATGTAGCCTAGTGTTATTTTGCAAACATTTTGCTTCCAAGTTGGGGACCTTGCAATTTTAGGGAACCAGAAGTACTTTTTCTTGAGTCAAGCAAGGCATCCCCCAGTGATTATCGCCTTCCAAGTCTTGCTTGATGCACAGAATTTACAGCTACACCTGCTCCTTTCAAACACTGTTCCTGAGCAGTAATGTATCACAAGCATGTATGGGCGGAATGAATAGCAGGCATTTGAAACTTTCAAATGGTATCTTATTTCTTACCTTATTTATTCATCTTTTACCCCAGAGATCTCCCGTCAAGTTGTAAAAATCACATGAAATATTGACTAATGTAGGAATTCCTCTGGGACCTATATAACCAGCTTGAAGCTTTCTGGTCTGACATTTAAGGATTTTTGTTTTTGTTCTTATTCATCTGGTTTCAGTGGAGACAAGTTCTGTGAGGTCTCTGACCTTTATTAATAACATCCCCAACTACCAAACGCTTTCCCATCACTGTCAAATCTGCTGGGGGAAAAGAAGAGTTAATTTAGTACTAGAACTTTCTCGTCATAAAACAGAGATTAACAAGAAGCTTAAGTAGCAAACCTAAATTCTGCTAATCCAGCCACACACCTGTATGTGCTTAAGTGATGCACTTTTCAGGATGATGCATACTTTGGTTACACAGCATTAAGAGTTGCTACCTGTTGATGCAGGCATCCTAATTGAAGGATGATGTTCTTTGTTTAATATATTTTTTTGACATCCTTGCGTTGAAGGAAAGTGGCTTCTGGAAAGCATAGAAGCTTGTGTGCAATGCTATTGTATTTTTCCTTATTCTTTCATGGGATGTGGGTGTCACTGTGAAGACCAGCATTTGTTGCCCATTCCTAATGGCTTGCACTTGAACTGGGTGGCTTGCTTGGCCATTGCAGAGGCAGTTAAGAGCCAACAACATTGCTGTGGGTCTGGAGTCACATGTAGGCCAGATCAGGTAAGGATGGCAGATTTCCTTCCCTACAGTGAACCAGATGAGTTTTTAACAACAATCAATGATAGCTTCATGGTCACCATTACTGAGACCAGCTTTAAATTTCACCAACTGTGGTGGGGCTTGAACTGATGTCTCCAGAGCATTAGCCAGGACTTACTAGATTTCTTGTGCAGTGATATTACCACTACACCAATGCTCCCCCCATTGTATGGGTGCATAACATAGTCACTTTGAAACAGGCTCTACTATTTTGACAGAGGTATATTTAAAAAGAGGTTAATGATTTAATTAAAAACCGAAGAGGGAAATGATTAATATGAACATGTTGTCTTCACTGACTAGAACCTTGCTCACAGGACGTTCCAGAGTTTGTGGTGAAACTCTTCGCCATATGGTCTATTCTGCATCCACCTGAACCAAACTGGTCACTTAAGCCGAATAATGAGGACAGGTCCCTTATCACATTGAAATATTATTCTTCAAGTCAAAGCACAGTTTTAAAGGAGGGCTGTCATCCCTCAGGGCAGGTTGTGGAAACAGATATTTCCACGGATCATTTCCCTTTGTCAGAAACTATCGTGGTTATGAGCTGTGAGTCAATGTTGTCTCAGGAAAGGCTTAAGCAGTCCGAACTTCATGTGGAGGTTTCGAGGTTCAAAAAGAAGAGAACATCGCCTGGAAGGTCCAGAGCGGCACAGATCTCCTGATTTTTGCAGAGTCAGTAGGAATAGACCTTCATGCCTGACAAAGATCCTGCAGTTGTCAACATTAGCTGGCTGGCTCAGGGTAGTGCTTGATTCCTGACACCATCCCCCCCCACCCCCCATACCATCCCCCACCCTTTCCCTCTCCCTGCCCCTGCTCATCAAAAGAGAAATTTGGGCCTTGAAAAGGTGCTGCTTTGAACCTCTCTCCCTAACACATTTCGGGATACTTTTCAGGGGTGTAGGCCCCAAACCTATCAATCCCTTCCCAGACCTAAAGCCAATACCTCATCATTTGTAGCTCAGTTCTGGCAAATTTCCACTAGATTTGACAGGAGTCCACAAGAATGGCTATCTAATTTTAGGGCAGTTACATTTATATAGCACCTTCTAGTATCTTTCGGAAACATCCCAAATAACATTACGTGTTATTTTGAAGTGCTGTGACTGTTGGTTATACAGGCAAACATGGCATTCACTGCATATAATAAGAACTTTGATCAAGACCTCACCTGGGGTACTGCATTAAATTTTGACGACTGAACCTCAGGAAAGTTATAGAGGCCTTCAAAGAGACACAGAGCTAATCACCAGGATGATACTAGGGCTAAAAGGTTAAACTGTGAGGAGTCGTGTTCCCTTGAGCTTAGAAACTAGAGGGGTGGTATCATTAAAATAATTAAAATGATAGAGGGCTTTGATAGGGTAGACACAGGGAAACAATTTTCTCTGGTGGAGAAATCCACGACAAGGGGACATAATTTTAAAATGAAATTTAGTGGATGAAATCAGGAAGCACTATATCACACAAAGGTTAGAAACTTGGAACTCATTCCCCCAAAATGGTTGTATGTGCTGGGAGTTTAGGTGGGGAGGGCAGAAATTGAAATTTCGAGACTGAGATGGATAGATTTTTGTTAGGTAAGGGTTTCAAAGGATACAGAACAATGGTAGGTAAAAAATTGAGATACAAGTCAGCCATGATCTAAATGAATGATGGAAGCAACTACAGAAGAATGGCGCGATGTTCCTACAAATAGCGAGGAATTCAGTTCAGTGGTCTGTCGTCTTTGGTGCAGTTGGTTGAGGGAGGGATATTGGCTAGATCAATGCCTGACTCTTAATCAGCACTGTGCCTTGGGATGTTTCTCATTAATGACAGACAGACATCAATTTTAAGCTTCAATCAATGAACAGCACCTCTGACCATGGAGTACTCCTTTAGTACCGCACTGAAATGTCACACTGAAAACAAAAATTGGGTGTGATGGATAATGGTCGGACGATCCACATCCTTCAGTCCCACACCCTTGCCCAAAGTGAGAATTAGTTCCAGAGGCTCTAGGCCACTGATGTGAAAAAGCTGATTCTGCGGGTATAAACCTATCCCTTCTTGTAAGACCACACACATGTGACATGCTTACCATAGTAAGCAACTGACGTATATAGAATGAATTAACAGCAAACTTGTATAATTACATTGGAATTTAATGTCACTGAATAACTATGCTCACCAAATTTTATCATTCTAACACAATACCTTACTGAAGGACCACACCCAGACATCAACTGTTCATCATGCCACACAGACACTTGCAGCTCAAAAATTTCTCTTAAAGGGACTTTGTCATTTGCAAAATGCCCTGCTGGAAATATTAAGAAGGATTGTCCTTTGTAGACTCCAGATTTTCATAAAATATCTTAATATAGAATTTTGCAGCTTGGGATTTCTCTTTACGTCCTGGTTCCCTCCCTAACTTGCAGTGAAGACTAGTGTAAAATTGCGTGGGCTGATGTTTGGAGGTGGGGGTGGGGGGAGGTTAGTGAATCTGAAATGGGATAATGTGTCCGTGAATCTGCCATGAGTTGTCATGTCCAAGCCTGTGTGGTTGAGAATAAAAAATTAATGATTGGATAGATTGTGTCCTATTGGCTAGAAGATTTGAACTGGACAGGTTAGTGAGGATGGGGGCACATGAATATTCGGAACATAAGGCAGGTTGAACGTCAGGAGGATTTTCCTTTCACAGTGGGTCATTGAACTTGGGAACAATTTTCCACCTCATATGTTAGGTGCAGATTTGCCACAATGTTGAAAAGGGAGATGGAATGGGTTTTTTGGCTGGAGCTGAGATCACTGTGTACAAATGGTAGCGTGTGTAAGTAGCAGATTGTTCTTGAAGATGATAATGGGTTATAAGACCATAGCACCATGAGATGTAGGAGCAGGAGTAGGCAATTCAGCCCATCGAGTCTGCTCTGCCTTTCAATGAGATCATGGCTGATCTGATAAACCTCAACTCCACTTTCCTGCCTTTTCCCCATAATCCTTGATTCCCTTCCTGATTAAAAATTTGTCTACCTCCATTCTGAATATACTTAATGACCCAGCCTCTACAGCCCTCTGTAGTAAAGAATTCCACAGATACCTTCTGAGAGAAGAAATTCCTCCTCATCTCTGTTTTAAATGGGCAACCCCTTACTCTGAGATTGTGTCCTCTGGTCCTAGATTCTCCCACAAGGGGAAACAGCCTCTCAGCATCTACCCTGTCAAGCCCTCTAAGAACCTTAGATGTTTCAATAAGGTCGCCTCTCATTCTTCTAACCTTCAGTGAGTACAGGCCCAACCTACTCAACCTCTCTTCATAAGAAAATCCCTCCATACCCAAGATCAACCTAGTGAACCTTCTCTGGACTAACTCCAATGCCAGTATATCTTTCCTTAGACAAGGGGACCAAAACTGTTCACAGTATTCTAGGTGTGGTGTAACTAGTGGCTTGTATAGTTTTAGCAAGACATCCCTATTTTTATACTCCATTCCCTCTGAAATAAAGATCAACGTTCAATTTGCCTTCCTGATTACCTGTTGAACCTTTTAGCCCCATTAGTTTCCCTAGTACTTTTTCTCTAATGATAGTTATTGTATTTATTTCCTCCCCCATCTTTTTCCCCTTGACTATTTAGCATTGGAATACTATTAGTGTCTACTACCATGAAGACTGAAGCAAAGTATTTATTCAAATCCTCTGCCATTTCCTGGTTCCCAATTATTATTTCCCCAGCTTCATTCAATAAGGGGACTTTGGTCTCTCTCTCTTCCTTTTTAAAGAAGCTCTTACTGTCCATTTTTATATTACTTGCTAGTTTACCCTCAAAGTTTATTTTCTCTCTCTTTATTTTTTTTTTGGTCATCTTTGGTTGATTTTTAAAACTTTCCCAATCATCTGGGTTACCACTATGATATTATCCTTAACTTCCTTGGTCAACCATGATTGGTTTATCCCTTTCCTTGAATCCTTCTTCCTCACTGGGATATACCTTTGTTGTGGGTCATGAATTATTTTCTTAAATGTCTGACGTTGTTCATCAGCCGTTTTTTCTGCTAAAATTCTATCCAAGTCCACTCCAGCTAACTCCACCCTCATTCCTTTGTAATTACCCTTACTTAAGTTTAGCACAGTTGTTTCTGACCCAAGTTTCTCACTCTCAGACTGAATGCTAAATTCTGCCATGTTATGGCCACAGTTTCCTTTTACTCTGAGACCATTTATTAAACCTGCCTCATTACTTATTACCAGATCCAAAATAGCCTGACCCTAGTTGGATCCACAACATATTGTCCTAGGGAACTGTCCTGAATACACTCTATGTATTCTTGCTCATGGCTACCTCTGCCAATTTGATTTTCCCTATCTGCATGAAGATTAAAGTCACCCATGATACATGGAGCTTGCGTGAGGCAATACAGATAAAAATTAACCTTAACTCCCAAAGACAGACAGACAAAGTAGCTGGATTGCCTTATCCGGGGAAAGACAGTCTCTAGTTTGCATGTCTGTAGAATTTTGTTTGAAGACTGGAGCAATGCTGTATCTTAAAAATCTTCTGCTCCAATTTTGTGACTGGTCTGGGCCATGGGTGAATCCCAGTGGAGTTCGAAGAGTGGAATTATGATCCATTTTGATGATTTTAAATAGTGCTGGAACAGCTTTAAGAAATTACAGGTTTCTCTCAGCAACCAAAACACTTTATGTCAGTGGTTTCCAATCTGTGGCTTGCGACCCCAATTGGGGTGGCAGAAACAGTGAATGGGGCCACATTAATCTCCTGCTCCCTCGTATTTCCCTGGCAGCTGTAGTTTAAGGGTGTTCAGCATAGCAAGGGTTAATGCAGGATTGGAGAATGGTACTGCCCACAGTGTCACGTAAAAGATCACATGGCCTGAGACTGCAGCAGTGAGACTGTCTAGTGAATCTAAGAGTATGCAGCGACCTTTGTAGAAGTAAGTATGGAGTTAGCTCAAAGCTTGGCCTATACACTGTGTATATGTATATAGTTGTGTGTTACCAATTGTTATAGGGTGGCCAAGTTGTACTATTAATGATAGAGTTGATCTGCAGGCACTTCTTGGGTGGAATCATTAAGTTTATTTACAATATACTCAACAGCAACTACACGTGTGCTTTCAACTCCAACTCTATCTTTGCACCGACTGATGAGGTAGCCCGCGCTACTCTCCTATTGGTTACTATAGGTCATATGATCTTCCCTAACAAGCATTATTCTTTAAGGTACATTGCATATGAAATAAAATGATAGTTACTACATTCCTTCCCCTTTAACTTGGCTATACATATATTTGCAAGTACATATTTTTCTAGACAACAAAATATTTACACTGGCTAAGGAATTTACAAGTTCAGTCTTTCAGGTGGTTTCCTGGCACTTGTGGAAAGTCGCAGCTCCACAACTTTAGATTCTTTGTCAGGAACCTCCTTTTCCGGAGTTGCTTGACGATCAGGTGCTTCGGTGGGCATTTGCAGTTCTGTACCCTCAACTCTTACAGGAACATCAGACATGTCAGTCCTAGGTTGCGTATCCTCAACAGGAAACGCAGACCCGGTCATGGTCAATGGTGGAATCAAATCTTGTGATTTGTCTCTCTCTTCCTTAAATGGTCCACATGTTTATGGATGATCCAGCCTTCCACCTCTACATAGCAAGATAGAGATCCAGCTGCCACACTTATTTCACCCACTAACCACTTTGGCCCTTCCCTGAAGTTCTTCACGTATACCGGCTCTCCCACAGTAAATTTCCTCTTGTGAGTATGACAATCGTGTCTAGTTTTCTGGCTTCCCTGACTCCTTTCCACCTTCCCCCCTAAATTCAATGTTATTAAGCTCATTCTCATCTTGAGACGGCGTTTGAACAATAACTCCGCAGGTGTGAAACCTATTGTTGTGTGAGGGGTTGTCCTGTAATGAAAAAGAAAGCTTCCTAGCTTGGTTGCCAATAATCGCCAGTCACCTTTCTCATGCCTGCCTTGAATGTTTGAACCACCCTTTTGGCCAGTCTGTTTGAGGAAAGGTGGTACGGTGCAGTTTTCATGAGTGATACCATTGAGGCTGATAAACCATTGAAACTAATCAATCATAAATGCCGTACCGTTATCAGAAATGACTACTTCTGGTAGTCCGTGAATGGCAAAACTCTGATGTAGTTTCTCAATTGTAGTGGCCGACGATGGTGACATCACCTCATATATGTCCAACCATTTTGAATGGGCATCAACAACATGCAGAAACATTCTTCCCAGGAAAGATCCAACGTAGACAATATGTAACTGCACCCAAGGTCTACCTGGCTATTCTCTTGGGTGTAACGGAGCTGTCACTGGCAACTTTTGGAGTTCCTGACATTGCACACAGTGCTTTACTAAACTCTCTATTTTGCCATCCATCCCAGGCTACCATAGATAGCTGCGTGCTATGGTCTTCATTCAGGAAATTCCCGGATGGGCACTGTGTAGTTCAAATAAAAGTGGTTTCCTTCCCTTTGGAGGAACTATCACTCATGCTCCCTGCAATAAGATCCTGGCTAGTTATTTCATGCCTTCTGTTGGTGTGGTTTCATTTAGTCAGATACAGGCTCTGTGACCAACCATGTAGCACTTGATCTCATACTTGATCTAGGACTGGGTCCCGACTTGTCCAGTCTCTGATCTGTTGAGCACATACTGGCAAGGAATCTCAGAAATTTAACAGTAAAACAAGTTCCTGTGGGACTGGGACGTGCTCATCATTTTCTTATAAAGGCAAATGACTAAGGGCATCGATGTTTGCGATTTGATTGCCAGGTTTGTGTAAGAAAGTGTATTCATATACTGCCAGAATTAAAGCCCATCAGTGTATTCTTGCTGAGGTTATGGGTCCATGTCCTCACTAAACAATCCTAACAATGATTTGTGGTCTGAAGCGATTGTAAAATGGCGGCTGTGTACGTACTAGTGAAATTTCTTGACACCAAAGATTATGGACAGGCTGCCTTTATCTATCTGCGGGTATCCCTTTTCCACTGTTGTGAGCATTCTAGATACGTAACCTATTGGCCGTTTTGTGCCATCGTCCATCCGATGAGAAAGCACTGCTCCCACTCCGTAGGGAGGTGCATCACATGTCAGTACCAATTCTTTTGTCTGGTCATAATACACTAATAGATTGGAAGAGGACAATTATTTCACCTTCATGAAAGCTTCTTTCTGGGGCGCCTCCCAATACCAACGTTGGTTCTTTTTGAGTAGAGTATGCAGAGGGCCAGCACTGTAGACAAATTGGGTAGGAACTTCCCATAATAGTTGATAATTCCTAGGGATGATTTGAGCTCTGAGGCATTCTATGGAACAGGTGCCTCTCTCATGGCTCTCACTTTCTCCTCAACCGTTTGGAGGTTGACTTAGCCTCAGGGAGATCTGTGCACTCTTTCGCAGATCTCTTCCTGATGTCACACTTGAATGGCCTAGCTTTGATTTTAAAATTCATAGAATGATACAATCATGCAGCACAGAAGGAGGCCTTTCAGCCCATCGTGCCTGTGCTATGCCCACTTACCAGGACTCCCTCCTCGGAGGAAACAGTTTCTCTCTATCAACCATCTCACATGCTTTAATCACCTTGAACACCACAATTAGAGAACCCTTTAGTCTTCAGTTATTCAAGGGAGTACAATGCAACCTGTACTCATAATTTAACTCTTAGCCCTGGTATCATCCTGGTAAATCTGCACCGTTGGGGGCGCCGATCGGAGGCGCACCCGCCCGCGCCTGCCTCCGCACTTCCCCCCCTCCAGTGGGGGGAAAATGTTTCCATGTGTGTGTGTCTGTGCTTAGGGTATTTAGAGTAATTATTATACTCTCATATTTCATACTGTATGTTAATAAGCTTTGCCTTTAAATTTGAATGTCTGGATTTATAATAAACTAATAATTCTGTTGTTTATTGAAGAAACCTGGGCATCGAGTGGTCATTTTACATAAATGAATTCACTTTGGCCATATAGGTAGCTGGAAAAGTCATTTAAATATATGTTGTGATCCGTGGATTAGTGGAACTAGAGACAGACCAGTGCACTCCTCCCATCTCGGTCATAACAGTGTCTCTATAAATAAAAGCTTTTAAAGGTACATACGAGCATACAAACAAGGAGCAGGAGTAGGCCATTTGGCCCTTCAAGCCTGCTCCACCATTTAATAAATTGTTGTCTGAACTGATAGTAATCTCAAATCTGCATCCTGCCTACTCCAGATAACCTATCACCCCCTTGCTTACCAAGAATCTATCCACTTCTGCCTTACAAATATTCAAAGACTCTGCTTCCATTGCCTTTTCAGGAAGAGGGTTCCAAAGACTCATGACCCTCTTAGAGAAAAACTTTCAACTCATCTCCGTTTTAAATAGGTCACCCCTTATTTTTAAACAGCAACCCTTAGTTCTAGATTTTCCTACAAGAGAAACATCCTCTCCACATCCATCCTGTCAAGACCCCTCAGGATCTTATATACTTCAGCAAATCACCTCTTACTCTTCTAAACTCCAGCAGATACAAGCCCAGCCTGTCCAACCTTTCCTCATAAGACAACCCGCCAATTCCAGGTATTAGTCTGGAAAACCTTCAGTGAACTGTTTCTAACGCATTTACATCCTTCATTAAATAAGATGACCAATACTGTACATACTACTCCATATGTGGTCTCACTATTACTCTGTATACCTGAAGCACAACCTCCCTACTTTTGTATTCAATTCCCCTTGCAATAAATGATAACATCCTATTAACTTTCCTAATTACTTGCTGTACCTGGACACTAGACTTCTGCAATTCATACACTAGGACATCCAGATCCCTCTGCACCTCGGAGCTCTGAAATCTCTCACCATTTAGATAGTATGCTTCTCTTTTGTTCTTCCTGCCAAACTGGACAATTTCACATTTTCCAACATTATACTCCATATGCCAGTTCTTTGCCCACTCACTTAACCTATCTATATCTTTTTGTCGTCTCCTTATGTCCTCTTCACAACTTATTTTCCTACCTATCTTTGTGTCATCAGCAAATTTGGCAATCATCCTATCCATCCGTTCATCAAAGTCACTTATGTAAATTGTAAACAGTTGAGGTCCCAGCACTGATCCCTATGGCACACTACTCGTTACATCTTGCCAAACTGTAAAAGACCCATTTATGCCTACTCTCTGCTTCCTGTTAGCTAGCCAATCTTCTATCCATGCCATTATGTTACCCCCATACCATGAGCTTTTATTTTCCAAAATAATCTTTGATGTGGCACTTTATCAAATGCCTTCTGGAAATCTAAGCATAGTACATCCGCCGATTCCCCTTTATCCAGAGCACATGTTACTTCCTCAAAGAACCCTAATAAGTTGGATAAACATGATTTCCCTTTCACAAAACCATATTGACTCTGCCTGATTACCTTGAACTTATCCAAGTGCCCTGCTATAACTTCTTTAATAAGAACATAAGAACATAAGAACTAGGAACAGGGGTAGACAATTCAGCCCCTCGAGCCTGCCCTGCCATTCAATACGATCATGGCTGATCTCATTTCGACCTCAACTCCAATTTCCTGCCCTCTCCCCATAACCTTTCAATCCGTTACGAATTAAAAATCTGTCTATCTCCTCCTTAAATTTATTCAGCGTCCTGGCATCCACTGCATTCTGAGGTAGTGAATTCCACAGATTCACGACCCTTTGAGAAAAGTAATTCCTCCTCATCTCTGATTTAAATCTACCACCCCTTAAAGCCTCTCATTCTAGAATGCCCCAGAAGGAGAAACATCCACTCCATGTCTACTTTGTCTATCCCCTTTAGCATCTCATATATCACAATTAGACCTCCTTTCATCCTTCTAAATTCTAGTGAGTATAGGCCTAAACTGCTCAATCTCACCTCATAAGACAAGCCCCGTATCTCTGGAATCAATCTAGTGAACCTCCTCTGAACTGCCTCCAGTGCAACTACATTCTTCTTCAAGTAAGGGGACCAAAACTGTGCACAGTACTCCAGGTGTGGTCTCACCAATGCCTTGTACAGTTGCAACAACACTTCCCTATTTTTATACTCTATTCCTTTAGCAATAAGTGCTAAAATTCCATTTGCCTTCCTTATTACATGCTGTACCTGCATACTAGCTTTCAGTGATTCATGCATGAGGACATCCAAATCCCTCTGCACTGAAGCATTCTGAAGTTTCTCTCCATTTAAAAAACTTTTTATTCTTCTGACCAAAATGGATAACCTGACACTTATCCACATTAAACTCCATCTGCCAAATTTTGGCCCATTCCCCTAACCTGTCCATATCCATTTGTAAATTTCTTATTACTTCATTGAAACTTACTTTCCCACCTATTTTGGTGTCATCTGCAAATTTAGCTATGGTACCTTCTATCCCTGAATCCAAGTCATTAATATAGATTGTAAATAGTTGGGGCCCAAGGACCGAACCCTGTGGTACCCCATTAGTTAGAGCTTGCCATCCAGAAAAAGACCCATTTATCCCGACTCTCTGCTTTCTGTTGGTTAGCCAATTCTCTATCCATGCTAATATTTTACCCCTAATTCCATGTGATCTTATCTTGTGTATTAATCTTTTGTGTGGTACCTTATCAAAGGTCTTCTGGAAGTCCAGATATACTACAACTACAGGATCCCCATTAACCACTTTTCTTGTCAGATCTTCAAAGAACTCTAGCAAATTAGTCAAACATGATTTACTCTTCATAAAGCCATGCTGACTCTGATGAATTGCATTTTGACTTTCCAAATGCCCCATTACTACTTCCTTAATAATGGGTTCCAACAATTTTCCAATGACAGATGTTAAACTAACAGTTTTATTGTTTCCTGCTTTCTGCCTCCTCCCTTTTTGAATAAGCTATAAATGCTAAGTTATATTAGCATTTTTCCAATCCACTGGAAACCTTCCAGAATTCAGGAAATTTTGGAATATTATAGCCAATGCATCCACTATCTCCGCTGCCACTTGTTTTAAGACCCTGTGATGTAGGCTATCAGGTCCTGGGGACTTGTCACCCTTTAATTCCAAGTTTGCTCAGTACTTTTTCTCTAGTGATGGTGATTGTTCTAAGTTCCTCCTTCTCTATACCCTCTGCACTGCCTGTTACTATTGGGGTGGTACCAGTGTCCGCCATGAAAATTGAGGCAAAATATTGGGTAAGCGTCTCTGCCATTTCTGCGTTCCCCACTATTAACTCCCCAGCCTCGTCCTCCAAGGGACCAACACTCACTTTAGCTACTCTCTTTCCTTTTATATACTTGTAAAGGCTTTTGCTATCCGTTTTTACCCTTTGCACACGTTTTCTTTCATAATTTACCTTTGCTCGTTTCATTAATTTTTTCATAACCCTTTGTTGATCTTTAAAAGTTTCCCAATCCTCCAGCTTGCCACTGACCTTTGCAACTTGGTATGCCTTAGTTTTTGCCTTTATGTTACCTTTAACTTCCTTGCTTAGCCATGGGTGCTTTTTGCCCCCTTACCATCTTTCTTCTTCTTTGGAATATATTTTACTTGCGAGGAATTGAATATCTCCTTAAATACCTGCCACTGTTCATCAACTGTCCTACCTTGTAGTCTTCCTGCCCAGTCCACTAGGGCCAAATCTGCCCTCATGTCTATGTAGTTACCTTTGTTTAACTCCAGAACACTAGTGTGGGATTCAAGTTTCTCACTGTCAAACTGAACTTGAAATTCTAGCATGCTATGATCACTCTTCCCTAGAGGATCCTTTACTATGAGATCATTCATTAATCCCATCTCATTTACATAAAAGCAAATCCAGACTAGCCTGCTCCCTGGTGGTTCCACAACATATTGCTCCAAGAAACAATCTCTAATATACTCTATGAACTCTCCGTCGAGGCTACCCTTGCCAATTTGATTAGTTCAGTCTATATGGATATTAAATTCACCCATGACTATTGCCGTGCTTTTCTTACATGCTCCCAGTATTTCCTGGTTTATACTGTGCCCTACTGCTAAACTATTGTTTGGGGATCTATAGATTACTCCCACCAGGGACTTCTTTCCCTTGCTATTCCTTATTTCTACCCAGACTGACTCTACGTCTTGCTCTCCAGTGCCTATATCATTCCTCACTATAGCACTGATCTCTTCCTTTACTAACAAAGCTACACCAGCTCCTTTTCCTTCCTGCCTATCCTTCCGAAACACTGAGTGCCCTTGGATATTCAACTCTCAAACATCTTCTAACGTCTTCCCTACAACAAATGTTAAGATTACTGGCCTGCAGTTTCCCTTTTTAAATATTTAAATATAATCATTTGCTATTTTCCAATCTAATGGGAGATTTCCTGACTCTAGGGAGTTGCGGAAAATTTAAAACCAATGCATCAACTATCTCACTAGACATTATTTTTAAGACTCTAGGATGAAGTCCATCAGGACCTGGGCACTTCAGCCCGCAGCTCCAACAACTTGCTCAGTACCACCTCTCTGGTGATTGTAATTTTCCTGAGTTCCTCTCCTCCCTTCCATTTCCTGATTTACAGCTGCCTTTCGGATGTTACTTGCATCCTCTATAGTGAAAACTGATGCAAAATATCCATTCAATTCATTTGAAATTTCCTTGTTTTCCATGATCAATTCTCCAGACTCACTTTCTATAGGACCAATGCTCACTTTCTTAACTTGATTCCTTTTTAAAATATTTATAGAAACTCTTACTATCTGTTTTATATTTCTAGCTAGCTTTCTTTCATGCTCTAATTTTTCCCTCCTTATTAATCTTTTAGTCATCCTTTGTTTTTCCTTATATTTGTCCACTCATCCACCCTTCCACCGATCTTTGCACAATTACATACTTCTTCCTTTAACTTTGATACTATCTTTAAACTTTCCAGTTAACCACAGATGGTGTGTCAGTCCCTTGGGCCAGGATTTTTGGCTCAGCGCGGGCATGCGCCCAATATTTCAGTCGGCGGGTGCATGTGGGAATCGACAGCACGCCTGTCGACAATTAACAAGCCTATTAAGGCCATTAATGTAATAAAGTAAGTTCAAATTTTCACTGCCCCCGGCCAACCTTTTGGGATGGGTTTTCGAACAGTCATTAAGAAAAATAAAAAAAATTTAAAACTCGTTTCTAACATGACAGAGTCACATGAGAGGACATGTTTTACTTATTTTTTAATCCTTTGTTTCTCATGTTAAAATCTTCAGCTGCCTGAGGCAGCTCTGTGTCTTCAGGGAGCTTTCAGCGCGTGCTCCCAAGCTCATGCGCAAACTTCAGTGCTCATACTCCTCCCGCCCCCACCCCAGCAGCGCTTAATTGGTCAGCCAGCGTGAAAGCGCAATCGGGGGCCCAATTGTGCGCGGTGGACCGTCTCCCAGCTGCTCGCAGGCCTGCCCGACAAGGGGAAAATTCTGCCCTTGGACTTTTTCTTACTCTTTGGAATGTATCTATTTTCTGTATTCTGAAATATCCCCTTAAATGTTTGCCACTGAATCTCTATTGACCTATTCTTTAACTTAATTTGCCAATTCATTTTAGCCATCCCTGCTTTCATGTCCTCATAATTTTTTTAAAAATTCATTCTCGGGATGTGGGCTTCGCTGGCTGGGCCAGCATTTATTGCCCATCCCTAGTTGCCCTTGAGAAGGTGTTGGTGAGCTGCCTTCTTGAACCACTGCAGTCCATGTGGTGTAGGTACAGCCACAGTGCTGTTAGGAAGGGAATTCCAGGATTTTGACCCAACCACAGTGAAGGAACGCTGATATATTTCCAAGTCAGGGCGGTGAGTGACTCGGAGGGGAACTTCCAGGTGGTGGTGCTCCTTTCTATCTGCTGCCCTTGTCCTTCTAGATAGTAGTGGTTGTGGGTTTGGAAGGTACTGTCAAAGGAGCCTTGGTGAAATCCTGCACTGCACCTTGTAGATGGTACACACTGCTGCTACTGTGTGTTGGTGATGGAGGGAGTGAATGTTTGCGGATATGGTGTCAATCAAGCGGGCTGCTTTGTCCTGGATGGTGTCAAGCTTCTTGAGTGCTCTGGGAGCTGTACTCATCCAGGCAAGTGGGGAATATTCCATCACACTCCTGACTTGTGCTTTTTAGATGATAGACAGGCATTGGGGAGTCAGGAGGTGGGGTTACTCGTCACACTATTCCTAGCCTCTGACCTGCTCTTGTAGCCACAGTATTTATATTGCCCTTACTTAAGTTTAAAAACATAATCTCGGACACATTCCCCTCTCCCTCAAACTGAATGTAAAATTCAATCATATTATGGTTGCTGCTACCTTGGGGTGCCTTCAGTCTGAGGTCATTAATGAGGCATAAAGATACAGGCTCCATTTCTTTCCGATAGCATCTGGCAAGAATACCCACTTCTCCATGAAACTCATAACCTAGGTACTGGAATTGGCTTGGGACGCTGATTTGCCTATGTAAACTGTTTTAGCTGCTTTGGGTAGGAGCGTTGAAGCCCATTACAAACCTGCTTGAAAATTGAATCAGGCGGCAAATTAACATGTAAAGATGCCATCAGATTTCCTCTGCTACTTGCTTGGTTCCCCAGATGAAAAACTGGTATCTGACATCTAATATCCCCCTCACCAATGTACCCTCTATTTTCTTTTGGAGTCATTGACTAATTTATTTGCAAAGTTCCTTGAATTGTGTGTGTGTGTGTGTGTGTGTGTGTGTGTGTGGGAGGGGGTGTGTGTGTATGGGGGTGTGTATGTGGTGGTGTGTATGTGTGTGTGGGGGGTGGGTGTGTGGGGGTGTGTATGTGTGGGAGTGTAAGGGGGTGTGTACGTGTGTGGGCGTATGTGTGTGTGGGGGGGAGGTGTGGGTGTGTGTGTGTGTTTGTGGGTGGGGGTATGTATAACTTCAAAGGGCCAATTGTGCCCGGCTTGCGCAGGAACTTTGGATTCATTACCACAGCTTAGACAGAACATTGTCTATCAACCTTAAAATTTTCAAATAAAATTTTGGGGAACACTTTGCATCAGTTTCCCTTATTTTGCAGCCCAATTAGCTGCTAAAGTAATGTGTGGCCACCTCAAATAGCGCTTCTGTGAAACAGCATCAGGCCTAAATCGTTGGATTTACACTGCACGTTCTGTATTATGCTGAATCAGCACGACATATATCGTTTTAATGGCCCTTTATGGTGTAAAAATGCATAATATCATGGGATTGTGAATGACTGACACACATTGTTTGCTTTAACAAGGTAATATGACGGAATTAGACAGTGTTTGTCGGAGATGGGGTGGTGGGGGGAGGGTGATGATGGGAAGTGTGAGTGAGGAGGGACAATGGAGATTAAATCTACCTGGATAACACACACCGCACCATTCCCGTACTGGATCAAGTGGGATGAAAGCATGGAAAATGGGTGGAAACTCTTCTCCAATAACAAAAAATTTTCAGGAATTATTAACTTCAAAAGGGTCCAGTTCTGGACTGACTTTCTCTCTCATTTATATGGCATGATACAGCTGATGGACCCCCTACTGTGCCCCTGGAGAGAATCTAGTCGAATAGCTGTAAAGTTGGTCAGAACATTTGGAGTCTCTGTCCCAAATCTCACTGTCCCCCCAAGCTCCCCCCATCCACAAATAAGGAAGAAATGGCCCCACATATTTGAATGTATTGGTGGGTGTAGGGAGCAGGGATTATATATTCACCGGTTCTCTCTTTTCATTTCAATTGAGCCAAATTTGATTTAAATGGAAATGAAATTCAGGAGAGATGCATAACAGATGGCAGACAAAATAGCACCCACTTTATATCATTGCCCTAAGTCAAAATGATCTCTGATCTCTTCACTTAACCACGTCTTTCATTCTATGTTTTATAAAGTCCCCCTGGTTTCAAATCACTCTATATATTACAACATGTAAGTGCATGTTTCAGCATTTTACTAGTTCAATGATACATTTGTGGTGGTTGTCATTTTCATGATGGGAGGTGAGTTGCTCTCTTTAAGTGGAATATTTTGCAGCTTCAGACCTGATTGTGTATTGAATACAATGAAAAGAAATCTGCTGCATACTTTCTGACACTGATTAATTATGTGGTGCTGAATAGCACTTTTACTATGGTATTGGCATTCGCTAACAGAAAACTGCGAATGACAGTCCTGAATTGGATCCTGCTATATGCCACAGACAACCCCAGCTGAGGAGCAGCAAGACAAGATGGTATATATACACTGGGAAAATATATGTCTCCTTACACTTGAAGCTGACAGCAACTCTTTTGTTTCTGCATTGCATAGAATTTACAGTACAGAAACAGACCATTCGGCCCATCAACCCTGTGCTGCTATTTTATTCTCCACACAAGCCACCTCCCACCTCACATTATCTCATCCCATCATCACACCCTTCTATTCCTTTCCTCCTCGTATAATTATCTTGTTTCCCATTGGTTTATAGCTCCCCTTGGCTTATGTATCATTATGAATAAGTAGTCAATGCCAAAGTGATATTTTTTACTTTTTATGTTCTATATGTGTTTTCTATTATTTAGTGTCATTGTGAAAATAATAAGCAGTTAACTTCACCTAAGTGTTTGATTGATTCAGCTTGTTTTAATCCTTTTGTTATTTGGAGACTCTAAGCTGAGACTGAATGGTGCATTAACACTCAAAGTATGACACAGGTCACTTCTTGACTTACTTGGCACTCATTCAACATTTGATTAGGAAATGGTCGCTCCCTCCCCAATGTCCTTAAGTGGGTCGCCGAGGGCTGCAGTTGATCCTGTTGAATTAATTTAAAAACTGAGCAAATTTGCAGATATTGTAAATCATTTGCCATAACAGGTAATGGGCAACATGTCGCAATTCATCTATCGTACATGTGTCTATTTTTCTTCCTGCTTTTCAGTTGGCCAAAAGAGGTTTATCATGTTAATGGTGGCCATAAAACATGCCTTAAAGTGTTCCCAGAACATGTTGGCAAACTGCAGCAATTGTTCTACACTAAATTGGCCCACAGCAATAGTGCAAAATGGGTGATAGTAAACTGGCTGTCATTCACATCCTTTGAAGTAAAGGTGAAAGTTTGGTCTATTGCAATTGTTAACACCCTTTTTGCTTCTGAGGATCCCTTCCTGGGTTATAGCAATCACATGAACTCCCTGTCACACTGCAGAAATGTTTTTTCAGAATGGCGCTTTGTCACATGGTAAAAGCCACCAGCATATTTGTACACAGCAAGATGCCACAATGGAAAATTAGATGGTTCACTATTTATGATGTGCACCTAAGCTCCAGGTTCACTTCCCAATTTAAGGTCAAATACCACAGTTGCCCACACTTCGCATGGGTGACCCTCCTGGGACTCAAACATGGGATTGGGAACTCCCAGTGGAAGTGGGCAGTTTGACCAGCCGGCCGTGCCGCGTTTGGCTAAAGTAAGAGCGAAAGGTGAAGTCAGTTGCGTGTGCACCGACACTTTTTGATCAATTCTTAGCCCATTCGCCCTACAAAACTCCATTGGCCTGGCACTCTGCTTACCAGCTTTAAAAATGGCAGCCGGACAGCCTGTCAGGAAAAGAACCTGCTGTCAACTGTCACTAAAGGGATCTGGGGGGAGGAGAGGGGGCAGGACCTCCTTTATCAAAAGATCTTATTTTTGAAAGGTGCTGATTTGGTGGACTGCTTACGGACTGCTCGGGGCTCGTAGGCTCCCGATTGAAAACCCAGGCCTTCTGGACCCTGCTTGAGGACTCTTGCTGATTGAGTTAATGATCGAACAGCTAATTCTGTCTTATAGTCAACCATGCATGCTTTATCTGCTTTTGCGCCATTCTTGTTTTGCCTGCTCCGCATTTAGCAGGGTAATGTAATGCTGGGTTCGATGGACAGTGACAATTTTGGAGACCTTAACTCGGCTGTCCTCACTCATGACCTCAATCTGTCAAACACTAGAATCACTGCATGAGGATGGTAAGGGTGTGTTCCATGATTGCCATGCTAAAACCTGGAGAGAGATTTTACCTCTCCTCCAATCTTGTATTGATTGTGTAGCAGTGAGCCATGGCTGTGGCAGCCATCCACAAAATCTTGGTGATGCTGGTACTGTTCGACTGCCAAAGGATTTGAAAATCATTGGAGCCGTCAGCATAATGAAAATTCATGTGCATAATTCCTGTTGCAGTGGTCACAGACCAGCTGCACACGTGTGAAGTGGTGGCACTTTCTGTTGATGAATGGGCTTACATTGGAAGGAGGGAGAAGACAGCTGCCGATGAAACCCGGCCCTCTTGGGAATCATGGCAGAAGTGGAAGGTTCTGCGCTACCACTTGATGCACTCCCGCAGGAAATTGATGAAATCACTGTCTGGGAAAAGAACGCCAATGCATTTGCATACTGGGCATTGGGACATGTGACTGACTTCCTGCATTTGCCTGAAAGGGGCTCAACACTGCCTCAAGACTCACAGCCACTGACAGCACTGCCAGACTGCTCCTATGATTGAGTTGATTTGCTAGTCTGGCTGCAGAAGGAAGCTTAGCCCTGTAATAAAACCTCAAAGTGTCAGCTGCGGCTCAGTTGATAGCACTCCCATCTCGGAATCAGAAGGTGGTGATCCTGGATGATGGTACTGAGGGAGTGCTGTACAAAAAAAGGTGCCGATTTTCAAAGGCCTTACTTGCCTTCTAAGGTGGAAGTAAAGTAGAAAAAGAGCAGTGGAGTTCTCCCCTGGTTCTCTGACCAATATTCATTACTCGACAACTTTAAAAAGGTTTATGGCGAGGCTTTGCAGTTTGGTAGGAAGAACATGGAAATGGACAGACAATGTAAAATAAGGGGTGAAATTTCGAAGGGGGTGCAATAGCAGAAAGACCTGGATGCATATGGGCATAGATCATTGAAGATGGCAGGACAGGTGGAGAGAGAAGTTAATGAAGCATATAGTATCCTGGGCTTTATTAATACACACCCCCACAAGCACATACACACCCAAGTACGCACGCACATACACCACCCACCTGACAACCCCCCCCAAAATATTTTAAAAATCCATTCTAATAAAAGTCTGAAACTAAACCTTAAAGTTGAAGAAGTCAGCAATGAAGAACAAGAAGATAAACATTTTTTCAAGGCAGTCGAAGTCTTCATGGCCTTAACCACCCAATATTTGCCAATAACAGCACAGGGTTTGCAAAAAATTTCAGAAGGCTCAAATGCAAGATGAAGAATGTGTTCGCACATATTGCTTTGATGGATGGGCAGTGTATGTTTCCAGTAGCCCTGTCCTGAGGCAGTCCTTTAAACAATGTCGTCACATCAGCATTATTGCTGACCTCTTGATCAATGATGAGCGGTTGGTGGTCCCACCAACAACAGCTTTCTACCTGAAGGTGCTTCCGAAGACTCACCAGGGACAACTTGATATTATTAAGTGCTGGGCCAAGGCACTACTATCTGTATGGTGGCCAGATATCTCACACACCCTCGAAGACTTGATCTCCAACTGCATCACCTGTGCTATTCACAGAAAGGACAGAAAAAGGTACGCATTTCTGCCCTCCTCTTTCAAATCCAGGCCCTGGCATGTGGCTATTCAAATTCAAAAGGAAAGTGTTTCTCATTGTTGTGGATTATTATTCCCACTGGAATGAGGTGCATAAGCTACATTGGTGCACCTCTGAAGCCGTTATAACCTCCCTGAAGAGGGTGTTTTCCACACGTGGAATTCTGGTGCTTGTTGTTCTCTGACAACGAGCCACAATCCGCCAGTGAGTGTTTCCGATTCTTGGCAGCATCATGTGGATTTGTCCACATCACAAGTTCACCGCAGAACCCTCAGACCAATGGAGAGGCTGAGAGAGGGGTACGTACCATTAAATGCATCCTCCGAAAAAAAGCAAAGATTTTGAGTTAGCCCTGCCCAGCCACCACTCTAGACCATTGCAAATTGCCTTCGCCCCATGTGAGCTTTTGATGGGCTGCTGGCTAAGAACCCAACTTCTTCCCTTCCTCATACATTAAAGTCATCAGAAGATCATGACCACACCCGACAGAAGAAAGTTATCGACCAGGCCAAGCCAACAATTTTAACCAATGACACAGGGTTCACAACCCGCCCACAATCAAAAGGGGGAAGATGCTGTGGATTAGGGACCAGCAGCGAGAAGGTACAGTAACGGAGAGGTTGCAACAGCAAAGATCATACCTTGTCCAGAAAGAAACTAGTATCATCCAAAGAAATAGAAGTGCCTTGATTTCGAGGAACAAGAAGTCATTAGCTGGATGGGCTGCAATACCCTGACTCTCAGGAGGAAACGACAACTGCAGAACCAATAACAATGGAAACAAGAAATGATGACCCTCAGCGAATGGGTTTGGAGCAACCAGGTCCTCAACATCCTCAAAAAGAATTCCGAGATTGGTGAAACCACCTCAAAGTTTATCTCTGTAAAAAATGAGACTTTGTGGGGAGGTGAAGGAGGATGTGTATGCAGCATGTAGAGATAAAGACTTGGCGGGGAGGGAGGGGAGATGTGGCATAAAGGGGTAAATCTAACACTAACAATAGCTATTGAGCATGCGGTAAGGAGTTATGTAATAATGATGCCACACAGAAGGGAATGAGGAGAATCTGAGAGACGGGCAGTAGCCCTGTCTTGTATGTAGTTGAGTATGTAAATAAAGATAGCTTTGAAAAAGCACCTTTGCATCCAGCCAGACCTCTTGCTAAGAGTAAGACACCCAACAACTTCCAAGATAACCCAACAACACCTGACATTAAGAGTAATTCCATCTGGAAAATCTGAAGTGCAAATGCACTGTCTGGTATCATCTGTCTGACCCTCCTCAACCTGATCAGCAGATAGAGAGTTATGTCTATAGCAATACCCAAGCTATACAAAAACTAACATCACCTGCACAAACAAGGCATGGATACAATGCATTACAACTTTAGAAGGTTATAGGAAAGGTAGCAAGAAATTCCTCTAAAAGTCTCTGTCTAAGGAAACCAAAAGAGCACAGAAACTGGCCTGCTAAGAGCTGCAGCAAAAACAATGTACCTTTATTACTGAGGACCAAATTCCCTTGCTGTTCTCAGCATTGCTTAGTAGTTAATAAAGCAGGCAGTATCCTAGGTTTTATTAATAGGGACATAGAATACATGAGCAAGGAGATTATGTTGAATTTGTATAAAATGCTAATTTGGCTTCAGCTGGAGTATTGCATCCAGTTCTGGGTGCTGCACTTTAGGAAAGATGTGAAGAGAGAGCAGGAAATATTCACGGGAATGGTTCCAGGGAAGAGGAACTTCAATTGTGAAGATTGATTGGGGAAGTTGGCCCTGTTTTCCTTGGATAAAAGAAGACTGACAGGAGATTTGATAGAGACTTAGAAAATCATAAGGAGTCTGGACAGAATAGATAGGGAGAAACTGTTCCCACTCATGAAAGGATCGAGAACAAGAGGGTACAGATTTTTGGTAACATGCAAAAGGATCAAAAGCAATATGAGAAAAACTCCTTCACGCAGTGAGTGGTTAAGGTCTGGAATGCACTGCCTAAGATTGTGGTGAAGACAGGTTCAACTGAAACTTTCAAAAGGACTATTATCTGAAAAGAAAGAATGTGCAGGGTTACAGGGACGAGGTGGGAGAGTGGCAATAAGGAACTTGTTCATTTGAAGAGCTGGTGCAAACACGATGGGCCAAATGGTCTCCTTCTGTGCTGTAAAATTTCTGTGAAAGATTTGGGCAGAATTTACCATAACCATTGGTTTCTAATTGTCAATGGCCGGCCATGTTTCCATCTGTTGGATGGTTAGGAACCTCATTGTAATACATCTGCAAATCATTATAAGCCCAGCTTTCCGGAATCCTCCTCCCACATCGCGCCGATGTGCTTCACAACAACATATATAAGGCGTGCACCTGGTGCACTGCACTATGAGGGGAACTTGGAGGTGAGTGCACAATAACGTTGTGCAGCACTTGTGAGGGTCACCTGTTGGATTTCAGGCATTCAGGTGAGGACACAGGCAAGACGCTTTTTTCAGGCTGGCTGACAGTGCAGTGCTGGGGCAAGGCTGCTCTGCAGTTGAGGCGACTCGGTGGGGGGAGGGGGCAAGAACTGCATAAGCATGTGTGGGGTGGTGGGGGGGAGGTGGTGATGGGGAAGAAGCCATACATTAGGGAAACCTTGTACGGAAAGCTCTGCAGCTGAGACAGTTCAGATGCAGCCACATTGACATTCTTGGAGCCAGGTCTCTAGCTTATTTACCCACTCAAGCAACGCATTGGCGTGAAAGTGCCACCAAGTGCCCCAGAGCTTTTCACCCCTCGGACACAGACTGCAAACTAATCAGCATTTTAGTGGACTGCAGAACAGTTGGATGACTGAGCAAGTTGTACAATCTCCTTGCTAAAGCTGGCCATGGAGCAGTCACTGCTGGAGGCGCTCATAGTCCCTGTGATGTCATCATCCCAGTTTGGACCAGTTTCCCCTGTGGTTCAAGCTAACAGTGCAGCCTTGCAGTGTGGGTTAGGAGAATGCTAGTGCCAGAGCTGAGAGCACAGCATATAGTCCAATGGACAAAGCTGCCGCCAAACATCAGGTGGTGTGGGGCAGAGTTGGGTGGGGTTTCGGGCAGCCATGCAGTGCATTAAACTCTGGCCATCCAATTGGTGGCCAGCACTCTCTGGGTTGCATTAGGGGCCTTCAGACTTAACCAAGAGAAGTACTTAGAGTGACCAAGCTAACCCACATGTCTCTTTCTTTCATCCTGCAGGAGTAGTACATCAGGATCATGGAGCCTGGTGAACTAACCATATGCCTCATTGCTTACAGAGAGCGGAGACGACAGAGAAGAGAGTGACTGAGGTGCCGGGCTGGGCAGAAGGAGGAGAAGCACCCTCAGGAAGAAGGGGAGGCTGGGACTCTCGCTCATGCTGCTGAATTCAGCGCCTAGCTATACTCAGGGTCTATCGACGCCGCCTTTCATTCCTGCAGATGACTGAGAACCAGTGGTTTTGCAGACTTTGCATGTCTCAGGTCAATCACATCTACCACCTGCTGCAGGATTTGGTGCCACAGGGGCATGGAGGGCATCCACTGCCAGTGGCTGTGAAAGTGACAGCGGTGCTCAATCTTTACGCCGGTGGCTCCTTTCAGGCTCCACAGGTGACCCCTGTGGATATCACAAGTCTCCACCCACAAATGCAACCATGAGGTCACGGATGCCATATTTGCAAAGGCACACAATTTTGTGCATTTCGCCCAGGACCAGGAAAACCAGGATGCAAGAGCAATTGGATTCGCCCAGATCTCAGGTTTCCCACAGGTGCAGGATGCCATCAAGTGCACTAACATGGTGCTCAGATCTCCAAGGAAAACAGCATTCAACTATATCAACCACAAGGGATTCCATTTGCTGAATGTGCAGTTGATGTGCGACCACCACAAACACATTCTGCAGATCTGTGCTCAGTTCCCAGGTAGTCTCCATGACTCTTACGTTCTCAGCTGGTCTCAGATCCCTGACGTCTTCTGGGGTCCACCGAGGCTGCAGGGATGGCTCTTTGAGGACAAGGGCTGCCCCCAAAGGACATGGCTGATGATACCTGTGCGGCGACCGCAGACTGCAACAGAGCAAAGGTATAACGAAGCTCATGCAATAACTCGCACCTTGGTGGAGCAAATCATTGGGACACCGAAAATGAGGTTCTGGTGCCTGGACTGGTCTGGTGGATCCCTGCAATATAGTCCGCACAGGGTGTCATCCATCGTTGTCGCTTGCTGTGCCCTTTATAACCTGGTGCTGCAACAGGGGGTGGAGCTGGCTGAGGAGGAGATGGACGAGCTGGAGGTCTCCTCCAATGAGGAGGACATTGATGGTGATAAGGGTGAGGAGGTCCTCAAAGGTGACAATAAAGGCAATGAGGCCATCACACTGGCCAGACGAGGCATGCACACCCAGGAGGTCCTCTAGCTTTTAGATTTGTGGAGGATAATGACAACATGCAGTGAGGAGACACCACACTGCATCTGTAAATGTTTGACTCCAGTCTGACTGATGGCAGCACAAATACCCCCTGTGATAATGCTCCTGTCTTGGAGATGCAGCAGAGGGTTTAATAGTTGTTCAATTCCAACATGCAGTGAGGACACGCCATAGGTCTTCACATAGCCTCTGTGAAAGGCTGACTCCTCTCTGGCTGGGGACCACTCACTTGTACTCTGTGATCAGGGTCATATCATGGAGATGCAGGCATGAAACTTTACATGCACCTGATCCTTTGTCAGCCTTCAGCACCTGACCCCTTCAAGAACACACCGTCACCAGTCACAGTTGCTGACAAGACGTGGGGGGTATAGGATCAAAACCCCCTTCAACTGGGAAATTTATGGAATTATAAATTTCAAAAAAAATATAAGCTGCAGTCAGCAGTACAGAGCTGGGCAGTAAGGGGGTTAATTCGGACATTTAGTGATAACACAGTGACTCATCAAAAGGGTTTGGACATTGACTGACTGCTAGCAGGGAACAATGGTACCAGGTAAATGCCATTACCTGCTATCAACTAATGCACTCAAGAAGCCTCATTTCCCAATACAATGGCATAAAGGACATATCATCAATACAATACACTAAAGGAATTATTCAACCACCACAGACAATAGCGCTGGAACAGGGTCATTCAAACCCTCATTAACTTTGGTGCCAGGTGCTATTATCGTGCTGTTACTGCGCCACCTCAAACAGCAGGAGAATTGCCCATACAATGAGAACTGATAGTATTTGTCTGGATACATCTTCCATAGAAAACCCTGTATTGTTTCAACCAGCAGGAGCTGATGACATTTGTCTGGACTTTGTGTGGAATCAACTAATGGACATTGGAACAACAGAAAATATGTTTTGACATGTTTGAGTTAAATCATTATAAAAGCAGAGTAGATCTGAGCATCTGGGCTGCAGTTGGAAGGAAGGTCAAAGTTGGTCACCTTGACTCAGGCCTACAGTTCTCACTGGACAGTCCAACCGTGTTGTGTTTGTAAGTGATTTCAGCCATATCATGGTGATACTGGCATGAAGGTTTTGGGCTGCACATGGAGGAAGCATCGAAGTTGGTCACCTTGACCCAGGCCTACAGTCAACACCGGACAGACCAGCCATGTTGGGGATTGTAAGTTTCAACCAAATCATAGTGATATTGATCCAAGGGTTTTGTGAAGGTTTGGGGTGAAAACCTAGTGCTTTTTGCCGGTACCTTGTGACTTATTTCAGCCAGATCTTGGTGATATTGGTCTGAGGGTTTCTTTCTCAAGGTTTCAGCCTTGGTGCTTTGCCTGTGGTTTTGTAAGTTTTAATTGAGTTGTGGTGATTTTGTGTTGGGTACTGGGAATAAGTTGTTTTAAAGTTTGGGTTTTGTACAGTGGGGTTTTGGGTTATTCAATAAAGCGATTGTGAATTATCAGAGGAAACTTGCCTTGCTGGTCATTCTGATCAAGCCACACACTTGTGAATCTAGTGTCATGAACTTGAGTGTAGGGAGGGTCTCTGAGGGAAAAGGGGAACCTTTACAGAATTGGCTACGGTGACAGGACGCCTGTAGGTGATATGGCTGAACAGGTGGCTCCAGGGACAAAGTGGTGGAGGAAGAGTGATCCTCCCATGACAATGGAAATGAGGTATAGAAGTATATCTGTGAGAAGCTAAAGGCAAGTGAGGCTTGATAAAGGGAAATAGCTAATTCAGAGGATCCATTAGGATGGGTCGAGGGGTGGACTGAGTCATCCCAAAGGCAAAAGAGGATAGAAAAGGCAGTTTGGTTGTATGGATGCAACCATCAACACTGTAAGAATCAGTGTGAAAATGTTATACTCAGACAAGAAGCAGAGATCCTGAGGAAAGAAGCCTCAGACAGGGAAGCGATAGTTAACCGTTTAATGAAGGAACTTGAGAAGCTAAAGACAGAAAGAGCCACAGAACAATCAGGGCATGAACAGACCGTGAGATATTATCAGGACCAGGTCTGTCAGATAGAGGAAGAGAGAAACGAGTATCAGAGGTTATAATATGAGGTCAAAGCACAGGCTCAGGACTTGAAGGCTGAGTTTGAGGAAATGAAGGTTGCTTACCACTTGGTAAAGGAACAGAACAGAGACAAGGGACAGGATTTTATATTGGTTGGGCTTGGTGGGAGCGGGCGGGGGTGGTTGTGGAGCTGTGTCACATGAGAAGGGACATGTTTTTATTTTCAAAATAAAGTTTTTATATAATCAGTATTAGCTTTAGGAAACCCCATCCCACTCATGGGATGAAGTAGGGTCCCTGAAGTAGAGAAGCTGCCTTATAACGAGGTCCAGGCACTGCTGACCGAGTGCCTGGAGGAGGGGGACAGAGTCCCTCTTGAAGAAGTTGTGTTCATCCAAGAATGGGTGGAGGAGAAAAAAACTAAGAGCTGAAAAGGTAAAAGACCTTTTAGTTAGAACAGTTTATTGTGCTGAGAAATGTGGCAAAGCTTTTCAGGAGTCAGTGTATGTAAGATGCAGGCCACGCAAGGAAATTTGGAACTTAAAAGGGAAAATGGGCAGGCAACAGGCACTGGTCCCTGCTGAGATGAGAAGGGATGATTTCCTCTGTCAGCAAGACCATGGTCCAGTTGTTTGCGTAAGGTTGAGATGTAAGAGAAACTCTTGGGTTAAAGAAAATGGTTAGGGGAAAGTAAGAAATTAAGTTGATAGACCCATTGTATAGTTAAAATGCTACGTGAACAGTAAAAGCAACTTTGTGTTTATATAAGTGGATTCAGTTTCTGCTTGTGTGTTTTAGTTGATTTTGTGTGTCTGTGCTCCAGGCTTCAGCACCTGTCACTAGGTGAATATTGTAAGTGTTAAATCTAATTGTGTTATTATTTTGTGCTGAGTGTGTGTCTGTGTGTGTGTGTGTGTGTGTGTGAGAGAGAGAGAGAGACACTGGGTCGTTTGTCTCTTTGATTTCTCTGTGTGTTTGCAAGCCAGTGCCTGTGTCACTTAGAAGTTGTTTAACCCCTTGTGGTCTGTTTCTGTATGTGACTTTAAGTCAGTTGGTTGTTTAATGTTCTGAAGAAGAGTCATAAGAACTCAAAACATTAACTCTTTTTTTCTTCGCAGGGGCTGTTGGACTTGCTGAGTTTTTCCAGCATTTTCTCTTCTTGTTTCAGATTTCCAGCATCTGCAGCATTTTGCTTTTATTTGGCTGTTAAAATGTGTTTCAGAAGCTGTATTCTTTTTTTCAATTGGTGCAAGTGAGAAAGAAGTTATGAGAACATGAATATTGGACTTGTAAAAAAAAGTTGTGTTCTTTGTTCTGAGAGAGAAAGAGATAAAGGGGAGGGTCCTCTCTCATACTGTGTGAGGCTGCTCTTAGGTTTAAATTTTGTCTGAAGTTAGGGTGTTGTACTGTGAAAATTCACCTTTTTCTTGAGTTCCTATTTACAGGTGTTTCAAAAGGCACCTTGAAGAAAGAAGACTTTGGAACTCGGAACTTATTTTCTTTGGTTTCTTTGTAAATCATGTGCTACGTTCATTGGTTTGAGTTGATAAAGTTAAAAGAATATTTTAGAGATAGATTCGGATGCTTCCAAAAAGGAGAGAATGTGTGTGTGATAAAGATTTTGCGCAGATGAGCATGTTTTAAAATTTCTCCTGAAACTGTGGCCTGGAGTTTTTCAGTCAGCGTGAGGGGGTGGGCCTGACGCGCTGGTGCATAAAATGACGCGCGATGACATCATCAACGCTGTCTCGCTATGTTTCATTCAGCAGGCATGCGCCGGAGTCGGCTGCGCACGCGCCAATATTTAAATGGCCTATTAAGGCCGTTAAGGAAGTCATTAAGGTCATTGTTGACCCTGCAGGCTAAAAGATCAAGCGGCCTTCATGTTTTTTAGGAAACCTCATCCACGAGCGGGATCAGGTTTCCAAAAGCTTTCATTAATTAAATGAAAATTTTTTAGGAAATATAAAGACATGTCCCATCTCACGTGACACAGTCACAGTCATAGCCACACAGGTGACATGTTTAAATACATTCCATTCATTTATTTATTTGAAAAGAGCTTCAATCTCCCGAGGCAAGGTTGAAGCGCTCTTTCGCACACATGTGTGAAAGAGCGCTGGTCCCGACTCTCCCCACCCGCCCCCCCCTCACCTGCACAGGTAGTGCTGAGCGTTACGGCTCGCATCTTACACTGGGTGGGCCTTAATTGGCCTGCCATGTAGAAGGGCGGTGCGGAACTGATCGCGGGCAGCAGCTGGCTCAGCGACCACCCCCACCTGTACCTGCCGAGCCCACCCGCGAACTGAAAAATTCAGCTGTGATATCTATCTTAAAAGGGAAGCTTAATTAGTGAAGTGAAACCTTCAATGTTTGAACCTGGAGTCATGATTACTGGCCAGAATCATGATTCCGGGCTAGTTTGATAAACATGTGAGAATTTTAATCCGGATACGAATTCACACACATGACAGCGAGGTAGTTTTAATGTTTGGTAGTGTTGATTGGAATCTGCGACAGTTGAAGTGATCATGGCTAATCCTAATTGGATTGGTTTTAGGTTAGAAGCTTGTTGCAAAGTTTAAGGATTTGGGAGTTTTGCCCAGAGAAAAGGGAAAATTTTGAGATTGGATACTGCCAATTGGAACTTGAGTTCAGACTGCCAAAATAGGGGAAGTAAAAAAGAGAGCTTGGGATTTTAAACAATTGGAAGGGTAATTTAAAATACTGTTTGAGGAGTAAGTTAAGAAATTTAGGCAAGTGTCATGATAATTCAAAATGTAGAAACAGTTTCTGTTTTTTAAAATTTATTTGTATTGGGCATTACAAAATTTTTATGTTTCTCAATTGTCAGATACGTTTGGACAAATTGACCCATTTTGGCCTGAGCAAAATGGATCTTTTGTGTTTTTCGTACAGGTACACGGCAAGTAACAAGGTCTGCAGTAATTTGGACAAAATAGCCATGGACTAAGACCTTTTTTTTAAAAAACGGAAAACTAAGAGGAATGTGCCCTTAACCCATTCAGGCCATTGGTTATTTCCCAAACAAAGTGCTTGAGTATGGGAAATCTGATGTAAACACATTGACCAATGAGGGTCAGACTTTTCAAAACCAGTAAGTCTGGGCACAAGATATTTGAATTGATGAATTAATTTTAATTCATACCCTAAACATTTTGAGGGAAAATTATCTGAAATTCAAAGGGATTCTAGGAAAACAAAAAGGCATACACAGACCATTTAGGTGGTTTCTACGGGTATAAAAAAGGGGTTTCTTCTGAGGGAGAAGTGAATTAAATGTTACAAGAAATCTGTCTGCCCAACAACACTGTTATTTGGATTTAGGACAATTTTGAGATGTGAAAAGCACAGAAAATGCAAGATCCCTGAGTAAGTTAAAAATATCAGGTTTGGCTGGGACCGGCAATCCCTCACCACGGTGGGGGATTCATCAGCAGTAATATCTCATTTATGGCATAAAGAGATATTAAAGGGTGTAGATGTAGGATTGAAATGCCCTCCAACTAGGAAATTTTTAGAACAATAAATTTCAAAAAATATAAGCTGCAGTCAGCAGTACAGGGCTGGGCAGTATGGGGGTTAATTCAGACATTTAATGAAAACACTGTGACTCATCAAAAGGGTTTGGACATTGACTGACTGCTATCAGGGAACAATGGTACCAGGTAAATGCCATTACCTGCCATCAACTAATGCACTCAAGAAACCTCATTTCCCAATACAATGGCATAAAGGACATATCATCAATACAATACACTAAAGGAATTATTCAACCACCACAGACAATAGTACTGGAACAAGGTCATTCAAACTCTCATTAACTTTGGAGCCAGTTACTGTTACTGTACTGTTACTCTGCCACCTCAGACAGCAGGAGAATTGCCCATACAATGAGAACTGATAATATTTGTTTGGCTACCTCTTCCATAGAAAACCCTGTATTGTTTCAACCAGCAGGATCTGATGACATTTGTCTGGACTTTGTGTGGAATCAACTAATGGACATTGGAACAACAGGAAATATGCTTTGACATGTCTAAGTCAGGCCTACAGTCAACACCAGACAGCCCAGCCCTGTTGGGGATTGTAAGTGTTTTCAGCCATATCATGGTGATACTGGCCTGAAGGTTTTGGGCTGCATTTGGAAGAAGCATCAAGTTTGGTTACCTTGACTCAGGCCTACAGGACAGACCAGCCACGTTGGGGATTGTAAGTTTCAGCCAAATTGTAGTGATGTTGATCTGAGGGTTTTGTGAAGGTTTGGGGTGAAAATTGGTTGTCTTGCCTGTGCCTTGTAACTTGTTTCAGCCATATCATGGTGATATTGGCCTGAGGGATTTTTTTCTTAAGGTTTCAAGACAAGACCTAGTGTTTTGCCTGTGTTTTTTTATGCTTTAACCAAGTCATGGCAACTTTGTCCCCTTGCTTCCATAGGCACGTCTAGGAAATAGCTGAGGATGTCCATGACCCAGGGCCTGCAATCAAACCTCGTAGGCACTTCGGAGAAAGAACCTGAAGGCACCCTCCTTAAAGGCCCATCACAGCACTCACCCATACCCTCCACCAGCGCAGAGACACACATCTCGGTGGAACCTAGTTCTAGAGTAGCCTCAGCATCACAATCTGGTGAGCACATTGCATTGTCTGATCCACAGCAGGTGGTGACAAGGATTTTTCAGGTTTCCGGCACTTGGAGGACTGCTGGAGGTAGTGGCCTGTGGAACAGGACACCTCACACACAGCATGGTTGTCTGATGGATGTTGCACTGCTGGATCATCACTTGGTAGAGTCCACTGACCTCACCGACAGCACAGGAACATTCCAGATATTTGCTGGCCAACTGTATTTTCAAACTCCATTAGGACCTTGATTTCAGGCATTCCTCCATCAGTCTGCGACCTCTCCCCCTTGTTGTGTGCTAGCTTGTCCTGCATGAATACAGATGGAGAGAGTGTAAGCAAGATGATAAGTATGCTCGGCATGAGTGGGTGGCGAGTGGTCCCATGGGTGGGATGAGGACAATGTGTGCGAGAGAATGAATGGTGATATCTCTTGAACTGGCAGTGAGCGAGGGCCCTGTGGATGTGTGATGGGTTTGTGAGTGTATGAGTTGAGAGTGAAGAGATGAGTGACCTACCTTGGTGGAATGGAGGAGATAATTCATCCTCTTTTGGATGTCCTCTTTTGACTGGGTGGCTGTCCTCTTTTGCAGGGGGTTGGCACTGACCCATTGCCACCGCCTCCCATGTTAACTTAGTAAGATTGTTGCCCCCCCCGCTGCGGCCAGAACAGTGGTAGAGGACATCACAGCGGGCCTCCATGGCATCCAAATGGCGCTCAAAGAATGTGTTTCTGAATCGAGGGGCTTCAGTCTTCTTGCCTTTTGGGGCCATGCCTTCTATACAGCAGTCCTGGGCCGGAAGCACTGACAGGTGTGCACATGGCTGTGTTTTAAATATGGCTTGAGGAATTGGAGAGGTAATGGTGTGGCGTAGAGATGAGAGCCAGCCCACCATTGTTTCCCAGGAAAGCACAATTAATGAGGTGGGATTGGGATGATGCAGCATGAAAAGCCGCCATTGCAGCTGGCGTGTAAAATGTTCTTTTTCCCATCTGCTACCATACTTAGTGCAAATCTAGGAAAATTCCATCCTTTATCTAAATGCAATTGAACTTATGGTTTCCAAAGCTCTCAATTACTGACAGTTCCTTGCCTCATGCCTGTGCGGCAAAGTTGCAGAGCACCGATCGGATCAAGTCATGGTATCGCTTTTCGCTGTTTATAGAATGCTGCCTCAGCTGTTTAGTATGTATGTGGTCCTGTGTTTGTAGCTTCACCAGCTCAGCACCTCATTTTTTGGTACACCAGGTGCTGCTCCTGGAATGCGCTCCTGCAGTCCTCATGGAACCCTTGGCTTGATACTAATGGTAGAATGAGGGATAGGCCAGGCCATGAGATTACAGGTTGTTATTGAATATAGTTCTGGTGCTGCTGCTGGCCTATCATGGATGTCTAGTTTTCAGCTGCTAGATCTGCTTTGAGTCTATCTGATTTACCATAGTGGTAGTGGCATACAACACGATGGAGTGTGTCCTCAGTGTGACAACAGGACTTTGTCCCAGCAAGGACTGTCCAGTGAACACTCCCATCATTATATCATGGACTGAAGTGACAGGAGGATTGGTAAGGTCAAGGTTAAATAGGTTTGTCCTCTTTTCACTTCCCTCATAACCTGCTACAGGCCAAGTCTGTTAGATATGTCCTTCAAGACTCAGCCAGCTTGGTTAATAGTGGTCCTGCCGAGCCACTCTTAGTGATGGACATTGAAGCCCGCAACCTAGAGTATATTCCGTGCCCTTGCCACCCTTGGTGCTTCTTCCAAGTGGTGTTCAACATGGAGAAGTACTGATTCATCAGCTGAGTGAGGGCAGTAGATGATAAGCAGCAGAAGGTTTCCTAGCCCATGTTTGACCTGATGCCATGACCCTTCATGCTGTCTGGAGTCAATGCTGTGGACTCCCAGGGACACTCCTCCTGACTGTATAGTATTGTGCGCCACCTCTGGTGATCTTATCTTGACAATGAGATAGGATTTACCCAGGGATGGTGATGGTTGTGTCTAGGACATTGGCTGTGAGATATGATTTGATGAGTATGGTTAGGTCTGGCTATTCATCAGTATTGTAATGCTCTGGTTAGGGATCAGTAACTTTTTGTTTAAAGTAGGTAAATTTTGAAATCCCAGTTACCCACTCAGAGAATGAAGCCCACAAGATTCCACGGTTTCAAACAAACAAAATAAACTTTACTATACAAAATCAGGAAAGTAAAACAATTCACAATATCTATCTTATGCTAACATTCTGAATTAACATGAGGTAAATGTAAGTTATCAGGCAAGGTATGGCTGAACACAGCACATTGCACATTAAATGGCAGGTGCGACCAAGACAGATCCCATGGATTTCTCAGCAACCTACCCAGACATCAGTGACCACTGTGAGTCACACAATCTTGTGAAATATCTGATGAATAGATGCATCCAATGATGCTGAGGGAAATAAGGTTTGAATTTACAGAGGCACAGGCCATTATTTTCCAATCCTACTTAGAAACCGACATGGGGTCAGAGGATCAGAGAAATGCAAATACTATAGTCTTGTTCAAAAATAATCTCAACAACTACAAACCAGTCAATTTAACTTGAGTGGTGGAAAAGCTTTCAGGAAAGGTAACCTGGGATAAAATTAACAATCACTTGGACAACTGTGGATTAGTGAAAGTCAGCATGCATTTGTCAAAGGCAAATCATGTTGAATTAATTTAATTGAATTTTTTGATGAAGCAACAATCCTTATAGTTGATGAGGGTAATGTGGTTAAATATCATTAAATGGACTTGCAAAAGTTATTTGATAAAGTGCCACATAACAAAATTGTCAGCAAAGTTGAAGTTTATGGAATAAAAGTGATAGTAGTTTTATAGATTTGAAGTTGTTTGAGTGACAGGATATCGAGGGTAGTGTGAATATTTGTTTTTGGGACTGGAGGAAGGTATACAGTGGGGTTCTTCAGGGATTGGTGCTAGGACCACTACTTTTCTTATCTATATTGATTAACTAGGCTTGGGTCTACAAAGCACAATTTCACAATTTGCCACAACACAAAACTTGGAAGTATGGTGAACCATTGGGGAGGATAAATTTCAAGAGGACATAGACAGGCTGGTGGAATGAGCAGACACATGACAGATGAATTTTCATGCAGAGAAGTGTGAAGTGGTACATTTTGGTAGGAAGAATGAGGTGAAGCAGTGTCAACTAAAGGTCAAAATTATAAAGGGGGTACGGGAAGACAGAAGAGACCTGAGGCTTATATGTGCATTAAATCATTAAAGGTGGCAGGGCAGGTAGAGAAAATGGTCAAAAAGGTAAAAAAGGCTTTATAACTAGATGCAGAGAGGATTAAAGCAAGGAGGTTATGATGAACCATTATAAAACATTGGTTTGGCCCGAACTGGAGGATTATGTCCAAATCAGGGCACTGGAGTCTATTAAAATTAAAGGATTGGGGCCATTTTAACTTGAGGGGTTAACAGCTAGGAGGTAAAATCCTAAGACAGCAGGTGGGCTTACTTAGCTGGAGAGCTGCAGACATCATGTCTACACAGCTTGAAAATAAGTGATGTCCAGGCAGGTGTTTATTTTGGGAGTTAGAGCTAAATAGGTTTAAAAGCATTCGGTGAACCCTAAAAGGCTACATCATCATGGAGAAGGGTGGATCTTAAGTAGGTTCTCTACTTTCAGTTGAGTGTTCTGCAGCAGGGGAAGCAGTTCGATTCTGAAAAGGTGCTGTGTTTAGGAGGCTGCTGGCATTTAGGGCTCAGGAAAGCCCTGGAGTTATTATATGCAGCTGAGAGTTTCAGTTTGCACCTTGTGTGGTTTGCACCTCATTGGGTCACCTTAGGAGCCATTCAGTGCAGTTATGGCTCAGAAAAACTCCTGGGGAGCTATAAAGGTGGTGGAAGGCTGCTGGCTCTGTGCTTGTGATGGATAAGGCTCAGAAGAATCCTTGGGAGCCATTTATAGCTCAGTGCAGCTGGGAGACTAGAGTTTGGAGAAACCCAGGCGGTTCCAGCTTAGTGAAGCTAGTAGTCTGTGAAAGAGCTGGAATTGTGCCAGTAATTGGAGCTGGGAGTGCAGCTTTATGAATCCTGTGGAATGCAGTCTCAGGAAAGGAGATTGAATGATTAGGAAGTGACCATTCATTGAGGCAGTCTGAGTGGGAGCGGCTTTTGAGGGAATTCAGAGGCCAGATCTTCAAAAGTGAGGATTCAAAATCCGTTATGAGGAAGACAAAGTTTTAATGGGATATTGTGACCCACAGTGGACACTGATGTCTGGGTGGGTTGCTGAGAAATCCATGGAATCTGTCTTGGTTGCATCTGCCATTTAATGCACAGAGTGGTGTGTTCTACCACAGTCTGCCTGTTAATTCATATTTATCTCATGTCAATTCTGAATGTTAGAGTATATTGTAAATTGTTTTACTTCTCTGACTTTGTTTAGGGTGGAATTTTATGGCCCTGTTGTGGCGAGCTGTTCAAAGGTCCATTGACTTTCAGTGGAACTATAAAATTCTACCGGCTTAAAATTCTGCCCAAAGTTTATCTTGTTTCTTTAAAGCTGTGGTATCTTGCGTCCTTATTCTCCTAGTGTGTAACTGGGATTTCACACTTTGCCTGCTTCAAATAATAAGTTACTGTTCCTTAACTGGACCGTAATATGAATAATTACCAGCAGCAGGATGAAAACTATAACTCCCCTGGTGCAGCACCCTCTGATATACAGAATATGTCAACAGGAGCAATAATTTCCTGATTCTTTTCTACCTGGTTTCCTTGTGAAATGGGCTGTAGTGATGAGCTTTTGAAGTATTGTGATTCCACAGGAGCTGGCTGAAAGCTATAATTTCCATTTGTCCACAGCAGCTGGAAATTCTCAGCACAGAAAACCATGGTGAAATGTCTAACTCGAGACCCTAAGCAGGAGGGAAGGCCGATATGAAATAATTTCTTACAGACATTTCAAACTTTAATGATCCTGTTTTATGGAGACCTACAGTGAGTTTTTTTTTCAGAACTGTTTTTTTTAATGCATTGGTTATGCCATAAATGCCTGAGGCTATAAATTGACTGGGGTGAAAAAAGAAAACTGCTGTCAAAAACAATATGAAGAAACTGAGCAATTTGGCTACTTTTAGGGTAAATGGTATTGTCACTGGGCTAGTAATCCAGAGACCCAGAGGAATGCTCTGGGGACCCGGGTTTGAATCCCACCACGGCAGATGGTGGAATTTGAGACTAATAAAAATCTGGAATTAAGTCTCATGATGACCATGAAACCATTGTCGATTGCACTAAAGACCCACCTGGCCAGCTAATATCCTTTAGGGAAAGAAATCTGGTCTGTCCTACATGTGACTACAGACCAACAGCAATGTGGTTGACTCTTAAAAGTGACCTCTGAACAAGGGACATTTTGCATGGGCAATAAATGCTGGTCTAGCCAGCGACGCCCACATCCCATGAATAAAATAAAACTTGTTTGTTCTTCAATGTTATCTTTGAAAGACAAACTGAGGGAATTTATTTCTCAGTATCTTACTAGTTATTGGTTCTTCATTTATACTCCTGCCACTTTTAATTTGTTTGTATTTGGACAATCAAATGTTTGAGTGGTGACCTAAAGCTAATTATGGTATTTTTTGTGCTTAAGGACCTGTGCTACTTTAGGGGCTGTAATGTGACCCTTTGTGGAGTGATGTCTTTGAAAGTCACATTGCTATTACTCATAATGGATACCTGACTTTTAATTATATTCAAAAAGATGTTATGATTAGCCAAATTATAATAACCAATATTGTAGACCCCACCCCGCCGTGTAAAATATCGCACTCACTACTAAAAGCACATTACTATTAATGCTGTAGACAGGAGTGATCCTATACTTTTGCCTTCACTGGCTACCATAACCAAGGGTTTACTGTAGAGCTTAACTGTATTAAACTTGACTTCTGGCTTTCCAGCATGAATGAGACCTTAGGAAAGATCAACAGTTATCCACACATCACTACACGCTTTGCAAAGCTTTGAGAGCTTATTCCTGGTCAGAAAAGAGCTCGACAGAAGAACTGATGCCAAAACATGCAACATCAATCTAAATGTGCTCCCTTATATATCAAAGGCACATGAAATTCCTGAGCTTTCACACTTCCTCAATAAATTGCGCCCTTGTGTTTAATATGATTCACAGTCTTGCTGCACTGCTTCAAGCTGAACAATTAATAACATTCATATGGAAACTCAAGAGCTAGGGCTACCCAAAAAGGTCATCACAGTTTTACTTTGGAATCACCTATTAAATTCTACCAGCATGTACATTTAAGCCTCTCAAATTAACAGGTAATTTACACTAACTCTGTACAGAAACTGAATTAGTTCTCTATCACCAAGTCCTGTACAGCCCTTTATTGTTCCATTCCACATACCAGTCACCAGCTCTGCCACAATCAATCTACGGCTCATTTGTTTACTGTCACAAAACACTCTGTGTGCAATTATATTTTCTTTCCTTCCTGTTACCTGACCAAGGATTCTCGCCTCCAAACCCCCAGGCAATATAGTTGACAGATAGGTTCTTGATTGGTAAGGGGATCAAAGGTTACGGGGAGAAGACGGGAGAATGGGATTGAGAAACTTATCAGCCATGATTGAATGGCGGAGCAGACTCGATGGGCCGAATGGCCTAATTTCTGCTCCTATGTCTTATGGTCTTATGGACAGAGGTCTTATCCAATTTACTTCTCACACTTCTGCTCTCATCTCTTCCTCCCTACCAGAACCACAATAGAATTCCCCTTGTCCTTACTTTCCACCAGCTCCAGCATAATGCCACCATCAAATACATTTATTTACAATATTGTTGATTATTTTGGAATGCTGTGGATTGCCTCAGCTGCTGTGGGGGAATTTGTCGCATCTGCCCAAATGTTAGCAGAGTTTTCAAAGCAGGTTGTTGGATATAGTTTGGACATAAGCCTCCCCAGTGAGATGAAAGCTCATTTTATAAAAAATATTTATTTTTTCAGCTTTGTAGTTACAGAGCATCAATCAGGCAGGGAAAAGTGCCAGGGAGCAGCTGCATAGTTAACACAGTGTGAAGGAGATATGCACTCTACTGAGTGCCTTCTTCACTTACATATCTATAAAACATCTTTGGGTTTTCCTTGATTTTGCTTGCCAATCTTTTTTCATTCCTTCTCTTTGCTTTCCGAGTATTTTTTTCATTTTACCATTGCACTGTGTTCAGTTCTTTTGTGTTTATTTTGTTCATTTTTCTTGTTTTTGGATAGCAGCCACGGTTAATTATGCAAATCTTTCCATGTACCTTCTCAAGTCTCATTTTTTATTTCTTTTCTTGTCCCATTACCAGCACCATCATCCTTTTTGCCACTTAATCTCATTGCCTTCCACCCTTTTCCACACTTTGTTCTTTCTCCCCCTCCCCAATCCTCTCCCCACTCAATCTTTTTCTCCGTCTCTATAATTGCTTAACACCCAATACATCTCCAATGTTTTCCAGTGCTGATGAAAGATCATCAACATGAAACATTAACTCTGCTTTTCTCTCCAGAGATGCTGGCAGATCTGCCTGATTATTTCCAGCTTTTTTGTTTTTTATTTTCTGTCCTGGCTTTGCTCTGCTATAAATTACTTATAGGTCTTATGTTTATGTAAATAAATATGATTATTATCATAACTAACAGATAGATTGTTTTGTTTATTACACTCACTGTGTCACTGAAGCCTTTCCAAGACATTCAGGCTAGTGGCAACTGACAGATTAGTGACTCCAACTGTTGAATGCTATGAGATTGGATTGATGCTGATGGGAGAACAGTGAATACAAATGGTTGAGTGACATGTGTCATGCTGAGCAGACATGAGAACATTATAATTAAAAAAAACCGGTATGCCCTCTTTAGGAAGGACACTGCTGATCTTTAAGATGGCTGCCACAGGTCACTTGACACCTGGGAGTGTCAGTTGTCCAAGCTTCTGGAAGCTTCTAAAGGGTGGATTACAATGAACATGCCTAGACCACATCCTTGTGGAATATCACACCTGCCTTTCTCAGGATTTACCTCAAAACAGCAAGAACAGTAAGGCCTCAGACTTTCTGTCTTCAGGTAGCAGGTAACAAAGGAGAACTAATGAAACTGATTATGTGCAAATGAAGTGCTAAGGGCCCCTACCTGCCTCTATTGTATGTCAATGGTTTTTGATTAAGAGATGTGGAACCTCCTTTGTTAATATGAACAAACTATCAATTGTTTTCCACCAAGTATCAATGGCCAGTCATCACACGACTGAAACTCTTTGATATTTGGAAGGCTTTTTATTATAAGCCCTGATTGCTTTTGATGCAGAAGATAGCAGACAGCAGAATACAGGAGTAACATCAGAAAGAATATTAAGATAGAAACGAAATACTACAGATGCTGAAAATCTGAAACAAACACAGAGAATGCCGGAAAAACTAAGCAGGTCAGAAAGCATCTGTGGAGAGAGAGAACCAGAGTTGATGTTTTGAGTCTGTATGATCCTTCTTCAAGAAAGAACATCCCTGCTGAAATCAAGCAAAAATATCTAGCCTTCTACCAAGCCATTAAGTTTAAAGTTTTAAAGCCTCCTTGAAAGCCTATTTCTGAAAGATCCTGAGTTTGTATGGAAAAAGGTGACTGCTGCTCTGGCCAGATGTCTTATCAAGGTTGTCTAGTCTACGTCTCCTATTCCAAAGAAATGGCACAAAATTCTATCTTTAGCTATCTAGATTCATCTGAACTTCAGCTCCCGAGTGGAAAACACCCTTTCAGTGGACTGTCACAAACACATGAGCTCTTAACGATTCTGTTTTTTGGTTTTAATATCCATAGAAGTGAAATTCTTTTTTTGCTGTATCTTTTTTGTGTACATGTGATGCGTGTGAAGTAGCAATAAACCATTCTGGGAAAAGCGTGTGTGAATAAATAATTGCCCCTTGTTTTAATATCCATGAAAGTTTGATGCTGCTGTCTTTGTTAAAAATAAACTGATCGCACATAAATGGGTTTTTGGGAGCACACATCAGACTTATCAAAAATTAAACTACCCTGATTACAGACAGGAGCAAAGGAGAAATTGAGGGTTTTCAGTGAGTCTCTCTGTCCATACCGCATGCCTGAAACTCAGGACATTCTTCTGCTACATCATGTAAAATCAGTGAGTCATATCTCCATAACCAGCTAAAAATTCTCTCCTGCTGCCCACACAAGGGCCCACAGAGAGCACCTGTCTCTTGACTTCCCACCACAAGGCTGGGGATTTGGGAATTGTCCAGAGCCAGTGAAACTAGATTATTTCCTTGCTTCCCGACTGAAATACTACCGACCCCAGCTACTGGTAGAAGTGTGGTACATGAAATGGTGGTGGCAAGAAGTCTGCTGATGGCCCTCATGGTCAGAGAGAGCTGATTAATTGGCATCTCTCTCTTTCTGTCTTTTCCCCTTAGCTGGTTCTGAAGAGACTGTGGCTCATGAAGAGCCTTCAGTTCAAATTTAAAGAAAATCAGCTTGGGCCCCTTGACTGCTGTCTGCTCCTCCTCCTCTTCTTTCTTCTACTGCTCCACTGTATTGTTCTCTGGATGGTAGACCCCAACCTGGAAGTACTTTTATGCCCCATCCCAGGAAAGTGGGGCAAGCTCATGAGGAGGTGGGGCACTTCCTGCATCTCCAGCACTTCCAGAGACATCCAGATGGAGACTCTGAAAGGACTGAGTCATAAAATGGTTATAGCACAGAAGGAGGCCATTAGGCTTGTCAAACCCATGCTGGCTCTCTGCAAGAGCAATTTAGCTAGTCCTTGTTATTTATTTTATATCTCAGAGCTATGCAGAAATGACACAAGTTTCTAGGTGTGTGTAACAGGTTTAATTCACAGTGCTTTAAAATGTCTACTCCATGCTTCTGCTGTGGCTCCCAGCTCTTTCTACAGCATTGTTTACTTTTCTCTGAGTCCACAGGCAGGCATAACCAATCAAGAGCATCAGCAGTAACAGATTCACATAGGGCAGAATATTGCACTCATCGGGTAGGTGTGCACCCGACCTGAATAAACATAAGATGATTCGCGATGATATCGGGCGAGCGTCCTGACATCATCACACACTCGCACGATATTTTGGTTAACGGGCACATGCAGGAGTCGGCAGCGTACCCGCCGACAATTAACAGGCCTATTAAGGCCATTAAAGGCCTAACTAAATTAAATTTTCACTGCCTGTCCAACCTTATGGTTGGCGGGCGGGCAAAAAGACCAAGCGGCCTTTGGATTTTTTGCGAAACCTCACCCATGGGCGAGATGACGTTTCGATCAGTCATTAAAAATTTTTTCAAACTCATTCCTAACAAGTCCCTGTCCGTGTGACAGAGCCACATGAGGGTACATGTCATTAACATTTCTAAAATCTTGCCTTTTTATTTTCAAGAAGCTTCATCTGCCTAAGGGAACTTTTCTGGTGTGCACCCGCGCGCATGTGTGAATTTTTGCAGTGCGTGTTTCACGCTGGACAGGCCTTAATTGGCCCGTCAGCATGAAATCGCGGTCAGGCCCCAATCATGGGCGCCGGTGGCTTTCGGGGCCACTGCTGGGCCCTCCTGACGAGTGCAAAATCCTGCCCCTAATAAACCATAGAGCAATTGAACTTTGCAGTTCTACTCCATGCCCCTTCCCTGTAGCCCTGCAAATTTTTGCTTTCAAGTGCTTATTTAATTGCTTTTTGAAAGCTACAATTGAATCTGCCTCCAGCACCCTGAGTTGTTTTAATGTAGTTCGCAAGCTGGGGTTACTTTTATTTGCTCCTCTTGTGGACTGTGTCCCTTCACCCTGGCAAAGACCCTCTAAAGTGTTTCGCATTTATCTTCATTGTTTTTTTTTCTGACTGCTATATGGGTCGCTATCTGATAATGAGAGAGGGAATGGCTGTTGCCTCACATTCCTCACAATAATTAAAACAAAAAAAAAATGCAGAACATTCGAGGTTTAGCAACTCAGGTGCTTGTTTCATGCGGCCATAATTGGTGGTCTGAGCCTCAGCCGCCATTAAATCTGCCAACCGTTTTGTGTGGTGAATTTGGAAAGTCTCACCGTAACCAGCCTTACAAGGATGAAACATTACTCCGGTAGCGCATTCCTCTCAGATCACTTCTTTCAAATCAGATTCTCTTGGAGTCGATTCTCGGAACAAGCTGCTATATGCAGCCCACTAGAAAATCAGCTATGATGGAAATGATCTCCTGGAGAGAATCTAATACAAATCATGGCTCAAACTTGGGGATTTGTTGGAAAGGTTCATGGAACTCCTCCAGGCACAACGTAATTTATCACTTTTTAATCAGTATTTTTTCTCATGGGGTGAATTAGCATTAATCTGTCAGAAAATGGGTCCAACTATTCATGAACTGATATTAAACTCATTGCACCCACTCTCCCTTCGCACAGTATCAATTACTGTCCGCTTAGGTATTAGGACTGCTGAATAGCTCTCAGCAGCTTATTCTCATCCACAGCTTTAGAAAGCTGTGCTGTGTAGTGAAGCAAATGAAATCCAATCTTCAAAATCTGACATTATTAAGTGACACTTCATAAATGGTGAACTCAGTCACACGAGGAAAGGGAAAACCCTGAAGAATGGCAGTACATTGCATGAACAGATTATTTAGTCTGTAGGTCGTAGACCATTTAGCGTGAACACTTCTGAAGTGTTTTCCCAGCAGATTGTGCAACCCCCCGCCACTGCCAATCTCCTATTTATTTGAACTGACTCAATTTGCATTTTGTAAACTCTGTACAGAATTGAACAAAGGCTTTGATGAATTAACAAAGAGGGTTGATGAGGGTTGTGCAGTTGATGTGTTTACGGGTTTTCAAAAGGTATTTGACAAAGCACCACATAGTAGGCTTGTTATTAGCAAAAATAAAAGCCCCTTGAGATCAAAGTGTTACGTGGATATGACATTGGCTAGAAAGGGGTAGAAAGTGGAAAGTAAACAATGGTTGCTTTTCAGACTGGAGGAAAATGCACAGAGTTGTCCTCCAAGGCTCAGTATTGGACCACTGCCCTTCTTGATACATATCAATAACCTGGCCACAGGGCATAATTTTAAAGATGGCAGAAACCACAAAACTCAGAAATATAGGAAACAGCACCGAGGATAGTAACAGATTTCAGGAGGACGTAAACTGGTGAAATGAGTAGATGGATGAAATTTAACACACTGAAGTGTGAAGTGATACATTTTAGTAGAAAGAATGAATAGAGGCAACATAACCTAATGGAAAAGTTTTAAAGGGTCTACAGGAACAGAGAGATCTGTGGGAATATGTACATAAATCTTTGAATGCCCCTGAACTGAACACTTAAGGACAGTTAAGAGTCAACCACATTGCTGTGGGTCTGGAGTCACATGTAGGCCAGACCAGGTAAGGATGGCAGATTTCCTTCCCTAAAGGACATTAGTGATCCAGATGGGATTTTATGGCTGGCATCGGGCGTATTCGGTGGCATGAGATAATATGGTGCAATTGGTTTTACAACAGCGTTGTTTACCATCATGAGGTCGTCCACTCAGCCTGCCGATGGTGGGCTGTGTTCCCAGCCATCAGGCGTCGGGACCCTCATTGTAATATATCTACATATCATTATTAGGCCTGCCTACCGGAACAGTCACCCCCCGCCCCCAACCACCCCCCCGCCCCCCCCCCCCCCCCCCCCCCCCCCCCCCCCCCCCCCCCACTGGATCATCTGTCCACATCAGTGGGAGAACCTGGCTAGCTGCACTTTGCTCAGGGCTTCAAGGTTTGTTTGTCTACCTTGCTTCGGTCAGCAATCGCAGTCATCAGCGCCAGACTTCACAGGCAGCACCACATCACTTTTAGGGGGGCTCATGGCAAGTCTCTACCTGCCAGATCAGCCATATGTGGGTGGCTTTTCAATGGCTGCAGGGCCAGGGCTTGCTTGGAGAAGGGGGAGAAGTGGCCTGAGGTAAGGGAAAAGGCTACAGGACCAGGGTTGTACTGCAGAAGGAAGGTAATCCAGGGTGAGTGGGGGTGGGGGGGGGTGCAGATGTTGACCTGTGCAAGTGGCCTCAAGATGGTGATGTCTGAGGAGGAAGTCTCCAGAGGAGATGAGGCCAGATGGACATGTGAGGGTATGTGTAAGAATGAGTGGTAATGTCCCTTGAGCTGGCAGTGAGTGAGATGCTAGTGAAAGTGTGATGGGCTTGAGTGTGTGAGTTTAGAGTGATGAGATGGTTGCCATAACCTGGCTGCACAGATGAGATCATTCATCCTCTATCTGCATTGGACGGACAACATCTTCTGTGCAGCATTGGCACTGATCACCACTCCGATTGCCTACCAAGCCAGAATGGTAATATAGCTGTCCCTCCTGTAGCCAGAGTGGGGATAGAGGACATCATAGCCTGCCTCCACAGTGTCCAAAGGGCGCTCGATGGCTGCAGTCTTCTTGCCTTTCGGGGTCATGTCTTCTTTGCTGCAGCCCTGGGCTGGAAGCACAGAACGCAGCTGTGCTTTAAATGTGTTGCCTGGTGTGATGAAGCAGTGAGGTGACAGTGTGGCAGGCGAATCAGAGCCCACCTGTCATGGAAATGGCGTGTTTCCTGGGAATACATAAATAATGTGGTGGGTTTGGGATGATATGGTGTCAAAACCCACCATTGCAGCTGGAAAAATGTCGTTTTACCTGCTACCATGCTTAGTGCCATTCCACAATCGATGATGTTTGTTACAGTCACCATTACTGAGACTAGCTTTCAATCCCAGGTTTGTTAACTGAAGTCAAAGTCTACCAACTGCCAAATTGGGATTGAACCCATGTCCCAAGAGCATTACCACTATGCCACTGCCCCCCTACCCCACCCCGCTAGCAATCATCATATATTTGTGGCCCCCTAGTTCTGGTCTCCAGCAGAATTGGAAACATCTCCTGTATGTCTATCCTTTGAAAGCCTTTCATAATCTTAAAAATCGATCCGGACAACCCGCAGCCTTCTCTTATGACCTGACTGAAGTATGCTGTGCAAAATGTTCTCCGGGAAAATGTCAACTTCGTTCAAAGTACCATTTAAAGGAAGCTTGTATTCCATGAGGAGGGGAAGACTGCTGGAATTCTGACCAGGGCACTCTGCCATGTTTCTTATTTGATTTGGCAGCAATAGATAGAACAAAGTAACAGGGTGACCCTGTCATGACTGCTTATACATGCATGCCAGGTCTTTTTGTATTTTGCTGTGGAAAACACTTTTAATAAAATTTAACAATGGCAGTGGGCATTTGTGTACCACTGGGACAAGAGCACAGGAAACCAAATAGAGACATTTTAGGAGGGACACAAACAATGTTTTATAAATTGCCATACACCAGGAGAAATAGAAAATTGTCAAGGGAGTGCAGCCTGCTGCCAGTATTTTCCGCAACCAGTTTTTGGAATTAATCAGAGCCTATACCCAGAATAGTGCAATCCCTCTGAAGAAATTTAGCAGTGATACATCCATACAAGGTTGTATGGAACAGTACCAATGCATGTATGTGACTTGATGTACGCATTCATAGAGGAATGTAATGAGGGAAGAAAGAAAAGAAGTGCTGTGAATGCTAAAAATCTGAAGTGAAAGCAGAGAATAAAAATGGACATTTGGTCAGTCAGCTCCTGAAAGAGAAAGACCAGTTTTCATTTCTGTCTAAAGTAAATGTTCCCATTCTGTGAAATTTCTGGCAAGGCTACTTTTACCTCCATTGCTAACTGCCTTGAGATGGAGGTGGGCCTTCTTCCTGTGATTATCTGTACAATTAAGTAGCTATTGTGAAAATGTGTCTCTTGACCTTTACAAACATGCTCTATAAGTCTCTATGGGATGACCTTAAATCCATAAAAGGAGATAGCAGCATTTGTGATTTACAATTATTTGCTTGTGGTAAGAGTCAATAATTAAATCAGTCAATGGAATTATAACCTCATTAGCAAAGTTCGCTTGTGACTTCAGCTAACCTGGCAATAGAATACTCAAAACAAAGCACTGAAAACAGGTAGAACAGAGATCTCTTTCTTCCTGCACAACTTCAGAGTCAATGTATAGGTTGGCTGAGTGTCAGGTGGCATTCCCCCTTTCCTGAAACTGTGACCTGCTCATGCTGAGGCACATCAGTTGTACTGCACCTTTGTATTACACTAACAATCCTACTTAGCATTGTAAGAATAATAGTAAAGTGATGGAGAGGGAAACATCCCATAGGAACTGCGCTAAGGATGACTCAGAGGGGAATGCAGATGTTGGGTAGGAAAATAACAAAGTTGAATGCTGCCAGCCCTGAAACGTGATCTTAATAATGGCTGAACCTAATTTTTTAAAAAATCTGTTAAAAAAGTGTTTTCTAATCCTTAAGGCTGTTTGCAGCTAAGATCAGCGATTAACAACTGTAAAATGGATGAATAATTTTATCACAGTAATGGTCACACATTTGAAGGGAGCTGTTGAGTTTATGGAGTTGATACTGTGAACACAGAAAACACATACCACAGGCTACACACTGGAATGGTGTCATAAAATGGATGGTAATATGAAGCATTCATATTCCAGAGTTGCATTTCACAAAGGTTTCAGCAAAGTTGCCTCAATTGACATAGGCAATAGTTTGACTCTCTTCCAGGGCCTTCTGTAATCATTTTATTTTCCCAGGTCAATCAAATGTGTGTTTTTTTCTATTCAAGTAGACACGTAAGTCCCATTTGAATTAAATCAAGAATTTGAGATTGACTTACAAACAGTATAAGAGTCCACAATAATATAACCTAATCCTTCCATATCCAGGAAATGTGCCTCTCAGGTTGTACAAATATACTTTATTGCTGCTCCGTGCTATGACCCCCAGTCCACAGAGGAAGATAATTGCATTTGTGGTTTACGATTGTGTGTGTTTGTGGTAAGAGCAAATAATTAAATCACTGGCTGGAATTCTAACATCTTTCGCAGACAGGCTTCTCTTGTGACTGAAATTCACCTGGCAATAGAATAATCAAAACAAAACGCTGGGAACAGAGCAAAACAAAGACTTCTTTCTTTCTCCATGTTCTTTTCCTTTCTTTTATGAGAAATGTTGGACAATTTGGATTGTACATGATGTAATCTGCAGGGCTGGCAGATGCAGAGACCACCTGCGAAGGTTCTGGAGATGCTGGGGTGAGGCCCATACATGGAATAAAAACAAGGATTGCAAAAAAAGGACAGTTGGTCTGCCCATATCTCAAATGTGACAAAAATTAGGGCAGGTTCCCTAATCAGAACAGGCCACCTATGAATGCTTAACACATTTGTTGCACCTGCCCAAAAAAGAGCTAAAGCAGGAATATAGTACATGCACTTTAATGCATTCATACCCAAGCTTTACTGGTTGGAAAACATGCACAAGTGAAAATTGTAGAAGCTAGACCATGGCTACTACCAGGGAGCAAACTACTTCTTCATTCCTCTCCTCTTTTGGAGGGACTGACTCTTGTTGGGATGTGATTTTATTGGATAACTGCTACCTCTCATAGTTGTGACCCACCTGCATTTTGTGCAGATGTTTTCAGTCTCTGCTTGCTCAGCTCAATCTCATTTTGTCAAATTATTTGGGTGCAGAATGGGCTAGGAAGCACCAATTTCAAGGTGCTATCTCTTGTGTCCCAAGCCTGCCTGAAATATATGTCTGGCCCCAAATTGGGTTGGACAGTTTTTGGGGAACACACTGTGGTCCAAATGTATGTGTTAGGCCCCTGATATAAATGAGGGGCCCAAAGCCTATTTTAGGACAATCTCTCCTAAACAGGACTGTACAATGCAGAACGAGTACACCCCTCAAGATTCGAAACAGTGATTACCAACAGAAGCCAAAAAACAAGCCCATTGGATCCAACAGGTCGCCTGAGGGTTTTTAAATCTGGCTTGACACTCGAGTGGAGTTATACTATATTTAGTGTGAGACCCAAGCAACATGAGATGATCTGCTGCACTGAATTTAATGGGTGCTGGAGTTTCCTGACCCGTCACCCAAAGAGATGGTGGTGAAAGCATTTGCACCTATTATGGCTACCACAGAGCTATTTAGTGCTCTGAGGAGCATGAATTGGCTGGAAATGGGACATCTGTCCCTCACATGGGAAGAAATCCCACCTCAGAGAGTTGCTGGTTGATCTGCTGGCATCACTGTAGTCCCACCTGCACCATCGGGAGTAGTGGCCACTGATGGGAGTACGAGAAACCTCATGCGTCAAAGTCCTGGAGCCAGGATGGAGCTGAGTGCTGAGTGGGGGGAGGGGGGGGTGGGTGCAGTGTGGGTGTGGTGTCACAGTATGGTTGGGAGAGGAGGTTCGGGGGGTTGGTGCAGAGTTCTTGACAGGGAAGCAATGGAAGAGGGAGCACAAAGTGGAGGTGGTGGAGGTGGGAGAGGCAGGGGAGGGGGGGACAATGGGGGCTTTGGGATGATGCAAATATTCGGTTGGTGGGCCCCAATCAGGAAAGGGAGCCCTTGAGGAAGGCACACTCCCTCCCCGCCCAAGAAGCAGTCATTAAGTGGCCATTAATTGCCCGTAAAATTGATGACAGATCAGGCTCAGCTATGAAGGCAGCGGGAAGACCACCTGAGCTGAGGGGAGAATCTCTTGCCCTCAAAACAACATTAGACTGAGTGTAGCATCAGGAAGATTTAATAAAACTGAATCAATGGGGATTAGGAATAAAACTCTCCAGTGGCTGGAGTCTTACTTGGCACATGGGAAAATAATTATCATTGTAGGGAGCCAATCATCTCAGGCCCAGGAAATTGCTACAGGAGTTCCTCAGGTCAGAGTGGGGGTGTTTGCTGATGATTGCACATTGTTTAATTCCATTTGTAGCCCCTTAGGTAATGAAGCAATTCATGCCCACATGAAGCAAGACATGGACAACATTGATCTGATGTGGCAAATAACGTTCATGCCATGCAAGTGCCAACTAATGGCCATCACCAATAAGAGAGAGCCTAACAATCTCATATTGACACTCAATAGCATTACCATAGTTAAATTCCTCCTCCATCAACATCCTGTGGGCAGCAATGACCAGAAACTCAACTGGACAAACCACGTAATTTTGTTTAAAGCAAAATACTGCAGACGCTGGAAATCTGAAACAAAAACAAAAAGTGCAGGAAAAACTCAGCAGATCTGCCAGCATCTGTGGAGAGAAAGACAGAGTTAATGTTTTGAGCCCGTATGACTCTTCTTCAGAACCCCATGTAATTTTGTTGACGGGCTGCTAACCAGTCATCAAATTGAAACATGCATGACTGACAGAGGATCAAACCATGAGTGGATGCAGTTATTGTGCTTTTATGTGTCAGATCCTTTGCGTGTCAGGTAACACTCAGTTGAAATATCCCACAGTTAACATTGATTTGCTTGCAGGACTTACCCACAGCGCTTTGCAAACCATGAACAAAAGATATTCCGACATTCCAATTTGCCCATCATAAGCCAATGAAAACCAGCTTGAAAAATTAAGTAACATTGTTCTTCTAAGTGGATAAATAAAGGACTGTGAGTTACGTAAAATCCTTAGGGTTCACTAAGCCATTAATTAAATTAATGGAATAGGGTTGCATGATGTATTTTACTTAAAGAAGAATGGTTAGGGTGCTGAATTGACTCAGGGCGGAATCGTCTCAGATTTGCACTAGGTGCGGTAGCTGGACCTGGCCGTGATGGTGTGTTTTCACATCGTATCGTCCCAATCCCGCCAAATTATTTATGCATTCCTGGATAATATGCTGTTTTGATGGTGGGCAGGGCTCTCATTCGCCCGCCACGCCATCACCTCGCTTCTTCATCACACTGGACGCTATATTTAAAGTCCAGCCACACGCACACCTCTCGGTACATCCAGACCACGATTACTGCAGGGAAGTTGTCCAAGAAAGGTAAGAAGCCCTCTGGTTTAGTAATGAGTCACTGGAACGCCTTTTGGAAGCCTTGGAGGCTCGCTGGGGTGTCCTCTATTGCCCGCTCTGACTGCAGGATGGGCAGCGGTGTTACTGACCAGGCTTGGGAGGCGGTGGTCAGAGGTGGTCAGTGCCAATGCTCTGAAAAAGAGGACAGCCACCCAGTGCCACTACAGAATGAATGGTCTCATCTGTTCCTCCAAGGTAAGTCACTCTTTTCATCACGCACTCACAAACCCATCACACACCCACAGGGATCTCACACCTCAAGGGACAACACCACTAACCCCCACACAAACCCTCACATCTTTTCGAGCTCACATCCTCCTTCCTGTCCATTGTTCCGCTCACCACACAAACATTCCACACAGTGATATGCGCCCAGCTCACTCTCTCTCCATCTCTTTTCATGCAGGAGAAGCCTGCTCACATCAGCAGGGAGAGGTCCCACAATAGGCCTCTCACTCACTTTGAGGAGTGTGCCATTGCGCTGACTGGTGAGGATATGGATGCTGCCTGCAGCAACGGTGAAGTCGGCAACGAACACCCACCTAAGGATCCTGCACCACATCATCCCTCTCTCAACGTAAATGTGAGTGGTCTCTCTCCTGCTTTTGACTCTGCTGCCATGCATTAATTATCTCTACTTTGGTTCACAGGGAGCTCTGCCAAGGGACCAATACCCTCAATCAGCCTGTCCCTCAGCTCCATCCACATCCTCATCTGCAGCCAAGAGGACACCGCCTCCGGTGAAGAGGAGATAATAAGCAGCCTGGAAGATCTGTTACTGCATAGGAAGCAGCCCTCTGATTCTGGTGGTTCCAGTGATCCTGGAGAGAAAAATGTGTGTGGCAGGGGCTTTGGGAGCCTCGTGCAAGCGCTCTCCCATGCACACTAATCCTTCACGTTTCACACTCATCTCAATGGCCAGAGCGTTTTCACTGCTGCCTGCTGGGGTTCGCTTTCAGTTGTCCATCTGAGCTGACCTGCATATCCGCCCACCCACTGATCACACTCCCATGCAGCACCTGATCTCACCCACCATGACTCTAGTTTCACTTTCGATTTAGCCAGCATAGCCTGGTTTCACTGCATTGTGCGCTCTGCCGTCTTTTACGCCCCCACCCCTGGTCACCCATTTCCTCTCCCCCATCACAGTTGACCACCCCCCCACCCCACCCCCCACCACCATTACCTTCCACCATCCCTCCGTTATTTATGAGCCACAACACTTTTCCTTCGGGGATGTCCAGGTGAACTGCACGTTCCCTTCCTTCCTGAAAATCCCACCCCCATCCACATTCACCTACCTAACTTCCTCCTCCCTACCCCCTGGGTCTGTGTTAGCCTCCTGGACCCCACTAAGGACCTCACTGTCCTTTCTATCACTACCTTCAAACCCTTACCCTCCCACCCTACCACCTCACTCTGCCCTCGGTCATTCTAACCCTTCCACAATACCACGCTCATCCTCAGTTTACTCCCCAGGAGGCAGACATGGACCTATCAGGTCCTTCCTGTGTACGTTCAACTGCACATTCCTCACTCTGCACCCCTTCCCCCATCCACACCCCTAACCCTCGGATCCCCTTCCCTCCCCCCCCGCCCAATGCAGCCACTCCCCAGGACCCTACCCCCACTTAGTCCGTCCCCCTTCCTGACTCCTTCCTCGACCCTTAATTCTTCTGCCAGCCTTAGTCCCTCCCCACTTCTGACTCCTTCCTCCAGCTTCACATCTCCTTCCAGCCTTACTCCTACCCCGTTCCTGACATCTTCCTCCACTCTTACTTCTTCCTCAACCCTTAGTCCTTCCCGTCTCCGCTTCCCTTCCTCCCCGTGGACACCCTCCCCTCTCCGCACTCCTTCCCTCGCACATTGCACCCCCCCACCCCCCTAACCGCGCCCCCCCCCCACCCCCCGATACACCTATCTCCCCAGTTGTGGTCTCCCCCCCCCATTACTCCCCCCTCCCCCCTATTCTGCCTCCCACCCTCCCAACCCTCCCCCTCGACACCTTAATTTCCCTCCTCCCAACCACACCCCATCCTGACACCTTTATTCACCTCCTCCCAACCACATCCCCCTTGACACCTCTTCCTCTCCCAGCAGATCCTAGCCCTTCCTCTTCCACCCCCTTGACCACCTTTGTTGTGAGCATCAACGGTGACTTTCCAACTTCTGTGAGCTGCTTCGCAACAGAGCCACATCCATGACGATCCACCCAGAGTGCCATGGACCTTCCTCCAATGTGCTGTTGGTGTCGGGCTCCAGCTTCTCGGATGTCCGTGGTGTGAGCAAGGCCCTAATGGTAAGTCCCGACTTCTGCACATCACAGTTGTCAAGACGTGTTCTGCACCGACGTGTTTTCCCACCGACATGGGCGGACGGCCCAGCAGGGGTGGGACAATTCTGGCCGGCAGGTCTAATAATGATATGCTGATGTATTACAGTGAAGTTCCTGACATCCAGTAGCAGCGAACACAGCCCATTGGCGGGCTGAGCAGACAGTCGTGAACTGGCTTCACGCCGTCGTGAAACTGATTGCGCCATACTGTCTATTCACGCCACCGAACATGTCCGATGCCGGTGGACACAGAAAATCCCGGCCTCAGTTAACATCTGCTGCACTGAGCTTTAATAGACCAGAATTTTCAATGTTTAATACTTGATCTGTGCTAGGTTAGCTAGCTGCTGGTGTAAGGGCACAGTGTTGAATCACTATCCTATGACTTCCTATATTTTTATTCGCTCCTGGGATGTGGGCATCATTGGCTAGACCATCATTTATTAGCCATCTCTAATTGTCCTTGAGAAGGTGATGTTGAACTGCATTCTTGAACTGCAGCAGTCCTTGGCTGTTAGGATTTTGACTCAGCAACAGTAGAGGGACAGTGATATGCTTCCAAGTCAGTATGGTGTGTGACTTGGAGGAGAACTTGACAGTGGTGGTTTTCTCCTGCAGTCCTTGTCCTTTTAGATGGTAGAGTTTGTGGGTTTGGGGGGTTTTGTCAAAAGAACCTTAAGACACTATCTTTGTGTTAACAATGGTGGGGATCAGAATCAGGCTCAATTTTTATTATATCAGTGTCACACTGTGGGGTCAAGGTATGGGTGCATGGAACATTACTCAAGAATGAGAGAAGGGATAAGTGGCAATAATAGGAATGTTGTAGGGTGTTGGTTATTATTTGGTATAGTTTGGATATAATCTTCGTGGTCATATGTAGGCGAACTCTCAGTTTTTCTTGACTTTTGGAACTATTTACAAATATACAGGAAAGGGCCAAATCTAGGAGCTGTCTCCATGCTTGCTGGTACACACAGCTCTGTCCAACACTAGTCTGACCCTGGGTGTGGGTCATGTATTCTCTGACATCACTGTGTGGGCGGTGCTGTGCCAGACCCTTGTACTACAGGGAGAAATGTTGAATCAAATGGAATAACAGGAAGACTGTTAACTACTGTTACGACCAGTCCCCGGCTGAGTTTCCCCCAAATGGTTATGATCACGGAGGAGCACCCCAAATTGTTATGCTCCCAGGTGAGGAGGGTTGAATTAGCTCCCTTTCTTTATCCAACCCCTCAGCCAATTGCAAGGTTAGCTTAAAAAGGATCCCTTCCCTTGTGGATACCTTTACTCAGTCTAAATGTTTTAAAAGGAGCCAATTTAACCAAGCTGTCTTGAGTCAAAGAAAGAGTAAGTTTATTAGTCACTAAACATGAGAAAAAATAATAAAAATGCAACACACATACACACAGATTAGAAATGTAAATTGAATTACATAACAAAAGTTAAAAAGATATATGAATCAGTCCTTTGGCTTGTCTGTGAGGAGTAGATGGTGAAAAGTTGCAGCCATTAAGTTGGGTGATTCCAGTAGCGCTGACTTTGGAAGTTTAGCAGTTGGTTTGGAGATTCTTGGTTCTGCAGGTTAGCTGAAAAGAGTTATTGTCCTGTTTCCTTTTCAACTGTGACTTTGCTGACTTGTGACTTGCTTCCAGCAATCAGAGAGAAATCCTTTTTACCTGCAAGTGCAGGGATGACTAGTTGTGGTTCTTCAGCTGTGACCTTCACAGCACACACTCGCACCAGAACAGAACAACAAAACCAGCACACAGAACTAGGGTTGCAGTTGGCTTTTTTAAACTCCTTTCCTTGTTTATTCCTGGAATGGAAAAACAAACATGTCTTTCACGCAGATCTGTTTTCTTTTCAACTCAGTTCATGTTCACAGTCTGGGTTATAACTCAACAGGAGGTGGTTTTGGCTGAAATGGTAATAATTTTTTATTACCTCTGCAAACTCAGGAGATTACAATTCTGTTTGCATTGTATCTTTTCCTTGGAAGTGCCTCTGTCTGAAGAAGGCCGTGTCACACCTTTTAGTTGCGACATTCCTTTATCTCTGAACTAGTTGGTCAAGTAATCCACATAGGAATTTTCCAGCAAGTGTCAGCCAGCTTTTGCTTGTAAGTCCTTTATAAAAAAAAACACGTCTTACTTAAAAGTTCAATATGTCCATAAGTAATTTGGGGATATGATCCATGGTCATGACACTGCACAGCAGTGACTGACAAAAATAGAAAGTAGCTAATGCTGCTGTGCCTGGTCACATGTCCTCCCTCCATTTCTCCTGCTAACCCAATGGGACTCCTAGCAAGACTTTAATGACCAAGCACCAAATAGAGTAGCATTTTAGGTGAAGTTCTCAGAGACTTTGCAGAATAAATGTTGATGTGCCTTGATAAAATGCCCCTAAAGCATACCAATGTATTTCAAAAGTGCTCCAGTGGCAAGTGAACAGTAAATCTGATAAACGTTTAAATAACTTTCAAAACCCTCTTCTCCAATTGGTTTAGTCCCATTCAGCTGCTGTTAGGAGATGGTATCAGGTCAGGCACTAACCACCAAAATGCTGCGCAATCTTAATAATGAAAAGTAGCGGGCAGCTTAAGTGACATTGAACTGTTTCATGATCCTCTGGGTGGCTGTTCCTAACCTAATCCTCAGCTCCTTTAACAAGATGGTGCCCCAAGCTAAAATTGGACAACATTGGTGTGTCAGGTAAAGATAGCATCTCGGCCACCTCAGATGCCCTTTAAAGTACATTAAGTGCATAAATTATCAGTGAAAAAGCCATTCCCGCCACCTCTTTCCACCGGTTTAGTGCTATTGAGTTTGTCTTTCTGTTAATATAGAGCAAACTGAGTGAGTGGACAAAATGTCCCAAGTTACTTACTCGCCATGGAGCTTTCTTTGAATGCACTGTCCATCTTCTTAACCTGGTCTCCCAAACAAGCAACACTTGACTGCAATTTTAACGCAGGCCCGAATTTGGAAGCTGCTCCGACTTTCCTGTCAGGCCAACACAGGACAAGTGAGGATCAGCCCCATAAGATCATTTCTTCCTTTGTGGGACCAGGAGTGCTCCTCTGGGCCCATCTGTAGGGAAAAGTCCCTACCTCCCCCATATCCCCCTCCATTCTGAACATGAGATCTCCCCACCACCCCACCACCGAGCATCTCCAGAATCTGATCCCGCCACCTACAGTGTATCAATGCCTGCCCTCCACATGATTTTTATTTTCCTTCCTGATGACTTCCTGCTTGTTTTGGGTATCGAGTTGAGCACCGGGATTTAAAGGTGGCCCAGAGCTAATATAAACTGAACCTTATTTATGCAGCAGTGGCTGAATTTCCAACTCACTGCGTCACCCATTTACCCTGCCCTCCTTTCCAGAATAGAAATCATGCCCTTTTAAAAGCCAACAACGTTTGCCTATGTGTAGCCTATTCTTTGAACATTTTAGAAAAGTCTGCTTTATATCGTGTGCCCAGATTTTCCTCTCAAAACTTGCAAATGTAGACAGTCAGTCTTCTAACAGGAGAGCAAATCCACAGTCTCAGCAAAAGTGAGAGATTTTCACTCAATCTTTAGCCACTTAACCCTTTGCCCCGATTGTGATTCAATAGAAACTTTTCTTCTGCTGAGGGCAAAGAGTAAAATGGTCTACGCAGTAATTATGCTAATAGGACTCTTTAACAAACGGCTGAAAAAAATGGGTAGCGGCTTAATAGAAGATGGCATAAGATGCTGACTTGGATCTGATGAGGACCGACACATCTATTGTAAGACAGCATTCAGACGATGTGCCATTTTCAGGCAGTTGTTGGCTCAATGAAAATAGTGCACATTTGGTCGCTCAATTGAAATGGCCCCTTGCTATCCTGAAGTATCTGCTGCCACATTTCCATTTGCTAGAGCACAGATCAAAACAAGAGTTTCTGCAGGATCTCTTTTATAGTATCTGACAGCTGACTGATTAGCTTAGCTAACTGAAACAGCCACTCTGACACAATAAGGGTCTTTGAGTGGTAGGTATTGTGGCCTAGAATTTTTTTTATACACAAAGTGAAAGTCGAGGGAGGTCCAGCCTGTTTGTTGGAGGTGAAAGAATCTGAGGGAGTGTTTTCAAAGAAGGTAGCATTTTTTGCTTATATCAAACCATGCCTGATAAACTCCCAATATGAATGTGGGAGTTCACAACTCAATGAGGTATCTGGAAAATCAAAAGCGTTAAATTATGATTTTTTTTTTGGTTGATAAACTTCTGCGCAACTGATATTATGCTGAATTTATACTGTGCTGAACTAAGGGCAGTATGATACTGGCAGCAGAAAATTATTGGCTGTTCCTTTGTCAACAGAGGGCTGTGTACAAACATATTTCTGGAAATGGATGAGCTTAGGGTGAAATTTTACAGCCCCTCCTGCCAACGGGATCTCCCAGTCCAGTCAAAGTCGATGGACTTTTGAATGGCTTGCCGCATCTTCGGCACCCCCCCCCCAACCCCCCCACCACCACCGCGACGGAACTGTAAAATTCCGCCCGTAGTCTCTGTAATAAATCATAAGGCAGAGAGTGTCCCACTTTCAGCTTCGGGGGAGCAAGGAGTAAAAGAACTTGATCTTGACTTCAGGAGGCCATTCTATCCTGGTCTATCCCGGGGAGGTAGTGGCATGGTGGTATTATCACTGGACTAGTGATTCAGAAATCCGGGGTAATGCTCTGGGGACCCAAGTTTAAACCCCACCATGGCAGACGGTGAAATTTGAATTCAAAAGGAAGCTGGAATTAAAAGTCCGATGGTGACCACAAAACCATTGTCGATTGTTGTAGAAAAAAACCATCTGGTTCACAAATTCCCTTTAGGGAAGGAAATCTGCCATCCCTACCTGGTCTGGCCTACATGTGAATCCAGGCCCACAGCAATGTGGTTGACTCTTAAATGCCCTTTAAACAAGGGCAATTGGGGATGGGCAATAAATGCTGGCCTAGCCAACGACGCCCACATACCATGAACGAATAAAAAAAATCAGAAATCGCAAAGCTTGCTCAGATCACACCACTTCATAACCATATCTGCTGGTAAGAAGACCACACTAATCAATCGCAATAAATTAAGCCAAGTGAGAATAATTGGAGAAGCAGTCCACTGGCAGTATTCTTGTTCCTTAATGAAAAAGTTCTAGGTTCAAACCCCACTCCAGTTCCTCAGCATCGATTCACTTCAGAACAGCAGCCCTAACTGATTTTCCATCTTAAACCCACCTTTCCAATCTCATCCTCTTTCCAACTGTTCCATTGCTTTCCTCCAATCCCATGGGTGTGACATTAATCACCATCCCACTCCATATCACCCTCCAAAATGTTTGCTGCCTCACAAACCAGGTCCTCATCATTTGTGACCTAATCCTGGATGGAACAAAGACCTGACCAACAAGAGGTTTATTCCTTCCCTCTTACTGAAGCTTACACATTCCATCATTGGCCCCGCCCCACCATTAATTTCTATGGCTATTGCGCAAATCTTATTACCAAGCCCCCCACCTCAAGCTCTCCCCCTGTTCCTTATTGTCTTCCTTTGAGTACCTCTCCAAGTTCCAGCTTTCCTTCCTTGCATTTAAAATATCAGCCCCATTGTCACACTGCCAAGCCTCATGCAGACTTCTTCACCAGATCTGTGCCTGAGGGAATGCCGCACTATCAAGTAGGCAGTCTTTTAGATGAGATGTTAAATTGAGCTCTTCTCTGCCCTCTCAGGTGGATGTAAAAGATTCCACGTTACAATTTCAAACAAAATCAGGGGAATTCTATCCATTGACCTGGCCAATATATTTTCCTCAATTGACACCTAAAAACAGATAATTTGATTTTCATCACATACTTATTTATGGGAGCTTTCTGTTTGCAAATTGACTATCACATTTTCGACATTACAACAATGACAACTACATTTCAATAATTACATCATTGGCCACAAACTGCATTGGAACATGCTGAGCTTGTGAAAGAGGTTAAATAAATGCATGTTTTAAAATTTCCTTTTAAGCTTCTGCGCTGAGTAGCTCTTCATCTTTAGTAAGAGTAAGAGTTGTTTACGTTAGATGCTCTTTCCTGCCTACCCTACTCCCTTATCGTCATTCAACCTCACTTTTCACAAAAATGCCCCAGCCACACTGATGATGATCCACTCAACCTCATCCAATCTCATGGCCTCATCATTCCTTAGGTCTCAATCATTGATAAGACTCAATCTGACCACTTCCTTAACTCCCTTCCTCACCACCTCCTCGTGGCCCCTACCTTCCTACATCCTTGTAATCCACATTATGGACCCATAGAAAAAGAATTCTCCCCTTCTCATTTGGCAGTTCACTCTCTAAATTCTGACATTCCCCTCCCATGACACATCAGTCACTACCGACCTGCTAAATCATTCCCTCAGCTCTATACCACTGACTGCTTTGTTTCCACAAAGTCATTCTGCCACTCCCCCTCTTAAAGTTTCCCATTAGTACAGTTCCCCAGATAAGCCAATTAGCTTGCCTGGGGAAAGAGAAAATCCACGTGCTGGTAGCTGGCTTGGGTTTGCTGGTCTTCCCCATTTGTTTTGACAATCCATGCTTACTGTACATGGGTTCTGCTGTATTTAGAAGGATCGTAAAATCACACAGAACAGGGGGCCATTCTGCCCATCGTGCCTGTACTGGCTCTTTGAACGAACTATCTAATTAGTCTTACACCCCTGCTGTTTTCCCATTGCCCTGCAAATCTTTCCTTTCAGGTAATTATTTAGTTCCCTTTTGAAAATAATTATTGAATTTGCCTCCACTGCCCTTTTAGACAGTACACTCTAGATCCTAACAAATTGTTGCATACAAGCATTCCTCTCGATCTCCCCACCGATTCTTTTACCAATTATCTGCACTCTGTGTCCTCTGGTTACAAACCTTTCTCATGTGGAAACAGTTTCTCTCTATCTTTAAAATAACCCTCATAATCTTGAACAACTATATTAAATTTCCCTTTCATTAGTTCCTGCTCTGAAGAAAACAATCTCAACATTTTTTTTATCCCTTCAGAGAACTGAAGCCCCTTATCATTGATATCTTTCTTATGAATCTCCTCTGCACCCTCCCCAAGATCTTGACATCCTTCCTGAAGCCTGGTGCCAAGAACTGGACCCAATGGGCTGAATTTTCAAAGAAGGTTGTGGTCAGGAGTGAATCGAGGCAGCTGGCCTGGAATTTGGTATCGCAGACTGTAGCGTTGGTGTGTCGCTATGATCCCGGCTCAGGTACATTCAATGAGGCCAGGCTGGGTCACAAACAGCTACTCACCTGCAAATGGCATGTAGCCAATTTAGATCAAATTTATGAAACTAAAATGTCTACTGAGGCCCCGTTCCCATGTCAACCTAGATTTCCTGTTGGCATGTGGGCAGCCTCATAAGGTGGCATAATGGTAATGTCACTCAATTAGGCTAATGCTCTGGGGGCATGGCAGCTAACGGAATTTAAATTCAATTAATACATCTGGAATATAAAACTAGTCTCAGTAATGGTGACCATGGCAACTATCATCAATTAACCCATCTGGTTCACCAATGCCCTCTAGGGAAAGAAGCCCATATCAGCTTAGAATATGTCCAGGCAACATGGTGGGCTCAGGTCAGGAAAGGTGGGGAGGAGTGCTTGAGCCCACAGACGGTGTCTCTCCCTGGCACCTGTCATGGCCGCCAGGTTACTTCTGTGGTCACTGGCTGTCACCTGGAGGTGTTGCCCCTCCAGGATTATGTCCAAGCAGTTATGACCATTTTCAAAACAAGAAAGATTTAGCTGGTCTTCTCTCTTACTCTATCTTCAGATCAGCAGCTCCCACCTCGGGGCCGTTGCCGTGTAGTACTGAAGGATCTTCTATTGGCCTTCCAGCCTCAGGACCCGGCCCGCTGTCTCTAATTGGATGGCAAGCCCTGCTGCCTGGCTTTTGATTGGCTATTCCTTTAAAAATAATGGTGGGTGTTTCTGGCTTAGGGCTTGCAGGGTCAGAATCTGGAACTGGCCCCCAAGTTAGATTGTCACCCCCGGAATGAAAATTCAGCCAAGAAAATTCAGCTGAGGCCTAACAAGTGACTTATAATGATTTAGCGTGCCTTCACTGCTTTTGTACTTCATGCCTCTGTTTATAAAGACCAGGATCCCATAATATTTTTCAACAAAGTTTTCAACTTGCCTTGCGACCTTCAAAGAATTGTATACGTGAAGTACCAGGTCCCTCTGTTCCTGTGTCTCCCTTAAGATTTGTGAACATTTATTTTCAAGCATACGACACTTTGAAGTAAAACATAAAGGAGTCATTTGTCCACAATACCGTTGCAATTGGCTCCCTTCCCAAAGAAAGGGAAAGATTTGCTGAGCAGTTTTTGTCTCCAATACGAATGGTGTCACTTTAAAGAAAGCAATTGTAACAAGCCAACTTAAAGGAGCCTTTCATCTGACGGCCTGGCAGGCATTGCCTGGGAAACAGCATCGGCTGCAGACGTGACAAGCTGATGGATTGAAGGCTTCACGGTGATGAAGTTAGGTGGTGAGAAAGAAAATCCTCCGGGAGACCTCCATCGCCTGCCAGCTGGACCAACATTAATGAAACCTATGTCGGAGTAGGTGGCTCAGTCCCCCATCCGCTCTGCTGAAAGGGGACAGCATCACCATATATAAAAACAATGAAGTTATTTCTTTACCATCAATATTCTGTGAATTATTTTAACAATAAGTGCTTAACTCGGTGGCTAGACGTATGAAGCCATCAGGTCCGAATGAAAGCCACTTTGTTTGGAATTGTAAAAAGCTTTTGTGTGTGTGAAAAAAAGTGCACTGTCAACTTCATTTCCAATCAATACAGCAAACCTTGATTCATGAACCCAAAAAATTACACTGTGTGATCTTAATGTACAAGTTCTTTGCATGAAATTCGTTTTAATAGATGTGTCAACCCACTTCCTATGCATCAGTTGATGGCTCCATTAAAACAGCAGGGAAGAGTTTCAGTCTGAATGCTTTAAGGGTTTGCCTACTAATATTCTCGAAGTGTTATTTCCAAGATGTTGTTGTTGTCAGGCAGTTATTAAAGGATTTTCAAAGTGTTGGGGAATTTTTAGCCATGCAACTACTACATAATAAGAAAAAGAAGCAACTTTGAATGCTGGAAATCAGAAAAAACAAACTAGAAATATGTGGGACAACAACAAAAATACCTGGAAAAACTCAGCAGGTCTGGCAGCATCTGCGGATAGGAGAACAGTTAACATTTCGAGTCCGAATGACCCTTCAACAGAACTAAGCAAAAATAGAAGAGAGGTGAAATATAAACTGGTTTAAGGTGGGGGGGGTGGGGGATAAGAAGAGTTGGATAGAAGGCCAGTGATAGGTGGAGATAACCAAAAGATGTCATAGACAAAAGGACAAAGAGGTGTTGACGGTGGTGATATTAGCTAAGAAATGTACTAATGATGACATTAAGGGTAGAAAGCAGGATGAGCAAGGCACTAATAGCCCTAGTGGGGGTGGGGTGGGGGGAAGGGATTGAAATAGGCTAAAAGATAGAGATAAAACAATGAATGGAAATGCATTTAAAAATAATGGAAATAGGTGTGAAAAGAAAAATCTATATAAATTATTGGAAAAAGGGGGATCGGAAAGGGGGTGGGGATGGAGGAGAGAGTTCATGATCTGAAGTTGTTGAACTCAATATTCAGTCCAGAAGGCTGTAAAGTGCCTAGTCGGAAGATGAGGTGCTGTTCCTCCAGTTTGCTTTGAGCTTCACTGGAACATGGCAGCAAGCCAAGGATGGATATGTGGGCATGGGAGCAGGGTGGTGTGTTGAAATGGCAAGCGACAGGGAGGTCTGGGTCATGCATGCGGACAGACCGAAGGTGTTCCACAAAGTGGTCACCCAGTCTGCGTTTGGGCTCTCCAATGTTGAGGAAATCACATTGGGAGCAGCGAATGCAGTAGACTAAATTGAGAGAGTGCAAGTGAAATTCTGCTTCACTTGAAAGGAGTATTTAGGCCCTTGGAAAGTGAGGAGGGGGGATCCTTCTGCAGTTGCATGGGAAGGTGCCGTGGGAGGGGGTTGAGGTGTAGGGGGTGATGGAGGAGTGGACCAGGGTGTCCCAGAGAGAACAATCCCTGCGGAATGCCGCCGGAGGGGGTGAAGGGAAGATGTGTTTGACGGCAGCATCATGCTGGAGTTGGCGGAAATGGCGGAGGATGATTCTTTGAATGTGGAAGCTAGTGGGGTGATAAGTGAGGACAAGGGGGACCCTATCATGGTTCTGGGAGGGAGAGTAAAGTGTGAGGGCGGATGCGCGGGAGATGGGCCAGACACGGTTGAGGGCCCTGTCAACCACCGTGGGTGGAAAACCTCGATTAAGGAAGAAGGAAGACATGTCAGAGGAAATGTTTTTGGAAGTGGCATCATCAGAACTGATGCAACGGAAGCGAAGGCACTGAGAGAATGGAATGGCGTCCTTACAGGAAGCGGGGTGTGAGGAGCTGTAGTCGAGGTAGCTGTGGGTGTCGGTAGGCTTGTCATGAATTTTGGTGGACAGTCTATCACCAGAAATTGAGACAGCGAGATCAAGGAAGGGGATATGTGGGATTTGGAAAGCTGCTGTCAGACCAGCTGTGTAATTTAGACACTTTGGGGTTGGTTTGAGTGATGTTGGGTTGATGTTTACCGGTGAAAGTGGTGTTAATAGTCTTAGCAACCTATTATCCATGGCAAGATCGGCAACACCATTTTAAATGCGGCCTAGTGTCGGGTGTCGAAAATGACCATGTGTTACTGATGATAAGCCCTTTTTAATACAGAAATCAATTTTTGTTGCCATTTTAGGTAGGACCTGGCTGGATCCTGTGCAATGCTGGCTTAGGCCAGTTCCAAAGGCAATGGAAGAGAGGAGGTCTGCCAAAGCTAAGACTTGAATTACTCTCTTTGGTCCTGGAAGAACAGAAGCACTGTCTTCCTGAAGGAATTCTGGAGATCTGGCTTGGGGCAACTGTTTACCACCTTCCAATTCACCTGGCAAACATAAATGAGGTCGGAACTCAAGATCACAGGTTGGGGTGGGGCAGTTCTCTTTGTGTCCAGCCAATCACCCCCCACCCATGCTGTTTTGGTTAAGTTTTTTTTATTCATTCATGAGGTGAGGGCGCCACTGGTTAGCCCAGCATTTATTGCCCATCTCTAATTGCCCTTGAGAAGGTGACGGTGAGCTGCCTTCTTGAATTGCAATGAGAAGGTTTGCACTCTGTTTGATGTGGCAGCTGCCAGAGCTCATGTCCATGCAGGTTCCTTCATTTTCAACATCTTTAGTGTCACACAGTCATCAATGATACTGATGTGGCAACAATCACATCACTAAATACTTTGAAGGTAGATTTTGACTTTGCGCAGCACTGGACAGATGACAATCCAGATACCCAGGGTAATGCTCCGGGGACCCGGGTTTAAATGCCGCCACAGCAGATGGTGGAATTTGAATTCAATAAAAATCGGGAATTAAAAGTCTAATGATGACCATGAAACCATTGTCAATTGTTGTAAAAACCCATCCAGTTCACTAATGTCCTTTAGGGAAGGAAATCTGCTGTACTTACCTGGTCTGGCCCACATGTGACTCCAGACCCACAGCAATGTGGTTGACTCTTAAATGCCCTCTGAACAAGGGCAATTAGGGATGGAAAATAAATGCTGGCCTAGCCAGTGACACCCACATCTTATGAATGAACGTAAAAATATGAGTTGGCAGCCACATTTACCTTTCTCCCTGGCTATTGTTATGGCTGACTCCAATGAATATAAAACTGGAAAAGATGGGGCAGCCAATTTGCTATCACTGAATCTACATTCGTGCACAAATTCAAAATGACCACTCTTGTATTTGCAAACCTCAATAGAGTGGGGATAAATGTTAACCATCACGTGCATTGAAGCTTCAAGAACAAATTGATGGCAATTCTGAACTCACTCAATGATTTAAGTTGCAAAAGGAGCCTGTGTAGCTCCCAATGGGTTTTGCACTTCAAACCCCTTTGTCCTAATACAGGGATCAAAATTCCAGATGGTCAATAAAACCAGATTGATCTTCAAACACAACCCAAATTGGTTGCTTACTCAAAATGGATAATGTAGAGAGCACGTATGCAATAAAGAACAGCATAGGACATTTCTCATCTCATTGAAGTACTAGTGATCATTTAGGCAAGGAAACCTCAGTATAAAGGTAATCCTGGGAATGGAAAAAAGGCCATGAGGAATGGAATCTTCAGGGAAGTTTGCCAGAGCTCCCCCTTTCTGGCTAGGGCTTCCGATCCTGACATCTCCAGAAATGCCTTCCTTCAATCCAACTGCTTCCTTGTAGTGCAGGATCACCGGGGGGAAGTTAAGTCACAACCCTTTTTTATGGCACTAGCTGACCTATTCTGGTAAGTGTTCACTAACATACTGAGAAGCTGGGACATTTAATTAGTTTTCTAGGCACTAGTGTGTGTGTGCTTAAAGAATGGGTGCATGAGTGAATGTGTAGATGGGTAGGGTGGTAGGTGGGTGGGGTGGCAAGAGTCAGGTTAGGTTGGAGAGCATCGTGGGGTTTGGTCGGTAGTCATGTGCTGTGGCTGGGTCATGTCGGGTCAGGGGGAATTGGGGGGTCAGGGGGAGTCAGGATGCAGGTGAGGGTGTCGGGGCGGTGGGGGGGTGTCGAGAGGGGAATCTGTGGGGTGGGGGGTGGGGGGGGGGTGGCGGGGTGAAGAGGGCGGGCGTCGACTTAACTGAGGGTGCGGCTGAGCGCATCCAGTGAGCTCCCTAAAGGCAGACAGCTGCTCCAGGGAATAAATGAAACGGCCAAAATGCTGCAAGATATGTCCATGCAGCACAATCAAGCACCTGAAAGCATGCCTCACAAAAAAAAAACAGTCCCCAGGTATCTCTTTTTATTTTATTTCCCCTGGAAGATTTCAGCTCACCCTGGATCGAGGTTTGAGCAAAAATGCGAATGTCGCCTGGGAGAATGGCCCGTCTGTCAACCGTAAATGCGGACGGGCAGCCTAAAATCGCTGTTAATTGCATCGTTAATGGGATTAATTGTCCGCTTCATTGATGGTGGGCCCATTTCCAACTGCCGCACGTACCTGCCGAATGAAATACCGCGGGAGTGCGCGATGATGTTGGGATGCTCGCCCGACGTCATTTCGCGCTATTTGACGTCCATTTGGATCGGGCGCTTGCCCACCCGCCCACCCACGGGATGTAACATTCCAGCCCTGATCTTCTTTTCCTTCACTCTATGGCCGGAATTGCTCCAGCATCTCGTGGGTCTCGGTGTCAGGTAGTAAGACAGCGGAGGCTATCTTACCAGCACCTGGAGGGCGGAGGAGCGGTAGCTGGAACAAGCCCTGGGTCATCCACCCAGGAATCGCAGAGGCTGTCCTCCCTCTTCGAGTCCCATTCGTTTGTGAGCCCCTTCAACCTCGTCTTCTGTCACCGCAGAGGGAGCAGCTGGCCAATGGGTGACTCTGGAGGGAGAAGTGTCTGTTTGTGACAGGTCCTTTCGGGGTCTCATGCAGGCACTCCCCAGCATACGCTGATCCTTCACGTATCACACTCACCTCACTGTCCTGAGTATTTTCAAAGCTGCCGGCTGGGTTTTGCTTTCAGTTGTCCATCTGAGCTGACCTGCATCTCCGCCCACCCAATGATCACACTCCCAAGCAGCACCTGACCTTGCCCACCACAATTGTCATTTCACTTTCGATTTAGACAGTGTGGTCTGGATTTGCTTTTTCGTCAGCTCTCCCATTTTCTTCTCCTCCCCCAGTCACCCATTTCCTTTCTCCCATCATGGTTGACACTCCCACCCATCACCCCGGCATCACCTTCCACATCCCCTCCGTGACCTACGAGCCACAAACCTATTCCTTTTCAGGATGTCCATGTGAACGTGCATGTTCTCTTCCATCCCGAAAATCCCACTGCCATCCACATTCACCTCCTCGACCTCCTCCTTCCCATCCCCAGGGTCCATGTCTGCCTCCGAGTTCCCACCAAACACCCTTGCTGTTGCTTCTACCGCTTCCCTGGAACCTTCACCCTCCCACCCTACCGCCTCGGCCTGCCCTCAGCCATTCTCACCATACCCTCATACCATGACCCGTTTGCTTCCCAGGAGGAAGTCATGGACCCATCAGAGTCCTCCCTTGCACGTTCACCTGGACATCCCCCTCTCCAGACCCCTTCCCCCCCCTCAGGACCCTTTCCCTCCTCTGGGAGCCATCCCCTTCTGGAGAATCCACCCCCCCCACCCTCCTGGAACCCCTCTCCCTCCGGAACCCCTTCCCCCCAGAACCCCTTGTTGCCCCCTCCCACCTTAGTCCTCCCATCCCCACCCAGACTCCTCCCCCACTTAGCCCCTCTCCCTGACTCCCTCAGACACCCCTTCTTCTTCCACCACCCATAGTCCTTCCCCCCTCTGTGCTCCTTTCTCCAACCTTACCTCTTATCCAGCCTCATTTTTTTCCTCCAGCTTTACTCCTTTCCCCTTCCCAACTCCTTCCTATGCCTTTACTTCCTCCCCTCTCCACACTCCCTCCTCCCCCTGGACTCCCTCCTCTCTCTGCACTCCCACGTCCCACTGGACTCTCTTCCCTCTCTCCATTCCTTCCTCCCCCTGGACTCCCTCCACTCTCTGCACTCCTTCCCCCCTCCAAACTCCTTCCCTTACACTTTCTGCTCCCCCTTATACCTACCTCCCCAGCCGCCATCTTCTCCCCCATTATCCCATCCTCGCCCTGTACTCCCTCCCCCTTCCAACCTTATGCCCCAACATCTTCATTCCCCCAGCACCTTCATTCTCCTCCTCCCAATCTCACCCTGCCGACACGTCTTCCTCTCCATCTTAGACCTCCTCTCGATCTTAGACCTTCTTCTCCCACCCCCTAGACCTTATCCATTGAGACCATCAATGGTGGCTTTCCAACGTCCGTGTGCTGTTTCAAAGCAGAGCCATATCCATGAGAATACACCCAGCATGCCATGGATGTTCCTCCAGTGTGCCATTGCTGTTGGGCTCCAGCATCTTCTGCTCTTCGGATGTCCGCAATGTGAGCAAGGCCCTGACAGTAAGTCCTGACTTCTGCACATCACAGTTGTCAAGAGGTGTACTGCACTGGTGTGTTTTCCCACTGACATGGACAAACAATCCAGCGTGAAGCGGGGGGTGAGGGGGAAGGGGGGTGCGTGATTAGTCTGGTGGGCTAGCCTTATAATGATATGCTGATGTACTACATTGAAGTTCCCAACGTCCAATGGCAGGAAATGCAGGGTGCCATCGACGGACTGAGTGGACAATCGCAAACTGGTCACAAGGCAGCAAGTGAAAGATTTGAGGCCAACACAGCATCCACACCAGGGATGATCAGATAACGAGGGCAGCTCAGTGACTGTCAAGACAAGCAGTGATGAAAAAAGTGAACCTTGTACCAGGGTGAGAAATGGCTACTACTTCGCCCTTACCAGAATCATTTCAAAATATAGAGGGCCCCCAGACAGGCTGAGCAATGGCAAAATTGGCAAAGACATTTTACCTCGTCCACAACGCCTCAGGTCTTGAGAATAAAGAGATCAAAGGTCAAGTTAGCACTTCATTATATACTGTTGGGAGCATTGCAGACGACATGCTGGCGGACAGGCGGTGAATGAAGACACAGCCCCCTACGAGGATGTCTTCAGAGACTTTGACATATGCTTCAGAGAGGGTGAAATTTAATCAGTGCAGGGACAAACAGGGTGAAAGGTTGTACTCATTCAGCAATGAATTGTACTGCCTAGCCATATATTTTGAGTATGGAAAGTAAAAGGCGATGTGATCAGAGATAGAATAGTTATTGGCACTTTCGATAAGAATCTGATTTCTTACAATCTCAGGCAGAATTTAGGCAAAGTTGTACAACTAGCCAGGCAGGGTGAAGACAAAAGAGGCAGAAGAAGACCTTTGTCAGAGGGTGCGAGGGAAATTTCCCAATGAAGTTGTTCAATTTTTGAATTGTAAAACCGAAAGTATAGCAAGGCAGCAACCAGGGAAACACCCTGAAAAGGCACCACCCACCATTTTCCAATGACCCTGCTGCGGCTGGAAGAAGATCCACGGGGTAGAAAGATACACAGTGTCATGGATGTGGCGGGATGGGTCATTTTAAAGTGGTCTGCCATTCCAGGAAATCTGTATTTACCAGATAGAAGGAGAAATGTGTTAAAACAACTTCCATTCAAGAAACTGAAGATCTTGACAATCAGAAAAGCACCTTCCTAGGAGAAATAAAGGAAAATAAAAACCAGTATTGGAATGCTGACATTGATATTAAATAGGCATGCAGCCGAATTCAAGGTAGGCACGGGAGCTGGTGTCTCAGTGTTAGATGGCAGAGTTTCATGGCTGAATAAAGTGATCACTGCAACTGTGCTCTTTTTAACTCCAATGTCCAGGGGGGATCAAATTAAATGTTCAGGACCAATTAAGTACAACACTAAAATACAAAGATAGATAAATTTCTGAAATATTGTACATTATCAAGAATCAAGAATGCTCTTTGTTGAACTTTTCTCTACACTTGACATTCCAGACATTGTCACCTCTGATAATGGCCAACAATTTTCCAATGAGTGTTTCCAATTCTTCACAAATTCAAATGGATTCATGCATGACACAAGCTTCCCAAAATACCCCCAGTCTAACCAAGAAGCTGAGCTAGGGCCACGCACTATAAAAGCCCTTCTGAAAAAGAATGATGACATTGACTTTGAGCTTGTTCTGCTTAATTGTCACTCCACACCATTACTTAATGGGTTTTCCCCATGCGAGCTTCTGATGGGTCATAGGCTAAAGGCCCAACTTTCTTTTCTGCCCTACACCTTGCTACCAAATATCATGGTGGAAGACCATGACCGAGCTACAGAGTAGCCTACCGAGTGAGTCAAAGCTCGTACATTTAACCAAAGGCACAGGGCTCAAGACCTTCTGATTCTTAGAATGGGAAAGATCGTATGGATCAGGAACCAGAACCATGCAGGTACAGCAATTGAGAAGCCACAGCGACCGAGATCCTATTTGGTCAAGACACAATCAAGCATCATTATAGGGGACTGATCTGCTCTGCTTTCAATCAGACAGAAAACCATTAGCAGGAAGGGCAAAGTACCCTGAACATTAAGAGAATCTCAGGCATACAGAACCACAAATAAGGGAAGCCGGGAGTGACAGCACTCGTTCAGGAAGACTGATGAAATTATCAAAGAGACTTTCCCTTTAAGAGAAGAGGCTTTAGGAGGAGGTGTAGGAAATGTGTGTATAATAGTATGGGGATAAAGACTTGGTGTGTGGAGGGGGTGGGGTGGGGGGTGATTGGGGTAGATATAGAGTAAAGGGTTAACTCTAATGATAGCTACTGAGCACGTGCATAAGGAGATATGTCACGGTGATATCACTCACTGAGCGGAGGTGAGTGTGAAGCACCCCAGAGAGTAGCTCCAGCTATCTCTTGGTCTTATTTAACCTTTGTAAATAGTTGGCTTGTAAATAAATGTTTTTGAACAAAGGAGAATTGGCTCCAGCAAAATCTCTTCTAGAGCAAAAGGCCAATGAAGCCTGAGATAAACCCATCGGCCAGAATTTTGCATCCCACGGGCACGTCCAGTTGTGAAATAGCGCGAGGTGACGTCGGCGAGTGTCCAGGCGTCATCGCGCACTCGCCCAACATGTTGCTCGGTGGGTGCGCACGACAGTCGGAAGTGCACCTGCCGACAATTAAAGCAGGCAATTAAACCCATTAAGGGGGCAATTGAACGTGATTTTTTGTGGCCCGTCCACTTTGAAGGTTGGCAGACGGGTCAATCGGCCAGGTGACCTTTACAATGTTGCTCAAACCTCGATCCAGGGCGGGATGAAATCTCCAAGGGGATGTAAAGTAAAAAGAGATATCTGTGGATTGGGTTTTTTATGAGGTACGTTTTCAGATGCTTGATTGTGCTGCATGGACATATTTTGCAGCATTTTTGTGGTTTGGTTTATTCTGTGAAGGCCTGCAGCTCCCTAGGGCAGCTGTCTGCCTTCAGTGAGCTCAGTGGAAGAGTTCACCAGCACCCGTGGTGATGTTGGCTCCTGGCCTCCTCCCAGCCTTTCTCAGCAGGTGGTTCACGTTGGTTGGCCATTAGTTGGCCAGCCAGCGTGAAACCTCATCGGTGGCTGATCGCAGTCTGGGGCCTGTTTCCCATCCACTTCCGAGTCCGCTGATGGCGCGTGCCCGACGAGTGCAAAAGTCAGGCCATGATAACAGATAAGCCCTCTTTAAATGAGCTTATCATCTACACATGCTGTGCTAATTGAGATTTTAAGCAGTTCCCAGATCTCATACACTATGCCCTCCCTTCCCCAAAAAACCTGCCCTCGAGCACTCTGTCCTTGTAAATTATCCTTACACCCTGACCCTCCCTTTCCCTTACAAAGTTGCCTCATAAACCTTTGCCCATTTTTCTTATCATTCCATTTTTGTATTTGCCCAGTCAGGTTTCCATTGGTGAGAAGTTCTTTCACATAGTGCCACTTCTAGTTCTTACAAAGAACAGGTGTGGCCTGCAAAGGCAGTGGCCTGGGACATTGCATCCCTTTGGGGGATTGATCTAAGTCTGTACAGCACCAAGAGTCACTATATGAATGGATTTCTCCCCATAGCACTGAAAGATTCTGATAAATCCATTTCCATTTAGCAGATAACACTGACTCATCTCTAGTTTAGTTTTCCACCTGAACATATTAAGTGTTCATACAGTATTATCACACAGCATCATTTCTAGTTTCATTCATTTGAAAATAACAAACACAATAGCATGAGGGGTTTAAACAATGTGCTTTTTAGTTACTCAAAGGATTACAGGTATGATGTGATCAGCTAATCCAAAAAGAAGGTTTAATACTTTAAAGATATCAGTCAATTTGGATTAATCTTGGTCCTGGCTGTTTTTCTGGACATTATAATCAGAGCAAACTAGAAGCTATAATACCTGGTTTTAACCTCACAGATCAGGAACCACATTAAATAATATGAGGAATCAAATCTATGTCAAACATTGGGCAAATGGTGGTGGTAGTGGTAATGCCACTGGACTAGAAATCCAGAGACCCAGGCTAATGCCCTGGGGACATGGGCTCAAATCCCACAAGTTGCTGGAATTTAAATTCAATTAATACAAATGGAATTGAAAGTTGGTTTCAATAATATGATCAAGAAACTATCATCATTTGTCATAAAAAAAACCCATCTGGTTCACTAGGGAAGGAAATCTGCCATCCTTACCTGATCTGGCCTACATATGACTCCAGACCCACAGCAATGTGGTTGACTCTTAACTGCTGTCTGAAATAACCTGGCAAGCCAATCAATTCAAGGACAATTAGGGAGAGGCAAAAATTGCTAGCCTTGCCAGTGATGCCCACATCTCTTGAATGAATACGTTGCACTGACGTTATCTAATGGTTTTCCTGGATACATATCCTTTATTTACTTGTTGTCCATTGGAGAAGGGGACGGGGAGACACAGCTTCAGCTGGTGTGTTGTGTGTATATCACCCCTTCTGAGTGCACCAAGACTGGGAATGGTGGGAATGATGGATGAGGAAGAAGGTCCTAACAAGTTAGTGTTGTTGTGTGGCTGCATACCATTGTAATGTAAAGGCGCTCGGCAGAGCAAGGGTTAACGTGGGACTGGAGAATTGCACCAGTATACATTAATATGATGTATAGAATCACATGGTAATAGACTGGGAGAACAGTATAGAAAGAATATTCTGGTACCAGCCTGCATGGAGATAACAGCACCCTGCATGACAATAAGCTGGAATCTCTAAATGGGTAAAGATTAACAATAAAGCGTTCATGTTTAAATATACAAGTTTCAAGGCCTCATCATTGAGACAGCTAAAGAACAGTTAGTAGGGCAATGGTTCAGAAGGCAGAGACCAGCAAGGTGAGACAGCAATTTGGGGCACTGTCCTTGGGAAGGCAAGTGGCCAGTCACCTGAGAAAAGCATGGGAGCTCATACAGTATAAGCTCCATAGTTAGTCATGCAAAGAAAGAAAGAGATAGATTGATAGACAGATAATTTGGTTTATTGAAAAATCATGGTGGAAGGTGCCGAATTGTGATGATGATACGTATAAAATAAGTAATCATAATTCACTACATAGTTATAGACAATCATTGCAATAAAAATAAAATATAAAATAATAAACACTTTGCACAATTATGAACTTTTCAGTGTACAAATAATTACAATTAGTTGCAAAATGCAGGTCTTCTAACTTACAGAATAAAAATGAAAGATCTACTAAACTCTGCCTTTTATGTTAAAGCTTACAGACTGTAAGTTGTCAGGCTGAGTTCTTTAAATTCTCAGTCATTTACTCACTATTTAAGAGTTTTTTTTAAAGTAGGGGATTGGGCTGTCTCATAATCTATTTGTTGTGGAGTAGCTCCAAATCAGAGAGCTCAGAATTGGGGGCTACTGCTGACAAATACCTTTTCTTGCGGTGCTGGAACAATGGCAGGTGTTGCAGCTAGATTTCCTGTTTTGAATACAAGATGAAGTCATGGCACTGTGAGGAACTTTCACACAGTCAAAAGCAGAATTTATCTCCAAAAGCAGAATTTATCTGCAGATGTAATGCCATGTGAACCAGACCTGCAGGGAAATGATTTACAAACCACCCTATCTTCAATGAATGAGGAATATTTAAATATGTGCCGTTGCAGATCCAGCCATCATCACCTTTTCAGCATTTCCCAAGAGCAGCTAACAGCCACTTGCTTTCTTTCTGATGCTCAAATGTGCTTTTATTTTATCTTGGTGCACAAGGATTGTCAGCCCATGCTGCAAAATAAGACAATGGGTCAGAATGTTAAGTACAAAACAACTTTCTCACAGCCCTCTTTAAATCAGGAGTGTTATAAATAGGAAAACATTCAGATGGCCTGATGGCAAATTTAATCATGCAGGTTACACCATTTGGATGAACTATGCTACACAAAACAAGAAAAGACCTTTGAAACACAAACCGAAAATGCTGGGAATTGCAGCAGGTCTGGCAGCATCTGTGGAGAGAGAAACGGAGTTAACGTTTCAAGCCCGTATCACTCTTCTTCGATAGGGGGGAGAAGAAGGTTCAATTGTGAGGGGGAGAGGAAGGTGTACCGGGCTGGAGGTGGGGGTGTGAGGTTGGGGCCGGATGAAGGTGTCAGGGTAGGGCTGAGGTTGGGGGGGGCAATGAAGCTGTTGGAAGTGAGGTTGGGACAGGGAGGAGGGAGTATGGAGGGAGGACGGTTTAATGGGGAGATGGGCAAGTGGGGAGGTGGACAGAAGGGGAGGAGGAAGGGAAGGAGTTCAGAGGGGGAAAGGAGTTCAGAGAGGGGAGGGGGTTTGGAAGGGGGAAAAGAATCCATGGAGAATAAGGAGTCCAGGGGGAGGAGGGAGTAAGGATGGGGTAGGATGTAAGGGGGGGATGTCCAGGTGAACATGCAAGGAAAGGGTCTGTGGAGTCAATGACTGCCTCCTGGAGAGCGAACTGAGGGTGGGTTTGTAGGAGGGAATGGTGAGAATGAGAGAGAGCAGAGTGAGCCGGAAGGGTGGGAGGGTGAGGGTGCGCTGGTAGCACTAGAAGAGATGGTGGGGGCTCATAGGCAGACACGTACCCTGGCGTTGGAAAGAGGAGGTCAGGGAGGTCACTGTGGATGGGGATGAGATTCTCAGGGAGGTAGGGAACATGCACTTTCACCTGAACATCCTGGATAAGACAAGGGATATGGCTGGTAGGTGACAGTAGGGAGGTGAAAGGCATTGCCAGGGGGCTCAGCAGTGATGCGGGGAAGGACATAGGTGACTAGGGGAGGGGAAAGGACAGGGGCGTTGATCAAAAACTGCATGACTATCATTGCTGTCAAAATCAAAAGTGAGCAGAGCGGGCACAGGTACTGCAAGGGAATGCGATCACTGGGTGGGCAGAGATGCAGGTCAGCTCAGATGGACAACTGAAAGAGAACCCCAGCAGGCAGCATTGAAAATACTCGGGACATTGAGATGTGTGTTGGAGGAAGGCTCCGCTTGTCTGGGCGAGTGTCTGCATGAGGCACCGAAAGGCCCTGTCACTCACACACACATTTCTCCCTCCAGAATCACTCATGGTCTGGCTGCGTGGAGCTGAACTGCTAGTTGGGGTGGGGGACCAGGCGGGGGTTGTGGGTAGGTAGGAGGAGAGCTTGCAAAGCCTGTAAATGAAGCTGAAAGACAAAATTACACATTATTCAGTGAAAGTGGATATATGTTTAGATTATAAAGTGAAAAAATGTGTTCACCCGTGCAACTGCTTGTGATCAGAATTTAAAACAAATTCTACACCTACTACTACTTCTAGGTGCTGCCCTGACATCCGCAGCAGGGGTGGAGACAGCCTGTGCAATGGTCGGCCCAGTTGCCCCTGATGACTTTGGCATGCATCCTCTGGACAGCCGAGGCCTCAAGGGCCCTGGCTTGCTTTGGCTGTCCTCTTGTGGGCCAACTGCTCCCTCTGTGGTGACAGAGTGTGAGGTTGAGGAGCTCACATTCAAAGGGGACTCTGAAGGAGAGGGCAGCCTCTGAGATTTCTCAATGGATGACCCAAGGATGTCTAGCTGCTGATCCTCTTCCCTTCGGGTGCCTGAGGGCCCCGGCCTGACTGCTTGAGGGGAAGGATCACCTGGAGGGATGTTGACGTATCTTTTTCCCTCTCGTGTTGCTACTGCAGGAACTCACCCATGGTTACAGCGATGGGGTGCAGGTCTGCATGCATTTCTGCATTCTGCAGGACCAGGGTCTCCATGGAGACCTCCATATGCACACGTGGGCACCACTTCAGCAAAGAGCAGGCAGACGCACTCCTCCAACTCGTGTGCTACTCTATTGAGGGCTTCCAGCAGCGCGGCTTGATATTCTCTGCCTACTGCTTACTTTCCACGATGAATTGGAAGGCCGAATCCAGAGGCTCATCTTTTTTTTAATTCATTCACGGGATATGGGCTTCGATGGCTGGGCCAGCATTTATTGTCCATTCCTAATTGCCCTTGAGCGGATGGTGCTGAACTGCCTTCTTGAACTGCTGCAGTCCATGTGGTGTAGGCACATCTACAGTGCTCTTAGGGAGAGAGTTTCACGATTTTGACCCAGCAACAGGGAAGGAATGATGATATATTTCCAAGTCAGGATGGTGAGTGACTTGGAGGGGAACTTCCAGGTGGTGGTGGTGTTCCCATCTATCTGCTGCCCTTGTCCTTCCAGATGATAGTGGCCATGGGTATAGAAGGTGTTGCCGAAGGAGCCTTGGTGAATTGTGGCATTGCATTTTGTAGATGGTACATACTGCTGCTACTGTGCGTCAGTGGTGGTGGGAGTGAATGTTTGTGGATGTGGTACCAGTCAAGTGAGCTGCTTTGTCCTGGACAGTGTCAAGCTTCTTGAGTGTGGGAGTGTGGGAGCTGCACTCATCCAGGCAAGTGGGGAGTATTCCATCACACTCCTGATTTGTGCCTTGTAGATGGTGGAGAAGGTTTGGGGGGTCAGGAGGTGAGTTACTCGTCACACGATTCCTAACCTCTGACCTGGTCTTGTAACCACAGTATTTATGGCTCGTCCAGTTCTGGTTTATGCTAACCCCAGGATGTTGATAGTGGGGGATTCAGTGATAGTAATGCCATTGAATGTCAAGGGACAATGGTTAGATTCTCTTTTGTTGGAAATGATCATTGCCTGACACTTGTCTGGCGTGAATGTTACTTGCCACTTCTCAGCCCAAGCCTGGATATCATCCAGGTCTTGTTGCATTTGGACATGGACTGCTTCAGTATCTGAGGGGTGCTGAATGGTGCTGAACATTGTACAATCATTAGTGAACATCTCCACTTCTGACCTTATGATGGAAGGAAGGTCATTGATGAAGCAGCTGAAGATGGTTGGGCCGAGGACACTACCCTGGGGAACTCCTGCACTGATGCCCTTGAGCTGAGATGACTGACCTCCAACAACTACAACCATCTTCCTTTGTGCTAGGTATGATTCCAATCGGCAGAGAGTTTTCCCTCTGATTCCCATTGACTCCAGTTTTGCTAGGGCTCCTTGATGCCACACTTGGTCAAATGCGACCTTGATATCAAGGGCAGTCACTCTCACCTCAACTCAGCAGTTCAGCTCTTTTGTCCATGTTTGACCCAAGGCTGTAATGGGGTCAGGAGTTGAGTGACGCTGGCGGAACCCAAACTGAGCATCAGGTAGCAAGTTAATGCTAATCAAGTACTGTTTGATAGCACTGTTGATGACCCCTTCCAGTACTTTACTGATGATGGAACGCAGACGAAAGGGGCGTTAAGTGCCCGGGTTGGATTTATCCTGCTTTTTCTATAGAGGACATACTTGGGCAATTTTCCACATACCTGGATAGAAGATGCTAGTTTTGTAGTTGTACTAGAACAGCTTGGCTAGGGGTGCGGCAAGTTCTGGAGCACAAGTCTTCAGTACTATTGCCGGAATATTGTCAAGGCCCATAGCCTTTCCACTTTCCAGAGTCTTCAGCCGCTTCTTGGTATCACATGGAGTGAATTGAATTGGCTGAAGGCTGGCATCTCTAATGCTAGAGATCTCTGGAGGAGGCTGAGATGGATCGCCCACTTAGTATTTCTGGCTAAAGATTGTAGCAAATGCTTCAGCCTTATTTTTTGCACTGATGTGTTGGTCTCCTCCATCATTGAGGATGGGGATATTTGTGGACCCTCCTCCTCCAGTGAGTTGCTTAATTATCCACGAAGCCTGGATGTGGCATGACTGCAGAGCATAGATCTGATTTGTTGGTTGTGGGATCTCTTAGCCCTGTCAATCACTTGCTGCATACAAGTAGTCCTGTGTTATTGCTTCACCAGGTTGACACCTCATTTTTAGGTATGCCTGGTGCTGCTCCTGGCATTCCCTCCTGCACTCCTCATTGAACCAGGGTTGATCCCCTGACTTGATGGTAGTGGTAGAGTGGGGGATATGCCAGGCCATGAGGTTACAGATTGTGTTCGAGTACAATTCTGCTGCTGGTGATGGCCCACAGTGCCTACTGAATGTCAGTCTTGAGTTGTTCGATTTGTTCGAAATCTATCCTTTTTAGCATGGTGGTAGTGCCACACAATGTGATGGAGGGTATCCTCAATGTGAAGGCAGGACTTTGTCTCCACAATGACTCCTACTGATATGTCATGGACTTTTATTCCCTCACCACAGGATTCAAACCCAGTTCCCAGAGCATTACCCTGGGTCTCTGGATTACTAGTGCAGCGACAATACCACTTATGCCATTGCCTCCCCCCACTACCTCCTCCCTTCTGACTTCGATTTCACAGATGCCTCTTCCACAGCAGTCCTTCCACTGCCAGGAACTCAGCTGAACCTGCCTCCTTCTGCTGCGAAAATGTGCCCATGCCGTGACCACCAAATTATATACATCTAGGTCCCACTGAGGTGCATGTCTCTGCACTGGTGGAGGGTGTCGGTAGGCACTGTGATGGGTCGTCCGAGCTGTTTATTTCCAGGTCTTCAATGGAGGAGGTGTCCTCTTGGCTGTAGATGGGGATGTGGATGGAGCTAAGGGACTGGTTGGTTGAGGGTGTTGGTCGCTTGGCAGAGCTCCCTATGAACCAAAGTGGAGATAATTAGTGCATCGCAGCAGAGTCAAAAGCAGGAGAGGTTCTTACAGTTGCTTTGAGAGAGGAATGGTAGGTGCAGGATACTCATGTGGGTGTGAGGAGGATACATAGCATTGTGTGCAATGTTTGTGTGGTGAACGGAGACATGGAACAGATGAGGATGCAGGCTCGAGAGGATATGAACCTCATGGAGATGTGAGGGTGTGTGTGAGAGTTAGAGGTGCTGTCCATTGAGGTGTGAGATCCCTGTGGATGTGCGACGGGTTTGGGAGTGTCTGTTGAGAGTGATAAGGCAATTTACTTATCCTAGCAGAACGGTTGGGAGCATTCATCCTCTTCCTGCACTGGATGCTGACTTCCTCTGTGCTCCAGTGGTGCTGACTGCCCCTGCCAGCATCTCCTAGGCCGGATTGGTGACTCTGGTGGACCTCCTATGGCCAGACCGGGGGTAGAAGATATCGCAGTTTCCTACCACTGCATCCAGCAGGTGCCCCAGAGAGGCGTCACTAAACTTGGGGGCTGCCATCTTCTTTGTTTCCGGGGCCATCTGTCACCAGGAGCAATTCTGGTCTGAAGACATGAAGTAGACATGAGCTCTGGTGCGCTTTAAATATGGTACCTGGAGCGAGAAAGCGCTGAGGTTATGGCATGGCGGGCAGATCTGAGCCCACCGGCCAGTGATCTGGCATGTTTCCTGTGAATAATTTATTAATGAGGCGGGCGTGCCGGGAATGGGACAATACGGAGCGAAAAGCCACCATAGCGGCCGATGGGTAAAACGTCCTTTTTTCCTGCTGGCTACTGCACTTTTTACAAATCTGGGGTGATTCCATCCCTGATTGAATGCAAAAATGAACCTAGCCAGGTCTAAAAAAAGAAGACTGAGCAAAATTAAAAAATGACAAAAAAGGTTGAAAGACAGCAAAAGAATCCATTGTGCAGATGAAAAGCCGGGCCTGATTGGACGTCGAGACAGGGTCAAAGGACCTGGCCAAATCACGAGAAGGCTGAGCAAAACTAAAAAAGGAAAAAGGGCTGAAACAAAATATTGCACGGTGCAGATGAAAATCCAGTCCTGAGTGAAAGCAGAGTCAACAGGGTCTAGCCAAATCAGAAGAAAGTGGAGCAAAAAAACAGTAAAAATGCTGAACTTACTTTTGAATAGGCAGTCATCAGGGAGTGTAGAAAAAAATATGTTTTTTAGAAGAAAAAGCTGCAGGCAGAATTTAAAAATCGTCTTCCAGCAGATTCCTCTACTTTAAAAATCCTATAGCCGGCCAAAACTACTATTTTAAAGAGTTCTAAGTGCAATGAGAGCATGCCAGAACCTGACGAAGCATGGGAAGAACACAAAGAGACAAAAAAAAAAATGCTAGCAGCTGGGATGACATCTTGGAGAGAGAAAAATCTGGTTACTGCACAGATATTCTTAAAAGGGCAACACTTGAAGCTGTAACTACAGGAAAAATCAAACAACCATGGACAGGAAATTGAAACTACCAGGCACAAGTCAGGAGTGTGATGGAACTCCCTCCGCTTCCCTGCATGAGTGCAGCTCCAACAACACTCAAACAGCTCGATGCCATCTGGGCCAAAGCAGCTCACTTGATAAGCACCCCAGCCACAATCATAAATATTCACTCCTCCACCAGTGGCACACAGTGACGGCAGTGTGTAACATCTACAGGGATCACTGCAGCAACTTGCCGAGATTCCTTCGACAGCTCCTTCCAAAATGCGATTTTTACCACCTAGAAGGACAAGGGCACAATGAGAAGACCACCACTTGGAAATTCCTCTCCAAGTCACACACCATCCTGACTTGGAAATATATCACCGCTCCTTCACTGTCTCTGGGTCAAAATCCAGGAAATCACTTCCTAACAGTATTGTGGGTGTACCTACACCACATTGACTGCAGCGGTTCAAGAAGGTGGCTCACCCATCTTCTGTTGGGCGATTGAGAATAGGCAGTAAATGCTAGCAGCAACATCTACATCCCATGAATGATTTTTAACAACATTCACTTATTTAAATTAAGTCCTTTAGCCCTGCTTACCCTTACTTGAAAGTAATGATCTGAGCCCAAGCCTGATTTATTTTGCATAATGTTCTTCTTGGGATCTTCTCCAAACAGCTGAACAGTTAATCCAACCTGCACGATAAGCACCAATAATAGAATGATGTACTATCTTAAATGGGAATAGCTGCAATTTAGTATCAGGATAGCAAAACTGCACTTATCCACCTCAATGTTCCATATGTCAGAAAATTCTGTGCCTTGATCCAGGATTCTCTGGCCATTAGTTCGAAAATTGCTGACTGGGATGAGGAATTCCCTGATTTGTGTTTCCAGTATATCCAATATGCATTAACATCACCTTCATAGGAACAGATGACTTTGGAGCAGGAGTAAGTGATTTAGCCCTTTGAACCTGCTCCACCATTCTATAGGATCATGGCTGATCTGGTTATGGCTCAACTCCACTTGCTGTCTGTCACCCATAACCCCTGATTCCCTTGTCAATCAAAAATATGTCTAACAGTGCCTTTTCTAAATTTAATGTTTCAACCACCACTGCTTTCTGGGGAAGAGGATTCCATATACTAATGACCCTTTGAGAGAAAAAATTTCTCCTCATCTCTGTCTTAAGTTGTACACCTCCTATTCTTCATCTGTGCCCCCTGATTCTAGTCTCTCCCACAAGTGGAAACATCCCCCCTGTATAAGACCACAAGACTAAAAGACGTGGGAGCAGAAGTAGGCAATTCGGCCCATCAAGTCTGCTCCAACATTCAGTGAGATCATGGCTGATCTGATAATCCTCAACTCCACTTTCCTGCTTTTTCCCCATAGCCCTTGATACCCTTATTAATTAAAAATCTGTCTATCTCAACCTTGAATATAGCTAATGACCCAGTCTCTACAGCCCTCTGTGGTAATGAATTCCAAAGGTTCACCAACCTCTGAGAGAAGAAACTCCTCCTCATCTCTGCTTTAAATGGGCAATCCCTTACTCTAAGATGATGCCCTCTGGTCCTGGACTCTCCCAGAAAGGGAAACAGCTTCTCAGCATCTATCTTTTCAAGCCCCCCCAAGAATTTTGTATGTTTCAATAAGGCCGCCTCTCTTCTAATTCTTCTAAACTCCAATGGGTACAGGCCCAACCCATCAACCTCTCCTCATAAGAAAATCCCTCCATACCTGGGATCGACCTAGTGAATCTTCTCTGGACTGCCTCCAATGCCAGTATATCTGGTACTATTAGAATATAAAGTAAGGATATAATGTTGGAATTGTATAAAACACTGGTGAGCCCACAACTGGAGTATTGTGTGCAGGTCTGGTCACCACATTATAGGAAGGATGTAATAGCTCTGGAGGGAGTGCAGAGGAGGTTTACAAGAATGTTGCCAGGTTAAAAAAGTGTAGCTATGAGGAGAGATTGGATAGGTTGGGGTTATTTTCCTTAGAACAAAAAGGCTGAGAGGTGACTTGATTGAGGTGTACAAAATTATGAGGGGAATAGATAGAGTGGACAGGATAAAATTGTTTCCCTTGGTGGAGAATTCTAGAACCAGGGGACATAGATTTAAGATAAGTGGCAGAAAGTGTAGGGGGGACATGAGGAAGAACTTTTTTATGCAGAGGGTAGTGGGTGTCTGGAAGTTGCTGCCCAAGTTGGTGGTAGATGTAGAAACTCTAAACTCTTTTAAGAAGTACCTGGATCTGCATCTTAAGTGCTGTAAGCTGCAGGGCTATGGGCCGGGTGCAGGAAGGTGGGATTAGAAAGGGCACCTGGGTGTCCTCGGGTTGGCATGGACAAGATGTGCTGAATGGCCTCCTTCTGTGCTGTAACTTTTCCATGGTTCTATGGTTCTATCTTTACTTAGATAAGGGGACCAAAACTGTTCACAGTATTCTAGGTGTGGTCTAACTAGTGCTTTGTATAGTTTTAGCAAGACTTCCCTATTTTTATACTCCATTCCCTATGAAATAAAGGCCAACATTCTATTTGCCATAACCATTACCTGCTGAACTTGATTGTTAGCTTTTTGTGATTCATGCCCGAGGACCACCAATTCCCTAAGTGCTGCAGCTTTCTGCAGTCTGTCTCCATTTAAATAATATTCAGCTCCTCTATTCTTCCTGCCAAAGTGCATAACCTCACATTTTCCCACATTATATTCCATTTGTCAAGTTTTTTCTCACTCACTTAACCTGTCTATATCCCTCTATAGACCTTGTGTCATCCACACCACTTGCCTTCCCATCTATTTTTGTGTAATCCGCAAACTTGGTGATAGTACATTCACTTCCCTCATCCAAGTCATTAATGTATATTGTAAATAATTGTGGCCCCCAGCATTGATTCCTGTGGCACTCTAGTTGTTACAAGTTACCATCCTGAAAATGACCCCCTTATCCCAACTCTCTGTCTCCTATTAGTTAGCCAATCCTCTGTCCATGCTAATATACCACCCCCAACACCATGGGCTCTTAGTTTTTTAGTTGCCTTATGTGTGGTACCTCATCAAACACCTTTTGGAAATCCAAATATATTACATCTACTGGTTCCCCTTTATCTATCCTGCTCAAAGAATTCTAATAAATTTGTCAGACATGATTTCCCCTTCATGAAGCCATGCTGAATCTGTTTGATTATATTATGCATTTCTAAATGCTCTGCTGTTACATCTTTTATAATAGACTCTAACATTTTCCCAGTGACTGATGTTAAGCTAACTGGCCTATAGTTAACTGTTTTTTTTGTCTCCCTCCCTTTTTGAATAACAATGAAAGTTTTCTAATCCTCTGGGACGTTTCCAGAATCTAAAGATTCTTGGGAGGTTACCACCAGTGCATCCACTATCTCTGTAGCTGCTGCTTTAATATCCCAGGATGCAACCCATCAGGTCCAGGGTTTTAGCCCCATTAGTTTCCCTAATACTTTTTCTCTAGTGATAGTTATTGTATTTAATTCGTCCCCCTCTTTTGCCCCTTGATTATTTAGTATTGGAATGCTATTAGTGTCTTCTACTGTGAAGTCTGATGCAAAGTATTTATTCAACTCCCCCTGCCATTTCCTGGTTCCCATTATTATTTCCCCAGCCTCATTCTCTAAGGGGCCTATGTTCACTTTGACCTCTCTTTTCTTTTTTATATGTTTAAAGAAGTTCTTATTGTCTGTTTATTTTATTAATTGCTAGTTTACCCTCAATGTTTATTTTCTCCATTTTTATTGCTTTTTTGGTCATCTCTGGTTGGTTTATAAACCTTTCCCAACCCTTTGGCTTACCACTAACCTTTGACACATTGTACATGTATTCTTTCAATTTGGTACTATCCTTAACTTCTTTGGTTAAGCTTGTTTGGTTTACCCCCTTCATAGTATTCTTCTTCCTCATTGGGATATATCTTTGTTGTGGGACATGAACTATTTTCTTAAACGTTTATAATTTTTCAACAACCGTCTTTTCTGCTAAACTCCTTTCCCAGTCCACTCCAGCCAACTCTACCCTCATTTCTCTGTAATTACCCTTATTTAAGTTTAGCACAGTTGTTTCTGACCCAAGTTTCTCACTTTCACACTGAGTGCTAAATTCTACCATGTTATGGTCACTGTTTCCTAGGGAATCTTTTGCTCTGAGATCATTTCTTGAACTTGCCTCATTACACATTACCAGATCCAAAATAGCCAGATCCCTGTTTGAATCCACAACATATTGTTCTAGGAAGCTGTCCTGAATACACCCTATGAATTCTTGCTCGTGGCTACCTCTGCCAATTTGATTTTCCCAATCTGCATGAAGATTAAAGTCACTCATGATTAATGTACTGTCTTTTTTACACACCCACATTAGCTCCTGATTATACGCTGTCCTACAGTATAGCTACTGTAAGGGGTCCTATAGACTATTCCCACCAATTTCTTCTTTCCCTTGTTATTTCTTACCTCCACCCATATGGATTTTATATCTTCCAGTCCAAGATCATTTCTTGCTATCATACTTATTCCATCTCGTATTAACAGAGCTACCCCAACACCCTTTCCTTCCTGCCTGTCCTTTTGAAAGGTCACATACCCCTGAATATTTAATTTCCAGCTTCAATCTCCTTGTAACTACATCTCTGTAGTGGCTATAATAGCATACCCATTAACCCCAGTTTGTGACATTAATTCATATATTTTGTTCTGAATACTGCATGCATTTATGTAAAGAGCCATTAGTTTTATCTTTTTACCATTTTCCCCCCCTTTGACCCTTTTTGCTGCTTTTTTTTATGTTTGTACACTCTGTCCCTTCTTGTCACACTCTTGGTATCATTACCTAAATACCTGCCCTGCAAAGCTGCCATATCCTTTTGCCTTTTAAGCGTATGTATCCCCTCTCTAGAACCCTCCCCTCTTCTATTTATTTAAAGCCCTTTCTTAGTTCTTCAATTCACCAGGACACTGGTCTCAGCACGATTCAAGTAAAGCCTGTTCCACCAGAACAGCTCCCTTCTACCCCAGCACTGATGCCAGTGCCTCTTGAACTGAAACCCATTCCTCCTAGTCCAATCTTTGAGCCACACATTTATCTCCTTGACTCTATTTACCCTATGCCAGTTTGCCTGTGGCTCAGGTATTAATCCCAAGGTTATTACCTTGGAGGTTCTGCTTTTTAATTTAGCTTCTAACTATTCAAATTCTTTCAGCAGAACCTCCTTTCTAGTCCTATCAATGTTGTTGGTGCCAACTTGGATGATGACAAATGGATCTCTCCCCTCCCACTCCAAGTTCCACTCCAGCCCTGAGGAGATGCCTTTAACCCTGGCACCAGGCAGGCAACACAGCTTTCGGAACTCATATTCACGGCTGAAGAGAACAGTATCTATCCACCAAATCATTCTCCCCTACCATTACTACGTTCCTATTTCCTCCCCCCACTTGAATGGCCTCCTGTACCTTGGTGCCATTTTAAGTTCGCTCATCCTCCCTGCAGTTCCCACCCTCAACCACACAGCTTTGAAGAACCTTGTAACCGTTGGACAATTTTAGGGGCTGAGGTTCCTCAAATGCTATCCCTTGGGTCCCCATTTCTGCCTCACCTGCAGTCACACCCCCCTTTCTCTGATCACAGTCCAAGTTTGAATTACCTAATCTGAGGGGCGTGACTGCCTCCTGGAGCAAAGTGTCCAGCTAACTTACCCCATCCCTAGTGAGGTGCAATGTATGCAGCTTGGCTTCCAGTTCCTCATCTTGGATCCGAAGTTCCTTGAGTTACAAACACTTGCTACAGATCTGTTCACTTCTGGATCACCTTGGTGTCCGGCAGACCCACATGCTGCAGCAGCAACACATCACCCGTCCTACCACCACTACTGTATTTTATTCAATTTATTAATTAATTACTCTAGTATCCCTGCTCTTTACTCTTGAAGAATCCCCTGCTCTTTACAATTTATTGTAATGAATTTTTACACTAGCATCAATCTTATGCTTAACAAGCTGCTTTTAGGAAAGAAAAAGTAAAGACTAGAGACCTAAACACAAAACTAAACACCTTAATTTTACTTTAAAGACCAGAAATAGTCACCATTCCTACTCACCAATCTGCTGCTCTCCACGTGCTTTTTAAAATGAACTCCCCTGACTCTCCACGCTCTTTTTAAATTGAACTCCCCTCACTCTCCGCGCTCTTTTTAAAATGAACTCCTCTCGCTCACCACACTCTTTTTAACATGCCTTGTATCTGCCCTACACCCGGATTCTTCTGTACCACTGAGTTCTGCACTGTCTCTCCATGTAAATAGTATACTGCTTTTCTATTCTTCCTGCCATAGTGGACAAATTCACAGTTTCCCACCTCATGCTCTTATTTTTTGCTCACTCACTTAACCTGTCTATATTCCTTTGCAGAATCTCCACCTCACCTTGGCAGTTAACTTTCCTACCTATATTTGTGTCATCCGCGAATTTAGCTACCATACATTTGGTCCCTTCATCCAAGTCATTGATATAGATTATAAATATTTGAGGCCCTAGCACTGATCCCTGTAGCACTACACTAGTCACAGCTTGCCACCCCAAAAAAGACCCATTATCCCTACTCTGCTTCCTGGTAACTAACCAATCCTTTATCCATGTTAATATGTTACCCGCTACACCATGTAATCTTATTTTGCATATTAACCTTTGACGTGGCACCTTATCAAATGCCAAGTACACCACATCCACAGGCTTTACCCTGTCCACAGCCTTTACCCACCTTGTTAAATTCTCAAATGAACTGAGATAAATTAGTTAAACACAATTTCTCTTTCATAAAGCCATGATGACTCTGCCTGATCAAATTATGATTTTCCAAACATAACCTATACAATACCTATATCCTTAACAAAAGATTAGAGCAATTTCCAGGTATTACATTAACTGGCCTGTAGTTTCCTGCTTCCAGTATCCCTCCTTTCTTAAGTAAAGGTGTAACATTAGTTATTTGCAAATTCACTGGAACCTTTCCAGAATCTAAGGAATTTTGGAAGGTTATAGCCAATGCATCTACTATCTCTGCAGCCACTTCTTTTAAAACCCTAGGATGCAAGCCATCTGGTCCTGGGAACTTGTCACCCTTTAGACCTAATAGTTTTGCTAGCATTTTTTCCCTATTGATGGTGATTATTTTAAGTTTCAACGGTCTGTTCACCTCTTGATTTTCAAGTATCTTTGGGAAGTTTTCTAAGTCTTCTACACTGAAGACAGAGACAAAATACTTGTTTAATGTTTCCGCCTTTTCCTTGTTTTCCATTATCAACTCCCCGGACTCATTTCCCAGAGGACCATCACAACTTAAAGTACTTTTTCCTATTTAATACATGTAGAAACTCTTACTGCATGTTTATATTACTAGCTAGCTTTCTCTCATACTCTTCTTTTTCCTTCTTTATATTTTTTTAGTAATTTTTTTGCTGCTTCTTAAAATTTGATCAACTGTCTGACCTACCACTAATCTTTGCATGTTTGTACATTGTCTCTTTCAGTTGGGCACAATCCTTAACTTTCTTATTCAGCCATGAGTGATGAATCCTTCTTAAAGATTCCTTCTTTTTCACTGGGATAATTTTTTTGCTGAGAGTTATTAAATGTCTCCTTAAAAGTCTGACAGTGTAACTCTACTGCTTTACCTTTTAACCTAGTTTCACAATTCACTTCAGCTAGATCCACTTTCATATACTTTATTCAGGTTTAAAACACTGGTCCTTGGTTCACACTTCTTCCCTTCAAACTGAACAAGAAATTCTATCATGTTATGATTGCTGTCACCTAGAGGCTCCTTTGCTATAAGGTTATTGATTGATCATGTCTCATTACTCATTAACAGGTCCAGAATAGCCTACTCCCTGGTTGGCTCAAAAATGTACTGCTCTAAGAAAGAGTGTATAAGATCTATGGACTCATGTTCTTGAACTGGAATGGGACCAACATCCTTGCGGGGAGGTTTACTAGTGCTATTGGGGGAAGCGCTTAAACTAATTTGGCAGGGGGCTGTGATACAGAGTGGAGGTACAGTAAGAGGTGATGCACAGCCAAATATGGAAGAGAAACTAAGTCAGTCTGGAAGTCAGAGCAAATATAGACCTGTTAAGGCGCAAGGGAATAATGCAAGGCTGGGTTGCATCTATTTTACCGCAAGGCATCTTACAAGTAAGGCAGATGAATTGAGGGCATTGATTAACACATGGGAATATGATATTGTTGCTATCATAGAAACATGGTTGAGAGAAGGGCGGGACTGGCAGCTCAATATTCCAGGGTATGTAATCTTCAGGTGTGACAGTTGTGGGGGGGGGAGGGTATTGTAAAAGAGGAGGTGGCATTGCACTATTGATCCAAGGGGTCAATTACCGCAGGAAGGAGGGATGGTATCTTAGAAGGTTCCTCAAATGAGGCCATATGGGTAGAACTTAAAAACAAGAAGGGAGAGTGTACAATACACTTTCCTGGGAGTGTACTATGGGCCTCCAAACAGTCAGGGGCAAATGGAGGAGCAGATATGTAGGCAAATCTCAGAGAAGTGTAAAAATAATAGAGTAATAATAATAGGAAATTTCAACTTCCCTAATATTGAAAAGGATTTTCTGCCCCCATTGCGGGTGGGACCCGCCGCAGGTGAGGCAGTGCCCCAGCCAAAGGTCAATTAACTTGTGGCAGGGCTGGAAGATACCGGCGGCATTGGGGGGGCTGCTGTGGAAAAACCCACCCAATAAAAGGGATAGTCTTAGTGTGAAAGGCTTAGAGGGGGCAGAGTTCTTAAATTGCATCCAGGAGAGCCAGCATGTAGAAACTCCAACAAGAGAAGGGGCGATACTGGACCTAATCTTAGGGAATGAAGCCGTGCAAGTGGTAGAAGTGTCAGTGGGGAGGGTATTTCAGGGATAGTGACCACAGCTCTGTAAGATTTAAGGTAGTTAAAGAAAAGGGCAAAGATGGAGTGGAAATAAAGGTCCTGAATTGGGGGAAGGCTGATTTCAGCTGGGAGCTGGTACTTGTAGGAAAGTCTACATCAGACCAATGGGAGTCATTCAAAAAGGAAATAGAGAGAGTTCAGGACCTACATGTTCCTGTAAAAGTGAAGGGTAGGCCCAATAAGTCCAGGGAATCCTGGATGACAAGGGATTTTGAGGATTGGATAAGGAAAAAAAAGAGGCTTATGGCAGATGCAGAGGGCTGAAAACAGCAGAAGCCCTAGAGGAGTAAAGAAAGTGGGGGGCACTAAAAAAAATAATTAGAAGAGAGAAGAGGGGGTCTGAAAAAAATGCAGACAGGCAAGATAAGAGAAAATCCTAAGGCATTTTATAAATATATTAATGGCAAGAGGATAACCAGGGAAAGAGTGGGGACCATTCGGGACCAAAGTGCAATCTGGGGCCTCGGGCACCTGTAGGGAGGAGGAGTGACAGCCGGACACCCCTGGGTCATCCACTCAGGAATGTCAGAAGATGTCCGCTCCCTCTGAGTCCCCTTTGCCTGTGAGCCCCTCAACCTCATCCTCTGCCTCCACAGAGAGAATAGCTGGCCCACAGGAGGACAGCCAAAGCAAGCTGCAGGTGTCAGGGCAGCACCTAGAAGAAATGGTGGGCCTAGAAAAGTTAATAAATTCTGATTAGAAGTGGTTGCATGGGTGAACAAATTTTGTCACTTTATAATCTGAAAATGTATTCACTTTCATTGAATCACGTGTAAACTTGTCTTTCAGCTTCATTTAGAAACTTCATGAGATCTTCCCTTGCATCCGCCATCCCCCCATTAGCAGTTCAGCTGCACGCAGCTGGACCATGAGTGATTCTGGAGGGAGAGGTGCTTGTGGCAGGGCCTTTTGGAGACCTGTGCAAGCACTGTCCCGTGCATGCGGAGCCTTCATCCACCACACTCATCTCACTGTCCTGAACATTTGCAATGTTGTCTGCTGGGGTTCTCTTTCAGTTGTCCATCTGAGCCGACCTGCACCTCCGCCCACCCACTGATCACACTCCCATGAAACACCTGTGCCCGTCCAACATGGGGCTCCGCTTACTTTTGATTTCTGAAAAATGCTAGTTGTCAACTACTCGTAGACTCCCCCGTCCTTTCCCCTCCCCCAGTTACCCATGTCCTTCCCCCATCACTGTGGGACCCCCGACATCACCTTCCACCTCCCCACCGTCACCTGCCAGCCTGAACACTTGCCATTCCAGGATGTCCAGTTGAATGTGCACATTCCCTACCTTCCTGAAAATGCCATCCCCATCACGTTAACCTCCCCGACATCCTCCTTTCCCACACTCTGGGCCCGTGTCTGCCTCCGATTCCCTACCAACCACCCTCGCCATCCCTTCTACTGTTAACGATGCACCCTTGCCCTCCCAGCGGTTCCCTCTGCCCCCTCTCACACTCACCATTTCCTCCTACCATGCCCACCCTCAATTCGCTCCCCAGGAGGCAGTCATTGACCCACAGATCCTTCCCTTGCATGTTCATCTGGACATCTCCTCCTTTCTCCCTCCTCCACCCTTATTACCCCCTCCACTTACTTCGTCCTTCATCCTTACTTCCCCCCCACCCCCCGACACCTTCACCCCTCCCAACTTCTTACTCTCCCTGGATACTTTCCCCTTTCCAAACTCCCACCTCTCCCTGCGCACCTTCCCCTCTCCAAATTCCCTCCTCTCCCTGGATGGCTTCCCCCTCCTAACGCCCTCCCTTACGTCTTCCTCCCCACTTGCAGCATTCTCCCCCGTTACACCCTCCTCCCTCCATACTTCCTCCTTCCCTGAGACACCCTCCTTCCCCCTCCCAACCTTACCACCTGCGACATCTTCGTCCGCTCACTCCCAACCTCATCCTTCTCGGTACACCTTGCCAATCATCCATAGCAGCCTATGGCCAAGACCGTGATGTTCTGAAGCAGGACTGAAGCATCAACAGAGACCTCCCACTTTCCCAGAGCTGCTTCGCTGCGGAGCCATGTCTGTGAGAATCCACCCAGCATGCGATGCATGCGTTCCTCCAGGGTCTGGCAGCTGTAGGGCTCCAGCACGTTCTTCTCCTCGGATGTCCATGATCTGAACCAGTCCCTACTTCTACACGTCACACTTGTGCATATGCATTCTGGTTCGGTATATTTTCCTGCCAGTGTAATGGTCAATCGGCATGGAGGGATGAATCTGGTCAGGCTTCGCTTCACATTCCATTAGCGGGATGCAAATCCTGTTCACACCCGTCCCCAGTGGAATTTGTGTTCCCGCTATGATTTCACACTGTGATTTCAAGACAAATTCTCACCCCCTGCCTGCCGCCAATGGGACTTGGTGATTCCGCCCTCTAGCTTTTTACCATTTTTGCACTTGCTGACCTTATTTCCTGGTGTGCTCCTAACTTTGTACTCACTGCCATGCTCTGATTATCATTACCCAAATTGCTAATCTGCTCCATTACCTCATTGCTACCCTTTGGCTTACTACATCTCCTTTCACATGATCCTTTCTCCCCACTATTTCGTTTAAAGCTATCTCTACCATCCTAGTTATATGACACACCAGAACACTGGTCGTAGCATAGCTCAGGTTAAGACTGTCCCAAAAGCTCCCACTTTCCCCAGTACTGGTGCCATTTCTCTCACATCAGTGTTTGAGCCACGCATTCATCTCTCTAATATTATTAGCCAATTTGCTTGTGGCTCAGGTGATATTCCAGAGATTATTACTTTTGAGGTCCTACTTTTTTAATTTGGCCCCTTGCTGTTCATAATCCCTAAACAGAACCTCTTTCACAGCCCTTTCCTATGTCTTTGGAGCTACTTAGACCATGACAACAGGGTCCTCCCCCTCCCACTGCAAGTTCCTCTCCTGGCACCTTGCAGACAACACAGCCTTCTGGACTCACGCGCTCGGCTGCAGAGAACTGTGTCTATCCTCTGACTATACAATCCCCTACACTACCACTACATTCCTATTAACTGCCCCTGCTTCAATAGCTTCCTGTACTACAGTGCCATGGTCAGCTTGCTCCACTCTGCAGCTCTCACTTTCAGCCATACAAGCTGCAGGAACCTCATAACTGCTGGAAAATTGCAAGGGCTGAGGCTCCTCCACTTCTACCTTCTGGGTCTCCATACCTGCCTGACTCACAGTCATACCGAGCAAATTGTTGGGGCTGCGGGCTGACAAATCCCCAGGTCCAGATGAACTTCACCCTAACGTTTTGAAAGAAGTGGCTAGTGAGATAGTTGATGCACTGGTTTTAATTTTCTAAAATTCCTTGAATTTGGGGAAGGTTCCATTAGATTGGAAAATAGTGAATATAACTCCTTTATTCAAAAAGGGAGGGAGACAGAAAGCAGGAAACTATAGGTCAGTTAGCCTAACATCTGTCATAGGGAAAATGGTAGAAGCTATTATTAAAGATGGTAAAGCGGGGCACTTAGAAAAATTGAAGGTAACCAGGCAGAATCAACATTGTTTTGTAAAAGGGAAATCATGTTTAATCAATTTATTGGAGTTCTTTGAAAGACTCACATGTGCTGTGGATAAAGGGGAACTGGTGGATGTACTGTACTTAGATTTCCAGAAGGTATTTGATAAAGTGCCACGTCAAAGATTATTGTAGAATATAAAAGCTCCTGGTGTAGGGGGTAACATATTGGTATGGGTAGAAGACTGGCTAGCTAACAGGAAGCAGACAGTTGGCACAAATGGGTTTTTTTCTGGTTGGCAGGATGTGACCAGTGGTGTACCACAGGGATCAGTTCTGGGGCCTCAACATTTTAAAATTTATATAAATGACTTGGATGAAGGAACTGAAGAAATGGTGGTTAAATTTGCTGATGACACAAAGATAGGTAGGAAGATGATGTAAGGCGGTTACAAAGTGACATAGATAGGTTAAGCGAAAGGGCGAATATCTGGCAAATGGAGTATAATGTGGACAAATGTGAAATTGTTCATTTTGGCATGAAGAATTAAAAAGGAGCTTATTATCTAAATGGTGAGAGATTGCAGAGCTCTGAGATTTAAAGGGACCTGGACGTCCTAGTGCATGAATCGCAAAAGGTTAGTATGCAGGTACAGCAAGTGATTAGGAAAGCTAATAGAATGTTATAACTTATTGTGAGGGAGATTAATTACAAAAGCAGGGAGGTTATGCTTCAGTTGTCCAGGGCATTGGTGAGACCACATCTGGAGTATTGTGTATAGGGCTGGTCTCCTTATTTAAAGAAAGATGTAAATGCATTGGAAGCAGTTCAGAGAAGGTTTACTCGGCTAATACCAGGAATGGGTGGGTTGTCTTATGAGGAAAGACTGGACAGGTTGGGCTTGTATCCACTGGAATTTAGAAGGGTAAGTTGCAGCTTAATTGAAACCTTTAAGATCCTGTGGGGTCTTGACAGGGTGGATGTGGAGAAGATGTTTCCTTTTGTGGGACCATCTAGTACCAGGGGTCACTGTTTAAAAATAAAGGGTCGCTCATTTAAGACAGGGATGAGGAGAAATTTTTTCTCTCAGAGGGTTGTGAGTCTTTGGAACCCTCTTCCTCAAAAGGTTGTGGAAGCAGTCTTTGGATATATTTAAGGCAGAACTGGTAGATTCTTGATTAACAAGGCATGAAAGGTTATCGGGGATAGGCAGGAATGTGGGGTTGATGTTACATTCAGATCAGCCATGATCTTATTGAATGGTGGAATAGCCGTGAGGGGCCTAGTGTCCTACTCCTGCTCCTAATTTGTGTTTGTATGTTCGTATACCCTGCTGTCCCTGACCACTGACCAAATCAGAAGACCCTATCCTAAGCAGAGTGACCACCTTCTGGAATAAAATGCCTATGTACCTTTCCCTCTCCCTGGTGTATCGCAGTCTCTGCATCTCAGCCTCCAACTCAATGACTCTGAGCCAAAGCTCCTCAAGCCACAGATATTTGCTGCAGATGTGTTTGCTCTGGATCACACAGATGTCTAGGCATTCCCACATTCTTCAGTCGTAACACATCATCTGCCCTGCCATCTTTTTTGTGTGCTAATTAATTTATTTTCTAAATTAATTTATAACTAACATACTCTTCTACTCCCAAAATGCTTTACTACTAATACGAATAAAACCTTACAATTGCTCATACATTTTATGCATTTCAAAGAAAAAGAAACAAAATAAGAAAAAGTAGTCACAAGTAATCATTTACTTGCTTCCCTGTGACATTAGACTGATTTTTTTCAGAACTTGATCAGTCCACAGAGTGGCTATATGCTTTGCTGCTTTTTCTCACTCTCTCTCTCCCCTCTCTCATGCCACATTATTTCTCGCTGCTCTCTCACTCTCCGTCTCTCCCGTCTCAGGATATTCCACAATTCTCGTTATCTTGACTCCCTTCTCTCTCCCCTTGTCCAGTCCCTTTCCACCTACATCCGTGATTCCTCTGACACCTTACGTCACATCAATAATTTCCAGTTCCCTGGCCCCAACCGCTTCCTCTTCACCATGGACGTTCAATCCCTCTACACCTCCATCCCCCACCAGGATGGTCTGAGGGTCCTTAGCTTCTTCCTCGAACAGAGGCCCGAACAAACCCCATCCACCACTACTCTCCTCCGTCTGGCTGAACTTGTTCTCACACTGAACAATTTCTCCTTTAACTCCTCTCACTTCCTCCAAATAAAAGGTGTGGCTATGGGTACCCGCATGGGCCTCAGCTATGCCTGTCTCTTTATGGGGTATGTGGAACATTCCTTGTTCCAGTCCTACTCCAGCCCCCTCCCACAATTCTTTCTCCGGTACATCGATGATTACTTCGGTGCTGCTTCATGCTCTCGTCGGGACTTGGAAAAATGTATTAATTTTGCTTCCAATCTCCACCCCTCCATTATTTGCACATGGTCCATCTCTAACACTTCCCTTCCCTTCCTTGACCTCTCTGTCTCAATTTCTGGTGATAGTCTGTCCACCAATATCCATTAGAAACCTACCGACTCCCACAGCTACCTCGACTACAGCTCCTCACACCCCGCTTCCTGTAAGGGCTCCATCCCATTCACTCACTTCCTTCGCCTCCATCGCATCTGTTCTGATGATGCTACCTTCAAAAACAGTTCCTCTGACATGTCCTCCTTCTTCCTTAACCAAGGTTTACCACCCACGATCGTTGACAAGGCCCTCAACCGTGTCCGGCCTTCTCCCGCGCATCTGCACTCTCGCCTTCTCCACCTTCCCAGAAACATGATAGGGTCCCCCTTGTCCTCACTTATCACCCCACCAGCCTCCGCATTCAAAGGATCATCCTCCGCCATTTCCGCCAACTCCAGCATGATGCCACCACCAAACACATCTTCCCTTCACCCCCCGGCGGCATTCCGTAGGGATCGTTCCCTCCGGGACACCCTGGTCCACTCCTCCATCACCCTCTACTCCTCAACCCCTACCTTTGGCACCTCCCCATGCCCACGCAAAAGATGCAACACCTGCCCCTTCACTTCCTCTCTCCTCACCGTCCAAGTGCCCAAACACTCCTTTCAAGTAAAGCACTTCACTTGCATTTCCCCCAACTTAGTCTACTGCATTTGTTGCTCCCAATGCGGTCTCCTCTACATTGGAGAGACCAAACGTAAACTGGGGGACCACTTTGCAGAACATCTGCGGTCTGTCCGCAAGAAAGACCCAAACCTCTCTGTCGCTTGCCATTTTAACACTCCACCCTGCTCTCTTGCCCACATGTCTGCCCTTGGCTTGCTGCATTGTTCCAGTGAAGCCCAACGCAAACTGGAGGAACAGCACCTCATCTTCCGATTGGCACTTTACAGCCTTCCAGACTGAATATTGAATTCAACAACTTTAGATATTGAACTCCCTCCTACTTTCCCACCCCCTTTCTGTTTCTTCCCCCTTCCTTTTGTTTTTTTCCAATAATTTTTATAGATTTTTCTTTTCCCACCTATTTCCATTATTTTTAAATCTTTTATGCCCTGCTAGTCTTTCCACCCACCCCCACTAGAGCTGTACCTTGAGTGCCCTGCCATCCATTCTTAATTAGCACATTTGTTTAGATAATATCACCACCTTCAGCACCTCTTTGTTCCTTTGTCTGTGACATCTTTTGATTATCTGCTCCTATCACTGCTTGCTTGTCCCTACAACCACCCCAACCCCCCCCCACTTCTCTCTCCCCACCCCACCACTCCCCCCCCACCTTAAACCAGCTTATATTTCACCCCTCTCCTAATATTCACTCAGTTCTGTTGAAGGTTCATGAGGATTCGAAACGTCAACTCTTTTCTTCCCTGCCGATGCCGCCAGACCTGCTGTTGAGTTTTTCCAGGTAATTCTGTTTTTATACCACAATAGACTTTGATTTAAAGTGGTTCAAAGGTGGAAATGTAATCCTTTTTCTTTGTTCATGGGAAGTGGGCTTCACTGGCTGGTCCAACATTTATTGCCCATCCCTTGTTGCCCTTGAGAAGATGACAGTGAGCAGATGTGTTTGCTCTGGATCACACAGGTGATCTTGAACCTCTGCAGTCCATGTGATGTAGGTACGCCCACAGTACTGCTAGGAAGGAAGTTCCAGGGTTTGATGCAGCGACAGTGAAGGAACGGTGATATATTTCCAAGTCAGGATGGTGAGTGGCTTGGAGGGGACCTTCCAGGTGGTGGTGTTCCCATCTATCTGCTGCCCTTGTCCTTCTAAATGGTAGTACTCATGGGTTTGGAAGGCGTTGTCTGTGGAGCCTCGGTGAGTTACTGCAGTGCATCTTGTAGATGGTACACACTGCTGCTACTGTGCGTCGGTGGTGGAGTGAGCAAATGTTTGAGGATGTAGTGCCAATCAAGCGGGCTGCTTTGCCCTGGATGGTGTTGAGCTTCTTGATTGTTGTGGGAGCTGCACTTATCCAGGCAAGTGGGGAGTATTCCATTGCACTCCTGACTTGTGCCTTGTAAATTGTGGACAGGCTTTGGGGAGTCAGGAGGTGCGTTACTCATTGCACAATTCCTAGCCTCTGACCTGCTCTTGTAGCTACAGTATTTATATGGCTAGTCCGGTTCAGTTTCTGGTCAGTGGTAACCTCCAGCATTTGATAGTGGGGGATTCAGTGATAGTAAAGCCAATGAACATCAAGGAGTGAAGGTTAGATTCTCGCTTGTTGGAGATGGTCATTGTCTGGCACTTGTGTGGTGCGAATGTTACTTGCCACTTGTCAGTCCAAGCCTGGATATTTTGTAGGTTTTACTGCATTTCAACATGGACTGCTTCAGTATCTGAGGAGTCGCGAATGGTGCTGAACATTGTGCATTTATCAGCAAACATCCACACTTCTGACCTCATACCAGAAGGAATGTCATTGATGAAGCAGCTGAAAATGGTTGGGTCGAGGACACTACCCTGCAGTGATGTCTTGGAACTGAAATGACTGACCTCCAATAACCACAACCTCTGATTCCCATTGACTCCAGTTTTGCTAGGACCCCTTGATGCCACACTCCATTAAATGCTGCCTTGATGTCAAGGGCAGTCACTGTCACCTCACCTCAGGAGTTAAACTCTTTTGTGCGTGTTTGAACCAAGGTTGTAATGAGGTCAGGAGCTGAGCGGCCCTGGCGCGACCCAAACTGGGCATCAGTGAGCAGGTTATTGCTAAGCAAGTGGCACTAGATAGTACTGTTGATGACCCCTTCCATTAATTTACTGATGATTGAGTAGACTGATGTGATGGTAATTGGCTGGGTTGGATTTGTCCTGCTTTTTGTATACAGGACACACAAGCAATTTTCCACATAGCCAGGTAGATGCCAGTTTTGTAGCTGTACTGGAACAGCTTGGCTAGCTGCACAGCAAGTTCTGGAGCATAAGTCTTCAGAACCATTGCCGGAATATTGTCAGGGTCCATAACCTTTGCAGTATCCACTGTCTTCAGCCATTTCTTGATATTTCACGGTGTGAAGCAAATTGGCTGAAGACTGGAGTCTGTGATGCTGGAGACCTACAGAACTGGCCGAGATGGATCATCCACTCAGCACTTCTGGCTGAAGATTGTAGCAAATGCTTCAGTCTTAACTTTTCCACTGAGGTGCTGGGCTTCCCCATCATTGAGGATGGGGATATTTGTGGAGACTCCTCCTCCAGTGAGTTGTTTACTTATCCACCACCATTCATGACTGGATGTGGCAGGACTGCAGAGCTTAGATCTGATAAGTTGGTTGTGGGATTGCTTAGCTCTGTCTATCACTTGCTGCTTATGCAGTTTGGCATGCAAGCAAGTAGTCCTGTGTTATTGCTTCACTAGGTTGGCACCTCATTTTTAGGTATGCCTAGTGCTGCTCCTGGCAAGCTCTCCTGAACTCTTTATTCAACCAGGGTTGATCCCCTGACTTGATGGTAATGGTATAGTGGGGGATATGCCGGGCCATGAGGTTACAGATTGTTTTCGAGCATAATTCTGCTGCTGCTGATGGCCCACAATGCCTTATGGATGCCCAGTCTTGATTTGCTAGATCTGTTTGAAATCTCTCCCATTTAGCATGGTGGTAGTGCCACACAACATGATGTAGGGTATCCTCAATGTGAAGGTGGGACTCCACCTCCACAACGGCTGTGCGGTGGTCATTCCTCCCGATGCTGCCATGGACAGATGCATCTGCGACAGACAGGTTGGTGAGGATGAGGTCAAGTGTGTATTTCCCTCTTGTTGGTTCCCTCACCACCTGCCGCAGACCCAGTCTAGCAGCTATGTCCTTTAGGACTCAGCCAGCTTGGTCAGTACTGGTGCTACTGAGCCACTCTTGGTGATGGATATTGAAGTCCCCCATCAAGAGTATATTCTGTACCCTTGCCACACTCAGTGCTTCCTCCAAGTGGTGTTCAACATGGAGGGGCACTGATTCATCAGCTGAGGGAGGTTGGTACATGATTATCAGCAGGAGGTTTCCTTGCCCATATTTGACCTGATCCCTTCATGGGGTCCGTAGTCAACGTTGAGTCCCATGGCAACTCCATCCCGAGTGTATACCACTGGCCGCCACCTCTGCTAGGTCTGTCCTGCCGGTGGGACAGGACATACCCAAGGATGGTGATGGTGGTGGCTGGAATGTTGTCTTTAAGATATGATTCTGTGAGGATGACTATGTTATGCTGTTTCTTGACTAGTCTATGAAACAGGTCTCCCAATTTTGGCGCTAGCCCCAAGATTTTAGTGAGGAGGACTTTGCAGGGTCGACAGGGCTGAAATTGCCGTTGTCGTTTCTGGTGCCTAGGTCGATGCCGAGTGGTCCATCCGGTTTCATTCCCTTTTTGCAATTTTACAGCAGTTTGACACAACTGAGTAGCTTGCTAGGCCATTTCAGAGGGCCTTTAAGAGCCAACCATATTGCTGTGGGTCTGGAGTAACATGTAGGCCAGACCAGGTAAGGACAACAGATTTCCTTCCCTAAAGGACATTTGTGAACAAGATGAGTTTTTACAAAACAATCAACAATGGTTTCATTGTCATCATCAGACTTTTAATTCCAGATTTTTATTGAATTCAAATTCCACCATCTGCTGTGGTGGGATTTGAACCCAGCATTACCCTGGGTCTCTGGAATACCATTACGCCATTGCGTTATACAAGGAAGAATACAGGAAACTGGTGTTTATATCACCTTAGCAAGGCAATGGTAAATTGTAAGTTACCACGGCCTAGCAATGGATGACCTTAAGGATACCCCTAAAACACATGTCAGCTGAATTCTCGAAACTGGGTGACCACCATCTGCACCTCTCAGTATACTCTTTGTTTGAAGGATGTTAACTAAAACAAAGGATGTTGACTAGAAAAAAGGATGTTATCCAGCATGTGTGCTCAACATGCTTCCTGCTTGTTCAGCTCTTTTATGGTATAAATATAGGAATCACACAGTAGGTTTTTTAGATTCGTTGGATTCACTCCAGTGTCTCTCAAGGTAACATTACGGCTGCTGTAGTGCAGTGATGATAGTTCCCCCCTTAATTGGGATTAGGGTATCTCGCCAGGCTCAGCAGCTTTCTACAGGGATTTAAGGTAAATACTACTGTAAATGTTCATGGATATCTTAAACATGTCTCAGTGATGTTATTAAGATGCGAATTCCCGAACAGAAATAAAATTATGCTTACTTTTGCCAGAACCATCAATGTTGCAATTCACATCAAACGTGAATTGCATGTTCGATTCTTTAATAAACTTTGATAAAATTTAGAAAATATATTGTCTCATACAGTTTTCTATAGCCAAACTCAGGAACCCAGCTCTGTACGCTTTTCAGTGGAGAGGTACATTGTTGAGGAGAGATGTCCGGACCCTTATAAGAATCATAGAGGCACAGAAGGAGGCCACTTGGCCCATCGTGTCTGCACCAGCTGAAAAATAAATCACCCAGCACTTGAGGTGCACATCCAGACACCTTTTAAATGAGTTGAGGGCTTTTGCCTCTGCTGCTCTTTCAGGCAGTGAGTTCCAGACGCCACAACCCTTTTGGCAAAAAGATTTTTCCTCATCATCCCTCTAATCTTTCTACCAATCACTTTAAATCTATGCCCCCTAGTCACTGACCTCTCTGCTAAAGTAAATAGGCCCTTTCCATCCACTCTATACAGGCCCCTCACAATTTTGTACACCTCAATCAAATCCCCCCTCAGCCTCCTCTGTTCCAAGGAGAACAACGCCAGCCTATCCAACCTTTCCTCATAGCTGCAATTTTCCAGTCCTGGCAACATCCTCATAAACTTAAAAGCAAAATACTGCAGATGCTAGAAATCTGAAACAAAAACAAAACTGGCTGAAAAGACTCAGCAGGTCTGACAGCATCTGCGGAGAGGAATATAGTTAACATTTCGTGTCCACATGACTCTTCATCATAAACTTCCTCTGTACCCTCTCGATTGCAATTACATCCTTTCTGTAATGAGGTGACCAGAACTGCACGCAGTACTCAGGTTGTGGCCTAAATAATGCTTTATATAGTTCCAGCATAAACTCTTATATTCTATGCCTTGGCTAATAAATTAAAGGGGACTCGACCTTCTTAACCACCTTATCACCCTGTCCTGCTACCTTCAGGGATCTGTGGGCATTCACTCCAAGGTCTCTCACTTCCTCTACACCTCTCAGTATCCTCCCACTTATTGTGTAGTCCTTTGCCTTGTTTGACCTCCCTAAATGCATCACCTCACATTTCTCTGGGTTGAATTCCATTTGCCAATTTTCTGCCCACCTGATCAGTCCATTGATATCTTCCTGCAATCTACAGCAATCCTCCTCATCATCTACCACATGGCCAATTTTTGGGTTGTCTGCAAACTTCTTGATCATTCTCCTACATTTACATCCAAATTATTACCCTATACCACAAAAAGCAGGGGATCTAGTACTGAGCCCTGTGGAACGCCACTGGAAACAGCCTTCCAGTCACAAAAACATTCATCAATGATTACCCTTCGTTTCCTGCCACTGAGCCAATTTATATTTATATTTTTGATCAGTCTGCCATGTGGGACCTTGCCAAAAGCCTTCCTAATATCCATGTAGACCACATCAACTACACTACCCTCATCAATCCTCCTTGTTACTTCCTCAAAAAAAATCAGTCAAGTTTGTCAGACACAATATAAAAGCAAAATACTGCGGATACTAGAAATCTGTAATATAAACAGATAATGCTGGAAAAACTCAACAGGTCTGACAGCATCTGTGGAGAGGGAAATGGAGTTAATGTTGAGACTCTTCTCCCAGTTGTTATCTTTGTTTCTTTCTCCACAGATGCTGCCAGACATGCTGAGCTTTTCCAGCCTTTTCTGTTTTTATTTTGTCAGATATGACCTTCCCTGAACAAATCCATGCTGACTGTCCTTGATTAATCCATGCCTTTCTAAGTGACAGTTTACCCTGTCCCTCAGGATTGATTCCAATAATTTGCCTACTAAATAGTCCAGAGTGACAGGCCTCTAATTATTCGGTCTACCCCTCGCTCTCTTTTTAAACAAAGGTACAACTTTAGCAGACCTCCAAGCCTCCGGCACCTCACCTGTATCCAGTGATGATTGGAAAATGATGGTTTCTTTAAACAGCCTAGGGTACATTTCTTCCCTGCATTGGTGATTTATCCACTTTCAAGGATGCTAATATCCTTAATACTTCCTCTCTCCCTTTGTTTATCACATCCAATGCATCACACTCCCCCTCCTTAACTACAATGTCTTCATTGTTCCTCTCTTATGTAAAGACAGATGGAAAGTATTAATTAAGAACTATACCCACATCCTTCACCTCCCCACATAGGTTACCTTTTTGCTCTTCTATGGGCCCTACTCGTTCCTTAATTACCCTCTTACTCTGGGTGCATTGATAAAACATCTTTGGGTTTGCCTTGATTTTTCTTGCCAATATTCTTTCATGCCCCCTCTTCGCTTTTTTAATTTCTCTATTGATTTCACCTTTCCACTTTCTACAGTCCTCTGGGCTTTCTGTAGTATTGAATTCCCAGTGTCTGAGATAAGCTTCCCTCTTCAGGCTTATCTTACCCTGGAAGCTCCTTGTCATTCTGGGGGCTCTAGATTTGGCCGTCCCACCCTTTTACTTAGTGGGAACATATTTACTCTGAACCTCTTGAATCTCCCCTTTGAATGCCTCCCATTGTTCTGACACTGATTTACTTCAAGTAGCTGTTTCCAGTCCACTTTTGCTGAATCACTCCTCAGCTTAGTAAAATTGGCCTTGTCCCAATTTAAAACATTAACTCCTGTTTTATCTTTATCCTTTTCCATAATTATGTTAAAACTAACAGAATTATGATCACTACCACTAAAATGCTCTCCCACTGTCACTCATTCCACCTGCCCAGTTTCATTTACTAAAACTAAGTCCAGAACCGCACCCTCTCTTGTTGAACTTACTACATATTGGCCAAAAGAATTCTCCTGAATGCACTTTAAGAATTCTGTTCCCTCCATCTGGTTAACCTGGGGGTTAAACCTTGTTAAAGAGGCTACCTAGAAGATGGTAATATTCTCTGGTGGTTCCTTTCCTTCAGGGAGAATTAGATCAGTTCTTAAGGCTGTTTAAGTGTTTGAGGCCTGTCTTTCTCAACCTTAAGTGAGAGTGATCACTCACGGAGTATACCTCATCCAGACTAGTTTCAAAAAGGGGTTAGGATTATAATCCACTTCAATGAGGGGGAAGCTGGTTAGAGGGAGTGGGGAACCAATTGCCAAGGTGTGGGGGCTTGTATGGGGGAGGGGTCCAATTGTGTAGGAGTCCAATTGCGGATCCTGGGGTGGGGGCTTCTAATAAGTGGGAACCAACAATGTCCAACCATGATGGGTGAGATATCCCAAAAGGGTGGGTCCACTTAATGGAGGTGCTAATCATGGTGTAGTGAGCACCCTAAAATGGGATTGTGGGGGCCTAATTGCTGACTGGGGTGGGGTTCTGATTGTGGTGGATACCTATTGTATCTGAGGTTTGCAGTTAGAGTCAAAGAGTCATAGAGGTCCACTGCACAGAAAAAGGCCCTTCAGTTCAGCCTATCAAGTCTGCGCTGGTCAAACAAGTACCTAACTATTCTAACCCCATATTTCAGCACTAGGCCCATATCCTTGTATGCCAGGGCATCGTAAGTGCACATCCAAATATTTTTTAAATGTTATGAGGGTTTCTGCCTCTACCATCCTTTCAGGCAGTGAGTTCCAGATTCCCACCACTCTATGGGTGAAAAAATTCTTCCTAACACCCCCTCTAAACCTCCTGCCCCTTATCTTAAATCCATGCCCCCTGGTTATTGATCCCTTCTCCAAGGGAAAATGTTACTTCCTGTCTACCTTATCGATGCCCCTCATAATTTTATACACATCAATCATGTCCCCCTTCAATCTCCTCTGCTCCAAGGAAAATAACCTCAGTCTATCCAATCTCTACTCATAACTTAAACCCTCCAGCCCAGGCTGCATCCTGTTAAATCTCCTCTGCACTATCTCTAGTGCAATCACATCCTTCCTATAACGCAGATTCCAGAACTGCAGACAATACTCTAGCTGTGGCCTAACCAGCATTTTATACAGTTCCAGCACAACCTCCCTGCTCTTATGTTCTAAGCCTCGGCTAATAAAGGAAAGTATCCCATAGGCCTTCTTAACCACCTTATCTACCTGTCCCACTACCTTAAGGAACTGGTGGACATGCACACCAAGGTCCCTCTGATCCTTGGTACTTCTCAGGGTCCTACCATTCATCTTGTATTCCCGTGCCTTGTTTGTCCTGCCCAAGCGCATCACCTCACACTTATCTGGATTAAATTCCATTTGCCACTGATCAGCCCATCTGACCACCCCGTCTATATCCTCCTGTAATCTAAGGCTATCCGCCTCACTATTTACCACCCCACCAATTTTTGTGTCATCCGTGAACTTACTGATCAACCCTCCTATGTTCAAGGCTAAATTGTTTATATATACCACAAACATCAAGGGACCCAACACCAAGCCCTGTGGAATCCCACTGAACACAGACATCCAGTCACAAAAACACCCCTCAACCATCACCCTCTGCTTCCTGCTACTCAGCCAATTCTAGATCCAATTTGCCAAATTGCCTTGGATCCCATGGGCTCTTACCTTCATTATTAGTCTGCCATGCGGGACTTTATAAAAGGCCTTGTTGAAATCCAAGTAGACTACATCAAATGCATTACCTTCATCTACACACCTGATCATCTCTTCAAAAAATTCAATCAAATTGGTCAGACATGACCTCCCCTTAATAAAACCACGCTGACTGTCCTTGATTAACCCCTGCATCTGCAAGTGTCCCTCAGAATTGTTGTAGCATAATGGGCCATTCCTAAAGGAAAACTTACCGACTGGGACATGGAGATGGTAGTGAATGGTCACTTAGAGGGCTGTCCACCACAGTATAACACTGACAGAGGGAGTGATAACACACAATGAAGCAGGTGAAGATGGTACAATGAGGACATGGCAGTCATTCCAGAAGTTTCAGGGGGTGGGAAATTCCAAAAGGATCCAACCATCCATTATGTTCTGTCCAGTGGCAAGTTGTAGTCAAGCATCACACATGGGATTCTTGAGACAGTTGAGAGGCTGAGGTGGAGAATGATTGTGTGGTAACAGAGAATTTAATACAAGTGAAAAAGCATTTAATACCACATAGTAATTATCCAAGTAGAGACTTGTGACTTTTTTATTTGTTTGTGGGATAAGGGTGTGCTGGCTGGGTCAGCATTCATTATCCATCCCTAGTTACCCTTGAGAAGATGGTAGTGGGAGGCCTTCTTGAACTGCTGCAGTCCATGTGGTGTAGGTACATCCGCAGTGCTGTTAGGGAGGGAGTTCCAGGGTTTTGACCCAGCGACAGTGAAGGAACAGCAATATGTTTCTAAGTCAGGATGGTGAGTGACTTGCAGGGGAACTTACAGGTGATGGTGTTCCCATGCATCTGCTGCCATGGTCCTTCTAGGTGGTAGAGGTCGATGGTTTAGAAGGTGTTGTCAAAGGAGCCTTGGTGAGTTCATACAGTGCATCTTGTAGATGGTACACATTGTGCGTCGGTGTCGGAGGGAGTGAATATTTAAGATGGTGGATGAGGTCTCAGTCAAGCAAGCTGCTTTGTCCTGGTTAGTGTTGAGTTTCTTGAGTGTTGGTGGAGCTTCACTCATTCAGGTAAGTGGAGAGTATTCCATCAGACTCCTGACTTGAGCCTTGGGGAGTCAGGAGGGGAGTTACTCTCTTTGTAGCTACAGTATTTATATGGCTAGTCCAGTTCACTTTCTGGTCAATGGTAATACTTGCCTTCACTCACTGGTCAATGGTAACCCCCAGGATGTTGACAGTGGGGGATTCAGTGATGGTAATGCCATTGAATGTCATGGGGAGATGGTTAGGTTCTCTCTTGTTGGAGATGGTCATTGCCTGGCATGTGCCTGCCACTTATGAGCCCAGGTCTGAATATTATCCAGGTCTTGCTGCATATGGACACAGCCTGATACAGTATCCGAATTTTCGCGACTGGTGCTAAACATTGTGCAATCATCGGCGAACATCTCCACTTCTGACCTTATGATGGAGGGAAGCATCTTAAGATGATTAGACTGAGGACATTACCCTGAGGGACACCTGCAGCAATGTTCCAGGACTGAGATGATTGACCTCCATTTACCACAACCATCTTCCTTTGTGCTAGGTATGACTCCAACCAGTGGAGTTTTCTGCCTGATTCCCTTTGACTTCAGCTTTGCTAGGCTCCTTGATGCCACACTCAGTCAAATACTGGCTTCATTTCAAGGACAGTCACTCTCACCTCATGTTGGGAGTTCAGCTCTTTTTTCCATGTTTGGACCAAGGCTGTAATGAGGTGAGAAGCTGAGCAGCCTTGGTGAAATCCAAACTGAACTTCAGTGAGTAGGTTATTGCTGAGTAAGTGCTACTTGATAGCACTGTCAACATCTCCTTCCATCACTTTGCTGATGATCGTGAGTAAGCTGATGGGGCAGTAACTGGCCAGTTTGGATTTGTCTGCTTTTTGTGCACAGGACATACCTGGGCAATTTTCCACCTTGCCGGGTAGATGCCAGTATTGCAATTGTACTGGAACAGCTTGGCTAGGGGCGTGGCTAGTCCTGGAGCATAAGACTTCAATACTATTGTCAGAATGTGTCAGGGCCCATTACCTTTGCAGTATCCAGTGCCTTCAGCTGTTTCTTCATACAAGAGGAGTGAATCGATTCGGCTGAAGACTGGCATCTGTAACGATGGGGAACCCTGGAAGAGGACAAGATGGATTATCCAACACTTCTGGGTGAAGCTTTACAAATGCTTTGCATTGATATGCTGGGCTCCCCCATCATTGAGGATGGTGATCTTTGTGGAGCCTCCTCCTCCACTTTTGAAGCCAAAGTATTCTTGAGTGTTGCAGGAATGACAACACCCAGCAAAAAGGGTTGCATAGGCCCCTGATGCGAGGTCTATGTCAAAATCTCATGCTGATGACAGAAATCATTTCTTACGTCACTCTGTTTGAAGAATTAAAGAATCCTTACTTGGTGACAATTCTGAACATATGTTGACTGCCTGTGTAAACAACCCTGTGCCAAAATACACAGAATTTATCAATGGAGAGCTTAAATCTTACTTTCCCAGGGGCATTCTTAAACAATTAGGTTGGATGCTCTTCTATGAAATGTGTTCTGGGTTCATCCCTAACATAGCCATTCTGCAATTACTACCATTTCCATTGTAATACCATATCATATCTTTAATACATATGTTTGCAATCAAACAAGATCATTTAAACTATTTAACAATGCAAGCATAATGCTCTTCTGGGAGACTTTAAACCCTAATGGTAAGTGCCTATCATTCATTTAGGTGTTAGTTGAGGTTTAAGGTTAACACTCTTGCCTCTGAGTAAACTGTCAAGGGTTCAGATCCAGAGATGAAATTGAAGCTGACAATCTAAGGGGAGGTGGTGGCATAATGGTATTGTCTCTGGAATACTAATTCAGAGACCCAGCCTAATGCCCTGGGGACTCAGGTTTAAATCCCACCACGGCAGATGTTGTAATTTGAATTCAATAAAAATTTTGGAATTAAAAATATGATGATGACTGTAAAGCCATTGTTGTTTGTTGTAAAAACCCATCTGCTGTCCTTGCCTGGTCTGGCCTACATGTGACTCTAGACCAACAGCAATGGCCCAGCAAGTTGTATCAAACCAAGTCTAAAAGGAATGAAACCAGATGGATCACTCAGCATACATGGACTGCGGCAGTTCAAGCTAGCAGCTCACCTTCGACTTTTTAATTAGGGATGGACAATAAATGCTGGCCTAGCTAAAGACATTCACATCCCACGATTGAATAAAAAAAAAACTGAAGGAACCCTGCACTGTCAGGGACATTAATCTGAGATGCCTCTGCCCTCTGCGGAGGGATCTAGGAACCTGGTACACAAATCAGGATAAATTAGTTTGCAGGTACAACGAGTAATTAGAAAGGCAAATGGAATGCTGTCGTTTATAGCAATAAAAGTAAGGATGTTTTCCTACTGCTGTATGGGCATTGATGAGACCACATCTTGAGTACTGTGTACAGTTTTGGTCTCCTTAAGTTAGAAGCAGTTCCGAGAAGGTTTACTCAGTTGCTATAGGAAAGGTTGGACAGGCTGGGTCTGTATCCATTGGAGTTTAGAAAATTGAGAGGTGATCTTATTGAAACATACAAGATCCTAAGGGGGCTTGACAGGGTGGATGCTGAAAGGATGTTTCCCCTTGTGGGAGAGACTAGAACTAGGGGACAAGGTTAAAAAATAGGGGATCTCCCATTTAAAACAGAGATGAGAAGAAATTTTTTCTCTCAGATGATTGTGAGTCTTTGGATCTCTCTTCCCCAGAGAGCGATGGAGGCAAGGTCAGTGAATATTTTTAAGTAAAGGATAGGTAGATTTTTGACTAACAAGGGTGTCAAAGTTTATCGGGGGTAGGCAGAATGTGGAGTTGAGGCCACAATGAAAGCAATTATGATCTTATTGAATGATGGAGCAGGCTCGAGGGACTGAATGGCCTCCTGCTTCTAAGCCGTATGTTCTGACAGAAAAAGATCCCATGGCACTTTTTCAAAGAAGAGGAGGGAAGTTCTTCCTGGTTTATCAGCCAAAATTTGTCAACAAAACATCACTAAACAGGTTATCTGGTCATTATCAGAATTGTGGAATTTTGCTGTGCGAAAATTGGTTGCAGCAGTTCCAATGTTAGAACAATGATTACAATTCGAAAGTACTTCATTGGCTGTAAGCGCTTTGGGATGTCCTGAGATGCTGAAGAGTGCTATATAAATGCGCAGTTTTTTTTTCTCTTTAACCCTAATGTTTTACTGAACACCATTAAAAGTTGAAGCTAAGTCAACAATATTTTGGATTTCAACTGTGTTTTAAGTGCATCACAAGCTGGCCAGTAGCAAAAGCAAATGTTTCTTATTCATTTTTGCTTAACTTTGAGAACCTGTAAGCCATTAAGAGATAGAGCTTGGCTGGGCTCACAATGCTGGATCTCTGAGCTTAAGGGGGAATCCTCAGCGCTGCCAGAATCTTGGTTTGCTTATCCTTGGGTCCGTAGGGCCACTTTTACTTGGCTTTCTTTCAAACCAATTTCAGACTAATACCTGGTCTTAGTCAGATGAGTCAACCATTTTATTTGTATCAGGTGGCAGATGCTGTTGACAGGAGAAAATACAAATTAGACTTCTTTCAATGAATAACCTTTTAAGGATCCGGCATAAGGATAATTTGAGTCTGCACTTAGTGTAATGTGCCCAGGAGAAGCAGCTGACTTTGGATCTATAATTACGAATTGCCTCTGGGGTTTCCTCCCCTCATGTCTGGGTCTGTTGTAGGGTTAATTAATAGAAATTGATTGCTAGATTAGTCAACTATCATTGAATCATATGACCGCCAGAATGGTAGAAGGAAAATGAGGTAGGCCTCAGTGACTTTTCATTTAGCAGTTTTATGGGCAAGATTTTTCAGATGGCGGGCTTTCCCACCTGCCAGCTGAAGGGTCGGCGAGGAATGCATCTGTGCTGGTACCAGCTGCCCCGCAGCCATTTAATTTTCAGCGGGGTGTTAATTGGCTCAGGATGTGATTTCTTCCCCCATCCAGGGAGGCAGTGCCGCCCTAGAGAGCTGCAGTGTCATTCCATCCAAGTGAGTGACCAGTGTGGTGACCACTGTGGAGACTACAGCCAGAACCCGAAGAAGTGGAGGTTATGGAGGCCAAACTGAAAGTAACTCCAGGATATCAATGGTGCCTGGTTGGCAGGCCCTAGCCAGAGAGGTTAATTGGTTGCGGGGGGAGGGGTGGGGTGGGTTTGAGGGGCTGGAGAGGGAGCTTTAAAAGGAGTATGACCTGGCGGGGTGCCTCCGCTGGGCACAGGGATGATCTCCCTCCTTGCCTGTCACCAACTCAGCCAGTAAAAGGTGCCTGGCTACCCACTTGGCATGGGCCTCTCCCTGCCAGAGGTAAAATAATGGCAGGGTTGGGATGAGGCACTCAGACTGCAATTAATTGGCCACTGAACAGCTCAATAGACTCTAGGGCCTCCATTGCCCGCTGTAAAATTGGAGACAGATTGGGGGCAAGCGAGTAGGTGATGGGGAGGTCTCGCATATGAGGCCCAGGCCCCCCCATTGCCTTCAAACCTGCTGGTGGGGAACCGTAATATTCTACTCATAATATGCTTGGTTGCCTAGGTTCAGACAGCACTAGCAGCGGAGACAGCCTGGCCATAATCCACACCAACAACCTTTTGTGGAAGCTAAGGGTCACATCCAGCTGCTGGTTATAGGCAGGGTTGCCCTGCTGTCGGTGCTGCCCGGCAGGATACCAGTCACGTGTGCTAATTTTCTGCCTGCTAGAGGCAATTGTTGGGCTTCATTGAAATGCCACCAGGCCATTCGGTGCCCAACATATATAGGAAAAGGGCACAGAGGGACTGCACACAGGGGAGGATCAGGTCACCTGCTGATTTGTAGGTAAAGACTGCATGAGAGGGAAAGGGCAATTGAGCAATTGGAGGCTGCAACGTTCCTAGTGGAGGCCTAGCAGAAGAAAACTGTTCCCTCTGGCTCCACAAAGAAAAGGTTTCCATTTACTGTTTGGCTCTCTTCTAATTCCCAACACTTCAGCTGCCATGCATCCCCTTTCCAAGCCTTTTTATGGTATGGAATGAACCAGTGGCATTTAAACGAGGCCTGGCAGTGAAAATTACTGCTGGCGTGAAAAATTAACACATCTTGGAGGAAGCCCGCTCAGTGCTAAAATCCACCCCATTGATTCATAGAAGTTGCTATGTGACGAGTGTGAAGGTAGTCTTGAGCCAGCTGTGAAATAACTTCTCTAATCTCAACTGCACTGAAATTGGAAAACTCCTCTAGCTTCTCCAGCCATGAATTAGCTACAGTTAAAACAGACATGTACTTTCCTTACGCAATTTCAACAGACCGACTTGAGATGAATTGTCCACAAGAGCCAGCTGCTTGTTTGTATTGGTAATCACCCAGGAACTTTCTTGCTGGTTCTTATTAAATCTTGTTAAATTAAGTCAACACTTTGCCCATGTGCGCAATGATGGGGCTACATGGAATTACCAGCATGCTAACCATTCGTATGTACCTGTGCCATTATTAAAGCCCAGGAGCCTTTCAACTGTTTAACTACAGGAGAATTATTTACTGACTGATATTTCCAGGGCCTTTGATGTGCACTATTAGCAGAATGTTGCAGATATTTGTACCAGGTTTCCATTCCATTTGAGCAGTCTTGAGGTCCCCTGTAGGTATTTGTTTCTGTTTTAGATTCAGTACTGCCCAGAAAAGAAAGAAGTCATTTGGACCATCGTGACTGTGCCCGCTTTTTAAAAAGAGCTATCCACTTAGTCCCGCTCCCCTTCCCTTTCCCCATTACCCTGCAAGTACTTCCTTTTGAAATATATATCGAATTCCATGTATCAAATTCCAGTTTGAAAGTCACGATTGCATCTACTTCCACCCCTTTTTTTAGGCAATGCATTCCAGATCATAACAATTCACTGCATAACTCTCTTTCTCGACACTCCTTTCTGATTCTTTTGTTAATTATCCTTCACCTTATTGGGACTCATTGGAAAGATTTTTCAAAGAGCCAGCACAGACACAATAGGCCAAATGGCTTCATTCAACGCTATGAAATGAGCTTGGCATAAAGGAGATGGAATTAGCAGGATGTATGATGTCCTTTCTGCTACCTCTGGTTCATGCAAGAAGCAAGCATACTGTACTCGAAAGAAGGTCAAAGTGTACGTGGCCCACCAGGTTATGAAAAGTCGGTTTCCCATACAGCCTCTGTAAAGTGATCAGCTGTTGTAAGGATCCATTTCTCCTGGAATCGTCCTTTCTTACTTCAGACCTGCCGCGGTTTGGCCTCAAGCTGCTAGTCAATGCCAGTATCCTCCTGCCCCCAGTAGGTACCTTTGTCCCCGTGATCTAAAGTGCTTGGCCATGAAGTCTCAACGTGGGGGATGTGGCTCTTCGCTTGTTATAGTGGCTGGGCTGGAATTTAGAGTTTGGTCTCAAACTCCATAGGAAGAAGTTGAGAAAGTCCACTGACATTACATAAAACTAACAACACAGAAACAGGCCATTCAACTCAACCAGTCCAAGTTGGTTTTTAAGCTTTACACAAGTCTCGTCCCATCCGTCTTCATTTAATGTCATTGACATATTTCCCATATGGCACTGCCATGTGAAAGATTATGACCCAAAAGTCTTGTCACTTATCAAATGGTATAGTACATAGTGTAGGTTTTCCATTTTCTATTTGAACAGAACATATGAAATATGAACATGTGTAGGCCAAGCCACCCCTTGAACCTGCTCCCACATTCATTAAGATCCTGCTGATCATTGACTCAACTAAAGACCATAAGACATAGGAACAGAAATTAGGCCATTCGGCCCATTGAGTCTGCTCCACCATTCAATCATGGCTGATAAGTTTTTCAACCCCATTCTCCCACCTTCTCCCTGTAACCTTTGATCTCCTTACCAATCAAGAACCTATCTATCTCGGTCTTAAATACATCCAATGATCTGGCCTCCACAGCCTTTTGTGGCAATGAATTCCATAGATTTACCACTCTCTGGCTAAAGAAGTTTCTCCTCATCTCTGTTCTAAAAGGTTTTCCCTTTACTCTGAGGCTGTGCCCTCAGGTCCTAGTCTCTCCTACTAATGGAAACATCTTCCTCACATCCACTCTATCCAGGCCTTTCAGTATTCTGTAAGTTTCAATCAGATCCCCCCTCATCCTTCTAAACTCCATCAAGTATAGACCCAGAGTCCTCAAATGTTCCTCATATGTTAAGCCTTTCATTCCTGGGATCATTCTCGTGAACCTCCTCTGGACCCTCTCCAGGGCCAGCACATCCTTCCTGAGATACGGGGCCCAAAATTGCTCACAATATTCTAAATGTGGTCTGACCAGAGCCTTATAAAACCTCAGCAGCACATTCCTGCTTTTATATTCTAGCCCACTCAAAATAAATGCCAACATTGCATTTGGCTTCCTAACTACCGACTCAACCTGTAAGTTAACCTTAAGAGAATCCTGGACTAGGAGTCCCAAGTCCCTTTGCACTCCAGATTTCTGAATTCTCTCCCCATTTAGAAAATAGTCTATGCCTCTATTCTTCCTACCAAAGTGCATGACCTCACACTTCCCCACGTTATATTCCATCTGCTACTTCTTTGCCCATTCTCCTAACCTGTCTAAATCCTCCTTGCTTTCTCAATACTACCTGTCCCTCCACCTATCTTTGTATCATCTGCAAACTTAACCAGAATACCCTCAGTTCCTTCATCTAGATCATTAATGTATAAAGTGAAAAATTGTGGTTCCAACACTGACCCTTGTGGTCACTGGCCACCATCCTGAGAAGGACCCCCGTATACCCACTTTCTGCCTCCTGCCAGACAGCCAATCTTCTATCCATGCTAGTACCTTGCCTCTAACGCCATGGGCTCTTATCTTACTGAGCAGCCTCCTGTGCGGCACCTTGTCAAAGGCCTTCTGGAAGTCCAAGTAGATAACATCCATTGGCTCTCCTTTGTCTAACCTACTCATTAACTCCTCAAAGAATTCTAACAGATTTGTCAGGCATGACCTCCCCTTGATGAAACCATGCTGACTTTGCCCTTTTTTACCATGCACTTCCAAGTATTCTGAAATCTTATCCTTAATAATGGACTCTAAAATCTTACCAACGACTGAGGTCAGGCTAATCAGCCTGTAATTTCCTGTCTTTTGCCTCACTCCCTTCTTAAATAAGGGGGTTACTTTAGCGATTTTCCAGTCCTCTGGGAGCCTCCCTGACTCCAGCAATTCCTGAAAGATCACCACTAACGCCTCCACTATCTTTTCAGCTATCTCCTTCAGAACTCTGGGGTGTAATCCATCTGGTCCAGGTGATTTATCCACCTTCAGACCTTTCAGTTTTCCTAGCACCTTCTCCTTGGTAATGGTCCTCGACTCTCTTGAATTTTGGGGTTGTTACTCGTGTCTTCCTCCGTGAAGACTGATGCAAAGTACCTATTCAGTTCCTCCGCCTTTTCTTTGTTCCCCATTATAACTTCTCCAGCGGTCCAATATCCACTTTTGCCTCTCTCTTACCTTTTATATATACAAAAAAAACTCTTGCAATCTTCTTTTATATTACTGGATAGTTTACCCTCATATTTAATCTTCTCCCTCCTTATTTATTTTTTAGTTGGCCTCTGTTGGTCTTTGTAGGCTTCCTAATCCCCTGGCTTCCCACTGCTCTTTGCCGCATTGTATGCTTTCTCTTTAGCTTTTATTGCTGTCCCTTGTCAGCCATGGTTACCTTGTCCTCCCTTTAGTATGCTTCTTCTTCCTAGGGATGAATTTTTGCTGTTTCTCCCAAATTACTCCCAGAAACTCCTGCCATTGCTGTTCCACTGTCTTTCCTGCTAGGCTCAACTCCCAGTTCTCCCAGTCAATTCTGGCCAGGTCCTTCCTCATGCCTCTGTTTTTACCTTTATTCAACTGTAATGCCGTTACATCTGATCCAGCCTTTTCCTCTCAAATTGCAGGGTAAATTCTATCATATTATGGTCACTTCCTCCTAAAGATTCCTTCACCTTAAGCTCCCTTATTAAATCTGCCTCATTACACATCACTAAATCTAGAATTGCCTGTTACCTAGTGGGCTCCACCACAAGCTGCTCCAAAAAGCCATCTCATAGACATTTCACAAATTCCTTTTCTTGGGATCCACTACCAACCTGATTTTCCCAGTCTACTCTTATCCCTGCTCCCTTGATTCTCTTTGAGTCTAAATATCAATTGATCTCAGACTTGAATATATTCAAAGACTGGGTTTTTCAAAGTCTTCGGGGGTAGACAATTCCAAAATCTTCGCCTCATCTCAATCCTACATGGCCAACTCGATAGCTTGAGGCTATGCCAGGAGGAACAGCCTTTCAGCATCTACCCCGTCCTTTAAGAATTTTATGCATTTCAATGAGATCATCTGTCATTCTCCTAAACTCCAGAGAGTATAGGCTCATTCTACTAAATCACTCCTCACAGAACAACCCTGTCATCCCAGGAATCAAACTAAAGTATCTTTGTTGACACCTAAAGCAGGTATGTACTTCCTTAGGTAAGTAGATCAAAGGTGTACACAGTCCTCGAGGAGCTGGATTATACACACCCCTGCCAGCAGTTTTGATGGTGACTGGCAGAATAAACAGGGAAGTGGTGCCTTAGTGGTACTGTCACTGGACTAGCATTCCATAGATCCAGTGTAAAGTTCTGGGGACCTGGGTTCGAATCCCACCATGGCAGATGGTGGAATTTTGAGTTCAATGAAAAAAATTTGGAATTAAAATTCTAATGATGGCCATGAAACCATTGTTGATTGTTGTAAAAACCCTTCTGGTTCACTCATGGAAATCTGCCGTCTTTACCTAGTCTGCCTACACGTGACTCCAGGCCCACAGTTGTGGTTGACTCTTAAATGCCTGCTGAACATGGGCAATAAATGCTGGCCTAACCAGTGATGCCCACATCCCATGAACAAATAAAAAAAAATGCTGTCATCTAAGAGCAAATACAAGAAACACCAGGTTAACACTGAAACCTGCTTTGTTGGGTTGTTGCTACTCCTGGTGTGCACTGCTTAGATACCATTAAGTAGTCTTATAGAAATTACCAAGAAGTCTTTATGAATGTTACTGAACTATGTACATATTTATAGTAGAAGGTACAGGCATGGAGAGGACTCCATGGCATGTCCTTATAGGTTGCTATCTAGCTCTGCACTGCTGATCTAAGTTCTAGGTCAGATGCCTTTTTACATAACCAGTGGGCAGTACTGCACTCAGTCCCAGATTAACCCTTAATTTACTGGATCCTTCTACTACAAGAAAACCTGCAGAGAAAATTAGACAAAATGGGGGGCAGAGTAAACAGTCTGAAATTGTTGAACTGAATGTTGAGTCCAGAAGGCTGTAAAGTACCCACTCAGAGGACAAGATGCTGTTCCTGGAGCTTACATTGAGCTCAACTGGAACACTGCAGCAGACCAATGACAGATGTGTCAGTGTGAGAGCAAGTTGGGGTGAAATGACCACCATTCCAGTTTAATTCTTAATTTCTTGGTGTATCTGAATATTGGCAGTTTTTTAAAAGTAACATTTACACCTGTCATTTATATCTTCCCAGGGCCCATCTTTTGTTCCTCTACTTGCCTCATTTCTACTTCCTTTGGCTATTTCCACTAACTTTTCTGACAATTTCTCCCATTTTCCACTCTATTACAGGCCCACACTTGAGTTTTGTTTTTCTCCATTCTCTCCTATTTCAATTACTTAAAATCTATTTCATTCTAATGTTGCCCAGCCCTTATGAAATGACCTGAAATGTTGGACAGACCTTAATGGCCTACCTTCTGCCCCTAACCCCCCACCCCCGCACTAAGTGAATTGGGAGGTGGGGGGGGGGGGGCATGTGATCAGGCAAGAGATTGTGGGGTACAGATCCTAATGCCTTCTTGTCTCCCTCCAATTCAGCCTGGGGCAGGAAGACTTGTGGGTGGCCTTTCTGCCCTGAGTCCAATTGAATCTCTTAAATGGTGACTTAAGGGCCTTATTCCACCACCATGGCATTCAGTGGCAGGGGGTGGCATGGCGGGGGGCAGGGGGGGGGTTTGTGGTGGAGGGGGTGAGTGCAGAATGTGCCATGGGGAAGGGTCTCACCATCTAGGGGGAGGGGGGGGGGTGCGGGGGCTGCCTAGCAAACACTGTAGAGTTTGCCATCAACATACCTGTGCCCAATCGAGGGACCCAGTAATGAGAAGGTGGAGCCCTATAGGAAGCCACCTCCTGCCCTTGCTTTTGACGCTCTCCCCCTCCTCGCCAGCAGCCCCCTCTCCATGACCCCCATCTGCCCAACCGATGCTGCCCAGGCAAGTGCCTGATTGGAATTAAATAGTGATGAGATGCCCCGAGAAAACAATATGGGTCTCCAGGTGGGCGGGTACCCCTGTTGCCCAGATTAAATCCCAGCCATTATCTGTTTCCCCCTCCACAGATGCTGCCAGACCTGCCGAGTATCTCCACCATTTTCTGTTTTTATTGCAGCAGGACTTCCTTACTTTGGTACTCTAACGCCCTTACAATTGAGGCCAACTTATTACATTTAAGTTTTATAATCACATTAGCCTTCTTTGCCTCAGTGCTCCTACTTATTATTCAACTCATTAACTAAATAGGTCAGCTTGAGCTTGTACAGTTTAGCCTGTATTCTGTGTGGTATTTTCTACCATTTGAAGGAGTCAGGAAGAGGGGACCAGCTGATGGCATCTAAAAATGATTACAATTTGAGTTTAACTTTTCATTTCATGGTGGATGCTAATTTTGGTTGTTTTTTAAAAGTCGCATTTCTGCAGTGAAGACAGAATTGAACTGTTAACACCTACCGTATTTATCAGAAATAGCTGAACAAACTGGGGCTCTTTCCTGAAGGGGGAGAAGGCTGAGAGTGACCCAATAGAGGTCTTGAAGACTATGTAAGGATTTGACAGGGTGGATGTGGGAGGAAAAAATTCCACTTGTGGGGGGAATTCAAAACCAGAGAACATAAATGTATGATTGTATCTACTAAATCCAATAGGGAATTCAGGAGAAACTTATTTACCCAGAGAATGTGGAGCATCTTACTACAGGAACTAGTTGAGGTAAATAGTGTAGATACATTTAAAGGGAAGCTAGATAAGCACAAGAGGAATGGCAGAAGGATCTGATAAAGTATAGATGAAGAGGAGTGGGAGGAAACTTGTATCCAGTATAAGTGCCAGCATGGACCAGTTGAGCTGCAAACCCTGCCTATTGTGCTGTAGACTTGATGTAATGAAATCAGGTGAACAGTACCTCTTCTGAACCTCAAAGAGGAGCTCTGAGCTAATCCAAGGCAGGTGCTGCTTTTCCCATACTCCTTACTGATTGGCTAATAGTTATCAGGTTTTTTTGTGCACTTGTAGGTTGGTTGTTCAGTATTATTTGCTGTTTTTGGAGGTCTTTGCTGAGTTTTACTCGATGTATTGTTACATTTTAGTAAGCCTTTCCTGATAACCTTACCTGTTATTTCATAACTGCTTTTTTTTTCTCTCTCTCCAAGTCATTTAAGCCTTTGCAAGGGAGGTTTTGTGGCCCAGGGGTAGAGTCCCTACCTCTCGGTTACAACTCCAGATTCAACTAGGACTTAAAAACAAAAAAACTGCGGATGCTGGAAATCCAAAACAAAAACAGAATTACCTGGAAAAACTCAGCAGGTCTGGCAGCATCGGCGGAGAAGAAAAGAGTTGACGTTTCGAGTCCTCATGACCCTTCGACAGAACTTGAGTTCGAGTCCAGGAAAGAGCTGAAATATAAGCTGAAATAAGCTTATATTTCAGCTCTTTCCTGGACTCGAACTCAAGTTCTGTCGAAGGGTCATGAGGACTCGAAACGTCAACTCTCAACTAGGACTTGCTGGCCACAGAAGGTGTTTGCATGCCCATAATCATCCTGGGAGTCCTTCCTTACACCCCTAAAGGGGAAAAAATGTGTGCTTGAAAAGACGCTTTAAAAAAAATCCCTTTGCATCACACTACTGCATCTTACAAGCTTCAGGTTACAATAATTGAGTTTATTATGCGCTCCCAAAAGATTGAAATCCATGCAAGAATTACTAACGGCTTTCGTTATTAACTATGCTGCAACATCTTATTTCAAGGTGACTGTAGCTCCTAGTTTAGAAACTACTCTCGATGCAGAGTACTCAAGAAAACATCTCCTCATGTTTGAAAAAATTAAAACCAAAATATACAAGATTTAAGAAAAACATTTAGATTTCTTTCCATGCAAAACTATTTCTTTTTGCTCTTTCTGTTGCAATTTACTCTGTAAGCAATTACCATGAAGACGGAGTAAGCTACAGATGTTGTTTGCTCACTCCATCAAATCGCAATTTACACCTATTTCTATGTGAAATTTTGCTTCCCTGCACTGATTATTGAAAACCTATCTTCATTCATCTGCACCTAAGTTTTAGTATACATTTGCTTCAAACTCTAGGGGTTCCCTTTTTCCCTCTCCACAGTCAAGTTCGTGACACCAGATTCACAAGTGTGTGGCTTGAACGAAACGACTGGCGAGACAAGTTTCTTCTGATAATTCACAATTGCTTTATTGAATCACCCACAATTCCACAGTACAAAACCCAAAATTTAAAACAACCTATTCCCAGAACCCGACACAAAATCACCATGACTTGGTTAAAACTTACAAAAACACAGGCAAAACACCAGGTCCTGTCCTGAAACCTTAAGAAAAAATCCCTCAGACCAATATCACCAAGATCTGGCTGAAACAAATTACAAGGTATTGGCAAAAAAACACCACGTTTTCGCCCCAAACCTTCACAAAACCCTCAGATCAATATCACTATGACTTGGCTGAAACTTACAACCCCCAACATGGCTGGTCTGTTCGGTGTTGACTGTAGGCCTGAGTCAAGGTGACAAAACTCAACTCTTCTTCTAACTGCAGCCCAAAACCTTCAGGCCAGTATCACCATGATATGGCTGAAAACACTTACAATCCCCAACACGGCTGTTCCTTCCAGTGAGAACTGTAGGTCCGTGAGTCAGGTTGACCCTCCTTCCTGACTGCCGTGCTAAACCCTTTGCTCTTGTCCTTTTTATGATGATCCTTATCGAAATATCATGAAAACACTTCCTGAGGCCATCATGCTGGATGGTTAGTGCTTAGCACCTTCTTTGACCCTTCAAGTATGTTCCAGACAGACCTACTCAGTGCTAATAAAAGCAAAAAACTGCGGATGCTGGAAATCCAAAACAAAAATAAAAATAACTGGAAAAACTCAGCAGGTCTGGCAGCATCTGCGGAGAGGAACACAGTTAATGTTTTGAGTTCGTATGACTCTTCAACAGAACTAAGTAAAAATAGAAAAGAGCTGAAATATAACAAGGTAAAAGAGAGATACAGAAATCCTGTTGGAGAGAAGAGCAATACTTCTTCAAGGTAGACATTCCTTGAAGAGACGTGGCAGTCAATTAAACACATAGATAAGAGCAAAAAAACTGTGGATGCTGGAAATCTAAAACAAAAATAAAAACACCTGGAAAAGCTCAGCAGGTCTGGCAGCATCTGCAGAGAGGAACACAGTTAACGTTTCAAGTCCGTATGTTGCTGATGTTGTTTCCACAACTGAAAACAATGAATCCCACCAAGGTGAGGTATCCCCTGGCTCCAAAGCTGATCTTTATGTGAAAGGTTTCTCTCCTTCTGTGACAAGAGTGAATGATGTTGTCTGGGGCCCTTTGGTTGTGACAATGTCCTCCTTCATTTCTTAATTAGATTACATGAGGATGGTTATCCTGTGTTCACTACTGTGGTGATGTCTTAAATTCCAGCCCTTTTGAGAGTATAAGTTCTGTTGTGATGTTGTAATGTTTGAGATTAACCCCTGCCCCACAATGTAGTCTGCTTCGGTGTGTTTTGTTTGGAGGCTGGGCTTGCATTCACATTATTTGTGTCTGTAGGGGTTTTGGGGTTCTTCCATCACATTTTATACAGTCCAGTTACGGGGGATTCCGATCTCACAAAACTTCCGATGCAACCCTCTCGGTGTCACACCTTGGTGGTAGTTTTGACATTGTGCGTTATGTAAAATGTGAACTATATTTAAACTGATTGACAAAAGGAGAAATGGTGACATGGTTAGGACCTGGAATGCACTGCCTGAAATTGCACTGGAGGCAAATTCAATCATGGCTTTCAAAAGGGAATTGGATAACTCCTAGAGGAGAAAAAAAACTGTGGGCTATTAGGAAAAGGCAGGGGAGTGCAACTAGCTAAGATGCTCTTGCAAAGAGCCGGTGTGGACATGATGTTCTGAATGTCCTCCTCCTGTGCTGTAACTGAGTCACGAGGCAGTACAGAACTTGAATATGGCTGAAAAGAGATACATCTTACTGACGCTTTTCATCTTGCACTCATCAGGACAAATGCAAAAAAGCCAAATTTCAAACAATCACAACAACTTATACTATGGGAGAAGTAGGGTGCTGACTGGTTGACAAAGCAACTCTGATTGGTTGAGGTATTGTCATGGAGAAAGCAACAGGAAATTATAGGCTCCCCATGCTTCTAGGAAATTCACAAAAGAAGCAAGGCTTGAACATATTCCTTTTGTTTGCAGACAACATGTCCCAGTGTATGAATGTATGTCACTTCTAGCAAGTATAAATGAGTCACGTTATGAGCTCAACTGATTATCTTCAATTGGTTGTTAGTGAAACTATTAGTGCAATCAGGATTGTTCAGCAAGTGCTGCCCAATCAGTCTGCTTGTAATAGACAAAGTGCAGACTGTACTTAAGTGTTGAGGACAGGTGGTGGCATAGTGGTAATGTCAGCAGACTGGTAATTCAGAGACCCAGGCTAATGGTCTGGGGACATGGGTTCAAATCCCACCATGGCAGATGGTGGAATTTAAATTCAGTTAATAAATCTTGAATTAAAAAGCTAATCATGGTAATAGTGACCATTGATTGCCGTTAAAAACCCACCTGGTTCACTAATGCTCCTTTAGGGAAGGAAATCTGCTGTCCTTATCTGGTCTGGCCTACATGTGACTCCAGACCCACAGCAATGTGCTAAACTCTTAACCACCCTTTGAAATGGCCTAGCAAGCTGCTACAAAGACTTCAGAATGGAATAAAACAGACAGATCACCTGACATTGACCATAGCATTGGAAACAACAACGGCGAACCCTGCAAAGTCCTCCTTACTAACATATGGAGGCTTGTGCCAAAGTTGGGAGGGCTGTCTCACAGACTAGTCTGAAATAGTCACACTTATGGAACCACACCTTACAGTCAATGTCCCAGGCAAAACCATCATCATCCCTGAATATGTACTGTCCCACCGGCAGGTCAGACCCAGCAGAGGTAGTGTCACAGCAGTATAGGAACAGGAATAGGCTGCTTGAGCCTGCTCCATCATTCAATAAGATCATGGCTCATCTGTTTACGTTTCGAATTCCACATTTCCATCCAGCCCCGATAACCCTTACTTCCTTTGCCTAATATGAATCTATCTACCTGCCTTCAAAGGCATAGAGTTCTAAAGTCACAAAACCCTCTGAGTTTAACTCCGAAGTTTGGAGAGCAGTCAAGAGGAAGTTGGCTTGGGAGTTCTCAACATCGACTCTGGACCCCATGAAGTGTCATGGCATCAGGACAAACATGGGCAAAGAAATCTCCTATAGATTATCATGTACTGCCCTCCCTCAGCTGATGAGACAGTACTCCTGTTGATCGCTGCTTGGCCTCCTCCTGAGGTCACCAGCATCACAAAATGCCAGTCTTCAGCCAATTTAATTCACTCCACGCAATGTCAAGAAAAGCTGAAGGTATGTGATTCTGCAAAGGTTATGGACCTTGACAATATTCCGGCAATAGTATTGAAGACTTGTGCTCCAGAACTAGTTGTGTTCTTAGCCAAGCTGTTCCAGTACAGCTACAATGCTAACATCCAACCGACAATGTGGAAAATTGCCTGCCCATATAAAACAGGGCAAATCCAACCAATCCAATTACCGCCCCATCAGTCTACCCTCGATCATTAGCAGAGTGATGGAAGGGGTCGTTGCCAATGCTTTCAGCATAAGAACATACGAGCATAAGAAATAGGAGCAGGACTAGGCTATTCAGCACCTCAAGCCTGCCCTGCCATTCAATAAGATCATGGCTGATCTGCCCCAGGCCTCAACTCCTCTTTCATGCCAGCTCCTCATAGCTCTCAACTCCCCGATATTTCAAAAACTTTCTCCCTCCTCTTTAAATACTTTCAGTGATCTAGCCTCCACAACTCTGTGGGGTAGAGAATTCCAGACATTCACTACCCTCTGAGAGAAGAAATTCCTTCGTATCTCAGTTTTAAATGAGTGTCCCCTTATTCTGTAACTATGTCCCCTAGTTCGAGATTCCCCCATTCGTGGAAACATGTTCTTAACATCTTCCCTGTCAAGCCCCCTCAGAACCTTGTACGTTTCAATAAGATCATCCCTCATTCTTCTAAACTCTAATGAATAAAGGCCTAACCTGCTTAGCCATTCTTGATAAGCCAACCCCTTCATCCCAGGAATCAGCTGAGTGAATCTCTTTTGAACTGCCTCTAATGCCAATATATCCTTTCTTAAATATGGAGACCAAACCTGTACACAGTACTCCAGGTGCAGCCTCACTAACACTCTGTATAGTTGTAACAAGACTTTCCGATTTTTAAACTCCAACCCCCCAAGCAATACAAGCCAAAATTCCATTTACCTTCTTAATTACTTGCTGAACCTGTATGCTAACTTTATTTTTCATGCACAAGAACACCCAGATCTCTTTGTGCTGCAATTTTTTGGAGTCTCTCTCCATTTAAATAATAGTCTGCCTTTTAATTCTTCCTACCAAAGCACAAGACCTCACACTTTTTTACATTAAACTCCATCTGCCAAGTTTTTGCGCACCCACTCATCCTATCTACAGCCTCTTGTAGATTCCTTATGTCTTCATCAGAACATGCCCTCCCACCTATTTTTGTATCATCAGCAAATCTGGATACATTACACTCTTCCCCCTCTTCCAAGTCATTAATATAGATAGTAAGTAATTGAGGCCCTCAGACTGATCCTTGTGGTACTCCAGTAATTATGTCTTTCCAACCTGAAAAAGACCCATTAATCCCGACTCTCTGTCTTCTGTGTGTTAACCAATCCTCAATCCGGCACTTAGTCACAACCTGCTCACTAACGCTCAGTTTGGGTTCCACCAGGGCCACCCAGTTCTTCATCTCATTACAGCCTTAGTTCAAATATGGACAAGAGAGCAGAACTCTTGAGGTGATGTGAGAATGATTTCCCTCGACATCAGGATGGCTTTGACTGAGTGTGGCATCAAGGAGCCCTAGCAAAACTGAACTCAATGGGAATGAAGGGGAAAACTTTGCACTGGCTGGTGTCATACCTAGCACAAAGGAAGATGGTTGCCATTGCTGGAGATCAATCATCTCAATTCCAAGACATCACCGTAGGAGTTCCTCAGGGTAGTGTCCTAGGCATAGCTATCTTCAGCTGCTTTATCAATGACCTTCCCTCCATCATAAAGTCAGAAGTGTAGATATTAGCTGATAATTGCACAATATTCAGCATCATTTGCGACTCCTCAAATACTGAAACAGTCTGTGTCCGTATGCAGTAAGACCTTGACAAGATTCAGGATTGGGCTGATAAATGGCAAGTAATGTTTGTGCCAAAGAAGTGCTAGGCTATGACCATCTCCAACAAGAGCAAATCTAACCAACGCTCCTTGACATTCAATGGCATCACCATTGCTGAATTCCACGCTATCAACATCCTGGTGGTTACCATTGACCAGAAACTGAACTAGACTAGTCTGTTGTACAAGAGCAGGTCAGAGGCTAGAAATTCTGTGTCGAGTAACTCATTTCCTGACTCCCTGAAGTCTGTCCGCCATCTACAAGGCACAAGTCAGGAGTGTGATGGAATACTCTCTACTTATCTGGATGAGTACAGATCCAACATCACTCAAGAAGTTTGACATCATTCAGGACAAAGCAGTTCGCTTGATTGGCATCCCGTCCACCACTTGCAACATCCACTCCCTCTACCACCGACACACAGAGCATGAGTATGTACCATCTACAAAATGCATTTCAGCAACTCATAAAGGCTCCTACGACAGCACCTTCCAATTCTGTGACCTCGACCACCTCGAAGGACAAGGGCAACAGATGCATGGGAACATCAGCTGCAAGTTCCCCTCCAAGCCACTCACCATCCAAACTTGGAACTATATCGCTGTTCCTTCACTGTCGCTGGGTCAAAATCCTGGAACTTGCTCCAAACAGCACTATGGAAATACCTACATCAAATGAACTGCAGTGGCTCAAGAAGGCAGTTCACCACCGCCTGCTTCAGGGCAATTAGGGACAGACAATAAAAAGGCTGGCCCAGCCACTAACATCCATGTCCCATGAAAGAAAAAAAAAGCAGCCCACGCTTGCAAATGCCAAAACAAAATGTCCACTGTTAGATGTGATTCTGCTATTGGGCAGCACTTGCTGAGCAAGCCTGAGTACGCTGTGATCTGCTCGAAATGTCATTAAACAATCCTCCTGGTCTTTGTTTCTGTGGATATAAAAACTAATGGGCTTCAGAAGGTGGCTGAGCCGATGTTGCTTGCTTTACGTTACACCACAACGTCAAGTTCACGAAGCCTGTCCCTTTCTCTGAGAATGATGCCATAATAATATGACTCATATCATACACTGATACACACAATTTCTAGAAAACTTTAATCATTAACAGTAAGACAGTACTTAGCCTGCCCAGTGTAAAATTAGCAATAAAAAATGAACAGCCAAACTACTGAAAGATCAGTGAAATTCATTGGCATTCATTTTTTTTGAATGCAACTTGAATGAACAAAGCAAAGCATCTTCTCTTTATATTTTTCTGAGGTAATTTCCTCCCCCTCCCCCCCCCCAAAAAAGCCCTTCTTTAAAACATATAACTTGTAGGGTAAAATGAACTTTAAACATTCATATATTGTAAAGTGTTCTACTATAGCCTCCTGACTTTGTTTATATAAAAGCTCAACAACAACAATTTGAATTTAAACAAGTTAAGTCAGAAAAGCAGACACTTGGATAGGATTCATTTGGTTAAATTAAAGAGGCTCTTAAAAGAGGAGAAAGAATGATAGATAAAAGGCTTCAGGGAGAGGTCTCAGAACATGACTGTAAATAACATGGCAAAAGGATGAGGATGCGTAATAGGCCAGAATTAAGGGCACAGAGAAAGGGACAGTCTTCGTGAACTTGACGTTGTGGTGTAACGTAAAGCAAGCAACATCAGCTCAGCCACCTTCTGAAGCCCACTAGTTTTTATATCCACAGAAACAAACACCAGGAGGATTGTTTAATGACATATTGAGCAGATCACAGTGCACTCAGGCTTGCTCAACAAGTGCTGCCCAATAGCGGAATGACATCTAACAGTGGACATTTTGTTTTGGGATTTGCAAGCGTGGGCTGCTTTTTTTTTTCTTTCATGGGATGTGGACGTCAGTGGCTGGGCCAGGCTGTGGGAATAGTTATAGAGCTAGAGAAAGTTACAGGGATCAAGAAAGGTGAGGTTATGGAGGATGGCCCACGTTTTCCCAAATATCACTGGCCATATTGGGCCGGGTTTTTCCTCCCTAGTCAGGTTGCTTGAGTCATGAAATTTCCAGCCTTGTCGCAGCCACCTCAGGACAAAATGGTGTGAAATTCCCTCTGGGGCGGTAGGTGCAAGATGGAGTCAGGCCCGCTGCCCCTGGATACATGTCGGAGGTGGCCACATGGGCTATCGAATGCCGATGTGAGTTCGTTAAAAGACTTTCCTTGGTTCTTTGGGGCTTTCCCCAGTTGTTTTGTTAAATATTAGGACCTCTAGCCCTCACCCCTCTCACTCTACCCACTCCCTAATCCCTATCCATGCTAACTCATACCAATCATGTCCCACTCATCCCCATAACCTCATAACCTCTTGTAGCCCCTTTGCCAATTTAGTATCAACTCATGTTCCCCAGCCACACCCTTTGCCCTTACACCTTCCATGCCAAATAATCCAGTATTCACCATAGGCTGTCCTCAGGAGACATGCTGAGATGAAATAAAGGAAAAGATCTAAATATCTACTGGAATTCGCGAAATAAAGAGGTTCCATGCATGAAAGCCCATTCAATACATTTAAATCCCCTCAGTACTTAGTCCCTTATAAAAACAAATATTTCTATTTGTAACCTGACTTCAAAGACAGCTAATCTTTTAATAACTTTAATTTTAAAGGACAGGGTATTTAAATATCTTAACAGCTTGACAGTTGTACATACCTTCTTTGCCCTTCAAGAGTATTTACATCACTGCCATAAAGTTGTGGAACACATACTCTAGGTCCAGGCCATTCCTAGAGTGAAAATTGGGTCTGCTTTCCCTGTGCACTGAGTTTAAACAGTCCAGTGGATTTGTAATTCACGCTTGTGCGCTTGATATCCTGCCCCCTTTCACCGATCAGTGAAAATGGGATCTGCCATAAATGGGGTGGAGCTTCCATTTCCGAATCCTGTCTGCCATTTTTAAACCGCGGATTCTCAATGACTCCGTGAAAATCCTGCCCATTGTAGTCAGATGCAAATGAGGATACAACGTATACATACAAAGTTTTTTTCCACCATTTGTATCATAACAATGCTGGACTCTGGGAATGCCATGTGTTCCAGGTGTACATGTGACCATCTGGACGAGTTTCAATCACTTGAAGTGCTGAGAGAGAGCTTTTCCTAGCCCTGGGTTTTTATCTGTTTTGTTGCCTCTTGCAGGAGCTGACATGGCTTCAGAAGCCAGGTGGAATAGAGGTGTCAAGTCTTGGTTCTTCAGCCATTATGGTGTGTGGACCAGCTGCCCCTCTTTTTGGAGGTTTGTACTGCTATGTTGTGGTGCCCCAAGGGATTGCGAAGTGATTGATTCTTTCAAAACGTCCCAGTCCCTAATCATGAATAAAAGTCTTCAGCTGCCGCAGAGACATTCAGCTACCCTGTGCCGCTGCAGGCATTCAAGGTCTGCAGCAGTCACTTCCCGCTATTTGAGAGCTGAATTCTTTGGGGGATGTTGCAAATGGCAAAACAAAAATCTTCCGACCTGCCGTCGGCCCATCTGTGCCCACCCCTGCCCCCGCACACACACAATGGCCCCAAATCTGTCCCTTTAACTCTTTACTTCCAACCTCAGCTCCACAAGAGGATTGGAGAGCGGTCTGCGACAATATAGAAACGAGGCCTGACTGGGAAAATGTGTCAGGCTTCAGGCTGATTCCATCAGGCAAGCAGCCAGCTTGCACTGCCTGCTATCCAATGGGACTGATCACCCAAAAACTACAACCTACCTCCACACGCAAGTCTACAGTTGAGAACTGTGGGCTAGCAGGAGATACACTGCAATGGTGAAGGCTATCAAGATTTTTGCTAGTAGAGCTACCAAATGGTTGAACCTCATACTTTGTATCTTTATTGTAGCATTCTTGGCAGAAGTTGATAAAGGTCATATGGCCCATCGAGCCTCCACCGCTATTCAAAAAGATAATGGCTGCATTTCTACATCTGTGGCACTTATCTGTCCTTTCCCCATGTCCCTTGATTCCCTTAGTGCCCAAAAATGCATAGATCTCAGTCTTGAATATTCTCATCAATTGACCATCCACTGCTCTCTGGGTTAGAGAATTTTACAACCCTGACTAAAGAAATTCTCCTCAACTCAGGCCAAAATGGCTGACTCCTTATGCTGAGCCAATGACCCCTCGTTCTAGACTCTCCAGTCAGGGGAAACAGTCTCTCAGACCAGGATTTTCTGGTCCTGCCTGTGACATGCCTTCTACTAGCACGAGTGGAAAATCCCGCCACCAGTATCTAGCCTCCCAAGCCCATTAGTTTCTTGTTTCCCTGTCCATCTGCAGTCAGGAGCCTTTTTTTTTCCCCACTTTCCCCATTTTTCCATTGGAATAAGTGGTAACTTCAACTCGCAAAATTGGGTTAATCCTACAATGGATACGTGTTGTACAATACACTTTTGCCATTTATTTTAAAGATATTTTACATGATATAAAAATACTGATCACAGTGAACTCTTACAGTTGTTAACTGTTATGAACAGGAATGTTGCACAACATTTTGGTGGCAATAAATTAGATATAGATTCATTATCTTAAAAACAAAAATTAGCTTGAAAAGATCTAGACCTTTTGGACATCAGTGTGTCACATGAAGCCCGGGCAAGTTCTCTGCATGACTTGTAGCCTCCAGGCAAGTTTCTACATTGTACGTCTGCATTTTTTTTTTGAAACGTGCAGTATTGGGATTGCTTCGGGCCCTCCTGCGTCTCTGGTGCACTGCTGAATCCAAGATGTAGATAGTATGCATCTTTTTTTTTACACAATGTTCTCCCTCTCGGTAGTAGCATCCATGTGAAAGTCTGACAATGGTTCTTTTGTCACCAAATGACAGTCACCGTCAATAATAGTCAGTGTGCGGTCTTCTCCAATATGTAGGGACACAGCGACATACCTCCTTGCTAAAGTAAAAGCCTTGGCTGCAGCGTCTTGTCCGGACTACACAGGGTGGCCTGTGGCAACTGTGGAATATAAAAGAATCAAGATTATTGCCTTAATTAATCTATTGAAAAAGTTAATAACTCTCATGTTGGGAGGTTTCAATTAGTGCATGAGGACTACACTATATCAGCAATTTCAGGACTGAATGCAATTATTTTATCACAGGGCATGCAGGCACCTTGATCTCGCAAGCTGCATAACAACAGCAATCAAGTATTACCTTTAAGAAAACATCCCAAGGCACTTCAAAGGAACATTATCAAACAAAATTTTATATTGAGTCACATGAGGAGATATTAGGACAGCTTGTCAAAGCGATAGGTTTTCAGAAGCATTTTTAGGAAGAGAGAGAGAGGAAGAGAAAAACAAAGTGGTTTAGAGAGGGAGGTCCAGAGTACAGGCACTCTGCAGCTAATGGTGAGTTTTGAAATTGGGAGGTTTCAGAGGCCAGGAGCGCAGGCACCTTTTACAGAGATTGGGAAGGATGATAACTGAGGGATTTGAAAATAAGAATTAGAATAAATGGAGTCCAAACCGCCACAAAATTGCGATAGGGCTAACCAACAAATATGAGACAGAGCGCAGAGTAGGACTCAGTTACTTGTGCCACAAGGGCTGGATCATTTGGGCAATATAACACCATGTATTACAATTTAGACATTCCTGTTCAATTGCATATCTCTACCTTTGTTCCCTTTATTTAAGGAAATGTCTTTAAACTATCGAAGTGACAAGTGGGTAGGAATGGTCCATCATGGAGACATAGCCAAAATACTCATCTTATTCCCTTACCAAATCACTGTTGGTATAGCAATGATCCCAACATGATTTTATATAGAAAGGAAAAGAATGTGGTTTGGATGCACCACTTTCAAAAGAATATGATAAGCAGAAAATTGGGGTACTTCTGTCCTCACTTTCATTGCTTGAGTCATTAAAATAAAACCACATTAAGAAAATAATAGATCAATGAAATTTGAAATTATACTATCCTGCGATAGTTATCAACACTTAATCCATTTGTCACATTTTTAATGAAGCCTTTATCTATGGTTAATGCTTGTGCAACAGTGACCCTTACGGTGACATGTCTAGGCCAATGACACTGATAGTCTGTTTACTTGTTCACAGACAGCAGATAATTGGTGTTTCATTGCGAAAGCTGCCTGCACAGTATCCCATTCAGAGATGGATGATAGGCAAGCTTGCTTCAGATCCAAATACAGCAAATCATTTTATTTTCCATAAACAAAGTTTCTATCCCTCCAGCGGTGGAGATGATAATATACGTAATTAATCAAGCAAAATATACAAGGGTTTTTCCAAATGTTGTAGTGGGTTAAATAACCAAAAACAGTGGTGCACTGCAATAGGATGTGAGCAATGGGGAAATATGAAATTCATGAAAGGAAGCCTCGTGCTGGCTTTATTCATAATACAGCACTTGACCTGCTTTAAACACTCCACCTTCGTTTGTGCTAGAAACTGCTCCCATTGAGACTTTGCTCCTGTAATGATTGTATGTTTACAGAGAAATCCATTTATGCTAACAGACATTCATTATGCAAAAGATACAGATTGGGGTTACATAAATTGTAGACAGAAATCAGCAGCAGAAGGTTAGAAATAGATTCTGGCTGGCACTGACAAGATCTCGAATTAATTAATCATAAAGTGCATGTCTCCATCCAAAAACATTCCTTTATTATCCATTTATCATGTTGGTTGGAGAATGTTTTCAGGGTGTAAGATAATGATTAATGCAAGGGTTGGTTTTACTCAAATGTAATAAAACATATCATAGATACACAGATTTTATTTTCTATTGTGTACACTTCCATTTTAATATTCACTGATTAACTGCTGATTCATGTTTTGCAGGACGTTTTCTCCAACCTCTAATGTTAAGCTTCTCAGGTTTTGCTGTGCAAATTTGCATTGCATGATAGTAGTAAAAATAAAATATTTATTTGAGTGAGTTGGGGGGGGGGGTGGTGGGTGGGAGAAGCATTCATGTGGATAATCTGAAATTAGAACTGAAAATTCTGCATATATTACCATTTGCACAGTGAGTAGTGCAGACTGGAGCAAAGGGACAGTAGTAGAATGAGTGAGATGGTACAACTTGGCAGATGCAGTTCAAAGTGGGAAAGGGTTAGATCATCGACTTCGGACCTAAGAAAGTTAAATCAGAGTATTTTCTAAATGGCAGGAAGCTGGGAACTATGGATGCGCAGAGATTTAGGCGTCAGCGTACAGAAATCACTAAAAGCTTGTGGACAGGTACCAAAAATAATGATAAAGGCTACTGGAATGTTGGCCTTTATCTCAAAATGACTGGAAGCTATGTTACAGTAATCTAAAGCTCTGGTTTAGAGTACTCCATTCACTTCTGGACACAGCAGTACAGGAAAGATATATTAGCCTTGGCATCTCTACAGTGCAGCTTCATCAGAATGTACAGTTTTTGTCTCCTTATTTAAAAAAAATATATAGTTGCTTTGGAAGCAGTTCAGAGACGGTTCACCAGACTCATTCCTAGGATGAAGGGATAAAGCCAGAAAATGCTGGAAAAACTCAGCAGGGCTGATGGCATCAGTGGAGAGTGAAACAAAGCTAATGTTTCGAGTCTGTATGACCCTTCTTCAGGGCTAGGATGAGGGGGTTGTCTTATGAAGAAAGGCTGAACAGGTCAGGCCTAAACCCATTGGGTTTTGGAAGTTTTTGAGGTGATCTTATTGAAACATATAAGATCCTGAGGGGGCTTGTTAGGGTGGATATCCAGAGTATGTTTCCTCTTGTGGGGCAGACTAAAACTAGGGGACATAGTTTAAAAGCGAGAGGTCTCCCTTTTAAGACAGAGATGAGAAGAACTGTTTTCTCCCAAGGGCCGTTGGCGTGTGGAATTCCCTTCCCCAGGGAGTAGTGGAGGCTGGGTCTTTAAATTTATTCAAGGCAGATTTAGATAGATTTTGTTAGGCAAAGAAGTCAGGGGCTATGGGGGGCAGAAAGGTAAGTGGAGCTGAGACCACAATCAAAACAGTGATGATCTTATTGAATGGTGGAGAAGGATCCAAGGGCCAAATGGCCTACTTCTGCTCCTATGTCCCTATGTTCCTAGGTAGAGCAACATTTTGGGGGGTGGGGGGGGGGGAGAGCCTCCATCACTAGACCTGATGACCAGTCACACCTGAAGGGTTGATTTACATTATGTTTCCCCTATGTTGGCACCATGGCATCATTGCATTAAAACAATTGCAGGCAACAAAAACAATGCAATAGAGACAAAAGTCTCAACAATTGAAAATAAATAAGGAGAGATAAAGCAAATGTGGTAATATGAAGACTGCCCAATGGAACCTTTCATGAGATCAATTTTTATTGGTCCCAGCATTGAGTGGCTTAGATAATTTGATATGTATTTTAATGAAGGAAATAGAATTTGTCATGTGGAAATTGGCTGCTGTGTTTCATAGATTCGAACAGAGACTGCGCCTCAAAAATATTTTTCATTGGCTGCAAAGCGGTTTGACTTGTCCTGACGTCATGCAAAAAGCTACACAAATGTAAGACTTCATCGGAAAAAGTCAGCCAGGTGTCTCTGCTTGTGACTCCAGTGGCTAGGACCACCTATATTGCATGAGGGCTGGTGCAGGCTCTCTGACTCGATTCTGATTCCACATCTGAATTGCATTCACTCAGTCATGAAGATTGACAATTGGGTGAGGTGCAAGAGGCTGCCTACCATCTGTGGAACTGCACACCGGCAATGAGCCAAAACATTCAAGATAGGAAGAAGAGGTAAGAGAATGGACTGAGAGAGGCAGGGGAATCAGATATCACACTTCACTTACTCAGGAAAATACAATTTATTCAGAATTTAATTTTTTTTATCGCTCTAAGGAAAATAAGCTAATGGTGGTGGAAAGCTTACTCCTTACTTCTTGATGCAGTTCGATCTGGGAATTAGGAATATAGCAACAGGAATAGGCCATTCATTCTCTTAAGCCTGTTCTGCCAATCAATTAAAACACGGTTTGGTTATATCGTAATGTCATTTACTCACTGTGGTCTCGTAACCCTGAAGATCCTAGCCAAACGAATACCTATCAATCTCAGTTTTAAAATTTTCAATTGATCTAGCCTCAAAATTGGAAATCATTTCCAAAATACAAAGTATCGCCAACATGAGCTAGTTATTAGTTTTAGGAGCAGCATGCACCCAGAAAATCTTATAAAGCTAACTGCCCTTTACTCATCTTAATCTTTGAAACACGCTATTACCTTTACTGTGGTATTGTCATCATCCTTGTCTTTACTGAAGACAAATACGAATTACTCAGGCATGCTCTCTGCCTCCACCAGGAAAGCTTCTTTATGGTCCCTAATTGACACCACCTTTCCTTTCAGGACTATTGTTTTAAGCAGTTGTATAACAGATATTTGATGTTAATTGATAATAATCTATTTTCATTTGCCTCTCTTAATCCCTGTTTCAGTTCTCCTCCATGTTTTCCGTATTCAGCTTGGCTCTCTATTTTTTAATGCCCTGACACTTATCGTAAGCTTCCTTTCCCTGGTTAATTTTAACCTCTATGGGTGGGATTTAATCTTGCAGCAGAGGGTCCATCCACTGGCTGGAGATTGGGTGGCAATCCTCCACGGCCATTCTGAGATTCCTCCTCAAACTGACTTAGTGCCACTCAGGCACTTACCAGCTGGAATTGGGGTTGTCGCTGTCCTCAATGGGGATTTCCTGCCAGTTTGAGCTTGGCAGCCACTGGTGGTACTGTAGGGTACTGCCCAAACTGCAGGATTGTCGCTGGAGCCTGGAGTGAAGGTAGGGACGGAAGGCTCGTCAGGCCAGTTAGGGCGGACTGGGTGGGCGGGGATGGGCTGAATATTTAGATAGGCAGAGTTCTTCACTCATGCCTCCTGTGGATATCTTTGCGGTGCTGCCCAGGTAGGAAGGAGCACCCAGGCTGCAGGCATGCCTGCCAGGGTTTACTTGCAAGGGTTTATCTCGTGGGTTGCCCACAAGGTGTGGCCCTTGCCTGCTGCTGGCTGAACACCAGCACTGGCGGGATTGCACCCTTAGGTGGTCACTTAAGGGCTCAGTTGGCTTCTGGGTGGGAAGGCTGTCCCTGACCCCTCCCATCCTGGCCTCTCTCAGCCTCTCTTCAGCTTTGAAGAAGAGTCATAAGGACTCGAAATGTTAACTCTGTTTCTTGCTCCACAGATGCTGACAGAGCTGCTGAGATTTTCCAGCATTTTCTGTTTTTATTTCTGCTATACTCCTTCACAATCTGGCAGTGGTAGAGTTGGGAGTCATTTTTGTCAACATCCCTGGCATGACTTGATTAGAGTTGACATTTTGGGTCTGTTAAGTTTACTGCTTTGGCTTGTAACAGGTTTTTTTTAAACTTGGCAGTAGCTACTTGCAGTAAAAGTAATTCTCTGGTTGGCTTTACATTGCAGCAGTGGGTTTGGATAGGGTAATTGAGCAAGACAGCGATTCTAAACCAACTAGCGAAGCAAGGACTGACAGGACTGTCCTTATTTCTGGGACACAAATTTATGATTTAAAAAAAAAGGCTTTTTTTCTCTCTTGTGTGATACAAGCCCTGTTCTAACTGGGACACGGCTTCAACCATGTATTCAATTTTGAACCATAAGACAAGGATTTGCATTAAGGAGATTTGCTTATATGAGACCCTGTCTAAGTACTAGGCCATTATTTGCCCATTCACTATCACTATCCTACATTGCAACAGTGACAGCACTTCAGAACTACTTCATTGGCTGAGAAGTGTTTTGGGATGTCCAGAGGTTGTGAAAGGTTCTATAATTATTTCATTAATTTATTTATATATTTATTTAATTTTATATTTAATCTATATTTGTTAATTCATTTAACATAACTAACTCTTAAATATTTTATTCAACAAAGGTTTGTGAATCTTTGGAGTTCTCTACCACAAAGAGTTGTGGATGCTCCATCATTGAATATATTCAAGGCTGGGATAGACACATATTTGATCTCTCAGGAAATCAAAGGATATGGGGAACAGGCAGGAAAATAGATTTGAGATAGAAAATCAGCCACGATTGTACAGAATGGCAGAGTGCAGGCTCAACAGGCTGTTTAGTCTACTCCTGCTCTTATTTATTATGTTCTTACTCTACCATTATCTTCAAGCCAGAAGACCAACCATTCAATGGCATTGCCATCACTGAGTCATACACCATAAAGTCCTGAGAATCACTATTAACCAGAAACTAATAAGGATCAGCCACACAAATGTCATGTCAGAGACTGGATATTCTGTGGTAAATAGTCAATCTCTGACTCCCAAAGCATCTCTACCATCTGCAAAGCACAATTCAGGGATGTGCTGGAATAATGCCCATTTGCCCGGATGGGTGCAGCTCAAACAGCACTCAAGGAGCTTGATGATATTACAGAAAAGTCATTTTGATTGATATCCCATCCACTTGCTTTCTTCATGCTATTCCTTCAATAGCAGCATGCTGTAGCTACATTGGACGGAATTTTATGACAGCTTGGATTTTACGTTCCCATTGAAACCAATGGAGTTTAGAATAGCTCGCCACGATGGGGCCATAAAATTCTGGCCATTGTGTTCTATTGACAGGATGCACCACAGCACTTGCCAAGAGAGAACCTCCCAAACCTGTAACCTCTACCACCCAGAAGGACAAGGGCAGCAGATGCATGGGCACACCATCCCCTCCAAGTTGTATACTTTCCCAACTTGGAAATATATCGCTGTTCTGTCACTGCCACTTGGTCAAAATCCTGAAAATTCCTATAACAGCACTGTGAGAGCACCTTCAGCACATGGGCTGCAATGGTTCAAGGAGGCAGCCCACTAGAACATCCTGAAGGCCAATTAATGACAGGCAATAAATGTTGGTCTTGGCAGTGATGCCCACATTTTGTGAATGAATTTTTAAAAGAGCATGAAGAAAGAAAATGCCTCAAAGAATTCAATTACAACATTTTTTAACATCACTCTGGAACAAAGCAAGCCTTACGTATGGTGTAAACTGACACAACACTCACCTACAGGTGTGAGGGTGAAACCTCATTCCTTTCAGAAAGCATTTATTTGGAGACTCTGTGCACTCGCAGGCACATTTTACTGGGTTTAAAGGCTGATTCCTTGGACAGCTTTTTTTGCAAATACACTCGCAAGAATTTGCATCAAATTGCTTGTGGGGGCCACATAAGGCGGGATACAGTCTGTTTCTGCACACGCATTGGCACGAGTCCTTATCTAGCTCTTTGTGGCGTCCACAGCTAGTGTGGTGTAGGCCTCCTTTACAGACACACTGACATGTATCCTCATCCAGTTCTTTATTAGGCCCGCAGACGCTGTAGAAGTCGCTGCCTCGATCTGTGAAAGAAATAAAAAGATACGTTCTGTAAGGGAACGGGACCAAATAAACTGTAAAATACTTTAACAAGATTATGCATTTGCACCTTGTGAAATGCTTGGTGCAAGAGAATGAAGGCAAATTTTCCTCTCTCGTGCTTGTGCATAAAACATTGCCTGGGTGGATCTCATATCAGGTGACCTCTGTTATGCAGTTCCCACTATTTAAATTTTCTAGATGTGTTGTGCCCAGATGATTGAATGGATTCAGATGTAGAAACAAGAGATCTATGTCCTTCATAAGGTATGACAAAACATTCACTTCTCCCATTGAAAGGTCCAGTTAGGACAAGAGTCCAGCTACATGGACAACAAATTCATTACTTCCCTCATTCTTTTGAGCGAGACGTGAGTCTTGGCTCCAGAGTCACATTTTCACCTCGGTCTCAAAAGACCGCAGATTCAACCCCACTTGGCCCCCCTTTGCCATGCAAGTGGACATAAAAGATCCCATGGAGCTATTGCAAAGAAGCGCAGGGGAGTTCTCCCTCGTGTCCTGGCCATATTTATCTCCCAACACCTCAGATGATTATCACATTGCTGTTTGTGGGAGTTTGCTGAGCAGAATTTGACTACCACACCTCTCTACATTACAACAGTGACTACATATCTTCAAAGGTTTGGTTCTGAAGTAGTTTGGGGCATCCTGAGGTTGTGGAGGATGCTATATAAATGCAATATTTCTTTTTTTCTTTTTCTTATTCATGAGGAAAAATCAGAGCATATCAGAGGATAAGTATGCACAATCTATGCTTTAATTGGCTAGTTAAAGAACAGAAATAACAGAAACACCATATTATTAAAACCCCAGACTGTTATGGCACTGCTGTTTTTTTATGTTCATTCATGGGATGTGGGCATTGCTGGCTCAGCCAGCATTTATTGGCCATCCCCAATTGCCCTCGTTCAGAGGGCATTTAAGAGTCAACCACATTGCTTTGAGTCTGGAGTCACATGTAAGCTAGACCAGGTAAGGGTGACAGATTTCCTTCCCGAATGGACATTAGTGAGCCAAATGGGTTTTTTATGATAATCAACAATGGTTTCAGAGTCATCATTAGACTTTTTAATTCCAGATTTTTATTGGATTCAAATTCCACCATCTGCTATGCATGGGATTTGAACCCAAGTCACCAGAGAATTACCCCTGCACAGTAGTCCACTGCAGTTCAATCAGCTAAAACTGCTGAGCCTCCTAGGGTAGTATAAACTTACCGATGTATATCCAACCTGGATTACTTTTAGGGCATTGACTTGCATGGTTATTTGTTCTGAGTTGGAAGTAGCCCAGGCCCCAGAGACAGGGTCAATCTTCTACATTCCATGAATGAGCCAGGTTGGATGATACAGTGAGAACTGTGCCTGGGGTGGGGGGGGTGGGTTGGGGACCTATCTTGTTCAGGTATCTCATTCTCAATACTGCAAAATAGGATTGACTAGGATTCTATCTTCCAAGTCCAAGTGCATTGCCTTTGAACCACCTTCCCCCAAAGGAAGATAGTATCTGGTCATTAGACGACTGACAAGGGCTTGTATTAAACCCACTCAGGTATCAGCAGCGCCTCTTTAGTGGCATGGCAAGCACTCCAATTCATCATAACACCTTCTCAAAAGCCCCAAACCAGTCTCAGGCTCCTCCTGAGCTATATGATGCAGATCTGCTTTCATTAGGTTAAAAGGACTGAGGGCAGCTCATGACAGACATCTTTATATGTTCGAGCTGTACAAGTCTAGTGCAATTTAATAAGTATGTGTAGACCAAGCCCTTACCATTATCATGATAAGCCATAAGATCATAAGATGTAGGAGCAGCTTTAGGCCATTCAGCCCATCGAGCCTGCTCCGCCATTCAATGAGATCATGGCTGATGTGATAAGCCTCAACTCCACTTTCCTGCCTTTTCCCCATAACTTTTGATTCCCTTAGCGATTAAAAATCTGTCTATTTCAACCTTGAATATACTTAACGGCCCAGTTTCTACAGCCTTCTATGGTAAAGAATTCCACAGATTCACTACCCTCTGAGAGAAGAAATTCCTCCTGATCTCTGTCTTAAATGGGCGACCCCTTACTCTGAGATTATGGCCTCTGGTCCTAGACTTTCTCATAAGGGGAAACAACCTCTCAACATCTAACCTGTCAAGCCCCCGAAGAATCTTATCGATTTCAATAAGGTCGCCTCTCATTCTTCTAAACTCCAGTGAGTACATTCCCAACCAACTCAGCCTCTCCTCATAAGAAGATCCCTCCATACCCAGAATCAACCTAGTGAATCTTGTCTGGACTACCTCCACTGCCAGTATATTTTTCCTTAGGTAAGGGGACCAAAATTGTTCACAGTATTCTCCATGCGGTCTAACTAGTGCCTTGCATAGTTTTAGCAAGACTTCCCTATTTTTATACTCCATTCCCTTTGAAATAAAGGCCAACATTCCATTTGCCTTCCTACCTATTTTTGTGTCATCTGCAAACCTGGTGATAGTGCATTCACTTCCCTCATCCCTTAATATATAATGTAAATAATTGTGGCCCCAGCACTGATTCCTGTGACACTCCAGTAGTTACAGGCTGCCATCCTGAAAATGCCCCCCTTATCCCAACTCTCTGTCTTCTATTAGTTAGCCAATCCTTTATCCATGCTAATATACTACCCCCAACACCATGGGCTCTTATCTTATTAAGTAACTTTGTGTGTGGTACCTTATCAAATGCCTTTTGAAAATCCAAATATATCACATCTACTGGTTCCCTTTTATCCATCTGCTTGCTACCTTCTCAAAGGATTCTAATAAATTTCTCTGGCATTATTTCCCCTTCATGAAGCCATGCCAACTCTGCTTGATTAGATTATGCATTTCTAAATGCTCTGCTATTAAATCCTTTATAATAGACTCTAACATTTTCTGAATGATGGCTGTTAAGCTAACTGGTCTATAGTTACCTGATATTTGTCTTCCTCCCTTTTTGAATAAAGGTGTTACATTGGCAGTTTTCCAATCCTCTGGGGCTTTTCCAGAATCTACGGATTCTTGGAAGATTACTACCAGTGCATCCATTATCTCTGCAGCTACTTCCTTTAATATCCTAGGATGCAACCCATCAGGTCCAGAGGACATATTGGCCTTTAGCCCCATTAGTTCCCTCAGTAATTTTTCTCTAATGATAGTTATTATATTTATTTCCTCTCCCCTCTTTTGCCCCTTGATTATTTAGTATTTTTGGAATGTTATTAGTGCCTTCTAGACTAATGCAAAGTATTTATTTAACTCCTCTGGCATTTCCTGGTTCCCCATTATTATTTCCCCAGCCTCATTCTCTAAGGGACCTATGTTCACTTTAGCATCTCTCTTCCTTTTTATATATTTTAAGAAGCTCTTACTGTCCGTTTTTATATTACTTGCTATTTTACCCTCAAAGTTTATTTTCTCCCTCTATTATTATTTTTGGTCATCTTCTGTTGGTTTTTAAAACTTTCCCAAACCTCTGGGTTACCACTAATCTTTGCCACATTGTATGTTTTTTTATTTCAATTCGGTACACTCCTTAACTTCTTTGTTTAACCATAGTTGGTTTATCCCCTTCCTAGAATCCTTCTTCCTCACTGGGATATATCTTTGTTGGGAATCATGTACTATTTTCTTAAACATCTGTCATTGTTCATCAACCACCTTTTTTGCTAAACTCCTTTCCCAGTCCACTCCAATCAAATCTGTCCTCACTCCTTTGTAATTACCTTAATTAACTTTAGCACAGTTGTTTCTGACCCAAGTTTCTCACTCTCAAACTGAATGTTAAATTCTACTAATGTTATGGTCACTGTTTTCTAGGGGATCTTTTACTCTGAGATGATTTATTAAACCTGCCTCATTACACATTACCAGATCCAAAATAGCTTGATTCCTGATTGGATCCACACCAAATTTTCCTGGGAAACTGTCTCAAATACATTTTATGAATTCTTGTTTGTGGCCACCTCTGCCAATTTGATTTTCCCAATCTACATGAAGATTAAAGTCACCCATAATTAATGTATTGTCCTTTTTACATGCCCAATACTGGTTCCTTTAATCGTTTAAAAATTCAGAGCTCCAATGTTATGTGTCTTAACCAAGGCAGAGGCTTATAGCTGTATTTGCTCACAAGGTAAATTTTGAATCTCAGGTGTACCAATGTGAGTGTGGAGATCAAGAGCTTCCTATAAGGACTCTAAGAACATCAGCAGATTGGACACCTGGTCTACTCTTTTGCATGTCCCAGTTTCCAAAATAACTACACTGGATGATCCCTGATATCAAATTTCCAGGTCTGCTTTCATCTGAAATTTCTTGTTCTTTTGGCCTGTTAGCAGATTTCAAGTAACTAACACAATACTTCGAGTATCTAATACAATGCTTTCAGTGTCTAAACCCTAAATCTAGAATCCCTTTCTAAACCCGTCTGCCTTTCTCTTGTTAAGGGACAATTTACAACCTCTCTCTTTGATCAAGCTTTTGGTGACCTATCCTATTGTCTCCTTCTCTGGCTCAGTATCAGTTCTTTTTGTCCAGTTACATCCCTGTGAAGCCCTTGGAAGTGCTTTATTATGTTAAAGGTGCTATATGAATGCAAGTAATTGTTGATCTATTGATAGAGAATAGTTGACTCAGTTCTGGCAATAGCTTAATGAGCCTAATTTTCCTGACTGGCATGAGTATAATGTCAACTAGCAAATCTAAACTCTGCAGTGTACAGTCAAGAAAGTTTTGCAGCAAGGAATCTTCCAAATGATTATATAGAATTAGTATTGCTGAAAAAGACATTTTGTTGAAACTTTTTGCCTTGCAGTTATCAGGACAATCACAAGAATACCAATGTCAGGGAAGCAACAACTTTATATTGTATGAGAAGAGAGTGCTGATTGGTTGGCAGGTGGACTCTGATTGATAGAAGCATTGCCTAGGAGAATGCACCAGTTAATCGTGACTGACAGTTAACTGCCAGGTATTGTTTGAAATTTAAAGCAGGCAGCTTGACTATAATGGGTCAAGGCAATGCCCTGAGGAATGAACCAGCTAATGGCTATCTCTTATTTTGATTAGCTGAAACATGCACAATGGCCAGGATTTTGAGGCCAGTGGGCAGGCGCAGTCGACAGGCCTGGGAGCAGCAGGGGAATGGCCCATTGTCCATGATCGGCCCCCGATGACGGTTTCATGCTGGCGGGCCATTTAAGGCTCACCCAGCGGGAAATGTGGCCCCTCACTGGTTGGGAAGGAGTGGGTGGGGGTGGGTACCTGTTGCCATTGGACCCGATGGCTGGTTTAAAAATGGCACAGGTATCCACTGGAAGGTTACCACAGAACAATTTCTCCTCTGCGTCTTCAACATTCAAGTAATGGAGTCGAGGAGCCTGCCATGTCCAGCATCCTGCAGGTTGAGTGGGCTCTTGGCCCCACGCTTTTCGGATGAGTGCTTTGCGGTCCTTCTGGAGGAGGTGGCTACCAGGAGGGACACCCTTGTCCCCAAAGATGGGGGGGAGGAGGCCACCACACGTCACAAAGAGGGCATGTAAGGAGATTGCAGCGCTTGTTGGCAGCCATGACATGGTGCAATGAACAGGGGTGCAGAGCCAGAAGAGGTTCTATGGCCTGCTGTGCTCAGGAATTGAGGGTACCATGTTGTCATGGGTCAGTGTGCAGAAGTGTTAAGGTGTGGTTATTGACGCGTGGACCTCAGGGCTGCCAGAGTCTGAGTGCCAACGGTCAATGGTGCCGGGGCTGGCCAAGGGGGTGCACCCTGTCTGCTTGGTCTGAGTGCCTTGCGGCTTGAGGGCCATGACTTGGATGTGCTCGGCGAGGTGTTCCTCAGCTGGGGTTGGCCAGGCTGCAATGGTGCTGCAGGTAGAGAGTGGACTAATCAACGCTCCTCTGTCCTTTCAGGAGAAGACAGGCCATAACCAATTGGAGAGGTCATGGACAGGTGGAGGCCCATCCAACCTGCTGCTGCTCACCTGTTTCGAGCAGGACACCCTTGAGCTGGAGAGCCAGCACGCTCCATGTACAACTGGGTGTTAAGAGGCTGGGGTGTCAGACGATGGTAAGAGTGCAGTGCACAGAGCTGAGAGTTTCAGATTGTGCAACCTTTCTAGTGTAGTCTCTTCATTGGTGGGAGCCTCAGCCTGGATTCCCCATTGATCATTGAAAGATGATGGCACCATGCTGCAGATCTCCATTGTCTCACTATGGTGCCTGGCATGCACAGTGTCAGTGTGGTGACATTGACTAATGACATGCCCTTGTTCTCCCTTAGATTTGTCAGCACACACTCACTGTCTGGACCCCAAAGGGCCATCCCTAATGCTGCAGGACCACCTGGCATCATTTGCACCTGCATCACACTCGCTCTCTGAACCAGGCACCAGCGCAGATACCAACACCCCTGTGGGCATTAGATCAGTGGCTAGAATGTCGGTGCACATTGGTGAGGGCAATTCATAGAGTCATAGTCATAGAGTCACAGAGGTCTACAGCACAGAAAAAGGCCCTTTGGCCCATTGAGTCTGCCCTAGTCAAACAAGTACCTAACCACTCTAGCGACGTTTTCCAGCACTGGGCCCATAGCCTTGTATGCTATGGCATCACCTCACACTTATCCGGATTAAGTTCCATTTGCCACTGATCAGCCTATCTGACTAGCCCGTTTATATCCTCCTGTGATCTAAGGCAATCCTCCTCACTATTTACCACCCCACCAATTTTCATGTCATTCACGAACTTACTGATCAACCCTCCTACATTCAAGTCTAAATCGTTTATATATACTACAAACAGCAGGGGACCCAACACCGATCCCTGTTGTAACCGCCACTGGACACAGGCATCCAGTCACAAAAACACCCCTCGGCCATCACCCTCTACTACCTGCCACTTAGCCAATTCTGGATCCAATGTGCCAAACTGCCTTGGATCCCATGGGCTCTTAACTGCATTATCAGTCTCACATGCAGGACCTTATCAAAATTCACAATCACTTGAGGTGCAGGCTGAGGCAGCAAGTGCCCAGGGCGCCAGCAGTTGGTGGACAGCTGGGGACCAGGATGATGCTCAGTCAAAAGCTGATGATGAGCCTCTGGAGTCGTCCATTAGGTGGCAGATGCTGGATGTCCAGCGGGATGTGCGGGAGGATCTGGCGGTGACCCGTGAGGATCTGCGTGCCATAGTCTCCGTTGTGGAGGAGTCCATGTGAAGCATGAGCACTGCATTAACCCTCACGGCCGAGTGCACTGCCTCGTCCAGTGAGAGAGTGTCAACTCTCATGGAGGGGCAGCTCCAGGGACAGAATCAGGGGTTCCTGGGGCTGCGCTCGGACCTGCAAGCCCTCACTCAGGCAATGACCTCAGCTAGTCAGTGTCCGTGTGGGAGATGGATGAGGCACCCAGTATCCCAACTAGGCACCCGTTCATAAATGGTAAGCAGGGAGGTCCAGAGCGACCTCACGTTGGCGCATGAGCTGCTTGTCGTCTCCGCAGGTTCCTTTCAGGGCACTCTGGGCAATGGCAGCCGCTTCTCCGCCCCTCTGCCAGTGACCTTTGCATCTGATGTGACAGCGCTGACTGGGGAGATGCCAGCTGTGGCATTAGCCACTCCTTCCCAGGCGGGGCCAGCACTGGCGCCACTGGCCAGAGGACGACCACCAAGGTCATCAAGGCCAACAAGACAGCAGAGTCAGCAGGCTGTCTCCAATGCTGGTGCCAGTGAGGGATGGGGAGTACCAAGATGTAGGACTTGCAAGCGTAAGTTAAAGGCACCATGAGCACAAGAGGGTCAGTTCAAGGTGACTTTCTGTTCATTTATGTTTGGTTTCTATCTCTGCTGGTGTGGACATCAATACCACTAATGGTAATGTCATTATGCAGTCAATGTGACAATAACATTAAATTTGCTTTGGTTCTGATGGCCTGTGTATGCTTCACCTTTTTTCTTTCTGGTAGAGGTACGTCAATATGTAATGCTGGATGTGAGTGGATGGATACTTTATTGCACAGGATTTGAGTGGACTTTGGGTGCAAATGAAGGGGTCATTTCGGACATCTGGGATGGAGGCGGCAGCCCTGGCATGACGTGGAAACAGATCTAGTTGAAGGAGCATGGGATCAAGGCATCCCTGTTGTCCCTGACTCCCTGGAGGTTATCGAGGTCTGTCTCCATGCCCTCAGTATTCTCACCGTGCTCCTCTTCTGACTCACCACTGGATCCATCATCTGTGGCCTGTGCAGCTGCATCAAGATCCTCTTCCTCCAGTGGGCCCCTCCTTGCCAGTGCCAGGTTGTGGAGAGCGCAGCATGCAACCACTATCAATGCACTCGCTCTGGGGAGTATTGTAATGCATCCCCTGAATGGTCTAGGCATCGGAAGTGCACCTTGAGAAGGCCTATGGTCCTCTCTACCACCACCCTTGTGGAGGTATGACTCGTATTGTAACACTTATCTGCCTCTGCTCTTGGGTGGTGGAGAGGCATGATGAGCCACCTCTTCAGCGATAGCCCTTGTTACTCAGCAGCCATCCATCCAGTCAAGGTGAAACACTGAAGAGATTTGGCATCTGGGAGTGTCTCAGGATATACACATCATGGGAACTGCCTGGATACCTTGCACAGACTTGCAGAATCTGCATCGTGTGGTCACACACTATCATGGAGCAGAATCCCTTCTTGTTAACGAAGGCACCCGGCTGACCCACTAGCAGCTTGGTGGCCACATGTGTACAGTTGATTGCACCCTGGGCGCGGGGATCCCAGCAAATGCTGCAAAGCCTCTGGCTCGCTCAGACTAGCTGGCCTTGTCTGTATGGCTGTATGGTAAAAAAAAAGGTAAGTACCCACGTGAACAGAGCTTCTGTCACTAGTCTGATGCAACTGTGGACAGCTGATTGAGAGAGTCCACACAGATCCCCCACTGAGTGAGATATGGTGTGAGGGCGCGATGACATCGGGACACTCGCCCGATGTCATTGTGCGCTATTTTACACTTGAGAGTGTTGGCTGCGCGCCTGCATGCTGAGTGAAAAATTCTGGCCAACACGCGTACATGTTTTTTCTGTCTGCAAAGAATCGGACCCTGTATATTAATATATATCACCATTAACTGGTGCATTCTCCTCTACCAGTCAGAGTCCACTTGCCAGCCACTCAGCACTCTCTTCTCATACAGTATATGGTTGTTGCTTCCTCTGACATTGGTATCCTTGCAATTTTCCTGATGAGTGCAGGATGAAAAGCTTCAACAAAATGTCTTTTTTCAGCAATACTCAAGTTCTATATCACCAAATGACTATTTATGTAAAGTTACATGCACGCTGCAGCACAGAAACAGGCCAATCCATGTCAGCGTTAATGGTCTATTCACCACCACCCTACCATCTTGGCACAATCTGTATTTCAACTCAAGGCCAACATTGAAACTCCAATTGAAAAGATTGAACCAAAATAAAATAAGTTCATGATTTTAGGCATAATGTCATCATAATAGCTCTTAAATTCAAAGCACATGTTCTTCACAGCTCAATTATTGCTTTGTGCTTCTGCGGGGATCAAACAATAGAAACAAATAAAGTAGAACATAACATCCCTAATCGCTGTCAAACAGCATAAAGGTCACAATGAAACGAAAAGCACTTGCAAAGTTAAGAAGAATTTTATTTTTAAAACTTTGTGTGTTCTATTCATGATTAGTAAAGTTGGATCAGCTCTGTTAGACTTCTGCCAAATTCCATCAAGGTGTTTAAGAACGGTTCTGTTACTTGTGAGCCTCTATGATCTTCAGACTTCTCACACTGAGATTAAACCTGTGAAAATGTTTGACATTTCTGGGTCTGCTGCGGCACAAGCCTGGGCTGGCATGCAAATGGCACCGGGCTCTGATTATAATGTGCTTGTCAGTTCCGACTCACATCTCCACACAATGTCGGAGGGAACCTCTGTGCAGGATCTGTTCAGGATCTGGCTGCCCATTGTTTTTGACCGCCATCACTGCATTTCCATTGCTTTTCCCCAGTGAAGCACTGGGATCTTGGTGTTCAATGAAGAAAGACTACATTATCCGGAAGGAACATTCAAAAATCTCATTTTATTTCAGCCAAAGCGTTTTGCCGCTCCCTTGTTAATGTAGCTCACCCACTGCGCACCCCCCCCCCCACCCCCCACCGCCCCCCCCCCCCCCCCCCCCGCCTTGTCCCCCCCACCCCACCACTTTGACTGGGATATATCCACATTACTTAAGAAATCACAGCATGATTGAAACATTGCCCTAATTTTTGGGTCCAAACTGTTTTAAGACAAATTGTTGTTGGCAAGTTTATTTCTGCTGCTGGCTTTTATTCTAGTGAAGGGTGTTGTCACATCGCTGGTACTTTTTTTTCTCTCGTGCGAGCTAATCTGCACCAAACATGAATCTGCTTCTTCATACGTTGTTGTGAGAAGCAATATTTACTTCAGCCAAACTCGTCACATTTGTTTATCTTGCTGCTCATTAAAACTCAAGTAAAAATTGTACCTTTGCAACATCAAGTGCAATCTGCTATGTGATATTAGTTGTGGCTTAGTTGACAGCCTTTATCTCTAAGTTAGAAGCTTCAATAGGTAGGGATGATAATTGAAACATTGGCCTGAATTTTTCAGATAGTGGGGTCTTGCATCCTGTCATCCGAAGAGTCGGGAGCGAAAATATCCTCTGCGATTCTGAGTGTCCCATGGCCAATTCACGCTTGAATGAGTGCTAAGTGGCTGCAGACGGGACTTCCAACCCTCACTCGGGAGGAATTCCCACCTCAGAGAGCTCCTGGCCAATCTGATCGGCCGGCAGCTCTCCAGTCCTTGCAGCGACAGCGCTGAAGTAGACAGAAGAAGTAGTGCAGGAGGACATCGGGGCGCTGCAGAGCCAACTAAGTTTAAGAGGTCCAAAGGTGGGGAGGGTAGGGAAGGCCTGGGTGAAAGGGTTGATCGGGGTCTTGGGGGAGAGGCCGGGGGAGGGGGGGAAGGAGGTGCGGAGGCCACTTGACCTTAAGTGGGGGTGGAGGGGTTGTCGCCCGACTTCAGAAGGGGTCTTCTGATGGAGGCACCTCCACCCCTTCCCACCCAAAATACATCTCTGTTGATATTTAGTCTTCCCCCACTCAACTCCAATCCTCCCGCCAGCCTAAAAATTGAGGCTGGGCAGGAAACTGCCCTGAAGTGGCCAATAATTGGTCACTCAACTGGGGCAAGGCTAGGCTTCCTATCCGAGGCCTTGCCCACCCCAGTGTAAAATCAGTATGTGATCGGGGCGGGCAGGAACCAGAAGGGGATGCCGTCCCTTCAATATCACGCTCCCCGCCTAAAAACTCGCTGGTGGGGGAGTATAAAATTGGCCATTGACCTATGTCCCATTGATGGAAGGTTCTGCTCCTCTGGGTGCCATAAGGAAAGGTGGGCTCAGGTGATCTCCCCAAACAAGCATCGCTCTTCTGGAATGCATGCCTTGTGCTGGGACTTGCCTCTGGGTCCCTACCCAGCAGTGGCTTCTTGCCACCCGTTTTCATTGGGAAGTCAGTGAGCAGGCGTGCCACTGAGGATTGGCTGTTAAGACCAGGTAGTAGATGGTCGGCTGCTGGCACAGGCAATGGAAATAAAAATCGGGAGCGCCATCAAGTTTGCCTGAGACTGCCAATTTGCCATCACCCACAAAATAATTTGTTGCCGAATGTCCTCACCTGTTTTACGCTATCACAAAAGGTCAAGGTTGTTCTTCATTGTATTTAGGTAAAAGAGAAATGGGAACTGAAATTGAGGTGAGCCTGCATGAGAGAAAAAAATGCCACAACACAACCAGAAGGATACCAGCTGGCATATTTACAGGTAGAAGCAGGGGTCGGGGGGGGGGGGGGGGCACATAAAATAGGATGAGTGGCTGGCCCACCGCCTGCCCACCCACCCCCAAGCTGTCCCCCATAATACGGTGGGCAGGTAAGGTATCAGCCAGCAACCCCACCCCCCTCCTTTAGGCCTACTGAGGTCTTTATCCGGCTTGCAACTGAGTTTTCTACCGTGGTGTGTCTATTTCTGCTCTTTGAAAGAGCTAGCGGATTAGTCAGATTCACCTGCCCTTTCCCCGCTACCCTGTAATTTTCTTTCCCCCTTTAAGTATTTATTCAATTCTCTTTTGAAAGTTACTATTGGATCTGTTTGCATCACCCTTTCAGGTGGTGCTTTCCAAATCACTACTATACAAAAAAAAAATATAAATCCTCATGTCTCCCTTTGTCTTTTTGCCTTCAATTTGTGTCTCATAGAATGGTTCCAACACAGGAGACCAATCAGCCCATCGTGTCTCTGCTGGTTCTCTGAAGGAGCAATTCACCTAGTGCCACTCCCCCACCTTCTCCCCGTAACCCTGCAATTTTTTTTCTTTTTAGATAATAATTCAATTCTCATTGAAAACCACAATTGAACCTGCCTTCACCACACTCTCAGGCAGCGCATGCCAGGTCACTGCCACTCTTTTTCCTTACATACTCTATCAAAACCTTCTTGGTCATAGAAGACAGAGGGTAGCAGTGGAAGGGTGCTTTTCTGAATGGAGAGCTGTGACTAGTGGAGTTCCACAGGGATCAGTGCTGGGACCTTTGCTGCTTGTAGTATACATAAATGATTTGGAGGAAAATGTACCTGGGCTAATTAGTAAGTTTGCAGACGACACTAAGGTTGGAGGAGTTGCAGATACTGAAGAGGATTGTCAAAGGATACAACGGGATATAGATCAGTTGGCGACTTGGGCGGAGAAATGGCAGATGGAGTTTAATCTGGACAAATGCAAAGTGATGCATTTTGGAAGGTCTAATACAGGCAGGAATTATACAGTAAATGGCAGAGCACTTAAGTGCATTGACGAGCAGAGGGATCTGGGTGTACAGGTCCACAGGTCACTGAAAGTGGCAACTCAGGTGGATAAGGTAGTCAGGAAGGCATATGGCAAGCTTGCCTTTATTGGCAGGGGTATTGAGTATAAAAGCTGGGAAGTCATGCTGCAGCTGTATAGAACCTTGGTTAGGTCACAATTGGAATATTGCGTGCAATTCTGGTCACCACATTACCAGAAGGATATGGAGGCGTTGCAGATGGTGCAGAGGAGGTTTACCAGGATGCTGCCTGGTCTGGAGGTTATTAGCTATGAGGAGAGGTTGGAGAAACTCGGATTGTTCTCGCTAGAGCGACGGAGATTGAGGGGCGACTTGATAGAAGTTTACAAAATTATGAGCGGCATGGACAGAGTAGATAGTCAGAAGCTTTTTCCCAGGGTGGGAATTACTAGGGGACATAAATTTAAGGTGAGAGGAGAAAACTATAGAGGAGATGTGCGGGGCAAGTTTTTTTACGCAGAGGGTAGTGAGTGTCTGGAATTCGCTGCCAGAGGAGGTGGTGGAAGCAGGTACGATAGTGGTGTTTAAGAGGCAGCTTGACAAATACATGAATAGGATGGGAATAGAGGGATACGGTCCCTGGAAGTGAAAAATGTTTTAGTTGACGGGCAATATGATCGGCACAGGCTTGGAGGCCGAAGGGCCTGTTCCTGTGCTGTACTTTTCTTTGTTGTTCTTTGTATTGTGTATCACTGAGAGTTAGGATGGCAGGTCCACCCTGATTCCCCATGAGATATGGTCCCAATCTCATCCTGTGCTTCTGGGGAATCAACAAGCAATACAGGCGTGCATTGTTCGTGGTCAGTTCAAGGCTGGTACTGTGGCCATGAAATGATATCCCCCGCTTCCTATTAACCAGGTTTCAGTGCAGGATGACCCTCGGGAGCGAGTGAAAATAGCTCCCAATGAAGCAGGATTCATCACAATGGAAATTTCCATTCAACTCACTGCACTGGGGGCTATTTTTGTCTGTTGGTGCCAGATTACTGGGCGTCTGCTTCAAAGTGGTCTGATGATTAAAATATGTTTTCTTTAGGAGGTCTGGTGCTGTGTCCCAGTGAGTTCAGGCACCACTTGTTATAGCAGGGCTTGAGACTCCCCCAGAATGAGCTGTCTGCCTAATGTGGCATCATAGTTATAGGCCAGGTTCCCAGCACTCTCAGTTCCTTGCCTTGGTTATAGTGACCGGCTTGAGATATTTTCCTTTGGTTGCAGTAATTCTGTCACGAACATATAGCTCTCTATGGCCAGACGTTAAGAGAGAGAGGATAAAGCAAAAATTGGCAGTGGGGCTGTTATAACAGCTGCTGCTCTTATGCTTTACTCTCAGCCCCAGCGATATAGCTGAGAAGTACTGAAACTATCCCCAAGCCAGTCAATGCATCTTAGTAAACTGAATCAGACTTACCAAAATACATGAATCAACATCTTACCCATTAACATATCCCTGCTGACAAATAGTTCCTATTCCAAATGGAAGCCTGAGATATTTAACATTATATTCAGCCTTATTGAACTGCCTGATAACTTAAAACAAAAACAGAATTACCTGGAAAAACTCAGCAGGTCTGGCAGCATCGGCAGAGAAGAAAAGAGTTGACGTTTCGAGTCCTCATGACCCTTCGACAGAACTTGAGTTTGAGTCCTGGGACTCAAACTCAAGTTCTGTCGAAGGGTCATGAGGACTCGAAACGTCAACTCTTTTCTTCTCCGCCGATGCTGCCAGACCTGCTGAGTTTTTCCAGGTAATTCTGTTTTTGTTTTGGATTTCCAGCATCCGCAGTTTTTTTGTTTTTATGCCTGATAACTTATCTGTGTGGTATTGTGACCGGAACAAGTTACAAGTACCTGCAGGTGAATTAATGATTTGACTTGACAACTAATCTTGGTGCAAGTTGTGTCAAAATAACTTTTTAGTATTAATTTTGGCAAAGCAGGGCAATCTCCAGCACACTTAAAATAAAGAATAAAGATTAAAATCTTTGGGAAATATTTCAGTAACAGTTGCTAGGGGAAGGAAGGGGGGACGATTTGGATCCAAAAGAAGCAAAATATCAAGGGGGCAGAGCCAGAGGATGAAAAAGGGGTAGCATCAAATCATAAGACAAAAGGGTTTTTTGCAGCGGGTCGGAGGTGGGTAGAGCAAGGGCAGGCCAATGGTGAGAATGAAAGAAAGAAAGAACATGTTAGATTAGAGAGTGACACAGAAGAAAAGGCACCATGGGATTAAATGTCACAGTTGAAGATTAAAGAAAGTTAAAAATAAGATCAAATGAAGAGGAAATGAAAAGGTGAGAGCAAAGCAGCAAAAAAAAAGAAAGTAAATAAGAAGCCTGCAGGGAGCTTAAAAAGAATTTTAACTCTACTTCCCCAAGTTAACGTTATTCTACTTTGGATTATTTATATTACTTTATTATATTGGCCCTAAATTCCCCTTATTCCTTGTGCTTCTCATTTGAACACAAGTATAGGACTTAAAAATATTACTTTTCTAATTTACTCACTAGTTCCTACTAACCAAGGCTGCAGTTAACTGTTTCAGTTAGAGATTGGTGACTGAGGGAGTTTACAGGTTAAATTAGGGTTAAATTCTATCTAAAATCAAGTCTTACTTTAATTTAGTCATTAACTAAAAGTTGCTCTTAGGGTTGGAAGAAGGTGAGTTTTGGTCCAGCCTTAAAACAGGGCTCATGCAGCTTCTGCTTGCAGCTGCAACTAGTTAATTAGATAACTGGCTTAATCAGGTTTACAGAGGCTAGGTTCAAGGAGTATAAAAGTAGGCTATCTTATAGTGCTGACTTTGTCTGCCCTGGAGTGTTGTTTTTGGCTACAGTAGAGTGCTTCAGTTGGAGTTTGGTGACTGAGGGAGTTTGGTGAGAAGGGAGGAGGTGCTCCTTTCTTTTCTACCTTTTCTCAGAAAGAAGAGCTGCAGCCTTGGTAAGTAAGAACTGCTGAGTAAATTAGAAAAGTGTAATATTTTTCAAGTCCTATGCTTGGATTTAACTGAGAAGCACCAGGAATGAGAGAAATTTAGGGCCAATATAATAAAGTAATATAAATAATCCAAAGTAGAATAAAGTTAAGGTAAGGGAAGTAGAGTTAAGGCATAGCAGGGCAGCTCAGTCAAGTGGAATGAATGTCCTTTAATATGTGCGTAGTCATGGACGTTACCGGTGTCCGAGACGACCACATGTGCAGGAAGTGCTCTCAGCTGCAGAAACCTGAGCTCTGGGTTTCAGAACTAGAGCGGCGGCTGGAGTCACTGTGGCATATCCACGAGGCTGAGAGCTACATGGATAGCACATTCAGAGAGGTGGTCCCACCACAGTTTCAGGGCCTGGAGACAGAGAGGGAGTGAGTGACCACCAGGCAGTCCAAGAAAAGTAGGCAGGTAGTGCAGGAGTCCCCTGGGGTCCTGCGCACAAATCTGTTTTCTGTTTTGGAAACCGGTAAGGATGCTGGTTCCTCAGAGGAGTGCAGTCAGAGCCAAGTTTGTGGTACCATGAGTAGCTCGGCTATATAGGAGGGGAGGTAGAAGAAAGGAAGAGCCATAGTGATAGGGGATTCAGTTAGGGGAACAGACAGGTGATTCTGTGGCTGTTAATGTGACTCCATGATGGTATGTTGCCTCCCTGGTGCCAGGGTCAAGGATGTCACAGAGCAGCTGCAGGACATTCTGGGGGAGGGTGACCAGCCAGAGGTCCTGGTCCATGTTGGGACCAATGATTCAGGTAGAAAAGGGGATGTGGTCCTGCAATCAGAATTTAGGGAGCTAGGCAGAATATTAGCAAGCAGGATCTCAAACGTAGTAATTTCTGGATTGCCAGTGAGTACAGAAATAGGAGGATAAGGCAGATGAATGCGTGGTTGGGACAATGGTGCAGGAGGGAGGGCTTTAGATTCATGGGACACTGGGACTGGCTCTGGGGGAGAAGGCACCTGTACAAACTAGACGGGTTGGGACTGAGTTCCTTACGGGTCATTTTGCTAGTGCTGCTGGGATGGCTTTAGACTAACTCGGCAGGGGTGTGTGTGGGAACCAAGAAAAAACATGAGAGGAATACCAGGGTGCACTAAATACTGGGAGGGACAGATAGCTAATATAGAGAATAGTAAGTTAATAGGTAAAGCCAGGGTAAGGGAGAAAGTAACAAAATCTAAATCAGGGTTACTGCGCATGTATGTGAATGCACAGTGTATAGTAAATAAGATTGGGGAGTTACAGGTGCAGATTGCCATGTGGAAATATGATGTTGTGGCAATAACAGAGACCTGGGTCAAAGATGGGCAGAAGTGGGTATTAAATATTCCTGGGTACAAGGTGTTCAGAAGAGATAGGAAAGGTGGAGTGGTAGCAGTATTTGTTAAGGAGAGCATTGCAATGCTGGATAAAAAGGATGTCCTAGAGGGTTCAAGGACAGAGTCAATTGCTAGTGCTAAGGAACAAAGAGGGTGCAATTACATTGCTCAGTGTAGTCTACAGACTGCCAAACAATGACAAGGATGTAGAACAACAAATCTGCAGGGAAATTACAGAGAGATGCAGGCATTAGAGAGTAGTTATAATGGGGAACTTCGATTACCTGAATGTAGGCTGGGACAGTGGTCGTGTAAAGGGTGGAAAGGGACAAAAGTTCCTAGATTGTGTTCAGGAGAATTTTTCTACAGTGGTATGTGTCCAATCCAACAAGAAAAGATGCACTGTTGGGCCTAGTTCTTGAACTGAGGTCGGCCAAGAAGATCAAGAGTCAGCAAGGGAACATTTAGGAGACAATGATTATTGTATTGTATGTTTTAGGATGATGATAGAAAAGGATAATTGGCAATCCAGAGTAAAAGCAATTAACTGGACCAGAGCCAACTTCGATGGGGCAAGAACGGAGTTGGGTCTGATAGACTGGAATGAAATATTGGCAGGAGAAACTGTAGCTGAACAATGGGTTACCTACAAAAAAGAATTGGTTCGTGCACAGTCAAGGTATATTCCATCGAGAGGGAAAGGTAGGGCAAACAAATCCAGAGCTCTCCGGATGAAAAAGGAGATTGAGATTAAGATAAAGAAGAAAAAGTGTGCTTATGACAGGTGTCAGGTAGAAAATACAATTGAGAACCAAGAGGAATAGAGAAGGTTCAGGGAGGAGGTGAAAAAGCATATTAGAGAAGTGAAGAGGGATTATGAGAAAAGACTGGCAGCCAACATAAAGGGGAATCCCAAAGTCATCTTTAGGCATATAAATAGTAAAAGGGTGGTAAATGGAGGAGTAGGGCCAACTAGGGAACTTACACGTGGACAAAGGGGCCATGGCTGAGGTGTTAAATAAACACATTGCATCCATCTTTACCAAGGAGATAGATGCTACTCAGCCCATGGTAACAGACAAGGAAACCCTGTCACTATGAGAGTTCAAAATTGACAAGGAGGAAGTGTTGAATAGACTGTTGGCACTTAAAGTTGACAAGGCACCAGGACTGGATGAGATGCATCCAAGGATATAGAAGGAAGTGAGAGTAGAAATTGCAGGGACACTGGTCATAATCTTTCAGTCATCCCTAGACTCAGGGGTGGTGCCAGAGGACTGGAGAATTTCAAACATTACGCCCTTGTTCAAAAAAGGTTGTAAGGATAAGCCCAGCAATTACAGACCAGTCAGTTTAACTTCAGTGGTGAGCAAGATTCTAGAAACAATTATTCAGGATAGAATTTATCACATGAAAAAATATGAGCTAATAAGGAAGAGCCAGCATGGATTTCTAAAGGGGAAATTGTGTTTAACTAACTTTCTGGAGTTTTTTGAAGGGGTAACATAAAAGTTCGATGAGGATAATGCTGCTGACGTGGTGTACATGGATTTTGAAAAGGCATTTGACATAGTGCCACATAACTGATTTGAGAGAAAATTTATTGCTCATGGAATAAAAGGTACAGGAGCAACATGGATACAAAATTGGTGGAAAAATAGGAAGCAGAGAGTAATGGTCAATGGGTATTTTTTGGGCTGGAGGAAGGAGTTCCCCAGGGGTCGGTATTGGGACCCTTGCTTTTCCTGATATATATTAATGATCTAGGTCTAGGTGTGAATGGAACAATTTCAAATTTTGCGGATGATATGAAGCTTGGGAGAACTGTGAACTGCGAGGAGGATGGTGTGGAACTTCAAGACGACAGAAAAGTTAGTGCAGTGGGCAGATAGGTGGCACTTGCAGTTCAAAGTGGAGAAGTGTCAGGTGATGCATTTTTGTAGAAAGAACATGGACAGACAATATAAAATAAAGTGAGTAATTTTGAAGGGGGTGCAGGAGCAGAAAGACTTGGGTGTATATGTACATAGATCATTGAAGGTGACAGAACAGGTGGAGAGAGCAGTTAATAAAGCATATAGTATCCAGGGCTTTATTAATAGGTACATAGGGTACAAGAGCAGGGAGGCTATGCTGAATTTATATAAGACCCTTGTTAGACCTCAGCTGGAATATTGTGCACAAGGTGCAGGGTTTTGGGGAAAAAGCAGGGCAATGGCACTAGGTCATAATGCTCATTGGAGAGCTGCTGCAGACATGATGGGCTGAATGGCCTCCTTCTGTGCTGTTAAGATTCTGTGAATTTTAACGTTGCTGAAAAGGGAGACATGTTTCTGAAGCTTTTTGTCCTGCACTCATCAGGACAAATGCAAGAATGCCAAATTTCAAATGATCACAATAATTTATACTACTGGGATAAAGGGTGGCGATTGGTTGACAAATCAAATATAGTTGAGGCATTGCTATGGAGAAAGCAACATGGAACTATAGGCTCCCCAAGTTCCTGGGTAATTTTAAAAAGGCACAAGGCTTGAACATACTCCTTTTGTTTGCAGAGAGTGGGTTTTTCCATATGTTTAAGCTTTATGCCTTTTTTGAATTATCTGAGAGCTTGGGGAGCCTTTAGTTCCCCATTGCTTTCTCCATGGCAATGCCTCAGCCAATCAGATTCAACTTGCCAACCAGTCAGCACCCTTTTCTCCTGTGGTATAAATTGTGATTGTTTAAAATTTGGCATTCTTGCATTTGTCCTGACGAATGCAAATGAAAAGCTTCAGCAATATGTCTCTTTTCAGCAACATTCAAGTTCTGTACTACCAAGCAACAGTTTAACAAGAATCAGTAGAGATAAAAAAAACTAGGGCAGATTAAGGGTTGAAAGCAGATAGTGAAACAAATCAGAACAAGGATGTTGTTGTCCTATTGCAGAAGCTGGTATTGCACTGGTATCTGTAGAGTGAGATGCTCAACCAGCAGATGTAAATTATACCTCTAGCTGCTTTTTACAATGAAGATAATGCCAAAGGATCTCTGTGCAACAAACACTCATATACAGACACATTGGTGAATTTTTAATTTCGTAGGAAAATGAGCATCAGAGTCACCACCTGACAATCAAGTTACACTCACCAAGATAATGTGCCCAAAAATGTCTCCAATCACCGAAGAAACAATAACTAAAGGCACCATAAAAAAAATCAAAATTTTGTCAGATTGAGTATAGATGCTGAGGGGGACAAAACTGTATGTAGACATTTAAGTCAGGACAAAGCGTTGACTTGAGTTCATCCAGTCTGTTGTTGTTTCATAAAAACAAAAAACTGCGGAAGCTGGAAATCCAAAACAAAAAACAGAATTACCTGGAAAAACTCAGCAGGTCTGGCAGTTCTGTTGAAGGGTCATGAGGACTCGAAACGTCAACTCTTTTCTTCTCCGCCAATGATGTCAGACCTGCTGAGTTTTTCTAGGTAATTCGGCTTCTGTTGTGTTTTTATGTTTAGGGTGTGCATTTATTTTTTTTTACTTGATTTTGTTTTGTAGATCAGCGCAGGGCCCCAATGTAAACAAAGGACCTGTGCTGAGCCAGGTAGCATCATACCCAACACACTCCTTTTTAGGTACCTGAACAGCAAATGAACCAATAAATAAAATAAACCCACTAACCTGAGTCACTTTTAGGGGGCAGAAAGCTGCTGAAATCATGTTGCATCACACATCTGCATAAAAAACTGTTCCACATGTGATTCTTGGGACAGGTTCTGTTTGGCATCAGACAGCTGTGAATGAAGTGAAGTGGTTTTTGTTGAATGTAGGCAGACAATATTGTGACCACTTGGTTCAACACATATCCATGTTATGGAGTTGTTAGGCTATTAGTACTTATGCACAAAACAGAAACAGCTAAACAGTTTTGATCTTCTATAATCAACAAAATAAGAAAACAGGGGGAAAGCATTAGCAAACTCATCAGTGTGCTCACTGTTCTTCACTAAAATGCTTCACAAACACCTCCATTGGCATAACTGTGCAAATTTGTTTTGTCCAGCTCTTTAACATATAACATTTAGTGAAAAATATTTTACAAATCCTCGAGCAAATTGTAGGTGACCATATCAACCCAATCTAACTCCCATTGACAGCCCTGACCCAACCCAACTCCCAGTGATCACATCAACCCAACTCAACTCCCAGTGACAGCCCTGATCCACCCCAACACCCAGTGACTGCATCAAGCCAGCCCAATCCCCAGCGACAGCATCAAGCCAGTCCAACCCCCCGTGACTGTGCCAAGCCAGCCCAACCCTCAGTAACTGCGCCAAGCCAGCCCAACCCCCAGCGACTGCGCCAAGCCAGCCCAACCCCCAGCGACTGCGCCAAGCCAGCCCAACCCCCAGCGACTGCGCCAAGCCAGCCCAGCCCCCAGTGACTGCGCCAAGCCAGCCCAGCCCCCAGTGACTGCATCAGCCAGCCCAGCCCCCAGTGACTGCATCAGCCAGCCCAGCCCCCAGTGACTGCATCAGCCAGCCCAGCCCCCAGTGACTGCATCAGCCAGCCCAGCCCCCAGTGACTGCATCAGCCAGCCCAGCCCCCAGTGACTGCATCAGCCAGCCCAGCCCCCAGTGACTGCATCAGCCAGCCCAGCCCCCAGTGACTGCATCAGCCAGCCCAGCCCCCAGTGACTGCATCAGCCAGCCCAGCCCCCAGTGACTGCATCAGCCAGCCCAGCCCCCAGTGACTGCATCAGCCAGCCCAGCCCCCAGTGACTGCATCAGCCAGCCCAGCCCCCAGTGACTGCATCAGCCAGCCCAGCCCCCAGTGACTGCATCAGCCAGCCCAGCCCCCAGTGACTGCATCAGCCAGCCCAGCCCCCAGTGACTGCATCAGCCAGCCCAGCCCCCAGTGACTGCATCAGCCAGCCCAGCCCCCAGTGACTGCATCTGCCAGCCCAGCCCCCAGTGACTGCATCCGCCAGCCCAGCCCCCAGTGACTCCATCAAGCCAGCCCAGCCCCCAGTGACTGCATCAAACCAGCCGAGCCCCCAGTGACTCCATCAAGCCAGCCGAGCCCCCAGTGACTCCATCAAGCCAGCCGAGCCCCCAGTGACTCCATCAAGCCAGCCGAGCCCCCAGTGACTGCATCAGCCAGCCCAGCCCCCAGTGACTGCATCAGCCAGCCCAGCCCCAGTGACTGCATCAGCCAGCCCAGCCCCCAGTGACTGCATCAGCCAGCCCAGCCCCCAGTGACTGCATCAGCCAGCCCAGCCCCCAGTGACTGCATCAGCCAGCCCAGCCCCCAGTGACTCCATCAAGCCAGCTCAACCCCCAGTGACTGCGCCAAGTCTACCCAACCCCCAGTGACTGCATCAAAGGGATGGATCTTGACTTTGCGCAATAGTGAATCAACAACCTGTTTCACTTCTCTCCAGTTTCCATCCAAGTCAATGGAAATAGGAAAATGGACAGATGTGAAATGGGATGCCCACTTGCTGTTACCCATTTCACACTGTTGCACAAAGTCAAGATCTACCCCAAACACTTACATGTGTGGACTCATGGTGGACAAGACCATTACTCATCTAGTGGAACAATTAATTTCTGATGCTTATATTCTTGATGCTATTGTAAGTACTGGGTTGAGACGACAAAATGTTTTAGAGTGTTGTAGAGTTAAATCTGCTCCTTTGTTTTTTTTTTCTGATTAAGCAAGCAACCTCAGTCCATGCCTGTTTACAGAGCTCCCTCACCAGCATTCAAAGGCTTCTTCATTTTCTTTCCAAATCAGCAGAACTAACACAAGAATCAGTTCTTTTCTAAGGCTAAAACCCTTTTTTTAAAATTCCAGACAGTCCAAGATGTCCCCATGGAAATTACTGAAGCTTATTTAAAATCAGTTGTAATTGTATTTTTATGTTTTGTCAGCATATTTAGCATGAGGACAAGCTGAGCTATTTTTATTGCGGGCGGTTTAAAATCAATGGTTTTACAAAACAACATCTGAATGCATAAGAGAGGGAGGAAGTGCATTGAGTCAGGTTAAATGATGCCTTTGCTGACAAATCCAGCATACAAACTGCTTAAAATGTGGCAGGTTCCATGATGGAACAAAATGCAGATTTGAGAGGGGCTTCAAACAAAAAGAGCAAACACTAAGTTATCTCACAGCCAATATGGCAAAACAGTATAAGCAAGCTTTAAAGGTAAGCTTTTAACTTATCTTCATGGGGTTCACCCTTAATAAGCATGAATGGCTATCAATCCAAAAGGCATCTTTCAGATTTAATTAATACTTCAGTGCATTTGAGAACTTCAGCACCTTTCAAGAATTTCCATTGACAATAGAGTATGAAAATCAACAATTGCTATGGGTGCTGACCAAAATAATACATTGTTTGGCTTATTCAGCATTATTCTATGGTTCTGCTTAAATTTCATCCCCTACACAACCAATAATCAAAAGATAATTCATTTCTTGAAAGGGATTAAAAGTCCAGTGGAGCTAACATTTGTTCAAAGGACTCTGCATTTTTGTGTAGAAAAATTCCCTCCGTCTCAGGACAACATGCTGTCTTCGTCTAGACCTCAAGCTGATATCATAGTTTCCTGAGCAGAGGTGGTTTTGAATTTGCAAATGGACACTTCCTATCCAAGACTATCCTTCGTATACTTGAAGTCATCTAGGATTCTGCTGTCCATGTCCTTATTTGCACCAAGTCCCATTCACTTATCCACCCTATGCTCATTGAACTACACTGGCATCCAATAAAGCAATACATTGATTTTAAAATTCTCACCCTTGTTTTTGAATCTCTCCATGGCCTCACCCCTCCCGTTCCCTGTAACCTTCTCCAGCCCTGCAATCCTCCGAGATATTTGTGCTCCTCTAACTCTGGCCTCTTGTGCATTCCCAATTATAATCACTCCACCATTGGACTGCCTGGCCCCAAGCTCTGGAATTCTCTCTCAGCCTCTCCATCTCTCTCTCTCTTTCTTCCTTTAAAGCACTCCTCAAAACCTACCTCATTGGCCATGCTTTGGGCCTTCTGCCCTAATATCTCCTATGTGGCTCTGTGTCAAATTTTGCCCTATAAAATTCCTGTGAAGTGTCTTGGGACATTTTATTACGTTCATGGTGGTGTATGTTTTCAATAATATTATTTCTTTTTGTACACTGAACAAATCATTCATTTGAAGATCTATAAATTTACCTCAACTTGTTTTACATGGTATTGACAAGGTAATCATTGTTTTTGTTAATGATACTGCTTGAGAAATAATTATTGGCCAGTGCAGTGGGGAGGAATCTCCTGCTTCTCCTTGAATAGTGCCATGGAATTCAAAAGACAGCCCCTCCAACAATGTCATACTGTCTCAGTGTTGCAGTAAAGTATTAGCCTTAGATTCTGTGCTAAAGGGTATAGCTCACAACCTTCTAAATTGGGTATTAGCCCTGGCTTAGTGGTAGCACTCTTACCTCTGAATTAGAAAATTTTGGGTTCACAGTCCCAGTCCAGTGACTTGAGTGCCTAATCTAGGCTAACACTTCAGCGGAGTGCCATGACACTATTTATAGGTGAGCAGGGATTTCTTCTGTAACGCTGGCCAACATTACACACGCAAACAACACTATTCTTCAAGAAATCTAGTGGCTTCTTCATTCATGTATTATTTGTGGCATCCTGCTGTGTGCAAATTAGTTATAGTGCTTGCATAACAAACAGCAGTGACTGACCTTCATTTCATCTGTATTTTATTTTTTAAGGGTAATTTTTCAGTTTATTTTCCTCTAGTCATGAATCTGAGTGAAATAGTCTTAACTTGGTCATTTGTATGTAGGCTGTGACTAGTGGGGTACTGCAAGGATCAAGGTGCTTGGGCCTCAGCTGTTCACAATCTATATCAATGTTTGGATGTGGGGATCAAATGCAATATTTCTAAGTTTGCTGAAGACACAAAACTAGGTGGCAATGTGAGTTGTGAGGAGGATGCAAAGAGGCTTTGAATAGATTTAGACAGGCTAAGTGAATGGGTAAGATCATGACAGGTGGAATATAATGTGGAAAAATGTGAAGTTATCCACATTGGTAGGGAAAAACAGAAATGCAAAATACTTTTTAAATGGGGAAGGGATTGGGAAGTATTGATGTCCAAAGGGACCTGGGTGTCCTTGTCTACAAGTCACTGAAAGCTAACATGCAGGTACAGCAAGCAATTAGGAAGGTAAATGGTATATTGGCCTCTATTGCAAGTGGATTTGAGTACAGGAGGAAAGAAGATTTGCTGTAATTGTATACAGCATTGATGAGACCACACCTGGAGTATTGTGGTTTTGGTTTCCTTATCTAAAGAAGGGTATATTTGCCATAGAGGGAGTGCAATGAAGGTTCTCCAGACTGATCCCTAGGATGGTGGGATTGTCCTCAGAGGAGAGATTGAGGACACTGCGCCTATATTCTCTAGAGTTTGGAACAATGAGAGGTGATCTCGTTGAAGCATGCAAAATTATTACAGGCTCGACAGGGTAGATGCAGAAAAGATGTTTCCCCTGAGTAGGAAGGTGGGGGGTCTCAGAATAAGAGGTAGGCCATTTAGGACTGAGGAGGAATTTCTTCACTCAGAGGGTTGCGGATATTTGGAATTCTCTACCCCAGAGGCTCAGTCATTGAGTATGTTCAAAACTAAGATCTTTAGATTTATAGACATTAAAGATATCAAGGGATATGATGGTGAGGGAAAATAGCATTGAGGTTGAAGATCAGCCATGATTTAGTTGAATGGCAGAGCAGGCTCAAGGGACCAAATGGCCTACTCTTGCTCCTACTCCCTATATTTCTATGTTCCTATGTAAGTGAATAATTTAAAATCTGGATTGGTAGATTTTTTAATAGCAAAGCATCTAAAAGGATATGGAGTCAATGTGGGTGAATGGAGTTAGGTACAGATCAGCCATGATCTTACTGAATAGCGGAATAGGCATTAACAGACTGAAACCCTCCTCGTGTTTCACTACTGTCACTGGGTTAAAATTCTGTAATTCTCTACCTCTGGGAGTACTTTCAACACATGCACGATAATGTTTAAAGAAGGGATGGGGAATCAGTGCTGTCCTGTAGTTTCACCAATACACCAAATGAAAAATTGTCAGCGCTTTAGCCCTCTACCTAATGAGTGTAGGGAAACAGATTCCTCCATTTCTAAAGCTTTACCAGTCTAGTGATTCCATTTGCAAAGTTAATGATTACATGGACACAATGAGGGGAACTTCATTCCCCAAAAAATGGCTGGATGTGGGTCATTGGGGCCTTTCAGTGTTAGAAGTATGAATTATGACCCCAAGCCACCTCCAACCCAACCAGTTCCACTTTCACCAGGGGCATCATGGGGCTGGCGAATGATCAACCTGCTCCAAGGAGGTTGTTGGCCCTTTAAATATTCTAATGAGACTGTATGTCTCATTTGTATTCACCATTTTAAATTTAACTCTGGCCAGCCAGGTTTCCTGACTTGCCAGCTAAACTGAGGTGAGGGATGTCGGATTACGAGGTAAGTACCTTTCCACTGAACTGATGGATCCAGTGTGCATGCCCGGCCAACCCCTGGCCATCAGATGCCACAAACCCCTGACACTTCCAATCTCCTCAGTCCCCCTCAATGGCCTTCCTCCCACCCCCCACCCCCCAACCACCCCTCCCCACCCCACCGCCCCCCCTCGCTCCCCCCCACCAAGGTTTTTCTCCTTTGTTCACAATTGTGTTTCATCTCACCAGTCATTTCCAGTTCCTCTTTAAGGTGAGATGGTGGCATAGTGGTAATGTTAGTGGCCTAGACTAATGCTCTGGGAAGGTGGGATCAAATCCCACCAGCGGTAGTTGGTGGAGTTTGAATTCTGTTAACAAATTTGGAATCAAAAACTAGTGACCATGAAAATATAATCAGTTTTCATAAAGCCCATCTGGTTCACTAATGCTTCAGGGAAGGAAATCTGCCATCCTTACCTGGTCTGGCCTACATGTGCCCACGCAGAAAAGTGGTTGGCTCTTAACTGCCCTCTGGAGTGGCCTAGCACTCAGTTCAGGAACAATTAGGGGCAGGTAACAAATGCTGGCCTTGCCAGTGATGCCCACATCCCACAAAAGAAAAAAGAGCTAGGAAGGAAGTGTATGGTTACAGTGAAGTATTCACAAATAGAGGGGATTTAATGTTACAATTCTTGGGCCATGCTCTCACTTAACTAGATACTGGACAGTAAAAGCATTCTCAAGACCGTAGGAGATGGAAGGTTTGTTTATGGGAGTGACTGGAGACAGAATTGCTGACAGGATATCTGGTGAAGTATTGAACTTTATAACTGTTGTTATGAAGGTTCATTGTCCTCTATCTTACCAAAAGCCTGATTACAGTAACATTTCCTTTCCTTCATTAAGACTGCCTTGATTTTTTTTTTGCCTTCCCTGCTGCCTCTGCCCACATTTGACCATGTGTTGGTTCATCTGTTTTCAATAACAGGTTATAACCATCCAGTAAAAGAGCAACAGGATTTCGCACAAACATGTTAAGTGTTTGGCCTGCTGGAGTCAGCAGGGGTGTGTTCTCCTCTCCATCCTGAAAATTCAGGCCAATGTTTTTTCTCAGCTTTAATAAAGTTATCTTTATTTCACTGTGGAGAAAAAATGTTATGATTACTAGTGGATTTCAAATTTTCAATTTATGATTCTGATTCATTTGTAACCTTCATTTATCAATGAGTTTGAATTAGTACACCAGACACTGAACCTGTAATACTTTAACTAAGCTGTTTCCTCAGCTTCTTCGTAAATGTATTCTGAATTCATTGAAGAACAGGCTAAAGAGTACAATGCAGTTCAAGTTATTCACTGCTCATACTGCAAAGAGCTTACAGTTTGTAAACGCTGGTATATATGAACTTTGCATAAAGCTACTGTACTTCCAAGTCTAAGAATCCTCATTATATTTCCTGGGGTTACAGTCTTCTAATGCAAGTTAGAAAAGGCAAGATAAATCATGAAATATTACCCAAGGTCCAATTCCCTCCTGACAACATGCAACTAAAATATTAGGTAACAACAACAATTTACATTTATATAGTGTCTTTAATGCAATGAAACACCCTAAGACGCTTCACAGGAGCTTTTTGAAACAAAGGATGAGGCCAAGGCACAAAACTTCAATCCCGAAGAGTTCATCACTTGGAACTTGAGCTTTAATCTATAAAGTTATACAGTTTCTAAAGATTCATTGTTCTGAATTAAATTTCCCCATTGTTATCATAGTAATGGGTATTTTGTTTCAAATTAGCTCTGGCTAATACCACCACTATTTCCCAGACCATTGATTGATAGAGGATATCGGTACTAATTCAAACTCATTGACAAATGAATGTTACAAATGAATCAAAATCATAAATTGAAAATTTGAAATCCATTAGGAATCATAATATTTTGTCTTCTATGATGTCACAGTCTCTCACTTCCCCTTACAAAGTTTATTTTGCCCTCATTCTTTTAAGTTTCCTCTATTTGTACCACAACTTTATTTGGCCAAGCAGTTGTTTCCAGACTCAAACCAATGTTTCACTTTGTACATTAGATCAGAATTGCCTAGTTGACTTTGCATGGAGTCTTTTTTTAAATTCTTTCTTGGGGTGTGGGTGTCACTGGCAAGGGCAGTATTCATTGCCCATCCCTAATTGCCCTTGTGTGACTTGTGGCTTGCTAGATGATTTCACAGGGCAGTTAAGAATCTAACACATTGCTGTGGGTCTAGTGTCACATGTAGTCCAGACCAGGTAAGGCTGGCAGATTTCCTTCCCTAAAGGACATTAATGAATCAGATGGGTTTTTACAACAGTCAATGATAGTTTCATGGTCTCCATTACTGAGACTAGCTTTCAATTCCAAATCTTTTTAAAAATTAATTGCATTTAAATTCCACCAGATGCCATTTGAATGTGTCCCAAGAATGTTAGTCTAGCTCTCTGGATTATTAGTCCAGTAATATTACCACTATGCCACTGTCTCCCCCTTCTGCACTAAGCAAGTATGCAGTTGACTTGAGGAATAAGAGGGTATTCCCAAATATTTTCAGCTCTTTTGACAGTTTAGGTTCCTTTGTCAGCTCATGCTCCTAATTTTGATATTTCTGTTGGAACATAGGAACAGGAGTAGGCCATTCAGCCCATCGAACCAGCTCTGCCATTCAATTAGATCATTACATCAACTCCACTTTCCTGTGCTATCTCCGTATCCCTTGATGTCATTTGTCTCCAGGAGTCCATCAATTTCTGTTATGAATATACTCAATGATTGAACTTCCACAGCCCTCTGGGGTAGAGAATTCTAAAGATTCACCACCCTCTGAGTGAAGAAATTCCTCCTCATCTCTATCTTAAATGGCCTACCCCTTATTCTGAGACTGTGTTCCCTGGTTTTAGACACACCAGCAAGGGGAAACATCTACGTCCACCTTGTCACGCCCTGTAAGAATCTTGTAAGTTTCAATGAGATCACCTCTCATTCTTTGAAACGCTGGAGAATACAGACCCAGTTTCCCCAATCTCTCCTCATAAGACAATCCCACCATACCAGGGATTAATCTAGTGAACCTCCGTTGCACTCACTCCACGTCAAGTATATCTCCTCCTTAGTTAAGGTGACCAACATTGTACACAATATTCCAGGTGAGGTCTCACCAATACTATATACAACTGCAACAAGGCATCTTCACTCCTGTATTCAAATCCCCTTGCAGTGAAGTGCCAGCATACCATTTGCCTTTTTAAATGCTTGCTGCACCTGCAATTTAGCTTTCAGTGATTCATGAACAATGACACCCAGGTCCCTTTGGATGTCAACACTTCACAACCTCTCACCATTTAAGAAATACTCTACCTTCTTGTTTTTTCTACCAAAGTGAATAACTTCACATTTATTCTCATTATATTCCACCTGCCATGTTCTAGCCCATTCACTTTGCCAGTCCAAGTCCTCTTGAAGCCTCTTTACATCCTCCTCACAGCTTATGTCCCCTCCCAATTTGGAGTCATTGGCAAATTTACAATTACAAATTACAATTGGTCCCCACATCCAAATTATTTATATAGGTTGTGAACAGCTGTAGACCTAGCACTAGTCCTTGAGTTACTCCACTTAAAACAGCCTGCCACCCTGAGAATGATCCATTTGTTCCTACTCTTTGCTTTTCATCTCTGAACCAATTCTCAATCCGTACTAGCTTATTTCCCCCAATCCCATGCAGTCTAATTTTATTTACTAACCTCCATGTGGAACCTTGTCAAAGGCCTTCTGAAAATCCAAATACACCACATCCACTGGTTCTCCTTTATCAATATTACTAGCAACATCCTCAAGAAACTCCAACAAGTTTGTCAAACATGATTTCCCTTTCATAAATCCATGCTGACTCTGTATAATTTTACCATTCTTTTCTAAATATCCACGTCACATCCTTTATAATAGATTCTAAATTTTTCCCTACTATTGATGTCAAACTAACAGGTCTCTTCCTCCCTTCTTAAATAGTGGGGTTACATTACTTTTCAGTCCACAGGAACCTATCAAGAATCTAAAGAATTTTGGAAGATAACCACCAAGGCATCCACTATCTCTCTAGTCACCTCCTTCAGCACTCTGGGATGAAGTTCATCTGGCCCAGGGGACTTATCAACCTTCAATCCGGTTAACTTTTCAAGTACTACCTCTTTACTAATACCAATTTATTTTAGTTCCTCAGTTTCACAAGTCCCTTGATCGCCCAGCATTTCTGGGAGGTTTTCTATGCCTTCTTCCGTGAAGACAGACACAAAGTTACTGTTTAGTTTCTCTGGCATTTCCCTGTTCTCCGTTATAAGTTCTCTTGTCCCCACCTGTAATGGGCCCACATATGTCCTAATCTTTTCCTTTTCACGTACCTAAATAAGCTTTTAAAGCCTGACTTCATGGGCTGAATTTTGCCGGTGACCAGGGGGCGGGGCCCGCTCGCTGACGCGTAAAAAGGCGCGGGATGACGTTGGGCGAAACCCCCGACATCACCGCGCCCCATTTAAATCTTCAGGAAGGCGGGCTCACAGCAAAATCAGCTGCGGGCCTGCCGACCTGTCAATGGCCAATTGAGGCCATTGACAGGATCATTAAAACAATTAAAGGACCTGCCTGTCCAACCTTAAGGTTGGAAGGCAGGCCAGGAGCCCCGGCAGGCAATAGAAAAATCTGGGCGTCGCGCTGGGCGGGCCTTAATTGGCCCGCCTGCTTAAAATGGCGGCGGGGCCCACTTTTCCAGCGTGGAACGGCTCCTCGCCCGCTGGAGATGGGGTCGGGCCTGCCCGTGCGGTAGGCAGAAAATTCTGCCCTATGTTTCGCGCTAGTTTGCATTCATAGTCTCTTCCCTTTCTTAATCAGTTTCTTGGTCCTCCTTTGCTGAGCTCCAAATTGCTCTCAATCTTCAGCCTTATCACTTTTCCTGGCATCCTTATGGGCAACATTTTCCCCCCTTCGGTGGTGGGGGGGGGGGGGGGGGGGGGGGGCAGTCCTCCGATCAGCACCCCCGATTTGCCATTTTTCGTGGGTGGTCCAATTAAGACCGGCCCAGCTTGACATCCACACGGAAGCGCTGTGCATGCCCTGTGCGGGCGGTGTGGTGGGGCGGGGTGGAGAATGGCGAATGCGGAAGTGTGCTTCTTCGTGCGTGCGCGTGAAGGAGCGTTCCGATCTCCCTTAGACTAAGTGCTGCCTCAGGGAGATCGGTTCCCAAAGTGAAAAAGTTATTCGTTCGAAAATTTGAAAATGCCCGTTAGAGAAGAGAATCAGCTGCCCAAACCTGGTCTGGATGAGGTTTTATGCTTTCTCAGGTGGCTGCTCCACTAATTGGTTTAACTGCTTTTTGAATAGCCTCAGTAGGCCGTTGACAGGTCGGCGGGTGCACAGCTGACTCGGCTGCGCTCCCGTCAATCTGAAAACGCAAATGATGCGGGATGATATCGGGAGTTCCGCCCCACGTCATTCCACATATTATTATGTGTCGGTAAGCGAGACCCGTCCCCCCGCTCGCCGACAGGAAAATTCTTGCCTATGAGCCATTTTCTTTGATCTAATGCAATCTTTAACTTCTTTTGTTAACCATGGTTGATTTACCTTTCCCTTGGTGTTTGTACCTTAGGGGAATGTATATCTGTTGTAATATTTCTTTAAATACTAGCCATTGCTTGTCTACCATCAAATCTTTTAGTGTATTCTCCCAATCCACCACAGCCAACTTGTCCCTCATGCCCTCATAATTTCCTTTCTTCAGGTTTTAGATCCTAATTTCAGAATGAACTATATCACATCCAAATTTAATGCAAAATTTTATCATATTATGGTCACTATTTCCCAAAGTCTGATTTACAGCAAGGAATAAGCCCTTTCTCATGACATAACCCTAAATCCAAAATAGCCCAATCCCTAGTTGGGTCCTCAATGTCCTGCTCCAGGATTTTGTACACACTCCAGGAATTCCTCCTGTAGAGCATTAGTGCTGATTTGATTAACTCTGTCTATGTTAATTGAAGCCACCCATTATTACTGTATTACCCACGTTACATGCATCCCTGATTTCCTCATTTATACCATGCTCAACGTTAGCACTAGAGTTTGGTGGCCTATGAACTATTCCCACCAATGTTGGCTGCCCCTTGCTGCTTCTTAGCTCCACCCAAACTGAATCTACATCTTGAATTTTCGATCTACGATCCTCTCCTATGAGTATACTGATCTTGTTCCTTATTAATAGTGCTACACCATCTCCTTTTCCTTTTTGCCTATCCCTCCTAAATGCTCAATGTCCTTGGATATCCAATTCCTAATCTTGGTCACCCTGCAGCCACGTCTCTGCAATTAGATCATACCCATTTACCTCAATTTGTGTATTCAAAGCATTAACCTTTTTGTGAATGCTACATGCATTCAGATAGAGTGCCTTTAATTCTGCTTTTTTAACATTATTCTCCATTCTGATCCTAATTGATGCTTGCCTATGCTTTGTACGTCTTCTATATTTCTACAGGGGAGGCATAGACAGTGGTATTGTCACTAAACCAGTATTTCAGCAGACCCAGGGTAATGCTCTGGGAGCCCAGGTTTGAATCCCACCACGGCAGATGGTGAAATTTGAATTCAATAAACTACACGGAATTAAAAGTCTGGTGACCATAAAACCATTGCTGATGTTGGTAAAAAACCCTTTGGGCTCATCAATGCCCTTTAGAGAAGGGAATCAGCTGCCCTTACCTGGTCTGATCTACATGTGCCTCTAGACCTACGGCAACATGGTTGACTTTTAAATGCCCTCTGAACAAGGGCAATTATGGATGGGCAATAAATGCTTGCCTAGCCAGTGACACCCACAATCCATGAACTAACTTTATAAAATGTTCCTTTAACCAGTTTTTCTCCCCTCAAATCTGAGCTCTCTCTCAGGTTCCCATCCCCCTGCCAATTTAGTTTAAACCCTCCCCAGTAGCGCTAGGGAATCTCCCTGCGAGGATGTTAGTCCACTTCCTGCTAATGTGCAGGGCCCATTTGTACCCAAACCGGTCCCAATGCCTCAGAAATCTGATGCCATCCTTTCCTACTTCAGTTCTCCAGCCCATGTGTTCAATCACTCAATTCTCCTATTTCTATGCTTACTAACAGTGGGACTGGAAGTAATCCTGAGATTCTTGCTTTACCTCCTTCCAAGCTCCCTGAAATCTGCTTTCAGGACCTCATCCCCCTTCCTACCTAAGTCATTGGTACTGACATGGACCATGACCTCTGGCTGTTCACCTTCTCCCAGAAGAATGTCCTGCAGCAGCTCCATGACATCTTTGACCCTGGCACCAGGGAGGCAACATGCCATCCTGGAGTCACGTCTATGGCCACAGAAATGCCTGTTTCCCTAACTAAAGAATTCACCATCACTAGTGCTCTTCCCCTCTTCTTTCTCCCCTCCTGTATAGCACAACTGCCCGTGGTGCCACGAGCTTAGCTCTGACTGCACTCTTCTGAGGAACCAATGCCTTCACCAGTATCCAAAGCAGAAAACCAATTAGTGAGTGGGACCTCAGGGAAATCCTGCACTATCTGCCTGGTTCTCTTAGACTGCCTGGCATTCATCCATCCCCTTTCTGCCTCCATGCTCATAGCCTGCGGTGTGATCATTTCTCTGAATGTGCTATCCGCGTAGCTCTCAGCCTCATGGATGTGCCACAGTGACTCCAGTGGGAGCTCAAGTTTTAGCAGCTGGTGACACTTCTACACATCTGGTCATCTAGGTCACTGGTAGCATCCACGACTCCCCAGATACTACAGGACATGCATTCCACATGACTGAACTGACCTGCCATGCCTTAACTTTACTTCACTTAGGTTAACTTTATTTTTCTTTGATTTACTTATATTAACTTTATTTTACTTGGCCTTAACTTAAAACTTACAGCTATTGATAAATGTTGCTAGTAACGATAAATCTCACTAATACTTAACACACTTTATGAGTTGCAATAATCTTGCTTAAAGCACCTCTTTCCCTCATGTACCGAATTCTCAAGTGAACCTAATTCGCTACACACTTGGTCTCTGTCTCACCCAGGCACAGTCTCCTGACTGCGTGCACCTTACTGACTAAACTTACTTACAAACCCTTCCCCTATCGTGGAATGATAGGACGTAGTTTACGTTTGCAATTCCCTATGAGGTGATCTCAGTTTGCCTGCCTGTGAGGAGGTCAAACAGGGGGTGCCCAATTTAACAAAGCAGAAGAGAAAGGATGTCAGGGGGCTAAGAACTCACACCAAATATATTTTATAATATATTATATATTTCCACATGGCTAATTTCTAAAATTTTAAAAACTGGACAAAGACTTTTAAAATGGCTGAAGCTAGATCTGTCTGTGACCCTTGAACAATAAGACCTAATGTGGCAGTTTGCAGGAACTGACATGTCATTATCTCTGAAGAGACCCTGGTGACCCCCTGTGAGATTAAGTTCAAAGAGAACTCCACCAAGGCCATTTACATTTCATAAGCCAGGGCTGGCTAACCACTGCCAATACTTCTGTTAGGGCAAAGGGCCCAGACAATGGGATACACATGCTTTGTCAAATTCAAAGTGGAGAGGTGGGAGTCATGTGATATGACCCCACCAGCTGGTGGAGCCAGTAATATTGCCTTGCGGAGCTGCAAAGCTCAGTCTGCCATCTTTCCATTTACTCAGCAGCAGCACACAAAAGGGACTCTGTCCAGTGTTGAATGCCTGGCTGCATCTATACTGTTTCGACTGGAACTTCTCTATGACCACCTGTAAGACTGATTCACCTCTGCATGCCTATCTCATTATAGAAGACAACTCTATTGGAAAAGTGAATTATAACCCTCTGGGTTTACCCTATCTCAAGTCTGCTGTGGGGTTATTAACAGAAATTGGATCACACCAAAATTGAGGGGTTGGGAAACATGCCACCACTTATATAAGGGGAAGTAAATCAAAAACACATCTCTGTTTATGGACAGGTGATGAGAGGAGAAATCAGGGCTGTTTAAATTAAACCCTTCCTACCCGTAACAAAGAGTGATTGTTGGATCATGTCCAGTTGTCTTCCTGACCATTAGGAAAGACCAGGGAGAGTACACCTTCTTCCGAAGGATTTGGTACATGCATGTCATGGAGAGGTTTAAAACTTGGCCAGAATGAAACATCAGCATAAAAGATAATGATTTAATTGAAATATTTATGAACTGTTTATTTATTTTTAATTGAACTACTTTCACTAACTTATCTGAGGAAGCCTGCCCCATTCTTCAGAATTTTTTGAGGGTATAGTAGGGTACTGGTACTGAACAAGCAACATATAGGATGCCAGGTCATAATCTCAGCATGGCAATCTGTGCAATTGAATACAATACATTTGGTTATTTATGGGTGGAAAACAACCAAGAAAACTGTTGAAATTGCTGTAAAATCCCACTTGGATCACGAATATCTTTCAGCGAAGATTAACTTCTTCCCCAACTTTGGTCTACACATGACTTTAGTGCCACATTATGTGGTTGGCTGTAAGCCCTGATCCTGATACCAGCCAGGAATGGAACGGCTTTGGTTCGGACCTCCCTCTCTACCTTACTTGATTTTACACTCCATTGAAGTCACTGCTTTTGTATAACTCGTATAATTTCTCCTTAACTTACTACTCTATGGCTCTCTTCATAAAATACATAATATGCTGAATTTTTAATGGCTTTATCTATCTGCACTTATACTTTTAGGGAAATGTGTAGTTGAACCCTTGGATAGTTCAGTCCATTAAATGGCTACCCCCATTTCTTTAACTTAAATAAGTTTAGCAGAATGATAGTTTACCAGAATGGTATCTGGACTTGAATGGTTAAATTACATGAAGAAATTACATAAACTAGGATTGTGTTGCTTAGAATTTACAAAGTTAAGGAGTGATTTGGTCAAAGTTTAAGAAATTAAGGAAGACAGATAGGTGGATTGAGAGAAACTCTTTCCTATGGTTGAGGAGTCTAGGAATTGGTGGCAAGACTTAATAATTAAGAACCAGACTTTTCAGGGGTGAAATAAGGACAGACGACTTGCTGCAAAGGGTGGATGAAAATTGGAACTCGCTTCTGTAACCAACAGTTGATGGCAGTTCAGTTGTTAATTTAAAACTGGGATTGATAGCTTTTTGTTAACCTAAGGTATTATGGAGTAAGATTGAATGGTGGAACAGGCTCAAGGGACTAATGGTCTAATCCTGCTCCTATGTTCTTTGCTTTCCTCTCAAAATTTGTAATCTCTCACTTAATCACATTACATTGCTATTTATCTACCTATTCACAGATGTACATTACATATCCCCATTTCATTTATGCTGTTGTAAATGTATACATATATAAACATATGTATAAAATGCTACAAAGTATGAAAAGAGTAAATAATGGATTTTTATGAAGCATTCTCTCATGAATCTCACTGTCAGAATTGTCCAAAGAAACTTTTAAAAAGAAGTAAACCATATTGTCCCTTAGTGATATCATAACAATTGTCTTATTTTCTTAATGGATGGTGCCTTTTCTCACTGGGATCTTCAGCAAAGTTGCCATAGAATGTATACTACAGAAGAACACCATCTGACATCTGGCTCATCATGTCAGTGCCAGCTTTCTAACAGGAGCTCTGCACTTACTCCCTATCCTCAATTCTAGAAAGATGTTCCAAAATATATACAGGGTGATTTCAAAAATATTTATCTTCTCCCCTTTTAAAAACTTTTATGGATTGTTTCATTTCATTACCTTCTTAACAACGCTACAAAAAATAACTTCCACTTCATTCTTTTTGTGATCATCTTAAAATTATGCCTTCAATTGGCTCACTGACCAGTGGAACTAACTCTTTCCATTCAACTTATCAAAACATGTCTTAATTTTGAATAGCTATATTGGTCTTTCATCTTGCTTTTAATGAAAAAAGCCCCAGTTTCTCTAGGCTCCCATCAAAGGTAAATTTTCTTATTATTGGTATCTTGGTGAATCTCTTCTGCACCATCTTGGTGATTCTTGACCTTCCTCCCAAAGTCAAACAACTGAACAGTATGTGATCCACGGCATAGGCCTTTAGTGTTTGTGGGATTGGCAGAATTTTACTGGAAACCCCACAGACATGCATAAATAGGATTCTGCTGCGTATTCTAACCAAAGCCGAGCAAATGATTTTGAGGTGTTTATTATCATTTCTTTTCTTTTGTGCTGTAAGTCATCATCTGTAAAATCGGGAAGCCTATTCTTTTTAGAGCTTTGGCAATTCATCCTCTCACTTTTAAAGACTGTTGGTTTGTAGCTGTTTGCTTTAGTGTTAAAATCAAATTGTGATTCATTTGGCCACCTTGGCTCAGGTACTCTTTGGCCTAAATGTGCACATGAGGGTAATCCAGAGACTCAGGGTAATGCTCTGGGGACTTGGGTTCGAATGGCAGATGGTGGAATTTGAGTTCAATAAAAATCTGAAATTAAAAGTCTAATGATGACCGTGGGCAGAATAAATAAATACATTGAAAGTTCAATGAAACATGTCCCCTCATGTGGAACGTTAAATGCTGGAATGTTAAATGATGCGCGATGATGTCAGGCGTGCATTCTGACCTCATCGCGCTGTCTCACGGCATTTCAATTGGCGGGCACGTGCCTGAGTCAGCTGCGCACCCGCCGATAATTGAAAAGCCTATTAAGGCCATTAACTAGGTAATTAACTTCAAATTTACACTGCCCGTCCAGCCTAACAGTTGGCAGGCAGGCGGAAAGGTCAAGTGGTCCTTTAAGTTTTTAGGAAACCTCATCCACAAGCGGGATTTTTACAAATTACATAAAAACCTCCTTTGCAAAATAAAAACATGTCCCATCTCATGTGACACATACAAATGAGGGGACATGTTTCATTAAATTTTTAATGTATTTGTTTACTTTTTTAACAAGCTCTTCAATCTCCCTGAGGCAGCTCTGTGCCTCAGGGAGACTGAAGCACTCTTTCGCGCATGTACACGAAAGAGCACTGGACCCGAATCTCCCTCCTCCCCTTGACCGCTCAGCGCTACCACTCGCAACCAATGCTGAGTGGACCTTAATTGGCCCGCCTGCATGAAATCGCGGTGTGGAGCCGATCGCAGGCAGTGGTCAGCTCTGCGACCTCTCCTGCAGAGCCCACTTGACCAGTGTAAAATCCTGGCATGAAACCAATGTTGGTTGTTGTAAAAACCCATCTGGTTCACTAATGTCCTTTAGGGAAGGAAATCTGCCATCCTTACCTGGTCTGGCCTACGTGTGACTCCAGATCCACAGCAGTGTGGGTCTTAAATGCCCTCTGAACTAGGGCAACTAGGTCTGGGTAATAAATGCTGGCCTGGCCAGCGACGTCCACATCCCATGAACGAAAAAAAAAATCAGGAACATTTTGCTTCTTACAAGTGCTTGGTTCCTGCCTTTGGTGAAAAGCCAGAATATTGACATCAGGGGAAAAAAATGATATTATGGCTCATTCCCTTAAAAAAAAATGCAACCTTGCAGAGTGACATCTGAGGTGTGATGTCTAAAATGTGATGCATGAACTTACTACTACCAATTATTATGTTTAGAAATAAAATTTTACAACCTCCCCTTGTGGAGCCCGACTTTTAACCGGGGTATCTCCATGTTGTCTTCTTTCAGTCGGGAAAAAGAGAAGCCCTTGGACAGTGACTCTTCCATATGTGCCAGTATCTCTGTCTCACATCTGCTGATGAGATCACAGGGGGCATAAGGGTGTACATCCAGGGCAGGAGTGAAAGGAAGAAACATCACTCTTAACAAGCATTAAGGCATGAGCCTCCCACATGTTCCTGCAAGCAGTGTGTTTGTGGGTTGCTCTCCAAGAGTACAATATGATCAACTGATGTATAATACCACACCCTAGATATTACTTTGAGTCACTGTTAGAAATGCTAAATTAGTTATGGCAGTGTAAATCAGTACCTTTTTGGACAAGGAACTAAACTGGGAAAAAAACAATCTGCAGATTTCCTGATATTTGCAGCCAGACCTGATCCAGACCAAAACCACAGGGTGATCACTGACTCCTCCTGCTTTAGATTTGATATCAAAGCAAAACTAAAGTAGGTCAATATGAGTCACTAGCTCTTCTTTTCATTACTGACAGTTCTTTAAATCCCATGCAAGTTTTGGAGTAAATGGTTAATTAACCACAAGGGAACATGCAGTTTCACGATTTTCAAAAGTTCTTTTGAGACTCTTTCTAAAATTTGCATATAGCAAGACATTGTGAACCAATTAGCCCAGGAAAGCTGACATTTTGATGGCAGATACTTTCTCTACAGGCCTGCTGCAAAGCAGCTTGTTATCAGGCTTCTACAGAGTACTGGCCAACCATACACTGGCTCTAGTTTCTTTGAATGGAAAGTGGACTATGTCCAACCTTATCTGCATTAATCTTCATGCATATCTGCACTTAGCATTCTCACAAACTTTTTCCCACAATTAGCAAGATAGAAGATAAATTCAGAGAGAAGCTAATCAATGAAACCAAGTGAAGTCTGTTATACAAGACCTGACTCTTTGAGAACTGAAGGCTTAAAGTATACATAATTTTCCTTTCATTGTAAGTCAAGAAAAATAATCTTCTGCTGTAACTCTGCTTCTGCATGACCACTACAAACATTGTAATAATATATAAAAGGCAAAATGTATGCATTGTGCATACAATAATCTTCCCCCCCCTCTCAATTTATCCATTCTGGGTTACAGCTCCATTGGTGTCAAATCGCCCTCTGGCACCTCATGGGCATGGTCAATTTTCATGTATGAATCCACACTGAATGTCTTCAAACTGTCTTACTGAGCTTGCTGCTATATTCACCCAATGTCCACACATGCAGTGACAACGAGGGTCACTGACTGCATTTAGGAATAGGAAACCTAGATGATTTTTTAATAACCCAATTATATTGATTCCAAAAAATCCTTTAAGCAGATTTGATAGAGGTGTTCAAATCATGAGGGGACCTGGACAGAGTAGATAGGGAGAAACTGTTCCCATTGGCAGAAAGTTGAGAAACAGAGGACACTGATTTAAGCTGATTGGCAAACGAATCAGAAGTGATACAAATAAAACCTTTTTTAAGCAGCTAGTGTTTAGGATCTCGAATGCACTACCTGTGAGTGTGGTAGGAATATTTAATTATGGCTTTCAAAAGAACTGGATAATTATCTGAAGAAAACAATTTCAGGGAAAGGAAGAGGAGTGGGATTAGCTGAATAACTCTTAGTGGATGTGGTGGACTGAATGGCCTCCTTCTGTACTGTAACCATTCTATGATTCTACAAAGGCGTAACTACGTTGAATGAAAAAACACAGCTCACAGACTTTTTAGTGTACCTCCTAAATCAACACTCTATAGGATTCAATTAAGAACTCCAAACTCTTACCAATGTTTTCAGAACTGACAATCTGGGATACTGGATTAATCTACTAATGTCACCACCAGAATTGTTGCAGTTTAAGGAGAAGGATCACCACCTTTTCAGTGATCCTCCTCCTTTGGAGTACCATACCCTAAGAGGGCATTGGCAACCATGGACCTCTGTTTGATTGGTCCATGATTATACTTGGCAAAGTACTGCAGTGGTTTGCCATTACCTTCTGCAGTGTGGCTGACCAGGAAACTCTCCCATTCTTACCTCCTGCTGTCAGGTATATTAGAAGCATGATAATCAATCTGTATGGCCACATTACAAGCACATCTTCCATGGCCATCAAATCCTGAAGTGGGATTTGAACCCAGAGCTTCTGGGCTAGAGGTAGGGATATTACCACTGCGCTACAAGACCTTCCTTTCAATGATCATACATAACATTTTCAAGAAGGCAAGACAGGAATTTCTACCTGAGCACTTTGACCTGGCAAATCAACAGGCTCTTTGTCTGGCATTGGCAGAAAGTGGGTGGACAGGTGTCTAAAATTACCTGGGTGATTTAACCAGCTGGATCTTACCACTTTCAATTTTAATTTACCTTCTGAGTAGGTTGTAAGGGTAACCGCCTGCAAGTGGAAAGGTTCCTCATCGAAAATTCAGATCAGGGTCCAACGGCACAATCATTTCATATAATTTTATTTTAATTGAGCCTCATAAAAGAAAGGAAGCAGCTGACTTTGTGGATCTGCCCCTCTTCCCATGTGGGGAAAACCATCAGTTTAAGAATCTTATTTGACGAGGCACAGCGAATAACTGCCTAGAATGTACTATTTCAAAAATAAAATTCTTACCAATCCAATGATGTCACAACAATGTTCCAAGTTACGCCCTTACAGATTAATACACAGAAAGCTTAGTAAGAAATGTAGATTGTTTCCTGTTTTCTACATTTCCCAATGTACAAGGTTCTTTGGTAGTTTGGGGATTTACCCAAATAACAAACTATAAGGCTCAGGGAGTTTAAATCCCTCCAAATTGACAGATTGGGCTGTCTCTCCAAGGCACCAAATATAATTTCCACTTTGGCTGCAATCGGCAAACATAGCAACACTTGCGCACAAAATTGTACTAGTTTCCCAAAGTGAATATTTCACACAAGTTTCTGCTCATACACGATTGCATATCGCTGAATGCAAAATCTTTCACTTATCAATGCAATAGGGCAGTGCAATGGGTGTTTCGTATGTTGATTGCGTGGCCTATCTTATCTTGAGTAACTGTAGCCTGACTCAGGTAGGTTATTTCAAACTGCTTTGCTAACACTATATACACGATAGGCTACAGCGATACATCTCGCTTGAATACAGATTGTTTCCTCTGCTCTACAGAGTCTCTGCTGCTGTAATAGTGGCTGCTGATGTCACCGTTACATCATGATACCCATTACCAACTCATTGTCATAACTATTAACCTATTATACTACACAGGAAGTAATTGTTTATCTTTTTTGCCTTCCATTTAGAAGTGTTTCTTGGCATATATAAGAGTGGCAACCTGGTGCAGTTTTATTATTAGCCGAAAATGGGATTATCACAAAAAGGAAGCAGTTTAATAAAATTGCCTACTCCAACACCCATAACTTGAAATCAAATTAATAGGAAGTGACTTTAAATAAACTATACAAAACCATTTATTAGTTTCATTGGTGTACAATGATCAGTTTGTTAGTAAATTCAATATTTAAGAAATTTTAAAATGGACCTATTAGTATTGTGTCTAAAAAGACACAGCTTAATTAGCCTCCTTGATGGGCCGCAACCAGATACAATCAGCATAAACTCACCATGGTGATTAATTTGATCTGGGCACGTGATCAGTTTTGTGGGCAGGGCCACCAGCATAATGCTTTATAAATCAGTGTAAAAGATTGCAGGAACTTGATAGGGTGCAAACCTTGCGATTAAATTTCCTCAACTTTTTTATGCTGGTGTTCCCAATTTAGGGGGAATTGTACATAGTGGAAGATTTATCCTTTGTGTTTTATCTAGAGATGCTTCTGGTGAACAGTTTTGTTGAGGGAAAGGAAGGGAATTGACCCGTCAAACTGGCCTCATTAACATGTATTAGCACCACACTGGAAGGGCACCGCAGATAACAGGAGGGAATTTTACTGGGGCGGTAAGGGCCTTGCCCGCTGGCTGGAAAGCCAGTGAGAGACCAATGTTGCCTCCTCTAGGGAAGGCGAAGAAAATCACGAGCTAATCAGGTAGTTGAGAGGCCATCAGTGTGCCTTCCACAGGATCAGGATCCTGTGGGATGGGAAGTCCCGCCTGCCGATAGCTGTTGCCATAACAGAGCCTGGCAGCTCTTTTGCTTAATGGCGCCACTGGGGAGGTGGTGGCTGCTGTTGGAATGACACCCACCAGAGTTCAGGGTCGCAGAGCGATCTAGGCCCGAGGTAAATAATGGTGGGATGGTGTTTCGCAGGGTCGGGTTTCGTGGGAAAGGGATTTTAAGGTGGTCAGCTTCAAGGGCAGGATGGTGGCTTTCAGGGGGCACTGCCCCTTCTTGATGCTGGGTCCCTTATTCAGGCACTGCATGCCCTTGAATGTGGAACCATCACGCCCACCCCACCAGGAGGCCACATGCTACCCACACAGGTTTGCATGTCATGTTCCACACATGGCAATAGGCCAGCCCAACGCTGGGTTAATACCGCCAGCAGTGGAAAGAGGCTCTTCAATGGGCATTAAGTGCCTGATTAGGGGCCTCAGTTGGCGGTGGGGCAGGAAGACTGTCCAAAGGCTTAACATTCCGCCCACAATTTCTTTATGGTGTTGTGGGACAATTGTAAAAACAGGCCTCAAAGTGAAGGGAAAGCAGTCAGCCATGAAAGTTTCTTGCCAACTCATTTTAAGGCAAGTTATTACAATTAACAAAGGCAAGAGCTTACTCATCCAGAAGGCTGTATATACAAATACTGTTGGGTGGCTGAGTTACACTTCATTGCTTTAGATACTCAGACACCTCTGTCTTTTGAGTTATTTGCAATGCACCATGAACAGCCCTCATGTGATTTGGTGCATGTATTCAAAGCACTTATTCTCACACTACTTAGAAAAATGAGTCATCAAAATGCAATTTGTGTCTCTCTGCAATTGAATTAGTAAAAACAGGGAATGAAGCCATAGAAAAGAATGATTCCACGCCACAAGTGAAATCATGCTGGGAAATGTGTTGGGCAACATTGCCATAGTTTTACTATTTGTTCTCAGGATGTGGGTGATATTACATTGCCACAATGATTGATCATTCTCAGTTGCTTTATAGGGCAAAGGAATCAATCATGTAGTGTGGGACTGTAGTCATGTGGGTGGCAGAACATTAGTGAATCAATTAGGTTTTGTTTTGGCTGTCTTGTGCTTTTACGTTTAACTCATCTGATGCCAGCCCACCAAATTACCAGATTTAATTAATTCAATTTCCCAATTTGCCACGGTGAGCACTTTTCATTCACAACACGGTCAGGTTCATTTCTGCGACTGTCAAAAGACGCGCATCCTCTACAAACACTTCTCAAAGTTAGAATCATTCCGCAGCAATGTTCTTTCCTTTTCCTTGCTGGCACGGTGGGAGTCATTTTCCAAGTTCCCAGCACTGCTGGTGGGGAGTTTTACCCACTGGGTGCGCACATTGGGGACAGTGGGGCGTCATACTGACATCGATCTCCGGAGAAACAAAGGCATTAAGATCCTCCGCCCCTCACCATCACCTATTGATTTTGTATAATTTCAAAGGCACCCGCTCGTCCTCTTGTTGCCTGAGGGGGACCATTATCTTATGTAAGAAAGCCAGCTGGTTTTTATCTGCATGGGGTCTCCATGGCTGAGTCGCATCCTCTCTTCATCTAATGTGCATATAGGCATATCTTTCAGCCCAGGTCACTGGACAGCAATCAGAAGCAGCAACTATTTCATTCCTTTCCATAATCGTGGAGTGACGAGAAAGCTTATGGCAATGCTCTTGCTACCCTAGCTGAAATCAGTCAACTTAGCCCAGGTTGGGGCATGAAGCTGGCCTATACAGCACAGATAACAGTGCAGAGGTTGTGAGTGCTTTACAAGGAATCTTTTACATCCCAAAACCTGTGACCTCCCTCATCTGGAAGGAGAAGGGCAGCAAGCATACGGAAACACCACCACCTTCAAGTTCCCCTCGAGATCACGCCCCATCCCAACTTGAAACAACATCGCCGCTCCTTCATTGTTGCTGTGTCAAAATCCCGCAATTCCCTCCTTAGTAGCACTGTGGAAGCACCTTCAGTACATGGACCACAGTGGTTCAAGAAAGCAGGTCACCACCACCTTCTCAAGGGAAACCCAGAGATAAACTAAAAAGGCTGGCTCTATTTACAACACCTATATACCAAGAATGAAAAAAAAATACAAAACCCAGAAGTAAAATATAATTTTAAAGAAGTGACATACATATTATGGATGAAGAAAGCATAGAAGCTTTATTACAAATGCTACTTGAAGCATTAATGTGTTGGCAGTGAAGTGAGCAACCTTCATAATTCCCCAAAGGAAACGAGAGAGGATGCTTTGGTTAGTTGTGGCCTACTGGGTATTTCTGTATAAAATCCAGACTGGAACCACAACAGCAATGATGTTACAGAAATCCAGAAAACAATAAGGAAAGCATTTTCTTGTTTGTTTTTCTTTAATAAACTGCACTTCTAGCTCAACAGACTGGTATTTTTTTCCCTGCCATGAAATAACTTGGCACAAGCAATCATGCTGTCTAACATGGCACCAACACACTATAACACTTAACCGTGAATGACGTCTTTGGCAGGAAACTATTTAAGCTGCCCCTTTGCAAGTGTTGGTAATATTACACCACAAATGTTTCGCAGAAAGTTGGCTGATGAAAGTTCCAACCTTGCCTGCACTTAATACGCTTTACTCTGGTTGAAACCAAAGTCATAAATCTTGTCCTGTCGGAGCTATGATGATGTAGAGCTGAAGAACAAGCTGCTCCTTTCTGAGCTGCTGAATTACCTCAACTCCACAGCAAACACCCAAGGTGCCTTTTGACTGTCAGGATGTAGGATGGAGCAAAGAAAAACAAGACCTTTGACCCAGCTCAAGAACAAAGACTGGTTTGACCTGCATTGTTTTGCCAATTTGGTGCCAATTAGAGATGAACCTTGTAGTGATCAGAGGACCTTTTACCTCGCTCATTTGTAAAATGTTATACCCATTTCAAATACGCATGCAAGTTAAGGTATAGTCAACGCCAACTTGCATTTGATGTTACCCTTAATGTAGTAAAACATCCCAAGGCTTTGTGTGTAACTGCATCAAGCTGTGTGTAGACTCTCAGTATGCAAACACCAAGTGTCACCACTTGTTGAGGTTCTACTGTCCCCAGCGTTGTGAAGTTTGGGTCTGGCCGTGCTCCAAGTAGTTGGACTGTGCTGTACCACCTATCTCTTGTGGAAAAATTTATGCAGAGAAACACCTTTGACCATAAGTCCATCAGGCAGTGATCTGCACATAATGTCCTAGAGACCCTGCGAGGAAAGAAGATAGTAGATCTTTTTGAATGGTTTCCTGACCAGACTGTCAAAGTCATTTGGAAGAACCAGAACTTTCAAATAAGCATCAAGACGTAGCTTGGCTGGTGGTGAGGAAGGCCCTTCCTGTCAGATCCTTCCTACATGCCCAGAGTCTCACCCCCTCCACACACTGCCCTCGAGGTGGCTGTGGTGTTGAAGAGACCATTGTTCACCTCCTTGTGGAATGTGCCTTTGCAAAGAAGGTCTGGAGAAATAATGCAGTGGTTTTTGTTGAGGTTCATCCCATGCAGCTCTCTGACGCAGGACTCTGTTCCGAGGGACACATACTGAGACAAACATCAACTGCAGCTGGAGGATCATCAACTCGGTGAAAGACCCTCTTTGGTCTGCCAAAAACTTGTTGGTCTTCCAGTGCAAAGTGTTGTCCTTGACCAATTGTTGCAGACTGGCACATTCCAAGGTCCAGGACTACGTGCTGAGGCTTGGGACAGCTGCCGCAGAGGCAGGGAAGGGTCGCTGTCTAAGACCTTTCAGCCACAGTGCACCAAGGGGCTGAGATTTGTGTAGACTCGTTGGGCTGTATGACTCACATTAAATGCATATAGTAAATATTACATGTATCACTATTGTACTAAAGCACTTCAGAGTGCAACATGATCTGTGTAGATAATTTGAATATCTTTGAAATTTCTGTGGTGGCCGTTTTGAAATCTTTTGGGTATTCTATGAATAAAGTACATTGTTGCAAAGAAAACATCCTAAGGGAGTGACATGAGATTAACTTTGGCACTAAGCCACATGGGAAGTTTTCTGGACAGATGACCAAAAACTTAGTTGAAGAGTTACGTTTTAAGGAGCATCTTTAAAGAGGAGAGAGACAGAGAGGGAGAGAGAAGCAGAGGGGTTTAGGAGAGCTTAGGGCAAAGGCAGCTGAAGGTATTGCTGCCAATGGCGCAGCAGTGAAAACTGGGGGCATGCTAGAGGCAGAATTGAAGCAGTGCAGGGATCTCAGAGGGTTATAGGTCTGGAGGAAGTTGCAGAGAGGGACTGGGGTGAGGACATGGAAGGATATGAAAAGATAGACAAGAATTTGAAAATTGAGGAATTGCCAGTCCTGGGGCCAGGTCAGTCAGGATAGGGTTAATGGGTGAATGGGACTTGCTGCCGGCTGGGATACAGACAGCAAATCTTTGGATGAGATGGAATTTATGGAGGTTGGAAGTTGGGAACAGGCAAGGAGGGCTTTGGAACAGTCACACTATTATTATCAAATTAAACCACAAAATTATCATTTTTTAAAATTTTAGTTGCATTTGTCTTGCATTACTGGTTAGAAGACAGTTTCAGGTGCTGTGCTGTATGACATTAAGATCTTGCACCAGAATCTGAGTGAATTCAGATGTAAATGCAGGCCTGTATGCTGGAAGGTATATGTTGTTTGTCTAGCAAACTGCTTGAGGCAGTCAATAATGGTGATGGACATTTCTCAAAGTGGGAGTGTAGAAGAGTGAAACTTTCACACAAAAAGCAGTAGATGTGAGCTCAATTAATAATTTTAAATTTGAGAGTGATGCATTCTGCTAGGCAAGAATTCCACAAGGATATAGATCAAGGCAGGTGGATGGAGTTAAGACAGATCGACCATGATCTCACTGAATGGAAGATCAGGTTTGAGGGGCTGTACTCCTGTTCTTATGACTGTGGGTAAAGTTTCACCTTCACCTCATGGGTGTTAATCTGGTCAAATGGAACTGTTACTAAACCCAACCATTAAAACAAAAGGAACAAATAACTTTTTCATTCTATACTAGGCTCCATCAGATTACTACTAATGTGGTGAAAATAAAAATGTAATCCCTGACATTTAAAAGTGTCATCATGGCACAAGTGGCATTGAGGGACATTACTAAAGTTGCCATTACATTGCTATTAACAACCCTGTTAGTGGATCAGCGCTTGGAAAAGGAAGAGTTCTTACAGAATTTGATTTGCCCTAGGTGGTCAGACCCAAGGCAGCCAATTGCTTAAGAAGAACATCTGACTAATCGAGTTTGTCCATGAGGATGGGCAAGTTGTCCTTTTGCGAAAATGCAGGTGGTCAAAATAATCAGCTTCCGACTTTACCTAATCTTGTGGTCCATGAAATCAGTCAGGAGGCTCAGTAAAACAAATTGCGGGGATCCTGATAAAAGCTGCTTCCATGATCTTTAATACTTAGTCTCACATACAGCAGCCAGCGTTCTGCCTCACTCATGCTGTACAAGTGACTAAGTGACATTAGATCCCGTCAGCCCAGGTGAGTTAGCAGTGACAATCCGCTCTATCCCAAGTACACTGCAATACTTTCAGATCAGGTGAGCAACAAGCCTAGCAAAATATCTGCTTGTCTGTTAGACAGAAAAGTAAAGGAGAGGCTTTGAAGACGAGTCACATGGACGCGAAACATTTACGCTGTTTCTCTCTCCACAGATGCTGCCAGACCTGCAGAGTTTATCCAGCAGTTTCTGCTTTTATTTCAGAAGAAAACAAAGCACCTTTGTTGCCATTTCAATCATTGCAATAGGACCCAGGGAAGTGTGAATGAAGTAAACATGTAGGTAGGAAACGTTTTGAGTATATAGTGCTGACTAGTAACCTTGACCGCCAGCCAATTGGGAGATCACAGGCACTGCCGGAATTTCCTGTCCATTCCTTTGTTGTGTCATATAGGCAGTGCAATCTTGCAAAATGGACCCATAAACACAGGGATGGGGGTGGTGGTGTTGTGTTATTTTGATCTTGGACAATAATATAAAACATCTGCGATTGGTTCGACTGCCCTGGAGTCACAATCAGCCAAAGTGGAAAGGGTTCCACTGTCCCTGAATTTCTGTGGGGACAATGTTCTCTCAGTTTTCCACTGTAACACCAACTGGGTCAGATAATCATAGAAAAAATAGAAACTTACAGCACAGAAGGAGGCCATTCGGCCCATTGTGTCTACGCAGCTGAAAAGTATGCATCCAGCCTAATTCCACTTTCCAGCTCTTGGTCCATAGTCTTGTAGGTTACGGCACTTCAAGGGCACTTCCAAGTACTCTCTAAATGTTATGAGGGTTTCTGCCTCTACCATGCTGTTATGCTGCGAGTTCCAGATCCCCAGCAACCTCTGGGCAAAAAAAATTACTCTTGACTCCCATCTAAATCTCCCACTTCTGGTTATGGACCCCTCATCCAAGAGGAATAAAAGGCTTCCTATCCATTCTATCTGGATCCCTCATGATTTGATATACTTCAGTTGGATCTCTCCTCAGCCTCCTCTGTTTCAAAAGAAACAATCCTAACTTACCAATATTTCCTCATAACTAAAATTCTCAAGTCCAGGCAACATCCTCATAAATTTCCTCGGTACCCTGTCTAGTGAAATCACATCTTCCCTATAGTGCGATGGCCGGAACTCCACGTAGTACTCCTTGGTCTAACGAGCGTTTTATTACAGTTCCCATATAACCCTCAGTTCTTATATTCTATGCAAAATTAGGAGCTCTATGGTCAAGAGCGTATTGAAAAGAAGAATTCCAAAGATTTACAACCCTCTGAGTGAAGACGTTTCTCCTCATCTCAGTCCTAAATGATCAGGCCCTTATCCTGAGGCTGTGGCCCTGCGTTCTAGTTTCCCAAGAAAGAGAAAACAACCTCTCAGTGTCCACCCGGTCAATCCCGTTTGAATCTTCTATGTTTCAATGAAATCACCTTCTAAACTCCAGAAAGCGTAGGCCCAATTTACTAACCCTTTCATCGTAAGGCAACCCTCCTGTCTCAGAAACCGCTTGATTTAACATTCGCTAAACCTCCTCCATGCCCAGTATATACTTCCATGGACATATGGAGACCAAAACTCTGCACAGTACTCCAGATGTGATCCCACCAAAGCCCTGTACAATCGTAGCAATACTTCCTTATTTGTGGACTCCAATCCCCTTGCAATAAAGACCAACTTGTCATTTGCCTTTCTAATTGCTTGCTGTGCTTGCATGTTAACATGCTGCGTAATCCTTGTACAAGTACACCCAAATCTCTCTGCACATCAACATTTAGAAGTTTCGCGCCTTTTAAAAAAATGTTCTGCTTTTCCACTCTTACTTTGCTGTAATTTGTTTCGGAGCTTACAGAAACACTGCCCGAAGCACGAGTGCACATAGATGTTCATTAATGTGGAAATCTCTGTCCATTATTAGAGGTGTTGTTTTAACAGTTTGACCAAAAAGTGCATTTCAGCCTTAGCAACCAAACCATAGGAACACGTCTAAGAAACCCAGGCGGCATTTAAATTTGCACCAGCTCTGAAAGTTGTTTGCTGTGGCCAGGGCCCGAATAACCCTTGATACTATTCATGATGCCGTATTATGGGCTACTCAGATTTGCTAATCATGCTCCTGTTCCCTGGCAGGCAGTATTATATTTTAATGTTGAGGTTTATATTTGAGTTATACTCTGTTAGCATCAAATTTATTGGATAAACCAAAGGCCACTGGTAACTCAGCAGAACGCCAACAAATATCCCACAAAAATTGGACCTTTCTGTCCAAACCAAACAAAGTGGCTTTAGATTCGACATGAGGAAACAAAGGGAAGCTGGCAATACTTTATTTTAAGCATCCAGGAGTACTTGAAACTGCGATATCTCAAACTCCAGAACAATAACATTAGTTTAATCAATGTCAATATTTTTATTTTAGCATAATGGTTAATGCAAAGGGATGGGTTTTACAGACATTGCAGTCCTCGCCCATGCCCCCGGTTAAAAAGCCGGGGTGGGGAGTCCCCCCACAATCCCAATGGCTGCCACACGGTGACTTAACACTGGGTGCAGCGTTACTTGCATTAAGGTGAGACTTCCGGTCCTACTCCGGAGGAAGTCCAGCCACCAGGATGGCTGGCAGTGCTGTAATCCCAGCAACACCAGCCAGGAGTAGTGGCCACTGCTGGTACTACAGACAGTCAAACCATGCTGAGGGATCCAGGTAAACCTGGGGTCGGGGGTTTCGTCAAGGGGTGTAAGGGGAGGGTGGTGAGGGGGATGGATGGGTTAAAAATGCTGACCTTGTTGGGGGAAGCCTCTGGTGGACCCAAGGGCCCAGAAAGAGGTCCTCCATACTTTGCACAACTCCAGTCATGTTGGGTTTCCCGCATGGCATAGGCCTCCCACCTCCATGGGTAAAATTCTGACAGTGACAGGATGAGGCACTTAAGTGATTATTAATTGGCCACATTAGGGACTCAATAGCCACTCAACCCCTTCACCACCACCTCATAAAATGTAATTTTTTAATTCATTCATGGGGTATGGGCATCGCTGGCTGGGCCAGCATTTATTGCCCATTCTTAATTGCCCTTGAGAAGGTGGTGATGAGTTGCCTTCTTGAACCGCTGCAGTCCATGTGGTGTAGGTACACCCAGTGTGCTGTTAGGGAAGGAATTCCAGGATTTTTACCCAGCAACAGTGAAGGAACAGCGATATATTTCCAAGCCAGTATGGTGAGTGACTTGGAGGGGAACTTCCAGGTGGCGGTGTTCCCATGTGTCTGCTGCCCCTGTCCTTCTAGATAGTAGCAGTCATGGGTTTGGAAGGTGCTGCTAACACAGCTTTGGTGTGTTCCTGCAGTGCATCTTGTATGTAGTACACACTACTGCCACTGTGTGTCGGTGTGGAGGGAATGAACATTTGTGGATGGGGTGTCAATCCCAATGGGCTACTTCATCCTGGATGGTGTCAAGTGTTGGGGCTGCACTCACCCAGGCAAGTCGACAGTATTCCATCACGCTCTTGACTTCTGCCTTCTGGATGGAGGACAGGCTTTGGGGAACCAGGAGGTGAGTTACTCGCTGCCTGATTCCTAGCCTTTGACCTGCTCTTGTAGCTACAGTATTTATATGGCTGGTCCAGTTCAGTTTCTGGTCAATGGTAACCACCAGGATGTTGATAATGGGGGATTCAGTGGAGATGCTCATTGCCTGGCACTTGCGTGGCATGAGTGTTACCTGCTATTTGTCAGCCCAAGCCTGAATATTGTCCAGTTCTTGCTGCATTTGGACATAGACTTCTTCAATATCTGAGGAGTCATGAATGGTGCTGAACATTGTGCAATCATCAAATCTTCCTCCAATCTGAAAAACAACCATTTATTACTCCTGGAAAAACTCAGCAGGTCTGGCAGCATCGGCGGAGAAGAAAAGAGTTGACGTTGAGTCCTCATGACTCTTCAAGGGTCATGATGACTCGAAACGTCAACTCTTTTCTTCTCCGCCAATGCTGCTAGACCTGCTGAGTTTTTCCAGGTAATTCTGTTTTTGTTTTGGATTTCCAGCATCCGCAGTTTTTTGCTTTTATCATTTATTATTCCCCTCTGTTTCCTGTTACTCAGTCAATTTTTTATGCAAATGTCTACTTTCCCTTTTAATCCATGACCTAGAATTTTGCTCTCAAGTCTGTTATGTGGCACTGTATCAAATGCCTTTTGAAAATCCATTTACACAACATCAACAGCGTTTCCCTTATCAACCTCCTCAAAAAACTCCACCAAGTTAGTTAAATATGATTTTCCCTTAATGAATCCATGCTGGTTTTCCTTAATTATCCTGCACTTGTCTAAGTGATTATTGATTTTATGCTGAACTATGGTTTCTGGAAGTTTCCCTGCCACTGAGGTCAAACTGACTGGCCTGTAGCTGCCGGCTTTATCCTTGCACGCCTTTTTGAACAAGGGTGTAACATTTGCAATTCTCCAGTCCTCTGGTACCTCCCCTGTGTCTAAGGAAGACTGGAAGATTATCTCTACTGTCTCTGCAATTTCCACTCTCACTTCTCGCAGTACCCTTGAATGCATCTCTTCCAGGCCTGCTACCTTATATATTTTAAGTAAATATAGCAATTCTAACACCTCATCCATCTCAAATTTAAATTATTCTAGTGTACCAGTTATGTAGTAATTACAATTTTATTTAGTGTGCAATATACTTTTAAGAATAATCCTTGTTAAGGAAGATCACATGATTGGTAGCAACCAATAGGAGAGTAGCACGGGCTACCTCAGGAGTCAGTGTAGATATAGAGTTGGAGTTGAAAGTACACATGTAGTTGCTGCTGTGTATATTGTAAATAAAATTAATGTTCCCACCCAACAGGTGTCTGCAGATCAACTCTATCATTAATAGTACAACTCAGCCACGCCACAACAAACTGGCAGCAAGGATGGGATCGGATTGAAGAAAAGAAAACAAGTTAAAAAGAAATCAGCGCTGTACCTTGCAAAGTGATTTTAAATAGCAAGCTCCATTAGAATCTCAAAAAAACACAATTTGGGTGAATTGATCCTTTTGAGCCAATACATAGAATGCCTCACGTTCTTTTTTTAAGCGAACAAGGTTACAGGTGAAGAGAAGAGGTGGCCGATCCTCTTGAGTACTTGTTGGAGAAAAATCTACAGCTTGATTTCAAGCTTCATGGCCCCCAGTGCCCCATATTTGAAGAATTTTGATGAATTGGTGGACCTCGTAAAGGGTCACTTTCAACCAAAGCCCTCAGACACGATGCAGGGATTCAGGTTTAATTCGCAAAATGGAGCCCCGGATGAGAAAATTGCATGCATTGCATTTAAAACAGCTAACAGAACGTTATGAGTTTGGTACGACTCTGAACGATATGCTCAGAGACCGTTTAGTGTGTGGTGTGAAAGAGGACACTATTCAGAAAAGATTATTGTCCGAAGTGAATCTGAATTTCAAGAAGGTGCTAGAGATAGTGCTGGCCATGGAAAGCACAGTAAGAGTTTCAAAAGCAATACAGGGTGTGCAAAATGGTGCCATCCTCCACATCGGGTGGGAAACCTCAACCAAAAGAGGCAGGAAAAAACGAGACTCCGCCGAAAAGTGGGAAACATCCCCCGCTAGCTGAAGAATAAGATAAAGTAACTTAGCAGCGAAATTGAGGAATAATTTTAATAAAGGTGGAAACAATCAGTCTTTTAGCGATGGGCAGTTTAAAAAAATCGAATGCGTGGGACGCGAGTGGCAGCGCTCAGCGCTACCTGTGCAGGCGGGGGGAGGAGGGCGAATGGGCAGAGCACCAACTTGGCGCACGCGTGCCAGTGAGCGCTTCATAATCTCCCTGAGGCACAAAGATGAAGCGCTGTTTAAAAAAAAAATAAAGAAAATAAAAATGTCATAAAACATGACCCCTCACGTGACTCTGTCACATGAGCTGGGACATGTTTTTAATTCAAGTGTAAAATTTTTATTTGCTTTAGGAAACCTCATCCCGCCTGTGGATGAGGTTTCCTAAAAAGTGCAAAGGCCGCTTGGCCTTTTCGCCTGCCTGCCAACCGTTAGGTTGGACGGGCAGCCTAAATTTGAATTGAATTACCTTTTTAATGGCTTTGATAGGCCTTTTAATTGTCGGTGGGCGTGCTGCTGACTCTGGCATGTGCCTGCCAAATGAAATATCGCAGGACTGCGCGATGATGGCAGGGCGCTCACCTGACGTTATTGCGCGTCATTTTACGCTTGGCCGAGTTGGGCGCGCGCCCGCCCGCCGAGCTTAATATTCTGCCCTAAAGTAACGGAAGAAAAAATGTGCGTGTTGAAAGTACTGCCATTAGAATTGTCAAATAGGCAGGGTGGAGCTGTGGCGGGTCAATGAGAGAGCAGGTACAAAGTTGAACAATTAGAACATCAGAATATAATAGGACTGATCTTCTACATCAACTCCACTTTCCTGCCCTGTCCTAATATTCCTTAACAAAAACAGAATTACCTGGAAAAACTCAGCAGATCTGGCAGCATCGGCGGAGAAGAAAAGAGTTGACGTTTCGAGTCCTCATGACCCTTCCACAGTATCCCAATATTCCTTGATTCCCTCAGTGTCCAAAAGTCTATTGATCTCAGTCTGGAATATATTCAATGACTGAATATCTACAGCCCTATGAGATGGAGAGCTCCATGGACTCTCAAACCTCTGAGTAAAGAAATTTCTCCTCTCAGTCCCAAATGGCTGACCCCTTATCGTGAAACTAAGATTCCGCCCCCCCCCCCATTCTAGACTCTCCAGCCATGAGAAACAGTCTCTCAGCATCTAAGATGTCAAAGGGAAAAGGGATTTGGGTTTTCAGGTTCACAAGGCATTAAAGTAGCATTTCCAGCAGATAAGGCCAGAAAGAGAGAGCTAATGGAATATTGGGTTTTACAGCATGAGGAATAGGATATGAAAAAAGCAATGTAATGGTGAATCTATATAAAACTTTAGTAAGACCACAATTGTGGTAGAATTTTCATTTTTGGGTTCCAGAATACGTGAAGAGTTGTGCTATTAGAGTGGGTACATTACAGATTCACTAGAATGTTGTCTGGTATGAGGACCCAGCAGAGGTGGCAGCACAGTAGTATTCAGTCAGGAGGAAAATGCCCTGGGAGCAGTCAACATTGACTCCGGATCCCATGAAGTCTCACTGCATCAGTTCAAACCCCCTACTGATTACAACCTACCCACAGCTGATGAATCAGTGCTCCTCCATGTTGAACACGATTTGGAGGAAGCACTGAGGGTGGCACAGAACATACTCTGGGCAGGAGACCGAGCCAGCCACCTTCTGAAGGACATGTCTGCTAGACTGAGTTTGCCGCAGGCGGTGAGGGAACTAACAAGAGAGAAAAACTTATGAAACATTGTCCTCACCAATTTACAATATTGGTAGAATTGACCACTGCAGAGTCCTTGTACAGATGAAATCCCATCTTCACACTGAGCATATTTTCCATCCTGTTGTGTGATATTACCACTACCACTAAATGGGACAGATTCAGAACAGATCTAGCAGCTCAAAACTGGGCATTTATGAGGTAGTGTGGGCCACCAGCAGCAGCAGCAGAATTATATCTAACCACAATCTGCAACCACATGGCCCGGCAGATCCCTCCACCATTACCATCAAGCCAAGGGATCAACCCTGTTTCAATGAGGAGTGCAGGAGGGCATGCCAGGAGCAGCACCTAGCATACTTAAAAATGAGGTGTCAACCTGGTGAAGCTACAGTTTCACCTTGTGAAGAGTTTAGAACAAGGGGTAATAGATATAAGATTAAATGTAAGAGCTTTTGGACAAAGATCCCCAGATCCATTTTTACACAAGTTATGGAACGCACTACCAGAGACAATGATTGAAGCATTGACCATGGCAACATCCAAGGAGAGGTTGGAGAGTTAGCTGAATAAAAAAGGAATAAAGGGAACTGGGAAGAGAGTTGGCCCATTAATTAGGATTATTGCTCATGTGGAGGATAAACACCAACACAGACAGGTTGGGATGAACAACTATACAAATTTTTTTCTGTGCTATTAGTACATGGATGCATTATGAAATGTCTCTTCCATTCTTTTAAGAAAAACATTAATTTAGTTAACAATGAATGAGGCCGTGTCTGCTTTAAAGTTGCGGAGAAAGAAAGTTTGTTTGGAAGTGTTACAAACTCATATGCTAATATCACACAGCAAGATTTGACCCCCTCCCCCACTGCCAGCCCGCCTGCACCAACCACAGCCCCACATCCCCACCCCAGTTCACTCTTTGTTTCTCCCCTAAATCAAGTGCAATGTTTTGTCTGAAATGACTCTATTGATGAAGATAGGATTCACTATTTATTTAGTTTTATTCCACATTACTGTACTGTACTCTACATGGGAAAGCTCAGGATAAGGTTGGAGGCTCAGGATAATACTCAAGAAGCTTAACACCAACATTCATGAAGCTTGACACCATCCAGGACAGAGCAACCCACTTGACTGGCACCACATCCACAAACATTCATTCCCTCCACCGTTGACGTACAGTAGCAGCAGTGTGTACCATCTACAAGATGCACTGCAGGAATTCACCAAGGCTCCTGAGACACACCTTCTAAACCCACAACAACTACCATCTAGAAGGACAAGGGCAGCAGACAGATGGGAACACCACCACCTGGAGGTTCCCCTCCAAGTCACTCACCATCCTGATTGTAAATATATCGCCGTTCCTTCACTGTCACTGGCTCAAAATCCTGGAACTCCCTCCCTAACAGCACATTGGGTGTACCTACACCACATGGACTGCAGCGGTTCAAGAAGGCAACTCACCACCACCACCTTCTCAAGGACAATTAGGGATGGGCAATAAATGCTGGCCCAGCCAGTGAAGCCCACATTCCGCAAATGAATACAAAAAAGCCAACAGAAGACACATTCGGTAATTCTACAAAATAGCTCCTGTGAATATGTTTGTCTCTGGAGCTATGATTTTTTTAAAAATTCATTCATGGGATGCAAGCCTCACTTGTATCAGCACGTTGCAATTCTTATTTGACCTACGAGAAACTTGCATTTGTTTTTCCTTTTGACAAACCTCTTAATCTTAGTTATTTATGCTGTAAAATATCTATCTTCTTCCTTTGCCGTCTGTGGTCGATCTGCACACAATGTCAGTTGTTACTGAGTGCTCTGGGTACTGTGATACCACAGCAGCAGGATGAAAACTGTCACTGTAGCCTATACTCATACAGCAAATTTAGTACTGTTTTTAAAAATTGCCTATAGCCCTTTGCGGTTCACGATTATACCTGAGCACGAATAGGAAAGAAATTGGGTGAGGTGGTGTGAGGTACACTTTACAGACACTTTAAGGTGCAGAATTATGAAGAAAAAAAAATAAATAACTGAGCAATTTTGATTGATCTGTTATGCAGTGGTTACTGATTAATGAACAGTAACTTTGAAAAAGAATTGAGAGATTTGATAGCTTGGCTTATCTCTAGATTTTGATTTGTTTGATTAGTCAGTTGGATAATTGCTTACCTGATGGGTAAATGATCATTTGCGCCAATCACAATTTTTTTGCCCAATGGGCACAGCATTCTGAAAGTGGTGCTTTTGAGGTCACACTTTCATGTATGGTGGTGGGACAGTTATTTCCTGGAAGCGATTCTTTTAATTTCCTTGATACTGACTCCACAATTACTATGAAGACCTCATTATTGAACATTCCATTCCATTTGTACGGCTGTTTTGTACTGAAAAAGATGGTCATCTCTGTACACTGATAAAACTTACATGGATAAGACATGGATAAGGCTTAAACATAACAGCCCAGAGTGCCCGTTAGTAATGCATGTTGAAAAAATTGTGAGCAACGTGCCAACAATTTCCCAACATGTACTAGCCCTGAGCAAGGGAGCGTGTTGTACTGACAGACTTGGAAAGGCTAGCCTGAATTACATTAATAACCATGATTGCACTTACTCTGAATGGGACGAGGATATGGAACGTCTGATGATGGAGTGGACCTGCCTGAAGAAATCCAGTTTTGACATACATCTGCAGCCCGTGTGATTTGCAACACTGATTGTTATGGGTTTTGGTCTCTGGGAAATTGGTACTGTAATCTCAAACAGCTAGGAAACAAAAAGAATTAGATTAAAAATGAATAAATAAATGAAAAAACAAACAAGCAAATATAACATGTTGACTATCATTTCTATTTACTCTGCAAACCCGTACACAATAAATGCTATTACTGAATTCACATATTGGCTGTAATTAGCAATATGTATGTATGGTGTATGTATATATATATATATATATATAAAACCAAGTTTATTATATATAAATACCAACTTTAATTATATATATGTATATATATATATATATATATATAACAAACTTAATAATTATTTCCTTCTGTTGTTTTTCCATGGATATGTTGGATATGCAAGCACAAACATGGGGTTCATAATACGAAAGCTAAAATCACCACGGCAAATGCTTCACAATCGAATGTATCAATATCTCCGTAAACTTAAGCTCATCCAAAATTCTGCTGCCGTATCCTAACTCTCACCAAGTCCTGTGTACCCATCACTCCAGTGCTCAATTGCCTGTAATTTGCTCCCAATCTGGGAATGCTTCGATTTTAAAATTTTCATCCCTATTTTCAAATCCCTCCATGGCATTGCCCCTTCCTATTTCTTTGAGATGGCTACTTCTCTCCAACTCTGCACTTTGTACATTCCCCATTTCCTTCACCCAGCCATTGCTGGTCGGGCCTTCAACTATATAGGTCTTAGGCTCTGGAATTTATTCTCTAAAGCTTTTCTACTCTCTCTTTCTCCTCCTTTAAAAGCCTCCTTGCAACTTTCTTCTTTTACCAAGCTTTTGGTCACCTATCCTAATGAATCTTCCTTTGGCCCAGTGTCAATTTTCACCTGATTACCCTTCCGTGAAGCTCCTTCAGGCATTTTGCTATGCTAAAGGTGTAATACAAATACAAACTGTTGTCTTTTAGCTTTACTATTTTATCATGTCAGCAATTGATAGTCCAGTGCGCAATTGTTTTTGATAATGATGGTCAGTTTTATGTTTGCTCGGGTGGATGTAAAAGATCCTGTGGCACTATTTTGAAGAAAATCTGGGGAATTATCCCTGCTGTCCTGGCCAATATTTATCCCTCAACCAACATCACAAAAACAGATTATCTGATCCATTGCTGTTTTTGAGAACTTGCTGTGCACAAATTGGCTGCTGCGTGTCCTTCACTACGACAGTTTCCTAAGCACTAAAGTACTTCACTGGCTGTAAAGCACTTTGAGACGTCTGGTGGATGTGAATAGTGCTATATAAATGCAAGTTTTTCTTTTTTTTAAAAATGCCTGTGTATGGTTAGGAGGATACAGATTGGAATGGGATATATCAGCAGTCAAGGGGGGAAGGAAAAGGAAGTAAGATGGTGTAACTGACTGAGAAGGTTTAAGTATATGCAAGGTTATTGATGGATCAACTTCCCCACTGTGATGTTCTGCATAATTGGAACCGTTATCTTGGAATCTGATCCTCATTATTGATAAGCTGAATTTGGCTGAGGTGAACAAATGTGAATCTTGCACGGACATGGATGTGCATACTTAATAGTCTATGACAAGCATGATAAAAATCTATACCTAAGATGAAAATCAAAAGTTAGTGAATCTGGGTTCTGCCTCCCTACATCTCATTCCTTCTTTAAGTTATTCCTTAAATTTTGTCTCTTTGACCAGGCTTTGGCGATCTGTCTTTCTGTGGCCTTATGTGGCTCAGTGTCAATTTTTGCTTCATTATGCTGCTGTGAAGCACCTTGGGACATTTTATCCCATTAAAGGCATTACATAGATACAAGTTGTTGTTGTAAACTGTACCAATTTCTACAGGATATATAATTCCTAAAGCCGAGAAGTCTTTGCTTATTAGCACAATTTTCTCAATCTCAATCATCTAAAAAGATAGATTCGATGGAGAAAGAAAATGCAATTTGAATGCAACTACTCATCTGCTGCTCGGAGCCACCCCATGTTATAAGGGGAAATGTACTTCACCTGATCTATACTACTCTTACACAGTGAATACTGCAGGTAGCATGGTTCAAAGGAGATAAATGTTTGATTTACTTTTACATGATGAGCTTTCATGCACAAGGAATTGAAAGAAAATGAGGAAAGACATTGACAAGTTGACCATCTATTTACCCATGTTAAAAATCTGTGTACTCTGCTCCAATTATTCCCATACCTTATCTCAGCAGCAAACTTGGACGCTTGATTCCACATGTTCAGCACTGTAAATGATTATCTAAAACAGTATGATGCTTAGGGTTCACGAGCTTGCCCTAAATCCCAAAGATAACTAGCTGGTGATGGGACAGGTCTGCTTGACAACCTGGTACTTTCCTATCCTTTTTCCATTTGTTTTCAATAAACCGTAACATTCCATGTGCAGCAAATGCCTAAGGTATATGGAATAGAAAGTTTTACTGGCTCGATTGTTGGGATTCTAATTATTTATAGAGTCATACAGCACAGAAGAAGGCCACTCAGCCCAACTTGCCTGTGATGGCTCTTTGGTAGAGGAATCCAATTAATTCCACTCCCCTGCTCTTTCCTCATAAAGTCATTATGGCACAGAAGGAGGGCATTCAGCCCACTGAGCCCATGCCACCTCACTGTAAGACAATCCAGTCAGTCCCATTGCCCCGCTTTATCTCCTTAGCCTTGCAAGTTTATTTCCCTCAAGTTCCCATCCAATTTCCTTTTGAAATAATTTATTGACTCCACTTCCCCTGTCTGGTATTCAGTGAGCTCCAGGTCAATGCCACTCACTGCGTAAAAAAGATATTCCTCACTTCCCCCAGAGTCTCTTGTCAAAAATATTAAATGTGTGTTCCCAATTCCTTGTACCATCTGCTACAGAACAGCTTTTCTTTGTCTACCTTATCTAAAACTGTCATAACCATGTATACCTCAATTTACCCTCAATCTTCCTTGGTCCAAGGAGAACAATCTAACCCTGTAGCTAATATCCCTCACCCCTGGAACCATTCTGATGAATCATCTCTGCACCCTCTTAAAGGCCCTCACATCCTTTCTAAAGTGTGGTGACCAGAACTGAGCACAATACTCTAGATCTGTAAATATTACCCCTTCAAGCATTTATCCAAAGTATTTAGCTGTCTACAAGTTTGCTTTATTTAACTTTATTGTTGGAAAAAGGAATTTGGAACATTTGGAAGACAGAACAAATCCTTTTCTAGAATAAAACACATGCTCACTAAAAAAAAATGTTGAGCAAATTTCAGTAAAAATTCCGATCTGGTTAAACAAATAGTCGTTTGATAGAACAGAACTTGAGTATTGCTGAAAAAAGACACATGTTGCCAAAACTTTTCATCTTGCACTCATCAGGACAATCCACAAGGATACCAAATGTAAAAGGAACAATAATTTTCAGGCAGAAAGAACATCTACACACATTGCATCTGCTTCAACTAAACAAAATAGGCGACAGCCATTTTCTAGTTCATTCCCCAGGGTATTGCCTTGACCAATCAGAGTCAACCTGCCTGGTTTAAATTTAAACAAAGCTTGGCAGTTAACTGCCAGTCATCAGTTAACTGGTGCATTTTCCATGGCAACGCCTCTACCAACTACAGTCCACTTGCCAGTCAATCAGCACTCTCTTCACATGAAGTATAAATTGTTGTTCCTTTCACATTTGGTATCCTTGTGAATTGTCCTAACTTAAACATCCTGGTATCAATCCTTCCACTCAATAAAACACCATAAGAAAGATACAATACTATTTGTCTATTTATAACTACAAATGGGAGCTAGCTTTTCTTTTCATGTTGTGCCAAAACATAAGTTATGACTTATATTAAGTTGACGTTAGCTCATCCATTCCTGCCGTAGTATTAAGATTTGTTTACAACTAAGTATTCAGCTATTTTTTTCAAAAGTTGGGCTAAGACAAGTAAAATTGGTTGGTTTAAGACAAGTGTATAGCAATCACAAGATTGTCAGACCAACGTTTATTGAACAGTACAAAGGAATGAGTAAAATTCAAGCGCTGCATCTAGACCCATCCAAACTTAAGTAGTTTGATATTTATTAAATCAGAACATTGTACTGTTATATTGTGGCTGCTATATCCTGGCCCGGAGATGTTTTTTTTTTCAGTATTACCTAGCTACAGTGTTGATTTTACCATTAAGCTAAAAATCAATCATACTGGTTTGCAGTCGACTCAGGATAACAGAGTGCATTGCTGTCCCGCCTTTCCATTTTAAAGTTTATTTTGGTTGGGTTTGCCAGTAGGTTTATTGAGTGTAAAGTCTCCAGGGAAAAGATAATGTAATCTGATTCTGATAAACAGTCTATTGCACTTAAGTTTGCATCCCTTTCGAATGAAAGTTTTTCCGATTCTTGCATGCTTAATCAAGAGTTCCTGTCGAGTTAAAGGTATTGTGTCAAGAGTTGCTATCTTTTTCCTGTAGTTCTGGTGCATTTTTCCCAGTTTTTAGCATTACAACCGCTAGTGCTTTTTAATCCAGTCAGTTTAAAATATTGCATGTTTTCCCTCTTTAAAGGAATGTGAGAAAAACACTATCATGTTCCCCCTATTCATTTTATTAGATTTGGAAATTGAAAAATCTTTTACAGAGGTGCTCAGGGTTTTAAGGACATTGTTTCTTTTACATTGGGTCCTAAGTTGAAATCTTGTCTGTCAGTATTTGGAAAGCTCCTTCTGTCTACTAATTATAAACAATCTAAATGAAATAGGCTTGGCCAGTACCACATTCAGTGCTCAACTGATGCAGGCCCTCAGCACAAACGGACTACAAACTGGCAATGTCACTGAGAGTGGTTAGAAGATTGACTGGTGTGGGATTGGAAAAGTACACAGGTACTCTTAAGAGGCTAAGACAAAGTTTTGCCTACATGGATATAGAAGGAAAAATTTGCTGGGCCATGGGGAAAGAGCAGGGGAATGAAATTAGTTGGTAACTCTTTCAGAAGCATGGGACAGATGGCCAAATGGACACTTTCTATGCAGTATTATTGTGTGATCTGGCCATAGTTTACTGATTTGGGAGTGTCTGGTGCGAGCACTGATTAACATGAGTAGGAAAAGTGTTCAATCCCGTAACACAGGCATTGCCTCAAATTAGTCAGAAAAGGTGAGGTTTTGCATTATATACATCTGTTTAGAATATCCTTCCTCAGTAATCTGTTCCAAATGTCCCAATATTATAAAAAACTTATTTTGTATGTAACCGGTTTAATATTTATATATTCCTTTTAACTGTAAATAAAATTGCAGACATTCTACTGTGCATTATTCAGTATTATTCCATCCAGAGGTTGGACACGGCACAGGGACAGATAGGATTGAGGATAGACGTCGTAGGTGTGGACTGGGGAGATGGGGGAAGGGTAGCTATGGTGCACCCTGCCCCAAAGCCAAGGCTAAGCCCTAGGTAAAGGTTGAAAGGTGGATGAAGCAAGTTGAAGCTGAGCTCCTGGTGGTGGGCCCAGGAAGAGTAGTCTGAGAGCAGACATGGGGATCAAACAAGGCCTGAGGATGACAATAACCATGATAGCAATGAGCTATGAGATGGAAGAGAGCAGTGACCAGTGAAAGGAAGTCATTGGGACTAATGATGGGACTTGGTTCCCAAGGACAAATCAGATTGCTGAAAACTGAGGAAGTTAATCGGATGAACACTCCTTCATTTAATAATATGTAACTAGATAGTACACTGCTTAAAATGATCTTTGGCACTATAATAAGCTATTACGCTTCTAATTTTCCGCACATTTCAGGAGGGAACTGAATGACAGAGTGAAGCTTTAAAAAAAAGTGAGCGTACTGGGGCAGAATTTGCATTGGAAACTAATTGCTCCACTCATCTATGTTACTAACTTGCCTATTTTGGTACTGATTAATTGATTCATGGGGCTAGAAAGGGAAGGCAGAGAAACACATTTTTCTCCCTGTATCCTGGTTAGTTCTGTGCATTAAACTCAATGACCAACATTGCAAATATTGTCAAATGCTAGTTCAGTTATCAGTAAAGAGTTGCTTTAAAAGTTTCCCACCTTATTTCATGAAAAATGCTTTTAGTCAGCATGTTGAGCAGCATCAGCACAATTAAAATTCAGTACCACTTTTAGCAGGAGATGTGGCCAAGGCATCAGCCATTAACAGATGGTCAAGAATGGGGAACTAGTTTGGAGAGTTTCTCCTGATGCAGCCTGTACGTGTCTGATTTCATTTTGACATACAATGCTTTGAACTTTACTGAAAAGACGAGGGTCATGTCTTCCTGCTGCCAAGTCAGTAGAAGGCAATGCCTGTGGTTCTCTTGTGCTCAAGTAACCTGCTGTCTATATTTCTGAGGGTGCCATAAGGAATTTATTTTAAAGGCATCCTGAAGACTGATGTTGAATTTTGTCGCTTAATTTCCTTTCTGCTTGCTCACGCATAATAAATTTCACACCGTTTTCCAAAATTAGACTAACATCGAGATATTTTCAGCCTTAGTTGCAAAGTATAGAATTATATTGAATTTACAGCACATTATTAGTCCAGCAACAATACCACTACATCATCATCTCCCAAACTGCTGAGTGCCTACTGTATAGAGTTCCATGATGCTGTTTGGAAAGAGTAACATGCGTTTGTTAGTCTGTGCCTTTGACTTTTCAGTTAGATGACCGTCACACAGGACTTTGCTGTGCCACACACACAATGATTTGCTTAAGCAAGATTATGAGGGTGTGGCTCTCATCCCCCTCCTTATTTACTTTACAGTGAATTGGGAGATGCCCCAAATATTTCATTTTTTCATATCTCTGATATTCTGTCACTCTCCATTACATTGCTTCCTTTATTGCCTAACTCTGCCTTGCCTCAGCACTGCTGCTGAAACCCTCGCCCATGCTTTTGTTGCCTCCAGGCTTGACTATTCCTCTGCTCTCCTGGATCACATCTCATGTGTGTCTGTCTATTGCTGTTCATGCCCTGAAACTTGCTATTATTCTGTTCACTATTTACCATGTTGTTAAGTGTTGCATCATCTGCAAACTTTGAAATTGTGCTCTCTATATCCAAGTCCAGGTCATTTATATATAACAGGAAAAAACAATGGTCCTAATAGTGAGCCCTGTGGGACTCCATTGCACATTTCTCTCCAGTCAGGAAAACATCCGTTCACCATTATTCCCCACGTTCTAACCCTTAACCAATTACATAATTAAGTTACTACCATCCCTTTAATGCCATCTGCTTCTATTTTATGTTATGTGGTACTTGATCAAAAATCAACTTTGTATTTGTCATTTTTTTATCTCTCATATAGGCAGAAACAGTTTTTCTTTAATTCAGATTTGAATTAATCTCCTTGTTTATCCATAGACCCTCAGCCATCAGTATTTCCCTCATATTTTCAGTACAATGCACTTAATGTGTACCTTCTGTATCTCCTGTTTAAATATTTCACAAAACTGATGTACTTTGCTATTCTCCTTCCATATAATCTGGGTTAGGACCCTTTTATCTCACTATAATTTTCCCTTTTCTAGTCAAGTACTCTTTCAACTCCTCGTTTTACTTTTCCTAGTCTTACACTGACTATATTGTGGTCACCGTACCCCAACTGCTTCTCTAACCTTTTGCCACCTACTTCACTAACCAGGCTTTGTGCTTCCTTCCTTGTTGCAGCTCAATGAAGAAACAGTCCTGAATGCAATACAAGAAACCTCCCCTTTCTCAGCACCTTTTTCTATTGTACTGTTACAACTAGTCCAACAGCTATTGCGTTGGCTTCAAGAGGTCATGAACAGCAGTAGTCAGACATAAAGTTGCAAGTTAATGTGGATAAATGATTCACTTTGAGAGAAACAGCATTTAGTGGCAGTATAATCTAAATGATACTATTTTGAGGGGGATAGAAAAGCAAAGGGATCAGGCATGCACAAGGACACACGAAGTAGGAGCAGGAGTAGACCACAAGGCCCTTTGAGCCTACTCCATCATTCAATATGATCATGGCTGATCTTGGGCTTCAAAACCATTTTCCCGCCTGCTCCCCATATCCCTTAAATCCCTAAGAGACCAAAAACCTGCTCATTCTCACCTTAAATGTATTCAATGATGGAACTTCCACAACCCTCTGAAGTAGAAAATTTCAAAGATTTACAACTCTTTGAGTAAAGAAATGACGCCTCATCTCCACTCTAAATGATCGGCCCTTTCCTGAGACTGTGCCCCCGTGTTTTAGATTCACTAACCAGAGGAAACAATCTCTGTGTCTATATTTGGGCAGTGTTTTGTTGTGGTGGTTATGCCAGCAAAATGTAGATGTGAGCAGCATTAAAGGAAAAGTATGACAGAGGAAAGCAGTCAGCAGGAAATAGGGGTAGAAATTTGTCTTGGGCAGTAGAGTAAAATGGGTGGCATCACACCAGCCATCTGTTATACGAATATTATTCCTGTGGGCTTCAATGGAGTTAACTACCTGATATGATGTATAACACTGGCTGAATGAATTTTACACTACTGCCCAAGATGAATTTCTACCTCATTGTCGAGGAAAGTACATCAAGAGATGAACAGCAAATATTCTGGGCAGAGGAAGTCAGCTGTAGGAAAACAGCTAGAGGCATGCCCGTCCACTATTAGGTTAGAGGGAGGAGGAAAGAAATGGATGAAATCTGAATTATGCTTCAGTGAATAAAGACTAAAGGAGTCTTTGAAATAGGTGCAGGGCAGGCCATTTAGCCTATCGAGCCTTCTCTGCCATTCAATAAGATCATGGTTGAACTTCTACCTCTACTCCACTCTCCCAACTAACTCCTATATTCGTTGATGCCCTTAGTGTCTAAAGATTTATAGATCTGTATCTTGGCTGGGGAATCTAGAACACGGTGTTAGGAAATCCATTGATCTGTGTGACCCCCTGGGCATTGTAACATTAAGAAACATGATGTTCCAATGCTGTTACCATGGTTCATGCCCAGTAAACTTGGGCTGAATTTTACGTCCTGTACGCGGGCGCACACCCCACCCCATCGGGCGTAAAATCGTTCGAGAAGATGTGAGGCGAGGGTCCCGACATCGTTGCGTACTCCCACGCCATATTTCGCTCGGCGGGTGGGCGCAAAAGTTGGAAGCACGCCTGCCGACAATTAAGGGGGCAATTAAGCCCAATGGCGCAATTGTCTCCGATTTTTCATGGTCCATCTGACCTCGCGGTTGGCAGACGGATGGATCGGCCAGACGGCCTTTGCATTTCCACCAAACCTCATCCGAGGGCGGGTTGGAATTTCCACCATGGACAGCATTTTTATCAGCCATATTTTCAGCTGGTTGATTGTGATGCAAGGACACTTTCCTTTCAGCTTTTTAAGCCTTTATTTTAACTTTTTCAGGTCTGCAGCTCCCTGACGCAGCTGTGTGCCTTCCGGGAGCTTTCTCGCAGCGCTCACCCGCGCCCGTGGAAACGTCATCGCCCGCCCTCTTCCTGCCCCCCGCCCCCACCCCCCCAACCCTAGCAGCATTGAGCTGTTCAGCAAGCGTTTTACCAGCTGGCTGGTTGTTAGTTGGCCAGCCAACGTGAAATCATGGCCGGGTGCCGATCGCAGTCGGGGGCCCCATTTCCTGACAGCTCCCAGGCCTGCCGATCGCGCATGCCCACTAAAAGCACAATATAGGCCAAGGGTAGGATCCACTGTCAGTGTGCTGACAGGTTCCCTGGATCGAATCAAGGGTCAGTCAGAGAGACAGGCAATTTGAGGCAATCAGCTTCCGAGATCCAGCCTGCAAGTGTGACAGACAGGGGCACGGGCTGAAGTCCCAGTTAAGTTAAAGAAAGTGCTGTGAGCTGCCAGTGCAGTTGGGACTCAGGAGAAGGCCCAGGAGCTGTTTGGTAGCTCCATGCTGTGGAAAAAGGTTAGGGTTAAAAGAAATAGAAATAGAAAATGGTGGAAAAACTCAGCACGTCTGGCAGCATCTGTGGAGAGAGAAACAGAGTTGATGTTTCGAGTTTGTATCATACAAACTCAAAATGTCAACTCTGTTTCTCTCCCCAGAGATGCTGCCAGACCTGCTGAGTTTTTCCAGCATTTTCTGCTTTTATTTCAGATTTCCAATATCCACAGTGTTTTGCCTTTATCTTGGGGCTAAAGGAAACCCAGGGAACCACTCAGGGCGGTTCACATCAGCTAAGAATGGGGTCCAGGAAGCCCACAAGCTGCGTGTATGTGTGCCTTGGGAACAAATTGTGAAGGAAGACTGCTTCTCCCTCTCTCTCTCCCTCTGAATTGCCTGCAGTCCAGAGTGAAGTGTTCACCTTTAGCCAGAAAATTCTCATCGCACAAAACTTAACTGTATTGAAAGCCAGCAAAGCTGAGATAAGCGAGATTTAACAAAGACAGTGTTCCACTGAAAATCCATCTGAAAGCACTGTGATCAGCATTCTGTCAAATTGACAGTGTCAAGACCTTTTTGAACTTTATCCTTTTTATAGTGTTCCCTGACACCAACCTCTGCAGAAACCTTATTTGTCTTCTCCTTTGTTTTGTGTTTGTGTGTATGTGTGTTGAATTTTTTTTTAAAAAAGGGGGAAAATTATTACATTTCTGAATGACAAATTGTATATTAACCTGTTTTGCAACTTGTTTTGAAAAAAGAAGTTTTGTTTCATTCTAAATCAATTATTCTGAATTTATTGAAAGAAGCCTGGTTAAAGTCTCTTTTATTCTGCATCTGGCAGTAGCGAAGGTAAACAATTGGCCATTTTGGTGAGTGAATTAAACATTTACACTATTGCTGCAACCGGTGGAGTAGTGGGGGTAGAGATCTGCACACTCCCCCCATCCTGGATGTAACAATAGCCTCAGGACAAGGGGAAGATCATTTAGGATTGAGTTAAGCAGACATTTCTTCACTCAAAGGGTTATGAATATTTAGAAATCTCTACGCCAGAGGGTTCTGGATTTAAGGTTGAGATCGACACATTTCTGGTCTCTTAGGGAATCAAAGGAGCAGGTGGGAAAATGGAGTTGAGGCCAAAGATCATTCCCAATCACACTGAGTGGCAAAGGAGGCTTGTGGCCTGGTATGGTCTATTCCTGTTCCTGTTATGTTTTTATGATTCACAACTCCATCGTTGAATACATTTATGACTGGGACAGGCAAATTTTTGGTCTCTCGGGGAATTAAGGAATATGGGGGTCGGGTGGAAAAATGGAGTTGAAGCCCAAGGTCAGTCGTGATTTATTGAATGGCGGGGCCAGCTTGAAGGGCCAGATCGTCTACTCTGCTCCTATTTCTTGTGTTCCGCGGTGAAGACATTTCTTCTCATCTTAGTCTTAAACAGAAAGCTGCAGCACTGTAAGTTGCTTTTGGAAGGCAAATGTTTAGACTTGAGGTGTAGGCAAAAGGGCTTGAATTTGTAGCATTGAAATCAATAGCAGAGGTGCTGAAGTTTTCAGAGGCACACTGGAGCATGTAAAATGGAACTTTCCACTTGTGGCTGCAGCATTGAGCTTGATGAGGGGAGATTGGTTTGAATCAAGCTAGAACTAGCTAGGGCAATAGGCTTCTTTTCATATTTCCATTGAGAAAGGTTAACCTTGCAAAACAGGAAAGTTGAAACCCTTATTTAACAATCAAAGAGAGAATTCTGCTGCTTTTTAAGTCTCGCTGCACATATGCCAGTCAACTACTTTATAAAGAAGGTCTATTGCAGAAAGCAAAACATCTGTTATTAACCTTTTCATACTTTCTGCACAAAAGCCGCACATGTTATATACAAAAGTCGGCTGGAGAGCTGCTCTGGGTTAGATTGGTGCCAGCTGCACAGGATTCAGTCTCTGTTCTGGCTTGGGTGCATTTGGTTCCTGTCTCCTTGCCCTACCCGTGTTGAAGGTTGTGTTGTTGTGGATCGGACCTGCCTTCAGCCAGAGAATTGAAGAAGAATAAACACCAAGCTCATATTAAATTGATGCCTTTCCTGGGGTCATTTGTGTTTGTTGTCCACTTAGCTATTTGCCGCGGTGCTGCTAATTCTGAAGGGAGGCCTGGGGCAAAATAAGGAACCAGGGCTTAGAACAATTATATGCCTTTCCGGGGAGAAATAGGCATTGAAGGTTTTACTATGGTGAGTGTGCTTTCAGCATTAGAATTATGGGCTGCTGTGTACCTGTGCCAACCCTGCCACTGCCCCTGCCCTCCTCCAATTGTCTCTCAGACTTACCCATTGTTCCTGACTGGTATCCTATCTGTTCAATCTCTCCACTCTATATCCCACCCCCAACCCTGGAATGGTGAACTGTCTCTGGGCTGTGACTGGCACAGGTATCACTGGCATTATATAAATAAGGTCTGCGGGCCAATTCCTTGTACTCTTGCTGTGGGCTTCCTTGGAGGTATACAGCAATGACTGCATCTGGATCGCTTCTGGATTTGGACGTGATCCAACTTATAGGCCCAGGTTTCCTACAAGGGGGAAGTGGGGTAGGCCAAAGGTAGCATCAAAATTGTTTTAGTAGTAAAACTGCGGACTGTCAGCCATTCATATTCAGTATTTGAGTCCAGCTTGGACAAAGGGCCTTTCACACATCCAAAAAAGTAGTAACAAGCAAAATATTTATTCAGTCAGGTTGAATTATGCAGCGATAGACCAGAGCTTCACTTCTACGATTCCCCAATGGTAAGTTACCAATTTCAACACCTATTAAATTCTTTGCTAATTATATTAAGGAAACCAAGACTTCAATGCATACAGCCAGCAAGTTCCTGAAAGTACTGGTGGTGTGGTATTTTCATGAAAATATTTTACTGAACTGATTCAATTAACGATAACTGCCTGGGGCAGGGGTGGGCGATTATTATTTTCCTTTTGTTACTTGTACTGAGATTCCATATGCAAGCATAGGTTTACATAGAAGCATAGAAACAGAGAAAACAGAAGCAGGAGTAGGCCATTCGGCCCTTCGAGCCTGCTCCGCCATTCATTATGATCATGGCTGATCATCCAACTCAATAGTCTGCTCCCGCTTTCTCCCCATATCCTTTGAACCCTTTCTCCCCAAGAGCTATATCTAACTCCTCTTTGAAAACATACAATGTTTTAGCCTCAACTACTACCTGGGCAGCGAATTCCACAGGCTCACCACTCTCTGGGTGAAGAAATTTCTCCTCATCTCAGTCCTAAATAGTTCACCCCATATCCTCAGAGTGTGACCCCTGGTTCTGGACTCGTCCACCATCGGGAATATCCTTCCTGCAACTATCCTGTCCAGTCCTGCTAAAATTTTATCGGTTTCTATGAGATCCCCCCCTCATTCTTCTGAAATCCAGTGAATATAATCCTAACCAAGTCAATCTCTCCTCATATGTCAGTCCCACCATCCCAGGAATCAGCCTGGTAAACCTTCGCTGCACTCCCTCTATAAGAACATCCTTTCTCAGATAAGGAGACCAAAACTGTACACAATATTCCAGGTGTGGTCTCAACAAGGCTCTGTATAATTGCAGCAAGACATCCCTGTTCCTATGATCGAATCCTCTCACAATGAAGGCCAATGAAGAAGAATTTGCCTTCTTTACCACCTGCTGCACCTGCATGCTTACCTTTAGCGACTGGTGTACAAGGACACCCAGGTCTCGTTGCACATTTCCCTCTCTCAATTTATAGCCATTCAGATAATAATCTGCCTCCCTGTTTTTGCTACCAAAGTGGATAATCTCAGTTTATTCATATTATACTGCATTTGCCTTGCATTTGCCCACTCACTCAGCTTGTCCAAATCACACTGAAGCATCTCTGTATCCTCCTCATAGCTCACCCTCCCACCTAGCTTTGTGTCATCTGCAAATCTGGAGATATTACATTTAATTCCCTCACCTAAATCATTAATATCTATTGTGAATAGCTGGGGTCCCAGCACCGATCCCTGCAGAACCCACTGGTCACTGCCTGCCATTCGGAAAAAGATCCGTTTATTCCTACTGTTTGTTTCCTGTCTGACAACCAGTTTTCTATCCATCTCAATACACTTCCCCCAATCCCATGCGCCTTAATTTTACACGCTAATCTCTTATGTGGGACTTTGTCGAAAGCCTTCTGAAAGTCCAAATAAACCACATCCACTGGCTCCCCCTCATCAACTCTACTAGTTACATTCTCGAAAAATTCCAGTAGATTTGTCAAGCATGATTTGCCTTTCATAAATCCATGCTGACTCTGTCCGATTCTGCCATTGTTTTCCAAGTACTCAGATATTAAATCTTTTAGAATGGACTCTAGAATTTTCCCCACTACTGACGTCAGGCTGACTGGCCTATAATTCCCTGTTTTCTCTCTACCTCCCTTTTAAAATAGTGAGGTTAGATTAGCTACCCTCCAATCTGTAGGAACTGTTCCAGAGTCTATAGCCCAGAATCTCGGAAGATGAGCACCAATGCATCCATTATTTCTCGGGCCACTTCCTTAAGTACTCTAGGATGTAGATTATTAGGCCCTGTGGATTTATCGGCCTTCAATCCCATCAATTTTCCCAACACCATTTCCCTACGAATACTGATTTCTTTAGGTTCCTCCCTCTCACTAAACCCTGTGTTCCCCAACATTTCTGGTACGTTATTTGTGTCCTCCTTTATGAAGAAAAGTACGTATTTAGTTGGTCAGCCATTTCTTTGTTCTCCATTATAAATTCCCCTGTTTCTGACTGTAAAGGACTTACATTTGTCTTCACCAATCTTTTTCTCTTCACATACCTATAGAAACTTTTACAGTCAGTTTTTATGTTCCCCGCAGGCTTACTCTCATACTCTATTTTCTCCTTCTTAATCAATCCCTTGGTCCTCCTTTGCTGAATTCTAAACTGCTCTCAATCCTCAGGTCTGTTGTTTTTTTCTGGCCAATTTGTTTGCCTCTTCCTTGGATCTAACACTATATCTAATTTCCATTGTAAGCCATGGTTTGGCCACCTTTCCTGTTTTACTTTTGCGCCAGACAGAAATGAACAATTATTGCAGTTCACCCATGCACTCTTTGAATGTTTGCCATTGCCTATCTACCATCATCCTTTTAAGTAACATTTATAGCCAACTCACCTCATACCATTGTAGTTTCCTTTATTAAGATTCAGGACCCTAGTCTCAGAATCAACTACATCATTCTCCATCTTGATAAAGAATTCTACCACATTATGGTCGCTCATCCTCAAGGGGCCTCACACAACTAGATTGCCAATTATTCCTTTTTCATTACACAATACCCAGTCTAGGATGGCCTGTTCTCTAGTTGGTTCCTCAATGTATTGGTCCAGAAAAAAACATCCCGTATACACTTCAGGAATTCCTCCTCTACAGTATTGTTATTAATTTGATTTGTCCAATCTGTATGCTGATTAAAGTCACCCATAATTAGAGACATTCCTTTATTGCATGAGTCTCTAATTTCCTGTTAAATGCCATTCTCAACATCACCACTACAGTTTGAGGGTCTATATACAACCCCCAGTAACGTTTTTTGCCCCTTAGTCTTTCTCAGCTTTACCCATACAGATCCCACATCGTCGGAGCTAATATCTTTCCTCATTATTGCATTAATTTCCTCTTTAACCAGCAATGCAATTCCACTGCCTTTTCCTTTTTGTCTGTCCTTCTTAAATACTGAGTACCCCTGGATGTTCCGTTCCCATCCCTGGTCACCCTGCAGCCATGTCTCCGTAATCCCGACTATATCATACCTGTTTACATCTATTTGCGCAGTTAATTTATCTACTTTATTGCGAATGCTCCTGGCATTAAGGCACAAAGCCTTAAGAATTGTCTTTTCAACATTACTTATCCCATTCCCACTATTTTTTACTGAGGCCCTGTTTGATTCTTGCCCTTGATTTCTCTGCCTATCACTTTTCTTATTCCCCTTTCTGTTTTTTGTTCCCCCTCCTCTGACTCCTTGCATAGGTTCCCATCCCCTGCCATTTTAGTTCAAACCCTCCCCAACCAGTCTAGCAAATATTCCCCTAGGACATCAGGTATCCCCTAGGATACCAGCAGTATCAGATTGGCTTTGTGACTGCGGTGTTGCCTTTGGGTCAGAAAGTTGTGAGTTTGAGTCCCACGCCAGAGGCTTGAGCACTATACATTATCTGACACTCCGGTGCTTTACTGAGGGAAAGCAACACTGTTGGAGGTGCTGTCCTTTGGCTGAAATTTTAAACTGAGGCCCTACCAACCCTCTCAGATGGATATAAAGGGTCCTAAGACTCTATTTAGAGGAACAGTGGAGATTTCCCTGGTGATTAGGGACAAATATTTAACCCTTAAGCAATAGCACAAAAACATATTGGGCTGGAACCTGCGACCCTGCCTTCCACCGGGATCATCTGGTCCTGCCGAAAGTCAGTGCACTTTTGGCTGGGCTGCCGAACCTCCCAGCGTGTGTCCCACCATGACAGGGCCAGAAAATCTTGGCCGTTATCTGGTCATTGATCTGAATGTTGCTTGTGGGACCTAGTTGTGTAAAAATTGAAGGCTGTAATTCCTACATTAAAACAGTGACAACCCTTCAAGAGTACTTCATTGGATGTAAAGCTCTTCAAGGCATCCTGAGATTCTGAAAGCCACTGTATAAACCATAAGTCTTTTTCTTTCTTCATGTGGAATGATGGACAGTCTCCATCATCTAGAGACATCACTAAGCAATTTCCTGCAAAAGACGGTATGATTTTTCTTTTATTTACTCATTCACAGGGTCTGAGCATTGCTGGCTAGGCCAGCATTTATTGCCCATCCCTAACTGCCCTTGAATTGGCGGTGGTAAGCTGCCTCCTTGAACTGCAGCATCCATGTGGTGCAGGTATACCCACAGTGCTGTTATGAAGGGAATTCCAGGATTTTGGTCCAGTGACAATGAAGGAACAGTGATATATTTCAAGTCAAGATGATGTGTAACTTGCAGGAGATCTTGCAGGTGGTGGCATTCCCACACATCTGCTGCCCTTGTCCTTCTAGGTTTTAGTGGTCATGGGTTTGGAAAGTGCTGCAAAGGAGGCTTGGTGAATTACTGCAGTGCATCTTGTAGATGTACACACTGCTGCTACTATGTGACGGAGGTGGAGAGATTGAATGTTTAAGGTGATGCATGGGGTGCCAATCAAGCGGGGTGCTTTGTCCTGAATGGTGTCAAGCTTCTTGAGTGTTGTGGGAGCTACACTCATCCAGGCAAATGGGGAGTTTTCCATCACAGTCCTGACTTTTGTCACGTAGATAGAGGACAGGCTTTGGTGACTTAGGAGGTAAGTTACTCGCTGCAGATTTTTAGCCTCTGACCTGCTCTTGTAGCCATAATATTTATATGGCTTGCCCAGTTCAGTTTCTGGTCAATGATAACCTCCAGGATGTTAATAATGGGGGATTCAACAATGGTAATGCCATTGAATGTCAAGGGGAGATGGTTAGGTTCTCTCCTGTTGGAGATGGTCACAGTCTGGTACTTGTGTGGCTTGAATGTTACTTGCATACTTGATGTTGTTATTATAAAAAAATCAAGGGATATAGGAATAGGGCACGATAGTGGAGTTGAAATAGAAGATCAGCTATGATCGTAGTGAATGATGGAGGAAGTTCAAGGGGCTATATGGCCTACTCCTGATCCTATTTCTTATGTTCTTATGATAATAGCCATTCAATGACATGGATCAGCAAGGTACAAATAGCTGTGCAAAGTTTCCATCCTTTTGTAAAGTGAGCAATAAAAATAATCAGTACTTACTGTCTTGCTGACATAAGAAGTGCTGGTGTTCATGCATGTGACTCCTTCACTGTTGCAGCAGCCACCACATCTGTAGACAGACACGCAGGACGGTTTAAAGATGATGTTTGTTGCTGACCCAAATTCTTTCCCCACGTCCAAGGACACCTCCCTGGGCATGCACTGAGTCTTTTTCCACTCAGAATCAATACCTGATTGGGCAGATTCAAATATCACAGAACAATAATCAAAACCTACTTGGGTTAGATGGATGAAAAGCCAATACAGTAAAGCTCCTTTCAATAAACTGATCGTAATGACATTTAGAAGGAGATAAAGAAAGGTTTCGGGTTCTTCTTGTTTCTTTCTTTATTCCTTTACTTTGCATTCAGACGGCTACCGTGCAGCCCTTCACACTTCAACGAGACAGCTTTCGTTTTTTTATTTATTTGTTCATGGGATGCGGGCACCACTGGCTAGGCCAGCATTTATTGTCCATTCCGAATTGCCCTTGTTCAGAGGGAATTTTGAGAGTCAACCACATTGCTGTGGATCTGGAGTCACATGTAGGCCAGACCAGGTAAGGACAGCAGATTTCCTTCCCTAAAAGGCAGTTGTGAACCAGATGGGTTTTTTTTTTACAATAATCAACAATGCTTTCATGGTCATCATCAGGCTTTTAATTCCAGATTTTTATTGAATTTAAATTTTACTATCTGCCATGATGGGATTCAAACCCAGGTCCCCAAAGCAATACCCCCCATCTGTGTAATACCAGTCCCATAACAATACCACTATAACACTGCCTCTCCATTACCACTGCCTTTGGATTTGCACCATAAACACCTTATGTTACTTAATCGCTCCTGCCCTTCATCCCTATCACAGACCTTCCCCTTTTGTTCTTCTTCCCCTCCTCCTCACCACCCTGCCAAGCCCCCCCTTTCACTCGCTCAAAACATTGTTAACTTTCCTCAGTTCTGATGAATGGTCACCCACATGAAATGTTAAATCTGTTTCTCTCCACAGATGCTGCCTGTCCTGAGTGTTTCCTACACTTTCTGCTCTCATTGAATAAAGGTTGGTATTTAGTTCCCACTCATTACTTTGAGAAACCCTGTCACAAAAAAAGCTTTAAAGAAAATTGAACAACACAGAAGCTTAGAATATTGATCTTTTATCCCTGTACGTTGGATAGGAAGAAATTCTGCTCTTGCCATAAGGTGCAAGATTCTAACATGAAGTGAACTTGGATGGTATTGTGAGCATCACCAAAGATTGTCCATAAGTTAGCACGAAAATTGGTCACCAACTCAAATAAATAAGCTGGATTGTAGCTACTAGACATGAAAAAGCATGAGGCTGAGACAGTTGCACTTTCAGGAATGCTGGAGAGAACTGTACTCTGAAGCACAGCACACATATATGCAACTTGCCAAGAATCATCACCAGCAACAGGGTATATATGTATAACATTTATATATACATATTTATACATATATAGTTTGTTAAATATAATTTTATCTACAATGGTTTATATTACATGTGATGAGGTGATGGTGGTACAGTGGCAATGTCACCAAACTAGTAATCCAGAAGAAGCTTCATACAGACTTGACGCGGTAACTCTGTTTCTCTCTCCACAGATGCCGCAGGACCTGCTGAGCTTTTCCAGCATTTTCTGTTTTTAGTTCAGACGTCCAGCATCTACAGTGTTTTGCTTTTATTATAGTAACCCAGAGACCCAGGCTAATGCTCTGGGGACATGGGGTTCAAGTCCCACCATGGCAGTAGCTGGTGGAATTTGAATTCAGTTAATAAATCTGGTGTATAAAGCCAGTCTCAATAATGGTGACCATGAAACTATCATGGATTATGGTAAAGAGCCTTCTGTTTCACTAATGTCCCTTTAGGGAAGAAAATCTGCTGTCTTTTCCTGGTCTGGCCTACACGTGTCTCCAACCCACAGCAATGTGATTGACACTTAACTGTCCCCTGACATGTTCGATTCAGTTCAAGGGCAATTCAGGATGGGTAACAAATGCAGGCTTTGCCAGCAACGCCCGCATTCCCATGAAAGAATGAAGGGTAAAAAGATCTTTAAGCTCTAGTAGTTCTGCTCTGACCTGGGAGTGCAGGTTCCTGACACAGGAGAGTCCTGTTCCCCAGCCCCATTATGTCGCATAAAAAAAAGAAAATGCTGGAAGCACTCATCAGGCCTGACGGCAGGCATCAATAGAGAGAAACAGAGTTGACATTTCAAGTTGGTGACTTTTCATCAGAATGCTGCCAGACGTTGCCTGACCTGCTGAGCATTTCCCGTATTCTTTTATTTTTTGTTTCACGTTTCCAGAATGGGCAGTGTTTCGCTTTTGCCAGTTTCTCTCGCTTCGATGTGCGCCAGCCATTTGTAAAATTACTAAGTGAAACGGTGTCATGGTCTCCGAGTTTCGTGATATTTTTAAACTAAATATTAAATAGTAAATAATTAGTAATAAATACAGCCTTAAAAATCAAATTGACTGATGGGACTTTGGGTTTTGGGATAGGACTAGGATGCCGGGGTCAAATAGGGCTCACGGCGTTGTACTATGTGGGAAACAGTCACTTGGCAGTGATTTACGCCGAGTTGGCCAACCTGAGGGCCAATGGGAAACCCTCTGAAAGAGCAGCAGCCTGCAGTTCAGGTAAGTGAGGGTGAGGTGTTTACCCTCTTGAGGCATCCTCTCTGCAACTTTTAAAGTTTTATTATAAAAAATGGGCCTTAACAGCTGGGCCACCATTGCAGAGGGAAAGCTTCGGTCTCCTGCTGGGAGGCCACCTCCAGGCAGGTGGCTTAGTTCTCGGCGGCCTGGGGGTTAGGAAGGGGGTGCGCCTGCATGCTGACTGGAAAATTCCAGTTGGTCTTTGTCAGTAGGCCTTAATAGATCATTAACTCTCCTTAATTGGCCACCCACCCAGCCCTTCTGCCCCTGATCGCCCACTTTGGGAAAATGCGCTGGGTCTGGGATGGCATTGGCAAACTGGCATGCTGACTAGCAGCGTGAATATTCATGCCCATCTGCCTCTGTACACAACCTCACTACCCAAGTCACAGCGCAATAATATCATCTCCATTAACTATTTATGGCACCCTTCACAATGTTTTGCTTCCTCATTAGTTTTGAATATTTCTCATGTACGAGATAATTTCACGATACCAGGTGCATCTCCACATGATGGATACACATATTTTTGGGGATGTAGTCACAATCCATGCAATGAGAAAAGGGTGGGGTGGGGTGGGCGGGGGTGGTGGGGGTTGTGTAGGTGGAGCTGGGTGGAAATTTTGCGCTAGATTTCTAAGTTTCATAACCCAGTTTACCAGAAAGAAAACTAACACAAGAAATATAGCCAGCTTTGCTGAGTTGGCATTGCGGCCACCAAAACTAATGCCAGGTTTACCAATGCATTGGATATTAGCTTATACTCCTAAGTAAGGTCTGTTCATCATTAGTCTTGATGCAAATATGATGTGATATCTAATATCTTTCATGCTGCAAATTCTTCAAACCAGCATTGTCTAAACAGGCTTCCTAATTCTAATTGATCCTAAATTGATCATGAGTCAATTGTTTCAACAGAGTATTTTGGTCCAGAAACTGGATTACACTTGAGTAGGGGCAGTACGCAACATGTGCCTAAAGAGACAACAGTACAGCCAATGATATTGTTAGGCTCCTTTGTTTGGCTTGGCAAGTTGCGGGCATCACCATGGCCCCAGAGGCAGCGCCCTAGTTACAGGGAAGAAACAAGCTCAGCCGGCATTCCAGCATTAAAGTTATTGGTGGAAGAAGTAGTTCATGTACTGGTGCAATGCAGACTTATGTCAATTTTCTGGGGGCAGACAATGCCATGGGCCACTGCTTGTGCAACATGTGTGGCATTTTTCATTGTTGATTGACAGAAGTGGTGCTGCACGAACAAATTTCTCTCCCATTGCCTGTGGATTCCAGATGAGGATATCCAAAGAGGTTACAAACTGACACAATTAACAACTTCCATGAAAAATGTCCTTTGTGGAGACTCAGGCTCAGGTGGCTGATGCTGCTTTCATCATGAACCATTGGGCGGAATCTTATGGAGCCGATGGGGGTTCCGGCCAGTGAGAGCCCCCCTTCGCCTCTTTTCAAGAGAGCCCACCACATCATATGGCATGCAGGCATTTGACAGGCAAGTGGCAGGCCAATCTGAGGCCAAGGACTCTGGGGGCAGACATCCTTGCCTCAGCACTCAGCAGCATCAGTGGGAAGGTGGTGGCTGCTACCGGTACTACACCCACCCAAGGTCTCAGATCGAGGAGGACCCCGGCACAGATAAGCGGTGGCGGGAAGGGGATCGGAGGGTGAGGGTCATTGCGAGGGGTGGGGAGGGGATCAGCAGCAAGGACTAGGGGTGGTTTTCAGCAGCAACCCCCCCATCCCCCCCAACTCCCCTCAAACCTCCCCTTCCTGATACCAGGTCCTTTGCTCAGGCACTGAGCGCCTTTGAATGAGGGACACCACCCCCAGGAGCCTGGAAACAAATATGTCAGGGTTTTCAGCGCTCCCCACCCGCCGCTGGGCTAATACCAGTGGCAACGGGACGAGGCCGTTAAGTGGGCATTAATTGCCAATCCATTGGCAGCGTGCCAGGAAGGCTGTCCATAGGCCTTCCCGCCAGGGACTAAACTGGGGTGGAGGTGGGAAGATGGCAGGTCCCCACCGGCCATCCTTCCTCCCGATTAAATGAATCCCCCAGCACCAAACTTGCCAAAAGATTCTGCCCATTGTATCTGGTTTCGTTAAAAGCTTAATGAATGCAGCCAGGCTTTTGAAATTTCCTGGGATCAAGCAACAACAAAATCAAGCATTCTGTAGAAAAATATGTCAGGGTCTGCTTGCTGTGCTCCCCACATGGGGAGCCCCTCCCCACCCGCCACTGGGTTAATACCAGCCGCAATGGGATGAGGCCCTTAAGTGGGCCGAGTTGAAGGACATCTTTTAGAACAAAGTAGCAATTTTAGACCAAATACGGGGTGTCAGAGCAGAGGTGGAGGTGGGGAAATAGGTTGCCATTCCTGGAACTCCCTCCCTAGCAGCACTGTGGGTGTACCTACCCCACATGGACTGCCAGTGGTTCAAGAAGGCAGCTCACCACCACCTTCCATAGGGCAATTAGGAGTGGGCAATACATGCTGGCCTAAATAAATAATTAAAATGACTCAGTACTAGATCAATTTTATAGTAAAGAATGGTTACTAATTATTAATATTTAGGTAGACTTTGACTTCATTTTGAGAAGCATTCCTTCAGTGTCACATAATGACTGAAGATGCACATTTCAGTAAACAGCTTCTTCCTGGGGACTGTGTAGACAAAATCATTTTCCACTCTCTAAAGACCAGCTTTTGTGACACATTACTCATCATTCACAGAAAGGAATCTTGTGCTTGCATCTTCCTCTGTTTTTCCAAGTGATTAGTGAGCCTTAAGTACCTAATCAAAAACAGAATTAGCTGGAAAAACTCAGCAGGTCTGGCAGCATCGGCGGAGAAGAAAAGGGTTGACGTTTCGAGTCCTCATGACCCTTCGACAGAACTTAATTAAGTACCTAATGTTGATTTCGTCATCACACTTTTGTTTGGTGTCCAACATCCTGTTTGTATTGGCAACTTGGAGGCTGGTTTAAACCCAGTGAAATTCAGTCTCTCACTGCCAGTGTAAACTCTGCAAGTTTGACACTGTGAATTGATCTTTGGCTTAAATAAATCAACTAACTATGCAGTGAGTTTCATTTCAGAACCAACCTGGAAAATGTAAAGTTTACATTGCATCTTCTATTCTGCTATGCATTTCACAGGGCAGGCCATTGCACTCAACCCGATAGAATCATACAATCATAGAAATTTACAGCACGTAAGGGGCCATTTGGCCCTTTGTGTCTCCATCAGCTGACAAGTACCCATCCAGCCTAATCCCGCTTTCCAACTCTTGGTCCATAGCTTTTAAACGGCATGGCACTTCAAGTGCACATCCAAGTACTTTTAAAATGTTCTGAGGGTTTCTGCCTCTACCACCCTTTCAGGCAGTGAGTTCCAGACCCAGGCAAAAGAATTTCCCTTCAAAATCCCCTCTAAACCTCCTACCTCTTACCCTAAGTCTATACTCGCTGGTTATGGACCCCTCAGCTGAGGGGAATAAGACCTCTCTATCCACTCTATCTAGACCACTGAAAATTTTATATACTTCAATTTGGCCTCTCCTCAGCCTCTTCCACCACTTTGCACGTGCAATCTGCTTTGGCTTTAAAATAAAGTCAGCAAAAGAATATCTTTAGCCTACCCTTAGCCTTTGAAATGGTGCCTACTCAGGTTTTCCACAGAATAGCTCTTTTTTCACTTCAATCTGACAGTTTGCTGGTTAAAAGTTTTAATGCTGAGGGGGAGTACAATTTTTATTATGCACAAAATGATAACAGCCAACATCGCATCTGGTTAATCATTTATATGTCCTGCCCAATATTCCTTGCCAGTGAAACAGAATGACTTTTATTTCCTTCTAGCCAGAAGAGGCTGCAGTTCCATGCTCCTGCCATCAGCACACAGATATCATTAATAGGTTAGTCAGAGCGCCCATTGAGAAGTGGTTAATCATGTGTGATGGTGTGGAGTTTGCATAACCCTTAACTACTCACTTCATATCAGAGCTGGAGAATATGTTTCCGTAAGGAGGACAAAGATGCCAGCTTACCCACTTTATCACAGTGCACACATGAATAGAATCATATCATGGTTACAAGAGAGAAGGAGGCTATTCAGCCCACTATGTCCATGCTGCCTCCCTGCAAAAATTACCCAGCTAATCCCACTCCCCTGCCTTTACTCCCTAGCCCTCCCAATCCTTTCTCTTTGGATAATTATCCAATTCTCTTTGAAAGCCTTGATTAAACCTGCCTCCACCACACTCTCAGAGACAGTGCATTCCAGATTCTAACCACTCGCTGTGCGAAAACATTTTTCCTCATGTCTCCTCTGATTCCTTTGCCAATCACCTTCAATTGGAGTCCTCTGTCTCTCGATTCTTCCACCAATAGGGACAGTTTCTCCCCACCTGCTCTCTCCAGGTCTCTCATGATTTTGAATACCTCTAACAAATCTCCTCCCAACCTTCTCTTCTCCAAAGAGAGCAGCCCCAGTTTCTTCAATCTATCCACGCAGCTGGAACTCCTCATCCGATAAAAGGTTAACGTCAGTTAGCACCAAGACAGAACTGGAAAGATCGGCTGTGCTGCGAGCGTCATCTCCTTTGAAAGCCTAAGCTCAGCTCTGTTCTTGTACCATGAGGAGTTGAACCACTGGAGTGTCGCCTTAGCTCCTGGGCTAAGGAGCGCTGCCAACCTGTGCATGTTTAAAAACCAGCATGATGATGCAGGTCACAAACCCAACATCAACTCACCAGTTTCCCATATCGTATAATACATATGAGATAATGTAATCATAAAATAATAATAAAAACATAATACAGAGCGAGGCTTCATTGTCCATCACAGTAACTCCCGAATTTTGTTTTCATTAATCTACACAGCAGACAATCCAGGCATTGACCATTCTTTGCTTGACAGGCCCTGCCTCACCAAGTTGTTGTTCAGTCTGCCTTCAGAGAGAATGAAGCCAAACCTAAGTGAAAGATACAAATATCTTGTTCAGGTCACAAGGGGGCATTATTGTTACATCCCTGCCTTACGCCACCATAAAAGTAGATACAGGGAAGTGTGAATCGGCTCCAATAAAAAATAAAGTGCCCAGGCCATTTATAACAAGTACCATTCAGTCTAAGAAAGTACCTTTCTAGACATAGATGTGTATCAGAAATGGTGAGTTTCCTGCTCATCCACTGTTACTTAGATGAGAGAGGCATCAAAGTCTCAGAAAATCAGTAGATTAGCAGGTTGCTACTGCATGGAAAATCATCTCCTGGGCTTAACTGAAATAGTGCTCATTATTCTTCTCTTCTTTTACATATGAAGTCAATGGGAGTGAAGATCAGGTAAACACATAGCGAGTTGGCTGATCCAATTTCGGCTGCTTTACATTATCACACAGGGTAGAATCATTTCCTCTTAATAATCACAGGACAGGACCAATTCTGGGTCCTAGCCCCGCACTTGGAGGTCATGTGCTCACTGCCACAATCTTCTGGAAAGCAGCTTTCTAATTGGCCACCTCCACCCAATTAAGCTGATTAAGGGTTCTGAAGGCTGCAGGCCCAATCAGAGGGCCTGCTGCATTGGAAGATTACTATCCCACTATCAGAGGTGGGAGCTGCCACTGTGGATGGGGAATTGCAAGGGCACCCCCATCTTGAGCCATGCTCTGAAGAGGTTTGTAATTTTTAAAAATGAATATTGGCCAAAGCAGCCAACCTCCCCTCTGGAGAGGAAATTGACCAGCAGCTAAAGCCTGCTGATCCATTCAGCTCCAGTTGTGGGGGGAGTAGGGGCAGTGTGGTGCTGGAACTAACAGAGGCCCCACAGACTAAATGCCAATAAGTCCACTGAACCTGATGGGTTGCATTCTACGATATTAAAGGAAGCAGCTGCAGAGATAGTGGATGCACTGGTAGTAATTATCCTTAGATTCTGGAAAAGTTCCAGAGGATTGGAAAACTGCCAATGTAACAGCATAATTCAAAAAGGGAGGGAAACAAAAACAGGTAACTATAGGCCAATTAGCACACCATCTATCATTGGGAAAATGTTAGAGTTGATTATGAAGGATGTAATAGCAGAGCATTGAGAATTACAAAGTCGAATGAAGCAGAGTCAGCATGGCTTCATGAAGGGGAGATCATGCCTGACAAATTTATTAGAATTCTTTGAGGAGGTAACAAGCAGGATAGATAAAGGGGAACCAGTAGCTGTAATATATTTGGATTTCCAAAAGGTATTCAATAAGGTACCGCACACAAGGTTACTTAATAAAGATAAGAGCCCATGGTGTTGGGGATAGTATATTAGCATGGATAGAGGATTGGCTAACTAATAGAAGACAGAGAGTTGGGATAAGGGGAGCATTTTCAGGATGGCAACCTGTAACTAATGGCGTGCCACAGGGATCAGTACTGGAGCCACAAGTATTTACAAGATATATCAATGACTTAGATGAGTCAAGTGAATGTACTATCACCAAGTTTGCAGATGACACAAAATAGGTGTTAAAGCAAGTGGTGAGGACCACACAAAGAGTCTACAGAGGGATATAGACAGGTTAAGTGAGTGGGCAAAAACTTGGCAGATGGAATATAATGTGAGGTTATGCATTTTAGCAGGAAGAATAGAGGAGCTGAATATTATTTAAATGAAGAAAGACTGCAGAAAGCTGCAGCACAGAGGGATTTAATGTCCTTGTGCATGGATCACAAAAAGCTAGCATAAAAGTTCAGCAGGCAATAGGGAAGGCAAATGGAATGTTGGCCTTTGTTTCAAAGGGAGTGGAGTATAAAAATAGGGAAGTCTTGCTAAAACTATACAGGAGTTAGACCACATCTAGAATACTATTAACAGTTTTGGTCCCCTTATCTAAGAAAAGAAATACTGGCATTGGAGTCAGTCCAGAAAAGGTTCACTAGGTTGATCCCGGGGACGGAAGGATTTTCTTATGAGGAGAGATTGAGTAGGTTGGGCCTGTATTCATTAGAGTTTAGAAAAATGAAAGGCGACCTTATTGAAATATATAAGATTCTTAGGGGGCTTGACAGGATAGATGCTGAGAGGTTGTTTCCCCTTGTGGGAGAGTCTAGGATCAGAGGGCATAATCTCAGAGTAAGGGGTCACCCATTTAAGACAGAGATGAGGAGGAATTTCTTCTCTTAGAGGGTAGTGAATCTGTAGAATTCTTTACTGCAGAGGGCTGTAGAGGCCAGGTTGTTAAGTATATTCAAGGCTGAGATAGACAGATTTTTAATAAGTAAGGGAATGAAGGGTTATGGAGAAAAGACAGGAAAGTGGAGTTGAGGATTATCAGATCAGCCATGATTTTATTGGATGGTGGAGCAGACTCGATGGGCTGAATGACCTACTTCTGCTCCTATGTCTTATGGTCTTAAGGTCCCCTCAGTCAGCCACTACTTTGAGTGGTGTTGGAGCTGCTGGCATCCAGGCAAGCGGACAGCATGCCATCACATTCCTGACTTGCACCTTGTGGAGGGGCTCTGGGGAACCAAGAAGCGAGTTACCTGCTGCAGAAATCCCAGCCTCTGACCTACTCTTGTAGCCACAGTAATTATGTGGCCAGTCCAGTTCAAGGCCGGGAAGTTGTGATGAGTTAACGATTTGCACTTCCTTTATTTTTGTCAACGAGATGTCTTTGCCCTTCCTAAGTGTACAGCCACATGCAAAATTAAGAAAGAAAAATCACAGCTGTGGAGTAGATTTGCTGAAGAGAAGCAATGCAGTTAGGGAGCTGTCTGAGCCCTGTATTAATTTACTCCAGTCCCAAAATTCCTGGGGTTTGACCTGCCTATGCAAGTGTGAAGGGACAGAACCCTTGACTGCTATAACTCAAAGCTCGACACTTTCCCACACCCCAGGATCCTGTGAAGAGAGTAGCACAGTTGCAATATGTCACCGGACTAGCAATCCCGAGGGCCAAGCTAATGCTTTATACGTTCAAATACCCCCCTTGGTAGCTCTGCAATTGAAAACTAGCATCAGTAATGGCAATCATGAAAATATCATCAATTGACAGAAAAACCCATCTGGTTCACTCATTTACATGGCTGCAATATGTACTTACAAGAACGTTTCAGCAGAGCATCCCCCTGCTGAAATGTGGTGTGACATAGGGGAACCCCAAGGGGAAGAACAGTGAAAATCTCTTTAGCTCTGAGAGCTTCGTACCACTTGAGAAAAAGATAAGCAATATCCTCCAGGATATTTTTTTTTACCCAAGTATGGTATGGTTTAGGGCTTTTTTTTAAAGGCTTCAACAGCATCTTTGCTGCCATAAGTTCGGTGAGATTTACCAACAGGCAGAATTTAGGGAAGCCCCAGATTTCCTGCAAATCAGCTCATTTGAAGAGGATGGGGGAGGGGAAGGGTGGAAAGAGTGGTTGGGAGGGGCATGGGGTGAACTGTAATTTAATGGGGCAATGCAAAAGGGTAGAATCACTACCTTACAGGGTTATGCCTCAAACTCCTGGCCCCCACTCCAGCAGAAATCATGGTTTCTGTCCTCTTTAGCTCCAGGAATTTTGGGGCTTCAGCCTTAGCATAAATAAAGCCTATGGTGGAGTTGTTTGCTTGATGACCTAAAGTGCCATTTTGGTCGTGCTTGCCAATGTTAGTTTAGTGATTCCCTGGAGAAGCTAAGCAGGGATACTCACACAGCGAACTGACGTTTATCACGCTGATTAATATCGCTCTTCCACAGAACTGGAGCTGACTTTTCTGGCTGGTGGGGGAGGGGGGGTGTGGGCAGAGTGGGAGTGGGCGGGCGCGGACCTGATTGCCACCTGCGATCGGGTCCGCGCCACCATTTTACGCAGGCAGGCCAATTAAGACCCGCCCAGCGTGAATCGCGGCTCCTGAGAACAGCGGGAGTGGGTGGGTCTGAAATGTCCGCCAAGTCCAATGGAGATCCGGCGGCCTATTTTAAAAAGTTGCTGCAACCTTTCCAAAGCTGCGAATTATGGCCAGTGGAAGGGCTTCCCAGAGCGCTGCTGGTGAGCAGGCCAGGCAGGAGGGTAGGGTGGGGGGTGGGGGGGGGGGTGGGGGGGCACTGTGCCTCTTGTTTTTCCAAAGATTGCCTTGCTGCCCTCCTCAAGGAGGTGGCAACACGGTGGGAGGTCCTGGTACTCCAGGATGGGAGGAGGAGTTCCTCCTCCCCCCCCACATGACAAACGTGCCTGGGAGGAGGTGGCGGAGGTGGTGAGCTCCCGCAACGTGGTGCGGCGCAACTGGATCCAGTGCCGCAAGCACTTCAATAACCTGCTGCACTCAGGAAGGGTGAGTACCACGTTGGCATTGGTCACTTAACCCAGCAGGTAGGCTTTCCCACCTTGTCTCCTCCCCCACCCAAGTCTGAGTGTAATGACTGCATTGAATCATTGATGGCATGTGTCCTTCGCTGGGTGAGACAGCAGGTATTTCCCATGCCGAGGTCACCCAGAGAGGGTGGTGCAGAGATGGGTTCTGCCTCCCGCAGCGTGAGATACACTGAGACGCACATTACTGTTTTGGAGGCAACCTGGAGGATCTGCACTGAGGCACAGAGCTGGAACTCCAGGACATGTCAAAGTCAGGGCGATAACATGCTGGAAGGGGAGCTTGAATGTGGCGTGGAACCAATCGATCTGCTGTCCTCTGCACTCCACATGTTTGCACCTCTTTGCTATGGAAGGTTAGACCGTGTGGTGCCTAATGTGTTGTAGGCAGCATTTGGCCAAGGGGGAAGTGAGGGGGACAGGCCCAGCATTTTTGTGTGAGTGTTCGGCAGCAGCGGTGGGATGAGGAAGCACTGGAGCCCTGCAATGTCCCACTCTGGTTGGGGTGGGCCGTCCACGAAGAAAGTCTTGGTACAATTAGCACTGATCAATGCTCTTCTCTCCTTTTCAGGAGAAGAATGCACATAATGCTGCCGAGTGGGTGAGGACTGGCAGAGGGCTGGCACAGTCAGCGATTCTCAGCCATTTCGAGCAGGAGGCCCTAGATTTGGAGAGACGCCATGTGCCCAGGTCCACTGGTGTCTGTGACGCTGGGGTGCCACAGGCAGGTATATTTGCCCAGCAGTGAGATCACTATTGTTCTCCCAGTAGCCATGGCAGTGTTGAATGTTCAGTGATGAAGTTTGCAACATGGCTTGACCATTGCTTATGGAAGGATGAGCGCATAATGATCTGGGGGACAGGGATGCACATTGACATTGTCTCCACATTAACTGATCCAAAGTCCTTGTTCTTCCTTTCAGCATCAGTGGAGCAGGGCCAGGAGGAGGAGCAGCAGAGGCCCCCTCTCCCGCCTGAGGGCCCTGAAGTCTCACCAGCATCACACCATCTCTGCCAGGCAGGCACCAGCACAGGTACTAGCACCTCGGTAGGAATTAGAACATCGACTAGTGTCCCGGGGCACAGCGATGAGGGCACTTCACAGTCACTGGACGGACTGGCAGAGACAGAGTGTGCCCATGGCGCCAGCAGACAGAGGACTGCAGGGGACCAGGCACATGCTCAGTTGGTGCCTGATGATGTGCCTCTGGAGTCGTCCGCGATGCAGCAGGTGCAGGAAATGCGGCCGGGTGTGTGGGAGCATCTGGGGGAGATACATGAGTCTATGCTTGGCTTAGTGCCCGTGGTGGAGGAGTCTACCCAAGCTATCACCGTAGCAATGAGCCTCATGTCCGAGCACCATGCGTCCTCCATGGAGAGAGTGGTGACTCTCGTGGAGAGGCTCCTCCAGGAGACCCATCAGGGTTTCCTGGGGATGTGTTCGGACAAGCAAGTCCTCACACCGGCATTGACCTCAGCTGGTCAGTGCCAGTGTGGGAGATGGCCTGGGCACCAAGTTTCCCAGCTCAGTGCCCATTCATCCACAATGAGCAGGGAGGTCCGAAGTGACCTCACGTCGGTGCAGCAGCTGCCTGGCATCTCTGTGGGCTCCTCTCAGGGTGCTCCTGATGAGGGAGGCAGCTCCTCTGCCGCTCTGCTAGTGACCATTGCATCTGATGAGGCTACGATGACTGGGTAGATGCCAGCTGTGGAACTAGCAGCTCCCTGCCAGGCGGGGCCAGCACTGGCTCCACAGGCCAGAGGATGGCTGCCAAGGTCATCGAGGCCAACAGGACAGCAGAGTCAGCAGGCTGTCTCACAAGCCACTTCCAGCGAGGGGTCAGCACCTAGACGTAACACCCGGAAACATAAACATAAGGCACCTTAAGCACACCACGGGTTTATCACTGGTGCTTTTGTGTTGGCCCGAGATGAGGTCTTTATGAATTGGTTTGATTTTTAACACCTTTTTTATTTTGTTTCATTAAGTTTCTTTGGTTGCAATATTAAATTCAGACATGTCACCATGGCTGAGGTTGCCTCTTTTGTTCAGCAGGTGGATGGTTTCCAATAATGTAATGAGTGTTTTGTGGGACATTCAGCTTTATTAACAAGGACCTTAGATAATGTACCGTACCTAACCAGGCAGGTTTTGCACTTAGTCTCTAATATGGAGCATACAGCCCAGGCTTGTCCTGGAGGTCCATATGTGGTGTGCTAGCTGAAGGTTCATTGGATTAAAGCCTCCTGGGTGTCCCTGCCTCCCTGAAGTATGCCTGGGTCAGCGTCTACCCCCTCAGCATTTCCATGTGTGTGCTCATCCTCGGACTCACTGCCGGACTCATCGTGTGCAGCCGCAGCCACTACGTCCACGTCTTCATCGTCCACTGTGTCCCCCCTTTCCAAAGCAAAATTGTGCAGAGCGCAGCATGCAACCACTATCGGCGACACATGATCTGGGGGGTACTGGAGTGCGCCCCCTGAGCGGTCCAGGCATCAGAAACGGATCTTGAGAAGACCAATGACTCTCTCCACCACAGCCCTTGTGGAGCTGTGGCTCCTATTGTACCGCTGCTCAGCTTCTGTTCTTGGATGGCAGAGAGGCGTCATGAGCCACCTTCTGAGGGGATAGCCCTTGTCACCCAGCAGCCATCCATCCAGCCGGGCTGGAGCACTGAAAAGCCCCAGACCTGGGAGTGTCTGAGGATGTAGGCACCGTGGGAGCTGCCTGGGTACCTTGCACAGACTTGTAGAATCAGCATCCTGTGATCACACACTATCTGCACGTTCATGGAGTGGAAGCCCTTCCTGCTGATGAAGGCACCGGGCTTACCTGCTGGCGCCTTGATGGCCGCATGTGTACAGTCTATAGCACCCTGGACACTGGGGAAGCCAGCAATGGCCGTGAAGCCTTTGGCTCACTGTGCCTGACTTGCCTGGTCCCAATGATAGAGGATGAAAGTCAATGCACGCCTGAACAGGATGTCTGTAACCTGCCTGATGCAAGTGTGGACAGCTGATTGGGAGACACCAAAAATCATCCACTGACTGCTGGAAGGAGCCAGAGGCATAGAAGTTGAGGGCAGCTGTGACCTTTAGAGCCACTGGCATGGGGTGTCCACCCACACAGTTCACGGAGATCTCAGGCCTAATCATCTGACAGACATAGTTGACTGTCCCCCTTGACAATCGGAGCCTCCTTTGGCACTGCATCTCAGTCATATTGAGGTAGCTGCTTTGCTGCCTGTATACCCTGGCAGCAGGATAGTAGCATCTTCTGTGGCCCCTTCTGCCTTGGACTACCTCTTGGCCCTGCACCCCTTGTGCCTGTGCCTGACCTCCCAAAGGTGGTTCCCCTGGAGGCTCCTGGCCTCCTCCCCCTTCTAGCCCTCCCTTCCTCCTCAATGCAGGTGCCTCCAGTAGACAGTTCAGCTCCCATTTCCAGGCTAAGGGAAGGCTTCCTGAAACATGCAGGCTCAGAAAAGATTCCTCACTGCAGAGTGCTGACCTGAAGCTTGTGAGTCCAGACCAAGCAGCTGGTGTAGGTTTTGAAGTATTGCAGATCACACAGGCGAGTATCAGTAACTTTGAAACATCAATATTTGACAGAGCACACTCACGACCCCACTGAGCCCTCTTATCCTGCCCGTGGATGAGGTTTATACAAACATGCCCTACCCACCTGCCCATTGTGCCCGTGCGCCGACACGAAGATTGAACGGGCACAAATCCCAGCCGATTGGAGCGTCAAGGGCCTTAAGTGGCCCATTAATTAACAGCGGGTGCGCATCGCAAATCAACACGTGCCCGCCCCATCAAATGTCACGATGGCGTCACTTTACCCACGTGCACGTGGGTCCCAGCCTTGCACGCCAACTGGAAAATTCTGCCCCTGATGTTTAGTGAAAGGCAAAAAAAAAAAAACAATTTTCTGGAAATCCTTTTTGCCAGCGAGTAAATGAAAAAAATTAACCTTTCTGACCTGGATCCTATGTGAAAGCAGATTGGGTGATTGTGCCTATGGATTTGGCCGCATCTTCCCATGTTTATAAATTTGATTTTTTGAGTGTCTAGACACAGTAACAGAACAAGTTGATTGAAATGTAATTTTGGACAGACTCAATGTAAAGGAATTCTTTTCTGGATCTGTACCCAAAGATTTGGAGCATCTGGGTGACCAGGAAATCATGAGAGGCACATCCAGCATCAACAAACTGGTTACCCATTGTAGATCGTGTCTGTGGGTGGTTTATAATGGCCTTTCCGATATTGCTCAATTCACATCATTACCCAAAGTTAAAACAATCCCATGGCACTATTTTCAAAGAAGCGCAGGAGTGTTTTTTCCGGAGCCCTGCCCAACACTTGTCCCCCAGCCAACTTCACTCAATAAAGTTTACAGAAACATTATTACATTGCTATTAGTGGGAACTTGCTGTGCTCAGCTTGGTGACTGTATTTTCCTATATTACATCATGTGGCTACATTTCAAAAGTAATTCATTGGCTGGAAAACGTTTTAGAATTTACTGAGGTTGTGAAAGACATTATATAAATGCAGAAAATGCTGGAAAAACTCAGCTCTGAAGAAAAGTCACATGGACTCGAATCGTTAGCTCTGTTTCTCTCTCCACAGATGTTGCCAGATCTGCTGAGCTTTTCCAGCATTTTCCGTTTTTATTTCAGATTTCCAGCATCCCCAGTATTTTACTTTTACTATATAAATGCAATTCTTTTCTCTTTATTTATAGATTGCGACACAGTGACTTAGCCTAGGAAAATATCTTTCTGCAGTATATTTGTTATTATGACATTTACAATGTAATTCATACTTTAATTTCTATTATCTTCCTTGCTAAGACTATTTCTTCAATTTGGACTGTTAAACAATTATAACATGCATTTATGTCCTTGCAAGTCCTGTGCTCATTCATATCCGGTTGGATTTTATGGCCACAAATCAGGCACTGCCCCACCCCACCCAACAACCCTACGGGAATGTAAAATGTGGCATGATGACATCAGGTTGGCAGTATGACATCGTGACGCCAGTCTCAGAAATTACAGTACTTCCACGTGGGTGCACCTACACCACAAGGACTGCAACAGTTCAAGCTCACCACCACCTTCTGAAGGGCAACTAGGGATGGGCAATAAATGCTGACCCAGCCAGCGAAGCCCACATCCCGAGAATGATAAAAAAAAATAAGCGGGTGCTGAGATTGGAAGCCTGCCCACTATTATGAAATGACTAATTAACAAGCTATTGAGCTTACTAAAGAGCCACTTGTGCACAATTTTTTTTGCCATCCGTTGCGTTTTTTGGGTGCCGGGCATGACAACGTTTACGAGTGCTTTATGCTGGGTATACTGAGGCAGCACAGAGTGAAAGAAAAGTCCTGCCACCAGGATCCATGTAGCAGCAGATCCTGCTGGTGAAGGTGGCAGCATCTGTATGAGTTTTGAGCCCATTTATTGACTTGTTTGAGCCTTCCATAAAAAAATTAAGATAGATTCAGAGAGCAGGCAGCCTTTAAATTTGTAGCCGTGACCATTTTCATTGCCACATGAGCTCCCAGCTTGGACTCCTGATCGCGCACAAAGCCCCCACCGCAACCCCCCCCCCCCCCCGTACCACCAATTTGCCCCCTTCCTGCTGGGCAGCCGCTAATGGACCGTCTGACGCTTGATTCAACAATCTGCGATGGCAAGGGACGGAATCGCGCAGACCACTCACTTTCCATTCCACCTCCCTCGCCCCACCGAACAAATGCAAGATCCAGCCCATTGTTGCCTTCTCCTTCAGTTCTGCTTTAGGTTATGCAGGACCAGCTGACAGGTCTTCAGAACCATTGACAGGCAGATCATGCTGCCTGTAACATGGCTTCTCACCTGTCCCTTTGTCCCTTCCCTATATTCAGATGCTGTTCTCCTGCAGCAACAATATTCTGTTCCTTCATAGCGCAGTTCACAAGCAAAATCCAGCATCTGCTCACGAAATCTGATCACATAGCCACTGGGGGAAAAGTATGGTGTTCCGCAGCTGTGTTAACAGATGTTTTGACTTTTATACTAGACAATTGGCCCGTTGACTGTTCCAGAAGAGTTAAAAGGGGTCATCATTACTGTTATTATGTTGTATTGGCCTTTTTTCCTCACTCTGTGTCAGTGACTGCGTATGTCTTGTGAACATACAAATTTAGAGGAGGCCATTCAGCCCCTTGAACCTACTCTGCCGTTCAATAAGATCATGGCTGATCTGATTGTGGACTCAACTCCACATTCTGCCTACCCCTGATAATCTTTGACTCCCTTGTTAGTGAAGAATCGATCTACCTCTGCCTTAAAAAATATTTACTGACCCTTTTTCCACTGCTCTCTGGGGAAGAGAGTTCCAAAGACCCTCTGAGAGAAATAATTTCTCCTCATCTCCATCTTAAATGGGAGACTCCTTATTTTTAAACTATATCCCCCAGCTTTGGTCTCTCCCACAAGGGGAAACATTTTTTCAGCATCTACCCTATCAAGTCCCATTAGGATCTTATATGTTTCAATAAGATCACATCTCATTCTTCTAAACTCCAATGGATGCAGGCCCACCTGTCCAACCTTTCCTCACAAGACAATCCCACATCCCAGGTATCATTCAAGTGAACCTTCTCTGAGCCATTTCTAACACACTTATATCCTTTCTTAAATAAGGAGACTGTACACAGTAAGTCAGCTGTGGCTCAATTGGTAACACTATCATGTTTGAGTCACAAGGCTTTGTGTTCAAGCTCCACTCCAGACTCCAGTCTGGAGACAGTCCAGTGCAATACTGTGGGAGCAGGTGCTGCACTGTCAGAGGTGCCATCTTTCAGATGAGACATTAAATTGAGGCCCCATTTGCCTGCTTGGATGGAAGTGAAAGATCCCCTGGCATTAATTTGAAGAAGAGCAGGGGAGTTATCCCTGATATTCTGGCCAATATTTATCCTTCAAAAACAGATTATGTGGTCATCATGAAATTGCTGTTTATGTAAGTTTGCTGGCACAAATTGGCTGCATTTCCTACATTGCAACAGTGTCACACTTCAAAAGTACTTTATTAATTATAAAGCATTTTGAGCCATCCGGAGGTTGTGAAAAGCCCTATAAAATTACACATTCTTTTCCTCCCATTCGTAATGGAGCAAGTGCTTCAAAACCACCAAATGCTTATATTTTATTGATGGGTCAAAATTAACAACAAAAAGTGGGCATTAAATCAATTTTTGACAAAGTTAAAAAAGGTTTCAAATACTATTCTACACGGAGCTATGTAGAGGTCAGGGTGACCCTCTAAAGAGCATATCATACATACTACATTACTAACTTCAAAGGGATTCAAGGGATGTGTAAATCTTTCAAGAGTACCTTTTTGCATTGTATTTCTCTGGCTGATCTTGCCATAGGAACAGGAGTAGACTATTCAGCCCTCTCGAGACTGTTCTACCATTCAATTAGATCATTGCTGATCTGTATCTGATCTCTACCTAGATTGATTCCTGTGATGAGAACACTGTTCTATGAGGAGAGATTGAGTAGACTGCGCCCATATTTTCTGGAGTTTGGAAGAACGAGTGGTTATCTCATTGAAACGTATAAAATTCGAAGTGGGCTTGACAGGGTAGGTGCTGAGAAGCTGTTACCCCTGCCTGGGGAATCTAGACCAGGAGCAGAATTTTCCCACCATCGGAAGGGGGAAGTTCAGGAGCGGGCGCGTGGGGGTGTGCCTCCTATCCCACCACTATTTTATGTGGGCAGGCCAATTAAGGCCCGCCAGCGTGACGTCTGCAAGGAAGTGCTATGCGCTCCCTGTGCGGGCAGGGGTGGGATTCCCTGAACTGAGAGTGCAATCTTTCACGCATGTGCATGAAAGAGCGCACTCATCTCCTTGAGGCTAAGTGCTGCCTCAGGGATATCGGCTCCACAATAAAAAATCTTAAAAACAGAAAGAAAATTATTGCCTGACATGTCCCCTCATGTGACACTGTCACATGAGTTGGGACACCCCTGTCACTTTTAAATACACTTTTATTAAACTTTTAAAAACCGGCATGAAACCTCATCCCGCCTGTTGATGAGGTTTCATGCTTTTTCCAATGTCCACCAGGGCTCCAGGCCTGCCCACCAACATTAAGTTTGGATGGGTAGGTCCAGTAATTACTTTAATTACTTTGTCAACGGCCTCAATTGGCCATTGACAGGTCGGTGAGCGCACAGCTGTTTCGGCTGTGGCCCCGCTGACCTGAAAATTGAAATGAGGTGGGGTGACGTCGGGAGTTTCGCCCGACATCATCCTGCATCATTTTACACGTTGGCAAGCGGGCCTCGCCCACCCCCCCCCCCCCCCCCGACCCCCCCCCCCACCACCACTCGCCAACCGGGAAATCCTGGCCTAGGGGTCATAGTCCCATGATAAGGGACCAGCTACTTCACACCATGATGAGGAGAAATTTCTTCACCCAGAGGATTGTGGATCTTTGGAATTCTCTAGCCCAGAGAGCTGTGGACATTCAGTCATTGAGTAACTTCAAAACTGAGATTGACAGATTCTTAAGCACTGTGGAAATCAAGAGATATGGGGGTAAGGCAGGTAAATGGAGTTGACATAGACATTCAGTCATGATTTTATTCATTAATGGAGCAGGCTTGAGGGGCCTATTTCTTATGTTCTTATACCTGCTTTGGTTCAATAAACCATGCTTTAACAAAAATCTCTCAATCGCCGTTTTGGCACAAAATAGCAACTGGGGTAGTTTTATTTTTATTCATGGGATGTGGGCATCACTGGCCAGGCCAGCATTTATTACCCATCCCTAGTTGAGAGGGCATTTAAGAGTCAACCTGTGAGTCTGTTATCACATGTAGGCCAGACCAGTTAAGGATGGCAGATTTCCTTCCCTAAAGGACATTAGTTTGGATGGGTTTTACAATAATCATTTCATGGTCATCATTAGACTTTTAATTTCAGATTTTTATTGAATTCAAGTTCCACCACCTGCTGTAGTGGGATTTAAATCTAGAGTATTACCCTGTGTCACTGGATTATTAATCCAACAACAATACCACTACGCCATTGCCTCCCCCTGTTAATGAAGTTGATTAATATATCCTGTGGCAAAGATAGAAACACTGGTACATCTCTTTATGCAGGAACTGCTGTGAGCTTAAAAGAGGTAACATCTAACCCTTCAAGGCCCCATGCATAACCTCAAGTAAAAATTAAACATCATTAAGCTTTAACAAAATTACAACTTTCAATCAATCAAATATTGATTCCAATCCAAAAGGACTTATCAAGATATATTTCATCATATCTCTAAGGCTTTTGAGACATTACCTAAAAAAGCAGACACAGGTATGAAAGTATTTTCAGAAGAATGTGGTTGCAACCAGCATGTTTGCTCGATACCACAGCCTTACTCTGAAATGCTCCAACATTGTGTCTTACAAGGTTCTTCTGTAACTTCCTGGCTTCATTGAAAATTATGGGCTGCATTTTACGTGCCTCTACAATGGGTGTTTTTGTTGGGGCACAGGCGCATAAAATAGGACTAAAATAGGTGTGTCCAATCCACGACTTTCCTTCCCCGTCCCCGAGCTCACCCCCATAATACAGGGGTGGGCTAGGGGGGGTGGTGGGTAGGTGCCGAAATCGGCAGCCCACCTCTAACACTTAAGTAAATAATCAAAGGTCAATTGGGCTTTTTAACAAGCCAACTGATTCCCAAAATATGCCAGCCACACCATAATATGGGTAGTCGGGCAGGAGTGGGCAGGCCGCTTTATAAAAAAAACTTTTTGAAAGGGTGCAGGGAATGGGTATTATCGTCTATAGGGCAGCCCCCCCCAAGATAGTATCGGCCCCTCTTTCCTACCCACTTGCTCCATAAAACACACCACCCCACCACACACACACCTGCCCCCCACCCCCCCGCCAAGCCCCTCTCCCTAATCTGTCCAAACACTCCCTGCTCAAGGCCCTAGACCTACCTGGCTCCTGGATCCGTGGGCCTCCTTTTTGGGCCTGCTTGCAGTCCCAGCAGTAACTACTAACGCGGTCTTGACGCTATCATCCAGTGAGGGGCGGAAGTCCCACACTAGCCCTATTTAGCTCGCCTGCAGTGCGTTATGTCTGTGGGGCAGGCTGGCATGGAGTTGGTCGGCTGCATGCCAACTTTGCTTCCGGGGAGGGAGATCCGTCACGCACCCCCCCCCCCCCACCCCACCAACACACCCCACCCACCCCCCCCACACCCCCCCTCCCCCATCCTCCCCCACACCCCCCCACCCCCACACCCACCCCCCCACCACACCCCCCCACCCCCACCCCCCCTACCCCCACCACCTCCCACACCCCCCCCCCAACCCCCCACCTCCCTTCTTCACCCCCACTACCTCCCACCCCTTTTCCCTCCCCAATAGTATTCTGCCCTATGGGTTCCTGGTACTTGTTTCCGAGGTTAGGGAACCTTTGCCATCTAGGAAAAAACATACCCTTCGAAAACACTGAAGCAAAACTGACATGGGCCAGGAACTTCAGCAAGCTGTCTGCAGGGTGGCGATTCCCCCCCAGGCATTATAAATAGAGGTGATTGCCTTCAGGGGCAATCTGCATACCCTGACTTTGGTTATATGTATTTGTGGATCAGATTTTAGAACGTAGCTAGGTTTGGACAGGGTGAATTTATTGAAGCCCATCTTATAATGGGAAAGCATTTTGTTGAAAAGTTTGAAATGGCGCTGAGGAAAACTTTCACCTTCAAGATTGTGACTTACTTTTTAGAATCTCAGGGTTATAAAATGTTGCTGCAAACGTCACAGGCTCCTCCGTTACTGTTTCAAAGCCAGCTTCCCTGTACTGTGGTCGGCCTTTCATCAACTGACATTTTAACATTTTCCAGTGCTCCGGGTAAAATATCGTCATGAGTTCATCCACACTGGATACAGACCGCAACTGATGTTCCAGTTCACTGCTCATATGACCCTGGAAAAGAACACACAGAGCGTCAGTACACAGGCAACAATTCAGATGTGGTGATGCTTGAAATTAGGGCAGCAGGGTGACCCTGACACACACATTCACAAACACTTGACCACCGCGGCAGTCATTCGTCACTAGATCTGTGAAGTGCCATTCCTGGATCATACATTTTGAGGTAGATGGTCCTGAGTTATTCAGCAGTGAACGGTCTTTGTATCACAATGGAAGGAATTTAAGTGAGGAGCCTGTTCATATGCTTGATAAGATACAAAAGTCATAAAAACAAACAATTTGTGCACTTCAAGAGAGAACACAAGGGGCAGATATATCTGTAGCAATTATGTTACTGGACTAACAATCCTTGATGTCTGGATTAATATTCCAAAAAAGTGAGTTCAACTCCCACCGAGGCAGTTTGCTGAATCAAATCCAGTTCGTAAATGAAATTCATGTTCAACAGAAGCAGTTACAGTTGAAATTGGAGGAGGGATAAAGTAATTAAACCATTTTGTGTTTTAGTTTTAGTAAAGATATATTTTGCTTTTCTGGTCAAAAAAGGACAATAAATAGTGTTCCTCATGATTTTATCCTAGAAACAGTAAACAGAGGAAACTCTATTTCTTCATTTTTTTCTATTTCTTTCACTTAGCATTTTAAAGATAAATATGTTAAAAAATATTTTATAAACTGAAATTTTAAGAATTCATTGTAATATATTAGTAAAGTAATATATAAAGATGCATACAGTTATTCAGGGAACTGAATTATTTGAGTGCTGGATTTCAGAAGGCAATCTAACCTAGAGGCAATGTTTTACTCAGCTAGATGACTAGATATAGAACCAAGAGACAAGCGTTTCAAATTAAGTCAAGAAGCCCATCATTTTATTTATTGTGGCCTTCCATAATCTTTGTAGCAAAGAACTTTGGATTTATCTGGATCAGATTCAAACAGTACAAAATACAGATGGAGTCATGACATGAGAATCTCAAAATCCCAAGACTGTTCCGGGAGAACCCCAGTAGGCAAATTCCTCTTGCTCCACCAAAACCCTGTAAGGAAATTAGCCACATAGCCTCTTCTAAACCCGGGGAAAAATGGAACGCAGATCTCTTTCCTATCCTGCTATGTGTTACATGGCACTTGTGTCATTGGCCAGATGTCTGATTTATTTAACAAGTCCAGAAATATGCCAGTAGATTCTATTAAAATGGTTGTAATTAAATTTTATACTTGTCCTAGGATGTTGTACTATACCTGCCATGGACACATTGGGCAGAATTTTGCCCTGGATGGGCGGGCGGGCCCCACCGGCTCGGCGGCGGGTGGGCAGCCGATCGCCGCCGCCGCCGCCGCCGAAACGGGCCCCGCCGCCATTTTAAATGAGCAGACCAATTAAGGCCCGCCCAGCGGGCTGCCCAACGGGAAGCGCTATGCGTTTCCTATGCAGGGGAGGAGGGATTCCCCAACTGTGAGAGTGCGCTCTTTCACGCATGCGCACTAAAGAGCGCATTGCTCCCTGAGACTAAGTGCTGTCTCAGGGTGATCGGTGAAAGGTTTATAAACTTCAATAATAGAAGAATAAAAAAATTATTAACATGTCCCCCTCATGTGACAACGTCACACAAGATGGGACATGTTAATAAAAAGCACAGAAACTTTATTAAAGATTTTCTAAACAGAAATGAAACCTCATCCCGCCAGTGGATGAGGTTTCATGTTTTATCAGAAGCCCGCTGGGGTTCCTGGCCTGCCCGCCAGCCTTAAGCTTGGACGGGCAGGTCCTTTAAGTGGCTTAATTATCCTGTCAATGGCTTCAGTTGGTCATTGACAGGTCAGCGGGCGGACAGCTGATTTCGCTGTCCACCCGCATTCCTGAATATTTAAATGGGATGGGATGACGTCAGGGGTTCCCACCGACCTCATCTCACGTCATTTTTGTGTTGGCGAGCGGGCCCCGCCCCCAACTCGCCGACGGAAAAATTCTGGCCATTATACTTGCCTTGGGACATGATAATGTACTTGTCCTAAGGCTAAGCAATTTATTATTCCTTGGCATTGCTAGTCATAAGGCAGGGTAATGCATTTGCCCTGGGACACTATAATGTACTTGGCCTGAGTTACTGTAATTTCTATGTCTGAAGGCATTGTAACATATGGTTCAAGGGATGTGGGACTTCAGTTACATAAATAAATTGGGGAATTTGGAACAGCTTTCCATGGAGAAGAGAAGGTTGAGAGGAAATTTGATGGAAGTGTTCAAAATCATAAGGGGTCTGGACAGACTAGAAAGGGAAGACCTGTTCTCATTGGTGGAAGGATCAAGGCTGAGAGGACACAGATTGAAGGTAATCGGCAAACGAGGTAATGGAGACACGAGGAGAAATTTTTTTTGCGCACCGAGTGATTAAGATCTGGAATGTGCTGCCCAAGAGTGTGGTATAGATAGGTTAAATCGAGGCATTTGAGAGGAAATTGGATTATTATCTGAAAAGGAAGAATGTGAAGGGTTACGGGGAGAAGGCGGGAGAGTGGCACTAGGTGAATTGCTCATTCAGAGAACGGCGTAAACATGCTGAATAATCATCTTCTGTGCTGTAACAGTTCTGTGATTCTGTAATAGGTGTCCTAAGGCACTGAAATGCAGTTGCCTTAGGGGGTTGTAATATACTTATCCCAGGGTCAGATAGTTACAGATTTGCCCTTTGTTGAACACATTAAACACAGAGCAACAAAAAATGGCTTGGATTTTGCCCTCGTCAGGGGGGCTCAGTGGGGGCGAGAGGGAGTGATCGGGAAGCCGACCACCGCCCGCGATCGGGCCGCGACAGTGATTTCAAGCTGACGAGCTAATTAAGGCCCGCCCAGCGTGAAATGCGTGTTGCAGCGCTCAGTGCTGCCTGTGTGTGTGGTTGTGTGTGTGTGTGTGTGTGTGTGTGTGTGTGTGTGTGTGTGGGGGGGGGGGGGGTTGCCGGCAAGCGGAGAACTTCACACGTGAGCGCTGGCAAGCGCAGGAAAAGCTCCCTGAGGCACTGAGCTGCCTCAGGGAAAGGCAGAGTTATGAAATTAAAAAATAAAGAATTTTAAAACGCTGAAAACATGTTCCCTCACGTGGGCATGTTACTAATGAAAAATTAACATTTTTATTTTATCTTTAATTGCTACTGAAAACCTCATCCTGCCCAAGGATGAGGTTTCCTAAAAAATGCAAAAGCCGCTTGGCCTTTTCGCCTGCCCGCCAAACGTAAGGCATGTGCAGACCCCACCCGAAATATCGCGCAAGAGCGCGATGACATCAGGACACTCACCTGACATCATCGCAGGTCACTTTACGCTCGTTTGGGTCGGGTGCGCACCCACCTGACCAGTGAAAAGCTCTGGCCTAAGATAAAAGCAAAATGCTGCGGATGCTGGAAATCTGAAACAAAAACAGAAAATGCTGGAAAGCTCAGCAGGTCTGGCAGCATCTGTGGAGTGAGGAACAGGGTTAACCTTCCGAGTCCATACGACTCTTCTTCAGAGCTCTGGACTCGAAACGTTAGCCAGATTTAAACCCTCTTTGGAAAAAGAAAATCCACATCATGAGGATCATTAGAACGTTGAGGTCAGTATGGAGTGCCATAGCTTCACTGCTGATGGTAAAAATCTGGGCCAAAGTATCCGAATATAACCCTAATTTTATCCTCTCTACTTACATCTATCCTCCTTTGCCTAATTAAACAGGAATGCCTGGGCTAAAGATATCTTCACCAGTTATAAATGCTGATGCCTACTAATCAACAGGAAGTGAATGGTGAAGAGGCTATGGCTCCCTAATGCTCGTTCCATGGGAAAGCCTTGGCCAATCAGAGTCGAATTACCAGTCAGCACCCTTTACACCTGTAGCACAAATTGATGCGAACTTTTGAAATTTGGCATTATTGCAATTGTCCCGATGAGTGTAGACAAAAAAATGTTCAGCGACATGTCATTTTTTCCGCAATATTCAAACTATACTGCTGTTTTTACTGCTCGGGTCGTAACCTCTGACTAGCGTCGGCAAGTGCTAGCCTGCAGAAGGTAGAAGAAATAAATACCCACATAACTGGTCTTGAAAATAATGTTGACACTTCCAATCCTCGCAGGCACCAGCAAAGCCTAGATCCAGCGTATTCAAGGAGGCCACACCTTTTTTACAACACTAGCTGCCATAAAGCAGGTAAGTTTAAAGGGTCAGGGAAATTGACAGGCCAGGGGAAGGTAAGTGTCTAAGGTAAATAGAAAGGATTTTGGGGGTGCCCGAGTGTTTGGGGGTGTCTGGGGGTTAGGAGGGGGTAGGGTGGGGGTTGAGTGGTACGGTGGTGTGGGGTGGGGTGAGTGGGGTGGGGTGATCTGAGGTCTGGGGGGCAGGGCAGTGTTGTAAGTCCGGTTTGGGGGGGACGGGGGCGTCCAAGGCTGGAGGTTGAGGGAGTTGGGCCGAGGTCAGAAGGGTCTGAGCTGGGGTGGGGGAAGGGGTGGGGATCCGAGGTTGGAGGGGCTCCAAGATTGGGTGGGGTCCAAGGTCAGGTGATGGGAGGCCAATGTCGCGGGGGTTGGGGTTGGGGGTTGCTGGGGGAGGTGGCCCAATGTTGGGGGAGGAGGGAGGGGAGAGGGGTTGGGGGAGTCCAAGGTCGGGGGTGGATTGGGGAGATTGAGGGTGTCGGAGGTTCGGGGTGTCTGAGGTCGAGGGGTTGGGGGTTGGGGAGGGGTCAGAGGGGTCTGAAGTTGGGGAGGGGAGGGGGGTGGCGTTCCAAGGTGGGGGGATCTGAGTTCAGGAGGAAGGTGGGGTTGTCAGAGATTGGGGGAAGGGGTCTGAGGTCGGTGGGGTTCGAGGTCAGGGAGAGGGATCTGAGGTGTGGGGGAGTCTGAGGTCAGAGGGCTTGATGGTTGAGCTGCTCGAAGTTGAGGGGCTGGGGGTGGGGGGTGGTTGGGGGGTTCCAGGTCGGTCTCGGGGCGGGAAGTTGGGGTGGGGGTGTTGGAGGTCAGGGGTGGGGCCCCCTGGGGTCGGTCTGGGTCTTTATAATAGTTACTCAGATGTTAGAAGAGATTTTAATTCTGCTAATTCAGCGTGAAAGGCGCGCTGAAATGCTCAGCGCTGCCGGGGTGAGGGGGCTGGGAGGAGCGCGAGCGCAGAAGCCTGCACGTGCGCAGAGGAGCAGGTACTGAAAGCTCCCTGAGAGCTGCCTCAGGGAACTGAAGAACTGTGAATCCCAAAATAAAAATTTTAAGAGTGATAGAAACCTGTCCCCACATGTGACCTAGACACATGAACAGGGACATATTAAAAATGACATTTAAAATTTTTTAATGTGTTTTTTTGATTACTGTTGGATGAGGTTTTCTAAAAAATGCAAGGGCCGCCTGGCCGATTCGATCGCCCGCCAACTGTAAGGTTGGACGGGCAGTGGAACGTAGGTAGAACTTAATGGATTAAAGGCCTTGATAGGCCTCTTAGTTGTCGGCGTGCTGCTGACTCTCGTGTGTGCGCGCACCAACCGAAATATCGCGCGAGTGTACAATGTCGTAGTCTCGCTCGCTCGCCCGGCATCATCGCACGTTATTGTACGCCCAATCGGGTCGGGCACACGCCCCCAACCCCCCCCCCAAACCCCCCCCCACCCCCCGTGGACATAAAATTCTGCCCAATGTAAGGACCAAAAGATGTAATGGAGAAAATAAGAAGACTCAGCTTGAGTAATAACCAGGACGTGATGGGCGTGAAAAGTAGGTGAGGAAATTGCAAACGCAACAGTCATTTTCTTCAAAACTCTGGGTTCAGGAATTGTCCCCTTGGATTGGAAAATTTGCTCTATTTTTAAGAAGAGTAGAAGAACCAAATTAAGAAACTATAAGCCTATCAGTCTAACTCCTGTTGTAGGATCATTATTCAAGTCTGTTCTCAAAAACGGAATGACTCCCCACTTGTACAAATATAAATTTAGCAAAGAGAGCTAGCATGGAGTTGTAAATATTAAATCATGTCTAACATGCCAGTTGAATTTTTTGAAGATGTTACTAATGTGGTCAGTATGGACTTGCAAAAGGCATTCGATAATTTTCCCTTTAAGAGATTGTTAACAAAAATGAAAGCACATGGAATTGAAGGCAACCTATTGTCATGGTTAAGGGATTATTTAGGAAGCAGGAGAATGACAGCAGGGATACATGGGTATGTACTCAAATTGGCAGCATGCACCTCATGGTGTCACTCAGGCGACTGCAGTGGGGCCTCAAGTTTTCAATGCGTTTATAAATTAACTTGACGAAGGAATAGGGAGCTGTATATCCAAGTTTGCTGATGACATTGAGCAACATTTTCCTCCCGTCGGGCGGGAAGTGCGGGAGCAGGCGCGGGAGGGGTGGGGGGGTGGTGGTGGTGGCCTTCCGATCGGCGCGCCCCTGGTTGGGGAATCACAGTCCTTACAGGCTTCCCGACCGCTCCCGCCAACACCCACAGAACCCACCCAATCGCGGCAAAATCCTGGCATCTGTTTATTTACAAAGGTATTCAGCAGCTACACTTGTTTGCTTTCAACTCAAACTCTCTCTCTATACTGCAGATCCTAACTATAGACTACTGATCACTGAGGTAGCCCATGCTACTCTTCTATTGGATACTAAGATCATGTGATCTTCCATTGTAACATTCTTCTTAAAGGTATATTACACATCAGATTACCACAGTGACACAGTCAATAATGTAGATGGGAGCAGAATTTTGCAAAGGATGTTGATGAAGTGAGTGGGAAAAACTGGCAGATGGAGTTCAATGTTGGCAAGTGTGAGGCCATTGACTTTGGACTTAAGGAAGATAGGTCCGAGTATTTTTTAAATGGCGAGAAACCAGGCACTGTGGAGAAGCAAAGAGGTTTAGGGGTCCAAATACAGAAACTCACTCAAAGTTAATGAAAGGTACAACAAAATAATTAAAGAGGCCTATGAAATGTGGCATTTATCTCAAGGCACCTGGAATACAAAGGGGTGGAAGTTATGTTACAGTTACATAAAGGTTTGGTTAAGTCCCATTTAGACCACTGCATTTAGTTACAGGCACCAAAACTCAAAGGATATAACAGCTTTGGCGAGGGTACAGCAAAGTTTCTCCAGTATGATACTTTGGTTTAAGTGATTAAATCATCAGGGCAGATTACATAGTCTAAGGTTGTAATCCCTTGAGTACAGAAGATTAAGGGTTGATCTGATTAAGGTGTTCAAGTTGACTAAGGTAGTTGATACGGTATATAGAGAGAAACAATTTCATCTATTGAAGAAATGCAGAACAAGGGGGCATGACCTTAAAATTAGAACTAGGCTATTCAGGGAAACACTTCATCACACGAAGAGTAGCAGAAACTTGGAACTGTCTCCCTCAGAAAAGCTGTTGAGGCTAGGCTCAATGAAAATTTCAAAACTATGATTGATAGGCTTTTGTTAGGCAAGGGCATTAAGAGTTCCCAAAGCAAGATACATGTGGATGAAGTTAAGGTACAAATCAGCCATGATCTAGCTGTCTGGTGGAACATGCCTGAGGGGATGAATGGCCTACTCATGTTCCTCTGTCCCCAGAAGCTCCCTTGTTGTGCTTCTATGCAGTAACGCAGCATGACTTATTTCCACTAATCTGCGTGCCTTGTCCAAACATAAGAAAAGAAAGAACTTCAATAGGAAGCAAATTGCTCTAGCTTTGAGGGTGAAGGAATAAGGCTATTAAAAAAGTTCATGTGACGTACTACAAAAATAAAGACAAATGTTTCCCACTTTCATTTTGTTACGGCCGCCTGTAGAAAAATTAAAAACCAATGCTGTTTAGCATAATTCATGTCCTGCAGAGATAAACTGCACTTAAAGAAACTTGGCAAAATAATTCTGACCACCTTCAGCAACTCCATTTTCACGAAGGGTAATGGATGCTAGGTCAGAAGCAGCCCATCAATTTGCTCTTCTATCAAAGATTAGGCTGCACATTTGTGGAGGAAGGAATGAAGCATATGACATAAATCTTAGCCAATTATTAAATAATGAAGCAATTTGTTTTAAGGAATTGTACTGGAATGTGATGATGTGGCTGTCAAATTCATTTATATACCCGTCTGAGTGTTTAATCTGTTTTAATCAATGTTTTCTCTTTATCAGACAAGCAAATCTACTTTGGTTATAGTTGGTAAAGTGTTTATAACTTCCAGCTGTTGGATATGGGGAAGCGGAGCTACAAGCTGAGATAACATCAGCCCAAACAACCTCCATGAACCTGACGGGAAATATTTTATACCCAATAGTTATTTTTCAATTAATCCCAAACTTGTCCTTGATTGTCCCAAGGTCTAAGATAGTTAAGATATTTCATAGCTGAATGAAATAGTATTCATTTCAGGACTAGACTCAGGAATTTTCAACCTGCATTTTAGATCACCTAGCAACCAATGTTTTCTGTATGCTAAAATAACAGGGTTGGAAGGTTTTGACTATGGGTGGAATTTTACGATGGTGGGATTTTATGGTCCCACTGAAGGCAATTGACTTTTGCACAGCTCGTTGCAATTTACAGCCCCACCCCCGCCATGACAGGTCCATAAAATTCCACCGTCTGTGTTCCTTCCTAGGGCTGGAACAAATTTTCATATCTTGCAGTTCCACTTTCCTCCAAACCACTAATTGGGCTCTAGACCTTAACTCTTCCATTTGAAAAGGGTTTGAACAAAAACGGCTGCTCGGCAGCATTAACAAATGGGCCTGTGGTGCGCGGCTCTTTTCTTTAGCTGCAATCCGGAGCAGTGAATTGTGAGTAAATTTGAAAAGAACTGGGCGAAGCAGTCCCAGTATAACTATTATGCGTTCATTTGAGAATTGTAATTGAATAATAGCAAAAGGTAATTTAAAACCTAACAGTGGCAGCACGCTCGAATGCATGTTCTTAAGTCACCTCAAAGGTCAAGAGATGTGATTCAGGCATCTCGGGCGGTGGGCATCTTAGTATGGCTTAAATTTTGTAAAATCAGGTTGTTCATTTCTGGATACCAAAGTCATTTAAACTGCATGTAAATCACAGTATTTAACTGCAATTTAGGTTCAGTCAAAAAAAAATCATGTGCTGTAAACCTCAACTATCAAAAGAAGATCTATTATATATGTAGAAGGGATTCTTCGATAGCTTCTGCCCTGTAATTAGCTAATCAGACCCTGGCTTTCTGTTTCACCGCCGGCTAAGTGATACGTTGCTGGCAGAAGTTTAGGTCTACAATGGAATGGCTGGAGCAAGAAGTGCCAACTGACAGAAAGTCTTCCCAGAAGATTACAAAACTCATCCCTCTTCTAATAGTATACCAGAAATGCACGCCGCAGCAGCAGAACATTATAATCTGGTTACCCTTTCAATGTGGCATTATGGTAATAACTGCAATGTAGAAGCACCTCATCTTTGCCAAATGTTCAATGCATGGGCTCCTGTAAAATGTAATGGATTTAATTAACAAGGGTATGATGGAACCACAATTACATGAGGGCTTCATAACCAGCAGGCTGATTCTAATCAACAGTTGCTGCATTTAGATCCCTGGCACGTGGAGGAACGCACGCCAATAATATCTTCTTATTGGCTCTTTTGGGTTTTATTTTCCAGCAAGATACATCAGCAACCAAACTTCCACTTGATTGGTGTTTTGTATTAAGGTCACTTTGTGTATGGAAATTAAATGCTGCTTACATAACACAAGTAGAGATCATCGTTTTGCTTCCACTATCTCTCAGGTATGGAAAGCAGCTTTAGACATTATATTCAGCAAATCAAAAAGTCAGATTTAAAATATTTGAAAAATAGTTTGAGCCATATGAATCAAAAATCCCAGCTTTCCGGTCTGCGATGAGTTATTTTGTTTGTGGAAATAAGAAACATAAGAAATAGGAACAGGAGTAGACCATTTGGCCCCTCGAAACTGCTCTGCCATTCAATAATTCATGGCTGATCTTCTTGTGTTTCGATTTCCACATTCCCATCTAACCCCAATGACCTTTGATTCCCTTGCCTAACAGGGATCTATCTAAAACAAAAACAGAATTACCTGGAAAAACTCAGCAGGTCTGGCAGCATCGGCGGAGAAGAAAAGAGTTGACGTTTCGAGTCCTCATGACCCTTCGACAGAACTTGAGTTCGAGTCCAGGAAAGAGCTGAAATATAAGCTGGTTTAAGGTGTGTGTGTGGGGGGCGGAGAGATAGAGAGACAGAGAGGTGGAGGGGGTTGGTGTGGTTGTAGCGACAAACAAGCAGTGATAGAAGCAGATCATCAAAAGATGTCAACAACAATAGTACAATAGAACACATAGGTGTTAAAGTTAAAGTTGGTGATATTATCTAAACGAATGTGCTAATTAAGAATGGATGGTAGGGCACTCAAGGTATAGCTCTAGTGGGTTTTTTTTTTATTTTATATAATGGAAATAGGTGGGAAAAGGAAAATCTTTATAATTTATTGGGAAAAAAAAAAGGGGGGAAACAGAAAGGGGGTGGGGATGGGGGAGGGGACTCACGACCTAAAGTTGTTGAATTCAATATTCAGTCCGGAAGGCTGTAAAGTCCCTAGTCGGAAGATGAGGTGTTGTTCCTCCAGTTTGCGTTGGGCTTCACTGGAACAATGCAGCAAGCCAAGGACAGACATGTGGGCAAGAGAGCAGGGTGGAGTGTTAAAATGGCAAGCGACAGGGAGGTTTGGGTCATTCTTGCGGACAGACCGCAGGTGTTCTGCAAAGCGGTCGCCCAGTTTACGTTTGGTCTCTCCAATGTAGAGGAGACCACATTGGGAGCAACGAATGCAGTAGACTAAGTTGGGGGAAATGCAAGTGAAATGCTGCTTCACTTGAAAGGAGTGTTTGGGTCCTTGGACGGTGAGGAGAGAGGAAGTGAAGGGGCAGGTGTTGCATCTTTTGCGTGGGCAAGGGGTTGTGCCATAGGAGGGGGTTGAGGAGTAGGGGGTGATGGAGGAGTGGACCAGGGTGTCCCGGAGGGAGCGATCCCTACGGAATGCCGATAAGGGGGGTGAAGGGAAGATGTGTTTGGTAGTGGCATCATGCTGGAGTTGGCGGAAATGGCGGAGGATGATCCTTTGAATGCGGAGGCTGGTGGGGTGATAAGTGAGGACAAGGGGGACCCTATCATGTTTCTGGGAGGGAGGAGAAGGAGTGAGGGCGGATGCGCGGGAGATGGGCCGGACACGGTTGAGGGCCCTGTCAACGACCGTGGGTGGAAAACCTCGGTTAAGGAAGAAGGAGGACATGTCAGAGGAACTGTTTTTAAATGTAGCATCATCGGAACAGATGCGACGGAGGCGAAGGAACTGAGAGAATGGGATGGAGTCCTTACAGGAAGTGGGGTGTGAGGAGCTGTAGTCGAGATAGCTGTGGGTGTCGGTGGGTTTGTAATGGATATTGGTGGACAGTCTATCACCAGAGATTGAGACAGAGAGGTCAAGGAAGGGAAGGGAAGTGTCAGAGATGGACCACGTGAAAATGATGGAGGGGTGGAGATTGGAAGCAAAATTAATAAATTTTTCCAAGTCCTGACGAGAGCATGAAGCAGCACCGAAATAATCATCGATGTACCGGAGAAAGAGTTGTGGAAGGGGGCCGGAGTAGGACTGCAACAAGGAATGTTCCACATACCCCATAAAGAGACAGGCATAGCTGGGGCCCATGCGGGTACCCATAGCCACACCTTTTATTTGGAGGAAGTGAGAGGAGTTGAAGGAGAAATTGTTCAGCGTGAGAACAAGTTCAGCCAGACTGACCTCATCTCCTCTGGGGATCTCCCTCCCACAGCTTCCAACCTGATAGTTGCCCAACCTCGGACGGCCCGCTTCTATCTCCTACCCAAAATCCACAAACAGAACTGCCCCGGTAGACCGATCGTCTCAGCTTGCTCCTGCCCCACAGAACTCATTTCTCGTTATCTTGACTCCCTTCTCTCTCCCCTTGTCCAGTCCCTTCCCACCTACATCCGTGATTCCTCTGACACCTTACGTCACATCAACAATTTCCAGTTCCCTGGCCCCTACCGCTTCCTCTTCACCATGGACGTCCAATCCCTCTACACCTCCATCCCCCACCAGGATGGTCTGAGGGCCCTTAGCTTCTTCCTCGAACAGAGGCCCGAACAATCCCCATCCACCACTACTCTCCTCCGTCTGGCTGAACTTGTTCTCACGCTGAACAATTTCTCCTTCAACTCCTCTCACTTCCTCCAAATAAAAGGTGTGGCTATGGGTACCCGCATGGGCCCCAGCTATGCCTGTCTCTTTATGGGGTATGTGGAACATTCCTTGTTGCAGTCCTACTCCGGCCCCCTTCCACAACTCTTTCTCCGGTACACCGATGATTATTTCGGTGCTGCTTCATGCTCTCGTCAGGACTTGGAAAAATTTATTAATTTTGCTTCCAATCTCCACCCCTCCATCATTTTCACGTGGTCCATCTCTGACACTTCCCTTCCCTTCCTTGACCTCTCTGTCTCAATCTCTGGTGATAGACTGTCCACCAATATCCATTACAAACCCACCGACACCCACAGCTATCTCGACTACAGCTCCTCACACCCCACTTCCTGTAAGGACTCCATCCCATTCTCTCAGTTCCTTCGCCTCCGTCGCATCTGTTCCGATGATGCTACATTCAAAAACAGTTCCTCTGACATGTCCTCCTTCTTCCTTAACCGAGGTTTTCCACCCACGGTCGTTGACAGGGCCCTCAACCGTGTCCGGCCCATCTCCCGCGCATCCGCCCTCACTCCTTCTCCTCCCTCCCAGAAACATGATAGGGTCCCCCTTGTCCTCACTTATCACCCCACCAGCCTCCGCATTCAAAGGATCATCCTCCGCCATTTCCGCCAACTCCAGCATGATGCCACTACCAAACACATCTTCCCTTCACCCCCCTTATCGGCATTCCGTAGGGATCGCTCCCTCCGGGACACCCTGGTCCACTCCTCCATCACCCCCTACTCCTCAACCCCCTCCTATGGCACAACCCCTTGCCCACGCAAAAGATGCAACACCTGCCCCTTCACTTCCTCTCTCCTCACCGTCCAAGGACCCAAACACTCCTTTCAAGTGAAGCAGCATTTCACTTGCATTTCCCCCAACTTAGTCTACTGCATTCGTTGCTCCCAATGTGGTCTCCTCTACATTGGAGAGACCAAACGTAAACTGGGCGACCGCTTTGCAGAACACCTGCGGTCTGTCCGCAAGAATGACCCAAACCTCCCTGTCGCTTGCCATTTTAACACTCCACCCTGCTCTCTTGCCCACATGTCTGTCCTTGGCTTGCTGCATTGTTCCAGTGAAGCCCAACGCAAACTGGAGGAACAACACCTCATCTTCCGACTAGGGACTTTACAGCCTTCCGGACTGAATATTGAATTCAACAACTTTAGGTCGTGAGTCCCCTCCCCCATCCCCACCCCCTTTCTGTTTCCCCCCTTTTTTTTTTCCCAATAAATTATAAAGATTTTCCTTTTCCCACCTATTTCCATTATATAAAATAAAAAAAAAACCCACTAGAGCTATACCTTGAGTGCCCTACCATCCATTCTTAATTAGCACATTCGTTTAGATAATATCACCAACTTTAACTTTAACACCTATGTGTTCTATTGTACTATTGTTGTTGACATCTTTTGATGATCTGCTTCTATCACTGCTTGTTTGTCGCTACAACCACACCAACCCCCTCCACCTCTCTGTCTCTCTATCTCTCCGCCCCCCACACACACACCTTAAACCAGCTTATATTTCAGCTCTTTCCTGGACTCGAACTCAAGTTCTGTCGAAGGGTCATGAGGACTCGAAACGTCAACTCTTTTCTTCTCCGCCGATGCTGCCAGACCTGCTGAGTTTTTCCAGGTAATTCTGTTTTTGTTTTGGATTTCCAGCATCCGCAGTTTTTTTGTTTTTTTCTCGGGATCTATCTAACTCTGCCTTAAAAATATTCAATGACCCCGCCTCCACCATCTTCTGAGGCAGAGAGTTCCAAAGTCACACAACCCTCTGAGAGAAAAAAAATTCTCCTCTTCTTTGTCCTAAAAGGGCGACCCCTAATTTTAAAACATTGCCCCCTAATTCTGGACTCATCCACAAGAAGAAACATCTTTTCGACACCGACCTTGTGAAGGCCATTCAGGATCTTTTACGCTTCAATCAAACCACCCCTCACTCTTCTAAACTCCAGTGGAAACAAGCCCAGTCTGTCCAACCTTTCCTCATAAGACAACTCCAGGTATCAATCTAGTAAGCCTCCTTTGAACCGCCCCCCAATGCCTTTACATCCTTCCTTAAATAAGGAGACCAAAACCACACACAGCATTCGAGGTGTGGTCTGTCCAATGTCTTGTATAACTGAAGCGTAACATCCTTACTTTTATGTTCAATCCTTCTCGTAATAAAGGATAGCATTCCATTAGCCTTCTTAATCACTTGCTGTACTGGCATACTAACTTCTTGTGACTCATGTGCTAGAATACCTAGATCCCTCTGCATCTCAGAATTATGCAGCCATTCTCCATTTAAGCAATACTCATTCCTGCAAAAGTGAATGACTTCACCTTTTCCCACATTAAACTCCAATTGCCAGATCTTTGCCCACTCACTCAATCTATCTATATCTGCAATGTCTTTATGCCTCTTCACAATGTACTTTCTAACCTACCTTTGTGTCATCTACAAATTTAGCTACCATGTAGGAAATAGCTGGAACTTTACAATTAAGAATGTAAGAACAGTAGGAACATCACCTCCTCAAGCCTGCTTTGGCCTTCAGTTCGATTATGGCTCATCTGTACCTCAACTGCATTTGGTTTTCTCTCGACACTTGTCTCCATGTGCCTTGACATACTTGACTAACAAAAATCTATTGATCTCAGTCTTGAAAGCTCCAGCTGATCCAGTATCCACAGCCCTTTTTTGTTTGGACAGGGGGAATGGGAATTCCCAACTTCTACCATTTGTGTGAAAAAGTTCTCCCTGATTTTCCTCTGAAATGGTCTGGCTCTAATCTTAAGGCAAAGTACCCTCAATCTTGATTTCCCTTCAACAACACTGGATTTTGGAAGGGATAAGAATCAGCTAGGCTTCCTACTCCTGATCCTTATCTCCTGACTCTTGCTTCATTGTCTAGGTGAGAGGGAAACTAGTCTGTGAGGAACTCCAAGAGCAAATAATGTCAATTTTGGGATAGGTTATCATTTTCATCGCCCAACGGCTATGCTCACACGGAAAAAATGGTCACCTCCAATTCTTGTAGAATTGTATCCCAGCCTTCTGAAGAGGAAGCGAGCCAATTGGGATTGGGATGTTGATAAGGTGGGAAAGAGGTGGAGTTCTTCTGAGATGACCCAGCAGTTTAGCTATCTGTAATCCGCCCCAGTTAGTCTGAAGGTTTGTAATTCCTAGCACTCTACAAAGGTGCCATCCAGAAGTCGCTGACAGCATCTGGTGAGGTGAAAAACTAACACAAGGGTCTCCCAGCGATGAGGGATGGAAAGCTGGTGCTAGGTCAAGCAGCCTCAAAGTGGGACGTGCTATACACATGATTTAGATTCAAGAGGGTGATGGCATGGTGTCAAAATTTTCAATTGTTTCCACACTGCAGGGGGAGGAACTAACAATGGTGAAGGATTGCACAAAAATACAGGAAGGGAGACTGAATAAAGGAGAAATATTTGAAATGGTGAAGTGGTTTATTGTGGTAGTAGGAATAAAGAAGCTACATTTCTTTGAAGCTAAGAAACCATGTGGGGGTAGAAGAGCAACAAGATCTGGGAATATAGATATACAAATCATTACAACTGCCCACAAAAGTTGATATGGGTATGAAATGTTCAAATGAATGAAGTTTATTTCAAGAGCGATAGAATTCAAAAGCAGAGCTGTCGTGTTAGGTTTTTATGGAACCTTAGTGAAGTTTTGAAGTCCTGTGAATATTTAGTCCCTATGCTACCAAAAGTGGATATTGAAGCTCTGGGGCAGCATCTTCTGGTCGGCGAGCGGGGGCAGGGCCCCCTTGCCAATGTGTTAAATGACGCAGGGATACGCCAGGCGTGCGTCCCGATGTCACCCCATGTCATTTAGATTTGCAGATCGGCCTATTAAGGCCTTTAAAAAATGAATTAAGATAATTAATGGACCTGCCCTTCCAACATTAAGGTTGGTGGGTAGGCCAGGAACTCAGGCAGGCTTCAGAAAAAACATGAAACCTCATCCACGGTTGAAACATAGAAACTAGGAGCAGGAATAGGCCATTCGGCCCTTCGAGCCTGCTTCGCCATTCATTATGATCACGGCTGATCATCCAACTCAATTACCTGCTCCCACTTTCTCCCCATACCCTTTGATCCCCTTCGCCCCAACTCCTTCTTGAAAACATACAATGTTTTGGTCTCAACTACTTTCTGTGGTAACAAATTCCACAGGCTCACCACTCTCTGGGTGAAGAAATTTCTCCTCATCTCAGTCCTAAATAGTCCACCCCATATCCACAGACTGTAGCCCCTGGTTCTGGACTCCCCCACCATCGGGAACATCCTTCCTGCATTTACCCTGTCTAGTCTTGTTAGAATTTTATAGGTTTCTATGAGACCCCCGAATTCTTCTGAACTCCAGTGAATACAATCCTAACCGACTCAATCTCTCCTCATATGTCAGTCCCACCACCCCAGAAATCAGTCGGTGCACTCCCTCTATTGCAAGTACATCCTTCATCAGATAAGGAGACCAAAACTGCACACAATATTCAGGTGTGGTCTCACCAAGGCTCTGTACAATTGCAGCGAGACATCCCAGCTCCTGTACTTGAATCCTCTGGCTATGAAGGCCAACATACCATTTGCCTTCTTTACCGCCTGCTGCACCTGCATGCTTACCTTCAGCGACTGGTGTACGAGGACACCCAGGTCTCGTTGCACATTCCCCTCTCTTAATTTATAGCCATTCAGATAATAAAGTGCCTTCCTGTTCAATAAAAGTTATGGACATGTCCCAACTCACGTGACAGTGTCACATGAGGGGACATGGCAGGGAATTTTTTTTTTTGAAGTTTTCAACCAGAGCTGATCTCCCTGAGGCAGCACTTTGCTTCAGGGAGATCTGTGCGCTCTTTCACGCGAATGTGCGAAAGAGCGCACTCCCGACCGAGGAAATCCCCCCTGCCCGCACAGGGAGCGCACAGTGCTCCCTGGCAGACATCATGCTGGGCAGGCCTTAATTGGCCTGCCCATGTAAAATGGCCACGCACCCCCCCCCCCCCGACCAAGGGCGGCAGTCGGAAGGCCACCCACCCGCGCCCACTCCCACACTTCCCCCACCGACAGGGGGAAAATGTTGCCCCTGGAGAAAGTGCAGAATAAGTTTACATGGATGTTACTAGAACTGAGAATAAGCAACTATTGAGTCGCCAAGGATTGAAAAGAGACAATGAAAAGATAATTGATAAAAGTGAGTCCAGCACAAGGCGGCACAAATATTAGATAGCCATTAACTGTCGCTGGGTCCTTCACTGTCGCTGGGTCAAAACCCTAACAACACTGTGGGTGTACCTACACCACAGGGACTGCAGTGGCTCAAGAAGGCAGCTCACCACCACCTTCTCAAGGGCAATTAGGGATGGGCAGTAAACACTGGTCCAGCCAGCGATGCCCACATCCCGTAAGTGAATTAAAAAATACCAATATCAGATAAAGGATTTTGGAGGAATTTCTTTACACAGAAAGTGGTGGGAATGTGGAACTTGTTACAGTATGAAGTGGTTGAAGCAAATAAGCACTGTGGCATTTAAGAAAAGGTATGATGCTTACATAAGGGAGAAAGGAATTAAGGGATACAGAGTTAGGGTGTGAAAGAGTATTTGGAACAGGACCTGGCTCAAGTGGAGTAAATAAACTGAATGATCTGGTTACATGCTGTATCTTTTCTGTAATCTTACATAAACCTTCATCCACCTGCTTGTTAAGTGTTGGCATTTTCAAAAACTCTCTTATGTTCTAGGTATTTTAAAAATTTAACATCTCAGACAAGACACAACTTTCCTTCCAATGTTCTAGGGAGTGCTTCTACTCACTCAGTTCGCTAGGTCATTTTTTAATAATCTAGAATGGACTGAAAGGATGGCGGAAATAGATTCAATACTAACTCTCAAAAGGGACTTAGTGATATGCTTGTAAAGAAACATTTCCAGTGCTATAAGGAAAGAACAGGGAAATGGAACCAATTGGACAGCTCTTCCAAAAATCAACAGACACAATGGCTTGAATGGTCTCTTTCTCTGCTGTATGATTCTTTCAATTCAGGTCTGCTCACTGAGCTTCTCTCCCTATGTTCTAGGGAGTGTTTTCATGCCTAGGGAATCAAACTAAGATGTTCTATTTTGATGTTTTCAGGTGAACTGAACCTTAGAAATGTATGGGAGATAAGGCACCATTTTCTTTTTGGATATTACAGTTTTGCCAAAGCCAAATTCTGGAATTGTTGGAGACCAATGTTTCAGATATGTCTACAAATGGTATAAAGCTAATTCTGCATTTATGCTGAATCTGGTATTATAATGATGCTGGTCCAGATCTAGCTGTAACGATGATGGCATCCAAATGATACTGGCCTTTGTTAATGCACAAATCAACCCACAGCTGGCGGTGAAGAAGAGATAACCCATGAATTGTGAATCATTGCAATTTTCTAGCCAATATTTCTGAGTCCACTGTCAGATTCACAAAAATTGCACCTCACTCTCATCCTCCTTGTTAGTTTCATTTGTACAGTAACTGCCCATAAAACCCACAGAAAGTTGTACAGTGTAAATGTATTTCTATTGATGTGATAATTGTTAATGATTGCCAATTAATCTCACTGGCCAGTGAGATTCAGGTTGTGAATTGTTGCTGGAGATTTTTTTTTAAACTTCCAACTTTAATTTTTTTAAAATTACTTTTCCTATCTGTCTTTCCCCCTCTCTCTTTTAACCTAATCTTTCTTTCCCTCTCTTTATTTCTCCTTCTGTACCTAATTGGACATTGAATTCACTCACTTGAATTCAGTTGCCTTCTTAATTCCTCCTCTGTTTAATTTCTCAATCCTTAAATCTCATCAGACAAGGGTTTCTTCCATTGCTCACCAAAGTTCCTGATGCTACATTGCTCATGCCACGGCATTATCAGGAACTTAGTTAAAATCTAAGCGTGCATGAGTCTAACAAGTCTAATATGGCATGTAACACAATGCCTTGCTCCAGCAAAATCTGGGCCTTTATGTGCATCCAAAATTTTGGATAGAGAAAGGCCAAAGTATGTGCATCCTGTTCCAAAATGTTGACAAAGAGCTAAATCTCTTTGTTAAATACAACAAAGTGAATTATCTCAAGCTAGGACTCCGACGAGAGCCGTACAGGATAAGTAATTATAGAATTATGGGTGCATCGCAGGAGCCAAAGAATTGTTGGGAAAAAGTGATGGATCGATGGTTTTTAATCCAGCCAGTTTGTGTTCTATAAAAGTACTCAAAGTTGCCAATTACCTTATTATATGCTTCAGTCATCAAAAAAAATCAGTCTGATCTGAACCAAATGTGCAGCTGGTTAATTGTGAGATATTTTAAAATGAAAGGTTGCTTTGTGCAGAAAAGGAGAAAGTATATCATCCTCACTAAAATTCGGGGACTTTACTTACACATTTAATAATAACTCTTCAAAGATTTTGGTCTAACACTGTGCTCCTTATCATCTCCCAGACATTATTTCTAATCATTACTTTCAAGGACTTGAGCAGCTGTCTAACTCTATTTTTAGTATTTTCTACAACACGTGTGGCCTCCAGAATTGGTGGTTTATGGCACCTATGAGTGAGCAAGCAGCAGAACTTTCATTGCTGCTGGATTTAATTACACAAAGAGGCATAAGATTGCTAAGCACAACAGACTTGCCACATACATGTCAGCTGGGTTCTGCAACGGTTCAGTGAGCTTCCACAACAAGCCTCTGAGCCTCACAGAACAGGTAGATCCCAGCCCATGGTGAGGTCGCTGATCCGTGTTAATACTGTGATTGGCACTCCTGGATTAGGGAAGGGGTAAATCGGCCATGGTTGCTGCTGCTGATAACTTTCCAGCTTGCTCACACTCGGACGTCTGGTGAGGGTTGGCAGCGGGCTCATTTATAATGGGCAAAGAGATGCCGACATTTAGAAAAATCATAGATGAAGTAACCTGAAAGACACCATATCAATGCAAATATTTCTTTCTGTCAGTGATTATAATAGACACAATCAGTTCTCAACTCTGTTCTGCTGAACTATAACACAAAGCGAATTCTAGCCTCAACAAGCAGTGAGGAATTTGTTTTACATTGCAGTATGGCATTATCCCACAGTCAGAAAGAAATAAATATCTAGAGCCTCTCATGTCCTCTCATGTCAAAGCGTTTTGCAACCAATGAAGTGCAGTCCTTGTTGTAATGTAGGAAACATGGCTGTCAAGTTTGAGTACAGAAACAACACCGTGATAATAACCAGATAATCAGCTTTTGTGATATTTTGAGATAAACATGCCCATCTTTGAATAACGCCATGGGATTTACATCCATCCAAGAGGTCAGACACAGCCTTGATTTGACACCTTGCACTCTCTCAGCACTGCTAGGCAGTGTCAGTCTAGATGTTGTGCTCAAGTCTATGAAGTTGCACCTGAAGCCACCACCTTCTGACTCAGAGGCAGGAGTGCTATGAGCTATGGTTGATATCTGAAGAATGTCCCTAAGGTTAGTAAGTATGTCCTAATGTCCCCTTAGGGGGCTTGGTAGGATGGATGCTGAGAGATCGTTTCCACTGGTTGGTGAGTCTAAAACATGGGGACACAGTCTCAAGATAAGGGGCCAATCATTTAGGACTGAGGTATGGAAAAATTACTTCACTCAAAGGGTTGTGAATCTTTGGAATTCTCTAGCCCAGAGGGTTGTGGATGCTCCATCGTTGAATGCGTTTTCGGCTGACAGACAGATGTTCAGTCTCTTAGAGAATTATGGGATATGGGGCGCAGGCAGGAAAATGGAGTTGAAGCCCAAGATCAGCCATGATTGTACTGAATGGTGGAGCAGACTCAATGGGTCAGATAGTCTACTCCTGTTCCTATTTCTTATGTTCTTACATGACTCTGTGCCAAATTATGTTTGGTATTGCTTCTGTGATGTGGGATGTTTCACTATGTTAAGGGGCTATATAACTGCAAGTTGTCATTGTACTTAAGCGCACATTCCAGAATATTAAAATAAATTACAACCTGCATCATACTCCTTTGACCTGGTGCATTCCACAGATGATATTTCCATGACCTCAACAGATCAGGAATTGCTCAGTTGACTATCTTCGCCAAAATTTTAATATTCACATGTACACTAAGCTTGATACTTAGCTCATTTTTAAATTAATTAAATCAGAATAGCCTTAATTACTGAGGGAAGGAATTTACCGCATTTATTTGAGGGCAAAATTCTGGGGATGTCTGCTTTTCCAAATAGCATCAGCACTCCAGTTCTAAGATTAAAGTTTAAGTTAATAATATACTTAAATCTCAATTAGCCATGCCTTTCAGCATTTTAAAAAACCCGATCATAACCCCTCTTAACCAGTCAAACCAGATTCAATTCCTCAAATCTCTTCATGTGTATAGGTATTCATTTCCCCAAATTATCCTTGTCATTTTCTCTGAATTACCCCTTAGCGAGTTAACATTGTTTTAAAGCTGTGGTGTCCAAAATGGTTCAGAATATTTCAAACATGACCTTACTCATTATGCTGTACATTGTAATTTTTAACATTTGCTTTGGGGTCATGGATGACACTGAAAAGAGATGGCAATGTCTCAATTGTAGATCCATGAAGAACCACCATGAAACTTTAATAGAAACAAAAAGTGCTGAAAGAACTCAGCAGGTCTGGCAGCACCAGTGGAGAGGGGAACAGAGTTAACGTTTCGAGCCCCTATGACTCTTCTTCAGAGCCCAAAACTTTAATCAGTCTTCTATCTTAATTTACTGGTGGATGTACTTCGAGCATTTTCTGCTTTGAATGCATTATCCGACATTTCTCCAGAGAACTATGAGAAGCTGGCAAGTTACTCATCCATGGGAAAGTCTGAATTTGCCTTCAGCTGATGATGTCAAATGTTCATTTTGCAGAGGATATCACTGGGAAACATTCAGGAACTGGAACCATAACTGATATTCACTCTCCATATTTCAAGAGTGTAGAGGGGCGTTGAAGGAAAAGGAAGCATCCCATTGCTGAAAGGCTATCTTAAAGATAAACCTTTTCCCTTTTTTTGGCTTGTGACCACAATTCTCCAATCTTTCTAACCATGGCCTCCTGTGTTATTGGAACTGAACTTAAATGTCAGGGATGGTGACTCCTTCCAAATGGAGTGGAATGCTGTCGTTTATTGCAAGGGGAGTGGAATTTTAAAGCAGGGATGTTTTGCTACAGTTGTACAGGGCATTGGTGAGACCACATCTAGAGTACTGTGTACAGTTTTTGGTCTCCTTATTTAAGCAAGGATATAAATGCATTAGAAGCAATTCAGAGAAGGTTCACTCAACTGATACCTGGGATTGGGGGGTTATCTTATGAGGAAAGGTTGGGCAGGTTGGGTCTGTATCCACTGGAATTTAGGAGAATGATTTTATTGAAACATATAAGATCCTGATGGGCTTTGATAGGGTAGATACAGGGAGGTTGTTTCCACTTGTGTGAGAAACTAAACCAAGGGACACAGTTGAAGAATAATTACGTCTCCTATTTAAGACAAAGATGAGGCAGATTTTTTTCTCTCAGAGGGTTGAGTGTCTTTGGAACTCTCTTCCCCCGAAAGCAGTAGAGGCAGGGTCAATGAATATTTTTAAGGCTGAGTTAGATAGATTCTTGACTAACAAGGGAGTCAAAGGTTATCGGGGGTAGGTGGGAATATGAAGTTAAGGGCATAATCAAATCAGTTATGATCCTATTGAATGGTGCAGCAGGCTTGAGGGGTCTATTGGCCTACTCCCATTCCTAGTTGGTATGTTCATAGTTGCTCCTTCAGCTCTTTGGTGTGAACATAGCCACAGTCGTTTGGACTTTAGGCTGAACTTTACACCAGCAGAATTTACAGTCCCTCTGTAGTCAATGGAGTTTAGAATGGCTCGCAGCAATTTACAGACCCGTCCTCATCCCGATGGGGCCATAAAATTCCAGCCTTTAGCTGCCTCCCTCATTCTCCTGCTGGCTTCTCCTACTGATATCCTGCTGTTTCCCAATTAATTCCAAAGCCATGTCAGAATCACCACAGTTGTGCAGAGGGGGAAACAAAAGCACCCTTCTCACATCCTGATTGAGGCTTGTTAATGTTATGTTCTACACTGACAGCTTAAGTTATATGAACCATATCCACTGGGACATAAAAATGGATAGGATAGGAAACCAGTGTATGAACCCATCCCATTCAATTGCTTGCCAGCTGGCTTAGATTACAATTACCTCATAATTTTAAAAAAATTAACATTAGTGTATAATATGCAGAAGCATTAGAGTTTCCTTTGCTTTTCTTTCTCCAAATAAACATTTTAACTGATCTTTTTTTGTGTGTAAAAAGCTGCACAATGCTCTGCAAGCTAATTGATTTACAACATAAGGTAAATTCACTGACCCTGCACTTCTAGTAGGATACACAAAGGGAGTATGGATTGGAGAATTAATGCAGCAATGTTGCAGCCAATACTCCCTCCAAGAGTAGCTAAATAGGTGAATTTACCCAATATATACAACCAGGCATGCTGGATATATTTGTACAAGAGCAGGACCTGACCATCTGAGTTTTGCTCATGTAGATTATGATATCATCCTATATGACTCTGACTGAATTATTGTCTTGCAATCCCTGCCAACTCATCATTATTCTCTATCTAATCTCAAACAAGCTGGCAAAATTAGAGATTTTTATCAGTGATATTCAAGAACTTGCAGATTGGTGTCTATTATTTTCTAACTCAGGGTAATATTAACTGAACCAACAACCAACATTGTCACCTTAATTCAATTGATCGTTTCCTCCAGTCCTATGAACTTACAATCTGTCGACCTTCCTGTAATTCTGGCTTTTTGTGAATCCTTTACTTCCTTCTCCCCACTATTATGGCTGTTCCCTAAATTGTCTAGGCCTAAGCTCTGTTATTCCCATTTTAAATCTCTTTGCTTCTCTCCTCCTTTAAGCTGCTGCTCAAATCTTACCTCCTTAATCAAACATTTAATCACATGTCTGAATGCTTTCGTCTTTGGCTCAGTGTCAATTGTTTGTCTGTTTATAATTGTGTGAAGTACCTTGGTTGTGTTTTGCTATGTTAAGGTGCTAGATAAATTCAAGTTGTTCTGGTTGAGCCAGAAAATTGTGGGTTCAACTCCTACACTGAGAGATCAGCACTCCAGTGAGGGAGTACTGCAGTGTTGGAGGTCTTAGGGCAAAATTTGTCTTAGGAAATGGTGCATTACAGATGAAGGTGAATTGGCCATCAATCTCACACCCCTGTCCAATTTTGGAATCCAGCCAAGCCCAAATGACATTCACAATCCATCGACATTTGGATGAAATGTTAAGCCAAGATCCCACTCGGCACAAAATGAAAGTATTTTACAGTACATCGTGTTTGAACCCTCTGCTAGAACAAAGACTGAACATAAGAGATCCTATGGCACTACTGGAAGAAGAGCAGGGAATACAGAATTTCCCAGCCAATATTTATTCCTCGAGCAACATCATAAAAATACAGATTAACTTGTTCATTCACTCAATGTTTATGAGTCCTCGCTGTGCATCAATTGACTGCTGGATTTGCTGATGTCACAACAGCATGCCTACATTTGAAAAATGGATCAGCTGGCTGTAAAGTACTTTCAGACAATACATTAATGGATGATTATATACAATATATGCCTGTCTGCATATATTGGGTAAATTCACTGTTTTAGCTTTTACAGCAGTGGCTGCTCTTGAAGGGAACATTGGCTACAACATTGCCGCACTAATTCTCCAACCGTACTCTCCTTGTTCTTAGCTCCCTACTAGGAGTGCAGGTGGGAGGGAATTTACCTTATAATGTAAATCAATGACCTTCTTTCTTGTTCCAGCTGCAACATGCCAGGAGGATATGTGGGTCAGTCACCTACCAATATCATTCCATAATAAACCACCAGAAGGATCAAGAGAAATGGTCCACTCCTCACCTCCCTTGAATAGCATAGCTGAGAATGGGAACTTACTGTGTGCAAAATCACAGGCGTTTTTTAACACAATATGCTAGGCTACAAAATCTGTTTGTTGTAATCTTGGAGGTGCATTTAAGTAATGGGAACAGCATGCAGTTCTTCAAATAGCATCAATAACCATTCAGTTCAATGGTATTTTGTACTGGACAGAACCATCAGCTACATCTTTTTTATTCTAGCCAAGCAAGCTGACACCACATGTCTCGGTGGTGGTGGTGGAGGTTGAAGAGGAAGATGGTGGGAGGTGGTGTTGGGAGGCAGGGGTGAAGGAGAAGAATTGCTATAGTTCCCATGTAGCAGCTTCATAAATGCAAAAAGAATGTGTTTACAATGTCGTTGCAAATGCCACAATTCTTACCTCCATTAGAGCATCAGCCACTTTTAAAAAGTCATTAGTTTTAGCTGGGGAGAAGTACATTTTAAAACATGTCCATTTGAAAGAAAAACCAATTCCATTCTAATAGTAATTATCTTTCTGGACAGTGAGCCTACTTTGTCTCATGAACAAATGTCTAGTGGAGAGCACAGTGAATCATTAAGCAGACCATGCATGGCTTACAATTCACTGCAACCAATGAGAAATGCAAATTAAGGACCATCTACATCCTGCTGTCCTCAAGAATCTTAACAAATACTCCATTTTAAACACTGCTCTCTGCCAGCAGAACCAAAAGCTCATAAACTACTGTAGTAAAAATGTCCACATTAGGCAAGCATGCTTTAATTCCTTCATGAAGGATAAATTGATTGCTGGAAAGAAAAGGTAGACTTGTGTTTATACAGGGGCTTTCACAACCTCAGGACATCCCAAAGCAGATTGCAGCCAATGAAGCACTTTTAAAGTTTTGGGCACACTTGTTAGGTAGGAAACAAGACAGTCAGTAAGTGCACATCAAGCTCCTACAAAGAGCAATATGATAACAATCAAATGATCTGGTTTAGTGATCTTGATTGAAGGGTAAAAGTTGGCAGCAGTACTGAAGAGAGCTCCCCTCTGCCCTTCTCTGAGTAGCCTGACCAGAAAGCTAGACCAGACACTATAGGGCAGGGTACTTCTTGGATGGTGTGTGATTACTCGCCCACCTCTTGGCCCCTCTTCGCAATGCATGAGGCTCAGATCAGAAGTGTAAAGGAATACTCACCTGCATGGGTCAGGAAAAAAAAGCATGAAGCTTAACATCATTCTGCACGAAGCAGTACGCTTGATCTGCACCCCAGGATTCGCTTTCCAACACTTCTACCATCATTGCACTATGACCTCTATCTACAACATGCATGGTAGCAACTCATTAAACTTACGTTGCCAATGACTCCCAGTCCCATGACCTTTACCATTGAGAGGGACAGCAATGTGATGGAAACATCATCACATCTGAGTTCTCCTCCAAGTCACACATTATCCTGACTTAGATATTTCTGGTCATTCAGGGTGAAACGAGAAGCCCATTGCGGGAATACCATCCGCACATGGAGAAGGCCCATCATCACCTTCTCAAGGGATGGCTAAGTTATCTTAAATTAAAAAAGCATAACTCAGGCTGACTGAGATTCAGGGCATAATTTTGGAAACACTTGAAAGGGTAGGAAGCAACTGTAGAACAAACAGAGGAGTTAATAATTCAGACGGAGAAATTTTTGTTAGTTAAGGGTTTCGAGGGATAGGGATCAAAAACAGATCAAAGGATTTGAGGCACAGGCTCAAGGGGTTGATTGGTCTGCTCCTGTTTTTATATTCCTAACTGTTCTTTCTACAGATATTGGCTGACCAGCTAAGTGTTTTCTGGCATATTTTGCTTTTTAGTGAAAGTTATCAGTATATTGCTTTCTGTATACATTGACGAATAGGTTTCCTCAAGTGACTGCAGTAGCAAGGGATCTTGCAGTAAAAAAGCCGTGTCTTCCACTGAGACTTTGACATAGACACAGCTTGCCATTTAATTATCTCCTTATGCCACGAGGTGGCAGTTCAGATACATGGCTGACACTCAACTGAAAGTCTTACACTTCAGATCAGTCGACTGTTAACTGGTTGAGCCACCTGAGCATTTTCCCTCCCTACCTATGATGACATAATAACCATCTGCTTTAAGCATTCAAAGCAAAAGATCACCCGCTGAGAAAATTGCTCACGGCGTAAACAATTCCTGTGATGTAAATCATATCCCATGGCAATCTGATTCCACAAAATATCCCATATAAATAGTTGTTGATACAGATCACAAAGGGTCTTGCTGAGTTAGTTGATCATCGCTGAGGTAGCCGTAGTTACATTACATCGGCCTTAGTATATATGAGTTTCAGTTGAGGCTCAGTGGTATCACCCTTGCCTTTATTTGGAAGGTTATGGGTTCAATTCTTGCTGTGCGTGATTTGAGCACAACACTTGCCACTTCAGCGCAGTGCTGAGACAGTATAATGAGGTCATTTGGTTGAAAAGTTAATCTGAGGCAACATCTGCCCTCTCAGACAGACATAAAATAAATCACACAACATATATTTATGAAAAGCAGGGAAGTTCTCCCTTGTATCCTGGCTAAAGTCATGGAAAAAAGAGATTACCTGGCAGTGTGTGGGACCTTGCTGTGTTCGAATTGACAGCTGTTTCCCACATCACAATAGTCATAACACTTTATTGCCTGTAGTGTTTTGGGGGCATTCTGAAGTGGTGAGAGGTGCTATATAAATGCAAATCTTTCTTTACCATCACTGTTCAGAAATCCCTGTTGGTGGTGCACAAATTAGAATGTCAACAGAGGCCAGGATTGAACTCAACTGTGACATTGATGAGGACAGCAGTCCTGCAAAACTGCCCTTTTCAAGGAACATTTAACAAAACCTGATGCTGTACATCATCACGGAGGGTAAATTAGGCTAACTCAGACACCTGGGAATTACAAAATTTAGAGTCAGGCTGCCAGGTATACCAAACCTACCACTTTCAACAATAACCAAGTCATTCTGGCACCAAAGGTGCCCTTTCTTTTAATTCATATGATTCACACTCTAACAACTTTCCCATTTCTGGTTAGCTGTTGATTTGTTTTCAAGAAACTTGCCTTGGCAATTTTGAGTGGAATTTTCCTCTTTAATCTGAACATCATTGTTCCACTGCCAGGAGTGAGACAAATGCACTTGTTCCTTACAGCTCTCTAGCCCTGGCTCAAACCAGTCTGTAGAATTTGGTGTGATGTGAAGTACACTAATTTCTTCAAGAGTACCACTGCCAAATTTTAATTTAAGTTTTTTTTTTCTTTTGAGCTGTTTTGGAATGAGGATTTCTGGACACTGTTCAAAGTATGCAGCAGTTTGCAATACCACTTTTGAATTTAAGCACCGAGAACCCAGTTGAAAGTTCCCAATGGTGGCTGCTGCATCTCTGGTCCTATGTAACCCTGTGCATTTTAATTGCCAATGTTACCTGTTAATGTTATTCTCCACTGACGTAACAAATTGTGAAAACAGTTCCTCAGACGTACAATGACCTATCCTCACAGCAACATTCTTGTCACAATTAGTCACAACTGTCGCAAGAAGTGGAGCGACACAGGCTGGAGGTTGGTGGCGGGGGATGGGCGGTGAGGCTGCACGGCACACTTTTGCACAGAAGAGCAGTTAGACACTGCGTGGTTCCCCCATCACTTGTGTCCTGTGTTACCCGTCTTGTGCGTCTCCCCCTCTTCCCCTCCACCGCGCCCTCCGCTGTTGCTTGTGTATTGACCCTTGAGGGGAACGGATGCAGTGAGCAAATCAGAAGTGTGTGACGTAATCAGGATTCAGTTTGGTGCTGTAATGAAGGTAATTAGGCTGCTTCTGACCCCCACTCATGGACCTGCTGAAAAACACACCTTACACGCATCACTTGGTGAATTTGGATGTTGTGCAACCATAATTGCTTGTTCTTCTCCTTTCAGTTGCATATTTAGTTTCCTGATGCAGCTTCAGGGCAGCACGTCAGAGTTATAAAAACAAACATTCTCAATGTTCCCAAGTACGTGTTGCTGCACGCATCCACCCCTAAAGATCTCTAATGGGAGCTTGTGGCATGAACATGATGGTTCCAAACCATATTACAGCCAATGAAGTACATTTTTCAAGAGTAGTCAATGTTGTCATATAGCCATTTTTCACACAGCTAACTCCCATAAATAGCAATAAAGGAAGGTGGCTGTGGTGAGTGGAAGCAAATCATTTAAGCCCAGGACACTGCTGCAGGGGTCCCTCAGGATAGAGTCCTGGGCCCAACCATCTTCAACTGTTCATCAATGACCTCCATCCATTTTAGGATCAGAAATAGGTATGTTCGTTGATGATTGCAGAGTGTTCAGTACAATTTGCAATTCATCAGATACTGAAGCAGTCCATGCCCAAACGCAGCAAGACCTGAACAACATTCAGGCTTGGGCTAATAAGTGACAAGTAACATTTGCAACACCCAAGTGCCAGGCAATAACCACTCCAACAAGAGAGAATCTAACCATCTCCCCTTTCAACAGCATTACCATCACTGAATTCCCAACCATCAATATTCCAGGGTGGGAATAGTCACCATTGACCAGAAGCTTATTTAACCAGTCATATAAACACTATGGCTACAAAAGCAGATCAAAGACTTGGTAATCTCCAGGCAGTAACCCAGCTCCTGAATCCCACAAGTCAGGAACATGATGAAATATCATCCACTTGCCTGGAAAAGTGTAGCTCCAACAACACTCAAGAAGCATGACACCACCCGATACAAAGCAACCCACTTGATCAGCACACCATCCTTAAACATGCACTCCCTTCTGACTGGTGCACAGTGGCAATAGTGTGTACCATCTACAAGATGCACCCCGCAACTCATCAAGGCTTCTTCAACACCAAATTCCAAACATACAATGTTGATTGTTAAAAATCGGAAACATTAGGTGGATAGAAAAGGAACAGAGGCTTATGGAAAGATTTGAAAAACTAGAGGTGAAACAAACTGTGAAGAAACATAACTAGAAATGAATGACTGGAAAGAAAACCTACACATTTCCTAACGTTTTAACCAGATGCAGGTTTTTGGAAGCAATTTGTTTCTTTTCATATTGCTTTTAGAATCATGCTGAGAATGAGTTCCACTCCCACTGATACAGGCATAAATCTTCCTGCCTGAATGTTCAGAGGCAGCCTGAAGGCAAAGTGAGGGGCTAACTGTAAGAAACTAGGGACGAGAATTAAAACTGTATAGGAGAAATGCAAACAAAAAGAAATGCACAAAGGTTCATGCAGAATGAAAAGAATTAATGGGAACACAGGAGAGAAAGAGTTCAGAACCACCAGAGTAGCAACAAAAAACATGTTCCCCTTAAGCTATAAGGATACAATAATATTAGAATATTGCTGGGGAAAAAACAACAATAACAACTAACTCCATTAACTAAAAGAAAGATATAGCATCTCAGGTCATCCCCCAAAGTGCTTTACAGCCAACGAAATACCTTTGACATGTAGTGACTGTTGTAATGCAGCAAATGAAGCAGTCAGTTTGTGCACAGCAAGTCCCACAAACAGCAATGTAATAAAGATGAGATATCTGCTTAAGTGACAGTTGAGGAATAAAAATTGCCTAAGATACCTGGAAGAAGTCCACTTCAGAATAGTGTCAAGGGATTTTTCACGTCCATCTGAGAGGTAAGACAGGGTCTTGTTTGGACTTCTTATTTGAGAGGCAGCATCTCCAACAGTGCAGCACCAGGGTGCCAGCCTACCTTACATGCCTAGGTTCCTATAATCGGACTTGAATCCATGATCACTCTGACTCAAAGTTGAGTGTGCTACCTCTGAGTCACTGCTAATGTCTTTACTGGAATGAACCCTCATGAGAAGCTTCAGGGCTGTGGGTCAGAGCTGAGCTGGACTAGGAAGGATGTTAGCAGGTGCGACAGGAAATCTATCATTAATAGCAGAGGGAGGCAGGGAGGGAGAAAGGGAGGGATAGTGGATAGTAGACATTAGAATTTGAGTGGTGTTGATATGTGAAAGGGCACAGGAAAGCTGAGGAGGGTTAATATACCATGGTGACAGTCACATAGGAGACAGAGGCTAGAGATGGGCAGTAGGCTGAGAGTACGGAACAGACAACTGTAGACTTTCAAAAGTGGAGCAACTACATCCATTTTGGAATATGTGTCTGAAGAGAAGCCTATCTGACATGGTTCATATACACAAACCTGAGGTTAAGGGTATTCAAGAAGGGAACAGGGAGAAGGGATATGCCTGAGATCAGCACCAGTGTTTAAAAGGAGTTTTCCTTTTAAAGTGTTTTTTTCGATGTCTTGTTGACTGAGATCTAAGCAGGAGGAACTGGAATCGGAACAGGAGAATGCTAAAGCAGGAAGTGAAAGTGATATGGGAGGATCAAGCAGTGGCAGTCAGTTCTAGCATCCATGGTTCCATTCCCGTGTAGGAAAAAAAATGAGTAAGTTCACAAAAGCAGCCAAGGTATCTATTTCCAATAATCCCTTCTTAACCTCAATTTGAACATGTGTCAGACATTCTATTTAAATGTTCGTCAGGCCCTTGGCAGTGATCCTCAATCTGATGCAAAAATAAAGATGAACCTTTCTTGCAGTGCCAGGTGCAGTTATGCCCCCACCCCCAAATATTACTATTAAAGCTATGCAGGCCATGTCAGCCCTGTCAGAAGTTGATGAACAGAGCTGTCAGAACAAGGAATGCTGCTCTACTGTTTCTGTGCAACCAAAGTCCTCTTCACGTCTCTATCACATAGAAATAACACCTATAGCAGCACAGAATTCCAGGCTAGAAACATTCTCTGATTCTATGATTCAATATAAGCAGTTCTCCCCCTGTCTATGTGTTTGCGTGTGTGTGTGTGTGTGTGTGTGACTATACAAAATCTTAATTATATTTCTATCAATATACAATTTAGCATGTTAGCTTACTGATCTATTTATGGGGCCAGATTTTCAAAGTGGGGTCAGGAAACCAACACCTGGATGAGTTCTGGGTCCTGACTGTATCTTAAATGCATCACTAATGCAATGTTATTTTTGGATGCAAATGCCTCAGTTGGATGGGAGGTGAACTCAACACCCAATTAGAGGTGCCGAGCAGCTCCAGGATGTGGGAGCTGTCTGACTGACACCAGCGACAAAGGCTGGTGGCAGCCATGTTGGGGGCAGCTGCTGCCTTGGTGTGGAGAGCAGGCAACTCATCAGAGGGTCGGCAGGGTAAATACTCAGGAATGAGGATGACCGAGCCAAACTAAAATCGTGTGCACCTTCCAGCTCAGGTTACCGAGTGCTCCGTAAGCTTCACCGCCAAATGGAAATCTTTTTTTCTGTCACAGCACTGAACCTGACTGCTATGTATTTATGTGCACCGGACTGTTCATGTTCGATCGAATCAGATTTAAAAGATGTGTTCCAAACCACCCCGGCCCCTTAACATGTACCCAAAAGAGCTTAATGGGCCATTAATTGGTGGCAAGCAGGTTCCCCATTCCCCACCCTCCACCAAACCTTTGACGCCCACTTGAATGCCGATTTTCAAATAGCACCCACAAATTGACAATGCACTTTACATTGTTTAGGCTTAGAAGGACACCTTGGTAAACCCTTGATCTAATTATTTGTCAAAAAAGTCAGTGGGGAACTCACCATCCTGCTCCAGACAACTGTCCCACAACCATTTTGAGTTCTGAGGAGCATTAATTGAAGGAGGTTGTCCTTACGCCCTGCCCGCCGCCCCCCCCCCGACCCCCGACCCCCGACCTCCGACCTCCGACCTGAGGAAGAAGACACGCCTTCGAGAGCTACTGGTCATCTGATTGGCTGGCAGCTCTCTGGTCCCAGCAGTGCCCACCAGACGTGGTGGCCATTGCTGGAACTGCATCTAGTCCCAGAAAACAAAGAACCGGGAGCTGGATGAAAGGAAAGTTAGGGAGTTTTAAGCAGAGCCAGGAGAGGTGGTCTGGGTTGGTGGAAGGCTGGGTGAGGAGGGGAGAATGGGATGTGTTATGATCAGGCAAGGATGGGTCAAATGGCTTGCTTCTCTTGAATATAACAGCGTTTTTTTCTGAAAAGGATGTACTTGCCAATTCAGTGACTGTTTCATTGTTCATGCAAAAACAGTCAGTTGGACAGGATTTATTGAGTTTAATGAAAGGAAACATTAGCTTTGTAGTACTTAACCTAGTCTAAGTAAAAATAATAAAATACTCTCCAAGTTTCACGCACACACACACTCGAAGTTCGCACACACACACACTCGAATTTCACACACACACACACACAGACACACACACACACTTGAAGTTTGCACGCACACGCACACACATGCACACGCAAACACAGCCTTGGTCCAAACATGGACAAAAGAGCTGAACTCCAGAGGTGAGGTGAGAGTGACTGTCCTTGACACCAACTCCTCACTTGACCGAGTGTGGCATCAAGGAGCCTGAGCAAAACTGGAGTCAATGGGAACCAGGGGGAAAACTCTCCACTGGTTGGAGTCATTCCTAGTACAAAGGAAGAGGGTTGTGGTTGTTGGAGGTCAGTCATCTCAGCTCCAGTACATCACTGATGGAGTTCCTCAGGGTAGTGTCCTCAACCCAACGATCTTCAGCTGCTTCATCAATGACCCTTGTTCCATCATAAGGTCAGAAATGGGGATGTTTGCTGATGATTGCACAATGTTCAGCATCATTTGTGACTCCTCAGGTGCTGAAGCAGTCCATGTCCAAATGCAACAAGACCTGGGCAATATCCAGGCTTGTGCTGACAACTGGCAAGTAACATTTGCACCACACAAATGCCAGGCAATAACTATCTGCAACAAGAGAGAATCTAACCATCACCCCTTAACATTCAATGGTATTACCATTGCTAGATCCCCCACTATCAACATCCATGGAGTTACCATTAAGCAGAAACTGAACTGGACCAGCCATATAAATACTGTGGCTACAAGAGCAGGTCAGAGGCTAGGAATCTTGCGACGAGTAGCTCACCTCCCAACTCCACAAAGCCTGTCCACTATCTAGAAGGCACAAGTCAGGAGTGTGATGGAATACTCTCCACTTGCCTGGATGAGTGCAGCTCCAACAAAACTCAAGAAGCTTGACACCGTCCAGGGCAAAGCAGCCGGAATGATTGGCACCCCATCCACAAACATACACTCCCTCCACTACTGATGCACAGTAGAAGCAGTGTGCCACAAGATGCGCCGCAGGAACTCACCAAGGCTCCTTAGACAGCATCTTCCAAACCCATGACCACTGCCATCTAGATGGACAAAGGCAGCAGACAGATGGGAGTACCTGGAAGTTCCCCTCCAAATCACTCGCCATCCTGATTTGGAAATATATCGCCATTCCTTCACTGTCGCTGGGTTCAAAATCCTGGAACTCCCTCCCTAACAGCACTCTGGGTGTACTTACATCATATGGACTGCAGCAGTTCAAGAAGGCAGCTCACCACCACCTTCTCAAAGACAATTAGGGACGGACAATAAATGCCGGCCTAGTCAGTGAAGCCCAGATCTCTTGAATGAATTTAAAAAACACACACACCATAGAAAGGCAGTGAGGTCAGGGGCGGTATTTTTTCTATTTGTTCATGAGATTTGGGTATCACTGGCTAGGCCAGCATTTACTGCCCATCCCTAATTGCTCTTGTTCAGAGGGCATTTAAGAGTCCACCACTTTGCTGAGGGTCGGGAGTCACATGTAGGCCTTCAGATTTCCTTCCCTAATGGGCATTAGTGAACCAGGTGAGATTTTGCAACAATCAGCAGTGGTTTTGTGGTCATCATCAGACTTTTAATTCTCAATTTTTATGGAATTCAAATCTTGCCATCTGCCATGCTGGGTCCCCAGAGCATTACCCTGGGTCTCTGAATTACTAGTCCAGTGATAATGCCACTATGTCACCACCTCCCACCGTAAAGTCACCAGTATAATTTTACAGGTTACCCCCTCCGCCCGCCCCCACCCCATCCCGGCCCGGACTGTAAACCCACCTGTGGGGGACAGGAAACTTCTGCCCAAGGAGATATTTGACCAAAACCTGACAAAGGAGAAACCTTAAAGGAGGAAAGTGAGGTAGGTAGGTGGCTACAGAGAGGGATTTCCAGAACTTAGGGCCTAGGCAGCTGAAGGCATGACTATCAGAGGACCAACAGTTAAACAAATGTAGCCAGTGGGGAAGAACTTCAGCTTGTACCCAAAAGAAGCAGCGAGTCAGCAGGCACAGTCTGTACCACCCCGGAGGCTTGAGCCAAAGTTGGAATTGGGCCTCTTTTGGTCCAATGCAGCCAGCTGCACTTGGGCATCCAATATAATTCGACAGTTGGGGCCTGATGATTATAGGGCAACTTCAACAGCTAACAGGTAGGTCTTGGAAAGGTGAACAGACTTAACACTGCTTCAAGCCCATGAGCTGCTTGCCCAATGCAGCATCAGGTGAGATTGAACCCCCTCCCTCGTGCTTATCTCATGCACACCCATTTTTCAGGCGTGAAGCAGGCAGCCGGGAGCTGAATTCCTCCCCAAGTCAGTTAACCATAATCCTGCACTAAATGGTTTGCCAAATGTTCCTTAGGATCACTTGGACAGCACCTGCAAAATCCACGACCACCACCATCTAGAAGGACAAGGGCAGCAGATAGATGGGAACAACACCACCTGGAAGTTCCCTCCAAGTCGTTCACCATCCTGACTTGGAAATATATCGCCATTCCTTCACTGTCGCTGGGTCAAAATCCTGGAGCTCCCTTCCTAACAGCACTGTAGGTGTACCTACACCACATGGACTGCAGCAGTTCAAGAAGGCAGCTCAACACCACCTTCTCAAGGGCAATTAGGGATGGGCAATAAATACTGGCCCAGCCAGTGACCCCCACATCCCATGAATGAATAAAAAGAAACAACTTTGAATATGGTAACCTCTCACCCTGTTACCTTTAATAACAGTGATAAAACTCCAACTGGCACCAATTGCCATAAACAGTATTAAAGAAGGAAAAGGCAGGTAAGACATTGTTTGATGAAGCACTTGTCGAAACTGTAACTGCTTTTTCCAGATGCTGACTGGTCCGCATCAATATTTCTGACATTTTCTCCTGTGATTTCAACTTTCTGCTGTTCCTGTGTGAAAATTCTTGCCACACGCTTGACCAGCATTTGTTACATGGTGCAGTCTCTTCTCAGGAATTCCAGGCACCTGACCCACTTCCCTCGAGTTCCACACAGCTAATATGATGGTGAATTGCATAACATCACAGAAATTATTAAGATGCCTTTTGCACATATTTCCCATGGATAACACTAATTTTAAACCATTTATTTTTTTCCCCAAGTGATATAGGTCACACAATGGGAAACTGTGCCGCATCCTGTTTAATAATAAGGACGTTGATTTTGAGACCCATTGACCTCGTGGGCCAAAGGTCACCCTAATTGTTTTCTTTACTGTACCATTGTTTTGGTGTTTTAACTTTTCAAGTACCTTATTCCTCTTTGTTTGCTTTTTAATTAAGAGTAGTTTCAATTGTTTGCAAAGATTATGTCATATTTGTATGTGTAATTATTGCAAGCTTCCGAGAGTCACATTGCATTAAGTCCAAATCAAACCCTTGATTGACAAAGGGAGGTGACTGAACATTTAGCTGTTAATCATGATTCACTGTGAATTGGCTCACATCCTTCAATGAAAATTTTTTTCCAAGACATGTCTTTGCAGTCACTGCTATTCTACATGGTTTCACTTGAAACCTACTGCAATGGGCGAGATGTCATTCATATGTCTGACACCAGACTCCCGAAGCAAATTCTGTACTTGGAAATTAGTCGCGCCAGGAGACTCCCGGGAGGGAGTGGAAGTGCTTCACAGATGTCCTCAAAGCATCACTGAAGAGATCAAACATCCCCAACGGGTCATGGGAGTTACCTCGTTTGTGACCAACGGATCGAGAGATTTTGCCAGGAGAGCGCAGAGGTGAAGTCGAGGCACAAACCTTCAAACAACCCATCTACCTTAAAGCGCCACCGGCGCCACATGTGTCTGCAGATTGTGCATTGGACTTATCAGCCATTTCAGAACTCATCAAACCAGAGTGGAAGCAAGTCTTCCTCTATCCCGAGGGACTGCCTAAGTAGGAAAATATTGCATGTCATTAAGGTGTTACAAATCAGATATGAATGATCATTATTAAACTCAGTCTGTTGGGCTCACCCACTTATTGAATAGTTTACTTCCTTGGTTCAGGCAGGGTCCTCTTGCTAACATTTTGTTTTAAAACCAATCCCCCAAAGCTTCAATCACAAACTAAAGCAAATGAGAGAGAAGGGAATGGAGGGTTATCCTGCTAGAGTTACTTTAGGAAGGATGAAAGGAGTCTCAGGTGGAGCATGAATGCCAACATGACCTGGTTGGGCCTAATGGCCTGGTTCCATGTTGTATGTTCTATGCCATTCTATATAATACCTACCCAGTTATGTTTGTTTACAACAAAAACAGAAAATACTGGAAACACTCAACAAGTCAGGCAGCATCTGTGGAAAAAGAAACAGGGTTAAAAGTTTCAGGTTGACGATCTTTCATCAGAAAGTTCCACCGAAAGGTCATCAACCTGAAACATTGGATTGAATTTTCCTAGTCCTGAGGAGACAGATTTTGAGGTGGGATTGGGAACAGAGCTACTGATTCCCATGTTGGGGTGGCTCCACAACACAATGCCATCTCCAGGTGATCTTGCTGGAGGTGAGTCCTGACTGGCATTGGCTATCCAACTGACAGTGGCAGGCAGCCAGTTTTGCTCAACTAAGTCTCCGCTGGGGGGGGAAATGGTGATGCCATTGAGATCTTCTCAATAGTGGATGGGCTCCTCACTGAGGCCATTGCCTGTAGGCAGTCTCCCGATGGCAAGCTGGGGAGACATCAATGTCTCCTTTAAATCTCCACCACCCAGGCCGCAGGTGCCAGAGGGCTATGTCTGTGGCCACATGCCATTCTCTGAAGGTGCTCCCCCTAACAATGGTGGCCTGACAGCTGTGGTCACCCTTATATTTTTACAATTTCATAGTTCTTCAGAGAGCGGTTCCACCTTGAGGCACACTCTCGATCCCCTGCTTGCCTTAGCAGTGCCCATCTCTCCCAGTGGGGCTGCTGGCTGGCATGGCTGTGAGGCCTCTTAATGAGCCTGCTGGTTCCATGGTCCACCCACTGTCCTTAACTGACTGTGGCCAATATCCCACTGCGGCTATTTCCGGATTCCCAGTCCAGAATAGAGGATGATGTCAGGATTGCAACCCAACCGAGAAATTGAGCCATTAACTCTATTTCTCTTTCCGTAAATGCTTCCAGGCCTGCTGAGTATTTCCAGCATTATCTGTTTTTATTACAAATTTATAGCATCTACAGAATTTTGGTTATTTGGAGGTAGTTAACCGACAGAGGCTTTAACACAGAGTGTGAGCCACAGATCCCCTACTGTAGTGGGAGAAGAATCTCATTCTTAATCTTGACCTACACCAATCAATGTAATGGAATTTAAACTGAAGGGTAATATATAGCTTCTTTATAAAGTTAAGACCCACACTCCACTGATAAGAAACACCTTTCTTCAAATACCACATTTGTTCATGATGTCTGCTTAAAAAAATCTTTTCTGATCTAACAGACTAGCAATGTGACATTCTCCTCCTTCCTCATGGCAATTTATGGTTATAGTATTTAATAATGATAAATCCAGTTTACTTTTTCCTGTATGATCTTAATTGCCTCCCTTGCACTTTACCCCTTATTACACATTAGTCAGGTGATGATGTATTTTAAGCAGTTCCCTTATGTGCTGGGATTTTTAAGGCTCCATGGAGATTGCTGAATCCATAGTTGACCGAGGAAAAGGATTAAAAACTTATTTTTGCTCAGAGCAGTTATCTCATGAACGTTGTTATAACTTTTCAACAGCAACATCAGAAAAGGATCTGCGCTATATATGTTTATATCTGGCGGTAAAACAGTACCACAGGTTCACCTGGAATTCATTATATGAGCTGCCAAAGATTAACATGAGCTACTGCTCCCTAGCAATGCTGGCCACAGACCCCTGGAGGAAAGCAATCACTTTGGCTGGGTTATGTGACTATGAAAGGAAACCACCACTGTGACCACAGACCTGAAACAGAGCTGCCTGGATCCCGTGAGAGCTCTAAAAGGAGCTTAGCCTTGCAATAGAGGGCGTGGAGCAAAAGTGTCTGTGAAGCTGGGGAGATTTGAGGAAGAGGGAAGGCTCATGTTGCAACAGAGGTTAGGAATAGATTTTCAGAGTTGCCACCCAGACGCTAAGCCTAGGATGGACATTCTTCTGGGACTGAGAGGAACATATCTCCCTCCTGTCTGCAATTCTTTACATTAGTTTCAATGATAGAAGGAAATCACAGCTGATGCTCTGTAAGGGGTGTGCTAGCCTCCTGCCTGTGAAATTTTCCATTCTATCCTCCCTCCAGCAGACTCCAGACTTCACAATGAAGGTTAAAGACAAAGCTCTACCCCATTAAGTACAGATGCTGATTATATCCACAAAGGACAGGTTTACACTTATTTAAAAGTCTTTTTTTTCATTCTTGAGCTTTGACCTTCTGCAGCTCAGTCTTATTAAGCCTCCTGATGTTCCCAGCATCTCAGAGGCCCCAGGGCTGGTTCAGTCCAGGCAGGGTTGTCTCTACATCAGGAGATAATTGTTCAAACCTCATTCTAGAAGTCTGGTCCTAATCGAAACCAACACTTCAGTGCACTAGTCAGAAGATGCTACAACAGAAGAACCTCAGAACCTGAAATAGAGCATTCAGCCCCTCTGGCCTACTCTGCCATCCAATAAGATCAAGGCTGATTTTCTCCCTCAGCTACACCTTCCTTTCAACAGCTTTAAATTGGTGACAGTTTCCTGGAACAATATGTTTTAGATCCAACTAGGGATGAAACTATTTTAGATCTTGTATAGTGTAATGAGCCACGACTAATTAGTAATCTCAGAGCAAAAGATCCTCTGGGCAAAAGTGATCATAACACAATTGATTCCATTTTGAATTTGAAAGTGACATACTGGAGTTCCAAAATAGAATCTTAAAATTAAACAAAATGAATCACATTGGTACGAGGGGAGACATGTCTAAAGTTGATTGTGTAAATAACCTAAAAAATATGGTAGTAAGTAAAAATTGAGAAACATTTAAAGAAGTGATTCAAAATTTTCAATCAAAATGCATTCCATTCAAAAAGAAAAACTTAGTAAGAAGGATCCATTTGCCCCTTACAAGGGAAGTTAATGATAGTATTGGATTAAAAGGAAGTTTATAATGCTGCAAAGAATGGCAGTAAACCCAGAGATTAGGAGCATTTTACAAACAAGCAAAAGGTGACAAAAATGTTGATAAAAACAGAAAAAATAGAATTAGAGTAAACTAGCCAGGAAGAAAAAAAACTTAAAAAAAGCCTGTAGGAGCTTTTACAGGTATATAAAAAGGAGGAGAGTAGCTAAGGTAAATGTTGGTCCTTTTAAGGCAGAGACGTGATAAATTATCAAAGGGATTGAGGGAATGGCAGAAACATTGGACAAATACTTTATCCTTGTCTTCACAGTAGAGGATACAAATTACATATTAGAAATAGAGGGCAACCAATGGACAAATAAGAGTGAGGAACTTATTTTAATAGCTGGAGACAGTGGCACAGCGGTAATATCACTGGACCAGTAAGGCCAGGTTAATGGGTATAGGTTCAAATCTCAACACAGCAGCTGGTAGAATTTAAATTCAATCAATAAATCTGGAATTGAAAGCTAGTCTCAGTAATGGCAACCATGACGCTATCATTGATTTTTGTTAAAAACATCTGGTTCACTAATGTCCTTTAGGGAAGTAAATCTGCCATCCTTACCTGGTCTGGCCTGCATGTGGCTCCAGACCCAGAGCAATGTGGTTGACTCTTAACTGCCCTCTGAAATGGCTTAGAAGGCCACTCAGTTCAAGAGTAATTAGGGATGGGCAACAAATGCAGTGATGCCCATATTCCATGAAAGGATAAAGGAAAAAAAAAAGCAGAGAAAAAGTATTAAGAGAAACTTATGCAACTAAAAGCCTACAAATCTCTACGACCTGATGGTCTACATCCAATGGTTTTAAAGGAGGTAGCAGCAGAGGTAACGGATGCACTGGCTATGATTTTCCAAAATTCCTTAGATTCTGAAGGTTGGAAGTTAGCAAATGTAACTGTTACTATTCAAGAAAGGTGGGAGGGAGAAAACAGGCAACTGCTGGCCAATTAGACTGACATCAGTCATTGGGAAAATGTTGCAATCTAATACTAAGCAAATCTTAGCAATATCTTTGCAAATCATTGTGTAACCAGACAGAGTCAGTAAGGGAAATCGTTTTTGACAAATGTACTGGAGATTTTTTAGAGTGCAACTAATGGGCCAGGATTTTATAGTCGGCATGCAGGGATGGGCCCAACATGCTGGCATGTAAAATGACATGCGCTTTCGTTGGGCACACATCTCAACGTCTCGCGATGTTTCATTCAGCGGGCACACACCGGAGTCGGCTGCATGCCCGCCGATAACTAAAGGCCTATTAAGGCCATTAAGGAGCTAACTGATTTCAAATTTACGCTGCCCGTCCAACCTAACGGTTGGCGGGCAGGCGAAAAGGCCAAGCGGCCTTTACATTTTTTAGGAAACCTCATCCACGAGCAGGATGAGGTTTCCTAAAGCTTTCACAAATTGAATAAAAACTTTTTATGGGAAATAAAAACATGTCCCATCTCATGTGACACAGTCACATGAGGGGACATGTTTCATTAAATTTTTATTGCTTGTATTTATTTTTTTCAAATCTTCAATCTCCCTGAGGCAGCTCCATGCCTTAATTAGCCCGCCCATGTAAGATGGCGGTATGGAGCTGATCGCGAGTGGCGGTTCCCCCGCCTGTTGCCGCCCAGCTCGCCCGACACAGGAAAAATTCAGACCATGGTGTAGATAAAGGGGAATTAATAGATGTAGTGTACTTGGATTTTCAAATGGCATTCAATAAGGTGCCACACTAAAGGTTAAAATGGAAATTAAGGCTCATGGAGTTGGGGGATATTAGCACGGATGGAAGAGCGGTTAATAGATAAGAAGCAGAAAGTAGGGATAAACATGACATTTTGAAGTTTACAATTATGGGTAATCAGTGAGGCAATGCAGGAAATAATTGAGGCTGCAGAGGTATGGTTTTTGAGGTGAATAAGGAAGATATCTTGGACAAGTGACACTATCAATAAAGAGGTGCCAGTAAAATCTGGAATCAAAGAACTCTACTGACCAAGATCAGGAAGAGACAGTTGGAACTTCTTGTGCACATAAAATCATGACATAGAAAGTCTGATCTGATGGGAAAGATCGATGGTAAAAGAGATCGGGGTAGACAAAGAACGATCTTCTGAAAGCGCCTCACAAACTGGATGAATGCAGCACCAATGAAGATGATCCACGCCTCAAGAGTAAAGTTAACATGGAGGTCCATGGTCACCAATGTCCTCTTAGGGCATGGTACCTGAAAAGAGAGAGATTACCATCCCAAAGAGACCGAGTGTAATGCATCCAAGTTTGCTGATGATACAAAGCTAGACGGGAATGCAAAGCTGTGAGGAGGACAGAAAGAGATGCAAAGAGATAGGCAGGCTAAATGAATGGGCAACAAGCTGGCAGATGGATTGTGGGGAATAGTGAGTTAAGCACTTTGGTAGTAAAAATGGAAAAACAGAATATTTTTAAAAGGCATGAAAATATCTAAATGTTCAGAGCGACCTGGGTGTTCTCCTACAATGAAACCAGTAAGTTAGCATATAGTACAGACAGCAATTAGGAAGGCAATTGGCATATTGGCTTTTATTGCATAGGGATTAGAGTACAAGATTAAAAAAAGCTTGCTAAATTGTAAAACAAAAACAGAATTACCTGGAAAAACTCAGCAGGTCTGGCAGCATCGGCGGAGAAGAAAAGAGTTGACGTTTCGAGTCCTCATGACCCTTCAACAGAACTATGATCTTGTCGCAGAGACAAACAAAACTTCTTCAAGGTAGGCATTTCTTCTCCACTGATGCTGCCAGACCTGCTGAGTTTTTCCAGGTAATTCTGTTTTTGTTTTGGATTGCCAGCATCCGCAGTTTTTTGTTTTTATTATTGCTAAATTGTAGACGGCTTTGGTGAGATCACACCTGAAGTACTGGGCACAGTTTTGGCCTCCATATCTAAGCAACTGTAAGGAAAGGGTTAGTGGATTGGCTACAATTTCAGAGCAGTGTTGGTTATGTGGAAACTGGATGAGTGCAAAACTTGCTAATTATGTGAATATTTGTTCAATGGATGAGACTGCTGAATTGAATCGAACAATTGAATTGGATAAAACTGTTAATCAGAGCAAACTGGTTTGAGTCAGTGGAAGCTGATTAAAATGAAACAGGTAGTCATACTCGGACAGACCATAAGACATAGGAGCAGAAATTAGGCCATTCGGCCCATCGAGTCTGCTCCGCCATTCAATCATGGCTGATAACACCACTCTCCCAGCTTCTCCCCATAACCTTTGATCCCCTTACTAATCAAGAACATATCTATCTCCGTCTTAAATACACTCAATGACCTGGCCTCCACAGCCTTCTGTGGCAATGAATTCCAAAGATTCACCACTCTCTGGCTAAAGAAGTTTCTCCTCATCTCTGTTCTAAAAGGTCTTCCCTTTACTCTGAGGCTATGCACTCGGGTCCTAGTCTCTCCTACTAATGGAAACATCTTCCCCACATCCACTCTATCCAGGCCTTTCAGTATTCAGTAAGTTTCAATCAAATCCCCTCTCATCCTTCTAAACTCCATCTAGTATAGACCCAGAGTCCTCAAACGTTCCTCATATGTTAAGCCTTTCATTCCTGGGATCATTCTCGTGAACCTCCTCTGAACCCTCTCCAGGGCCAGAACATCCTTCCTGAGATACGGAGCCCAAAATTGCTCACAATATTCTAAATGTGGTCTGACCAGAGTCTTATAAAGCCTCAGCAGCACTTTCCTGCTTTTATATTCTAGTCCTCTCGAAATAAATAACAACATTGCATTTGCCTCCCTAACTATCGATTCAACCTGCAAGTTAACTTTAAGAGAATCCTGGACTGGGACTCCCAAGTCCCTTTGCACTCCAGATTTCTGAATTCTCTCCCCATTTAGAAAATAGTCTATGCCTCTATTCTTCCTACCAAAGTGCATAACCTCACACTTCCCCACATTGTATTCCATCTGCCACTTCTTTGCCCATTCTCCTAACCTCTCCAAATCTTTCTGCAACTTCCCCACCTCCTCAATACTACCTGTCCCTCCACCTATCTTTGTATCATCTGCAAACTTAGCCAGGATGCCCTCAGTTCCTTCATCCAGATCATTAATGTATAAAGCGAAAAGTTGTGGTCCCAGCACTGACCCCTGCAGAATTCCACTAGTCACTGGCCGCCATCCTGAGAAGGACCCCCTTATCCCCACTCTCTGCCTCCTGCCAGACAGCCAATCTTCTATCCATGCTAGTACCTTGCCTCTAACACCATGGGCTCTTATCTTACTGAGCAGCCTCCTGTGCGGCACCTTCTGGAAGTCCAAGTAGATGACATCCATTGGCTCTCCTTTATCTACTCAATGAGTTGCCTCCTTAAAGAACTCTAACAGATTTGTCAGGCATGACCTCCCCTTGATGAAACCATGCTGACTTTGCCCTATTTTACAATGCACTTCCAAGTATTCTGAAATCTCATCCTTAATAATGGACTCTAAAATCTTACCAACAACTGAAGTCAAGCTAATTGGCCTGTAATTTCCCATCTTTTGCCTCACTCCCTTCTTAAACAGGGGGTTACATTAGCAATTTTCCAGTACTCTGGGACCTTCCCTGACTCGAGCGATTCTTGAAAGATCACCACTAACGCCTCCATTATCTCTTCAGCTATCTTCTTCAGAACTCTGGGGTGTAATTTATCTGGTCCAGGTGATTTATCCACCTTCAGACCTTTCAGTTTTCCTAGCACCTTCTCCTTGGTAATGGCCACCATACTCACCTCTGCCCTCCGACTCTCTTTAACTTTGGGGATGTTACTCGTGTCTTCCACTGTGAAGACTGACGCAAAGTATCTATTCAGTTCCTCCACCATTTCTTTGTTCCCCACTACTACTTCTCCAGTGTCATTTTCCAGCGGCCCTATGTCCACTTTCTTACCTCTCTCTTACCTTTTATATATCTAAAAAAAACTCTTGCAATCTTCTTTTATATTACTGGCTAGTGTACCCTCATATTGAATCTTCTCCCTCCTTATTTCTTTTTTAGTTGTCCTCTGTTGGTCTTTGTAGGCTTCCCAATCCCCTGGTTTCCCACTGCTCTTTGCCGCATTGGATGCTTTCTCTTTAGCTTTTATGCTGTCCCTGACTTCCCTTGTCAGCCATGGTTGCCTCGTCTTCCCTTTAGTATGCTTCTTTTTCCTAGGGATGAATTTTCGCTGTGACTCCCAAATTACTCCCAGAAACTCCTGCCATTGCTGTTCCACTGTCTTTCCTGCTACAGTCATCTCCCAGTCAATTCTGGTCAGCTCCTCCCTCATGCCTCTGTAGTTACCTTTATCCAACTGTAATACCGTTACATCTGATTCCAGTTTTTTCCTCTCAAATTGCAGGTAAATTCTATCATATTATGGTCACTTCCTCCTAAGGGTTCCTTCACCTTGAGCTCCCTTATCAAATCTGCCTCATTTCACATCACTAAATGTAGAATTGCCTGTTCCCTAGTGGGCTCCACCACAAGCTGCTCAAAAAAGCCATCTTGTAGACATTCCACAAATTCCTTTTCTTGGGATCCACTACCAACCTGATTTTCTCAGTCTACCTGCATATTGAAATCCCCCATGATCACTGTAACCTTGCCTTTCTTCCACGCCTTTTCTATCTCCTGGTGTACCTTGTGCCCCACATCCTGACCACTGTTCAGAGGCCTGTACATAACTCCCATTATGGTGTTTTTACCTTTGCAGTTCCTCAACTCTACCCACACAGATTCTACATCATCTGACCCTACGTCATTTCTCGCTATCGATTTAATTTCATTTCTTACTAACAAAGCAACCCCACACCCTCTGCCAACCTGCCTATCTTTTCAATAGGATGTATATCCTTGGATACTTAGCTCCCAGTCCTGATCCCCTTGCAGCCATGTCTCCGTAATGCCCACCACATCATACCTGCCAATTTCAATCTGCGCCATAAGCTCATTTACTTTATTTCGTATACTGCATGCATTCAGATACAACACTTTCAGTCCTGTATTTCCCGTCCCCTTTCTCATTGTCGTCCCTTTATCTGTGCTTGAAGTTAGATTCCTAGCCCTTTCCAAACAATCTGACCTATTTTGTGTTCTGGAGACTTTAATAGCCTCTCCTGGACTCCCCTTTCTTTTCAGTTTTTTCATAATTTTCCATGAAGTTGAATCCAACCCCCCCCCCCCCACCACACACACGCTAACCTGCTGCTTTCTTTGCCATTAGTCATACTTCTTGGAGTTTTACCCTTCCCTCCCCCCCCTCACCCCCACTCACCACCACCACCACCACCCCACCCCCAGCACTTTCTAGTTTAAAGTCCTCTTGACCACCCTATTTACCCTTTTCACTAGAACATTGGTCCCAGATTGGTTCAGGTGGAGACTGTCCCAACAGTACAGATCCCTCCAGTTCCAATACTGATCCCAATGCCCCATGAAATGGAACCCCTCTTTCCCGCACCACTCCTTTAGCCAAGTGCTTACTTCCCTTATTCTCAAGTCCCTATGCCAATTTGCACGTGGCTCGGGTAATAATCCGGAGATTATAACCCTTGAGGACCTGTTCTTTAATTTAGTTCCTAGTTCTTGATAACCCCTAAACGGGTCCTCTTTCCTACTCTTATCTATGTTATTTGTCCCGATGTGGACCACAACAACTGGATCCTCCCCCTCCCTCTCCAATATCCTTTCAAGCCAGTCAGAGATGTCCCTCACCCTGGCACCGGGCAGGCAACATACCATGTGGGATTCTTGATCCTGCTTACAGAGGATGCTATCAATTCCCCTAATGATAGAATCCCCTACAACTACCACTTGTCTTTTTGCTCCCCCCTCTTGAATGGCCTCCTGTGCCATGGTGCCATGGTCAGCTGGCTCATCCTCCCTACAGCCCTGTTCCTCATCCACACAGGGAGCAAGTACCTCGTACCTGTTGGACAAAGTCAAGAGCTGAGGGTCCTATGTTCCTGAACACAGGATCCCTCTACCTGCTTCACTTGCAGTCACACCCTGCTGACCCTGACCACTGACCGAACTTGAGGTACTTAATCTACCGGGTGTGACCGCCTCCTGAAACAAAGTGTCCAGGTGACTCTCCTCCTCCTAGATGTGCCACAGTGTCTGGAGCTCGGACTCCAGCTCATCAATTCTGAGCTGGAGTTCCTCCAACAACCAACAATTGCTGCAGATGTGGTCAGTGCGGCTCGCAATGGGATCTACCAGCTCCCACATCATACAGCTACAGCACATCACCTGCCCAGCCATCGCGACTTGGATAATTAATTTGTTAATTAGCTTTGCAGTGTTTTTGTTTCAAATTTGGTGCAGATTTCCTACCAACCAACCAGGTCACAGCTTTCCTGTGATGTCACTTTTTCAGTTTTGGCTTCAGTTACTCTGTGCCCTGAGGTCACCGCTCCTGTAAAAAAGTCCTTACATGGTTAGGTCAACAGAAGACAGCTTGGGAATATGCTAACCAGCCAACAGCTGATATGCACCCAACCAACCAATCCACATCGATAAGAGGGTTGTGCATGAGCTCTTTCAAAATCTATCTTCTTTATATGGACCCTGAAAAGAGACCCACACAGGAGTGCTCAAGAAGAAAGACAAAATATACTTGTCAATGGGAGAGTGCTCAAAGAAAGAAGGCAGAAAAGATGTTTCAATGGGAACAGCCCCAGTGAACCAAGCAGGAAGATTGCATCAAAGTTCACTCCTAAACAACCTACGGTCATCTCAGATTGACCAGCTGAGGGATAACTGTATGATTTAATTGAAACTGTTTTGTTTAACATTCTCAATAAAGCCATTGGATTTAGTGTGAGATTGTGTCAATTGTAATTCTTGGTCTTCGAATTTAAGGAAGGGGTAAAATCACCCACTGAAGTATATATTTGCCATTGGAAGTGGTTCACTACATTGGTTCATTGGATGGGAGGGTTGCCCTTTGATGAGAGACTGAGTGAACTGAGCACTCTTTGGAGTTTGGAAGAATAAGTGGTTATCTCACTGAAACATATAAGATTCTGAAGGAGCTTGAGAAGTAGACACTGAAAAGTTGTTGCCCTTTGCTGGGGAATCTAGAACATGGGGGCACAGCCTCAGGATAAGGGATCAATCGTTTAGCACTGAGAAGAGAAGAGATTTCTTCACAGAGGGTTGTGAATCTTTGCAATTGTCTATCCCATAGGATTGTGGATGCTCTATCATTGAGTATATTCAATACTGCTATAGAATGATGTTTGATCTCAGGGAATCAAGAGATATGGGAGGCAGACGGGCAAGTGAAATTGAGGCAGAAGATCAGCCATGATCATATTGAATGGCTGGCAGGCTTGAGAATCTGTATAGTTTACTCTCTTGTTCCTATTTCTTATGTTCTTAGGTTCCCTTGATTCCTTGATATCCCAAAAGAAAACTGCCAATCTCTGTCTCAAATATACTCAATGACTGAGTATCAACAGCTCTCTTTGGGTAGAGAATTCCAAAGGTTCACAATGGTTTGAGTGATGAAGCTTCTCCTCGTTACTTCTAACTAGCTGATCCTTTATTCTGAGACCATGATCCATCACTCTAGACTCTTCAGTCAGTGGCAACATTCTCCCTCCCGCCAGTTACCCTGTCAAGCCCCTGAAGAATTTATATGTCTCAATGTTTCTGTACTGTAAGCAACGTAGGCCTAGTCTACGCAATAGAGTAATTCCCAGTCTGCTGAACCATTCCTTTGGTAAGGGGGGCCAAAGTGTTCACAGTACTTCACAATCATTCATGTGAAGTGGGCATCACTGGCTAGACCAGCATTTATTGCCCTTGTTCAGAGGGCAGTTAAGGGTCAACCACATCGCTGTGAGTCACATGTAGGCCAGCAGATTTCCTTCTCTGAAGGGCATTAGTGAACCAGATGGGTTTTTACAACTTTTGACAATGTTTTCATGATCATCATCAGACTTTAATTCCAGAATGTTACTGAATTCAAATTTCACCATCTGCTGTGGTGGGATTTGAGCTCAGGTCCCAGAGCATTACCCTGAATTGTTGGACTACCAGTCCAGTGACTAAACCTCCACCACCTCCTCACTGGGCTCACTAAAGCTCTCTACAAATTGCAGTAAGACTTCTCAAGTCCTTGCTGACTCTTCCTGTGGCTTAGTTGGATGTTAAAGTCTCTGTGGCGCTATTCAAAGTAGAGCAGCAATCAACTGTTCTCTAGGCATAAAGAAAAGCAGATTAACTACTCATTTTTATCTGATTGCACTTTGTGCAATATTGCTGTGTGTGAAATGCCTACCACATTAGCCTTGAACAACGACCTTTGAAAGTAATTCATTGTCTGTTTAAGTGAAAATCTTTCTATCTCTCTATTTGGCCTTCATGGGGAACACAGAATTTGTTCCCATTTTTGTTTTCTTTTTCATCAGACTCAGAATTTGAGTTTAGTACGATGCACAAATCTATATCCACAAGATTGTAACTCTCAGTTCAGGCTGTGTGATCTCTCCTTCACATCATTCACATCTCTGCTGCCCTTCCCCCCCTTATATGTCTCTATTTAAAATCTGTCTTTTTAACCCCAGCCTAAGTTTTACCTCTTCTCATCCAGCTACAATCACAGGCAAAACATCCATGTTATTTTCATACAAGGTGAGAGCAAATGCCATCCAGTGGCAGGAGGCAAGATTACATCCAAGGCAGTACAAGTGATGCCAAATAAAATTTAACATAACCCAAACCCTAAGTCCACCGTATACCTGATTCTATTCTCAAGGGTAAGGTGCCATACAAATAAAATGGGGCTAAATATTAACCAAAATATCTAATTAGTGAGTGAGAACTTTATTAAAAAGACCCTGAGTCAATGCCAACATTAGAGTAGTCGTATTGTAAATTGAAATTGTTGGAAATACTCAGCAGGTCAGGCAGCATCTTTGCGCACATACCCTCAAAGTGCTTGCTTCATCAGTATGGATATTAAAATTAGAATGGTACAGAGATTAGCATTTGCCCTCTGCATGGATGACAAATCCCCCTTGACAAATTTGTTCCATATTCCACTTCCTCATAACGTAAAGAAGAAAACACAAGGGCCTGAACTGGTGGAGTTGCAAACTTGTGGATAAAGATTTGAGCATCGTGTTAACCTTAATTCTGAGTCTGATCAAAAGGAAAACAATAACAGGAACAAATACTGTGTTCCCGTGAAGGCCAAATTAAGAGATAGAAAGCTTTTCACTAAAACACACAATGAATTACTTTCAAAAGTTGTTGTTCAAATGTAGGCTCCATATCATAGAGTTGCTGCAGTCAGAGGCACTGGGCCTGAAGATCCATGAGACTGGCAGAGACACTGGGCATTCCGCTCATCAGTGACCTCCAACACTGATCCTGATGGAGTATTTGGGCTAATTGGGGAGAGTCCTTATTTGTAAGGTCACAAAGATGCCCTCCTGCCTGGTGCCCAACACCAGATCCCAGGCATAGACTCCAGGGCATCTCTCTTTGGGGAAAGGAACAAGATATTTTTAAAAGATGGATAATCTTACCACTATATATGTTGTGGGGACTGGGCCTTATCATTGCCACAACTGGAGACCACTTAGGTCATTACTTTCATTTCGTTGTCGGTAACAACCTCCAGTCATACGTATAAAATTCATGGAGGGCTTGATGGGCTAGATGCTGAGAGGCAGTTTCCCCTGGCTGGAAAGTATAGAATTAGGGGTATCAACTACTTGTGCCCTAAAGCTTGGGCGGAAGTTCCTGGCCAGCACAGACATCAGAGGATGTAGGCTGAACACTCGCTGTGCTCACTAAACACACATTATAAACGAGACAGCCACGGTCTGTTTAACTACCAGGGAACAGACAAATTTCTATCAGCCAGAAAAATAGTTGACAACACACCTTAAGCAGTTTCCTTTTTAAAAGTCTCCCTGGTAAAGCAATCATGAAACAAGTCCAAACATGAATAAGTTCTATACTATTTAATTCTCAGTTTTACTTTTCTTATAAATTGTGCTGTATGACAGGCAATAATATTTATAAAGCATTGCCAGGTACTGCATTACCAGTTAATTTTCCTAAATTTATTCTTGGGATATGGGCAACATTGTCATGGATGGCTGCATTGTTTGCCCAGCTCAATCAGCCCCGAGAGACTTACTTTATTGTGGCGCCCATGTTCCAAATAATGTTAAGCAGAGAATTACAGGACAATGATTGAACAATGTATGTTCAAGTCAGGGTGATGTGGGACTTAACTTGCTGCTGTGTTTTCTGCTATGCAATAATGGCTACAATTCAAGAGTTCTAGCTCTTCATTGGCTGTAAAGTGCTTTAGGCTGTCCTTAAGTCATGAAAGGCACGGTAAAGCTTTTCCTTTTGGAGGGGAACCTGGAGTTGGTGGTAGTCAGTCATGCTATGACACTTTTTCCCTCATCTCTTTCATTGGCCTGGCACCTCTTGCCAGGATTGTTGCATTGCCATCTGGTGAATAATTCTCAAGTGCTGACAGAGCACAGAAATGATTCAAATTAACTCACTTATGTTATAGTATAAGAACCTCTTTTGGTCTCTCAGGCTGGCCAGCACCCAATATGGGGCAGAATCACATTACCGGCCTCTGAAAGTTGCTATAATGTAACAATAGTTATATCTGACTACCAAATGCAAATCCTATTCTGACACCTGTAATGAGATCTCCTAAACACTTATAATTAAGGGATAAGGCATGAGATGTATAAAGGCAACTCGGTAAAGATTTCCTCACTATATAAACTATAGTTTTGGCCATAAATGGATTTAATTTCTTCTGTGCACCCTTTCAAGCACAAGTTAATACAACCCTGTTTTGGATTTGCACCCTTTGCATTAATGCAGTCCTGGGATCCATTTGCGTCAATGGAACTGATTGATTTAATGTGCTCAAACAGTGAGCTCCAAACTGGAGTCTGAGGACCCCTCAGGGGGTGAAATAATCTTAAGTGTAAGATGGAAAGGAAAGGATTTTGCAAAGCAACTGGGGTGTTTCACCGAAATCACTTTATCTGCATTATCCACAGAAATGACTACAGGAAGTGGCCCAGAATAAGTGAATGAGTGGAGGCAGAGGAGGGTTGGTATGCAATGGGATCGATGTTGGGCCACCACATGTGAAGAGGGGAGTGCACATGGTGGAGTGCTGACAGGAGCATGAAGGCTTACAATATAAATACTATCTAGTTGTCTCTTGATTTCTGCTGACCTTGTATTGATCATTGGAGCAGAAATGACTGAACGGGTTTAAAGTACCAGTGAGCACATATGGATAGGCTACTAAATTTCCCAGCTACTGCATCTATCAAATATTTTCACTGATGCTATAGTATAATTTAAATGGAGTTGTCCATAACTACTAATCCATTTGAAAAGGGATGCATTAACCAAAAAGATTGACAACAACTGAGCCAGCAATAGGATCACAAAGGATTAAATTAAACCCACACAAGTTCTGCTTAATATTCATTTTTTTTTCTGTTGGCTTGGTGATATGGTCTACTTATAATTAGATGTCACATCTTCAGCTTTAGAGATCTGATGTAGATCATGAACTCCTAGAAGGCCTATCACTACACTTATGCAGTGATGGATGACAGTCCAGTGTGGATTTCAATTCATTTTTGCAGTTCCTAACATTAAGTTAAGCTTTGCTTTTCATTCCTAGATCATCAAGAATAAAACATGCAACACTTTAGTCCTTGCCTGAAAGCACCATTCCAAGTCAGCAATTGAAATTTTTCATGAGGTGTTAAGTAATGATCAAAAAACTTCAACACTCAAACTTCACACCCCTTAGTCATTGCTATGTTTGCCTGGCTTTAATCCACAGACAGTAAGGAATACAGGAAGATATTTTCTCTTGTAGCCTCAGTGTTAATGACATTGAAAATGAACATTTCTGGTGTTTTTCATTTCTGACATTCAAAAAGGCTGCAATTGTAGCTTTGCCCGAAGTAAAAGTTGGGGAAAAAAATCATCTAGCTCCATTAATGGCACTGCAAACACATCAGAAAATCTTTCCTCTACGCTTTGTGAGATTTTAGATCAAAAATATTGGCCCTGAAAATCCACACTCAACAGTGGACCCATGACTAATCTGAGGGAAGGTTGGAGGATTTTGGAGGTAAGATGCAAATGTGCTTCTGCAATGGAAGTGGGAAACATTTAAGAGATTTCAGGTTAGGTCCAAGGCCTGAAAAGCAGAGAAGAGAAAGTCAAGATGAGATTTGATGGAGGTGTTTAAAATTCTGAAGCTTTTCGATAGAGTAACTAGGGGGAAACTATTCCCCAGGGTAGAAGAATCGATAGCCACGATAACCAGAAGGCACATATTTAAGGTGGTTGGGAAAAGAATCAAATACAACATGTAGGAAAACAATTTACACAGTGTGTTGTTGTGATCTGGAATGCACTGCATGAAAGGGTGGCTTGGACACAGATTCAATGATAACTTTCAAACAGGATTAGATAAATACTTGATGGGGAAAATGATTCAGATGGCAGTGGGATTAGAACCAGCACAGACACAATATGGCAAATAGCCTCCTTGTGCAGTGTATCGTTCAAAGGTTTTACCATTTCCAGCGGCAAAGTAACAACTACCGAAAGTCTAAACAAAGAGCTGTGTTACAAAAGTCAGTGCAAGCAATAAGTAGCATCAACCACCCACATGTTTTGGCAAGGTGTCTGCAATAATTAACCAGCGTTTACCAGTTGGCTGCTATCACTAAGGACCCCAATTTGGGCAGAACCACAAGATAGAAGTGGAATCAGCATGCACATTTCTTTCACTGAAGAGTAATCCTCCTAAATTCTGACTGGTCGTTTCTCGATCTGGTGATTTAATCCAAATATATGAACATTTCAAAAGGAGCCACATCAAACATGTTAACTTTAACACTGGATTGACTGTCACAAGACAAGTCTGAAATTTACCCCATATTGTTTTTTTTAAATATATAAACTAATATAAATGGAATAAATAATAACTGCTGTTAGTTTCGTAGACTGGGTGCATTCCACTTGATGACAGTCATACAGTTCATGAAGGTCAGTAATGTGCAGGATTTTAAGCTGATGCCACAGGTCAAGTCTATATAGGCTAATTAACCTCCATGGTCACAAGGGGTATTGTCACCATATTGAGGAGCTGTTCATTTGACTGAGTGCCCGCTCTATAAACTGTTCACGTCAACAGCTCAAGAAAAGCCTGTGCAGCACAAACTGGCTGTTGCGAAGTCCAATTGCTGTGAGTTATTTGTTTTCTTTCCGAAGGTCTTGTCAAGATCTGAAGGTCTTTGTTGTCTCACACAACAAAATTCAGGACTGTGGAGGCATTTAAAATAACGGAGCATGAATATAAGATATCGTGAATAACTCCAGTAGGGAACTGGGGAGAAACTCTTTACCAGGAGTGTGATTAGAATGTTGAACACACTACCACAAGTAGTTGAGGTGAATAGCATCTTAGGGGATGTTAGATAAATATATGGAGGGGGAAAAAAACAGAAGGATATAATGAGATGAAAATGGGTGGGAGGAGCCCCCTGTGGTATATAAGCAGTAGCTAGCAGACAGCGTTTTCTTTATTATTCTTTCACAGGACATGGGCATCACTGACTAGGCTAGCATTTTTATTGCCCATCCGGAATTGCCCTTGAGACGGTGGTGGTGAGCTGCCTTTTTGGACTGCTGTAGTCTGTGGGTTGAATGGCCTATTTCTGTGCAGCAAATTCTATGTGGTCCTTAGGACACTTTCCCATGTACAACTCAATGAGGTAGTGAAGCAGCATTGTCCAATGCGAGGACCATTAGCCACATGTGCCAAATTGGGAATCCGGATATTGCTAATTACATTTCCGACTAGTAAATGAAAATGAGTAATGGACGCCATCCTGGGACATGCAATGTCAATGCTAGTATTCGCATGATGTATGCATGGTGCACTTTAATCTTTTTGTGCATTTGTAAGTAAATGAAAATGTGTGAGAACACATTCTCAGCAATTCTTAATGTGCAACAGTGACTGCGCTTCATATTCTGTAAAGCACTTGAAGCCTCCTGAGGTCATGAAAGGGTCTATATACATGCAAATCTTTCTGTCAGTCACTCTGATAAAGTCAAAGTAGTGTTTGAAAACACTGGACAGAACTTCCAAAGCAGAGTCATATTAAACTTGAAATGTTAACCCTGTTTCTCTCTTCACAGATGCTGCCAGACCTGTCAGAGGCTCTTCACTTCGATGCTTTGTGGTGCCCTGAGCTCCTGTAAAAGTTTGATTAGGAAGAACTCTTTCTTCATGCTTCCTCTCCTTTCAGTTCTTCCTATTATGCAGAAATCCTGTTCATGTTTCAATTACTGTTGACTTTTCAACTGTTAACAGACAATGTTTGGCAAGCCGAAGGTCTATACGAACATAATTCAGCAGAAAGTAAAGATTTTTTTAATGAACATTATGCAAAAATCAACAGCAAAATTCTGTACAAAAACATACTGCTAAGCACAATAAAGTCTAAAAGCTCTTAGCCATTTTAAGACCTTTATTGCTAATAGAGGACTCACTCTGATAATTCCTTAATGAGAGAGTAAACTCCATACCAATCTCAACCTAAGCAGGTGTAAAACGGCAGCAAACTTCATTTAAAAGTACAAGAACATTTAAATGGTTCGTTATCAGTGACAGGTGGTTGAAAAGATCTGCCAGTAAATTGTGCTTGGCATGAAAGTGTTGTAGACCTCATTACAATGATTTTATCCAGAATCTCCAGTGTCCCGGTGCCTGTTTCACTTCTGCACTACCAATCTTTGCTTCGGGAGAATCCACCCTTACTTCAGCCCGGCCACTTGTACTGGACCCATTGGTGTTAACGTGGGCTGTACGAAGTGAACAATAAACCAAATCGCACTTCTCCAACAGGAACCTGGCATTCAAAATGCTACCAAATCATTGAGGATCATCACTGTGCAGTCAGCACTATTCCTGCAAACTGTGGATATGATACTAATGACTGGTGATTAAGTAACAAATGTAATCATTCCTTAATAAGAACATAAGGACATATGAAATAGGAGTGAGGGTAGGCCATTTGGCCCATTGAGCCTGCTCCGCAATTCATCAAGATCATGGCTGATCTGATTGTGGCCTTAATGCCATTTTCCCGCTTTTCCCACATAACCCTTGATTCCCTCGTAGGTCAAATACCTTATAAGCTCAGCCTTGAATATATTTTATAACACAATCTCCACTGCGTTCTATGGAAGAGAATTCCAAAGACTAATGATCCTCGGAGAGAGGAAATTCTTTCTCATCTCCATCTGAAACGGGAGACGCCTTATTTTGAAACAATGCTCTCAAGTTCTAGAAACATCCTCTCACATCGACTCTCTCAAGCCCCTTCAGAATCTTATATGCTTTACCAGGAACTCCTTTCATCCTTATGAATTCCAATGAACCTGCTCACCCTTTCCTCATAAGACAAACCTCTCATCCCCAGCATCAAGCTAATGAACCGAATGAGGTGAGAATTATTGATAGGACAGCTGGGTGGAAAGTTTAATACGCTATAAGCATTGTCTTTGTCTGTCGATAAATGGTCAATGTTAAGGAAACAGTCGCACTAATCACAGGCAGTATAAGTGATGCGGGCTGTATTTCATCAGTCACTCTACTGTTTCCAAATTTTGCCAAGGTTCAAAGGTTGGCTTCTGTCTGGCACCTAAAATAGTTGCATGAGTACCAGGATTTTGAAGAGCAGGGCATGCTATCCCAATATTCAGAAAGTGAGTGAGACATTAAGCAGGAGTCCTGTGCTAGCTATCCTGATATCTGTTGCGAGGAAATTGCTTCAGGCGGTTTTATCTCGTGTTATCAAAGTTCACCTAGAGGCCCTTAGCTGTAGCCAGTATGGAGTTAGCACTATGTCATGTCTCACAAATCTCACGGAAATTCTTTCAGAGGAAACTAAATCTATGGGTGTGAACTACCGAGTTAGATGTGAATTAGTTGGATTTTCAGAAGACATTTGATAATGCTTTGGAAGCGAGCCTTTCGAAGAAAGTTAAGGATCACGGCAGCAAATCAGCAGGCTGAACTGAATTAAGTTAAAAAGTTCTGTGCATTTATAAAGCATCTTATTATATCTCAGAAGCAGCTCAAAACACTGTGTAGACGGAGTGTTCCACAAGCATCATAGTTTTAAATCAATCAGCATTGTTGGTATAGTTAGTTGAGGGAGAGTTGAATCAGTTAATCTGTTTGGTGATGATGGTTAAGGGAAAGATGTTTTTCAGCACACCTGGCAAACACCTTACTCTTTTAGGTCCCAAGTCCTCTTGTGGGGTTTGAACCCACAACTCAGCTTAGCAATAACAACATCTTGCATTTATACAGTATAATGAAATGTCCCAAGGAACTGTATCAAACAAAATTTGACACCAGATACATTAGATTCTGCCTGGGTCACTCGGCTCCTGACCTCATTACAACCTTGATCCAAACTTGGACAAAAGAACTGAGCTCGTGGGGTGGGGTAAGAATGACTGCTCCTGACATCAATGTACCATCTGACCAAGTGTGGCATCAAGGAGCCCTAGCAAAATTGAAGTCAATGGGAATCAAGAAGAAAGCTCTTCACTAGCTGGAATCATACCTAGCACAAAGGAGGGTGGCTATGGTTGTTGGAGACCAATCATCCAGGATATCACTGCAGGAGTTCCTCAAGGAAGTGTCCTCGGCCCAATCATCTTCAGCTGCTTCATCAATGACCTTCCTTCCATCATAAGGTCAGAAGTGGGGATGTTCGCTGATGATTGCACGATGCTCAGCACCATTTGCAACTCCTCAGACACTGAAGCAGCCCATGTCTAAATGCAGCAAGACCTGGACAATATCCAGGCTTGGGCTGACAAGTGGCAAGTTTGTGCTATGCAAGTGCCAGGTAATGACCATCTCCTTCAAGACAGAATCTAACCCTCTTCTCTTGTCATTCAATGGCATTACCATCACTGAATCCCACACTATCAACATCCTGGGGGTTACCATTGACCAGTAACTGAACTGGACTAGCCATATAAATACTATGGCCACAACAGAAGGTCAGAGGCTGAGAATTCTGTGGCAAGCAACTCACCTTCTGACTCCCCAAAGCCTGTCCGCCATCTATAAGGCACAAGTCAGGAGTGCGATGGAATACTCTCCACTTGCCAGGATGAGTGCAGCTTCAACAATGCTCAAGAAGCTGGACACAATTCAGGACAAAGCAGCCCGCTTGATCAGCGGCCGATCCACTACCTTAAATGTTCACCCCCTCCACCATCAACACACAGTCGTAGTAATGTGTACCATCTACAAGATGCTCTGCAGCAACTTGCCAAGGCTCCTTCAACAGCACCTTGCAAACCTGCTACCTCGACCACCTAGAAGGATAAGGGCAGCAGATGCATGGGAGCACTATCACTTGCACGTTCCCCTCCAAGTCACTCAGCATCCTGACTTGAAACTATATTGCTGTTCCTTCACTGTCGCTGGATCAAAATTCTGGAACTCCCTTCCTAACAGCATTGTGGGTGCTCCTACACCATGTGGACTGCAGCAGTTCAAGAAGGCAGCTCACCACCACCTTCTCCAGGACAATTAGGGATGGGCAACGTATGCTGGTACTGACAGCAATGCCCATATCCCGTAAAAGAATAAAATAAAAGGACAGGTGATGAAAAGTTTTGCTGAAAGAGGTAAATTTCAAAGTGCATCTCATAGAGAGAAAGATAGAGAGTTAGAGAGGTTTAAGGAGAGAATTCATGAGTTTAGAGCCTAGGCAGCTGAAAGCACAGCGGTAATGGTGAAGCAAAGAAAATCAGGATGCACAAGAGACTATGATTGGAGGAATGCAGAGATCTCAGAGGGTTATAGGGCTGTGGGAGGTTACAAAGAAAGGGAGGGTCAAGGCAATGAAAGGATTTGGAAACATGAATGAAGCACATTGAACTGGGAGCCAATGTAGATCAGTAAGCATAGGGACGATATGTGAATGGGATGTATGAGTTAGTACATAGGTAACAGAGTTTTTGATGAGCTCAATATTATAGAAGGTGGGAGGTAGGGGGTCTGCCAGAAGTGTATTGGAATAGTCAAAGAATGCGTTAACAAAGGTATGGACACTTCAACAACAAATAAGCAGAGGCAGAGATGGAGACAAGCAGTGTAGCAACAAGAAATTTCTACTTCACCGTATGTAACTCCAGAGGATCTTACATTCAAAAGGAAAATGAAGCCCTGGAGATAGATTAAGAAAGAATGGCAAAGGCGATTCCAGGTTTCTGGGCTCTAAGCTATGAAGATCGAGATTCACTGAACACAACCCATTTTGTTTCCCTGCAAAAAAATTGAGGCGAAATAAAATTCAAATACATTGTTTTGTGAGCACAGAATTAAATGGCATGCATATAAATTGTACAATCCATAAGCAGGATCATATATATATATATGAAGAATAGCATATTTTCCCCATAGACTAGTGCAGAATTGATCTCCAGTATTTATGTGACTTATAGTTTCAAAGGCACTGGTTTAAGAATAGATAAAATGATTAAGTACTGAGGAATTGTTCAGTGTGTGGAAAGTAAAGGAGCAAGGCCTACTTGGATCATAAAGTAGAACTACTGAATGGTTACAGTACAAAAGGAGGCCATTCAGCCCTTCATGCAGGCTCTCCCCAAGAGGAACTTAGCTAGGCCTACTCCCCATATTTTTTCTCTTCAGGTAATTGTCCTTTTCCTTTTGGAAAGCCACTATTGAATCTGCCTCCACCACACTCTCAGGCAGTGATATCCAGATCCTAAACACTCAGCACATAAAAAATGTTCCCTCATGTTGCCTTTGGCTCATTTCCTATTCTGCGTCTTCAATTGGTGTCCTCTGGTTCTCCACCCTTCAGCCAAAGGGAACAGTTTCTCTCCAACTACTCTGTCCAGGCAACTCATGGTTTTGAACACTTCTATCAAATCTTCTCTCAACCTTCACTTCTCCAAGGAGAACAGCCCCAGCTTCTCCAGTCTACCCATGTAACTGCAGTCCCATGGTAATATTGTGTTATGAAAAGCAAGTGGTAAAGAATGAATAGCATGTAAAGGTTAGGCATCTATAAATGGGCTTATGCCTCCAATATAATTGCTGCCAGGGTAATTTTATACACATGTGTTTAAGTAATTGCATTGCAATACTGCAAAGGGCATTATCACCCTATTAGAATTGGGCACTGCTTAATTTTAGGCATCTGTAAAACACCCTTGACTTTGTGTGGCAGTGTAAAATGGATGACCCAGAGAATCAGCAACCTGTTTTACATATCACCCAATTCATTAGCAATCGTTCTACACAATCACACAACCTACCCCATCGATTCAAGATAACGAAAGGTGGACTATTTCGAAAAAGTAGCAGCAGGGGTTCAGGGCTAGGATGGAAAACAATACATAACTCATTAATATAGCCAGAGCTGTCTGTATCATGAGGCTTTGCAATTGCACAATCGGTAGTATTTTAAATCTGAATTTATTCCCACTAACACAATAAAATGCATTACTGCAAATCATTATTCCCTGGAGCAGTGATAGAGAAGGAAGGAAGTCTGTGTCACTAACAAAATAAAGTCACTATTCATCACGGAACATGACGGAATCCACCTGTTACCTGACAGTATTTTGGCAGTTATAAACCCAAAAATTCCAAATGGTTACTTCAAAAGAGCAGTTTTAGAAAACAAGTCAACTCACAGAATCCAGGCTGTGGGCACTGATTTCCTCTAATCACACACTCTTGGGCACATTTTTCAACAGCAGTCAACTTCTTTCTTGCCACTCCCTCCATTCCACCATGGTGTTGGCTTTAGATAGCATTCCCCAGTGCACTGAAGTTCCTTCCCCAGCACATCTGCATTATCATCTCCATCCTACCCAAAGCCCCTTCAACTCCTCTCCGCTCACCATGTTTTCACTTCTGCCCTTCCTGTTCATTTTTTTGGTCTGGGGCCTTGGTGTCCAACCATGATCCCCTAACCTGGCCGTAAGCATTCTGAGGTTCTCTGCAACTGAGGGGCACTGCAGAACATAACTGTTTTCACAATTCACTCCATGGACAAAGATTCCAAATAGGTATTTCAATTCTCTAAGCTCCTACCCTGTTGATGATGAATAAAAGTTATTCTGCATTGTAGCTGCTTGATACAGTGGCCTAGTGGTCATCTCACTGGGCAAGTAATTCAGAGACCCAGGCTGATGCTGTGGGGTTAGAGATTCAAATCTCACCATGGCAGTTGGTGAAATTCAAATACAATTGATTAATAAATCTGGAATTGAAAGCTAATCTCAGTAATGGTGACCATGAAATCATCATTGATTGCTGTAAAATCTCACCTGATTTCCTTTAGAGAAGGAAATCTACTGCCCTTTCTTGGTCTGGCCTACATGTGACTCCAGAACAACGACGTGGCTGAGTCTTAACTGCCCTCTGAAATGGCCTGACAAGCCATTCAGTTGTACCAAACCCCTACAGAAGAAGTTGCACCACTTGTACCAAGGCAGCTCATTGCCATTGTGTAAAAGACCATTAGACATGAGCAACTACATGCTGGCTTTGCCAGCGATGGCCACACCCCGTGAAGGAATAAAACAAATGAAATAATTAAACAGAGCACAAGGAGCTGTCTTATCATAGGCTGGTGTCCTAAATAGTAACACTGAACCAAGCAATGTGACCTCTGTGAATTGCTGATGCCATGTTAGGTGGTTCCTCATGAGCACCCATTGATGGTATATTCCTTGCCTTGGATATTTGCTTACCATGCGTCTATACTTTTCATCTTCTTTTTCTTCAGTTCTTTGTCCAAAGTGGGGGTCCCACTCACAGATCTTCACCATGGATTGGGTAAGGAGGCAGCCGAAAAGGGGATCAAATCCGGTGCTTTCAGCACCAATCTGATCCATACTTTTCTTTATTCATTCATGGGATGTGGGTTTCAATGGCTAGGCCAGCATTTGTTGCCCATCCCTAATTGCCCTTGAGAAGATGGTGGTGAGCTGCCTTCTTGAACTTCAACAGTACCTGCAGTGTGGGCACACCCACAGTACTGTTAGGAAGTGAGTTCCAGGATTTTGACTCAGTGACAGTGAAGGAATGGTGATATATTTCCAAGTCAGGATGGTGAGTGACTTGGAGGGGAATTTACAGGTAGTGGTGTTCCCATCTATCTGCCCTTGTCCTTCTAGATGGTAGTGGAAATGGGTTTGGAAGGTGCTGTTGAAGGAGCCTTGGTGAATTCCTGCAGTGCATCTTGTAGATGGTATACATTGCTGCTACTGTGTGTCAGTGGTGGAGAGAGTGAATGTGTGTGGATGTGGTGCCAATCAAGCAGGCTGCTTTGTCCTGGATGGTGTCAAGCTTCTTGAGTGTTGTGGGAGCTGCACTCATCCAGGCAAGTGGGGAGTATTCCATCACACTCCTGACTTTGCCTTGTAGATGGTGGACAGGCTTTGGGGAGTCAGGAGGTGAGTTACTCGCTGCAGGGTTCCTAGCCTCTGACCTGCTCTTGTAGCCACAGTTTTTATATGGCTAGTCTAGTTCAGTTTCTGGTCAATGGTAACCCCCAAGATGTTGACAGCAGGGGATTCAGTGATGGTAATGCCATTGAATGACAAGGGGTGATGGTTGGATTCTCTCTTTCTGGAGATGGTCATTACCTAGCACTTATGTGGCACAAATGTTACTTTCCACTTGTCAGCCCAAGCCTTGATATTGTCCAAGTTTTGTTGCATTTGGACATGGACTGCTTTAGTATCTGAGCGGTAGTGAATGGTGCTGAACATTGTGCAATGATCCCCACTTCTGACCTTATGGTGGAGGGAAGGTCTTTGATGAAGCAACTAAAGATGACTGGGCCTAGGACACTACCCTGAGGAATTTCTGCAATGATATCTTGGAGCTGAGATGACTGACTTTTAACAACCACAACCATCCTCCTTTGTGCTAGGTACGACTCCAACCAGTGGAAAGTATCCCCCCTGATTCCCATTGACTTGGCATCCAGCTCCCCAAGGAATCTGAGTTCCTGAGACAAAATGCACTTTTAACATGCACATTGCAGTCCAGAGCTATGAATTGTGACAGTAGAGGCTCCATTTTCTATCCATCACATGGCTGACCAGGAATCTCTCCCACTTCTACTCCCTGGCATTAGCATGTGCTGGAAGGATTTTACAGACAGATACCCAACCCCCTTGGCCACATTATTAACACACCTCCCTTGGCCATCAAGTCTTGTGGTGGAACTTGAACCTGGAGCTTCTAGTTCACAGACAGGAACACTACTCACTGCACCACAAGATTTCTATTCTTTTCATCACTGTGTTTAAATAACTTACGTAATCCCACAGCTGCAAACATGATAATTAGACTGTCAGTAGTGTGTCAACTTGTTACCTGTGGACGATTTATAAGAACTATGGGATAGAAAAGAGTATTTTAAGACATTATTTGTCTTAAACAGGGCCTGAAACTCTATAGGAGAGCTGCTATCTGTGCATCTGTCCTTGTACTGTGATACTATTATTCATCATGCCAAAACTGCCATCATGTATGTATTGGATTTGTGCAATTACCTTGCCATAATGGGAGACACTTAATCTGACACTGGATTAATTGATCTTATCTTTGCTTGATATCTATGGAGCTGTCAGCTGTTGCCAATTTGGTTTCTTTATATTTAAGGATTGTTCATTTCACTCCTGCAAGATAAAAGTACCTCTCTCTATCAACACTGCTTGTAGTCGGTAATAAAATCAAATTTAACCAGTCATGTTAACATTTTTAAAATTGCTGGCCAGGCCAGCTTTTAGTGCCCATCCCTAATTGCCCTTGTTCAGAGGGCATTTAAGAGTCAATCATATTGCTGTGGGTCTGCAGTCACATGTCAGCCAGACCAGATATCCTTCCCTATAGGCATTAGTGAAGAGATGTGCGTTTACAACAATGGTTTCATAGTCACCATCAGACTTTTAACTCCAGATTTCCCCATCTGCTGTAGTGGGATTTGAACCCAGGTCCCCAGAGCATTACACTGGGTCTTTGTTATAGCAGTCTAGTGACAATACCACTATGCCCTCATCTCCCCCACATTTCTCTAAATGCCATATTACAAAGTAGTAATATTAGGAGACTTACATTTTCAAATAGTCATTTGGTAGTACAGAACTTAAATACTGCTGAAAAAAGAGCCATGTCAAAGCTTTTTGTCTTGCACTCATCAGGACACTGCAAGAATACCAATATAAGGCATTCATGTGACGTATTCTGATGAGTGCAAGACGAAAAGCTTTGACATCTCTTTTTCCAGCAATACTTATATTTCCGCTTAATCAAGCCAGCAGTGTACTTATTCACCAAATCTGTTATGTACTCAGAGAACTCAGCCTGGATTTGGAACTCTGCAACTTACAAGAAGTTTAAATTAGTAACACAAATCTAATCAGCTTGGCTACTGGCAGTTAAAAGGCTGTAGGTTCAAGTTTCATTACAGTGTCAGCTCACACAGCATTGCAGTACCGAAGGAGCACTGCTATGTTGGAGACACCACCTTTTGAAGGACACATGAGGACCCACCATCTGTTGTCAGGCCTTGTTATTCAAAGGAGAGCAGGAGAGGTGGCCTGGCCAACATTTATCCCTTGAGGAACATTGCCAAGACGGATTAACTGGTTACGGTATTTAACTTCTTGCTAATTGTAGGAACTTGCTGTGTGCAAATCTGCTGTACGTAGGCCATAGCAACAATGAGTACCCGGAAAAAGCAATTAACTAGAGTGAAAGATGTAAGTTTATCCTTTCCTTCGACGTGCTGGCAGAGCCTTTAATGCAGAGGCTTTAAAATATCTTCTGTGGGTGCCAGTTCAAGACCATGAAATATCACTGTGCATGTCAGAGGTGAAACTGGGCATCCCACTTTATTGTCCATTATACAAAATACCCAATGTTTAGTTTTATTGAAGTAGATGATATTGACTATTGAATGGGGTGCATTTGATAAGGTGCCGCATCAAAGATCATTACAGAAAATAAAAGCGCATGTTGTAGTGGGTAACATATTAGCATGGGTAGAAGATTGGCTGGCTGGCAGAAAGCAGAGAGTATGCTTAAATTGGCCTTTTTTGGATTGGCAGGATGGGACGAGTTGAGTCCTACAGGGGCCTCAAATTTTACGATTTACAGCAATGACATGGATGAGGGGAGTAAAGACATGGTAGCTAAATTTGAAGATGACACAAAGATAGGGAGGAAAGTATGTTGTGAAGAGGACATAAGGAGGTTGCAGATGGATATAGATAGGTTGAGTGAGTGGGCAAAGATCTGGCAAATGGAGTTTAATGTGGGAAAATGTGAAGTTATTCACTTTGGCAGGAAGAACAAAAAAGCAGAGTATTACTTAAATGGAGAATGGCTGCATAATTCTGAGGTGCAGAGGGATCTAGGTGTTCTACTGCATGAGTCACAAAAAGTTAGTATGCAGGTACAGCAAGTAATTAAGAAGGCTAATAGAATGCTATCCTTTATTACGGGAGGGATTGAACATAAAAGTAAGGATGTTATGCTTCAGTTATATAGGACATTGGAGAGACTGCACCTCGAATACTGTGTGCAGCTTTGGTCTCCTTATTTAAGGAAGGATGTAAATGCATTGGAGGCGGTTCAGAGGAGGTTTACAAGATTGATACCTGGAATGAGTGGGTTGTCTTATTTGGAAAGGGTGGACAGACTGGATTTGTTTCCACTAGAGTTTAGAAGAGTGAAGGGTGATTTGTTTAAAGTATACAAGATCCTGAACGGCCTTGACAAGGTGGGTGGCGAAAGGATGTTTCCTCTTGTGGGTGAGTCCAGAACTAGGGGGGCACTGCTTTAAAATTAGGGGAAGCCCTTTTAGGACAGAGATGAGAATTCTTTTTCTCTCCGAGGGTTGTGAGACTTTGGAATTCTCTGCCTTAGAAGGTGGTGGAGGCGGGGTCATTGAATATTTTTAAGGCATTGGGAGATAGATTCTTGTTAGGCAAGGGAATCAAAGGTCATTGGGAATGTGGAAATCCCAACACATTCTTATTGAATGGCGGAGCAGGCTCAAGAGGCCGAATGGTCTACTCCTGTTCCTATTTCCTATGTTCTTATGGCCGGTGACTGACATGATATCGCTTGTTTGAATCCCTCAGCCATGTTAGGATTACAGTCAAACTACACTGAGGATATGGCATTGATATAAAGATTCTGATCTAGTTCATTTTGGTACAAAAGGGAAAATGAAGCACTTGTGGAGCACAGCTGAAGATGGAAATGAAAACTGCTGGCAATAACAACAACAAGCTATATTTACATTGAGCCTTTAATGTAATGGAATGTCCCAAGGAACTTCCCAGGAGCATTATACAACAGAGTATGAGACCGAGCCACATTTGGTTAGGTGACCAAAAGCTTGGTCATAAGTATGTTTTAAGGAGTGTCTTAAAGGAGGAAAGTGAGGGGGAGAGGTGGAAGGTGTAGGGAAGGAATTCCAGAGATTGGGGTCTAGGCAACTGAAGACCAATGGTGGAGGAATTATAATTGGGAATATGCAAGAGGCTAGAATTCGAGGCGCACAGCTATCTCAGAGGGTTTGGAATTGGAGCAGATTACAAAGATAGAGAGATGCGAAGACACGGAGAGATTTGAAAACAAGGATGAGAATTTTAAAATCAGGATGTTGCTTGACCGGGAGCGATTGCAGTTCAGCGAGCATGGTGGGTGGTCACCGGGGAACGGAGCTTGGAGCAGGATTTTTGGGTCGTCAGGCGGGGGTGGTGGGTGGGCCCGGGATGGGTCGGGAAACAGGCCGCCGCCCGCGATCGGCCCCCAAACGCGATTTCACACTAGGTGGCCAATTAATGGTCAGCCAGCCTGAAACATGTGCTGAAAGGCTCAGCGCTGCTGGGGTGGGGGCAGGAGGAGGGCGGGCGTTGAAGTCTGCGTGGGTGCAGGGGAGCGCACAATGAAAGCTCCCTGAAGGCAGAGAGCTGCCTCAGGAGCTGAAGAATTTTAAACCCTTAAATAAAGATTTGGAAATGCTGGAAAAAAAATGTCCACGCATCAGACTCGCTTCATGAACGTAATGGTTATAAAAATTCTGTCAAAACAGTTTTTAAAAAATTAATATTAGAAATCTCATCCCACCCATGGGTGAGGTTTCCTCAAAAATCCAAAGGCCACCTGGCCGATTCGCCCGCCCGCCAACTGTAACATCGGACAGGCAGCGAAAAATCACACTTAATTAATGCATTAATGGCCTTAATAGGACTCTTAATTGTCGGCGAACACGCTGCCAACTCTCGCCCATGCCCACCAACCGGAATGGCGCGCGAGTGTGCAATGATGTCAGAACGCTCGCTATTTCTCACCCATCGGGTCAGGGACGCGCCCGCCCACGGTACCTAAAATTTTGCTTTTGATGTGAGTTGATATGGCCTCAGGTTTACAGAGGGTAAAATGCCAATCTAAGGGTAACTGCTGAAATGGCTAGAATGAACTAGGACTGCTAAAAGGTCAATCAATTGTCTGGAGGTGAGGGGTAAAACCGCACTCTTCATAACGATTGAAGAACAGAAATGCTGCATTAAGTAACCATGACTGGATCTTGAGAATAGATATTGACCAGACAAAGCCTTGAAATATAAACCTACCAGACAAGCACAACCTCCTTATCTCTCTCAGTGTACACCCACGAGAATCCAGATGTCACAACTGGGTCACATATGTTACAAGCAGAACAATAAATCCTGTAGGATTGCTTCCTGTGGCAGACAGTACAACTCAAAACAAGGCTGTTCCCTCACCAGCCATCCTTCAAACACACCTTGAACTTCTACTGGCTAACGTCTCCCTTGTAACCAAGCGTAGGCAGTATCTGCTAGTGAGTTCAGGCAACAGGCCAGCCCTTAAACAATTGGACCTTTATGGCCTAAATGTTAGTTTTGTAGTTTGCATTGGCTGAAAAGAGAATGCAAGTCAACATTGTAATTGGTGACAGCCAAGCAATCTTTTCAAGGGTGTGACATAAAAGGACCATCAAGCACTTTAGAGTTTTATTTCAAATTTCTTTCTGTGGCTCTTTCATATTGACATAACAATGCCATGTGATGCCAGAAAGGAAGTGCCAACACGATGATGGAATTTAACAAACCGTTCTTCCACTGCCATGCTAACTATTAAGTACAGGTTTTTAAATTCATTTACAGGACGCGGGCGTCGCTGGCTAGGCCAGCATTTATTGCTCATCCGTAATTGCCCTTGAGAAGTTGGTGGTGAGCTGCCTTCTTGAACTGCTGCAGTCCATGTGGTGTAGGTACATCCACAGTGCTGTTAAGGAGGGAGTTCCAGGATTGCAACCCAGCAACAGTGAAGGAACGGTGATATATTTGCAAGTCAGGATGGTGAGTGACTTGGATGGGAACTTCCAGATGATGGTGTCCCAATGTATCTGCTGTGCTGTCCTTCCCTAGATGGCAACAGTCGTGGGCTTGGAAGGTGCTGCCTAAGGAACCTTAATGAATTCCTGCAGTGCATCTTGTAGATGGTACTCACTGCTACCACTGTTCATTGGTGGTGGAGGGTGTGAATGTTTGTGGATGTGGTGCCAGTGAAGTCAGCTGCTTTGTCCTGGACAGTGTCAAGCTTCTTGAATGTTGTTGGAGCTGCACTCATCCACGCAAGTGGAGAGTATTCCATCATAATCCTGTCTTGTGCAATGTGGATGGTCGACAGGCTTTGGGGAGTCAGGAGGTGAGTTACTGGCTGCAGGATTCCTAGCCTCTGACCTGTTCTTGTAGCCACAGTATTTATGTGACTAGTCCAGTTCAGTTTCTGGTTAATGGTAACCCCCAGGATGTTGATAGTGGAGGATTCAGCGATTCAGTGAGGAACTCCTGCAGTGATGTACTGGAACTGAGGTGATTGACCTCCAATAACCACAACCATTTTCCTTTGTGCTAGATATGATTCCAACCAGTGGAGAGTTTTCCCCCTGATTCCCATTAACTCCAGTTGTGCTAGGGCTCTTTGATGGCACACTTGGTCAAATGTTGCCTTGATGTTAATTGCAGTCACTCTCACCTCACCTCAGGAGTTCAACTCTTTTTTCCATATTTGAACCAAGGCTGTAATGAGGTCAGGAGCTGAGTGACCCTGGCGGAACCCAAATGGAGTGTCAGTGAGCGGGTTATTGCTAAGCAAGTGTCGCTTGATAGCATTGTTGCTGACCCTTTCCATCACTTTACTGATGGTTGAGAGTAGAATGGTGGGAAAATAATTGGCCAGGTTGGATTTGTCCTTTATAGGATATACCTGGGCAATTTTACACATTGCCGGTTAGATATGTGGAGTCCATTAACTCAATTGTCTAAAGTGTGGTGCAGAACACTGCCGAGGGCACGGATTCAATCCCTGTACTGGCTATGGCAGGGAAGCTGCCTCCTTGCCTTGCCTCCTGCTTGATGTGGAATGGTGTCCCTCAAACTATAATCACCTCTCCCTCTCTCTGTCTAACAGAGAGAGATGCCAACGGACTATAGCTAATTACCTAAATACGGTACAATACACAGAGAAATTCTTCACCACTACCAATGGAAAAGGGTTCATAAAACATAAACTAATCATATTTAGCACTGTAAGAACATTTGTTCGCGAGTGACTATATATTCTGTATTTTCTTGCCCAGTGACTCATCAGTCAGCCTTTGGGTGAGACACGAGGGCATGTAATTAATTTTATTCGATCTTTGCCTGGAATCTGAGAGGTCTGTCTGTGTGTCTGAGAAGTGACCGGTTTGCATCTCAGTGAAGATATAATTTAATTGCCTGCATGTGTGGATGCTTGATTCTTAGGTTGAGATGTTTGAACTGCTGCTTGTGGCTCAGCCTGGCCCCACTACAGGTGAAATCTGATATTTGAATCTATCACAATCCACTAGATAAAAAGGATGCAAGGTTGTTCCTTCAGCCGTTTCCACATTCTCTTAAACACTATCCTGGAATTCTGGTTCAGCATTCTCACATCTACCCTTTGGTTGTGTATTCAGCACCTGTTGCTTTAAGTTGATTGTATCCACGTAAAGAACCAAGAATTTAATATTTTAAGTGCTTCTCACTTGAAACGTTAATTCCTCAAATCTCTCCACAGATGCTGGCTCCCTGTTTTGTTCACCCTGCACTTTCTTTACAGAGAGAGTTGCGTTATTACTACTCCTTGGACACTAGAGTTCAATACAATTGAAACAGCTCCTTCAGTAGTTCAGTGTATAAAGCCTCTTCATGTTATATATTGCTGGGAAGATTGACTGCCATTTGTCACCCTGATTACTCCAGCCTTAATTACAGTGGAGTGGACGGTCAAAAATTATCAGCAGCCATTCCATCATTTTTCATGTCTTAGTCTAGGCACCCAAGGCCTGGGCCAGAATTTTCTGTTTGGCATACGGGGGTGGGCCCCACATGCCGACACGTAAAATGACCCACGGTGACGTTGGGCATGCGTCCTGACATCACCGCGCATCATTCCTGTCTTCCATTTGGCAGGTGCACACCGTAGTAGGCTGCACACCCACCGAACTGTCAAAGGCCTGTTAAGGCCATTAATAAACTAATTAACCTAATTGTCAGGGCTGCCTGCCCAACCTTAAGGTTGGCGGGCAGGCAAAGAGCTCAGGTGGCACTTTGCATTTTTCATGAAACCTCATCCATGGGCGGAATGAGTTTTCATGAAGGGTTTATTAAACTAATAAATATTTTTTGAACATTTGATAAACATGTCCCAGCTCGTGTGACGCTGTCATATGAGGGGGCATGTGTCAATGATTTTTAACTTTTTTTTATTTTTATGTTTGAAACTGAATATAATCTCCCTGAAGCAGCTCCGTGCTGGGCTCGGGGAGATTTCTGCGCTCTTTCGTGCCAACTCTCCCTCCTCCCCCCCGCCCGCATAGGTAAGCCCTCAGCCCACCCACATAAAATGGCAGCGTGCAGCTGATCGCGAGCTGCGATCGGCTCCACGCCCGCTCCCGACCGGTCCGCCCGACAGGGAGAAAATTCTCCCCCTGATTTTAACCGGGCAAGCCAAAAAGCCCCCACCCTCACCACTCCACCCCACCCATCTCGGCAGCATGAGTCCCAGCCGAATCTAACCCCCAAGGCCTTATATGCCAGTGAGCTGCTCACCCTAAACAGCGGGCTAGAGCAGAGGTCAGGTGCTGGTGGTCAAACAGTGTTGTGTTCTGGCACTGACGCCCTTTGGCATATTCTTATCTATGCTGCTGGTGTGCCTAAAGGTAGCCTACAGAGGGTGGCTACTTACATATCAGACTAATGGAAAGGTGTTCAGCCTAGCTTGCCTGAGATCCAAGACAAAAGTGCACCAAGTCCTCATTAGAATTGCTTTATGCTGACAATTCTGCACTAACATTCCGTACAGGGGAACCTCTGCAGCTGCAGATGAACAGACACTCTCATGCCTGTAGAGTTTGGTTTGACCATCAGATCAGGAAGACAAATGTCATGATCCAGGACGTTGCTGCACTGAAATCTTTCAGGGTTGACAATGTGACACTGGAGGTTGTTGATAGCTTCACATATCTACGCTCCGCAATCACCAGCATTCTGGAATCAGCATCACATAAGCTGTAGCTGTTATGTCCAAGCTAAGTAAGAGTGTGGAACAACAGCAACCCGACTGAGAACATCAAGCTTTGAATCTAACAACCTGCATCCTCAGTACATCCCCTGCAGTGGTGAGACCTGGGCCACTATGACACAAGCAGGAGAAAGTGGTGAACAGTTTCCACCTTCACTGTCTCAGACGTATCTTTATCATCTCTTGGTAGGACAATATTACCAAGTCAGAGACCCCTGGGGTGTGCTAATTCCATCAGTGTGCACTCATTGCTAAGCCAATGATGACTACGCTGGCTTGGCAATGTTCATCAGATGGATGACAGCTGTGTACGCAAAGACCTTCTGTATGGCGAACTGGCCTCTATGTCACAACCTCCTGGGTGTCCATACCTCTGCTACAAGGATACTTGCAAGCGAGATATGAAGACGGTGGATAATGACATAGACTACTGAGCGACAGTCATCAGCGGCCATGACCTCTGGTGACTAACTGTTTGGAAGGGCATTGGAAGAGGGGAGCAGAATTGAAAAGCTCAGCTGGCTGAGAAGAGAAGCCAGAGAAAGCAGAGTCCAGCGAATCGTGCACCTTCTCAGCCCACTGTTTTCCTCTGCAACAAATGCAGCAGAGACTGCCTTGACAGAGTGGGGCTCCTGTGCCACACCAGGCGATGCTTAACACAGAGCTGACCACTACGACGCAAACCATCGTCCTACAAGGCTGCCACCACCATCTCCTTATGGGATATATTTTTGGTTCAAACAACTGCGGAATCAAACCTGTTGGAGGCAATTTTCCTCTATATATTAGATGCTAAAAAGACTCCAAGCTGCAATACCAGTTTAACCTGCTTTTTTCACATGACGCCATCTTAAGAAAGGAGTTGGTGCATGCTAGGCATGGTCACGCCGAGGATATTAAGGCCATGGCTGACAATTAGATTGCCTGCCCATGCTCATGAAAGAGCCTGCATGCCATTTTGCTGACTGGTGCGTCAATTAACGATCTACAGGAACCGGCGGAGCAGGAATAAACAAGTCATTGCTAAGCATTCCAAGTGCTACTTAAAGCCATGCTCAGCTTTCACTGTTCATTTGCTGCTGGATTTAGGCTAAGTTTGAAGAGAACTTTTGGAACACACCAAGAGGCTGGGAAACTTTGTCAAGGTTTTACCAAACTTGATCAACATTTTGCCTGGAAATTAGGCACATAGGACGTAGGAACAAAGCAGGAGTTGGCTATTTTGCCCTTCAAGCCTGGTCTGTCATTCAAAATGACCATGGCTGATCTGATTGTGGTTTCACCTCCACTTTCCTATCTGCCCCCATAATCCTTGACTCCCTTATCTATCAAAAATCTAGCTAAATCAGCTTTGAATAAATTCAATGGCCCAGCCTCCGCTGCTTTTTTGGGAAGAGAATTCCACAGACTAGTGGCCCTCAGAGAAAAAAGAATTCTTATCTCCGTCTTAAAAAGGAGACCTCTTAAAAATGTAAACTGTGTCCCCAAGTTCCAGTCTCCCCCAAAAGAGAAAACATCTTCCCACTATCCAGCCCATCAAGCCCCCTCAGGATCGTCTATGTTTCAATAGGCTCACCTGTCATTCTAAACTCCAATGGTAAAGGCTCAACCTTCATCCCAGGAATGAGTCGAGTGAACCTTCTCTAAACGGCTTCTAACACAATTATATTATTTTTCAAATCAGGAGACTAAAACTGCACACAATACTCCAGATGTTTTCTCACCAAGGCCCTGCACAGCTGCAGTAAAACTTCCCCACTTTTATATTCCATTCCCCTTGCAATAAACACCAACAATCCATTTGCCTTCCTCATTGCTTGCTGTACCTGTGTTCTAACTTTTTGAGATTCAAATACCAGGACACCCAGATCCCTCTGTACCACCAAGTTTTGTGACCTTTCTCCATTTAAATGATACCCTGTTTTTCTATTCTTGCTGCCAAAATGGACAAGTTCATATTTTCCCACATGGTACTCCATCTGCCAATGTTGTCCCACTCATTCAACCTGTCGATATCTCTCTGTAGACTCTTTATGTCCTCTTGACAACTTACTTTCCTACCTATCTTGGCGTCATCAGCAAATTAGCTACCATGCATCTGGTCCTTTCATCCAATTCATTGATATGGAGTGTAAAGAGTTGAGGGCCCAGCTATGATCCCTATGGCACTCCACTAGTTACGTCTTGCCAACACAAAAATGATCCATTTATCCCGGCTCTCTGCTTCCTGATAGCTAACCAATCCTTTATCCATGTTAATATGTTATCCCCTACACTATGGGCTCTTATTTTGTATAGTAATGTTTGATGTGGTGCCTTCTCAAATCCATTTGGACACCATACCTACAGGTTCCCCTTTATCCACCTTTGGACTTCATCTTGCAAAGGATCTCCCTTGGTGTGGAGGAGGAGATGAGGCCAGGTCGAACAGTACCTTTTGCATCGTGTTTCACCCTTTCATCAAAATAACCCTCTTTATCTTTATATGAAGACGCTGATGGATATCACACCTTTATTCTTTTTCTTGACACGTAATTGAGTTGACCTCCAATTCCACAACAATCTTCTCCAAAAAAAACTGTTGTTTGTATGCTTTTCTTAACACAAAACAAAGGATGAGTTTGGGAAAGGCTGCTCAGCATCTTCCTTGTACCAACTAGCCCATCCTTTGGGAAACACTGAATAAATGTTCCCAAAATTGAACCAAAAGAAACTCTCTACATTTCATCCCTTTGGTCTTGGCCCACTGCTCTTTACAGGCAATCCCTCCCTGACCTCGCATCAATGACCTGAAACACGGGCAGAATTTTATCAAATGCAGGGTTGGAGGCGGGGGAGGGGGGAAGCTGGTACAATGCTGAAGAGTCACGTTGGGGCAGCTGTCAAAGTAAGCCTGTCGCTGGGTAAGTTTCCCAGCGGCAGGAACAGCAGCGTCTCAGCTGCCTGTTGAATGGAGGCAAGCTGCCAAATGGAATAATTAATGGCCCAGTTGAGGGCAATTTTCCCAGGTGTACTGCTGGTCACCCCGAAACCACCTCAACGACGAGGCCTCTGTTGCCCCAGCCCAACATTACCCATTAACTGCGTCTCTCACTCTCCACCGATGCTGCCTGATGAACTACTGAGCATTTCTTGTGTTTACTGTTTTTCTTTCAGGTTCCCAACATCCGCAGTATTTTGCTTCCTATACTAGACCTTGTACATCCTGCATACATTTTTTTATACTTGTATTTTTAAAATCAGGCAGGGAGCGAGATTCCGCCCCATTATATCAAGTTTGGAATTAGGTAGAAGGCTTTGATGCTTATACCCATTAGAACTGGGGAAGGGGTCACTAACTGAGCTTGATTTTCTGGTGTAGTTTCAGAAATAACACCTTTCCCCCATTGCTTTACCTTTGAGGAAAGGAAGGCTGATGTAGCCATCCTTTCAGGTAAGGATTCCAGCCAGAATTGTTAATAATTTTTGTAAGTGCTGTGGCCAGTGAATAACCACTTATCCTTTAGTCAGCTTAGCACAGCTTCCCCATGTCAACACTTCAGTTTTGCTCATTAGTGGCTCATTAGTGGCTGAATTCAGCTCTTGTTTACTCAGCCCTCGTCAGCTCGCTGTAACAGGTCATTTTCCATCCTGAGTGAGTGTTTGTTTATTGGTTGAGAGTCTTGTGACCTTGTGAACATTACGTTATTATCGCATGACATTGGGTAAGAGCATTTGGCTTTTAAAGTTTATTACAAATCATCTTTTTGGAGAATTTTTTTTTTGTAATAATGCTGACTCCAGGGAACACAACGCTTATTATTGCAAACTTCAAGGCCCCGAGGGAAAGAAGAAGGATCTGGTTTTACCTTTTCAAGCTTCCATTTACAAAACATCGGCACTCAGCAAATGTACTTCGTAATGGAGAGAACATAGGATTTAAAGCAAAAGCTAATCTTTGCAATTAAGGATAATTGTTAAAAGTTAAACAAGGCACCGCAATAATTAGTAAATATAGATTTTTATATGTATTTTGAAGGCTCAATGAGATCTTTTGAAATCAGATGAAAAATGAGCTAGATTACATATTTTAGTACACCGGATGTCTGTGTCTACATAACAAGAATTGATTGCAATTCAGTTAACTCATTGCTGCAAAGATCGGAACAGGGATAGCCAGTCAGCCCCTTGAGCCTGCTCTGTCTTACAATTTGATTATGGCCGATCCATACCTTAACTCCAGCCAACCTGCTTTGGCTCTGTAACACTTAATGCTTTGCTCAACAAAAATCTATCAATCTCAGGTTTGCAATTTTCAGTTGATGCTGCCTCAGCCATTTGTTGGGGGAATAACATTGGGGTGCAAGGAGAGATCCAGGTTTCTATCACACTTTGGGCAGAATTTAAAGCCCACCCCCGAGGTGAGTTTGGGGGCAGGCAGCATTTAATCAGGCTAAAGGGTACGGGGTGGGGGTGATGATCCCCCTGATTAAGTCTGGGGCGGGAAGGCACATGGGTGGCTTTCCTACCCTGACACCAACTGAGGCCCTTAAGTGGGCACCTGATGCTCATGTAAGGGCATCATCCCACTGCTGCTTGTATTTAACGAGCGGCGGGTGGGCAGTCACCACGCAGAAAGCCCGAAAAGCTAAACCTTGTCAGGTTTGCTTGCAGGCTCCCACGGGGAGGGTTCCCTTGTTGTCAGGCACTCAATGCCCGCTCAAGGGACCCAACATTGGGAAGGAACTGAGCTGCTGAGAGCCAGGCCCCCACCCTTTTCATCGAAACCCACTCCCGCCCTGCCCAGCCAACGACCCCTGCCCTGCGACCTCCAATGCACACTGACTAAACTGTGGCCTGGGTCTCTGACTGATCCTGGGTCTCCAGTTGGTGTATTGCCTGCAGCTGCCACTGATCCCTTGGCGGCGCTGCCTGCAATGGAGAGCTACCAGCCTCTGATTGGCTGGAAGTTCTTGGGGGCTGGATTTCCCGGGGCCCTTGATCTGGGGTAGGTCCACTGCTAGCCATGTAAGTGCCTGACTGGTCCTTAACATGGCGTGCCTTCCCCTAAGGAGGTGGCACAAGGCTCTCACCCGTCACCTGGATTCTGTTCTTTGCCTGAGGAAGTGCTTGTTGACATCAGTCCTGAAAGGCCTAGTTCTAACCTTAAAGCTATACCCCTTTGTGCTGAACTCCCCACATCACAGAAAACAGTTTCTATCTACACACCTTATCAAATCCTTTAAACATCTAAAAAACCTTAATTGGATCACCTTCTAATCTTCCATACTCAAGGGAATATAAACCTATTCTAAAGCTAAAGTTACAACAATGCCTAGTGTCAGCTGTGACTCAGTTGGTAACACCCTAATGGCATTGTAGATGGACTGCAGCGGTTGGAGAAAAGGCAGCTCACCACCAACTTCTCAAGGGCAATTAGGGCCGGGCAATAAATGCTGGCCCAACCAGCGATGCCCACATTCCGTAAATGTGTTTAAAAAAACTCTTGCCTCTGCAGCCGAGATGGGACAGTCCAGTCTCAATCCAGAGCCAAAACACAAAAATTATGGCTGACACTCCACTGCAGCACTGAGGGAGTGCTGCAGATGTCAGAGATATCATCTTTTGGATGAGATGTTAAACTAAGGACCTATCTGCCCTCTTAGCTGGATGTAAAAGAGCCCATGGCACTACTTCCAAGAAGAGAATGACGTTATTCCCAGTTGCCTGGCCAATATTTATCCTTCAACCAACATCACAAAGACAGATTATCTGCTCATAATCACATTGTTGTTTGGGAGTGCTTGCTAAGCTTAAATTTGGCTACCATACTTCCTACATTACAATAATGATTCGAGTTCAAAAGTACATCATTGTCTGTAAAACACTTTGCAATACGCTGTGGTCATGAAAGGTGTAGTATTCAGTTGTTCAATTCTTGTGTTTTATACCTCAGAGATGTGCAGAGATGAACACAAGGTTCTATGACTGAACAAGGGCTCTAAAATGTCTGCTCTCTCATGCTTACAATGATCACAGTTCCAGTGCGCTGCACAAACATGGCCCTAGGCAGGTTCACATTTGACATAGCCAAAGGCAGAGGCCTTATGAGGGTAAACCTTTTTCCTTAAGCTTGGATTCAGACGTGAAGACCCCACCAAAGCACACATCAATGTGAGCGATGACATAGATTATACCAATGCTATCCTTCCTTATTTACCAGATTTTGGGAGATTAAGGGGAACTGTCATGCTCCTCGTCAATTCCACCAGTTTCACAGAATTTGAGAGAGTTTGCAATCCCTGCTGCACCGCTGCAGTCCTTTTAAAAACCTCGTGATAAAGAGGAAGAACTGGCATGCAATAAGCTTGCATAGTTTGCTGACAACTGCATTGCACGTGGAACTCCAGCAGTTATCGAAAACGCTACAACAGCATGCATTGCTGAAGTATCACAGGAGCTAAAAGAGACTGGAAGAAAACAGTAACATTGACCAATATTGACTCACCACAGTTAATGTTGAACCTAGACATTGTGCAATGCAGAAGTGGCAAACTTAGACAATGCGTCAACCTTAAGGTGGTCGACAAAGCAATCATTCCAGACAAGAGTCCGCTTCTCACGAACAAGAGCTGTCAGCATCATTTCATGACTTCAAAGTATTCACGAAGCTCAACATGCAATGAAGCTAGCTCCAGATACCACTAGCAGAGCAAAGCCGATATTTTACAGCTTTTGTTACTCATGAAGATGTGTTTCAGCACCTCAGAATGCCCTATGGACTATTCATGCATTTCCAATCCTGCTAACGTGAAAGAGTTGGCAAGAGCTATCACAAATTCATTCCTAAGTATGCAGCTTTCACAGACACTCTTTGGAAGCATTGTTCAAAGGTCCACAATAGGAATGGGCAACCACACAGCAAACAGTGTTTGACACATCAAAGGTGAACGTAACATCTCCACCAGTCTGCAACCTACATGTGGAAACATAAGTAACAACAGATGCATCAGGAAATTCAATTGGAGCTGTACTCTCACAGTACTTTAAAGGAAAGGAGCAACCAATCGCTTATGTGTCAAGCCCGTTGTTGCAAGCTGAACAATAATCTGTATTTACTCTGTGAGCATTGGCACATATTTCTCTATGCTAGAAAGTTCACTCTCCGCACCAAATACCAAGCACTAACCACATTGGTAGCCATGCCAGGATCTCTACACAGCTACAGATGGAACTGCATCCTTAACAGCAACCTACACCACATGGACTGCAGCGGTTCAAGAAGGCAGCTCACCACCGCATTCTCAAGGGCAATTAGAGATGGGCAATAAATGCTGGCCCAGCCAACGATGGCTGCATCACATGAACAAACAATATAAAAACTTTGAGGTTGAGTATCTTGCAGGTTCATGCAATCAAGACTGTGCTACTATCACAGACAGTATTAGCGACAGCGAAACGACTTATGACATTAAAGACTACATGATTGCAATGATTTTGCTCGCGATCATAAATCTTTCTCCTCAAGAGGAGTTGCAGGCAGGATTGGAGACAGACAATGTGCTGCAGAAAGTAAGTCAGTGTCTATTTGCCTTATTCAGTAATGGGATCTGGCCATCGCTGCCTAGGCCAGCATCTATTGTCCATCCTCAGTTACCCTTGAGAAGGTGGTGGTGAGCTGCCCTCTTGAACTGCTGCAGTCCATGTAAAAACCTCGTGATAAAGAGGAAGAACTGGCATGCAATAAGCTTGCATAGTTTGCTGACAATTGCATCGTACATGGAACTCCAGCAGTTATCGAAAACGCTACAACAACGTGCATTGCATTTTGCCCTTGAAGGATGTCTGACTGTTGTTAAGATGAAACAATGATCCCTTGAAGCAGTCTGATGGCTAGCAATAGAGTGCCGCATAGAAACTGAAAGCTTACACAGTCAGTGAAAACTTGTTAAATACCCCTGCTCTTCTTGAAAAGAGAGCCATGGGCTCTTTTGCATCCAGCTAAGGGGAAGACAGGGCCTTAGTTTAGTGTCTCTTCTGTCAGAGATACCTCTGACAGCTTGCAGTGGAGTAATGGCTGTGATTTTGTACTGCACCTTCACAACTAACCCATGGCCAGCAAAACCATGGCAATAATTCCAAGTAGGTATTTTTGAAGAAGTGCAAGCAGCCCCTAAGAATCAATTTTTTTTTGTTGCATGGTGTTCGTGATCTACATAGCAAATGGCTGGAAATCATTACAGCAAATTTGGTCATTCACATTCTAGACAATTTGTTTACAAAATGGAGTTTGCTGAAGACTATCATTACAGACAATGGACCGCAGCTTGTTTCCAGTGAGTTCACAGAGTTCCTGGTAAGCTATTGAATTCACTGCCATCTGACATCATGCTACAACCTGCAATTGAATGGTGGTGCTGAACGATTCAACAGGATGATAAAGAAAAGTCTGAGAGCTCGTCCCTCAGAGGGTGGAAATGTTCGAACAGTCCATTCATATCCTACTTCATTCATATCCATTCATCCCGCACTCGCTGACTGGAAAGACAACAGCTGAACCTATGACTGGTCATAACTTTTGCATGCCACTGACCATTCTTAAGCACAACTATCCATTGAGAATGCCAGAGTGAAAGCAGAAGAAATTGCAGAGCAATAAGGTAAAGCGAAAGTGTACTTTGACAAGAAAGCAAGCGCAAGGGAACCACGATTTGAAGTTGGAGATTGGTTTCATGTCAAACGCCAAATCACAACCACAAGCTCACATCATTTCCATCAGGTCCAAAGCAGAACAAGCGGGAGCTCAGTACCAATGCTTATCTGTTGGATGACAACAAAAATTGGAACGCGAGATGCTTGATTGCAAATAAGCCAAGATATTTCAAGAACAGTGATTATGAGGATACATTTCCTTTTACGATGTATGACCACTATGCTGATCATCCGTCCCATCCAGTTGATCATGCAGAGCCACAATCTCGCATTTATATACCTTAGCACCATCATCAGTAACCTTCACATCTCACCTTCATATTTCTGCACTTGGAGTGAACGGAGAGACTCTGGTCCCTAAAACGACTTGGGGCAGAATTTTACGCCTCGCAGGTGGGCACGCATCCGACCCGATCAGGCGTAAAGTCACACGAGATGAAGTCGGGCGAGCATCCCGACCTCATTGCGCACTCGTGTGATATTTCACTCGGTGGGCGCGCACAAAAGTCGGAAGTGCGCCTGTGGGCAATTAAGCTCATTAACGGCCCAATTGAATGCAATTTCTCATGGACCGTCCAACCTCACAGTTGGCGGATGGGTCAATTGGCCAGGCAGCCTTTACATTTTCGATGAAACCTCATCCAAGAGCGGGATGAAATCTCCGTTAGGAAGTAAAATAAAAAGAAATATCTGGGGACAGCATTTTTATGAGATGTGCTTTTAGGTGCTTGATTGTGCTGCGTGGATGTTCATTGCAGCAATTTTGTGCTTTTTTTTTACTATTTGCAGGTCGGCCTTTCGGGAGCTCTCTCCAAATGCTCACCCGCGCTCATGGTGACATTGTCTACCCCGGTAGCACTGAGCTTTTCAGTGTGCGATTCACGTAGGATGGCCGTTAATTGGTCAGCCAGTGTGAAATTGTGGCCGGGGCTGATTGTGGTCAGGGTCCCATTTCCTGACCGCTCCTGGGTCTGTCGATCGCAGCACCCAACGAGGGAAAATTTCAGGCCTTGACGCACATATTTTAGCTGTTCATGATGGTTCTATTTAAAAAAAGGTTTACGAGGGGGAAATGATGCCGTATTCAGTTGTTCAATTGTTCACTGTTGATTATGTGTATCTGTTGACTCTTCTCTGTTCTGTATGCCACTAGTCAAGCTTGGGTTTGGTTACAGAGAGAAAGAGAAACGAAACTGAAAGCAAGGAGCAGCAAGCTGTAAGCATGAGAGAGCAAACATTTCAAAACATTGAATAACGTTCAGACATAGAAACTGGTGTGTCATCTCTATTTATCGCTGAGGCATAAAAATAGGGGAAAATATAAATGCAAGTCAAACTCTGTGAAGCAATCTGAACGCAGGGTGAAACAACATGGGTGGGATTTTCTGGCTCCCATCTGCCCTGGGGATCATCTAGTCCTGCCGAAATTCAATGGACTTTTGGCTGGACTGCCAAATATCCTGTGGAGTCTCCTGCCACAGTGGGGTCTGAAAATCCTGGCTTATATCAACACCAGAGGGTAGAATTTAGCTTAGCCTATTTTGGGCACCAAATGCCTGTAGTAAAGGATTTTTGTGCCTGAAGATCAACTCACTTTTTGGCCCTCCTTATAATCATAGCAGTCATTGTGGGCATCGTCCAAGCAGCTTAGTGACCCACGTCTCCTTTCCAGGGTTAGAGGAGCTGCAAGGAGCACGATTTGAACAGTGCGAGTCAGATGCAACCACAACATTTTTGTTGTGGAGCTAGGCTGCAGCGTCTACTGGCTCCCACAACAAAACATTCTGGCCACAGTTGGCACTCCTGCTTCATCCTGGCTCCAAGGTTAAGTTAAAACTAAAAGCCTATTTGTTTTCCCCACAGCCTCTTGCGGTCAACTAAATAAAGGGACTGCTGGTTAGGCTGCTGTTGAACTGGGAAAACTAGTCTGAGCATGCTGGCGGATGTTCTGCCTAGTTAGTCACAAATGTTCACAAGGTCACAACTGTTCTAGGAGGTCACAAATACTCCAGGTGGGCTCTGAAATAGGCTTAGGAGCCTTCACTGCAGATTTAAATTGGGCATACATCAAGGCATCTCGGGGACTGTGGACCCTATTTGGAAACCTGTGTTGCATATCTCCAAACTCCTTTGCTCCATCATTGGAGGCTGTGCCTTCAGTTGCCCAGACTCTTAGGAAAGAGAGTTAGAGAGGTTTAGAGAGGGAATCTGAGAGCTAAGACGTGCCTTAAACCCTGTCTCTTCGATTGATTTTTTCGGTTAGTCCCAATAAATCTTTATGTAGCTTAGTGTAAAATTTTGTCTGACAACACTCCTGCAAAGTGCCTTGGGATATTTTACAACATTATAAATACAAGCTGTTGTTATTGTGGCAGGGATGAAAATAATTTAGTACTGCACAGAACCATGTCTGGCCTAATGCAGAATAGTAAATGCAATCACACGTTATTACTCATACCCTGACCCTCATTGATGGTTGAGAACTATCCATATGGTGGATTGACAAGAAGAAAATCCCGCAGTGCGTGATCAGAACATGCCAACAACCGCCAAACAGCTCAACATTGAGCATGGATTGCAGCAGATGCTTAGAGAGGAGATCGTGTTAGTACTGAAGGGCAATTAGGGATGGGCAATAAATGCTGGCCTAGCCAGCGAAGCCCACATCCCATGAATGAATAAAAAAAATCTCCGTGTTTCACATCCCAAAGAGAAACAATATCAGGACCTTGTCCCTAACATTAGCAGAATCGTCTTTACAACACTTGAGTTCAGGGCACAGATTTTAAAAGTAAAAACTCAATGAGCCCTCATTCCCGCCTGCACCTGCTTCATAAGAACACCATCTCCATGAAAGGAGCATATATAAAAAGTGTTTAACTAATGATGTGTGAGTTCATATTGTGCCTCTTAAAATGACATTTATTGCCACAGAATAATGCAAATATAAATCTGTGTCATTGTCAGTGCACACTATATTGGAAATAATAAAAACAGAAAATTCTGGAAACACCCAGGAGGTGAGGCAGCAGCTGTGAAGAGCGAAACAAGGTTAACATTTTAAATCTGAGCAGTTCCAACATTTTATGCTTTTCTCTCAGATTTCCAACACCCTTGGTGTTTTGCCTTGGTCAAAGAAGCAATAGGCTGACTGGAGTCTTTAACTGAGTGCCGTGTGAAAGAATAACATCCTAAAGTAAACTTTGAGAATATTTGTGTAGTTGTCTCTGCACATTTCAATTAACAGTGCTTGTGTTTCTAAATCAGAAAGTTGTGGATTTAAGCCTCGCTCCCAAGATTTGAGCTGGTAATTAGCGCAAGATTGAAGGAGTGCTGCTTAGTTGTAAGCGCTGCCCTTTCAATGACCCATCGGCACATTAAGATCCAAAGGGACTATGCGGAAAAAAAGGGCCGGGTGTTCTAACATCCTGTCCAGAATAACTGGTCAATACATTAATTTCCATTTGTGAGACGCAATGTACAGGATGACATAATACTTGCCTTCGTAACCTTTACTGCGCTTCTAATTAATTCCAACATCACAAGAAATATTTTTTTTCTCTCTCGTTTTGACCATCAGAACACAGTAAATGAACAGAGAGCAACACCCTCAGTTTAATAAACCTGCTGAAAGTGTGTCTTTCCTCAGCCTTTTTTTCCCACTTGGTTTTATTGCTTCCACATTTGGCCTCACGGTGAAGACTGCAAATTCCTGACATGTTACCCTTTTCCCCTACATTCTGCATTCCTCTCTAATAAAGAGCATTTCTATTTATTACCGCCGTTAAGCCATTAGACATGAAAAGAACGTTAGGGCACTTTAAAGTAGAGATTAGGTGAAAGAATGCCAGCGTTGTGCCTCCTTTTGTTTTAAGACCATGCGATTTTAATTTATAAAAAATAGTTGGCAATTTGTTGCCAATGTGTGTGTGGAGGAATTGTTTTATGACTGTTAGAATGCAGGCTGCATTTTACACTTTATAATGCAACTTGGGTTCTCCTCTCAACTTTGCATTTTCCCTCAGTTTCAGGACACCTACTCATCCTGGGTACTGTTCCACAAGCTACCACTGGCCTCCTTCAACCACAGGGGGAGGTAGGGTTATTTAGCCTGTGCATTTACGTTGCAACTGGGCTGTCAGGACGGGTTATAGCGTAAATGCGGCTCCAGTCTGGAGTCAGGGTCCAGTCTGTCAGCCAAATGTAATCGGGTGAGCCTCCCTGGAAGAGGGATTTGCACTCACATCACAGAATCACAGAATTACACAGTGCAGAAGAGGCCCTACGGCCCATCGAGTCTGCACCGGCACGTGAGAAACACCTGACCTACCTAATCCCATTTACCAGCACTTGGCCCATAGCCTTGAATGTTATGACGTGCCAAGTGCTCCTCCAGGAACTTTTTAAAAGATGTGAGGCAACCCGCCTCCACCACCCTACCAGGCAGTGCATTCCAGACCCTCACCACCCTTTGGGTAAAAAAGTTTATCCTCATATTCCCCCTAAACCTCCTGCCCCTCATCTTGAACTTATGCTCCCTTGTGACTGACCCTTCAACTAAGGGGAACAGCTGCTCCCTATCCACCCTGTCCATGCCCTTCATAATCTTGTACACCTCGATCAGGTTGCCCCTCAGTCTTCTCTGCTCCAACGAAAACAACTCAAGACTATCCAACCTCTCTTCATAACTTAAATGTTTCATCCCAGGCAACGTCCTGGTGAACCTCCTCCGCATCCCTTCCAGTGCAATCACATCCTTCCTACAAAGTGGCAACCAGAACTGCACACAGTACTCCAGCTGTGGCCTCACCAAGGTTCTATACAACTCCAACGTGACCTCCCTACTTTTGTAATCTATGCCTCGATTGATAAAGGCAAGTGTCCCATATGCCTTTTTCACCATCCCACTAACATGCCCCTCCGCCTTCAGAGATCTATGGACACACGCCTCAAGTTCCCTTTGTTCCTCAGAACTTCCTAGGGTCATGCCATTCATTGAATACTTCCTTGTCAAATTACTCCTTCCAAAGTGTATCACCTCACTCTTTTCCAGGTTAAATTCCATCTGCCACTTATCTGCCCATTTGACCATCCCGTCTATATCCTCCTGTAGCCCAAGGTACTCAACCTCATTGTTAACCAACCAGCCAATCTTTGTGTCATCCGCACTCCATGTTGCTTCAGTCAGCTTGGGCCTCAATACCTGATTTACACGTCCAAGTTCAGCGGTGGTGAATTTCGGATGGGCAGTAAGCCTGTGAAGCGAGATGAATAGCAGCGGATGATGTTAGGACTTGGCTATGAGTGACGGAGAGTAGAAAGACTGACTCCTCCAAACTGCAGAATATTCTCATCTTCATGTCCTTACAGCTTGTTTGTTACTCCATGGGGCAGAATTTTCCCGTTCCCCCGTGGTTGGGAGGGGGGGGCCATTGGGCTGTGGTGGGAGACAGGAGAGGCCTGTAAAATAGCCAGGAGCCTCATCGGGAAGGCTCCCAGTGCATTCCTGCTAGCAGAAGATGGGAACACGGATTGCATTCTACACCACGAAGATGGGTGGTCAATTGACGTACATAAGGCCCAAATTAGGGGCAAATTAGAGGGCCCACTGGTATTGGGCCAATGGCGGAGCACCCCATTTGCCATTCGCAGAAGCCACCAGGTCACTGGAACCTGCCCCCTCTACAGTAAGCCAGAGGGCCACTGGAACTAGAGGTTTCATCTGCAAAGCGGGGGCTGTAGGCAGCCCTCTTGGCCCCAACAAGATGTCAGAGAGAGTTTCCCTTTCGATCCAAGGAGCCAACTGGCTTGTCCCTTTTGATTAATGAATTTAATTTTACCCCTCTGAGGGCGCCGCTATCCTGAGGTGTCCTCAAAATTACCACCTGCCTCAGCAGTAGGTCTGTGGAGGTTCTAGAACTGCTGGCCCTCTCATTGGGCCAGCAGCATTGGAAGCTCCACCCCCTGCCACCCTTAATTGGTTGGCGAGTGGGGAGGTGCCCAATTAGGAGGCTACCTCTGGGAAGATTGCTGAGCCAGTCTTGCTAACAGCAAGTGAGGGCTCGCCCCCCGCCCCACCTTGATCCCGTTGTTGGGGGCCCCAAACCTCTGAAAAAATGCAGCCCAACATGTCTGAAGCCAGAATAATTGTAACAGCCTTGCACGAACCCAGCCTAATCATTGCCTGACCTTCATTCATTTCATTTTATAACATCAGCCACTGGACAATGGCCAGACTTGGGAACTCTGCTGATTTTTCTTCCTTCTAATCCAGAGGGGTCAAGGCAATCATTACACCTCCTGCTGCTGCCAGACCAGTGAGCCAATAATAGTGAAAAATCAGCCTTTGAGCCTGGAGCTTCATTACAAGATCACAGAGTGCTTACAGCACAGACAGAGGCCATTTGTTCCGTCATGTCTGCACTGGCTCTCCGAAAGAGCAACTCACCTAGTGCCACTCCCCCGCCTTCTCCCTGTAACCCTCCACATTCCTTTGCAGGTGATAATCCAGTTCCCCCCTGAGTGCTTTGATTACACCTCCCTCCACCACACTCTCAGACAGTACATTCCAGATCCTAACCTCCCACTGCGTGAAAAAGTGTCTCCTCATGTCTTCATTGCTTCTCTTGCCAAATAATTTAAAGCTGTGTCCTCCGGTTCTCAATCCCTCCTCCAGTGGGAACAGTTCCTCCCTATCTACTCTGTGCAGACCCCTCATGATTTTGAATACCTCTATCAAATCTCCTCTCAACCTTCTCTTCTCTAAGGAAAACAGTTCCAGCTTCATGTTATAGAGCAGCCCAATACTGCAGCATTTAAAACGTGAAGGCCACTTATCTATTAAGGGGATGTTAGCTAAGAACTGGAGGGGGAAAGGAATAGAAGGTCGAGCTGATAGGGTTAGATAAAATAGGATGCGAGGATGCTCATGTGGTGCATTAACATCTGTACAGGCCAGTTGGGCTGAATGGCCAGTTTCTGTGTTGTAAATTTGATATCATTCTCTTCAATCCCTTCAATCCAGGACATCCATTTTAGTGATGATACTGTGTGTGTATAACCCATGTAAGTGTTGAACTTTATATAAAGTATTGTTTTCCTAGGTGCCTTTCTGAGCCTCAGTAATACCACGATGCAAACACTATGAGTTGCACATGAACATGGCGTTAGCTTTTTCACATAGGATTTTGGAAAGTCCACCCATCCTACTCCCCTCACCCCTCCGCCCATGGTGTGGAGAAGCTTGGAACAAAAAATAAAGATTCTGAGAGTGGCCTGACAAACTGACAGCTGTTTCCCCTCCAAACTGTTTCACTCTAAGTAATATTTACAGTTAGAGCAAAGAAAATACCGCCAGCGCCTTTCACAACCTCAGCACGTCCCAAAGCACTTTGCAGCCAATGACATAGTTTTGAACTATAGTCATTGTTGTAATATAGAAAATGCAGCAGCTAATGTATACCCAGCAAGCTCCCAGAAACAGCAACATGATAGTGCTCAGATAATCTATTTTGGTGAGGCAAGACACCTCTTGGGCAGGATACCAGAGATAACTCTCCTACTCTTCTTCAAAATGGTGGCAGGGGATCTTTTATGTCCACCTGAAGGAACAGATAGAGCCTAGAATTAATGTCTCATCCAAGAGCCAGCTTCTTTGGCAGTGCACAGATCCTCAGTTCTGTACTGGGGCGCCAGCCTAGGTTATGTGCTAAAGTTTATGGATTGGAACTTTCAGCCCAGGATCATCTGAATGACATGCAAGAGTGCTGCCAACTGAGCCACAACTGACTCTGTTGGCTGAATTTAATGGACTTTCAGAGTGGGTTAAGAGGCGGGTGTTAGCGGGCCAGAGAATCAGGACTGAAGGCGGTGCGTTTGGTGCCTTTCCAATGCCATGTCATTCTATCAACAGTGAGGAAGGTGAAGGATGGCCTACCCACCCAGAGAACAACTGAGGCAATTAAGTGGCCAATTAAGGGTCTCTTTCCACCGCCGCTGTTTGGATGGCCCTCTCCCGTGTAGGAAGGCCTCCCTATGGTCTTGGCAGGTTGGAGGTGGTAGGTTGGGGGGGGGGGTGCGGGGAGGAGGATGGGGGGGGGGGAGGTGGGGTGGGTGGGGGTGTGTGGGGTAGTGGAGCCTTCAAGCATACGGCGGTCCATGGAAGGGTCTTCCAGTGTCAGTGGGCCTCTGCAATAACAAGCAACCCCTCACCTCCCACCTGCCCTCACCCACCACCCTCCCATCCTCACTGGGACCTCCCTCACTTGTCATGGAGACCCTGAGCCCATTCGCCTTGGTTCCCAACCCCCGTGCTGCCGAGGAATGTGCAGCCCCAGCAGTGGCCACCAACCCCACACCCCACCACCGCCCACCCCGAATTGGCTGGCAGCTCTTGGAAGTGAGGTCTCATCTCTTAAAGGGACAAGAGCCCCGATAGCAGCTCATTATCTGCCTGTTTGCCAAAGAATCCTATTGGGGCTCCCCAAATCCTATTGGGGCTGGGGTTTCTCCCTGGGTTTACAGCTTATCTTCAGGGCCATCACTGTACCAACAAAATCCAGCCCCATTTAACTTTTATGCATTTTGATTCCAGGATGTTTGTGCACGGCATGTATGCGTGCATGTGCGTGTGAAGTGAAGAGGGTGGATGGCGGAGAGCGGGCGCAATAGATTATTGGGCAGGCTGTGCGCCCACTAGAAGTAATGCATGTTTAATGCTGAGATAATTGGTCAGGGTTAAGTGGGAACTGATTTTAATTGCTGGGGTGTCTGTTCCTGTCTGGCTTCATGTAGTGACAGCTTCACCTTCGAGGGTGAAATGTCTCTTTGGGCCTTTGTAGCAGATGAAAGCCGATTGTCAGTGAGTCTGTGAGATTCAGTAAAATAGCCACGTGGGCACGACTGTCATTTGGAACTGGGACAGAAGTCGAGCTAATTGCCCAAAAGTATTGTTTGCAAAGAAGGTCTGGAATGATCACAAAGGCTCAATACGTCCACATGATTTCCCTGACAAGGGAGGAAGATTTTGGAATGAGAATAACAATTTCACTGTTTAGAAAAGGAAAAGACTCCAATGCTACAAATCAAAAATTTGTACTTTTGTCAGAAACCTGGCTCCAAAACAGTTAAAACACATTCAAAATTGTAAATATTAACTTTTACAGAATGCCAAGGTCACAGGGCAATCTAAAAGAGATTGTATTTTTTCCAGGTGAAACCTTTAAACATGATTCGAGTTGGGGGAAGGGAAGACATTTATAATTTATGTGCCAAGGAAATATGTCTGTCTGCTGATTGCATCAAATTATCTTCCAGCAGTTTATAAAGCGTCTAGTGATTGGATAGGCAAAAGCAGAGTCTAAAAATAATGTACACATACGCACCCCCACACACAAATACACGCACATGCACATGCACGCCACCCACCACACACACACACACACACACAAAACATGTCACATGCACACACATATGCCCATACCACACACACACACACACATGACACATGCACACACATATGCCCATACCACACACACACACACAACACACACACGCACGCAAACACACACAAAACATGACACATGCACAGACATACGCCCATACCACACACACACACACACACAAAACATGACACATGCACACACATACGCCCATACCACACACACACACATACACACATGCACACACACACACACACTTGCACCCCCACAACCCCTCACCATACATACACAAACATATTAAACAGAAGGACACACAACAAAACAAAAAACAAAAAGCACACACATTCAAACATTTGCAGTCCTCAACATTAGCTGCATAATCTTTATGTTTGATTAAATTACAATAGCCTTGACTTTATGCAATGTTGTTTTAATATTAGAAAATATTTTCTTAAATTATCCTGACAGTCAAGATTGGGGGGTGTGAATGCACCATAATCACTTTACCATGCTTCCCCCACAAAAATAAAAAGGTCAAAAATGTGCACTGCAGAAAACAGAATAAGTACATATCTGAACATGTTATTAGACATTTATCATCTTAAGGTGAATACACATTCTGAGCTATGCACCTGCATTTATAGAGCACCTTATTTTGTTGATATGTCTTAAGTGTAGAACACACTTAAGTTAATTATTTTGAAGTCCAGTAACTGTAAGAAGTACATTAAAATGCTGGCTAATAAAAGGCATTCTTTCAAAATATTAAACTGCAGCTATTATTCATTCTGTCAAATTGAGATTTCTGCTTGGAATACAAGCTATTGCTAGAAACTGAGTTTCCGCAAACACACACACATGCACACACTCTCTCTCACATACACACACACACACACACACACACACACACTCTCTCACACACCCATGCGCACACACTCTCTCTCACATACACACACACACACACACACATACTATCTCACACACACATGTGCACACTCTCTCTCTCACATACACACACACACACTCTCACACACACACTCTCTCTCTCTCTCACACACACACACACACACGCTTTCATATATTTATGGTCTCAATTAAACATGCTCACCCTGGATAGCATCATTATTAACAGCTTGCCACAATTCCATAAAGTCTCCACGCCACCTTATCTTGGAATTTGGGCAGTACTTCAAACTTTCACTTCCTGCCAATGATATAATAAGAATACATTTGAAGGTGCCTTAGTGGATTCATGTCTCTCTGGTTTTTATTTAACGCACTGCCAGGGAAATGATTTAAGTAATTGTACCTGCATTTTTCCAGCGGTTAATTGGAAAGAAGTATTAAGAAGATAAAATGTTTTCTACAGCGAGTTGCTGTGATCTGGAATGGACTACTTGAAAGGGTGTTGGAAGCAGATTGAATGATAGCTTTCAAAAGGAATTGGATGAAAACATGAGTGGGAAAATAATCCAGGAAATGAGTGGGGCCAATTGGATAGCTTTTTTCAAAGAGCCAGTATAGGCCTAATGGGCCAATTGCCTCCTTCTGTGATGCATCATTCTATTCACTGTTGACCTAACTGTCATCCTGCTGCTGCTATCAATTTATATGGTTTTGCCACCTCAATCTCATTTTGCAAAACTGAATGAAACTGGGCATACAAAAGAAAATGCACAAGCAGAAACCACCTTCCTGACTTGGCAGTCACCAAGAATGTAACACACATGTTCAAATAACAGGTAGCTAAGAGTTAGAATGAATAAAGAGCCACCATTTGTAACTGTTCCAATTTCAAACAATTCCAACAATTAAATGTAAAAGGAGAATTTGATAAACATTTGTAAGGTATTAATTTAAATACTGGGCATGGTGATACCTATCACTATAGATCCAGCTACTTGTGTAATTAGGAACACAGGAACAGGAGGAGGCCATTCAGCCCCTCGAGTCTTTTCCAGCATTTAATTAAATTATGGTTGAATTGTATCTTAACTCCACCTACCCACCTTGATTCCATCTTCTCTTTCATGCCTCATGCCTCACAAAAATCGGTCAATCTCAGCTTTTACATTCTCAGTTGATTCCCCCACTCCGCCACTGCCCCCACCCCCCCCCCACCCCCCCCACCCCCCACCCCCCCCCCCACCCACCACCACCACCACCGCCCCCCCCGCCCCCCCCAACCACCCCCCGCCCAATCTCAACAGCTTTTTGGAAGAGGGACAGTTTCAGATCTCCAATATCTTTTGTATGACTGAGTGCTTGCTGACATCACCCAATGGATGCTCTGAAATGAACTGCCTCTTGTTCCGGGTTCCCCCACCAGAGGAAATAGCTTGATTTTCTATATCGAGTTGAAGGAGGGCAGAATCTGGAATGCATTGGCTGCAAGTAGGTGCAATATTAACTTTCAAAAGAGAATTGGATAAATACTGTTCTTCAAAAGAAAAAGGTTGCGAAGCAATGTGGGGGTCAGGGTTGGGGGTGAGGAGTGTGGGGGAGGGTGGGGGGGGAGGTAGGTGTGGGGGGTGGGGTAGTGGCAGAGTGAACTTATATAAATAACTCTTTCAAAGACCTGACGCAGACATGATTGGCTAAATAGCCTCCTTCCGTGCTGTTAGATTCAATGAACTCAAGCATTTCCGAAGCATTTTTACAGTTCATGTAGTGAAACTGATATTCTGGCAGACGACCATCAGAATGAAGTGGTGCCAGACATTCAAGAGTGCTACAGGTCACTGCAACCTTTTGTCCGCCAAGTCTACTTTCCAAAGACCTCAGAGAACACTCCAGTTTCATTGTACAAATTAAGTACAGCGTTCAAAACTAGTCATTTTAGCTATGGAATGGGATCAAGCACCAAAGGTGATGGTTTTGACAAAACACCAACTTATACATGTGTGGATATGAATATTAACAGTGGAATTGAACAGTGGAATAGTAAAAGTTGCTCCTCGCCAACTTCCTCCCATCTTCGCCTGAAAGTATTAATTCGTTGTAGGGTTGCGATCCAGAAGTGCTGGAAAACCTCCAGCGTCTTACCCAGAACCGTATATATGGGACTTGACAATAACGCTCAAACCTAGGGGCAAAACCTGCCTTCACACAGAAGTCATGCTTACGTCTAGCAGGAGTTACTGGATAATGATCAGGAGAAGCTCCAGTTGCTTTCCGCTTTCTTAAGCTAGGGGCACTGAGGCCCAGTGCAGAGCCTGTACCACAACTATGGCATCCATCTTGACTTGGCTGCAGCCTTTGACACGGTTGACCACACCATCCTCCTCCAATGCCTCTCCAATGGCATCTAACTGGGTTGGACTGCTTTCGCGTGGTTCCTTCCTTACTATGTAACCTTAGCCAGAGCATCACCATCAATACCTGTTCTTCCAGCTCTCATACTGTTACCCTCTGGGAAACAAGGATCTATCATCTACATGCTGCCTCTTCGCAACATCATCTGAAAGCACAGCATCAGTTTGCACATGTACGCTAAGAGCACCCAGCTTCACCCCACCACCAACGCACTCAACTCCTCAATTACCTCCAAATTATCAGACTGCTTTTCTGACATCCAGTACTACATGAGCAAAAATGTCCTCCAATTAACTGTTGGGAAGACTGAAGCCATTTTCTTCAGTCCCCGCTACAAACTCCATTCCTTAGCTACCAACTCCGTCTCTCTCCCTGGCAACGAGATTGTCTGAACTTAAAGGCAGCCTTCTAACTCATTAGCTGGTGCTTTGCACTGTGGTGGCCAACTCTGTATTAAGCATCGTCTGGTGTGCCTCAGGAGCTCCACTCTGGCATGGCAGTCTCTCCACATTTGCTGCAGAGGAAGACAGTTGGTTGAGAACGTGCACAATATGCTGGCCTCTGTTTTCTCTGGACCCTCTTCTTGACCAGCTGAGCTTTTCTGCTCACCTCTTCCAATGCCCTTCCAAACAGTCAGCCTCCAGAGATCACAGCCACCAGCGACTGTCTCCGAGTTTTCAGTGTCAATGGTCACAATTTTCACCTCTCTCATGGCGTCCCTTGTAGCAGAGATAGGGGTGCTTAGGGGGTCATGACCCAGTGGCTAATCCATCTTACAGAAGGTTTTTGGGTATACGGCCATCATCCCTCAGATGAACATGGCTAAGCCAGGGCAGATGTTATTGGCTTAGTATTGAGAGTATGCTGATGGAATTAGCATGCTCCAGGACCTCTGCCTTGGTGATCTCGAACTGCCAAGAGATGCCAAGGATACATCTGAGACAGTGCAGGTGGAAAATGTTCAGCCTTTTCTCCTGTCTAGCATATATTATCCAGGTCTTGGGCCATTTGTCAATATGATGCTGATGGTCAATGCCCTATAGGCCTAAGAGAATCTGCCCATTTGCCACTGAAGGTATTCCTTGGTACGGAACACCAGTGCAGCATTGTCAGTGTACAGCAACTCTCTATTGGGGACTTGGTGCACCTTTGCCTTTGGAATTCAGTCCAACAAGTCAGCTCTGGTTTGTATGTAGCCACCACCTGTAGATGACCTGAAGGCATATCAGAGCAGCAAAAGAAAGAATAGGCAACAGTGCCGATGCCAGAACATAGCCCTGTTTGATCCCATTGTGGATCTCAAGTTATTCCCATGTTGTCCTGTGATAACTGGCCTGTTGTTATGGAATGAGGAGATCATGTTGAGAGCTTCAGCAGACAGCTGATTTGCTCCAGGAGTTTAACTAGAAAGTCTCTGCTCATTCAACATGGTTGAATGCCATGGTGAGATTGATGAAGGCAATACATAGACATCTCCCTTGTGCACAGCATTTCTCCTGTGGCTGCTGGACTGAAAAGATCATGTCAATTGTAGACCCTCCAGTTCTGAAACCACTCTGGGAATCAGGATAAATGCGTTCAGCCGGGGTGCATTGTCTGACAAGGGCAGCACGGGCAAATATTTTTCCCATGATTTTCAGCAGGTAGGTGTCTCGATAGTGGTTGCAAGCGCTGCAGTCACCCTTGTTCTTGTACAGGATCACAATCTTTGCATCACCCATACTCTGGGGCACTGCCCCCTCCCTCCAGCAGAGGCAGAAAACTTTGTGTACATGCTGCAGCAGTGCCTGTTTCCCATGCTTGTTGTCTGCACCATTGGTATCATTGACCCTGAGATGAGCTGTCAACCACGTTCCACGCCATCACTAAGATTAAAAACAAAAAAACTACGGATGCTGGAAATCCAAAACAAAAACAGAATTACCTGGAAAAACTCAGCAGGTCTGGCAGCATCAGCGGAGAAGAAAAGAGCTGACGTTTCGAGTCCTCATGACCCTTCGACAGAACTTGAGTTCGAGTCCAAGAAAGAGTTGAAATATAAGCTAGTTTAAGGTGTGTGTGTGGGGGGGGGCGGAGAGATAGAGAGAGAGAGAGGTTGGGGTGGGGATCTGTTGTTGTAGGGACAAACAAGCAGTGATAGAAGCAGATCATCAAAAGATGTCAACGACAATAGTACAATAGAACACATAGGTGTTAAAGTTAAAGTTGGTGATATTATCTAAACGAATGTGCTAATTAAGAATGGATGGTAGGGCACTCAAGGTATAGCTCTAGTGGGTTTTTTTTTATATATAATGGAAATAGGTGGGAAAAGGAAAATCTTTATAATTTATTGGAAAAAAAAGCAAGGGGGAAACAGAAAGGGGGTGGGGATGGGGGAGGGAGCTCACGACCTAAAGTTGTTGAATTCAATATTCAGTCTGGAAGGCTGTAAGTTCCCTAGTCGGAAGATGAGGTGTTGTTCCTCCAGTTTGCGTTGGGCTTCACTGGAACAATGCAGCAAGCCAAGGACAGACATGTGGGCAAGAGAGCAGGGTGAAGTGTTAAAATGGCAAGCGACAGGGAGGTTTGGGTCATTCTTACGGACAGACCGCAGGTGTTCTGCAAAGCGGTCGCCCAATTTACGTTTGGTCTCTCCAATGTAGAGGAGACCACATTGGGAGCAACAAATGCAGTAGACTAAGTTGGGGGAAATGCAAGTGAAATGTTGCTTCACTTGAAAGGAGTGTTTGGGCCTTTGGACGGTGAGGAGAGAGGAAGTGAAGGGGCAGGTGTTATATCTTTTGCGTGGGCATGGGGTGGTGCCATAGGTGGGGGTTGGGGAGTAGGGGGTGATGGAGGAGTGGACCAGGGTGTCCCGGAGGGATTGATCCCTACGGAATGCCAATAAGGGGGGTGAAGGGAAGATGTGTTTGGTGGTGGCATCATGCTGGAGTTGGCGGAAATGGCAGAGGATGATCCTTTGAATGCGGAGGCTGGTGGGATGATAAGTGAGGACAAGGGGGACCCTATCATGTTTCTGGGAGGGAGGAAAAGGTGTGAGGGCGGATGCGCGGGAGATGGGCCGGACACGGTTGAGGGCCCTGTCAACGACAGTGGGTGGAAAACCTCGGTTAAGGAAGAGGAGGACATGTCAGAGGAACTGTTTTTGAATGTAGCATCATCGGAACAGATGCGACAGAGGAGAAGGAACTGAGAGAATGGGATGGAGTCCTTACAGGAAGCGGGGTGTGAGGAGCTGTAGTCCTCACACCCCGCTTCCTGTAAGGACTCCATCCCATTCTCTCAGTTCCTTCGCCTCCGTCGCATCTGTTCCGATGATGCTACATTCAAAAACAGTTCCTCTGACATGTCCTCCTTCTTCCTTAACCCAGGTTTTCCACCCACGGGCGTTGACAGGGCCCTCAACCGTGTCCGGCCCATCTCCCGCGCATCCGCCCTCACGCCTTCTCCTCCATCCCAAAAACATGATAGGGTCCCCCTTGTCCTCACTTATCACCCCACCAGCCTCCACATTCAAAGGATCATCCTCCGCCATTTCCGCCAACTCCAGCATGATGCCACCACCAAACACATCTTCCCTTCACCCTCCTTATCGGCATTCCGTAGGGATCGCTCCCTCCGGGACACCCTGGTCCACTCCTCCATCACCCCCTACTCCTCAACCCCCTCCTATGGCACCACCCCATGCCCACGCAAAAGATGCAACACCTGCCCCTTCACTTCCTCTCTCCTCACCGTCCAAGGACCCAAACACTCCTTTCAAGTGAAGCAGCATTTCACTTGCATTTCCCCCAACTTAGTCTATTGCATTCGTTGCTCCCAATGTGGTCTCCTCTACATTGGAGAGACCAAACGTAAACTGGGCGACTGCTTTGCAGAACACCTACGGTCTGTCGGCAAGAATGACCCAAACCTCCCTGTCGCTTGCCATTTTAACACTCCACCCTGCTCTCTTGCCCACATGTCTGTCCTTGGCTTGCTGCATTGTTCCACTGAAGCCCAACGCAAACTGGAGGAACAACACCTCATCTTCCGACTAGGGACTTTACAGCCTTCCGGACTGAATATTGAATTCAACAACTTTAGGTCGTGAGCTCCCTCCCCCATCCCCACCCCCTTTCTGTTTCCCCCTTGCTTTTTTTTCCAATAAATTATAAAGATTTTCCTTTTCCCACCTATTTCCATTATATACAAAAAACCCACTAGAGCTATACCTTGAGTGCCCTACCATACATTCTTAATTAGCACATTCGTTTAGATAATATCACCAACTTTAACTTTAACACCTATGTGTTCTATTGTACTATTGTCGTTGACATCTTTTGATGATCTGCTTCTATCACTGCTTGTTTGTCCCTACAACCACACCGCCCCCTCCCACCTCTCTCTCTCTCTTTCTCTCCGCCCCCCACACACACACCTTAAACCAACTTATATTTCAACTCTTTCTTGGACTCGAACTCAAGTTCTGTCGAAGGGTCATGAGGACTCGAAACGTCAACTCTTTTCTTCTCCGCCGATGCTGCCAGACCTGCTGAGTTTTTCCAGGTAATTCCATCACTAAGATTGTTCATTTCCACCTCCGTAACACTGCCTGACTCTGCCCTGTCTCAGTTCATCTGCTGCTGAAACTCCCATCCATGCCTTTGTTACCTCCAGACTTGACGATTCTATTGCAATCCTGGACAACTTCCCATATTGTACAATTCGTAAACTTGAGGTCATCCAAAACTCTGCTATCTCTGTCTCAACTCACACCAAATGCTGTTTACCCATCACCTGTTTGCTTGTTGGCCTACATTGGCTCCCGATTAAGCAAAGCATCAATTTTGAAAATCTGACGATTATTTTCAAATCTCTCCATGGCCTTCCCTATCTCTCCAATCTCCTCCAGCCCCATAACCCTCCAAGATATCTATGCGCCGCTAATTCTGGCCTCTTGAGAATCTCCGATTTTAATCGCTCCATTTAAATTTTCAGGAAGGCAGGGGAACAGCGCGATCAGCTGTCCGCCCACCGACTTGTCAATGGCCAATTGAGGCCATTGACAGGATAATTAAAACAATTAAAGGACCTGCCCGTCCAACCTTAAGGCTGGCGGGCAGGCCAGGAGCCCCAGCGGGCTTCTGAAAAAACATAAAACCTCATCCACTGGCGAGATGAGGTCTCATGTCGGTTTTTAAAAAGTTTATTAAAGTTTATGTGCAATTTATTAACATGTCCCATCACGTGTGACGTGTGACATTGTCACATGAGGGGGACATGGTAATGATTTTTTTCTTTTCCTATTTTTAAAGTTTGAAAACCCTTCAGCGATCTCCCTGTGGCAGCACTTAGCCTTGGGGAGATGTGCGCTTTCATGTGCATGCGCGAAAGAGCGCACTCTTACATTTGGGGAATCCCCCCCTGCCCGCCCGCACAGAAAGAGCTTAGCGCTTCCCGCCAGACATCACGCTGAGCGGGCCTTAATTGGCCCGTCCACATAAAATGGTGGCGGGGCCCACTTCTTTGGCAGGGATCGGCTCCCCACCCGCCAGAGATTGGGTCAGGCCCGCCCGCCCGACAGGCAAAAAATTCAGCATCTTATCTTTACTGGAATATGCTGGCCCTGTACTTTCCCTATTTCTTTCTTGAATGAGTCCCACTGCTCTGACGCAGATTAACCTAAAAGTAGCTGCTCCCAGTTCACTCTGGTAAAATCATATCTGATCTTATTAAACTGACTGGCCTTCCCCCATTTTAGAACTCTGCACTCTGGCCCATCCTTGTCCTTTTCCATAACAACCTTGAATCTAACGGATTTATGATCACTATCCTGCAAAATGCTCCCCCACTGATACATCTACCACTTGCCCGACTTCATTCCCTCTCTTGTAGAACCGTTTACGTACTGGCTTAAAAATCTCTCCTGGATGCATTTTAAGAATTCCGCTCCTTCTAAACCTATCACACTACGACTAACCCAGTTAATTTTGGGGAAGTTGAAATCCCCCGCTATTACTACCCTATTACTTTTACACATCTCTGAAATTGCGAGGTAATCTGTAGTGATCAACTCAAAGATTAAAGTGGCTAGTTTTACACAATTTGAAGACAGCACAGAAATGAGTTACTAACTCGGCTGTGTTTCTTCACAGCTGCACAAGCTCTAGTGATAGACCCCACTCATTGCCATCATGTGCGCCCTGTCAGTGAAGTGCATCTCTGTCAGTAAGATTTTGGGAAGTTCATCTTTAGTACAGTTAGAGGTTGGCAAGATGCCAACGAAGAGGAATTGCACTTCTGAAGATATGAAAGTTTGGTTTTCTCAAAAACAGTGCGGCGTGTTGATTTAATAAGCAGCCTCGTGCATCTGATGATGAGAGCACAACTTGCTGTGGAATGTTCAGAGGCCCAGTGCTTCCTCACAGGGGGAGACGGGAGGATCAAAGAGGAAAATCAAATTCCTCCTCATCCACTTCCTGAAGGGAGGAAAGGAAGCGGGCATCAAATAACTTCCCTGGAAATATGTATTCACAACATGTAATTCATGTTTTAAAATTAAACAATTCATCTACCCTCCCTTCTGCTACTTTCCGAGCAATTGCAATAAGGGTGAAGCACAAGTTCGCCATAAATTCACCCAAACTTTCCTTCATTTTATGTCTCCAATCAGCATCCAAATGCTGCACAACTGAAATTATTCAAGATAATCAAGGGAACTGACAAAGTAAATCGATGCAGGTCACTCATTCCGACAAAGGATATCACTAGGAAGTAGCAACTCCAGGCCAATCCAGGGATTGAAGTGCATGACACAAGTGGGTTCATAGAACAACTAGAGATATTTTGCAGTGAGAATGGGTTAGGTGAATGGTGAAAGATGGGTTAGTGTACTTAACAGTGGCAGGCCTATTGGGTCTCATGCCCTTTGCCTGATCCTACATATTCTTATGTTCTCATGCACTAATCTATGAAAGTGGTCTAGATTCTGAAAGTCACAATATTGAAAGCTCTCCCATGTAATCTTTTCAAAATGTGCAACTGTTGAGACAGCATCCACGCATCAATAACCACGTTGCCATCCTTCCAAAGAAGGCATTGATCAAGAACATGAACCTCAGCTGTGCTTACAGTTTAACAAGATCAACGAAATTTGTTCAACTCAACAGGGGCCTGCTGTAAATGGCTGGTTTGCTACTTTAAAACCGCAGAATAGTTACTATTATATCAAGAAAAAGATAGTAGCGAGAGCTAAAGAAGCGTTGGAGAAAGGTTTAAAACGAAAACAAAAATTGCTGGAAAAACCCAGCAGGCCTGACAGCATCTGTGGAGGGAAAGACAGAGTTAACGTTTCAAGTCCGTATGACTCTTCTTCAGAACTAGAGAAAGTAAGGAACGAGAGGAAGATTTGATCTCCACATGTCAATAAAAGTCCTAATGTACAGAGCAGTTGCCGTCAGGACACTTCTGTACTGGGGTGGAACCTGGACTGTGTATCAGCAACACATAATAACGCTAGAGAAATTCCATCAGTAATGCCTCTGCCACATCCTCTGTATTCAATGAGATTAATGTCAAGCAAAATCCAGTATCCTTTTTGAAGACAGAACCACAAACATTCAGGGAAAGTCCATGCAAAATCAACTTTGATGGATTGGAAACAGTGTCAAAACCGTTTCCCTCGCCAGGTCCTGTTTTCTCAAATCCCAAATGGCCAGCGTTCCAGGGGAGGAAAAAGAAAATGCTTCAAAGACACTCTGAAGCTCTCCTTGAAGTGTGGCAGCTTTGACACCAATGGCTGGAAGGAGGTTGCTACCAATCATTCAAAATGGCGACAACTTGTCCATCAAGCTGTATCCCGCTTTGTTGTCTTAACGATGAGGCAGAGCAGTGGCAAAGCAGGAAAGGAAAGGAAGAAAATCCTGCACTCTGGATCCCAAAACTATGTGAGACATCTTGCCCCATGTGCTCAAAGACATGTAGGTCGAGAATCGGCCTGCTCAGTCACATGAAGATTCATGGCAGAAACTGGTGGCCCTGAGTAAATGTCATCATCGAATTGAGGGATAGACGATGATGATAGAGCACTTTATTTCTTTGAAGTGTAGTCACTGCTGAAATTCAGGAAATACAGAAGTCAATTTAAACACAGCAAGGTCCCACAAACAGCAATGTGATAATCATCACATTGGTGCTGTTGTTTGAGAGGCAAATACTCGCAAGGATACTGTGGAAGACTTCAATGCTCTTTGAAATAGCACCATGGTGAGATTTTATACTTGTACTGGACCTCGGTTCAACATCGCATCTGAAAGACATGATCTGACAGCATAGCACTCCCTCGGTACTGCGCTGAAAGTCTAAACTATGATTATTGTGCTCAGGCCTCTTGAGCCTACGACCTGTCTGACTCTGAGGTGAGAGTGCTACATACTGAGCTAATGCTAATTTTAACACTTTACTCTGCTCTTTATCCCTGGGGTCCTGACTGGTACAGAGCTAGAATGTGAGGGTTGTAAACCAAACAACTCAAAAACTGACCTCAATATTGTCACAGTGAACAGCAATGGAATGAAAAACTGCAAAACTGCTAAAGGATTAACTATTTGATTGATTGGTTTCCCAACATAGCAGCAGGGAATTGCACAGGGAAAATGTCACCTCGGCTTCCTTCAATCCTCCCGTCAAATTTGAAACAATGAGTGATTGTGCAGCAGTTGTGGAGCACTGCATCTGTCCTGAAATAATAACTGGTTACGTTCTGAATTCGTCATAAAAGTCAAGCTATTATAGCACACGTGGTCAGGGTTGAAGTCCCCATTTGTTTAAATCAGTGCTATTTAATACTAAACACCAGAGATAGCCTTGTCACTAGATTCCAAATATATCAGTCACTTCCACCCACTCACCAATCTCGCATGCGGTCAATCAGTTCGCAAGGTAAATCCTTGGGCATACATTGGGGTGGGGGGGAGGGGGGAATGGAATAACACATGATTTGTCCTAAATGACCTTGTGCTGGATGGATTGATGTAAAACCGTTACTTAAAATGTCATTCCGAAGTCAATTACCAATGCCTCTTACATTCTGATGCCTGTATCAACATCACAATGTGACAACCCGTTTTATGGTGTTGACAGTCTTCCATAAATAAAATGAGGGACATGAGTTGAAGATTTAGCACCATCAATGTTTTTTAGCTTTAAGAGTTATATTTCCCCATTCCCACTCTGCAACTTAGAAATAATGTAACATGACAACAGTCGCTGCTCCTCAAAGCACTACATTGTCTGCAAAGTGTGGTCAGATGTTGCTAAGAGATGTGGCAATGTGTGCTATAAAGGCAAAAAAAAAGCCATATCTAACCTAAATTCCTGACAATGCTGCTCCTTGCTGGGATAAGGCTTGAAAGATGCTTGTTCTTCCCACTCATTGCCAGGTCTTGAGTGGTCAGCTCTCATGGGTCAATGCTTTTCACTTCTGCAAGGAACCTTGGCTGGTGACCATCCTTAGCGGGGAAACCATGGGCCGTGTGCCAGCAATTTCTCATTTGTACAATCAGCAGCCAAGGTTCCCTGCCAAAGCCGTGCATTTTAGAAAACTACCCCCCCAACCCACCACCACCCCACCCCACTCTCAGTGAAACTTATCATTTGATTGTGGGACTAATGGGGCCTCACAGCACACATGCTAAAACAGCGATGGAAGCAGGGATGATCAATGATTTCATAAGGAAATTAGGTGAAGCATTTGAGGGAATTAAACCTGGAGGACTATGGGGATAGAGAGGGGAAATGGGGCCAATTGAACAAAGAGGAATTCAATGGGCCGAATGACCTCCTTTTGTTTTGTGATGACTCTATTTAGATCCTGTTGATATCCAACTTCCCACAGCAGCATCACTGGATAGATACTGGGCCTGGAAACCTGGTTAAATTTTGCCATACCTGAACTCAAGAGTGTAAAAACTAATTCTAGCTCTCCAAGCCCCAGCACAGGTAGGAATCTAACCTGCCAGATTTCTGATGTGTATGGCCCAGTTTCATTCTGTGCTGGGTGTTTAAAAGCCACTTCACGGGGGTAAGTTGTTGGAAGTCATCTTATTCCAAATGAGAAAATTGGAAAAAGGCAGCTGATTGAAAGCAAGCCAATACAGTTTGATACACTAATCGTATCTATAATTCTGCCACAAGATGACTGTTTTTAAGCAAGGAATACACACTTGCTAATAGTAACACCAGCATTCGCAGACAGATTAAATTCTCATTAAATGATCCTTAAACAGCTTTATTCACATTTCCACTGTGATGTGAGGTAACAATTACCGTTAATGATTGGTTCCATGTTAAGCCTTGATTTTTAAAACATGTAATACATGGCTTTAATATAAATAATGATCTATTTGCACCACAACCTTGTATGTGGTATGGATGAAGATTTATGTCTGAAAGTGGGACATGTTAGTGCAAGAGAATGGGAGGCTATCCTACTTCAAGAAATTCCAGGGACCATGTAACATGGCTATATGCAGAGTCAAAATCTTTTGACTCAGCCCTAGTATTCTGCCTTATTGCTAAACCATACTGCACATGTACCAAGGTCCTATTTACCTGCTGAAGAGGCCATAAGAGATCCCATGGTATTAATTTGAAGAACAATAGTTGAGTTCTCCCCTGAGTTCAGACTCATATTTATTGCACAACCCACCAAGAAATACATTATCTGGTCATTGTGTGAAGGAATGCAGCTATAAATATGAAGCTATAAGATAATCCAGGCATAAATATGGAGTTATAGGAATAATATTGTTACTCTTCTGTGAAGTAGAGATTAAAAATTAAAAGCAGAGTTAATCTGCTGGATGAAAGTAAAAGGCTTAAAAGGTTTCATAAACATGCCTAAGCATAATTGTGTGTTCAAGGACAACACCACCCTGTAGCATAGAATATGGTATATCATCCAACACAAGGCAAGAAAAAAACAGGAACTGGCCTATACATCACTTCAGCAAGACATTCGTAAATCATAACATACTACAATCTAACAATGGACAACCTTGTTAAGTAAATCTTGGAAACTGGGTGTTTCAAGGGAGTCCCCACTGTCTGCACCTCTCAGTATCCTGTTTGATTGAAGGATCTGGACGAGAAACAAAGGATGTTGTCCAGGATGAGTGCTCAACGTGCTTCTTGCTAGCTTAATTCTTTTTGGGAATAAATATTAGAAGTACGCAGTAGGATTTTTAGATTTGTTGGATTCACTCCAGTGTCTCTCAAGGTAAAGGTAGTGTAGTGTAGTGTAGTGCACTTTAGTGTAGTGATGATAGGTCTCCCCTTAACTGAAATAGAGGTATTCTTGCTAGACTTGATAACTTTCTTCTCAGGATTTAAGGTAAATATTACTTTAAATATTAATGGATATCTTAAATGTCTCTGTAACATTAATAAGACCTGGATTCTCTATTAGAAACAAGATTATACTTACTTTTCCTAGAATTGTCAATGTTGTAGTTGAATTCCCATCAAACGTGAAGTGCACATTCGGTTCTTTAATAAACTCTTACAATATTTAGAAAATATGTTGTCTCATATAGCCTTCTGTATCCTAACTCGAAAACGCATCTCCATACACCCTTCATTGGAGAGGTACATTGTTGAGGAGTGATGCCCGGACCCTTATAATGTCTGGGTGGTTATACTCTAGCTAAAACATTTTAAAAATGCTATCTGGAGGATGGTAATATTCTCTGGTGGTTCCTTTCCTTCAGGGAGATTTAGACCAGTTCTTCAGGCACATTTATTTGAGGACTGCCTTTATCAACCTTAACTGAGAGCGATCATCTGAGGATGATCATCCCCACTTGCCTGGATGAGTGCAGCTCCCACAACAGTCAAGAAGCTTGACACCATCCAGGACAAAGCAGCCGATTGATTGGCACCACAGCCACAAACATTCACTCCCTTCACCACCGACACACAGTAGCAGCAGTATGTGTTATCTACAAGATGCATTGCAGAAATTTACCGAGGCTCCTTCAACAGCACCTTCCAAACCCATGACCACTATCATCTAGAAGGACAGGGGCAGCAGATAAATGGGAACACCACCATCTGGAAATGCTCCTCTAAGTCACTCACCATTCTGACTTGGAAATATATCACCATTCCTTCAATGTCGCTGGGTCAAAATCCTGGAACTCCCCTCCTAACAGCACAGTGAGTGTACCTACACCACATGCAGCGGTTCAAGAAAGCAGCTCACCACTACCTTTTTAAGGGCAATTAGGAATGGACAATAAATGCTGGCCTAGCTAATGAAGCCTACACCCCATGAATGAATTTTAAAAAAGTATGTCTGATCCAGAATAGTCCCAAAAGGGAGCTAGGATTATAATCCACTTCATTATGACATTGCTTCTTGTGGGACCTTGCTGTTCTCAAATTAGCTCCCCAGATCACAACGGTAAATATACTTAGAAAGACTACATTATTTGCTGCACGTCATTTTGGGACATGCTGAGGCATGAAGGGTGTGAATATAAATGCAAGCCTTTCTTTATAAGTAAGGGATTTCCATCTCCCACACAACAGTGCACATTGTGACCTCCAGGGTGAGATTGCCGATTTACTGCTAATTATTGTAAAATTGATTTTGGGTTCATAAATTTGAATTTTGGTGCCATTCCTGTACTTTCTCTACTCAAGGCTCTTCAACTCTTCAGATTTTCCTACAGCACATGGTTATTCTTTTCCTTTGATGTAATACTTTCAACATACAATATATTCCTTTTAATTTGAAGGCCACGTCTTTCAAATGATTAATTTGCAAAGACAAAAAAAAACTTAAATGCTGAGTTAATTAAATTTCTTCATTCAAAATACTGGATAATTCAAATGTTGCTGTGCAATGGATGACTTTGAATGAACAGTAGACTGCATTGTCTGCATTACATAGAAGAATTTAAATTACAGCATATAGGAGACTTTTTCATCCCTCATGCTTGCATGGGTATTGGCTCTCCGACCAGGGCTAACATTTGTAATTCCATTTCCCAGCTCTTTTCCCATCTCTCTTATTACTTTGTCCAAGAATTCCAACATTCAGTATTTGAAGTACAGTTGTGGAAATGTGTACAACTACAAAATACTTCATCACTAGCAGTATTTTTTTTTAAATAAACTAAAAGAAATACAAACTCCTCACTTTAGGGGCTAAACTCTGACTGTGATCCTCAAGAGATTAGAATGAACTTGTTGTTTGCCAAAATGGAGTTACTGGAGAGGTTGATCACATTTTTAGCTTTAATGTGCAGTACTGCTCTACAAATGAATTTATTTCCAGACACAAAACCTTGTGATTTTGAAGGTCAGAAGTTACATAAATGGAATGCTGATTTTTAGTGACCTTCAGAGCTGTGATATGCAGGGAAGGAAAAACCACTGATAATCTATGCTTCCTCAAAGCGTGCTAGTTTTCTTACTGGAGAAGTGGGATTTAGGATAAACTGCAAAGTGCTTTCACCAATATTGGGCCTGTTGAAATTGGCTTTTTGAAGTAATGTTTGAGAAATTAGACCACTTGTCACTTTAAAACTATTTAGAAACTGCTGAGGTAAAGAACTTCCTGAACTTTGGATGACATACATGAAGTGCAATTCAATGTTGAGAACAGCAGGATATGATATCACCCGGTGTCAATTCTACTACAAGTGCACTTTGTCTGAATACTAATTAACCTGCCGAAACATTTTTTAGCTCTTAAGACAAGTCAGGGCCCAGGGCTACTCACATGCCAAGACAATGCAAGACTCTTGCATTAGTTCAGTGTACAACATACGCTGTACCTTCCACAGTGAATTGTACAATATTTATGTAACAAACTGGATTCAATGCAAGCAGCCATAAAACTATAACAATCAGAAAGAAAAAAACTTGGACTTATATAGTCCCTCTGAGGGAATCCCAAAGTGCTTCATAGCCATGAAGTACTTATCAGCTGCAGCCATTGTTATAGTGTAGGAAATCTGCAGCTAATATGCAAATAGCAAGGTGCCATAAATAGCAGTAAGCTTTAGTGATGGAGGTTGAGGGAAAATATTAGCTAGGGCACTGAGGAGAATTCCAGCTTGCCTCTTTTCCCATAAAATAGTGCCATGGGATCTTTTGCATCCACCTGAGATTGCAATCAAAGTCTTGTCATCCAAAGGACAACAATGCAGTGCTTCCTCAGTACTGCACTGGAATGCCAGACAAGTATATGTGTTCAAGTCTCTGGAGTGGCACTTGAACCCACAACCTTCTGACTCAAAGGATGTGGTTGGGCCATAGCCAATATTAAAAAAAATTAAAATAATACCCTCCTTCTGTTCTCAGGCATCATTCCCAGAAGGGTGTTCGAGGATTCTCAGGCCTGTGGAGACATATTTCTTGAATGATCCCTTGGAAAGGCATGAGAGTATCCTGGATTGAATTCCCCATTCTCCCTGTAAGGACACCAACTCAGAATCATACCCAAGACAGTCCAGCTACGTTCGCTAAGGTATGCTAGAGTAGTGAGAACCAGCAACTCTTTAGCGCAATAAGCAGTTGAGGCTAAGTCAATTGAAAATTTCAAAAAGGAATCAATAGATTTTTGTCTGGAAATGGTAATAAGGGTTAAGGAACCAATTGGGTAAGATGGAGTTAAGTTCAGGCATGATCTAAATAAATGACAGAGCAGGCTCGAATGGCTAAGTAGCCTACTCCTGTTCCTATGTTCCTGCAGCCTGTGATACTTCTGCCAAAAACTGCTTTAAATAATTTCCTGTACAAGTAAATATGAAACTTCAGTGCTTGCAAGTTGAGACTGCAACCTAGAGAAATTGCATTGCACAGCCCAAACAGTAATTTTAATTTATAAAACACTCTCAAAATGATTACACTCTCAGTGATACAACTTTTCTATTCTTGATACTACATTTATTTTAAAGCTTGTGTGCCAGTGAAGCAGACCAATTTAGGTAAAGGCATGCACACACTTTTCACTTAATGGATTTAAAATGTTATACATTTAACATAGTAAAAGGCCTGTGATATGATTCTCACTGGCAGTAATCATGGCAGGGCTATCTATACTTTAAATAAACTAAACAACCCACTGTATTGATAGGCAGGACACATGGCTTCTGATATCTTTCCCCATCATTTTTCAATACTAATTGTTGGGTTTGGAAAGCAAACTGGTTGGAGGGAAATAAAGATTTGCATTCAAATAGCATCACACATGACATCTCAAAGTGCATTGCAGCAATTAAAGTACCTTTGAAGTTTTGTCATTAATATAGCAAACGTGTCATCCAATTTGCGCAAGCAAACACTGTGATAATAACCATATCATCAATTCTAGTGATGTTTGGTGTGGGATAAATATCATTTCAAAATACTACAAAATGGTTCTGACTTCACACTGTCACTAATTTAGTCATGGGAATGCACTATTAGAGACATCAGCACCACTAATGGGTTAATGTGGCAAGCATATTAAGTCAGGGGCATGGATACTATAACCAAGCTGGCAAATAATCATGACACTCCAGATTATGTAAACGAACCATTATCTCCTATACTAACTGCGGTCATAGGTCGTACACTAATTGGGGTTAATAGCTACAACACACGAAGATGCTACACAGCCCAAGAATTTGCTAAACCGTGGGTGATACGAGCCTGCTGCTCCATAAGAGCCATGAACAACTGCAGTCTGTCCGAAAAATGAGCGCAAAATCCAATAACAGTTGATTTGCATGAATTTGTTCAAGGAATGGGTCAACACTGAATCACTTAGAGCCATTTTACAGCCTTAGAGGGATTCAGTGTTGACGCATTCATTGAACCCCAATGTAGTGGCTAAACTAAAAGAAAGAACTGGTTAAAATATCAAAGAATACAGGAGTGCTGATCAATTTTACTAGGCTGTTAAAAGCAGAACCACGACTACAATTGCAAATGAAAGCTCACATCAGCATCTTAGCCATGGTCCCAAAGGGCTATAGGCATCTCGCTCCATTAGAGGGAGACAATTCGTTGGCAACTCAGAGCTTGAGGGGCACCACTCCACAAGCTTGAGGCAAGGAAAGGATCCAGGGCTGCCATGAACTACCACAGCCAGTAAGGGGACTGAACCCACGCCAATTGGTATTACTCAGCACAAAAACAGAATTACCTGGAAAAACTCAGCAGGTCTGGCAGCATCGGCGGAGAAGAAAAGAGTTGACGTTTCGAGGACTCGAAACGTTAACTCTTTTCTTCTCCGCCGATGCTGCCAGACCTGCTGAGTTTTTCCAGGTAATTCTGTTTTTGTTTTGGATTTCCAGCATCCGCAGTTTTTTTGTTTTTATCTATTGGTATTACTCAGCATTACACTCTAGCCATCCAGCCAACTGACCAACTGAGAGCTTATACAAAACCTTAACTTTAACTTCATTTGCTATTATTCCTTTGAATTTGAACAACACTTTAGTTTAAAAAGTACCTGTGGTTGCTCTTCTAGTTTTACAATACCTACATCAAATTTAGACGCAAAATTTAGATGCACACTATGAAGTTGCGCCAATCATTTGCAGGCAATATCTTTGACTTACTTGCTAATCGTTCTCTTCATCACCCAGTTACAAGGATTCAGAAACTCTTGAGGCAGAATTTTACACCGCTGGGATTTTACAGTCTTGCCGCAGTCAATGGACTTTTGAATGGTTCACTGCAATGTACAGCCCTGCCTCTGCCATGGCAGGGCTGTGAAATTCTGCCCTTAGTGTGACACCATTGCCCATTTTAGATCATTTTTACTGAGTTGTTTATATTTATTTCATTGAAAGCGTCCATGCATTCCACCATGTCGGTTATAGCAATTATGGGGCAACAATGATCAATGGTCAGGATTTCCCGGTCGGCGAGCAGGGAGGCGGGGCCCGCTCACCGACGCATAAAATGACACGGGGTGACGTCAGGCGGAACTCCCGATATCACCGCGCCCCATTTCAATATTCAGGTGGGCGGGGGCTCAGCCAAATCAGCTGTGCACCCGCCGACCTGTCAATAGCCAACTGAGACCATTGACGTAGTAATTAACAGAATTAGTGGACCTGCCCGTCCAACCTTAAGGTTGGTGGGCAGGCCAGGAGCCCTGGTGGGCTTTGGAAAAAGCATAAAACCTCATCCATGGGCGGGATGAGGTTTCATGTAGGTTTTTAAAAATTTAATAAAAGTGTGACATGTCCCAACTCATGCGACACATCAGGCGACATGTCAGGGAAATTTTTTTTTCTGTTTTTAACATTTTTTAATGTGGAGTCGATCTCCCTGAGGCAGCACTATTGGCTCAGGGAATTCCCCCCCACCCCACCTGCACAGGGAGTGCTTCCTTGCGGACGTCACGCTGGGTGGGCCTTAATTGGCCCACCCACGTAAAATGGCAGCATGCCCCCCATTGGGGGCGCTGATCGGAGGCGTGTTTCCACGTGCCCGCTCTTGAACATCCCCCCCCACCCACGACGGGGGGAAAATTCTGCCCAATGAGTTTTTAACCTTAGCTGCAATGGCACAATTAAAGATTAGTAGATATGGATACCATTGCACAATGTTGATCAAGTTCCATGCACCGCTTATTTAATAACATACTTCATCACCATCATTGCACTCAATCCAGCAAAGTTCTGTATTTTCAGGTCTGATCAAAATAACTACATTATTCTTACAAAAGAAAAATGCTCCCAAAGTTGGAAATCTGAAATAAAAACAAATAATGGAAATGCTTGACAGGTAACATCTGTGAAGAGAGAAATAAAGTTAATTAAAGTTTTGGGTGAATGACTTTTTATCATAACCAGATTACTCAGCAAAAATGATTCTCACTTGTCAGTGTTTGATAATCTTTAAATGCCTATTTTCAACCTCACCCATCCAACAAGAGACTGACTGGGAGAAATGTTGGTTATGCACCCTGTCCAATTTTACTCTCCAATGGATAGGGAGTAATATTCGGCAGGGTGTGAAATCCATTCCATCAGATCCCATGGACTTTCTGCCTGCAAGTTAGATTAAAACTATCCTCAGTATTTGTAAGACATACATTGAACAGATGATGCTGTTGCCATTGTTATATATACATTTGGATCAGGATGCTTCATGGATGTTAGCTGTTTTGCGGGGAGAATAAATATTAAGTAATACACAGGGGCTGGCCTTCTATGTCTGGGATCTCACCTAATTGGGTCCTTATCCTTAAGGTGACTCGAGCAAATGGGGCTGAACTTTCAATTTCCCATTTGCTTCTAGTTTCTTCCGTAGTGACATACATAGTAATTTGAGGGTGTCATCTTGCATAAGGACTCAAAACTGCTTAGTATCTTCCAACATTAGGTGCAGTTTACATCACTTTGACTAACCTATACCCCAAAGACACTTCATCCAGATATCAGTGGGCTTCATCACATCATGCTGATAAGGAAAGTTGGATTCATCTCTGCAATTTTAGGATACTTAACATCAATCCTTTTTGAAATTAATTTTAAAAGGATTGTTTCTATCTATAAGATATTGTAACTATTCAGTAACTAAATTGCCCACGTGATATATTTTAACACCACCATAAAGGAATGAATCAACTGCCAAATAAAACAACTTTATTAGCATGACAAAGATTGGAAAACAAGTAGGAACTATTACAAGTATATGGCTTCAACATACAATTTACCATACATTAATCTTTCCTCATGTAACAGTAAAAGTATTTAACAGCAAGGTGTGGTTTGTTACTGAATCTCTTATATATAATGGTTTTCCATGCCCATTAAAGAGGCAAATCACTCTGCACAGCAGGAGTTTTGACAATGCCTTCATTTCCAAAAAGTGCCTTCACCGCATTAATAATAAATTAACAGCATACTTATGCTGAAACTTAAGTTCTCCTGTTTTACATTGGCCCAGAAGTCACTGGTGCAGGGCACAGTACAGTGAAATTGATGTTTTAATGCACCCATCAGCACATTTATCTTTGCACTGCAAAGTGCTGTAAGTGAGAGCTGATAAGTAGGTTATCAGGGCATTAAGGACCTCTTCAGCATCAGGTCCAATGCTTTATCTGCGTAACCACTGAAATCAAAGGATGGAGAAAGGCTAATAAAATGCTAACTTTTATTATTAAAGGATGTTATGCTTCAGTTATACGGATCATTGGTGAGACTGCATCTCGAATACTATGTGCAGTTTTATTAAAGGAAGAATGTAAATGTGTTGGAGTCAGTTCAAAGGAGGCTTACTAGATTGATACCTGGAATGAATGGGTTGTCTTATGAGAATAGGCAGTCTGGGCTTGTTTCCACTGGAGCTTAGAAGAGTGAGAAGAGTAAAGTATATAAGATGCTGAATGGTATTGACAAGGTGGACATGGAAAGGATGAGTCCAGAATTAAGGGGCACTGTTTTAAAATTAGGGGACCCCTTATAGTACAGAGATGAGGAGATTTTGTTTTTCTCTCAGAGGGTTGTGCAACTTTGGAACTCTCTGGCTCAGAAGGCAGTGGAAGCGGGGTCACTAAATATTTTTAAGGCAGAGACAGATTTTTGTTAGGCAAGGGAATCAAAGGTTATCTGGGGTAGCTGGCAATGTAGAACTTGGAACACAAACAGATCAGTTATGGTCTTATTGAATGGTGAAGCAGGGTTAAGGGGCCGAATGGCCGACTTCTGCATCAATTTCGTATGTTCATATGCTCATAAAGGAACAGAGTGAATGATATAGAAACTAATAGGGTGAATTAACATCAAATCAGCTACAGAAAGAACAATAAAGAGAGGGAAGGAAGAAAGTGGGTTAAGAGAGAGAGGAAACAGAAAGGGAAAGTGAGAAAAAAAATTACAAGATTAAAAATCTTTAGGAACAATTTACTACTTTCAGGAGTGAGACTCCAACCCACAATTTCACTTTCTGTTTCTGGGCCTCCATAGTTCAGTTCCATGTCAGGACCACAAATCATGTCATTACAACATGAATTGCCAGTTCTAAATGGCTGTTATGAGATTTATATGTATTAATGGTGTAAGTCCAGCAATTCTAGGATATGCAACAAGAAAGCTCACAGCGAGAAGGTAATTAGTGTGGTTATGGTGAAGTCAATGGCAAATCACCCAGGAGGATCGGAAACCATGGTCTATCTCTTCTTCACCACAAACTGCTGGGGTTTTTTAAACACTAATAATGGTGGCCATCATTAACTCCTCATTGTATTTCTGGCAATTTCTGGGCTATTACATTTAGTAAAGGAAAAATAATATCTTTCTCTGCTATGAAATTAAGAATGTTTATTTAAACCACCAGCAAAGTTATTCCTGGTCTCTGCAGCTCCTTATCTTTTTTTTTAAATCAAGGAACTTGGCTTTTCATTGTAGTTGAAAGATAAGTTTGTGCATTTAATAAGATAACGTTAGTTCCCCCAGTCTGCTATCATCAATGGTCAAGTAGCAACAGAAGTCACAGCAGCTATTGTCACAATAGTCACAACTGCCTAGGATAGTGTAATTATAGATTTGTAAAAATAGCTTTCCATCAGCTTGGCAGGCATCAGCCTCTTTAGGAGAATACTTCCCTTCTTTGCTTCTCTTGTGATACCCAATTAAGAAGTGCTTCAGCAATAATGATGGCTGTATGTATTTCTCTGAGGCAGAAACTATGTATTCATGCTGTGCCATGATTACCACAGCAATGGATCCACATGCTACCAGTTTTGTTTGGCACTTTGGTATATTTGTCTATTATTTTTCACAATGGCTGGGGAAGGTAAAATAGTAGGCCTGGTAGGCCTGATTCAACTGTCAAAATGCAGTCAAAATGTGGAGTTTCCTGTGACAAGATTACAATGTAATACTGTCAAAATTTCAATGAGGTACAAGACTGCAATGTGTTACCGTTACAGGTTCAATGAGGTACAAGATTGCAATGTGATACTGTTACAGGTTTCATGGGGAACAAGACTGCAATGTGCTATGTCAGAGCTTTCATGGGGAATAAGACTGCAATGTGATACTATTACAGGTTCTATGGGGAACAAGACTGCAATGTGATACTGTTACAAATTCTATGGGGAACAAAGACTGCAATGCGATGCTGTTACAGGTTCAATGGTGTACAAGACTGCAAGGTGATACTGTTACAGGTTCTATGGGGAACAAAACTGCAATGCAAAACTGTTACAGGTTCAATGGTGTACAAGAGTGCAATGTGATACTGTTACAGGTTCAATGGGGTGCAAGGCTGCAATGTGATACTGTTACAGGTACAATGGAGTACAAGGCTGCAATGTGATACTGTTACAGGTACAATGGAGTACAAGGCTGCAATGTGATATGGTTACAGATTCAATGGGAAACAAGACTGCAATGTGATATGGTTACAGGTTCAACGGTGCACAAGACTGTAATGCGATACTGTTACAGGTTCAATGGGGTACACGACTACAAAATGATACTGCTACAGGTTCTATGGGGAACAAGACTGCAATGCATTACTGTTACAGGTTCAATGGTGTACAAGACTGCAATGTGATACTGTTACAGGTTCAATGGTGTACTAGACTGCAATGTGATACTGTTACAGGTTCAATGGTATACAAGACTGCCATGTGAAACCGTTACAGGTTCTATGGGGAACAAGACTGCAAAATGATACTATAACATGTTCTATGGGGAACAAGTCTGCCCTCTGATCCTGTTGCATGATAAACAAAGATAGAAGGAAGGATAGGAAGAAAGAACTTGCATTGATACAGTGACATACCAAATTACTACACAGTCAATGAGTTAATGTATTTAAAGCATTGTTACTGTTGCAATATAAGAAAACACTGCAACAACTTTGCACACAGCAATATCCTGCAAAAGTAATGAGACAAAAATTGTCAGTTAATATATTTTGATGAGATTGGTTGAGGGGCAAATACTAGCACTCCATCAGTGCTGAGACACTTAAAAATATCCAGATAGAACGCTGCGTTCTAGACTTCATAATGTATGAATACATTTGTTGATCTTTTACGGCATAATTATATTTTTTGACAAGGGATGCAATTATCGTTTGGCAAACTCTTTTCCCATTTGTTTACGCACACAACCGAAAGGTGTGAATTACATCTAATTATTTTACTGCATCATTCACACCTAACATTACCATGGAAAAAATGCCATGTGACTTTTCTGTGCCCCATCTCTTTTTATAAAGAGAATGGCTTGCCAAACCATTTTCATCAAGTCAATGCTCTTCTCAAATTTTGGCTGTGGAATATAGAGTTCTGCAGGTGATAATGGAAGAGAGAGAGCAAGCAATGATGAAAAGTCAGAAAATATAAGAGTTAAGGCTGACAGTTAGACAAAATTAAACTGGCAAGAGAAAAGCAATCAGCTGAAAGGCAATTGTGAGGAAAATACATATGCAGCTGGCAGCGAACAACATCAGCAGGGAGGGGTTAAGGCTTTCACAGTAGTGTTGACAAATGTTTTCAACTGGAATATAGTCTGCAAAATGCCATAAGCACAACATCTGTATTCTACAATTTTTTAAAGGATCTGGACATAATGTTTTAATCAGCTAAGCAGACGATTTGACTGAGTTACAGTAGCCCATTCAGTGAGTGATAGCGCCCTCCAGCTATGACAGCAGAAAGAGAACTCTTTTTACCTTTCAAAACTGAAAAAGCACATCTTCAGCTCCTCATACTTTTTTAAAATGTGCAATTAGCCAGTTAAAACGTGCCACCCTTTGTCCACTTTGTATACATACATTGTCTGACACCTACTCTGCTTGCTTGATTTCTCTGCTTTTGTGCCCCTAAAGCTTCTTACTCTCTCCCCTCTCTTCCTGAGGCTGTGTGTTTGTTGCAGGACTGTATCTCTGTACCTCCTTTTGAAACTTTAATATTTCTGGTTAGTCTTCAGCAGAGCTCAGTTCAAACAGAGAACCACTACCTCAAAGCACTTCTCTCACATTTTAACTGAGTCAATCTCTGATGGAGAGCCACCAGAAATAGTTCACCTTCCTTATATATAAAGGTGTGATTACCATACCATCCCAGAGAAGCAGCTCCTGCTACCGACAGTGCCCTACCAGTTTAAAAAAGCTTTATGTTTAAGTGGTTTTGACAAGCCTGTCTGATTTGGTCTGACTCTGTGTATGTCTCTCTGCCTTTGTGTGGGCAATTATGATTTTGTGTCGCTTTCTCTCTGTTTTATCTCTGTCACTTTTCACCTGCTTTCCCGTGTGTATATGACAGTATATGAGGTGTATATGTATGTACATGAGGTATATTTTTAAGTCACTGACTTACCGTTCTATTTGCACATCTCTCTCTCTCTGAGATCTCTGCATTGTGGGAGGTTTTTTTGTGTGTGAGAGATCTGCCTATGTGTGAGATTTCTCTGTATGGGATCTGCATTTGTGTAGGTGTGCATCTGGATGCTATCTCACTCTGTAAGTTGTCTGTGGAATTTATAGACGTTTCTGCTTTTTCTCCTCCTGCCCTGTCTTTGTGCTCTCTTTCCCCTTCTCTCTTCCTGTGCCCTTTCTCTCTGTGTGTAGGTGTCCTCTCTCTGCCCGTGCTCATTCTCACTCTCTGTATGCTTCAGTGCAGATCCTCTCTCTTAATTTGTGTCCATCTCTGTCCACTCCCCCATCACCGCGTACCATCCCCATCCACACCCCACACCCACATCTGTCGTCTCCCGGTGTAGATACACTCTCTATCTGTTCTCACCCCCTCCCCTCCCTCCAGCGCCTTTAACTCATTGCCCTGACAGTGACAACCTATACACTCTTAATTAAGAATCGTCAACTCATAGATTGTCTTAGTTTCTCCCCTATTTTCTCTCTCTCTCTCTCTCTCCAGAACACCAGTGGATGGAATTCATTTCGGTAAATCTCGGGGGTGCATTACATTTCTCTATTCCTTCCCCTTCCCTGTTGCTGTTCCCTCCTCCAGTTCGCGACACACACACAAATATTTCTCCTTTCTTTAAAAAAAAGCGGAAAAATGCCCCCATGCTTCTGTCCTCTCATGGGCTGAGGAAGGAGCCTTACCGATCTGGTTCTGATTTATAAATACCTGCACTTCACATTTGTATCTCTCACTCTTGAAGTTATATAATGTCTATTGTTGTAAACATGCGAATTCATTGTGAAAAAAAAAGTTGTGACAGATCGCTTGACTTCGGCCGATTTGAAGCAGAGAGTTCTCCATACATTTTTAATCTGCCACTTCATAAATTTCTTCAAGAACTGATTATAATGTCGAGAGCGATGAGATCCGCGCCCCCGTCTGTTAGCAGCCTGGGTATTTCCTTTTTTTAAAATAAACTGAAACCCTCTGCCCGTCTGTATGGAGAGGCTACAGGAAGTTTCTCTGTTGTCGCACGGACACCCACACGGACAACATTCGCCATCTCAACCAGCGAATAGTCTCAGGGAAACTCGAGGCACAATTCAGTTAACACCCAAAGCAAAGCCTCCAGACCCCCCAGCCGCTACAAACAGCTTGCGGCTCTGTTCTTTCTCTACTTAAGAGAGCGGCCGGTTCTGCACATTCTAAAATTCTACATATGCTAACTACTTTATATAAATATATGCACAATGTAATCAAATGTTATGTATGTCTTAAAAGTTACACTTACGTATTAAAAGGTTATATCCGTATTAAAATAGCACATATATATATACTGAAAATTCAAATGATGCATTAAAATGTTACATATATATAAAGTTGCACAAATGTATTCAAATTGCGTGTATATAAAATGACAAAGTGTATTCAAAGATGTACTAAATTGTTATACACACTAACATTACATAAAAGTGTATTAGTCAGCTACAAAGTTAATCTGTTACAAAGTTACGGATAAGTTGCATATTAAACGTGACATAAAATGGCATAGCTATGCATTAAAAATCTGCCTGTCTATGTATGTTAGAGAAAGCTCGCAAACTGCCCCCAGCTCCCCCTGCCCTCAGATTCCGTGCCAGTAACAGCCGCCTGATCGCTCGCAATGAACCTCCTGCAGCACTTGTTAGAAAGTGAAGGTGATCCCTTGTTGAACAGTAGCAAACCAACACAACCACCCCCACCACCCCCCACGCCCCCCCCCCCAAAAAAAAACCCTTACCTTCGCTTCTCCCAGGTCCTGATAATCATCGTAATAGTCTTGGCTCGGTTCGTAAGCGGAGTCCCTTTGCAGCAAGGCGGTGTAAATCAGAAAGAGAGCGATCTTCAGAATGAGCATCTTTGTGCTGGGATACAACATAAGGCGGCGTTTCAAGCGGCCGTCCACTGCAATAATAATAATCCTCGGATCCCTTGCCTTTTCCTTACGGATCAAGGTAGAAAGGAAGGGGGGTCGGCGGGTAGTGAGAATAAACCCCCCCTCCCCCAAAAAAAGAGAGGTACTTAAGGTTTCGCAGGTTCTAAAACCGCACGATACGTGATGCTTCCCTGGACGGTGGCGCTAGCTGGATCGTTAGTTTCAGCGGAAAGTGACACTTCTTTGTAGGAAAATAAAGTTTATCCACGTGTTGCCTGAATAAACGGAGCTTTCACTGAGGGAACATCGGCGATCGGGTGAAAAAGCACTTCTGGCTGGTGGGTGTCAGAGAGCCAAGGAGGGAGGTATGGCATGTTTAAATGTGCAGACAGCTCGGAGTTCTCCTCAACCTTTAACTGTAGCTCAATCCCGACACAGACGAGGGTTGGATTTGATCCCCCGCTACACTATTTATATAAGGAGTTTGGCAGGGAATACGAGAGAGGGAGAGAGAGAGAGAGAGAGGGACACGTGCACATTTGAGCTGTACACGACCAGGAAACAGGTCTGACAATCCCCACGTGGCTACAAAAATAATATAAAATGCACATGTCAACTTCTGGCCTGTATCTTCCCCCAGTCTGAAGCTTTGACAGGTCCCTCCAGGTTGCACGGGGGTGCTGGGGCTTATTATTTTTCACTAGTTGTGGCAACTTGGAGTTATCAGCTCCAATGCACACTGAGCACCATCAGAATAATTCTCCTGCTCTTTAAAGCACTGACCATAAAAGAGGGGCCTTGCATTTATATAGCACCTCTCATCACGTCAGGATATCCCAAAGAGCCTTGCAGCCAATAATGTACTTCTAAAAGTGTAGTCACTGTTGTAAATGTGGAAAAGGGGAGGCAGGGGGTGCTGTCAATTTGCACACAGCAAGCTCCCACAAACAGCAATGAACAACTTCCAGGTCAGGGAATTAAGATTTGGCTGCCTGAGAGTGCGGTGCAGGCAGGTTCAATCAAGGTATTCAAGAGGGAGTCAGATGGCCATTTGGAAATAAACAATCTGCAGGGTTATGGGGAGAATGCAAGAGAATGGCACAAGGTGAAATGATCATTTAGAAAGCCAGTGCAGATGCGATGGGCCAAATAGCCTCCTTCTGCACAGTAACAATTCTGCGATGAAATAATGAGCAGATCAGCGATTAGTGATGGTGGCTGTGGGAGAGAGAGCTCCATTACTCTTCCTCCAAACAGTGCCCTGGGATCTTGTACATCCACCTGAAATAGCAGGTTAAAGGTCTCATCTGAAGGAGGGCACCTCGGACAGTGAAGTACTCCATTAGTATGGTAGTCAGCCTAGTACAGAGTGAGCCTAGATTACGTGTGCCTGTTCTTTGGGTAAAAATCTGCAATATAGGGTGACTCAGCAAGACTGAGATTTCTGAATATCCTTAACTGAGCTGGTATAGTCTTTAACATGCAATAATAAAAAGAAACATTCTTTGGATGTGGGAATCAATGGGAGAGAAGAACATTTATTGTCCATCCCCTAGATGCCCTGAGAGTGATTCAGTATTACGCCTCAGAGGGCAGTTAAGTTGATCACACTGGTATGGAAGTCACATGCAGACAAGACCTGGGATGGATGTCTGGTTTCCACCCCAAAGGGGTGTTAATTAGGCTTTCACAGCAATTCAACAGCTTCATTGGTCGCTCTTAATGACACCAGCTTTTTATTTCCAGATTTATTTTTAAAATCAGGACTAATCTTTGAAATCATGACGTATTGTAGAATGACAGACAATTTTCATCTCTGTATTCTGAATAGCCCTTTGGATAGCAGCATGCCCTACAGTATAGCTCATGCTTTCTGGTGGTGTTCTGGCTGTGTGCTGCATTTCATGGAATCATCCAGCACAGGGTGAGGCCATCGTGCCTGTACTAGCTCTTTGAAATAACCTTTCAATAAATGCCCAGCCCTTTCTCTATCTCCAGAGACCTGTATATGTTTCTTTTTAAAATAGACATCCAATTCCATTTTGAAAGTTACCATTGAATTGAATTCGGGCTTATCGATCTGTTAAGTGGATCAATCTCTTCCATATATTTCAATAGAGATAAAAATGATCCTGCACCTAATTGGTTGCCGTGTTTTATTAACCTATTTCTATGTTCATTATTTTAATGAAATTGATAACTGCTTTTAAAAGGTTGACACCCCTGTTAAGTATCAGTGTATTCATTCAATCAGAAAATAATAATTCATCATCACTACAAGAGTACTTTCTTTCTGTCCTCAGATGCTTTAGATTTATTTATGATCATTTTATTGTTTATTATTGGTAGATCTCCTGCAGCAATGCTCAAAGAATGAGGACAAGGTGGGGCAATGGGCGAAATCTTATCAACAGCATCCCTGGACCAACAGCAGGACCACTTTTGAGTTTGAAACCCCACTCCCTACACAGCCTGCCCGAAAACTGCTCTTTATCAAAGCGGAACAATTAACAGCTCCCCGACCAATTAGGCAGCCTGTTGACTCATGTACCCATGCTTCAAAATCACCCTCCCGAAATGGTGACCTTCCCTTCTCACCATGCAAACCATTATGAACACTCATACCCATTTTCTCTCCTTGTAGGAGAAGAGAGCACAGAACTTGGTGAGAGGCAGCGAGCCGGCTGGGGGTGGCTGTAGCCCTCCAGTGACAGGCAACTTATCGGCCACTGGCAATGCATGCCCACCTGCTCCACCAAGAAGGGGGCCTTGTTCCAGAAAGTTGCAGGTGTCAGCAGGGGCCTGCCGTGAGAGCCTGAGCATCCTGAGGCACTAGTGTTCAAACATGTCGGGGGCGGGGGGCTGGACTCTGTTCCGGTGGCCTCATCTCCTTCCAGCTCTATCTCAGTGTCCATCCCATTTCCCCAGAGGTAGGGCGTGCGGTTGAAGAGAAGGCAATTGGTGTCTCTGCTGGTGTTGCTCCTGCTCCTGCTGGCAGTGGTGTGGCCTCTGCTCTTTCCCCTCAGCAGAGGTGGAAGGTGGAATTGCAGAAGCTGCTCCCATGCCCTGGCAAAGGCTGGCAGCAGAGAAATGCAGCTGAAAGTGAGTTAAGTGCAAGAGGGATAAAGTAACCTCAAAGAATTTGGCAATCACCTGTCAAGCCGGGATAGCAGAAGTACTTTGGACAGCAGCGCCTCACCTGGCCATGGCTGGTGCTCTTCTGTTTGATCAAAGACTTTGCAGCTTGTCAGTTTCACTGGTAGGTTCCTGAGAAGTTGGGAAATGCATTCCATGGCTGGGAAATACAGAATTCAGGGCTAAAGCACCTCATAATTAAAAAGATAGGAAATAGGAGCAGGAAAAGGCCATTCAGCCTTTCGAGCCCGCTCTGCCATTCAACGAGGCCATGGCTGATCTCCTACTTCAACACCATTTTCCTGCACTATCCCATATCCCTTGATGTTTTTATATGTAGAAATCTATCGATCTCAGCTTGAACATACTCAATAACTTCTGGGGCAGAGAATTCCAAAGATTCACTACTCTCTGAGTGAAGAAATTCCTCCTCATCTCAGTCCCAAATGGCCTGCCCTTTTTGGAATTCTGACCTAAATGGCCAGAAATTATTTTTTCTCTCAAAGGGTCATGAGCCTTTGGCACTCTCTTCCTCAAAAGGCAGTGGAAGCAGAATCATTGAATATTTTTATGACAGAGGTAGATTCTTGATAATAAGGGGGGAGGGGGTGGGGGGGCGGGTGCTGGTGAAAGGATATCCAGACTAGATGTGATTTTGAGCTTACAATCAGACTAGCCATGATCTTATTGAATAGTGGTGCAGGCTCGAGGGGCCGAGTGGTCTACTTCTGCTCCTAATTTGTATGTTTGTATGCCCTTATTTTGCAACTATGTTCCCTGGTTCTAGACCCTCACCTTCCTGAATCTACCCTGTCAAGTAAGAATTTTATATGTTTGAATGAGATCACCTCTCATTCTTCTAAATGCCAGAAAATAAAGGCCCAGTCTATTTAATCTTTCCTCACAGGACAACCCCTCCATCCCAGGAATTAGTCTGGCAAACCTTTGTTGCACTCTCTCTCTATGGGAAATATATCTTTCCTTAGGCAGGGAGATCAAAGCTGCACACAATACTCCAGGTACAGTCTCACAAAGGCTCTGTATAATTCTAGTAAGACATCTTTACTCTTATACTTAAATCCTCTTGTTATAAAGACCAACATACCATTTGCCTTCTTAATTGCTTGCTGTATCTGCATGTTTGCTTTCAGTGACTCATGAACAAGGAAACCCAAGTCCCTTTGAAATTCAACATGCCCCAATCTTTCACCTTTTAAGGAATACTCTGTATTTCTGTTTTTCTTACCAAAGTGGATAACCTCATATTTCTCTACATTGTATTCCTATGTGGTAGGGACTGTGGGTTTAGGAGGTGCTGTCGAAGGAACCTTCTTAATTATTTACCCAACAGATCCAAGGGATTTCCCTGCTTGCCTTCAATACCAGCCTGGGAAAAGCCAGAAGTCAGGGGGAGGTAGTGGCTTAGTGTTAATGTCACTGGACTAGAAATCCAGAGGTCCAGGCTAATGCTCTGGGGAAATGGGTTCAAATCCCACCACCACAGCAGCTGGTGGATTTCAATTCACTTAATAAATCTGCAATTGAAAGCTAATCCCAATAATGGTGACTATGACTGATTGCCATTAAACACCCATCTGGTTCACTAATGTCCTTTAGGGAAGGAAATATGCCATCTTTACCTGGTCTACCAGGACTTTACCTGGACTCCAGATCTGAGCAATGTGGTTGACTCATAGCTGCCCTATGAAATAGGCTAGCAAGCCATTCAGCTCAAGGGCAATGATGGATGGGAAACAAATGCTGCCCTTGCTTGGTGATGCCCATGTTCCATGAAAGAATAAATAAAAATTGGAATCCTGACTGATGTCACTTTCCAGAACTTTCCCAGCCCACTTACTACAAAACATCTTTCCAATGGCCTGGGAAAGCTCTGCCCTCTGTGTCTAGTGGGACTGTAGTATTATGTGTGGAATGTCTGGGCTTGAACAGGGAGGGAATGTGAACCTGTAGCTTTAGGGGGAAGGAATGAGGTTGGAGCACTGAGGTAAGCCTATGTGGGAGGGGTATGGGGAAGTGTGTATAGATGGAACTGGAGCAGGTCTGGAAGTGGATCACAGGCAGGTTTGAGGATCTAGCATGCAGACAGATGTGACAGTAGTGTGGTGTAGGGCGCAGGTGCCTTAAGTCAAATTCTAAACACAGGAGGGTTCAGATGTCTCTATCCCCTTACATTGCAACTAGAGTTGACGTTTGCCCAGGTATTCTTTTCCTTTTTATTCACAGGGGCTTCTGAGTTCCATTCACCTCAGAATTAAACAACAGCAGCATATCCCAAGGTGCTGCACTGGAGCATTATCAAACAATTTTAACACAAGGCACATAAGGAGATATTAGGGAATTAAAAGATTGATCAAGAAAACTTTTTAATGATTGTCTTAAAGGAGGAACAGGAGGTAGAGAGGTTTAGGCATGGAATTCCAGAGCTAAGGGCATAAGCCGCTGAAGGCGTGGCCACTAATTGTGGAGCAATTAAAATCAGGGATGTACAAAGCACCAATAATATGACAAACTTTCCTGTCCATCTGAAACCTGAGTGGAGAATATCCTGCAGGATGTGTGTGCAGGTTTCCTTCAAAGCAATATGATTGGATAGAAAAAAGTTAGGAGTTGTGCAATAGGATTAATGAATAATAAAAGTAGGAAACAACCAATTACATAACTCTTTATTAGGTAGATGGGGGAGTGAGTAAAGGCAAAGTTTTATTTGCACAGACAGCTGCAGCAGAAGAAAATAATCTGTTCCCACAGAGTGCTCGATGATTTGTTTCTATACTTATAACATTCAAAGCAATCCATAACTAGAGATTTGTACGTTTGCCTTAAATCCCCCTGCTTTTTTTTCAAAGCTATAACTCACGCTGGATATAGTTACACAGATAATGGCAGATTTCCAGCTCTTCGCTGGAATGGAAATTCCTACATGAATCTTGATGGGGAATGTCACGGAGGTTGTAAAATAGAGATTTTATTGCACTGCAATGTGACTGGGCAGAAATAATTTGAAGCTCCGTGCTATAGAATTAACTATTTTATAGATGACTGGATCAATGAAAAATGAACCAACAAAATCTTCATTTTAAAATTCTCATCTTTGTTTTCAAATTCCTTGATGACCTCACCTCCCCCATCTCTGTAGCTTCCTTGAGCAGCCCTGCAATCCTCTGAGGTCCCTGCGCTCCTCCAATTCTTGACTCTTGTGCACCCCACCATTTGTGGTGTGCCTTCGGTTGCCTCAGCCCTAAGCTCTGCAGTTCCTTCCTTAAACTTCTCCACATCTCTATTTCTCTTATACCTTTTAGGTTGCTCCTTAAAATCTATACCTTTGACCAAGCTTTTGATGTTCTGCTCTAATATCTCCTTAAATGACTCGGTGTCAAATTTTGCTTGATAATGACCCTTTAAGGTGCCTTGGATATTTTATTATGAATAGTCATTTGTTAGTGTAGAACTTGAGTATTACTGAAAAATACATTTTGTCAAAGCTTTTAATCTTGCACGCACCAGGACAATCGTAAGAATACCAATCTCAGGGGAAGCAACGACTTTGTACTGTATGGCAAGTGGACTCTGATTTGCGAGGCATTGCCATGAAGAATGCACAAGTTAATGGCAACTGACAGTTAACTGCCAAGCCATGATGTCGAGCGCAGCACTACCATGCACAGGAGCTTCCATTGGGGCTTAAGTGCACTAAGCTACCCTTTGAAATGTTGCAAAACATTGCCATCTGTTACATTAAAGAGTTACAATTTCTACCTGCGTTTTTGAGAGTGAATAAGTGGCTGCACAAGGATGTATGGAATGAAAAGCAAATTATGAGCTGTGAGCTTGGAGGACCGCCGCAACTGCACCCCCTCTAGTTACTTTAATAATGCTGATGGTCCACTCTTTATACAGTCAAGAGTAGTAGATTTGGTGACGCATCTTATGTCTGCAAGCCTTTTTTATGTTGCAGCATTCAACAAACAGATGTAAATGAAAGTGTGTTGGAAAGATGAATGTGCATAAAGGATGAGGAGCATAATCCAAATGCCAAGAACATCAACCATCTTAAATGAATGTGCTGGCATTGCACTTAAGAATTGAATGGGGAACACAATCAGCACTTCGATATGTCTACATTTCATAGAACAAGGTTACAACACTGACATACCTTGCAGAATTAACATTTTGTATCCCCTTTCTGGCGTGGTGTGACAAGTTTGGAAGGGAAGAACAATGAAGAAACTTTGCAGGACAGCTTATTGTTGGTGCATTTGCATCAGCAACATTGCAGAGGTGAAAAATTGTCTTCCTCACCTGTCCCAAGGTTCAACCAAAGGTCAAATTGCATTCCTGCGCTCTGTCACATCTATCCTTGGTGGTCTGCCCTTTTGCTTTATTGCAAGGTATCTGTACCCTCGAAACAGAACCGACCTTCACCACAAGATGTTCTGCAGTTGCACGTCCAAAATCTAGTTCCCTAATGGAGTCATCCTGCCACAAGAAGCAGCAGACCTAAAGTTTCAGGCACAGAAAATCCCACCCTGAACTTTGGCAATCTCACCAGCAGATCATGTGCTAATCAATTGCGGGAGTACTGTAAATTAGCTGACTTCAGATTATGGTGCACAACAGATTAAATATAAAGAGTCTATGTAACTTGTCATCATACTGAATAGTGCATTTACTCACTGACCCTTGAATTGGTCAATAATGTATACCTTCCCTTTTATAATGTTTCTAATAGGCAGTCATTTGTTTTGTAAGCCTAGGTTAAGCTTAGCCCTGGATCTAAACTGGCCCATTCCAAATAAACCTATTAGTTTTGTATACTTTTCATATTTGCTTCTCCTATGTTCACTGCATATACATTCGTATTAGCATTTACATACATACATTGGTCAATCTGTTTAACTTATATAGAACCCTCTGTTTCCTTTAATCTCACAGAACTCTTCATGTGGCCATATAGCTTTGATAATATCAGCAAAATTTAGGTCATTATATTGAAACTACCCTATTCCAAGTTATGACAAACAGTCTGAATAGTAGAACACATCATCAATGGAACTGTACTAAAGCATTTTACATGTATCGTACCTTCTAATTTCTATCGCTGAGCCAGTTTTGAATCTAGTGAACCAAATTCCCGTTAGTTCCATAAACATTAATCTCCCTTAAAAGTTTTGTCTTCCAGAAGACCACATAAATTCAATACAGTGGATTGCCCTTATCGCAGAGTTTAATTGCCTCCACAAGAATTTCACCAGATTTGTGAGGCATGACCCATTGCTACTAAAACATTGTTGCCTGCCCTTTATTGCCTCTGCACTTAGGTAAGCATTGGTAGAATTCCATTAAATGCTCTTGTGCTTTTTATGCCCAGTACAAATCTACTTCAAAAGTTGTCGGACCAGTACAATATAAAACATTACCATAACCCTTTAGACTTGGTGTCCCCTGTTCTGGCTGAATTGGTAACCTTTAAATTGTTTAATTTCATTGTCTATTGCCGTCTTACCCTTTCTAATACTCATGCATTGAAATTCAATGATACACTCCTGGACTACATTTTATACTGGAGCTACTGGTTTGAGACTAGTAGCTGCCCATTAATTTCTACCAAAGCAGAATTCTGACAGCATTGCTTGGCTCAAACCTGGCTGGAATTTTAAATGCTTGCTAGTTAGGCAAGAACTTAGCATTGGCCTGAATACATACATCAATGCAGAGCTGACTTCTTGTAATTAACAAAGCAAATGTTTAGACAACTGTGACAGTAGTATCACTGGCTTTCTAAACATGTAACTTGAGGTAAAGTAGGGATTCAAATGCACTACAATACACCCATGATGTTCAATGGACTTTTACACCATGTCGTGCCAGAATCAGCTCAGCTCCTCACTCTGGATTCACATCGCACATTTAGTCTCAGTGATAATTAAGTGGTGGAGACCAGACTAAAAACAATTCCAGTAGATGTTCCTTTGCATAGAGGAGTTGTACTGGATACGACAGGTAACATTAACCTTCATTGCCTTAACTGGGCTTCACTATAGCACTACCCCACTCTGCGTAAGCGATCTAGTCAGCTTTAGAGAATATCCAAGGTGGGTATGACACAGGTGAAGTGCAGTGTACCTCTCCTTAACTCTTCTTCCTGGGTGATACAGTGGGTTGATGGGCCATAGTCGCAGTCTGTTTCTTTGGTCTCCAAAAGTCACCTTAGGAGCTTTTTTTGTCCTTACAAACAATGCTGACACCACAGAAGGAAAGAATCATAGAAGCTTCCAGGGTACCAAGCATTACCATGCTTGATTCCTTTTTTATGGTTACTAAACATTCATGTAATTGTGGCTATTCTATTCATGAATATTATTGCACAAGAGTAGGGACAAATATGGCCTCCTATTCTAATTATGCCCCAGCATTTGTGGGAATCCTACCATATTGTAGAACTGACAGACACTACTCAGTACTGCCCACTGGAAAATGGATAAAGCTACTGACCTTGGTAAATAACAATCTGGTGACCTGCTTGTTGAAATTTGCAATGAACGTTAGAAATTTTGGCAGACTCTCTTATAATTGCCTGAAGAAATCCTTCAAAATAAAAAATTAAACCTTGACAGCCATTGACAAAATGTTCTGTGCTCGAACTGGCTTCTATGCACATTTCTGTTATGGCTTCCTTGAGAGATCTTATTCTACTTAGGTTATTAATAGAGGCAGAACAGGAGAGTTCAAGTCTACAGTAAGGAAATCTGCTCTCCTTACCTAATCTGGCCTACCTGTGACTTCAAACCCATGGCGATGTGGTTGACTCTTAAATGCCCTCTGAAATGGCCTAGAGAGAAACTCATTTAAGGGTAATTAGGGATGGCCGCATGCTTGATGCAGAATGGAGCCCCTCAAACTACAAAACCACTTGTGTCTCTCTTGAACAGAGAGACACGCCTGTGGTCCCTTGTGGACTATGGTTAGTTACAAAATGCAACCATTTATTTACATATATCTCCCAAACTTTTGGACAATTGCCTCGATTTAGCAATGCAAGCTAATGTCAGCCATGTCTTTGTGGGGGCATCCCCACTCCTGAGTCAGAAGGCTGGGGGTTCATATTCCTCTCTAGAGACTTGAGTGCTAAAGTATTGGCTGATACTCTAGTGCTGTGCTGAGGAAGAGCTGTGCTGCCAGAGATGCAGCCAGAGGGTGCTGGATATACTCAGAGTGGGAGAAAGAGGTGTCAGCATGTACTGCAATTAAAAGTACATCAAATGAAAGATTGCAAATGTTAAAGAAAATAAAATAATGCAAATGGTTAGCAACCTCTTATCTGTCATTGAGCTGAAGACAGACCTCAAAGGGCATTTGTTCAGTTTGTGTTGTCGGAGGGAGTGTGGATTTTTCTTTATTCATTCATGGGGCGTGGGGGTTGATGAAGAGGCCAGTATTTATTGCCCATCCCTAATTGCCCCTGAGAAGGTGGTGGTGAGCAGCTTTCTTGAACCGCTACAGCCCATGTGGTGTAGGTACACCCACAGTGCTGTTAGGGAGGGAGTTCCAGGATTTTGACCCAGCAACAGTGAAGGAACGGCGATATATTTCCAAGTCAGGATGGTGAATGGCTTGAAGGGGAGCTTGCAGGTGGTAGATGGTGGTGGTCATGGGTTTGGAAGGTGCTGTCTAAAGAGACTTGGTGAGTTCCTGATTCACTGGTAATGCATCACTAGGCCTTTCCACTCTGTTTACTGTTGGTCCTATGCTGCAGCCAGAGAGTAAGTTCCTGCTGCAGCCTCTGGCCAAGGTAGGTTTCTGGTTTTTGTTCATGGGATGGAGTCAGCATACACTTCCACTTCATTGTTGACCACATGATCTGGCCATTATATCCCTTTACAATTGCTTCCAGTGCAGTTGCAAAAAGTGTGAATGTCAACATCACTGCAAGTCCTATATTTTGAATATCGTCCTCCAATGGATTTTCAAAGCCAAAATAGTTCAAGTAGATAGAATGTGATGGCTGCACAAAATATGAAGGATATTTAATAGAACAGATCTTATCACACCCAGCGCAGACAATCCTCAGTGCCATCCACATTTCCATAGATTAGTCTCAAACATCCCTATAAAAATTCTCCAGTCTCTTCAGATTCGGCACAAGGGCTGAAAAGATGCTTTCCCCATACGATATCTTAAATTAGATGCTGCTAGGTTATTAATCGGTATTAATCATCTCTGTGGAGGTCTCTTCATAAAATTAAACAGAGATTTAAATTGTCAAAAGCTAATTTTCTGTAATATTTTTAATACCCATTGAACTTTGAAGTGATTACCAAATACAAGTTCATTTAAATCTGTGAGTAGTTATGGTCATATATATATTCACATTATATGATTGTTCCTGTCTTGTTACTTCCACAGACATTTCTTTGATATTAGATTTTTCACAACATAAAAAGATTTTTCTTTATTTATGCTGTCAACATTATGAATAAGTTTAACAACATTTTAAGGGTGAGCATGCAGTTAGAAATCAGAATGCCTCCTTTTGCCAACTAATTTATTGCATCAAGGAACGAAACTGGACAGACCACCTGGCATCGACCTAGGCACCGGAAATGACAATGGCAATCTCAGCCTTGGCCACTCTGCAAAGTCTTCCTTACTAACATCTGGGGCCAAAATTGGGAGAGCTGTGTCACAGACTAGTCAAGCAACAGCCTGACATAGTCATCCTCACGGAATCATACCTTACAGATAATGTCCCAGAGACCACCATCACCATCCCTAGGCATGTCCTGTCCCACCAGCAGGACAGGCCCAGCAAAGGTGGAGGCACAGTGTTTTACAGTTGGGAGGGAGTTGGACTGGGAGTCCTCAACATCGACTTTGGACCCCATGAGGTCTCATGGCATCAGGTCAAACATTGGCAAGGAAACCTCCTGCTGATTAACCCTCACTGCCCTCCCCCGGCTGATGAATCAGTGCTCCCCCATGTTGAACATCACTTGGAGCAAGCACTAAGTGTGGCAAGGGCATAGAATGTACTCTGGATGGGGGACTTCAATGTCCATCACCAAGAGTGGCTCGGTAGCACCACTACTGACCAAGCTGGCTGAGTCCTAAATGACATAGCTGCTAGACTTGATAGCAGCCTGCTTGATTAGCACCACATCCACAAATATTCACTCTCTCCACTACCGATGCACAGTAGCAGCAGTATGTACCATCTACAAGATGCACTGCAGAAATTCACCAAAGCTCCTTAGACAGCACCTTCCAAACCCACAACCATTATCACCTAGAAGGCCAAGGGCAGCAGATAGATGGGAACACCACCACCTGAAGGTTCCCCTCCAAGTACTCACCGTCCTGACTTGGAAATATATCGCCGTTCCTTCACTGTTGCTAGGTCAAAATCCTGGATCTCCCTTCCTAACAGCACTGTGGATGTACCGACACCACATGGACGGCTGTGGTTCAAGAAGGCAGCTCACCACCACCTTCTTAAGGGCAACTAGGGATGGGCAATAAATGCTGGCCCAGCCAGCGAAGCCCACATCCCGTGAATGAGTAAAAAAAAAAATCCCAACCCTTAATTAGGGGAAAAAGACAACTACACATAGTTCAAATATTTCCAGTATCACTATTTAAATCCTTTTAAATATTAATAGTCTATATTTTATTATTATTTATTTGTTCATGGGATGCAGGAGTTGTTGATGATGCCAGCATTTATTGCTAAACCCGAATTGTACTTTAGAATGTGACAGTGAGCTTCCTTCTTGATCCACTGCAGTCCTGTTGGAGGGCTATGCTTATTGTATCAGAGACCCATAGTTCTACCTTGTTTTAATCTGTTAATGGTCTATCAAACTAATTTAATGAACGATTTTTAGCATTTAATCTGCTAGGCAAATATTTATTTCAGAAAGATGCCACTTGCTTTCTGATGTTTGTTTACTAACTTTGAGAACATTGCCTAGAGTTAATTGTTGCATCCACCTAGTTTTGGGACACTAATCAAGCAGACAGTAGGGGAAATTGGGGTGAAGCTTTGCTGCAGAAGATTGCCATCCCTTTGCATGTCTGCCACAGTTTCCACATAATTTCTGGTGGCTGTGGGAAACACATACCTCAATCTCACATGGGAACATCCTGAAAATCCCATTTCCCACAGTTTTGCATTTCTGTAAATTACATCCCTGTCAAATTGGTGAGTATAGTTTCCAAACAGCGCTAAGTACACAAAAGCTGATGGGCCATGAATGTTGAAATAATTGTACTTCAGCCATTTCTAATCTGTTTATCTTCATTTTTTTCCCTATGTCGGTCACTCCTAACTTTTGTGCCATCTGTTGAAAGCTATTTTTGTGTTGCTCCCAGTATTCGTGGGCTCCCTAAGGGAATCATGCTGAGTCATTTGGAAGAAGGAAAAGGAGAAGCGCTTAAAAGGTATGCTAGGTGGGCCAGACTGTATGAAAGCTGCTCTGACGTCAGACCTATACTTGCATATTAAGTGGGCATTCCTTTCTGGCTTGGATGATTTGTACCACTCGATGAAAGCAAGTTCCAAATCCTTCCAGGAACAATCTGTGTATGTACAGTAGGGGTGTAGAGGTAGCATTGCTAGGCTGGTAGTCCCGCAGCCCTAGCTAATGGTCTGAGGACATGGGTTCAAATCTCACTGCAGCTGGAGGAATTTTAATTCAGGTCATAAAATCTGGAATTGAAGCCTTGGACAGAGTTTCACCCGTGTTGGGTGGGGGAGGTTGGGACCTCAGCCCACGATGGGGGCCGGAAGGCAGTTTCACACTGGTGGGTGTGTGCAAGCGGGGAGGGAGGGTGAGCGCGACCTTTGTGCCAGTGAACGCTTCACAATCTCCCTGAGGCACAGAGCTGCCTCAGGGAGATGAAGTGTTACAAAAAAAAAAAAAGATGTAATGAAACATGCCCCCTCATGTGACTCTGTCACATGAGCGAGTACACGCTATGAATTAAGCTTTAAAATTTTCATTGCATTTTTATTTGACTTAGGAAACCTCATCCTGCCCGTGGGTGGGGTTTCCTCAAAAGGGCTTGGCCTTTTCGCCTGCCTGGCAACCGTAAGGTCGGACAGGCAACAAAAAAAATTCAAGTTGATTGATAATTTAATGGCCTTAAGAGGCCTTTTAATTGTCGGCGGGCGAGCTGCCAACTTAAGCGTGTGCCCGCTGAACGAAATGTCACGAGACTGCGCGTTGATTTCGGGACGCTCGCCCGACGTCAACATGCATCATTTCACGCTTGAGTGGGTTGGGCCTGCACCCGAACTAAAAATTTTACCCCTTGCCTTCGTGATGGTGCTATCGTTGACTGTTGTAAAAACCCATCTGGTTCACTAATATCCTTTAGGGAAAGATCGCTACCACCCTTACATGGCCTGGCCTACATGTGACTCCAGACCCACAGCAATCTGGTTGACTGAAATAGGCTATAGCAAGCCATTCAGTTCAAGGACAATTGGATGGCCAATCTTTTTTTTTCTTATTGAAATGTGGTTTTTCAGAAGCTGGATTGTGTGAAGACCCTGGCAGCTGTGCTAAAATTGGACCATCCCAGGAATAAATCTCTCAATAACTAAGTAATGATATATGGACTGTCTACAGTCTGGAACTCTTAGGCTGTTGCATAGTTGGTCCAGCCCTTTCTCATTTCAACCACATGTACACATATTGCTGGGGTTAATAGGAGGGCCCAGTGATGTTGCTATCTTGAGAGAGAGCATTGCTATGCAATCCCACTGCTACCATGGCACACAGCCAATGTATTCTGCCCATGTACTTTATTTGATAGAAAATAAGGATTTGGGGGTTGTACAACTCCTTTTTCGGCCATTAAGTTTGCTAGTGCAAATCACACTCCGCCAGACTTCAAACTGAAATTTGCAGGTGAAACTCTGATCTTTATTTTTTTGCACGATAAGGTCTTCCATGGCAAAACCAGTAAAACCTGGAAAGGAAGGGTGCCAGTAAAACTTGTCCGAACTGGTCGTGTGGACCTTAAAATGGAATTCCAGTTTTACTGGCGCCAGTATTACTGATTTTTTTTTTCAGTGAACTGTTTTTTTTCCTTCTAGTTCCTTTAATAGATGTGGATAGGAATGTTTCCCTTGGCTGGTGAGTCTAGAACGAAGCACCGCATTCTCAGAATACGGGGCAGGCCATTTAAGATTGAGATGGTGAGGGATTCCTTTATTCAGAGGGTGGTGAATCTTTGGAATTCTCTACTCCAGAGGGCTGTGCAATCAGTGAGCAAGTTCAAGTCAGAAATCGGTAGGTTTCTGGATTCTAATGACATCAAGAGATATGGGGATAACGCGGGAAAGTGGCATTAAGATAGATGATCAGGCATGATCTAATTGAATGGTAGAGAAGGCTCGATGGGCTGAATGGCCTACTCCTGTTCCTACGTTCCTTTGTTTCTTAAGCCCCAACCTTTAAAAATCTGAAGCCCTTTATAGTTCATTCTATTTCATTTTCTGTGTGTGTGTTTTTACCCTCCTCCTTTGCTGCAATGTCCTTTCTGTTCATTAGTAATACCATTTCCAGTCTTAATAAACAGCATAAACTGTGAAGGCAAAATTTGCATGATGGGGGACAAATTCCGAACCAAAATTCCTCTTTAGGTCATTGAACAAGCAGGAGGAGCAAGATGACACTGTTCCACAGAAAATAACATGTAAGCTATAGATAAGGACTTTGAAAAGACGATGAGGTGTGTTTAGAACATTTACGTTAATTGGCCTAAAGAGATTGAGCTAAAAAGCTGGGATTAAAAATAACTGCTAAATACCATGGGTGGCTCGTGTTGTCAGCCCTTCAAGGTTGTTCTGGAGACTCCAGGAGTGAAAGCTGCCAGTAACCCAGGAGAAATATCATTGGGCACTTTGAGGCCCTTGGTTCATGAGTTACATACATAAGAAAATAGAGATTGGGTGTAGAAAAGACTGCTTGATTAGGCGGGTGATTGGAGATGGGAGGTTTTGTGATCAAAACTCCAGCAATCTGTCCAAGCAGAACTGACAATCCTAATTGTAGCTCAGCACATGGCTTAGGACAGAGCCACACAGATCGTCAACTCCCCAGTTTGTGCACTGCCTTAGTAATCTGTTTGGTGTGACCCAGCTGAGGTGGCATGGGCCTAGAGGCCTCTTGCGGTGTTACGCCTCAGAAGTGAAAGTGGGTTTTTACAAAGAATTACATAGACTTTACAACACAACGGGTCCATGCTGTTGCTTATGCTCCAAGCAAACCTCCTATCTTATTTCCTCCAACCCTAACAATTTGCCCTTCTATTCTTGGGGGAGAATTTTCCCGTTGGCGTGCGAGGGCAGGCCCCACACATCGATGGGTAAAAAGACACACGGTGATATCAGGCATGTGTCCCGAAGTCACTGCGCGTCATTCCGATCTCTCGTTCCAGAGGCGGCTGCGTGCCCGCCAAACTCTCAAAGGCCTGCTAAGGCCTTTAATGAACCAATTTAGGCAATTGACAGGGCTGCCTGTCCAACCATAAGGTTGGTGGCAGACAAAGAACCCAAGCGGCCTTTGCGTTTTTCATGAAACCTCATTGACGGGGGCGGGATGAAGTTTCATGAAGGTTTTATTAGATTAATAAATAAATTTTGCTCACTTCATAATCATGTCCCAGCTCAAGTGACACTGTCACATGAGGGGACATGTCTGAATAATTTTTATCTCTCTTTATTTCAAACTTTAAATATGAACCTGATCTCCCTGAGGCGGTTCTGTGCCTCAGGGAGATTTCTGCACTCTTTTGCGCGCAAGCGTGAAAGAGCGCAGGCCCCAACTCTCCCTCCTCCCTCCCTCCGCTCCGCCCGGGCATGTGTCACTTTGGACGGGCCTTAATTGGTCTGCCCTTGTAAAATGGCGGCACACTGCTGATCGTGGACAGTGATCGGCTCTGCGCCCGCTCCTGACCGGCCTGCCCAACAGGGAGAAAATTCTCCCCCTCATGTTCTTAACTAAATGAACCAAGCTATTCAACTCAACCATTTTATGTGGTAGCAACCGTTCTCTTGCCTATAGAAGTTTCTCCTGAATTCTTTACTGGATTTATTCATGGCTATTACAGTTCTGATGAAGAGTCATAACTCTGTCTTACTCTCCACAGATGCTGTCAGACCTGCTGAGTTTTCCGAAATATTTTTGTTTTTATTCATGACTATCTTATTTTATGACCCATAGTTGTGGTTCCACCTCCCCCAGCAAGTGGAAACATATTTTCTATGTCTATCTGAGCAAACCTCTTCATAGTTCTAATGAACTCAGTCGGGTCACCCCTCATCTTGTCTTCATTTTTCTAGAGAAAAGGACACCAGCCAGTTCAATCTTTCCCGATAATATGGGGGAGTCGTTTCATTGCATCTATGTAATTAAACTACAGTTGACATCAGTGGGCTGAGCTAAGGAAGGCAAAAAAAGTCAGCCACTGCTGATTTCTGTTCAGTAATCCATTCTGGGATGTATACTTATGGGGAAGTCAGCTGAGCTTTGGCTGTGATGGCTAGTGGTTGATTTACATTGAAAGCTTATGCACAAACAGTGGTGACTTGGGCAAGTTACCAGAGGGCTACCAATGTCCTTCAGGGAAGGAAATCTGCTGTCCTTACCTGGTTTGGCCTACATGTGACTCCGGACCCGCAGCAATGTGGTTGACTCTTAAAAAAAAATGCCCTCTGAATGGGGTCAGTTAGGGACAGGCAATAAATGCTGGCCTAGCCAGTGATGCCCACATCCCATGGGTGAATAATAAAAAAAAAGAACCATACTTGAGCTGAGGTCACCACTTTCAAGACAGGAAGGGAGAAAGGTGGGTTCTCTTTTAAAGGAAGCAGGCAGGTTGAGAAGGTCGTGGAAATCATCACTGCGGACAGGAGTGTCAGGCATTAAAATATGTTATGAGCTGTGAGGGCTGCCAAAACAAGCAGGGAGTGACACTATCATATTTATCCAGGAGCCACTGCCTAAGGCGTTGGGTCAAATTTGATCAGCCTTGAGTCAATGAATGTATGTAGATTCCTACACCTTCCATCCTGACTGTGACCGGAGGAATTGCACCATTATTTTTACATTACTTTAGCTTCAAAACAAGGAAGTATGTCAACCCAGTCAGCTTTGAACTTGAGTCCACTGGATAATCTGATGGAACTGCAATTCCAGAGGGTCACTGAGGCCATTCAGCAGAGCCAGCTAAAATATGGAATGCTATTTCCAGCTCTTTCAAAACAAGAAAGGCCGCAATATAGTCTGCAGAGGTAAATGGCAAGAAATCTAGCCTCAGGAATGAAAGGGTTGAGGTTGGCTCTGATTGCATCAGTTTAGAGTGCAAAATGGATACGATAAAAGGGGCTAATTTTAGGGGGATAACATCCTATGCCCCAAGGATCCCTAAAAAAACAACTACACTCAAATTTGGTAAGACCATTTTGCCGGCGGCCACCCAAAATAAGGCATTAAGTCCCTTCCATATGCTAATGAGAGGCCTAATGCCTGTTTTAAGGACCTTGACCAGAAATTGGACCAGTTAATTCCACTTGGCTTTTGGAATGCAGCCAACAATGGTTGCCACTGAAAATGAAGTGAATGCATGGGCCGGACTGACCCTCCTTACTTCACAGTACTTTCACCGGTCACGATAGCACCATTCCCCCCGAGCCCTCTCGCTCTACTCTCCTTCTGTACCCTCCCGTCATTTGCTTGAGGGCCACTGATAACGTGCCAGGCTTGCCTTAAAGTGAGCTGCCTACGGAGGCGTCACAGATGCTAGCATCTCACCAGGGATATTTAAGTGATGCCAGAGGACCGATTTCTTGCAATTCTCTGGCTCCGGTTTTCCACTTTCCTAACAGCACTACGGCTATGCCAGTGACGCTCATATCCCATGAAAGAATTTTTAAAAAGATGCTGCGATTGTTTGCTGCACCCATTTGATACTTTGAAAATAGCCTAGGGGAATTACTAGGCCAAAATGTGTCCTGAAGAAAAACTACACAGTCATCATGAATTCCTATTTTACCATTTGTAATTTCTGCCTTCATATTTAGTACTCACTTAGGGAATTGCGGCACGCGGGAGTGAAATGTTTGCTTTGCTGTGAAAAGGTAGGATGTCTGCTTCCTTTTGATGACCTACTGACAACACCTAGGGAATGCGTGGCTTTGAAACCTCTCATTTCTGAGAATGTGACTTCTTCGGCCAGTTGTTAAATATTGCAAGAGAAAGCACACACTTTCTCCAGTTTGCCATTCAAAGAGGAATTTAATTTCTTTTTTTTTCAGCCTGCAGAAGTGGGATTGTGCCGAAATGTGTAGTTTTTACCTTAGCAACCGGTTAATGAGAAGCTCCTTGCATTTCTGGTTTCACATAGGAACAGGATTGCAGACTTAGGCCTTTTGTGAAATATATATTTTTCCTGAAAATTGTTGCACAGTAATTTAAAAGCTGAAAATTTGAAAAAAAAATGTACAGCATTCAGCCAACAGGTTGCAAATAATTCATACCATATTTTTATTTTTCTCCCATTACTGCAGTATCAGGAGGCAGCATCTGTACAGAATGTTCTTCCCAAAAACAAATGTGAATATAATCCTTGTGAAAATGAATCACAGACTGCCTAGAATAAAATACATTTTCTGCTTACATTCTGAGTAGAATGCAGCCTATTTCTCATCTACATGCTGCTCCTCAGCACATCACCCAAAAAAACAGGTGAGGTTCCATATGTATGCAGGTGACATCCAGTTCTACTTCGCCACCATCTCTCTTGACCCCTCCACCATGTCTCTGATTTGTCACACAAATTTTCTAATATCCAGTACTAGACAAGCATAAGTTTCCTCTAACTTTTGTCAATTGCCTTTGAACTCCATCACAACCACTTGCTCACTCCCCCTACCTGGCCAATGTTTGAAGCTGAACCAGATTGTTTGCCATCTTAGCGTCCTTTTGAAAAGAAAACACAGGTCTCCTCCACCACTAAAACTACCCACTTCCATCTCTGTGACGCCGCCTATCCCGAAACCTGCATCAGTTCATCTATTGCTGATACCCCCATCATTGCATTTGTTACCTGGCTATTTGAATTCTTTCTTGGCTGGCCTCCCATTTTCCACCTTCCATAAACTTGGGCGCACCATGCTGCCATTATCTTAACTTCCACCAAGTTCCTTTCATCCATAACCCCTGTGCTTACTGAACTACATTGGTTCCTAGTCTGGCAATGTCTCAATTTTAAAATTCTCATCCTTTATTTTAACTGCCTCAATGGCCTCTCCATTCCCTATTTCTGTGGTCAATTCCAAACCTGCAACCATCTGAGATATCTACACTTTTCTATTTCTGGCCTCTTGCATATTCTCGATTTTCATCACTCCACCATTGGTGCCCAAGCCTTCACCTACCTAGGCCTGAAGTTCTGAAATTTCCTCCCTAAACTATTTTGCATCTCTTCCTCTCTTTCCTCCTTTAAGATGCTCCTTAAAGCTCTACATCTATGAACAAGTCTACCCTAATATACCCTCCTGTGGATCCATGACAAATTTTGTCATACCCCAACACAGCTGTGAAGCACCATGGGATGTCTTACAATGTTAAGTGTGCTATATAAATACAAGTTTTTGTTATTATGACCAAACCAGGCTAGTGAGAACTTCCACCATTGCGAATCACTAACACTGGCTTTGGTCCATACCGACAATTGCCTTGGGTAAGGGGCAGGAAAAGGTTCTGCACCTTACAAGAATAAATCAGAAAAGCCCAAGATCTGCCACTACCAGAGCTTGGCCGTTTCCTGGTAGGGGTAGGGTGGGGGAGAGTCGTGGTTTCACTCATCTGCGTCCATAACTTTGGTGAGGAACTGGCAGATGGTCTGAGACATTTCAGCTCCATTTTGAGCAATGAGCTCTTTCCACCTGTATAATTATTAAAGGTCTGTCATTTATCAATGTGAATATTTGTTTAAAATCTTCAAAACTCCACTTCAATGGGAAGCCGAGAAGCTTGGTGCCAATCTAAGAAGATTATGGGATGGACTTTTGACTTGCCATTTGTGAAATGAAAATCCAGTAGGTTCTATATGAGGTGGCCCATCCACAATGTCAGTTTTAAACCTGGGTGGCAAATTGTAAACCTAAACCTATGAAGACCCATAAGGCAGACCTGCATGATGATGAAGTGGCATCAGATTAATTTTTTTTTGTTCTTATTCGCAACTTCTTATACTGTTTTGGCTCTTTAATCTGTTTTTTTATTGAGTATTACTCCTTTTTTTTTACTGGGTCATAGGGTTACCTTCAGCTCTTACAGATGGGAAGGAACTCTCTATTTTTGCTAGCTTTAATGGGTGTAGGGCTACAGCAAAACCTGTCCCAGCTTTGGTCCAATAGGTGACTAAATTTGCAATTACCTTCAGTGAATCCACAACAATAGCTGGACAAGCACAGACTGTATATCATTCTGGGGCTGAAGGTTTAGGCACTTTTTAAAAATTCATTCAAGGGCTGTGGGCTTCGCTGTCTTGGCCAGCATTTATTGCCCATCCCTAATTGCTTTTGAGAAGGTGATGGTGAGCTGCCTTCTTGAACTGCTGCAGTCCCTGTTGTGTAGGTATACCCATAGTGCTATTAGGGAGATAGTTCCAAGATTTTGACCCAGTGACAGTGAAGGAACAGCGATACAGTTTCAAGTCAGGTTGGTGTGTAACTTGCAGGGGACCTTGCAGGTGGTGGTGTTCCCACACATCTGCTGCCTTCTTCTTCAAGGTTGTAGTGGTCATGGGTTTGGAAAGTGCTGCAAAGGAGCCTCTGACCTGCTCTTGTAGCTACAGTATTTATATGGCTAGGCCAGTTCAGTTTCTGGTCAATGATAACCCTCAGAATGTTGATAATGAGGGATTCAACAATGGTAATGCCATTGAATGTCAAGGGGAGATGGTTAGATTCTCTCCTGTTGGAAATGGTCGCTGCCTAGTACTTGTGTGGCTTGAATGTTACTTGCATACTTGATATTGTTATTTTAAAGAAATCAAGGGAAATAGGAATAGGGCACAATAGTGGAGTTGAAATAGAAGATCAGCTATGATCGTGGTGAATGATGGAGGAAGTTCAAGGGGCTATATGGCCTACTCCTGATCCTATTTCTTATGTTCTTATGATAGTAGCCATTCAATGACATAGATCAGCAAGGTACAAATAGCTGTGCAAAGTTTCCATTGTCTTGTAAAGTGAGCAATAAAAATAATCAGTACTTACTGTCTTGCTGACATAAGAAGTGCTGGTGTTCATGCATGTGACTCCTTCCTGATCCACATGTGCTTGACATGAAAAGATTTCCAGTACACACACAGGCACACGCACTTTAACATCATGGGGAATGTGGAACAAGAAAAGGCTATATGTGAAATGTAATTTCTATCAGCCTCTTCGGTCACTTTCTTTTTCTCAACATTCAATTTGCAAGAGAAGAAAAAAAATGTTGTAATTGTAAGTTAAAGTAGAGAGACAAACCTATAGAAGATATCATCTGGATGGAGTAAGAGATCTTATGGCCGCGGCTCTGCCTCTGAGCCAGAAGCTTCGGATTCAAGTTCCATTCCATGACTTGTTGACCAGAGAAGGAGCGCTCATAATGCAGCAGACCTGAAAATCCTTCTAACACTTCCCCACGATTCCCCCAAAGGGAAAATAGCGTGCATGAAGATGCAAAACAAATAAACAAACCTGGGTAGAGTTAATGCAGGGAGCAGGATCAGTGGGGAAAATTACACATCCGTTACAGAGCCTGTGCAATTTACATGATTGGAAAGAAAATTAGTTGGGCTGGCAAGACAGCCTCTTGTTGTTTTACACCTAAATGCTTATGGCATGAAATCTACCCAAGCAAATCTGAAAATGTATGTAGGCCAGTCAATACTCAAAAGAGAAATCTAGATTAATTGTTTCAGATTAGGCCCCTTACTAGGTTATTTTATCCCTTAAGATAAGGCAAGTAACCAGGGGGAAAATTTCTAAAAATAGTAAATGTGAAGGTCCTTCCTGATTTCAAAGGCAATTGAATGAATTACAATATCTGTCTAAAGGTTAAGATACAGAGGCATTTTTTTGTGAAAGATTTTCGTCTTGTACTCATCAGGACAGTTCTCAAGAAAATGCCAATGTCAAGGGAAATACCATATATATTGCATGAAAAGAGAGTGCTGATTGGTTGGCAGGTGGACTCTGATTGTAGAGGCATTGCCATGGAGAATTCAGCAGTTGATGGTAACTAACAGTTAACTGCCAAGCATTGTTTGAAATTTAAACCAGGCAGCTTGACTCTGATTGGTCGGTCACCATCAACTGGTGCATTCTCTGTGGCAATGCCTCTACCAATCAGAGTTCACTTGCCAAACAATCAGCAGTCTCTTCTCATACAGCATAAATATGTTGCTTCCCTTGACGTTGACATTTTCTTGTGAATTGACTTGATGCGTACAAAATGAAAAGCTTTGACAAAAATGCCTCTTTTTTCAGCAATACTCAAGTTTCGTACTAGCAAAGTGACTAGTTAGGATACAGATCAGCCATATTCAAATTGAATGTTAGAACAGGTTGAAGGGTTGAATGAACTATTCCTGTTTCTATTTTCCTATGCTCCTATATATAACTTAACATTACTGAATCCAACTGTGGCTCCTGGAGTCATAGGACTGGTCCTCTCTCCAAATTTTTCGTCTGCCTGTGACAATGCCTACTGCTGGTGGGACCAGAAAATCCTGTCCATAGTATTGGTAGAGTAATCGATCATCAGTGTTTGTACTTATTTTTAAAAATCTCAGTGTAACCCAGGTTTATTTTAAAAGATTTATTTTAGCATTTCAATCATTACATCTGACACAACATAGAAGTACAAACCTGTGGGAAAAAGGATTCTTTTCCTCTCTAGTTTCACTTGAGACTGGCTAATTTTGTACTGTGTCCTTTAACACTGTGACTATAGTTTAAGCTAAACAATCTGTTATATTACATTATCTACATCTTAAAGAACAGGATCAGGACCCCTCTCTAATGACATTTCATCCTATTTTAGATGTCTGCCTAATAGTGTACTTTTAGACTTAAAACGACTTCTGAATGCTCTGCAGTACACATCAATATAGTTGCTAAGGCCTGCCAGATTACATGTAAAACACACTAAAGTGTTTGTATTTACAAATGCAATTTTATATTTCGAAGGTAAAGAACAACTGCAAAAGTCAACATTTTACATTGTACATAGAATCTACAGTATAGAAACAGGCCATTTAACCCAACTGGTCTTCATTAGTGTTCATGCTCCACACAATCCTCCTCCCATTCTAATTACCTTTTCCCACCCTACCCCCACATCCCTTTACCTCATATTTGCATCAAACCTCTGCTTAAATGTGTCAATGCTATCTGCTCCAACCACTTCATGTGGCAGCGTGTTCCACATCCTCATTACTCTCTATGTAAAGATATCGCTCTAATGTTTTTGTTTGGTCTGTTAGTAGCTATCTTATATTCATACCCCTTTGTTCTAGAGTCATTCAGAAGTATAAACAGTTTCTCCACATCTACCCTTCATAACTTTAAAGGCTTTTTCTTTGTCACCTCTTTTTCAGAGAAATGAACCCAATGTGTTAATCCTTTCTGAATGTCAATTCTAGTAACACCTTGTAAAAATTTTCTACACTTTCTCCAGTATTTCAGTCATCATTCTGTTGTATGTAGATCATAACTGGATGCAATATTCCAAGGCTGGTCTGACCAACACTCTATAGAAATTTAACGTAATCTTCCTGCCTTTGTTTCTCTAGAAATACATCCCAGTAATTTGTCCACTCACTTTACACTCGTGTTACATCTTAAGGTATAATCCCTGTATTTTGGTGCACTCCTCCACAATATTAGCTGTATTGACCCCTGCACCCTTCACTCCCACCACCAATTTGGTATCACCTGTAAAATTCAATCTTATCTCACCAATTTCTGAGTCCAAACCATGTATTTGATGAGCAACAATAGTCCCAGCATGAATCCCTGCAAGACACACTTCCTCATGTCCGTCAGTCTGAGAAATGCATCTACTGTGAACTTTTAATAATAAATTATGATCAACAGATGGATTTAGTTTAATTTCTTTTAGTTACATCGATTGCTCAGTTTAGTTTACTTAGCCTTTTTAGTGCCCATTACTGGTGTCAGATTATTTAATTCATTCATTCTTTGGTTATGTATTTATAAATGATAGTTTCTAAAATGTGGAAAAGGCTGTTATTTTAATAGATTGTGGTCTTTGCTGCTTTAAGTATAATTTTCTAAAGAAACCTAAACATGGAGCTCAGAGCTGAAATAAACTAAGAAATTGATGATTAGACTCACTAACAAAGGGTACTAGTGTTATGGGTATCTGTAGCATGGTTTACTTTGAAGTATAACATCCTATAGACGCTGAGAGGGAAACAAGTAAAAACACTTCTGATGTGCTATCTTAGATGTAGGCTAGAGGGACCATGCTACGTGCTGTGTTTATTTGCAGTCAAAGTCCTCCCTCATGTTGAATGAACACTTTCTAAAGCTGAAAGATCAGGAACTTGAGCAAAGCCATACAAACAATCACTGACCTCCCCTACATGAGAGGTAAAGTCCTGCTTTGACTGCGCCATGTTTATTTGCTTGGTTTGAGCTAATTTCTCTGCAGTAATTACCCCTGAAGATTGAATCGTTCTAAAAAATAGAAGAATCTTTGTAGAAAAACAGGTTAACTGCTTTCACTTGAACACAAGACATGCTATTGTTTTTTATTTTTTAAATTCATGAATTTGTAAAAAGTTCATTGTTCCAAAAGTCGACAATTTTACACATTTAAGATTGTTTTTATTGTTTAAAAAGTAAAGACTTTCACTGCATTTGCATGGCCAATATTTATCCCTCAACTAACATAATAAGGTTTAGATTAGTAAGGGGAAGAGCAAGGAATAATCTATAATTGGAAGACAGATGAGATGTGATGAGAGGGAATCTAACCAGGGTAAAAAGACAGGGGAAACAGCAATGGAACAGAGGTGACCATTAAGGAGGAGATGTTTCAGGTATGGACTAGATACATTCCAACTTGGGTAACAGATTGGGGAATCAAAGCCAGATTTGAATGATGATGGAGATGGAGGGTAGAATGAAACCAAAAAAGAAGATATATGATACATGTTGGATAAATTTTTCAAGCAAGAACCAGGCCAAATACAATAAATCCAGAGGGAAAGTGAAGAGGAAAATAAGACTTGCAAAGTGAGAGGGAACTAGAACAGAATGACATTTAACATAAAATGAACCCAAAAACCTTCTAGCATCATGTAAGTATATTTTTTTAATTCATTCATGGGACGTGGGCATCACTGACTAGGCCAGCATTTATTGCCCAACCCTAATTGCCCCTGAAAAGGTTATGGTGAGCCTCTTCTTGAACCACTGCAGTCCATGTGTGTAGGTACACCCACAATACTGTGAGGGAGGGTGTCCCAGGATTTTGACCCAGTGACGGTGAAGAATTGGCAATATATTTCCAAGTCAGGATGGGGAGTGGCTTGGAGGGGAATCTCCAGGTGGTGGTGTTCCCATCCATTTGCTGCTCTTGTCCTTCTAGATGGTAGTGGTCGTGCGTCTGGAAGGTGCTATCTAAGGGATCTTGGTGAGTTCCTGCAGTGCATTTTGTAGATGCTACACACTGCTACTACTGTGTGTCGGTGGTGGAGAAAGTGAATGTTTATGGATGTGATGCCAATCAAGCGGGCTGCTTTGTCCTGGCTGGTGTCAAGCTTCTTGAGTGTTGTTGGAGCTGTACTCATCCAGGCAAGTCATTGCTTCTCTGCTGGTTGGAGTCATACCTAGCACAAAGGAAGATGGTTGTGGTTGTTGGGGGTCAATCATCTCAGTTCCAGGACATCACTGCAGGAGTTCCTCAGGCTAATGTCTAGGCCCAATGATCTTCAGCTGCTTCATCAATGACCTTCCTTCCATCATAAGGTCAGAAGTGGGGATGTACACTGATGATTTCACAATGTTTGGCAGCATTCGTGACTCCTCAGATACTGAAGCAGTCCATGTCCAAATGCAGCAAGACCTGGACAATATCCAGGCTTGGGATGACAAGTGGCAAGTAACATTCACACCATACAACTGCCAGACAATGGCCATCTCTAACAAGAGAGAATCTAACCATCGCTCCAAGACATTCAATGGCATCACAATCGCTGAGTCCCTCATTGACAACATCCTGGGCATTACCACCTGCCCCCGCTGAACCCACCCACCAAGGGCAAAATTCTGCCCTTTGTTTCTGTGTTTACAAAGGAAGAGGTGGAAGTGGAGATGGTAGAGGTAACGGATGGGGTGAAAATTGATCGGAAGGATATACAGGAAAGGCTGACTATTCTTAGAGTGGATAAGGAATTTTAGCTTTAAGGTTAGGTTGGAGAAGTAGGGCTTGTTCTCCATGGAGGAAATGAGACTGAGGGCAGATTTCACAGAGGTGTAGAAGATAAAAACAGCTTTGGATAAGGTGGACAAAGAAAAGCTGTTCCCATCAGCTTGCAGCAGAAGGACTACAGGACCCAGATTTATGATTTTTGGGCAAGAGGTGCAGGGGGAAATGTGAAGAAGAACTTTCTCACACAACGTGAACCTGCCTTTTCTGCCTGTGGGCTTGGTGGAAGCAGAGACAATCAATGATTTCAAAAGAATTGGATGAGCAATTGAGAAAATTCAACCTGCAGGGCTAGGGGGATAGAGCAGGTGAATGGGACTGACTGGATTGCTCTACAGAGAACCAGCATGTACTCCATGGGCTGAATGGCCTACTTGTGTGCTGTAATGACTCAATGACAACAGATTATTTGTTCATTATCACATTGCTGTTTGTGGGAGCTCGCTCTGAGCAAATCAGCTGTTGCACTTCCTGCATTACAACAACGACTGTATTTCAAATGTTAGGAACATTCTAAGTTATGAAAGGTACAAGGTTTTCTTCTTTTTATTGTCATTTGGCCTCTTTCTTTATCTTTCATTCAGAAGTGCAGTCACTGTTGGAATGTAGAAAATACAGTGGAAAATTAGTGCACAACTGGTCCCACAAATAGCAAATGAAATAAATGACGAGATAACCTGTGTTTTTTTAAACGTGTTTAAGTCAAAAAACTAACCTACAGTGTCAGATGGGGATGGAAAGTTCCACTAAAATACAGATGAGACAATATGAAGGCACAATATTGCATTAGTGCCCCACAGGATAGTGGCATACTTGTTATTTCTCAGCACGAATGCTGTGTGATCTATGGTGCTGGGAATCCTTTTATTCTGTGTGTTCATAAACCTTCCCAGAGATAGTAGCCCGAGTCTCTCCTGCAAAGCTTTTATTGAAATTATAGTCTTGAACCACAGCTTGGAACTACTGGTCACAATCCGATGCCATGGCATCTATGTTTATTATTATTACATTGTTGTTTTCAGTCAAAACCCAGTGTTTGATAGCGTTCAATCGATTTCTGTGCCATCAGTGACATGTTTTGGGAGGAACTTGCAGTCAGGTTAAAATAAAAATGCAAAAGCTCTCTTCTTTTTTAATATCACTGTGTAAAGAAGAGCAAAGAACTGGTTCTGGTTAAAGGTTGGGTCCTTGATAAACAGAGTGCTGACAGCAAAGGTGTAACTTTTAATTTATCAACATTCGCCCATTTTGAAAAGCCATAAACCTGGAAAATTTCCAAAATAAAGATTTAACTTGTAACAACTGGCGTTATTGCATATGGTACATAATAACAATTTAAGTGTTTACTTCAATTTTTCATTCACAAGGGACAGTCCAATCAAAACATGACACAGTACAGTGCAATATAACCAGGGACAATTCAGTTATTTCAATAATGCAAGAAATTTCACATTTTACAGTAAAAATCCAGTCATGCATTTTGTTAGAAGTGCAATCATGTGAGTGGACAATGGTAAACACCATTGGGCCGAGATCCTGAACCTTGGCATTAGGCACTTTCCAGCAGGGCTTGCTTTCCTGCTGAGATGGCAAAGCTGTACATTGCAAAGGCATAATTTTAGAACTTGCCAGCAGTATTAATTTAAGAGGCACAAGCAGCCTTCAATAACAATAATCATCGTTGAGCAGCGAATGCGACACTTGAGCCCACAAGTTGGTGGATAGCAGTTAACCATTAGAACCAATCCTGATTGTGCTAAGAATTACACTAACAACCAATTTAAGATTATCAATCGGGCTCATGGTATGGCTCACTTACAAGTGCTAGAAGCTACATATATTCTTACACACAGAGTCCAGTCCTTTGCAAACCAAAATAACATGTCCATGCATTCCACCGTTTTCAACCAAACAAAAGTTTGATGGACAGTCATTCCCTGGTTCTTTCTCCATGGCAATGCCTTGACCAACCAGAGTCGACTTGCCTGTTTTGAATTTAAGCAAAAGCTTGGCAGTTAACTATTCCCTGGTGGATGACAATGCCTCCACCAATCAATGCCTCCAACAATCCAACTAACCGGCACTCTCTTCGATGCAGCATAAATTGTTGTTCCCTTTGAGATTTGGGGCAGAATTTTCTGCCTGCCGGGTGGGCCCGACCCAATCTCAGGCGGGCGGGGATCCGATCCCTGCTGGAAAAGCGGGCCTTGCCGCCATTTTACATGGGTGGATCAATTAAGGCCCGCCCAGTGTGATATCCAGCTGGAAGTGTTATGCGCTTCCTGTGTAGGTGTGAGGGGATTCCCCAAAAGCAAGAGTGCGCTCTTTTGCACATGCGCATGAAAGAGCATACATCTCCCTGAGGCTAAGTGCTGCTTCAGGGAGATCGCTGACAGTATTTCAATGATCCTGTCAATGGCCTCAATTGGCCATTGACAGGTCAGCAGGCCCACAGCTGATTTCGCTGCACCCCCACCTTCCTAAAAATTTAAATGGGGCGGGATGATGTTGGGGGTTTCCCCCGACGTCATCCTGTGTCATTTTGTGCGTCGGCAAGCGGGCCCTTCGGGAACATTCAGCCTTTGGTATTCTTGCATCTATCCTTATGAGTGCAAGACAAAAAGCTGTGACAACATGTCTCTTCTTTCAGCAATACTTAATCAGAATATATTTAGAATGTCATGGGAAAGCTGTAAAGATTGTTTCACAAACAGTCAGGGAGAAATAGAAAAGCAGATATGTAGGCACATTTCAGAGAAGTGTCAAAATAATAGGGTAGTTAGTGTGCGGGATTTCAACTTACCCAACGTTAACTGGGTTGATCATAGTGTGATAGGTTTAGAGGGAACAGAATTCTTAAAATGCATCCAGGAGAGCTTTTTATGCCAGTACGTGGAAGGTCCTACGAGAGAGGCGGCAGCCCTGGACTTAATTTTAGGGAATGAAGCCAGGCAAGTGGTAGAGGTATCAGTGGGAGAGAATGTTGCAGATAGTGATCATAACTCCGTTAGACTAAAGGTTGTTATGGAAAAGGACAAGGATGGGCCAGGAATCAGAGTTCTAAATTGGGGGGAAGTTCGATTTTAATAAGATCAGATATGATTTGGCCAATTAAGGCACGCCCAGTGTGACGTCTGCCAGGAAGTGCTATGCCAGGATGCTAAGTGCTGCCTCAGGGAGATCGGCACCAAATTTAAAAATGTGAAATACAGACAAATAAAATTTCTCTGACATGTCCTCTCATGTGACACTGTCACATGAGTTGGGACATGTCCATCACTTATAATTAAACTTTTATTACATTTTTAAAAACCTACATGAAACCTCATCCCGCCCGTGGATGAAGTTTCATGTTTCTTCTGAAGCCCGCCAGGACTCCCGGCCTGCCCACCAACCTCAAGGTTGGACGGGCAGGTCCTTTAACTACTTCAATTAGTTTTTAAATGGCCTCAATTGGCCGTTGACAGGTCAGCGGGTGCACAGCTCATTCGGCTGTGCCCCCCACACACCTGAAAATTAAAATGATGTGGGGTGACATCTGCCCGAGGCCACCCCACGTCATTTTATGTGTCGGCAAGCGGGTCCCGCCCCTCTGCTTGCTGAACTCAATATCCTGCCCTAAGAGTAAGAGGATAACTAGGGAAAGAGTAGGGCCCATTAAGGACCATCGTGGTAATTTGTGTGTGGAGCCGGAAGACGAAGGTAGGGTTCTAAATGAATACTTGGTGTCAGTGTTCACTGAGAGGGACGATGTGGGTATGGAATTCAGGCAGAACGACTGTGATAAAATTAAAGAAATTAGCATAAAAAGGGAGGAGGTTCTAAGTGGTCTGGCAAGCTTAAAAGTAGTAAATCTCCAGGCCCGGATGAGATGTATCCCAGGCTGTTGAGTGAGGCAAGGGAGGAGATAGCAGGGGCACTGGCAATAATTTTCAATACCTCTCTGGCCACAGGAGAGGTACCAGAGGACTGGAGGAAAGCTAACGTGGTACTGTTATTCAAAAAGGGAGGAAGGGATAAAACAGGGAGCTACAGGCCAGTCAGTCTAAACTCAGTGGTAGGGAAACAATTGGAGGCAATTCTGAGGGACAGAATTAACCTACACTTGGAGAAGCAGGGATTAATCAAGGACAGTGAGCATGGTTTTATTAAGGGGAGGTCATGCCTGACCAATTTGATTGAATTTTTCGAAGAGGAGACCCGGTGTATAGATGAGGGCAATGCATTTGATGTAGTCTACTTGGACTTCAGCAAGGCTTTTGATAAGCTCTCGCATGGGAGACTGATACTGAAGGTAAAAGCTCATGGGATCCAAGGCAATTTGGAAAATTGGATCCAGCATTGGCTGAGTGGCAGGAAGCAGAGGGTGATGGTCAAGGGGTTTTTTTGTGACTGGATGCCTTGTGCCCAGTGGGGCTCCACAGGGATCAATGTTGGGTCTCTTGCATATATAAACAATTTAGGCTTGAACGTAGGAGGGTTGATCATTAAGTTCGCGGATAACACAAAAATTGGTGGGGTGGTAAATAGTGAGGAGGATAGCTTTAGATTACAGAAGGATATAGATGGGCTGGTCAGATGGGCTGATCAGGGGCAAATGGAAATTAATCTGGATAAGTGTGCGGTGATGCACTTGAGCAGGACAAACAAGGCACAGGAATACACAATGAATGGTAGGACCCTGGGATGTACAAAGGATCAGAGGGACTTTGGTGTGCACGTCCACCCATCCCTTAAGGTAGCGGGACAGGTAGATAAGGTGGTTAAGAAGGCATATGGGATACTTTCCTTTATTAGCCGAGGCATAGAATATAAAAGCACTGGGCTGGTACTGTATAAAGTGCTGGTTAGGCCACAGCTAGAGTATTGTGTGCAGTTCTGGAATCCATGTTATTGGAAAGATATGATTGCACTAGAGAAAGTGCAGAGGAGATTTACCAGGATGTTGCCTGGGCTGGAGAGTTTTAGTTATGAGGCAAGATTGGATAGACTGGGGTTATTTTCCCTGGTGCAGAGGATATTGAGAGGAGACATGATTGAGGTGTATAAAATTATGAGGGGCATAGATGGGGTAGACAGGAAGGACCTTTTCCCCTTGGTGGAGGGATCAATAACCGGGGGCATAGATTTAAGGTAAGGGGCAGGAGGTTTAGAGGGGATGTGAGGAAGAATTTTTTCACCCAGAGGGTGATGGGAATCTGGAACTCACTGCCTGAAAGAGTGGTAGAGACAGAAATCCTCATAACATTTAAGAAGTATTTGGATGTGCATTTGCGCTGCCATGACATACAAGGCTATGGGCCTAGTGCTGGAAAATGGGATTAGAATAGTTATGTGCTTGTTTGAGTGGTGCAGACTCGATGGGCCGAAGGGACTTTTTCTGTGCTGTAGACCTCTATGACTCTATGACTCAATGAGATTAGGAGGTGCCCTTGTGACAGAAGGTGTTGCAAAGAAGAAGATATTTTTCAGAAGTGTGCTAAATTCCCTGAATACCAGCAACAGGAGAGAAAGCTAAGATGTTGAATGTGATCTTAGTGAATAATGAAAGCAAGGAGGTAGCATAATGGGTATATTACCGGCCTAGTAATCCAGAGCAATTAGGGATGCACAATAAATGCTGGCCTTGCCAGTGATGTCCACAGCCCTTGAAGAAATTAAACAAATTTATCAATATGCATAGGGATTGTTTAAATTTGCACATAGAGTTCATCACTCAGATGAGTGCTTTCTTCTAACAACAGTCTGTTCTGATGAAGAATATATGCTTGAAATATTAACTTGTCTTCTCTCTTCATTTATGGACCTGCTAGATAGCAGAATTTTCTGTTTTTGCTTCAACAAGTCAATGTCTCCTGAGAGGGAAATGAACCAGCCAAGAGACTCCATGGAATAAGCTAAAGTATAATTCGTCAGGCAGCAGTAGTCAAGCACAATATACTCTTGCACAGACAGTAGGCATTCTCACATTTTATCATTTCCACCTATAGAAAATTGCTTTTTTGCAGCTCGTCTTTCTTAATCATTAATTACTGGTGTGATCCAAAGAGCCGCTTATTGTCAGTCCCTTGTGATAGCTTATTTCTGCTAATAATTACAGGGTGAGCTAAATTCATAAAGCAGTCACTTCCTATTCTATGGGATGACGGTTGCTCTGACTGTAGGCTAATTAGAATTTCTCCTGCTGCAAATATGAAATTCTGATCTCATTTGGACAAAAAGATCTGTCCAAAAGAAACCTCGTACCAAGGTAAAATTAACAATGGGGTTTGACAAGGTAATTTTTATTTTAGTTCTGACCATCATAAGAAACATGTAACATTGCCTTGGTAAATATTAACTTGGCTTTAAGAGTGAATGTAACTCAGCAGCTACTTTCCTTTGTACTCTTTGTTATTGTTTTGTCCCAAATCTGTACTCACGATCAGAGTACATGCAAGGCTTCAAAATTGAGCATTATAATTGTGATAATAATTTACATGTCTGTTGATCGCATGTCTCGCTAGTGATGTTATTTATAGTAAGTGAGAAGCTCATTATGGTCATTTATTTACTCTTCAAGAGAGATGTTAATGATCACCTGGCCTCCTATTTGCTTGGACTCTGCACTGTGTGTAAGATGAGGAACGTGTGATGCATGAGAAGTCCTTCCATTGTGTTGCTCCAACTCTAACTGAATGTGTTTAGGCTAAACGGTATTTGAAATAACGTGGCACACTGTGAAGCCATCATTAACTTGTTTATTCCTATAATTTTTGTCCTCTTTCATAACCCGTTCCCCCAAAGGTAGTGACTCCTTTCCGATGCAGTTCCATGGACACCCTTGGGTGTCTTGCCAAAATGACTATGTTGTGAGTTCCAACAGTGAGCTTGAAGATGGGTAGGGTCCCAAGTAAGCCTGGCCTTGTCCACATATGTGCATTTCCAGCCGGGATGAGGGTGGAGGGGGCAAGAGGGGGAGGGGTTTTCCTTGTCAATTATTCTTTCCCTAAGGCTGGAGCCCCTAATGCTGCTGAGCAAAGTCAGCATGGACTGGGGATCAAACAAGGATTTTCTCTGATTTATATATCTAAACTTGCCGCAAAATCACAGCAACGTATATAACTTATTTTTGAGAGTGATGTTAAAGGGCACCACCACAATCTGCAGATATGATTAGCCTTTTGTTTAAGATGGAAGGCTGGAAATTGCTGCATCTCTACTGCTGATTTGGGATTCTGAGCGAAGTTTATAAATGCAGCCATAAAGCCATGGCTGCAATTCCATATAAGGAATGTGAGATACAATTAACAGCAGCTGAGTTCAATGATTCATCAGTTTTAAGAAGTCAAGCAGTGACCCAATACCCTGCCCTGATTGCTGTGACCCTGAGAAAGAAACAAGTATTCTTGGCATTCACAGTCACTGTCATGTACATGGAGAATTCTCTACTCCTGAACAGATGTTTGATCTTGGCGAGTAGCTCGAAAGTCACATCAATTAAGTTGGTTCCCTCATTAATTATGGAAAACCAACTGAATTGAGATGAAGCTGCTGTTGCTACTATATTGGTAAAAGACAGGATGTTTAATTCTTTCTTTCTAGATAAAGCAGGATCTCCCAAATGATTCATTGCTTAGAACTGCCTAGCTGTTACATGCTTTATAATGTTTTGGAGAAACCAAATTGCTGAGCATTCAAATTTCAATTCTCCTGCTACTTCAGTCTGACATGGGTAAGCTTAGATCCCTATTGCCCTATTCTTTAAGATACCATCTCTTACCAGAGATCTTTGTTATCTTCTAATTATACGAATCCCATTTTGACCCAGTAAACTAATACTATTATGCCAGCGACTTTCTTAGGTCGCCATTTTGCTCTCTGTCTGTGTATCTTGAGCCCAAGTCTGGCAAGGCAGTATCTGTGGAGCAAGAAACAGAGTTAACATTTCAGATCTAATTTTTTTTGTATTCATTCATGGGATATGGGCGTCACTGGCTAGGCCAGCATTTATTGCCCATCCCTATCTGCCCTTGTTCAGAGGGCAGTTAAGAGTCAACCACATTGCTGTGGGTCTGGAGTCACATGTAGGCCAGGCCAGGTAAGGACAGCAGATTTAAAAGCAAAATAACCCTATGGATACTGTGGATGCTGGAAACCTGAAATGAAAACAGAAAATGCTGGATGCGGACTCGAAACGTTACTTCTGTTTCTCCCTCCACAAATGCTGCCAAACCTGCTGAGTTTTTGGAGCATTTTCTGTTTTTATTTAACTTTTCAGGTTGATGACTTTTCATCAAAATGTCAAAAACATCATCGAGCTGAAACGTTAACTCTGTGTTTCCATGGATGCTGCTAGGCCAGCTGTGTATTTCCAGCACTTTCTGGTATTATTTCAGATTTCCTGCATCAGCAGCATTTTGATTTTTCATAGCTGAATGATGTTACTTTTATCCACTTCCATCACAAAAAGATATGAGTTATTTCTTCTATATGCCTTTGAGTTGAAATTCCTCTGTTCATTAAGTTTGTAGGAACTCGTATTAATATTGTTTAATCTAATAAGGGGAGCATTAATTTTGGTAAGTCAATGGGTTTTCCAACAACTTATAAATATCTTGAAATTCTCCTGTTGTGTACGCCATTGTTCAGGTCAGCTATGTAAGTTAACACCAGAACAAAAAAAAAGTCGAACCATCATGTCACTCCGTCCAGAATCCATGTCACAGATCCTTACCAACAGCAACTGTTGATGTCTGACCTTAGGAAGCAAAAAACTCTTTTCCAGGCATTCCTTATATATAAAAAAAATCTCTATAACTCTCAATCTTATTCTCAACAAATATTGATGCAGTTCAGTGCCAATTCACTTGAACTTACTATCATCCCTTGGGGATAGTCCCTCACATACATTGTCCTGTGAGAAATAAAGTTTTATCTCATCTTTAATCTTCATGAAGGCTTGTGAGTTTTGTACTTGTGTCCTCTAATCTTATGCTTTTTATACATGACAAATAGCTTGGTTATTTGCACCCCCTCTATTCCTACTATTAATTTGAAGCCCTGTATGACATGTTCCTTCAGGACCCTTTTCTCCAGTAAACATAAAGATTAGTCACTTGAGCCTAGTTTCATAAGTTAGTTTCATGAAACTTAGAATAAACTTGGTCAGCCTTCCCTGAACCTTTTGAAATGCACCTTTGTCCCTTTTGAGGAGAGTGACCAAAACTGCATGCTATGCTCCAGAATTGGCCCTTCCAATTCCTTAATTCCAATATGTACAATGTCAGTCGAACTAGTGCAATGTCACCCAGATGTACAACAGTACCCCGTTTGTGTTATTAATAACTGCTTTCTATTGACCTCATACCTTGAGTATGACCAGTGATCATTCAATCGCTGCTTTCATGAGATCCTGATTAATACCATATTGGCTTAATTTGTTATGGTTTTCAAAAAAAATCAATTTGAGTTGGGCAATGCTATAATATGAGTGGTGTGCCTCCCTCAAGGGGAGGCATCTGTTTGCATTCCTGTTAATACTGGCTAACACGAAATGGGATCCACACAAGTTAATCACTTATTTACTATCACCTCTTCTTATATGCATTACCCTACATTTAATCACATTATCAAATGTGCTATTTTATAAAATTACCTATATCTCAACCTTCTGCATAATTGATCTAAATATTTCTGAACATGATCTTTTCTACTCCTAACTGCTCATATATTTTTGTGTCGTCAGGGAAGAGGATAACATTTCTCCAGAACCCTGTTCCATAGTATTCATAAAAATAATAAACAATGTCGATTTTAAAACAGGTCACCATGCAACGTCAGTGATCACTTTTTTTTCCCGGACGGAACATTTTCTATTCATCTTCAGCCTCAGTCTTTCTTCGCTATGTTAGTTTTCAATACTTGTAGACAGTTTAGAAACAAAGAAAATAGAAGCAGAAGTAAGTCATTCACCCCTTTGAGCCTGCTCTGCCATTCAATATGATCATGGCTGATCCTCTATCTCAATGTCATACTCCGGCTCTGTCCCCATGCCCCTTGACATCTCTAGAGTCTAGAAATCTATCTATTTCCTCTTAAATATATTCAGTGACTTGGCCTCTGCAGTCCTGTGTGGTAGAGAATTCCACAGGTTCACCACCCTCTGCGTGAAGAAAGTTCTCCTCATCTCAGTCCTAAATGGCCTAACCGTATCCTGAGATTGTGACCCCCTTGTTCTGGACCTCCCAGCCAGAGGAAATATCCCAGCATCTAGTCTGTCCGGCCCTGTCAGAATTTTATATGTTTCAACGAGATCCCCTCTCATTCTTCTAAACTCCAGTGAATACAGGCCTAGTCAGTCCAATCTCTCCTCATGTGACAATCCTGCCATCTTAGGAATCAGTCTGGAGCCTTTGCTGCATTCTGTCTATGGCAAGTATATCCTTTCTTAGGTAACGACACCAAAAATACACACAATGCTCCAGGTATGGTCTCAAGGCCCTGTACAGCTGCAGTGAGTCATCCCTGCTCCTGTACTCAAGTCCTCTTGCCATGAAGGCCAACATGCCATTTGCCTTCTTAACTGCTTGTTGTGCCTGCATGCTCACTTTCAGTGACTAGTGTACAAGAACCTCAAGATCCCTTTCTCAGAAATCCCTTGAGCATTAAGTTTCTCTGATAGCCTCAAATAAAGAACGTTATCTTCTGTAATACAAATAAGCTACATCTGCTGGCCTCCCATCTTCCTGAGCAGCTTATTTATCCCCTGAAAGAATTTGAGTAAGTGTGAGGGCCATGACCATTGTGACTTTGAAAACTGTGCTCACAGCTTCCTATGATCTTTTTGCTGGTTAACTATTCATTTATATTATTCTGTAGAATGCCCTGAAGCATTTGCTCCAACCATGGCTGGTTGGTCATCAGCTTGTAAATACTAAGTTCACGGCTTACTCCGTTATTTGAATATTGAAACTCCTCTAGCCATGCTCTGGTCCTTAGGTATTTTTTCAGTGTTCATGGAGTTCTGAAAAGTATCAATTTCTTTTTTCATGGTATGTGTACATCTCTGGGAAGGCCAGCATTTGTTCCCCATCCCTAATTGCTCTTGGACAGAGTGGCTTTGCCACCCCATTTCAGAGGGCAGTTAAGAGTCAACCACATTACTGCGTATGGAGCCTATGTAATCCAGATTGGGTAAAGATAGCAGATTTCCTTCCCTAAAGGATGGTAGTGAACCAGTTTTCACCGAAAACGTTACTAATGTTCTTCTTTAATGTTTTGAGTTTTACAACACATTACACACACTGAAATGTGTGAAAGAATGCCTAGCTTCATTTATTACAACTGGACTCATCAAAAATCTGCTTTCTGTAGAACGGTATGAATAATTAATTCACTATATTTGCCATATCCCAATCATCTTTAATAGTTTAATACAATGTATACTTGAATGGACTCCCTGTTACTTGACCCTCCTTCTATATTAAGATAGTTGTGAAAGCTTTTGCTGTCCAGAGCACCCCATGGGGCAGAACTTCCCCCCTGTTGGGGGGGAAGTTCAGGAGTGGGCGCGCCTCCGATTGGTGCCCCCAATCAGGGGCGCGCTGCCATTTTACATGGGTGGGCCAATTAAGGCCCGCTCAGCATGACGTCCGCCAGGAAGCACTATGCGCTCCCTGTGTGGGTGGCGGGGGGTGGATTTCCTAAGCCAAGAGTACACTGTTTTGCGCATGAGCACGAAAGAGCGCACTCAGCTCCCTGAGGCTAAGTGCTGCTTCAGGGAGATCGACACCAAATTTAAAAATGTTAAAAATAGAAAAATAAAATTTCCCTGACATGCCCCCTTATGTGACACTGTCACATGAGTTGGGACATGTCCATCACTTTTAGTTAAACTTTTATTAAATTTTTAGAAACCTATATGAAACCTCATCCCGATCGTGGATGAGGTTTCATGCTTTCTCTGAAGCCTGCCAGGGCTCCCAGCTTGCCCGCCAACCTTAAGGTTGGACAGGCAGGTCCTTTAACGAGTGCAATTAGTTCTTAAATGGCCCCAATAGGCCGTTGACAGGTCAGCGGGCACACAGCTGATTCGGCTGCGCCCCTGCCAACATGAAAATTGAAATGACGCGGGGTGACATCAGGACTTCCACCACCAACACCCCCCACCCCCCCACCCCCCAACACCTCGACCGGTAAATCTTGCCCTATGTTCAACTTCACATTATTTACAACTCAATTATTCCTGAGAAACCTGAACAATAAATAAAGATCAGTGGAAGAAAATATAGGCCTTTGAAATGTGGATGCTAATGTATGCTTAAAAATCCTATATACAGGCTGTTAGACAAGTGAAGAGGGACTTGAAATTGCAACAGCAAAAAGAACTCTTAGAAAGTGACATCCTGAAAAGAAAATGTCAGTATTTTGGCTGTTTGATCAGAGCTGAAAAGCTACAGATATCTCTTTCAGAGGGCAAAGTGGAGGGCAGCAGAAAGAGGGGCTGGCCTAGGTGTAGTTGGATGATGGACTACACAGAGTGGTTGCAGACAAGCCTCAGAGGGTGTGTGAGGATGGCACAAGAGAGGTGGGTGTGACAACCATGAACAGCAGGTCAGCAGCTACAAACAGAGGCGGAGAGGTGATTATGCACTCGATGCATTGATTATGACACATGTCTGCCATCCAGTCACCTTAGAACCACACAATTACATCAAGGCACATGGGTGAGCCAGCAGACTTACTGAACCGGCACTTGGATTCTTAGACACTGCTTTAAATACTTGGGGACCACTTGAAGGGAAAGGGGTAACCCTTACAATGTGTCCCAAGAGTAGGTTGACAGGATCGGCCCAGATCCTATAAAATTACCTGTTGCTTTCTGAACAGGTTCATTTGGAGAGGGAGCCTTGTCATGCAATTTGCCTGAGGATCAGCAGCACGTCATGGACGAGCAGGAGGGCAACAAGGTGTAGGAGCAATCAGTAGCAGACCAGTCATTGCAGGAAGGGAGACAACTATATCAGGCCCGCATCGATGAACGGCCTACATTCATGCAGGGCCCCAAACCTCCGACCGGAGTTAGAAACCCTGGTTGGAATTTTCCAACCCCTCACCCTGGCAGGATCTTCCAGTCAGACTGAAAATTACCCACTTAGCTGTGTACATTAAAAAGGCTCCAACTTCCAATGGAGGATCCAAGCGCAGGAATCCTCGCAGAGACCAGTGAAGAGAATGCATGCCCTCTTTTTACAGCACTAGCTGCTCTGTTCTGGTGAGTGTTTAAAGGCCCCCAGGCTTCTCAGTGTGTTAGTGAATGAGTGTATGAGTGATTGTGTGAGTGAATATTTGAGTGAATGTGTGTGTAGCTGTATAAATGGGTAGTGGGTGAGAAAAGTGTGTAAGTGGGCAGGGGGGCAATCGGGTAGTGCGGTAGGTGGGTAGGGTGGCAGCTGCAGGGTGGCAGCTGGGTAGGATGATAGGTGATCAGGGGACTCCAAATCTAGACCCCATAAATATAAAATAGTCACTAGTAAATCTTATAAGGAATTAAGGAGAATCATATTTTCTCACCAGAGTTGTACAAATTTGGATCTTGCTACCACATGAAGTGGCTGAGGTATTTATCATAGATACATTTAAGCAGAAGCCAGGGATAAAGGAATAAATAGAAGGATGTGGTGTTAGGGTGAGATAAAATAAGCTGGGAAGAGGTGTTTATGGAGCGTAAGCCTAAGCATAGACATATTGAGCCAGATGGTCTGCTTCTGTGCTGCAAGGCGTTGTGGGTGGAGCAAATTTTGTACTTTGGCCTATTTTCCTGCTTTACAAACTAATTTGTATCTTTCGTATTGGAATTCAGAAAAAATAAGGCATTGTACCCATCTTTAAGTGTCTCACTAGTTCATTAACTGGAGCTTTAACTCATTACTTCATGTGCCTTTTGATTGCCTGATCAGTCATACCAATGACTGCTACAAATCATAGATCCTATAAAATGCCCAGATCAAAACTGCTAGTAGATTCATTTTAAAGAGCAGTTTTAGGCCTATATGCCAAGTGTGGTAATCTGAGGTGCAATACACCTTCAAGAGATTGTGAGCAGATTGACCACATGATTTTATTACCCAAATGCTGTGTAGCACAGGCTACATTGTTAATCAGTAGTTTTAGAGTAGGGTTTGTTTCACGAAGACACTTGTGTTAGTGCTCCATTACTTAGGTTAATAAACAGCATGTGCTTCATATTACAATGGTCTCTTCATCTGCTTCATCTTGATTACCAACTCATTCATCTTCATCTGCTTCATCTTGATTACCAACTTGCTCATCAATGGATAGGCATGCAACTGTGTTCACTGAGCAAAGTGACCTGACAGAAGGAACATAACAACTGGCGACAAGGCAAAACATGACCAGTCGAGGACACCAAAGAAAGGCACAGAAATTAAACAGAAGTAAATCAGCTGTACTTTGCAGGTGATTGCGAGTACAGCCTTCATCATGGTCGTCGAAGTTATCTCCCTCCAGTATGCCCCAGTTGGTCACATGGAACCATTTGATCAGACCAATGATGTCTGGTCACATTACATTGAAAGACTTGTGTTCTTCTTTCTGGCCAACAATATATCAGGGGAGGAGAAGAGGAAGAATTAAGAAAGGAGAAGAAAGAATTAATTTTGACCTGCGATGCATCCCCTTACAGAGCAGAGGCAGTACTCTCCTGCCAGATGGCAGATGGCTCCAAGTGGCCCATTGGTTACACCTCAAGAACATTCAGTGTTGCAGAATGAAGATACTCAAAAATAGAGAATGAAGGCTTATCTATTATGTTTGGCTTCAAGAGGTTCCACCAATACATTCATGGTCGTAATTTTACATTGTATCCGACCTCAAGCCATTACGAGGCTTATTCAGCGAAGACAAGGCAATACCCACAATCGCCTCTGCACATATCCAAATGTGGGCACTGATTCTAGCTGCTTATGAATACACTTTTATCCACTGGATGGGAAGCCAGATTGCAAATGCTGAGGCACCGAGCCGATAACCTCTAAAAGACAGCATGTGAATGTCCCAATTCCCCAAGAACTTGTTTTCTCATTAAACTTTCTGGATTCATCACCAGTACATGCCAAAGAAATATGAGAGTGGACAGTCTGCGATCCAGTTTTGTCTCACGTAAAGGAACAAGTCTTACAGGGACGGCCTAACAAGCCAAAGTCTGACAAAATCAAGCTCTATTTTAATAGGAGATACAAGTTCACCTGCCAGGATGGCATCTTGTTGTGGGGAGCGAGAGTCATTGTGCCTCTGAGAGGAAGAAAACCATTATTGACTGAATTGCACCAGCAGCTCTAGAATGAAAATGTTGGCACGCGGCTACTTATGGTGGCCAGGGATGGATACAGAAATCGAAAACTTAGTCAAGAGCTGCATACAGTGCCAACAGGTACAGAAAGTGCCCCCTTTGGCTCCATTACATCCATGGGAATGGCCAGGAAGGCCATGGGCCAACCTCCACGTTGACCACGTGGGGCCTTTTTTGGACATAATGTTCCTCTTGATCATAGACGCTCACTCGAAGTGGATGGATGTATATGAAGTTAGATCACCCACATCTGCTGCCACCATAGACAGATTGTGTCAGATTTTTGCGATACATGGGTTATTGGAGACAATGTGATAGATAATAGTGTCTGATAATGGAACGGCATTCACCAGCGGGGAATTCCAAAGATTTTCAAGTCTCAATGGCATGTTAAGACCTCGCCATACCAGCCTACATCCAATGGTTGGCCGAGAGGGCAGGCCAAGCCTTCAAGTCTGGAATGAAAAACTGGATGAGGACTCTATTGCAACCAGATTATCATGTTTCCTATTCAACCAAAGGACTACGCCACACATGGCCACTAGTATTGCCCCCACAGAGCAATTGGTGAAGAGACGTATCATGACATGTTTGAGTCTCAAGAGGCCAAATTTAGTGGGGAGAGTAGAGAGAAGTCAGGAGGCCCAGAAAAATGGACATGATTAACACAGTCGTGAAAGAAGTTTCACTGTTGGAGACACAGTTTTTGCAAAGATATTTGGAGGTAGGCCCAAAAGGCGATCAGCTGAAGTTAGTGCAGTGACAGGATCTTGTTGCTATCACATATTGCTCAAAGGTCGGATAATTAGGAGACGTGTAGATCACCTCAGGGAAAGGGAAACAGATCTACAAGATAGGATGCGCCAAGCAATCCCGTTGGAGTCTACACCACATGTGGAAGGAACTCCTCTTGTTTTGGAAGTACCTGTAGGATCCGTAGAGCCTGGGAGAGTCAAAGAAACAAACTTACATGTTCTTACTGGAAAGCCGAGAGGACAGATGACTCCTGAGAGAAAGGACTCGGGTAAACCATTTGAAGTCGTAGAACTATGATGTTCGACATGTTTGAAGATGCCTTCAGAGAGACTGAATTTGTAATATTTATTTATGTAAATAGTTGACATATTGTAACGATTGTAAATTGTACCTTCGAGTAACGGGGAAGGATGTGGTAATCTGAGGTGCAATACACCATTAAGAGAATGTGAACAGATTGACCATGTGACTGTATTACCCAATGTAACCCACCGGCTACATTGTCAACCAGTAGTTTTCGAGTAGGATTTTGTTTGAGAAGACACTTGTGTTAGTGCTCCACTACTTATGTTAATAAACAGCATATGCTTCATCTTACATTGGTCTCTTTGTCTGCATTATCTTGATTACCAACTCACTCATCAGTAGATAGATGTGCAACCATGTTCGCTGAGAAAAGCGACCTGATAGAAGGAACATAACACTGAGTTAACACAAATTGCTTGCAAGATATATGGAAGGAAATACTTACCATAGCCCACTCACAGAAGTCTTTAATGTGTTGTATCTGTATCAGGGAGAAAGTGACTGTGCCTTGGTTTCTCACTACAATAGTATGACTTTTATGGTATAAAACTGCTCACACTTCACTTGCTTCTTTGAACCACCCACCACAAAACTGTGACATGGAGTTGTTTGTAATGAAATGAATTGGTTAAAAATGTGACCAGCCCTTAAAATAAATAAATGCACAAATGCAAATCAAAATATAAAAATAAATGCCAGGTTACTACTTGTTCATGGGTGCTATATATGTTGCAGGGAGGCATGTTTGGTACGGTTTATCTATTTGAGGGGGATCAATGTCTGTCTTACTGGAGGTTGGGTACATCAGTAGAAGAACCAAAAGCAAAGAACTGCGGATGCTGGAAATCCAAAACAAAAACAGAAACAGAAATACCTGGAAAAACTCAGCAGGTCTTATAAGCTTATATTTCACCCCTTTCCTATTTTTACTTAGTTCTGTTGAAGGGTCATGAGGACTCGAAACGTCAAATGTGCTCTTCTCTGCCGATGCTGCCAGACCTGCTGAGTTTTTCTAGGTATTTCTGTTTCTGTTTTTGTGACAGTAGAAGAACTCCTATTTGCGATTTGTTGTCTGTAAGCTGATCAGTTTTATATATCATTCCAACCAGCCGCTTGGATCATAATACAGCACCATTAAAGTACAACCATGCTTAGAGCAGTTGTCCAGCTGATTAATACTAGCATTTTACTTCAGAATGTAGCAAATACTGTTTATTCCAAATCTTTCACCACAACAAAAAATGTTTTGACTAACTTCGCTAAATAATGCTGTAAATATTTGAAAGCCTTCATGTTTTGTTGATAAAAACAGATCTTTTAAAATCTGTCATTTTCAATTTGTCGTTTTTTTTAAACAAAATCCAAACTATAAGTGAAATGTAAACCAGGATGTCTGTTATACAAGTTAACCTCTTGCATGATTCTGAGATTCTTTCTGACTCTTTTTTAGCTCATCTTCACATACTCTTGTCCCCTTTTACATTATTAACACAGTATTCCTCACAGTTAGACCATTACCTTGTCTTTTAAGATAATTAATTTGACTCATAAGGTCTTAAAGATGACATTATTTTTGGAAGCTCAATGCTTATCCAAGCATTACCAAAGCCTGAATACAATCCCAACCTTTTGTAGGATCGAAATTCCCTCCAACTGAGAAATTTATTGATCATAATTTCAAACCAACGGACATGTTTTGACCACATGAATAGAACAATAAATTTCAACAAGATAAGCTGCAGTCAGCAGTACAGAGCTGGGCAGCAAGGGGTTAATTCAGACATTTAGTGCAAACACAGTGACTCATCAAAATGGTTTTGACATTGATTAATGTAATAAAGAAGTCTGATTACCCAGTACAATGGCACAAAGGGCATATCACCAATACAATACACTCAAGGAATTATTCAACCACCACAGACAATAGTACTGGAACAGGGTCATTCAAAGCAAGAATAAGAATACCTGGAAAAACTCAGCAGGTCTGACAGCATCTGTGGAGAGGAACACAGTTAACGTTTTGAGTCCGTATGATTCTTCAACAGAACCACCTGTCGAAGAGTCATACGGACTCGAAACATTAACTGTGTTCCTCTCTGCAGATGCTGTCAGACCTGCTGAGTTTTTCCAGGTGTTTTTATTTTTGTTTTGGATTTCCAACATCCGCAGTTTTTTGCTTTTATCTGAGTCAGTCAAACCCTCATTAACTTTGGAGCCAGTTAGTGTTACTGTGCTGTTACTGTGCCACCTCAAATAGCAGAAGAATTGCTCATATAATAAGAACTGATAATATTCACCTGGACACATCTTCCATGGAAAACCCTGTATTGTTTCAGCCAGCAGGAGCTGATGACATTTGTCTGGACTTTGCGTGGAATCAACTAAATGGACATTGGAACAACAGGAAATATGTTTTGACATGTCTGAGTTAAATTATTAGAAAAGAAGAGCAGATCTGAGGTTTTGTGCTGCAGTTGGAAGAAGGGTCGAGTGTGGTCACCTTGACTCAGGCCTATTGGCAATACTGGACAGACCAGCTGTGTTGGAGATTGTAAGTCTCAAGCCAAATTGCAGTGATATTGGTCTGAGAGTTTTGTGAAGATTTGGGGCGAAAACGTAATGTTTTTTGCCGGTACTGTGTAACTTGTTTCAGCCATACCTTGGTGATATTGGTCTGAGGGATTTTTGTTTCTCAAGGTTTCAGGAAAGTTCGTGGCGTTTTGCCTATATATTTGTAAGTTTTAACTGAGGGCAGAATTTTGCCCTCGGATGGTGGGCGGGCTCCACCGGCTTGGCAGCGGGCGTACAGCCGACACCCGCCACCAAAACAGGGCCCGCCGCCATTTTGAGTGGGCGGGCCAATTAAGGCCCGCCCAGCGGCCTGCTCGACAGGAAGCGCTGCTGCGAAAGAGCACACTGCTCCCTGAGGCAAAGTCCTGTCTCAGGGAGATTACTGACAGGTGAGGAAAGTCAAAAAATAGAGAAATATTAAAATTATTAACATGTCCCCCTCATGTCACAATGTCACACGAGATGGGACATGTTAATAAGAAACACATAAAGTTTATTAACTTTTTAAAAAACGGACAGAAACCTCATCCCGCCAGTGGATGAAGTTTCATGAATAATCTGGAGCCCACTGGGGCTCCTGGCCTGCCCGCCAGCCTTAAGCTTGGACAGGCAGGTTTTTAATTATCTTAATTAGCCTGTCACTGGCCTGAATTGGCCATTGACAGGTCGGCGAGCGGACAGCTGATTTCGCTGTCTGCCCACCTTCCTAAACATTTAAAGGGACCGGGATGACATCAGGGGTTCCTCCCGACGTCAACCCGTGTCATTTTCCCCTCGGCGAGCGGGCCCCACCCCCAAATCGCCGAGGGGGAAATCCTGGCCCAAGTCATGGTGATTTCGTGTTGGGTGCTGGGAATAGGTTGTTTTAAATTTGGGGTTTTGCACTGTGGGGTTTTGGGTGATTCAATAAAGCAGTTGTGAATTATCAGAAAAAACTTGTCTCGCTGGTCATTCTATTCAAGCCATACACTTGTGAATCTGGTGTCACAAACTTGAGTGTGGGGAGGGTCTCTGAGGGAAAAGGGGAACCCCTACACTTAGATATCTGATAGTGTTTAAATTCACTGCAATTATCCCAACGTGTTCTGTCTTACTATTCACTTTATTATGTAAAAGTTTCATGTAGATATATTGTATAGCTCTACTTTTTAACAAGCTATATGTAGCCTATTCCTGGCAACATAACATTGCTCATTTCCATTCACAGAAACCTAAACACACACATTTTGATGTCCATCTTCTCCACTCACCTGTTAGTAACAGAAAAAGAAAGACTGAAAATCATAAAATAGCTACAATATGTCACATAAAAATGAATTGCATCTTTTTTGCATCACCCTGGAATGTTTAGAATTGGAATGATAGATTTTAATTTTTAAATTCATCTGTATTTTTGGAGCATTATAATGTTGCTATCAGCAGGTGTTATGAATACTTTTCTTGCATTATTCAGCTCAGGCCTTTTGATGGATTATAAGATTTTTAATTTTGAGTTCACGTTTCATTTTGATGTTTTAGGCTGTTTTTCAATGATCAAAATGGCAGAATTATTTTATTTTGAAAATAAAGGTATTGAAGATATTAATCTTTTCTCCAAGGTTGTACTTTTATGTATTGATGGCGATTCGCAAATGATAATAAAGATCAGTTTTTCTTCAGACTAATCATTAATACATCTGTACGATATGTTTATGTACATTAGGTACAGCTCTTGATGATGGTAGGGAGGGAACAGAAGCAGGTAGCAAGATAACCATATGTTGCAGTTCTATAAATTTGGACCCCAGCATCAGTGTATTTTGTACACATTTTGTGATTTTTAAAAAAAAATGCTTACCTTTGCAGTAATAGAGACAGTTCGGCAGCCAATTTGAAGAATGGGTCAATTGTTTGCTTACAAGGTCTTTACTTGTCTGCTGCACTTTCTGAATAGATGGTGTCCCAGCCGAACTGGACTATTGAAGTAAATGATGGGGATCAAACATCATATGGTATTAATCGTATGGGACTTGAGCCAAATCCGAGAACCAAAAAAAAACGTAACAACACTTGGAATTTCTAATTGACCCATTATAGAGTGCAAAGGCATTAAACATTAGCTCTGACTGAACGAAAGATGCATGCACTGCTGGTTCCCACAGAAGAATCAACTCATTGGAAACGTGCAACAATTACAAGGTTCAAGAACATACCCTGGCCCCGACACACAAAATCAGTAGCCCGGTTAAAAGTGGAATTCATGGGGAACTGTCAGCTTTCAAATGAGTCAGTTCAAACCTGTTTCACCAAGGATCAAGTGGGGAAGGCTAATCTCGTTTTCTAGACACTTAAATTCCACTTTCCCAGGCAGCTTTATGCTCCCCTGTCTCAAGATGTCTCTTAAAGAGAATATCTTATTCTGCAGTATCTCTGTCAAGCATTGAATGGAACAATACCTCTGAATACATCAGTGTCGCAACCACTATGTCTATCAAATTCAAAGGAATTCCCTTTTTCCTACATGAAATGATAATTACCTTGATTGACACGAAAATACGTGAACGGAAGCTTGGTTTAATTATGTACCACTTAAATCCACCTCACCCAACAGAAATGAATGATAATTCTCAAAAGTGAAAAGGAATTCAAATGGAAGTATTATTGCTTAAACAATTGACATATGGTAGCTGCTTCCTGGCCCTTAAGATAGCAGCAATTATTTTCATTTATATATAAAGACCCAGTGCCACATATTTTCGACAAACAGAAAGACTGAAAAACACCTCAGGAACTGCACACTGTTTTACATGAAAGGGCACCCTGTCTTGTTGAACATGTGCAATTCTGTACCCGTATCTAAATAAATAGGCATATTACATGGGGTAGGAGGCAATTTTAACTTTCAGCGTGACTTAAACACTAAGAACAGTTGGGTGGGGCTTTTACCAAACCAATGTCAACTGTTTTACAATGTTGTCCATTTTATACCACCAGTTAAAATTGGCCAATGCTTTATGGTTATGGTAACAGTTATGTCACTTGACTAGTAATCCTGAGACTTTAATATGTAATACAGAGAATGCAAAAGAGCCAAAGGCAACATGAGGAAAAGCTACAAGCTATATTAATGATTTGGATGACAGGACCGAATGTATGGTTGCTAAATTTGCTGATGACAGAAGGATAGGTCGGAATGTAAGTTGTGAAGAGGGCAGAAGGAGTCTACAAAGGGATATAAATAGGTTGTGAATGGGCAAAAAATCTGGCGGATGATGTATAATTTGGTAAAATGGGAACTTGTACACTTTGGCAAGAAGAATGAAAAAGCAGCATATTATGTAAAGTGGGAGAGATTGCAGAACTCTGAGGGATTTGGGTATCCTGGTACATGAATCAGGAAAAGTTAGTAGGCAGGTACAGCAAGTGATTAGCAAGGCAAATGGAATGTTGTCATATATTGCAAGGGGGAATGAGATTTAAAACTGGACATGTTATGCAGCAGTTGTATAGGGTATTGGTGAGACCACATCCAGAGTATTGTGTACAGTTTTGGTCTCCTCATTTAAGAAAGGACATAATTACATTAGAAGCAATTCAGAGACGCTTCACTTAACTGATTCCTGGGATGAAGGGGTTATCCTATGAGGAAAAGACAGATTGAACCTGTATCCATTGGCATTTAGAAGGTTGAGAGGTGATCTTATTGAAACAGATAAGATCCTGAGGAGATTTGACAGGGTGGATATTGATAGAGTGTTTCCGCTAGTGGGAGAAACCAGAACCAGGGTACACAGTTTAAAAATAAGGGGTCTCCCATTTAAGACGGAGATAATGAGAATTTTTTTCTCTCAGAGCGTTGTGAGCCTGTGGAGCTCTTTTCCCAAGATATTGGTGGGGGCAGGGTCATTGAATATTTTTAACGCTGAGTTAGATAGGTTCTTGATTGACAAGGAAGTCAAAGGGTATAGGGGGTGGGAAGGAAAGTGGAGTTGAGGCCACAATCAGATCAGCCATGATCTTATTGGTGGGCTGGGCAGGCTGGAGGGGCTGAATAGTCTGCTTCTGCTTTTAATTTGTATGTTCGTATACATGTTCATATGTTAAGATCTGAAATGCACTGCCTGAGAGTGTGGTGGAGCCGGATTAAATTTCAGCTTTCAAAAGAGAATTGGATAATTCGTTGAAGAGGAAAGATTTGCAGGGAGAGTGGGGCCAACTGAGCTGCACTTGCAAAGCGACAGAAAAAAGGGCCAAATAGCCTCCTTCTGTGCTGTAATCATTCTACAATTCTTCGAAAGGTGACTGTGAAGCTGTTGTATGGTGTAAATACCCAACCGGTTCAGTCATGTCCTTCAATGAAGAAAATCTGTTGCTCATATCCTGTCCAACCTGTATGTGACTGCAATTCCACAGAAAAGTGATTGACTTTTAAGCGTCCTCTGAAGCAGTCTACCAAGACACTCAGTTATATCCAGGGCAACAATGAATGATGGTCATGTCATTGATGCCCGTATCCCAAGCTTGATTGATAAAAAAACATTAAATGGATCAGTGGAGGTGAGGGCTGATGAAGAGCTTATTTGATGCCAAGAGTTGCTGCCAGCATAAATATCGGAATGTTATCGTTGGCCTGGATATTCTGCCAGGAGCTTATGAGAAAAGAATGCACCCGGAATGTATTGGACATCGCCAGTTTTGTTGAGGCAAAGATTATGGCCAACTATCACCTCAACTGAAATTCCATAAGACAAAGTGCAAAATTTCCCACAAATCCAGGAAAGCAAACAGCATTCCTGATCATAATCAATCATTTACTGGAACATGCAGAATAGGGCTTCAACGTTGCTGAATTAAATTTATTTAAAATAAACATGTGCTTCAATAATTAGTACCTGAAGAAACAGACCAATTAATTGTCTGAAGTGACTACTGGTCACAGGTCTTATGGACCAAATGCACATCAACTGACTGAAGTTGAATTCAATTAAACTTAATTTAAAATAATTATAGTCACAGTCAGAGAAACAAACTTAAATGAGGCTTCAATTGACTGCTGGTCACTGCAGCTGCAGGTCATGAGTTTATATACTTTTTATGCACTTTCATGCCTAATTTTAGTAGTTCCAAAGGGCACAATACCTCTTCCAAAGGACACTTGACCTCTCACAATGGGCATTTTTACCTCTCCTGAGGGCACCAGAGAGGTGTCCAGGGAACATATCCAAATAGGTACCTTACCTCTCCAGAAGGGTACCCTGGTTAACTAAATGAATCTGCAAAGTTCAGGCCCGCTCCTGCCAGGCCTATTCTGCACACATTGGATTTCAGGCACCTCACACACCAAAATCACACATGAGTGGAGAGAGCTGATGATTTCTATGGACAGCTGTGGATTGATGTGACTACAGCTGTCTGTGTGCCCAAAATTCTAGGCGCAATGCATTGAACAACCCCAAACAGATATAATCAGTGGAAACTCGTCTTGCTGACATGGGGCCATAGCCAGTTCTGTAGGTGGGAATTGTTTTGGAGGAACTGACTTTTGAATCAATGTAAAAGGTCACAGGAACTGGACCGTATGTGGTTCAGGACATTGCGTTTTAAATTTTGCAATCTTTTGTGCTTTTTCTGTCAATGCCACCCAGATTGTGCTCTTATCTGGTGAAGGAAAAAAACAAACAGACTGGCAGGCCAAGATTTCTAGCAAGCTTGTCAAGGAGTTTTGAAATAAGATTTTTACAACTGTACTTTATATAGTGACTCAAGGAAATCTTTCTACAGTGCTGATGAAGGGCAATTTTCTGCTTTTACATCAGATTATGGGCAGAACTTACAGCCTATGAAAATATTCTTCCATCAAGGATAAAAGTGGGTCCTGTTCTCAATAGTATGTGTGCCCCACCCATCTGCAAGGTGACTCCAATTAACAGGTCCCTTCCAGGAGCCCCATCAAATTAAGGATGGTGGTCGGGTTTCTGAGGCTACAGGCCCTAATCAGAGGGCCTGTATCTTTGGAAGGCCAGTGACCCCACTGGGAGATGTGGGCTGCAAAGGCAGCAAGTCCAACCTCAAAATGATTGCTCCCTCGGAGACGTGCAGCAAGATGAAAATTGATGAGGGTTGACTGAAGCCGGTAGACCTCTTGGGATGAAGGGGAAACGTACCCCTCCAGTAATTTGTTTGGGCTGTGGGTGCAGTCTTTCCAACCCATGGTTCTGTCACCGGAACACGGAGTTTCCTGCTCCGATGGCCTCCCCCACCCAGCTTGACGCAAGGAGGCCACCTCCACTAAACTTCCATGCTCAGTGGGAGGCTGCTCCACTGCCCGGAAGATCCTAGCAGAGTCCTCCCCATCCCCCTCATTTTATCCTCATAATAGCTCATTATTGGCCACCAGCTGCTTACAAGGAAGTGGGACCACATTGGGCCTCTGAAGTGACATCGATCTTTCCTATTTCCATCCAGCCTGGCACCCAAACCAGACACGATTCCACCCTATATAAGCAGAAAATCAGGCAGGCTGCTGGATGTAGCCACCTCAATGTGTCCGAGGTGAAATGTCAAAGGAGACTTTGTCTCTCAAGGGGGAGAGTGACCTCCATTTGTCAGAGGATCGGGCCTCAGATCAGCTCCGACTGTGTGGGTGGACACCCCATGCCAGTGGCTCTGAAGGTCACAGTGACCCTCAACGTCTATGCCTCTGGCTCTTTCCAGGGCTTAGTGGGGGATCTGTGTGGAGTGTCCCAATCAGCTGTCCATAGTTGCATCAAGCTGGTGACATAAGCTCTGTTCAGGCGTGTATTGATTTTCATTCATTACTGTTTGGATGGAGCCAGACAGGCTGAGCGAGCCAGGGGTTTCGCAACAATCGCTGGGTTCCCCCGTGTCCAGGGTCTCATCAATTGCATACATGCGACCACCAAGACGCCAGCGGGTGAGCCGGGTGCCTTCGTCAACAGGAAGGGCTTCCACTCCATGAACGTGCAGATAGCGTGTGATCACAAGGTGCAGATTCTACAAGTCTGTGCAAGGTACCCAGGCAGCTCCCATGAAGCATACATCCTGAGACACTCCCAGGTGCCGGGGCTCTTCAGTGCTCCAGCCCAACTGGATGAATGGCTGCTGGGTGACAAGGTCTATCCCCTGAAAAGGTGACTTATGGTGCCTCTCCGCCATCCAAGAACAGAAGCCGAGCAGCGGTACAACAGGGGCCACGCCTCCACGAGGTCAGTGATAGAGAGGACCATTGGTCTTCTGAAGATGCGCTTCCGATGCCTGGACCGTTCAGGGTGTGCACTGCAACACCCTTTAGAACAGGTTGCATGCTGCACTTTCCACAATCCGGCACGGGCAAGGGGAGACCTACTGGATGAAGAGAGTGTTGATGCAGCTGCACAGGCCATAGATGATGAAACCAGTAGTGAGTCTGTGGACGAGCACGGTGAGGAGAACGCTGATTGTATGGACACTGACCTGGGTAACCTCCAGGAAGGCAGGGACACCCGGGACGCTTTGATCCAACTCTCCTTCAGCTAGCCTACCAAAGAAAAACCACCACCACCACATGCCAGGGCTGCAGACTCCATATTCTCAGAAACATTTCCTTGGCCATCAACATACACTCTGTGCCTGTGCAATAAAGTTTCAGGAGACACACATCCATCATTACATAACGGCTTACCCTGCACCTGCAGAACAAATGAAGCATACGGAGGCCAATAGCACAAAATAAATCTCATTTAATGTTGCACATGACACATTGCTGAACTAAACATTAACCGGTATTGTTTGTCACACCATTAAGAAAATTAAAGCAAAATGGGGGAATTAAATATCATCCATGATAAGCCCATCTTGCGCTTAAGGTGCTTTACATTTATGTTTGCGGGTGCTACTCTAGGTGCTCCCACTTGCTGGCACCAGCATTGGAGACAGCCTGGGCACTCTGCTGTCATGTTGGCCTTGATGACCATAGTGGTCATCATCTGGCCTATGGAGCCTGTGCTGGCCCAGCCTGATAGGGAGTGGCCAGTGCCATAGCTGGCATTTCCCCTGTTGACGCAGCCTCATCAGATCATTGGCAGAGGGACAAAGAAGCTGCTGCTGTCATCTGGAGCACCCTGAGAGGAGCCCACAGAGATGACAGGCAGCTCATGCATCAACATGAGGTCACTTTGGACCTCCCTGCTCACCATTGATGGACAGGCATCTAGCCGGGATACTGGATGTCCAGTCCATCTCCCACATGGACTCTGACTGTCTGAGATCATTGCCGGTGTGTGGGCTTGCAGGTCCAAGGGCATCCCCAGGAAGCTCTGAGTGGTCTCTTGGAGAAGCATCTCCATGAGAGTCACCACTCTCTCCATGGAGGAGGCAGTGCACTCGGCCAGGAGGGTCAAGGCAGTGGTCATGCTCTGCAGGGACTCCTCACAAACGGACACCATGACACGCATTCCCTCACATATCTCCGCCAGATCCTCCCACATACCCAGCTGGACTTCCAGCACCTGCTACCCTAATGGACAACTCCAGAGGCCCATCATCAACCATCGACTGTGCATTGTCCTGGTCCACAGCAGTCGTCAGACTGCCGGGCACCCAGGGCATTCTCTACCTCCACCTGCACCTCAAGTGAGTGTGACTTGCCCTCACCAATGTGCACCAATATACTAGATAGTGATCTTATGCCCACTAAAGTGTTGGCATCTGTGCTGGTGCTGGCTTGACAGAGAGGGTGTGATGCAGGTGCAAGCTGAGCAAGGTGGCCCTCCGGGGTCAGAGGTGGGCCTTCAGAGTCCGCATTGCGAATGCCTGCTGGTCAGCCTAAAAGAGAGAAGAAAGTCATGTCATTAGTTAAAGTCATCACACTTGTCACTGCATGCCAGGCACCCTGGTGAGACAACAGATATCTGCATCATGGTGTCCTCGTCTTTTGATTATCAGTGGGGACTGCAGGTTTAAGGCTCACAGGAATATAGAGACTACACTGGAATGGTTGCAATATCTGACATTCTCACCTCTGTGCATTGCACTCTTACCTTCGTCTGACATCCCCAACCTCACCACGGCCAGTTGATCGAGGTGGGTGCCACCTCTCGAGATCCAGGACCTCCTGCACATTGCGGGTGAGGACAAAAACTAAAATCAACATTGTCCAAACATTATTTAGTAGGCAACTAATAGATTAAACTACAGGAAAGGTATTCTCCAGTAACTTCTTAACCGAAAATCCCGCCTCACTGGCGGAGTTTTGTCAACAGCGTGCTGTTCCTGACAGCCTAACCAAAAGTTTGGGCCACATCTGCTCTCTTGCCTCTCCCCATTTGCCATGTGATTACAATTGAAATTGAAAGTACTGGTGACGTGAATAGGAGGCACATGCTATCATGCGGCAGTGGTGAAACCTGCCATCAGCTGACGGTGCTGCAGTGACAGGTGGGTGATAAAAGAACCTTCTGGTCAAACAGGGAGGCTCTGAATCACAGCCACAGCTTCCCTGTCCAACTCTATTGCCATTAACAAAAAACTTTGAGAGCTCAAATTTGGCACGGGTGTTCTTTGAAATTAAATTTCACTTGTAAATATTTCATTGGTTTCACTTTATTCATGCATCATCGTTATTTGTTGAGACTAGCTTTGTCAGAGAGTTAAATGCACTGGCACACATTGATGGCTACAGGGACATTTCCTTTATTTTTTTGTTCACTTTTTAAAAAAAAATATTCTTTTGTGGATGTGGGCATCGGTGGCAAGGCCAGCACTTTTTTCCCATCTCTAACTGCCCTTGAACTGAGTGGCTTGCGAAGCAATATAGGGCAGCGATGTGTTATTGCTGTCGGCCTGAATCACTCAATTTTCCGAGCGCGATTGAATGGACTTCAGCAGCAAGGCACCCACTGGCGATTCCTTCGTCTTCAACTCTCAACAACAAGATTCGTTCCTTCAAACAGAGGTTCCATCATCACCAGCACTCCGCTTGGCATGGAAGGTATGAGGGGTCATGGGGGGGTTGGGGGGGGTGGAATCATAGCTTGGCGGGGTTGGTGGGGGTGGGGTGGTTGCTGGGTAAGACCTTTTGAACTTACCTTTCAAAGGTGCCCTCATCTCGACTATGGTTCGCAATAATTCTGAGGGGCCGTGAACCACGAGTCCTTTAAAACCTGGCCTGACTCCACGTAAATTGTGGAGGACTAGGACATGCTGATCCCTACAATGAAGTCAGCCAGGTTGGAAGTGCAGGGTGTAGGCTCATGATCCGCATCAGCCCTCGCCCTTAACCTGCACTGCTGAAAATTGGGGGTGCTGGGAATGGGATCAGAAAACCCAGGATCGGGTCCTAGCCGCCATTTTCATACCTCCACAGAATCTCCATTACTCCATGAAAATCCAACCCGATGGGGGCAGTCCTGTTTACGGATCTTGGGAAGGAGGTTGAAGTGAGCTCTATGGCGTTGGAGGCTATGAAGAAGGAAGCTGTGGTGAAAAGATCTCCAGAGGAGGAGGTCAGTGACTGTTCTGAAAACAATGGCTTGATGTTTGATGGTGGAATCATGGTCCAGGATGAGGTAGGAGTAAGTATTGGAGAGTTGGCGCTCAGCCACTGCAAGGTAGAGGTCGAAATGCCTGATGACAACAGCTACTCACCCACACCCCCACCCCAAACCCACCCCTCCATCCACCCCTTTGCCAGCAGGTTTTGATAACAGTGTTAGACCTGAGAGAACAGGCAGCAGCAAGTTTGGAGGGAGACAGGTCAGAGTGAGTGAAGGAAGCAAAGACATTGAGCTGGCCGATGTCACATCAGCGGTTTGCAATGAAAAGATCAAGAATGAATAAGAGGTCAGAGGTTGGTGTCCAGGTTAGATGAAGAGTATTGAAGATGGACTAAAGTGTCCGTAGAGTGGGGCACGTCAGAAAGAAAAAAAACAACAGTTCGGACCAGCACTCTTATTTCCCCATTTTTACTGTTTTTTTACCTTCTGGTCCCTGGCCAAGGTAGAAGACATGGAGGCAAAGGAAGGGAGAACAGAAGCAAAGGAAAGAAGAAGAACTCACTGTCAAGCTGAGCTCAAAATTCATTAAGGCGGGGGCATAAGAGGGTAAAGCTGAGTCCTTTGCTAAGGACAGATCATGCAGTGTCAAAGAGGTGAAGGTTGGTGGATATCATGAATACCTGGCATGGAGTGGGTTTAGAAGCAGGGGTGGGGACAGACGGAAGTGAAGGGGAGGAGAGGTCTGGAGGGACATTGGCACCCATGAGTTGTTGGAGATCAAGATCTTTAACACCTGAACAGCTGACGGAAAGGTCGTTTGCCATCTATACTATCCTGGCTATGATAACTAACTGGTCTTCCCTCTCTTAGAATTGAACTAATCCCTATGAAGATTAGTGACTAAAAGCTTAACATGTTGGTATGAAATTCCATTGTCCCTTATTTTAACAAAACCGTTATCCCATTCTTTTAAACAATTAAAGGAAGAAAGGATTTTTACACAGAGTTAATAGAAATTTGAATACTAATATTTAAAGAGCTCAATTTTAAGGCATATTATTAAATCAAGGCAAGGGTAGGGAGGCAACTGATCCAACTAATGTTGCCCCAAATGGCTGTGATGAAGGGTGCAAATGCGGCCTCTACATCTCCACTCACTGCCACAGTTTGCTTTCCTTCCCCATGTTGATGTGCTCAGCACGGTTGTTGCACTCCGCAGGGAAAATGCAAATCGTCACCCTGGTCGATTACATTGGTTCAGCAATGCTCTACCATGTGCTGCCTTTTCTGCAATTGGTATTTGTTCATAACTTAAAGGAGTGTACACTGTAAAGGTGCAAGCTTCACCACTTCAGCAGATAGGGGATGATTTCATCTTGCTGAAATTAGTGTTAACAATGTGGAAAAGTCTTGAATTGGGACTGGTAGGCCCACACCACATTAATGCCAACCACGAACATCTTGCCATTTTAAGCGGATAGGCCGACCATCAGGCAGCTAAAGTGCTTGCCTGTGCAACTTGTAGATGCCTTGCATTAATTATATTGGATCCTATAATGTTTATAGGAGCCTTTGTATAGGGCAAAACTGGCAGAGCATATGTTGTGCACTCTTAGACTGAATTAACTGACAACAGAGCCAAAAAGGCCTTGGAAGGATTTAAGTTATTTTCTGGGGATTAAATTATTTCTTTCCGATCCCCACAAAATAGGTCAGGCTCTTTTTCTCCTGCCTCACCCCCACTCCCCTCACTCTGTGATCACGACAATACCATGGAAGTAACCCACTGCTGGCCCAGAATCCCATGGGATGCCAAATGTTGGCTTGGCCTGGATCTGGCAAGCTGTATTTCAATGCCAGTTTGGCACCCACAGATTGCCGGTTCCATTTATGTTTTCCCGAGCCTCAAAATGGCTCCAACTTCTTTGCCCCTGGAATGGGTGTGATGTTGGAAAGCTCTGTTAGTCACCTGCCTGAAAGTGTAAATTCAACTTCTTTTGAGTTGGTCTGGTCAGCATCTGACTCTGGCTTAGCCTGACTGAAGTGTCCAGCTTTGAAACTTCCTCTTCTCGATTTTCTCTTATTCCTGCTTGAACTTAAATAATCCGCAGCTGACATTACCTGCTGCCATGTATTAAAAAGGCAGTGCTGAACAATAAAAGCATCAGTGAGTGCGTTTCACTGTTCTACTCATATAACCTGGCACAGAAGGTACAGCAGCACTTAGAATTTTCCACTCCTGTGCTCTGAGAACTTGAGGGATAAATGAGGCAAAACATCAATAAACAGTTGAAGTGATCTTTTCCTGAAGCAGGTAACATTCAAAGCAATTTATGTGGTGAGACGTATAGTTTATTTCACAAAGGAGCTCATAAAAGTTCAGTTTGTCTCTATCCAAGTTGCCATAGCCTCATGAGTTACTGCCAACCACAAGCAGTAAACACAGGACAGCTCATGTTTAAACTTGAGACATTAAATCTAAAGGATAAAAGTCAAAGAATTTGCTTTTACATCACCATTTACAAGTGAATGAAATTGAGAGAACACTTAGGGTTTCTCTGTTAAATTTCTTAAAATACGCTTTTGTCACACCTTAAAGGAACATTGTCATCTGATGCCGATTTCTTGCAAAACGCCTTTACAGTCTTACAAGCAAAAGCTAACACAGCAATGTGATTAGCAATACAGCTATGTATTGTACTGTTGCATTTCTCAGTCACTATACGTTTTAAATGAAAATTCAATGACATAAATATATTTTCTCTCAGCATGTGATGGATGGCTGCACCTACTAACAGTGACCTAGCTGGGACAAAACTCTTGAACAATTACAGCAACTTTCTACACCAGAATGAAGATGACAGTAGGGACTGAAATACTAACTCACCCTGTAGTCAGATTCTGTCATTGGCATTCACATCCAACATTGGACTTTCCAGCAGGCATGTGACTTTGAAAGACAGCATGCCTTAAATTCCAACCTTTTACCAACAAAGGCACAGCATCACTATGACAAAATCAGATTCTTTCTGATCAGGATCAATTATGTTAAGTACATGCACTTCTTCTGTCAGGCCTAATATAAGAGGGTAACTTATCCCTTACTACCCAAAACAAAGCTAATCTAAACAGTTTGCCGTGGCATGCTAAATCAGAAATCTGTGGGTGAAAGAGTCATTACAGGGTACATAATCTAAGCTGGCATTCCTAATGAGGAATACAGCACCATTGGAGGTGCCATCTTTCAGAGGAGATGTTAAACTGAGGTCCCATCTACAGGTGGACATCAAATCTCCCACAGCAGTATTCAAAGAAGAGTAGGGGAGTTCTTCCCAGTGAATTGGCCAATGTTTATCCCTCAACCTTCCAAACCAATGACCACTACCATCTAGAAGGACAAGAGCAGCAGAGACATATGAACACTTCCACCCGGAAGTTCCCTTCCCACACATGCACCATCCTGACTTGGAAATACGTTGCTGTTCCTTCACTGGTCAAAATCCTGGAACTCCCTCCCTAACAACATTGAGGGTGTACCTACACAACAGAGACTGCAGTGGTTCAAGAAGGCAGCTCACCACAACCTCCTCAAGAGCAATTAGGGATGGGCAATAAATGCTGGCCTAGCCAGTGAAGCCCACATCCTGTAAAATGAATAAAACAACCCAACATCACCAATGAACACTTGATCTAGCCATTTATCTCATTACTGTTTGTGGTATCATGCTGTGTGCAATTGGCTGCTGTGTTTCTCTAATTTACAACAGTGACTATCCTTCATTGGCTGCAAAGTGATTTGCAATATTCTGGGATTTTGAAAGGCACTAATTTAAATGTAAGTTATCCTTTTACAATGCTCACAAGGCCTATAGCTTGCTTTGGGATACATTAGTCTGCCTCTGGGGCTGAATTAGAGGATATGCCAATAACTCATCAACTTTTGCAGTTCAAGCTTGTGAGCATTGTAAAAGAAATAACTTACATTTATATTAGTGCCTTTCAAAATCACTTTGCAGCCAATGATGTACTTTTGAAGGATAGTCACTGTTGTAAAGTAGGGAAACACAGCACCCAATTGCACACAGCATGATACCACAAACAGTAATGAGATAAATGGCTAGATCAAGTGTTCATTGGTGATGTTGGGTTTTTTTATTCATTTTACCTCTGAAGCTGTGGAACATCCCCACTCCAGGACCCAAGCTCATAATTTAGATTGACACATTGACATAATGAGAGGAAATGCTGCACTGTCTAGATGGAACAGTAAACCAAGGCTAAATACTTCTGTTGAGGTGGCTGTAAAAGATCCCATAACCTGAAGAAGGGCAGGGAGTATTCCTGGTGTCTTGGTCAATCTTCTACCCTCAACCGCTCACATAGATTGATGGGTCTTTTGCTGTTTCTGGGACCTCCAGTGTGTGCAATGTATGTGCTTGCCAACATGATAACGGTGACTGGATTTCAAAAATAATTATGAAATACTTTGGGACATCCTGACAACATGAAAGATGCAAGATAACTGCACATTTTTTTTCTTCTCATCAGCAGTGTTCCAATGACTACAGTAAAAAAAATAACTTCAACTGCAAATCCATATAAAGTTTTGAAAAGTGGAGTATCATGCTTCTGCAGCAAAAAATGGCTAACAAGGAAGATTGTAAGAGGGGTGTCTGATAGTAACTGAGCAATCTTTGGAACCATTCAATATGATGACTCCATCCAATGTCCAACAAGAGAAAACGAGGCATGTTGGTTATTTGCTTTGGGGAGCTTGTGTTAAAAATATGCTTTATTTTCACTGAATTTTCTGCAATGTACGTTCTTTTGGGGTCCTTTGGAAAACAGACTGGGTATTTTAACACTTTTGAATCATTAAAGCCACAAGACATTCTGAATTATGCTGTCTTCATGCCGCTGGATAATTACAAAATAGCACAACAAGAGCTGAAAAAAGTACGCCATGAAGGACGTCTATTTGACAGAAGTAACCATGCCAAAGGAATTGACCTGTGAAAAGTTACAGTTAAAGTTACCTTAGCTGCCAGGAATTACGCCACAGCCCCTATTGTCTAGAAATTAAAGGATTGGGAATTCTCATCCCATAAAAAACTTGTTTGAGTTTTGTCAAGGCAACTAATAGTTGCTGAAGTCTGTAGAAGCTGCACAGCTTGTGATAGTTGTGACTCAGTTGGTAGCACTCTTGCCTCTGCCCCAGAAGGCTATCAGCTCAAGTCCAACTACAGAGACTTGAGCACATAATCTTGGCTGACACTTGAGTGCAATACTGAAGGAGTGCTGCATTGGGATGGTTCAGGGGAGACGTTAAACGGAGGCCTCAACCAACCTTTCAAATATTTTTGATAAAAGCAAAAAACTGCAGATGCTGGAAATCCAAAACAAAAATAAAAATACCTGGAAAAACTCAGCAGGTCTGGCAGCATCTGCAGAGAGGAAGACAGATAACGTTTCGAGTCCGTATGACTCTTCAACAGAACAAAGTAAAAATAGAAGAGAGGTGAAATATAAGCTGGTTTAAGGGGGGTGTGGGGGGGTGGTGGGTGGGGTAAGGGTAGAGCTAGATAGAGGGCCATGGATAGGTGGAGATAGCAAAAAGATGTCACAGACAAAAGGACAAAGAGATGTTGAAGGTGGTGATATTATCTAAGGCATGTGCTAATTAAGGGTGGAAAGCAGGATGAGCAAGGTACAGATAGCCCTAGTGGGGGTGGGGTGAAGGAATCGAAATAGGCTAAAAGGTAGAGATAAAACAATGGATGGAAATACATTTAAAAATAATGGAATTAGGTGGGAAAAGAAAAATCTATATAAATTATTGGGAAAAAAGGCGGGGGAGATCGGAAAGGGGATAGGGATGGAGGAGAGAGTTCATGATCTAAAATTGTTGAACTCAATATTCAGTCCGGAGGGCTGTAAAGTGCCTAGTCGGAAGATGGGGTGTTGTCCCTCCAGTTTGCGTTGAGCTTCACTGGAACAAAGCAGCAAGCCAGGGATGGACGTGTGGGTATGAGAGCAGGGTGGGCTGTTGAAATTACTTGGCCTCGGCCTGCTGCGGTGTGCCACTGAAGCTCAATGCAAACTGGAGGAACAGCACCTCATCTTCTGACTAGGCACTTTACAGCCTTCCAGACTGTATATTGAGTTCAACAATTTTAGATCATGAACTCTCTCCTCCATCCCCACCCCTTTTTTTCTCCAATAATTTATATAGAATTTTCTTTTCCCACTTATTTCCATTATTTTTAAATGTATTTCCATCCATTGTTTTATCTCTACCTTTTAGCCTATTTTGATTCCTTCACCCCACCCCACCCCCACTAGGACTATCCATACCTTGCTTGTCCTGCTTTCTACCCTTAATTAGCACATTCCTTAGATAATATCACCACCTTCAACACCTCTTTGTCCTTTTGTTTATGACATCTTTTGGCTATCTCCACCTCTCACTGGCCCTCTATCCAGCTCTACCTTCCCCCTCACCTTAAACCAGCTTATATTTCACCTCTTTTCTATTTTTACTTAGTTCTGTTGAAGAGTCATATGCACTCGAACTGTGTTCCTCTCTGCAGATGCTGTCAGACCTGCTGAGTTTTTCCAGGTATTTTTATTTTTGTTTCAAATACTTCTGTTGAGGTAGTTTTAAAAGATAGATGTAATAGATTCTCAAGTACTGTTTACAAATAGAGAGTGGGGAGTTCCTCCTGGCATCCAGGCCAATATTTACCCCTCAAACAGCACCTGAACTAGATAATTTTTTCCTTACCACAGAAATGGCTGTGCATCCTAAATCTCAGCAATAATTACACAACAAAAGTACTTTATTAGCTGTACAGTGTTTTTGGACATATTGAGGTCATGTAAAGAGCTATATAATTGCAAGCTCTTTTTTCTCTTTCTACTTTTGGAACCCATGACACAGTGGTCAAATTAACCAGTGTAATTTGTGACTGTTAAGAGAAATGTACAGACATAATGTGTTATCAGATTGAATGAATATGAAAATAAGGACTGGAGAAACAAGAACAGCTCCACGAGACTGATCCTTCATTCAATAAATTCATGGTTGAACTTCTACATTGCTTCCCTGCCCTACTCCCATATCCCTTGATTCTCTTAGGTGCTCAAGAATTGATCAATCTCAGGCTTGAACATACTCACTGTCTGAGCATCTACGGTCTTCTGTGGTAGAGAGCTCCACAGATTCGCAACTCTCTGAGTGCAGTAGTATCTCCTCACCTTAGTCCTAAATGGCTGATCGCTTATCCTGAGACTGTGGCTCCTAGTTCTAGACTCCCTAACCAAGAGAAACAATGGTCTGGATTTTCACCAAACCAGGACGATTAGGGAGCCCTTTAAAAATGGCGTGCAGGGCTCGATTCCGAGACTCCTGCTCCCAATCCCATTTCTGTCAATTTTCACCAGTAAGGGAAAAAGATGTGGGCAGTTAGCCTTCATGCATCACTCCCGCCCTTGGTGGCTGCATTCCAGGGGTGAGCAGTTTAAATCTCCCTGCAATTTTAATGGAATCGGGCCCTTTCAATAAGTAGACACGGTTCACGGCCTCTCAGAGGATGTGTAAACCACAGGGGTGGGGAACCTCAGTCCCAAGTGGGGAACCAAAACAGAATAGTCACCTACACCTGGAATTCTTTCATTGACAGGTTGTGTTCACATTTTGATTAACTTGTTTCAGACATTATTAAAGGATTAACGGTCTTTGATGTGGTTAGTGAATAGATGTTTGTTTGTTTTTACAACAGATTGATCACTTAAGGGGGTTTACATTTTTTGAATGGGTTTCATGAATAAAAGACTTTTTCAGTAGGAAATGTGTTTGACTATTAGATTGTTCGAAGTTTAATTATTATTCATCTCCGCTTCAAAGTCATGGCTCCTGAGATGGCCATAGCGGATACTGGGTGAATACCTATAGAGGGCACATGGAGGACGCATGGAGTTATGAACAGACAAGGGGGTCATGGGGACTATGAGGAGGCATGATGGGGGTCATGGGAAATATGAGGAGGCATGGAGGGGGAATGTGGGGGTGAGGGTGTCTGAGGGGTGAGGGTTTGAGGCCCTGACAATCATTAACCAAACTAGGCCGATGTCCCAGTAAAAGGAGGTAGGCATTCAAGCCTGCCAGCCTCACCAACCACCCATCTCCGTTGCTGCCCCAGGCCTGCCTCCTCCAACTCTATCTCACCCCAGCTTCCCCGACACAAAAATATGGCAGGCTGGAGTATTTTAAAGGAGATGGATCTGCCAGGTTGGGAAGTTTTCCAGCTCGATCTTCTCACTTCCTCCATGAAAATCCAGTCCTATCTCCCATTATCCAACATGCCAAGCCTTCTAAGATTTATATGTGTTTCAATGAGATCGCCTCTCGTCCTTCTGAGCTCCAAAACATCGAGGCCAATTCTACCTCGTCTCTCCTCATTGGACAACCCACTCACCACAGGAATCAATCCACTGAGCTTTCGTTGTACTCGTTTTAAGGCAAGTATACCCTTCCTCAGGTACGGAAACCAAAAATGTATACAACACTCCGGATGTGGCCTCACCAAAGCGGTTTAAAGTTGTTACAAGACTTTCTTATTCTTACACTCCAGCATGTAAAGGCGAACATGCCATTGGCCTTCCTAATTGCTTGTTGTGCCTGCGTGCAAGGGAAGAATGGTGGAATATTTAAAAGCAAATACTTTTCTCATGAAGAATAAAATTACTGTATTCAGTTTCTTTGATCTTCTCATGGTGCAAGTTTTCAGTGATTGCCATGCATGGGCATTTTCCCTTTTTTATATATAAAAGTTGCAGAAGGCATATTATGATAGTTTTTCTGTGAACTATAAGCTATAGGGTAACAAAAGTCCCCTCAAAACCCCATGCATTATTTCACCAGCATCTGATTCCATGTTGATTTAAAAGGATTACCCGAGAGCTTGGGGTGCATGTACCCATTGCTTCCTCCGTGACAACATTTTGGCCAATCAAAGTCGACTTGCCAACCAATTAACAGCCTTTCTCCTGTAGTATAAATTGTTGTGAGAGTTTGAAATTTGGCATTCTTGTTTTTGTCCTGATAGGTACAAGATGAAAACTTTTGGCAACATGTCTCTCTCTTTCAGCAATATTTTAGGAGTCCAATGCCCAGCACACAAAAAGAGTTGAGGATAAGGAAAGTTGTCTCTCTTGTAGCTAAGCACTCCCATTTATGCACCCAACTCCATTGTGAATGTACCTATTGTGTTTGGCCTTGATGACCTGCCTGGCAATATGTTTTTGCGAGAGATAAGGCCATATCAGTGCTGTGCCAATCTTCAGACCTACTTGGCACATGTGATCGAGGAACCACACTTATTCAATAAAGACATTGTTCCTAATATGTGCAACACATTTACATTTCACTACCTTAAATGTTGCTCTCTGATCCTCATACAGGCATTGTAGAAGACTATCAAAATGGTGGTAACTGCCACAGATACCCATCGAAAGGCCAACATTAAAGGGACTTGCATATTCACTTCATTTTCTTTAGGGTTTTCTGCAAGGCTCATCTTCTTAAATGTTGACGAGATCCATTAAAAATTCATTCTTCTTCGAAAGTAAGAATAAGGTCAAAGTTTTGCCATTGCAAATTCAGAGCTCAATGGTTGAATTGCTAAATGGTCAGTATGCCACTGGCAGCAAGTTAATCTTTAGCATCAAAAGATTATATTCAAAGCCACCCTTAGTAGCCTTGAGATCAGAAACCAACAAAATTTAATGTTGTTCAATAGGAGCATTAGGTTTCAGATTCCAATCTATATGTTGTGGCAGAGAGGAATGAGCTGACAGTAATTTCCTGAAGAAGAAATATTGTGCAAGCGGGAGCTGTCACATAAAAACATTTAACATGTGTGGGTGATTGTGAGTCTGCTACAATGCACTTTTACAATAACACTGATACCTTTTATGTGCGCCATTAAATCAGCTCTCATCTGGTGTTCAATGTTGATGATCCTTTGAAACTATTTGAGGAAGAACAGGGAGTTCTACTAGTGTCCTGCCCAGCATTCCTCACTTAACCAATGACAACAGCAGATTATCTGGCAGCACCTGTGAGAGAAAAACATTTCACACACGGGGGCGAGGATGGAAGTGGGTGGGCATGGAAATTCACACTGTCAGCTGGAGTGCCAGTCTGCCAGTTGAGCTACTTAAACACCAATTAAGGCCTACTAAATTCCAGTTGGCCTCCTGACCTCCAGCAGAAATAGGAAACAGCCCAGCTGTGTGAAAGCGGCTTCCTGACAGTAGAACAGTGGCGGGGTTGGGAGGTGGTGGTGGGAGGGAAGGCCAAGGCTCCAGGAAGGTTTTGAGGCCCACACCCTCCAGCGACTGCATCCGTCTGACCAGAGCTGTGGCCGCTGTGGAGGGCTCAGCTGCTCAGTTTATTTTTATTACAAAGTTGGAGAGAGGGCACATCCATCTTGAAGTGCCCTCGCTCTCACTTACCTGCGAAACAAGCTGCAGCTTCTTCTGAGCTGGAGGGTATAGTAATTATAGTTTTACTTAGTTTGTAATGTACCTTTAAGAATAATGCTTATTAAGTAATGTCACATCATCTGTAGTAACCAATAAGAGAGTAGCACGGGCTACCTCAGGAGGCAATGTGTAGAGATAGAGTTGGAGTTCAAAACACACGTGTAGTTGTGCTGAGTACCTTGTAAGTAAACTTAGGGCAAAATTTTTAGCTCGGTGGGTGGGCACACACCATTTCCGCCATCTCCGCCATTTCCGCCAACTCCAGCATGATGCCACTACCAAACACATCTTCCCTTCACCCCCATTGTCGGCAATCCGTAGGGATCATTCCCTCCGGGACACCCTGGTCCACTCCTCCATCACCCCCTACTCCCCAACCCCCACCTATGGCACCACCCCATGCCCACGCAAAAGATATAACACCTGCCCCTTCACTTCCTCTCTCCTCACCGTCCAAAGGCCCAAACACTCCTTTCAAGTGAAGCAACATTTCACTTGCATTTCCCCCAATTTAGTATACTGCATTTGTTGCTCCCAATGTGGCCTCCTCTACATTGGAGAGACCAAACGTAAACTGGGCGACCGCTTTGCAGAACTCCTGCGGTCTGTCCGTAAGAATGACCCAAACCTCCTTGTCACTTGCCATTTTAACACTCCACCCTGCTCTCTTGCCCACATGTCTGTCCTTGGCTTACTGCATTGTTCCAGTGAAGCCCAACGCAAACTGGAGGAACAACACCTCATCTTCCGACTAGGCACTTTACAGCCTTCCGGACAGAATATTGAATTCAACAACTTTAGGTCTTGACCTCCCTCCTCCATCCTCACCCCCTTTCTGTTTCTTCCCCTTTCCTTTTGTTTTTTTTCCAATAAAGTATATAGATTTTTCTTTTTCCAACCTATTTCCATTATTTTTAAATATTTTTAAATCTTTTACGCTCCCCCCACCCCCACTAGAGCTATACCTTGAGTGCCCTACCATCCATTCTTAATTAGCACATTCATTTAGATAATATCACCAATTTTGACACCTATGCGTTCTTTTGTTCTGCCGTCTGTGACATCTTTTGATGATCTGCTTCTATCACTGCTTTTGCCTACAACCACACCACGCCCCTCCACTTCTCTCCCCCCACCCAACCCCCCCCCGCACCCCCCCCCCCCCCCCCCCCACCCCCCCACCGCCCCCCACCACCTTAAACCAGCTTATATTTCACCCCTTCCTGGGATTTACCTAGTTCTGTTGAAGGATCATGAGGACTCGAAACGTCAACTCTTTTCTTCTCCGCCGATGCTGCCAGACCTGCTGAGTTTTTCCAGGTAATTCTGTTTTTGTTAAGTGTAAAATGACGCGCAAAATGAAGTCAATGCACAGTTGCACGATATTTTGTTTGGTGGGCTCGCGACAGAGTCAGCAGCATGCCCGCCGGCAATTAAAAGGCCTGTTGAGGCCATTAACAATGTTATAAATTAAATTAAGTTTTTCGCCAGGCAGCCTTTGTACTTTTTAGGAAACCTCATCCATGGACGGGATGAGGTTTCCTAAAGCAAATAAAAACAAAATAAAACGTGTAAAATTTAATTCATGACATGTCCCTGCTCATGTGACCGAGTCATACGAGGGAACGTCTTTTATTACATTATTTATTTCTTTTTTTTCTGAAAATTCTTCATCTCCCTGAGGCAGCTCTGTGCCTCAGGGAGATTATGAAGTGTGCAATTGCTCGCAAACACGAAGGCCTCGCTCACCCCGCTCGCACTCCTCTCCCCGCTCGCAGACGCAGTGATGGGCATTGCCGCTCGCGTTTCACGTGGGGCGGGCCTCAGTCGGCTCGCCAATGCGAAATCACCTTCCCCAGCCTCGATCGCGGGTGGCGGGCGGCTTCCCGACCACCCCTGCCCGAGCCCGCCTGACAAGGGCAAGATTCTGCCCTTAATGTTTCCACTCAAGAAGTGTCTGCAGATCAAACAGTAGCAACTCAGCCATCCTCACGACAGAGGGCTTCCTATCGTCCCTCCAGCGTCTGGAGCCCGCCTTCCATCCTTAATTGGACAGCGAGCCCACCCTCTGATCGATCAATTCCGGAAAATCACTTTGAGTGACTGCTTCCCACACAGCGTGAGCTTCCGATTCCCTTTTAACCCTGACATCGGGGCCCTGAAGCCTGAGGGGAAAACCCTGCCTGTTAATTCCGTTTTGGTTTCCACCGCTGCTTGGCTTGCAGAGTATTTCCAGCATTTTCTGTTTCCATTTTAAATCTCGAACTTCAGCAGAACTTTTCTTTTGAATAAAAACAGATCAACTGGACATACGTCTCATTTTTGCTTCTGGGATTTTGCTGTGTGCGAAACAGCTTTTACTATTTACTTCTGCAACAACTATTCCTATACTTCAGGGTACATCATTTTAAGAGAGGTGTAATGAGGCATTATGTAAATTGCAAGCTTTTCTTTCTCTTCGCTTAGTTTCAAAAGAGCTTCCATTTTCAAAGGTAGAAAATGTTTCAATATGAAGCACATATCATTATCAGGACTACCATCTCAGTAGCCTGTAGCTAGCGCTACCCCTATAAATGCTGGCAGAATATGGATACTACCCTGTGAAGCCAACACAACCCAAAGCAGAAACAAAAGGAAGAAACTATACAGAAAAGAATAGGTTTGGTTTTGCCCGTCTTGCACGTGGATATGCTGCACACCAATGCAATGAATATCAGGAAAACTTGGGGTGGATAGAAGTGCATGTCTATAAGGGATTGACTGCCCAGTTTAACAGAAAATCAGGCAGGCTTCCTTATACATGTGACTCTGCTGAAGTTGAACTTCCCCCTCAGTTTAACACTTTGGCTTTGCAATTCTTCATCAGAAGTCAGGCTTCCAAGCTGTTGTATAATTTGAGAATTACACACTTTTATAACAATTGAACATTTTCTGCAATAACAATGCTCTCAAATAGGGCACAGTGCAACCTGGAATGTAAATTTTAAGCATGCAGGGTCGCAGCTCCATACATTCTTTAAACAAAGTGACAGTGCACTGGCATTATTGAACAGATTTGCTTTGACAAGCCGCTGCACCAAAAATAATTATTTCATTGCTTTTGCTCAGCTCCTTGTTTTGGTAGTTATCATCAAATCGGTCGATACTTAAAGCTTTTCTCAAGCCTGCAATCACATGCAAGTGCTTTGTGAAAGGAAAGCTTTCAGAGCTACTTCTTCTGCTGGTAAACAGAATCCCTCATTAGTCTTGGAGTTGACTTCCTAAGAGTGGCTGCTGGCTGTGATCACAAAGAAGTTCATTAGCATGATAAATGCCTCATTCTGTTAAAATCCGGCAGCGATTTTGGACACCAAAGCCTCTTTGCTCATCTACGATTTTGAAAAGCATAAGCAAGTAGAGATACCTTGGTGTTCAGCTTAACAAATCCTTAAAGGTGACAGGGCAAGTTGATACAATGGTTAAAAATAAATTTCGATCATTTGGATTTATAAATACATAAAGGAATAGAAGGTAAAAGCAAAGGGGTCACTGTGGACAGTTCTGGGTGTCATACTTCTGGAAAGACATATGGGCTTCAGAAACAATACGGACGAGGGTTAGCAAGATGTTGGGAGGAATCATCTCAGATTTGCACTAAATGCTGTAGTGGGCGGGTAAAACCACATTTTACCCATTGGCCGTGATGGCGGGTTTTTACGCCGTATCACCCCAAACACGCCACATTAATTATGCACTCACAGGAAACACACTGTCCGCCATCACCCCTCCACTGCGTTACACTGGGCGCCATATTTAAAGTCCGGCCGCAAGCGCCCATCCCAGTCCTTCCAGCTCACCACTGCTACGCAGAAGACACGGCCCTGAAACTGAAGAAGACTGCAGCCCTCAGGTTCAGCAATACGTCTCTCCAGCACCTTTTGGATGCCATGGAGGTCCGCTGGGGTGTCTAGCTGTAGGATGGGAAGCCACAGCACAAACTTGGCTTGGTGGGGGGGGCGCAGTGGCAGCAGTGGTCAGCACCAATGCCCTTCAAAAGAGGACAGCCACCCAGTGCCACAAGATGATGAATAATCTCTTTCATTCCGCGAGGGTAAGTCACTCTTCTCATCACTCTCAACTCACACACTCATAAACCCATCACACAGCCACAGGGCCCTCACTCACTGCCAGTTCAAGGGACATCACCATTCACTCTCTCACGCGCACCTTCAATGTCCTCATCCCATCCATGGGACTGCTCATCACTCACACAGGCCAGGCATACTTATCATCTGACCTGGCAGGCGACCTGCTTACACTCCCTCCATCTCTATTCATGCAGGACAAGCTGGCACACAACAGCAGGTGGAGGTTGCAGACCGGTGGAGGAATGCCTGAAATCAAGGTCCTCACCGATTTTGAAAAAGAGCCATCCAGCTAGTCGGTGAGGATCTGGACCGTTCCTGTGCTGACAGTGAGGTTGGTGGGGCTGTACCAAATGAGGGTCCAGCAGTGCAGCATCCATCAGGTAACCATGCTGTGAGTGATTTGTCCTCTTTCACAGGCCACTGCCATGCACTAACTATCTCCCCTTGCTTCTGCAAGCACATCTGGGAAATAGCCAAGAGAGCCTATAACCCAGAGCCTCCAGTCAATTCCCGAAGACACTTCTGAAGAGGAATCTGAAGGCACCCTCCCTGAAGACCCACCACAGCGCTCACCCACATCCTCCACCAATGCAGAGACACACATCTAGGCGGACTCAGCTTTAGAATAGAACTCAGGATCACAATCTGGTAGCACACCGCACTGTCTGATCCACAGTAGGCAGCAGCAGGGACTTCCCAGGTGTCCGGCACTCAGAAGACTGCTGGAGGCCTGAAATTTGTTGAGCCCGAGTCAGGTGATGAGCCTCTGGATTCAGTCATTTCACAGTTGCTGAAGCTGCAAAGGCAAGCTCAGGAACATCAGGAAGAGATGTCCGCTGCTTTCCTCAGATTGCAAGGCACGATGGAGGAGTCCGTCTGCCTTCAGTCTGAGGTGAAAGTGCTGGCATGCCAATGCACCAAGGTCATCATTGGCAGGATGGCAGCCTTCATGGAGACCTTGGTCCAGGACGTCATTCCTGCACTGCTGCGCAGGCTTAACTCCATCGCTGAGGCCATACTTGGCTTCCAATAGTGTGCACATTAGAGGGGAATAGGGCAGCCTGATCTTACTTCAGCTATCCCTTCTCCTCAAGGAGTCAGCCTGGGGTCCTAGGGCACCAATAGGGAGAAGGATCAGCAGGTGCACACATCCGAAGCCATCCACCCAGGTGACTCGAGACCATCCGGCCCGTCTGATTCCCCTCTTCCTGTGACCTCAGCAGCTCCAACTCCACAGGCCAAGGAGGGTGCCGCTGCAATACAACAGGATCCTCAAGGCAGGCCGGAACCCTCAAAATTTCGACCCTTCAGAGGACGTCAAGGTTATCACAGACAGGGCATAGCAGTCAGCAGGCTGCCTCCACCTCTGCTGTGGATGTCCGGGGAGCACCAAGACATAGCGACAGGGTTAGGAAAGTTAGAAGAATGAGTTGCGCAGCCTGGGCATGGGTGTTATTTGCTTGTTCATACAGTTCACTATTGTCAATAAACTCCCAAGAATGTCTCCCTGTCTATGGCTCCTTGTTCTGATGAGCAGTGTTCATGTCACTCAGATGTGAAAGCTTTCTAAACAAAATAAAAGACAGGTGTCTCAGTCCAGGGCCTCTTCCCTGTGCTCTGTGCAGCCTTCAGACCACAGTGATGGTCCGGCCTCACACTCCCTGGAAACATTACTGATGCCTGCACCTCAGCGGTGCTTGTCATTGCTGCCAGAATGTTGTGTGCAGGAGTCACAGAGTTCTCTCAATCTCCCTGGTGCTCTCAGGTGGGGCTGGCCCCCATCTCTTCAGCATCTGTGACCAGTGACACTGTGCTCCTGAAGCACTCAGGTGTTGAAGATGACAAATGATCAGATACTTCCACAGTTTCGTGGCTGCGTCTCTATGATATGACCCTGATCACAGTGCGCAAGCAAACTGCCCTCGGCTAGACAGGGGTTAGACATTCTCAGTGGCTATGTGAAGATTTATGGAATGTCCTCACTGCATGTCGTCATCATCCTCCCGCAATTGAGTGACTATTAGTGCGTCCACTGCGTCTCCATGACAGGAGAATTCTTACAGAGGGTATTCGCACTGCCATAAGCCAGTCTGGAGTCAAACATTCACAAATGCGATGTGAAGATCTATGGGGTCATCTCGCTGCATGTTGTCATCATCCGCCACAAATCTAGCAGCTATGAGGGCCACCCATGCACGCTTGCCTCATCTAACTAGTGGGAGGGCCTCATCCATGTCATCGTCACCTCCAAGGACCTCCTCAGCATCCTCCCCATCAGCGTCCACCTCATTGGAGGAGACGTGCTGCTCCTCCATCTCCTCCTCAGTCAGCTCCTCTCCTTGTTGGAGAGCCAGGTTGTAAAGGGCGCAGCAGACAACGATGATGTGTGACATCCTCTGCAGACTATATTGCAGGGCCCCATCAGACCGGTCCAGGCACCAGAACCTCATCTTCAGCATCCCGATGGTCTGCTTCACCAAGTTGCGAGTTGCTGCATGAGCCTCGTTATACTGTTGCTCTGCTGCAGCCTGTGGCCGACGCACGGGTGTCATCAGCCACGTCCTCTGTGGGTAGCCCTTGTCCCTGAGGAGTCTCTGTGGACCCTAGAAGACGCCAGGGATCTGTGACCGACTGAGGATGTAGGCACACTCGTCACACTCCCTGGAAGCCGTGCGCACACTTGCAGGATGCATTTCTGGTGGTTGCACACCAGCTGCACATTCAGTGAGTGGAACTTGCGGTTGACATAGTTGACCATGTGTTGCAATGGAGATCTGAGCGCCCCATGAGTGCAGTTGTTGGCACCCTGTACCTGTGGGAAACCCAAGATCTGGGCAAATCCAATCGCTCTTGCATCCTGGCTTTCCTGGTTCCGGGTGAAATGCACAAAGTTGTGTGCCCTCATCCATGACCTCATGGATACATTTGTGGGTGGAGGCTTGTGAGATTCCCACAGAGGTCACCTGTGGAGCCCTGAAAGGAGCCACTGGCATAGAAGCTGAGCACCATGGTCACTTTCACTGCCACTGGCAGTGGATAACAGACCAGTTCCCTCAACATGCACAGTCTTCAGCGAGATTGGTTCTCGGTCATCTGCAGCAATGAAAGGCAGCGGCTATAGACCCTGAGCGTCGCTAGGCACCGGCCTGCGACATCTCGCTGTGGCTCTTGGGCGATGTGTGAGGGAGCCTCAGCCACCCCTTTTTCCTGAGGATGCTGCTTCTGCCTCTGTGTGAGTCTCAGTTGCGATCTCCTCCATCGTCTTCGCTCTCTGTAAGCCATCAGGCATACAGCTGGTTCACCAGACTCCATAATCCTGATGTTCTCCTACTGCAGGATGAAAGATAGAGACATGTGGTTAGCATGGGTGTACTAAGAACCTGTCCTGGTCGAGGTGCCAGCCCCTTAACACTTCCCAGAAGAGTGCTGGCAACTACTTGGATGGTCAGGGATTAGTGCCCTGCAAGGCGCTGTTAGCTCGAACCATGGTGGAGACTGGTCCAATCCAGGATGCTGACATTGCAAGGAGCTGTGAGGGCCTCCAGCAGTGACTACTCAACGGCCAGCTCTAGCAAGGGGATTGTACAACCTGTGCAGTCGTCTGCAGTTCACTAAAATGCTCACGAAATTGCAGTCCTTGCCAGGGGTGGGAGGGAGCGTGAAAAGCTTTGGAGAACTTGATGGCACTTTGATGCCTCAGCGTTGCTTGAGATAAGCTAGGAGCCTGACCCCAAATATATCAATGTGGCTGCGCCTGAACTGACTCAGTCGCAGGGGAATGGTCACTTTATACAGATTTCCCTAATGCGTGGCCATTTCCCTCACCCACCCTTCCCTCACCCCAAATGCTTGTGCGCTATATTCAATGGCAGGACTGCCCTTGCCCCTTCCCACTGCCAGTCGCCTCAATGGCAGGGCTGCAATTGCACCCCCCCCCCGCCCTCCGCCGCCAGTTGCCTCAATGGCAGGGATTGCCCTTGGCCTCCCCCCCACAACCCTGCACCAGTCACCTCAACGGCAGGAATGCCCTTAACCCCAACCCCCTCCAATGCCCCTGAAGCATGAAGTACAACAGGCGACCCCTGGAGAATGCTACGCATCGTTGCTGTGGACTCTCCTCCGAATTCCCTTCAAAGTGTAGCCTGTAAAGTGCATGCCTTTTATGCGCTGTTGTGAAACATGTGGGCATGCTTTCCCTCCGACATGGACGAGCTATCCCGTGACAGGGGTGCCAATTCCGGCAGGCTGGCCTGTTAATGATAAGCTGATGTATTACAATGAGGTTCTCGAAGTCCGTCGGCGGGAAACGTGGCCTGCCGTCAGCGGGCTGAACGAACGATCGTGAACTGGTTTCACACCATCGTAAAACTGATCGTGCCATATTGTCTGCTCATGCCCTCGAATACGCCCGACGCTGGCAGGCACGGAAAATTCCGCCCGTTGCCAAGGATGAGGGGCTTCTGTTATGAGGAGAAATTGGAAAACTTAGGACTGTTCTGGAATAGGGAAGGTTAAGAGGTGACATAATAGAGGTTTTCAAAATAGTGAGACATTTTAGTAGGGTATAGATAGAGAAAAACTATTCCCTCAGATGAGCATGTCAGTAACCAAAGGTTATAGATTCAAAATCATTGTCAAAAGATTGAGAGGGGAGAAGAAAAGAATTTTGCTTTCACTCTGAGAATTATTAGGATCTGGAACACACTACCTGAAAAGGTTATGGCAGCTGATTCCTATTTCCTATGATGAGAAGCTAAATAATTTGGGTTTATATTCTCTGGAGTTCAGAAGAATGAGAAGCTATCTCATTGAAATCTACAAAATTCTGAAGGCGTTTGATAGTGTGGACACTGAGAGGTTCTTTCCTCTAGTCAGGGAATCTAAAACACAGGAACACAGTCTCAAGGTAAGGGGGCAAATCATTTAGGACTAAGATGAGAAATTTCTTCACTCCGAGGGTGGTAGCTCTTTGGAATTCTCTACTCCAGGGGGTTGTGGATGCTCCATCATTGAATACATTTAAGGTTGGGATAGACAGGTTTTTGGCCTCTCGGGGAATTAAAGGATATGGGGAGCAGGACAGAAAATGGATTTGAAGCCCAAGATCAGGCATAATCATATTGAATGGTGGAACAGGTTCGATGGACCATAGAGTCTACACCTGCTCCTATTTCTTGTGTTCTTGTGTGCTCATCATTCCTAAACAAGAGATTTGGGATGAACTTGAGGATGAGGACATTATAGGTTTACAGAAGAAAGTGAGGGATGTGGGAGTAAGCAAAATAGCTCTTTCAAAGAGCCAACACAGGCACAACAGGCCGAGTGACCTCCTTCTGTGCTGGAAATGCCTATGATTTTTATAACAACTGTTTTCCCTTTGCAACTATTCAATGAATGAAACTCTAAGAGGTAGATCCTTGCTTGGACGATCTAATAAAAGGTGATGCAAGGGAAGTAGCAAGAACCCCATGGCGGCAAGGTACATTGAATTAAAGTGAGATCAAGTTTCATTCTTTCCTCATTGTGGTAACTATCACCTTGATGTGCAACTGGTTAACTTTATTATTCTTTGATTTATAAGAGTTGGGTCCATCATGCCTGTCGGTCTTTCAAAGAATTTTTCAATCGTTTACACTCTCCTGCTCTTCCGCGATAGCCTTGCTAATATTTTCTTTCCACCTGTTCAAAGTTTTAACGGTTAAGTAGAAAAAAGAAAAGCAGAACTCAGACAGGCTCCTGCCAATGCACCCGAACTTTGTTTCAAAAACAATTTATAAAATCTATTCTAGGCTATCAGATTACTGAATGGTTATCTTGTTGCTGTACCACTAATATCACAAGCACCGGGGTTCAGGGCTGTTTTAATATGATCGGATTATTTTGTGGAGCTACCAGAACCTGCAAAAAAATGGGGGAGGGCTAGATTGGAAACAGGAAGACCAACGCTGACCATCTGTAAAGAAAACATGAACAATCACAGCTGCCAGTTAATAGAAGGGACAGGCATCAGATTAGAATTAAGAGCAATTAGGCAATGAAGGTCAAGTTAACTTGTCAATTAAGACTGCACCAATTATTTCACACCCTTCATTCACTTTCTGCTGATTTATACTGTTCAGCCGCCTGAAACTGGACGAATTGGGCTTAAATGCTTCATGATTGTGAAAGTCACTCTGATCAGCCGCAAAAGACAAAATTTGAATGAGGCTTTTGTGAATTCGCTCCTTCCCCTTCTTAATCCTACATTGAGAGAGTTAGTTTAACTGCTGTTTGATCTTATCCATTTAATATTAAGGTGCTAATTTATGCAGTAACTGGGAACATGGTGGACCTTAATTGGGACTTAGACAGAACCATAGAAAGGTTCACAGCTCAGAAGGAGCGTTCAGCCCATTGTGTCCATGTCTGCCAAAAGAATTACCTAGTTTAAACCCACATTCCAGCTCTTGGTCCATGGCCTTCCAGGTTATGATTCCTCAAGCGCATATCCACATTTTAAAATGTGATGAAGGTTTCCACCATCTTTTCAGGCAGTGGGTTCCAGACCATCACCACCCTCTGGGTGAAAATATTACTCCTCTAACTTCCCTCTCGTGCTTCTACTAATTACATTAAACCTATGCTCCCGGGTTATTGCCCTCTCTGCTAACAGAAGTAGGTCCGTCTTATCCATTCTATCCAGGCCCCTTATGATGTTATCCACCTCAATTACATCTTCCCTCAGCCTCCTCTGTTCCAAAGCAAATAAACCCAGCCTATCTAATCTTTCATCATAGCTAAAATTCTCCATTTCTGGCAACATTCTCATAAATCTCCTTGGTACCTTCTCAAGTGGCGGTCACATCCTTCCTGTAATGCAGTGACCAGAACTGAATGCAATACTCGATCTGTGGCCTAGCTCCTGTGTTTTGCATTTTCAGAGAAATTCTCTGCTCCTATACTCTAAACCAGCACCAATAGTTTTACCTGAATTGAATTTGTTGAAGTTTGACTGTAGATTAAGATTAGTACATTCTAGGCTCTTAGCATGTCTTTAATTCTGCTTCAGAGTTGCACAGTAACTCATTGATTACCCCTGTATTTACAGGGAATATTTTCTGCTACTCCTGTTAGTATTATAGGGATAAATCATACAACCAGATGAATTTCTGAACAACCTTAAACCATTGAAATGCAAATATAAATTTCTTCAATGTCAAAAGAAGTAAAAAATATGATTGTGAACTATGCAAATCAACTGGCAGGAGGATGTTTATTCTTGTCATTATTGTTGCTTTGTAGAATTTTATACTTTTGCAATGATTGAACTCTCTAAACTCAGAAATGTTTAACCGAAATTTTGCTTCTTGTACCTTTGCCTCACTTCACTACTGGGTTGCATACCCATTGGGTTATTGAGTGAACCATCCTGAAGATATGGGTTCAAATTCAAATTGATATTGAAATCTGTTCTATTTTAAAATTCTTATCCTTGTTTCCAATCCCTCCATGAGCTCTATCGCTCCCTGCCCCTACTCATGTCATCTCCTCCAGCCCTACGACCCTCCAGGATCTCTGTCCCTTGACAATCCCCGAATTCTTTCACTCCACCACTGGTGGTCAAGCCTTTAGAGGTCAAGGCCCTAAGCTCTGGAACTCTTATCCTAAACCTCTCTGCCTCTCCCTCCTTCGCTAAGGCGTTCCATAAAACCTAGCAACGTGTGCTAATATTTCCTTCTGTGGCTCTATCTCACATTTTGACTGGCCACGCTCCATGAAGCACTTTGGGATGTTTTGCTGTGTTAAAGGCACCATATAAATGCATGTTGATGTTCTTGTTGTTCTTCATGGCAACTTAATGGGTCATGGAATCACAGCACGGTACAGCAGAAGAGGAGGCCATTTGGCCCATCTAGTCTGTGCTGTCTTTTTGAAGTACCCCAGTTGGCCTCACTCCTCGACCTGTCTTCATACAGCTGCATTTTTTCTCTCCTTCAAGTATTTCAATGAATCGTACAATAGTACAACACAGAAAGAGGCCATTTTTCCCACTAGATCTTAGCCTGTTCTTTTGAAGATCAATCCAGCTAATCTCACGCCCCCACTCCCTCCCATACCTCTGCATTATTTTCTTCTTCAAGTATTTATCCAATTCCCTTTTAAAGACCACGAATGAATCTGCATCCACCACAATATCAGGCAGCGCATTGCAAATCCTAACCAAAATTTGCATAATAAGGTTTTCCTCATGTCAGCTTTTGTTCTTTTGCCAATCACTTTAAATCTGTGCCCTTTAAATGTTGACCTTTCAACCATTGGAAACAATTTCTCTTTATTTGTTTTGTCTAAACTCATCTTGGTTTTAAACACCTCTATCAACTCTCCTCTTAGCTTTCTCTGCTCTAAGGAGAACTACTCCAGCTTCTCCTGTCTATCCTGTGCAACTGTGATCCTCAGCACCAGAAGCATTCCAGCTCACGGACAGTTTCACTGTGTACTTTGCTGCCACAGCGTCGGTTGAACTATATGATTAGTCGGGCCTAATGAGTGACCTCAGTCAGAGAAGCCACAAGAACATCTGGTGTGGAAAGTAAAGATGACTCACTGGTGGAGCAGGGCTGCTCTTCTGAGGTTGGAGGTGAAGAATGTTGCTGGTGCTTTACTCTATAGTTGGTTGTATTATACTTTAACTGGAAGTACTCAATAATAACAATGGCTGCTTGAAATAAGAATGTGCTTTATTCCTCGTTCACAGTTATGTGGGTGTCACTGATTGGGACAGCATTTATTGCTGTGGTAATTTGATGTGTAATATACTTTTAAGACAAATGTTGTAATGTAAGATTGTATGACCTTGGTTTCCAATGACAGAGTAGCACGGGCTACCTCTGTAGTCAGTCGTCTTGAGTTAGAGTCTGAAGAGTAAAGACAGAGTTTTGAGTTGTAAGCACACAAGTATAACTGCTGAGTTCCTTTTGTAAATAAACAGAATGTATTTCTTCTAAGAACAGTCTTAGAACCTTCTCTGATCTTCTCTGTTCTGGTACCAACTCAGTCATCCCAAAACAAGCGTGCAACCCAGATCCTTTAGCTCAACAAACCAGGGCACTGGATCCAACAATTGCCCATCCTTAATTGCCTTTGAGAAAGTTGAGACAGCCTTTGAGCTGTCTCCTTGAACCACTGCAGTCCATGTGGTGTAGGTATATCCACAGTGCTATTAGGAAGAGAGTTCCAGGATTTTGACCCAGCGACAGTGAAAGAACAGCGATATATTTCCATGTCAAGATGGTGTGTGGTTTGGAGGAGAACTTGCAGGTGGCGGTTTTCCCATGCATCAGATGCTGTTCCAGGTGGTAAGGGTTGCAGTTTTGGAAGATACTGTCAAAGGAGCCTTGGTGAATTGCTGCAGTGCATCTTGCAGATGGTACACACTGCAGTCATTGTGCATCAGTGGTGGAGCAACTGAATGTTTAAGGTGGGTACCAATCAAGCAGGCAGCTTAGTCCTGGATGGTGTTGAGGCTCTTGAATGTTGTTGCAGCTGCACTCATCCAGGCAAGAGCAGAGTATTCCATCACACGCCTGACTTGTGTCTTGAGAAGATGGACAGGCTTTGGGGAGTCAGATGGTGAGTTACATATAGCAGAATTCCCAGCATCTGACCAGCTCTTGTAGCTGCATTATTTATATGGCTGCTTCAGTTCGGTTTCTGGTCAATGGTAACCCCCGGAATGTTGATAGTGAAGAATTCAATGATGGTAATGCCATTGAATGTCAAGGGGAGAAGGTTAGATTCTCTCCTGTCGCTTGCACCTTCCGTCGCTTTGCTGATGATCGAGAGACTGATGGACCAGTAATTACCTGGGTTGGATTTGTTCCAATTTTGTGGGCAGGTCATACCTGGGCATTTTTCTACATTGATAGGTAGGTGCCAGTATTGTAGCTGTACTAGAACAGCCTGGCTAGGGCCATGGCTACTTGTGAAGCTCAAGCTGGGGTGCTGTCAGCGCCCATAACCTTGGCAGTATCTAGTGTCTTCTTCTTATCACTTGGAGTGAATCAAGTTGGCCAAAAACTGGCATCTGTGATGCTGAGCCCCTCAGGAGGAGGATGAAGTGGATTACCCACTTGGCACTTCTGGCTGAAGATAGCGGCGACTGCTTCAGCCTTGTCTTTTACACTGATGTGCTGGGCTCCCCCATCATTAAGGTGGAGATATTTGTGGATCGTCCTTCTCCAGTGAGTTGTTTAATTGTCCATCACCATTCACAACTTGAAGGAGCAGAACAGCAGAGCTTAGTTCTGATCCGTTGGTTGTGGGATCGCTTAGCTCTGTCTTTCGCAAGCTGCTTCCACTGTTTTGCATGCAATTAGTCCTGTGTTGTAGCTGCACCGAGTTGACACCTCATTTTTAGGTATGCCTGGTGCTGCTCCTGTCATGCTCTCCTGCACTCTTCATTGAACCAGGGTTGATCACTTGGCTTGTTGATAATGGTAGAGTGGGGGATATGCCTGGCCATGAGGTTGCAGGTTATGTTTGAGTACAATTCTGCTGCTGCTGATGGCCCACAGCACCTCATGAATTCCCAGTTTTGAGCTGCTAGATCTGTTTGAACTCTATCCCATTTCGTATGGTGGTCATGCCACACAACACAATGGATGTTATCCTCAATGTGAAGATGGGACTTCATCTCCACAAGGACTGTGCATTGGTCACTTCTACCAATACTGTCGTGGACAGATGCATCTGTGACAAGTAGATTGGTGAGGATGAGGTCAAGTAGGTTTTTCCTGCTTATTGGTTCATTCACCAACTGCTGCAGACCCAGTCTAGCAGCTATGTCCTTTGGAACTCAGCCAGCTCGGTCAGCAGTGGTGCTACCGAGCCACTCATGGTGATGGACATTGAAGTCCCCCACCCACAGTACATTCTGTCCCCTTGCCACCCTCAGGGCTTCTTCCAATAGGTATTAAAATTGGAGAGGTATTTATTCATCAGCTGAAGTGTCTGGTGGGGTGGGCAGGGGTGGGGTGGTGTAGGTGTTAATCAGCAGGATGTTTCCTTGCCCATGTTTGACCTGATGCCATGAGGCTTCATGGTGTCAGGAGTCAATGTTGAGGATTCCTAGGGCAACTCCCTCCCAACTGTATACCATGTACCGCCACCTCTAGTGGGTTTATGCTGCCGGTGGGACAGGAGGTACCCAGGGATGGTGATAGTGACATTGTTTGTAAGGTATGATCCTGTGAGTATGACTATAAAAGCTGTTGCTTGATCAGTCTGTCGGACAGCTCTCCTCAGTACTACATCCCATGTCTTGATGAACGCCAAGCTTGATTTTAACTTGCAGAAATCAGTGTTGATGAGCTGGTAATGGCTTTGAGCAGTAAACCCCATTAGTCTGAAAATTGAGGTTCTGTAATGAACACACAACTGCTGTTTCTATCTGTTCCTGTATCTCGTTGAAAATTGTATCTCATTTCCAGGAAATAACACATCAGATGCAATTAGATAACCTGTAGAAAGATTTCCTTGTTCACTATATATAGAATGTAGTTGTAAATTCACTTATGAAGAGTCACCACAGTTCGTTTACAGCGTAATTCTTTGCCATTGAATGCAGGCTAAAAAAAGGTTGCTAACAGTTGCTAAGAATTCTGGTCACACTTTCAATAAGATTGCTGGTGTTTAAGTAATTAATCTACAAAATCACTAAGTGATGTCTGCATGTAGATGCTTAAGGGCTCAAACTGAAAAGTGAAGTTTCAGGGTCACAGAATGCGATGGCCTTTCACCCCTGAACTATTGATATCTTGCCCCTGCAAATTACTTACACTGGCCAACCTGATAAGCAGAGAGAGCATTAACCTTCCAAGCAGGCATAACAAACATGGGTGCATTTACACTTGTGCTGTATTTAATTTACATGTAAAGTTGTTTCCATGGGAAATTTTTAAACCATTTAGTGCCTGACCAAGGCTATTTAGAAAACCTAAGGCACACTTATCTTCACTTTCCATCTTGCAATCAGTTTTGTGTTATAATTCAAGTTACAAATTGTTTGCAAAGTATTCATTTTTTTATAAAAACCATTCCAATCAAGTGCTTTTTTTAAACAGAAGAGTCTTGGAATTGTACAAATCCTGTGTCCATTTAGTTGGTTAAGACTGGAATTTAATAGTTAGCCTTATCCTGCAGAAATATGTGTCTCCATCATGAATTTTAAGCTATTGGTGAACTGGCAAGCGAATAACTCTTTGATGATTAAAGGATTTGATAGGATAGATCAAGAGAAACTATTTCCTCTGCTGGGGTGGGGGGGGTCCAGAATCAGGGGTCATAACCTTGAAACTAGAGCTCGGCCATTCAGGGGTAATGTCAAAAAACATTTCTTCACACAAAAGATGGAGGAAATCTGGAACTCTCCCCCCAAAAAAAATCTTTGAGGGTAAGTCAATCGAAAATTTCAAAACTAAGATTGGTAGACTCTTGTTAGTTCTCAGGGCATTAAAGGATATAGACAAAAGATGGATAAATGGAGTTAAGATACAGATCAGCCACTGCTGAACACACTTGAGGAGCTGAATGGCTTTCTCCTGCTCCTATGATCTTTTGTAAGCTGTAATTTAAAATCAAAGCAAGGCACGGTTGGCTAATTTACCTTCATACAGTGACTACATGTCAAAAGCAGTTAATTGGTTGTACAGTGCTTTTCGAAGTCTTGAGGTATTGAAAGACCCTATACAAATGCAAACCTTTATTTATTTTCATTGTTCTGATCTCTTCAACTGTGCTGATGTCCTGCATTATGAGACTTAGATATTTACATTGACTTTTCAATTACCTGAAGAGAGGTTCCAAATTGCAAAATTTCGCTCAGTACTGCATTGAAGTGTCAACTCAGGCTATGTGTTCAGACAATGAACATCACCAACAAGAAAGAATCTAACCATCTGCCCTTGACCATTGCTAAATCCTCCACCATCAACATCTTGGGGTTTGCCATCACCAGAATTTAACTGGATTGGCCATATAAACACTGTAGCCACAAGAGCCGGTCAGAGGCTAGGAATTCTACAGCAAATAACTCAGCTCCTTACTTCCAAAGTCTGTCCAACGTCTATATGGCACATGTCAGGGATGTGATGGAATACTCTCCACTTGCCTGTGTGAGGGCAGCCCCAACAATACTCAAGAAGCTTGACACCATCCAGGACAAAGCAGCTCACTTGATTGGCCCCCCATTCACCACCTAAAGTATTCACTCCCTTCACCATCGACGCACTGTGCCAGCTTTGTGCACTGCAACAGCTCACCAAGGCTCCTTTGACAAGGAACCTTGCAAACCCACAACAACCAAAAGGACAAGGGCATCAAATGCCTGGGCACACCACCCATTGCAAGCTCCATTCCAAGCCACACACAACATCTTAATTTAGAACTATATCACCGTTCTTTCACTGTCACTGGGTCAAAGTCCTGGAGCTCCCTCCCTAACAGCATGGTATGTGTACCTACACCACATGGGCTGCGGTGGATCAAGAAGCCAGCTCACCACTACCATTTCAATTAGGGGTGGCCAATAAAGGTTGGTCTTGCCAGTGACGCCAAGTCCAATGAACAAAACAAAACTTTCTGTGGTGGTTCTTGAACTAACATCCATCTGAGATTGCAATCACTGTTACTAGCGGAGGTGATGGTGCAATGGTCTTATTGCTGGACTAGTATTCTAGGGACATCGGGTAATGCTCTGAACACTTGGATTCAAATCCTGCCAATGTGGAATTTGAAATCAATAAAAAAAATCTGGAGTTAAAAGTTTAATTCCATCTAATGGTGACCACGTTGTAAAAGCCCATCTTGGTTTACTAATGTCCTTTAGGGAAGGAAATCTGTTGTCCTTACCTGGTCTGACCTACATGTGACTCCAGATTGACTGCAATATGGTTGACTCTCAAATGCCGTCTGTAATTAGGCATGGGCAATAAAAGCAAATCCTGATTACTTAAAGAAAGTAAATCCAGGGCTGACAAGAGAAAAAGTTTTTTTTCAAAAAGAAGCTTTAATTTTTAGCCATGGATCAGTACTTTTTTCAGAACTTTGTTAGAATGACCACTGCCCAACTAATAACAGCTGGGACAATCCAATTTGAACTTGTCTGTAATGGGCATCATTCAAGCCAGAGAACAAAGCAACCAGGTAAACAGCAATATAATTTAAGAGATTTACATGCAAGTGTATTCCTGTTATCTATAAAAGGCATTTTGTCAGGGCTTTTGTGAACCAGGCCAACTGGATTTACTTTCTTTAAGTAATCAGGATTTCCAGAGCTGTACTCTTTGCAAACGCCACTCAGTTGGGAATCTGCACCAGATTGTGGAATCACGCCAAGATGCTTAGCACTCTGATGGAAAATAAATTTGGTTGCAATTTGCATTAACGTTGTGCCGAGAGCTTTCTTCTAACAGCACAGAATAAGGTGCTTGATTGATCAAAGGATTGACCTTCATTGTAGCTGATTTAATGCAGGGGACAATATTTGCATTTGGGTCACTGCAGCAAGAGCATGTGGAAGCAATAGAGCACATTTATGTTGCACCACTGGGGAGACAATAAGAATGGCCGCCAGTTATACACCCTGCACAATTTGCCTTTACATTGAAGTCAATCACCAATTTTCTACACAGAGGTGAAAATTAAAATGTATCCCATTGTCTCCACATGTGCATAGTGCAATGCTTCCTGTGTTATATGGCAGCCACTGTGGTTCCAGAAATGAACTGCCTACTGTATTGGCAGAAAAAGAGTGCTCCTGGCCTTGTGCCTGAAAAAGGTGTTGGGGTCTTTGTCTATGCAAACAAGACCCCTTACACCTACTTGAAGTCCCCCTTGCAAAATTGGCCTGCTGGCTGCCCACATTCAAGGAAAAACAGATTTATATGTGGCTCAACTAGTTAAAGCTCCTGCTAAAGGGCGCCATCAAAGTGTGTAAGTTTGTTAAAAAGTACAAACCAGAATGTGGAGGCTTGGGGTTGGGGGGGGGGGGGGGTGGGGGGGCGGGACAAGAGTGCTGCTCCCAGCTCCGTGGCAGTGCTGAGGACTGTTTCCTGCTTCTGCTCAGCCCCATCCCATTAAACTCTAACTCCCACCTCCGGATCTACCTGAGCAGTGCTGCTGGCAACACAGACAGCAACACTCCGATGCCATTTTGCTGCTGATTATTGCTGTAGTGGGAGTTTACTAAGTTCATATTGGCTGCCACCTTTCCTACATTACTATAGCGAATCTACTTCAAAAATACTTCATTGGCTGTAAAGCTGTGGTTGTAAAAGAGGCCATATAAATGCAAGTCTCTCTTTATTCTTTTTGTAAACTGCCTAGGATGCTCAGCATGCACTAACAGCTTACCAGTTGTATATGGCGAAGGTGCCTCGTTCCTACCCTTTCCAGCACAGGGATCATTTCTGGGAAGCCAGTGCAAACCAAGCCAATAGCTTAGCCATGGAGTACCAGAAGTGACTGGTGATCTTTGCAAGACAGTTAATCAAATGAAGATGCCCCTTTAATGGAAGGGTGCACTGGGTACGGGCAGGGAGTAATCCTGAGGTTAAATGCTTGATAACATTAGGTATACTGGGCACTAAATATGGAAATACAGCTTGAAGCTAAGAAACTGTCATTGATAATCCTTTTTTTTAAACAAGGCGCTATATGCTTTTGGGTTAAGGCAACAAATAGTGGCTAACCTTCAACTGGTTTTGAATGGAATGTTGTTTTTGCTTTTCCACTTAATCTCTTTAATCTGTTATTGATCAGCAAGGATCATGGGGCAATGCAACCAGGCATGAAAAAATATAAGGCCGCTTTCTTTAGAGCCTGGCGTTATTTGTTCACATTATACGGTTAAACCTAATTACGAAAGCTAAGCTGTAATTTTCTGCTTTTATGTCTTCCTCCAGTAGACCTTTGTTGCAGTGAAACATGTGCCCTTTGAATTCACGGCATACTTTCAAAGCAGGCAGGCTAGATGTAAGTTCCCCGTGACAATATTGTGCTAATGCAGAACAAGTATCTCTCAATGCAGATTGCCAACATACTATTTCATTAATCTTTTAGTGACAATTAAAATAGTTCCCAGATGAGAAAAAAACCCATAAAGGAGTATGTCCTCCTTCACCAACTGATTTAGTTTGCTGTCTGCTGCAACTTTCTAGCCTTGCAGATGCCTAGAACTAATTAGCAATAATAAGACCACTGGGATCAGCACTATGGGTTTATTGTGCTGGTGAAAGGTTAGACCAGAAACAATTTGACACCAAAAACCTCAGGTGCAAAATATTGTAGATTTTTACGTTTGATAAATCTGTCCATCACTCATCCTTCTTACACCTTTTGTCTGTTAACATGAAAACTGTGTTCTCTCACTCTCTATGGTTCTTTTGCTTTGAATGATGTGTCTTCTATAGGGCAATGCTGGCGTCTACCCAAACTGACCTCCCTTATTGTTTTCTGTGTCATTCATAGCTGGCCTCCTAACAACACCATTGTCATGTTGAGCACCTGGTGTTGGAATCTGGCCCAGTTTTATGGGGACTCTTCTGGACTATAAATCACCCACTCACTTAAAAATCAATAAGTCAACATTTTCTGTCACCCTGGTTCACTTGTGGACTCAGGTATTTGCTCTTTTGTTCAACTCAGCTTCACAAGCAAAGGACAAAGAAAAAAAATCAATTTAGTGACACTCATTTCTTACTAAAACTGGCGGGAAAGGCAGTATTTAATCAAGTACAGCCATTTCACCTATAAAATACTCCTTCATTATGACTTTAAGTGATACACTCAATAGTCACAGCACTTGAGATACAATGGCCTATAAATTGGTTTGCACCGTCTTTCAATATGAAGAACAGATTGGAGTCTTTGCAGACTAAGGCACATTTAATATTGGGCCTCAGGCCTCATTTACACTCATTGAATTCACTCAGGCTGCTCGCCTTGTGTGGTGGGGGAAATAATTGAGAGGGCAGGAAGCAATTGAGAGGGAGGGAGAGGTCTGATTTGGAGCTGGCAAATGTCTTCGGGGGTGCTCCTGCAGCTCTCGACTCCACAATCAGGTTGGTACTTTTAAGCAAATTTACCATTTGGTGGCTGCCAATTACTGCCATTCAAAAGTTTCTCATCGGATGTGAAATGTTCTGTGAAGCCAGATTCTGGACAATGGTATGCAAGAGAAACTTCTTTCAGCTTTTCTTTATATTCACTATGTGACAAAATTAGCATTTTGTTAAGTTATACAGGGCTGTGACCATAGAAGTAGATATGTTACAACTTTATGTTTCTACATTTCTTCTTCTTTCTCACCTTCAATCCATCATTTTTGCACATCCACAGGCCTTGTCCCATTTGTCTGCAATCGGCCGAGTTGGAGCGTGTGTTATCCTTCATTCGCACAGGGTCAACTCAGGCCAGAATCATCTCCATAGACACCTCTCCAAGCCAAGACTAAACATTTCCAAAGCTGTCATCATTTCCACCACAAAGTAAAATTACTTAATGAATCACATCCCAAAGCTTAGGACCAGGATTATCTCAAACATTCCACCCTGATCCATTAATTTCACAGTACACATGCTGTTGTGCAACATGTAGAATATTGTATTCCCTCCATTAGTGATGGAACAAATTTTGTGGGCAGGTTGTGGATTTGGTGCTGTCACAATAATTTTGACCCTGAGTAATGCTGAAAAAATACATTTTGTCAAAGCTTTCCAGCTTGCACTCATCAGGACAATGGCAAAAATACCAATGCCTGGGGAAGCAACAGCTTTACTTTATACTGTATGAGAAGAGAGTGCTGATTGGTTGGCAAATGGACTTTGATTGGTAGAGGCGTGCCATGGAGAATGCACCAGACATTGGTATTCTTGTGATTGTCTTGATGAGTGCAAGACAAAAAAGCTTCGACAAAATGTCTTTTTTCAGAAATACTCAATTTTCACCCTCTCAGCCTCAGTATCTGTGATATACATAGCATCTCAGAAATCTGCCAGAACAGACAATACGTTTTAACATTATTGCTGCCAAATCAAAATGGATAAACCGGCAATATTTAAAAAAGGTGTAAGGAGAGTCTAAATTGCCATATATGCCCTTCCTCAAAAGTAAAATGGTCCTGCTACAGACTTCTCCCAGCTTACTTGGAGGCTCACCACCACCTTCTCAAGGGCAATTAAGGATGAAATATAAATGCTGGTCCTGTCAGTGAAACCCAAAGCTCACGAATGAATAAAAAAAGTGTTCATCCCTTGAGGTGACTGCTGCTTGCAATTTTAAAAAAATGTAATGTTTATTATTAAATGGCAGTTATCTGGCGGAGAATGACCTCCTGAAACTTTAGAGGCCAATACCTAATTACTTGCTTATGAAGGACACTAATCCTCAGTAGTCTAGTGGGTAGCGATTGGGGAGGTGATGGGCGTTCAATACCCTCCTGCACCAAAGGCTTGAATTTATAGAAGAAATGATGGTCAACTAAAGAAGAGAAAAAGATGGGAGGTCAGGGGTTTTCTACAAAGGGGTGTGCATTGAAGGAGAAATTTTTAAAGAAGGGGAGGGAAATGGAGGGTTGGAAGTTTGGGGAAGAATTTACAAAGAGGGGAATTCTGAGAGGATGACATCTCACCATATGTGCTGGATAAAACAACGTTTTGCATTTATATCACAGGCGCATCATCAAACAAAATTTGGCACTGAGGAGATCTTAGGACAGGTGTGGGTTGCTTTTTATGAAGAGCCTGAAATGGTAAGCGGGAGCCAGGGGGGTTTAGGGTGAGAATTTCAGAGCTTAAGGTGAAACGCCTAGGCAGCTGAAGGCACAGCTACCAGTCATGCCTCCTGAGAATCTCTAGCACTGATGCTACTCAAATGTGAGAGGTCAAGGAGAGATTCTGTTATTAAAATAACATTGGTCGGTGCTTGTATCAGTGGAGTGCCCACCAGCTGGAGAAATGCTGCACTTTGTGTCAGACGTTGTCAGCTTTGTTTAAACCTTGACCTCGTGAAGAGGGCTGAAAAGCAATTTGGGGAGGCGGGTGGGAAGGCAGCCCATGACCTAGGCTCAGCACTGTAGGCTTGATGTAATGCCACCTAGTAGGCCAGAATGCCTGCTTACAGAGAGGATAAGTGCCCCACCAGCAGATCCCTTGGGCAGAATTTTGCCCTTGGTGGGCGTGCGGGCCCCACCGGCTCGGCGTTGGGCGGACAGCCGACCCCCGCCACCAAAACAGGGCCTGCTGCCATTTTGAGTGGTCTGGCCAATTAAGGCCCACCCGGTGGGCTGCCCGACGGGAAGCGCTATGCACTTCCTGTGTGGGGTGGGGAAGGGAATCCCCAACTGTCAAAGTGCGCTCTTTCACACATGCACGTGAAAGAGCATACATCTCCCTGAGATCAAGTGCTGTCTCGGGGAGATTACTGACAGGTAAAAAAAAAACACCAAAAATAGAAAAATAATAAAATTATTAACACGTCCCCTCATGTGACAATGCCACACGAGATAGGACGTGTTAATAAGAAACACATTAACTTAATGACACTTTTTAAAAACGGATATGAAACCTCATCCCGCCAGTGGATGAGGTTTCATGTATTATCAGAAGCCCACTGGAGCTCCTGGCCTGCCCGCCAGCCTTAAGGTTAGCTGGGCAGGTCTTTAACAATTTTAATTAGCTTATCAATGGCCTTAATTGGCCATTGACAGGTCGGTAGGTGCACAGCTGATTTCGCTGTCCGCCCGCCTTCCTGAAAATTTAAAGGGACCGGGATGACGTCAGGGGTTCCTCCCGATGTCAGCCCGCGTCATTTTCCCCCCCAGCAAGTGGGGCCCACCCCCAAATCTCCGACGGGAAAATTCTGGCCCCTGTTTACGCCTCAGCTAGCACTGTTGTTTTTATTTGGGACATACAGAGGGTCTTACATAAAAACCCTGCCGAAACTGGTGGAAAGACCCAGATGTAGAGGCCCTGACCAAAATTCCTCAATCTTCTGTCACAGTCCAATCTTAGGTCCGGCAGGATCTCCCAGATGAACTACAGAATTCTGGCCCCCCCAGCTCCTTGGATTCACAAGTCAGAACCATCAAAACTAAAAACAAACTGATGAAACTAAATGATTCCTCAACTGCATGTTAAATCAAAAATAAAATTTATAAATGTCAATGTTAATAAAGTGTAGAGAGTTAGACGTATAATTTTATTGAAGCTGCTTGGCAAAAATAGGTTATGTATATATATTTTTTATTGGATCTGCTTAGCAGGGAAAGGTAAATGTCAAGGTTACACCACCAGTCACAGCGTTCATACCTCTCCAGCACATGATGCTGAACCTGTGCCAAGCCTTTGTGATATTTATAGACTGCGGAGCACTTGTTTAAACCACACCATTCATGCAATTAATGAACAAGTAAATTGATTGTTAATCCACTCTTTCCATCGACTTGGACAATAGCTAAGGACTGTCTTGTAAACAACTGGTGGCAATTCCCTCTTTTTTCCCTGGGAATAATTGGAAATAATTAGGCTTCAAGAGGCAATGATCAAAATTGACAGCATCAACTAGCAGCTGAAATAAAAAGGAAAGTGAGCGTTCCACCAGGAGGGATCATTTCTGCCTAAGTTATATTTTTTTCCAGATTCTTATTAATGTGCCCTGCATTCCAGGGTTTTGTGTCTTTATTCCAAATTTCCACTGTTATGGTTTTTCTTTTACCTCTTTATTATCTCCATGACATCAACAGATGTTGATGTAAACTTTAAAGTATTGACAGCCAAGAAAGGTAGTGATTGAGCATGGGAAATAAAAGTGGACAGGCAGAAATAAATAATGGAAATCAGTGTCTGTGTTTTAAATGCATGTCTAGTATATTGTAATACTACACAGGTCAGGAGCCCTCTGGGCCACATCCTGCAGACTTGCTGTGCACTGTTAGGTTGATTTTTTTTTATTCATCAATGGGATGTGGGCATCACTGGCAAGGGAAGCATTTATTACCCATCCCTAATTGCCCTTGAGGAGGCAGCGGTGAACTGCCTTCTCGAACTGCTGCAGTCCATGTTGTGTAGGCACACCCACAGCACTGTTAGTGAGTGAGTTCCAGGATTTTGACCCAGTCACAGTGAAGGAATGGTGATATATTACCAAGTCAAGATGGCGAGTGACTTCGAGGGTATTATAGAGTTGATCTTCCAGGCAACTTTTCTTGGTGGACACGTTTAACTTTATTTACAAGACAGCAGCAGCAACTACATGGGCAGAATTTTGAGTTTGGCAGGTGGGTGCGATTGGCGGACCTGGGAGCTGCCGGGAAAGGTGTCAGTGCCTGCAATCGGCCCCTGACCACGATTTCACGCTGGCGGACAAATTAAGGCCCACCAAGCATGAACGGCGCCTCCCCATGGTCGCGAAGGAGGGCGGGGCGTGGGGGGGCCTGTCGGCCTCCGGGTTCAATAGTGACCCAGCAGCTGGTTTAAAACAGGCACAGTCAGGCCCTGGAAGGCTGCCAGTGACGAAGATATCTTCGGTGTTGTCAACAGGAGATTATAAATTATGGATACAAATGTGGCTGCAGATGCCAGGGGGGAGGGCAGGTTGGGTGGGCACTCACCCGCACCCACCCCGCACACCCCCACCACCCACCCCCCCCCCCCCCACCCCCCCGGTTTTATGATGAGTGCCTCGCAGCCCTCCTGGAGGAGGTGGCTGCCAGGAGGAACACCCTGGTCCCCAGGGATGGAAGGAGGAGGTCACCGCACCTAACAGAAAGAGCTTGGGAAGAGGTGGCAGTGTTGTTCGGCAGCCATGACGTTGTGTGGCTCACATGGGTCCAGTGCCACAAGAGGTTTAGCAACCTGCTGCACTCAGGGAGGGTGACTACCATGTTGGCATGGATCAGTGTGTTGAAGTGTTAAAGGCTGCCCGTCCCCCCATGGAGATCAGGGGTGTTAGAGTCTGAGTGCCAACTGTCAATGATGCCGGAGCTGCCCAAGGGGATGAGCCCTGGCTGCTCGTTCTGAGTGCCTTGTGGCTCGAGGGCCACGCCTCGGATGTGCCCTGGGAGGTGTTCCTTAGGTGGAGTTGGTCAGGCTGCAATGGTGCTGCAGGTAGAGAGTGGACTGATCAATGCTCCTCTGTTGTTTCAGGAGAAGATGGCCCATAACAACATTGGAAGGTCATGGACCAGCGGAGACCCCATTAACCTCCTAATCCTAACCAAATACGTGCACGACGCCTTGGAGCTGGAGAGCCGGCACGAACCTCAGTCAACCAGCCGTGGAGTGGCTGGGGTGTCAGATGAAAGTAAGAGTGCAGTGCCCAGAGGTGAGAGTTTTGGATGGCACAAACATTTTTGTTTAGTCTCATCATTGATGGGAGCATGAAAACTGGATTCCCCATTGATCATTGAAAGATGATGGCACCAAGATGCAGATCTCCATTTTCTCGCCAGTGTGCCTGGCACGCACAGTGGCAGCGTAATGACTTAAACTAAGGATATGTCATTGTTCTTCCTTAGCTTTGCCACCGTGCACCCATTCACAGGACCCTGAAGACCCACCCCTGATGCCAGAGGATTGCCAGGCTCCACATATGTCACAACCACTGTCTGAACAAGGCACCAGAGCAGATGCCAGCACCACAGTGGGCGTTAGACCTTCAGCCAAAATGTTGGTGCACAGCGGTGAGGGCACTTCACATTTGCTTGAAGTGCAGGCAGAGGCAGAGAGTTGGAGGACTGCTGGGGATCAGGATGATACTTAGCTAAAGGCAGATGATGAGCCTTTGGAGTCATCCATTAGGCAGCAGATGCTGGACGTCCAGTGGGATGTGCAGGAGGATCTGGCAGAGATCCATGAGGGTATGCGTGCCATGATCTCTGTTGTGGAGGAGTCCATGTGGAGAATGAGCCCTACATTGACCCTCATGGCCCAGCATGAGCATGACTCTCATGGAGATACAACTCCATGGATAGAATGAGGGGTCCTTGGGGATGCACGTGGATCTGCAAGCCCTCACACAGGCACTGACCTCAGGCGGTCAGTGACTGTGTGGGGGATGGATGAGGCACCCAGTATCCCAGTTAGGTGCCCATTCATCATGATGAGCAGAGAGGCCCAGAGAGACCTCATGTTGGCGCACAAGCTGCCTGTCATCTCTGCGGACTCCACTCAGGGCATTCTGGATGACGGTAGCAGCTTCTCTGCCCCTCTACCAGTGATTGTAGTATCTGATGAGTCTGCTGCGACTGGAGAGATGCCAGCCATGGAACTGGCCATTTCCTCCCAGGTGGGGTCAGCAGAGGCCCCACTGGCCAGAGGATGACCGCCAAGGTCATCAAGGCCAACAGGACAGTAGAGTCAGCAGGCTGTCTCCAATGCTGGTGCCAGCGAGGGGGGAGCACCTAGACGTAGCACTCACAAATGTAAATTTAAGGCACCATGAGGGACTGGTCATGGGTGATCTTCTGTTGTGTAATGTTTTGGTTTTATTTACTGGTCTGGGGTTGAAGACCAGAGAAGATTCTGTTAACTGGTTTTGACTGTCAACATGAGATAAATTTTCTTTTGTTGTAATGGCCTGAGTATGCTTCACCTTTTTTATTTAATGTGGTGTGGGATGTAATGCTGGACGTGGGTGGCTCTATTCTATATTGCACAGGCACTGAGTGGACTCTGGGGTCAAAGGAAAGGGTCATTTCAGACATCCGGGATGGAGGCAGCAGCCCTGGCATGAGGTGGTAGAGCTTATTTGGCAGCCTAGCTGATGAATTGTTGGATCAAGGCATCCCTGGTGCCCCTGCCTCCCTGGAGGTTACAGAGGTCTGCCTCCATACCCTCAGCATTCTCCCCACCATGCTCCTCTTCTGACTCACTACTGGATTCATCCTCTGTGGCCTGTGCAGCTGCATCAAGATCGCCTTCCTCCAGTGGGTCCCCCCTTGGCAGTGCCAGATTGTGCAGCATGTGACCACTATGAGTGGCACCCACTCTGGGGGGTATTGTAGTGCTCCCCCTGAATGGTCCAGGCATCGGAAACGAATCTTCAGAAGACCTATACTTCTCTCTATTGTCGCCCTTGTGGAGGCATGGCTCCTGTTGTAGTGCTGCTCTGCCTCTGTCCTTGGCTGGGGGAGAGGCGTCATAAGCCACTTTTTCAAGGGATAGCCCTTGTCACCCAGCAGCCATCCATCCAGTCGAGCTGGAACACTGAAGAGCCTCAGCACCTGGGAGTGTCTCAGGATGTATGCGTCATGGGAGCAGCCAGGATACCATGCACAGACATGCAGAATATGCATCCTATGGTCACACACTATCTGCACGTTCATGGAGTGGAATCCCTTCTTGTTTACGAAGGCACCCGGCTGACCCGCTGGCACCTTGATGGCCAGATATGTGCAGTCGATAGCAACCGGAAGTGGAGGAAGCCAGGAATCACTGCAAAGCCTCTGGCTCACTCAACCTGGTTGTCCTCGTCTGTATGGAAATGAATGAATGTCAATACCTGCCTGAACAGAGCTTCTGTCACCAGCTTGACACAACGATGGACAGCTGATTGGGAGACTCCACACAGATCCCCCACTGACCCCTGGAAAGAGCCGGAGGCATAGAAGTTGAAGGCCGCTGTGACTTTCAGAGCTACTGGCATTGGTTGTCCACCCACACAGCTGGAGGTGATCTCAGGCCCAATCATCTGACAGATGAAGGTCATGCTCTTCCTTGAGAGGAGGAACCTGCTTCAGCATTGCACCTTGGGCATACTGAGGTAGCTGCATTGCTGCCTGTAAACCCTGGCAGGAGGATAGTGGCATCTTCTGTGGCCCCTAATGCCTTGGTCTGCCAGCTGGCCCTGCGCCCCTTGTGCCTGCGCCTCTCCTCCCACAGATCACTCCCCTGGGAGCTGCATTGGGCACCTTCTGCCCCTTTCTTCCTCCTCAGAGGAGGTGCCACCAGCAAAGGCCACAATCCCCATTACCAGGGTGACAGAAGTCTGTCTGATACCTGGAAGGGTCCACATGGCCTGAGTTCTCTGGGGACCTTTGAGGCACCAAGAAGCCCTGAAATGAAACCTGGAAATGCTAACAAGGAAGCCCTGAACAGAGATGAAGCTGCCATATGCCAATGTCACCAGCAGCAAACTACCTATGAAGAGCATGAAATCGCACGGGCAATGGCCTCTTAATTAATGGCGGGCGCAGCTCCAGCATCTGCGCATGTTCACTGGCTAAAATATCACGCAAGTGCATGATGACATTTGGACACTCGTTTGACATCATCATCTGCTATTTTATGCTGGAGTGGGTTGGAAACGTGCCCGACCGCTCAGCGAAAAATTCTGTCCCATGTGTCCATCTAACTCTATAACTAAAGAAGAACTCTCTCCTCGAGGCTCCCCACTCTGCTCACTCATTGGTTTACATGGATCATATGACCTTACAACACAGGTTTATTCTTAAAACTACAGCCCTACGTTTAACAAAACTAAAATTACTACATTCCTCTCCCTTTAACTTTTCTGTACATTTTGTATTTACAAGGATATTCATCTCATGACATTACAATATTTACAACAGGTCATGAAATTACAAGTTCAGTCTTTCAGGTGGTTTCCGGATCCGTGTAGAATGTCGTAGCTCCATGATTTCCGACTCTTTGAAAGGAACCTCATTCTCTGGAACCACGTTAACATCAGGTACCTCATTAGGCACATGCGCTTCAGTGTCTTCCACTCCTACAGAGACATCGGGCATGTCTGTCCTTGGTTGAACAACTTCAGCAGGAACCACAGGTTCAGCAACAGTTGCAGATGGATCATCATATTGTTGGGGTATCTCCCTTCTTCTTAAATGACCCATGTCCTTACAGGTGATCCGGCCCTTCACTTCCACATGGTACAACAATGGTCCAGTCACAGAGCTACTTTGCCAGGTAACCACTTTGGTCCCCCACCAAAATTCCTTACCTATACAGCTTCTCCAACAGTAAATTGGCGCTCACGACTATGCAAATCATAAGTCGCTTTTTGGTTCCCTTGACTTTTCTTCACCTTCCCCTCCAAATTGGGGAGTATCAGGCTTATTCTTTTTTGAAGACAGTGTCGCATCAGTAATTCTGCAGGTGTTGCACCTATCATAGCGTTTCCTTTTGTGTTTTTTGCAACTCGTGGTTGACTGCAACAAATGTTTTCTGCAGCTCCTTGGCAATTTCTAGATTATGAATGACTTCTTCATATTTGTCCACATAAGGCCTTGGAAATAACTTGTACTTCTTTGATTTTATCTACAGCATCATCATCCAGCAACCCATTGTGAGGGACTGGAATAATATCAAAGTAGGCACAGTTGAATAATTGGCTTATTGCCTCCTTCAAGTGTTTCTAGGTGCTACCAGCCACCATTCTATCAGCTCCATCTAACAGGTCCCACATTTGATTTGATTCAAATTCTACTTGATCTTCAAGGGGCATTCTTTCTTCCCTTTCAGGGCAAACAAGTTAGCAGAAGTCCTTGAGGAGGCTGATTTCCTTCTGAGAAATAATAAATGCACCATTAATGCCAACTCTGAAGTCATTCTGAACCTGCCCCTGCATATTTAATACATAATACTGTATGAAGAGATCGCTTCTCCATTTCTGTCCTCATAAGTTGTTCATGTCGTAGTGTGGGGGTGTTATTCTATAGTGAAACAGGAAATGAGCAGGTTTAGTTTCCAATGATTCACCTGTTAACTTTTTCATTCCCACCTTCTATTGTCTTTTCCCACCTTTTTATTTTTTGTCTTCTTCTTTGTACCACAGAGTTTATTCTCGGCCTTCTTTTTGACTCCACTGTCAGCCAGACTACTGTCAGATGCAATCTCAACTTGTCTTAGTTCAGTAGTTGAGCTACCCACGATTTCATTATCTACTCTCATCTTGGAAAGTTCTACGACTTTTGCTTTCAAAGCCTCTTTAGCTTCATTCAGCTGATTCTTCAGCTCTTCTGTCTCCTTCTTGCATCTGTTGGCTTCCTCCTGGAACCTTGAACATCGCTGCATCTTCTCTGCCAACTGGTTCCTCAGTTTGTTAAGAGTGATGTTAAATTCTTCCTGTTTCTTTTTGTAAATTCCCAGAGGTACAAACTTTGGCCTGAGAGATCCTTGTAGTGTGTGAGGGTCTTTCAGCAGGTTTTCCTTTTCTTTGCGAAGTTCACTCGCTTCATCTTCAATTCTGTCATTCAGCAGAGTCTCCTTGGGTTTCTTCTGCTGTTCTTCCATGTCGTTGTTTAAATCGGTCTTCATTTCTTCAGGTTGCTGAATGGCCACACACCTCCTTTTTCATCCAGTTGTGGTCCTTGGACTTTCCAGGATCTTTCTGAAGTACCTTGCATTGTTCCTTTTTCAAGACAGGAACACTTCCTGCTTCCTTTTGAAATCTCACTGGCCAATCAAGGTTAATTTCTCTCAACCAATTTCAACCTAGAAGGCTTGGTCCTCTTCTTTTTAATACCATCACTGGTAGTTGTGCTGATTGGTGTCTATAATGAAGTTACTCTGGTGATACCTTTCACCTGGATTTCTTCGCCTGTGTATGTTTTCAACTTGGTAGAGGTTTGCTCCAGATTTAATTACTGGGTACCTTCATGTAAATATAGAAGTGTGTTCCCCTTCTACAGTGGTAGAAGCACCAGTGTCTACTTTCATTTTTAATGGTTTACCATTCACTTGCAATGTGCTAGTAATTGGCTCTGTTTTCCCCCAACTTTCATGTTGAATAAGAAATAAATGTCAGAATTGGTTGTTTCTGTCTCTACTACACTATATACTTCACAGGACTTCAGCTATTGCCTGGAAGTCTGTTTTAACCTCACTTTGTAATGTTTCAATATGTGTCCAGTTTTGTGACAAAAATAGCACTCTACCTTTTAAAATTACCATTCATTAGGAGTATGATTGTTTCCATGTCAATAAAAATTAGTTTTTGACTTTGCTGCTAAGCTGATTCCTCTAAAATTTTGGTTAGTGGGGGCTGTTTCCCGCTTCGTGGTGGAGTCCTGGCTTTTCACGCCACTTTTGGCTGACTGTTCCCACCCAACTAGCAAAACGGCACCAGTTTGCGCACCTTGCATCACTTGTGAACCCCTTATAGAGCTTTCCTTCGCAAGCGCTATTTCTAAAGCTTTCTTAAATTCAAGATCCAATTCCGCTAGCATTCTTCGCTGAATAGCACCCTCTTTCATGCTGCATGTCATTCAGGGTTTCACTGAAATCGCAATATACCATCAGTTTTTTTAATTTTACCGCTTAGGTAGCAATGGTCTCTTCTGGAGTTCTATCCTGTGAATTAAACCTGAACCTCTGCATTGTGACTGAGGGTTTGAGTTGAAACTGTCCCTTAATGAGGTCTACTAATTCACTGAAATTCTTTGAATCTGGGGCACTGGGGGCCGTCAAGCTTCAAATGCAATTGTAGGTCTTGCTTCCACAAATACTCAGGAGAATCACTCTCCTCTTTTCCTCCCCCCTGATTTTGTTGGTTTGAAAGAAAAATGCAAGACATTCTATATATTGAGACTAGTCATCGGTGAATGGCTCAAAGGGATCGATTCTGCCAAACTGTGGAATCTTGAATGAGTCTATCTTCCTTCCTTTTTAATTACCTAAGATGGGCGAGGGACAGTACTAGATCTGATTTATCCTCATTGCCAGTTTGTTTAAGAATTGATCTTCCAGGTAACTATTCTTGGTGGACACATTTAAGTTTATTTACGAGACAGCAGCAGCAATTGCAGGCAAAATCTTTTGTCTGGCAGACGGGCGCGCGCCCAACCCGCTCGAACGTGAAATGACATGCATTGACGTCGGCCGAGCATACTGATGTCAATGTGCTGTCACGTGACAGTTTGGTTGGCGGGCGTGTGCCAGAGTCAGCAGCATGCCCGCCAACAGCGAAAAGGCCTGTTAAGTTAATAATCAATTAACTTAAATTTTTTGCTGCCTGTCCAACCTAACGGTTGGCAGGCTGGTGAAAAGGCCCAGCGACCTTTGCATTCTTTTGGAAACGTCACCCATGGGCGGAAATCTCCTCAGGGAGATTTTCAAGCGCTCACTCATGCGCATGCACGAAATTCGCACTCGGCCCGCTCCCACTGCTCCCCCACTCCACCCGCACAGCCAGTGCTGAGCGCTGCCACTCGCATTTCACACAGGGCAGGTGTCATGAAGCTATTAATCAGCTGAGAGGGCACGGTACATGGTAATCAGCAGGAGGATTCCTTGCCCATATTTGACCTGATGCCATGAGACTTCATGGGGTCTGGCGTGGATGTTGAGGACGCCCAGGGCAACTGCATCCCGACTGTATACCACTGTGCCGCCACCTCTGCAGGGATGGTGATGGTGGTGCCTGGGACATTACCTGTAAGGTATGATTCTGTGAGGATGACTATGTCAGGCTGTTGCTTGACTAGCCTGTGAGACAGCTCTCCCAATTTTGGGACTATCCCCCGTTGTTAGTAAGGAGGACTTTGCAGGGCCGGCAGGGCTGAGTTTGGCGTTGTCATTTCCTGTGTCCAGGTCAATTGACAGGATCAAATATTATGGTGGGCCTTTCCACTTGGAAGCTAGTGCAAATCAGTTAATATTGTTCAGTGCATCAGCATTATTATTCTGAAGGGGCTTGACCGGGTAGACATTGAGAGATTGTTTCCCCTGGCTGGGGATTCTAGAACACAGGGGCAAATGGATAAGGGCCAATTATTTAGGACTGATATGCGAAGAAATTTCTTCTCTCAAAGGACTGTGAATCTTTGGAGTTTCCAACCTCAGAGGATTGTGGATGCTCAATCGTCGAATATATTCAAGGCTGAGGTAAACAGATTTTTGACCTCTCAGGAAATCAAGGGATATGGGGAGCAGCCAGAAAATTGGAGTGGAAGCCATGATCGTATTGAATGTCAGAATAGGCTGGACGGGCTTGTGTGCTCTACTCCTGCTCCTATTTTTTTTATGTTTTAATGTTGTTAACTATGGAGTGATCATTCAGTTAGTCAGGGCCAGTTAAATCCTTTGAGGAAATGTTCCTCAACAGTTGTCCAAACAGAATTAAACAACGCTTAAGAAAACTCAGAACTAATGCTCGCTGGGTGCTGCATTTGCCTATAGTGCCCCAGGTCAAGCTGCTGACAAAAGACAGGGTGAGTTCAGTCACGATACGTGTGGAGACGTAATGTGCTGCAAGTGCTTCAGGATGAGACAGTGGGCTATCTGACGTCAGCAGCACTTAAAAGTCTGCTGGTCACCCTAAAAGTTATCCTGCTACAAATGAAGGGCTGAAATGGATGGTTCAGGGCAGCAGTGCAAAATTATTCCATTTAATAAAAATACAGGTTTGAAGCTCTTGATCAGGGAGGTCCCGAAAAGAGGAATGAAGACTACGTTCGGTGAAGAGAACAGTTTGGTTGTAGCAAGAGTTAGTATGATCTCACCAGGAGCCAAACCAGGAGGAAACTTGCTAAGGTAACTACTACAGAGCCTTTGCTTCAATTTTTAATGTTACTTCACAATTTATTTGGCAATATATTTAAAGAGCCTCATGTTAGATGGGCACCGGTGCTGCATGGGAATGCAACCAATGGGTGGGCGGAGCTGCAGGTCGGCTCAGATGGACAACTGAAAGAGAACCCCAGCAGGCGGCATTGAGAATGCTCGGGACAGTGAGATGAACGTGATAGATGAAGGCTCCACATGCGTGGGAGAGTGCTTGCGTGAGGCTCCCTAAGGCCCTGCCACACACCCGCTTCTCCCTCCAAAATCACTCGTGGGCTGGCTGCGTGCAGCTGAACTGCTAGTTGGGGGGATGTAGTGGGAGGACTCGCGAGGCCTGCCAACGAAGCTGAAAGACATGATTACACATTATTCAGTGAAAGTACGTATATTTTTAGATTATAAAGTGACAAAATGTGTTGAAACATGCAACCACTTTTTGTGATCAGAATTTCTTAATTTTTCTGGGCCTGCCACTTCTTCTAGGTGCTAGAAACATAGAAAATAGACGCAGGAGCAGGTCATTCAGTCCTTCAAGCCTCCTCTGCCATTCAATATGATCAGGTCTGATCCTCTACCTTAATGCCATATCCCCGCTCTCTCCCCATACCCTTGATGCCTTTGTAGAAATCTATTTCCTTCTTTATTATACTCTGTGACTTGGCCTCCCTCTATGGTAGAGAATTCCACAGGTTCACCACCCTCTGAGTGAAGAAGTTTCTCTTCATCTCAGCCCTAAATGGCCTACCCCGTATCCTGAGACTGTGACCCCTTGTTCTAGACCCCAGCCAGAGGAAATATCATCCCTTCATCCAATCCGTCCGGCCCTGTCAGGATTATACACATTTCAATGAGATCTTCTCTCATTCTCCTAAACTCCAGTGAATACAGGCCTAGTCAGTCCAATCTCTCCTCATTCAACAATCTCACCATCCCAGGAATCAGTCTGGTGAAACTTTGCTGCACTCCCTCTATGGAAAGTATATCCTTTCTTAGGTAAAGAGACCAAAACTGCACACAATACTCCAGGTGTGGTCTCACCAAGGCCCTGTATAGCTGCAGTAAGATATCCTTGCTCCTGTACTCAAGGCCTCTTGTAATGAAGGCCAACATACCATTTACCTTCTTAACTATTTGCTGCATCTGCTTGCTTCCTTTCAGTGATTGGTGTATAAGGACACGCAGGTCCCTTTGTACATCAACATTTCCCAATCTATCACCATTTGAATAATTCTCTGCCATTCTGTTTTTCCTACCAAAGTGGATAACTTCACATCTGCAGCAGGTGTGGAGACAGCTTGTGCAATTGTTGGCCCTGTTATCTCTGATGACTTTGGTGTGCGTCATCAGGAGATCAGAGGCCTTGAGGGCCTGGCTTGCTTTGGCTGTCCTCCTGTGGACCAACTGCACCCTCTGCAGTGATAGAGGATGGTGTTGAGTGGGTCACAGGCAATGGGGACTCCGAGGGAGTGAACAGTCTCTGGGGTTCCTGAGTGGATGACCCAGGGGTGTCCAACTGCTGCTCCTCTTCCCTTCAGATGCCTGAGGGCCTTGACCTGACTCCTTGAGGGGAAGGAGCACCTAGAGGGATGTGAGGTGCCCCATTTCCCTTTTGCGTTGCCACCGCAGGAACTCACCAAAGGCTACTGTGATGGAGTGCAGGTCTGTGTGCAATTCTGGGCTCTGCTGGACCAGGGTCTCCATGGCGTCTGCCATCCTTCCCATGGAGACTGCCATATGTGTATGTGTGGGCACCACCTCATCAGACAGCTGGCGAACACGCTCCTCCGACTTGTGTGTCACTCTGTTGAAGGCTTCCGACAGCTCTGGTTGATGTTCCCCTGCCTTCTGTTGACTCTCCACGATGAGTACCAAGGCTGAATCCAGAGGCTCGTCATCTGCCTCTTCCCCAGCAGTCCTCCAAGTGCCAGGGAGCGCAGCTGAACCTCCCTCCTCCTGCTTCGAACACTTGTCCATGTCGGTGTAGACTCGATGGGCCAAAGGGCCTCTTCTGCACTCTGTGATTCTGTGATTCTGTTGAGCAACCACCAAATTGTGAACCCAAACCTGCTCTAGATCTAGGTCCCACGCAGAGCTGGTGCAGGTGTGGATAAGTGAAGTGAAGGGTCTTCCAAGCTGCTTATTTCCAACTCTTGAATGGAGGAGGTGTCCTCTTCACTGAAGGTGAGGACCTGGATGAAGCTGAGGGACTGGCTGGCTGAGGGCATCGGTTGCTTGGCAGTGCTCCGTGTGAACCGAAGTAGAGATAATTATTGCAATGCAGCAGCGTTAAAAGCAGCAGAGAAAGCACTCAGGGTTGAATGAGAGAGTGATAATGTGGGGCAGCATTCTCCCATGGGTGTCCGCCACTGACCTCAGCGTCACCGCAGGCACGGCCCACCTCCTCACCAGTCAGCGCGATGACACGCTCCTCAAAGTGAGTGAGGGGCCTAATGTGGGCCACTCCACTCTTGGCTTGGGACCTCTCCCTGCTGTTGTGAGTGAGCTTCTCCTGCGTGAATACAGCTGGACAGAGTGCAAGCAGGATGCATGGCATTGCATAAAATGTTTGTGTGGTGATCGGAGCCATGGACAGGATGAGGATTGAAGTTCCAGAGGATATGAGCCTGATGAAGATGTGACGGCGTGTGTGAGAGTTAGTGGTGTTGTCCCTTGAGGTGTGAGATCCCTGTGGAAGTGTGATGGGTTTGGGAGAGCGTGTTGAGAGTGATGAGATGATTGACTTATCCTGGAGGAATGGATGAGAGCATCATCCGCTTCCTGCCCTGAATGGCTGATCTCCTCTGTACTCCAATGGTGTTGACCGCTACTGCCACCACCTCCCAGGCTGGATTGGTGACTCTGGTGAATCTCCTGTGGCTGGAGCAGGGGTGGAGGACACTACGGTGGCCTTCCACTGTGTCCAGCAGGCACCCCAGGGAGGCGTCACTAAATCCTGGGGCTGCCGTCTTTTTTGACTTTGGGGTGATCTGTCCCCCGAGCAGTCCTTGCCTGTGGGCATGAAGTGGGCTGCGCCCTGGTGCACTTTAAATATGGCGCCCGGCGCAAGGAAGTGGTGAAGTCACGGCGTGGTGGGCAAACCCGAGCCCACCCGCCAGTGATCCGGTGTGCTTCCTGTGAATGCATTATTAATGAGCCGGGACGTGCCGGCAAGGGAATGCTACGGCGCCAAAACCAGCCATTGCGGCCGCTGTGTAAAACAGCTATTTTCAACGCCTGCTACTGTACTTAGTGCAAATCTGGGATGATCCCGCCCATGTTTCACATGGGCAGTTTTGGGAGCCACTGAAGGTGACAGGTTTTCAGTCTGGGCCCCTTGACTTCCAAAGATGAAGGTGACTTTTTAATTTAAAGTGCTTTTCAAAGAAGACCTCAGTGAGATTCTTAGTTGGCCTCTATTGCCGAGTTATGAGGACTTTTTTGATGAGGATACCTCAGATGATTATATGGTTCAAAGTGGGAATTTGGTGCATTGGGGGAAAGAAGTGCTTTAGGTAAGGTTTACTGCAAGAAGTAAAGTGTATTCAGTGGGGAGGAGGCAAAGGGTAGGGGGGAGGTGCTTTATTTTTCTCATCTACTCTTTTGCAGCCTGCAGTATTTGATTTCCACTTTGGGGAAGCAGAAGGAGCAGTTAAACCAGCAACTAGTATTATTAGTTTTATCAGCATTCTAAGTACTGTATTGTTTTAAAGAAACTTAGAAACATATCTAATAGAAGCAGGATTAGGTCATTTGGCCCTTAGAGACTGCTCCGCCATTCAATATGGCTGATCCTCTCTCTTAATGCCATACTCCTGCGCTTTCCCCATACCCCTTGATGCCTTTAGAGTCCAGAAATCTGTCTATTTCCTTCTTAAATATATTCAGTGACTTGGCCGCCACAGCCTTCTGTGGCAGAGGATTCCACAGGTTCACCACCCTCTGAGTGAAGATGTTTCTCCTCATCTCACCCCATATCTTGAGATTGTGACCCCTTGTTCTAAATGTCCCAGCCAGAGGAAACATCATCCCTGCATCCAGTCTGTCTAAACCTGTCAAAATTTTATATGCTTCAATGAGATCCTGTCTCATTCTTCTAAACTCCAGTGAAAACAGGCCTAGTCGGCTCTCATACGACAATCCTGCCATCCCAGGAATCAGACTGGTGAACCTTCGCTGCACTCTATGGAAAGTTTATTCTTTCTTAGGTAAGGAGACCAAAACTGCACACAATACTCCAGGTGTGGCCTCACCAAGGCTTTGTACAGCTGCAGTAAGATATCCTTGGTCCTGTACTCAAGTCCTCTCGCAATGAAGGCCAACATACCATTTGACTTCTTAACTGCTTGCTGCACCTCCATGCTTGCTCTCTGTGATTGGTGTATAAGGCCACCCAGGTCCCTTTGTACATCAACATTTCCCAATCTATCACCGTTTAAATAATACTCGTCATTCTGTTTTTCCTTTCAAAGTGGATAACTTCACGCTTATCAACATTATATTCCATCTGCGATGTATTTGCCCAGTATTGTAACGTTCACTGGCAGCGCCAAAACCTATTGGGAGGTGTATGCTTTATTAATTATAATTAATTCACAATTATCAATTAATTAATACATAGTGGAGATGGCAGGGCAGATGCTGTGCTGCAATTGCAGGACGTGGGAGCTTCTGGATATCGGTGCGATCCAGGGCAAACACATCTGCAGGAAGTGTTTGCTGCTGCAGGAACTTCAGCTCTGAGTTATTGAGCTGGAGGCAGAGCTGCAGACACTGCGGCACATCAGGGAGGGGTAGAGTTGCCTGGACACTTCATTCCAGGAGGTGGTCACACCCTTTAGGATAGACTCTTCTGATTTGGTCAATAGTCAGGGGCAGGACGGTGTGGCTGCAAGTGAGGTAGGTAAGAGGGCTCAGAGGGCAGGAGTGCAGGAGCCTCTGTCCTTGCAATTGTCCAACATTTTTGAGGTTTTTTTCAGCTTGTTTAGATGAGAGTGGGGACGATTAGCTAACTGGCCGTGGCACTGTGGTACAGGAAGCCTTTCAAGTGGGGGGAGTTACAAGGAATGTAGTGGTAGTTGGGAATGATATAGTCAGAGGGATTGACACCGTTCCCTGCAGCAAAGAGCTTGAGTCCATACGACTGTTTTGCCTGATCTGTGCCAGGATTCGGGACATTTGCTCGGGGCTGGAGAGGAACTTGCAGTGGAATGGGGATGACCCAGTCATCATGGCCCATGTTGGTACCAACAACATAGGCAGGACAAAGGAAGAGGCTCTGCAAAATCTATATGAGGAACTTGGCACCAAATTAAAAAGCAGAACCTCAAAGATCATAATCTCTGGATTATTACCTGAGCCATGTGCAAATTGGCACAGGACAAATCAGATTTAGGAGATGAATGCTTTGGTCAATGCTTGATGTGGGAGATGTGGGTTCCAGTTCATGGGGCACTGGCACCAGTATGGGGAAAGTGGGATCTGTACTATTGGGGCAGTCTACACCTGAACCGTGCTGGGACTGGTGTTCTTGCAAGCAGCATAACTAGGGAAGTAGAGAGGAACTTAAACTAAGTAGTGGGGCTAAGGGTATAAATTTGGGAAGATGTGGTAAATCAAAGAGTAGAGAAAAGACAAGAGAGAAAGGTATTATTGCTGGAAATGAGAAACAGACCTGATAGTATGACAAGTAGAGAAATAGCAGGTGGATCCTGAGGAGGTGCAAATGCTCATAGTGGAGTAGCAGCAGGATGGAAGTGTGGAAAAGCTGGAAAAGAGAATTCTACTCTTGTAGCCATTTCTGGGTGCTGGCGCGCCCTGATGCCCAACGTGGTTTTTAATGAGCGGGCCAACTAGTGGCCAGCGTGCATGTTCACCCTCCAATTAAGGACAGGGGTGGGCTCCCAAGGCTGAAGGGCCAACAGGAGGCCCTCCAACACTGAGAGATCAGCAGCCCCACCTTCAGAGGTAGGAGCTGCCGGTGCAATAATATTAATGGTATTTTATTCAAGAAACAAAGTGCATTCGCAGCCCAGAGGCTGAATTAAAGCATGACTTATATTGAAAAAAATCATTAATAAACTAAATAATCAGGTTACCAATATGCATTAATATGATAATCAGGTAATAATAAAAATAGTCAAACCAGCTCAGTAGGTAACAGGGAAGTGGTGAATAAAATATTAAAAGAAGGAATATCAAATTAAAATTATATTAAAATTACCAACTGATACACCGGCCGGGATTTTCCATGCCTGCCGTCGTCGAGCGTATTCGGTGGCATGAGCGGACAATATGGTGCGATCAGTTTCATGATGGCGTGAAGCCAGTTGGCGATCGTTCGCTCAGCCCGCCAATGGCGGGCCACGTTCTCCACCATCGGATGTCGGGAACCTCATTGTAACACATCAGCATTTCATTAATAGACCTGCCGGCCAGAATCGCCCCCTCTGCTGGATCGTCCGCCCACGCTGGTGCAGAACATGCCTTGACAAGTGTGACATGCAGAAGTCGGGACTTACCGCCAGGCTCATGTTGTGGACATCCGAGGAACAGAAGATGCTGGAGCCCAACACCAAGAGCACTCTGGAGGAATGTGCATGGCATGCTGGGTGAATTCTCATGGACATGGCTCTGCTGCGAAGGGCTAGGATCGGCTGGGAGAGGGGAATGAAGGTGTCAGGATAGGGGAGGTTGGGAGGGGGGAAATGAAAGTGTTGGGAAGCGGTCAGGTTAGGAATGGGGGAATGAAGGTGTTGGGGGTGTTGAGGTTGGGAGGGGGGAATCAAATGGGTTGGGGAGAGATTGGCGGGTGAGGGAGAATGGGGAAGGGGGGGAGGAGGTAACAGGGGAGACTACCGCAGCTGGGAGGTGGATGTAACAGGGGTGGAAGCTGCAAGGGAAGAGGTGGGAAAAGAAAAGGATATTCAGGGTGAGGAAGGGTTGGAGAGAGGATGTCCTGGGGAAGAAGGGGTGTGCAGAAGGGAGGGTGTCCGGGGAGGGAAGGGATGCAGAGAGGGAAGGGAGTAACAGAATCACAGAATCACACAGTGCAGAAGAGGCCCTTCGGCCCATCGAGTCTGCACCGACACATGAGAAAAACCTGACCTACCTACATAATCCCATTTACCAGCACTTGGCCCATAGTCTTGAATGTTATGACGTGCCAAGTGCTCATCCAGGTACTTTTTAAAGGATGTGAGGCAACCCGCCTCCACCACCCTCCCAGGCAGCGCATTCCAGACTGTCACCACCCTCTGGGTAAAAATGTTTTTCCTCACAGCCCCCCTAAACTTCCTGCCCCTCACCTTGAGCTTATGTCCCCTCATGACTGACCCTTCAACTAAGGGGAACAGCTGCTCCCTATCCATCCTGTCCATGCCCCTCATAATCTTGTACACCTCGATCAGGTCGCCCCTCAGTCTCTCTGCTCCAACAAAAACAACCCAAGTCTATCCAACCTCTCTTCATAACTTAAGTGTTTCATCCCAGGCAACATCCTGGTGATTCTCCTCTGCATCCCCTCCACATCCTTCCTATAATGTGGTGACCAGAAGTGCACACAATACTCCAGCTGTGGCCTCACCAAGGTTCTATACAACTCCAACATGACTTCCCTACTTTTGTAATCTATGCCTCGATTGATGAAGGCAAGCATCCCATATGCCTTTTTCACCACCCCACTAACATGCCCCTCCACCTTCAGAGATCTATGGACACACATGCCTAGGTCCCTTTGTTCCTCAGAACTTCTTAGTGCCATGCCGTTCATTGAATACTCCCTTGTCAAATTACTCCTTCCAAAGTGTATCACCTCACAATTTTCAGGGTTAAATTCCATCCCGCCACTTATCTGCCCATTTGACCATCCCGTCTATATCTTCCTGTAGCCCAAGACACTCAACCTCACTGTTAACCACCCGGCCAATCTTTGTGTCATCAGCAAACTTACTAATCCTAACCTCCACATTGTCATCTATGTCGTTTATATAAATAACAAATAATAGGGGACCCCTATTGGTTGAGGAAGAAATAAGAGTAGAGGAAGGAGTCAGGAAGGGGATTAGGAGTAAGGCTGGAGGAAGAAGTGAGGCTGGAAAAGAAGTGAGGCTGGAGGAAGGAGTTGTGAGGGGGGAGGGACTAAGGGTGGCTGAAGAGATAAGGGTGGCAGAAGAAGGCATGAATGGGGATGGAGTCTGGGGCGGGGGGTTGGGATGACTGGGGGTGGAAAGGTTTCCGGGGCACATGGTATGAATGAAGGGTGAGTATGACCGAGGGCAGAGTGAGTTGGTAGGGTGAGAGGGTGAGGGTTCGACAGTAGCAATAGGAGGGACAGCGAGGGTGGTTGGTCTGGACCCATAGGCAGGCACAGACCCTGGGGGTGGAAGGAGGAAGTCAGGAGGTGCATGTGGTTGGTGGTGGGATCTTCAGGAGGGAAAGAAATGTGAACGTTCACCTGGACATCCGTGAAGGAAAAGGGTTGTGACTGGTAGGTAACTGAGGGGAGGTGAAAGGTGATATTGGAGGTAGGGGAGTAAACTGTGATGGGGGAGAGGAAGAGATGGGGAAGCAAAAGTAAAACCAGATTAGCACCATGCTGTCCAAATCAAAATTGAAACGATAGTCATGATGGACGAGATCAGGTGCTGCATGGGAGTGGGATCAGTGGGTGGGTAGAGAAGCAGGTCAGCTCAGATGGACAACTGAAAGTGAAACCCAGCAGGCAGCATTGAAAATATTCAGGACAGCGAGATGAGTATGAAACTGCATGCATGGGAGAGTGCTTACACGAGGCTCCGAAAGGCCCTGTCGCATACACACTTTTCCCTCCAGAATCACTCATGGGCCGGCTGCTCCAAATGCGTTGACCAGTCTTCCAGGCTGCTTATTTCCAACCTCTTCACTGGAGGAGGTGTCCTCTTGGCTGTAGATGAGGATGTGGATGGAGCTGAGGGACTGGCTGGCTGAGGGTATTGGTCCCTTGGCAAAGCTCCCTGTGAACCAAAGAAGAGATAATTAGTGCATGGCAGCAGAGTCAAAAGCAGGAGAGAGAGAACTCACATTTACGTTGATGTGGTGCAGAATCCTCAGGTGGGTGTTCGCCACTGACCTCACCGTCACCACAGGTAGGATCCACATCATCACCAGTCAGCACGATGGCACATTCCTCAAAGTGAGTGAGGGTCCTATGTGGGCTATTCCACCCCCAGTCTGCGACCTCTCCCTGTTGATGTGAGCCAGCTTCTCTTGCATGAAAACAGATGGAGAGAGAGTGAGCAGGACACATATCACTGCGTGGAATGTTTGTGTGGTGAGCGGAGCAATGGACAGGAAGGAGGATGTGAGCTCAAGAGGATATGAGCCTGATGGAGATGTGAGGGTTGTGTGAGGGTTAATGGCATTGTCCCTTGAGGTGAGATCCCTATGGATGTGTATTGGGTTTGTGAGTGTTTGAGTTGAGATTGATAAGAAGAGTGAGTTAACCTGGCGGAAGAGATGAGACCATTCATTCTGTTGTGGCACTAGGTGGCTGCCCTCTTTTGCAGGGTTTTGCCTGCCTCCCAAGCCTGGTTAAAAATGCCACTGCCCATCCGGCAGCCAGAATGGGGGTAAAGGGCATCGTGGCAGGCCTCCCCAGCATCCAAAAGGCGTTCAAGCGACTTGTCATTAAACCTGGGGGGTGCAGTTTTCTTGCCCTTGGTGGACACCTTCCCTGCAGTGGTCATGGGCTGGAAGCACTGAGATGTGTGCGCGTGGCTGCACTTTAAATATGGCGCCTGGCGTGATGAAGCGGTGAGTTGATGGTGCAGTGGGCGAATGAGAGCACCCCCCCCACCCCCCACCGCCCATCGAAACTATATGTTTCCCGAGAATGCCGGGAGGCCTCCTTAAGGTGGAAGTGCCCTCTGAAGAGCTTTTACAAACTTTGTAAATTCAGAAAGGCAAACAACTGCCAGCCCATCATTATGGAGGGACAATCCTCTACCATTGGGAAGCTGCCTCCGTCCTTCCACTGTGTTTTATCCTCAGTTGACGTGCTGACCGGAAAATTCCTGTCAGTATTTGCAGAATGGCCTTAATACACTCCTTCATTGACCCAGTTGGCTTCACACTGCTTGTGGGCAAGTAACTGTAGCCCAGCACCATACACCACCCCCCCCCACCTTCATCATGAAGGAAGCTGGAACATGAGTATTGAAAGGCTGTTTAATCATGAGGTGGGATTGCTCACAGATGAGATGGATCTTATCTTCACCAGACATCCCTACAAATGCACTTTTCAATAACTCTTCCAGATATGTGCTCTAGTTTGGAAGTGACATGGCTGGTGTCAATCTCAATCAGACTTAATCATTCCACTGCTTTGCGTTGCAATTACATGCGGTATCAATGCAATCCCTTTCAAAATATTCCCCATACGTTTTCATTCCAATGGATATACAAAGGAAATGAAGGAAGTCTACACCGAGGGTGAAAGGTGTGCATGAAAGAAAAGTCTGATCATGAATTGGGAATGCTAGAGAAATTAAAACCGTATTAAAAAGATTAAGTTTTCCTATTACAACGTTTCTCACATTGCTGTTATCGAAATTGTTGAGTGAAGTGGAATTTCAACTCTGAACTTAGTGACTTTAAACACTCACATAAGTGGTATTAAAACTACCTCGCATTACTTTATCTAAAGTTACAGACACAATTTTCCACATATTAATATTCTGACCAGTGGTAAGTATGTAAAAAAAGGCATGAAGATTATTAAGCATTTACAAACTTCTTGTACTAATAATGGATTGCAGAGAGTGTGTTGGCAGAACTCCATGTGTGAATCCGGCTGCCCATCTTTACGTCCAGTCCAGTCTTACATCTGTTTTCACAAATGCACGGTCACTCAAAAATGCCTGACATATTTAAAACACAACATTTTTACGGTGTCTTTTAATCAAAATATCAGTGATGAAGTTTCCATGACACGTTTTGTTGCTAGTGGATTAAAAGCTGCTTGACGTAGAATTTTCATTTACGCTGTACTGTCATATGACAGCAAATCAAGCTTCTTTTAATAACTAAAAAAAGGCATAAACAATTGGCTGACTATCAGTATCCCTTAGCAACCTGATAACATGCCCAATGTTACATTCATTTCGATGTATCCACTTAGCACCATAGCACATATCCCAAATAGGGAAGGAAGACTTAAGACAAAAGTAAAAATACCTGGAAAAACTCAGCAGGTCTGACAGCATCTGCGGAGAGGAACACAGTTAACGTTTCGAGTCCGTATGACTCTTCATCAGAACTATGGAAAAATAGAAAAGAGGTGAAATATAAACTGGTTTAAGGTGGGGCGGGGGGTGTGGTGGGACAAGTAAAGCTGGATAGAGGGCCAGTGATAGGTGGAGATAGCCAAAAGATGTCATAGACAAAAGGACAAAGAGGTGTTGAAGGATATTATCTAAGAAAAGTGCTAATAGGTGACATTAAGGGTAGAAAGCAGGACCAGCAAGACCTGTCTGTCTTCTGCCACAACCTTTTGTTTCTATAATGGACAAGGGCATCAATGCAAACCATAACAGAGAGCAGGCAAATAATTTTATGTCAAGCCTTGCCCTTGGGGATCTGTGGTGATAATAATTTTTGATATTTGTTTCAATTGATTATTCACTTTTGCACTGGTTTAAGCTATATGTTGCCTGTTTAGTTAATTCCATGGTAGCAAGCTCACTTCTGAGTCAGGAGATTGTGAAAGGCCTGTGCTAAAGACCTATTGAATTATTCAACACAGTACAGTGAGATTCTTCTCATGTATAAGCCAGTATTCACCCCTTCACCGAGACCACAAAAACTACATTAATTGCTGATTCATTCCTTGTATGTAGAGTGATTCGAGACATTTCTAAGAGACATGAAAAGTAGCTATATGCATGCAAGTGTATTCTTCCTCATTTGTTTCTACTTTATAAGATCATAAGACATAGGAGCAGAAATCAGGCCATTCGGCCCATCGAGTCTGCTCTGCCATTCAATCATGGTTGATAAGTTTCTCAACCCCATTCTCCCGCCTTCTCCTCGTAACCTTTGATCCCCTTACCAATCAAGAACCTATCTATCTTGGTCTTAAATACACTCAGGAGTTTATCAGGAGTTTAGGGACATACCATTTGACTTCAGGGTACAGCTCAATCCCTTCTCACTACCTATATCTAGTTTGGAAGGAGCTCTGATTGAGTCAGACAAATATAGCTAATTAAGTTAAAGTAACATGTCTAGCCTCTTGAACATCTCCAATTTATTACTGCACAAAATAAGAGCTCATGAAGTAGTGGGTGACATATTAGCATGGATAGAAGACTGGTTAGCTAATAGAAAGCAGAGAGAAGGCATAAATGGATAATTTTTGGGTTGTCTAACTGTAACAAGTGGAGTGCCATGGGGATCAGTGCTTGGGCCTCAACTATTTACAATCAATGACTTGGATGAAGAGACCGAATGTATGGTAGCTAACTTTACCGATGACGCCAAGATAGGTAGGAAAGTCAGTTGTCAAGAGGAGGCAGAGAGTCTGCAATTAGTTTTTTATTCATTCATGGGATGTGGGCTTTGCTAGCAACCATGGAGATAAGCAATAAATGCTGGCCCTGCCAGCAAAGCCCACATCCAGCGAATGAATAATTAAAAAACTATAGACAGCTTAAGTGAGTGGGTAAAAATTTGGCAGATGGAGTATAATATGGAAAAATGTGAACATGTCCACTTTGGTAGGAAGAATAGAAAAGCCGTGCACTATTTGAATTGAGAGACTGCAGAATTCAATGGCACAGAGGGATCTGGGTGTCCCGGTACATGAATCACAAAAAGTTAGAATGCAGGTACAGCAAATGATTGGGAAGGCAAATGGAATGTTGATGTTTATTGCAAGGGGATTGGAATATAAAAGTAGGTAAATGTTGCTGCAGCATCAGGGCATTGTTGAGACTGCATTTGGAATACTGTGTACAGTTTTGGTCAGCCAAGACATAAAACTTTTATAGACCCTCTGATGAGTTACTAGCTAGTTTAGCTTCCTGCTACAGTAATTAACACCACTTTAACCAGCTGCTTTCAGTTGGTTGACAGATAAATGCCACTCCAAGCACTTCTCTGTTTAACAAGCTAACCTAACTTACCTATGTCAGATCTTGATTCTTAATCTATCATTAAAACCTGAAAAGAACTTGCCAGAACTTTCCACGTGAACCTAATTTGCTACTCACTCAGTCTCATCTCACTCCGGCATAGTTGCCTGTCTCCTCCTTATGGAAAAAAAATATAATTGCATTCAAAGCAGTTCACGGAAGGTTCACTTGATTCATCCCTAGGATGAAAGTCTTATCTTATGAAGAAAGGTTGAATAGGTTGGGCCTTCATCCATTATAGTTTAGAAGAATGAGAGTTGATCTTACTGAGGGGACATGACAGGGTGGAGAGCAGAAGACGCTTCTTCCTTTGGGGGAGACAAGAACTAGGGAAAACATTTTAAAATAAGGGATCTCCCATTTAAGACAGAGATGAGGAGAATTTTTCTTCTCTCGGACGGTCGTCAGTCTGTGGTATCCCCTTCCCCAGAAAGCAGTGGAGGCTGAGTCAATGAATTTGTTCAAGGCTGTGTTAGATAGATTCTTGATGGACAAGGAAGTCAAGGAGTATGGATAGCAGACAGAAAAATGGAGCTGAAACAATCAGATTAGCCGTGGTCTTATCAAATGGCACACTTGAAGGGCTGAATGGCCTACTCCTGTTCTGAAGGCCTATCTCCATCAACTGCCTTGAACCTGGCCTCTGGAATTCCCTCCCTCTCTGTCTCTCTCTCTCTCTCTCTACCTATCTCTTTAACCAAACTTTCAGTCACATGTCCTTAGGTGGCTCGGTGTCACTTTTAATTTGATAACCCTCCTGTGAAGCGCATTGGGATATTTTACTGCAGTAAAGGCACTATATGAATGCAGGGCATTGCTATTGGTTTGCAGAAGGTACAAGCTACACTTTGCTTGCGGATGTAGAGCAAAGTTCTGAGTTTAGGCATTAGGTGTAAACTGGAGAAAAATGAAGTTTTACAGGTGGTAGAATATTGAGCTGCTAGGATAAGCAGGTATTCTGTATTTCTTATGCAGCTGTTTCTTCAGCAACTCAATGTTACTCACATCATTACATTTGCTCATTGTATTTATCTCTCATTGTACCTGCATTGTACAGAGAACAAAAGGGAGAGGGCAAGTTAGGGAATGTAGGGAAGAAAGAAGGAACAAAGGGTGATGGAAATAGAACATAAAGACCAATTCCCTGATGGTGAGAACATTGCCCTTTGATCTTTCTGCTCTGGGCCATATCCATGCTTTTGAAAGGTGTGAACCTGCCAGGTTAGGTGAGGTTCGTTTATTAAAATATTTTGGATATGTTCCCTGCACAAACTGAGCCTCGTACAGGTGAGTGTGTGAAATCAGGAGTGTGAAACCCTTAAGTGGCTACAGCTCATAAATTAAAAGCATGTAGCCACTTAAAGGTCAGTTGTTACACAAAGGTGAAAAAAGTATTGGAGCCTTTTTGAAAGTAAAACTGAGCAGTGGGTAGGAGCAGTGGGGTTCGCCTTTGCAAATAGTAATTATGGTTTTGTTAAATGTGGGACTGTACCTTTAAGAATACTCCTGTGATGTAAGATCACATGATCTGTGTAAACCAATGTGTTAGCAGCGAGGGCTACCTCCACAGTCAGTGTAGAGATAGAGATGGAGTTGAAAGCACATTTGTAGTTGCTGCTGGCTGTATTGTAAATAAACCTAATGTTTCCACTTAGAAAGTTGTCTGCAGATCAACTCTTTTCTAAGTAGGTGATAAGGCCACACTACAACAAACTGGCAATGAGGATAAATCAGAATAAATCGAGATAAATCAGATTCAGCACTGTACCTTGCCCAGTGATTGTGAGTATCAACATCGTTAAAATAACAGAAGATATACTCACCCAAAATGCCACAATTTGGTAGAATCAATCCCTTTGAGCCAGTCACAGGTGATTGGTCTCAGTATATAGAATGTCTCACATTCTTCTTTCAAGCGAACAAAATCACGGGGGAAGGGAAGAGGCGAGCGATCCTCTTGAGTACTTATGGGAGCAATACCTACAGTTTGATTCAAAGTTGATGGCCTCCAGTGCCCCAGATTTGAAGAATTTCAGAAATTTGATGGGCCTCATGAAGGGGCATTTTCAACACAAGCCGTCAGTCACTTTGTAGATGTTCCAATCCAATTCATGAAATAGAGCCCCGGGTAAGGCAATTGCTAGCTACATGGCAAATTCAAAGCAACCAATGAAACATTGCACATTTGATGAGACTCTGAAAGACATGCTCAGAGATTGTTTAGTGTGTGCTGTGAAAGAAGACACTATTCAGAGCTGATTGCTGGCTGAAGTGAATCCGGATTTTACGAAGGCATTAGAAATAGCATTGGCCATGGAAAGTGCTGTAAGAGCCATACAAGGGACGCAAAATGGCACCGTACTCCGAAGCGGGTGAAAATGACACGAAAAAGCAAGGCTCCACCGCGAAACAGGGAACAGCTCCGCTAACTGAAAAATAAGAAGAAATAATTTAGCAGTTAAATCAAAGAACAATTTTAATCGATGTGGAAACAATCAGTCTTCTAGCAATTGGCAGTTTTAAAAAGTAGACCATTACTTTTGTCGTAGAAGTGGACATATAATGAGACAGTGTAAAGAGAGATGTAAATAGGCTTGCGAACAACAGAAGAAGCCCAATGAAATCTACAGTATAGAGGAACCTGAAATAAAGTCTGACATTTATTCAGTGTTTAACATGAAAGTAGGGAAGACAGAGCCAATATTTGCTACAGTACAAGTGAATGGTAAACCAGTAAAAATGGAAGTAGACACGGGAGGTTCCACTATTGTAATTGGAGAACACACTTATAGATATTTTAAAAAAAACTGTGGTCATCAATTAAATTTGGAACAAGCATCTGCCAAGTTGAAAACATACACAGGTGAAGAAATCCAAGTAAAAGGTATCAGCATAGTAACTGCCCATTATAGAAACCAATCTGGACAGCTATCAGTGATGGTATTGAGAGGCAGAGGACCAAGCCTCCTAGGGCGAAACTGGTTAAGGGAAATCAACCTTGAGTCACCAGTGAGATTTAAAAAGGAAGCTGGAAGAATTCATGTCTTGAGAAAAGAACAAGGCAAAGTATGGCAGAAAGAGCCTGGAGAGGCCAGGGACTGCAACAGGATGAAAAAGGAATGTGTAAGGACTCAACAACCTGAAGAAATGCAGCCTTTCTTGAACAAAAACATGGAAGAACAGCAGAAGAAACTCAAGGAGACCCTGCTGAATGATAGAGTTCAAGAGAAAGTGAGTAACATTCACAAGGAAAAGGAAAACCTGTGAAAGACCTTCACACACTACAAGGTTCCCTCAGGTCAAAGTTTGTGCCCCTGGAAAAGTACGAAGAGAAACAGAAAGAATTCAGCACCTCTCTGACCAAACTAAAGAACCAATTGGCAGAGAAGACCCATCAATGTTCAAACTCCCAGGAGGCAGCCAACAAATACAAAAAGAGACAGAAGAGCTGAAGAATCAGCTAAATGAAGTCAAAGAGGCTTTGGAAACAAAAGTCAGAGAGCTTTCCAAGAGGCAAGCAGATAATGAAGTTTTGAGAGACTCAGCTACTGAACGAAGACAAGTTAAGGTTTCACCTGAGAGAAGTCTGGCCGTCAGTGAAGTCAAAATGAAGGATGAGACTAAACTCTGTGGTAGAAAGAAGAAGACAAAAAGGAAGAAACTTCTGGAAAGAAAATAAAATGGTGGCTGGCAGCACCTTTAAACACTTGAAGGAGGTAATAAACAATTATTGAACCGTGCCTAATTTGATATTATTCCAGTCCCTCACAATGGTTTGTTGGATGATGATGCTGAAGACAAGATCAAAGAGGTACAAGTCACTTCCAAAGCCTTATCTGGAAAGAATTCTAGATGCTGTAGATAAATATGAAGAAGTTAACAGGTGATTCATTGAAGACCAAGATTGCACGCTTTCTTTTTCACTACAGAACGAACTCTTCCACACAACGACAGGAGCAACACTTGCAGAATTGTTGATTAGACCCCATCTTAAGGCAAACTTGCAGGGGAAAGTGGCAAAGAGTCAACGAAAGCAAAATGCTATGCATGGCTTACATAGTCATGAGAGACAATTTATTGTTGGAGAAACAGTGTATGTGAAGAATTTTTGTGGAGAACCGAAGTGATTACTTGGTAAAGTAAAAACAAAAACAGAATTACCTGGAAAAACTCAGCAGGTCTGGCAGCATCGGCGGAGAAGAAAAGAGTTGACGTTTCGAGTCCTCATGACCCTTCGACAGAACTTGAGTTCGAGTCCAAGAAAGAGTTGGAATATAAGCTGGTTTAAGGTGTGTGTGGGGGGGGTGGAGAGAGAGAGAGAGGTGGGGGGGGGTGTGGTTGTAGGGACAAACAAGCAGTGATAGAAGCAGATCATCAAAAGATGTCAAAAACAATAGTACAAAAGAACACATAGGTGTTAAAGTTAAAGTTGGTGATATTATCTAAACGAATGTGCTAATTAAGAATGGATGGTAGGGCACTCAAGGTATAGCTCTAGTGGGGGTGTTTTTTTAAAAAAATAATGGAAATAGGTGGGAAAAGGAAAATCTTTATAATTTATTGGAAAAAAAAGGAAGGGGGAAACAGAAAGGGGGTGGGGATGGGGGAGGGAGCTCACGACCTAAAGTTGTTGAATTCAATATTCAGTCCAGAAGGCTGTAAAGTCCCTAGTCGGAAGATGAGGTGTTGTTCCTCCAGTTTGCGTTGGGCTTCACTGGAACAATGCAGCAAGCCAAGGACAGACATGTGGGCAAGAGAGCAGGGTGGAGTGTTAAAATGGCAAGCGACAGGGAGGTTTGGGTCATTCTTGCGGACAGACCGCCGGTGTTCTGCAAAGAGGTCACCCAGTTTACGTTTGGTCTCTCCAATGTAGAGGAGACCACATTGGGAGCAACGAATGCAGTAGACTAAGTTGGGGGAAATGCAAGTGAAAGGCTGCTTCACTTGAAAGGAGTGTTTGGGTCCTTGGACGGTGAGGAGAGAGGAAGTGAAGGGGCAGGTGTTGCATCTTTTGCGTGGGCATGGGGTGGTGCCATAGGAGGTGGTTGAGGAGTAGGGGGTGATGGAGGAGTGGACCAGGGTGTCCTGGAAGGAGCGATCCCTACGGAATGCCGTTAGGGGGGGGGTGAAGGGAAGATGTGTTTGGTGGTGGCATCGTGCTGGAGTTGGCGGAAATGGCGGAGGATGATCCTTTGAATGCAGAGGCTGGTGGGGTGATAAGTGAGGACAAGGGGGACCCTATCATGTTTCTGGGAGGGAGGAGAAGGCGTGAGGGCGGATGCGCGGGAGATGGGCCGGACACAGTTGAGGGCCCTGTCAACGACCGTGGGTGGAAAACCTCGGTTAAGGAAGAAGGAGGACATGTCAGAGGAACTGTTTTTGAAGGTAGCATCATCGGAACAGATGCGACGGAGGCGAAGGAACTGACAGAATGGGATGGAGTCCTTACAGGACGCGGGGTGTGTGGAGCTGTAGTCGAGATAGCTGTGGGAGTCGGTGGGTTTGTAATGGATATTGGTGGACAGTCTATCACCAGAGATTGAGACAGAGAGGTCAAGGAAGGGAAGGGAAGTGTCAGAGGTGGACCACGTGAAAATGATGGAGGGGTGGAGATTGGAAGCAAAATTAATAAATTTTTCCAAGTCCCGACGAGAGCATGAAGCGGCACCGTAGTAATCATCGATGTACCGGAGAAAGAGTTGTGGAAGGGGGCCGGAGTAGGACCGGGTAAAGTAAGTTCAGTGACCGGACCATTATCATACCATGTGGAAGTTGAAGGCCGGATTACCTGTAAGCATCTGGACCATTTAAGAAAAAGAGAGATACCACAACAAGATACAATTCCACCTGTAACCATTACCGAACCAGTGTTTCCTGTTGAAGATGCTCAACCAAGGACTGACATTTCTGAAATCTCTATTAGAGTGAAAGACACTGAACTGCAAGTGCCCGCTGAGGTACCTAATGTTCATGCAGTTCCAGAGAATGTGGTTCCTGAAAAAGAATCTAAATTTGTGGAGCTGCAACATTCCACATGAATCAGGAAACCACTTGAAAGACTGACCTTGTAAATCTCATGACCTGTGTAAATATTATAATGTCATGAGATAAATATACTTGTAAGTACAATATGAACGGCAAAGTTAAAGGGGGAGGAATGTAGTAATTATGGTTTTGTTAAATGTTGGACTGTGCCCTTAAAAATACTCCTGTGATGTAAGATCACATGGTTTGTGTAAATGTGTTAGCAGTGAGGGCTACCTCCAGTCAGTGTAGGGATAGAGATGGAGTTGAAAGCACATGTGTGATGGCTGCTGGCTGTATTGTAAATAAACCTAATATTTCCACTTAGAAAGTTGTCTGCAGACTAACTCTATTACAAACAGGTGACAAGACCACACTACAACAGTGTAGCTTAGAGAATCACTGGCAGGTGCGGTCAGAAGGATAGGTAATGCATTGGGGAGGCACTGAATAGTGCCCATGTGCAGAAGCTAACTCAACACCTGTTTGAGAGATGGCAAAATGATCATTCTGCTACATGAAGTGAAGCTTGTCAGAGTACATAATGCCTGACAGGAGACAGCAGTTAGGTTGAACACTGCCTAAAGTATGGGCAACACATAAAAACAGGTACGGCAAAAGATGGGACACATTAAGGGATTTGGTACTATAAGAAGATTTGACATGGTTCAATATAGCATGGTGTATTTGACACATACAAGATGGCACTAGCTGTGAAGTGTAGCCTGTTCCATGCTGGCTACTTGTCAATGTAAAGCCTTCACATTTGAGAGTGACTGCCTTTGACATCAAATCAACATTTGACTGAGTGTGGCATCAAGGAGTCCTAGCAAAACTGGAGTCAATGGGAATCAGGGGGAAAACTCTTCACTGGTTGGAGTCGTGCCTAGCACAAAGGAAGCTGGTTGCGGTTGTTGGAGGTCAATCATCTCAGTCCTGGGACATCACTGCAGGTGTTCCTCAGGGTAGTGCCCTAGGCTGCTTCATCAATCACCGTCGTTCTATCATAAGGCCAGAAGTGGGGATGTTCGCTGTTGATTGCACAATGTTCAGCACCATTCACGACGACTCAGTTACTGAAGCAGTCTGTGTCCATATGCAGTAACACCTGGACAACATTCAGGCTTGGGCTGATAAGTGGCATTATACATTCGCGCCATACAATTGCCACGCATTGACCATCTCCAACATGAGAGAATCCAATCATCTCCCCTTGATATTCGATGGCATTATATTATACATTATATTATTGCCTCCTCCAAGTGGCCAAGGAGCTGCTTCCAGAGTTGCAGTGTGGTTTTTGCCCATTGAGGGGCACCATAGACATGGCATTCACTACCTGGAAACTTCAAGATAAGTGGAAGGGACAGCACCAATCGCTGTACACAACCTTTTCCAACCTCATGAAAACCTTTCACTGTGTCAACTGCAAAGGCTTATGGAGTATCCTGCTCAAATTTGGCTGCCCTCAGAAATTTGTCACCATCTTCCATCTACTTCAGGATGACATGCAAGCTGTGATCCTCACCAATGGAACCTTATCTCAGTGAAGACTCGGCTCTGTCACAAGCCGCCAACTCTCTTTCCCATTTTCCCTAACTGCAAAACTGCACCTCACCTCCAGCAAATTACCCATAAGTGTGAAGATAATTTACGGAAGAGACGGGAAACTGTTCAACCTACAACGCCTTCAATCCAAAACCAAAGCCACTCCAACTTCAGTCATAGAACTTCAGTATGCAAATGATGCTTGTGTGTGTGTGTCACTCAGAAACTGAGCTCCAGGCCATATTGTCGACTTCTTCTCTGAAGCATATGAGAATATGGGCCTTTCACTAAACACCTAGGAAACTAAGGTCCTCTTCCAAACAGCTCCCACGGCACAACACCTCCCCCTGTCGATTAAGATAGATGGCGAGATCCTGGGGTATGTGGACGATTTTCTGTATCTTGGGAGCCTCCTCTCAACAAGGCAAACATAAACGACAAAATTCAACATCACCTCCAATGTGCCAGCTCAGCCTTTGTCCAACCGAGGAAAAGAATATTTGAGGACCAGGATCTCAAATCCATGACTAAAGTCATGGTTTACCAAGCAGCAGTGATCTCCGTGCTCCTATTTGCTTCGGAGACTTGGACAACCTACAGCAGGCACCTCAAAGAACTAGAGAGATACCCACCAGTGATGCCTTCACAAGATTCTCCAAATCCAGTGACAAGAAAGGTGGTCCAACAGCAAGGTCCCCTTCCAAAACAATTTGCCCAGAATCGAGGTGCTGTCACTGAAAACCAGCTCTAACACCAGATTCCCAAAGCAACTGCTCTACTTGAAGTTTTGCTGGCAGCAGGGGACTCCCAGGATAACAGTGGAAAGCTTTTGAGATGTTCACAAAGCATCCCTGAAGAGGTCAAACATCCCCACCAACTCATGAGAGGCCCCCACTGGTGACTGACCAAATGGAGAAGGTCCATCGCAAAGGCACTGAACACATAGAGAGACTTTATCAGGAACGTGCAGAGGTGAAGTCAAAGAATCAGACGGGGGTGCACAAAACTCCAAACAACCCACCTACCTAACCCTTCAAGCACCATCTGCCCCACACGTGTCTGCAGATCACTCATTGAACTTAGCAGGCATTTCAGAACTCATCGAATTGAAGTGGAAACAAGTCATTCTCAATCCCGCAAGGCTGCCATAAAAGGAGAATGTGAAAGAAAAGATACACATATCTTCTAAAGGCATGATGATGGATACATGGGAGCAATTGTAAACTCATTTTAGTTTGGGACATGCACTTATGTGCACATGTGTGTCATTGTGATCAGAGGGAAAGGAGGCAAAAGTGTTGACTATGTTGGCCAAAGTATCTTTTTTGACACATATGTGTCCTACACAGTATCTGATATTACAATCCCAAGTAGGACTGAGCCAGAAGCATGACAATTGAGAGCATTATTGCCAATCAAAGTATGATAATCATTAATAAATACAATAAGCAATGCAGGAGGGATTACTTTGCATAGATAATATTAGAATGTGGAACTTGCTGCAATATTGAGGCAAATCGTATAGATGCATTTAAGTGGAGTGTAGATAAGCGCTTGAAGGAGAAAGGAATGGAAGAACATGCTGATGGGTTAAGGTGAATTAGGGCGGAAAAAGGGTTGTGTGGAACATAAGCACTGGCACAGACTAATTGGGCTGAATGGCCTGCTCTGAAGCTGTAAAATCTATGCAAACTATTCACTATATAATCTAGAGAACCGCTCGTGTAGCAGCTCTATGTTGAAATTTTGCTATAAGTGTTCATGCTGCTAAAGGACAAGCTTTGACCCTAAGCAAACTGAAGCATTTGTTCTGATAATTGGCAAATAAGTGTGTCAAGAGCTGCTGCGTGGACAAGTAAGGACTTGCTGATCCCCCGGCGAGCTTTCTTTCATCCTGTACCTTCAAACGGAATGGATATTGAAGCAATCTCACCATAAGGAGCGAGCAAATATGGTCGATAAAAGTTTTCCCCCAAAAGACGAAGATTTTCAGAAAATAAATCCACAGATATCAATCAACTGTTTCACTGAAAAGGTATTGTAAAGCATGACAAAAATTAACTTCAAAGGTTATTTAAGAGCTTAGCCTCCATGGAGTTTTCTTTACACCAGCTCCAAATGGGCTCATGGGGAATTGTGAATGCTCTGTATTTACATATCTTTGCTTCAGGTCTGGGCCTTAATGAATTGTATACATCAATAGGTATAAGTACTGAGCTCTCAGTTCCCTGCTCCAGTTATGTGTTTGTTCTTGCTGGTGCATTAAGTTGGGGAATTGACTTTAATATCTCCATTTATGCCTCAAAATAGTACATTTATACTTGCAAAAATATGACATACCCTAAAAAGCGGAGGAATGCTTTGAACAAAAGGCATTCCCAGTTTTCCTTCCCTCTTAAGCAGATGTAACATACTTCAACTAAACATTTTGCTTTGGCAGAAAGGAGACATTGCTGTCGCTTGCAAATCTTTGCTTTACCTCAAGTACTTCATGAGGTAGCACAATGAGACTGAGCTGGCCCATGAATATGCTGCATTAGGAGATGACAGGAAACAAGTATTAGTATCAGATTAGCCTGACCTCGGTTATTGGTAAGATTTTAGAGTCCATTATTAAGGATGAGATTTCAGAATACTTGGAAGTGCATGGTAAAATAGGGCAAAGTCAGCATGGTTTCATCAAGGGGAGGTCATGCCTGACAAATCTGTTAGAATTCTTTGAGGAGGTAACAAGTAGGTTAGACAAAGGAGAGCAAATGGATGTTATCTACTTGGACTTCCAGAAGGCCTTTGTCAAGGTGCCGCACAGGAGGCTGCTCAGTAAGATAAGAGCCCATGGTGTTAGAGGCAAGGCACTAGCATGGTTAGAAGATTGGCTGTCTGGCAGGAGGCAGAGAGTGGGGCTAAGGGGTTCCTTCTCAGGATGGCGGCCGGTGACTAGTGGAGTTCTGCAGGGGTCAGTGTTGGGACCACAACTTTTCACTTTATACTTTAATGATCTAGATGAAGGAACTGAGGGCATTCTGGCTAAGTTTGCAGATGATACAAAGGTAGGTGGAGGGACATACTGAGGAAGCAGGGAGGCTGCAGAAGGATTTGGACAGGTTAGGAGAATGGGCAAAGAAGTGGCAGATGGAATACAACGTGGGAAAATGTGAGGTCATGCACTTTGGTAGGAAAAATAGAGGCATCGACTATTTTCTAAATGGGGAGAGAATTCAGAAATCTGGAGTGCAAAGGGACTTGGGAGACCTAGTCCAGGATTCTCTTAAGATTAACTTGCAGGTTGAGTCGGTAGTTAGGAAGGCAAATGCAATGTTGGCATTTATTACGAGAGGACTAGAATATAAAAGCAGGGTCAAACTTCGCCTGGAGTGACTTTCAACTGGAAATCTGACATAACTCCAATCACTATACCAGCATCTTGTTAAAAAAGACCCTGCAGCATACTTATAAGACCGTAAGACCATAAGACGTAGGAGCAGAAATTGGGCCATTCAGCCCATCGAGTCTGTTCTGCCATTCAATCATAAGGCTCTGGTCAGACCACATTTAGAATATTGTGAGCAATTTTGGGCCCCGTACCTCAAGAAGGATATTCTGGCCCTGGAAAGGGTCCAGAGGAGGTTCACGAGAATGATCCCAGGAATGAAAGGCTTATGATATAAGGAACTTTTGAAGACTCTGTGTCTATACTCAATGGCGTTTAGAAGGATGAGGGGGGATTTGATTGAAACTTACAGAATACTGAAAGGCCTGGATAGAGTGGACGTGGGGAAGATGTTTCCATTAGTAGGAGAGACTAGGACCCGAGGGCACAGCCTCAGAGTAAAGGGAAGACCTTTTAGAACAGAGATGAGGAGAAACTTCTTTAGCCAGAGGGTGGTGAAACTTATCAGCCATGATTGAATAACAGAGCAGACTCGATGGGCTGAATGGCCTAATTTCTGCTCCTATGTTTTATGGGCTTATGGTCTTATAAGTATGCTGCAGGGTCTTTTTTTAACAAGATGCTGGTATAGTAGTTGGAGTTATGTCAGATTTCCAGTTGAAGGTCACTCCAGGCGAAGTTTGCCCAGCTATATTTTGACCCAGTAGAAATCATAAAATAATTGTGTTAAAAAGGGGAAGGGAATTCCAAATATCACAAAAAGCTTCATAGCTCATGAGTTAATGTTAAATTCTTTAAGCAAAATTTTCTGTATTGAGTGGGATGACATGTGCTCATTACATTTGCATTAAGTAAACCAACCTGTCAGTTATGCCTTTTCCAATTTCTTTGATTACTCAGGTAGTACATAGCCACGTGACAATTAGATTACATAATTAGGGCAAAATTTTAACAGACCCATTTCGGTAGGAGCGGGGCCATAAAATGCAGTGGGCCGTTCAAATGTCCATTGAAAAATCCTACTGGTGTAAAATTCCGCCCAAATGGAAACCATTTGGTGTTGAATTGTGCAAGATTACCACAATCCTTCCAAACTTTTGGAAGTTGCATCTTAAATTACGTGGCACACCTACATACCTGATAGGATTTCACGAAAGTATAATTCTGGAGCAATGTAAAACCATTGAATTGGTGAACACGGTACACAGTTTGACAACCTAGAATAGTAAATATAGCCGATATTTCAGGATTGATATATTTTACTGTGGTACCTAATGAAGCTGCTAATAGCACCCAATAAGGCCATTGCCTAATTAGCAGTAAAAGTGCTAATAAATTATTAATTTAATGGCACTGCAAGAAAACAGCATAATCTCTTCTTACAAATCACATGTAATTACAAGTAGAGATGAAATAGCTCAGATAACTATTTCTGTCCCTAAAGGGACATTGTTGTAGCATTATAGATGTTGGGAGGGTTACAGAACAGTTCTCTGAAAGAAGTTTTTGTAATCTTCAGTAGGTTAACTGCAAGCCTTTATATAACAAGTAGAGCTTTTTAAATTTTCATTTGCGGGATGTGGGTTTCACTGGCTAGGCCAACATTTATTGCCCATGCTTAACTGCCCTTGAGAAGGTGGTGGTGAGCTGCTGTCTTGAACGGCTGTAGTCCATGTGGTGTAGGTAAACCCACAGTGCTGTTAGGAAGGGAGTTCCAGGATTTTGACCCAGCAACAGTAAAGGAACAGCGATATATTTCCAAGTCAGGATGCTGAGTAGCTTTGAGGGGAACTTGCAGGCAGCGGTGTTCCCATGTATCTGCTGCCCTTGTTCTTCTAGGCAGTAGTGGTCATGCTGCCTAAGGAGTATAGGTGAGTTTCTGCAATGCGTTTGTAGGTGGTACATACTGCTGCCATTGTTCCTCGGTGGTGGAGGAAGTAAATGTTTCTGGAAGGGGTGTCAATCAAGCATGCTACTTCATCCTGGATGGTGCCAAGCTTATTGAATGTTTTTGGAGCTGCACTCATCCAGGCAAGAGTATACCATCACTCTCCTGACTTGTGCCTTGAATAGGCTTTGGGGAGTCAGGAGGTGAGTTACTCGCCAAAGGATTATGAGCTTTTTATCTGCTCTTGTAACCACAGTATTTATATGGCTTGTCCAGTTCAGTTTCTGGTCACTGGTAACCCCCAGGATGTTGCTAGTGGGGGATTCAGTGACAGCAATGCCATTGAACATCAAGGGGTGATGGTTAGATTCTCTCTTGTTGGAGATGGCCATTGCCTGGCACTTGAGTGGCATGAATTTTACTTGCCACTTGTCAGCCCAAGCCTGGATATTGTCCAGGTCTTGCTGGATTTGGACATAGAAAGCTTCAGTATCGGAGGAGTCATGAATGCTGCTGAACATTGTGCAATATTAAGCGAATATCCCCACTTCTGACCTTATTATGGAAGGAAGGTCATTGATGAAGCAACTGAAGATGGTTCGGCCTAGGACACTACCCTGAAGAAGTCCTGCAGTGATGTCCTGGAGCTGAGATGACTGACTTCCAACAACCAGAACCATCTTCCTTTGTGCTAGGTATGACTCCAACTAGCGGAGAGTTTTACCCCTGACTCTGGTTGACTTCAGTTTTTCTAGGGCTCCTTGATACCACACTCGGTCAAATGCGGCCTTGATTTCAAGGGCAGTCGCTCTCACTTCACTTCAGGGGTTCAGCTGTTTTGTCCATGTTTGAACCAAGGCTGTAATGAGGTCAGGAGCTGAGTGGCCCTGGCTGAACCCAAAATGGGCATCAGTGAGCAGGTTATTGCTCAGCAAGTGCCGCTTGATAGCCCTATTGATGAACCCTTCCGTTACTTTACTGATGATCGAGAATAGACCGTTGGGGCGGTAATTGGCTGGGTTGGATTGTCCTGCTTTTTTTTACAGGACATACCTGGGCAATTTTCCACATATCTGGGTACAAGATGCCAGTGTTGTAGCTGTACTGGAACAGCTAGCGGCACAGCAAGTTCTGGAGCAGAAGTCTTCAGTACTATTGTCGGAATGTTGTCAGGGCCCATAACCTGTGCAGTATCCAGTGCCTTCAGCTGTTTCTTGATATTTCGTGAAGTGAATCGAATTGGCTGAAGACTGGCATCTGTGATGCTGCGGACCTCCGGAGGAGGCCGAGATGAATCATCCACTCGGCACTTCTGGCTGAAGATTGTTGCGAATGCTTCAGCCTTATCTTTTGCACTGATGTGCTGGGCTCCTCCATCATTGAGAATTGTGTTATTTGTGGAACGTCCTCCTCCAGTGAGAAGTTTAATTGTCCACCATAATTTATGACTGGATGTGGCAGGACTGCAGAGCTCAGACCTGATCCATTGGCTGTGGGATCGCTTAACTCCATCTATCACTTGCTGTTTATGTGTTTTGGCATGCAACTAGTCCTGTGTTGTAGCTTCACCAATTTAATACCTCATTTTTAGGTATACCTGGTGCTGCTCCTGGCATGCCCTCCTGCACTCTTCATTGAACCAGGGTTGATCCCCTGGCTTGATGGTGCCAGATGAAAATGATCTCAGCACCATTTAGTGGATGGACATCATTGATTGCTGATTTAAAAAAAAAATCATTTACTGCCCTTCCAAGCAGCCTTGGTGAGTTTCTGCAGTGCATCTTGTAGATGACACTTCTGCCACTGTTTAGCAGTGGCAGAGGGAGTGAATGTTTGTGGAAGGGGTACCAATTAAGTGGGCTGCTTTGTCCTGAATGGCTTCTTGAGGGAAAAGGAAAAGGAAAAGGAAAAAGACTTGCATTTGTATAGCACCTTTCGTGACCTCAAAATGTCTCAGGATGAAGTATTTCTGAAGTCTGATCATTGTGGTAATGTCAGAAATGTGGTAACCAATTTGCACACAGCAAGTTACAAAAAACAGCAATGTAACAATGACTAGTTAATCTGTTTTAGTTATATTGGTACAGGTATAAGTTTGGCCAGCACAGAGTGGTGAACTCCCCTGCTCTTCAAAAAGAGCCACAGGAGCTTTTGCATGCACCTGAGAGGAGCACATGTTTAATGCCTTAACAAAAGACAGTACCTTTGATAGTACAGCAGTCCCTCAGTACTGCATTGGAGTGTTCACCTAGATCTTGTGCCCAAGTCCTTAGAGTGAGACTTGAACTCGTTATCCGCAAGAGTTCTGATGCAAGGTCATAGACCTGAGATGGTAATGCAGTTTCTCTCTCTGTAGGTGATACCAGACCTGCTGTGTTTTTCCAGCTTTTTCTGCATTTGTTTCAGATTTCCAGCATCCACAGTATTTTGCCTTTCTTTTGTGTTAAACCAACAACAATCTGACTTATTAAGGGTAGTACCAGATGAGCTGTGGCCAACGGTGACAAAACAATCATCTGCTAGTGGCTGCCGATTGCTCCTGGGTGTCCACAGTGAAGCTGTGAATAGTAGCAATCATAACATGAATGATTAATTTCCCACAAACTGGCAGTCCTTTGTCTACCACCTGTCTCTCTGATACTTGCCCCCAGTACAGAATTCCATCTGGTATATCTTAGTTGGATTAACTTCCGAAGAAGTGTTATGTTGGACTTGAAACGTTAACTTTGTTTCTTTCTCACAGGTGCTGCCAGACCTGCTGAGTTTCTCCAGCACTTTCTAATAGTTTTTATTTTGGGTTAACTACTGTTATTTTACTTCTGTCTTTGCACGCACTTAGGACGGAGCAATACATGTAGAAATCCACATCTCCTTAGCTGTGCTAACATCTTTTTGTTAGAACAAGATAGTTGGCAACTGCATTCAAGCAATTGGGAATTTAATGTGAAAGCATCCAGAGCTCGCAAAGGAAATTAAATCCCAATGTGAGGTCTTTAGATGCATCCTGCCTTTCAGCATACATTTGCTGTTGGAACTGCAAGGGTAAATTTACGTGACACAGTTTTCTGGTGGATGTTTTTAAGAACATGATTTTAAATGGTCAACTTTGATTGTTGTCACAAGGCAGAAACAAAGGTCATTTTTGTGTAGTTGTTTGTTGATGGATTAGTCATCTCCTGATTAAGAAGCCCCCATGTGTTTGGTTGCCTTATTTTGGAGAGAATTCCTTATTTTTGGTAGTATGCTGTGTGAGTGTACTTCTGTCATTGGACAGTAGCAATGAAGCAATAGTTTCACCAGAAAACTTAGCATTGGAAATGGCAGTGTTTTTGTTGGAATTGGTATTTTTTCATGCTTCAGGCATGTGGCAATATTTTTATTTGTGATGTGGAAGGTCCAAATAATTGCAGATAGTATATCAAGGCTTTTCTCTTGCTGTGTTACTTATTGTTAACTATTAATTCACCTTCTGTAAGTATTGTGTCGAGTAATTTGCATCTTTTGATTTAGGGATATTTAATTGTTACCTATATTTTTAAATGTGCACTGAATGTTTTGTTATCTTTCCATTGGTTTGAAGTTCACAGTTCACTGTTTTCATTCAGTTACTAAGTTACTGATTTTGTCCCATTCCAAATGCTACATCTTATACCTCTGTCACTGTACAGGTTCAACAGTTAGAAAGGTTCTCACTAGGGCAACATAGAGTGTAATGTACGATGGCTGTTTCGAGCTCTAGACTGCAGTGCTTTCTCAATGTAAGTCTTTATTGAACTGATTGTAAAATGGCAGCCTACAGAGAGCGTCCCTCATGGCATAGGTTGCATGGTTACAGCAAGCCAGATAGTGGTGCATTTCAAAATCCAAACATCCCCCTTTCCCTAATGAACAAAAGACAAATTTTCATGCATGATCATGTGAATTATCCAAGTTACCCGCTATACACCCATTGTTCTCATGCATTAACAACTGTTTGTCTACTAGTCAGTCTCTGCACCTGCATTGCACACATAGTCATTAAATTGTGCAGGTCTCTTAATGGTATGCGTACACGTTATCATTGGCTGTTCATCTGGCTAATGTTCTTTGTCGGGAGAGTGTCGTTCTGGTGGCAATTGTTACCGTGGTAACTGTTGTTCCATTGCCATTGTTGGGGACATGTGGATGTCTGGGATTGATTGTTATTCTGTACTCTGTACAGATGATGAGATCTTTTCTCCCTGACTGGCTGACTGCAGTGAAGGAACAGCTTCGCTGGGTGTTTGTAAATGCGTGTGGTTGCACCAGTATATTTGGTTGTTCATTTCCACCATGTACAATCGAGGTGACAATTTCTCTACTGTCACAAAAGTATAACAATTCTCATAATATTATTCTGATTGATTGTAAAAGTAGGTTAACAGTGGGATTTGGATGGTTTCTGTGTGTGTGTGTGTGTGTGTGTGTGTAGGATCTAAGTGAATTGGAGACTGCTGCTCTGGAGGCTTTGACTTATCAAAAGAAACTAAGTTTGAAATGCTAGATTTGTAAACATGGCTGAAGTTTTGGAATTTGAGGTGAGCAGAATTTGCATTTTTAGATAAATCAGGATAGTTTAAATTTTAAAGAGATGGCAGGATATTACACCTAGCCAGAGAAGCTAGGACGAGCAGTGTGTTTATTTTTCCTAAAGGTTACTAATAACATTAGCACCATGAAATGATTTATAATATGACAAAGATAAAGTTCCAAAGGTACATGGGAACAATGGAATTTGCATTAAAATGGAAAAACATGTATAAAGGGAAATTAGGTTATATGTCAGGGAAGGCATTGCAAGATCTACCAGAAATGTGAAAAGCCTCCAGTATTTGTGCAGTTGCTGTCCACAGAAACCGAGCTGGAAAAAGTCACTTTGAATTCTACGATGCAGGGTATTGGGTTGACTTGCCTGGACCTGTTTAAATCAATTTTTTTACTGTTACCTTAATGGAGGTGTAACTGAAAGCCAGATTAATTAAGGGTTTTAGGAGTCATTATAGTGGTAATTTGTAGACCTGTGTATGCACTTGAAATCTTTTCTTTTGCTAATAAGTATTTAATTTCGTTTTCAGAAAAAGATCCCAGGAGTCTGGGTGGACTTATTACTTCTGAATTCAGGGCATGCATCTCAAAATAAATACAAATTGCAAAATTGTTGTGACCACATGATTAAGTTTTCCTCATGGATTTGATCTGCCTGGCACACATCATCTGTCGCGTCATAACAAATTGGGAGCTATTTGCAGGATATTTGAAATTCCTTAATTGGTTTGGAGTTGGTGAATCTTAAAGATATGAGTATGAGAAGCACTTTGAATTCATGAGTTAGCGTGAGGGATTTTCAAAGTGGTGAGACTACAAAAATGTCTGTATCCAAGGCTAAAACATTTTGGAATTAGAAGATATAACTCTGACTTGGTTACAAAAAGAATCTAAGGGTAAGTTAGCAGATTTGGCAGGTAAGTTACAGTTGAGGTTACCCATAGGGGCAAAGAAAGCAGACATTGTTGAAGTGATAGCACAGCATTTAAAGCTGGAAGTGATACCTGACACTAGTGAGTCACAGCTGGAGGTGGTGAGACTTCAGCCAGAAATGAAGAAGATTGAATTTGAACAAGCAAAGGAACTGAAAAATCTTGAATTGGAGGCAAAAGAAAAAGAATTGGAATTGAAAAGGCTAGGGAGCAACAGAAAAAGAAATGGAGAGGCTATTTCAAAAAGAAATGCAAATGCGAAAACTTGATCTCCAGAGGGAAAAGTTAGAAATAGAGGAGAGGGAGAGAAGGAAAGAGACAGGGAGTACCGACTTAAAAAGCTGGACTTTAAAAAAGAGACATCAGATGCCGAGGAAAGTCCTGATGATGAAAAAAACTGTTAACCTAAAACCCTTTGGGGAGATGTTTAAGTTTGTGCCAGCTCTTCCAAAGGTTGAAGAAAGAAATGTGCAGGCGTTCCTTACTTTATTTGAAAATATACCTAAACAAGTGAAATGGCCACAAGAAAACTGGCCATTGTTGTTACAACCTAGGTTGGTGGATAAAGCAAATGAGGTTTGTGCTTCACTGTCAGGAGAAATGTCAGTGGATTATGATGTGGAGAAAAAAGGCTATTTTGAGTGATTATGAGTTGGTTACTGAGTCATGCAGACAAAGATTTAAGAGTATGAGAAAACAGTCTGGGAAAACTTATATTGAGTTTGAGAGAGTAAAACAAACTTTGAGATGATATTTTCCAGGTAGACATGCAAACCCTGTAAATGCATCTTTCTACCCCTCCAGGATCTGTTCAGCAGTTAATGGTTTTGTGTGCTGTGATACATTGTGAATCTCTATTGGCACCTATCGGGTTACCAGTCCAAGCTTTAGACTTGCTCCAGCTGAGATGAGTGGCTGTAACATATGGTTTATAAAATGGAACTCCAGATCTTCCTTCTTGTCATTGCATTCAGCTTTCAGACTAATTTGTCCTCTTGGTATGAGTATCTTGTCATCATATAATCTCAACCTTACTTTCGTGGGCTTCTTTTTGGACTGCCATGTTGAACCACTTCACACAGGTCTGTAAAGGTCATGATGTTACATGACGCATCAGTGTTTATCTGACTCTTCTTGTTCACTTGATACTCTCCTGTGGATGTCATTGTAATAATCACAAACCATTTATCATCTATTGACTTGATGGAACCAACCAGTTGTATGGTGTATAGTGCTTCATCAGACTCTTCAGCTGTTATCTCTCCAGGGGCCTCTGTACCGGCTTGGTTTGCTTCTTTCTAGCCAAACACTTGTGTGAAATTATTCAGCTCCTTGCAGTGAAAACCCTGCTTTCCCCATGGGGCAATCCTTCTTTTCTTTAGTGTAATGTCATTTGCAGTATTTGCACCCTGCCCTTTCTCCATGATTGTTCCACTCTTTCAGCCTGGACTGTCAGCATAATTTATCTCCTGGTCTGTTCTGATGTTTTACAACCTCCGCATTTATACACATGTCTATTGGTTTCATGAGAGTGAGCTTCTCCTCTTTCAGTGGACTTGCTCTCACTGAAGGATCTTGTATGCCTTAAGATAATTCTATCTTTAATGCGATCATCTTTTAGTTGCCCGAATTCAGATGATTCTACAAGCTCTGCTCCTGCAGTCATATACTGATCAATTGGTTCTTTCTCACCTTGAGCTCTAACGTTGAATACATAGCATTCACAGGTTACGTTCACTCATGGTTCAAAGCATGTGTTCAAGGCTTTCAAAATCTCTGCTGTCATTTTCTTTGTTCATTGGTTAGATTTAGGGCAGAATACAATTTGTAGCAGTCCCTCCCCAGCAGTGCTCAAAGTGTGGCGACTCACATTAGCTCCGGCTTGGTTAATTAAATCTGTTTCAATCCTGTAGTTTTGACATTGCAAGTGAAAAAACTGCCAATTCGTCCACATATTGCCTTTCATTTCTACTGGAGCAAGGAGGGGAAAGTTTACAACCATGTTAAATCACCCAGTATTTTCCTTGTAGCTTTTGGTTTGTGTTTGTTTTTCCTTATCCTTTTTCAGCAGCTTTGAGCAGATTTGAACATGTCTATGTGGCTCTCTGAGCTGTAGCATTTCTGTAGAATTTCCAGGGTTTCAAAATTTGATTTTGGCTCCACTCCTGATGCCATGTTTCATGCTCAAAGACTGCACTGCTCTCTCAATGTAAGTCTTCATCAAACTGATTGTGAACCGGCAGCTTACAGCGTCCCACGGGGCAGAGGTCACACGACTACAGCAAGCCAGATAGGAACTGTAGTAGTGTCACATTTCAAAACCTAAGCTATGGTTGGTGGTTGTATTTGTAAAGTTCTTGTTTATGATTTGATTGCATGCCTGTTTTTTTGGAAATTGTCCTTCCATGTTACATAACAAGTACTACATTGTACATTTTTATCTATGTGCTACATTGCTTTCCTAATTCAGATCTGTTCAATGTTTTATTGACAGAGTATTCATATAGCAAATGTCACTTCATGTAGCACTATTGTAAGATAATTCATGAAGAATTCTTCTTGTTTGATATTTCTTCTGGTACCTTAAACATAAGATTACACTCAAGATAATAAACAAAGAGAAATCTCCACAAATACCTTTATGACATCACTATACATATCAATTGGGAGAATTTTTACACTTTGATTCTTATGAATTATGATGTTTGAAATAACCTGTTGCTCTTTTATTCTCAAATCTGGGAAAGAAAAGTTGAATATATAAATGACGTATCTTTCCGTAGAATGTTTCAGCAGAACAGAAACAAGTGTACAAAATAAATGGGTAGACCCTGTGGGTGATAATCAAAACCACTATTTGTGACTTTCACAGTCAATGGGGAAGGTGGGGGCTGGATGTATATTCTCTGGAATTCCCAGATGACCTAGGAGGTGGTGGCATAGTGGTAATGTCACTAGACTAGTATTCCAGAGACCCAGGGTAATGCTCTGGGGACCCAGATTTCAATCCCAGCATGGCAGATTTTAGCTCCACTTCTGATACCATGTTTCACGCTCAAAGACTGCACTGCTTTCTCAATGTAAGTCTTCATCAAACTGATTGTAAACTGGCAGCTTACAAAGTCCCACACGGCAGAGGTCACATGACTACAGCAAGCCAGATAGGACCTGTAGTAGTGTCACATTTCAAAACCTAAACAATGGTTGACGGTTTTACTTGTAAAGTTCTTGCTTATGATTTGATTGCATGCCTCTTTTTTGGAAATTTAAATTCAGAAAAAAATCTGGAGCTAAAAGTCTGATGATGACCACAACACCACTGCCAATTGTTGTAAAAACCCACCTGGTTCACTAATGTCCTTTAGGGAAGGAAATCTGCTGTCCTTACCTGGTCTGGCCTATATGTGACTCATGACACACAGCAACGTGGCTGACTCTTAAGTGCCTTCCGAACAAGAGCAATTAGGGATGGGCAATAAAAGCTGGCCTAGCCAGTGACACCCACACCCCATGAACAAATAAAAAAAAGCATAGGCCAGGATTTTCCCCTCAGCAATTTTGAGGCGGGGCCCGGTCGCCAAGAGGAAAGTGACGCGGGATGATGTCGGGAGGAATCCCCAATGTCATCCCAGGCCATTTAAATTTTTAGGAAGGTCGGTAGACAGCGAAATCAGCTGTCCACCTGCCGAACTGTCAATAGCCAACTGAGGCCATTGACAGGCTAGTTAAAGTACTTAAAGAGCTGCCTGGCCAACCTTAAGGCCGGCGGGCAGGCCAGGAGCCCCAGCGGGCTTCTGATTATTCATGAAACTGCATCCACTGGCGGGATGAGGCTTCATGTCCGTTTTGTACAAAAATAATAAAGTTTATGTGTTCTTTATTAACATGTCCCATCTCGAGTGACATTGTCACATGAGGGGGACATGTTAATAATTTTTTAATGTTTTAATGTTTTAATTCTTTAATGTTTTTTCCACTGTCAGTATTCTCCCTGAGACAGGACTTTAACAGATGAAGCATAGCACTTTCCGTCAGGGATGCCGCTGGGGTCCTTAATTGGCCCGCCCACTTAAAATGGCAGCGGGCCGTGTTTCAGTGGCGGGTGTCAGCTGCCCGCCCGCCACCAAGCCGGTGGGACTCGCCCGCCATCCAAGGGCAAGATTCTGCCCATGGTAATTCTGGAAATTCCCATAATCTCATTTAATAGAAATGGCAGATGGCTCATTTTGTCAAAGGAAATCAATGGCTCTGATTATAAACTAGCAGAATTGCTGAATATATTTTCTGAAAAATTAGCAGTAACAATTTCACGATCTGATGAAATGAAAAGTGGAATTTGATTTGTTTGGCCAATATTAAACCATGGCTCTGGTTAGCATTTGGTTTGCCAGTGATTGTGTGACAATTGCCATCATTCCTAGTGCAGACTTGCACCCACCTATCCTGACACCCTGTACTATTTTCCATTCTTTTAGCTAAAGTGAAATGTTGACCCTTAAAGTGGAGGTCGTGTGGCTCTTCTGCCACTGAGCCAGAAGCTCTGGGTTCAAGTTCCACTCGAGGATTTGTTAAACACAGAAAGAGCATTCATGATGCAGCCAAACAGGTTGATAATCAGCCTGTTAATCCTCCCAAAATGCTCATTGCAGGCAGTAAGATTGGGTGAGATTTCTCGTCAGTAATGCTTGATGAGGAAAGGCGCCCCTCAAGCTATAATCACTTCTCTCTCCCTGAAGCAGAGAGAGATGCCTATGGTCCCTTGTGGGCTATGGCTAATTATGGACAGACCCTTGAAGCCTTGAGATTGTGTCCTTGCAGTAATGCACATTAAGTGATAAACTGTGATGCCCAGACAGATTTCAGTTGCCGTCAATTTAATTCACTGCTTCTTTGAGCTGTTTCAAATGTTATAATGTATGTTAACTAGTGAGTGTAACCTGGTGTACTGCTGAGTCGCAGAGACAAGTGTTGGTTACATTTTCATCACACTGAGTTATTGATTCTCAGCAAACAGTTTACTAAAGACTGAGGTATTATTCCTTGGAATGATCGCTTCTCTCTTAATATCCTAGGGGAAGTCACACACTTGGGCAATGATTGCAAAAAATTAACAAAGTCTCCAAGCCTCACTGACCATTTCAAGTTTATCAGAAAATATTCAACATTGCAAAATGCTGGTTTTAAAAAAGAATGAACGCAGTGCTCAAAGGTTGAAAGGGCTTCATCAACTTATTATTCTGCCAAAGAGAAGCTTAACTGTACCGGAGAAGAACGTTTTCAAGATAAATCCTGAGGACAAAACTATGGGATTCTGAGATGTCTGGTAAACTTCCATTATCTCTCCTTTCATATAATCTCCAGAGTACAGTAAAGACAATTGGAAAATGCCAATAATTAAAGCCTCTAATGTAGCTGACAAAATAGTCCATAGTGTTAAAATCCTGATAGCCAGTTATTGAATTAGGAGGCCAGGAGCCAATATTTACTCAGTTTTAGATTTATTCACAGAGTGAAACATTACAAGCGTATAGTCCCTAATTCTGCACCTGCACCAGTGTCAATAAGTGTCTCTTTATGGACTCTTTTAGTAAAACAAAGATCAATAAATTAAACAAAAAAAATCAATACATCGGAGAGGGTGATAGTCCCTGATGCGGCACTTTAACTAAAACAAAACATCAAAGGAAACTTACAAAATCAAAATATAATATCCTGTGATGATTATGCAGCCCAGCCCCCGCAGTGCCCACCAAGAACGGAAGGCCTCTAACATATCGGCGGACACTCAGTGTTGGGACCACAACTTTTCACTATATACTTTAATGATCTAGATGAAGGAAATGAAGGAATTCTGGCTAAGTTTGCAGATGTTACAAAGATAGGTGGAGGGACAGGTAGTATTGAGGAGGCAGGGAGGCTGTAGAAGGATTTGGACAGGTTAGGAGAATGGGACACAACGTAAGGTCATGCACTTTGGTAGGAAGAATAGAGGCTTAGACTATTTTCTAAATGGGTAGAGAATTCAGATATCTGGAGTGCAAAGAGACTTGGGAGTCCTAGTCCAGGATTCTCTTAAGGTTAACTTGCAGGTTGAGTTGGTAGTTAGGAAGGCAAATGCAATGTTGGCATTTATTTCGAGAGGACTAGAATATAAAAGCAGGGATGTGCTGCTGAGGCTTTATAAGGCTCTGATCAGACCACATTTAGAATATTGTGAGCAATTCTGGGCCCTGTATCTCAGGAAGGATGTGCTGGCCCTGGAGAGGGTCCAGAGGATGTTCACGAGAACAATCCCAGGAATGAAAGGCTTAACATATGAGGAACGTTTAAGGACTCTGGGTCTGTACTTGATGGAGTTTAGAAGGATGAGGGGGGATCTGATTGAAACTTACAGAATACTGAAAGGCCTGGATAGAGTGGACGTGGGGAAGCTGTTTCTATTAGTAGGAGAGACTAGGACCCGAGGGCACAGCCTCAGAGTAAAGGGAAGACCTTTTAGAAAAGAGATGAGGAGAAACTTCTTTAGCCAGAGAGTGGTGAATCTATGGAATTCATTGCCACAGAAGGCTGTGGAGGCCAGGTCATTGAGTGTATTTAAGACTGGGTTAGATAGGTTCTTGATTGGTAAGGGGATCAAAGGTCACGGGGAGAAGAGGGGAGAATGGTGTTGAGAAACTTACCAGCCATGATTGAATGGCGGAGCAGACTCGATGGGCCGAATGGCCTAATTTCTGCTCCTATGTCTTATGGTCTTATGGACACCACGTGCTTGCTCTCCAGGGAAGGGCCTCTTGTATTATTTTTGAAAACAAAATCAATAAATTAAACTAAAACTCAGCAAGGGGTAACAACCCCTGGTGGGGCACTGTAATTAAAACAAAAATGAGGAAGGAAATTTACAAAACTAAACCAAAATGTCATTTCCTGGGGCCCGGGCTCCTGTGATGCGCATTGATCATGGAAGGCCCCCAGTGTACCGGTGGACACTGTGTGCTCCCTCTCCAGGGAAGTGTCTCTTTATATGTGCTCAAGTAATTATCCAATAAATGCCCTACACCTGCATATACTTAATCTTAATTTATACAATTTACACAACGGCCTAAATTTTCTGGTCCCGCTCGCTGCGGGAATTGTAGTGGACAGGACGGATAAGTTGATGGACCAGCAAAAGGTCTGTTGACTTTGGGCAGGGATTTCTAGCTCCGTAGTAGGCGGGAGCAGAAAATCCCACCCACAGTCTCTTCTGAAATAGCTTTTCCCACTTCCACAATGCACGTACCTTTAACTAATTCTACATACTAATTCTATGGACTGTGCTCTTCATACCAAATATGAAATCTTCAAAATCTTCCAGCTCCATTATCCTCAGCTGTTGAATAGTGCCCACCAAGAGAGGAGGTATTACAAAGTGACAGAAAAAGAGAGGCACCAGAGTTGTCAACATTAGTGAAATGTTAACAGTGAGGGTAATAAATCAAAAAACTCAACTGACCACAGATTGAATGATTGACCCCAAATTGGGCATGCTGTTTTCCTATCCGTCCACAGTTAGCTGGATGGCTTCTGCACTCAACTGGACAAGCCATACTGCACGCCTGGAGAAAAAAAGGCACATTAATTGTCCAATATGCTCATATTATAGAATTATATTATTATTATTATTATTATAATATAATTATGCAGTGGTGTGGTGATTGCCAGAGCTCTTCCTTCGCCCCATGCACTCGAGGCTGCATGAAAGAGGAATTATTTCAAACATCGCCAAAGAACAGCCAGTCTTTCTCCTGACTGGAAGGAGGTTCCAGCTTACACAATGCCAACCTTGGCTCATTTTGCGAGTGCTTGTTCTAATTGTGTTTTAGTGCTTTGTAAGTTATAGAATTGGGTAGTGGCAAATGCAGGTCAGAACAGCTTATTTGTTTTAAATCCATGATTCATTTCTGTGATTCAAGCTTTTATATTTTAACCAAATGTTTTTTTTTAAAAAAATGTGATTTTTAAAAACTCATTCATGGGATGTGATCATCGCTGGCTAGGCCTTTATTTATTCCCCATCCCTAATTGCCTCTGAAAAGCTGGTGGCGATGGTGGTGAGCTGACATCTTGAACCGCTGCAGCCCCTGAGGGCAGGTACGCTTACCGTGCTATTAGGGAGGGAGTTCCAGGATTGTGGCCCATAAACGGTGAAGGAACGGCGATTTCCAAGCCAGGGTGATGAGTGGCTTGGAGAGGAACCCACAGGTGATGGTGTTTCCATGTGTCTGCTGCCCTTGTCCTTCGAAATGGTAGCGGGTGTGGCTTTGGAATGTGCTGTCTAACAAGCCCTAGTGAGTTCCTGCAGTGCATCTTCTAGATGGTACAAACTGATGCCATTGTGCATTGGTGGTGGGGAGAGTGAATGTTTATGGATGGGGTGCCAATCAAGCAGGCTGCTTTGTCCTGAATGGTATCAAGCTTTTTGAGTACTGTTGGAGCTGCACTCATCCCAGCAAGTGGGGACTATTCCATCACACTCCTGACTTGTGCTTTGTAGATGGTGGACAGGCTTTGGGGAGTCAGGAGGTGAGTTACTCATTGCCGGATTCCTAGCCTCTGACCTGCTCTTGTAACCATAGTTTTTATATGGCTGGTCCAGTTCAGTTTCTAGTCAATGGTAAACCCCAGGATGTTGACAGTGAGGGATTCAGTGATGGTAATGCATTGAACATCAGGGGGCAATGGTTAGATTCTCTCTTGTTGGAGATGGTCATTGCCTGGCACTCGTGTGGCATGAATGTTACTTACCACTTGTCAACACAAGCCTGGATATTGTCCAGGTTTTGCTGCATTTAGACATGGACTGCTTCAGTATCTGACGAGTCACGAATGGTGCTGAACATTGTGCAATCACCAGCGAACATCCCCACTTCTGACCTTATGATGGAAGGAAGGTTATTGGTGAAGCAGCTGAAGATGGTTGGGCCGAGGACACTACCATGACAAACTCCTGCAGTGATGTCCTGGAGCTGAGATGACTGACCTCCATCAACCACAATCATCTTCCTTTGTGCTAGGCATGATTTCAATCAACAGAGAGTTCTCCCCCTGATTTTCATTGACTCCAGTTTTGCCAAGGCTCCTTGATGCCACACTCGGTCAAATGCTACCTTGATGTCAAGGGCAATCACTCTCACCTCACCTTGTGGGTTCAGCTGTTTTGTCCATGTTTGAATGAAGGCTGTAATGAGGTCAGGAGCTGAGCAGCCCTGGCAGAACCCAAACTGGGAGTCAGTGAGCATTTTATTGCTCCTCAAGTGTCACTTGATAGCACTTTTGATGACCCTTTCCATCACTTTACTGATGTTCAAGAGTAGACTGATGGGGCAGTAATTGGCTGGGTTGGATTTGTCCTGTTTTTTGTGTGCAGGACATACCTGGGTAATCTTCCATATAGTCGGGTAGATGCGAGTATTGTAACTGTTTTGGAACAGTTTAGCTAGGGGCAAGTTCTGGAGCACAAACCTTCAGTGCTCTTGCCGGAATATTGTCAGGGCCCATAGACTTTGCCATATCCAGTGCTTCCAGCCATTTCTTGACATCGCTTAGAGTGAATTAAACTGGCTGAAGATTGACATCTGTGATGCTGGGGACATCTGGAGGAGACCGAGATGGATAATCCACTTGACACTTCTGGCTGAAGATTGTAGCAAATGCTGATGGGCTGGGCTCCTCCATCATTGAGGATGGGGATAATTGTGGAGCCTCCATCTCTAGCGAGTTGTTTAATTGTCCACCACCATTCACGACTGGATGTGGCAGGACTGCAGAGCTTAGACCTGATCCACTGGTTGTAGGATCGCTTAGCTCTGTCTATCACTTGCTCCTTATGATGTTTGTCATGTAAGTAGTCCTGTGTTGTAGCTTCACCAGATTGACACCTCATTTTTAGATATGCTTGGTGCTGCTCCTGGCATGCCCTCCTGCACTCTTCATTGAACCAGGGTTGATCCCCTGGCTTGATGGTGATGGTAGAGTGCCAGGCCATAAGGTTACAGATCTTGTTCAAATACAATTCTGCTGCTGCTGATGGCCCACAGTGCCTCATAGATGCCCAGTCTTGAGTTGCGAGATCTAATCAAAATCCCATTTAGCACAATGCTAATGCTACAAAACACAATGGAGAGTATGCTCAATGCGAAGGCGGGACTGTTGTCTCCACAATGACTGTGCGGTGGTCACTCTTACCAATACTGTCATGGACAGATGCATCTGCGGCAGGCAGGTTGGTGAGGATGAGCTCAAGTATGTTTTTCCTTGTTGTTTCCCTCACCACCAGCTGCAGACCCACTCAGCCAGTAGTGGTCCTATCGAAGCACTCTTGATGGTGGATATTGAAGCCCCCATGCAGGGTACATTCTGTGCTCTTGCCGTCCTCAGTGCACCCTCCAAGTGATGTTCGACATGGAGGAGCACTGATTCATCAGCTGAGGGAGGGCAGTATGTGATAATCAGCAGGAGGTTTCCTTGCCCATGTTTGACCTGATGCCACAAGATTTCATGGGGTCCAGAGTCAATGTTGAGGATGCACAGGGTAACTCCCACCTGACGGTATACCACTGTGCCACCACCACCACCACCTCAGCTGTTAATATGGAGAGCTTTGCAGGGGTGGCATGGTTGAGTTTACCATTGTCATTCCCTGTGCCAAGGTCGATATCATTATGTGGTCTATCCAGTTTCATCCCTTTTAGGCTTTATAGCAGTTTAATACAGCCCAATTGTATGAAATAAGCATTTCAGAGTCAACTACATTGAACATGTAGGACATTAGTGAACCAGATGGGTTTTTAAATAACAATTGACAATGATGTCATGGACTCTTAATTCCAGATTGTTATTGAATTCAAATTCCACCATCTACCATAGCAGGATTTGAACCCAGTTCCCCAGGGGATTACTCTGGGCCACTGGATTACTAGTCCTGCAACAACACCACTGCATCATTGCCTCCCCCTACCTGATGCTAATGCATGGGTTTAACAGTTCGAACAAGGGAATAAGATTGAGGTTAGAATTGGCAAACTGAGATCTTATTAAATAATAACAGAAGGAAACACTCAGCATTTCAGACAGCATATGTGGAGAGAGAAACAGAGTTAACGTTTCAAGTCGTTGATCTTTCATCATCAAATCCTGTGAAAAGTAATTGACCTAAAACGTTAACTCTGTTTCTCTCCCTGAAGATGCTGCTACTCTGCTGATTCCACCATTTTCTATTTTTATTCCAGATGTCCAGCATCCACAGCATTTTGCTTTTTTTATTAAGTTCTGTTGCTTATACTTAGCAACATCTGGCAGTCTGCAAACCAGGACTAAAGGTTCTGCCTTACAGGTACAGTATTTTGTTACTGCTGATGCTCGTGTCCTACACATGGTATTTCGATTGGGATCTGAACCTTAATCTGAACCAGCTCCAGACTCCCAAGTGTTTTTGATGTAAGGTATCGGAACTTTTCCGCTTTTCTGGAAATTGTATGTTGCAGTGCTTTCAAGAAGCCCTGATATTTTTGTTGAAGTGGTAGTTCAATCAGATTCTCCTCCGGAAATTCCAAAACTTTAACCTTTCGGGGTCAGTAGCAGCAACAGACAGTTTCTTGTCTTGGACACTGACCTCTGTTCATTTTCAATCCAAACAAAGTATGTGATCCTATCTATCTGTATACCTCAGAGCTTATGAAATTAACCTACCGCGCCCTCCCAAGATCGACAGAAGCAATTCCATTCAGTGTCACATATTGTGCAATTTAAGAATAGTTTGCCAATACGTATTTTGGTTATTTTTAAAGTTACACTTTTATTTTTCTTTCTTATGTTTCAGCCTTTGCTCCTTCCTCCCACCCCACAACGATTCCCAACCCCATTCAGCCAGGAGGCCAGAATATTGTGCAGCACAGTGGCCATGACGAAATCCACAGCTTGCATCTGACCCCCCTGCCAACACCACTTGGGCCCTCTGCCAGGCAAGAGCAGAAAGTGATAAGCTGGCCTCCGGCTGGTAGTTAGGCACTCAACTGTGTGAACCTTTTATATTCCCCCAAATGCTTTCCTTCATATTATTCTAATCAAAGATCTTTGTAGTTATTGCTGTTTATATTACCCCTGATTTTCCTCATTTGACCTGGTTGCAGATTGTGTGTTCCATTGCACAGCCTCCTTCAGCCAGGAAAGCTGCATAGCCTGTCCACAATAGTTGGAAAATGCACCCCGTGGCTCATCATCGGGAATTGGGATTCAGCTTTCAACCTCCTCTTTCCTAAAACCTAACAATTTAACTAAGATAAACTTTTCTGTCTAATGCCTGGATAAAAGTACCCCCATCAGTGAAACGTATATATGAGTGATAAACATTTGCTTGAAATTATCTCAATCTATTTATGAGGAAGGCCTGGGAATTGTCGTAAGTGACAATGTTTGAAGGTCACTGTGCAAAACATCTTTTTCTTTCTCAATGTCAGCCTTGATTCAGTTGGCAGCTTTCTCTCCTCTGACTCAGAGTCGGAAGGTAATAGATTCAAGTTAGACTGCGGAGAATTGAACACAAAATCTCAGCTGACATTCTGGTGCAGAGCGAGTACTGCACAGTTGGAGGTGCCAGATTTCAGATGAGACACTAAACTGAGGCCCAGTGTACCTTCTTGTGTGATTGTAAAATATTCTCTGGAACGATTTTGAATATGAGCAGGCGACTTCATCCAGGTATCCTAACCATTGATCTACAGCATGCATTACTGCCAGCACTGTTTTTACGCCTTTAAATCAGTTTACCCTCCCAGCTAAATGAAATGGGAGACAGTCATGCTGATCACAAAGGGGGAAAGAAAATTAGTGAACAGTGTATAAAATAGGACCCAACTGTATAATTGCACTTTAATCTATATTTTGTTTAATATTCATTCATGGGATGTGGGCTTCACTGGCTAAGCCAGCATTTATTGCCCAACCCTAACTGCCCTTGAGAAGGTGGTGATGAGCTGCCTTCTTGGACCGCTGCAGTCCATGTGGTGTAGGTACACTCACAGTGCTGTTAGGAAGGGAATTCCAGGATTTTGATCCAGCGACATTGAAGGAATGCTGATATATTTCCAAGTCAGGATGCTGAGTGACTTGGAGGGGAACTTCCAGGTGGTGGTGTTCCCATCCATCTGCTCCCTTTGTCCTTCTAGTGGTCGTGGGTTTGGAAGGTGCTGTCTAAGGAGCCTTGGTGAATATACTCCTCCCTTTAAAATGAAGGAAAACTTGCATTTATGCAACATCTTTCACAACCTTGAAACATCCTAAAGGGTTTTACGGTCAATTAAGTACTTTTAAAGTGTAGTCACTGTTGTAATGGAGGAAAATGCAACAGCCAATTTGTGCTCCACAAATTGAATGTGAATCATTCCTTGTCTACAAAACTCAGTAACTTTAGCGGATAAACTCACTAGTTCTTCTTCTGGCAAGTCTGGAAAGGTGTTAAGAAACAGGAAGCTTGGAAGGTTTGCAGAGTGTTGCACATCCGTGTTCATTCCTGCAGAGTACAGCAGATTCTAAATTAATGTTCCTTTTAAGTGATTTATACCTTCTTGTTCCAGGAGTCAAGAGGTTGAATTACATATTTTATTTACAAATGGTACGGATCTCCATTCTGCACCACCACTCCTTATGAAGCTCTGAGTAGCACAAAGAGGAGGCCAGATCCATTTGAAAATGTTGAGTGCAGTGTTGTTTCTGGCCTTCAATTAAAACAACTCCAGCAGTCATCTCTTTAGTATGTGTTTCCAATCTAAATACTGATGAATAAGGCGGTTTACATGGTATAAGTGAGGCTGTCAGATTGGACACACTCTTCTGTACAGCTCCACAATCTGAGTACATAAGTCAAGGCTGCCATCCCAGTGCAATACTGAGGGAGCACTTTACTGTTGGAGGTGCCATCTTGCTGATGAGATGTTAAACTGAGGCCTCATCTGGCCCCTCAAGTGGGGCACTACTTCGAATAAGAACCCAATGTCCGGGCCAATATTTTTCTTTCAATCTTAAATCACCTGGACCAGATGGATTACACCCCAGAGTTCTGAAGGAGATAGCTGAAGAGATAGTGGAGGCGTTAGTGGTGATCTTTCAGGAATCACTGGAGTCAGGGAGGTTCCCAGAGAGCTGGAAAATCGCTAATGTAACCCCCCTGTTTAAGAAGGGAGTGAGGCAAAAGACGGGAAACTACAGGCTGATTAGCCTGACTTCGGTCGTTGGTAAGATTTTAGAGTCCATTATTAAGGATGAGATTTCAGAATACTTGGAAGTGCATGGTAAAATCGGGCAAAGTCAGCATGATTTCATCAAGGGGAGGTCATGCCTGACAAATCTGTTAGAATTCTTTGAGGAGGCAACGATTAGGTTAGACAAAGGAAAGCCAATGGATGTTATCTACTTGGACTTCCAGAAGGCCTTTGACAAGGTGCCGCACAAGAGGCTGCTCAGTAAGATAAGAGTCCAAGATGTTAGAGGCAAGGTACTAGCATGGATAGAAGATTGGCTGTCTGGCAGGAGGCAGAGAGTGGGGATAAGGGGGCCCTTCTCAGGATGGCGGCCGGTGATTAGTGCAGTTCTGCAGGGGTATGTGTTGGGACCACAACTTTTCACTTTATACATTAATGATCTAGATGAAGGAATTGAGGGAATTCTGACTAAGTTTGCAGATGATACAAAGATAGGTGGAGGGAAAGGTAGTGTTGAGGAGGCAGGGAGGCTGCAGAAGGATTTGGACAGGTTAGGAGAATGGGCAAAGAAGTGGCAGATGGAATACAACATGGGGAAGTGTGAGATCATGCACTTTGGTAGGAAGAATAGAGGCATAGACTATTTTCTAAATGGGGAGAGAATTCAGAAATCTGGAGTGAAAAGGGACTTGGGAGTCCTAGTCCAGGATTCTCTTAAGGTTAACTTGCAGGTTGAGTTGGTAGTTAGGAATGCAAATGCAACGTTGGCATTTATTTCGAGAGGACTAGAATATAAAAGCAGGGATGTGCTGCTGAGGCTTTATAAGGCTCTGGTCAGACCACATTTAGAATATTGTGAGCAATTTTGGGCCCCATATCTCAGGAAGGATGTGCTGGCCCTGGAGAGGGTCCAGAGGAGGTTCACGAGAATGATTCCAGGAATGAAAGGCTTAAGATATGAGGAACGTTTGAGGACTCTGGGTCTATACTCAATGGAGTTTAGAAGGATGAGGGGGGATCTGATTGAAACTTACAGAATACTAAAAGGCCTGGATAGAGTGGACGTGGGGAAGATGCTTCCATTAGTAGGAGAGACTAGGACCCGAGGGCACAGCCTCAGAGTAAAGGGAAGACCTTTTAGAACAGAGATGAGGAGAAACTTCTTTAGCCAGAGAGTGGTGAATCTATGGAATTCATTGCCGCAGAAGGCTGTGGAGGCCAGGTCATTGAGTGTATTTAAGACGGGGTTAGATAGGTTCTTGATTGGTAAGGGGATCAAAGGTTACGGGGAGAAGGCGGGAGAATGGTGTTGAGAAGCTTATCAGCCATGATTGAATGGTGGAGCAGACTCGATGGGCCGAATGGTCTAATTTCTGCTCCTATGTCTTATGGTCTTATGGTCTAAGTGTGGATTATCTGGTCACTACCACATTGGTGTTTATGGCAAAACACTGCGATACTGGAAATCAGAAATAAAACCAGAAAATGCTGGAAATATTCAGCAGCTGAGGCCGCATCTGTGGAGAGAGAAACAGTCAACGTTTCAGGTCTGTGATCTTTCAATGCCAACTTGATCTCTCCCTCCACAGATGCTGCCAGACCTGCTGACTATTTCCAGCATTTCCTGTTTTTACTTAAACTGCGGCACTTTAGAACATCCAGGAGTTGTGAAAACTGCGAAATAAATGCAAGTCTTTCTTTTGCTAGCAGGTCTATTTGTTCCTTGGCAGTTGTTTCATTTATCTGTATCTTTCTTCGCCAAGTTTCTTCGACTAATTTTCTCCCATATTCTCTTCTCCTCTCTGAATGGGTTTTGGCTCCTTGCTGAGGTACAGTTCCACCGCTGATAGACACCCTGTGCAAACCCTGCCACCAAATGCCATCAAGCGACATGAGCAGTGGGACACTTTCAGACCCAACCCAGTCCTCCCCTAATGCCTGTCATACAAGAGGTTCCAGGACATTGATCAGGAGCAGGAATCCTGGTTGATTTTCTGCTTTGGAACCAGCTAGGGCAAGTGGCCCTTGTGAATAACCTGACTGAAGTTAGTTAACTCACCAAGACTGGAAATCATATCTGAACTTTTCTTTCTCTGTAAGGTGCAGCAGCTTACTGGATAAGCCCACGAATGTGAACCTTATGAATTTGTTTAGAGCTGCAGTCACAGAAAACATGCATGGGTCAGAGAATCAGAGGTACAGCCTCGCAGACTTCATATCTGATTTATGCTCCCTTTCAACACAGCTTCTCTACTGGTTGTGTAGAATTACCACTGCTGATACCAACCTGTCCAGTTGTGTTTTTAAGTATTAGCGATTGACCCCAGACAGCATATGGTGCAATCTCCATTATCTAGCTTAAAAGTTAAAGGAAGGAAGAATATACTGCCTTTCACATTCACAAAGTGCTCATTCATTTTTGCTATTTGGCCTTCAGAGACAGATACAATTATTTATTGTGGATCACAGTAAATCCTATTTTTCCTTTAACTCTGTATTGGTCATCTAAGGTTAACTTTTCTATTTTGATGCACCTGAAACTGTATCCTCCGGGTGCGTATAAAATAAATTATTCTGAGAAATTATGCCAGTACGTATGCAATAGTCCAATATATGCAGCTCATGGGCTCTATCTTCATGGTAGTTATGGTAAAGTGGGTAGCTACTTAAACTTGCTATCAAAGTTTCAAGTCAGCTGTGGCAAAGGGGTAATTGCTCCAAAACACTGCTACCTATGGCGCCCAGAAAGCAACATCTTATGATTAAAACTCTTGTCCTTATGTTTAAATTGTTCCGTGGTTTCACCCTTCCCTATCTTTGTAACCTCCTTCAGCCCTTTAACCCTACGAGATTTCTGCACTCTTCCAATTCTGGCTTCATGCACATCCCCAATCTTTTTTTTCACACTATTGACAGCTGTCTGGGTGCAAAGCTTTGGAATCTACTGCCTATACTTCTCTGTCCCTCTACCTCTCTCCCTTCCTTTTAAGATGCCCCTTAAAACCAATCTCTTTGGCCAAACTTTTGGACACCTGTTCTGATATCTCCTTTCATGGCTCAAAGTCAAATTTGGCTTGATAATTTTTTTTTATTATTCATTCACAGGATGTGGGCTTTGTTGGCTGGGCCAGTATTTATTGCCCATCCCTAGTTGCCCTTGAGAAGGTGGTGGTGATCTGCCTTCTTGAATCGCTGCAGTCCATGTGGTGCAGGTACACCCACAGTGCTGTTAGGAAGGGAGTTCCAGGATTTTGGCCCACTCTTGTGAAGTGCCTTGGGATATTTTACTTTATCAAAGGCACTATATAAATGCAAGTTTACTTTTGCAGAGAGATGTTGCAGACCTGATGGGCCAAATGGCCTCCTCTGTGTTGTAACCATTCCATGATTCTATAATTCAATGATAAGTTTTTGTGGCATAGTAGGTAGCCAATTAATCTTGCTATCTAGCTAGTTTTAATGGTAACCAATTCAAGATAAAGTCCATTAAGTTAAAGGCGTAGATAAACATAAAATTAAAGGACATTTATCTACTAATGCTGTTGGTTGATGCTCAAACCTGTCTTATATCCAGAAATTGGCCTGTCATGCATTCCATAAGTTCTGTTGCAGACTAATTACCAGTCACGAGCACGTGCACTTAACTGTATCTGTTATCGTTGGGGATATTTTCTCCTGCTTGCTATGTTTAGCTGCATCTTATAAACAAACATGAGTATTTTCCTCTGGACAGTATTTCTGGTGAAATCCTCCAGGTGTTCTTTTTAAGCATATTGGGGTAACTTTTGACTTTGTGTGATAATGTGAGACACATATATTCAGCATAAACCATTTAAAATTTTTGGAGCACAAGTTTTGATTAAGTGTAACTACAAAGATTTTACTGAACAAAATATTGTAGTAATATTTGCATTATTGTTGTATTATTAATGATTTGGTGTTTTTGACCCAGCAGGGTAACAACAATGCTCTTAAAATAAGAATTTTATGGTCAATTTTCTGATATATGTGGGGAATCCTGTGGAACAGTTGTTCATCTCTGGTACCCAGATTAGCTGTAAAACTGTTTGGAACTTGGACCACAATTCATCATATTGTTCCAAGTTGTTTAACATATGTTTTTATGATAACAGCCTTGGCACAAAAAAGATTATTTTCAAGGTATTTTATTCTTCAATTAATGGGGTACAGTTGGTACAGTGTGGTTGTTACTATCTGCTAGTCACATGTTATAATTTTGCAGGTGAGCTTCCAGGAAACTAGAAAAATCCAATGTTTCCTCTTAACCAGCCTGGAATTCTTTCAAATTGGTTTCCTTTCCAGTCAATAGCTCATGATCCAGACTGGGCATCTACATGATGTGACCAACATTTTTCAACTTTAGCAGTGATTCACCATTGCATCAATCACAATTACTTATTCATAAATTCTTCCTTTTTGACGGAAAATCTTAAAAGAAAGCATTTGGTTGAATGCAAGCCACTCATATTTGTGAGCGAGTCATACATTCTATTCGACACATTGTCCATTTACTCATTCAGAAATTTCACGTACTCACACAATTGTCCACGCAATGACTTCAATCAGTCATATTTCCAGCTTAAATACAAATACATCCACTGGACTTTGGATGTTAGAATAAAAGAAGCAGGATGAGACATACTCAAAACTGTGAAGCAGCAGAGTCAGAGGGACTCACGCCTTCTCCTCCCTCCCAGAAACATGATAGGGTCCCTCTTGTCCTCACTTATCACCCCACCCGGCTCTGCATTCAAAGGATCCTCCTCCGCCATTTCCGCCAACTCCAGCATGATGCCACCACCAAACACATCCTCCCTTCACCACCCCCCCCCAGCGGCATTCCGTAGGGATCGTTCCCTCCGTGACACCCTAGTCCACTCCTCCATCACCCCTACTCCTCAACCCCCACCTATGGCACCTCCCCATGCAAACGCAAAAGATGCAATACCTGCCCCTTCACTTCCTCTCTCCTCACGGTCCAAGGGCCCAAACAATCCTTTCAAGTGAAGCAGCCTTTCACTTGCATTTCCCCCAACATAGTCTACTGCATTCATTGCTCCCAATATGGTTTCCTCTACATTGGAGAGACCAAACGCAGACTGGGCGACCGCTTTGCAGAACACCTTTGGTCTGTCCACAAGAATGACCCAGACCTTCCTGTCGCTTGCCATTTTAACACTCCACCCTGCTCTCTTGCCCACACGTTTGTCCTTGGCTTGCTACATTGTTCCAGTGAAGCTCAACGCAAACTGGAGGAACAGCACCTCATCTTCCGACTAGGCATTTTACAGCCTTCCGGACTGATTATTGAGTTCAACAATTTTAGATTTTGAACTCCCTCCTCCATCCCCACCCCCTTTCCGTTTCTTCCCCCTCCCATTTGTTTTTTCCAATAATTTATATAGATTTCTTTTTTCTTTTCCCACCTATTTCCATTATTTTTAAATCTATAACTTTTATGCTCTTTTAGTCTTACTTCACCCCAACCCCACTAGAGCTGTACCTTGTGTGTCCTGCCATCCATTCTTAATTAGCACATTCTTTTAGATAATATCACCACCTTCAACACCTCTTTGTTCTTTTGTCTGTGACATCTTTCATTTATCTCCTCCTATCACTGCTTATTTGTCCCAACACACCCTTCCTTGTCCCAACACATTTCTTCCACACACCCCCCCACCCCACCTTAAACCATCTTATATTTCACCCCTTTCCTATTTCTACTTAGTTCTGTTGAAGGGTCATGAGGACTCGAAACGTCAACTTTGTTCTTCTCCGCTGATGCTGCCAGACCTGCTGAGTTTTTCCAGGTAATTCTGTTTTTGTTCAAGGGACAATACTGATCAGTATACAAGCAACTGAGATTAATTCTGTTGTAGGAAGACAATCTAACTGATGCCCTGAGCTGTCTGCCAGCTCACCTGAGACAGAGGAAGCACATATATTGTGACACGCTTAAAGATATTGCAAGAAGGGGGAAAAAATGTAGTTTTGCTTACACAATCCTATGTGGGTTTCTGGTGCTGACATGCAGAAGCAGCTACAATTAATCCTGCAGTCTGTTTTCTGAAAGCATTTAATCTCTCCTCAGGGAGATCTACCAGATACCAAAGACAAGCATCAGTCTTGTGCAATAGAAAATTCCACAGAGATCAAGCACAACCACTGAGCACTATATTGCAGTACCTCTCCTGAGTGACAGATGGTTGAAAAATGTATTTTTAGGACTTCAGCTGTCCTTCTTGTAACTCCGTGTGCACTGGAGTGGCTGCTTTATTATTCTCCGGTAACTTTATTGAGAGAGGTTGGAGGAATTCAACTCAGGGTGTTATTTTTCATTGTTACATTACCATAGTCACCCGATAGTGCAGCATTCCTATTGCAAGCAGCTTGGGATGTGTGGATTGTGATATAATGTAGATACAGGTAGTTGGCAAGTACATGTGCAATTATACTACACACAGCTCAGACTTGTAGTGCCTTCAGCATATACAGACATTTTGCCTTGGTGGAATAAAATTGGAGATTGGGGTCCAACTATAGAAATCACTAAAAGCTAGTGGACTAAAAGAAAAATAAACAAGGCTAATGGAATGTCGGTTCTGTTCTCAAGATTACTGGAACAAAACTGGAGGAAGTTATGTACTGTTCTATCAAGCCATAGGCTCTATATTGAGTACTGCGACGAGTTCTGGGCTTTGCAACTCAGGAAGGATACATTGTCCTTGGATGGGTCCATTGACTTTCATCAGATTGATACCTGGGTTACAAGGGTTATATTATGTTCTGGGTTGCATAGGCTATAGACTTGAATTCCCTTGAGTGAAGAAGATTAATTTGGAATCTAGTTGGGGTTTAAAATAATTAAAAGAGTTGTTAGGGTAACTAGAAAATCCTGTCCAGTTGGGACCTTAAAATTAGAGTGACGTCATTCAGAGGAGATATCTGAAAGTACTTCATCATACAAAGAAAATAAGAACATAAGAAATGGAAGCAGGAGTAGGCCATTTCACCCTTCAAGCCTGCTCCACCATTCAATAAGATCATGACTGATTTGATTGTGAACTTACCTCCACTTTCCTGACTGCCCCATCACTCTTGAATCCCTTGTAGATCAAAAAACTGTCTAACTCAACCTTGCATATATTCAATGACCAGCCTCCGTTGCTCTCTGGGCTGCAGAACTCCAAAGATTAGTCATTTTCTGAGAGAATGAATTCCTCCTCATCTCCATCTGAAATGGGGGACCCCTTATTTTGAAACTCTGCTCCCTAGTTCTAAATTCTGTTATAATCCCAGCTGAGGTTACCACTGGACAAGCCTGATCCCAGGATGGAACCCAGCTGATAGATCCTAACTTTTATTTGTTTGTTTAGATATGTTGAGACTAGCTACTGAACAGAGTCACAGGAGTCAGCTGGTGAACTTTTAACGAAAAAATGAACCATTTATTCAACAAGGAGAGATGAACTATCTTACAATACTCCTTCACTCACAATATGCCTTGACAAATATATACAGATTTGCAAGGATAACACATGTTACAAAAGTTATCATATAATTTAATGTCCACAGTAAGTACACAGTCCATGTACCAATAAGCACCCTGAAGTCAGAACAACCACACTCTGAAACCAAGCGATAGATGCCACTTCAATCAGATGCTATGGATCCCTCCTCAGCTCCCCCCAGACTCTTGTCACACCTGAGCCAACCAAATCAAATCATCCTTCACCCAAGGGTTTTCAATCTCTACTCTCCAAGAACTCGCTTTGGAATCTTCTCCCAAACTGATGCTTTTTCTCAGACACCCTCCGCAAGGGCTCGCCTCCGGGGCTTCGAACTCTCCTTCCGATATTCCTCTTCCCTGGGTCACCACATACATTCAAGCTGTCTTCCACGCACTGTCTCTCACCGACTCAGCCATCAACAGTACCACTGCTTCACATGCACTATGGAAAGAGTTACAGACCTTCACTTGTCACTTTGGACCTTCTTGCCTCTTTCAAGCTGTTCTTGCTTTAAATCTGCTTTCTGCCTTTTGTTTCTTTAAATCTGAAGCTTGGAGCCTTTCTCTCTGCCCCTCACTCTTAACTTCACTTAACAGAACTTTGTCCAGGTTCCTGTCCTTCCTTTGACTAGAAGGTCATCTTTGGGCTTTCCCCCCTTCATTCCCTGGGATTTTAGGGTTTTTCTTTAGCTTGGGACTGGCTATCTATCCCATTCTAGGTTGATTCTGCTTCATAGCTGTCTTCAAACCAACTGAACTGCAGAAGCTTCCAAAACAAAGCTGTTGTCTCTAGCTTTTCTGTCCGTCTGTGGGAGGGGGCTGTCTCTCTGGCTCCCTGTTGCTAGGCAACAGTCCAATTCTTCTACCCTTGTATGCTTAACTTAGCTTACAGTCGTAAGACCTCATTTGAAATGCAAGTACCTTTTTTAGAGTGAAACCTAAACTCAGTTTGACCTTTCTTAATGCAAATACAGAAATACGATCAAACTTAGACTTTAAAGCTAAAACTCATTCCTAACACCCACAAATACCAATATAATTTACTTAAAATGTCTCTTTTTTCTAATAATTCACATATGAGGGGAAATATTTTCTCAGCATCTACCCTGTAAAGCTCCCTCAGAATCTTATATGTTTCAACAAGATCACCTTTCATTCTTCTAAACTCCAAATCCCTTTGATGAATGGTAGGAAAGCAAGTTGTGAGGAGGATACAAAGAGTCAACAAATTGATATGGATAGGTTAAGTGAGTGGGCAAAAAAATGGAAAATAGACTATAATGTGGGAAAATGTGAGGTTGTCCGATTTGGCAGGAAGAACAGAGAAGCAGAATATTATTTCAATGGAGAGATGCATGCTGCATCAGAGAAGGATTTGGGTTTCCTTGTGCATGAATCACAATAAGTTAGAATGCAAGTACAACTATTAATTAGGAAGGCAATGGAATGTTGACCTTTATTGCAAGGGTGATGAAGTATAATAGTAGGGAAGACTCACTACAGATGTACAGGTCATTGGTGAGGCTACACCTGGAGTATGCTTACAGATTTTGTCTCCTCACTTAAGGAGGGATACTTGCATTGTAGGCAGTTCAGGGATATTTTAGTAAGTCGTTTCTCAAATGAAGGGATTGTCTTATGAGGAAAAATTGGGCCTAAACTCACTGAAGTTTAGAAGAATGAGAGGTGATCTTACTGAAACATAAGATTCCCCAAGCACTGATCCTTGTGGTACTCCACTAGTTACAGCTTGCCCACCTGAAAATAACATACTTATCCTGACTCTTTTCCTGTTAGTTAGCCAATCCTTTATCCATAATAATATATTATGCCCAACACCATGAACTCCTATATTGTGTAGTTACCTTTTATGCAGCACCTTAACAAATGCTTTTTGGAGATCCAAATACTGAATCTACTGGATCCCTTTTATTCACCTTCCTTGTTAGATCCTCAAAGAACTCTAATAAATTTGTCAAGCATGATTTCCTTTTCATAAAATCATATGGACTATGCCTGATTGTATACTGATTTTCTAATTGTCTTGCCACTACTTCCTTAAGAATGAATTCCTGCATTTTACCTATGACAGTTGTTAGGCTGACTGGCCTATAGTTTCCTGCTTTCTGTCTCCCTTCTTTATTGAATACAGAATAACGAAAATCTGGCCCAAAAAGCTATTGCGGCTAGAGTAAAAACAGAGATTGATAGATTTTATTAGGAAATTTATTAGGTTATATACCCAAGGAGGGCAGATGGAGTAAGATACAAATCAGCCATGATCGACCAAGTTCGAGAGACTGAATGGCCTGCTTCTGTTTGTATGCTATACCTACACCACATGGCCTGCAGCGATTAAAGAAAGCAGCTTACCACCACCTTCTCAAGGGCATTTAAGGATGAGTAACCAGTGCTGGTCTTGCCAGGATGCTTACTTTCCATTCAAGGATATATTAAAACAAATGCCAATATGTGAGCTTATGATGTTGTGAACATCACAGAAACATGGTGAAATAATGATACCACTTGGGGCTAAATTTGCAGACATAGAAACAAACAGATGGGATGGCTTTATATTTAAATAGGAAATATGGATAGATAAGCAATTCAAAATTGGCCACAAATGAGGTGGGAATGTTATGCACTAAATTAAATAATTTCAGTGAAGAGAGGCTGGAAAATTAGGACTGTTCTACCTGGAACAGAGAAGGTTAAGAGGTGACCAAGAATCAAGAATCATAGAATCATCGTGATTTTGCAGCACAAAAGGAGGCCATTCATCCCATTCTGTCCCCACCAGTCAATATATGCCAGGGCCTGATTTAGGCTGCCTCTCAGGATGACTGGAAAATGGGCCTGACCAATCTGACAGTGGGCCGAATGCTTGGCCTGCTGCTATATTGATTAGCATTGTATCTCTTAATTCCCAGCCTGTCAAATAAAAGGATAATATTGTGAATGCTGGAAATCTGAAATAAAAGCAGAAAGGGCTAGATAAACTCAGCAGGTCTGGCAGTATCTGTGGAGAGAGAAACAGAGTTAACCTTTTGAGCACAGCTCTTCTCCAGAACTGAAGAAAGGTAGAAATGTGATTGATTTTATGCCGTTGAAAAAGTGGGGCTGGTGGGGGGGGGTCCCAAACTATCAATCTATGCGGGGGGTGGGGGGGGGAGGGTCCCAAACTATCAATCTATGCGGTGGGGGGAGGATCCCAAACTATCAATCTATGCCCCACTGTGTATGCACTCAATAACTTGCTTGAGGATTTTGCCTTAAATCAACTTCCAGTGTTATTCTGTCCTTCTTATTTCTTTTTGGACTTTGTGTGGTTTTCAATTCAGCTTGTTCGACACCATTTTCATTTGTTACTCATTTTTTCCCACAGGACAGCCAAACCAAGGTGAGGTCAGCTCGGAAGGACATTGAAAGAACGATCCTGCAGTGCTGTTGAAACTCTTGAAGTCAGAATGACATAGAACATGTGGCAGCAGTTGTGGGAAGCTGAAAGAGGACTACATGGGAAATGTACAAGACCCCATAAATTAGCCATAATATCACTGGGAAGGTCAAAAAATTGACAGGAATTAATTGAACACATCGCCAAGATAAATATGAGAAAGAGATTGCGGTATTTGACCATATTACTTAAGAATGATTTCTTGCCATGAAAATGCAGCTACTATCCAGGTGTTTTTGCTAAACTTATAAACAAGTGTGATTATATGATTAACGTGAGAGCACAGTTGAGATAAAAAGCGTTGTATTTGCAGGTATCAAACTGCCAAGCTGGCCCATGCAGAGACTATTCTGCCTTCACAAAATCACAGAATTGCTACAGCGCAGAAGGAGGCTATACATGTCTGCATTGGCTCACTAAGTGAGCATCATGACTTAGTGCCATTCTCCTGCATTCCCCCACACCCCTGCACATTGTTTCTATTCAAATAATCATCTAATGCCCTCTTGAATGCCTCGATTGAACCTGCCTCCACCACACTTCCAGGCAGTGCATTCCAGACCCGAGCCACATGCTGAGTGAAAAAGTCTTTTCTCACATCACATTTGCTCCTTCTGCAATCACTTTAAATGTGTGACCTCTCATTCTTGATCCCTTGATGAGAGCGGACAGTTTCTCCCTATCTACTCTATCCAGCCCCCTCATGCTTTTGAACATTTCTATCAAATCTCCTCTTAGCCTTCTCCTCTCCAAGGAGAAGAGCCCCAACTTCTCCAATCTATCTTCATAGCTGAAGTTTCTCAACACTGGGACCATTCTTGTAAACCTCTTCTGCACTCTCTCCAATGTGATCATATAAATCAAAGAACAAATATTCAAGCTAAAATGTTACCCTGTTTATTTTTCCTATTCAATCATGGGAATCACTGGCTCCACCAGCATTTATTGCCCTTGCCCAGAGGGCATTTAAAGAGTCAACCACATTGAAGAGGATCTGGAGTAACATGTAGGCTACACCATGCAAGAACAGCAGATTTCTGAACCAGATGGGTTCTACAACAATCAGCAATGATTTCAAATCATCATCAGACTACTAATTGCAGATTTTTTATTACATTTAAGCTTCACCATCTGCTATGGTGGGATACAAACCCAGGTCCCCAGAGCATTATCCTGTGTCTCCGAAATACAAGTCCAGTGATAATATCACTATACCATTGACTGGTAGGGTGGTTGGGGGGTGGGGGTGCTCCTGAAGAGGGCAATTTTTGTACTGACTTGATCACATTGTTAATGGTCTTCTGGACATTGCTTCATGTCTGAATAGATGTAAGCTTCACCGAGTGGTAAATGTTTTACAATGGTGGCCTTAAAAAGAAAAGAAAATCAATTAATTATTGGCAGTGGAATTAGAAAATTGATCCGGTGTTTGCCTGCATAACACCAACAAATACATTTCAAATGAGTTGTCATGCTGTGAGTGACTAGGTAAACTTGGGTTACCTTCTCCGGATATGAGGAGGTTAAAGTGAAATCTGATCAGAATGACGGAATAGACATGAATTGGTTTTCCATCTAGTAGGGAAAACCTGTAGTCGGCTGAAAATCCCCTTCAGGGGAAAACTACCAAGTCAGGAGAGGCACATTAATCCCATCACCCTTTTGTACCACAGCACCTTTTGTGACACTGTTCCTCAGTTTGGACTGAACTGAAGCGTCAGAATAGGAGATGGAAGAGCTTAGTTAAACACCTGGGGCAGAATTTTGCCCTCCGTTTGGCGGCTTCGGCGGGGGCAAACTTAAACGGTCGGGATGCCAACCGCTGCCCACGATCGGGGCCAGGATGGTGATTTCATGCTGGCAGCCAATTAAAGCCTGCCCAGTGTGAAACGCGCGCTGCAGTGTAGGGGGGAGGGGAGGGCGAGCACTGAAGCTCGCGCGTGCGGGTGAGTGCACGCAGGAAAAACTCCCTGAGGCAGCTCTGTACCTCAGGGAGATGAAGATTCTTGAAAATGAGAGAGATGGCAAAGTACCCAATAAATGCAGATTCTCTCTACTTTACCCACTGTGGCATCTCTCACCTTAATTAATAAAACTCTGAAAAGAAAATTAGAACTTACTTGAAAAATAAGCAGTGAATATCAAGTTTTATTCATGTTTGCGTTAAGGAAAAGATCTATTCTCCACGACATGTATAAGCAACATATTCAATTATATTTAAATCACAGTGATCATATTTTTATTAAAAGTATTTAATTTGAAGATGTAAAGGAAAATATATTGTACTTGTTCCATGGCTAATAAGAGGATGCTTTTTTACTCGAGAAATACGTGTATTTTTAAGCAGTAGGCTGCAATGAAATTCTTCTGCACATTGTTTTTGGCATTATATTTGTATCAGATCCGAGTATTCTGTTGACACTGTTAACCCAAAGCAGCATACAAAGGAATTTGGTGTGAAAGCATCATGTAGAAATAGTACACAGAAGACTTTCATCCATCACCATAGGCCCAGGATTGAGACTGCTCTATTTTTGGAAAAGTGTCTATCCCAGTTATTCCAGTGTTGTGCAAAGATTCCCAGGACTGACAGTAATAGGCGAATGGGAGTTGTAGAAAGGAAAATGGCATTGGTACTGAAGCTGGCATAAATTCACTCTCAATATGAGTGACAACAGCTAAAGCCAACGTACCTTACTCTAAAATTAAACCTTTTTAACTCATTACTTGCAGAATTCATTTCATCCTTTTCCTTTCTTAGTTTTGATTAGTGATATTTAGCGCATGTTTGATATAACAGGATTATGGGCAGCATATCTCAGTCAGTCAATTAGCCACTTGACAAAGCTCACATTTGTTTTTAAAATGATGAGGTGTGAGCAAATTGAACAAAGACTTTTTCACACATTTGCTGCTTTACTGTGTCTTTATTTGGCATGTGAATCTGTTGTTTTTGACATAGATTGCATTAGTAGGCATATCAGGTTACATAGAGACACATTCATGTGGGAATGGGGTCTCCCTGGCTATCATTCGGCTCTGCTTAACACAAATTTGTGTGTGGATGCCCTGGGATTTGACTCATTGGGATTTTACTTATGGCCATTAAGATGTTGCTGGTTGTGGGAGTTTGCTGTTGATAAATTGGCCACCATGTTTGCTATATTTGTTATGTATTCAGTGAGTAACTGACCTCTTGACTCCCTGAAGTCTGTCCACCAGGCACAGGTCAGGATTGTGATGGAATGCTCTCCAATTGCCTGGATGAGTGAAACTCCAACAACACTCAAAAAATTTGGTACCGTCCAAGACATAGCAGCCTGCTTAATTGGCATCCCATCCAGCACCTTAATCATTCACTCCTTCCACCTCTGGCGCACAGTGATAGCAGTGTGTACCATCTACAAGATGCACTGCTGCAATTCACCAAAGCTCCTTCAACAGCACTCCCAAACCTGGAACATTTGCCACCTAGAAGGACACTAGCTGCAAGTTCTCTTAAAGTCACACACCTTCCAGGCTCTATGGGTGGAATTTAATGCACTCCATTGAGGCAGGTTTGAGGGAGTGGGGGGGGGGGCGGTGATTAATTGGGCTAGAGGGTGTGGAAGTGGTGATTGTGCCGCCTTCAGACTTCTGCCCCAATTAAGTCTGGGACGGGAAGGCTCGTGGATGCTGTTCGTAACTGATGCCTATTGAGGCCCTTAGCTGGGCAATTAATCCCTACTTAAGGGCTTCATCCCACTGCCGCTGGTATTCAATCAGTGGAAGAGGGGGAGGGGGCAGTCACCACAGAGGCAGCCTGAAAAGCAAAGCCTATCAGGTTTGCTTGCAGGCTCCCGGGGGGGTCCTTGTTGTCACTCAGTGACTGCTCAAGGGACCCCATATCGGTAAGGAGGGGCCCACTGAGAGCCATCACAGTGCCCCCTCTTGCAACCCCTTTTGAAAAAATTTGTTCATGGGATGTGGGCATCGTTGGCTAGGCCAGCATTTATTGCCCATCCCTAACTGCCCTTGTCCAAAAGGCATTTTTTTTAAAGTCAACCACATTGCTGTGGGTCATAGAGTCATAGAGGTCTACTGCACAGAAAAAGGCCCTTCGGCATATCGAGCCTGTGCCAGTCAAAGAAGTACAGAACTATTCTAATCCCATTTTCCAAGACTAGGCCCATAGCCTTGTATGTCATGGCATCGCAAGTGCACATCCAAATACTTCTTAAATGTTATGAGGGTTTCTGCCTCTACCACCCTTTCAGCCAGTGAGTTCCAGATTTCCACCACTCTCTAGGTGAAAAAAATCTTCCTCACATCCCCTCTAAACCTCCTGCCCCTTATCTTAAATCTATGCCCCCGGTTATTGATCCCTCCAACAAGGGGAAAAGTTCATTCCTGCCTACCCTATCTATGCCCCTCATAATTTTATACACCTCAATCATGTCCCCCCTCAATCTCCTCTGCTCCAGGGAAAATAACCCCAGTCTATCCAATCTCTCCTCAGAACTAAAACTCTCCAGCCCAGGCAACATCCAGGTAAATCTTCTCTGCACTCTCTCTGGTGCAATCACATCCTTCCTAAAATGTGGATTCCAGAACTGCACACAGTACTCTAGCTGTGGCAGAACCAGCATTTTATACCGTGCTAGCATAACCTCCCTGCTCTTATATTCTATGCCTCGGCTAATAGAGGTAAGTATCCCATATGCCTTCTTAACCACCTTACCTTACCTGACTGTAAAAGTTTCTATAGGTATGTGAAGAGAAAAAGATTGGTGAAGACAAATATAGGTCCCTTACAGTCAGAAAAAGGGGAATTTATAATGGGGAACAAAGAAATGGCTGACCAACTAAATACATATGTTGGTTCTGTCTTCACAAAGGAGGACACAAATAACATACCAGAAATGTTGGGGAACACAGGGTTTAGTGAGAGAAAGGAACTGAAAGAAATCAGTATTAGTAGGGAAATGGTGTTGGGGAAATTGATAGGATTGACGGCCGATAAATCCCCGGGGCCTGATAATCTATGGCCCAGAGTACTTAAGGAAGTGGCCCTAGAAATAGTGGATGCTTTGGTAGTCATCTTCCAACGTACCACAGACTCTGGAACATTTCCTACAGATTGGAGGATAGCTAATGTAACCCCACTATTTAAAAAGGGAGGCAGAGAGAAAACAGGGAATTATAGACCAGTCAGCCTGACATTGGTAGTGGGGAAAATTCTATAGTCCATTATAAAAGATTTAATAGCTGAGCACATGTAAAACAGTGGCAGAATTGGACAGAGTCAGCATGGATTTATGAAAGGGAAATCATGCTCGAAATCTACTGGAATTTTTCAAGGATGTAACTAGTAGAGTTGATGAGGAGGAGCCAGTGGATGTGGTTTATTTGGACTTTCAGAAGGCTTTCAACAAAGTCCCACATAAGAGATTGGCATGTAAAATGAATGCGCATGAGATTGGGGGTAGTGTATTGAGATGGATAGAAAACTGGTTGGCAGACAGGAAACAAAGAATAGGAATAAACAAGTCTTTTTCCGAATGGCAGGCAGTGGGCTAGCATAGGGATCGGTGGGGGGGCCCCAGTTATTCACAATATATATTAATGATTTAGATGAGGGAATTAAATGTAATATCTCCAAATCTGCAGATGACACAAAGCTGGATCAGTGGGTGAGCTGTATGGAGGATGCAGAGATGCTTCAGAGTGATTTGGACAAGCTGAATGAGTGGGCAAATGCATGGCAAATGCAGTATAATGTGGATAAATATGAGGTTATCCATTTTGGTAGCAAAAACAGGAAGGCAGATTATTATCTGAATGGCTATAAATTGAGAGAGGGGAATGTGCAATGAGACCTGGGTGTCCTGGTACACCAGTCATTGAAGGTAAGTATGCAGGTGCAGCAGGCAGTAAAGAAGGCAAAAGGTATAAAAACAAAAAAACTGCGGATGCTGGAAATCCAAAACAAAAACAGAATTACCTGGAAAAACTCAGCAGGTCTGGCAGCATCGGCGGAGAAGAAAAGAGTTGACGTTTCGAGTCCTCATGACCCTTCGACAGAACTTGAGTTCGAGTCCAGGAAAGAGCTGAAATATAAGCTGGTTTAAGGTGTGTGTGTGGGGGGCGGAGAGATAGAGAGACAGAGAGGTGGAGGGGGTTGGTGTGGTTGTAGCGACAAACAAGCAGTGATAGAAGCAGAATATCAAAAGATGTCAACAACAATAGTACAATAGAACACATAGGTGTTAAAGATAAAGTTGGTGATATTATCTAAACGAATGTGCTAATTAAGAATGGATGGTAGGGCACTCAAGGTATAGCTCTAGTGGGTTTTTTTTTTTATTTTATATAATGGAAATAGGTGGGAAAAGGAAAATCTTTATAATTTATTGGGAAAAAAAAAGAGAAGGGGGAAACAGAAAGGGGGTGGGGATGGGGGAGGGGACTCACGACCTAAAGTTGTTGAATTCAATATTCAGTCCGGAAGGCTGTAAAGTCCCTAGTCGGAAGATGAGGTGTTGTTCCTCCAGTTTGCGTTGGGCTTCACTGGAACAATGCAGCAAGCCAAGGACAGACATGTGGGCAAGAGAGCAGGGTGGAGTGTTAAAATGGCAAGCGACAGGGAGGTTTGGGTCATTCTTGCGGACAGACCGCAGGTGTTCTGCAAAGCGGTCGCCCAGTTTACGTTTGGTCTCTCCAATGTAGAGGAGACCACATTGGGAGCAACGAATGCAGTAGACTAAGTTGGGGGAAATGCAAGTGAAATGCTGCTTCACTTGAAAGGAGTGTTTGGGTCCTTGGACGGTGAGGAGAGAGGAAGTGAAGGGGCAGGTGTTGCATCTTTTGCGTGGGCAAGGGGTTGTGCCATAGGAGGGGGTTGAGGTGTAGGGGGTGATGGAGGAGTGGACCAGGGTGTCCCGGAGGGAGCGATCCCTACGGAATGCCGATAAGGGGGGTGAAGGGAAGATGTGTTTGGTAGTGGCATCATGCTGGAGTTGGCGGAAATGGCGGAGGATGATCCTTTGAATGCGGAGGCTGGTGGGGTGATAAGTGAGGACAAGGGGGACCCTATCATGTTTCTGGGAGGGAGGAGAAGGAGTGAGGGCGGATGCGCGGGAGATGGGCCGGACACGGTTGAGGGCCCTGTCAACGACGTATGTTGGCCTTCAAAGCCAGAGGATTCGAGTACAGGAACAGTGATGTCTTGATGCAATTGTACAGGGCCTTGGTGAGACCACACCTGGAATATTGTGTGCAGTTTTGGTCTCCTTATCTGTGGAAGGATGCATTTGCTATAGAGGGAGTGCAGCGAAGGTTTACCCAACTTATTCCTGGGATGGTGGGACTGACGTATGAGGAGGGATTGAGTCAGTTAGGATTATATTCGCTGGAGTTCAGAAGAATGAGGGGGGATCTCATAGAAACCTATAAAATTCTAACAAGGCCAGACAGGGTAGATGCAGGAAGGATGTTCCCGATGGTGGGGGAGTCCAGAACCAGGGGTCACAGTCTGAGGATATGGGATAGACCATTTAGGACTGAGATGAGGAGAAATTTCATTACCCAGAGAGTGGTGAGCCTGTGGAATTCGTTACCACAGAAAGTAGTTGAGGCCAAAACATTGTATGTTTTCAAATAGGAGTTAGAGATAACTCTTGGGGTGAAAGGGATCAAAGGATATGGAAGGGATCAACTGAATGGATTAAAAAAAAGACTCTGTGGAGGGGTGAAAATGGTGCCTATGACACGATTTCGAGATTTCCGACCCCATTCCTGTGGTTCCAATTTTCAGCTTAGTCTTTTCAGGGTACAGGCTGGTTCGGGTCGTGAGATCACACCCTGTGCTACTAAGCTGGCTGGCTCCATTGCAGCCGTCATGAATAATAGTTAAGTTCAAGAAGCTCATGCCCATCAAGCCAAAGTATGCAACCCCCACGCCTCCCTACACATCTCATGCCCCTGATGACAAGGTATGCACCTCACCCAGTCCCTGTGGCCCCTCATTGGCTGCCACATTTCCTATACTACTGCAGTGACTTAACTTCAAAATGCACTTAATTGGCTGTAAAAATGTTTGAGATTTGCTGAGGTTCTGAATGGGGCTGTGGAAATGCATGTGTTCCTTTTAAATTAGGCAGGAGGAACCCAGATTGGCTGAGTTTCTGTGTTGTTGACAACAGGAATTTGCTCTCTTCAGGTGAGAGCAGGTATTTCTTCTGACCTTCCTTGTCATGTTAAGCTGGTATATTGAAGGTATACCAGGGGTTGGGCCTAAACTCAAGAATACTAGACCTGCTCCACCCAGGGTGGATGTATAAATATTGCATTCATCACTGGCTCCACACCACGCACCTTAAACAACACCCAGCTCTGTTCCATACGCCCCTTCAAAAAAAGTCGAGCAATACTATTAATATCTAGATTCAGCTCCCTCTTAAAGACGTTGTGTGAACTTGAACAGCTATTTTTCCTGGGAATCTGTTCCATTTGTTTACTATCCTGTGGGAACAGAAATGATGGGATTTCTCAAGGTTTGTGAATTTTATACTTGCGTCACTTAGCACTCATTTTTCAGATAATAAACTTATTTGCGGGAGGGGTGCCAAGGTAAAAGGGATTTGAATGGCATCTTAGATTGGGTATTTTTGGCTACATCACTTGAATCCCAGTCCCTTTCAACCCCTGTTACTTTGTATGTTTGATCTTCACTCTCAAGATATGGGCGCCGGTGGCAAGGCCATCTCTAGTTGCCCTGAGGAAGTGGCAGTGGCCTTTCTTCCTGTACCATGATTTGTTACAACTTAGTGGTTTGCTTGGCCACTTTAGAGGGAAGGAAGGAACCAAACATGTTGGTGTGGGTCTGGAGCCACACATAGGCCACACTGGGTCAGGAGAGCGAGTTTCTCCTCGAAAGGACAAGATTGTGGGGTTTTTACGCCAATCTAACAGTTTCCAGGACACTTTTACTGGTGCTAGTACCTTTTTTAAGAACTGAATTCAACTTCTCAAACTTCCATGATGGGATTTGAACTCACTAACTACTCAGCTACTACACCCCATGTTGTTTTTCATAACATTCGCACAAAGAAAGAGTTGGTGGCAACGAATTTTACATTTTTGCCCATTAATGTTTTGGTGCCATAGGATTGTGATGTAGAATGCAACAAAAGTGACAGTATAACTGAAGTCTTAGCCGGGTCCAACTCAAGAATGCAACAATGAGAGATTCCCTCAGAGGGGCTGTCCTACAGTAATTAAATGTGTCACGGTGTGGTGTAATCGCGGTGCGGTTTCAATGAAACAGATGCTTTCTATCTCTCATACCATCAAAATGAAAAAGGGTAGATGTTTTTGCTTTGGGAATACATCAGAAAATTGTGCCTTTAAGCACACTGGGAACTGTACTGGAAGCACAAGGCAACTACTACCAGATGAATATCATTTCTCCCAATTTCAAAGTAACTTAAGACTTCTGCTAAAATTAATTTGTATAACCACAAATGTAATATTTTCCATGAAACAGCACAATCAGCCAGTGTGTTATGTGTTCAGTGCACTTGCCTTCCATTAAGAATATCTAAGAGTGGTAACCTGGTGCAGCTTTAGTAACACAATGGAAAATGGGTTTATCACCAAAATTAGGGTGCCCAAGATTCCACCTGTATGAGTAACCTGGGACAGAATTTTATGTTCCTCAGGCGGGCGCGTGCCCAACCTGAGCGGGCATAAAATCACACAAGGTGGCGTTAGGGATATTTCGCTTGGTGGGCACGCGCTGCAGTCGGAAGCGCACCCGCCGACAATTAACGGCGTGGGCGGGCAGGCGGCTTTTACATTCTTGATGAAATCTTATCCAAGATCGGGATGAAATCTCCGTCAGGAAATAAAATTAAAGTAAATATCTGGGGACAGCATGTTTATGGGGTCTGTTTTCCGGCGCTTGATTGTGACCCATGGGCGCCTTTGGCAGCTTTTTATTTTTTTGCGCTTTAATTTATTATTCGCAAGTCCGCAGCTCCCTGAGACAACGGTCTGCCTTTAGGGATCTCTCTCGCAGCGCTCACCCTCGCCCCTCCGCGGTGACCTCATCGCCCGCCCTCTCCCCACCACCCCCCTCACCCCACCCACCCCCAGCAGTGCTGAGCTTGTCAGCACGGGTTAATTGGCCAGCCAGCGTGAAATCACTGCTGGGAGCTGATCGCAGTCGGAAGGTTCAGGCCTGTTGACCGCACGTGTCCGATGAAGGAAAGATTCAGGCCCTGATTTACAATGACTGAAAATGAATTAAGAATCTACACTGAAGCATTTCACAGTCTCATTGGCGTAAACTGGTTAAATTTCTTCGTAAATGTAAGACTTTTTGAAAGGAAAATATGTTTAAAATATGCTTACTATAGGATCTAGCAATATTTCTAAATAATAGGGATATGGACGCATGCCCATGATTAATAGATTAAAAGCTGGAAGTTCACTGTAGCCAAAACATACTCATTGACAAGTAAGATTTCAGACATCACATTAACTGGTAAAGACGCGCGAAGTGGCCTTGACTTGCTTATTCAGTTTAGATCAATCAACCTGAGCCCACTGAACTCAAAGTCGGGACCCATCTGTTAAATATAATGCTTGCATGGGGGAATCAATAGGGGAATAACAATTTGACTCAACTCCAGGTTTCCTGTCCAGAAAGTACAGTCTCTGCCAACGCAAAGTAGTACTCATCTGCATGTGAACTTAACCAAATCCCTTATTGGGTTGAATTAAGGAGAGCTTTAAAAGTATAAAGGCATGAGTAATGGGTGATATTTTATTTGACGTAGATAAATGTGCAAGTACCTCTTTGCCAATGATTCAATGTATCATGTCTCCATATCCCAGCAGGTTTGAGGTTTCGTTTGTATATTTTTTTCTGAGTAGTATATAACTAGCTACTACTAGATCCAACTGTTAAGAGGACAGATCCCTTGCGAATTTTGTTCTCAATGATGGCTGGAAACACAGGAAGAGCCTATACTGTCTTGCTAACTTAGACAAGTTTCAGGTTTTTTTTTGTGGCCTAATTCAAGGCTCCATTGTTCAGCAAATGATGGCTAACTCTGTTTAAACTGCAATGAACAAAGGAAGAGCCATTCTGGGACAGATACACTCAAAGGGGGTGGAATCCCAGAAGGAAAAAAAAACAGTAAAAACTGGGAAATAAGGATACTGGCCCGAACTGGTCTTGTATACCTTAAAATAGAACACCAGTAAAACTGGGAAATAAGAGAACAGGCCTGAACTGTATTTTTTTTTACCTCCTGGGATATAAATGCAGGCCTTGCCAGCGATGCCACATCCCATGGATGAAACTGGAATTGTCCCCTCAAAATCTTAAGAAATCTATAAACTTTCAAGACTGAGATAGGTTTTTGTGAGGAAAGGGTATCAAGAGAAATGGAGCTAAGGTGAGTAAATTTAGTTGAGCTACAGGTCAATCATGGACAATGGTTTGAGTAGCTGAATTGCTGCCTCCTGTTGGTATTCCTCTGTTTCCTCTACAGCAATGATAAGCAATGCCAAGGGGTGATGGTAGCACAGTGGTAATGTCACTGGATCAGTAATTGAGATGCTAATGCTTTGGGGGCATGGGTTCAAATCCAACCACAGCAGCTGGTGGAATTTAAATTCAAGTCATAAAATCTGGAATTGAAACTTTCATTTGTTGTGAAAACCCATCTGGTTTGCTAATGTCCTTTAGGGAGGGAAATCTGCCATCCTTACCTGGCCTGGCCTAATGTGATGCTAGATTAACAGCAATGTCTGCTGAAATGACCTAACAAGCCACTCAGTCCAAGGGCAGTAAGGGATGGGCAACAAATGCTGGCCTTGCCAGTGCTGCCCCACGTCCCATCAACGAATTAAAAGGAAGCATGGAGGCAGTTGGAGTAACTCTTTGCACTTCTATATAAACACCTTACCACATCTGTCAATTCATTGTGAATTGGTTTTAGAGTGCAGTAATTTGTTAGGTAGGTAAATGTTACATCACCTTTGTGCACTGCAAGGCTGGAATTACACTCCACCCAGATATATGATTTCTTGAATATTCTTGTTTAAAAAAAAACTGTCAAGTATATAGATTTAAAGGAGCATCTTAAAGGAGGAAATGTAGAGAGACAGGGTTTTAGAGAGACAATTTCATTTAAGATACTTGTGAGTTATTGAACCATGGAGTGGGGAGAGGTGGGAGGAATATATCTATAGTATAATAAAAAAATGAGGGGAAAAAACACATAGGGCAGAATTTTCCTGTTAGTGTGCAGGGGTGGGACCAGCACGCCGACGCATAATATGATGCGCGATAACGTTGGGCAAGCGTCCCGATGTCACCGCACGCCATCACGGTATTTCGTTGGGCGGCCGCACGATGATATCCAGTGCACCCCCGTCATTAATTAATGGGCCACTTAAGGCCTTGAGGTGCCAATTGATGGCGACTTTTCGGCGTCTGTGTGATTTTCGGGTCAGCACATGGGCACAACGGGCAGGCGGGTAGGACACATTTGTATAAACCTCATCCACCAGCGGGATAAGAGGGATCGGTGGGGTCGCGAGTGTGCACTGTCAAATATTGATTTTTCAAAGTTGCTGATACTTGCCTGTGTGATCTGCAATATTTCAAAACCCATACCAAATCCTTGGTCTGGACTCACAACCTTCAGGTCAGCACTCTGCAGTGAGGAATCTTTTCTGAGCCTGCAGGTTTCAGGAAGCCTTCCCTTAGCCTGGGAATGGGAGTTGAACTCTCCACCGGAGGCACCTCCTCTGGGGAGGAAGGGAGGGCTAGAAGGGGGAGGAGGCCAGGAGTGTACATTCAGCCTCCAGGGGAACCACCTTTGGGAGGACAGGCGCAGGCATAACGGGCGCAGGGCCAAGAGGTTGTCCAAGGCAGAAGGAGCCACAGAAGACGCCACTATCCTGCTGCCAGGGTATACAGGCAGCAAAGCAGCTCCCTCAGTATGTCTGAATTCCTGTGCCGAAGGAGCCTCCATCTCTCAAGGGAGATAGTCAACAATATCTGTCAGATAATTGGGCCTGACATCTCTGTGAACTGTATGGGTGGACACCCCATGCCAGTGGCTCTAAAGGTCACAGCTGCCCTTAACTTCTATGCCTCTGGCTCCTTCCAGGGGTCGGTGGGTGACCTTTGCGGTGTCTCCCAATCAGCTGTCCACACTTGTGTCAAGCAGGTTACAGGTGCTCTGTTCAGGTGTGCATTGACATTCGTCCACTACCGTTGGGACCAGGCAAGTCAGGCACAGTGAGCCAGAGGCTTCGTGGCCATTGCTGGCTTCCCCCGTGTCCAGGGTGCTATAGACTGTACACATGTGGCCATCAAGGCTCCAGCAGGTGAGCCCGGTGCCTTCATTAACAGGAAGAACTTCCACTCCATGAACGTGCAGATAGTGTGTGATCACAGGATGCTGATTCTACAAGTCTGTGCAAGTTACCCAGGCAGCTCCCCTGATGCCTACATCCTCAGACACTCCCAGGTGCCGGGGCTCTTCAGTGCTCCAGCTCAGCTGAATGGATGGCTGCTGGGTGACAAGGGCTATCCCCTCAGAAGGTGGCTCATGACGCCTCTCCGCCATCCAAGAACAGAAGCTGAGCAGCGGTACAACAGGTGCCACGCCTCCACAAGGGCTGTGGAGGAGAGAGCCATTGATCTTCTTAAAATGCGCTTCCGATGCCTGGACCGCTCAGGGGGTGCACTCCAGTACCCCGCAGATTGTGTCTCGGTGATAGTGGTTGCATGCTGCACTCTCCATAATCTTGCGCTGGAAAGGGAGGACGCAGTGTTCGATGAAGACGTAGATGCAGTAACTGCAGCTGCACACGATGAATCCAGCAGTGAGTCCGAGGATGAGCACACACAGAGGAATGCTGAGGGAGTAGACGCTGACCCGGGCATACTCCACGGAGGCAGGGACACCTGGGAGGCTTTAAACCAATGAACCTTTAGCTGGCCCACCACATATGGACCTCCAGGACAAGCCTGGGCTGCAGGCTCCATACTCGATAACTGACTGCAGAATCTGCCAGGTTAGGAACATCAACTAGGGGCCTTGTTAATAAAGTTGAATGTCCCACAAATCACTCATGCCATTATTGGTAACCATCCACCTGCAGAAGAAAAGAGGCCCCTCAGCCATGGTGACATGTCTGAATTTGATATTATAACAAAAGGAACTTAAGAAAACAAATTGAAAAAGTTGTTAAACATAACACCAATTCATAAAGACCTCAACGCAGGCCAACACAAAAGCACCAGTGATGAACCGGTGGTGTGCCTAAGGTGCCTTATGTTTACGTTTTCAGGTGCTACGTCTTGGTGCTGACCCCTCGCTGGGAGTGGCTTGTGAGACAGCCTGCTGACTCTGCTGTCCTGTTGGCCTCGATGACCTTGGCAGCCATCCTCTGGCCCGTGGAGCCTGTGCTGGCCCCGCCTGGCAGGGAGCTGCCAGTTCCACAGCTGGCATCTATCCAGTCGTCACAGCCTCATCGGATGCCACAGTCACTGGCAGAGGGGCGGAGGAGCTGCTGCCCTCATCTGGGGTGCCCTGAGAGATGCCCGCAGAGACGACGGGCAGCTGCTGCGCCAACGTGAGGTCGCTTCGGACCTCCCTGCTCACCATGGATGGATGGGCACCGAGCTGGGAAACTTGATGCTCAGACCATCTCCCTCGCTGGCATTGACCAGCTGATGTCAATGCAGTTGTGAGGGTTTGCTGGTCCGAGCGCATCTCCAGGAAACCCTAATTGGTTTCCAGGAGGAGCCTCTCCACCAGAGTCGCCACTCTTTCCAGGGAGGACGCATGGCACTCGGCCATGAGGCTCATTGCATTGGCGATGGTCCGCGTGGGCTCCTCAAGCATGGAGACCAAGCCAAGTGTAGCCTCATGTATCTCCCCCAGGTGCTCCCACAGATCCAGCCACATTTACTGCATTTGCTGCACCACAGACGACTCCAGAGGCACATCATGAGCCACCGACTGAGCGTGTGCCTGGTCTCCTGCAGTCCTCCGACTGCTGGTGTCATGGGCACTCTCTATCTCTGCCTGTTCCACTAGCAACTGTGAAGTGCCCTCACCACTGTGCCCCGGGACACTGGCCGATGTTCTAATTCCCATCGAGGTGCTGGTATCTACACTAGTGCTTGCCTGGCAGAGATGGTGTGATGCTGGTGAGTCCGAGACTTCAGGGCCCTCAGGTGTGAGAGGGGGCCTCTGCTGCTTCTCCTCCCGGCCCTGCTCCACTGATGTTGAAAGGAAGAACAAGGACATTGGATCAGTTAACGTGGAGACAATGTCAATGTGCAACCCTGTCCCCTGGATCATTATGCGCTCATCCTTCCATAAGCAATGGTCAAGCCAAGTTGCAAACTTCAATCACTGAACATTCAGCACTGCCATGGCTGTTGGGAGAACAATAGTGATCTCACTGCTGGGCAAACATACCTGCCCGTGGCACCCCAGCCTCACCCACACCGGTGGACCTGGACGCATGGCGTCTCTCCAGATCTAGGGCCTTCTGCTCAAAGCGGCTGAGAATCGCCAACTGTGCTGGCCCACCGCCAGTCCTCACCCACCCGGCTGCATTATGTGCATTCTTCTCCTGAAAAAGAGAGAAGAGCATTGATTAGTGCTACTTGTACCTGGACTCTCTTTATAGACGGCCCACCCCAACCAGAGTGGGACATTGCAGGGCTCCAGTGCCTCCTCACCCCGCTGCTGCTGAATACACACACAAAGATGCTGGGCCTGTCCCCACCCCCCCCACCCCACCCCCCCCCCCCACCCCCTTGGCCAAATGTTGCCTATGTCACATTAGGGGCCACACGGTCTAACCTTCTATAGCAAGGAGGCGCAAGTACGTGGAGCACAGAGTGCAGCAGATCGATCGGTGCCACAGCTCCTTGAAGCTCCCCTCCCAGCCTGTCATCACCCTGACTTGGACATGTCCTGGAATTCCAGCTCTGCGCCTGGGTGCAGATCCTCCAGGTTGCCCCCAAAACAGTAATGTGGGTCTCAGTGTACCACATGCTGCAGGGGCAGAACCCATCTCTTCATCACCCTCTCAGGGTGACCTCAGCATGGGTAATATCTGCTGGCCCACCCAGCAAAGGACACATACCGTCAATGATTCAATGCAGTCACTACACTCAGACTTGAGGGGCGAGGTGCAGCGAGGGGGGGAAGCCTACCTGCTGAGTTAAGTGCCCAATGCCAACATGGTACTCACCCTTCCCGAGTGCAACAGGTCATTGAAGCGCTGGCGACTCTGAATCCAGGTGCGCCGCACCACAACGCGGGAGCTAACCACCTCCACCACCTCCTCCCAGGCACGTTTGGTCAGGTGGGAGGGGTGCCTCCTCCTCCCATCCTGGGGGACCAACACCTCCCGCCGTGCTGCCACCTCCTCGAAGAGGGTAGCAAGGCAATCGGCTGAAAAATGAGAGGCATAGTGCCCCCTCCTGCCTGGCCTGCTCACCAGCCGCACTCGGCAGGGAGCCCTTCCACTCGTCGTAATTCACAGCCTTTGAAAGGCTGCAGGAGCTTTTTAAAACAGGCCGTCGGGTCGCCATTGGACCCGGTGGTCATTGCAGTCCTGCCACCACCCGCCCACTCCCGCTGTCCTCGCGAGACGTGTTTCACACTGGGCGGGTCTTGATTGGCCCACCCACGTAAAATGGCGGCGCGGACCCAATCACCACCCAAGAGGCAGAAAATTCTGCCCATAGCTTTTGGTCAGCATACCAGAACTAGCCATGTTTCATCCTGGCACTGCCTAATATAGAGAGGAAGTAGCGACGACATAGGTGTTAATACATAATGATAACATCCATACATGAGTCCTGACAGTACCATGTTGCAATATGATCAATGTTATTAGGCTGAACAAAAAAACTCTACCTTCCTTTATCTGAGTACACGGGCCTGTGTTCTTTTCCCTAAATTGACGATAAACCAACTCTCGATTCTGTCGTTAAGCTCCAGGGAAGGAAGCTTTCACATCAGGTCATGCAGGCCCAGTTTGGGTTCAGTGGGGGCTTGTCAACACTCTAACTAAACAAGCTGAGTCAGCCTGCCTGTTCTGGCTGCTCACTCATCCCTCATATCTTCTATTCATTTTGTTTTCAACAATTCCGAGGAATCTATTCTCTGAGGAGGCAAATGAAACTGCATCCATTTGGCCTTAATGGGGAAATAGCGACCTGAAAGTGGCATCAGGTCACTCACTGTCACATTTGTTCAGCTGCCACCATCTTGGTAGGAGCCTTTTAGATGGGCGACCAGAGTGCCTGCCTGTCTCAGACAGAAGGTCGATTTTGACCTGTAAATCGTTGTCCCATAACGTACATGGAACACCAAATGGGTATAAGTGCGTGAGGATTGCACCACATAAGCCTTGTCAAGCAATGTAAGGAATGATCATTAAGGGAGAGAGGAGGCTCTACAACAAGTCTAAAGCCAATTTCTTCTATTTTTTTTTGGGATCATAAAATGCCCCTCTCTTGCCACAGAAAAATACAGTGGCCTATGCAAGGCAGCTAACATGTCCCTTGGGATTGCCTCCACCTAGGCTCCCCCACTCCCACCGCTCCGCACCAAGGCCGGGGCTGTTGGCCAGCTCCTATACCGAATCAGCTGGGGCAGAATTTTCGGGTTGGCGAGTGGGGGCGCGGCCTGCTCACCGATGTGTAAAATGATGCACGGTGACGTTGGGTGGGCGTCCCAACATCACGGTGCATCAGTTAGATTTTCAGTTTGACGGGTGCGCAGCCAATTCGGCTGCACACCCGCTGAACTGTCAAAGGCCTATTAAGGCCATTAATGGACTAATTTAACCAATAAACGGAGCTGCCCGTCCAACCTTAAGGTTGGGGGGGGGGCAGGCGAAGTGCCCAGACGACCTTTGCATTTATCATGGAACATCATCCACGGGCGAGTGAAGTGTTTATAAATGGAATAAAAATTTAAAAAGAAATTCATTGGCATGTCTCAGCTCATGTGACACTGTCACAAGAGGGGATATGTCTTGAAATTTTTCTTTCCTTTATTTAGCTTTTTAAAACTTAAACAAATCGCACAGGGAGCGCTCAGCGCTTCCAGACAAGCGTCGTGCTGGGCGGGACTTAATTGGTCCGCCCCACGTAAAATGGCGTTGCCGATCGGATTCACATCCACCACACCCCCCCCGCCCGCACAACCCCCCAGATGGGTGAAAAATTTACCCCTGGTTTCTCACTGTCCCCAATCAGAGAGCTCGAAACTGGAGCACACGTGCAGCTGCCTGGGTCCATGCAAGAAAGAAGTGCCCTCCCCAACTTCAGGAAGTCCCAAAGTGCTTTGCAGCCAGTGAAGTACTTCTGAAGTGTTGCCACATTTCCAATGCAGGAAAAGCAACAGTCAATTTGTGCACTGTAAGGTCCCATAAAGAACAATGAAATAACAACCAGGTAATTAGTTTTGGCGATGTTGGTTCAGACATAATTGTTGGTCAGGACACTGGGGTGACTTATTCATTCATGGCAAGTGGGTGTTGCTGGCTAGGCCAGCATTTATTGCCCATTCCTAATTGCCCTTGAGAAGGAAATGGTGAGTTGCCTTCTTATTTAACCCTCATTTAAAGGTTATTTAGATCTGCATCCGAAGCGCTGTAACCTGTGAGACGATGGATTAGGTGCTGGAAAGTGGAATTAAAATGAGCAGCCAGTTTCATTTTCATCTTCTTCTGGCTGGCGAAAATATGGTGGGCTGAATGGCCTCTTTCTGCACCGTAACATTTCCATGGTTCTATGGTCTTAAACTGCTGCAGGCCATGTGGTGTAGATGCGCCCATAGTGCTGTTAGGGAGGGAGCCCCAGGATTTTGACTCAGCGATGGTGAAGGAATGGCGATATATTTCCAAGTCAGGGTGGTAAGTGGCTTGGAGGGGAACTTCCAGGTGGTGGTGTTCCCATGCACCTGCTGCACTTGTCGCCCGCTCTTCCTTGAAATAATGCCATGCGGTCTTTTACGTTGAAGTAAGAGGGCAGACTGGGCCACGGTTTAATCGCCAAACCAAAAGACAGCAGCATCAACAGTGCAGCATTCTGTCAGCACTGCACTGGGAATGTCAGTCTCAATTGAAACTGTTTAGTGGGGCTTGAATCCACAACATTCTGACTGTGAGGTGAGAGAGCTGTTGCTTTTTGCCATGCTGATACTGTGAAGTGACGAGTGAGGTCTGGGTTTAATTAATAATGGGGCAGGCCTCATAGCAGTAACTGTGCCTTCCCATTCCACACCAGAATGTTAAAATTAAAACTGCAAACAGAAAATGCTGGAAATACTGTGCAGGTCAAACAGCATCTGTGGAGGGAAACAGGGTTAACACTTCAGGGCAGACCCTTTATCAGGACAGAGGGAAGCTCCAAATGTAATAGGTTTTGAGCAAGTGAAAGTGGGGAGGGTGTACATTAGAAGAACATAAAGGAAGGTCTGTGATAGGCTGGAGGGCAGGAGAGATTAATGGTGCAAGGAAAAAGGGAGTGGTAATGGGTAAAATAAAGAAATATAATATGTGTCCAGATTCTTTACTTCTATCCATTCACAGGATGTGGGCTTCGCAGGCTGGGCCAGCATTTAATGCCCATTCCTAATTGCCCTCGAGAAGGTGGTAGTGACAGCTTAGTGGCTTGCTAGCCCATTTCAGAGGGCATTTCAGAGTCAACCATATTATTGCGGGTCTGGAGTCACATGTAGGCCAGGCCAGGTAAGGATGGCAGATTTCCTTTCCTAAAGGGCATTAGCAAGTCCAGCATTTGTTGCCCATCCCTAATTACCCTTAAACTGAGTGATTTGCTAGGCCATTTCAGAGGGCCATTAAGAGTTAACCACATTTTTGTAGGTCTGGTGTCACATGTAGGCCAGACCAGGTAAGGATGGCAGGGTTCCCTTACTAAAGGGCATTAGTGAACCAGATGGACGGTATGACAATCAGTAATCATTTCATGGTCACTATTACTACGACCAGCTTTCAACTCCAGATTTTTTAGTAATTGAATTTAAATTCCACTAGTTGATATGGTATAATCTGAACCTGTGTTACCAGAGCATTAGCCTGGATCACTAGCCCAAGCACATTGCCAGTACGCTACCATCTCCCCATAAACAGGGAAGGTATGAATGGCTGCACTGCAACCATCTGAATGCAAAGTGGAAGAATAAAGAAAGAAATGAGGAAAGAAAACGAGCAAGCAAAACAAAACAAGAAACAAAATGGAGGCACAGGTCATGATCTAAAATTGTTGATCTCAATTTTGAGTCCAGAAAGCTGTAGAGTGCTGAATCAAAAGATGAGATCTGTTCCTCAAGCTTGTGTGGTGCTTCATTGGAACCTGCTCAGGATTATGCTTGCGGATTGCACTGAGGTGCTCCGCAAAGTGGTTACCCAATCATCCCAGAGTGTAGGGAAGACCACGTCATGAACAGCGAATACAGTATACTAAATTGAAAGAAGTACAAGTAAATCACTGTTTCAATTGGAAGGAGTGTTTTGGGCCTTGATGCTGAGAAGGGGAGAAATAAAAGGACAGATAGAGCAACTCTTGCGCTTGCATGGGAAGGTGCTGGAGGAAAAAGGAAGGGGTGTTGTGGTGACTATGGAGTGGACTAGGGTATTGCAGAAGAAATGCTGAAAGGGGGGAGGGGATGCAGGGTAAGATATGTTTGGTGATGGCATCACATTGGAGGCGATGGAAATGGTGGAGGATGATCCGTAGAATGAGGAGCTGGTGGGGTGGAGGGCGAGGACAAGAGGAACTCTGTCATGGCTGTAGGAGGGAGGGGAAGGGGTGAGAACAGAAATGCATCAAATAGATCAGACATGATGAAGGGCCCTGTCAACCATGCTCGGGGTTGGGAAGATGGGTTTGGGTGGCGGGGGGAGGGGGAGGAACCTTGGCTGAGGAAAAGAGAAGATACATTGGAAGAGCTAGTATAGAAGGTTTGGGAGAGCTGGTATAGAAGGTTAAGGGTGCATCATCAGAACAGATATGACGGAGATGGAGAATTTGCAGGAGGATGGAAAAGAGTCCTTAGAAGAAGCGGAACAGAGGAAGTACATAGCTGTGAAAGTCCAAGGACTTGGAGTGACATTGGTTGATAGCCTATCCCCAGAAATGGACACAGAGAAGTCCAGGAAGGGAAGGGAAGTGTAAGAGATGGACCAGGTGAAGAGGGAAGAAGGTTGGAAATTCAAAACAAAGCCAATTAGATTTTCCAGTTCAGGGCGAGAGCAGAAAGCAGCACTGTACACTCATCAGTGTACCAGAAAAAAGATGAAGGAGGTGAGCCAGAGCTGAAAGGGTCCACTTGAAATGTTAACTCTGTTTCACTCTACAGATGCTGTCTGACCTGCTGAAAATTTCCAGCATTTTCTGCTTTTATTTCAGGTTTCCAGTGTCTGCAGGATTTTGCTTTAGTATATTTATGTTAAAGACAGGTGGTGAGCTTCAATTCTTCTTTCCCATCCCTGTTGGCCAAGGCTCAAAAATTGCTCCAGCTGAAAAAGCAGATCCATCTATTCAAATTTGAGATTGACAGTTTCCTACAGTCAGGGGCAGATCAATCCTTTCACCTCTTGGGCCTTCAGGAGCAGTTTACTCAGAACATTCCAACTGTGACACAACTGGTTGAACACGAGGATATTAATCCTGTTGATTCTGTTGGTCTGCTTGGACAAATTAAAGACAATATTATTCTATAAACCCTTCTGTGAATGCAAGCATTCCAGTGGTATTAATTTCTAGAGTTAAAAAATGCTCAGCTTTCTCCTATTAATAGATACTCCTCTTGCTTAGGACCATTCAAATATATACCAGATAATTTGTTTTCCTGATGTTGTCATGTGGTCCAATATATCCTCAGGTCCTCCTTCATTAATCCAATATGCCTTCGACAGCACTCGCAGAATCACAGATGTTATGACTTAATATGGGTTGAAATGTGGGTGGTAGAGCCATCACCCATTCCAACCTTTGCACTTTTCAGCATTGAAACTACCTGGATACTTCTGGGGAGGCGATGGTGTAGCGGTATTGTCACTGGGCTAGTATTCCAGAGACCCCAGGGAAATGGTCTGGGGACCCGGGTTCAAATTTGAATTCAATAAAAAAATCTGGAATTAAAAAGCCTAATGATGACTATGAAACCATTGTCGTTTGTTGTAAAAACCCATCTGGTTCACTAGGTGCCATTTAGGGAAGGAAATTTGCTGCCCTTACCCAGTCTGGCCTACAGACTCACAGCAATATGGTTGCTTTTAAATGCCCTCCGAATTAGGGCAATTAGGGATGGGCAATAAATGCTGGCCTGACCAGCGCGCCCACATCCCAACAAAAAAAAAATTGCTCTCAAAGAACAAAACCCAAATCTTCCAGCATTCTCCAATTAAAATGTGCAAAGAAGCTGTGTGTTTTCTCTGACAATCTTGCAGAATATTAGTGCTTTTTACATAAAAAAAACTTCTTTATCTCCCCATTCTGCTGATTGGCAGACAGGCAATGTGTTTCCAGTATGGGTCTGAAAGGAGGGAAACGGAGAAGGTTGCCTCCATGAGCAGTGAACTTGTAAGTGAGAGCATTTATGGGAACAAAATTCAAAAAATGGACACTGATATCAGGGAGGGGAGTTAACCTGTGCCCAATCCTTCTAATGCAGGCAGAACTCAAACTTTGGACTGTCTACTAATTTAAATGACATTAGCTTGCAACCCAGGGTGCACGTCTCAGTCGGGGACCAAGGTCGTGTGAGGCTGGCACCATGTAAAGCTAGCCTGCACTCTTTAAAGCCAGCCTATGCCTCTTGAAGGGGAGGTGCATTCATGCTGCAACCAGAACTGGAAATGGATGGGGAAGAAATTCTGAGCAGGAAGAAGAATGAATATGGCACTATAGGGCAGAGAGCGTGCTCCAAGTTTCCCTCACTGAGCACAGGGGGCCTTGGTTCATGTGGACAGGAGGAGAGAGATTCCCTGTACAAGGGGGACAGGAGGCCCTCCAGGCAGACACTGCAAAGGCAGTGGAGGCAGACAACCATTGTTGTCAATGCAAGCAGTATAGCCCCAAGGACTTGGATGCAGTGCAAGAAGAAGTTTAATGTTCTCACACAAGTGGTCAAAATCAGTGAACTCAACCTCATATGCTATATCCTTTGAACTGAAACATGAGCCTCACAGAATGCTCTATTCTCTGCATTTCCTTCACTTACTTACCAACAATCTCTTAACAGCTGTGTCTCCTGTTGAAAACCCTTCTCCCTCTCTTCCTCCTCCCTCTTGGAGCAGTTTGTCCTCCTCTGTGTTGCCTCTGCTAATTCTCCATGCTGTAGGCCAAGGAGGATGGAAGCTACAGCATTTATGATAGGAGCAAGTGACCTGAGCAGTACCTTTGAAGTGAAAATCAATGTCTTCACTGTGGGCCACACCACTCCCTGTAGACATCACCAACTTTTAAAAAGAGTACAAACCACTAAACACTCCTACTAACTCATCAACCTCCAGTAGAAATCAATCAGCAACTAATCTGAGAGTGGTTTAACTAGCACTGCTTATGAGTCCTTCCTGCTGTTGAAGTTGAGCTGTGCAAAGTTAAGAGAGGGGAAATCTTACATACATAGAATTACATACTGGCAGGTTTTTAAGTCGCATCTTAAAGGATGAAAGAGTGAGATGGGGAGGCAAATAGGTTTGGTGGGGGAAATCCCAGCAATTAGCTTGAAGATGGATGAAGGCACAGTCGCCAATGGTGGGGTGAAAGAAGTGGGGATGCACAAGAGGCCAGAGTTGGTGAAATGCAGAATTTGCAAAGGGTTGTAAGGCTGCAGGAGGTTGCAGAGATGCCCATGATGGTTATCAATCAAACAAGGCGAGAAGAAAATATATGCACAAGAAAAATTCGAGATTGTGACCTGGGGGCATGGCTTCCAGACCTAAGCCAGGAAATAGGTAAAGTCCTTTCCCATTTGTCATGCAACAATCTTTCATCTTGAAGGATCAGTAGAACTCTTCCATATCAAAGAGTCAGCCAGGCTCCACTACAATGACAAGAGGCCGTCACGAGAAATGCACTTCATCAACACATATATAAGAAAAGCAATATTAAGTACCTGCAATTGAATGGGAGTTATTAATTAAATTTCAAGGTTCAAATGAAACTCTTAAGCAATTTGACCTTTGCTGTTGTGAATTAAGATATTAACTACTCCTTTTATTCAAATCAATTGACTTTCATCCACTGCCATCCATCTAAGTGATTTTAACTTAAGGCTGATATTTATCATCGGTTAAGGGTACAGATGGAGCTTGAACCCACAACCTCCACGTTCAGACACAAAAGCACTTCCAAGTAGCCTACTACCACTGTAAGGCATGATATATAAGGCATACAATTAATAATGGCAAGTGATTGACCTTTCAGATCTGCTTAGAAGCAAATTGTTTTAATGTGTGTGAGACGTTTTATGCAAAACACTGCTATTTGGGCACAGTGATTTACCCCAGCACAGAGAGATACTTTGAAGTTTGACCAACAGCTCCTATGGATACAAATAAGCAAATAAAACTATTCAAGCAAAAAAAGGGACGGAATTTTAGGCAGGTGAGATTTTATGGTCCCGCCGAAGTTAATGGGCTTTTGAACTGCTCTCTGCATTTTACAACCTGCAACCGTCGTGACAGGGCCATAAAATTCCCCCCACTGTCTCATCCTCTTCTCACCCCTCACCTTCATAGACCTTGCCATATTTCGAGTGATATTTTGGTTATGAAATGACTCATAACAAATTGCTTCTTCCAACATCCTTCACTGTGCCAACTGTGATGAGCTATGTCCCCGGAATATTTCAATGCATGGCTTGCCACCACACTCCAGACACTATTCAGCCAAACACATCCAATTTTGTGACATACTTGCCTTCCTATGCCAAGTGGAAAGCAGTAAGACTCATTACTTAATTGGATGATTCTTGGCTGTCAGCCAAACAACCTTTTCCCCCATTTTCAATATTTTTATATCTGGTAAAGAGAAATGTTCGAAGACGATGACAAGAGAAAGAATCTTTTTTAACGTCCCTCTGATTTTTCTCCAGGGCTGCACAGGGCAGTGCCCTTGACATTCATCTTCAATTCATGGAGACGCCAGGCCAATCCTGGAGGGTTGGCAACCCTAAGCCCCCTTGAGCTCTTAAGTAGTTATTTTTGTTTATTTTTCTTAATGAACACGAATGCAGGAAATATGCTTGGAGTCTTCCAGGTGAATTGGACTATTCTCTGCCTTCCTGTTGTCTATCAGCTCCCTTTTCCTTATTTTAACATTTGAGGTTGAATTCTTCCCAACAGGTGGGGTATTTGGCACCTTCCTGGGAAATACATTCCAACCTCTGAACAAAACCTCCCAGATTGGCTGTTAGCAATTATAAAGGAATAAATGTGCAATAATTATGTAACACAACTGACAGACTCTTTGAAAATGATAACAAATGAAGGGGCAAAGATTTCCTCCAATCTTTATTTGCAGTGAAATCTTAAACTCAGCGGTCGATTTTGATGCCCAAGCGACTTTGGGAAGCTGGGGGCAAGAGCAAAATGCTAATTTCAGAACAAAGTATTATGCCAGCTGGGCCTCATCTGCATGCTGCCCCTCAGTTGCCTCTCACGTCATTCTCGTATTGGCAGGCTTGTGACTAGTTTGGTACCCGATCAGTCGCATCAGTACTCGGGCCCCAGCTGTTCATGATATCTGTCAATGATCTGGATGTGAGAGCCAAATGTGATATTTCCAAGCTCGCAGATGACACAAATCTAAGTGAGGAAGGTGCAAAGTGGCGTCAAGGGGATTTGTGCAGACTTAGTGAGTGAGCAAGAACATGGCACATGAATATAATGTGGAAAAAATTGAGGTTATCCACTTTGGTGGGAGGAACAGATGGGCAGAGTATTTCTTAAATGGTAAGGGATTAGAAAGTGTAGATGTACAAAGGGACCTGGGTATCCTTGTCAATAAGTCACTGAAAGCTAACATTCAGATGCAGCAAACAATTTGGAAGGCTAATGTCTTTATTGCAAAAGGATTTGAGTGCAGGAATAGCACAGTCTTGCTTCAATTGTATAGAACCTTGGTTAGGCTGCACCTGGAGTACTATGTGCAGTCTTGGTCCCTCTACCTTAGGAAAGATATTATTACCACAGACAGAGTGCAATAAAGGCTCACCAGATTTGTTCCTGGGATGGCAGGACTGTCCTGTGAAGGGAAATTGGGGAAACTGGGCCCGTATTCTCTACAGTTTCGAAGAATGAAAGGTGATCTCATTGAATCCTGCAAAATACTTAAAGGGATAGGCAGGGTAGGTGCAGGTATGATGTTTCCCTTGGCTAGGGAGTCTAGCACCAGGGCACATAATTTCAAAATAAGGGGGAAGTCACTTAGGACTGAGGTGAGGAGAATTATTTTTTACACAGAGGGTTGTGAATCTTTGGAATTCTCTACCCCAGAGGACTGCAGAAGTTCAGTCATTGAATATGTTTAAAGCAGAGACTGACAGATTTCTAAATACCAGTGACGTAAAGGGACATGGGGACAGTGTGGGGGAAAGGCATTGAAGTGAATGGTCAGCCATGATTGTATTGAATTGTGTAGCAGGCTCGATGGGCTGAAGAGCCTCGTCCTATGTTCCTATGCCTGCCCAAGATAGTGAGAAAAGCTGGCCAGTGTGAGTGGAAATTCTAGCAACTAGAGCCTGCCCAGCCACAAGAGGTTTTATTTTCTTCCACAAGATGTGGGCATCGTTGGCTAGGCCAGCATGTGTTGCCCATCTCTAAACACCTTTGTGAAGGTGATGGTGAGCTGCCTTATTGAACTGTTGCAGCCTATGTGGTTTAGGTACACCCACAGTGATGTGGATTTTGACCCAGGGACAGTGAAGGAACCGTGATATATTTCCAAGTCAGGATGGGGTGTGGTTGGAGGGGAACTTGCAGGGTGCTGCTCTTTCCTTCTGGATGTTAGAGGTTGCGGGTTTAGAAGGTCCTGTCAAAGGGCCTTTGGTGAGTAACTGCAGTGCATCTTGTGTATGGTACACACAGCTGCCAATGTGCGTTGGTGGTCGTGGGAGTGAATATTTAAGGTATTGGATGGGGTGCCAATCAAACAGGCTATTTTGTCCTGAATGGTGTTGAGATTCTTGAATGTTGGTGGAGCTGTACTCATCCAAACAATTGGGAAATATTCCATCACACTTCTGGCTTGTGCCTTGTAGAAGGTGGACAGGTTTTAGGGAGTCAGGAGGTGAATTATTCTCTGCAGAATTCCAGGCCTCTGACCTACTCTTGTAGCCACAGTATTTATATGATTGTTCTCGTTCAGTTTCTGGTCAATGTTGACAGTTGATAGTGGAGGATTCAGCGATGGTAATGTCATTGAATGTGACGGGAAGATGGTTAGATCCTCTGTTGTTGAAGATGGTCATTGCCTGGCACAAGTGTGGCACAAATGGTACTTGCCACTTGTCAACCCAAGCCTGAACATTGCCCACACCTTTCTGCATATGGGCATGGGCTGCTTCAGCACCTGAGGAGTCATGAATTGGACAGGAAGCCTATCTCCATATCAAGCAAGGAATCGCTCCTGTGAAAATCTGAACTTTTATCAGTTTTCCATTGGGACAGGCTTTCTTCTGACACCAAAACAAAGTTTCCTGTCTCTGTGGCAAAAGTTCCATTTGGAGAGACCATTTCTATTTGTAAAGCTAAAGGTCATCAATATAGGACAGCCACCAGAAGTCAAATAGGGAATTCTGTAGAAATCTCTTTACCTAGAGTGGTGAGAATGTAGAACTCATGACCACTGGAAGCAGTTGAGGAGAACAGTATAGTTGTATTTAAGTGGAGGCTAGATAAGCATATGAGAGATAATGGAATAGAATTATTGTTTCTCTTTATTGTCTCATGGGATGTGGGCATTACTGACAAGGCCTGTAATTATTGTCCATCCCTGATTGCCCTTGAGCTGAGGGTAGCTAAGAGTCAACCACATTGCTGTGAGTCTGGAGTCACATGTAGGCCAGACCAGGTAAGGATGGCAGATTTCCTTCCCTAAAGGGCATCGATGATAGCTGTCATGCTCGCCATCACTGAGACTAGCTTTATATTCCAGATTTACTGGGATTTGAACCTGCAGGTCCCCAGGGGATTAGGCTGGGCCTCTAGATTACTAGGTCTTGTGGCATTACCACTGCGCCACCATCTCTCCCATCCCCCCAACCAGCACACCCCCCAGCCCCACCACACCACCGCCCCCGCCATGGTGATAGACTTAGACGAGAAAGAATTGGAGTGGGCCCAAGCGGAGCATAGACTGATGGGCCAAATGTCCTGTTTCTGTGCAGTATTTATGCTTTAATTCTATGTTTAAAAAAAAGGCAGAAGCGACTTAGGTCACAGTTAAGATTGATTTGAAAAGGAAATGGTTTCTTATTATAGTACAGCCTAAATTTAGCCATTTGTTCCTCCTTAATATGGCCAAGATGCTGCTTGAGTGTGATTTTTTTTTGCTGGAAGCAGGTAAATACTTAAGTTACTTAAATTAGCATGAGAGTAAGTGATTCAGTGTAAACTTCTCCCACGCCCACCCCAGCTCCAACCCACCCCACCTCTGCCCTCCTAGCTGCTGCCTTGGGTCACAGGGTGAATATTTTCCATGCATCAAGACAAATATTTTCTTCTTCTTCTTCTCATTTGCAATGATTGAGAATATAAAGTCCTCTTAGGTCAGCACTGATCTGGAAGCACAAGATTAATGAGCAACAAAGTGGTCCTGCCTGTGTTTATTTACCCAGATCACATTTCATGCTTAATAATTAATATTGCAGGAAGTTTCACACTTTGGTAAAGGACAGAGAAGCTGAGCAAAAGGCAAGCAGTGCAGTCAGGAGTTTTGATCATAAAATACAGTGGAATATCATCGAACCCTTCTGTTAATAGAATTGATCAAACCACATGGAAGTGAGTCAGGGGCAATTTAGGAGATTGTACCTTCTCAGGAAATCTTGTCTTATGAGCATCATCTTTTGCCAGCAAATTAACATTTGATTTCAGATTTTTTACCATCGTATGCCCACTCATGATCCTGGAATTCCTGCAGCAACTCAATGCATTGGTCCAACGATCATTGAACAATGATCCTGTGACAATCCTTATTCCTCAGGATTAATGCATAGGGAATTTATTCAAATCACTGCCTATGATTGGAGGAATAATTTTGGTCTTATACGAGTTTATACAATCAATCTCTCTTGTTTTGATTAAATATCGAGTTTCCACAATGGTGCTTATGATTCAGTGAGGGAGTCAATTATCACAAAGACACATAAAACAAATAAAGATTGGTATGCTTGATAATGCATTAAATAATTTGATCATAATTAAGTTGAAGGAAGAATGGATGCTGATATTCTGTAGTAAAAACTCAAAATATTGAAAATGTGCCAGGTCAGTTGGTATCAGAAAGAGAAAAGATGTGTTCCTGTATTGGAGCTGAACAAATAAGAAGTAAAGTGGGCAGAAATTGCTTGTTCAGGCAGAAAACAGGAGCCCGCCGATTAATTTAACAGTAGGCTTGCCTGTGTCAAAACTATTCAGGCATTGGTCTCACTGCTAAAGTGGTAAGCCCTTTTATTTTAGGCCTCTCAGGCAAATTAGGGCCCTAGAGCCTGTTAAAGTATCCCTCCTTGTCAGAATTGGTTGTTTATGTGCAGGGCACCGTGTCGGCCTCCGTGGCACAGAACTTATCAGCAGGTAGGAGTTATAAATAAAGCATTTGGAGGAAAAGCAATGGATGCTCCTCCAACTGCACAGGAGACATGGGGGCAGAACCATCCAGTCCCGTTGGCAGCAGGCGTCATGGCGGGTGCGAGCGGACAATTTGGCGAGGCGGCCAAAAATCGGTTTCACGCCGCCGTGAAACCACTTTGCGATCGTGCGCTCCACTTGTCAATGACGGGCCGCGTTTCCCACCATCGCACATTGGGAAACTAATTCCAACACTTTAGCATCTCATAAGCCTTGCTCCACCGGAATCAACCGCCCACAAAAAAATTTACTGCCCACATTCGGCGTGACTTCTGAACGGCGTGATTTCACAACTGCCTTGCACCTTTGAGAGGAGTTCAGAGGTGAGCGGACACAACCTTGTGCAGCCTTCCTCAGCATCACCCGTAGGATATCAAGAGGCGCCGTGCATTCATGGGGAGGAGGTGGTGGGGGGTGCAGGTGGAGGGGGTGGGAGGGGGTGTTGGGGGGGTTGGTGGTGTCTGCAGGTAGGGGCATAGGCAATTCGCTTTTTCCCCAGCTGGCTTTCAGTGTGGTGCCAGGGCAAGGGCTCCAGTGCGGGCAAGGCCAGATGGGGGTGAGGGTGGTGGGGTGGGGCGGGGGGGGGGTGGGTGGTGGGTGCGGTGGCATCAAGGCAGCACAGACGGAAGGAAGCATGCAAGCACATACTGGGGGTGGGGAGGCAGGGTGAGGAAATCGGCTACCCACTTGGAAAAGCTTGTCAAAAGTGAGCGTTCTTCCACAGCTGAGAGTGTTCACCAGCAGCTCCGTTGGCATGCTTGGGGTCGGGCTTTTGAAGCATTTCTGTCCACTCAAGCAACAGAAAAGTATGAAAGTGCCACCAAATGCTCCAGAGCATTTCACCCCATGGGCACACATGGCAAATTAATGTGCATTTTAGGGGGCAACAGAACCACTGGCCAACTGGGCAAGTTGTAGAATCCCCTTGCGACATGTGGCCATGGCACAGTCACTGGCAGAGGTGCTCACAACCTCTTATAATGTTTTTATTAAGGTTTGGACCAGTATCTATCATGGTTCAAGCTAACAGTGCAGCCTTGCAGTGCGGGTTAAGAGAATGCCTGTGCCTGAGCTGAGAGCACAGCACGCAGTCCAATGGGCAAAGCTGTCGCCAATTGGTCAAGTGGAGTGGGGCAGAGGTGGCTGGGGTTTCGGACAACCATGAAGCCCACTACACACTGGTCATCCAGGTGGCCAGCTCTCTCCATGTGTGAAGGGGCCTTCAGATTTAACCAAGGGAAGTCCTTAGTACACCTATGCTAACCCAGACGTCTCTCTCTTTGATCCAACAGGAGCAGAAGATCAGGATCATGGAGCCTGGTGATTTAGCGGTATGCCTCATGGCTTACAGAGAGCAGAGAAGAAGGAGAAGAAGAGTGTGGTGGAGGCACCTGGCTCAGCAGGGCCTGCTGCGCAAAAAGCTGAAGATCCATAGAGAGCCATCGCTCACAGGCACCTCACTAGAACCAGAGTTTATAGATGGCGCTTGTCATTCCTGCAGATGACTGAGAGCCAGTGTCGCTGAAGACCGCGCATGTCTAGGGAACTGGTCGGTCACATATGCCGCCTGCTGCAGGATTTGGTGTCACGGGGACGTGGAGGGCATCCACTGCCAGTGGCTGTGAAAGTGACCGTGCCGCTCAACTTTTACACTGGTGGTTTCTTCCAGGGCTCCACAGGTCACCTGTGTGGGATCTGGCAAGTCTCCATGCACAAGTGCATCCAGGAGGTCCTGGGCACCATTTTCACGATGGCACAGAATTTTGTGCATTTTGCCCAGGATCAGGAAAGCCAGGAAGCAAGAGCACTGGGATTTACACAGATCTCTGGTTTTCCACAGGTGCAAGGTGCTATCGATTGCACTCATGTGGTGCTTAGGTCTCCATGGCAACAAGCAGTTAACTACGTCAACCGCAAGGGCTTCCATTCGCTCAATGTTCAACTAGTGTGCGACCACCACAAACACCTCCTGCAGCTGTGCACATGGTTCCCACAGAACATCAACAACTCCTACATCTTTAGCAATTCTTAGATCCCTGACATCCTCCAGGGCCCACAGAGGCTGCAGGGTTGGCTCCTTGGGGACAAGGGCTACCCACAGAGGATGTGGCTGATGATGACCATGTGGTGTCCTCAGACTGCAGCAGAGTGATGGTATAATGAGTCTCATGCTGCGATCCGGACTTTGATGGAGCAAACGATAGACACCTTGAAAAATGAGATTCCGGTTCCTTGGCAGGTTCTGTGGAGCACTGCAATACAGTCCCCCGAAGGTGTGGCAAATCATCATAGCTTGCTGCACACTACACAGCCTGGTGCTGCAATGGAGGGAGGACCTGGTTGAAGTGGAGATGGAATAGATGCACTCTCCTCCGATGAGGAGGACATTGAAGGGGATGTCGGTGATGAGGTCCTCAAAGGCGAGGATGCTGGCAATGAGGCCATTGCACTGGCCAGGCAAGGCAGGTGCGTTTGGAAAGCTCTGATAGCCACAAGATTCAAGGAGGATGATGACAAGATGGAGTGAGGACAGTCTTGACATCCTCACCTTGCATCTGTGAAAGTTTGACTCCTGTGTGGCTGATGGCAGTGCACATACCCTCAGTACTCAGGGTCATGTCATGGAGATGCAGCGGAGGCCCTAGTAGTCTCTAGATTCCAGGAGGATGATGACAACATGCAGTGAGGACACTCCATAGATCTTCACATTGCCTCTGTGAGTGTCTGTCTCCTATCTGGCTGAGGGCAGCTCACTAGCGTTCTGTGATCAGGGTCATATCATGGAGACACAGCTGTGAAACTTTAAATACTCCTGATCCTTTGACCCCTTCAGGAGCACATCATCACTGGTCACAGGTGCTGAAGAGATGGGGGGGCCAGACCCACTTTAAAAGTGCTGGGAGCACACAGAGAGAATGACGAAACTCTGTGACACCTGCCCATGACATTCTGGCAGCAATGAGGTGCAGGCATCATTGTAACAAGGAGCCATAGGCAAGGAGACATTGTTGAGAGTTTATTTACAATAGTGAACATTATGTACAAGTGATTAACACCCATGCCAAGGCTGTGCAACCACATCTTCTTAACCTTCCTAACTCTGCCGCTACATCGTGGTGCTCCCCCGACATCCACACCAGAGGTGGAGGCAGCCTGCTGACTGCTGCGCCCTGTTTGTGATTAACTTGGCGGGCATCCTTTGGAGGGCCAAGACCTGGAAGGCCCTGACCAGATTTGGCTTTCCTGCTGTGGGCTAGCTGCACCTTCCTCGGCCTATGGAACTAGAGCTGCGGGGGCCCCAGGAAGAGGGGATTTGGATCGGCCAGACATTCCCAGAGTCACCTGAGTGCATGGCCCCAGGGTGTTGAGCTGCTGCTCTTCCTCCCTATGGGTGCCCGAGGGCCCCTGGCTGACTCCTTGAGGAGAAGAAGAAGCTCCAGTGAGATCGAGCTGCTCCACATCCCACTCGTGTTGACACTGTTGGAGGTCAACCATGACATCAGCAATTGAGTTCAGCCCACACAGCTGTGCAAGGCCAATGTCCTGGACCAAGGATGGCGGCTGCCGTCGTGCCAGTGTTGACCTCGATGCTTCGGCATGTCGGAGCTATCACTCAGACTGAAGGTGGAAAGACTCCTCCATCATCCCTTGCAATCTGAGGAGTGCACCAGACATCCTTTCCTGACGGTCCCATGTTTGACTTTGCAGCTCCAACAACTACATAAAGACAGATGGACAGAGTGTGAGCAAGGTGCATACCAGGCCAAATGAGAAGGATGCCAGGTGTGTGTGTGTGTGTGTGTGTGTGGAATGGAGCCATGGATGGGATGAGGAGGCAGTGTCCAGAGGAGATGAGGTCAGATGGAGATGTGAGGGTGTGCGTGAGAGAGTGAATGGTTTTGTCCCTTGAGCCGGCAGTAAGTGAGATGCCAGTGAATGTGTGATGGGCTTGTGAGTGGGTGAGTTCAGAGTGATGAGATGGTTGACTTATCCTGGTGGCACGGATGAGATCATCATCCTTTTTCTGCACTGGATGGCCAACCTCCTGCGTGCAGCATTGGCACTGACCACCTCTGCCACCACCTCCCAAGCTGCAGTGGTGAGACTGATGACCCTTCTGCAGCCAGAACAGAAGTGGAGGACTTGGGGGTGGGCCTTCACAGCACCCAGAAGGTGACCCAGGGATGCATCACTGAATTGGGTTGTGGTGGGGGGTGGGGGGGTGTGGGGTGGATGGTAGGGAGCTGCATTCTTCTTGGCTTTTGAGGCTATTTCTTCAGTGGAGCAGTTCTGGGCTGCAAGCATTGAGAAGTGTGCACGCGGCTGCATTTTAAATGTGGCGTCTGGCGTGAGGAAGCAGAGAGGTAACGGTGTAATGGGCCAACTGGAGGCCAGCCGCCAGTGATCTGGCGTGTTTCCTGTGACTGCATAATTTCTGAGGCAGGAACGGGATGATACAGTGCAAAAACCTGCCATTGCGGTCGGTGGGCCTTTTTCCACACCTGCTACCCCACTTAGTGGAAATCTGGGACGATTCCACCCATGGTCAACCCTCTCCTCCCTGCCACCATCTTATTGATCTGCAATGCCCCATCCCGGAGCTCCAACCCTCTTTATTGGCCTGATTGGAAAAAGTCACTTGCACCGTGGATGTTGGTAGTGTCTGAAAGGAAATTTCCATTGATTTTTGCACAGCTGTGTCTAAATTCTAGGCCTTGATGTTTTCAATTTTCAGTGTGCCAGTGGTTGACATTGACTTGCATGGTAGATACCCAAACATTCAAAAGCCTTCATCCTTCTGAATAATAGAATGGTTACAGCTCAGAAGGAGACCATTTGGCCCATCTGAAGAGCAACTCACCTACTCCCACTCGTCTACCTTTTCTTCATAGCCCTGAGTACTGAATCTCTTTTGGAATTTGGACACATTTTAACTGGCAGAAATTGATTTTTGTCCTGGTGGGCAATTACTGTTTCTATTTTTAAGTTTTTTTTTACATCCCTGACCTGCAATTAGAGCTGAAAAGCTTATGGTACACATTGTGTCGCTGTATGCCGATGGTTGAGGAAATGTAAGTTTAGAAGAGTGGATGGGGTACCAATCAAACTTTGTCCTAGATGGTGTCAAGTTTCTTGGGTGTTGTTGGAGCCACACTCAGCCAGGCAAGTGGAGGCTATTCCATCACAATCCTGACTTGTGCCTTGTAGATGGTAGATAGACTTTGGGGAGTCAGGAGGTGAGCTACTCTTTGCAGATTTCCAAGCCTCTGACCTGCCCTTGTAGCCACAGAATGTAAATGGCTGATCCAGTTCAGTTTTTGACCAATTTATCCCCCGGATGTTGGTAGCAGGGGACTCAGTGATGGTAATGCCATGGAATTTCAGGAGGAGATGGTGAAATTCTCTCTTGTTGGAGATGGTCATTGCCTGACACTTGTGTGGTGCACTTGTTACTTGCAACTTTACAATGCAAGCCTGAATGCTGTTCAGCATTGCTGCATGCAGGCACCAGTCTCCATCATCTGCAAACATCCCCACTTCTAGCCTTATGTTGGAGGGAAGGTCATTGATGAAGCAGCTGAAACTGGTTGGGCTGAGGACATTATCCTGAGGTGTTCCACCAGAGGTATCCTGGGTCTGAGATGATTGTCTTCCAACAACCACAGCCATCTTCCTTTGTGCCAGGTGTGACTCTAACCAGCGGAGAGTTCTCCACCTGATTTCCATTGAGCCCAGTATTGTAAGACTCCTTAATGCCATATTCAGTCAAATGCTGCATTAATATAAAGGGCAGTTGCTCTCACCTCACCTCTGGAGTACAGCTCTTTTGTCCATGTTTGGACAGAAGCTGTAATGAGGTCAGTAGCTGAATGACCCTTGCTAGCATTGTTGGTGGCACCTTCCATCACTTTGCTGATAATTTAGAGTAGAATGATGGCGCAGTAATTGGTTGAATTGGATATGTCCGGATTTTTGTGGACAGGACATATCTAGGCATTTCCCACATTGGCGGATTGGATGCCAGTTTTGTAACTGTATTAGAATAACTTGGTTAAGGGAATTGCTAGTTATGGGGGTAAAGACTTCAGTACCACAGCCGGGATGTTGCCAAGCCCCATTGCCTTTGCTGTATCCAGTATGCCTTAAGATGTTTTTTTATTTCATGTGGAGTGAATGGAATTGGCTGAAGACTGGCATTTCTAATGCTGGAGACCTCTGGAGGAGATCAAGATGGATCATTCACTCAACACTTCAGACTGAAGATGGTTGCAAATGCTTCAGCCTTTGTTTTTGCGCTTAAGTGCTAGGGTCCCCCATAATCTGGTCCCAGACCTTAAAATCATAGAGAATTGGAATAGGTTAGTCATTCAGCCCATCAAGCTGGCTCTGCTATTCAATAAAATAATGGCTGATTTCATTGTAGTCTTAATGCCATTTTCTTGCCTGTCCCCCATAACCCTTGACTTCCTTGTCACTCAAAAATCAGCCTTGAATATATTCAGTAACAGCCTCCACTGCTCACTGGGGAAGAGAACTCCAAAGACTAACAAACATCTGAAAGGAGAATGTCCTCCTCATCTTGACTTTTAAAAAACTCATTCACAGGATAAGGACTTTGCTGTCTGGGCCAGCATTTATCAATCATCCCTAGTTGCCCTTGAGAAGATGGTGGTGAGCTGCCTACTTGAACCGCTGCAGTCCATGTGGTGTAGGTACACTCACAGTGCTGTTAGGAGGGGAGTTCCAGGATTTTGACCCAGTGACAGTGCCCCCTAATTCTATATTCCTCCATGTGAAGAAACCTACCCTATTGTTTTGTTGTTTAATTGTCCACCACCATTCACAATTAGATATGACAGGACTGCAGATCTTTGACCTGATCCATTGGTTGTGAGTTTATGCAGTTCTGACCATAACATGCTGCTTCTGCTCGTTCACATTCATGTTATCCTGTGTGATAGCTTCACAAGGTTGGCATGTCTGTTTTAGGTATGCCCAGTGCTCTTCTTGGCATGCTCTGCACTCTTCATTGAACTACGGTTGGCTCCCTGGCTTGATGTTAATGGTAGAGTAGGGGATATGCTGGGCCATGAGGTTACAGATTGTGGTTGAATGCAATTCTGTTGCTGCTGATGGCCAATAGTGCTTCAGATGCACAGTTTTGAGCTGCTAGATTTGTGCTAAATCTATCCCATTTAGCACGGTGGTAGTGCCTCACAACAACATGGAGGGTGTCCTCAATATGAAGATGGGATTTTGTCTCCACAAGGACTATTTGGTTGTCACTCCTACCAATATGGTCATGGGCATACCCACCTGTGACAGATAGATTGGTGAGGATGAGGCTAAGTAGGTTTTTCCCTCTTGTTAGCTCCCTCACCACTTGCTAGCAGCTATCTCCCTTAGGACTCAGCCAAGACAATCAGCGGTGGTGCTATCAAGCCACTCTTGGTGATGGACATTGAACTCCCCCACCCAGAGTACATTCTGTGCCCTTACCACTTTTGGTGCTTCACCCAAGTGGTGTTCAACATCAGCTAAGAGAGTGGTAGTCGTTAATCAGCTTATCATGCCATGACCTGATGCCATAAGACTTCATGGGCTCTGGAGTCAAAATTGAGGGTTCCCAGGGAAACTCTCTGCTGACTGTATAGCATGGTGCCACCACCTATGGTGTATCTGCCCTGCCAGTAGGACAGGGCATACCTAGGGATGGTGATGGAGGTGTCTGGGAATGTCAATGTTTATACTGTTACCTAACTAGTCTGTCCAACAGCTCTCCTGGTTTTGGGACAAATTGACAGATGTTAGTGAGGAGGACTTTGCAGGGTTGAAGGGACAGGGTGTAGCTTGTGCCCAGGTTGATGCCAGGTTAATTATTATTTGGATTTTCTATGGTAATTTTATCAACTTGCTAGAACATTAAAATGGGTAGTCAAGAGTCAAGCACATTGGTGTCGGTCTGGAGTCACATGTAGGCCAGGCCAGGTAAGATGGCAGATTTCCTTCCCAAAAATGTCATTAGTGAACCAAATAGGTTATTGAGACAATCTAGTAGTTTCATGGTCGCCATCATTCAGAATAACTTTTAAATTCCAGATTTGTCAATTAAGTTTCAAATCCCCACGGGGAGGATGGGGGAAATGTTGAGGGAAGATGGTGGGGGGGGATTTGAACTCATTTCTCTGGTGGATTAGTGTGGGATGTTGGATTATTAGTCCCGTAGCATTACAAATATGCTACCTTTCCCCTAAGGTTGGTCAGACATGGCATTTGAACACGTATTCACTGATCTTGACCACTTGTGCGAAGTCATTGAACTCCTTCCAGCACTGCATTCAAGTTCTCCGGCTGCACTCCTGGCACTAACCTGTACAGCTATCTGCTTCCATTGACTTCTCAGAGTTTGTTTGGGGGACCTTCTGGCGTCCTGGCCGCCTGTGGGTAGAAAACCTCTCTCCTCCTGATAAGCCCCAGAACCAAGGCCTCCAGTACAGCGGTGGAAATCTTTGCCATGTTGTGCCATTCTTGTGTCTTTCGCAGGTCAAACCATTTTTACAATGACAACTGTACCTGTGATGCAGGCTGGCTTTAACTAGTGCAGACTAGTTTGAACTTGTGCTAGTCTCTCATGACTTTGTACCTCCTGCTCAGGGGTGAAACTATTCAGAAACACACTTAGCACTGGCTGCATGCTGGTCATTTAAATAAGGATGAAGTTTGTGTGCTTCCTGCATTAGAAGGCAAGGGTGCATGTCAATAGCGCAACAAGATCCCCACACACATTTGCAGGGGCCATCAATGTTTGCAGCCAATAGTAGGGATAGTAGACATGCAATTGAATTGGAAGGAAGTGACTTGTGGTGTCCCACCAGGATATGCACCTCAATTATTTAGGATATTTATTACTAACTTATCTGCTAAGTACAAGCTTGTCAATGACACAAAGATTGATGGCACAGGAAGTATTGTAAATAGGGGGATCAAATTACAAACAGTCATAGACAAAGTGATAAAAGCAAAATACTGCAGATGCTGGAAATCTGAAATAAAAACAAAAATAGCTGGAAAAACTCAGCAGGTCTGACAGCATCTGCGGAGAGAAACACAGTTGACATTTCGAGTCCGTATGACTCTTCAGCAGAACTAAGGAAATAGAGAAATTAGGTGAATTATAAGGTGGTAGAGGGGGGTGGGACAGGTAGACCTGGATAGAGGGCCAGAGATAGGTGGAGGCAAAGAAGAGGTTGCCAAGATGTCATAGACAAAAGGACAAAGGAGTGTTGATGGTGGTGATATTATCTAAGGAATGTCCTAATGGGGACATTAAGGGTTGCAAGCGGGACAAGCAAGTGGCAGATAGCCCTAGTGGGGGTGGGATGGGGAGAAGGGATCGAAATGGGCTAAAAGGTGGAGATAAAACAATAGATCGAAATAAATTTAAAAATAGGTGGTAAAATAATTTTTTTTAAAATTATAAATAATTGGAAAAAGGGGGATCGGAAAGGGGGTGGAGATGGAGGAGAGAGTTCACGAACTGAAGATGTTGAACTCAATATTAAGTCCGGAAGGCTGTAAAGTGCTTAGTCGGAAGATGAGGTGCTGTTCCTCCAGTTTGTTGAGCTTCACTGGAACATTGCAGCAGGCCAAGGACGGACATGTGGGCATGAGAGCAGGGTGGTGTGTTGAAATGGCAAGTGACAAAGAAAGTGAGTTGACAGAAGTATGGCAGATGAATTTCAACATCAGCAACTTACATTCTTACAAGAATGGTTCCAGGGATGAGAAACTTCAGTTACGAAAAAAGATTGGAGAGATTGGGGCTGTTCTCCTTGGAGAGGAGAAGGCAAAGAGGAGATTTGATAGAAATGATCAAAATCATGAGGGGGGCTGGAGAGAGTAGATAGGGAGAAACTGTTCCCACTCATAAAAGAATCAAGAACAAGAGGGCACAGATTTAAAGTGATTTGCAAAAGAAGCAAATGTGATGTGAGAAAAAACTTTTACACACAACAAACGGTTCGGGTCTTCAATGCACTGCCTGGAAGTGTGGTGGAGGCAGACTCAATCAAAGCATTCAAGAAGACATAAGATGATTATTTGAATAGAAACAATGTGCAGGGTACGGGGAAAAGGCAGGGCAATGGCACTAGATCATAATGCTCATTTGGAGAATTGGTGCTGACATGATGGGCTGAATGGCCTCCTTCTGTGCCATTAAAATTCTGTGATTTTGTGATTTATGTAGCGCCTTTAACATAATAAAACATCCCAACCTGCATCACAGGAACATTAGAAAACAAAATATGACATCAAACCATATAAGTATACCATATGTTGGATGACCAAAAGCTTGATCAAAGATGTAGGTTTAAGGGAGGAAAGCGAGGTACAAAAGTATAGATATTTATGGATGGAACTCCAGAACTTAGTGCCTTGGCAGCTGAAGGCACAACCGCCAATGATGGAGTAATTAACATCAGGGATGTTTAAGAAACCAGAATTAGATGAGTGCAGGTATCTCAGACAGTCCTGGGGCTGGAGGAGATTACAGAGATAGGGAGGGTCAAAACCATGGAGCGATTTGAAAACAAAGGGAAGTATTTTTAAATTCAAGATGTTGCTTGACCAACGTAGGTCAGCGAGCACATGGGTGATGGGTGAATGGGACTTGCCATGAGTTAAGACACAGGCAGCAGAGTTTTGGATTATCTCAAGTTTATGGAGGGTAGGATGTGGGAGACTAGCCAGGAGTGCACTGGAATAGTCAAGTCTAGAGGTAACAAAGACATGAATGAGGGTGTGAACAGCAGATCAGCTGAGACAGGGACGAAGTCATGCTATTTTACGACTATGGAAATAGGCAGCTTTAGTGATGACACAGATATGAGGTCAGAAACTCATTTCAGGGTCAAATATAACACCAAATGTGCAAACAGACTGGTTTCCAGAGAAGGGGATGGAGTCGGGAAAGGAGTTTGGAATCTGGAACAAAAATAATGGCTCTAGTCTTCCCAATATTTAATTGGAGGAACTTTCTCCCCATGGTCTCATGGACAAGTTGAACTCGCAGTGGGCATGAGGGGAGATTAGAGAGAAACTAGACAAAGATGTGAGCTCAAGGCTAGGGGATGGGGAGCTTTAGAGGAAGTTTGGCCAGTGGGCTAGAGGAAGGGAGAGACAAGGCAGATCCCGCTGGTCAGATTGTCTCAATCTTAGTGTCAAAGATGTAAAGATGCAGATAATTGTGAGGTCAGTTTTTTCCAGCTAAGAGAAAAAGATCCAATTATTTTTTTAGGTGGTGAGAAACTGGGAATAATGGCGGCCCAAAGAAATTTAGGGGTCCATGTACACAGGTCACAATGATGTAGTGGTCAGGAACAACAAAAGAAAGTCAAATGGAAACGTTAACATTTATATCTAGAGGGTTAGAATACAAAGGGGAGGAAGCTTTGTTACAGCTATTCAAAGCTCTAGTTAGACCACATCTGGTGTAATGGATAAAATTCCACTGCACTTTAGAATTAATTTATTGGCCTTGGGAGAGAGAGAGCGGCGCAAAATCACCAGAATGTTGCCAGGACTTCAGCCGTTAGTTTACAAGGAGATATTTTATAAACTGGGCCTGTATTCCTTGGAAAATTCAAAGTTCAGGGGTGATGCAATTGAGGTTTTTTTACGATTTTGAAAGGAATTTATAGGATAGATCAAGAGAAGCTTTTTTATGCTGGTAGGGAAGTCTAGGACAAGGGGACATGGCCTTCAGGTAAGAGGCAAGGCACTTAGAAGGCAAATGAGGGAATGCTTCACACAAGTAGTGATAGATGTGTATAACTCTACCCCACAAGAAATTCACTTAATGAATAATTTTAAATTGATAGACTTTTATTTGCCAAGGTTATCGGGGGTATGGAGCAAACGTAGGTGGATGGAGTCAGAATACAGGTCATCCATGACCTCAATGATTGGCAGAACATGGTCAAGGGGCTGAAAGGTCTTCTCCTGTTCTTATTCCTATGTTCATGAAATGAGGCCCCATCTTCCTTCTTGGGTGGATGTGAGAGATCCCGTGGCATAATTTGGAGAGACACAGGGGTTCTTCTCAGTCCAACAATTATTTCTCAACCAACGCTTAAAAACAGTTTATCTGGCCATTAGCTGATCATTGCTGTTTGTAGAGCTAGCTGTCTGCATTTTGACTGCTGTGTTTCCTGCATCATACCAATGACTACACTCCAAAAAGTATATCATTGGCTGTGACACCAAGAGGCACCATATCAAATATAAATCTGTCTCCAGATAAAAGCAAAAAACTGCAGATGCTGGAAATCCAAAACAAAAACAAAAATACCCGCAAAAACTCAACAGGTCTGACAGCATCTGCGGAGAGGAGCACAGTTAACATTTCGAGTCCGAATGTTTCTTTATCAGAACTAAGGAAAGTCTGTCTCTTTCTGATTGTTCTCCAATGCCCCTTGCCCCGTGTTGTTATGTAAGAGGATGTTGAGTGTGATTAGGATCAGGCTCATTTGTCATGTCTATATAGTTGGCTAATGCACATACATACAGACTTGGCCCAGGCACTGGCAGGTAGGTGGGGAATGTTATTTGGAAAAGGAATTGGTGCCTTCAGGAGCGGAAGAGAGGTAATTGGATGAAGAAAAACAGGATGTCTCGTGATCTAATAATTACATGGAATTGCTTCTAGAATATTGTAAGCGAGACATTTGAGTTTACATTGGTGTATAATTGCATAACCCAGCTGGGGTACATTTTTCCAATATTTCATTCAATTCTGTAGGAGAAACTAGATTTAAAATGTGCGATTCGGTTTGAAACAAATGCATTTATGTGCATGCCAGAGAAAGTGACTCATCATTTTTCCTTTCTTCTTCGCCTTAATTTGCTTTTTCTTTTATTTTGTTTTTATTCCAAGTTTCTTCCAGCTATTGGGAAAATATTTACAGCGCTAAAGCACCTATTTTGCTTTTGATAAAAAAGTATAGCTGTTGGGGATCAAATCAAAAACTTTCAAAACTTTGATAGATGTTAGGGCATTAAGAATTACAGAACAAAGGCGGGTGGATGGAGTTAAGGTTAAGGGTTAAGTCATGAGCTGATCTTAAATTTTAGCTATAAGAAAGATTGGCTAGATTGGGGTTGTTTTCCTTTGGAACTGAGGAGACTGAGGGGAGCTTTAATTGAAGCGAACAAAATAATGAGGGGCCTAGACAGAATGGATAGGAAGGATCTTTTTCTATTAGCAGAGAGGTCAATAAGTAGAGGAAATAGATTTGAAAGTAATTGGTAGAAAGATTCAAATTAAGTTGTGGAGATTTTTTTTTTTCAGAAGGAGATGGGGACCTAAAATTCACCGCCTGAAAGGCTGGTAAAGACAGAAACCAACATCACATTTAAAAAAGTGCTCGGATATGCACTAGTGTCTTGGCTCCAGGGCCATGCACTAAGAGCTAGAAAGTGGGATCAGATTGGATAACTCATTTTTCAGCAGGCACAGGCATGTTGGGATCAATGGCCTCCTTCTGTCCCATAGATTTCTACGATTCTGTGGGCAGAATTTTGCCCTTGCCATGTGGGATCGCCTGCCTGTCAAACATTAGATTAGATAGGCATTGAAAAATTAAGGACATTTGATAACTTAATGGTCTTAATAGGCCTTTTAATTGTCGGCGGGCCTGCTGCTGGCTCTGGCACGACTGCGCATTGACATCAGCTGACATCATTGCGTGTCATTTCACGCTTGGTCAAGTCGGGCCTGCCCCCGCTCACCGAGCTAAAAATTCTGCCCTATGAAATCTTAGGGGAATGGAGCTAATTGAGTAAAATCTACCAATGGCTGGATGGCCGGCTTGTGTGTTGTCTCATACTAATGTCCTACTGTAATGAAGGATGTTGCCTTTAAACTGTGCTGTGCACTAGCCTGGAAGGCACTGCCTGGTTTCAGGTTAAACCCCTTGTTTATGAGGCCATGCAAAAATTTTAAAGATACCGTGCGTTGAAAAAACTGGCCACGCGCAACACAGTTTTACAGAGAACATTGACTATGACTATTGTATGGTAATGTAAAATGAAGAGGTTACACAGTGCATTAATTGTACATGGATTTACACCAGCAAGTTGCAATTTTATAACACCTTTAATGTAGTAAAACACTCAAGGCACTTCACAGGAGCGTTATCAAAAATTTGGCACTGATCTGCATAAGGAGACACCAGACCATTGACAAAAAGCTTGATCAAAGAGAAATAGATTTTTGGGAGTTTCTTAAAAAAGCTGTAGAAGGACAGAGAAGGGTGGGAAGTCATGAATTAAGGCCTCGGCAGCTGAAGGCACAGCTGCCAATGGTTGAGCAAATAAATTCGAGAATGCAAGAGGTCAGAGATAGACATGTGCAGAAATCTTGGGGTTGTAGGGCTGGAGGAGGTTACAGAGATAAGGAGGAGCAAGGCCAGAAGTGATTTGAAAATAAGATGAGAATTTTAAGATCAAAGCATTACCAGGGGACAGGGAGCGATTGTACATCAGCAGGTACCGGGATGATGGGTGGATGGGACCTGGAGCGAGTTAGGACAGGAATTCGATAGATGATTATACCTTCCCTCTTAATGAATCCTCCCCTCCTGACTATGTCTTCCGTTACTTGACCTGCCCAAAGTGCCACAGCAGTGGCTTATCACAAATCACAATTTGGTCTGTCGCCTACTCCTCTGTTGCCTTCTCTTCCTTTGAGCATCCACCTTGTCTCACTCCTCTTGTCTCTCACTTAAAATTGGAATGGGGAAACTGAAATCATGCATGCCTATTACATAGGATACCTAATCTGAGTTCCTGTTGTCAGTAAGTGCAGTCATATAGATCACAAGCAGAAGGCAGACACTTACCAACAAGAAAGAGTGAAATTATGAGAGCAGACGGTTAAATCTTTGGAACATTATTCCAAAATATTTCAGTGTTGACAACCACTCCTGTGGGTATGTTTTCACTCCTTATCTGTCTTTATCTATTGAATATCTGATTAATTTCAAGAACGCTGCACTCTTAAATAGGAAACTCTCACCATGGTCATATTTCAGTTGCTGATTACTGTGTGCACTCATGTAGCCTTCCTTAACCTTGGAAAGCATTAGGATAAATATTTCATTAGATTGTGGCTTAGGCAGTAAATTGACAAATGGCAAATGTGTCTGAACTGCATTTACTGTGAATTAATGGAGTTACAGGTATAACCATCATCCTTGGAAACTAAAGAAGAGTCACATCTGGTGCAATTACTTTTGGTAGTAGAATATGTATATACATATTGGAGAAAACAAATTGTAGCAATTTGGGAAAAAAGTCTGGGTATGGGACTAACTGGATTGCTCATCAAATGAACCAGCCCACAACTGATGGGCTGAATGGCATCCTCTGTGCTCTACTATTCTATGAATTTATGATATAGTCTTTCGTTGCTGACTTTTTGCAGATTTTCTCTATTTGTTTATCTGAAGGTTTTTGTGGGTCACTCAATTGGAGCAAGAAAGGCTGAGTTGTGCCGTTCAAAATATTAACTAGGACAAAGGCAACTTACCAGCATTTGCCTAATGTTGATATAGCTTCCTCAACATTCGGTTATTCATGCCGTCAATTTACTCTTCCACATAATCAGTTTTGATGTATAACGGGTGGCCAATTCAGTTACTGTCTGTTTTGGTGACCCCACCCTCCCATCCAATTTTAATCATGTTTCAGCATGATTAAAGGATTGGTAGTGTAGATATAGAGAAACCATCTCCATTGGTGGGAGAGTTCAGAACAAGAGCCAAAACCTTCAAATTAGAGCTAGGCCAATCAGTTGGGATCAGGTAATGCTTCATTCTGCAGCATAGTTTTTGTTTTAAGCATATCTCCACACACGTGCATCTTTTTTCCCCTTCAGGAAGCAGTGACAGAATGATCTGCAGGCTGATTATCAGCCCATTGGGAATTGTCATGAATGCAACTTCTGTAGCCAACAAGTCCTGGTGGAGACTTGGACACAGAGCTTCTGGCCCAGGGGCAGGGATGTGCTCACTGTGCCATGGGACCTCCCTACATGGGGTAGTGGAAACCTGGAACTCTGTTCCCCAAAAAAACTGTTGAAGTTATGCTAATGGAAATTTTCAAATCTGAGGTAGTTATATTTCTGTTAGGCAGAGGTATAAGGGACATGGATTCAAGATGGGTAAATTAAATTCAGATGCACATCAGCCATGATCTAATTGAATGGTGGAACAACCTTGAAGGACTGAATGGCCCACTTCTGTACCCATAGTGCATCCATGACAAGGAGCTACTTGACAATCCTCGGTGGAAACGGTCAATAAGATGAAGATAAACCCCTGAGCAATCACTTCATTTGGGCATTTAGTGCCCATGTAAAAGTAATCTCTAAGCTCCAAAAGGAAATTTATTGTATGCAAAGAGGTTTGACATCCTTCTTCAAGGCATAATAAGGCAATGAATACAAGTTTTTCTTTATTTTTCATTTCACTGAAATAAAATGAAGGACCTATTGGTGTTGGATCAGTCTTGCTGCAGCATGATTTTAAATTTACCTCATTCCTTCAGCTGTCCCAGCAGATACATTCACTGCCTTTAGAATTGAAGCCAAGTTTCAGTCTGTACAGCAGAGCTCTGTTGTGGTTACATTTTAGTAACCGTGACAACTCGACTTAATAAAGTTAATGTTGAGTTTGATTGCATTAAAGGGTGAATTTTCTCTCTAAGCTCTAATAGCGTTAGTGCTGCCTTTCCCACATAACAAGTGAGCATTGCCATGTAGATTAGTGCTGCTTATTTGTGCTTTTCTTTTAAGAGACACACCTGACTTTGTTATCATCCATAGAATGTAGTAAACTGCTCCAACCTGTCTTTCAGTTTGCCGTATTGGCTGCAATTGTCAGGCCACCTTATTCCAATAATCACACCAGTTTCTCTTCACGGATGTAACCCTCTCACTGCCACTTGACAAAATCCTTCCCTTCTAGTGAAGTTAGTTAAGCATTACTGGATTTAACCCAAACAATCCTAACAGCAGCAACAACAACTACTTATTTTTATATAGCACCTTTAAAGTAATAAAATGTTTCCCATGTCGCCTCACAGGAATGTTATAAAGGAAAATTAGACACCCAACACATTGGGTGATGTAGTAACTGTGGGTTACTCTTCTACTGCCTATCAGGGGTCACGTGATATTCTGGGAGGCTCCGACCATTGAGCCCTAAGCGCGGACAATCCAGAGGGTGGGGCTTCCTGCCGAGAGTCCTGATCGAGCATGTGGTACCTGAAAAACTCCCTGTTTATCTGTTTCTTGTTGAAACCTGTCCAGTCCGCCAAGTCATTATACTTGGCGATGAGGGTAAAATAGCTCCGATGCTGCACCTAGCCTTGTTATCATGGGAACATCGAATCTTAAGAAACAGAAAAGACGACTCACCAGTCATGCCACTCTTCGACAGAACCTATCCCTATGATGCAGCTATGGAAGACTGGAGCCAGTATGTACAGTGCTTCAGGTATTATTTCATGGCAAACAAAATTACTGCGGAGGAAAAGCAGAAAGCCATTCTTTTTGAGTACGTGTCTGTAAGACATACAATCTCATTCGCCACCTGACAGCCCCAAGTACGCCCAATTCTAAGTCCTGTGATCAACTGGTGGACCTCGTGAAAACACTTCTCCAGCCAAAGCCATCCATAATAACGCAGCATTTTAAATTTAATTCCAGAGTTAGGGCCTCGGGAGAGTCCATCACAACCTATGTAGCGAACCTGAAGTAGCTGACAGAACACTGCAACTTCAGGGGCACGGTAAATAATATGCTGCAGGACCGATTAGTTTGTGGACTTCAGGACAAAGCCATACAGCGCTGTTTAATTGCTGAGGACAACATCGACTTTAAGTGTGCTCTAGAAATCTCCCTCACCATGGACAGTGCTGTGAGAGACTCACAGGCTTTGCAACACATACAACATGGCACTGTTCTTCATGTGGGGCAGGAACCTACCGCCGAGTGTGGCCTGAAAACCAGACCCACAGCATCGAACCGAGATGCAATCTCCGCTGTTAGAAATATGAAAAGGCCTAATAGAAATGCTTTAGCCGTGACTACAAGATTAAATTGTTATGGACGTAGAGGTGACCACGGACCGGTCTGTAAATTTAAGGAGGCAGAATGTCATTACTACCATAAGAAAGGTCACGTAATATGGCAATGAAGGGCAAAGTTGAAACAGCCCATGAAGCAGCGAAACCAACATAATAAAATTAAAAAATTCAACATAACATGAAGCTGCCGACACCGACATTTATTCCGCTTATTATGTAACCACTGTAAAAACTGAACCCAACACTGTCACAATCCAAGTTAATGAGAAGCCACTAATAATGGAGGTGGATACAAGTGTCTCAACTATGGCAGTTGGAGAGCACACTTTCAAATACTTTGACGAAGGTAGTAAGCCAGTAAACCTGGAGTGGACAACAGCTAAACTAAAGGCATACACTGGAGAATCTATTCAGGTAAAGGGCATCGCCACAGTACCAATGTCCTACAGACAACAGATAGCCCAACAGCCTGTGATAATAGTGAAAGGAGAAGGACCCAATCTTTAAGACCAAGCCTGCCTACAGAAGATCAAGCTTGACTAGTCTGAGACATTTCACCTGAAAACAGGAGGAGTTTCTGAAATGCTAAGGAAATACGACATGGCATTTCGGGATGAATTAGGGAAGTTGAAAGCTGTGCAGTCTAAGATAAATGTGTATCCTCAAACGGCACCAAGTTTCTTTAAGGCCAGACCTGTGACTTATGCATTGATGGAGAAGGTGGACACAGAACCGTGCCTGTTAGAAAAGCTGGACATCATCTAACCTGTCCAATTCTTGGAATGGGCAGCACCCATGGTTTCAGTGGTTAAGCCTGACCAAGCCACATGCATTTTTGGGGACTATAAATTGACCATAACTAAGGCAGTAAAACTAGACAAGTGCCCCATTCCAAGGATAGATGACTTATATGCAAAGTTGGCTGAAAGCAAGTCCCATACAAAATTAGATATGAGCCACGCCTACCAACAATTAGAACTGGATAGGACGGCGGGAGAACACGTGACTATTAACACACATAAAGGGTCTTTATCAACATACTCACCTATCCTTCAGAGTACCATCTGTATGCACTATCTTCCAGGGAACAATGGAGAGTCTTTTATAAGGACATCCCCGAGTAGTATACCTAGATGATGCTCTGATCACAGTGTCAACTGAGACAAAACACTTGGCCAACCTGGAGGAGATGCTAAGAAGGTTCATGGAAACCGGCGTATGCTGAAAGAAGGAAAATTGCACATTTCAAGCACCAGAAGTAACTTCCCTGGGTCACAGGGTGGATGCTATGAGTTTGCATCCAATAGAAGAGAAAGCCTTGGCAATAAAAGATGCACTCTCACCATCCAATATAACCGAACTCAAGTCCTCCCTGGGTATGATCGACTACTATAGCCGCTTCTTGCCTAACTTATCAACTATGTTGACACCATTACACTTGTTAAAAAATAATCCTCGTTGGTCATGGGACTCACAACAGGAAAAAGCCTTTGTGAAAGTAAAGAAACTGTTACATTTGCCATGTTTATTGGTACACTACGACCCATTGAAAGAGTTTGTATTAACATGTGATGTCTCTCCTAATAGCTTAGGAGAAGTGTTATCACATAGATAGGAAAATGGATCAGAAAAGCCTTTGGCTATGTCTCGAGAGCCTTCTCCACAACAGAGAAGGGTTATTGCCAGCTAGAAAAGGAAGACTTATTGGTGGTATTCGGAGTGAAGAAATTCCACCAGTACCTGCATGGATGACATTTCACCATTATGTCAGGTCATAAACCATTAATGGGTTTATTCAATGAGGATAAGGCCATCCCACCAATAGCATCAGCAAGAATACAACATATTATATGCATGTGAGTATACCTTTATGTACCGTTCTGGCTTACACATTGCACGTACAGATGCACTCAGTCGTCTACCATTACCAGATAGCATTATAGATTATGTTAGTACTGAATTTCCTAGATTCGTTGCCTGTCTGCGTGAAGCAAATTAGAAATTGGGCGAACAAGGATCCAATATTGTTGAAAGTCAGGGACTTTGTTTTGCAAGGATGGATATATTTGCCTGTATCTGAAGGTTTGAGATCCTTCCATGCCAGAAACACCGAGTTAAGCTGTCAAAATGGAATTTTGTTGTGGGGATCAAGAGTTGTCGTCCCATCAAAAGATCGGGAACCACTCTTGACAGAGCTTCTCAGTGTGCATCTAGGCATATCAAAGATGAAAATGCTTGTGCAAAGCTCTGTCTGTTGGCCAGGCATTGACAGTGACATTGAAATAATGGTCAAACACTGTCTTCATTGTCAGTAACAGTAGAAGTTGCCTGTTTCAGCTTCACTACATCCATGGGAATGGCCTGGTCAACCCTGGATTAGACCAAAATCAATAATTTAGGATCATTCTTAGATACTGTGTTTTTGTTGATCATAGATGTACATTCTGAATGGATGGATGTATACGAAATCAAAAGGCCAACATCAAGCGCAACTATCGAGAAGCTGCATCACTGTTTTAGCATACATGGTCTACTGAAATCATCGTTTCTGATAAAGGTGCAGCCTTTACCAGCACAGAGTTTCAGCAATTCATGAATCTGAATGGAATTAGACATATTAAAACAGCCCCATACCATACCTCATCGAATGGTTTAGCCGAGAGAGTTGTACATATTTTCAAGCCTGGTGTGAAGAGGTTATCAGAAGGTTCTCTAGAATCTCAACTTTCTCGCTTTCTTCTCACTTACCGTGCAACACCAGATTCGACTTCGGACCCAACGCTGTCTGAATTATTAACAAAACACCAACTACGTACATGAGTAAGACTAGTGTTTCCAAATTTACAGGGAAAAGTAGAGCAGAATCAGAGTAATCAAAAATTGAATCACAATATGAACAGCAAAACTTGCACATTCAGTTTAGGTGACACAGTTTTCGTGTGAAATTTCTGAAGTGGGCCTTTTGGGTTCCTGGTGCCACTGTCTCAGACTGGTCCGTTATCTTTCCAAGTATAAGTAGAAGATAGAATCATTTATAAGCACGTGGATCATATTCGTGTCAGGGAGGCATTACAACAACCAACTATTCCGCCTGTGATTAACATTGATCTGTCAATTCTTGAGGTGACTGATCGTCCTAGAATAGTCATGCCCGATGTCTCTGTATAGTTGCTAAACCTAGAACTGCCACTTTCTGATGATGTGTCTCATGCTGCAGTTCCAGATCCTGTCGGTCCTGTTGAGGAACCTGAATTGGTAGAGCTGTGCCATTCTACCCATATAAGGAGAGCACCTCAGAGGCTTGATCTTTAATCGCCTGAAGTTGTATATATGCATATATTGTTGGATATTCAATGTTTTCTTGTAAATAGAAACTGTGAAAAAAAAAACTAAAGGTTGAGGAAATGTAATAACTGAGGGTATAGCCTCTCCTGCTGTCTATCAGGAGTCATGTGATGTTCTGGGTGGCTCCAGCCAATAAGCCCTAAGCACGTGCAATCCAGGGGGTGGGGCTTCCTGATGAGAGCCATGATCGAGCATGTAGCACCTGAAAAGCTCTCTGTAATAACGTTTATCTGTTTCTTGTTGAAACCTGCCTGTGCTGTCAAGTCATTACAGGTGATATTAGTGCAGGTGGCCAAAATCTTGGTCAAAGAGTTAGGTTTTAAGGAACATTTAAAGGAGGAGAGGTAGAAAGTTAGAGAAGTTCAGGGGGGCGATTCCAGAGTTTAGGGCCTATCAGCTGAAGGCACGACCACAACTGGCGGAGGCAGGGACATAGTGGTATTGTCATTGGGCTAGTATTCCAGAGGCCCAGGATGATGCTCTGGGGACCTGGATTTGAATACCATCACGAAAGATGGTGAAATTTGAATTCAATAAAAATCTGGAATTAAATTACCACAGAACCATTGCCAATTGTTGTAAAAACCCTTCTGGTTCACTACTCTCCTTTCGGGAAGGAAATCTGATGTCTCTTACCTGGTCTGACTCCAGACTCTTAAATACCCTCTGAACAAGGACAATTAGGGGTGAACAATAAACGCTGGCCTAGCCAGCGATGCCCACATGAACAAATTTTTAAAAAATTAATATTGGTGTGCTCAAGAGACCAGCATTATGATGAGCATGTATATCTTAGGGAATGTTGGAGCTGGAGGAGATTACAAGATAGGGACGGCCAAGACCATGGAACCATTTGAAAACAAGGACGAGAATGTTAAAACCAAGGCATTGCTTGACTGAAAGTCAATGTAGGTGATGATGTAGCACTGACATCAGTCATGTGCTAGGCATTTTGTACAACAGGTGGGCAGCTCTGAGAGCAAATGTGCCTTCTCTGTAACCCACTCTGTAAATATCGTAAATAAGCTAGTTTTTAAGTAAATACCCTTGCCCTCCCTGCAGTTCCGCTTCAATAGAGTTCAGACCTGGCATGTTCCACAAAAGTAGGTCAGCAAACACAATAGTGATAAGTGAATGGAACTTGGTGTATGATCATAAGCAACAGAATTTAAGATAACCTCAAGTTTACAGAGGATGGAATGTGGGAGACTAGCCAGGGATTGATATTGTTGTTATTTTCCCCAGGGCAGCGTTTAATGTTTTCATTAAATTCTTGTCTCTGTTATTTTAACACGTTTGTCAAGCTAGCCAGCTGCAATTATATTGACCTGCCTCTGGATTCTGCACACCTGTGAGTCAGTTCATCCCCATCAGGTGTCAACTATGGCTCAGTGGTTGCAAACTTGTCTCTAAATGATTGTAAGTTTAAGCCCCACTCCAGCACAAAGTCTAAGTTTATACAGGTGCTGCCTTTTTCATTCGTTCATTGGTGCCAACTTCTTCCCACAAGATTGACTGTCATAGATCTTCGCCTCTTTCTGTCCTGTGCTGCCCTTACACATTCCACATTGGTTAACTGCATCTATCCATTATATCCATCATCTATTTTCTCCTCTGCTCCTCTCTCTCATATTTTCCATTGATCTTTCCTTTCGATAATTGTCTCTGTCTACAGTCTGCTCTCATGACATGAGTAAAGTATTGTATCTTACTCTCTTTGATGTTATCCACTAATTTCCTCTTTTCTCCAGCCATTTCCAGCAGTTCCTCATTAGTCTTACTGTCTGTGTATAATATGCAGAATATCCTCCTATATGTCCACATTTCAAATGCATTAAGCTTATCAACAGTCCCTTTGTGGTCCATGTCTCCGAGGCATATAACAAAGATGACAAAACATAGTGCCTCAGCATTGTTTTCCGAAGATTCAGGTTCAGTTTCATTGATGTTAACAGGTCCTTTATTCTAACAAAGCTGGTCTTGGCTTTCTCAATTCTCCTTTGGATTTGACAATCATGTATCTCACTTTCTATGACAATCTGCCGAGGTATGTGAACCTGTTCACTTGTTCCAGGGCTTGTCTATTTACTTTAATTTTCACTTCCAGGGTTAGGTCTCTGCCTATCACCATTGTCTTTTTTTTTACATTCATTCTTAATCCATGTACCACACTCCTCACTTTCACCTTGTTTGCCATTTCCTGTAGTGCCTCTTCTGACTGCAATCAGCGCAGTGTCATCTGCATATCTCAAGTTAGATGAGGTGCTAAAGTATGGCTCTGTATAACCTCTCAGGTAGATGTGTAATATTCCACGACACATTTTAAGAAGTGTAGGGGAGTTTATCCCCAGTATCTTAGCAAATATTTATCAATCAGGGGACATCACTAATAGATTAATAAGCCCATATCACATTCCTGTGGAGCTTGCTGTGCACAAATTAGCTGCAGCATTTCTTACAACAGTGATTACCTTTCAAAAGTTTTTCAGTGGCTTTTGGGACATTCTTGTCATGTTGTTACAATGAAATAATACCTTGGGCTTATTTAATGTAAAAGGCAACAAGGCACCACTCGTTCAAAAGGGATCAGGTAAACATATTCTGGGTTCGTTTATTAAGACTAGACACATGAGAACAGTTATACATAGGTTTGAAGCTTGAAGGCATCAGAGCTGTGTGTGTGTGTGTGTGTGTGTGTGCATGTGTTTGTGTGCTCTGCTCAAAGCAAAGGTGAAAATAAGACTGGATTACATGTTTCTCTTATAGTGATGTCATGCTGCTCTTTTTTAAAGGCATTTTACAACACCCCCTTTCTTTTTAAAGATACTTTCCCCAGTTCCAAAGAAGTATAACTATTTACCATTCACATCCATGTTTAGCTAGCATTAAATAAACGCATAGAACTGATGAATCCATGGGCAGAACCATCCCAGATTTGCACAAGGTGTGGTAGTGGGCAGGAAAAAAAATTGTTTTACCCGTTGGCCACAATGGCGGGCTTTTGGGTTGTATCGTCCCATTTCCACCTGTTTAATTATGCAGCCACAGGAAACATGCCGTCTCTCTGGGAGGTGGCCTCCAATTTTCCCAACACACCATTACTTCACATATTTAAACTGCAACCACACATACACTTCCAAATGTTTGCAGGTGAAGACATGGCCCCAAAAGCCAAGAAGACTGCAGCCCCCAATTCAGTGGGATTCCCTAAAGATATCCTCTACCCCTAGCCTGGCCGCAAGAAGCCCATCAGCCTCACCACTCCGCTTGGGAGATGGTGGCAGATGTCGTCAGTGCCAATGATGCATATAAGAGGATAGCCATCCAGTGCAGAAAACAGATGAATGATCTTATCCGTACCACCAGGGTAAGGCAACAACTGCATCACTCTAAACTCACACACTCACAAGCCCATCACACATTCACTGGCACCTCACTCACCACCAGCTCAAGGGACATCACCACTCACTCTCTCACACACCCCTCACATCTCCATCTGGCCTTATCTTCTCTGGAGACTCCCTCCTCAGCCCTCACCATCTTGAAGTCACTTGCACAGATCAATATATGTCCCCACACACACCCTGACATACCCCCCCTTCCCTAGTACAGCTCTCGCCCTGTAGCCTCTTCCCTTGCCTGAGGCCACTTCTCCCCATTCTCCAAGCAAGCCTTAGCCCTGCAGCCTTATGGCTGATCTGGTAGGTAGAGACCTGCCCGTGAGCCCCCCTAAAAGTGATGTGATGCTGCCTGCGAAGCCTGTCATGGATGACGTGCTGCCCAAAGCAAAGTGGGCAAACAAACCTTGAAGTCCCGAGCAAGGTGCAACTCGCCAGGTGCATGCTACTTATGTGCAGTTGTGAAACACATGATGACGTGCCTGGATGATCCAGCATGGGAGGATGATTCCAACAAGCAAGGCTTATAATGAGATGCTAAAGTATTGAAATTAGTTTTCTGATGTGTGGCAGTGGGAAACTTGGCTCACCACGGTGGTGTGGACGATTGCAAACTGGTTTCATGGCAGCGAAAAACCAATTTTTGGCCTTCTTGCCATATTGTCCCCACCCACCCGCCATGATGACCAATGCCAACAGGGCTGGAAAATTGTGGCCTATGAGTCGCAACAGTTGTGCTTGATGTATTGTGCAATTGTTGAATAATAGAAAACTTGGTAAAGTAGCAATGAGTGATGAGTCAGGGCCATGGACATGAAAGAGGACGGATGCAATTCTGGGCAGGTGCCAAGGGTGGGTAGGAGGTTCATGTGGAATCAAGGGTTCTTTGTGCTGACTTAGCATATGTTCTTGACATGCCTCATACTTCTTGATGATGACTTCAATGTCGTTGTTCATACACGGCTAATAGACTGTATCTCATGCCAGTTTTCTTGTCTGATCTATGCCCATTTGTGAGTGATGACATTGCTGAAGGATATCAGCTCACAAAGATTCCAGTATGATGACCTGCCTGCCTTCAAAGAATCACTCATCGAAAGATAGAAACATAGAAACATCGAAAATAAGAGCAGGAGTAGGCTATTTGGCCCTTTGAGCCCGCTCCACCATTCATTATGATCATGGCTGATCATCCAACATAGCCTGCTCCCGCTTTCTCCCCATTTCCTTTCATCCCTTTCACCCCAAGAGCTATATCTAACTCCTTCTTGAAAACATACAATGTTTTGACCTCAACGACTTTCTGTGGTAACGAATTCCACAGGCTCACCACTCTCTGGGTGGAGAAATTTCTCCTCATCTCAGTCCTAAATGGTCTATCCCGCATCCTCAGACTGTGACCCCTGGTTCTGGACTCCCCCACCATCGGGAACATCCTTCCTACATCTATCCTGTCTAGTCCTGTTAGAATTTTCTGGATTTCTATGAGATTCCCCCCTCATTCTTCTGAACTCCAGTGAATATTATCCTATCCGACTCAATCCCTCCTCATATGTCAGTCCTACCGTTCCCGGAATCAATCTGGAAAACCTTCACTGCACTCCCTCCATAAGAACATCCTTCCTCAGTTAAGGAGATCAAAACTGCACACAATATTCCAGGTGTGGTCTCACCAAGGCCCTGTATAATTGCAGCAAGACATCACTGCTCCTGCACTCAAATCCTCTTGCTATGAAGGCCAACATACCACTTGCTTTCTTTACCGCCTGCTGCACCTGCATGCTTACCTTCAGTGACTGGTGTACAAGGACACCCAGGTCTCGTTGCACATTTCCCTCTCTCAATTTATTACCATTCAGATAATAATCTCCCCTCCTGTTTTTGTTACCAATGTGGATAAGCTCACATTTATCCACATTATACTGCATCTGCCCACTCACTCAGCTTGTCTAAATCACACTGAAGCATCTCTGCATCCTCCTCACAGCTCACCCTCCCACCCAGCTTTGTGTCAGCTGCAAATTTGGAGATATTACATTTAGTTCCCTCATTTAAGTCATTAATATATATTGTGAATAGCTGGGGTCCCAGCACCGATCCCTGTGGTACCCCACTAGTCATTGTCTGCAATTCGGAAAAAGACCCATTTATTTCTACTCTTTGTTTCCTGTCTGCCAACCAGTTTTCTATCCATCTCAATACACTACCCCCAATCCCATGTGCTTTAATGTTACACGCCAATCTCTCATGTGGGACTTTGTTGAAAGCCTTCTGAAAGTCCAAATAAACCACATCCACTGGCTCCCCCTCATCAACTCTACTAGTTACATTCTCAAAAAATTCCAGTAGATTTGTCAAGCATGAATTCCCTTTCGTAAATCCATGCTGACTCTGTCCGATTCTGCCACTGTTTTCCAAGTTCTTAGCTATTAAATCTTTTATAATGGACTCTAAAATTTTCCCCATTTTTGACGTCAGGCTGACTGGTCTATAATTCCCTGTTTTCTCTCTACCTCCCTTTTTAAATAGTGGGGTTACATTAGCTATCCTCCAATGTGTGGGAACTGTTCCAGAGTCTATACAATTTCGGAAGATGAGCAACAATGCATCCACTATTTCTAGGGCCACTTCCTTAAGTACTCTGGGATTTATAGGCCTTCAATCCCATCAATTTCTCCAACACCATTTCCCTGCTAATACTGATTTCTTTCAGTTCCTCCCTCCCACTAAATTCTGTGTTCCCCAACATTTCTGGTATGTTATTTGTGTCCTCCTTTGTGTATTTGTGTATTTAGTTGGTCAGCTCAAGGCCCCATCTTAACAACCTTGGCAGATCATGCCTGTATATGCTGCCACAAATCGCCACCCATCTCCTCCTGTGAATTGCAATATATGTCTATGGTTTTGAAATGTTAAGGTTTTATATATACACACTTAAAAGATGCAGTTGGTAATAGAATGCTCCGTCAAATGATTGTTACTGGAACATTAAAATATTTGCTACAGCATTCATATGTAATTTATATTTGCAGAATTGCATTTCAGAAACACAGGAATAGGAGCAGGACATTCCACCCTTGAAGCCAATTCAGGCATTTAATTAGATCACAGCTGATCCGTATCTTCACTCCAACAACTCATTTTGGTTCCATATCCCTTAATACCATTGCCTTACAAAAAAATGAATGCCATCAGATTTTATGATGTGCGATGCAAAGACTAATGACTTGGCAAGGAAGAAAATATACAAAAAATGTCAATTTGTGGGTTTTGTGCTTTAAATTTTGCTTCTATAAAAACAAGTATGGAAAAAGTTTGAAGTTGCTCTTTGTTGAACTCTTATTCCCTTGAACATTAACATGAAATAAGAGTTTTTATTTCCTCACCTACAAGGTAGGCTTTCTAGTCTAGGGTAACCTAAGGGTAGGTAGGTTTTCTAACCTACCTTGATTCCTTATGGGTAATTGTGCTAACTGAGCTGGATGAACCCACCTGACAGGAATGTGGCCACATGAATAAAACATCCAAAGGTACCTACCTAAGGTGTTTGTTCAAAGCTTGACGTGACAGAGAAAATGAGAAAATTAGGAGAAACCACCTAAGCGATATTCATCCTTTAGTCATAATATGGCAAACATGAATGGGCTGAATGGCCTCCTTCTGTGTTATAAACTTCAGTGATCTTATTTGTCAATGTTCTGCCTATAAATTTTCATTAACATTGCTCAGTGACTACAACGTCGTTGGTTAAAGGAGGATGAAGTGCACAGTCTAGCCCTTTGATCATGCATTTTGCCTTTGTTTTTAAACTGAAGGCATTTATTCAACATCTATAATTATTTCATTTTTCCCCATTTTTTTGTAGGTAGTCTTAATCAGAGTAACATTTCCGTAGTAGTTCACAGCAGTTCAAATATTGTTTCTTGTATATATCACATTGCGCCTCAGTACATCTGTTGTAAGGCTGACCACACCTGGGGTCGGACATTCCATATTACGTGTAATTTCATGTCTGGGACTATTCACTAAAGCATTCTCATTACATCATTAAAATTTATAGGACACAAGAGCCAAAAAAATGGTTGATGCAACTGTGTTAGAGATGATAGATTCATGAAATAATACAGCATTGAGGGAGGCCTGTCCTAGCTCTTTGAAAGAGTTACTTAAAATGTCCCACTTCCTTGCTCTTTCTCAGTCACCCTGCACATTTTTCACCTTCAAAATGTGGAAATATTGTTCACTACATATGAAATGCTGACAGATAAACCTTTGTCAATGACTTGCCTTTTGGGCAGAACCTTCATGGAACGGAATTGAATAATATAAGGTTGTGCTTTGCGTATGACTTGACTTCATGAAAAACGTGTCAAATTTCAGAAAGGAAACAGATCGGGTAGAGATGGATTCTCTTGGATCATTATTTTATAAATAAAGAGAACAGAAGAAGAATCCAATAAATCATTGCTGTGCCATCTCTTCCACTGGAGTTACCTTTTTGGATTGAATTCCCCTTCATTTGTATAAAAATAATTAGAATACCTTAATAATGATGGAACAATAGAAGGATGTCTGGGTTGTATTCTGGAAAGACGAGATCCAAAGGGATGAATAGACTTCTTCATCTGGACCTGTCTCCTGTTCCTATAAATCCCATTTACTACTGTTTCTTGCAGGTGGTTGGATTCTGAATTCAAAGCTCTTTTGATTTTTCTTATGCAATATTAACACTAATTGATGCTTCTCATTGTAATTCTAGCATTTACTTCTGTATAATTCCATTAAAAAACAAATGGATGGGACTGGGTTGGGAATTCAGTTGAACTAAAGAGGTGGAAGCTTCTTAACTCTGAGGACTGTCATTGTCCTAAATTGAAATGAGCTTCAGGAATTCTCAAGTTTTGTTGCTCATAGGTCAAGGGCACAATTGGTGGAAACTCGTCATGATGATTAATTTGATCTGGGAGACTGGCCAGTTTTGTGGGTGGGGAGGGGGAGATTCTAATGCGATTTTTTTTAAACTTGCGCCGAAAACCCTGTGAATTCAATTTGCGCTGGGTATAATTTGCAGTTGAAATTTTGTAATCCTTTGTGCTATTTTGGATGAATTGTACACAATCTAGCCAGGCCAGTATTGTATACAAATACAACAGTTCTACGTTGAAATAAATCTGCCAATAGTTGCTTGAATTATTCACCTATCCAAAACCCAATGTTTACCAAAATGTTCAGGTCAGCTGACTGCTGTTGCTGGCACTTGGGCCGTATGTCGCAGCTAAAGCTGGGTTTTTACAAAACCCTGGCATGCTGTTTATACAAATTAACATTGCAAAAGCCGTTGGGTCTCCCTTTGAAAAAAAATTATTATCATTCAGTTTATATATATATATATATATATATAATATATGTAGGGTACATGTTATATCTGACAATATCTACACTTTTTTGAAACAGGGACACTACTTCTTAATCTGATACACTTGAGTAAAAAACAGGATTAGTAGTAATTATTCATCTATTATAGAGTCATAGACGCTTAGAGCACAGAAGGCAGCCATTCAGCTTATCATGCATGTTCCGCCTCTTTGAAAGAGCTATCCAATTAATCCCATTCCCTGTCCTTTCCCCATAGTGCTATAAAATTTTCTCCTTCACTACATATATTAGTACCAGTTCCATGATCAATTACCAATTATGAACTCTGAATGAAGCATTGCACTGCAAGCCTTTGCGAGTTAAGAGGGGAATGAAATGTATGAAACATCTGCCGTCTCTGGGAAATTAGCAATTACATAGTAATTTTATAAAGTACATTGTAGACCACCTTTGACTGTGCAATGGAAGTTGCACTTAAATTGCCCTTCTCAAATACAAAATCCTATGAAAGAATAAAAAAGAGCATATTTCACAATCTGCAAGATGTATCAAAGTGCTTTTCGGCCAATTAATTACTTTTGAAGCAAAGATTTTGTTATGTAGAGTGAACATGACAGCCAGTTGTGCATGTTAAGTTCCAACAAGCAACAAATGAGGAGAGTAATCTGTTAATCTGTTTTTTGTGGTGTTGGTTGGAAGAGTAATTTTTCCCAAGACTCTAGAACTAGGGGGGCATAGTCTAGAAGTTAGGGCCAGAACGTTCAGGACCAAAGGGTGGTGGAAATTTGGAACTCTCTTCTGAAAACAACAGTTGATGCAAAGTTAATTGTTAATTTCAAATCTAAGATTTATAGATTATTTTTAAACCAAAGGTTTAGAGGGATTGTGGAGTAGAGGCGGGTACAGGGAGTTTGGTCAACCAAGATCTCATTGACTGGCAGACCAGCCTCAAGGGGCAAAATTACCAACTCCAGTTCCTATGGGCGGAGGTTTCCGGCCCTGTCAAGGTTGGGGGGTGGAGTGGGGGGGTTGGGGGGGGGGTGTTGCTGGGCCGGAAAACGCGGCAGGCCATTCAAAGGTCCGTTGCCTTCGGTGGGGCAGGACGATCCCACCAGTAGGAGGGACTAGAAAGTTCTGACTTATGCCCCTATTTTCTCAGTGAGATCACCTCTCTGTCTTTCAAATAGTTCTATAGACAGGCAAAACCTTCGGTTCAACATTTTTTGCTGAAAGTATAGCATGTCTGTCAATGCAGCACTCCATTTAGCACTGCAATGAAATGTCAGTCTGGATTATTTGATCAAGTCCTGGAATGGGACTTGCACATGCAACCTCCTGACTCAGAGGAAGATAGCTACCAAGCCGTTGCATAAGGCGGTTCCAACTTTGTATAGTGACTGATCTTGCTGCATTCCCTCTGCAGTCTCCCTTAACTTATTGGTTAAAGTCCATGGTACCTTCTACCAACTGTTGATGAACTGGAGCTCAAGTTGTGCTGGGAGATTGTTGAAGGCTGTTATCTTCAGTCCCAACCACTCTCTGGCTAGAGAAATTTCACTGAGCTCCCTGTAGTATTTAGTTATGATCAATTCTGTTTATTTTTCAAGATTATGGGTTAATTATTTTATTTTTACTGCCTTGTCTTCTACCAGATGGGTCAGAGTGTCCATCTACCGTAGAAGTCACCTGGTTTGTCATTCCATTGACTTAACTTCCTTTACATTAGCCTAGCATTTGCTCAGAGTTGCTTCTGTTTTGTAGCTGTATCACCATTTTAAACAGCTCCATAGAAATGCCCAACATTCACCATTAACTCTGCATGGGAGATGGTGGTTTAGTGGTAATGTCACTGGGCTAGTATTCCAGAGGCCAAGGCTAATGTTCTGGGGACATGACTGGTGGAATTAAATTCAATTAATAAATCTGGAATTTAAAGGTAGTCGCAGTGATGGTGACCATGAAACTATTGTTGTAAAAACCCATCTGACTCACTAATATCCTTTAGGGAAGAAAATCTGCCATCCTTACCTGGTGTGGCCTACATGTGACTCCTGACACACAGCAATGCAGTTGACTCTTAAGTGCCCTCTCAAATGGCTTAGCAAGCCATTCAAGGGGTAATTAGGGGTGGGGGACAAATACCTGGAATGTACACCTGACATGACCTGAAATTGCTTATGTTTAGAGGCTCCAGTCATTTGGTATGTGTCTGTGCTCAGAAACGATGGCGGAAACCCAACCATTGTAATGACTATTGGTTGCAATGGTGGTTTTCAAAAGGCTGCACCTCTGAAGATTTTCTTGGCTACAAGATACCTTATTTTAGGCTCATCCATATTACTGCCTATCATTTCTCTGATTCCCTGATGTGAAGAGGGATCTGTACAGCCCTACTTTCTACTTCTGTAAGAAGTACTCTTCTTCTAAGAACATTTCTTAACCCAGCATAGGGGAAGGACTCTTAAGCATCATTCTTGGTACTCTCGATTGGATTAGGGGGGGCTTGAATCTGCCCCAGGGTGAAATTGTCCTGTCCCTTTGGCGGTGGGTATCATGGTGGGCAGGGAGGGACAATTCTGTATGAGGGGCAGAAATTGGTTTCATGTTGGCATGAAATCACAGCGGGATCATCCAATGGTGCCCGCCATGGCGGAATGTGAATCCCACTGCAGGTCGGCGTGAACCCAATTTGCATCCCGATCATGGGATCCAAAGTAAGGCCCGACCAGAATTGTACCCCCATGCCTGATTTACTGTTGCGCCGGTGAGAAACCACACTGGCCCAGAACACTTCTGGGTAAGCAAGGTGTGCAGAAGTTGGATCTCACCTTTAGGGCCTTGAACAGATCGCGGACACCCAAGGGGCAGAAGATGCTGAAGCCCGATACTGGGCCCTGGAGGAGAATGCGCATCATATGCTGGGTGGATTCGCATGGACATGCCCACCCCCCACAAAGCAGCTCATGGAGGTCTCTGTTGATGCTTCGGGTCTGCTTCAGAATATCATGTTCTTGGAAAAGGGCTGCCATGGATGCTTGGTGAAGGGCGGGGGGAGAGGAAGGTCTAGCTGCGGGAGAGGAAAGTAGACCGGGGTGGGCGGGGGTTGGTTGGGAGAGGAAGGACTAGGTGTGACTGGAGGGGGGAAGGTGTGCCAGGGTGGTGGGGGAGGACAATGCTGTCTCGGGGGGGCAAAAGTTTGGCGGGAGGAGGAGGGAGTATGGAAGGAGGAGGGTCGAGCGGGAGAGAATGCGGCAAGTGGGACAGTAAGATGTAAGGGGGAGGATGGTGTAAGGGAGGGAGTGTGGAGTGGGGGGGAAGGTATCCGGTGGGGGGAGGAGGGAATTTGGAGGGAAGTAGGTGTCTGGGGGGAAGGACGGAATAATCCAGAGCATTAACCTGGGCCTCTGGATTACGAGCCCAGCAACAAGACCATTACACCATTGCCTCCCCAGATAATTAGTGCTTGGCAGCAGAATCAAAAGCAGGAGAGCGAGCACTCACAGTTGCGTTGAGAGAGGGAAGATGGAGTGGAGGATCCTCATGTGGGTGTTTGCCGCCGAACTCACTGTTGCCTCAGGCATGGTCCAAGTCCTTACCAGTCAGCACAATGACACGCTCCTCAAAGTGAGCGAGGGGCCTCATGTGGGCCACTCCTCTCCCTGCTGTTGTGAGTCAGCTTCTCCTGCATGAAAACAGATGGAGTGAGTGCGAGCAGGATGCAAGGCACTGCGTGGAATGTTTGTGTGGTGAGCGGAGCCACGGACAGGATGAGGGTATGAGCTCCAGAGGATATGAGCCTGATGGAGATGTGAGGGTGTGTGTGAGGGTAACTGGTGTTGTCCCTTGAGGTGTGAGATCTCTGTGGATCTGTGATGGGTTTGGGAGTGTGTGAGTTGAGAGTGAAGAGGTGGTTGACTCACCCTGGAGGAATGGATGAAAGCATTCATCCTCTTCCTGCACTGGATGGTTGAACTCCTATGTGCTCCAGTGGTGCTGACTGCCACTGCCACTCAGGCCAGATTGATGACCCTGATGGACCTCCTGTGGCTGGAGTGGGTGTAGGGGACATTGCGGCGATCTTCTACTGCATCCAGCAGGCACCCCAGGGAGGCATCACTAAATTTAGGGGCTGCCATCTTCTTTGCTTTTGGGGCCACCAGACATCCGGCATGTTTCCCGTGAATGCATTATTAATGAGGCTGCACCCACCAGGAAGGGGAAGATATAGCGTGAAAACCCGTCATTGCAGCCAGCGGCTAAAACTCCTTTTGACGCCCGCTACCACGCTCTGTGCAAATCTGGGGTGATTCCGTCCCCAGTTGCATTCTGTCCCCCTCATGGTAAAAAAATGGAAATCCCTGAGCAATGGAAAAGTCTTGGGTCTCCACCTCTTTTCCTCGCTTTGCACCCAGGAACTGAATGGCTGCTAGGTATGAACCAGGTGAGAATGGGTGGACTACCAAAATCTTAAATATCATTGAAAACAAGAGCGATTTCTTGTAATATGCTTTGACTTTGCTTTCTGTTGCTTGCAGCTCAGTTCCAATTCAGATTGACCAAGCGCAATGTTAATATTTAACAGAATATCTGGTATATTAAGGAGGATTATTTCTGTTAATAACAATCCTATGTTTACAGCTCTGCAATCGCTAGTGCCTTTAATCTGGAGTCACTTTTCCATCAGTAGCCAGATTTCAGCTGGTGTCAAAGAAGGCAACAAGAAATCAATAAATCTTTTATGTTTCATGTGGATGGAGCTAAGAAAACAAATGAATGAACTCTTGTTAAACATAGGAGTCTGATCTTTCCTTTGATTATGCTTTGCAGCTGCGATGTTGCTTTAGCTCAAACTCTAGCCTGGTGTTACTTACAATGAGAATGAAATTTGCTGCACTTTTGTTGACTTCATAGTGGTTTGATACACCTGAGTGCCATTTCAGAGGACAGATAAGAGGCAACCACATCACTATGGGTCTGGAGTCACATGTAGGCCAGACCAGGTAAGGTTGGCAGATTTCCCCTTCCCTAAAAGGCATTAGTGAACTCTTCAACTCTGAAGAAGAGTCATATCAAGTCAAAACGTTAACTCTGTTTCCTCTCTCCACAGATGTTGTCAGACCTGCTGGCTTTTCTGCTTTTGTTTTTGGATTTCTGGCATCCACAGTATTTTGCTTTAATTTTAGGATTTTTATGACAATCCACGATGGTTTCATTCATCAAGACTAGCTTTTTAATTCCAGATTTATTAACTGAGTTTAAATTCCACCAGCATGGGACTTGAGTCCACGTTGTGTGAAAGAATAAAAAAAACTTTTGAGAGGGGAAATCAGAAACCTAACATTATGAGGTTTAATTTCTACCTATCCCGCAGTTACTCCGCCAGCCCAAGTGGACTATTCTTGCATTTAATCAGCTCCTTTCACAAGCTCAAGGCATTCCAAAATGGTTTACAGTCAATGGAGTCACTGTTGCAAAGCAGGAAATGCAACGGTCAGTTTGCACATGGCAAGATCTCGCAAACAGCAAATTAAAATGATCAGATAACCAGTATAATTCAGCAATTTTGGTTAAGGGATAAACATTGATCTGGACACTGGGGAGTACAGGCTTCCTACTTTTCAAAAATGGATTGGATTTTTATGTCGATCTGAGAGGCTGGACAGAGTCTTGGTTTAAAATCTCACTGGAAAGGCAGCTACTCGGGCAATGCAGCCCTTCTTCATCGTTGCACGTCCCCCTGGATGTTCTCTGAAAAGAAACTTGACCCCACAACCTTCTGACTCAGAAGGAAGGGCTGTTCAAAGCTGAGCCACGGTGGCAGACACACCAGTTTCCTAAAGTTATTGCAATCAGGAAGGTACCGAATGCAAAGCCGCTAAGAGTAGACCAACACTGCTGCAGGCATTTGCGCTGGAACGGCAAGTTAGTATTTTGAAGTAAAAACAAAAAATACTGGAATTATGAAATAAGAAGCAGGGTTGATGTTTCGTGTTGATGACCTTGCCGACCCGACGATGGCAGTTTAGGTGGTAGGTCACTGACGTGAAACATCAACTCTCTTGTCCCTCTCACCACAGATGCTGCCTGACCTGCTGAGTGTCCGTCCTCCCTTTTGATTTCAGGTCGCAGCATCCGCAAAATTTTGCTTTTGAAATGAAAATTTTGTATTTGCTTCAGAGAGGTACAGAGACATTATGGTGTTCTGGCAAGGGGACTGAATTAGTTAAAGGCAAAAAAAAAACGTGGTTGGGGTTATTAAAAAATTGGATAGTTTGAAAGTACAGCCTAAGTAAGTCCAGAAGAAGGATGGTGTGTCTGAGTTAAGACGGACAGAAAATAACTGAATCTGCTGAAAAGGATTCATTTCACCTTTACCTGAACTGCACATTAAACCATTGAGTTTTTATATCATTTGGAGCAATGTTATGTAATTTGTTGAGTCACGGGCAAAATGTGATTCTGCATTAGTCAGTTAACTGATCATCATGCGCTGCAGACATTACAGTGGGACATGCAATGCTACAAAAAAATGCACACTTGAGGACTGAAGCCAATTGTCATTCAAATCCTTGGAGATTTAATTAAGATAAACACCAGTTGTGAAATGTTAGGGTTTGCACCAACAGTTGACATGCGGCTGAGTGAAAGTTGTTTTTTATATGCCAGTTCAACGACTGTGTCATTCTAATAAAGAGATAACACACAGTGGAGATTGAAAAGCAATGATCGTTCAACATGCTAGATGTCTCTTTTACCATCTGATTCTTTTTTAGCTGAAAACGTTTACGTCAGTGAAACAGTCTCCTGAACAATAAGGATTTCCAGAGGGGCAGCACAAGTATTTTATGGGTAGAATACAAGGAACGCCAGTTGACGTGATATTGTGTGTGCAGTGCCACAGAAACTTGAAAAAGGTCATCTAGAATTTTCCTTGGGGATGATTTGTTTGCAAAAATTAGACAATATTAAACTGTTATGAGCCATATGTTTTAGTTTTCTAACTTTAGAGAAAAAGTAAACAAATTAAAAGTGGGGCGACAAAAACAAGAAAATGCTGGAAAAACTCAGCAGGTCTGACAGCATCTGTGAAGAGAGAAACAGAGTTAACTTTTCGAGTCCGTATGACTCTTCTTCAGTTGCTGTCAGACCTGCTGAGTTTTTCCAGCATTTTCTGTTTTTGTTTCAGATTTCCAGTATCCGCAGTAGTTTGCTTTTATAAAAGTGGGGCGATATTGGCTTAAAGTGGCAAGGGATTATTTGATTGTAGTTCATACTGACCTGAGGATTCTTACAATTCTAGCAAGGGATTGTAGTCCAGTGATATTACCACTACACCATGACCTTCCCCCGAAGACATGCACAGACACATTTCCACAAAGAGTTATCACACTACCGACAATGGGACCAAATAACAATTGGAAAAAGAATATGGAAGGAAGGAGGAAACTGAGATTCATAGTTTGAGAAGAAAACAGGAGTAAAAATGAGTCAGATTTTCTGGGTCCTGGAAATCTTCAAAGTTCAAGGGCATTGGCTAGGAGGGACCTCAGGCATACAGAGAAAAATAACAAACTTGGATTCACATGTCACCTTTCACGTCATTCAAGATCTCCCAAAGTTCTTTGTAGCCCAGTAGTTAAGTGTTGTTACCGTTGTAGCATGGGGAAGCAGGGCAGCCAATTTGCACACAGTGAGCTCCCACAAACAACAATGAGAGAAATGACCAACTTAAATTGTTTCTGGTGGTGTTAGTTGAAGGATAAAAGTTAGCTAGGGCACCAGGAAACTGCCCAGCTCTTCTTCACAAACTGCCATAGTATACAGTGTGTTGTCTCAGCAGGCTCAGAGCTCCTCCATGTTCAGTGTTCAGCTGAGTATGCCAAGGATAGTGGAAGCCAGCAGGTGTAGAAAACAGCTAAGCATCCTGAATGAATATCCTCCTTGAAAGAGCAGTCAGCAGGATGACACTCTCAACTTTGAATCAGTAGGAGAACCATACATTGGGCAATATGTGAGAGGTCTTAATTGGACAGTAAATGTGGTACACAAGACATGAAACTATGCATCAGCTCTTAAGTGATTAAAAGAGTTTCAGCTCGGCAATACTTTGATAATCATGCAACCCGAGATCACGTTAGAGAAGATAAAAGGCTATGACAGATAATACACAATATAAATAATCATATCACAAATAGTTGGAATACCTCTCCAATTCCTAATTTATGTACACACCTTATGAACTTTAAGGAACAGTGCTCTTTTTATAGCCCCTAGTTTTCAGATCTCACAAAGTTGTGTAAATATTAATAACAGTGCTTTAGCTTTTTCAGGGTAGGGAAGGAAGGTGTGCTTTGTGTTTTACTGTTTAAAAATACATGCATGGTCTAAGGACTAAGGAGAGTAGCAAATAGAGTTAGATATAGATAAAAGTAAGGGTTTTGTAGATTTGGAACAGGAAATGTGAAACATATGAACACAATGATGATTAGCTGACTATGAGGGAGATCACTGCAATCCTAACTTTCCTGATAGTGACACATATCCAATTTCCAGCACTGAAACTGACCAGCGATCAGGGCAAACTCACTGAAGTATGCAAAGTATTAGTTTAAATAAGAACCTTACAAAAAGCCAATGATGAGGAAGCGGCATTTGGCCCAATTAGTTTATCACTCTGGCAGTCCTCTCACTTTGCCTACACCATCTTAAACTACTCTAATGTTTGACTGCATGCCTGCCCAAGCTGGTCAATCGTTCCAAACATCATCATTCTTTCTTTCCTCAAAAGCTGTTTTAAGTTTTACGTTTCCTTTTCACTAATTGTACCCTTTTATTCTACAAGCCCGATTGACCTGAAGGTAACATTTTGGGTTTGCTTATACATGTTATGTAATACTTGGCATACCTCAGTGAGTTGCCCCTTAAACTTTTCCTCATTAGACTGTAGGGTTTAAGCTTCTGTAATTTTTCTGCCCTTAACATTCTTGTTCTCTTCCAATATCAGAAAAATGCAGCTTAGCATTAATGCTAAAGCAAAATACTGTGGACGCTGGAAAAGCTCAACATGTCAGGCAGTATTTGTGGACAGAGGAACAGAGTTAATTTTTCAGGTCGATGACGTTTCATCAACCTGGTCCATTCCTCTCCACAGACGTTGCCTGACCTGTTGAGTTTTTCCACCATCTTTTGTTATAATTAGCATTAATACTGCCTAGTCATTGATGGAAAGTATGCCTTTTTTCCATTGGGCAATAACCCAATGAAATACTGGCAGTTAGATCCTGGCAGCTGCACTACTGAGGAGAGGGAGGGAACAAAAACTCGACCTCTGAAACCAAGTAAATTTTGCACTTACTATGGTGCAGTATGTTTCCTCAGGGAAACTGCATCCAATGTTGCAGGATAATAAAAACAGATGTGAAGCACCCAGTTATGATTATTAAGCAATAAATTCTATAGAGAGAGCTAAGGTTGAGGTAGGATCGTAACAGACGTTTTCAACATTATTACAATTTGAGAGCATAAACAATGCTATTTCCAGCATCTGCAGTTTTTTTGCTTTTATGCTAGTTTTTATTTACTGGTTTCCACATGTATGCTGATGGCTCTACTTCAGCACCTCTCTCGACTCCTCCATTGTCACTAAATTAGCTTATCTCCCATCCAGTGCTGGATAAGCAGAAATTCCCTCCAATTAAATATTGGGAAGATTGAAGGGATTGTTTTTGGTCCCTGCTCCAAAATCTGTTTCCTAGCTACAGACTCAGTCCGTCTCCCTGGCAACAGTCTGAGATTAAGCCAGTCTGTTTGCAACCTTGGGGTCATACTTGATCCAAAGATAAGCTTCCGGCCTCATTTCTGGGCTGTCACATTTCTACCTCCCATAACTCCGCTCAACCTCATCTCTGTCTCAGCTCATCTGCAGCTGAAACCCTTATCCAAGCTTTCATTACCCCAAGACTTGTCTACTCAAATGCACTCCTGGTTGACCTTCCCACATTCTACTTTTTGTAAACTTGAGTGCCTTAACTCGCAGCAAATCCCATTCACAAAGCTAGGCATATTGCGAGAAAGTAGAACTTTTCTTTCAAGCTGAGGCTTATTAATATACCAAATGCACTAATGCAAAACCGCTATTGAAGCAGGTACTGTTAGAACATTCAAACAGTAATTGGATAAGTGACCGCAAAGGAAGAATATAAAAGGACACAGCATGGGAAAAAAGCAGGTAAACAGGGTTGTGGGAAGATATCTCCAAATGTAAAATTCATGGATTCACTGTCGTTTCCTGGTTAAGCAATGCCTTGATTTTAAAATTCTTATACTTCTCTTCAAGTTCCCCCATGGCCTCACAACTTCCTATCTCTATTATCTCCTCCAACCCCACAACCCTCCATGGTACCTGCACTCTTCAAATTCTGGCCCCTTAACCATCCCTGATTTTAATCACTCCACCATTAGTAGCCATACTTTCAGTTGCCTAGGCCCTAAACTCTGGCATTTCCTCCCTAAACCCTTCCACTTGTCTACCCCACTTTCCTTCTTTAAGACACACTTCATCATCTGCACTAATATGTTCCATTATAGCTCAGTTGGCAGGCGAGGCTGGGAGCCCTGGCAGGCTTAAGAAAAAGCACAAAACCTCATCCACGGGCAGGATGAGGTTTCATGAGCGTTGTAAAATATTTAATAAAGGTTTCAGTAAAAGTGATGGACATGTCCCAACTCATATGACAGTGTCACATGAGGGGACATGTCAGGGAAATCTTGCTATCATTTGTTTAACATTTCTAAATTCGGAGCCAATCTCCCTGAGGCAGCACTTGGCCTCAGGGAGATCTGTGCGCTCTCTCACGCGTATGCACGAAAGAGCGCACTCTCGGCTAAGGGAACACCCTCCGCCCGCACAGGGAACACATAGTGCTTCCTGGTGGACGTCATGCTGGGAGGGCCTTAATTGGCCCGCCCACGTAAAATGGCGCCACGCCCCCGATTTGGGCGTTGATCGGAGGCACGCCTGCCTGTTCCTGCTCCTGCACTCCCACCCCCACCTCCCCCCAAACGGGAGGATAATTTTTTCCCATAGAGTTATTTACAGCATGGAAGGAGGTCACTTGTCCCATCGAGTCCACACTGGCTTCCTGCAAAGCAATCCAGTTAGCCCCCACTTCCTTGCTTGGTCTCCATAGCCCTGCAAGTTTATTTCCTTCAAGCACCCTTCCAATTTTCTTTTGAAATCTTTGACTGACTCTACTTCCACCAACCTTGTGGGCAGCAAATTCCAGGCCATTATCAATCGTGTAAAAAAATTTTTTCCTCACATTCCCCTGGCATCTCTTGCCCAAAATCTCAAATCTGTGTCTCCTTGTCCTTGTACTATAGCTAATGAGAAGAGGTTCTTCTTATCCGCCTGATCTAAGTCTGTCATAACCTTGTATACCTCTATCAAATCTCCCCTCAATCGACTTTGCTCCAAGGCGGACAGCCCCAGCCTTTCCAATCTAACCCTTGTAATAGGCCAATTAGTCTTGTTAAATGTTATGTCATTTCTGTGTCTTTCTTTCACTCTTGTGTTGGCATTAAGACTAATCACACCATCTCTGACTCTTCCTCATTCCTCATTCTTTCTTCTGGTCTCAAAATGTGGGCCTCCCTGCTCCCTCATACTTTTAGTTCCCCTAAACCGTTCGGGATTATAAATCCAAACCATCATGCTACTCAAATACCATTTTGTTTATCCTATCAGGGTGCATTTCTGTGGAGCGCTTCCCACTCGTTCACTATTCACACTCATTTTCCAGGGATTTCTGAGGGGGGGGCGCGTAAACCGAGACAAGCTGCTAAGAAATTTTCTCCTTCCATTACAGCATCACAACAGTGACTACACTTCAAGAAATGCCCCATTGGCTATAAAGTGCTTTGCCATGTCATGAACAGCAATACATAAATACATAAAGGCCAGGATTTTAGCCTCGTCGGGCGGGCTTAACGGGGGCAGGCGGGAGCAGTCAAAGAGCCGACCACCACCCACAACTGGGCCAGACCGCGATTTCACGCTGGCAGGCCAATTAAGGCCCACCCTGTGTGAAAGGCGTGCTTGAGCGCTCAGCACTGCCCTGTGCGGGGGTTGGGAGGAGGGCAAGAGCGAACTTGGTGCATGCGGGCGGGTAGTGCGCTGGACAAGCTCCCTGAGGCGCAGAGATGAACAGTCAAGGAGGTGAACGGTTTTGAAAATAAAAAAATAAAGAATTTTAAGGTGTTAAAAAAAAACATGTTCCCTCTGCCGCATGAGCAGGTACATGCTCTTAATGAAATGTTAAAATTTATATTTTATTTTTATTTGCTGTTGGAACCTCATCCCGCCCGTGGATGAGTTTTCCTAAACAGTGCAAAGGCCGCTTGGCCTTTTCGCCTGCCCACCAACTGTAAGGTTGGACGGGCAGCACAAAATAATATTTAATTAAATCTTTCATGGCCTTAATAGGCCTTTTAATCGTCGGCGGGTGCGCTGCTGACTCCTGCATGTGCTCACCAACCAAAGTATCTCACGAGCGCGCGATGCCATCAGGACTCTCGCCTAATGTCATCACACTTCATTTTATGCTCGAGTGAGGCAAGCGTGTGCTAAAAATCCTGCCCAAAGTCTTTTTTTTCTTTATTTTCCATCCCTTTTATCCTTTTCCATCTTTATCATGCTTTCTTAAAAAAAAAATCTGTCCCGCAGCTGCCAATCTGTTGGCATTAACAAAACTACAGTGTACTGCTTAGAATGATATGGTGGGTAATAAACACAAATGTAATTTAATATGAATATCTCTCTCAGTCTAAATAATTTGGTGAAGTATATCAAGAAATTATGAGTTTGAAATGAGCAATGGTGGAGTTTTAGATGGATGGATAGATGGATAGTGGAATGTGGGGAGATTAAAATATCAAAAACAGGAAACCCATCTTCAACACATCCACTTCCAGTTTTAATGGTGGCATGTTTGAAGCCAATTAGTCCCACCTCGAGAGGGGCTGTCTGTTAGTATAATGTGTTTCTTAAGGTATGTCCCTCCAACTTTGAATTTAATGCCTCCAGCATGGGTTTACTGGGACTCAGGGAATCTCAGCAGTAAAAGGGAGGCAAGATTGAGTGATAATTCATGGGGTTGGTTAATGAGATGTATCACAATATGAATGAAGGCTCATTGCTCACAGTTTCTTTCTCAGTTCCTTCTGGTAAACGGTTTGTTGAGAGTTTGTGTGGTGACAGCTATATTGGTAAACTTGGAGGTCTTCGCACAGAGAATGAGTGGCACCATGGCTGCCATAGACTGGACCGAAGACAGGCATTCACAGCAGCAAGGTCATCCTGTGGTGGGAGCTGCAGGTGGACAACAGAGAGGAGTCCAGCAGAGAGAGGAGAAACAGAGGGGCTGATTTTATACAACACTGAGCAAGGCGTACAGGAAGAAGGACAGCTTCCTTGACCTATCTGAAGACCAGTGCTTCCAGACATTCAGGTTGATAGGTCAGGAGTTCGCGGATATCTGCAGCCTGCTGGGAAAAAATATCTGCTCCCCGCTGGAAATGGGGAAAATCACTGCAGTCCTGAATTACTTTGCTTCTGGCTCCTTTCAGTGCAACACAGGAGAACATCTGGAGAGTCATCAGTCGGCTGCATATAAGTGCAAGGTGGCAACTGAACTGTTTGCCAGGGCTGCAAGTTATGTCAACGTGCCCTGCAACAACAATAGCCAGGATGAACAAGCAACCAGAATTGTGTCACTGCCTGGCTGCTCTCAGGTACAGGGTGCCATCGATTGCACACACTTGCCAATCTAAGGACCATCAGATCAACCAGGAATGTTATCAACTGCCGGGAATCTCATCCTATCAATGCACAATTAATGTGCAACCACAAGAAAATGTTTGGACAGGTGCGCACCAGATTCCATGGGAGCTGTGATTCTTTCAGCCTGTGAGAGGTCCTGCAAGCAGACTTGAGAGGTGGTAGGTTCTCTGAAGGAAAAAAAAACAGTAAAAACTGGGAAATAAGACTACTGATCCAAACTGCTTTTTCCTTTTGGGTTATACCTGCTTCAAACTTGGCTGATGATGTCTGTGAGGAACCGCGCCAGTGAGCTCCGAGAATGGTACATTAACAGTCACATGACAACCAATGTGACACTGAAGAAACCATCGATAAGCTTAAGTTGCATTTCCGATGCTCAGATGGATGTGGAGTGCTCACCAGCGAGGGTCGCAAGAATGGTCGCGGCGAGCTGCATTCTGCAAAGGTGGAGGAGCAAGTTGTTCATCACCCATCATCTGATGATGATCCCAATGAAGAGGAGGAGGAGGTCCATAGTAGGTTTCTTCCCCCCGACCCCCCCACCCACCGTTACCAGGGAAGATGATCTTCTTCCGGCTCTTCCCTATTTTTGTGTTATCTGTAAACGTTGATTGTGTCCCTTATACACAGATTCCAGAAACCACTGCTTACACCCCTCCAGTCTGAGGACTCTTTGTTAACTATTCTTCTTTGCTTTCCATCTTTTACCCAATGGTCTATCCCTGATCCCTTGAATACCATGTGCCCTACCTTTAACATCAGGTATCCTATACAGCATTTTACCTGGCATTCATGGCATTTCTTGTCTCTCTCCCCTTAAATCCTAACTCTCTGCCCATTTTCAAAAATGTCCTTAGGATCTACTTCTGTGACCACGCCTGTGATCACATCAGCTATATTCTTCTACTAGTGCTCGATCTTTGTCCCGCCTCTTTGACATTCTTGAAAACTTATAGCAAAACCTTGCACTTACGTAACTCCTTTATTGTAGTAAAACATCTAAAGGTGTTTCACTGGAGAGTATCAAACAAAATTTGACACCAAGTCACATAGCAATATTAGGACAGATGGCCAAAAGCTTGGTCAAAGAGGTGGACTTTAAGAAGTGTCTTAAAGGAGGAGTGAGAGATGGAGAGGTGGAGAATTTAACTGTAGAAATATAGGACTTAGAGCAGGAGTAGGACATACGGCCCCTGCGAGCCTACCCTGCCATTCAATAAAATGATGGCTGATCTGGTGGTGGTCTCAACTCCACCTTCCTGTCTGCTCCCCGTAACCCTTGACTCCCTTGTCTATCAAAAATCTGTCTAACTCTGACTTGAATAAATTCAATGACCCAGCCTCCACGGCTCTCTGGGGAAGAGAATTCTACAGGCTAACGACCATAGTGATTAACAAGAGATTTCCAGAGTTTAGGAGCCAAGCAATGATGGAATGATGAAAATTGCAGATCCACAAGAGGCCAGAATTGGAAGTGTGGAGATCTTGTGGAATTGTAGGACTGGAAGAGGTTATAGAGTTTGGGAGGAGTGATGCTACAGAGGAGTCGGAAAATAAGGATGAGAATTTTAAAACTGAAGAATTGCCAGATTGGGAGAAAATGTAGGTCAGTGAGCACAGGTGTGATGGCTGAATAGGACTTTGTGCGAGTTAGAATTTGGGCAGCACATCAAGTATATTAAAAGTATAGAAGTAACCTGTTGTTATCACAGTCAGTGATGGACAGGCAGCTCTTGTCTTTAGCTGAGCCAAGATCAACTATGGTTCAAATAAAATAGAAACTGCTAGTCCCTAAGATCCAAAATGAAAAACCAATCTGCAATATAGAGAGTGATTACATTTTCAGATATGACCCTTCCTCCAAAAATGCCCTGAGTTCTGATCAAATCATAGAATGGTACAGCATAGAAACAAATCATTTGATTCAACAAGTGTCCATATAAGATAAAAACAAAAAAACTGCGGATGCTGGAAATCCAAAACAAAAACAGAATTACCTGGAAAAACTCAGCAGGTCTGGCAGCATAGGCGGAGAAGAAAATGCTGCCAGACCTGCTGAGTTTTTCCAGGTAATTCTGTTTTTGTTTTGTCCATATAAGATACCCAGCCTAGTCCCATTTTCTTGCTTATTCCAATCCATATAGCCATTCAACAATACAGAACTTCAAGATTGCTGAAAAAAGAGACATTTTTTTCCAAAGCTTTTTGCTTTGCACTCATCAGGACAATTCGTAAGAAAATATCTATGTAAGGGGAAACAACATATTTATACTGTATGAGAAGAAAGTGCTGATTGGATGGCAAGTGGACTCTGATTGGTAGAGGCGTTGTCATAGAGAATGCATCAGTTGATGGCGACTGACGGTTAACTGCCAACCATTGTTTAAAATTTAAACCTGGCATCTTGACCCTGACTAGTCAAGACACTGCCCTGGGTAATGAGCCAGCGAATGGCTGTCACTTATTTTGTCCAGCTGAAACAGGTACAATGTATGCACATATTCTTTCTGTCTTCAAAGAACAGGGCCCTGTGTTTTAATAAATAACAGGATTCACCCTCACAGGTCATTGTGCCCATGCATGTATGGGCTGTCCAAACACACAGAAGTGATGATGTCCTTTTACGTCCTATTTTATTTATGGCCAGTTCTGCACGGCATAAATTGGCCAGATGGTTGGGCAAATTGTTACAACTAGTTTTCCACATACACAGTGAAGGATTCCTTCACATTTGTGAAGACCATGCAGGACTTGCATAGCGATAGCAATGCTATGTGCATGTAATCATTTGACATTGCTAGCCTATTCACCAATGTCCCACTTAAGGAAGCCATAAATGTTTGCACTGCATGGCAACTTAGACCCCCCACCATTGCGTGAATCAGTATTCATTGAGCTTAAGAACTCGACAAATTGTGCACTTGGGTTCAGCTTTAATGACATCCCAAATAGATGGTGTTGCCATGGGATCTTCTCTAGGCCCAGCTCTCACAAGCATGTTTGTTGGGTTCCATGAGAAACGTGTCTTCAATGGAATGACACCTAACCTCCTACCCCTCGCATATTTCTGACTTGTGGATGATACGTTTGCTATGTTTAAGTCTGCAGCTGCATGTAATAATTTCCCTGCATGTCTTAATGGACTCCATTCTGTGCTCAAATTCATCTTTGAAATGGAGCAGTCAAATGAACACACTTTCCTTGAAGGACTAGTTGAGAAATCTGCCAGGGGACATTTTACCACAAGCCTACCTTCACTGGTCAACACACGCACTGGGACTCTTACATTTGTTTGTGCTATAAGATCGGCCTTATCGGCAACCTTGTAAATAGGGCCCAAGCCATCTGCTCACCATAAAAGCTTGATGCTGAAATAGGGCACCTCAAAGGCATCCTGCAGGATAATGGCGACCCTGATCAGATCATTTCACATTATACATTGCGCAAACTCATGAGCTGGCCTAAGGCCATCAACATCTGCCCTGAAAAGTGCCTAGCCTACCTCAGGTTACCCTGGAAGGGTAAATTCTCTCAAGGATTTGAGCAACAGGTGGAGCTAGCTGTTACACACTGTTACTATGCTGTAGCAACGCGAGTAGTATTCGTCTCTAACAGGATGCTGCCACCAAGCCAAAAAGACGTTCTGTCTATCACGCAAATGAGTGATGCGCTGTATAAATTTGAGTGCCAGTGTGATGTCAGGAATGGAGGCCATACGTCCCAAAGACTGGCGGATCACATCAAACAGCATATCACTTCCACTGTTTGCGACGGGCAAGATATGGACCGTATCCAACCAACCGATGCTTGCAAAACTCAAAACACAGTGTGCAACATTGACATGTGATTGCGTGATTGGACAACATTTGCTAAGTAATCATCAGTCTGCTAAGAATTATGCTGACAGCCAATTTAAGATTGTCAATCAGGCTCGCAGTACAATTGCATGTACAGGAAGCTACATATAATAATACACAGGGTCCTATTCTTTGCAGACTGATTGTAACAATTTGCCCAATTATTGGCCAAATCATGCTGCGCATAACCGGTCATAGATAAAATAGGACTTAAAGGGACATCACCTTTGTGTGATTTGGGCAGCCCATACATACACTGAAGCAGCAACAAGTGAGGACAAATCCTGACAGATATTAATGCAGACAGAAAGAACATGTACACACACACTGTGCCTGTTTCAGCTAAACAAAATAAGTCATTTGCTGGGTCAAAATCCTGGAACTTCCTCCCTAACAGCACTGTGGGTGTACCTACAACTATACCTCATGAGTCAAATGACTTTCCCCACCCCTTTCTTGAGATTTATGATCCCTAACCTAAAATGAAACCTAGAAACTTATTCCTAAAAATTGTAATTTAAAATATTTGCAATCCCAAATCTTCTGGCACAGATGGTGTGGTGGCGAAAACATGTTATAGAAATCTCCCTCCCTTTCTCTACTTCAAGACTTTCTTGCTTGTTTCAATACCAGGTGACCTGATAATACACATTGGGAAGAAAGTAATCAATACATAAATGGAATAAAGTCCTGGCAATGTAATAGGAATGAACAATCAAAAAAATTCACCAGAACATATAGCCTCAGCCCTTTAGACATTTTTCAACAAGACATTATATGACCATAACTAAAATGTGCCTTGGTGTCATTCAACTAATCGCGGTGACGACTCCAAATGTCACCAAAATGAAATAAGTCAGCTTCAAGATTTCAACCACCTACGAGTGAGGTTCCAGTTGATCTTGAACTCTTCATCAGAACTACTCAACCCCATTAATTCACAAATGTGGTCAACATTCAGAATTGTGTTACAAAACACAGTCAGCATCATCACAACTGTTTGATGTGGTTATTTCCAAATACAGAACGTGACTGTCCTCTCAAAACTGCTCAAAATTTTAAACAAAAGTTTTCATGCCTATTTCAAGTATTTTGTACTGTTCTGTATTTGAAAAATAATATTCTGTGGGGCAAGATTTGTGGAATGTTGGGCCTAAGCACTTGGCTCTCAAAAGATACTCATCTGGTCAGAAAATTGATCAGGAAACACTTCAGTCCAGGTGAGAGTCAGCAGACTATTAGAGTTTTCTGTAAAATAAAAGCAAAATACTGTGGATACTGGAAATCTGAAATGAAAGCAGAAAATGTTGGAAGAACTTGATAGGTCTGGCAGCATCTATGGACAGAGAAACAGAGTTAACATATTGAGTCCGGACTTGAAACTTTAACTAAATATATATAATATATTAGAGTCTTCTGGTTCTGTTAAGAGCTGTGTAATATCAAAATAATGAATAAGAGACAATATTACATGAGAATCCATAGAGTCATCGATGGGTTTGGCTTAGCTGTAGCACTCTCACCTCCAATTCAAACAGTCAAAGGTTCAAGCACCATTTCAGCATATAATCCAAGCTGATATATTGGTACAGTATACAGTACTGAAGGAGTGTTGCTTTGTCAAAAGTATAAGGACAGGCCTTGACTTATAGTGCAATAGTATAACGCGGATGATGGTGAGTCAGCAGTCCATTTCACATCCCATCCAATTTTTATTTCTATTGAAATGATTACCCAGGCAATCACCCACCCTCCCCAGGGTCTAATACTCCTCCCTGCCCTTAAACCCCAGACTCACTTTTATGTCTTGGGTAAATGAGTTCATTGGCCAATTGAACTCTAACTGCGCGTCTTCCTATGTTCTCATCAATTGCTGCCTGCAATCAATAACAGGGAGAGACTAATGTAAGAATAAACAGTGATAGCTTATTGAGGCACAGAGCACAGTACCAGAGCATACAGAAACCTCCAGAACTAGACTTACAGTTCCCAGTTGCCTGCGCTAAACAGTGATTCGTCACTGCTGTCACATGATCAATGCACTTGCATTCTCTTAAAGGGACAGGGTACCTCACTTTACCACACTCACCCATCCTGGAAAGGCATGATCCTCTTTGGGCTTCTTCTTGCTATTCACTATGGCACAAGTCAGGGTTACCCACTGTCTTTTAGCTGAGATGTTGAGCTGGATTTTATGCACCCCCACTAGGTGTATTTTCAGCAGGTTGGGGGATGAGTGGTGTGGCATATAAAATAGGTCAGGTTGCTAGCCCACCCACCTTCCCACCCAACCCCGAACTGGTCCCCATAATAAGCTATGTGAGCGGGCGCTGAAATCAGCAGCCTTCCCACCATATTTAAATGAATAATTAAAGGTCAATTAGGCGTGATAGCAAGCCTGTTGACCTGAATAATATGCTGCCCATGCTAAAATTCGGTTGGCAAGGGCAGTCGGGCAGGAGCGGTAGGTTGTCTTTTAAGGATTACGTGAGGAGACAGGAAGCAAAGGAGGGCACCACATTTGTTGGGGGGGGGTGGGGGGGGGGGTGGTGTGGGTGCCCTGTGAGCATCGGGACCACATCCCCCCAAGATGTCATCATGCCCCCCCCACCATTCCTTCCATGTTGCGTGCCCTACAAAACCCAGGCAATCACCCACCCTCCCCAGGCTCTAATATTCCTCCCTGCCCTTAAACCCCAGACTCACTTTTATGTCTTGGGTAAATGAGTTCATTGGCCAATTGAATTTTAACTGCGCGTCTTCCTATGTTCTCAACAATTGCTGCCTGCAATCAATAACAGGGAGAGACTAATGTAAGAATAAACAGTGATAGCTTATTGAGGCATAGAGCACAGTACCAGAGCATACAGAAACCTCCAGAACTAGACTTACAGTTCCCAGTTGCCTGCGCTAAACAGTGATTCGTCACTGCTGTCACATGATCAATGCACTTGCATTCTCTTAAAGGGACAGGGTACCTCACTTTACCACACTCACCCATCCTGGAAAGGCATGATCCTCTTTGGGCTTCTTCTTGCACTCCCGGCACCACCCACTGCGGAGCTCAGTTGGTTCCGTGACTGACCTGATCAGCCGGCAGCTCCCTAGGGCGGGACTTCCTCCCACTGAGGGGTTGAAGTCCACTATTAAACAATTAAGCCTGCCCGCAGTGTGTTTGAGATGCGGGGCAGACTTCCTTGGTGCGTGCTGGCTTCCAGCCAACTTTCCTCTACACTTGTAAAATGCAGTCTATGAACTCACAGCCCTGTTTGCTTGCATTGGTGGATGTCATCAATCTCACTTAATTGCTATATGGCACTATTCAAAGAAAGTGCAGAAGAGCGCTCTCATTTGTCCTTGATCAACCTCCTTTGTAATTTATCTCATTGCTGTTACTGGGGCCTTGCTAGCTGCCAATTTCTGCTCCAGTTGCCTCCATACCAACCATGACTGCACATCAAGAATAATTAATCTATAATTCTAACTAGCTGTGTATCAGTTTGAAGCATCTTGATGTGATGACATGTGCAACATAAATTTGATCTCTTTCTTTAATAAACTTGGCGTTTTTTATTTAGGAAAGTTTTAAATGATTTTGTCATTGCTGTTATGTCTTCTGAAACAGTCTTCTGGTAAAAGCATGGAGTTCATGCAGAGTCCAAAGTGATATAATTAAAATGTTTTTTGCTGTCGTCGTGCCTGTGCTTTCACATCTAGTTCATCAGAGTCAGATGCCAAACCATATCACAATTTTGGAGAAGAGGAGCTAGGATTAATGAGAGCAGCGATAAAACTCCTGGCAAAGCCAAGACTTTATATTGAACTCTTAACCCATTAAGAGGGCTTTGCAGGATAGCACAGTGTAAGGCAGAGAAAATATAAAAAAATGAATGTCATAGAATAGCATCATTATGGCACAGAAGGAGGCAACTCAGCCCAGCCTCATGCCAACTCTCTGTAGTGCAATCCAGTTAGGCCCTATGCTCCAGTGTGTCCCTGTAGCCCTACATTTTTCTATCTCTCAAGTGCCTTTTGAAATCATTGATCACCCCTGCTTCCACCACCCTCATAGGCAGTGAGTTCCAGGGACTGGCTTTTCTTCATTTATCTTATGAATGTGGGGAGATCAGACAGAATAGAGAGATGTTGGTCATTGAAGAACACACCACACACCGGGGAGTGGGGGCATTCATTTGCTTCACCACATCATTGACAATTGTGCAATAATACTGCATGGTATATTGTATTATGCAATTTGATGGACACAGTCAGCAGAACTGGAGCAAAATCCTTCCTCCTTCTGTAGTTCAACATCAGCTCTGCGGTAAATGTCTCGTCTCTGAGTCAGAGTCTCTCCAGCAGCCTGATGACAAATTCTGGGTGGACAAATCAGTTCATTACTGAGAGTGTGCTACACTGTCGGAGATGCCATCTTTCAAATGTGACATTAAACCAGGACCCAGTCCTCTTAGCTGGGTGCAAAAGATTCCAAGGTGTTAATCGAAAAAGAGCAGAGACATTTTCTCTGATGTCTTGAGCACTATTTATCTCCCAACCAACAACACAAAAACAAATAACCTGGTTACCATCACTTCAATGCTATTTGCATGTAAATAGGCTGCTTCATTTCCTACATTATGAGAGTGGCCACGATTCGTAAATATTTCATTGGTTGTAAACACTTTGGGACACCCTAAGGTTGTGAAAGACATCACATAAATGCAACTCCATTTCTTTCCAGCTCCTAAATACAATTCAGAGTTATCTTCCTAATGGAAATCAGTAAGGACCAAAGGATTACCTTTTAAATTTTCTGTGGCTGATGGCACATCATTCAGAGTTAAACCTCCTGGCATTGCCTTCAAGTATCCAAATGTTTAACGATTACCCCTATTTAATCAGTTTGTATTCACATAGTTTTAGAATAGCATTGAACATTACCATGCTCTTTAATGGGGGAGATGGTGGCATATTGATAATAATTAATAAATTATAATATAATTAATAATTAATAAATCTGGAACATAAAGCTAGTCTCAGTAACCGTGTCCATGACAATTATCATTTATTGTTGGAAAAATCTATCCGGCTTAATAATGTCCTTCGGGGAAGGAAATCTGCCATCCCCACCTGGCCCAAACATCAATGTAGGTGACTCTTAGCTGCCCACTGAAATGGCTTAACAAGCTACTAAGTTCAAGGGCAATAAGGGGCGTTGGCCTTGCAGGGACACCCACATCCCTTGAAAGAAAGAAGAAAAAATTCTAAATGTTATTTACTGGTTGTCAACTTGGCACAAATATTTAATAACATGAAACTACATTGTAATGATTTTAACATTGGTAATGCTTTGTATTTATTCTGACTCGTCAAGCAATGAAATGAAGATAACTACACTGCAGTGTTTATACATTTTGAACTGGAAAATTATTTGGTCATCTAAATAAGTGTTATTTTGATACTTTACAAGTTGTACATTACCATTTTAAAACCTATATGTTTGTTGCCTGTTTAGCTCCTTTCCATTCATCTTCTCAGATACTGAAGCAGTCTGTGCCTGCATGCAGCAAGATATTGACGGAGTTCAGGCTTGGACTGATAAATGGCAAAAACTTTCATGCCACATAAGTACCAGGCAATAACCATCTCCAGCAAGAAAGAATCTAACAATCATCCCTTAATATGTTTTTATTATTCATCAAAGGGTGTGGGTATTTACTACCCATTGCTAAGGGTCTGGAGTCAACTATAGGCCAAATCAGGTAAGGATTTCCTTCCCTAAAAAGGACATTAGTGAACCAGATGGGTTTTTCCTAACAATTTAGCAATTGCTTCATGTTATCAGCAGACTTTTAATTCCAGATTATTATTGAATTTAAATTGCACCATTGGCCATGTGGGATTTGAACCTAGACCCCCACCCTGGGTCTCTAGAGTACTAGTCTAGTGACAATACCACTATACCATCACCTCTTACTGATTTGCCCACCATCAACATTCTGGAGGTTACCATTGGTCAGAAACTTAACTGAGCCAGCCACATAAATACTATGGCTACAGAAGCACCTGTAAGTTCCCCACCAAGTCACACACTATCCTGACTTGGAAATATATTGCCACTTCTTCACTGTCACTGGGTCAAAATCCTGGAACTCCCTTCATTTCAGCACCATGGGTATACCTCCACAAATGGACTGCAGTGCAATTCAAGAAGGCAGCTTACCATCACCTTCTCAAGCTCAATTAGAGATGGGCAATAATTGCTAACCTTGCCATCAATGTTCACATCCCATAAATGAATAAAAAAGATAAGATGATTGATTACCTTGGGGTCAACTGAGACATTGGATCTTTGTGAATGGTCAAGGAGAAAATACAGCAATCCCTAAAGGAATTTGAACTATGCTTAGTAATGTTTCAATTCTGTTAGAAATCAATGTGGTATAACTCTGATATTTAGCTTGATGAATGTACTCTGCTGCCTTACCTAGATTCACCTGTTTGTTTAACTAGTATAATCCAGCAAGATACTGTATCATCACACTGGAGCTGAGTGAAAATCAATGGGAGAGGCTTCTCCGGGAAATGTCATATCCAGTATTATCAGCCTATATTCTAGATTGGTATTGCAGGATCTATTTTAACATCAAGGATAGCCAAATAAGGCCCTAGTTTACATGCTAAATAAATAGCACTTCAAATCTTGCATTTTCCTTTATCCTTATCCAGTGTCAGAACGATCAGGTATAAGAAGTCTCCCTGGCGATGTTGGAATCCATAGCCTTTGGACTGAATTCCAGACAGATAAACACAATGCAGCATGTTCCAAATGGCAAAGAATAAGTCCAGTAGCATAAGTGATTATTCTTTATTCTTTTAGTTCCATTTTCTATTAAGTGGAGAATGCTGTTGGAGTATCTGGGGCACTTTGATAACTAGTATAATGGACAAACAATATAAAAATAACATTTTACTTAGCTGTAAAATCTATTGCAGTGTTAACATTAATGGATTCATTTGCTGCAAGTGTTAAAGTGAGTAAACATGTTAAATTGTCCTCTCTACTCTCACTCTTTTACTCTGCTGATAAAATCCTATCATCTCAAAATGTTAATTATCCAATGTTCTCCTTATTGGTTTTGCTTCTCCCATCTTTCAGATACTATAACCTTTCCAAATACTATAGCCTTTCCAAATACTATAACCTGCCCAGAATGTCACATTCCACATCCCCACCCACATTAAGACCTTGATTCTCAGCATTTTTGTCCTGGCTAAAATCTAATGGTTCCCAATTCCCAGAGATTTGACTTCAGGATCCACATGTTCTGTCTATGGAATTGCCCCCTACCTATATCCTAAATCTCTTCCATTTTCATGATTCTGCACAGGCACTCTGCCCCTTTTACATTGCTGTATCACTTCTTATTCACTGCTTCCCCTGTTCCATCTGTCACAATGATCCAACTCGCTGAACTTCCCTCCCTTACAATTGTTACCTTAATACAAATAACAGGGAAATGAAGGTGTAGTAGTGGTATCACTGAACTAGTAATCCATTAGCCCAGGTTAATTCTCTGGGGACATGGGATCAAATCCCACGCTGGCTACTGGTGGAATTTGAATTCAATTTAAAAATCTAGAATATAAAGCTAGTATCAGTAATGGAAACCATCACTGATTGCTATAAAAACCCATCTGGTTAACAAATGTCCTTTAGAGAAGGAAATCTGCCATCCTTACCTGGTCTGGCCTCCATGTGACTCCAGATGTAGAGCAATGTGGTTGATGCTTAACTGCCCTCTGAAATGGACCAGCAAGCCACTTAGTTCAAGGGCAATTAGGAGCAACAAATGCTGGCCTTGCCAGTGATGCCCACATTGCATGAAAGAATAAATTCTTTGCTCCCTTCCCCCTGCCTGCCAACCAACAAAAAGCTCCTCTCTTTAAGTGAGTCTTTTCTCACTTAAATATTTCTTTTAGCTAATAATAAAAACAGAAAATGCTGGAAAAATTCAGCAGGTCTGGCAGCATCTGTGGAGAGAGAAACAGAGGGCTGAACTTTTGCCCTGTCGGGGGGGTTGGGGGGGTTGTGCGGGGGTGGGCGGGAGCCAGAGCGAACCTGATTGGTGCCCCGATTGGGTGCACACAGCCATTTTGCGTGGGAGGGCCAACTAAGACCCATCCAGCATGATGCACAACCAGAAGAGCTATGCGGTCCCTGTGCGAGGGTTGGGGAGGCGTTGGGGAGGGCAGCAGGGGGGGAGGCATTGAGGGGGGGGAAGGGAGTGGGAATTCCCTGAGTCGGGGCACGGAGGTGCCTCAGGGAGATTAATTTAAGTTCTGGAAAATTTAATAAAGGTGCAAAAAATTTTAAGGTCATGTCCCCTCATGTGAAACTATCACACGAGCTGGGACATGTCCATTAAATTTTTCAAAATGTTTTATTTAATTAATAAACCCTTCATGAAACCTCAAATCCGCCTGTGCATGAGGTTTCATGGAAAATTCAAAGGCCGCCTGGACTCTTCGCCTGCCCACCAGCCTTAAGGTTGGACGGGCCGCATTCTTAACAACTTTAGTTACTTTCTTAATGGCCTTAATAGGCCTTTGACAGTTCAGTGGGCCTTGTCGGCTGCGCGCTGGCCGAACTGACAATCTAAATGATGCGCGGTGACGTTGGGACGCCCGCCTGACATCACCGCGCCTCATTTTACATGTCAGCGAGCGGGCCCAGCCGTCGCTCGCCGACAGAAAAATTCTTCCCAGAGTTAACATTTCGAGCCCATATGATTCTTCTTCCAGCTCTGACAAGCTTTCTGGGTACATCCAGTTTGATACTCCAATACGTTGCTGAGCGAGTGCTGTATTGTCAAATGATTGCAACACTGAGGGAGTTTTACTTTGACAGATGTGCTTTCCTTCAGATGAGACATTAACCAAGGCCCTGATGGTCTATTCCTGATTTTCAGGTAGATGTTAAGGATCACATGTCGCTGTTTGAAGAGCAACAGCAGGCTCTTCCAGTGTCCTGCTCAACATTTCATCTGCAACCAATGTCACCAAAAACAGATTTACTAGAGTTGCGCTGTGCACAAATGTCACTTGATAATTCATTGAATGTGAAGAATTCTTGGAAGTTGTGACACAGTGCTATGTAAATGCAAGGCTTTTGGTCATCGTTTTTCTAGCATTTTTACTGGAGCACCAGCCGAGATTACTGTGGGGCTTGAGCCCATGACCTCTGACTTGTATGCCTAAATACAACCACAGAGACACCCAAACACATAAATGGGAATTTATGTACAAATGTTTAACCGCAAAAATGTCAAGCTTTGATATCCTTCCAACTATTAAATAAGGAACATGCGCTTCTTGAAATATTGAATAATACATAATTGTACACAAGAATTTTTGCACTAGTGCTATAACTACAAGCAATGATTAATACATCCCAGGATTAGTTTGGGCATGAGAAAAGGAAGGAGGCAGTGAATACCAGTAGTATACAGTGTTAAGAAAATCTCACAAAGATCAAAGGAAGTATAAATGGAGTCGGACAGTATTCCCTTTACCCTGATAAATAGACTGCATTAGTAGAAAACTTCCTGCAGAATCCCTTTAATGTGTCATAATTGATGCGTACAGCTTTAAGTTTATTTTTTAATAAACACAAAATTGGGAATGAAGTAAGTAAAGAATTAAGTTCTTTATTTTCCTTTCAAGTGGTAGGATGGATTTGATATGTGCTGCACTAAAATTTGATATCGCTAATGTGAAATGGCATAAATGCACCTAACCAATCTATAGCCCATGAAAATAATATTATATAATTAGGATTTCAGCATAAGTGGATGTAAAAACAGACACTTTGAATTCTGTGTCACGATAGAATGCACAAGGAACTCCTCAGCAAGTGTAGTGCCTCAGTTCCTCCATATTTTTCTGTCCAAGTTTTTAAAACATATATATGTATAAATCAGATGAGTGCCATTCCTCCTTCAAACATAAAATGTTTCCATCAACCTGTATCTTTTTTTCCTGTTCCTCAGTCACATTCATTGGGAATGTGACATTTTAAAGTGTAAAACTGCAATTCCTTGCATTTCTGTGGCCGCCTGTGCTCTGAGATTCATTGACTTTCCAAATGCCTCGCACTGGTGACGCTGAAATAGAAGAATTCCTGACCCTGTGCCTATCAGATATATGTAGGGGAGTGCAAGCGATTCTGCTGTTTGTATTTGAAAGGTAGTTACTCTTAATATTTGGTAATGGAAAGCATAATACATTAGGATAGATGTCCCACTTGCACCACCCCTGACCATCCCCCCAACACACACACACAGACACACACACATACACACAGACACACACACACACAGAAAAGGCTGGTGAAGCTGGTCTGGCAGCAGATAGCTGACAGGACGCTATCAGCAACATGAGCACTATCAGCAACACCCAAAGTACCTGGCTCCAAATGCTTATACAGATGGCAGATCCAAGGGAAGCTCCCAAGATAAGGCTATGACATGGCTTTCGTGTTGAAATTCTTGCTCGAAATAAGCATACTGCAGTCTCTTTGCTTAGAATTTGCTGTACTTTTACTATTGTCCCATCCTGAATATTCATACAGCCTCAGGGACGTGGAAGAGCTCAGTAAGTATGGTCATTCTACAGCAGGGAAGCACATACAAGCCTTGTGTAACACTGGGTGTAGGCCAATTCTGGTATAAGTTGGATGGAGCTGGTAATTTGAAGTCATTTTTGGAAAGGTAAACACAGTCAAGACAAGGCCAGAAAAGGGTCTGGAAATTTGTTGATGGCATGTCTGATTTTCAGGTGCAAAATGGGATGCTGTACATCCAATATGGTGGGTGGCAAATACATGCTCATTAAGTGCTGGAAATGCACTGCTTGCCATATGAGTTTGGACTGTCCGATTGGTGTCTGGAGCGTGTGGTGAAAACGCTGATCAAAATATTTAAATAAGGCCCCTGCCCTTATTGTAGGTCCCTTTTGTGATTTTGGATTCTCCCGGCATCTGACTTGCCAGGTGATAAACTCACTGGGCCATACATGGCACTGAAATGTGGAAAGGACCCTTCAGCACTGCTCCATGCAGGTTAATTGCTATTAAAAGAGGCTCATCCACTCCATGCAGGTTAATTGCATGTTTTTTTACCTTTTAGGCTACAGTTTAGCGTCTGGACATTTATTAGTCTGTTTTCTGAGATTAAACTTAATTTTCGAGAAAAAGTCTTTACTGATGCTATGCTATTTTTGCCAAATTAGTTTCCTGACAAGGTTGATGTAATTTTTCCCCAATTATTTCTGAAAGGGAGGCCCATCACCAGTACCTGGATAACAATCTCACAAAAAACCTATAATTGGTTTTGGAAAAAAACCACAATTTTTAGTATTCATTTAAAGGACTATGACAATTAACAAAAAGCTTTCCCTGTCTTAGGGCAGGAACTTCACATTGGCGTGTGGGGGCGGGCTCCACATGTCCACGTGTAAAATGATGCTTGTAAAAGGATATCAAAGCTTGACATTTTTGCGGTTAAACATTTGTACATAAATTCCCATTTATGTGTTTGGGTGTCTCTGTGGTTGTATTTAGGCATACAAGTCAGAGGTCGTGGGCTCAAGCCCCACAGTCACTGCGCGCCATCGGGATATTTTGTTGGGCGGACGCGCGATGATGTCTGCTGCGCCCCAGCCATTAATTAACGGGCCGCTTAAGGCCCTTGACTCACCAATCAATGCCCATTTTTCAGCCCCCGTGCAATCTTCGGGTCAGCGCATGGGCACAATGGGTGGGCGGGTAGGACGCATTTGTATAAACCTCATCCACAGGTGGGATAAGAGGGCACACTGGGGTCGTGAGTGTGCTCTCTCAGATATTAATTTTTCAAAGTGTTTGAAACTTGCCTGTGTGATCTGTAATATGTCAAAATGCACACCAGCTGCTTTGTCCGGACTCTTAACCTTCAGGTCAGCACTCTGCTGTAAGGAATCTCTTTTGGGCCTGCAGGTTTCTGGAAGCCTTCCCATAGCCTGGGAATGGGGGCTGAATTCTCCAGTGGAGGCACCGCCTCTGAGGAGGAAGGGAGGGCTAGAAGGGGGAGGAGGCCAGGAGTGCACATTCAGCCTCCAGGGGAGCCACCTTTGGGAGGACAAGCGCAGGTACAAGGGGCGCAGAGCCAAGACGTAGCCCAGGGCAGAGGGGGCTGCAGAAGATGTGACTATCCTGCTGCCAGGGTATACAGGCAGCGAAGCAGCTACCTCAATATGACTGAGGTGCAAAACCGAAGGAGGCTTCGTCTCTCAAGGGAGACAGTCAACTATAGCTGTCAGATGATTGGGCCTGAGATCTCTGCTAACTGTGTGTGTGGACACCCCATGTCAGCGGCACTAAAGGTCACATCTGCCCTCCACTTCTATGCCTCTGGCTCCTTCCAGGGCTCGGTGAGTGATCTTTGCAGTGTCTTCCAATCAGCTGTCCACGCTTGCGTCAAGTGGGTTACAGACATTCTGTTCAGGTGTGCATTGACCTTCATCCATTTCCGTTGAGATCAGGCAAGCCAGACACAGCAAGGCAGAGGCTTCATGGCCATTGCTGGCTTCCCCCGTGTCCAGGGTGCTCTAGACTGTACACATGTGGCCATCAAGGCTCCAGCAGGTGAGCCCGGTGCCTTCGTCAACAGGAAGGGCTTCCACTTCATGAAGGTACAGATAGTGTGTGATCACAGGATGCTGATTCTACAAGTCTGTGCAAGGTACCCAGGCAGCTCCCATGACACCTTCATCCTCAGACACTCCCAGGTGCCGGGGCTCTTCAGTGCTCCAGCTCGGCTGGATGGATGGCTGCTGGGTGACAAGGGCTATCCCCTCAGAAGGTGGCTCACGATGCCTCTCCACCATCCAAGAACAGAAGCTGAGCAGCGCTACAATAGGTGCCACGGCTCCACAATGTCTGTGGTGGAGAGAACCATCGGTCTTCTCAAGATGCACTTGCGATGCCTGGACCGCTCAGGGGGCGCACTCCAGTATCCCCCCCAGTTTGTGTCTCAGTAATAGTGGTTGCATGCTGCACTCTCCACAATCTTGCAGTGGAAAGGGGAGATGCAGTGGGCGATGAAGATGTCAATGCAGTGCCTGCAGCTGCACAGGATGAGTCCAGCAGTGAGTCCAAGGATGATCATGCACAGCAAAATGCTGAAGGGGTCGACACTGACCAGGGCATCTCCGGGGAGGCAGGGACACCTGGGAGGCTTTAATCCAATGAACCTTCAGCTAGGACAACACAGATGGACCTCCAGGACAAGCCTGGGTGTAGGCTCCATACTAGATACCTAAGTGTCAAATCTTCTAGGTTAGGATCAGTAACTAAGGGCCTTGTTAATAAAGCTGAATGTCCCATAAAGCACGCCTAACATTTTTGGAAACCATACACATGCAGAAGAAAAGAGGCACCCTCAGTCATGGTCACATGTCTGAATTTAATATCACAGGAAAAGAAACTTAATAAAACAAAAAGACAAGGGTGTTCCAATTCAGAGAAAATCATAAAGACCTCATCTCGGGCCAACACAAAAGCACCAGTGGTGTGCTTAAGGTGCCTTATGTTTACATTTCCGGGTGCTACGTCTTGGTGCTGCCCCCTCGCTGGGAGTAGCATCTGAGACAGCCTGCTGACTCTGCTGTCCTGTTGGCCTCGATGACCTTGGCGGTCGTCCGCTGGCCTGTGGAGCTTGTGCTGGCCCCACCTTGGAGGGATTTGCCAGTTCCACAGGTGGCATCTGCCCAGTCGTTGCAGCCTCACTGGATGCTGCTGTCACTGGGAGAGGGGTGCAGGAGCTGCTGCCCTCATCCGGACCGCCCTGAGAGGAGCCAACAGATACGACAGGCAGCTGCTGTGCCGACGTAAGGTCGCTTCGGACCTCCCTGCTCACTGTAGATGGGTGGGCACCGAGTTGGGAAACTTGGTGCCCACACCATCTCCCACACTGGATCTGACCAGCTGAGGTCAATGCTGGTGTGAGGACTTGCTGCTCAGAAAGCATCCCTAGGAAGTCCTGACGGGTCTCCTGGAGGAGCCTCTCCTTGAGAGTTGCCACTCTTTCCATGGAGAACGCACGGCGCTCGGACATGTGGCTCATTGCTTCAGCGATCGTCCGGGTAGACTCCTCCACCACGGAGACCAAGCAAAGCATAGCCTCATGTACCTGGTTGCATTTCCTGCACCTGCTGCATCATGGACGACTCCAGAGGCACATCATCAGGCACCAACTGAGCATGTGCCTAGTTCCCTGCTGGCGCCATGGGCACTCTCTGTCTCTGCCAGCTCCTCCAGCAACTGTGAAGTGCCCTCACCACTGTGCCCTGGGACACTTGCTGATGTTCTAATTCCCACCGAGGTGCTAGTATCAGCGCTGGTGCCTGCCTGGCAGAGATGGTGTGACGCTGGTGAGACTTCCCGGCCCTCAGGTGTGAGAGGGGGGCTCTGCTTCACCTCCTCCCGGCCCTTCTCCCCTGATGCTGAAAGGAAGAGCAAGGACATTGGATCAGTTAACGTGGAGACAATGACAAAATACACTCCTGTCCCCCGGATCATTATGCGCTCATCCTTCCATAAGCAATGGTCAAGGCATGTTGCAAAATTAACTCACTTAACATTCAGCAGTGCTATAGCTGTTGGGAGAACAATGCTGACCTCACTGCTGGGCAAACATACCTGGCTGTGGCACCCCAGCCTCACTGCTCCCATTGGCCCTGGGCACATGGCACCTCTCCAAATCCAGGGCCTCCTGCTCACGCCAGCTAAGAATGGCGATCTGTGCCTGGCCACCACCAGTCCACCACCAATGCCACATTATACACATGCTTCTCCTGAAAAATAGAGAAGAGCATTGATTAGTGTAAATTGCACATGGACTCTCTTCGCGGACGGCCCACCCCAACCAGAGTGGGACATATCAGGGCTCCAGTGCCCCCTCACCCCGCTGCTGCCGAACACCCACACAAAGATGCTAGGCCTGTTCCCAACCCCCTCTCCCCCCTTGGACACATGCTGCCTACATCACATTATACACCGTCAATGATTCAATGCAGTCACTACACTCAGACATTTTGGGGGAGGGTGTGGGGGCGGGGCAGTCGGGGGAGCAGCAGTGGGGAAAGCCAACCTGCTGGGTTAAGTGACCAATGCCAACATTGTCCTCACCCTGCCTGAGCGCAACAAGTCATTGATGCACTTGCGACACTGGATCCAGGCGCTCTGCACCATTGCGCAGGAGCTCACCACCTCCACCACCTCCTCCCAGGCATGTTTCATCATGTTGGGGGGGGTGGGGTCTCCTTCTCCTGTCCTGGGGTACCAGCACCTGTTGTTATGCTGCCACCTCCTTGAGGAGGGCAGCAAGGCAGTCAACGGAAAAACGAGGGGCACACTGGCCCCCCACTCTGCCCTATCATCCAGCCTGTCATGTCCCGATAACCTTCCCTCCGGACTTGCATAACCTCCATTGCCCATCTGCAGAGCCCTTCGCCCAGCCATTGAGAGCAGCCTTTCCGAGGCTGCCAGGCCTTCCTTCATACAGGCCGCCGGGTCGCCATTGGTCCCATCGGGCTGAACACGCCCACCGTTGCCCACCCACTCCCGCTACACACAGGAGCCGTGACGTACGCCGGGCCGGCCTTAATTGGCCTGCCCCCGTAAATTGGCGGCACAGACCCGATCACGAGTGGGTCCGTGCCCGCTCCCGCCCCACCACCCCCTTGCCCCAGCCATCTAGAAAATTCTGCCCTTCGGGCTTAAAGCCTTCTTCATGCTAACAATGTAGCACTTTTTAAGGGATTACTAAAATGGGTGCGTAAACGTCTGAAATATTACCTGCAGAGGGCCAATCTCTGATGGATTTACTGCTTAAGGGTAAAGTAATCGTCATCCTGTTTGTGTTAACTTTCTTGGTTTCTCAAAAAGGCATGTTCAGAAAGGCATCTTTGAAAGCATTAAGTGCATTTGAAAACTTTAAAACAAGCACCCTTTGTGCATAGAATACAGCTTTAATGGCAATTTACTGTACTTCAGAGTGGAATTTTACATTTGGCACGGCTGGCAAGAAACTAGAATGCGTAGGTATTAAGTAGTTGTGGTGTCAGTTTCCCTTCTCCCACACTAACCCGCAGAGAAGATATTAACATCAACAAAAAGTCATTTTTTTTTTTCCTTTAGCTTTGATCTTCAGTTCTTTAGGGCATTCAAACCACTTTCGTTCTGAACTTACATCATTATTAAAGTATGGAATTACTGGCCAGTGGAGTCATCAAGAAACAGCTCATATCAGGTGAGCCTCATGGATGTAACCTCATTGGCTAAAAGGCATCTAACCATCTCCCAATTTTGGAAAGGTGCAACAACCCACCTTAATTAGTATAAAATATGTCCACTGTTTATAAGCAGCTTAAGGTTGGATTGTTTGCTATGCGTGTATTGTTACCAGCACAAGAGGAGGGGTAAAAATTGACTCCCCCAATTTACCACTCCAGGTCTGGAGGTAAGAGGATTTTGCTGTGAATTTGCTTTGCCAATGCTGCAGGAATCCCACTCACTGGGCGGGATTTTCTGTGCCCACTGGCATCGGGCATGTTCAGCGGCATGAGCAGATAATATAGTGAGAAGGCCAAAAAATCGGTTTCACGACATCGTGAAGCCAGTTTCGATCATCTGTCCTGCCTGTCAATAGTGGGCTGCGTTTCCCGCTGTAGGGAATCAGGAAGCTTATTAGAATACATCTGCATATCATTGTAAGCCCATCCCGCCGGAATCACCCCCCATCAACCGCCCCCCCCCCATGCTGGACCATCTGAGCATGTTGGTGGGAAAACATGCTGTACAGAGCGCGTTTTGACAAGTGTGACCTGTAGAAGTCGGGACTTAGTGCCAGGGCCTTGCTCACATTGTGGACCTCCGAGGAGCAGAAGATGCTGGAGTCTGACAGCAATGGGACCCTGGAGGAATGTCCATTGCATGCTGGGTGAATTCTTATGGACATGGTTCTGCCACGAAGCAGCTATTGGAAGGTGGAAAGTCACCGTTGAGGGTCTGCTCTCAATGGATGACGGTCGAGGGGGTGGAGAGGAAGGTCCAGCTGGGTTTGGAAGAGGAAGATGTACTGGGGTTGGGAAAGGAAGGTCTAGGATCGACTGGAAGGGTAAGGGTGTTGGGGGTGGAGAGGTTGGGATGGGGGGAATGAAGCTGTCAGAGAGGGGTGAGTTTGGGAGTGGGGGAATAAAGGTGTCGGGGAGGGTAAGGTTGGGAAGGGTCAACAAAGGTATGGGGGTGTTGAGGTGTTGGGGGGAATGAAGTGTTGGGGGGTTGAGATTGTGAGGAGGCGATGAAGGTGTCGGGGGGCTAAGATTGGGGGGGTACGAAGATGTCGGGGGAGGGTGAGATTGGGAGGGGGGCAGTACAAAGGGAGGGGGTTAATGGGGGAGAAGACAGCAGTTGTGGAGGTAGAGTAAGGGGGAGGAAGGTGTAAGGGAAGGAGTTCAGAGGGGGAAGGGGTCCAGATGGGGGAAGGAGTCTAGGAGGAGGAAGGAGTTGGGGGAGGAAGGAGTCAGGGAGGGTGAAGGGTTAAGGAGGGGGCGGGAAGTTGGCCAGGGAGTCTGGTGTGTGGGGGAAGGAGTTCCAAGCAGGGAAGGAGTCCAAGAAGGGAAGAAGTTCCAAGAGGGGAAGGAATTCCAAGAGGGGAAGGAGTTCAGAGGCGGGGATGTCCAGGTGAAGGTCCAAGGGAGTGCTCTGTTGAGTTCATGACTGCCTCCTGGGGAATGAACTGAGGGTGGGCGTGGTGAGGGGGAATGGTGAGAATGACCAATGGCAAAGTGAGGCGGTAGTGTGGGAGGGTGAGGGTGAAACAGAATCAGTAGAAGGGACAGTGAGGGCAGTTGGTGATGACTCAGGGGCTGATGCAGACCTTGGTGTGGGAAGGGAATGGTCAGGGAGGCTAATGTGGATGAGAATGGGATTTTTGGCCTGGAAGGGAATGTACGCATACACCTGGACACCCCGAAAGTAAAGGGTTGCAGCTGGTAGGTCACTGTGGGGCGGAAGGAGGTCGACAGTGATGGGGGAAAAGAAATGAGTGACTGGGTGATGGGAAAGGTCTAGAGAGTGCAAGAAAAACTGTAGCATTACAATGCTTGCTAAATCAAAAGTGAAACGAGAGTCATGGTGGGCGAGGACAGGCGCGGCATGGGAGTGTGATCGGTGGGTGGGTGGAGAAGCAGGTCAGCTCAGATGGTCAACTGAAAGAGAACCCCAGCAGGCAGCCCTGAAAATGCTTAGAACATTGAGATGAGTGTGATGGAGGAAGGAACCGGGTGAGTGGGAGAGTGCTTGCATGAGGCTTCGAAAGGCCCTGCCCCCCCACCCCGCCACCTCCCCCCCACCCCCCACACATACACACACACTTCTCCCTCCAGAATCACTCATGGGCCAACAATGTGCAGCTAATCTGCTAGTGGGGATGTTGGGGGGTGGGGGATGGTGGGGAGGGATTCAGTGAGAGGACTTGTGAAGCTTGTCAATGAAGCTGAAATACATGATTACACATTATTCGATGAAAGTGAATACATTTTCAGGTTGCAAAATGACAAAATGTGTTCACCTATGCAGCCAACTGTGATCAGAATTTCTTAACTTTTGAATGGCTTACACTTCTAGGTGCTGCCCTGACACCCATAGCAGGGGTATAGACAGCCTGTGCAATGGTTGGCCCTGTTGCCTCTGATCACTTCACCATGGGTCCCCTTGAGATCCAAGGTCTTGGAGGCCCTGGATTACTTTGGCTGTCTTTCTATGCGCCAGCGGCACTCTCTGTGGTGAGAGAGGACAAAGTTGGGGGGTGGGGGAGGGGGGGGTGGTCACAGGCAAAGGAGACCTCAGAGGGAGAGGACAGACTCTGAGATTGCTTAGTGGATGACCCAGGGGTGTCCAGCTGTCGCTCCTCCTCCCTTTGGGTGCTCGACAGTGTGGGTCTGACTCCTTGAGTGGAAAGCGCACCTGGGGAGATGTTGAGATGCCCTGTTTCCCCCTCGTATTGCTACTGCAGGAACTCACCCTTGGCGATTGCGATGGAGTGCAGATCTGCACAGGTCTCCATGTTATGCTAGACCAAGGATTCCATGGCATCTGGCATCCTCCCCATGGAGACCTCCAAACATGCACATGCGGGCACCACTTTATCAGACAGCAGGCGGACGCACTCCCCTGATTCGTGTGCCTCTCTATTGAGGGCTTCCAACAGCTCTGTTTGATGTTCTCCCACCTTCTGTTGACTCTCCATGATGAGTTGGAAGGCCAAATCCAGAGGCTCGTCATCTGACTTGGATCTCACAGGTGCCTCTTCCCCAGCAGCCCTCTGAGTGCCAAAGAGCTCGGCTGAACCTGTCTCCTCCTGCTGCGGACACGTGCTCGTGCGGTAACCACCAAATTGTAAGCCTGCGCCTTTTCTAGATCTAGGTCCCACAGGAGGTGCGTGTCTCTGTGGTGACTGTGGAGGCTGTGGGTAAGCTTTGTGGTGGATCTTCCAGGCTGCTTATTTCCATCCCTTCAATGAATGAGGAATCCTCTTGGCTGGAGGTGCAGTTCAGTTTGGAACTGAGGGACTGGCTGGCTGAGAGTTTTGATCACTTGGCAGAGCTCCCTGTGAACCAAAGTAGAGATAAGTAGTGCATGGCAGCAGAGTCAATAGCAGGAGGGAGAACGCTCTCAGTTGCGTTGAGCGGGGGATGATCCTCACATGGGTGTCCATCGCTGACATCTCCATCACCGCAGACACGGTCCATATCCTCACTAGTCAGAATGATGGCATGCTCCTCAAATTGAGTGAGGGGCCTAATATGGGTCACATCGCCTCTGGTCTGAGACCTCTCCCTGTTGTTGTGAGCCAGGTTCTCCTGCATAAAAACAGATGGAGCGAGAGTGAGCAGGATGCATGGTACTGAATGAAATGTTTGTGTGGTGAGTGGAGACATGGACAGGGTGAGGACGCGAGCTTCAGAGGATATGAGCCTGAGGAAGATGTGAGGATGTGTGTGAGAGTTAGTGGTGTTGTGCCTTAATGTGTGAGATCCCTGTTGATGTGTGATGGGTTTACGAGTGTGTGAGTTGATAGGGATGAGAAGAGTGACTTAACCTGGTGAAACAGATGAGACCATTCACCCTGTTGCGGCACTAAGTGGCTGTCCTCTGTTGCAGAACGTTGGTGCTGACCACCGCTGCCACTGCCTCCCATGTCGCACTGGTGAATTCTAATGGCTAGAATGGGGGTAGAGGACATCACGGCGGGTCTCCACTGCGCCCAAAAGGTGCTCAAGGGACACATCATTAAACTGAAGGGCCGCAGCCTTCTTGTCTTTCACATCCAGGCAGCATCCATCTGGCTTTGCAGCAGTCGTGAGCTGGAAGTACTGAGGGGTGTGCTCGTGGCTGCACTTTAAATATGGCGCCCGGCAAGATGAAGCAGCGAAGTGATGACATGGCAGGCAAATGAGGGCTCACCCACCATGGAAACTGGTGTGTTTCCCAGTAATGCATAATTAATGAGCTGGGATTGGGATAAGACAGAGCAAAAAGCCTGCATTGCGGCCGGTGGGTAAAATGTCCTTTTTCTCGCCCGCGAATGCTTTTAGTACAAATCTGGGATGATTCCGCCCACTTTGCATGCTTTCAGATTATAAAAAATTAAGCAGGCAGGTTTTCCAATTTTAAGTCAGCGAGCGAGACAAGTTTACTTAAGCTGCTTCCCAAATTAAAACAAAAAAGTATGTAAATCACAGCTACCATTCATGCACACACACGTTCTCCTGGGTCTTACACACACACTAGTACAGATGGTCGGCTAAGAGGATGTTTTACATACCTTTATGGAATATCTTTATGGAACAAAGGAATATATGGTTAGCTGTCCTTCAGCTGGTCTCGAGTGCGGTGATTCCGCGTTGTGGCAATTTTGTTTAGTTGTCTCCTTGGGTGTATTAGTATGGAACAGATTTCCTCATTTTATTCCCAAAAGATCTCAGTTTGCAGTAGATTTCTTTCAAGAAGGTTCATTGCAAATCAAGCACAATACGTTTAAGAGAGAGAGAGAGACAGCTCTTTTTTTATTCATTTGCGGAATGTGGGCTTCGCTGGCTGGGCCAGCATTTATTGCCCATCCCTAGTTGCCCTTGAGAAGTTATTGGTGAACTGCCTTCTTGAACCACTGCAGTCCATGTGGTGTAGGTACACCCACAGTGCTGTTAGGGAGGGAATTCCAGGATTTTGATCTAGCGACACTGAAGGAACAGCGATATATTTCCAAGTCAGGATGGTGAGTGACTTGGAGGGGAACTTTCAGGTGATGGTGTTCCCATCTATCTGCTGCTCTTGTCTTGGTGGTAGTGATCATGGGTTTGGAAGGTGCTATGTAAGGAGCCTTGATGAATTCTTGCAGTGCATCTTGTAGATGGCACACACTGTTGCTACTGTGCGTCAGTGGTGGAGGGAGTGAATGTTTGTGGATGTGGTGCCAATCAAGCGGGCTGCTTTGTCCTGGATGGTGTCCAGCTTCTTCAGTGTTGTAGGAGCTGCACATATCCAGGCAAGTAGGGAGTATTCCATCACATTCCTGACTTGTGCCTTGTAGATGGTGGACAGGCTTTTGGGAGTCAGGAGGTGAGTTACTCATATATGATTCCTAGCCCCTGGCCTGCTCTTGTAGCCACAGTATTTATATGGCTAGTTCAGTTTGGTTTCTGGTCAATGGTAATCCCCAGGATGTTGATAGTGGGGGGATTCAGTGACGGTAATGCCATTGTACATCAAGGGGAGATGGTTGGGTTCTCTCTTGTTGAAGATAGTCATTGCCTGACACGCGTGTGGCACAGATGTTACTTGCCACTCGTCAGCCCAAGCCTGGATATTGTGCAGGTCTTGCTGCGTTTGGACATGGACTGCTTCAGTATCTGAGGAGTCACGAATGGTACTGAACATTGTGCAATCATCAGCAAACATCCCCACTTCTGACATGATGGAAAGAAGGTCATTGATGAAGCAGCTGAAGATGGTTGGGCCAAGGACACTATCCTGAGGAAGTCCTGCAGTGATATCCTGAAGATCCAATTGACCTCCAACAACCACAACCATCTTCCTTTGTGCTTGATATGACTCTAACCAGTGGAGAGTTTTCCCCTTGATTCCCATTGACTCCAATTTTACTAGGGCTCCTTGATGCCACACTCAGTCAAATGCTGCCTTGATGTTCAGGCCAGTCACTCCCACCGCACCTCGGGAGTTCCGCTCTTTTGTCCCTGTTTGAACCAAGTCTGTAATGAGGCCAGGAGCTGAGTGGCCCTGGCAGAACCCAAAATGGGCACCAGTGAGCAGGTTATTGCTAAGCAAATGCGCTGTTGATGACCCCTTCCATTAATTTATGATGATCAAGTGTAGAATTATTGGTCGGTAATTGGCCTGATTGGATTTGTCCTGCTTTTTATGTACAGGACATACCTGGGCAATTTTCCACATAGCCAGGTAGATGCGAGTGTTGTAGCTGTACTGGAACAGCTTGGCTAGGGGCGCGGCAAGTTCTGGAGCACAAGCCTTCAGCACTATTGGAATGTTGACAGAGCCCATAGTCTTTGCAGTATCCAGTGCCTTCAGCCGCTTCTTGACATCACGTGGAGGGAATCGAATTGGCTGAAAACTGGCATCAGTAAAGCTGTGGACCTCCGGAGGAGGCCAAGATGGATCATCCACTCGGCACTTCTGGCTGAAGATTGTTGCAAATTCAGCCATATCTTTTGCACTGATGTGCTGGGCTCCTCCACCATTGAGGATGGGGATATTTGTTGAGCCACCTCTTCCAGTAAGTTGTTTAATTGTCGACCACCATTCAAGACTGGAAATGACAGGACTGCAAAGCTTAAATCTGATCCGTTGGTTGTGGGATTGTTTAGCTCTGTCTATCGCTTGCTGCTTATGCTGTTTGGCATGCAAGTAGTCCTGTGTTATATCTTCATCAGGTTGAAACCTCATTTTTAGGTATGCCTGGTACTTCTCCTGACATGCCCTCCTGCAATCTTCATTGAACCAGGGTTGATCCCCTGGCTTAATGGTAATGGTAGAGTGGGGGATATGCCTGGCCATGAGGTTACAAATTGTGTCCAAATGTAATTCTGGTGCTGATGGCCCACAGCACCTCATGGATGCCAACTCTTGAGTTGCTAGATCTGATTGAAATCTATCCCATTTTGCACACAACACAATGGAAGGTATCCTTAATGTGAAGGCGGCACTTCATCTCAACAATAACTGTGTGGTGGTCACTTCTACCGATACTGTCATGGACAGATGCATCTGCAACAGGCAGGTTGATGAGGATAAGGTCAAGTATGTGTTTCCCTCTTGTTAGTTCCCTCACCACCTATTGCAGACCCAGTCTAGCAGCTATGTCATTTAGGACTCAGCCAGCCCAGTCAGTAGTGATGCTACCGAACCACTTTTGGTGATGGACATTGAATTCCCCCACCCAGAGAACATTCTGAGCCCTTGCCACACTCAGTGCTTTCTCCAAGTGAGATTCAACATGGAGGAGCACTGATTCATCAGCCAAGGGAGGGTGGTACGTGGTAATCAGCAGGAGTTTCTTTGCCCATATTTGACCTGATGCCATGAGACTTCACAGGGTCTGGAGTAGATGTTGAGGACTCCCAGGGCAACTCTCTACCGACTGTATGCCACTGTGCCACCCCCTTTGCCAGGTCTGTCCTGCCAGTGGGACAGGTGTTAACGAAGTCTGGGACACTATCTGTCAGGAATGATTCCGTGAGGATGACTATCTCAGGCTGTTGCTTGAATAGTCTGGGAGACAGCTCTCCCAATTTTGGCACTAGCCCCCAGATGTTAGTATGGAGGACTTTACAGGTTCAACAGGGCTGCAATTGCCGTTGTCGTTTCCAGTGCCAAGGCCAATGCTGGGTGGTCTGACTGGTTTCATTCCTTTTTTGTGTTTTTGTAGCAGTTTGTTACAACTGAGTGGCTTGCTAGGTTGATTTCAAAGGGCATTTAATGGTCAACCACATTGCAGTATGTATATATTGTTTATTCATTTATGGGATGCGGGCTAGGCCAGCATTTATTGCTTGTTCAGAGGGTGTTTACAAGTCAACCACATTACTGTGGGTCTGAGGTCACATGTAGGCCAGACCAGGTAAGGACAGCAGATTTCCTTCCCTAAAGGACATTAGTGAACCAGATGGGTTTTTATGACAATCAACAATGGTTTCATGGTCATCATTAGACTTTTATTGGATTCATATTTCCCTATTTGCCATGGTGGCACTGAGGGATTTGAACCCAGGTCCTCAGGGTATTATCCTGGATCTTTGGATTACTAGTCCAGTGACAATACCACTATGACACTGCCTCCCCTTTCAATATATCCTTCCAGTATATCCTTCCAATCTGTGCTCTGACTGGGTATAAAACAGTTCTGAAAAAGCCTTGCTAGCTATACATTTCAGAGGAATTTGATGATCATGTTTGCTGTAGGCGTTGTGTTGTAGAACAGCTAATTATATTTTTCAATGTCTTATACCAGAAACATTTTAAGAGTAATAATGTTAATAGCCGGGGTCTTTCATGCTCCTGGTGGTGGTGAGTGGGTTTGAGAGGCTGTTCCTTTTCACCCCACTTGTGGGTGGAATGCAAATTGTATATTTGGCTGGCTAGCAGTCTTTCCATTGTCTTAATGGGATTACAGATTATTAAATATCAAGCCAGACAAAAAGGCAATAGAAATTGTATATTTTCCTTTAAAAAAACACACATCCTCGTAACAGTATACATTCATATTGTTTTCTAAATCTTTGATCGTAATGCAGAATAAAACTCCATGTTGGAAACAGAATACCTATGTAACAAACATGAGCAGTTGGGATCAATTTCTCCAGATGTCAAATTGACCAATTAACTAAAATTACTGGATGACTTGGTATGCCTTCTGTGTGTAATGTTTTAAGCTTGGTTTCTATGATGAAGTAGTATTGTCTAATGCAGAATGATAGTTACCCAAATTGTTCACTTATCTAAAACAGGAATATTTCTGTGGTGTTGTGTTAAATGAGATCTGACTGAATGTATAGAGGCAGGGTGAACAACAAGCCTTCAGACAACAAAACGCAACTACCTGCACTAAAATGGTGACCGTGACTCATTTTACCTTGACATCTTCTAGATTTCTAGCATGCTATGGGAAGCATCCCTGAGTTCTCCAAGGTCATGTCCATTGTTTACTGTAAGAGAGTGGATCCAGAGATTTGGCGGTAGATAGGTGAATGGAGTTGAGACACAGACCATCCATGTTCTAATTGAATGATAATCTTTTTAATCAGTTTAATTTAAATTCCATTAGCTGCTGTGGTTGGATTTGAACCTGTGTCCTCAGGACATTAGCCTGGGCTTCTGGAGCACTAATCCAGGAACATTGCCACTATGCCACACATCTCCCCACTCTAATTGAATGATGGAGCAGGCTCAAATTAGGGCTTAAAGACCTTACACCTGTTTCTATAAATGCTCGCAACATTGTTTACACCAGTCATTGGATCTCCTGAGCAGGAGCAGAGTAGCCCATGCACTTTCTGTTTGCTGGGAATTGCTGAAGCAGGATCCAGCAGTTTCCTGAGGAGAGGGAGCACAACTCTCGATTTTTAAATAAAACCTCATGGTCTAACCGAGGGAGGTGTTAGAAAGGGAGGTTTAAATTATGGGTGTGAGGCACAACCTCCACATAAGGCATCAACCAGGGCTGTCTGAGAGTAATTGGCAATTTTCCTGAATGCAGTTTCTGCCATATAAGGGTCACCTCCCAGATCAGAGAAAAATTCAATAACTTGAAGTCATTTACCAAGGGAAGTGTAGTTTTTACATCTGCAAATCAACCCTATCATTAATAGTACAACTTTGCGAACCTAAAACAAACTGGCAATGAGGGTAAAACAGGATTGAACAGAAGAAATCAAGTTAGAAAGAAATCAGCACTATACCTCACCAAGTGATTGTAAGTAACTAGCTGCATTAGAATTGAAGAAGTTAGCCCCTTTCAGAATGCCACAATTTGGGAGAACTGATCCTTTTGAACCTGCCACAGATCGGTCTCAATACATAGAACGCCTCACGTACTTTTTTCAAATGAACGCAGGTATGGGGGAAGAGAAGAGGTGAGCAATCCTCGAGTACTTGTGGGGGCAAAACCTACAGTCTGATTCGAACTTTGATGGCACCCAAAGGCCCAGATTCAAAGAATTTTGAAAAATTATTGAAGCTCGTGATGGGTCACCTTCAACCCAAGCTCTCAGTTACCATGTAGAGGTTCAGGTTTATTCGCGAAATAGAGCCCCGGCTGAGACAATTGCATGCTATGTGGCAAATCTGAAGCAGTTAACAGAACATTGAGAGTTTGGTATGACTCTGACTGACATGCTCAGAGATTGTTTAGTGTGTGGTGTGAAAGAGGACACTATTCAGAAAAGATTATTGTCCGAAGTGAATCTGGATTTCAAGAAGGTGCTAGAGATAGTGCTGGCCATGGAAAGCACAGTAAGCGTTTCAAAAGCAATACAGGGTGCACAAAATGGCGCCATCCTCCACATCTGGCAGGAAACATCAGCCAAAAAATGGAAAAGTGAGACCCTGCTGAGAAACAGGAAACAGCCCCCGCTAGCTGAAGAATAAAGAAAGATAACTTAGCAACAAAATCAAAGAATAATTTTTGTAGATAGGGAAACAAGCAGTCTTTTAACGATTGGCAGTTTAAAAAAATCGAATGCTATGATTGTCACAGAAATGGACATATGACGAGGCAGTGCAAGGAAAGATTCAAGCAGACTTGTGAATAAAAGAAGAAGCCCAATGAAATCTGCAATGTAGAGGAGCCTGAAATAACAACTTCAGACATTTCAAAAACAGAATTACCTGGAAAAACTCAGCATCAGCGGAGAAGAAAAGAGTTGACGTTTCGAGTCCTCACGACCCTTCAACAGAACTGAATGAAATTTGGAGATGGGTGAAATATAAGCTGGTTTAAGGTTGGCGGGGGGGGGGGGGGGCGTTGGTAGGGGGAGAGAAGTGGAGGGGGGTGTGATTGTAGGGACAAGCAAGCAGTGATAGGAGCAGATAATCAAAAGATGTCATAGACAAAAGAACACAGAGGTGTTGAAGGTGGTGATATTATCTAAATGAGTGTGCTAATTAAGAATGGATGGCAGGACACACAAGGTACAGCTCTAGTGGGGGTGGGGTGGAATAAGACTAACCGGGCATAAAAGGTATAGATGTAAAATAATGGAAATAGGTGGAAAAAGAAAAATCTATATAAATTATTGGAAAAAACAAAAGGGAGGGGGAAGAAACGGAAAGGGGGTGGGGATGGAGGAGGGAGTTCAAGATCTAAAGGTGTTGAATTCAATATTCAGTCTGGAAGGCTGTAAAGTGCCTAGTCAGAAGATGAGGTGCTGTTCCTCCAGTTTGCGTTGAGCTTCACTGGAACAATGTAGCAAGCCAAGGACAGACATGTGGGCAAGAGAGCAGGGTGGAGTATTAAAATGGCAAGCGACAGGGAGGTTTGAGTCATTCTTATGGACAGACCGCAGGTGTTCTGCAAAGCGGTCGCCCAGTTTGCGTTTGGTCTCTCCAATGTAGAGGAGATTGCATTGGGAGCAGCGAATGCAGTAGACTAAGTTGAGGGAAATGCAAGTGAAAGGCTGCTTCACTTGAAAGGAGTGTTTGGGTCCTTGGACGGTGAGGAGAGAGGAAGTGAAGGGGCAGGTGTTGCATCTTTTGCGTGGGCATGGGGAGGTGCCATAGGTAGGGGTTGAGGAGTAGGGGGTGATGGAGGAGTGGACCAGGGTGTCCCGGAGGGAAGGATCCCTACGGAATGCCGCCGGGGGGGGGGGGGTGAAGGGAAGATGTGTTTGGTGGTGGCATCATGCTGGATTTGGCGGAAATGGCGGAGGATGATCCTTTGAATGCGGAGGTTGGTGGGGTGATAAGTGAGGACAAGAGGAACCCTTTCATGTTTCTGAGAGGGAGGAGAAGGTGTGAGAGCGGATGCGCGGGAGATGGGCCGGACATAGTTGAGGGCCCTGTCAACGACCGTGGGTGGAAAACCTGGGTTAAGGAAGAAGGAGGACATGTCAGAGGAATGTATTTGAAGGTAGTATCATCAGAACAGATGCGATGGAGGCGAAGGAACTGAGAGAATGAGATGGAGTCCTTTCAGGAAGCAGGGTGTGAGGAGCTGTAGTCGAGGTAGCTGTGGGAGTCGGTAGGCTTGTAATGGATATTGGTGGACAGTCTATCACCAGAAATGAGACAGAGAGGTCAAGGAAGGGAAGGGAAGTGTCAAAGATGCACCATGTGAAAATGATGGAGGGGTGGAGATTGGAAGCAAAATTAATAAATTTTTCCAGGTCCCGGCAAGAGCATGAAGCAGCACCGAAGTAATCATCGATGTACCGGAGAAAAGAGTTGTGGGAGGGGGCCGGAGTAGGACTGGAACAAGGAATGTTCCACATACCCCATAAAGAGACAGGCATAGCTGGGGCCCATGCGGGTACCCATAGCCACACCTTTTATTTGGAGGAAGTGAGAGGAGTTAAAGGAGAAATTGTTCAGTTTGAGAGGCTTCAGACATTTACTCATTGTTTAATTTGAAAGTTGGAAAGACAGAATCAATATTTGTCACAGTGAAAGTAAATGGCAAACATGTTAGAATGGAAGTGGACACAGGAGTTTCCACGATTGTAATTGAGGAACACACCTTCAGATATTTGAATGATGGTGAACATCAATTAATTTTAGAAGAAACAGCTGCCAAGCTGAAAACATTCAAGTAAAAAGCATAAGCAGAGTAACTGTACATTATGGAAGCCAATCAGCAAAGCTGCCCATGATGGTGGTAGCAGGTGAAGAGCCAACCAGAATGGCATCTTATTGTGGGGAGCACAAGTGATAAATTCTCCAAAGGGAAGGGAGTCATTTTTAATTGAGCTACATTGTGCTCATCCATGAATTTCCTAAATGAAGACCATAGCTCACAGCTATCTACGTGGCCTGGGATGGATGATGAAATAGAACATTTAGTAAAGCACTGTGTGCAACATTAGCAACTGCAAAACTTGCCAGTGACAGCTCCATTACACCCATGGGAGTGACCAGGTACCCCCTGGGTGTGGTTACACATAGACTATATTGGACCTTTCCTGGGAACAATGTTTCTGCTCATTGTCGATGCTCATTCAAAATGGTTAGACATATATGAGGTGAAGTCACCAATGTTGGCTGCTACAATTGGGTAACTACATCAGAGTTTTGCCATTCACGGACTACCAGAAATAGTCATTTATGGAAATGACACAGCATTTACAAGTGCTGAGTTTCAACAGTTTATCAGCCTCAATGGTATCACTTGTGGTTAACTGGTGATTCCTTGGCAATCAAGATAGCACACTTTCTTTTTCACTACAGGACTCACCCTCACACAATATCAGGTGTTAGACCTGCGGAGTTATTGTTGAAATGTTGTATCAGGATGAGATTAAGCTTAATAATGCCAAATTTAGAGAGGAAGGTGGAAAGGAGTCAGGGAAGCTAGAAAACTAGACACGACTGGCATGGTCACGAGAGGGTGTTTACTGTGGGAGATCCAGTATGCGGGAAAAATTTCGGGGAAGGACCAAACTGGTTACCAGGTGAAATGAGTGGTGTGACTGAACTCTATCTTACCACATGGAGGTGGAAGGCCAGATCATCTGTAAACATGTGGATCTTTAAGGAAAAGAGAGACAAATCGCCAAGATTTGGTTCCATTAGTGACCAAGACCGGGCCTACATTTCCTATTGAAGACACTGTATATGCCTGTTGTTCCTGTAAGAGTTAAAGATACAGAACTGCAGGTGCCCACTGAAGCACCTGATGTTCAGGCAACTCCGGAAAAGAAGGTTCCTGACAAAAAATCTGAAGTTGTGGAACTGACACGTTCCACACGTACCGGGAGACCACCTGAAAGACTGAACTTGTAAATTCCTCACCCAGTGTAAATATTAAGTTTTCTTGAAAAATATGTACTTGTAAATATAATATGTGTAGCCGAGTTAAAGGGGGAGGAATGTAATAATCATGGTTTTATTTTGTGTGCAATGTACCTTTAAGAATAATACTTGTTAAGGAATTTCACATGGGCTACCTCAGCAATCAGTGTTGAGTTAGAGTTGGAGTTGAAATCACACATGTAGTCGTTGCTGAGTATATTGTAAATAAACTTAATGTTTCCACCCAAGAAGTGTCTGCCGATGAACTCAACCATTAATAGTATAACCCAGCCATCCTAAAACAATTTCCATAAGGAATTAGTTCTTCATTTATATATTTTGGAATTGGGCAACTTAATTAGCACTACAATATATCTTGGCTTTTGTTGGTTTCTGAATGACTTACATGAAGTTTCTTGCTGCTTTCAGTGTAGGCTTTTTAATCCCAATGTGTCTTCAGCTCACAGCATCTGAGACAGAGGGCCTGGCTCTTTCCACTGCGCTGCAGCTGCACTCAATCCCCTTGGAACTGCTTCTGCTTGTACCTTCACCTGAAGTGCCATAGAAACTCCAGCAGTGTACGATAAGTTGGGAACAACTCTGGTGAAATTCTGGGCTTGTATTCCGAAACTCAAGCACAAATTTATATATGATTAAAATGTGGCTAGGTATAAGTCTGAAGAGGCATTTCCCTAGGCTGACCCTAAATAAAATTTGTAAACGGTGAAGCAGTAGCAGAAAAAAATCTAATATATAATATAGGGCTTAGGAAAGGGAGTAGGCCGTTCAACCCTTTGAGCCTGCTCCACCATTCAGCACGATCATGCTGATCTAGTTGTGGTCTCAACTCCACTTTACTGTCTGTCCCCCATAACACTTGATTCCCTTGTCTATCAAAAAATCTATATAACTCTGCCTTGACTAAATTCAATGATGCAGCCTCCACTACGTTCCAGGGAATTAAATTCCACATACTAATGAGCCTTTGAGGGAAAAAATTCTCCTCATCTCCATCTTAAACAGTAGACCTCTTCAATGATAAAATAACATAAATACTGAATATCAGAAATTGGGAACTCTAAAAACTTAGTTAATGGTATTGAAGTGCCTACGGGTCAATTTGAGAAAGAGAACAGAAAGAGATTTAAGGGTCTAGTAGGTTTGATTCCAATCATTGCGAAGTAACGATTAACAAAAGAAAAAAATACTGAAATATATTCCCAAAATAGTAGAGTCCACAACAGAGAAAACCACATGTAAGCTGTATATTGTCTAGTAAGATCATAGCTGAGGCACAAGGAAAGTATTTGAACCCAGGAGGTGATGCCAGGGTGAATCTCAAGTGATCCTAGTTTTAAAGTACTGAATTTTGACCCAAATTAGGAGAGTCTTGTGCTATCCATTCTTTGAGAAGGCAAAGTGTGTAACTCATAGATAAGACAATAGGGCTAGGGGCAAAACACATGGGTGTAGGACCAAGAAGGTCTGTTATTTTCATGGGGCCCACACTGGCATATTGGACTGAAAAGTTGCTTCCAGTGCTGTAATTATCTCTGAATCTAGCTGATAAAAAAACAGCGAATACAGAACACTACTCCAAATTAAATCCAAGTTGTGAATTGTCGAGGTACAGGTTTAAAGTAGTGAAAAAGAAATTCTTGACAAAAATGGAGGCATAAAGCTGTAATTATTTAAAAATCACTGCATGTTATGATGGGGAGACTATAGTTTCTGCCTGGATGCAAGAATTAGGATTGTCCAAGTTGCCTACTTCATTCTTGAAAAGGCCTGCGTCTGTCAATAGTTGCATGTTCTTAAACCCCTCACCCTTATTCTCTTATGATGTTAGCCCGCTGTTTGGAAGACTACTTTTTTTGAATCTCACCTGATTTGTGAAATCAAAGATTTGCTGAGCAAAGAACTTTGTTCCATCGGTGCTCTGTTTGTCTACTTCTAATAAAGAGATGACTGCGCTCATTTGGATCTTGCCTAGTTGAGAACTCAGAAGGGTCTAAGCTAGTCCAAGTTCTAACCCAGGACCCCAAGGAACACAGGAATTGTTGTCAACTTATAGCACCGTTTAAAAGGAGGAAGGATGTTCTATCAGTTTCAGGAAGCTGATGGTTATGTAAATATGACATTCATAGAGGTGTTTTGTGCCATTAGACCTCAGCTGACAGAACACAAGAAAGTGGAGTTCTGACACGTGTAAATACTGCAATCAAAATGTGCATGTAAAGAATTACATCTGGTTCGCAGCATGATACAATATATGGACAGTTTGTCACAGATATTCATTCACAGGCACATTAGTAGTTTTGAGCTAAGATGCAGAATAGATCTAAGGCGGAGAGTAGAACCAAACATATACAGGGTATGACAGGCTCCGGCACTGTTATCGTTCAGCGATGCATCTAAATTGACTGGGAATAGGAGTCATCACACAGCCACCCGCTTTGGTCTGTATTTGTTAAATGTTGTGTGACCTAATGTTCATGCGGCTGTCTTTTAGTGTATGTGAACTGAATAACCTTTAAGATACTTTGTATGAATATAAAGCTTATTTAGTTTTGATCCTAGTGGCCTCCAGAGGGTTATAGTGAGCCGGATTAGCCCAACGTAGCATTCCATTTCTTAAGTAAAAGCTGCTTTTAGACTACAAAGCAACATTTGCTTGGGAACTATTTGATTCCAGGCGACTTCAGCCACTGTCTTAGTTCTTCATGCGTGAGGATATGAATCCTTATTAAGAACCCTTTCATCTAAATATGGCAATTGAGGTTTTGCTGATTGAGGTCTCAATATTCAACGGGTCTTCTCCTGAACCCCTCACAGTCACTCTGGTAGGAGACTAGCAGAAGCCTGAAGAACAAAGATAATTGGCAGATCTTACACTCCAGAGGTTGGAAACTGAGGCCCGGACTGTTTCCAGTGGTCACACTTGCTCCCAGGGGTAAAGCGTCATTCTTTGTGATTTTCATGGGCCACACCTTTGAATGGGCCTGGAAATGAGCTTACCATCCAATTAAAGATGGTGGGTAGCCTCTCAAAGCTGGAGGGGTGATCAGAGGCCTTCCTGGCTACAATGGAAGGTAAGTAACGGAGACCGTGCTTCAACATGGTGGCAACATGGCCACAAAATTGGGCACAATGGCATGGGCCGCCATGCCCATTGCCTATCTGCCCCTGCTGATGTTTTACCAGCAGCAGGATAGGTGTCAAACAACCCTTAGGCCAATTGAAACCTTAAGTGGGGACCTCCTCTCACTGCTGCTGTGGGGCACATCTCTCCTGTTTGGGCACCCTGAATCCAACAGTCAGCTCTCCAATGGAAAGATTTGCCTCTGCTTGAACCTCTCAACTGTTATAACTGGTCTCCAGGCGAGGTCCTCCAATTTGTTAACTTCCCAAATAGGACGCCAATTTTTTTATGCTCTCAGGTGAGGAGGAATGAGCTGGCTCCCTTTTTTATTCAACCCCCAAGGGTGGTTGCAACAAGGTTATTTCAAAAGGGATCCCTTCCCCTCATGGTTACCTTTTCCCAGTTCAAATGTGTTTAAGTTCTTGAAGGAGCCAATTTAACTAAGCTTTCTTGAGTCAAAAAAAGAGTTAATATATTAGTTCCTAAAACCTGAGAAAAAAATACTAAAAGTGCAACACATGTACACACAGATCAGAAGTGAGAAGTTGAGTCCAAATAAAAAGCTAAAAAAAAAATGAGTCAGTCTTTGGCTTGTCTGTGAGGTGTTGATGGTGAAACATCTACTTAGGCTGTTAAGTTGGGTGATTTTGGAAGAGCTGACTTTGGCAGTTTAGCAGTTGGTTTGGAGACACTTGCTTCTGCAGGTTTGGCTGAAGAAGCTGTCCTATTTCCTTATTTGATTGTGGCTTTGCTGACTTGCCTCCAGCAACAGAGAGAGGGAGAGAGAGGGAGGTTGCCTTTTGCCTGCAAGTTGCAAGGGTGCCTAGCTGATCTTCTTTTGCTCTCACAGCACACAAGCACACACAGATCAGGTCAACAGCTAGCTTTTTAACCCATTTCTTTGTGTATTCCTGGAAGGGAAAAAAACAAACATGTCTTTCACCCAGAGTCCATTTTCTTCAACTCAGATCATTTCCACATTCTGAGATGGAACTCAACAGGAGATGGTTTTGGATGTCTGCTGAGATGTGGCAATCAGTCCCCATGGTCTCCACAGCCACAAGATGTTAAAATTCAGTCTTTTGCATTTCATCTTTTCTTTTCAAATGTTTCTGTCTGAAGTAGGCCTGGGCACCATTTTAGGTGTGACCTTCCATGTTCTCTCGGAACTAATCGGTCAAGTATAATCCACATAGAAAGTGGCTACTTTACGTTCTCTGCCGTCTTTTGCTCAGTGGCTTTACTTATATGTCTTTTTTTCAAAAACACATTAAAAAGGTCAACGTGCCCATAATTCGGAGCTGTGATCCACTGTCATAATACAACCTCCTGATCATGTCCATCCCCCCGTTCCAGCCTTCCCTCCTCACTGGGGCCTCCCTGATTGGTCCCAGATAGGCTGCCCTACTTACCTTCCAGTCCGGCCTCCTGTATGGCACCTCATCAGGGACTAGCTACTGTACCAGAGTTGGCCACTGTTCCCAGTGGGCATTGCTGGGACTGGAAATCTGCTAGAGATCTGATCGGCTCAGCTCTTGGAGGTAGGACGTCCTCCTACAAGGGGGTGAACGCAGGCAATGGACCGCCTGACTACTGTAAAATCTGGTCATAATTTCCCAGGTCGTCAAAAGCGAGCTTGCCTGTAATGTTTCAGCTGGTGGATGGGGTTACTGCCATCATATAAAATCCAGCCCAAAGTGTGGTAGAAGTTTGAAAATCTCTTCCACAACTGGCAATTGATACTAGATGAATTATTCATTTGATAGATTTCTGTTAGCTAAAACAATGAGGGATAAGGAGAAAAGGCAGATGTATATATGCAATTAGATCGCAGATCAGCCATATTCTCATTGAATGGTGGAACATGCTCGAGGGGCTAAATGAGCCTACTCCTGTTCCTGTGTTTTTAATATATTTCTCCTGATTATCTTCAATAAGACAGTAAAGCTGTAGCTGCTCCATTCTTTCCTAATACTTGATTTCCTTTATACTTAGATCAATGTTGCTCCATAAATGTAAGTTACTTCCTTCTGCATCTAAAGTAATACACAAAGGCAGAGCAATTCTTTGTAAAATCATACAGTGCAGTTTAATGAGAAACTGAAAAGGATATGTAACATAAATGTTTAGGATTAGTAAGTATGTGTATGTGGAGAAGGAAGGCCAGGAGTCATGGTACAGAGGAAAAAAAACTGTATTTCCCAGGAACACAGTGTCAATGAGAATGGGGTGATAAGTGAGTGGAGTGTAGTGCAAAACAGAACAAGCGAAAGTTTACGTGAACATTTTTCCTTAAAAAGAAGCATTTGTGTAGGCTGAGGGAATGGGACAATATTCCTCCTTCCTGTAAACTTTTCATGTTTCACTCAGTGTCACTGTACATTTCCCAATTGCACTATGTATTATTACTCCCATCACCCTGAACCTCACTGGGATTCATTAACAGGAATTTTCTGCTCCCATTGGTAGCGGGCATCATGGCTGGCATGAGCAGACAATATGGTGAGAAGGCCAAAAATCATTTTTATGCTGCCCTGAAACCAGTTTGCAATCGTCCATTCCACCCGTCAATGCTGGGCCGCATTTGCCACCACCGCATGCCAGGAACATAATTTCAACACTTTAGCATCTCATTGTCAGCCCTGTTCATTGGAATCCCCCATGCTGGATCATCCAGCAACGTTGGCATGATTGCATACCAACATGTTTCACAACTATACATAAACGACATGTATCTGGTGAACTGCACTTCGCTCTGGACTTCAAGGTTTGTTTGCCTATCTTGCTTCGGGCAGCACTCGCAGTCAACTGCGCCCTGGTTCGTACAGCACCTCATCACTTTTAGGGGGGGCTCACGGGCAGCTCTCTACCCACCAGAGCAGCCGTAAGGCGGAAGTGGCTTTTCAATGACTGCAGAGCTAGGACTTGCTTGGGGAAGGGAGAAAAGTGGCCTCAGGCAAGGGAGGAGGCTGCAAGGCAAATGCTATACTGGGGAAGAGAGAGGGGGGTGGTATCCCAGGTGTGAGTGGGGCAAATGTTAATCTGTGCAAGTGGCCTCAAGATGGTGAGGCCTGAGGAGGCAGTCTCCAGATGAGATGAGGCCAGATGGACATGTGAAGGTGTGTGTGAGCCAGTGAGTGGTGATGTCTCTTGAGATGCCATTGAATGTGTAATGGCCTTGTGAGTTTGTGAGTTTAGTGTGATGAGTTAGTTGCCTTACCGGCAGAGGTTGGCACTGACCACAAATGCCATCGCCTCCCAAGCTGGAGTGGTGAGATTGCTGGACCTCCTATGGCTAGAGCAGTGGTGGAGGACATCGCAAAGGGTCCCCAGAATGCATTCCAGTGATGGGTCACTGAACTCTTCTTGGTTTTCAAGGCCATGTCTTCACTGGAGCAGTTCTAGGCTGCAAGCATTTAGAACTGTATGCATGGCACCTAGAGTGAGGAAACAATGAGATAATGGCATAGCAGGTGATTCAGAGGTTGCCCACCAGTGAGCCGGCGTGTTTCCTGTGGCTGCATAATTAATAAGATGAGAAGTGAATGATATGGTGTGAAAAGCCGCCATTACGGCCAACAGGTAAAACATCTTTTCTCATGTCCGCTACCGCACTTAGTGCAAATCTGGGACCATTCCATCCATTGTCTTAAACATCTTTCTTATTGTCTCAAAACATATGATTTCCTCCATGTTACACCTGAATCTTTTCCAACCATATGTCCCTCATGCTATCTGCTCTTCCCACCTCTGGCCTATGGTGCATCTGCCCTTCCTTCTACACCACAATATCACACACTTCTGCCACTACTCTGCCATCACATTCTGGTTCCAAACTTCTGCTACCTCGCAGAACCAAAAAAAGCACCCCAAAAAAATTTGCTTTTGGTCACCTCCTTTAATTCTTTTCCTTCTTCCTTAACTGGGCCCACTATGCATCTCTGCTGCCCCCCTGCCTCTTTCCCCCAACCCTATCTCCACCTCACCCTGAAGCACCTAAGGACAATTTGAAGAGACTATACGACTTCTATCGTTACAGTAGCATAGATAACTTGCAACAAGTAACATAAATAATGATCCTGAAAGATAATGTAGGAGGTAATTCCTTTTGTACTCAAGGGAAAAATTATCATTATGAGCTTTAACTTTATCTGTTATGATCTATATTGACAAGTCTGTACTTAGATCTCCAAAATACTGAAATTATCCTTGTGCTTTCTTGAATTAACTGTGTAGCGGAAGCTAGCAGTGATGGGTGTTCTTTATGACCTATTGAAGGATATGGTGTAATTTATATCCCTGGCAGGTCACATACTTGCTAAATCACACACATCAGGAATGTGGCTAACACCTTTAGAGCCTGACATTATGGCTGTAGTTTGTCACGTTACAAATGTTTTGTTTACATTCTTGTGTAGAGGCGAATGTTTTTTAAACAATTCCTTTTAGTCTGGATCACTGGTTCCTGTGGAAAGTATAAGTGAAGAGGGCTATTAAAAATGTCATGAGCCGGAACTGGTAGAAAACGAAATGGCTTTTTCATCCTGAAGACCACTTAACGTTTACAGGAATGTTCTGTGCTAATACAAAAAGATAACTGGGACCAGGATTTGGCCATCGGAAAGGAGGGAGCTAGATTTATGGCAACAAACATTTTATATCATGCCTTTATGGGAGCAAAATGGCCAGATTTTTCACAATTCATTGCCTAACCCAAAGGGGAGAGTTAGGGTGGTGAATCACCAGTAGAACACCAGTAGTAGCGGGAAGCGGCCCTTACTAGTCCATTTAAGTGGCTGAATTGACTTCTGGCAAGACGGCATGACAGCGGAATGTCGATGGAGTTTCCACAGTGGTCTACCATTGCCAATTTACGTGACCCCCACCCCCGCCTCCCAGTCCATCTCCAGAGGGTTGGAGTTCAGTCCATGTATTCTAAAACTTGTTTTTGCCAAGTTGAGCACTGGGAATAAGCACGGGAATTTTGAACTGAAACTGCTTCAAATTGGGCCGCTTTACAGACATCAATGAATACTGATGAGGCAGAATTTACAGTGCTTTAGTGTTCTCTCCTATGCCTGCTGTAAACTTGGTGAGAGATTGACAGAAAAGACAGAGCAAGTGGCCCTTTGGGCAGATTCTCTGGTTTCCATTAATTATCTACCAGGACTGCAGTAGGAATTCAAGAGAACACACATGGAGATTCTACTCTGATATCTTTCCCTACTCAGGCATCCTGGCTTAGTCTGGTCTGTTAAAAAGATACTGCTACCCAAAGACTGCTACACCATCCCCGGCCGGAATTTTCCAGCACCCCCGACCCCCACAGTGGGGCTGAGAGCTATTGGAATCTCCTTTCACATTAGCGGGACCGGAAGATCCCACCAGTGTAAGGGGCTGGAAAATTCCGCCCTTGTTATCCTGCTTTTCTTGCTGCTGGGGTTCCTGCTAATTCACTGTCAAATACTAAAGTAAAAATAATTAGATTTATTATTGCTGAGAACTTGACATGCATATCACTGCTATTTATAAACTCCATTTTCCCACCCTACATCCATTCTCAATCTTAACCATCCTGTATTTACAACACGAATTGCTTTAAGTTCCAATTCAAGTCTCACTACAGGGCTTGAGCACAACAATCTGTGCTGACACACAGGGAGATGGTGGTGTCGTGGTAATGTCACTAGACTAGTAATCCTGAGACCCAGGCTAATGCTCTGGGAAAATGGGTTCAAACTCCACCACAGCAGCTGGTGGAAATTAAATTCAATTAATAAATCTGGAATTGAAAGCTAATCTCGGTAATGGTAACCATGACAACTATCATTCAGTGTCATGAATACCCGCCTGGTTCACTAATGTCCTTTAGCAAAGGAAATCTGCCATCCTTATCTGGTCTGGCATACATGTGATTCCAACTGCCCTCTGAAATGGTATAAGAAGCCACCCCCTTCAAGGGCAATTAGGGATGGGCAATTAATGCTGGCCTTGCCAGCAATGCTTGCATCTCATGACAGAATAAAGGGAGTGCTGCACAGTTGGATGTGCTGACTTTCAATTGAGACTTTAAATTGAGGCCCCTTCTGCCTTCTTGGGGGTATGTAAAAGATCCCATGACACTGAAGAAGAGCAGGGGAGTTATCCCCAGTGTCCTTGCCAATATTTATCCATCAATCAGCATCACAAAAGCAGATTATGGGGTTTGTGCATGCTTGCTGCGTGCAAATTAGTTGCTGTGTTTCCTATATTAGAACAGTTTCTCCTTTAGTTCCTTTGCCAATCAGCTCAGCCGATTTCTTTCCCGACGACAATCCACTAGTTTCATAGTGACCATTATAACTAGGGCTGTAGAGAGTGTTTTAAATAAAATAGTGGGGGGAGGGTTCATGCAAGGCAAGATTTGGAAAATTTAAGAGAAAGGACAAGGCAATTATGCAGGGCAGAGATATGAGTAATGGTAACCAAAGTGTGACAGGAAGGGACAGAATGTAAAGATAAGTGTGCACCAGCAAATATGCTCAAAGTAGGGGAAAATGGCTTTATACTAACACTGAGGAAGGAAGATCGAGTGAAGGGAGGTTTAGAAATTCAAAGATAAAAGCTGAGGCAATAGGAGAGTATATCGATGCCATAAAGACAAGCTGATTGGGACAGAGAGTTTAATGGTAATAGTGCATCAGAGAGCAAGGTCCATGCAGGGAACAGTAGTAAAAAAAAACTCAAGTCACTTCACCTGAATCCGTGGAGCAGCCATAATAAGATAGATGAACTGGTGGCACAAATGGAGATAAATGGTTTAGATCTAATTGCCAATACAGAGGCACGGCTACAAGGTGGTCAGTGTTGGGAAGTAAATATTTCAGGGTACACAACATTTTGAAAAGGCAGACAGAATGGAAAAGGAGGAGGGGTAGCCCTGACAATAAAGGACGACATAAGGACACTGGTGAGAAAAGACCTTGGCTCAGAAAAAACAGGAAGGAGAATCGGTATGGGTGGAGATTAGGAATTGCAAGGGTCTGAATATACAAGTGGGAATAGTTAATAGCATATTGCTCATTAACCAAGAAATTATTGGAGTTTGTAACAAAGGCAATGTAATTGTTGTGGGGGGAAGAGGCAAGTGGAGCAGGCTCGATGGGCTGAATGTCCCACCGCTACTCTTATTTCTTATAATCTTACGACCACATAGATGCACTAATCAAATTGGCAAAGGTGGTCTGGAAAGATGAGTTTGTAGAATGTTTTCATGACAGTTTCCTGGAGGAATATGTTGTGGAGCCAAATATGGATAAAGCTAAAAGCTAAAGGGTTCCAAAGAAGAGTCATATTGGACTTGAAATGTTAACTCTGTTTCTCTCTCCACAGATGCTGCCAGAATTATTTGGTTTTATTTCAGATTTTCGACATCTGCAGTTTCTCCCTTTTATTTTAGGGATAAAGCTATTTTAGCTTTAGTATTGTGCAATGAGGCATAATAATTAGTAATGTCATAGTAAAAGATCCACTGGGAAATAATGATCATAATACAATTGAATTCCAAATGAAGTCTGAAAACAACATATTCCAGACACAAACAAGGATCATAAATTTACAGCCAATTACATGGGTAAGTGGGGAAAGCTGGCTATGATTGATTGGGGAAGTAGACTAAAAGGTATGACGGTAAATAATCATTGGGAAACATTTTTAAGAAATTCAAAATGCCCAACAAAAATGCATTCCATTGAAAAACAAAAACTCAGTGAGAAAGATCTATCCTTGGCTCACTAAGGAGATTGGTTGAGTTTGCAGCCCTCCACTCTGGGTTATCTATTTATGGTGGTAAAACACATTGTGTCACTATGTGGCAGCCTTCCATCTCCTAAGACAGTAGTTTGCACCTTGGTAGTCAACTCTGTGTTAACTAAGGAGGTTGAGGAGAAAATAGTAAGCTTATAATGTTGCACCAAAATGTTGACCAGATGTTGCTTCAGTATATCATCTGAGAAGTCGTGAATGATGCTGAACATTGTGCAATCGTCCATGAACATCTTCACTTCTTACCTTACGACAGAGGGGAGGTCAGTGGTGAAGCAGCTGAAGGTAGTTGGGCCATTGACACTACCCTGAGGAACTCCTGCAATGTTGTCCTGGAACTGAGATGATTGGTCTCCAACAACCACAACCATCTTCCTTTGTTCTTTGTCCTAATGCTCCCTTTGTCCTGTGTCCATAACATCTTTGTCCAATTTCTACTTAGCTGCTACCTATTCCTGACCTATCTTGCTCCATCTGCTCCATCCCCTCTTCAATGTATAAAATCTATCACATTTCTACTTCTCTTTAGCTCTGAAGGGGAGTCATATGGACTCGAAACATTAACTCTGTATCTCTCTCCACAGATGCTGCCAGACCTGCTGAGTTTTTTCAGCATTTTCTGTTTTTACTTCAGGTTTCCAGCATCCACAGTATTTTGCTTTCATCTTCCTTTGTGCTACATATGACTCCAACCAATGGAGAGTTTTCCCCCAGATTCCTATTGACTTCAATTTTGTCAGTGCTCCTTGATGTGGTTAATCCAGTGAGTTTGCCACTATGCCATCATTCCCAATATCAAGAAAAAAAAGCTTCTCCAGAGTAGTGCCATGTACATGTGTGCTTCTTTGTTTCCCTAATGTATCTGAATCAAGGTTGTAGTTTGATCACAGAATTTTAATGGCACAGAAGGAGGCCATTCGGCCCATCATGTCTGCACCAGCTCTCCAAATGAGCATAATGACCCAATGCCCTGCCTTTTCCCGGTACCCCATTGTTTCCATTCAAAAAGTTAAACGGTTAAGACAGTTAATTAGACAGTTCTATTCAAATAATTAGACAGTTAAAATCAGAGCTTTTCAATTAAGTATTTCACTGTTTGAAACTTCCAGATTTTGCTTGTTATACCATTGCTAATAATTTTACATATCAGGTTCTGCTGACTAATAAATTCGCTTTATAATCCTCGGCCGCTTCTAGAGGTCTCTAGTATACTTTCAAAGTGACTCCCCCCGATCCTTACACCTGCTGTTCATCTTGCCAGTTTGCTCTGCTTAAGTTTGTAACTGTGGCAACTCATCTGCTGCACCTGCCCTTACAAGGTTAGAATGTTAATGGAAGATTCCCTCGTGGATCTTTCAAACTGCAGCTGTGCTTTATGACATTGACACTTGTAAATGTACTCGAAACATGGAAGTGGCATTTTATCTGGCTTTTAATGCAATTTCTGCAATAAATCAGTGGCAGTCTATGGACTCCACTCTTCCGGTTGGTGCTCTCACAATGCCGCATTGTTCGTCCGAAGCCCACTTCATTTCACAAAGGGGTTGGGGGAGGCTAGGTTGTGAGATCTGCCAGAACCATTGAACTAAAGGCACTCAACTGAAGTGCTCCTTCTTTTTGATAAGTGGTTTGCTGTAGCAAGTGGTTTGTTCTGGCTCAGTTCTGGTATTTCACCTGCCTCTCGAACATTTTTTTTTTCGCAGAAAATTACAGGATATGTCCAAGAAAATTCCTTAACTTTTTTTTTATTTGTTCATGGGATATGTGCGTCACTGACTAGGTCAGCATTTATTGCCCACTCTTAATTGCCCTTCAGAAGGTGGTGGTGAGCTGTTTGCTTGAACTGTTGCAGTTCCTGTGGTGTAGGTACACACACAGTGCTGTTAGGGACGAAGCTCCAGGATTTTGACCTAGTGACATTGAAGGAACGATGATATATTTCTTAGTCAGTGTGGCGAGTGGCTTAGAGGGGAGCTTCCAGGTGGTGGTGTTCCCATGTGTCTGTTGCCCTTACCCTTCTAGATGGTGACAGTCATGGGTTTGGAAGGCACTGTCTAAGGAGGCTTGGTGAGTTCCTGCAGTGCATCTTGTAGATGGCACACACTGCGGCCACTGTTCGTTGGTGGTGGAGGGAGTGAATGTTTGTGGATGGGGTGCCAATCAAGCCGGCTGCTTTGTCCTGGATGGTGTCAAGCTTCTTGAGTGTTGTGAGAGCTGCACTCATCCAGGTAAGTGGGGAGTATTCCATCACTCTCGTGACTTGTGCCTTGTAGATGGTTGTCAGGCTTTGGTGAGTCAGGAGGTGAGTTACTCACCACAGGATTCCTAGTCTCTGACCTGCTCTTGTAGCCACAAGGTGGCTTATATGGCTAGTCTGGTCCAGTTTCCAGCCAATGGTAATGCTCAGTATGTTGATGGTGGGGGATTCGGTGATGGTAATGCCATTGAATGTCAAGGGATGATGGTTAGATTCTTTCTTGTTGGAGATGGTCATTGGATAGTTAGATAGATGGATAGATGTTTAAGATGGTTAAAGGATCGATATTTGAAACAGAAAAAGACACAGAGGCTTCTTGGAGAGAACAGGCCGGTAATGTTGATATTCAATAGAAACGGAAAATGTTGGAAACACTCAGCAGGGCAGGCAGCATCTGTGGAGAGAGAAAAGGGTTACATTTCAGGTAGATGACCCTTCACCAGAACAATGGGGTTCTGGTGTTCATACTTGTATGAAACACAGTCTGCGCTTATAGGTGGTTGTCATTAGCTCAACAGGTAGCACTCTCGTCTATGAGTCAGAAGGCTGTTGGATTCACCTTCTCATCCATAGACTTGAGCGCAAAGGTTGACACTCCTATGCAGTTCTGAGGGAGAGCTGCACTGCTGCTGAGGTTTTACCCAAAACACAAGTCCAGTCTCAATGTCTCTGAATTGGAACAGTAACAATGAGAGCTAAATTCATCCTGAATAAATGTGAAGAACTCACCCATTGTCTCCTTTGTGTATAAATTCAGCTTTAAGACATTCTGGGTGGACAATGTCAGTATTGGACATGTGACCGGAACCATCTGGAAATAATGATTTTTATCTGAAGACTTGAAAAGACCTGGCAGTCTGCAGAGAACATCACAAGCCACAGCAGCTGCACAAGAGGCAGTGTCATCCCTGCCTTTAAGAATCTGAAGGCTGTAAAATCTCAAGAAAAAGCCTCATAGCCTGATTCCTAAATCTAAGACCACCTGTAAAGAAATTGGCCTGCATGATATAAAAACCTCAAGTACCTAGCTTCTGGACTTGCTGAACACTCATCCCCTTGAGAAAATCTTGCAATAATCTTGACATTACACTCCAGTGGCTTGAACTCATTTAAACTATAATTCAAGAGTGGAAAAGACTCCTTTCTTTACTGGGCCCGCAATGACTGTTCTCTTCCAATGAGCCACATATGTGAACTATGAAGTATTCTTTTATTTACAACTTCCAAAAGTATACTATTCTCTCTAACTGTATTTTTACTCATGTATGTATGTGTGTGAATGATGAGTGATTGACTTATTGTTTAAACTTTTGGGGTGAACGTGTGGATAAATTATTAAAATTAATTATTTAATAACTTGATTGTATTTAAACCCACAAAAACTTGCATGCAGTTTATTTTAGAAAATTGACCACATAGTCTGGGAATAAGGAAACAAATACATCTTCCTGTCCAAAAACCACACTGATTAGGAACATTAAGCGAAAGGGTACAAAGGTTTCAGTTCACTCCTGACCCTATCCGTAACAGAATAAATTCATATTCAAGCATCACAGATATGGACTGAGGGACAAAATACTGGAAAAGGCACATGTGTGCACAGGCAAGACACAAATGCCCTTGCCAGGGTGAAGGTGTGTTTCAAAGTAACCAACAGTTCAAAGCCCTGAAGATAGGCCTTGAATGTTATCAGCAAATTTCTCAATAGTTATATGGCGTGTTTCATTGCATAGATAATGTGAGGAGTTTGATTACCAATGGATTGCTGAAAGCAAAGGGAGCAATAACTTTTTACCCACACAGCTGAGGTATTAACTGGAGGTTTTCATGTATTTGATATCTTTATTCATGAAATCAATGTTAAAAAATTAGTTACATAAGTTATGGATGAACTCCTCCTTCCTGCCCACATCCACAACCTGACTCCCCTGTAGATCAAAAATCTGTCTAAATTAGCCTTTCATATATTCAATGACTCAGCCTCCACTGCTCTCTGGAGTAGAGAATTCCACAGACCAATGACCCTCTGAGAGAAGAAATACTTCCTCATCTCCATCATAAATGGGAGACTACTTATTTTGAAACGGTGTCCTTCAGTTCTAGATTCCCCCATGAATGGAAACATCCTCTCAGCATCTACCTTTTCAAGCCCCCTCAGAACCTTATGTTTCACTAAGATCATTTCTCATTCTTCTAAATTCCAATGAGCATAGGCTCAACATGATCAACCTGTCCTCAGAAGACCACTCCTTCATCACAGAAATGAACCTAGTAGAAGAATATTTCTTTTTGTTCACGTACATGTTTTGTTCATCCAGAACAGAGCTGCGCTCAAAGGTACTATGGTCAACTATGGTCAGAGGTATTTCTGGAGGTTTCATCACATTTGATCACATGATATCTGATCATGTGGCATCTGATCACATGACGTCTGACATAGTGAACCTAGCCTGTAGTTTGCAAATGTTAATACATTTTTCTATGAGTGACCCATTGTGTGTCTTTTTACAGGTTTGTCTTTTCACACAGGGATTGGGGTCACAATGCATTTTGGGAGCAGCAGTAGAATGTGGGAGGAGTGGGAGTGTGGAGGTGGGCAGGATTGAAGGCCCAGCTCAGTTTTCTAACATGGCAGTCCACTTCCAACATCGTTTAAAGGCCCCCCCAAAACCTCACACTTCAACTCCTCACCCCACCATCCTCCCTCATGCCACCCTACACACCCTCTGATTGCCCATACTATCCCCATGCTACCTCCATTCCTCGTATGTATCATTCATACTCACTCATCCAGTATGAACTATGTACAGTCCTCAGGGGCCATACAATAGCAAGGGAACTATTTTAAAATCATCATATAAAAACCCTCTAAAAATTTAATAAATTCCTGAATTTAAACACACTATCATTGATACCGGAGAGAAAAAAAACTGCTCCGACGCAAAAATAATTATAATCCTTTCAGTGTCTATTAGACTTGTAAACAAACAAGAAACTATGGCAAAGGCATATTCTGTTATTATAGCCTCTTAAATGTTTCAATCATTCTTAGATCAATGGACCACCTGCTGAGTTGAAGCAATCAACAGGTTTTGAAACCCAGCCAAGCATTCATAATCGCTACAGTTGTCATAACCAAAGCTTCCAACTACATTGTCTGAAACTGACCAAAAGAATGATGTCCCATTTCCATTTCAAAGCAGAGTAACTGTCAATCAATGGAGGGGAGTAGGTGCAGAGATTTATTTTTTTAAACTTCCAAAAGCTGGGTTTTTCTAAACAGCCAGAGCTGTCAGTCAATTTAAATCACAGCATAAAACACGTCAGCAGAGGCTGACAGGACATTTCAATTTTTTAATGCATTATGGCACGAATAATAAGAAATGTTCTGTAGTGCATGACAACAAATGCACAATGCTGGGCAAAGTAAAAGTCAACTTATCTTTGCATTTCAGAACCCAATGATAAATTATTGCAATAAAGCCACATCTACCTTACAATCTAGTGTCTAATAGTGACATTTAAAAGTGTCAAACCATTTTACACTTACCTTTCAGAATGTTCCCGACTCCTCAGCAGGCTTCCCACAGCGGTCACAAGCTCTCCAAGCAGCTGCATTTTTAAGGGCTTCCAAAACTCACACCAGCACACAAAATAATGTGTGAGAGGAAATGCAATCATCCGGTGGCCCTCACAATGGGGACTCTGACCTCGGAAGAGTTGTGTGTGCAATCCTAACCCATGAAAGGGCCACACAAAAATGTTGCATTGCCGGGAAGGCAGAGAAAAATTGTTTTGCCAGCAAAAAAAGCCTAAGTCCAGCGTGCTACGACCTGATTCGCACCTCCATTGGGAGACGAAAATCCTTGGTCTCCTTATGTAGAACATAAGAACATAAGAAATAGGAGCAGGAGTAGGCCATTCGGCCCCTCAAGCCTGCAAACCTGCCCCACCATTCAATAAGATCATGGTTGATCTGCCCCAGGTCTCAATTCCTCTTTCGTGCCAGCTCCTCATAGCCCTCAACTCCCCGATATTTCAAAAATCTGTCTACCTCCTCTTTAAATACTTTGTGATCTAGCCTCCTCAACCCTCTGGGGTGGAGAAATCCAGACATCCACTACCCTCTGAGAGAAGAAATTCCTTCGCATCTCAGATTTAATTGAGTGTCCTTTAATTTTGTAACTATGTCCCCTAGTTCGAGATTCCCCCTCTAATGGAAACATCTTCTCAACATCTACCCTGTCAAGCTCCCGTGGAATCTTGTAAGTTTCAATAAGACCATCATTCATTCTTCTAAACTTTAATGAATAAAGGCCTAACCTGTTTAGCCGTTCTTTTTAAGTCAACCCCTTCATCCCAGGAATCAGCCTAGTGAGGGTAAGGAGGGTATGGAGGGATATATTACATTGGAAGTGGTTAAAAGAAGGCTCACTCAGCTGATTCCTCTGATGAAGGGGTTGTCAGGAAAGGTTTAGCAGATTGGGTCTAAACACCTTGGAATTCACAAGAATGAGAGACTATCTGACTGAAACATATAAAATTCTGAGATGGGCTTAATAGAATCGATACTGGGAGGCTACTTCCTCTCATGGGGGAATGCAGAACTGGGGGCAAAGTATAAAAATAAGGAATCTCCCATTTACGACGGAGGTGAGGAGAAATACTTCTCCCAGGTGGTTGTTAATCTTTGGAATTCTCTTTCACAGAGAGCAGTGGAGGCTGGGTCAGTGAATATATTCAAGACTGAGTTAGATATATTTTTAATCAACAAGGGAGTTGAAGGTTATGCTGGGTAGGCAGTAAAGTGAAGTTAAGGTTACAACAGATCAGCCAAAATTTTATTGAATGGCAGAGCTGGTGCAGGGGACCAAATGGTCTACTCCTCTCCTATTTCTTCTGTACTTAGGTTCTTATGGAGAACCCTGTTTTCCCTCTCTACTGAATACTCGTGAGCAATTCGTATTGCTCTGGTGTTGTTTTAAAAGACAAAGGCTGCAGATATCGGCATCTAGACAATAAATCTGCTGTGATCCACGTCCTCGATTTTCAGCACAGGCTGTACACAGTAATCTGCAGTGGGATCTTCTTTAGGTTTTTTTTTTCAGATCAAGGTTGCATATGGAATAAAATCTTTATTGCAGTTCAGACTTTTAATTGTTTGTTCCTGGAATGCAGGAGTCATTGGCTAGTCCAGCATTGATTGCCCAACCCTAATTACCCTTGAGAAGGTGATGATGAACTGCCTTCTTGACTTGCAGCAGTCCATATCTTGTAGGAACACCCATAATACTATCAGGAAGGCGGTTCCAGGATTTTGACCCAGCGACAGTGAAGGAATGGTGATATTGCTCCAGGCCAGGAAGGCGCGTGACTTGGAAGCAAATTTCCAGATGGTAATGACTAAACAGATTCTTACTACTAAGACAACAGGCAATGCTGCATAGTGTATGCAGGTCAGGCAGGATTATTGGAGAGAGAGAGGACAAGTTCATATTTTGAGTTTCAAACACTTTACACGCCCAAAATTTTAACTTTGTCCTTCTCTTCACAGAGGCAGCCTGGCCTGCTGCATACTTTGAGCATTGTTTTAACCTTTATTCCAGATCTCTATGCCCTGCAATGGTTCTCATTTAGTTCATTTTGTTGAATTCAATTATTTGAGGTTTGCTTGTGTGTGTCTATTGCCTGCTCACTGTGCTGTGTGCTGTGAGCCAAGCCTTTGGTTACAGCAATTGAAAGCAAGATGTAAGTATGAAAAAGCAGGCATTTTAAAAGCATTGTAATAAACCTCCTGTCACACGTAGAACCTAATGAGAGTCACCTCTGCATGTCTCCGAGGCAGGAAAACACAATACATTTATTATTCATATTTGATCTACTTCATGCAGTGAGTGTATAATCTTGTACGGGATGTGGATGTGTCTCCACGTAGATGCACTAGCACTGTTCACGCTCCCACTTGTGTTGAGGCATTCACTAAGGAGACAGCTTGTGCTGAGAAGTGCTCTTACTTAGTCACTGGTTTGAAAATAATATATTGTATTCAGGTGAGCTATCAAAATGGAAGGAGCACAACAACGCCTGGCGCTGGTCAGCTCACCAAGGCTTCAACAGCACCTCACAAACCTGCGCTGTCTACTACCCAGAAGAACAAAGGCAATACGGTGCTTGGGAACACCACCAACTGCAAGTTTCCTTCCTGCCACCGTCCTGTCTTGGAACTATATCACTGTTCTTTCATTGTTTTTGGGTCAAAATCCTAGAACTCCTTCTCTAATGGTACTGTGAGTGTACCTGCACCGCGTGGACTGCAGCGGCTCAAGAAGTCAGCTCACTACCACCCACCCAAGGGCAGTTAGGAAGGGCAATATATCCTGACTTGTGAATGATGCCCACTCCCTATGAATGAAAGAGAAGAAATGGTGAATGGGGCCTTAGAGCGAGAGATAAAGTGCCAGTGGTGAAGTTTAAAGCTCAAACGGTGCTTTAGTTTCATTTGCATTACAGTCATTGCTGAGTCACTGTTACTTCAAAAAATAATTTACATTCTCCACCCAGATCTAAGGTCTGCCGCTCAGAAATCGTTTTCAATTTCATTAAGCTACATGAATCATTAAAAGACATCGGAAGTTTGGACTGGGTTGGGAAAAGGTTGCACAATTGGCCAAATACACCTGGTTAGACCAGGGTTCTTGTAAGCTTTTGTCTACATGAATCAATATCAGTAAATGTACTGTTGTGACATGAAAGTTTGCGAATGATCCCATTGAGCCACAGGGGAGAAATAGTAGCTAAAGGAAATTGAAAAGAAAATCCATTCCAGTGGATGATAACTTTTAGGCTTGAATGTCCCTCATCAAACAGAATAGCACAAGGTTCTCCCATACTGACAGTACAAGCCTTCAATTGAAACACACAAATACAAACCTCAGTTTCTGGCAGACATTGCTCCAATAATTCAGCTCTGGCACCACCGGCCTTATAATTGCACAAATTGGGTGCAGGAAGTAGACTTTGGGCCTAAATGGATAGGCTCCAGGTGGACCCAATATTGGGTCCCATTTAAATGAGACCAGAAAGAATCTCTAGGCAGCTAGCTGGTGAACAGGCAGAAAATTTTGAACCTCTCCATCACTGGCAGTGCCTCAGCTAAGTGTTTAAATGGATGATGACCAAGGGTGGGTGATCAGGAGGGATGTGATTATTAGGGAAGGTGATTGGGTGAGGGTAAATTGGGAGGGAGATGATTCGAAACAGAAAAAAAAATTAAGTGGGGGGGGGGGTGGGGTGGTGGTAATCGTGATCAGAGGTTAAGGCAATGGGGGGGGGCAACTGCAGAGAAAGATGATTGGAGGCAATGAGGAGGGGAGCGCAACTGGGGAGAAAGGCAATCAGGAAGGTGTATTAGGAGGGAAGGTGTTAGGGTGGCTAGGGGTGACAGGAGGAAGGTAATTGGAAACAAAGGCAAATGGGAGGGTGGTGTGAGCAGGAGGAAAGAAATTGAGAAGGGGCTTGTGTCTGAAGATGACACTTAAAGAGAAAGGATTTCAAAAGTTAATGACCAGGATAGGCATGGAGACAGGCATTATTATGGAGGTGGAAGACAAAGGTTTTTATGATGGCACTCAGCTTGGAGTCAAAGAGGGTGTAATTGGCAAATAATCTGTTAAAATCTTAAGTTTCAGGACACCTTGTCCTCGCAAAGGAGAGAAGGATGGCATTGTAGGGGAATGAACACTTCTCCAAGTGTTCATCCAGGGTCAGCATGGTTTTCACATCAGGCACAGCATGTTTAGATGCAGAGTGAAACTCCTGATATCCTATACCAAACATTTGATGGTGTACAATCTCAGATGAGCACTCTTGTGGTCCCAGTCTGACACTTTTCATTTCCCACACCAATGTTTTTTTATTCATACTTGGAATGTGGCATCGCTGGCTAGGCCAGCATTCATTTCCCATCCCTAATTTCCCTTGAGAAGGTTGTGGTGATCTGCCTTCTTGAACTGCTGCAGTCCATGTGGTGTATGTACACCCACAGTGCTGTTATGGAATGAGTTCCAGGATTTTGATCCAGCAACAGTGAAGGAATGGCGATATATTTCCAAATCAGGATGGCAAGTGGCTTGGAGGGTAAGTTCCAGGTGGTGGTGTTCTCATATGTCTGCTGATTTGTCCTTCTAGATGGTAGAGATTGAGGGTTTGGAAAATGCTGTCTCAGGAGTCTTGGTGAATTCCTACAGTGCATCTTGGAGATGGTGCATGTTGCTGCTGCTGTCCTTCGGTGGTGGAGGGAGTGAATGTTTGTGGATGTGGTGTCAATCAAGCGGGCTGCTTTGTCCTGGATGGTGTCAAACTTCTAGAGTGTTGTTGGAGCTACACTCGTCCAGGCAAGTGGAAAGTATTCCATCACATTCCTGACTTGTGCCTTGTAGATGGTGGACAGGCTTTGGTGAGTTAGGAGGTGAGTTAGTCAACGCAGAATTCCAGGCCTCTGGCCTGCTCTTGTAACCACAGTATTTATATGGCTAGTCCAGTTCAGTTTCTGGTCAATGGTAACCCCCAGGATGTTGATGATGGCGGGCCAGTGATCGTAATGCCATTGACTGTCAAGGGGCAATCTTTGGATTCTCCCTTATTGGAGATGGTCATTGTCTGGCACTTGTGTGGCATGAATGTCACTTGCCACTAGTCAGCCCAAGCCTGGATATTGATCAGGTATTGCTACATATGGACAAGGACTGTTTCAATATTTGATGAGCTGCAAATGGTTCTGAACATTGTGCAATCATCAACGAACACCCCCACTTCTGACCTTATAATAGAAGGAAGGCCATTGATGGAACAGCAAAAGATGGTTCGGCCCAAGATACTACCCTGAGGAACTCCTGCAGTGATGCCTCGAACAGAGATGAATGACATCCAAAAACCATAAGCATCTTCCTTTGTGCTAGATATGACTCCAACCAGCGGAGAATTTCTGCCCTGATTCCCACTGATTCCATTATTGCTAGGGTTCCTTGATACCACATTCAGTCAAATGCTGCCTTGATGTCAAGGGCAGTCACTTTCACCTCACCTCGGGAGTTAAGCTCTTTTGCCCATATTTTGAACCAAGGCTGTAATGAGGTCAGGAGCTGAGTGGCCCAGGCAGCACCCAAACTGGGCACCAGTGGGTAGGTTATTGCTAAGCAAGTGCCGCTTGATAGGATTGTTGATGACCTCTCTCATTACTTTACTGATGATCGAGAGTTGACTGATGGGGCGGTAATTGGCCAGGTTGGATTTGTCCTGCTTTTTGTGTACAGAACATACCTGGGCAATTTTCCACATAGCCAGGATGATGCCAGTGTTGTAGCTGTACTAGGACAGCTTGGCTAAGAGTGCAGCAAGTTCTGGAGCACAAGTCTTCAGTAGTATTATTGGAATATTGTCAGGGCCAATAGCCTTTGCAGTATCTAGTGTCCCCAGCCATTTCTTGACATCACGTGGATTGAATTGAATTGGCTGATCTGGCATTTGTGATGCTGGGGACCTCTGGAGGAGGCCGAGATGGATCATCACTCAGCATTTCTGGCTGAAGATTGTTGCAAATGCTGCAGCCTTATGTTTTGCACTGAGGTGCTGGGCTGCCCCATCACTGAGGATGGGGATATTTGTGGAGCCTCCTCCTTTAGTGAGTTGTTTAATTGTCCACCACCATTCATGACTGGATGGGCAGGACTGCAGAGCTTAGATCTGATCCATTGCTTGTGGAATTGCTTAACTCTGTTTATCACTTGCTGCTTATGTTGTTTTGCACACAATTAGACTTGTGTTGTAACTTCACCAGGTTGATACCTCATTTTTAGGTATGCCTGGTTCCGCTCCTGACATGCCCCCTGGAATTCATCATTGAACCAGGGTTGATCCCCTGGCTTGGTGGTAATGGCAGAGTGGGGGGTATGCCGGGCCATGAGATTACAGATTGTGTTTGAGTACAATCTATTGCCGATGGCCCAGAGTGCCTCATGGTTGCCCAGTCTTGAATTATTAGAAATCTTCCCCATTTAGCAAGGTAGTAGTGCCACAGAACATGATGGAGGGTATCCTCAATGTGAAGGTGGGACTTCATCTCCACAAGGACTGTACAGTGGTCACTCCTACCGATACTGTCATGGACTGATGCATCAGCAGCAGGCAGGTTGGTGAGAATGAGGTCGAGTAAGTTTTCCCTCACCACCTGCTGCAGACCCAGTCTAGCAGCTATGTCCTTTAGGGCTCGACCAGCTCAGTCAGTAGTGGTGCTACCAAACCACTCTTAGTGATGGAACTCCCCACCCAGAGTACATTCTGTGTCCTTGCCACCCTCAGTGATGTTCAACATGGAGGAGCACTGATTTATCAGCTGAGGGAGGGTGGTACGTGGTAATCAGCAGGAGGTTTCCTTGCCCGTGTTTGACCTGATGCCATGAGACTTCATGGGCTTGGAAGTTGCTGTTGAGGAGCCCCAGTGCAACTCCCTCCCATCTGTATACCACTGTGCCACCACCTCTGCTGCATCTGTCTTGCTGTTTTGGTGGTGTCTGGGACATTATCTGTAAGGTATGGTTCCATGAGTATGACTATTTCAGGTTGTTGCTTGACTAGTCTGTGAGACAGCTCTCCCAATTTCGGCCCTAGCCCCCAGATGTTAGTAAGGAGGACTTTGCAGGGTCGACAGGGCTGAGTTTGCCGTTGTCATTTCTGTTCTCTAGTTTGATACCACGTGTTCTGTCTGGTTCCATTCCTTTTAGGCTTTTTAGTGGTTTAGTACAACTGAGTGGCTTTCAGAGGCCATTTAAGAGTCAACCACATTGCTGTGGGTCTGGGGTCACATTTAGGCCAGACCAGGAAAGGACGGCAGCTTTCCTTCCCTAAAGGGGCATTAGTGAACCAGATGGGTTTTTATAACAAAAGTCAGCAATGGTTTCATGGTCATCGTCAGACTTTTAATGAATTCAAATTTTACCATCTGCCATGGTATGATTTGAATTTGGGTCTCCAGAGCATTACCATGGTCTCTGGATTACTAGCTTAGTGACAATGCCACTACACCACCTCCTCATTCCAATTTTGTCTCCAAATAATTGCAAATAAGTGGCACTTTGGCCTGTGCCTATTAGGAACCATGTTGAGATGGCCCAAATATGCTTCTGACGGGATCACCAGAGCTAGCAGACAGGATCTCCTAACATTATCTTAATTTTCTAGAAAGATCTTTTGAGATTCTGACAGGGTCATTTAACTAGTACAATTTGTGTCAATAATTTCCATTTCTATGGGTCACTTTAACATAATAAAACATTCCATGATACATCACAGCAACGGAATCTGACAAAAAAATGACATGGAGTCAAACAGGAGACACGTGACCAAACATTTCTTCTTCTGACAAGGTTACTTCAGATTAGATCTGGTTAACTCACTTTGTTTCCCCTTATGAAATTTCTCCCTTTCCACCTTCCTGTCTTGAGGCGTATAGGTTCCACAACCATCAGGCATTCACCAGCACCTTTCCTGATTTGCCATCGTGAATCTTGATGGACAGCTCTTGGCAAGTTCTTTGGCCATTCTCATCCACAAAATGCCTTCAACATAATTTCTTTTTATAGTGAACATTGCCACTTCGAACATAGAAATCTATGCCGCTCCTTCAGAACATTGAGTGTAACTTTTTAGCAGTTGAATCCAACAGACCGGATTATTTACAGAACTCAATGCTGTTACAAAAAACATATATATTAACATCACCTTCAACATCAGCCAGTGTTTTTTTTTAAGTCTGTTTCACTGGCTCTGCCTTTTATGAAGGGTAATTGAGGTTAATGTGTTACAGTATTGCTCTAAAATGTGTGAGAGAGATTTATGGCATGTTTTTATTGTAGAGGGTGCAGAAGTCTATTTATTATTCCTTTTGCTCCCAAGAGTGTAACTTTATATCACTATTGCCATCTGGAGGTAAGTTCAAAGTAATGGAAAGACGGACAACTGTCATATGGTATATAATATACATATGTTTATAAAAATATATCTAAATAAATATGTAATTACATTTAACAAGTTGGAGAATAATTTGTGTCTGTAAAGATTTATACCTCATTACTAAGCTCCATTTTGCAATGTAAGCCTCAACATCTGTTTTGCCTGCTCAGCCTCAAGTTTTACAGCCTGTGTTAACTGTACCTTCTAATCCTGTTTACTGCTGGGCATGACTTTCTGTCAAAACTCATTGTGATTGCAACATTCGACTGCCAGATAGTGTTATAGGGTAGAAGGTTTCATTGCACAAAGTTCAATGTAATGATTAATGCGAATTATCTTAATAATTAGAAGGTGTTGGTGGAAGGGGGACGAGCTGAAGAGTTTAAATGGACACTTTCGAATTAGTTGTTTGATTTCTGAGGGGTCAGCTTTGCCCTGTGGTGGCAACACGACTCAAACATGTCATCATACTCATCATCCTGTCCAGTTTTGAAGAATGTTGCAGTGGTGAGGGCTCCTGTCCTCTGACAAGGTAATAAATCCTGTCCCTGGTAATAATTAAATTTTTTTTTAAATTAAAGCTCTACGCAGAGAAAATCCAACAACAATAGTTCATTCAGAACGCTTAATGTCTCCAAGGGGATTGTTTTCATGTCCCTCGCACGCCCAGAGAGTTATCTGAAGGTGGAACTTGCTACCCTAAGGAGTAGATGAGGCGAATAGCGTAGAGGTATCTGACAGGAAGCTGCATGAGCAAATAAGAGATAGAGAAATAGAAGGAAAAGCTGGTATGCTTATGTGAAGTAGAGGCTCATGTGGAACTTAAACACCAACATCGCCTTGTTGGGCTGAATGGCATGTTTCTGTGCTATAAATAGTGTGTAATTCCACAAAAGCCTTGCATTGCTATAGAACCAACCACCTGAATCTGAATTTGCTCCCATCATACCTCTTATCAAACTCCCCAGCTTGAAACCAATTTCCATCCATCCTCTTTTGATAATATGGTCTGACCCTTTATTTATTGTTCTTTCTCTAATTTCCTCCTCTGTTCTTGTAGTCCTCAGATTAGCTACGTTCGCTGGTCATTCCTCCTGCTTACTCAGTCAGTGTCAGCTACTTTCTTCTGAGTCAGAGGGTTAGGAATGGGGATGTGGGTCAAGCCTGCAGAAATTGAGCAAGTATTTCAAACTAGGAACAAAGTCTTCCAGTGTCATCACTCAACATTCCTCTTCTAACAAACACTATCAAAAAATTTGAGCAACTTATCTCGCTACTGATTCTGAAATGTTAGAGGGCCAGTGTGGGGTGGGGGAAATTAATTTTGAATCTATTGGAAATGAAAATGAGGAATTTATAACAACCTGCTGAATCACTACTGCTCTTTTACACTATCGTCCAAAGTCTAAATTACCAGGCCACAGCATTCAAAATGGTCTTCCATGCTCACATGACAACACCTCCAATTAATTCTTTGGATGTGAAACACTTTCAGATGCGAACCACTTTCAGATGCTTATAAAATATGTGAGACAAACAATGTCGGTCTTATTTATTTCTTACTGCTTAAAAATATGCAATGTCTAGGTTAATGATACAATTGAAAATATTTGCAGGAAACCAATTTTAATTATGCGATGCCAATAGGGTGGTAGGGTGAAATGAAGTAGGTGGCAGAGGCCCATTGATCATAAACACTGAAACAGACCAGTTGGGCAAAATAACCTGTATATTGTGATGTTCTAGGTAATATAGTTTATGGGCAGGTTTTTGGCCCTGCCGAAGTTGGTAATGGAGGGGGACATGGCTAAAAAACGCTGACAAGAACCAGAGTGACAGATTCCCAACCACCCCCGCCCTCTTCCCAGTATCGGCCATTTTGGCTGAGGTGTTTTTTGGGGCCTAGCGAGACAGCCTGCCCCCTTGAGGTGGCCAGCCAATTAGACTCATTAAAACATAAGGGTAAGTAATGGAAGGCACCTGGGATTTTCCAACTGACGTCCAGTTTCCTGACTTGTCAGGGGGACGATAAACAGCCTGGAGGTGGGCGCCCAAGTTCAGGTAAAGGTCCTCCTGCCTCCCTGAATGGGGGTGCAATCAAAAGCCATATTGTGGAGGGATTCCCTCCCACTACCCCAAATGCCTCACAGAATCACAGGATCACAGAATCACACAGTGCAGAAGAGGCCCTTCAGCCCATCAAGTCTGTACTGACATGTGAGAAACACCTGACCTACTTCCCTAATACCATTTACCAGCCACTTGGCCCATAGCCTTGAATGTTATGACATGTCAAGTACTCATCCAGGTACGTTTTAAAAGATGTGAGGTAACCCCACTCCATCATCCTCCCAGGCAGCACATTCCAGACCGTCACCACCCTCTGGGTAAAAACGTTTTTCCTCACGTCCCCCCTAAACCTCCTGCCTCTCACCTTGAAATTATGTCCCCTCGTGACTAACTCTTCAACTAAGGAGAACAGCTGCTCCCTCTCCATCCTGTTCATGCCCCTCATCATCTTGTACACCTCGAGCAGGTCGCCCCTCAGTTTTCTCTGCTCCAACGAAAACAACCCAAGTCTATCCAACCTCTCTTCATAACCTAAATGTTTCATTCCAGGCAACCTCCTGGTGAATCTCCTCTGCACCCCCTCCAGTGCAATCACATCCTTCCTATAATGTGGTAACCAGAACTGCACACAGTACTCCAGCTGTGGCCTCACCAAGGTTCTATACAACTCCAACATGACCTCCCTACTTTTGTAATCTATGCCTTGACTGATAAAGGCAAGTGTCCTATATGCCTTTTTCACTACCCCACTAACATGCCCCTCTGCCTTCAGAGGTCTATGGACACATAAGCCAAGGTCCCTTTGTTCCTCAGAACTTCCAAGTGTCATGCCATTCATTGACTATTTCCTTATCAAATTACTCCTTCCAAAGTGTATCACCTCACACTTTTCAGGGTTAAATTCCATCTGCCACTTATCTGCCCATCCCGTCTATATCTTCCTGTAGCCCAAGACACCCACCCTCACTGTTAACCACCCGGCCAATCTTTGTGTGATCCGCAAACTTACTAATCCTACCCCCCACACAGTCATCTATGTCGTATATATAAATGACAAATAATAGGGGACCCAGCACGGATCCCTGTGGTACGCCACTGGACACTGGCTTCCAGTCACTAAAGCATCCTTCTGTCATCACCCTCTACCTCCTACAACTAAGCCAATTTTGAATCTACCTTATTAAGTTACTCTGTATCCCGTGTGCATTTGCCTTCTTTATAAATCTCCCATGCGGGACCTTGTCAAAGGCTTTGCTGAAATCCATATAAACTACATCAACTACACTACCCTCATCCACACACCTGGTCACTTCCTCAAAAAAATTCAATCAAATTTGTTAGGCATGACCTCCCTCAGAGAAAGCCATGCTGACTATCCCTGATCAAACCTTGTCTCTTCAAGTGGAGATAGATACTCTCCTTCAGAAATGTCTCCAATAGTTTCCCTACCACTGACGTGAGACTCACTGGCCTGTATTTCCCTGGCTTACCTCTTACCTTCTTAAATAGCGGAACCACATTAGCTGTTCTCCAGTCCTCTGGCAACTTCCCCATGGCAAGAGGGGAATTAAAAAATTTGATCACAGCCCCTGCAATCTCCTCCCTTGCCTCCCTCAGCAGTCTGGGACACAAATCATCTGGACCTGGAGATTTGTCCACTTTTAAGCCTGCCAACACCTCTAATACCTTGTTATTCCCTATATCAATTTGCTCAAGAACCTCACAGTCTCAACCTCCACAGTGGTGACTCAGCGTTTTTATTTATTTATTTTTATTTATTTATTTATTATTTTTCTTTATTGCTTCATGGGATGTGGGCATGTGGTCAGCATTTGTTGCCCATCCCTAATCTCCCTTGGACTGAGTGGTTTGCTAGGCCATTGCAGAGGGCATTTAAGAGTCAACCACATTGCTGTTGATCTGGAGTCACATGTAGGCCAGGCCAGGTAAGGACAGCAGATTTCCTTTCCTAAAGGACATTAGTGAACCAGGTGGGTTTTTACAACAATCAATAATGATTTCATGGCCACCATTACCGAGACTAGCTTTACATTCCAGATTTTACTAATTGAATTTAAATTCCACCAGCTGCCACAGTGACATTTAAATCAATGTCCCCAGAGCATTAGCCTGGGTCCCTGGATTACTTGGCCAGTACCATTGCCGCCATATGCCAGCATCCCCCCTTAATTTATTTATTAAATTCTTCAAAATGTTGCTGAGAGGAAAACCTGCTGTTGAGGCACCCTCTCAGTTGCTTCCCTTTTATTGCAGACTGGTGCTCCTTTGAACCTGGAAGGCCTCTCATTGTCCCTCCAGAGCTGAGCGTTCGCCCACTGCCCTTAATTGGACAGGGAGCCTGTGTCCATCCTCATTAGAAGGAATGCCCTGGTCAAAATCCCAAAGAGTGACTGTCTCCCTTTCAGGGGAGAGTTTGAAATACGGAAACAGTTCTGGCTCCTTTCCCACCTTCAAAGTGAAAATTCAGCCCATCACATGAATAACCCAGTATTTTACATCACTGTAAACTAAATACTAAATTATAGACATTTTAGGGATAACCAAATTGTCAGGAGTAGTATGAAGTTTTTATATTCTCTCACTGGTATCATGGTTTATGCATGATTAACATCCTGACCATAAAAGTACAGTACGGCCAGACAGACAGCTGTAAACACTGCAACATGAGTAGTGTATGGAAATTATGATTCACATGTATGATCACCCTGAGTGACCAACATGAGTTACGGAAATAATTGATATTTCTGGTATAAACTTTAACAAAAAAAAAAATTCATTTGTAGGTAAATGGTGGGGGTGGGAGTTTACGCTGGACAACTGAGCTACAGATACTTGGGGCAGGATTTTTCAGCCCTGCCTTGGTGGGGTCCGCGGAGGCTGGAAAATGCAGTGAGCCATTCAAATGTCCGTTGACTTTGGTGGGGCCGGAACAAGCGTCTTCAACAGATATCATGGCCGCAGGAAGTGTTCGCGGGGTGGGTGGCGGGACATAACTATGTTTTCCCCAAAGATTTCCTTCATGTCACGCCAATAAAGTGAAAATTTCTGTAGCGCTTCTGGTGGATTTCTGACCGACGACCAGGAGCAACTCTGAGGAAATTCCAAGCCAATGTTGAAAACAGGAACGGAGAGTCAATTGGTGCAGAATGTAACAAAGATTAGTGAGACGCTGGAAAATAAGCATTAAAAACTGTACCAATTAGTCACCTAGAAATGAAGAACACAATGTGAGCATATGAAAGTCTGAAATGAGAGAATGCCTTTCAGCTTTTCAGCTGCATTCAGGCTCTACGGGGTGAATGTTAAGAGCCCTATAAGACCATAAGACATAGGAGCAGAAATTAGGCCATTCAGCCCATCAAGTCTGCTCTGCCAGTCAATCATGGCTGATAAGTTTCTTAACCTCATTCTCCCGCTTTCTCCCCGTAACCTTAGCCCTCAGCTGATATTAAAGGGGTAGGGATGGCCTTGAAATGAGATTGAGAACGTTACTGCCCTATTAGTATTGGCGATGCACTGACACCCCAGCCAGGTGCCCAAAGCACCCACCTGACTGATAGATGATAGCTGCCAAAAGGGGTCCAGTTGCTATTTTAGGGTGAGTGCAGGCTCCAATCAGTTTCATGGGCAATGGAATGAACAGGCTGATCAAAGGGAAATGTTCAATAGTCAATGTAGACCCCAAAGAAGCAGCAGTGTACATTCGGAGCACACCAAAACAATTGGAGGCACCCACTCTCAGTGATTACACAACGTCCCCTTCTTTTGGTACATTGATGATGGTGTCGATGCCGTTTCATGCTCCCATCTGGACCGGGAAAAATTTATCCATTTTGCTTCTAATTTCCACCTCTCTCTCACCTTCAAATGGTCCATCTCCAACACTTCCTTCTCTTCATTGACCTCTCTGTCTCCATTTCTGGTGATAGACTGTCCACCAATATTCATCACAAGCCCACCAACTCCTACAGCGACCTCAACTGCAGCTCCTCACACCCTGCTTCCTATAAGGACTGCATCCCATTCTCCCAGTTCCTCTGTCACCATCACATCTGTCCCGATCACGCCATCTCCCAAAATGGCGCTTCTCGCATGTCTTCTTTTTTCCTTAACTCAGATCCCCCCCTTGTGCTTGACAAGACTCTCAACCGTGTCCAACCCACTTCCCGCACCTCTGCCCTCACCCCTTCCCCTCCCTCCCAGAACCATGATAGGGTCCCCCTTTATCCTCACTTTTCACTCCACCAGCCTCTGCATTCAAAGGGTCATCCTCCACCTTTTCACCCAAATCCAGCATGATGCCACCACCAAACTCATCTTCCCCTCACCCTTCCCTGCCATCAGCATTCCATAGGGATCATTGCCTCTGTGACACCCTGGTCCACTGCTCCATCACCCCCAACTCCTCATCCCCTTCCCTTGGCACCTTCCCATACAATCACAGAAGGTGCAATACTTGCCCCTTTACCTCCTCCTTCCTCACCGTCCAAGGCCCAACACATTCCTTTCAGGTGAAGCAACGCTTCACTCACACCCCCTTCAATTTAGTCTACCGATGCGGTCTCCTCTACATTGGGAAGACTAAATGCAGGCTGGATGATCACTTTGTGGAGCACCTTTGATCAGTCTGTAAGTATGACCCAGACCTCCCTGTCACTTGCCATTTCAACACCCCACCCTGCTCTCATGCCCACATGTCCGTCCTTGGCCTGCTGCAATGTTCCAGTGAAGCTCAACGCAAATTGGAGGAACAGCACCTCATCTTCCGACTGGGCACTTAACAGCCTTCCAGAGTTAACATTGAGTTCAACAACTTCAGACGATGTACCCTCTCCTCCCTCTTGACCCCACTTTTTAATCCAATTTTTATTTATTTATATAGACATATATATTTTTAAAAATGTTATTCTTTTATTTATTTGTTCATCTTTTATCCTTTTTCTCCAAACCACCCACCAACCCACACACCCCCACCAGACCATCAGTCACTTGTTTTTATATTTTGCTTTCATAAAGTGCTAACCCTTGTTCTGCTATTAACACCTACTGCTATCTCATCTTTATGTCACAATCAGCACCTTCTTTACTTTTTACCACTACCTTTAGCACTCCCTTTGTCTTGAGTCTATGACATCTTTATCAATCTCTCCTTAGCTGTCACCTATCACTGACTTTCTATTTCATTCCACTTGCTCCACCCCCTCTTGAACACTAAAATCCACCACATTTTTACTTCCCTTCAGCTCTGAAGACAAGTCATACAGACTCAAAGCGTTAACTCTGTTTCTCTCTCCACAGATGCTGCCAGACCTGCTGAGGTTTTCCAACATTTTCTGTTTTTATTTCAGATTTCCAACATCCGCAGTATTTTATTTTTATCTTTATCCACAACTTACCTTGCTCATGGCAGCTCAGGCCTTGGTTTTAGGCTTTAACCTGACCAGTCATGTCAGGAGGCCTGTTTTTAGCACCCTGCAATGGAAACCCTGCAGAGTCTCAATATATTTGACCCTGAACTGAGTTTCTGGACCCATTTCCTCTCCATCACAAAGACTGCCTACTTCCATCTCTGTAATATCCCCCTGTCTACCCCCCTGCCTCAGCTTACCTACCACTGAAAACTTCCTCCATGCTTTTGTTGGCCCCTTGGACTATTACAATGCTCTCCTGGCCAGCAGCCTCCCATCTTCCACCTTCTGTAAACTTAAGATAATCTAAAACCCTGCTGCCCATATCCTGAGCTGCATCTCTGTTCACTGCAGGAGCCATTGCCAGAAGGTTGTTAGCATATATAATAGATGGCCATTGAAAAGTCTTCTGTGCTCTCAGCAAGCACCTTAATGTATTTATTCTACTGAAAACTGTCATTTACACCCACAAGAGCTGACAAATTGCCTGGTTAAACAGCAACAGTAGTTGAGTCAGAATATTTTCTAATCTCGACTGGCTTCAAACACTTGGGGGTGAGGTAAGGACACCAAAGAAGAGGTAGGACTGATTTTATATGGATCAGTCAACACTTTGTAACCTATTCAGTAAACTCTTGAAAACAAAGTTATCTCTAAACTGACATTGACTGGTAGTGCATAAAAACAACAGTCACACATGGTATCCAGTGAAAGTGGTCAGAACAGTTTGACTCGCTTGATATATTCTCCTTTCTCTTGGGTTGGTAACTGAAGCATAGATTTGAATAGTGAACAGGGTGGTACAAAATAACAATTTACAATTTGCCTCTACAATTGAATTTTACAAGAGCCCCTTTTTGCCTGCCCTTGCAGGTGGATGTAAAAGACACTACGGCATTATTTTAAAAGAGGAGCAGGAGAATTCTCCCCTGGCCAATAGTTAACCTTCAACCAACAGTGTACTAAGGGCAGGTAATCTGTCTTTATCACTTTGCTGTTTGTGGAACAGATTGTCTTTTGTTTTTCTTACTTTTCAACAATGGCTACACTTTTAAAAAAAGCTTCATAGAATCATAGAATTAAACAGCCAAAAAAGGAGGCTCATCATGCTTGTACCAGCTCTTTGGTGAAATTATCCATTTAATCCTCACCCCCTGCTCTTGCCTCATAGCCCTGCAATTATTTTTCCTTCATTTATTTACCCAATTCTCTTTTGAATATTACAAATGAATCTGCTTCCACCACTCTTCCAGACTGTGCTTTCCAGATCACAGCCCTCCACATGAGAAAAGGTTCCTCCTGTCTCGTCTCTGGTTTTTTCACTCTTTTTATTGCTGATTTCATTGGCTATAAAAATAAGATTTTGGTGCTGATGTTATGAAAGGCACTGAGTGCTTTCTTTGTTTTTGGTTTGTTCCATTTTGTGCCTTGCCATCCTTCCATCTACAAGAAGTGATGGACACACAGCAAATAGGCGGGGTGCCTGAATGTGGTGTATCTTTGAGGGGCAGGTTCCACCACAAGCGCAGACATGATGGACTGAATGACCTCTTTCTATACTGTAGCTTTTTTATAGTTCTATGAAGCTGCCAAGTGACATTGCTGGTTGTTGTTTTTAGCGTTTGCGCTTGTTGCCAAGCTGCTGTAACTACTGACTGTCGTGGTGATGCACTCCAGCCCTCGGGAGTCAAGGAAATGCTCTTTGTCTGAGATGCTGCCACACAATTGGTGCATAAGCACATATGATGTTGACTGTGCTGCAGGGAGATGATGTGCTCCAAGGTTGCTACTGCTGCCTCAGCCACAGCGAGGCCTACACCATACTCAATGCAGTTCTCTGCACTCTTTCCAGGCCAGTAAAAGGTGTAATTAGCCTTAAGTAGGTGTTATTTCTTGGTTTGTTCTATTTTGTTGATAACATTATGACCAATAAACCTCTTAAACAGTCCATTCTTTCTTAGCTCAAATATGATATTATCTATGTTCTTCTTCCTCTCTGTATTCTCACTCTCTCAAAATCAAGAGTTCTTGCACTGTCTCACTCCAAAACTCATCTGTAAATTGCATCGTCTGCTCTGCCCGTCAACAGCGGGCTGCATTTCCCACCAGGAACTTCAGTGTGGTGCATCTGTATATCATTAAAACTCAGCTCGCCAAAACCAAACCACCACACTGGATCATCCGAACATGTCAGCGTGATTGGACACCTACGTGTTTCACAGCAATATATATAAGGCACGCACCTGGCAAGCTGCACTTTGAGTGCACAATAACGCTGCACAGTGCTCACGAAGGTCACCTGTTGGGTTTCAAGGTTGAGGCGCCGTACATTCAGGCGAAGGCACAGGCAAGTCACTTCTTCCCGGCTGGCTGACAGTGTGGTGCTGGGGCAAGGGCTGCACTGCAGGTGAGGCAACTTGGGGAAGGGGTTAAAGGGCTGCACTCTGATTGAGGCGAGTCATTGGGTGGAGGGGGGGCAAGGGCTGCACTGCAGTTGATCATAATGCACAAGCACGTGCTGGGAGGATAGTGTTGGAGAGAAGCAGCCATATATTAGGGAAACCTTGTATAAGGTGATTATTCTTTCACAGCTGAGACAGTTCAGATGCAGCCACACTGACACTGAAGTCAGGCCTCTAGCTTATCTGCCCACTCAAGCAATGCAGAGGCATCAAAGCATCACCAAGTGCTCCAGAGCTTTTCACCCCTCGGGCACAGACTGCAAACTAATGAGCATTTTAGTGGAACTGCAGAACAGTTGGATGCCTGCGCATATTGTACAATCTCCTTGCTAAAGCTGGGCATGGAGCATTCACTGGTGGAGGTGCTCACAGCTCCTTGCAATGTCATCATTCAGGTTTGGACTAGTCTCCCCCATGTTTTGAGCTAACAGAACAGCCTTGCAGTGTGGGTTAGAAGAATGTCTGCGTCTGAGCTGAGAGCACAGTATGCAGTCCAGTGGGCAAAGCTGCTGGCAGTCAGTGGGTTGGAGGTAGGTGGGGTTTTGGGCAGCCATGCTGTGCATTAAACTCTGGCCATCCAAGTTGTGGCCAGCACTGTCTGGGATGTGTTAAGGAGCCTTCAGACTTAACCAAGGCAGGCTCTTAGTGCACCCATTCTAACCAATGCATTTCTCTCTTTAAACCTGCAGGAGGAGTACATGAGAAGCATGGAGCCTGGTGACCTAGCTCTTTGCCTCATAGCTTACGGAGACCAGTGGCAAAGAAGAAGAGAGCGATGGAAGTGCCTGGCTGGGTAGAGGGAGGAGCAGCACCCTCAGGAAGAAGAGGCGGCTCGGGCTCCAGCGCATGCTGCTGAAGGGCCACAGCGAGCCGCTGTTGGTCGGCGCCTTGGTAGACCTAGGGTTCATAGACGCCACCTTTCATTCCTGCAGAAGACTGAGAACCAGTGTCGCTGAAGAATGCATATGTCCAGTGAACTGGTCAATCACATCTGCCACTTGCTGCAGGATTTGACACCATGGAGGGCATCCACTGCCACTGGCCATAAAAGTGACCACTGAGCTCAATTTTTATGCCAGTGGCTCCTTTCAGGGCTCCACAGGTGACCTCTGTGGGATATCACAAGCCTCCACCCACAAATGCATCCATGAGGTCACGGACGCCATCTTCACAAAGGCACACAACTTTGTGCATTTCGTCCGGGACCAGGAAAGCCAGAATGAAAGACCAGCTGGATTTGCCCAGGTCTCAGGTTTTCCAAAAGTGCAGGGTGCCACCGACTGCACTCACAAGATGCTCAGGTTTCCGTGACAACAATTGGTCAAAACTATGTCATCCGCAAGGGCTTCGCTTGCTGAATGTTCAGCTGGTGTGCGGCCACCAGAAATGTATCCTGCAGGTTTACGCTCAGTTTCCAGGGAGTGTCCATGACTCCTACATCCTCAGTCAGTCTCAGATCCCTGACATCTTCCAGGATCCACTGATATATATATTAATACACAGGGCCCTGTTCTTTGCAGATGCAAACCATTATGTCTGTTTCAGCTAAACAAAGTAATTGACAGCCATTTGCTGATTCATTTCTCAGGGCAATGCCTTGACCAATCAGGGTCAAGCTGCCGGGTTTAAATTTCAAACAATGCTTGACAGTTAACTGTCAGTCACCATCACTGGTGCATTCCGCATGGCAATGCCTCTACCAATCATAGTCCACTTGCCAACCAATCAGCACTTTCTTCACATACTATAAATTGTTGTCTCCCCCTTGCGAAGTGTCCTGATGAGTGCGAGACAAAAAGCTTCAATATGTCTCTTTTTCCAGAAATACTCAAATTCTGTAATACCAAATGATAGATTTAAGATAATTGGCAAAAGAAGAAGAAACGATATGAGGAAACACATTTTCGCACACCTAGTGGTTAAGATTTGGAATGCACTGACTGATAAGGCAGTGAAAACAAATTCAATAGGAGCTTTCAAAAGGAATTTGGATAATCATTTGAAGGAGAAGAAAGTGCAAGGAAATGGGGATACAGAGTGGGACGAGTGAATTTCTCTTCGAGAGGGCCTCCTTCAGTGCTGTACTAGTCTTTGGTTCTATGATTCAAGCTGGGTGTCACCTATTTTAAGACATCCTAATTTAATCAGGCTTCCCTTGTGCTGTTTATGGGAGATGATTGAGCTGTTTTGTTCCTATACTCTCAAACCCTGGCTAAGTGGCATTGTCTTTCTGACTCTCACCATGCTTTAAAAAGCCTCCTCAAAGAATTATCTCTTTGAGTTTACCCTTAGTCACCTCAAAACTAGTACTACATATGCTTGATAAGTGTTTGGCTTCTTTTTGTGAACCACTTTGGGATATTTCTACATTCAATGCGATTTTTTTTTAAATTATTCATTTGTGGGATGTGGGCTTCGCTGGCCAGGCCAGCATTTATTGCCCACCCCTAGTTGCCCTTGAGAAGATGGTGGTGAGCTGCCTTCTTGAACCGCTGCAGTCCATGTGGTATAGGTACACCTGCTGTGCTGTTAGTAAAGGGGTTCCAGGATTTTGACCTAGCAAAGTGAAGGAACGACGATATATTTCTAAGTCAAGATGGTGAGTGACTTGGAGGGGAACTTCCAGGTGGTGGTGTTCCCATCTATCTACTGCCCTTGTCCTTCTAGATGGTAGTGCTCGTGGATTTCGAAGGTGCTGCCAAAGGAGTCTTGGTGAATTCCTGCAATGCATTTTGTAGATGGTACACACTGCTACTACTGTGCGTTGGTAGTGGAGAGAGTGAATGTTTGTGGATGTGGTGCCTATCAAGTGGATTGCTTTTTCCTGGACAGTGTCCAGCTTCTTCAGTGTTATAGGAGCTGCACTCATCCAGGCAAGTGGGGAGTATTCCATCACATTCCTGACTTGCGCCCTGTAGATGGTGGACAGGCTTTGGAGAGTCAGGATGTGGGTTACTCGTCACACGATTCCTAGCCTCTGACCTGCTCCTGTAGTCACAGTATTTATATGGCTAGTCCAGCTCAGTTTCTGGTCAATGGTGACCCCCCAGGGTGCTGATAGTAGGGGATACAGTGATGGTGATGCCATTGAGCATGAAGGGGCAATGGTTCAATTCTCTCTTGTTGGAGATGATCATTGCCTGACACTTGTGTGGCATGAATGTTACTTGCCACTTGTCAACCTAAGCCTGCATATTGTCCAGGTCTCGCTGCATTTAGACATGAACTGCTTCAGTATCTGAGGAGTCACGTATGGTGCTGAACATCGTGCAATCATCAGTGAACATTTTCCACTTCTGATCTTATGATGGAAGGAAGGTCATGAATGGAGCAGCTGAAGATGGTTGGGCCAAGGACACTACCCTGAGGAACTCCTGCAGTGATGATTGACATCCAACAACCACAACGATTTTCCTTTGAGCTAGGTATGACTCCAACCAGCGGAGAGTTTTCCCCCGATTCCCATTGAAGCCAGTTATTCTAGGGCTCCTTGATGACACACTCAGTCAAATGTTGCCTTGATGTTAAGGCCAGTCACTGTCACCTCACCTCGGGAGTTCAGCTCTTTTGTCCATGTTTGAATCAAGGCTGTAATGAGGTCAGGAGCTGAGAGGCCCTGGCAGAACCCAAACTGGGCATCAGTGAGCAGGTTATTGCTAAGCAAGTGCCGATTGATAGTATTGTTGATGACCCCTTCCAATACTTTACTGGTGATCGAGAATAGATTGATGGGGCAGTAATTGGCCCGGTTGGATTTGTCCTGCTTTTTGTTTACAGGACATACCTGGACAATTTTCCACATAGCTGGGTAGATGCCAGTATTCTACATTCCAGTGTACTGGAGCAGCTTGGCTAGGGGCGCGGCAAGTTCTGAAGTACAAGTCTTCAGTGCTATTGCCGGAATATTGTCAGGGCCGATAGCCTTTGCAGTATCCAGTGCCTTCTGCTGTTCCTTGATATCACATGGAGTGAATCTAGATGACTGAAGACTGGCATCTGGGAGGCCAAGATGGATCATCCACTCAGCTGAAGATTGTAGTAAATGATTCAGCCTTATCTTTTGCACTGATGTACTGGGTTCCTCCACATTGAGGATGGGGATATTTGTGGAGGCTCCTTCTCCAATGGGTTGTTTAATTGTCCACCAACATTTATGACAGGTTGTGTCAGGACTGCAGTGCTTAGATCTGATCTGTTGGTTGTGGGATCGCTTAGCTCTGTCTTTCATTTGCTGCTTATGCTGTTTGATGCACAAGCAGTCCTGTGTTGTAGCTTCACCAGGTTGACACCTCATTTTTAGATATGCAGGGTGCTGATCCTGGCGTGGTCTCCTGCACTCTTCATGCCAGTCTATGAGGTTACAGATTGTGTTCGAGTACAATTCTGCAGCTGCCGATGGCCCACAGTGCCTCGTGGATGCCCATTCTAGAGTTGCTAGATCTTTTCGAAATCTATCCCATTTAGCAGGGTGGTAGTGCTACACAACATGATGAAGGGTATCCTCAATGTGAAGGCTGGACTTCGTCTCCACAAGGGCTGTGCGGTGGTCACTCCTATCGATACTGTCATGGTCAGATGCATCTGTGGCAGGCAGATTGGCGGGGGTGAGGTCAAGTACGTTTTTCCCTCTTCTTGGTTCCCTCACCACTTGCTGCACTCCCAGACTCACAGCTATGTCATTTAGGACTCAGCCAACTCTCCAAGTAGTATTGCTACCAAGCCATCTTGGTGATGGACATTGAAGTTCCCTACCCAGAATACATTCTGTGCCCTTGCCACCCTTAATGCTTCCTCCAAGTGGTGTTCAACATGGAGGATCACTGATTCGTCAGCTGAGGGAGGGTGGCACATGATAAGCAGCAGGAGGTTTCCTTGCCCATGTTTGATCTGATGCCATGAGACTTCATGTGGTCCAGAGCTGATGTTGAGGACTCCCAGGGCAACTCCCTCCCGACTGTATACCACTGTGCCGGCACCTCTGCTCAGTCTGTCCTGCCGGTGCGGCGGGACATTAATCTTATGCAGCATAGAACATGTCCTTGACCTAGCTTTCTCAATAAAAAGAAACTTTTTTTAAGAGCCCAATGTGCAACGTCAGAATGCACGGATTTAACTCTACTGTATCACAATTTAGGATTAGCTTGGAACATATGGTTGATTTTACCCCAAACTGACAGGATATCATCCTCTTGCCAACCATGTAAAAGATGTTCAATTGTTCAAACAAGTTCTGAGAAGAAATGGATACAGGGCACTAAGAATCAGCCTGGCTCAGTTGATAGCATTGAATCAGAAGATTGTAGATTCACACCACAGCCCAGGACATGAGAACACCATCTCTGCTCTGAACTGCTTTGAGGTGTTCTGAGGATATGGAAACAGCATTTTTTTTCTTACTGACAATTTAACACAAAATAATATGAACCTGTCAATCAGAAAGGTGATTAGGATGACTTGAATGGGAGAGTTAAAAATTCACAGTGAGTGCAATAGCAAACGTTTTCCTGAGGGTTAAAGACTTGTATTTATACGACGCCCTTCATGACCACAGGCCATCCCAACATGCTTCCCAGCCAAATAAATAATTTTTGAGGTGTTGTAACTGTTGTATTGTAGGGAACTTCAAGCAAATTGTGCATAGCAAGCTCCCACAAACAGCAATGTGATAATGATCAGATAATCTATTTTCGTGATGTGGATTGAGCAATAATTATTGGCCAGAACACCAGAGAAAGTCCTCTGTTCTTCTTGATAAGCATGTCAAGGGATCTTTTACATCTGCCCGAGAGGGTAGATGAAACCTTGGTTTAACATCTTGGTTTAGGGCACATGGTTGGGATACACCAGAGGAAGATTAAATCTGCATTTGATTTGAATTTGCTATAACTCAGAGTAACTTGGCAACTGAATGCCAGAAAGCACAAAATGTTACATTTCGCAGCACTAATACCTCCTATCTGATGGCAAATTAACTTGTTAACAAATATAAGCCAAAAAAGCTTAGGCCACCACTTCCAAACAGTATAATTCAGAGTTGAGTTAGTTGGAAAGAGCTCAAACAGGCAATGTTTAATGGGACATGTACTGTTTATCAGTGTGAAAACAACACAATGGAAACATAGTTGGAACATGAAGAATGCCATTTAAACAAAATGTGATCTGGATTTGTAAAATCACATTACGAATGCAGGGTGAGTCCTTCTGACAGGATGGGGATCTTAATCGTGGGTCTCCTTGCATGTCCAGTAACTTTTTCCACTTTGACTATGCTCTTTGTCTTAGATTATCTATGTATCTTGAAATTAGCTTTCATTTTACTTCACAAAAACCTTTTAAGTAACCAGTCCTGCAATGTTTTCCAAGTTTCGGCCTATGTTATTGTTAAATTGATGGAATGTAAATATTTGGGATAAATAATTATTTCTTTCAACTGTAATTAATAATGGAGTGTAAGATAATTATTGTAATTAATTATTATTGTAACAATTTAAAAGTTATGGCACATCATCTAAAATTCAACTACAACAATTCCTTGCATAACCTCTGTGTAATAACTAACTTTTTTTTACCCAATTTCTCCTTACTAGGTCCTTCAATTATGAATTTGCAATTATTGGTCTCAGAATTTGCAGAATTAGGGGAATTCTGAGGTAAATTTGTTTTGATCATAGAGTAAAAATATTAATAGAATTGGATATTCCTTGAATTAATAGAATTAAAGGGAGGAAAGGAGGTGCTTCTTTCTATTTCTACTTTTTTCACCCTCCCATATTTAATTCTTACACTGGTGCAGCGGAAGAAGCTGATTGGTGAGTAACTTGTAATAAACTTGGAATGCAGGGCGGGTTTCTTCTTGATGAAGCTACATGCTCATACCAAGAACAAGGTTAGAAAGCTCCGTCCCTAAGATTACCCACGCTTAGGGTTGATTTGTCTGTGCAGTCACACAGTCCCCTTATGAAAGGTTTAACTTACAATTACTACATTCCTCCCCCTTTAATTTTGTTTTACAGCTCTTATTTACAAAAATATCTTAACCCACATCACGTACAAATATATATGGCAGAATTTTGCCCTCATCGGGTGAGCTCAGTGAGGCGAGCGAGAGCGACTGGGGAGTCAACTTGCTGCCTGTGGTCGGGGCCTGACTGCTATTTCACACTGGGCGGGCCAATTAAGGCCAGTCCAGCGTGAACGCCAGCTACCGAACACCCGAGAAGTGGGGGGATGGGGTCGGGGGCCTGTTGGGTGCCAGGTCCAATGGTGACCTGGCGTCTGGTTCAAAAATGGCACAGGGAGCCCCATGGAGGCTGCACACATCTGACTTGCAGCAGCGACATGGCTGCAAACGAAGATGCAGAGACCAGGCGGGAGGTGAGTTTAGCTGGGCACCCAGCACCCCCCCATTTTTCCTGGAGGAGGTGGTTGCCAGAAGGGACACCCTTGTCCCCAGAGATGAGAGGAGGAGGCCACCACACCTCACCAAGAAGGCATGTGAGGAGGTGGCAGCCGGGGTGAGCAGCCATGACGTGGTGTGGCGCACCTTGGTGCAGTGCCAGAAGTACTTTAATGACTTGCTGCGCTCAGGAAGGATGAGTACCGTGTTGGCATGGGTCAGTGTGTGGAGCTCAGGGGTGTTGGAGTCTGAGTTCCAACTGTCAATCACGCCGGAGCTGGCCAAGGGGCTGAGCCCTGGCTGTTTGGACTGATTGCCCTGCGGCTCGGCGGCCATGACTTGGATGTGTCCTGCAAGGTGTTCCTCAACTGGGGTTGGTCAGGCTGCAATGGCGCTGCAGGTAGAGTGTGGATTAATCAATGCACCTCTGTCCTTTCAGGAGAAGACATCCCATAACAATATTGAGAGGCCGTGGACTGGTGGAGGACCCCCACACCCCATCATCCTCTCTCAGTTCGAGTAGGAGGGCTTGGAGCTCGAGAGACGCCATGCACCTTGATCAACCGGCTGCAGTGAGGCTGAGGTGTCAGACGAATGTAAGAGTGCACTAAGGTGAGAGTTTTGGATGCTGCAAACAATCCTGTGCAGTCTCATCATTGATGGGAGCCTCCAGATTGGATTCCTTATTGATCATGAAAGATGATGGCATCATGATGCCGATCTCTATTGTCTCACCAGGGTGCCTGGCATGTACAGTGGCAGCATCATGACTTAAAGAAATGACATATGCTTCTTCTCCTTTACATCTGCCACCAAGCAGGAAAGTGTAGGACCCCCAGGAGCTAACCCTTGACACTGGAGGACCTCCATGCTCCCAAGCACTTGCGTCACACCCACTCTCTGAATCAGGCACCAGAGCAGATACCAGCATCTCAGTGGTCATTAGTTCGGCAGCTAGTATCTCAGTGCACCTTGATAAGGGCACTTTACACTCACCTGAGGTGCAGGCAGAGGCAAAGAGTTCCCATGGTGCTGGCTGTCAGAGGACAGCTGAAGGCTAGGACAATGCTCAGTCAAAGGCTGACGATAGGCCTCTGGAGTCATCCATCAAGCACCAGATGTCCAATGGGGTGTGAGAGAGGATCTGGGTGGAGATCCAAGAGGAGGTGCATGACATGGTCTCCATTATGGAGGAGTCCCTGCGGACCGTGAGCACTGCATTGGCCATCATGGTCGGATGCAATGCATCCTCCATTGAAAGAGTGGCCACTTTCATGGAGAGGCTGGTCCGGGAACAGATTCAGGGCTTCCTGGGATTGTGCTCAGACCTGCAAGCCCTCACACAGGCACTGAACTCAGCTGGTCAGTGACCATGCATGAGATGGATAGGGCACCCAGTATCCCAGCTAGGTGTACATCCAACAATGGTGAGCAGGGAGGTCCACACAAAACTCACGTTGGCACATGAGCTGCTCGTCATTTCTGTGGGCTCCGCTCAGGGTGCTCTGGATGATGGCAGCCGCTCCTTCACCCCTCTGTCAGTGATCGTGGCATCAGATGAGGCTGCAGTGACTGGGGAGGTGTCAGCCATGGTACTGGCCACTCCCGCCATGCCAGGCCAGCACAGGGTCCACGGGCGACCACCAAGCTAATCAAGGCCAACAAGACACCAGAGCCAGCAAACTGTCTCCAATGGTGGTGCCAGCGAAGGGGGAGCACTTAGACGTAGCACCTATAAACATAAGTTTAAAGTACCTTAAGCACAAGAGGGATTGGTCACGGGTGATCTTTTGTTCCCCCATTTTGTCTTACTTATTTTAATGGTGTGACCAACAACACTGGATATTTTTCTGTTCAATGTTCTGTGAGTTCCAACATTAAATTACATTTGCTTTTGTGTTACTGGCCTGAGTATGCTTCATTTTTTTGTAGGTGCAGGGTAGGCCAGTATGTAATGCTGGACGTGGGTGGCTCGAAACTTTATTGTACGGACACTGAGTGTATTTTGGAGGCCAAGGAAAGGGTCATTTCCACGATCCACGAAGGTGGCAGCAGCTCTGGCAGGAGGTGGTAGCTCCTATTTGGCAGCCTAGCTGAAGGAGCATTGGATCAAGGCATCCCTGGTGTCCCTGCCTTTCTGGAGGTTACCGAGGTCTGGCTCCACACCCTCAGCATTCTTCTCACCGTGCTCCTCTTCTGACTCATCACCTGCGGCCTGTGTAGCTGCATCAACATCCTCTTCCTCCAGTGGGTCCCCCCTTGCCAGTGCCAGATTGTGGAGAGCGGAGCATGCAGCCGCTATCAGTGACACCCGCTCTCGGGGGTATTGCAGTGCGTGCCCTGAACAGTCCAGGTATTGGAAGCGCAAATTCAGAAGACCTATGGTTCTCTCAACCGCAGCTCTTGTTGAGGCAAGGCTCCTGTTGTACCGCTGCTCCACCTCTGTTCTTTGGTGGCGGAGAGGTGCCTTAACCCTTTTTAGGGGATAGCCCTTGTCACCCAGTAGCCATCCATCCGGTCAAGCTGGAGCATTGAAGAGCCGCGACATATGGGAGTGTCTCAGGATGTATGCGTCATGGGAGCTGCCAAGATATTTTACACAGACTTGCAGAATCTGCATCCCGTGGTCACGCACTCTCTGCACATTCATGGAGTGGAATCTCTTCCTGACCTACTGGTGCCTTGATGGCCAATTATGTACAGTCAATGGCACCCTGGATGCGGGGAAAGCCAGCAATCACTGCAAAGCCTCTGGCTCGCTCGGCCTGGCTGGACTTGTCCTTATGGAAATGAATGAAAGTCAATGCCCGCCTAAACAGAGCTTCTGTCACCAGCTTGATGCAACTATGGACAACTGATTGGGAGACTCCACACAGATACCCCATTAAGTCCTGGAAAGAGCCAGAGGCATAGAAGTTGAAGGCCACTGTGCCCTTCAGAGTCACTGCCATGGGGTGTCCACCTGCATAGTTGGAGGTGATCTCAGGCCCAATCATCTGACAAATGGAGGTCACTGTCTCCCTTCAGAGGCGGAGCCTCCTTTGACATTGCATCTCAGACATATTGAGGTAGCTGCATCACCGCCTGTAAACCCTGGCAGCAGGATAGTGGTATCTTCTGCGGCTCCTACCGCCCTGGACTTCCTGCTGGCCCTGCACATCTTGTGCCTGCGTCTCCCCTCCCACAGGTCCCTCCCCTGGAAGCTGCTTTGGGACACCTGACCTCCTCTCCCTTCTGCCCCTCGCTTCCTCCTTAGAGGAGGTGCCACCAGCAAAGACCACATTCCCCATTACCAGGAAAGGCTGTCTGATACCCAGAAGGGTCCACACAGTCTGAATCCTCAGATGGCCTTGAAGACACCAATGAGTCCTGAAATGATGCGTGGAAATGCTAAGAATGAAGCCCCAATCAGAGATTAAGCTGACAGGTACCAATAAGCCACCAGCAGCAAGGTACCTCCAAAACTCCTCACTACTCACAATGACCATGCTGCTGACCCTTCTTATCCCACCTGTGGATGTTGTTTTGCAAATTGTGGGCTGCCCACCTGCCCGTTTTGCCTGTGCGACCAGCAAAAAATGGCAAGGGCAACGTTAAATCACCGTCAGTTGGGTTGTCAAGGGCCTCAACTGGTGTCTTAATTAATGGCGGACGCAGCTCCGACTCCTGCTCACACCCGTTGACCGAAATATTGTGCATCATTTTACATTCATTCAGGATGGGCGCAAGCCCGTCTGATGAGCAGAAAATCCTGCCCATTCAGTTCATGCAATTACAGATTTAATCTTTAAGTTGGTTTTCTGATTTGGGCAGAGCGCCGAAACTCTACGACTTGAGATTCTTCCAGTGGATCGATTTGACCAGCAACTGCAGCATCAGGGACCTCCTCAGACAATGGTGGTTCAGAATTATTTGCTTCAGCAGAGACATCAGTCATGTCTATACTTTGTCAATCTGGCACCTCAGGGGTCAAAGGTTTGACTTTGATTTCAGGTGGAGTAACTGGTTGTTGGATTGGGTCTCTGGTTCTGAGATAATCCACGTGTTTCCTAACAATCCTGTTTTCCACTTTCACTTGATATGACAACGATCCTGTTTCAGAGACGTCTGTACCAGGAACCCATCTCGGTCCAGTTGCAAAATTTCATACAAAAATTGTCTCTCCCACGGTAAATTGCCTTTACTATGAACATCATGATTCACTTTCCGATTACTCTGGTTTTTCTCAACCTTCCCCTCTAAGGGAATACTAGACTCAATCTTATACAAAGGGAGCACTTCATTTGCAGCTTCGATGGTGTTGAACCTGTGGCTGCATGAGGAGTCGGGTGATAGTTGAAAAGAAATCTTGAAATTCATGTTTCTAACGTTCCTCGGATAGTTTCTTCATGCCTGTTTTAAAGGTTTGTACTGCACTTTCTGCTAACCCATTGGATGAAGGATGATGTGGTGCTGTTCCAACGTGTTTAATCCCATTTAGGTTCATAAATCTCTGGAATTCCGTACAAGTGAAAGCAGCACCATTATCTGACACAATAACTTGCGGTAAGCCATGTACACTAAAACATTGGCGCAGATTTTTCAATGATTTGCACACAATATCGGTGACCTAAATTCATACACACCCCATCCACTTTGAATGTGTGTCGATGATCACTAAAATCATGGTACCTAAAAATGGACCTGCATAGTCTATATGTAGTCTAACCCAGGGTCGACCAGGCCACTCCCACGGATGCAGTGGGGCTGAAAGGGGCAACTTCCGCTGTTGCTGACACTGGAGACAGTGTTTCACCATTTTTTCTATATCATTGTCTATACCTGGCCACCAGATATAACTTTGTGCTAGCATCTTCATTTTTGAAATACCAGTATGCGCACTATGAAGATCTGTCAATAGTGGTTCTCTTCCTTGCAAAGGATAAGATGAGAAGGAAAAGAGAGGTTTTTAGCAGGCACAAGGGGAGCAAATCAGAGAAGGCATTAGTGGAGTATAGAAAGTGCGGGGTGGAGCTTAAGAAAGCAATTAGGAGAGCAAAGAGGGGATATGAGAAAGCTCTGGCTGGTAAAAGTAGGGAAAATCCCAAGATATTCTATAAGTATATCAATGGGAAGAGGATAACCAGGGAAAGAGTAGAGGGCCCATTAGGGGCCAAGGGGGCAATCTATGGGTGGAGCCAGAGGACATCGGTAGAGTGTTGAACGAATACTTCACATCCATCTTCACCCAAGAGAATGAAGATGAAGGTATTGAACTCGGGGAGAGAGACTGCGAGATTCTTGAGCAAATTTATATAGGAAATGACAAGGTATTGGAGGTGTTGGCAGGCTTAAAAGTGGACAAATCTCCAGGTCAAGATGATTTGTGTCCAAGACTGCTGAGGGAGGCAAGGGACTTCGACCCAAATCTTTAATTCCTTTCTGGCCACGGGGGAGGGTGCCAGAGGACTGGAGAACAGCTAATATGGTTCCGCTATTTAAGAAGGGTTGTAGTGATAAGCCAGTGAATTACAGACCAGTGAGTCTCACATCAGTGATAGGAAAACTATTGGAGAAAATTCTAAAGGTGAGAATCTATCTCCACTTGGAGAGACAAGGTTTGATCAGGGATAGTCAGCTTGTTTTGTCAGAGGGAGGTCATGCCTAACAAATTTGATTGAATTTTTTGAGGAGGTGACCAGGTGTGTAGATGAGGGTAGTGTAGTTGATGTAGTTTATATGGATTTCAGCAAAGCCATTGACAAGGTCCCACAAGGGAGACTTATAAAGCAGGCAAAAGCACCTGGGATACAGTGTAATTTAATAAGGTGGATTCAAAATTGGCTTAGTTGTAGGAGGCAGAGGGTGATGACAGAAGGATGCTTTAGTGACTGGAAGCCAGTGTCCAGTGGTGCACCACAGGGATCTGTGCTGGGCCCCATATTATTCGGCATTTATATAAACGACATAGATGACTATGTGGGGTGGGGGGGGGGGGAGGAGGATTAGTAGGTTTACAAAGACTGGACAAGTGGTTAACAGTGAGGTTGTGTGTCTTGGGCTACAGGAAGATATAGACGGGATGATCAGTCGGGCAGATAAGTGGCAGATGGAATTTAACCCTGAAAAGTGTGAGGTGATACACTTTGGAAGGAGTAATTTGACAAGGAAGCATTCAATGAATGGCATGACACTTGGAAGTTCTGAGGAACAAAGGGACCTTGGCTTGTGTGTCCATAGATCTCTGAAGGCGGAGGGGCATGTAAGTGGGGTAGTGAAAAAGGCATATGGGACACTTGCCTTTATCAATCGAGCCATAGATTACAAAAGTAGGGAGGTCATGTTGGAGTTGTATAGAACCTTGGTGAGGCCACAGCTGGAGTAATTTGTGCAGTTCTGGTCACCACATTATAGGAAGGATATGATTGCACTAGAGAGGGTGCAGAGGAGATTCATCAGGATATGGACTGGGATAAAACATTTAATCATGAAGAGAGGTTGGATAGACTTGGGTTGTTTTCGTTGGAGCAGAGAAGACTGAGAGGCGACCTGATCGAGGTGTACAAGATTATGAGGGGCATGGACAGGGTGAATAGGGAGCAGCTGTTCACCTTAGTTGAAGGGTCAGTCATGAGGGGACACAATTTCAAGGTGAGAGGCAGGAGGTTTAGGGGGGATGTGAGGAAAAACATTTTTACCCAGAGTGTGGTGACGGTCTGGAATGCACTGCCTGGGAGGTTGGTGAAGGCCGGTTGCCTCACATCCTTTAAAAAGTACCTGGATGAGCACTTGGCATATCATAACATTCAAGGCTATGGGCCAAGTGCTGGTAAATGGGATAAGGTAGGTAGGTCAGGTGTTTCTCATGTGTCAGTGCAGACTCAATAGGCCAAATGGCCTCTTCTGCACTGTGTGATTCTGTGAAAGGGATGACAACTCTTGCTCGAATAACAAGATACCATCTCGACAACTCAGTTAAGATTTATGGATATAGAATGGTTTTAATTCTACAGCTATTTGTGCATTTGACCATTCTTGCAACACCTGTTCTTGAACTCTTGATAAAATTTGAGCCCGGTTTGTCCAATTCTTTATCTGTTCTGCATAGGCTGGCGAGAAGTCCAGGAAATTCAACACAAGTACAGCTTCTGGAGGTACTGGAACATGTATAATGTTATCAGGCAAAGGAAGATGACTGAGGGCATCTGCATTTGCTATATGCATACCCAGATGGTGCAGAAAAGTGCATTCATATGCCAACAAAAACTAAAGCCCACCTTTAACTTCTTGCTAAGACTATTGGTGAGATTGCCTTACGTTCACTTAACAAACCCACCAGTGGCTTGTGACCTTACACTATGGTGAAGTGTCGAACATGCAAATATTGATGGAACTTCTTTATTCCAAATATGACAGCTAAGCCTTCTCAGCTGCAGAGGGTGTCCTGGATACATATCCTATTGGCCTTTCAGATACATCCTCCATCTTGTGTGACAATACCACTCCAGCTCCATAGGGGGATGCAACATAAGTGAGTGTTAATTCCTTAGATCGGTCATAGTGTACAGCAGACATGAAGATGTAAAAGCTTCTTGACTTCTATGAAGGCTTCCTCTTGCTGTGTCTTCCAGGACCATCTGTGGTTCTTCTTCAATAATAAATGTAAAGGGGCTAACACTGTAGATAGATTAGGCAAGAAGTGACCGCAATAATTCACCATGCCCACAAAAGACTTGAGCTCAATAACATTGGTAGGAGAGGGCACTTCCTTGATTGCCCTGGTTTCTTCCTCTAATGGATACAACCTTTGGGCATCCACTTCTGCTTCCATTGATCATGTTACCAGGACATCATTCAGGTACACTATAACTCGGGAAGTCCTTGTAGCTGGCTTTCCATGGTTCTTTGGAAAATCACACAGGTAGATGACGCACTGAAGGGTAGACATGTATATTGGTACATGCTCTTGCACGTATTTATGGTGACATACCTTCTTAATATGTTGTCCAGCTCCAGCTGTTAGGGTGCATGGCTCATGTCCAGTTTCGTATAGGATCTTCCTTCTGCAAGTTTAGCGTACAGATCTTCTATCCTTGGGATTGGGTATTTGTCTAATTTAGCAGCTTTGTTCACAGTTAATTTATAATCTCCACAGATGCGAATGGTTTGATTTGGTTCCACCACAGGGACTATGGGTGCTGCCCGCTCTGAAAATGGAACTGGCTGGCTTATTCCTAACTTCTCCAAATGGCAAAATTCTGCATCCACCTTCTCCTTTAGGGCGTAAGGCACAAGCCTTGCCTTAAAAAAACTAGGGCGTTGCTTGAGAGTCCACATATATTTTAAGTTGGAAGCCTTTTATTTTCCCCAGCGCATCTTGGAATACTTTGTGATACTTTTTTAACAACTCAGGAATTCCCCCTGTTCTGACTTGAAAAATTGAGTTGAGTTTAATTTCTTTCAGAAGGCTAGGACTTTCACCTGTTACAACAGTTACTGGCAGCTGAGCTGCCTGTTGCCTGTAGTATACAAGTACAGAGGTGATGCCTTTCATCTGCACTGCCTCTCCAATATATGTTTTTGGCTGAGCTGTGAATTTCTCCAAACTCAATGACTGGGTACCTTCTTTGAGGTATTTAAAGATGCGTTCTCCCACCACTGTGGTCGATGCTCCTGTGTCAACCTCCATGAATACAGACTTTCCATTTACTTGAAGGGTTCAGTTTTCCTGGCCTTGGGGTTGTATAGGGAATAGATGCCGGTATCAGCCACTTCTGGTTCATCTATACTGTGCACTTCATTTAACTTGACCTGCTGTTTGAATGGCTGTCTTGATCTTGCCCTGCATTGTTTAACAACATGCCCTTTTTTATCACAAGAGTGGCATTCTGCCTCTTTAAATCTGCAGATTGCTGGTACATGATTATCCCCACATCAGTAACACTTTAATTTCTGAATTACTGGTGAGCTGCTTCCAGGATTTCTTTTTGTTTTTCTAGTGCGAGGGACCATTTCCCACTTCAAAGAAACCTCCCTGGTCTTTGGTCCACACCCGGCAGTAGGTTCCCGCCCTAACCGCATAACGGCGCCATGTTGCACACTCTGCAAAATCTGCAAGTTCCTCTCAGCACTCTCCATTGCTAGCGCTATCTCCATGGTACACTTCAGGTCTATATCAATTTCTGCAAATAAATGGGACTGAATGGTAGACTGCAAAACAAGTGATTTTGCAACATGTTGTTTAGAGTATCACTAAAGTCACAGTGCTCCGTTAACTGTTTTAACTTCGTGATGTGCATTGCGATCAACTCACCGGGGGACCTTACTCTAGAGTTGAGCTTGAATCTTTGCATGATCACCGTTGGTTTAGGCTGAAAATGCCTCTTCACAAGGTCTATTAGCTTGTGAAGGACCGAGAATCTGTTCAGAGCTGTTGGACTATGGGTTAGGCAAAAGCTTTGCTCCCACAACCACCTAGGAAATTGCCTTTTGTTTCTCCTCCGCCATAGAAACCGAGGCACTCTATGTACTGACACACAGGCGTTGCAAGAACAGGTTTTGCCAAAGAGAGGCATTGCCGGTGAGTATACTTTTTTTCTTCCTTTAAAAATTGAAGTACTTACATTCAAGAGGCGAGGTGCAGCACTGGAGCTTTTTATCCTCGTCCCCAATTGTAATAAGTTTGGAATGCAGGGCAGATTTCTATTAAGAAACACTAAACTTTATTTACAGACATGCTTGTACCAAGACCAAGGCTAGAGAGCTCCATCCCTAAGGTTACCCACGCTTCGGGCTGATTCATCTTTACGTGATCTCTATGACAGTATAAAAGGCTTAATTCACAATTACTACATTTTGCTAAGTTATTCTACTTATAATAAATAGTTTGTAAATTTAAGGTATGGCAGGGCAGCTTTGCTGAGCGGAATATGCCTCCTGTGATATGTGGGAAGTTATGGACGCAGAATATGTCCTAGACAAACACATCTTAAGCAAGTGTCATCAGCTGCAAAAGCTTGAGCTCTGAGTTTCAGAATTCGCGTGGTGGTTGGAGTCACTGTGGTTAATCTGAGAGCCAGGGAACTATGTGGATAGCACTTTTAGGGAGATGGTCACACCACAGAAGCATCCAGGCAGAGAGTGAATGCATGACTGCCAGGCAGTCTAAGAGAACCAAGCAGGTAGTGCAGAAATCCTGTGAATCAATCTTGTTTGCTAACTGTTTTTCCATTTTGGATACTGGTGAGGGTGATGGTTCCTCAGAGAAATGCAGCAAGAGCCAAGTCCGTGGCACCACGAACAACTAGCTGCACAGGAAGGGAGAAAGTAGAATGGAAAGGCGATAGTGATGAGGAATTCATTAGTTAGGGGAACAGGCAGGTGTTTCTGCAGTCATAGACTTGATTCCAGGATGGTGTGTTACCTGCCTGGTACCAAGGTCAAGGATGTCACAGAGGGGCAGCAAGACATTCTTTTGGGGGAGGGTAAACAGCCAGAGGTCATGGTCCACATTGGTTCCAAAGACATAGGTTGGTAGAGGGATGAGGTCATGAAGGCAGATCTTAGGAAGTTAAGAAAGAAATTGAAAAGCAAGACCTCAAAAGCAGTAATCTCAGGATTACTCCCAATGCCATGCGCTAGTGAGCATAGGAATAGGAGGATTGAGCAATTGAACATGTGGCTGGAGAATTGATGCAGAAAAGTGGGCATCAGATTTCTGAGGTATTGGGATTGGTCCTCGGGTAGGTGGGACTTGTACAAGATGGACAGGTTGCACCTTAGCAGGACTGCGTCTAACATCCTTGCAGGGAGATTTGCTAGTGCTATTGGAAAGGTTTCAATATAGATTGGTAGGGGAATGGGAACCTGAGAGGGATCTCTGATTGAAGGGAAGCAAAACTGGTGACAGGAAGTAGAAAAGTAATAAGCGAAATTAGGGGGTAGATGAAAGGCAAGCATCAAATAGGATCAGAATACCGAATAATGTTAAAAAGACAAAATCAGGGGCACTCTATTTGAATGCATGCAGCATGCACAACAAGTTTGGTTGAAGCTAAAAACAGCAGCAAACATTGGTGGGAGCTGTTTAGAGGCCGCCAAACTGATGTGGTAATGTTAGGCATGGTATAAATCAAAAAACTAGAGCTGTATTTAACAGGGGTAAGACAGTAATAATGGGTGACTTCAATTCACATATAGACTGGGTAAACCTAATTAGCACTAATGCTGTAGAGCATGACTCCCTGGACTGTGTTTGAGGTGGGTTTCGGTTGCAGTATGCTGAGGAACCAACTAGGGATCAGGTTATTTTAGATTTAGTATTCTCCTATGAGAAAGAGCTAATTAATAACCTTTCTGTAAAGGAGCCATTAGGTAATAGTGACCATAATATGAATAGTTTTACATTAAGTTTGAAAGTGATATCATTCATTCAGAAACTCGGGTCCTAAACCTGAACAAAGGAAATTATGAAGGTAGGAGGGGCAAGTTAGCTATCGTGGATTGGGAAAATACATTAAAAGATTTGGCAGTATACAGGCAATGGCTAGTATATATAAGTATTACGTGGTCTACAAGGAATATACATTCCTTTAAGACACAAAAACCCAACAGGAAAGGTGAATCAACCATGGCTAACAGAAGAAGTTAAAGGTTGCATTAGATCAAAGGAAGTGGCTTATAAGGTTGCCAGAAAAAGTCTTAAGCCTGAGGATTGGGAACAATTTAGAATCTGGCAAAGGATGACCAAGAAACTGGTAAAGAAAAGGAAAAGAAAATATGAATGCAAGTTAGCGAGGAACATAAAGGTAAAAATTAAAGCTTCTTTAGGCATGTGAAGCAGAAAAATTAGCAAGGACAAATATGGATCCATACAGGTGGAGACAGGAGAATTTAGAATGGAGAATAGGGAAGCAGCAGAGAAACTAAACAATTACTTTGTTTCTGTCTCCACAGAAGAAGATACAGAAAATTTCCCAGAAGCACGAGAGAACTAAGGGTCTAGTGAAAATGAGGAACTGAAAGAATTTAGTATTAATAAAGAAGTAGTACTTGAAAAATTAATTGGATTGGAGTTTTACAAATCCCCTGGAGCTGATGAGCTACCAGCCAGAGTGTTGAAGGAGGTAGCCATATGCATTGGGTAATTTTTCAAAATTCTACATAGATTCTGGAAAGGTTCCTGCAGACTGGAAAGTAACAAATGTAACCCTTCTCACTTGGGGCCTATAGAACTGTTAGTTTGACATCAGTAGTAGGGAAAATCTTAGAATGTCATATAAAGAATGTGATAACTAGACAGTTATTGGGCAGAGTCAACATGGATTTATGAAAAGGAAATCATGTTTACCAAACATGATGGAGTTTTTTCAGGATGTTACTTGTAGCATAGATAAAGGAGAGCCAGTGGATTTGGTGGATTTGGATTTTTCAGGAGGCTTTTGATAAGGTGCTACACAGGAGGTTAGTAAACAAAATTAGAGTACATGGGTTTGGGGATAATATACTGCTATGGATTGAAAACTGATTAACAGACAGAAAACAGAGAGTACGAAATAACAGGTCATTCTCAGGATGGCAGGTTGTTACTATTGAGATACAGCAAGGATCAGTGCTTGATCCACAGCTGTTCACAATCTACATAAATGATTTGGATGTGGGGACTAAATGTTATATTTCCAAATTTGCTGATGACACAAAACTATGTGGGAATGTAAGTTGTGAGGAGGATGAAAAGAGGCTTCAGATAAATTTAGACAGGCTAAGTGAGTGGACAGAAACATGGCAGATGGAATTTAATGTGAACGAATCATCAAACGAGGTCATTTGGGTTGAGCTCAGCAATAAAAAGGAGGCAGCCATATTACTAGGAGTGTACCATAGACCCCCAAATGGTGAGAGGGAGATAAAACAGCAAATATGTAGACAAATTTCAGAGTGCAAAAGCAATAGGGCAACAATAGTTGGGGATTTCAACTATCCTAATATCAACTGGGATACAAACAGTATAGTAGGCATAGATGGCTCAAAAGTCTTGAATTGCATTCAAGAGAACTTTTTTTAGCTAGCACATAAGAAGCCCAATAAGAGGGGGCACAATTCTAGATTTAGTCTTAGGAAATAAAGCTGGGCAAGTGGATGAAGTAGCTGTGGGTGACCTTTTTTGGAGATAGTGACCATAATGGTTAGATTTAACATAATTATAGGAAATGATAGAGAAAGAACACGAGTAAAAGTTCTAAATTGGGGAAAAATAAATTTTATGAAGCTGAGAGGTGATCTGGCAGAAGTGGACTGGTCACAGCTGCTTAAAAAGGAGTCAGTGATAGACCAGTGGGAGGCATTCAAAAGCGAGGTTCCAAGGGCACAGTGTAGACATGCCCCCACAAAGAAAATGGGCAGGACTGCCAAATCTAGAGCCCCCTGGTTATCTAAAAGCATACAAGGTAAACTAAAGCAGGAGAAAAAGCTTATGACAGTCACAAAAACTTAATACTGTTGAAAGCCTAGATGAGTATAGAAAGTACAGCGGTGGAGTAAAAAAGATAATTAGGAAAGCAAAGAGAGGATATAAAAAATATTGGCAGGTAAAATCAAAGAAAACCCTAAGATGTTTTACCAGTACATTAAGAGCAAGAGATTAACTAAGGAAAGGGTCAGGCCTATCAGAGATATATATGGTAACTTGTGCATTGATGCTAAAGATGTGGGCAGGGTTCCCAATGAGTACTTTGTCTCTGTCTTTACTCAGGAAAGGGATGATACAGATATTCAAGTTAAAGGGGAGGAGCATGAAATATTATATACAATAAGTGAAATAAGATATACTGAAGGCACTGACATCCTTGAAGGTGGATAAGTCACCAGGGCCGGATGGATTGTATCCCAGGCTGTTAAAGGAAGCCAGGGAGGAAATAACCGATGTTCTGAGGAATATGCTCCAATTTCACTAGATACAGGCAAAGTACCAGAGGATTGGAGGTTTGTGAACATTGTACCATTATTTAAAAAGGTGCGAGGGATAGGCCAAATAATTATAGGCTGGTCAGTCTGACTTCGGTGGTGAGCAAATCATTAGAATCAATTCTGAGAGACAGGATAAACTGTCACTTGGAATGGAACTGATTAATCAGGTATAGTCAGCACAGTTTTGTTAGGGAAAGGTCATGTCTAACTAATTTAATCTCATTTTTTGAGAAAGTAACAAGGAGGATTGACGAAGGTTGCAGTGGGCGTTGTCTACATGGTTGTTAGCAAAGTATTTGACAAGGCCCCACATGGCAGACTGGTCATAAAAGTGAAAGCCCATGGGATACAGGGGAATGTGGTGAGTTGGATCCAAAATTGGCTCAGCGACGGAATCAATGGATAGTGGTTGACGGATGTTTCTGAGAATGAAAAACAGTTTCCAGTGGCATTGCACAGGACTCAGTGTTGGGGCCCTTGCTGTTAGCTGTATATATTAATGATTTGGGCTTAAATGTGGGTGGCATGAATGGAAAATTTGCAGATGACACAAAAATTGGTCATGTAGCTGACAGTGAAAAGGATAGCTGTTGGCTCCACAGTGAAATAAATGGTATAATGAGTGGGCAGTGGCAGATGGAATTCAATCTAGAGAAGTGTGAGATAATGCATTGGGGGAGGCCAAACAAGGCTAGGGAATACACATAATAAATGGGAGAATATTGAGAAGGGTAGAGGAAGTGAGAGGACTTGAGGTTAATGTACATAGGTCCATGAAGGTGACAGGACAGGTGGATAAGGTGGTAAAGAAGGTGTTTAGAATGCTTTCCTTCACTGGATGAGGTATAGAATACAAATGCAGGAATGTAATGCTGGAACTGTATAAAATGCTGATTTTGTGTACAGTTCTGGTCACCACATTACAGGAAGGACATAATTGCTCTGGAGAGAACACAGAGTAAACTTACAAGAATGTTGCCAGGGCTTGAAAAGTTCAGCTAGGAAGAATGATTGGGTAGGCTAGGGTTGTTTTTGTTGGAATTAAGGAGGCTGTGGAGTGACCTAATTGAGGAGTACAAGAATACGAGGGGCCTAGATAGAGTAGACAAGGATGCCATGTTTCACCTATCAATTACCAGGGGGCACATAATTAACGTGATTGGTAGAAGGATTAGAGGGAAGAGTGTCCTGTAGTCAGCATTGTGGTGAAGCAGTCTGGGAAGAGTGTCCTGCAGTCAGCATCGCGATGAGGCAGTCTGGGAAGAGTGTCCTGCATTCAGCATCACGGGGAAGCAGTTTGGGAAGAGTGTCCTGCAGCCAGCATCACGGTGAAGCAGCCTGGGAAGAATGTCCTGCAGTCAGCATTGTGGTGAAGCATTCTGGGAAGAGTGTCCTGCAGTCAGTTCTTGTTGAAAATAACAAGAGTGATATCACAAGACAGCGCGAGAGAGCAATGGAGAGATCAGAACCAGCGCCAGTGCGGGGAATCTTCAAAAAGTGATGTCAACACAAATGTGAGAGCTAATCAGTGAGTAGTGGGTAAATGTTTTTCTCCAGTTTTTTTCTCCAGTTATTCTCCAGTTTAAAATAGATTAAGCTAAGGAAAGGTAAGAGTTCTAGTCTTTATTTAAAGTACATAAATAATTTAACATTTTTTTACTGCATTTAACTTAAAGTAAAGGTTTTTTCAACCAGAGGCATGGCAGGACAGCTCAGTCCCATGTTATGTACTGCCTGCAACATGTGGGAAGTCATAGACGCTCCTTGTGCTCTGACCAACCACGTGTGCAGGAAGTGGCACCAGCTGCAGATACTTGAGCTCCATGTTTCAGAGCTTGAGCGGCAGCTGGAGGCACTGAGATGCATCCAAAAGGCTGAGAGTTTCATGGATAGCACATTTTTAGATGTGGTCACATAGCTTATGGAAGTGCAGGCAGAGAGGGAATGGCTGACCGTCAGTCAGAAGAAAGGTATCAGGCAGGTAGTCAGGAAATCCCCAGGGTGCATCTCACTTGAGTTTCTGTGTTGGAAAACAGTGAGAGTGACAGTTCCTCTGGGGTGTGCAGCCATGCACATGGCACTGTGAGTGGCTCAGCTGCACAGGCGAGGAGGAAAAAGGGGGGAAGGGCAATAGTGGTAGGAGACTCGATAGTATGGGGAACAGAGAGGCATTTCTGCGGCCATAGACATGACTCCAGCATGGTACCTTGCCTCCCTGGTGCCAGGGTCAAGGACATCACTGAATGGCTGCAGGGCATTCTAAACGGGAGGGCAAACAGACAGAGATTGTGGTACATATTGGTACAAAAGACATAGATAGAAAGAGTGATGAATGAGGGCCTGCAAGCAGAATTTAGGGAGCTAGGAAACAGATTAAAAAACAGGACCTCAAAGGTAGTAATCTCTGGATTAATTCTGATGCCACACACTAGTGAGTATAGAAATAGGAGGTTAGTCCAGATGAATGTGTGGCTGGAGAGATGGTGCAGTAGGGAGGCCTTTAGATTTCTGGGACATTGGGACCATTTCTGGGATCAGTGGGACCTGTACAAGGTGGACAGGTTGCACCTGAAGCAGAATAGGACAAACATCCTTGAATGGATGTTTGCTAGTGCAGCTGGGGAGGGTTTAAACTAACTTGGCAGGGGAATGGGATCCTGAGAGGAGGTTCAGCAGGGGGAGATGCACAGCCAAAATTAGAAGAAAGAGCAAGTGAGTCTGGAAGGCATAGAAATTATAGGCCAGTTAAGGCACAAGGAAGTTTGGCAAGTTTGGATGGTATTTATTTTAATGCAAGGAGTCTGACGAATAAGGCAGATGAGTTGAGGGCACAAATTAACACATGGAAGTATGATGTCATTGCTGTCACAGGGACATGGTTGAGAGAGGGGCAGGATTAGCAGCTTAATATTCTAGGATATAGGGTCTTCAGGCGAGACAGGGAAGGAGGTAAAAGAAGTATCACAATGTTGATCAAGGAATAAATTACATCAGTAAGGAGGGATGACATCTTAGAAGGCTCCTCAAATGAAGCCATATGGGTAGAACTAAAAAAACATAAAAGGAACAATCACATTGCTGGGAGTGTACGATAGGCCTCCCAAACAGTCAGAGAGAAATAGAAGAGCAGATATGTAGGCAAATTTCAGAGAAGTGTAAAAATAATAGGGCAGTAATAATGAGGGATTTCAACTACCCCAACATTAATTGGGTTAGTCATAGCGTGATAGGTTTAGATGGAGCGGAATTCTTAAAATGCATCCAGGAGAGCTTTTTAAGCCAGTTTGTAGTAGGTCCTACAAAAGACGGGGCTGTCTTGGACTTAATTTTAGGGAATGAAGCCGGGCAAGTGGTAGTGGTATTAGTGGGGGAGCATTTTGCAGATAGTGATCAGAACTCCATTAAATTCAAGGTTGTTATGGAAAAGGACAAGGATGGGTCAGAAATCAGAGTTCTAAACTGGGGGAAGGCCAATTTTAATAAGATCACTAATGATTTGGCCAGAGTGGACTGGGAGCAGCTACTTTTGGGTAAATCTGCGTCAGAGCTGTGGGACCCATTCAAGAAGGAAATAGAGTACAGGGCCAACATATTCCAGTAAAGACAAAGGGTGGGACCAACAAATCCAAGGAACCTTGGATGTTGAGGGATATACAGGATTGGATAAAGAAAAAAAAGGGAGGCTTATGGCAGATACTGAGAGCTCAAAACAGCGGAAGCCCTGGAGGAGTATAGAATGTGTAGGGGGGAACTTAAAAAGGAAATTAGGAGAGCAAAAAGGGGGCATGAAAAACATTGGCAGGTAAAATAAAAGAAAATCCAAAGTTATTTTACAAGTACATTAAGAGTAAGAAGATAACTACGGAAAGAGTAGGGCCCATTAAGGACCAAAGTGGTAATTTGTGTTTCAAGCCAGAAGATGTAGGCAGGGTTCAAAATGAAGACTTTGTGTCGGTGTTCACAAGTGAGAGGGATGACATGTGTATGGAAATCAGACAGAAGGACTGTGATATAATTAAAGAAATTAGCATAGTAAGGGAAGAGGTTCTAAGTAGTCTGGTGGGCTTAAAAGTAGATAAATCTCTAGGCCCGGATGAAATGTATCCCAGGCTCTTGACTGAGGCAAGGGAGGAGATAGCAGAGGCACTGGTAATAATTTTCAATACCTCTCTGGCCACAAGAGAGGTGCCAGAGGATCGAAAATCTGATGTCCAGGCAGCCATTTTTAAAAGTTGGGTTTGCGGAGCTGGGAATACTCCCATCTCTGCGCAATCAACTTGCAGACATAATTCTGGGCTGTTCTCAGCTACAGGCAGCCATTTTTCAACAACTTTATTTATACCTCCCCTACAGCGAAGACAGCAGAGAGAGAGCAATATAACAGCATGCTTAGATCCTGCCATGTACTACAATACTCTGCAGTAGAACTAATGTGGATCCACCAGTAGAGTGGGAAATAGTAAGGGGTGGGATCAGATTAGGGGAGATAGCAATAAATTCTAAGTCAAGGTTAATGTGCTTGTATGTGAATGCATGGTGTGCAGTTAATAAGATTAGTGAGTTACAGGTGCAGATTGCCTAGTGGAAATATGATGTTGTGGCTACCACAGAGACCTGGCTCAAAGAAGGACAGGACTGGATGTTAAGTATTCCTGGAGAGGAAAGGAAGAAAAGGGGCAGGAATGGCGGTATTGATTAAAGAGAGCATTTCAGTACTGGAGGGAGAGGATATTCCAGAGGAGCCAAGGACAGAATCTATTTGGCTAGAGCTAAGGAACAAAGAAAGGTGCTATCACATTGCTCAATATAGTTATAGGGCACCAACTAATGGAAAGGATGTACAGGAACACATTTTCAAGGAAATTATAGAGGGGTGCAAGGATTATGGAGTAGTTATGATGGGGGACTGTATTTATCTGAACATAGCAGTTAGCATAGAAGACAGAGAAGGGCAAGGATTCCTAGAGTGTAGAGTGTGTTCAGGAGAATTTTCTACAGCTGTATGTTTTCAGTCCAATAAGAAAGTTCTCAGAAATAAGATGGGCCATGTGAATCAAGTGATAAAAACAAAAAAACTGCGGATGCTGGAAATCCAAAACAAAAACAAAAACAGAATTACCTGGAAAAACTCAGCAGGTCTGGCAGCATCGGCGGAGAAGAAAAGAGTTGACGTTTCGAGTCCTCATGACCCTTCGACAGAACTTGAGTTCGAGTCCAAGAAAGAGTTGAAATATAAGCTGGTTTAAGGTGTGTGTGTGGGGGGCGGAGAGAGAGAGAGAGAGAGAGAGAGAGAGAGAGGTGGAGTGGGGGTGTGGTTGTAGGGACAAACAAACAGTGATAGAAGCAAAAACAGAATTACCTGGAAAAACTCAGCAGGTCTGGCAGCATCGGCGGAGAAGAAAAGAGTTGACGTTTCGAGTCCTCATGACCCTTCGACAGAACTCGAAACGTCAACTCTTTTCTTCTCCGCCGATGCTGCCAGACCTGCTGAGTTTTTCGAGGTAATTCTGTTTTTGTTTTGGATTTCCAGCATCCGCAGTTTTTTTGTTTTTTTCTCAGTGATAGAAGCAGATCATCAAAAGATGTCAACAACAATAATACAAAAGAACACATAGGTGTTAAAGTTGGTGATATTATCTAAACGAATGTGCTAATTAAGAATGGATGGTAGGGCACTCAAGGTATAGTTCTAGTGGGGGTGGGGAGAGCATAAAAGATGTAAAAAATAAATAAATAAATAAATAAATAAATAAATTTTTTTTCTTCTTTTTCTCTTTTTATAATGGGAATAGGTGGGAAAAGGAAAATCTATATAATTTATTGGAAAAAAAAAGGAAGGGGGAAACAGAAAGGGGGTGGGGATGGGGGAGAGAGCTCACGACCTAAAGTTGTTGAATTCAATATTCAGTCCGGATGGCTGTAAAGTGCCTAGTTGGAAGATGAGGTGTTGTTCCTCCAGTTTGCGTTGGGCTTCAGTGGAACAATGCAGCAAGCCAAGGTCAGACATGTGGGCAAGAGAGCAGGGTGGAGTGTTAAAATGGCAAGCGACAGGGAGGTTTGGGTCATTCTTGCGGACAGACCGCAGGTGTTCTGCAAAGCGGTCGCCCAGTTTACGTTTGGTCTCTCCAATGTAGAGGAGACCACATTGGGAGCAACGAATGCAGTAGACTAAGTTGGGGGAAATGCAAGTGAAATGCTGCTTCACTTGAAAGGAGTGTTTGGGTCCTTGGACGGTGAGGAGAGAAGAAGTGAAGGGGCAGGTATTGCATCTTTTGCATGGGCATGGGGTGGTGCCATAGGATGGGGTTGAGGAGTAGGGGGTGATGGAGGAGTGGACCAGGGTGTCCCGGAGGGAGCGATCCCTATGGAATGCCGATAGGGGGGGGGTGAAGTGAAGATGTGTTTGGTGGTGGCATCATGCTGGAGTTGGCGGAAATGGCGGAGGATGATCCTTTGAATGCGGAGGCTGGTGGGGTGATAAGTGATGACAAGGGGGACCCTATCATGTTTCTGGGAGGGAGGAGAAGGCGTGAGGGCGGATGCGCGGGAGATGGGCCGGACACGGTTGAGGGCCCTGTCAACGACCGTGGGTGGAAAACCTCGGTTAAGGAAGAAGGAGGACATGTCAGAGGAACTGTTTTTGAAGGTAGCAGATGCGACGGAGGCGAAGGAACTGAGAGAATGGGATGGAGTCCTTACAGGAAGCGGGGTGTGAGGAGCTGTAGTCGAGATAGCTGTGGGAGTCGGTGGGTTTGTAATGGATATTGGTGGACGGTCTATCACCAGAGATTAAGACAGAGAGGTCAAGGAAGGGAAGGGAAGTTTCAGAGATGGACCACATGAAAATGATGGAGGGGTGGAGATTGGAAGCATAATTAATAAATTTTTCCAAGTCCCGACGAGAGCATGAAGCGGCACCGAAGTAATCATCGATGTACCGGAGAAAGTGTTGTGGAAGGGGGCCGGAGTAGGACTGGAACAAGGAATGTTCCACATACCCCATAAAGAGACAGGCATAGCTGGGGCCCATGCGGGTACCCATAGCCACACCTTTTATTTGGAGGAAGTGGGAGGAGTTGAAGGAGAAATTGTTCAGCGTGAGAACAAGTTCAGCCAGACGGAGGAGAGTAGTGGTGGATGGGGATTGTTCGGGCCTCTGTTCGAGGAAGAAGCTAAGGGCCCTCAGACCATCCTGGTGGGGGATGGAGGTGTAGAGGGATTGGACGTCCATGGTGAAGAGGAAGCGGTTGGGGCCAGGGAACTGGAAATTGTTGATGTGACATAAGGTGTCAGAGGAATCACGGATGTAGGTGGGAAGGGACTGGACAAGGGGAGAGAGAAGGGAGTCAAAATAACGAGAAATTAGTTCTGTGGGGCAGGAGCAAGCTGAGATGATCGGTCTACTGGGGCAGTTCTGTTTGTGGATTTTGGGTAGGAGATAGAAGCGGGCCGTCCGAGGTTGGGCGACTATCAGGCTGGAAGCTGTGGGAGGGAGATCCCCAGAGGAGATGAGGTCAGTGACAGTCCTAGAAACAATGGCTTGATGTTCAGTGGTGGGGTCATGGTCCAGGGAGAGGTAGGAGGAAGTGTCTGCGAGTTGACGCTCAGCCTCCGCAAGGTAGAGGTCAGTGAGCCAGACAACAACAGCGCCACCCTTGTCAGCGGGTTTGATGACAATGTCAGGGTTGGACCTGAGAGAATGGAGTGCAGTAAGTTCAGAGAGAGTTCAAACCTCCCTGTCGCTTGCCATTTTAACACTCCACCCTGCTCTCTTGCCCACATGTCTGTCCTTGGCTTGCTGCATTGTTCCAGTGAAGCCCAACGCAAACTGGAGGAACAACACCTCATCTTCCGACTAGGCACTTTACAGCCATCCGGACTGAATATTGAATTCAACAACTTTAGGTCGTGAGCTCTCTCCCCCATCCCCACCCCCTTTCTGTTTCCCCCTTCCTTTTCTTTTTTTTCCAATAAATTATATAGATTTTCCTTTTCCCACCTATTCCCATTATAAAAAGAAAAAAAAAAAATATTTATTTATTTTTTACATCTTTTATGCTCTCCCCACCCCCACTAGAGCTATACCTTGAGTGCCCTACCATCCATTCTTAATTAGCACATTCTTTTAGATAATATCACCAACTTTAACTTTAACACCTATGTGTTCTATTGTACTATTGTCGTTGACATCTTTTGATGATCTGCTTCTATCACTGCTTGTTTGTCCCTACAACCACACCCCCACTCCACCTCTCTCTCTCTCTCTCTCTCCGCCCCCCACACACACACCTTAAACCAGCTTATATTTCAACTCTTTCTTGGACTCGAACTCAAGTTCTGTCGAAGGGTCATGAGGACTCGAAACGTCAACTCTTTTCTTCTCCGCCGATGCTGCCAGACCTGCTGAGTTTTTCCAGGTAATTCTTTTTTTGTTTTTGTCATGTGAATCAAGTGTTAGGAGCAGAATATTTAGGGAACAGTGATCATTGTATCATTAGGTTTAGTAGGACTATGGAAAAGGATAATAAATAATCCAGAGTAAGAATTAATTAACTTGGGGAAAGCCAACTTCAATGGATTAAGAATGGATCTGGGCTGAATAAATTGGAGTCAAAGGTTGGCTGGAAAAACTGTCGCTGAACAGAACTTAAAGAAGCGATAATTCAGGCACAGTTAAGGTATATTCCCTCAAAAAGAAAAGTCAGGGCAAACAAATTCAGAGTTTCCTGAATGACAAAAGAGATAGAAATTAAGATAAAGAAGGAAAAGTGTGCTTATGACAGATATCAGGTAGAAAATACAATTGAGAACCAGGTAGGGGACTTACGCATGGAGGCAGAGGGCATAGCTGAGGCATTAAATGAATACTTTGCATCTGTCGTTACCAAGGAAGAAGATTCTGCCTGAGCTATGGTGAATGGGTAATTAATTTAGACACCAGAAGGGTTTAAAATTGATAAGGAGGAGATAATGCATAGGTTATCTGTACTTAAAGTTGATAAAGTGCCAGGACCCGATGAGATGTGTCCAAGGAAACTGAGAGAAGTGAGAGTGGAAACTGAGGAGGCATTTTTCTGTCTCCCTTAGATTCAGAGGTGGTGCCCGAGGACTAGAGAATTGCAAACGTTACACCCTTGTTTAAAAAGAGGGTGCAAAGAAAAGCATGATAGCTACAGGTCAGCCACTTTAACTTCGGTGGTGGAGAAACTTCTAGAAACAATAAATTGGGAAAAAAAATGAATAGTTACATGGACTAATGCAGGTTAATCAAGATTTCTTAAGGGAAAATTGTGTTTAACTAACTTGCTGGAGCTTTTTGAAGTAGCAACAGAAAGGGTTGATGAGAGCAATGCTGCTTACGGTGTACCTGGTCTTCCAAAAGACAGTTCACACAGTGCTGCACAATAGACTTGTGAGAAAAGTTATAGCTTATGGAATGAAAGGGACAGCGGAAACAAAATTGGTTGAGCAACAGAAAGCAGAGGGCGGAATTGTCCCAGTTTTGCACAAGGTGTGGTAATGGGCGGGAAAAAGGACACTTTACCCATCAGCCGCAAGGGCGGCTTTTTACACTGTATGGTCCCACTCCCAGCGTATCCCACCTCATTAATAATGCGTTCCCCAGAAACAAACCACGTCGTTGGCAGAGCAGCCTCTGATTCGCTTGTCCCGCCGTCACCTCAGGCCTTCTGTAATTTAAAGGGCAACCCTGCACACAGCTAGCACGCTCCAAGGCATCAGAAGCTGCTTCAAAGTTATGGCTGCCAAAGTTATGGCTGCCCCCAAATTTAGCTACGCTTCCTACCAGGCGCCACCGAATGCTGCGGAGGCCCCGCCGTGAAATCCTGGATTGCACTGAGTAAGACTGTGGAGGAGGCAAGTTCAATCAAAGCTTTGAAAGTGGAATTAGACAGATATCTGTAAGGGAAGAATGTGCAGGGCTCAGGGGAGAAGGTGGGGGAATGGCACTAGGTGAATTGCACATTTGGAAAGCTGGTGCAGACACAATGGGCCAAATGGCTTTCTTTTGCACTGTAACAATTCTGTGATTCTGTGATTCCACCATTCAGAAGGGCTAGATTATGAGGACAGGTTGCTTATGTAGGCATATATTCCCTTGAGTATGGAAATTAAGGCATGATCTAATTGAGCCATTTAACTGATTAAAGGTGTTTCGAGTAAGATAGAAATGATGTTCTCTTCTCTGGGCATTCAGAACAAGATGACCTAACTTTGATATTAAAGCCAGGCCGTTCAGAGGTGACATCAGGAAACACTTCTTCACACAAAGGACTAGTGGAAATCTGGAATTCTCTTGCTCCAAAAACTGAGGCTGGGGTTCAACTGAAAATGTTAGAACAGAGATTGAAAGATTATTATTAGCCAAGAGTATTAAAGGAGGGTAGATGGAGCTAAGGTACAGATCAGCCATGATCTATTTCAATTTCAGAACAGACTTGAGGTACTAAGATCCTGTTCCTAAGTTCATCCTGTCCAACATTTCAGACCCTTTTAGCTACTGTGCCCCTAACACATTAGAATTCTTTTCCTTAATCATTCTGCTTTATTTACATTGCTCCTACCCATAAAAAATCTTCAAAAGCAACTGTGAAGAATCCTAGCATATGTCTAATTTTAATTCAATTAACAGGAAATTCTATACTTTTTTTCTTTTTAAGTGAACTGGCATGCTTGGCTCAGGCACTGAAGCTTAAAAGTGAAGTCAGGGCTGTGATATTTGCCTTGGTTCCAGAACCAGTTGGCCTATCTGGAAATTGTATATTAAATTGGCCTTGCTAAGAGCAATTGAGGAACAAAGTAATTTGTTTCTGAGCCATAAGCAGAAAATACACAAACTGTCTAGATCTAATCATAGTTAAGCCAAAGATTGTTTGGTTAGACAATGCTTTTTTGAGGTCGTTTATATCTGAAAGTTTATTTTGTCTCTGGTCAGTAACTTTAAGAAGTAATTCAAACTGGAACTGCTTTGTCTGTCTCTATCTCTGTAACCTCCTGTAATCTCTGGGAGTAGACAGCAGTGGTGTAGTGGTATTGTCACCGGACTAGTATTCCAGGGACCCAGGGCAATGCATTGGGTGGAATCCTGCCACTGCAGATGCTGAAATTTGAATCAATAAATATCTGGAATTAAAAGTCTAATGGTGACCATTGCCGATTGTCATAAAAACCCACCTGGTTCACTAATAGGGAAGGTATTCTGCTGCCTCTACCTGGTCTGGCCTCCTGTGATTCCAGACCCTCAGCAATGTGGTTGACTCTTAAAAATGCCCTCTGAACAAGGCGATTAGGGATGAGTAATAAATACTGGCCTAGTCAATGATGCCTACATCCCATGAACGAATAAAACAAAACATCCTCAATCCCCAAAGAACTATATGCATCTCCAAATCAAGCCTTTTGAGCATCCCCAAATTCCTATATTCCACCTTTAGTGATTGTGCTTTCAGCTACCTTGGCCTAAGCCAAGGGAATTTCTTCCCTAAACTTCTCAATTTTTTCACCTCTCCCTCCTCCTTAAAACCTACCTCTTTAACCATGTTTTTGGTCACCTCTCCTATTGTCTCTTTTTCTTGGTGTCAACTTTTGACTGATTTGCCTCCTACAAAGCACCTTGGGCCATGTTACTATTTTAAAGATATTGTATGAATTCAAAGTGTTGTTGTATCAGCTGTGTCTCACTTGATAGCACTCATGGTGTTAAGTTAGAAGGTTCTGAGTTCAAGCCCCGCTCCAGGGCTTGAGTGCAAAGACCAAGGCTGACACTCATGTGCTGTACTGACAGAATGCAGCACTGTCTCTTGGATGGGACATAAAACTGAGGCCCTTTCTACCCTCTTACATGGAAGTAAAAGATCCCATGGTACTATTTTGCAGGGGAGCCATCCCCAGTGTCCTGGAGAATATTTATCACTCAAAAAAACATCACAGAAACAGATTATCTGGTCATTATTTCATTGCTGTTTCTGGAATTTTGCTGTGCACAGTATGACATTTTCTACTTATTACTGTTTATTATTCTTTCATGGATCGTGAGTGTTACTGGAAAGGCCCGCATTTATTGTTCTTGAGAAGGAGAGTTTTGCTAGGCCATTTCAGAGGGCAGTTGAGAGTTAAGCACTTTGTTGTGAGTCTGGAGTCATATGTAGGCCAGGCCAGGTAAGGATGGCACATTTCTTTCCCTAAAGGACATTTGTGAACCAGATAGGTTCTTCGTAAAGCACTTTGAGATGTTCACTGGTCATGCAAGTCTCTTTTTCTTTCATTGTAAAGCTTCCATTGTGGATATCAAAAGGAAGAGAAGATCTCGGACAATGGCATCATGTATCAATGGCCATTCATCATGTGATCAAAATTTCTCTCTGGTATTGAAATCCTTTTATTAAAAAACTGAGAGAGACTGGGCAGTCTGCAGAACACTAGTAACAACATCATAGCTACCAAGAAAGGCTGTGTCAACTTGCCTTTTCAAGTCTTTTAAAATCCTCCTCCAACCTGTTTCAAACAGTGTATATTTTCTTGACTCTTATGCAATCATCGATGTAACTGAAAATTGATAAACTGCGACAGATTGAGGTGTTACGAAAGCAAATATATAACTGATAATTAAAGGGATAATTACTGATAAGACAGTACCAGGTTAGAAAACAGAATACATACAATGAAGGACATCATATGTTGATTGTTCCTGTCTTCATAAATCTATAGCACTATAACCATCCAGTATTCTTTAATCAGATTACAATCTATAAAAAGACATTGTTTGGTCCTTGCAGTTGGATACTAACAAATTTTCATGCAAAAATCTTGTTTCAATTTTACATTTTATCCCTAACTTGTTTCAAAGGAAACCAATCTGCTTTATCACAAGAAAACAAACTGGGCTTACTTTTAACAAGGAAATATAAATAGATTTGACAGAGGTATAGGTAAACAATGATTGCAGATGGTGCTAACTTTTTTTAACATATCCAGTTCCCTTTTAAGAATGTATTCTTAAGTATTCAGTTACCTTTTTCAAAACCTAGATTGTGTTTAAAGCCTTATATGCTCCAGATGCACTTCATACGCAAGAATGTCAAACACAGGAAAGTGGTGTCTATCACCTCAATAATATTAGTGACTGGAGAAAAAAGTCAAACTGAAAAAGCAGCTGTGGCAATAAAGGGGGTTATGTAAATATAAACACTGCACTCATAATATAAGATTGTTTAAGTCCAATACAGGATACTGTCAATGTACACCAACTGACCACATCAACTGTGAGAGGATTTGTTAACTCCTTTCTACCTTTCAAAGGATATAACAGATTTAGAACACTTCTAATAAAATACTTAAATTTGTTTGTGTTCCCAGCTAACAGCAAATTTAAGTTGTCCGTCAGCTGTGGCTCAGGTGGTAACGTGCTTGCCTCTGAATCACATGCTTCAAGATTCCAGTCCCACTCCAGGGCCTGAGCACAAAAATCAAAGCTGATACTCCAGTGCAGTTCTGAGGGAGTGTTGCACTGTTGTAGGTGCTGTCTTTTGGATGAGATATGTAGTTTAAACCGAGGCCCTGGCTGACCTCTCAGGTGAATGCAAAACATTCCATGGCCCAATTTGAAGGACATCCTGGAGGTTACTATTGAGAAACTGAACTGGTCTAGCCATATAAATACTGTGACTACAAGAGCAGGTCAGAGGCTGGGAATTCTGCAGAGAGTGACTCACCTCCTGACTCCCCAAAGCCTGTCCACCATCTACAAGGCACAAGTCGGGAGTGTGATGGAAGAGTGCGGCTTCAACAACATTCAAGAAGCTCAACACCACCCTGACAAAGCAGCCTACTTGGTTGGCACCCCATCCACCACCTTCAACATTCGCTTCCTCCACCACCGGTGTACAGTGGCACTATTGTGTACCATCTACAAAAAGCTTTGCAGCAATCACCAAGGCTCCTTCGACAGCACCTTCCAAACCCACAACCTCTACCACCCAGGAGGACAAGGGCAGCAGATGTATGGGAACACCACCACCTGCAATTTCTCCTCCAAGCCACACACCATCCTGACTTTGAACTATATCGCCATTCCTCCACTGTCACTGGGTCAAAATCCTGGAACTCCCTTCCTAACAGCACCGTGGATGTACCTACACCACATGGACTTCAGTGGTTCAAGAAGACAGCTCACACCACCTTCTCAAGGCAATTAGGGACGGGCAATAAAACTACTGGCCCAGCCAGCAATGCCCATGTTCCATGAAAGAATTTTAAAAAAGAGCACGGGATTTATCACTGGTGTCCTGGCCAATAAAATTTATCCCTCAATTAACACCAGAAAAAACAATTTTCTGCTCGTTATCACTTTGCATTAATAGGAGTTTTCTGGGCACAACTTGGCTGCTGTGTTTTCCATATCAGTGACTACTTCTCAAAAGTACTTCATTGGCTGTAAAGTGCTTTGAGATGGTTGTGGACAGTGCTATATAAATGCAAATCTTTCATTCTTTTTCTCTTTGCAACCTTCAGCATTAACATACTTTGCTGTACCCAAAATGGTTGTTGTATTTAGCCACAGGACTTGAAATAAACATTACAATTTATTCAATTTGCAGTATTTTGAGATGCAATACTGTGCTATCTAAATACAAATTTGTTTCTTTCTTTGTTTCCAATCAATGTGCAGTAACTGAATCATGTTGCGAAGAATTAAAATATAATTCATAGAATTAATTTATCTTCTGAACTGAGTTAGGAAAAGGGTCAAAATGTAATATGTGTCATTCATTAAAAAAATAAAGTAAATACTCAGTCAGTAATAAAAAGTAAAGCCCAAGTGTCTGCTGTGACCCCTTGAACAGATGCAAAGGAGGTGATAATATTGACCTGTTTCACTTGAGGTTTCACACTGATTAACCTCATGACCTTCTAGTGCCTGTGGTTCTCTTTGGGGTTAGTTTTCATATCTGCTCACTTCTAGTTATCTGATAGGACATTCTTGCTGCTGTATAAGTTAGTTTACATTGTTGCTGTTTTGAATCTGTAAAACCTTATCATCCAGAAGAGTTTCTGTTGAAATGGTGATACTGGTTGGGATAACTCCTGGGTGGGCAACTTAAAGGTGATAGGAACAGTTCCAGAGTACAGATAAACAAGGTAACAACACTGTCACTGAGCTGGGGATCATCTCAACATCTGCTTCTTCTGATCACTATCTCCATAAGAGCTGTCCTACACTAATCTTACTAATCTTACTAATTGTCATGTAAACAGTACCAAACACAGACAGCAACACTGGGACAATGCTCTGCAATGCCAGACGCCTGGCATTAACTATGGGGGCACACAGCAACAGCACAGATTCCAAACTGAAAGAAAAGGAGGCTGTAGATGGTAACTTGTTGCTTTACGCAGTTTGTGGAAGTCACTGGGCGGGATTTAATGCTCAACATGGGGGTTGCGCCTGCCAGCTGGCGAGCTGAAAGAAGACCCACGTTGCCTTCACTGGGGAAGGCCTGCCGTATTAGTGGGCAACATCGGGCCTTCCCCGGGGTTAAGGACCCCAGGGGTGGAAATCCCACCCCACAGGAGCTGCTGGGCAACCAGAAGAGTGGTGGCCACTGCCGGCAATGTACTTGACAGAGGCACAGGATCAAAAATGGACCCCAGCAAAAAGTGAGTGAGGGCGTGTTGGAGGTCATGGGGTCGGGGGTCACTGGCTCCAGGGGGGGAACTTTTTAGGTGCAAGAGCAGGTGGCTGATTTTCAGCAGCCCTCACCTTCCTGAGCCCAGGTCCCTTGAACAGGCACTGAGTGCTGGTCAATGAAGGGTTCCCACCCCACCCCAGGCAAACTTGACAGAATTTACTTTTTGGGCTCACTACCTGACAACTCCTCTCCCTGCCATTGGTTGAATACCACTGATGGCAGGATGACGTCCTTAAGTGTGCATTAATCGCAGCCAGGGGGACAACCGGGGCAGGGACGGGAAGGCAGCCAGGTCTCCACACACCGCACCCTCTCACCCGTTTAAATATGTCCCCTGGCTTGGGGTGGCGGGAGAGGAGGGTTGAGAGGGGCATTAGATTCCAACCACTATTTCCTTTAAAGGGATATGGTGCTGAACTTCGCCATCTCCTGTCTGGAAGAAACAGGACCCTGAAAATGTCATGTCATACTGGCCCAGATTTCACCATTGATATGACCATCTCCAATTTGTATGGGGCCCTCTGAGCAGACAGCCTCATTAGCAGCCCGAAGAGGGTGTACAGCTCTTTAGATATTTGAATTGGGGTTGGCTGGCATTGTTGGAAACCCCCCTGCTGTTTTAAACCTGAACCATATGCCAAGCTCCCTCCCCCCGATATCAGCTGGTGGCTGGATTGAAGGGGAGGCAAACAGATGCGTTTGACTTTATTTTTTTTATCGGGCTGGAATGAGGAGGAGAAGAACCAGCCTAGGCCACTGCTCTGCCATACTCCGCCCCACCCTGAGATTGGAACCATCCCTCACCCCTGCTGAATGCCTGCGATTCCAGCAGCACATGTTTGCTGTGCCTGGGGAGAAATTAGGTAACAAATGATTTATTGTAAAGGCACAACTTAAAAAAAACTTTTAGATGAGGTTTGGTGGGGGGGGGGGGGGGTGGGGTGGGGGGGGGGGGTTGTTGCAGAGAGTAGCACAGAAGTAACTGAGGGCTCCGCCACCAATGGTGACTCAGAGGTAGAACCATGGGGAAACCAAAAACCAAAATAACTAAATTCACCGAATGACCGCCAAATGCAGAAATTACCAACAAGATTCCACTTTTTATAGCTTTTACTTTAACATGATTCAGCACCATTGCAAATTAACATGAGTTAACAGGCAAATGAAACTTCAAATAAAAAAGGTAAATTTCATTTTAAATGGTCGCTATAGCAAATATACATTTTGCACAACCATGTCCCATCTGAGGTCCCTGGAGATGGTCGTCACCCAAGTGACACACTTCTGCAGAATCCCCTTAGTTAGGTTCACAACAGTCTGGATGACATAGATTCCCTAGAAATTCCTTCAATAAACATAATTAAATAACTTGCCCAGCTTTGTCTAAACTGAAGCATGGCCGTAGAACTTTCCAATTCACAATCTTTGCTCTAACCGTGTCTTCAGCTTTCCTACTTCAGCTTTCTGTCCTATTTAACAGTATAACTCCTTATAAATGTGCCTTCTCTGTTCTCCCCTCTGCTGCAGCCCTTCTTTTGGATGTAGCTCCTTTTTTCAGTAGTAACTTCTTTGTCTGTCTTCTGTGTCTAGCCACATGGCTTCTGTCTTAACTTCCTTCATGTTGGTGCTGCTTCTAGTCCAAGGGTTGTCAGGTCACATGGACCATTATTTCTTATTATCCAAGAAAATTACAACTGATCTCTTTAATGATGCAATTGATGCAAACTCTTAAAAGTCCTCTTCAAACATTCTTAAAAGCAATTACAGATTCCATAGGCATTTTAAAAACATAACACATTTTCCTCACTGTACTGCTTCCAGGTCAAAAGTTGCCACAAAAGGGAATTAACAGAAAGCCAGAGTGTGATGAATAGAACATAAAGACATGTAAAGCTGGAGGAGGTTGCAGAGATAGGTCAGAACCAGATTGTGTTAGCGCTTGAAAATGAAATTGAAGGTTTCAAATTCAATGCCTTGGAAGGTGGGGAACCTATCGCAGATACTAATCATAGGTCGATGGATGAGCAAGACCTAAGACTGAATATTAAGTCCCAAAAATGAATGGGTTGAGGTTGGCTCAGGGGGTAAAATTCAAAAACCCTGAAACAGGAGACCAACTTGCCTCAAACACATTCATTTCCTGCTTTAAAGGAAGGTGGATGAGGGGCAGGCCACTGATTCACTCATAGGAGGCAGGTTTGTCATTTAAATATTCTAATGATGCTACCTGCCTTATTTTAACCGCAGTTCTGTTTTAAACTGATGTTAGCTAGGTTCCCGAAGTCTTGGGAAACCAAACAGGCATGAAAGGCTGAATCCACAATGTAAATGTGTTTATAGCACAGCTTGTGGGCCAAAAAGAGTTTCTTCCTGTCCAGTAACCACTCTCACTGTGATCTGTATGCTTCTCACTTCACCATTGAAACCACCCTCTCGCTATGAGCATGCTTGTCCCTACACACCCCAAGGCCACTACCTGTTCCTCCTGACCACCTTCAGACCCCCATGACCACCAATGATCACACCTCTCCAATCATATTGGACTTCCCAACATCATCTGTTTCCATGCTCCTCCAGCTGCTGTTGGAGACCTTACACTTCGCTGACCACCATCAGGCCACCTTGAACATCATCAACCAGAATGGGGTCCCACCCTCAACCATCATCTGTTTCCCTCTTCCACCATCAATCACCATCACCCCGACCCCCCCACTGCAACCAACATTAGACATGCACTAATCACCACCTGTTTTTCCACAACCATCATCAGACCTCTGCTGTGATTGGCACCCATCATAATTGGGAACCCGCCCTCCACATTGGGGAAAACCTGCAGTATTTCACCACCATCCCCCTCACTGCTACGCCCCTAAATCTGCAATTAAAACTGCCTGCCCTTCTCGGTTGTGGTTGTATGCTGTAGGCTTCCCCAGCCAACAAGCCTGTAACCCAAGTTTGGTTGGAAAATCAACAGAAAAATACTTACAGGAAACCTGTACTTAAAAACCACAAAAAAACCACAAAACATTCAGGAAACCTATTCTTCCAGGTTTCCTGTCCTCAAAGCAGCGATACCACCACCAACCACCCCCTGCCAACAACCCCCCGCCACCACCCCCACCCCCACCACCCCCCCCACCATCCCCCCGCCCCCACAAGTGTGTGCAGGTCTTATCTTGGAAAGCAATACAGCTGACTTAGTGTTAAATGATTCAGAGCAGTGATTCCCAAACTCTTGCCCACTGTGACCCCATTTTGAGGCTTGAACATACAAAATAGAAGCAGAAGTAGGCAATTCAGCCCTTCGAGCCTGCTCCGCTATTCAATAAGATTGTGGATAATCTGTTTGTGTTTTGATTTCCACATTCCCTGATATCCTTTGACTCCCTTGCCTAACAAAAATCTATCTATCCCGCCTTGAAAATATTCATGACCCCGCTTCCATGGCCTTCTGAGGCACAGAGTTCCAAAATTGCACAACCCTCTGTGAGAAATAAATTCTCCCCATCTCTGTCCTATAAGGGGGATCCCTAATTTTAAAACTGTGCCCCCTAGTTCTGGACTCATTCACAAGAAGAAACATCCTTTCTGCATCCACCTTGTCAAGACCATTCTGCATCTTATATACTTCAATCAAGTAACACCTCTCTCTTCTAAATTCCAGTGGGAACAAGCCCAGTCTGTCCAACTTATATTCATAAGACACCCCACTCATTCCAGATACCAATCTAGCAAACCTTCTCTGAACCCCTCCAACGTATCTACATCCTTCATTAAATAAGGAGACCAACACTGCACAAAGTTTTCGAGATGCGGTCTCACCAATGCCCTGTATAACTGAAGCATAACATCCTTACTTTTATAAAAGCAAAAAACTGCGAATGCTGGAAATCCAAAACAAAAATACCTGGAAAAACTCAGCAGGTCTGGCAGCATCTGCGGAAAGGAGCACAGTTAACATTTCGAGTCCAAATGACCCTTCAACAGAACTTTTATGTTCAATTGCACTTGTAATGAAGGATATCATTCCATTAGCCTTCATGATTACATGCTGTACCTACAAACTAACTTTTTGTGACTCATGCACTATAACACCTAGATCCATTTGCACCTCGGAATTCTGCAGTCATTCTCCGTTTAAGTAACTTTCTGCTTTTTTATTCTTCCTGCCAAAGTGAACAGCTTCACATTTTCCCACATTGTACTCCACTTACCAGATTTCTACCCAATCACTCAACATATCTATATCCATCTGCAAACTCCTTGAGCAGAATTTTCCCTGAGCTGCAGTAAGTGTATTGGGGGAAAAAGTCATTTTTTCTGCCAGTTACAAGGGTGGATTTTTGCATTGTATCATCTGTTTCTGGCCTCATTAATTATGCAACCACAGGAAAGCACTGTATCACTGGAGGGCAGCCTCTGAATCGCCCACCCCGTGGTTACCATACCATTTCCTCACTCTGGGTGCCATATCTAAACTGCAGCTACACACACAGTTCTCAACGCTTGCAGCCCAGGACTGCTCCAGTAAAGACACAGCCCTGAAAGTCAAGAAGAGTTCAGTGAACCGTCATTGGAATGCCTTTTGGAGGCCCACCGTGATGTCCTCTACCCCCGTTTTGGCTTCATGAGGTTTGGCAATCTCACCACTCAGAGTTGGGAGGCAGTGGCAGAAATAGTCAGTGCCAATGCTGCACAGAAGATGTTGGTCATCCAGTGCAGAAAGAGGATGAATGATATCATCCATGCCACTAGGGTAAGGCAACCATCTCATCACTCTAAACTCATACACTCACAAGCCCATCACACATTCATTGGCATCTCGCACACTGTCAGCTGAAGGGACATCACCACTCACTCTCTCACACACACCCTCCAACTGGCCTCATCTCCTCTGGAGGTTGCCTTCTCAGCCCTCACCATCCTGAGGCCACTTGCACAGATCAACATGTGTCCCACCACACACCCTGGGATACCCCAATTCCCCAGTACAGCGCTTGTCCTGCAGCCTCTTCCCTTTCCTAAGGCCATTTCTCCCCTTTCCCCAAGAAAGACCTAGACTTGCAGCTGTTGAAAAATCACACCCACCTTACCGCCGGTCTGGTAGATAGAGACCTGCCCTTGAACCCCCCTAAAAGTGGTGTGACGTTGCCTGTGAAGCCTGGCACTGATGACTGTGAGGGCTGCCTAAAGCAAGGTAGGCAAACAAACCTCAAAGTCCCAAATGAAGTGCAGCTTGCCAGGTGCATTTTGCTTATGTACAGTTGTGAAACACGTCGGTGTGACCCTGGATGATGCAATGTGGAGGTGTGATTCTGGCGAGCAGGGCTTATAATGAGATTCTAATGTATTTAAGTTGGCTTCCCAATGTGTGGGGGCAGGAAACATGGCCCGCTACTGACGGGTGAAGCGGACGATCGCAAACTAGTTTAACAACGACGTGAAATCGATTTCTGCGATTGCCCGATATTTTCCGCTCCCACTCGCTTTGACGTCCACTGCAAACATGATAGGAAAATCCCAGCTCTTATGTCTTCTTCACAACATACTTTCCTGCCTACCTCTGTGTCAGCTGTAAATTTAGCTACCATGCCTGCATTCTCCTTATCTAAGTCATTGATGTAATTTGTAAAATGTTGAGGGTGCAATACAACCCCATGCAGGACTCCACTCATCACATCCTGTCTGACAATTTATGCATTATTTTGCCAGCCAGCCAATCTTCTATTAATGATACACCATGAGCTTTTATTTTCTGCAATAACCTTTGATGTGGCGTTTTATCAAATGCTTTCTGGAAATCCAAGTACAGTACGTCTACTGGCTCCCCTTTATCCACAGAACATGTTACTGTTTCATAGAACTCTAATAAATTGGTTAACCATGATTTCCTTTCACAAAACCATGCTGATTCTTCCCAATTACCTTGAGTTTTTCTCATTGCCCAGCTATAACCTCTTTAATGATCGACTTTAACACCTTCCCCATGACAGACATCAAACTGGCCTATTGTTTCCTGTTTTCTGCCTCCCTCCCTTCGTGAGTAGGGGGTGTTATATTTGCTACCAAAATTGCCGTGATACCAGACTATGAGCCAGGTGGTGGGAGGTGGTGTGAGGTGGCAGGGGGACGGGGGGGGGGGGGGGGGAGGGGGCGGCGGGGTGCGGGGACATGGGGGGTGCGGTTGTGGAGGGAAGTGCTTTGAGAACAGGGGCAAGGTGGATGGGGGGTGGCTGTGAAAGTAGGAGGAGGGTTCAGAGCAGGCGGGGATCTGTGAGATTGGGGGTGGTGGCGAGCTTTGAGAGTGGGAGGAGGGTTCAGAGCAGGCGAGGGTCTGTGAGACTGGGGTGGTGGCGAGCTGTGAGAGTGGGGGTTCTCAAGGCTTTTAAATAAAAAAACACCTACCTTTTCACTGATATTTTTGGAATATGAATCAGGCCTCAGTTAGGCCGTGCCTGCGGGGCTTTGCAACCATTAACGTTTGGTCACAGGCCCTTGCAAGTCACTGATACCTTGGAGCTCGTGACCCGAAAATTTCATCTCCCCACTGGGGGTCGCAACCCACAATTTGGAATGCCCTGCGTTAAAGGGTAAAGCATGGGATACTGCCAAGAATGTTGGAGCAATTGATTCTAGAGGTGACAAAAGCATGAATAAGGATTTGACAGTAGTCAGGGTAAAGTAGGGGAGAATGTTGCAGACTTGAGGACAGATATGATGTAGAAGGAAGGTGCGGGCATCAGTGACAAATGGCAGGGAGTCAAAGATGCTGGTTGAATGAAATTTTTGGCAGCAGTAAATGGTCCATTATCTTTACTAATACAATACAAAAGGCATGTGATAATCAACATGGGGTTTCAATCAACCCATGAGAAGGAATATATCGATTCTAATCAAAAAAGAACAGAAAATGCTGGAAAGATTCAGCAGGTCAGGCAGCAGCTTTGGAGAGAGAAACAAAGCTAACAGCTCCATGGCCTTCTGCAGGGAGTGAATTTTCATACTAATTCATTAGTGCTAGGAAAAAGGAGAACTATTCATGTTCTGCAGCTGTTAATCCCATTGAAAGCTTGTTTGTTTAACATTTTCAGATATGTCCATTTTATGACAGACCAAATATATTTCACAACAATTAGGTCACCCAGCATTTTAAATTGAGCTGTCCATTCCTTTCTTGGCAGCCAGGCACAGTGCAAGCTAAGTTAGCATGTTTGCATTGCTGTGTTTAACTTCTATATATAAAAAAAGATCTTTCTTGACTTTGGCATGTCCAAAAGCATTTTACAGCCAGGTAAGTAACTTTGAACTGTGTTCACTGGTGTATTGTAGGGATATGAGGCAACCAAATTGTGTACAGCAAGATCCCACAAAGAGTAATGAGTCAGCGATCAGATAATCATAGAATGATCAGTGCAAAAGGAAACCATTCAGCCCATCATGCCTATGCCAGCTCTTCAAAAGAGCTGTTTGAATTGCTCCACACCTCTACTCTTTCTCCATAATTCTACAACTTTCTCCCTGCGCGTATTTTATCTAATTCTCCATTGAATATGCTTCCACCCCCCTTTCAAATAGTGTATTCCAGATTATAACAATTCACCACGTAAAAAAAAAAATCTCCTCATCTCACCTTGGGTTCTTTTGTCAAGTATCTTACCTTAACCTCTGGTTACTGACATGTCTGGCAGTGGAAACAGTTTCCCCTTATTTACTCTATCAAAACCCTTCATGATGTTGAACACCTCCATAAATCTCCTCTGAACCTTCTTTGCTCGAAGGAAAACAGCCCAGTTTCTGCAATCTTTTCAGACGACTGAAGTCCCTCATCACTAGCGTCATTGTAGTGCGGAAATCACTTCTGCACACACTCTAAAACCTTGACTTAAGGTGTGGTTCCCACAATTGAACACCATACTCCAACTAAGGCCTAACCAATGTTTTATAAAGGCTTACTTTCTTTCTTTTGTCCCTATGGGAGGAAACTTATGGCCCCATTGCAGTGGGGCTGGGGAGGGGCAGGGGGGGCGGGGGGGGGGGGGGGGGGGGGGTGTGCGGTGGTGTGGGGGGGGGTCCAGAAAATGCGGCAAGCCATTCAAAAGTCCATTGGCTTCAGTGGGACTGAAAAATCCCGTCGGTGGGAGGGGCCATTAAATTCCACCCTGTGCCCCTATTAATAAAGCCAAGAATCTCATATTCCTTTCTGACAGCCATCTCAACCTACCCTGCCGCAGTTACAGAGTTGAGTGCGTACGTCTCAGGTCTTTCTGATCCCACACCCACTTTAAAATTGTACCACTTAGTTTACAAGTGTCTTTCCTCATCCTTCCTGCCCAAATCCATCACTTTACACTTCCCTGCATTAAATTTCATCTGCCATGTGTCTGCCTGTTACTAGTCTGTCTGTGTCTTTCCGAATCTGTTTCTATCCTTTTGATTGCTTACTACATTTCTGAGTTTTGCATACCTTGTAAATTTGAAATTACACTCTGTGTTGCTAAGTTCATGCCATTAATATATGCCAAAAAGTGCGGTGATCCTAAAACCGGTCCCTGGGAAACACCACTGTATTCTTCCCCCCAATCCAAAAGACAACCATTCACCACTTTTCACTGTTTTCTGTCTATTAATCAATTTTGTATCCATGCTGCCACTGTCCCTTTAATCTCATGGGCTTTAATCCCGCTGACAGTTCTATTGTGTAATTCTTTGTAAACAGATTTGAAAGTCCATATACAGAAAATCAACAGCATTATCTCCATTAACCAGCTGTTATTTTATCAAAGAACTCAGTCGAGTTAGTCAAGCACGATCTGTAACAGATCTGTGCTGGCGTTTATTATGAGTGCATAGTTTTCCAAGCGCCAATTAATTTTGTCCAAGAATATAATTGGGTTACTCACTGCAACTTAATTGGATTCATCTGGACAGTTAGGTGAAAATTTACAGCCCTTCTAGCCACAGGGAGAGGGCTGGCAGGCCAAGGAGGGGCGTGGGGAAAGAGGTTGGTAAAGACGGGTGCCATGGCAGTGTCACCTACTTGTCTCCACTGGCACTGGGTGGTGTCAATTGGCCCAACTAATGGTCACTTAAGGGCCTTCTCCTGCTGCCACTGGTATTTCACCCTTACTGGGGAGTGAACAGGCCATATGGCGGACTGACGGCGGAGGTGGGGGGCGGTGGAGGTGGTTCCCCCTGTTCAGCCACCCTGTGCCCAATGAAGGCTCTCCGCCAGCACACTCCACACCCTCCTCATGTTTCCCCTGTCCTTCCGAACCTGGTCCTCCACCCACCTCACTGTGTCCTGCCAAACTGGCCAGCAAAACCCACCCTCACCTTCTAATCCAGCTCCATGGCCCCTTGGCATGGTGCCAGTAGTGGCCACTGCTCCCAACCATTTGACTGATCGGCAACTCTGCGGGGAGTGACTTCCTGCCAGATGAGGGCCCTGAGCCAATGAATAGCCTGACAGTCATAGGTTTGTCTCGCTTTACCCAGCCAAGAGGAGGCAGACTTACCCCTGACTTTTAAGCCGGGGAGGTGGGGCCACCACATCCATGTAAAATCCAGCCCTTAGGGAACAATTTTTTTCCATACTCAATATTTTTATATTTAAAAAATGAAAGTTTGAAGAGTACGTCAAGACAGAATTTCTTAATGCCTCAAGGCTTTTCTCCAGTGGTCATTTCCAGCAATATTCTGCAGAATGATCTTCTATTGCTGGAGACTCCAGGGCAATCCTGGAGAATTGGCAACCCTACTCTGAAGACTTCCGTTGATCATTTGTTATTTCCTCCATGACAACAATGACTCAATTTTTAAACTACTTAATTAGATGTAAAGGACTTTGGGCATCCTGTGTTTGTGAAAGGCAAGATTCTCTTTCTTACTGACACAATGGTGTAATTTATCACATAAGATGCTAACAGCCAGGACTTTACTTGTCTTTTAGGTCGTCCTTACCTGCTAATGCTTTGACCAATTTAATTGCCAGCCACCCCAATGCTCATGTGCCACGATTAATATCCCCAACAAACAATCTGTTTTACTCTTGTAAGGTAACAGGTTGTAGCCTATGTTTGGGTAGGAAAGACAACTTCCATTTTGCCACTCATTACATTAAAGCATTGTATAAATTAAAGATCATCCCAAACATCCCTGAAATGTTCCCAACTTCCACTGATCTGCATTTTGTTACTTTCTTGAAGGATAGGTTGTGGGTTCAAGTGCCATCCACACAGGGCACATACTTAGCCTGATACCTCAGTGCAGTATTGAGGAAGAGCTGTACTGTCGGAGGTGGTGTCTTTCAGGTGAAGACTTTGCCCTTTCAGGTCATTGCAAAAGATCCCAGAGCATTATTCTAAGAAGAGCAGAGGATATTAAATGGATCCCAAGTCAAATGGTAAAGTATGAAACTAGACACAAACTCTTTTTTTGATAGTTTCTTTATTTACAGAATGTGTTATTACATATCCCTGCCTCCTACCTACTAACCCAGTGTCCCAGCAGTCTCTCTTTATAAATGCTCTAAGTATTTAATTAATCAATGTCATTCATGAGTGTGTCTTAACAATATGATTAACATACCATTAAGAGAGGAGTACTCAACAACAACAAAATGTATGTATATCATGCCTTTAATGCAATAAGATGCCCTAAGGCACTTCACTGAGGTATTATGAAATAAAATGACACTGAGGCACATAAGGAGATATTAGGGCAGATGATTAAAAGTTTGGTCAAATTGGTAAGTTTTCAGGAGTATACAGAAGAAAGAAAGTGAAGCAGGGAGCTTTAGGGAGTGAATTCCATAGCCTGGGGCCTAGGCAGCTGAAGGCATGGCCACCAACACTGGGGTGATTAAAATCAGGGATACTTGAGAGGCTAGAATTGGAGGAACGCAGATATTTCAGAGGATTGTGGGGCCAGAAGAAATTACAGAGATAGGAAGAAGTGAGATCATGGAGGCGTTTGAAAATAAGGATGAGAATTTTAAAATCAAGGTGTTGCTTAATTGGGAGCCAAAGTAGTCAGCGACCAGGCCAACATTTATCCGTCAATCAACAAACAGATGATCTGACCTTTGTTATTGGAGGAACTTTGCAGTGCATCAGTTGGCTGCTGTCTTATAATTGTGCTCACACTTCAAAATCAATAAGTCCGTCTGAAATTGACACACTGATGTACTCAACCTATCCAAGTTAACCAATAGTGCTCCTTACACATATGGATTTATAAAGCGCTTTGCGACATCATGATGTCATGAAAGTTACTAAAGAAATGGAAGTTCTTTCTTTTAATCTCAGCTACAAAATCATTTAGATGTGACAGATCTCCAAACGCTGCCTTGAAATTCATTTTCCAAGGACTCACCGTCCATTTCAATTCAAACACTTGATCCTAAGCATTCAACTTTAAAGCATCAGCGTGCTTCCCTTCCGAACTTTTGAACCCAACACTGAAAGCTTTTGTGTTTTTAGTCGGATACAAGAAAAAGCTTCATATTTAGTGAGCTTTAGGATGCTTGTTTATATGTCTTGTGGAAGTGCTTACATTCTAAGAGATCTTACATAATACAAGACCATTTGGCCTCTTTCAAATCAGGAATAATGAAACTCATCACTTTCCTTTTAACATTATCTAAATTTAACACAACTGTAGCAATAATCTAAAAGGATACTGAGGCTTTGTAAGATCCATTTGATAGGTGCCAAGTTCTTTTTGCTGTAAATCTCTGCAGCAAGCTGTGATAATATTCCTGGTTGTTTTTGATGGTGGCCATCTTGACTGCTATGCATTGCCATGGTTTGCACAGGCACCACTACCATTAACACCCCTTTGGCCTTTTGTCCATGGCATCTTTGGCAATCTCTTTTTTGCCTCCACCTATTACTGGCCTTCAATCCAGCTTCACCTGCTCCACCCACCTTAAACAGTATATATTTCATTACATCTTTACTTCTCTTTAGCTCTGAAGAAGAGTCATAAGGACTCGAAATGTTAACTCTGTTTCTGTACTCTCCACAGATGCTGTTGGACCTGCTAAGTTTTTCCAGCATTTTCTGTTTTTGTGCCATGGTTTGCATCCTTTCTGCTGACCATTTCTGCTCTCTGCACTGTCTCCAATCTCTTGTCACTTCAATTTTTGCCTTTGCCCTCGGTTTGCAGTTTACTGAAGTAATTGTTGTCATAGCTGTTATCTTCATTCAGTTTGGGAAGAACTTAAAGATCATTTTGATCATGTTCAAATGGGGTCTGCTATGAGCTAGAGAGAGCAAGAAATTCTCATCCTTGTTTTTCAATTCCTCTGTGGCTTTGTCCCTCCCTTTCTCTGCAATCTCTTCCAGCTCCCCAGTCCTCAGAGAATGCTGCGCTCCTCCAATTCTAACCTCTTTCAGATCATCAATTTTAATTCCTCAACCATTGGTGGTCATGCCTCCAGCTTCCGAGGCCCCAAGCTCTGGAATTTGCCCCCTTAACCTTTCAACTTTGCTACTCTCTTTCATCCTTTAAGACACTCCCTGAAACCTACTTATTTGACCAAGCTTTCGGTCATCTGCCCTAACAGCTACTTATGTTATTTGTTTGATAATACTGCATTGAAGTTGCTGTTAAATGTACTTCGTTGTTGTTGAAAAGGAAGACAGCTGAGTTTTAAGTCTTGAAGGGTGGAAATGAGACCTTTTTCTAACTTAAATATACCTGGGGAAGAATTGTCTCCCCACCGGGTGGGGATTGGGTGCAAGCGTGGGCGGACAGGTGTGCAGCTGATTGTTGCCCGCGAACGGCTGCTTACCACCCTTTTATGTGGGTGGGTTAATTAAAGCCCCACCAGCATGATACACCCGGAAGTGTTGAGCGCTCCCTGTGCAGGCAGGGGGAGTAGGCCGAGTTGGGGCCTGCGCTCTTTCGCGCATGCGTGAGAAGGAGCACAGGAACCTCCCTGAGGCACAGAGCTGCCTCAGGGAGATTGGTTTGAGTTTCAAACATTTTAGTAAAGAGAAAAAAAAGATTAGGACATGTCCCCTCATGTGAAAGTGTCATATGAGCCGAAACATGTCTATGAATTTTAATGAAAATCTGTGTTTCACTTATAAATCATTCATGAAACCTTATCCCGCCCGTGGATGAGGTTTCTTGAAAAATTTGAAGGCCACCTGGGATCTTCGCCTGCCCGCCAACCTTAAGATTGGACGGGCAGCTATGTTAAGTTGTTTAATTAGTCTTTAATTGGTCTTAATAGGACTTTAACAGTTCGGTGGGCACACAGTTGACGCCAGCGCATGCCCGCCAAACTGAAAATCAGAATGACGCGCGGTGACATCAGGCCACACACCCGACGTCACCGCTCATCATTTTATGCGTCGGCGAGAGGGCCCCACCCCGGTTGCCAAGCTGAAGATTCCGGCCTTGGTATACTTTTATTGGGTATGCCAACCAAGGGCAAACTTAGTGCCAACCACCCAACACCCTTTGCCCTTACATCTATCATGCCAACTCAGTTAGAATCCACCATGGACAGACCTCAGGAGCTATTCTGTGATTGAATGACATAAAGTTCTAAATGTCTATTGGAGAATTTATTTAAAAAAAAACTTATTCATAAAAACCCATTCATTATATTAACATTCCTTCAACTACATAATCGCTTAAAGAACAAACTTTTCATTCAAGTGCTTAATCACGTATAGAAACAAGCGTTGGAATTCATAGTACCACTTAAATGAGCTTATTACCAGCTGAAACTATCAATCAAACTGTGAAATGGAAGGCACCCCACTGAGATAATGAACGATTGTGAAATCAAACATGCAGCACAAATCCAGGGATGATAGATCTCTGCCAACAGACAGAGTGAAATAGCAAGCAATCATTCTTTTAATACTCCAGACAGTTTTACAAAGATTTAAAGAGCAGGAGATTAAATGTTTTAACAGCTTGACAATTGCTTTTGACAGTTTGGACAGTTCCTCTTGACAGTGCCTCTTGATACTTTTGAGAGTTCTGGCAGGTCCCCTTGACAATTCTGACAGTTTTTGTATTGTTAAGTGAATGAACATGTAGTGAATGGATTTTTATGAGTTTATGTTCTTTCAAAAGAAATAAAGTCTGTAATAGGCACTTAGAACTTTATTTTATTTCATGATAGCATGGGGAGGGGGAGGGGAAAGGGGAAGGGGAGGACAGGGGGTTAAGGTTAGGTGAATACTAGGTGAGCTGGCATAGTAGATGTAAGGGCAAATGATGGCAGGTGGGGGACATGGGTTGGCACTAAGTTGGCACGAAGGTCCAGTTGCATATAATTTAAATGCATTTCAACACAATTTAATCCTGTCTTCCCCGACTTATCAAAACTCACACACGTCTCTCATGCTTTCTATAGCCCGTACAGTGAAAGCTGATGACTTATATGTGGCTTTCGCAACTCACTATGAGAGTCCTTTGGACCTGCATGAGAGTGAGTTACAGGGCAGGGGATTGTTTGTGGATAACTTTTCCCTGTGTTAAAACTTGATAATCTCACACTCTGAGGGAGGAAGTGCATAAACCATTGGGTCCAAAATTTGAAAGGGTAGTGCATTGCTGAGGGACAGAGGGACCACTCATGAAAGTGGCATCAACATCTGAGTCCCCAAGGGGAGGACACTTTTTAAAAATATTCATTTGTAGGATGCGGGCATCGCTGGCTAGGCCAGCATTTATTGTTCAGAGGACAGTTAAGAGTCAACCACATTGCTGTGGGTCTGGAGTCACATGTAGGCCAGACCAAGTAAGGACAGCAAATTTCCTTCCCTAAAGGACATTAGTGAACCCGATGGGTTTTTACAACAATTGACATTGGTTTCATGGTCATCATCTGACTTTTAATTCCAGATTTTTTTGTTGAATTCAAATTTCACCAAGTGCTATGGCAGGATTCAAACCCCAGAGCGTTACCCTGGGTCTCCGGAGCACCAATCCAGCAACAATACCACTTTGCCACCACCTCCCCCAGGCTGCATTTAAAGAAAGGTTATGGCACCATGGGAATCATTCAGCCTGCTCTCCTTCATCCTTGAGCACTGAAGGGGATCAGTGCTGTGGAGGAGCACCGTACTGCACAGCAACCTGTGTGCTGACCTGTAACTGTACACAGGGCTATCCGTCCTTCAAACATGATGCCAGCTCCTGCATGGGCAGCAGCTGATGTGGGATTCCCGACATTGGAGCCACCTCCGCCACGTGATCCGGTAGCAAGCCAGTGTCACGCTTAGGGCCAGAGCTTCCGAGGAGTGGCAGTCACAGTCGGATTGTGAATCCGCTCCTTTTAACTTACACTAGAATGCAGCTGCACGCTTCTCACCTGACCTTCTGACTCGGGCCGGGTGAGAGTAGTGCCGTGCGGTGGGTTCCCGAGGCCTTCAGTTGAGTGCAACAGAGTCGGACGACAGGAAGTCACGACCTTTTTTTACGGCACTACCCGCCATAAAACAGTTGGGTTTAAAGGTCGCAGGCACTTTGCGAAGCCAGAGAGAAAGTAAGTGCGTGAGTTAAGTGGGTAGGATGGAAGTTGGGGGGGGGGGGGGGGGGGGGGGCGGGTTGGGTAGTCAGCGGGGGGGTCGGTGGTCAAAGGATGATCAGGTGGTCAGTCAGATGGGGTCAGGTTGTCTGGGAGGGGTTGCATCGTGGGGCTAGTCGGGGGTTTAAGGTTCAGGAGGGTAATCAGGGTGTGGGAGATACTTGGAGGGTGGGGATGTAGTTGGAGATTCGGGAGGGTTGTTGCGGTGTTGGGAGGGCAGTCAGTGTTTGGGAGGGTAGTCAGTTGGTGGTGGTGAGGGGTAGTGGGGGAGTTCAGTAGAGGGTCAGGGAGGATGCGATTCAATACTATAGTTACCCAGGAGTTATATGGATTTAATTCTTCTAACTTTTCCTGGGTAACCGTTCTAGCAAGACAATCAGATGCATCCAAAGCCTTAGATTTAAATCAAAGTCTTGGATGGTTCCCAGTGCAAGGGGATTGTTTGAATTACTGGACAACTGCCATGCTGTCCTTGCATGGGGACTTCTGTGCTTCCACGGTGGAGGGATGGGAGGTTGGAGGGGTGGGGGGGGGGGGGGGGGGGGTGGGGGGGGGTGCGTGGAGCAGAGTGGGGAGTGCGGGGAGGGTGGTGGGGGTACCTCTGGGATACGGCGCCCCGGAGATTGGAAGTTATGGGCCACATCCACACTCCGGTCCAGCAGTGTTAAGTTGAGTTTCCTGTCACATGATCAGGCTCAGGTGGCTGCACACCTCCCAAGTCAGATTCCCCTTACTGCCGGCCCACCAGCTAAAGCCGTGATGGTGGGACTAAATCCAGCCTATTAGCTGGGAATGAGCATTGAAACGAAAGCCTGGATGCTGTCACAGGCGGATTACATGGGGAGAATTTTCTCCCCGTCGGGTGGGCCAGTTGGAAGCGGGCGTGGGCAGGCGCGGAGCCAATCACCATCCACAATTGGCTGCGCACCGCCATTTTGCGTGGGCAGGCCAATTAAAGCCCGCCCAGCGTTACATGCATCTGGAAGTGCTCAGCTCTGCCTGTGCGGGCAGGGGGAGGAGGAAGAGTTGGGGCCTGCACTCCTATGTGCATGAAAGTGCGCAGAAATCTCCCTGAGGCACGGAACTACCTCAGGGAGATTAAGTTCAGTTATAAAGATGGCAAAAAAAAAATTATTCAGACACGTCCCCTCATGTGACAGTGTCACATGAGCTGGGACATGTTTCTGAATTTTCATGGAAAAGTTTATTTAATTAATAAACACTTCATAAAACCTCATCCCGCCCGTGAATGGGGTTTCATGAAAAATGGGGAGGCCGCCTGGGCTCTTCACCTGCCCGCCAGCCCTGACAACCACTTTAATTAGTTTATTAATGGCCCTAATATGCCTTTGACAGTTCGGTGGGTGCGCAGCCGACTCCAGTACACACCTGCCAAACTAAAGATCGGAATGATGCATCAGGAAACATGTCCAATGTCACCGCACGTCATTTTACGCATCTGCGTGTGGAGCCCCCACCCCCGCACACCAAACAGAAAGTTCTGCCCCAAGTTTCTCCACATGTTCTGAGCTTCAAATCTTTAAAATATTAACAAGACCCGAGCCTAGCCAACCCATTTTGGGGAGTTAAAATGCACCCCTGAGTCTCAATGTTGAAAGGCTTATTAGCAATAATGTAAAACAGGCATGTTACCCACATTCAGGAAAGGAAGAATTTCGGTTCCAATTTTATCTGTTTGTTACCAGCTTCCCATTAAAATTGTTTCACTGAGGAAAGTACAGCTATTCAATTTTGGAAATGTGTTGCAAAACTATCAACTAAGAAATTTGAAATAGTGTAAATAAAATTTTCCTTTTAGCCACTCATGAAATTGCAAGCCTGACATACATTGCTGGGAGTCAGTTCTGATGTTACGAACTCTGCATGTGACACCCGATTGGGTTGTCTATAAGATATACCAGTCCAATAGCGACAAAATTATTACCTTGATAGGATTTTTTTATTAAGAAAGGATATAATTGCATTATAAGCAGATCAGAGAAGGTTCACTCGACTGATGCCTGGGATGTGGGGCTTATCTTATGAGGAAAGGTTGGACAGGTTGGGCCTGTATCCACTGGAGGTTAGAAGATTGAGAGGTGATCTTATTGAAATATATAAGATCCTGAGGAGACTTGGCAGGCTGGATGTTGAAATATTGTTTCCCCTTAGGGTAGAGACTAGAACAAGGGGACACAGTTTAAAAATAAGGGGTCTTCCATTTAAGTTGGAGATGAGGAGAATTTTTTTTCTCTCAGAGGGTCGTGAGTCAAAGGAACTCTCTTCCCCAGAAAGCAGTAGAGGCAGTGTCATTGAATATTTGTAAGGCAGAGGGGAAGGGAATCAAAGAGTATTGGGTGGGTGGGGAATGGTGGGGTGAGGTGGGTGGGTGAGGCAGTATAGTGATTTTGAGGCTGTAATCAGATCAGCCATGAACTTATTGAATGGTGGAAGAGGCTAGGCTGAATGGTCTACTCCTACATGTAACTCATACGTTTGTATGTACTGCTAGAGGAGATTCTCCCCTGTTCGTTGTGCACATTGGAAAATTCCGAGTGTGCTGGTCATGATTCTGAGGGTAGTTGACTTGTGGATAGAACATTGTGGCCAGGGCTTCTGTGAAACTCTCCACCAGCAACACAAACACCTCAATGGCCTTGAGTGTGTTGTGATTTGTTAAGTTTTAGTAACATTAGAGGAGCCACATGATTTTGATAAGACTGCAGCAAGCCACTTGGTTCTTATCCCCCGCACCCACAGTCAACTTCCCACACATGCACTTCCTTATACCCCTAAACTAGAGTTGACAACCCACCAGGATAGTCCTGGAGTCTCCAGGAATTGAAGATTAATCCCCAGTACACTGCTGAGAACAGTCAGGGAGAAAAATCATCAACATATTAATAAGAATTGTGCTTTTTTGTTTTATTTGAAAACTTTTATTTATAAGTTATAAAAATACTGGCATTGGAAAAAAGACAAGTCTCTAACAGTCAAGATGAATCCAACTGATTAAGAAAGAATTTTTTTCCCTTTCCAATTAGCATGGGAAGGCAGTCTACTTGGAACATAGACTGCTGGTGGGACTGTGGAGGGCGAGCTGGTTTGAGATGAGAGGTCGTATAATGAAAACACCAGGAATACACCCAAACCAGAGTTGGCACACTTTTCTCATACTCTCGACATATTTAATTCCACGCTCTCAGTTCACCCTCCACAGCGTAACCTCAAACAAACTCACCCTCCACAGCGTAACCTCAAACAAACTCACTTATCACACATGCTCACCCCATCCTCCGGCCACAAACATTCACTCTCCACTGACACCCACCCCTTCCACATTCCCTCACTTCTCACACACACGTTCATCCCACACACAGTCACTCTCCACACACACTCATCCCCACACGTTCATCGCCCCCACACCAACACACTCCCTCATGCCACCTACACTCAGCCCTCACACACACACACACACTCCACGCACTCATTCACCCCACACACACTCACCTCTCATATACTCAGCTCTCACACAAACTCTCACTTCAACACATATTCAGATCCTAGAAGCACCCATTCACCCAAGACACTCACATGTTTCTGACATCATCATCACACACACTCCACAAATACCCATCACACGCATTCACAATACACACACTCAAACGTGAATAAATCAAAGCTACTTTGAAGAGGGGAATGCTATCAAAATAAACTCAATAATAGAATTAAGAAAGGGCTGTGTTCATTTCTTAGTGATATTCAGCTTCATGGAGACAGATCAGTCAAGGCATATTTTTACAAGATTGTTATGTCAGCAGAAAATCAATGAAGTAATGCACATTAGAGACAGCATCACAGGTCATATCATCCAAATAACACAAACGCACTTACCCCCTTGTGTGCAGTGACCCTGTGATGGCAATATTAAATTTCAGATTAATTGCTTATTCAATATCTAATTAGCTTTGTTTTCCCACCTCCATTTCTGGACTTGAAAACAGCTGTTCTGCAGTTTGAACGATGAAAGCTATTCCTGTTGAATTTTTCCTTTTGGTTTCCGTGTTTTTCTAATGATATAATGTTTAGCTTGTGCAGCACCGAACCTTTCATGTACACTGATGCCTTTGGGTTAATTTCTCATCCTCCCCTGGCTTTCAAACATTTGTCCGTGCCGTTTTATCATTCCGTTGCTGTGCGTGGCATCACCAATATTTTAAACCATTCCTTATGATGATAATAGATTCTCATTTGTCAGATCAGTTCTTCCGATTAATTCTTTCCTGTTAATGGGCTGGCTCACTTGGAGAGATGTTGGGCTGGATTTCATGGGGGGCACCCCCACCTAAAAGTCAACTGGGACCTCGCCGATGTGAAATCTGGCTGCTCTGCAGCAATAATATGCTGGGGGCAGCCTTAATTGTTTCAGGGTGGAACTTCGGCCCCTCAGGGACACAAAGTCCCTCCCCAGAGTCCTGCTGCCCAGTCTGATTGACCAGCAACTCTGTAGTCCCAGCAGCACCAGAAGAGAGTAGTGGCCACTGCTGGGACTACAGGCAGCCCCACGAAGAAATGAAGATGTCCCTCGGACTTCAGATAAGTCCAGGAATTTTGGGTGGGCACAGCTGGGAGACCCCAGTGAGGGGGGTGGTGCATCTTGGGTGAGGGGGTAGTGGCGTGGTCAAGTTAGAGAGGCAAGGTGGGGAGGGACAAAGGCAGGGGGTGGTGCATCTTGGGAGGAGGGGTCACATTTATGGGCACAAGGGACCCTCTCAAAGTAGGTAGCCCCCTTCCTGAGCACCAGCATCTTATGCAGTGAATGCCATTCACCATGCCTCCACCCTGTCGACAGAAAAATTGCATTGGAGGCAGAATGAGGCCCTTAAGCGGCAATTAGCTTCCTGGCACAAATGAACTTTTCCATCTGAGCAGTTAACCTCTGCATAATACTAAACTGGAATCAAAATGTCGACAGATAGGAAATCATTTCCTACACAATCCTCGGCAAATATTGAATAGCAGGTTCTTTTCATGTATTTACATGATGCAGGCCCCTCCCACTCACTGACTGGATTGTTCTATAGGGAGACTATATGGACTCAATGGATCAAAAGGCCTCCTTTCAACACTTTGCATCCCAGAGAGTTGGAAGATGTTGCTATAGAGATGGTGGATGCATCGGAGATCACTTTCCAAAATTCTAGATTTTGGAATTGTTCCTGAAGATTGGAAGGTAGCAAATGTCACCCACTGTTAATGAAAAGAGAGAAAGAGAAAACAGGGAGCTACAGACCTGTTAGCTTTACAGCAGTAGTAGGAAAAATGCTAGAATCTATTATAAGGGAAAAGATAGATGGATACTTGGATAATCGTGATCTGATTGGGCATAGTCAATGTGGATTTATGAATGGGAAATCATGTTTGATGAACTCGGAGTTTTTCAAGGATGTTACTGATACAATTGATAAAGGAGAGTCGATGGACGTAGTATGCTTGGATTTTGGAAAGGCTTTTGATAAAGTTCCCCATGGGAGGTTGATAAGCAAAAAAGCACACGAGATAGGGGGCGATATACTGGCATGGATTAAGGATTGGCTAACAGGCTGAAAACAGAGAGTAGGAATAGATAGGTCATTCTCGTGTTGGCAGGTTGTGGCTAGTGGGGTACTGCAAGGATCTGTACTTGGGCCCCAGCTGTTCACAATATATAACAATGATTTGGATGTGGGGACCAAATGTAATATTTCCAAGTTTGCAGATGATTAAAAAGCTAGGCAGGAATGTATATTGTGAGGAAGATGTAAAGTGACTACAGGAGGATTTGGATAGACTTAGTGAGCTGGCAAAATGGAGTATAATGTGGAAAAATGTGAGGTTATCCACTTTGGTAGAAAGAACAGATGTGCAGAGTATTTTCAAAATGGTAAGAGATTAGAAAGTGTAGATGTACAAAGGGAGCTGGGTGTCCTTGCCCTTAAGTCACTGAAGGCTAACATGCAGGTGCAGCAGGCAATTAGAAAGGCTAATGAATGTTAGCCTTTATCACAAGAGGATTTGAGTGCAGGAGTAGTGAATTCTTGCTTCAATTGCATACAGGCTTGTTTAGACTACACCTGGAGTATTGTGTGCAGTTTTTGTCCCCTTAGCTCAGAAAGGATGTTATTGCCATAGAGGGATTGCAATGAAGATTTGCCAGACTTGTTCCCTGAATGGCTGGACTGTCTTATGAAGAGAGATTAGGGAAACTGGGCCTGTATTCTCTAGAGTTTCGAAGAATGAGAGATGATCTCATTGAAAATATTTAAAGAAATAGACAGGGTACATGTAAGTAAGATGATTCCCCTGGTTGGGGAGTCTAGAACCAAGGGACACAATTTCAAAATAAGAGGGAAGTCACTTAGGACCGAGATGAGGAGGAATTTCTTTGCTCAATGGGTTGTGAATCTTTGGAATTTTCTACCTGAGAGGGCCGTGAAAAGCTCAGTTAGTGAGTATGTTTAAGGTAGAGATTGATAGATTTCTGATTAACAATAATGTAAAGGGTTATGGGAATAGTGTGGGTAAAAGATATTGAAATCGATGATCTGCCATGATCGTATTGAATGGTGGAGCAGGCTCGATAGGCTGAATGGTCTTCTCCTGTTCCTATGTTCCTAGCTTCCTTCAGTGTCATAATGACCAAGATTCTATGACTGGCCATTGCAGTCAGGGAAAGTGTGTGGTGAAGTAAAACCTAAAGAGAATGGGAATGTAATATGTCTTAAATAGCGAAACAAACAGCTGCAGGACTGAGTTCTTGTGATACAGGGTTAAAAAGCTATGCAACTCCGACGAAAATTGTGGCTCATCTCAAAGGTCACTTGCTATTTTTTCTTGTTTATGTCTGGCTGTTGTGCAGTGCAGCTCGCAGAAGTTGCTGGTGCCGTATTCTGTATACAGACCACCCAGTGTTTAACAGTTAGTGTCAATGGGCAACCATGCTGACTTCTTCAATTACAAAATGTAAGGTGCGATGTGGAACGAATGGAATGTCTTGATGCATGGAATTCTTCTGCAGCTTTTAGATGAGGAATTCAACTGCGTTTGTACCATTAATGTTTAACCCTATTACCCTTAGGCACTCTCAGCCACATTCTTGCACCTAAATATATTACCTCATGTTTTTTCATCAAACCATCCACTCTCAGTATGTCCTCTGCAATTATCTGCTCTGTTGTGAGTAATTCACTATAGCTCCTGCCGTACTATTATCTGCAAACCTGGATACATTCTCTCTGTTCCCACAGAGCAGAAAGTAACTCACCTCCTGATTCCACAAAACCTACCTACCATCTACAAGGCACAAGTGTGATGGAATATTCTCCACCTGCCTGGATGAGTCTAGCTCCAACAACACTCAAGGCACTTGACACCATCCAGGACAAAGCAGCCCTTTTGTTTGGCACCCCATCCACCACAATAAACATTCACTCACTCCACCGCCAATGCATAGTGGCAGCAGTGTGTACCACCCACAAGATGCACTGTAACAACTCACCAAGGCTCCTTTGACAGTATCTTCCAAACACACGACCTCTACCACCTAGAATGATAATGGCAGCAGGTGCACGGGAACACCACCACCTGCAAGTTCCACTCCAAGCCACTCATCATCCTGACTTGGAATTAAATTGCAGTTCCTTCACTCACTGGGTCAAAATCCTGGAACTCCCTCCCTAACAGTACCGTGGGTATACCTGCACCACAGGGATTGCAGCGGTTTGAGAAGGCAGATCACCACCACCTTCTCAAGAGCAATTAGGAATGAGCAATAAATTTTGGCCTAGCCAGCGACGTCTATATCTCATGAGCAAATAAAAAGAAACATCTAGCTCCTTTACACAGAAGAGTAGATTCTGTGGTGGAATACTCAGGATGTAATCTTGCTCTGGCAGTGCAGGCAACCCACAGAATCGGGTAAATTGAAAATTACCCTCAGTGCACACATCACCAAGAACAGCAACTTGCATTTAAAGAAGTGTTATTAAGATAGGAAAACGTCCCCAAGGTTCTTCACTAGATCATAATCAAAGTTGTTCTTTTTAGAACAGAGAAGGCTAAGAGGAGGTCAGTAGAGGTGTTGAAAATAATAAAGGGTTTAGGTACAGTAAATAAAGAGAAATTGTTTCTAATGTTTGAAGGGTCAATAACAGACATATCAACTTTTGCAAAGTGATTGTGAGAGAGGCAATTTTTCAGACAAATTTAGCCTCGCGCAATCTCGTAAGAAGGCTCTGAAACCTCAAGGTTTTTATTTGCCTTTCTCTGCATACACACCCAGTTCGGCTGCAGGCACAGACCCATTCAGACTCCATGCTAACTTTTTGTATTTCATATACAAGGGCACCCAGATTCCTCTGTACTAGTCTCTCTATTTAAATAATATTCTGCTTTTATATTCTTCCTGCCGAAGTGAACAACCTCACATATCCCACATTATACTCCATCTGCCAAACTTTTCTCATTCACTTAACCTATCTATATCCCTTTGCAAACTCTTCTTATCCTCCTCACTACTTGCTTTCCTACCAGATGGAGTTTAATTTAGGAAAGTGTGAGGTCACGCACTTTGTAGGAAAAATCAAAAGGCAGACTTATCTAAATGGGAGAGACTCCAAAAAAGTGCAGCACAGAGGGATCTGGGTGTTCTTGTGCATGAAACACAAAAAGTTAGCATGCAGGTGCAGCAAGCAATTAAGAAGGCAAATGGAATTGCTAGGGGATTGGAGTTTAAAATAGGGAAGTCTTGTTACAACTGCACATGGTATTGGTGAGGCCGCACCTGGAGTATTGTGTACAGTTTTGGTTTCTGTATTTAAGTAAGGATATATTGGCGTTGGAGGCAGTTCAAAAGAGATTCACCAGGCTGATTCCTGGGATGAAGATGTTGACTTATCAAAAACGGCTAAACAGGTTAGGCCTTTATTCATTAGAGTTTAGAAGAATGAGGGGTGATCTTATTGAAATGTATAAGATTTTGAGGGGGCTTGACAGGGTAGATGTTAACAAGATGTTTCCACTAGTGGGGGATTCTTGAACTAGGGAGCATAGTTACAGAATAAGGGGGACACTCATTTAAAACTGAGATGCGAAGGAATTTCTTCTCTCAGAGGGTAGTGAATATCTGGAATTCTCTATCCCAGAGAGTTGTGGAGGCTAGATCACTGAAAGTATTTAAAGAGGAGGGAGATAGATTTTTGAAATATTGGGGAGTTGAGGGCTATGAGGAGCTGGCATGAAAGAGGAGTTGGAGCCTGGGGCAGATCAGCCATGATCTTATTGAATGGCGAGGCAGGCTTGAGGGGTTGAATGGCCTATTCCTGCTTCTGTTTCTTATGTTCTTATCTTCTTGTGTTCTTTCTTTGTATCATTAGCAAGTTTGGCTACAATGCACTCGGACCTTCCATTCAAATCATTAACATAAATCATAATTGGTTGAGGCCCCCACACTGATCCCTGTGGCACTCTACTCATTATAGTTTGCCAACCTGAAAATGATTCACTCATCACAACTTTTGGTTTCCTGTAAGTTAGCCAATCCTCTAACCATGCTAATTTAGAATCCCCCAAAACCATGAAACCTTATCTTGTACAATAACCTCTTATGTGGCACTTTATCAAATGCCTTTTGGAAATCCGAATACACTACACAGAATCACAGAATCTTTACAGTGTAGAAGGAGGCCACTCAGCCCATCAGGTCTGTACTGGTTCTGAAAAAGTATTCTACCTAGTCCCACTCCCCTGCCTTATCCCCATAACCTTGCACATTTTTTATTTTCAAATAGCAATCCAATTCCCTTATGAATTTGCTGATTGAATCTGCCTCCACCACCCTCCCAGGAAGTTCGTTCAGGATCCAGCCACCCTCTGGTTGAGAAAATGTATCCTCACATCACTTTTACTCCTTTTGCCAATTATTTTGAATATGTGCCATTTGTTCTTGATGTTCTATTGAGCAGGAACAGTTTCTCACTATTTACCCTGTCCAAACCCCTCAGGATCTTGAATACCTCTATTAAGTCTGCTCTCAGCCTTCTTTTCTCCAAGGAAAACAGTACCAACCTCTCCAATGCTAATAGCTACAGTTCATCATCCCTCTTCATTCAGCTCTCCAATGCCTTCACATCCTTCTACAAGTATGATGCGCAGAACTGGATGTAGTACTCTATATGATACATAGTGTCTTATACAAGTCCTACATGACTTCCTTTCTCTTGTACTCAATGACCCTATTAACCAAGCCTAAGATACCATATGCTTTAGTAACTGCTCTCTCAACATGTCCTGTTAACTTCAATGACTTATGTACATATACACCGAGGACCTTCTGTTCTTGCACCTCCCTTTGAGTTTCTCGCTTTATTTTAAACGGTCTCTCCAAAATGAATGACCTCACACTTCTCCGCATTGAACTTCATCTGCCACTTGTCTGCCCAATCCACCAACATGTCCACATTCTTTTGAAGTTCAAGACTATCCTCATCACAGTTGACAATGTTTCCAATCTTCTTCTCGACTGCAAATTTGGAAATCAAATTTATTAACATTCTTAGAGGTGCTCTAAGCACCACAGTTTAGGTCATTAATATATTATCAGGAAGAGCAAGGGTCCCAACACTGACACCTGAGGAACTCCACTACAACCTTCCTCATATCTGAAAAACAACTGTTTATCACTGTTCTGTGTATCTTGGCACTCAGCCAATTTCTTACCCAAGTGCCTACACCCCCTTTTATTCCATGAGCTAGAATTTTGCTCACAAGTCTGTTGTGTGGAACTGTATCAAATGCCTTCTGAAAATCCATAGACACCACATCAACAGCATTTGTCCTTATCAACATTCGCTGTCACCTCCTCAAAAAACTCCAGCGAGTTAGTTAAACGTGATTTTCACTTAATGAATCCATGCTGGCGTTCCTTAATTATCCTGCACTTGTTGAAGTGACTGTTTATTTTGTCACGAACTATAGTTTCCAGAAGTTTCCCTACCACTGAAGTCAAACTGACTGGTCTGTAGTTGCCAGCTTTATCCTTGCAGCCCTTTTTGAAGAAGGGTGCAACATTCACAATTCTCCAGTCCTCTGGCACTGCTCCTATGTCTAAGGGAGACTGGAAGATTATCATTAGTGCCTCTGCAATTTCCACTCTTATTTCCTTCAGTACTCTTGGATGTATCTCATCCAGTCCTGGTTGCCTTATCTATTTTAAGTAAAGATAACTTTTCTAACACCTCCTCCTTCTCAATTGAAAATTCTTCTAGTTACCAGTTACCTCCTCTCTCACCTTGGCCTGGGTAGATCTTCTTCCTTTGTAAAGGCAGTACAAAGTATTCACTTAATACCTCCAGTTGCTCCTGCCTCCACGAGCAAGTTCCCTTTTATATCCCTAATCAGGCCTTCTCTTTTATTATTTATATTCTTATAGAAGACCTTGGGATTCACTTTTACATTTGCTGCCAGTCTCTTTTCATGCACTCTCCTTGCTTTTCTTATTAGTTTTTTCACTTCCCCTCTCATCCTTCTATATTTAGCCTGATTCTCCATTGTATTTTCTACCTGACATCTGTCGTATGCACACTTCTTCCTTTTTATCTTCACGTCTATCTCTCTTGTCATCCAGGGCGCTCTGGATTTATTTGTCCTAGCTTTTCTCTTCATTGGAATATCCCTTGACATTGCCTGCAATACTTTTCTTTGAAGGTGGCCCGTCGTTCGGTCAATGCCTTTTCTGTCAACATTTGATTCCAACTCACCTACTGGTTTCCCCTTTATCCATCCCGCTTGTTATATCCTCTAAGAACGTTAATAAATTTTGTAAAACACAATTTTCCTTTCACAAAACCTTGTTGTCACTGACTGATTTAATTACGATTTTCGAAATATCATGCTTTTAATTAAGGATTCTGGATTTTCCAATGACGGATTTTAGGCTAACTGGGCTATAGTTTCCTGCTTTCTGTCTCCCTCCTTTCTTGAATAGAGGTGTTACGTTTATGGTTTTCCAGCCCACTGGAACTTTTCTAGAAGCTAGGGAATTTTGGGAGATTGCACCCAAAGCATGCGCTATCTCTGTAGCCACTTCCTTTAAGAATCCAGGATGCAAGCCATCAGAGCTGGGGGGAACTGTCATCATTTAGTCCCATTATTTTTCACTGTACTTCTTTCTCTAGTGATCATGATTGTTCTAAGTTTGCCTTTTCTACTATTCTTGGGATGCTTTTTGTGTCTTCCATTGTGAAGATGGTTGCAAAATGCTTATTCAAAGTCTTTCCAATGCCTCCGCAAGAGTTTTCCGGCCCACCAGCAGCGGGATCCCCCACAGCGGATGTGGCCAGCCATTCAAACTTCCTTCAATTCAGTAGGACCGGAAGGTCCCGCCAACAGAAGGGGCTAGAAAACTCCGCCCCTTGCTTCCCATTGTTAATTCATCATCAAAAGGACAGATGCTCATTTTAACTACTCTATTCCTTTTTATAAGCTTTTACTGTTTTTATGTTTCTTGCTAATTTTCTCTCATGCTCCAATTTCTCTACTTCTTGTTTTTTTTAGTCATCCTTTTCTGGTTTCTAAAAAATTCCCAATCTTCTAAGCTACCATTAATCTTTGCAGCATTGTACATATTTTCTTTCATATTGGCACCATCCTTAACCTCTTTAGTTCACCACAGGTGGTGCATCCTTCTCCCAGGGTCTTTGTTTCCCCCATGGAATATATCTCTGCTGAGAGTTCTGAATTATCTCTTGAAAATGAGAAGGATTTTTTTTTCTCTCAGAGAGTTGTTAACCTCTGGAATTTTCTTCCCCAGAGAGAACAGTGAAGCTGGGTCATTGAATATATTCAATGTTAAGTTAGACGGATCTTTGATTGGAGCCCGGGGTTATGGGGGACTGGCAGGAAACTGGATTGAAACCACAATCATCCATGATGTTATTGAATGGTGGAGCTGAAAGGCAACATGAGGAAATGCAACAATGACATAAACTCCTGGGAGACCATCGCCTTGGATTGAACCAGGTGGCAGTAGAGCCTATGGGAAGGATCCTAGCATTTTGAGACCCAATGAGGACAAAATGAAGAGGAAAATCGAGAGCGGCGAAAAGAAAATGCCATGACCCAAATTGATAGTACACAACCAGACATCCCACATGATAACAAATGCCCTACTTGCCATAAGGTCTGCAGATCCTGAATAGGCCTCATTAGCTATCTCCTGACTCATGGAAGACAATCATCGTCACTTGCGACGGGTAACCAGAAATCACCATCACTAGAGAAAAAGTACTGAGCAAACTATTGGGATTAAAGGGTGATAAGTCCCCAGGACCTGTTGGCCTACATCCCAGGGTCTTAAAGGAAGTGGCAGTGGGGATAGTGGCTGCATTGGTAATAATATTCCAAAATTCCCTGGATTCTGGAAAGGTTCCAGTGGATTGGAAAAATGCTAATATAACGCCCTTATTCAAAAAGGGGAGGGAGGCAGAAAGTAGGAAACTATAGACCAGTTAGTTTAACATCTGTCATTGGGAAATTGTTGCAATCCATTATTAAGGAAGTAGTAATGGGGCATTTGGAAAGTCAAAATGCAATCCATCAGAATCAGCGTGGTTGTATGAAGAGTAAATCATGTTTGACTAATTTGCTAGAGTTCTTTGAAGATGTGACAAGCAAATTGGATAATGGGGATCCTGTAGATGTAGTATATCTGGACTTACAGAAGACCTTTGATAAGGTGCCGCACAAAAGATTAATACACAAGATAAGATAGCACGGGGTTAGGGGTAATATATTAGCTTGGATAGAAAATTAGCTAACTAACGGAAAGCAGAGAGTTGGGATAAATGGGTCATTTTCTGGATGGCAAGCTGTAACTAGTGGGGTGCCACAGGGTTCGGTCCTGGGTCCCCAACTATTTACAATCTATATTAATGACTTGGATTCAGGGATAGAAGGTACTATAGCTAAATTTGCAGATGACACCAAAATAGGTGGGAAAGTAAGTTGTAATGAAGAAATAAGAAATTTCCAATGGATATGGACAGATTAGGTGAATGGGCCAAGATTTGGCAGATGGAGTTTAACATGGACAAGTGTGAGGTTATCCATTTTGGTCAGAAGAATAAAAGGGCGACTTATTATTTAAATGGAGGGAAACTTCAGAATGTTTCAGTGCAGAGGGACCTGGATGTCCTCATGCATGAATTGCTGAAAGCTAGTATACAGGTACAGCAGGTAATAAGGAAGGCAAATGGAATTTTGGCATTTATTGCTAAAGGAATAGAGTATAAAAATAGGGAAGTGTTGTTGCAACTGTACAAGGCATTGGTGAGACCACACCTGGAGTACTGTGCATAGTTTTGGTCCCCTTACTTGAGGAAGGATGTAGTTGCATTGGAGGCTGTTCAGCGGAAGTTCATTAGATTGATTCCAGAGATGCAGGGCTTGTCTTATGAGGAGAGATTGAGCAGTTTAGGCCTATACTTGCTAGAGTTTAGAAGGATGAGAGGAGATCCAATTGAGGTATATAAGATGCTAAAGGGGATAGACAAAGTAGACAAGGAGCAGATGTTTCCCCTTGAGGGGCATTCTAGAATGAGAGGCCATAGTTTTAGGGTCAGGGGCGGTAGATTTAAATCAGCGATGAGGAGGAATTACTTTTCTCAAAGGGTCGTGAATCTGTGGAATTCACTACCTCAGAGTGCAGTGGATGCCGGGATGCTGAATAAATTTAGGGAGGACATAGGCAGATTTTTAAGTAGTAACAGGTTGAAAGGTTATGGAGAGAGGGCGGGAAATTGGAGTTGAGGCCAAAATGAGATCAGCCATGATCGTATTAACTGGTGGGGCAGGCTTGAGGGGCGGATTTGCCTACTCCAGCTCCTAGTGCTTATGTTCTTGTGTTCTTAATAATAATAATAATTAGGTTTGGGCAAGAAATGTTGGCCTTGCCAGTGACACCCAAATGAAAGAATTTTAAAAAATTATTGCCATGGCAATAATTGAAATCCCTGCCTGGACTTTGCTAGAAAACACTTGAATCCTACCTCCCATTGTCACTAGCTCCTGCCACAAACACATGAAAGTAAATGTGCAATGGAATTAAGGAGAAAATACACCATTCCACAAATGAGATATAGAACAAATAGACTACAAGCCTACCCAATCCTCTAGATTATAAAATTCATAAATATTATTAAAATGATTGAGAATTTAATGAATTCAACCTAACAACATATGATCTCTGGACTTTAAACAAAATGCGGAGCACAGTAGACCTTTCCTTTCTACTCTGTAAATTTGGGAGAGCTGCATTTTGCAATATATTTTAATTGCTCGTATGCTTGTGCAATCTTTTTTATGATTTTATACCTTTTTTATTTTAACGCTTGTCCATAATTGTCATGAATTATGATTACTTATTTTAATAGTTGCTTAGTCATACTGAACTTGAATGTATTATTGAAGAAAAGAGACATGCTGTCAAAGCTTTTTGTCTTGCACTCATCAGGACAGATGAAAGAATGCCAAATTTCATAGAGAGGAACAATTTATACTGTATGAGAAAAGGGTGCTGAGGTTGGAAAGTCAACTCTGATTGGTCAAGAAGTTACCATAGAGAATGCATCAGGGAGCTATTGTCCCCAATGCTTTTGTTTAATTCAAAAATGACACAATGCCCAGGCATGTTCCTTTTGCCTGCAGAGGACAGGTTCCTGCATATGAATATATATATATAGCTTCTAGCAAATGTGAGTGAGCCACATTGTGAGCCCAACTAATATTCTTAAATTGGTTATTAGTGTAATTCTTAGCTGACTTGTGATTGTTAATTAAGTGCTTTAATATTGAGGAATCAGATCTAATGATAAAGATTATTTTCTGAGTTTTGCAAGCAGGGCAGGTTGAATGTGATCTGTACTTTGCCTCTTGCAAATAGTGAAGGAATGGGCTATTTGGCATGACAAACCTGTCATTGGGACGTTCGACCTACATACCTGGCATCACACCGGCACTGAAATTCATAGACCCCATGATTCATTTGTGTGGTAGGCAGGACGTCTTTTTGGCTTGACAGCAGCATCCTGTTAGTAGAAAATACCACATATGTTGCTACTGCATAGTGGCAGCAGAAATATCTATTCCTCAAATTTTTTAGATACCTTATCCTTCTAGGGTAAATTGAGGTAAATTAAGCACTTTTCAGGTCCAAAAACAGGGTCCTTAGGCTCATTTGTGAGCAAGCACAGTACACAGCGAGCAATGATTGATCAGGGTAGCCATTATCCCACAGGATAGAACATAAACTTACCAAATGGATTCTTCTTAGAGGACCCAGTACAACCTGAAGGATCAAACTTTCCTGATAAACAGTGGATAGCCAACAACCATCCGAAAACCAGTCACCTTCTCCATAGGTGGAAGATTTAAAACATCCCCATGATGCAACTGCAGAGTTTCTTCTTATCAGACCCTGGAGCACATCATTGCAAAGTGCCTTCAGAGAAAATTCTCAGCCAGTCTACGAGATATCCACACTGTTACACTGGAAGTTTTGGTCTGGATATTTGACTTAGATAGTGATATTTGTTTTTTTTTTGCTACAACCATATGAAAGACTAAAAATATTTACCCATTGCATGTGGCAAGCAACACATACCAAACGTGCTGCTAAATGTGAGGGCATGGAATTTCCTGGAAAATATTGTTGTAACTAGAATGTGAGAGTGGTGTTGCACTGCTGAAGAAAATTCTAATGAAATTCATGGTAACAGACCTCACTTTTGTTATTGAACCCTGTACTATACTTAACCAAAGTGCAACCAGGCACAGTGCACCCAAATACATTTTGTACCCCACCACTTGCTGCTTCCTCACATGTTCTGGAGGATTAAGCAGCTGGATTAACCTTGTCAATGGGTGTCCCCTTGCATGGCAGAGTAATGGAAGATAAGGGGGAGCACAAAGCACCAAGAAGAACAAAGAAAAGTACAGCACAGGAACAGGCCCTTTGGCCCTCCAAGCCTGTGCCGATCATATTGCCTGTCAAACTAAAACATGTTGCACTTCCGGGATCCGTATCCCTCTATTCCCATCTTATTCATGTATTTGTCAAGCTGCTTCTTAAACATGACTATCGTACCTGCTTCCACCACCTCCTCTGGCAGTGAATTCTGGACACTCACTACCCTCTGCATAAAAAATTTGCCCCGCACATCTCCTCTAAAGATTTCTCCTCTCTCCTTAAATCTATGTCCCCAAGTAATTGACTCTTCCACCCTGGGAAAAAGCTTCTGGCTATCTACTCTGTCCATGCCACTCATAATTTTGTAAACTCCTATCAAGTCACCCCTCAACCTCCGTCGCTTTAGTGAGAACAATCCGAGTTTCTCCAACCTCTCCTCATAGCTAATAACCTCCAGACCAGGCAGCATCCTGGTAAACCTCCTCTGTACCCTCTCCAATGCCTTCAGATCCTTCTGGCAATGTGGTGACCAGAATTGCATGCAATATTCCAAGTACGGCCAAGAAGCAAGTGAGTCAGGCACTTCAAAAGACAGCTACCCATTCATTATTACCCCTACCCACAGATGGCAGATGGAGGATGACTTTAAGAAGATGTGGCAGTGAAATTCAAGGACATGTTTGAAAAAATTAAGAAATTGTTGACGTTCAGCTATTGTAACCACCAATCAGACTCTCCTTTCAGGAACAAAAAGCAAAATGGCTGAAGAGTTGACCAGGCAACATCATTTTAAGATGGGTGCTGAGCTCCAGCAACACTATTCAGTTGCAGAAACGAATTATGAAGAAAGGACTTCATTAACATTTTAATAACCTATCACATTCCTGGGGCACAGACCTTCAGCAATGGGGTGCTTCCCCGTCACATTATACTGTTCAATATGAAGCCTCAATTCCCAGTAATGCATGCCACTTAGGCCCACTGTTCATCATTGGATATCACATAATTGGCCCACTAGTCTGGCTCCTCACTTCAAATAAATTGTAACAAAAGTAAATCAGAAATCTTTTATCTATTTGATATGTGGATAGAGTGCCAGTCTGGAATAAAATTGCATGGTTCTGCATAACATCATGCTCTCAGGAAATGGAGTTTGAGTCACTGACCCTGAACTTGCTTTCATAATATTTACATGACATTAATTGATAGCACCATATCAAGCATCAAGATGTATACACAGTTATCTAAAAACATCAATATTTGAAAAGAATTAGAAAACATGTACAAAGCTAGCCAGTCTGAAATGAAGCATAAAACCAGAAGTGATGACCGTTCCCGTTTAGGAGGGGGATATCTGAAATAGGTTCCAACTGAATCAATTCATGCTACAGGGACTGAACCTTAAAAACAGCCAATGTGCTCATTTGGTAAACCTGTGCCTTTATCCAGCAGCAGCAGCAATCAGTGGCTATGGGGAGGGCAATCAGTGGGGACTCGGGGTGAATTGATGTAATGGGGGTAAATCAGAGGGGGTTAGGAGTAAATCAGAGGGGGAAAGGTGGGAGTGGTAAATTGATGGAGATCCAGCGTCAGCTGGTGAGGACTGGGGGAAATTGGTGGGAATTAGGAGATAAATCGGTGGAGATCAGGAGATGAATCAATGGGGATTGGGGTAAATCCATGAGGATTGAGGTAAAACAGTGGGTATTAGAGAGCGAATCGGTGGAGGTTAAGAATGTGTATTAATTGGCATTAGGGGGTAAATTAGTGAGTTTTAGGGGTAAATAACACTGGATGCACCAGTGTAGATTAGATGGGTAAATCAGTGGGGAGAAGGAGCTAATTGCTGAGGATCAGGGAGTGAATCTGCAGAGATTGGTAGTGGGGGCCTTTGTCCAACAGCAGCCTACATTCTGTTCATTTGGGATCTGGGGACAGCATGTTTTAAAAGCTTACCTTAGCTACAACTTAACAAATGACCCTTTATAGGCCAACTCTTAAACTGTCTGTAGGACTGATTTTTCTTACTAATCTTTGAAATTCATGAACCGTTTCGCAGAACCTTCCCTCAAAAGAATAAGTAAGACATCTAGAGGTTGATATTTCAGTCCCGGTATCAGGTTCAGTTTACAGTATCCCTGCCAAAAATTCGAACCTAATTTCCTATTTGGTGTAAGTTCCCGGCATGGAATGTACCAACTGCTGGGAACTTGCATAGTTGCGGTGAAAGCAGAATTTTGTGTGCTATATCAAGGCTAGCGCAGTCAATTAAAGAGAAAATGGTCAGTTAAACAGTCGTAGCTGAATCTCAGGGAAAGTGTTCAAATAAAAAAAGAAGAGGCAAGATATGGAACTTGGGCAAGTGTTGAACAAACTCAGTACCCATCTCCCTCTCCCAATCCTATTTGATGGATGGCCAGTTGAGGTGGTTTGCCTTGTTCAGCCTTCCAGGACAAAACTCTCAGGGGATAGCAGTGCAGCCTGGCTGACATCTCTCAATGCTGTGTAGAGTATCCACAGGACCACGGAACTGATCCAGAAGACAATGGCACACCTTAGGAAAGCTGCCCCAGTACAACTACCCCAGAGCCTGAGGACAAATAGTGTTATATGCTTTGTGTAGTATTATAAAACCTTGGTATTATATACTAAGTGTGTATAGCATTAATTTTTAAATAAATTATCAGACTGCTTACCTAACACCCAGTACTGGATGAGCAGAAATTTCCTCCTGTTAAACATCGGAAAGACTGAAGTTATTGTTTACAAACTCTGTTCCCGAGCTACCGGCTCCATCCCTCTCCCTGACAATAGTCTGAGACTAAAGCAATCTGTTTGCAAACTTGGTGTCATATTTGAACCTGCTAAGATCTTCCAACCTCATATTTGTGTCATCACCCAGACAAACCTCCATAACATCACCTGACTTCACCCCTGTCTCATCTCATCAGCTGCTGAAGCCCTCACTCATGCTGTTGTTACCTCCAGCTTGGAGCATTACAATGACCGCCTGGCTGGCATCCCACATGGGACCCTCTGTAAATTTAAGCTCATCCAAACTCTACTGCCCACTTCTTAATTTGTAGCAAGTCCCATTCACCTATCATCCCTCTGCTCGCTGTCCTATATTAGCTCCCTGTCAAGCAGCATCTTAATTTTAAAATTATCATCCTTGTTTCAAATTCCTCCATTTTTTGGCCCCTCCCTGTCTACGTAATCTCTTCCAGCCCCACAATAACCTGAGATATCTGTGCTGATCTAATTCGGGAATGTTGTTTATTCTTTCATTGGATGTACGATTCACTGGCAAGGCCATAATTTGTTACCCAACCCCAATTGCCCTTGAACTGAATGGCTCGCTAGGCTTTTTCGTTTCTGAGATTCTGGAGTCACATACAGGCCAGACAAGGGCTGGAATTTTCCGTGCCCACTGGCATCGGGCGTGTTTAGTGCTATGAGCAGGCAATTATTGTTCCTCATGTGTCGGTGCAGACTCGATGGGCCGAAGGGCCTCTTCTGCACTGTGATTCTGTGATTCTGTGAATTATAGCGAGAAGGCCAAAAATTGGTTTCATGATGTTCTGAAACCAGTTTGCACTTGTCCGTACTGCCCGTCAATGGAGGGCTGCGTTTCCTGCCATCGGACATCTGGAACCTCATTGTAATACATCTGCATATCATCATGAGCCAGCCTGCCAGAATCATCCCTCCCACTCTGGATCATCCAAGCATGTTGGTGGGAAAACACGCCAGTGCAGAACACGTCTTGACAAGAGTGACATGCAAAAATCGAGACTTACGGTCAGGGCCTTGCTCACATAGAAACATAAACATAGCAATATAGAAACATAGAAAACATAAAAACATAGAAAATATAGAAAATACGAGGAGTAGGCCATTCGGCCCTTCGAGCTTGCTCCACCATTCATTATGATCATGGCTGATCATCCAACTCAATAGCCTGCTCCTGCTTTCTCCCCCTATCCTTTGATCCCTTTCACCCCAAGAGCTATATCTAACTCCCTTTTGAAAACATACACTGTTTTGGCCTCAACTACTTTCTGTGGTAACAAATATGCTCCCCACTCTATGGGTGAAGAAATTTCTCCTCATCTCAGTCCTAAATGATCTACCCTGTATCCTCAGACTGTGACCCTTGGTTCTGGAGTCCCCCACCATCAGGAACATCCTACCTGCATCTACCCTGCCTAGTCCTATTAGAATTTTATAGGTTTCCATGAGATTCCCCCTCATTCTTCTGAACCCCAAAGAACATAAGCCTAACCGACTCAATCTCTCCTCATATGTCAGTCCCGCCATCCCAGTAATCAGTCTGGTAAACCTTTGCTGCACTCCCTCTATAGCAAGAACATCCTTCCTCAGATAAGTAGACCAAAACTGCACACAATATTCCAGGTGTGGTCTCACCAAGGCCCTATACAATTGCAGCAAGACCTCCCTGTTCCTGTACTCGAATCCTCTCGTTATGAAGGCCAACATACCATTTTCCTTCTTTACCACCTGCAGCACCTGCATGCTTACATTCAGTGACTGGTGTACCAGGACACCCAGGTCTCGTTGCACATTCCCCCTCTCAATTTATAGCCATTCAGATAATAATCTGCCTCCCTGTTTTTGCTACCAAAGTGGATAACCTCACATTTATCCACATTATTCTGCATCTGTCATGCACTTGCCCATTCACTCAGCTTGTCCAAATCTCCCTGAAGCATCTCTGCATCCTCCTCACAGCTCACCCTCCCACCCAGCTTTGTGACATCTGCAAATTTAGAGATATTACATTTAGTTCCCTCATCTAAATCATTAATATATATTGTGAGTAGCTGGAGTCCCTGCACTGATCCCTGCGGTACCCCACTAGTCACTGGCTACCATTCGGAAAAAGACCCATTTATTCCTACTGTTTGTTTCCTGTCTGCCAACCTGTTTTCTATCCATCTCAATACACTACCCCCAATCCCATGCACTTTAATTTTACACGCTAATCTCTTGTGTGGGACTTTGTCAAAAGCCTTCTGAAAGTCCAAATAAACCACATCCACTGGCTCCCCCTCATCAACTCTACTAGTTACATCCTCAAAAAATTCCAGTAGACTTCTCAAGAATGATTTCCCTTTCATGAATCCATGTTGACTCTGTCCGATCCTGCCACTGCTTTCCATGTGCTTAGCTACTAAATCTTTTATAAAGGACTCTAGAATTTTCCCCACTACTGATGTCAGGCTGACTGGTCTATAATTCCCTGCTTTCTCTCTACCTCCCTTCTTAAATAGTGGGGTTACCTCCTACCTAGCTACCCTCCAATCTGTAGGAACGGTTCCAGAGTCTATAGAATCTCGGAAGATGACCACCAATGTATCCACTGTCTCTAGGGCCATTTCCTTAAGTACTCTGGGATGTAGATTATCTGGCCCCATCATGGAATTCCAAGGAGCAGAAAATGCTGGGGCACTGGAGATATCTGTCCATGGCATGCAGGATGGATTCTCATGGACATGGTTCTGCCGAGAAGCAGTTCATGGAAGGTGGAAAGTCACTATTGAGGGTATGCTCACAATGGATGATCATCGAGGGGATGGAGAGGAAGGTCCAGCTGTGTTTGGAAGAAGAAGATGCACCTGGGGGTTGGAAGGTCTAGGATCATATGGGAAAGGAAGGTGTGTCATGGCCGAGGGGTTGGGTAGTTGTGTGTGTGGGGAGGTTAGGACGGAGGGGAGACTAAGGTGTCAGGGGGGTGATATTGGGAGAGGGGAAAACAAAGGTGTCGGGGGGGTGAGGTTGGGAGGGGGAGGGAGTATGGGGGTGGAGGGGGTAATGGAGGGGAAGATGGCAACTGGGGATGTAGATGTAAAGAGGGAGGAAGGTGTAAGAGAAGGAGTTCGGAGGTGGGAAGGAATCCAGACAGGGGAAGAAATGCAGGGGGAGGAAAGAGTCTGGGGGGAGGAAGGAGTCTGAAGAGGGGAAGAAGTAAGGATGGTGGAAGAAGTAAGGCTGGAAGGAGTCAGGAAGCAGGAAGGACTAAAGGTATAGGGTTTCCAAGAGGTGGGTGAGAGTCTGGTGGGTTGTGGGGGTGGAGGTTGGGGAAGCAGTTCCAAGTGGGCAGGGGAATCCAGTGGGGGAAGGCGTTCCAAGAAGGGAAGGGGTTCCAAGGGGGGGAAGGAGTTTAGAGGGGAGGATATGCAGGTTTATGTGCAAGGGAGGGCTCTGTTGAGTCCATAACTTCCTCCTAAGGAGCGAACCAAGGTGGGTGTGGCAGGTGGGAACAGTAGAATGACTGAGGGCAGAGTCAGGCGCTAGGGTTGGAGGGTGAGGGTGCAACAACATCGGTAGAAGGGACGGCAAGGATGGTTGGTGGAGACTAGGAGTCAGAGATGGCCCCTGGGGTTGGGAAGGAGTAGGTCCGGATGTTAATGTAAATGGGGGTGGGATTTTCAGGAAGGAAGAGAACATGCACGTTCACCTGAAAGCCCAGAAAGAAAAGGGTTGTGGCTGGTAGGTCACTGTGGGGAAGTGGAAGGGGGGGTTGACAGTGATGGGGGAATGGAAATTGGAGACTAGGGAAGGGGAAATAATGGGGGATCTCAAGAAAAATGTTCAACGCACCGTGCTTGTTAAATCTAAAGTGAACCGAGAGTCGTGGTGGGCAAGATCAGGTGCTGCATGGGAGTGTGATCAGTGGGTGGATGGAGATGCAGGTCAGCTCAGATGGACAACTGAAAAATGAATCCCAGCAGGTAGCAATGAAAGTGCTCAGGACATTGAGATGAGTATGAAACCATGTGCTTGGGAGAGTGCTTGCACAAAGCTCCAAAAGGCCCTGCCACACGCACACACACTTCTCCCTCCAGAAACACTCGTGAGCTGGCTGCATGCAACTGAACTACTAGTAGGTGGGGTGGGTGGAGTGGGAGGCTGGGGTGGTGGGATGGGGTTGGGGGGGGGGGGGGGGGGGGGGTGGTGGGTGGAGTGAGGTGATGCAGCAGGAGGACTCATGAAGCCTGTCAATGAAGCTGAAAGACACCATCATACATTATTCAGTGAAAAGTAAATATATTTTCAGATTGTAAAGTGACCAAATGTGTTCACCTGTGCAACCAACTATGATCAGAATTTCTTAACTTTTGAATGCCTTAGACTTCTAGGTGATGCCCCAACATCTGCAGCAGGGCTGGATACAGCCTGTACAATGGCTAGGCCTATTGCCTCTGATGCCTTCGGTGTGGGTCCTCTGGAGAGCCGAGGCCTTGCTTTAGCTGCCCTCCTGGAGGCCAACTGCTCCCTCTGCAGTGACAAAGGACAAGGTTGAGGGTGTCACAGGCAAAGGGGACTTGGAGGGAGAGGACAGCTTCTAAAGTTCCCGAGTAGATGGCCCAGGGGTGTCCAGCTGCCACTTCTCCTCCCTTTGGGTGCCTGAGGGCCCCGGCTTGACTCCTTGAGGGGAAGGAGCACCTTGGGGGACATCAAGGTGCCTCTCACGTTGCCACTGCAGAAACTCACTCGTGGCTATTGCGATGCAGGCCAGATCTGCACGCATCTCCTCGCTCTGCTGGACCAGGGTCTCCATGGTGTCTGCCATCCTTCCCATGGAGACTTCCACACTCGCACATGTGGGCACCACTTCATCAGAGAGCAGGCGGACACACTCCTCCAACTTGCGTGCCACTCTGCTGAGGGCTTCCAACAGCTCTGTGCGATGTTCCCGTGCCTTCTGCTGACTCTCCAAGATGAGCTGGAAGTCTGAATCCAGAGGCTCATCATCAGACTCAAACCTCCCAGATGCCTCTCACCCAGCAGTCCTCTGAGTTCCAGGGAGCTCAGCTAAACATTGCCTCCTCCTGCTGTCTGCCTCATGTCCATGTGGCGACTACCAGATTGTGAACCCGAGCCTTGTCTAGATCTAGGTCCCACCAGGGTGCATGTCTCTGTGCTGGTGCAGGGTGTGGGTGAGCACTGTGACGAGTCTTCCAGGCTCCTTAATTCCAGCTCTTCTTTGGAGGAGGAGTCCTCATGGCTGGAGGTGCGGACCTGGATGGAGCTGAGGGACTGGCTGGCTGAAGGTGTCGGTCACTTGGCAGAGCTCCCTGTGAATCAAAGTAGAGGTAATTAGTGCTTGTCAGCAGAATCAAAAGCAGGAGACCGAGCACTCACAGTTGCGTTGAGAGAGGGATGATGTGGTGCAGGATCCTCACGTGGGTGTTCGCCATTGACCTCACCGTCACCACAGGCATTGTCCACATCCTCACCAGTCAGCACGATGACACACTCCTCAAAGTGAGTGAGGGGCCTAATGTGGGCCACTCCACCCCCGGTCTGGATACTCTCCCTGCTGATGTGAGTAGGCTTCTCCTGCATGAAAACAGATGGACAGAAAGTGAGCAGGACACATGGCACGGCGTGGAATGTTTGTGTGGTGAGCAGAGATGTGGACGGGATGAGGACACGAGCTCGAGAGGATATGAGCCTGAGGAAGCTGTGAAGGTGTATGTGAGAGTTAATGGTGTTGTCCCTTCAGTTGTGATATCCCTGTGGATGTGTGATGAGTTTGTGAGTGTGAGTTGAGAGTGATGAGAAGATTGACTTACCCTGGTGGAATGGCTGAGACCATTCATCCTATTGTGGCACTGGGTGGCTGTCCTCTTTCGCAGGTCATTGGCGCTGACCAGCACTGACACTACCTCCCATGCTGGCTTGGGGATCTTGCTTGTTGGTCTTCGTGCAGAACTGGGGTACAGAACATCATGGTGGGCCTCCACTGCATCCAAAAGGTGCTCAAGGGACACATCATTAAACTGGGCAGCTGCAGTCTTCTTGCCTTTCCGGCCATGTCTTCAGTGCAGCAGTTCAGCTCTTGAAGCTCTAAGAGGTGTGCGTGTGGCTGCACTTTAAATATGGCGTCTGGCGTGGTGAAGTGGCGAGGTGATGCTGTGGAGAGCCTGCCCATCATCGAAACAGCGTGTTTCCCGGGAATGCACAGCTAATCAGGCAGGATTGGGACGATACAGTGTGAAAAGCTGCCATTGTCCTTTTTCCTGACTGCCCCTGCACTGTGTGTAAATTTGGGATGATTCTTCCCCAGGTAAGGATGGCAAATTTCCTTCCCTAGAGGACATTAGTGAACCAAGTGGGTTTTTACAACAATCAATGATAGTTTCATGGTCATCATTACTGACACTTGCTTTATGTTCCAGATTTATTAATTATATTTTAATTCCACAAACTGCCATGATGGGATCTTGTGCATCCTTGATCTTAATCCACCATTAGTGGCCGAGCCATCAGTTACCTCGACCCACTTAACTCTGGAGTTCCCTCCCTATTCTTCTCTGCCTCTACTACTCCTTCTTCCTTTAAGACACTCCTTAAAGCTTATCGTCTGACCCAATCTATCCTTATGTGGCTCTCTGTCATATTTTGTTTTATTACACTCCTGTGCAAAGCATTGGTTTGTTGTATTATGTTAAAAGTGCTATATAAATAGAAGGTGTAGTTCTCATTGCTGTTTTAAAGGAAAGAAACAGCAGCCTTATGAGACTGGATTTTGAGCTCGTTGGGTGAGCGGGTGCGCACCTGACCCGACCGAGTGTAAAATGACGTGCGATGACATAGGGTGAGCGCCCCGATGTCTCCGCGCACTCGTGCAATTTTCCAGTCAGCAGGCGCGCTGCCGACTCCACCGCATGCCATCCAACCCAAAATATTGCGTGAGTGCACGATGATGTTGGGACACTTGCCCTATGTCGTTGCGCGTCATTTTACGCTCAGTCGGATCAGGTGCGCGCCCGCTCACCCAGTGAGCTCAAAATCCAGCCTCATATGGCTGCAGTTTTTTTCCTTTATAATAGCAATGAGAACTACAACTATTTATATAGCTGCCGACTCCGGTGTGCGCCCGCCAACAATTAAAAGGCCTATTAAGGCCGTTAAAAAGGTAATTAAAAGACATTTTTCACTGCCCGTCTAAGCTTATGGCTGGTGGGCAGGTGACCTTTGCATTTGTTTGGAAACCTCATCCACGGGCGGGTTGAGGTTTCCAACAGCAAATAAAAATGTAAGATTTAATTAATAACATGTCCCTGCTCATGTGACAGAGTCACATCAGGGGACTTGTTTTATAACATTTTTAGCATCTTTATTATTTATTTTGAAAACTGCTCATCGCCCTGAGGCAGCTCCGTGCCTCAGGGAGATTTTCAAGTGCGCCCCCACATGTATGCGTGAAGTTCGCGCTCGCCCTCCACACGCCCCCACCCCCCCACCACCCCAACAGGCAGCGTTGAGCTCTGAAGCACGTGTTTCACACTGGGTGGGCCTTAATTGGCCCACCAGCATGAAATCGCAGTCCGGGCCCAATTGCAGGCGACTGTTGGCTTCCCAACTACTCCCACCTGGCCCGCCAAACTCGCCCAGCAAGGGAAATATTCTGCCCATGAAATCAGAAATAAAAGCAGAGAACAGCTCTAATGAAGGGTGCGTGCAAGAAATATCACAAGCTTTGTTTTTTTCCTTTTACAGATGTTGACAGACCTGTGATGTATTTCCAGTCTTTTACTGCTTTTCTTTGGGAACTAGTTCTGACCAAATCGCCAGATATGTACTGTTGGCTCATTTAAGTTCCTCAAAGGTCTCTCATCACTTAACAAACATATCCATGCTCCAGGCCATATACCCAGGGGTATGTTCGCGTGGTAGTTCAAGGGTATGTTAGTGGAGCCTTTATGTTTCTGCATGCTCCATGGTTCACCACCTTGACTTGGTAGAGAGGCTTGTGCAATCCGTGGTCTCCAGAGCAATGCCATCAGGAGCTCCTTGCTCTTGGTGGGGCCACCCATGGCAGCGGCAAGGCCAGGGGGAGGTGCCAAACTAAGCATGGCCTAAATAATCCTCAACAGCAGAATGAACGAAGGAAGATTATGCCTCTTGCCGGCTTTGAAGTCGGAAGGAGACTGTAGCAGCATGGTGGTTGCAGCCATCATGGCTCAACACGTCATCTAAACCTAATTACCAACCCATCAAGACAGTGTGGACAATGCCGGCGCCCCAAGGTCCTCATATTAAGCAAATTCATGCGCAGGCTTCTACCAGGGTCCATTTTCCAAGTATTGTAGTGAGGGCGAATTGGTGACGGGAACAGGGCAGTGAACCTGGCAGTCCCTAGTCAAGAATCTGCAACAGATGCATGGACAGAGGTGTCTTTGGGCAGCAGCATCTATAGCTGAGCAGTCCTCTTCAGGGTACCTTCTGCTCACCCAACATGGGGAGGGGGCTAGAAAAGGTGCCCTGAAAAATCTATATTGAAATTAATGATGAGGCAGAATGGTGGCAGAGAAGGAAAGAAAAGGAAGCAAGCATCTGCGCTCCAGATCCCACTACCATGTGGGATGTCCTGCCCCATGTGCCCAAAGATCTGCAGGTTGGGAATCTGCGTGTTCAGTCACATGAAGACCCATGGCAGAAACGCATGACCCTGAGTGGGCATCATGCTTGAAACAAGGGACAGCTGACGATGTTACTGGAATAGTCAGCCAAGATGCCTGGACAAATTATCCAGCGAACGTGATTTCAAATCCCACCACAATTATTTCAGGATTTGAATTCAATTGAATAAAATGCTGGTACCAGAAAAAGTGGCCATGAAGCTGCCAGTTTGTCATGAAACCCCAGTTGGTTCACTAATGTCCTTTGGGGAATTTACACATATTAAAATGTATTTTAGAGAGAGAAACCAATCCATAGTCCTTACCGATAAAAAAACATTAAACTAATTGACAGCTTTCCTGATTTTCCAAACATCTCTGCTGTTTTCCTTTTTGTTACTCAGGAACTCCTGCTAACATGGCACAGATAGAAAATTCCACACTATTCTCCCAGTCTCCCACAATAACGTTTGTCAATGAACCAATGGGTTCCCCAGGGAAATGGCATTAGCAATGATGTTCTGCTTTTTACCCTGAGTTCTCTCAATCTCTCAGCAGCACTGCAGTGAGAATTAAGGAAAAAAAGCCCCAGCAAAAATTTCAGGGCCTGTGGCTAAATTCAGGACTTGTTACCTAAAACTCTTCTCCTCGTGTGAATAATGATACATTCCTTTCAGCATTTCTCTCCGTTATGTTAACCCTCTCTCTGCTGCTCTTTCAGTATTCTTTCTCAGTCATAGGCACACATGAATGGAAGGGATTCAGCTGCTGAAATCATGCACAAAACATTACAAAAATAAACACTTAATATAAAATATTGTTTGCCATTCATGAACAACTTTTGACTATATCATATTTCCAGTCCTTATAGCGACCTCCTCCTGGATGTGGCCTGTATCCACCCAGCAGATCCATACAAATAGCTGTGATGCACAATGATAAGCAAAAGAAGAGCTCTCATCACTTAAGTCCTATTAGTAAGCCACTTCTGATTCCAAAGGTGAATCTTGTTGTCAGGGTTTAGTGCCATTTCCAAAGCTAGTTAAGGAACAAACTGTAGCATTAACTTGTTGCAGCTCTTTCCCCACCTTCTCTTTTCTTTGGAAATGTGCATGTTATAGAGTTGATCTTCATACAACTTTTCTTAGTGGGAACATTTAACTTTATTTACAAGACAACAGCTGCAACTACACGTGTGCATCAAACTCCATAACTAAAGAAGAATTCCAGTAGATGTTCCCCGCTCTGTTAACACATTGGTTTGCACAGAACATGTGATCTCACAACACAGGATTATTCTTAAAGCTACAGCCCAACATTTCCCAAAACTATAATCACTACATTTCTCCCCCTTTAACTTATCTGTACATTTTGTATTTACAAGGATATTTATCTCATGACATTACAATATTTCCACAGGTCATGAAATTAGAAGTTCAGTCTTTCAGGTGGTTTCCTGATCCATGTGGAACGTCGCAGCTCCACAACTTCAGATTCTTTTGTAGAAAACACATTCTCTGGAACAACATTAACATCAAGTACCTCATTAGGCACATGCAGTTCAGTGTCTTTGACTCTGACAGAGACATCGGGCATGTCTGTCCTTGGGTGAGCAAATTCAGCAATGGTTACAGGTAGAACATCATTTTCTTGGGGTATCTTTCTTTTTCTTAAATGATCTACATGTCTATGGATGATCCAGCCCTCCACTTCCACGTGGTATGACAATAGTCTGGCCACAGAACTCACTTTACCAGTCAACCACTTTGATCCTCCACCAAAATTCTTTACATATGCTGCTTCTCCAACAGTAAATTGTCATTCACGACTATGCAAATCATGAGTCGCTTTTTTGTTCCCTTGAATTTTCTCCACCTTCTCCTCCAATTTGGGAATTATCAGGCCTAGCCTTGTCCGAAGATGGTGCCTCATCAGTAATTCTGCATCCTCTTTCTACGTGTCTTCTTCTTTTTACCACAGAATTTCTTTTTTGACTTGACTGTTGGCTACTCTTCTCTCAGGTGAAGTCTCAACTTGTCTTAGTTCAGTAGTTGTGCTACCCATGACTTCATTATCTATTCACATCTTGGAAAGTTCTTCAACTTCTGCTTTCAAACCCCCTTTAGCTTCATTTAGCTGATTCTTCAGCTCTTCTGTCTCCTTTTTATATCTATTGGCTTCCTCCTGGAAATTTAATATTGCTGCGTCCTCCCTGCCAACTGATTCTTCAGCTTGTTCAGAGAGATATTACATTCTTCCTAGTTCTCTTCATAATTTTTCAGAGGCACAAACTTTGACCGGGGAGATCCTTGTAGTGTGTGAGGGTCTTTCAACAGGTTTTCTTTTCCTTTGCAAAGTTTGCTCACTTCATCTTGAACTCTGTCATTCAGCAGACTCTTTGGGTTTCTTCTGCTGCTCTTCCATGTCGTTGTTTAAGACAGTCTTAATTTCTTCAGGTTGCTGAATGTATACACATTCCATATTCATACTGTTGCAGTCCTTGGACTCTCCAGGCTCTTTCTGAAGTACTTTGCCTTGTTTCTTTTCCAACTCAGGAACTCTTCCAGCTTCCTTTTGAAATCTCACTGGCCAAACAAGGTTGATTACACTCAACCAATTTCGACCTAGAAGGCTTGGTCTTCTACCTTCTAATACTATCACTGGTTGCTATGCTAGCTGTTGTCTATAATGAACAGTTGCTCTGGTGGCTTGGATTTCTTCGCCTGTGTGCATTTTCAACTTGGCGGATGTTTGTTCCAAATTTAATTGTTGATCACCTTTATTTAAATACCTGAAAGTGTTCTTCTATAATAGTGGTAGAAGCACCCATGTCTACTTTCATTTTTAATGGTGTACCTTTCACTTGCACTGTAACAAATATTGGCTCTGTCTTCCCAACTTACATGTTGAATAAAGAAAAAATGTCAGGATTGGTTGTTTCTGGCTCTTCTACGCTGTAGACTTCATTGGACTTTTCTTGTTTGGAGGCCTATTTAAATCTTGCTTTGCACTGTCTCATTATGTGTCCCCTTCTGTGACAAAAATAACATGCTACTTTTTTAAATTGCCAATCACTAGAAGACTGATTGTTTCCACATCAATGAAAACTATTTTTCGATTTAGTAACTAAGCTGTTTTCTCTCAATTTTTGGTTAGCTTTGCGGCAGAGTCCCAGCTTTTCGCACAACTTTCCACTGACTGTTCCCTCCCAACGGTGCCATTTTGCGCCACTTGAATTGCTTGTGAATCCCTCACAGCATTTTCTGTCGCCAGCACTATTTCTAACGCTTTCTTAAAATCAAGTTTCACTTCAGCCAGCAAGCATCTTCCTGCATGCCACATGCCAAATGATCCATGAGCATGTCATTCAGGGTTTCACCATGATCACAATATTCCAGTAGTTATTTTAATTTCACCACATAGGTAGCAACGGTATTCCCCAGGACTCTATTCCGTGAATTGAACCTGAACCTCGGCATTGTGACTGAGGGCTTGGGTTGAAAATGTCCCTTAATGAGGTCAATAATTCACTGAAAGTCTTTGAATCTGGGGCACTGGGGGCCGTCAAGCTTTGAATTAAGTCGAATTGTAGGTCTTGCTTCCAAAATATTCAGGAGAATCGCTCTCCTCTTTCCTCCCCCGTGATTTTGTTTGCCTGAAAGAAGAACGCAAAACGTTCTATATATTGAGACTAATTGTCAATGGGCTGGCTCGAAGGGATTGATTCTGCCTAACTGTGGCATTTCAGATGAGTATGTCTTCTTATATTTTTAACAAACTTAGATAGTCACAATCGCTGGGCGAGGTACAGCAACAGGTCTGATCTATCCTTGTCACCAGTTTGTTATAGAGTTGATCTTCAGACAACTTTTCTTAGTGGATACATTTAACTTTATTTACCAAGACAGCAGAAGCAACTGCACATGTACATCAAACTCCATAAATAAGGAAAAACTCCAGTTGAGGTTCCCCGCTCCGTTAACACATTAGTTTACACAGGTCATGTGATCTTCTAACAAGGATTATCCTTAAAGCTACAGTCCTATGTTTCCCAAAACTATAATTATAATAACGCAGCAGGTTTTATTGTGTGTGTGTAGCAAGATTTTTGATTTTTATCTCAAAAGACATAAAAGCCCATGTTAAGGAGACAGTGAAGCTCATCTGATATGGGAAGGTCTCAAGGTGCTCCTACATATAGGATGAGTACACAAACAGATCAGACAAAATTCACTCTAGATGGCAGAATAACTTTCTGATCACAGATGTTCTCTTGATGATACTCTTGTTAAGGACATATTAGTTGTGTGGCTCCAACAAGCAAATGCTGTTGAACAATAGGCAATAAAGAACTTGTGCCTTTCAAGAGCGCTTTACAGCCTAATAATTACTTCTGAAGCATAGTCAGTGTTGTAATCTAGGAAATATAGCAGCCAGTTTAAACACAAGGCCCCACAAACAGCAATGAAATAAATGACCAGATTACCTATTTTCTTGTGATGTTGGTTGAGGGATAAATATTAGCCAATAATTTCCATGGAGAACTCCAAGATGGTGCTATGGGATCTTGTCTGTGCACTTGAGGAGGCAGATGGGGCCTTGGTTTAACTTCTCATCTGAAAGCTGGCAACTCAGTCAGTTTTCCACTGAGGTGTCAGCCTAGATAATGTATCTTAAATTACATAAATCCAATGATAAATCCAGGGATGAGGTGTGAATCAATCTGGAGTAGAGCAGAGGGTCCATCTGTCAGCTTGCCTCTTGTGGAAGACCTGATAGTTGGCACCACTTCAGCATCCTGAGCAGCAGGAACAGAAGAGTTGGCTGAGAACTCTACATCTGACATGTCTATGGTGAAATCTGTCAGAAAAGTGGCTCAATGGATGAAACTAAAGGAAGCAGTTCACACCTGCATTATGTTTTTACAGGCAAGAGGCCAATTTCTCTTTAATTGCTTGGCGTGTAATCTAAACTATCTTCATCAGTAAGAATTAATGTTCAACTGCAAAAGCAACTACTTTTTATAATGAAAACAACTGCGAAGAAGTTTGCCAATTTTTTAAATATGTGTTTCAAATTCAAATCCATACAACAGAAACAATTTTATTTACTTTCCATGGCACATTGCCAAAGTTTATTTTTGTAAAAATGGCACTTTTTAAGAACATAAAGAAACATAACATAGTTTTCTAGCAAAAATTTATAATTAAATATTAAACCGATTCTATCTAAGGATTGGAAAGTGCCTGTCGATATTTTGCACTGATGTGGATGGTATAGAGAAATTTAAATTTGCCATTGTTTCACTGAGAGTTCAGGTGGATGTTCTACGAGCTCAAGGTGCATCATCCTGAAGTGATATGTGTCCTTTATGTTTTATCTCCCTTCCCGATCAATTCGATTTCTTGGGCCTCGGGAAACCCAGCAGCTAAAGGGAGTCAAGGGTTACCATGTGAAAGAGGTGTTATTCCAGCTCTGCCTGTGGGCCAGGAGGAGCAGGAGTGCTTTGCCTCAGCCTCCCAGGTAAGCCAGCTTCCCTCCCTGCCCACACAACAATTGCGCACCCCCCAGATTTCTCACCAACTACCCTCCCATGGCCAGATACACTGTCCCCCCACCCCAACAAACCTGAATCAACCTCACTATCACTGACTCCCTCCATATTTGGATCTACCACTGTGCAACCACTGACTTCCCAGAACCCTCGCCTCTATCCCATCTGCTCTGTCTCCAATCACCTCCACACCCCCCCCACAACCATTCCCTCATCCCTGGTAATCATTCCTGACCCTCCAAGTTATTCTGTACCTACCTGCACCTGCTAATCTCTATTATGCACAGTAGAAAACCTACCTGCCCCTTTGCTATGGTCTCTTCTGCAGTCTGATATAATGCAAGGCCTGCCAACCAAGTGAACCTGTTGACAAAAAGAATAGTTAGCGTTTGAGAAAGCTCAGTCTCCATATTCCCTGACAAGAACTCCTCCTCCTGCTTGTAAATCCTGACTCAGCATTATAGACTTGATTTTCCAGATGGGTTTCTCATAAGAAACAGTGAACTTTATTTACAGGGTTTCAGCAGCAGTTACATGTTTCTATCAAGAACAACAACTAGATACAAACTCCACCTCTAAGGCTCCCCGCACTCTGGGCTGATTCGTTCACATTGTCATGTGATACTATACAATGTAATAAGTCTTAAAGCTACAGTCATTACATTCCTTAAAGGATTAGTTACTACATTCCTTAAAGCTACAGTTACTACATTCCTCCCCTGTATTTTTGTTTGCAGTATGTATTTACAAGAACAACTACATTCATGACATTGCAAATGACACAGGTTATGAAATTATAGGTTCAGCCTCTCTGGTGATTTCCGTATCCAGGTGGCATATCATAGGTCCACAACTTTAGAATATCTTACTGAAGCTTCATTATCTGGAACCGCAGCAACATCAGGTACCTCCTTAGGCCCAGGCAGATCAGTGGCTTCCACTCCGACAGAGACATCTGGTCTGCCTATTCTTGGTTAATCAATCACAACAGTTCTACAATGATTACAAGCAGAACATCAGTTTGTTAGGGTATCTTCCTTCTTCTCAAATGATCCATATGTTTTCAGGTGATCTGGCCCTCCACTTCTATGTTATATAACAATGGCCCGTTCACAGAAACTATTACACCAGGTAACAAACTCGATCCACCTCTGAAGTTCCGTACAAATACTATTTAACTAACAGTAAGTTCTCGCCCTCGACTATGAAAATCACGTGTCATGTGTTGTTTCCCTTGACTGTTCTCTACCTTCCCCTCCAAATTGGGAAGTACCAGGCTTAATTTCGTACAAAGGCAGCACTTTATAAGTAATTCTGAAGGTGTTGGGGGCAGGGGGGATCATTCTATAGTGAAACAGGAAACATGAAAGTTTAGTCTTCAATGATCCTCCCAATAATTTTTTCATCCCAACTTTAAAAGTTTGTACTGCTCTCTTGACCAATCCATTAGACGACAGATGACGCGGTGCTGTCTTTATGTCTTTGATACCATTTAGGCTCACGAATCCTTGAAATTCAGCACCAGTAAATAAAGTACCATTGTCTGAGACAATAACTTCTGGCAATCCATGTACAAAAAAGTTTTGGTGTAACCTTTTTACAGTCACATCTGATGTTGGCAATCTAACTTCGTATGCGTCCAGCCATTTGGAATGTGCATCAATTTTTAGTAGAAATGTGGGCCAGAATTTTTAGCTCATTGGGCGGGCACATGCCCGACCGAACGAGCGGAAAATGATGTGCCATACTGTCAGGCGAGCGTCCTGACATCATCACGATATTTCTGTTGGCGGGTGCAACAGTAATGAACCATTTTGTCTATATCACTGTCTATACCTGGCCACTAGATATAGTTCCTTGCAAATATTTTCATTTTGTAAATTCTAGGATGCACGCTATGCAAGTTGAGAGCGGTTACCTTCCTTGTGAAGGAATGATGACTGGTGCACCCCATAACAGGATACCATCCTGACTACACAGTTCATTCCTTCAAGTGAAGAATGGCTTCAATTTTTCAGGGATTGGTCCCTGGGACCATCCTTTTAATACTCGCACTCTAGACAAGACTGGATCACAGTTCATCCCGTTTCTTATTTGTCTTGTGCAGGCTGGTGAAGAATCCAGGAAATTTGTCATTAATATGATCTCTTGGGGAGTTGGACCATGTTCAATGTTCTCCTGCAAAGGAAGGTGACTTAGGGCATCTGCTTTGGCTATATGCATCCCTAGTCTGTGCATAAAGGTATATTCATATGCTCATAAAAGCCCATCTTTGAATTCTTGCGGAAGCTATGGGAGGGCTAGCTTTTTCTTTGCTTAACAGACCAAAAAGTGGTTTGTGATCAGATACTATAGTAAAGTGTAAGCCATGCACATACTGATGGAAAATTTTCAACACTGAAAATAATCATTCTCGATTTGTGAATAACCCTTCTCAGCAGTAGAGAGAGTTCTGGGTACATAGCCTTTTGGCCTTTCTGGACTGTCATCCATCTTGTGAGATAGTACCGTTCCCATGCCATAGGGGGATGCGTCGCAAGTTAGCAATAATTCTTTTGTCAGGTTGTAATGTACTAACAAGTTCAAAGAGTGCAAGAGCTATTTAACTTTTGTGAAGGCTTCTTCTTGAGGTGACATCCAAGACCAACATTGTTTTTTCCTTAATAATAAGTGTAGATGGGCTAGGACCACTGAAAAGTTGGATAGGAGTTGACCATAATAACATACCATACCCAAGAATGACTTGAGCACTGAGACATTTATAGGTGAGGGTGCCTCCTGAATAGCTTTAACTTTCTTCTATCAGGTGTAATCTAGCAGAAGAAAAAGCTGAACTGAAGCAGTCCATGTCCAAATGCAGCAGGATCTGGGCGATATCCAGGCTTGAGCTAACAGGTGGCAAGTAACATTGGTGCCACACAAGTGTCAGGCAATGACCATCTCCAACAAGAGAGAATCCAACCATCACTCCTTGATGTTCAATGGCATTACTGTCACTGAATCCCCCAGTATCAACATCCTGGGGGTTATCATTGACCAGAGACTGAACTGGACTAGCCACATAAATACTGTGGCTACAAGAGCAGATCAGAGGCTAGGAGTAATGTGATGAATAACCCACCTCCTGACTCCCCAAGCCTGTCCACCATCTACAAGGTACAAGTCAGGAGTGTGATGGAATACTTCCCAATTGACTGGATGAGTGGAGCTCCCGCAATATTCAAGCAGCTTGACACGGTCCAGGACAAAGCAGCCGTTTGATTGGCACCACATCCACAAACATTCACTCCCTCCACCACTGATGCACAGAAGCAGCAGTGTGTACCATCTACAAGATGCACTGCAGGATTTCACCAAGGCTCCTTGGACAGCACCTTCCAAACCCATGACCACTACCATCTAGAAGGACAAGGGCAGCAGATAAATTGGAACACCACAACCTGCAAGTTCCCCTCCAAATTATTCACCTTCCTGACTTGGAAATATATCACCATTCCTTCACTGTCGCTGAGTCAAAACCCTGGAAGTCCCTTCCTAACAGCACTGTGGATGTACCTACACCACATGGACTGCAGCAGTTCAAGGAGGCAGCTCACCACCACCTTCTAATGGGCAAGTAGGGATGGGCAATAAATGCTGGCCCAGTCAGCAAAGCCCACAGCCCATGAATGAATATTTTTTTAAAAACCCTTGAGCATCCACCTGGTGATCAAAGTAAATAACTTCACTTGTCTGAAAGGTACACTTTTCCTCTCTCAAACACACGCCTGCTTCCAAGAATTGTTTTAAGACTTAATCCAGATTAAGCAAGTGTTCCACTTCTGTTAACCCAGTTATTAGGATGTCGTTCAGATAGACCATGACTTGAGGTAGCCCTTGCAGCAAGCGTTCCATCGTCTTCTGGAAAATCGCACAGGCCGAAGAAATACTGAAAGGCAGACGCATGTGTCGATATAACCTTTTTTGTGTGTTTATGGCTATAAATCCTTTGGATGTTTCATCCAGTTCCAGCTGCTGCTATGCGTGACTCATATCTAATTTAGTATAAGTTCTTCCTCCTGCTAATTTGGCATACATATTCTCTACCCTGGGGATAGGGTTCTTGTCCAAGTTGGCAACATTATTTACTGTTAACTTCTAATTCCCACAAATACAGATGGTCTGATCCGAATTCAAGACAGGGACTATGGGTGCTGCCCATTCTGAAAATTTAACTGATTGAATAATATACATCTTCTCTAAACAGTTTAAGTTGGTGTCAATCTTCTCTCTCAGGGCATAAAGGACATGTCTGGCTTTAAAATAATGAGGAGCCACTTCAGAGTAAATCATAGATCTTAGCCTGCAGGCCCTTGATTTTCCCCAGTTCCTCTCGAAAGGCCTTGTCAGGTTTCCTTTGCAGCTCTGGCAGTCTCCAGCTCTCAGCCGGAAAATTTCAGACCAATTTAATTTAATTTCTTTCAACGAATCACAACCTGAAAGGCTTGGTCCTTCTTCTTCTACTACAATCACTGTGCTGTCTGGTGTTTGTAATAAACAGGTACAGTAGTCATACCTTTCACTTGTATGGCTTCATCAGTATACATTTTCAATTTGGCTGAAGTCTGCTCCATATTCAATTGTTGAGTACCCTTGTTTAAATATTTGAATGTGTGCTCCCCCACTACAGTGGTTGATGCACTGCTATCCATTTCCATAATCAAAGGTTTTCCATTGATCTGTGGAATAACAATGATTGGCTCTGTTTTCCCTACTTTCACATTAAATAGAGAATAAACATCGGAATTAGTGGTTTCTGGTTCTTCCACATTATGTACTGCAATCAGTTTAGTTCGTTTTCTGGGAGTTTGTCTCAATCTTGCTTTACATTGCTTCAGTGTGTGCCCTTTTTTATGATAATAATGGCACTCCACCTCTTTAAAATAGCAAGTTTCAGGAATATGGTTACTTTCACATTGGTAACCATTCATTTTCAGATTTGCTGCTGAGCTGTCTCCTGTATATTTTTTAAATTTTCGAGTACCAGTCAACTTCACAGCTGACTCCCTGGTTTTTGCACCACATCCAGCAGTCTGTCCCTGCCCCAACTGGAAAATGGCACCATTCTGTACACCCTGTAAGGCCTGCGAATCCCACTTGGTGCTTTCCATCACAAGCGTTATTTCTGATGCTCTTTTAAAATTGATATTTACTTCAGCTAATAACCATCATTGAATGGCATCATCATACACACCGCAGACCAAACAATCCTTGAAAATATTGTTTAGGGTCTCCCCGAGGTCACAACGTCCAGTTAGCTGTTTCAACTTTGCTACGTATGTAGCCCTGATCTCCCCAGGGCTCTTACTCTCAAATTAAATACAAACCCCTGCATGGGTCGAAAAAGACCCTTTACGAGGTCTACTGATGCACTGAAGGTCTTTGAATCGGGGGAGTTCAGGGCCGTCAAACTACAGATTAAATTATAAGTTTTACTCCCACAAACACTTGTGAGAATTTCTTTACTTTTTTCCTCCACATTATTTTGTTTGCTTGGAAAAAGAAACTGAGGCGTTCTATTTATTGACTCCAATCCTCTGTGGATGAGTTGAAGGGATTGATCTTGCCAAAAAGTGACATATCTGGTGAGTATATTTTACATTTTTTCCGTTTAAAACAAGATACTCACATTCAATGGGTGAGGGATGGCGCTGGAACCAATTTATCCTCATTGCCAATTGTTATAGACTTGATTTTCCAGACAGGTTTCTCATAAGAATCAGTGAACTTTATTTACACGGCTTCAGCAGCAGTTACATGCTTCCTTCAAGATCCACAAGTAGACACAAACCCCACCTCTAAGATTCCCACTTCGGACTGATTCGTTCACACTGGCGCGTGATACTACACAGTACAATAAGTCTTAAAGCTAGTCACTGCATTCCTTAAAGCTACAGTCACTATATTGCTTAAAGCTACAGTCACTATATTGCTTAAAGCTACAGTCACTATATTGCTTAAAGCTACAGTCACTAGGCTAAGTAAAGATTGGACTCAATATTTCAATGAGCAAGAGGCCAATCTATGGAACAGACTCCTTGGAGACAAAATGGAGGCAGTTAGCATCGATTTATTCAAATGCAAATGAGTTAAATTTCACTGAAAAATAACACATTGGACTGCTGTATATGAACAATTTCAGACACAAAAATAACATGCTTAGGAAGAAAGATGACTTTGGATCTATGGTTCTCAAAACTCTCCAGCACTAGGGCTTTCCTTGTGCCTAGGTCTGTTGCAGACAAACTGATATACATATTGAGTCAACAACTTCATTACTTCATTCAACAACTTCACTACTGTGTTGTATCATGTGAGCACCAGGATAGTTGATGGTGCACTAGATGGATCTTGGTCTATTTTTGGTTAGTAATTCCAATGTTTCTAGTACATGACATGTTGATGGTCAGGGTGAGGGCAATTCAAATATATCACAACAAATTTTAGTCTGTTGTCTTTAGACTCTCACTGTAATCATATGCTACCTCACCGAAGGTAACTACCTGTTTGTACGTACTTTTTCCTCTGTAATCTCCATTCCCAGCAACCTGAGAAAGTCCAGCTAACATTCACCGATTCACAGCATTATCAGGTGTTAGTGTACCAGATGGGGCACAAACAAACATTTGATTTGGTACTGTTTTGATATAACTTACCATTGAACCTTCAGTTAGTCAATGATCACCTCCTCACCCAACTAATTATTCAAGAACACCTCCTGTGAAAGAGGAGAGGTGAATCTGATGAGAATAATTTGTTTGGTGGAAGCATTAAAGAGAACATGGGCATCACCATGGAGGAAGAGTAGCCACCCTGAGATTTGAAGTTTCATATGGTGAGCACAATGCAGGTCGATAGAATGATTTATTCTTTACCACAGTGAACCTGGATAGAAAATGGGCTTGGGGAGTGTAATTGAGATTGGTAAGTAATTTAATCAACATGAATTATGTCCCAGACAAGGCAAATAAAATTACAAAACCTGTCAGGGAGATCTAAGATTTGTTTCCACAACACTACAGATCACATCTGAAGATAATTTCAAATAATGGATGATTGTTTCCTCCACCACATAGGAATCCCATTGTTTATGTTTCCACAAATCCTTCTACCAAGATACCAAGATACCATCAAGGGGGGCCCCATCACTCAAGGCTACCCATGGCCATCCTTAAATATGTAAGCATATTATTTCTGATTTTATCTGATGAAGAATCTCCGCGTGTCAAGACAGTAAGCTCCCAACATGTAGGAACATTTTCACTGTGCTTCTGTACTCAAATACATACAAAACAATAGTATTAAGTATATTGTGCAAAACAGAACAAGAGAATTACTACTTCTTAGCGTGGGTAATGAAAACCTGATGTTCTACTGAGAATGCAAGCCAGACTGATTTCACCAAATAGTGAGGAAGTCCAAAATATGTTACTGAGAAATATACACCAATACAATAAAAGTAAAATAATGTGGATGCTGGAAATCTGAAATAACAAAACAGAAAATGCTGGAAAAACTCAGCAAGTCTGGCAGAAGAGTCATACGATCTCAAAACATTAACTCTGTTTCTCTCTCCACAGATACTGCCAGACTTGCTATGTTTTTCCAGCACTTTCTGTTTTTACACCAGTACAATGCTTTTTTGGCTGGTACAGAGCAGACATGTCATCCTAGAGGGATACGCACTTCCTATTTAAGGCCAGAGGTATTAGCTGCACACTGGCAGAGCCGAGACTTAGGAGGGCACTACAGGAACAGTGGTAAGCTGCTTGTCCAGCTGGGGCCACTCTGCCAGTCAGAGTTTGCAAGGTTAACTGTGCAAAAGAATTTAGGCCCGAGTCATAGGTAACCCTTCTGCATTCTTCTGGCGAACCAGACAGCTAATTGATCTGCAGCAAGACCCCGGAAAGTTGTGGAAATCTGATTATAAAGTCCACCATGGCACGTTGGTTTTGTTTCAAATTTCTATTATGGGATTTTGGAGCCACATTGACACAAAGGAACCTGTGCTTCCTCCTCCCCTTTCCAGTCATAGTCCAGTCATTATTCCTGCCTCTGCTTCACCTTACCTATGATATTGCAAAAATTGGGAATTATCTGTAGAAAGGCAATGACAATCTTTTGACCTTCTGAGCTGTTACGACCTCAGCTGTTTAGTTGTTAAACCAGCCAAATCACAGAAAGGAAGTTGTCTTACTGATCATAACTTTTCTTTTGTATTTCAAAAATGAGGGGAAAACTATTGATCCCAGAAACATATAATCCCAGTAACACTTCTAGGATTTTAAAAATAAAAGATTTATTAACCAGAATAAAAAAGGAACTTAAGCACACAAGTTTAAAATTATATAGTTGAAACAGTCTGACAAAACATTTACCCAAAAAACCCATTTGGTCAGAACACACAAGTAAACTACTTGGCAACAACCCTTGTAGATTTTTATGATTAAAAATCCAGTAATATTACCCAAGGCAAAACTGCTGTCAATTTAGTAAAAGGTATACCACGCGACCTCTCACTCTTTTCACTCTGCTGTGAAAACCCCAGAAAGAAAGGTTCAGAAAAAAACTGCTTTCTGAAAACAATAACATTTCTGACTTGAAACTGGATAGCTGCTTTAAATTTATACCTTTTCTTAGCATGGAACAGGTCTAAGGACATCTCCCCCACACAGCCAATCCAACTCAACTCAACATCTTCCCTTAAATATCTTTTTTCTCCTTTCATCCTGGATTCCATTGTTTGCAAACACCTCTTTGAACCCAACTTTTCCAAAATATAGAAATCTTTCATATTTTCCTACTGCCTCCACTTTCAGGTCAAATAAAATTTAATAACCTTACCTTGTTTACTTACGAAACCTTTGTAAGTTATAGAAATCATTTGTCACTTCTAAACTACCCTTTGAAATTTATCAGCTGAAAAGTCAATTTCCTACTTATCTTACAATGTAAATTTTAAAACCCAACCTATTTACTTGTAAATTCACAGCAGCAGAGCCTCTCAATACAAGTGCATACATCTAGCACCTTTACCTTTCATCTCTCTGTTCCCATAGACAAGCTGTCTTTACTAACCTTCCCCCAGTTTTATTAATCACTCACTCTCTCTCTCTCACACACACACACACACAAACACCCTTTTTTTTACAGAATGCCATCATATTCCCAAAAATATTTTAAAAAGTAACATCCATCTTCACACACCCCTCAATAGAAAAAAAATGAAACGTCATGTTTGAGAAAATGTTTCCATTTTCTCAACCCACTTTACATTATTTACTATATTTATCCACATACAAAAAAAAAACTATCACACCATGGTGTACATTCATCAACCATGAAAATATATACAATTCCTTGGTAAGAATAAAGTTCATTCCAGTCCACTCTCAATTTCTCAACATCCAAGTCTTTCTGAGTTTAAGCTCTTAACAATGCATCTGTAATTAAATTCTCTCATCCAGCCACACGTATAATTTTTAAATTGAATGGTTGCAATAACAAACTCCACCGAAATAGTCTGGTGTTTTTATCTCGAGCATTTCCAGAAACTTCAAAGGATTGTGGTCCATATATACAATTGTCTCTGAGGAGTTGTTTGCAACATGCACTTCAAAATGCTGCAAAGCTAAAACCTAACTCAAAGTCTCTTGAATAGTTGAATATTTCTTCTGATGCACATTCAACTTCCGTGAGAAATAGCCCACTGATTTCTCAAGTCCCAGTTCACCTTCCCGAAGCAACATCGCACCAACACCCAGATCACTGGTGTCAACAGCCATTTTAAACTGTTTTGTATAATCATGTGCTGCTAGAACCGGTGCAGTGGGTGGTATAGTTTTCAAGTTGTCAAATGCAGTCTGACATGTTGTAGATGTTCCTCCCACTAAGTCATCAACATAGGCTGCGCAATTGCTCAGTCCTTCAATCACTTTGTTTGATAGCCTCTGAAATGTTGCTGGTGCATTTTTCATACCAAAAATCATTACTTTGCATTGATATAAACCATCTGGCTTCACAAAAGCTGATATTTCTTCTGCCCTTTCCGATAAGGGTACTTGTCGGTATCCTCGCAGGAAGTCAATTTTTGTGATAAACGCTGACTATCCAAACTGTCTCACTGCAATCCCACAATCATGGAATAGAGTGTGAATCCACTTTGGTTATTGTGTTTACTTTGCAGTAATTAATAGATCGTGCAAAATCATCCAAGAATTGCTGTGACTGGGCTCTATGATGTCACTTTCAAGCATAAATTCAATTTCTTTCCGGACTTGAGCCAATTTTATTGGATTTAATCTATATGGGTGTTGCCTTATTGAAACTGAACCCCACCCCCACCCTCCACATCAACATCATGCAAAGCCAAATCTGTTTTCCCCGGTCTATTTCCACAAAGCAGGCAGCTCACTATCCCCTTCTCAAGGGCAACTAGGGGTGGGCAATAAATGCTGGCCCAGCCAGTGAAGCCCACATCCCATGAATGAATTTTAAAAAAAAACTGCTTTGCGTGACTGCAATAGCTCTTGGAAATCACTTTGACAGATTTCTGGAAATAAGTTAATATCACATTTAGATTCTTAAGCATTTCCTCATTGTCCAGTTTAATCAGAGGAAGGTCAATTTCAGAATCTTTAATTTCTATTTCCTTCTCCTTACATACAACCACCAGTATCTCCTTCTGTTTATCGTCTCTGTCAAAATACCTGCTTAGCAAGTTTACATGGCACATTCGCTGACTCTTTCTTCTATCTGGGGTATTTACTATATAGTTTACCTCACTCCGTCTCGCTTCGATCTGGTAAGATCCACTAAATCTTGCCTTTAATGGTTTGCCTTACATTGGCAACAGTACCAACACTTTTTCCCCAGCCACAAAACTACAAGCCTTTGCCCTTTTATCTGCATTTGCTTTCATCATTTTCTGAGGTATCTTTAAGTGTTCACATACCCTACTCAATCTTTCCCTGAATTTCATCACATAATCCAGGAGGATTGTTTTAGAACTTTGACTTACCAATTTCTCCTGAATCAGTTTGAGTGGTCCCCTGACTTCATGACCATAAATAAACTCGAAAGGACTGAACTTTGCTGACTCATTAGGGGCATCCCTAATAGCAAAGAACAGGAATGGAATTAGTCAGTCCCAATCATGTGGATAGCCTTGATTATATGCTCTAATCCTAGTCTTTAAAATTTGATGCCATGTCTCTAAAGCACTTTGTGATTCAGGGTGATAGGCTGTCGACATAAATTACTTTATTCCTAGGCTGTTCATTACCTCATTAAACAGCTGTTGACTTGAAATTGGAACCCTGATTCGACAGTATTTCTTTTAATAACCCATATCTTGTACAGAGGTATTGCTTCTGGAAATCTGGTGGACACATCTATGATTGTCAGCAAACAGTGATTATCACTTTTAGTCTTAGAGAGCAGTCCTACACAATCAATCAGGATCTTGTTAAAAGGTTCCTCAAACACTGGAATTGGAATTAAATGTACAGGTTTAATTACTGCTTGAGGCTTTGCTATCACTTGACATGTGTGGCATGTTTGACAGAAGTTAATTACATCTTTAATTAGTCAAGGCCAATAGAAATGTTTTTGTATCTTAACTTGAGTTTTCCTAATTCCCAAATGTCCAGCCATTGGGATTTAATGAACCATTTTTAACACTTCATTTGGTTCTGCAGGTGGTATCAGTACTTGGTAAACTATCAACCATTGTTCGTCTGCCAGGACATGAGGCGGTCTCTACTTCCTCATGAACACTTTGCCTTTAAGGTAATAACACTCTGGAATGTATTCTGCCTCTTCAGAATAAACTGTTTGTTATAATTGCTTTAAGTCTGGATCCTGATGCTGTAACTCCACTAACTTCAATGAGCTAAACGCCTCAACCTCATTCTTTGTAATCTCCTCTTCCTGACTAATCTTTCCAAAGATTGATCCAGCCAACTGAGGTTCAGTATCCTCCCCTGTATTTTAAATTCTCACTCTTCCTGTTATGTTTGTGTGCCTGTGACCTCGTCACCACACAATCTGGAAATAATCCAGGATGCTCTTTCTGTGAAACCTCTGTTGATTGCATCTCAACACATTCCTCTACTACAGTAGGCATAGTCAATATTTGTGACCCAGCCCTGCCATAGGTAATGTCTCTACCACTCCAACAATCACCTCTCCTGTTTTCAAATAAGTCTTAAAATTTACTTTATATAATGAAATAGGCTTAAACCCTCCATGAATTCCACTAACTAACACTTTCTCTGGCAATAACCTTTCTGGACAGCAGATGGCACTACCCCATAATATTAAGAAATGGCTAGCCCCTGTATTTCCTAAGATCTTAACAGTCTTTCCTGCCCTTTCCAGAACACAAGGATATACTTTCTGTTCGCATATAAGACCTTTAAACATTTCTGTAACTTGCCCTTCAGAACTTCCTTGGGTAGGTTGCAAACATATTCCCACCTCTCTGGCTGATACAGACTCTTCCTTTTTCACCTGTACAAAGGCTACTTGTCTATCTTGCACTTGAGCCACAGCACTTCTATTAGCAGAACTTTTCTGAACTCCTATCACCGCAATCGGTCTCCCATTTAACCTCCAATAATATGAGCTCATATGCCCAGCTTTGTTACAATGGTAACATGCTACTTTTCTTCCTTCACCTCTGCCTTCCACCTTTCTATCTTCAATTGACTGGCATCCTTCAACTTGCTCCTTGTTGCTAACACTTTTACCATCACTTGGTTTTCTATACCAAAATTTCCTTGCTGACTCCCATATGATCCTTTTCCAACACTCAACTGATTGTGTGAAATATCATAGCTTACCTGATCCTTTTTCTTTGCCTTTCATATAAATATGTCTAGTTATTGAAATACTATTTCTAAATTCTTCCATAATCATAATCTCTCTTCCATTTTTAAAAGTCTTCTCTAACTTTAATGCCGTAATCCATTGATCCCAGAGAGTATCTTTTTCTCTTGCAAACTCTACAAATGTTTGATGAGGTATCTTTCTTACAGTCCTAAACTTCAACTAGTAAGATTCAGGGACAAGCTCATAAGCACTTAGTATGGTCTTTTTTACTACCTTGTCATCTGCAGATTGTTCCTCTAATCAGTTAGCATACAAATTTATTTTTGTACCTCACAAAACATTCTGTAACTTTATGGTCCAAGCATCTCTTGGCCAATTCAACTTTATAGCTATCTTTTCAAATGAAGTACAATATCTTTCAACTTCGTCCTCCATAAATGTAGGCACTAACCAAAGATTTTTAGATAAATCAAATTCCTCAAAGGAATCAAAGTCACCATCTGAATCAGTGGGCAGAATTTTCCGTGCGCACTGGTGTTCGGCGTGTTTGGTGGCATAAGTGGAATATATGGCGAAAAGGCCAAAAATCGGTTTCACGACATCATGAAACCAGCTTGCAATCATCAACTCTACCTGTCAATGGCGGGCCACATTTCTTGCCGTTGGACATTGAGAACCTCACTGTATTACATCGACAGCTCATCACAAGCCCAGTCCGCCAGAATCATCCCCCCCACACTGGATCATCCGAGCACACCGGTATGATTGCACACCAACGTGTTTCACAACAGCATATACAAGGCCTGCACGTTATGGGGTGAGGGGAACTCGGAGGTGAGTGCACAGTAATGTTGTGCAGCGCCCCTGAGAGTCACCTGTTAGACATCAAGTTTGAGCGAGTCGGAGGGTTGGCAAGGGCTGTTCTGCAGCTTAGGCAACTTTTGTGGGGGCGGGGGGGGGGGGGGGTGGGTGGCAAAAGTGGCCCTGCAGTTGAGATGACTTGTTGGGGGTGGGTGGGGTGCAAAGGCTGCACTGTGGTTGATGGTAGTGCACAAGCACGTGTGGGGTAGGGGGATGGGAAGCAGCCACAGATCAGGGAAACCTTGCATAAAGTGACCATTCCTCCACAGCTGAGGCAGTGCAGACGCAGCCACATTAACATGTTTGGTGTCAGGCTTGTAGCTTATCTGCACACTCAAGCTTCGCAGAGGCATGAAAGAGCCACCAAGTGCTCCAGAGCTTTTCTCTCCTTAGGCACAGACTGTAAACTAATGAGTGCTCTTGAGGACTGCAAACAATTGGATGACTGGGCAAGTTGTGCAATCTCCTTGCGCAAGCTGGCCTTGGAGCAGTCACTGGCGGTGGCACTCACAGCCCCTTGTGATGTCATCATTCCAGTTTGCACTAGTCTCCCCCTTGGTTCAAGCTAACAGCACAGCTTTTCAGTGTGGGTTAGGGGAATGCCTGTCCTGAGCTGAGAGCACAACATGCAGTCCAGTGGGCGAAGCTGCTGCCAATTGGTCAGGTGGAGTGAGATGGAGGAGGGTGGAGTTTTGGGAAGCCATGCAGCGCACTAAACTCCTGCCATCTAAGTGACAGCCAGGATTTCCGGAATGCATTTAGGGGCCTTCAGACTTAACCAAGAGAGGTTCTTAGACCACCCAAGCTGACTCATGCATCTCTCTCTTTCACCCTGCAGGAGGCGCACATCAGGAGCATGGAGCCTGGTGAACCAACTACATGCCTCATGGCATACAGAGCAGAGACAATGGAGACGAGGGCGACCGAGGTGCCCTGCTGCACAGAGGGAGGAGCAGCACCCTCAGGAAGAAGGGGTGCACACACTGCTGAAGAGTCACAGCAAGCCATTGCTGGTCAGCGACTAGCTAGGCCCAGGGTCTACAGACGCCGCCTTTCATTCCTGCAGATGACCAAGAATCAGTGTCACCAAAGACTGTACATGTCTAGGGAACTGGTCAGTCACATCTGTGAGCTGCTGCAGGATTTGACGCCACGGGACATGGAGGGCATCCACTGCCAGTGGCTGTAAAGGTGATTGTGGTGTTCAACTTTTATGCCAGTGTCTCCTTTCAGGGCTCCACAGGTGACCTCTGTGGGATATTGCAAACATCCACACACAAACGCATCCATGAGGTCATGGGTGCCAGCTTCGCGAACACACACAACTTGAGGCATTTTGCCCAGGACCAGGAAAGCCAAGACATAAGAGCATTTGGATTTGCCCCAGATCTCAGGTTTCCCACAAGTGCAGGATGCCATCGACTGCATGACATGGCGCTCAGATCTTCGTCACAACAGGGGCTCAACTATGTCAGCCACAAGGGCTTCCATTCACTGAATGATCAGCTGGTGGGCGACCATCACAAAAGCATCCTGCAGATCTGAACTTGGTTTCCAGGGAATTTCCACAACTTCTACACTCTCAGTAGGTCTCAGATCTGTGATGTCTCCCAGGGTCCACAAAGGTTGCAGCGATGGCTCCTCAGGGACAAGGACTACCTGCACAGGACGAGGCTGATGACAGCCGTGCAGCGGCCTCAGACTGCAGCAATGCAACGGTATAATGAGGTTCATGCTGCAGCTCTCAACTTGGTGGAGCAAACCATTGGGATGCAGAAAATAAGCTTCCGTTGCCTGGGCTGGTCTGTAGTCCTCAGAGGATGTCATGCATCGTCATTGGCTGCTGCGACCTGTACAACCTAGTGCTGCAATGGGGAGAGGAGCTGGCTGAGGAGGAGATGGAGGACCTGAAGGAGCTGGAGATCTCCTCCAATGAGGAGGATGTTAACAGGGATGAGGGTGAGGGGCTCCTCAAAGGTGACGAGGATGGTGATGAGGCCATTGCACTGCCCAGACAAGGCAGGCGAGCTTTGGAGGCCCTCGTAGCTGCCAAATTTGCGGAGGATAATGACGGCACGCAGTGAGGAGACAACATAGAAACATAGAAACTAGGAGCAGGAGTAGGCCTTTTGGCCCTTTGAGCCTGCTCCACTGTTCATTATGATCATGGCTGATCATCCAACTCAATATCCTGCTCCCGCGTTCTCCCCATACCCTTTCATCCCTTTCGCCCCAAGAGCTATTTCCAACTCCTTCTTGAAAACATACAATGTTTTGGTCTCAACGACTTTCTGTGATGACAAATTCCACAGGCTCACCACTCTCTGGGTGAAGAAAATTCTCCTCATCTCAGTCCTAAATGGTCTACCCCATATCCTCAGACTGTGACCCCTGGTTCTGAACTCACCCACCATCGGGAACATCCTTGCTGCATCTACCCTGTCTAGTCCTGTTAGAATTTTATAGGTTTCTATGAGATCCCCCCTCATTCTTCTGAACTCTAGCGAATATAATCCTAATCGATTCAATCTCTCCTCATATGTCAGTCCCATCATCCCAGGAATCAGTCGGGTAAACCTTTGCTGCACTCCCTCTATAGCAAGTACATCCTTCCTCAGATAAGGAGACCAAAACAGCACACAATGTTCCAGGTGTGGTCTCACCAAGGCCCTGTACAATTGCAGCAAGACATCCCTGTTCCTTACTCGAATCCTCTCGCTATGAAGGCCAACATACCATTTGCCTTCTTTACCGCCTGCTGCACCTGCATGCTTACCTTCAGCAACTGGTGTACGAGGACACCCAGGTCTCATTGCACATTCCCCTCTCTCAATTTATAGCCATTCAGATAATAATCTGCCTTCCTGTTTTTGCTACCAAAATGGATAACCTCATATTTATCCACATTATATTGCATCTGCCATGCATTTGCCCACTCACTCAGCTTGTCCAAATCACACTGAAGCACTTCTGCATCTTCCTCACAGCTCACCCTCCCACTCAGCTTTGTGTCATCTGCAAATTTGGAGATAATACATTTAGTTCCCTCATCTAAATCATGAATGTATATTGTGAATAATTGGGGTCCCAGCACCGATCCCTGTGGTACCTCACTAGTCACTGCCTGCCAATCAGAAAAAGATCCGTTTATTCCAACTCTTTGTTTCCTGTCTGCCAACCAGTTTACTATCCATCTCAATACCCCCAATCCCATGCGCTTTAATTTTACATGCCAATCTCTTATGTGGGACTTTGTCGAAAGACTTCTGAAAGTCCAAATAAACCATATCCACTGGCTCCCCCTCATCAACTCTACTAGTTACATCCTCAAAAAATTCCAGTAGATTTGTCAAGCATGATTTCCCTTTCATAAATCCATGCTGCTTCTGTCCAATTCCGCCACTGTTTGCCATGTGCTCAGCTATTAAAGCTTTTATAATGGACTCTAGAATTTTCCCCACTACCAATATCAGACTGACTGGTCTATAATTTCCTGTTGCACCTGGACTCCAGTCCAGCTGACGTCAGCATGCATACCCTCTGTGATAAGGCTCCTGTCTTGCAGACGCTGCAGGGGCCCTAAAAGTCGCTCGATTCCAGGAGGATAATGACAACATGCAGTGAGGACATTCCATAGATCTTCACATGCCCTCCTGTCTGGCCGAGGGCAACTCGCTTACACTCTGTGATCAGAGTCATATCATGGAGAAGCAGCTGTGAAACTTTAAATGCACCTGATCCTTTGTCAGCTTTCAGCACCTGACTTCTTCAGGAGCACAGCGTCACCAGTCACAGATGCTGAAGAGATGGGGGCCAGCCCCACCTTAAAGGTGTGAAAGCACACAGAGAGAATGACAGAATTCTGTGACACCTGCCCACGACATTCAGGCAGCAATGACCAGCACCATCAAGGTGCAGGCATCTGTAATGTGTCCAGGGAGTGTGAGGCCAGACCATCACTTTGGTCTGAAGGCTGCACAAAGCACAGGGAAGAGGCCCTGGACTGAGACACCTGTCTTTATCTTGTGCACATCTGAGTGACAGGAACACTGCTCATCAGAAGAAGGAGCCATAGGCAGGGGGACATTCTTGGGAGTTTATTTACAATAGTGAACATTACGTACAAGTGATTAACACCTGTGCCCAGGCTGAGCAACTACTCCTTCCTGATGCCAAGTTGGCCATCAACAGGTCCAGGCAGCGGGCAATTGACGGGGGAGTCCCGCCCAATTGTTTGTCCCTCTTCCGCGGCTATGTTCACGGCCGGATGTCCCTGGAGAGGAAGCACGCGGTGTCTGCTGGCACTCTCGAGGCCTTCCGTGCCCGGTGGGCACCGTGGGGACTGGGGTGTTTTGTTGACCCCTTTAATCACATTTTGATTTAAAGTTTGTAAGTTTCCTTTAAACTTTGTTCTTGGTTTTACAGCTGACCTGAATTAGGGGCCTGATTTATCTCAATTTTGTTAATTTGGTTTTATTGGTTTTAACTCGAAAGAGTTACTCCTTCCTGATGCCAAGTTGGCCATCAACAGGTCCAGGCAGCGGGCGATCGAGGGGGTCGTCCCACCCAACTGGTTGTCCCTCTTCCGTGGCTACATTCAAGGCCGGGTGTCCCTGGAGAGGGAGCACGCAGTGTCCGCTGGCACTGTTGAGGCCTTTCTTGCTCGACGGGCATGGCGGGGACTGGGGTGCTTTATAGACCCCTTTAATCACACTTGTTAATGTTTGTAAGCTTCCTTTAGATTTTTTCATTTGGTTTTGTAGTTTACCTTTCAGGGGTTGCCATTTAAGTTGTCCCTGATTTTAATTTAGTTTGTTTATGCTCAAAAGAGTTACACCTTCCTGATTGGGTTCAGGTATAGCGCATTTCTGCTTGAGTTGCTATTGTAGCTTCTGTAGTTAGAGTGGGTGTTGCTGCTGCTCTTGCTGCTCCTGCTGTGACAGCTGTTCCTTTGGTTGTGCGTGCTGATCCTGTGGTTGTAGCTGCTGTTCCTTTGGTTGTTGTTATCTTTCCTGTGGCCATTTTTTTAATTCATTCATGGGACGTGGGCTTCACTGTCTAGGCCAGCATTTACTGCCCATCCTTTGTTGCCTTTGAGAAGGTGTTGGTGAGCTTCTTTATTGAACCACTGCAGTCCATGTGGTGTAGGTACACCCACAGTGCTATTAGGAAGGGAGTTCCAGGATCTTGACCACGCGACAGTGAAGGAACTGCGATATATTTCTAAGTCAGGATAGTGAGTGACTTGGAGGGGAACTTCCAGGTGGTGGTGTTCCCATCTATCTGCTGCGCTTGTCCTTCTAGATGCTAGTGGTCATGGGTTTGGAAGGTGCTGTCGAAAGCGCCTTGGTCAATTCCTGCAGTGCATCTTGGAGATGGTACACACTGCTGCCACTGTGCGTCTGTGGTGGATGGAGTGAATGTTTGTGGATGTGGTGCCAATCAAGCGGGCTACTTTGTCCTGGATGATGTCAAGCTTCTTGATTGTTGTGGGAGTTGCACTCATCCAGGCAAGTGGGGAGTATTCCATCACTCTCCTGACTTGTAAGTTGTAGATGGTGGACAGGCTTTGGGGAGTCAGGAAGTGGGTTACTCATCACACAATTCCTAGCCTCTGACCTGCTCTTATAGCCTCAGTATTGATATGGCTAGTCCAGTTCAGTTTCTGGTCAATGGTAACCCCCAGAGCATTGACGGTGGGGATTCAGTGATGGTAATGCCATTGAACATCAAGGGCGATGGTTGGATTCTCTGTTGTTGGAGATGGTCATTGCCTGGCATTTGTGTGGTGCAGATTTTACTTGCCACTTGTCAGCCCATGCCTGGATATTGTCCAGGTCTTGCTGCATTTGGACATGGACTGTTTCAGTATCTGAGGAATTGTGAATGGTGCTGAATTTGTGCAATCATCAATGAACATCCCCACTTCTGACCTTATGATGGAAGGAAGGTCATTGATGAAGTAGCTGAAGATGATTGAGCTGAGGACACTGCCCTGATGAACTCCTGCAGTTATGTCCTAGAGCTGAGATGACTGATCTCCAACAACCACAACCATCTTCCTTTGTGCGAGGTAGGACTCCAACCAGCAGAGTTTTCCCCCTGACTTCCATTGACTTCAGTTTTGCTAGGGCTCCTTGATATCACATTCTGTTGCTCTTGCTACTACTGTCCCAGTGGCTGCTACTACTGCTATGGAGTTTCCTTCTGGCCCTCAACTGGAGGAAGAAGACTGCTGCCTACAAGGAGGACAAAGGAGTTCGGGAGGTGGACTTTCGTTTTTTTGAGGACTCAAACACTGCTGCTGCTACTACACCCTCCTGCTGCAGGGCGGGGCCTTGTGAGGCCTAGCAAGGCCTGAAGAGCCTGGGAGTGAGAGTTTGGGGAGAGACAAGGGGAGAGGACTCACTAAAATCAGATGGGGAGGACTGCTCCTGTGCCAGAGGTGGGTACCTGGGAGAAAGTAAACACTCTGTTTCCACTGCTTGGTTGCCTGCAAAGGAAAGAAGATCTTAGGAGGGAGGGCTGTGTGAGACTAAGCTTTGAGGGGAACAGGCCTGTATCCCACTCTGCCCTCCCTTGGCTTGCTTGGGTTAGCTAGCGCTGCCCAGAGCCAACTGCATCTACGGACATTTACCATCTGTTACTGAACTGTGTCTGGGCCGTGCTAGCTGCACTCCCCCTGCAGCGGGAGATCGGTGAATACACGACCAACCCCCGACCCCCGTCCCCTCTCTCTCCCCCTTCCCCTCTCCTGCTCACTCTCCCCTACTTCCACTCCACTTTGCTCTGGGCTTTGTTTTTTGCTTGCATCAGGCTGAGTGTAGCATGCTTTGATGGTGACTGCATCTTTGCCAACGGCGGGGCCCGCTCGGGCCACCTATCCAGGGGCGGTCCCTGCTTATTCCTATTTAAATTGCTGATCCGTCGGCTTGGAGTGAAGTGCTACCCCCACCCCACCGTGACTACCAAGGCCTGCGTGAAGGCTATGGCCAGGGCTGTCGGCCCCTCAACCATAGTCGCGGCCTGGGGAATGTACAGAAAGGCCATGTTCTTTCTGAAGGCCGAGCGGGCAGCGCACCTCGCCCTCGGGAAGGGGCTCACAGTGGCCGGGACGTTCCTGGCGGCGGACGGGGCTTTGGTGGTGAGCACTGGGGGTGACTTGGAGTCGTTGTCGGATGAGGTGGCGGATCCTTGGTGCCCCCCCCCATCAATTCTCCCCTCAGCCCTGCACAGGAGCGCCAAGATTTTTTAGCGAGTAATCACTGTCGCTGAGACCTTGGACCGATAGCATTCTTTTCTGCTGGTGTTCTGGCCTGCCCGCTAGGCCCTCAAGGCCCTGGGCTGGACCGGAAGGCCAAGCGGAGGGTCCCCATGTTTCTCTCTGGGTTCCTGAAGGAGAGGAAAGCTTAGTACTCCTCTCCTTCTTGCACTATCTGAGGTGTTGGTGATAGATTAAACACTTCTCGACAGCAATGGCAGCAGAGATGCACAGCACAGTTTCCAGAACTTCTCGATCCTCAGCGACGGGAAGAATGCGGTTTGCTTCCTGCAGGAAACACACGCCGTTCCGGGAGACAAAGCTACGTGGCTCCTGGAGTGGCGAAGAGGGGTCTACATGGGTCAGCTAGCCTCGAATTTTGGTGGGGTGGCTATCTTGCTGGCCCCGCATTTTCAGCCGGAGATCTTGGGGATCAAGGAGCCGGTGCCAGGCCGCTTGCTGCACCTTACTCGGCACCTAGGTGGTAAGGCGCTCCACTTTGTGAATGTGTATGCTGCTCTGGGTGCGCAGCAGCAAGCGAGCTTCTTTGAGGAAGTGTCCACTCATCTCAGCTCCATCGACACGGGTAGGCGCATTTGTCCTCTGGAGGGCTAGGGGGGGGATTTCAACTGTACCCTTGGGACCAAGGACCGTCTCAGTGCCTAGCACCGCACACTAGGTGGGAGTAAGTCGAGGGACCTGGTTGGGTCCTTCGACTTGGTGGACGCCTGGCGACATCTCCATCCTGACTCCAGCATTTTCACTTCCGTGCCACCTGGAGTCAAAGTGTCCAGACTTGACTGCCTTAACGTTTCGAAGGCGTTCGTGTCCTGCATTCCATCGACTTCCTTACAGCGGGTGCCGCACTCGGACCACCATCTGGTGTGGGCAGAACACATTCCATTCTGCGCTCGGACTGGGTCCGCCTACTGGGACTTTAACATCCAGCTGCTGGAGGATGAGTGGTTCCTGGACTCGTTCTGCCAGTTCTGGGCCGGCTGGAGAAGGAAGCAGGGAGGCTTCCCCTCCTTGAGGCTATGGTGGGACGTGGGCAAGGCTCATGTCCGCGTCTTCTGTCAGGAGTATGTGAGGGGGTCGACAAAGAGGCGGAAATCCAGGGTCGAGGAGTTGGAGAAGGAGGTGCTCGACCTGGAGGCATGTCTCTGTCAGCCCGACGCGAACCCAGCCCTGCGGTCAGTGTACGATGAGAAGAAGGGCGCGCTGTGGGACCTGCACCTCATCGGGTCCTGTGACACTTACGTGAGGTCGCGGATCCACTTCCTCCAGGACCTGGATCGTGGCTCTCCCTTCTTCTACTCGCTGGAAAAAAGGCATGGGGTCCATCAGCAGCTCCTTATGCTGCTGGCCGATGATGGATCCCTTATCTCAGATCCGTATGGCATCAGGGCCATCGCCAAAAGCTATTACATTGCCCTGTTCTCTCCAGATCAGTCCAGTGAGGATGCTTGCAGAGTTTTGTGGGAGGACCTGCTGCAGGTTGGCCCAGAGGGCGCCGGAAAGCTTGACTCCGCTATAAGTCTGGAGGTGCTGACCGGCGCCCTCAACAGCCTCTCCAGGGGCAATTCCCCGTGGCTGGACAGGCTGACTGTGGAATCCTTCAGGGTGTTAATGGAACATCCTGGGGAATGACTTTGCAAGGGCCCTGGGGGAGAGTATCACTACCAGAGAGATGCCCCTCACGTGGCACAAGGCTATGGTTGTCCTGCTGCCCAAGAAGTGGGATCGCCGCCTTCTTAAAAACTGGTGCCTGGTCTCCCTCCTCAGCACAGATTACAAGATCTTTGCCGGGACAATGTCTTCTTGCCTTGGCACCGTGCTGGACCACACAGTCCATCCTGACCAATCCTACATGGTCCTGAGCCACACCATTTTTGATAATATCCATCTGGGCTGGGATGATATCCATCTTACCCAGAGGGCTGGTTTGTCGAGCACCTTCCTGTCTCTTGACCAGGGAAAGGCGTTCGACAGGGTGGATCATGAATATTTATTCGGGATTCTGTGAGCATTCTGCTCTGCATTTCGTCGCCTGGATCCGACTTCTGTACACTGCTGCAGAGTGTCTGGTTAAAGTTAACCGGTCCCTGATGGCGCCCCTTTGCTTTGGGAGAGGGGTACGTCAGGGCTGCCCCCTGCTTGGCCAATTCCATTCTATCTGCATGGAGCCTTTCCTGCACCTCTTGCAGAGGAGGTTGTCGTGATTGGTTCTGCATGGGCCGGGCATTGGGATGGTCCTCTCGGTTTACGCTGATGACGTGCTCCTCATATTCACCGACCCGCCTGACCTGCAGAGGATGCGCGAGTGCCAGGAGGTCTACTCTGCCGCGTCCTCCTGGCAGGATCAACTGGGAGAAGCGTTCTGGACTCCTGGTCGGTCAGTGGCAGGTGGATCCCCAATCTGCTCAGGCCTTTCACCAGGAGCAGGACCAGCCTCCTCTACCTGGGGGTCCACCTCTGCCCTGATGAGGAATCCTGGCTGGTGAACTGGCAGGAGCTGGAGGCCAAAGACATCACTCGCCTGCGGCGCTGGACAGGACTGCTCCGAGTGCTGTCTTACCAGGGTCGAGTTCTGGTCATAAACCAGCTGATCGCTGCCATATTGCCGGCTGGTCACTTTGACCCCTCGACTGATTTTGTCACAAAAATCCAGAGAATGCTCGTCGACTTCTCCTGGGACAAAAGGCTGCACTGGATCACTGCTGAGGTTCTGAGTCTCTCGCTTAGCGAGGGCGGTCAGGCCTACGCACCCAGGTGGCGAATTTCTGCCTTCAGGTCCTGCAGCGATACCTTTACATTGAGCCCTCTCCGAGATGGTGTGCCCCGGCAATGTATTTCTTCTGCCAGGTGTACGGTCTGAATTATGATGTGCTGCTGCTGATAGACCTGAGGGGCCCTCGTGACTCCTTGCAGGTGTCGCCCATATTTTACCAGGACCTGATAAAAGCCTGGAACATGGTCGCCTCGCGACACAACTCTCCGCTGTCAGGAGTAGCGGCTATTGTCAGAGAGCCGCCGCTCAGGAATCCACACCTCCGACATTTTCGGGGGCTGGCAGGGAGGAGGGTTGTGGCTACCATGGTGACTAGGATCAGGGACGTGTTGGGTGGTGGAGGAGTGGGCTGGATACTTTGGTGCACGTCCGACTCACAGCCAATGCCATTCAAAACCTTAGAACGGCTGTGCTCGGCCCTGGAAGAGGCGCCACTCTTCAGAGGGGGAGGACCTCGTGGCTCGTGAGGTCAAATGTGACTCCTCCCCCGATGAAAAGGTGGTGCCGTCTCCATCTCATAAATCTTAGCTCTGCCCTCTGGGCAGGGCCCAAAATACTGACTCCTTCTGTCCGAGTGTACCCCTGTTCGGAAGGAATTCCACATTGGTTCCAAGCCCCGAACCCTCCCTCGGGAACCGGAGCCCTGCCACCTGAGTCGCCTCCCGGAAATGCCCTCCGTGCTCTTTAGCACGGCGCAGAGGGGTTTCCTGTATGGGCTGCTGCTGCACACCCTTCACTTCCTTACCCTTGCCCGCTGCCCAGACACACTCTGGCGTGCCTTGTTGCCATCCTGCAGCAGAGGTCCCCAGTGGAGGGCTCTCTGCATGGGTGTCCTTCTCCTTTCCATCGGGGACCTGGGGTGGAGGGTGTTGCACGCAGCAGTCCCAAACAACCATAGGATGTGTCGGTTCACGGACTCCCAAGATTCCTGCATCTTTTGCAGCCTTATGGAGTCTGTGGACCGTGTCTACATAGGTTGTTGTAGGCTGGACTCCCTTTTTAGATACTTGAAAAACCTTTTGCTCCTGTTTTGTTTGCACTTCAGTCCCACGTTCCTGATCTATGGGCACCTGGTGAACCTGCTCCTGGGCCTGGCCAAGTTGGCCATTAACAGGTCTAGGCAGTGGGCATCTGAGGGGGTCATCCGACCCAACTGTCTGCCCCTCTTCCGTGGCTACGTTCATGGTCGGGTGTCCCTGGAAAGGGAGCACGCTGTGTCTGCTGGCTTTCCCGTCGAGGTCTTCTGTGCTCGAAGAGCACCGCAGGGACTGGGGTGTTTTATCAATCCCTTTAATCAAATTTTGGTTTAATGTTTGTAAATTTCCTTTCAAAGTTTGTCTTTTGTTTTTGCAGTTTCCCTTTAAGGGGCTGCCTTTTCCTTTGTCCCTGATTTTGTTAATTTAATTTATTTGTTCGTAACCAAAAAAGTTACATTTTATTAACCTTCCTAACCCTGCCGCTATATCTAGGAGCTCCCTGGACATTCAAAGTGAAGGTGGAGGCTTCCTGCTGACTGCTAAGCCCTGTCTGTGATGACCTTGGTGGGTGTCCTATGGGGGCCAAGACCTGGAAGGCCCTGGCCTGCTTTAGGGGCCCTGCTGTGTGGCAGTGGCACCCTCCTCGGCCTGTGGATCTGGAACTGCTAGGGTCACAGGACGAGGGGATTTGGATGGACCAGGCACTCTCGAGGTCACCTGAGTGGATGGCCCTGGGGGGTGTACACCTACTGTACCTCCTCCCTACGGGTGCTCGAGGGCCCCTGGCTGCCTCCTTGAGGAGAAGGGGCAGCTGGAGTGAGATCGAGCTGCTGCGCACCCCTCTCGTGTTAACACTGTTGGAGGCCAACTATGTCATCAGCGATGGAGTTCAGCCTGGCAGCAGTGCAAGACCAATGTCCTGTTCCAGGGTCCCCATGGTTGCTGTCATCCTACCATTGTTGATCTCGGAGCATTAGCATGCCAGCGCTATCACCTTAGCCTGATGGCAGACAGACTCCTCCATCATGCCTTGCAATCTGAGAAGTGCAGCAGACATCCCTTCCTGATGTTCCTGAGCTTGCCTTTGCAATTCCAGCAACTGAGGTATGACCGAGTCCAGAGGCTCATCATTTGACTCGGATTCAGTAATTTTCTGGCCGAGTGCTGGAGTCCTGGGAAGTCCCTGCCGCCACCTATTGTAGATCAGATAGAGCAATGTCCTCACCAGATTGTGATCCCGAGGCTACTTTTAAGCTCGGTCCCACCGAGGTGTGTGCCTCTGTTCTAGGGTGTGTGTGAGCACTGTGACAAGTCTTCAATGAGGGTGCCTTCAGATTCCTCTTCAGAGGTTTCTTTGGGGCTTGAGTCGAGGACCTGGGTGGTGGACCTCCTCAGCTGTTTCCCAGGTGTGCCTGAGGAAGCAATTGGAGGTAATTAGTACATGGCAGTGCCTTGTTAAATAGGACATATCATTCACAGCATGGATGTTGCACTGCTGAACCCTCACTTGGTAGAGCACTGCCAACATTACCGTCAGCACAGGAATGGTCCAGCCAGCTGGATGGCTCTATTTTCAAAATCCATGAGGACCTTGATTTCAGGCATTCCTCCACTGGTCTGCTACCTCTCCCTCTTGTTGTGTGCCAGCTTGTCCTGCATGGATAGAAATGGAGAGAGTGTAAGCAGGATGCCTGCCAGGCCAGATGATAAATGTGTCTGGCCTGTGTGGAGGGCGATTGGTCCCACGGATGGGATGAGGACAGTGAAGGTGCGTATGGAAGGGTGAATGGTGATGTCCCTTGAACTGGCAATGAGTGAGATCCCTGTGGATGTGTGATAAGTTTGCGAGTCTGTGAGTTGAGAGTGATGAGAAGAGTGACTTACCCTAGTGGAATGTAGGAGATCATTCATCCTCTTGTGGCACTGGGTGGCTGTGTTCTTTTGCAGGGCATTTATGCTGACCACCGCTGCCACTGCCTCCCATGCTGGATTTATGATGTTGCTGCGCCTCCTGAGGCCAGAGTGGGGATACAGGACATCACGGTGAGCCTCCACTACATCCAAAGGGCACTCAAGGGTCGCATCATTACACCAGGGGCCTGCAATCTTCTTACCTTTCGGGGCCATGTCTTCCATGCAGCAACATTGTGGTGGAAACACCAAGAGGTGTGCGTGTGCAGATGCACTTTAAATTTGGCACCTGGCATGAGGAAGCCTGAGATGATGGCGTGGCAGGTGAATAAGAGCCTGCCCACCTTCGAAATGGCATGTTTGCCAGGAATGCATAATTAATGCGACGGGATTGGGCCGATACGGTGTGAGATGACGCCATTGCGGCCGACAGGTCAAACGTCATATTTTCCGCCCGCAACCGCACTTAGTGTAAATATGGGAAGATTCCACCCATTATCTCCTTTTTTTCCTTTATTCCAAGTTTCACTCTAAACAGTTCATACTGTCTGGCTTCTTTCTCTCTCTGAAGCTCTTTCCTTCTCTCTTTCTTCACTTGCTAACTTCTCTCTGTGAAGTTGAAGTTCAATCTTTCGCATTTCTATTTCTTGCAATCTATTCTTTTCCTTTTCTTGTTCCTCTCCTTCCCATTGAAGCTTTTTTTATTTTTATTTCTTTTAATGTATTTTTCTTTCTCTTTCTTCTTTCTTTGTAATTCAAATTGTACATTTTCTTTGTCTTTTTCTTCCAGTTCAATTCTTTTCAGCTCCATTTCTTGTTCAAGTTCAAGCTTCTTCATTTGCGGCTTCATTTCAAGTCTTCTGATCTCCAGCTGTCTCCTCCACTAACTTTAAATGCTGAGTAAGTACTTTAACCACTTCAGCCTTACGATATTTGGCTTTTGTCCCTACCTGCGCTTCATCTGCTAACTCTCTCAGCTGAGTTTCAGTCAGAGATTTCAAATACTCCACAGTAATACATCTTCCAGTCCCAAAAGTCTTAGCAATTGCCAAAGCCATTTTTGCGGTCCAACCACTTTAAAATCCTTCAACACAAAATTCCTATGTTCATTACTCTCCTATGCTCATACCCTCTAAATTCACAGATCCCAGTTCAATCAAGAAATTTTAAATCCCACAAAAGGCACGTAAATTTGTTACAACCAGAGCCAATGTTTCCCACTGCGCAATCCAGATCCCAGAGGGAAATTTATCTTACTGACAATAACCTTTTATTCTGTGTTTCAAAATTGAGGGGAAAACTACTGATCTCAAAACTATAGAATCCCAGTAACACTTTTAGTATTTTAAAATTTAAATATTTACAAACAAGGAGGGAAAAAGACTTAAGCATACAATATTAAAATTATACAGTTAAAGCAATGTTACAAGACATTTCCCCAAAAAAAACACTGGGCCAGGATACACAAGTAAACTACTTGACAATAGCTCCCTTATAGATTTTTAATCATAAAAATCCAGTAATATTAACCATAGCAAAAGTGCTGTCACTTTAATAAAAGGTATATCACACGACTTCTCACTCTCTCCCGCTCTGTTGTGGAAATCCTAGAAAGAACGGTTTGGAAAGCAACTGCTTTCTGAAAACAAAGACTTGTCTGGCTTGAAACTGGATGGCTGCTTCAGATTTACTCTTTTTCTCAGCACAGAACAAGTCTCAAGACATTCCCCACCGCCCCCCACCGCCACCCCACCCACACCCCACCCCCCCACCCCCTCCACCCCACACAGCCAATTCAACTCAACTCAACTCAACATCTTCCTTAGAAGCCAGAAGCAAAAAGGTCCGCAAGCATTACCCAGGCCTCCCTGTTGCTTGCCATTTCAACACACCACCCTGCTCTCATGCCCACATGTCTGTCCTTGGCCTGCTGCAATGTTCCAGTGAAGCTCAATGCAAACTGGAGGAACAGCACCTCATCTTCCGACTAGGCACTTTACAGCCTTCCGGACTGAATATTGAGTTCAACAATTTTAGATCATGAACTCTCTCCTCCATCCTCATCCCCTTTCCGATCCCCTTTTTTCTAATAATTCATACAGATTTTTCTTTTCCCACCTATTTCCATTATTTTTAAATGTACTTCCATCCATTGTTTTATCTCTACCTTTTAGTCTATTTCGATCCCTTCCCCCCACCCCACCCCCACTAGGGCTATCTGCACCTTGCTTGTCCTGCTTTCTACCCTTAATTAGCACATTCCTTAGATAATATCACCACCTTCAACACCTCTTTGTCGTTTTGTCTATGACATCTTTTGGCTATCTCCACCTATCACTGGCCCTCTATCCAGCTCTACTTGTCCCACCCCCCTCAACCAGCTTATATTTCACCTCTTTTCTATTTTTCCTTAGTTCTGTTGAAGAGTCATACGGATTCGAAACATTAACTGTGTTCCTCTCCGCAGATGCTGTCAGACCTGCTGAGTTTTTCCAGGTATTTTTATTTTTATCTTCCTTAGATATCTTTTTTCCCCTTTCATCCTGGATTCCATTGTTCTCAACCATCTCTTTGAACCCAACTTTCCAAAATATAGAAATCTTTAATGTTTTTCTATTGCGTCTACTTTCATGTCAGATATAATTTACTAATCTTTCCTTATTTGCTTATGAACCGTTGTAAGTTGTAAAAGTCACTTGTCACTTCTAAACTACCCTTTGAAATTTAACAGCTGAATAGCCGAGTTCCTACTTGTAATGAAAATTTTAAAACCCAACCTATGTACTTGTCAATCCGCTCCACCAGTGCCTCTCATTACAAATGCATGCATCTAGCACATTTACCTTTCATCCCCCTGTTCCCACAGACAAGCTGTCTTTACCAACCTTCCTCCAGTTTAATTAATCACCATGCGCACGCCCACACACATACACACATACACACGCACAGCCTTCTTTACAGAATGCCACCATATTCCCAAAAATATTTTTAAAAAGTAACATCTATCTTCACATGAAAACGTTGAGAAGGAGCAAGTGTGCTGAAAGTAAAGCCTTCAGACATTCAGAGAACTCTGGGTGGCAAAACTGAAAATCTCAGTGACAGGGAAACACAGAAGGAAATTGGAGAGATTCCTTCCAGACTGATTGTCAACCCAGACTGAGAACCATTTGGGAGCAGTAAATCACATTGCTCCCAGGTGACAAAAAGCTCCCCTGTGGCATGATTTTTCAGTCTAAGTGGCTGGGGCAAGAAAACTAGTGTATATCCAGGAAATCTGTGATTAACTTAAAATTATAGGGTTGGTTTTATAATAGTCCACTTTTTGTTCTTTTAGCAAGGGCTTTGGTATTCAGGCGCAAAAGTACCAGAAAATTACGTTGCTGCATGAGCAAAAGACCTAGCCACAATTTTCTTGGACCTTCTGCACTGCAAAACAGAGCACCATGTCATTTCAATGTTGCAAGTCTCCACTTTTAATAATTAAAGAACATTAGTTAGTCTCCACACTCCTCCCAATCATCTATTGCGAAATGAACAGTTAAAACTGCAGTTCCTTGTTCTGACTTCTTGGTTAGAAAATAACATTAGTGACATTGTTCATTAGTCCTCTGTGGCACAGTACCATGGAGCGGAAGGTCACAGCTTTGTGCCCATGATTTTCTACCCTGCAAGCTCCCAATCATGAGTATTGAGAATTTTGGTTGGTAACTCATTGTAACCTGCTGTTATATGCCTCCTAGTGATCATTTGGAGGATGATTATTGATTGAGAAGCACTGCAGGAGACCAAAGTGATGAGTTACTAAATAAATACAATATCTATCCCAATTAAACAATACTTAGATAAATCAGTGCTTCATGTAAAAAAGTTAGATGAAATTAAAATAATTGTCTTTAATTTGATTGCATTGTGCAATCAACTGAGGCCCTTGTCACAGGAAATGTCTGGGAGAAATCAGACCCTTTTTAAAATTTATTCACAGGTCACACATACTAGATTTTATTCAGTTTTAACAGAAACAAAATTAAGATAGTGAATGACTAAGATGAATTTTAAAAAGTGGTTATTACTATATCATGCACTTAAGGTTAATTGGGACATTTTTAACTTGCAGCCAAAACATCCAAACTGCATCATTGTACTAAATTTAACTGCAACATTTTAAGAATAAACCTTAAAAAAAACAAACTCCTAAAATTTAGTAGTTTAATCACTCATGATGGTTAAAATGTGTTCCTACAAAGAAAGGATGCATCTTTTAACTCTAAGACCTCCACATATGAACATACGAACATGGAGCAGGAGTAGACCACGTGGCCCCTTGAGCGTGCTCCGTCATTCAATAAGTTCATGGCTCCTGCCTACCCCTGAAAACACTTCAGCCCCTTGTTAATCAAAAATCTATCTAGCTCTGCCTTAAAGATATTAAAAGGCCCTGCTTCCACTGCCTTTGGAGGAAGAGGGTTCCAAAGACTCACAACCCTTTGAGTGAAAAAAATAATTTCCTTATCGCTGTCTTAATGAAGCAACCCCTTATTTTAAAACCGTGACACCTAGTTCTAGATTCTCCCACAGCAGGAAACATCCTTTCCACATCCACCCTGTCAAGACCCCTCAGAGTCATAAAGGTTTTGATGAAGTCACCCCCTGCTTTTCTAAATTCCAGTGGATGCACGCCTAACCTGTCCAACCTTTCGTCATAAGGCAACCCATTCATTCCTGGTATCAGTCTAGTAAACCTTCTCTGAACTACTTCTAATGCATTTACATCTTTCCTTAAATGAGGACACCAGTACTGTACACAGTACTCCAGATGTGGTCTCACCAGTGCCCTGTACAACAGAAACATAGCCTCCCTACTTTTGTACTCAATTCTCCTCACAATAACCGATAATGTTCTATTAGCTTTCCTAATTACCTGCTGTACCTGAATGCTAGCCTTTTGTGATTCATGCACTCAGACATCCAGATCCTTCTGAACCTCAGAGCTCTATGAGCTCTCACCATTTAGATAATATCGACTGCGTTTTCCGATCGGCGAGCAGAGGTGGAGCACGCTCACTGAAGCGTAAAATGACGGAGGGTGACATCGGGTGTGCGTCCCAACTCCACCCCGCGTCATTTAGATTTTCAGTTCAGCGGCCAAACTGTCAAAGGCCCACTAAGGCCAGTTAACGAGCAATTAAAACAATCAACTGAGCTGCCCATCCAACCTGAAGGTTGGTGGGCAGGCGAAGAACCCAGGCAGCCTTAAGGAAAAACATCAAACCTCATCGGCGGGTGGGATGAGGTTTCATGAGGGTTTTAAAATTTGTATAAAATGTTTAAATTTTAAAAATTGACATGTCCCAGAGTGTCACATGAGGGGACATGTCAGGAATATTTTTTTCTGCCTTTGATGAACTTTGGAATCTTGAGTCGACCTCCCCGAGGCAGCACTTTGCCCCAGGGAAATCCATGCACTCTTTCGTATCCACACACGAAAGACCACACTCCTAGCTCAAAGAATACCACCTCCCCTCCACTCAACCACACAGGGAAGCACTCCCAGGTGGACCTCACGCTGGGCCCGTCACGTAAAATGGTGGTGCATCCCCAACTGGGGGCGTGGATCAGGAACCTGCCCGCTCGCGCCCGCTCCTGCATAACCCCCCCCATTTATAGCTACCCTCTTTCGTTAGCTAGCCAATCTTCTATCCATGCCAATATGTTACCCCCTACACCATGAGTTTTTATTTTCTGCACTATATAGTACTTTGATATAGTACTGTAAATCTAAGTATAGTACATCCACCAGTTCCCCTTCATTCCCAGCACGTGACTCCTTCAAAGAACTCCAATAAATTGGCTGAATAAGATTTCCCTTTTACAGTATCACAGTATCTTTACAGTGCAGAAGGAGGCCATTCATCCCATCAAGTCTGCACTGGCTCTTTGAAACAGCATTGCAACCAGTCCCACTCCCCTGCCTTAACCCCATAACCTTACGCATTCTCTCTTTTCAGGTAGCAATCCAATACCCTTTTGAATACTTTGCTCGAACCTGTTTCCACTACCCTTCCAGGAAGTTTGTTCCAGACTCCAAGCACCTTCTGGGTAAAAAAAATTCCTCGCATCACATTTACCCCTTTTGTCAATTATCTTGAATCTGTGCCCTCTTGTTCTTGATGTTCTCTTGAGTGAGAACAGTTTTTCACTATTCACCCTGCCCATACCCTTCTTGAATATCTCTATCAAGAAAAACAGTCCCAACCTCTCCAATCTATCCTCATAGCTACCATTCTTCATCCCTGGAATCACAAAACCATGTTGTCTCTGCCTGATTGCCTTAACCTTTTCTAAGTGCTCTGATATACATCTTTAATAATAGCTTCTAACATTTTTCCTATGACAGATGTTAAACTAACTAGCTATAGTTTCCTGCTTTCTGCCTCCCCCACTTTTTGAATAAAGAAGTTACATTTGCAATTTTCCAGCCTAAAGGAACCTTCCCCAAATCTCCTCCAGAGTAACAATTCATTTTTTTTTATCTCCCTGACATTCCCAATTACCCATTTTCCTTCTGCGCCATTTCCAATTATCCACCACCACCCCTCCCCCAGCAAAGTCAACTTCCCATATCCAGTAACTACAGCTTTCAAAACTATTGATTTCTGAACTAGTTTTCACAAGAAACCCCATCATTACTTGTTCACAAGATGAGGCAAAATTTACGCCCAGAAAATTTTCTCATGAAATATACTGAGCTCGAATAGAGAAATGCATGTTGAAATATTTCTACAGGATTTTTGGGAATTAATGATCTTACAATAAACACACAACGTGTTGGGGACTGAATTCTGTCAGTTTACAAAGCTCTGCTGAGATAATGTTAATTTTGTGGGTACTTCCACAAGGAAACTAAGTTTGCTGCCAACTCAGTTTTCTGTGCAAGCTCAAGCAGAATTTGTTGCAATGGTCTGTAATTATATTGTATTAACTCAATTCTTTCATTGCATTTCATGTGAGGGACAATCCTGGCTCTGTCTCAGTAATTCTCAAAATCAGAGACAGTAGATTGGGCTTTCTAATTATTCCCACCCTATTAATCAGCGTAATCAGGGTGAATACCAAATGGAAAATTGGGCAGAATTACTTTACATTGGATCTCAACCTATTTGCCCATCCCATTTTCAGCGGGTGCAGGGAGTTTCTGTCTACCTCATCACCATCGTCCTGCTGCTTCCACCTTGGGTGAACTTCCTGTTCATGCAAAATAGGTGTTGGGGGTTGCTAGGTGATTGGTCGAAGATGGAAGAAGAAAGCAGGAATGAACTTCAAATGCTGAATATTAACACCAGCTGGAGCTGTGAAGACAGCCTCTGAAACGCATCAGGAGGCTTCCTCGGAGACTTTGTCAAGTCTTTCCCAACACTTAAGCAACATTTACCTATTCTCAAGTTCTCTGAGCACTTCACCTAAAAATATTAAATGCTCTGAGACTCCACCTTATAAGACCCCCAAATTTTTGCTATGATTCAGTTAGGGACCACTAACTATTTGTTTAAAGTAGAAAAGGTTTGAGATCCAGGGCACTTGCTAGCAGAATAAAGCCATAAGATTCCACAATTTTTGAACAAACAAATTAAACTTTACTATGCAAGGTCAGAAAGCTAAAACAATTTATAGTATCTATCTTATACACTAGCATTCAGGAATAGCATGAGGTAAATATGATTTAGCAGGTAAATTGTGGTTGAACACACTACACTGCACAATAAATAGCAGATATGGCCAAAACAGATTCCATGGATTTCTCAGCAACCCACCCAGACCTCAGTAAACACTGTGATTCAACTGATCTCCTTGAAACTTTCTCTCTCTCACAAGGGATTCCAGTCTTCACCTTCGGAGATCTCACTTTGGAATTCTCTCCAAGAGTCACTCCTACTCAGACTATCTCAATGACTACACATCTTTCAATCTTGTCTTCCAAGACGGGATTCCCCTGGATTCCTAAGTCTACATCCAAGCACTTTCTGCACTCTCTGCACGAGTCTGTACTTCCTTCGACAGCTCCTTCCACACCTGCGACCTCTGCCATCTAGATGGACAAGGGCAGTAGATGGACAGGGACACTACCATCTTCAAGTTCCCCTCCAAGCCACACACCACCCTGACTTGGAAATATATTGTTGTTCCTTCACCACCACTGGGCCAAAATTTTGGAACTCCCTCCCTAATAACACTGTGGGTGTACCTACACCACATGGACTGCAGCTGTTCAAGAAGGCAGCTCATCTTCTCAAGGGCAATTAGGGATGTGCAATAAATGCTGGTCCAGCCAGTGACATCTGTATCCCATGAATGAATAAATTTTTAAAAAGCACCAAGTCACAAGCACAACTTCAGCTCATCAGCCACACTGGCCAGAACACAACTGCTCCAAAGTGTTACCTTTGCCCCAATGGTCTGTAGCATGGAATCACCAAATTTCTGCTGGCATTTTACTCTCCAGAGCTTCTCCCGAGCTCTCACTACTTGAAGCCTACCAAATGCAACGCTTTAACTTCTTGGAGACTCTTTCTTTGCTCCTCTCCCCAGTAGTCTCTACTGGCAGTCTCCTCTTCCCGGTAGCTGCTTCCCCAGTTCTCTTTCTCCCACTCTGCCCCCTCTCCCTATCCCATCTCTTGGGACTCTTCTCTGTTGGTGCCCTGCTCCTGGCTCCCGTGATAGATTTTTGGCAGCATTTCTTTTACATGCAGGCACCCTGAAAGCTTGTCTCTGACCCAAAGTTCTCTAAAACACTGGACTGCATATGCATAGCTCACTCCTGGTCCACGCATGCGCAGGAACTCCCGAGGCCTGTCGGGATTTGTAGTTCCCAATCTCCACCCAACGACAAGGTAAGTTTGGATCTCTTAACACCTTTCCCTTGGGAGAAAAAAAGCTTCACTATACTGAAGGTATCTTTCTAATGGCTTTACAATTTCTTTGCAAGAAGTCCTTAACATTACAAACTTCTAACAGGCAGCTTATTACACACTGTACAGATATCTTTTCATTTGATTCCACAGTTACATATATTGTATTATAAAGGTACAATGGCTTAACCAAAACAAAAGCCAATACATGTAACAAGTGGGATTAGCAGGATTTAAACTTCATTGAATTATCATAACTCAGAGCCTGCGATTTTGTTTAGTTCAGTTAAGTCCACAGCCCAATTCTCATCATTTTTAATAGATGTCGTTATTATTCCATTTTTAAGTTATGTGTTAAATTCCCATTTTGATCTAATAAGGTCAAAATGGCTTCTTTGTGCACCAACAGCTTGTTTCTCCTCTGATCAAAATTCCTTTTAGCTGTTTCAACGATGTTATTGAAATGCTTTTATTGTTCATACAAAAGGGTTTGGTCTTCCTGCTCGGCTTGATCTTTGAACGTTTTAAGATCTTGGAGTTTTTCCTGATCCAATTCCAAACAAGCCTTATTTATTATTTTCTGAGTGAGGTCAACTATTTCTCCATTCTGGACTTTTATTTTTCTTTCCAATAGTTCGAATCTTCCACACTAATTACAAGACACATCATTCCAATTAGTTTGGGGTTTTAAAAGTTATTTTGTTAACTGCCCACTTGCCTGGATTGCTGATGTTGTGCCCTATGTCTCAACACTGGCTAGTACTTGGGTTTGGTGTCAGGTATCATTAACCCTTTTGGGTCACCTTGAGGCCTCAAGCTTTCCTATTGAATAAACTTCACTTGACAATTCTGCAAGCCATTGTACGGTCTCTGTACCATTTTTTTTTGTGTTTTTTGTTGAGTGAATTCTTGGCTCAACTGGATCACAAATGGGCTCCTTGCTTTCACTCACCGGAATAACTTTGGAACTGTGCTGCCCACATCCCAGGTTGTAGAAAAATGATACTGTCCGCTAAATCATTACCCAATATTGAGTAGACGTTTTTAATGAGTAATTCAGAGAAAACTCCAACCACACAGGACCTCTTCATAAGGGCACAATTTACTTGATGCAATGGGAAAGACACACACTTCCCATCAATATACTGTATTAATACATTTTTATTCAATGGACCTTTTGAAGAAAGGTCTAAATCATTTGCTAACATTAAGCTCTGAGGTGATCCAGTATCTTTCAGGATAACAATCTTTCTTGGCTCTTTCTTGGATAAAAAGAGAGTAACTTCCCTTTCCAATATAAACCCCTGATAATTCTTTTCAGCTCCACCTATTCTTACTGTAAAAACCTTAGAAGCAATGGGTTTCTCACAAGTTTCGCTTTCTGATGCTGCTTTCTCCAAAAATTCCTGCCACTTGGACCAGTGTCAGACTTTATTTTAACATCTGTTTCCTTTACCTATACCATCTTTTCTGAAGATTCTGCCATCGATTTATCATTCAGCTTCCAACAATTGGCTTTGAGATGACCTGTCGCATGGCAATAAAATCATACTGGTTTCTTGATAACACTTATATCCTCTGCACTTTCATTTTCATTAACTAAAACAGCTCTGTCTTCTCCCTAAATCTAGACTCTTTTCTATTCCTCCAGCTTCCCTGTGGGTTTACAAATGGAGATCTACTGCCACCCCAGCTGCCAATGTGATATATCATATCCATCTGCCATAACTGCTAATTCCTCACTTTAGAAACCTTACGATCTTCCAGGTGTGACCTAATAGCTATTGGGATGCTCCTTCTAAATTTTTCCAATATTAAGAGCTCTCTCACATTGTCAAAAGCTTGTTCTAACTCCATTGTTTAAAACCACCTGTCAAACAGCACTTCCTTCATGCTAGCAAATTTGGTCTTTTCATTAAAGTCCGAAATTTCAACTGATGTGCTTCAGGGACAAAATTGTAAGTATTAAGTACTGCAGTTTAAACTACCCCATAATCTAAGGTCTGTTCTTCCAAAAGGCTAGAATACACATCCAAAATCTTCCTGACCAAATGGTTTGCAAAATGAGAGCGCATGCGTCCTTAAGGGCACTTTGGCTTTGTAGCCAATGTTTCAAGCCAGATAAAATATGTCTCAATTCCAACTTCAATGATCTTAGGCACTAAGCTCTTTATTAAATCAAAGCTCAGAGTGGGATTGGATTCCTCCTCTGGTTCAGCCAGTTCATATTGTCTGATTTCTTTCTCTCTTTGGCGCTCTCTCTCTCTCTCTCCTTACCTCTTTCCTCCTTTGCTAACTTCTCTTCTCTGGAGTTCACGTTCAAGCTTTTGTATCTCTCTTTTCCTCTTTTTCAAGTTCGAGCCTCTTTCATTTCTTTTTCAAGTCTAATTTCAAGTTTCTGCTTTTCTCTATCTTTATCTCAAGCTGTTTCGATTGCAACTGAATTCTAACTAATTCAAGCTGTGTGAAATTCGTGGCAAATTTTCCTTCTTCTAATTCCACAGGCTGTGCTATTACCTCAACGATATCTGCTTTCTTAGCTCCTGCTTTTAACTCTAACTTTGGGCGGAATTGTCCCAGGTTTGCACTAAGTGCGGGAGGGGGCAGGAAAACAGACATTTTACCCACCGGCTGCAATGGCAGCTTTTCACTAAGTATGATCCAAATCCCACCTCATTAATTATGCGTTCCCAGGAAACATGCCATTTAGATGGTGGGCGTGCTCTCATTTGCTCGCCACGCCATCACCTCGCCACTTCATCATGCCGGGCGCCATATTTAAAGTGCAGCCATGCACACAACTCTCAGTGCTTCCAGCTCAGCACTGCTGCATAGGAGGCGTGGTCCCGAAAGGCAAGAAGACTGCAGTCCCACCCCACCCCCCCTCCCCCCCACACCAGTTTAATGACACCTCCCTTGAGCACATTTTGGATGCAGTGAAGCCCTGCTGTGACGTCCTCTACCCCGCTCTGGCCGCAGGATGGGCAGCTACATCACCAATCCAGCATGGGAGGTGGTGGCAGCAGTGGTCAGCGCCAACACCTTACAAAAGAGGACAGCCACCCAGTGCCAAAAAGCTTTGAATGATCTCCTCTGTTCTGCCAAGGCAAGTCAATCTTCTCATCACTCCCAACTCACACACTCACAAACCCATTAAATATCTACAGGGCCCTCACTCACTGCTGGTTCAAGTGACATCACCATTTACTCTCTCATACACCTTCATTGTCCTCATTTCATCCGTAGGACCATTCACCAGCCACACATGCCAGGCATACTAATCATCTGGCCAGGCAGGCATCCTGCTCATACTCTCTCCATCTCTATTCATGCAGGACAAGCTGGCACGCAACAACCAGGAGAGGTCACAGACTGATGGAGGAATGCCTGAAATCAAAGTCCCCACGGACTTTGGAAACAGAGTCATCCAGTTGACCAGTGAGAATCTGGACCATTCCTATGCTGACAGTGAAGTCAGCCGTGCACTACCAAGTGAGGATCCAGCAGCACAACAACCATGCTGTGAGGGATGTGTCCTGTTCCACAGTACCCTGCCATGCACTAATTATCTCTCCTTGCATCCGCAAACACATTTGGGAAACAGCTGACGCAGTCCACAACCCAGGGCCTCCAATCAAGCCCTGAAGAAACCTCTGAAGAGGATTCTAAAGGCACCTTCATTGTTGTCCCATCACAGCGCTCACCCACACCCTCCACCAGTGCAGAGACACACACCTCGGTGGGTCCTAGCTTTTGTGTAGCCTCAGGGCCACAATCTGGTGAGCACATCACACTGTCTGATCCACAGCAGGCAGTGGCAGGGACTTCCCAGGTCTCCGGCACTCGGAGGACTGCTGGAGGCCAGAAATCTGCTGAGTCTGAGTCAGATGAGGAGCCTCTGGACTAGATCATACCTCAGTTGCTGGAGCTGCAAAGGCAAGCTCGGGAACATCAGGAAGGGATGTCCGCTGCACTCCTCAGATTGCAAGGCACGATGGAGGAGTCCATCCACCTTCAGGCTGAGGTGATAGCACCGGCATGCCAATGCACTGAGGTCAACACTGGCAGGATGGCGGCCGCCATGGAGACCTTGGTCCAGGATTTTGTTCCTGTACTGCTGCATAGGCTGAACTCCATTGCTGACGCCATAATTGGCCTCCAACAGTGTCAATGCGAGAGGGCTGTAGAGCACCTCAATCTCACTCCAGCGACCCCTTATCCTCAAGGAGTCAGCCAGGGGCCCTCGGGCACTCATAGGGAGGAGGATCAGCAGGTACACACTCTGGGGCCATCAATCCAGGTGACTTTGGGAGCGTCCAGCCCATCCAGATCCTCTGTTCCTGTGACCCAAGCAGCTCCTGCTCCAGAGGCCGAGGACACTGCCACATTGCAGGACCCCAAAAGAGTGCTGGGGTCCTGCAGGTCTCGGTCCTCCAGAGGACACCGGCCAAGGTCATTACAGACAGATCGTAGCAGTCAGCAGGAAGCCTCCACCTCCACTGTGGACCTCTGGGGAGCACCAAGACGTTTAGGTTTAGGAAGGTTAAGAAGATGAAGTGGCACAGCCTGGGCACGGGTGTTAATCATTTGTACATAGTGTTCACTATTGTAAATAAATTCCCAAGAATGTCTCCCTGCCTATGGCTCCTTGTTCTGATGAGCAGTGTTTGTGTCACTCAGATGTGAAACCTTGATTCCTGCACAAGATAAAGGCAGGTGTCTCAGTCAAGAGCCTCTTCCCTGTGCTCTGCGCTGCTATCAGACCAAAGTGATGGTCTGGCTTCACACTCAAAGGACACCTCAGTGATGCCTGCACCTCAATGGTGCTTGTCATTGCTGCCAGAATGTAGTGGGCAGGTGTCACACAGTTCCGTCATTCTTTCTGTGTGCTTTCAACACCTTTGAGATGGGGCTGGACCCCCATGTCTTCAGCATCTATGACCAGTGACGCTGTGCTCCTGAAGGAGTCAGGTGCTGAAGGCTGACAAAGAACTGGGTGCAATTAAAGTTTCAGGGTTGTGTCTCCATGATATGACCCGGATCACAGAGCGCAAGTGAGTTGCCATTGACCAAACAGGAGTCAGACATTCACAGAGGCTATGTGAAGATCTATGGAGAGTCCTCACTGCATGTCACCATCATACTCCTGTAATCAAGTGACTTTTAAGGCCTCCACTGCATCTCCATGACAGGAGCCTTATCATAGAGGGTATGTGTGCTGATGTCAGCCAGACTGGAGTCTAACGTTCACAGATGCAATGTGAGGATCTATGATGTTTCCTCGTTGAATGTCATCATCAGCTTCCACAAATCTAGCAGCTAAGAAGGCCTCCCGAGCACGCCTGCCTTATCTGGCCAGTGCGATGGCCTCATTGCCATCATCATCGCCTTTGAGGACCTCCTCATCCTCATCCCCATCAACATCCTCCTCATTGGAGGAGACCTCCAGCTCCTCCATCTCCTCCTCAGGCAGCTCCACTCCCCGTCGCAGTGCCAAGCTGTAAAGGCCGCAGCAGGCGACAATGATGCGTGACACCCTCTGTGGACTGTTTTGCAGGGCTCCACCAGACTGGTCCAGGCACTGGAGCCTCATTTTCAGCATCCCGATGATCTGCTCCACCAAGTTGTGAGCTGCAGCGTGAACCTCGTTATACCATCGGTCTGCTGCAGCCTGAGGCTGCCACACAAGTATCATCAGCTACCTCTGCGGGTAGCCTTTGTCTCCGAGGACCCAGCTCTGCAGCCTCTGTGGATCCTACAAGACATCAGGGATCTGTGACCGACTGAGAATGTAGGAGTCACTGACACTCACTGGGAACTGTCCACAAATGTGCAGGGTGTGTTTGTGATGGTCGCACACCAGCTGCACATTCAGCGAATGGAAGCCCTTGTGGTTGATATAGTTTGACCGCTTGTTGTGACAGAGATCTGAGCGCCGTGTGAGTGCAGTTGTTGGCACTCTGCGTCTGTGGGAAACCTGGTGTCTGGTCAAATCCAATCGCTCTTGCATCCCGGCTTTCCTGGTTCCAGGCAAAATGCACAAAGCTGTGTGGCCTCACAAAGAGGGCGTCCATGAGCAGTTGGCTGCATATGTGGGTGGAGGCTTGCAATACCCCACAGAGGTCACCTGTGGATCCCTGAAAGGAGCCACTAGCATAAAGATTGAGCTCTGTGGTCACTTTCACAGCCACAGGCAGTGGATGCCCTCCATGTCCCTGTGGCACCAATTCCTGAGGCAGCCGGCAGATGTGGCCAACCAGCTCACTGGATGTGTGCAATCCTTGGTGACACTGGTTCTCAGTTATCTGTAGAATGAAAGGTGGCATCTATAGATCCTGGGTCTAGCTAGGCGCAGACCAGTGATGGTTTTCTGTAGCTCTTCAGTGGTGTGTGCAGGAGCCCCAGCTGCCCCTTCTTCCTGAGGGTGCTGCCCCTCCCTCTGCACAGCTAGGCACCTCCGTTGCTCTCTTCTCTGTCATCTCCACTTTTTGTACTCCACATGACATATAGCTGGTTCGCCAGGCTCCATGCTCCTGATGTACTCCTCCTGTAGAAAGAAACAGAGTTGTGTGGTTTAGCTTAGGTGTTCTAAGAACTTCTCCTGGTTAAGTCTGAAGGCCCCTTAATGCATCCCTGGAATTGCAGCCCAACACTTTGATGGCCAAAGTTTAGTGTGCTGTATGTCTGCCCGAAAACCCACCCTCCTCCACCCGACTCCACCTGACCGATTGGCAGCAGCTTTGCCCATTGGACTGCGTGCTGTGCTCTCAGCTCAGGTGCTGGCATTCTCCTAACCCACACTGCAAGGGTGCACTGTTAGCTTGAACCATGGGGGAGCCTGGTCCAAACTGGGATGTTGACTTTGCAAGGGGCTGTGAGCACGTCCACCAATGACTGCTCCATGGTCAGCTTTCATAAGGAGATTATACAATATGCATGGTCGTCCAACTGTTCTACAGTCCACTAAAATCCTCATTAGTTTGCAGTCAATGCCCAAGGGGTAAAAAGCTCTGGAGCACTTGGTGGCAATTTCATACCTCTGCGTTACTCGAGTAGGCAGGCCCACCTCCAAGCATGTAAATTTAGCGGCACCTGAACTGTCTCAGCTATGGAGGAATGGTCATTTTATACAATGTTTCCCTAATGCACGGCCGTTTCCCTCCCCCAATCCCACACATGCTTGTGCACTACTATCAGCCACAGTGCAGCTCTTACCCGCCCAACTCGCCTCAACCACAAGGCAGACCTAGACCTCCCTTCAACGTGCCTCAACCTTGAAGTTCAACTGGCAACCCTCGCGAGTGCTGTGCAACATTACTGTGCACTCACCTCCCAGTCCCCCTCAAAGTGCAGCCCGCCAAATGCACGCCTTATACATGCTGTTGTGAAACACGTCAGCATGCAATCACGCCGAAATGCTCAGTGGGGGATGATTCCAGCGGGTTGCGATTATAATGATATGCAAATGTATTACAATGAGGTTCCCGATGTCAGACAACAGGAAATGCAGGCTGCCATGAAACCAATCTTTGGCCTTCTCGCCATAATGTCCGCTCATGCCACTGAACACACCCAATGCCAGCGGGCACAGGAAATTCTGCCCTTCAACTTTTTTGCTAATGTCATTAACCTGGACATGGTTAATCATTGCCACATACTCAGAGATAAATCTTGCCTCTCTAAAAAGTCATAGCAATTGACAAAGCCATTCTGCTTTACAATAAGCATTGTGAAAGTCACTATGGAAATCTTATCAACCTGAACCTCAGCAAGTCACAGCATCCTATGAGTCTGTGGATTTGAAATCCTGGATGAAACCCCAATTTATGTTATGATCCTGGACTAGACCCCTAAGCTTTTGGTACAATCCGGTTAGGGACATGTAACTTTTTGTTCGAAGTAGACAAAGACACTTGCTAAGAGAATAAAGGTGCAAGACTCCACAGTTGTTGAACAAATGAAATAAACTTGACAATGCAATGTCAGAAAGGTAAAACAATTTACAATATCTATCTTATACTCTAACATTCAAGATTAACATGAGGTAAATGTGAATTCACAGGCAAATTGTAGTTGGCCGCATCACTCTGCACAGTAAATGGCAGGTGCAACCAGGATGGATCCCATGGATTTTTCAGCAACCTGCCCAGATGTCAGTAAACATGTGAGTCAACCAATCTCATTAACACTCTGTCTCCCTCATGAGGGATTCCAGTCTATTACTTCAAAGATCTAGCCTTGGAATTTGCTCCAAAATTTGTTCCGACCCAAACTACCTCAATGACTGCACACTTCCCAGGTTTGCAATCTTGCCTTCTGAGTCTCTATTCCCCTGGATTCTTGAGCCTGCGCTCCAGCACCAAATCATAAGCACTACGTCAGCTCTTCAGCCATGCTGAGCAGGGCACTATAGCTCCAAACGATTACCTTTGCCCCAGTGGCCCTGCAGCAAAGAGTCACCAACTTCCCAGTTTTCACTCTCCAGGGCTTCTCCGGAGCCGTCTCTCCTTTAAGCCTGCCAACTGCAGCACTTCTTCTGCTTGGAGCTTCTTTCTTTGCTCCTATCCCCAGGTGATTCCTACCAATGGTTTCCTCCTCCCAGTGGCTCCTTCACTGGTTCTCTCTCTCTCTCTGGGACCTCTCCCTGCCCCCTCTCTCCTTGGTTTCCTCTTTTGGGACCTTTCCCTGCCTGTTCTCCCTGTCCCCTGTCCCAGGACTCCTCCCTGTTGACACCCCGCTCCTGGGTCCTGTGATCAGGTTTTCACGCCATTTCCGTTCTAATGCAGGTGCCCTGGGAATTTGTCCCTGACCCAAAGAACTCTAAAACACTTGACTGCATATATGCAGCCCACTCCTGATCTATGCATGCACACGAAATCCCGAGGCCTGTCGGGACTCATCGTTCCCGACCTCCTTCCAACGACAAGGTAAGTTTGGATCTCTTACCAATGTTAGCAGGAGAAAGGCAGTAGCCATGCCTCCTTCTTCTTCTTCAGGTGCCATGTTTTACAATGTCGATGATCATGGCTCACCAACTTTCGTGGTCCTTGATAGCAACCAATATCTTGGTGTGGTCCTCAAATTTTATACCTGTTTTCCTTCTTAGCTCTCATTTTCCTTCCTCTTGCTCTGCTACCCTCATTTTTACCAGTCCCTGCCAAATGTTCTAGTTTCTCTCTGCTAAGTCCATGCTCTAGGAACTTCTACAAATCCAGACCACACAAGTTTCTTAGCAACCAAAGTCCTTTGGAGCCTCAGAAATAACACCAAAATGGTAATAAAATGACCCTGAGATTAGCTCAAGAGTGCAAAAGGATCCTTTGTTGAATCTTTTACTCCAGCAGACTTAGCTTCTCCTGGCTCTTGCCTTGGTTCAAGGTTTATTTGCTTAACCAGTTCTAAAATAAATTACAAAGTTTCCTGTTTCTCATGAGATGCTTTTTGAAAATCATGTTCCTTACTGACATCCCCAATTTCCCATAGATGTAAGTTATCAGTAAAAAGTTCCACGGGGAGGTGGGGGGGAGTGGCTGCTGGTTTACTTTCAAACTGTCCTTAGGACTAGAACATTCCAAACATAGATCAACATTAACTGCTGAGCAGAATCCTCAAGCCACCTTGTTCCCTGATTGCTTATGGCAAATGGTCCCATGAGGACATAGCATTTGCAAAGGAAGCTCAGCCTTGTCTCCTGTCGGCACAAGCTTCAACTCACAGTTTATTGTTTCTTTAGTTCTCTGTGGAATTAAACAGGCAAAAAAATAAATCACAAGTGATTATATAAGCAATAGCTCAGCTCCCTTGTGTATCATGAAGTAATGTGTTAAAACTACAAACATACCAGCAATTCACAGTAAACAATGTCTAATATTAAAAAAGGAAAGTATTTTAGGATATGATATTTGTTTGTAGATGATATCAATGTCATTTACTAGGACACTATTATCAGGAGTGTTAACTAATTGTGACTTCTTGCTAAATTGAAGTTTCTCCTTTTTCCTTCCCCCGTCTCCCCTCCAATTTTCCCTCTCCTATTCGTAACGGCACTGATCTGTTCTGAGAATACGTGAAGACAAAAATTAGGAGCAGGAGTAGGCCATTTGGCCCCTCCATCCTGCTCCGGCATCCGATAAGATCATGGCTGATCCGATTGTGACATTAGCTCCACCTTCCTGTCCGCTCCCACCCCTTAATCCTCGACTCCTTGTCGATCAAATATCTATCTAACTCAGCCTTGAATAAATTCAATGACCCAGCCACTGTTCTCTGGGGAAGAGAATTCCACAGGCCTTTGAGAGAGAAAAAAAATTCTCATCTCAGTCTTAAATGTGTGACCCCTAATTTTTAAACTGCCGCCTAATTCTTGACTCCCCCAAAAAGGGGAAACATCTTCTCAGATCCAGCCTATCAAATCCCCTCAGGATCTTATATTTTTCAGTAAGATCATCTCTCAATCTCCAATAAGTATAGGCTCAATCTGCTGAACCTTTCCTGAAAAGGTTTCACCACTACTGATCACCCTTCTATTCCATGTCCATATGCCTATTAGCTACAGAGGCTTACCTCCAAAGTCTGCAAGGAGCTTCATTTGCTGGAAGCACATATTTGGAAATTGAGACAAACACTGCACATGATTTTTTAACTGTTCAGATGATCAGCACTCCTCCACAGCCCAACCCCTTTCCTGACCCGCTGTGTGTAAGCTTGGACAATGTGCACAGAGCACAGGCTGGCTATTTGACCATTTGGGCAAAATCATAGTGGTAAAATGAAGGAATCTGAGATGAGAGGTCCCAGGTTCCAGCCCCTGACAGTACCATCAGAAATATTCCTCCCCACAAACAAGAGGGGAGGAGGAAGAGTTGAAGTGCTTTAGTAGTAGGGGATTCAATAGTTTGGGGAGCAGACAGGCATTTCTGTGGCCATAGACATGACTCCAGGATGGCATGTTGCATCCATGGTGCCAGGGTCAAGGATGTCACAGAGCGGCTGCAGGACATTCTTCTGGGAGAGGATGAACAACCAGAGGTCATGGCCCACATTGGGATCAATGACATAGGTCAGAAAAGGGATGAGGTCCTGAAAGCAAATTTTAGGAAGTTAGGAAGGGAATTAAAAAGCAGGACCTCAACAGCAGTAATCTCAGGGTTACTCCCAGTGTCATGTGCTAGACAGCATGAGAATAGGAAGATTGAGCAGTTCAATATGTGGCTGGAGAAATGGAGTAGGAGGGAGGGCTTTAGATTTCTGAGGCATTGGGATCAGTTCTGGAGTGGGTAGGACCTGTACAAGAGGAGAGTTTACACCTTAACAGGACTGGGACTAGTGTCCTTGTGGGGAGGTTTGTTAGTGCTGTTGGAGAAGTTAAAAATATATTGGTAGGGGGATGGGAACCTATGGGGAATTTCAGAGCGGAGAGGAGAAAAACTAGCAGTGGGAAGTAGTGAAGTATCAACTGATAATGAAGATATATCAGAGAGTTGCATCAAGGTAGATAGAATACCTGGAGGGTTTGATAGAATTAGAGTAGGCAACAGTAAGTCATTAGATGGGGATCAGAAAAAGTAGGAAAGTAAAAAAGCCTAAATCAGGGTTAACGTATGTGAATGCACGGAGTGTGATTAATAAGATTGGTGAACTGCAGGTATAGGTTGACAAACGGAATTATGATATTATTGCTATAATAGAGGCCTGGCTCAAAGAAGGGCATGACTGGGTGTTAAATATTCCTAGATACAAGGTGTTTAGGAGAGACAGGAAAGGAAGAAAATGGGTGGGGCTAGTGGCAATATTGGTTAAAGATGTCATTACAGTACTGGAGAGAGAGGATGCTCCAGAGGGGTCAAGGACAGAATCTCTCTGGCCAAAGGTAAAGAATGGAAAAGGCGCAATCACATTGATTTATGTAATATAGAGACCACCAACTAGTGGAAGGGATGTGGAGAAACAAATTTGCAAAGAAATTAGGGAGAGGTGCAAGAGTTATAGAGTAATTATAATGAGGGACTTCAATTATCCAAATATGGACTAGGATAGGAATAGTACAAAAGGACAGATGGGGCGAGAATTCCAGGAATATGCTTAAGATAATATTTTGCAGTAGTATGTTTCCAGTCCAACAAGAGGACATGCACTTTTGGACCTGGTTCAGGGGAATGAGTTGGCCCAAATGGATCAGTTATCAATGGAAGAGCCTCTTGATGACAGTGACCATTGTATCATAATGTTTAGGTTCATCATGGAAAAGGACAAAGAACAATCCAGAGCAGGAATAGTTAACTGGGGGAAAGCCAACTTCGATGGGATGAGATGCATCTGAGTCGAGTGAGTTGGAATCAAATGGTGACAGGAAAGACAATGGCTGAACAATGGGACACCTTCAAGAAATAGTATTGCAGGCAATGTCAAGGTATTTTTAAGGAATAAAGACAGTTTAAGTACGTTATATTGGTATTTGTAGGTGTTAGGAAAGAGTTTTATCTTTAATGTTTAAGTTTGATTTGTATTTTTGTAGTTGTGTGTTAAGAAAAGTCAAATTGAGTTTTAGTTTTACTTAAAAAGGAGTTTGCATTTCTAATGAGAGTTTTATGATTGTAAGCTAAGTTAAGGAAACATAAGTAGAATAATTGGGCTGTTGCACAGCAACAGGGGTTCAAAGAGGCAGGTCCCTCCCACAGACACAAAGAAAACCTAAAGAAACAGCAGTTTTAAGTTCAATTTGAAGCCAAGAACGCAAAGAAACTTGGCATTGGGAGAGGGAGCTGCAGATTTCCCAAAGAACCAAAAGATCCTAAGGCCAAAGGAGTGGGACAGAAACAGGGGAAAGTCCCTTCTAGTCAAAAGAAGACAGGAATCTGGAAAAGGTCCTGTCAATGAAGTTAAGAATGAAGGGCAGAGAAAAAGGCTTTAAGCTTCAGATTTAAACGGACAACAGTTACAGAAAGCAGATTTAGAGCAAGAACAGTTTGCAAGAAACCAGAAGGTCCCAAGAGACAACTGAAGGTCTGTAACTCTTTGTTATTAGCATGTGAAGTAGTGGTACTGTTGACAGCTGAGTCAGTGAGAGAGTGCGTGTGGAAGATAGTCTGAATGCATGTGGTGACCTAGGGAAGAGGAACATCAGGAGAGTTCGAAACCCTGGAGGTGAACCCTTGTGGAAGGCGTCTGAGAGAAAACATCAGTTTGGGAGAAGATTCCAAGGCAAGGTCTTGGAGAGTAGAGATTGGAAACCCTTGTATGAAAGACAGAGTTCAGTGAGACTGGTTGGCTCATGGTGTGACAAGTGCCTGGGGGAAGTTGAGGAGGGACACATAGCATCTGGTTGAGTTTGCATCTGTCACTTGGTTTCAGAGTGTGGTGCATCTGACCACAGGGTGCCTGTTGGTACATGGATTATGTACTTACTGAGGACATTAGAGTATAAGATAGCTTTTGTAACTTGTGTTACCCTTACAAATCTGTATATACCTGCAAAGATATAGCTGTGGGTGAAGGAGTATTGTAATATAGTTAATCTTTTCTTCTTTAATAAATGTTTTATTCTTTGGATAAAAGTTCATCAGCAGACTCCTATGACTCTGTTCAGTAGCTACTCACCACGTATCTAAACAAACAAATAAAAGTTAGGATCTATCAAGCTGGGTTCCACCCTGGGATTAGATTTGTCCAAGGATAATCTCAGCTGGGATCATAATAGTACATTGCCTTGAAGGGGAAAGGTTGGACAAATAAATCCAGAGTGTCCTGGATGATGAGAGAGATAGAGGTAAAGATGAAAGGGAAGAAGTGTGCGTATGACAGATATCAGGTAGAAAATAGAAGGGAGAATCAGGCTGAATATAGAAGGACCAGTGCAGAAGTGAAGACACTAATAAGAAAAGCAAGGAGAGAGCATGAAGAGAGGATGGCAGCGAACATAAAAGGGAATCCCAAGCTCTCCTGTAAGCATGTAATTAATAAAAGGGTGGTAAGAGAAAGAGTGGGCCATTTAGGGACAAAAAGGGGACTTGCATGTGGAGGCTGGAGAAATGGCGGAGATGTTCAACAAGTATATTGCATCTGGCTTTACAAAGGAAGAACTTGCTCTTAAGCCAAGGTGAGAGAGGAGGTAACTGGTACACTAGAAGAACTTAAAATCGAGTGGAAGGAAATGTTGGAAAGGCTATCTTTACTTAAAATAGATAAGTTACCAGGACCAGAGGATATGCAACCAAGGGGACTGCGGGAAGTGAAAGTGGAAATTGTAGAGGGACTAGTGATAATCTTCCAGTCTCCCTTAGACACAGGGGAGGTGCCAAAGGACTGGAGAATTGTGAATGTTACATCTTTGTTCAAAAAGGGAAGCAAGGATAAAGCTGGGAACTACAGACCGTCAGTTTGACATCAGTGGTAGGGAAACTTTTGGAAAGTATAGTATGGGATAAAATCAATAATCACTTAGACAAGTGCAGGCTAATTAAGGAACGCCAGCATGGATTAATCCAGGGAAAATCATGTTTAACTAACTTGCTGGAATTTTTTGAGGAGGTAACAGAGAAGGTTCATAAAGGAAACACTGTTGGTGTGATGTATATAGATTTTCAAAAGGCATTTGATACAGTGTCTCACAATAGATTCTAAGCAAAATTATAGCTCATGGGATTAAAGGGTAAGTAAGCACTTGGATAAGAAATTGGCTGAGTGACAGGAAACAGAGAATAGTGATAAACAGCTGTTTTTCAGTTTGGAGGATGATTTGTAATGGCGTTCCTCATGGGGTCAGTGTAGGGACCCTTGCTCTTCCTGATATATATTAACAACCTAGACTGTGGTGTGCAGGGCAGATGATACAAAGATTGGAAATGTTGTCAACTGTGATGTGGATAGTCTTGAGCTTCAAGAGGCATAGATATGTTGGTGGATTGGGCAGTCAAGAAGCAGATGAAGTTCAGTGCAGAGAAGTGTGAGATGATTCGTTTTGGCAGGAAAGATATGGTGAGGCCGTATAAAATAAAGGGAGAGCCTCTAAAGGAGGTGCAGGAACAGAGGAACCTCAGTGTATACATACATAGGTCATTGAAGATGGTAGGGCATGTTGAGAGAGCAGTTAATAAAACATATAGTATCTTAAGCTTTACTAATTGGGGCATTGAGTACAAAAGTAAGGAGGTCATGTTGAACTTGTATAAAACACTAGTTAGGCCTCATATGGAATACTATGTCCAGTTCTAGGCACCATACATGAGGAAGGATGTGAAGGCATTGGAGAAAGTACAGTGGAGATTCACAAGAATGATTCCTGGGATGAAGAACTGTAGCTATGAGGATAGATTGGAGAGGTTTATACTGTTGGAGAAAAGAAAGCTGAGAGGAGGTTTGATAGAGGCATTCAAGATCCTGAGGGGTATGGACAGGGTAAATAGTGAGAAATTGTTCCCATTCAAGAGAAAATCAAGAACCAGAGGGCACAGATTCAAAACAATTGACTAAAGGAGTAAATGTGATGTGAGGAAAAAAATTTCACCCAGAGGGTGGCTGGAGTCTGGAACAAACTTCCTGAAAGGGTGGTGGAGGCAGGTTTGATCGAGGTATTCAAAAGGGAATTGGATTGCTACCTGAAAAGAGAGAATGCTCAAGATTACGGGGATAAGGCAGGGGAGCGGATCTAGGTGGAATGCTGTCTCAGAGAGCCAGTGCAGACTCTATGGACTGAATAGCCTCCTTCTGCACTGCAAATATACTGTGATACTGTGAACAAAGAAGTCGGATGGCCAGACATTTATCACTCATTGTGGTCTCCAAAAAACTAGCTGATCTCCCTGCCTCCCAACTCAACTACCATCAATCTCAGTGGTGACCCGAAGAAGGGTGGCAGTAGTCTCAAACGCAAGCCCAATCTACATAATGTTCGTGGGAGACAGCCTAGTAGGGGGCACTCTCATTTCATATGCCTGTGCATGCCCAGTGAAAGGGCCCCTTGGAACCACAATCAGTAAAATGTGTCTGATGTCAAGGGAAAGATACTCTCAATTTGTTTCTGGATTTTAGCTCTTATGTCATTGTTTTGACCAAGGCTCTAATGACGCCTAGAGCCACATGGTTTTGGCAGAATACAAACTGAGCATCAGTGAGCACATTACTGGCGAGTAAGCACAACTTGATAGCGGTGTTGATGACTCCTTCCATCATGTTGTTGATGATTAAGAGTAAACTAATAAGGAGGTTGTTAATTTAAATGGATTTGTCCTTCTATATGTGGACAATTTTCCACATTATCGAGTAGATACGAGTGTTATGGCTGCTATGGAGGAGCTCCTCCAAGGATGTGGCTAGGTCTGAAGCACCAATCTTCAGCACTACACCCGGGATATTGCCAGGGTCCATAGTCTTTGCTTGGCCAGTCCTTGATGTCAGATGGAAAGAATCAAATTGGCTGAAAACTAGCATCTGCAATGATAGGGACATCAGGATGACTCCAAAGGATAAAAGATCATTCACTTCTGACTGAAGATGGTTGCAAGTATTTAAGCTTGCTCGGGACTGTATCCCAAGCTTTCAGTGCCCTGGCCTAACATTCAACTTCTTTAGTCCATCAAGTCATAAATTGCCTCACGTCAGCTGAAGCAACTGAAATAACCTTGAAGGGGACACACGGAAGGTGCACAAAGAACAAAGCATGTGGCCTTTGGTTCATTGTCTGCAGAATTTCCTGATATGTTAAATAAAAACGTCTGTAATTGCATTCATGCATTGCTTTGAAAATAAACTCCTGCTTTTAAAGTTCTCTAATGAAACCCATGGAACAATTAAAAGTTATTATAGGTAATTTGAGCAGAGATATTGTACCAGAAATGAAAGCAACTGCATGTTGTGCTTCGCTGTTTGAGGTCAACATATTGGATATGTTGGACCATTTCTTGTATTGGACTGTAAATTACGAAGTTGTTTTGTGTATAACAAAGTAATGGATTGCTAAGCAACACTGGCAACACCATGATACATTGAGTTAGCAATCTCTCTTACAGTAAATATTGGGATTCAGGGAAAGAATATAAATCAGCAGATGCCTGGATTTAATTTGTTTTTAGATTTTCTTTGTTGGCATGAGTAGAAATGATTGGAGTTTATACAACTTTAGCAATGTTTCAGTTTTGAGTTTTGAAATGTACCAGTTGGACATCACTGTCTGGGCTCGATAAGCTTCTACGTTGAACAGCTGAGCCACAGGGATCAGGCATAAGCAATGCTCAATCCATGCGGTTGATAATCAGAGAAAAGGGAAATAGTAGGGTCACTACAATTGGTATCAGGGTTTAAAGTTAAGAGGGAAATTGGGCAAGATTCCCATTCCTGATTTCGATCCAGCAAATCCCTGCTGGAAAAGTGCATTTGTGTGGACTTCAGACTGGCCTGGGTGACCCTGACTGGCTGTGATGCCTCCCCATCAATCAAATAACATGCCAAGATTCGCTGTTAAGTCTCAAGCATGAGTCATAGTCACTTCTCTGTGGTACCAGAGGGTCACTAGTATTTGCGAGCAATGCCCCAGAAAGGAGGCAATACCTGCAGGAAGCCGCTCAACTGAAGTGGCAGTATGAATTGGCAAAGAGATAGTATTGGGGATCTCATTAAGCTGTGGTCATGCACTTGTTTTGACAATTGCACTTACAAGTTTTGTGCCACATGATGACTTTTAAGCGAACTTTATTTTTTAACAAAATCACTTGCTTAACTAAAACACATCTGACCTTAGTGGCAGGCCAAAAACAACATCTGGAGTCTGGCTGGTGTTTGGTGATATACACACTGCAACATTACGAATCAAAATGCATTATATTTCAGGAATCCAAACCAGGTTCAATTAAACACTCAGCAGGGTGTTTTTTTGCAACACTGATAATAGTTCTTGCCATATATTCAGAAAATGTATATTAAGAATTGTGTGCTTTCAGATTAATTGTAGCCTGCTCTGTTGTGGTTGCATTGGGAGGGTCTTGTCAGCATGACCGGTTTGAATAATATCTGGATAATCAATTGGTAACAGACTTATTACTACATGCAGAAAAATGACTTCCAGTATTTTTATAACTTATGAACAAAAGAACCTATTCCTAGTTGTGGCAGGCATTGACCAGCCTAGTCAAGGACCACTGAAGGCTACTCAAAAAAATAGACGAGTGGTATCATGAGTTGTATTTTCCACTAAAAGGATGCTGCTGCCAAGCCAAAAAGACGTTCTGCCTACTACACAAACAAGTAAGGTGGCAGATGAATTTCAATGCCAGTGTGATGCCAGCTACATACGCCACACATTCTATCTACTGACAGATCTTATCAAACAGCACATTCCTTTGGCTGTTTGCAATAAGCAGAGTACTGACCATACTCAATCAGCATGTTCTTGCAAAACTGAGAATATAGACAGAGATCTTTCACTTCCCAAAGGGTCATATCCCAGAGGTACACAGAAAGATACACTGGGGGACACCCCCCCCCCACCCACACCCCACCCCCACCCCTCTGCTCCAGAGGTCCCTATGCAAGGACTGTGCAGGAATTGCCTGGGAAGTTTCAGCTTCCGTTGGGCAATTACGCTGAAACTGGAACCATCCAAAACTCCAATTTAAATCATAAACTTCAGATGGTCCCAACTCGCTTAGCAGAATAGTTACTCAGGAAAAGTTGAAAAGATTAAAATCAGTGACCTCACTGTAACACCCCGCGTCTTACACAACCACTCACCTTCCACACTTACCTTCTCTCCTGTAAAAGTGGCTGGGACATTTAAACTCACAAATTTACGGCAGCTAGTGCCATAAAAATGGGGCTTGGCTTCACTTGCCTCAGTGATCCTGCACTACAATGAAGGGACTCCCAGAGCAACCGTGCAACACATTTCTCATGAGGCCCAGGTCAGAAGTCCGAGTGAGAAATGTGCAACTCCAGACTAGGGTAAGTAAAAGGGAGCGCAGTGGCAACCCAATGGTGATTGCTACTCTACGGAAGATTCGGTCCATTATATCTAATGTTAGATGTGATTCCGTGATTGGGCAGCACTTGCTGAACAATCCCAAGTGTGCTAACAACTACACGGGCAAACAATTTAAGATCAGTAGTCAGGCTCACAATGTGATGTGGCTCAATTATGCTTGCTATAAGCTATATATGTTCATAAGCAGGGACCTGTCCTCTGCAGGCAATAGGAGCACGTCCAAGCGTTGCACCTTTAATAAATTAAACAAAAGTGTAGGAGACAACAGTTCCCTGATACATTCTCCACGGCAACACTTTGACCAGGGTTAACTTCCCAACCAATCAGCACCCTTTTCTCACACAGTACAAATTGCTGCTCCCTTTGAAAATTAGTATTCTCGCATCTGTCCTGATGAGTGTAAGATGAAAAGCTTAGACAGCATATCCCATTTTTCAGCAATCCTTAAAGATGAGAAAGTTTTTAGTATTTAATTTTGTTCACTCGGGGGGGAGACTTTCAGCTCCTCCGTGAAAATCCTTTTTCCGCTCCCATCCATTCGAGACCACTCTCACTCCAGAATAGTCTGCCTCCTCCCAGCATCATCCACAAATAACTTCCTGAAAACTGTTCTTAGGACGGTTTTCCTCATGCCCATATCTCTATTAAATCTCCTCTTAGCCTTCTTCTCTCCAAGGAGAACAGTCCTAACCTCTCCAATGTGTCCTCATAGCTGAAGTTTCTCATCCCTGGAACCATTCTTGTAAACCTCCTCTGCACTGTCTCCAATGTGTTTGCATCCTTCCTACAATGTAGCGACCAGAACCGTACACAATATTTCAGCCGAGGTCTAATGTGTGTCTTCTATAAATTCAGCATAACCTCCTTGCTCTTGTACTCTATGCCCCTATTAATAAAGCCCAGGTTACTATAAGCTTTATAAACTGCTCTCTCCATCTGTCCTGCCACCTTGAATGATCAATGCAGAAATACAGATCCTTCTGCTCCTGCACCCGCTTCAAAATTTTGCCTCTTATTTTATATTGTCTGTCGATGTTCTCCCTACTAAAATGCATCACCTCACAGACTCAAAACGTTAACTCTGTTTCTCCCTCCACAGATGCTGTCAGACCTGCTGAGTTTTTCCAGAATTTTCTGTTTTTATTTCAGATTTCTAGCATCGACAAGTACTTTGCTTTTATCTGGGATACTGCATGCTTTATTAACCATGCTCTCAACATAATCTTCCACATTCAATGACTTATATTCATATATACCCAGGACCCTCTGCTGCTGAACCCCTTCTAGAGTTATAAGCTTTACTTTATATTGTCTCTATGTTCTTCTTACCAAAATGAATCATTTTATGTGTCTCCGCATTGAACTTCACCTGCCATTTGTCTATCCATTCCACTAACTTGTCTATGTCCTTTTGAAGTTGTACACTATCCTCTTCATAGTTTACAATGCTTCAAAGGTTTATCCAATCTGCGAACTTTGAAACTGTGCAACGTCATTAATAAATATCAGGAAAAGCAAGGGTCCCAACACTTCCCTGGGAAACTCCATGACAAACATTCTTCCCAAAAAAACATTAAACTCTGTTTCCTATCACTCAGCCAATTCTGTATCCATGTTGCTACTGTCGCTTTCATTCCATGAGCTATACTTGCCCACAAGTCTATTGTATTAAATGCCTTTTGAGCGTGACCACTTGGCTGGCTTTCCGTCTACTTTGAGCAGAAATCAAATTCCTCCCATTGTAAGTCCAGAGAGATCTTGTTGAAGTCATCCCAGGACTTTCTGTAGCTGGCCCTGAAATACTCAAAATAATAAATGCATGAATTTCTATCCCTTCCTCTGATCTGTTTTTCCTCCACCTAACAGGAAATGTATAGATTTATAGGACAGAGTCCAAAGAGAATGATTCCTGAAATTCAAGAACTGAATTATGAGGGAAAGATTAACTACTTGGGGACTACTTGGGGATATTCGCTAGTGTGGAGTTGGCCAGCAGGGGAGCAGCAGGCTTGTTACTGTGAGTAGCTTACTGGAGATGGTGTGAATCCTTCATATTCTCTCAGCCTTCAGATAACAGAATAATAAATCTGTCAGTCCCTTGACTTCAGGCAGTAAATCAACAATCAAATCATTAAAAGTATAAACAGTGGAAATTCAAACCAGCAGATCTCATTTGATTGCAGAACACAACTTAAAAGGCTCAAAACAATTCAAACAATTAAGAAAGCAAATAGGAGAGCAAAGAGGGGATATGAGAAATCTCTGCCTGGTAAAGGTAAGGAAAATCCTAAGATATTCTACAAGTATATCAATGGGAATAGGATAACCAGGGAAAGAGTAGGGCCCATAAGGGACCAAGGGGGCAATCTATGGGCGGAGCCAGAGGACATCGGTAGAGTGTTGAACGAATATTTCACATCTGTCTTCACCCAAGAGAATGAGGATGGAAGTATGGAACTCGGGGAGAGAGACTATGAGGTTCTTGAGCAAATTGATATAGGGAGTGACAAGGTATTGGAGGTGTTGGCAGGCTTAAAAGTAGACAAATCTCCAGGTCCGGATGATTTGTGTCCCAGACTGCTGAGGGAGGCAAGGGAGGAGATCACAGGAGTTCTGACCCAAATTTTTAACTCCTCTCTGGCCACGGGGGAGGTGCCAGAGGACTGGAGAACAGCTAATGTGGTTTCGCTATTTAAGAAGAGTTGTAGAGATAAGCCAAGGAACTACAGACCAGTGAGTCTCACGTCAGTGGTAGGGAAACTACTGGAGAAAATTCTGAAGGAGAGAATCTATCTCCACTTGGGGAGGCAAGGTTTGATCAAGGATAGTCAGCATGGTTTTGTCAGAGGGAGGTAATGCCTAACAAATTTGATTGAATTTTTTGAAAAGGTGACCAGGTGTGTAGATGAGGGTAGTGCAGTTGATGTAGTTTATATGGATTTCAGCAAAGCATTTGACAAGGTCCCACACAGAAGACTTATAAAGAAGGTAAATGCCCATGGGGTACAGAGTAATTTGGTAAGGTGGATTTAAAATTGGTTTAGTTGTAGGAGGCAGAGAGTGATGACAGAAGGATGCTTTAGCGGCTGGAGGCCAGTGTCCAATGGCATACCACAGGGATCTGTGCTGGATCCCCTATTATTCATCATTTACATAAACAACATAGATGACTAGGTGGAGGGTAGGATTAGTAAGTTTGCGGATGACACAAAAGGTTGAGTGTCTTGGGCTACAGGAAGATAGAGATGGGATGGTCAAGTGGGCAAATAAATGGCAGATGGAATTTAACCCTGAAAAGTGTGAGCTGATACAGTTTGGAAGGAGTAATTTGACAAGGAAGTACTCAATGAATGGCATGACAAGAGAAAGTTCTGAGGAACAAAGGGATCTTGGCGTGTGTGTCCATAGATCTCTGAAGGCAGAGGGGCATGTAAGTGGGGTGGTCAAAAAGGCATATGGGATATTTATCAATCGAGCCACAGATTACAAAAGTAGGGAGGTCATGTTGGAGTTGTATAGAACCTTGGTGAGGCCACAGCTGGAGTAATGTGTGCAGTTCTGGTCACCACATTATAGGAAGGATATGATTGCACTGAAGGGGATGCAGAGGAGATTCAACAGAATGTTGCCTGGGATGAAACATTTAAGTTATGAAGAGAGTTGGATAGACTTGGGTTGTTTTCATTGGAGCAGAGAAGACTGAGAAGCAACCTGATCGAGGTGTACAGGATTATGAGGGGCATGGACAGGGTGGATAGGGAGCAGCTGTTCCTCTTAATTGAAGGGTCAGTCATGAGGGGACACAATTTCAAGGTGAGGGGCAGGAGGTTTAGGGGGAATATGAGGAAAAACCTTTTTACCCAGAGGGTGGTGACGGTCTGGAATGCACTGCCTGGGAGGGTGGTGGAGGCCGGTTGCCTCACATCCTTTAAAAAGTACCTGGATGAGCACTTGGCACATCATAACGTTCAAGGCTATGGGCCAAGTGCTGGTAAATGGGATTAGGTAGGTAGATCAGGTGTTTCTCATGTATTGGTGCAGACTGGACGGGCCAGAGGGCCTCTTTTGCACTGTGATTCTGTAAAATTACTCTAAAAATTACTGAGCATGGAACAAAAAATCTATGGGGGCAACTTTCACTTTGGACAACAGTGTGTAATGGGCAATATCAGGTTGACTACCCATTCAGCACCTCTCCTGAATTTTGGCTTTTTGCTAACTTCAATAGAAACAAAGTTCAAGAGAAGTATTTTAACACTGTTTTAGTTTCATACCCAATATGTGGCAGCTGTCCTTCAATCAGCTGCAAATAATTGTCTTGTATAGGTGTTAATTATTGGAACAGGAAGCTGAGGTAGCTGGTGAGTCATCAGTGGCTCTATAAAAGCAGACAGGTTTTTCAGCTGCACAGAGCAAGGGGATGCAGGGAGAGGAGACTATGCTGGAATGAGACATAGATCAATAACCAGGCTTGGGCTGACAAGTGGCAAGTAACATTCAAGGCACACAAGTGCCAGGCAATGACCAGATCCAACAAAAGAGAATCTAACGACTACCCCTTGACATTCAAAGGCATTACCATTGCTGAATCCACTACTGCCAACATCCTGGGGGTTACCATTGACTAGAAACTGAACCGGGCTAGCCATATAAATACTGTGGCTACAAGAGCAGGTAAGAGGCCAGGAAAGTTGTGGCGAGTAACTCCCTTCCTGACTCCCCATAACCTGTCCAGCATCTACATGGCACAAGCCAGGAGTGTGATGGAATACTCTCCACTTGCCTGGTTGAGTGCAGCTCCCACAACGCTCAAAAGCTTGATATCACCCAGGACAAAGCAGTTGATTGGCACCCCATCCACAAACGTTTACTCCCACCACCACTGACGAACAGTAACAACAGTGTGTACCATCTACAAGATGCACTGAAGGAACACACCAAGACTCCATCGGCAGCACCTTCTAAATTGCTACTGCCTAGAAGGACAAGGGCAGCACCCACATGGGAAGACCAGCATCTGGACATTCCCCTCCATGCCACTCACCATCCTCACTTGGAAAAATGTCACCGCTCCTTCACCATCGCTGGGTCAAAATCCTGGAATTACCTCCCTAACAGCACTGTGGGTGTACCTACACCACATGGACTTCAGTGGTTCAAGAAGACAGCTCACCACCACCTTCTCAAGGGAAATTAGAGATGGGCAATAAATGTTGGCCTTGCCAGAGATGCCCATATCCTGGAAGTTATTTTTTTAAAAGTAGGAACTTGGGAATCTGGTTCACATGGGAATTTGGTACAGAGGGTGGAAGAAGTGTTCCTTTCTCTACCTTCTTTTAGTCTCTGGTAACTGTAGAAGACACCAGTTGCTTACCAGGAATAGAGACTAACCTAGAGACAGCGATGAGAGTTTGGAAAGTTAGTGGGTTGAGTCTGTGGCCGAGCCTGGAAACCATATGAAAATGCCAATTAAATCGCAAACTTCAGATTGTTCCGATTGTATTACATCAATAGGTAACCAGAAGAAGTTAGAAGAATTAAAATCACTTCTACCTTCTGGATAATTATTGTACAGACTCACACCAATCCACCAAAGGCCACCTCTCACACATCCTCCCCACTTGACTATGCCCCATGGGACTCCCCCCGCCACCACAACTTAGCCCCCCTCCATCGGACCCCTACCCCACAGGGCTGCTCCTCATTTTCCCCCACCCGGCCAACTACTCCCCCTTCCATGTGACTCCCCACCCCCGTGGGCTATCCCCCAACAGGAGACTCTTGCCACCCCTGACTATGCTCCCCCCATGGGACTCCTCACCCCCATGGGACTCTAACACCACCCCTTCTGCACGGGAACTCCCCACCCCACAGGAACTCCTTCCCCCTAGGCCCAACTCCTGACCTCTTTCTCCCCCAAGCCCTGACTGCTGACCTACCTCCCCATGACCCTCCAGCCAGGCCTGACTCCCTCCCCCCAGCCCAGCCAGGCACAACTCCCCTCTCTCCCCCAACCTCATCAATGCCAGACTCCCCTCCTCCTGCATGCACCTGCCTATGCACGTCTCCTGACTGCCAACCTTCCCCCTGCTCCATGGCCAGACCTGACTTCCAACCTCCCTGCCATCCCCCACCATTCCCCACCCTGACCAGGTGCAACGCCTCTGCCCCTCCACCCCTCCCCGACCCTGGCCAGCCCCAGCTCCACACCACCTCCCACCAAGGCACGACTGCCGACCTCCCCGCCCACCCTCCAGACCCAAGTCAACCCAACCATCACCCCATACCTCCCACCGATTAATCTCTACCCACTTACTTTATATACATATCCTCTCCCTGGCTTGTCAAAGACCTTTAAACCTGGCTGGATGTTTAAACCTACCTGATTTATGGCAGCTAGTGCTTTAAAAATGGGGGTGTGGCTTATCTGCTTGCGACTCGGCTGCCCTTGATGGTAGGCCCGAGAAGCAAGCTGCACAACACAGGTCTCACCCGGCCTGTGTTGGAAGGTCGGGCGAGGTAGAGATTGACTGGATTTCCAGGTAAGTATTTTTGAGCGGAATGGCAACCAACTCAACCGCCATTCCATTGGAGGTTATGGCCCATTGACTTTGAAGGGAGCGCAGCATGAATTGTTATGATCCTGAGCTGAGGTTACCACTGGGAAAGTCAGATCCCAGAGTGGATAGTTCCCAGCTTGATAGTTCCTAACTTTTAGTTGTTTGAATAGGTATGTGGAGAGGGGCTACTGAACAGAGTCACTGGAATCAGCTAACTAATTTGAACAAAAGGATAAAACATTCATTAAACAAGAAAGGATGAACTAGATTACAAGACTCCTTCACCTATAATTATATGTCTACAGATATATCCAGATTTGTAAGGATAATACAAGTTACAAATGCTATCATATACACTATTTATTTTAATTCATTCTCGGGATGTGGGCTTCGCTGGCTGGGCCAGCATCTATTGCCCATCCATAGTTGCCCTTGAGCAGGTGGTGGTGAGCTGCCTTCTTGAACCACTGCAGTCCATGTGGCGTAGGTACACCCACAGTGCTGTTAGGAAGCGAGTTCCAGGATTTTGACCCAGCGACAGTGAAGAAACGGCGATATATTTCCAAGTCAGAATGGTGAATGAACCTCCAGATGGTGGTGTTCCCATCTATCTGCTGCCCTAGTCCTTCTAGATGGTAGTGGTCTGGGTTTGGAAGGTGCTGTAGATGGAGCCTGGTGAATTCCTGCCGTGCATCTTGTAGATGGTACACACTGCTGCTACTGTGCGTTGGTGGTGGAGGGAGTGAATGTTTATGGATGTTGTGCCAATCAAGTGGGCTGCTTTGTCCTGGATGGTGTCAAGCCTCTTGAGTGTTGTGGGAGTGGTATCATCCAGGCAAGTGGGGAGTATTCCATCACACGCCTGACTTGTGCCTTGTAGATGGTGGACAGGCTTTGGGGAGTCAGGAGGTGAGTTACCCGGCACACAATTCCTAGCATCTGACCTGCTCTTGTAGCCAAAGTATTTATATAGCTAGTCCTGTTCAGTTTCTGGTCAATGGTAAACCCCAGGATGTTGATAGTGACAGATTCAGTGATGGTACTGCCATTGAACATCAGGGGGAAATGGTTATATTCTCTCTTGTTGGAGGTGGTCATTACCTGACACTCGTGTGGCACAAATGTTACTTGCCCTTGTTAGCTCAAGCCTGGATATTGTCCAGGTCTTGCTGCATTTAGACATGGACTGCTTCAGTATCTGAGGAGTAGTGAATGGTGCTGAACATTGTGCAGTCATCAGCAAACATCCCCACTTCTGAACTTATGATGGAAGGAAGGTCATTGATGAAGCAGCTGAAGATGGTTGGACCGAGGACACTACCCTGAGGAACTCCTACAGTGATGTCCTGGAGCTGAGAGGACTGACCTTCAACAACCACAACCATCTTCCTTTGTGCTAGGTATGACTCCAACCAGCAGAGAGTTTTAACCCTGATTCCCATTGACTCCAGTTTTCTTTGGCCTCCTTGATACCACACTCGATCAAATGCTGCATTGATATCAAGGGCAGTCACTTTCACCTCACCTCGGGAGTTCAACTTTTTGGACCAAGGCTGTAATGAGGTCAGGAGCTGAGTGGCCATGGCAGAACCCAAACCGGGCAGCAGTGAGCAGGTTATAGCTAAGCAAATGCCACTTGATAGCTCTGTTGATGACCCCTTCCATTACTTTACTGATTATGGAGAATAGACTGATGGGGCAGTAATTGGCTGGGTTGGATTTTTCCTGCTTTTTGTGACAATTTTCCACAAAGCAGGGTAGATGCTGTACTGGAACAGCTTGGCTAGAGGCGCGGCAAGTTCTTGAGCACAAGTCTGTTCGACAACTGTCACATTTAGCACAGTGGTAGGGCCACCCAACAAGATGGAGGGTATCCTCAATGTGAAGGTGGGACTTCATCTCCACAATTACTGTGCCGTGGTCACTCCTACCAAGACTGTCATGGACAGATTCATCTACAGCAGGCAGGTTGGTGAGGATGAGTATGTATTGGACTTATGTCTTGTTGGTTTCCTCACTACTTGCTGCAGACCCAGCCTAGTACTATGTCCTTTAGGACTCAGCCAGCTCAGTCAATCGTGGCACTATCAAGCCACTCTTGGTGATGGACATTGAAGTCCCCCACCCAGAGTACATTCTGCATCCTTGCCCTAGTGCGTCTTCCAAGTGGTATTCAACATGGGGAAAGCACTGATTCATCAGCTGACAGAGGACAATACATAGTAATCAGCAGGGGATTTCCTTGCCCTTGTTTGGTGATGCCATGAGACCTTGTGGGATCCCAAGTCGATGTTGAGGACTCCCAGGGCTACTCCCTCCTGACTGTTTACCACTGTGCTGCCATCTCTGGTGGGTCTGTCCCGCTGGTGGGACAGGACATACCCAGGGATGGTGGTCTCTGGGACATTATTCCATGACAATGACTATGTCAGGCTGGCTGTGAGACAGCTCTCCCAATTTTGGCACTAGCCCCCAGATATTAGTAAGGAGGTCTTTGCAAGGTTGACTGGGGTTCGTTCCTTTTTTTGTGACTTTGTTATAACTGAGTGGCTTGCTAGGCCATTTCAGAGGCAATTGCTGTGAGCCTGGAGTCACATGTATGTGGGCCAGACGAGTAAGGACAGCATATTTCCTTCCCTAAAGGGCATTCGTGAACCAGATGGGTTTTTACAACAATGGTTCCATGGTCATCATTAGACTTTTAATTCCAGACTTTTATTGAATTCAAATTCCACCATCTGCAGTGGCAGGATTTGAACCTGGCATTACCCTGGGTCTCTGGATTACTAGTCCAGTGACAATACCACTACACCATTGCCTCCCCACAATACATACACAGTCCATGTAACCAATTGAGACCTGTGGTCAGACACACCAAACCCTGAAACCAAATGACAGATGCCACCTCAACCAGATGCTATGGATCTCTCTTCTACTCCCCTCAGACTGTTGTCACCATGAGCTAACCAGTTTCACTGAACTCCATTTTTCACACAAGGGTTTCTAATCTCCACTCCTAAAGAACTCGCTTTAGAATCTTCTCCCAAGCCGATGCTTTCTCTCACATGCCTTCAGCAAGGGTTCACCTCCAAGGTTCCGAGCTCTACTTCCGATGTTCGTCTTCCTGGGTCACCACATGCATTCAAGCTTTCTTCCATGCATTCTCTTTCACCAACTCAGATGTCAACAGTGCCATTGCTTCACATGCCCATCGCAAAGCGTTACAGACCTTCAGCCATCTCTTTGGACCTTCTTGCCTCTTGCAAGTTGTTCTCATTTTAACTCTGCTTTCTGCAGCTTTTGTCTCTTTAAATCTGAAGCTTGGAGCCTTTCTCTCTGCCCCTCACTCTTAACTTCACTTAGCAGGACCTTTTCCAGGTTCCTGTCCTTCCTTTGACTAGGTCCACCTGGAACTTTCTCCTGTTTCACTCCCCTGGATTTTGGAATCTTTTCTTTAGTATGGGGACTTGCTATCTCTCCCTTTTGCTCCAATCTGTCTCTGGCAGTTATTTTCAATCTCTTTTAGCTTGGGACTGGCTATCTATCCTTTCTAGGTGGCTTCTGTTTGGCAGCAGTCTTCAAGCTAACTGAAATCTACCAGCTCACAAATCAAACTGTTGTTTCTAGTTGTGTGTGTGTGTGTGTATGTGTGTGTGTGTGGGACCTACTTCTCTGGACCCCTGTTGCTAGGCAACAGCCCAGTATCTCTACTTTTTTTAGTTTAATTTAGCTGCAGCAGTCATAAAACTCATATTAGAAATGCAAGCCCCTTTTAAAGTGAAACTGAAACTCAATTTGACCTTTCCTTAACACTCGGCCACATAAATATAAATAAGACTTAAACTTTATAGCTAATACTCATTCCTAACATCCACAAATGCAAACATAACTCACTTAAACAATTATATTTCCTAACAAGATTCACCAGAAGGGTCAAATTACTAGACATGATGACACAAACTAGTGGTATATTCCCTGAATTTAGGTTAATGGCTAATTTGTTTGACATTATGGACAATACAAGGAACAGGTGGGATAGTTAGAGAGAAACTATTTCCATTGGTTGAGGGCTTCAGGTCTAAGGGGTGATATTACAAAACAGTCCTACACACCAAGAGTGGTAGAAGTTTGGAGCTATCTTCCCCAAACGGGAATTGATGCCCGGTAAAATATTAATTTTAAATCTGCAATCATTGGATTTTTGATTGCCAAGGGTACTAAGAGAAATTGGGTAAAGGCAGGTATGTGGAGTTCAGCTGCAGATCAGCCATGTTCTCATTTAATGTGGAACAGCTTCAAGGTATTAAATAGTCATCTCCTGTTCCCATATTCCTATCTTCTTATAGCTTGGAATGAAATGGTTCTCTTGTCCACCCCAGCTACTTCTGCTTAAAAGTCAAGGAGGTGGGCCTTTAACTGGCCATTATCTTTTCCTTCTGAATCCATGTTATTCATTGTATAGATCATCCTCAAATTTATCCTAATTAACAAGTCTGTAATGTTACTCCATATTAAGTTAAATTTAATGGTTTCATCTTTGCCTGGCTCACTGCCAACCTTTTTGAAACTTCGTACCATGGCAGCCAGTTTCCAGTCAAATGGGAACTTTCCAAAGATTGACTTATGCCCTCATTGCCATCATGCTCACTCACCTACCCTGCATTTTACAGTATATTATGGTTTTATTTAAATATTGGAAACTCTTCATATTACAACAGTCTTTGAACAGTGTATTAGAAGCCACAAGGGAATGCAAAGGTTATGTTTAAGTTTATCTATTCTTTTGGTTGAAGATAAGTCAAGGTGGTAACAGAAACTGGGCTGCAGTAGATCTACCATGACACACCCTGCCCAAGGGAAAGGAAAATCCAATTGGGCATGTAACAGGCGACCAACTTGTAACCTCCAGTTTCCCGCCATTTCCAGAATTGAAAATCTACTCCACAGAATTTATTATGTCACAGCATCATAACATCACTTTGTGCAGATATCAGACACTTCTGATTGGTTAAGAATGACATAATGATTGATAAGTGTAAATAGCTTTTTCTTGTGAGTCAATGGCATGAGATTTTTTTTATTCATTCACGGGATGTGGGCATCACTGCCAAGGCCAACATTTATTGCCCAGCCTTAAGTGTCCTTGAGGAAATAGGTTATTTTGACTTATGTTTAAATACCCCTTAGAAAACCTTGAGATCTCCCATTTGTTTTTTTTTAATCCAGTGTAAGCATTCCTACATTCCTTACTCCTTTTTCTCATTATTTGTTTTTGGCATGTGAACAATTCTTGTAAGGCAGAATTTAGTGCCCATTTTTAGTTACCCTGAGAACGTTAAGAACAAATGAAAAAGGCATTCAGTAAAGCACATATGTCCAACACACTCTCCATGCTTTTTCCTGCCTGACTGATGCTCTGTAACTACAAAATCGAAAAAAGAAATATTTTTATTAAGAGCTTCCATCTCACTGAAGAGGCTTCAGGCCAATCCACATCCAACAACCTGCTGTGAAAACTCTGCTCACATATTGACAGCTGCAACAAATTCCACCATAGTATCTGAGACAATCCACAACCTTCTAAAACAATCAACAACATACTAAATAAAAAAAAAATGTACAACATTCTAAAAAAAGGAAAATCCAATTGGTCATGTAACAGGTGATCAATTTGTGACCATCATTTTCCCGTCACTTCTGGAATTGAAAATCTATTCCACATCACCCTATTTTGCAATGTTAACAGGCCCTTTAAAAAATTCCAAGATCCAGAACCAGATTGCACTTTCACCACAAACTATTCAGCTCTCCCATGGGCCATAGCCTATCTGTGTACCAAGTTCTGTTGAAACCTGCCAGTAGTCTTTGAGATATATTGTTCACAGACAAACAGACTGACAAACAGGGGGGAAAGCATTACCTCCACACCAGCCTTTAGTGCCAGAGGTAATTAACCAGTCTCCTCATAGCTCAGGTGCTCACCCAACAGTGTCAGTTTAGTTGCCTGTACTTAATCCAAAGTGGGGACATTGTACAGAATTGTACAAAGTACTACAGGTTAAGGTGAACCACTGCACTGTGCAAGCTATATGTATACTCCCAGGGGCTTACGTTCTGTCTTTACAGCTATACATTCAGAAACATTGATGGCCTTCTTTCCTTCTGTTGCACACTGTGGCTTTAATGATCTATCCATCTGTACTCAATGTGTCATTCTTCTGTGTTGCGTTCTATAATGCCATGTTCCATTCCCTGAATACATGGGCACACTCTGAAGACCAGCAGCTTTCTGTCAGTGTCCCCTTTTGGGCCAACGGCTATAACAGTCCTCGATCCTCCCTTGTTTCCTGTGAAGAAACATTTGTGCTTCACTTGGCATCTTCCCACGATGGCACAGCTGCGATCAGTAATTTGCTACGTTGGGAAATGTGGGTGTCAGTGGCTCTGCTAAAATAGATAGGCAGAAATAAGGAAAATGCATGCATTTATTGTAGGAGTAAGCTAAGACACTTAGCCAACCCACACTCATTTCAATTACACCCAGTTGACAATATTAATCTCGTATTTATTGTCTAATCAGCATGAATTATTGATTCTGCTGGAAAGCAAGTAAATTATGCTGTCTGATCATTCATTGCTGCACAGCAGTTCTTCCTTGAACTACTGAACCCATTGAGAATCCTCTGCACAACAGCTCTTAATCTCTCATGCTCCCTTATGTGATACAGTGCTTGGTTGATGTTTTTACTCCTGTGCAATCAAAATTCTGAATGCACTTAAAAGCACTAGGATAAGCATGAGTCATCTTCAGTTAAAAAACGAAGTCCAGACTCCAGATTCTCTTCTACTGATTAAGGAAAGAATAAGTAGGGACCTCAAGATGTGAGATTAATCTGTGACCAAATATAAAACAATGCCAGTTAGCTTGCATTTAAGAAAAAATGTTAACAGGAAGCTTTAGAAAGTAACCTGCTGGCACCAAATTTGACAGGTGAGAATGAGGCAGCTGGGGTTCTAAAATCAGTGCTGGCTTACTACCCATTCCTGCCCACTGCCATTTTGTCCATGGCCTTCATGAGGGTAGCCCAATTGCCTGCCGAAGTAGCTGGACCCTTATTATAGTAAGTCAGTCGGCGTCCTGCAATGTGCCTAGGGACCCCGATTGCAAATTTGAACTACAAATGACAGGCTAGGCAAGGTGTGGTGATTTCTGAAACATTAACTGCCACCCACAACAAGCAATATGCCATAAGAAAGGTGCAGAAGGAGTGAAAAAAATCCCCTAAATATACAGTAAAACATATGTCTGGGTTACTCCCAGCTCGTTCCATGCAAACAAACTAAAAAAAGTTGTCTTTGGTTTTTCCAAATTTATGTAAATTGATCCAATTCCTCAACTTACAATAGCCTCATGTCATTGCAGCACTAGCGGCCAGAAACATATGGTAGCACATGATTAGTTAAAGATTGGTATGAAAATTCAAAAAGACCACATTTGTTTCTTGGAACCCTCAGTCATTTCTTTTTACCAAACATAATGAGCCTGACTTTCTCTTAAACTTGTTGATATGATTGATCATCATTATTTCCCCGATCAGTGTATTCCACACATTCATCATCCTTCCTAAAGTAGGAAAATCTGAGGTATCTGTTCACCTTTCCTCTTCTGAGCACAAGGTTGTGTTCCCTGGTCACAGAGCCTGTGATTATGTTATAATGATTTATTACCTTCATTTATAAACCTCTTTTAAAACCTTAAGACCTCCCATGAGTCTTCTTTATTCCAGTATAAACATCCCTAGTTTCCTCACATTTAATTTTTTTTTCGTTCTTGTGATGTGAGCAGCGCTAGCAAAACAGCATTTATTGTGCATTCTGAGTTGCTCTGGGAATATTAAGAATTAACCAGTCTCCTCGTAGCTCAGGTGCTCACGCAACAGTGTAAGTTTAGTTGCCTGCCCCCTTCCAGACTGTCTCCAAAGCCAAGATGCACCAATATTGTCCTTAATTGCACAAAGTACTCCTAGTTGTACTGAACTGCACTGTTCAAGCTACTTTTACCTGAGGAGCAGTGTTTTACAGTTTCTTCACTAGTTTTTCAGAATTGCACACACGGTCATTCTGATGCTCAATAGGCTCTAATTATAGGGGTAGGTTCACTAATAACCTTACATAAGTTGGGCTCAACTGGAATTATTCTGTCCTTATAGCTATACTCCCAGAGACCTTACTTACCTTCTTTACTTCTGTGGCACACTGCAACTTTAATGATCTGTCCACCAAGATTCATATGTCACTCTCCCGTGTTACCTTCCTCAGTTTACTACCATAACAGATGGAAAATCATAGGGTCATGGCTGCAAATTCCTCCTTTGTGACACGAGTGGCCAGAAATCACCCTCAATCATGCATATTCATAAAACCCTTCTTGATTTCAACACAATGTGAATGCAGGGAGGCGTGGATTGGTTATTGCTGAAAACTAGTGTTGCTGAAAAAAGAGACATGCACTCATCAGGACAGATTCAGAAGAATACCAAATGTAAAGGGAACAACAATTGATACTGCATGAGAAGAGGGTGCTGGTTGGTTGGCAAATTCAAACCAGGGAGGTCGACTCTGATTGGCCAAGGGATTGCCATGGGGAATGAACAGCATTAGATGTGATTTCGCAATTGGACAACACTTGCTAAACAATCCTGATTGTGCTAAGAATTACGCTGACAACTCTTTTAAGATTATCAATTGGGCTTGCCTTGCGGCTCACTCTAGCTAGAAGCTACATATATTCACACACAGAGCCCTGTTCTTTGCAAACCGAGAAAGCATATCCACGCACTTTGTCTTTTTCAACTAAACAAAAGCTTGGGGGACAGCCATTCCCTGGTTCATTACCCATGGCAATGCTTTGACCAATCAGAGTCGACTTTCCTAGTTTGAATTTAAACAGAAACTTGGCAGTTAATTGTTCCCTGGTGCATTGTCCATAGCCTCACCTCTACCATTCAGAGACCTCTTGGCAAACAATCAGCTCCCTCTTCTCATGCAGTATAAATTGTTGTCCACTTTAGACTTGGTATTCTTGTGAATCTGTCTTGAAAACTTAATTCCTGATGTCCTGCCTAGAACTATTCACAGTATTCCAGGAGTGGCTTAACAAGGCTGCAACTCGCTTTAAGAGTGCTTCATAGTTACAGTTAGTGCCTGGATAGAAAATGTTTTATTCCCAGAGATACCATCCCTCACCTTTATGAGGCACTGTATAGCTCTAACATGACTTCTACCCCCTTGTTTCCTAGTCATCTAGATATAAAGCCTTTTTGATTTCTGCGCCAGTTAATGACATTTTAATGATTCATATACCTGAACCCTCAAGTCCATGCACTGTTTCTAGCTTTTCACCATTTAGAAAGTACCCTGTTCTACCCTTTTGAGGTCCAAAGTGGATTACCTCAAATTTGCCTACATTGAAATCCTTCTGTCACAGTTTTTTTTCCCATTCTCTTATTCAATCAATACCTCTTTATAGTGTTACAATTCCATCTACACTGCCTACAATGTCCCCTATCTCTGTGCCATTGGCAAATTTGGATGAGTAGCTTCTTAATCCCATCATTTAAATCATTAATAAATATGAGTCAATAGCTGAGACCCAGCACAGGTCCTTATTGCACCACAAAAAAGTTCCTCCTAATGAAAATCAGTTTGGCACAAAAGTCTACTCTTGTTTTGCCATTAATTTGCTAATATTATTATTAAGGCCAAGACACACACAAGAGGTTTCCACATGCTGTATGTCATTGTTCATTTTGTATTTGGATGCGTATTTCCGGTTTTGTTTACATTGGACGCATTCGCAAAACCATGGCAGTTTGTTTTAGGTTAATTAAAGAACCCGACAGTAATAATCCATAATTACATTATTGCTCATTTTTTCTGATGAATTATTAATTCAAGCTGTTGCAATTGATTAATCTCTTACCAACATATTTTCCAGAAAGCTATTTAAAAGAAAACATTTTATGTCAACTTTGTCCTCTAAAAGGTGAGGGATGGTACCTCTGGGAATAGAACTTTTTCTATCTAGGCACCAACTGTAACGATGAAGCGCTCTTAAAGTTGGTTGTAGCCTTGTTAGATACAGAGTGAAGCTGATTCGACTCTGCACAAACTGTGCGCTTCATCCCTGATTTTAGAAACATACTCCTCCCTGTAACAATGTTCCTTTTACCAATTCTCCACCAGCACTCCTGTGACAGAGATTGAAAATTTAGCTGTATAAGTTCAGCTTCGATACCAAGAGCGTACATCAATAAATTGCGTACTCACAGTTCATGATTCTCCACCCATTAATTTTAATGAACAGATATTATGTAGTGATAAATTAATTTTGTGATATTTGTTCCCAGTGCAGACACATAATTTTTAGTACTGAACATTGATGAATGTCACATCAAGGGCAGCTTTTAGGCCCAGGTTTAACAATAAAAGGATAAAGGAATGGCAAAGATACCATAGGAGTACTTGCTGCCAATTTTCACAGAAGAGCGTTATACCGTAATTAGAATGAAAGGGCTCAAGCGGGGGTATTAAGTAATTAGATAGGATAATTAAAGATAAAGGAGTCAGACTGAAAAAGTAGAAGAGGTACTAGGTCCTGATGACAGCATCAGATCAGCCATTCTCTATCGAACGGCAGAGCAGGCTCGAAGGGCTGAATGGTTTACTCCTACTCCTATTTATTTTGCTTTTGGGACATGCATCCCTGGTGTCAGCTGTACCTCAGTGTTAGGAATGCCATCTCTGAGTCACAAGTCGGTGCGTTCAAGTTACATGCCAGGGACTTGAACACAAAATCCAGGCTGACCACCCAGTGCCATACTGGGAGAGTGCTGCACTGTCTGAGGTGGCATCTATCATATGCAACACTAATCCTGCCAGCCTGTAAGGTGGAGGAAAGAAACCCCATCGTCCAAAGAGCACGGAGATCTCCCTCAGTATCCCGAACAATATTTATAACTCAACCAATGCCTGAAATAAAACAGATTATCCAATCATTAATACATTGCTATTTGTGGGGGCTTGCTGTGCGCAACATATCCTATATTATATTAGTGACAGTGTTTCACCAATACTTAATTGCCTGGAAAATTATTTGAGGCATTTCAAGTTTGTAAAAGGTGCTACATAGGTACAAGTCTTTTATTGAGACATTTTGATAAACACGTTTTCAGAGGGGATCACCTTGAATGGTAGCCTTTTATCTCTTGATTCAAATTGCCAGGTAATCTGTCTTAGTGACAGTCATTGATGAATAACAATTGGCCAGGATACAATCTGTATGTTTCTGCAGATGATGTTTTTAATTGAGATAAATCTGTCATTTTCTGGATTTTAGTGATTCTGATCACACAGTCCAATAACTTGGCAATCGCAATGATCTTTTTGCCGAGAGGTAGAAACAAATAGGAAAATACAGAAGAAGTGAGACAGCTCCTGCTCTCCAGACCAATCAAGTATTTTGCTGCCTCTTGCTCTGCAGCCTTGAAGCTCACCCACAGTAAGTTCAAATACAGATACTAGAAACTTCAGGTATAGATGCAAAACGTATCTACAATTTACCATGAAAACATGGTTAAAGAGTTCTATTTTTCAGGAGGGGAGGTGATTTCATCAGGCCATCCCCCAGGCTCTTGCACTCCCGCTAGAACATCATCCACGTTGGCGTGCTTTCCACCGATGTATTTCACAACAGCACATAAGCAACGTGCATTTGACGGCCTGCACTTTGGGTGAACTGGAGGGTGGTGCACAGCAACGTCCTGCAGAGCTTGCCAGGGTCATCCGTTGCTTTGAAGGCTTCAGGATCGCCGACGAGGTGGGGGTTAAGTGCTGCCCTGCCTCGGAGGTGACTTTTGAGGGTGAGGGGGAATGGGGGGATCATCCATTAGGTCATGGATGCCATCTTCGCGAGGGCACACAGCTTTGTGCATTTTGCCCAGGACCAGGACAGCCAGGATGCAAGGGCGATTGGATTCACCCAGATCTCAGGTTTCCCACAGGTGCAGGGTGCGATTGGCTGCACTGACATGGTGCTCAGATCTCCATTGCAACACACAGTGAACTATCAACTGCAAGGGCTTCCATTTGCTGAATGTGTAGCTGGTGTGCGACCACCAGGAATGTATCCTGCAGCTGTGCACACAGTTTCCAGGGAGCGTGTACGATGCCTACATCCTCAGTCAGTCACAGATTCCTGGAGTCTTTCAGGGTCCACAGAAGCTGCAGGGTTGGCTCCTCAGGGACAAGGGCTACCCACAGAGGCCGTGGCTGATGACACCCATGCAGCGGCCTCAGACTACAGCAGAGCGACGCTATAATAAGGCTCACGCAGCAACTCGCAACTTGGTGGAGCAGATCATCGGGATGCTGAAGATGAAGTTCCGGTGCTTGGACCTGTCTGGTGGAGCCCTGCAATACCCCACAGAGGGTGTCATGCATCGTTGTCATCTGCTGCGCCCCTTACAACCTGGCGCTCCAACTGGGAGATGAGTTGGCTGAGGAGGAGGTGGAAGAGCTGCACGTCTCCTCTGATGATGACGCCAATGGGGATGAGCGTGAGGAGGTCCTCGGGGGTGACAATGATGGGGATGAGGCCCTCGCACTGGCTAGACAAGGCAGGTGTGCTCAGGAGGCCCTCATAGCTGCTAGATTTGTGGAGGATGATGATGACATGCGGTGAGGTGACCCCATAAATCTTCACACAGCTTCTGAGGATGTCTGACTCCTGTCTGGCCAAGGGCAGTTCTCTTGCACTCCGTGATAAGGTTCATATCATAGAGATGCAGCCATGAAACTTTAGAAGTATCTAATGTTTTGTATTGTGAAAGAGGACACATCACACATGGCATGGTTGTATGATTGATGTTGCACTTCTGGATCCTCACTTGGTAGAGCAGCACCAACCTCACCATCAGCACAGGTCTGAGTCCTTGACAGCCAGCTGGATGGCTGTTTTCAAAGTCCATGAGGACCTTGATTTCGGACATTCCCACCGGTCTGCGTCCTCTCTCTCTCGTGTGCCAGCTTGTCCTGAATGGATAGAGATGGAGAATGTGCAAGCAGGACACCTCCAGGCCAGGTGATAAGAATGCCTGGCCTGCGTGGGTGTTGAGTGGTCCCATGGACAGGATGAGGACAATGACAGTGAGCAGTGAATGTGAGAGAGTGAATGGTGATGTCCCTTCAACAGGCAGTGAGTGAGGGCTCTGTGGATATTTGATGGTTTTGTGAGTGTGTGAGTTGACTGATGAGATGAGTGACTTACCCTGGTGGAATGGAGGAGATCATTCATCCTCTTGTGGCACTAGGTGGCTGTGTTCTTTTGCAGGGCATTGGTGCTGACCACCATTGCCACCACATCCCAAGCCAGTTTAGTGCTGTTGCTGCCCATCCTGTAGCTAGTGTGGGGGCTAGAGGACATCCCAGCGGGCCTCCATGGCATCCAAAAGTTGATCAAGAGATGCGCTGCTGAACCTGAAGGCTGCAGTCTTCATTTTCAGGGCCATGTTTTCTGTGCAGCAGTGGTGGTCTGGAAGTACTGAGGTGTGTGCTTGCGGCTGGACTTTAAACATGGCGCCTGGAAAGATGCAATAGCGGGGTGATGGCGGGCGGGCGAATGAGACCCTGCCTCCCCCACTCCCGCCTGATGGAAACGGCATGCTTCCCAGGAATGCATAAAAATGAGGTGGGTTCATGTTGATACAGTGTGAAAACCCGCCATCGCGGCCAGCGTGTAAAACATTGTTTTACCCACCCGCTACCATATTGAGTACAAATTTGGGAAAATTCCAGCCATGATTTCACAAGTCATGCTAACTCTTTGGTACCTAATTTGAACATGCAATCAGTCTTCATTTAGGAGCCTGAGAACAGAGTACAAAATCTTGAAGGACTTGAGAGCTGAGCCTGACCCTGTTCTTCCAGAATATACACACATTTTCCATCTTTGCAGCATAAATAGTGACCAAGAGCAACAAGACTGGTCAGTTTTTTTTTCCCTGTACTCCACAGCAGTAACCCTGATGCTGTCCTACTAATGTCAACTAATTCAGCACTGACAATGGGTTAAGCCTGGTACCTTGCTGCCCTTAATGGCTCAGTGTCACACCAATCAATGCATTCACCCTTTAGGAGTGGGTTTGATTCTTTTTTAACCGAAGATATATCGGTCAAGTTGACTTGCATCAAAACATAGCAAATGAACACTGCTACACAATCAGCATCAGGCTATGATCAGGAAACCATGGCCAGGATTTTCTGGCCCCATTCGCCAATGGACTTTTGGCTGGGCCGTCGAATTTCCCGTGGCGGGTCCCGCCATATATTGAACTCACCATTCCTTGCCTCAGATAGTAACATCAGTCAGGTTCCTGTTCTTGATTGCTAGACAATGATCTCCATTAGAAAGTTAACATTAAGCCAGGGAGAATGGGGAGCTAATTATCCCTGCCCAGATTATTTCATTTACAGCCAGCGAAAAAAACGCAGAACTATCTAATCAGTCTCAACTGGAGTCAACTCCAGGTTGCATAAGCAGAAGAGCAGTAATTTAACTAAATATGGGAGAAATAGGCAGGATATTGTTCACAAATTAGGAAATATAGCTCTCTTTTAACAGCAGGTGTATAATTAAAATGCTAATATGTTAGAAAAGTCTTTTCAATGAAACATTAAACTGAAGCTCCACATGACCTCCCACCATAAAAGACATTATGGCTGTATTTGAGGAACAGGGGAATTCTCCTCAGTATCCTGGCCAACATTTATGCAGCAGTCACCAACAAAAACAGATTATCTGGTCATTTATTTCATCGTTGTATGTGGGACTTGGCTGTGCAAAAATCCATTGTCTCCTACATGATTACATAGATATTGCACTGGCTGTGGGAATTGTTATGGGACAACCTGAGGTAGTGAAACAGTCTATCATGCCAGTCACTTTTTCTTTCTGTGCAGCATTCGGTACATTTCTATCTATATTCCAATTGTTGTTATTTCTTCTTGCTCTAATGGAAATCTCCATGGAAAAATAAACACAGTTACAACCTAATCATTATCCTGTGAATAAATAGTAAGTGAATGGTGTTGACCAAAAATTGGTAGGTTTAGGGCTGTTCTGTATTCATGGTGATTGAAATGTGCGTGAGCATGGGCAGTGCAAGCACTTTGTGCCATTTTCATAAATAAAATAGTTCTGGACACTCATTGAAACATGCAAGATTCTGAAGGGGATTGACAAAAGAGACACTGAGAGGTTGTTTCCCCAACCAGGGCAACTAGATGATGGGGACACAGTCTCAGGAGATGAGGCCAATCATATAGGACTGAGATGAAAAGAAATTTCTTCACCCAAGGGTTGTGAATTTTTGGAATTCTCTACCCCAAAGGGTTACACATGCTCCATTATTGAATATATTTAAGGCTAAGACAGAATATTGGTCTTTATGGAAATCAAGTGGTATGTGGAGGGGTATGAAAGTGGAGTTGAAGCCTAAGATCGTCCGTGGTCGTATTGAAAGGCAGAGCAGGTTTAAGGGGCCAGATGGTCTATTTCTGCTCCTACTTCGTAGATGCCTATGTCCTTAAGTTGTTCATTAAGGCATGAAGGCTGTTAAAATTTCTATTTGTTTGAAATCATCACAGAAGATCGGAGAGGGAGAAATGTTCCAAACATGAGGCTTACTTTCAGTTCTGTGTTATGTCCAGAATGTGTGGCAGGCTAAGCAGAAACAGTGCCTCTGCTGGTCTCTGGTCCCCATATTGGAGACAATGGAAAATCGGAGGCTGGCTTCTCTGCAGTGTTGAAGTGTTGAAAAGTGTTTTTCTTGGGATGAATGCATTTGTGAAATAAGTGATCAGCAAAAGCCCTGGGCTGGGATTTTCCATGCCTGCCAGCATCGGGCATGTTCAGTGGCATGAGCAGACAATATGGCACAATCGGTTTCACGACGGTGTGTTTGCAATTGTCCACTCAGCCCGTCGACTGTGTAAAAAAAAAGCAAAACTTGCATTTATATACCACTTTTCATTACCACCAGACATCTCAAAGTGTTTTACAGCCAACAAAGTATTTTTCAAGTGTTCACTGTTGTAAAGGCGGAAATGTGGCAGCCATTTTTTACTCAGCAGACTCCCACAAACAGCAATGTGATAATAGCCGGGTAATCAGTTTGTTGTAATGTTGATAGAGAAATAAATACTGGCCAGCACACCAGGATAACTCCCCTGCTCTTCTTTGAAACGGTGCAGTGGGATCCTTTACATCCATCCAAGCAGGCACCCAGAAGATAGCATCTCTGACAGTGCAGCACTTCCTCAGTACTGCAATGGAGCGTCAGCTTTTACTTTGACTGGAGTGGGTATTCAGTCCCTAAAAACCTGCTCCACCATTCAATTAGATCAAGATTATCTGTATCTTAATTCCATTTACTTGCTTTTCACTATTACATCACTCCACCCTACCTCTGTAATCTCCTCAAGATCCACAACTCTCTGAGGTATCTGCTTTTCCCTCTTGAATCCCCAGCTTTAATCACTCCACCATTGGTAACCATGCCTTAAGCTTTGAAGGTCACAAGGTCTGAAATTGCCTTCCTACAGCTCTCTGCCTCTCTAGCTCTCAACATCCTTTAAGACGTTTCTTGAGCAAGCTTTCAGTCATCTGCCCTAATATCTCTTTATGTTGTTCATTATCAAGTTTTGCTTTATAATACTCTTGTGAAGCACCTTGAAACATTTTATTATGTTATTGCATTATATAAAGACAAGTTGTTGTTGAAAGAGCTCCAAAGGCTAAGGCCTAGGCAATTGAAGGTAACTTCTAATGGTGCTGTGAAAGCAAACAGAGATGTGCAAGATGCCAGAATTGAACCAGTGCAGAGATCTCATGGAGTTGTCGGACTGCAGGAGATTACAGAGGTAAAGAAAGATGAGGTCAGAGAGGGAAGTGCACCTGAGGATGAAAATTTTAAAATCAGGGTGTTGCCGAATTGGGAGTCAATGGGGAAACTTTTAACTGCCAAGGAGGCAAGGGGCAAGGGTCCAAGTGGTGTGGGGGGTTAAGACCTTGAAAAGTGCCTCTGGGTCGGAAACCTGACACAATCCTGCCCACTTCCAGCTTTAACCTGGGCAAGTGAGATGGAAATCCTTTCTTAATGGCTTTTCTAAACTTTGAAACTTGGACTTGTACCTAGGATGATTGGAATCCAGATTTGAAATATGAAATTGTCTTGATCCTGATCCTCATTTTGGATATTTTCTAAATAACTGGGCAGTTGGGGTGATTTTCACTATCACGGTGAGCATATAAAGGGCCTTCACATCACCCCCTACCCTCCATGTTCCTGCTCCCGATCAAACTAATGTAAGCGCCTACCACTAGATGGACAAAATTCAGCCAATAGACCACTATACAAATTTGAATGCTACGATATACCTCAGAGTCCAATGGACAACCTTGATTCTGGACAGCGCAATGACTACACTGTCCTGGAGCGAGCTGCATTTGGGAACAGAAGTCCACCTGTCATATAATGGGGCCATCCTCAAAATAGGCAAGCCTCTCTTCAGCATGATTGGGCTGCTTCCCGATTGCTAAAATCAGTGCCTCCCTCCAACCTTCTTTTCTATCATTACTTAGATGCCAATAGCACATATCTTCAACTCCCAGTACGCTGAAATGATGAGACAACATTCTCATTCTTGATATTCAGACACAAAGGGAGATTTTGTGTGATAATTGGTGCTGACTTGATGGGCCGAAGGGCCTTTTCTGCACTGTGATTCTGTGATTCTGTGAATGTAAATCAGATGCCAGTGAGTCAGCAGCCCATTTTACAACTCTCCTGATTTGTATTACTCGCTTGAATGACGGGTTACTAACTTGCAATCACCCATTTTACCTTAAAGCCCAATTTAAGATCAACCCCACTATTATTTTTAAATTGGATTTTGAAATGTCAGCTTTTGAAAAGACAATGAGTTGGTTATGGCTTTGTGCAAATGGCACAGTAACCTGAAGTGAGAGGCAGATGGTCGTTAAATGCAAATATCCAAATGTTGCTTTGCCATTAGCTTTGTGAAAACAGTAGCTCTTTGTCTGCGTCATCATTGGCATGCATTGACTATCATGAAGTTGCTGTATTCGCATGGTAGATTTGAACTAAACGCCCTGCAGATAATTAAGTTTTGCCCACTTCAGTCTAAGCACCATTTTAATGGTGTGATAAGTGTTCATTACTGCCAGTCAATCTCTCTGACACTGAAAACTAACTATTACAAGCATGGAGCCTCATTCCTTCAAGTTTTTTAGTTTAGGGTGGAATTTAATGCCCTCCCCTCATTCGAGTTTGGATGAGGGGAAGCATTAAATCAGACAAAAGGGTGGCAGGTGGGGTCCCCACCGTCTTCTCACCTCTGCCTCGATTAAGTCTGTGATGGGAACAGTCATGAAGGCATTTAAGTAGGAAATTATTGTCCACTTAAGGGCCTCAGCCCACCACTGAATATCCAGCAGTGGGCAGGAGACTCGCCAGGCGAGAAACCTGAAAAGCAAATTCTATTTTACTTTATTCTTTCATGGTAGAATGTGGGTGTCTCTGGCCAGGCCAGCATCATTTGCCCATCCCTAATTGCCCTTGAACTGTTTGGCTTTTTTAATACATTGGAACTGCCCTCTGAATTGTAACACTTTGGGGCTGTACCAAGGCTTACTCAAACGGGGAGGGGGACAAAAAACAGGCAACTATAGGCCAGTTAGCTTAACATCCGTCATTGGTGAAATGTTAGAGTCTATTATAAAGGATGCAACAGCAGAGCATTTAGAAATACATAATATAATCAAGCAGAGTCAGCATGGCTTCATGAAGGGGATAACATGCCTGACAAATTTATTAGAGTTCTTTGAGGAGGTAATAAGCAGGATAGATAAAGGGGAACCTGTAGATGTAATATATTTGGATATCCAAAAGGGGTTCAATAAGGTACCACACATAAGGCTACTTAATAAGATAAGAGCTCATTGTGTTTGGGGTAGGATATTAGCATGGATAGTGGATTGGCTAATTAATAGAAGACAGAGAGTTGGGATAAGGGGGCCATTTTCAGGATGGCAGCCTGTAACTAGTGGAGTGCCAGGTACCAGTGCTGGGGCCACAATTATTTACTATATGTGTATATATATATGTGTATATATACATATATATTGCGGATGACACAAAAATAGGTGGGAAGGCAAGGGGTGAGAATGACAGAAAGAGTATACAGAGGGATATAGACAGATTAAGTGAGTGGGCAAAAACTTGGCAGATCAAATATAATGTTGGAAAATGTGAGGTTATGGCAGGAGGAATGGAGGAGCTGAATATTATTTAAATGAAGAAAGACTGAAGCAAGATGCAGCATTAAGGGATTTAGGAGTGCTCGTGCATGAATCCTAGAAAGCTATCATACAAGTTCAACAGGTAATAGGGAATGTTAGCCTTTATTTCAAAGGGAATGGAATATAAAAATCGGGAAGTCTTGCTAAAACTATACAAGGCACTAGTTAGACTACACTTAGAATACTATGAACAGTTTGATCCTCTTATCTAAGGAAAAATATAATGGCATTGGAGGCAGTCCAGAAAAGATTCACAAGGTTGATCCCAGGCATGAACAGATTTTCTTATAATGAAAGGTTGAATAGGTTGGACCTGTACTCATTGGAGTTTAGAAGAATGAGAGATGACCTTATTGAAACATAAGATTCATAGGGAGCTTGACAGGGTGGATGCTGAGAGGTTGTTTCCCCTTGTGGGGGAGTCTAGGACCAGAGGGCACAAGCTCAGAGTAAGGGGTCACCTATTTAAAACAGAGATGAGGAGGGATTTCTTCTCTCAGAGGGTAGTGAATCAGTGGAACTCTTTACCACAGGGGGCTGTAGAGGCTGGGTCGTTAAGTATATTCAAGGCTGAGGTAGACAGATTTTTAATCAGTAAGTGAATCAAGGGTTATGGGGAAAAGGCAGGAAAGTGGAGTTGAGGATTATCAGATCCGCCATGATCTCATTGAATAACGGAGCAGACTCGATGGGCCAAATGACCTACTTCTGCTGCTACATCTTATGGTCTGTGGGATGGAGTCCCCTGTAGGCCAGACTGGGTAAGGATAGTAGATTTCCTTCCCTAAATAACATTAGTTAACCAAATGGATTTTTATAACCATCCATAGTTTCGTGGTTGGCATCACGGAGTCTAGCTTTATATTCCAGATTTATTTATTTTTATTCATTTCTGGGCCAGAATTGCTGGCCAGGCCAGAATTTATTGCCCATCCATTATTGCCCTTGAGAAGATGGTTGTGAGCTGCCTTCTTGAACCATTGCAGTCCCTGTGGTGTATGTACACCCTCAGTGCTGTTAGGGAGGGAGTTCCAGGATTTTGACCCAGCGACGGTGAAGGAGCGACAATATATTTCCAAATCAGGTTGGTGAGTGGCTTGGAGGGGAACCTCCAGGTGGTGGTGTTCCCATCTATCTGCTGCCCTTGTCCTTCTAGATGGTAGTGATCATGAGTTTGGAAGGTGCTGTCTAAGAAGCCTTGGTGTGTTTCTGCAGCCCATCTTGTATAGGGTACAAACTGCTGCCATCAATTCATCAGTGGTAGAGGGAGTGAATGTTTGTGGATGTGGTGCCAATCAAGCATCTCCTTTGTCCTGGATGTTGTCAAGCTTCTTGACTGTTGTTGGAGCTGCACTCATCCAGGCAAGTGAATAAGTGCACACTCCTGACTTGTGCCTTGTAGATGGCAGACAGGCTTTGGGGAGTCAGGAGGTGAGTTACTCACTGCAGGATTTTTAGCCTCTGACCTGCTCTTCTAGCCACACTATTTATGTGGCTGGTCCAGTTCAGTTTCTGGTCAATAGTAACCCCCAGGGAGTTGATAGCCGGGAATTCAGTGATGGTAATGCCATTAGATGTCAAGACGAGATGGTTAGATTCTCTCTTGTTGGAGGTGATCATTGTCTGGCACTTGTGTAGAGTGAACGTTACTTGCCAATTGTCAGCCCAAGCCTGCATATTGTCCAGGTCTTGCTGCATTTGGACATGGACTGGTTCAGTATCTGAGGGGTCGCGAATGGTGCTGAACGTTGTGCAATTATGAGTGAACATCCCCACTTCTGACCTTATGATGGAAGGAAGGTCATTGATGAAGCAGCTGCAGATGGCTTGGCCTATAGCACTGTCCTGAGGAACTCCTGCAGTGATGTCCTGGAGCTGAGATGATTGACCTCCAGCAACCACAACCATCTTCCTTTGTGTTAGATATGACTCCAATCAGTGGAGAGCTTTCTCCCTGATTCCTATTGACTCCAGTTTTGCTAGGGCTCGTTGATGCCACACTCGGTCAAATGTTGCCTTGCTTCAAGGACAGTCACTCTCATCTCACCTCTAGAGTTCAATTCTTTTGTCCAAGGTTGTAATGAAGTTAGAAGCTGAGTGAACCTGATGGAACCCAAACTGAGTATTAGCGAACAGGTTATTGCTAAGCAAGTGCCGCTTGATAGCACTGTTGATGACCCTTTCCATCACTTTACTGATGATCGAGAGTAGGTTGAAGGGGCAGTAATTGGCCAGGTTGGATTTGTCCTGCTTTTTGTGTACAGGACATACCTGGGCAATATTCCACATTGCTAGGTAGATGCCAGCGTTGTAGCATTGAATTCAAATTCCAACAGTTCCCATGCTGAGATTTGAGCCCATATCCCTAGGGTATTAGCCTGGGCCTCTAGCTTACTGGTCGAGGAGCATTACCACTACACCACCATTGACCCCCCACTGGGGTTGCTTACGGGCTTCCATTTGGGGTCCTTCGTTCAGTGCCTGATCGAGGTATCTGGCATCGGGAAGGTTGGGGGCCAACTTAAAGCCACCTCCTGCCCTTGCTGCTGACCGCCAGACCTCCTTCACCCCTATGACCTTCAGCCTGTGACTCCATCTGCCTTCACGCACTTGTGGCCTGGGTTTCTCAGCGACCCTGGACTTTGGGTGGGTGCATTACCAGCAGCAGCCACCAATCCCACTGGCACTGCTCAGCAGTGCACACTTGCAAGTCTCTCATTGGCCAGCAGCTCTCAGGCAGAGGGATTTCTGCCCTCATTGCCCTTGATCCCAGGGAAATCCTGCTGCTACCCTGTTCAGTAACTGATTATCACTTATTTGACGGGGCTTCCTGAAAGGAGGCAAGGCTGTGCTGTCGCTGGCTCTCCAGCCAGTGAACAAGATCCCCATTGACTTCATTAATTACCGGCCTAAGACCTGCTGTGTAAGTTTTGATGATGGGATCAGTACAGCTTCCATTCGTGTGCTATTGGAAACATAAAGAACGCTTGAACACTAATCCACTTTGCTGAGCCTTCTGCTTCGTGAACTCTCCCCCAGCAGGGATTCCCTTGTAGCCCACTGAAGGAAAAAGAGCAAAGAATCGTAAACCTTGTCCATGGCACATTTCCAAAGCTGTAATATAGGCATCAACTTGTTTTGGTTGGGACCTTAGACCTCCGACAAGCAGCTCAGTCACATCTTGATGACCATCAGTATATAAGTGAAAACTCAAAATCTTTGGCATGAGTTGCAAATTGGATTTGTCATCCACTGAAGACAAAATGCCAAAGTGTAGCATTGTTCATTGGTTTAAGTGAGTAGTCATCCTGAATTGGTATGAATTAGGTCATTACTTAGATTTTTCTAACTAAGCAAGGAAGCAAAACTTTCGTTATGAACCTAATTCACGCTGACTTTGATTTCATACATTTCCTTCGGCACCAGCTGCCTCTGTTACAACAAGATCCATGGTTATCAAGGCTTACTGGGGATTATCCAAAAATTATGAGTCAGAGGCCGCGAATGTAAGATCGCCAATAAGAAAACCAGCATGGAATTCAGGAGAAACATGAGGGAGAAATAAATAGAAGGATATGCTGATAGGGTGAGATGAAGGAGGCAGACATAGACCATAAACACTGGCATAGACCAGTTGGACTGAATATTTGTTTCTGAGTTGTAAAACCCATATGTGTCAGAATTCCCGAGGAGCAGCAATCACAGTTGGATTTACACTCCATTTCTTTTTACTTAGCTTAGTCGGAACCTGCAAATTTCTCATCAGACTTTTGGGCTCAGTCCTGGTATAAAGTGTGCAGCGTAGCTGCTCCTGGGGCTCTTCAACGCAAGGCAACCATGTCAGGGGAAGTGAAGTCATGCCCTCTTTTTATAGCACTAGCTACCGTAAACCGGCTGCTTTTAATGATCCCAGCCACTTTGGAAGCTAGAGAGAAGGTAAGTGTAGCATGGGGTGGGGGGGGAGGGGAGGGGGGGGGGGGGGTGCGCGCGCAAGTGGGTAGAATAGGTTGGGGCCAGTAGGATGGTCAGGCGGGTAGGATTGGTCAGGGGTAGTGAGATGGGTCAAGGAGGCAGTCAGGAGGTAGTCAGGGGTGTGGGGAGCTAGTCGGGGAAGTGGGGGGGTGGTGATCGGGTGGTAGGGGTGGTCAGGAGATAGTCGGGGGTGGGTGGGGTAGCAGGGTAGACAGGGGAGTGGAGGCTGTACTCAGGAGTGTGTGTGTGTTTATTCTGGGGGATGGGGGGAGTGCAGTGTGGGGGTTTGAGCAGCGGGTGGGGGGTAGTCCAGAGGTCGAGTACCATAGTCACCCAGGGGCAAAATTTTCCACTGTCGAGGTGGAAGAGCGGGGGCAGGCGCAAGCGGGTGGGTTCCCGATGGGCACCCCCCAGTCAGGGGCGCGCCGCCATTTTATGTGGGCAAGCTAATTAAAGCCCGCCCAGCGTGACGTCCACCAGGAAGCTCTGTACGCTCCCTGTGCAGGCAGGGGGGGTGGATTCCCTCAGCCGGGAGTGCGTGAAAAGTAGTGCACTCCTCTCCCTGAGGCTAAGTGCTGCCTCAGGGAGAGCGGCTCCAATTTTCAACTTTTAATAAAGGAGTTTAAAAAATTTCCCTGACACGTCCCCCCACGTGACACTGTTACATGAGTTGGGACATGTCCATAACTTTTATTCAAATCTTTCATTAAAATTTAAATACCCTCATGAAACCTCATCCCGCCAGTGGATGAGGTTTCGTGTTTTCTCATAAGCCCGCCTGGGCTCCCGGCCTGCCCACCAACCTTAAGGTAGGACGGGCTGGTCCATTAATGAGCTGAATTGGTTTTCCAATGGCCTGAATAAGCCGTTGACAGGTTGACGGGTGCGCATCTGACTTGGCTGCGCCCCCGCCGACCTAAAAACGGAAATGACACGGGGTGACATCGGGAGTTCCGCTCGAAGTCATCCCACATCATATTACACATCCGCGAGCAGGCCCTGCCCCAGCTCGCCGACCGGAAGATCCTGCCCCAGGAGTTAGCAATCGTTTTAATCCTTCTAACTTCTCCTAGGTAGCTATTCTGGTGAGACAATCAGAACCGTCCGAAGTTTCCGATTTAAATCGGAATTTCAGATGGCTTCCAGCACAGGGTAATTGCCCATCGGAAGTTAAACTTCCCAGGCAATTCCCTTGCAGTCCCTGGCTAGGAACTTCAGGGGGATCCCCCGGCGCATCTTCTGCGGTACGTCCCGGATAAGACGCCCCGGAGGCCGGAAGTTCTGGGCCTATGTAATTCTGTAATCATTCAAAGGTGCGAGCCAAAGGTGGAATCGATGTTCATCAGTTGAACTTTCTCAGTAATGACCTTTGTTTATGCTTCACAATAATATTTAAGTATGTAAAAATAACTCAAAACAGGTAGGTAGGTGCAAGGCATCTCTAAAAGAAAACGTCTTTACCTGCCAAGGCACTGCAATCACAGACTCACTAATCATAATCAGGTAGGTTTTGTAAACTTTTGGTGAGAGTCAAAGCTCTGCCCTCACAAGTGCACCTCCTCCCATAGGAATTGGAAATCGGTTTTAAATTACTTGACTGTGGGGAATTACACAACCCTGTCCAAGGCAGGACCAAGGAACAAATGCTAACTGCATGTGATTAAAAAACCTCTCACCTTCATGTTGAAATGTACCATGCGTCGCTTGTAATTGTTAATGTGAACGAATAAAGCAACCTGTTTCTTCATAGGTGTATTTGTTTACAAAACATATAGTTTTTTTAAAAAATGAAAGCACGTATACTGGTAGCAATGCAATACACAACTGCTAAGTCAAAGCAGACTCATTGAATTGGGATATAACATAGTGCAGCGTGACACCATTGTATAAACATGGTGCTGTATCTGAAGTGCTACCTTAAACGGGATGCAAATCTGGCCACTTGCAATAAGAACAAAGAAAAGTACAGCACAGGAACAGGCCCTTCAGCCCTCCAAGCCTGTGCCGATCATATCACCTGTCAAACTAAAACATGTTGCACTTCCGGGGTCCGTATCCCTCTATTCCCATCCTATTCATGTATTTGTCAAGCTGCCTCTTAAACACCACTATCGTACCTGCTTCCACCACCTCCTCTGGCAGTGAATTCCAGACACTCACTATCCTCTGTGTAAAAAAACTTGCCCCGCACATCTCCTCTATAGTTTTCTCCTCTCACCTTAAACCTATGTCCCCTAGTAATTGACTCTTCCACCCTGGGAAAAAGCTTCTGACTATCTACTCTGTCCATGCCACTCATAATTTTGTAAACTTCTATCAAATCGCCCCTCAATCTCCGTCACTCTAGTGAGAACAATCCGAATTTCTCCAACCTCTCCTCATAGCTACTAACCTCCATACCAGGCAGCATCCTGGTAAACCTCCTCTGCACCCTCTCCAACGCCTCCATATCCCTCTGGTAATGTCGTGACCAGAATTGCATGCAATATTCCAAGCGTGGCCTAACCAAGATAAAAACAAAAAACTGCGAATGCTGGAAATCCAAAACAAAAACAGAATTACCTGGAAAAACTCAGCAGGTCTGGCAGCATCGGCGGAGAAGAAAAGAGTTGACGTTTCGAGGGGTCATGAGGACTCGAAACGTCAACTCTTTTCTTCTCCTCCGATGCTGCCAGACCTGCTGAGTTTTTCCAGGTAATTCTGTTTTTGTTGTGGCCTAACCAAGGTTCTATACAGCTGCAGCAATGTCACAATGGGTTCAATCTTGCATTTAATGGAGTTTTATTTATTTTCCAATTACATATTTTTCTCTTTACTGGCACCATATAGCAAATAAAGGAAATTAATAATTGTGTGACATATTCATCATTAATAATGCACGACAAAATTCTAATCCTTATATGATTAGACAAAGAGAAATTGACAATGCACTGCTATTGGAAGTATGATCCTCAGGTTGTCTGAGTGCCTGTCACTGAGGAGTTATACCTCTCCTCACACCTGGATCTGGCTACTGCCTTACATCCAGTTGGTCTCCAGAGCCTTTGCCTAGCTTCCAACAAACTACTTATGCTTTCTCCTCTAAATGATATTAATAGTAATATGAGGAACAATAATATCCCCATTGTGCAGACGATTCCCCAACAGATGGTATGAGCTTAGACACCTTCACTTCTTTCACCCCAAGGGCAGGATTTTTATGTCGGGATGCGGGCCCAATCGGCGGGCCTGGGAGCTGTCAGGAATGGACCGCCACCCGTGGTCAGCCCCCGACCGCAATTTCACACTGACTGGCCAATTAACAGCCAGCCAGCGTGAAACGTGCGCTGAAATGCTCAGCGCTGCTGGTGTGTGGGGGGGGGGGGGCGGCGGGAGAAGGGTAGCCGCTGACGTAAGCACGGGCGCAAGGGGGCACGGAATGAAAGCTCCCTGAAGGCAGAGAGCTGCCTCGTGGAGCTGAAGAATTTATAAACAATAAATGAAGATTTTAAAATCCAGGAAAAAAATGTCCTCATATCAGAATCAATCACCTGAATCTGTCCGTACATTTTTATTTATTTTTTTATTTAAGAACGGAAACCACATCCTGCCCTTGAATGGGGTTTCATCTAAAATGCAAAGTCCGCCTGGCAGATTTGCCAGTCCACCAACTGTAAGGTTGGACGGACCATGAAAAATTGGGGACAATTTGAACTTTAATAGGCTTAATTGCCCTCTTAATTGTCAGCAGGTGCGCTTCTGACTTTTGCGCACGCCCACCGACCGAAATATCGCTCGCCTGACGCCATCACACATTATTTTACGCTCGAGTGGGTTGGGCATGCGTCTGCATGCCGAGCTAAAACTTCTGCCCCAAGTATGAACAAAGTTCTTTGAGCAGCAGGATAGCAAGCCAGGGTGTAACCACGGAAGCAGACCATCCTATCCTTTATTTAAAAAAAGAAACATTCACCTTTATGTAGCCTTTTTCACAGCTTCAGGAATTCAACGACAGCCAATGAAATACGTTTGAAGTGTAGTCACTGTTGCAATATAGTCGCTGCTGATTCCACACTGGGTGTAATAGTATGACTGTACCATGTATTCCTTTGATAAGCCACTGAGACTAAACAAAAGAATGCTGTCTTATTCTCATATCAGGTAGCGCTGCACATTCAATGAATTTGTCCCTCATGACAGGATTCGTAGTTGAGACCACCAGTCACCAACAATGTGTCCCATTCTGCAACAGGGTGTGGCCAGCTCACAGGGCCTCACTGAATGGGTCTCTTTTTTATATAAAATTACATAGGATGTGCAGCATAGAAATAAGTCATCTGACCCAATCAGTCCATGCCGACGTTTATTCTCCATTCGAGCCTCCCATTTTTCCTCACCTAAATCTATAAACATAGCTAGCCCTCTATTCCCTTCTCCTTCATATGATTTTTTTTTTTAGCCTCCCTTTAAATTAATCCATAATATTTACATAAACCACTTCCTGAGATAGCAAGTTCTACATTCGCACTATTATGTGAGTAAAGAAGTTCCTTCTGAATACCCTACTGGATTTCTCAGTGACTATTTTATATTGATGTCGTCTAGTAATCTCCTCTCCAGTAAGTGGAAACATTATCTCTGTACCACTCTGTTGAAACGATTTATAATTTTAAAGACCTCTATTTAGTGTTCCACAAGAATTAATGCCATGGGGGAGCTGTTAACCAAAACAACCAAATGACCCCCAAAGAAGAAATTACCAAAAAGATTGAACTTTTGTAACTTTTACTTTAACACAAATCAGAATCAATATAAAATTAAATGAAAATTAACAGGCAAATGATACTTCGGATAAAAAGGTAAATTTCAACTTAAAAAGTCGATAAAACAAAGTTATGTCTCACACAACCACAAGCATCCGCATCTCTCCCCACATAAATGTGGCAATAAATAGCTACACATTCCCACAATATGCTGCTCTTTATTTACACAGGGTAGGTCAGGAATCCTATTCAACAACAGTTTTTACTTTGAGTTTCATGGATACAATGATCATCAGCAGGGCACACTGCTATGCACCCTCTCTCCCTCAGGTCATGCAGTCCTAATGGTGTAGCTTTCCAGAGTCGCTTTTCAACCAAGCAACCAATAACCCCCAGTTCATGGTTTACCAACTTCTGGGAAAACACCCAGCCCGTTAGCATCTCCAAGCTATTCACACAGCTTTTCAGGCTATAAACCTTGTTAGCCAGCTAACACAGTAGCAGCTCCAAGTGCCCCTGTCTCCTTTTCTGCCAAACAGAAAAACTAACCTCTTCCTGAAAGTGACTTGTTGAATATTTACCAGAAATGTGAGGGTATACATATCAGGGAAAGGTGAGCAGTTTGGGTCTCTTTTCTCTTGAAAAGGTACTTGAACAAGCAGTAGGTGACCTCCCGGTTCATCACACAAAAATGCACTCTCTGACATTTATCTGTGTTGAACTTCATTTGGCATATATTTGACTATTCTGCAAGTTTATTGTTGCCCTGTAATTTGTTTTGCTCATCTTTTGTATTGATGATATGCCTCCATCCCACATTGCCTCCACAGCGCCCCCCATCCCCCCCACCACCCCCCCCCAACCCCCACCCCGACCCCACCATTCCCTCTGCAATTCGGTGGTGTCAACCATGAATTTGGAAACTGTAGGCTGGATTTTTATGGAGTCTGGAAGACTCCGTGGACCTTTAAATAGGCAGGTGGGACTCAGACATGAAAGTCCCACCCTCATTTCCAACAGATCACATTTTTGCCAATAGGGGAAATGGGGTGAATCACGATTCCCGCAGACTTAAACCCAAACTCAGCAGAGCCATTTGTACTCAGTTCTGAGTTCAAACTGTTCCTATTGTGGCTGTTGCAATGGCCTTGACTGGCAATGTAGGAGTCACAAATAATAGAGTAGATGGAAATGCTCTTGATGGGACTGGTATGATCTGGTTACTGTTGTGATCTGAAGTGTTTTAAATCCCCCCACTTTTAAACTGTAAAAAATCTGGCTGCAGCTGTTAGTGTTTGTTAAAAAAAAAACTCTGCTGAACAGCTTTGATTGACATGCCAGCTGATATAGCATCTGTTTGAAAAGTTTCAATAGAGTGCTTGTTGACATTTCCCAAAGGCCTATTCATTACAAACGCTTGACAGAGTTTCAAAAACGACAAATATCCCAGCAGGGGATTCTGAGTTCACAGCTTGATTGACAGCTTAAAAAGGCTATTAAAGCATGATTAGTATGAACAGAGTTTCTTTCCTATCATGTCTGAGGGTGGAAAGAGCACAGAATGTACTCTGGGTAGGGGACATCAATGTCCATCACCAAGAATGGCTCAGAGCACCACTACTGACCGAGCTGGCTGAGTCCTAAAAGATATAACTGCTAGACTGGGTCTACGGCAGGTGGCAAAGAACTAACCAGAAGGAAAGACCATAAGACATAGGAGCAGAAATTAGGCCATTCGGCCCATCGAGTCTGCTCCGCCATTCAATCATGGCTGATAGGTTTCTCGACACCACTCTCCTGCCATATCCCCGAAACATTTGATCCCCTTACCAATCAAGAACCTATCTATCTCGATCTTAAGTACACTCAATGACCTGGCCTCCACAGCCTTCTGTGGCAATGAATTCCATAGATTCACCACTCTCTGGCTAAAGACGTTTCTCCTCATCTCTGTTCTAAAAGATCTTCCCTTTACTCTGAGGCTGTGCCCTTGTGTCCTCGACTCTCCTACTAATGGAAACATCTTCCCCACGTCCACTCTATCCAGCCCTTTCAGTATTCTGTAAGTTTCAATCAGATCCCCCCTCATCCTTCTAAACGCCATCGAGTATAGACCCGGAGTCCTCAAACATTCCTCATATCTTAAGCCTTTCATTACTGGGATCATTCTCGTGAATATCCTCTGGACCCTCTCCAGGGCCAGCACATCATTCCTGAGATACGGGGCCCATAATTGCTCACAATATTCTAAATGTGGTCTGACCAGAGCCTTATAAAGCCTCAGCAGCACATCTCTGTTTTTATATTCTAGTCCTCTCGAAATAAATGCCAACATTGCATTTGCCTTCCTAACTATCATGTCAACCTGCAAGTTAACCTTAAGAGAATCCTGGACTAGAGCTCCCAAGTCCCTTTGCACTCCAGATTTTTGAATTCTCTCCCCATTTAGAAAATAGTCTATGTCTCTATTCTTCCTACCAAAGTGCATGACCTCACACTTCCCCACATTGTATTCCATCTGCTACTTCTTTGCCCATTCTCCTAAGCTATCCAAATCCTTCTGCAGCCTCCCCACCTCCTCAATACTACCTGTCCCTCCACCTATCTTTGTATCATCTGCAAATTTAGCCAGGATGCCCTCAGTTCCTTCATCTAGATCATTAATGTGTAAAGTGAAAAGTTGGGGTCCCAACACTGAGCCCTGCCTACCTGACTTCGTCCTCACCAATCTACCTGTCACAGACACATCTGTTCATGACAGCATTGGCAAGAGTAACCACACAGTTCTTGCGTAGATGAAGTCCCTTCTTCACATTGAGGATACACTTCATCATGTTATGTGGCACCACCACCGTGCTAAATGGGACAGGTTTCAAACAGACATAAAATGCAAAACTGGACATCCAATAGGTGCTGTGGGCAATTAGCAGCAGCAGGATTGAATACAACCACAATCTGTAACCTCATGGCATGGTATATTCCCCCCACTTTACCATCGCCATCAAATTGGGCAATCAACCCTGGTTCAATGAAGAGTGTAGAGTGACATGCCAGGAACAGCACTAGGCATATCTAAAAATGAAGTGTCAACCTGGTAAAGGTAGAACACAGGACTACTTACATGCCAAACAGTGGAAGTAGCATGTGATGTGATGATAAGCGTTCCAACAACCAATAGATCAGATCTAAGCTGTAACAACTCACTGGAGGAGGAGGCTCCACAAATATCCCTATCTTCAATGATGGGGGAGCCCAGCACATCAGTGCCAAATACAAGGCTGAAGCATTTGCTACAAGCTTCATCCGAAAGTGCCAATTTGAATGATCCATCTCGGCCTCCTCCGGAGTTCCACAGCATCACAGATGCCAGTCTTCAGCCAATTCAATTCACTCGACATGATATCAAGAATATGAAGACAAAAGATACTACAATGGCTATGGGTCCTAACAGTATTCCAGCAATAGTACTAAGACCTGTGCTCCAGAACAAGCTGTGCCCTTAGCCAAGTTGTTCCAGTACTGCTACAACACTGACATCTAGCCAGCAATGTGGAAAAATGCAATGGTGTCTCCAGTCTAAAAATAGCAGGGCAAATCCAACCTGGCCAACTACTGCCTCATCCGTTTTCTCTCAATCATCAGTAAAGTGATGGAAGGGATTGTCAACAGTATTATCAAGCAGCACTTGCTCAGCAATAACCTGCTCACTGATGTTAAGTTTGTGTTCCACTAAGGCCACTCAGCACTTAACCTCACTTTAGGCCAAACATGAACAGAAGAGATGAACTTAAGATTTGAGGTGAGGGTGACTGCCCTTGACATCAAAGCAGCATTTGACCAAGTGTAGCATCAAGGAGCCCTACCAAAACTGGAGCCAATGGGAATGAGGGAGAAAACTCTCCACCGATTGGAGTCATGCCTAGCACCAAGGAAGATGGTTGCGGTTGTTGGAGGTCAGTCATCTCAGCTCCAGGACATCACTGCAGGAGTTCCTCAGGGTAGTGTCCTAGGCCCAGCCAGCTTCAGCTGCTTCATCAACAATTTTCCCTCCACCATAAGGTCAGAAGTAGGGATGTTCGCTGATGATTGCATAACGTTCAGGACCATTCATGACTCCTCAGATACTGAAGCAGTCCGTGCCAATATGCAACAAGACCTGGACAACATTCAGGTTTAGGCTGATAAGTGGCTAGTAACATTTGTACCACACAAGTGTCAGGCAATGACCATCTCCAACAAGGGACAATCCAATCACTTTGCTATCACTGGGTCAAAATTCTGGAACTCCCTCCCTAACAGCACTGTGGGTATATCTACGCCAAATGTGCTGCAGTGGTTCAGAAGCTCACCACCACCTTCTCAAGGGCAATTAGGGAAGGGCAATAAATGCTGGCTAGCCAGCGGTGCCCACATCCCCCCTTGACTTTCAATGACATTACCATCAACATCCTGGGGGTCACCATTGACCAGAAACTGAACTGGACCAGCCATGTAAATACTGTGGCATCAGGTCAGAGGCTGGGAAGTCTTTGGAGAGTAACTCACCTCTTGATTCATATGGTTCCTGAGGTCTCTCCCTGGTGGATACTGGGTGAGTGGCTATTCAGCTATTGTTACTGTGTGACTTAGATGTGGTAGTTTTGGTCTGGACTTACAAAGAATGCTGGAGGCAAGACTTCTGGTAAACACTACTTTTTACTGAACATTTTGCTAACCATGTACCACATAGGCTCAGCACAAGTCTTTACATAGAACTATCTCTCTCCATGCTCTGTGTCATTTGATAAGGACATAAGAACATAAGAAATAGGAACAGGAGGAGACCATTTAGCCCCTCGGGCCTGCTCCGTCATTCAATAAGATCCTGCTTGATCTTCTTGTGTTTCGATTTCCACATTCCCATCCAACCCCAATAACCTTTGATTCCCTTGCCAAACAAGAATCTATCTAACTCTTACCTTAAAAATATTCAATGACCCGCCCCCACCAGCTTCTGAGGCAGAGAGTTCCAAAGTTGCACAACGCTCTGAGAGAAAAAAATTCTCCTCATCTCTGTCCTAAAAGGGCGACTCCAATTTTAAAACAGTGCCCCCTAGTTCTAGACTCACCCACAAGAGGAAATATCCTTTCAACGTACACTTTGTCAGGATCTTATATACTTCAAGCAAATCACCCCTCAGTCTTCTAAACTCCTGTGGAAACAAGCCCAATCTGTCCAACCTTTCCTCATAAGACAACCCACTCATTTCAGGTATCAATCTAGTAAGCCTTTTTTGAACTGCCTCCAATGTATTTACATCCTTCCTTAAATAAGGAGACCAAAACTGCACACAGTATTTGAAGTATAGGGCATCAATGCCCTATATAACTGAAGCATAACATCCTTGCTTTTTGTTCAATCCCTCTCATAATAAAGGATAATATTTCATTTGCCTTCTTAACTATTTGCTATACCTGCATACTAACTTTTTGTAACCCATGTACTAGATCCCTCTGCACCTCAGAATTATGAAGCCATTCTCCATTTAAGCAATAGTCTGCTTTGTTCTTCCTACCAAAGTAAACAACTTCACATTTTCCCACATTAAACTCCATTTGCCAGATCTTTGCCTACTCAACCTACCTATATTCTTCTGCAACCTCCTTATTTCCTCTTCACAACATACTTTCCTACCTATTTTTGGGCCATCTGCAAATTTAGCTACCCTGTCTTCACTCCCCTTATCTAAGTCATTGACGTAAATCGTAAAAAGTTGAGGCCCCAGTACATACTCCTATGGGACTCGACTCATCACATTCTGTTAATCAGAAAAAGACCCATTTATGCATACTCTCTGCTTTCTGCCAGCCAGCCAATCTTCTATCCATGCTAAATATGTTCCCCCTGTACCATACGCTTTTACTTTCCGTAATAATCTTTGATGTGCTGCCTTATCAAATGCCTTCTGAAAATCCAAGTACAGTAAGTCTATAGGCTCCCCTTTATCCATTCCACATGTTACTCCTTCAAAAAGCATGCAATAAATTACCTTTCACAAAACCATGCTGACTCTTCCCTATTGCCTTGAGCACTACTAACTGCCCAGCCATAACCTCCGTAATGACCGATTCTAATAACTTCCCCATGACAGACATCAAGTTAACTGGCCTATAGTTTCCTGTTTTCTGTCCCCCTCCCTTCTTGAATAGTGGGATTATATTTGCTACTTTCCAATCTGATGGAACCTTTCCAGAATCTAGCGATGTGATATTACATCATTGATGATGCAGACTGCATATTTATATATTTAACATTTAACAATAAACTTTTTTTTTACTTCATCTATGGAATTGAAATGGAATGTATGAGGGGCCATGAGGCTTGGGTCAGGGCATGAGTTGACATGGAGACTGAGGGAGGCCATGGGGAGTGGGTAGGAGATGAAGGGGTGTGAGGGTGAGGTCTGGGGGACCTATAATTTTCTAAAACAACTGGAACAAAGTCTCAGCAAACTGAGCCAGGCCTTCTAAATAGCCTAAAAGCGAAAAACTGCAGATGCTGGAAATCCAAAACAAAAACAAAAATACCTGGAAAAACTCAGCAGGTCTGGCAGCATCTGCGGAGAGGAGCACAATTAACATTTCGAGTCCGAATGACCCTTTAACAGAACTAAGTAAAAATAGAAAAGAGGTGAAATATAAGCTGGTTTGGGTTGGTGGGGTGGGGTAGAGCTGGGTAGAGGGCCAGTGATAGGTGGAGATAACCAAAAGATGTTACAGACAAAAGGACAAAGAGGTGTTGAAGGTGGTGATATTATCTGAGGAATTTGCTAATTAAGGGTAGAAAGCAGGACGAGCAAGGTACAGATAGCCCTAGTGGGGGTGGGGTGAAGGAATCGAAATAGGCTAAAAGGTAGAGATAAAACGATGGATGGAAATACATTTAAAAATAATGGTAATGGGTGGGAAAAGAAAAATCTATATAAATTATTGGAACAAAAAGGGGGGTGTTGGAATCAGAAAGGGGGTGGGGATGGAGGAGAGAGTTCATGATCTAAAATTGTTGAACTCAATATTCTTGAGGCTGTAAAGTGCCTAGTCGGAAGATGAGATGCTGTTCCTCCAGCTAACTAGCCTACTTCATTACTCGCCATCCCTCATGACTACCTACACTCTGCCTCTGTAGTCTGCAAGCCCAACTCCACCCCACACCTCTCCTCCCCCATGAAGGGCAATCTTACAATTCAGGGCACTTTTTAACCGAGGTAGGTCTGGTGAGTTGTGAGATTCCCCAACTCAAGCTACTCGCCTCAGTCGTCAAAATTTGACTTTGTGTTTTTGATTCCAAAGTCCAAATTGTTAATGTTAAGCAGTGGTCCCAGCATTGATCCTTATGAAATAGCATTTATTGCCCATCCTTAATTGCCCTTGTTCAGAGGGTATTTTTTAAGAGTCAACCACATTCTGTGGGTCTACAGTCATATGTAGGATAGACCAGCAGATTTCCTTCCCTAAAGGACATTAGTAACCAGGTGAGTTTTTACAACAATCAGCAATGGTTTCATGGTCATCGTTAGATTTTTAATTCCATATTTTTATTGAATTCAAATTCCACCATCTGCTGTGGCAGGATTCAAACCCAGGTCCCCAAAGCATTACCCTGGGTCTCTGGATTACTAGTCCAGCAACAATACCACTACACAATTGCTTGAGTCGAATCCAGCTGGTAGATCCTAAATTTTAGTTGTTTGTTTAGATATGTGGAGAGTAGCTGCTGAACAGGGGCACAGGAGTCAGGGTTCCTTAACAAAGGAATAAAAGATTTATTCAATAAGAAAAGATGAACCATTTTACAATATTCCTTCACCCACAACTATACCTTTTCAGATGTATAGAGATTTATAAGGATAACCCAAGTTACAAAAGCTATCTTATATGTCAACCTATGACATTCTATGGTCAGGCACACCACACTCTGAAATCAAGTGTCGGTTGCCAGCTCAACCAGATGCCAAGGATCTCTTCAACTCTCCCCAGATGCTTGTCACACAGTGAACCAACCAGTCTCACTGAATTCCATCCTTCACACGAGGGTTTCCAATCCCCACTCTCCAAGAACTCGCTTTGGAATCTTCTTGCAATTGATGCTTTCTCACAAACACCTTCTGCAAGGGTTTACCTCCAGGGTTTTCAACTCTCCCCCTGATGCTCCTCTTCCCTGGGTCACCACAAGCATTCAAGCTGTCTTCCACATACTCCATTTCCCTGACTCAGCTGTCAACATAATCACAGCTTCACAGGCCCATAGCAACGAGTTACAGACCTTCAGCTGTCTCTTTGGACTTTCTTGCCTCTTGCAAGCTGTTTTCACTTTAAATCTGCTTTCTGCAGCTTTGGAGTCTTTAAATCTGAAGCTTGGAGCCTTTCTCTCTGCCCCTCACTCTTCACTTCACTCAACGTTTTCCAGGTTCCTATCCTTCCTTTGACTAGAAGGTCGTCTTTGAACTTTCCCCTCTTCCACTCTCCTAGATTTTTAGGGTTTTCCTTAGCTTGGGACTGGCTATCTGTCCCCTTTTCTCCAGTCTCTCCTCGCAGCAACTCTCAGAACCAACTGCACTCAAACAGCTTCCAAGACAAGCTGCTTCTCTTCCTCTATGCGTGTGTCTGTGGGAGGGACCTGCCCTGTTACTAGACAACAGCCAATTTTCTACTGTTGTGTTTGTTTAACTTCTCCTTAGGGGTCGCAAAACTCCTCATTAGAAATGGAAACACCCTTTTTAAAGTGAAACTAAAACTCCATGTGATCTTTCTTAACACACAGACAAAGACATACAAATCAAACTTAAACTTTAAGGGCAAAGTTTTCTTGTCAGTGATTTGGGGGAGGGCCCGCTCGCCGATGGGAAAATGACATGGGATGACATCAGGAGGAACCCCCGATGTCATCCCGGTCCATTTAAATATTCAGGAAGGCGGGCAGACAGCGAAATCAGCTGTCCGCCCGCCGACCTGTCGATGGCCAATTGAGGCCATTATCAGGATAATTAAGCTTGTTAAATGCCCTGCCCGTCCAACCTTAAGGCTGGTGGGCAGGCCAGGAGCCCCAGCGGGCTTCTGATAATACATGAAACCTCATCCACTGGCGGGATGAGGTTTCATGTCTCTTTTTAAAAACTTCAATAAAGTTTCTGTGCTTTTTATTAACATGTCCCGTCTTGTGTGACATCGTCACATGAGGGGCACATGTTAATAACTTTAATATTTTTCTATATTTAAAGATTTTTATACTGTCAGTAATCTCCCTGAGACAGCACTTAGTCTCAGGGAGCAGTGCGCTCTTTAGTGCGCATGCATGAAAGAGTGCACTTTGACAGATGGGAAATCCCTCCACCCCTTGCACAAGAAGTGCATAGCGCTTCCTGTTGGGCAGGCCACGGGGTGGGCCTTAATGCACGCCCATCAAGGTAAAAATTCTGGCCTAAAGCTAAAACTCATTCCTAACACCCACAAATATCAATATAACTTACTTAAACTATTTCCACTTCTGAACAAAAACAGAAAATGCTCGAAAAACTCAGCAGGTCTAACAACATCTGTGGAGAGAAAAAAAAAGAGTTAACATTTGAGTCCGTATGACTCTTCTTCAGATCTAAAGAGAAGTAAAAATGTGATGAAATTTATACTGTTTAAGGCGGGGGGGTGGAGCAGTTGAAGCTGGATAAAAGGCCAGCGATAGGTGGGGGCAAAGAAGAGATTGGCAGAGATGTCAAGAACAAAAGGACAAAGGGGTGTTAATGGTAGTGGTACTGGCTAAAGGAGGTGCTGATTGTGGCATTAAGGTCAGAAAGCAGAATGTGATAATAGCAGGACAAGGGTAAGCACTCTGGAAAGAACAACATGAACAAGTGACAGATGGACCTTGTGGGGGTGGGGGTGGGTTGGGTGTAGGGAGCAGTGATGGGTCAAAAGGAAAATAGGATGAAAGGTGGGGATAAAACAACGAATAAAAATGAAAATAAATAAGATTTTAAATAAGTGGAAAAATTAAAATTAAAATTAAAAAATTAAAATGAATGTTGAAAACGGTATAAAAAAGGGGGTGAGGATGGAGGAGAGAGTTCATGGTCTGAAGTTGTTGAACTCAATGTTAACTCCGGAAGGCTGCAAAGTGCCTAATCGGAAGATGAGGTGCTGTTCCTTCAGTTGTGTTGAACTTCACTGGAACATTGCAGCAGGCCAAGGACAGACATGTGGGCATGAGAGCAGGTTGGTGTGTTGAAATGGCAAGCGACAGTAAGGTCTGGGTCATACTTGCAGACAGACCGAAAGTGTTCCACAAAGCGGTCACCCAATCTGCATTTGGTCTCTCCAAGGTAGAGGAGACCTCATTGAGTTGCAGCGAATGCAGTGGACCAAATTGAAGGAGGTGTAAATGAAATGCTGCTTCACCTGCAAGGAGTGTGTTGGCTCTTGGACGGTGAGGAGGGAGGAGGTAAAAGGGCAGCTGCTGCACCTTCTGTGATTGCATGGAAAGGTACCGTGGGAGGGGGATGAGGAGTTGGGGATGAAGGAGCAGTGGACTAGGGTGTCCTGGAGGGAATGGTCCCTACGGAATGCCAACAGGGGGTGAAGGGAAGATGTATTTGGTGATGGTATCATGCTGGAGTTGGTGGAAATGGCAGAGGATGATCCTTTGAATGCGGAGGCTGGTGGGATGAAAAGTGAGCACAAGGGGGACCCAATCATGGTTCTGGGAGGGAGAGGAAGGTGTGAGGGCAGAGGTACGGGAGATGGATAGGACACGGTTGAGAGACTTGTCAACCACAGTGAGTGGGAAACCTCAGTTAAGGAAGAAGATAGACATGTCAGAAGAATCAATTCGGAAAGTGGCATCATCGGAACAGATGCTATGGAGACGAGGGAACTGAAAGAATGGGATGGAGGCCTTACAGGAAACAAGGCATGAGGAGCTGTTGTCGCGGTAGCTGTGGGAGTTGGTGGGTTTGTAATGAATATTGGTTGGCAGTCAATCACCAGAAATTGAGACAGAGAGGTCTCTAGAAGGGAAGAGAAGTGTTGGAGATAGACCATGTGAAGGTGATGGAGAGGTGGAAATTGGAAGCAAAATGGATAAATTTTTCCAGGTCCAGACGAGAGCATGAAGCGGCACCGAAACAGTCGTTAATGTACCAATAAAAGATTTGTGGGAGGGGGCCTGAGTAGGAGTGAAACAAGGAATGTTCCACAAACCCCATAAAGGGACAGGCATTCGGGTACGCATGGTCACACAGTTTATTTGGACGAAGTGAAACAAATTTAAGGAGAAGTTATTCAGTGAGAGAACAAGTTCAGTCAGACAGAGGAGAGTGATGGTGAATGGGGATTGTTCAGGCCTCCGTTCTCAATTAAAAGATTAAGAGCAGTTAAAAGGCCAGAGGGGGTTCCAGGTGGAGGGAGAATACTGGAGGCAGGTGAAAGGATCCGTTGAACAGGGGGAGGACTTCTGCCCACAGAAGTGAACACGGAGACAAAGGCAGTGGAAGAAGAGTTCAGCATCGTTCTGAGCCCAGAATTCATAGAGATGAGGGCTTAAGGGTATGAAACTGAGTCCTTTGCTGAGTACTGAATGATCAGCATCAGAGAGAGGAAGGTCAGAGGGTATAGTGAATACATGGCAAGGGCTGGGATTAGAAAACGGGATGGGGTCAAAGGGATAGGAAAGGGTGGAGGGTCCTGGATGGGCATTGGCATCATTGAGTTGTTGGAGCTTAGGTTCCTTGGCACCTGAAAGGAAGAGACAAAGTTTCTTGTTAAGGCTTTGTCTCTTCCTTTCAGCGCTTCACTTGCACCTCCTTCAATTGGGTCTACTGCATTCGCTGCTCTCAATGCAGTCTCCTCTACATTGGAGAGACCAAACACAGACTGAGTGACTGCTTTGCGGAACACTTTCAGTCTGTCTGCAAGCATGACCCAGGCCTTACTGTCGCTTGCCATTTCAACACCCCATCCTGCTCTCATGCCCACATGTCTGTCCTTGGCCTGCTGCAATGTTCCAGTGAAGCCCAACCCAAACTGGAGGAAGAGCATCTTATCTTCTGATTAGGCACTTTACAGCTTTCTGGACTTAACATTAAATTCAACAACTTCAGACCATGAAATCTCTCCTCCACCCCTTTTTTAACCCCTTTTTCAATATTCATTTTCAGTTTTGAATTTTTATTTTTTTCATTTTTTAATTTAAGTTTTTATTTTTTTATCCACTTATTTTTATTTATTTTGATTTTTATTCATTGTTTTATCCCCACTTTCATCCTGTTTTGAATCTTCTTTCCCACCACCCTCCCCTCCCCCCCACCCATCCCCACAAGGGCCATCTGTCACTTGTTCATGTTGTTCTTTCCAGAGTGCTCACCCCTGTCCTCCTATGATCACATTCTGCTTTCTGACCTTAATGCCACTATCAGCACCTCCTTTAGCCAGTACCACTACCATTGACACCCCTTTGTCCTTCTGTTCCTGACATCTCTGGCAATCTTTCCTTTGCCCCCACCTATTGTTGGCCTTCTATTCAGCTTCATCTGCTCCATCCCCTTAAACAGTATAAATTTCAAAAATTTTTACTTCTCTTTAGCTCTGAAGAAGTCATATGGACTTGAAACATTAACTCTGTTTTTTTTTCTCTCCACAGATATTGTTAGACCTGCTGAGTTTTTCCTGCATTTCCTGTTTTTGTTTCAGATTTCCAGCATCCACAGTATTTTGCTTTTATCTATTTCCTAACAGTTGGCCAAGCAAGATTTTCCCTTTTGAAATCCATGCTGATTATTCAACATTATCTTTTGGCTAACTTAGGGGAAAGTCCAGAGAAATTTGTGTGTTCAAAAAGTGACAATCATTCTACTAACAGCTGCTGATGAAGCAATCACATCCTTAGATCATCTGAAATTGCTTCCAGAAATCATTGTTGAATAACATCAGTTAAAAGAGGCTTTTCTAATCTTTTGTATTATTCTAATCCAGCCACAATTTCGAAATATCCCCTAGCTCAGTGACTAATTCCCTGAACCATATTGAGCTCTCTGCAGCTTCTTAAATTCAGACGTTCATCATAAGAAATAAGAATAACACATTTTACAATTTCATTGCTCAGTGCATTGAAACCACATGTTTTACCATTCAGTAACGGTGTGACTGTATTAGACCAAACAATATTTTTTTTTCCATTTCTGATGACTTGCTAACAATTCAGAAGTCCTAACAAAACTACCCACGCATTACATCTCATTAAATGTGGTGTCAGACTGAATTTAAAATCTTATAAAACCATATAAGACCTTAAGCTCAGTCAACCGCACCGACACTTAGCAGATTCATTGTCAATATGCTTTCTCCATCGATTCAAGAGTACATCAGTTTAGTCACTTCTTTCTGAACATCATACTAGAATTCACAGCCCTTTTTTAATCAGTCTTCAATTCGTGGCATTTCTTCTTCTTGTGTTCTTTTGCAAATTTTGATTCCGATACCCGTAGCAGCTCTGAATCTTTCTTTATGTTATCCTTGGTAACCAAAGGAGATCATTCTAGCTCACAGTCTATGTATTTCTATGCCTCTGAAGACACTGCTGTCTTCTGACACAGCTCCACTTAGTTCAAAGTTAATAGTCCAAAACAAAAACAGAATTACCTGGAAAAACTCAGCAGGTCTGGCAGCATCGGCGGAGAAGAAAAGAGTTGACGTTTCGAGTCCTCATGACCCTTCGACAGAACTTGCGTTCGAGTCCAAGAAAGAGTTGAAATATAAGCTGGTTTAAGGTGTGTGTGTGGGGGGCCTCTGACACCTTACGTCACATCAACAATTTCCAGTTCCCTGGCCCCAACCGCTTACTCTTCACCATGGACGTCCAATCCCTCTACACCTCCATCCCCCACCAGGATGGTCTGAGGGCCCTTAGCTTCTTCCTCGAACAGAGGCCCGAACAATCCCCATCCACCACTACTCTCCTCTGTCTGGCTGAACTTGTTCTCACGCTGAACAATTTCTCCTTCAACTCCTCTCACTTCCTCCAAATAAAAGGTGTGGCTATGGGTACCCGCATGGGCCCCAGCTATGCCTGTCTCTTTATGGGGTATGTGGAACATTCCTTGTTGCAGTCCTACTCCGGCCCCCTTCCACAACTCTTTCTCCGGTACATCGATGATTACTTCGGTGCCGCTTCATGCTCTCGTCAGGACTTGGAAAAATTTATTAATTTTGCTTCCAATCTCCACCCCTCCATCATTTTCACGTGGTCCATCTCTGACACTTCCCTTCCCTTCCTTGACCTCTCTGTCTCAATCTCTGGTGATAGACTGTCCACCAATATCCATTACAAACCCACCGACTCCCACAGCTATCTCGACTACAGCTCCTCACACCCCGCTTCCTGTAAGGACTCCATCCCATTCTCTCAGTTCCTTCGCCTCCGTCGCATCTGTTCCGATGATGCTACATTCAAAAACAGTTCCTCTGACATGTCCTCCTTCTTCCTTAACCGAGGTTTTCCACCCACGGTCGTTGACAGGGCCCTCAACTGTGTCCGGCCCATCTCCCGCGCATCCGCCCTCACGCCTTCTCCTCCCTCCCAGAAACATGATAGGGTCCCCCTTGTCCTCACTTATCACCCCACCAGCCTCCACATTCAAAGGATCATCCTCCACCATTTCCGCCAACTCCAGCATGACGCCACCATCAAACACATCTTCCCTTCACCCCCCTTATCAGCATTCCGTAGGGATCGCTCCCTCCGGGACACCCTGGTCCACTCCTCCATCACCCCCTACTCCTCAACACCCTCCTATGGCACCACCCCATGCCTACGCAAAAGATGCAACACCTGCCCCTTCACTTCCTCTCTCCTCACCATCCAAGGACCCAAACACTCCTTTCAAGTGAAGCAGCATTTCACTTGCATTTCCCCCAACTTAGTCTACTGCATTCGTTGCTCCCAATGTGGTCTCCTCTACATTGGAGAGACCAAATGTAAACTGGGTGACCGCTTTGCAGAACACCTGCGGTCTGTCTGCAAGAATGACCCAAACCTCCCTGTCGCTTGCCATTTCAACACTCCACCTGCTCTCTTGCCCACATGTCTGTCCTTGGCTTGCTGCATTGTTCCAGTGAAGCCCAACGCAAACTGGAGGAACAACACCTCATCTTCCGACTAGGGACTTTACAGCCTTCCGGACTGAATATTGAATTCAACAACTTTAGGTCGTAAGCTCCCTCCCCCATCCCCACCCCCTTTCTGTTTCCCCCTTCCCCCTTTTTTTTCCAATAAATTATAAAGATTTTCCTTTTCCCACCTATTTCCATTATATATATATATAAAAAAACCCACTAGAGCTATACCTTGAGTGCCCTACCATCCATTCTTAATTAGCACATTCGTTTAGATAATATCACCAACTTTAACTTTAACACCTATGTGTTCTATTGTACTATTGTCGTTGACATCTTTTGATGATCTGCTTCTATCACTGCTTGTTTGTCCCTACAACCACACCCCCCCTCCACCTCTCTGTCTCTCTATCTCTCCGGCCCCCACACACACCTTAAACCAGCTTATATTTCAACTCTTTCTTGGACTCGAACGCAAGTTCTGTCGAAGGGTCATGAGGACTCGAAACGTCAACTCTTTTCTTCTCCGCCGATGCTGCCAGACCTGCTGAGTTTTTCCAGGTAATTCTGTTTTTGTTTCAAAGTTAATAGTGTTGCTTTGTGAGCAATATTCCATGACAAGTAATAAGCACCACCATTGCTATGTTTGTTTGTTTCTACAGCAAACCTGTTAATTGAGCTCAACACCTCAGGCCATTAGTGATCACCTACTCCCTATTGCCCACAGTTTGAATTTTCCTGCCCAAAAAATTTACTAATTTGAAGTATGCCCTGGGAGATCAAACAGAAAATCCTCAATGCTGTATTTAGTGTCTATATCTACCTGGATCTTTTGAAAATTGAAAACAGTTCATAATAAAATGGGATCCTCCAGCAATGTCTATGAAATCTCTTATCCCTTATTTGGTGTTAAATGTTGATGGTTATACTAGCGGTCATGCAACAAGTTTTTTGTCATTTTTAGACTAATTCCACAAACTTTGTGCCAAGTATTTGTTTGAATCCTATGTCAGCAAAATCCATCAAACTGTAACCTTGTCAAGTTATTCAATGTGGAAGTTTTCTGTCAATGTGTTTTATGTCACATTCTGGTTGCCAAAACAACATATCCATTGTTCGTTTTCAGGGCTTCAATGGAGCTGTGCGGTAACTTGTTAATGGCTGATCTTGTCAATTGCGTGTGGTCTGTAAGCCCATCAACATTGAAATTGGCCTGCAAAATTTTTGTGTACAAGCATGTAGCAGATTCATCTGAAATCACTCACTCATTATTTTAGTGGATTACTCCATTGAGCAAATTTAAAAAATGAAACTCATTATAAGCTTTCTTAAACAATTACCTCATAAGGTCATTTCAAAGTAATCAGCTTCTACAGTGAAGAAATTGGAAGTGTGAAACCCAAGAATTGTTCAGTGCTCATCAATTCCAATGATAAAGGGTGTACATTCAGGGGTCTGGAATACCGTTAGCAATGACGCAGCATTGTGAGTGCCCTCTTTGACCAAGTGTTTGGATATTTGTTCTGAACTCTGAGACTATGGCTCAGCATCATGTTTTGTCTGGTTACATTCCTTTGAAGCACCATAGCACACTTTACAGCTTTGAAGGTGGTGCCTAAATGCAAGATGTTGTGGTTATTCTTCATTTTAAAACCATCCAAATTTACACTCCACTCTAACTCAGCTCCTTTGATACCTAAGCCCCGTCCTAGAGGTTTTTTTTTTCGCTGTATTTATTCATTCATGGGACGTGGGCCTTGCTGGCTAAGCCAGTATTTATTGTCCATCCTGTGTTGCTCTTGGGTGGGTGGTGATGAGCCACCTTAGAATCGTAGAAAGTTTATGGAACAAAAAGAGGCCACTCGGCCCATTATGAGTGCCCTGGCAGAAAAAAAAGCCACAAGCCTAATCCCACTTTCCATCTTTTGGTCTGTAGCTCTGCAGGTCACAACACTTGAGATGCATATCCAGAAGCTTTTAAATTAGTTGAGGGTTTCTGTGGGAGTAGACTACCCCTTCAGGCAGTGAGTTTCAGACCCCCCCCGCACCACCCCCCCAAACCACCCCACCTGCCCACAGCCCTCTGGGTGAAAAAAATTTCCTCATCTCCCTTCTAATCTTTCTACAATCACTTTAAATCTATGCCCCTCTCTTCTAAGGTAAATAGGCCCTCCCCATCCACTCTATCCAGGACCGTCACAATTATGTACATCTCAGTCAAATCTCCCCTCAGCCGCCTCTGTTCCAAGGAGAACAACCCCAGCCTATCCAATCGTTCCTCCTGGTTGTAATTTTCTAGTCCTGGCGACATCCTTGTAAATATCCTCTGTACCATCTCTAATGCAATGACACCTTTTTGAACTGCTGCAGTTAATTTAGCATAAATAAGCCTACAGTGTTATTAGCATGGGCGTTCCACATTTTTGACCCAGCGACCATGAAGGAATAGTGCTTCTAAGTCAGGATAATGTGTGGCTTGGAGGGGAGCTTGCAGGTGATCATCATCCTATGCGTCTGCAGCCTTTGTCCTTCTACATGGTAGATGTGTGTTTGGAGGGTGCTGTTGAAGTAGGATTGTTAAGTTGCTGTAGTGCATCTTGCAAATAGTATACACTGCCACATTGTGTGATGAAGGGGGCAAATATTTAAGGGGGTGGATGGCGTGCCAGTTAAGTGGGCTGCTTTGTACTGGGTGGTATCAAGCTTGTTAAGAACTGTTGGAGCTGCACTCATCCAGGTAAATTGAGTGTATTCCATCACACTCCTGGCTTGTGCATTGTAGATAGTTGTCAGCCTTTGGGGGGGATAAGTGATGACTTGCTTGCCAGAGTATTCCAGCCTCTGACTTGGCCACAGAGTTTATATGGCTGTTTCAGTTCAGCTTCTGGTCAATGGTAACTTCCAGGATGTTGATAGTAGGGGATTCAATGATGGTAATGCCATTGAATGTCAGGGGGAAATGGTTAGATTCTCTCATGCTGGAGATGGTCATTGCTTGGCACTTGTGTGGCATGAATGTTACTTGCCACTTATCAGCCCAAGCTTGAATATTGTTCCGGTCTTGCTGTATATGGATGCACTGCTTCAATATCTGAGGGCTCACAAATGGTGTTGAACATTTATGCAATGATCAGAAAACATGCTCACTTCAATGACCTTCCTTCCATCATAAGGTCAGAAGATGGTTGGACCTAGGACACTATCCTGAGGAACCCCTGCAGCAATGAATTGGAGCTGAGATGATTGGCCTCCAAGAAACACAACAATCTTCCTTTGTGCTGGGTATGATTCCAACCAGTGGAAAGCTTTTCCATTGATTCTCATTGACTTCAGTTTTGCTAGGGCTCCTTGATGCCACACTCAGTCAAATGCTGCCTTGATGTCAAAGGCAGTCACTTTCACCTCATCTCTTCATTTCACCTCTTTTGTCCATGTTTGGACCAAGGCTGTAATGAGGTCAGGAGCTGAGTTACCCTGGTGGAACCCAAACTGAAGGTCAATGAGCAGTTGCTGTGTAAGTGCCGCTACACAGCACTATCAATGACACCTTCGATTACTTTACTGATCATTGAGAGTAGACTGATGAGGTGGTACTTGGCCCAATTGGATTTGCCCTGCCCACAAAAAACAGGACATATCTGGGAAAATTTCCATATTGTCAGGTAGATATCAGTATTGTAGCTGTACTGGAACAGTTTGACGATGGGTGCAGCTAGTTCTGGAGCACAACTCTTTAGTTGTCAGGCCTCTGAGAATTTGCAGTATCTGCTTCCTTTAGCTGTTTTTTGATATCATGTGATGTTAATTGAATTGGCTGAAGACTGACATCTGTGTTGTTGGGCTGAGTTGGATCATCCACTTGGCACTTCTGGCTGAAGATGGTTAGAACTGCTTTAGCCTTGTTTTTGCACTGATGTGCTGGGCTCCCCCATCATTAAGGATGGGGATATTTGTGGAGCAGTTAGTCGTTAAACTGTCCACCACCATTCATGATTGGATGTGACAGGACTGCAGAGCTTTGATCTGATCTATTAGTTGTAGGATCGCTTAGCTCTGTCTATCACTTGCTGTTTATGCTGTTTGACATGCAAGTAGTCCTGTGTTGTAGTTTCACCAGGTTAACACCTCATTTTTAGGTATGCCTGATGCTGCTCCTGGCATGCCTTCCTGCACTCTTCATTGAACCAGGGATGATACCCTGGCTTGATGGTAATAGTAGAGTGGGGGATATGCCAGGCCAAGAGGTTACAGATTGTGGTTGATTATAATTCAGCTGCTGATGGCCCACAGTGCCTCATAGATGCCCAGTTTTGAATTGCTGTTCTGAATCGATCTCATTTAGCATGGTGGGAGTGCCACACAATATAATGGAGTGTAATCTCAAGGTAAAGACAGTACTTTGGTTTCACAAGAACTCTGTGATGGTCACTCCTGCCAATACTGTCAAGGGCAGATGCATCTGTGACAGGTAGATTGGTAAAGAAAGTCTAGTTGCTGGACTGGTCATTCAGAGACACAGGGTAATGCTCTGGGGACCCAGGTTCGAATGCCCCAATGGCAGATGGTGAATTAAAAAGTTCAATGATGACCTTGAAACAATTGTCAATGTTGTAAAAACCCATCTGGTTCACTCATGTCCTTTAGGGAAAGAAATCTGTCATCCTTACCTGGCCTGGCCTACATGTGACTCCAGACCCACAGCAACGTGGTTGACTCTGAAATGGCCTAGCAAGCCACTCAGTTGTATCAAACTGCTACAAAGTCACAAAAAAGGAATAAAACTGGACGGACAACCCAGCATCAGCCTAGGCATTGTGGGTGTGCCTACACCACATGGACTGCCGTGGTTCAAGAAGGCAGCTACCACCACATTCTCAGGGGCAACTAGGGATGGGAAATAAATAAAAGCGAAGCCCACATCCCATGAATGATTTTTTTTAAAAAGTAGGTTTTTCCCTCTTATTGGTTCCCTCATCACTTGCCAGAGACCCTCTCCAGAAGGTATCTCCTTCAGGGTTTGGCCAGCTTGGCCTGTAGTGGTGTTACTGAGCCACTCTTGGTGATGGACATTGAAGTCTCCTACCCAGAATATATTCTGCGCCCTTGCCACCCTCAGTGCTACTTCCAATTAGTGCCCAAAATGAAGGGGTACTGATTCATCAGCTGAAGGGGGGCTGTAGGTGATAATCAGCAGGAGGTTTTCTTGATCTTGATTGACCTGATGCAATGAGGTTTTATGGGGCCTTGAGTCAATGTTGAGGACTCCCAGGGCAACTCCCAACTTTGTATCACTGTCCTGCCATGTCGGACATTTCCAGGGTGCGTCTGGGGCATTGTCTCTAAGGTATGATTCGGTGAGTATGGCTATGTCAATCTGCAGCTTGACTAGTCTGTGAGACAACACTCCCAATTTTGGCACATGTCTCCAGATGTTAGTGAGGAGGACTTTGCATTTTGATATGATAGCATCTGTCATTGTTGTTTCCGGTGTCTTGGGCTGGAGGAGATCACAGGAATAGGGAGGGTTGAAGCCCTGAAGGGATTTGAAAACAAGAATGAGAATTTTTAACTTGTACGGTTGCTTGATTGGGAGCAATGTAGGTCATCAAGTACAGGGATGATAGATGAGTAGGAACATTTACAGTGGAGTTTTGGATGACCTCAAGCTTGTTCAAGTAATTTTATCAATTGATAAGATTGAAAAGTTAACTATTTATAGAATCAAAATGGAGCCTTGTTTAAAGTAAGGATTAAAAGAAAGGGAGTTATCATTTTTGTTTGGTCTTTATTTATACTATTTTGAAAGGTCATATGTTTCAATAAAAAATGCACATTCATCTTCTTACTGGTCTATATAAACAACGCAAAACATTTTGGGAAAACAAGAATGAATTTCCTTTTGGGCCTCAGACTTACAAGTAACTTTTGATTTTTTAAAGAGTGTTATGAGTCATCTGTGGCACATTAAACAAGATCAAAGCTGGCCTGTTCTGCAATAACTTGTGTTCTTTGAGAGATTAAATCCACAGAATGGAAGTGGAAGCAAGTTAGTATTCACCTGGACTTGACACAGGCCTTTTCTTTTGCATTTTGTGAAAGAGTAGCTGTAAACCAGAGCAGATCCGATGAGTGCTGTAAGTTTACTTTTCTTACATTTGAAACAGATGTCACAGCGGTACTAAAAGCCAACAGTTAAAATTACATCATGGACAGCAATTAACATACTGGAAATTGTACAACAGGAATCTGAGGGTGTGCTTGACTTGGCAACAGCCTTAAAATTCCTTACAGAAAGCCACTATTATTTTGCCTGCTAAACTGCCCTTGGGGTTTCGATTGACCTCCAGTAGACTATTGACATGACTGCAGAGATTCCTGATCCTTCCGATCTGGTAGGCAAAATATACATGGTCAATAAAAACTGTATTAGACAGGTTCTGTTATCATGACCCTGTATCTAACAAGCTGGTCGCACCTTGGCTGCCTCTTATCAATAATGCACAGGACTGGGTTACTTTGATTCAGAAAGCCATGTACAAAATCAGTGTGTATGGAAATCAAAACTTACAATTTTTTGGATTTCACAATACTGTCAATGTTTCCAATAAGGCCCCAGAATCAAGCGTCACAAGCCCCTCCCTGCCAAGCAGTCACCTATTTGGCTCTGGAGATCGTCTCAGAAAATCTTGCTACCGCGGTGTCCATTCATGGACATTTTCAGTTGGTTCATCGCACCATGGTCAGAAAAAGTGAGAATTCAATTTGGTTTTCTCCATCCTAATATATCGTTGTTAAGGCCAATTGGAGCATTCCTGCTGCCACACTGGCCGAGATTAGTTAAGTGTGGCAAAGACTGGGCATCAAGTCTGGGACCTTCTTGATCTTAGTGGCTCAGAGACAGAGGCTTTTCTCCATCCTGCACTTTCTCTGCTCACTGCCCATTTTCCCTTGCTGGCCATTATTGCCATGGTAATGCTGTCAGCACTCTGAAATATTTCTTTGGAGCTCTCTGGTGGTGGATGCAAATACTGACTGAAGTGTAAATGGCCCAGAAACTCAGTTCCATTAAGTTCATTATTTTCCCTACATTGACTGAGGCAGGCCATTCCCAACAAAAACAAATTATATTTATATAATAGCTTTAACATAATAAAACATCCCAAGGCTATTCACAGGAATATTATGAAACAAAATATGACACTGAGCCACATAAGGCAATATCAGGACGATGAAGCAAACATTTCACCAAAGAGTTAGGTTTAGAGGAATATCTTAAAGGAGGAAAATGCAGTAGAGAGGTGGAGGGGTATAGAGAGGGTATTCCAGAGCTTATGGTCTAAGTAACTGAAGGCAAAGGTGTTGGCAGAGTATGGATGTTGTTCTGTGATGCCAACACAGCCAGTGAGCCAGTGCAGAAGTGGAAACAGAAGTGGCGGATGCTCAGGAGGCCAGAATTAGTGGACACAGATATCTGGGAGGGTCCTGGAGTTTGAGGAGATTATGGAGGTAGGGAGAGGCGAGACCCTGGAGGGCTTTGAAAAGAACGAGGAGAATTTAAAAATCAAGACATTGTTTGACCGGAAGCCAAGGGAGCACAGGGGTGTTAGGGGAATAAGGCTTGGTGCGAGTTAAGATTTGGGCTGCAGCTTTTTGGATGACCTCAGGTTTATGGAGGACAGTTTGTGGGAGAGCAGCCAGGGGTGCATTGGCACATTGTCAAGACTAGAGGTAACAAAGGCACCAATGAGGGTTTCAGCAGCAGATGAGCTGAGGCAGAGGCAAAATCAGCGTGAAAGGTATGCTGAAAACCTCAGCGTTTCTGGCATTGGGGTGCAGGAGAAGGGCGAGCGCTGACGTCTGCGCAGGCGCGGTGGAGCGTGGGATGAAAGTTCCCTGAAGGCAGAGAGCTGCCTCAGGGGGCTGACGAATTTTAAAAACAAAAATAAAGATTTTAAAATTCCAGAAAAAAATACCTGCATAGCAAGCTCACTCACCGTTACACGGAGATTATAAAAATCAAGTCCAAACATTTTTAGTTTTCTTTATTTAACCAGGGAAACCTCACCCCACCCACGGATGAGGTTTCCTCAAAAATCAAAAGGCTGCCTGGCTGATTCGCCCACCGACAGCAGTAACATCGGACGGGCAGGGAAAATTACCAGTTAATTAATTGATTATTGGCCTTAATAAGCCTCTTAATTATCGGCAGGCACGGAGTTTGGAGCAGGGACTGAAAACAATGGATTCACCCAAATGTGTTGAGCCCCCAAATCCTCTGATTTGATGCTAGAAGTAGTTCAGTGGTCTCGCCACATTAACTGAGGAAAGAGTTCACTCGGAACCAATCTATTCTGGTAATACCAGACTTTCCCGTAACCCAAGGATAGTAGATCACATGTTTCCAAACACTGCAAAGAGGGCTTATGGCTCTAGGATGTATTAGTGAGGCTTGTTCACAATGACAATAGGAGAGATGTATGGCTTTGGTATTAGTTGAAATAATGTTAAAGTTTATTCCTAACGCACAAGTAGTTCAAATAATTTTGGTCTCTACAAGCTAGCAAGGAAGGAACTTTTCATACTTAGAAATTAAATATAAATCAAGAAATGACAGGTCATGTGTTACACTATAATATTAATCTTCAATAAGACTAAAGGATAGCCCAGATGTAAATGAGTGACACATAGGCACAATTCCAAAAAAAATAACAGGGAGACTCCATTCTGTGTGCCAGCACAACGTGTTATAACTGCTACTGGGGCTCTTGTTTCTACAGGTCTGTTGTTTGATGCAGATGGTATGATATATACAAATGATGGTCTACTATGTACACCTATTGATTTCAGCATTTTTACTAATGAATTCAACTCCTCGTTGAGACCTGTGCAATCCTCTTTCACTTCCAGAAACACCACATTCAAGTGATACATCATTGCATCTGCACTCCAAATCTGCGCATAGAAAAGTGAATTTTCCAAATACATATTCGCATTGAGGAATCTTACAAGCATGGGGGCTGTGCGTCCTATTGGGGCTAACAGAAGATAAATTTCTCCCAGTCAGTGCATCCTCAGAATATTCATTCCTGTAAAGTGTAAACTTATTTCCTTATGTGCTAAGGTCTGTCTCACTGAACTCTGGACTGTTCCTGTACTTGTATCACAAGACCAGTAGTATGTAGCCAGTGTACAAAATCAATAAAAAGAGTTACAGTTTCTTCCCTTATTCCCCCTTCTTCTGTAGACTTGAATGCAAATGCAATGGTCCCATGCTCCCAGTGGATGGAATGATTGAAGGGATCATGGGTCAGTGACTCCGACTTCCAGATTTGCAATCCAAGCTGCAAGCTGCTCCATCTCTGGTACAGCTCACCAATCAGAAGTGCTGGATCACTCAATTCAGCCCGTAAAGAAAGAAGGAACTTGCATTTATTTGACACATTTCATGGCCTCAAGAGGTCCCAAAGTGTTTTAGAACTAATTAAATGGTTTTGAAGTATGGTCACTGTTGCGATGCAAGAAATGTGGCAGGCAATTTGCCCACAGCAAAATCCTACAAACAGGCTGGTGATAATGACCAGATAATCTTGCTAAGTGATACGATTTAAGAAATAAATACTGATCAGGATTAAATATCGTTCTATAAGGTCTGTCAGATTTCCAGTATTTGTCCAAGTGGCCAAATTTTGTGTGTAAGTCTGAATGGTTTCAATATGCTATCAATTTGTTGGTTTTAGCCCAATAATTCCCACTCAACTTCCATACAGATGCACTTTCCAGTGATTTCAGAATTTAGCAGTAGAGATTAAGAATCATGTTCAATTGTATTTATTAAACCTGGGACATTCCTGAGCAATATTGGAGTTGTCATAGATCAGCCATCATCTGATTGAATGACAGGGTAGGCTTGAGGGGCCAATTGGTCTACTTCTGCTCTAATTTTTTGTTCCTATGTATGATAACATAGTACACTATGTACACACTGAGCTATTGGGAGCAGTCTCAATTCAACAGCACAGAAGGAGGCCATAGAGCCCATTGAGTCTGCACCAGCTGTTTTGAAGAACAATCCAGTTATCCCCACTGTCCTGCTCTTTCCCCATTTCCCTAGTTTTTTTTTCTCCTTCATATATTTATCCAATCCCACCTTGAAGGCAACTATTGAGTCTGTATCCTCCACCCTTTCAGATCCTAACTATTCAATCACCTTAAATCTGTGAGTTCTGATTATTGACCCTTCAGCCATTGGAAACAGTTTCTCTTTAGTTCGTTTATCTAAACCCTTTCTCGTTCTCTTGATCTTCTCTGCTTTGAAGAGGTCAACCTCAGTTTCTCCAGTCTATCCACATAACTGTGATCTCTCATCTTTGTAGCAAATCTTTTCCGTACCTTGATTAATCTTTCCTGGACCCTACAATAGTTTGTTTGTTGATTAAATGTGAAACTTGAATATTCAGTTCAATGGTTGAAGAAGGGGTAAAACCAGGCTTGCTGTTATGTGTACTTATTTAAGAAAGGATATGTGTTAGAAGCAGCTCAGAGAAAGCGGATGGGTTGGAGGGGGGGTGGGGCGTTATCTTACGAGGAAAGATTTGATAGGCCGGGCCTGTATCCATTGGAGTTTAGAAGATTGAGAGGTGATCATATTGAAACATATAAGATCCTGAGCTGACTTGACAGGCTGGATGTTGAAAGGATGTTTTCCCTTCCGGGAGAGACTAGAACTAGGAACTACCGTTTAAAAATGCGGGGCAGGATCTTCCTCCCGTCATGGGGTTTGTGTGGGAGCGGGAGCGGGCGCAAGCGGGAGGGTTCCTGATCGGCACCCCCCCAGTTGGGGGAGCGCCACCATTTCACGTGGGCAGGAGTGCACTTCCTGTGCAGTGGGGGAGATTCCCTGAGCTGGGAGTGCGCTCTTTCGCACATGTGCATGGAAGAGCGCACAGATCTCCCTGAGGCAAAGACACTGTCACATGAGCTGGGACATGTCAATTTCTTTTATTTAAACGTTTTATAAAAATTTTAATACCCTCAAGAAACTTCATCCCGCCCGTGGATGAGCTTTCATGTGTTTTCAGAAGCCTGCCTGGGCTCCCAGCCTGCCCGCCAACCTTAAGGTTGGACGGGAAGGTCCATTAATCAAGTTAATTACTTTTTTAATGGCCTCGCACCCGCCGAACTGAAAATCTAAATGACGCAGGGATGCACGTCCAACCTCACCCCGCGTCATTTTACATGTCGGTGAGTGGGCCCCGCCCCCCCCCCCACCGCTCGCCAAAGAGAAGGTTCTGCCCATGAGGTCTCCCATTTAAGACAGAGATGAGAAGAACTTTTTTTCTCTCTCAGAGTGTTGTGAATCTTTGGAATTTTCTTTCCCAGAGAGTGGAGGAGGCAGGGCCATTGAATCTTTTTCAGGCAGAGGTAGATAGATTATTAACTAACAAGAGAGTTTAAGGCGGAATGTGGAGCTGAGGCCACAATGAGATCAGCCATGATCTTATTTAACAGCACAGCAGGCTCGAGGGGCTGAACAGCCTACTCCTGCTCCTAATTTGTATGTTTGTATGTCTCCTTATTGCTTACACTGTTGTTTTGCTTGGATCTCCCCAAAGACTTTTCAACTATTCCACTGCCCTCCTGTCACCATCACCAGCTCCCACCCCCAACCCCTGCAAACTTTCCCTATAACTCTGCATTAACTCATTGATGCTAGGAAGATGGTGGTGTAGTGGTAATACCACAGGGTATTAATGGCTAACACTTTGGGGACTTGGGTTCAAATCCCACCACGGCAGGTGGTGGAATTTAAATTCAATTAATAAATCTGGAATTATAAAGTTAGTCTTAGCAATGGTGACCTCTGAAATGGCCTAGCAAGCCCCTCTGTTGAAGGATGGTTAGAGATGGGCAATAAACATGGGCCTTGCCAGTGATACCCACATCCCAGTCATGAATTAAAAAAATACTCATTCGCTTTGATGATTTCCTACATAACAGTTTGTAAATGATTTAACACTCCCTAACGATTTCAGATTGGCTGATGGTTTCATCAGATTTTGCACATTAATCCATAATCTTTTACCTGCTCGTTGTGAGTTACCACTATCGTCCACATCCATTTCCCATAAAAGTTAACTATAACCAGAACTCGCCAGCCGTCTACTTTCTCACCATCTCGGGCCTTGCTAACCAACACCTGCCACCTGCTCCCCACTGCATCGAGTTTAGAATTCTCATTCTCCATAACAGATTGCTTAATGGCCTCATCCAAACCTAACTCTGCACCATAATAAAAACAAAATATTGTGGTTGCCGGAGATGTGAAATAAATAAAGAGAAACTGTTGGAAAAACTCAGCAAGTCTGGCAGCATCTGTGGTGAGAGAAACAGAGTTAACGTTTCAAATCCAACATGACTCCCCTTTAGAATTGAAGAGATGTAGAGATGTGATGGGTTTACCCTGCTGAAAAAGTGGTGGGGGGCGGGGGGTGAAGGGGCAGGTGGAGCGAAAGAGACGGTCAGGGATAGGTTAGAGGGTGGGAAAGATTAAATGATGAAAATGTCCTGGAACTCAAGGCAAAGGGAATGGTAATGATAGTACTAAAGACACAGAACATTGGTCCAGAGTAGGTGTTAATAGCAGAATAAAAGTCAGCGCTGTCTGAAAGCAAAACATGAGAACGAGATACAGACTGGCACTTGGGGGAAAAAAATTCCAAGTTCAGGGTCTGAAGTTGTTGATCTCAATGATGAGTCCAGAAGGTAGTAAATTGCATAATCAGGAGATAGGGTGCTGTTCTTCAAGCTTGTGTTGGACGCCACATTGTAGAACATTGTAGCAGGCTGATGACAGAAATTAGAGCATTAGGCCAAATGGTGAATTGAAATGGCAAGTGACCAGAAGATCAGGGTCATGCTTGCGGACTGAACGGAAGTGTTCTGCAAAGCAGTCACCCAGTGTGTTTGGTGTCCCCAGTGTAGAGAATATCACATTGTGAGCAGCAAATACAGTAGACTAAATTGAAAGTAGTACAAGTAAATCACTGCTTCACCTGGAGGGGCCTTGATCAGTGAGCCCAGGACTTTGATGTTAGTGATTCAATGATAATAATATGTCACAGGGAAGCGGTAATTACTTGGCACTTGTATGGACAAATGTTTCTTCCCAATTGTCAGCCCAAATCTAAATGTTGTCCAGGCCTTGCTGCATGCTGGCATCACTTGCTTCAGTATCTGAGGAATTGTTGATAGACCCAAACATTGTGCAATCATCAGTGAACATCCTCACTTCAGATCTTAGGATGGAAGGAAGGTCATTGATGAAGCAGTTGAAGATGGTTGGGCCTAGGACACTATACTGAGGACCTCCTGCAGCAACATCCTGGGGCTGATATCATTGGCCTCCAACAACCACAACCATTTTCTACAGCAGAAACAAAAATACCTGAAAAAACTCAGCAGGTCTGACAGCATCTGTGGAGAGGAATACAGTTAACGTTTCGAGTCCGTATGACCCTTCATCAGAAGAACAACCATCTTCTGTTGTGGTATGACTCCAATCAGTGAAGAACTTTCACCCCCGATTCCCATTGACTTCAATTTTACTAGGGCTCCTTTATACCACACTCAGTCAAATGCTGACTTGATGTAAAGGGCAATGACTTTCACCTCACCTCTGGAACTCAACTCTGTTGTTCATATTGGGGCTAAGACTATAATGAGGTCTGAAACTGTGTGGTCCTGGTAGAAGCCAAATTAAGTATTGCTGAGCAGGTTATAGGTGAGAAAATGCTGCTTGATAGCACTGTTGTCAACACCTTCCAACACTTTGCTGATAATTGAGAATAGCCAGACAGGGTCATGATTAGCTGATTGGATTTATCCTGTGTCATGTCCCAGTGTATTATGAACTTTCAATCAGTAATTTTAAAATTGGACACATACACAGGCTATTAAAATAGCCACTGAAAATCATGTGACCTTTGGCATTTTGAGTTTCAGATAGTCCTAAGTCTCAAGTGAATACTTAATTAAATATGAACCTTCAAAGCCATTGGCGGAATTCACACATCTCTTTGTTTAAGGATGCATCACCATAAAGGAGCTATAAAATTCCAGCCGCCCTATCTCTGTTTCCCCCCGGGATAAAAGGGAACATCAAACTCAATGTATGTGATTGGATCCTATCACCTTCCATTATGATGGTTTCCCTCATCCAAACTACACTGGGTGAATATTAAGGTGTCAAACAACAACACAGGATGATTGGAATCAACACCTATAACACCCTTTTGTTTAGAAAAAAGGACTTCGTGCCAGTGGAAGTCACATGATGAGGGGACTATTTTGTCGCCTCTTCTAAAATCATCTAGAAGCTGCTTGCAGCCAGAGAGTTCTACCAAAAGCCGATTGTCTGACGGATGTTAAACTGCTGGGCCTTCGCTTCCTAGAGCACCTCTGACCTCACCATCAGCACAGGACCAGTCCAGGTCATCGCCGGCCAGTTGGATGGCTCTGTTCTCAAAGTCCATGAGGACCTCAATTTCAGACATTCCTCCACCAGTCTGCAACCTCTCCCCCTTGTTGTCTGCCAGCTTATCCTGCGTGAATAGAGATGGAGAGAGTGAAAGCAGGGTGCCTGCCAGGCCAGATGATATGTATGCCTGGCATGTGTGGGTGGTGAGTGGTCCTATGGAAGGGCTGAGGACAATGACAGTGAATGTGAGAGAGTGAATGGTGATATCCCTTGAACAGGCAGTGAGTGAGATCACTGTGAATGTGGGACGGGTTTGAGAGTGTGAGAGTTGAGAGTGATGAGAAGAGTGACACACACTGGAAGAGATCATTCATCCTCTTGCTTAACTGGGTGGCAGTCCTTTTTTGAAGGGCATTGGCACTGACCACCACTGCCACTGCCTCACACCTGCTGCCCATTCTGTGACCAAACCGGAGGTAGAGGACATCCCAGCAGGCCTCCAAAGCGTCTGAAAGGCATTCCAGTGGTGCGTCGCTAAACCTGGGTGCTGCAGTCTTTTTGTCTTTTGTGGGCATCTTCCCTGCAGTAGTCATGGACTGGAAGAACTGAGATGTGATATGCACAGCTGGACTTTAAATATGGCGCCCGGTGTGATGAAGCGGCAAAGTAATAGTGTGCAGACAAATGAGAGCTCGCCTGTCATCAAGATGGCATGTTTCCTGGGAATGCATAAATAAAGTGACGGGTTTGGAACGATACAGCGTGAAAACCCGTCGTCACGAACAGCGGGTAAAATGTTGTTTTACCCACCCGCTACCACACTTAGTGTGAATCTGGGATGATTCTGCCCAGAGAGTAGTGATAAACGGATTCAGATTGGAGGAAGGTTTGTAGTGAAGCTCCCCAGGGGTCAAATGTTGGGACCCTTGCTCTTCCTGATATATGTTAATGACCTAGACTATGATGTGCAGGACATGATTTCAAAATTTGAAGGTGGTATGAAGGTTGGAAATGTTGTCAACTGTGCTGGGCATAGTCTTGAACCTCAAAAGGACATAAACATGTTAGTGGATTGGGCAGACAAGTGGCAGATGGAGTTCAATGCAGAGAAGTGTGAGGCGGTTCGTTTCGGCAGGAAAGCTATGGACAGACCGTATAAAATAAAGGGAGAGTCTCTAAAGGAGGTGCAGGAACAGAGGCCCCTCAGTGTATACATACATAGGTCATTGAAGATGGCAGGGCATGTTGAGAGAGCAGTTAATAAAGCATATAGTATCTTAGGCTTTATTAATAGGGGCATTGAGTACAAGAGTAAGGAGGTCATGTTGAACTTGTATAAAACACTAGTTAGACCTCACCTGGAGTACTGTGTCCAGCTCTGGGCACCATATTGATGAAGGATGTGAAGGTATTGGAGAGGGTACAGAAGAGATTCACAAGAATGATTCCCAGGATGAAGAACTGCAACTATGAGGATAGATTGGAGAGGTTCAGACTGTTTTCCTTGGAGAAAAGAAGGTTGAGAGAAGACATGATGGAGGTATTCAAGATCCTGAGGAGTATGGACTGGGTAAATAATAAGAAACTGTTCCCACTCAAGAGAACATCAAGAACTAAAGGGCACAGATTCAAAATAATTGATAAAAGGAGTAAATGCGAGGGATTTTTTTTGTTTTACCCAGAGGGTACTTGGAGTCTAAAACAAACTTCCTGAAAGGGTGGTGGAGGCAGGTTCGATCGAGGCATTCAAAAGGAAATTGGACTGCTACCTGAAGAGAGAATGTGCAAGGTCACGGGGATAAGGCAGGGGTATGGGACTAGATGGCATACTGTTTCAGAGAGTAGTGCAGATTTGATGGTCTAAATGGCCTCCTTCTGCACTGTAAAAGCACTGTGATACTATGAATAGGATTGGCTGGAGGCTGGAGAGGACCTCATGTGGAGGTGCCTTAGGAGTGGAAAAGGACCTTGGGATGGATCAGCCAGCACGCACTTCTGACTGAGGATTGTTGCAAACACCACAGCCATGGCTTTTGTACCCACATGCTGGGCTCTGCCATCATTGATGAGGTTTATAGGGATTACTTATTTTGTTAACAGCTTAATTGCCCAGTGCCATTCATGAGAGGATGTAGCAGGACCGTTATATGGACGATGCTATGTTTTATAGTGTATCAACTAAGCACAGTGATCTGGATTTTCATTGGTTATTCTGCCCCAATTCAGCTGGGATAGCACTGGAAACTTGGGTGAGTGCCCCACCATTCTGCTCCCAAAGGGAAAATCCAGCCATGTTGTAGTAATTATGGTTGTATTTGGTGTGTAATGTACCTTTAAGAATAATATTTGTTAGGCAAGATCACACAATCTGTAGTAACCAATAGGAGAGTAGCGCAGGCTACCTCAGCAGTCTGTGCAGAGATAGAGTCAGAGTTGAAAGCACATGTGTAGTTGCTGCTAAGAATATTGTAAATAATCTTAAACTTTCCACCCAAGAAGCGTCTGCTTCTCAACTCTATCATTAATAGTACAAATCAGCCACTGTATAACAAACTGGCGATGAGGATAAAACCGGATTAAACTATAGAAATCAAGTTAGAAGGAAATCAGCATTGTACCTTGCCCAGAAATTGTAAGTAACAAGCTCTGTTAGAATTGAAGCTACTCCTTCTCAAAATGCCACAATTTTGGACAGTTGATCCTTTTGAACCAGCCAAAGATGATTGGTTTCAATACCTAGAACACCTCACATTCTTTTCTCAAGTGAATGAGATTATGGGGGAAGAGAAGCAAGCGACCCCCTTGAGTACTTGTGGAAGGAAAACCTATAGTTGGATTTGAAGTTTGACCGCACCCAATGCCCCAGATTCAAAGAATTTCAATGACTTGGTGGATCTTGGTGGTCACTTTCAACCAAAGCCTTCAGTCACGATGCAGAGGTTTAGGTTTAATTCGCGAAATAGAGCCCTGGGTGAGATAATTGCATGCTACATGGCAAATTTGAAGCAGCTAACAGAACATTGTGAGTTCAGTATGACTCTGAATGACATGCTCAGAGATTGTTTGGTGTATGGTGTGAAAGAGGACACTATTCAGAAAAGATTATTGTCCAAAGTGAATCTGGATTTCAAGAAGGTGCTAGAGATTGTGCTGGCCATGGAAAGCACAGTAAGAGATTCAAAAGCAATACAGGGTGTGCAAAATGGTGCCATCCTCCATGTTGGGTGGGAAGCCTCATCTGAAAGAGGTCCGAGAAAGCGAGGCTCCACCGAGAAGAAGGAAACAGCCCCCACTAGACGAAGAATAAGGAAAAATAACTTAGCGGCAAAATCAAAGAATAATTTTAATATAGGTGGAAGCAGTCTTTTAACGATTGGTAGATTTTAAAAAATTGAATGCTACTATTGTCACAGAAATGGACATTTGATAAGGGAGTGTAAGGAAAGATTCAAGCAGGCTTGTAAACAAAAGAAGAAACTCAATTAAATCTACAATGTAGAAGTGCCTGAAACAACAAATTCAGACATTCATTCATTGTCTGAAAGTTGGAAAAAACAGAACCAATATTTGTCACAATAAATGTAAATGGCAAACCTGTTAGAATGGAAGTGGACACGGGAGATTCCATTAGAGTAATTGGGGAACATACCTTCAGATATTTGAATAATGCTGAACATCAATTAAGTTTAGAAGAAACAGCCGCCAAGCTCAAAACATTTATGGGTGAAGACATTCAAATAAAAGGCATAAACAGAGTAACTGTCCATCATGGAAGTCAACTAACAAAGCTACCCTTGATGGTAGTAGCAGGCAAAGGGCCAAGACTCCTGGGATGAAATTGACGAAAGGAGATTAAGTTAGAATGGGCTGAAATTTTCCACTTGAGAACAAGTGGGCTACCTGAGCTACTTAGAAAGTATGCCACTGTCTTTAAGGGCAAATTGTAGAAAATCCAGGGCCTGCAGGCTAAGGCTCATGTGGATCCAGAAGCAGCCCTTCACTTTGTGAAGGACAGACCAGTGCCATATGCCCTGCGAGAAAAAGTCAACATTGAACAGCACAGACTCAAGAAACTGGGCATTATACAAACTGTTCAGTTCTCAGAATTGGCAGCACCCATAGCCCACGTCCTTAAGCCTGACCAAAACATCTGAATTTTTGGAGACTACAAACTGACGGTTAATAAAGTAGCTAAGCTAGACAGGCACCCCATTCCAAAAATTGAAGAACTGTGTGCTAAGCTGGCAGAAGGGACAACATACTCAAAGCTTGACGTGAGTCATGCTTATCAACAACTAGACTTGGTTACTGCTTCCTGGGAATTTGTCACAATTAATACTCACAAAGGGCTGTACCAATATACACGATTGCCTTTCAGTGTCTTCTCTGCTTGTGCCATCTCTCAGAGTACAATGGAAAGCTTGCTGCAGGGACTTCCCCAGGTTTTAGCCTACTTATACAATGTATGGGTGACTGGATTCGCTAACAAAGAGCAAACTTAGAAGAAGTCTTAAAACATTTCTTGCAAGCTAGAGTGTGTTGAAAAAAAGAAAAGTGCATGTTCCAAGTGAGGGGGGTAACCTATTTGAGTTACCAGGTAGATTCACAGGGCCTCCACCCGGTTGAGGCTCCCCTTCCACCATCTTATCGCCATCAATATGACATGTGTTGGAGTTCTGAGTATGTGTCAAGCTGCCTCCCCTGCAGGTTGCCACCAGACTACTCAAATGTGACAAATACCAACATATGCTGCAGGGAGAACCCATCTTCTCTTCAACCACTAAGGCTGATGTAAGCATGGTCGCTATCTGTTTGCCCACCCAGCGTGCATCAAATGCCCAATGCAGGAACGATACTAAGAGGTGGGGGGGTGGGGGGGCCTCAAAGGTAAGGCTACCTGCTGGGCGAAATGGCCAAGGCCGACATAGTACTCACCCTTCCAGAGTGCAGCAAATCATTGAATCGCTTGCAGCACTGGGTTCCGGTACACCGCACATCGTCATGGGCGCTTACAGCCATCACCAACTCCTGCCACGCCTGCCTGGTGGTGGGGGGCCCTCCTCCTCCCATCCCCTGGAAACGAAACATCCCGATGGTTGAACACCTCTTGGAGGAGGTCAGCAAGGCAGGCATCAGAGAACCAAGGGGCACAGTGGCCCCCCGCTGGCCTATCCTGCAGCCTGCCCCCCCTCCTCCTCCTCTGCCCTCAAATCATGATCTTCCCTGAGTGGCCACGGTGCACTGCCTAAAGGGGGCTGCCTGGCCGCTTTTTATACAGACTGCCAGTTCCCCATTGGAACCGGCGGTCTGAACACACCCGCCACTGATTCGATTTTCCCGTTGTACACGGGAGTCGCAAACCCGCTGGGTGGACCTTAATTGGCCCGCATGTGCAAAATGGCGATGCAGCCCGTTTCAGCGGTGGCGATCAGCGGCTCACCCACTACCGAGTGGGCCAGGCCCGCAAGCTTGTCAAGAGCAAAATTCAGCCCATGTAGTTGCTGCTGAGTATATTGTAAAGAAACTTCAAGTTTCCACCCAAGAAGTGTCAGCTGTGTCATTAATAGTGCAACTCGGCCACCCTACAATGCCTGCCTCTTCCTTTAAGTTGCTTTGCTTGTGTCCCTCTTTCACTTCTCCATCACTATTAATACCTCCTGTCAAATTTGTAATGTATTGTATTTTGATGAGTGTTTAAATTTCTTGATATTACCTGGGCTTGACAAGGTGACGGGTGCTTGTACTTGGAGTATTATACTTTACATTGTAGGCAATTAATTACAGCATCAAGTATCCCCAGGACAGGAACAGATGGATGCAGAATAAATCTCTGCCCTTCCCAAATAATGGGCCTCAGACTGAAGCCCAGAGGAGTGCCACCAAATGCAATTTTCTTAGACCAACTATTGCATGATCTGTGTTAATTTAGCACGAGTGGGCACAAGATTGTTCTGAACTCTGCCAACTGCAAACTGAATTGAGACCCCTCATTTCCTTGTGGCTGCTTACAGTCCACCAGTGTGGACTGGGTTTTAAGCCAGGTCCTTGTGAGGAAAATTCCTTAGCTTATCCACTACCTCAACAGCCCCCCACTTCCACCCGCCCCTCATCACTGCCCCCGCCTCAGTCTGCTATAATTGAAATAGTGTGTACATGATCTACGTGCTCTCCTGCAATGATAGCGATATGGCAACAGTGTTGGTGTTCCCCAATGCTCTATCCTTGACACCCTCCTATTTGTCACCTACATGCTGCTGCTCAGTAGCGCCACCCAAAAACAAGTTTTAGTTTCTGTATGTACACTGACAACACCCAGCTCTACCCCACCACCACCTCTCTTGATTCCTCCATTATTGCTGAATTATCAGACTGCTTATCCGATATGATGATGATACTGGATGAACAGAAATTTCCTCCAATCAAATAGTGGGAAGGCTGAAGCTATTGTTTTTAATCCGCACACCAAACTCCAATCCCTAGCTACCAACTCTTCCCTCTCCCTGGCAAATTTGTGGGACTAAACCAGACTGCATGCATCCTTGGTGTTATATTTGACCCTAAGATAAGCTTCTGACCACATATTCACAGCATCACTAAGAATGTCTTTTTCCACCTTCAAAACATTGCTAGTCCCTGCTACTGCCTCGGCTCATCTGCTGCTGGAACCATCATTCATTTAACTTCTAGACTTCTTTGTTCCAATGTACTGGTGTCCCATGTTCTAACTTATGTATACTTGAGGTCATCCAAAACTCTACCACCCATGTCCTAACCCACACCGAGTTCTGTTCACCCATCACTTCTATACTCACTGACCTACACTGGTTTCCAGTCAACCACATCTTGAGTTTTAAATTCTTATCCTTCTTTCCAAATCCCTCCATGGCCCTCTCTGTAATCTCCACCAGCCCCACAAGCCTCTCAGATATCTGCACTCCTCTAATTCTGGCCCCTTAAGCTTCCATGATTTTCATCGCTCCACTTGTCATGAAGCCCTTAAAATGAACTAGATAAATGGAAGTCTTTCTTCTTTTTCAAATAATTTACACAAGCAAAGTTTTACTGATGTGTGCATAGAAGAGTCCATAACATTGTAAATAACCTTTTAAAGGTAAAGGGTGCACTATGAGAGCAATGTTAACATCTCTCCTGAAATACTGCTTCATGCTAACACCCTACTAGTTTCAAATCAGCAGATACCTACTAACTCTGGTTCCCAGAAGCAGTTCTGATTTTTGGTTTCCATCATGTTGCCCTGTGACACAGATGTCATGGTATACCCATATGGCAAAACTCCATTTTATAGATCAGTCTTTTTTTAAGCTGTTGTATTAAAGTTTGATTGAGTACAGAAACTACACTGTGAAATAGCAACATAAATGGGGACAATAAATAGCGTGCGTAAAGTGAATTGTAATGAAGAGGGCAGATTGACTGTTAGGCAGTAATGTAAATAACATATTAACCATCTATTACTGACTTCACTCAAAGCTTTTCTCAGTCTCAACCCAACTTTGATGTTGAGGATACAACCTCATTCTTATTTTCCCGTTGGCAGTAGCTGTGACTGATGGCAGTAACTTCATTTGTTCACATGCCAGACATTAAGAAAAATGATCGTCTGTTAACCTTTTCCCATTCCACAATTCCCCCCCATCCCCTGCAGTGTATGAAAACCAAACTATAGGCAGTTTTGGATACTAAATGGACAGAATTAACACTAGAGGGGTCAACACACAGATAGGTTTAGAAGCACAACTTTCCCCATTTGTTAGTTGGCCTTACAACTGGCAAAGAATTTATCTAGCATCTTGTCCAAATATATCAGAAACATCCTCAAATACTCCATGAACAATGGATTAATTTGAATTGCAGTGACTTTTGCTATTGGGTGGGGTGGGGGGTCTCAGCAGCCATTTTATGATAGTAAAATCTCCCATGAGATGAATGTCCAGGTAATCTGGATATTGTTGACTGAGGCAAGAATACTGGCAAAGAGAACAGCTGAATCCCCCACTGTTCTTGGAATACTCTCTTGGACCTTTTATAATGCCTGTCTGAAACATCCAGGTGCATCTCTGACAATGCAACAATTCTTCAGTGCTGCATTGGGTTGTCATCTGAAATGATAGCCACAAGTCCTAGGCCAGAAGTTTATACTTGTGGCTGGGTCCAATGGCAGGCCTAAAATCCAAGGGCAACCCTGCCTAAACCACCCACGGGACCTGGAGCTGTATTTTATGAGGGTCAGGGAACTAATTGGTCACCGCTATGACAGCCACATGAAGGTTGACCGCTTGCCCCCAGGAGCTGCTGGCCAACCGGAGGGCAGGCAGCTCAGTAGCCTCAGCAGCTTCACTGGGAGCAGTGGCCACTGCTGGGACTGCAACCGGAAGAAGAGGATGCCATGGATGGATGCTGGCCTTCCAAGCTGGTGGGCAGAATATTACGCTCAACATGCAGTTGCGCGCTCGACACGAGCGAGCGTAAAATGACACGCGATGACGCGGGCGAGCGCCCCGACATTATCGTGCAGTCCCACTCTATTTCGTTCTGCATTTCGCCAGAGTCGGCTGCACGCCCGCCGACCATTAAAAGGCCTATTAAGGCCATTAGGAAGCTAACTAAATTCAAATTTACGCTGTCCATCCTAATGGTTGGCAGGCAGGCAAAAAGGCCAAGCAACCTTGACAATTTTTGAGGAAACCGCATCCACGGGCGGGATGAGGTTTCCTAAAGCAAATAAACATCACATAAAGATTTTATTTTTGAATTAAAAACATGTCCCAGCTCCATGTGACAAAGTCGCATGAGGGGACATGGCAATTTTATTTCCTTTATTTTTTTTTTAAGCAGCGCTTCGAGATTGAAGCATTCTTTCATGCTAGGCCCGCTCGCCCTTCTCCCCCCCACCTGCTGCTCGCGCCCCACGCTGGGTGGGCCTTAATTGGCCTGCCAGCATGAAATCGCGGTGCAGAGCCAATCACAGATGATGCCAACTGCCCCCGCCTGCCCAGAACCCCTCCCCCAAAAGGGGAAAATCCTGCCCGGTGAGTGGGGTCTGGGGGGTGCACGGGTTACTCAGACATGCCCTCGTGAGGGGTGGAAGGCTTGATGAGGGCAGGCAACACCGTTGCTATTGGGGTCAACTCCATGGACCAAAGAGTACCGAGTAGGGTAAAATACCAGTGGCAGTGGGATGTGGCCATTAACTGGCCACTTAAGAGGCTCAATTGGCAATTGGGTGGGAGGGCCATGTTCCACCTTCCCCACTGGCAAGATGGCATGACAGCAGGGCGACAACAGGCACTTCATCCCCTGCCTTTCCCTCGTCATTTTATGGGCTCCTACCCCACTTCCAAGCCCATCCCTAGGCAGCTGGTAAAATTTAGCCCCCTAGAGTGGGACTCAGCCCTCAACCATCTAGCTCAGTGCCGACAGCACTACCAGTGCAACTGAGTGATTGATTCAGATAAAACCTGGTGGCGCCTGTACCAATAATTAGCCTGGAGGGGGGGGGGGTTGCGGGTGGGGAGGCGGTTGGTGATGGGGGGCATTATTGTGGGCTGGAATTGTATCCCCAGTGATTACAGACTTTCCAGGCATGGAAAGATAATATAACCACCTTATACGTTCCTCCACGCAAAATACTGCCACACATGTCATAGGAAGAATTATAGCACATTTTAAATAACTGCCCATTGATACTCACAGATGAAGAAACTGTCATGGTGCAAAATGTTTAGAAGTATACACAAGCACGGTTTGTATTAATCAAAAGATCCACAAAGAAATAGAATGTTCATTTCTGAGCGACTACAGTGAAAAGATTGAGTGAAGAGGCGAGAAGATGTCCTTGGTGTCCTGATCAATGTTTATCTCTCAACCAACATTACCAAAACCGATCATCTGACCATTATCACATTCCCGTTTGTGGGACCTTGCTGTACACAAATTAGCTGCCACATTCCCTACATTACAGCAGCGATGACACTTCAAAAAGTAGTTCATTGGCTGTAATGTTCTTTGGGGCATCCTCTGGTCATGAAAAATGTGATTTAAGTGCAAGTCTTTATTTTCGTTCCACTAGGGAGCCAGTAATGGCACATCTACTACCTTCCCAGACTCAAAGAAATTCACATTCTTAAGGATAATTCTCCTCCACTAATTTTAATGAAAATGTAAGCACAAATAAAAAGCAGCATTCTCATCACTATACTCACTTCTAATTTTCCACTATAGTTAGTGAACAGAGAAAAGTCCAGTCATTCATTCTGTAACTGGTGCAGCTAGAGCTAATTTTCTTAAAAGTAAAATTCGCAGATCAAGATATTCATGGGTGTATTTTGCAACAGAAGGACAAAAGAAAGGCAGCAATTGACCAAAATTGAATGAGATTGAGCAGTGCCCATATTGCTTCAATGTAAGGCTCAGGTCAGCAAGTACACACACAATGGAAATGCACATGCTGCTAGTTTACTGATGACAATCCATTACAGGAGGCTCAATAATAGTCAAGATTAGTCAAACCACTTCTACTTCTATATGCTTTCCTTCCATAAACATCATTAGCCATGTAGGAGTATTTGGAGGGGAGAAAGACACCCTTTATTGCCTGGGGATAGTTAAATGCTAATATCACTTCTGAAGCAAGGTGGCCGAAAGGCCAGCAGCCTCAGGGGTTTCAACAGCAGGAAGGGCCCCTATATATTCCAAAGCAGCAATCAAAGAGCTGGTGGCAGAAATAGGAGTGGTGGGTGGGGGTGTTACTGACGGCAAGCAACGAATAGAATAGTGTAAGGTGCCTGGAGTGAAGATGCAATCAGTGTATCCTTCACCACCCCAAGGACTGCCACACAGTGCAGAAATAAGTTCAATAACCTCACAAGAGTGATGAAGTTAAATCAAGCCTCTAGTGCCAATATACATCCTCGACCATCTGTATTGCTTCACTTACTACTTTAAGCATCAGGTGTGAATTTTAACTGCAAAAAGTGAGTGGGTTGGGGCCAGGTAAGATGTTAAAAACTTTCAAAAACCTCAAACCTGACCTCAGCCTACCTCCAATTCACCCACTTCCAGCTTTAACAAGGTAAGACCAAACCTACTCCTCGGAAGTGGGTTGGGCATTTAAATATTATAACGAGGCCGGCCGGCAGACTCATAATTACCCTGCTTCGGAGGCTTAATCCCAGGCTTCTTAATCTTTACGAAATGCATCAGTTGAAAGAACAAGGACAATTGTGGGGCAAAGATAGGTGCTTTACGTCACTGTCTTTCAGATGAGATATAAACCAGAGCCCAGTCTACTCACTCAAGTGGGCACAAAAGGTCCCATGGCACAATTTCAAAGAAGAGCGGTGGGCTTTCCCCAGTGTCTGACCAATATGCCTCAATCAACATTTTTAAAAAATTATCCAGTCATTATCATATCGCTGTTTATATGAACTTACCATGCACAAATTGGCTGCTGTATTTCCTACATTATAGCAGTTTCAGGAAGATATAATAACTCTCATAACGTTATTGGAATTAATGTAAAATAGTGGTGTGTGTGTGCGCTTGTGCATGTCTTAATTAGATTAAAGGCAGCTGGTCTGAAGGCTTTGATGTAAACATGGGGAAGTTTAGAATGTAAGATGTAAAAGGACATTTGCATTTTGAAATAAACCAGACTAGACTGTTTTCAAAGGAGGGGTGAAATGTGTCACCTAGCCAGGTGAAGTTTAAAAACAGTGTGTTTATTTTTCCCAAAGATTACTGGTAATACTTAGTGCTATGAGATGTTTTTATTATGAAAAAAATAAAGTCCAAAAACATCTTGAAACAATGGGAATTCGCATTCAAAAAGGAAAATATGTATAAAGGAGCGAAGGCTGTGTGTAAGGGTAGACATTTTTAAGATCTAACAAGTGTGACAAACCTTCAGCATCTATGCCTCAAGTTGCTGTCTTCAAAGAACTGAAGTTAAGAAAACTCACTTTGAATTTGACTGGTTCAGGGTATCGTGTCACCTTGCCTGGGTCTTTTAAAATCTTGCATCTTACTGTTGTTTAATGCAAGTATAACTGGGAGTCATATTAAGTAGGGGATTTAGAAATTATCATAGTAATTTGTAGATCTATGTGTGTGTTTAAAATCATTTCTCTTATTAATAAATGTTTAATCTAATTTTGTAAAAACCTATAAGACCTGGTGGTCTTATTACGACTGAATTGAAGGCATGCATCTTGAAATTTGTACATATTTCAAGACAAGTTGTGGCAGTTGTTTAAAGTTTCCTTTTGGGATATGAACAACTCAGCATTTACCATCGGCTGTGCCATAACAAACAGTGAATACACTTCAAAGGTACTTGATTGTCTGTAAAGTGGGACATCCTGAATTCATAAAAGGCAATATACAAACACAATTTCTTTCTTTTCGCTGCTTGTGGGCCAGTAGGAGCCGGAGTACATCTACCCAGGTCTCAAACACGCCTTGGATTGGACACCTCCCTCACCCATCAGAGCCCTCTGCTCCAATGAAAAGACCCTGGGGTTGGGGATTGTCCCTGCCAGCACCCAAAGCCTGCTCCCCCAGGAATATATCCAACCTCCATATTCTCAGAAGCCTGTTCTTGCAGCCTGCTCTGTAGTGCTCTAAGTCCAACTGGAAGCCAAGCCTGTCAATCAGGTTGACCTCAGGGTGGAGAAACTGTCAAAAAAATAGTGCACACTGTGGAGTCAAAACTCCTAAGTGTTAATCCCAAGCCAGTTGGTGAAATTTGAAACTAGACATGAATACTTTTCTTGGTAATTGGTTTATTTACACTTAAACTGGGCTGGGACCCATGAATAGGGCTATGGATGGGCTTTAACAAAAGGGACCAGGGTTCGGGAGAAGGGAGCTTTTGAAATCCAAAGTGAAAGGCCAAGGCAATGGAACAGGTAATGTTCAGCACCATTCATGACTCCTCAGGTACTGAAGCAGTCCATGTCCAAATGCAACAAGAACTGGACAATATCCAGGCTTGGGCTAACAAGTGGCAAGTAACATTTGCGCCACACAAGTATCAGGCAATGACCATCTCCAACATGAGAGAATCCAACCATCGGCCCTTGATGTACAATGGCATTACCATCACTGAATCCCCCACTATCAACATCCTGGGGGTTACCATTGACCAGAAACTGAACTATACTAGCTATATAAATACTGTGGCTACAAGAACAGCTCAGAGGCTAGGAATCTGCAATGAGTAACTCACCTCCTGACTCCCCAAAGCCTGTCCACTATCTATGAGGCACAAGTCAGGAATGTGATGGGATACTCCCCAGTTGCCTGGATGACTGTAACTCCTACAACACTGAAGAAGCTTGACACCATCCAGGACAAAGCTGTCCACTTGATTGGCACCGCATCCACAAATATTCACTCTCTCCACCACCGATGCACAGTAGCAGCAGTGTGTAGCATCTACAAGATGCACTGCAGGAATGCACCAAAGCTCCTTAGACAGCACCTTCCAAACCCATGACAACTACCACCTAAAAGGACAAGGGCAGCAGATAGATCGAAACACCACCACCTGGAAGTTCTCCAAGTCACTCACCATCCTGTCTTGGAAATATATTGCCGTTCCTTCACTGTCACTGAGTCAAAATCCTGCAACTCCCTTCCTAACAACACAATGGGTGTACCTACACCACATGGACTGCAACGGTTCAAGAAAGCAGCTCACCACCACCTTCTCAAGGGCAACTAGGGATGGGCAATAAATGTTGGCCCAGCCAACGAAGCCCACATCCCGTGAATGAACTTTTAAAAAGTATAGCGATATGGCTAAACCCACGTGGAATGGAGCAGGAAGGGACAGAGAGATTAACATAAGTTGTGCATCAGCAAATAAGGTCATCGCAGGGAATAGAAGTAAAAAAATTAAATTTAACGTTCTTTATCTGAACGCACAAAGCACCGGCAATAAGATAGATGAACTAGTGACTCAAATAGAGGGTAAACGGTTTAGATTTAACATCATTACAGAGACATGTTTGCAAGGTGATCAAGTTTGGGAAATAATTATTCCAGGGTAAATAATTTTTCAGAAAGACAGACAGAATGACAAAAGAAAAGGGGTAACCCTGATAGCAAAGGAAGACATATGAGCATTAGTGAGAAAGGACCTGGCTTCTTGAAGATCATGAAATATAATAAATACGGGTGGAAATTAGAAATAATAAAGATAGACCTGAATTTTTCATTCAGCGGGCCCGGAAGCAGATGGGAAATGGGCCTATGGCTGCAAACAGCCCCGGACTGGTCAATTAACAGCCGGCGTCAAACACGTGCTGAGAAATGCTCAGCACTTCCGGGGTGGGGGCAGGAGGAGGGTGGACACGACCTAACTGAGGGTGCGGGTGAGCGCTTCTAGTGAGACCCCTGAAGGCAGACAGCTGCCACTGGGAGCTACAGGCCTCCATGGAATGGAACTCCACAAAAATGCTGCAATACATGTCCATGTAGTACAATCAAGCACCTGAAAGCTTGAGAGAAACCAAACAGTCCCCAGGTATCTCTTTTTATTTTATTTCCCCAGGAAGATTTCAGCCCGCCCTGTATCCAGGTGTGAGCAAAAATGCGAATGCCGCCTGGCAGAATGGCCCATCCGCCAACCGTAAATGTGGAAGGGGCCCACGTAAAATCATTAATCGTATCGTTAATGGGCATAATTGTCGGTGGACACGCTTTTTGACTGCCACATGTGTTCGCTGAGTGAAATATAACACAAGTGAAAGATGATCTTGGGACGCTTGCCCGACGTCACCTTGCACTATTTCATGTCCATTCAGGTTGGGCGCACACCCGCCCGTGGGACATAAAATTCTGGCCATAGAAAACATTGGTGGGAGTAGTTTATGGCTTCTTTAACAGTGGTTAAACAACATTAACATTAAGAAATTATTGGAACTTGTAACAAAGGCAATGTAATAATTGTGGGAAACATTAATCTTCAATCAAATTGGATTATACACAAGGTTAATAGCCAAGAAGGGCTGTGGAATGTGGGTAATATATTAGCATGGATAGAAGATTGATTAACAGACAGGAAGCAGAGGATAGATATAAACTGAACACTTTCAAGTTGGCAGGCTGTGACTAGTGGAGTGCTGCAATGATCAGTGCTGGGGTTTCAGCTATTTACATTGTATACTGGTGACTTAGATGAACAGACAGAGAGTAATGTATTTTAGTTTGCTGATGATACACAGCTAGGTGGGAGGATAAGCTGTGGGGAGGATACAGAGAGGCTGCAAAAAGATATAAACAGGTTAAGTGAGTGGGCAACAAGATGGCAGATGGAGTATAATACAGGGACGCGGTGAAGTTATTCACTTTGGCCATAAGTATAGAAAAGCAGAATATTTTTTAAAAGGTGTGAAATGTGTGATGTTCAGAGGGACTTGGGTGTCCTCATACAAGGAATGGAGAAAGTTAGCATGCAGGTACAGCAAGCAATTAGGAAGGCAAATGGCATGTTGGCTTTTATTGCACAGGGATTGAAGTACAGGAATAAAGAAGTCTTGCCACAATTGTGCTGGGTTTTGGTGAGATCACATCCCAGAATACTGTATGCAGTCTTAGATCTGAGTAAAGAACCAGCACCACAGAAAACCGCAATGTCCGCAGGTTGGAAAAGCATTGGGCTAAATTTTACGTGGGGACAGTGGTCTCAGCCCCCAGTGTAAAAGTTGGGGGAAAGTCTGCTGGCACTTGACCGGCTCACCCCACACCCATTATTTCTTTAATTGGCTTGAGGAGGGCCTTCCACCCCATTGGAGAGCAAGTCCCATCTCCAGGTGCTGTCAGTCAAATGGCCAGCATCTCTCTCTCATCCCAGAGGGGCCACTGTGGGACGGCGGACTGTCCCAGAAAAAAGAGGAGCCATGGAGACCGGAGCCATCGTTAAGACTGGGGTCTCACCGAGCCAGGCTGGCAGGCGCCAACGAGGGGATGGGGGCACTTCAGGATCGACAGCGCTGAGTGCGGATGCAGGGAGTGGAAACGTGGCGGGGGGTGGAAGGGAAATCGTATCCAATCAGCACTTGGATGATAAACTTGCACATTTTATTTTCTGCACTTGCAGGCATGTTTAAATAATGATAATCATCAATTAACCCAAAAGTTCCATGCCATATCCATACTTGCAAACAGGCCACGTTTTGTGCATTCCTTGTGTGAGTACACCCAAATCCCTCTGACAATCAAGATTTATACATTTCACAGCTTTTCTATGCTTGATGGGGGGTGGGGGAGGGGGTGGCGGTGGGGGGGGAGGGGGGACAGGTTGCACAAACTAGACGCACCTGCCCTTCCCCCCATCCCCCCCACCAACCCACACACACCCTCAGCTCAGCCACAATGTCACCAGGGGCAGGATTTTCCATATGGCGGGCGGGCTCGGCGGGAGGGGGTGGGTGCAAAGCCGATTGCCGCCCGAGATCAGCCAATGAAGGCCCGCCCACCGTAATACGCGGCCGGTAGCACTCAGCACTACCTGTGTGGGCGGGGGGGGGGGGGGGGGGTGTGCGCGAGGGAGGGCTAGTCGGGGCATGTGCGCAAAAGAGCGCTTCAATTTCCATGCAGCTCCGTGCCTCAGGGAAACTGAATCGATAATAAAATGATCAAATAAAAGGTGCAAAGATTTATTTAAACTTGTCCCCTCATGTGACTGTGTCACATGAGTTGGGACATGGGGACATGTTTTTAAATTGATGAAATTTTTTTATTTATGTAACAAATGCTTTAGGAAACCTTATCCCGCTCGTGGATGAGGTTTCCTAAAAAACGCGAAGGCCGCTTGGCCTTTTCGCCTGCCCGCCAGCCTTAAGATTGGATGGGCAGCAATTAGAATCAGTTTAGTTAGATCCTTAATGGTCTTAATAGGCCGCTTACATATCGGCAGGCACGCAGCCGACTCTGGCGTGCACCTGCCGAACGAAACATCGCTACTGAGCGTGATGACATCAGGACGCACGCCTTACATTATCGCGCATCGGCATGTCGGGCCTGCTCCTGCATGCCAACCGGAAAATTCTGCTCCAGGTTTCACCTGGTGACCTGGCCGCTTAACTCTAGCCTCTCCAGCCAGTGGAAAAATCCCAGCAGCAGTAGGAGGAGGCCCACAGGTGGCCGGGCCACTCAACATGTACCCCACCTGTGGGAGCGGGAGGGTATGTGTATTGACAGACACAGCTTTGCTCATGTGGCACTAAATTTTACACCCCCCCAACTCACCGCCTGCCAATCTGCCACCAGGTTCAGGCCATTAGATTTAACAGCAGCTGAGCAAGATAGTCAGCAGGAGAAAGTTAGGCTTGAGGTCACTTCCATCAACTCGGTCTTTCGCATCATCTTTCGAAATACCCTTTGAAAAAGAGGCCATAGATTTCCACAACCACTCAAACACTTCCCAGGTCTATAAGAAGTTCTTTGGGATGTTTCTGAAAGATGAGATAAGCCAAGGTTGGGGAGTTATTTTGAACAAATAGTGAAAGCAGGCACAAAATGAGTACTGTGCTAATAAAAAAATGCCTATTTGAAAGTGTGGAGTCAGCATGAAATGTTTGGTTTATCATCATTTATCATCATTATCATCATTTAAACATGCCTGCAAAGTGCAGAAAACAAAATGTGCAAAATTATCATCCAAGCATTGATTGGATCCAATTTTCCTGGAGCTGCAAACGTAACCTGCGCTCATCCATTTCCACTGAAGCCAAGTGCTACTTTGACCTGACTGCTACATGCAATGCAGCATTGGCTGTGTTTTGGTGTCCGAATCTTCATTCCATGAGGCCACAGATCACTGTGATGACTCCCTCGGTAAAATGCACCCTGCTCAAGCACTGGTCTTGGGTTAGATGATAATACTGCTCTCTGAAGATGTGTGGATAGGGCCTCTTTGAATGCCCTCCTCACCCTCCAGTTTCTGTTTCCTGCAGTAGCTGGTGCCACCATACCATCCTCCAATTCTTTACGCAAACTAAAGGAATCCCAAGAAAGATGGCCATGACCAACAAATACTTTCCTCCCGTTGATTTCTGTAAGACTTCTAGTACCACAGCTCTCAATTTTTTTAGGTGAAGAATTGAGAGAATATCGAAGAAAAAATGTTGGTGAAGTCTCGACAATCCCAGAAAGTCTCCCAATGTGTCTCAAATGTCTTTTTCAAATACAGTATGTATATCTCAATCAGTGATTGAACATTGAAAGCTGAACATGCCTTTAAGTAGTGTTCAAAATTACTTATTCACTCCCTCTCAGCTGCTCTTTGTTAGAAGAGGGTAGTTAAGGGAAAGATTATCCATCAAAATGGCTTGGAGCTAATTTAATGAGCTCCAACAGGCAATTTAATTGTCAATCAGCTCCTTGGCAATTTTTCAGTTCCTGACATGTGCTTCAACTCGTTTAACAACATAGTCTCACACCAAATGCAGGCTGGATCTTGGGCACGTCTTTAGCACCAGATGTATAGATATTGTGGCTGTAAGAGCAGGTCCAAGGCTGGTATTTCTGCGAAGAGTAACTCACCTCCTGACTCTCCAAAGCCTGTTTGCCATCTACAAGGCACAAGTCAGGAATACTCTCCACTTGCCTGGATGAGTGCAGCTCTAAAAACACTGAAGAAGCTCAACACCATCCAGGACAAAGCAGCCCGCTTGATTGGCACCCTGACCACCACTCAAGCATTCACTCCATTCATCACTGGTGCAACTGACAGCAGTATCTTTGAAATCCTCTGCAGCAACTGCCGAGGCTCCTTTGATTGCATTTTACAAACCCATGACCTCTACCACCTAGAACAAGGACAACAGAAGAATAGGTACAACACCACCTGCAAGTTCCCCTCCAAGCCACACCATCCTGACTTGGAACTAGATCACTGTTTCTTTGCTGTTACTGGGTCAAAATCCTGGAACTCCCTCCCTAATTGCATTGTAAGGGTACCTAAGCCACAGGACTGCAGCAGTTCAAGAAGGCGTCTCACCACCACCTTCTCAAGGTCAATTAGGAACGGGCAATAAATGCTGACCTTGGACAAATTAACAAAAAGAAAAATAATACACTATTTATCCAAAATCACCTCCTGGATGTACAAATTCTTCATTTAAAAATGAGACAGATTTTGAGTAAGCAATGGTAAAATAAGACATCATTTGAGTTTCATTTACAATGTTTCAAGTGTCTAGAATTTTAAAAACTTCACAGTACAGAGAAAAAGTCCATTAGGAGCATTATTTCAATGCCAACTTTCTGAAAGTGTAATTCATTTAGTCCTATTCTGTACCTTTTTCACTGAACTTCTGTAATTGCTATTTCCCTAAAAGATATTGCAGAATCAAATTCCTCCTTTGTGTTTTGTCAAAGAAAGGTCTAACCTATTCCCGTTTGGTGATGTTTCCACTGTAGTGGTTATCTTCCTGCACATGCAACGTAGAAGTTATGAGTCCAAATGACAAGTTATGAAATTACACTAGTACATCTGGACGAATGTGGAATAATGACAACGAAAACTGCTGGATTATTGTACAAGCCCAGCTGTTTGACTCATGTCTTACAGGGAAGAGAACTTGCCACCTCATCTGACATACAGATGATTCAAGCCCACGATACTTAATTTGGCTCTGAATACAGTCACTTAAAGATGAAAGCCCACCACCATCTTTTCAGGGTAACTAGAGTATGCCAATTCTATGCGAGCCCATAACCCCAAAACAAATAAAATTCCTTCCCTCTAATTGTTGCCCGTGTGGCCCAGCTTTCTCCCCATTTACCTCAACACCGCTGGGGTGGCCAGCTTTCTGATGAGACGTTAGTTCCCACATTCTCTCTCAGGTGAGCGTAAAAGCCCCTTATGCTATCCAAAAAGGGGGAGGGGCATTCTACCTAGTGTCCTGGTCAATATTTCGCCTTCAACCTGAAAGGTGCTTTATAAGTGCAAATCTTTCTTCCCTTGGACTTTCTTTAATAATTTTGAACACTTCGAGTAGGTCTCCTCTTAATATTTTTCTATTCTAACAAAACAACAGTTTATTTTTATAGCTATGAGCTAATATTATTATAATCAAACCATATTTGATTTACTCTATTACTTCATTCATCTTTATTTCACTGAAACCATTCAAGCACTGAATATTTTTAATAGCCGAACCCAACAAATGAAGTTTCTCTGTTGAAAACCTAGATAAGGAGACCAAAACCTGTGATAAGGTAGAATTTACATGAAAATAGTAAGTTGCGCCAAATGTTTTTTGTTATTCCATGTTTTGTTATTTACCTTTAAATTTCTATATAGTGTTACAATCCCAGCTGATGTTAATACTGGGCAAGTCAGATTCCAGAGTGAAACCTGGGTTGATAGAACCTAACTTTTTTTGAAACCTTGGAGGAAAGTAACTGAGCAAATTCACAGGTGTCTGCTGATGAACTTTTAAGACAAAGAATAAAACATTTATTAAACAAGGAAAATGAACTATATTACACCAGACAAAACGGTTGGAAGATCTCAATACAAACAGCAGAAAATAATTCAAATATTCAATATTCCTTCACCTCAGCCATATCTTTACAGATACATACAAATTCAGAAAGATAAAACAATTTATAATACATATCCTATCCTCTAATATGCAGTACATGTAAATTAACTGGCGAACCGTGGTCAGACACACCATACTCCGAAGTAAATGACAGATGCAACCCAAACAAATTCCATGGATTCCTCACAACCCACCCAGGCATTCATCACACTGTGAGCCAACTAGCCTCACTGAAACTTTGTCTTGCTCATGAGCATTTCCAATCTCCACATTTGAAGAACTTGCTTTGGAATTCTCTCCAAATGTCGCTCCCACTCAGATGGGCTTCAACAAAGATCCACCTCCAGGGTTTCAATCTCACCCTCTGAGGTTCCTTTCCTCTGGATCTCCATGTACACTCAAGCTTCACCTCCCAAGCACAATTTCAGATTTTTGGCCGTGTCAAGCAGAACACCAGTGCTCCAAAGGGATACCTTTGCCCCAGTGGCCCACAGCACAAAGTCACCAACCTTCGGTTGCCCTCTCAGATCTTCTTGGATTCTCTCGAGCCCACTTTGCTTCAAATCTGCTGCCCGCAGCTCTCTTTAACTCGAAGCTTATTTTTCTGCTCTTTTCCTTTAACTTTACTTAACAGAATTGGTTCCTGATCTCTGTCCTTGTCCCTTACCTAAGACTGTTTTCTGGGACCTCTTTCTAATCCCTGTCTTTGTCCCTGCCTGCGACCTTCTGGGACCTCTCCCTGTGTTCTGCTCCCTGGGACACCTTCAGCACCATGGCGCTCTGGTTCAGGTCACCTGTCCTGCAGGTTCACACCATTTCACTTCACTTTTACTTCTGCACAGAGGCCGGTTCCCGGCTTAAAGAACATAACACCCACTAACCTCATGTGCAGCCACTTTCTGACCAGCACAAGCGCAGAAGTCCCAAGGCCTTTTTGAGGTACACATGAACATGGAAAAATGCTGGGCAAGGGAGGACCACTGCTTCATCAAGCCTGCTCCATAGTATCAAAGCTAGATACCTCCCGCTTTGCCACTCCTGAGAGTCATGCAATCTCCTGGGAGGAGTTAAAAAAAACAAAAGAAAACCCCGAGCCAATAAGGGGAATGTACGTGCCCCAAATCAGCCTTACATTGTCACTTATTAAAACTATCTTCGTATACCTAAAGTCAGTGTACAAGTGGAGATAAATAGAATGATGAAATCTGAAACATTGAACAAAACTAAATCAGCGACAGTAACTGTTCAAAATGTTTTCACAGATTTCATCCTTGGCAGGACAATGGATTTTTTTTTAATTTAAGCATGACCTTAAGCCCCACTGAATTGTTGTTTCTGAAGACAAAGTGCAGCTGCTTTTACGCCCTCCACAAGAAGCAAAACCTTTGAGTTTGTAGCAAGATGGACTTTTTCCAGAAAAAATATTAGACTCTCCTTCATCACTACTTTCATATTCTTGTTTGGTCAGAGCAGTCTAATGAAAAACAGGGAAGGGATTGAAATTAGGTACAAGAGCCAAATCCGAAGAACTTCCAAGGGAAATATTAAGGATCTCTCATTCTTGATTTCAACTGTAAGCAATGTGATCTGAGGTTTTATCAAAATATCAGATGAAAACAATGGATCTACCAGAAGTGTTGGATAGGTACAAATGTTTAAGCAGATTCCATTCCCTGATCAAGGAGGCAAGCAGGGCATCACCGAATGGTGCTGCGTAACTAGCCATCAAATGGTAAAGGTATGGGATATAGCTTAGCCAGTCAGCCTTAAAGGGACCACAGCCTTACCCCCGGAAAAAAGAAGTGTGACTGATTTTTATGGTTCATTCATGGATAAACTCAATAGAGGAGCCCCTAGCTTTCCCATTCCCATCTCAATTGGAAGACTCCCTGGAAATTTCCATTGAGCACCAATTTAAACCCATTTAAATGAGTTTTGGTCACAAAAATGGTTTCAGGTTCTTGCTAGAGGCATCAGTCAACTGCTCCAAGTGCTCCTTCCATCACCTACCAGTTTTGCACTCTTTCCTGAAAATTAGCCACATAGCAAACTATTCTGAGGAGCAAATGAAACTGCAAGGGACTATTGATAAGTGAGTGGAATGGGAAAAAAAGTGGTAGATGGAATTCAATGTCAGTAAAAAAAAGTTTTAAATCTTGGTATAAAAAAGATAATCATTATTCTTAGAATGGTGGTTATGAAAGAGCAGGTGGATGTGGAAGCTTAGGTTCATAAGACATTAAATCATCTCAAATGGATAAGGCTACCAAAAATGTTCATGCAGTATAGAGTTTTAGGGCAAGGGGTTTTGAATATAAAGGTTGAGATGTTGTTAGTGGTGGTGTCTGTCGCTCAATTTGAGCATGATGTCTATTCAGGGTGGTGAGTTTCAGCCATGGGTCTGCATGTCACTAAATAGACTGATTCTCAAATCACAGATCTTTGTGCACATGGGGCCAGATGCCCCATGAGGCAGTGGGATCCAGAGTGCGAGATTTGCTTCCTTTTCTTTCCTTCTCTGCTGCTGCTGCTCTGCCTCATCATTAAAACTTTGGGACTCAGAGTGTGATGCAACTTGATGGACAAGTTGTCACCATTTTGAACAGTTAGTAGCGAGCTCCTCCCAGTCATTAACGTTAATGCTGCTGTGCTACTAGGAGAGCTTCAGAGTGTCTTTCAAGCATTTTTGTCCTGTCCTGGGACATTGACCATTTGAGAGTTGAAAAAACAGGACCTAGCGAGAGAGATGCTTTTCAGCCATCCAGACACAGTCCCCAGTCCACTGAAGTTGATTTTGCAGGAGTTTTGCCTGAGTGCTTGTGGAGCTGGCTTCAAGAAGGCTGTTGGAGTTTGCTCGATGGTTTCTCATTGAATTCAGAGCATGAGGCAGAGGCATTGCTGATGGAATTTTTCTAGCGGTCTTACTTGTCGCTTAGACACAGGATCACAGAATTTTAACAACACAGGAGGCCATTCAGCCCATCGTGTCTGCACCGGCTCTCCAAATGACTATTATGACCTAGTGCCATTGCCCTGCCTTTTCCCCATACCCTTGCACGTTGTATCTACACAAATAATCATCTAATGCCCTCTTGAATGCCTTGACTGAACCTGCCTCCACCACACTTCCAGGCAGTGCATTCCAGGCCCGAACAACTCATGTGAAAAAGTTTCTTCTCATGTCACATTTGCTTCTTTCGCAAATCACTTTAAATCTGTGCCCTCTCATTCTTGATCCTTTTACGAGCAGGAACATTTTCTCCCTATCTACTCTATAAGCATCTCTATCAAATCTCCTCTTAGCCTTCTTCTCTCCAAGGAGAACAGTCCCAACCTCTCCAATCTATTCTATAGCTGAAGTTTCTCATCCCTGGAACCATTCTTGTAAACCTCTTCAGCATTCTCTCCAATGTGTTCACATAGTTCCTATAATGTGGTGCCCAGAACTGTATACAATATTCAAGCTAAGGTCTAACGAGTGTCTTACATAAATTCAGCATAACCTCCTTGCTCTTGTACTCTATGCCTCTATTAATAAAGCCCCGGATACTATATGCTTTATTAACTGCTCTTTCCACCTGTCCTGCCACCTTCAATGACCTATGTATAGATGCACCTAGGTCTTTCTGCTCCTGTCCTGTTTAAAAATTTCACCCCTTATTTTATATTGTCTGTCCATGTTCTTCCTACCAAAATGCATCACTTCACACTTCTCCACATTGAACTTGATCTGCCACTTATCTGCCCACTCCACCAACTTGTCTATGTCCTCTTGAAGTTCCACACTGTCCTCCTCACAGTTCACAACACTCCCAAGCTTTGTATCATCTGCAACTTTTGAAATTGTCCTGTGCACACCAAGATCTAGATCATTAATATGTATCAGGATAAACAAGGATCCCAATACTGACCCCTGGGGAACTCCTCTACAAACCTTCCTCCAGCCTGAAAAATATCCATTGGCCATTACTCTCTGCTTCCTATTTTTCAGCCAATTTTGTATCCATGTTTCTACTGTCCCTTTTATTCCATGAACAATAACTTTTCTCATGTTGCTGCGCCATCACAAAACTTTGAAGAAATTTAAACAGTGCCGGTGGGAGGAAGGGGTGTGTCCAGCACTGAATGCATGTGTGTTTAAAAGAGGCTGTTAGTAGGAGCAACAAGGGCTAAAACAGCAGGTTATACATCAAATCAGCATTAGACACAGACTGAAATCACAAGCTGGCCTCCTCTGTATATGTCCAGTGCAAGCATGGCGTGTCGACACCAGTACCATCCACAATGTGGTGATCATTGTGGGAGATGCCATAGGTGGTCAGGGATCTCATGCCATTTTTCCTCAACAGATTCCCCTATGGAGCCAAATTTGGTTACCTTAATTATGATTTGTTGTTTGGATTTGACCCCTTATTATTCCTCTCTGCAGTGGGGAAATATGTTGGTCATTCTTTGGTGTGTCTCGCCAAAGCCACCCCACTCTATCCTTCCTCACCCGCTCCTTTTCAACAATTTAGACTACTTAAGAACAGCACAAAATAATTTTTCCTCACAACTATAATAAATACTCCCAAAGTGACCCATTGTTATAACGTATTTAATTCCTTAGATTTGACTTCCAATAGCTACTGTCTTTTTTATTCAAATGATGCACTTCTGGCATAACATGCAGACTTCAATGTAGTTGAACATGCTGCACAGACAAGAACAAAACTATATACAAATGCTAATGCTTTAAATCTTTTTACTTTGGATGGCACAATCTGTGATTGATACCAAAATGAGCACGGGTGAAACAGAAATTTCAAAATCGGACGTTTTAAGCAATACTGCTGTTCAAACTGAGGGAGCTGCACTTGCAAAAAGAAGAGAAATTTACAGTTAAATTTGTCTGGTACTTGAACAACCTAGAATGCTAAACTGAGGCAGAATCAAATTAAATCCAACCTTTATACACCAGCAAAATTAGGAATTTTGCAAAACGCAAAATTTAACATTAAGTGCCATAGGGCTTATTTTATCTGTGCATCTGTTCTCAATGCAGCCATATTTTCATCTTTTTATTCAGCCAAGTAATTCAACAATGCTTAAAAGTCACTGCCCCAATTATTTCTTCTTGTCTTCCAATGTGCAAACATTCACCACCAACTTCTGCTCATTCCCTGTTTGGAGCATGTAGTAATCTGAGGTACAGTATGCCTTTAAGAACATGTGAGCAGGTTGACCACATGCTTGTATTACCAAATTGCTGTGTAGCGCGGGCTACAATGTTAATCTGTAGTTAGAGTAGGGTCTGGTTGGAGAAGCACACATTGTGTTAGTGCTCTGTTATTTGTGTAAATAAACAGCATGTGCTTCATCTTATATTGGTCTCTGCGTCTGCAGGATATTGTTGCTAACTCATCCACCGGTAGATAGGCGTGCAACTGTGTTAGCAAGAAAGCAACCCGACAATAGAAAAATACAGAGCAGAACCTCTCTCTGTTCTAAATTATATCACTTGCATCAGAAAGAACATAGGCAAAGGGTGGCAATCTCTCGTCTCTGATCTGGTGGAAAGAGAGCTGCCATTTTCTGTGTAAGGCCTAGGTTCCTAAAGTTCATTTTCCGCAGGATTAGTTTTTTTTTACATTGGTATACAATCATCTTTTACATTGAAAATGGCTTCGTTTAATGAATGGACTAAAACCCCAGGAGAAGTTTTTTTTTAAAACTGGCAACAGCATGCTAAATGATCTAAACAGCAGCTCTTAAGATGGCTGAACGTTTACATAACTTCACCTTGCAAATTACAAAGCCATCAGAAAGGAGCCAAGCTGCCTGGAAGTAGCCCACCAGAGACAATCAACTTAAACCAGGGTAAATGAACCAGACATCCGACGTAATCTGTTTTTCAAGTGGGAGCAGACCAAGCCATTAGACTAAATCGCTTTGGAAAATGGACCCCAACTGAGAAGAAGACTCCACCAGCCATGTAATCTCATCACTTTGAGCCATGGACCTGGGATGAGCATTCCTCAACATTCTGTGACTATATTTGGTAGCTGGCCAGTTTGTGAATGGCAGTCATATGATAAGCAAGCTAACCCTTTATGTTTAAAGAAACTGCTTTCCCAGAGTTATTGGGAGAAAACCAGACAGACCATGAGTGGGTAACAGCAAGAAGAGAAATCGTAGTCTCTCTCTCTCTCTCTCTCTCTCTCTCTTTCTCCCTCTCTCTTTCTTTTTCACTCTCCAGCCATTCTGCAAGCAGGTGCCCTGCCTGTATCTGGCCAGCCAAACACTGCAGGCAGCATCTTCAATGTAAACCAAGCAGCTGCTGATTACAGATAAAAAGATAGAGATCGTTCATAAGACTTCAAATCATCTCGACGCGGAATCCGGAAAAATGCACTGAACACGACCTGAAACCATCCATCACATCATTCTACAGCATTCATACATGACTCACCTTCTTCTTGGACACCTGTAACAATTTAACCCACCCTCCCCCTTGTAACTTACTTCCACGTGTGTGTGTGAATCTCTTGGATGCATGTGTGAGTTGGAGCATTTTAAAATTATTTTTCATAGATCGGGTGTTAAGTACAATAAATATTATTTCCTCTCCTTTTAAAACTTACAGATGAGCCTGTCTGTTTGTGCCTTTCACAGTTGCAGCACTTAAGCAGTTAAACATTCACTGAAGCGGTAAGGGGTGGAAAGACAAGGGAGCCATTCTACGAAAACTCACCTGATCATAACACCCTCTATGAAAAGTGGGCCAATAGTCAACTTTGCGCCAGTCCCCCACCTGCCTCTTCTTCTGTCCCGAGAACAGACTGTCTCCACCAGGTTTTGTGTCCTGGAGGAGTGCGCAAGATGCAACTTCAGTGGTGCAGGCATCCACTGGAAATGTGTGATTGGGGGAACCTCACCCTTCACCCCCCCATACGAAGGCAGCAAAGGTTCCTGAGGGCACCTCTTTGCGCCCTGATGGACACATTTTTGGTTTCTCGAGGAATCAAGGGATATGGTGAGTGGGCAGGAAAGTGGAGTTGAGGCCGAAGAACACCCATAATCACGTTGGATGACAGAGCAGGCTCAACAGGCTGTATGGGCTACTCCTGCTCCTATTTCTTATGTTCTTATTTACACCCCCTGCCACCCAACAGATTTTCAGCACCATGATTTTTTTTGGGTGGGGGGCAGAATTTTACAATTAGCAGATGGCACAAAACTGGAAGCATTGCGAGCTGTGAAGAGAATAGTAATAGACTTTAGGACATTGACAGGCTGATGGTATGGGCAGACATTTGGCAGATGAAATTTAGTGCAGCAAAGTGTGAAGTGCTACATTTTGGTCAGAAGGACGAGAAAAGACAATATAAAATAAAGGGTACAATTCTAAAAGGAGTGCTGGGGCAGAGAGACCTGGGGGTATATGTGCACAAATGTTGAAGATCATAGGGCAGAATGTGAAAGTAGTTAATAAGGCACATGGGATTCTGGGCTTTGTAAATAGAGGCATAGGGTACAAGAACGAGGATGTTCTGGTGAACCCATATAAAATACTGGATCAGCCTCAAGTGGAGTCTCGTGTCCAATCTTGGACAGCACACTTTATGAAGGATGTGAAGGCTTTAGAAAGATTTCAGAGAAGGTTTACGAGAGTGATTCCAGAGATGAAGAATTCAATTTAAGTGGATAGATTGGAGAAGGTGGGGCTGTCCTCCTTAGACAAGGTTAAGAGGAAAATTTGATAGAGATGTTCAAAACCATGAGGGATCTGGACAGGGTAATTATAGAAAAACTTCCCATTCGCAGGAGGGTCCAGAACCAGAGGACACTGATTTAAGAGTAATGGCAAAAGAACCAAAGGCGACATGAGGGAAAACCTTTTTTTAATGCAGCGAATGGTTAGGACCTGGAATACAGTGCCTGAGAGTCTGGTGTAGGCAGATTTAATGGTGGCTTTCAAAAGGGAACTGAAAGGCTTAACATATGAGGAATGTTTGAGGACTCTGGGTCTATACTCGATGGAGTTTAGAAGGATGAGGGGGGATCTGATTGAAACTTACAGAATACTGAAAAGCCTGGATAGAGGACATGGGGAAGATGTTTCCATTAGTAGGAGAGACTAGGACCCGAGAGCACAGCCTCAGAGTAAAGGGAAGACCTTTTAGAACAGAGATGAGGAAAAACTTCTTTAGCCAAAGAGTGGTGAATCTATGGAATTCATTGCCACAGAAGGCTGTGGAGGCCAGGTCATTGAGTGTATTTAAGACCAAGATAGATAGGTTCTTGATTGGTAAGGGGATCAAAGGTTACGGGGAGAAGGCGGGAGAATGGGGTTGAGAAACTTAGCAGCCACGATTGAATGGCGGAGCAGACTCGATGGGCCGAATGGCCTAATTTCTGCTCTTATGTCATATGGCCTTATGGTCTTATAATTAACTGGAGAAAAAAAAATCAGGGTTACAGGCAAAGGGCAGAGGAGTGGGACTAACTGAGTAGATCTTGCAAAAGACTGGATGGACACAAAGGGCTGAATGTCCTCCTTTGTGACATAATCATTCTATGATTCCATGAAGTCCCTGGTGTATAACCATGATGTAAGAATGTACAGCTGGACAAAAAGGTGACCCATTTTAGAGTAAAATCCCCTTCACTCTAAGCCTTTCACTGTGGATAAAGGCTTTTAAACTATTCTGAATCGTTTCACCCACCATGTGAAAAGCTCAAATCTGGACACTGTATTCTAGATGAGGCCCAACCAGGATTGTACATAAAAGCAGCATAATAAATTTTGTTTGGTATTTGATCATCCTGGCAGTACATCCTAGCACTCTATTTGCTTTTGAAATAGTCTCATTGGAACTGGCTGTAAATCTGCAGAGATCTATATATTGTGATATCTAGGTCTTTATACCATTTAACAGACATATGTTTTCCACCTTAAATGGTGTACATATGTTTAGCATAAGCTCTGCCACATGAATAAAACTATTTATCTATATTACATGACACCAGTCTGGCCCAGGACCATAAACACATCACATCTAAATCTTTCTTTAACCTACTTTTCTCATCTATTGTCCTAACAAATCCCTGCCAATCTTTTCATTCGCTTTGAGCTTGCCCAAATCGCTGATAAATATGGTGGGGAGAAATGGGGCTTGCACTGATCTCTGTGGCGCTCCACACATAACAGGTCCTCAGGCAGAATCGCGACTATCAATTGGTCAGCACGGTGTGGTTGCAAACCAAAGCCCATCGCAAGCAGATTGAAGAAGTTGGAAATTTGATGCAGGTGGGATTCTCTGAAAAATAATACTGGGTGAGTAGTGTCGAGTTGAAACTTCTTTTTAGTTTTTAGTTTACCTTTGAATTTACCCAAGGGGCTGGATTTTGTCCTATGGAGATGGACATGAAGGTGGGTGGGCTTGTAAAATGGTGGCAAAAGGTATCAGGAGGGGAGCCTGAAATCTTCCCTCCCCAATGGCATTTTAACAGCAGTGGGTACCTCAGCAACACGGTTACCCATGGGGTGGCAAATAGTGCGAAGTAAGGGCCCACTTTTGCTGGCTTTTTACTGGCATTGGAAAGGCCCACTGCTAGGCAGGAAGACCACCAGGTAAACCATGGCAGCCTCCCAGCAGGATTCCAGAGGTGGGGGTGCCCTCCTTTATGGCCATGCCAAGGTACAGAGAGGAGACCTCCAGCATCAGTAGCTGAGCACAGCTAAGGCACTGCCGACAGAAGAAGGACTTCCCCATCTGCTTCGCCCTGGCATGGTTAAGGAAAACCTACCTGGGCTTCGATGGTTCCTCAGCATGGCGGTGCCCTTTCTTTCTTCCTGCAGTGTCAGTAGGGGCCACCTCTATCAGTGGCACTGTTGAGGCTGCAGAACTGCAGACCCTCGGATTGGATTGGCAGCTCTGAGAGGCAGGCCACCACACCCAATTGGACATTAGTCCCGATAGCAGCCTCTTAATTGTCTGTCGAAGGCAAAATCTCATTCCATGGTCGTGCCTCTTGCCAACGCGGTCTTAGCTCCTGCTTTCAATCCTGGGGGATTTCATCCTTGGTGGAAAAATGCAGCCCTAGAACATCCCTAAAACTGTATGCCACAGAAACTGGCTATCACTGGCAGTTTACTGTCAATCAGCTCTAGGTCATCGCCTGAATAGATATTGACTACTGTGAATAGGAACTTGAATCAACAGTTGTAAGTTGGATGTGGCTCAAAAAGATCAACAAAAGTAAACAATATCTGGCGGAGAGTTTTCACGTTGGCGTGTGGGGGTAGGCCCCGCATGCCGACGTGTAAAATGCCGCACGGTGACGTTGGACGTGCATCCCGACGTCACCTCGCGTCATTCAGATCTTTCATTCAGTGGGCGGGTGCTGGAGGTGGCTGTGCGCCTGCTGAACTGTCAAAGGCCTGTGAAGGCCATTAAAAAGCCAGTTAAACTAATTTATTATGCTTCCCATCCAACCTTAAGGTTGGCGGGCAGGCGAAGAGCCCAAGCGGCCTTCACGTTTTTCGGGAAACCTCATCCACGGGCGGCATGAGATTTCCTGAATGTTTAATAAAACCTATAAATAATTTATTCACACTTCATAAACATGTCCCAGCTCATGTAGCACTGTCAAATGAGGGGACATGTCTAAATAATTTTTACCTTTCTTAATTTCAATATTATGAACTTAATCTCCCTGAGGCAGCTCTGTGCCTCAGGGAGATTGCTGTGCTCTTTCGCGCACAGGCTCCAACTCTCAACTTCCTCCACCGCCTGCATAGGCAGCGCTGAGGCCTTAATTTGCCTGCCCGCGCCTGTTCCCGAATGGCCAGCCCGACAGAGAGAAAATTCTCCCCCTGGTGATGCACAGAGTACAAAGATTGGAAATTTGGTGCAAGTGTGAATTTGGTGAAGAGGGCAGGAGATGTTGCTTTTTGTCTCTAATACTTGTAGTGGCTCGTGTTATGGATAAATATTTAATTTAATCTAGTCATAACTCAAATTATATCAAGTAATTAGTTAAAATTATAAGCTAAGTTGATTAAATACATGGACTAATTAATTAACTAAACCAAAATTATGTGTGGATGGTAGGTGGTGAGCCATATCTACAGCATGTGGCCGTTTGTGGAGAGCAGCAGAATTCCAGACAACGATATCTGCAATAAGTGTCTGTATCCCAAGGAGCTTCCGCTCAAAGCTGGTGAGTTGGAATCTGAGGCAAGACATTAAGATGCATCAGGGTGGTGGAGAGTTACCTGGACATTTTGTTCCAGGAGGCAGTCACACCGCTTAGGGATCTAAGGGTATGGGGCAAAGACAGAAATATATTTCATTCTACATTTTGTAGACATGGCAACCAGATTTAGTCTTTCTAAAATAATACTTAGTAAAGACAAAAGGGTGATTATAGACAATATCATGGAGAAATGAATAGGGAACAGATGTGGGGCACCAGCGAAGTTTCTGACTGATAAGGCACGGGAATTTTCCGTTGGCAAGTTCAGAATCATGTGAAAACATGAACATTGTCAAGAATTCCACAGCTAAGTTTCCATTCAACAATTAGCTCTGTGAAAGGAATCATGCAGTGATCGAAGCCATACTGCATAGAATCCTAGCTGATCAGACAGGCTGCAAGTTGACAATTGCCCTGGCATGTGCTCTTCATGTAAAGAATTCATTTCAGATGGCTGGAGTTCCTATCAATTGATCTATGGCCAAAATCTCAAATTGCCTTCCATACTGTGCATTATCCCTCCTGTACTTGAAGGTACTACAATTAGTTCCTTTCTTGTTTGCACGTTTGATACAGTGAGACAGTCTTTCATCAGGGCTTAGAGCTCAAAGAAAATTCAGAGAGCAATGCGGCATTCAAGAATATTCAAGACAGAATATAATTCAGGAGATTTGTTGCATTATAATATATGGAATAGTAAGGTCCTAATAAATAATTATAATAATAGATCCTAATGCTAAAACTGTGCTTATCAAGCATACAGTCAAATTGTTAGGGTTCATTTCTCATATTAACCATGTTTAATTACAAAATCTCAGTCTCTGAACAGCTGATAGAAGAAAGTACCTCAAATTCTCATGTGCTTTGTGATGAAAGTCCTAAACAACAAAATGTAGAAGATCAAGGGCTGGATATTGGTAACGTGAAAGACCTTCACGAACAGGACAGAGCTAACACATCTGAATGCCCAATGTCCTGAATGGCTACTCAGGTGATATATATATTCCAGAGGTGTCAAGCGAATAGAGGGATGCAATAAATGTGGGACATGCAGAAAAAGCTTCTGTCAAGTTTAAATATTAGTTCAATGTTCAGCATGATGCCTAAGAAGCAAATTGCATGGACTTGCAGAATGGGATGGAAGTGTGGAGAGTAAAAAAAGTACAGTGCACATACTGAACACAGGTCTGGGAGTGAATCTTTCATCTGAAAACAATTAGGTACCAATAAAAAAGAATTTCCAGTAGTGGAAGAGGGAGATCTCACAATGGTACTCCCAACAGAGATAAAAGCCATGGCTTGACTGGATTAAACAATAAAATAAGGGCCACAGAACTGTCTTGGAACAGAACTAGAAGTAGAAGGCCTCAAGATGATGATGTTTTTGTGGCTGCCAAGAAATGTGAAGATTAATTCTTAAGGGACAAACCAAAAGGAACTAGATAATTGGAGTGAGTTTGGAACTTATTTAGAGGTACCAGATATGGGGCAACCAGCTTTGTCACACAGGTGGATTTGTACTGAGAAAGTCCTTGCAGATGGGCTTTATAAGGCTAAAGTGAGGCTAGTTGCTAAGGATTTGATAAAGCTAAGAATGGACTTTCCCACAACTGGAAAAGTAATCTTGAAATTTGTTTTTCACTCTTTGGCCCACATATTCATGAGAGTGTGGATTAATCAACAAAAAGATGCATTTCTTTTCAGAGAGATGTATTTCTGAAACGCCCATAGAGGCAGCAAATGTAGATAAGAAACTATGGAAACTAAACAGATGCATCAGAATGTTGGGGGCGGGGGGGTGGGGGGGGGGTGGGTGGGAAGGGGGTGGGGTGGTTGGTGGAAGTGGCATAGTAGTATTATCACTGACTAGTATTCCACAGACCCGGTCTGGGGACCCGGGTTCGAATTCCACCACAGCGGATGATGAAATGAAACTAATCATTTTTAGTGATGCATCACATGTTAACCTTTCTGATAATTATTCTCATGCAGTGGGTTTCATAATATTTCTTCTGGGTGAAATTGGCAAATGTTGTCCTTTAGCTGGGAAAGCTAAGAAAATCAAAAAAGGTAGTTAAAAGTACTTTATTTGCTGAAACACTGTCTCTTGTGGAGGAAATGGACATGGGAATGAACTTCAGTGTCAGCTGGAGTATTGTGTCCAGTTTTGGGCACTGCACTTCAGGAGGGATATGAAGGCATTGGAGACAGTGCAAAAACAATTCACAAGAATAGTTTCTAGGATGAGGAACTTCAGTTATGAGGATGGATTGGAGAAGGTATGACTGGTTACCTTGGAGCAGAATGTTGAGAGGAGGTTTGATAAAGGTATTCAAAATCAAGAGAGGTCTGGGCAGAGTAAACAGGAAGAAATTATTCCCACTCATGAAAGAATGGAAAACAAGGGCGCAGATTTTTTTTATTCATTCATGGGATATGGGTGTCACTGACTAGGCCAGCATTTATTGTCCATCCCTAATTGCCCTTGTTTAGAAGGTATTTAAGAGTCAACCACATTGCTGTGGGTCTGGAGTCACATGTAGGCCAGATCAGGTAAGGATGGCAGATTTCCTTCCCTAAAGGACATGAGTGAACCAGATGCATTTTTACAACAATTGACAATGGTTTCATAGTCATCATTAGATATTAATTCCAGATTTTTATTGAATTTAAGTTCCACCATCTGCCGTGGTGGGATTCAAACCCAGGGGCAGAGTTTTCTGCCTGGCGGAGGGGCGTGGACCCGATCGGTGCCCGCGATCGGGTCCGTGCCGCCATTTTACACGGGTGGGCCAATTAAGGCCCGCCCAGCGTATCTGCCGACTCCTGTGAATAGCGGGAGCGGGCGGGCGGCAGCGGGCGTGCACAGACCGCCGGCTCCAATAGCGACCTGGCAGTCTGTTTAAAGCAAGGCCTGGCTGCCTCCTGTAGGCTGGTGATAATGGCCAATTTGAGGTCATGCCACAGGGGCTTGGCTGAGAAGGCCAGGCTGCAGGGTCTGCCACAGGAGCAGGGCAGGCTGCAGGGTAGGCCAGCAGGGTTCCCTTGATCTTCTACATTCTGTTGTTTAGGACCTTCATCACAAAGCCACTTCGAACAGGAGGCCTGGAGCTTGAGAGGCACCAGGCACCCAGGTCCACTGGTCTCAGTGTGGCTGAGGTAGAACGGCCAGGTATTTGAGGCCAACAGTGAGATCCGCTATGTCCTGCCAACATTCATAGCACTGATGATTGTTTAATTTGTTATTGTTACAACATTGCTCGGTCTCAGAGTGATAGAGTCAGAGGTGGGGATCATTGAAAAATGTCCTTCGCCCCTTCGAGGATGCACGGGTCAAACACGTTCCTATGTCTCTTAATCCCATTTACCAGCACTATCCCCATGACCTTGTATGCCATGGCATTGCAACTGCACATCCAAATACTATTACATGTTAGGAGGGTTTCTGCATCCACCACCCTTTCAGGCAGGCATTCCACATTCCCAATACATTCAGTGTACACAAGTTGCTCATCACATCACCTGTCAACCTCATGCCCCTTACCTTAAATCTATGCCACCTGGTTACAGATCCCTCCACTAAGGGGAAAAGTTCCTTTCTGTCGACCCTATCTATGCCTCTCATACGTTATAAACCTCAATATTGTCACCCCTTAATCTCCTCTGCTCCAGGGGAAATAACCCCAACCTATGCTATGTCTCCTCATAAGTCAAACTCTCCAGCCCAGCCAACATCCTGGTCAGCGACCTCTGCACTCTCTCCACTCCAATCACATCCCTTCCATGAAGCGCATTTCACAACTGCACGCACAACAAGAGCTGTGGCCTCGGCAGCATTTTCTGCACTTGGAACATTACCTCCCTGCTCTTATATTCTGTGCCTCAGCTAATAAAGGCAAGTATGGCATTTACCTTCTTAAACACCTAATGTACCTGTCCCATTACCTTAATGGGCCTGTCGACATGCACACCAAGGTCCCTCTGATCCTCATTACTTCCCACGGTCCTATTATTCCTCGTGTATTCCCATGCCTTGTTTGTCCTGCCCAAGTGCATCACCTCACACTTATCCACAGTACATTCCATATGGCATTCATCAGCCCATCTGACCAGCCCGTCTATATCCGCTTGTAATGTAAGGCTATCCTCTTCACTAGTTGCCACCTCACCAATGTTCATGTCCATTGGTTCTGGAAGGTTGAGCGCATGATGAGTCAGGGGGAAAGGGATGAAGTGTGTCACTGTGTGGACGCTAACTGATCCACTGTCCCTGTTGTTCCTTTCAGCCTCATCAGAGCATGGCCGGCAGGAGGAGCTGCAGATGCTCCCTCTCACACCTGAGGGCCCTCAAGTGTTAACTGCGTCACACCATTTCTGCGAGGCAGGCACCAGCACAGATACTAGCACCTCGGTGGGCATTGGAACATCGGCTAGTGTCCCATGGCACAGTGGAGAGGGCACTTCACATTCGCTGGAGGAGCTGGCAGAGACAGAGAGTCCTGATGGCACCAGCAGTCGAAGGACTGCAGGGGACAAGGCACATGCTCAGTCGGTTCATGATGATGTGCCTCTCAAGTCGTCTGCAACGCAGCAGCTGCAGGAAATGCAGCCGTGTGTGTGGGAGCATTTGGGGGAGATATATGAGGCTGTGCTTTGCTTGGTGTCCGTGGTGGAGGAGTCCACGCGGAGCATCAGTGATGCAATGAGCCTCATGGCAGAGCATCATGCTTCCTCCATGGAGAGGGTGGTGACTCTTGTGGAGAGGGTCTTCCAGGAGAACAAGCAGGTTCTCCTGGGGAAACACTCGGACCTGCAAGCCCTCACAGAGCCAGTAACCACAGCTGGTGATTGCCAATGTGGGAGATGGTGTGGGCCTCAAGCTTCCCAGCTCGTTGCCCATCCATCGACGATGAGCAGGGAGGTCCAAGGTGACCTCACGTCGGCGCAGCAGCTGCCTGTCTTATCTGCGGGTTCCTCTCATGGCACACCGGATGAGGAGTTCCGCCCCTCTCCCAATCAGCGCTTCATCCAGTGAGGCTGCAACGATTGGGGAGATGCTAACTGTGGAACTGACAGCTCCCTCCCAAGCGGGCCCAGCACAGGCTCCACAGGCCAGAGGACGACCGCCAAGGTCATCGAGGCCAACAGGACAGCTGAGTCAGCAGGCTGTCAGATGCCACTCAGATGCGATGGGGCAGCACCAAGATGTAGCACCCGAAAACGTAAACATAAAGCACCTTAGGCACACCACGGGTTTCTCACTGGTGCTTTTGTGTTGGCCCGAGATTAGGTCCTTATAATTTTTTTTTTTTGCTTGCTTAACATTTTGTTTTGGAATTGTGAGAACATCTGATGTTTAAAATAAAAATCAGATGTTTTACCAGGCCGGAGGATGGCTCCTTTGTTCTGCATTTGTATGTTTAAGAAAAATTCCACGAGTGTTTGTTTGGACATTCAAGTTTATGTCCAAAGCCCTTAGTTTCTGCTGATGACCTGGTGGATTTAGCACTTAAGTGCCGAGTATGGATCCACCAGGCAAGGCTGGTCCTCCTGATCCATGTGTGTGGAGCTAGCTTAAGGTTTGCTGGATTAAAGCCTCCCGGGTGTCCCTGCCTCCTTGCTGTAGTCCTGGGTCAGCATCTAGACCCTCATCTTTCCCCTGTCCTTGCTCATCCTCAGAATGAGTGCTGGACTCATCGTGTGCAGCCGCAGACACTGCGTCAACGTCTTCATCGTCCACTGCGTCCTCCCTTTCCAGCGCAAGATTGTGTAGAGCGCATCAGGCAACCACTATCACGGACACTCGATCTGGGGGGTACTGGAGTGCGCCTCCTGCGTGGTCCAGGCATCAGAAGCACATTTTGAGAAGACCAATGGCTCTCCCCACCACAACCCTTGTGGAGGTATGGCTCCTATTGTACCGCTGCTCAGCTTCTGGTATTCGATGGTAGAGAGACGTCATGAGCCACCTTCTGAGGGGATAGCCCTTGTCACCCAGTAGCCATCCATCCAACCGGGCTGGAGCTCTGAAGAGCCCTGGCACCTGGGAGTGTCTGAGGATGTTGGCGTCGTGGGAGCTGCCTGGATACCTTGCACAAACTTGTAAAATCTGCATCCTGTGATCACACACTATCTGCACGTTCATGGAGTGGAAGCCCTTCCTGTTGACAAAGGCACCGGGCTCACCTGCTGGCGCCTTGATGGCCACATGTGTACAGTCTATAGCACCCTGGATGCGGGGGGAAGCCAGCAATGGCTGCGAAGCCTCTGGCTCACTGTATATGGCTTGCCTGGTCCCAGTGGAAGTGAATGAAGGTCAATGAACAGAGCGTCTGTGACCTGATTGACACGAGTGTGGACAGCTGATTGGGAGACACCACAAAGATCACCCACTGAGCACTGGAAGGAGCCAGAGGCATAGAGGTTGCAGACAACTGTGACCTTCAGGGCCACTGGCATGGGGTGTCCACCCACACAGTTAGGGGAGATCTCAGGGCCAATCATCTTACAGATGTGGTTGACTGTTTCCCTTGACAGTCGGAGCTTCCTTCGGCACTGCACCTTAGTCATACTGAGGTAGCTGCTTCGCTGCCTGTATACCCTGGCAGCAGGATAGTGGCATCTTCTGTGGCCCCTTTCACCTTGGACAACCTCTTGGCCCTACGCCCCTTGTGCCTGCGCCTGTCCTCCCAAAGGTGGCTCCCCTGGAGTCTGAATGTGCCTTGTCAGAACTTATACCCAGGCTAAAGGGAGGCCTCCGGAAAGCTGTAGGCTCGCTAAAGATAACTGACTTCAGATTGCTGACCTGAGGGCTCAAAGTACACAGAAAGCTGCTGGAATTCGTTCTGAACTGCTGCAGATCACAGAGGCAAGTTTAAAATACTTTCTCCAATAAATACTCCACGGAGCAGATTGACGACCCCACTGAGCCCAAACAGCCCACTCTTGGAGGAGGTTCATAGAAAAGTCTCTTACCCGCCTGCCCATTATGCCCATTGCGCCCATGCGCTGACCCAAAGATCGCACAGATGTCTAAACATTGCCGTCGATTGACGAATTAAGGGCCTTAACTAGCCCATTAATTAATGGCGGGTGTGCGTTGAACTTCATCGTGCGCCCACCCAGTGAAATATCACAATGGCACGCGGTGAGGTCGGGACGATCGCCTGATGTCACCACGCGTCCTTTTACGCGCTGACATGCAGGGCCCGCACCCCGCATGTCAAACTGAAAATTCTGCCCCGGGTCCCCAAAGCATTACCCTGGGTCTCTGGATTCCTAGTCCAGAGCTAATTTAAAGTAATTAGTCAACGAAACAAGAGTGATATGAGGAAAAATGTTTTCACGCTGTGTGGTTAGGACCTGGAATGCTCTGCCTGAGAGGTGTGGTTCAACTGAAGCATTCAAAAGGAAATTAGACGGCTATTTGTAAAGAAGGAATGTGCAGGATTATGGGGAGAAGTTGGGAGAATGGAACTCGAGTAGCTGCTTCATTCGGAGGGCAGGTGCAGACACGATAGGCCAAATGGTCTCCTTCTGTGCTGTAACAATTCTGTGATTCAGTGAGATTCTATTTGTCAAATATTTTAATTCAGATTCTATACAAGTGCATGCTGAAGATGGTATACCATTGAATGTTAAGTAGATAATTGTTCATTGTGGGATAGTGTACACTCGACAAAAAGTGAGTGAGGAAAGATTAACGATTGACTTTGCTGGCCTGAAACAACTGAAATAAATTCTCTAAATGTAAATGAGTGGATACAAGTTATTAACTGTCTAATTGATCTACAAAAAGAAATGCTTACTTAAAGAAATTGTTAGCTGTCCTAACAAAAGAGGGGCATCTTACAATGGAATGCTTTGTAGAGAAAATGGAGGTTTTTTGATTTGATTTGTTTTGAAATTAAGTTGTCCATATTAACCTAATTTTGATTTAAACATAAAGAAGAGAATCTGTTCATTATGTTGAAATGCATGCAGGAGGCGGGTCTTTGCTAAGGTTTCTTCTGAGAACCAATAAATAGACATGAATTAAAACTGTGGTGTGGTTGAGTTAGGAGGTGTATGCTTGTAATGTTTAGCTTGTAAATAAATGTAAGACTGGGTAAAGATTGCCTTCAACACTATCCTTCACCAATTGGCTATCCAAATGAGTGCCTGACCACCAAGTACAACCTTTCGGAAGCCGGCCTCCTAATTGGCTGTCTTCATACTCATTGTCCTATTAAGAACAGCAGGTGAGTTCAAGAAGCTTTAGGCTCAATCAAAGGGTCTGCAGTGATGTCAGGCCAGCAGCCCCACTGAAGGAGGTGACCAATGCCGAGGCAGGCAAACGTGAGGGAGCCCGAGGATAAGGATGCCATTGGCTGTACTATTTACAGGCGGGGCTATAACATTCCATTCCCAGGGCTCCATTATTGGGACATGGCCCTCTTGCCTGCCAAAAGGTAGCCTCCTCACTTGAGCTGGTGGCTTCCACCCACAGCAATGGGATGGATGGGGCACTCTAAGGTCAGTGAAATACCAGCACAAGCAAAAACCCCTAAGTGGAGCCTGAACTGGATTCATTGATTGCCTGTCTCCATAGAGTAAGCAGCTGACCTGGTTCCCACATCTCGGAGAGTCTCCCAGGTTTGGGGAATGTCTAGAAAATGTCCCAATGCTGCTCTCTTCTATTTTCCTGGCTTTCCCCTTCCTCTAACTCTGACTTCATAGAGCCAGGAAAATTCAGCCCAAAGGATCTGCAAAAGAATCTGGGCAAGTTAATGAAGTGGAAAAGAAGGTGGCAGATAGATTATAGCATGGGAAAAGGTGAAGCCATTTACTTTGGTAGGGAGGAAAGAAAAACTGAATATTTTTTAAATGCTGAGAATGTACCAAATGTTGGTGTTCAGAGGGATTTGGCTATCCTCCAGCAAGAAACACAGCCTGTTGGCATGATGAGTAATTCACCTCCTGACTCCTCAAAGCTTGTCCACCATTGACAGGGCACAAGTCAGGAGTGTGATGGAATAGTCCCCACTTGCCTGAATGAGTGCAGCTCCCACAACACTCAAGAAGCTTGACACCGTCCAGGACAAAGCAGCCCACTTGATTGGTACCACATCCACAAACATTCACTACCTTCACCACCAACGCACAGTAACAGCAGTGTGTACCATCTAAAAGATATGCTGCAGGAATTCACCAAGGCTCCTTCGACAACACCTTCCAAACCCACGACCACTGCCGTCTAGGAGGATAAGGACAGCAGATAGATGGGAACACCACCACCTGGAAGTTCCCCTCCAGGTCACTTACAATCCTGACTTGGAAATATATCACCTTTCCTTCATGTTGCTGGGTCAAAGTCCTGGACCTCCCTTCCTAACAGCACTGTGGGTGTACCTACACCACATGGACTGCAGTGGCTCAAGAAGGCAGCTCACTACCAACTTCTCAAGGGCAACTAGGGATAGGCAATAAGTTCTGGCCCAGCCAGCGAAGCCCACATCTCGTGAATGAATAAAAAAGAAAAGGCACAGCAAGCAATTAGGAAGGCAAAAGGCACGTTTGGCATTTACTGCACAGGGCTTAGAGTACAAGGTAAGGTTATTTGTTACAATTGTGCAGAGTTTGGTGAGACCACACGTGAGGTACTGTTGTCATGGCATCTAAGAAGAGGGTGCCTTGGAACGGGTGCAATGAAGATTCACTGGATTGTTTCCTGGGATGAGATAGTTATCCTATGAGGAGGGATTGAGTGGAATAGGCCTATGCTGTCTGGAGTTTAGAAGAATGAGAGGTGATCTCATGGAAAAAAATAAGATTCCGAAAGGGCTTGATAGGATATATGCTGAGAAGCTGTTTCCTCTGGATAGAGCATTCTGAACTAGAGAGCATAGACTCAGGATAAGGGGAAGGCCATTTTCACTGAGCCATGAAGAAATTTCTGCACTCAGGTGGTTGTGAAACTCTGGAATTCTCTATCCCAGAGAGCTGTAGATTCTCAGTTGCTGAGTCCATTCAAAATTGGGATCAATAGCGCATGGAATTAAGGGATATGGGAATCAGATGGGAAAGTGGGTTGAGGTTGAGGATAAGCCATGATCTTACTGAATGGCGGAACAGGCTCAAGGAGCCATTTTCCAACTCCTGCTCCTATTTCTTATTTTCTTAGCCAACTTCCTATTAGACTCCAATCAACATTTTATTCAACCCAAAAACTGCTTGCTAATCCAACAGAGCAGGCTTATGTGTAGCACCTTGCCAAAACCCTTTTGAAAATCAAAGTATTCAATGTCAACCCTACTTCCATCAACCCAGTAAAAAAACCCTCAAATCCTCAAAAACCCTTCTTGTCTAGAGCCTATGTTGAGAATGTGTAATATTCTGTCAGGGTGATCATACACTGTGTTCCTAGGGGCAAAACGTTCTGTCCTGTGGGCAGGCGCGTGCCCGATCTGAACGGGAGTGAAATAGTGCGTGATGATGTTGGGTGAGTGTCCCGACGTCATCGCGCACTCTCGCAAACTTTTGGTGGGCGGGCACGCGCGAGAGGTGGCAGCAGCGCGCCCGCCAACAATTAAGAGGCCTTTTTAAGGCCCTTAAGTAATTAATTAAGATGCATTTTTCACTGGCTGCTCAACTGCTCGGTTGGCAGGCGAGCGAATCGGCCAGGCGGCCTTTGCGTTTTTAATGAAACTTCATCCACGGGCGGGATAAGGTTTCCAGCTCTTAGTGAAAAAAACAAATTTTAAACATCCTTTTTCCGCATGTCCCTCTTCATGTGACTGAGTCACATGGCGGGGGGGGGGGGGACTGGCTTATTTCATACATTAACAGTTTAAGTTTGTATTTAAAATCCGTCAGCTCCCTGAGGCAGCTCTGGCAGCGCTGAGGCTCCCAGCGTGTGTTTCACGCTGTTAACCGGCGTGAAATCGCAGTCGGAGTCCAATCGTGGGTGGCGGTCGGTTTCGTGGCCCCTCCCAGGCCTGCCTGCCGTGCCCACCTGACGAGGGAAAAATCTGCCCCTAATGGAGTCTCCTGACAACTTGCCTGTAACTAAATTCAATTTAAGCGGCCTGTACTTCCCATTTTCTGACTTACTGCCCTTTTTTGAACACTGGCACCACATCCCTTTAGTCCATGAGCATAGTTCCAGACTCTTTTGACCTGCTACGTTCATGAATGAGGAACTTGCTGAACATAGCTCCCACTTCTCTGAGAACTCTGAGGTGAATGCCATCCTGCCCACATCAACTGATGTGCTTTGAGACCTATGGATTGGGGCTGCATGATAAGGTTCTCGTTCCAAGTTCCAGCTATTTCCTGATCCGCTATACCCTATCAGGTTTCAAGCCAAGGAATGAGCACCTCCAATGGAAACAGATGGAAAATAAGAGGAAGAGTCATCGAGTTACATGGCAGCAACTTCAAGGAGCTTGTCAAACTGCCCAAAATTGCAACAAAAAATTGCATGTTATGTGCGAGAGAAATAAAAATGAAAAAGAGTAAGTAGAAATGGTGGATGAAAGAGTTCCTGGAAAGAGGTTGATACGGATACATCTTGCCAATGGGAAGGGATGGTCAGCTGGTAAAGGGACTGTGTGGGAAATATTGTTACAACTAAATCATGACCATCATAGATACCTGATGAATCATCTTAATTAACAGCACTAATAAACTTTCCTTTCCCCAATATGGTTTTGATATAAAATCATTCTACTGCATGCTTTTTTTTCATTTTACAGAAACTCTGTAATCCATTTTCTTCTCCCTTGGGGGGGATCTGATATGAAAAAAAACTGCTTGCCTGGTTTGCTAATTTGGAACCTGATTGTTGGTGGTTTTATGAGGAGCAGATTGCATGCACCAGATGCCAATTCATACAGTGTCCAGAATCTAACATGAAATCTCAGAGGCAAAGAACAAGCTGGGTGCCATAGTAAAACCTTTATTCCAGCAATCTATTACCAGACCCTAAAGGCGGAGACCAAGCTGTCAAGTTTCTCAAGTGAATTGTTTTTAAGATTATCTGGTTCACCGGAAGCACACAGATGGCTTAATGCACTACCTCACATCGCGGTTTTATGCATCCAGAATCTACGACCAGTTATTAATTGAAAACTGTCCAGATCTGTCATCCATGCAATTGTCTTCAAGATCTGTTTAATACCTCGCTCTATGCAGCTTAATAACAAATTATTACACCCACAGATCTTCCAAACACAGGCTATTGCTGAGCAGTGCAGACAAGGTCACAAAGAGAAAAGTAAACAGAGTCTTGCCAATCTTTTACTCACATTAGTCTTTAGGTTGATCACTTCACTGGCCAAAAACAATTCCTGCTTATCAATTATGAACAGCACAGTATTACATAAAGGCTAATGAGCTACCATAATCGTAGCTATTATCCCCTGCCTGTGGGGAGCAATAACTCGAGTAAATTTCCTTTCAAGGTTTATATATTTACAAAGTCATGAGATCCCTTAATTTAGTTCCAGAGGCAGGCCTTTGGGGCAGAAATGTAAAATACTGTGGCTGCTGGAAATCTGAACGAAAGACCGAACATGCTGGAAATGCTCAGCAGGCCTGGCAGCAACTGTGGAGAGGGTGACAGAGTTGACATTTCCATGCCTTTCCTTCAGATTAAACAGCCCCGTTTTCCACCTCACAGTAAAGCCCTCACGATCTAACACTGATTTTACATGTTAACCTCAGTGGAAACCATTCAGTTTAAAGCAATGTCGCATGCTTCCCTGTAATAGAGCTGATCAGCAGCACACCATTTACAGCTCAGGGGACGGGTTGGGGGGCGGTGGGGCAACAAAGTAGGGAAATGACAGGTGCTGGTGGTGGTGGTGCAGGGTGTCCATGATAGAATGGACTTTGGACAGACTAGGATTGATGGTCTTAAATGCATTCAAATTAATATAATTAAAAATAAAAGAAGTGAACAGAACAATTCTCTTGTGAGCTGACTGTTCTTTACATGTCATTTATTCATCGCTACAAATGAGGGAAAAACATTACAAATTGGGTGTTGGGTGCCTATCTGTCAATGTTGTAAAATGCCTGTCTGTAAATTATGTTGGTAATCCAGCGAGTGACAACCCATATCCGGGTCCATCCCTAAAACTGCCATAGTCCTAGTACATTTTTGCCAGGCGGCATTTCCTTATAGAAGCTACTTTCTGGTGTGCAATAAATGTTAAAAGCTTTCCAAAACAAATTAAATTATATCCTCATTTTACACCCCTTAAGTGGTCACAAGATTCCTGTTCCAGAGGAACATCTTCCAATTGATGGACGTTCCAGTTTCCAAAATGATAATTTGCGGCTTCTGCAGCTTGTTAACCAATTCTCTTGATGGTAATGGGAATGGTGGGAACAGTGTATATTGGCTGCAAATGCTTCATTTTCCAGTTGCTTACACAGAATAGTTCAGTAAGGAAGCAGGTGTTCAAAATGTCTCAAGTGAACTGAAAAAAGCTTGTGAAAATTCCTGCAACAAACACACTCTGGCCTTATGAATGTGCTGCTGTGGACTTTGAAAATTGATCCCATCGGCTTTCAACCATCTGTTTCTTTGGTCAACCTCTGCTTGACTGTATTTTATTTTTGGCATAATTTATTATTTCACGGTGTGCGGGCATCGCTGGCTAGGCCAGCATTTATTGCCCATCCCTAATGGCCCTCGTGAAGGTTATGGTGAGTCACCTTCTTGAACTGCTGTAGGCCATGTGGTGTAGGCCAAATGGTTTTAGTGCAGCAAGAATATAAATGAGCCGCAGAGCTACATGGAATTGGCTGATCTAGCTCTGCATTGCTGGGAAACCAGCCACACTGAAAATTTGCTTCTCGCTTGTCATTTTCCTTCAAAAAAAAGTGATACATCCCAATGATGTCCCATTGCTGGCACAGGCACACTGGGCTGAGTGGCCTGTTTCAGTGGTCTATAATTGTATATTAAAAAAATTCAAAGTCAGAAAAAAACCATTTGATCCTTCTAATTCCATCTCAAGTCCATGTATAATTTCATCATGGATTTCCCTCTCACATCACCTATAGATCCCCTATCTTAGGGACACTAAGGCCCAGATTTACACCCCTAGGTCAGGCACGCAGAGGGGCGGAAATCCCGGCTCTGCAAACGCAGCCTTTAAAAATGGCCACCCGCAGGCCAGATTTTCATTCTGGCGGGTGGGCTGGGCTGGAAGCCAGACACTCTGCCCCCAGAATGAATGCGGAAGCTGCTGGGTGCGGAAATGGGCTGGGGGAAGGCCTGCCTCTATGCTCTCTCACTTTGTTCAAGTTATTTCAAAAAATATGAAAACAAAAAGAAGCCCTCTAGCCCTCACCCCTCTCAGCCCCCCCATACATTCCCCATGCACCATCCATGCCAACCTATGGCAATTCATAACAAAAACAGAATTACCTAGAAAAACTCAGCAGGTCTGGCAGCTTCGGCGGAGAAGAACAAAGTTGATGTTTCGAGTCCTCATGACCCTTCAACAGAACTGAGTAAAAATAGGAGAGGGGTGAAATATAAGCTGGTTTAAGGTGGGGGTGGGGGTGGGGAGAGAGAAGTATGGGGGGGGTGGTTGTAGGGACAGTGATAGAAGCAGATAATCAAAAGATGTCACAGACAAAAGAACAAAGAGGTGTTGAGGATGGTGATATTATCTAAAAGAATGTGCTAATTAAGAATGGATGGCAGGACACACAAGGTACAGCTCTAGTGGGGGTGGGGTGAAATAAGATTAACAGGGCATAAAAGGTATAGATTTAAAAATAATGGAAATAGGTGGGAAAAGAAAAATCTATATAAATTATTGGAAAAAACAAAAGGAAGGGGGAAGAAATGCAAAGGGGGTGGGGATGGGGGAGGGAGTTCAAGATCTAAAGTTGTTGAATTCAATATTCAGTCTGGAAGGCTGTAAAGTGCCTAGTTGGAAGATGAGGTGCTGTTCCTCCAGCTTGCGTTGAGCTTCACTGGAACAATGCAGCAAGCCAAGGACAGACATGTGGGCAAGAGAGCAGGGTGGAGTATTAAAATGGCAAGCGACAGGGAGGTTTGAGTCATTCTTGTGGACAGACCGAAGGTGTTCTGCAAAACAGTCGCCCAGTTTGCGTTTGGTCTCTCCAATGTGGAGGAGACCGCATTGGGAGCAACGAATGCAGTAGACTAAGTTGGGGGAAATGCAAGTGAAATGCTGCTTCATTTGAAAGGAGTGTTTGGGCCCTTGGTCGGTGAGGAGAGAGGAAGTGAAGGGGCAGCTGTTGCATCTTTTGCGTTTGCATGGGGAGGTGGGGGTTGAGGAGTAGGCGGTATTGGAGGAGTGGACCGGGGTGTCCTGAAGGGAACGATCCCTATGGAATGCCACCAGGGTGGGTGAAGAGAAGATGTGTTTTGTGATGGCATCATGCTGGAGTTGGCAGAAATGGCGGAGGATGATCCCTCGAATGTGGAGGCTAGTGGGGTGATAAGTGAGCACAAGGGGGACCCTATCATGGTTCTGGGAGGGAGAGGAAGGTGTGAGAGTGGATGCACGGGAGATGGGCCGGACACGGTTGAGGGCCCTGTCAACGACCGTGGGTGGAAAACCTCGGTTAAGGAAGAAGGAGGACATGTCAGAGGAACTGTTTTTGAAGGTGGCATCATCAGAACAGATGCGACGGAGGCGAAGGAACTGAGAGAATGGGATGGAGTCCTTACAGGAAGCGGGGTGTGAGGAGCTGTAGTCGAGGTAGCTGTGGGAGTCGGTAGGCTTGCAATGGATATTGGTGGACAGTCTACCACCAGAAATTGAGACAGAGAGGTCAAGGAAGGGAAGGGAAGTGTCAGAGATGGACCATGTGAAAATGATGGAGGGGTGGAGATTGGAAGCAAAATTAATAAATTTTTCCAGGTCCCGACAAGAGCATGAAGCAGCACTGAAGTAATCATCGATGTACCGGAGAAAGCCTTGTGGGAGGGGGCCAGAGTAGGACTGGAACAAGGAATGTTCCACATACCCCATAAAGAGACAGGCATAGCTGGGACCCATGCGGTACCCATAGCCACACCTTTTATCTGGAGCAAGTGAGAGGAGTTAAAGGAGAAATTGTTCAGTGTGAGAACAAGTTCAGCCAGACGGAGGAGAGTAGTGGTGGATGGTGATTGAGGAAGAAGGTAAGGGCCCTCAGACCATCCTGGTGGGGGATGGAGGTGTAGAGGGATTGGACATTCATGGTGAAGGGGAGGCGGTTGGGGCCAGGGAACTGGAAATTGTTGATGTGACATAAGGTGTCAGAGGAATCACGGATGTAGGTGGGAAGGGACTGGACAAGGGGAGAGAGAAGGGAGTCAAGATAACAAAAAATGAGTTCCGTGGGGCAGGAACAGGCTGACACAATTCATGCCTCTCTATCCACCTTCTATGACCCCTCATACCCCATACACCAACCAATGCCCCTCTACCCAGTCCCCCATGGCCTCTCAAAACCCCTATGCCTTCCCATATCCCCATAGCTCTTTAGAGGCCCGATGTCAACTTAGTGTTAACTCATGTCAACTCATGCCCCCACTCTTTGCCCTTACCTACTCCATATCTACTCACCCAGTATCATATGACATTTCCTTGACAGCTTTGACAGTTAATTGACAGCTTGACAGTTCCAGCACTTTTTATGCACAATCATGATCACTTTTAACAATCCCAAAGGATGCCATGCTTACCCCAAAGGGTGCCTTATCTCTTACAAAGTTGTCCTAGGATCATATCCAAAGGGGTATATCTCTCCAAAGAGGTTCCCTGGATATCCAAATGAATCCACCAAGTTCAAACTTCCCTTTAGATGGTCTAATCTGCATATCCAGGTTTCACACTTCTGGAGATATCCAACATCCCACTTCAGTGGAGGCAGCTGATGATCCAAATAGCCAGCTGCCTCTGTAAACTGAGCATGTGCGAACCCCAGCCTGACTCCACTCCCCCCTACTGCGAAAATAGGAAATGCCATGTTCAGGGGGAAGGACTTAGAATTTCCGGCCATTTCTGGGATTTTCACCGGCTCACTGTCTTATCGAAAATCTGGGCCTAAAAAGATTGATTTTCTGCTGACACCCTCAGTGTGAGGGGGTAGGGAGTGAATGGTGTTGTCAGGTCAGCTCGTCTGTAGTGCATTGTGACAGATACGAAGTAATTGATGCTTAGTTTGCAAGGGCAAAAGCACTTATTTAAAAGAAAATGACAAACAAAAAAGGAATGCTCTTTAATTAATCCCAGCAGTCCAGAGCTCGGTCAATAGGCTCTGCATTTCTACAGAGTTCGTTTAAGCAATGGTGTGGCATTTTTAAATTAGGAATGTGTTGCATCTCAGTTTATCCATGAGCATTAGAATTATATCATTCAGGCAGACTCTAGCACCTTGGGAGTTGCCAGACTGCATTTGTTCTATATTATTTTATTACATTATAACAGTGACTAGGTTTCCAAGGCCTTTCATTGTCTGTGAAGTGCTTTAGGATGTCCTGAGGTCATGAAAGGCACTATATAAATGCAAGTCTTTCTTTCTATACCAGCCAACAGCTGCATCATTTTTTTCTAATACTTCTGACCTGGAGAGATGAATCATGGGTGTCTGCTTGAACTATGGTTGATGGCACCAGTTTGGAATCCATAGAAATAAAACGAGCCGCATATGTCTACAAAGAAAATGGGACTTGCATAACGTTTTTCATGACCGCACAGCACTTTATAGCAAATTAAGCACTTTTGAAGTGCTGCAATGCAGGAAACAAAGATGTCATTGTCTAGCTATGTCTGTTGGTTCTCTATTGTACAGCACTGTAAATGTTACCATAATAACATCAGTGTGATGTATACAGGAGATTTGTGCTATTCGGAGAGAAGCAAGAGGAGACCCAGAAAAGATGGGGTAGACTGAGGAGTTACCAACTCCACTGAAGTTGCATCAAAGGCATGCACGCTTCATGGCTCTGCATAAGGTGGTTGGTTGAGTTGCTGGACACATTTTCCGCATGCCTTGCAGAAGTGGACTGCAAGGTCACACCGAGATCAAAGTGCCATTCGGACTACATCCCATCTCCTTTCTCAGCCTCCCTCTGCAGGGGGATCTATCCTCTCACGGCCACTTTGCCTTCCCCCATCACCTTCAAAACTCCATAATTTCAAAAGATTGCATCGGCCAAGCAGTAAATATCCTGTACCTTCCCCCGCCTGCTTCAGCGCTTTCAGTACATGGATCAATTTGCTCATGAGTTCAACATGATTATATAATTGAGTGTATGCACAACAATGCACCAGACGTAGAGTGACAGTCCTGTTGCAGAAGCTCGTTCTCCTTTTATCCCCGTCACTACCTCTAGCAGAAGAACAATGGGAGCATCAGTAATTTTTTGATAACTCCGCCGCCACCTTCTCAAAAAAGTCAATCCACGCCCCCATTTAAAAGTTTCAATTGACATTACATCAGCTTCCATCCCTTGGCACTTGTTCAATATATCGCACTAGTTAATGAAATAAAATATCTCTGAATTCGTATTTTCCTCATTATTATCTGTCATGCTCTAACAGCACTAAAGAAGCTCAACACCATCCAAGACAAAGCAGCCTTCTTGATCAGCACCCCATCCACCACTTTAAACACCCACCCCCTCCAACTCTTGGTGCACAGTGTCAGCAGTGTGTACAAGATGCATTGCAGCAACTCACCAAGGCTCCTGCAACAGCACCTTCCAAACCATAACCTGTACCACCTAGAAGGACAAGGAAAGCAGAAGCATTGGGACATCACCTGCAAGTTCCGGTCCAAGTCACACACCTTGGAACTGAGCTAACCAGATCCCTAGCAAGCTTTGAAAAGCCTCTAAATGCTGAAATCAAATCACCCAATGACCACCCTTTAATTGACTACCTAATTCAGTCGCAAGTGTGAGATATAAAGCCATGTTGTGAACAGCATGGTGTTTAGCATTACTGGGGAATAAAAATCCAGTTAACTGAGTCAAACAGTTCCATGTTACTAATGAGCCTGGACTGCCATTCAGTGGAACTTCGGTCACGAGAGGGAAGGATCCGACAGTTTCCTGACTCCACACTTCTTGATAACCATTGCATTTGTCATTCTAAGAGATTCCAGGGTTCTATTTGCAATAAACCACTCAAAGCTGTTTTTTTTCTCTTTCCCTTACCTTCCTAAAGGAAGGTAAGTGCATTTCATGAATGAGCATGCATGTTATCTTTAGTTTATCATTATGAGTCTGGGGGATGTTTTCTGCTGACAGCTGACACATAGCTATGCAAGATTTATCCTTACTGCTAAAAAAAACTAAATAAACTAAAATCATCTCCAGCTGAATATATCACTCGTACAAGCTCCCTGACTGAGCCTGTCTACAGGCTGAGGGCTATGGCATGACTCGCATTATTGATTGCATTTGCAAGATCGTTAGGGCATTATGTGCTGTCTGATGAGACAAATGCTTTCTTTCCACTTTCAGCATCCTTGCAAAAAGCTGGAAAGTTCTGTTCAGGGCAAAGACAGTCATGTTCCAATCTCTTCTGGCTTTGTGATAACAGAAATGATTGATACTGCACACACAGCATATTTATAGTGCAGGATGAAGACTCTGAGGGCAGGGAGAGCCTGGAGGGACCACGGACACCACAAATTTCCCAGCCTCTCATACTCAGCTCCCTACATTGTCCAGACTCCTCAAGCTGCTCTGCACTTAAGTGCTGCATGCCTGATCCAGCTGTTTCGCTCATGACTATAATCTCTGGAATCTCCTCCAGCCTCACAACCTTCCAAAATATCCAGGCTCCTCTAATTCTAGGCTCTTGTGCATTCCCGATTTTAATTGCACCACCGTTGTTGACTGCTTCTTCAGTTGCCCTGGCGATAAGCTCCATAATTCCCTCCCTAGCCTTCCCGCCTCTCTACCTTACTTTCCTCCTTTAAAGCACTCCTTAAAACCTACCTCTCTGGCCAAGTTATTGGTCACCTGGCCAAATATCTCCTTCCATGGCTCGATGTCATGCTTTGTTTTATAATGCTCCTGTGAAGCACCTTGGGATGTTTCATTCAGCACTCGGTAGATATGAGTTGCTGTTGTCACTTCCTAACGTTTCCTCCGGAGCTCAATTACCATTTGGATTTCCTCTTGCACAGCGAGATGCTCCAAAGCTGTAAGCCACATGTTAATCCACACATGGCTCCGTGATGAATTCCTAAGTTGAAGTTTTGAAGTAGCCTTGATGCCAATGCCAGGGGCACCTTAAGAGGGAAAACTGAGAGAAAATAGGGTGCAGTTGCTGTGAACTATTCTTGTGTCAGTTATCTTCAACAGCAGCAGCAGCAGCAGAGGATAAAGGAGAGAGAGGGAGAGAGAGTGTGGGAGAAGGATGCAAATCTGATTGGACAGCAACAGCAGTGGAGGATAAAAGAAAAGGGAGTGAGGAGGGAGTGCAGACCTGATTGGAGACAGCAGAAGTGGCAAATGTTTAAAGAGAGAGAGAAGAAAAAGACATAGATCTGGTTGGAATCATCAGCAGCAGCAAAAGCAGACCAGATCATGTTTGAATTTGAAAAATGAGAGAAAAATATCAAAATGGATATGACAAGAAGGCAATCAGTTGATTGTCTGATGAGTAATGTTGCTTAATTCCCTTTCTACATAGTTAGGGGGTTGGCCTAAGGACCTGGGAATATTATTTTATATGATAAGGGTTAAGTAACAGATTTAAGTGAACTTCCCTATATTTTAATGAGGAGAGCAGAAGGGAAGTGAGTAGCTGGTGAGTCTTTCTTTTTTGGGAAGTAAGTTTTATTATCTAATAGGTAGGAGACTGGTAGGGTAACTCTGACCTCTCAAGTGCACATCCTGTGCAATGCAGGAACTCCAGGATGGTTCTTAATAACCATGGCGAGGGTCCCGACATCACTGCACACCATCACGACATTTCACTGGGTGGGCGCGCAATTATGTCTGACACGCACTCGCCATTAATTAACGGGCCACTTAAGGCCTTTGAGGCGCCAATCAAAGGCGATTTTTCGGCGCCCATGCAATCTTCGGATCGGTGCATGGGCGCAACGGGCAGACGGGTAGGACATATTTGTATTAACCTAATCCACGGGTGGGGTAAGAGGGCTCACTGGGGTCGTGAGGGTGCACAGTCAGGTATTTATTTATGAAAGCTATTAAAACTTGTCTGTGTGATCTGCAGTACTTCAAAACACAGACCAGCTGCTTTTTCTGGACTCTTAACTTGCAGGTCAGCACTCTGGAGTGAGGAATATTTTCTGGGCCTGCAGGTTTCAGGAAGCCTTCCCTTAGCCTGGGAATGGGCGCTGAACTGTCCACAGGGTGCAGCTCCTCTGAGGAGGAAGGGAGGGCTAGAAGGGGGAGGAGGCCAAGAGTGCACATTCAGCCTCCAGAGGAGCCACATTTGGGAGGAGAAGCGCAGGCACTAGGGGTGTAGGGCCAAGAGGTAGCCCAAGGCGAAAGAGGCTGCAGAAGACACCATTATCCTGCTGCCAGGGTATACAGGCGGTAAAGCAGCTACCTCAATATGTCTGAGGTGCAGTGCTGAAGGAGGCTCCATCTCTCAAGGGAGACAGTCAACTATATCTGTCAGATGATAGGGCCTGAGATGTCCCCTAACTGTGTGGGTGGACACCCCATGCCAGTGGCTCTGAAGGTCACATTTGCTCCCAACTTCTGTGTTTCTGGCTCCTTCTGGGGGTCGATGGGTGATCTTTGCGGTGTCTCCCAATCAGCTGTCCGCACTTGTGTCAAGCAGGTTACAGACGCTTTGTTCAGGCACGCATTGACCTTCATCCACTCCCGTTGGGACCAGGCAAGCCAGACCCATCAAGCCAGAGATTTTGCGGCCATTGCTGGCTTCTCCCATGTCCGAGGTGCAATAGACTGTACACATGTGGACATCAAAGTGTCAGCAGGTGAGCCCGGTGCCTTCATCAACAGGAAGGGCTTCCACTCCATCAACGTGCAGATAGTGTGTGAACACAGGATACTGATTCTACAAGTCTGTGCAAGGTACCCAGGCAGCTCCCACGACACCTACATCCTCAGACACTCCCAGGTGCCAGGGCTCTTCAGTGCTCCAGCTCGGCTGGATGGATGGCTGCTGGGTGACAAGGACTATCCCCTCAGAAGGTCTCTCCGCCATCCAAGAACAGAAGCTGAGCAGTGATACAATCAGAGCCACAGCACCACAAGGGCTGTGGTGGAGAGAGTCATTGGTCTTCTCAAGATGCGCTTCCCCTGCCTGGTCCATTTGGGGGACACACTCCAGTACCCCCCAGATCGCGTCTCTCTGATAGTGGTTGCATGCTGCGCTCTCCACAATCTTGCGCTGGAAAGGGGGGACACAGTGGACGATGAAGACGTGGACGCAGTGGCTGCAGCTGCACAGGATGATTCCAGCAGTGAGTCCAAGGATGAGCACACACAGAGAAATGCTGAGGGGATGCACGCTGACCTGGGCATACACCAGGGAGGCAGGAACACCCAGGAGGCTTTAATCCAATGAACCTTCAGCTAGCACAACATGGAAGGGACCACCAGAACAAGCCTGGGCTGTCGGCTCGATACTCGACACCTAAGTGCAAAATCTGCCAGGTTAGGGACAGTAACTAAGGGCTTTGTTAATAAAGCTGAACGTCCAACAAAGCACTCATTACAGATTTGGAAACCATACACATGCAGAAGAAAAGAGGCACTTTCTGCCATGGTAAATCTGAATTTATTGTGCCAAGAAAACCAACTTATTCCAAAAAAAAGAGAATAGTGTTGCAAAACAAAGCAAATCATAAGGACCTCATCTCGGGCCAGCACAAAAGCACCTGTGGAAAACACGTGGTGTGCCTAAGGTGCCTTATGTTTTCGTTTCCAGGTGCTACATCTTGGTGCTGCCCCCTCACCCCGCTGCTGCTGAACACTCACACAAAAATGCTCAGCCTGCTCCCCACCACCCCCACCCCACCCTTGGCCACATGCTGCCTACATCACATTAGACACCACACGGTCTCTCCTTCCATAGCAAGGAGGCGCAAGCACGTGGAGCACAGAGCGCAGTAGATGGTTTGTTGCCACACCACCTTGAAGCTCCCCTCCCAGCCTGTCAGCACCCTGACTTGGCTATGTCCTGGAGTTCAAACACAGAGCCTAAGCACAGTCATGTGTGACTCAGTGTAACCTATGCTGTGGGGGCAAAACACATCTCTTCATCACCCTCTCAGGCTGACATCAACATGGGCAGTATCTGCTGGACCACCCAGCAAAGGACAAATGCCGTCAATGATTCAATGCAGTCAGTACACCCAGTCTTGGTCGGGGGTAGGGGGACGGCATGTGCAGCAGTGGGGTAAGCCGACCTGCTGGGTTACATGACAAATGCCAACATGGTACTCACCCTGCCAGAGTGCTGCCCCATCACTCAGAGTGGCATCTGAGACAGCCTGCTGACTCTGCTGCCTGTAGGCCTCGATGACCTTGGCAGTCATACTCTGGCCCGTGGATCCAGTGCTGGCCCCGCCTGAGAGAGAGCTGCCAGTTGTCACAGCTCACCGGATGCTACAGTCACTGTGAGAGGGGTGGAGGAGCTGCTGCCCTCATCCAGAGCTCCCTGAGAGGTGCCCGCAGAGATGCCAGGCAGCTGCTGCACCAACATGAGGTCGCTTCGGACCTCCCTGTTCACCGTGGATGGATGGGCACCTAGCTGGGAAAGTTGATGCCCAGACCATCTCCCACGCTGACCAGCTGAGGTCAATGGCGATGTGAGTGCTTGCTGGTGAAAGCACATCCCCAGAAAGCCCTGACGGGTCTCCTGGAGGAGCCTCTCCAGGAAAGTCGCCACTCTCTCCATGGAGGACGCATGACGCTCGGACATGTGGCTCATTGCTTCAGCAAGCATCCGCATAGACTCCTCCACCACAGAGACCAAGCCAAGCACAGCCTCATGTATCTCCCCCAGATGCTCCCGCTCACCCGGTCGCATTTCCTGCATTTGTTGTGTCGCGGATGACTCCAGAGGCACATCATCAGGCACCGACTGAGCGTGTGCCTGGTCCCCTGCAGTCCTCTGACTGCTGGCACCATGGGCACTCTCTGTCTCTGCCAGCTCCTCCAGCAACTGTGAAGTGCCCTCACCACTGTGCCCCGGGACACTCGCCAGTGTTCAAATTCGCACCGAGGTGCTAGAATCTGTGCTGGTGCCTGCCTCGCAGAAATGGTGTGACGCTGGTGAGACTTCAAGCCCCTCAAGTGTGAGAGGGGGCCTCTGCTGCTCCTCCTCCTGGCCCTGCTCCCCTGATGCTGAAAGGAAGAACAAGGACAGTGGATCAGTGAACGTGGAGACAATGTCAAGATGCATCCCTGTCCCCCGATCATTATGCGCTCATCCTTCCATAAGCAATGGTCAAGCCATGTTGCAAAAATAGAGCAATTAACAATCAGCAGTGCTATGGCTGTTGGGAGGACAATGCTGACCTCGTGCTGGGCAAACATACCTGGCTGTGGCACCCCAACCTCACCAACACCAATGGACCTGGGTGCATGGCACCTCTCCAGATCCAGGGCCTCCTCCTCGAAGTGGCTAATGGTGATCTGTGCCTGGCCGCCGCTAGTCCTCACACACTCTGCCATGTTATGAGCATTTTTCTCCTGAAAATGAGAGAAGAGCAATGATTAGTGTAAATTACACATGGACTGTCTTCGCGGACGGCCCACCCCAACCAGAGTGGGACATATCAGGGCTCCAGTGCCCCCTCACCCCGCTGCTGCTGAACACTCACACAAAAATGCTCAGCCTGCTCCCCACCACCCCCACCCCACCCTTGGCCACATGCTGCCTACATCACATTAGACACCACACGGTCTCTCCTTCCATAGCAAGGAGGCGCAAGCACGTGGAGCACAGAGCGCAGTAGATGGTTTGTTGCCACACCACCTTGAAGCTCCCCTCCCAGCCTGTCAGCACCCTGACTTGGCTATGTCCTGGAGTTCAAACACAGAGCCTAAGCACAGTCATGTGTGACTCAGTGTAACCTATGCTGTGGGGGCAAAACACATCTCTTCATCACCCTCTCAGGCTGACATCAACATGGGCAGTATCTGCTGGACCACCCAGCAAAGGACAAATGCCGTCAATGATTCAATGCAGTCAGTACACCCAGTCTTGGTCGGGGGTAGGGGGACGGCATGTGCAGCAGTGGGGTAAGCCGACCTGCTGGGTTACATGACAAATGCCAACATGGTACTCACCCTGCCAGAGCGCAATAAATCATTGAAGCGCTTGCAACACTGGATCCATGTGTGCCGCACCACGTCATGGGAGCTCACCACCTCCACGACCTCCTCCCAGGTACGTTTCAGCCATGTGGGGGGGGGCCTCCTACTTGCATCCTAGGAACCAGCACCTCCCACCATGCTGCCACCTCCTCAAGAAGGGCAGCAAGGCAGTCACACGAAAAACGAGGGGCATACTGGCCTCCCCCACCGCCCCCCCCACCCCCTTGCCGCGCCCCCCCCCACCCCTACTCTCCAGTCTGGCCTGTCTCACTGCCCTACCCTCTGGACTGGCCTGCTCACCAGAAGCCCTCTGGTGAGCTCTTCCACTTGCCATTTTGGGCAGCCTTGCAATGGCTGACTGCGCTTCACATAAACAGGCCGCCGGGTCACAATTGGACCCGGCGGACAATGCACTCCCACTATCCTCAGGAGTCCGAGCCTTAATTGGCCCGTCCATGTAAAATGGCAGAGCGAACCCAATCATGGGTGGCAATCGGCTCTGTACCTGCCCACGCCCGCTCCCACTCCAACCCCCCCCCCCACCGACAGAAAATTCAGCCCCATATGTGCAGGAAGTGTCGTCAGCTGCAGCAGCTTGAGCTCCAGGTTTCAAGGCTTGAGCAGCAGCTGGTGTCAATGCAGCATATCAGCGAGGTTGAGATCTTTGTGGATAGCAGGTTAATGTGGCCACCCACATCTTAAGAGTATGCAGCAAGGGAGGGAATTGGTGACCACCAGACAGTCAAGAAGAAACAGGCAGGCAGCACAGGAATCCCCTGAGTGCATCCCACTATCCAGCCAGTACTTTTTTTATTCATTCATTAGATGTGGGTGTCACTAGCGGCGCCAGCATTTATTGCCCATCCCTAATGGCCCTTGAGAATGTGATGGCGAACTGCCTTCTTGAACCGCTGCAGTCAATGTTGTCTAGATACACCTGCAGTGCTGTTAGGGAGGGAGATCCAGGATTTTGACCCAGCGACAATGAAGGAACAGCGATATATTTCCAAGTCGGGATGGTGAGTGGTTTGGAGGGGGACTTCCAGGTGGCGGTGGAGTTCCCATCTATCGGCTGCTTTTGTACTTCTAGATGGTAGTGGTCATGGGTTTAGAAGGTGCTGTCTAAGACTTGGTGAGTTCCTGCAGTGCATCTTGTAGATGGTACATACTGCTGCTACTGTGCATCAGTGGTGGAGGGAGCAAATGTTTGTGGATGTGGTGCCAATTAAGTGGGTTGCTTTGTCCTGGATGCTGTCAAGCTCCTTGAGTGTTGTTGGAGCTGCACTTATCCAGGCAAATGGAGAGTATTCCATCACACTCCTGACTTGTGCCTTGAAGGTTGAGGACAGGCTTTAGGGAATCAGGAAGTGGATTCAGCACAGAATTCCTAGCCTTTGACCTGCTGTTGTAGCCATAGTATTTATTTGGCTAGCCCAGTTCAATTTCTGGTCAATGGTAACCCCCCCAGGATGTTGATAGTGGGTGATTCAGTGATGGTAATGCACAGAATGTGGCAAATAAGATTGGTGAGCTGCAGGGAAGAGAACCATGTGGAAATATGATGTTGGCACAATAACAAACCTGGTTCAAAGAAGGGCAGGACTGGGTCACAAGTATTTCTAAATGCAAGGTGTCCAGGAAAGATTGGAAAGTAAGGAAAGGGGCGATGGGGGTGGGGGAAGGGGCACCGTGGTTGTGCGGCAGTAATAGTTAAGGAGAACATTGCAGTGCTGGAGAGGGAGGATGTTGCAGAGGGGTCAAGGACAGAATACATTTGGCTGGAACTAAGAAGCAAAAAGGGTGCAATTACATGGCTCAGTGTAGTCTATAGGCCACCAATTAATGGGAAAGATGTAGAGGAACAAATTTGCAAGGAAATTACAGCATATTTACAAGAATCATAGGGTAGTTACAATAGGGGACTTTAGTTATCCAAATATAGTTGTAGTGTCAGGGCAGAAAAGGGCAAGAGTTCCTAGAGTGTGTTCAGAAGAATTTTCGACAACAGTATGTTTCTGGTCCAATACGAAAAGAGGCATTGATTTGGGAATGAGGTAGTCCAAGTGGGTCAGTTGTCAGTAGGGGAGCTTCTATGGGACAGTGTATCATAAAGTTTAGCTTGCCTATGGAAAAAGATGAGAAACAATCCAGTATAAGAATAATTAACAGGAGGAAAGTCAACTTCAGTGGGATAAGATTGGATTTGACCCAGATAAATTGGAAGCAAAGATTGGCAGACAAGATTATAACTGAACAGTGGCAACCTTTAAAGAAAAGATTGTTTGGGCACAGTCATGGTCTTTTCCCAAGAAGGGGAAAAGTAGGACAAGCAAATCCAGAGTTTCATGGATGACAAAAGTGAAAGAGGTTAAGATGGAGAAGAAAAAGTGTGCCTCTGATAAGATGTCAGGTGAATAATAGAATTGAGAACCAGGCTGAATATAGAAGGTTCAGAGGGGAATTGAAAAAAACAAATAAAAGAAGCAAAGAGAGAGTATGAGAAGATGCTGACAGCTAACATTAAAAAAAAATCAAAAGTCATTTCTCGGCATATAAATAGTAAAAGAATGGTGAAAGGGTGGTAAAATGAGGAGTAGGGCTGATTAGGGGCCAAAAAGGAGGTTTACATATGGAGGCAGGTGGCATGGCTGAGTATTAAATAAGATGGAGGGGAACAAATTTGCAAGGAAATTACAGCATATTTGCAAAAAATATAGGATAGTTATAATAGGGGACTTTAATTACCCAAATATAGTTTTAATGTAAGGGCAGAAAGGGGCAAGAGTTCCTATGGTGTGTTCAGAAGAATTTTCGACAGCAGTATGTTTCTAGTCCAACAAGAAAAGAGGCATTGATTTGGGAATGAGGTGGTCCAAGTGTCAGTGGGGGAACTTAAATAAATGCTTTGCATTTGTCTTTACCAAGAAATGCTGTGTTGGTCATGGTAAAAGAAAAAGTAGTTCAGATACTTGAAGGGTTTAGAATTGATAAGGAGGAGATATTGGATAGACTATCTGTACTTACGGTTGATAAGGCACCAGGACTGGATGAGATACATCCAAGGATAACAATGGAAGTGAGAGTAGAAATTGTGGAGGAACTGCGGCCATATTTTTCCAATCTTCCCTAGACTCAGGTATGGTGCCAGAAGGTTTAAGAATTGCAAGTATTACACATTTGTTCAAAAAAGGGGCTCGTCCCACGGGCGCAACGGGTTTGCAGGTATCAGAAACTTTAATGATTCTCATCCACGGGTGGGATGGAGAGATCATTGTTTTTGCGAATCCAGACATTTAACAGTTAGTGCTCAGAAGCTATTGAAAGTTGCATGTGTGAGGTGGCGAAGTCTCAAACATATAGCAGCTGCTTGGACTACACTCATTACCTTCAGGTCAACTCTTTTCAGTGAGGATTTGTTTTGGGGCCTGAAGGTTTCAGCAAGCCTCCCTGAGCCTAGGAATGAGAGGTGACCTCTCCACTGGAGGCACCTCATCTGAGGAGGAAGGGAGGGCTAGAAGGGGGAGGTAGCCAGGAATACACATTCAGCCTCCAAAGTCCCAGTCCTGTTAAGGCACAACCTGTCCATATCGTACAGGTCCCACCTTTCCTAGAACCATCCAAATCTGATGCCCTCTCTCCTACACGAATACTCCATCCATGTGTTCAATCATTCAGTCCTCCTATTTTTATTCTCACCAACATGTGGCACTGGGAGTAATCTTGAGATTACTGCTTTTGAGGTGCTGCTTTTTAATTTATTTTCTAACTCCCTAAAATCTGCTTTCAGAGAAGCTCAACAGCAGTGTCGGAGTACCTTCACCACATGGACTGCAGTGCGTCACTTAGGAGGCTCACCGCCACCTCCTCAAGGGCAACTAGGCATGGGCGATAAAAGCTAGCTATGCCAGTAGCAACCACAACCCAAGAATGAATTGAAAAAAGAATGAGTCTCTGGCCTCCTGTGTTCAAGGGAGAGGATGAATGATGGGTTGGGTGTGTGGTCGCCAGTTCTGGCAGAAGTGATGGGAATGAACAGCATTGTTCTTCAACAAACTCCTTTAATTCTCTCATCATGCATCTGATTGATGGGAGGGAAGAAAACAGCTCAGTTAACTTTGATATGCTTGAGCAACAACCTTTATCAGCTACTCACTTTTATGAGGAAAGCAGTAGCTAAAGATTGAAGAATACATGGGAATGTTTAAAAGGAAAAGGTGGATGTTCTCACAAACCTATTGAAGGCACTTGATCCCACATTTGCATTCCCTAAATTCCTGGCCAGAGTGGAGGTCAATTATTGCCATTTCTTCCCCATGTAAAGTCAAACACTGGATGTTGGCACACCCTCCTCCAATAATTCAGCATTTCCTGGCATTGTCTGCTCTTGAGGGAAGAATGTGAATTGACTGCTGTTGACTCCAGATCTTGTAAAGAAAGAACTTGCATTTATATCTCACCTTTCACAGTCATAAGACATCGCAAAGTGCCTTATAGACAGTGAAGTATAATAGGACTTAGTCACTGTTATAATGTGCATCTTCCAAAACCTCGACATCTACCACCTAGAAGAACATGGGCAGCAAGCACAAAGGACGACCTCCATTTGCAAGTTCCCCTCCAAGCCACACACCATCCTGATTTGAAACTATATCACTGTCCCTTCACTTTCACTCGTGAAAATCCCGGAGCTCCCTCCGGATCATCTCTGTGAGTATACCTGCACCACATGGACTGCAGTGGTTCAAGAAGCTAGCTCACTACCACCTTCTCAAGGGCTGAACAACAAAGGTCAAGCTTTCCAGTGATATCCACTTCCCACAAGCAAATCAAAATGACCAACTCATCTGTTTTAGGTGTTGAGGGATGTATATTGGGCAGGACATGGGGAGGACTTGAATGTTCTCCTTTGAATCATGCCATGCGATCATCTACCTCCAGTTCAGAGGGTACACAGGACCTTGGTTTATCATCTCATTCGGAGCACAGGATCTCCGATGACATAGTATTGCCTCAGTACTGCACTGAAATGCCAGTCTAGGTTATGTGCTTATATCTTTGGAGCGGGTTCAACCCCTTAAACTTCTAATTTTGAGACATGACTGCAGGCACTAAGTCAAATCTGACACCTAAACTACAATCACAATCGTTTAAAATTCATGGAATGTATGGTGATAAATAATGAGTGTTCCAGTTCAGGGGGCTAGAATATGAGACTTCGGTTTGCAAGCATGCATTGCAGAACCAAAAAACCTCAAGTGCTGCCAAGTGAGTTTGCTTCTGGGACAAGGGTCATGGTGCCCTGTGGCACCCTAAAGGATCATTCTTGACTTAGTTCTAATGAATACTTATCCGTTCTGCTATTTATTTGAAAACACCCTTACCTTTGTTGACATGGTGAGGTAATTAAACTACTTCCAACATTACAAGGGGTTCCTTAGGATTATATGAGTCCCACTCACACCCACAACCATGTCCTTCCACCTGGTCTGTGCTGCTGTCTGTAATTGTCTAAGTTGTGCAAACAGCAGCACCATATCAGTTGTTTTCCCTCCTTTAGCTCAAGCTATTACAGTTTTTTTTTCCCAAAGGTTTGCTCAGACCCTTAATTGTATGGAGTTTCTTAAAGATGGAGTTACATCTTTCCCTCTCTGGCCTTCTTTATGAGCTTCATGGACTTCTCTGTACCTTGCTGGTGGGCCTCCTGCCAGAAGCATTATTTAAATCAGCTGACCTTGATTTTCATCACAGGGTCAACCTCCCTTGCTTTCAGCAGGCACAAGTCTGCGATGGCATCATGGTTACAGTAATGAACTCTAGTAATCTGGAGACAAGAGTTCAGATCGCACCATTGTACTTAAGGAATTTAAATTCAGTTGTATCAAACCGTGACAACAAAGTATAATATGAATAAAACTGTACAGACCTCTAGGCAATAGATTTGGACATGGCAGCAGCACTCTCAGCCCAGTCGATCCTACAATGTGCGCCCCACTAATATCTGGGGACTTTTGCCAACACTGGGAGAACTATCCCACAGCCTGACTGAGTCATTCTCACAGAATCGTATCTTTCAGCTAATGCCCCAGATTCCTCCATCACCATCCCTAGGTATGTCCTTTTCCAGCAGAGACAGTACAGAAGTACACAGTCAGGAGGGAGTGGCCTTAGGAATCCTCAACATTTACTCCAGAACACATGGCATCAGGTAAAATCTGGGTAAGGAAATCTCCTACTAATTAGCCCTCCGTCAGCTGATGAATCAGTACTACCCCATGTTGAACACTACTTGGAAGAAGCAATGAGGGTAGCAAGGGCACAGAATGCACGCTGGTTGGGAAACTTCAATGTCCATTACTAAGAGAGACTCACTAACACCACTATTAATCAAGCTGATCCCATTCTAAAAGACATAGCTGCCATATGTGGCAGGTGGTGAGAGAATCAACGCAAGAGAAAAAACTCCTTGGGTTCACCTCAACAATCTCCCCATCACAAAGGCATCTAACTCTGATAGTATTGGTAGGAATAACTGCATAGCCCTGGTGTAGATAAAGACCAACCTTCACACTGAGGACACTGTATGTTGAGTTGTTTGGCACTGTCAATATGCTAAATGGGATAGATTCAGGACATGTCTAGCAGCTCAAACTTGGGCCTCCATGGGGCACTATGGACCATCAACAGAAGCAGAGCTTTATTCCACCCTAATCTCACAACCTGCAACACTAATTGGCATAGTTCTAGGTCCATAAACTTAAGGTCATCATCAGAGGAACAAAAACAGTGGTTAAATAAAGGACTGTTTTTGTACAGAGGGGATATTGGATTATGGAATAGCCTGCAGCACTGAAAGCAGAATCCATAATTGCTTTCAAAATGAAAGAGGGTAAATATTTGAAAATGAAAGATTGGAAGAATACAGGAAAAGGGCATATAGAATGGGACTAATTAGATTGCTCTTTCTGGCAGCCAATAATAGTCCAATGGGCTGAATGGGTTCCCTTTGAGTTGTAAAATCCCATGCTGGGCTTCACATTACATTTAGCAGCTAAAGTGATCAAAAGCAATGTATAGATTCAATCCTGTATTTTGCTACAAAATTTTACATTCTGCTAGCATATAATCCTAGTTCCCTGAAAACAGTGGGTTCTATATCCTTTGCAAGCTTGTTGGTACATGTTTGTTTAATTTTGCTTATTTTCTATGTACAATCTTTTTAATCACTTCAACACCATTATAGCCTGGCTGAAAACATTGCCAAACTTCAAAAAATCTATGTACCTTTCACCTTTGTGCAATTCTTGCTGATATTTTGCAACTGAAGAAATAGAAGTAATTCAATTAATGTACAACAGAACTTTAAGTAACAAATAATATAATTGGATAATTAAAGACAAAAACTGGACTCCACACCCTTAATGTATAATAAATACTTCATTCCTTTTCACCCTGATTTTACTGTGGGAATTTAAAGAACAGTGACACTAATGTTAACCTCAACCACAAGAAAAAGGATCTTGAAAAAACTGTCATAACTCCAAGAATGCTTCCTTCAATTCACTCGATGGGCTGTTAAAACTGAGATAAGAAAGCAACTAAAACAGTAGCTGCTTTGTTCATGCAGCAAGTTTATTTATCTTTCAAGCTGTGATGTACTACTGTTCCTGAGAAGTAGAAAGACAGGATGCAAACATGTGAACCTTGTTAGAGTCTCGGTTGGCACCTCCACAATCTATCAGACAGCTTGACGCAATCAGTTCACTCATTAACCGTAAACCATGTTAAAACAGTTTGACTTGTCTGGACTGTGTTGTCGCTTAACTGTACTGCACATGCCACATGAGGGAGCTCAGAAATTCCAGGTGAAACCTGGAAACAAAGGGTGAGAATAGCCATGGTTTGGTCCAATAGTAATAACAAGAGATGAATAAAGATGTATGAAGAACTGGTTGTATTAAAGAACTGCTTGCATATTAGACAAATTGAGTTTGAAAGGGGAAAGAAAAACACCACATATAGTAGAAGCACATTATAACCATGAAACTAATGATGTTAAGGATAGATAAGTATTCATGCCTGAGTTAGTTCTAAATCACATGAACATATGAAAATTACAAACACAAAAAAAAGCACTGATCCATTAGCCTCTCCCATATTATTGCGATTCCTAGTGCATCACAAAAAAAGCACCCACTAGCCACCTGAACCTATGTAATACCCTTGGAGAGAGGTGGAAGCCAGATTAAAAGGCCAAGCAAATTAGGCAGAAGCCTGGAAAATTCCTCTCCAACCCCTTTAGATCAGGTAGAATGTCAGCCAATTAAATGGCGGAGAAGGCTCGAGTGGTCGAATAGCCTGCACCTGAAGCTATGTTTCTATGTTCCTCTTAGGTAATCAAAGCTAGTCCAGGTTATCAAAAAGACCCTCATTTATATTACAGAATACCTACCTCCTGTAGAAAAGGTAATCTCTGCCCCAGCCAAAAAGCAGATTAAGCTCCCTCCTGAAGAACAGATGATCAGCATTCCCCACGAACCAGAAATCTGTTCAAGTCGTCCAATATCCTCTGGAAAAAGAAGAACATGTAACCCAGTACTGCCCTTACATAACTTGTAAGGTTCTCTCAACAATCAAGGCTTTTCATTATTTTTAAATGTCAATTGAACAGAATCAAAGAATCATGGAATCATGGGTACAGCACAGAAGGAGGCCATTAAGTCCATCGAGCCCATCGTGGCTCTATGCAAGAGCAATTTAGCTAGCCCCACCTCCCCCCCCCCCCCCCGACTCTTTCGCTACAGCCCTGCAAATATTTTCTCTTCAGTTAATTATCTAATTCCTTTTTAAAAACTATTATTGTGTCTGCCATCATCAACCTTTCAGGCAGTGCATTCCATATCCTAACCACTCACTGCGTAAAAAAAGTTTTTTCTTCAGGTTGTTTTTGTTTCTTTTGCCAATTGCTTTAAATCTGTGTCCCCTGGTTCCTGACCCTTCCACCAATGGGAATAGGTTCCAGCTATCTACTCTGTTTAGACCCTTCATAATTTTGAATGCCTCTATCAAATCTCCTCTCACCCTTCCATTCTCTAAGGAGAACACATGTAACCACAGTCCCTCATCTCTGGAACCATTCTCATGAATCTTTTCCGCACCATCTCTAAAATCTTCATCTTATTCCTGAAGTGCAATGCCCAGATTGGACACAATACTTCAGGTGAGGCTGAACCAGTGTATTATAAAGGATCGTCATAGCTTTCTTGCTTTTGTATTCTCTGCCTCTATTTATAAAGCCCAGGATCCCATATATCTTCTGGACCACTTTCTCTACGGCCCTACCTTCAGCAAGGTGTCTGCGCTCCCTTTGGAATTGTACCTTTTAATTGCCTCCACTCATTTTTCCTACCAAAATGTATCACCTTTTAATTCTCTGTGCTAAATTTCATCTACCATTTATCCGCCATTCAGCTAGCCTGTCTATGTCCTATTGAAATCTATCACTACCCTCAGGCTGGAGTTTATGGCCACCCTGCACACCACCTGGCCGGTGGGGGCGGATCTTGAAAAATAAGTTGGGTGGTGTTCCCACCACCTTCCCACCCACTCCTGACCTGCCTCCCATATTACGGTGGGCTGGGAAGGCTTCAGGCAGCCTGGCCAACTTTGAACCTATTGAGGCCCTAACTGGCCAGTTAATGCACTGTTGCTGGGCACAAATGGATGTTATCTCATTTGTCTGGGGGGGGGGTCGCTGTGCCCATCAGATGCACACCCCATCCTCCATCCCCTGGTCATGATCATATAACCCCCTTAAATCTCCCCCGAAGCCTCTGTAACCCAAACCACCTACCAACAACATCCCCCCCCCCCAACTTCCCCCAGCAACTCACCCCAGCCACCTCACTCCCATCACTGGGGCCTGCCAGCCAGGCCTGTCCAAAACCTCAAACTTACCTTGAAGTCCGGGCTCCTTCCCTTCTTCATTGAAAGCAAAATGCTGCAGGTGCTGGAAATCTGAACCAAAAACAGAAAAATGCTGAAAAGGTCTGGCAACATCTCTGGAAAGAGGAACAGAGTTAACGTTTCGAGTCCGTATGACTCTTCCTCAGAAGTGATTCCATTACTTCTTTGTTGTTGGGAGTGCCTGTAGTCCCAGCAGTGGCCATTATTCCATCCTGGCGCTACTGCGACTACAGAGCTGCCAGCCAATCAGATTGACCAGCAGCTCCCTAAGATGGGGCTTCCTCCCAGAGGGGGAGTGGAAGTCGCACTCTGAAACAATTAAGTTAATTTTCAGATTGGAGGAAGGTATACAATGGAGTTGCTCAGGGGTTGGCACTAGGCACAATTAAGGGTGCTTCCAGTGTAATATTGCTATGGGGCAACTGGGTTTCAGGTGGGTGGTCTGATGACCAACTATTTGGTTGGTGAATGGTGGGGCTGGGGAATATGGCGTCCTGTTATATCCAGCTCCTTCTCACAGTTTGCTATACTTCTAAGTTTTGTCTCACCTGCATATTTTAAAATTGTGTCCCGTACTCCAAGTCATTAATGTATATTAAGAATAGCAGTGGTCCTAATGCTAACCCCTGGGCAACACCAACACTGACCTTCCTTCAGTCCAAAAATTAACTGTCACAACTATTCCCTCTTTCCAGTCACTTAGCCTATCACCCTGAGTCTACAGCTTTCTAAAGTGTAAAAACACAGCTTGTTGAAGCTATCTAGGTGACTAGGGTGCTTTAAACTGGAAAGTAATGTTGCGTCCTTCCTCCACACTCTTTCCAAAGCTTCAATATCCGGTACTGAATGCAAAGGTCTAAACGGGATGCGGTATTCTAACTGAGGCCTGACCAAGGTTTCATACAGGGCAAAACTAGTATGCTTTGTTTTACAATGAACTCTTCTGTAAATACAGCCTAGAATCTATTAGCCTTAGATGTAGCCTCATGACATCGCTTATGAATCATTAGAGCGTTGTGCATTGAAACACCCATATATGTTTCTTTAATTACTGGTTTCAGTTCCAGTCCTTGTAGGCTGTAAATGTATTCTACATTGGATCTGCCTACACATAACACTACACTTTCCCAAGACAAAAACAATTTATTTGCCAGACACTGCTCCATCAAGATCTAATTTCAGTAGTCGACCTACCTCTACAGTCCTAACACTTACACATATCATAACATTGTGATGAACTTCTCCCAGAATGAGAGGCACAACTACAAGTGTACCTACGACTATCAGTTACTTATTGTATCATCCAGTGCTTGCTCTTTGCCCCTGTTCGTGGAACATATATTGGACACTTCACACTTGTCTGATTTTCTCTTTGCCTGTTTCTGAAAATGGCCAGTATCCCAATGGCATTAATTATACAAATATGGAGTCGGTTCAGTATTAAGAATGCCATCATTTCAGATCTTCCCTTTCCAGCTGGCCTCAGCATGCGATGGATTAGTGTTCCTTGTTGCAATATTTTGCTCTGATACTCAAGAAAAACATGTTCTATAAAGCTATGTGTAGATAAAGCCATTTTCTTCATCTTAACAGCAAGGTTTGCCTCTTATTTTTGGACAAAGCCAAAATTTGCAGAAAAACTGGATAGGACAAAAGTGGTCTAAAGATTTTTTTTTTAAATAAGGAAAGGGAAGAAAGAATGCCAGATAATTTAGGAACAATTCTTACTTGCTAAATTACCATTCCTTCACCATCACTGCGTCAAAATCATGGAATTCCCTCCCTAACAGCACTGTGGGTGTACCTACACCACATCAAAGGCAACAGTTGAAGAAGGCAGCTCACCACTACCTTCTCAAGGGCAATTAGAGATGGGCAATAAATGCTGGCCCAGCCAGTGATGCCAATATTTCATGAACGAATAAAACAAAGGATGGTCATTTGAGGGGTGCAGGTACACCTCACTTGATGCCTATTAGTGAGAAATTTGATCATTTGAACATAAATGAAAATCATTAAGCCCTGCAAAATTTTCCCTAGCAACTTCGGTGTAGTTCCCAATGTGGTAACGTAGTAGACAAAATCAGCAGAAAAACCTCACATAAAAATTACAATATGGAAATAGACCGTACAGCCCCATGAGTCCATGTTGGTGGTTTTTCTCCACATGAACAATAATCTTAATCCCATATGCCTATTCTGTCCCCATATCATTTTATTCCTCCTTCTTTCAGCCACCTATCAAACCTATTCTCATATGGCATGGCCTCCGTATCAATCACTCAACCTCAAGCATTCCACAGCCTCACAATCAGGATGGAACATATTAGGATGTGGCGCCATACACGAGGGCAACGCCCAACCCAGCTTTCTGGCGATAGTACTGAAGACTTGTGTACAGAACTAGTTATTCCTCGAGCCAAGCTGTTCCAGTACAGCTACAATACATGCACTTACCCAGCAATGTGGAAAATTGCCCAGGTATGTCCAGTCCACAAAAAAGCAAGAAAATTCCAACCCAGTCAATTACTGCACTTTCAGTCTATAAATAAATAAATATATAAATGCACTAAATATTGGGCTATCCATTAATTGCCACTATATATTGTCAATAACCCTTGGGAAAAATAAATCAATTCCTTAACTTGCTTGTCTGGCTGTTTGTAAGCAGAGAAGCCTTTGAAAACCAAATCCCCCTTTCTATCTAAAATGCAAATTCCCTTTACACCTTACATCCTAAGACCCCAACTATGTTTACTCATTAACATGTTAAAGACACTTCTACACCTTACCTCTTCTGATAACTTTAACCTGTAGTCTGGTTGGCTACAAGATGGTAATTAAATCACACAGACAGAAACTATCCAAACCCCACTATTAACCTACTTTTACAATAAATCACAATAATATGAGAATTACTATACTTTCATGACACCCCTTCCTTACGAGAAAATGAACAGGCATAATTTTAAAAAGACAGCTTCATTTTCTTAATCCATTTTACACTACCTCCTATACTTATCTATATACCCACATTATTACATTACCAGATGCATGCATTAACATATATATTATACATGTACAAATCCTTGTCATCAGCAAAAATCATTTCAGTCTAGGTTTCAAATGTTCAATTTTCCTTTGAGCTTTAAACTCTTGACAATGCATCTGCAATTAGATTTCCTCATCCAGCCACATGTATAATCTGTAGATTAAATGGTTGCAGTAATAAATTCCATCTGAATAACCTTGCACTTCGATCTTGAAATTTGTCCAGAAACTTTAAAGTACTGTGGTCTGTATAAAAAATTGTTTCTGATGAATTGTTTGTAATGTAAACCTCAAAATGCTGCAACGCTAACACCAAATCCAGGATCTCCTTTTCGATCATTGATTATTTTCTCTGTTGTACGTTCAATTTCTGTGAAAAATACCCCATCAGTTTCTCCAGTTTCATCTTCTTGCAACAGTGCAGCCCCAATGCCTATACCGCTTGTGTCAACAACCAATTTAAATTGCTTGGCGTAACTAGGTACCGCCAAAACTGGTGTCATAGTCAATACAGTTTTTCAACTGTCAAATGCCTTTTAACACTCTTGCACCCATTGAAACTTCTTGTTCTTTTTCAATAGTTCAGTCAATGGAGCATCCACACTGCTAAAATTTGGTACAAACTTCCAGTAACACCCACTTATGCCCAGAAATCTCAAAATTTCTCATTTTGTTGCAGGCACAGGGAAATCCACAGTAGTTTGACTTCAACATTTCTCGGAGCCACCTTACCATGTCCAATGGTATGGCACAAATAGGTGACTTGCGCTTCCGCAAATTCACTTTTAGCCAAGTTCATCAACAAATTAGTTTCTTGTAGTCGACAAAATAATTTTTCAAGATATTGTAAATGCTCCTCCCACTGAAAAATATCAAGTCGTCAATAAAAACAGCACAATTGCTCAGTCCTGAAAATACTTTGTCAGTCTTTGAAATATTGCAGGTGCATTTTTCATACCAAATGGCATGACTTTAAACTGACATCACAAAAGCCAATACCTCCTTTGCTCTCTCCAATAATGATCCTCGCCACTATCCTCTCAGCAAGTCAATCTTTGTGATAAACTTTGATTGTTCAGCTTTCTCAATACAATTTTCCAACCATGGTACAGGAAGTGAATTCGTTTTTGTCACCGCATTCACCAGTCCACATACAGTCTTTGGGTTCCATTTGGTTTTGGTACCATCACAATAGATGAACTCCAATTATTGCAACTAGACTCAATGATGTCATTTTGAAGCATGAATTCAATTTCTTTCTGCACTTGTGATAACTTTGCTGGATTTAATTTATAAGGATTTTGCCTTATCGAAGATAACCTTCTACACTCATACCATGTGTAGCTACATTTGTCCTCCCCATTTTATTCCCACAAATAGATTTATGTGACTGCAATAGCTTCTCCAAATCTTTGACACTTGTCTGGAAGGTAACTTAATATTACATGTAAATTTTCAAGTACACCTCATTATCCAATTTGATTAGAGTAAAATCAATTTCAGAATCCTTCATTTCTACTTCTTTCTCCTTATCTACTACTACTAAGATCTCCTTTAGATCCGCTTCCCTGTCAAAGTACTTTTTAAGAATATTTACATGACACACCCTCTGCTTCTTTCTTTTTTCTGGAGTATTTATTAGATAATTTACTCTGCTCAGTTTCTTTTTAATCCTGTAAGGCCCACTAAACTTTGCCTTTAACAAGTCACTCAGCACTGGTAACAAAATGAACACTTTTTCCCCAGCATCAAAGCTACAAGCTGTCGCTTTCCTATTTGCTTTCACTTATATCCCTTGCTGTGATATCTTTAAATGTTCCCTAGCTAACTCATATGCTCTATCCAATCTTTCTCTGAAGTTTGATACGTAATCCAGAAAAGTAGTTTCTGAATTTTGAGCCATCAATTTCTCAAGAATCAACTTCTGTGATCCCCTTACCTCATGACCATAGGCTAATTCAAAAGGATTAAATCCAGTTGATGCAATAGGTGCACCCCTAATAGCAAATAAAAATAATGGAATTCCCCATCCCAATCCTGTGGATAGTCCTGACTATATGCCGCCATTATAGTTTTTAAAGTTTGATTCATCTTTCCAAAGCCCCTTGTGATTCAGTTGGCAAGTTGTTGACTTAAATAATTTATCCCCAAACTGTTCTTTACTTGCTTAAACAGCTGTGACATGAAATCTGAACCCTAATCTGATTCTACCTCGTTTGGTAAACTATATCTTGTAAAGAAAACTTAGTCACCTCTCCCACAATTCTCGCCGTTGTAATATTCCTCAATGGTACCTTTTGGTTCCTCAGGGAACCTTTTAGATGCATCCATTATTGTCAGTACTGATTTCTACTTTTAGTCTTAGGGATGGATCCTACACAATCAATCATGACCCTAGTAAAAGGTTCTTCAAATGCTTGAATTGGAATTAAAGGTGCTGACTCAATCACTTCTTGTGGTTTCCCCATCACCTCAAAGCTATGACATGTTCTAGAGAATTTGATTACATCCCTATGCAATCCAGGTCAATAAAAATGTTTTTTGTATTTTCACCTATGTCTTTCTAATTGTTATATTTTCCCCCACTGGAATTTCATAAGCTATTCATGGTATCTCATTTCTATATCCAAATTGTATAACAATCTAATGTATTTCCATCCAGTTTTCATCTGCTGAAACTTGATACAGCCACCACTTTCTCATCACCACATTACACTTAAGGTTATAACATTCTGGGATACATTCTGCCTCTGTTTCCGAGTAAGCTGTCTGATATAACTGTTTTATTTGTGGATCCTTTTTCTGTAACTCCACCAACTGCCTTGAGCTCTGTGCCATTGACAGTGCAATCAAGTGGCACTCACTCTGAAATAACCTGCTCATCGATGCTTAGCTTGGGTTCCACCAAAGATGCTCAGCTCCTGACCTCATTACAACTTTGGTTCAAATATGGACAAAAAAGTTGAACACTAGAGGTGAAGTGAGAGCGACTGCGCTTGATACCAAGGCAACATTTGACTGAATATGGCATCAAGGAGCCCTAGCAAAACTAGAGTCAATGGGAATCAGGGAAAAATAATCTCCATTGGTTGGAGTCATACCTAGCACAAAGGAAGATGGTTGTGGTTAATTGAGGTCAATCATCTCAGTTCCAACATCACTGCAGGAATTCCTCAGAGTAGTGCCCTGGGCCCAACCATCTTCTGGTGCTTCATCAATGACCTTCCCTCCATCATAATGTCAGAGGTGGGGCTGTTCACTGATGATTGTACAATGCTCAGCACCATTCACAACTCCTCAGATACTGAAGCATCCATGCCCATAGGCAGCAAGAGATGGACAACATTCTGACCTGGGCTGATAAATGGCTAGTAACATTCATGCCACACAAGTGCCAGGCAATGACATCTCCAACAAGAGAATCCAAACATCTCCCCTTGACATTCAACTGCATTACAATCACTGATCCCCCCACTATCAATATTCTGGGGGTTACCATTGACCAGGACCTGAACTAATTTAGCCATAAAAATACTGGGTGCAAGAGCAGGTCAGAGGCTGGGAATTCTGCGGTGAGTAACTCATATCCTGACTCCACAAAGCCTGTCCCCATCTATAAGGCATAAGTCAGGAGTGTAATGGAATACTCTCCAATTGCCTGGATGAGTGCAGCTCCAACTCAAGAAGCTCGGCATCATCCAGTACAAAACAACCCACTTGATTGGCACCCCATCTACCACCTTCAAAATATTCATTCCCTCCACCACTGATGCACAGTGGCAGCAGTGTGTAACATCTACAAGATGCACTGCAGCAACTCACCAAGACTCCTTTTGACAGAACCTGCCAAACCCATGATCACTACCATCTAGGACAAGGGCAGCAGTTAGATGGGAACACCACCACCTGGAATTGACTTGGAAATATATCACTGTTCCTTCACTGTGCTGGTTCAAATTCCTGGAACTCTCTTCCTAACAGCACTATTGGTGTTCCTACACACATAGACTGCAATGGTTCAGAACGGCGGCTCACTATACCTTCTCAAGGGCAATTCAGAATGGGCAATAAATGCTGGTCTAGCCAGCGATGCCCACATCCATTGATAGAATAAAAAAAGTATCCCCAACAATGGATCTACAGACCTTGGAGACCAATCCAGGCAGTATTTGAGATGTCCAGAAAGCCCAGAGCTAGGTTGCCACTCCAGAAAACCCTTCCTGATGCCATGAGGTTGCATCGATCCCCTGAAGGTGTATCTCACATCAGGCCTGTAATGAATTGCTGTGGACCTATCCAAGTTATCCAAGATCAGCCCATACAAGAGAAGGCCACATATGAGGTTCATGCTCCTGAATGAAACATCTTACAAAGACTGGACCCTTGAGATTTTTGTCCTTGGGGTTCTCAGACAAGGGCAACTATTCCTACTCCTTATAAGATAGAGCTTTCTCATCATTCCCTTTCTGCTCCTCCTGCTCACTGATGTTCTACGTTTCACTCAGTGAGAGCACCTCAATGATGTCCTTGTCTCAAAAGGATATATGATCAGGCAGAGGACACATTCTTATGGAGGTGTCAAGCTGCCCACCAGACCTTCCCTTATGTAAGCATTCAGCCTTGTGGATGTCTCCGGAGAGAAGGCAGCTAAAGGAGTAAATGCCACCTGAAAATCTGGAGTGGAGTCCCACATCTGTCATCTATCAGGCAGCTTTCCAGCAACTCCTGCAGTGGAGCTAGTACCAAACATACTGGTTTTATCCATTCCTTTGGACAATACTAGCCAAGATGAGGGTGGGTGGGGTTGTGGTTCCTGGTACTTGGGCAGCTAAGGGTCTCCCTACTATTTTCCCAGGCCTGAGCCCTGAAAAGGTCACTCCGGCTTCGTGGTTTACATTGGCACAACACTGGAAGTGACATATACCCTGGACGCAGTCCACCATCTCCTGCATGTGTGAGAGAGCCAAAGACAATCATTTTAGGAAAGTACCACCTGACTGACGCCTATTGAGAGGTCTTCAACTCATCCAAAATTCTGCTGCCTGTATCCTAAATCACACAAAGTCCCATTCACACAGCACGCCTCCATTCACTGACCCACATTGGCTCAGTTTTAGATGTTGAACAGTTTTAGATGAGATACAGACTTCATTGTAGAAGTCTTAAAAAACTTCCCAAAGATACTTGAAAATCCAGAGGTGAACGAGAGGGAGGAACTTAAAACAATCAACATCAAAAAGGAAAAGGTCCAGGGAAACCTATTAGACCTAAAGGCTTACAAGTCCCCAGGACCAGATGGCCTGCAACCTAGGGACTTAAAAGAAGTGGCTGCAGAGATAGTAGATACATTGGTTATAACCTTTCAAAATTCCTTAGATTTTGGCAGGGTCTGAGTGGATTGGAAAATAGCCAATTTTATTCAAGAAATAAAGGAGACACAAAGCAGGAAACTACAGGTCAGTTAGCCTAACATCTGTCATAGAGAAATTGCTAGAATCCATTATTATGGAGGTTATAGCAGGATACTTAGAAAATCTTAAGTTGATAAGGCAGAATCAACATGGGTTTGTGAAAGGGAAATTGTGATTCACTAATTTATTTGGGTTTTTTGAAGAAGTAACAAGCAATGTGGATAAAGGGGAACCTGTTGATGTGATGTATTTTTATTTCCAGAAGGCATTTGATAAGGTGTCACACCAAAGGTTACTACATAAAATAAGATAACATAGTGTAGAGGGTAACATATTAGCATGGATGAAGGATTGGTTAGCTAACAGGAAGCAGACAGTCAGGATAAATGGGACCTTATCAAGTCGGTAAGCTGTAACTAGTGGAGTGTCACAAGGATCAGCGCCGGGCCCTCAACTATTTACAATCTATATCAATGATTTGGAAGAAGGGACCAAATATATGCTAGCTAAATTTGCTGATGACACCAAGATAGATAGGAAAATAAGATGTCAAGAGGAGGTAGAGAATCTGCAAAGGGATATAGACAGGTTAAGGGAGTGGGCAACATTTTGCAGATGGAGTATAATGTGGGAAAATGTGAAATCATCCACTTTGGCAGGAAGAGAGAAAAGCAGTATATTGTTTAAACAGAGAGAGATCATGAAAGATTGTGAGAGATTGTAGTACAGAGGGATTTGGGTGTCCTGGAACATGAATCACAAAAGGTTTGTATGCAGGTGCAGCAAGTGATTAGGGAGGTAAATGGAATGTTGGTATTATTGCAAGGGGAGTGAAATATAAAAGTAGGGAATTTTTACTGCAGGAGCTGTACAGGGCCTTGGTGAGACCACATCTGGAATACTGTGTACAATTTTGGTTTCCTTATTTGAAAAAAAGATATAATTGTGTTAGAAGCAGTTCAGAGAAGGCTTACTCACCTCACTCCTGGGATTAAGGACTTATCTTATAAACAAAGCTTGAATAGGTTGGGCCTATACCCATAGGAATTTAGCAGAATGGGTGGTGAGCCTATTGAAACATATAAGATCCTGAGGGTGTTAGTTAGGGTGGATACCAGGAGGATCTTTCCACATGTGGGAGAAACTAGAACCAGGAGACAGGGCTTAAGAATAAGAGGTTTCCCTTTTAAGACGGAGGTGAGGAGAATATTTTTTTCTCTCAAAGGGCCTTTAATGTGTAGAATTCTCTTCACCAAAATGCAGTGGAAGCTGGGTCATTGAATTTATTTAAGGCAGAGTTAGACAGAATTTTTTGATAGACAAGGAGTCAAGGGTTATTGGGAGGCAGGTGGCAAAGTGGAGTTGATCACAACCAAATCAGCCTTGATCTCACTGAATGGTGAAGCAGGCTCAAAGGGTTGAATGGCCTCCTCCTGCTACTATGTCCCATGTTCCTATGATACTGGCCTCAATTGTACTTTTCTGCCTGCACTCCCACCTGCCATCCACATGCCACCACCCCCCCCCACCCCTCCAAACCCCTGACTCTCTTGTAGATCAAAAATCTGTCTAACTCAGCCTTGAATATATTCAGTGATCCAGTCTCCACTCCTCCCTGGAGTAGAAAATTCCAAGGCTTAATGATCCTTTAAGAGATAACATTCCTCCTCAACCCCATCTTAAATGGGAGACCCCTTATCCTGAAAATGTGCTCCCTGGTTCTAGAACCTCTCACGGGGGGTAACATCCTACCTGAAATGTACCCTTAGAATCTTCTATGTTTCAATAGGATCACCTTTCATTCTTTCGAATTCTAATGAATCCGAGAGAGGAGGACTTTTTAATTAAAATATACTGTATGAATAATGATCTGAGCAAGAATAAAAGGCATATGCAATTAATCATATCACAGCTTCACAATATACAAGTTGATCTATCCTTTTAAAATTCTCACTGAATGTAATTGCAAACGCTGTTCATGTAAATACATCAGTCTCGAACACTGTCATTGACTTCTATCGCAATATAAAGCTCATTCTTAAAAGGGTCTACATGAGGCATAGGCACATCCACCTCTAAATGTTCAGGGGCTAACTACTAGATATCCACCACAATCACAAAGGGGTCAAGGAATACAGGGGGAGGATTGAGAGGTCTTGCGGGGAGGGAAACCTCCAGGACCATGTGGAGGAGTTTCCACACCCACCCGGTGAGTGTTCAAGCTGGTTTAGCAGTGAGAGCTCAGCACCACCATCTTCCAACCTGCAAGATGGTGCAGTACAAAATTAACATGAGGAGAAACCCCACTGGTGAGGGCTCTAAGGGCCAATTGGAGAGCAAGTGCATGCACTGGGTGGGGCAATAAAAGGGGCACCCAACTGAACTGCGCATTCCCAAATGAGGAGAGATGCACAGCTGAGACATGTTAGGAGCCTTTCAATGACAATACAAGGAATCAGGGAAGTGAAGCACTGATGCGCATTCTGGTGAGACTAATCCAAAGAAGTAGCTTTAATCAATTTCCTTATATTAAACCCTTGTTCACAGTGTGGAAAATCCCCAAAGCAATACTGAACTCCAGAGCAATTGGATGATTGCACAAGCTTCAGATGCATGTTAGAATTGTGGCACTGACAGGTAATTACAAAAGATTGAGGGTAGAGTTGGCTGGAGTAGACTGGGAAAGGAGTTTAGCAGAAAAGACAGTTGAAGAACAATGGCAGATGTTTAAGAAAATAGTTCATAACTCACAACAAAGATATATCCCAATGAGGAAGAAGGATTCTAGGAAGGGGATAAACCAACCATGGTTAACCAAGGAAGTTAAGGATAGTATCAAATTGAAAGAAAAAAACATACAACGTGGCAAAGATTAGTGGTAAGCCAAAGGGCTGGTTAAGTCTTAAAAACCAACAAAAAATGACCAAAAATTAATAATAATAAAGACGGAGAAAATAAACTTTGAGGGTAAACTAGCAAGTAATATAAAAATGGCCAGTAAGAGCGTCTTTAAATATATAGAAAGGAAGAGAGAGGCGAAAGTGAACTTGGGTCCCTTAGAGAATGAGGCTGGATGAATAGTAATGAAGAATCAGGGGATGGCAGCGGAGTTGAATAAATACTTTGCATCAGTGTTCACAGTAGAAGACACTAATAGCATTCCAAAAATACAAATAATCAAGAGGCAAAAGGGGAGGAGGAATTAAATATCATAACTATCACTAGAGAAAAAGTACTAGGGGCTGAATTTTGCCCTCGTCGGGCGGGCACGGTGGGCAGGCTTGGGAGCAGTTGTGAGGCCGACTGCCACTGGTGATCAGGCCCTGACTGTAATTTCACACTGGCTGGCCAATTAACAGCCAGCCAGCATGAAATGTACGCTGCAGCATTCAGCACTGCCGGGGTGGGGGCAGGAGGAGGGTGAGCGCTGAATTTGCGCATGTACACGATTACGCGCAGTAAAAGCTCCCTGAGGTACAGAGCTGCCTCAGGGAACTGAAGTTTTTAACAATCAAAATTACGATGTTAAAAATAATGAAAACATTTCCCTCATTTAACTCTGTCACATGAGCAGCAGTATGAGTGTTAAAAGGTTTTTTTTTAATCACTGGTCGAAACCTCATCCCGCCCGTGGATGAGGTTTCGCCAAAAATGCAAAAGCCGCTTGGCTTTTTCGTCCACCCACCAAACAAACAGTTGGACGGGCAGCGAAAAATTTTAGTCAATTAATTGATTAAGGGCCTTAATAGGCCACCTAAATGTCAGCTGCCACGCTGCCGACTCCCACGTGTGCCTGCCGACCGAAATATCGTGTGAGCGTGCAATGGTGTCGGGACACCCGCCCGACATCATCATGCGTCATTTTACGCTCGTTCAGGTCTGGCACACGCCCGCCCAACAAGAGAAAAATTCTGCCCAAGGGAAACTAATGGGTTGCATCCTAGGATACTAAAGGAAGTAGCTACAGAGATAGTGGATGCACTGCTAGTAATTTTCCAAGAATCCTCAGATTCTGGAAAAGACCCAGAAAGCTGCAGCACAGAGGGATTTGGAGGTGCTCGTGCATGAATCACAAAAAGCTAGCCTACAAGTTCAGCGGGTAATGGAGAAGGCAAATGGAATGTTGGCCTTTATTTCAAAGGGAATGGAGTGTAAAAATAGGATAGTCTTGCTAAAACTATACAGGGCACCAATTAGACCACATGTGGAATACTGTGAATAGTTTTGGTCCCCTTATCTGAGGAAAGATATACTGGCATTTGAGGCAGTCCGGAGAAGATTCATTAGGGGTTGATCCCGGGTATGGAGGAATTTTCTTATGAGGAGCAGGTGAGTAGTTTGGGCCTGTACTCATTGGAGTTTAAAAGAATGAGAGGCAACATTATTGAATCATATAAGATTCTTAAGGGGCTCAATAGGGTAGACATTGAGAGGTTCTTTCCTCTTTAGGAGAGTCTAGGATCATCCGGCATAATCTCAGAGTAAGGGGTCGCCCATTTAAGACAGAGATGAGGAGGAATTTCTTCTCTCAGAGGGTAGTGAATCAGTGGAATTATTTATCACAGAGGACTGTCGAGGCTGGGTCATTAAGTATATTCAGGGCCGAGATGGACAGGTTTTTAAGCAGTAGGGGAATCACGTGTTATGGAGAAAAGGCAGGAAAGTGGAATTGAGATTATGAGCCATGATTTCATTGAATGGCGGAGCAGACTCGATGGGCTGGATGGCCTACTTCTGTTCCTGCATTTTATGGAGGTGTCTGGCTCAGCAAATGGAGGAGAAAAACCCTCAAGACCAAGGGGCAGCAAGGCCCCCTCCGATAGCGGAGGAAGACGCTCACAGAAACATTGCACGTAGGCAACTCGCAAGATTGAGGGTGTACAGAACTTGCATGTCTTATCTGCAGATGAGCGAGAGACAGTGTCACCGATGCCTCCGCATGTGCAGGGATCTGGTAACTCACATTTGCCACATTCGCTAGGAATTGGTGCCACTGGGACTGGGAGGGCATCCATTGCCAGTGGCTCTGAAAGTCACGGACGTACTCAACTTCTACACCAGTGGCTCCTTCCAGGGCTCCACTGGGGACCTCTGCGGGATCTCTCAGCCATCCATGTACAAATGCATACATGAGGTAATAGATGTCCTTTTAGCCAAGGCCCACAATTATGTCAAATTCAACAAAGGTCAAGCAAGCCAAGACGCCAGAGCAAAGCTTTCCAGATTCCCGCAGGTACAGGATGTCATCAACTGCACTCATGTGGCTATAAAAGCTCCCTGGCAACAGGCATTCCAATATATAAACAGGAAAGGTTACCACTCACTCAATGTACAACTGGCCTGTGACCATAAGAAACTTATCATGCAGGTTTGCAGGAGATACCCAGGAAGCTTCCACAATTCATGCATCTTGAGTAGATCATACATCCCAGACATCTTCGAAGGACCACACAGTATCCAGGGCTGGCTCCTCAGTGGCAAAGAGTACCTGCAAAAGACATGGATGATGATGCCCGTGTGGTGGACATAGAATCCTACAAAGAGAAGGTACAACTAGGCTTATGCTGCTATCCAAACATTGATGGAGCACACCATAGGCATCTTAAAGATTCCGGTGCGTGGACAGGTCTGGCGGAGCATTCCAAAATGGTCCCATGGATCATCATGCCTTGCTGCAAGCTTCACAACCTGGTGCTGCAAAGTGGGGAGGACTTGCCAGGTGACAATATGGAGGAGCTACAGGTGAGGAGGATATCGATGGGGATGAAGTCATTGAGTTGCAGGAGGCCGAGACTGCAGGGGAAGAGGCCTTAGCATGGGCCGGATGAGGGAGGCAAGTGCTTGAGGCCCTCGTAGTCACCAGATTCCACAAGGAGGGTGACATGTTGCAGTGAGTGCCCTTTTGGGCAAGTGCCCTCTATCATTGGTCAACACGAACACCAGCATTTTTATTTCAGCCATGCACTTTGATATGAGAGTGAATAGTTATAAATCAGGCTCACATTGTCCTGGTCCTTCAAAAGATGATGAAGCCTTGGGAGTGCATGTCATTGATGAGAAGAGGTGCTAACTGGAGGAGGGAATCCTGGCATCAGGCGTCAGAAGGTGCTGCCTCTTCAAGTGTCTCTCCAGCATCGCAGTCGCAGTGACAGCCTACAAGAACCAGGAGCTGTTCCACTATCCTCAGAGGATGCGTAGCTGTATGCCTTCACGTGACAGAGCTCCGAAAGGAGATCCATCTCCAGCAATGGGAAACACATTCTGTGAAACGTCGATGGTGAAATTGATAGGTGACACTTGTGCCAAGGCAGCTGAGGACATTCTGCTGGTGTACATCTATTCAGAGATGACGCAATCCTCTATGTCACCTTCTTCTCTATCACATTAACATCTAGCCCTCTCAGTTAGGGATGCTGGCCTGCTTTTATCCTCACCTTACTATGCATGAGGACAACTTGAGGATGATAACATTCAACCACTTGCATGCCAGACATTAAAATGTCTCCTCTTTAAGACACACATTGTGCCCTCATGGCCCTTGCAAACTCCAAAAGCTCATATACCATGAAGCCCTCAAGGCGATGAGTCATTGGTAATAAACAGCAGACTTCAGCTTCAGTATATCCTCGCTCCTATTGTAGCTTTAGACAATGTGAGGGGAGCAATGTGTTCTTCCAGAGCATGCTTAAAGGCTCTGATGACTGCCGAAAATCACCATTTACAATTAGCATCACTTGTCTGGGTGAGTGCTTAAGTGATGGGACGCACAGTGCTGCATCCCAACATTGCGACAAGAGCTTTGTGGCCGCAATACTGACAACTACAGGTTGAGAAATAATCAAGGTTGTCGGTTCCAGCATCAGGGCAGTAATGTGGCTGAGAGGGGCAGAGCTTCAGCACCTTCAGGTGGCAAGGTGCTCTCACTTATTGGTGAGTACAGCAGATGTACACTTGGAAAGTCTGAAGCACAGTTGGCAAAAAGGAGCGCACATGAGCTCTGAGTATGGGCTCACAGCATGAAAACTCTGCCAGATGACAGAGAGCACATGGAGTTGCACCATATATGACTCTTCTTTGTTTGTACTCTATACCTTCATCTTTGAAGAATGCAGGTGAGATAGGAGAACAGCTCTACCTCAATCTTACAGAGTCAAGAATAAACATGACATGACCCTGCAAAGCATGTGAACGAGGTTCCTTCCACAAGCACACTTAACATTAAGGTTGAGGCATCACTGATGTCGAGAATGATCTGAAAAAGGGGCACACACTGTGGTGATATGGAAGCTCACTACATAGACGAGAGGCCCATGATAGCGACATGTGCGATAACGGTGGGAGGGACCATGCTAACATACCTGATTGACAGCAACACGGCTCATCATAAAAAGGAGGCCTACACAAGAGGAGATGTGAAATAGGTGTGATTCTATTTACATTTGCAAACATTATATACACGTTGTGAATACCTGTGCCACTGTTGTGCTCCTAAATTTTCTTGATCTTCCTAACCCTACCACTACATCTGGGTGCTTGCCCAAGATCCACAGCAGAAGTGGAGGCAGCCTGTTGACTGCTATACACTGTCATCTGTGAAAACTATGGCAGGCTTCCTCTGGAAGGCTGAGATCTGGAGAGCCCCAGCCTGCTTTGGGTCTCCTGCTGTGGAGCTGGAGGTGATGGGGGTCACAGGAAGAGGGGATTGAGATCAGCCGAAGAGTCCGGGATTCACTTGGGTGGATGGCCCTGGGGTGTCCAGCTGCTGGTCCTCCTCCCTATGGGTGCCCAAGAGCCTCTGGCTGACTCCTCAAGGAGGAGGGGATGTTGGAGTGAGATCAGTGTTCCCCACTCCCCTCTTGCTTTCAAACAGATGGATGCCACCAATAGCCACTGCAATGGAGTGCTGCTTCTGCACCAATGCAGCACCAGTGTCCTGCACCAAGGTCTCCATGGTGCCTACTATCCTACCAATGTTGATCTCGGTGCATTGGCATGCCGGCGCTATCACCTTAGGCTGAACGGGGACAGACTCCTCCAATGCCTGTTGTAATCTGAGGAATGCAGCTGACATCCTTTCCTGATGTTCCTGTGATTGTCTCTGCAACTTCACCAACTGATTTAGGACCGGAACCCGAAGGCTCAGCATCTGACTCAGACTTAGCAGAATCGTGGCCTCCGACAGTCTTCCGAATGCTGGCGACCTCAGATGTCCCTGACCAGATTGTGTGCTGTGGTCACCAGGTTGTGACCCCGAGGCTGATCTGCAACTAGTTCCTACTGAGGTGTGTGTCTCTGCACTGCTGGAGGGCATGGGTGAGCACTGTGATGAGTCTTCAATGGTGCTGTCTTCAGGTTCCTCATCTGAGGTGTGATTGTGGCTCAAGCTAATGGCCTGGCTGGTTGAAGGCCTTGGGGCACTTCGCAGAGGTACCTATGAAAGAAAGTAAAGATAATTAGTGCATGGCATGCAGCTGTAAATCAGGACAATGCATTCACAGCATTGTTGCCTGAGGGATGAGCAGATGCAAGATCCTCATGTGGATATTTGCCACTGACCTCACCGTCACCACAGGCATAGTCCACATCCTCTCCAGCCAGCTCAATGGCTCTGTTCTCTGTGCGATTGCGTACGATCTTGTCCTGCGTAAAGATAGATGGAGAGTGTGGGCAGGACACAGGGCAGATGGTAAGGATGCCTGGCATGTGTGGGTGGTGAGTGGACCCATGGATGGGATGAGGATGCAAGCTCCAGAGGAGATGAGCCCAGATGGAGATGTGAAGCTGTGTGTGAGAGAGTGATGATGTCCCTTGAGCAGGCAATGTGTGATATCCCTGAGAATGTGTGTGGGCTTGTGAGTGTGTGAGGTGAGTGATCAAATGGTTGACTTACCCTGGCAAAAAGGATGAGATCATTCATCCTCTTTCTGCACTGGATGGCTGATCTCTGTGCATTAGCAATGACCACCACTGCCACCACCCCACAAGTTGGAGCAGTGAGTTGGTGGACCTCCTCCAGCCATCACTGGGGTAGAGGATATCACGGCGAGCCTTCACCACATCCAGCAGGCGCTCCAGTGAGACATCACTAAACTTGGGGGCTGCTGTCTTCTTGACTCTCAGGGCCATGTCTTCAGTGGAGCAGTCCTGCGCTGCATGTATTGAGAACGCTGTGCGCGGCTACTGTTTAAATATGGCACCCTGACTGAGGAAGCCGTGAGCTCAGTGCAGGGCAGGTGAATCAGAGGCCGCCTGCCCGCGATCTGGCGTGTTTTCCGTGCATGCATAATTAATGCATTGGGAAATAGGCGATACACTGCAAAGCCACACCATTGCCATCTGTGATTAAAACACAGTTTTTCACACCTACCACCGCACTTTGTGTACTGAGGGAAAAATCCCGCACATTGTGCAAATTCCAACTGGCTGTCGCATTCTGCTGGAGTTAACATTGAAGCATTGGCACAAGATGTCAAAGTATTAACAATCAATCTTTCTTTGCCTCGGGATTTCACGCCTTAGCCGTTCCTTTAACAGACGTGATTCATTTCCAAATGCATTTTTTAAAAACTGATCATTTAATAGAAGAAGGAGCTTAAACCATACGAAACACATTGATTTATGAGCCAAGTATATCAATTTATTTATAAAAGAAAACAAAAGGGGGAATTTTAATTTTGTGTCAGATTCAGCAGGCATGAAACAAGAAGGACACCAAACTCCACAGCCTTGGCAGCATGAAGTCCGACGATGTTAACAGCCAGCCTTCACCTGCATGCCAACTGATAGACTGGAACCAAAGGTTGGCAGGAAAACCTGTGGCTGAACAATGGGATACCTTCAAAGAAGAAATGGTTCAGGCACGGTCAAGCTTTATTCCCTCAAAAGGGAAAGGTAGGGCAAATAAATCCAGGGCTTCCTGGATGAAAAAGGAGATAGAAATTAAGATAAAGAAGAAAAAGTGTGCTTATGACCGGTGTCAGATAGAAAATACAATTGAGAACCAAGCAGAATTCAGAAGGTTCAGAAGAGAGTTGAAAAAGTGAATAAAAGAAGCAAAGAGGGGTTATGAGGAAATATTGGCAGCCAACGTAAAGGGAAATCCCAAAGATTTTTCTTGGCACATAAATAGTAAAAGGATGGATAAAGGAGGAGTCATGCTGATTAGGGACTAAAAGGGGGATTTATAGATGGAGGCAGGGGGACCAGGCTAAGGAATTAAATGAATACTTTGCATCTGACTTTACCAAGGAAGCAGATGTCACCAAGGCCATGGTGACAGAGGGGAAGCTCTGTCACTAGAAGGATTCAAAATTGATAAGGAGGAAGTGTTGGATAAACTGTCGGGACCAAATGAGATGCATGCAAGGATATTGAAGGAAGTAAGAGAGGAAATGGCAGGGGCACTGGCCATAATGTTTCAGTCTTCCCTAGACTCAGGGGAAGTGCCTGAGAACTGGAGAATTGCAAACGTTACTCACTTGTTCAAAAAAGATTCTAAGGATAAGAAAGAAGTGAGTTTAGCAAAGCTAGGTGGAATATATTTTAATGCAATGAAGAATAAGGCAGACGAGCTGAGGGCACAGATAGGCATTTGAGAGTATGATATCATAGCTATGACTGAGACTTGGCTAAAAGAGGGGCAGGATTGGCAGCTCAACATTCGTGGTTATAGAGTATTCAGAGGAGATAGAGAGGGGGTTAGAAGAGGAGGCAGGGTCAAAATATTGATCAAGGAATCAATTAAAGCAGTGAGGAGGGATGATATCTTGAAAGGATCATAATATGAGACCATATCGGTAGAAGTAAAATACACAAAAAGGGCAAACACACTGTTGGGTGTATACAATGGGCCCCCAAACAGTCAGGGGGAGATAAAAGATCAAATTTGTAATCAAATTTCAGAGAGGTGCAAGAATAATAAGGCAGTAACAGTAGGGGATTTTAACTATCCAAATAGTAACTGGGATAGTTTTAGTGTGCAAGGTAGAGAGGGAGCACAATTCTTAAGTTGTATCCAGGAGAACTTTTTTACCCAGAATATAGAAAGCCCAACAAGGAAGGGAGCAGCTCTGGACATAATATTCTGAAATGAGCCCGGGCAGGTGGAAGGCGTATCAGTGGGGGAGCATTTTGGGGAGAGTGACCATAACTCAGTTAGATTTAAGATAGTTATGGAATAGAATAAGGTTGGGCCAGGGATAAAATTTCTAAACTGGGGAAAGGCTAACTTTACGAAGATGTGATACGGTTTGGCACAATTGGACTGGCAGTCATGGGAGGCAGTCAAGGAGAAAATATTGAGAGTACAGGGCAAAAATGTTGCTGTCAAAACAAAAGTTGTGGGGGGGCGGGATCCAAGCCCGGAGAACCCTGGGTGTCAAGGGACATAAAGGTTAGGATTAAGAGAAAAAAGAGAAGCTGATAGAAACATTGAAACATAGAAAATAGGATCAAGAGTAGGCCATTCGGCCCTTCAAGCCTGCTCCACCATTCATTATGGTCATAGCTGATCATCCAACTCACTATCCTGCTCCCGCTTTCTCCCCATATTCTTTGATCCCTTTCACCCCATGAGCTATATCTAACTCCTTCTTGAAAACATACAATGTTTTGGTCTCAACTACTTTCTGTGGTAACGAATTCCACAGGCTCACCACTCTCTGGGTGAAGAAATTTCTCCTCATCTCAGTCCTAAATCGTCTACCCTGTTCCTCAGACAGTGACCACTGATTCTGGACTCCCCAACCATCGGGAACATCCTTCCTGTATCTACCCTGTCTTGTCCTGTTAGAATTTTATAGGTTTCTATGAGACCCCTCCTCATTCTTCTGGACACCAGCAAATATAATCCTAAGTGACTCAATCTCTCCTCATATGTCAGTCCTGCCATCCCAGGAATCAGTGTGGTAAACCTTTGCTGCACTCCCTCTCTAGCAAGAACATACTTCCTCAGATAAGGTGACCAAAGTTGCACACAATATTCCAAGTGTGGTCTCACCAAGGCCCTGTTAAATCGCAGCAAGATACCCCTGCTCCTGTACTCAAATCCTCTGGCTATAAAGGCCAACATACCATTTGCTTTCTTTACCATCTGCTGCACCTGCATGCTCACCCTCAGCGACTGGTGTACGAGGACACCCAGGTCTCGTTGCGCATTCCCCTCTCTCAATTTATAGCCATTCAGATAATAATCTGCCTTCCTGTTTTTGCTACAAAAGTGGATAACCTCACATTTATCCACATTATACTGCATCTGCCATGCATTTGCCCACTCACTCAGCTTGTTCAAATCACCCTGAAGCATATCTGCAGATACCAATATGACAGAGTCCCGAGAGGAGTATAAAAAGTGCAGGGGGAATTAAAAAGGAAATTAGGAAAGCTAAGAGAGCGCATGAGAAAGCATTGGTGGGTAGAATAAAGGAAAATCCAAAGGGTTTTTTTAATATATAAAGAGTAAGAGAATAACTAGGGAAGGAGTAGAACCAATTAGGAACCATGGAGATAATCTCTGTGTGGACCTGGAAGATGTGGGTAGAGTCCTCCATGAATACTTTGTGTCAGTCTTCACAATGGAAAAGGACACCGCAGGTGTAGACATCGCGGTGGAGGACAGTGAAACATTAGAGAAAATTAACATAGAGAGAGGAGAGGTACTAGCGGGTTAGCGGCCTTAAAAGTGGATAAATCCACAGGCCAGAATGAGATGTATCCCAGGCTGTTGAGGGAGGAAGGGAAGAGATATCAGATGCCCTGGCAGGAAATTCAAATCCTCTCTGGCCACAGGTGAGGTGCCAGAGGACTGGAGGACTGCTAATGTTGTCCCATTATTTAAAAAAGGAGGAAGGGATAGACCAGGAAATTACGGGCTAGTCAGTCTAACCTCGGTGGTGGGGAAGTTACTAGAATGAATTCTGTGGTACAGAATATATCTGCACTTGGAGAGACACGGATTAATCAGGGATAGTCAGCATGGATATGTTAAGGGAAGGTTGCGTTTGACAAATTTGATCAAATTTTTTGAGGAAGTAACTAGGAGTGTTGATGAGGGTAATGCATTTGATGTGGTCCATGTGGACTTTAGCAACGTTTTTGATAAGGTCCCTCATGGCAGACTGGTCAAGAAAGTAAGAGCCCATGGGATCCAAGGCAAAGTGGCATATTGGATCCAAAATTAGCTGAGAATCGGGAAGCAAAGGTCAATGTTTAATTGACTAGAAGTCTGCTTCCGTTGGGATTCCACAGGACTCGGTGCTGGGGCCCTTGCTGGTTATGGTAAAGATAAATGATTTGAACTTAAATCTAGGGTGTATGATCAAGAAGTTCACAGTTGACACAAAAATTGGCAGGGTAGGGTCGTAAATAGTAAGGACGACAGCCGTAAACTGCAGGAGGATATCTATGGACTGGTCAGGTGGACAGAGCAGTGGCAAATGGAATTCAACCCGGAAAAGTGAGAGATAATGCACTTGGAGAGGGCTAACAAGGCAAGGGATTACACTATGAATGGTAGAACCCTGGAAAGTACTGAAGATCAGAGGAATTTTGGTGTGCATATACACAGATCTCTGAAGATAGCAGAGAACATAGAAAATGTGGTTAAGAAGGCATATGGGATACTTGCCTTTATTAGCCGAGGCATAGAATACAAGAGCAGGGAGGTTATGCTGGAACTGTATAAAATGCTGGTTAGGCCATAACTGGAGTACTGGGTGCAGTTCTGGTTACCACATTATAGGAAGGGTGTGATTTCACTGGAGAGGGTGCAGAGGAGATTTACCAGGATGCTGCCTGGTCTGGAAGGTCTGAGGTATGAGGAAAGGTTGGATAGGCTGGGTTTGTTTTCCTTGTAGCAGTGAAGGTTGAGAGGGGACCTGATAGAGACGTATAAGATTATGAGGGGCATTGATAGGTTGGAAAGGAAGGCACATTTTTCATTAGTAGACGGGGCAATAATCAAGGGACATAGGTTTAATAGGAAGAAGGCTAAGAGGGGAGTGGAGGAGAAATTGTTTTTCACCCAGAGAGTCATGGGAGTCTGGAACTCGTTGCCTGAAAGAGTGAATGAGTCAGAAACTCTCATAACATTTAAGAAGCACTTAGGTATTCACTTGCGTTGCCATAGCCTCCAGGGCTATGGGCCAAGTGCTGTAAAATGAGATTAATGTAGTCAGATCTTTGTTGACTGGCGCAGACACAATGGGGTGAATGGCCTTCTTCTGTCCTGTCAACATCTCTGAGTCTATGAGTCGATAAGCCCAGCAATTTCAGAATAGTCAGTTTAAGTTCAGTGGTAGGGAAGCTTGTGGAAACAATTATTTGGAATAGAATTAATAGTCACATGGAAAAATGTGGGTTGATTAGGAAGAGCCAGCATGAATTAACTTGCTGGAGTTTTTTGAAGAGGTAACAGAAAAGGTCGATGAGGGTAATGCTGTTGACGTGGTGTACATGGAATTTCAAAAGATAGAGTGCCGCTCAACAGACTTGTAAGAAAATTTATAGCTCATGGAATAAAAGAGACAGTAGCAACGTGGATACAAAATTGGCTGAGTAATTGGTAACAGAGGATAATGGTCAGTGGATATTTTTCAGACTGGAGGACGGTTTGTAGTGGAATTCCCCAGGGGTTGATATTGGGACCCTTGCTTTTCCTGATATATATTAATGATCTAGATCTTGGTGTGCAGGGGACAATTTCAAAGTTTGTGAATCATACAAAACTTGGAAGCATTGTAAACTGTGAGGAGGGCAGTGTAGAACTTCAAAAGGACATAGACAAGTCGGTGGAGTGGGCAGATAAGTGGTAGATGAAGTTCAATGCAGAGAGGTATGAGGTGATGCATTTTGGTAGGAAGAACATGGAGCGACAATATGAAATAAGGGGTACAATTCTTAAAGGGGTGCAAGAGCTGAGGGACATCAGTATATATGTGCATAGATCATTGAAGGTGGCAGAACAGTTGGAGAGAGAGCTGTTAATAAAGCATACAGTATCCTTGGCTTTATTAATAGGGGTATAGAGTACAAGGGCAGGGAGATTATGCTGGGCTTATATAAGACACTAGTTAGGCCTCAGCTGGAGTATTGTGTACAGTTATGTGTGCCTGTGTGAAGGATGTGAATGCATTGAAGAGTGTGCAGAAGAGGTTTATGAGAATGGTTCCAGGGATGAGAAACTTCAGTTATGAAGACAGATTGAAGAGGTTGGGATTGTTCTCATTGAAGAAAAGAAGGCTGAGGAGATTTGATAGAGGTGTTGGAAATCATGAGGGGGCTGGATAGAGTAGATAGGGAGAAATTGTTCCCGCTCATAAAGGATCGAGAATGAGAAGGGACAGATTCAAAGTGATTTGCAAAAGAAGCAAATGTGATGAGAGAAAAAACTTTTTCACACAACCAGTGGCTCAGGTCTGGAATGCACTGCCTGGAAGTGTGGTGGAGGCAGGTTCAATCAAGGCATTCAAGGGGGCATTAGATGAATATTTGAAAAAAAAAATGTGCAAGAAGAATGAGAGGGGATCTTTTAGAAGAATGAGAGGGGATTGCATTGAAACATAAAATTCTGACAGGGTTCGACAGACTGGAAGCAGGGATGATGTTTCCTCTGGTTGGGGGTCTAGAACAAGGGGTTACAATCTCAGAATATGAGGTAGGCCATTTAGAACTGAGATGAGGAGAAACTTCACTCAGAGGGTGGTGAACCTGTGGAATTCTCTACCACAGAGCGCTGTGGAGGTCAAGTCACTGAATATATTTAAGGAGGAAACAGATATATTTCTAGACTTTAAAGATGTCAAGGGGTAAGCGGAAAGAGTGGGAGTACGGCGTTGAGATAGAGGATCAGCCACGATCATATTGAATTATGGAGCGGCTCAAAAGGCCGAATAACCTACCCCTGCTCCTATTTTCTATGTGTCTATGGGTATGGGCAAAAGGCAGGAGAATGGCACTAAGTCATAATGCTCACTCGGAGAGCTGGTGCAGGCACAATGGGCCAAATGGTCTCCTTCCGCATCATAGCATTCTGTTATTCTGTGAATTACCTGCCCAATTATCTGTCAGCAGGCACGTACAGAGATAGAGGCAGAAGAGGTTCTATACCCTCACTAGCTTGGATTGGTTCTTGAGGGACTGAAGCAGGAGGTGTGCCCAGAAGTTAACATCGGCTGGGCTTTGTTTGAATATTGCAGATTTGTTCATATAATTTCACCTAATGGAAATAAACAAGCCTCAGGCCAGTAGGTGAAGTCAATCAATTTTAATCCCCTCTAACACACTGGGCAGAATCTTGCTGCAGCGGCAAGTATCTCAATGGCAGGAACAGACATGAGTGGGATTTTGGCTTGGAGGTGGGCAGCTGGCCACGCGCAATCACACAGCAGGCAGCCAACCAGCTATGCACAGTCTAGAAGCCTGGACAATTGTGCTGTGGGGCCAAGCGTGAAGTTGCTGGTTCTGCCGTTACATCACGTGGTCGAAATATGGCAGCCATATTTAAACAGCATCCAGACAGCTATCTACCCCTTACAAGCTAGCAGCATCAATCTGCCTGACTGAGGGGAGGATCTTGTGTTTGAAATGCTGCCAACCCCTCCTCACCTGCCACACTTGGATCACTGGAACTTCTACCACCCTCCCTCCCTAGGACAGCCGTGCCCCAACCTCCCTCTGCCACCCCAGCTCAAAGCAACAGCTCAGCCTCCTCTCCCTTGGTCCAGCAAAGTTCCCCATACAAGAAAAGCACTCACTCCAAATCCACCGGGAAGACTACCTCGCCTGCATGCCATCTTTAACCAGTCGTGAATCTGAAAGTATGTGTTTCTCGTTTGCTGCCGACTTAACTGCAAAGATACAATTTAAACTGGGAGCCATATATTTTACTGAGTATGCGTGACAAGCTAATGTATGAAAAAGAGGTTCCTGCCGTTTGCCAAGCAGAATCACAATCTGTCTTAATTTGTGGCCAATCTACTTCCCAACTTTCATCCAGGCATCGGGAAGCTGACATTTCACCTGCCGCACAATTAGGCATCCCCACCCGCTTTGTTTCTCGCTCCTGGGGGCTTCACTAGATTCTACCCACTGTTTTGACCGGGGTGGGTGCAAGGGCCTCCAGAAGGTATCCGCCAACAAGAAGCTAAGTCGCAAGGGCAGAGCTTTGGGCGAATCTTTTAGAAGGGATGGAGGCAGAATCTGGGACAGATTATCCAGCAGAGGTACATCTAAAAGTAGAGATACTGCGTTGTGATGTGACATTAGATTATCCTCAAGTATATAAGCATGGCATGGTCTCAATTTATACCATCAGACACAGATTTGGTGATTCTGAACCTGGTTTTAAATCCTTTGAGCATGCGTACTCCTCTGTTATTACCATGATAACACACTATTCCAACACTTCTTGCCAAATATTCAAACTCCATGATACTCCAGTTACACCGTAGCCTATTTAGTTTGAACGTTGTTGCAAAACTCCTCACTTGCTAGGGTTATATTTCCTGCATTAAATCTAACTTTGGCATCATGTTGACGATTTTAAATTGTTGTGAAGTGTAAACCCCTTTGCACCAATCCAAATGTTTCTTCCCTTTTCACCTGAAGAGAATAATGCTCTCGCTGAAAGTTCTTTGACATTATTCAGTTCATGTCCAAATGCAGCAAGACAATATCCAGGCTTGGGTGGACAAAATGCAAGTAACATTCACACAAAACAAGTGCCAAGCGATGACCATCTCTAACAAGAGAGAATCTAACCATCGCCCCTTGATGTCCAATGGCATTGCCATCACTGAATCCCCCACTATCAACATCCTGGGGTTACCATTGACCAGAAACTGAACTGGACAAGCTATATAAACACTGTGGCTACACGAGCAGGTCAGAGGCCAGGAATCCAGCAACAAATAACTCACCTCCTGATTCTTCAAAGACTGTCCACCATCTACAAGGCACAAGTCAGGAGTGTGATGGAATACTCTCCATTTGCCTGGATGAGTGCAGCTCCAGAAACACTCAAAAAGCTTGACACCATCCAGAACAAAGCAGCCCGCTTGTTTGACACTCGTTCCACAAAAAGGCTCTTCTTCCACCACCGACGCACAGTAGCAGCAGTATGTACCATCTACAAGATGCACTGCAGAAACTCAAGAAGGCTCCTTGGGCAGCACCTTCCAAACCCATGACCACCACCCTGTAGAAGGACAAAGGCAGCAGATACATGGGAACACCACCACCAGGAAGTTCACCTCCAAGCCACTTGCCATCCTGACTTGGAAATATATCGCCGTTCCTTCACTGTCGCTGGGTCAAAATCCTGGAACTCCCTTCCTAACAGCACTGGGTGTACCTACATCACATGGACTGCAGTGGTTCAAGAAGGTAGCTCACCACCATCTTCTCAAGGGCAATGAGGGATGGGCAATAAATGCTGGTCTCGTCAGCGGCGCCCACGTCCTGTAAAAAATATTTTTTTCTAAAAATTATCAAAGTTTGAGGAAAGATTTACTTTCTTGTAAGAAGGGGATAATTTTGAATGTAAAATTCACCTCACATTTCTTTTTAACTGCAATGAGGGCTTGTATTGAGACAGTAAATCGGGTTTGCATTGGTGGAAAGCATGGCCTTTTTTTATATTAAAGCATGTACATCTGCATCGGACAATATTCCTAAGATTCAGAATAATAAGATTTTAGGAAAATAGACTTGCCAGGAAGAATTAAAGAGCCAATTTTTCCGACCCCTGAACCCAAGAAATGCTTTGGCCAATGAGAGCAAACACCAGGAAAAAACAGGGTTGCCAACTGTATTCCTGGAGGTTCCATCACATGACGTGCCTCCCACATTCCAGCTATTAGTTGGCCAACACATCCATCCTTGTGATGTACTGCCTTCCTACACTAATTGGAAAGCTAAAAGTTTCATTGCCCAATTGGATAATGCTTGACTGGCAGCCAAACAGCTTTTTTTCCCCTGATTTCTAATATTTTTATAGCTGGTAAAGAGAAATGTTCAAAGAAAATGACAAAAAAATATTTTTTAATGTTTCTATGATTTTTCTCCAAGGTTACACACAGCAGTGTCCTGGAGATTGATCTTCAATTCCTGGAGACTCCAGGCCAATCCTGGAGGAAATACAGATGACCACCAGGTCAGAACTTCTGATTAAATGTCATTTACCTGAAATGTTAACCCTGCTTCTCTTTGTCCACCAATGCTGCCTGACCTACAGAGCGTTTCCAGCAACGTCTGTTTTTATTTCAATTCACCCCATTTTGGAAATGACAAGGCAGTATTCCTCTTCTCATCTGTATTTCCAGCAGTGCTGACATGCATTTGTGAAAGAAAAATCATACTTCCCATTGGAAGCAAATGGGCGTATTAGTGAGAGGCAGCATGGTTTTGTGAAGGGGAGGTCGTGTCTCACTAACCTGATCGAGTTTTTCGAGGAAGTGACAAAGATGATCGACGATGGAAGGGCAGTGGATGTTATATACATGGATTTCAGTAAGGCCTTTGACAAGGTCCCTCATGGCAGACTGGTACAGAAGGTAAAGTCGCACGGGATCAGAGGTGAGCTGGCAAGATGGATACAGAATTGGCTTGGTCATAGAAGACAGAGGGTAGCAGTGGAAGGGTGTTTTACTGAATGGAAAGCTGTGACTAGTGGAGTTCCGCAGGGACCTTTGTTGTTTGTAGTATACATAAATGACTTGGAGGAAAATGTAACTGAGCTAATTAGTAAGTTTGCAGGCGACACTAAGGTTGGAGGAGTTACAGATAGTGAAGAGGATTGTCAAAGGATACAACGGGATATAGATCGATTGAAGACTTGGGTGGAGAAATGGCAGATGGACAAATGCGAGGTAATGCATTTTGGAAGGTCTAATACAGGCAGGAATTATACAGTAAATGGCGGAACCCTTAAGTGCATTGACGGGCAGAGGGATCTGGGTGTACAGGTCCACAGGTCACTGAAAGTGGCAACGCAGGTGGATAAGGTAGTCAGGAAGGCATATGGCATGCTTGCCTTCATTGGCAGGGGTATTGAGTATAAAAACTGGGAAGTCATGCTGCAACTGTATAGAACCTTGGTTAGGCCACACTTAGAATATTGCGAGCAATTCTGGTCGTCACATTACCAGAAGGATATGGAGGCATTGGAGAGGGTGCAGAGGAGATTTACCAGGATGCTGCCTGGTCCGGAGGTTATTAGCTATGAGAAGAGGTTGGAGAAACTCGGATTGTTCTCACTAGAGTGACGGAGATTGAGGGGCGACTTGATAGAAGTTTACAAAATTATGAATGGCATAGACAGAGTAGACAGTCAGAAGCTTTTTCCCAGGGTGGAAGAGTCAATTACTAGAAGACACCGATTTAAGGTGAGAGGAAAAAACTATAGAGGAGATGTGTGGGGCAAGTTTTTTATGCAGAGGGTAGTGAGTGTCTGGAATTCGCTGCCAGAGGTGGTGGTGGAAGCAGGTACGATGGCGGTGTTTAAGAGGCAGCTTGATAAATACATGAATAGGATGGGAATAGAGGGATACGGACCCCGGATGTGAAAATGTTTATGATCGGCGCAGGCTTGGAGGGCCGAAGGGCCTGTTCCTTTGCTGTACTTTTCTTTGTTCTTTGTGCCAGGGGTGTGGCAGCATTAAGATAATGCTGCTATTTGTTCATTTTGACCTGCTGAGAAACTGAGTGAATTCAGTAGCAGCAAATAATGTGAAAGCGCATGTCTATAGTCCCCTCTACAGTCAAAATGTGATTACTACATTGAAGATTAATATTTCTGGTTTATAGGACAATTTAAACTGTATTTAGTTTAATATTTACAGCCTCTCCATTCAAGCCTTATCAGGAGCATACAACAAAAACCACGATAACAGCAACAACTTATGTATATAGCACCTTTAACATAATGGAATGTAAGGTGCTTCACAGGAGCATTATAAAATGAAAGTATGACACGGAGCCACAAAGGAGATATTAGGACAGATGGCACACAGCAGGAATTAATCTGAATATATCAGCATTTAATTGATGCCATTTTATTCAAAGGAGGGAAAAAAAATCAGAATTCAAAGGATTTCTATGAATGTGGTTTTAACACTCAGAAAACACATTTAATCTAAAACTGTGGAACACAAGGTGGTCAGCAAGGGATTGCTAATTTAGTCGAAGCAAACAACAGCAAACACAGGGCTAATTTTTCCCTGGATGTCAGGACCTGACGTTGGGACCATTTCAGAGTCCCAGTTGGCTACCTCCACTTTCACCTTCTAATTAGGGATGCTAAGCAGCACACAGATGTGGGAGGGCCAATCAGAGGGGCTGAAGGGAAGGCTTGCTGGCAGCCCCACTTGGAAAGGTGAGCACTGCTCAGGCAGTTGGAGAGCAAGCAGGTAGCACAAGATGAAGGCACTCACCTGAAGGACCATCCTATGAACAGCGGCCAGAACCATCCAGGGGGATCACTGAATGCCTGCGGACATTCTGCTTACAACTTTTCTGTGTACTTTTACATGATTCTATAAAATCGAATGCTGCGGCTCCAACCTCTTGCCGTGAAGCTGCCTCTGATGCTTTGCCACGTTCCTGACACAGTGCCATTCATAAAATGTCATTGTATTGCCAGAATAGGAGCTAATCCCTTTTAATTATCTTAATTGGCAATCTGCCTTTCAGGCAGGTAGCCATTGCTGCTGGGAGCCAATTACTGGGTAAAGCAGACAGGGGCGGGAACATACTGGGGAGATGTCCCGACGAACTACATTCTAAATTCCCACTCCACCTCCCCTGCTCCCAGTCCACCCATCTCCAGAGCATCCTCCTCAGGGCTTGTAAAATTCCTCCACAGATTCTTCAAATTTAGTCTTAATTTATAAAACAAACAAACTAAGGGTTAAATGAGAGTTTGATGGTGAGTCTCATAAAAGCACTGTCCATAAACTCTGCAAATAATTGTGGGTTGCCATTTAGCTTAACTATGCATTTTTTTAATCCGTTGTTTGTTTTCTTGAGTTTTTGCAAAGTTCAAAAGAAAAAGTTTTTTTGGTGATTTTCTTTTTTTAACCATGATATTTGTGTTGAATTTCCCCCACTGGTTTTCTCCTTTTTTGTCAACACTAAAGCTAAAGCCCGAAATAAAAACTGACTTTAATGATGCTGACCCAATGTGCTTTGAGAATCAAAGACGTCTCCTCTCGCAATAATGAATTAATTACTCAGGGAAATATGTTGAAATGTAAACAAAAGTAATGAATTCCTGAGTGAAATAAAAATGCCCACCCTGATTGGGCCAAAATGCACTAAATTAAGGTTCAGAAATGAAAAATTCCAGCGACAGTGAAGCAAATCCAGAATGTGCCCAAGAAAATAAATTGTGAGACATCAGCGATTGCATCCCTTTATAGTTTTTCCACGTGCTCTTGGCTTATTTTCTCCAATACAAAAAAAAAGGAATACTTGTTATATCTGCAGCTAACCTTGCAAGCCCATATCGCAGGCTTTCTTGAAACAGCTTTTCTCTAGCTACCGTGGTTAGTGTGTGTGATATTGTACATGGCCGCAATATTTCAGCATCAGCAGAGACATAGGCTGGGATTTTCTGGTCCCGCCCATGGTGGGAAACGTTGCGGGCGGGACGGACCAACCAAAGGTCCGTCGACTTCGAGCAGGAATTTTCGATCATATAGCCCAGGCCACACGGCTTTTTGTGCCTGCAGAGGCTCTTTGAAAGAGCTTTCCAGTTAGTTTCACTCCTCTGCAATTTCCCCATAGCCCTGCAATTTTTTTCTCTTCAGGTATGTACATCCAAAGCTTGAGCCTGTCATTGCATTTTGAGATTGAGGCTTTGCAAAATTATGATGGAAAAGATGGCTTTGTCATGGACCCGCCAATGTAAATGCCAGCGTCCAACTACTTCGGCTGAATGTGCTTGACATTAGGGTGCAGCTGAGTACATTGGACACAATGTCATCTCAACTGTAGTGTTGAAGGGCTATAGATCAGAACTAGCCCCCTCCCCAGCCAAGCTTATTCTGGTGCATTAATGATACCTACCAGCCATCCAACTGTTTGGAAACTTTCCCAGTTATGTCCTATTAACAAATAGCAGGACGGCTCTAACTGTCTGTTCCGCCTCAGCCAGATCATCCACAGAGTGAAGGAAAAAGTCATCAATAGTGCCATTAAGTGGCTGCTGTTACCATTAACCTGCTCGTTGATTCTCAGTTGAGATTCCACCAAAACACTCAGTTCCAAAACTCATCACAGATGATCACCAGGACCGGAGGTCACAGCCGGTATTGCAGGAGACTCAAGGATGAGGATTATTGTTGGAGCCCTGGAGTGCAGGGCAGGATTGTCAGGGTTAGACAGGGAGACCCCAGCAAGGAAGGGGAGGGAGGTTGGTGTAAAGGGCAGCGTGTTGTCTTCCACCAAATCTCCCCATTGCTGTTAGTGGGTCCCTCTGTTGGGCAGGGAGTGTCCAAGAAGGAGGGGTCCTCTGCCCTGTACCAGGCCCATGTTCGCTAGGATTCACCTGGTGATTTGCTCACCTATCGCTGGTTGAACACCAGTGATGGCAGGATGAGGCCCTTAATCATGTCACTTAAGGACCTCAATTGATATCTGAGCAGGACGGCCGTTCTCGACCTGCTTGGGGAGTGTCGGGAAGGTCATGGGCTCACCATCTTGCACCTTCCTGTTGGGGAAGGAAACAGTTAACTCACAAAGTGTTCAATTGGTCATTATCGGTTAACTAGCTAAATACCAATTTGAATGTATAAAAGAGAAAACACTCCTGTGCCCAGTGGGCACTGAGGGGACTGGGGTGCTTTATTAACCCCTCGAATCACATTTTAATTTGATGTTGTAAGTTTCCTTTGCGATTCATTTTTCTTTTTGCAGTATCCCTTTAAGGGGCTGCTTCTTATTTTGTCTCTCACTTTCTTTAATTTAGTTTAATTGGTTGCTTAGAAGAGAAAGCATTTCTGTGCCTGGTGGGCACTATGGGGTCTAGAGTGTTTTATTAACCCATTTAATCACATTTTAATGTGATGTTTGTAAGTTTCCTTTAAAATTAGTTTTTATTTCTGCAATATCCCTTTAAAGGGCTGCTTTTTTAATTTGTCCCTTGTTATGTTAATTTAGTTTAATTGGTTTAATCAAAAGAGTAAAAGAGAAAACGGGTGAGACATGGTCTTGGTAGAGTTTTATGGACCAAAAATAAAACTCTGTTGGAAGAAGCCAGACTTAGTCTATATCTTCATTTCAAGCAGGTATTGTGCCTTTATCACTTCCTGCCCTGTTAAATGTTCCTTGCCGCCCCCCACCACTTCACAGTCCACTCCTGCACAATGTCTGTGGGATAAAAGGAATTGAACCTTAAGACTCCCATTATTCAAACTAGAGATGGTAATTCAGCACAAGACAGAGATTGAACCTGTATTATCAGCTACTAACTGTTTTGGAAACACAGCACACGCAATAGCATGGAGGTTATTTCAAATTGCGTGTAAACGACATCAAGCAAAAGTTACCATAAATGTTAATAGATTCCATTCAATTTAGATCAAATTCAGTTGAAGCAGGTACAATTTCTGGGTGTGCAAATAACTCATCCAAGGGAAGGGCCCTTACAAGATGGCAGTGGCTGAAGTTTTAACACACTAACTGGTGCCGCAAGTCTGCTGACTCCATTTTGAAACCACTAGTAACAATTTAATTCAATTAAGGTCAACCCTCGTGCAGCATTTTCAAAAAGGAATGTCAGATTTTAAAATAACTCAAATTGTTACATCATGTGCCAAGATGTTTTTTTTTAGCACAATGAGGCAATTAGGTTGGACCAAACAGGATATCCTTATTGAGTTCAGCAATCAGTTGGGGAAGATAGCAACTGGCTGCATGTAGGTGGGAGGCATAGCTTTTGGCATGCATTCTGCTCCCAACTGGCTTGAATTGTAACTCTAGCTGAATTAAGGACAACTAACTGGAATAGCTGGGTGTAAGCTGTGATTGTAATGAAGTACTTAGGAGCCAACCTTTTGATGCATGATGTTTGCTGGAGCCAAACATTTGACAGACTTACTCTGTCAAGGTTTAACATCTAATGGACCTATTCTGCTGGAATTGAAACTTCTGATGGACTCTCTCCAATGGTCCCGACCTGCTGGTGCCAAATTTCAGATGGGTCCAGTCTCTTGTATTCAACTGTTGATGGGCCCAGTCTGCTCGTGCAAGTCAAAGCAGTGTTTCTGTCCATTCAAGGCAAAGGTAACAGGCCATATTCCAAATCATTGGAATAGTGTCCCTGGCATAGTTGGGGGTGGGCCAGCTTGCCCTTAAGGGCACCTCAGACATGATCACCTCAATCTGAGCGCGTTGCAGAACAGTAGACAGGAACGCCAGAGGCCAAACTCAAGAAATGTGTGAGCTTCTAGTCTTCAGCTCCTAAAGGGGCCAAAAACTTTCATTAAGGCAATTGATCTGGGAGACTAGATAAGTCCTGGGCCAGAAAATTACTTGTGCCATTTCTCAACCAGCAAAGAATTCTACTGAAGCTTGGTGAGGGGGTATAGGATTGACTATCAGAGGCAGTCCAAGACCTGCCCCAATTGATGGAGTGCAGCAAAAGATTAACATGCTCCCTTCAACTTGAATTTATTGGGCATTTCACACAGGGTAGAATTTCAGTGGAACCAGGCCCTGTGGGCTCAATATCCTAACAACATAGACGTAGCTAATTAATTCAAGAAGGTCCTATGTCACTGGACTGTAAGATACTGGTACTGTCATAAGCTACCAATTTGGAACTGCATTGCATTAAATGTTATTTTAAATTAAAATATCTGCCTTTTAAAGCTTGCAAAAGGTTAACATTCAATTGTGCATTTAAGTTTTCTGCAGACATGGGAATGTTTGCTTTAAGAAATTTTCCACATCAGATGGTGTGTCCCCCAATTTATTTTGTATTTACTGATGATTTTGAAAGTATAAATATTTGCAGAATATGACCTGGGCACTGATATTTAATGACAAGCAAAACTGTAAGTAAAATGCAGCTGGAATAAAATATTACTTACACAAAAACATACAAAGTCATTTTTACAGTTTACTTTGCAAGATTATGTCCAAATAGGGGCTATAAATATCAAATAATTACTAATAAATTCAATAGGGCATTCAGGAGAAACATTCTTACATAGAATATACAGACCGTTTGGGCCAATCTGACCAATCGAGCCTCCTGCCATACTTGCTTATCTAGCTCCATACATCCACCCTTTATGTCCTTCTCCCTCAATACTTTTTAAAGAATGGTATCAGAATGAATATGCTATGGGACTAGTTATTCAGATGCCTGGACTTAATGATTTCGAGACATGACCACAGCATTTGGGAAATTTAAATCCCACCAGAAAAACAACTAACTGGAAGTCATTCAGGACTCTGGATCCAAGCAACGATTATAATGATGGACCTACTCTGCTAGAATTGAAATTGTAATGGAATCACTCTGTGGGGCAGAACTTCTGGTGGACCCACTCTGCTATGATTGAATTTCTAATGGGTCCAATCGGCTGGACAATTTAAATTAATTAAATCATTAATTAATTAAATAAATCCTTTTTTTAAGTTAGTATCAGTAATAGTGATCGTGAAACCATGTGACTCCAGACCCTCAGTAATGTGTTTGATTCTTAAGTGCCCTTTGAAATGGCCTAGCCAGCCATTCAGTTGGCAAGAAGGTGGCTCACCAGCAACTTCTCAAATGGCAATTCGGGATGAACAATAAACTTTGCCTTTGCCAGTGACGTCCAATGAATGGATTAAGAAAAATCTAGCCTCGCTTTACCCAAAGAGTAGCAGTTAGAACGTGGAACTCACTACCACAGAGAGGTACCACAGAGAAATATTCCCCCTAGGACATCAGTCCTGGTCCTGCCCATCCAGTTTGTACTGGTCCCACCTCCCCTAGAACCGGTCCCAATGTCCTAGGAATCTGAAACCCTCCCCCTCACACCATCTCTTCAGCCATGTATTCATCCGATATATCCTGCGATTCTTACTTTGACTAGCAAGTAGCACTGGTAGTAATCCTAAGATCACTACCTTTGAGGTCCTACTTTTCAATTTACTTCCTAAATCCCTATATTCTGCTTTTGGGACCACATCCCTTTTTTTACCTATGTCATTTGTACCAATATGTACCACAACCACTGGCTGTTCACCCTCCCCCTTCAGAATGTCCTGTAGCAGCTCTGAGACATCCTTGACCCTAGCACCAGGGAGGCAACATACCGTCCTGGAGTCTTGTTCGTGGCCACAGAAACACCTATCTGTTTCCCTAACAATTGAATCCTCTACAACTATTGCATTCCCACACTTTTTACTCCTCCCCTGTGCAAAGCCAACCGTGGTGCAGCAAATTTGGCTGTTGCTGCTTTCACCTGACAGGTCATTTCCCCAACAGTATCCAAAGCAGTATATCTGTTTCACAGGGGAATAGCACAGGAGATTCCTGCACTGCCTGCCTAGTCCTCCAGCTCTGCCTGGTGGTCATCCATTCCCTTCCTGCCTGTGGACTCTTAGCCTGCGGTGTGACCACCTCTCTATACGTGCTATCCCCAATGCTCTCCACCTCGCGGATGCTCCACAGTGTCCCCAGCTACTGCTCCAGCTCTGAAACCCAGACTCCCAGCAGCTGCAGCTAGAGATACTTCCCGCACACAGGCTGGCCCTGGGCACTGGAAATATTCCTGGTTTCCCACATAGAGCAGGAGGAGCACACCACGGTTTTGAGCTCTCCTGCCATGACTTACCCCTTTAAATTAAATTAAACCTTTTGGGAGATACACAATATTAAATAATATCAATTTCTCTAGGGCCCTTCTTCCCTGCTCCTCGTTGTTACAGAATATAGCCCTTAAAGACGATGAACCTCAAAATAAGAACTTAAAAACTATAAGTGATAAAAGTAATAAATACTTACTTGACCGTACTCACGGTACTCAAAGAATCACCTAGTTCCCTCCTCACCAAAATCCCTCAGTCACCTCTGCTCTCTCAGCTCCTTTTCAACTTCTAGCTCCTCTTGTGCTCCTTTTCAATTCCCGGCTCCTCTCGTACTTCTCTTCAACTCCCGGCTCCTCTTGCACTTCTCTTCAACTCCCAACTCCTCCCGTGCTCCTTTTGTTGAGGCAAATAGTGTAGGTGCATTCAAGTGAAAGCTAGGTAGTTACATGAGGGTGAAAGGGACAAAACGAAAAGATAACAGGGCTAAATGAAGAGGTGAGGGAGAAGGCTTCTACAGAGAATTAAGACCGTTGTGTGCTGGATGGCTTGTTTCTGTGCTGTACCTACTTGTATAGGGGATAATTTTAACCTTCTGTTATGGTGCTATGTGTTCAAAGAAAAGATTATCAAACATATACTGGTACTGATTTCTTTTAGACTTCCACTCCTTCTGCCCTAACACCAGCTTTGAAAGATTCTTTGTCCTTCACTTATTAACAACATTTGTGACACTGGTTCAGTCTTCTGTGTATCAACAAAGTGAAAACAAACCATAACCTGGCTTTAAGTGCTAGAGACAATTTTGTATGATTTAATCATTATTGATATATGGCCAGGTTACTGACTTACAAACCTTTTAAAATTATTTTATTTACATTTGGTGGTAATAAATTATCAATTTATACACCACTTTGACTTAATGTATTTGTTTTGTCCCCTGTTCTGCCTTTAAACCTCACTTGGGCATGTTCCCGTTATAAACATGCTTTCAAGTTTAACTGGGATATCCTGTTTGGAGCTGCCAACTCCCAGAAACAAAGTTCATCAAGAATACTGGCCGGAGGATGTCTAAACACTGCTTCCTCCTCACTTTGCAAAAATTCTTGAAGTGTTAGCATTAAAATCAACAATAATGGGCTGCATAGGACATGCTTTCTGTAATTACGCAATTTCAAATAGTGAAAAAAATGTACAGAATACGAAGCTGCAAAACATAAATCTAGTGAACTAGAAAGAAAAGGGCTAAGAGCTTACCTTGCAATCTAAGAGATTCTGGACATGGTCAACAAACCTATGGGGTAGGAATTAGTTTTTGATTTCTTAAGCAATAGTGTGCAGACACTGCACACTTGAACTTGGAAGCCCAAGGTTCACTCTAAATTGGGGCTTGGACTTCATTTGAACAATTATTCAGATCACCAGGGAATTCCATTGCTACGCATCTGAACTATGCTTTTGTATCATCAGAAACTATTGTTACGACCAGGTGAAAAGGGATGAACTGGCTCCCCTCCATTCAACCCTCTCGGTTGGTCACAACAGAGGTTAAAGTTTATTTTTCGCGATGATATGCCTTTGTCAAGTCAGAATGCATTTAACTATTTAAGCTGCGAGCAGTAAGGAGCCAATCAAACAATTTTTAGCCAATCTTTAGTCAAAGAAAGAACAAAAAATTATTAACCACTAGACTCGAGAAAGATATTAAAGAAGTGACATCAAGCATTCGGCCCTTGTGCAGTCATTTGGGCACAAACACACACGCACACACACACACACACAGGTGTCAGAAATAAAGGAGTTAGAGTACAATAGAAAAAAAGTAAAAGATAGATGGTTAAGTGTCCTTTGATTGTCCTTGAGGTGTGGATTTTAGACACTGTGGCCAATTTGGGTTAGTTGGTTTCTTCGATGCAGTCAAATAAAGGAGATGTTGCAATTATATTACAAGATCTCGGTTCACTGGTATGTTTCTGGTAGAGTAGGCTTCTCAAACAGGGCAACACTTATTGCAAAAGAAAGAGAGGGTGAGAGAGCAGTATTCAGTCTGTTTCCTCTGCTGAAGACTTTTTTAACACCACCTGTGTTACTTGTAATCCCTCTCCAGTGGCTGGGCAGCCTTGTCTTGAAATACTTTGCCCATGTCCAAGAGGTTTTGGGTGGGTCTGTTTGTGGCAGCCATTGCTTCAGTATCCAGTACTTTGCATTTTTAATATCTCTTCCTTAGATAGTTTTGAAATTCAACTGGTGTCTGGATTATAGGAAATTTCTCTCTTCACACTTCCGAGAGTGATTTGTTCGTTTCTCACATTCACCTTGGAGTGTGGCCTTATGTTTTAAGCAGTTTGCTCTGTTTCCGTTCAAATTGCAAACTTTCTAGTCAGTTGAAAAATCATGTGCTCAAAATAAAGGTGCTTGGCCTTGTGAAACTATGCTGTACAGGCATACCCCATAAAATTAATGTTTACAGGCTGCTTACAGGTGAGACCAACACCACTGGTGTCTAAAGCAAGATCTGAATTACAACATGCTGCAAGAACTTTCTGATCAATTGTTATATAATTATAGGACCTTTTCTTCCCCTTTCAGTTCAAGTTTTGCTTTATTAATTCAAATATTTACAACATTAGGGTTAATTACCCACCTCTCATTCCCCCAAGAAGGTGAGGATGAGCCTTCTCCTACTGAAATCCATGTACTGGTGCTCACAAAACCCATACGATTCACTAATACAAACATATGAAGAAGGGGCAGACGCAGGCCATTCGGCCCCTTGAGGTTGCTCTACCATTCAATAATATCATGACTGATCTGTTTGTATTTCTAATTCTACATTCCCATCTACCTCCGATAACCTTTGATTCCCTTGCCTAACAAGAATCCCCTTCAGGGGTGGAAATCTGTAGTCCTTACCTGGTCTAGCTTATATGTGACTCCAAATCCACAGCAACTGCTCACTGGAGTGGCCTAGCAAACCCCTCAGGTGTACAAAACCACTACAGAAAAAAATACTGCAGGTGTACTTACACCACATGGACTGCAGCAGTTCAAGAAAGTGGCTCATCACCGCCTTATTAAGGGCAATTAGGGATGGGCAATAACTGCTTCCCTTGCCAGCGATGCTCACGTCCCAAGAGTGAATAATGAAAAAAATTGTGTTTGGTATGGAATTCGAGAATTTTGGCCCACCAATGATGAAGGAACAGTAGTATATGTTCAAGTCAGGATGATATGTGACTTGAAAGGAGGCTTGGTGTGGTGAGCAGAAAACTTGGAATGATGGCATTCCCGTTAGATTGTTGCTCTTGTCCTTCTTGGCAGCTCAGTTCATGGGGCTCTGAGACAATGCTGAAGTTGGTGAGTTGCTGTAGTGCTTCCTGTAGGTAGTACACTCTGCAGCACAGGATGCTTTCAAGAGCTCTAATCAAACTGGAAAACTGAAATAAAAAGAGAAAATGCTGAAACATTCAGCAGAGGACATGCAGCATCTGTGGAGAGGGAACAGAGTTAATGTTGCAGGCCAATGAGCTTTCATCAGATCAAGTCCTAGACTGCAAACATCGAGTGCTGTTGCAGCAGAATCTGCCTAGACATGTGCTGAGTATTTCATCACGCTCCTCACTTGAGCCTTGTAGATGGTGGGAAGGCTTTAAGGGGTAAGGTGTGGATTTACTTGCTCCAGAATACTTAGCCCTCTGCCCTGCTCTCATAGCTATAGTGTTGACACAGTTGGCACACTTAAGCATTTAAGTGGTGTTGCCAAAGATTTTTATGTTGTTACTGGTCAGAGAGAATTTGCTGGGGTTTTTTCTTGTTGTGAAGACTATTACCAGCAATTGTGTAGCTGGAATGTTTCTTGCCACGCCACCGAAGTCTAGATGTCCAAATCCTGCTGCAGACTGACATGAACTAAGCAGGGCTATGAATAGTGCTCTCAAGCGGCACTTGCTTAGCAATAATCTGCTCAATGACTCTCAGTTTGGGTTTCACCAGGGCCATTCAGCTCCTGACCTCATTACAGCCTTGATCCAAATATGGACAAAGGAGCTGAATTCAAGAGATTGACTGGCCTTGACACCAAGGCAGCATTTAACCGAATGTGGCATCAAGGAATTGTAGCAAAACTGGAGTCAATGGGAATCAGCAGGACAGCTCTCCCCTGCTTGGAGTTATACTAGCACAGAGGAAGATGGGTGCAGTTGTTGGAAGTCAATCATCCAAGTCCCAGGATATGGCTGCAAGTGTTGTGGTGATTTGAGGTGCAATACACCTTTAAGAGAATGTGAGCAGATTGACCACGTGATTGTATTACCCAATTGCTGTGTAGCACGGGCTACAATGTTAATCAGTAGTTTAGAATAGGGTCTGGTTGGAGCACACGTGTTTGTGTGCTCTGTTACTTGTGTTAATAAACAGCATGTGCTTCATATTACATTGGTCTCTGCATCTGCAGTATCTTGTTTACCAACTCACTCACCAGCAGATAGGCGTTCAACCGTGTTCGCTGAGCAAAGCAAACCTGGAGCTGCAGAGAGAACGGCATTGTTAGTGCTCTATTGAGTCGCTGTACCCATTAAAACGGATGGGATTTGTTGACGGCATTGGTGAGTGATCGAAGGAGTAGTAAACTCAGGTTATAATCAAAGAGCCAAACAAGTATCGAGTGTTAAGTGCATTATTGAGAAAATTGCTTAAAACATATGGCATGGTGGATGGTGGCACAATGAGTGGGGAGCCTGATGCACAAGCAGTTGTAAACCAGCTGCAAGATTTAGCATCTGACCCCTTAAACAGGCGAGCGCTTGTTCAGGATCAGGGATATCTGCCTGGGTTGATCCTGTTCCTAGGCCACTCAAATCCTCAAGTTGTTTACACTGCATTATTGGCTCTGTGCTATCTGGCAGAATGCCGTACCAGTGGGGAAAAAATGAAAAGTGAACTAGGCATGATGCTGAGCTTACAAAATGTGATTCAAAAAACAACAATGCCTGGTGAAACTAAGTCTTTGGCAAATGAAATGTATGAAATTTTCCAGCCATCGAGCAGCGAAGATTCTGGCCACGCAAATGATCATAACTCACATAAATGCAAACCACAGCTTTTCCTGGGAAGCACTAACAAACGTGCAAAAACAATTACTCTAGAGACAGATGGTTTGGATGATGCATCGCAGAGAAATTTGTGTGAAGAAGCATTGTTCAAAATTAACGGTGTATTGCATCTCAGGTTGCCACAGTGTTCCTAAGGGTAGCGTCCTTGATCCAACCATCTTCAGCTGCTTCATCAATGACCTCCCCTCCATCATAAGGTCAGAAGTGGGGGTGCCCGCTGATGATTTCATGGGACTGAATTTTCAGGTCGGCAGGCAGGCATGGGATCGGCCGGGAAATGGACCGCTGACCACAATTGGCCCCCAACCGCAATTTCACACTGGCTGGCCACAAAGCTGCCTCAGGGAGCTTAAGACCTGAAACAGCAAAAATAAAGATTTCAAAAGCTGAAAAAAGTGTCCATGCATCATAGTCAGTCACCTAAATATTTGGCTTATGAAAATTCTGTCCACAGATATTTATTTATATTTTATTTCATCACAGAAATCTCATCCCACCAGTGGATGAGGTTTGTTGAAAAATGCAAAGGCTGCCTGGCCGATTCGCGGGCCACAAAAAAATCGAAGACAATTGTGTCATTAATGGGTTTAATTGCCCTCTTAATTGTTGGCATTTATACGTGCCCGCTGAGCGAAATATCACATGAACACGCAATGACATCGGGACACCAGCCCGATGTCTTCTCATGCTATTTAACGCCCGATCGGGTCGAGCATGCGCCCACCCTGAGGTGTTAAATTCTGCCCATACTATTCATAACCATTTGCAACTCCTCAGATACTGAAGCAGTCCATGTCCAAAGGTAGCAGGACCTGGACAATATTCAGGCCTGGGCTGATATGCAGCAAGTAACATATGCACCACACAAGTGCCAGGTAATGACCATCTTCAACATAAGAGAAGCTAACCATCACCCCTTGACATTCAATGATATTACCATTGTTGAATCCCCCATTATCAATATCCTGGGGGCTACCACTGACCAGAAACTGAACTGGACTAGTCATATGAATACTTTGGCTACAATAGCAGGTCAGAGGCTGGGTATTCTGTGGAGAGTAATTCACCTCCTGACTCCCTAAACCCTCTCCACCATCTACAAGGCACAAATCACGAGTGTGATGGAATACTCTCCACTTGTCTGAATGAATGTAGCTCCCACAACACTCAACAAGCTTGACACCATCGAGAACAAAGCAGTCCCCTTGATTGGAACCCCATCCACCCCCTTAAGCATTCACTCCCTCCACCACCAACACACAGTGGCAGCAGTGTGCACCACCTACAAGATGCACTGCAGCTCCTTCAACAGCACCTTCAAAACCTGCAACCTCAACCACCTGGAAAGGCAAGGATAGCAGACGCATGGGAACACCACCACCTGCAAGTTCCCCTCCATACCACTCACCATCCTGACCTGGAACTAGTTCACTGTTCTTTTACTGTCACTGGATCAAAATCCTGGAACTTAAAAGCACCGTGGGTGTACCTCACAACATGGACTGCAGCGGTTCAAAAATGTCACTCACCACTACATTCTTAACGTTAATTAAGGATGGCAACAGGATGCCAACTCTGACTGTTAGCCTCCTAGTCATTCAATCTCTTCCTCCAAGAATGCGTCCCATTGGATTGGCTCGGCTGTAATCCAGCATCTAATCACCTACATGATCCCAGCTATCTAGCTGTAATAAGCAGTGAAAAACTTCAGCTTCTCTGAGCTGCCACTGCCCCACATCTGCGCTGAGTAATCACTGTCCACAAACTGCCATTCACTCTGCCCCATGATCTGATCTGTGACTTGTTAATATCTCCCAAAAGGGTTCTGTCCCTGCGCTGAGGCTGGGTCTGCTGTATCCAAGCTTGGTACATTCTATGCTTTAAATGTTACAGCATCCAGTTTTGGCTCACCCCAAAAACATAGACGAAAATCGAAAAATAAAAATTCCCTCACACAACACCTCAACCCTAGTTCACTTGTTAAGCAATCAGCACCCTTTTTTCATGCAGTTTCAATTTGTTGCTCTCTTTAAAATTTGGTATTCTTGCAATTCTATCCTAATGAGTATAAGGCAGAAAATTTCAACAGCATGTCTCTTTTTTTCAGCAATACTACCAAACCTCTATTTCAAATATCATTACTGCACTTGTTTGCTTTCAATAAAATACACCTTATATTTCTTATTTCCCATGAAAAGTGTCAGGAGCAATAACATTCGGGAATTTAAAAAGGGATGATGGCCAAGATATTGGTGTGAACTGGACACAGGGGTTGATTGCTGGGTTGGAATGGATAAGCCTGATATTGGACACACCCGATATTGGACTTCAGGCTTGCTGGGTGTCCCCATGCAAGCTGTTGGTGAGGTCAATTTCAATTTTAGGTTCGTTTCACTGCTGGGAGAGGAGGAAAGCGATCGAGAGGGAAGGAAGTGTTTGGAAAATTTGGGGAGCATTCAAGAGGGAGGGAGCAGCAAGAGTGGGAGGGGGTCAGCATTCAGGAGAGGAGGCTGTCCTAGTTCTACATTTAGTTTTTGTTTTAAATGACACCTTTAAATGACGCCTGCAGCGGCTCCTTTAAGGATCACCAGTTTGGTGACATGTAGATCATGTTTTCCTGAATGGGCAGCTTCATTCGGGATGGTTCAATTTCACAAAGTCAGTCTGGAACTGTTTCAGGAAACTTTCCTTCAGTAATTTAAATTGATAATGGTGTAATGGTATAACATGTATCATTTTACAAATGCAGAGAAGCGGGATATATAAAGTTAATCACTGAGTCACACTTCAAATATCTAATAATGAACTTCAACTTCAATTTAAAAAAAAACAAACACAGCTTGCATCAATCACTTTCTAGTGCCAATCCTTTCATAGGGACATTAAGAACAGAAGTAGGCCATTCAGCCTCACAGGCCTGCTCCACCATTCAGTTAAATCGTGGATGATTTTTACTCAATTTTCTTTTCCCACCATTGCTCCATATCACTTAATACACTTACCTAACAAAAATCTATCGATCCCAACATCCCTTCCCTTTTCATAGAATCATACAGCATGGAAGGAGGTCATTCGGCACATTGTGCCTGAGCTAGCTTTTTGAAAGGGTTAGTTAATTACTCATGCTCCCCCGCCCTTTCCCCATAGCTCTGCATTTTTTTTCAACTCTATATCCAAGTCCCTTTTGAAAGGTGCATTGAATCTGCTTCCACCAGCGCCCCAGGCAATGAATTCCAGATGGGGGAGAGAAATCCAGATTTCAAAACTTTCCTTATTTACCAGCAGAGAATTTCTGAAGATTCAACCTGCCACTTTTGTGATATATTTATTATTAAAAAGAAGTCAACCCAGGAACTTAATTTAAATGCTTCGAAAATCAGGAACTACAAGCCATAATTTTCTAGTTAGCCTCCCTCCAAGCATGGCTCCTTGCCAGGAATCTGCATTAAGGGCATTATGCTTCGTCTTCTCTGTCAATGGTGATGAATGCCTGGAACTGACTATACACATGTCCTTGACTTAATGGGAAATGCTTGTGCAAATAGAATTTGCCATATTTTAAACCTTTTATTCAGAAATAAATTAAGTTCTGCAATTAATAGACTGTTTAATACACTTCTCTAACTTCTCCAATTGCTGAACAATGAAGGGAAGTATATAAAGTAAATATCAAAGTTCCAGGCCTTTGCCCGCCCCCACCCCTCCCCCCGACTGCCCCACAGGATGAAAGAGGTCTCAGTCTATTTGTCTACATCAAAAATGGCTTCAATATGAAAAGTAACTGAGAATTTATAGTCCAGAACAAGCCATTTGTTGAACTGCTCCATGCCAGGGCTTATACTCTACCCCAGCCTTCTCCCTCTCCCTCTCTTCCTACACTGCCCCTAAAACCTTCCATTCCATCCTCCCTTATACATGCATCAAGCATCGTCTTTAATGTCTCAGTGCTAACCGTTTCAACCACTCCATGTCCCACTGAGTTCCACCTTCTCACAATCTTGTTCTGGATTCACCCGTAAGTGGGAAGGCTTTCACCACATCCATCTTATTGAACTCTTTCATCATCTTAAAGACCTCTAGCAAGTTTCTCCTTTGTCCTCTTCTCATAATAAAGGAGCCCAAGTTCCTCATCATTTCCTAATAGCTGTATCCTTTCAATTATAGTCACACCCTTGGATATCTTTTCTGTGTTTGTTTTTCAGTCTTTTGATATCTGTTAATTGGGTGGAGACAAGAACATCATGCAATACTCCAATTCTGAATAAATTTAACATTAAAGATATCCTACTCAAAATTCACTTCTTTGGTCATTTAACGCTAGTTCTGGCAAAGGAACCAAACTCATGAGAACATGAGAAACAGAAGCAGGAGTAACGATGTGACTCTTCGAACCTGCTCTGCCATTCAACACAATCATGGCTGCTTCAACTTTACTTTCCTCCTCAAACCCAATCTCCCTTGATTCCCTGAGAGACCAACTGGTTTGACCAGAAATTGGGATCGGCCATGTACGACATTGCTTTGCGAAGACTACAAAAGACTGCTTCATCTAATAGACACAATGGGCTTAATTTTGACTTTGAGCAGCAGTGTAAAACAGACAATATCGGGTCAGCCAATAATTATAAATTGCTTTCAGTTGACTTTAAGGGAAATAGAAAATGGGGGGCTGACCTGATATCGACCATTTTATAAAATGGCCCAAGGTAAAATTGTCCCCATTGCTTATTAGACTCTGTAAGAACTATGGCCAGGATTTTCTGGCTCCAGTGCGGCTAGTCCTCTCGCGGTGGATGCGGCAAGCCAGCCAAAGGTCCATTGACTTTGGCGAAATTAGAGGGTCCCACCTGCGGGCAGAGCCAGAAAACCCTGTTTTAAAATGGATTCTAATTTGGTTGTAATTTTATTTTTATATGGGGCTGATTCAGTACCTTGCTGTGTCATTGTATTTATTTAATTTACATGTAAATATAAGTAAATAGTTTTAGCCTCTGGCCTTGCAGTGTAGTGCAGTTTGCATTTCAGAAGAGACAGGAGAATGTGGTAGGCATCCGGTGTGATTTTCTAATAAAATTGCCCTTTATGCCATAACACAAGATACAGGATTGAGCAACGGCCCAAACTTTATCCCAGTACCTATCTTAATTTTCAATGCTAATCAAAAGCTGATGATTACAGATTGGCTGCCCATTTGCATCGTGTTCAATTTTCCCTTCCCACGAAGTCAATGGAGATGGAAATTGGGCAGAGTGCATGGTGGCCAATCTGTAATCATCAGTTTTAAAGCTGTTTCAAAAGTGATAATTACACTGTCCCCAATGGAAACAGCAAAAAAGGGCTGATTTTTCGCCAACGAGGTGGAAAACTCAATCTGGCTCTGTTTTTGGATCAGTGTTATGATACAGCAGTTTGTAAAGGCTGAGTTATTTAAAATCCCAGAGGGAAACTTTAAACCACTGTCATAACCTATATTTTCAATTAGTATGTTTTGAGTTGCAGCTCTAAATTCAGGAATAAGACCACCAATTGTCAAGGGGTTTTTATATCAAACTAAATGAGACATTTATCAATTTACAACAAATTAAATACATACACATGGCTACAGATTACTACTATCATAACTTTTTAACAAATCCCCAAATTAATCTCCACTCAGGCAACAATAACCAATAGACTTAAACAGACACCAGGCAAAGCATTTTTCACCTTACAAATTCAAAATTAGGTTCCTTTCAATTTGGTTCTTTTACAGAAAGTTGTAGGCTTACAGCTGCTTAGATATCACATGCCTCTGACCTGCACACACAAACTCCTTTCTGTTATACCTAGCCTTTCTCTTTGAATGTAAATTCTCATTGTATCACCAGGCCCTTTGAATCCCTTTCACAGTTTTTTTATTTTTACCAATTTTATTAGTAATATAAACATTGCTTGGTGTCTTCTAGCTGGATGCAAGTTTCCACTCCCACTCTTGAATGCTCTATTCAACAAAATGTGAATGTACCTCCACGTTACAAAACTATTATTCATCAAATCATCCAGACTAGCTGGCTTTAACCCAATTAACACACACACAGACACCCACAGACTAAACCTCTATTTAAAAAAAATAATTTCCAGTAACATTTTATACATTAATATCTCTTCATGACAATCAGAAAGCCACTTCTGGTGGAAAACTGACAAAATTTCAAATTTTCACAGGGGTGAGCACTTAGGTGTTATGGAGGTGAGTTTTCTCTCTGCTTGGGGGCAGAAAAGGAGGTTTCAGATGAAGCTTGGGAGTCAGGACACCTTATGACAGCCATCACTGAGGCTGTCCTGAGGGAGAGATCTTCTGCCTGTGCCAAAGCCTTCCACAGCACCAAAGGGAAGTGAGATGTCACAGAGGGGCCAGAAGCCTGACACCCAGGGCAGGGCAGACCCTCACTTCATCAATGCAGACCTGAATCTAATGCTGAAGGCTGTGAGGGAGAGGAAGGAGGTCCAGTTCAAGGAAGGCGGCTGGAGGAGCTTTTTTGGCCTTGTTGTGCAGTAGGGGCATCTCTTATTCAGCATCACCTCCATCCACTTTTTTTTCTTTATTCTTTCACAGGATGTGGGTATCGCTGGCAAGGCTGGCATTTGTTGCCCATGCCTATCTGACCTTGAACTGAGTGGCCTGCTAGGCCATGTCAGAGGGCAGCTCTTTAGCCTACATGTGACTTCAGACCACATTCCTGTGGGTCTAAAGTCACATGCAGACTAAAGAACATAGGTGGGCAAGATGGGTTTTTACAACAATTGATGATTGTTTCAAGGTCACCATTACAGAGATAATTCTAGATTTTATTAATTGAATTTAAATTCCACTAGATGCTGTGGTGTGATTTGAACCCATGTCCAAAGCATTAATCAGGGGATAAGGATTATTAGAATAATGACTTTACCTCTGTACCACCGTCTGCCCCTTCAGATTTCTCCTCCTGTCTTGCCCTCCTGCTCCTGTTCCTCCCCTGATGAACTGTCTCCTACCACTGTCCTCAAGGACTACACCAATCTGGAGGGCGGTGTTATGGAAAGCACAGTGGACGACAGCAATGACCGAGACCCTTGCAAGATGGTATTGAGGGCACCACCCAACCTGTCCATCTTCAGAAGCCCGATGGCCTTCTGAACGGCTGGCCTTCTGAATGGTTGTATCACCTCTACCTGAGGCTTTGTTAGAGGGGTTAGTAGTCATCTCTTCAAGGGATCTCCCTTGACCCCTAGGATATGGCCATGCACTTTGGGGTTTGAAGTGAAGATTTGAGGCAGCTTGGACTAGTAGAGCATGAAGGAGTCATGGCAGATGACAAGAAAGTGAGCGCAAACATGGTCTTGTTGTGATCGGAAACTAGTTGGATGTTGAGGGAGTGGAAGGTCTTCCTCCTGATGGATCTCATTGACTGGTTGCTGGGCACCTGGAGGTCCACATGGGCACATTCGTTAATGTCCTGCAGTCGAGAATCCATTGATGGCGGTGAAACCCAATGCCCTCTCTCCCTGTGAGGCCATGCCTGTTATTAAAGGAAAATGCTGACCAGCTCTGATAAAATAGGTCATTGAGATGCAGTCGTGTTCACCAGATTTGAAATGCCACTAAGATTCGCAGTTGATCCTTGAAATGAGGCAGGAGCAAAGAAACTCAAGTCCATAGTGACAGCTACAGGCAGGGTGTGGTGATCAGTTCTGTGACGTGCGAGTTTTTGGCAGAGGACACAGACGTCTGTGACCATCTGCCTAGAGAGTCACTATCTCCAGCAGCACTGGGTCTCAGTCGAAACCTTAGCATTCGATCCTGCGTTGAGGTTTTGGCCTCCTTTGCCTTCCTGCCCTCCTTTCATCTCCGGTGCACTCCCGATGCTCTTCCTATGAAGGGTGTTGCCCTTCATTGCCACAGGGCACAAAACCTGACAGTTTTGCCCCCATAGGCAGCTGGGGCCTTCCTTTTGGGCAGGTAGCTGCCCAGTTGTCCTTGGAATCTTGCCCCTGCTCTTCTGTCCACACAATGCCAGGGGGCTGCCAACCACGTTCAAAGCTATGGTGCTGAAAGTCCACTGTCCCTGCTAGAGAGCATCGTACCAAGTCCCCACCATCAATGCCTTGCAATTGACACGCTGCCTGGCACTGGTATTTTTAGGGCTTCTGCAGTCTCGGTCCAGTCTTCAGGGCCCTGAAGATTTAGCCCAAAGTGATTTTTGTAACCACTGGACTGGCAAAAGAATAACACAAAGAGGGGTGAGGATTTCATCAGCCACATCAGTATACATTGTTCCAGTGCTCAAAGGATTCCAAAAAGAAAAGGGCAGAAAATACCATGATTCAGATACAGTGAGCTTATAATCCAATTGATAGATTGAAAGTTTCTTAGTTGCTGGCTATAAGGATTTGAGATTCAATCCATTGAGCCACTAAATTGTGCACAGTTTGCCTAATTTGGCAGTTACTTACAGAGCAAGACCATAAGCTTGGTTAATTTGGAAAAATTCCCATTGATGTACCCTTGGTGTTAAGCTAAACTGTCGAGAACTTTACTCTGCATTTTGGTCTTGGTTTACCTCATATCGAAACCCACAGTGACATACAAAATTTACCCATTCTTTGGAAGCGATGTCCTCTCCTCTAGCTGTCAAACACAAACATCATAGAAACAAGTTAAACAGTTTTAATTAAAAATAAATAAAGCCTATTCATTCAAACCACTTGTGCCAAGAACTGACAAAAACAACATGATGCAGAACAGAATCAAGTGAACAGAAGCCAAATTGTCATTAAGCAATATGTGGAATGAATTAAACAATGGGATAAACAACACTAATGAGAAGTAGATTACTGGAAAAGGGAGACTTAAACTTGAAAATATAATCTGGATTTGGGTTCATTATGAGTTGAAGGACACATACCCAAATGTAAGGCCTGGTCTATGTACTGCATTAACCTTAAGTGGTAAATTATATTTATTTGGTATACACCATGCCAAATTACAAATAATAATTTATTTTGTAAGTTGCCAACTATCTTTTGCTAAATTGATTTATGTCAATAGGCAGACACATATTCCCATAGAGGTACTGATGCCAAATGTCAGCTCAATTTCTTAGCATCTATTCTCTTGTGTTTTTGCCTGAGCAATAATGCAATGCATATAAGTACATATATTTTAACAACTTATAAAGTCTCCAGACAATAATTCTCATCCCCTTTCATTCCCATCAGTAATAACATTGGGTTGTTAGAAATGAAAGTAGTTTACATTCAAGCATTTACTTTGTGCTGTTAGGTGTGGCTCAGTAGCAGCACATTTATCTCTGAGTCAGAAGATGAGACTAGAAACTTGATCTAGAAACTTGAGCTCAGCTGATGTGTCAGTGCAGTGCAGAAAGAGTGCAGCACTGTTGGAGGGGTTTTCTTTTAGAAGAGGCATTAAGTTGAGGTCCTGTCTACTCTCACAGGTAAACGTAAAAGATTTGGTGGCATTATGTTGAAGAGCCTGGGAATTCTCCTCAGTATCCTGATCAATATTTATCACTCAGCCAACATTTTACTTAAAAATAAACAGCTGATCTGATCATTATCACATTGCTTGCTGAGCACAAGTTAGCTGATACCTTACCTATATTATGTCAGCAGCCATATTGCTCCTATTTTTAGGAGCAGAGACTTCTCCCAGGCCAACAGTCAGCCAACACCAGCAACAAAGCTAAAATAGTCAGTCACATGGGGAGGTGATAGCATAGTGGTATTGTCACTGGATTAGTAATCCAGAGAGCCAGAGTAATGCTCTGGGGACCCGGGTTTGAATCCCACCACGGCAGATGGTGGAACTTAAATTCAATAAAAATCTGGACCATGAAACTACTGTTGATTGTTGTAAAAACCCTTCTGGTTCACTAATACCCTTTAGGGGAGGAAATCTGTCATCTGGCCTAAATGTGACTCCAGACCCACAGCAATGTGGTTGCCTCTTAAATGCCCTCTGAAATGGCCTAGCAAGCCACTCAGTTATATCAAACCACTACAAAGAATGGAACCAGACGGATTACCTGGCATCGACTTAGGCACCAGAAAAGACAACAGCAATTGCAGCCCTATCAACCCTGCAAAGTCCTTGTTACTAACATCTGGGGGCTAGTGCCAAAATTGGGAGATCTGTCTCGCAGACTAGTCAAGCAGCAGCCTGACATAATCATCCTCATGATTTCATACCTTACAGATAATGTCCCAGAGACCACCATCACCATCCCTGGGTATGTCCTATCCCACCCAGCAGAGGTGGTGGCACAGTGGCATACAGTTGAGAGGGTGTTGCCCTGGGTGTCCTCAACATTGACTCTGGATCCCATGAAGTCTCATGGCATCAGGTCAAACATGAGCAAGGAAACCTCCTGCTGATTACTCTGTACTGCCCTCTCTCAGCTGATGAATCAGTGCTCCTCCATGTTGAACACCACTTGGAGGAAGCACTGAGGGTAGCAATGGTGCAGCATGTACTCTGGGTGGGGGCTTCAAATTCCAACACCTAGAGTGGCTCGAGTGGCTGGGTAGCACCACTACTGACCCAGCTGGCCAAGTCCAAAAAGACATAGCTGCTAATATGGTGAGGGTGGACAGCACTTTGTAATCAGCAGGAGGTTTCCTTGCCCATGTTTGACCTGATGTCATGAGGCTTCATGGGGTCCAGAGTCAATGATGAGGACTCCCAGGGCAACACCCTCCCGACTGTACACCACTGTGCCGCCACCTCTGCTAGATGCGACATTATCTGTAAGGTATGATTCTGTGAGGATGACTATGTCAGGCTGTTGCGTGACTGGTCTGAGACAGCTCTCCCAATTTTGGCACTAGCCTCCAGATGTTAGTAAGGTGGGGGAACAAACAAGAGGGAAAAACATACTTGACCTCATCCTCACCAACCTGCCCACTGCAGATGCAACTGTCCATGACAGTATTGGTAGGAGTGACCACCACACTGTCATTGTGGAGACGAAGTCCCGCCTTTACATTGAGGATATCCTCCATCGTGCTAAATGGGATAGATTTCAAACAGATCTAGCAGCTCAAGACTGGGCATCCATGAGGTGCTGTGGACCATCAGCAGCAGCAGAATTGTACTCGAACACAATCTGTAACCTCATGGCCCGGCATATCCCCCACTCTAGCATTACCATTAAGCCAGGGAATCAACCCTGGTTCAAGCGAAAATGCAGGAGGTGCCAGGAGCAGCACCAGGCATACCTAAAAATGAGGTGTCAACATGTGAAGCTATAACGCGTGTTGCTTGCCAAAGAGCATAAGCAGCAAGTGATAGACAGAGCTACATGATCCCACAACCAACGGATCAGAACTAAGCTCTGCAGTCCTGCCACATACAGTCGTGAATGGTGGCGGACAATCAAACAGCTCACTAGAGCAGGAGGCTCTACAAATATCCCTATCCTCAATGATGGAGGAGTACAGCACAGCAGCGCAAAAGATAAGGCTGAAGTATTCGCAACAATCTTCAGCCAGAAGTGCCGAGTGGCTGATCTATCTTCTCCAGCGGTCCCCAGCATCACAGATGCCAATCTTCAGCCAATTCGATTCACTCCACATGATATCAAGAAATGGCTGAAGGCACTTGATACTGCAAAGGCTATGGGCCCTGACAATATTCCGGCAACAGTAATGAAGACTTGTGCTCCAGAATTTGCCGCATCCCTAGCCAAGCTGTTCCAGTACAGCGACAACACTGGCATCTACTCAGCTATGTAGAAAATTGCCCAGGTATGTCCTGTACACAAAAAGCAGGACAAATCCAACCCGGCCAATTACCACCCCATCAGTCTACACTCCATCATCAGTAAAGTAATGGAAGGGGTCATCAACGGTGCTATCAAGCGGTACTTGCTTAGCAATAACCTGGTCACTGATGCCTACTTTGGGTTCTGCCAGGGCCACTCAGCTCCTGACCTCACTACAGCCTTGGTTCAAACATGGACAAAAAAGCAGAACTCCCAAGGTGAGGTGAGAGTAACTGACCTTGACATCAAGGCAGCATTTGACCTCATGTGGCATCAAGGAGCCCTAGCAAAACTGAAATCAATGAAATCAGGGGGAAAACTCTCTGCTTGTTGGAGTCATACGTAGCACAAAGGAAGATGGCTGTGGTTGTTGGAGGTCAGTCATCTCAGCTCCAGGACATCACTGCAGGAGTTCCTCAGGGTTGTGTCCTCGGTCCAACCATCTTCAGCTGCTTCATCAATGACCGTCCTTCCATCATAAGGTCAGAGGTGGGGACATTCGCTGTTGATTGCACAATGTTCAGCACCATTCGTGATTCCTCAGATACTGAATGATACCATGTCCAAATGCAGCAAGACCTGGACAATATCCAGGCTTGGGCTGAGAAGTGCTAAGTAATATTCGTGCCACACAAGTGTCAAGTAATGACCATCCCCAACAAGAGAGAATCCAACTATTGCCCCTTGATGTTCAATGGCATTACCATCACTGAATCCCCCACTATCATTTTCCTGGGGATTACCAATGACCAGAAACTGAACTGGACTAGCCATATAAATACTGTGGCTACCAGAGCAGGTCATATGTTAGGAATCCTGCAACGAGTAACTCACCTCCTGACTCCCCAAAGCCTGTCCACCCTCTACAAGGCACAAGTCAGGAGTGTGATGGAATACTCCCCACTTGCCTGGGTGAGTGCAGCTCCCACAACACTGAAGAAGCTGGACAACATCCAGGACAAAGCAACCCGCTTGACTGGCACCGCATCCACAAAAATTCACACCCTCCACCACCGATGCACAGTAGCAGCAGTGTGTACCATCTACAGGATGCACTGCAGGAATTCACCAAGGCTCCTTCAACAGCATCTTCCAAATCCACAATCACTACCATCTAGAAGGACAAGCGCAGCAGATAGATGGGAACACCACCACCTGGAGGTTCCCCTCCATGCCATGCACCATCCTGCCTTGGAAATACATTGCCGCTTCTTCACTGTCACTGGGTCAAAACCCTGGAACTCCCTTCCTAACAGCACCCTGGGTGTACCAACACCATGTGGACTGCAGCAGTTCATGAAGGCAGCTCACCACCACCTTCTCGAGGGCAACTAGGGATGGGCAATAAATGCTGACCCAGCCAGCGAAGCCCACAACCCACGGGTGAATAAAAAAAATCTCATTTTGATTTGTTGGACTTTATTTTGTGCAAGTTGATTGCTGCATTTTGCTACATAACTACAATGATCACACTTGAAAATGAATGCATTGGCTGTTAAGCCCTTTAGATGTGAAAGGCACTTAAAGGGACGGGCAGAATATTGTGCTCATCAGGCAGGCATGCTCCCAACCCAAACGAGCGTAAAATGACAAGCGGTGACGTCGGACGAGTGTCATTGGGCACTCGTGATATTTCAGTCAGCGGGTGCGCACAGGAGTCGGCAGCGTGCCCATCAACAATTAAGCGGCCTGTTAAGGCCCCTAATCTATCTTTAATATTTAATATTGAAATCTTAATCGAACTTTTCGCCGCCCATCCAACCAATCGGTTGGCAGGCGGGCGGACAAAAAAGCCAAGCAGCCTTTGCATTTTTGGTGAAACCTCATCCACGGGCAGGATGAGGTTTCCACCAGTGATTTTAAAAAAACATTTTAAAACTTTTAACATTCATATTTAACATGTCCCTGCTCATGTGACAGAGTCACATGAGGGGACGTGTTTTCATTATTTTTAATAAATTTACTTTGATTGTTAAAAATCTTCAGCTCCCTGAGGCAGCTCTGTGCTACCTACCCCGGCAGCGCTGTAATGTGCCTTTCACGCTGGCTGGCCATTAATTGACCAGCCAGCATGAAATCACAGTCGGGGCCCATTCGCGGGCGACAGTCAGCTGCGTGTCTGCTCATGGGCTCACCCACCGCACCTATCCAATGAGGGCAAAATTCTGCCCCAAGTGTTTCTAGCATTCTAACCCTGGGTGGTACGTTATCTTGCCAGTTCCAAACAAATATATTGATTAGCACTGGCATTCACCAACCCTGTAAATGTTGACTTCTTTTTATACATTGCTGGGATGTGAGCATCACTCACGTTCATTTATTCCTCATCCCTAATTTCCCTTGAGTAGGTGCTGGTGAGCTGCCATCTTGAACAGCTGCAGGACATGTGGTGCAGGTACTCCATGTTGGTGTGAGGTAAAAATAAAACAGGCTTGCAGTTATATATTCACAACCACTGGGTATCTCAAAGCACTTTATAGTGAATGAAGCATTTTTGAAGTATGATTTTGGCTACAAACAGGGGACAGATAGGCAAATTGCCCTTATTTCCTCTCACCACCTGTCATAAGCAGAAGGTGTTTGGAATTATTTTTAAAGTATGTGGTGGCGTGTTTTCCCAACCCTTGGTTTGTGTGATCCAATTTACTAATAACCCCCAACAAACACAGATTAACCCAGGGGGTTAGTTTATTTCACATTCAAAACCCGAGGGGAGGAGTGTTCGTAACTGCCCACTACCCACCATCCACATGCGCACACAGTAAAGAGGGGGGCATGGAAAAAGGAGTTTTACAACTATGAATATTTACAGTACAAGGACTATAGAAATGAATATTAATTCACTCTGATTTCCAGAGTCCAGAGTCAGAGTCCAGTAAGGAATTCTTACACAGAGTTCAAGTTTAGATGGCTGTAGATAGGCATTGTAGGGTTCACTTTACAGTTGGCACGGATAGCACAAGATGAAGTAGGTACACACAGCTGGACAGGTTCTGCAGGCGATGGTAGAAAATATTCTAGCAGTGACAGGCTTGCAGGCTTGAGGAGCAGGCTGTTGTTCTGCCTGGAGGCTTGCTTCTTGGTGGTTCACCAATTGGAATGTTAAACAGCAGGCTGAGGATTTTTCAGATCTCAAAGGCATATAAGGATTTCAAAATGGTCACTCAAGTCATATGACCTTCTTTCTCCACAGTGATTTCAAAAATGATTTTTTTATCCAGTATCTGATGCTGGCTTTGATTTCAGGACCATAAATGTCCCAGTCAGTCATTAGCTGTTGAAAGAGTTGGTGTTGGGATTCTGCTAGAAGGGTGAGCTTACCAGATGCAAATGATGTCCCTTGGCCCCTTTTTGAAATGGGCCTCGACAGACTCAGATGTGAGATGAGTCTGTTAGCAGCTCTGCAGGCAAAACAAGTTTCGACGCGCAAATCTCCTGGTTTTTTGATTACAAGGGGCCTGTACAATGATGTGTGAGAGGCAGGCAGCTGAGAAAATAATTCTTTTGCTCTTGTAACTCTGGGTGTAACTCCCAGACAAAGAGCTAAACCTGTGGTCATGTGGCTTGTAGCAGCCACCCATTTTGGTTCAGGGGAGAACAAATTTTGAAAAGAAATGGCAATAAGGATAAAGTTCTGAATTTCTTTTCATGTCTCAGGGACCCAACAGTTACTAACATAATGTTGAAAGCACAGCAGCCAAATTGCACACAGCAAACTTTCACAAACAGCAATGTGATAATGACCAAATAATCTGCTTTTGTGATGTTGATTAAGAAATAAATATTAGCCAGGGCACTGTAGCTAACTCTTTGCTCTTCCTTAAAATAGTGCCATGGGATGTTTTGCATCCACCCAAACAGGCAGATAGGGCCTGAGTTTTAATATATCATCCAAAAGACAGCACCACTGACAATGCAGCACTCCCTCAGTACTGGACTGGAGAGCCAGATGTGGTTTTTGTGCTTAGGTCCTGGAGTGGAACTTGAACACACTCTTGTGACTCATAGGCAAGAGTACAACCACTTGAGCTGACACTCAAGTAGGAAGTACTAGGATTTTGACACCGCAGTGATGAATGTCGCTGGACTGCTAATCCAAAGGCCCTGGCTTATGATCTGGGGACATGGGTTCAAATCCCACCATGGCAGCTGGTGGAATTTAAATTCAATCAATAAATCTGAAATTAAAAGCCAGCCTCAGTTACAGTGACCAGGAAACCATTGTTGATTGTCGTAAAAACCCATCTGGTTCATTAAGTCCTTTAGGGAAGGAAATCTGCCTACATGTCTGGCCTACATATGACTCCAGACTTACAGCAATGTGGTTGACTCTTAAATGCCATCTGAAATGGGATAGCAAGCCACTCAGTTGCAATAAACCACTACAAAGTCCTCAAAAATGAACAACACTGGACAGACCAAACAGCATCCACCTAGGCATCAGAAACAATAACGGCAAACCCAGCCCTGTCAACCCTGAGAAGTCGTTCTTACTGACATTTGGGAGCTTGTGCCAAAATTGGGAGAGCTGTCCCACAGACTAGTCAAGCATCAGCCTGACATAGTCATGCTCACAGAATCATATCTTACAAATAATGTCCCAGACATAGCCATCACCATTCCTGGGCATGTCCTGTCCCATCAACAGGACAGACCCACCAGTGTTGGCAGCATAGTATGATACAGTCAGGAGGGAGCGTCTCTGGGAGTTCTCAACATTGAATCAGGATCCCGTGAAATCTCATGGCATCGAGGTTCCTTCAACAGCACCTTCCTGACTCAAAACCTCAACCGCCTAGAAGGCAAGGGCAACAGAAGCATGGGAATGTCACCAAGTTCCCCTCCAAGCCACACACCATCCTGACTTGGAACTAAATTGCCATTCCTTCACTGTCGCTGGGTCAAACTCCTGGAAGTCCCTTCCTAACAGCACTCTGGGTGCTCCTGCAACACACAGACTGCAGCGCCTCAAAAAGGCTGCCCACCACCACCTTCTCAAGGGCAACTAGGAATGGGCAATAAATAATGCCCACATCCAGTCAGAGAATAAAATAGACCAGTGACATGGTTCTAAGTTGTAACCTGCAGGCAACCGAGTTCACATATGGTGATAGGTATCACAGGTTTAGAACATGCTGTCAAAGGAGCTTGAGCAAGTTGCTTCAGCACATTTTGTAAATAGCACACACTACTGTCACTGTGCACTTTGCTGAAGGGAGTGAATATTTAAGGTGGTGAATAGGGTGCCAATTAAGCAGGCTGCTTTGTCCTGGATTGCGCAGGCCAGCTGCTATCAGTGGGGATGTGTTTCCCACTGACTCTTCAGGTAGTGGCGCAGGAAACCACAATGCCACAAGGATGATCCCTCATTTCAGGGGTATGGATTATAAATTAAGATTGGAGAGACTTTGGCCTTGATAATTATGGGGAGCTGGGGTGGGAGCAAGGTGGGATGAAGAGGTTCCCGACAGGGAATCTGGTTCCCCAGGCCTCTTGTAGATATTAACTGCAGGACACCTTTTAAATTCTTTTATGCAGGCTCCCTGTTTCTGTTCCTGATTGACAGTTGGCTGCCTAGATGGGAATGCCTATGGCACGAGGCACAGTCGGGAAGCAGAGACAAGGCGGGGAGGGATAGCAAGATTGTGGTAAGGTCGGGGAGCTTCATGGTCTGGGGTGGGGGTGCAGGGATATCGGCGGAAGGAAGAGATTCTGTTTGGAGAACATCGTGGTCTGGGTGAGGCGAGTTAAATGGGGGAGAGATTGTGGTTGAGAATGGAAGATTGTGGTCAGCAGAGACAGACCATGAGGATAGGGGAGCACATGAATGTGCAGGGAGACCTCAGAGGGGAGATAGGAGAGTGTTGCCAATTGTGGGGCTGGAAGTTAATTGGGCTTGGAGGGAACACTCTATCTACTCCTGGCCCACTAACAATGCTGTAAATACACTTATCTTAAGGATCCAGTTCTTCTCAGCTCCATTTGGCTCCTGCCAAAATGGGTTAAAAATAAAAAAAACCCTGTAAGAATGAAGGTACACAGTCTCTTCAAAAACTTTTACCTACCAAGCCTTTTCCCGAGCCTCCTAGTTGCCCAAACCCCATCAAATTCGAAAGAGGGCAGTTTGGGGTGGGGCTTGAACTTTTTTCCAAATTTTAACTTCTCACCTAACTCAAACCCACCCATTCTTGAGGGTTGAAATTACCCCTGTTATCTTTTCAGCCTAGAAAGAATTAAGTTGAAAGGTGATTTTATGGAGGTATATACGGTAGTTATGAGTATGAAAAAACAAAAGCCTGAATAGGCTTTACGTTTAACTGAATAAGTAAAACTAGGGGACACAGGTTCAAATTGACAGACTATCATTTTAGGACTGTTATCAGGATATTCTTCACATGAAAGGTGATCAAACATCCAGATAGAGTAGCGGTGGCAAGAAAGCTGAAATATTTAAAAGCAAATTGGATTTTACAATGTCAGGGAGGGGTTCTTAGGATCTATCTGGATGGGTGAATTAAGTTTGGTGAAATGGTTTTCCTCATCAGTAATTATCTTACTATAGCTCAGGTAAATAATGCATGGTCAGTAAAACTACTTTGAATTATGCAGCTACTTCAAGAATATTGTTAAAAGATAATGGCAGAGAAAGTTCAATGTAGCATTGGCACGATGAGCTGAATGGCCTCCTGTGTTGTATCATTCTATGAATCTATGGTTGACACCTGGCGTAAACGTTGATTGTTATTCGGCCATTCATTGTAGCAACCTTTCAATTCTATCCCTCTATTAATGAACCACAGTGCTTTGTTTTGCATTATATAAGTTGGAGATGATCAGTTTGGAAACCTGGGAGGAAGATGGATGGTAGGACCAATGAGCATTATATGATTAATGAGATAACACTGTTTAGCATTTGGACAGGAATTATATTTTTGCTTTGTAGATTTTGAAAAGCATTTGAAGGGGTTGACTGGATTAAGCCCTTGACAGTGCTGAAAGACATTGAAGTAGGCTGGAGAAATAAGCGACTCATAAGTAATCTATACATAGGGCAAACAGTGTAAGATTTTGATAATAGGGCTAATTTTTAGGGTTTGTTGTTGGTCTGTAATACCTATGGATTTTATTGTTAACCATTTTGAAACGGTTCCGTTTGAATTTCTGCTAGTCGGGGAACAGGGAGGCTGATGCTTGTGAGAAACAAACTGAATGGTTTTATGACTTTAAGTTGCCTGATAGTCTGGATTGAGTAGCTCTACATTTGAAGAAATGCCTGAAAAGTAGCTTGAACAAAACACATGTGCTGATTTAACTGATTAACCATATCTGTAGGGCAGAACATCTGTATTAAAGGGAAACTTCTCTTTCTTTTCTGACATTATGGCAGGAAGTGTTTTTAACATTTGCTCTTAATGGCTTTAGTATTTGTGGGAATGGGTTAGAGGATGTTGATGTGAACGTTTACGATAGGTGTACTATTGGCAAGAGTATTTGACATTGTTTATACATTGGTAATCTGTATCTAAAGGATGTAGCATTTGTTTACAATTGAGTGTAGATTCTGGAGGCCCAAGGGAAAGGGCATGGACATTTTTAGTCTACATGACTCTAGTTACAAAGGTGGGGTGACATCAGATGACTCGTACCCTAACCAAAAGAAGAGGTGAATTTGAATTATTTCCAAGTAAGGGATTCCAGAAAAACGAGAAGTGGGGATAAAAGTTATAAAATTGGAATCTTTGTTGGCACAGTGTAACCATGGCTTCTGGGATATGATTCTTGTGGACATGGTTCAACATCACTTCAGAGACCAAAGAAGAGAAAGACATTGCCTGTGCTGGCAATGCTCAAGGAATCCTAGGAACTTGAAGGACGAGAGACTTCCATGTTGTTATCACTACTTTTTGTTAAGTATATGTAAAATCTTACTTAATAAGTTCTACTAGATTCATAAATTCTAATTATTCGTACTTTGTTAGGCTAGGCACAACTGAGGCCCCTAGTGTTAAAAATTAAGAATTTGGAACTTAGAGATTTTAATTAAAAGGGTTTTATATATCAAAAACCTAATATCTTCCAACAGCAACAGCGAGAGTAGGCAACGGGGAATTGGAATCATGTGTAATTGGAAGAGGAGTTCGACCATAGTGTTGTTTATCAACAAATCTCTTTAATGGGTATAGGGAAGCAATGATCAAAGTGTTTGAGAACACAGAGTCTGGTGTTAATGCGGGGGTGGGTGGACAATAACTTCAGTCAGATTTGCAAAGGACAAAGTACCTGCAGCAAGCACAGAAGAAGGATTACAAGAACAGTAGACAGATTAGTAACAGCAGGAGCAAACTTTGAAATGAAAGTGAACGTTGACAAAACCAAAGTGATGCATATCTCGAAATCACGAAAGAATATTAATATATTCACAGAGGAAAAAGAACCAGGTCTGGTGCAAGAATTTAGGAAGACGCAACAAAGAAATAAGAACAAGGTTGGGAAAAGCCGTATTTGGTAAGAGACAGTTGCTAATCAGAAAGCAGCTCAAGAACAAGCTACTCAAGAAATGGCTTGTAAAGAGCTTGATTTGGGGTGTTGTTTTGTATGGATATGAGACATGGACCTTATGGAAAAAAGAGACCAACTTGCTAAAAATATGGGTTTGGAGGAGAATGGAAAGGATCAGATGGCCAAAAAAAGTAGCAAATCATGAAGCACTAGAGTGGGTGAACAAAGACACTTGCTGAATGTAATTAGACAAAGAGCAGAGAGTCTGGGTAGGGCACATCTTTAGAGGAACGAGACTTGTAAGAGATATTATGCAGGGATCTTAAGGAAAAAAGCAGTAAAGAGAGGAAGAGAATATGCTGGATGGCTTGAAAGTTGAAGGAAGTTATTGGAAAATTCACAAATCAGAGAAAGGTCCGAACAAAGTGATAACATCCATTATTGGCATCTGGTTGCAAAAATCATCTGATATATATGCACCATGGGTCATTAATATTAAGAGCAGCAATGATATAATGCAGTGGTAGTTTCTGTATGTCCTATGGGTGATCCCACCATGACTATTAAACAAACCAGAGAGTACAAATTTTATTTTAACAGCATTGTGCAATATTGTTAATTTGACAGGAAAGTATCCCATTAATTATTTAGAACACTGTGCAGCTGGTAGCACAAATTTCAGTGACTACCTCATTAACATGTTCTGCACATTGCGCCACACATAAATGGTGAAAGTAAATTTATATTTGGGGGAAAGATTCAATAATTGCAACCCAGATTGCAAGAAAACCTTTCGGGTTTTGTTTTATATATTTCAACGACTTGTCCTGTAAAGAAAAGAAAGACTGTGTCCGTGCAGCAGTTCACATTGTTTCATTGCTGGAGAGTTGTAGAAAGGTAAGAGGGAGGGAAAGAAGAAGAGGGGATGGTTTCATTCATTTGCTGCTGCCTAGGCTCTCTCCTCCCTCTCCCAGACACACTGACACAGTACTCACTTGCCTTGCTTAAGATAACTCAGTATCACTAGAAGCGAAATTCCAGTTCCCTGGGAATGGCTGATGCTGCAGACATGGACGATAGTCAGATCCAGTCTGGCGCGAGCCTGTGTGATTCACCCTGCACCAACCCTGCCTCCCTTCCTTCCGCCCCTGCCACCCACCACCTCCCCAAGCAGGCTTGCTGCTCTGACCTCATTACCCATGGAGACTTCTTCCTGTTCTTTCATTTTCTGTTTCTTCTCCTTGGCCTCCCGAAGATGCTGTCACAAATCGGTCAGTGCAGCTGGGAGGCTCCTGCATGATGGCCACCAAGAAAAGCCAGAATAACTGCCCAGCTCCTCCAATCACCAGCTCCCTCCCTCCTGCCCTTGCTGCTCCTCCAATCATAGATTGTGCCCCTGGAGGAGCAGCAAGAGCAGGAGGAAGAGAACGTGTGACTGGAGGAGCTGGAACAATGATTACCTTGAGTACTGAATGCACAGTCTTGTCTCATTGGCTTCTCTCATAGCTTGCATTCAACAGGTCTTATAAACTTCAAGGGAAGATAACATGAGAGCTTCAAAAAGAAAGTGCTCGGCAGTGCACTCACATGTGCAGATCTGTTCATACATCATAATTTTATTTATGAAAAATAAATGAACAAGTTAAGTACATTGCCATACAACCTTTACAGGCTAATGGCCAATAGACAGTTCAAAAGCAAGGTAATCAGCTGGAAAATAACCAATGAGCATTGACTAGATACACAGGGAAAACAGCCAAGCCTGAACTGCCAACTAGAGAACATGCATATAAAGATGACCCAACTGAATCACTCATATTACTTGTTAATAATCAAAATTTCTAAGATGCAAAATAATATTTTGAACAAAGTAAAAATGTTTAAAATTACATATTTCATAATAACATGGTTAAATCTAAGCAGCTTTTAATTCCCATTGAGTCAAATTGCCACAAATTGGTAGTGTTGTAATATGGCTTTAAGGGATTGCAGCATGTTATCACGAGAAAGGAAGTGTGTCATGTGATCCAGTCTCAGTTTCACTTTGGCCTCAAGCAGAAGACAGCACACACAGCTCTGCTGCTGATGTCGTCAAGCTTTCTACCCATGCAGATATGTTGTTATGTGCCTAGTCTAAATAAATGACTCCATAACATTTTACCCAATCCCTCATAAGTGATTGGTGCCTTTGTGTCATGATATAAACACAACAGGTACCACGGTCCTACTCTGAGTCAGGAGATTATGGAATTGATCCCCACATCAGTGAAACACCAAGGGACTGCTGCTTTATCACAATGCCATATCTTAGATGAGAGGTTAATTAGAGACTCTGTGCCTCCTCTTGTAAATATAAAAGGTTCAACTATACAGTTTATTGCGTTCTATGTGATATTTCTCCCTCGACCAGTACTACCAAAAGCAGATCTTCTGATCAATCATTCGTTTCCCAATTATGCTATTTATAATTGTCTACCACTGGTTTGCCTACCCAACAACAGCGACTGCCTCAAAAATAATTTGCTGGTTATAAAGCATTTTGGGATACTGTGAGGGCTTGTTTATGTTCTCATAAATACATTTTTTTCTCCATTACTCTTCACCTCAAGGCCTCAGTCTCACCCAAAGCCCTGGCCTTAATGTTGTCATTTTTGCCTCGAGCTGTAGTACTGCTAGCTGAAGGGAGTTTTGACAGTCTGAGCAGTAGTGCTTATAATTGACCCCTCAGGATCTTAATAGTTTCAATCAAGTCGCCTCTTGCTTTTCTAAACTTCAGTGGATCCAAGCCTAGCCTATCCAACCTTTCCTCATAAGATGGGTCAATAGCACTTAGTGAGCTCAACAGATGTTTCTCTTCAGTTTCTTCATATCTTTTTGTTTTACACAACGTGGGGGTACAGGACTTGAGTATTGCTGAAAAAAGAGATATGCTGTTGCAGCTTTTCATCTTGCACTCATCAGGACAGATTTACAAGAATACCAAATCTCAAAGGGAACAATGATATATACTTCATGAGAAGAGGGAGCTGATTGGTTAGCAAATGGACTTTGGTTAGTGGAGACATTGCCATAGGGAATGCACCAGGGCACAGTTAACTGCCAAGTTGTTTTTAAAATTCAAACTAGGCAAGTCGACTCTGATTGGTCAAGGCATTGTCTTTGGGAATGAACAAGGGAATGGCTCTCTCCCAAGCATTAGTTTATTTGAAAAAGGCACATTGCGTGGACATGTTCTTTTTGTTTGCTAAGCATAGGGCCCTGAGTGTGAATATACGTAGCTTCTAGCACGCATAAATGAGCCCAACTGATAATCTTAAATTGGTTGTTAGTGTAATTCTTAATACATTTGGGGTTGTTTAGTAACTGTTGTTGAATCGTGGAATCACATCTAATATTGGACACTATGTTCTGAGTTTTGCAAACATGGGCTGGTTGAGTATGGTCAGTGCTTTGCGTGTTGCGAACAGCCGAAGGGATGTGTTGTTTGATACAATCCACCAGTCAACGAGAGGTACAGCCTACTTATGCATATATAAACATACAAATTAGAAGTAGGTCACTCAGCCCCTTGAGCCTGCTCCACCATTCGCTACGATCATGGCTAATCTGATTATAACCTCAACCCCACATTCCCACCTACCCCCGATAGCCTTTCACCCTCCTTGCTTATCAAGAACCTATCTAGCTTTGTTTACCTAGGTTGGAGGAGTTGCAGATAGTGTAGAGGATTGTCAAAGGATACAACGGGATATAGATCAGTTGGAGACTTGGGAGGAGAAACGGCAGATGGAGTTTAATCCGGACAAATGCAAAGTAATGCATTTTGGAAGGTCTAATACAGGCAGGAATTATACAGTAAATGGCAGAACCCTTAAGTGCATTGACGGGCAGAGGGATCTGGGTGTACAGGTCCACAGGTCACTAAAAGTGGTAACACAGGTGGATAAGGTAGTCAGGAAGGCATATGGCATGCTTGCCTTCATTGGTAGGGGTATTGAATATAAGAGCTGGGAAGTCATGCTGCAGCTGTATAGAACCTTGGTTAGGCCACACTTGGAATATTGCGTGTAATTCTGGTCGCCACATTATCAGAAGGATATGGAGGCATTGGAGAGGAGGTTTACCAGGATGCTGCCTGATCTGGAGGTTATTAACTATGAGGAGAGGTTGGAGAAACTTGGATTGTTCTCACTAGAGCGACGGAGATTGAGGGGCAACTTGATAGAAATTTACAAAATTATGAGTGGCATGGACAGAGTAGATAGTCAGAAGCTTTTTCCCAGGGTGGAAGAGTCAATTACTAGGGGACGTAGATTTAAGTTGAGAGGAGAAAACTATAGAGGAGATATGCAGGGCAAGTTTTTTACGCAGAGGGTAGTGAGTGTCTGGAATTTGCTGCCAGAGGAGGTGTGGAAGCAGGTACGATAGTGGTGTTTAAGAGGCAGCTTAACAAATACATGAATAGGATGGGAATAGAGGGATATGGACCCCAGAAGTGCAAAATGTTTTAGTTGACAGGCAATATGATCAGCGCAGGTTTGGAGGGCCGAAGGGCCTGTTCCTGTGCTGTACTTTTCTTTGTTCTTTGTTCTCTGCCTTAAAAATTTTCAAAGACTCTGTTTCCACCATCTTTTGAGGAAGAGAGTTCCAAAGACACATGGGCCTCTAGGGGAAAAAAATTCTCCTCATCTGTCTTAAATGTGCAGCCCCTTATTTTTAAACAGTGATCACTTGTTCTAAATTCTCCCACAAGAGGAAACATCCTCTCCACATCCACCCTGTCAAGACCCCTCAGGATCTTAGTGATTTCAATTAAGTCGCCTCTTGCTTTTCTAAATTCCAGTGGATACTAACCTGTCTAACCTTTCCTCATAAGATAACCCATCCATTCCAGGTACTAGTCTAGTAAACCCTCTCTGAAATGCTTCCAATGCATTTACATCTTTCATAAATAAGGAGACCAATACTGTACACAGTACTCCAGATGTAGTCTCATCAATGCCCTGTATAACTGAAGCATAACCTCTCTACTTTTGTAATCAATTCCCCTCACAATAAACAATAACATTCTATTAACTTTCCTAATTACTTGCTGTACCTGCATACTAACCTTTTGCGATTCATGCACTAGAACACCCAGATCACCCTGCATCTCAGAGCTCTGTAATCTCTCACCATTTAGATAATATGCTTCTTTTTTATTCTTCCAGACAAAATGGACAATTTCACATTTTCCTACATTATACTCCATTTGCCAGATCTTAGCCCACTCACTTAAGCTACCTATGCCCTTTTATATAACTGGCATCACACCAACACTGAAATTCATAAACTACGTTACTCATTTCTGTGGTAGGCAGAACGTCTATAGGCTTGACAGCAGTATCCTGTTAGGAGAGAATACCACTCATGTTGCTATTGCATAGTTACAGTGTGAAACAGCTAGCTTCACCTGTTGTTAAAATTTTTGAGACACATTGCCCTTCCAAAGTAATCTGAGGTAGACTGGGCACTTTTCAGAACTGAATGTGGCGGCCTTAGGCCCATTCATGAGTTTATGCACTATACAGTGAGTAATGATGGGATCGGGGTAGCCATTATCCTCCAGGATGGCTTTGAGGCGCCCAACTTCAGCTTCAGGTTTTCATAGTGAGCAAATAGCTTGGGCCCTATTTACGAGGTTGCCAATAAAGCCAATCTTATTGAGCGTGGAACTGTAGGAATCCCAACGTGTATAATAATCAGTGAAGATGAGATTGTGGTAAACAGTAGTAGAGAACTCATTGGCAGATTTCTCAATGAGTAGGTCAAGGAAAGGGAACTTGTTTGATTGCTCCATTTCAAAAATGAATTTGAGTGCAATATAGAGCTCGTTAAGGTGTATAAGGAAATTCTTACATGCAACTGCAGATTCAAATGTGGCAAAAGTATCATCTACATATTGGAAATATACAAAGGGTAGGAGCCCTTGGACTAGGAGAGGCTAATGAACCTGGAAAGCACCTTTGGGATTTTTGTTAAGAACATGATTTGGTCCTGGGCAACACATGGTTTAAGTATCATCAAAGACGGTTGTATATCTGGACCTCACCAAGTGGACAAACTAAGAATCAGATTGGTTACATTGCAGTAGCAAAACGATGGAGATCCTGTCTAAAGAATTATAAGACGTATCCAGGAGCATACTGAAGGTCAGAGTGGGCTAAAGGGCAAAACAGGTTTTAATGACACAACAGAATTTAGATGATCTTAAGGATGATAAGGCAGTGCAGTATGAAGTCGACATCACCTATAGGTTCAGAGCTCCACAGATGGTGACTGATCAGATAATGCCACAAGAGCTTTGGCAAACTATAAAGCTTGTTTTCCTGATTGCAGCAAAGGAAATGGTGTGACTTGTGCACCCCGTGAGACAGAAAGAATGGATACCTGATGAGGCCTTTGCCCTGATTGAAGCCAAGAGGGAGGTGAAGAGGGAGAGGATGTGGAATGTTACAAAGATTTAGAAACAGAAATTCAAAGAAAGCTGCAAGCGGATAAAAATAAATAGCTAAATGAGATGTGTGATGAACTAGAAGCGGAGAATCAGAAAGGCAATATAAGGAAACATTTCCATACTGTTCGATCAATTATACTAAAGTTTCAACTGCGCCTGCATTGCATTCAGTCAGCTTCTGGCAAGGATGAAATGGAACGAAGAAAATTGCTGCACAATGGCGTGGAAACTGAGTACAAGGATGATGATGAGTCAGAATTTAAAGGCCAAGTTGAACATGACCCTGCTTTACTTCAAGCTGAAGCACAGGAAGCCGTTTATCAGATGGCCAGCCATAAGGCCATGGGCCCGGAGGGTATTCCAGGAGAGTTACTTAAGATGGGAGGGGAAGCAGCAGTGGACAGGGTTTATAGAACGTGTGTGGCACTGTGGGAGACCAGAGATTTGCCGAAGGACTGGACTGATTCTACCGTTATCCCTCTTCTGCAGAAAGATGACCTGAAGCAGCGCACAAATTATAGAACAATTGCTTGGATCTCCCACACCAGTAAAGTCTTGCTCAGGATCGTCCTGCAATGCATTTGAAAAAAGACAGAGGGCAGCATGGTCCCAGGTTTGCACTAAGTGCAGTAGCAGGCAGGTAAAATGATGGTTTAAAGCGGGCGGCGATGGAGGGTTTTCACATTGTATCATCTCAGACCCGCTCTCATTGGCCCACCCGTCATCACCTTGCCGCTTCATCATGCTGGGCGCCATAGTTAAAGTCCAGCCGCGCACACACAGATCAGAGCTTCCAGACTATGACTGCTGCAATGAAGACATGGCCCTGAAAGGCAAAAAGACTACAGCCACCAGGTTCAGGGACATGTCACTGGAACGCCTTTTGGATGCCATGGAGTCCCGCTGGGATGTTCTCTACCCCTGCCCTGGCCGCAAGATGGGCAGCAACATCACTAATCTGGCTTGGGAGGCGGTGGCAGTGGCGGTCAGCACCAATGCCCTTCAAAAGAGGACAGCCACCCAGTGCCGCAAGAGGATGAATTATCTCCTCCGTTCCGATAGGGTAAGTCATTCTTCTGATCAATCTCAACTCACACACTCATAAACCCATCACAACTCCACAGGGCCCTCTCTCACTGCCCGTTCAAGGAACATCACCATTCACTCTCACACTCATTGTCATTGTCCTCATCCCATCCACGGGACCACTTAGCACCCATACAAGTCAGACATACTTATCACCTGGCCTGACATGCATCCTGCTTACACTTTCTCCATCTCTATCCATGCAGGACAAGCTGGCACACAACAATAGGAAGAGGTTGCAGACAGGTGGAGGAATGCCTGAAATCAAGGTCCTCATGGACTTTGGAAACAGAGCCATCCAGCTGGTTGGCGATGATCTAGACCATTCCTGTGCTGACGGTGGGGATGGTGGTGCTCAACCAAGTGAGGATCCAGCAGTGCAACATCCATCAGACAACCGTACTATGAGTGATGTGAAACAAAACCAGAATTACCTGGAAAAACTCAGCAGGTCTGGCAGCATCGGTGGAGAAGAAAAGAGTTGACGTTTCGAGTCCTCATGACCCTTCAACAGAACGACAACTCTAGTTCTGTTGAAGGGTCATGAGGACTCGAAACGTCAACTCTTTTCTTCTCCACCGATGCTGCCAGACCTGCTGAGTTTTTCCAGGTAATTCTGTTTTTGTTTTGGATTTCCAGCATCCGCAGTTTTTTGTTTTTATATCTATGAGTGACGTGTCCTGTTTCACAGGCCACTACCATGCACTAATTACCTCCCCTTGCTTTTGCAGGCACATCTGGGAAATAGCCAACAGGGTCCATGACACAGGGCCTCCAATCAAGCCCCAAAGAAACCGCTGAAGAGGAATCTGAAGGCACGCTCCTCGAACCCCCGTCAGCGCTCACCCGCACCCTCCACCAGCGCATAGACACACACCTCGGTGGGACCTAGCTTCAGAATAGCCTCGGGGTCACAATCTGGTGAGCACATCGTACTGTCTGATCGTCGGAGGCAGCGGCAGGGACTTCCCTGGTGTCTGGCACTCGGAGGGCTGCTGGAGGCCAGAAATTTGCTGAGTCCGAGTCAGGTGATGAGCCTCTGGACTCAGTCATGTCACAGTTGCTGGAGCTGCAAAGGCAAGCTCAGGAACATCAGGAAGGGATTTCCGCTGCACTCCTCAGATTGTAAGGCACGATGGAGGAGTCCACCATCACCCCGAGGTGATAACGCAGCAGGTCAATGCACCAAGGTTAACACTGGTAGGATGACGGCCACCATGGAGACCTCAGTCCAGGACATCGCTACTGCTTTGCTGCGTGGGTTCAACTCCATCGCTGATGCCATAGTTGGCCTCCAGCAGTGAGTACATGAGAGGGGTGCCGGGCAGCTCGATCTCACTCCAGCTACCCTTGCTCCCCAAGGAGTCAGCCAGGGCCCTTGGGCACCCATTAGGAGGAGGATCACCAGGTGCACACTCCGGGCCCATCCATCCAGGTGACTCCGAGAGTGTCCAGCCCACCTGAATCCCTTCTTCCTGTGACCTCAGCAGCTCCAGCTCCACAGGTCAAGGAGAGTGCCACTGCTACATAGCAAGACCCTGAAAGCAGGCTGGGGCCCTCCAGGTCTCAGCTCTCCAGCGGACGCCCACCAAAGTCATCACAAACAGGGCATCGCAGTCAGCAGGCTGCCTCCACCTCCACTGTGGATGTCCAGGGAGCAACAAGGCACAGCAGCAGGGTTGGCAAAGTTAAAAAGAATTAGTTGCACAGGCTGGGCATGGGTGCTAATCACTTGTACATTCTGTTTACTATTGTCAATAAACTCCCAAGAATGTCTCCCTGCCTATAGCTCCTTGTTCTGATGAGCAGTGTTCTTGTCACTCAGATGTGAAACCTTGGTTCCTGCACAAGATAAAGGCAGGTGTCTTGGTGCAGGGCCTCTTCCCTGTGGTCTGTGCAGCCTTTGGACCAAAGTGATGGCCTCACACCCCCTGGAAACATTACTGATGCCTGAACTTTGTCATTACTGTCAGAATGTAGTGGGTAGGTCTCTCAGTTTGCTCTCAGCAGCTTTAAGGTGGGGCTGGCCCCATCTCTTCTGCATCACTGACCTCTGATCCTGTGCTCCTGAAGGGCTCATGTGCTGAAGGCAGACAAAGGATCAGTTGCTTCTAAATTTTCATGGCTGCGTCTCTATGATATGACCCTGATCACAGAGCACAAGCGAGCTGCGCTCGGCCAGACAGGAGTCAGACATTCTCAAAGACTATGTGAAGATCTATGAAGTGTCCTCACCGCATGTCGTCATCATCCTCCTGCGATTGAGTGACTATTGAGGCCTCCACTGCCTCTCCATGACAGGAGCATTCTCACAGAGGGTATTCACGCTGCCATGAGCCAGGCTGGAAACAACCATTCACAGACGATGTCATCATCATCTTTCACAAATCTGGCAGCTCTGAGGGCCTCCCAAGCACACCTGTCTTGTCTAGCCAGTGCGAGGACCTTATCCCTGTCATTGTCGCCTCCGAGGGCCTCCTCACCCTCATCCCCATCAGCGTCCTCTGCATCGGAGGAGACCTCCAGCTCCTCCATCTACTCCTCAACCAGCTCCTCTCCCTGATGCAGTGCCATGTTATAAAGGAAGCAGCAAACGACGATGAGGCATGACACCCTCTGTGGACTATATTACAGGGCTCCACCAAATCCAGGCACCAGAACCTCATCTTCAGTATCCTGATGGTCTGCTCCACCAAGTTGTGAGTTGCAGCATGAGCCTCATTATACTGTCGCTCTGCTGCAGTCTGAGGCCACCGCATGGTTGTCATCAGCCACGGCATCTGCGGGTAGAGCCATCCCTGCAGCTTCTGTGGACTCTGGAAGACTCCAGAGATCTGTGGCTGACTGAGGATGTAAGAGTTGTGCACACTCCCTGGAAACCGTGCACACACCTGCAGGATGCGTTTCTGATAGTAACACCAGCTGCACATTCAGTGAATGGAACCCCTTGTGGTTGATATAGTTAACTGTGCATTGCAACGGAGATCGGGGGCACCAATGAGTGCAGTCGATCACACCCCGAACCTGTGGGAAGATCAAGATCTGGGTGAATCCAATTACTCTTGCATCCTAGCTGTCCTGGCCCCAGGTGAAATGCACTAAGTTATGTGCCTTTGCAAAGGTGGCATCTGTGACCTCATGGATGCATTTGTGGATGGAGGCTTGTGAGATCCCACAGAGGTTGCCTGTGGAGCCCGGAAAGGAGCTACTAAGGTAGGAATTGAGCACCATAGTCACTTTCACGGCTACTGGCAGTGGATGCCCTCCATGTCCCTATGATGCCAAACACTGCAGTAGCTGGCAGTGAACAACCAGTTCTCTACACATGCCCAGTCTTCGGCGACACTGGTCGCTGGAATGAAAGGCGGCGTCCAAAGCCCCTGGGTGTCGCTAGGTGCCGACCAGCGATGGATTGCTGTAGCTGGTCGGTGGCATGTGCGCGAGTCCCAGCCACCCCTTCTTCTTGAGGTTGCTGCTCCTGCCTCTGCACAGTCAGAGCCTCAGTTGCCCTCTCCTCCATCGCCTTCACTCTCCATAGGCCATCAGGCCGACAGCTAGTTCACCAGGCTCCATGATCCTGATGTACTCATCCTGCAGGATGAAAGAGAGAGACACGTGGTCAGCACAGGTCTACTAAGATCCTGTCCTGGTGAAGTGTGAAGGCCCCTTAATGCTTCCTGGAGAGTGTTGGCCACCACTTGGATGGCCAGAGATTAATGCGCTGCATGGCTGCCTGAAACCCCACCACCTCAGCCCCACTCCACCTGACTGATTGGCAGCAGCTTTGCCCACAGGACTGCATGCTGTGCTCTCAGCTCAGGCGCCAGCATTCTCTCAACCCACACTGCAAGGCTGCACTGTTAACTTGAACCACTGGGGAGACTAGTCCAAAGCAGGATGCTGACATTGCAAGGGGCTGTGAGTGCCTCCAGCAGTGACTGTTCCATGGCCAGCTTTAGCGAGGAAATTGTACAACGTGTGCAGTCATCCAACTGTTCTGCAGTCCACTAAAATGCTCATGACTTTGCAGTCTGTGCCAGGAGGGTCGGGGGTGGGGTGGGGGGAGGTGGTGAAAAGCTCTGGAATACATGGTGGCACTTTGATGCCTCTGCATTGCTTGAGTGGGCAGATAAGCTAGAAGCCCGACTCCAATCATATTAATGTGGCTGCGCCTGAACTGTCAGCTGCAGAGGAATGGTCACTTTATACAGGTTTCCCTAATCTGTGGCCACTTCCCCCCAACAAGTCACCTCAAGTGCAGGACTGCCCTTAACCAAACTCCTGACAAGGAACCTCAAACGCAAGGCAGTCCATGCCCGCCAAACAAGTCACCTCGATGGCTGGGCTACCCTTAACCCCAACCCCCCCCAACGCCTCTCATGCTTGAATTCCACCTGGTGACCCTTGCGAGTGCTGCCCAACATTAGTGTACTCACCTCCAAACTTCCGCTCAAAGTGCAGCCCACCAAATGCATGGCCTCTATGTGCTGTTGTGAAACATGTTGGCATGCTTTCCCGCCAACATGGACGGATGGTCCAGTGGGTGGGGAGGGGCATGTTTTGTGGAGGTTGGGAGGGGGGGGTGGGGGGGGGGGGGGCAATTCCGGTGAGCTGGCCTAATAATGATATGCTGATGTATTACAATGAGATTCCTGACGTCCGATGGCATGAAATGCGGCCCACCATGGGCGGGCTGAACAGACAATCGCAAACTGGTTTCACGCTGTGGTTAAACTGATCACGTCATGTTGTCCACTCATGCCACTGAACACGCCCGGCACTGGTAGGCATGGAAAATTCCACCCAGAGAGTGAGATTGCCAATGAGCAAGCTGGATTGTAATGCGAACAAGATGGGAGTGTTTGGAAAAAGAGGTAATACCAGGCAAAACACCTGAAACCGCGCACAAGGAGGACCTAAGGTGACGTAGATGGCTAATATCAGAACATGGACTGGCCTCTCTATGGGACAGGCAATGAGCGCAGCGGAGAATAGAAATCAGTGGAGAAAGATTGTTCTTAGTGCAGCCAACACTCGGAACAAGGACGGAAGAATGTCAGAGAAACAGACAGACAGGAGGTTAGTGATCATTCCGTCGAAGATGCATTTCTCGTGGAAACCAACAAAGATGTTAGTGAGAGCTGAGCTTAGAGGGGATCCCATGGCAACACCATCTACTTGGGCATACATAGCATCGTTAAAACTGTGAACTCAACTGTGCAGGTTGCTGAGTTCTTAAGTTCATTGAATAGTGATTCAGACAATGGCAGCATGTCTAGATTGACATGATTTTGTGATGTGGTGCAAATGTCGATGGCTTCTTTAAATAAGGCAAGTGGTGAGGATGACACAAAGAGTCTACAGAGGGTCATGGGCAGGTTAAGTGAATGGGCCAAAATGTGGATTGGAATATAATGTGGGAAAGTGTGAAGTTATGCACTTTGGCAGGAAGAATATGGGACCTGGCTATTATTTAAATGGAGAAAAGCTGAAGAAAGCCACAGCACAGAGGGATTTGGGTGTCCTTGCGCATGAATCCCAGAAATCTAACATACAAGTTCAGCAGGTAATAGGGAAGGCAAATGGAATGTTGGCCTTTATTTCAAAGGGAATGCAGTATGAAAATAGGGATGTCTTACTAAAACTCTCTGTCATTCCAAGGCACTAGTTAAACTACATCTAGAATACTGTGAACAGTTTTGGTCCCCATATCTAAGGAAAGATATACTGGCATTGGAGGCAGTCTAGAGAAGGTTCACTAGCTTAGTTCTGGGGATGGAGGGATTTTCTAATGAGGAGAGGTTGAGTCAGTTAGGCCTGTACTCATTGGAGTTTTGAAGAATGAGAGGAGACCTTGTTGGAACATACAAGATTCTTAGGCAGCTTGACAGGGTTGATGCTGAGAGGTTGTTTCCCCTCGCGGGAGAGTCTAGAACCAAAGGGCATTATCTCAGAGTAAGGGGGCGCCCATTTAAAAGAGATGAGGAGGAATTTCTTCCCTCAGAGGGTAGTTAATCTGTGGAATTCTTTACCACAGAGGGCTGTAGAGGCTGGGTTGCTAAGTATATTCAAGGCTGAGATAGACAGATTTTTAATCGTAAGGGAATCAAGAGTTATGGGGAAATGCAGGAAAGTGGAGTTGAGGTTTATCAGATCAGCCATGATCTCATTGAATGGCAGAGCAGACTCAATGGGGCGAATGGCCTACTTCTGCTCCTACATCTTATGGTCTTAAACTGTACATTAGTCAATAGGGTGGCAATGTCGAACGAGCACATGGAAGCACCACGCACGTGCAATATGCAAGTTCTGTATGGTTTTCGCAAAGGTGAAGGGTGAAAAACTTGTTCAGAACTGGTTGTAGCAACTCGCTCAATGATTTGGCCAGTTCATGTTGTGCAGAACTAGTCATAGATAAGGTAGAGTGTAAAGGGACATTATTTTTGTGTGCCATGGGCAGCCCATACATACATGGATGCAATGGACCACGAGGATGAACCCTATCACCTGGCAGTTCATTACTCTTGCACAAGTCCAACATGCATTTTTGTAACTTGCTTTCAAGCAGGGCTGTGCAGTCATGCTTAGTAGCAAGTGCAATAGATATGAATTTGGACCTGTCATTAAGAATGGTGTGCATTTTGTCAATATAGTCAGACTTGTTAAGGATGACTAGTTCAATTCCTTTCTTAAGCTTACATATACGTATGTCTGGGTTGGCCTTGAGGCCTCACAACGCCTTCAGATATTCGCGCTGCATGTGAAAATCAGCCAAGTCTTTGAAAATCCTGCAATATGCTTGCACTAGATTGGCTAGGGGACCTTTCAAGGATTCACCGTATTCATCAGACATTGGTTTGTGGTGGGATTGCTGGGAATAGAGGAGTTATGAACTTATCAACTACCCATTTGAGTGGGATAAAGGCACACCAAAATTGAAGCCATGCAGGGAACAACTCTTAGCTTTAAATTCAGATAAAAGCTTAGCAGTTGACTGTTCCCTGGTGCACTCTCTATGGCTATGCCTCCACCAGTCAGAATCCACTTGCCAACCAATCAGCACCCTCTATTAATATAGTATAAATTGGTTCCCTTTGAAATTTGGCATTCTTGCCTGATGAGTGCAGAACAAAAAGCTTCAACAGCATGTCTTTTTTTTCAGCAATATTCAAGATCTTATTGGTTATTTTTCTCATTATTTGAGGAAAATCTGGACTGCAAATTACAGAAACATTATTTTTGGAATGTTTGTATTAAGTTTATATATACTAAAAAGAAACAGGCCATTTGCATGTGAGTGAATGAAATCCATTTCAGACATGACAGGCTTATACAAATCAAAGTAGTTTTTGTTTGTGTTCAAATTAGAAACAATCTATAAACTTCAAACTAAGAGGAATGGAAGATCTGATTTTATCCTAACTTATCCAGTAAGGATAGGCTTGGGTTGGATGTTCATTTTACACCCCTGCCAAATTTATTCTCCAATGAAGTATTTACTTATGTAATCAACCCTCCACAGTCGAGGACCATCTCTGAAAATGTGTAAGGTATTATTTCAGGCAGCTACTGATCTTTGGGCAGCTTCATGGTTTTCCAGTGAGTTTTTTTTAAAAATTGGAATCACGAAGTTGCCCAAAAGTCAGGAGCAGCAATGCAGCAACTGTCAGTGAAACTGACCTTACAATTCTGATTATTTTTTAAAGCCAGTTTTTCAGGCTTGAAGCTCTGACTGCTCAGTCTGGGTAACAATGAGAACTTCATTTATGACAATGAGCCCAGTCCCCACGAACCCCCGTGCCCTGGTGTTCTGCACCTTGTGCACCCCCTTTCCTAGGCTCTGCACAGGGACGTGGAAAGCCTATTAAGAGCCACAGACCTGCTTTCAGGTAGAGCACACATGGTGATGATGATGATGACTGTATAACTATTTAAATTGGTAAATTACGTTTGTTTTCTATTCCCTGATGACTCAGTGGTAATGTGTACTATATGACATAGCAGGGAGTCATACAGATCAGGGAAATCCTAGATTCAGTCCTTATTCAGTGCTGAATTAGTTGATTTTAGTCAAGAAAGTAGTGGAAGGCCATGAGTAACCTCAATATATATGTGCTAATCTAAGTTACCGCTCATACCCAATCCTGACTTGGAATTATATCTCTGTTCCATCCTTGTCACTGAGTCAAAAATCTGGAACTCCCTCCCATAACAGCACTAACATTGTGGAACAGTGTCACATATGGACTGCAGTAGTTGGAGAAGGCAGCTCACCATCATGTTCTCAAAAGGGTTGCCAACTCTGATTAAATGTATTCCTGGAGGTTTCATCACATGACTTAATACATGTTATTTTACAAGTACATTAAGAGTAAGAGGATAACTAGGGAAAGAATAGGGCCAATTAAGGACCATAGTGGTAATTTGTGCGTGGAACTGGAAGACATAGGTAGGGTTCTAAATGAATACTTTATGTCAGTGTTCACAAGTGAGAGGGACGACGTGGGTATGGAAATCAGAAAGAAGGACTGTGATATAATTAAAGAAATTAGCACAGAAAGGGAGGAGGTTCTAAGTGGTCTGAGAGGCTTAAAAGTAGATAAATCTCCAGGCCTGGATGAAAAGTATCCCAGGCTGTTGAGTAAGGCAAGGGAGGAGATAGCGGGGTCGTTGGCAATAATTTTGAATGCCTCTCTGGCCACAGGAGAAGTGCCAGAGGACTGGAGGACAGTCAATGTGGTATCATTATTCAAGAAGGGAGGAAGGGATAAACCAGGGAACTACAGACCAGTCAGTCTAACCTCAGTGGTGGGGAAACTATTGGAAGCAATTCTGAGGGACAGAATTAATCTACACTTGGAGAAGCAGGGATTAATCAAGGACAGTCAGCATGGTTTTGTTAAGGGGAGGTCATGTCTGACCAATTTGATGGAATTTTTCCAAGAGGTGACCAGGTGTGTAGATGAGGGCAATGCATTTGATGTAGTCTACTTGGACTTCAGCAAGGCTTTTGATAAGGTCCTGCATGAGAGACTGATAACGAAGGTAAGAGCCCATGGGAGCCAAGGCAATTTGGAAAATTGGATACAAAATTGGCTGAGTGGCAGGAAGCAGAGGGTGATGGTCGAGGGGTGCTTTTGTGACTGGATACCTGTGACCAGTGGAGTTCCACAGGGATCAGTATTGGGTCCCTTGCTGTTTGTGGTTTTTATAAACGGTTTAGGCTTGAATGTCGGAGGGTTGATCAGTAAGTTCGCAGATGACATGAAAATTGGTGGGGTGGTAAATAATGAGGAAGATAGCCTTAGATTTCAGGAGGGTATAGATGGGTTGGTCAGATGGGCTGATCAGTGGCAAATGGAATTTAATCTGGATAAGTGTGAGGTAATGCACTTGAGCAGGACAAACAAGGCACGGGAATACACGATGAATGGAGGACCCTGGGAAGTACTGAGGATCAGAGGGACGTTGGTGTGCATGTCCACCGGTCACTTAAGGTAGCAGGACAGGTAGATAAGGTGGTTAAGGAGGCACATGAGATAGTTGCATTTATTAGCCAAGGCATAGAATATAAAAGCAGAGTGGTTATGCTGGAACTGTATAAAATGCTGGTTAGGCCACTGCATGCCGTTCTGGAATCTGCATTATAGGATGTGATTGCACTAGGGAGAGTGCAGAGGAGATTTACCAGGATGTTGCCTAGGCTGGAGAGTTTTAGTTATGAGGAGAGATTGGATAGACTGGGGTTATTTTCCTTGGAGCAAAGAAGATTGAGGGGGGACATGATTGAGGTGTATAAAATTATGAGAGGCATAGATAGGGTAGACAGGAAGGAACATTTTACTTGGTGGAGGGATCAATAACCAGGGGGTATAGATTTAAGGTTAGGGCAGGAGGTTTAGAGGGGATGTGAGGAAGAATTTTTTCACCCAGAGGGTGGTGGAAATCTGGAACTCACTGCCTGAAAGGGTGGTAGAGGCAGAAGCCCTCGTAACATTTAAGAAGTATTGGATGTGCATTTGCAATGCCATGCAATGCAAGGCTATGGGCCTAGTGCTGGAAAATGGGATTAGAATAATTAGGTGCTTGTTTGACCAGCACAGACCCGATGGGCCGAAGGGCCTTTTTCTGTGCTGTAGACCTCAATGACTATGACTTGCCTCAGTCTCCAGCTTTTAGTTGGCCAATACATCTATTATTGTGATGTACTGCCTTCCCAGGTGAATTGGAAAGCAAAAAACTCATTATCCAATTGGATGATGCTTGACATCAGCCAAACAGACTTTTTTCCTCCATTTTCAATATTTTTATTGTTGGTAAAGAGAAATATTCAAAGAAAATTGCAAAAAACTATCTTTTTTAATGTCCTAATGATTTTTCTCCAGAGTTGCACACAGCAGTGAACTGGAGATGGATTTTCAATTCCTGGAGACTCCAGGCCAATCCTGCAGCGTTGGAAACCTTACTTTTCAAGGGCATCAGGAATGGGCATTAAAAGCAGGCCATGCCCACATTCCCAGGCATTAATAAAATTGGGATAAGGCTGTCTTCAGGATTGCTGTCTGGCTTCTGATTGAACAGGTTCTTTTTTGACTACACAGTTTAAAATTTCTAAACGATATAAACTAAACATCTAAGATTGTTACTTAAGAGGTCTTCCTCATTGTAATTCGTAATTTTGATATGTATCTATTTTAATATATATACAAAGCTTTCCAATTAATTTCCGTCACAGAAAATTTCACCATTTTAATCATGAACCTGCCCGATCCCTTTGAGTAGGAATTTCACAAAAGGTGGCAATACTATAAATTAGATTAAACACTCAAAAGCATACAAATTTTAGATTTGCCAAAAACAATTAATTTGCTGCCTGTTTCCTAACTCACACTAAGTCCCTTTCACCCATCACTCTGTACTCATTGATCTATTTGCTTCCAGTTGAGCACCACCTTGATTTTTAATTTTCATCCTTGTTTTCAAATCCATGTCTTTGCCCCCGCCCCCTCCTCTCCTCCCTATCTCTGTAATCTCCTCTTGCCCTACCATATTGTGTGTCCTTCAATTCTGGTAACTTATGCATCTCCGACTTTAACAGCTTCTCCACTGGCAGCAATGCCTTGATCTGTCAAGACCTGAAAGTCTGAATTCCCTCCCATAACTTCACTGCCTCCTTAAAACCTTTATTTGACCAGTTACATGTCCTAGTCTGTCCTTATGGAGCTCAGAGTCAAATTGCATGATAAATGTTCTTCCTGTGAAGCTTCTTGGGTTATTTTACTTTGTTAAAGACACTACATGAATGCAAGCTGTTGCTTCAGTTGGCTAAGAGTCCAAGGGCAGGATTTTTCCCCTGTCAGGGGCGAAGTTGAAGTGCCGGTGGGCACAGGCGCGCCTCCGATTGGCGTCCCCGATTAAGGACAATTAAGGCCCACCCAGCGTGACGTCCACACGGAAGCGCTATGTGCTCTCTGTGCTGGCCTGGGGGTGGGGGGTATCCCTAAATCTGAGAGTGCGGTCTTTTGCACATGCGCACTAAAGAGCACGCTTATCTCCCTGTGGCTAAGTGCAGCCTCAGGGAGATCAGCTCTACTATAAAAAATATATTAAAAATAGAGGAAAAAAAATTCCCTGACATGTCCCTTCTTGTGAGTTGGGACATGTCCATAATTTTAAAAAAAACTTTAATTTTTTTTAAGGCTGACATGAAACCTCATCCTGCCCATGGATGAGGTTTTTATGCTTTTTCTAATTCCCGCCAGGGCTCCTGGCCTGCCCGCCAACCTCCAGACACTCTTTAAAACATAATTATTGGACCAAGCTTTTGGTCATCCGACCTATTGTGGCCTGATGTGGCTTTATTTTGGGGAACCGCCTTGGGACATTTCCTTGTGCTAAAGGCGCTATATAAATGTAAGTTGTTGTAGTTGTTATTAAAGGGGCTCGAGAAATGCAAGTTGTGTTGCGGAAGAAGAATAAGAAAAGTCATCCCTAGAGTGCTGCTAAGTACGTTGTGAAGACACGGCATATTAATACGAAAGGATCTGAGAGCGTGCCTTTTTGGCAGTTTGGCCAGAACTCACCTACCACTTCCAAGAGCTCGGACCCCAATCCTGAACAACCCAGCCCCCCCCCCCCACCACCTGACTGAGAGCACATTCTCGCGATACCTCGCAAAAAGCCCCACCCAACGCGATCTCCCTGATGCCCGACTTTATCGAATGAGGGGCGTTCCGAGCCGGAAGCACATGCGCAAAGCCAGACACCCCCCAACCCACACCCGGGTTTGGGTGTTATCATCGCGCATGCCTAAGGCTAGACCCCCCCCCCCCCCCCCCCCCCCCCGCGCTTCCCTCCGGATTGGGTGTCACATCGCGCATGCGTAGTGCCACCGCCGTTTGAATGATTGGCGGGCTTTCCTCGCGCACGCGCAGTGACAGCCCTCCGGTTTGAGTGTTTTGGCGCATTTTCCTCGCTCCTGCCTGATCTCCTTGTCTGACTGTCCAGGATGGTGGAAGGACCTGGCTGCACTTTAAACGGGGAGAGGATCAGGAGCCGAGTGAGGAAAGGACAGCGAGTTGTGGAGCTGAGAGGGAGTTTGGTGAGTGAAGAATGTATAAAATTATATCAGAGGACATGCATCATATAGAAAATATAGACTGTCGATACAGAACATACCTATAGACACGGGACTGTCAATATACAGGCATCCTATAGGTCCTGGACTGTCCATATACAGGCATCCTATAGGCATGGGTCTGTCCATATACAGGCATCCTATAGGCATGGGTCTGTCCATATACAGGCATCCTATAGGCATGGGTCTGTCCATATACAGGCATCCCAAAGACACAGGACTATCGATATACAGGCATCCCAAAGGCGTGGGACTGTCGATATACAGGCATCGTATAGGCACAAGACTGTGATACAGAAACACCCTATAGGCACGGGGACTGTCGGTACAGAAGCACCCTATGGGCGCGGGGACTGTCGATATAGAAACACCCTATAGATACAGGACTGTCGGTATACAGGCACCCTATAGGCATGGGGATTGTCAATACAGAAACACCCTATAGACATGGGACTCAATATAAAGGCATCCTATAGGCACAGGGATTGTCGATATAGAAACACCCTATAGGCACGGGGACTGTTGAATAACAGGCACCCTATAAGCACGGAGACTGTCAATATAGAAACACCCTATAGGCACAGGGACTGTCGATGTATAGGCACTCGGTATGTACACTGGGTGCTGTTGACTGTCACATTGTGAGCCAACCAATCTCACTGGAACTTTGTCTTTCTAAAGAGGGCTTCCAATCTCCACGTTCGAAGATCCTGCCGTGGAATTCTCTCAACGTTGTTTCCACATGGGCGGCTTCAACGATGGCCCACCTCACAGGTTTTGAATCTCGCCCTCCGAGATTTCATTCCCCTGAATTTCCGAGTACACTCAAGCATCCACTTACAACTACAGTTTCAGACCTTGGCCGTGCCGAGCAGAACACCACTGCTCCAAAGGGGTACCTTTGCCTCAGTGGCCCGCAGCACAGAGTTGCCATCCTTCGGCTGCCTTTGTGGAATTTCTGGCCTTCTTTTGAGCCCACTTCACTTAAATCCTGCTCCCTGCATCTGTTTCTCTAATTGGAGTCAGTTTCCCTGCTCCTTACTTTTAACTTAGCTAGTAGCTGTCATGACGTGGCAGATGTGCGCCAGGCGGACTAAATCCACGAGGGAAACTTGGTTGTGCTATCACAACGGTTTTGCAATTTGTATTTATTACAAGTCTGCTGATAACACGAGCTCGATAGCACAGTAAAGAATCTGGATGAGTTCAGCAAGGTATAACGAGATGTTGAAAGATTGAGAGTCAGCAAAACTGATAGAGTTCAACTTGGGGATGTGTGTGATCGCCCAAGTTGGACCTCAAAGATGGATCAGTGTTTAATAAATGATGTGATAATAGAAACTGTAAGGAAACTAATTAGAGGACCAGAGAGATTTATGGTGCATAACTGTACAGAATTAAAAAGGCTAATGGAATGTTAGCCTTCACTTCCAATAGGCTGGATTATGAAGAGGTTGAATTTATGCTCCAGTTGTATAAAACTCTGGTTAGACTCCCTCAGGAGTACTGTGTTTAGTTTTAGGATACTTAAATAATTAAAGGATTTGATAGGGAAGGTAGAGATAAACCGCTGCCCTCTGGTGGAGGAGTGAAGAACAAGGGGGTGTAACCTTGTAATTAGAACTGGACTGTTCAGAGGTAATGTCAGAAGCAACTCTCGCAAAAGTTAGTGGAAATATGTAATTCCCTTCCCCCAAAAGGCTTTTGACGGTAGATAAATATAAAATTTCTAAACTGAATTTGATAGACTTTTGTTTGACAAATGTATTCAGGGACATGGAATCAAGGTGCTAAATGGAATTAAGATACAGATGCTAGCCTTGAAGGACTGGATGGCTTATCAGGGTTCCTGCCTTCTTAACTTTTGCTTTCAACTTTAAAATATAGTTGAAATGTCATTTAAACATTAGACAGATGTATGACTTTAAAATAGGGACAGTGTTAAAATGCTTAATTCAAGTGATTGGATAATTAAAACTTGAGCACAAACAATGAATTTAGAATTTTGGGAGGTTAATATATGTTTTATTTCAAAAATGGCAAATGCTCAAGATCAGGCAGCATCTGGAGAGAGAGATTAACATTTAACATTTCATGTCAATAATCTTCCATCAAAACTGAAGAAGTTAGATGAATTTTGCTTTTATGCTTTCTTCCAGATCACTCAAGTAAACGGACAGGTTTCCTGTCAGGATGGAATCCGACTGCTCAAAGGAAAGGTTTACACTGGTGTGGAGACATTGGGCAAAGAACTTTTCATATATTTTGGCCTAACCACATTAAGGTAGCATGTCTTGTATTTTTTTTCTACTGAATAAAACACATTCTTGTTGAAAGAGCGCATTTATTGTGACAATCCCATTCTGCAATAACAACATGGGACACTGAATTCAGGTTCAACATTTCCTTGGTTGACTTCAATGATAATGTCTTTAATAAGCTCACTGTAAAGGATAATTATTTAGTGATGGCTGTGCTCCAGGCTGTTGCTCCTATTCATCTACTAACCTGGGTGAATCATGGGTATGCACCTGAGAATTTCAAAATGAGAAATACTATTGTCAGTATGCCGGCCTCAAAATAAATGAAAGGTACCGAGGATTATTGAATGAGCAACACGTTTTTCATGTTGATTCAGATGTTGTTGTAATCGATAGGACAGCTTGATGTGTTTGATTACCAAGCCATTAGGAATCCTAAATCAATGAAAATCTATGTGTTCAGTATTGCTGATTTGTCTCTAGCAATGTCATGGGCAGTGTTTTACTTATCATGCAGCAAGTTAATATGAACATGTTTTGTACCACTGAAAGGAACATTGATAAAACCATTCTTTGAAGACATACTTTGGTGCCCACTCCAAAATGATGGAGTAGCGATGTTGCTGATGCATGATATCTGGAATATATTTGCTTTTTAGTGCTTTGGCTTATGCTGAATATAGAACTTAAATTTGTCTGTGGAACACCTGTGAATAAAGCACTGAGATGTAGCTCAAACAGTGCCAGTTCCAGC